>NC_085111.1:9364707-19040149 GCF_030269925.1 Bombyx mori
CGAAAACCGACAGGATATTAGAGGCGAAGAGCTGTTTATATAAATGCAAAACAGATCGGCAGCTTGTCAGTTCGGCTCAGTTCAGATTCCTCTGATTGAATATGGATTTAGAGTCGTCCCGATTTCGTTCGCTCGACGACGCACCCTCCTGCCCTATCGACGCAGTTGGACAACCGAAAAGTAATCCCGACTTAGACATCTGATTATTTGAGTAAACACAGGTGCGTTCGTATATTCAAATACATTTCTTATGAAACTTATGTCTAGCTAATCAAATTTTGTCTTCGTACTTCTAGTAAATTTGTATATTTAGGTATTTAGTGTAGATTTTATTTAATTTTCGTACATACTCGTTGCAGCTTGGAAGATCGGGCAGTCGTTATTACAATACAACCGAAAATTTGACAACATAAGTCAAAGTGGACGAAGGTGTTTGTTCACTCTACGCTATATTTTCCACTTAGTGAATATTTGGATTGATTTCGAATGAAATTATTACAAAGTGTGTGTATACAACTATAGTACTCACTACATATAATGAACGGACTTAGGCATTTTGGAATATCACACGATAATATAGGAAAATACTTTAAGTCACCGTAATATTGGCAAACAAACCACATTAAAACTTTTATTTTTGTGAAAAGGATATCGAGAAAGCTTAATGCAATATTTTAAATTATACAGTTTTATTATTGAAAGCATCTTACAATCAGGAATGCGTTTGGATACGATTCGTTCGTACGACTACTCTGTATGCAGATTTATTTTCGCTCCCGGCTGCTGCTGATTCCAATCGCAAAGATATTAAAACTTTCTATCCGCCGTCAGTAGTGGTTTTGAAAGGCGCGGTCATCTATCTACCTGACTACAGTGGCCTGCATCAGGTATTCCTAATAAAGCATTTTTAATAAAAAACACAGTTTTTGCTATTTACAGACATGATTAATGTAGTATTAATCATGTTTTAGAATTTAGAATCTTTCGATTATTATTTTCATTACAATCAGTCATCAGTGGTGACAACTAACAATGTAAGGTTCAAGAGATTAAACTGTGAAATTACTATTAATCATGCAATGTTCTTTTTTATTTTCAGTTTTTTAAATATGGTTTTCGGAATTAGTAAATGTAATTTCAATTACAAAAATTACAATTTATTTTCCGCGGAACACAAGTCGGCCACTGGTCGTTATTCGACAATAACTAATGAAAAATCAAAGTTATTGTTTATGTTTTAGGTTTGTTAATTAATTATTTGCTCATTTTTCTTCATGACTTGAAGAAAAAAAGAGCCATTTTTTATTGATAGTACTAAAGCTAGTCAACAGCAGTATTACAAAAATGATACATATTACACAAAAACAGCCTTCTTAAATAATTTATAATTAAATGATTTTTGAAATTCGAACATGAAGTCTCCGTAGTAGCTTGGCAGTAAATTATCTGTTGCCAGTATAACGCTCTCTTCATACTGTTATTTTTTCTTTACTTTTTTAATTTTGGCGCAGTGAAGCCAGTGTGTTCCTTATTCAGCCTGCAGCGCATAAATAATTAAGGAAGCGTTCGACGCAGCCAGCTCTTGTACCCAGCGGCGTACTAATTAGATTCTTTGCCGTATTACATTCATATTAGAAAACGAAACTGAGCTTTTAAAAAGGAGCTGTTAGAATTCTTTGTTTTTAAAACGCTTTCATTAGCTTGCCCCGTATCTATTTATGTAACGGAATATTTCAACATAATTTTCACCAACTTCAAAATTCGATCTTCTTAAAACTATGTATAATTTATAAAATATCAAGTGTGCATAATGACTAATAACTTCCGCATTAATCTAATTTTCATAAATGTTTTTCTGAGAGGAATAAATTATCTGTCTATTCTAAACTCATAAAAATACAAAGTACACTCAAACTCTATAAGTTGACATCTAATAGTTGTCAATGGACCCCAGTCGCCCTACGTAACACATTGTACTTTTTAGGCCGTACTTTCAAGAATAATTATTTAAAAATAAAGACAAAAACTGATGCTAAAACAAAAACATTGCTCCTTCTCCATATTTACTCTGTCAATGGCAGATGAACCTAGAATTCTCAAGATGGTAAGTTGTCACCGTCGTTGACGGATTACCAGACTAACATATAATTCTCTGTTCTACCTATATTATTCTTTTACATAATTCTACTTATATTAAGAATATAATATGCAGGAAAAATACTGTTTTGGTAAACCATGCCAGCTGCGAATATACTAAGTCTCAAGTCTCTTTAATATACTAGCAATACTTTATTAAGTTTTTTAAATCAATGTGTTCGGTGATTAATTAGATCGCTTTCAAACTATCTAAAACCCAGACATTGCACAGTAACTAGTTTTTGTACGAACAAAATCTGCCTCTTAATTTGTATTCGGCTCTCGGCCGGGCCGGGAGGAGCGGGCGTGTGCTCCTTTTGTAGCTTCAGGAACCAATTTGTATACCAGTAAGAAAATTAAAAACTTTCCGATGTTTCCCAGTTACCTTCTTGGCACAATACAGAAACTTTCTTAAATCGGTATTCGGAAAATACTTACTGTTTTCACATCGAAAGAACATAGATGCGCTGAAGCTATTTTTATACAAATGCAAGCAAGGCAATCAAATTTCAAATTCTCACTACAAACTGATATAAAGACGAAAAATGGAACTCGGAATCTTAATTTTACTTAATGGCATTCTGTTAATTGCGGAGTGTAGTTTGTAAGATTTTCTCTACGTCACAATGGTGTCTTCTAATGACTACATCCAAATTACAAGCAGAGAGGGGAATAATGTTGTAAACCTTCAGACATAACGGAGAATGTAGTCCCAGAGATTAACATTTATTAGAATTCAAACCCCAAAGAATTTCTGAATTAAACGGAAAGTGACATTAAGACAGATGTTAAGAGTCGGAACAATAATTAAGAGGCTGTCGGTTTGAAACCGCGTCGCCGACGCTGAGATTTAATTAGTGAGAGAACAACCCGCAGCCGCGCAATCACCCTGACCAACCTCACTTGTAGTTTTACCTATCTTAAACGGCACACGCTTTCGTGTAATGTAACCGCTTTTGCTACAATAAAGCTTTATAGACGGAAACTACTACAGATAGACATATTATACCATTTGAGTCCGCTTTTATTAAAGTTTCATAATTACTAATGTTTCGATTCTGTGTTCGAATATGTGATATGTGTACTTAACGGTACAGTACGGTTTGTAGTTCACGGTAGGCAGCGGCTTGGCTCTGTGCCTGACATTACTGAAGTCCATGGACGACGGAAACCACCAACGGCGGATCCAGGGGGGGGGGGGGGCATGGGGGTCATGACCCCCCCCTGAGCTAGTTCCAGGACTTGAACTAACTTGGACTAATTGAAGAACATCATGATTTATTTATTATCTATTGTTATCAAAATTAAATTATAAGTTCTTAACTTGCCCACGACTATGTGACCCCCTCCTGGCGCCAAAGCTGGATCCGCCCTTGGTAACCACTCACCATCAGGTAGGCCGTATGTTCGTCTGCCTACAAGGGCAATAAAAAAAAATGTGTGTAGGCACCCTAAGAGCTCCAAAAAAAACCATTGAAAACCTCATCTTGAGACATGAGTTCAGTCTCAGTTCTTAGTCTCAGTTCAAAGGCATTACGCCTTAACGCAGGATGCTCATACAGAAATAGGGAGGGGCGCTCAAAAGACGCACTACAACCGGTAAAAAGTCTGCGCAACTGGTGCTACAGAAATCTATCTATCTAGACTATGTTACGTCAGTACATTAAGTATTATCGTAATAACGAGTTACATCAATGTATTTTAACCAATGGACCAATAAAAAGTATATTAAACATCATTCACACGCGCTTCCGGGATAAAATCAACAAACAGTCTCTATTATGGAAGCTATCAAAGGCTTGTCTTATTAAAATGTGATCTGTATCATAAAAAGAGTCCGATAATACGACACGTCTGGGACTGCTAGCAAATCCGATTTCCCTATCTCCCCATATTTGTATTCGAATCCCGATCCATCTAATATTTCCTTCCAGCGCCGCCGACGCTATCCGCGTTCCTTCCTGACACCGAATCTAATCGGAATAGATATTAAAACTTTCCTTACAACCGACTCTTTCCCTCGCATATCATAGGAATTATATTTAATAAAGTTACACGTGTTGCGGTCGTATCGTGTTTCGTAAACGTTTTTTTTTGCAATAACAACAAAATTTTAGTGTATTGGCTGGCTTATTTAATTTGATTTCGAGGAACATAAAAATATGGTTATAATCTTATTATTTATTTTAATGCTGAATGTACGTTATACAAAAATTAATACTATATAAACAATAAACTAGGTAAAATTTGTAACTATGTGTAAATAAAAGTACATGAAAACCATTTGAAGCAACATTTTCCAAGAACAGTATTAAATCAAGTCAACAAAAAGTGTTGACTAAGTTAGAAAGTTCGTAAGTGGCTACCTCGATGTATTCCGCCTTATCTTGTTCACTGTAAGTCGGAGTGCATCGAAAACAATACTCCCTGATTTAGTATCGTGAACTACGACTAATCGTAGGTCCTCTTTTAAAAGAATAATATGTCTTTTAGGTTCTGATTTTTCATTTTTCAGCTTACGATTAATTCCGAATTTTAAAAACATCACCGAACTGTAAAGATTTTGCGACTGTATAAACGGATGCTTGAATGTATTTTTATAATATTCTTTTATCAATATCTATATTATATGTTGATTAATATTTTCAAATTTCAAATACTGTAAAAAATATAATGTAAATGCAAATACTATAAAATAATAAAAATATTTTGTAATAACATATTTTTGGGAATCATAAAAGGGGTGACCGGCCATAGCGTTGGTATTGTGACGACTCAATGCCAGTACCACGCACTATCTACGTATTGGTATTTCGATTATGTGTCTGGTTTTAAAAATACCCGATAAGTGTATATTTACACGCAAAGGTGTAGCTAGCCCATAATATTATATCACCCTGTATTTTATAGTAACGATCTTCACACGTGTTCATATAATATTAATTTAATTTACTAGTGATTAAATTTATTAGTGAATGTTTTAAAAAAAGTGGGAGTGCTAAAATTATTGTAAACTTTTTATAGAAATATTGTTCGGACTAACTAGATTGTCAATTTACAACAAAGTAATTTTATTTATTTGTTTTTAAATCATAACTTACTTGCGGAATATTTTTTATTTGTTAATTAAAAAATGGGCCGTTAGGCTTTTTTTATTGCTTTGAATTGGTGGACGATCTCACTGAACACTTGGTGTTAAGAGGTTATTGGAACCCTTAAACATCACAACATGAATGCTCAACTTGAGACATGAGGTTAGAATCCTACCTTATTTTGTGTCTATAGCTCACTTTCAATATATACATTTTTTTTAATACAATAGCATCTTATTAGAAAAAGATAGTCTTGTATTAGAAGCTTAGCCAGGTCTAATACAGTAGAAGTTTGGATAAAAATGATGCTCTTCTTCGCGGCACAGCAAACGCACTATAAAATATCATAAAGTCGTTGAAGTCATAAAATCGTAATATAAGAAAACCGGTAAGAAGTTTGTGGTAACAAAAACTTTTTAATTCGTACACTTTAAGTGTTATAAATTCACTTCGTATTACTTTATTGAACGACATTATAAAAGTTTTAACTCATTTTGATATTTTATTATTCGAGCTTGTAGTCGCCGTCCTGGAATCGAAATACATAGTTCAGAATGCGCACAAAGTTCATAATCTCGAGTAAGACTGGCCACCCTCTTTACCACAAATATCCGGCGGTACATTTTCTTTATCCGGTCCGCTTTCAGCGTGACCCTCTCGTTTTTTTTGTAATCTTCTACCTTTTGAAAAAAATGTACTAAAGAATCCAAAATCCGGATTAACGTGGAATTGACAGATAAATCAAGTTATTTTGTATGCAATATGTTTAGTGAAGCATTTCTTGAAATTTATTATATTGATAATGTCTTTCGAGAACATTTTAAATTTGTTTCTGATTTTGAAGGTAAAGGATAAGTTGACTTATAAAATGTTTGAAGTCCAAAGATTGAAGCGATACTTTACATCTTGTATAGGTAAATAATGATCACACATTGCTTCATGATCTATCTTTGAGTAGACCTAGGTAGTCAACCTAAGCTGAGTACTGCTCCCATCCTTAAGCCACTATTATCAAATGTTCTCGTTTAGCACCATACTGATTCAGTTCTGACTGTTTGTATTTTCGCACATGCTAGTCTGTCGGACCAATTAGAGCTCCTAAGAGTCAGAGATATGCTTTTAGTGTTTTGCAATGAGGAAGCTGTCAATCCACAGACATGCTTTTAGTGTTTTGCAATGAGGAACTTGGAAAGAAACCCTTCAAGTGCCAGAGCACGGAATCTTTCACCGTCAATTGCTTTGTACTAATCGCAGCATCCATCACCACACTAAGATTTCTGTACCGCATTTTTTTTCTGTATGAAATAAAAAGATAGTTACAACGGATGCCCCACCCTTTAAACCGAAACGCATTATTGCTTCATGGCAGAAATAGGCAGGGCAGTGGTACCTACCCACGCGGACTCACACGAGGTCCTACCACCAGTAATTACGCAAATTATAATTTTGCGGGTTTGATTTTTATTAGACAATGTTATTCCTTCACCGTGGAAGTCAATCGTGAGCATTTATTGAGTACGTAATTCATTAGAAAAATTAGTACCCGCCTGGGATTCGAACACCGGTGCATCGCTCAACACGAATGCACCGGACGTCTTATCCCTTAGGCCACGACGACTACTTGAGACTTTAGAGCTTATATCTCAAGGCGGGTGGTGCATTTACGTTGTAGATGTCTATGGGCTCCAGTAACCACTTAACACCAGGTAGGCTGTAAGCTCGCCCACCTTCCACAATTGGAACGACGGCTTTTCCGCCTTTCAGATATGTAGAACTATAATATGTACTTATCCCTGGACTGACAATAAGCCCTAAAACTACTCCTCGAAATTGTTTTTATTTTTTTTATTGCTAAGATGGGTGGACGAGCTCACAGCCCACCGGGTGTTAAGTGGCTACTGGAGCCCATAGACATCTACAACGTAAATGCGCCACCCATCTTTGAGATATAAGTTCTAAGGTCTCAGTATAGTTACAGCGGCTACCCCACCCTTCAAACCGAAACGCATTAACTGCTTCACGGCAGAAATAGGCCGGGCGGTGGTACCTACCCGTGCGGACTCACAAGAGGTCCTACCACCAGTGAAACTATAACTTTTTGCAGATTTTATATTGTGTAAATGTGTATATATGGAAAAACGCGTGCTCTGCGTTTCCCGCCGATTCTTTTCAGTGGTGAAATTACATTCCGAATCCATAGTAAACTCCTTACAATTTAAAAGCGCCTATGCAGGTTTACTTGCTTAATAAACATATTTTTGGTTCTCTAATAACCACTTGGGCAGTCATTTCGTCTGCTTACCATATGTAATACCTTATGTAAGTAGTGTTAAACATAATTTATAACAAGACGAATTTCCCACCAAGTGACTTTTAAACAAAAGAAACTCACAAGAGATTTATTGATATGACGCACAAAGAAAGCATATGAATATAAATGAGAGCACGTAAAAGAATACATAAGAAACTATTTTAATCTAAACACGAAGTATATTTCGAGTTATGTGTTGTAGTTGAGTCGCGAGGAGCATAAAATATTTATCAAAAGAGTCCCGACTGCGGCCCTCTCCCGCGGGAACACTACATAGAGTACGCTTCGCCCTCACTGCTTAGCACCTTTGAATAGCGATTTACATCATGTCAGTTTCGTCAAATAATAAAGTTAAACATAAAATGTATTTTTATTTTTAACGCGACGCCAAAGAATGTGAATAGAATTTCCAAAATTGTTTTTGCCTTTTATGCTCTTCACAAACACATTTAGGCATAAAATAATTATAATATGATGTAGCTTAAGAAAACATACTGCATATTTTGTCTCGAATCCATAAACAGATTTCAATAAAATTAAAAAGGATAAATCCCTATGGAACCTAGGAATAGGTTGTAATTGGTGATAGAAAGTATAGAGTCCGGCCATCAAGATAATGCCAGTCATTCCGATAGAGGCACCCGTCACGCGCGGACGTGCTCATCGACCACTCGATCGCCCGGCCTTTGTTCGCCCGGCTTTTGTTAGCCCGGCCATTGTTCGCGCGGCCTGTGTTCGTGGTACATCTGCCGACCAAGTGTTTTTTTTCCTGGAAGTTTTTATTTGTTTGGTTTCCTTTTGTTATTTCTGTGTTCGTGGTACATCTGCCGACAAACTGTCTTCCTGGAAGTGTTTAATTGTTTTGTTTCTTTTTGTTATTTCCGTTTTGTTGTGATTTTTCTTTGTCCTGCAGTAATCGTGCCGCATCGCCACCTGTGTTCAATAGAACCGCTCAGGTCCGAGAAGTTGGGGCCTCGCCGCAAGGCGAGTGTTTTCTAAGACCCAGGGTAGCCCCACCTGGGCACGTAGACATCATGGACGCTGTATTTGCGGAATTTCTCCGGCTTCGCTACCCAAAGCTCACTTCCGAGTTTCAGGCCTTCAAGGCCGATCACACTGCGAGCCCTCTCGTGGACTCCACCGAGCTCGCTGCTCCTGCGTCGCCTGTACCTGCGTGCAAAGCTTCTGCATCGAGCACCGCAGCCTCCGTCGTGCCTGCCGTTCCCGCGTCGCCTATACTGGCGAGTAAAACTGCTGCGTCGTCCGCCGTGGTCACCGTTCCAGCAGCGCAATCATCCGCGGCCTCCGTCGCGCCGTCCAAAACACCTACTCGTAGGTCACCTGCGCCCGCCTCCTCGTCCTCCGACTCTGACTCGGAGATGGAGGTCGACCTCGCTCCCGCCTCATCGACGGATGGATTCACCCTGGTGCAAAAGGGTAAGAAGCGTGCCGCGGAGTCTCGAGCTCCCGCGGCCACTAAAATTAGCAAAGCCGCGAACGCGTCGCGCCCCCGCCCTCAGACTCCCGTTGCGCCTCCAGCCCGTGCCACTCCGTCGCCGCGTCCGGTGGCACAAAATAAAGTCCAGACCCCTCCCCCGGTAATCCTTCAAGAGAAGGCAGCTTGGGAACGAGTTTCCCTGGCCCTTAAGGTCAAAAATATCAATTTCACGAATGCCCGTAACCTCGCGAACGGCATTCAAATTAAGGTTCGAACATCCGACGACCATAGGGCCCTCTCTTCTTACCTCCGTAAGGAGCGTATAAGTTTCCACACGTATACGCTCCAGGAGGAGCGCGAACTCCGTGCCGTCATACGTGGCATCCCTAAAGAGTTGGATGCCGAGCTAGTCAAGGCCGACCTTCTCGAACAAGGCCTACCGGTTAACTCCGTACACCGCATGCACACAGGCCGCGGAAGGGAGCCATATAATATGGTTCTCGTCGCCCTCCAGCCTACCCCCGAGGGTAAGCAAATATTCAACATCCGAACGGTCTGTAGCCTTTCCGGAATCGCAGTCGAAACCCCACACAAGAAAGGCACACCTAGCCAGTGCCATAACTGCCAATTATACGGGCATTCTTCCCGTAACTGTCACGCGCGCCCCCGATGCGTCAAGTGCTTAGGCGATCACGCCACGGCCCTCTGCACTCGCGATCAAAAAACCGCGACGGAACCGCCTAGCTGCGTCCTGTGTCGAACACAGGGTCACCCCGCAAATTACCGCGGATGCCCCCGAGCCCCGAAAATAAATCGCCGCGTCGCCCGCCAAAACCGCCTCCGAGCTTCCGGCCCAGACATCAAAGCCTCGGCACCCTCTGTGTCGCAAGCTAAGCCAGCGTTCGTTCCGGCGCCGGTGCCCAGTGTCTCGGCCTGGGCGAAACCGCTGCCGTACATGAACACGGCTACAACTCCCTCCTCCGCGATTCGTCCCGCCCCCGCGACTCGTCCTTCTCCCGCGACTTGCCCTCCGACCGCGTCCGACAATCTCGCTTTAGCGATCGACTTCTTTCAGTCGATCAACTTTGAGCGCGTTAACGCTTTGGGCGACGCCATTCGCTCTGCCTCCACTGCACAACACTTTATCGCCGTTGTGCAAGAATACGCCGACGTATACGCGTCATTAAATACGTACGTCCTCCCCTCACTCCGCCGGTAATTAATGGCGTATATAAGTAGAATAAAGCCCCTATCCGTAACGATAGGATTTTTTAACGCTTACGGTCTCGCAAATCAGCGTGATCAGGTTTCTGACTTTTTGCGTGACCATCAAATTGATATCTTTTTAGTGCAGGAGACCCTACTTAAGCCCGCGCGCCGTGACCCTAAAATCGCGAACTATAACATGGTCAGGAACGACAGGCTCTCTGCTCGTGGTGGTGGTACCGTCATTTACTATAGAAGAGCCCTGCATTGCGTCCCACTCGATCCTCCCGCGCTCGCTAATATCGAAGCATCAGTGTGCCGAATCTCACTGACGGGACACGCGCCGATCGTTATCGCGTCCGTTTATCTTCCACCGGATAAGATCGTTCTAAGCAGTGATATCGAGGCGCTGCTCGGCATGGGGAGCTCTGTCATTCTGGCGGGCGACCTAAATTGTAAACACATCAGGTGGAACTCACACACCACAACCCCGAATGGCAGGCGGCTTGACGCGTTAGTCGATAATCTCGCCTTCGATATCGTCGCTCCGCTAATCCCGACTCACTACCCGCTAAATATCGCGCATCGCCCGGATATACTCGACATAGCGTTATTAAAAAACGTAACTCTGCGCTTACACTCGATCGAAGTAGTTTCAGAGTTAGATTCAGACCACCGTCCCGTCGTTATGAAGCTCGGTCGCGCTCCCGATTCCGTTCCCGTCACGAGGACTGTGGTGGATTGGCACACGCTGGGCATCAGCCTGGCTGAATATGATCCACCATCGCTACCGTTTAGCCCGGACTCTACCCCGTCTCCTCAGGATACCGCTGAAGCCATAGACATCTTAACGTCACACATCACCTCGACATTAGATAGGGCATCGAAACAAGTTGTAGCGGAGGACTTCCTTCACCGCTTCAAATTGTCCGACGATATTAGGGAACTCCTTAGAGCTAAGAACGCTTCGATACGCGCCTACGACAGGTATCCTACCGCGGAAAATCGTATTCGAATGCGTGCCCTACAACGCGACGTAAAGTCTCGCATCGCCGAAGTCCGAGATGCCAGATGGTCTGATTTCTTAGAAGGACTCGCGCCCTCCCAAAGGTCTTACTACTGCTTAGCTCGTACTCTCAAATCGGATACGGTAGTAACTATGCCCCCCCTCGTAGGCCCCTCAGGCCGACTCACGGCGTTCGATGATGACGAAAAAGCAGAGCTGCTGGCCGATACATTGCAAACCCAGTGTACGCCCAGCACTCAATCCGTGGACCCTGTTCATGTAGAATTAGTAGACAGTGAGGTAGAACGCAGAGCCTCCTTGCCACCCTCTGATGCGTTATCACCCGTCACCCCGATGGAAGTTAAAGACTTGATCAAAGACCTACGTCCTCGCAAGGCTCCCGGTTCCGACGGTATATCCAATCGCGTTATTAAACTTCTACCCGTCCAACTCATCGTGATGTTGGCATCTATTTTCAATGCCGCTATGGCGAACTGTATCTTTCCCGCGGTGTGGAAAGAAGCGGACGTTATCGGCATACATAAACCCGGTAAACCAAAAAATCATCCGACGAGCTACCGCCCGATCAGCCTCCTCATGTCTCTAGGCAAACTGTATGAGCGTCTGCTCTACAAACGCCTCAGAGACTTCGTCTCATCCAAGGGCATTCTCATCCATGAACAATTCGGATTCCGTACAAATCACTCATGCGTTCAACAGGTGCACCGCCTCACGGAGCACATTCTTGTGGGGCTTAATCGACCAAAACCGTTATACACGGGAGCTCTCTTCTTCGACGTCGCAAAAGCGTTCGACAAAGTCTGGCACAACGGTTTGATTTTCAAACTATTCAACATGGGTGTGCCGGATAGTCTCGTGCTCATCATACGGGACTTCTTGTCGAACCGCTCTTTTCGATATCGAGTCGAGGGAACCCGCTCCTCCCCACGACCTCTCACAGCTGGAGTCCCGCAAGGCTCTGTCCTCTCACCCCTCCTATTTAGCTTATTCGTTAACGATATTCCCCGGTCGCCGCCGACCCATTTAGCTTTATTCGCCGACGACACGACTGTTTACTATTCCAGTAGAAACAAGTCCCTAATCGCGAAGAAGCTTCAGAGCGCAGCCCTAGCCCTAGGACAGTGGTTCCGAAAATGGCGCATAGACATCAACCCAGCGAAAAGTACTGCGGTGCTATTTCAGAGGGGAAGCTCCACACGGATTTCCTCCCGTATTAGGAGGAGGAATCTCACACCCCCGATTACTCTCTTTAGTCAATCCATACCCTGGGCCAGGAAGGTCAAGTACCTGGGCGTTACCCTGGATGCATCGATGACATTCCGCCCGCATATAAAATCAGTCCGTGACCGTGCCGCGTTTATTCTCGGTAGACTCTACCCCATGTTTTGTAAGCGGAGTAAAATGTCCCTTCGGAACAAGGTGACACTTTACAAAACTTGCATAAGGCCCGTCATGACTTACGCGAGTGTGGTGTTCGCTCACGCGGCCCGCACACACATAGACACCCTTCAATCTCTACAATCCCGCTTTTGCAGGTTAGCCGTCGGAGCTCCGTGGTTCGTGAGGAACGTTGACCTACACGACGACCTGGGCCTCGAATCTATACAGAAATACATGAAGTCAGCGTCGGAACGGTACTTCGATAAGGCTATGCGTCATGATAATCGCCTTATCGTAGCCGCCGCTGACTACTCCCCGAATCCTGATCATGCAGGAGCCAGTCACCGTCGACGCCCTAGACACGTCCTTACGGATCCATCAGATCCAATAACCTTCGCACTAGACGCCTTCAGCTCTGGGAGCAGGCTTAGGGACCTCGGTAACCGTACTCGTCGAACTCGACAAAGAGTTCGCCGTGCAACCTAACCCATGAATCAGCTCGCTGAGTTTCTCGCCGGATCTTCTCAGCGGGTCGCGATTCCGATCCGGTAGTAGATTCATTCGCGAAGCAGCTACTCTTGAGTTGTTAGGTCTCCTTCGGAGGCGCTCGGGTAGCTGTTAGCAAATCCCACCCCTCCTGGCTGAGCCTTTGCTCGCCCACCTGTCCTGGTGAAACTGGAAAGGCCTCCGGGCCACCAGTAATCCTTCAATCATAAAAAAAAAAAAAAAAAATGCCAGATTCAGCACCAAATTTAACATAAAATTACATTTATCCCCGATTGACACAATCACTTATTTCAGAATAATAATCATAAGAGCAAATAAACAATAAAAATATTTTCATCACAATTTCCTTCAAAGCTACGTCGTGTGTTCGATCACAACCCTTCGGGAACGAATTATTTAATTAGCCGGATAATAGGAAACAAGTACTTACAGTTAAAGTTTGTTGGAACGTCCGTGGCCTAATATCCTAACACATAAGAAGCCTAGTCACACAATTATTCGTCTCAAAGTCCAGACTGCTGTCTACCGAGACCGGCCTATTTGGGAATAATATCGCGAGTCACACAGCAACCGTAGATGAGTATAATAACTGGTGCATGGCGAAACGCAAATCGTCTGCTTGCCTGGCCTGCATGGAAGTCGACGTGGCAACTCCTGCTTTGGGCTTCAAAGCTAAGCAATCACCGAGATCACTCCCTGAATAAGCCGATTTCAGTTTTCTTGGAGGAGCTGCGATAGCGCTCATAGATCGTACCTGAATCGATAATGAAACAATTTGAGATGTCGAATGTAATCTACATACCTGTAATCTACATGGCCCCAGTGTTTTTATTCGCATCGAGTGATGCAACTATCCTAGGATCTAAATCACAAATAGAGAGTAGCTATCAATTTTTATAAATAACCACGCAACTAAACGTACTCACGGGTGACAATGATAGAATAATAAATAGTATATTATTAGAATAAAATTATAACTTTTTTCATAATTTTCAGAAACATTTTTTTTTAATTATAACATTCAATATAATATACATTACATACACACACATAGTAAATTATAAATATTATTGTATTTTATTATTATTAATATATTCAAATAACATTAGGTCTTTACCTACGAAGTTAGTGTTGAGTATACAGAAATTTATAGTAACTTCTATTAATATATTATTTCTTTCTATCAATTAAAATATTTATCTTTGTGGTAATTTTTCAATACCCTTCTTATAGAAGTCAGGTGTACGGGAGACAACAAACTCTTCAAAGACATTTTGTACTGCCTCTCGGGTATTGAATTTTTCACTGTCAAATAATTCGCTGCAAAAAAATAGAAGTCTATTGGCGCAGAGAGTGAGAAAGTACGGTGGACGACATAAGACTGCCAAGTCTAGCTCTTGTTAGAGTCTAGCTCTAATCAAGTCTAGCTCTAGTCTCAAGTCTGGCTTAGATACCGTCTATTCTGCCGTATGAGGTTGTCGTGCAGGAGCGGCGGGGACGAGTGATTAACCAAACGCTGAGCAAAGATTCGCAAGCTTCTCCATTATTGTGTCCGATTCCTCACAGTATACATCCGCAGTAATACTAGTACCATTTGGTAAGATGCTGTGATGAATTAATTATACCGGCAGTGGCCTACCGAACAGTAACCATGACTTTTTTAGAAGTAAGTTTTCGTTTGGGGAATTGTCGAAATGCTGAACCAGGGTCTAACCAACATTATGACCACTTCCAATCAACAAACATAATAAAAAAAAAAATTTGCGAATGACAATGCGGCTTAAAATCCCTTAGTCTCGCTTTTTTTTCTTTTTCTTAGATGTGTGGACGAGCTCACAGCCCACCTGGTGTTAAGTGGTTACTAGAGCCCATAGACATCTACAACGTAAATGCGCCACACACCTTGAGATATAGTTCTAAGGTCTCAGTATGCTGTCCCACCCTTCAAACCAAAACGCATTAGCATCACGGGAGAAATAGGCGGGGCGGTGGTACCTACCCGTGCGGACTCACAAGAGGTCCTACCACCAGTAATTACGTAAATTATAATTTTGCGGGTTTGATTTTTATTGCACGATGTTATTCCTTCACCGTGGAAGTCAGTCGTGAACATTTGTTAAGTACGTATTTCATTAGAAAAATTGGTACCCGCCTGCGGGATTCGAACACCGGTGCATCACTCGATACGAATGCACCGGACGTCTTATCCTTTAGCCCACGACGACTTCAAGCGTTCCGTCCATAAGCGTTTTTGAGTGACGGAAACCATTTACCATCAAGTGGGCTATACGCTCGTCTACAAGGGTAATAAAAATTTTGTCTGTTAAGCAAAGCAAGGCGGATACGGCACTAAATTTTCAAATTTTTTTTAGTGTGCTAATTTGATGCAAATAGACCAATATTATATCGATGCTAACACTACTGCTACTGCTAACTCAGCGTCAGTTTGAATATCGTCAGTTACCACTATCACGTTTAATTCGTCGTTGTTGACTTTAACTATCGGGCAACCATGGGGCTAATTTTTTAGATCAAAATTTCCGTGTCGGACGGGTTCAAACCAATAACGAGTCGTGAATTCGTTTACAGTGTTCACTACGTATACGTTTTTCATATTGTAAGCCGTTTATACGGCATTGCTATCCCGACGGAACTAGTATTCCGTAATTACTCGTATTTTTATCATATCCATACTGATAAAAAAGATACAAATGTAGTGAAAACAAAACACTAATCAATAAAAAATAATTGGATTTGAAAATGGAATTCCATATTTTTTTAATTAAAATTCATTTGGATTTAGAATTTATTGCCAGCCATACCAATATTACGTTTCAAATGGCCAGAATTGTTAAATTTCAACTTCACATGACCTATTATTTTACTAGTATAGGACAATTTGTGAGCACGCACAGGTAGTTGCCACCGACCAGTCTAATTCTAACCATTAATGCCTATGGTTTCCAAAGATGGAACACCCGTTGTTCTGTAAAACTGAAATTTATAACTCATGTCTCAAAGTAGGTGGCGGAATTGAAGTTGTTGATGTCTATGGGCTCCAATAGCGTCTTAATATCAAATGCGCCATGAGCTCGTTCACTCTTCATGGAGTAATCATGTTCTGTGGAGTTGATAGAAAAACGTCATAACAAACAATGAAATTTTTGAGACGTCCTGTTAACTGGATGCATTCATGATTTACATTCCTAAGTGCTAATACTTCACTACTTAGATCTTGTAGACGGCGAGTTCATTGCGATATCGTAATAAAGTAAAAACACATTCTTTAAAGAGCATAAGTACCTATTGATAAGTAAAATCAATTTGAGTTTTTATTTTATTTTGATTAAATTTAAAAGTTGAGAGGCGGAAAAAAGGTGCAACAGACCGGGTGAATGGTCGCAGCTCTTGCTTTGAACGATGCTGTTCGGTTCACTGCCTCGCCCATATTTCTCACTGGCCAAATAAATTAGTTACCATGCAATATTTATGACAAATGATATAATACAAATAAAAAAATAATCTTATATTTGCATCTTCTAAAAAATCTCTTCTAAAACGTATTTTAAACTTCTCGGTTAAAGTTTTGCTTAAAATAAAAATTAAAACAGTGACACTATGAGATCGTAAGCTATAGAAAAGAAGTTGAATAAGTTTAACAATTTATGCATAATCGTGTATTGAGGTGTCGAGCGATAATACAGCTCGCCAGCGACGAACTCTAAACTTTTAATTAGTTTAACAACAATAATCGAAGACTGTCTTGTTACTTCGAATCATCGGTTCAACAGCTCTCGGGAGTTTGCAACTAAAGGAATTTCAAATTGTTAGATGTTTCCTGTTCTTTTGTGTTTCAACATCATAGTATTGAATATCGGATAAGCTCGACATTTCTTTGGACGTGACTTCATTAAAGTGAACAAAACCATCTGCGGAATGCCGTTACTGTGTTTGGTCGTCATAAAAGAAAAACAGTTTCCATTTTAGACTAAGCAATATTATATTAATACATAATCACAAATACACATAACTATGAAATACGCTTTCAAATGTGTTAAAAGCAGCGCGCGATGTCAACGACTCAGTGTGTCCGCGAACAGACAACAATAATTGTTTAACGTGTGAACGCGGAAAAATCTATAAATTTATGTTTGGTGCTAAAGGCGACCCGGCGGCAGTACAGGCGGTGTGTCCCGCGAATGAATGGCCATTGAAAAGTCATCAGTTATGTAGGGCGTATCGTCGCGCGCCATGTGGCCGGCGAGCCTGCTCCTCTGCGTAATTTTTCCGCGGACAATTTCCCAAACAACCATCAGCCTTTACCCTCGTTCTTTATTTAAAACGAACGGAATGCAAACCGCAATGTTTGTCACGAGTCTTTTCAGGTCACGTATATTGATTGACGTTATGAATACATTAAAAAGTAAACAATAAATTAATACTATAAACTCATAGTTAACTAATTTTAAATATATATTTCAAGTACATTATATGTAAATAAATGTATACGCGCGTTTATGTGCAGAGGAAGCGCTGGCGACAGTATCTGATTGGCTTAAAACTAACTTGTTGATCCTTAATATGGAAAAAACTAGATTTGTTACCTTCTCTCCGAGGAATGTATCGCAGCCACCGCTTTCCTTTTCCTTGACTGTTCATCAATGCCATTCAGAAACGAACACACATGATCTTTGTCCAAAAATTTCACGAACTAATGCTGTAAAATATCTTGGTCTAAAAATTGACGGCACCCTATCTTGGCAAGAGCATATAAATGATTTGGTTGGAAAAGTACGAAAGCTTATCTTTGTCTTTCGGAAGCTAAGAACATCAAGCGATCTCCACATACTGAAAATGGTTTATTATGCTTTGGCACACTCTGTCATAACCTATTGCATTGT
Source organism: Bombyx mori (assembly GCF_030269925.1). NCBI lineage: Eukaryota > Metazoa > Arthropoda > Insecta > Lepidoptera > Bombycidae > Bombyx > Bombyx mori. The sequence continues at coordinate 9,382,706 of NC_085111.1, forward strand.
CGTTTGGGGAGGCTGTAGGAAAGGATTATTACTTAGATTGGAAAGAGCACAGAGAGCCGTGCTTAAAGTAATATCTAAAAAACCAATAAGGTTTCCAACGGAGGAATTGTATGATATCTGCAAAGTGCCTCGAGTTAGACAATCTTTTATTGGGAGCACATTGTTACGTAAACATTTGGAACTCGTTTTTGACCCTAATATCTGTTCGCAAACTCGTCGTCAGGGCAGAGTGTGCAAAATCTATGTAGCAAATTATAATGTGGTCAGGTCTCACTATAGGTATTTAAGCTCTATTCTGTACAACAAGATAAATAAATTACTAAATATTTACCCACTTATTTCTAAAGAAGTTAAAATTATCATTGATAGATGGCTTTTCTCCCTTACATACGAAGATATGGAAGAATTACTGGAGTAGATTACACATTTTGGTAATGAGCAATTTATATATTAGGTATTAACACGCATCTACACATACACTCAGACATACACCCACACACACACACACACACACACACACACACACACGCACACACACACACACACACACACACACACACACACACACGCACACACACACACACACACACACACACATACACTAATTGTACTTCTAGATTTTGAAATAATATTGTATTGATTTGATAATTGTATTTAAAATTAATTATTATAATGTGTTTATGAAATATTTAAATTGATATGTTATTGTTCGTTGTGTGTAGGGGTTGGCGTTGTTATCTGCAACACAGTCTATGACTACAGCAGATAACATCGTTTCAATATTTGTTATTATGATTAAAATTGTATGTTTTTGTAATAAATAAATAAATAAATAAATAAATAAAATTAATTAATAATATATACTAAACTGCGTTTTAATTGCTCAAATTAAAATTATACTTACGTCGATATTTGTTTAAAGGGATGTTCTTAACTTCAATCAAGTATATGAGTTTCTCCGCGATAATCTCATCGACATCCTTCTGGTGCAGGAGACCTTCCTAAAGCCCTCGCATCGCGACCCCAAAGTCGCGAATTACGTCATGGTTAGGAATGACAGACTCTCCACCCGCAAGGGCGGGACTGTCATTTACTATAGGAGGGCCCTGCACTGCGTTCCTCTCGATACTCCCTCGCTCTTACATATCGAGGCGTCAGTGTGCCGCATCGCGCTGACGGGACACCAGCCGATCGTCATCGCATCCGTTTATCTCCCCCCTGACAAACCCCTCCTGAGCAGTGACCTCGAGACACTGCTCGGTATGGGGGACGCGGTCATCCTGGCAGGCGATTTAAATTGCCACCACACTAGGTGGAACTGCCATCGCACGAATGTGAACGGTAGGCGTCTCGACGCGTTCATAGACGACCTCACATTCGAAATATTCAACCCCCCGACCCCCACGTGCTATCCGTACAACGCCGCGCGTCGTCCGAGCACAATAGATCTGGCACTGCTGAGGAACGTAACTCTGCGCTTACGCTCCATCGAGGCAATGTCAGAACTCGACTCAGACCACCGACCTGTCGTCATGCAGCTCGGTCGCCCAGTCAACCGCGAACCAGATACGAGGACCATGGTGGATTGGAAGAAGCTGGGCACGTGCTTAGCTGACACCGCTCCACCAATCCTCCCTTGCGGCCCGGATTCAACTCCATCCCCCGAGGATACCGTCGAATCCATAAACATCTTCACTGATCACGTCTCGACGGCGATCATAAGATCTTCTAAGCAAGTCGATGTGGAGGACTGCTTCCACCGCATCAGACTTTCCCCCGATCTTAGGGACCTCGTAAGAGTTAGAAACGCGGCAATCCGGGCCTACGATCGATATCCCACGGATTCAAACCGGACTCGGATGCGTCGCTTACAGCGGGAGGTCAAATCCCGCTTAAGCGACGCCCGAAACGAAAACTGAGATAGTTATTTAGAAGAGCTCGCGCCCACTCACCAAGCATACTGGCAACTAGCTAGGACCCTCAAGTCCGAAACTATAGCCACTATGCCGCCTCTCGTACGCCCCTCAGGCCAATCACCGGCTTACGATGACGATGACAAGGCAGAGTTGCTGGCCGATGCACTGCAAGAACAGTGCACCACCAGCACTCAACACGCGGACCCCGAACACACCGAGTTCGTCGACAGGGAGGTCGAGCGCAGAGCTTCCCTGCCGCCCTCGGACGCGTTACCCCCCATTACCACTTCCGAGGTTAAGGAGGCGATCGATAGCCTACAACCACGGAAAGCTCCCGGCTCCGACGGCATCCGCAACCGCGCGCTTAAATTGTTACCAGCCCAACTGATAACGATGTTGGCCACCATATTAAATGCTGCTATGACGAACTGCATCTTTCCCGCGGTGTGGAAAGAAGCGGACGTTATCGGCATACACAAGCCGGGCAAACCGAAGAACGAAACCGCGAGTTACCGCCCCATCAGTCTCCTCCCGGCGATAGGCAAACTATACGAACGGCTCCTTCGTAAACGCCTCTGGGACTTCGTATCCGCGAATAAAATTCTTATAGACGAGCAGTTTGGATTCCGCGCCAGACACTCGTGCGTCCATCAAGTGCACCGCCTCACGGAGCACATCTTACTAGGGCTGAACAGGCGGAAACCCATTCCGACAGGAGCCCTCTTCTTCGATATAGCGAAGGCGTTCGACAAAGTCTGGCACAACGGTTTGATATACAAACTGTATAACATGGGAGTGCCAGACAGACTCGTGCTCATCATACGAGACTACTTGTCGAACCGTTCGTTCCGATATCGAGTCGAGGGAACGCGTTCCCGGCCCCGTCACGTCACAGCCGGAGTCCCGCAAGGCTCCGCCCTCTCCCCGTTACTATTTAGTTTGTATATCAATGATATACCCCGGTCTCCGGAGACCCATCTGGCGCTCTTCGCCGATGACACCGCCATCTACTACTCGTGTAGGAAGAAGGCGTTGCTTCATCGACGACTTCAGACCGCACCTACCACCATGGGACAGTGGTTCCGGAAGTGGCGCATCGACATCAACCCCACGAAAAGCACAGCGGTGCTCTTCAAAAGGGGTCGCCCTCCGAACACCACGCTGAGCATCCCTCTCCCGACTAGGCGCGCCAACACCTCCGCCCCCGCCGTTCGCCCAATCACGATGTTCGACCAGCCCATACCGTGGGCCCCGAAGGTCAAATACTTAGGCGTCACCCTCGACAGTAGGATGACATTCCGCCCCCACATTAAGACGGTACGCGACCGTGCCGCCTTCATTCTAGGACGGCTCTACCCGATGATATGTAGGCGAAGTAAAATGTCCCTTAGAAATAAGGTGACACTCTACAAAACTTGCATACGCCCCGTCATGACCTATGCAAGTGTAGTGTTCGCTCACGCGGCCCGCATACACTTAAAATCCTTCCAAATCATTCAATCCCGTTTTTGCAGGATAGCCGTCGGAGCCCCGTGGTTCGTCAGGAATGTCGACCTCCATGACGACCTGGACTTAGAGTCCAGCAGTAAGTATCTGCAGTCGGCGTCCATGCGCCACTTCGATAAAGCGGCACGACACGAGAACCCTCTCATCGTGGCCGCCGGTAACTACATTCCCGATCCTGCGGACAGAATGGAAAGCAGTCGACGTCGCCCAAAACACGTCATCTCGGATCCTCCCGATCCACTAACGGTGCTTTTAGGTACTTCAAGCACTGGTCACCGTTCTCGTCGAACCCGTCGCTTGCGACGAAGGGCTCGACGAGTAAAGTAACTCTCAGACACAGCCCACTGAGTTTCTCGCCGGATCTTCTCAGTGGGTCGCGTTTCCGATCCGGTGGTAGATTCTGCGAAGCACGGCTCTTGCTAGGGTTCGTGTTAGCAACATCGTCAGGTTTGAGCCCCGTGAGCTCACCTACTAAAGTTAGGGTTACGCTGACATAGCCTCTCAAGGCTATCAGCTTAGGTAGGAAAAAAAAAAAAAAAAAAAAAAAAAATAAATGTTATAGTTAAAATATTTTTATTATATTAATGACAACAACGGGGATTTTTAGTTGAATTATTCATTGTTAAAATTAAATATCGGTCATAGTTATTAATTCAAAATACTTTTTGCGCACAAAAAAACCCACGTGCTATTCGTTTCTTTATATATATTTTTTAGTCTATTTGACAGACTATCAAACGCTAACGACGATGAAGCTTTTAGTTTTATTTAAATTATGAACCGATTGATTTATAGCAAGTCTCGATATCCATAAGTAAACGCACATAAAATACGGAAACATAAAACCACAGTGACTAAAAGGTATCAATAAAAATGCATAAAGCTGAAACTCTCTGCCGTCGACTAAAATCATGCAAATTGAATGAAATATATTGATGGCACTTTGAAAAATATTTTTCATTTCAAAGCGAAATACTTCGTATGCGCATTGCATTATTTATTCTATTTATAGGAATGTCTCGTTTCCTAATAGAGTACACAAAATTTTAATGAACGTTTTAGTAGTCTCTCGAACCACTCCTAGTTATCTCAAAGCAAAGTTAAGGGATCTCGATATTTTTAAGTCAAAATTGAGAGGACCCTCCATATACGTATTAGGCTAAACATTAACCTTGCAATATAATCATACTTTAAAAGTGTTACCGTATTGATCATGACACCAATTTAATTGAAGTAATATCCTGAACTTGAAAATAGATAATAAAAATTTTACTTAGAAGATTTATATTCCTTCATTAAGTTACCTATAAAGTAATGACAAACTTCAACTAGCTGAAGCAACAATTCAGGGTAGAGCGTTTTGTGAGCCCTCACGGGTAGATACCACTACCCTGCCTATTTTTACCGTGAAGCGTTTCAGTTTGAAAGGTGGTGTAGCCGTTGTACTATAAAAACAGAGACTTAGAACTCATATCTCAAAGTGAGTGGCGGCATTTACGTTGATGATGTCTGTGGACTCAGGTACCCACTTAACACCAGGTGAGCCGTGAACTCGTCCTAGCTAATGAGCTTAAAAACTTAATTAATTAAAATGTATGATTAAGAACCCAGTATCGTACATTGTCTATTGTGAGAACAACAGATCACACGACATTAAACGAAGTATGCTCGTAACAGTAGCTATTGTCATGTAATTAATGTTAATAAATTAATCTCCTGTTACAGGAGACAAATTAGACGCAGGCTGCTCGACTAACGACGGACTATTCGGATTAAATGGCGGGTTGATGTTTATGATTTACGGGGGCTTGTTTAATTGTGGCGCCTGGCAGTCGCGTTTTGCGCCCGCAACGTTATCATCACCCAATGGACTGAGCGTCGTCTGGTGGACGTTGCTATAATAATTTCAAACTCCGTTTTCTATTTTTTTTTTATTGCATTGGCAGATGAACGACCTGGTTTTAAAGTGGTGACTGAACCTTGAGATTTGAAATCTATGTTTCAATTGTATAATCATTACGCAAATGAAAATTTTCGGGTTTGATTTTATTTCCCCTTTTTTTCCCTTTTTTTGGGCAGGGGCCGAACCTTATATGAGGTGTGCGCATCTGGGGGGGCGCGTGGGGTATGGTGGGACTTGGCAGTCTGTAGATCAGATGTTGGGAGCAGACCGCGGTCTCAAAGATGTTTAGAACTAACGACCAAACGACTCGTCTTGTATTCTCTCATCCGACGTTTGGTCTCCTCCCAGAGTAGAACCCAGGCAGAGCAGGGGGATTCCCGCATTCAACACTACAACCAGGATCGCAGCGCCACGTCACGATTCTTCAAGGCAGTACTCGACGACTCTACGTCGGTCATTTCGGTACGGCTACCCATCGGACCACCTCAGGCGGTGTCTCTGGTATCTCGAAATCCCTCTGAAAATGTGTCTTTTTGCGCCAATTTTAGCAAATAATTTCCTTAAATTAACATTGACAATGAACACTGAACACTGAACAATCATTACATACCAGAGGAAGACACTCAAAAAAAAACATTAATTCATTCAAAAGCCATTTTTACGAAAAAATGATTCGGTATTAAGAAAATTATTGAAATGCCCCAGATGGTGTATAGCATTATATCGCTAAGCTACGCCGCGTAGACTATCCGTAGCACGATCCGACGAGATGTCAACGCTCCGGCCACCGCCTCATCAACGCTTGCGAATTAACACTAAAATATCTCTCTCTTCTCTGTAATTAATAATCGCTTACTGAAACATAACATTTTAAGGCTTTCAACATAATCTAAAATCATTATAACGACAATAAATGATAAAGTTTGTGTCAGTTCAATTGAGACTTTAATATTACATCTTAGGTAGCAAAATTCAATTTTTGTGGCTCTCAACTCAAAAAATATGTAGTTTTACCATAGTTATGAACTTGTTTGCTTGTCTTAGCAAATAAACAATTAAGATGATATTATGACTATTGAAATAGTTATTTTTTTGATCAATGTAATGCTAAACTCGACAAGTTTGTATTGCAGTAAAATACGATGTGCCCGGTTTGTTGACAATTCATTAGAGCATCTCGCCGCAACACAAACAAACCTGTTATGTTATTAGATTTCCTGCATAGTTGAAGCGACTCAGATACACGCTGATACATATTTAATTATGTGGTTAATTAATTCACGACTGTTATGAATACTGCATACTCGCGAACTTTGTTAATTGTTCATTATCTATTAATTATAACGCGTTGATTTATTAATTATACAATTTGAACGTAGTCGAACCCGCTTTATTTATAAACCGAATGGTAACGTGTGCTCCTGGGAAAACTAAGAGACAGCTTGTTTGTCCTGGCAGACTAATTAAAAAGTTTGTTTTGAGAACTTCCGAATGGAAGTCGAACTGAAGAGAGCCAAGTACTGATCCGGTACAGAAATAAACCTACATCCCGATTTGTTAGGATAGTTTTTTAATTGCAGTTAATTAAAAATAACAGTATTACGTACAGTTATCTTTATAAAATAACTCATCATTCTCACAATTCATAACATTGTTCATTGCGGTTCCATGTTTTTAGGAGTGATTGTATTATTGATCAACGCGAATGAGAAAGTTTATAGTAAAATATTTTCTCGGCTTCCTTATCCGCTATCATAAAATTGTTCGTCGCAAACTAGTTGTAGCCTAAAAAAAAAATTATGGAAAAAGTGCCAATGAATGCAGTCTTTTTTGTATATTTTAAGTACAATTAAAAAAAAAACATACTTTGGTAAAACCAAAAGATTTTTTTATATGTTTTTAATGTGCTTTGCTTGTGAATGTGTCCGGACATAGGAGATAGTAGAACAGTGGCATAAGCACGTACGTTGAGTCTGCAGTTTTTTCACGTGTAAACTCTGATCATTTTTCATAAAGTAAAATTATTTAATCATTCATATACAGTTTACCACATAATGTATGTTTTATCAACAAAATTCCTAAGATTCCATTCAATTAATCCATCCAATCAATTAAATTTTGATAATCGATTCCACTACTGCCCCACTTTCAAACTATTGATTATTTTTGGTAACAGTATTAAGTAGCCTTACCTTACTTTCCGATATAGCATTCTGTTTTCTGTCTTCAGACTGTGATCGAAACTATTATTTTGCTTATTTCTTACTTGAAGAAATCAGCCAATAGGCTAAAGTAATAAAGGGGCTGCTATTATAATATTTAAAACTTCGACAATTCGTTTCAAGATGAGCGGCGGTATTAGCCTTTTGATCTCTTTAATATCTGATAACTTCGATCAACAATAGTATGAAAACACCAAGTATCGTTGATCGTCATCTTCACATAAATGCTTATAATAATCACTGATTCTATAAGCGTCGCTATTCAGTTTGAATCAGTATTAATATTACAAATGTTTGTTGACGTATTTATACAAGCTGCAAGAATAAGTCACGTGTTATCGACAAAAACGTCTGCACGCGTGTTGACAGATAAAATATTTTCTTCAAGTTTGTCCGCCGGTAGCGGTCACTATAGGATACGTTAAGCTAATGTTCGGTTCGTTCTTAGATATTAATACATGGAATAAAAATTTTATATTCATACTATATACACATGTATATATCAACACATATATCAGTAACAGAGCTTTAGGTACTTTTTGTCAAATCACTTGTTAAAACACTCATGTTAACATGTCGGATATCAATAGATAGGCGTAATGCGAAGAAATGAAGAGGGAATCATATACATAAGTACCAAAGCGAAGTTTGACCCGCTAGGAAAGGTGACAAGCGGCAATGCGTGCCGGGCTGCCTTCACTAAGCCCACTGGTTCGCCCTAATAAATTGCGATTTAACTTGTCGTCCGGATAACGCCAACTTTCGCGCGTTTGTTCCGAGCCCGACACTTTTTCCGCCTCTTCATTTCCTATCTCTTACTTTTGTATTTTCCGTTCTCTCCTCGCCGAGATAAACAGGCGAGAAAAGCTGAAAGGGGCTTTACAAATTCAAATTGAACTTATCACACAACTTTTTACATTTGTTTCTGGTCTCGAGTTCGGGGGAAAAGAGCGAAGAGGCATTTAATAGTACAATCTCAGGAAAGATTGATGATTTTGTATCACACCTCGCTTCGGGCGGCTCGTAACGAGTCGGATGGCTCTAGACGTGGGTCGTGCTTATTCTTATCTGGAATGGGATGTCACTTTATCTCAAATTACATATTTTACTTGAGATGTTCTTCGAATCGTAACATTTATTCCGACATAATACGAAGAAATTTTAATTTCGTAATAAGTGTACATTTTTCTAAACTCAGCAGTGATTGTTTACGCATTATACGTGCTTAAACAATTAATTTATATATGTAATTTATCAAGCTTACAGAAAGGTACAGAGGTTTTGTATCGTGTTGGCTATAAACTTTTATCCATATATTAACATTTCTACCAGTCTTTTCATGTTGTGAATTTTGCTGTTTTGAATTGCTTTTAAATGTTCATATTATACATTTAATAGTTTTATTAGAGTAAATCAAATTTGTTGAAAGTAACAAACCTAAAATAAAAAAGTTGCCTTAAAATTTCAACTTTACACAAACAATTTCAGACAAATTACATTCAGTGTCATCAGCATCAGCAAACATCTGCGCTAAACAAGCTGGATGTAAAGCAAACACAATATAGTTAATCAAGCGGGTAAGAAGTTTCACCGCGTGCAGTAAATAGCGCTCACTTAATTTGAGGGCCATGTGTGGGCATATAACCGCAGCATATTTATCCCATTATGCACGGCACGGCGGGCAGCTACGGTGATGCGAGTCACGTAGTCTGAAACGAATCGCATGTGACATTATTTGTGAAGATCGTGCTCTATCTTCGTCGGCGACATCACCGGGACGTGGAGGGATTACTCACAAAGAAGTACGTACGATTTCAACGATACGATAAAGAAGCGAGAAGTTACACACACGTTTTATTCTCTCCGGGATTAACGCACGGTTAGACGCGTTTCTTTTGTCGGGCATTCCGCTCGATGTTGATCCGAAACGATTTGCTATATCTTATTTGATTACGAGATACCGGGCTGATTTATATTGGTTTTAGTAATGTGAAGTTACTCTTAATACTGAGCTGAATTATCAGTTATGTAGGTTTACATCCCACATTTATATTTATGTTTTTAATTACTAGTGTGCAGTACAGGTCACGTTCCATTTAACGTTACGTGGTTACCGTAATGATCCTCCCCATGATCCCTATTAGGTAAATGACGCTGCCTAACTTGAAATATGAGGTCTAAATTACATGTTCTGAAGTCGTTGTGGCCTAAAGGATAAGACGTCAGGTGCATTCGTATGTAGCGATGCACCGGTGTTCGAATCCCGCAGGCGGGTACCAATTTTTCTAATGAAATACGTACTCAACAAATGTTCACGATTGACTTCCACGGTGAAGGAATAACATCGTGTAATAAAAATCAAACCCGCAAAATTATAATTTGCGTAATCACTGGTGGTAGGACCTCTTGGGAGTCCGCACGGGTAGGTACCACCACCCTGCCTATTTCCGCCGTGAAGCAGTAATGCGTTTCGGTTTGAAGGGTGGGGCAGCCGTTGTAACTATACTGAGACCTTAGAACTTATATCTCAAGGTGGGTGGCGCATTTACGTTGTAGATGTCTATGGACTCCAGTAACCACTTAACACCAGGTGGGCTGTGAGCACGTCCATCCACCTAAGCAATAAAAAAAAATAAAAAAAAAATCCGACGCGTTGGCGCAAAAATGAGCGACTTTGACGAATCGGTTGAGAGTCGTGGATTCGATTCTCACATTGGGCAAACTATTGTGTGACGAACGAGTCTGTTTACTAATTGTCTGTATCTTTGAAATCTGCTTGTTTATATTTATACGTATAAAAATATGCACAAGCAGGTACCAATTTTTCTAAGGAAATGGGCACCTAACACTTGGTGACAAATGACTTCCACTACGAAGATATAGTACCGCGTAAAAAAAACCAAAAAACTGATGGTAGGGCGTTTTGTAAAACCACACGGACAATACTTATTTCTGCCGTGAAGGATAAATGCGTTCCGTTTTGGAGGCTGGGATAACCATTACATGGTTTAACTAAGACTTCAACCTCATGTCCCAAAGAGGGCCGTGACAATCACGTTATAATGCCCATAGGCTCTAATAACCACTTAATGATTGTTTTATATTACATCCACATATGGATGGCCGTGATCTAGGTAACCTATAAATCACGCATTAAAAAATTTAGGTATTAGTTTATAATGCGTATAAACTATGAAACTTGAAATTTAATCAAAACAATCATCTGACGTAGCCTGGATGCATCCTACTCCTGTGTTATTACGCGCGTAGAATGCACTAGCCTATAATCAAATAATTTGAATATCAAAACACATCAGCATTCGATCAACATGACATTCTGTTTGAATTCAAAATTAGTGTTTGTAATAGCTTTGGTGAAGTTTTGGTGTTTCCGCTCTATTCTTGTTAGCATATCTCAGAATTAGTTCCAGACAAACTAATAAGTTATATTCAATGAGAGTTTGTGACAAATTTGAAACTACAAATGTTCGCCGAAGATCGTCAAAGCTCTTGACCGTTCTGAGCAAAGTAGTTATCACTTCGAGCCTAGCCATAATAGAATAAACCCTTAAACTTTTTTTTAAACAATAATCTGCTTGTATTTCTGTTTTTTATGGCGAAGATCAATAATAAGCCTTTTGATGCCGTATGTGTATTATTTCAAAAATTTCATTACACAAGCCTATTCTAAATATCAGATAAATTTGCCCTGTCTAATTATCTTTGTCAATAGAAAAGCTTATGCTCAGAATTCAAGTCACACAGTATTTTATGTTAATTCTTTTAGTGTTCAAGATGTCATGTTTTTTGGAAAATACTCCTTTTTTCCCTAGGGTACGTCTTATCTACATACATATTATTATGTTCTACAACGACCGTTACCTGTTTCATATTTAACATTAAAATATATTAGTACGATACTGCTTTATATAATAACTTTATCCAGCCAAATGACGTAGAAGTCGTCGTGGCCTACACGATAAGAGGCCTGACACACTCGTATTAAGCGATCAGGCTGTGCCGGTGTTCAAATCCTATCTATGGATAGCAATTTTTTTTACGAAAAATATCCTTAGCATCCATCCGCTCACGAATTACTTCTACAATGTACAGAATGACTCCGTGTAATAAAAATCTAACGCGCAAAAATTCTAATTTGCGTAATTACTGGTGTTAGGGCATCTTGTGAGTCCGCACGTGTAGGTACTACCTACCCGCTTACTTCTGCAATACAGTAGTTCGTTTCAGCTTGAAGGTAGGGCAGTCCTTACAATTGAGACTTAGACCTCTTCTCTGAAGTTGGGTAATGGCATTCACGAAATGATGTCAAAGAACTCCGGTAACCACTAAGTAATGCCGGACCGGCCGTGAGTTCGTTCACTCATCTAACCTATAAAAAAAAGTTTGACCCTTGTGAAATAAATTTATATTCCCATATTTGGTACCAAAATTATCTAACAAAATGTTTGTGTGTGTGTTTCTTATTAATAACATAAAGGCTTATAAAATATTGTACACAAACATAGACTATGACAAAAACATATACATATATATTGAGATTACATTCCCAGAATAGATCTTCTAACCGCATTTACTCAAGGAATCTTAGATATTAGATGAGTGTGTACGTACTAAATCAAGACAATATGTTATTACATAGGAGTATAACCATGTTTCACAATCAGTCAGTGATCTCTGAGAGATTTCGAGTCGATATTTTTAATAATTAAAACTTTAGTTTAACTTAAACTTTTTACTTTTTTTTTTTTTGTCAGGAGGAAATCGCCGGACTTCCGCCCTTCACTGGGGATGGAGGGCGGGGCATGTCGGAGTCGAACCGACTAAAACCTCCTGTCGCTCAACTACCAGCATCCAAACCTCGCATGAGACAGACCTCATGAAAAGGCAAAAGGGGGAAAGTGAAGCGTTTAGTGCGGAGCACATCTCTCCCATCACCCTCTCGCTCAGGACGCCGGACTGGCGGTCGTCGGCGCCACGACCACCAGCCCTCTCGGTCGGCAGGCTATCCGAAGCCCGCCTAGATGGCGCCGATTAGAATGGTCTATCCTACGGAATACCCCGCTGGGTCAGAACCAGCATGGGTTGAGGATAGCCGGCCTTCCATCACCCGGATGCTCATGCATAAAACGCGTGCAGAGCACCTTGCACGTCGTCTTCTTAGGCCCCCTTCGCCGGTCCCCAGGCCGACATGTGAGGGAGACCCGAAACACTTAGAGGGCTAGGGCTTGGGTGAGATCCGCCTCCCTGGCCCCCGCTCGACGGCGGCGGGCCTGTGCGTCTCTCACGCGCCCCGCCGCCTCCTTCTGCGAGATGGTGCACTCGCAGAAGTCGAGCATCGCCTTCCACGACTCGTCGTCACCGAGCATCGATGCCACAACACTCGGCAACGACAAGTCGTTTCCTATTTTTGCGACGAGGACACGGCGCCACCCCTCCCATGCGGGGCAGACGACGAGCGTATGCTCTGCCGTGTCCAAGTCGCAACCACAATGGTGGCACTCTGCCGTCGGCTCGGCTCCGATCCAGTGCAGGAACTCACCGAAGCAACCATGCCCAGTGAGTACCTGCGTGAGCCGGAAAGTGAGGCGTCCTCTGTCACGATTCACCCAATTCACAAGAACCGGGCGAATCGCCTCGACGGTCCTACGACCAGCCGAAGGATCGGCCAGCCGCCTGGACCATGACTTCAGCAAATGCAATGATGTTAGCAATAAGCACTTAAAATTACCTGTGGCAATGGTAGTTTGTGTTCTTTTTTGGATACGCTACAATACAAGTAATATTTATGTTATCTCTTAAAGGTTTCGAATACAATACAAGGTGTCAATAAAACGAAATTGTGTCAATACAACTGGGTAGACTCCAGACTCTTAACTCTTCGGTACTAAGCTGAAAAACGACCGGCGTCAACTGTACCGACTTATTGTTTACCGTAGCTTTTAAATAAAATGACTGTCGTGTTTCTTCTAACAGCTGTGTGTACAAAACAATTAAAAAAAATAAAAAAAGACATCATGAATTATTAGTTATCAAACCTTAAACCTGAAATAATTGCTGCGCGGCATCTTGATTTTACATTAATTTGTTTGTTTTTTCCAATTTCAATAATTTTGTACTAATGTAAAATTACCAAATTGTACAAAATAAGGACGTTAGTTGAATATGTGTGAGTCAGCGCAATATTAGCTAAGGCTGCGAATACAACAAGCTATTTGGTATGCTCTCCGCGGTCCGCTCTACACGGTCACTATCTCTCGCCTCCTGTTTCAACATGCCACCTTGCTAGTCTACACTACATTGAAACAAAAAAAACTATACAAAAACATTACTTCTTTCTCTTTTTTTGTTCACAAAATTAAAAAGTTTAGGAGATATACAAATACCTGATTTTTTTACTACAATACTGAATTATAATTTTTTTGGTATCATAATCACTATATCAATAAGTCACATTAACCAAAATACGACCACTTATAAAGTTGATTATATTATAATATACATATATTAAAAGGCATTTTTAATTTGTTTTGCGTTTCCAAAACCTATTTGTGACAGATATAGTATGAGTATGAATACAAATTTGTCGAACAACGTGGTTAAAACTTATAACATGTTCGTATGGGTGGCAAAAGTTCGCAATTATAGCAAATTTTCCAGTCATTTTTTGGGCGGCTCGCGGCGTGCCCAGCCATGCATGACTTTGTTTTTGTGCGTTTGTTCAATGTCTGCGCTCTGTGGTTATTTCAACATTTCCGAAGCAATTTGTTCCAAAATAAAACAATTTTATTTTCTGATATTTGATTGGCTATTAATTAAAGTAACATTTACGACTTTTTTTTTTTATTGTTGAGATGGGTGAACCATCTCACAGACCACCTGGTTAAGTGATTACTAGAACCCATAGACATCTACAACGTAAATGCCGCCACCCACCTTGAGATATGAGTTCGAAGGTCTCAGTATAGTTACAACGGCTGCCCTACCCTTCGAACCGAAACGCATTACTGCTTCACGGCGGAAATAGGCCGGGTGGTGGTGGTGGTACCTACACGTACGGACTCACAAGAGGTCCTACTACCAGTAGACCAGTACCACCAGACTTTAATAAATTTATAATTAATCAAAAACAATGAAAATTCTAGTTCATATTTCCAGTGCTGACTTAAATTTATTGACGATTGAGAGCGAAATAAAATGGCTAAGTATTCATGTTATGAAATAACAAAGGTTTGTAGAAAGAGCGCGAGATAAAATCGTTGTACAGTTGAATAGATTCGATAGAACAGTCCCTGAGTCCCAAATTAAATCATGAAACATCTTTGCACCTGGCGGAAACCTCGTGAGGCGCGTTTACTCTCAGCATTGATTGACGATTTGTTATCATTGTTGCTACAGCAAATTTATTTGTTGCCGTACATATACTTAATTATATCAGAAAGCGTAATTGGGTTGAGGCAATGTTTATATTTTTGTTTGATTTAATCATTATTATCATTCGAAAGTTTTCAACCAAAGTTTATTTGAAATGTAATTATAAATCAAAAAGGAACAAACGGTAGCATTATCAGCCTAGCAAACGACTCCAATGTTTCTGTACAACAAGGATTTTATAGCAAACGAATATGTAAACATAAAAGAACTGCAAGTCATCGTGAAGTAGAGTGTTAAGGATTTAGTGTGACCATTCGATGGAAGGGACCACTATCTCTGTCTGTCCATCGAATGTGTGAAGGAAGCTGCGGCTTTACTGGGACAAATTCGTTTTGATTCGGTCACGTTCGAACGAGATGGGCCTCTTAGCAGATTTGGTGAGCGTATGTTTAGATTTCACCCAAGTGTTTATTGAAAGGGATTGAAAGCAACTTGTCTTTTTGCTATATTAATAAATTTTCTACTTGTTATTTTTGTAACGGCTCATTTTTTTAAATCTCATCGGCAATTAGTCATATGAATGGTGTAATTAGTGGACGCATTTTATTATTTTTATGATAATTACTGAATAGTATAGAAACAGGTACTTCACATAGGTTATTACGACAGTGCTACAAATATTCATCATTAATACATTGAAGGCTTTACAATTTGAACTATTAAGGTCTGGTTTAATCAGCATTTAAATCACTGAAACGGTTGACATTTAACTGTCAGAATATGTATAAAATTAAATATTCAGAAATGACATGAGACTGCGGTGAAATATATTTAAACTATTGTTTGAAAGTACAATCTGCTCTAACATGAACCGTCGGTTCTTAGAGTGTCGCCTCATTTTCAGAGCCATTAACGAATAAAAGCCTTCGTGTGGAACTTCAAGCGTTTCATTTAGAGACGTAAAATGTAGTGTACAATTCTTTATTGTACTTTCACACATTTGTAATTTTATTTGTTGTAAAACACATTGAATGATTTTATTTTTCTTGACGATGGATAGTAGTAATCTAAGTTGACTTACTCTTTACTATCTACTACGTTTATGCAAAATTCCATAAGCATTTATAATTAACAACGAATCCCAACGAGGTATTCGTTATGAATAAAATAGTGTGCATTCATTGTCATTGACTCTTCTGTTAAGAATATCAACTACGTAGCTGTAATAATTACTGCGATAATTGTGGTTTAATCGGTTTTAAAATGTTTTTAATAAAAAATTTTACTAAAAAACTAATAAAATAAATTTTTAAGCTATATGCATGTATGAAGATTCATTCCAAATATATCTTACTATCTCTACCAATATTTATTATAACATACAGCAAATAATTATACATATAATATTATGGTTAAATAGACAGAACTTTGTGATTTTTCCTTCAAACCTTCTTTTGACATTTGATTTGAAAAATCTTTGGAACGTTCAAAATAATTTATGGGCACAATAGCATAATGGACGCTTCAGAAAGCTGCCTGGGTTTAAGCGAGGACGAGTATTAAATTTCATGAAACACATGACACTTCTCGCAGAACAAACGCTGATAATTAAGAATCATGAAACCGTTTTGAATGTGTTATGAATGAACGTTTCATATGTATGAGAGCGTGGCTACTGGAGAGAAATTACATGAATTAGCATTCTCGTTGCATACATTTGAGTTATTTGCTTTTAATTTGTAACAAGTTGATATTTCGCACCACCCAATTAGGTGTGATACTGATATTCGCCCAATGATCGAAATTCGACGCCTCAACAATTAGTTTCATTTTATTTTTAATGTAAGCCATTTTCTGCTTTGTTTTTGTTATTTAACATTTTGAAGAACAAAACATTTATTTATTGACCACAATAAAGTTCGTCAAAATATCTACAAAATAAAAAAGATAAAAGAAAATGTGTTGAGAAAAAGAGAAGCACATTTGAATGTTTTAGTCTTTGTTTTATTTTTAAATAAGATTCACACCATGATTTTGGAGTTTTAGTGAGATTCCGATGTATACCGCGTATCCGTTTAATTTATTTATTGAATAGTTGGGTCACGGCCCGCCTTGTGTAAAACGGTTATCAGAGCCCACACATACCATAACATACACATTAAGACATGAGGTCGAAGTCTCAATTGTGTTGTATAGCGGCTGTGATTACAATGACAAAGAAATATTAAGTAGATACTTAATTTTACGAACTCACACCAACATGCGTTCCTCGCAACGAAAAATTCTAATAGCAAGCCAATGAACCAAAACAAACAATAAATGTATTTTAGACCGTTACAATAAAATGTTACTATTGTAGGTTAATCTTTTTTTTTCGCAAATTAACAATTAAGCTCATGGGCTGCTTGGTGCTAAGCAGTCAATGAAGTCCATGAAAAGGAGAGAATAAAAATTTAAAATGAAAAAAAAAAAAAAAATATATGCTAAGTTGTTTTTCCCTAAAAAGGAATATTTTTTTAGAAATAAGAAACTAAAAACATGTCAAAAATTAAACTCCGAAAGAACTGTGAGTACCAGAGTCAGTAAGAGCAATCCAGCAACATAATTTATTTCGAAATACTGTTAAATTTGCTTGTCATTTATTGGTCTGATGAAACGTACAAAGCCGTCATGGCAACACAGCGCAGTGCTGCCACATTGCGCGTGTAATTGCCGCGATAGCGATGCGAGCCCTCCATTAATCTCTCTAACACTCGATAAAATGCCAACTCATCGCGAAAAGTAATAATAGCTTCACTCGTTTCCTGTGTTATACAATTTATTAATAAATTATCAAATATAAAAAAATACTGTGTTTAATGGCTGACTTGGCAATACCTAGTAACCGAAGCCCTTAGACATCAACAGTGTAAATGACGTCACTCACCGTGAGACACTAGGTCTAGGTCTCAATTGTATAGTCCGCCGGCCCGCCCTTCAAACCGAAACGAATTACTGATCCGCGGCAGAATTAGATAGAGTAATGCGGGCTAATCGGAGGCCCTTTTTTTGGGCATGGGTCCAAACCTCCTACGATGTAACCGCGCCTAGGGAGCACGCGGGGTATGTAAGACTGGACCGTCTGCAGATGTTGGAAGCAGACCGCGTGCTCAAGATAGTCGGATACCACCAATAATTATGGAAATTAAAATTTTTGCAGGTTTTACTTTCAGCCGTGGAAGTCATTCGTGATCAAATGTACATATTTCATTAAAAAATGGTATCTGATCAAGACAAGACAAAGACAACTTCTTTGCTTGAGGCAGACGCATCTGTTTTTGTTTCTTAAAACCGTTGAACTATAAATTAACTATATTATCCATTCATCCATTAGTGTAATTAGATCCATTTTTTGCTAGTTCGTATTAATTATAACTTAATATTACGATTTGGTGTAGTGCCAACTTTTCTGATCGAAACGATTTGAATTACAGAAAGTATTTTACGTTTTCGGAATTTACACGTTAATGTATGAATGTGTTTCGTTACGCTAATCGAAACAAGAAGCTACGTGGGCTACAGCTGGATATTCACCGTCCAGCGCTCAGCATTGCGCTCTGTTCGGCTCCACTCAGAGCATTCGAGACAAATTCAATTTGTGTGAGCGCCGACGACGAGCCAGTTTGCGCTACTAACTAGCTCCGACGGGAATGGTGGCACCCTTGTCGTTATATCTCACAGTTTTACTCATTTCCTCACACAATTTTTATTTTATCGTACATATCTGATTTAAAACTATATCTGGCATTAGATGCCAACTGTCTTCAATTTTTCACATTTTCTTAGTGTAGATGCCATCAAACAGAGCAGTTCAAGATCTGTCTCGTCTTTACGTCACTCGCTACGCAAAAGCCATAAACAAGGAATAACATCATGAATGTTGAAAATAAACTGTGTTGGTACATCAACTATACTGCCTTATAAATCAAAATTAGTGCTTCACGGAAAAAACAAGTCAGGCATGGACTAAAAAAAAAAAAAAACCATCTCAGACTGTACAATATTAATTTCTCTAACTTATATCTAACTGAAAATCCATATATAATGGCTACGAAAGATGAAATTTTTAATACTTGATTACAGGAAAAAAAAGGTTCAAAAAAATCATAAATCATTTGACATTGTTGAACTGTCCGCAAAATCACAAAGTCGCAAAGTCACATCTAGTGACAGCAGAATTGGAATTTATGATTTAGAAGTCTATCTATACTGCAGATGAACGAAAACTCTGTTGCAGCAAACCCATCATAAAAATAGCATGATATCATTCACCGTGCAATACGTCCCACGCATAACGACCTGATTAATCAATACGGCTTATCAAGATTATGGCCGAGAAATATTTATTTGACAAAAAACAAATCAGAAAAAGTAAAGTCTAGATAAAAGATAAATGTATTTAACCTAATAATAAGCCATTGTTTTCAATCAAGATCCAGGGGGTGCATGAGAGTGGGTCGTACGAAGGTTTCTAATAGCAAGCGAGAGAAAACACATTTGTCTTGTCCGGGACCGTTAACGTATATTACGTGGAGCCGAGACATCGCCTGCTGCGTGGCCCGTAACTCAGTTTCACTGTGTTAAGTGCTGAGTTTTTCACGGTTCACTGAAAATTAGCTACATCAAGCAATCTCCGCTTAACTCATTTGATTTTCCTTTTGCTAAATGGTTTTATAGATAATTATTGATTTACATGGAAACCGCATGAGTAGTACCACTATCCTGCCCTGCCCATATCTGGCGCGAAGCAGGAATGTGTTCCAGTTTGAAGAGAAAGGACAGCCTCTATACTATAGAATTGAAACTTAGACCTCAAGTCTCAAGACGGGTGACGCAAACCTCGTAGTGATGTCTAAGAGACACGATACAAGGTAGTTAAATTTGTAATTATTTTATAAAGCAAAATGGTTTCAATAGCAATATATATATAAAACTCGGTGTGTGTACGTATACGTGTTCCCGAAACAGCTGGACTGATTTCGATGACATTTTCAGCAAATCTTCAAATTGGCCTAGCAGGTGATCTTAGTTCAAGCAAACCGGACCGAGTTTGACTAATAAACTTTAAAATAACGCAAAGTAAAATGTTACTACAGCCTCTTATTAACTTGGCCTTCTCTGATTTGTTTTTGTATGAATAACTTTAAACATATAAATAAAAGGAAACAATACTACGTTAGCATGGCCTTTATTTTATTTTTCAAAAAGTAGAAATACCGCTAAAAATCCCACAAATTCCGCAAATAAATCCCGAAAAACATGTACGATGAATAAAAGCTTATAAACTTCACAACATTAAAAGTTTCGAATGGTATTTACTACGGAAGTCTTTTTTTTTTCTTATAATCTTATTTTTACGGACGATAAATACTCTACAATTCGGAAAAAGTTTGTTAATTATTTCAAGAACAATAAAGATGTAAAATAAATGGCAAACATTAACCACATTTAGCCATATCAAATTTTAAATTGACCGTATAATAGATAAATAACAAACACGACAATGTGTCCAGCCCAAACCGTAAAGTCAAATAAACCAAGCGCATCACGAAACATTCACGTTTTCACAGAGCAACAACTTTCCAGTAACACAAACAGAATTGATTCGTTCCAATTACCCAGTTCATATACTGGTTTTACGAGGCAATGAGTGGAATAGATCGTTCACATTAGACTACCGCGG
The DNA here is from genome assembly GCF_030269925.1 of Bombyx mori. Taxonomy (NCBI): domain Eukaryota; kingdom Metazoa; phylum Arthropoda; class Insecta; order Lepidoptera; family Bombycidae; genus Bombyx; species Bombyx mori. The sequence continues at coordinate 9,403,367 of NC_085111.1, forward strand.
CATTCGTACTCTACGTATAGCAATTATGACAAAGTCCGTGGCGCCAGAGTGTCTCCTCACTTTTGTCCCCTCTAAATCTTATTGTAACACGGTGTCATAATGCAAGCGCGACACAAACATGTCTACGTGCGCCAAGCCTGTTAAGTGGTTTGGAAGAAAAACATCACTAAAAGTTTTTTATTGTTGTGAGCCGTTTAAGACATATTTTTGTTTTGTTATTAAATGTGTACTTCATTCTTGTAGTTCAGTACATTTTGTTACTTGTAGCTTTGTTTTATTGTTAAAGTTATATTTCTAGGGTCAGCAGACTAAAGCACATAAGTCAAAAAACTGTACTTTACAGGAATTAAAAAAAACTATTTAGAATCTTATTAACAAATTAACAAAATAATGTTTATTTGAATTATATAAGTCTATAACACTAACTTATTATTAAAATTAAATATTTTAAAGTAAATGTGATTATTTAATAATTAGATGACTTAAGTTATAAGGAACACAATAATAGTATGAGTTAAGTGAAAAAGTTCAACAATTAAAATATATATTATAATAATATAAGTCATAAATATAAATAACAACTCAATGTTTAATTAAAATTCTTCTTCTTCATCGAGTTCTAAAATATCTGGATCAGTATTTCGTAAAGTTTCCAACGTGGGAAGACTTATGTAAAATTCATGGAAAATATCTAGTAATAAAGGGAGCAGCGAAATTAAATCATTTTTTTTCTCGATGGATATGGGTAATGGCTGTATAGATATTATATCATCAGTTTGAGAACCCCCTATGGATTATCATAGCAACTGTCTTTATAAAATTGTCACTTTCATCTAACGGTTTCATTAAACATCCTCGGCAGACAGGTTCACGTTTACCATGCACAGTAAAAAAGTATTTTGATGTCTTCATTCTAAGCTTTTGCTTTTCAGGTTCAATAGCTCGTATTCTTTGCTTAGATTTATCTTGAATTTCCATTAAAGACGCCAAGTATGCAGATATTTTTGCATATGATCCCATTTGCCAATATTCTGTAAATATGGCATGGTTAATGGTATACGTTCTTTTTTGGTCAGGAGGAAATCGCCGGACTTCCGCCCTCCCCTAACTCTTTCAAATTCAAAATCATTTATTTCAACTTAGATGTCAGTATAACACACTTGTTGAATGTCAAAATATAAATAACAATGTTATCTCTACCACCGGTTCCAAAAAAAGCCACAGTCCTGAGAAGAACCGGCGAAACAAACTCAGCGGGCTTTTTTTTTTGTTTTTTCTCAACAATTTTTTTTTTCATAGTGCGATCTGATATACATTTTCTTTTTAAAGTTTTGTATGCCTGTCCTAAGTTACGTTTTTTTTTTCTCTTTTTATAGTACGTATACTCTTTTTTGGAGACACATTAGGATTCATTGAAATTTCATCACAAGTACTTGAACTTGATTTGATTGGAAGTCTCGGTAATTCATAACATGGATCTCTTACAGAATCATCACTAGAGAAGTCAAGTACAGAATAGTATGTTAAACTACTGACTTGACCTGATGATGTTGACTGTATAGGATCGTCTACTACTAGGTTCTCTGTGTTCAAAAATCGATTGTTGATTTACATTTTCTAAAAAAGGACAAGACAATTATCTATTTATAATGATATAATATTGATATGATTACGTAATTTGCAAATCATAATTTTGAAGATATGTGAAAATATACCTTCATTGCTTTCCAGATGAGTGGATAACGCCATTTCAACTAATTTCTTGCCTCTTTGAATATTCATCTTAAATAATTAAAATACTCAAGCACTCACACACAACTAACCAACAAACTGTGCACAATCGACAACATTAGTAAATTAAAACCACTTACCGAAGTATTGTTTACGTTATAAATATTTTTAAGTAACCACTTTCTCTAAAGAAATGTTAGATTTTGATGTTCTTTATAACATAAGTCAGACTTCTTACGTTAATAACTTTGTACTTGTGGGGTTCCTTAGAACATAAGTCCAGTTATGTTTTTTAGTTCGTTTGATTATATTAGGATTTGATAAGGTTGATACAGAACGCCGCTTGAATACACCATGAAATACTTGAGTTTCATTTATGTGCTTTAGTCAGATTGTGTGTTGAGCAAAATGTAAACCGATGATGTAATAAAAAATAAATTGAAAATTTTGACTTATGTGCTTTAGTCTGCCGACCCTAGATTTTACAATTGTGATCAATTCGCCTTTGCTACATATTTATAAATTACAATTTCTGGTGATCAAAAATACGTTGTAGAATATCAGATACTCATGAATGAGAACGTCTGGAGCTCAAGAAGTCCGCGACGTGTCTGTATTCTATACGAATTTATACCGAACCTCGACAAGGAAACTTAGCGAGTCTCCCTGCTTTACGCGACCCTGGGCCGTTACATAACATTTTTTTTGCGGGACATCATAATAATAGCTCTGTATTACTTCAGGACAAATTCCAAGAAGTTTATAACTCGAGATGAGTTTCGTGTTCCTTGTCATAAATAATAAAGCGGTCGTCGTCTACAACATTGTGCAGATTTTAAGTGAAGTAAAAATCTAAGAAATCATTTTTCATTTCGGGTGACTCAAGTCAAAAAGTTCAAACTTTTTACTTTAATTAAGTTGCTATGGAAAGAACGGAATATAAAAATGTATGTTGTATTGGTAACGCTATTTTCTTTTCTACATTGTTGCAATTGACTCATAACTGAAAATATTCCATTATATCGTTTGCTTAAAGCGGTTTTCGTAAATATATGTCCACAAATCAGGCGTTTTAACGGAAAATAATAATTCGTCTTATAAATTATTAACTGTCACCAGGAGAAAAAAAAAACAAATCTACCATTACAAGATTTGATAATGCCTTTGTTAAAATAGGATCCCGGTAATCTTAATTAAAACAGGAAATAGGTCAGAACTTTCTAATCAATCTAATATCATAAATTAAATTTAACGCTCAAACTATCTCTAACACAGAGGGAGGAACACTATTCTCTGTGTGCTGTCTACAGATTCTACTTAAGTTAATGGATAAGTTGCGAAGGCACGGAGTTTACTTTGTGTTTTCAGGTAGACAGACTTGCTCGAGAAGTTTTCTTACTTAATTTGAACAAGGAGAGAAGCGTTACAAAACTGCCAAATTAGTTGTCTTAATATTATTTTGGCGTTTTGTGTAATTTGATTATGAAATCCTGGACAGTCGTTGGACCTACCGTGCTCAATTTCAGAACCTGGTCGGAACGTCGGGGGGCCTGACCAGGTGACGAGCCGTCTCTATACAGGGGTGGTGCGATCAGTGGCCCTAGACGGGGCGCCCGTGTGGGACCAGTCCTTAGCCGTGGGGGTAGCGAAGCTTCTGCAACGGCCGCAACGCACCATCGCGGTCAGGATCATCCGTGGTTATCGCACCATCTCCTTCAAGGCAGGGTGCGTACTGGCCGGGACGCTGCTTTGGGTCCTGGAGGCGAAGGCGCTCACCGTTGACTACCAGTGGCGGGCTGACCTTCGCGCCCTGGGTGTGGCGCGTCCCAGTCCCAGTGTGGTCAGAGCGTGGAAGGCCCAATCTCGGCGATCCGTGCTGGAGTTATGGTCTAGGCGGCTTGCCGATCCTTCGACTAGTCGTAGGACCGTCGAGGAGATTCGCCCGGTTCTTGTGGATTGGGTGAATCGTGACAGAGGATGCCTCACTTTCCGGCTCACGCAGTTGCTCACTGGACATGATTGCTTCGGTGAGTTCCTGCACCGGATCGGATCCGAGCCGACGGCAGAGTATCACAATTTTGGTTCAATTTGGACACGGCGGAACATACACTGGTCATCTTCCCCACATGGGAGGGGTGGTGCCGTGACTTCGACGCAAAAATAGGAAACGACTTGTCGAGCGGGGGCCAGGCAGAGGCAGATCTCGCCCAAGCCCTGGTCCTTTAAGTGTTTCGGGTCCCCCTCACATGTCGGTCTTGGTACTGGCGAGGGGGGCCTAAGAAGACGACGTGCAAACTGCTCTGCACGCGTTTTACGCTAGAGCATCCGGGTGATGGAAGACCGGCCATCCTCGACCCACGCTAATTCTGACCCAGCAGGGTATTCCGTGGGATAACCCATTCTAACCGGAGCCATCTAGGCCGGTTTCCAATAGCCTACCGACCGAGAAGGCTGGTGGTCGTGACGCTGACGACTGCCGGTCCGGTGTCCCGTGGGGGAGGGTGATGGGAAAGATGTGCTCCGCACTAAGCGCTATACTCTCCCCCTTTGAGTTCCGTCTCATGCGAGGTTCGGACGTGAGTTGTTGAGCGACAGAAGGTTTGTAGTCCGTTCGACTCCGACATGCCCCGCCCGCCATCCCCAGTAGAAGACGGAAGATTTCCTCCTGACCCAAAAAAAAAGCTCCTTTTCCATGCAAAACTATTCTAGGACATAATATGGTCCGGTTATAACGTCAAAAAAAAGTGTACATAGTATTCTATTGAATTTTTTTTTTTTTATTGTAAAGAGAGGTGGGTAAACGCTACCTCGTGAATTGTGGACACAGGCGCCCATACGCGCCACAATGTGAATACCGCAACCCACCTTGAAACATCATGTCTTAATCTGATTTCTATAGTACAACTGCTGCCTCACCCCTCAAAGTGGAACCCAATGCTGTCTCGCGGCAGAAACAGGACTGTTAGTGGTACCTACCTCACCGGGCTCCCAAAGTTCCTAACAGTAATTAATGGACGTTAGATTTTAATTACATTATGTTACACTTTCATCGTGGAAGTATGTTAATTCGTGAACTACGTATAATGTACATATTTAACTTCTCTCAGTTATGGTTTAATTCAAGTAGCTCTAGTCACAAGGATCGTGTAATAAGTTTAAAAACACAGCCGTTAACGCATTGATGTTGACATCCAAGAAATGAGTTCACCAAATGTAATTTGTTCTTCGTTAACGAAGCGACGGAACAACGTATCAACAAGAAATTCACTAAAGCTAATGTTTATTTGCCGAAAAGCAACATAATTTACTTTTTATCCAGGAAGGGGATAAGCTTACGCATGTTGTAAAATTTAAGCATTTAACGCTGCGTGGATAAATAAATCGAAAGAGTGCATCCAGTAAACAAACCAAAATATTAAATAGCGTACAGTTATTCGTATTCTTTACGTGTTTCCCTGTTACCTGCGAATTTTTACTCAAATACCTAACATTCACGAGCGTAACGAATTACGACTGAATTACAAGTTATTTTCAAAAAAAGTTACTTGCCCGAAACTTCGCCCGCCTGAAGAATTATGAAGATTAACATAACAAAGAAAGCTGAAACTGCGTTCAATGAATATGTTGCTTTTAAGGATGAAAATCACGTACTAGAAATAATCTGTTCAACTAATAAATAGTCTAAAAGTTGATTTCGTCTGTGGATAGTGCATAGTATCGGCTCTGCCACAACGTAACTACTCCCCTCTATTACTCGTCTTCGGTACCAATTACGCTAATGGAATTTATTTCATTTCAAACTCACGCCACTCGTCTGGAGTCCGCGCTGCAAGTTCGTAGGCACTGCATTTGTATCGAAAATAGGGATTACAGTCTGTCAAAGGTTATTAGGGCGTTTTTCATTCCCCACTTAAATTTATGATACGTTAACATTATGTGTTTACTAGTCAATCTTATATTTGAAGCGAATGATGTAACCTTTTATCACTACACTAATGATGTGGGACGGGAATTGCATAAGTATGATAAGTGTATTTAAAAAATTAACATAACACGTCCAATTAGTAAGCCAAGGTCATAATATTACGAAAAAGTGACAAAATTGTTATAGTATCATTAGTCGTACTTATGTGTCCAAAACGGTTACGTATATATGTCATGTTCGATCTGATGTTAAGGTTTAAGGGTCTACGGAGGGACTTCAGTTCTCTCTGTGTGTTTTACCGTAAATTCGATGAGGAGTGCTCTAAGGAAATTATGAAGATAATCTCGTTATCTCGTTTTTATTATCACAGCGCCCACCACCGGACCAGAGTTCATCGATACTACTAGAGCCACTGCGTCCATCCACATTTCCGATATCTCTCTTGTCACATACCATCGGGCTGTGGAATTAACTTTACTCCACAGTCTTTTCTAAGAAGTATGGCATGGCCGTGTTAAATAAGATTTGTAGAGAACAGTCAATGGCAAGTAGGCTATGCCCCTGGCTTTACTTGCTTCCGTGTTAAAAAAGATCTTTATAATATACTATCTACCCTGGCCTAAGTGTAAATTAAATTTAATTATAAGCATCTACATGTGATTCTGTAAAAGTTAAAGGTTTTTTAGAAACATTTAGAAAGTGCCATTCGATTGAATTCAGTCATACGAATTACAAAATTTCCTACGTACTAATTGAATACTCACTAATGTGTATTAAAAGTTGAAAAGTAACGCTTCCGAAGCATACGTGTTCTTTGTGTTAAGTTTTCCTCACCTATAAGGAAGTTTCCTTCACAACTAATATTGGCCAATTAGGTATTCAGGGCGCGCTCACCACACCCCGCTCACTGCGTCTCGAGACCGCGCGAGTTGATTTCGCTGTGCTATATATACTCTGCACTGCAATTCCAATTTAAAAACATGACTAAACAGACATTCCCTAGATTCTGCAAAGTTCTGACTTAAACATTCATAGAGCTCAATCACGAAGAGCATTTTTGTCTGTTTTTTTTTTAAATAGTGTGTAATTTAGGATGTCGCTTTCATTATTACGTTTTGAAAATAGTACAGTTTATTCCATTTTCCTAATTTTGAACCTAGTTAATTTTTAGTAGAATATCCATGTAAGATGTAAACTTATGTACGTATTAAACGAAATCGACTTTTCATTGTGGCGGTAGCCACCATACAACGCAAGATATTTGACAGATGCCTGAATCTCGCTTACGACATTTTCAAGATAAGCTTGCATATATACAAATTCCGAACAACAACCGGTGGACCGTCGGTCTACCGAGCAATATTACCCGCTCGGTGGAAGATCTTCCCTTCGTCGTTATACCCCCAAATAATTATTCGTTTGCATTAACCGTCCCCGACAGACAATTAGCCTAACCACATGATAGTAAACTTGTAATAAATAAATAACGCCCTATTATATCTAAATATATCAAATTATGTGTTTGAAATTAATAGAACATGAAAAGACACTGTCATTATGTATTCATGAAAATCCGGTTATTCAAAATACGAGTGTACCAATCAAGAATTATGATAGGAAGCATTCTGCTATCGTAACATCCCAAGAGCTCTTTTTAGAACGCTCTTGAGTGTTACGACTTTTATCGTAGGAAATCTCTCTCCTTTCTGCATAATTCATCGCTACGAAGTTGAAACCGAAGTCGTAAAAGAAATCGTTCTATGATTTCATGTCTTCGGCGGGAAAGTTTTTACTTGTCTTCCTTTGAATCGATGGTCGCTGCGGGCCATGTTATCCGTGTTATCGGGGATTGCACTTTTCGTTACGTAACTTTTATTGTTGTAAATGAAGAATATCTTGCAGATAGAAAATGTCTGTTTAGTGTTCATCTTTAAATAAGCTACATAGGATTTTTTCAATTGATTATAACTTTTTGGAAACTCGAAATAAAAACAAAAAAAATCTATTTTCTTGTTAGGAGCGTCTATGTTGTCATCTAAGTACATATTAGTAGACTGTTGGCCATCTAACTAATGACTCCGCTTTATATCAAACATATTTTGGCGTATTCTATAGCTTACCCGTTACTAATATTTTTCAAATTATAGTTAAGGATTACATTTTATTTAGAATTTTAATTACATAATGATAATGCATTATAGGTTGCCAGTAATCCCGTAACATCACAATACAAATCATAAGGATAAGGATAATTAAAAATCTTCAATCCGTTATTTATGACTGACTAGCTGTAAACAAAAGTTAAGACAAGTAATCATTATGGTCAGCAAACAGTTTGAAGTCAGACGAAGTCCTAAATAGAAGTTTAGCATGTGGCCTGTCTAACTCCGGCCAACGACGTCTGAACCGAACCGAACCTCCCAAGCAAGAAATGTTTTAAAATAAATTCCGTGAATTTCCCCTCAACATTGCGATTCCAAGAAACAAACTTGTATTAAAGTAATTTAAATGGCGTCTTTGTTATTCTTTGGTAAAAGTTAGAAGTTATGCATTTTGTATTTTTGTGTAAGCCGAAACGGAAAACATTATTTATTAAAACTTTGCAACCTGAATTGAGAATAATTGCTGTATCTACATTCAAATATTATGTGGCTAAGACAAGATGACTCACTGATATTAGTACTTTATTTGACATGAAACTTTGTCTCATTTTCAATGTGTAACATTCCACTTTATCATATCTTATTCACCTGTGTAATTTTAGTATACTAGTTATACGGTGTGAAAACTAAAAAAAACACACTAAATAGCAAACCGAATTAAAATTTAAAATACATTTTATTTTATTTTGGGAATTAGGTCAGTGCATTGAGCCAAAGTAATAAAATTATTTCATATTCATCGATCCTTGACAGATAGTGTTACATAATTAGATTGCTATCCACACAGCCGAGGATAGGCAGGAATAGCGCAGGATAATCCCGGAGAAAGTTGTTACAGGAGGCTACGATCCTTAGCATTGAGGATTATCGACGCAAGGAGAAAGAGTTAGATAGATTAAGTACAGTTTATGGTCCGACATTTGACGATCGTCTGTAAGTCCCATAAACCACGGGTGCTCCCTAGGTTCGGACACCTCGTAGAAGGTTCGACCACCTGCTCAAATAAAAAAAATAAAAAGGTAAAAAGTAAAAGTATTAAAAGCTTCTTAGAAATGTAAGAACAGTTCGATTGACAAACTAAGAAAAAAATGTTAAATTATTATAGGCCGACAATTTGTTCAAACAGAAACAAATTTCCCACAAATCCCAATACAATGTGTGGTTATTAATACTCAACAAAGCCGATTTCTTATCGTTCTAATATGAGGACGGCGTTGTATTGTAATACAAATAAATAAAGCTAATGTCCCCGCAGATTGAACCTCATGCGTCGGTAATCCCACGATAAATCATCATCTGGATCGAATAATCATCATAAACCTTGCATTGTGCCAGTCTGTGAGTGAAGCGGAACGATAAGTTCAGCCCAACAGACGTGTAATTAGACATTCAATGTCCTTAATTATAAAGTATAAGCACGGTTTGCCTTTTTTGGTTGAAGTCATATACCTACATATGTCACAAGAGCCCAAGACATCCAAGGCACCATAACATTACTGAACAGCAACAGCCGGAGGCTGGTGATGTGGTGGTGACCTTAAGGTTTAAGGCGCAAGTCTCAATTACATGGTAAAATCTTCGTAATTTCCAATTTGGTGGTACTGATACCATGCAACTCACGTTTTATTTACAATAAAATAAATTTTTCTTACACTATTTTTAATTCACATTTATTTTCTATTTTTTAGTCGGATTTTCTATAAAAGCGTATTTTGTTGTTTTTTTTAAACTATTTTTTATTTTAATTATCAACAGCTGTAATAAAACTCTCCGAACAATACTAAAATCTTCCTTTGTGGAAGATATTATTTATATGGATTGTTTCCATTAAATCTCTAATCGAATAAGTTTCTGGCTACGTGCCTGGATTCCATACATCATCTGGCGATTACATGTATCAAATAAACATTACGCCGGACTTGGCTTCTCATATTATGCCACAACGGCTGGGGCTACATCAATAATGAAATCGAATTTTTCGTCTACTAAATTGATTCTTTATGACATTCATAAAACAACAAAAGTTCATATTTTAGGTTCATTGTTGTTGTAGCTTACCTCAGAAAATGAATGCCAAATTTAAAGTAATACAGTATGCTACCTACATTACTACAGTAGGTAATTACAATTAACACTAATTTTACAGTTTCACGTGTTTATTTTTGATATGATTGTTGAATTTTGATATAGTAATCATTTATTTATATTTTTAGACGGAAATAATATAATATTTTGTAATGTTTTCCTACTAGGAGCTCTAGATTGAAATTTAACGGAACACAAAATATATATTATTCTATAATACTTCAGTCTAATTTTGTGTATTAATTTGAATATCACGTCAACCAGAACATGACAAAAATATTTATATTCATTTGCATTTCCTTCCATACAGAACAATACCTTATCTTAAAGACGATGATTTATTGCTTGTTTAAATTGTTAAAATTAGAGAGAGAGAGAGAGAGAGAGAGAGAGAGAGAGAGAGAATACATTTTATTGCACACCAAAACACAATTTACATTCAAAAAACAGTCAAAAAGCAGATACATTTGTACAATAGGCGGTCTTATCGCTAAAAGCGATCTCTTCCAGACAACCGTTTAATTTACAGAAATTCTGGAAAATATAAAATTATAGCAGGTATGTTGCGGTGTACCATAGACAATACATTACACACATATAATAAATAAACAGTGTGGAACTATTTTATATAAAAAAATAATTATAGGTATAAACAAAACTAGTATTTTATATTTTACCACTCACAACTTTTCAAGTTTCGTTCGGGTATAGTGAACAGAAAAAGTAATTTGCGAAGGCCGAATGATATGAATTTTAAATCGATGTGGGGTGCGCGGCACTGGCGGCTACCGGCAGAGCCCCAGGCACCGCGCCAGACAAACGACATCAACGTTTGCCGATTAAAAATTCGACAGGGGAACCTCACACCCTTCGTTGTGCTACTAAGAATTTACTAGGAAAGTGAACCAAGTACCTAGTAAATGTTTTTTTTAATTGCATATATGGGTGGACGAGCTCACAGCCCACCTGGTGTTAAGTAGTTAATGGAGCCCATAGACATCTACAACGTAAATGCGCCACCCACCTTGAGATATAAGTTCTAAGGTCTCAGTATAATTACAAAGACTGCCCCACCCTTCAAACCGAAACGCATTACTGCTTCACGGCAGAAATAGGCAGGGCGGTGGTATCTACCCGTGCGGACTCACAAGAGGTCCTACCACCAGTAATTACGCAAATTATAATTTTGCGTGTTTGATTTTTATTACATGATGTTATTCCTTCACCGTGGAAGTCAATCGTGAACATTTGTTAAGCATGTATTTCATTGGAAAAATTGGTACACGCCTGCGGGATTCGAACACCGGTGCGTCGCTAGATACCGGACCGGTACCGGAACGTCTTATCCTTTGGGCCACGACGACTTCAACGTGCTATTATATTACATATTAATACAATACCACCACAGAATATTTAATTTTTTTCATGAAACACTTATGAAAATCTTCTAATCCAGGTATTGTAGTAAATTATAAATATGTTTCGGTGACGGTTGAACTGTAATTCAACATTTAAACATTTTAAAACACCACACACCGAATACAAAATATGTGGAATAAGTTTAAACTAATAATGTAATATAGTCACAGCTCTGACGGTGGGAGCACCCCTAAATCTCGCAAATTAAAAGGCGCGGTCGTCCATAGGGGCTCCTATTTTGGGTCTGTAAAGATTTGCAGAGGGTTCCGCAGAACCGTTCTCTCTAGTCGACATGTTACAATCGATCATTAATTACGTTTAGTCACATTTACGCGCCACATGTTAACATAAATGTGCAATGTACAACGGACGTACTATATTCTAACGTCAACTATTCTCTCTTACACTTAAAGACATGATTTCATTTTTTACTGGTGGTAGGACCTCTTGTAAGTCCATGCGGGTAGGTACCACCGCCCTGCCTATTTCTTCCGTGAAGCAGTAATGCATTTCGGTTTGAGGGTGGGGCAGCCATTATAACTATACTGGGATCTTAGAACTTATATCTCAAGGTGGGTGGCGCATTTACGTTGTAGATGTCCATGGGCTCCAGTAACCACTTAACACCAGGTGGGCTGTGAGCTCGTCCAACCATCTAAACAATAAAAAAAAATTAAAATAAAAACCTCGATAGATAAAACAAGTACTTTTCACGCAGCAAGTACTGCAAATGTAACGCTACGCATGTCATCGGTCATTAAATTGTAATATTAATCTAATTTTGTAGTGAATAATAATGAACAATTATATAAAGTATAACCAGCATAATAATATAATAAGCTATTTACCAATGCTATTATTGCATTATTGTGTGTTACTGAAATAGAATTGAATTATAGAATAAATATGACCAAAACTCTAAAGAGAGACTGATCGAAGCTGTTCGTTGAATTTTATCACATATAATTTTACCGTTCACGCATTATCGTAACATGACGAGTATCACGTATAAATATTCGTAGCAATTAGTCTTAGTCATGTAGCACAGAATCCGTACAAGCACGAATAATAAGCACGTATTTACATTTGATCGTGGAAACATTGTTAGAGGCAGAACCCGAGCGTGCAGATAAGCATCTGCTGAGTGGTCCCCTTCTGTTTTCCAATCGACGCACGCTTCTGTGTTGCTATTAATTTCTGAGCCCTGTCACAAAGCTTGGACATAATGTGATTATATTTGCAAGTGAAATTGACAAAGGGCTATAATTTCATGCGATTCGTAATAAGAATCCTCGAGAAAGATCTTTTGCGTGTATTAGCTACACGCACCGATTTTGTAATTAAAATATGCGTATTCCAAAGGCCGATTCTAAGCGCGCGTCGGTATTCACTTCCCTCAATTCCTACTTATTGAACAATTACTTGTGTATCATTGTCGAAATATTAATCATTACATTGATAACATATAACAATAGTACCTAAGTGGTGCTAACCGTTTTTGCAGACAGAGCTTAATGAGAAGTAGATGGTAGGACGTCTTGTGAGTCTGCACGGGTAGGTACCACAACCCTTCTACCGTGAAGCAGCAATGCGTTTCGGTTTGAAGGGTGGGGCAACCGCTGTAACTATACGAGATCTTAGAACTTATATCTCAAGGTGTGTGGCGCATTTACGTTGTAGATGTCTATGTGTTCCAGTAACCATTTAACACCAGGTGGGCTGTGAATCCGTCCACCCATCTAAGCAATAAAAAAAAGCTTCATAGGGCTTTCAACTCTAAACGAAGATAAAATATTTTCTTCATAAGCTCTTTCGATGTCTCAATGCATCCACATACAAATACACATTCCGATATATCTTGGCACATGGAACAAGGTTAAACACTCAACAGGTCAACCGCAGATTGTGGCGTACTGAACCGAGGCCATCGACCTGTTTACTATTCAGGACCAACACCTTTAACAAGCTGTAATTCAAATGAAAGGAAACGGCCAACAGAAAATTGGTACCTTGACTTTCCACTGAGGACTAGGTAGGTACATCCCTAAAAATGTAAAGTAAGGGGAGACGTTAATAAAAATTCCTCACTGAAACAACAAATTAAACGAAGCCGAGCCACTCGAAAAGCCATAAGTACTCATCTCAATTGCTGCCGATAAGAAATCCAAGCCTTGGGAATGTATTCCAGGCACGTTTCGGCTCACGGTTTTTTCTCGCTGTGCTGCTGTGGCGTTTAAAACGAATTGACTCTTAAATTCTTCAGAATGAAATGTTGTCGGAGTTTTATTAAATCGAGTGTAACCATTCCTAACATTACGCAAATGGCGGGTCCTCCCCTACATCTGTCGCAGGGATGCACCCCCTTAATAGGTGTTAACGCTCGCCGGCTGCGACGAACACTCCGTCCCGGCTCAAGCTAAATCTCTACAAATTCTTGATACAAATTAATGCCGCAGGAGGACTATGCGAACGTCTCTTGTAATTTCATTTTGTAATACCACTGTGCCCTTACGAGCGAGAGAAAACATTATTACAATAGCTTCCGACATGCAATTCGCCATACATGCTTAATAGTTGGCGGTTTGGTTTTGTATTCTAAGAAGTTACATTTGGTTGTTATAACTTAGTTGTACCTAAATTATATTATGCTTGATAAAAATGAAAAAGTATTATATTTTTGCCAGGAAATTTTAATAAGTAAAAAATTTAAAGTTTTAATAAGTAAACATTTTGATGAATTGGATGCACATATGACAGCATAGTTTGCGGAGTTTGCAAGTAGGTGTCAATAATATACAAAACAATTTTTTAAAACTCGTGCCCCCAGCCTATTTCTGTAATTTGGAGAGAATGGAACACGTTGCATTTGCACGGGATAAAGAGTTGCTTCTGTCACTCTTTAAGCCAAATACCACCAGTCGATTTGTAGAACTGTCAATATATAATTATGTAAATCACGAACAAGCAAACAGTCTATCGTGTTTATTATAGTAAATATATCCAGTTCATATCATTTACAATGAAATCATGTATACTACATATACTATAATATATGTTAACCCAGGTATTTCCTGGCAGGCGATCCTCGACTTCTGCGAGTCCACCATCTCGCCGAAGGACGCAGCGGAATGGGAGAGGTAAAGCTCTTCTTCCCTCTCTCGTGCCGAGCCGGGGGTCGGAGGAGGGCGTTTGTCCAGCTCCGGTCCCTATGAGGAGGCAGTCTCCTCCCGGTGATGGTCACGGGGCGACCTAAGTGGGTTGAGGCTGCGCCGCACGCTACCGTCACTCTAGCGCACTGGCACCAGGAGGACTCGGCAGTTGCGGACTGCGATGCGGTCCGCATTTTCGTAGTCGCTGTCGTCGCCAAACATACTTAGGAAGAGCAGCCCGGTCGGCGGTGTATCGCGTTCCGACCCGGCAGGCTGGTTCTGGCCCAGCGGGGTATCCCGGAACACCAGCGGCATCGCCCGGGTGGCCTGGTAGGGCCGCCGTACCGCGGAGACCGACGCCGTTAGTTATCGACTATCGCTTCGACGACCCGTCGGTCGAGTATCCTCGGGGTGGCGCCGCGAGTCTGGTTGTAGTGTTGACCGCGGGAACTCCTCTACTCTGACTGGGTTCTGACCCCGGACGGAGATCAAACGTCGGGTGTAAGAGTGCAGGGGAGTCGTTTAGTGCTATAGGGCCCTAAAACTCATTGGTACCGCGGTCTCCTATCAATATCTGCAGATCATCAAGTCCAACATACCCCGCGTGCCCCCAAGGCACGGGGACTTCGTGGGAGGTTCGGCCCCCGACACGAACAAAAAAAGGTTTAAGTATAGTATTTGTGTGAAATTTCATTCAAGCCCTATGTTCACAAATGGCTTCCAGGATAAAGGAATAATATCGTGTAATAAAAATCAAACCCGCAAAAATTGTAATTGCGCTGGTTGGACGAGCTCGTGTCCCAACTGGTGTAAGGTTATCTGGTTATCAGAGTCCATAGACTTCTATACCGCCACCCACCTTGAGACATGAGGTCTAAGTCTCAATTGACATTCTGTAATTAATCCCTTAGCCAGCCTTACGATTCTCACGCCACGGTAAGAAGTGGTGCTATTCTAGGTTAATGCCAAACAGCCAATAGTAAGTATGTAAAAGATGGCAATGAAATATTGCTAGTAGTATTTAGCTACCCATAAATGTATCTAACCTGAGAAAATTTATAAGTGGCGGTGTATTGTGAACCGGCGCGAAAAAGCACCACGATCCGGTCACGTGTTCGGGCATGAAGAGTGTAAAAGCCCTTATAAAAAATAACCAAACTTAAAACTCATATCTTAAGATGAGTGACAGCATTTACGTTGTTGAAGTATATGGGCTTCAGTAAACTTGTTCACCCTTAGAATCAATATAAAAGACAATTAATTGACTTACATTTAGTGCAAATCCCTTAAATTTGAAAAATGCCTAGTCCTAGGTGCAAAATAATTATCACTCAACGGCCCCAGTTCACCTTCATCGTAAGTGTTAAATCACATATTTCAATGCCTATGATACAGCTTACAAAATCTCATGAAGACATCTCTGAACATTGATTGAACAAAACTTCGATTTTGCGTGCGTCAAGTGTATTTTGATTATAATGTTTTTGTAGACGCAGACAAATTTCAATTCGTAAATTAATACACTTTACTATAACGAAGTAATGAAATAATTATACTATTAAAAATTACTTATTTTACAGACCATTAACCCTGAACAATAATAACCCGGTACCGAAATGGGTGAGAGTAAAATATATGTCGAGCCAAATAGTTCGGAACTGGTATCATCGTTGCAAATGTAAATGAACAATTAAACCGCTCGCCGTAGCCAGGGACAATGATGATAATTATTTTAGTTTGGTGTCGGCGCGACTGTCAGTTGACGCTGCCGCCCAGCCGCCCGTTGGAATGTTCCTCGGACCCCTATTTTCGCCATTAAACAGCGACACTTCTGGTGTTCGTAAATTATTATCAACCAGTGCTTTCATTACTCGGTTCTGTAACAAAGGAACTCTGCCGAACGTACTGATTCAACTTCGATCCTAGTGAGCCACCACTTCTATTGTTCGACGGCAAAACTCGTAGCTCATATTAAGCTCTGAGGTGAAATTTTGATTAATTTGTTACAGAGTTCAAGTGATAGATCTACTCGTAAATTTAATATAGCATATTTTAGTACTGTACGAATACAATGACTTAGTTACACATAAAACCGAGCGCTACAAATCAAACATGAATTAAACGCTATGTAATTCAAGATAGTAAGTACATCGACTCATTGAAATTCTGCTAAATTATTGGGATGTTGGTGTCGACAATAAACACCCTGTCTCTTTACTTGGGTTTCGCAAAAGGCAACTAAGGGATTCACCGGAGAATAGTATCAGCATTTTCTAAGTATTAAACCAGCATACTGCAATCGCTAACGGCTATTCCCTGGTGATAGGGCGCATTATAAGCCTGCATTATTCCATCGTCCTTCACGTTTCCACCTCAAAGTATGTTTTCCAATTTTAAGTATGAGACAGCCGTTATAAAATACAGTTAAGACTCAAACCTCATGTCGTCAAGTTTCTTAATACCAGTTACACTTTCGTCTGCCCCTCTATGGTGACCAGTAAATAAAAAGATCGAGATATACTAAACTATGTGGTACTAAACTAAACATTATAGCAAATATCAGTTTGCCTTCATTTCAACGAGTATGAAACACATTCGACAGGAAGGGAATGCTTTCAACTCCAGTAATTCAGTTAAACGAGTAATTTATGACTGGCAAAATTAGTGACATTCTACGTCTGGCTATTTCATGCAGGGAAACTCGACATAAATGCGATTTGATGTTGCGTTCATTGCGATGTTGGAAATATCAATGATACGTACATTCGTTGTTGGCATGCTGGCTCTCTGTACATTCGATAAGAATAAATTGAATTTCCATTTTAAAATCATGATCTACATTTAAAAAAAAGTGCGTGCGTATAAAGTACACATGTCAGAAGTGAAACTTTTTTGGCGAACTTATTTATAAGTCTTGCTTATATTTATACAAATCTAAAACTTTAGATTTCTGAGACTTAGAAGAAGGGAAAAAGGAAGATATGTTCCCGCCAAAAGTCTGTCAAATGTCAATCTCAAACCTCAGTGTTGACAGTCACATTATGTTTAGATTTCTAAATTGTAAATAACTAATATTTTGCCAATTGAATTGACTAAATTAGTTTCATGCTATCTGATTAATGTTCCAAATTCTTTCTTCTCATTTCAATTCCTTTTAACATTTTTCACAAAAAAATTATAAAACATTAGGCCTTTCCAGTTGGAAAAATACAACAACTACTACTACTACTACTGACATTTGACAAGTACTTAATTTCAATAGCAGTTTGATGTCACTTCCGTTGCATACCTGCGTGACGTTCTTTAAAAAATTTACCCTCATGCGCCTAAAAAAGTTTCACTTAAAAAAAATTATATATATAGGATTTTTACCTACGAAATTGCCGTTTAGTATAAAGAAATATAAGGTTATGAGGTTCATATATTAGATCAAAATTTCTATATTGGAAGCGTACAAACTAATATCGAGTCGTGCGTTCCTTTAGCTTTTACTCCGTAGATGTTATTAATGTTGGCATTGCTACCGCGACGGAACACGTATTCCATAACTAATCGTATTTTTTTCGTGTCCATATTTATGAAAAAAAAAAACACAAAGTGAAAACCGAACACAAATAATTGAATTTGTAAATAAAATTCCATATTTTTATAAATAAAATTCATTTCAATTTAGAATTTATTATCAGCCATAAATAAATTACGTTTGAAATTTGAGGATTAATTAACCTATTGTTATCCTTAAAATAATGCATAAATTTAGGATGTAACCGAAAATAAATCAAAACTATTTTTCCTTACAATAAATGGTATATTATTATATTAAAATGTAAACGTTAAAATAATAGGACCACGTACTAGTCGGCTCCTGCACCGCCATGGATGCCGCACCTGTATATCTGAATATGTCTTTCTTCAAACAAGGCTCAAACCTCAAAATTAACCAACGGCACGGTAGTGTTTCTGGAATTGTTAATGTCCATGAGCGACGACGAACAGTAACCATTGTATGTATGCTCATTCGTATAAGGCAGGCAATAAAAAGACTAGATTAATTACTTTGACTAGATTAATTAATTACTTACTTTACAATTTTTCTAATGAAAGACGTACTCAACAAACGTTCACGATTGACTTCCACGGTGAAGGAATAACATCGTGTAATAAAAATCAAACCCGCAAAATTATAATTTGCGGGTTTGATTACTGGTGGTAGGACCTCTTGTGAGTCCGCGCGGGTAGGTACCACCACCCTGCCTATTACTACCGTGAAGCAGTAATGCGTTTCAAGCTTATGCCGCAACAGAATAATGCATTCTGTTGCGGCATAACCTTGTCGATAAAATTGTCTTCATCCACTCAAAATTATCCTTTTCATTTAATTTCACACTTCTAATTACAAATAACAAGCAGCATAGTTACTCTATTTAATCACATACTTGTTGAAGTCAACGTAAATTTTAACGTTTTGTCATAAACGGCTTCAACGGTTTAAGACATAATATTCATTATAAAAGATCGGCTGATAGAATGTACGTGTTTTTGGTTTTGTTGTACCTTTTAATACTTTAAACATTTCAAGTATCTATTATAGAATCTGTTGAGAATTCTTATTACGGTTAAAAAGTAAAGAAATATAAATCAAACTTTTATTTTTGTATACGAATGCTACGTTGTTTTTAATGTACATAATAAGTAGGTGTTGTTCTGTTTAGTCACCGCCCATTGAACAAACCTCACGAAATGAAATGATTTTCCGGGAAACCCGAAATTCGGCACATACATAGACAGACGGCAATTCACGTATTTCATTTTCCTTGTAAGTAAAAATCCTTCGGACGCTTGAAGAACTACGCGCCCTAAAAATTTAACATAGCCATTATTAATATTAATATTTAGGAATGGCACTCCATACAATTTAAATTCTAAAATACATACATTATTAATAATTATTAAATATAAATATTAAATACATTTTAATGGATATAACAATTAAAAAGATTTATCTGAAACCTATTTTTTAACTAGTTTTATTCAGCTAAGTTGTAATGAATTTTTACTATTTATTTAATACTAGCGACCCGCCCTCGCTTCGCTTCGAAAACATTAATTTTTATTATTGACTAGCAACCCGCCCTCGCTTCGCTTCGGAAACATTAAATTTTATTATTGATAGCTGAGTCCCGCGATATTGCCCGTGGTTATTGTCGTACCGCGGATGAAGCCGCGGGGCGAAGCTAGTTTAAAAAAAGTAGCCTAAGTTACTCCTTATATCATCAGCTACCTATCAGTGAAAGTCCCGTCAAAATCGTTCCAGCCGTTCCAGAGATTAGCCGGAACAAACAGACACACAGACAGACAGACAGACAAAAATTGTAAACAATGTTATTTTGGTGTATGTACCGTGTATATATTCATATGCATGTAGTAAAAAGAGACTATTTCATTATTACAAACAGACACTCCAATTTTATTTATATGTATAGATAGGCGAAGCCCGCCATATTGCGCATGGTACGACAATAACTGCGGGTGACGCCGCGGGCCGAATATAGTCTAAAAAAAGTAGCCTAAGTTACTCTTTATATTATCAGCTACCTATTAGTGAAGGTCTCATCAAAATCGGTCCAGTCGTTCCAGAGATTAGCCGGAACAAACAGACAGACGGGCAGACAGACAAAAATTGTAAAAATGTTATTTTGGTGTATGTACCGTATATATATTCATATGCATGTAGTAAAAAGCGGTTATTTCGATACTACAAACAGACACTCAAATTTTATTTATATGTATAGATAAAAATTTAAATACTACCGTCATTGTTTAAGATTAGACTTTATTGGGGCCGAACGAACACAATTAATAATTATCTATTATGTTCGGATATTAATCAGAAGACTCGAATCTCTAGTCCCGATATCATTTTCTATCGTTTGAGATGTGGTCACGGTCTGCCGGTTCTAAATGATTACCAAAGTCCATAACTAAATATTAGCAATCTTGGAAAAAATGACGGGTGACTCATCTTACAAACCAAAAGGTATGATTTTTTTTATTGCGCTTGTAGGCAGACGATCATACGGCCCACCTGATGGTGAGCAGTTACCGTCGCCCATGGACTTCAGCAATGCCAGGGGCAGAGCCAAGGCTCTGCCTACCGCTTCATACTCTCCACAAGCCTCGTTTAAAGAAGGACATGTCATAGCGCTCAGGAAACACTGTGGATGGAAGCTCATTCCATATCCGGTTGGTACGTAGCAAAAAAGATCTCTGGAAACGCACTGGATGACCGCAGTGGCTCCAAGTAGTATGGATGAACTTTACTCGGGTGGCGGGCGGTACGATGGTAAAAACGAGATGACGGTATCATCTCGAATAATTGGAATGGGATTATCGACAATCCGAAAGGCCCTCTTCTGTAAGGAGTCAAATAGAAGAAGCTGGTATTTGGGAGCCCCGGCTCAGAGATGGGAGCAGTACTCCACGCGAGGCTGGACTTGTGCTTTATAAAGCTAGTCTTTGTCTAGGCGTGAAGTACCGCTTCACTCTGTTGAGGACTCCCAGCATTTTAGACACCAACTTGGCTTTGCCTTCCAAATGACTCCAATGAACCAAGTTCAATTCACCCCATTCGAAGACTGGCCCCAGAGAGTTCTCCGCTTCAGACACAAGTTTTGCTCGTCTTTCTTGCACCACGCTCCCAGAGAGAGTCTTATGGCCGATATATCGCGCATCCCCCGTGCTATCATCCGCATAGCAATGCATGCCGTCAATAGACAGCATGTCATTGATATACAGGATGAAAAGCGTGGGTGAGAGGACTGAACCTTGTGGAACGCCAGCGTTAATGGTCATGGTATCAGAGCAGTCACCGTCTACAACGACCGTGATGCTCCACCCATCCAAAAAGCTAGCGATCCACTTGCAGAGACCATTGGGGATTCCGTAAGATGGTAGCTTGCCAGACCCTGTCGAAGGCCTTCGTGATATCAAGGCTCACAGCAAGAGCCTCGCCCCTGCTCTTCAAACATTCAGCCCACCTGTGAGTAAGGTATACAAGAAGATCGCCAGCTGAGCGACCGTGACGGAAACCGTACTGTCGGTCACTGATTAGCTGGCGATCCTCAAGATACTTCAGGAGTTGTATATTTATTATTCGCTCCATCACATTGCAAAGCAAGGAAGTTATCGCGAGAGGCCTATAGCTCAATGGGTCCGACCGGTCACCCTTCTTGGGGATAGGGCGGACGTGGGCGGTCTTCCATGAAGACGGAACCCTGTTTGTGCAATAAGGGAGGCAATACAAACACAGTAGCGCAGGCGTCAGGTCAGGGGCGCACGTTTTCAGAACCCCTGCGAGGATGCCGTCTGGCCCACTCCAGTTATGGACGTTCAAGAGTCGGAGATCCCGCCTGACTGCACACTGATTGGATAATTAGGTATTATGGTGATGCACACGGGTAAATCCAACTATCCTTTTTTCTTTCTGAGACGGGAGCGGAACCTCCTACGAGGTACCCGTGCCGACGTGGCGCACGGGTCATGTAGGACCGGACGGTCCGCAGATGTTAGGAGCGAACCGTAAGCCCAAGAAGGTTATTTAGGACCTTATCCACTAAACGACTTCCCCACATTCTTACCTCAACGTCGGACCGCCCGACGCGAGAACCCGGACAGGTTAAGGTTAACATTGCAACCAGATACACGGCTTTTTTTTTTCGGGCCGGGGGCCGAACCTCCTACGTGGTCTCCGTGCATAAGGGGCGCGCGGGGTATGTGTTGTGGGCAGACCGCGGGCCCAAGGATTTTAGGGCCCACCCACTAAACGACTCCCCTGCACTCTTACACCCGATGTCCAATCTCCGTCCGGGGTCAGAACTCGGTCAGAGTAGGGGGGTTCCTGCGGTCAACACTACAACCAGACACGTGGCGCCACCCCGAAGACGACCGACGGGTCGTCGAGGCGATAGTCGACGACCAACGACGTCGGTCTACGCGGTAGGGTGGCCCTACCAGGCCGCCCGGGCGATGCCGCTGGTATTCCGGGATACCCCGCTGGGCAAGAACCAGCCTGCCGGGTCGGAACGCGATACACCGCCGATCGGGTTGCTCTCCACAGTATGTTCAGCGGCGACAGCGACGACGAAAATGCGGACCGCGTCGCAGTCCGCAGCCGCCGACGCGCCGTCCCGTCCTCCTGGATACACGGCTTACCTCAAGAACGGATCGGTGCGGAGAGGAAAGAGCTCTCCCTCTCTCATTCCACCGCCTCCTCCTGCGATGGGCTCGCAGAACGCCCAGCATCGTCTTTTAGAACGGGTCGCTGCCAAGCATCGTAGCCACGATGGCCGGCAGCAACAGGGCCTCTACTATGACCGCTACGAGAGCAGCGCGCTAAGTACTACCATCCTGCCCATCTCTTTTTTATTGCCCATATAGGCAGATGAGCATATTAACCGCCGCTCAGGGACGTTAGCAATGTCAGTGGCAGAACCAAGCCGCTTCCATGATGCATTTGTACGTTCCAGTTTGAGGGTGTGAGAGCCGTTACAAAATAATTAACTATACTCGAGACCTTTGAACTTGTATCTCAAGGTGGGTGGCGCATTTACGTTGTGAATGTCTATGGGCTCCACTAACCACTTAACACCAGGTGGGCTGTGAGACCGTCCACCCATCTAAGCAATAAAAAAAAATCTGACTCTATGTCTGAATGTTGATAGTGTTATTTATTTTATTGTATTAAATATTTGTAAAAATAAAATAGTTTTTCTGTGTAAATAAAACAGTTAAAAGTATTAAGTTAAATTAAATTATGAAAATTACGTTGAAAGATTCGTTATCTATATATTAATTTGCAATATTTTGCGAAAATTGCGCGGACGGACCAGTATGAAATTTCCCACACTTATAGAGAATATAAAGAAGGAATGCAGAATGCTAATATTTTTTTAAATTATGCCTAAAAAGATATATTAAATCCACTATTAATCTATTGTCAAACTTTTGTTCTTGACGTCTGTTGTCAAATTGAGAATAGATCATAGACCTATATTTCCTACTTCAGTGCCTATATTTCAGTGGAATAGATTAAATATTGTTGTAAATATATTTTTCTATAGTGTAGTCTTGGTGAAATTTGTGATTATAGAAGTACCTATAATAAAATAGAAAAGAGTCTTTGAAAATAGAATCTTAATAGTGTACAAACTTATAATTTCAATTAATTATAGTCGAATTTCGACTACCGGGCGACCACTAATAAATGTAGATACGCTATAAAGCTAATAAAAACCGGTTACAATTAGAACCTCCATGCGGAATTTGAACTGAAAAAAAATCGTACTACTCGATGAGTACACTGGCGTCGCACCCGATGAATTCTGATGCTGTTATTTTCTACCTATTTTGAAATTTCCCCAATTGCCATGTTTTAAGCGTATCAGTTCATTGGTCACACTAACTATTTCTGTTAAGGAGAGTACTGTACCAATATAGTTGTGATTTCTGCATTTTTATCTTAGGTTTAACGCTGACATTGCTTTCGAGCTAAAGATAATCTAGCTACCAAGGTACTTGTCGCTGCCTGGCGTCGTGGCGTCGATGCTTGGCAGCGATGAGTCATGGAAGGCTATGCTCGACTTCTGCGAGTGCACCATCTCGCAGAAGGAGGCGGCGGGGCGAGTGAGGGAAAGCTCTCCTCACTACGCAGAAACCCGCCGCCGCCGAGCAGGGGGTCGGGACCGGGGTCGTATCCGTGACCTGGCCCCCTAAGAGCTAGGGGTCCCACCCGTTTTGTGCGGGGAGGGACCCAGACGAGGGGTGGCGTGCTCTGCACGCTCACCCGCAATAGGAAGCCGGGTGATGGTAGACCGCGTTCCCCCGACCGCTCTGGGGGAAGGTGTAACGCGGCGCCATCAAAGCGGGCTCTCGGCCCGCTGAACGAGGGAACCGGTGGTCGTTTCGCTGGCGGCCACCGGTCCGGCGTCCGTGGGACGGTGGGATGGATGTAATGTGCTCTGCGTCAACCCTGTCCCGCCGTTTCAATAGCCCCGACTGGGCTCTGGCCCGGTCCGAGGTAGGGCGCCGGTTGTGAGCGGCAGGAGTTTTTAGTGAGGTTCAACTCCCACATACCCCACCTGCCGCGCGGGTGGGGATCCGGCGATTTTCTCCTGTGGAAAAAAAAAAAAAAAAAGCTACCAAGGTAAGTAAGCTAGTAAAAAAAATTATAAGTCGATTATTTTCTAATTTATTTCTTTATTTTTAAAATAAATTTAATCCAAATCGATGATATAAACTTTTAGCGTGTCTAAGGAGAGTGAGATACTTGCTTTATTCTACTATATTGATGAACAGTATGTTGATACCCAATTCACGACGCTAATGATTAAGACTAAGGTAAATATTTACCATCGCTCATTAACAACAAGAAAACCACGCCGCCGCTTACTGCTGAGGACATTAGTTCTCATCATAGTCCAGCATCTTCTTCAAACGAAGTTTGAATAATTTCAATGTTGTCATAGCGCTCGGGGAATACCGTGGTGGGAATCTCATTCTAGAACTCGATGTGACGTGGTAAAAATAATGCCTTAAAACGCACTGTCGATAAACGCAATACCTCCGGATGATATCGGCGAACTTTACTAGAGATTGATGGTTCGATGATAAACAAGAGATCGTGGCCTCACTTCAAATAATTCATCAGAAAAAACATAAGGTACAAAGCACCTCCTCAGCAACAAAGTCTCTCTGTAGACCCAAAAGTTCTAAGCCATTTCATAACTTCATTTTACAGGCAATGAACATGTTCACATGTGTCCACCGTTGGCAACCTATTAATAATTTATTAAAATACGTAATATAATGGTATAGGCGAAGATTGAATGTATGTAATAAAATAGTGATCCTATATTGTCATCATATTGAGTTTTCTCATTTTGGTGCCAATTAAAATGGAGTGGGGTGTTAAAGAAAACCGAATCGCTGTAGTTGCATTACACAAAGTAGGTATGGAGCCAAATGCAATTTTTAAAACTCTCCATACGCTTGGTATTAGTAAAATGTTTGTGTACCGGGCTATTAATAGGTGCAATGAGACCTCCTCTGTTTGTGACAGAAAAAGATCTGGCCGTCCACGTAGTGTTCGTACGAAAAAGGTGGTCAAAGCAGTAAGGGAAAGAATTCGAAGAAATCCTGTCCGGAAGCAAAAGTTTTTATCTCGGGAGATGAAGATAGCACCTAGAACCATGTCGCGTATTTTAAAAGATGACTTAGGACTTGCAGCCTATAAGAGACGTACTGGTCATTTCTTAACTGATAATTTAAAAGAGAATAGGGTGGTAAAATCGAAACAACTACTGAAGCGGTATGCAAAGGGAGGTCATAGAAATTTTTTGTTTACGGATGAGAAAAATTTTACAATTGAGCAACATTTTAACAAACATTTTTTTTTTATTGGCCTTGTAGGCAGACGAGCATACGGCCCACCTGATGGTGAGTGGTAAACGTCGCCCATGGACTTCAGCAATGACAGGGGCAGAGCCAAGCCGCTGCCAAAAATGACCGTATTTATGCTCAAAGCTCTAAGGAAGCTTCCCAATTAGTTGACAGAGTGCAACGTGGGCACTATCCGACTTCAGTGATGGTTTGGTGGGGTATTAGCTATGAGGGAGTGACTGAGCCATACTTTTGTGAAAAAGGTATCAAAAGATCGGCAAAAGTGTATCAAGATACCATTCTTGAGAAGGTAGTGAAGCCCCTTAATAACACCATGTTCAATAATCAAGAATGGTCCTTCCAGCAAGACTCGGTGCCAGGTCATAAAGATCGGTCTACGCAGTCTTGGTTGGAAACGAACGTTTCGGACTTCATCATAGCTGAAGACTGGCCGTCGTCTAGTCCCGATCTTAATCCGCTGGATTATGATTTATGGTCAGTCTTAGAGAGTATGGCTTGCTCTAAACGCCATGATAATTTGGAGTCCCTAAAACAATCCGTACGATTGGCAGTAAAAAAAAATCCCATGGAAAGAGTGCGTGTTTCTATTGATAACTGGCCTCAACGTTTAAGGACTGTATTGCAGCCAATGGAGACCACTTCGAATAAGCTTTTTATACTTTAAATTGTTTTATATTTATGTATTAAAGTAACACACTGTAAAAGTAATAAATGTTATTTGCCATATATATATTTTTTTTTTCCTTTGTAACAGTATTTATGGCCAGACTAAGTACATTCACCGTTGATGCATTCGATCAGATTTGAAGGACAAGGTAGATATAATTCTAAGGCAATTCTATAACAATACAGAAAAAGTTAGAACACTCTATCATGTATCTGATCCATTTGGGTAAATAAATTAAAATTTAAAACTAAACCTAAAAGGTAACTTCCGTTTATCACATTATGAAATATTTACGCATTTGAAAAATAGTAACAGATTCCCATTATCTTAATTCCTTGATAAATTAATAAAAATTTGTAATCTCTGTCAATTTTATATTAAGTAGGTTTGGACTAGACAAAATCAATAGATTTGGAAATGAAGCAACCAAACATAAAATCAAAGACTCGAATAAACTCTCAAATGGAAATTAAAAAACCACATGATGCTGGATGCCAGAAAAATTGTGAAAAAATTTTACGAATTTGTATCTTAATAAGAGGAAGATATCACTTTAAATAAGTAAACTGAGAGTTGAAATCAAGCAAGAGCTAACAGTAAGTGGAGGAGGCGTGCGTGGCCACTTGAAAGTGCTTAGAGACAGATATTTGCCAAAAATTACTTACTTAAAATTACTTAAAATTACTTACTAAAATTACTTATGTATAGAAACATTAACAAAATTTTAAAATCAAAGATGTGAATTTTTTTTTTATTATTTTATTGCTTAGGTGGTTGGACGAGCTCACAGCCCACCTGGTGTTATGTGGTTACTGGAGCCCATAGACATCTACAAAGTAAATGCGCCACCCACATTGAGATATAAGTTCTGAGGTCTCAGTATAGTTACAACGGCTGCCCCACCCTTCAAACCGAAACGCATTACGCATACATTCACGGCAGAAATTGACGGGGTGGTGGTACCTACCCGTGCGGACTCACAAGAGATCCTACCACCAGTAATTACGCAAATTATAATTTTGCGGGTTTCATTTTTATTACATGATGTTATTCCTTCACCGTGGAAGTCAATCGTGAACATTTGTTAAGTATGTACTTAATTCATTAGAAAAATTGGTACCCGCCTGCGTGATTCGAACACCCTTGCATCACTAGATACGAATGCACAGGACGTCTTATCCTTTAAGCCACGACGATTTTTTGTATTTATCATTTTTCAATATTGGGTTTTTATCTGTGAGAAAAGCTACGTATTTATTAAGTAAATTAGACCAAAGTAAGTGCTCTACGCGCCGTCAAATGTTCATATTCGGTCTAAGAACTTCGAAAATGCTCAACTGAACATATATTTACTGAATTAATAAAATGATGTACAGAATCTTACAGTTACTATCGACACCCTCATGCTAATTCAGAGCAAAAAAGTTTTAAACTTATATTTTACTTAGTAATGAACCTCTTAACAAAGTAAAGTCAATATAAGCAATGTCTACGTTTACCTGCATTGGTGAGGGTGTTATCGCCAAGTCCCGTAGAAGTGTCTACATCAGCAGAGACGGTTACCGCGCATGCCCACGCGCACCATACTACAAGTCCTAAGGTTTTGACGCTGCTGCAATTTTTAAATTGCCCCTGCCTAGCCATATCACATCACCAGATTTAGTTCTGTTACCCAATAGCTAATTTTGATCACTAACCAAACTTTATGCAAAGTTTGGCAAACTAATAAATAATACTATTTATTCGAAGTTTATTTACCAAAAAATACTTATTTATTTACTAACACGACATGCAAACTTTTGAATTTAACGAGATCCATGTGCTATCTAATAATTGTACAGTTCACAAAGAACGATCGCGTCAGCGACGTGAATAGTGTTTGGAGCAGTAGCGTCGGCGGCGGTAACTGAGCGTGGTCGCGACAGTACTGCCGATGGCACTGCATCGCGCTCGCGACCGGCTTCTTCGAAGTCGCAATGTCTCGCACTCTATCACGAGGAGGTCCACTGCGCGCGCATCCAGTTCGACGACCAATCGCACCCCGGGGGTGGGACTGCGCGTAAGACGCACGGAAGTATATGCGAAGGCCTATGTACAGATGATAGCGGACAGGTGGTTTCGCGGCCGTAATTAGACCCCTGATAACTTATTGCTGCATAAATATGCTTAAACGCTGGACGATTAAGATAGCGCCCGGGACCGCGTTGAAATATCCCTGTCTAGAGCTACGGCCAATTCTCTTACTTTCGTTTGCAATTTCTAAGAACAACTTGCTTTGAGTATTAATCTACATATCAGGGTATCTATAAAATTATTGTATTGAAAACTATTACCGACTTTAACAAAACTTTTCTTCTTTGCACATTGGACATTTTCCTAACATGAGACTATAAAGCTTTATGGATTTAAGGAAACAGAAAATATTTAAAGAGGATACGATAAGATTTTTTTCTGTTTATCTGTATGTTTTTTTAAATTTTTTCATTTGATAATCAGACGTTAGCTACTCTCATGATTTCGTAGTAATAATCTTGGTGACACCCAAAAAGACAGAGTTCAATCGAGGATAAGCTTATTATCATATCTGTTCACCTATTATTAAAAGTGAACCCAATATGGAAGATAATTTTATTGCCCAATATACAGATTTCCCCTATTTTAAAATTTAACCTATGGATAATGAAATGCTTGAAGTTTCTATGTTAAGGGATCCTACATATTATATTGAAATAAATAGTTATTTAGCTCGTTCCACAGCATATTGAATAATTGCAGCTTGAGTGGAAAGATGCACGTATGCATCACTTACCTTATCATTTTTCAATATTACCTGGACCAGCTGGTTTTTAAATAACCGCTTAAAAAATAGTATGTAGTTGTTTCACAAAAACGAAATGATGTGTCTGAAACTGCCAATGAAATTCGCAAATTTAAATATGGAACAAAATTATTGTTTGCATTTTTACCGTTTTTAGAATTTTCGCACGAACGATCTTAAAATATGCACTAACTGTCAATGAAAATTACCAATGATAGCCAACAATAATGCAGTAGCGTAAATAAATTCGAAGAAGCAAGCGGACATACAAAACTAACACGTGTTTTTGTTTATTTCATTAAAGGGCGTCATAAATCTCACGTAAAAGTATGCAGTTTCAAACTACAACTTACAAAAAACCGAGAAAATAGTGACTCTACGGTACCAAAAACTAACAAAAGGCCTTAAATCTTAACCTTAAAATCATCGCAAATAAATGAATATTTTTATTTGTAACTGCAGACCATTCAAAATCAAGATCACGGGATTGCAATGCACTAGTCCAGATTGTGTGAACGCTAATAAACTACTGCTCTTATCTATAAAATCATTTCGATTTACCTTGGTAAAGGCAGCACAAATCTCAATACAAACACAAATAGGCAATTACAAAAGAGTCCAGTACCTTCTTCTCCATTCTGTTTGTCAAGCGATTTATTTATTTATTGGCTATTGATGATATTTAATACTTGGAAACAGATTTTCCCACTATCATAAAAAAACATAATTAAAATAAAATAAAAACATTAAAGCAGATTTTAATGAATCTTGATATGACAATATTTATGATTAAATTCCAACGACTGGGCGAACACCTTCTTAGTTAAATTACGTCAGAAATTGTCAAGTTGAAGCGTAATCAGCCGGCGGATGCCACGTATTTACGCAAAAGTATTAGGTACCCCCAATATTTTTGCGCGGACTGGACTGGTAATTGTGAAGCCTTTTCCATCCCATAATATACCTGCTGCGAAATAATTATGCGATCTAGTCTATAGTTCGGGCTATTATTCTAATTAAATTATGTTAATCTAAAATTAAAAAATATATTTTGCCCTGTTTTTATTTACCTATACTGTATGTCTCGAGCTGGAGACTAATTCTAAATTGTGTAGGTAATAGTAGGTACATCTTGAATGTCAGAAAAGATTGCTTACCACAAATTCAGAACACCATTGTCCAAATTCAGGAAGCTACCTAACTAGTGCTTCTTTTTTAAGTATGGCATTTAACTTAAGCCATTGTTGTAGAATTCATAAAAATCTTCAAATATGTAGGTATAATATTATGTAGGTACTGTATACAAATTCTGATAAATGAAAAATGATATCGAACGCAATGAGATAATGTTTATTTACTTGAAACTGTAATTAATTGGGATGGAATTAAATGAAATGAGATGGGATGAAATAAAGGCACAGTTAAATAGGTGGTTTTTACTGAGACTTCAGTGGATTTTAAGAAGAACCCATTAAGACATTTCCGGCTGCTTTGTTTCGGTTTCTCTCATTTATGTATTATTTCAGAGGTACTAAATATTATAAACCACTGTTATTTCACGTTTAACCTTGAATAAACATTAAATAAACAAATAAGACGATTCACACAACTACGCTCGTTTCTTTCCCGCTAAAAAGACCCAAGCCAGTGTTTTATACTCATATATGTTAAACCTTTTTAAGTCGTAAAATTAAAAAATATTTAAACCAAGTACTAAATTTACACATATATATACTTGTATACTCTTATTATTACATAATTTATAACAAAACAAAGTGTCTAAGGCTAGAAGTATTTTGTCAAGTAAATTCAAGTAATGCCATCTAGTAAATATACGAAGTAACTAGTAAATCTGTGGTCCTATTGAATTTTCTGTTTTATGACCTGGTAACAACATCTTTAAGCCCAGCAACATTGATTTTTTATATTTTTTACCTGGTAACAAAACAACTTTTGATGTGCAACCAAAGAGTCAAATAGTAATATTGTTATAGCTTGTCGTAAGAGTTTGACGTGCAACGGAACCCATAGAGACAGCCCGCTAAAATTCCCAATGGGTTGCGATTCCGATTTAGTGGTACTAGATTCTGTGAAACACTGTCTTGCTAGGACTAGCGTTAACAATTTCTCTCAGGCTGAGCCCCGTAAGCCCATCAAAACGAGCCAAACTGAAATAGCCTCTAGAGGCTACCAACGATGAGGTAGAAAAAAAATTCATAATCTTGGCTCCAAGAATGCTGACTACGATGTGTAGGAGATATTAGTAACTAATCTGTGGATAGCAGCTTTCTTAGGTGACATTGGACTTTTTGGCGGGAACGCGAGGAGTGAAGTTGTGTGATTTGTTTTATTTTGTCTATTTAGTGTTTCTTCAGGTTTAAATGTGTAATAATGGTGGTTTATTAACTGTTTAATATCTGTGAAAGTGCACAAATGTGGGAAAATGAAACAAAGCTGCTGGACGTAACTTCTCGGGTTCCTCCAAAAAGTCCACTGAAAAAATCTCAGTAAATGACCACCATTTTACTGCGATTATATTTCATCCCATATCATCTCATTTCATTAAATTTCATCCCAGTTGATTAATGTCTCAAATTAATCATCTTCATTTCATTTCACTCCATATTATCATTTTTCATAAAATTAAGAAAATAAAGTAAAATAAGACATGACTTAAAGGTCTTAGTTACCAGGTCATAAAATCTCTAAAAAAAAAAAAATTAGGTGACATTGGACTTTTTGGCGGGAACGCGAGGAGTGAAGTTGTGTGATTTGTTTTATTTTGTCTATTTAGTGTTTCTTCGGGTTTAAATGTGTAATAATGGTGGTTTATTAACTATTTAACATCTGTGAAAGTGCACAAATGTGGGAAAATGACACAAAGCCGCTGGACGTTACTTCACGGGATCCTCCAAAAAGTCCACTGAAAAAATCTTAGTAAATGACCACCATTTTACTGAGATTATATTTCATCTTATATCATCTCATCTAATTTCATCCCAGTTGATTAATGTCTCAAATTAATCATCTTCATAACATTTCACTCCATAATATCATTTTGCATAAAAATAAGAATATACATTAAAATAAGACATGACTTAAAGGTCTCAGTTACCAGGTTATAAAATCCCTTAAAAAAGTTATGTGACATTTTTGATTAATACTAAATGTCAATGTCAAGTTGACATTGTCAACTCATTTCGGTTCGGTTCCTATTGCTGACGAAGTGCGCTCTGATATTATTAAATAAACATTGATAATATTTCGAAAAAATGTATTTATAACAACACACAGTATAGAAAATATTGAAAATGGACCAGAACAACCGTACAAGAAGAGGTGACTTAGATATAGACAGTTTTAGAAGTGATGAACCTAATTTCGACAGGACTCGTATGAGAAGGCAATCGGGCGGCTTCGTGGATTTAGGAAATGAATCACAGTACGGCACAGGTGGTCATCAAGCCTCTGGAGCCAATGAAATATTCGCCGATATACAGGTATGTAAATTTACAAAGCTTTTCTTCCTCATTGCCATACCATTCGTTTACGTCTTCTGCTTTATAGAACAATCAACTGCCTATGAAACATGTTTTAAAAATCACATGACTGCTTAAACATATCTATAATCAGAAAGAAATATAAGTATTGCATTATTTGCTGCTAATACTGAACATTTTCTGAAATTATAGGAAAACAAATGCTCAACAAACATTACTATGGATTGCATTTTCAATGTCTACTCCTATCGATTATCACACTAGGACTACATCTAAAATAATAGCACAACACTCACATCCCACAGCTTAATACAGAATTGTTTCATATATGTTAATTACTCATATAGTGAGACTTTAGCTGTCTTTAGTAGTAACTATCAAATTATTTGTTTCAAGACTAAAAATGGTATCAAAAATTAATTTTCCAGGGAGATGTACCATGGTGGAAGTCAAACTTCTTCATATCACAACCTGTGCTTTTTGGTACTTGGGATGGAGTATTTACATCATGTCTCATTAACATTTTTGGTGTTATCGTGTTCTTAAGATCTGGCTGGATAGTAGGACAAGCTGGATTAGTTAATGCTGTGTTGATAGTCATATTTACAGGTAATTAGAAATTTCGAAAACTTGTTTTTTTTTTTGTAAGTAAATAAATTTGTAACTGATATTGTTCTACAGATAAACAAGTTTAATTGAAACAGTAATATGGATCAATATGCCCTTTTTCTAAAGAAATGTTGAATAAGGCTATTAAATTTTTTTA
Organism: Bombyx mori; assembly: GCF_030269925.1. NCBI lineage: Eukaryota > Metazoa > Arthropoda > Insecta > Lepidoptera > Bombycidae > Bombyx > Bombyx mori. Next base: position 9,437,046 of record NC_085111.1, read on the forward strand.
TTGATGATTATTACAATAGGAAAATAAAGATTTGAGTTGATTGTAATTAAGTTAACTCAGAACTTTATTCACTATCAAATATTATATTTTTCACTATAAGTGCAATAAAACCTCTTTTGGGTAGATATTTTTACATAGTTTTGAATGATTTGTTTCATGACAAAGTTTGAGAACTAACTTTATGGTAACAAAAAGAAAAACATTAAAACTCCATCTATGAGTGCCACAAGTGATTTTGAACCAAACCATCACAAGATGTACATTTTGGATTATGATGACTATTACAAAGCATTGAATAATGTTTAGCAAACCTTTATATTTGTTACTTTGTTCAAGAAATATTTAAATGCATTATGTTAATTCCATAAACATAAAAATTTAATGAGTAATTGTATGCTACAAAGATTACGAAAATCTATAGATTAAGATTAAAATGAAACTGATAAACAAAATGACAAATCAGACTAATAAAAATAGAAGTTGTATGAAGTTCAATTTCATGTTATTAATGCATTGTGTTTGTGAGACACATAACATGTGCCCACAGCAATGATACTGCATGACAAGAGTAATATGACAAAAAAAAAAGAAATGTATTGTTTGGCCCTTTACTCATAATTTAATAATCAATGTATTGTAAAAACGTAAGCATTGAAAATTGTATTTTTTTTTTATTGCTTAGATGGGTGGACAAGCTCATAGCCCACCTGGTGTTAAGTGGCTACTGGAGCCTATAGACATCTACAACGTAAATGCGCCACTCACCTTGAGATATAAGTTCTAAGATCTCAGTATAGTTACAACGGCTGCCCTACCCTTCAGACCGAAATGCATTACTGCTTCACAGCAGAAATAGGCAGAGCGGTGGTACCTACTCGCGTGGACTCACAAGAGGTCCTACCACCAGTAATAAATAAACATGCTTTAATTTAAAATTTATTATTTTTTCCAGTTTTTGTAGCTTTGATCTCAGTTTTGTCAGCAGTAGGAATTTGTGAAAGATGCAGAATAGAGAGTGGAGGAGTATATTTTTTGCTTGCTCACACATTGGGATCAAGAATGGGTGGAGCGTTAGGTATCATTTACTGCTTTGGTCAGGTAATTATTTGTTTGCAACTTAAGAAGTCTAAGTAGTTTCCCAATCAGCATTAATTATGGACAATTTGAAAACTATGTCATTTAATTTACTATAAAAAATGCAGGCTTTATAATTAATTATTATTTTTATTAAACCATCAATCAAATAAATATTATTTTTCCATCTTCAATATTCTACCAATGATATAATTGAAATTTCAAGAAAATGAACCTTATTGTGAACACTGTAATGTACATAATCTTTTTTTGTCTTGAAAATCTCAAGTCGAGCTAATTTTTAAGATCATTTGATGTCCATATATCTTAAATAATAATCAGTAATACAGGGTGTAAAACTAGCCAAATACTAGTCTTGACACCTAGGGTCACCAAGATCCTTGTTTGTGAAACTGTTCTTTAATGTCTTTACAATTGCCTACTATAGAAGCTATGTACTACATATTAACCGGTAACCCCCATAATTGTATTTATTTTTTATTAACACAGGATTCCTTTTTAAGAAGTAATCATCTATCTTTCCTATCTTCTATTAAATCTTAGTCATTAATACTTTCATTCGTCAGGTTTGAGCCCCGTGAGCTCACCTACTAGTTAAGGTTCCGCTGATAGAGCCTCTCAAGGCTATCAGATTAGGAAGAAAAAAAATATTCACATGCTAGAATAATTGTTTGTTACAGGCTGTTGGTTGTGCCTTAAATGTCTTTGGTTTTGGCGAGTCAATGGCTGATTTAGTAAGTGCCAACAATACCTGGGCTGCAAGAGGCTTTGCAGTGGCTGCTGTCCTTTTACTAGGAACTATCAATGTAGCAGGTGTAAAGTGGGTCATTAAACTACAGTTTGCACTTCTAGTTATCATATTATTAGCAGCATTGGATTTCTTCCTTGGATCTCTTACTACCATACCAGGTAAAAATTAATTATGTATAAAACTGTGTAAAACCAATACCCTATAACCCACAATAAATACATGACTGGTTTCTCTTCAACTCATGTTAATTTTTATCAAGTTAGACTTTTTAACAATATCTTTTTCCTCAGTACCATAATGTGCACAGACCTAATAGGTCTACTGAAGCTACTAGCCCTTAAAGAAGCATATCAAATATATATTTACATCTATATAGTGAAAATAAATAAAATGTTTTGTTCTAAATATAACAGGCAGTGTACAAGGACAATTTACTGGCTGGCTTGGTACTACAATAGCAAACAATACCTGGGCCGACTATCAAGATAACTATACATGGTTCAAATGCTTTGGAGTATTCTTCCCAACCATCACGGGAATCCTTGCAGGCATTAATATGAGCGGAGACTTGAAGAATCCTTCTGTAAATATCCCGAATGGATCTTTGGCAGCTATCACTACTGGGTATGGGAAGCTTTTAAAATTTTTTTTCCAATCCTTATCCATTACAAAGTAATTTATAAAAATTGAATTTCTGAAACAGTAGAATACATGTCACACATAAACTTGCAGTGTGCAAATACTAAAAACTAATATTCTATTGCTAAGCTAATCAATAAAATGAACTTTATATAAAATGATAATAATTTCATGCACATGTAGTCAAATATCAGATGTAAAGATCAAAAACAGTAAACGTACGTAAGAAAGGGTGCATTATGACACAGCATAGATACATACCATGTTTCTACTCTGTTTTACCATGAAGCAGTCATGTGACATGTTAATTGACGGATTAACCTCATGTCTTATAGTGGGTGCCGGTATTCACGTGTGACGTCTATTGACTCCAGCAGTCACCTAATACCATATGAGCCATACACATGTTTACTTGTGTCAAGAAAGAACTTAATAGTAATACAAAAATGAATTATCAAAAGACAACACTATTTCACTGCCGATTTTAAATATCTACAACAATATTAATGTTTTCAGAACCTTTTTATACCTCATGTTCATTATAACACTAGCAGCAACGGTCACCAGAGAAGCCTTACTAAAGAATTTCTCTATAACTGCAGACATATCAGCTGTGATTGTATTACTGTTGGCGGGGTTGTATGTTAGCTCGATGAGTTCATGCTTGGGGGCCATGTACGGTACTCCTAGAGTGTTACAAAGCATAGCCAATGAAAAAGTCATACCTGGCTTAGATATACTTGGACATGGGGTATGTATGGCCAATATGATTAGTAATTATTATTAACAAAGCTAATTATATTTGATATTTTACCATTTTTTCATAGCTTTTGATATTACATGTAACTTATTGTGCAACTATTTTTTTTAATTCTGATGTTTTAAAAAATAATGTTGATTGATTTCTGGTCATATTAATTATCTAACGAGTTTGCATCAACAGTAGAATTCACTAATTGCCGTATTCAAAACACATCATTATTGTTTAAAATATTCAAACTGTAGTAAATAATATACTATCACATCATTGAATCATAGATTACATTCATTATATATGTAGACGCACAGAAGTATTAATTATGATAATCACGCAAAACATTTGAAGACTTCATTGAATAAATAAACAATTTTGATCCTAATGACTATTTTAATATCTGATCTTTAGATCCTCTACGAGTCCAGTCTCGTACCTCGCACGTACTTTTAAATGATCTCATTGGGGTAGATACGAGCACCTTGTATTATCTGTCAAGATGGCAGTGATACATATTATTATTTGTTTCAAATGTTTTTCAGAGAGGTCCGAACAAAGTACCGATATATTCGATGGTCGTAGTTGCCATCGTGACGGTCACATTCATTATAATCGGCGACATAAACAAGCTCGCACCCATCGTCACTATGCCATTCCTCATCACGTACGCTAGTATCGATTATTCTTACTTTGCGTTAGCTCAGACATTTGATTTGCAACACAAACGAGAAATGAGGTAAGTATTTTAATTTTATTTGTATTTTATGTATCGCCAAAGAATTTAGAATTTCTCTTGTGTTGTACTGAAAATCCGAAAAATAAGACGTGTTAAAATGAAAATAATAACTTTTCAATAAAATGGTGAGAAAGAGAGAAAGGGGAGACTCAAATGGTATATTTAGTATAACCCTAGAAATCAGGTCCAGCGATTATATTTCGTTTTCAAACACATTTACACTTTCACAGATACTACACGGTTAATAAGCCATTAATATAACACATAACATAACCTAAAGAAACATACAAATAACAAAATAAAACAATTCACATAATTTTGCTACGTGCTTTCCCGCCATAAAGTATGTACCTAAATTCTTAGGTATTGAACAGGTAATACGATACAAGTATTAAAAAATACGTTGCTAATACTAGGTAAAGGATTTTTTGCATGCATCTCAAGCCGCAGTTCAATGTAATTGAAATTTTAATCTAAATTCGACTAAAAAGGTTTGATTAATATTGATCACAGGTTTCAAGGACAATCGCAACGTGACACGCAAGTGTATGGAGCAACTGGCAGCGATCTTGACTTACTCTTTCCTGAGAGAATAAGACATAAAAACGTTGGCGTAAGTAACATTTTGACGTCCACATAAAACATTTGAAACTCGTTTGTGTAATCTAGCATTATATAGTAGTATCAGATTTAATCTTTGTCATACAACGATACAATTTTATTGTTAAAATATGTAGCTAGCACCTACACAGTCTCATACTTATAATTCTAATCTAACGGGGACAGCTGTTATACAATACGATTGGGACTTCGGCCAATCATACCCGATCCTGTGAACCTAATGTTAAACCGTCAACGTCGCCCTAAACACGTCATTACGGATCCTCCCGATCCATTAACGGTGCTTTTAAGTACCTCAAGCACGGGTCACCATCCTCGCCGAACCCGTCGCTTGCGACGAAGGGCTCAACGAGTAAATTAACCCATAGACATAGCCCACTGAGTTTTTTGCCGGATCTTCTCAGTGAGTTGCGTTTCCGATCCGCTGGTAGATTCTGCGAAGCACTGCTCTTGCTAGGGTCAGTGTTACCAACATTTCCGGTTTGAGCCCCGTGAGCTCACCTAAAAAAGTAAAGCTGAAGTAGCCTCTTAAGGGTATCAGCGTAGGTAGGAAAAAAAATCGACCAATCTCAAGGTGGATGACGTATTAACATTGTAATATCTGTGCGCTATAATAACTTCTGAACACTAGACTACGGACCGTGGTCACACATCTACGGTTGTTGAAGTTTACGGGCGATTACCCACGCATTCAACTTGGTCGGTTTATAAGACAGGTGATCTAACTTTGTCTAGATGTAACATTTCAAAATGATTTTACTGCAGGACTTCACGCCGTCCCCAACCGATTCCGCAATGATGAACGGTCGACAGTCGAACGGCGACGTGAATCGTCCGAATGTCAGTGTACATTCGAAACACAAGAACTGGTATTCTCATCTTTGCAACAGATGGCTTTCGTTGGTCGGCGTAAGTTATATTCATATCGATATTATAGAATCGCAATTTTCATAATAAACCCTAATTAATTTTAATATTATCCTAATTATCTAATCGATTTATATTGGTAATAATTATTACTTAACAAATAAAACTCTTAGTGAAAACGGTCATATATTATAGTTGTTCGATTAATACATGCTAAAACAGTGTTTTTTTTTTTCAAATTGCATTTTCAACATTTACCTTCTTGGACCCATCAAGTCAGTTTCACATCTCTAGGCGACTGATAGTCGATAGGTGCCACCTACTTAGGATCTTATGGGAACATTATAAGACCAATTAGGACTTCGATTTAGAACCTTATGCTTTTGACATCAAGGTTTTGTTAAAATTGATCCATTACGTCTGACACGAAAACAACTGTAACCGTTTTTAATACTCAACGTACAGTGTTCTGGTTGCAATAATAAATAAATACTGTTATACAGTTCGAAAGAAGAAAAATAATGACGCTATCTGCCTCTGTTGTTTCTTTGCTTATTTATCATCAATCGACTTTGAAACGATTTTCATTAATGAAAAATCGATAAACGCAGAAGCTTTTGTGGCTAATAATTTGTAAACATTATTGACAAAATGCTTGATCTATGACGATGTTACGTCAAAAAGCTTACATGGGCCGTTTTCCAATTACAGCACAAGAGCGCATTATGCGGCATAATGCTCAACTAAGCTTCAGCATAATTCGGCATTGTACGTCACTGAGTCGTATTATGCTCTGTAATTGGAATACTACCATTAATTAATGGTTAATTACAGAGCATATTATGCTGAACCTTAGTTGAGCATTATGACGCATAATGCGCTCTTGGGCTGTAATTGGAAAACGGCCATGGCTAACGCTGGGAAGTGTGGTGCACGCGAATAAAGCTGCGGCGAAATACTAGAGGGGGGAGCGAGAGAGAGAGAGAGAGAGAGAGGATTCTTTATTGTACACCAAAAAAATATACAAACAATGCCATACATTAAATCCAAAAAAGTACAATTAGAGGTCTTATCGCTAAGAGCGTTCTCTTCCAGACATCTATCAGGTGTCTACTAGTTGATGTTAATCTCTTTTTTTCAGGTAGCGATAAAATTATTACTGATGTTCTTAGTGCACTGGGTGTACGCGCTCGGGTGCCTCAGTATCGTTTGGCTCGTGTGGCTGTATATCGGAGCCGCTAACCCCGCCGTCAAACCGGGCCGGGCCTCGGAGTTTAGATTCTTCCACTGGTTGAGAATTACCTTCCTTCAAGCTATAGGGTGAGTTTTTTTTTGAAACGAAGTTCCTTATGGTACGATGCGGAGGGGTACCCTAACCGGGAAAAAACGTCCGTTTAGAACTTATATCTCAAGGTGGGTGACCCATTTACGTTGTAGATGTCCATGGGCTCCAGTAACTACTTAACACCAGGTGGGCTGTGAGCTCGTCCACCCATCTAAGCAAAAAATATATATTCAAATCCATTAGATTATAATATATCGGCTGCGCTATATGTCCTTCTTCAAAGGAGGCTTGCGAAGAGTACTCGCGGTAGGCTGTGACTTAGCTATGCCCCTGCTTTTGTTGACTATTGTTGATTGGCCCTATGCTCGTCTGCCAACAAAGATAATAAAAAAATGACCATTTCGATATAAAGGGTGGAATTTTTGTCATATAAAATTGAGATTCCGAAGTGAGTGTCGGCACGTTTATTGGAAAAAGTAGTATGGGATATTCGCAAATAACATAGATAAAATAGATACACAATATAATTTAAATTAAATTTTTTCGTTCGCATTGTTCTGTTCTCTAGTAGCATTTTACTACCACGCAGACCAAACGCCCCACTGCGCACGGCGATAAAAACAACGAATATTTTTTTTGAAACTTTTATTGCAGGAAGCGTCCTCTAGAATACGAACAATTGGTTGTGACTCCCGTTCACGCGGACATTTCGATGGAACAAGAGAGACTTAATGACGACAACGAGGACTTCGCCTCCCGCCGCAGGTACCATCAGTCGACCGCGCTGCAGACACATCTAGTTAACGTGGATCACTAAATTATATCAGTACCATAAACAAATTACGTTACCAACAATTAATACTTAAATTCGAAACTTTTTTATCAATCAATTGAGCAACAAAACAATGCATAAAATTGTTTTGATTTCAATAAAATTATCGTACTGACCTAGTACACGTGTACTTACTTTGACTCACAGTCTTAGAGCGACTACCTTCAAACCTTTGTGAAAATAATAACTCTTAGATTGAAGAAGTATCGCAGTCATTATTAGAGGGGAGGAGAGCTATCTGAAAAATTAAAAATAATGGTCTTTCAACAAACGACGTTTAAAAAGCTCGTATTCGGCAATGACCTTGGCATTATCAGCGTTCTTGGGAAACAGTAACCATTTAAATCAAAGAGGCAGTATTCTCTGTTGTCGATGAAAACAATAAATATACGGACAGTAATGGTTAAATAGAAGTAATTGTTTAGACACACTCGAGCGCCATATACCTGACATTACAACGTGAATACTGACATCATAGATATAAATACTCTTATTATATAAAACTAACACTTACGCAGGAAACAGTTAAATTCTTTATATTTATTATAAATTATTATTATTTAAAGTTAAAAACCGAAATTGCGACGTATTGAATTCGAAAATTCGTTCATTAGAATGTTGATAGTCAATTTGTATTTTTTTCATTATCCAACTATTGTAACATTTGACAAAGAAAATAAATTTTGCAAACCTATTGGATGGTTGAAGTTAGTAACGCGAAACCTATTATTGCGTTTGTGCTTCAATCTTTTCATTGATATTTTTTTCATCGAATTTCAACCAAGAAGCCGAAAAGTAAGTTCCGTTGTACAATATTAAGTAAAAGAACCGGTGTATAAAAATATGTAATCATTTTTTCTATGTATTGAAGAGCATAATTGATTATGATAATTTAAGAATTTACATTGCCACTAAGTTTTCTGTTGAGATCTTTCCCATGAAACAACAGTTTTAAATTCTTTTAAGTTTTTAACATATTATTATGTAGACTGTTATGTAAAAATAAACCATTAACTAGGATTAATAGCTTCGAATTTATCAACAACAAAAATGGGAATAAAATTAATTAAATTATCTAAATATTTTAAATAGTACTTACTATTACTTAGTACTACTACTTACTACTGGGGGCAAACAACAAGATTTTATTTAAAATTGTTTTCTTGAGATCGTGATCGTAAATTAATTTTGTGTTAATATGTTGAAAGCCATAACGAACGCCTTACTTATCTCCCGACCGCACTAATATATCAAGAAAAAAAGGTCGATTTACGGAAACAACTATTTACTCATTATTTTCCGATATGTCAAATGTCAGACACCAGTGTCCGCAGCGGCCAACTGAGCTAAAGATGATTTCCAGTCTGATGTTCAACGTGTTAATATGGCTGTGCAAATATATGCTGTATTTTGTTGTTTGTATAATTGTTTATTGGGTTAGATGCCAGACGAATACAAGTTAACAAAACTGAAAAATCCATTAAAATAAAATAAAGAACATTTGACGATATATCATTTTACGAAAAAAAGCCAATAATTTTGTTTTACAATAGAGTCGTCTATTATCAAAGGTGGCAATCTGTGCATTTGGACAAAAAAATGTTATTGATATGTCAATACAGATTGATTTGAATATAATCGTCTCCTTCAAAGAATACGGTTCAAAACCTGCATTAAATAAAGGTTAATAGTTAACCTGTTATTTATCTAAGATGTCGTTCCGAAGAGTTTTGTGACTGCCAATGGAATACAAAGTCAATAAATCGTTTTTCTGATTTACCAATAATTATCCAAAAGTCAGATTGCCGGCTTTGATAATAGTCGACTCAATATAACCTTGTAATCATAGGTTCGTCTGAAAAAATTGACAATAAATTAAGGTTTGATTAAAATCCCAAAAATGTAAGCAGTAATCACTTTTATCAAGGGTTCTTTACAATTCTAGGAACTAAAGGACGAATCTATTAATTCTTAAATAGCGAATTCTTTTATGCTTTGACATCTCTGGCTCTGTTATAAAAAAACAGTTTAATGTAATTTATAGAGAGAATAAGATAGAACATTTCGGAATGTTTCATTTCTACCGCTTGTGAACTGTGGTATGTTTGGCACTAATTTACTGATATCTGCGATTCTTTTTAGAATGAGATTACTTTAAACTTGTTCTAAAAATTATAAAATTCCAAGAAGAGACAAAAAAACGAACTACGAATCTATAAAAAATAGATTTTCGCAAAACTGAATAACCGACTTTATGCCTCTCTAGTAGAGTATCTTGGTTGATCTTAATGCTTTTATAACAATAATTGAATTTATATTTATAATGATGAATATTATTAAGTGATAATTTTAAAATGTGATGTACTGACGGACACTTGTCACTGAAAATAAATTATTTTTTTAATATAATAACTCAATCGATTTGTTTGTTTTGAAACAACTATGTTTTATTACCCACTAACCTAAGTGTGCAGATGGCGAATACAAATTAGCAACCTTTTTTTAATTAAACCTTTTTTACAATTAATCTCGGGGACTAATGCGTAACATTCCCGCTATACTCGTATTGTTTGATTCATCAATACCGGAATGCCGTGGCAAGTAAGTGTGTTTCCAACAAAATGCCTTACGCAACTCACGAATTACTAAATCAATAAATAATATTATAAAGAATTTCAACTTGAATAACGTTATTTTAGTAATTCATGCCTAGAATAACAAACATTATCGCGTGTTTTTACATAGGTAGAGTCGATTTTTACTCTTGCCGACTCTTGGTTTCACCGGAGAATGCGCAGCAACGCTCTCTGAGTATATTATTATATCAGGCGTTTTGTAAGCCCACTTGGGTACCTGTTGTGAAGCAGTAATGTCTTCCAGTTTGAAGAATAGGACAACTGTTGTACAATACAATTGAGACCTCATGTTTCAAGGTATGACGTCACTCACCTTGTGGTATCTATGAATTTCAGTAACCACTTTGTACCAAATGGGCCTTGAGCTCGTTCACTCATCAACGCTATAAAAAAAGGTAAGGCAACGGATCTGTATCCGTTCCGCTTAAACAGAATGACAGTTTTCTAATATTATAAAAACAACCTCATGCCTCGCGGTAAACCCGCTTGAACCGCTTCATTATTAATAGATAGATAGATACTTTGTCTCCATCTGGTTAACATGAATTAGAAAAATAAATTCTAACATCACCTAAATATTGTTTTATTCGTATAGTCATGATTTCATAGAACGTGAAATAAATTGCAGACAAGCTAATCATCACTCTTTATTGTATCAATACGCGATAGGTACATAAGCGATGTCATGTAAGTAATAGAAAATCTACTGATACCTAAAATTTGCTTAATTACAGATAATTGTCTTAACAGGCAAAACAATTGCAAACTGTCTTACATTTACTTTGATACAAATCTGATCACAACATCGGCTTTAGAAACAAATATTTTCATATGGACCTTATATTCTTACAGACTCGTCATTTAGGTGGCAAGAAACTCGAAACTTTTTTTTTTAATCTATCAAAATTATTGATTATACCTATTTGCAATTGAAGGAATTTCCTGATAATTAAAATTTTTACTTTAGTAGATTACGCGTACTAATCCGTGTTAACAATTACAAACAATTTGATCAGAGCTTCGATTCAATTCTGTAAAAAGTTGTGTTGCCCAAAATTGACAACCGTTAGTAAAACCGATGCTAATGATGAAATGCGCAACGATGATAATAAAATACAAATATGTACTTATTATATAAGGTACGCTCGCTTTTAGTTAGAAGCGAAGTACACAGAAAACAGAACAATATTTTAAAATTCTACTTTAACAAAGCCATGCTTCATATATTATACTCACACATTAATAGAGTAACACAGTAAATAATTGGTATATGGTGCATGAATTTTTAACTCATTTCAACGAATATCAAACATAATTATATTATATTTTATAAACACCAAGCACCGCTGACGTTATCGTATTGGCAGGTATCTGAACGAATATCAGAATACCCAACGAAAGTTACACAAGCACGTACCTACCTTTACATTTCTTAAATAATTTGGTTCTTACTTAATTTTGTAACTTTTTTTTCTAAAGATGCTATCACGAATAGGAAAATTTCATCTATTTACTAGTGGAATAAGAGTTAGAATGTAAACGAACTTATTGTAATTGTACATAAGCTTTTCTTTCTTAAAAGGTTTATAACAGTAGGCAACAGTAGGTCCCATGGTGTATTTCATTATTGTAATTTCTTATGTTTATTTTGACAATAAATATTTGTAAATAGGTATTTTAGGCCGCTGGAAATGCCGTTTTGCCAAATTAGCCTGGTGTTAGACTATTAAATAGGTACATACCAATATTTTAATATCTTATCTAGTTTACTCAGGCAATTAAATACCCTGCTTCATCAAGAAATGTGTCCAAAAGTTAAAATTGTTTCAAGACTAGAATTGGATCTCATATAAAGGTAGGAAGGTTAAGTCATTTGACAGATTAAGAGAATAATAACCCTTGTTGCAGAGATTTTTTTTTTAAATTCGTCGATGCTAAGATCTAGTTAGAGAATTTCTTACATTTCAGGGTAAGAATGATTTTTATGTATATCCCGCACTATAATTGATTTACCGAGTATGAATGCGATTGAGCGATTACCAAAGCTGAAACATAGCCGCAATTTATTTTTCTTTAAATAGAGACTAGATACTGGATGTAGTTTTATCAATCACCCTACCACTAAATGTGGAACATTTAAGATTAACTTTTTCTTTGTAAATTTATCAATACATTGAACTTACATACATTTTACTAAACTGGAAAGTTTTCTTGCAACAATTCAATCAACGATATTTTGTACTATTGCAACATTACGACAATCTTTGTATAAACGAAAATTCGGGCGTGTGTAAGTAAAACCATTTGGTCCCTCGCGGGTTTGAAAAGATTATTGTGAAATGCGTTAATCCCTAGCACCAATTCAGAGTCTCAATATTTTAAAATATTTATTTCAATACAATTTTCAGTTAAGTATCTGAATAGCAAACTTTAATTTCAAATCTAATGTTTGTTGCGATGGGACATAAGCATCTAAATTCTCGTTGTATGATGTCCGTAGCTTCAAGAATGATGACCAGTAATGAGTTAATAAAAATATCACAGCATTTTGCAAACGCAAGTAATAACGCATAAAAGATTCAAACTGTTGATTTTCAAGGTTTTTGTTGCGTTATTATTCTTAAGTGCTACAGTAGTTCCAATAGTGTTGTGCTAAATTCTCAATTCTTTGAAAGCGTCTTAAAAATATAATCAAATATATTTAAATTACCGTCTGTTGTCTTGTTCTCATCAAACAAACAATCATTCAAATGCAAATCTCACTTCACTTTTATGCAACCTCACCTCTAATTAGGATGAAGAATCAAAATAAAGTTTATATCGAGTATCGATTTTAGTTTTTGCGTCTGGTCTTTATTATCGATTTCGTTTGAGCTGATTTACGGTATATTGTATCGAGACCCGTTTAAGGTATGACTAGACATTTTGCATAATGGTATGTATGACTTATAAATATTAACAAGGTAGGTTTAACTACTTCTCCTTAGATATTCATCAACATCACGAAAGATTTTTCACTTAGTTTAACATACTTAAATTTACTTACCTAAATAATCGTTAAAAATTTGACTTAGTCATTAAAATTATTATATACAAATTATCTACAACTCAATTTTCAAAGTTTAACGTAGTATAATGCAATATTTTAAGCGTAAAAAATAACAACAATAATACTTAAAATCATCTACTCGTTTTGAAAGTCTTTGGTCTTTATTAATGCCTAACGAGCGGAAGGGGTCAACTTTGTAAAATTAATGGTAAAACCTACTCGTTGTATCCATAATTGGAGTTAAAGTTTACTTACATAACTATTTAACCGCACTAAACTATGATTGCTCTTTCTTCGCATTAAGCACCTATGTATCTAAATTGTGAATGGACAGCAATTTTATGTCGAATACAAAATTATTGTGCGAACGACGTCAATACCAAAAGTAATGTTAGGTAGTCGAGCAGGAGAGGAACTAAGGTGACCACCGAATGTGGAAACAGCGAGATCTTTCAAACATCAGGTCGTAGGAGGTGGAGATCGACGGCTACGTCCCGGCGCTGGTTCCGGACTATCCGCGGCGGGTTGGCAGACTGCGCCGCGTCACCCAGAAGTGCGGTATCCTCGGCCAGAGAGTCCCCGGAGCCGTAACCGCGCTCTTCGGTGCCATCACCCTCGCACCAAGATGCTGATGGTGAACTTCCAGAATGGGATCCACCCACATCAGCCTCTGTCTCCACTTCCACCGAACAGCTAGCGCACACTTCTGAAATTTTTATGTAACTAATAAAGCTTAGTTCTTATGATACTGCATTAGGTACTTTCATTTGGAGATACCTAAAGCGTATTTTTATTTTATTTAGTATGACGATATTTATATCTAACATTATAACTCCCAACTAATATAAACATACTTTCAAATAGCAATCAAATTTCGAATTACACCATCTTAAGAATTACATAGTTTCAATCAATGTTTTATCTGTTTAACATCTAACTAAAACTTACCCATTGACATAAACTTCCTCGAAGAAAAATACTAACTTCTACAACATTTATAATATTTTACGAACGTAACAAAAGTATTATAAGAAAAGATAAATAAAATTCTAATAATTTTCTAAGTACCTAATAGAAATATGTCACGAATCATGCTCAACTGATGAATGTTTTTAAAAAAATTATTGAAAATTTGTCTTTTTATGGATCATTTAACCCGGTAATGGCATTCCATAAAATCATATCAGAAAGACAAATGTTCATTTAAAGTAAATACCCACAAAGTAATATTCGGGCACGATAAGAAAACAAAAACACAATAAACACTGAAATCCAAGATGCAATAGTTTTCATCGACAATTACATTTTGTGACAGCCCCATCACTAGAATAAATACGAATTCAAGAATAAATAAGGATGTAAAGTGGGATCCAGGGAGTCACAGAAACATAATGAATACACATTCCACATCGATACGGGTTGTTTAGGTTAGGACTCACGCAGTCGGCGATGGCCGAAACATTTAGAGCTCTCCCGAGTTGATGGTCAAAGAGAAGTTGACGATGAATAATCTTCATAAGATGCTGCAATTTTGTAACATGCGCATATTTATACCTATGGCAACGGTGTTTCATTCGTTAAATTGTAATACACAACGACGTATAAATGTAAATCGACGTCTATTACCAATACTCTGTTATCTGAAATCTAAGCTTATTACAAGTTATAGTGCTTCAAATAAACAGGGGATTATCGACTCTGTGTCTTGAAGTCGTTGAATGTAGAACTTTTGTTATTTTGCCTAAACTCCTACTTAATATTATGAATTTGAATCACAGACGTATACATTATAACCGATAAGAAAAACTGTTGAATATGCCACCAAAATAGTAATTGTAGTCAGGGCCAGTCTAACCAATTTATTTGAGAGGAATCGGTTGATCGAACAATTTATTACTAAGTGAAAATTTAAAAATAATATTATACAAACTTATTCTAGGCTCCTTTATTTTTGCTGGTAATGAAACAAATACAACACAGGAATGCGCTAATTTCGATTAGAATAGAATTAGGCACCTTCCTTGGATCAACTACAAAAAAATATTCGATCTTTTTTTTAAATCAGTGAACATATGCAATAAACGGCACCTCAATGTAGTTCATATAAGACAAACTGATGTATAAAGCACGGATACATAACTATATCACACATTTTATGCATCCAATTATCGGGCAGACGTAGGTTCTGGTATGTAAATAGAGCATAAATTCAGTCTTAGTAAGTCCTACTTCACAATATTGTTTCTGATCCTTAAATCTGAGATCGTATTATATACTACAATCAGTAGTTAATTTTCTACTAGATGTGTCATCAATATGTAGAACTTACATATATAGAGTCACACAGTAAATCTATAAATAACAATTTGAGTAGATGCAACAAATAACGGTCTTATCGCCTAGATTTTGTAACACTATTATTGACGTAGGTGGCAATATTCATAATAATCAATGATTAGTTACTGTGATAAGCTTATTAAATAATGAAAAGATCTATAATTAATTTAACTGAATACAAACTGACAATCTCCTGTTCATTTAGAATACACAAAAAACGTATTTATTAGTTAATTTGGAGCAAATGATACATAATTTGTGAATGTATGCTTCGTCAGTGATTAATCAATTCGTGTTATGCTTATTCCATTTACAATAAGCGACGTACATAATCTAAATATGTACGATATATGTATTTACGTAGTTATCATACCTGAGCTGTCGGTGACAAGTCGCGGTGGCGTGTCCTCTCTGTCTGTGGGAACTACGATAACTACCTCATCGTCTCTGGGGGAATCACTGTTCCGACTAGACGATGTTCTGAAAATTTGTATCAACATTCTGTATTATATCACAATTATTAACAAAACACTGTGGGTTAATAGTTAATAGTAGTCAGTGTTTCACTAATAACTAATTTGAAGGTACTAGATTTATTAGAAAAAAGAACTCACTTAACAATCACTTTTTTCCTCATAAACCTAGTTCCCAAATCTGAATATCCTCTGTTCATAGGTCGTTTATGAGGAAGAGGAGGTGCCGATGCCGGAGCCGGTTGGTCGAAAGTTCGAGATACTGGAGAGTTCGGCTCCGAGCACTGTTTGTCTGACAAAGCCGGTCGCATTCTTAGCGCTAATCCACATTCTCCTGAAGGCCCACCCTCACCTCCATTCCTTCCACCACCTGCCCTATGCGATCTTCTATCTTCTTCATACATCTCTAATAAATGATCCAACTTACTCTCTATGTCATCTACCTAAAATAAAACGAAACAATTTTAGATAAAACTTTTTTTTAATGATATTATGAAATGATATTATTCTTACTTGTCTTTCGATTTTAACTACTCTGGAAGCAAGACTTATTTTGGATGCGTAGACGTCTTTAGCCTTTGACCCTTGTTTGCCAAGTATTTGGTCTAACCTGTTGAAATTAAAAATATTTTATTATAGTTAGTCATCAAAAAAAATTTCAATAAAATTTCTAATTTGACGTTCAATTTGAAGTGACACCGTTAAGAGAAACTGAATAAACCACAGAAACCTACATAATAGAAAAATAGCTTACTAAAGTAAAAATCGTATAGAAAAATTATAAATATTCATAATCGTATATTTCAAGCAGCCTATATTAGCATATCGCCATATCGCGTGTGAAGCAAAGATATTTATTGCTCTTCAAAAAGTTATAATTTCGACCATACCTAAAGATTTTATCATAAACTTCCTTAGACTTACCTGAGTGACTGTGCAATCTACAGAAATTTCTAATATGTTTATATAACTAAAATTTTACTAAATTCATTAATTCAATACTAAATTTAAAAGTCATTTATGATTAATAATGTCAAAAAAGATACAACGTGATGAAAGGAAAGGTATACTAGGCCCTCCATAAAACGTGCACAAGCAGTAAAATTATTATAATTGTAAAATTATACACATGCACAAAACGAAACAAATTCGAGAAGGCGTGTTTAAAATGATCCAAGAATATAGGAAAGCTATAGAAGATGTCAGGTGTTAGAAATATTTGTTTATATTATTATCAAATGTACATAAGAGCGGAAAACATGTCCTATGTGATATGCGGTCTCGCTACCTGATATTTTCCTCAAAAAAAAACGGAAGCTCTATTATTATCAACCAAACAAATGATTATTAAATGTTGATAACATGCTTAGAGTCGTGTCCCTATACGCTACGCTATGCTATAACATATGTATATATCACAAACTATAAGAACTTTAAAACAGAGATTATGTTGTGTTAAATTCCGAATCTATTTAAATTAGTGTGTAGTAACCAAAAGGTTTGCGATCTCGGCCTCTTTGGACCTTTACTGTTCTCACCCAGTTTTCCAAGCTAACTCTCCAAGTAATTCCTATCTTCGATACTAGGTGGTAAGAGTGTTATTAGATCACATAGTTTGTCTATATGACTGCTGTGAACCTATTACGGTCCAATGGGTAGGATATCCGATATGCTAATTCAACTAAGACTTTGACTTAAATCTGAAGGAGACAGCAGTATTAACGTTATTCTATTTTTGGACTTTATTTCAGCTTAGTATTTTAAAACGAAAAACCATATAAAACTAGTGAATTTTATTGTATTTACTTCTGCTATTTACTTTCTCTAAATAATATTTATCACCACCAAGATTTTATAATCACTCGTAATTTCCGCCGTATTTCTTAAACTACCTAACAACTTATATCACACAACACAATAGGATCAGTGTTAGTTGGGTATTAAACCCTCGTAGTTTGATGTAATCATGATATTCATGTCCAAAGATGCATGAATTTGTAAGGCCAGTTTAAATGATGAGAGTGAATGAGGAGCTGCTGGCGAGAGCCGGCGGTGCAGGGCACGGGACAGACGACCTCTCTTCTCACCTGTACTGTAAATTCTTGGTTCGGTTTAGCAGATCCGCATGTCCCGAAGAGTATTGCTCTATCACGTCTTTCACGTCGTAAGGTTTCAACGCTTCTCTAAATCTCTTGCGTGCGACAAAATACTTGAGCTACACGAAAATAAAATACAGATCCTGTTGGCTTATGTTGTAAACTTCAAAACTACGGTTCTGAAACTCCGCCCTATAGCATTATGCGTTTATTATACGGATAGGTAGGACTATTGAGCGTTTTAAATTTGGACCGGCTTATTAGCGTGGTAATTTATCGTTAATAATGGAACCCATTCATAACCTGTAGATTTATGTCCTGTTTGTATTAATGGAATGTCACATGCAAACTGCTAATGAAAGTATAGCGGGTTGCCGTAACGGAATACATGTATATCCGCTTTTAATGGATAGAAAAGTACTCCACTATTTTAGGTATTTGATTTTGGCAGCCATGCAACAATCATTTAGTGTTCATCATTTATCAAAACTGTATAATAACCATATTTATCATTTGAATGTCTTCAAATACAATATGTTTAATGTAACCGATCGTTTGAATCCATTAAAAATCCTTGAAACGAACGTGTAATAAGTCAGGCAGGTGATGTGACTATTAGTTCGATGTACAAGTATGTGGACGCATGTATCTTAGAAACCGAAGTGGAAACATTCATTTGAAGTCTTCAGTGTCAAGGCTACCTCCAAATCACATGTTTTTTTACAAGATCTGATACTAATGGGTCACTTTTCGAATACATACATTAACGTATAAGTCCACGAAGGCATTTAAATACTACATTAAGGTGTTTGTACCTACAAATATCAGTATAGGCTACCGTTTAAGTGATTTTGAAGCAGCCGCTTTGTTTTATAGTTATGCGTTATGTATAAAAGTAACATAGCATTGCACACACTAACTACTACGTTTTACAGGTATTAGACTTGAGGCTAACTTGGCTACATAGATTACAAGACATAGTATAGGTACAGTCCAGACGAAAAATAAAAGAACGTAGGTATAAAAGATGGTAGGTGGAATGGTAGTGCATGGTGTGGAAGGGTTCGCTGGTAGCTGTAATACCTAGTCTGGACGTTTTTCACCCGGCCCAGCAGGTCGACATGGCCCGCAGAATACTGTTCTATAACGTCCTTGACGTCGTATGGCTTTAGCGCTTCCTTAAACTTACGTCGGGCCACAAAATACTTCATCTGTTAGAATTCGATAATATAAATACTTGAGAGCTACAAAACAATGAACTTTCTCGTAACTAATGACCACCTAAAATTGAAGCTGAGACTAATTCATTGCGAAAGCTGTTTAAAACTTCATAAATTTCTAAAACACTACTCCTAATGTAACGCTGGTAACAAAAATGAAAATTGAAACAACAAAAAAATGTCAACCTTCAGAGATATTTTATTATACGCTATAATAACGAAATGGCGGAGGACAAAAGAAAACACTTCAAAGGCTGCAAACAAGTTTAATAATTCAGTGTATCTTGATGGAATGGGTTCTTTTCTTATTAATTATGTAAATGTGTTTTATTAACTTTTACTTCAAGCTGTAGTATAAAAATAATCGAGACTAATAGTTAGTGTGAAAATTTTAATTAAACGAATGGATCTGTAGTTAAGGGCCAAACTCGTAAGAAGAGTGTATTTAGTCTGTACAATCGTATTGCCCTGTTTCCTCTCGGGTTAATGACTCTCGAGCAAATATTTTATTACGACTTAGGGCTACCGCTCCCATCTAGATAGATATTTTTCCAAAAATCAGAAAGCACCGGTTTGGCTCCGCTCCGGGCATTGCTGAAGTCCATGGGCGACGGTAAGCAGTAGGAGAGCCGCATGCTCATTAGCCTACTAGGGCAATATTTTTTTAATCTTGGTTAAGGACATTAGGAGCCTTCTAAAATTATGTAAGTCCTCGATTTTTCCGCTATTATCAGACATTCCGAAAAAGCATTTTATGATTAAAATAAAAGCATAACATACAAAGAGGTTGCCAAAAAGTTTCCTGCAGCTTAGTGATTTTAAAAATCAACGAAAATGTACCACTTATGTAAAAATACCTCAAAATACACATACAATCATAAGCCTTTGCCTTGATCTTCAATCATGAATAAAAACTAATTTACTCCAAAACCTTCTTATCTGAGAATGAAATATTACAACGTAATTTTAATTATCTACAAGACATCTGATTAATTTGAAACTTTGCACGTGGTCAAGGACCGATGACAATACAATAATTTTATAACTTTGGGTTAATATCCTCATCGGGAACATTAGGATTAAAAAAATACTAACTACATATATGTATTCAAGTACTTATTATTGTCTCCTTTCGAGTTTTATTTAGATTCGAATTTCATTTTGAACGATGACAATGAAGTTTTCACTTAAAAAATGTATATCGGTCAAGCTTTGGAGAAGGAAACAAGGGAATACGTTCAAAATGTCGATTCCGAGTGCTCTACAAAAGTATTTCCAGTCCGATCTGCAGTTGTCCCTTTCTTGCTCTGTTCGAGGTGGTTTGAGCGAACAGACAGCAATAGAAATTTTAAATACCTATTATCTGGCCTATCTAAGCCTATTTTTAAATTTTATCGTCAAGCACGTTTCTTCTCAAATCTAAAGAAAATTACCCTAGTGTACCATGCGTGTTGTGTATCAAAGTTGAGTTTAATGACTGGTAATTATATAATTTTTATAGAAAAAATATATCAGTTTACAATTACGCATTAAAAATTTTCTTAATGATAAATTATATAAATAAATAAATACCTTTCTAATAAAACGTATTGCAGCTTTGTGTCGCGGCGTTAGAGTAACACAGCGTGGCTCATCTTCCTCATCTGAAAAAAAAAACAATTATAAAAATTCTAGATATATCAAATTCTAAAGTAAAACATAGGATTTCAAAACGACAATGATTGTTCTTAATGATCTTATAACAATAATCTTTGCTTTTACAACATTACAATATATTACTATGTTTAAGTACTTACAATTAAAGTAATTGTAATTACAGTACTTATATATTAAAACCCGCACGCTACATTATTTATTTTCTTAGTACATTTCTATCAAGTAAACAAAATAAATCACAAAACAATTGCAACAAATCCTACGGACTCGTTGAAAAATGGATACACGTAAAATTAATACTGAGAATCACTTAACTCAACACTAACGAGTTTTTCTAAATTGAATTAAAAATCGTTATCTGGAACTGAGTGCTCCACAGCGAGTAACAGCTCTAAGCTCTGTAAAGCTAATTCCCTTATAGACCAAAGCTCCATAACAGCAAAGCTGAGAGTCTAAAACGTTTTGTGTAAATCGAAAAATTCGAAATTGCAATACAGGACGTAACAAAAATAACGTTTTTTTTTTCGGCGCTATTATCGCTCATGATAAACAAAGGTCTGTTTAATCCGATTTCCAGAACTCATAACGTCATCCAAAAATCTATTGTGGACACAAAGAAAACAAATACTGTAACTAGAAATAGAGTTAGTTCGTCTCGCGTTCTAGTTGGTCTTGAAGCCGCTTTCAAACTTATAGGTACGTTCGTTCCGATTAGTGAGCAACGCTTTCGTGCTTGTGTCGCCTTAATTACAAGCGCACAGTATTGATTTGCTGTCACTCACACTATGATAAACGTGGTTGGTCTTCGGTTGTAAGGTTATACGCATTCAAATTTTACATTGAAACGGCAAAAATGTTTGTTTTTTGAGACTTAGCATAGTGTAAGAAGTATGTGATTTTTTTTATGAAGGAATTTTTAAGTTTATATTTATCACTACTGTATTTCTCATTATCATTAATTCGTAATATCATTGTATCTGGAATGTGAAATAAAAAAATCAAAATAATTTTAACATGGCGTGACTGACTCGTGGTTGGGGTGGCTAACATGGCAAGAACGGAGTGAGACCTAAGATGTAAAGGCTTATGTTCGGTCTCTTTTGCACAAGCCTTGGGTTGTGCTTTCAGCCAGAAGGTATGAGTATTGTGAGAAACTCATGCAGGGTAGTCGCACTGGTGTTCTATGTAGGGGTCGCTTTATTGTATTCCTTCTTTCTTATGATCAGCAGAGATCTTTGTAAAATTAATAATCGCAGAACGATTTATAAATGCTAAGGTAAGTACTTATATAACCAAGAAGTCCTGGCTTAAAAAGGCAGCCACTATTATGCCATTGATTAGGTGCTTGGACCTCATGTTTCAAGATATTTAGCGACTTTTACGTTTTGTTTATTAGTTATACGACAGCAAGTACATCAAGTTTTTTTTTATTAAATCTACATTTGTTAAAATGGCATATCCAATAATGAGTACTATTTAACTTAACCTTTGAAATATATAAATAATCTAAATTTCTGCACAACTGGCTCAGTATAGTAAACAAATTCCCAAAAGCAATTACACGATGTAGGTACAAACTGCAATCATTAATAACAGCATCTCGACCCTTAACACTAGAATGGGCAGGTAACAGAAAAGGTACGAAGGGCGGGAAACTAATCTAACGCACATTGTAATAATTCACATAGCGGATAGTGAATTCCCAAGTTTAATTCTACCTACAAATGCGTCCTTGTACGTCTATAGTCGTCAAAAGAAACGTATTATTGTAGATATGTAGTAGACAAACAAAAAATCGGATTTTTACCAAATCATGTAATGTTGGATAATAAAATCATGTTTAATTTAATAAATAAAAAGTATAATTAATTTATGATCATATAAAATACAAAAATATATACAATTTAAACATGTGTTCTTATCAGTCTAATTTCAAATCATAGTCATATAGAACATAGGTTAAAAAGGTCAAGTTATGGTAAAGACTCAAACATAGTTATATTTCCATATTTCTATTTAATTTACATTTTATTCTTACAAAGTAAATAACATTAGGTATTCAATTAGAATTTATCGACAGATCTTTACAAAACAACGGTTTCAATTTAGCATTCACATCTCATACATTTGAAACGAAAACACGGATTTAGCTTCCGTTCCCGTCACGAGGACTGTGGTGGATTGGCACACGCTGGGCATCAGCCTGGCTGAATCTGATCCACCATCGCTCCCGTTTAACCCGGACTCTATCCCGTCTCCTCAGGATACCGCTGAAGCCATAGACATCTTAACGTCACACATCACCTCGACATTAGATAGGTCATCGAAACAAGTTGTAGCGGAGGACTTCCTTCACCGCTTCAAATTGTCCGACGATATTAGGGAACTCCTTAGAGCTAAGAACGCCTCGATACGCGCCTACGACAGGTATCCTACCGCGGAAAATCGTATTCGAATGCGTGCCCTACAACGCGACGTAAAGTCTCGCATCGCCGAAGTCCGAGATGCCAGATGGTCTGATTTCTTAGAAGGACTCGCGCCCTCCCAAAGGTCTTACTACCGCTTAGCTCGTACTCTCAAATCGGATACGGTAGTAGCTATGCCCCCCCTCGTAGGCCCCTCAGGCCGACTCGCGGCGTTCGATGATGACGAAAAAGCAGAGCTGCTGGCCGATACATTGCAAACCCAGTGCACGCCCAGCACTCAATCCGTGGACCCTGTTCATGTAGAATTAGTAGACAGTGAGGTAGAACGCAGAGCCTCCTTGCCACCATCGGATGCGTTACCACCCGTCACCCCGATAGAAGTTAAAGACATGATCAAAGACCTACGTCCTCGCAAGGCTCCCGGTTCCGACTGTATATCTAACCGCGTTATTAAACTTCTACCCGTCCAACTCATCGTGATGTTGGCATCTATTTTCAATGCCGCTATGGCGAACTGTATCTTTCCCGCGGTGTGGAAAGAAGCGGACGTTATCGGCATACATAAACCCGGTAAACCAAAAAATCATCCGACGAGCTACCGCCCGATTAGCCTCCTCATGTCTCTAGGCAAACTGTATGAGCGTCTGCTCTACAAACGCCTCAGAGACTTCGTCTCATCCAAGGGCATTCTCATCGATGAACAATTCGGATTCCGTACAAATCACTCATGCGTTCAACAGGTGCACCGCCTCACGGAGCACATTCTTGTGGGGCTTAATCGACCAAAACCGTTATACACGGGAGCTCTCTTCTTCGACGTCGCAAAAGCGTTCGACAAAGTCTGGCACAATGGTTTGATTTTCAAACTATTCAACATGGGCGTGCCGGATAGTCTCGTGCTCATCATACGGGACTTCTTGTCGAACCGCTCTTTTCGATATCGAGTCGAGGGAACCCGCTCCTCCCCACGACCTCTCACAGCTGGAGTCCCGCAAGGCTCTGTCCTCTCACCCCTCCTATTTAGCTTATTCGTCAACGATATTCCCCGGTCGCCGCCGACCCATTTAGCTTTATTCGCCGACGACACGACTGTTTACTATTCTAGTAGAAATAAGTCCCTAATCGCGAAGAAGCTTCAGAGCGCAGCCCTAGCCCTAGGACAGTGGTTCCGAAAATGGCTCATAGACATCAACCCAGCGAAAAGTACTGCGGTGCTATTTCAGAGGGGAAGCTCCACACGGATTTCCTCCCGGATTAGGAGGAGGAATCTCACACCCCCGATTACTCTCTTTAGACAACCCATACCCTGGGCCAGGAAGGTCAAGTACCTGGGCGTTACCCTGGATGCATCGATGACATTCCGCCCGCATATAAAATCAGTCCGTGACCGTGCCGCGTTTATTCTCGGTAGACTCTACCCCATGATCTGTAAGCGGAGTAAAATGTCCCTTCGGAACAAGGTGACACTTTACAAAACTTGCATAAGGCCCGTCATGACTTACGCGAGTGTGGTGTTCGCTCACGCGGCCCGCACACACATAGACACCCTCCAATCCCTACAATCCCGCTTTTGCAGGTTAGCTGTCGGGGCTCCGTGGTTCGTGAGGAACGTTGACCTACACGACGACCTGGGCCTCGAATCAATTCGGAAATACATGAAGTCAGCGTCGGAACGATACTTCGATAAGGCTATGCGTCATGATAATCGCCTTATCGTTGCCGCCGCTGACTACTCCCCGAATCCTGATCATGCAGGAGCCAGTCACCGTCGACGCCCTAGACACGTCCTTACGGATCCATCAGATCCAATAACCTTTGCATTAGATGCCTTCAGCTCTAATACTAGGGGCAGGCTTAGGGACCCCGGTAACCGTATTCGTCGAACTCGACAAAGAGGTCGACGTGCAACCTAACCCATGCATCAGCCCGCTGAGTTTCTCGCCGGATCTTCTCAGCGGGTCGCGATTCCGATCCGGTAGTAGATTCATTCGCGAAACAATTGCTCTTGAGTTGTTAGGTCTCCTTCGGAGGCGCTCGGGCAGTTGTTAGCAAATCCCACCCCTCTTGGCTGAGCCTTTGCTCGCCCACCTGTCCTGGTGAAACTGGAAAGGCCTTCGGGCCACCAGTAAACTTTCAATCATAAAAAAAAAAAAAAAAAAAAACGGGTTTAGCTCACGCACAATATCGAAATTGATAGAACACATTTTTTTCAGTGACCGAAAAACAATCTCCCAATGGCTATTCCGAATCAATAACTGACCCATAAATAATATAATAATACATTCAAAATTTTATATACCTATATTTGAAGCACATTAATATCCTCTTTTTAATAGGTAAGCCTGATTTCAGAACAATTTATCTGAGGCGAATGAAATATTTTTGTTCGATAAATATCGATGGCCATGTCTAGTATATCTCATTACCTTTGTTTATTTAGTAGTAAGGATATTACTTCTATGATATATACGACATCTATACACCACTTAAGTGTTTATAGTGCCAATGAAATACAGTGCTGTTTCTGATATTTATAAATATTAATATCACTAAATAGTTTCCATGAATTTCTTTTAAAATAACAAATAACTTTGAAATTTTAGTGAATACCTGTGAAATTTAGATTTTATGATAAGTTTTGAAATAAATACCTTTTGAAGAATAATATCTTTAGTATAGAATGTTACAAGAGAATATGTAGTAAAAGAGAGCCTGTGTTTGAAATGTCGTTGAGTTGAATGTCCATTAAATACACGTTTGTGTTAAATGACAGAATTATTAAACTACCCCAAAGCAACAGCAGAAATGTATCAGTGAACAGGTTCTTCTAATGTAGGGCTACAATTAGTGTTTTGCAGGCTGCCCAATGGCGTACGTCTTACCGTCCGAGTTTCTCTTGGAGAGGGCTGTTTCTGCTACTGAGTCCTCACTCTGCGAAGGGTTGACAGGTCGCGTCCGCATTGTTCGTCCGTTGGTCGCGCCTGTCACACACACGCACAATTCAAACACTAGGTCTTACTCTCTTTTACCTAGCCACGGCCTTACACAACCTACCGAAACATTTTGTTCAGCCGACATTTATACATGTTTTCATAATATGGTCTGATAGATCCCAATTATTCAATCATATATTCTCACAAACGTAACTTTTAGTCGAATGCAATAGAAGAGCGCGGAATTAAATTTGAAACCAGAATCCGCCTGTCTGTCTGTCAGTCAGTTTTTTTGTGATGTAAATGGGTGAGTCGAGAACGCTGTTGACTAGATAACGTCGGGTTTATTTACGTGGGTATATAAAGTTATTTCCCCTAAACAGCGAACCCATGTCTGTTTTCATGATTAATCATAAAGTCTTACAAGATAATGAAGTATTATTAAAATGCCTAGTTTAAAAAAATCAAAAAAAAAAACAAAGCTCTTTTTAAGGCATTAATATGCAGATGAGTGTGAAGAAGTTAGTAAATCCATTCTTTCGACTAAAAGATAATTCTATTATAGTGGTAAAAATCATTATATTTCCGAAATAATTCATTGCTTGTTTATTAAAAAAAATCTTACTTGTGAAAGATTCATATATAAGAACTATTTAATGGCCATTTTTGTAACAGTATCAAATGCTCATAACGCACGATTTGTCTAAGTGAATTGATGACATGTTCATTTGACACTTTTATCACAGAGATGAATTTTAATCATAAAAATTGTTTACTTCACAAAATGTAATTTGCTCAATCATTACCATTTCGATGGGTAGGAGCTATGAACAGGCTGAAATACCACAAACAGTGGGCAAAAAAGTAATGAGTTTTAAATTCAATTAATTATTATAATTTTAAACGAAATGAATAAAACAAATTGGTAAAGAAAATCCGATTAACTCCTTTTAAATGTCACCGAATGCAAAACGCGGCTTAAATATTATCTCCCAAATGATACTGTACGGCACCGAATAGCTTATGCTAAGTAGGATTCGTCTTTCATCTTATTTTATATTACAAGGCGGTAGAAAATCTCCAAAGGAAAAGATATTTATATTTTCCTCTGATTATATAAGAGGGACTTACCAATACCACGAGCGCTCGTTTATTTACTCTCCAAAACATTACTTCACTTCAAACAGATTTACCGAATTGTTAAGAACATAGTATATTTCCTTGAATATAGTATGTAATAAGATACTTGGCCTTAGATACTTGGGATAAAATATTTTCTTGACATCATTGTCATTCGTAATAGAACAGAAGAGATACGGTAAATGTTCCTCAATATCGAATTCCTTACAGAGTTGCTTATTTAGATTCGATTAGTTGGTTTAATGTACCTCAGAAATCGGATCAATAACTCAGGCTTGCAACAAAATGTGTTTGCCACTACTTCACATTTAAATTTCAAACCAAAATTATTTCAGCTATCCAACACGCAAATATTGGGCGCATATCAGATATCCATTTTTCAAACCTTTCATATTGAACATGTCGCATTATAATTGATGCGATATACACTAAATTTCACTATACTATATCTAAATCTACCTGATCGTATTATAGATTTCTAAGTGACCCTTTTTATATTATTATAATTTATATTAATATAAGATTATATTTTTTTAAACTATATGTTTAAAAATATTATAGAGGTATAAAAAAACTATAGCCCAGCCGCTGAAAGAATGCGTTCTTGGTCATACGGATTATGTAACTTTAAAATGGAGTTGAATTTACAATTGAAAACATTAAAATGTTGATTTTTCTAAAGTCATCATTAAAGAACAACTCATGATGTCAACCTATAATACGAGTAAATGTAGTAATGTTTCGTAAAATTAAAGTTAAATCTAACGCTATCTTTTATCGTTATCGAGCGACTCATGGTGGGTGAGAAATTCAAACAAATTGGTATAAACGAATTTTCCGAAAAACTGGTTGAGTTGTCGATCTCAGCTAAGGCTTATTTCAATAGTAATTTCATCGACTGTCGGTCACCAGTTATGTTTTTTTTTTTTTATTGCCCTTGTAGGCAGACGAGCATACGGCCCACCAGATGATGAGTGGTTACCGTCGCCCATGGACTTCAGCAATGCCAGGGGCAGAGCCAAGCCGCTGCCTACCGCGAACGGTAGAGCGTTACGAGATGTTACGAGATATTATCTCGAATCAAGTCTTAACTAGAATCCAAATTAACTTATTTGTATATTCTTTCAAATATCGTTGAATGTTACTGTGTAGCTCGATTAGATACGACCTTCACGCTGATATTTGAATATATCCAGTATATAAATACGCGAGACGCGAGAACTCATTTAGTGAGTAGATTAATGAAACAAAGATACACCCTAGACTTTTAAGAAATAAAATTGTTCCACGCTGTATGCTGAAAAAACAAACGTCTTTTATTTAACAAAAATCTCATTACCAGTGCTACTAGTACTGGTGGAATACAACACAGCTTAGACCGTAACCGTAATAAAAATAACAAGAATGTATATAGCAAATAATAAAACTGTAGACGAAAAGAAATGAGTCGTCTATTATCAAAGGTGGCAATCTGTACATTTGGACAAAAAATTTTTATTGATATGTCAATACAGATTTATTTGAATATAATCGTCTCCTTCAAAGAATATGGTTCAAAACCTGCATTAAATAAAGGTTAATAGTTAACCTGTTATTTATCTAAGATGTCGTTCCGAAGAGTTTTGTGACTGCCAATGGAATACAAAGTCAATAATTCGTTTTTCTGATTTACCAATCATTTTCCAAAAGTCAGATTGCCGCCTTTGATAATAGTCGACTCAAATGCATGTTCATTTTTATGTTGCTTAAAAGTGAACATCTTAATTTGTGTTTAAAAGTTTCCGTAGTATTCCGTAATTACTCTTAAAATAATCATATGCTACAGATTTGTACACGATAACAGTCTTTGAGGCTTTCTATCGGTTTCCAAAAGTATCTACTACTTTAAAAGACTTCTTCCGCTAAATCTGTACGTA
This sequence comes from Bombyx mori, assembly GCF_030269925.1. Classification (NCBI taxonomy): domain Eukaryota; kingdom Metazoa; phylum Arthropoda; class Insecta; order Lepidoptera; family Bombycidae; genus Bombyx; species Bombyx mori. The sequence continues at coordinate 9,466,508 of NC_085111.1, forward strand.
CTAGGTATCTTCGCCTTACTTTTAGTTCTTAGATATAACAACGCGAAAGGCCAAAACTCGTCTTAATACATGACGACATCATTATTGTAAAATAATTCGGTTGTCTTTTCTTAACAACCTTAAAAGCCAGACTGTGTTGCGTCAGATAAAGGCAGGGATTTTTTTGTTACTTTTGTAGGCTAACAAGTACACAATCTACTCATAATAAGTGGTCACCTATACTCATGAACATCGGCAACGCCAAGGACAAAGCACTGGGACTGCCTAGCGACACGTCCCTTAGGGTACACAATGCCATCAGTAAATTAACATTATTGTTTATTTTTTGCGTAGATTATATCATAAAAATAGCATACAACAAAACCATAAAACTAAGTGTTATCCTGATTTGCCAATCCAATGCTTATCATTACTCAAAAGGGTTGACGTCACGCAAGCGGTCGATCATAAAATAGTTAACTAAATTAATCTCTAACATACATGTTCTGCTCATCCCATGAAATAAATTCAAGATAAAAATAACAAATTACTTATTATTCTTTTGTGCCTCATATTTAAAAAACCATGAAATTTTGTAAAAATAACGGTTATGTATAAAAACGTATGTAGAATATAAATTTTTCATGTTACGTATTGTAGGCAACGTAACAAATGCATTCAATATGGTTCTTGAGCTTTCGGTTATATTTTTTTGTTTGTCATACTATTAAATGAATAATAAACTAGTCTAGTATTAGACTGCTCCACAGTTACCGATGGAAGCTCGGTGCTGACCTACCGATTGATTCACAATTAGTTTTTGTCGTTACTGAGCTATGACTGTGTAGCCTAGAATATTTTTTTTTTAGAATAGAGTCATCTCATCTCTTTACATGGGTGTCGTAAAAATCGATTAAGAAATATTCACCAGATAATAAGCAACAGCGTTCTCTGAGTATTATATCAACGCACTGCGATTGTAAATTGGCTTTTACTGGTGGTATGGCGTATTGTTAGCCTGCAACTACTCGTACTACCCTAAGTATTTACGAAATGAAACGATGCGATCTAGTTGCGACTTCAAACTCATGTCCTAATGGTGGCATTCACGTTGTGATGTCTTTGTTAGCCACTTTTCACAAGTAGAGTAATTAGCTCCTTCACCGATAAACGCAATTAAAATAAATTTAAAAGAAAGCCGTATTTGTTTCCGAGCTTCATTTTAAATGTATAATGTTTGTTGTTGTGTTTTGTTTTTTTTTGTACTTTACGCTTGGAATAATTGTTTCTTATAAATATAGTTATTTTCAAGTTTTATGCAGCTTACGCTGTGATTTAACAGGATGCAAAGTTGACCAAAGTCATAAGTATTTACGCATTACACATGAATCTACTATCCGATATAGGCAAGTTTTTTTTTTATTGCCCGAGCAGGCAGACGAGCTTACGGCCCACCTTATGGTAAGTGGTTACCGTCGCTCATGGACGTCAGCAATGCCAGGGGCAGAGCCAAGCCGCTGCCTACCGCTAAGTCTTGAGTGTCAATATCAATCAGGGGTCTACTTTCCGATTACGATCTTTTTTTATTGTTACAATAATGTTTTTGGTTCTTTTTTTTATAGTGTACATGTGTCATTTTCAATTTCATTATAATTCACAAAGTATTGATAACGACTACACGAATAAACACCTAAATAAAGAGGTCAATGCAACGATTGCTATTTAATGTCCCAGGCAAACTATCGATCCATTTTCCGTCTCTGTTTAGCTATAGTCAAACGTTTTTTGTACGAAACCATTGAAATCACTTAACATAAAACTTATTCCTTCATACACATTATTATAAATTTTGTTCATTTGAAGTAGAGCTCGTTCCGAATATTAAATTAACAAGAGATATCAGTACATTTTCGCTCTGATAACATAATTCAAATATAGCCCTGATAACAAATTGCACCAGTGCTATCGCTTCCGCGAAACATACGATAAATATTCGTTACGGGTAATTAGTCTCAAAATATCCTAGTATGAAGTAGATCATAATTTCATGGTATAAAAGCACATGAACGTAATGGAGACCGTGATTTTGACACGAAAGTTGCTACCGACATAAAAACTTCTTTGTAATATCATCATATTTTATGTTGCATTAACTGTGACTTGATTGACTATTTAGCACCGCATAGTTTTTTTTCTTTTTTTTATAATACGTCTTATTTTATATGTTTCACTGCAGTTAATAATTAATTATATTATAATATTCTAGTAATATTATTACAATATCTGTTACGTAATAGTTATTATCTATTACGTTAGTAATTGGGATCATAATTTAACCGGCATCCTTATCTTAAAAACGCGTAACCTTGCTACGTTCGTAGCAGGGCTACGTTTATCATTTTCCATACGGCAACTGATATTGTTCCTAAATTATGAAATAATAAGTGAATAATCGTGTGCAGTTTCTTTTATACTTTTTCATTATAACATTTCAAATCAATTTAATTGAATAGTGTTTCTGTTAAAATATAACATTAGATAAAAATCTTCCTAAAATTTGGTTGAAATAAAAAATCTCGCGTTCATGTTTGAGATTCATAGATATTGGAAACGGTTGATGTGACGACAGGCGGACGTCGACCAGTTTCATAAATAATACGAGATAAAACGATAAACAACAAACCAAGTATTTTGAACTTGTTGTACGACTAAGTCAGTACCTAACCTTCGAAAACATTACGTACATATGGAAATATGTATTTAGCTACGTATTTAATTCCATATATTACACGAGTCCTATTAACTATCTGGCATGCATAATATAAAATGCAAAGCAGTGTACATAATCAATGTCATTTTGTAATTTTACCGATGGTAAAACATAAGCCTTGAACTAAGCCATTCCAATAAAATGAGATACCTACGCTATACGCTTGGAAATCCTGAAATTCAGTTTGTGAACCTCACTTTATGAATCTAAATGAACGCAATATTCTTCGCGCCTTAATCAAATATTGTGTTTTTTTATAATTCCTAAAAAATCTTAAAACGCGTAAGCGATTGTCACTTAGAAGCCACTTCGTTAAAAGTAGGTCATGAAGCTCCTCATTGCATTACAAGTAGGTATCGTAAATATTTTCGAAGCGTCTTTAACTACGCGGGTGCAATTGTATTTTAAAAAGTGAAAAAATATATGGAAAGAAGTAGAAAGTAGGTAAGATGTCAGCATCGTGTCTCGAACTAAGAAACGCAGCTATTTGCCGGAAATCAGATAATATGTCCGGGCTGAATGCTACGCACACATTCGCTTTTCGTGTATTCACATTTCTGTAAAGATTTTACTAATAAGAATCAATAAGGAACGCAGCAGAAGTTTATTGACTGTAATATGTCATGCCATAGTGCCGTCTAAAAGATGTAGAATAGAACCTTTAAAGCAGCTTTTCCAACAATGAAGTAGACAACACGCTCGGTCCCCTCCCGGTGTATGAATATCTAAGGAACAGGGCAATAAATGTCATCACTCTCGATTCCATCACTCCTTTAAACAGTGTTCAGCGCTGCAACTCGTCAACGTGTTGTGAATATAAATGCTGTTTCATTGTCATGTCGCGTGGGAAATGTTGGCTTCTGTGATTTCTTGTAGAATATCGTGTGTGAATGGCATCAGGTTGCGGCTACGTTTTCAATTTCCTGCGCCGGTTTCTTCTTGCAATAATAATCAGAAATCAGTGTATTGATTGCAGCTCTTCTTCTAAGTTTGTTTAGTTTTACATATATGGATTTTTGGATGAAACACATGTTTTCTGATTGAGTGCTCTTATTGCCGATTAAGGTTCTACATATTGTTTCGCTGTTACTTGTTTGTGTTCTGTGTTCAATAAATGACATTCTTTCTCTATACTTCGCTGGTGACACTATTATTCGTAAAATCTCAGTGTTAATCCGACAACCAACATACATTCAGGTTGTTTATCTAACGTGTTTCTGTGACACAAATAATCTGTTGAAAGCATTGTGTAAGTTAAGTTAGTTGTGTAGAATATTGTTGAATGCTCACCGAGATTTTCAGCGCTAGCGTTAACGTCGTATCTGTGCGCCGGCTTGGAGTGCGGCGCGGGGGAGTGCAGGGACGTGGTCTTGTGCCGTCGGATCGTCGGCAACCGCGACACAAAGGATGCATTGTTCTTGAATGACGCGCTCATCACTCGACTGACAAATAAACCACATAGTTGTTACGTCTGTCCTTCGTGCCTTAAAACGTCATAAAACAATAATATGAAACATGAAGGAAAAAAGTATGGAAATATGACACTTTACAATCGATTCACCACTGAAGCTACGTTGTATATTTCTTTTATCAATCAAGTATTTTTTACTATCCAAAATTCCATGACCTAAATAATACAACCGTTCGGCTATTTTGTTATCAACCGCTGTTATAATATTTCATTTATAAATTTATGTCAATCTCGAGATCAAGGACGTAATGTCTACAAATAATTTTTATAATTTCACTCGCAAAAGTCCATAGACATATTTACTACTCACCTTGTTTGAGGACTAGGCAACGGGATCTGGTGTATTTTCCAAGTAGCAACGCTCATGGAATGCTCATCAGCCGCGTAGCATCTCCACAAAGCCTGTATGAGTGTTGCCGCTGGCTGTCTTCTCCTTATCATGTGCTTTTGACGTTGCTGTTGCTGAACTTTCAAAGCGAAACCCGAACCTAAAATACCCTGCGCGATATGGAATAAATATCTGATTCACGAATTTTACATAAAAGGCTGCGCTAAATTTGTTTTAAAATGATAGATACATTCTTTTTTTATTGCCCTTGTAGGCAGACGAGCATACGGCTCACCTGATGGTGAGTGGTTACCGTCGCCCATGGACTTCAGCAATGCCATGGGCAGAGCCAAGCCGCTGCCTACCGCAAAACCTTTTTCTAGTTGATCTTAAGATGGGGGGCTCAACTTAGAGTAAGGTGAATTTGTTGTAACAAATGTGGTTTTTCTGTCATATATTTGAGTTATGACAGCCTAATGAAATATGTATAATTACGATGCACCCAATTTTTTTATTTGATCATATGAGTTTCTTATTTAAATATTAAAATTACTTTGTGTGATGCTCGAACTAACCAACATACAATGAAAGGAACAATACACCTAAACTCAATTCTATTCCAGTTTAGAATAGTATAATATCTAAATATAAGAATTATATGATCGTGGTTGCATATTATACATTTATACTCACTTCTAAAAGGAAAGAGTTTTACACTGAAAGCCCACTTTATTAAAATCGTTCGACGTAATTATAAAAACGGTCCTTTTAACTGCTGCAATAAATTTGAATTGGCACTTACTCTGAAGTTGTTAGTAAAAGACGGTACCGAGGCATATTGAAGCTTTCTCTTTTCATTTTTATTAAGTATACGTTTTACCTTACACAGTACGAAATGCTAACATTTTAGCTGTTCAAAGAAAGACATTCTTCATAGTATTAAGTATTACGATGAACTTTTCCCTGCTCTGAAATTGATTGTGCCTTCGCGACGAAGTATTTTGATTGAATTTATTTCGTACCTGTATCCGCTATTACAGAGAGACATCAAGTAAAAGTAACAATAGAGGCGTCTATCATAAATAATTACATTTATATATAAGTCTGTCAACTACGTATGAATTCAAAAACGCTTGAAAATACATTTTAACAATAAGTATGTATAGAGTAAACGACTAGAAATTCAGTGGACGATTTAAAGAGTTTTAGTTTGAAAACATAGTTTCTTTATCACCATACTTACCGCAGGAAGGGCAAAGAATGATATCCCAAGCAGAGCACAAAAAGACGCAATGAATTTACCCTGCCAGGTCTGCGGCACCATGTCGCCATATCCCACCGTGCACAGCGTGATCTATGGGTTTTAAATACCAATCAAATCACTTGTACATTAAGATTTTCATAGATGCTCTTTGTTTAATTTCTATATCTATAGAAATGATTTATTTATTTATTTAAATGTTACATTTGTAATATACTTGTACACTTAATCAACTCATCCTAATCTTCTACACAACACAACACAATAATTCTACGGCTATTACCACTTCACATCATGATATTAGTTAAATCTCATACATCAAATGTTAAAACGCTCAACTTTTAAATATAATATCTCATAAAAACTCACCACTCCCCACCACAAAGCCTCAGCAAAGTTTTTAAATTTGGTATCGGCTACATCTTTTTCAGCAAGATAGACTAGAAACGATGCAAATATCAATCCAAGGAAACCTATGTATAAAGTCGTTATTAATTCCTGAAACAATACGTAATAGTTTAGTTCTTAGGTTACTTACTACAAGGATCATTATTGTTGCCTTACAATAGATGTTAAAAAATATATATTATTGAACTAATTCAAAGCCTAAGCTTTTACAAGCAGTTTCGGGTCGTCATAACGTTATCACTGATTCAGAATATAGTTTCACCGCAGAGAAGAATCAGCAAAAAACTAAGACCTTGATCATATACAATATCGTTGACTAGAAAATTTACTACATTTATCAAATTGTATAAAGTAATCATAAATAGAAGTGAACACGTCTACAGGGCTACTAGGCACTGACCAAAGATAAGTTCAGCACTGGTGCTGTATGAAACACAATTTAAAAACTGACTATTTATCGTCGAATCAAAGGGACCTACTAATACTAATTTCTTTAGTTCTGGTGTATTATTATGCCCCTACTTCTAATGCCGTTAAATAATAATAAAATATCTTAGACGTTTTTTTTTCTTGGTGACGCCATCTGCGGAGCTGCGCTAGCTTCGATTCGGCAAACGGCAAACTCCGGGCTTCAATTATAGTTAAGAATGAAACCTTTCTGAAATTTCATCTAATTCACGTTACATATACGAACGGTTTATAAATAAATGTACATTACACTATTACATTATTTTGGTCTGCCTGTTGTTTTTTCTTTTATAGGTAGAATGTACACTCCTATCTGTCTGATTATTATTATAGTTTCGATTGTATTTTCTTATAATTTCGCGAGTTGGAAACACGACTAACGCTACATTTGAGTTCTAGTTTCAAATCTATTATTTCAATTATGCATATTTTCACATCATACGTATGTACCTGTAGGTACGGCTTGAACACACAAAAAAACTGTAAAGTATTCTAAACGTCTGTAATTGTCAAATGAATGAAATAGCCGCATGACTTAACCCTGAGAGTAGTTTTGATCATGGCATTTTATGTCATATTTGAAATATTAGTCTAAAACGTACGTAATAACAATAATTAAACGTAATTTACGAATACGTTTCAAAGTAATTCGGTTATGTACTCCGTAGAAAGCTTACGATAACTTCGAACCCAATGTATACGAACCATAGATATTATGAGGATAAGCTTTCTACTTTAGCAAGCTCGCTCAGTCGAGGAAAATACAAACTGAGTTTTCATAAGTACTTATCTCAATCTCGCGTGGGGCAGTATTATAAGCCAGTTCGACAAGCGAAAGGGCCGTTACTGAAACATTTTCACGGACATTTTGTGACCAAGGCCTCTTTTTGTTCGACATTTCAGACATTTTCATTGAAAAAAAAACTACTTCTTTCTCTGAGCTCAATGTTTATTTGACGTATATAAATAAAGTGATCGTAACGTAATAAGAAACCACCCACACAGTGCTCAATCAATAAACACGTTCGTTTAACTGTTACTAGTTTAAATTTGTGATTTATGAACGTGTCGCTCATTCTATTGTTGTCAGCGGAGAAAAGAAAACAAACAATAGACTCGGTTTTTACTGATTTTCCATGTCGGCCCTGTACAACTTGATGAATTATAGTTAACGTTAATTGATAAATGTATAAAAGAAAAGTTTGAACGAGCACTCTATTCGATAAATAGCATGATGTCTAATCGTTAGATAGCTCGAAGTAGAAAACATTATTTTCGAACAAAATGTTTCCGAACCCAATATTGTTCGAGTATCACGAAACCCGGCAGCGTACTTCGTTTTATTTGCTTTGGATTGTCATGCAACTTTAACCTCAGCCGACTGTGAGTGGATATTGAGTTCTGTTATCTTCCTATACACACTTAATACTTTAATATATCTTTGGCGGAAGAAATGAGGAAATTGCGGCCTAATATGCTTATAAATTATGTTTAGTCAGCATTTTTGTTATACCTGTATAATATGTTTAGATTCTGCTAATTCTAATATAATAATGCTGTCTGCTATAATAGTAATAATTTGAACAGTAAAATATTATTTGTAATAATTATATAGTAAAAAATGACTTTATTCCTTTTTATCCAATAAAAGTAAAACAACTTTGATCTGAATCTGTGCATTGAAATAATTATTTTTTTAAGTTTATATTTATTTTTTCTTCTGTAGATGAGCAGATGTTAAGTGGATACCGAAACACAAGGACACCACGATGGGAATGCCGCCGCCCAACTTGCTCAATCTTGATTGTATTTACTCTTCAAAGGAGAAAGCCCAAATTGTTTCGTAGCATAAACGGCTCGGAGTAATACCGTAGGACCATAGTTACGTAATAAATTTTGTTAGTTTTTATTACGCGCTGTTATTACTTCATAGCGAAAGTGGTTCCTGTTACTAACCCACTGAGATTCTCACCGGATGACAATGCTCATTCTCACTTCTCAGTGAGTCGCGATTCCAATCTGGTGGTATATTCAGCGAAGCACTGCTCTTGCTAGAGCCTATGTTAGTAATTCTCTGAGGTTGAGCCCGTGAACTCATCTACCGATCGGCGCGTAGTAGAATTGCCCTTAAGGCTACCAACGAATAGGTACGGAAAAAAAACAAGTAATACGGCTGGGTTTATTTAAAAAAAAATGATACCTGACAGAAGACATGAACAAAGCCATATTAATATTACTCGATGCGAATACACTTGTAAAACAAGTATTTTAATATTTACAATTAATATAATTCTATATTAATAGTATGAATATAGCATCAATTTACCTACTACAGTCAGTATACTATAAATCAGTTTCTCTATTGTTCAAATGCATTTCTTCAGGATCCCGTTAAATTAAATTGCCATGTATATGTGCATTCGAAGCTATAAACAGAGACAGTAAAGCCTTCATAGACAAGATATTATGTCTGTTCGGTGTCGAATATCTGTGTTCCGGAGCTTAACCACGTTACGAGTAGATACGTCTAAGCCCGTGCTTAACTGATTTTCTATGTAATTTCGTTTTTTTCTCAGGTGCCATAATCGAACTATATTCAAAAAGGCCAGGAAAGACGGGGACAATTTTGAAAAAGTGGTGGCTACTGGCAAAATGTAAGAAAAAAGATCGCGGGGGCGCAGCCGAATGCGTTAGTCTGACCAGGTCTGTACCAACCTCGATTCCGCCGCCCTAATGCCATATATAGAACAAGAGAACATAGCATCGTGAGGACAAAACTCATGGATGGAGGATGTCACGACCCTCAGACATAAGGGGCACAACTGAAGAATCAATAAAATTGCTTTTATGATTATGTCATCAAACACCAATCCAGTGCAAAAACATAAAATAGATTTGTTAATTGTTCAACATAGTACAATCTAATCCTGCGAATGCTCTGGTAGACCAACGTGCAATTTAAATACTACCATCTCCCATGCTTTTACTGGCGACCACGTGCTTCCGTGTACACAGTTCCGATATGCTTCAGAAAAACTGAACACTATCATATTAAAACCGAACCAAACAAACCACAACTTTTATAATAGACGGCACGATATCGCTAGAACCTATACTTTCAACGCACTAATTATCACGCACAAGATTAATTAATCATTTATATCCAAATAATACGTCGGATATTCACCGCTCAACAAGCAGCATCTGTTTTAAATTATTGCATCAAACAAGAAACGTAGGCGTAAACAAAGAGTAAACGTTTCTAACGGTCTATTGTTTTTTGATAATAATTTTGCTATAAAATATTGTATTTTCAATGAACGAGATCAATCCTATCTAAGACGTACATCTTTAATTGTTTATTTTTCGATAGTCACTATACTTTATACACAACTAGATGAGGACCGAGCTTTGCTCAATTTTTTTTTGATAACGCCATCTTGTTGTGTCTTTAAAGCGCTTAGTTGCTCTCAGTTAAGAAAAATAGTATTCTTATTCGCCAATAGATGTCGGGAAGAGTTGATTATTGAAAACACGAATAAAACAAAATTTTCTGAAAATAAATCGTAGCTAGATCGATTTATCGCCCCCGAAATCCCCTGTATACTAAATGTTATGAAAATCGTTGGAGCCGTTTCCGAGATTCAAATTATATACATATATATTAATATACAAGAATTGCTCGTTTAAAGGTATAAGATCAGAAGGTATCAACATACTCACCCAATTCGCTATTACCATAAAATATATACTTGATATGATAAAAGATGGACTTGGCATAGCACTTAGAAAAAAGTGTTTTTTATTATTATTTAGGGAATTTATTACATTACACGAAATTTTGACCTTATTAAGGTAAAGTGGAAGAAGGTACACACGGTAAGATGATCAAAAACGGATAGAAAGGTGATTTCTTAAGAACTGGTATCATTACCTACAACCACTAATAAATAGTAAACAGTAATTATTATAGTTCAAATAGTCTATCATGCGGATTTCAAGAAAAAAACCTAAAAATGCCTTATTTTCGATAAAGTAATTTTAACAATGTCCACCATCGAGTTTGAAATGAAAACATTAACCAGAATGTGTGCATTACTCTTCACGTTATAGGATAGAAGTACACATTTGTTAGAGACTGGGTCAGTAGACCGATAGTAGGCCATAGATAATCGGCTATAAGCCTTTGCAAAGTTGTAAGAGGCCAGCCCCGAAGATGGGGACTCCGCGGCCCTGTTTTTGTATGAGCGGTTTGCAAATAAATAACTGTGACAGACTACATTGTGGCTATAATCCTTAAAAAAGTTCTAAAGCGACAAACTGTGACATACAAAATTACTTATCTAGATTATTTGATGATTGATTAAATAGTAGAGAACCGTCCGAGAGACTGTATTTTGGAATCTCTAGAACTCTAAATAATACGAACATAGTATGCATGACATTTATATTTGGAATTCTAATTATTTACTACTGTTAATTGCTGAGCACCAATACTAAATTAACTTCATAAATTCATGAATCGCATAACAAGTAATTAATGAAAAAATAAGAACATCACGTTTAAGCAACAATTAAGGAATTATAATAAATACGTTTCCCAATAAGAATATTAATTAAATGGGAAGTCAAAACAAACAGTCATCACGCCATTAAAAATACCTGACTCGATATAAATAATAATGTGTATTAACAAACACATATTATTTGTGGGTAAGCCAGACAGCTTAAATTAGCTTGCGTTGATTTGTAGCTGACTATGCAAATGACTTGTCAAATATTTCACTTCCTCAAAAAAGGGTACATAGACTCTTTGGGGCATCCCAACTTGCCGCAACCTTCGTAGATGTACCTTTTTCAAAATATTATTTATTCTGTGTTTTTATAAAACATTATTACTGTCATGTATCTAACGAGATAGTTTTCGCATCATAGTTATCGTAATAAGAACATAAATGTCATTCAGTTGAGAATTAAAAGTAAATAAAACTTTAATGTCGAAATAATTGCACTACTTACTACTACAGCTAAAGCTTATAATTAGTATAAACTTATTTTGTGTACAAATGTGCAGTTAAGGTTGTATCTGAACCCTTCACATGACACTAAATTATACATCCATCGGCCGCGTACATGTAGACATGCACAAGTAGCCGTAATTTCGTTTCGATTTAAAATTCAGACGTGGAATAGTAATTAAAAACGGGAGACTGCGTTAACGTGCAGACTATTCAAGTGGGCTGTTTAAACGAATAGCGTTTCATGTTTATCTATGTTTTTAATACACATATAATAATGATTTAGAATTGTCAAAAACAACGATGCTACTAAATACATACTCTTTTTTTTTATTGCTTAGATGGGTGGACGAGCTCACAGCCCACCTGGTGTTAAGTGGTTACTGGAGCCCATAGACATTCACAACGTAAATGCGCCACCCACCTTGAGATATAAGTTCTAAGGTCTCAAGTATAGTTACAACGGCTGCCCCAACCTTCAAACCGAAACGCATTACTGCTTCACGGCAGAAATAGGCAGGGCGGTGGTACCTACCCGTGCGGACTCACAAGAGGTCCTACCACTCGTATATACCTAGGTGTCATAATGATTCGGACACTGACAAAAGCTCGAGCCGGCTTAACAGCATTATTAATTATTCAACTTCATTATAAGCATAAATTAAAAAGAGACAATAAACGAATATTTCAGAGGTAGCCACGCAAAAAACCTCTCTTTTGTCTCGGAAATTTACTATGTTGCGTATTATAATAACCGGGATAACGATGTTCAAGAACATTATATATAAACATAAGCAAGTTATATATTTATCAATTAGACAGGTGAAAGAACTCACATCAAACCTTTTTTTTCAACGTTGGGGAATCTGTTTACGTTAACAGACCCAGTTATTTCGAACAGCCTAGTATATATTATATTTTATATACAACATATATATAAAGACACTCTCTCGGCCCATCTAAGCAATAAAAAAGTCAAAATGTTAAAGTTAATGTTTATATTATAATTTTTTTAGTGTTTACGAAGCTGACTTCATTGAAACTGCTTTTATTTCGAAGCTTATCATTGGACTTGATCGGCATGTAGGTATTTTATCTCGCCACAACATCGATGTATAGCTAACGACGAAGGCAGCCGGTTATACATATTTAACAACCGAGTTGTAGCTACCATACTTATGTATGTACATAAATCTGGTGAGCCACTACTTGCGGGTATGAAATTGAGTTCACACGTCTTTAGATAAGAAAATTTAGAGGCATTCTACTAAACATAATGATGTTATTAATAACAATATCTATACTAATATTATAAAGAGAAAAGATTTGTTTGTTTGTTTGTTTCGAATAGGCTCCGAAACTACTGGACCGATTTGAAAAATTCTTTTTCCATTAGAAGCCGACATTGTCCCTGATGACCATAGGCTACTTTTTTTTAATTTTTTTTTATTTTATTTTTTTGGTTTCATGTGTGTTTTAATGTTTCCGAAGCGAAGCGAGGGCGGGTCGCTAGTTTATTAATAAAGGCACTTGTTGACTTGTGCTATTTATTATACATCAATTTCAAAGATCATCAATGCTTAGATTGATCGTTAAAAGACACAAGACCATTTAAAGCACTGATTTAAAGACATTACTGTAGTTTATATTACAAATATGTACGATCAAAACATGTTATTTCAGTTGAAACTAGAAAACAATGAAAATCAATGATTAATGTAATACTATTAATAAATAATCTAAATACACAGCTCTTTGAAAAATCGGTGAACGAAAAGATTTATTACAGTGATTAATTCACACCGTCATATCCTCAGTATTTTTCGTTCACACTAACGATAGTCTATCTGGAGTTTAAGCTATTTCTTGAATTTGATTAATTTCTACTTTAATTTTCTTCTATTTTTCATTTGGATTAAGTTCTTTTTACGGTGTAAAAGGGAGAAGGGGTGACGGCCTATTTGTTTTTGAACCGTCACCTTGCTCAGCGGTGGTCAGCTTCGCTTGTGGAAATCAGCAATTCCACGCTGATGACTCTTTTTAAACCACAATTGAAGAAGTACTCGTCAGTTAGATTACTTCTTTGACATTTCGAACCGATACGCATTACTGCTTTGTACCAGATATAGGCAGAATGGTGGTTACGATACCGATGGTTGCGAATAACTTAAATACAATAAGTCTTATCTTAACCGTAAATATGGGAATTTTATGAATTTTAAGATATTCTTTCACTTCCACCATATTATTCCTTGAGGTGGAACTCATTTGTGAACACATGTTTCCTTAAACAATTGGTGGCTGCCAGAAAATTGGAATCTAAGCATAGCAGCTTTATTCCATATGAATACACAGGGTGTCTTACATAATTGGCCACCGATGCTATAATACATATTCGAACGTAAACTACATATAAAAATTTATACATATTACTTAGTTAGTTTAGTAGAATCAAAACACTTGACTTCATTAGAATTTGTAAATCTGAATGCCACGCTGTCTGTATACCCGCACTGTAAATTTTGATTTACGCATTTTATCTTATCATATCTAGATTTAAAATATAATAATTATACATATAATATTTACACGTACCTGTCTATGCGCGTAAACGACTGATCCTAGTAGTTTCCATGTACCACCTCGACGATCCATGCGAACCATTCGAAGTATCTGGAAGAATCGCAGGCCGCGCAACGCTGACGCCGCGAAAACCTGCTTCGACGAACCCATACCCAGAACCACCAACGACGCCAGTATCGTAGTAACGTCTGATAACAAACGAGGTTATTCATAATATATTATATCACAAAATATTGATCACTGTATGAACTTTTCTCTATTACGAATCTCCAATCAACGCATAGAATAGCGATAAGCAGATAAGCCACTGCAAAAGACCGGCGCTCAGAGGCACTAGCCTAATGTGAAAGTTTCCACAAATATAATAATAAATCAATAATTGGTATCAAAATCTTTGATTCAGTTCGAGTATTGCATGCCGGTAGAGACGCCGTTTGTGAGTTCCTTGTAGAAGTTTGTGTGCAAGTTGGTATGTTATTGATTGTTAAGTAGCCATTTGAATTTGATACAAAAAATTATATATGTTTCATCTATTGCTAACTATGAAAGATCCTGCTTGCTACCTATATCATTGCTTGCATGAACTACACTATATATCGCATGGTCGTAAACCTGAGCTGAGAAATGGATTAAAAAATAGTCAATAATATTCTTTCCGCTAGTTCATACTACATATTTCCATTCCCAAATTCCATCAAAAAAATTTGGCTTATTTGTATTAATGTCAAACGATACTAGACGGACAGAGTTATAATAATACAATTTTTATTTTTTTATTTTATTGCTTAGGTGAGTGGACGAGCTCACAGCCCACCTGGTGTTAAGTGGTTACTGGAGCCCATAGACATTCACAACGTAAATGCGCCACCCACCTTGAGATATAAGTTCTAAGGTCTCGAGTATAGTTACAACGGCTGCCCCACCCTTCAAACCGAAACACATTACTGCTTCACGGCAGAAATAAGCAGGGTGGTGGTACCCACCCGCGCAGACTCACAAGAGGTCCTACCACCAGTATAAAATATATATATCGTATGGGCGTAAACCTGAGCTCAGAAATGGAATAAAAGATAGTCAATAATATTCTTTCGACAAGTTCATACTATTTCCATTCCAAATTCCATCAAAAAAATAGGATTATTTGTATTAGCGTCAAATGATACTAGACGGACAGAGTTATAATAATACTAATTGCTATCTTCTAACACGTAACAGTAATAAAGGAAATTCTAAAACATTTCAGTGACGATCGCTTTCGTAACATTCTATTTTAATGAAACAAAGTCTATACTTGCTCCAAATTAACCTGTGAGAACTACCTAAAATCTATTAAGGAACTCCGGAGATGCGTGAACAAACAAACCGACAGACAGACAAGAATTCTAAAAATCACTGTTCTATATTATAAAATACTCTTCTAATGGATTCTAATGCTTTATTACATATATTGATCTACATTACAATTTTACATTCCGATTCTTTTGTTTCTTTACAACTCCCTAGTCCTCCATCGTGAGCACAGGATCACAGAAATTTCAATGTATCTGAGATTTCGACATAATGTCTTAATGCGGCAGCACTCAGACCACTATGCCAATATGGACTCAAGTAATCCTTTGATGGAACGGAAGCTCCACTGCCCATCTCCGCAAAAACAATAAATCGACAAAATAGATTTGAGAGTTAAAAAATTGCTTAAGATCGCTTCTGTTAAAAATTAAACTTTAATCCTTCCTGTAACAATTTATTATTCAGATAACTTGCCAGTTCTATTTTAAAAACATTCTAATCAAAAAGCTTTCCGATGATCTTATCCACCTTCCCCACCTTCACAATCTCTTCAATATTTTAAGTAAAGTGCCTTTGCCTTTTATAATATTAAGATTGGCTTTAAGCTTTCAATGAATCATCAGAAACGGTTGGCCATTCACTAATTGGATTCTCATCAGTAATGCAGTTTTAAATTTCATACAACGTTTGAGTGAGTTTATTTCTACGAAACCATACGTACGTAGAATGCATAAAACACGAATAGAGTTCCAGCATTTGTTCAATTTTTCACGAACGAAAGTCGGTTGAATAATTTTGTTTCGGTTTTATTTGATTGTCCTTGGTGGAAATATCGTGTTGCAATGTTTGTTAGGTAGTAAGGTCTCGAGCGGACCGTGTCCCTAGAGAGTACAGCCACGAAACGAAACTAGCGCTTGGGGAGGGCAGGCCGAAATGCGAAGGTCACAACCGTCGCAGCAGATTGCTCGCACCAGAAATAGGGTTACTTCGCCGCGGCTCATACACCGAACGTGACTTTTTCTGTAACATGCTTACCATAAAAGTAACACAATGACGTCTTTACAGAAATTAATAAGGTTTTTATCGTCTTTTTTTTTTCAAAGTTTTATTTACAACAATACCTACTCCGAGACTGAGTTTACGTGTAATTGATTACACTAAAAAATATTTAATATAGATATTGCTTACCTATAATGCAAAAAGGCCGCCGCAAAAATTTGAGGCGGCCTATCGATCCTTGATATCGTGACCTGCATCCTGACGACCATAGCCTGTACAAAATGAAACAGGTTACGAAAAATTCAATCATAATATTCTGTTATTGTGTTGTTTCGTTATGAGTTTTATGTAAATGAAACTTGTGTAAAGATTATGAAAAAAACCACGGTACAGAACTTAAACACACTACATAATTTCGATAAAGATGTATAACAATTTCAGCCATTACGATATTAAAAATTATTTAATGAACGACAGAACCTTTGGTTTATTATGAACTGATATTTAGGTAAAAAGTTAATGACTGCTGTAAATTATAATAACAACAATGGTATATCGAAACTCTGTAAATGTATTTATAATACTTAAAGTTCTTAGATTTTTGCACGACATAACTTTTATTACAGTTTTTATTACAAATTTTATGATTACGGTTCAAACATTTATATATTCAAAGACACGGCACGGCACAAAATAACTTTTATAATTCAAGGTTCTAGAAATATTATGCGGTGCTTTTGAAATAATGTTTATTCACCAGCTTTAGAATCATTAAAAACAATGCAAATAATAATTTTCGGTTAAATGTCTATTTCTTTACCTTAAAATGAATTCAATAGCGAACCATACAACCACCACTGTCTCCATGTAGAAGAGAACGATCCCCGCTTTCTCTTCGTACTCTTCGATTGTGGAGAACACAGACAGCGACAAACACATGAACACCATCAAAAACCTGAACAAATATAACAGCATGTATAAACATACACGTCTGAATTTCGTAGCTAATAGAATTTCCTTCGTGAACACCCAGTTAATTTCAAATTGGATTATACAAATGTACGTACATAATGGACGCTCTATTCGTCATAAATAGATTACGTTGTTAACAAGAAGCCTCCGAAATAATTGTGTTTATTCGAAATTATTTAATCAATCATTTTTATTGTTTTTGAGAATATATATTTTCAGAATTGCTATGAAAAAGAAGGTCAAACTCAAGTACAGTAAAGTGCAAATAACATAATTTTATCTTTAATGAACATAGTAAGGTAAACCAGTTAAACTTATTTTATTTTGTAGCTACCCAGGACCTTACAGATATCACAGAATGAATCCTATAACCCGCTATGAGACATGAAGTCTAAGTCTAATTATACAACGCCTTTTCCCTTCAAACCGAAATGTATAACTCCTTCTCCGCAGAAATAGGCAGAATAGTTGTAACCACACCCGCAGTCACACAATGCGTAATATGAACTGGTCATATTTCGTAAAAATTGATTAAGACAAATTTTAAATCTTGTCTTTTAGAGAGAGAGAAAGAGAGATAGATAATACACTTTATTGCACACTAAAACGCAATTTACATTAAAAGACAGTCAAAAAGCAGATAGATTTGTATAATAGGCGGGCTTGTCGCTAAAAGCGATATTTTCCGGAGAACCGTTCAATTTAGAGAAATTCTGGAAAATATAAAAATGTAGCAGGTACGTTGCGGTGTACTATTGACAATATATTAAAATAATATAGAGAATATATATATACATTAAATAGATATACACCGTTTACATATAATATGAAATAACTATTTGATTTATATACCAATATACTTAGTCTGGCCATAAATACTGTTACAAAAGAAAAAATATATATATTGCAAATAACATTTATTACTTTTACAGTGTGTTAGTTTAATACATAAATATAAAACAATTTAAAGTATAAAAAGCTTATTCGAAGTGGTCTCCATTGGCTGCAATACAGTCTTTTAAACGTTGAGGCCAGTTATCAATAAAAGCACGCACTCTTTCCATGGGAAAATTTTTCACTGCCAATCGTACGGATTGTTTTAGGGACTCCAAATTATCATGGCGTTTAGAGCAAGCCGTACTCTCTAAAACTGACCATAAATCATAATCCAGCGGATTAAGATCGGGACTAGACGACGGCCAGTTTTCAGGTATGATGAAGTCCAAAACGTTCGTTTCCAACCAAGACTGCGTAGACCGAGCTTTATGACCTGGCGCCGAATCTTGCTGGAAGGACCGTTCTTGATTATTGAACATGGTGTTGCTAAGGGGCTTCACTACCTTCTCAAGAATGGTATCTTGATAAACTTGTGCCGATGTTTTGATACCTTCTTCACAAAAGTATGGCTCAGTCACTCCTTCATAGCTAATACCCCACCAAACCATCACTGAAGTCGGATAGTGCCCACGTTGCACTCTGTCGACTAATTGGGAAGCTTCCTTAGAGCTTTGAGCATAAATACGGTCATTTTGTTTGTTAAAATGTTGCTCAATTGTAAAAAATTTCTCATCCGTAAACAAAATTTTTCTATGACCTCCCTTTGTGTACCGCTTCAGTAGTTGTTTCGATTTTACCACCCTATTCTCTTTTAAATTATCAGTTAAGAAATGACCAGTACGTCTCTTATAGGCTGCAAGTCCTAAGTCATCTTTTAAAATACGCGACATGGTTCTAGGTGCTATCTTCATCTCCCGAGACAAAATCTTTTGCTCTCGGACAGGATTTCTTCAAATTCTTTCCCTTACTGCTTTGACCACCTTTTTCGTACGAACACTACGTGGACGGCCAAATCTTTTTCTGTCACAAACAGAGGAGGTCTCATTGCACCTATTAATAGCCCGGTACACAAACATTTTACAAATACCAAGCGTATGAAGAGTTTTAAAAATTGCATTTGGCTCCATACCTACTTTGTGTAATGCAATCACAGCGATTCGGTTCTCTTTATCACCCCACTCCATTTTAATATCGCAAAATATTGTACAATGTATTGGCGCCAAAATGAGAAAACTCAATGAGCAATCATATAAAAATGACAGATTCCAAATTCAAATGTAATATTTTGTTTATTTTTAATTGTAACAGTATTTATGGCCAGACTAAGTACATACTTACGTACTGATATACTTAAATACATATAATAAGTCAACAGTCTTTTACTATTGTTTTAAAATTTAAAGCTCATAAAGGATTGACTCATAAAAATAAATAATTACTTACACAATCATATGATACAAGACTGCCTTATAACCTCTAGGCCTTTCTAGAAAATTGTAAAACTTGGACTGTAGTCGGCGGTATCGCGCGTCCCGTCGCGTTGCGCGGTAACTGAGCGGTTTGCCAAGTAGCGACATCCGAGGCGTCGCCAGCCGGTTGCCGCCACTCTTACTCTCACTGCAACCAACGACACAACTCAGCTGAACTTTTACAATTACCACATAAACTTTCTTATAAGGTCCTCTTTTAATGCTATAATCAATATTATTCATTAAAACGTAGGTTCAATAAAAACTACTATTATTTAACCATAGCTTCCAAAGAGGTAGTTGTGCGTTCTCCACCACGCCAATAGTGGTGATCGACAAAGATAGCTACATTATAGCGTAGAATCGACAGCTCAGTTTATCAATACGACGGAAAGACGATGAAATCACGCCGATAAACTTGCCTCCCCGCTTGTGGGGAAGGCGGCTTCTAAGAACTTTACTTGTGTAGACGTAAGCCTGCTCTAACGTAGATTTCACTATATACATATTATGTAGTGCTACGTGATTGACACTTTCATATCAAGAATTATATTTCGCACATTTAAGACCGAGTCACAAAATATCGTCAGAGCTTTCTGCAAAAGTAGGTACATTGGAATATTTTTAATTGTACTTACTAGACACACAACAATTTACAACAACTATGTACATTTTGATGACAATCCGCATTCTGGCAGACTAATTAAAAGCAGTTTCCAAAACATATTAAGAACATAAAATAACAGTAACTACATATTATATTCAAGGTCAAGCACATGTACATATCAACTACACATTTATCAATATTTATTCTACATTCTATTCAACTAATTTATTCACATTCACTTTTAAGCACAAACTAAGTACTTTTTGATTGAGGACATGACATTTATAATCACAAAAATAACTTAAAATTAGCATTCTTATTAACACTATATGCCTATTCAACCCTATGCCTATTCAACCTAGAAGATTTAAATTCAAAGCCACAGCAATTTTTATGACTTTTTGGTAGAAAAATTTAGAGTTCTTTATGTTTTAAATCCATTATAAAGATTTTTTAAGTAGTATAGATTTATAAATTTCATTTACGTGGTCAAAAACAAATAACAAGTCAACCTTTGTCAAAGTAAACGTACGGAATTCTATTGGGGCCTAGAGACTGTCAATTAACCTTCATCTATTCAAATCCTACATTTACTACATCAGAAATGGATAATATGCAAATTTTTCGAAGCTATTATTTCAGTAAAACTTGCAAAACGCTTCTCAGTTCTACGGAAACCATACTAATTGCTCAGAATACAGAAAAAAACTGTTTTTTTCTGTATTCTGAGACTAATTGTTATGTGCAAGTATTAAAAGGACAAAAACAGAGCACCATAAATTACAGTTTATCGAACATAAGAAACTTGATTCACTGAACATAAGTTATTTATTTTCATTATTATACTTAAGTGATTTCGATCAAAACTAATACAATTCGCGTGTCAAAGTCAGCACTGTAAACAATGTTTCATTTCTGTTCAATTCCGAAAATTGGTTTTGTAAATTCTTTGAACGTAACAAGTAAGATACAAGGCAACATCAAAGACGCTGTCAAAGTTTCACCCTTTATTATTCTCCCGCGATGAATTTAATATCATGTATACTTCGTACTTAATTACCTTTGGCGTGAAAATTAGTCTTGCCAGTAAATGAGTTTCAGTGAATTAATGCGTGCATACATCGTGGTTTTACATTCTACAGCTGTCCTATATGGCAACTGCGTATTGCCTTTATATGCACATTATGTAGAACAGTTCACAATACTTAAATTATTTAGTTCTACTGTCGTGTTTACTGCATATGGTTTTTTTTGTTACAAACCACTAATTTTTCTCCTTATTTTCAATAATTCACTGCGTTTTTTTTTTTTCTTCAAATCATTACGTTTTTTTAACTATATTATTACCAGCGCTTAAAAAATGTGAAATTGATTTCGGCCATTTGATTTTATCATGATTCCTATACTTAAAAAACAATACCAGAGACTCATCTCTTTAAATCATTCCTTTTTTATCATTATTTTTATAGGTACAAATATTAGGGGTTAAAGTATAAAATTGCCGATTTGTACTGAAAATTTTAATTCGTTTATTTTTCATTTAACATATTTATTTAATCAAAATATCTACCATTCTTATCTATACATTGCTGCCATCTAATAGGAAGGCTATTTATACCTTTGCGATAGAACTCTTGTGATCTAGATTCTACAAACTCTGTGTTGTACTGCATCCTAGGAAGAAAACGTTTTATCACGCAGAAAATTGTCGAAATCACGAAAAAAATGGTAATCCGTTGGAGAAAGATCTGCCAAAGACGGAGGGTGACGAATGTTTCTAATTGCAGTTCGTGTAGAGTTAAAACAGTTTCTCGTGCTGTATGAGATTTCGCGTTATCATTGAGCAATAATGGTGAAGATCGAATCATGAGTCGGGGCTGTTTCCTGCAAGTTTTGCTATCATTGTTCGGAGTTCGGCACAGTAGACATCTGCCGTTATTGCTTGACCAGATCGGAGAAAGTTATAGTAAATAACACCATGCTGAAACCACCAAACAGTTACCATTACCTTTGTATTTATAAGCTTTGCTTTAGGACATTGTTGCGGTCTTTGATCTGGGATTAGTCATTGCATTTTTCGCTTACAGTTATCGTGCAGAATCCACTTTTTTTCACATGTCACAATTCGATCCAATATTCCTTCATTTCTGTATAGATTCAACAAGAGAACACAAGTTTCAACACGCGTTTCTTTCTGCAGTTAAATCATGAGGCACCCATTTTTTTTTATTTTTTTTTTATTTTATTGATTTGACGCAAATGAGTCAATATTATTATATAAGGTAACGCTAAACCATGCCGCTAATTCCTGGGTAGTTTGGCTCAGATCGACTTCCACCATTTCAATATATTGTTATTCACATGTGTGGACACGGTCTTTTACGTGGTTCGTCCTTCAAATCAAAATTTTCATCACAAAAGCGTTTAAACCTAAATCGCACGGTGCATTCACTAGCAGTCCCCTTTCCAAACGCAACATTGATATTGAGAGCTGTATCTGTACCGTTAGTTCCGCGTCGGAACTCGTATTCAAAAATCACTCGAATTTTCAAAGTATCCATCTTTCTTGTCTAAGCTGAATTAAAAAAACAATTGAAAGTCGATAATCAAATGTTGCACATTTTTTAAAAGAAGAACCAAATAGGTACCATTTGAAAAAAGTTTCACTGAAAAATCTCAAACCATGAAGTTTCTATGTCAATTCGAAGTACCTATTACAATAAAACAGCAATTTCATACTTTAACCTCTATTATAAACCCAGCGAGTTTTATAAGAAACATTAATAAAATGAATCAAAACAAGGCAAACAGCACTCAATTCGAACATTGAAGTACTATACAAATCTTGACTAAGTTGAACACAAACAAGTTTTTCTACCGTTAACATCGGTCCGAAAGTAAGAAGCAATCAGAACTTTCCTAAAAAAAATTTACAGCATTTAGTGAGATACCTTTCTATAAGGAGATATATGTAGTGGGAAATTACATTGTGTTCCACAGATAGATATTAATTGCGATTTAATGTAAGATACGTATCAACATTAGATAACGTAATTGTCCGGCGTGTACTCATAGTTTGTCAGGTTGTTGGCTTCTAGCCTATGACAATGGGATCAAAGGGATTGTCTGTTGTCTGGCGCAGTCTAGACATATCGACGTTGTACTCAGTAAAAGCAGTTTTACCCAGTAATATTGTTATAGTCTCAATTTGTGTTGTATTCAAATATTTATAATTTCACAAGTAGTAAAATTTAATTATTTTGCAGTTAGAATTTCCTTAAGAAAATTTGTCTGAAAACCTCACAAACATTTTTTATTTATTTTTATAGCTTGGGTGGGTAGACGAGCCTACGGCCCACCTGGTGTTAAGTAGTTACTGGAGTATTGATATCATTCATATCTTCAATGTAAATGCCGCCGCCTACCTTGAGATATGAGCTCTGTGGTCTCAGTTTTTGCAGTACAACGGCTGCCCCCCCCTATAAACCACTTCAAACCGAAACGCATTGCTGCTTCACGGCAGGGTGGTAGTGCCTACCCGTGAGGACTCACGAGACGTCCTACCACTAATAATTACGCAAATTATAATTTTGCGGGTTTAATTTTTATTACACGTGTTATTCCTTCACCATGGAAGTCAAGCGTGAACGTTTGTTAAGTACGTATTAAGCATTGACAATTATTGTGAACAGGTTTTTAAAAATGATTTATCCGATATCTAAGTTTATATGTTTGTTAAATAATATCTAATTAAATTTTTGTTTAACGTAGATATAAGAGCATAAAACAGATTACCGGATAAATATCTCAACGTGAATTCAGACATTTGTATATCAGTGATATACACCGGTCGTCGCTGACCCAGCTAGCTCTCGTCGCCGATGACACAACTGTTTACTTACTACTCCAGTAGGAATATGTCGTTAATCCATCGCAAACTCTAGGCCGCGGCCACCACCTTAGAACAATGGTTCCGAAAGAGGTGCATCGACACCACCTCTACAAAAAGCACAGCCGTGTTCTACAACAGGGTTCGCCGCCCGACACCACCTCAAGCATTCCCACCAGTTAGGCACAGTAACACCACTCCTGCGATCACTCTCTCTGGCCAGTCCTTACCCTGAGCTGTAAAGGTCAAGTACCAAGGCGGTCACTCTAGATAAAAGGATGACATTCCGTCCCCACATGAAGATAGTCCGCGACCGAGCCGCGTTTATATTCGATGTCTCATAACTCGGTAACTCGTTGAATATGAGATTTCGACTTACAAATTGACTTGAAATTGACACAACTCATTGAGTTTCTCGCTGGATATTCTGAGTTTGTCATGATTCCGATCCGGTAGTAGATTCAATGAAGCACTGCCCAGATGCAAGCAATATCTCGTAATCTGAGCTCCGTAATCTCACCCTCACATTCTAGGTGAAACCAGATTAGAGTAATTTTGTAGGCAAAAAAAGCCGACACCCACATTAAGACTTGAAGTCTAAATTGTAATCTACAATGGTTGCCCAACGACTATTTCGTGTCAGAAATAGGCAAGTTGATGGGACCTACCAGTGGAAGCTCACAATACGCTGTATAGATAGTAAAGAAGTTTTAGAATTTAATGAGTGCTTATTATGTTTTTTTAAAGAGTACGTATGTGGTTGGTCTTTTTGTCTCAATTGAAATTTTAAATTTAATATCAAACTATTTCCTAATGATTTATAATTAATAAAAAAAAAAAAATGCATATATTTATAACACATAAAGTTCATACAGAATTTAAATGTTGGAAAGAGACTTTGCCACGACAATGCTGCAATCTAGAGAGTTCTGAAACACAAGCTCGCATGTATTCAGTCTAGGAGCCTCGCTTCGAACCCACTCCACCATTTCATGTACACCTTTAGATACACAGCAATAGAGACAAGTTGGGGCGATGTTTAACCCATTTAAAAACAGAACCATCTGTAGGAATATTTCCAGAACAAACCCTCATAATGTCGGTATATTTATAATCGTCGGTATTTTTAGCGGCTCTATATTTTGTATATCGGTGACCTATCCTATCCTATTTTTCTTCGACCGAAGGTCGAAATATTACTTCCTGAGACTGTACCACTATGCATTTACTAAAGAAGACAAATAGAATATAAAGACAATGTATTGTAACCTATGCCACCACTTACTTAACTTAGCCAATAGGTCTACTATTCCTTAATATTCATCATTTTACTTTATTGAATGCAAGAGGCTTGGTTGTGTTCATGAGCGATGTTGACCATTCACTACCAGGTGGTCAGTATGCTCGTCTACAAAAGGGCAGTTTGTTTGAAGATATGGGTTCTTCCTGGATTCCGCGTGTGCAATATTTCAATGATTTTGTCTTAACGAAGTCCATTTTGTTTATGTTTCAATCTACCTAGAAACAATAAATCGAATGAAAATTTTCCAAAAATCAAACAAAACAGGAAGACGCTTGACCGATGATCGATTTACGAGCACACAATAAAGATTAGGTTTACTCATCTCTCACAATATCCCTAATCCTCGATATAGAGTAAATAAAGTTATTGAGGCAAACAAAAGAATAGGAATATTATGTACAATGTACATATTCGTTCACCATATTTTACGCCAAAATGAACAAACACCAAAAGAATATTTACCTACTTGACTTTTTGAATAAAGTTATTATTCTACCTCTTCACAGCAGTTTAGAAAAACCGGCTTATTTACTATAGCATAGCAATAGTTTCTTTATTTAAAGTGAAGGTCATAAATAATAGCGTTTTGTTTTAACGTTATTAGAATGTCATACCTATTATACAAGGTTATGACTGAGGACACCTAAAAATTGAGAACAACAAAATTACTTCACGGTTATAATTCCTTTTTTATACTAGGTATTTCTATATTTTATTTTTATATATTTACTAAGACAACGATGATATTTTAGTTCTTAAAATGTCGTATTTTGTCAACAAGATTTAAAAGTTTTGTCTCGGAAATGTTCCATGGCCCTAGGCGCTTGACGGGTATATACGACGATATATTCATAATGAAAAGTACTTATTAATTTAATTGTTATTATAAATATATGGGTATTATGGTTTTGTAGTGTATTTTTCACGTACTGCATCTAGGATGTTCTATTTGTATCTGATTATTACAAATGGCCTTCCAACAGCTGTTTCATTTAAAATATTTGTAGTTCTGATTAAATTAGGTAATCGTAACAAAGAGCTTTATAGGCTTTTTATGCATGTAATAAAGATAGCGCTTGAGTACATTCCACTACAGCAGGAATTACAATCCAAGTTTACGTTTTATTCGCGCCTAGAACGAACGATATTCACAAGATTATTTAGCACATCACTTTAATTAGGTTTTCAAAATATTCAATAATACAATTTTGACTTTGTCGGAGCGCGTTCTTACCGAAAGAAGTGTGGTTATCTCATGGATAAAATTTAGAAATGTTTAATGTTGTAACGTTATGCGCATCTGTTCTATTTTAAATGTCGTTAGATAATGGCGTTGGGGCTCACTTGCTGGTATGTGATCAGCGTCGCCCATGGATATCAGCAATGCAAGAGGTTTGAAGTCGTCGTGGCCTAACGGATAAGACGTCCAGTGCATTCGTGTTGAGCGATGCACCGATGTTCGAATCTCAGGCGGGTACCAATTTTTCTAATGAAATGCGTACTAAACAAATGTTCACGATTGACTTCCACGGTGAAGGAATAATATCGTGTAATAAAAGTGAAACCCGCAAAATTATAATTTGCGTAATTACTGGTGGTAGGACCTCTTGTGAGACCGCGCGGGTGGGTACCACCACCCTGCCTATTTCTGCCGTGAAGCAGTAATGCGTTTCGGTTTGAAGGGTGGGGCAGCCGTTGTAACTAAACGAAATGTAGGACCCAAAACGCTATTTATAACTCAAGAACAACTGAACTGATTTGGCTGAAAAGTGGTGAGGAGGTAGCTTAGAACCAGGAGAAGGACATAGGATTTTTATCACATTCCCGTGGGACGTGACATAAAACGTGGTAACTATAACAAAACGCAACTGACAGCTAAACGTAATAATATATTCTATGCTTCATTGTGTTAATTATAGTAGAATTTTGAAGTTGACTGGTTGATGTGTTTGAAACAAACCGTGTGGCGGAACAAAGTTCGCCGAGTTTGCTAGTTGTAGATATAAATAGTGACGCTGCTTTCTTTGGTCGATTTTTTTATTACCTTTGTATTTACCCTGAGGAGCAAGCGGTTCAGTTCGTCGGCGCCGACGATAAGTTCTCGTCCCGACTATAATTTCAGGCATACTGAAACGATGATCTCATGTCAGGATTTTATATGTATCAATGAGCAAAATAGATATCGTCCCTGAAGTGGTCAGTCTATTTATCCAGGACTTGTTTTTTCCTCAATAACGATGACTTGTCGTTATATAAGATTGGAAAAGCTTTATAAAGCTCGAAACTAGTCTCCAGGCATTCATAAAAAATGCCAAAAAATAGTAAGCTGGTAATCAGCGGCTTGGCTTTGCTCATGGCATTGCTGATCTTTGTGATTAGCGGTGGTAATTCAGCGTTAGATGGCCCATTTGGTCAAACGCAACAGAAGTAACTAAAAACTGTGGTTGTTCTAGTTAAGTTTACCTCACTAATCGACAATATCGTGTTTGGTTTACCAAGTTGAGCGTTTGCGTGACACTTGGTGTCACATTATAGCTACAGTTAACCTTGACCACACACTTAACTATCTAGCAAAGCCTTTTTGTGTCACGTACCTATAGTAAAAGGTTTAATGAAATAATCTTCCATAATTATGTTGTGAATGATTCAATTGGTTGTGGCCTACACCAGTGGTCGGCCACCTCAACCAAACAAACCAAATATACATAACACACAATTGAAATTTATTCAAAGAGCCAATTTTTTTTTTCAACATATACTTTTATAGCCTTGTGTTTCAAAAATGTTTACTCTTCTCTAAAAAGGCAAGATAGTTAGTATGTAATTTTCCGTGCCTGTATTGAATATTTCGCCGAAGAGCCGTATCTGAGGAGTCAAACAGCCGCATGGCGCTCGCAAGCCGCGGGTTGCCGATCGCTGCCCTACACTGACTCAGAGGTAAGAGACAATTTCAGGCTAAATAAATAACCATTATCCAGGCAACGAAATTGTTAAATTAAAGTGTTAAAATTTATAATAAATAATAATCAGATGAAAAGCGCATTAAATGGTTTTATATGCCCTAACACGCGACAAATAACTTTCAATACCTCTTAAAAAAAGTGTACCTACTTATTACCAACTGTAGGCCGTGTCTGTGGCCGTGTTAAAAGCCCGTATATGTAGGCAAACGCTGTCGCTGTCATGAAATCACATGAATTCCTGTTTCAAGGATGGGACTAACCTCATGTCTCAAGATGGGTGGCGGTATACACATCATGATATTTATGGGTTACGGTACTCACGTAAAGTTAAGTGGGCCATGAGTACATTCACTCGTTTGTAAATCTGACCTTTGAACCAACAGATCGATTTTTGCAAAGTTAGCTTTTATTCTTTAATTTATGAGCTGAAAAGTGAATGATGAAGGCCACTTTTCATTCCGAACAAATGGCTCGTGAGGCATCGTTTTGGAATTAAAAATATAAGAAATTAGTAAGGCTGAAACCACACTATAGACTTCTTTTATTTATGATAATTAGTTAAAAAAAAACAATAACGGATTAGTTTTACATATTATAAACATAAGTTTTTCTTTGTGTTTCATAGACAATTTTTTATTTTAGAAAAATAAAACTTCTCGGGATACCTCTTATAACCTGTTGTAAGCTACAGCTGTGGCTAAGATATATTGGAAAATATTTAACAAAAACCTGAAACGCCCTAACAACATTTTTAAAACAAGTTAGCATATTATGTACATAAGGTTTAAACTTATTGTTCGGATCGTCAGTCAATCGAGCAATAACACAATGTTTGTGGAAGATCTTCCCTTTGTAGTTTTTCACCAATAAATTATAGCTTAATTTAGACTTTAACTAAACTCGTTAAGGTCTCATGACATTGACATTTAGGTGAAGTAGAAATGTTAGGAGTTTTAGAATTGGTTTTAAGATCACTCTCTTCAATCGAAACTTTACACATTGCTTGTTCAATTTATCGTGGTGCGGGAAGATCGACATCGTAAAAGAAAGCGCCAAAACAGGACCACCCTCAAACTCTTTTTTTAAGGCAGACGACAAGGGACTAAAATATTTGAGACTAATCACAGTTACTGCTAAAACAAAGAGTGTTACACGAAGTGCATACTCACTTCCGCCAACGGCTTCATATTTTAAGGCCCCCAAGGCAAATGTGGATTATGATTTGCTTGGAACTACAAATATTTCTTATTCAACGCACAGTCGTCTTTTATAACAATCCCGGAATGCTCTCAGTTTAGCTTATACTCATCTTCCCGAAGGACATTTAATTGAGGCAGTACAATTTTAGAAAGTTGTTTTATGGTTGGAAATTGAATATTGAGGCTTTCATGTAATAGCTATTTTGTAATTAATGTTTTTACTCTTATTCACTAGATTAGAAAAATCTAAAGTTATGGGTTTGAACCTAAATAAAGGATCTAAAAGTCTCATTACCTAACGTGAATAAATTCTTAATATTGAATTTGCCGATTAATTAAATGTCATAGCTACCATCACCTAATAAAAACCCTTTTAAATTTGTTAAACGTTGAAAGTCTGATTTAATTTTATTTATAAACTATTCATTCTTATTACAGTAATGTTACAATGGATATTAAATACGTTAATTGTTTTCAGTTTTACCGTTCACGGTCTACCCATGTCTGATAGCTCTATGACTTGAATAAGTAATGCTGGAGCCTTGTATTTATGATTGTGCTTTTCCTGTATTTGTTTTTCAGATAAAACGAATATGTTTAGTAGAAGTTGGCTATATTCCTAGCAGTGCCAATATTCATGAGAGGCTGTAACCAAAAATAACACGAATGTTCTAATATTTTATTTAAAAAAAAAGAATGTGAACTTCAGTCGCGATCATGACTTCAATCACAATTAGTTACCCCGCAATTAGATAGTTTTGGATCGAATGTGTACCTGTCTTGTGTGATCTTGCACAATTTTTGAACAATACGGGTCGGAATTTCCATTAACTACCTACATATTTGTTTGGGTTTCTGGGTATACGTAATGAGTTCCATTTTAAATTTAGACATCAATTGTAAAGAATAGAAAATAAATTGGTATCAATTCCTAACTGACGAATAGTATTAAGATAAAGCAAGTACCTATAAGATATATTAATATTTTTTCACAGAGAAGGTTGCTGCTGAATTGTGTTTGTTCATGTCTAAGAAATGTGATAGGACAATAATATTTACAGAATAATATACACGCGTTCGATTGTATTTAGATAGGCATTTTAATAATAATTATGAACAGGGACTTTATTATTACAAAATTTGTAAACTATCTACTAATTGGTTAAATCTTTAAGCTGTTATTATTAAAGTGGTGATCATTAGTGATGTGTAAATTATTAAATAAATATTAATTTGTTTCTACGTATGTAAAACACTACGCATGAGTAGGATAAGAAATGAAATTGCAATAATAATGCAGATCATGTATTACCTATGACGTATAGCATCTTCATGTACACGAACACGCCTTGCCGATTTCATTTTCACCTAAACATGTTACGCCAATGAATATGTGTGTTAGGTTTCACAATAACGATAAACATTTCAGAGTTATGTTAGTTATATCAGTTACGAAGGGCCGAATATTTATGTGCGAAAAAACGAAAAAGTTACGAATTTTCGATATCGTTCGTTGTTTATTTCGTTTTGTTGCAGACACAAAGACACGGTCTCGCTCTACTGTGAATTTATGTGGCAATTTAAAAAATGTGTAGACCGGACAAAACACACGCCTCGGCTGTCGACTGTTGTTGTTGATGTTGATGAATACTCAGCTCTCTGTTAGCACTCTGACCTTTTTCACTCCTAGGGTTGTTTACTCCTTTTTTAAAGGTTTACCTAACTGCTGCAAAAATAATAAAGAACTACGAATTTAGTAGTAGTAGTGTATGGTGAGTTTGTACACATATGAGTAAATACATTTGTTCCCTAAGAGATTCTAAGCTGATTTTCTTATTTTAGAAAATAAGGTGTTTATCCGATAAGTTTTAACACTCCGTGTGTCAATTTTATGATATTTCAGCAAATCAAACATAAATAAATTGCCTAAGCTTTTTGTAATCTACTTTTTTATTTTTGCACATAAAAAACCTTTTTAAACAATAATTAAATTTTCATTAAATTATTTTAAATTATTTATCCTAAATAAAATTTCAGCTAAAAATCGTAAACTGTTCATGAACCAATTTATAGTGAATTGTAACCGCGGCGGCGCACAGTTTTGATGCCGTCATATTTTAATCACGTAATGTAATGCGAAAAATCTGTTTAACCCACGTTACCTACGTTTAATGTTGAACTATCGATCCAAATATAGAAAGGGTATTTGAAACGCCATTAACCGAAGTCATCGTTAGCAATTATATACAAAGGCACAAAGAACAATACAATATCGAACAAGCGTGCTATATATTTAATTCATTATCGGTCAGTTATAATGTTTTCAAATCTATAATTCATTATCACAACGTAACTGTTCTGACTCTAAAACTGACGTCGTGCAAAATCGAAACACAAGACATTACTTACGTACCTTAAAATTCACAGCCAATCTAAACAACTGAAAACTGACATCCATAAATATTTACATTCCGGTAGACGTGAGCTGTATAATCGCATGTGTTATGTTGTTGGAGGATGAGAGGACAGCGTGGTAGTGTGGTGGCGGCGCGTAGTCGGCGGGCACCGGCGAGCTCGCGGCACGTGGGGCGCGACTCCGGTGCGCCGGCATAATACCCGCCGATAAAGATCACGGCGCGACTGCAAGGCGGCGGCCGAGCGCACGGATCGCGAGCGCCGACTGACGCACCCGCCACCAGCCCGCCATCAGCGCCACCGCCCAGCACCCGGCCGCCCACTGCCCACCCGCGCTCCTCTAATTCTAATTGTTGACCACCTCTGACAATTCAGGTCATCGTACCTGCATGCGAATTTCTCCCCTTAACGCCAAACGGGCCGAATTTGCATATTTAATATAGTGATTCAACTCATGCCGAGATTAGGTACATACCTACACTTTCATAAAAAGTTATTAGCGAATAGCTTAGAAAATTGGATCCTTTCTTTTCCTTTATTTAAAGAAAGAAGGGTATCCTGAGATTGTAACGATTGAATCTTTGTTCAGAATCTCAACAAAACTCGTTGAATACTTAGTATGTTCGTGTCACACGCCGTCACTGAAATTGCAAATGCGATATGCGACAAAGCAACCCTCGCGAGACGCAGCTGTCTAGGATTATTCGGTAGTTGCTATTTGAATATCAATTTATGTGACAAGATTATTTTGTTACATTAAGCATTTATTTGTCTTCGAAATCAAAACTCAATCTGATTTCACATTAGTGCAATTCTAACTATGCACATTTTCACAAAAATTTAATAGTTTTAATAGAGAGGAATCTCGAAAGTTTGTTTAAAATGTCATAATACACCAGGTTAATTTAATTTATCACCTTTTTTCCCTTTCACTGGTAGCCTAAGTCACTAATCCAGCTACGCGCGGACAGGTAGTGAGCTCGCGGCTTCCAAACTGAGATAATTTGTTAACACTAGCCGTAGCAAGAGCAGTGCTTCGTGGAATCTACTACCGCATTGGAATCGTGACACACTGAGAAGATACGACTAGAAACTCAGTGAGTTGTTTATGGGTTAATTGTCATCCTTGTTTACGCTACAACCGCGTCGACTCCCCCAGATACGGCGAATTCTCTCTCTCTGATCCTAGACGCTTGGCTCTGTTGAGGATCTCGCCATTTTTGAAGACAATTCTACTTTACTTTCAAAGTGATTAAAATATAGAACACTACTCTAAATTTCACAAGAATTCTAATAGTCTCTCTAGTCTAGCATTACTAGTAGTAACATCTCTTCTATTTTGTTAACACCGGCTCTGCAATAATGAGACAAGCATTTTTTTTTGTATTCGCGAGACAAATAAAAAATTTTAGTTGACGAGCACTGTTGAATTTAAATCCCTGAATTCAAAATTTCAGATTCCTTACTACGCAGATTTGGGTATTCATCGAATTTCGCCAAAAGTCGTCGTGGTGTGAAGGATAAGACACCCGATGTACTCGAATCGAACGATGCGAATAACGATGCTCAAATACGGAGGCAGGTACCACTTTTTTCATAGTACCTACTTAATACATACTTACTGGTGGTAGGACCTCTTGTGAGTCCTCGCGGGTAGGTACCACCACCCTGCCTGTTTCTGCCGTGAAGCAATAATGCATTTCGGTTTGAAGGGCGGGGTAGCCGTTTGCCATAAACACTGATAAATACAAAGGAAAAAAAAAATCTATTGCAAATAACATTTATTACTTTTACAGTGTGTTAGTTATATAAATGTTACATAAATATAAAACAATTTAAAGTATAAAAAGCTTATTCGAAGTGGTCTCCATTGGCTGCAATACAGTTCTTTAAACGTTGAAGCCAGTTATCAATAGAAGCACGCACTCTTTCCATAGGAAAAATTTTCACTGCCAATCGTACGGATTGTTTTAGGGACTCCAAATTATCATGGCGTTTAGAGCAAACCGTACTCTCTAAAACTGACCATAAATCATAATCCAGCGGATTAAGATCGGGACTAGACGATGGCCAGTCTTCAGCTATGATGAAGTCCGAAACGTTCGTTTCCAACCAAGACTGTGTAGACCGAGCTTTATGACCTGGCACCGAGTCTTGCTGGAAGGACTATTCTTGATTATTGAGCATGGTGTTGTTAAGGGGCTTCACTACCTTCTCAAGAATGATATCTTGATACACTTGTGCCGATATTTTGATACCTTTTTCACAAAAGTATGGCTCAGTCACTCCTTCATAGCTAATACCTCACCAAACCATCACTGAAGTCGGATAGTGCCCACGTTGCACTCTGTCGACTAATTGGGAAGCTTCCTTAGAGCTTTGAGCATAAATACGGTCATTTTGTTTGTTAAAATGTTGCTCAATTGTAAAAAAATTCTCATCCGTAAACAAAATTTTTCTATGACCTCCCTTTGCGTACCGCTTCAGTAGTTGTTTCGATTTTACCACCCTATTCTTTTTTAAAGTATCAGTTAAGAGAAGACCAGTACGTCTCTTATAGGCTGCAAGTTCTAAGTCATCTTTTAAAATACGCGACATGGTTTTAGGTGCCATCTTCATCTCCCGAGATAAAATCTTTTGCTTTCGGATAGGATTTCTTCGAATTCTTTCCCTTACTGCTTTGAACACCTTTTTCGTACGAACACTACGTGGACGGCCAGATCTTTTTCTATCCCAAACACAGGAGGTCTCATTGCACCTATTAATAGCCCGGTACACAAACATTTTACTAATACCAAGCGTATGGAGTTTTAAAAATTGCATTTGGCTCCATACCTACTTTGTGTAATGCAATCACAGCGATTCGGTTCTCTTTATCACCCCACTCCATTTTAATATCGCAAAATATTGTACAATGTATTGGCGCCAAAATGAGAAAACTCAATGAGCAATCATATAAAAATGACAGATTCCAAATTCAAATGTAATATTTTGTTTATTTTTAATTGTAGCTGTATTTATGGCCAGACTAAGTATACATTAAAGACTTCCGCGTTAAAAAAATAACACAACTAATTCATACTTCTAGGCAATATAAGAAAGTCGTGTAATTTGTAAGCATGATCACGATCCTCTATAAGAAAAACTAAAATGCATAAATTATTATGCATAATTACCATTATATGTAATCTAAAACCACTAATAGTTGTTAGCACATTTCGGATGCCTAGTAATAACTTAAAATAATGGTGCAGTAACTGTTTCATTTGAGTGGTACTAATTTACGGTTTAAATTTGTAAACAATGAGGCGCACATGAGTGATTTGATTACGTTACCTCCTACGCATACTCGGTACTCGTACCTATTAGAAAATCTGTTAGCAATGGTAACACTCTAACAATCGTCTAGTTAAACAAAATTTATTATATCAACTATGGTTTCTAGCTATGACTTCGTCTGCATAACAAGACACATTAATAAAACACCTACATACCTACTACTGCTCACTTCAATATTACATCATAGACTAAAACAGTTTTAAATATTTCAAATGCTAGTTGCTACCTTACTCTATATTTATTTACACTTAATTTGCACTGTAATAATACAAATTTTCCAGAAGTGTTCTGGAAAATACCTATAATTGCACCACCCGCCACCGATTCAGAGTTCATGCATACTATCTGGAAACACCACGTCCGTTTTCAGAGATTTTTTTTGCACAGACGTTCCGGCTTGAAATGATCTCCTCACCACGGTGCTATCTTTGTGCTATGAGATATCCTTCTTCAAACGACGATTCCTACTCTATCTCTTTCACCCCTATCAAGCAATGTGAAGAGAATACGATGCAGGTGCCCGATCCATTAACGGTGCTTTTAGGCACCACAAGCACCGGTCACCGTCCTCGTCGAACCCGTCGCTTGCGACGAAGAGCTCGGCGAGTAAATTAACCCACAGACACAGCCCACTGAGTTTCTCGCCGGATCTTCTCAGTGGGTCGCGTTTCCGATCCGGTGGTAGATTCTGTGAAGCACGGCTCTTGTTAGGGTTCGTGTTAGCAACGTCGTCAGGTTTGAGCCCCTTGAGCTCACCTACTAGCTCGGCGAATCTAGAATAACCCCTCGAGGTTACTAGAATAGGCAGGAAAAAAACATAAAAAAAGCACCCACCATTTAATTTTACTTACTTAACCCATATAAAAAATATTTAGATCGGGCCCGGAACGGGGTGATGTGATGATTTGCGAAAGGTTGTCGCTAAGATATGGATGAAGAGCAGACCGGGCTCAATGGTAAATTTGGAGAGGTCTAAGTCCAGCAGTAAACGACTGGGGATGATAATGAGACCACGGGCGAAAAAGGTTAACTTTAGTATCTAAAGTTACTTAAATCTATCTATCCACATAGGCACAGTGCACCACCTCGCAGAAGGAGGCGGCGGGGCGCGTGAGAGACGCGCAAGCCCGCCGCTGTCGAGCGGGGGCCAGGGAGGCGGATCTCGCCCAAGCCCTGGCCCTCTAAGTGTTTCGGGTCCCCTTTACATGTCGGTCTGGGGACCAGCGAAGGGGGCCTAAGAAGACAACGTGCAAGCTACTCTGCACGCGTTTTACGCAAGAACATCCGGGTGATGGAAGGCCGGCTATCCTCGACCCACGCTGGTTCTGACCCAGCGGGGTATTCCGTAGGATAGCCCATTCTAACCGGCGCCATCTAGGCGGGCTCCGGATAGCCTGCCGACCGAGAGGGCTGGTGGTCGTGGCGCCGACGACCGCCGGTCCAGCGTCCGAGCTCCGAGGGGGAGGGTGATGGGAGAGATGTGCTCCGCACTAAGCGCTTCACTTTCCCCCCTTTGCCTTTTCATGGGTTCTGTCTCATGCGAGGTTCGGACGCGGGTTGTTGAGCGACAGGAGGTTTTAATCAGTTCGACTCTGACATGCCCCACCCTCCATCCCCAGGGGAGGGCGGAAGTCCGGCGATTTCATCCTGACCAAAAAAAAACCACATAGGCACAATGGAGGCGTAACAGGAGTAACAGGAATTACTTTTTTAACAGACACATTCACCTAATTTGTTAAATGTTAACATTAAAAGCCCCTAAAGATCATGTATTTTGCTATGGGGCAATGCGGCCGATGCAGAAATCATATTTATTCTGCAGAAAAGAGCTATATGTGCATTTATAACATGCACTCAAGGGAATCCCTGAGGGAAAATTTAAAGTAATTAAAGTTCTCACTATGCCATCCGAGTACATTTTTGAAAATTTGATGTATGTTCGTAAAAATATTGAGGAGTTTCTTAAAAAGTCGGACATACATAATAGAAATACTAGGAACAAACACAAGCTTGTTGTGCCGATGAGTCTGTTACATAAGATACGAAATTCATTCGGGTGTTTGTCTATGCGCCTGTACAACAAAATCCTACAAGATGTTCAGAACCTACGTGTATGGTATAGGTTTAAGAAAACTTTTAAGAACATCTGTGCAATAAAGCTCACTATTATCTATAAGCTAAAGATTATCTAGAAGATTGCACAAAGTGGGAATGAGTTTCTCGCTCCGAGCATTTCAATGTTGTAATGATTGTTATATACCTAGTCAGGTCATAAATTCTGTCACATGTTTAATGTAAAATAATTGAAACAAGTTTATTCATTATGTAACCATTCATATACCAAAATGAACTTAACAAAACATAGATTCTTATGACACTAAAGTTTATTCAAAAAGACCTCCGTGATTTTGAATACAGGCCTTCAATCTGCGCGGCCAGTCGTCTATCGCAGCACGAACGAGGTCCATGTCAATATCGGCGGCTGCCTTAATCAAGGATGTCTTGAGTGACTCTTGACTTAATCAAGGATGTCTTGACTTTTACACCTTTCTCACAAAAATGTACCTCTGTTAAGCCCCAATAAGAAACTCCCAACCATACCATGAGCGAGGATGGAAAATGACCTCATTGGACACGCGGAATACGGTTGCTCGCTTCTTCACTACTGCGTGCGTACACCTTATCATTTTGTTTGTTGTAGCTCTCTTCTACGGTAAAAATTTTTTCATCCGAAAAAAGAATTTCCCGATACTTTTTTCCCGCGTACCGCTTCAACAAAGCGCGGCGTCTCTTCAGTCTAAGGTCCATTAGACGAGCATTCAAACGATGTCCTGTTTTTCTTCGATATGCCCGAAGCCCTAAGTCTTCATTTAACACCCTTTTCACCGTGGTTCTGCTTAACCCCATCTGAAGGGCCAACAGTTTCTGCTTACGTTTGGGATTTCTTTGAATTCGCGCCTTCACAGCTTTTATCACTGCTGGAGTCCTAACAGACCGAGGGCGACCACTTCTTGACCTGTCATCTACACTAGAGTCTTCATTGTATCGTTTGATGGTACGATAAACGAATCTTTTGGTTATATTCAAATTTAACAGTATGTTAAAAATTTGAATTGGCGCGTAACCGCAACGATGCAACGCAATAACTGCAACACGGTCTTCTTTAAGCGTCCACTCCATATTTAAAAATGAGTAAAACTCTAAAAGTATACATTTTTATTTTCATGAACAATTCGAAATTCGAATTCAATAAACTTTTTTGTGGCCAGCATTCTAAAAGAAAAGTTTTACCGTGTGACAATACTTATAACCTGACTAGTTATATATATAAAAAAAAAGACATGTCCGCTGAGTTTCTTGCCAATTCTTCTCAGGACGGAGGCTAGTTTTTGTGAATTGGCGGTAGTTCTTTTGACGTTCAACAAGTATGTACTTTCATTTATGTTGAATAAAAAAAAATTGATTTCATTTGATTTGTAGGTACTTTCTCACTAAGTCAGACCAAAATCTATTTCTGTCCATTGAGTCATTTCTAAGGCTTTGCAATAAATTTTTGCAAGATTTCATGCATTAAAATCGTATAGGACGGTACTTCATGGACTAATGAGTAAAAAATCAGCGAGTAGCAATCAACACATTAAAATCTGTAGAAGACGTCGATAACTAGGTTCAGATACATAAAACAGACTGTTTCGTTGGACGTCTGGTGGACAAAGCCCTAAAAATCTGAGGTCTGGGATTGGGAGAACAATATGACTTCAAACTTATCTTACTATTCTATACAGCCCAAAGTTAAGTTTTGAAAGCAACACAGCGTCATATTCGACTGGTCCAGGGTTCGTCTAGATGCTAAAAATATTGTTCGACACAATATCCTCTAAATTTCCCTCGTAGGATACGAGGGGTGGGTCTATCGCCTCCTTCGGTGTCCCGGGGAGATAATCGGGCTCAATGTCCTTTATCTAGAAGATCAGCCTAGGATGTCTTAAAATGCTTATTTAAGACATCCTAGGCGCCATTAAGCAGGCCGAATGCAGGCAGCATTGGAGGAAGCTGGTGCAAAAACTGGACCAAGCTGGTCACGACCCTCAGTAATGAGGAAACGACAGAGAAGAAGAAGAAGAAGAACAAAATCGAAAAACGCCGCTGAGGTGCGTACAAATAAATTTATAACATAACTAGCTGACCCGGCAAACGGTGTCTTGCCATATATAAGATTTCTAGAGAATTTCTAAAATACTAACTTATTGGAAGTGTATATAAGGATGTGGAATATGAGTGAAAAAGGCCTGGAGCGCTGGGAACGATGAGGGAATGTTGTTTAAAAATAACAAAACACCAAACATTAATTGTTTTAATTTATTAAAAGTAATAATTATATATATAATTAATTCATTACATAATATTAATCTCTTAATGCTGCAGCGTGAACAATATTTTTTTTTTTTTTTTTTTTTTTTTCATTCCGATAGAGGCACCCGTCACGTGCGGACGTGCTCATCGTCCACTCGATCGCCCGGTCTTTGTTCGCCCGGCTTTTGTTAGCCCGGCCATTGTTCGCGCGGCCTGTGTTTGTGGTACATATGCCGACTAAGTGCTCTTTCTGGAAGTTTTTATTTGTTTTGTTTCCTTTTGTTGTTTCTGTGTTCGTGGTACATCTGCCGACAAAGTGGTTTCCTGCAAGTATTTATTTGTTTTGTTTCTTTTCGTAATTTCTGTTTTGTTGTGCTTTTTCTTTGTCCTGTAGTAATCGCGCCGCATTGCCACCTGTGTTCAATAGAACCGCTCAGGTCCGAGAAGTTGGGGCCTCGCCGCAAGGCGAGTGTTTTCAAGACCCGGGGCCGCCCCACCTGGGTACTCAGCGATCATGGACGCTGTATTCGCGGAATTCCTCCGACTTCGCCACCCACAGCTCGCCTCGGAGTTTTTGGCCTTCAAGGCCAATCACACTGCGAGCCCTCTCGAGGACTCCGCCGCGCTCGCTGCTCCTGCGTCGCCTGTACCTGCGTGCAGAGCTTCTGCATTGAGCACCGCAGCCTCTGTCGTGCCTGCCGCTCCCGTGTCGCCTATACTGGCGAGAAAAGCTGCTGCGTCGTCCGCCGTGACCATCGTTTCAGCTGAGCGATCATCCGCGGCCTCCGTCGCGCCCTCTAAAACACCTACACTTGCTCGTAGGTCGCCTGCACCCGCCTCCTCGTGCTCCGACTCTGACTCGGACATGGAGGTCGACCTCGCCCCCGCCTCATCGACGGATGTTTTCACCCTGGTACAGAAGGGTAAGAAGCGTGCCGCGGAGTCTCGAGCTCCCGCGGCCGCTAAAATTAGCAAAGCCGTGAACGCGTCGCGCCCCCGCCCTCAGACTCCCGTTGCGCCCCCAGCCCGTGCCACTCCGTCGCCGCGTCCGGTGGCACAAAATAAAACCCAGACCCCTCCCCCGGTTATCCTTCAGGAGAAGGCAGCTTGGGATCGAGTTTGCCTGGCCCTTAAGGCCAAAAATATAAATTTCACGAATGCCCGTAACCTCGCGAACGGCATTCAAATTAAGGTTCAAACACCCGACGACCATAGGGCCCTCTCTTCTTACCTCCGTAAGGAGCGTATAAGTTTCCATACGTATACGCTCCAGGAGGAGCGCGAACTCCGCGTTGTAATACGCGGAATCCCTAAAGAGTTAGATGTAGAGCTCGTAAAAGCCGACCTGTTAGAACAAGGCCTACCAGTGAATTCTGTGCACCGTATGCACACCGGTCGCGGTAGGGAGCCATATAATATGGTTCTAGTCACCCTCCAGCCTACCCCCGAGGGTAAGAAAATCTTCAACACACAGACCGTCTGTAGGCTCTCCGGTATCGCCATCGAAGCCCCCCATAAAAAAGGCACTCCTAGCCAGTGCCATAACTGTCAATTGTACGGGCACTCTTCCCGTAACTGTCACGCGCGCCCCCGATGTGTTAAGTGTTTGGGCGATCACGCCACGGCCCTCTGCGCTCGCGACCAAATAACCGCGACGGAACCGCCTAGCTGCGTCCTGTGTCGAACACAGGGTCACCCCGCGAATTACCGTGGTTGCCCCCGAGCCCC
Source organism: Bombyx mori (assembly GCF_030269925.1). Taxonomy (NCBI): domain Eukaryota; kingdom Metazoa; phylum Arthropoda; class Insecta; order Lepidoptera; family Bombycidae; genus Bombyx; species Bombyx mori. Next base: position 9,508,157 of record NC_085111.1, read on the forward strand.
TAAAATAAATCGCCGCGTCGCCCGCCAAAACCGCCTCCGAGCTTCCGGCCCAGACATCAAAGCCTCGGCACCCTCTGCGTCGCAGGCTAAGCCAGCGTTCGTTCCGGCGGCGGTGCCCAGTGTCTCGGCCTGGGCAAAACCGCTGCCGTACACGAACACGGCTACAACTCCCTCCTCCGCGATTCGTCCCGCCCCCGCGACTCGTCCCTCTCCCGCGGCTTGCCCTCCGACCGCGTCCGAAAATCTCGCTTTAGCGATCGACTTCTTTCAGTCGATCAACTTTGAGCGCGTTAACGCTTTGGGCGACGCCATTCGCGCTGCCTCCACTGCACAACACTTTATCGCCGTTGTGCAGGAATACGCCGACGTATACGCGTCATTAAATACGTACGTCCTCCCCTCACTCCGCCGGTAATCAATGGCGTATATAAGTAGAATAAAGCCCCTATCCGTAACGATAGGATTTTTTAACGCTTACGGTCTCGCAAATCAACGTGATCAGGTTTCTGACTTTTTGCGTGACCACCAAATTGATATCTTTTTAGTGCAGGAGACCCTACTTAAGCCCGCGCGCCGTGACCCTAAAATCGCGAACTATAACATGGTCAGGAACGACAGGCTCTCTGCCCGTGGTGGTGGTACCGTCATTTACTATAGAAGAGCCCTGCATTGCGTCCCGCTCGATCCTCCCGCGCTCGCTAATATCGAAGCATCAGTGTGCCGAATCTCACTGACGGGACACGCGCCGATCGTTATCGCGTCCGTTTATCTTCCACCGGATAAGATCGTTCTAAGCAGTGATATCGAGGCGCTGCTCGGTATGGGGAGCTCTGTCATTCTGGCGGGCGACCTAAATTGTAAACACATCAGGTGGAACTCACACACCACAACCCCGAATGGCAGGCGGCTTGACGCGTTAGTCGATGATCTCGCCTTCGATATCGTCGCTCCGCTAACCCCGACTCACTACCCGCTAAATTTTATTACTGGTGGTAGGACCTCTTGTGAGTCCGCGCGGGTGGGTACCACCACCCTGCCTATTTCTGCCGTGAAGCAGTAATGCGTTTCGGTTTGAAGGGTGGGGCAGCCGTCGTTACTATACTTGAGACCTTAGAACTTGTATCTCAAGGTGGGTGGCGCATTTACGTTGTGGATGTCTATGGGCTCCAGTAACCACTTAACATCAGGTGGGCTGTGAGCTCGTCCACCCATCTAAGCAATAAAAAAAAAAAAAAAAAAAAAAAAAATATCGCGCATCGCCCGGATATACTGGACATAGCGTTATTAAAAAACGTAACTCTGCGCTTACACTCGATCGAAGTAGTTTCAGAGTTAGATTCAGACCACCGTCCCGTCGTTATGAAGCTCGGTCGCGCTCCCGATTCCGTTCCCGTCACGAGGACTGTGGTGGATTGGCACACGCTGGGCATCAGCCTGGCTGAATCTGATCCACCATCGCTCCCGTTTAACCCGGACTCTATCCCGTCTCCTCAGGATACCGCTGAAGCCATAGACATCTTAACGTCACACATCACCTCGACATTAGATAGGTCATCGAAACAAGTTGTAGCGGAGGACTTCCTTCACCGCTTCAAATTGTCCGACGATATTAGGGAACTTCTTAGAGCTAAGAACGCCTCGATACGCGCCTACGACAGGTATCCTACCGCGGAAAATCGTATTCGAATGCGTGCCCTACAACGCGACGTAAAGTCTCGCATCGCCGAAGTCCGAGATGCCAGATGGTCTGATTTCTTAGAAGGACTCGCGCCCTCCCAAAGGTCTTACTACCGCTTAGCTCGTACTCTCAAATCGGATACGGTAGTAACTATGCCCCCCCTCGTAGGCCCCTCAGGCCGACTCGCGGCGTTCGATGATGACGAAAAAGCAGAGCTGCTGGCCGATACATTGCAAACCCAGTGCACGCCCAGCACTCAATCCGTGGACCCTGTTCATGTAGAATTAGTAGACAGTGAGGTAGAACGCAGAGCCTCCTTGCCACCCTCTGATGCGTTACCACCCGTCACCCCGATGGAAGTTAAAGACTTGATCAAAGACCTACGTCCTCGCAAGGCTCCCGGTTCCGACGGTATATCCAACCGCGTTATTAAACTTCTACCCGTCCAACTCATCGTGATGTTGGCATCTATTTTCAATGCCGCTATGGCGAACTGTATCTTTCCCGCGGTGTGGAAAGAAGCGGACGTTATCGGCATACATAAACCCGGTAAACCAAAAAATCATCCGACGAGCTACCGCCCGATTAGCCTCCTCATGTCTCTAGGCAAACTGTATGAGCGTCTGCTCTACAAACGCCTCAGAGACTTCGTCTCATCCAAGGGCATTCTTATCGATGAACAATTCGGATTCCGTACAAATCACTCATGCGTTCAACAGGTGCACCGCCTCACGGAGCACATTCTTGTGGGGCTTAATCGACCAAAACCGTTATACACGGGAGCTCTCTTCTTCGACGTCGCAAAAGCGTTCGACAAAGTCTGGCACAATGGTTTGATTTTCAAACTATTCAACATGGGCGTGCCGGATAGTCTCGTGCTCATCATACGGGACTTCTTGTCGAACCGCTCTTTTCGATATCGAGTCGAGGGAACCCGCTCCTCCCCACGACCTCTCACAGCTGGAGTCCCGCAAGGCTCTGTCCTCTCACCCCTCCTATTTAGCTTATTCGTCAACGATATTCCCCGGTCGCCGCCGACCCATTTAGCTTTATTCGCCGACGACACGACTGTTTACTATTCTAGTAGAAATAAGTCCCTAATCGCGAAGAAGCTTCAGAGCGCAGCCCTAGCCCTAGGACAGTGGTTCCGAAAATGGCGCATAGACATCAACCCAGCGAAAAGTACTGCGGTGCTATTTCAGAGAGGAAGCTCCACACGGATTTCCTCCCGGATTAGGAGGAGGAATCTCACACCCCCGATTACTCTCTTTAGACAACCCATACCCTGGGCCAGGAAGGTCAAGTACCTGGGCGTTACCCTGGATGCATCGATGACATTCCGCCCGCATATAAAATCAGTCCGTGACCGTGCCGCGTTTATTCTCGGTAGACTCTACCCCATGATCTGTAAGCGGAGTAAAATGTCCCTTCGGAACAAGGTGACACTTTACAAAACTTGCATAAGGCCCGTCATGACTTACGCGAGTGTGGTGTTCGCTCACGCGGCCCGCACACACATAGACACCCTCCAATCCCTACAATCCCGCTTTTGCAGGTTAGCTGTCGGGGCTCCGTGGTTCGTGAGGAACGTTGACCTACACGACGACCTGGGCCTCGAATCAATTCGGAAATACATGAAGTCAGCGTCGGAACGATACTTCGATAAGGCTATGCGTCATGATAATCGCCTTATCGTTGCCGCCGCTGACTACTCCCCGAATCCTGATCATGCAGGAGCCAATCACCGTCGACGCCCTAGACACGTCCTTACGGATCCATCAGATCCAATAACCTTTGCATTAGATGCCTTCAGCTCTAATACTAGGGGCAGGCTTAGGGACCCCGGTAACCGTACTCGTCGAACTCGACAAAGAGGTCGACGTGCAACCTAACCCATGCATCAGCCCGCTGAGTTTCTCGCCGGATCTTCTCAGCGGGTCGCGATTCCGATCCGGTAGTAGATTCATTCGCGAAACAATTGCTCTTGAGTTGTTAGGTCTCCTTCGGAGGCGCTCGGGCAGTTGTTAGCAAATCCCACCCCTCTTGGCTGAGCCTTTGCTCGCCCACCTGTCCTGGTGAAACTGGAAAGGCCTTCGGGCCACCAGTAAACTTTCAATCATAAAAAAAAAAAAAAAATATTTTTTTGTTAGCCCGCTTAAATTGAATTGGCACATCTGTGGGTATAATAGGTATTCGTGGTATCAATATATTTTCACCTCGAAACTTGCCATTTAAAATGGTGCCTTCGATAACGTTTTTCATTATTTTTTTGAATGATGAAAATGACTAATCGCGTACCGTTGCGTAGCCGTGGCGGGTTCAAATTACGAAGCAAAATAATTGGAGATCCAACCTTCAATTGTAAGTTATGTGGTGGCATGCCTGGCCAATCCAGTGAGTTCACTGGAAAACTCTGTTGGAAAATTTACAGCTTCAGTGCCATCGCAAACTGTATCAATAGATCTATATGATACAAAGTCCCCTGGCAATAACTGTTGTATCTTCAGATTTAAAATGTCAACGTCCACATTTTTTGCAGCTAACATTGCTCTTTCTGCAAGCCACTCGAGATTTATGTAATTCGTGTGTACATCGGGAAATATTTGTTCAATGAGAGCATCTTGCGAATCAATGATAGTGCAGAAATCATTCGCTAATTTTATGTATCCAGTTTCAGCTATAGTGACTTTTCCATCACCGATATCTAAGAGTTGTTTAGAGACTGTTTCAGCGGATGGATCTTGAAGCATTTGAACGCGCATATTTACTTTCAGCTGTACTATTTCAACATTACGCCACAATGTCGATGATTTTAAGCAGGCGTTGATTTCATCAGCGTATGTTGAACGTGGAATGACGGGAAGTGTTTGTCTGAAGTCACCTGAAAGGACTAACAGAGTGCCACCAAATAGTTTGTCGTTATTTTTAATATCTTTCAATATCCTGTTCAACGCCTCAAGCGAATGTTTGTGTGCCATGGTACATTCATATTTTCCACTCTAAACACCGCCATGTCACTGTATGTTTTGCTCAGCAGGGGCGCATATGGCACGACCCAACGATTGTCAATATCAATGTCTGTGTTGCTGATGTTTATAATAAATGATTGTCCGCCATTATCTGGATTCCTTCGACGATATATTGGATATCCGTCGACATTTGTGATTGTATCGTTAGTGAAATCTTCAGGGAATTTTTTTGTACTTTTTCCATCTGACATGCAAGGCGATGAACTAAAAATGTTTAACTACTACGCTTGAAGCATAAACACTAATAATAGCCGAAAACTGTAGAGGTAACATCCCTACTCCGTGCTGTTTACTGGGTCAGAAGTGACACCTGTAGACATCTGGCGGGGATAACTAATTAAATGACGATTAATCAGTTTTCGACCGGAGAGGAAAAATGATTAAATTACTAAAATGGCTATTAAAAAATAAGGGTTGATCGTAGAAGGGTGAAAATTGAGGATTGTATGTATTTTTGTATGTTGTATCATAAAAAAATAGAAATTAAAAATTTTGTCTAAAAATTAAAAAAAAATATTTATGGGTGGACTACCCCTAACGTTTAGGGGGATGAAAAATAGATGTTGGCCGATTCTCATAGATACCGGATAAGCATAAAAAATTTCATCAAAATCGGTCAAGCCGTTTCGGAGGAGTATGGCAACGAAAACTGTGACACGAGAATTTTATATATTAGATTAGCGTTAACAAGCCCTTCTGGGGCGTGTGCTCAAAGCAAATAAATTTGACATAGCTCTAATTTAGAAACTATATATACATAAGGGGAAATTTAGAGGACTAAAGTACTCCCTAGATCGTTACACATTATTACTGTAATGGGACAATTTATCATAACTGTTCGGAAAATAATAAGATTTTGTTCATTTGTGACAAAAATAGCATCGATACCGTCCTTTTATCTCCTGACTGAAATAGGGACCTAGCATCTGTCGAGGTCGTCTTAAAAGGGAAGGCAAAAGAACGAATTTCTGCAGTACCTATTCAGGAATCTAGTAAATCACAGCGGATAACAAAACTTAAGACATATTTATTCGCTACGACGCAATTTCCTATCATATATCATGTAGAAATTTAAAATCTCGACCAAATATAAGGAGGCTAAACGGAAAGCTAAAAGGAAATCGCGTTTTAAGTTTTATTTCAAACATGGTGATAGAATGAGTATACTAAGACGATGCCTACAGGGTGGGATTGTTCCACCACTACTTTGTTGCCTTATTGCCAACTCTCTCACTCTGAGGTTGAATGGTCCATACCTACTGAGAGGTATGCTGACTATATAGTGATAATGGTACCTGGAAGATACCCCATTTCTCTCGGTAAAAAATATGTAAAACATGCAGATTCCGCTTAAAAATTGATTGTTTCAAAAAAAAATACGCTATTTATTACGAATTGTTTTAAACTTTCGTGACTATCTACATTACGCACACTATTATTTACCATAGTTTCTTACCACGATTTTCAATTTTAATGAATTCCCGATATTTCGGCGCTGTTGCAAGCGGTATGATCACAGATAAACTGATAGTCTGACGGCGGACCCGTGATCGTGATGAAGGGTAGGTACTCATCAAAAGTGAAAACCGTGGTAAGGACCCGTTAAATAAATTACCATTAGGAGGGCATTAGAAGGACCCGTTTAATAAAATGCCATTAGCCAAACATCTTGAAAACAGCCTCATTTAAGATTGTGCAGATGTTCTATTACTGTGTTTACCCATGAAGCGATGGAAGAAGGCAAGATTTAATAAAACAACTTAGTTGTGTAAAATGTAAACTTTATTTCCGCTTTACCAGTTCAATAAACACGCGTATTACTGTCATATTCGACACGCACATAACTGATTTATGACCGGCTTATTCGTAAACATCGTTTACTTAATCACCTGTTACACAACGACAATGGCATGTGGTGATTAAGCTGTAAAACCAAAGTTTGTCGTTTTACAGTTAAATGGATTCCTATAAGGAATTATCTCACATTAACTGTTATTGACCTTTGTGAGTTAGGCCTTTACAAAACTACAAACATATATAATCACAAGGTGTGAGGGAACAGCTCCGGGCCACAGATGGGATGCAAGCGATTCTTAACACTATAACACAAAAAAACTGATTCGAAAAACTTTATAGCATTCTTGTTTTTTTTTTCATTCGCTTTAAGATATATTTGTATTAAATTTTTATTTATATACGGGCAGCAACTTAGATATGCCCCAAGCATTGCTGATGTCCATGCCACAATGACAACTTCCAATAGTATTAGCCATATGCTCGTTTACCTTTTAAAAAACTAAATTAAATAAAACCTTTAATATTATTGTAGCACTTTTGTAATACCAATCACAACACATTAGAAGTCGTCGTGGCGTAAAGGATAAGACGTCCGGTGCATTCGTGTTGAGCGATGCACCGGTCGAATACCGGTGCAATCTCAGGCGGGTACCAATTTTTCTAATGAAATACGTACTCAACAATATTCACGATTGACTTTCACTGTGAAAGAATAACATCGTGTAATAAAAATAAAATCCGCTAAATTATAATTTGCATAATTACTGGTGGTAGGACCTCTTGTGAGTCCGCGCGGGTAGGTACCACCACCTGCCTATTTCTGCCGTGAAGCAGTAATGCGTTTCGGTTTGAAGGGTGGGGCAATCGTTGTAACTATACTGAGACCTTAGAATTTATATCTCAAGGTGGGTGTCACATTTACGATGTATATGTCTATGGGCTCCGGTAACCGCTTAACACCAGGTGGGCCGTAAACTCGTCCACCAACCTAAGCAATAAATAAAAAAAGGTATATATCTTATAGTTTACATATATTATAGGCACCCGGCGTCGGCAACCATCAACATTCTATGAGTGGCTCAACGCAATTACCAAGAACACATTAGTTCTATATTGTGCAGTATTTACAATAATTATATTTTGTAATTAGCCAAGTTTTTTTATTCTTCATTTATGTTAAGAAACAAGTAATTTATACCGGTTCAACTTCAAGAGCCGTTTCCTTACACCCTGTCTAAAAGTTCGACAAAATATCGTTAGACAATAACAGAGCTCATATAATACAATAGGTTGGTACTGTAAAACATTTACAGAAAATTGCAGTATTAACACAAGAGAAAAAAATATGCGATCCCAACCCTACCACTGATTACGACACAATCTAGTACTTTAGATCTTTCGTTGTAAGTCACCTCCGATTATTGACTACCTTAACTATATACAGGCTTAGGGTATCATCAGCAATATTTTTTCAAGATAAGACGTTTTCCTCTTCAAGTGACTATATTCTATATCAAATCAGACAAATAGGATATTTCATCATTGTTTCATTGAGAAAATATTGTAAATGATAGTTGCTAAGGCTGGTCTTAAGGGCCACTATTGAGATAAATAATAATTTTATGCTTTTACCTTGCCGTATAATCCTCTGGAATCTAGACTATAACTTATTGCTCAATTATTTTAAAAAAATCGGTAGAACATGAGCTCTCATTTTCTGCATTAAAAATCTAAAGCCATGTTATGGTATAAATATTTCGGGAGACCCATACTGATAATTTCATTAGATGAAATAAATTAATGTAAAGAGTTACAGCAAAATTAACAATAAAGTTTATTTATCTGTGCATTCATAAATGAAGAATAGTCCCGGAAATATGTTTTCAATATTATTTATGTTCAGCCTCTGGCCAGATTTGAACCTTTGCACTAGTAAATAAATGTTTTGATGAAGTTTAACGATATTCTGCCATTTTCTATATGTTGACTATTAAAACTAAACAATGATACAATTATAATTATTTTGAAGCTTTTATCCTCCTTTCTTCCACTTTTCGCCAGGTGTATACTCAGTCATTGGTTTACCTGATATACCACAAGTACCAATTCCTACTCTCCCTGTCAGATTATCAGGAGAAGCAAATATACTTTTTGTTCTGACACCAGGTTTTTTAGAAGCCTTAGTATGAAATGATAACCACTTATTCTTCTCAGATTCTCGTTCTTCTTCAATCTGTTTGAATCTTTGTTGTTTCTTCTGTTTTTTTTTCTTTAAATACTCTCTGTTATACCCTTTGCCATGTCTGGAAAGAAAAACATTATATTAGTGAATTTAAATTCCATCTGTTTTTTTTTAAAGTGGAGTTCTCCTTCACTAGACTTTCAGTGGATGTTATCTTTTATGCTCTTATCATAATAGGTTGGGGAAAAAGCACACAAAAGATATCAGATACAGATATGACCCCAGACTCAGTGAACTACTTGTACTATCTTTATCTTTATTTCCTACCTAAGTTCCTAATTCATATGGATCATTCCTATCTTATATATACTAGTGGTAAGGTCAATGTTTATATTTAATTATGTGATTTCTATGGGCTCCAGTAAGCACTAAATATAAAGTGGAAAAACATCAATTAATGTATTTCTTTCTACAATTTACAACAATACTATTAGAATTAAATAAAAAAATTAATCATACAATAAGTCTGAAACAAATATTCAAATTTAATCATTTTCCACAACAATAACAATTTTAATTGAAATTACGGTTTAATCTCACATTGAATATTTTCATTTCATCTTTGATTCTGTTGTTTCTTAATACTTTTTACTACTGATTTTTTGATCATGAAAATAGTAATTACAAGATTATACTGTAAAAGTAGCTTTAAATATGTTTTGAACATGCAAAAATTACAAAATGATGTAGATGAAAGTATTATTTCAGTGCTTGCTTGGTACATTACAGCATCAGGGAAAATAAAATATGGTACGGAACACAAAGAATACTAAGAAGGCTGCTGCCAATAAATTTTACACAATTACAAGTAAATTCAAAATTTATCCATTTAAATTTCCATTTCCATTTTCATTTATCCATTCCATTTTTATTTCAGGTTAAATGATACCAATGACAAAGCATATCTTCAAGTTAAAATTGTCATTCTCAATTAAAATAATGTAAATCACAATAACTCTGATTTTAAACAAATTTTGTAACCAGTGTTTACTGCCAATGCGAAAATGCAAATGTTATTAAAGAATTAATTCTAACCTATCTAACATTATTCATGAACTGAATGTTTTTAAAATAACTTTTTTTACTCAGTAAACACAACGATTGAGACTTGACAAGAATCACATTATATCTAAAAACAGTAAAACTCACTGCACAGCTATACAACATGGACCAAATGATACAGTAGTCATGAGATTCAAATGGAATATTAATAATATATATATAAATATAATTGAAGTATTTAATATTATAATTTTATTAAGTACATTGTAAGTATTTTTGTTATTTGATGACAGTTGTATTTCAAGGGTCAATTTGGTATTCATTATAATGTATCTCATGAAATATAAAACAAGGAGATTTATTTCTACTTACTTGCTCTCATCAGTACTATGTGGTCTTTTACTTCCTGAATTTAAAGGCTTTATATCAGTCAATGAGACTACTTCCAAGGTTGTGTATCCATCAAATTTTACTTTTAAATTGTCTTCTAGCACCTCCTCAATGAGAGCCTCATAAAACCTAGAATTTTAAGATCACTATAATATCGGTTTAATTCACATACAATATGTTTAACTTATAAGTACTGTAATGTAAAAAGTGTACAGTAGTTCCAGAAATAAAGCATTTTTTAATTCTTACATTCCATCAGCTCTCCATTTTGCCAAACATTTTTCGCCAATAATCCATTTAGAATAGTGCCTAGTTGCAGGATCTCGTTCCTCTGCAGCCAACAGGGACGCTGTAACATCATCACTATTACTAGAACCATGAATATTAGAGACTTTTGAATCACCGTCTTGAGTCTTAATTAAATCTTGTGTCAATTCAATTACTTCTTCTAAATCAGCCTTTAACTTCAAAAGTTCTTCGTTATGTGGATCCGTTAATAACGCTGCCTCCACCTAAGAAAAATACCATCAAGAGTGAGTAAAATATTTGGTAAACAAAAATATTTTGGGTATAATGTATATTACCTACCTGTTGCAATTGTAAGGTATAATTTCGTAGATCTTCGGCCATAGTTATATATTAAATTCAATCAACCAGGCGACAAATGCTTAATTTGCTTGCTTGATAATTTATCGCTTCAACTTTTTACTGCTGTTGCTTCAATGCTTGTCATTGCTTGACATCAGACAAATCTGACAATCAGTGCTCTCAACTTTTTTTTATTTAAGGATTTTTATGACCTGGTAACTAACACTTTTAAGGCATGTCTTATTTTAATTTATAAACTTATTTTTATGAAAAATGTTGGACGTTTAAATTTGAGGGGATTGGGTTCTGTAGGTAATGAGGGGCTATTTAAAAAAACACTGCTTCATTATAATTATATTGCAGATAGTTTGAACACTGTTACACCATTATAAAATTATTATCTTTATATTTTTGTAAAACTCTTACATGTTGCTTTGACCATATCTAGATTAAAAGTACTGACTTTTTCTTACGAGAAGACAATCATCTGTTTATTAAGCATTTAAAATAATTCTAATATTCAAAATCTGTAATCATGTGTCAAGTGTTGCCTGCCATTACATTTATATTCAAACTCCAACTAAATGAGATAAACTTTCATTAAATTAACCTGTGTATAGCATAAATTATGTTTAAATGTTTGACCTAAAGGTCTTTGTTACTAGTTCATAAAATCCCTTAAAAAAATATTTAAATATCATATCTATGGCATAAACTTCTCGGGATCCTCCAAAAAGTCCACTGAAAAAATCTCAGTAAATGACCGCCATTTTACTGAGATCTCATTTCATTTCATGCCATGTTTCATAGATTAATCAACTTCAATTCATTTCATAGTATCATATTTCATAAAATAAAAAATACATATAAAAGATTACGCTGTGTGGTATGATACCTGTGCCTTTCCATTTGGAAAAATAAAACTACTACTAGCCCCGTGAGCTCACCTACTTCACCAGGTTTGAGCCCCGTGAGCTCACCTACTAAAGTTAGGGTTACGCTGACATAGCCAGGTGAATGAAGTTAGCCCCTCAAAAAAATATTTTTTTCCTATTTTATACTTATTTTCTATTAATTCGTTTGTTCATCATTTGTTCATGATTGTTCACTGTTAATAATTGTTTGTTCTGCATTTATTTATTTAAAAAAAAAAATTAAAAATATACCTACAAGTTAGCCCCTCTAATGCAATTTTTAATATTTTTCATCCTTAATGACTCGTAAATATTCATTTTCGATTGTTCTTATATAAAACACGTTTGTTCTCTTTCGAAGTTACTCGTTTTTTGTTTAATTTACTATTTTTATTAGTTGAATAAATGTATGCAAAATATGTGTACTGCGCATGCGTCAACTATAATGGCTAAACTTTCTACGCGGTTTTAGTCGTGAAAAAAAAACAAATATAAATCCTGAAGGAGCAATTAATTGGTATACAATTTAATTTAAAAAATTAAAAATAAAATAAATATAAATATGTAATAGTCGGATTTTTAATTAGACGAAGCCAGCTGACAGTAGCTAATGTCACTTTGTGAAATAATGTTGCTATATTTAAAGTAATAGTGATGCGTTCAGTTCTCGTTCAATCACATAAATGAACAATGAGTGTGAAGAGTTAATCATTAATTTCAAACTATAAAAGAATATTATTTATATTTTACAATAAAATTGTATTAAAGTGATCCAATATAATAATATGTTACTAGTAGTATGTAACTACAATCAGTTTTTTTTATTTTCATTACCTATGTACCTATAATTGTTATATTTTATACATCTATAGTTTCAACTATATGATGCATTGGAAATAGGACAGTCTTACAAGCTTCCTCGCAATGTTTTTCTTAATGTTTAAAACAGTCGGTATTCAGTACAGGTAGATACCATAGGAACATAATGTTTCGTCGAAAACTCGTTGGTATGTACAAAGCACGGCTAAAATTCGAACCCCGTGCCCGATATCGGCAGTTCGGCACACTAACTATTCACTAGACAATCGAGGCAATTTCATTAATTCAGGAGTTTTTTCAATCGTTCACTTTGTCACAACACTATTTTTATTTCATCAAAAACTGACAACACAGTAAACGTCAGTTTACTTCGTCTAATAAAAAATTAGTCGGATTTTTAATTAGACGAAGCCAGCTGACAGTAGCTAATGTCACTTTGTGAAATAATGTTGCTATATTTAAAGTAATAGTGATGCGTTCAGTTCTCGTTCAATCACATAAATGAACAATGAGTGTGAAGAGTTAATCATTAATTTCAAACTATAAAAGAATATTATTTATATTTTACAATAAAATTGTATTAAAGTGATCCAATATAATAATATGTTACTAGTAGTATGTAACTACAATCAGTTTTTTTTATTTTCATTACCTATGTACCTATAATTGTTATATTTTATACATCTATAGTTTCAACTATATGATGCATTGGAAATAGGACAGTCTTACAAGCTTCCTCGCAATGTTTTTCTTAATGTTTAAAACAGTCGGTATTCAGTACAGGTAGATACCATAGGAACATAATGTTTCGTCGAAAACTCGTTGGTATGTACAAAGCACGGCTAAAATTCGAACCCCGTGCCCGATATCGGCAGTTCGGCACACTAACTATTCACTAGACAATCGAGGCAATTTCATTAATTCAGGAGTTTTTTCAATCGTTCACTTTGTCACAACACTATTTTTATTTCATCAAAAACTGACAACACAGTAAACGTCAGTTTACTTCGTCTAATAAAAAATCCGACTATAGGTACAAACTAGACGTGCGCTAATCATGTTCGGAACTGGATTGAACATGACATCGTTCTTTTGAGTGTCGGAACTAGTTCCAGTAAACATGTTCGCGGAACTGTTTAGTTTCACGAACATGTTAAGTCTAGTAGCTGTTTGTAGTTTGTAGCTGTTTAGTTCCGCGGACATATTAAGTCTAGTAGCTGTTTGAAGCTGTTTAGTTCCGCGGACATGTTAAGTCTAGTAGCTGTTTGTAGTGTAGCGAATCACGTATTAAGTTATTATTAATTACACAATATTTTTCAAAAAAGGTATTAAAAATACAATTTTTTAAAAGCACTATATAAAAATAGATTGCCGCTTATGGCAATTATTATTGTAATTATTATTTTGTAAGGTTTTTAGTTTTAGGTTCATTGTTACAGCTGGTTGCATAATTTATTAATGTACTGTAATTACTTTGTCATAATTTCAACTACTCTACTACTTTCATTATTTTTCAATGTAGGTATTGTACGATGCACCGGAAACTATAACCTATCAGTTGTTAATTAAAATACCACGTTATTCTGATATACAACGTAAATTAAGCTCGTTGTAGCCTTACAACCTTTTTCCCATAACCGAGATACCGAATAGCGAAAGTGGTGAATGTTTTAAAATTCTCGAATTTTGAATTATGATTTTCTAAGAAATGGTCCACAAACACTTAAGGTTAAGTGCTCGTAGGAATGATGCATGGTCAAGGTCAAAATCCATAGCAAAACATTTTAATTTATTCAACTATCGACTGTAACACGTAGGTCGTAGAGCATAACTTCAATATTAATAAAAATGTAATATGAAAGAGCTCCACACGCAGTTTCATGCACTCGCTCCATCTCACTCTCTCGTATTCGTGCCATATGTCGCCTTATCTCTTTACGTGGACTCGTGTCGTTTCGAGACTCGTTCGGGTGGACTCGCCGCGCCACGCCTCCGCGCCGCGCGGTACCTATGCTCTAATCATGTCCGCATGTCCGTCATGTTCAACGCGTTCGTAGTTCCTGCATAACAGTACACTTGGAATGGAAATGGAACTGTCTGAACATGTTAATTTTGACAACTCGGATTGAATGATATAGTTCCATATGAGGACATAGTTCCAGGAACTATTTAGGTCCGGAACTACGCATGTCTAGTACAAACCTTATTAACTCCATGGTACAAACCAATTCATTTTTCATAATAGTAAAAATTAAAATGTTGTTTAGTTTGAAAAAAAAGGTTTTTTTCATATTTAATGAATATTAGTTGTTTTAACTTTGATAATCAAGGGCCTCAGCATCATAAATTTGTTGTTTGTTTAAAGCTGTACGTGTACCTTTTCCGATTAATCTTTATTTCCGTGTAAACACGAATAAAAACACATAGTTATAAGCAGTAGCAATTGTTTTGATCAAATCTAATAAATATTATATTTTATAGAAGTTGAGTGCAACTTAATATACAACCATGCCTAGTCAGTATGAGGAAGAACGTGTATGGGATGGTCAGAATCATAATAATCAATATGAAGTAAGTTAATAATTTAATTGGTGCTAATAGGTATTTTTTTTAATATAGTGACTTATTACAATTTTAAAGTAAATACATTTTATGAATATAAACTGATTTTAAAAACTCATCATTTGTTTAATAAATCTGATGCTGAACAATATTTATATTATTCCATAAAAAACAAATTCTGTTAATTAAAACTTAGAAAAAAACAAGATTTATGTTTTGTTTCCCTGACTACCTAATTCTCTTACATCTATATATCCATTATCTGTTTTAAAAGTAGCATTTTATCTTTTTACTAATTTAAATGAATATTTATATTATTTTACCAATCCTTGTCATACCATTGAAGAGTGGTTAATATGATTAAAATAAAAGTTACAACCTGAACAAATGTAATTAATCCTTAGCCAAACAGAGTAACATTAAGAACACAAACTGAAACCTTAACACGAACTGAGAACAGGCAATTCATAATTTCATTGATGTTATTAATCAAAATAAGTACTTACAAATAATTACTCCAACGCATTTTGTTGTGATATGTAGTTTGATTTATTAAACTGGTAAATAACATTTATTAGGAAGAAGGAAATGAAGATGTTATTGAGAACCCTGAAGAGGTATTAAATGAATGTCTGGAAAAATTTAAAACTCCAGACTACATTATGGAACCTGGTATTTTTGGTCAGCTTAAAAGATACTTCCAAGCTGGTGGAAATCCAGAGCAAGTTATTGAACAACTGTCAATGAATTACAATGCTGTAGCTCAGATGGCCAACTTATTAGCTGAATGGCTTATCCTTGGAGGTAATTATTATATTTGATATAGGAAATAATGTTTATTTCTTCCATTTTACCGAATTATTTAGTTAGTTGTTACCATTCTACAGTACAGTAAAAGCTCTTTATTTGCAGGTATATTTTACATAAATATGGAGCAAATACAGATACAGTGAATAGGGAATGGTAGATTATATGGGAGTATAGGGGATATGTTATATATGGTTATGGATACACAGTATTCATGTGGGAACCCACATTATGGTGTATATTAACTGCTTAACTTCAGATAAGAGCTGTTCTGTCTGAATTAGTAAAAAAAAATTAGGATACACTGAGTGAGCTACAAGTATAACTTTGAGCGAGTAAGCCAGAATTGTACATTTTGAGTGAGAAAACCAGATGTGTACATTATGCCCGCTTACCTCGACTTTCTTCTCTGTTTTATTTCTTGGAAAGTTGAAATCGACTCAAAACTGATTGCGTTATTTTACTTTGTAACTGATCGCAAGATATAAACGAAATTCAAAAGTAACTGTAACAAATTAGGGTATCAAGTGAAATTTAAAAAATAATTTCATTATGATAATGTAAAACGTGAAAATGAAGTATTTGTGCTTACATTATTGTGTGGAACAGTCTCAGTATAGTTCTTACAGAAGAGTATAACAAGTTTCCTCAATATGTTTTATCACCAGTAATAAAATTTTTATATAAATCAAAATTATAAGCTACTAGTAACTTAACATTTATTAAATGGAATTAAATTGGGAATTTATTAATTAGAATCATAAATTATTATCATATATTTTTTACTTACAGGAGTTAAAGTTAGTGAAGTCCAAGCTATGGTTGAAAATCATTTAAAAGACATGATTCTAAAAACATTTGATCCCAAAAAAGCTGATACAATATTCACTGAAGAGGGAGAGGTAATATAAAATATAGATTATTATTTTTATTTTATTATTCTAATGTCCAATATAAGCTGTAAAAGGTTAAACAATATAAAGTAGTTTTAAACCTGTGAAATATATTAAATGGGATCTAATTAAATGGTACCAGAAGTAAAAAAATAATTTACAAACATTTTTAATCTTCTAGATTAAAATATATTTTTTTATTTCTTTTTTTATTGTTTAGATGGGTGGTTCACAGCTCACCTGGTGTTAAGCGGTTACTGGAACCCATAGACATCTACAACGTAAATGCGCCACCCACCTTGAGATATAAGTTTTAAGGTCTCAGTATAGTTACAATGGCTGCCCCACCCTTCAAACCGAAACGCATTACTGCTTCACGGCAGAAATAGGCGAGGCGAGAAATAGGTGGTGGTACCTACCCGTGCGGACTCACAAGAGGTCCTACCACCAGCAATCACGCAAATTATAATTTTGCGGGTTTGATTTTTTATTGCTAACAGTAACTGTAAAATTTAGTCATAACTTAATTTAGATTACGAACCTACATTTTAATTACAATTAGAAAATAAATTTATATGAAGAACAAAACTCTTTAACTTGTTATACATAATATGCATTTTAATAATAATGAGGAACTGATACTGTGAATATTTTTATAGACACCAGCTTGGCTTACTGAGATGATTGAACATCCTACTTGGAGATCTTTAATTTACAGACTAGCCGAAGAATATCCAGATTGTCTAATGTTAAATTTTACTATAAAGGTATTGATTTCAACATTAATTTTGATTTTGTTAATATTTTGAAAAACATAGTTAAATTGCTAATCTATTTGTTTTTAGTTAATTTCTGATGCAGGTTTTCAAGGTGAGATAACAAGCATATCAACAGCTGCACAACAAATCGAAGTATTCTCCAGAGTACTCAAATCAGCTATTGTGGGTTTCCTTCAAAGTTCAGATGATTGGCAAAACAGTGTTAATGAATGTGCTGTAAGTAATAGTAACTTTGAAGATTTTACAAAAATTGCTAAATATTATAGGACTTACCTCTTAGGTATTAAGCCGGCTCCACATTCGCGGCGCGAATGTCTGCGAAGGGCGCGAACCGCGAGTGTGGATGGTTTCGCGGTCGCGCTTCGCGGCGTTCCCCGTCCGGTGGCGGTTTTCTGGTCCGCGACAAAGGGCCTGCGAAGCGCGAACGCGAAGGCATCCACACTCGGGTATGTTCGCAGTTGTGTGCGAGACGCAGTGACAAGCGGACGTCATGAGTATCGAATGGAGTAACGATCAAGGGCGGATCCAGCTTTGGTGCCAGGAGGGGGTCACATAGTCATGGTCAAGTCAAGAACTTATAATTTAATTTTGATAACAATAGATACAAGTAAAAAGTAGGTATTTTATTATAAGCACATTAAAGGTATAAAGAAATTTTAGTTTTTTAACTTAGAACTATGTTATGATATGTTGAAGTTTAGTCGTTCCGATTCCGATTGAGGTTAGGATTCAATTTGAGGCTAGGCCTAGCTAGACGTTACGTAGTCGACAAGCGCGCGCGAGTGTGGCGCGGTAAAATTCAAATTTTTGATGCGTTCGTTCCCAAACATTTGCCATCATACAAAGTTATTATATTATATTAAATTAATTAAGGAGCAACAATATACCTAGTCTTGCCATAAATACTGAAACAAAGGAAAAAAAAATTCTATTGCAAATAACATTTATTACTTTTACAGTGTGTTAGTTTAATACATAAATATAAAACAATTTAAAGTATAAAAAGCTTATTCGAAGTGGTCTCCATTGGCTGCAATACAGTCCTTTAAACGTTGAGGCCAGTTATCAATAGAAGCACGCACTCTTTCCATGGGAAAAATTTTCACTGCTAATCGTGCGGATTGTTTTAGGGACTCCAAATTATCATGGCGTTTAGAGCAAGCCGTACTCTCTAAAACTGACCATAAATCATAATCCAGCGGATTAAGATCGGGACTAGACGACAGTCAGTCTTCAGCTCTGATGTAGTCCGAAACGTTCGTTTCCAACCAAGCTGCGTAAACCGAGCTTTATGACCTGGCGCCGAGTCTTGCTGGAAGGACCATTCTTGATTATTGAACATGGTGTTGTTAAGGGGCTTCACTACCTTCTCAAGAATCGTATCTTGATACACTTGTGCCGATGTTTTGATACCTTTTTCACAAAAGTATGGCTCAGTCACTCCTTCATGGCTAATACCCCACCAAACCATCACTGAAGTCGGATAGTGCCCACGTTGCACTCTGTCGACTAATTGGGAAGCTTCCTTAGAGCTTTGAGCATAAATACGGTCATTTTGTTTGTTAAAATGTTGCTCAATTGTAAAAAAAATCTCATCCGTAAATAACATTTTTCTGTGACCTCCCTTTGCTAGTTGTTTCGATTTTACCCCCCATTCTCTTTTAAATTATCAGTTAAGAAATGACCACTAGGTCTCTTATAGGCTGCAAGTCTTAAGTCATCTTTTAAAATACGCGACATGGTTCTCGGTGCTATCTTCATCTCCCGAGATAAAATCTTTTGCTTTCGGACAGGATTTCTTCGAATTCTTTCCCTTACTGCTTTGACCACCTTTTTCGTACGAACACTACGTGGACGGTTAGATATTTTTCGGTCACAAACAGAGGAGGTCTCATTGCACCTATTAATAGCCCGGTACACAAACATTTTACTAATACCAAGCGTATGGAGAGTTTTAAAAATTGCATTTGGCTCCATACCTACTTTGCGTAATGCAATCACAGCGATTCGGTTTTCTTTATCACCCCACTCCATTTTAATATCTCAAAATATTGTACAATGTATTGGCGCCAAAATGAGAAAACTCAATGAGCAATCATATAAAAATGACAGATTCCAAATTCAAATGTAATATTTTGTTTATTTTTAATTGTAACAGTATTTATGGCCAGACTAAGTATTGTGTCCTTAAATCATTATGTTCAATATGTGGTCCACCTAGGTCCTGGGACCAGCTCAGGGGGGGGTCATGACCCCCATGACCCCCCCCCTGGATCCGCCCTTGGTAACGATCGGCAACTAACGTTCCTTGAATGTTATCATTCTGAGCCCGTGCTTTAGCAAGCTCAACATGGAGATCATAAAAACAAAAAGTACATGATGCATGGCTGAGAAGTAGTGCAATTATGGAAATTCCTGTGCCATATTTAAAGAAGAAAAAGGATTCCTTAATGTCTAGCTATAGAAAAAAAGTTAAGGATTGTTGCGATGGATTTGTGTCATCCACCACCTTCTTCTCCTCCATTTATTTTTTATTTTTTATTTGTTTTTTTGATTTTATAAACGTAGAATTGTAACACGCTAAGGCACACAATGTCAGAGCAGCAGCAACTTCAACGTCCATTTCAGTCAAATGCGCGAACGTAAATGCGAAAGGTTGCGTGTGTAGAGGGCTATGTTTTTCACGTCGTGTTCATGCGCGAACCGCGGCCGCGGTTCGCGGGCAAATGTAGAGCCCGTATTAGAGGAATATAGTGAATCTATACATATAAATAAAATTGGAGTGTATGTTTGTAATATTGAAATAACCCTTTTTTACTACATGCATATACGGTACATACACCAAAATAACATTTTTTACAATTTTTGTCGTTGTCGTTTTATCGCGGCTTATTGCGAGGCCAACGTCGGAACTTGTTATTTCCAAAAGCGAAAGAAACCGTTCTACGTTTGCTTGTGACGTTGTAAAAAGAGTAGTATCGTCTGCATATCTCAGGTTTGATATCAATCGACCTCGACGAACGTGACAAAACATACATATTCAAACGTGATTTTTCTCGAATCATGTCTTCATTTTCGCGGTCTTTCCAGTAAACCCTGTATTGTATGTACGCTTAATAACACTTTGTAAACCGCGCTTTTGTTTTAGAAAATGGTTTGTCATGGCGCGCACACATACGTTTACAGTCAAGTTATTGTTCACATTCTCTCACAAGAGCCAAGAGGTGGCGCTATTATGAAGAGGTTGAGCCAGGAAATAACTCGTTGTGCTCAACAAGGGTATGTTGCCTGTGTCCGGTGGCCTATTAAATTTTAAATTTGAAGTGATACTTTAATAGATCATAATGATTGTTTCGTGCAGTGGCCACGATGTGACCCCAATAACACTGGCCTTGACCTCTGGTGAGAGTTGGCGCAACGCTCGGACGGCACTTGCAGCCATGCTATCGAGGGGCGCCCTCAATCCGGCTGATATCTCGGTGTTGTTCCGCGCTTACACGCAACCAGACTCGCCACCGGTTCATTTACTTAGGATACCACAGTTTTTGGGTAAGGCTTTCTTGCTGCTGTATTTTTTATAACTCCACAGATGAGCTCTCTTGGCATTGAGTCGAAGCAGAACCCTTGACATGACGAATTGGATGCGGCCACTCGCCCAAAGGTAACATCGGGCGACTATCCTACCCTACGAACAAGAAGATTATTGTTTCTTTTATTTTTATTATCCATGTAGTGGCATATGGTGATGGTGATGGATGATCGCGTTGGTGAGTGCTTACCGTCGCCCATGGACGTCAGCTATGTCAGAGACACAGCCAAATCGCTACTTACCATTGAGTACTTTCCAAAATCCTCGTTTGAAGAAAGATATTATGTTATAGCGCTCAGGAAACACCGTGGCGGAAAGTTCAATTGAAATCGGATGGTATTTGGCAGAAAAGATCTTTGGAAACGCACTGTTGATAAACGCAATGGTTCTAGATAATATGTATGAACTCTTCTTTGGTGGCGGGCAGTGTCATGGCCAAATAGTGTGATCATTTCCTCAGAGCACTTCGTGGACCAATAGGAACGATGGTATAACATAAGTAATAGAAATCGAGAAAATTTCATAGTATTTCTTGACCTGCATCTTACTTTTTTTTTTCAAGGTAAAAACATTTAATATGGTCTATTTGAGTTATTTCATATATTTGTTTCACAGAACTACTCGTTGATTCATTGTTCAAATTGGGAAGCAAACTGAATCCGGAACACAAATCCAAATATATGTATCTTTTGGCATACGCTGCTAGCGTTTGCGAAAGTCCGAGTCCCGGTAAACCTGTTAAAGACGAACTAAAGGCCACTGTGCAAGCTATTGAAAAAGTACATGCCGTGTGCAGCAGCTCTGCTAGCTCCAGCGAACTCATCGCCGAATTACCTACTCTATACCATTGTATAAGGTATTATTTCTTATAAACACGTAAAGAATATGACGGAGTTTGTGATAGTACGTCTAAAAACACGAGTATAAAACTGTGAAGTTAAATTGTATAATACTTAATACTATAACCATGTTTTATGTAAATATGTATTGTGTATATAATGATAGACATATTTAACTTTAACAACACTGTTTTGAATTAATATAATATTTTACATAAATAGATATATTTTGGCTGCTGAATAATAGTAGCATATTTCTTTACGATGAGTTATAAATTCAATGAAATTACTTACAGATTCCCCGTAGTCGGTATGGGAGTTTTAGTTTGGGTGGAGTGTGTTGTGACCGAACCTTCGTATTTCAAACTCTGTACAGAACATTGTCCTTTGCACCTGGCGCTATTAGACGAGGTCGCGTCTTGTCATCCACTGTTGCATCACAGGCTCTTGAGATTATTAGTGAAACTCTTTGAATCGCCACAAGACGAACTAGAGATATTAGTCCAGGTAAGATTCTTTTCATTCCATAAAATGCAGACGCAGGCGTCACACGATCCATATGGTGGTTCCTGGATCCCGTAGATACCGCAAAATTAATGCTGCTGCCGCCTTAAAACATGAGATGGAAGTGATATTCTCCACTTTATGCCAAATTGCACGAATACTTCGGGCAGACCATAGACCTATATAGTAGGGACACGACATATTGTTCTATACGTACAATTGCTTATATAAATAGCACCCATTTTGAAGGCACATACATAAACATATATCTATCTCGTTCTTACTCAGCACTTTAACACAACAGGAAAACAATATAACAGTATTTCAGTGCGTACATAAAATGAAACATGAATATACGTAAATATATCCGTCTCCGTCTAATGAGGCCGAAAATCCGCCATGTTTAGCGCGCCAAATGTCATTGTCACGTCAGTTCGGCCGTCTGTTTTGGGTTGTACATTATTTATTGACTATGATATCGATTTAATATGATTGCTTATATAAAATTTCTTATTTTATCATGCTTAAAACATACAAAAATAATAATTAAAACGTATTTTATAGGATCTCAAGAAAGTCGATGTCCTAAAACTATTATCTATATGTATTTAAATTCATTATGGAGCCCTCATCCGAAAAATCCATTTTTCGGTCGGAATCTATTGATCATGACACTAATCATAAATACCACTTTAAAATATGTCATCAAAACATATTTAGACATTCTGTTTAGATATTTCGGGAAAAAGGCTACCGACAAAATCTCTTCGGAACTATTTAAATAAAATAGTTTTATTCCACAGTGAGTAAAACACTATTGTAAATTTGTTAAATTTTTAATAATTAAGTGATTTTAGAGAGGAAGTCACAAGGAATGACGTTTATAATTAATGAATAAATGTTCTGTAGGTGTTTTTTTTTTCACGCGGTCCCTTGATAAGTTTAAAATTTGAATCACTCTCAAGCGAAAGTGATTCAAATGGTGCGGCGCACCTTCCTTGGGGTGCGCTGCGGTAGTATGTTACGGACTTTAGAGTCAGCAAAACAATTAAAATAGATTGTAATAGTCTAAGAAAAACACTTACTCAAAATACGATAACATTTAGCATGCTAGAAATGGGCTGATGGCTTTGAACTACGCCATATCTTTATGTTTTGCGACAAACGACAACTTTATAAAATCAGTGTAGCAACTTTTAAAAATCATCATATCGTTTACTTGGCAAATTCGAAGGACGAACTTGTCTTAGATTTCACCCATCTAAATCATATCATATTTGCACATAACAATATACCTACTTACTTCCCATTAAAGTATAAATTCTACAAATAAATAATACTCAACAATATTTAAAATAAAATGAGCCAAGAACGTTTATCGATAAAACCTGATAACATTGAAATCTTTTGTACAGCACTAAAGCCGCCATGTTTTGTGGCCAGATGACGTCACAGTGGCACGAAATTTTGGTTGACGTTTCATTTCCATAGGTTTCCTACTTCATTGGGGCAGACCCATTAAGAAATAAAACAAATTGTATGTGGGTAGATGCAGAATAACAATACATACAAATCCCGAACATTAACGTTCAAACTATAGAGGAGCGACGATAACCTGCGCCTAACGAGCAGACACCCGCTTGGTGGAAGATTTATCTATGGCGTTTCATCCTTTAACATTTAGAAAATAAAATTTACCAGTGATAAAATATTTTAATAAGAAACGTTTTGTTTCAGCTTGAATTGAAAAAGATGCTTTTGGATCGAATGGTGAATTTATTAAGTCGCGGTTGTGTTGTCCCCGTTCTTAGATACATTAAACAGTGCTGGCAGCGCGGAGATACAGATATTTCGTTGATTAGATACTTCATAACTGAGGTATGTTTAATGATCTTATCCTTCATCGTTTTGAATTCGTTTCATGGTGTGGTGTTCCATATATAAGAAATGTTGAAATTTAAATGTGTAAACCTTTTCCTCAAATTTTGGAAGAATGCTTGGCATAATATGTATAATAAAAGTGGAAATCCTAAATTAGACAGCTTTATGAAGTAAATTTAAGAATAACTCGAATATGTAGTACCAAACGATTCATAACTCAGTGGTACGCGTTACCTTATAACGCATGCTTGTCATTGTGCTACTTTATAGTCGGGACTAAGGAAAGTGATAATGGCTAGTACAGTTAGCTTACTAATTAGGAAAGAAGTAAAGAAAGGATGACCGTGCATTATTTGTTCCCAGATATTTATTGTTGTCGTTTTAATGTCACTGAAGCTGTAGCGACCGTTTCAGTATAATATTCTCTAAAAAGGGTATATTTGACAGTTCAAGACCCCAAAACCGAATATGGGATAATCAACTTAGGGTGGATTCGACCAAACAAGAGTAAATCTTATTCTTAGAATAACTCGTCAGTTAATCGAGAGTAAATCAATTTTACGTTTTACCATCTACAATTCTAAGAATAATGGGCCTATTCGGGTATTGTTACTATACCGCCGTTTCGCACGGAATAGAGCTATTCCTAGAATAAAGTAATGGCGTCAGTCAGTCCAACATCTGATTTCTGTCATTTCATAAATATTTATTCTGTTTTAATTTCAAGTCAACGCAATGCACTAAATTATTATTAATAGTCTGGCATTGTATAATGCAGCGTTTAAACGAAAAAAGATAAAACCACACGACAAAACTCGACAATTCCCTCAAACAAACAACAAATAAAATTAACACGTTTGACAGCTAGATATCTTGATAATGTATAGAACTGTTTATTTGTTTTTTGGTGTACAATAAAGAATACTCTCTCTCTCTCTATCTTACACTACAGCTACTTTTTCACACTAAAATACGGCAAAATCGAGTTGACGCTTTGTATGCTCTTACACTATGCCGTTGTACAATAGGAGTGGGCGATATAAATCTTTTTTTTTTTTTTTTTTTTTATTGCCCTTGTAGGCAGACGAGCATACGGCCCACCTGATGGTGAGTGGTTACCGTCGCCCATGGACTTCAGCAATGCCAGGGGCAGAGCCAAGCCGCTGCCTACCGCTTAATACTCTCCACAAGCCTCGTTTGAAGAAGGACATGTCATAGCGCTCAGGAAACACCGTGGAGGGGAGCTCATTCCATAGCCGGATGGTACGTGGCAAAAAAGATCTCTGGAAACGCACTGTGGATGACCGCAGTGGCCCCAGGTAGTATGGATGAACTCTACTCCGGTGGCGGGCGGTGCGATGGTAAAAACGAGATGCCGGTATCATCTCGAACAACTCCTCAGAGCACTCCCCATGGAACATACGGTACAAAATACAGAGGGAACCGAAGTCCCTCCGCAGACCCAGAGGCTCCAAACGATCCGTGAGAATGGGATTATCGACAATCCGAACGGCCCTCCTCTGTATGGAGTCAAATGGAAGAAGCTGGTATTTGGGAGCCCCGGCCCAGAGATGGGAGCAGTACTCCACGCGAGGCCGGACTTGTGCTTTATAAAGCAAAAGTCTTTGTCCAGGCGTGAAGCACCGCTTCGCTCTGTTGAGGACTCCCAGCATTTTGGACGCCAACTTGGCTTTGCCTTCCAAATGACTCCGAAACTGGACATCGCTCGAAATGTCGACCCCAAGTATCCCAATACTCTCGGACGGTTGCAGGGA
Source organism: Bombyx mori (assembly GCF_030269925.1). Taxonomy (NCBI): domain Eukaryota; kingdom Metazoa; phylum Arthropoda; class Insecta; order Lepidoptera; family Bombycidae; genus Bombyx; species Bombyx mori. Next base: position 9,534,245 of record NC_085111.1, read on the forward strand.
TACTCCTTGGAATTGCGGCGCCATGACAAAGGGGTCCTTCTTCGCAGTGAACGCGCAAACTTGTGTCTTTATCGGGTTGAATTGAACCAAGTTCAATTCACCCCATTCGGAGACTCGCCCCAGAGAGTTCTCCACTTCAGACACAAGTTTTGATCGTCTCTCTTGCACCGCGCTCCGAGAGAGACTCTGATGGCCGATATATCGCGCATCCCCCGTGCTGTCATCCGCATAGCAATGCATGCCATCAATAGACAGCATGTCATTGATATACAGGATGAAAAGCGTGGGGGAGAGCACCGAACCTTGTGGAACGCCAGCGTTAATGGTCATGGTATCAGAACAGTCACCGTCTACAACGACCGTGATGCTCCGCCCATCCAAAAAGCTAGCGATCCACTTGCAGAGACCCTCGGGGATTCCGTAAGATGGTAGCTTCGATAGAAGTGCCCTATGCCAGACCCTGTCGAAGGCCTTCGCGATATCAAGGCTCACAGCAAGAGCCTCGCCCTTGCTCTCCAAGGCTTCAGCCCACCTGTGAGTAAGGTATACAAGAAGATCGCCAGCTGAGCGACCGTGACGGAAACCGTACTGTCGGTCACTGATCAGCTGGCGATCCTCAAGATACTTCAGGAGTTGTGTATTTATTATTCGCTCCATCACCTTGGAAAGCAAGGAAGTTATCGCGATAGGCCTATAGCTCGACGGGTCCGACCGGTCACCCTTCTTGGGGATAGGGTGGACGTGGGCGGTCTTCCATGAAGACGGAACCCTGTTAGCGCAATAAGAGAGGCGATACAAACGCGTTAGCGCAGGTGTCAGCTCAGGGGCGCACGTTTTCAAAACCACTGCGGGGATGCCGTCTGGCCCACTCGACTTATGGACGTCCAGGAGTCGGAGCTCCCGCCTAACTGCACACTGTGTGAAGCAGATATCCGGCAGGGAGCTATCACACTGGGGGATGTTCGGTGGAGTGGCACCCCCGTCGTCCACAGTCGAGTTCGAGGCGAAGAGTTTGACCAGAAGGTCAGCCTTCTCTTTCGCGCTGTGGGCCAGAGTGTCATCGGACTTGCGCAGTGGTTGGAGACTAGACCTGCAAAAGTTTCCTTCTGCAGCTTTGGCGAGCGACCAAAAAGCACGGCTCCCGGAGGGATAGCTCTTTAATCGCTCGCCAACTCTAGCAACGTGCTCCGACTTCGCCTTGGCAATTACCTTCTTGTAGGACCTGGAAGCGGCGTTATATTTCCGCCTTTCCCCTGAGATGTTAGGATCCCGACGTCTCCTGGCATTATCCCATGCCACGTATGCGGACCGCTTGAGGTGTGCAGCATCCCTACTGGCATTGTTATACCAGGGTCTGCTGCGACCCCCAACGGGCACTTCAGAGGAGGGAATAAACAATTCCATCCCCCGGAGCACCACGTCTTTAAGACGGTCCGCACAGACGTCAGGATCAGCAGAGGAAAAGCAGAACCGCCCCCATGGGTAGGATGCGTAAAATTCACGCAATCCATCCCAATCTGCTGACATATACCGCCAAACTCTACGATACCCGGTCGTCCTACGACCGGGACGAGAGAGTGGTACGGCAGCACGAATAAGGCAGTGATCAGACGATCCTAGCGGAGCGTCGACCACCACACTGTATCCGGCCGGATCTGTGGTCAGCAGAAGGTCCAACAAAGAAGGCTCGTGCCCCTCGATATCTGGGACACGGGTGGGCTGTGTCACCAGCTGGGAGAAGCCGTAGGCCAAGGCGAAATCGTAGGCAGTCCGACCCGGGAGGTCAGTGGTTCTGGACCAAGATTCCAAGAACCACTACCTCCGCAGATGGGTACTGCTCAAGCACGCGGTTAGTCCCCTCTTGCACATGCTCAAACAGAGCTGAACCTGCATCACTGCTGTGGGACCTGTACAGGCACGCGTAGATTCGGATACAGCCCCCGTGATCCACGCGCAGCCACAATAGGGACAGGTCCCGTTGTTCGAGGCCCCGAAGACGGCGACAACAGACATCCGCCCGGACGAATACGCACACCCCGGCTTTACGTAGGAAGTTGTGCTCCAATACGTAGCCGGGGTATTCAAGGTATGAGGTATCGTCCGGAGCAGATATCTGCGTCTCCGTTAAAAAAAGCAGGGCAGGCTGCGCCGTCTCAAGGTGGTGGTGTACGGCGTCAAGGTTACTATGTAGGCCCCTGACATTGCTGAAATCCACATTAAATGTGGAATGGGGAACCGCCTGTAAAACCCTTTTCTTTTTTTTCGACTTCATAAATTATATTTCTGGAGAGTAGGATTAGGAGAGGTAGGATGTTGGAGGTGAGATCGAGGCAACACCTGAATGAAGCGCGGAACATAGTACGTGCTCGACCACGGGTTGCGTGAGAGACTGACGCAGGGCATGGAAGGGCCCCCAGTCCACCCTGCGTACGATCGCCGGGATCCACTCCGGTCTCCGACTCCGGCACGACGACCGCACGACAGGATTTTACACCGGTTGGCGGGACAGCTTCCCGGGGCGGAGTTTAGTAGAGACACCCGGGTTCAGGTCCCCTACTGACCGGCGGGCGGCAGCGGATACCGTTTCACTAGGTCTCCCTATACCCCCGTCAAACAATCACGCCCCGTGATCTCGCACGCACGTCTGCTCCGCATGTTCCAGGCGTCACCAAGACTCACCCCCAGCAAGGAAGGGGAAAGGGAAGGAATAGAACTGGCTCTCCAACCTACACGCCGGAACACAGCTAGGCTATTTGGCGGCGGACTCTAGTTGGAGGGTGGTCGCCAGCCAGTCGGACAAGTCCTACCACCGATTATGTATTCGGCTCCCGTTTTGCACCACCCAGGGGTCACTTGTAGGGAATCGCGGGTTAAACCTACGGAAGCGGGAAGCACCAACCCCCATATTCGTACCTAGATTCAATATCAATTCAATCGTACCTAGATTCAATATCTATATATCGCAGCAATATCGTTGAATCCGATATCGCCCCGCACGAAATCTATATATCGATATCGGCCGATACACGATATTGCTCGATGTGATGCGCATCGGCATATCGTACCGATTCGTGAATATCAGCAATATTCGTTTGGTTCGTATCGAATCGGCCAGAGTGAGTGAGCGCACGATAGGGATATCATGTGATGAATGAAACAGAAACAGGCATTATCCATACAATTGTAAACCTTATATTTAAGTCCATATGTCTGTAGATTATTCTTAGCGTATCAGCAGGATACAATTTAGGAAAGAAGTTTCAATTTTCGACCCTAACTTGAATGCAGTATAGCCTATTTGCATCGTTGAATTTAATTTCACGCGCTTAGACCTTGAACTACAATTTTTGGACAAGTGTTTATAAATACTTAATAGTTTTTTGTGTTTGATTTTTAAAGTACACATTTTTCTATTTTTAGTTGAATCCAAATAATTGAGTTTATTTCTTGTGTTTGTATTAAACTTTTGAAATCTACACTCTTTTGGTATATTTTGTAATTTTAAATTAAGACACAAAATACTAAAAACTGAAAATAATGTAGCCAGTCCTAAGCCTGGTAAAAGCATGAAGGAAAGTTTTCTTGATATTTTTATTTTCATGTTCTTTTTATTACTTTAAAATCATATTATAAATTGATATCAGAAAACCAATCGTATAACGTTGACTTAAATCTATATCTACTACGATATTATATCAGCGTATCGTTTCAAATCTCAAATATCATGAATCGAGAAAATCTACTAGCATCCATCAATATATAGATTCAAAAAATATATAGATTCAATATCCGATATTGATCCTCGATATATAGATACGATTCGATACGCGGCAAAACCGATATTACCCACTCCTATTGTACAACATTTATTTGCCTGATTTTATTTTCGTTCACCATTCACTCGGCTATTCGCGTATTGTTATTCCTAGCGCAAGTACACTATCGTTTACGTGGAAAAACGCCTATGGATTTACTCGAGATTAAAATCATGGAATAGGTTATTTATTCCTCGTATAGTTACTCATGTATAAATTTAAGTTTGGTCGAATCCACCCTTATACTGATAACAATATATATTTGCCGACACCAGGAAATACTTAAAGGGGATGGCCCATTTTAGGCCCAAAGCGGACAATAGATTATAGAAAAAATACTTAGTGCATTAATTTTGTCATAAATAAATATGTATTTACTTTCTTGCAAATAAGCGCCACTATAGTTTACAATAAGTAGTTTAAAAAAAGTAACTCTATTGAAAAAACAAGGATTTTTATTTTTGCGGGAAAAATATTGCCAGCTTCAAATCCTTTTACGTATGAAGTAAATATTTTGAGTATATAAATAAAACATATAAATAAATCATTTTAAGTATTATCATTCATCAAACGATTTTAATGGATTTTATGCACATAAAATAATATCGAAGACATACCCATTGGACTTTAACTTGTAACTATACTTGAGACCTTAGAACTTATATCTCAAGGTGGGTGGCGCATTTACGTTGTAGATGTATGTGGGCTCGAGTAACCACTTAGCAACACCAGGGTGGCTGTGAGCTCGCCCACCCATCTAAGCATTAAAAAAAACTTTACTAGTATTGTTATTTAAATATGTACAACTAAAACAAAAACATAAAAAATAATGTGTACTCGTAAAAAAAAGATTAAGATATAAATCAATTATCGGTTATTTAAAAAAATAATCGATATATGAATTTCATGTAATTATTTTTCTTTATACTGACAACACTGAATTTAATCTGACTGACTGATACTTCGCTTGCTGCTTGTGGTGTTGTGCTTGCGTACAAAATGGATGTGTTTTGATTTTTCTTCGATTTATTTTACTTTTATCAATAACGTTTCATACTACGACTAAAAAACATTGTGTGAATTGTGGTTTTACCCTGACCGAGATTTAAAACCGTGTATATGCTCTCCTTTGCTATTTTTAGATGATACTAATTGTGTATGAAGATGAAGAAAATATAGATATTTAAAGAATTAAGTGTGTTTTTATACCCTATTGGATAAAAATACATAAGGAACATCTTAAACATTAAGAAAAGAAAAGTTCTTGAAGTATCTCACAATCCGACACTTATTTATATAGAAAATTAACCTCAAAACGAGTTTTTATTTTTATTATATTTTTTATAATAGTGGCGTCAATTTCAATATTTTTTTTAGATATCCAATACATTTAAGAATTTGAATCAGTACATTTTTATAGTAATATTTGATGTCCATCTTGGGCCTAGCACACTATGGAGAGTGGGCAATCCCCTTTGGCAATGAATATTGTATTCGGCGAAAACAAAGCAAATACATTATCTCATTTTCATACACTGTATACAAATGAATACTCGTTTCGTTTACCGATAAACGCCAATCGCTCGGTTAATGAATATTCCCTTTGTCGATTAGATGTGCTTCCTTCTCACACAACAATGTGAAGTACTGGTAGCCACTTGGCATCGAGAACGGATCGTAATCTCGTCACTCCACCTACAGCAGTAAAAAACACAACACACTGACGTATTCCAAATCCCATTAAGACGCATAATAACTTTGATAATGATTTACATGTTCGTATAAGTAAATTCCACCCTTTCTGGATCAAATAAGAATTTTTAATTTAATTAAAATAAATACTATAGAATTTGAATTGAATAATAAATAGATTTAGTTTCTTATAGATAATTTTGATCATTTAGCTTCAGTAGGTTTTTGGTAGACAGCGGCTTGGCTCTGCCCCTGGCATTGCTGAAGTCCATGGGCGACGGTAATCACTCACCATCAGGTGGGTCGTATGCTCGTCTGCCTATAAGGGCAATAAAATAAATGTTCTTATTTTCATTGCTTATATATGTGGATGAGCTCACGGTCCAACTGGTGTTAAGTGGTTAGCGGATCCCAGGAACATCAACAATGTAAATGCCGCCACCCACCCTGAGTCAGGGGTTCAGTTTCAGTTTTTACAGTACAACGGCTGCCTCACCCTTCAAATCTAAACGCATTACAGCTTCACGAAAGAAACAGGCATAGTGGTGATACCTATACCTATAGATTTTTTGCGGGTTTGACTTTTATTACACGACGTTATTTCTTCATCGTGGTAGTGATTTGTGAACACGTGTAAGTACGTATTTGATTAGAAAAATGGATACCTGTCTACAAGATTAAGATACCGAAAGAGTCACATCTCTCGATACGTATAAACCGGGCGTCTTATCCTTTAGGCCACGACTGGGATGTGTTTGGTCAGTTCATCATTGTGAATATAATTTTATTTTCAAACTTAATTCAAGTCTTATATCCATAGGTTTTGGACGCAATAGCACCGCCGTACACGCCCGAGTTCGTACAACTTGTCCTACCCATGGTAGAGAATGAAGAAATAACCGGAACGATGAGAGCAGAAGGTGAAAACGATCCAGTTTCTGAATTTATAGGTATGTTATCGTAATTAATATGTATCTCTGTATATATCACTGTAATAATTATAATTGCTCTTTCTTTTCTTTCTTATTCTTCTTCTTCCTTTTTTTTTATTACTTAGATGGGTGTACCAGGTCACGGCCCACCTGGAGTTAAGTGGTTATCGGAGCCCATAGACATCTACAACGCAAATGCCGCCACCCACATTGAGACATGAGTTGTAAGGTATCACTTTTAGCAATACAACAGCTGCCCTGCCCTTCAAACTGAAACGCATTACTACTTCACGATAGAAATAGGCAGGGTGGAGGTAGCTACCCGAGCGGACTCGCAAGACGTCCTACCAACAGTAAACTACAGTACAGTATAGTATTAGTATTTTACTATACTACTGGTATTTCGCTCCCTGTCTAAACTAAATATCACGTTAGCGGTTCACTGGTCACTGATCACTGGTTTAGTGCTCAGCAATGAGATGAAAGGTAACCTCTATTCTTCGTCGGGCTTCAAACTATTTTCATACCAAATTTCGTCAAAATCGGTTCATTGGTTTGGACGTGAAAACGTAACAGACTGAGTCACTTTTAGTGATGGGTAAAATGGTTTTGAAAAGGACCTGTGATACACGAGCGAGACCAAAACCAAGCTCAAACAAAAAATATACAAACATTCCATGAATATTATAAGTTTAAATATTAGTCAACTGAAACATAATTATGCTTTTCTTAGGGAACAAAATATTTTGAAGAATTTGAACTTTGTAACTTGCTTCACTAGATTTTAATACTGAACAAAAAAAAACAGTTAACTTTACCACTATTTGAAAAACAAGTTGTTATTGTAACAAGTGTGCTCTATGCTTATTATGAATAATTCATGGGCATCAAATATTAAATACATTAATATATTTGATCTATATGTGAGTCGTTTATTATCAAAGGTGGCAATCTGTGCATTTGGACAAAACATTTTTATTGATATGTCAATACAGATTTATTTGAATATAATCGTCTCCTTCAAAGAATACGGCTCAAAACCTGCATTAAATAAAGGTTAATAGTTAACCTGTTATTTATCTAAGATGTCGTTCCGAAGAGTTTTGTGACTGCCAATGGAATACAAAGTCAATAATTCGTTTTTCTGATTTACCAATCATTGTCCAAAAGTCAGATTGCCGCCTTTGATAATAGTCGACTCATGTATAAAAATATATGAAAAATAATGAATGGTGGTTAATTGTCAACATTTTCTGGATCGCAGTGTTTTACTAATAAAACTAATTAAATATTGATTGTGTACAATTTCCTATTTACGCCTTTAAAAATGGATATAATATATTTAGGAAAATTATTAAAAAATCCTGAGTATCAGATCAATTAAGTAAAAACAAAACTGAATACCTGAGACCAACACTAAATAAGCAAGAGCAACACCGAAACCAAAATTGTCTTAGTCTTGGTCTGTTTCTTAGTTTGTTCATGGCTTATTACTTTTGTTTATAATATTAGTATGTATGGTAGTATGAAATTATGGTCAAACCATTGACCTTCCTTTGTTTTCTTTGTTGCAGTTCATTGCAAGGCACATTTCGTCGTTGTTTGAAGATATATAAATAAATATATAATAAACTAAATGTAACAATAATAATATGATTCGTTTTAGTAATAATAATAAAATGATTTATTTTATTATCAACCAGTTTTTTTTTGTTACTTTTAATATTGTGGCATTCTATTTTTGCGATATATACTAGTGTCCTCTTGCAGCTTTTCTGTCATAATATCGTTTGAGTGCCTCTTCAAACACCAAACCCACAGTTCTCTTTTTCCAGATGTCAATTTTTTCTTTTGTCTCTATTTCAGCATTCTTTTTCTTATTGTTTTTATTTTGTGTTTCTAATTTTATTGTTTCAGTTTTTGGTTGTTTGTCAAATTCAGCATCCGTTTCAGACTTATTAACTTCACCTTTTGTGGACTTTTTAGTTTTTGGATCTTTTTCATTTTCTTCATCACTAGGATCATCAATTGAAAAATCAGAGTCAGCATCAATATTCTCATTATCTTTCTTTAATCGTTTTATTTTTCTCATTTGTTCAAGATTAACACGATTTACTTCTTCATCAGAATCTTCAATTTCCCCATCAGATAATAATGCATTATCATTGGTAACTTCTCTTTTCCGATAGTTTCTTTTCTTTAGTGTTTCTGTTGGATCTTTATAAGTTGATGGGTTATTTGTATGCATTTTCTCCATTGTCTCAGTACTTTTACACTCCTTGTTGTCAGGATTTCCTAGTTTTTGCTCATATAAATGACGATAAAAACCACCTGAAACAGTATTTAATATGCAATATTAGACAGTAGAAAATGTTCAGGCAGTCACACACATAAATAACAAGCATCAAAATGATCATAAGCTGAAAGACCTACTGCTAGAACTTCCCCAAAAATTCGCCACAGCAAAGTAACAGAAAACTTTTATTCAAGTATAACTACAAAATGGAAATATATGACTTCAAGATGACTCAAAACGACTGTGAACATACTGTGTTCCACACAATTGTATGTTACAGTACTTTATTATTATGAGGGTACAAAATAATTTAATATCAAATATTCTATCAGCCCACAGACATCCACTGCTGGACAGAGTCCTCACCCAAGCCTTGCCAGAAAGACCGGTCCTGCTCTGCTTGCATCCAGCAGATCCCCGTGAACCTTAATAGGTCGTCTGTTCATCTTGTAAGAGGCCTACTCACTCCATGTCTTCTGATATGTCCAATAATGCAACTAAAATCCCCAGACATAACTAAACCAAACATAGTATGTTAAAGATACCCAAATCATGTTGCTTAGTGACATCTCCTATGCTTTCAAGATATTCTTCCCTTTTTTCTTTTTCTTCTTCTATCTTCATTTCCTCCAATTTCTTCTTATAAGCAGAAGTAACAAATACTTCTTTATCTTTAAATTCATCCCCCTCCTTTTCTCTTTCCTTTTGTATCTGAATAAATACAAACCACATTAAATTGATTAAAATGATATTGCCAGTTTCCCAGGCTAAGAATAAATGAAACCTGATCTGATTTGATAAAATACCTGTCTTTCAACTCTGCGTTCATTTTCTAATTTTCTCTTATTGGCTGTTTTGATCAAATTTTCGATATATTTTGGCTTCCTTTCTTCTTTTATCTTTACTTTTTCTTTTTTACTTTTAACTTCGTCATATATTTCATCATATTGATAAACAGTGGGATCTTCTAACAATGCTTTCTCTTGGGAAATCTTGGCCTAAAATTTTATTTTAAAAGTTACATTACAAACCACTTTTCACATGGGCACATAGTAGGGATGGACGTTTAAAATATACATCGATGTTTTTTTCGATGTGATGCATCAATCGGTCACATCGATGGTAATACGATGTATTGGGAAATACATCGATGTTTCTTATATATCGATTGTTTTAGGTTAGGCATTAATTAAAACAAAAATATGTATTAATCAGGAAATATATGTATTAAAATTAAAAATCACCGAGACAACACATTTTTTTTACATATTCCAATATTTTTTGTCAATGCTATGTAAAAACAAAAGTTTGCTTAATCTCTTCCCCTTCAGCCGGTTTCTTTGTTCAGTCATAACTAGCCCTGCCTGTGAAAAAAGTCTTTCTGAAGGGACTGACGTGCCAACTATTGTTAAATACTTAAAAGCTATTTTGTACAGCTTCGGGAATTGTATTTTGTAATCTCTCCAAATTTCTAACGGATTTTCTTTAAGTCTTCCAACAGGAGTTCGGAGATAAACGGAAAGTTCGTCAGACAAAACGTCTTCAGATTTGTTAATTTTCCAGTTACGATGCACTAACTTATGGTGATCAGTCCATAATGAAAAGGCCTCTTCATTTTTATCGGACTTGTCAGAATCGGACTCAGGTTCTTCATTGCTATGCAAATTCTTCTTCATTAAATCTTTAATTTTCGTAACAGCATTCGAACAAGCTATCGGATCATTGAAATGCATTCTTTTAAACCGTGGATCTAAAATACTTGCGATAGCCAGAGCATTCACATGTTCTATTGAACCCATTCTTTTATTTATTTCATTAATAGCAAGTTTCTGCACCTCTTTCGCTACGGGATCTTCTATAACAGCTGAAGTTATTTTAGAGAGCATGCAACGAACTAAGGGAATAATTTTACTACTTGTGCAGTATTTATCACCTGAAATTTCTTTTGTAGCCGCTTCTAAGGGTCGCAATACCATGATGACAGACGATACAGTAGATATTTCCGATGCACTCAGCATTGCAGGTGCTCTAGGGTGGCGGAAGAGAATATCATTTATGACACTACGGAGTTCTAGAAATCTTTGTAACATATAATATGTACTGTTCCAGCGAGTATCCACGCTTTGTATTAATTTTACCTCAGCTGCTCCAGCAGAAGACTCCGTAGCCGCAGCAGTAGCTTTACGTAATTCATCACTAGCAATGCAACTCTGTTTAAACCAAGTCACTATTGATTTTACTTTAGAAACAATGTTTCTCCACTCAATACATATCATTGTGCCTTCAGCCACCAAATTCAGAGTATGGGCAAAACATGGGATGTGTTTCCTTCTACCAAACGCTAATTCGATCGCCTTAACTATATTGGCTGCGTTGTCAGTAACAACAGCTGTTACATTCTCTTGATCGATTTTCCAGTCTTGACATACCTTTAAGAGAATTTCAGAAAGATAATCTGATGTATGTCTTTCATCCAATTCGTACACACCTAAGGTGACTGAATATAGTTCAATGTCTATTCCGAAATGTGCTGTGATGCCCAAAAAACTTTTCATATTCAAGGTATCCGACCAAATATCTGTTGTTAGGGTTATATCTTCTATAGAGGACAACATTTTCTTAATTGTTTCTGAAATTACTTCATATTTATCGTCCAGCCAGCGTCTTAGAGTTGTTCTACTCGGGAGCTTATATTGAGGAGCAACTGTTTTCATTAGAGTTTTGAAGCCTTCGTTTTCAACGATTGAGAATGGCTGATGGTCTTTGCAAATCATGAATAACAAACAGTTGTTCAGTTTCCTTGTCTTCGCTCCAGATTCTGAGTAAGAGGAAATATCTTTAAAAGCGGCCTGTATTGTTCTTTGGCGTTTTAAAGGTGTAACGTTTTCGTCTAAGTCTGAATCAATGGTTTCATTTACGGTTTTTGGTAACGGTGCACCGGATCTTTGACTGCCACTGCAACTTGGAACAGGTTGAAACTGAAGTACTCCATCATCCATTTTATTATAAGGCGTAACTTTGGTATCCAGATCCAGAGGATTCGATATTTCGTCTGTAGTAGTTACTGCATTGAATGTAGTTTGTTTCGGCTGAATTTCGAGATAAGCAGCCTTATGAACATTACGAATATGTCCAATTAAGTTCGTAGTGTTTCCAGCAGACTTAATTTCCTTTTGACATAGTTTGCATTTCGTTTTCTTATCGTCAATTTTGTTAAAGAACTGCCAAACGGAACTTTTTTTCTTAGGTCCCATTATAACTGAAAGTAAAAAACAAAACTATATAGGACTGTTTACAGGGAATTTATAATAATACCTATTAACTGCCTAGTAGAATACAAATAAGTATAAGCCGCATTTTAATCGATAATATTAATATAGTAATTATCGATAACTTGGCATCACTACAATAGATAGTATTATTATTTCACGGTAAAAAATATAACCTTTCAATCAAATCGTATCATATTGCGAAATTAATGCATTCGTCGTAAAGTAGGTACATAATCTTCTCTTTTATATCTTAGTTATAAGCACGCGCAATATAAAACGTAAAATATAATAATTGCTTTGTACTTTTTGACAACAAAACAATGTGTCATTTCCAGTAAAGTTTCACTAGCAAAACCATTATCATTATCACTAAATACATTATTCTATTTATTAATACACATACCTGACATACCTGTTCATAAATTAGTTTCTTTTTTAGATTTAAACAAGGCAAAAACTCGTATCGTAACAAAAACACAATATACATTTACACAGCAGAAACTCGGTCGGCCATATTGTTGTTTTGGTTTAATTAATATTGGCAGCACTGATTATAACGTTTCGTTTCTCTTTTCACTCATAGTATAGTAATCTCATAATTTGCGTACCTAATCGATGCATCGAATGAAAAACATCGATATATATTCGATGTTGAAGTATTTACAATACATCGGTTCAAGACGATGCATCGTTACTATACATCGAGTATTTTAAATAAATCGATGTATATCGTCCATCGCTAGCACATAGGAACTATTGAAACAAAATCTACATTGTATCTAATATATGTTTATTATTTCCTTAATTGTTAAATAAATATATGTTTAATTTTTAGTAAAATAAAATAGAATTTAATGAAACATTTTCAAAACAAACCTGTCTATTAATATTGTCACTAGGCCGCAATAAGTGTGTCTTTTTCTTTGTGTCATCATCAGAATCAGACTCATTGCCAAAGACGTTACGAGATGCTTGGAATTTAAGTGTGTTGAGCTGCTTACCCCCCTTCTCAGGTACAATCAAACCATATCTATGGATTTAATATTTATTATTTTGTGTAAGTTTGAGTTACAGAGGTGCTAGAGGTACCAGATTTAGGTACTAGACTTTTATGGGGAAGACATAATGGAAGTATGAAAGATTATTTATGCCTAATTTGTGTCACCATATTTGATATTACTTACAATATAATATTTCAAAAATATGTAACAGTATACATTGGGCCATATGTTAGGATTTTCTTCTTTATTTTGGTCATACTAGACAAGCACTGTCCAAAAATTTGTCAATAAGCATAGTACTATTCCTCTGAGCACTCTCCATGGAGCATAGAGATCAAAATAACTCCATAGATCCACAAGTTCTAAACAATCTCTGAGATCAACAGTCTGAAAGGCTCTCTTGTTTAAAGAGTTAAATGGACAAGAAAGTAATTTAAGTAGGAAATTGTGTTTACTTCTAGTAGATTTTATTGGTGGTACGGTGTCTTGAGCCCGCATTAGTAGGTACCACCACCCAGCCTATTTCTGCGAAGAAGTAGTAATGCGTTTAGATTTTAATGGTGGGGCAATCGTTGTACTGTAAAAACTAAGATTTAGAATTCATATCTAAAACTGGGTGGCGATATTAACGTTGTTGATGTCTATGGCCTGCGGTGATCAATTAACACCAGGCGGACCATAAGTTCATCCATCCATCTTAGCTTTAAAAAAGTTTGGTGCTAGGGACTTTCATCTCAGATAGGAGAGCAGCTCCACCCTAGAGCAGACGTGTTTTGTATATCATAACTCTTTGTCCACGCGCAAATTGAAGGCTCAACATTTTAGAAGCCAACTTGGCTTTACCTTCCTGATTACTGTTCTAAAACCCTCCCAGAATCCAAATATTAATTTTGTGTGGATACTTCTTGAAAATGGGTATATCGTGACAAATGGGTCCTTCTTCTCAGTGTTTAAGTTTCTACTAACTAAAGTAAGAGTTAGTTACAGCTCACTTACTTTTTTGATGCCATTTCTGCTCTGTCAATCTTTGGAATTCATAGTAATAATATATTATTTAACTCGGTTTATGTATTCTTTATTTATTATGAATTTACTGTAACTGCTTGGTGCCTAGAGTTGTTAGTGCTGTTACTATTGGGAATTGGGAATAGAAATATGTTTGTTTTATAAACTATAGCCGGATTTTTTATTAGACGAAGTCAACTGACGTTTACTGTGTTGTCAGTTTTTGATGAAATAAAAATAGTGTTGTGACAAAGTGAACGTATGAAAAAACTCCTGAATTAATGAAATTGCCTCGATTGTCTAGTGAATAGTTGGTGTGCCGAATTGCCGATATCGGGTACGGGGTTCGTATTTTAGGCGTGCTTTGTACATACCAACGAGTCTTCGACGAAATATTATGTTCCTATAGTATCTACCTGTACTGAATACCGAGTGTTTTAAACATTAAGAAAAACATTGCGAGGAAGCTTGTAAGACTGTCCTATTTCCAATACATCATATAGTTGAAATTATAGACGTATAAAATATTACAATTATGGGTAGGTAATGAAAATAAAAAAACTGATACTACTAGTAACATATATTGGAGCACTTTAATACAATTTTATTGTAAAATATAAATAATATTCTTTTATAGTTTGAAATTAATGATTAACTCTTCACACTCATTGTTCATTCATGTGATTGAACGAGAACTGAACGCATCACTATTACTTTAAATATAGCAACATTATTTCACAAAGTGACATTAGCTACTGTCAGCTGGCTTCGTCTAATTAACATAGATAATAGACTAAATAGAATTTATTTATTTTTTGGCTCCGGCACGGTTGTGCAATAGCCAGCGTCAAGTAATAAGATTTTTATAATTCGCCGTTTTAATTAATTAGTTTATGAATAATAAAAAGAAACGAAGGAAACTAATCGCGACATAATATAAATGATTAAAAACGAATTAACTTTACAAATGAGACGATATGTGATGAAATATAATCTCAGTAAAGTAGTGAACATTTACTGAGATTTTTTCAGTGGACTTTTTGAAGGATCCCGAAAAGCTACGTCCAGCGGTTTTGTTTCATTTTCCCACAATTCTGCACTTTTACAGGTTCTAAACAGTTAATAAACCACCGTTATTACATATTTAAAACTGAAGAAACACTAAATAGACAAAATAGAACACTCCTCGCGTTCCCGCAAAAAAAAGTCGATGTCGATAATACATTATGTAGGGTAGGTAGGTATGTGCCGTACATTTTAATTAGTACCGTATCTACTATTATTTTGCTAAAATCACTTCGCTGGTTTATTGATTCATCCATTATTGACAGGCAAATCGGGCAAGCGGAGCATAGCACATATTTTTTAATTCTTAAAACTAAGGCGAAGCCCGCTATTGTATGAAAAGCGAAATGGAACAAAATGAAATTAAGTAATATTTTGTGCCTTAAATTTATTGTACAATGAAATTGAAATCGTGGGAAAAGTACGGTAAAATGGTAAAATGGCAGAAATCTCCAACCAACCAAACCAATGAGATCATTAGACTATGAGTCCATTCCGTTTATAGAAACATAATAATTACATTTAAAGCTGAGGTACAGTCTCTCCATTTAATTTTTCGTGCATAACCAACAGATGCTTCCTTAAAACAATAATTTTACTCATCGAATAACTTTACGACTTTATGAGCAATGTTTCTTTTGCCGGTCCAAATAGAAAAATTAAACGAAAAAATAAAATTGACTGACTGTCCATTGTCCAATAATACTTACCAAATGATCTCATTTTATTGATCAAATAGGTATAGTGCTAATCAGTGTTACTATTTCTTATAAAAATTAGAAACTAGAAATCAGTAATGGCCAAACCTAAGAACGAAGATGCTTCTGAGGAAGCTAAAAAAATTGTAGACGACGCTAAAAACTTTATCGAGAGAGCCATTGCAGATATTGGTAAAACTTCAGCAACTAAGCAGCTAATTTTAGGAACTGCATCAGGATGGTAAGCTATTATCCATAGATTCATCATCATAGATCAAATGATGATTTTGCATTGTTCATGACGTAACTTTGTGAAAAAGTTCAGAAATAGAGTTCACTGTATACATACTGTGATACCCAAGAAACCTTTTTTTCTGTGCAATTTATCGTCACAAGTTTATTTTTTTATTCGTAATAAGAAAGCACCGTAATTCGTAGCAAGTTTGTCATTCTTATTATTAAAATATTCGCTTTACCGGATTTATTTAATATTACAATTTTCGTAATTTTATGTATATGGTTGGTATGGTACGTCCATCATGAAGGAACATTGACTAAATCAGTCTAGCAATATTTTCATTTACGAGTTTGCTAATATTCTATTTAGCCTATAGCTTTCACTGGGCGTCACCATTGTCAGTGATTTTTATGGGCACTACCTTGTAATGGTAACTACATCTCCAGGAATCCACATAATAATGAAAGACTTTAAAAATTATTAAGCTTTAAGTAATAGTACCTCAAGAAACATTACTTAAATCAGACAGTTGAATTAAGAAACAAATTTATTTTTAGGATAACTGGTTTCATTTCTATGAAGATTGGAAAAGTAGCAGCTGTTGGACTTGGAGGTGGAGTCATTCTTCTACACATTGCAAGCCAAAAAGGCTACATTGATATTAATTGGGATAAAATAAACAAAAAAGTTGATAAGATCAGTGATAAAATTGAAAAAGAAGCTACTGGAAAATCCCCAGATTGGTTTGAAAAGGTAAATACTTTGTTCATCCACTACATTTTTGTCTCATCGAGACGTCATGCTATTGCAACTGACCAGTTTTTAACATGTTGGACCCCATAAGAAAAATCCAGTATTTTCATTCAGACCATGGAGCTCATCAGTGAGCCTTATCTTACTGAACCATTTGGGCCGTGAGGGTCACCATGAGTCACATGGGGATTCAAACATAAACTCTTCTTACAAGCCACAGATAGCAGCTATCAAACAAAACGCGTATGGAAGTGACTTGCATGCCCCGTACAACTGAACCGAACAGTGTTTTTCTAATCCAATAGAAACTTGTCATTTTTATGAAGGTTTTTATGAAGAAAATCAAGTTCATAAAAATTACTAATTCTCTGATTTTGACTTGGCGTGAATGGTATGGTACGCTAGGCCCACTGGTGCGCCACAAAGTGTTCAACATGTTAAATATAATTCTGTTCAAGCCCACATAGTGTAGGACACGGCCAATGCAAAAATATATCTATTACATTCTAGATTCTATATAATCTAATGTAGTATAGATTCAGCCACTGGTTAAATAACTTACATAAAGTTATTATTCAACATCAATGATTCAGTATTTTTTCCAAATCTAATTGAATCTAAATAATATTTAATAATTCAACCACTTCTTAACACCAAATCACAACACATGATGTCATATATGTAATCATTATGTATAACATATATATGTATATGTATACCATATAGAGATATTTCTTTTTAATGTACATATTCTACATAATACTGCTTATTTCAAAATAAAAACTTCCAGCATAGCTTTAAAAACTGAAGATTTTGTTGTGTACAAAAAAACCTTACATAACATTACATTTTATTGTACATAGTTCCCTTTCTAATGTTATTTCATTGCTTATTTTCGCCCTAAAATATGTCAAGTAGCAAAGTTATGTTTATTAGGGTTTCAACTGTATAACTATTGATGTTATGATCGTGAACAATAACATTTCTTAGATCATATCATTCATCAAAGTCAAGTATTTTTTACATATATGTGTAGTATTATCATACAACTCTTTAATCATATTAACAACAATACTGATTTTGGTAAAAACTAAAGACTTGTAGAAAATATATATATACCATTTCTTCAAATTTGAATTTATTGAAGAATAATAATAGAAACATGCTATGTTCTCTCAAATAGAATTATTTTGCTTAAAATTATGTTAACAGATTTGTATTAGTATGATTACAGAACCCTGAAATATGTTCCATTTACATGTATCAATGTACTTTTTGTTACAGGTCTTTGTTTTTGTCAAAAGTAATTCATATTATTCAGCAGGGTTTACGGGAGGATTTTTATTTGGTATTGCATCTTCATAATTATCAGTTGAATTTATAATATCTTAATGTGAGTTTAACAATTTCAATTCATTTTAAATTTAATTTATGACAATTAGTAATTTTAAAGTCAATGAAGTCAATAAGTAATCATACTCTTACATAAAAGTAAGTCAACTAAAGAGTGTTATGGTTAGCTATCACTTTTTTTTAACTACTAATTTCGTGGTATTGATACCAGTTGGACATAACTTAGCATAAATAACTCATACAATAATATAAACAACATATTATATAGATAACCATGCAGGTACTTATATCACCTAATTTTATTAAAAAAATACAGATCAAGAATTAACAAATTATATTCTCTCTATAGTCTGAACTTAGAATAAAAACATTGGCTGTCGGTCTAGAATAGCTTTATCTCTTCCTGAGCTTCCTGAACTATTTATTCAATCAAAGAATGAGCAGTGTCATAAGTATTATACCAACAAACTGAGATGAATAACTAGAATTTAATGGAAGTAGGCTGTATTGTGAGCCTGCACGTTAGGGTGCAACCCTCAATTGAGTATGAGTTGTTAGACATGTGTTTAAAATAATAAATTTAAAGTCATTATAACTGGACACTGGAGAAATTGAAACAGGAAATACTAAAGAATAACATGCATTCTAAAAATCATTTCATATCATATCAGTTGAAGATTTAATTGAACATCAAAATAAAAACACTCCTTAGGTCTTCTAACTTACACATATATATATATATATATATATATATATATATATATATATATATATATATATATATTGTTTTTAGTATTTTTTATGAGTTATTTTTTGATGGAACATTGCATGTTACGCATATAGATACGATAATGTAAATGTTAAATTCCAAATTTTAATTTAGTTTTGATCCATTTTAACGCTTGCCCGTAATAATACATATGAGATTGATTAATTTAATTAGGTTACCTAAATAGTTATTAAAACATTACAGGTGGAAAGATTTGTAGACCGAAAATTGGATAAAGCTGAAGAACTTATAAAAAAGAAGGAAATAAAGGCAAAAAAATGGTATAATAATTTCACTGGTGATGACCAATACCGTGCTACAGAATCACATGTCTTTTTGGCAGCATTTTTTGCTGGAATGGCTATTGGTCTAATTTGCGGAAAGTAATTCAGTTGTATTAAATTAAACTACCACTTGTATTACATAAATAATAATTTCGTGTAGTATTTAACCTGAGATCTTTTCTTTAATTATAATTTTAGTTTAATAGATCTAAACATAATAATTATTAAATAAACATGTATGTAACTTATTCGAGTTATTATTTCATTTTACCTCATATATTACAGAGCGCGTTTAGAAATTAATTTAAATATTTATTAAAATATATTTTCTCTAAATGTCCATGTTCTGGTAAATTATCGTCTCGTGGCCCTATTCGTTCAGTGACCTTGATTATATTATATACCTACCTGCTTGGATTATTAAATAGACCAAAACAATTCTATAAAGGCCAAATTTTTGAAAAGTGATGGATGTGAAAATATGTTTTTACAAATTTGCTAGTCCACGATCTATGATAAATATATTCCCGTATTTGAAAAGGTTTTTATAAAGTTTCTTATACCATAAGACCAGTTTTAAAATCAACAATTTTTTTCTGTTCGGATAAATTCAAATGGTACTTAAAATGAGAACCAATTTAAAAGTATGGTACTTTTAGCAATAGGTATATTGTTCCTGTCATTGAAATTTCAAATAATGTTTAAAAAAATAGTTCTTGATAAGAGTATTCAACCAGCCTGTTCTTATGTATGGCAGCGAAACATGGGCGGCAACCAAAAGGAACGTACATACCATTCAAGTTGCTGAAATGAAAATGCTGAGGTGTATGTGCGGCGTGACTAGGCTCGATAAAATCCGCAACGAGTACGTGCGTGGAAGTCTAGGTGTACGGGACATCGCCGACAAGATGCAGGAGAGTAGGCTGAGATGGTATGGTCACGTGAAAAGGAAGCCACCTGACTACGTCGGAAATTTGGCGCTACTGCTCGACCTCCCCGGTCGGAGACCTAGAGGCAGACCCAAGACAAGGTGGAGGGACGTAGTGCTGAAGGACAAGAGAGAATGCAATGTTGCTGACGAGGATGTCGAAGACAGAGCGAAGTGGAGGAGTAAAGTCAGGAAAGCTGACCCCACCACCATGTGGGATAAATAGCTGGGAAGAGAGAGAGAGAGAGAGTATTCAACCAGCATAGTATTTTAAAATTTCGTGTAATATCCTTAAATAATTCGGAAATAACAGCCAAGTAGTGTCTGCAATACTTAGAGAATTTTTTTAAAGCTTCTCAGCGATAGTCGGTTTTAACTTTAAAAAATAAGGCAAATTCATATAGCCTATACCTACCGCCCGTCACCGCGCGGTGGAAGCATTCACATGACAGAACATGTACGCGCGACAATCTGGCATCAACATTGGAGAATGGACATGGAAGAGGCAATTTGCTTATGGATTTTATATCAAAAACTCAGACGTCGGAGAAGACAGACGATACTGGGTGCCTCCTATTTTAAATAAAACTTTCTTTTTTCATATCCCGACCTAAGATTACAAGAAGATTTTTTTTAACTACCTACTTTAAGATGTCAGTTGCTTTTAATTTTTTGATTGCGTTGAAAACTGAAAAAAAAATGTCGATAATTTTGGCACGTGCGAAAATTTTCGAGTTATTGAATTTTTTAAATTTTATGCCTAATTTGTCACGAACATAGGTATCATTTCAAGGTAATAAAAAGGTGTGTGCTAAATTAGCAACAACTACTGTTTTTTTTAGTTAATCAGCCAATTTATTCGAGTCCCTATTTTAACTTATTATGTTACACTAACTAGTGATAAGTTAGGTAAGTTGGTATTTTCGAAATAAAACACAAAGGGGCCAGGGTTAATTTAACAAAAAGTTTTATTGTAATAGTCAAACAACTCACGTGGTCCTAAACTTTCTAAAAATAATTTATACTTGTGAATGTAGTCATTCTTCAATGTTAAAATGGCTCGACTGTAATAACTTCTCTCTTTGTTCGATAAGGTATCCCATGTTACTTCACCATTTTCATTCGTTGTTTTAATTATAGCAAACAATTCCCTTCCTGATCTGAAACCAAAAAGTTACGTTTGTTAAAAAAATATCAATCTAATCAAATAAACACGTTAATATTTATTGCGGTCTCCAAATAATCGCTTAATATAACAAATATTCGATTATTCTTGAATAACTAAGACCTAACATATGGGGCCTCTGATCGTGAAGACCGTGAAAAAACTCCCAAATCAAAGAAACGCTCTGACTTCAAAATAATACTTAATCTTAGTTTTTCTGTGAAAAAACGTAAATGTCACTGATTTTTTAGAAAATCAGAAGTCAGCATATACAAATGGCGATAAATTACATGTTACTCCTCCATGACCACGAAAACTGGATGGTACCATTCTAAATAAGATAAAATGGGTTTAATTAACGCGAGATTAAATTATAATAGTTTTAAAGATGTCTCACTTCGTCCACTTTAAATCAATAATTTTTGTAAAACATTCCAGCTCTTTCAAGAATCGACGTGAAGAACTGGAAATCTCTAAGCTTGAAATTGAAATACAGAATTGCATATCAATCAGAGACAGCTGAAAATGTTTTCTTTTTTAATAATCGTGATTTATTCATCATATCATATTGGCTCACGAGCTGCTGTTAAGCCATTGTTGACGCCCAAATATAAAACAGCTGCTTTTCGGGGAGCGTTTAAATACGCAGCTACGCATTGCTGGAACGATCTCCCACCACCTATTCGTCACATTGTAACAAAGCATGGCTTTATTAATCGTTTAAAAACATTTCTTTTGGATTCACAAAAACTAATTTAATTTATAGTATTTATAGTAACTAGTTTAATTCTTGCTTGTGAAAACTTCCTTTTATAAAATTTTTATTTATTTTTATTTTTTTTAAGCTGCCCACAGGTTGTTATTACTGTGTGCTTATTATGTTTTGTATTCGGGTTCACCATTTAATTTGATTTTTGTTTTGTTTTTTTCTTAAATTTTTGGTTTTGTTTTCGGGTTCACCATTTAATTTGATTTTTATTTTGTTTTTTCTTAAATTTTTATAATTTACTAATTTTACTAATTTATATCATATTCTGAGTATGTACACACGTACAGAGTCTTCATTCCCGCAAAGAACCAAAGGGAAACGGGGGTGACTGAAAATCAGCGCAGTTCAATTTATCAACCTTGAACAGCAATAGCTGAGCCACCTCCTTTTGCCTTTTTCTCTTTTTTTTGCTTTTCTTTTTTTTTGTATTTCATTTTATGATGTGAAAGGCAATAAATGATCTTTATTATTATTATTATTATTATATATATTAATTTATTTATAATGGACAATTATAGACCATGTTTAGGACAAGGTTTCTTGAAATAATGGTCAAAAAAAAATCCGCATTCATAAGAAAAGAAAATCCGACATTGTGATTCTTCGACAAATAGATGGATTCTTATGTAAGGAAACATTTATGTACCGTTAAATACGACTTAATTGAGAAGCGTAGAGAGCTTAAGGCTGGCGGTGTCAGAATGCAGGAGTTGAACGTCATGAGCTCCGCCATACAGGCTGCTTGCCGTCGTGACCGAAACACAGCGCTACAATCAATATGTGAAGAGGTTGAAAGGCATTCTCAAAATTTTGAAACAAAAGATTTACACATGAAAATCAGACTTATAACCCGTCAATTTAAGCCAAAGACTTGGGCTATTGAGAATGCGTCTGGAGATACTGTCACTGAGATCAAAAAGATTGTTAGTGCTTGGAAAGACTATTGCAAGTCTCTGTTTACTGACACCACAACAAAGATCTCAATGACCTACAGTGAACCCTCGGAACTGGAGCCGATGCCTTTGAAGGACGAGGTGCGAGCAGCAATCAACCACCTTAAACGGAATAAGGCTGTAGGTTTTGATGAAATCCCCATCGAGACAATAAAAGCCATGGGGGAAATCGGAGTGGATATACTGCACATCATCTGTTGTCGAATTTGGGTCACTGGAGTTTGGCCGAGCGATTGGTCACATTCGATATTCATTCCACTTCACAAAAAGGGATCAACGAAGAAGTGCAATAACTACAGACTAATTTCTCTCGTATCCCACGCCAGTAAAGTCATGCTGCACATAATTAACACGAGGCTCCAAGGTTACTTGTCCCGAGAGATCGCCCCCGAGCAAGCAGGATTTGTAAAAGGTCGAGGCACAAGAGAGCAACTACTCGTAATGCGGCAAATTGTAGAAAAGGCCAGAGAATTTAATATTAGCCTATATGTGTGCTTCGTGGATTTCCGAAAGGCTTTTGATACCGTCAAGTGGTGGAAGCTGTGGTTGGTACTGACGGAAATGGGTGTACCGCAACATCTTGTACACACCATCAGACGTCTGTACGAAGATGGCACGGCCGCTGTTCGTGTTGACAGTATTGACTCCGAACGCTTCAGCACACAGGCAGGCGTTAGGCAGGGCTGCATACTATCTCCTCTTTTATTTAATATATACACAGAGTATATAATGCGGATAGTTCTTGATGATTGGGATAAAGGAATATCCGTTGGTGGTCGGAAAATATCAAACTTGAGATACGCCGATGATACTACCCTCTTGGCGTCAACCAGAGACGAAATCGAGGTGCTTCTTCGCCGGCTGGAGACTACAGCGTTGGATTTTGGACTTGCGATCAATCGTGATAAGACCAAAATGATGATCGTAGATCGTGCTAACATCAACCAACCGGAAGTCCAACATATAGCGGGATGCGAGGTAGTTAATAGCTATGTATATCTAGGCTCCACTATCACCAACGCTGGAGGCTGCGAAGATGAGATCCGAAGACGTTGCGCCGTGACAAGATCCTCAGTTGAGAGGCTAACAAAGATTTGGAGAGACCGCAGAATAACCAAAAATACAAAAGTTCGGTTAATGAGATGCCTGGTCTTTCCAATCTTTCTGTATGGGGCTGAGACGTGGACGCTGAGGATGCAAGACCGTCGTAAGATCGACGCACTAGAAATGTGGTGTTGGAGACGTCTCCTCAGAATTCCGTGGACCGCGCACCGTACCAACATTTCGATCCTGAAAGAGCTCAACATCAAGGAGAGACTATCGTCAACAGTCCAATTACGAATCCTCAAATTCTTCGGGCACATCACTCGTAATGAGGACTCCATTGAGCGGTTGGTGGTGCAAGGGAAAGTCGAGGGCAAAAGATCTCGCGGACGATCTCCAACACGATGGACCGACCTCATAAAATCTGTTACTCACTCCAACTTAAATGCTTGCTCTCACTCTGCGAAACATCGTGCCACATGGCGTCGCATCGCGAGAGCATCGGTATCGCAGGATCCGACTGATGCATGACCACGACCACTCTGTCAAGAGTGTACGAATAGGAAGAAGAAATACGCCAACTTTGCCATGAGGGGAATCTTTGCCCAAAACACACTTTCTAAGGAAATCTACTAATATAGTAAAAAGTACCAAACTTACGACAGCATTTATAACATTGGTAGAAAATCAAATATTGTGATATGTGATATCACAGGACACGAGAGAGAGACAGAATATTATTTATTGTACACCAAAAAGTGCAATTGGCGGTAATGTTTTTAGGATTCATGTACATATGTCTATTGTGTTTGTTGAGAATTGAGAACACTACTACTACTGTTGAGATTTTATGTATCCCTATGTATCTTTCAGCCCGCAGACGTCCACTGCTGGACATAAGCCTCCTTAAAGTCTCGCCAAAATGATCGGTCCTGTGCTGCTTGCATCCAGTAGACCCCCGAGAACAAATTTTAAATCTAATTATCAGATTTTACGTCTTCTGTTATAAAAATTAGTCTTTGATTTTAATTGACTGAAGTCTTTAGTAAATAACTGCACTTTAAAAATTGATTTTGTTACTCACCTACTCTGAAAGACTGTATACTCAAACGTGACAACCCTAGAACTTTTAAATCGCTACGTACCGTATGTATGAAGAAGAGAAAAAATTTCAGGATAACATTGTCCTTTCATTTTAGTAGGAAAATATTTATGATATTGAGTAGGTACCTAAACATTTTGCGCGATCGCTTATATTGCCAAAATGCCTTTTTTCTTCTTATGGCATTCGTGTTATTGTTTTGCTAAAATACGGTACGGTACGGTACGGACGGTACATAACAATTTTTATTCTGTAATTTTTAGGCAGTTTTAAAATTAACAACTTTTATTTTATAAGTAATTCGATGACACTAAATAGTTATTATTTACCGTATGAATGCATACAATAACTAATAATTATGTGGTACATGTTCCTTTTTCGTACAAATTTAATCTTTTATTTAAGAATATTTTTGTATTCTATCAGATGGACTGATATTGAGTTAGTTACTTATGAGAACTGTGAATTATAGACCTAGATTACACCCACAGTAGAGACAAAACACAGTGCAATGGTCTGATGCTTTCTGACAACAAACAGACCAAAATTGCATGTATATGATTCAATACAGATGTAAATGAAGTTGAGTTTTGTGACGAAGGCAAAACCAAAAAGGCTGATATAAATTGAAGAGAGATATTAATAATTTTACCAATCACTGCTTTAAAGCCATACTTTTAATAATTAGGTATGCGATAACAATTAAAAACCCTTACTTAATGGTGGGCGGCATTGGTTCTGGATTTGGCATTAAAGAAGATTCTTCTAAAAATTCTTGGTTTTCCTCATTCGTTTTTGTAAGTAACTCCTCTATCCTAAATCGGGTGAGAATAATTTATTTTTTAAGCTGTAATTAGCACTGTTCATACAGTTAATGAATAATATCAATGAACTCTTTGTATGCAAAAATATTAAATCATTAGAAGTCTAGGATAATAATAAGATAGTGTGCTCAGATCAAAAGATGCTATTTTAGTCTTGAAATCCTACAGGCAGAAACCAATTTTTCTAATGATATACATATACACAGAAGGTCAGAGCAGTCACATTTTCATAAAATCTTTACTCAGTTTATTTGATTATTTGTGAATTAATTTAACATTTACTCATCATGCATAATACTCTCTAGTTGCAGGTTATTGTCCTCTTCCACATCACCTATTTGTACTTCTTTCAGTGTTTCTGCAGATTTCAAATGGATTTCTTCAATATTACTTGTTTCTAGAATATTTGATACACTTGATTCATTATTTGTGTTATCCGGTGACCTGAATAATAAATAACTATTAAATAATAACAACTTTTACTGTGAATAGAAAAGTTCATAAGTTCACAATTTTTTAAATGGCAATAAGTTGAATAATTTAGATTTAATTAAGTTTCATTTGCATGAAAGCTCCGATTCGTAATATTTTTTTTGAGAAATTAACAGGATCATCTGTATTTAGTAAATAAGATTGCTAAAAGAACATTATCTTGTGGTTATTTTTTTAGCAGCGTATTTATTAGGCAGATGTTTTGTTAATGATTTTGCACCACCATGAAATATTAAATGAAACTTTTTATAATAAGAAATTTCATATCTGATGTGTGTCTCAGACCACACATATTTCTTTGCAAATGCAATGTAATGTGTTTAGTAGTTTTCTTAATATGGGTGTTAACCCTTTATAAGAAAACTACTCATATGAATTAATATAATTGCCTCCTACCTACTGTAGCTTGAATACAAAATCCTTATGAAAGAATAGCAGGATTATTTTACATAGCAATGCCTTATCAAGTATTCAAAAACCATGTTATGCCAAATTATTAATGCAAACTGCACAAAATTTTATGTCGGTCAACTAAAATCATTGATGAAAATTTATTGTACCTTTTCCGATGTCTTTTTTTTACAAAAACTTCAGCTTGTTTAATGCATTCCCCTAATTTTTTTATATTTCTTTCTTTACATTCATTATATTTATTCAAAAATTGGTACTTCTCTGTTTCTTTGAGTGATACCCAAGTTTGGATTGCTTCAGTCATGGCAATGGATTTCTACAATGAAATCTATTATCAGTACCAAAAAATTTATTGTAGATATGTGTGAAGAGGGTACATGGGCCATGAAGTTAGGAACAAGTAGTGCTTATTGGTTTAAGCCCTTATGACATGGGGTCTTAGGCGCGTCCCGGCGTGGCGGAAGTTCGAGCGCCGAAGCTTCAATATATACCGAATACAGCAATATATGTTAGTGCTACATCCACCGAGTCAGAGCAGTTGTTTTGCACATCTCCCACAGTCCAAGTGTGTAGAACAAACAGTGTTATTACATGCTAATATAAACATTACATCAAATCTTAGTACCAAAATGAATGTTTTATTTCTTACCGGTATACCATCTTGAGCCCTTCTATTGCAGTACAACTTAATATATAACTGAAAAGCACTTTTTGGCACATTAGTAAAAATCTTTGCCATTTCCATATCCATACTCGAGGTGATTATATATTTATTATTTAGGTGTGTTTTTTAAAGTTAACGCGTAGGTACAGAACCGCATTCGCCAAAAGCGTTTCTTATCATGTCATATTTTTTTTAAGGGATTTTATGACCTGGTTTTTGAGACCTTTAAGTCATGTCTTATTTTAATTTATATATTCTTATTTTTATGAAGAATGATGGTAATATGGAGTGAAATGAAATGAGATGAAATAAAGATGATTAATTTGAGACATTAATCAACTGGGATGAAATTAAATGAAATGAGATTAGATGATATGGTATGAAATGTAATCTCAGTAAAATAGTGGTCATTTTTTTGTTTTGTTTGTTTCAATTATTTCATTTGTTTCATTTTCCCACATTTGTGCACATTGTGTAAAATTCTTGCTAAAACATTCTTACTTAGCGTCGGGATACCGTGATCATGCGGCGGCTCTCCCGGGTTGCGGTTGCCCTTGCGATTTTTTTTATATTTTATATTTTTTATAAGTTTCAGTTCTGCCGTGTGTGACTTGCACACACACACATTTTATATATATATATCTGTTTTTATGAAAAATGATTTTATGAAGTGAAATGAAGATGATTAATATGAAACATGGCATGAAATTAAATGAAATGAGTGAGATGAGATGATATGGGATGAAATATAATCTCAGTAAAATGGTCATTTACTGAAACTTTTTCAATGGACTTTTTGGAAGATCCCGAGAAGTTACGTTCAGCGGCTTTATTTCATTTTCCCACATTTGTGCACTTTTAAGCTGCTTTCAGACTACGCTATACTATAGTGCCATATAGTGTAGCAGCCTATACTTAGTCAATAATTTAAAGTACAGTACAGTGTGAACGTGTCCATAACAATGGCGTGCGATATTGTTGTGCTATGGTTTTTTTAATTTATTGTTTAGATGGGTGGACGAGCTGACAGCCCACAGGTGTTAAGACTCAACGATCTGCAAGTGTTGAGAGCAGACCGCGGGCCCAAGGAATTTAGGGCCTACCCACTAAACGACTCCCCTGCACTCTTACACCCGGCGTCCGATCTCCGTCCGGGGTCAGAGTAGGAAGGTTCCCGCGGTCAACACTACAACCAGACACGCGGCGCCACCCCGAGGACGCCCGACCGACGCGTCGTCCCGTCCTCCTGGTGCCAGCGCGCTAGAGTGACGGTAGCGTGCGGCGCAGTCTCAACCCCTTAGGTCGCCCCGGGACCATCACCGGGAGGAGACTGCCTCCTCATAGGGGTCGGAGCTGGACAAACGCCCTCCTCCGACCCCTGGCTCGACGGCGGCGGCACGGCGCCGAGAGGGAGGAAGAGTTCTCCCTCTCCCGTTCCACCGCCTCCTTCTGTGAGATGGTGGACTCGCAGAAGTCGAGCATCGCCTGCCAGGACTCATCGCTGCCGAGCATCGCAGCCACGACGGTCGGAAGCGACAAGTCCGGTCCTATTTTTGCAACGAGGACGCGGCGCTGCTCCGCGAAAGCGGGGCAGTACGCGAGCGTGTGTACTCGAATATATTAAGTGTATAATCTATGCTGATCACACAGTAATTTATTTAGAGACTTTTTGGCGGGAACGTGAGGAGTGAAGTTGTGTGATTTGTTTTATTTTGTCTATTTAGTGTTTCTTCGGGTTTAAATGTGTAATAATGGTGGTTTATTAACTGTTTAATATCTGTGAAAGTGCACAAACGTGGGAAAATGAAACAAAGCCGCTGGACGTAACTTCTCGGGATCCTCCAAAAAGTCCACTGAAAAAATCTTAGTAAATGACCACCATTTTACTAAGATTATATTTCATCCCATATCATCTCAATTCATTTCATTTAATTTCATCCCAGTTGATTAGTGTCTTAAATTAATCATGTTCATTTCATTTCACTCCATAATATCATTTTTCATAAAAATATGAATAATATAAATTAAAATAAGACATAAGTTAAAGGTCTCAGTTACCAGGTCATAAAATCTCTTAAAAAAAAAATTATTTAGAACCTATGTTTAGAACTTAGAAGTAAATCTAAAAAAATGTGAATGGAACCTTTGTCAAAGAAAATTACACATAAATATTCATTCAATACCAATATTAATTCGGAATGTATTCATTAAAACTTTTTAGGACATTCTCAAACTTTATGCACAATGTAACTATAACCTTTCGTAGAAGGAAAACAAGCTTAGGATTATGGGTATGGATGTGGTGTAACATTTATTAAATAACAGTAGATTTTGTTTGAAAGCCTTTACTTTGCTCTTTGAAATATAACTACAAATAGAAACGTACTGCTATGATTTAAGTAACGAAAAAATAAAGTGCAATGGATTTTTTTGTTGTTGTATAAGTTTTTTATTTAAATCCGCTAAGAACTAAGAACATAAGTAAATAGTAAAAAGTAAAAATAGAAATAGTTTTTTTTAAATATATTACAGCATGAAGATATTAACAGAGATATAAAAATTAAAATAGAAAAATATTGGTCAAATGAAGTGTTGCACAGAGAAATCAGTAATGCCGATCCTGTCTACTATGTTTTACCTATGTTCCCTTATCCTTCTGGTAACCTGCACATGGGACATGTTAGAGTGTACTCGATATCTGATGCATTAACACGCTTTCACAAGTTAAATGGATACAAAGTAATACATCCAATTGGTTGGGATGCATTTGGTTTACCTGCTGAAAATGCTGCAATCGAAAGGAACATACCACCTTATAAATGGACAAAATCTAATATAGAGAAGATGAAACAACAATTGTTACAGTTGGGTTTTGAATTTGACTGGACTAGAGAAATATCAACTTGTAACCCTCATTATTATAAATGGACACAGTACATATTCTTGAAGCTGTTGGAAAATGGCTTAGCTTATCAATGTAAGGTACTTATTCAATTAAGGTATCTTAATATTAAAAGAATTCAATCTCACACATCTTATAATCATTTAAAGTAATACAATGTGCGTAATAGAACCAAATTCACAATACTTTAATAAAAAAATTCATAGACTTATCTTCCAAAGAAATATAAAATAAATATTTTTGGATGAGAACTAATACGAAAAAAATTCAATTAAATATAATTTTGTTATATTGTGGACCAAGTTTATACACAGTGTTGACAATGATCAGTAAGATTGGTTATTTAATTCCAGGCTGAAGTGAACTGGGACCCTGTAGATCAAACAGTATTAGCTGATGAACAAGTGGATGATCTTGGTTGTTCATGGAGATCTGGGGTGAAAGTAGAAAAAAAGTTACTGACTCAATGGTTTATCAAAACTACTAAGTATGCCAAAAAATTATTAGATGGATTAAAAGACAAAAGCTTAGAAAACTGGAAGGACATAATTAATTTGCAAAGACACTGGATTGGTGATTGTGATGGCACAGTAGTAACATTCAAGTTAAATGTTGATGGAACCATGAAACTATTTGATGTATGGACTAAAAATCCCTATAAATATATACATGGTACTTTTATAGTAATGAAAAGTAGTCATCCTCTGTTACAAGGGCATACATACAACTCTGGCCTGTCCTGTCTAAACCCAATAACAGACTCAGAAATGCCTGTCTACATGTGTGATACTGTTGAATATCCAGAAGGTAGAGATGTTTTGATTGCTTGTCCAACTCAAGATGAAACAGATAATCAAATTGCACAAGCCTTGCAAATTTCCATAGATCAAGAGAATAAAAAAGACATAGCTATTGAAAGTGACAGTTTAAAAGCTATAGAGATTGCTAGGAACAAGAATGTAGGTGGTCACTTTGTTAGTTCCAAACTTAAAGATTGGCTCATATCCAGACAGAGATACTGGGGTACACCAATACCCATAATCTACTGTCCCAAATGCAATATTGTTCCTGTTCCTTATGAAGATCTGCCAGTTGTATTACCAGAACTTGATACTCACTCAGGCATCCAAACATTACAATCATTAGATAATTGGGTCAATTGTAAATGTCCTAAATGTCACTCGAATGCTAAAAGAGAAACTGATACAATGGACACATTTGTTGACTCTTCCTGGTATTTTTATAGATTTTTGGATCCTAAAAACGAATTTGCTCCTTTTAATAAAGAAAAATTGAAAAATTCTACACCAGTTGACATTTATATTGGGGGTAAGGAACATGCAGTGCTACATTTATATTATGCTCGGTTTATGAGTTATTTTTTAAATTCTTTGGGAATGACTTATGTTGAAGAGCCTTTTAAAAAATTGTTGGTACAAGGGATGGTAATGGGACAATCTTATAAAGTTAAATCTTCTGGTAAGTATTTACCACCTGAAAATGTAGAAAAATTTGGAGAAATTTATAAAGAAAAAGGCACAGGTGAACCAGTATTAGTTCAGTGGGAAAAAATGAGCAAATCAAAATACAATGGTGAAAATCCTGAAAGACTCCTTGAGTCTTATGGTTGTGATATGACAAGACTTTTAATACTAGCTGATGTACCACCAGGTACACCCAGGCGTTGGTCTGATGCAAGTGAGTTCATGATATTATTTTTCTTTTTAAATCCATTCATTTTAGATCTAAATATCAGAAAAATTTCAAATGAATACCCCACAAATTGTTATATTTTTTAGCATTGCCTGGGTGTTTGAACTGGCAACATCGTCTTTGGATGACTATGAGAGAATTTCTAAAATATCGTGCGAATAACTTTGAAAGTAATAGCTTGAGTCCTGAAGAATTCAAAAAAATTGAGAGCAAAATCTGGGAAAACCGAAACTATTTTACTGCTACCACTACATATCATTTCAGGGACACTCAAAAACTCAGTGTTGGCATTTCCCGACTTCAAAGCTTAACAAGTACTCTACGGGTAAGGCAAGATTGGTTTTTTTATAAAAAAAAATCCAATACATATACCTCAAGCTATTGCCTCTATTTCCTTATCGCCTACTTGTAGTAGAAGTATCCTTACCTGTTTTTATATGCCACTTTAAAACCTAGGCAGTATCTCATCACGTCCTATCCCGCAAGCATTGATGGTGAGTATTGGCGGCGGTACCGATCAATAGGACTCTCCGTTTCTGCGACAGCTGATTACGATAGCTGATCAGTTTTCACTCATTATTTACAATTGCACACATATAGCCTGCTTAATATACTGTGCTTTTCATGCGATTACTCTGTTTCGTCTTTTATTAATTTTTTAGCCAGACGGTCCATCTGATGATAAGTGATTATCGTCGCTCATGGACTTCAGCAATGCCAGGGGCACAACCTAATCTCTGTCTACTGCAAAGTCTACGAATAAATGAAATATTCTGTATAATAAAAAAAAAAAACTTTTAACTAAATTAATATCGCCGCATAAACATGTGTTTTCCCTTAATTCCAGAACAATATTCCACCTGAAGTGTACGCGAGAAGCAAGGAATTCGAATTAGCTTTGGCGGCTCTTATTATAATGGCATCTCCTATTACTCCACACTTTTGTTCTGAATTGTGGGCTGGATTATTATCGGCTCCGCATCGAATCTCTTCACATAATTCTACAATTAACTGGGAGAACAATGTATTAGAACAGAACTGGCCCGTTGTTGATGATCACTACAAATTGTCATTTTTGTGCAAAGTAAGTTTGATTTTATCGTAACGGAATATCGAATGAAAAAATATGATATCTAAACAGATACAGAAATCTAACCTAATTATGAGAAGTCATGTTGCCGGCTCGCAACTAGACACAATAATACACCACCAGATATAAATAATAAAATAATGTTAAGTGTGGGTATCTAAATATAATTAATTTACTAAATTTTTATTAATTTATTAATTTACTAAATTAAATACTAATTATAATTAAGTCATAGCTTAAAGGATAAGAAGTCTAATCTAATATGTGCCGTCACATACGTGTGCACAAATAGCTTCCACAAAGAAGGATTTTTTTATCTTTCAACCATCAAACTCGCTTAATATACAAATTTTACGTAACTACTAGTGACAGGACGTATTTGTAAGCGCGCTCGGGTACATACCACCATCCCGGCTATTTATGCCACAAAGCGGTTTTAGTTTCGGCATGTAGGGACAGCCGTTCAACAGTAGAATTCAGAATTTGATATTATTCTCAAAGTGGGTGGTGAAATTCACGTCAGTAAACACATTACACTGTTTTTTTATTGCTTAGATTGGTTTGACGAGTTCACAACCTGGTGTTAAGTAGTTACTGGAGCCATCTGGAGACATCTAAACGTAAAAGCGCCACCCACCTTGAGATATAAGTTCTAAGGTCTAAGTATAGTTATAACGGCTGCTCCACCCTTCAAAACGAAACGCATTACTGCTTCACGGCAGAAATAGGCGGGGTGGTGGTACCTACCCGCGCGCACTCACAAGAGGTCCTACCACCAGTAATTACTCAAATTACAATTTTGCTGGTTTGATTTTTATTACACGATGTTATTCCTTCACCGTGAAAGTCAAACGTGAAGATTACTTAAGTACGTATTTCATTAGAAAAATTAGTACCCGCCTGCGGGATTCGAACACCGGTGCATCGCTAGATACGGATGCCGTGAGGTCTTTTGTCATCCTACACCAAAACTGTATAACGTTAAATTGCAGGTAGACGGAGCAGATAGATGTGAATTAAAAATTAAAGCGGCTGAACTTAATAATTTACACGAAGAAAGAGCTTTGCAAGTCATGCTTAACGAAGAAAGTGTACAAAAGTGGACACGGAGAGGTGTTTTACGTCAAAAGTATGAATTGTATCCGGGTTGTCGGGCCATACTGCATATATTCACGAATAAGAAACAAAAACAAGTAGAAGAAGTTTAAAATAACACAAAATAACATTATTTCGTAGTTATT
The DNA here is from genome assembly GCF_030269925.1 of Bombyx mori. Taxonomy (NCBI): domain Eukaryota; kingdom Metazoa; phylum Arthropoda; class Insecta; order Lepidoptera; family Bombycidae; genus Bombyx; species Bombyx mori. The sequence goes on from NC_085111.1 coordinate 9,568,716, forward strand.
GTTAAGAATTGAGTAATATTGTGATAATATGAACTTTAATAAATCACAAAACTAAACAGGATGTTTTATTTGAATTAAATACATATCGCATAGGTATATACAGGAACATACAGATTGTCAACAAATCTAATAACAATTATATTGATAGGTACTTAAATCCTAAGGGTGGTAAAAAAAACGATTTCTAATTACGCAGTTCGTTTCACAAAATAAAAAGAGCAAACATTTAAACCTCATTGAAATCACGTTACGGTTTAATGTTGTTTTCTAGCCCCGTCTCTCTTCAGAGATGAAAATAAGCACTAATTATTAATTTGATTGGTGAATAAAGTAAGTTTCCGGCTTATCTACTGTTTTTTAATCGTTTTCCGGTAAATATTTCATCTTTGTACTCTCGTAAATTTGCCGCCGAATCCTGAGAATTGAACAAATAAAAATTATTTTATCTTAAACTATGTATATCGCTGATTTCTTATAAATAACATCCATTCTGAATAGCTATAAATTCTATATATTGTTAAAAAGCATCATATTCTGATTTTGGTAAATGAATGAAATTGAAATACCTTTTTTGCTTCTCGCCATTCTAATGCGCGAAGACGGGCTAAACCTTTCAGATTTCTATCAAGAATATTCAGGAAATCTGCTCTAGATATCTTAGGTGTTGGTGTAGTTCCATTTACAGCAATAGTTTCTGTCGTCGCAGTCTGCAAATGACTTCAAATTTAAGAAAAACCCTCTTTACATGGTCCCCAGAGAGGTGGTTTCACGTCTTCCGTTGCAGGGGTAATCGTTTTTTAGACGAATTTTCATTCTTCAGAAACGTAAGGTGTTTCGTTGTTAAATACATAATAAATAATCGTTAAATATTTTTTGGGTTTTCGTGGGTATTTGCGTATTTTTGATATACGTATCAGAATATTGTAATAATGAACAAAATCTGTGATGTTTCAAGATTATATTGGTTTTCTGCCTAATATTTCTGGTAACTATAGAAGTGTTTGTTTGTTTGAACGCGCTAATCTCAGAAACTACTGGTCCGATTTTAAAAATTCTTTCAGTGTTAGATAGACCATTTATTGAGGAAGGTTATAGGCTACATAACATCACGTCAAGATAAGAGCACCAATAAAATTAAATAATGTTTCAAAATCGGGGTTTTTTCCCTTTTGAGAGCTTCAGTTGCGTGCGCTGCGGAAACGGTTAAAGTTTCGCTAAAATAATGTGTGACAGAATTGTTCCCCTTTAAATGATCTAAAAAAAGTCCTTGACAGCATATGTCTATATGTTAAGGTTGGTTCACTATAACGTTTTTTATGCTAACAAAATGTGTGCTAAAACAAAGCATTATTTGTGAAGGTGTTTTTGTAAAGATGATATTAATCCTTATCCAAATAAATACGTATTCATTACAACATTGAAACGCCCAAATCACTTCAAGATAGGCTTCGACAATTATAGATTTTTCTGGATTTCTCCAGGATCCCATCATCAGGTCTTGATGATTAAAGAACAATTCGAAGTCTACCCTTTCGAACAAAAAACAGAAAAGAGAATTATCAGAATCGGTTCAAGCATTATCGAGAAATCGGTGAACATACATAGATAAAAAATGGTGGTCGAATTGATAGATTTTGGTACCTTAAATAAATAGCTCCTTAACATTCTATTATTCAAAAATATTTTCACTTTCTACGTTAATGAAGCTGCGGGTAAAATTTAGCGTTATGCCAAAGTACCTAACTATTCCACGCGGACGAAGTTGCGGGTAAAATCTAGTTTTTTTTTTTTTTTATTGCTTAGATGGGTGGACGAGCTCACAGCCCACCTGATGTTAAGTGGTTATTGGAACCCATAGACATCTACAACGTCAATGCGCCACCCACCTCGAGATATTAGTTCTAAGGTCTCAGTATAGTTACAACGGCTACCCCACCCTTCGAACCGAAACGCATTACTGCTTGACGGCGGAAATAGGCGGGGTGGTGGTACCTACCCGTGTGGACTCCCAAGAGGTCCTACCACCAGTAAAAAAAATAATAATAAAGTTAATAATAATAATGAAAAAAATTCAAAGTTTTTTCAAACAGTATTTTATCTATATTTGAGCGGTAAAGTATCTGGAAACAGTAGGTACTAAAATTAAAGTTATTCCAGAATTGCCTTGACGAACTTAACGTTTAAAATCGAAACTCAAATGTCAAAAGCTCTAGATTGTTTCGTTAAAAAATGTATGATTGTTTAAATAGTACATAGAATAACTTTATTCCTATACTTAATCTACTTACATAGAAATAAACCTGATGATATTACACTTACATTACCATCGGAAAATTGATTGTTGACTAAATCAGAAATTTGACTGTATGCACTTTTGGTATCGTTGACTTGCTGAAACAAGATTTTTATTGTTATTATGAGAAAGCACGGTTTCGGCCATACAAACATATTGTTTTCCGGTTTCCGCCCGGGACAGAAATGAAGCCGCCAGCGCAAAAGTGGCCTTACCTACAGTTTTCATATTTGTGCTTATATAATGCAATTTACTTAAAACCTAATAAAATTTGATGCAAAACCGGCCTATCCCTAGTTCCACCCATATATAACAGATGCCTTTGTAAACATTATTTTTGCACATATTGTTTCTGCTTACGAAGTAGTGTAAACGTAAATTCAAATCTCATTAATTCCATACTAACTATGATAAGCTTAGGTCACTTTTGCGCTGACGGCCACAAATGACCTTTTGTGTTCTACAACTGTCATATTCATGTTTTTTTTTAAAATCCACATACAGTACCTTAGGCAGCAGGATATTTATAAAATGTTAATTGGCTTACCTCTTTAATAAGATTAAATACAGTCCCGAAGAAACCCCATTTTGGCTTCGTTGCAATGGAGTAACCCGCTTTAATTGCAGATTGTCTCTGATATCGGTCCTTGCTTATTATATCATCTGCTGTTGGCTAAAGGAAGACAAGACCATTAACAAACTTAAAAAAACAGTTGCGCCTTTATTAGTCTTTAAGATTTTATATTTATTTTGTTTTAGTATGATTAGTTTGATAAGAAAAAAACGTTCCGCATTTAAACAGCATTAAGCTACGATTTTCTGCGGTGTTCTGCGCAACAAGAAAACAATTACTTAAAACAAAAACACGTTTCATTGTACAAATACAAAATATGTTTAAAAAAAGTACTGACTTCGATCGAGATTCGATCCAGGACACAGGGGCATGATACCAAACGAAAGCAGCTATTAAGTACATAAATAATAAAGATCGAATAAAGTAGCCGTGGTTGTTGCAAGAACCAATCGTCAGCAAGCAACGTTATCTTTCAAAAATGATTTCTTGAAGGGTCGCGTTTAAAAATGACAAATATTGAAAATCGTTCACATATTGTAGATAGTCATGTCACATAATCTTACTGGTGGTATGACCTCTTGTGAGTCCGCGCGGGTGGGTACCGCCACTCTGCCTATTCTGCCGTGAAGCAGTAATGCGTTTCGGTTTGAAGGGTGGGACAGCCGTTGTAACTATACGTGAGACCTTAGAACTTATATCTCAAGGTGGGTGGCGCGTTTACGTTGTGGATGTCTATGGGCTCCAGTAACCACTTAACACCAGGTGGGCTGTGAGCTCGTCCACCCATCTAAGCAATGATAAAAAAAAATCATAAATGCGGTATTAACCCGAAACTTTTCATAAAATTTAAAGAAATATTCGTTTTATTCTTTAATCATGTTAATAAATTAAAATCAAAGACATCTAAAAACTCGTACTATTACTAGACTACTACTAGAATATAACTATATACAAGCGCAAAATACAAACTTATTACATTGCCAACCAAATTATTTAAATAAATAATTTAAACAACAACATTTCAATTCCTGAAGCTAATAAGGGCATAATGCACAGCCACGTTCATTGAGTTTATTAGAATGTATTTTTTGCTGATATAATGCTTGTTTCCAACAATATTACTGTGTAAACTCAGCAATTTTTGATTGATTATGTAAAGGTTTTCATTAAGAGCGCTCGAACTTAAAAATAAAATTTAAAAAAGACCAGTCCAAGTAATATTGCCAATATATGCATACATCATAGAAGGTTCGGGGCGTTAAGAAAATGGACGTGGCTTAGACTGATCGAATTATGATTTGATTACAGCATTGTTTTTAAAAATCGACTCTTTTTCTGTTTTTAGGGCTCGGAACCGAACCTCCTGCAAAGTTATCGCCTAGCGAGCACTCATAATCTGTGCTAGGTAGGTACTCCTCGGTGGCCGAAGATGTTGGAGCCTCCAATTTAGGAGGGCCGTGGTAGAGACGTGATTTCACCGCTTGGCGGTCTCCACCTACGAGCAACGGACCGTTGAAGCGATCGGCCCGGTCCTCACGGACTTGGTGAATCGCGACGTCGGCCGAAGGGAGCCATCTGAAGGGATTGCCATCACTTCAGTGGCTACGACGAGGACACGGTGTCGGCATCGTAACTGGTCCTATTTGCGCGACGGAATATGAAGCTGCCCCAGCCACATAAAAATCCAACCTTGATTCAGGTGATATAACTTTCGCAAAGGAACCGTTCGCCAAACTAAAATCACAAAGTACGATCTCCTAACAAAATTATTCATTACACTTCTTCATGTGGTGCTTAAGCACATCTTTGTACCTGAGGAGTTATCCGCTACGGTTACGCTTGCCTTCCTCAAGTTCAGAGAAAAAGATGCACTTTGTTGTATGGTTATCTGATATCCGCGATACGTGTCCACACCAACGGAGTTGCCGTCACATGATATATATTTTAATCTCCATGATATTAGCTCCCCGTAGCACTTCTGTATTCCGAATACGATCATACCAGCTGATGGTAAGTATTGCACAAAAAAGCGGTCAGTTGCGCAGGGTATATTAAGGTGTATATCCTACGCGCGAGACATAAGTGCACTTATGTTTGTCCTTCTCGATCCACTGGAACGGAGACGGTTACAGCTGTGGAAAGACTCGGACAGATGGATATATTATGGTAAAAACTAACAGGGAGTTAGTACTTTTTCATAGTCCCTTAATCACCCACGGGCAGATATGCGGTAGTGCTACTCGAGTCCGCCGACGCCACACGGCAAATATTTTATAAATCAAATCAAGAACTCATCATTTATTAATTTTAAGTCGCCCCGTTGATCTACTGGTTATTAACATTGGTTACAGTAGGTACCATAAAATCGAATTGTTAAGGAAACAATAATCTTTCTCTCTCTTTTCTTTTCTGCGTTTAATGTGGTACATTTATACATTATACCTACTGTACTGTACTGGTAGGAGTAAGAGTTTGAAGTCGTCGTGGCCTAAAGGATAAAGACGTCCGGTGCATTCGTGTTGAGCGATGCACAGGTGTTCGAATCCCAGGCGGGTACCAGTTTTGCTAATGAAATACGTAGTCAACAAATGTTCACGATTGACTTCCACGGTGAAGGAATAACATCGTGTAATAAAAATCGAACCCGCAAAATTATAATTTGCGTAGTTACTGGTGGTAAGACCTCTTGTGAGTCCGCGCGGGTAGGTACCACCGCCCTGCCTATTTCTGCCTTGAAGCAGTAATGCGTTTCGGTTTGAAGGGCGGGGCAGCCGTTGTAACTATACGTGAGACCTTAGAACTTATATCTCAAGGTGGGTGGCGCGTTTACGTTGTGGATGTCTATGGGCTCCAGTAACCACTTAACACCAGGTGGGCTGTGAGCTCGTCCACCCATCTAAGCAATAAAAAAGTAACGCCATCTATTGTCAAATAGCGGAAACGCCGAATGTACTCGACGATTCTAGGGATGTCGTATCGACAATAAAAGCGTTGCAGAGATGGCACGCAGTCAGTCAGTAATCGGAACTACTCGAAGCGAAACAGCAAACGGATCACCTGAAGCGAAGCAGAAGAACTGAATTGAGAATTTTAGTGTTTGTGAAGTGTTTTAAGTGTTCTAAGTGCTAATACAGTGTTAACTTGTAATTGGGTAGAATTTTATTTATCCCGAACCTCAATGCCTAACAATATTATATTTCTTAAAAACTAAAGTAAGCCGTCGACGTCCCCAATTTTCAGTACAGCGCGGATCCCGCACATAAGCGATGTTTTGTTCTGTTATAACATCAAAAAAAAGTTGCTACATACTGGTTGTGCTGTGAAGTGTGGAGCTATGATAGCAACGATGAGAATGGCGACTAGTGCGAAGTTCCGGAAAGCCATTCTGATTTTTTCGCAAGCTCCGCTGCTACGCCTATGTGAAAATATTACTTGGATAAACATTGTGAAAAAAATCGCTACGTTGTTTTGTACTCTTAACTGTGACAAGGTCAGATATATAGTAGTTATTTTACATTTCACAACTATCCGATTAACATAACGTACGTCAAGTGTTTTCATCGCAATTTTTAAAGAACTCTTCAATGAACAACGCCGGGAACCTACAGGAATCATGGCATAAAACAAAAACAGTACCTATATATCTGCCGCTTGTGATTTCTGATACTATAGCGTTTTATACGTCATGCAAAAATCTTATTTTACGACTACTGTAGTATTTCCTCTATTATTTATACTTCCAGCACTGGACATATTCAACCGTACTTATAAATAAGTTAAAACACGGGGTCCAAAGTCTCACCAGGAAACAGGAGGCGGCATCCTGCCTTTACTATAGTTTCACTGTTCATGAATACCATGGCCATACAAAAGATCTAGCTACAAAATATTGTTGTAATTGTTAATGTAGAAGATGCGTCTATTCTCACAATTAATTGATGTTCTCTATGTTTTAGCGAAGATTTTTAGACTTATTTTACCTAATAAAATAATATTGTGATGTTTCTTGATATTACGAGTACCTTCTTAATAATAATTAACCACCTTAACAAATGCCTATATAGTAATAACTAATGAATACATAGTACTTTTATATTATCTGAGAAAAAAATCCTGTAGCATTTTACGGTCAAAATTGTAACGAATGATACATTGCTACACAGTGCAGTAAGAATAGTCTCGGTTAGCAGGTAAAAATAGCATCAAAGAGAAAGATTAGGCTAAAAAAGCCTAAATATAGGCTAAATAAGCTCTCATCGACAAATAAGATTTAAGATCAGTTTTCACAAATACCGTTTTGAAGCTTTTGACTACAGCATGTGTTCATAGTCATACTAGTCGTCAGATGGTCGTTACATCAGACGTTTTTCCTCTTTGACAATAGAAGCTTTAATTCTCTTCACACTTCAGACTTTAAAATATCGTATAATTAAGGATATAGAGCAAAAAAAAAGAATACCATTCGAGTTATGTTGAAGAACCAGTTACCTAATTAATAATTCAATTCAAGTTCCTAAAAATGACGAAAACGATTACATTGCTTATGCATTACAGGTGTCCACATAATTTAATTATGTACTCTGGTTCAAAAGGTATTTACTTGTTTCAACTACTTTTAATCCAAAATCTTAAATCTTTAAAAAAAGTATTTTGGTGATAAATTTTTGGTCTAATATGTTATATTAAATTTTGTTATGGAACTATTTATATAGAAAATGAAAAATGCTAAGTAAGCTGGTTAGTCAGTTCTTTACTCAGATTTTTTAATCCCCACCTTGTTCTTAAAAGTATAATTTATTTTGTAATACATACTGGGCTCCTTGTTTTTATTATTTTTTTATTTAATTTTTGTTTTACTTTATTAGCGCTCCAATATATTTCGAAGGCAAAAAACAATTTAATTTTCTAAACATGCAATATGATTTATATAATTCACTTCATCGGATAGATTTACTAGGTTTACCTAAAGCACAAACCCAGCTTGAATAACAGCACTAGGAGGTGCGCTGACGCACCGGCTTCACACGCAAAGCAATCGGAGGCACTGGCAGTATATTGATCCGTCAGCGTTAAAGCCCACACCACTTACTACCACAGCACTAACGAGGCCAAGGCCGCACAAAGTAGGTATTCGTTATGTCAGATTGCGTTCTACTTATGCAATGCGCCGCAGTGCAGTTCGATGGCCCGTCAATTCTAGTTTGTAAAACTTAGCGCAATATTTTAATTTTAAAATTTATTTGTTTAATTTGTAATAGTTCATGCTTTTCTTAAGTAGTTAGGTGAAAGATCTCAGGACTTACTTATTGTAAAACCCATCAACCCAACCATGAGACATAACGTCGACATAACGTTTTAATGACTGCTCTACCCTTAGTGACGGCTTCTTTTTTTTTCTTCTTTTTTATTGCCTTTGTAGGCAGAAGTTCGTACGGCCCACCTGATGGTAAGTGGTTACCGTCGCCCATGGACTTCAGCAATGCCAGGAGCAGAGCCAAGCCGCTGCCTACTGCTTAATACTCTCCACAAGCCTCGTTTGAAGAATGATATGTCATAGCGCTCGGGAAACACTGATATAGTCATGCATAGCACCACAATCCTGTTATTTTTTGCCGCGAAAGATATTTGTATGCCTTCAAATGTAGCTGACACCTTATGTTCCTGGATCGTCCGAATTTTTTTCCCTACCTATGATGATGATACCTATGATTACTGGTAACGTCTACCACCCTATTTCTGCCGTGCAGCAGTTGAAGCGGAAGAAAACGCAGTAGTGCGTTTCAGTTTGAAGGGTTAGGCAGCCGTTGTAACTATACTGAGATCTTGGAACTCGTATCTCAAGTTGAGTTGCGGCATTTACGTTGTCGATGGCCTCCGGTAGCCACTTAACACCAGGTGGGCTGTGAGCTCGTCCACCTATCTATGCAATAAATTTAAAAAAATGTCTTCAGAGGCTATATCAGCGTTACCCTAGCGTGTAGGTGAGCTCCCGGAGCTCAAACCGGAGGTGTTGCTAACACTAGCCCTAGGAAAAGCAGTGCTTCGCAGAATTTACCACCGGATCGAAAACGCGACCCACTGAGAAGATCCGGCGAGAAACTCAGTGGGCTGTGTCTGTGTCAGATCGTCGGTGGAAATTACATTATTGTTCACGTTTTCTATAGGTTACACCAACCATTTAAATTCAGGTAAGCTCATAGATGTTTGGCTCTACAACCCTTTTTGTACTATGGGCAAGTCGTGACTCGTGACCGTTAATTAGTATGGATGTTGTGACGCACATAAATTAATTAAAAATTCATATTCAATACAAATGCGTAGTCTTCCATAGTAAAAACAAGAGAAAATACGCATTCATGAATTATTTGGAATGTTGCCTATATGAATTTATCGGAATTTTTATATTCTTAAGCTGGTATTATTCCAAAACTTAGAAGAGGATACCACTTCGAAAAGAAAAATCTCAAACTACTGAAAATCGCAAACATTTTACAAGTTTAGATCACTACAAACAAAATGAAAATTGTCATTTTGAATAAGGTTGTGGCGGTATTTTTGTTAAATCAATATCAATCTAATTAAAAGTGTCATTTGAAATCGTAGTGACTAGTGATACAGCGTACGCGCAAGATAAAGCCGCTCAAAAATAAAGTTTTAAAGTTTATGTGAATTTAGACCCGCGTTTTGGGTTCTCTAGAATGTTTCCGGTCAAAACCAAGATCAAGAATATTTAAAGCGATTATGATTTCTAGTCAAAAGTCTATTTGGTTGAAACTTAAAATTTCTTTTTCGTAAATTTACGGTGTCTATGGTGTAACTACCTCGGTCATTGGCATATTATTGAAACTTCAAATTAATTAGAATAAGCCTTTAGCCTTACACGTTAAAAAATGGCCCTAATCTATGACGTGAAGTCGGGAGGCCAAACACAAGACTAATTGAAGTCGTCGTGGCCTAACGAATAAGACGTCCGGTGCATTCGTGTTGAGCGATGCGCCGGTGTTCGAATCCCGCAGGCGGGTACCAATTTTTCTAATGAAATACGTACTCAATAAATGTTCACGATTGACTTCCACGGTGAAGGAATAACATCGTGTAATAAAAATGAAACCCGTAAAATTATAATTTGCGTAATTACTGGTGGTAGGACCTCTTATGAGTCCGCGCGGGTGGGTACCACCACCCTGCCTATTTCTGCCGTGAAGCAGTAATGCGTTTCGGTTTGAAGGGTGGGACAGCCGTTGCAACTATACTTGAGACCTTAAAACTTATATCTCAAGGTGGGTGGCGCATTTACGTCGTAAATGTCTATGGGCTCCAGTAACCACTTAAAACCAAGTGGGCTGTGAGCTCGTCCACTCATCTAGCAATAAAAAAATAATAATAATTACAATCGAGGGCACACTAAAGCAGTATTAGAGACTGCCCTGTACGGCCATCTAGTTTGTGTATTATCTATGCCGGCCATAAAATAATGCACGAAAACCACCTCCACCGCTGAACTAGAAGTAATTCTTATATCGGTCACTCGCATTCGCACGAATACGCAAACCCACAAGTGTAGGACGACATTTGCAAATGATTATGCAAAGTTTTCGCTGCATTCGTGGTTTTCCAAGCTGTGTCGTGTTTTTTAACGGACATCAAAGCGCGCGAACCGCGATCCTTCGCGTAGTCTCCCACACATTCGTGTGACCAGTTGCGCCCACGATTGCGAAGGTAACGGACGTTTCGCCATTTTCATAGTTCGTGACGTCTACTGTGTAGCGTACCTTCATCATGGATTGGAACAACACCAAAGTGATGGAGTTCATTGAACTCCTGCAAAATGAATCGACCATATGGGACCCTCAAAAGAAATCCCATAAAAACAGAATGGCCGTTAATGACGCCTGGGAAAGAATGAAAAACTCTTTTTCTCTTCAATGTTCTATTGACGAATTAAAAAAGAAGAGAAATTCGTGAGACATTCGTAAACAAGTGTAGGAGGAAGCGCAAACGGGTTCGCAAATTGAATACCGAACCCATTTGCACAGCCGCTAAGTTTGCGAATGAATGTCTGACAGCCCTTCACATGCGCGCGAACATTCGTACAATGTAGGAATGTTTGCGCGCATGTGAGTGGCCGGCATTACTACAAGTTATTAATACAATACACTGTAACCGAACAATATTAGCACTTAAATACCTATGAGCCGTAACAGTAATGCCTTTCGGCTTGAAGGGTGGGGCAGCCGTTGTAACTATACTGAGACCTTAGAACTTATATCTCAATCTCTGTGTGGCGCATTTACGTTGTAGATGTCTATGGGTTCCAGTAACCACTTAACACAAGGTGGGCTGTGAGCTCGTCCACAAAAAAAAATGGAAACGAACTGCTGACAAACACACTGCCCGGTCTGGTTCCTGTATTTTTTGATTATAATAGTTATAAAATGTATGTCTGTATGTATAAAATGTATCTCTTTCATCTATTTAATTGCAATTGATATTAGGCAATTATCCACCAATTATCAATTCAGAATTCGATGTAAATACTATCACTACCAAATCAGAGGCTTTGATTAAATAATTTTGATTTTGATGAATATTGATGCGATTGGATTTACATATTTTATATGTTTTTCTTTTACCCGAAGTTGTGGTAATTTAAATGAAACTAGGGAAAAATAGAATAAAAGATATTTATTTATTTACGTAGGTATTCATTAATTATAAATAAGTTATTTCTTATTATAATAAATCGAGCTTACGTATCGACGCATTGGTATTCTAATAAACATACAGAACAAAATATTCTAAGATGAAACTAATTCCATTTTTCGATATTTCTTCCTGAGGGTAGACACGGGATCTTTGAAAAGTATGGGGTCGAGACGTAGTACCGATCGAAGCAGTGGCATATAACCCCAAGTTGTAGCAAATGTGTTCAAGCATGATTGTCGTTGAACAAAATGTTCAGGATCACTCCACAGCGACCTGAAAATAATATATATGTTTTTTTTTCCGTTTGAGACAAGAAACTTCTTCCCGACTTTGACTTTGACGTTTTGAAACTTTTCAATTTTCAATTTCAGAAAAAGTTCACTGGTGACTAAAAGACTCGTGGTACTAACCAGTTTGGACTTACAACTTACCCGTACTAAAGATAAAAAATTCTTATGGAACATCTTATGATAAAGAAAATTGGATATGTTTGAATGAAAATATTAATATTACTGATGAATGATGGGGAGACAGTAGTGGCTGTAGGGGCCCGAGGAGGCTGAAGACGAATACTCGGATCTTCTCGTTGTTCCAAATTATTTGTAAAACAGCAATTATTCCAATGCAATTCATATTCGAGCTCTTTTATCAATGCCGGCATTGTTATTCACATTATCGTTCATGTATGGTACCATACATGAAAGTACATTACTCAAGAATTTTTTGGACGCATCAGATGATTGGTCGAATATTTCACAGAGACGTTAAACAAAGTGAAAGGGATGGTGTAGCTTACTTGTGATGGAGGGGCGGCTTGTAGCGGCGGCGCTGAGCCAGCTTGAGCGGCGGGCGGCGCGTGGTGTGCGCCACGAGACAGTTGAGCAGGATGTCCTCACAGTTGTGCGCGCGCTGCACGACCTGCCGCAGCGCCGGCCCGCTCGCCGCGTACAACGCCAGCGTGGCGCGGTGCACTAGTGCCGCACCCGGCAGCACCATGGAGTACAGGCTGCCCCACCGACTGCTGTAACCCCATGACCCCTGAAACATTCCGAAACCTGTAATGTTGTCTCTTCGCTTCAAATTTGTATATCACTACATAGCATAAAACAAAGTCGCTTTCTCTGTCCCTATATCTACATGTATGCTTAAGCCTTTAAAACTACGCAACGGATTTTGATGCAGTTTTTTTTTTATAGATAGAGTGATTGAAGAGGAAGGTTTATATGTATAATAACATCCATTTAATAGTGGAGAAATCAATAATAAATTATAGTTTCCGAAGCGAAGCGAGGGCAGGTCGCTAGTTTATATATATATTTTTTTTTATTCGTTCGTTCACATTACATAAGTAAGTGATATTAATTACTTTATTTACCTTTGATTCGTCCCAAAAGTGAGTTCTAGCTGGATACCCAACAATACGTTCGGGGAATTGTTGCCATACGCGAAAAGCAAAATCCAATTCTTCAGCCAGAAGTGGAGCGTCGCCGTCTAATGAAAACACAGCTGCGGTCGGAACAGCCCACAATGGCTGCCATCGTGCAGAAACACCTTCACTAGATCAAAAACAAAATTTCAAAATTACTCCCTGATGAAACCTTCATATATTCGAAAGGATTGAATTTTTTTTCCCATGTCGGATTCAAGGATTTGCTCTAAGTTTTTAAAGTGTTATATACAAACCCGATATGGAGAATATTTTTTACTAAGCATTTATTTTTCTTGTTTTTGCTTTTGCCTTCGATCAAAAGTAACACTAAATACTAGTAATAGGGCAAATGGCGCAAACTATTAAAACTTTAAAATTCTTTATAATAGCCGGCAAACTTCTTGAGCATTTGTTGACGTAGTGGGGGTAAGTTCGCGCATGGTACACTCACGTGCAAAAACATTATTTACTCTGCGTCATAATGCAATTAAATTATTAAAATCAACATATGCATTTATTTATATATTTATTGGAACATCACCAAAAAATATAGGTTAATAATTGTAATAATTCAATCTTGGGGTAAAATAGATATTCCTTCTATTAAATCAAAACTAGACCTGTTGCCAGGTCTTGGTTCAGTTGAAGCGAAGCTGGTATTTGTATTTTTTTTTTCGTTATCATAATCTTGACCATCATCATCATCACTGTTTTCATCACCCGAGTCGCTATCATCGTGATGAGTCAACATAGGGCTCATCGGTGTAGTTTACAACTCGGTTGGTTCGGTCTTCTTTTTTGTCTATAATTAATTATTTTTGAAGATATTCGATTCGTAGTAATCGAATGTAACATTTTTCAATTACCAGCTTCCGATTATTTTCTGTTTTTTTTCCATCTGAAGCCTAGCTTTTTCATAATTCGTCGTAAACATCATTCCGAGCCATTAAAATTTATATCTTCTTTAAATTTTTCGAAGCGTTTCTACGGTACGGAGTTTCGCTGCTTGTTATGTAGTTATTATGATTACATCTTTTTATTACAGATTGAACGAAACTATCCATTCCGGTAACTTTCTTCTTCCCTGATCTTTTCTTAACCGGAGTCCGAAACACGGCGAGCAAGCCAGAGCCTTTAGCTTCGTTAATAATGCACCTAGCAGTACTCACTGATGTTTTTGTTACTTCCGAAATCTGTTTTACTTTTTCCATATCATTCTTCCCCTGTTTTATAATGAAGCAATATACGTCGTACACAATTTTTCTACCCTTTCTTTTGTATACTACACCAGTTTGTCGCGGCATAGTGTACTTTTTATAAAAAATCAACAAACATTCAACAAATAGCAATGGCAACAAAGTCAACAAGCAATTATAACAAATAACTTAACGATTAATAACGATAGACTTTTCACTCGAATATATTAAGTGTATAATCTATGCTTTTCACTGTACGCAAGCGTACTTTTGGGAGCAAGCGGAACGAGGGCGCGGTGCGGGGCGCAAGGTTCAACTGATCTACCAATAACGCGCTCGATACGATTTCCCCTGCCGTCGCGCCTCACCCTCACCACCAAAGTGATCTAAAATTCGGTTCTGCGCAGTCAAGGTCATTTGCTCAAGAAGTTTGCCGGTTACTATACCTATGAAATTACCGTTTAATATACAGAAACTTTGAGATTTTTTTTAAAGAATTCTTTATTTTTAACAATCTGTACGGTATCGATGCATTGATCATTTTTCAATTCCCTTCTTGAACTACTATTTTGGCCTTTTATACTTTAATATCTTTCGGGTATTGTACTTTTTGCTTGTCATGAAGTTCCAAATTTTGGAAAAGTGAAGTTTGTCGGCGCAAGGTCTGGTGAGTATAGTGGATGACGCAAAACCTTCTACTCTTGTAACTTAGAGACGGTCTGTTGTGCCATATAAGGTCAAGGGTTGTCGTGTAGGAAAAACAGGGACAGTATTATAAAATGGCAACGTAGGTCAAGACCTATTATTTGTGATTGTAGTAATTGGAATTAGTACGATCCAACCACAATTAACACAGGGTCCAAAATTGGAACACGAATAGTTTTATTATCAGTTCCGTTTGACAATCCTTTGATAGACCTCTTGAATCCTGACCTGGTGAGGAGGGTATTTCGACTAGAGGGCTGTTTGATGGACTGAAATGATTCAATTTGATCCGTCTGATTGGAATGTAGTAGTTGAACAAACTTTTATGCGTCAGTTTTTGCTTGAAAAATAATGGTGTGTGCATTTAACGTAACCTATTTCAAATATGCTTTAAAAATAGTAAACTAGTTTGTTAGGTATGGCCGTAGTTCCTGTATGTTTTATGAGATATTTCTCTCGAAATGATTTTTTAGCCCACAACGTGCCTTTTTATTCTTGTATGTATAATAATGCAAAGATGACAAAAAACTGCAGAAGTAACAAAAGCCGAAAAAAGTTGATTCAATAAAATTATGCATGGGATAAATGTCGAATAACGATTTATTCAATGACTATATAACCAAAAATCACGTACTAAAACCAAGCTATTTAAAAGACTGAGTCAATAAGGCCATTCTATCAATTTTGCTAATTTATTATTGGTTAAATTGATTGAGTTTACGTCATGATATCTACAGACCCCAGGTTAGCTGTGAACTCGTCTTATCATCTAAAGCAATAAAAATGTATTAAACTTACCCAGGGTAGTGAGTGGTAGCGTCGACAACTATTACTGGGAGTGGATCCCGGCTGTCTCCAGCCATACGTGACAAAGACTTCAGAGAAGGCGCAGCCCGTTCACTGTCCCATACTAGAACTACCTAGTATTATAAAATATAGCGATTTTATGCATACCCATAGTGGACTAAGAATTTATAACATTGATGAACAGCGCGTCTTTATTGGCATTAAAAAAAACAATATTTTTGTTTTAAGTTTTGTTGTGCTGTGAAAGCTTAAATATGTTTGATATTCTAATTAACCCGGCTCCTAATTCATATCCTGATTACTGGTCGTGGCATCCGTTACAAGTCCATCTGCCGATTCATAGTGTTAGTAGCTGATATTATCGGTACGCAAATGCTTGGCCTTGGCATAGTTGAAGTCAATGAGCGAATCAAAGTACTAGAGATCATTTGGGCCGTACCAGAATTCAACCTCACGTCTCAAGGCGGACGGCGACACTCACATCGTGGTGTTCATGAGCTGGGCAAGATAAATACGTAACATTTTTATAAAAGAACTAGCCGTACCCGTCCGCTTCGCTGGGCATTTAAAATTAACATTATTATTTCTCACCCCAACAAAGATTCTCATCATTAACGCCCTTGCAACTGGTGTAGGGAGTCTAACACTTATATAAATATTAGCATATCCATTAAGTACATGTATTTTCTACATGGATAACAAGTTTCAAGACAATCGGATGCATGATTCAGTAGTTATAACGGAACAACCGTAAAAACCACCGTAGATTTATATATTAGTATAGATTAGATATAAGGGATTATACTTACTTTCTCGCAAAACTCGCTACTGGCAATATTAGCAAGGAGTTTGTGTAAAGCTGGTGATGTTGCTTGAACATATAACAGTGCAGTAAAAGAATTACCAGGAGTGTGAGGAGGTGCCATCTGAGGTATTGATGGAACAGGAAGAGGGGCGAGGCTGGTAAAAGGAGCCGAGGGCGCTTCTAATACAGGAGATGAAATAGGGTAATGTGATCTAGAATCGCCATATGCAGCCAGTGTTCCGAGGGCTCCTGGTGAAGCATTCCAAATTAGAAGATCTCGTTGCTTTGAAACTCGATGAGCGAGAACACGTTCCAGTAAAATCTATAAATATATAATACATTTTTGAACTTATCAAAACGTTATGAGATTGAAATTTTCAAAATGCGTGAACCTGTAAATACCTCAATAGTTGTGAAGACGATTTTTTCAATTGATGAAAAATATTGCTCCCATAAAAACTGAGTTTGCTGTCTCAGTGCAAGGATGCGTTCCGGTGGTACTGAACGTACAAGCTCTGGAACCTGTTATTTTAAATTTTTGATTTATTAAAATTTGAGTTATTGACGCCGTAAAAAGTATTATACACATACCTATTTATATTTTATTATTAATTATTACTCTCTGTGGCACCGGATTCCATGGACATCACAACATGAATATTGTCACCTTCATTGGGGCATGAGGACAGACTTAACTGTATTGTAAGATAATGACAATATTTTGTGGCTATAGCAGGCTCATCCTAATGACAATGTCATTGGGTCAAAATGACCTGAGAAGTTTTTGTTACCTTACAGATGCCATACCTCTCAATAGCTGGAATTTATGACTTTCACTAAGCATTGTTTAGAAATATTCAGTTGTGCTGCGACCATGCTTGGAGCTAACTGTGACCAATGTTAAAAAAGGTAAATATGACTCATCCCCATACTAGGTGTAACAATTTTGCAACATTGTTTCCAAATATGGATTTTATGTTTTTTCATTGCTTTAAGTGTTGTTGCTCTACATTTTATGTTTGATTTATCGTTTCTTACTAATCTATTATCTTTTTATGGGTAGATCGAAAAAATGGACCGAGACGAAGGAGAACGAGAACGTATTTTATACATTTTTAAAGAATATGACTCGGATGTCATGTCATCTGATCAGGAGTCCGCTGATGTCAAGTCTGCACCATGACAACAGTGTTGATGATTCAACTGAAGAAAAGCAAAAGTTGGAAATCAATACGTATTACAACTCAACAAAATGTGGAGTGGATGTGGCTGATGAGTTGTACGCTACATAATATGACGTGTGTCGCAATTCAAAAAACTGATCTTTCACAGTTTTCTACGCCGTTTCGAACATGTTTGCTGTCAACGGATATCGAATTTTTTATAATATATCATTTATTATAATATATCGAATCAATAATGAGTCGAAAAACAATAAAAGCGATGACATTATCTGAAGAAACTAGGCCTTGCCCTTGTGAGTGATCATTTGAAAGTCCGCCAGAATGTGACAGGTTGGGCTCGAGAAATGCGAAAAAAATAGGACCATTTGCTAGCGAAGATTAGGAGGAGCCTCCAGTTTACAGACCCAATAGTCAAAGTATGTCCTGCGAAGAAAAACCGCAAAACAACCCACACATGTTATGGTTGCAACAAATTTATCTGACTTGAACATGTCGTACCTTTCGGCACCTAACCCATGCATCAGCTCGCTGAGTTTCTCGCCGGATCTTCTCAGCGGGTAGCGATTCCGATCCGGTAGTAGATTCATTCGCGAAGCAATTGCTTTTGAGTTGATAGGTCTCCTTCGGAGGCACTCGGGCGGTTGTTAGCAAATCCCACACCTCTTGGCTGAGCATTTGCTCGTCCACCTGTTCTGGTGAAACTGGAAAGGCCTTCGGGCCACCAGTAATCTTTCAATCATAAAAAAAAACCTTTCGGCAGTGTTTGCACTCACAACGGTTCTGATTAGTTTTAAGTAAGTTTTATCTGAATATATCGTAATTTAGTTTATAAAAAGTGCTATAAATAATTAAAGACTGTTAATTAATGCGAAGACATTCATGTGAGATTAGGCTAAGGAACACAAATTTTGTTGATTTTTACGTGTTTATGTTTTGGAAGGTTTAAAGATTTAATTACAATATTCTGCAATACAAATTATTGATTTATTTGCCAAACCACAAGACAATAAAGTAATTACCATAAAATAATAAATAATTATTGGAACATCTTAAGTCAAAATATCGGGTAGTTATGACCCACCCGTGTCCGTGTAGTCGTTTTTCACCCCCATGACGCCGGGTTAAGGAAATCCTGCATTTAAGTTATTGAACAAAATCTATCACCCACTTTACCCATGAATAAGATGATTAATTTCTATTTATGATTCAATCATTATCAATTTTTGGCTAAAATGACTGTGTATTTACCTGTAATAATAAGCGTTCGTCTGCCCAAATAACTGCACGCCTCCAATCTATTTTTTCATCAAAAGGTAATCTCCATCCATTACTTAGCAAAACTGGTATACATCCAGCTGCTAAGGCTTCAAGAAATCTGTAGGATCCTAATCGTCTTCCTCGTGCAACAATGCAAAAAGTTGAGTTAGCTAACAACTGCTCATAATCAAACCTGCAACATTTTATTTCTATTAAATTTCATGCACCAATAGTATCACATTTTTGCTGTTATTATAATTATGATCATTATTATGATTATGACAATTGTTTGTGTACACAGGCCTCGACCACCTTAGATAGGAAGGGAAGAATAGATATGGGCCTAAAGTGATTTGGAAGGGAAGGGTTAGGAATTTTAGATAAAGGAATAACATAGGCCTTACGCTACAATGACGGAAAAGAGCCTGAAGATAGGGAGAAATTTGTGATGTGCCATATAGCTGGCAGAAGATGATCCAGGATTGTGACGATCATACGGCGACTTATATTTTCACAACCCACGGCGTTCGATTTTATGGACAGGATAATATTTTTGATCTCATCTACAGCAAACGAAGAAAATTGTGTGAAAATGTTCAGTGAAGACAAACCATTCCGATTATTCAAGGTTCTTTCAAGGTCATTTCGTTTGATTATTGTGGTGTAGTAGAAGAGAAATGAAAGTTGATGTCATTCAAACTTATCAGAAAATCAGAGTAAGGCTGTATACCAATACCCAGAGTTCCAAGGCATTTCCAAATATTAGCAGATGAAGCGGAATTCATGTTTTCTAGAACGGGGCGTCGTTTAACGTTACGTATCATCTGATTGCACCGAATCCTCGACACCTTAAATTTAGTCCAGCTATCATCACACCGATTCCTCCTGAATTTTCGGAAAGCCCGATCCTGGCGCCTCATAGCCATCCGAATACTTTGACTCATCCAAAGAGCTGGAGCGCGCTTCAATTAAATTTTTCTGATAGGCGCATGAGTGTTGTAAAGCCCAAGGACGACTTCATTGAATATGTGAACCTTGTGAAATTCACTATCTGGTTTAGAATGAGCTTCCCTACACAGTGTTTCCTGATCTCTATGACATGATTTTTGTCCCCTAAATGGTAAAGTGCTCTATTGAAATATGATTTGTCAAGAGTCCTCTATGGCCCTGGCCTTGCTGATGTCCTTGGGCAACAGTGACTGTTCACTACCAGGTGAGCGATAATGGTAGTAATTAAGAAACAGTACATTGTAAAATGGCAAACACGCGGGATGAGATGTCCTACTTTTTTCCCGCGGTTCACATACTATTTCTTCTCTTACCAGGCCGAAAGTTCGTGGAGAATCAGGCCGGGGTCTAGGGGCGAAGCCCTGGCAGGGGGTAGGGGGGCGAAGCTCTGGCAGGGGGTAGGGGGGGCGGAGCCCCCCCATACTCATAAAAAAACAATTTAACTGTTATTTAATTTTTAAATAAACTGCTACTAATTGAATAAAAGCTGTCTGATGAACTCATCTTTGTTTAATTCTTCAATATTAAATTTTATTGCATTTTGTATATTTCACTTTTACACTAAACACAATATTGCAAATTACCCGAGCACAACAATGGCAGAGAATTTTAGGGGCGTGAGAGCAGACGTAAACACTAATGCACATGCGCACTTGTACCCATGGAGGAAAAGTTAGACTTTCTTCCCTGTACAGCGGGAGGAAAACCGAACTTTTTTTTTTTATTGCTAGATGAGTGGACGAGCTCACAGCCTACCTGGTGTTAAGTGGTTACTGGAGCCCATAGACATTTACGACGTAAATGCGCCACCCACCTTGAGATATAAGTTCTAAGGTCTCAAGTATAGTTACAACGGCTGTCCCACCCTTCAAACCGAAACGCATTACTGCTTCACGGCAGAAATAGGCAGGGTGGTGGTACCCACCCGCGCGGACTCACAAGAGGTCCTACCACCAGTAATTACGCAAATTATAATTGTGCGGGTTTCATTTATTACGTATTATCCGTTAGGCCACGACGACTTCTTTCAGCGTAGGTAGGAGAAAAAACAGTTTTCATTCACCATTTTCTATTCATACTGTAATTTTTTCCACTTTAAAATAATGTTAAGTACTTTAATTATGATAGACAGCTTGGTGCTTTTTTTTTTTTTTTTCCGGGCCGAGGGCCGAACCTCCTACGAGGTCCCCGCGCCTAGGGGGCGCGCGAGGTATGTGAGACTCAACGATCTGCAGGTGTTGAGAGCAGACCGCGGGCCCAAGGAATTTAGGGCCCACCCACTAAACGACTCCCCTGCACTCTTACGCCCGGCGTCCGATCTCCGTCCGGGGTCAAAACCCGGTCACAGTAGGGGGGTTCCCGCGGTCAACACTACAACCAGACACGCGGCGCCACCCCGAGGACGCCCGACCGACGGGTCGTCGAGGCGATAGTCGACGTCAGTCTCTGCGATACGGCGGCCCTTCAGGCCGCCCGGGCGATGCCGCTGGTGTTCCGGGATACCCCGCTGGGCCAGAACCAGCCTGCCGGGTCGGAACACGATACACCGCTGACCGGGTTGCTCTTCCACAGTATGTTCGGCGACGACAGCGACGACGAAAATGCGGACCGCATCGCAGTCCGCAGCCGCCGACGCGTCGTCCCGTCCTCCTGGTGCCAGCGCACTAGAGTGACGGTAGCGTGCGGCGCAGTCTCAGCCCCCTTAGGTCGCCCCGTGACCATCACCGGGAGGAGACTGCCTCCTCATAGGGGCCGGAGCTGGACAAACGCCCTCCTCCGACCCCCGGCTCGACGGCGGCGGCACGGCGCCGAGAGGGAGGAAGAGTTCTCCCTCTCCCGTTCCGCCGCCTTCTTCTGCGAGATGGTGGACTCGCATCGCCTGCCAGGACTCATCGCTGCCGAGCATCGCAGCCACGACGGTCGGAAGCGACAAGTCCGGTCCTATTTTTGCAACGAGGACGCGGCGCTGCTCCGCGAAAGCGGGGCAGCACGCGAGCGTGTGCTCCGCCGTGTCCTCGTTGCAGCCACTGCAATGGTGGCGCTTCGGCGTCGGCTCCCTCCGGGCGACGAGGTGCAGGTAGCGACCGAAACAGCCGTGTCCCGTGAGCACTTGCGTCGCTCGGAAGGTGAGACGTCCTCGGTCGCGATTCACCCAGTCCGAGAGGACCGGGCGGATCGCCTCGACGGTCCGTCGCCCGTAGGCGGGGTCCGCCAGGCGGCGAGACCACGCCTCGAGCACGGCACGCCGAGATTGAAGCTTCCGCGCTCGAACTTCCGCCGCGCCGGGACGCGGCTCCCCCCTGGAGCGGAGATCACATCGCCACGCGTAATCCGCAGCAAGCGCCTCCGCTTCCAGGTCCCAGGGAGGCGTCCCGGCGAGACAACTTGGTGCTGCCTTGACTTTGTGTTGTGTTTTGGTTGAGTTTATGTATTTAGAGTAAAAAAAATCATTCCCTTAAAATAATAAAGTCATTTCAAATTATATTAGTCTAGAAATTAGATACCTAGACAGTCTAAGAAACTTGCAATACTTTGATCAATTTTAGATTTTGTTTAAAGAATTCTTGAGACAAATCATATTTTTCTACAAATTATTAAAAATATGTTTTGACACATTAGTAATACGTCAGTGGTATTTTAACTTATAAATGTAAATTGTTCAAAATAATTATAAATATAATATACTAAAATGTTAATTTACTAAAATAATACTAGAATCATCAATCACCTTCGTGATTTTACAAATTCATGTTCAGTATTTATATTCTTCTGCCTATTTCGGCCATAAATGAATCATGTTCCAGTTTGAAGGTTTGATAGTAGTTATTTGAGAATTAAGTCTGTTAATAATATCATATCTATACTTCAAATAATTCTAAATGCACATAACATTTTAACAACACTAGCTACTAACAGACTAAAAAACCTTACTTGTCATATTCTTTATTGTCCTCTTCACATCTTTCATCTCTTAAATCTTTCCAAGATTTTCCATGACGGCAAGTGGTTACTAAGATCAAGTTATTTCCATCATGTAAATGCCACAAAGAATTACGGGTTTCACTACCAATACCATGTACATATCTTTTTCCTTTGAAGGCTACCAAATGCTTACGTTGAGCCGGAAATGGGTTGACAGTAGCAGCAGGTGGAACTCCTCCTTTCTCTGGATGTTCTTTATGAAATAATGGCAATGAAATGTCAAATCCCTCACGAAACATTATTTCGGAAGCACTTGCTCTGGCCAATATAGCTTCACCTGGGTCAAATCCCAAAGAATCTTCAGCATAGTCTGGCCAAGTGCCAGCATATAAATTAAATATGAGATGATTTCTACCATTTCTCCAATAAGGTAATCTCGATAGACGTGAAGCGACATCAGATACATGTTCTGATGACAAGGGGTCAGCATCCAGTGTATCAATAGCTGGCACAAATAAACATGCTTCATTTGGATCTCTAGTTACATATCTGGACTCTCTTATTACTGATAATACCTTCCTATATGAAGCACTGACAGTCCCATCACTTGGGTACACAAAAATTTTTGGATCACTTCCACATTTAGAAAAGTCGAAACATGTATCCATACGACAAGGCTGTGTTGCAGAAGCAGGATTGCGTTTTTGTCTAGATGGTTTAAGGTGCAGATCATCAAGTGTTGCAAAAGATGGCAATTCATTTAATTTCGATTTACAAGTGTCTGACTTGAAACTAGTATTTCCGTAGTAGCAATACAAAAGAAAAGCACAAGACATGAAAAGTAGTAGGTATCGTCGTTTCGCTTGCATTTCACAACCGTAGAAATAAATACCAAAATTTGTTTCACCCCAAACAAGTCTCAAACTGTTAAAAACTATTAAACGAATAAAATGAACCTACTATAAATACCTACCTACACCTACATATACATTAATAATATTTAGTTAGAAGTAGGTTTTAATGGCTTTTATGACCTGGTAACTAAGACCTTTAGGTCAAGTCTTATTTTAATTTTAATGATAACTTTTTTATATGAAATATATTATTATGAAATGAAATGAGATTAAATGGGATGAAGTATAATCTCAGTAAAATGGTGGTCATTTACTGAGACTTTTTGGAAGTTCCCATGAAACTACGTTCAGCAACTTTGTTTCATTTTCCCACATTTGTGCACTTTCACAGATATTAAACGGTTAATAAACCACCGTTAATACACATTTAAGCCTGAAGAAATACTAATTAGACAAAATAAAACAAAATCACACAACGTCACTCCTCGCGTTCCCGCCAAAAAGTCTTATATGAAGTAAAAAATTTTTAAGGGATTTTATGACCTGGTTACTAAGACCTTTAAGTCCATATAATCTTATTTTTATGAAAAATGATAATATGGAGTGAAATGAAATGAGATGAATGAAGATGATTAATTTGAGACATTAATCAACGGGATGAAATTAAATGAAATGGGATTAGATGATATGGGATGAAATGTAATCTCGGTAAAATGGTGGTCATTTACTGAGACTTTTTCAATTGACTTTTTGGAGGATCCCGAGAAGTTACGTCTAGCGGCTTTGTTTCATTTTTCCACGTTTGTGCACTTTCACAGATATTAAACAGTTAACAAACTACCGTTATTACACATTTAAACTTGAAGAAACACTAAATTGACAAAATAAAAGAAATCACACAACTCCACTCCTCGCGTTCCCGCCAAAAAAAAAGTCGGTACATACTATGTATGTACCTACCATAGATTATTCACTTATTATTATATAGGTTTCATACTTCAGTGATTTTTTTTTTATTGCTTAGATGGGTGGACGAGCTCACAGTCCACCTGGTGTTAAGTGGTTACTGGAGCCCACAGACATCCACAACGTAAATGCGCCACCTACCTTGAGATATAAGTTCTAAGGTCTCAAGTATAGTTACAACAGCTGCCCTACCCTTCAAACCGAAACGCATTACTGCTTCACGGCAGAAATAGGCAGGATGGTGGCACCTACCCGCACAGACTCACAAGAGGACAAGAGGTCCTACCACCAGTAAGATTTTAACCATTTCGTGCACTTTCAAATGTGACAAACTGTTTACCCGTTCATAATCTGTGCCTATTATGTTACTAATATTAAATGGGACTTTTTAACGGGAACGCGAGGAGGGAAGTTGTGTATTTTGTTCTAATTTGTCTATTTAGGGTTTCTTCAGGTTTTAGTGTGTAATAACGGTAGTTTATTAACTCCTTAGTATCTGTGAAAGTGCACAAATGTGGGAAAATCAAACAAAGCCACTGAACGTAACTTCTCGGGATCCTCCAAAAAGCTCACTGAAAAAGTCTCAGTAAATGACCACCATTATACTGAAATTATATCTCATCTATATCACCTCATCTCATTTCATTTCATTTCATTTCACTGCATATTATCATTTTTCATAAAAATAAGAACATAAATTAAAATAAGACTTGACCTAAAAGTCTTAGTTACCAGGTCATAAAATCCCATAATATGAAATGTATTATCTACCATTATCTATGGTCAATCGTGATTATTGCCCGTAGGAGGAACTTTGAGGTGTAAGTATTTTTACGCAATAAATTTATTAAAACTACGTTTAATGTGTTTAATGACCTAAAAGACTCGAAAAGAAAATAGGCAGAAAATAAATGACAAATTTGAGAGAAAATACTGTTTTGTCGCCACCCGGCGAAAGTCCAGCATCTAAGATGCCGCTACCGCCATTTTTGTTGCTCAGTAACGTGGAGCATTTAACTGCGATTTTTTGATTCAACAGACAAAAATCATAATCATTGCAAAATAATTATTAAAATTTGTTACCGAAATAAGTTTTAAGCGAAGACGAGTTTTCATTATTGTTAGTTTAAAATAGTACTTGGTTATTTTGCTGTATGTAGCGTCATCGGTTATCACCTATATTACTACCAGCTTATAAGTAAACTAAATGAAACTATGAACTCTTAAATGAGGAAAGAGCAAAAGAAAATTTAAAAATTTGGTATATCGTTCATTTTAGTTTCTTCAGAACAAATAGCATTCTTTTTTTCTAATCTAAATATTTCTTATATTTTTTGGCAAAGGGCTTGTCTCTCAGAGAAGAATAGATCGTAATACCAAACTAACCTTGCATTGACATATTATGATCAACAAATAATTAATGTAAAACGATTATGTGGCACTCATTAATTTGAAACTTTACAGTGGTGTTACCAATTCAGATAATTTCTTGGTCATAGTACTGCTATCCGTAGATGATGCACAGTTTAACAGATGATTTGTTTCATACCATTCAAAATATTCACAGTACAGCCAGGTACCATAAATGTACAAGAAATTATTTAAATGTTGGATCTTTAAATTTTTAGATGTCGTCCCGAGGTCGTGGTTATTATGGACGAGTGAGCTACAGTGGTGGTAGAGGTAGCGGATACAGAGGTTCTTATAGAGGCAGTAGCAATCGAGGCAGTTATGAAAGCCGTGGAGGCCGTGGTGGTGGCGCAAGCTATTCATCATACAATAATGATACTCGTTATAATAGCGGTGGAAGGAGTTACAACACCAGTCGTGACAGAGTAGATGAATCTTACAAAAAAACATATCGAAATGTAAGTTTTCTTAAAAAAACTTATTTGAATGCCAATGGGAACATTTCATAATGAATGTCTGTTTTAATAGGAAAGCTCTGTTAACTATTCAAACAGAGAGTATGGAGGTAGAGGAGGATCACCAGAAAGAAAAAGAATGAGGATGGAGGTAAATTTTAGTAAAGATTAAAATTGTAAAATTGATCACATATTTTTACTCATTTTAAAAGCCTGTTTGCTAGCTGCAATATGAAGCCCAAATGAATTGCAAAACTTAATAAATTATCAGCCAGCAGCTGTATTCCATGAGTATATTTGAAACACTGAAAGCATGTTAAGAAAAGAATATCTATCATGTAACATAAGTGGAGATAACCATTGAAGTTTAAATGTTAGAAACAAGATTGTTGTAAAAGACAAACTATAGACCAGAAGTAAGGAATAAAGAATATTATAAGTTTCTAAAATATGTAGATGAAATAGAGTTTTCAAATTTTAAGAATTCATGTATCTGGACTGTTTTCTACTTCATAGGAAAAATAAAACATAATAGCCACTGGCGGTTCAGGAATATAGCAAACACCAAAAATTCACAAATTGTTTTATTGGAGGTTTTAAATAAGTAATGGTATTCAAATGAAATGTGTAATATGCCAAAATGCCTTTTTATTGCAAACTTAATTCAATCTAATTTAAAGAAATTGTCAAAAATAATAATGAAATTTTGGCAATACATCAACTACAATGACTAGTGAAAAATAGTTTCATTTTGAACAGGGGCCAGTAGAAGGATCTTAAAAAAGTCATCATGAGAAGACTTTAAATTTTGTCACATTTTAATACTAAATTTAGTTTGTTCACAAAAAAAGAAAGATGAAGGGAACCATAGAGAGTTATGTACAGGGACCAGCCGAAAGACGTAGCCATGACGGCGGCGGCGGTCATTACGGCGGGTCCTACAGCTCAAGGCAGGAAAATTACGGAGGCGAAAGGAGGTCCTTCGGTGGGGATGAACGAAGACGATCGCCCGCCAGAGAAAGCTACCGCAAACCAAGCGGTATGGGCCCCCCGCGAGAGCCGCGCATCGGCACCCGCCCGCGCCGCCCCTTCCGTGGCCGCACTCTGCGCTCGCGAGCATCCTATCGCGGCACACCGCGCTCGCGTGCCTCCTTTACGAGGCGGTTCGCTGATAGAACCCTCAATTACAACCGTGCCTTTAGAAGCGTCAAGGGACGCAGGTAAATTGAAAAGATGATAAAAAATATATTTATTTAGAACGATAATGATGATCTGATAATGATCTATGAGCTCATCGATGAACTCGTGAATGAGATGAGTGCTTAGCGGCTGGATGATGATGATTGGTAACGGATGTAATACCATCATTAATGGGTGATAAATATTAAAATGCAAATATCACATCTGAAAAATAGCGAATGTGTATAAATTTTTCATCTACCATACATAAAATTTTACCAATAGGAATAAAAGAGATTTGTAACTGAATTTTAAACAAAGATACTATCTACTTCATCCTCCAATTCAAATAGCTTCATGTATGAGAATTATAAACCAGATATACATACTCAAAGTAAATATTATTTTTCCTCTCTTCAAATAGACTTCAAGAAGTTATTTATTTATTGAAGTGTGAAATATTTTTAAATATTTTCTCTGTACATGTTAAATACAAATTCATCAATGTGTCATCAAAACATCAAACAGTTCCATCAAATCCAAAGAAGAAGCATCCTCAACTGAAGAAGATTGGGATGCTGACGACAAAGAAGAAATAACTGAAGAAAAGAAAGAACCAAAAAATAAGTCACCAAAGGTAAGATTTTTTTAAAACCCACGTTTTAATGATAATTATCATGATATTTATACATAGATGGACAGACAGATGATAGTATACTTATAACACATTTAATGATAGGTAAAAAATACCATAGGTACATGATGGAAAAAAGTTAGATTTATTAGACACAATTCATGCTCCACCTTGTTAATATTGCTGTATGAAACAATAATTTCCTAAAAAATTTGTCACAATAAATTTGCAACAAAATAAAAAAAAGCCAACGCTCTGGTCAAATGTCGCATAGGCGCCAAACTCGCGCAGCCCTTTACTAACTACTGTAATAACAAAAAGTTATGAATTTTTATTGAAATTACCTATTCATTAAGCTAAGCTAATGGAGGTTGCACAATGCTAAAAAACTTAAAATAATGTTTTTATTATTTTGATTGACTTTATCATCATTAAAGATCATTAAATGCCAACGAAATGTCAAGCCATTATTTTGGGTAGTCTTCGTATTGTCCACCGCTGAACTACTACTCCCATCAGTAATCTATAATGGTACAGCGATTCTCCTAAGTTCGGTGGTTAAGAACCTACACCTTTATATAGGACTCGACTCGACTGGAGAGCTCAAGTATCTTACGCCAGCGTCGTAATTTGCTTGCACTGATGACTTTACATTCCTTCCTTATGTCTCCCTAACCTCATTCCTATCTAATTCCCTATTTTCAATGTCTTTACTCCAGCCGTGAGCGAGCCCTACGTTCCCTCCATAGCCTATTAATTTGTTGTCCCACACATAGCTCTACTTATGGTTCATAGCTCTTTCGTCGTGCAGTCTGTTCTGCTATGGAATGCGCTCCCTCTCGAGATTTTTTAGGGTAATCGAGGGGTGTTTTTAGTTGTTTGAATATCCCTTTCGGTTATCTGACGACATTGCTTTACTTGTGTCGCCATATCATTTCTCAAACAATCAACAAATTGACTAGTTGGCACGTCAATGGTTTGCTAAAAATTAATATAAGTGAGCATGTTTCCTTTTTATTTATGTTGACGGGTAGATGTAGAATGTTTATAGCCCACATTGAGTTAAGATTTACCCTAATTTACTGTAAATTCGGCAGACAAATTATTACACAACTTTCTTCCTTCATTATTTACAGGGAAAAAAACTGGCGATTACAATAGGCTACGAATAATAAAACTATAGAACAGTAAATCGCCTTCAATTGCACTTTAAATTATGGTTCCATTTACGCACACAAATAAAAGCAAATACAACGAACACTCACACTCTTTCATAAACAAACGCTTGCACGCGATTAGTCACGCCAAGGTCACGGTTCGCAAGCGCCACCCAGCGCACCCTTATGACGATGACGTTATGCAGTAGTAATGAATTCATGAAATATTTTCTCGTTTTTTTATTAAATGACTTTATTACTGCAATAAAAATAAATGCAGTTTATAAGTTAGTACATAAGATGAAAATATGATAATTAAACTTAAAATCAATACGACGACTACTACTAGTATATAAGGTGTAAGGCACACGACTTCCACTTTCAAGTATGTACATGGCCTCTTTTTGAAAGTGTATGCTGTACATTGTGCTATTTTTGCAATGCGTCCAATTTGTTTCATTTCTTTCCAAGCTAGCTTTCTATCACAAGCGGCTATCCATTTTTTAAGTGAAACTTCTGTAGAATCGTTGTAATGTGATTTCAAACTCGATGAAACGAAAAAATTAAACGTGAAGTTAAAATATCAATTCACAGAGGGCGTTACCTCATACTATAAAAGATGATTTACAATTATTTCTATTTAGTTTGCTATCAACAAATGTCGCTGCACGTAAATTCAACAATTCCTGAATCGCGATGACGAGATGTTACACATTTGATAGAGGTTCTCGTATTTCTCTTGCTAAATCATGCTTAGCCATGATACCGTGGTCATGCAGGCGGTTCCCCCAGGGTGAGGCTACTCCATTGCGCTGCGGAGTGGTTGGTGGTTGAACCTTGCGATTATTCTTATTTTTTCACTTCTACCGTGTGTGACTTGCACACACAATTTTTTTTTTACGTTAAATTTCATTTGTCGGTAATCTGCAGTAATAAAATCATTTGTTATCGCTGCATAATATCATAGTTATTACTTAAATAAAACCTATGTTTTATCTGAGCAGTATAAAGAACTACTACTGCATAGAAAACGTAATCGTACATAACAATATCGCATAACACTATCCATCATCAATAGTATAAAATTTTACGGTGTTTGTATACTTACTTATGAAAGATAATTCCACTGTTTTTCATATCTGTATGGCTTTTACACCATTGCACGACACACGATTGCATACTTGCAAAATTAAAAAGCGCAAAATAATAATTATCTGGTCAACCGAAAACTGACGCAACACGACCGCACGACACGAGTGCCACAGCGAACTGGCGCACCGTTCTGTAGCTATTTTAAGCCCCGCCCTTCGCGGTAGCTATTTACGTGGAACCCTTTTTTAAGCGTAATTACTTTTCTATAGTTTAATTATTCGTAGACAATAGGGATGTATCAAATCTATCATACTTGTCAGCCAAGTTTTTCATGGTTTGTGGATATTCATTAGAAGACTGTCATCAACCATATCAAGTTACTGCTACTTTTGTCCACATCATCTCTTTCTGGTAGTAGTACAAACTATCTTCATATATATTATTATATTCGTGACAGTAGCCATTTCTTCAATGGATAACAGTAAAGTATGCGTAAAAATCTGTAAGGGTTGATACCACAATTTTATTAATTTCTGTTGCGAAATAGTGCGTTCTAGTCAAAAGCGTATTATATATTACTATTGTGACTTCTAGATTATATCTCAATATTATGTAACACTCACTTTGTAATCTTTTAAAAGACTGTAACGTTGTCTGCCCATCTAAAGCAATTAAAATGCCTTGCTCTCGCTCTCAAATTTCTATCTTGTTGTAGTGTCATAGTATCATTCTTTCCACTAACAGTGGTAGGTTATGCAAATTGCTGGCAATCGTTGCGTTTTTGGGATGTGAGTAAGGGAACTTGCATCGAGAGTTGATTGTTGGAAGCTCACAAGTCCGAGATGATGAATAGTCGTATCTTTGACTTTAAATACTAACGACATTTCGATCGTCGCCACAATGAGATAACCGTTCACTCTTATGTAAATGTTACATTTTGTAGTTACCCATGCAATTGTTCTACTGGGGCCTCTTTAAAAGAATAGTAACATAAAGGTTATAAAATTTTTTTTATCCAATTTTAAAAGTTCAACTAATAAAATTGTTAACCCTGAGATCTAGGGTCAATGTGTATTGAACATATATATAGTTTATTTAGTCTTCCATTAGTCTTATGACCACAAGGGGTTAGGATAAAAAAATATTAGTATATAGTATAAATAGTAATAGTATAAATAATATTTTGATTATTGTAAGATATTATAATTTGTTTAAATCTATATCAATATTAACTACAGAAATAATAATAATAAAACTAGGAACAAAAGGCATGGTCATCCGGCCTTAAATTACGATTCCTTGTGTTATGCATACTAGAGACTATCCTAGATACATACTCGTATACGTTTAAATATATATATCGCTCATTTGGAGCGACAGTGACATAATTGCTAAAAAAATGTAAAATTTATTTAATTATACCACAAAAAAAATCATTTTTTCCACTTAGTTATGGTTTTATTATTTTATTAAAAAATTCGTCTCCTTTCAAGCCTAGACTTCAAACTACAAGAGTAAAATAATAGAGATAGTCATTAACTGTCAGAAATATTTAGAAACTTCATTAGTATTACGAAAACTGGCATAGTGTAAAATTTACAAATTTACAGTTGTGTCACAGTCGCTCCAAATGAGCGATATGTATATAGTCCTAATAAAGCTGTTCATTACATGGATGATGTGGGGCAACAGTCAGGGGCGCTAACTACAGGACCATCGAGTCAGTCAGAATAATTAAAAAAATATAATTTATTAACACAAAATTACAAAACTGAGTATGATTCAATTGTATTCAAAACAAAATAATGTAAACTAATCTAAATTGACTGCATACGGGAATTGTTAAAAATTATAAAGCTTATGGTGGGACTTGTGGGGATTTCTTGAAAGCATTTATTAATTTAAAACATTACTTATATATTCACACCTCATCCTACACTCATATGTGAGTCGTCTATTATCAAAGCCGGCAATCTGACTTTTGGACAATGATTGGTAAATCAGAAAAACGAATTATTGACTTTGTATTCCATTGGCAGTCACAAAACTCTTCGGAACGACATCTTATATAAATAACAGGTTAACTATTAACCTTTATTTAATGCAGGTTTTGAACTGTATTCTTTGAAGGAGACGATTATATTCAAATCAAAGTGAATTGACATATCAATAAAAAAAAATTGTCCAAATGCACAGATTGCCACCTTTGATAATAGACGACTCATGTGTAAAAACAGATTCAGTATAATAATTATTAAAGCTTTATTTATGCATTGATTATTCAAGGAACCCCTTCATTAAACAGCATCAATAACTGATGCTTTGTATGAGTGCAACTTTTTAATTACATATATACAGGTGGAGGCAGAAGATTCTGATGCTGAAGCTGCTGTTGTCGGTGGAGTTGCTGGTGATGATACAGATAAGGAGCCCGATGCCGCCTCCGATACTGCGACGCGGCCCTTTGTTAATCTTATGTGTGTTCACTGCAAAGAAAAATGCCCCACTTTTGCGGTAGGTATTCGTCGAAGTTGCAGTGAGTTATTAGTTTTAAATTATTCATAACAGCTGTCTTAATTATTATGCAATATATCAGTTACTATTTTAAAAAAAAACATGAATTTTATGATAGACTTTCCCACAGGCCACAATAACTGTTAGCATTTTCCCATAAATAATGCCGTTCGCACCCAATACAAACTGAACTCAAATAAGAGGGCTCCACGCCGCTGGAAAAAAAATTCATATAAAACCGTTTCCCGCTTTGGACGCATATGTTTCTCTATCTGATAATTTTGTTCACGAAGCTATTCGGATGGAAATGCACCTCATAGGCGAAGACGACTTTCTTCAATAATAGGCATTCACTTCACTTCCATTATAAATCGAACGATTTGTAGGGATCCAAAAATTTTATGTCCAGAGCAATGTCAATTTTATGTCAAGGTGTGTGTTATCAGAGCCATGGTGGTCATTTGCAATATTTTATTTCATATCTACTTAATGGGAACACTTCTACTTTACAATGCAATAAAAATCACATCTTGCTCAAAAACGAGTCGTTAAATTTTAGATAAAACGGTACACTCTTATTAAGACACCTCTTATATCTAAAATCTGCAATTATTACAGAGGTACACAAAACATTTGGTGTCAGTGAGACACCGCGCAGCGATGGGTGTGGTGGCACGGCGCCACAAGACTCAGCTGCTCCGCATGCGCGTGGCCCAACGCGTGGCTCAACGTGAACTGGAAGCAGCAGCAGGCGCTGATCTCGCCGAGCGCACGACATTCTGTCCCGTATGTCGCCTCAACCATCGCACCACGCGCGAGGCTCACAACCTCACCGATACTCATCGAGCTATGAAGCGCTTCCTTATGCCCTTCTGTCGAATTTGTCGCACTACATATCGTTCGCCTATGATCTATGAACATCATATATGTTCGCTCGAACATCTTAAGGTATGCTTGAATTTTCGCTTTATTGACAAAGTATTTGAGCTGATTTGTGTTTTTTTTAATCTTAGAATTAATTTTTAAAGAAAAAAGCAAACAAGTCTTTACGCCATGCGAGTCCAAAAGCTGAGGGTAGTGGTGATGAGGGCATGAATGTTGATTTGGATAATTTCATGACACTTGATTCTGTTGGTGATGTTGATGGTGAGTTCATTTAATGTTATGTTGGGTATATTTGGAAAATAAAACAAAAAATTTCGTAACAAGTATGACTCATTTTAGTGAAATAAAATTAATTAAAGTAAAGTCTTAATTTTTTTCAACTTCATTAAAGTTGTCTTATTTTATTTTTGTGAAACATACTTTATTTGTAGAAGTCGAGGATGATGACTCGGGAACAGAAAAAAAAGATGAAGGTAGTCCAAAAAAAACAAAAGCAGAAATTAACATTGGAAGTGAACACATTAAGAAGTTGGAGGTAAGATTTTTGTTTCTGTTATTATTTAGAATTTCTTTCGAAATATGGCCAGACAATAATCCTTGATTCGAAATTCAGAATGTTCTTATTGCAAGTTTTTAGAATGCTTAAGAGCTTATATTTTGAGTTTAACTCTTATGTTTGAGTTCAAAATAATTATAATGTAATTAAGTCCTAAAAAGTAATATTACTCCTTTTAAATAAGAACGAATATATAGTAAACGTATATAATACTTACTTTTTTAAATCTATGAACAGGTAGTATATTGTTGAAAACGCGCACATATCTTACATATTTCCTTATTTCGAGCCATCAGAATGTAAATTTCGCTCCTAGTACCTATTAACTCTACATGAATTTGTCAATATTATAATGCAGATTAAGTTTTCAAATAAAATGAGTTTTAAAATATTCAAATATTGTGTTCTGTTATATTATTTAGGTGTGGTGGTGTGAGCTTTGCCGCACATATCTAACGCGCGCCGAGACCGGTGGTGCCGAACTGACAGAGGTTGTGCGGCGCCACTGTCGACTTCGTCTCCATCTCGGGCGATATGTGCAGTACCGTGACACTCGCACGCTTCGGAAGCATGCTGAGCGCATTCATCGACAGCTTCATCAGCAGAAACGTATGTTGAGAATGTTCAATTTTAATTTGTTACAATAAAATATATACAATAAAAAGTAGCACAAAGTAGTTCCTCGCAATTACAGATTTCAACATTTAAATTTTTCATAAAAACCTCTAGTAGTCTCAGGGTGTTAATGCTGTACATTTTATATATGATTTATTAATAATATGTATAAAGCTATAAAGCTTTGAAATATAATAACCATATGTTGGTTTTTCAAAAATAGAAGATGTGGAAGAATCTGCAAATGATGTTGTTGCTAAAGGTAAAGAAGAAAAAGAGGAAACTATTGATGAAGTTAAGAAAAAACTGGACAATACTACTGAAACTTCAAATATGTCGGGTGAGGTCTTATTGCTTTACGAATACACAACTAAAATAATCTGATTTTGTAAAGATGAGAATGCAAATACTAAATTTGTAAAGATTAATATAAAATTATTTGACTTTAATAATATTGCGGTTTCAGCAAATGAAGACAAATTGTGGGCTGATGTTGATAAAGACATTGGAGAACTTCTTCGAGAAGTGGACCCACAAGGAAATGAAGGAACTGATGATGAAGAGGACCTAGACAGGTAATGCAATTTAAAAAATCTTAGAAAAAAGAAATAAATGTTAACAGATGAACCTCTCTTAAGCTTCTATAATAAACCATGTTCTTAGTGTGATTGTAAACATATAAACATAAATTATTAGCAGTTGATGGCATAAACTAAAATAGGTCACTTTTTTATTCATTAGAGCATATAATTATATTAACCCACAGGATAGTAAATTGGTGACAGTTGCCCATTCCTGTCCTTGGTGTTATAATGGTGTATATATTTGTATCAATTGTATCCCACAACACTGGTCACAATAATCTAATTATAATGTTTATTATTAGCGCCAAATACAAACAATAAGATATGAATCATAGAAAGCGCACAATGTAGTAAAAATATAGCTAATTTTATTCTTATCTCTTATTTATGTTCACAGATATGAAAAGTTCCGAAAAACCGATACCAAAAAAGCTAAGAATATTGAGAGTGAAAATAATGAATCCATTGTCTTGAATTCATCGGGTGAAAAGAAATCTGTTGAAGTTAATACTTCTGCTTAATAAGGGAGGGGTCACTATAAAACTAATACTAAAAAAACATAAGAGTGCAATGTGTCTTCAAATCACCTGAGAAAGAAATAAACTCAGGTTAATACAAAAAATGTCTCCGCTTATAATATTGCAAACCATAATTGCTGTCACGTTTTAGTCACGTTATAAAATACTATGAATATTCAGGTTTTTTAACTTCCTACACCCACTCCACAGCATATTTGTAAAAAATAATAATTCACTATTACTTATAAGAATGTAATTTTGTGCTACATACAAAACGATCTACAAGATCGTCAGTCTAAAAAAATAATGAAATTATGGTATAAAATACATTAAAAAATCCAAAATGTTTCTTTTTCCTCTTTGAGTATTATGCTGAAAGTGTATGCGTGTGATTTGGATGGTGAAAACTAACGCCTTATTCATATATAAATCAAAATTTTAACACACCTATATTTTTCGTGAGCTGTATCAACGCTACATATTATTATCACGCGGCCCGCACACACATAGACACCCTCCAATCTCTACAATCCCGCTTTTTGCAGGTTAGCCGTAGGAGCTCCGTGGTTCGTGAGAAACGTTGACCTACACGACGACTTGGGCCTCGAATCTATCCAGAAATACATGAAGTCAGCGTCGGAACGGTACTTCAATAAGGCTATGCGTCATGATAATCGCCTTATCGTTGCCGCCGCTAACTACTCCCCGAATCCTGATCATGCAGGAGCCAGTCACCGTCGACGCCCTAGACACGTCCTTACGGATCAATCAGATCCAATAACCTTTGCATTAGACGCCTTCAGCTCTAACACTAGAAGCAGGCTTAGGGACCCCGGTAACCGTATTCGTCGAACTCGACAAAGAGTTCGCCGTGCAACCTCACCCATGAATCAACTCGCTGAGTTTCTCGCCGGATCTTCTCAGCGGGTCGCGATTCCAATCCGGTAGTAGATTCATTCGCGAAGCAGCTGCTCTTGAGCTGTTAGGTCTCCTTCGGAGGCTCTCGGGTAGCTGTTAGCAAATCCCACCTCTCTTGGGTGAGCCTTTGCTCGCCCACCTGTCCTGGTGAAACTGGAAAGGCCTCCGGGCTACCAGTAATCCTTCAATCATAAAAAAAAAATATCAGCTTTATACCTACACATGACACGCAGTATTATCAGCATACAATATTATTAATGATTGAATACATTTGTAAACCAAGGACCTCCTAATATAATTAAAAACCATAGGAATACGAACTATCTGCCGACCTTATCCACAACCAATTTAAGTGTTCAGTGAGTTCAGTAACAGCTTCGGCAGATTTTCCTACTCTTAACCCAAGTTGGCGATTTGATAAATAAAGAATTCACATGTAATTAATCATTAAATAGAAAAACAATGCGCTCTAATAATCTTGGTATTAAATGATGAATTCGTAATTAACATATTATAGGTAATTAATTGCAGCGTCTTGGCGGCATTATGTAAAAGGAGAAATCAAAGATTCATTCTTTGCTCTTTGGCAGATCTACATTCCTTACTTAACTCTGTGCTCCGATGGTTATCTCCATGGAGTTAATAAGTACTACCTACAACTAGAGTGCTGTCTAATGCCGAGAAACCGGTCTTAAAAGAGAAAGCTTTTTGGTCTTTTTGGTCGTGGTGTCCTTGTCTAATGTGGTGACCATATAAAATTTATTTATAGGACAAAATTATACAGATGCATCAGTTTTTACCTCAAGTAATTCTGTGTAGCCCTATGTAAATACAAAACACGTGCTTGCAAAAGTTTATTTATGTAAATTCAATTCCAAACATTGCTTCGTCGTCATGGTGACTTTTTTCGACGGTTTTTTTTGGGAATTGCTTCGTCGAAAATCTAGCACTGAGTTTTATTACAAACATCCTTATCTCAGTTCTATTTCTTAAACTTCCTCAAACTCATGCTTAACGTCCGAATACTCAACCGCGACTTCAATATTATGTTGCACTTAACTACGCAATTCCTACTTAAATGTACTGGCTAAGTGGGCCGTGCACAGTTAAAAGCAAATTAATATTTGGCACACTGAGTGAGACACTGCAGCACACATGGTATGTGCGTATCGGGTGCTCTTTTCCTGCATTCACATGTTCAATTGATT
Source organism: Bombyx mori (assembly GCF_030269925.1). NCBI lineage: Eukaryota > Metazoa > Arthropoda > Insecta > Lepidoptera > Bombycidae > Bombyx > Bombyx mori. The sequence continues at coordinate 9,607,147 of NC_085111.1, forward strand.
TAAAATTGCTTGTGTTTTTACTTCTGTACTATTTTCATGACATGTGCAGATTAGGTCTACTAGTTACATTTTAGGAAATAAAACACAATGGGTAATGAAATGAACTGAAATTCGTTTATTTGTTATATTATGTAGACAATTAGATAATTCTTAAATGACAAGTCATGCTAGACAGGGCATGCAAGTATTTAGGCAGCGGCTTGGCTCTGCCCCTGGCATTGCTAAAGTCGATGGGCGACGGTAACCACTCACCATCAGGTGGGCCGTGTGCTCGTCTGCCTACAAGGGCAATAAAAAAATTATGAAAACACGTGTTTTAAATGTAGAAACTCAAAGCATATGGATAAGTATTATAAATATAAATACACAAGGAACAGAGGCGGCGCCGCGGCGTGGCGTGCGTGCTAACATGCGCCACTAACAGAGGTTCCATTTCTGTTTTGTTGGTAGCATTTTTTCCTCAACTTAAGCGACTTATTCACGTTCCATCTTGCTGTACGTCCCGCCAAGGCCATGCACGATGCACGATGCAAAAGGATCATGAATAGGCTTGACGTACGTCGATAATTATTATTAATTGTTTGCTGGATTTGCACGACCAATTTTGCACCCAGCGAGCGCCCCCACCACCGCGTACGTCGTGCAGATAGACAGTGAATAACGCTGACGTACGTCAGAGCGCTCCTGCGCCGTGCGTGCTTGATCGTGTATAGACTTGCTGTACAGCAGATTTAACATTTAGAGCTTGTTTCGAGAGGAGACTGCACGTCAAAATGGATCGTGAAACACTTTCAAGATTTATTAAAAGATATAAATTCCACATGTTTGTGGAATGTCTCAAGCGCAGACTATATGAATAAACCAAAAATAATAAACGTATTACAATTTTTTAAGCCCATTTTAGGGGAAGCTGCAAGGATTGATAGCGGGCGTAAAAAATGATATTAATTATTTGAGTATACTCTGCACGTTTAAAAAAATCATCCAAAACCTCTTGCTATTTTTTGCCTCTCTTCTGCTGCTGCTGACAACATCAGAAGGACTCCCATTTTTGGCGTTTTGATAAAACAGCTGTAATTTTAAATAAATTAAAACCCTCATTTAATTCGTTCGATTTATTCTGTTCGCGCTTGATACATCCAGCACCGCGGCCTTGAGCTGACGTAGAGCCGTGATGGATCGTGAATAAAGCGCTAAATGCATCGCGCATGGCCTTGGCGGAACGTACAGCAAGATGGAACGTGAATAAGGCGCTTTAGACGTTCTCGGTTTAGTGTTTTTTAATACAGTGCCATCTATGATATTTTTTAATACTAACGTGTGTATGAAACCTCTTGAAGTGAATTTTAATTATAGTCTAAGATCCGACTGCGGGATTAATGCGCTCATCGGTTATTTGCTAAAAACCAAAGGACAATGCCCAAAAGTGGGCCAACTTTATGTCTAAACTATTTGTATTTGAAAAATTATGCCTTATTTTTTCACGTTGTTTAGTTTATGTATCAACATTTCTTTCATCCTGGCATTGTTTTACAAAAAAATAAATTACTTATTTGATAACATCCCAAAACTGAGTGCCATAGTTTTTAAATTCGCCAATAAGCAAAGGGCTTCGCCCATACAGCCTTATAGTAAACCTATAAGCTGCCACACGAAAGAGTTGTCTGTGACTTGAACAACAAATAAAAAAAAAATGCTAATTAGCTTTTTACTGGTGGTAGGACCTCTTGTGAGTTCGCACGGGTAGGTACCACCACCCTGCCTATTTCTGCCGTGAAGCAGTAATGCGTTTCGGTTTGAAGGGTGGGGCAGCCGTTGTAACTATAATTGAGACCCTTAGAACTTATATCTCAAGATGGGTGGCGCATTTACGTTGTAGATGTCTATGGGCTCCAGTAACCACTTAACACCAGGTGGGCTGTGAGCTCGTCCACTCATCTAAGTAATAAATAAAAAAAAAATGGTAATAATTCAAACTTTTTAGTTTATTTTTGTTCAATTCCATATTTATACAATAATTATTACTTAAAACCATGAATTATTTCATATTTTTAGATATTAATGATTCCATTATGCGGAGTTTACATTACGAAATTAGTGTCATGCATGTTGAACTCAGTTTCACGAAAGTAGTTTCGATATATGCGAAAGTAGTTTCGTTAAAAAATTAGTGTCGCGAAATCCACAGTATCGCAGTAACCATGGCGCCATCAGCATCAAAGCTAAAATTTGCTATATTCAATGTAGCTAAAGAAATGCTTATATACCTATAAACTTAAAAAAAGACTATCAAGAAAAAAAAAGTTGGTAGATTCGAGGATGGTCAACAAGAAAGCATTTAGGTGCAATGAAGTTAGTCTCTGAATTAGCAGATGAAGATCCTGAGAGTTATAAAAACTATTTTCGAATGAGTGAAGATAATTTTGATTTTTTACTGTAGGTGTTTCGGGACCCTTGTCATTGATATTCATTAATAAGATCTATATTTTTTTCTGTACTCCATCGTTGGTTTGCCATTTTCAACGCTTGAAGCGCGTCCGAACTAACAATACCTACACACGTCCGCACAGCGCAGGCCCTTTCGCAACATTAGTTTCACGTCGCGTCTACACTATTAAATTAGTTGCATGCATGGAGTTAATAAGTACCTACAACTGGAGTGCTGTCTGATGCCGAGAAATCGGTCTCGAAAGAGAATACTTTTTGGTCGCGGTGTCCTTGTCTAATGTGGTGACCATATAAAATTTATTTATAGGATAAAATTATACACATGCATCAGTTTTGAATTTACCTTAAGTAATTCTGTGTAACCCTATGTAAATACAAAACACGTGCTTGCAACGTTTTATTTATGTAAATTCAATTCTAAACATTGCTTCGTCGTCATGGTGCCTTTTTTCGACGGTTTTTTTTGGAAGTTGCTGCGTTGTCGAAAATCTAGCACTGAGTTTTATTACAAACATCATTACCTCAGTGCTATTACTTAAACTTCCTCAAACTCTTGTTTAACGTCCGAATACTCAACCGCGACTTAAATATTATGTTGAACTTAATTACGCAATTCCTACTTTAGTGTACTGGCTAAGTGGGCCGTGCAAATTAATATTTGACACACTGAGTGAGACACTGCAACACACATGGTCTGCGCGTATCGGGTGCTCTTTTCCTACATTCACATCTTCAATTGATTTAAAATTACTTGTATTTTTACTTCTGTGCTATTTTCATGACACGTGTATATTAAGTCTATTAACTAGTAGTTACATTAAGTATATTAACTAGTAGTTACATTTTAGGAAATAAAACACAATGGGTAATAAAATGAAATGAACTGAAATTCATTTATTTGTTATATGTAGACAATTAAATAACTCTTAAATGACACATAACACAATACACATAGTACTTGATCTCTATTTACAAAATATTGGTTATATTATTATTATTAAGTTCAGTAAATTTTCTGTAATCTTATAATATAACATTTCCTCTATTTATTTTTAAGTAAATTCTTTTTTATCAACGAAATACATAATTTATTTTAATCAATATCTAAGTGGACCATGAGTATCATTAAAATTTCGCAATTTAAATTTCAATTCAATTAAAAATCTTTCATTTTTCTTTAATAAATCTAAAATCGACTTTATATTTACAATCACTATTTCACGACTTTTAAGTTTTTGTTTCAATACCTTAACATCTTGTCGTAATTTTGCTTTTCTCGGGGTATTTTTTATTTCTTGCGTTTGAGTACTTGATTCTTCTTGTTTGACCTTTTTAAAGGACATTTTCCAGAAATTCCAATGTCATATTTACTAGAAGATCCTCCTCGTTCGCTTAACGTCAGGCAAATGATATACATGCTTGCGTGCGACGCTATTCAATACAATAAAAAAAGTTCAAGAAATACCACGTGATGGCTCTTATAATATGAAAAATACATTGCAAAATTATAGTTTTCACGATTGTTTTTTCAAATTTAGTATATGACATAGATTAAGTACAATTTACAAGACAAATGGTATTAAATATTATAATGAGAAAAAATATCTCACATTTTAAAAATATATGCTCACACTAGTAAAAATTTATCAATGAATCTGACATATGGAAGGATATTCCACAAACTGGAGAGGATTCTCGCTTAAAACCACTTATATTAAAAGTGTTCACCATGATTACACGGAAACTTTCACGATTTTCGAAAAAAAAACAAGCCACAAGCTGTATCAGTGCCATTTTAACTTCGCACTACAAACGTAAATAGACGCCATTTTCCTTTTAATCCATTCATAGCTTTTTTTCGGTGATGCCAACAATTAATCTGGCTTCCCACCAAATTCAACATGAAAACCATCAGAAATCTACGTACCTACCATTAAATTTTCCATTAAACAGAGTTCTTATTAATATAGAACAATATTTTTTTTGTTAATGAGCTTTATTAATACATGATGTTCTATTAAAAATCAATATATATCATATAATCAATACTTCTTATATAATTTATTTTAATAAATTGTCATCATCAGAAACTAAATTCACCATAACTTTGTACGTTTATGTTGAACCAATTTAATTTTTGACGTTGATGGAAATTCTAAATTGTCGCAATATTTTCTAGTTAAGTTTAAGTCACATCGTTTAAATAATATGTATTTAGATATATTATTGTCATAAAATGTTTAAAATCCTGTAAAGTGGATTGATTTTAACCTTTTCAATAATTTTCAACAACGCCCAAGCTACTAAAAAATCCACTAACCACTAAAAGCCATTTTTGATAACTAAGACGGGGGTCCAAATTCCGAGATTTTATGGAAAATCCTCTAAGCTAGCAACACTGCTTTTTGTTTGTAAAATGTGCGAGAGGGACACCACCACTTAATAATCATTCTCTTTTCAGACCGTTTTTCCTTACATCTTTTGCTATTTAAAAATAAACTTTAAGCCATAGAGATAAAGTATATTTTTAGTTTTTATGTCAAACGAAGTAAGCACTCCAGTTAGAATAGTAACTCTATGGTTGCATGACACTAATTTCACCAAAAAATCGCGCAGGGCCCGAAACTAATTTGCATACATGAAATTAATGCATGCATTACGAAAGTATTAAATTACACGTGAAACTGTTGGGAAAACTAATGTCACGAAATTAATTTCACGCCACTAATTTCGTAATGTAAATTCGGCTTTAAGCCGCTTTAAGCCGAATTTACATTACGAAATTAGTGGCGTTTCATGCATGCAAATTAGTTTCGTGCCCTGCGCGATTTTTTGGTGAAATTAGTGTCATGCAACTAATTTCATAGTGTAGACGCGACGTGAAACTAATGTCGCGAAAGGGCCTGCGCTGTGCGGACGTGTGTATTGTTAGGTCGGACGCGCTTCAAGCGTTGAAAATGGCAAACCAACGATGGAGTACAGAAAAAAATATAGATCTTATTAATGAATATCAATGACAAGGGTCCCGAAACACCTACAGTAAAAAATCAAAATTATCTTCACTCATTCGAAAATAGTTTTTATAACTCTCAGGATCTTCATCTGCTAATTCAGAGACTAACTTCATTGCACCTAAATGCCTTCTTGTTGACCATCCTTGAATCTACCATCTTTTTTTTCTTGATAGTCTTTTTTTAAGTTTATGGGTAAGGCCGTTAGATTGGACTCATGTAACATAAAAGCTTAAGTTACCAGATAACTTAAAAGTTGTTGATGTGTTCGAATGTATAATTTATAATTTTATCATTTTATTAAAGCTTTGTTCTACAATTCCAAATGTGTTCTAAGCTTTACATCACTTTTATGCTACGTAACTAAAAATTAACAACAATAGTAACATAAAAGTAACTTAAACCTACCCTCTTTTCAAAAGATGCTCGAACCTAGGGCACTATGATGAATAATTAACAACGTTTATAGCTTAGAGCTCTTATTTAAACATTAAACTTACTAAATTATCCTTCGATTTAAGCAAAACGATACAAACTTACCTTAAAATCAGTAAAAACTTTTTTTCTGTCGGACAAAAACACGATGCGGACCAAACTAACTCACGTATCATCTCACTAATGGCCGATAAGTACGTGACATACCATAAGTAAGTTAGATATTGGCGTGGCCAATTATAAAACATATTTTTACTGCTCAATTCTTAAATTATTGTAAAAATTTTGGTAACTTAAAATCAGTAGCATAAAAGCTTAAAATACTAGGACGTGATGTTAAAATTCGAAAATAATTGATATTTCAATAGCTAGATTTTTGTGAAGGAATTAAATATTGCCTAACATAAATGATCCTTTAAAAAAAAATTTTTTATTGCCGGTGGAATAAACTGAAACTTATATAATTAATTCCAACTATGATGGGGGATCATTTGGGACACTTGAAATTGTTCTAGCAATTCGTATTATCGTAGTAAAAACTACATAATTAAATACAAAGAAGTAGTTTTACAGATGTTTGCGTATTTGTAACAGTTGTAGAAAGGATGCCTTTTGCCAGGAAAACAATAAAACATGATAGTATTATTGTATTTATTCTAAAAAAGATGCCGGACGCGGAGTCATCCATCAAAATGGTTACTTTTTGGCGGCCTTACCCTTATAGGTATATAAGCATTTCTTTAGTTACATTGAATATAGGAAATTATAGCTTTGATGCTGATGGCGCCATGGTTACTGCGATACTGTGGATTTCGCGACACTAATTTTTTAACGAAATTACTTTCGCATATATCGAAACTACTTTCGTGAAACCGAGTTCAACATGCATGACACTAATTTCGTAATGTAAACTCCGCATAACATTCAACGCAAAACCGTCGCACGGCCGGCAATCGCTATCCTCGTCTGACAAATGATGTTACGCGTTAACTCTCTTTCACTTTACCTTAAATATTTATCATCTTTAACAGCCAGCAACCCTTATTTGCGGCTAGATTTAATTAGGTAACCATATATGATAATTAATAGAAAAAAATTAGCTTCAATTTGATATATAATTAATAAATATACGTTATGAACGTATAAATGTAACGAAATCATACCTTTTTACACCTGGCTGCGAAGAGGTGCGGCCAGGTGCGCAATGGCAACCGTGATTTTTTTAAATTATTATGTAAATTGCCGTGATGTAGACGATATTTTATTTAAAAAACAAGTGAACGAATTTTTTCCCCAAAAAGCAATTAAAAATAATTTAATTAAAAATACTAGCGGCCAAATTTTGATAGGCAACTTGGTAGATATATATTCTCCTAATTATAAATATACATAAAAATTTGGTTTTTAGCAAATAACCAATGAGCGCACTAATCCTGCAGTCGGATCTCGTACTATTAAGGATTATAGGTGAAGTTATTCATCATAATAAAGTCAATCACTCATTTATTCTAATAATACTCAAAATCCAAAAAAATCAGTCACGAAAGAGTCCATATTTTTTTATTGCTTAGATGAGTGGCAGAGCTCACAGCCCACCTGGTGTTAAGTGGTTACTGGAGCCCATAGACATGTACAACGTAAATGCGCCACCCAACTTAGATATAAGTTCTAAAGTCTCAAGTATAGTGTCAATGCCTGCCCCACCCTTCAAACCGAAACGCATTACTGCTTCACGGTAGAAATAGGCAGGGCGGTAGTACCTACCCGCGCGGACTGAAAAGAGGTCCTACCACCAGTAATTGCGCAAATTATAATTTTGCGGGTTTGATTTTTATTACACGATGTTATTCCTTCACTGTGGAAGTCAATCGTGAACATTTGTTGAGTACGTATTTCATTACAAAAATTGGTACCCGCCTGAGATTAAACACCGGTGCATCGCTAGATAAGAATGCACCGGACATCCTTTAGGCAACGACGACTTAAATCGTTGTAATAGTTTAATCAAGGTAAATAAAACATTGCATAAAATGTATTTTTTTTATTCATTCACTTTTTAGGCTTCACTTCTTTAGCGGTTGGTGCTTTTGTAACATCATCCGGATTCTCAGCAGCATCCTTCAATCTCTTAGCCCGGATACCGACGAGTTTGGCAATGGAGCGAGCCTGTTTAATAATATTAGTTTATTAATGTGATATTTAAATCATTTACAATTCATGTGATTCACAAAGATGTCTCAGTTGATACTTGCAGAGTCCTAAAAAGAATGGGTTACGGATTTTACACCTATTTTTACGCTAAGGAGAAACCACTGTTAAATGCTGTACAAAAGAAAAAGAGGTTGAAGTTTGCTCGTGATCATTTAAATTGGACTTCAGATCAGTGCCGTCGTATCATTTGGAGTGACGGGTCCAAAATTTGATGCGACAGTCGGAGATGAAAGGAAAAAAGTGACTGAACAAAAATAAGGCATCTCATACTGATTGTCTCAAGCGCAAAGTGAAGTTTCCGTGTGTCTCTTATGATATGGGGCTGCATATCTGCACAAGGTATTGGTGGTATACTGTTTGTGGATGGTTCTATCAATTCTATGAGGTATCAAAACCATATATAAAAAATCCATCAAGATCGAAGAGCGACTTAAAGGCTAAACTCTTGGCTGTCTAGTAGTCAATTACACCTCAGGAGTGTGAAGTGTTGGTTGCAACCATGCTTCTTCGCATTAAAGCTGTCATTGAGAGCAAAGGCGAGAGAACTAAGTGGTAGACGAACTATTTTGTGTGAGTGACAAGGGTTGACGAATACTTTTGCGTTATGTTTTTTAGATTTTTTTTTCTTTTTTATGTTAGGCAAAGTCATGAAAGACTTTCAGTTAAGATAAACTTTAAAATGTTCCTCAAATTGTGGTTTACTTTTTATTAAAAGTTCTGTATTATTTTACCAATATTTACTTTCTATATTTTACTCTTTGTACTACTTTCCATATTAGACAAACTATTTTGCATCGGGGCTTGTATTGTGTGTACATAATACATAATGTAATTTTCTAAATAATATTAAACAATTTTAAGTTATGTATAAGAGGGTTTCAGGAAATTATTCTTTTCATGTTAAAGTGGAACTGTGTTGTAAAATACCATGTTATAGGAGGGCTACTTGTATTTTCTACATATTTTGACAAAAAAGCTATGAGATAAATTATTGTACTATTTTATGAGCAGTAAAAGATATTTATCAATGTCAACTATCTCAATATCACTGCCTGCATTTACGTTGTGATGTCTAGAAGATGTAAGAGGGAAAGTATGTTTAGCGCTCAACACCAATTAAGAATGAGCTTGTTACAGTTAAATTAAAATCCAATCCTGTTTATGTCAAACACAAAATTATATAAATACCCTGGATCTTTGAGAAATATTTGTGGTATTTGAAGTCTGAGTTTACTGTTCGGCTGTGTTGGAATTTTCTTATTCTTGTTATGGATACCGGCAGTATCAATAACATGAAAATTGCAACTATTTAATATAAAAACATGTGGATGCAGGTTTGCAGTTTATAGCGAGAGAACCTTCATATTGAGACATACATCTATGAAGAATGTAAATACTTTCATCATATAGAGTTATTAATGAGACAAGAGATGTCTAAAGTTTTCAAGTTCTAAATAATAAAAAAAAACATTTGTTATTATCATAATCCCTTAGCCCTTTTTACTTATGTATGTTAAGGACTTATGAATTTTTAATTTGGTTGTTAATGATGACATAATACATTACATTACTTGCTGAAAACTACTTACTCCTCTCAGGTATTGATAAGCTTTGAAGTTCTTTTCATCTTCAGTGATAGGTCTTGCAACTGATTTAGGAGCAGGCTGTTGAACTGGCATTAATGGACCACGTAGCTGTGTAGCCAGCTTACGTTCTTCTTCATTGGCCTCACCCTTCAGCACCTTTGAATTCATGAAACAGGCTGTCATTAATTGGTAACCTTTTGCATATTTATTGTACCATAATTTTCAGTGAGGTTATGTCTATATAATAGATCTGTGTAGTGCTGTTCTGTGTGGAGTGCAGTTTCAAACATTCACTTTTGTGATTCTCATAGTTGCTAGCTATATGAGTTTTCACTGTTAAGGCATTTTAAAGTTGTAAGAGCTAAGACCTAAAGATTTTTTGTTTTTGGTGTCATAAATTATGAGACTTGGCTGAGGAACAACTAATTAATTTTTCTATAAACTATTTATCTATCTATTGTTCAGCTCACAGAAGTCCACTGCTGGACATAGGCCTCACCACAATGATTGGTCCTACGCTGCTAGCATCCAGCACATACCTACAAATTTTAATAGGTTGTCTGTCCACTTTGTGGGAGCCCTACTATGTCTTCCAGTATGCAGTCACCAATCGAGAAATTTGCGGCCTATTTATATAAACTTAATAGCAAGCTTATCTTTTATTTCTAGTATTCATTGAATGTATGTCACTTCATTACAATGACATGCATGCTGACTGTCGTAAAATTCTCAACTAAAGCAAGATACCAAGCCAAGGACCCTTCCTTGGAGGAAACGATTAAGGAAATTCAAAAAGTTATGAAAATCATAGTGAAAATAACATACTTTGAAGAGAAGGGTAGACCAAAGATTATTTATATAAAATGGAAACCATTCTTTAATTAGTTGTAAAACCACTCAGTTCAGAGCCAACAATGTTTGTACTATCAGAAAATTTATATCATCATTTTCTTCCAGTTTGGCTGCCACAGAAAAGTTAAGGATCAAAAGTATCTCCTTGCAAGTAAATGGTTTTTATTTCAAAAATATTCCTTTAACATAGTTAAATAATAACATGGGAAACTGATTCTTTTATCATTATTACAGGGAAGATACAGCAACTTACACAGGTGCAGTTATTGTTTTTCCATAAGATATTGTTAAATTTTGTTTCATTCTGTGCCTAGATCTGTTTACTTTTTATATAAGACTAGTGCGAAAATAAATAATGTGCAACAAATATTAAATATTGTGTTAAACGTTACTAATAAACAAGTAGTGTTTATTAAATTGTACCTACCTTTTTGCCTTTCGGGAACAGTATAAGACGCGCTCTGTATTCCTTTATTCTTTGAACATTGATTTGCAATGATTCAACAGACTTGTTGCGTCTACGGGGATCTACAGCAATTCCAATCGTTCGGGCAAATACTGGGTTCAATCCTGCGGCCTATAAAACACAAGGACTATGAAATATGATTACCGATGGGCATATTTAGACTTTTGACAAGGTGCAATAGCCATGTTTTACCCTAATTTCACGAAGAGTGAATCCTCTACCGGCGCGTACTTTAGTATGGTACCGAACAGTTGGGCATCGCACTATAGGACGTAACGGCCCAGCTGCAGGACGTGGAGCTACGGCCTTAGCTTTCTTTATTCTATTTTGCTTTCTGCGGTATCGTCGAGCTGGCTGGTTAAACCAAGTTTTAACAAATCTTTGCCAATCCTTGTGGAAATGTCCATTAGGTATCATATTATTCCCCTTGCCCATTTTGACGTCGGAGTTTTACCTAAAACAGCACAAAAATAGAAATAGATGTTCTCACTACACCGTGCACTTTATTCCTAAAAAACAATAGCTTGTTATTTCAATAATTGATGGCTAAGAATTTTAAAGATTATCTCATCACTAACCACGGCAAAGAAAATAACGTAAAAGAACTCATTGAAGTACACAAACAGTGTTACCAGCTGTTCAGAAACAATTTTGCTAAATTTACTGCATAAAACATAAAAAAATGTAATGTAATTATTTTTATTATTATTTATTATGTAAATAGGGAACAATGATTTTTTTTTTAAACTTCATTCAAAATAAAACCTTAAAATAATACCACTTCTTTAATTTTTTAAAGAAGAAAACGCTCTTGTATGCCTCAAGCAATGGTATTAGTGGTAGTGTTATGATCTTTTTACAGTTGTTCGATGTATCGAAATCATTGATTTTACTCTCGTCACAGCGATTCAATTCGATGAATTCAAGTAGTTGTAATACAAAAAAAAATTGTAAATTATATATCTATCTTTAATTGTCATTGCATGACATACTTAAGCAAAGCAGGAATTAAATAATCTTTTAATTTTTAATTAGATTAGAATTGCAACACTGCCCTTTTAACAGTCCCTGCACTCTTATAACAGTGCTTTATGTTGACATGGGTGTTTCTAAGTATCAGCCCCAACCAAATACTAACTTTAATTTTGTAATAGACCAAGATTGGAATGACTATAACTATTGTATTGGTATAGGAATCTATCATTCGCAATCAAAAATAGTTAAAAAGATAAAATTATCATCTGAAACATCAGTGTTCACTGGTGAATGTTTTGGAATATATTATTATAAGGCCATAGAATACATTTTGATATTTAAATGAAAAGAAACCATAATACTAACCGATTCAAAGAGTGCTTTACAGGATCTAGCAAAATTTCCTTTTAAATATCAACTAATTTATCTTATTCTCTTAGACTGCAGAAACCTGTTTATTAAATGTATGGATAAAAACCTTCGGACGATCGGAGTGCTGGATAGCAGTAAGTGTGAATGCGGCACGGACATTGGCGAACTAAATCACATTATTCTATCATGTCCTCTTTTTGATCATTCACTTCTATTTATTTCTTTATCATCACTTATTATTCCTTTCCCTATATGTATACTTTATTTATTACATACAGTAGAATAAGAACAATAACAAGAAACACCCAAATCACTTCAAGACAGGCCTTGAAAGTTATAGATTTTTGTGGATTTCTCCAGGATCACATCATCAGGTCTTGATAATTACAGGACAATTCGGGAAGTCTACTCTTTCGAACAAAAACTAAAAAAGATAATTAACAGAATCGGTTCAAGCATTCTCGAGAAATCGGCGAACATACATAGATAAAAAATGGTGGTCGAATCGATAGCCTCCACTTTTGAAGACGGCTTAAAAGCGTGATTTTGGTACCTAAAATACCTCCTTAACATTCTATTATTCAAAAATATTTTCACTTTCTACATAAATGAAGTCGCGGGTAAAATTTAGCGTTATGCCAAAGTAACTATTCCACGCGGACGAAGTCGCGGGCAAAAGCTAGTCACAAAATATGATATTGAATCCCTAATTTTAGTTTAAATAGTCCTCAGTTTATAAATATAATGTTAAGTTAATCGACTAAAGAATCGATGCTTACCTAAATAGAAGAATTCAATTTATTTCATTGGATTTAATTTTGTATGCGGTTTCAACTGTCGCGATGAACCATGTCAGCCGGAGAATATTAAGAGAGCTAAAGTGCATTACAAGCCGCTAGATATGATGAAAAGGGAGAAGGATCACACTAGCCAAGCGTTGTTATTTATTTAAATCTAGCAACACTACGCCATCTTGAAATTTGAATAATTCGCATTTCGCACGAACGTCACATCACTTTTTCCTTTGGTGAGCAAGGTGTGTTCACGTGAGGTTGTGTTTCCTCGTGTGGGTCACACAATCCTCAGGATTTCGTGAAAATATTCTTGTAAAACAAAAAAAAAAAACATAAAATTTAAAAAAACCCAAAAAAATAGCAAAATAACAAAAACGAAAAGGGAATCATTTGATTTTAAGATAGTGGACATAAGCGTGCAACGTGGTCATTGGAATGCGATAGTCATATAAAGAGAAAGTGAAGTTTTGCATTTGCAGTCTGTTAATGTTCCTGTGAAATTGTATTAAATAGCATCAAAATGAATCCTGGTCCACCAAGTTATCCGATGGCATCTCTGTATGTTGGAGATTTACACTCTGATATAACCGAGGCCATGTTGTTTGAAAAATTTTCGACTGCTGGGCCCGTCCTATCTATACGTGTTTGTCGCGATATGATTACCCGTAGATCCTTAGGCTACGCTTATGTTAATTTTCAGCAACCTACGGATGGTAAGTTCATAAATTTGTTAAATAGTATTCATATGTGCCTTCAATTGTCTTTATCAAATAAGCGTGGTGTTTTTCTAACCAATATACAAATCTAAAAATTATTTTTGTTTAAATAGTAGTTGCTCTGAGTAGGTAATGTACTGCATAAAATTAGTTTTATTTCAACTTGAAACAAACTTTGTTCATTATCCGTTATAATTTTCAATTTAATCACGCACATTACAGGTGCCCCAGTTGCCTAATGCTGTTGTGTGGTTTTGCAATATGTTTCTAGTGTAATTGCTATTAAATTACTAATTGCAGCGGTAATCATTTTTGTCGTAACTAAACTTCCTGTGTTTCTTATGCATTTTTACCTTCTAGTAAGATTTCGTTATTACATCATATTACAGAAATTAGCAAGTATACTGCTTGATTTTACTGGTCTCAAAATATATGACTTCCAGGAGGCACAAAACTTTTATTGACAAGATTAGTTCCAAAAAGTTTTAAAGTTGCTATATTATGATGAAACCCTGTATAGGTTTCCTAAGGAAAAAGTCACTTTTAAATTATCCATCCACCTAACAATTCTAATTTATCTTTAAAAACCTTAAATAAAGTCTGGTTATGTTTAAGGTATATTTTAATATTCATTTTCTTATGAGTGTAAATAGTTTTGAAGTCTCTTAAAATGCTTAAACCACCTTGCTTTATTTCTTATTCCATATGAAAGCATATGGCTCAGCCTGCCTAATGTTAAATTGTTTTTGTCATCCAGTAGTAGGCAGCTCTACTTGATATCCATTAGTAACAGTCACCACTTACTTAAAAGTAGGCCATGAGCCCATAAAAAACTTTGTGATTTTGTATTGTGTAATATGTTTTTCTGTGTAGAGAAATGAATCAGTTCATAGTCAATTTGATAAATTGGAATAGTCTCATTGTTTAATACAATTACACAACCATCTTACCCTTAGGCAATGACCTCAAACTTAAAAATACAGCAATGTCAGGAGTATATCAAAGTCCACCATTGAAAATTCGCCTCAGCACAGTAATACATATATATCAGATAAGGGTTTTGAGATATAGTATTATATGCTACTCTTTTATAAATTTTGCTTTGAACTAGATTTGGATGACTCCAGTGCTCTGTATGTTGGTAGAATGCTATCTCCCATAAGTCACAAACTATATTTGTCACCACTCAAACTTGTGTTTTGGTCTAATAGCCATTAATACAAAGAAACACACTCCTAATATAATGTGCCAGGGTAGGTTGTTGCATTCATTTATGCAGGATTTCAGTAACTAACATGATATGAGCAGTGAATCTATTATGATAAAAAATATATAGAATATGGAACCAGAAATGAAAACAATATTAATAGTAATGTTTATTTATTTCAGCTGAAAGAGCTTTAGACACCATGAACTTTGATATTATCAAAGGAAGACCCATTAGAATCATGTGGTCCCAACGTGATCCTTCCCTGCGCAAATCCGGAGTTGGGAATGTTTTTATAAAAAACCTTGATAAATCTATTGACAACAAGGCTTTATTTGATACATTCTCAGCGTTTGGGAATATTTTGAGTTGTAAAGTAGCTCAAGATGAGACTGGTGCTTCAAAAGGGTATGGTTTTGTTCATTTTGAAACTGAAGAAGCTGCAAATAAATCTATTGAAAAGGTAAATGGGATGTTGTTAAATGGTAAAATGGTTTATGTAGGCAGATTCATTCCACGCAAAGAGCGCGAAAAGGAACTTGGTGAGAAGGCTAAACTGTTTACCAATGTGTATGTAAAGAACTTTGGAGAAGACTTTTCTGATGAAATGTTAAAAGATATGTTTGAGAAATATGGTCGCATTACAAGTCACAAAGTTATGTACAAAGATGATGGCAATTCTAGAGGCTTTGGTTTTGTTGCTTTTGAAGACCCAGATGCTGCTGAAAGAGCTTGCATTGAATTGAATGGCAAAGAGCTAGTTGAGGGTAAGCCTCTCTATGTTGGACGTGCACAAAAGAAAGCTGAACGTCAAAAGGAGTTGAAGCGTAAGTTTGAACAACTGAAATCTGAACGCCTAACTCGTTATCAAGGTGTTAATTTGTATGTTAAGAACTTGGATGATACAATTGATGATGAACGTCTGCGCAAAGAATTTGCACCATTTGGGACTATTACGTCTGCGAAGGTATGAGTTTTTGGATTTAATATTTTTTGGATTGCATGTTTTAGGTTATTACAAAATTAAAATTTAACTTAATTTTAATTACAAAAATTATATATCCTACATAAAAATAAGGTAAGTAATTTTTTAAGTTCAGATTTGTAGTTTTAGTTATATACACGATTTAAATATATAAAAATCGAAGGTTTACAAGCATTACTGGAAGCTTAAGAAGTTGAACTCCATATGAAAAATCGAGTGTTTTCAGTCATTCATTTGAGTGTGCTTAGTGCGAGTTTTTTAACTTTTACGCTATCGAGAACGTTAAAAAACTCACTAAGCATACAGGCCACTGCGCTAACTAGTGACCCTTTTCTCACTGAACCATTTAGGTCATGAGTCACCTGTGAGCCACGTGAGGTTTCCAAAGGATGTGCAAAATCCTTATTGTGTTAAAATATAACTTAATAAGAACATATTAATGCATCCATCAATATGGTATTATATTAATACTCTTATCACATTATTACATTTCACGTCAATTTTATTTCATACCTTATTAACCAGACACCTACATAATATGAATGTGGTTACACATACCATTGGCTCAATTATTGTCACAACTTCAAATTGATCAGAAGGTCAAAGCCAAATTATGTTCACCATGAATTTTGAATGTTCTTCTTTATCTTTCTCAAAATGATATATTATTGTAGCACAGTAGCTTGATTATACTTCTGGTATTGAAAATATCTGTGAAACATAAAGCACTTCACCCATCATACATAAGGTCCTGTTGTCTGTGATTATAGCTTAGAAATAGAGTAATGCCTTTGTTACAAGATATCAGAGAAGCCTGAGCATTTATCTATCATCAATGGAACATATACATATACAATGCAGCATATAGCAACATCACCAATTTCAGACCACTTTTTAACTTTCTAGTATGTAATTTTCCTACAAATTAAATGACATTGGAGGAAGCTGGTGCAAAAACTGGACCAAGGTGGTCACGACCCTCAGTAATGAGGAAACGACAAAGAAGAAGAAGAAATTAATTTTCTAATAGACATCTTAATTTAATTAAATTCTAGTTGTCATTATAACTATTGAAGTTATGTCAATTATCTTTCTATGTCACACTCATTTTACCTGCATAATGTAGGAATAATAGTGAAATGGAATTGAAAAAATTTTCTCTATCAACAGGTAATGCTAGAAGATGGACGTAGTAAAGGCTTCGGGTTTGTCTGTTTTTCTTCTCCTGAAGAAGCTACCAAAGCAGTTACTGAGATGAATGGACGTATTGTAGGAACTAAACCATTGTATGTTGCACTAGCTCAACGCAAGGAGGACCGTAAAGCGCACTTAACATCTCAGTACATGCAGAGAATGGCTAGTATGCGCATGCAGCAAATGGGCCAAATATTCCAGCCTAGTGGTGCAAGTGGATTTTTTGTACCATCGCTCCCTCCAGCACCACGTTACTATGGACCAGCTCAAATGACTCAAATAAGACCTACAACTCCAAGGTGGAATGCACAGCCCCCTGTAAGGCCTAGCACACAAGCAGCATCTGCATATGCAAATATGCAACCCACTTACAGACCAGCACCGAGAGCTCCGGCCCAATCTACAATAAGAACATCGTTAGGTGCAAGACCCATAACTGGACAGCAAGGAGTTGCTGCTGCTGCTGCATCTATTCGTCCACCTTTAGTATCTCAAAGCAGTCGCCCAGCCAATTATAAATATACACCAAACATGCGCAACCCACCAGCTCCACAACCAGCAGTGCATATCCAAGGACAAGAACCTCTGACCTCTACTATGCTTGCAGCAGCACCACTCCAGGAACAGAAACAGATGCTTGGGGAACGACTGTTTCCACTTATTCAGAGAATGCACCCTGATTTGGCTGGGAAAATAACTGGTATGCTTTTGGAAATTGATAATTCAGAACTTCTTCATATGTTAGAACATGCAGAGTCTCTGAAAGCTAAAGTAGATGAAGCTGTTGCTGTACTGCAGGCTCATCAAGCTAAACAACAAGCAACTAAAAAAGAATAAATATCAGAAAAGCTAGCTGGCATCAAGAAGTGGTCAGCTGCTTTAATTCTGTAACGCTTTTATCAATTTGCTTTATATTCTTTGATAAAATATAATCAAATTCATTAAAAAAAAATACATATAAAAATCGTAAAAAAATTAAAAGTGGGTTATGCACTCTTATGTAACTTTAAAGAGTGCAAGTTCACAAACAAAAATACGTAACTGTCAACATTTCTACGTTGCGAGTTAATGAACTCTTTGACTTTTACATTGACTAAGAAGTTTATTTTAAGTTAAAGTTGTTTGAGAACTTTAGATACATTCATTTCAGTTTGATTTATTATCTCATATTATGGGAGTTGGCTTTAGTTCTTTCATTTATTATTACTTTCACATCAGTTTTTGACTGATACCATGGATTGAAAACTTGGTCTCTAGTAATTTACTGATGCTACATGTTTGGTTAAAATTATATTCTTTGGAATATTTATAAGTCTGGTGTTTTATTTGAAATACTGATCAAAATGTCTTAAAATTATTAGTCATAAATACAGAAGCTACCTTTAGACGTTGGTAGTAGATAGTATTTGGCTTGTTTTTTTTTCTACCTACACTGGTAGCCTTAGAGGCTATTCCATATACGCCCGTCCGGACGTAGTTTGAATAACCCCGGATGGGCTTACGGGCTCAACCTTAGAGAATTTGCTAAAACTGCAAGAGCAGTGCTTCTTCGCAGAATCTACAACACCCGTGACTACGTAATCGCTACCTACTGAAAAGAGAAGCTCGGTTGTGTATGAGTTATTCCGCTCGCTAGTGACCGGTACCTACATAAGAGTTCTAAACCCACCGAGAGTGGATCCAGGGGATCGTGGCCTAAAGAATAAAACGTCCGGTGCATTCGTGTTGAAGCGATGCAACGGTGTTCGAATCCCGCAGGCGGGTACCAATTTTTCTAATGAAATACGTACTCAACAAATGTTCACGATTGACTTCCACGGTGAAGGAATAACATTGTGTAATAAAAATCAAACCCACAAAATTATAATTTACGTAATTACTGCTGGTAGGACACTTGAGTCCGCGCGGATAAGTACCACCGCCCTGCCTATTTCTGCCGTGAAGCAGTAATGCGTTTCGGTTTGAAGGGTGGGGCAGCCGTAACTATACTGAGACTAGAACTTGTATCTCAAGGTGGGTGGCGTGTCTACGTTGTGGATGTCTATGGGCTCCAGTAATCACTAACACCAGGTGGGCTGTGAGCTCGTCCACCCATCTAAGCAATAAAAAAAGAAGATCAACATATTTTGGGCAACGGCGGCTTTGCGTTGTCTCGTCGCGGTCGGATAGGTAATTAGCGCGGCCACGATAAGAGGGTTTTCGTGTCGCGTCGCTTTGTCGAAGTAGGAGGGCTTAAGATATTGAAAGGGAGAACAATGAGAAAAAACACAGTAAAATTCCCAAGGTGACTGCTTTTTGGTGCAGCTGCGTATCGAGGCCAGCGATAAAATGTCTTGGAAATGTTTGAATTATTTATCGTCACATTAGAACAAAAAATCACAATTTATGAGTCCCTTGGCCTTAATTACGGCCAGATTTATTTAGTAGAACTTTTAAGTTTAGTCATCAGGACCGACACCTTCCAATAAAATGTTTTATTTCTTTTGAATAATGTGTTTCATATGACGCCGCTTCCAGGTCCTACAAGAAGGTTATTACCAGGGCGAAATCGGAGCACGTTGCTAGAATTGGCGAGTGACTGAAGAGCTATCCCTCTGGGAGCCGTGCTTTTTGGTCGCTCGCCAAAGCTGCAGAAGGAAACTTTTGCAGGTCTAGTCTCCCACCACTACGCAAGTCCGATGTCAGTCTGGCCCATAGTGCGAAAGAGAAGGCTGACCTTCTGGTCAAACTCTTCGCCTCGAACTTGACTGTGGAAGACGGGGGTGCCACACCACCGAACATCCCCCTGTGTGATAGTTCCCTGCTGGAGATCTGCTTTACACAGTGTGCAGTCAGGCGGGAACTCCGACTCCTGGACGTCCATAAGTCGAGTGGGTCA
Source organism: Bombyx mori (assembly GCF_030269925.1). Taxonomy (NCBI): domain Eukaryota; kingdom Metazoa; phylum Arthropoda; class Insecta; order Lepidoptera; family Bombycidae; genus Bombyx; species Bombyx mori. The sequence goes on from NC_085111.1 coordinate 9,627,277, forward strand.
GACGGCATTCCTGCAGTGGTTCTGAAAACGTGCGCCCCTGAGCTGACGCCTGCGCTAACGCGTTTGTATCGCCTCTCTTATTGCGCTAACAGGGTTCCGTCTTCATGAAAGATCGCCCACGTTCACCCTATCCCCAAGAAGGGTGACCGGTCGGACCCATCGAGCTATATCGCGATAACCTCCTTGCTTTCCAAGGTGATGGAGCGAATAATAAATATACAACATCTGAAGTATCGTGAAGATCGCCAGCTGATCAGTGACCGACAGTACGGTTTCCGTCACGGTCGTTCAGCTGGCGATCTTCTTGTATACCTTACTCACAGGTGGGCTGAAGCCTTGGAGAGCAAGGGCGAGGCTCTTGCTGTGAGCCTTGATATCGCGAAGGCCTTCGACAGGGTCTGGCATAGGGCACTTCTGTCGAAGCTACCATCTTACGGAACCCCCAGGGGTCTCTGCAAGTGGATCGCTAGCTTTTTGGATGGGCGGAGCATCACGGTCGTTGTAGACATATTCAGCGTAACCTTAACTAGTAGGTGGGCTAACAAGGCTCATTACCTTTTTAGACACCCCCCTCTTTCCTTTTTAGTTACGAATTAACATTATAACACAGGCAATAAAATTAAAAAATGTTTTTCTGAAATCAAATATAGAAAAGTAAATTATCCAGAAATTCTTTGTTTTGTGGACCATTTGGTGCCCCTTGAGTGTTGCTCCGTCCATAATGAACCCTCTTCCCCTCGTTACGCCACTGTTATATTCTTCTTCTATAGCAACCCTAAGGCCAGCCGCGTCAGATCGCGCGCCGCGACCAATCAGGGACTCTCGTTGTTGGTTCCCGGCGCGATTCAAAGAGTAGCGACCGAGGGGCTTTCCTTTTGGCAAGCCGCGCGTGCGCCTTTACTGGCGCCGACAGTTCACCCGCAACCACCGAAGCATACACACGAGAATACGTCCGCACCTTGCTCGCTACCATTCCTTTTCGAACTTGTTTGTGGGACCCTCTGGAGTATTCAAATTCAATTCAATTCAAAATCATTTATTTCAACTTAGATGTCAGTATGACACACTTGTTGAATGTCAAAATACAAATAACAATGTTAACTCTACCACCGGTTCCAAAAAAAGCCACAGTCCTGAGAAGAACCGGCGAAACAAACTCAGCGGGCTTTTTTTTTTGTTTTTTCTCAAATATTTTATTTTTTTTAAATAAATAGAAATATTCACAATAAAAGAAAAAACAAGTCAAAAAAATACAATTAAAAATAATAATAATAATAATAATGAAAAATGAAAAATGAAAAGGCCAGGAGCGAGCGCCTCATTCCCACGTAGTGCCATCTAGTAAATAATCCTTAACTTTATAATATGCCTTGTTGCACAAACGTTCCTTAACAGTTTTCTTAAATCTATGAACAGGTAGTAGTTGAACGTTTAGTGGGATCTTGTTGAAAAGCTGTACACCCAGCCCCCTAAAAGAGTTGCTTATTTTCTTAATTCGAGCCGCCGGCAACGCAAGCCTATGTTTGTTCCTAGTGTTCACATTGTGCAAATCGCAGACTCTGGGGAATTCTTCAATGTTTTTACGCACGTACAATAAATTTTCAAAAATGTATTGGGACGCTAAAGTTAGAATTTTGATTTCCTTAAACTTGTCCCTCAAGGATTCCCTCGGGTGCATATTATAAATAGCACGAATAGCCCTCTTCTGCAGGATGAAAATCGTTTCGACATCGGCAGCATTGCCCCATAGCAAAATGCCATAGGACATAACACTATGAAAATAACTAAAATAAACCAGGCGTGCCGTATCTTCATTAATATACATTCGTATTTTTTTTACCGCAAACGCTGCAGATAGATAGATATTCATACCCAGTGCTCCAGCTGGACAACACAAAACTTCTTAATTATGGCTCGGCACCATACGTGCATTGGGCCAGTGTCAGGTATTTTACTGTCAACAAAGCGAGGGAAAAGTACCTATAACGCGAATTAAAATAATTAAACCGTACCGAGAATTAAACAAAATTTAATTTTATTATTTACAATAAATTTATTTAATGCACTATATACACAGGGTCTATTATCTCTAAGAAGTAAATAAATATTAGAAGAAAGAGGAATAGAGAGAGATATTAGAGATTCGTATAGGGAAGAGTGGTCATATAAAGGACAGGAAAAGAAAATATAGTTCATATCGCAATAACTCTCACCACGTTCACAGGCAGCACTAGACTACTATACCAAGTTAAGTCCAAGACGCATGCGGATTAAAGACGAAGTGGCAGTTTTATTAAAACACAGTTTGGCAAACCATGGTTTTCTTGGGACTAAAGGCTGTACAGAGTAGAGTAAGCGACCCTTGACCTGACCGCTCTCTCTTCAGCTCAAATTCCACGTATCACGGAGATATGTCCTAGGTAAAGCATTTAGGTCGTGTCCGAAAATCATGTATGGGTATAAATCGCCAATCACAGTTGCCTCGTTAACCAAACTGTCAGCTCTCACATTTCCTATGATGCCACAATGGCTAGGTATCCAGCAGAAAGTGACTGTGTAGTTGTTTACTTGGCAATGCAACAACATTCTCTTACGTTCAAATGCTATGTGGAAAAAAGGAATCAGTTTTAAAAAAAATTCTAAGCTTTGTAAAGAACTGAGTGAATCTGTAAATATAACACTTTTGTTGAGCTTAAAACATATAAATATTCTATTGTTTTCAGAAGACCGATGCATTTTCCCGTTTCTGGTGGTAGTTTTATTTTTTGGACTATATTATCATCATCATCATCATCAACAGCCCACAGTCGTCCACTGCTGGACATAGGCCTCTACCAATCTACACCACTGAGCCCGGTCTGCGGCTCTCCTCATCCATATCGACATAGCTCAAAGTCAGCAAGCTGAAGTGGCAGTGAGCTGGCCATATATGCCGTAGGACTGACGATCGCTGGAGCAGACGGGTTCTCGAGTGGAGTCCGCGCAGCGGAAGACGTAACGTGGGACGCCCCCTGGCTAGATGGTGCGATGACCTCCGCACGGTGGCCGGCAAGAAGTGGATGACTATATTATATTGGTTATGAAATACACCTACTCCAACACACCCTATGGGATGTTTGGATGCATCAGTATATATCATTATGTGATGCCAATTTGGCCACTTAGTATTTACAATATGGTTAAAAGTAGTGTTTACATTACAATCGGACTTATCTATGTTGAGAGAAAAACAAATAGTAGGAGAGAAAAGAAGGGAATCATATGAAGTTTTAAATAAAGAACGGAGTCTAAAGGAAGGTGTAGGAGTAACGATTTATATATCTGTAAACTTTTTACTAGGCATGAAAAGGGCTTATTACTGAGAGACAATTTCTCTGACAATAATTCAAGTTTGGAATCTAAAAGATGATTAGAAAATTGAGCAAGCCGGAAAATAAATCTGTCAGGGAGATACTGGCGCCTAAATCTTAAAGGGGGGGTCGCAACATTCTAATTGAAGTGCATTAACGAGAATGGATTTCATTGCACCTGCAATGAGTCTTAATGCCTTAGAATGAATCAGGTCCAATTTCTTAAAACCTGTCACATTCCCAAGATCTAAAAAGAAAGTACCAAAATCTAAAATACTTCTAATAGCGGCGTTGTAAACCAACTTCAAAGTAATAGCTTCATAGTAGCTATTAGATCATTCATGAATGAGGAGCGGTCGTATAGAGGACACGAAAAGAAAATGTGATCTAGATCATGTCTAGATCACATTTACCTATCGGATTCGCATTCTCACACCGGTCACTCACATGCGCACGAATACGCAAACCCGCAAGTGTAGGACGACATTTGCAAATGAATATGCAAAGTTTTCGCTACATTCGTGGTTTTCCAAGCTGTGTCGGTTTTTTAACAGACATCAAAGCGCGCGAACCACGAACCTTCGCGTAGTCTCCCACACATTCGTTTGCCCAGTTGCGCCGACGATTGCGACGGTAACGGACGTATCGCCATTTTCATAGTTCGTGACGTCTACTGTGTAGCGTATCTTCATCAAAAGAAATCCCATAAAAACAGCATGGCTGTTAATGATGTCTGGGAAAGAATTCAAAACTCTTTTTCTCTTCAATGTTCTATTGACGAATTAAAAAGGAGGAGAAATTCGTGAGACATTCGTAAACAAGTGTAGGAGGAAGCGCAAACGGGTTCGCAAATTGAGTATGCGAACCCATTTGCACAGCTGCTAAGTTTGCGAATGAATGTTTGACGGCCCTTCACATGCGCGCAAACATTCGTACAATGTACGAATATTTGCCCGCATGTGAGTGGCCGGTATTACAAACCATAGAATAAACACTTAATATGACCTAACCATGACATAACCCCGTCCGGCGCCCCACCTCTATTATCAAACAAAATCCAAAAGGGATTGTGTCATCAATATTACACATTTCGAAGGTTATAACAACGGAATAGATAAATAAGGTTGGAATGGTAATGTAGGCGGGGCAAGCGTGCCACAGTTATGTTTCTACAATCATAACTCGACCGATTCTTTCATTCACCGCGTTTAGTGCGTTTCGGACTACTTTGACGAAAAGATCTCCTCTTTATAGTGCCGTGTTGTGCAATTATAACTTGTAAAACAAAAAATCAGACCTCAAGTATAGAGCGAGGAGGTATATCTTTCGATCGGTAAGTCGAAATTACCATTTAATTACAATATTATTTGTCTAAAACATAAAAATATACTGAGCATTATGAAATTCTAAACATTAACAATATTATTGCAGCAAGTTATAAATAGCATACATTGCGCGATGTGTACTCGCCCAATGAACGCAATGACCAAGTCAGCTTCCAATGTACTACATGCATTGCGTTCTCTACACTTCAATCTTTGAAATTTGCCCTGATTGGCCGTGGTGCAGTGTCGATAGTGAGGTGACCATGTGGTAAAATAAAATAATCGACAGAATTCTCAACTATATTTACATTTGACATGGATAATTTTTGCATTATTTTATATTTAATTAATGATACCTAGTATATTCTTAGTGAGACGTATTTTGAGTAAAATAAATATGTATTATTATTATTGAATTATTATCATTGAATTAATGTGAAGGTATAATATAAAGGGACATGTAGACCTCTCATTTACGGGTATTTACTGTATTGTCTAAGACGTATTAAAATCTAAGTAAAATGCTATTTGACTTATGCAGTAAATTAAAAATTGTAGGTTTCATAAAGAACCTAACGCCAGGGAACAATGAATTGACGTGACAGGTAGAGGAAACTGGAGACAAAGACGAGTACTATTTGCTCTAAACATTTTACTGAAAATGATTTTACCATAAAAAAATCAGAATACACTTAGTTTTGAAAAATTCATTCGCAATTAATAGCAAGCGCCAACTGCTTAACAAATACGTTTTATTCCAGGGACAGTGACTATTTGTAATTAATAAAAGTAAAATAGTTTTTTTTTTTCAATATTTATTTCATGTTTCATTTTCTCCATTCATTCATCAGATAATTTATCAATAAAGAATATCGATTTTATCAAGCACTAGCGTGTATGAACATTTTTATTGCCTTTTTGCGTGTGTGAGTGTGTATGCCTACGGGTGTTTTGTGCTAGTTTGCGAACGAATATCTGTCCTGAGATTTATGTGTGGGTGTTTTTGTTGTGTGCGAAATACTTGTAATCACAGTATGTGTGTGTGTAGAAATTAAAATAGTGGGGATGAAGCGGCGACACTGGTTCTAATACAAAATTAGAGCAAAAGCCTTTCCAACCTTATTTATCTATTCCGTGGTTATAACTAATTCGACTGTAAAGGGTTGATCAAATTGATCAAAATGTCAGCTCACCTCATGTATCCAACAGGCCTTATATGTTCCAGATGCAGCAAATTTCTATTTATAATACTCAGTATTTATATTTCATTAAAATATTTATTGATTCAAACTTCTGTTGTTTTTTAAAACCAATATCTTTATTGTTATATTATTATTATTTTGATCTTTAATTTTTTTAATAGTTTTTTGGTACTTGTGTACCTTATAAAATGAAAATAGCTTTTTGGGATGTAATGCAGGTCAAACATGAAGTATAACCAAACACATATCTAAAAAGAAGGCACCAAGATACCTAAAAAGAAGGCACTTTATAGATCTAAATTTATTTATTTGTTGATAAATGACAATATTTTACACAAAATTCCACAAAACAAAAGACACCATTGGTTACAAATATAGCAAGTAATAAATTACTACTGTTATTGAAGTACCAGACCAATTTTATTCGGGGCCATACTAGGACATCTCCAATTATACAAATAATATTGCAAATTTCCATCACCAATCCCAAATTTCAGAGGTTCAAGAAATTCTTTGTTATCCATCAAATCTAGTGCATTAAACACATCAAATCCTGAATTTTTTGCTGTTATTAATGCATCCAGCATCAAATCCACCCAAGGTGTCTTGGTTGACACATTATAGAATGAATAAGCTGCTTTTAGTGTTTTGTGCACTGGATGGTAAACAACAGTTGAAGGCAATGTATAATAACTGACGAAATCAGTTATTGTAGAATTAGGACCTTCCACAACAAAACTATCAATTATTCCCACTTGTGGTGTAAACCAATGTTTAAAATCTTCATCAGAAAATATAGGTGCCAAATCAAATTTTTTTAAGTAATCATTGAGTAATTTTACTACTGCTTCACAGTCTTGAATCTCCATTTTGCGGAAACCTGGTGTTTTTGGCATGTCTGGTAACTTAAAGAGTTTAAGCGTTCTTTGCATTGTCATATTACGTGACAAATGACTGAATTTTATGTCAATTAATTTCTTTGGATTAAGAGACCTATGCCAATAGCGACATGTGGCAATAGGCTTAGGCAACACAATTCCAGCTGTATACACACCCTGGAATATACCAGTTAAGTTAACTCTTCTTGTTATTTCCCTTATTAAGACAGGAGCTACTCGCTTAGAACGCAATTTTTTGTGCACACAAAGAAAATTTATTTCAACAACAGTTTGAACATGGTTATATATTCTTAAATCAGCAGGAGTTGCTGAAATGAAACCAACAAGCCGTCCAGATTTCACCACACGAACACCACAATGCCATTCCATTTTCCAACCAGGTGGTTGTAGAGCCCATTTCAAAAAATCAGTTTGGTAATCAAAACGAAACATACAATCATCATCTTCCACATAATTTTCATTAAGTAAAGTGTACAGTTCTTTCAATACTAAAGGTTCGTTCAAATTCAAAGTATCCCATTGGAATCCGTCAGGTAAAGTATAGGGTTCTGCCCTTATTTCTTCCGGTGATTTTGGTAGTTCTATAGGCTCGTTGGCAATAATTTTTTCATCCATTTTTGGCACCGGTTGGGTTGACCAGAATTGGTATGCTTTATGCAATGCCTCCTCTGTAGTTTTTGCAGGCTTTTGCTGTAAATTTAGTACCTCCATTGCCATTTTTAAGTCTTTTAATGAAATGTTTTGATGACCTTCAGTTGGATCTGGCATTGATGACGAACTCTCATTTGCCGTAGATATACCATGATCTCCGTCTCCACCACGTTTTTTCTTGTTTTTATTTTTCTTTTTCTGAGGTTTCTCATCGTTTTCTTTACTAAAATCACAAGATACGCCCGTTTTCGTTTCTTCCATTTCGAACGATTCAGAAAACCTGAGGTTAGTTTTTTAGGTAGGTTTTTAATATTTATACGGCTACTGGCCATTTCACCTTTTAGCCAATCATGGTTATTTTATGGTAATATTCAATGACTATTATTCTATGGATTTTTATTAGAACTTGAGAAAAAATATGTGTGTAGCGTTCTTTCACAGATACTAAGAAAATACTGCAGCCACAATTTGTACAAGTTACAGAACAATCGCATTATTTTGAAGCTATGTGAGTTATTTTATTATTTTTTCGTGTAGATAGCAGTGACTTTAAGTGTGTAAAAAAGTGAAAAAAAATATATGTGTCGGTTTGTGAAGTAAAACAAAATAACGAAACTGTAATTTCGATGAAAAATTCTAAAACATCCACGTAATTTATTCTAATTTATAAAAGTGTGTTAGTATATTATTTCGCACTCTGCGACTTAAAGATTGGACTTTGCTACCCAAGAACTTTAAATTATATCAATTTCTTACAAATACAAAACTGTAATAAACGAATTTACATACACAACTAAATAAAATTTTAAATCAATATGTGTATACACTATAGATCATTCAGGCTCTTCAGTATTTCAAGTATTTTTGCCTTTTTAAAACGAAGGTATCTAATGTAATTTGTGTTTTCCTTTTACTCTTTGTAAGGATAAGGCATCCTGGGTAATATCCCAACCGTCTCAGCTGAACCCATGCTCACCCACTTCTAAGAATGCTAAAAAATACTGTATGGGATGTAATCCGTTTGCCTTTCCAATGGACGAACAAAGCCGAACTTAGCCATCTATGCTCGAATCACAATAATTTATTGGGATACCTGCTTCAAACCTGTTGAAATTTTGTACCCAACAAACTTAAATGTTGTAGTTGTTGATGTAAGGGAAATAAACTGATTTGTCTGAGTATTTGTGTCTGCTTATTGGAATAATTTTAGTAAGTAATATCGTAATAAATCATTAAGTATCATAATCACCAAATATCGGAATGAATTAGATCGAAGAAAACGATATTGTAAAAAGAAATAGAAAGTCCTCAAGTTATATGTATGTTAGTGAATTGGTTTCTGTTGCTGATGTTGTACACGTCGCTTACGCGTCACTAGCTGTTTCATGTAACATTTCACAGATTTCAGTACTTTCATGGAATGTTTCATGTTAATAAAAGTTACTTTTATGGTTTTATATTAAATCTGATCATCATTAAATCATTAAACCTATATTTACATTTTCATTTATTAAACGTATTATATTTATTAAGCGTTGTTTATTAAATTGAACAAAATAATAAATCAAAATAAAATGTCGTGTGTAAACTATTATATTTCTTCAAACGAGGCTTTAGGAGGGTTCTTAGCAGTAGGCAGCAGTTTGGCTGTGCCTCTGGCATTACTAATGTCCATAAGCGATGGTGAATACTTACCGTCTGTTAGGCTGTGTTACTCATCTGGCTACAAAGTAATAAAAAAAGTTATTTAAATGATATAAAGATGTATAACATTGTGTAATTTTCTGTTTCAGGGTTGTTTGTATATTTTTATTATTAATGCAGTGACAAAATGGCGGAAAAAGAACAAGTAATTCAAGCCCTACGTGCAACATTACTATCAGTCAAAGGTGCACTAACTCTGAAACAGTGTAATCGTAAGTACCATGATTTTATTTTGAAAGTAAATAATTTACCATTTAAGCAGTTTCCACTTATAAATTTAAAATATCTCAAACTTTCCAGAGAAAATAGGGCTTACAGTTACCATTTGTGAAGTTAAAAGGGGAATAATATATAGCAAAAACAAAAACTATGTTTATTTCTTACAAAATTTGGCTTCAGAAACTGCAATTATTTTCCTATCCACTGAATGCTGATTATATAAAGCTATAGTTTTTAATTATTTATAAAAACAGATTACTGAAATCTGAATATACTTACAATACTGAAGTTAAGGACAACTATCAAGCTTTTATTGTAGCTTTTCTCTATTACTGATTCTGAAGGCAGATGAGCTTACAACCCAACCAATGGTAGAGAAAAATTACAAAATAAGATTGTTAATATGTTTAGTAAATTGTTAATTTTAATTTCATTAAAATGTTTCCTCCTTTCATTGTTTTACAAATAATTAGCAGGACTTGAAATAGAACACATTAGCTGGAAATAATTTCTAATCAAGAGAGTAGCTATTGGTATTTTTAATGTCCATTTTTTTTTAATGTAAAATATTGGTGACAGCATATTATGAGCCTCAGATGCCCTATCCACTATTTTTTGGATGAAGCAGTTATCTCTTTGAAGTTTGAAGTTGACAGTTTAAAGAAAATTACATTGTGATGTTGATAAGCCCTGGTAACCATTATGACAAGTTGGACTGTAAACTTATTTGCCCATAGATAGTATCTGTAAAGCAGATTATTCTCTGTGTGAGTTTTTTAATGTTCTTGATAGCATAAAAGTGAACTCAAATTTGTATTTTGAACTTGTTATGATCATTGTGGTGGAAAGGATAAGACTTCTGGTGTGTTCATATCTACCGATGAACCAGTGTTCAAATCCCGCAGGCAGATACCAATTTTTTTAATGAAATACGTTCTTGTCAAATGTTCACGATTGACTGCCACACAGAAGGAATAACATTGTATAATAAAAATCAAACCCACAAAATTATAATTTGCGTAAATACTGATGGTAGGACGTCTTGTAAGTCCGCGCGGGTCGGTCCCACCACCCTGCCTATTTCTGCCGTGAAGCAGTAATACGTTTTGGTTTGAAGGGTGGGGCAGCGGTTGTAACTATACTTGAGACCTTAGAACTTCTAACTTATCAAGGTGGGTGGCGCATTCACGTTGTGGATGTCCATGGGCTCTAGTAACCACTTAACACGAGGTGGGCTGTGAGCTCGTCCACCCATCTAAGCAAAAAAAAAAAAAATAAAAAAAAGCGGTGCGCCTTTGCTGGTGTTCAAATAAGCGGTAATGCGTTTCGGTGGGTAGAGTTGGAAAGCTGTTTATAATTGAGTCTTGGTTGGTCGTACTCATGTTGCGATACCTATGAGCTATGATAGCCACCTAATACCAAGTAGGCCTGAAGCTCGTTCGACCACGTTATAAATTAAAGAAAATCTCTTCCTTATATGAAAAAGTTCATCAATAAAAATAATTTTTCCTAAATGCAATAAACCCAATTAATTTATATTTCAGGTGATTATAAAGAACTACAAGGAGAATGGATACCATTCAAAAAATTGGGCTATCCGTCATTAGAAAAGCTTTTTTTGGATGTGTCAGGTTTTAAAGTATCCCAAGTTAACGGGGAATGGTATGTAGATGCAATAGCTAGTCAAGAGACCCAACATATTGCTGCTATGGTAGCTCGTCAAAAACCAAGCAAAAAGTCAGGCTCTAAAGTAAATTACTTGGTAAGTCTTACTAGGATTAATTTGATTTTTTTTTAAACATTGGGTTTGAAATTTTAAAAACTAGGATAGAGAATGCTGCTTCATATTTTCCAGGAACTTAAGCTATCTTACATTAAACACTCGGTTTGGGAAATATTCAGGACAGTTGCATGAATATACATACATATAACTAGTCAGGTCATAAGTATTGTCACACAGTAAAAACTTTCTTTTAGAATGCTGGCCACAAAAAAGTTTATTGAATTCGAATTTCGAATTGTTCATGAAAATAAAAATGTATACTTTTAGAATTTTACTAATTTTTAAATATGGAGTGGACGCTTAAAGAAGACCGTGTTGCAGTTATTGCGTTGTATCGTTGCGGTTACGCGCCAATTCAAATTTTTAACATACTGAAAAATTAGAATATAACCAAAAGATTCGTTTATCGTACCATCAAACGATACAATGAAGACTCTAGTGTAGATGACAGGTCAAGAAGTGGTCGCCCTCGGTCTGTTAGGACAACAGCAGTCATAAAAGCTGTAAAGGCGCGAATTCAAAGAAATCCCAAACGTAAGCAGAAACTGTTGGCCCTTCAGATGGGGTTAAGCAGAACCACGGTGAAAAGAGTGTTAAATGAAGACTTAGGGCTTCGGGCATATCGAAGAAAAACAGGAAATCGTTTGAATGCTCGTCTAATGGACCTGAGACTGAAGAGATGCCGCGCTTTGTTGAAGCGGTACGCGGGAAAAAAATATCGGGAAATTCTTTTTTCGGATGAAAAAATTTTTACCGTAGAAGAGAGCTACAACAAACAAAATGATAAGGTGTACGCACACAGTAGTGAAGAAGCGAGCAACCGTATTCCGCGTGTCCAACGAAGTCATTTTCCATCCTCGCTCATGGTATGGTTGGGAGTTTCTTATTGGGGCTTAACAGAGGTACATTTTTGTGAGAAAGGTGTAAAAACGAATGCAGTTGTGTATCAAAATACAGTCCTGACGAACCTTGTGGAACCTGTTTCTCATACCATGTTCAATAACAGGCACTGGGTATTCCAACAAGATTCGGCGCCAGCTCATAGAGCGAATAGCACACAAGACTGGCTGGCAGCGCGTGAAATCGACTTCATCCGGCACGAAGACTGGCCCTCCTCCAGTCCAGATTTGAATCCGTTAGATTACAAGATATGGCAACACTTGGAGGAAAAGGCGTGCTCAAAGCCTCATCCCAATTTGGAGTCACTCAAGACATCCTTGATTAAGGCAGCCGCCGATATTGACATGGACCTCGTTCGTGCTGCGATAGACGACTGGCCGCGTAGATTGAAGGCCTGTATTCAAAATCACGGAGGTCATTTTGAATAAACTTTAGTGTCATAAGAATCTATGTTTTGTTAAGTTCATTTTGGTATATGAATGGTTACATAATGAATAAACTTGTTTCAATTATTTTACATTAAACATGTGACAGAATTTATGACCTGACTAGGTACTACCCGACAAACCTTCAGAACGAGGTACACACAATCAGGCCATAAAAAATAATTGTTTGGACTTTAACTTTGGAACAACAAACGACATCTTCCCGTTCATTTGCATTTTATTTTGTCATTTCAATGACAAGGTTATGTTCAAAGAAATTGTTAGGTACAAAGAAATTCTTCTGTTTGTGTAAGAAAATGATTTGGTCTTGCTTAATCGACCAATGAAATGAAAGAAAACCTATCCTATACCAAATATTTTATTGTTGTTGAGTTGTTGTTGATGAGTACAGTGGTTCTAGTTGATTCTGAACGCCCGCCCAACTACCGTTTATTTAATGGTAGATAATAAATGATGTATCCATTAAGAAAAAAATATCAATATCAGAGCGCACCTGAGAAATATCGAGATAAAACAGAGAGCCGAACTTATGACCTTTCAATTAATTCCTTAGAATAAACCCGAACACCAATAATTATAAAATAAAATTGTTACAACTTCTACATTGTGGAAGTGTTCTATTTCCTGTCACATTACATAACTTTATCAATGAGATTTTCTATAGAACCTGACAATATGTGAAATTGATATTGCAACTAAAAAAAACTTTAATTGAAATTTGAAATATTTTCAGAATCGATTACCAAAAAAGCAAGGAATATGGAGGAAGCCAGCTTCAAATAATACATTAAATTATGGAAGTCAGTATTCCAATCAGTACTATAGAGCAAAAAGTGGAGCACCACTTAATAACAACTCTTACAACAACTACAAGGTAAGTTCAACTAAATCATAAAATTATGTTTTTTATTGCATTAAACAGTAAGGCGAGATCACGGTTCATCTGGTGTGGAGCCGCCGCTGTGACCAGAAATGAAAGTCTTAATTGTATTTCATAACGGTTATCCTATCGTTTAAACCCACTTCGCAGTAGGATTTGGGTGGTAGTGCCTACCCGTGCATGCCACTGTACTGCTTTGCCGCCAGTAGAAACGAGAGGGGAATGCCCATTTCAGGCCCAAAGCGGACAATAGATCAGAGAAAAAATACTTAGTGTATTAATTTTGTCATAAATAAATATGCATTTACTTTCTTCCAAATGAGCGCCACTACAGTTTACAATAAGTAGTTTAAAAAAAGTAACTCTATTGAAAAAACAAGGTTTTTGATTTTTGCGGGAATAATATTGCCAGCATCAAAACCTTTTACGTATTAAGTAAACATTTTAAGTATATAAATAAAACATTTTAAGTATTATCATTAATCAATCGGTTTTAATCGATTATAAGCACATAAAATAACATCAAAGGCATACCCATTGGACTTACTTTAACTTGTAGCTATACTTGAGACCTTAGAACTTATATCTCAAGGTGGGTGGCGCATTTACGTTGTGGATGTCTGTGGGCTCCAGTAACCACTTATCACCAGGTTGGCTGTGAGCTCGTCCACCTATCTAAGCAATGGTACCCACCCGCACGGACTCACAAGAGGTCCAACCACCAGTAAAAACTTGTGCTTACATTCAAAATGGATGTGTTTTTATTTTTCTTCGATTTATCTTACTGGCTTTGTTTTATGGATTTTAACCTCCCTTCAACGACGACTTTGGCTCAGGAGTTAAGGATCACAGCTGCATTCGATTATGGATACCGATCAATAACGTTTCACACTGCGGCTGAAAAACATTGTGTGAATTGTGGTTTTAACCTGACCGAGATTCAAAACCGTGTCTATGCCCTCCTATGCTATTTTTAGATGATTTACTAATTGTGTATGAAGATAAAGAAAATATAGATATTTAAAGAAGTATGTGTGTTTTTTTATACCCTAATAACTACAATTGGATAAAAATACATTAGGTACATCTCTCTTATCATATTTAATAAATTAAACATTAAGAAAAGTTCTTGAAGTATCTCACAATCCGACACATACATATTTTTATATAGAAAATTTACCTCAAAACGAATTTTTACTTTTATTTTTTTTTTTATAATAGTGGCGTCAATTTCAATATATTTTTTAGATATCCAATGCATTTAAGAATTTGAAATAGTCCATTTTTTAGTAATATTTGTTGTCCATCTTGGGCCCAGCACACTATGGAGAGTGGGCATTCCCCTTTACAAATTATACTTAATACCATTATCGTCTTAACTTTGTAATAATTTTGAAAAGACGATTCTATTACATTAGTGTAATATTTTCACAAGCATTAAGGTAAATCAGGACCATTATTTTTTATTAATTTGTTTCAGAATGTCAAACCTAACAACACGCATAAAACGATCGAAACGAAAAATAATAGTACAATTCCGAAACAGCCAACGAAAACAGCAACGACTGAATACTCAGAAAATACCGCAACGAAAAGTTCTGCTCAGCTTCCACAATTACGAAGTCATAGCTCTGTTTCTGAAGAGGTATATCGTCCGACGCAAATATGATATGCACGAACATTGTGTGTGCACCACTACACCACTGTGTCTACAACTTCTCATAATATATGTATGGTTCTATATTTTTAGTTCCCAAGCAGGAACCTACACATATCATATCGTGCGATTGACAGTTCTAGTTTGAAGTAGCCATTGGCTTGGCTGCGCTTTTGTGTAAAATAGGTAACGTTTTTAATTCAAATTTCAATGTGGTTGCAACCACGGTCCCTATTTGGTGTAGAAAAAAATTACAGTCCATTCTAAACTCGTTTTTCATTTCAATAGGCTAAAAATTATAATTCATTAATTACATTATGATTTAATTACTTTGATACTCAGTTTCGTAATTCGATTTATCTTACCTATGTTTGTCCTTCTTTTTGGGATTATATTGGTTTTATCATTATATAATTTGTTTTCTGATCTAAGAATAATACTCTAAGTTATCTAATTAATTAATGTATAATATGTAGATAACAAGATTATTGCCGCAAGACGCCTTAAATCTAAATATTTCATAAAACGCCAACTCGTACGGATCAAAATGCATTGGTAGTACTATAGCACCCGCTAGCTTATTTCGTATATTTTGATAGGCAACAAACACAGTGGATGTCATTTTGATTGAAATACTAACTTGACTTCTCGTGCAAATGATAACGCTATTAATGACCGTTACTGTGAATTATAAATTATAATATTACAGTAATTTTTTAGTAACTAGTTATATGAAAAGCGATGTCGAACGAGGTGTGTGAAATAATAATTCATTCATATACGGATTACAACATAGTGAAACTGTAGACTTACGGGCCTAGTTTCAACAGATGTTTGATGAATCGTTATGTTTCAGCATAAACAATCTGCACGAACAGGCAAAGACATTGAAAATAAAAGTAGCGGAAAAGTTTCTGCGTCACAGAGGCTCTCGAATTTACGAGATCGTCTTAGCACTGTTGATCTGATACCTCTACAATTGCCAGCAGCGAATAATGAAATTGTTGTGAGTATAACAGTAAAAACAATATTGTGTATAGTTTAATATGATTTGTGGACCGTCGGTCTACCGAGCAATCTCACCCGCTTAGTGGACGATCTTCCCTTTGTCGTTATTTCCACAAATGAATTTAGCCCGGTGACGCTGATATTGTAGACAGCGGCTTGGCTCTGCCCCTGGCATTGCTGACGTCCATGAGCGACGGTGACCACTTACCATCAGGTGGACCGTATGCTCGTCTGCCTACAAAGGCAATAAAAAAAAGGTCTCTCTAGACCATCAGCTTAGGTAGGAAAAAAAAAAGAAATAAAAATAACAATATAATAATTTATGCATGTAATAATTTGAAAGTATTGTATGTATTGATTATTATTACTGCAGCAGGACAAAAGTGACCCGGTAACGAATGTGGTGCCGGCCCATAAATTGGAGGCTCCCCCAGACTGTACGTCCTCAGTAGCGAAACTTGAGTGGACATGTAGAAAGCTAGGCCTCCCATCTCCCGTATACAAAGTGCAGAATATTGGACCGAAACGGGGCCCTGCCAGCTACGACAGTACGGTGAAAGTTAGTACTGCTTTTAGAATTGATTGTTTTTATTTTAACTAGTGGTCCCCCGGTTGTCGCAATTCGACTATAATTATTTGAAATTATAAAGGCTTCGTCAAACAGAACGCGTACTTAGCGCTGCGTTTTAACATCGCGCTCTTTTCATGTCACACAAATTGACTAGATGAGCCAAACGCTCCTTGACGCAACGTAACATCAGCCAAATCATAGTGCCTTTCTATAGCAGTTTGAAAATTTAAAAGTATTAAGATGTCGAGTGATTCATATGTGGCATTGTATAAGCATGGGTATTTTGTAACTAATTATATCAATTTTTCGGGCATTATCCAGTATTTTAATACAGATTCACTCGGACGCTAAAATAACATTTGTAAAAAATTACAATGCCTGACGTCAAAGCGTCCTAACGCCGCCACAGGGCGTTGCGTACTTATAGCGCTGGCGCTCTGTTTGACAGTTTATTACCATAGTAGTACAAGCGCTAAAGCCTTGTTCGCACTAGGCGAGTATTTTAGTCGAGTACCGAGTAATTTAGTGGCTAAACTACTCGCTACTGCACAGAAATCGTTCGCATTACGGTCCAGTAGAGTACACAAGTGAGTGGTGATTTGCAATATGAACAGGCTGCAACGCAATAGAGTGAATAAACTGATTAAGCTAATCGTAATGGCTATTTTAGAAGAGGTGGATGAGGAAATTTCTGAGGTTAAGAAAAATAAGTTATGGGTACGAAAATGGATCGATAGAAGAGATAAACTAGGAGCTACTAAATGTCTTCTGAAGGAATTAGCATTGGAAGAGATCCCAAAGAACACTTCGATAATTTGAGAATGTCCGAAAGTTGTGTAAATTTTCTGTTAACAAAAATACACTCTGAAATTCAGCGCAAAGATACCCATTTGAGAAGTGGCACTAATGAACTCTACTAATCAACAGGGTCGGACTTGTTTAGTCAGTGAACCAGTGAGCAAGGACGCGTGGTGGGAGGCGCTACTGGCCCGTTAAAAATAGAACAAAATGGATTGGCTTGACTAAATTATTTACTAACCTACTCGACTAAATTTTTGGTGTTCAGACACATTTAGCTACTAAATTACTCGGTACTCGACTAAAATACTCGCCTAGTCCGAACAAGGCTTAAGTACGCGTTCTGTTTGACAAAGCCTTTAGTTTGGACATTATTATGGTTCTATTGTCAAAGACTATTATACTTTTATAATCACAGATTTCGCCAAGACTACACTATAGACAAACAAGATAAACAATATTAACCTATTCTCAATTTGACCACAGAATATAAGCAATAAGAAAAGTTGGACAATAAACAAATAGTATGCACGCGTGTGTGTGTGTCAAATACATGGTAGTGTGTGTAATGTTTTTTAATGATTTAATGTATTATACATAATTAAAAAAAAAGAAAAAGAAAAAAAAAACATTTAATTCAGACCATCTTAAGTCCTTATGTTTTAAGTAGAGTAATACTTATAACTATGCTAGTAAAATTAAAATTAAAATAACATTCTGCACTCCTTTTCTATATTCTCTATAAGTGTGAGAAATTTCATACTCCTCCGTCCGCGCAATTTTCTTAAAAAGAGGTACAAAGTTTCAGCTTCACATATTAATATATAGATATTTTGTTTAGTTGCATTCATTTATAAAACCATTCGAAAGGTCGGCGCGTCATACGTCGCGATGTCTTATCCGAATTCTTCGCCTTCCGAAGAACTGGCAAAAGAAGTGGCTGCCGTAAAATTACTTGAACTATTGGAAAGCTCTGAAACTGAAGGAGTACCCACTTCGTCACCAACCAAAGCTATGTCATCTCTCGTGGACCTTGTGTCGGAACATGAAGCTGGACTTTGGGCTAGTACTGTACCTTTTCTTTACAGGTAAGAAAAAATGTTGGTTGACATATAGCCTTAAAAAACGTTTTTTTTTAATTACCTTTACGCCTTTTTAAACTCTTACATTTTGATAAAAGTATCGAGTATGTTAGTTCGACTGATGACCGATTTTTACATATTTATTTATCCGTTTTTTCGTTTGAGTATCACGCAAATATCACTGAACCGATGTCTACGAAACTTTAATAGAAGCCTTATTATTAGAGTTCTTTGGACGGACAGTTCGCTTCAACAGCGAATGAAAGAGAAAATACGGAGACATGACAGCAATATAGTTTGTTTCAGAACCGAGTGGCTTCTCGTATACAATCGTTTTATTTATTCTCAATTTATAATTAGTTAAAATAACAGAACATTTAATAAAAGCAATTTTTTCAGAAAAAAATATGGCGAAAATTTGCCTACTGACTGGCAAGATCTTGTGGAAAATTGTCCTTTCATCGTGATAGATAGGGTTGCTAACGGACTCTCAGTTCTTCTTCTCGCCAAAGAGGTATGTTTAAATGTAAAATGTTTTACATATATTTATGGTTTTCATTTAAGATTTAAACTAAGTTAGCCTAGAGTTCATGTCAATAAAAAGCAATGAGAGAAGAGGTTGCTAATTTTAGCAATGTCTATTTAATCTTTCACCAGACTAACAAATATACTTTATGTCTAAACATTGGTAAAGACATTCACATTGTGATTTCCATGGGCTCCAGCGGAGAGAGAGAAAGCTGTTAGAAAATATTTTGTTGCAATTAACCATTTTATTGGCAATATATAGCAAATAGTTTTCAGATGGATTTTCCAATAGTTTTATTTTTGATTGCTTTAGTGGCATAACGAACTCATGGCCCACCTGGTGATGAGTATGCCTTATAAAACGGGCAGTACGGTGCTACCTATTTAGGCGAGCTCATAATACTGATGGTTATAGCATCAGTAAAACTAGTGTCATGGATTACCAACAACCGAGAACTCACCTCATGTAAAGATATATTATTATATTATTTATTACATATATTAAATATTTTATACATACATTTTACATTGACTGTATTCTTATAATTTGAAGTCTGTCTATTTTTATCCGGTAACAAGGCATTAAACCTATTTGACGAATCCATTACATGCTCTTTTTATGTGTATTTTATATTCAGTATAGTTTTTCAAACACAGGGGTCATTACCATTGCCCGTGGACACGAGTGTGTTCGATGAAGCCATCGAAAGTGACCTGCCTCCGTTACAATTTCCTGAGGACGATTTTTGGAACGTTTTCATCACGGTCGCTAATTCTACGTTAGAAATTTGGTTACGAATAATAGGACCTCAATATAGTGTAAGTGGACTTTAAACAAACACTAACATATGTATGTAAATTTTGTATAAACTATAAATGTTTTGGACCTGTAGGAAGTATAGGACAAAGGGAATCTTCCTTCCACCGAGCGGGTGATATTGTTTGGAAGACCGAGAGTCCAAATGTTGTTTGTTCGGAACTTTAGACATATATATAAAAGTTTATCTTGAAAATGTCGTAAGCGAGATTCAGGCATCTGTCAAATATCTTCTGTTCTGTGATGGCTACCGCCACAGGCTAAATAAAATCTTAGAGCGTGTGCTCCAATTAACAAACAAATTAGCGACGAACCATTCTCTTAACGGGATATCGAGCGGTCGGGCCACAATAACTGCCTATAATTTGCATCAATTCAATTAATATGTCAATCAAAAATAGGTGATGCGATAGAGCTTGAATGTTGACAGATGTTGACAGATGAATGCTGACAATTGACAGATGGTTGTATCCACCATTTAATAGAAAGTGGAAAACGAATACGGCACTAATTTTGATAGAAATGACGCGCGAATCGATTTCAAAAAGTCTTTTTTTTATTGCGTAGATGGGTGGACGAGCTCACAGTCCACCTGGTGTTAAGTGGTTGGTTACTGGAGCCCATAGACATATACAACCTAAATGCGCCACCCACCTTGAGACATGAGATCTAAGATCTCAGTATAGTAACAACGACTGCCCCGCCCTTCCATCCAAAACGCATTACTGCTTCACGGCAGAAATAGGCAGGGTGGTGGTACCTACCCGTGCGGACTCACAAGAGGTCCTACCCCCAGTAAACCATCATTGAAGAAGATATTAATCAATACTTTCCCAGCAGGCGTGCGTGATAGAGCGATAATTTCCATTCCATTGACGCACTAGAGCAGCGGTCGGAGAACTTTTTTAATTATTATCCCAAAATATTTTTGTGTAAGTTGATATTACCCCATGGCAAAGAACAAAAAAAAACGAAATCGCTTCTTTTTAGCATCTTTCTAATTATAGCCCCCATGATAATTTTGAAAAGAAAACAAAACTAAAATTTTTATTTAAACATCATTTATTCAATATTTATTAATTAATGTGTTCTATCTCATTCTCTCGCCGGCTGAATCCTGTACATGTATGTGTTTGTGTCTCTATGGACTTATTTTTTCGTTTCGTTTCATTTCGTTTCATCGAGTTTGAAATCACAAAGATTCTAAAGAAGTTTCACTTCAATATATACTTTTTACTCACAAAAGTTTCATTTTTACCCCCTAAAATTTCATTATACCCCATTTGAGGTAATTTACCCCGGTTCCCCGACCGCTGCACTAGAGGGACATATACAGTCATGGTCAACTAATTAGGGACATTCAAGATAGTGAAGGGCTATAACCGGTTATGTACATTTAAATATAAAACCCTATTGATTTCTCAGCACTTTTCTATTTGTATAATGTGGTCCGATTATTATGCTATAAATGGCTGTAAATAAAAGATTTAATAAATAGAAAAAGTATTTAATATCAAAGATTAAACATGTATTAAATATTAAGGTACAATTCTGTAGTGGACATTTAATTAAGGACAGTAAAGTATAATGAAAAATACAGTTACACAAAACTTATAATCTTCAGTGTTATAATATCTTTAACAGCTCCATTTTATTACGTGTAAAATCAGTACCCAGTAGCAAAACCTTTGTTAGTAATTACCGCTTGACACCGATGTGGTATAGACATTATCAGTTTCTGACATGTTTCGACAGGAATGTTTGCCCATGCCTCACAAAAAGCTTCATGAAGTTCATCCGAATTTGTATTACGATAAGTGGCAACTTTTTTCTTTATTTCGTGCCAAAGGTGCTCAATTGGGTTGAGGTCCGGGCTATTTGCTAGCCAATCTAGCACCGATACAAACTGACTGGTAAGAAACGACTTGACTGAATGGGCGGTATGTTTCGGGTCGTTATCCTGATGAAACGTCCATATAATAGGGAGATGCTCCTCAGCATAGGGAAGCATAGTTTCTTCCAATATCGTCTTGTATTGATGTTGGTCTAAGTTACCCTGAACTTTCCTCACAGGTCCCACTCCACGTCCAGAAAATGAACCCCATATTTTAATGTTTCCACCGCCATGTTTCACCTGTTTTTTTGTGAATCTTGGATTCATTTCCGCTTTTACAGGACGCCGTACATATTGCCTTCCATCTGAAGAAATCAAATTAACCTTGGTCTCGTCAGAGAAAAGTACATGTTGCCATTGGGCGTAGGTCCAATGTCCATATTTACGTGCAAATGCCAAACGAGCATTTCTATGTTCTTTCTTCAACAACGGTACTTTGCGAGCCACTCTTCCGAACAACCATGCTTCTACCAAGCGTCGTCGAACGGTTCTCGCAGATACACCGGCTCTTTTGTTTGCCCCAAACACTTCGTGTTTAATTAAAATAGAGCCTAGAAACGGATCTTTCTTAGCTAACCTGGTTATCATTCTATCTTCTTGCGGAGTCGTTTTTCTCGATCTTTTTGTTCTGGATACATTTAAAGCTGTGTTATAGCGCTTGAAATGTTGCACTGCATTGCATACCATAGTTTTTGAACAATTTAAATGTTGTGCTATCCTTCGGTATGACCAACCACGCTCGACAAACTTCATGATAATTTTTCGTAGTGTTGGATCGCAACTTTTATTTTTGCCCATTTTTCTTCAAAATAATTCTCAAAACTTAAAATAAAAAATCTGGATTGCCGCCAAAACGACCACTAAACAATAAGAAAAGAAACAAAAAAGTATTAAAATTCCAATTATGAAATTAGAACGCAATACCTCAGTGTCCCTAATTAAATGGCCAGCCAGCATTCTTTGAACCAATAGCACTATGATATTGTATCAGCTATACTGTAAAGAGGTTTAATGTTTAAGAAGTTGTTATTGTTTGTATAATCGCGCACATAAATGACTAATTACACTTACATGTAAAAGATATGGAATATTGCTAAGCCTCGTTGGAAAATAAAAAAAATATTCACAATTTGGCTTAACTAGAGATTGTCCCTAATTAGTTGACCACGACTGTATATGAATAGGAATTTGTAGAATGATCAAACATAATCACAGAGAACGGAAGAAAAATTAATAATATCACTTCTTCATAGGATGCTTTTGAAACACTCCTAGCAGATATGGCAAAATACTACGATAGCTCTGGCACTGCAGTTGACAAATCTATGATTATAAGAGACGCCTGGTAAGAATAATTCTATTTAAATTAAAATTGGTTAAATTTCTTATTTCCATAATATAATAAATACAAGTTATTAAATTATTAGCTATAGTAGCATTATTTTGTCGGTGCAGTTTGGGTCATAAATCATAGACCGGCTAGGGCGGTGAGCATGTTGCGCTGGCGCAACGTCATTATCCATAAAAACAAATGAGTCATCGAAGGCAGGTACACGGCGGCGGGGCGGTATACGAAGGGTGGTGAGACATTGTTATGTTATGAGTAGTTTATTGTACTTACTTGCAAATTATAGTACATACGTCGAAGAGAAATTCGTTTTTATGCATTCGCTCTGTATTTCTTTAGTGGCACAATGGCTACTCCTTTTTTTGTACCAAAACGGCAGAATTTATTCAAAATAATATTTGCACGTGTTGTTATCAACAATGTGTTAAAAATTTTCACTGAAATGAAAATAGATCCCGAAAAGTTACAAAGTGTTAATTTCTGCCGTTCTCGTTAACTTGTTGCGGTGATATGTGGTGTAAGTGTTCGATTAATGATTTTTACTTTCATTTTTATCACTAACTTACAAAATGACAAAACTAAATACACTATCAATAACGCTTATCGATAACGATAATCGAAAACAATAATGCGCATCACTATGCCCGTCTATAAGGCTCGTGAGTGGAAGAGAGAGCGAAATATTCTCTTCACCGCTCCTATTATTTATGACCCAAACTGCACGGACAAAATAATTCTACTATAGATCCGTCATTTGTGCGTTCACGATTCCTTAAGATGATTTCAAACTTGTAAGTATAGAGAGAAGCACAGCACGCTCAGTTACTACGCCCATATTTAATTTGTACCTTCCATGAAGATGACAACCGAAATGAGAATATGTATGGTTAATTTTGACGTTATTGCAGGTATGCGGTCAATTTGGACGACGGCGGCTGGCAACGAGCCAAAATAATGGACTTCGATGAAGAAACAGCCTCCGTATTTTTAGGAGACCACGGAGACGACGACGTCGTGGCTTTAAATAAAATTAGAATTCTAGATTCTAAATTCAGGAAATTACCCCCGCAGGTATTTGATATATTATAACGATAGAAATAATGATTTAGTTAATTGTTGTCGAATGGAAATATAAACGATCTAATAGTCATTGAAAATGCAGTCGGAATTTACAACCGACAACCATGAGATAATGATAGGTTACAGAAATCATTCAGAAAATTGTAGACACTTGAACTGTATAGTTCACGTTGAGATAGTACGCGTGCCGGTAGACGTCAGAGTCTTACAATCAACTTGTATTTTAAATTTGTTTAAGAATTCAGTATTTTAGACGACGACGTCACTAGCGTAACCTGTGTCTGTGTAACGGAATCTCTGAATGTAATTTTCACTAACCTTAGAAATCCCATTAAGTTGAAATTTTGAACATGGCCAAGGGCTGATGATAATAGAATAATTATGTTACTTTGGTCTGATGTCCTGCCCAATATCATCAGGATAGTAATGTTGATCATTTTATTTTTGGCTCGCTATTTAAATGTACTGTTTTAGTTTTAAAATAACATTGACTTTTGTAGGATTATAATGCGTTCAGAATCAGTATACCGTAGATAACACCACAGTGCATTCGAGGTTTGTCGGGTAGTATATGTATGTATATTCATGCAACTGTCCAGAATATTTCCCAAACCGAGTGTTTAATGTAAGATAGCTGTTCCTGCAAAATATGTAGCAGCATCCTCTATCCTAGTTTTCAAAATTTCAAACCCAATCTTTAAAAAAAAACATCAAATTAATCCTAGTGAGACTTACCAAGTAATTTACTTTGGAGCCTGACTTTTTCCTTGGTTTTTGACGAGCTACCATAGCAGCAATATGTTGGGTCTCTTGACTAGCTATTGCATCTATATACCATTCCCCGTTAACTTGGGATACTTTAAAACCTGACACATCCAAAAAAAAGCTTTTTTAATGAAGGATAGCCAATTTTTTTAATGGTATCCATTCTCCTTGTAGTTCTTTATAATCACCTGAAATGTTAATTACGAGAGTGTAATATGTAAGAGTTTCGTGAGGGCAGGCGATCCTTTGCCGACTGGAAGGCGTGGAGGAGCTGGCGGCGAGCGCGGCGGCGGCGGAGCTGGTGCGGCGCCGACTGCCCGGGGAGGTGCTCGTGGCGGCGCCCGGCGCCCGCACCGACCCCACCGACCCCTCCATCGCGCTCGTGCTCTACGACACCTCCACGCAGCGCGACCTCAACCTCAACAAGGAGATCGTGCACGACTTCTGCATTTCCGGCGCCTTTTCAATCACGCAGGTGAGCTTGTGCGCCGCGCGGCACTCGCTTTCACATTAGATCTAGGTGGTCTCGCTATTTGAATATTGTATAGTTAAGACCAATTTTCTCTAGGATTATAATACAAGATATAGCACAAGAAAGGCCGCGGTATGCGAGGAATGGTGACGCGGTCTGGTGAAGCGCACCTCCACCCGAACTGATGACCACGACCACTCTACCAAGAGTGCGTACGACTGAGAAGAATAATACAAAATTTTCCATCATATGCTTTAAATTTCATTCCTTCATTGTTTTGTGTCAGTAGAGTAAGACTTTTCTTCTTTGAAACCTTAAGGAAATTTTAATCTTTTTTTCCGGTAAATAAGCAAGCAACCGCAAATATGCACACGATATAAATATATATAATAAAAGAGCAGTTAAGTACGTTTTGTATGTACATTATTTATTGTATGCCATTGGATAAATTTTCCATAAGACAAAGTTATAAGTAATTAAAAAAAATATATAGGAAGAAAAAAGCTTACCAACGAAATGGAATGTCTGGATTTTAAAATTGCAAGATATGAAAAACTTTCGCAAGTGAATATGTCACAAAACAACAAGTTTATGTGGTCATGTGGAGAAAGTAGTTCATTGAACTGAAACGCTTGGTACAGATGTTGTTGTTTTTATGCAACATTTGCTATCTTATTGATTGATCTTATAGTTACACTACTTTGTACTACTCGATGAATATGTCTGTATTAAAAATATTATTTATATCCCTCTAATGCAAGTGTGCTGTTAGTAAAATATAAACGACTCGTCACGTTTTGCACGGCGTGCGCATCTCGCATCTTTTTTATTCTTTTTTATTTATTGTTGCACAAAACAAATTACAGTAATTACAGTACATATTAGCTAAATCGTACAAGTAGTACCTAGATCTAATCTGGATTGCAATCTAAATAGTATGTGCACTCAGCAAAACCATATTAATGTGCATAGATTTGGCTATTGAAAACACAATTGTGTTTAGAGCAATTCTAAACATGAAGTTTGTATGACTGTTTTTCGAATTTTGAAACAGAATAATAATTTTGGCAACACAGTCATTGTAAGTCAATCAAAGTTCAGGTCGTACGTACACGTGTTGTAACTACATTAAAATACTTAAAATAAAAATAACCTTCTCTCTGAATATATCTAATTATTGAAGCGACCAGGACAAATTACAGTCCACGCTCTACACAAATTAAAATTACAAATATTGATAACTAGCCATTGTTAAATAGGATATCCTTCACACATCTGACAAATCCCCTGAGTCTAGGTTGAAAGATCTTCCGTCTGACGCGCGAATGACGTTTTACCCGCAGAAGCCGTGCGAGGTGGAGGTGAAGTGCGTGACGGAGGAGGGGCGCGTGTGGGTGTCGGCGGCGGGCGGCGCGGACACGGTGCGGGCCGCGCTGGCGCTGCTCACGGCGGGCCCGTACCGCCGCCAGCTGCCCGCCGCGCCCTTCGCGCCCTCGCCCAACGCCGCCACGCTCTACATCGTGCGCACGCTCGCCGGCGACTGGTATGTCGACCTCTACATTTTCATACTTCTGATTTTCGTGTTTAGTCGTCTTGGGTTGTAATTAGAGATGAAACGGATAGTGGTTTGGCCGGATACCGGATACCGAATATTTGGCAAGCTGCGAGGCCGGAGCGCCGGATATTCGGTCCTTTCGGAAATATTCGTGCGAGTTCGGGTGTTGTCGCACGTGAGCGGAGATCGCGACGACTCGGGGGCGTTCAAGTGCTCGCGCGTGTCTGTTTGTTTTTGTTTATGCGTGTCGTTGTGGTTTTGAATGAAAGAAGATGAAACTGGATCTAACTTCACACGTGAAGCTCATGACACTTTTTGGGACTGTTTCAATGAAATGGCAAAGGATAATAGTTGTGATTTTCGCGATCAAGAAAAACAAATACAAATACTGAATTACTATAGTTGCCGGATATCCGTTTCATCTCTAGTTGTAATATAATGTCTTTGCAAACACAAAAGGACATAAAGAAAGTTTTTATTTAAGACGAACACAAAATATAGAAAGAAGGAGAAAGTAACAAGAAATATATGATAGTCCAAGCAAAACAAGCAGGTACATAAAACAAAAAGCAATAATTTGAAAAGGCGTAGCACAGGTAGGTGTATAATACGGGATGCGCGCTCGCAAGTCATATTTCGACTGGTGGTGGTGGATCGGTAAAAATGCGACGACCGGTTCGTCTATGCACCGATGTACTAGCGAAATATTATCGCCGCTGCTGTACTGCAGTTATCGCCTGACTTTGCTTGTGAATTATTATTTTTTAGTGTAAGTAAGGTTTTGTATGATTGTGTGATAAATGAATGTGTTGATATAAAATAAAGTATGTATGTATTGTTGTGTAGTGTAATTATAATAAAATAAAAAAAATACATGTGAGTCACCCACACGTGCAACTGAACGACTTATTAATCGTATGCATGTTGTTATACCACCAGGGTTCGCTGCACTATTATAAGCGGCCTGGACGGCGAGGGCACAGTGCGAACGCAACTCGTCGACAGCGGCCTTATCCTGCGGGCTCCCCTGTCATCGTTGGTTCCCTTGCAGACCTTTTCGCCGGCTCTCAACGCCTACCCATTTCAGGTAGAAGCGAAGATGTCAATTATATTGATGTACATAAACACCCTCACAATATCTCCCCTTAATGCTCTTTTTTAGCATCAGTTTAAAAATAAAGCTGTCGCTTTACTGTGTGTCCTTTTTAAGTTCATTTCATAAAGTGAGCATTGCACATAAAACTAATAGGTGATAAAATAAAACAATGGAAACATCTAGTCTGTTACGCGCCGGTCCGCAAAGCTATTATTTCTCTTGCATATGGTGTTGCCCTTTACTATAAAAAACATTAAAAAGAGGCTAAGATCGACTCTTATCGTGATATCGAATGAATAACTGGATTGTTTTTAACAACAGTTACTTGTCTAAGAATCGTACTGAAAAACCTAGATTGTTTAGTTAAGTTTGCGCGCGATGTTGGCAGGCGATGTTGGTCCGCCTGGGCCACGCCGAGCGCGCGGCGGCCGCCATGGTGAGCCGGCTGCGCGAGCTGGTGCTGGACCAGCGCGTGCTGTGCCGAGCGCTCCCCGGCACGGGCGCCGCGTCGTCCGCGCCGCACGTCGAACTGTTCGTCCGCACGGAGCCGCAGAATATGCTCGCCTCCGTCAACAACGACATCTTTATGGAGCACGAGTACCTAAACCAGTCAGTGGTCACGATTTCTAAAATCTAAAAAAAATATCGAATTACAAAAAAAAACTAATATTAGAAAAAAGACATGCCCGCTGAGTTTCTTGATAGTTCTTCTCAGGACGGAGGCTAGTTTTTGTGAATTGGCGGTAGTTCTTTTTGACGTTCAACAAGTATGTACTTTCATTTATGTTGAATAAAAAAAAAGTTGCTCGGGCGGCTTGATTCGACTTCTTGGCATTGTTGGCTTTAAATATTGAAACGACCAACAGGGACAAGGTGAAAGAGCAGAAGAAGGACACCCCGAATCCCGTAGAGGCGTTAAATAAAAAGAAGGAGCGCTTATACCGGACCGCTAGTGGTGCGGACGAGCGGCCGGAGCGCGCCGCCCTGCCGCCCCCCACCCTGCCCTCCCCCGGACAGTGCTTTGACGTCTACGTGGCGATGGCCGCCAATCCCTGGAATTTTGTGGTAACTATTTTTATTTAATCCTTGCTCTGACCCATTCAGACATTTACAGTATTTTTGGTTTTAACAACTATACTACTATTCTACATATTTTAGCGATTTCTTCGGTTCGATTTTCGCTGGTCGTAGATATAATCAGAAGAAATACGACGGATCATCGAAAACTGTAAAGTATTCGAAATATCGGAAGTAACACAATGACAATAGAAAGCGCGAGCTTCTGTTTGAGATGACTATTATGAACGGAGTGGAGAAACTTAATTTAAGTTCAATTAAAAACATCGAACCGTTGATGCTAATACCAAAAAACGCACCTTTAATTACAAAGATAAATGTCTCATATTAAGTAATAGTATGTATTAAATGTATTAAAATTTCGATTAAACCAAATAGCATTTCACTCCTCGATATGTACTATAAAATATATGTTTCATTAATTATTCCTTGCCAAGTAACAGTGATAAAAAAATGCTTTTACTAATTAAAGTAGGAAATATTTTTGTTGTAGGTATTTTGTTACGTACCGTAACGTGAGTCGCGTTCACGAACAGCTTTCTTCAAACGCCCAAGAGGCCTGGTCTTTATTGCATTATAATCTTTTGCTCATTTGTGAACGATGTGTTCAGGTTCAACCGAACAGTACGAGACACATGCTACAAACTATGATGTCTTCATTGCAAATTGAATGTCCGAAGCTATCGCAGACAGACGCGCCCCTTAAACCGGCCAATGGGGAGCTGTACACGGTGTATTATGCAAAAGATTTATCGTGGTACAGGTAATAACTTGGCATTTAACTTTTTATTACTAACTAGCGACCCGCCCTCGCTTCGCTTCGGAAACATTAAAACACACATGAAACAAAAAAATAAATAAAAAAAAAAAAAAAGTAGCCTATGTTCATCAGGTACAATGTCGGCTTCTAATGGAAAAAGAATTTTTCAAATCGGTCCAGTAGTTTCGGAGCCTATTCGAAACAAACAAACAAACAAATCTTTCCTCTTTATAATATTAGTATAGACAAAATATTTATTTGTTGTCTTTGCACTGAATTGTTTGTATTTTATTTTAGTAATATAACATAATTATTTCAACATTCAGAGTGACAGTGGCGGGATCTGTGTCGTCGGAGATAGTGTCAGTGTATTTTTGCGACTACGGTGACCTGGCGCTATTCGAAATCCAAGCGCTGCGTCCGGTGCCTCCTACCGTGCCGCTAGCCCGCACGCTGCCCCCGCAGGCCATCAAGGCGCGTCTCTACGGTGAGTCGCACACACGCCCACACTACACACCGCACGTCCCGCGCCGCTAGCCCGCACGCTGCCCCCGCAGGCCATCAAGGCGCGTCTCTACGGTGAGTCGCACACACGCCCACACTACACACCGCACGTCCCGCGCCGCTAGCCCGCACGCTGCCCCCGCAGGCCATCAAGGCGCGTCTCTACGGTGAGTCGCACACACGCCCACACTACACACCGCACGTCCCGCGCCGCTAGCCCGCACGCTGCCCCCGCAGGCCATCAAGGCGCGTCTCTACGGTGAGTCGCACACACGCCCACACTACACACCGCACGTCCCGCGCCGCTAGCCCGCACGCTGCCCCCGCAGGCCATCAAGGCGCGTCTCTACGGTGAGTCGCACACACGCCCACACTACACACCGCACGTCCCGCGCCGCTAGCCCGCACGCTGCCCCCGCAGGCCATCAAGGCGCGTCTCTACGGTGAGTCGCACCCACGCCCACACTACACACCGCACGTCCCGCGCCGCTAGCCCGCACGCTGCCCCCGCAGGCCATCAAGGCGCGTCTCTACGGTGAGTCGCACACACGCCCACACTACACACCGCACGTCCCGCGCCGCTAGCCCGCACGCTGCCCCCGCAGGCCATCAAGGCGCGTCTCTACGGTGAGTCGCACACACGCCCACACTACACACCGCACGTCCCGCGCCGCTAGCCCGCACGCTGCCCCCGCAGGCCATCAAGGCGCGTCTCTACGGTGAGTCGCACACACGCCCACACTACACACCGCACGTCCCGCGCCGCTAGCCCGCACGCTGCCCCCGCAGGCCATCAAGGCGCGTCTCTACGGTGAGTCGCACACACGCCCACACTACACACCGCACGTCCCGCGCCGCTAGCCCGCACGCTGCCCCCGCAGGCCATCAAGGCGCGTCTCTACGGTGAGTCGCACCCACGCCCACACTACACACCGCACGTCCCGCGCCGCTAGCCCGCACGCTGCCCCCGCAGGCCATCAAGGCGCGTCTCTACGGTGAGTCGCACACACGCCCACACTACACACCGCACGTCCCGCGCCGCTAGCCCGCACGCTGCCCCCGCAGGCCATCAAGGCGCGTCTCTACGGTGAGTCGCACCCACGCCCACACTACACACCGCACGTCCCGCGCCGCTAGCCCGCACGCTGCCCCCGCAGGCCATCAAGGCGCGTCTCTACGGTGAGTCGCACCCACGCCCACACTACACACCGCACGTCCCGCGCCGCTAGCCCGCACGCTGCCCCCGCAGGCCATCAAGGCGCGTCTCTACGGTGAGTCGCACACACGCCCACACTACACACCGCACGTCCCGCGCCGCTAGCCCGCACGCTGCCCCCGCAGGCCATCAAGGCGCGTCTCTACGGTGAGTCGCACACACGCCCACACTACACACCGCACGTCCCGCGCCGCTAGCCCGCACGCTGCCCCCGTGTGAGTCACCCTCTCTCTCTCTAAGATCAACCTTTATTGATCTATTTAATTAACAACTAATTATTATGTTTTCAGACGTATTGCCACTACACCAAGACTGGGCAGTAGAAGATTGC
Source organism: Bombyx mori (assembly GCF_030269925.1). Classification (NCBI taxonomy): domain Eukaryota; kingdom Metazoa; phylum Arthropoda; class Insecta; order Lepidoptera; family Bombycidae; genus Bombyx; species Bombyx mori. Next base: position 9,659,195 of record NC_085111.1, read on the forward strand.
ATTAGATTTCAGGAACTGTGCGTAGATCAGCAATACGTAGGTATCTGCAAAGATGTAGGCAAAGATCCATTAAACACAAACGAGCCCTTGTTAACTTTAGAACTTATTGATACGTCCACCGATGAGGATGTTTATTTAAACAAACAATTAGTGTCCGAAGGAAGGGCTAGACTGGCGTCAGCAACCTAGTTGTGAATGTTCCTAGTGCTAATAACATTATTAACCGAAAATTTCAGAATGTAACTTTCAGTCAATTGCATGATTTGAACGTACTTAACAAATATTAAAAACAAACTTTCTTTTGCACAAAAATTATATTAAAATAACCATAGTTTTGCACAATTCATCAATCCTGTTACATTCTGTTATAAAAATGGTTGTTGTGTTGTTTATTGCTGTTGTGTTTTATATAAACGAAAGACTTTGTGATATAATCTGATATTTAATATTTTTTAATAATTTTGTACATGACATTGATCTTTATTTAAAACGAGACAATTGCATTCATGCTGTACTGAGTTAACAACATTATAAATAATTTAATTTTGTCGACCCCAAAATTTCAATATTGTACTCGTAGTCTAGAACAGACGTAAAGGCGATATATCAAGATTGTTTTTGCTCAAATATAAAATGTGGATACAGATGAATCTGATGTCGAAATTGAATACAATATTTTCAACAGATTTTATCGTAGATGTAGATATATTTGTTACATTCGTTTGATTACATTCCGTGATTAAGATAATGCCATTAATAATGAAGTATCATCTCGGTTGGTATTTTTTAACTACGATAAAACTGTTTAGAGAATTGTATTAACTGCCTTTTATATAAGCAATACTTAGTTGTAGGGATTTTCAATTGAGAGCATTTTTGTTATATGTTACCAAAAACTGCTGATAAAGTGGGATTAAAAATATTATCTATCTTAATCGTCAAATTTTAATCAAAACATAATTTTTCAGTACTTTTAATATTATAGCTACATATAAGGCAACATACCCGCCCATAATAACCATTAATTACTTGGTTTTTTTTTTTGTGAAATATTTATCATAAACAATATCTTGTCGGACTTCTTCCAAAAAAGGTAAACGGGTACCTTTTTTGAAAGATGACGTCTGTTAATGATTTTCATAAGTCAAAGATTATAAGCGAGTTATTAAAGTAGAAAACAAACTGTTATAAGTACTGGCACGGATCTTGGGTGAAAGTGAAGGTCGATTGGCGCATCGTGCCTCCATCGAAATAAATTGTTAACTATCTATTTAATTATAATTTTTTTGGAGATCGTTTTACTAACTTTGTTTGTAAATAATTTTTGACGAAAATAACGTCGACCTTAGGATTTCAAACAGCATTCAAAATATTTTGTTTAAAATAAAGTTAATTACTTAAAATTAACCTGATGAATAATAACTCTAAACTCGTTATCATTGTACGAAAAGGTTGATTGATACTCATTATTGAGTAACATGTAGTGGATAGTTGGATAGGTTTCGGCCGAGTTAAGTGATGATCTAATCAAGCATCCTTATCCAAAGCACAATTTCTTAACCCTTGCGTCATACCTTATTGCTATAGAAATGTAAAAATGGGTTCTGTGCAGATGAATTCGATGTTCAAGATCCGGGCTGTTCCTTATAAATATGTGGTCAGTCCGAGCATATTTAATGGGGTTAACAATTGATAATGTGGCACATATCTTGTTCCCTAAAACATTATGATTTAAATATTAAAAAAATATATAAAACGTATGCCATAATTATAACTGATTTAAAGATTAAAAGGATGAGCTATAAACAAGGGCCATAACAGTTCAGATTTCACTTGCCAACCCCATTAGATTTCTTTAAGAGGAAGCGCGGGTGCCGAAAAATTTTAATAAGATTAAAATATTTACATATCGTCGTTGTCAAACGAAAATCTGCTATGTGCAGTTTTTGACCTTTTCGAATAGTTCACAGCCCTATCTACCGTATAAAAAAAACTGTTATATGTGTATGTATTGTCTATAGGTAGCTTTAATATTTATCTATAGCTTTCATTTGATATAGTTCTTAAAAATTTACTTTCATATAAAATTTTATAAGAAAATGTGTTTACTCGTTAATTCAAAATAGAGTTTTTGCACATAGCAGATTTTGGTTTGACAGTTACGATATATTACTTTCATTGACCGCGAATAGAGCAACTACAGCTCAGACTGAAAATATCTATGCACGACGTGTGATATTTATTCTACAGTTCCCTCCTCTAAAATTGTTACAATATGATATTTTTTCAAAAAATATTTTGTTTACTGGGTGTTTTACTTATGTGTAGTTTAACTGGAAAAACTTGCGGATATCTGGAATGGGTCATGAGTGTTAGAAATATAGAGAATATGATATATTATATAATATTGGATTTTGTGTCATAATAAGGGAGGGAGCTGGGAATACGTTTGTATGGACTAAACAAAACCCCGTTTTCTTTTAAAACTGCTGACGGCCTCTACCTTTGTGCAAAAAGATTGTTTAATTTGAAATTTCAATCATTCCAACATGCACATTATCTTTAACAAAATATGTGTTGATATGCTAGATCTTCTAAGTTACTAAGATGCTATTAAGTTAGTGGATATATACATACATCTGAATAGGCTGTTTCAATCGTTTATTTATAAAAAGCTGAAAAATAAAGTATACTCCTGCACTTTTAGACGTTTTAGTACTTTTATTATTGAAAAACTAATACACACAAGCTCACGATCCCCCTTTTATTGCTATAAATGAACAAACTACACACCTTTCGGCCTAATACATTTTAAGTGGTCATCAAAGCCTATAGACGGTAACATATATGTATATCGCTACTCACCTCATTACATGAGGTCAGTTTCAATTGGATAGGGGTTAAAGTTAGAAATTGCAGTTTTATTGTAATAGGTATTTCGAATTGACATAGAACCTTAATGGTTTGAGATTTACCTTGAGGTTCTTATTTAAAAAAATATGCAACTTTCGACTATCGACTTTCAGACTTTTTTATATATTCAGCTATAGTAGAATTAAGCGCCTTATTCACGTTCCATCGTGCTGTACGTCCCGCCAAGGCCATGCACGATGCACGATGCATTTAGCGCTTTATTCACGATCCATCACGGCTGTACGTCAGCTCAAGGCCGCGGTGCTGGATGTATCAAGCGCGAACAGAATAAATCGAACGAATTAAATGAGAGGGTTTTAATTTATTTAAAATGCCAGCTGTTTTATCGAAACGCCAAAAATGGGAGTCCTTCTGATGTTGTCAGCAGCAGCAGAAGAGAGGCAAAAAATAGCAAGAGGTTTTGGATGATTTTTTTAACGTGCAGAGTATACTCAAATAATTAATATTATTTTTTACGCACGCTATCTTGCAGCTTTCCCTAAACTGGGCCTAAAAAATTGTAATACGTTTATTATTTTTTGTTTATTCATATAGTCTGCGCTTGAGACATTCCACAAACATGTGGAACTTATATCTTTCAATAAATCTTAAAAGTGTTTCACGATCCATTTTGACGTGCAGTCTCCTCTCGAAGCAAGTTCTAAATGTTAAATTTGCTGTACAGCAAGTCTACACACGATCAAGCACGCACGACGCAGGACCGCTCTGACGTACGTCAGCGTTATTCACTGTATCTGCACGACGCTCGCGGTGGTGGGGGCACTCGCTGGACGCAAAATCGGTCGTGCAAATCCAGCAAACAATTAATAATAATTATCGACGTACGTCAAGCCTATTCATGATCCTTTTGCATCGTGCATCGTGCATGGCCTTGGCGGGACGTACAGCAAGATGGATCGTGAATAAGGCGCCTAAGACGTCCGATGCATTTGTGTTGAGCGATGCGCCGGTGTTCGAATCTCAGGCGGGTACCAATTTTTCTAATGAAATACGTACTCAACAAATGTTCATGATTGACTTCCACGGTGAAGGAATAACATCGTGTAATAAAAATGAAACCCGCAAAATTATAATTTGCGTAACTACTGGTGGTAGGACCTCTCGTGAGTCCGCGCGGGTGGGTACCACCACCCTGCCTATTTCTGCCGTGAAGCAGTAATGCGTTTCGGTTTGAAGGGTGGGGCAGCCGTTGTAACTATACTTGAGACCTTAGAACTTATATATCAAGGTGGGTGGCGCATTTACGTCGTAAATGCCTATGGGCTCCAGTAACCACTTAACACCAGGTGGGCTGTGAGCACGTCCACTCATCTAGCAATAAAAAAATTTAAAAAGATGAATACTTCGAAAATTCGAGTGATTTTTGAATACGAGTTCCGACACGGAGCTAACGCTGGAAAAACAGCTCGCAATATCAATGTTACGTTTGGAGAGGGGACTGTTAATGAACGCACCGTGCGATTTTGGTTTAAACGCTTTCATGATGGAAATTTTGATTTGAAGAACGAACAACGTGGAAGACCGCCCACACATGTGAATAACAATGAATTGAAAGATATGTTGGAAGCCGATCCGAGCCAAACTACCCAGGAATTAGTGGCATAGTTTAATGTTACCTTACCAACCATGTTGACTCATTTGCGTCAAATCAATAAAATAAAAAAACCTGAAAAATGGGTGCTTCATGATTTGACTGATCTGCAGAAAGAAAGGCGTGTTGAAACTTGTGTTGCTTTGTTGAATCAATACAGAAATGAAGGAATATTTGATCGAATTGTGAACTGTGATGAAAAGTGGATTTTTTACGATAACAGTAAGCAAAAAATGCAGTGGCTGATCCTAGATCAAACGCCGCAGCAGTGCCCTAAAGCACAACTTACCAATAAAAAGGTAATGGTAACTGTTTGGTGGTCTCAGCATGGTGTTATTCACTATAGCTTTCTCCGATCTGGTTAAGCAATAACAGCAGATGTCTACTGTGCCGAACTCCGAACAATGATAGCAAAACTTGCAGTGAAACAGGCCCGACTCATATATCGATCTTCACTATTATTGCTTCATGATAACGCGAGACCTCACACAGTACGAGAAACCGTTTGGACTCTACAGGAACTGAAATTAGAAACCATTCGTCACCCTCCGTATTCGCTAGACCTTGCTCCAACGGACCACCTTTTTTTTCGTGATTTGGACAATTTTCTACGTGATAAAAAGTTTTTTCCTAGGAGGCAGTACAAAATGCTTTCACACAGTTTGTAGAATCTAGATCACCAGAGCTCTATTGTAAAGGCATAAATGACCTATCCTATTATATGGCAGCAAAGTATAGATAATAATGATATTTATTTGATTAAATAAATGAAAAAATTTTCAATGAAAAAAAATATTTCAACTTTTCAGTACAAATCGGCAATTTCATTTTACTAATAATAGGCCTGCCCAATCCTGTAAAATTTTATTCTTTTTCCTACCTGTTTGCTGATAGCCTAAGGGGCTATTCCCGCTTCGCGCGGACGGTGAGATTACGGGCCTAACTTGAGAGAATTTGCCAACAGCCCTAACAAGGGCAGTGCTTCATGGAATCTATTCACTGAGAAGATCAGGCGAAAAACTCGATGGGCTGTCTTTTGGTTAGTTCACTCGTTGTAATCGACGACTTGGACGAGGACGGTGACCGGTGCTTCAAGTGCCTAAAAGCACCGAAAGTAGATCCGAAGGATCCGACAAGAAATGTTTCGGACGACGACGGATTTGCTTTGCTCCGTCGACCTGGGTCGGTACATATGTAATGCGCGGCGACCACGATAATAGGGTTATTGTATCGTGCCGCTTTGTCGAAGTAGCATTCTGACGCTGCTTTACTACTTACGTACCGATTCTAAATTTAGATCGTCGTGAAGGTCGAGATTCCTCACGTACCATGACGCTGCGATAGCTATCCTGCAGTAATGGGATTGGATGACCTGGAGGGTTTATATACAAGCAAGCCGCGTGATGTAAGTCGCATAGTGTATCCTTGTTACGATAGGACAATTTACTTCGTTACAGATCATGGGGTAGAATCGACCGTGTAAGAACGCAGCCTAGTCGCGTATTGACTTAATGTAGAGACTGAATATCATCCCTCTGAGGATGATGCCTAGTGTAAGGAAGAACGTGACTCTCGCGCAGAAAGGACAGGTTGAGACCAAGTACCAGTACCTGGTCTTTCAACCTGTCCAACCAATAATACGCAAGTTAATAAATTCTACAGGATTTACTTCGATTAGAATTAAAAGCTAAATCAAAAAATTATGGTTTTTATCATGGAAGACATTACGAAAGCGCGTTGGTACATTATTATTTAATGATAAGATTTTTATAGGTTCTCTGGCTTAAAATCTACACAGCTATACAAATCAAATAATTAAAAACAATTGTACTTAAAAAAAACTTATATTTTATAGTTTATCATTTACGCAGATCTTCACTAGATATTCCATATTTCTTTTTCAATGTATCAATTTCTTCTTGTTTCTTATCAATATCAATACCTTTAAAGGCTTTGTTGGATCTATAGTAGAGTACAACCAGATACCTGTTACAAACATTAAAACCAGATAGATGGTCACAGGCATTTTTTGCATCAAATATATCTTCATAAACAACAAATGCTGTGCCTCTTGTTTCTGGAGTGTTCCCTCTGAAATTGAAAATCAAATGATTGCTTTAAAAATATTTTTCTTATTAGGTTAATATAAAGTAAATCAAATGTCAATTTTATGACCAAATGCTCAAATTTGACACACATACACCAAATAAGGTAGTAGAAAGTACCACAAGTACTACACCAAACAAGTAGAAAGAAATCATATCATTAATTAACATAATCACACTTCATTACTATGACTTACTTATTCTTAATTTAAATAGCCAGACAAATTTTACTATGATATTTTTGGTCATTTAATAGAAATTATTGATAAAAGAGTTCCAGTCTTTCACAACTAAATATTTTAAATCTCATTATCTATTGCTTAGATTTTAAAATGAGCTCAGAATCCACCTGGTGGAAAATGGTTAACACAGCCCAAAGTCAACAATCTGAATGCTGCTACACACCAGACATAAGCTTGAAAAGTTAGTTGTTAAAACTAGCAATTTTACCATTCAAAGTACAATCTGTTCAGAAAAATATGCAGGATGCTTTCTGCCTGTTAAGGCTTACAATTCCACCAGTAATTATGAATATTTATAAATTTTGCAGGTTTCCTTTTTATATAAAATGTTATTCTTTCATCATTGAATTTATTTCATTAACAAGTATGAAATATGTATTTCCTTACAAAAAGTAGTAAGTGTCTGCAGTATTCAAAGACCAATTTGAATGTTTCACTTGATAGAAGGTACATCATGTGCTTTATCAATAGAGAGGGTTCAATAATAGTGTATTTCATAAAATGAGTTTTCATAGCTTTACAAGTTTACAACTAAAAAAATTCTAGCAATTTGTCTAAGTATAATTACATAGAGCCTATGCTCACAAGCAAATTTCACAATTCACTATTAACATACTGTGATAAAAGAAAATAAAATAAATATGCTTTATTGCTGTGAGCTCTCACAAGTAGAAACTACCAATGGTATCTGAATCTAAACATCAGATAATTATACATTCTGATTTTATACAATAGAATTGAGTATTCGACTCGACAAACTTCGACTACGACAAATGGGGGAATTTTCTTTAGTGCTATCAACGTAAATCTATTGTGTGTTGTGTTATGCATCTGTATGGTTATATACGACTATTTCCTGTCCATTTCTGCATCAAATCACTCATAAAATATGTTTTGAAAAGTATCACAGGAGATTACTCCAGTTCTACAGGGACTTTGACCTAAGACCTACGGTGTTAAAGGAATGCCCTGTGAGTAGAGGAGCTTCATTAACCGCTTGATATCCTGTCGTCAGTGGACTTATTTAGAGAGAGAGAGAGAGAGAATACACTTTATTGCACACCAACACAATTTACATTTTAAAAAAACAAACAGTCAAAAAGCACATATGTACAATAGGCGGTCTTATCGCTAAAAGCGATCTCTTCCAGACAACCGTTTAATTTACAGAAATTCTGTAAAATATAAAAAATATAGCAGGTGCGGTGTACCATATACAATACATTATTATAGAAAATATATACATATAATAAACAGATATATACCGTTTACATAATATAATATATACCAATATACATACTTACATACAATACATACTAATATATTTACACACACTTATTAAATCAACAGTATGGAAATTATAAATGATAATGATGCAACAAACAGCACTAAGCAGTTATGTAGTGTTCCTTCACCATTCTTTTAAAACAGTTTAAAGTTGGAGCACTTCTCACTGCATCCGGCAGAGCATTCCACAATCGAACCGCCTGGACGGTGAATGAATTGTCAAAGAATGATGATGAATGCACCGGCATTTTCAGTCTCAGGTTATCTGATGATCTCAGAGAAAAATTATGCGTATCACCTAGGAACTCGAAACGTTCTTTGAGATATGTAGGGGTATGGGGGTTAAAGAGAGTACAGTATAGTAATGAAAGGACATGAGTATTGCGGCGAAGGCGAATTGGTAACCACTTGAGCTTAGTGCGAAATTCAGATATATGATCATATTTCCGTAACCCAAATATGAATCTTATGCAGAAATTTTGTAGCCGCTCAAGTTTATCAAGTTGTGTTTCGGTTAGATCCGGATAGCTGGAATCAGCGTAGTCAAGAATTGGAAGAAGTAAAGACTGTGCAAGCGCAGTTTTAGTGGCAGTTGGAAGAAAATTTCGTAACCGTCTCAACGATCCAGCTGATGCAAACACCTTCCGGCTAACCTCTTTTATTTGTGCGTTCCATGAAAGGTTTTTATCAATTAAGATACCCAAATTTTTCACAGTATCGCTGATAGGAATTTGTGCGCCGTCAAATAAAATAGCCGGAAGCTGCGACCATGTAACTTTCGAACACATTCTTGAACTACCGACAACAATGACCTGTGTCTTTGACGGGTTCACCCTCAATCCATGAGACTTACTCCAACGGGACAATATCGATAAGTCATTGTTCAGGATCTTTATCGCGTTGGTCAGCTCTGGTAAAGAAGATTGCGTATATATCTGTAGATCATCTGCGTACAGGTGGTAGGAAGAAGTAAGTTGTAAAGAAATAGAATTTATAAAAATTTAAAAGAGTAAAGGAGATAAAACGCCACCCTGCGGTACACCTACGTGCGTTTCACACCATGAAGAATAAGCATTCTCACAGTGAATACGCTGTCGGCGACCAGACAGGTAACTGCGAAACCAATCAACCACGGTTGGAGATATGTTAATGGAGCTAAGGATGGCTAGAAGTATGTCGAAATCGACGGTGCCAAAAGCATTACTGAAATCCAGCAATGCCAACACCGTCAGTTTCCCACTCTCCATGCCAAATCTGATGGCATCCGTAATATGCACCAGGGCTGTGACCGTGCTATGGCCAGGACGAAAGCCGGACTGATAAGGGTTTAAAAGCTCGTTTCTCGTAAGAAACTCACTGAGCTGGTTGTGAATCAGGCGTTCTAAAACCTTTGAAAGAAACGGTAGAATGGAAATTGGACGGTATTCTGAAAAGGATGTAGGATTCGGCTTTTTTGGCAGTGGTGTAATCTGTGCTTCTTTCCAAGCCTTTGGAAAGATGCCGCTAGATAATGATTCATTCAGGATATGACAAATAATGGGAAGGATTTGGTCTAGGATAGGAAGGATCATATTACGGGCCACACAGTCACTTCCAACAGCATTGGAAGTTATGGATAATATGCTCCGCTTAACATCACAAGCCGTTAGGTGATTAAAAACAAATGGAGAACAATTTGGGATCGGAAGAGATAAAATGTGATTTAATGTATTAGATTTAATTGTCCCGTCATAAAGGGATGACGCACAGAAATGTTGATTTAATAAATCAATACTCGAATGTGATAGATGAAAGTCATGTTGTAATTTTCCAATCCCCAGTGATTTAAGAAATTTCCAGACTCTAGCTGGATCACCATTTTCGATAGCACTATGGATATGCTGGCGTTGTGCATCCCTACACACTCTGTTGCAGTGATTGCGGATTCGGTGATAATTTGTACTATTGTCAGAGGTTGGTTTTTTTTTATATTTTAATTTAGCAGCTGCCTTCCTGGTCAATAGACTTTTAATTTCATCAGTAAGCCACGGCGCTGGCATATGTTTAATTCTTACTGGTCGGAAGGGTGCGTACTTGTCATATAGATCAGTTAGCTTGGCATTGAACTGATCAACTTTCTCATTGATTGAGGTAGAGCACGTCAAAGCAGTCCAGTCAATGCTGCCAGCATCTTCTCGAAGACTTTCAAGATCCATACCATTAAAACTGCGCAGCAGAAGAGTTTTTGATTTTGCTTTGGGAGGTCGTACTTTATATGAAACGAAGATAAGATCATGGTATGAGAAAGCGTCAGCTGAACACTGTCCATGGTCAGCCACGTGGTCACGAGAAGAAACGAAAATAAGATCAAGAAGTGAAGGAGCACAGTTTGGAAAATGATGAGTCGAGTTCAACGGTAGAACAGTTAAGTTTACTGATTCGATCATCGAGCGAAATAAAGTGGTTCGAGAATTGTTTTTAAGTAGGCATGTGTTAAAGTCACCCATGATAATGGTATGAGTATATGAAGGCATTGTATTTTCTAGCAGAGTTTCAAAAGAAGTAAAGAAATCTATACTTGACGAAGGACAATAATAAACACCAAGTAACATCTTCGTGTGTTGAAGTTCTATTTCAAGAAATAAGTGCTCGCCCGCATATGGCGGCGTAGGCTGTGCCGATACATTAACAACTGCACAATTAAAATACGAACGGATATAAATGGCAACGCCACCACCACCGCCATTAATACGATCGTTCCTAAAAAGTTGAAAACCAGGAATGGTATAAGATGTAGAAGGAAGACATGGCTTAAGCCAAGACTCTGAAACAAGTATAGCATGGATATTCTTAGAATCAAAACTTGCAAGCATGTCAGGGAAATGAGCCGCAATACTCTGGGCATTGATATGAACGACATTAAAATTCCTAGGAACACCTAGGAACACCAGATTTAGCTACGTAGGATCTACGTTAAACAATTAGTAAAGACAAACTTACACTCTTATTTGTCTTATTGCGCCATATTTGCCGAAGATATCATACATTTCTTCAGCGGATATTTTGTAGGGCAAGTTCCTGATGTATAGGATTCTGTTGACTTCTGGAGGTAATCGTACCTGAAATATACTTAACATGTAACTTTCCAATATTTACTGTGATCTACCTAACCAAACATTTGTCAAAGCGTTGTCTTCAATTAACTTTTCAATACTTACATTTGCTCTTCTTTGAAGTGCTAATGCCATTTTGGTGTGGATGAATTATTTTTACAGTTTGTTAAACATGAAAATAGATAGTTGTATGATTTTTTAGGTATGTTTATCAAACTCAAACATAAATGTAAATACCTACCTACTATGTTTATAAATTTTTTTAAAGGTTTTTGTGACCTGGTAACAAGGACCTTTAGGTCATGTCTTATTTTAATATATATTCCATATTTTTTATGAAAAATGAAAATATGAACTGAAATGAAATGAAGTTGATTAATATGAAACATGGCATGAAATGAAGTGGACTGGAACGAGATGAGATGATAAGGTATGAAATATAATTGTGGCGGGTAGCCATCATACAACGCAAGATAATTGACAGATGCCTGAATCTCGCTTACGACATTTTCAAGATAAAGCGCATATATACAAGTTCCGAACAACAACATTCGGACCGTCGGTCTACCGAGCAATATCACCCGCTCGGTGGAAGATCTTCCCTTTGTCGTATATCTCTACAAACTGGTGACCCCGACGTGATCGGTCTACCGAGCAATATCACCCGCTCGGTGGAAGATCTTCCTTTCGTCGTTTAAGCTTCCTACAACTGGTGACCTGCGACGGAACAATCGCAACCTTCTCATTCATCATCAGCGCATCAAGAACTTCGGTTACCACAATCCCCGCATTCTCGCAGATAAAAGCAAGTCATCTACAGTCGTCCCACAGCAAGCCAGCATCGCAGCCTCAACAGGACCATCGCAGCCGACTCACCACGCTTCCTGGCCCTACGGCACGCACCTACACTGCCTCATCGCGCAGCATTTTCAAGCTCAGTCTCGACTCACCGCAGACTTCGAGCAGCACTGGCGACAATCACGCAGCATTCAAGCTCAGTTTCGACTCACCGCAAACTTCGAGCAGCACTGGCACTTGCAAGCTAATCTCAGCACGGACAACGATAACTAAATATGACACGATCTCCAGTCTCGGAGGGGAGTGATGTGGCGGGTAGCCATCATACAACGCAAGATAATTGATCGATGCCTGAATCTCGCTTACGATATTTTCAAGATAAAGCGCATATATACAAGTTCCGAACAACAACATTCGAACCGTCGGTCTACCGATCAATATCACCCGCTCGGTGGAAGATCTTCCCTTTGTCGTATATCTCTACATAATCTCAGTAAAATGGTGGTCATTTACTGAGACTTTTTCAGTGGATTTTTTGGAAGATCCCGAGAAGTTACCTTCAGCGGCTTTATTTGATTTTTCCACATTTGTGCACTTTCACAGATACTAAACAGTAAATAAACCACCCTTATTACGCATGTAAGCCTGAAGAAACACTAATAGAAAAAATAAAACAAATCACACAAGTTTACTCCTCGCGCTCCCGCCAAAAAGTCATACTTATATTTTATTAAGAGATTTTATGACCTGGTAACTAAGACCTTTAAGTCATGTCTTATTTTAATTTTATTTTTTATTTTTATGAACAATGTTAATATGGAATGAAATGATATTAAATGAAATGAGATGATATGGGGTGAAATATAATCTCAGTAAAATGGTGGTCATTTACTGAGATTTTTTCAGTGGACTTTTGGAGGATCCCGAGAAGTTACGTCCAGCGGTTTTGTTTAATTTTCACATTATACATTATAATAGAATATAATGTATAATTTATTTCATATTACATTATAATAGATGTAAAAGGCGTAAAATTAAATAACGTTTAAGCAAAATTATAGGAATTCACTAAGATTTCAATGGACTTTTTGGAACAACCCATGAATTCAAGTCTATCGACTTGTTCCACTTTATAGCACAAGTTTCACGAATATACACTTTCACAATACACACTTTTACGAATACTAAATAGATGATTAGCAAATTTCTGAAAACCTGCCTTTCAAACTTCTTCGTTATTTCTATTTACTTTTATCCAAAACATTGTGTTGCTGTCCCATATACTTAGTCTGGCCATAAATACTGTTACAATTAAAAATAAAAAAAAATCTATTGCATTTACTACTTTTACAGTGTGTTAGTTTAATACATAAATAGAAAACAATTTAAAGTATAAAAAGCTTATTCGAAGTGGTCTCCATTGGCTGCAATACAGTCCTTTAAACGTTGAGGCCAGTTATCAATAGAAGCACGCACTCTTTCCATGGGAAAAATTTTCACTGCCAATCGTACGGATTGTTTTAGGGACTCCAAATTATCATGGCGTTTAGAGCAAGCCGTACTCTCTAAAACTGACCATAAATCATAATCCAGCGGATTAAGATCGGGACTAGACGACGGCCAGTCTTCGGCTCTGATGACAAAATTTCTAATTTTTAAAACTAGATTAAGTCGAACTATTTTATTTTGTATTACACCATTTAGAAAAAGCGGTATTTATGACAAGTGTTTTTACTATAGGCAAATCAATTATCAATATAATTGATCTATGTATTTTCTTCTTTTTTTTTATTGCCCTTGTAGACAGACGAGCATACGGCCCACCTGATGGTGAGTGGTTACCGTTACCCATGGACTTCAGCTATGCCAGGGGCAGAGCCAAGCCCCTGCCTACCGCTTAATACTCTCCACAAGCCTGGTTTGAAGAAGGACATGTCATAGCGCTCGGGAAACACCGTGGAGGAGAGCTCATTCCATAGCCGTGTACGTGTATAGTACGTGGCAAGAAAGACCTCCGGAAACGCACTGTCGATGAACGCAGCGGTTCCAGATAATATGGATGAACTCTGCTCCGATGGCGGGAGGTGCGATGATAAAAAGGTGACGAGGGGATCATCTCAAGCAATTTTGTTTTGTCAACATTGCATTTTTTCATAATTTAGTTTATTCCCTTAATTTTTAAAACTATCCGATTTTAGTGTCGCAATATATTCCAAAAAAATAATCTAGTAACTGCTACTTTAATTTTAAAGAACTCATACGCAGTTCGCGGTATATAGTATAGGTACTATATGCCGCAAACTGCAAAATTATACTGTATACTACACTTAACTAGGCAGTTACTCTTTGCCTTTATTTTTATTGCCTTTGTAGATAGACGAGCATACGGTCCACCTGTAATTCCATTCCGATAGAGGCACCCGTCACGCGCGGACGTGCTCATCGACCACTCGATCGCCCGGCCTTTGTTCGCCCGGCTTTTGTTAGCCCGGCCATTGTTCGCGCGGCCTGTGTTCGTGGCACATCTGCCGACTAAGTGCTCTTCCTGGAAGTTTTTATTTGTTTTGTTTCCTTTTGTTATTTCTGTGTTCGTGGTACATCTGCCCACAAACTGTCTTCCTGGAAGTGTTTAATTGTTTTGTTTCTTTTTGTTATTTCCGTTTTGTTGTGATTTTTCTTTGTCCTGCAGTAATCGTGCCGCATCGCCACCTGTGTTCAATAGAACCGCTCAGGTCCGAGAAGTTGGGGCCTCGCCGCAAGGCGAGTGTTTTCTAAGACCCAGGGTAGCCCCACCTGGGCACGTAGACATCATGGACGCTGTATTTGCGGAGTTTCTCCGGCTTCGCTACCCAAAGCTCACTTCCGAGTTTCAGGCCTTCAAGGCCGATCACACTGCGAGCCCTCTCGTGGACTCCACCGAGCTCGCTGCTCCTGCGTCGCCTGTACCTGCGTGCAAAGCTTCTGCATCGAGCACCGCAGCCTCCGTCGTGCCTGCCGTTCCCGCGTCGCCTATACTGGCGAGTAAAACTGCTGCGTCGTCCGCCGTGGTCACCGTTCCAGCAGCGCGATCATCCGCGGCCTCCGTCGCGCCGTCCAAAACACCTACTCGTAGGTCACCTGCGCCCGCCTCCTCGTCCTCCGACTCTGACTCGGAGATGGAGGTCGACCTCGCTCCCGCCTCATCGACGGATGGATTCACCCTGGTGCAAAAGGGTAAGAAGCGTGCCGCGGAGTCTCGAGCTCCCGCGGCCGCTAAAATTAGCAAAGCCGCGAACGCGTCGCGCCCCCGCCCTCAGACTCCCGTTGCGCCTCCAGCCCGTGCCACTCCGTCGCCGCGTCCGGTGGCACAAAATAAAGCCCAGACCCCTCCCCCGGTAATCCTTCAAGAGAAGGCAGCTTGGGAACGAGTTTCCCTGGCCCTTAAGGCCAAAAATATTAATTTTACGAATGCCCGTAACCTCGCGAACGGCATTCAAATTAAGGTTCGAACATCCGACGACCATAGGGCCCTCTCTTCTTACCTCCGTAAGGAGCGTATAAGTTTCCACACATATACGCTCCAGGAGGAGCGCGAACTCCGTGCCGTTATACGTGGCATCCCTAAAGAGTTGGATGCCGAGCTCGTCAAGGCCGACCTTCTCGAACAAGGCCTACCGATTAACTCCGTACACCGCATGCACACAGGCCGCGGAAGGGAGCCATATAATATGGTTCTCGTCGCCCTCCAGCCTACCCCCGAGGGTAAGCAAATATTCAACATCCGAACGGTCTGTAGCCTTTCCGGAATCGCAGTCGAAACCCCACACAAGAAAGGCACACCTAGCCAGTGCCATAACTGCCAATTATACGGGCATTCTTCCCGTAACTGTCACGCGCGCCCCCGATGCGTCAAGTGCTTAGGCGATCACGCCACGGCCCTATGCACTCGCGATCAAAAAACCGCGACAGAACCGCCTAGCTGCGTCCTGTGTCGAACACAGGGTCACCCCGCAAATTACCGCGGATGCCCCCGAGCCCCGAAAATAAATCGCCGCGTCGCCCGCCAAAACCGCCTCCGAGCTTCCGGCCCAGACATCAAAGCCTCGGCACCCTCTGTGTCGCAGGCTAAGCCAGCGTTCGTTCCGGCGCCGGTGCCCAGTGTCTCGGCCTGGGCGAAACCGCTGCCGTACATGAACACGGCTACAACTCCCTCCTCCGTGATTCGTCCCGCCCCCGCGACTCGTCCCTCTCCCGCGACTTGCCCTCCGACCGCGTCCGACAATCTCGCTTTAGCGATCGACTTCTTTCAGTCGATCAACTTTGAGCGCGTTAACGCTTTGGGCGACGCCATTCGCTCTGCCTCCACTGCACAACACTTTATCGCCGTTGTGCAAGAATACGCCGACGTATACGCGTCATTAAATACGTACGTCCTCCCCTCACTCCGCCGGTAATCAATGGCGTATATAAGTAGAATAAAGCCCCTATCCGTAACGATAGGATTTTTTAACGCTTACGGTCTCGCAAATCAGCGTGATCAGGTTTCTGACTTTTTGCGTGACCATCAAATTGATATCTTTTTAGTGCAGGAGACCCTACTTAAGCCCGCGCGCCGTGACCCTAAAATCGCGAACTATAACATGGTCAGGAACGACAGGCTCTCTGCTCGTGGTGGTGGTACCGTCATTTACTATAGAAGAGCCCTGCATTGCGTCCCACTCGATCCTCCCGCGCTCGCTAATATCGAAGCATCAGTGTGCCGAATCTCACTGACGGGACACGCGCCGATCGTTATCGCGTCCGTTTATCTTCCACCGGATAAGATCGTTCTAAGCAGTGATATCGAGGCGCTGCTCGGCATGGGGAGCTCTGTCATTCTGGCGGGCGACCTAAATTGTAAACACATTAGGTGGAACTCACACACCACAACCCCGACTGGCAGGCGGCTTGACGCGTTAGTCGATAATCTCGCCTTCGATATCGTTGCTCCGCTAATCCCGACTCACTACCCGCTAAATATCGCGCATCGCCCGGATATACTCGACATAGCGTTATTAAAAAAGGTAACTCTGCGCTTACACTCGATCGAAGTAGTTTCAGAGTTAGATTCAGACCACCGTCCCGTCGTTATGAAGCTCGGTCGCGCTCCCGATTCCGTTCCCGTCACGAGGACTGTGGTGGATTGGCACACGCTGGGCATCAGCCTGGCTGAATCTGATCCACCATCGCTACCGTTTAGCCCGGACTCTACCCCGTCTCCTCAGGATACCGCTGAAGCCATAGACATCTTAACGTCACACATCACCTCGACATTAGATAGGTCATCGAAACAAGTTGTAGCGGAGGACTTCCTTCACCGCTTCAAATTGTCCGACGATATTAGGGAACTCCTTAGAGCTAAGAACGCCTCGATACGCGCCTACGACAGGTATCCTACCGCGGAAAATCGTATTCGAATGCGTGCCCTACAACGCGACGTAAAGTCTCGCATCGCCGAAGTCCGAGATGCCAGATGGTCTGATTTCTTAGAAGGACTCGCGCCCTCCCAAAGGTCTTACTACCGCTTAGCTCGTACTCTCAAATCGGATACGGTAGTAACTATGCCCCCCCTCGTAGGCCCCTCAGGCCGACTCACGGCGTTCGATGATGACGAAAAAGCAGAGCTGCTGGCCGATACATTGCAAACCCAGTGCACGCCCAGCACTCAATCCGTGGACCCTGTGCATGTAGAATTAGTAGACAGTGAGGTAGAACGCAGAGCCTCCTTGCCACCCTCTGATGTGTTACCACCCGTCACCCCGATGGAAGTTAAAGACTTGATCAAAGACCTACGTCTTCGCAAGGCTCCCGGTTCCGACGGTATATCCAACCGCGTTATTAAACTTCTACCCGTCCAACTCATCGTGATGTTGGCATCTATTTTCAATGCCGCTATGGCGAACTGTATCTTTCCCGCGGTGTGGAAAGAAGCGGACGTTATCGGCATACATAAACCCGGTAAACCAAAAAATCATCCGGCGAGCTACCGCCCGATTAGCCTCCTCATGTCTCTAGGCAAACTGTATGAGCGTCTGCTCTACAAACGCCTCAGAGACTTCGTCTCATCCAAGGGCATTCTCATCGATGAACAATTCGGATACAAATCACTCATGCGTTCAACAGGTGCACCGCCTCACGGAGCACATTCTTGTGGGGCTTAATCGACCAAAACCGTTATACACGGGAGCTCTCTTCTTCGACGTCGCAAAAGCGTTCGACAAAGTCTGGCACAACGGTTTGATTTTCAAACTATTCAACATGGGTGTACCGGATAGTCTCGTGCTCATCATACGGGACTTCTTGTCGAACCGCTCTTTTCGATATCGAGTCGAGGGAACCCGCTCCTCCCCACGACCTCTCACAGCTGGAGTCCCGCAAGGCTCTGTCCTCTCACCCCTCCTATTTAGCTTATTCGTTAACGATATTCCCCGGTCGCCGCCGACCCATTTAGCTTTATTCGCCGACGACACGACTGTTTACTATTCCAGTAGAAACAAGGCCCTAATCGCGAAGAAGCTTCAGAGCGCAGCCCTAGCCCTAGGACAGTGGTTCCGAAAATGGCGCATAGACATCAACCCAGCGAAAAGTACTGCGGTGCTCTTTCAGAGGGGAAGCTCCACACGGATTTCCTCCCGTATTAGGAGGAGGAATCTCACACCCCCGATTACTCTCTTTAGTCAATCCATACCCTGGGCCAGGAAGGTCAAGTACCTGGGCGTTACCCTGGATGCATCGATGACATTCCGCCCGCATATAAAATCAGTCCGTGACCGTGCCGCGTTTATTCTCGGTAGACTCTACCCCATGATCTGTAAGCGGAGTAAAATGTCCCTTCGTAACAAGGTGACCCTTTACAAAACTTGCATAAGGCCCGTCATGACTTACGCGAGTGTGGTGTTCGCTCACGCGGCCCGCACACACATAGACACCCTTCAATCTCTACAATCCCGCTTTTGCAGGTTAGCCGTCGGAGCTCCGTGGTTCGTGAGGAACGTTGACCTACACGACGACCTAGGCCTCGAATCTATACAGAAATACATGAAGTCAGCGTCGGAACGGTACTTCGATAAGGCTATGCGTCATGATAATCGCCTTATCGTAGCCGCCGCTGACTACTCCCCGAATCCTGATCATGCAGGAGCCAGTCACCGTCGACGCCCTAGACACGTCCTTACGGATCCATCAGATCCAATAACCTTCGCACTAGACGCCTTCAGCTCTAGGAGCAGGCTTAGACCTCGGTAACCGTACTCGTCGAACTCGACAAAGAGTTCGCCGTGCAACCTAACCCATGAATCAGCTCGCTGAGTTTCTCGCCGGATCTTCTCAGCGGGTCGCGATTCCGATCCGGTAGTAGATTCATTCGCGAAGCAGCTGCTCTTGAGCTGTTAGGTCTCCTTCGGAGGCGCTCGGGTAGCTGTTAGCAAATCCCACCCCTCCTGGCTGAGCCTTTGCTCGCCCACCTGTCCTGGTGAAACTGGAAAGGCCTCCGGGCCACCAGTAATCCATGAAAAAAAAAAAAAAAAAAAAAAAAAAAAAAAAAAAAAAAAAAAAAAAAAAAAACCTGTAATTCCAGGGGCAGAGACAAGCCGATTCTATTTGCGGTCATATTGATAGACGGACGTGGAATGTTGTAGCTATATACTACATTAACACACGCTAATAAAAGAAAAAAGAAAGGAAGTGGTACTGGGCGCATCCTTATTTGCAAACTCGAGATCCGGGCAACCATTTCGAAACACTTTTCAAAGAACTAAAAAAGTATGAAGATAAGATTTTCGGATTCACTAAAATTTGAAGAATTAATGAACATTTTACATTCCCGATCCTGCGGAAAGAATGGAAATCAGTCGACGTCGCCCAAAACACGTCATTTCGGATCCTCCCGATCCACTAATGGTGCTTCTAGGTACTTCAAGCACCAGTCACCGTTCTCGTCGAACCCGTCGCTTGCGACGAAGGGCTCGACGAGCAAATTAACCCTCAGACACAGCCTACTGAGTTTCTCGCCGGATCTTCTCAGTGGGTCGCGTTTCCGATCCGTTGGTAGATTCTGCGAAGCACGGCTCTTGTTAGGGTTCGTGTTAGCAACGTCGTCAGGTTTAAGCCCCGTGAGCTCACCTACTAGTTAAGGCTATGCTGGAATAGACTCTCAAGGCTACCAGCTTAGGTAGGAAAAAAAAGAACACTTTAAAAACATTTTTATTGAAGAAAGATGTTTCTACTTCAAATTTAGCCGTACAGTGCGAATAACTACCGCCAGGCTTGGCGAAATTCGGACCGAAGTCCTCCGACCGACCGACCGGACATTGCGGGTAATCGCATAATACATATGAGACCTTACCTATAGATAGTCATATTAAGTATTTCTAGGTACTCATCGAATAATAACAATAAAAATAGTCTCATATCGCATTAATTTTATTTTTATAATATCTAGATAAGCTAAGAATTAAGTGTTTCATCGGAAACTGAATAACGACGGGAATGTTGCCTGCGCAAAAGTATAGCGCTTACACTTAGTAGAAGAAGTAGAAACACAGCCACTCCGCACATTGCAAGCACACCACCCCGTAACCGGCTTTCTTCTAAAACAAACAAAAGAAAAATTTAAGATATCAACAATAATTTTTCCATATTAATATACTTAGCTTATAGGCAAAAGATATAAAATGAAATTATTCATAATAATCGACATCTCATAATCGGCTCATCTGCCTATATTAACTTAATTTATTAAATAGCCAAAATTGTTGTGCCTGTGACTCTGAAATGAACATTATTTTTCAAGATCAAGAAAGAAATATTCATGAAATCGATTGAGATGGTCATTTACCATACATTTTATTTCATCAAACGTCTAAACTATGGAGAGTAGAAGTAAGGAAGACCAACTCAGTGCATTATAAAGTGTTCCGTGAAAGGGAGACAATTAGGCAAAAAAAAGGCCGCCATAGTAACCAGTGGAAAGATTTTAAAAGCAGCGCCATGAACTATTAAAATCCGATACCAAATTATGAAGGAATTAAAAACATTTCCTACGTAAATGTATAGATTGTTGAGATTTTATATAGTGCATATTACATTTTAAACGACGTAAGTCACGAAAAACATATTTTTCAATCCAGCATTTTTTTTAAGCTATTGCATAGCTTTTATCGCGGGCCTTGAGCGCGGCGACCGAATCATGAAATTCCGTAACGAAAAAACCTAACACCCCTCACTCCGCCTACCATGTAGCTCGCGTTCAACGCATTCACACGTTGCGCTTGTGTAGTGTTTGTGAATAAGCGCGTGGGGTGACGTCACACTGCATGCGCATCATGAAAAGTCTGCCCATCTCTCTCTCGCGCGGTCTAGTTATGAGTGTGAAGGGCGCAGTTAATGTTTTGCTCTTATTAATGTTTAATATAGCGTGGTCTTGTTTTATTATTGTTTTAATATTAAATTATCATTGTCTAATTATAATTGCATAAGTTGATAAAAAATGCTATGCAATAGCTTTACCGCGGCAGTTCCTGAGTGCCACAGGTTAGTTTTTTTTTTTTTTTTATTGCTTAGATGGGTGGACAAGCTCACAGCCCACCTGGTGTTAAGTGGTTACTGGAGCCCATAGACATCTACAACGTAGACGCGCCAACCACCTTGAGATACAAGTTCTAAAGTCTCAGTACAGTTATCAAATCAAAATCAAATCAAAAATTTTTTATTCAACATAAATGAAAGTACATACTTGTTGAACGTCAAAAGAACTACCGCCAATTCACAAGAACTAGCCTCCGTCCTGAGAAGAATTGGCAAGAAACTCAGCGGGCATGTTTTTTTTTTTTTTAATAAATTGTTATTTTTTTTTTTTTAATATTACATTATTTTTTTTAAATATGAGTTTTTTACAATGAATATTATAACGTAACAATTACTACAATATTGAAATGCCCGGAGCGAGCAACTCATTCCCACTTTGTGCAATCTTCTAGATAATCATTGACTTTATAGTAAGCTTTATTGCACAGATGTTCTTTAACAGTTTTCTTAAACCTATGTATATGTAGGTTCTGAACATCTTGTGGGATTTTGTTGTACAGGCGCACAGACAAACACCCGAATGAATTTCGTATCTTATGTAACCTACTCATCGGCACAACAAGCTTGTGTTTGTTCCTAGTATTTCTATTATGTATGTCCGACTTTTTAGGAAACTCCTCAATATGTTTACGAACATACATCAAATTTTCAAAAATGTACTGGGATGGCATAGTGAGAACTTTAATTTCTTTAAATTTCTCCCTCAGGGATTCCCTTGAGTGCATGTTATAAATAGCGCGTATAGCTCTTTTCTGCAGAATAAATATCGTTTCTACATCGGCCGCATTGCCCCATAGCAAAATGCCATAGGACATGACACTGTGGAAGTAACTAAAGTAAACTAAACGAGCCGTGTCCGCGTTTGTTAACATTCTAATTTTTTTTACTGCGTATGCTGCAGAACTGAGCTTACTCGCCAATTTATGAATATGAGGTCCCCATTGCAGTTTGGAGTCCACTGTTATACCAAGAAATACGGTTGACTCAACAAGCTCCAATGATTCCTCAGAAACAATTACATCACTATCCACTTGTCTCACATTTAAAGATCGTTTAATACATTTTAAAGTAAATTTAATACATTTAGTTTTCTTACTATTCAATAATAGGTTATTGATACGGAACCAATGAACCACACACGAAATCGCATCATTCACTTCGTCATAGACTTGTAATTGTCGTTTAATTTTAAATAATAAAGATGTATCATCTGCGAATAATACGACCTCGTGTCGGGATTCAATAAAACTAGGTAAATCGTTTATATATATTAGAAATAAAAAAGGACCCAAAATGGAACCCTGAGGTACACCCATTTTCAACAAGGTACCTGAAGATCTATTACCTTTCACATCTACTGTTTGTATCCGTCCTGATAAATAGGAAGTAATAAGTTCCAATGCACCATCCCTAATACCATAGTGATGTAGTTTCCTCACCAATGTTTCATGTTCAACACAGTCAAATGCTTTGGATAAGTCACAGAAAATTCCAAGACAATCATGTGATTCCTCCCAAGATTTAAAAATATTTTTGACTAGATAAGCACCTGCATCAGTTGTAGAGCGACCCCTGGTAAACCCGAATTGTTTATTATGAAGCAGGTTATTTGAATTAAAATGTTCTAAAAGTTGTGTCAAAATTATTTTTTCAAAGATTTTACTCAACGTAGGGAGTACTGAAATAGGTCTATAGTTAGAGGGGTCATCAGTACTACCAGATTTAAAAAGAGGAATCACTTTACTATGTTTCATTAAGTCAGGAAATACACCACACCTAATACAATCATTAAAAATACTAGCAAGATGAGGAGCAATAATGTCTATTACAGACTTCAAAACCTTTACTGATATTCCCCACAAGTCAGCTGTATTTTTTACATTAAGGCTATTAAAACTTTTTATTATATTGCTTGAATATATTTCCTTAAATTTAAAAATTTCATTACATTTGTTGACATGTTTATGCAATAATATTTTAGCTACTGTGGGGGATGAATTTAGAGAAGTGGTAGTTGAAACTGGAATGTCAGAGAAAAACTTTTCAAAAGCATTAGCCACATCTTTATGACTAGTTACCAATTTATCATCTATTTTTAATGAGAATTCTTGGTGGCTATTTCTGACTTTTCCACTTTCTCTACCAATGATGTTCCAAGTCATCTTTATCTTGTCAGGGGCATTTTTTATTAAATCACTTAAATGTAAAGATTTTGCCGCTAAACAAACTTTTCTAAATACTTTTGAATAGTTCCTGACATATTGATGAAATGTTTCATCATTATTATAGGCTTTTTCAGAGTACAGATCATATAACTTTTTTCTACTTTTGTACACTCCGGTGGTGGCCCACTCGCTGAACACTGTTTTGTTTTTTAATGTTACAGTTTTAGGAATAAATACATCAGCAAAGACCAAATTAATTCTCTCAAACATATTCTGGTATGACAAATTTGGGTTATGGTTATAAATAATTTCTGAATGTTCTTGCTTAATATTATTTCTAAACTTCTCAATTCGTTTTTTATTAATAGGAACAATCACAAGAGTATTTTTATCTATAGAATTGATATTAGATTCAAAAGACACAAATTGTCCACTATGATCTGATGTTAACTGATTAATAATTTTTTTGTTAATCGGTGTTACATTTGTAAATATGTTATCTAAACATGTTGCCGATGTGGTCGTTGTCCTAGTAGGCTCTAAAAATAAGTTTGGGAGGTTATATGACTTTAACAGTGTTCTGAATCTAATAGTGGTATTTGTGTTTTCTAAAAGATTAATATTAAAATCACCACATACAAAAATTTGTTTATTAGAAACAGAAAGTTTCAGCAATACATTTTCCAAAATATTTTCAAAAGAATCATATAACGCATCAGGAGGTCTGTAGACGCAGACAACAATGAGGTGCTCAAGCTCAACACAGGAAATTTCAATAATTCTCTCAACAGAGAGGGCCACTACATCCTTTCGTTCCTTACATTTCAAACATTTACTAACGAGAATCAGTGAGCCACCGCGAATAGCGTTCTCTCTGCAGAAGGAACTTGACAACTGGTGATCATTAAAATTAAACAATAATTCATAATTTCTAAACCAGTGCTCAGTAACACAGAATATATTAATATTATGCATATTTAAAAACATTTCAATTTCTAGCTCTTTACCCATCATCCCTTGTAAATTTTGATGCACCAAATTGAATATGTTAATAATTGAAACGTTAACGTCTTTTGATGGGTATAATCTAGTTGTATTAATTGGTTTGTAATTGCAAGAGTGTGACTCTTTTGTCTTATTAATTAATTTAAATTGGAAGCAGATTCCAAAGTCTTAAAACATGTCATATTTTTTTTTCCTGCTCAATAGAAGCAGGTATTTTTTTAGCTAAATTTATAGCTAGGAAATTGTGTATAAAATACTGTAGCGATGTTGCTACTTGTCTAAAATTTTTATTACTTAATTTAAATAAGTAATTTTTTGATGTCCATAAATTTCTAAAATTTATTATATTATTTATGTCTATTAATTTAAATGCATATTTTTTGGATGTCAAGGTGCAGTTATTATTATCAAAAGCATTATAAATTGCATTATTAATATTAAATCTAATTTTGTTTTCTGTCGGTAAGTCTTGCAAGTAAGGAAAAGTGAACATAATAAGTTTTTTAATATTTAACATATTAACTTGTTCAACATAATGCAAAATTTGTTTTTGGTTAACGTTTTCTCTCCTCCCTAACATAATTATTATAACAGTGTTTAGACAATGTGTGGTATTTAAAATCTTATCAAATATTTGTGCTGGATTAGCACCTGGCATACAGTAATTAATCACATGTTGTCCAAAACAAAGGTCATGTAATGCCACACCCATCTGTTTCCCCAGCTCATCACTAAAAATTTTAATTTTAATTTTGTCTTCTCTAGAAACTTGTGAAGATGCAGTAGTAGGTATACAGATAGGTGCTGCCTTCATAATATCATTGCTTTGAGACTCTAGTACTGAAAGAGTAGACACATTATGTTTTTGAATTTCAACATGTGGTAGCTCCTGACAACCCGATGCAGAGCATTTACATTCAGCGTACTGCATTGTCAAAGAGTCAAAACGCTGTTGATTATAATTACAAGTATCAAATGGTTACAATGGTTGCCCCACCTTTCAAACCGAAATGCATTACTGCTTCACGGCAGAAATAGGCAGGGCGGTGGTACCTATCCGCGCGGACTCACAAGTGGTCCTACCACCAGTAATTACGCAAATTATAATTTTGCGGGTTTGATTTTTATTACACGATGTTTTTCCTTCACCGTGGAAGTGAATCGTGAAAATTTGTTGAGTACGTATTTCATTAGAAAAATTGGTACCCGCTTGCGGGATTCGAACACCGTTGCATCGCTTCAACACGAATGTACCGGACGTCTTATCCTTTAAGCCACGACGACTTCAGCATACTTCACTCTGTTTAAAACTGCTTAATTAAAATAAACTGCTCAAATATTTATATCATTTCCTACACTAGCGCTATTTCGGAAAGCTTTCGAATAATACTTTTTCAATTTATCCCCTATATAAGGGGGTGCTCCTTACTTTTGCCATCCATAATGTAAATCATCAAGATGAAAAATGAGAAATAGAATCACCTCCGATTTGAATTTGAACTTACCATTGATAACACGTGCAAGCAGTACAATCAACAATTAACTTTTATGAAATAGCTCCAATACAGCAATAATTTATTTTATTTCAAACATTTAGAATTACGAAATTTTTTTTCGTGGGTCTGGTTTTGTAATAATAAATACTTATATCCATTCCATAACTGAGATGAATCTAATCATTTAAACGTTGAAGTCCGTCAAAATACTAAGGCTTATCGGTAACTTTGAAATACTTTTTTTCAACCATTCCGAAGGTTCCAAATTCAGTTTCCCTATTTGTTGTTATCTATAAGCTGACATATTAGTTTAAGACATGAACAAGTACACTTAGAAGCCGAATCTCAAATAAACATACAGATGTAACTTCAAATCAAGGCCGAACCCCATGTGAGAGAAATCAGCATCATTCAACTAACGAAACATTCAAAAAAATTGAATTCGATTTCTCCCTATTTACAACAACAATTGAAAATTAAAATCATAGCAAATAGTTGTTTACCTTGTTCTAAGGCGAGCTGTTCTGTTTGATCAGGTTTAGAAATTAAGTTTGATAATTCCGGCAGATATTTCAACCAAAATTCGACATCGTTGTTATAGCTTTTGTAGTACTTTCCATTAGATATAATATAAATATGAGCATCGCCCACCATATATTGTCGCCATTTACCGTCTTCGACGGGGTATCTGCAATTTACGTGGCTTTTCAAGCACACAAACTGTTTTTTTTTGCTTATATAGGTGAACGATCTTACGGCCCACTAGGTGTCAAGTGGTTACCATAGCCCATAGACATGCACAACGTTAATGTCGCCACTTAACTTGAGACATGAGTTCTAAATCTCGGTTTATTACAGCACATCGGCTGCGTCACCCTCCAAGCCGAAACGCATTACTGCTTCACGACAGAAATTGGCAGGGTGGTGGTACCTACCCGTGCGGGCTGACTAGACACCCTACCGCCAGTGATTACGTAAATTAGATGTTTTGCAGGTTTGATTTTTATTACACAATGAAATTCCTTCAGCGTGGAAGCCAATCGAGGAAGTCAGTCAATAATTCATTTGAAAAATTGGTACCTGTCCTGAAATCCTTTATACAAATATCTTTCTATATTTCAGTACTTTGCCACGACCAATGCGTGTCTCATTATAAAATTTATAAAACCTGGTTCTCGCTGCAACACAATAACGACTAGTACTATCGCTTGTAGAGAAAAACCTAACGGACATACGCATACTTTCGAGTGGTATTTAATTTAAATTATTTATTTACAGACAAAACATTTATATTGACAATACGAACCCGTGTTTGATGAAATTGATAATTATTTTTCTAAATAGAGATGAAATCTGTTTTTCATCTGCTGTTGCGAGTCGACGGGCTATTTGCATTATCATAGGGTTTCCTAGTAATGATACTAGATTCGTTCCGTGCGTTGCCCCTGAAATTAACGATATGCGAGTAAGTTTTGGCCTCATTTAATTTTAACTATATTTATATTTTCTACTCTTAAAAACAATGGTTCCAAAGTTTGGAATATCGCGCCTAAGCGATTCATGACCTCCGAAATGAAGATCGCCTGTATTCTTTACCTAGTCCTATGCAGTTTCAAGTCATTTTACTCCTCTACTCACTCACTAAACATATCACTGTCTCAATAAAAGTACTCAAACGACGATATACAGGACGTTTATTTTCACGAATTCGGTCTTTCAATCATTGTTTTCACGTGTAAATTTTAAGGTACAGTTAATTTTATAAAGCACAACACGATTGGTACAACCGGAACCTAGCTATACCGTTACGGCTGCAGAATTTATATTTCTGCTGCTGCTTCTTCTTTATTTAAAGTAAATCAATGTTACTGGATTTTTTTTATTGCTTAGATGGGTGGGCGATCTCACAGCCCACCTGGTGTTAAGTGGTTACTGGAGCCCATAGACATCTACAACGTAAATGCGCCACCCACCTTGAGATATAAATTCGAAGGTCTCAGTATAGTTACAACGGCTGCCCTACCCTTCAAACAGAAACGCATTACTGCTTCACGGCAGATATAGGCAGGGCGGTGGTAGCTACCCGTGCAGTTTCACAAGAGGTCCTAGCACCAGTAATAAATAATATATAACAACTTTAAATACCCACCGCTAAAATTCATGTATCGCCCGTAAAGATCGACTCCTCCTGGCTGAGAATACCGGTACACATATAGTCGAGCCGCGATGCGGGCTATTCTAGCGGCCAGGAGCGCACCGCCGGCGTCCCATTTAGCCGACGTTTCTAGTTTTGCAACTTTTTCTATAGCTTCATTTATATTCGTCAGCCTCTGAGGTACATCATTCCAGTATTCCCAACGGATGGCCTTTACGAGCTAAAATTGAAATTTTGTCACCGTCATCGTTTAAATTTTTTTTTTTGCATGATGGGTGGACGATGCCACAGCCTACTTTGTGTTAAGTGGTTACCGGAGCCCATAGACATCTATAACGTAAATGCCGCCTGCCGAGTTCTAAGGTCTCAGTATAGTTACAACGGCTACCTCACCCTTCAAACCGAAATGCATTACTGCTTCACGGCTGAAATAGGAAGGTGGATGGTACCTACCCGTGCGCACTCACAAGAGGTCCCAGTTCCCACCATCAGTACACAAGAGGTACACCTTGAATAAATCTAGATATAAATAGGCAATTATAAAGAAACAGTTATGTACTATATTTCTAGTCTATTTGCCAATCTTTTATTTGTTTGGTAGTTATTGATGAGCTTTTTTTATTAATGAAAGAACATGGAAAGTGTTTCTTTCTCTTTAAAAATATTAAAATTAAATTTCTAAGACATTTTCATTTTGTCTTTATTCTTTTAAATGTAATTTTGTTGGTATGATCATTTCATTGTTCTAGACGAGCTCACAGTTATTAGTGACCACTTGAAATAAAATATCACCTTAAAATATTGAAAAAAAATCTCAATTCTATTGTACAAGAACGTATTCCATGAAGAGATTTTGGATCGAATGTGTATCGTGATAGTGTATTTTCTACTTTAATTCAAGCGAAAAACGTAATTACTGAACCCAAATTAAATATCAAAACAATGCTCTAAATCCAAGTTCACTAAAACTGAAATTTCATACCAAAATTAGTTTCATGTTTGAAGTAATAAAAAATTACCACGGGAAAATCTTCAGCTGCTCCCAACGACAACATTTGAAGTAATTTAGGTATGATTCGAGAATCTGCAATCTTAGAAATGTGTAGAGGACTAAGATTGTTTAACTCTGCGTATGTTTCATCTGCAGAAAAAAAACCATAATGACTTTTAGTAAATATTACAAAAATGCAATTAGAATCAATGCATCAGGTGTTTATAGCAAAACGATTCGAACAAACCATTGTAGTTAAGGGCATCAATGTCGTTTGTACCCAACAGTAGATCAATCGGCTTCTGTTTTCGTTTTGCCTGCGATAATGCTGTTACTAATGAAACGGGCAAGAACTGTTCGGAATCTGGCAGGAAGTCGTCCGGGATCGGGTGCAAATATTTACTCCAGGTTTTGTTCTAAAAGCACCGATATTGGTTTACAACACACTGGTAATTAGCCCTTTGAATGCCATATAGGTCACCGGTGCCCTTATGTGGCGCCTCTTCAGGCCTCTTCATACCTGTTCTGTGACTTTTATTTATATATTTTTTAATGCAAAGATGGGTGGACGAGCTCACAGCCCACCGGGTGTTAGGTGGTTACCGGAGCCCATAGACGTCTACAACGTAAATGCGCCGTCCACCTTGAGATATAAGTTCTAAGGTCTCAGTATAGTTGACTAAGTTGCCGAAATATCTAGTAGACTCTGAGAAAGACGAATCCGAAAATACTGAGAATGAAACAATTTCTAGGAGACCTTAAAACACTAAAACATAAATTGAATACAATAGAAGGAAAAAGTTAGGCAATCTAGGGGGTTAGTAACAGAAATCATAACTTGAGTGCGCCACGTAGGGCAGCGGTGACCTACACGGCGCTCAATGTGTTAAGAATTTACAATGATGCTACTAATTAACAATGTAATATCTACATTTTTTTATTTGCTAAAATCGTATTGTTTATTGTCTTGTTAATATATGAGCTTGACGAAGCTATGACGAATATATAAAACAAAAGAACAGTCTTGCTAGTTCCTGTTGTATTTGTGTTAAGATTTAATAAATACTATCAAACAAAGAATATTCGATGGTGCGCGATTTATTACAGCGATAAACGTCATATATTTAGCGATAATATATATAATAAAAGCAAAACGAATCACTAGTAGACAATACCTTTGTTATCTATATTAGGTATTCTAATAATATGTATATAACATTACCGGATAGAGAGCTATTATATCAGAGAGCGGGCGAGTTTGCAGGCAGTTAATAATATCACTTTCCCCGTTGTCATTACATCCGAGTACCCTTACTATCTCCTGAGAAATTCTATAGGTCTGATTGTTGGTCGATTTCTCATCGATTGTTTGCCAAATATACTGAGGAGACATTAAAATCGCTCTATGAAATAAACCTGAAAGAATTTGTATTATTAAATTGTTATCACAAGTTAGGCCTGTAATTCGGGTGTTCGTTCACAAAGTTCTTTCGGGGATGGGCACTCCTCTTCTTAAATTACAGTGTTGCTACGACGACCGGCATTTGGTTTGCAAATTTGACATGAACGCAGTAGTTAAAGTTGCCGTCTAGATATGGCAATGTTGAAAGACATTGGAAGCTTTTCAGTCATCGCAAGGTGTCTGTCTATTCGACCTTATAAACCCACTGGCCACCCTATGACACTAGTTCTCTACCGGCGTAAAATGTTTTTGTTGAATGTCTGGTGTGTGCTTAATTTTTTTATTGCTGTATTTTCATAGACGAGGTCATTGCCCAGCTAGAGCTACATAATTATATACGTAATCGGAGCCATTTTAAAACAAGATTGAGGTCTGAATTGCTATGGTAAAACGGCTATCCTACGCTGCGAAGTCGCCGAGTGCACATAAGCTGATGCTTAATAAAGAAATAGAAGTCAAATGAGTACTGATTTCATGTTAATCTTTGTTACATTTTGAAGCGTATATTTTGAGTAAAAACTTAAAGGCAAGCATCAAACATGATATAACGGCTGCTGAGGTTTAACATTTTTCTTCGATTAAGATTTCTTACTTACATAGTTACTGAAAAAATATACGATATAATAGTGAAAGACGTAGAAGTACCTGTTGATCGAGGTGACACCAAGTGGTACAATATGCTGTCGGCACCCGCAGAATGTCCTAATAATGTAATCGTTGCGGGATTACCCCCAAACGCCGCTATGTTATCACGTATCCACACAAGAGCGAGGTATTGATCCAGTAGAGCAAGATTGCCACGTGCCGATTTAGATTTCAGTGTGAAAAATGCTAAAAGATGTAAACGATAGGACACTGTGACCACTACGACACCTTCGCCAGCTAATTCTTGGCAAGGCAACGTTGTTCCACCGCGAGTCCATGATTCACTGTACAGCAAAACAACGACTGGTAACGCGACACCTTCGGTGGGCTATCTGAAAGAATATTATTCATAGACATCTGGGCATAATAATATATTATATTTTATTATTCATAATTTCTTCACCCAGCCTAAGTAGGTACACGTTATTTTAAGTTCTGGAGGATTGAGTACGTACCCGCGGAGTCCACACGTTTAAAAATAGACAATCTTCACTTGCATTGTCATTATCGGGATCTTCTTCACAAGGGCAATGTGGGGGTATACGACGGGCAAAAAATGTACGTTCCCATCCAGTGTGTCTTACCGGTGCCTTTGAAATTAAGTACAATGTTAAATCGTCACATTACTTACACAAAATAAAACAAAAATTAGTAGTTAGAAGAAATGGTGAAAGCATCTGGACGCAAGTATTTTATGTATTTCCTATTTATCTTTTATAAATTATAATCACTTTTTGTTTGTTTGTTGTTGCTCTGTTCTTCATGGTGCTGCGCATGTACAACATTCACATAAGACATACTGTTTAATAAACCATAAATACTTACCTAATTAATAAACCCAGTGTTTTTACTATTTAACTCATTTCTTACCAAAAATCTATGTCGTCCAATAGGCGGAATAGCGTATGGTATACCATAATAAACTTCGATAGGTGTAAGAGTGCTTTCAGTAAAAACTTTAATCTGTAATTTAAGAGACAAGAATTTTGACAGATCAGTCTTTATTGTTAAAAATTACCATTCTTTTAATTTCTATCGACATTTAGAACATCCACAAACATAGACAGTGCAAATACATATTATATTTTCCTCAGAAAGATGAAATTAACCGGTTTTGTAATAAAAAAATATGTGTTTCATTATGATGTTCCAATCTATTAAGTTAGGACCTTAAACCAATAGGATAGGATTTCAATGCAGAACTCAAACTTTGCCGGCACATTTCGAAAAGTTCTGAGTCTGCTGTGTGTGCTTGGTCGGTGAATAGCGAATGTTTTATTTTATTCGCAGGTAGACTAAAAGTAGGTTCGTGGCTGATTACTGGTACTCTTTTACAAGGGAAATACCAATGGCTTATAGGTAGGAATGGAAATTAAGCTTTTTTTTTTAACCGCGAACCAATTGCGAGGGAAATGGGAATGTGCCCTAAAATTTAATTTACTAAAAATTGTTACCCGACATTAATGAACCGAGAGACTGAACGTATTAGTTAAAAAAAATATTATGGACTTACCCCGATGATACGACCTTGACGTAAATTTGCCACCGGATCTTGTGCACACGAAAACGATAACATTAAATAGTAGAAAAGAAAAATGTAAAACATTTTAAATCCTTAAACTATGTACTTTTAAATATAATTTACTCACGTTAATAATTAACTAACATTTAATTTTACGTTATAACGTGTGCAGTGTGTTACAAAACTGATATTTTGCCATTCTGTCTATCGACAAATGGAAATTAGATCACACAATGGCTGGTCCTCAGTCCATGACGAGGGCACCGTGACGTTGGCTGACCACCTTTTGTTCCAAAATCAGTTCAATCTTTTGTTTACACTATTGTATATAAATATCAAAATCTAGCTACATTGCGGTGACGAAATTGCGGTAGATATAAAACATTTTAAAATCAATTTTATTGGTAAATTTTAAAATAACAAGTAAACACAGAAAAGTTGTAAAATAATGATTAGAAAGTGAATACATAATTATTGTAAAAACTATGAATTAAGTACGTGAGGCAATCCAATCCAGTTAATGAATCAAAGGCATCCAATTCCAAGTCCATGATTCTATTGTACTGTTATACCCTAGTACTAGCTAGAGCCATGTCAATTTTTTTAAACAAAATTTTGTAGTAATATTGTATTGGTTGATTGTTGGCAAAGCCAATGGTAGCCAATAACAACCCGTAACCGAGAAGAATCGATAGCAATTTGTGACGTGCTAGCCAATGACGAAAACCACCTGAAATATATTCAAAAATAAAAAAATAATAATCGGAAAACAAATGATATTTTAGTCGCAGGAACCAATTAAACTTTTTTAATTTAAAACCAGGTTGAACATTTTAATGTACCTACTAACAAGAATAGGGACACGTGCGTACTTGATGTAATAATAAATACAGTTTAAAAACAAACAAAAAAACACATAAACATCAAACCAAAAAACATATTTTATCCTATTGATACCTTATGAGGACATTATAGCGAATATATAAAGTAGTATTATCACTGGTCCATGCTGCACGTGCAAATTTTCAGTTTACGACTTCTTGAAATCAATGAAAATGACATCCAAAGATACATACAAACACACAGTACATATCAGGATGATAAAAACGTGTTAAAAATGTTTAACTTACGGAACCTACCATTTCTATTCGAATTCCTTGCGTGAAATCTCAAAGATGCGGGTTGTTTCGCGTAAACCAACAGATAACGGATTCTCACTAAGTCACAATTAGTTACAATATATTGGGTAACTTGTGTTTCGCCATTTACTCGCATATGATCAGTCTTTCCATCTTTATAAAGTCCATCACCTTAAATTTTAATAGACATTATAAATCAAAATATATGATTTTGTCACGTGAATACAATATACCTAATATAGTAAAAGTGTACATACGTAGACTTAGATTTAATGTTGTGATTGTTAGCTAGCTTTGACATTTAAATATATGAGTCAAACATTTTAAAAAATTATTACATTTAAATGCTCCATCTTTGAGATTTTGGACTTAGACGCCATAAATCGGACGTTCTTTTGCGTTAGAATTAGATGTACATATTTATCGCCCTTTAAGTTTTATTAATACATTCGCGAACACATTGTATGTAATTAAATATTCTTTTATTCAATATTATTGTTTATAGTAAAAAAATCGTTAATTTCTTTGCTTAAATGATTCTTGTCAGGCCGATGATTGTCTAGAAGAAATCGCTCTTAGCCATAAGAACGCCCATTGTACCTACCTACTTATTTATAAAAGGCTTGTACCTGTGATTATTATATATTGAAATACAACAAAAAGCATATTATACGCTACTCTACTCGAAAATCGGATGGTGCAAAAAAAAAAACTTTAATTTTATTTTATTAAAAAATAAAGATTTTTGTAATTTTCCATTCATATTATTAATTCGAAAGTAACTATATCTGTCTATTACGTTTTCACGCTATGAAACGATTTTGACGAAATTTAATATGATAATATGTAGTTTGAATTTTGAGACAGAACATAGGCTGCCCTTCGTCTCATTAGTGAGCATCGGTCTCCGCCAACGTAATTTAAGTGTCACGTGATCAAACGAGCGAAGTCATCAATAAATTGCAGATTTGACCGTGAACGGACGGATGTTCGCTTTTCGTCCGATAGACGAATTGTTTGGCTTCTGTTTAATAGAGGTGGGGATTTGTAGATTTACAACTGGTACAAGTAGTGAGCGAAGCCCAGAGACGACACATCGTAAGGTCTTGTCTGTACCTCTGGAATGTGCCTTTGAAATTGCAGATATCCTTGACCGCAAATGACCAAATATCAAGTGATGGCCCACATGCACATCTTATATAGAAGGCCATAAAAACAAGTGCTTCGCAAGTATCCACAGAAAAAATACTTAAAAAACTAACTTACTGACTATTCTCTGTTCTAAACTAACCTTCATTGGAGACTGGCTTTTGGTAATTGATCCCTTCGGGTGCATCAACCACTTCGCACAAGGCTACACAAGATAAGTGACCTCCGATACAACTCGCCCCCCATCCGAAGCCTCCATGACTGTGAGGTATTGTCGCACTTAGTTCTGGCGACAGGTATACTCCATTACCCAGCGAAGTATTCTACGAATTCATTTGACGGGCCCATTAATTATTTTTACATGCTATACTTTTTTAATTGCACTAGTGGGGTAGATAAGATCAGAGCCTATCTGGTGTTAAGTGGTTATCGGAGTTCATAGATATCATAACGTGAACACTGCCATCCACCTTGAGACATAAGTTCTAAGATTCAATTTTATTGTGTAAAGGCTGTTTTAGCTGTATAAAGGTGTGTTTTATTTCTTTAAACCAAATAAATGGCAAATTAACGGGATTGTTTTTTGTTATACGATGTTATTTACCGTGAAAGTCTTACACGAACAAGTGTTACTTATAAAGGTATTTCCTTAGAAAAAATGCAACGACTTTTATGATTTAAATAAATGCGCTTTAATGAAATACGTTCTTGTCAAATGTTCACGATTGATTGCCACACAAAAGGAATAACATCGTGTAATAAAAATCAAACCCACAAAATTATAATTTGCGTAAATACTGGTGTTAGGACCTCTTGTGAGTCCGCGCGGGTAGGTAGCACCACCCTGCCTATTTCTGCCGTGAAGCAGTAATGCGTTTCGGTTTGGAGGGTGGGGCAGCCGTTGTAACTATAGGCACTTGAGACCTTAGAACTTATATCTCAAGGTGGGTGGCGCATTTACGTCGTAGATGTCTATGGGTTCCAGTAACCACTTAACACCATTGGGCTGTGAGCTCGTACACCCATCTAAGCAATAAAAAATAAATAAATAAAAAGTTTAGTTTATACGTTGTTACTTTAAACGTAGTTATTTAGTTTATACTTCTCGCCAACTTCCAATTCAACTAATAAATAATTAAGTAATTAGTTAATCACAACAATAGGCTATTTCATATATCGACCTTGTTCAAATGCTGTTGTAAGCCAAAATTGAGAATCGTATAAAAGTTCTCCAAACGATTTCCGTGATACGCATAAAATACATTATGATTTTTGGACAGTTCTTTCCACTTTAGTTCGACAGTAGATTTGTTAGAACTGATAACTTGAAAAATGTGTTGCGGCTTCGATGGTGTCGTCATAGTATTTGCCATCGCTAAGATTTGTTCGTGCTGAAAGTATAATATTATAACTATAGATAATACACATAAATTAGTTAATTATAACCAAGTGAAAACTTATAGTGGTTAATAAAATTCTGTAATTTTATGCTACATTAATAGGTAGGGGGAGGGATACATTACATAGAGTAAGATTATATATACATTACCACATCCGTTGGTACTGTTTTTAATGTTGGTTCTTTAAGTCGCACAAGGACGTAAAACAATAAGTCGATGATATCACTGATATTTGGCAACGCTTCCAAATTATCCAATTGTTGTAGCACCAAATCCAAAGCTGGCACGTCAGTGATTACACTAAGCTGAAACAAGCGTTTAGAAATCTTGTGAAATTTTACATAACATTTATTTAAAGTGTATTCGATCGTAACTTAAAGGTTACTGGACCTACACCCATCTAAGCAATAAAAAAAAGAAAAAAAAGGTTAAATTCGAAACCGAGTATTCAGAAACATCGCTTCATACAATCACAAAAAAATTTAACCGCTACCTTTCATAGAAATGAAGTTTTGCATTAAGGCTTTATTACAAGATGGTAAAAGCCTTGGACGCCATAATGATCAAATCCTATCAAATGCGGTCAAGAACGGGTACGAATTTTTTTTTTGCTCGAAAACTATATATGTATTAACTAAGATTTAAATTTCAAAAAAAATATATCGCGTATTTTGTTTTATTTATCTTGAAAATTTTAAGACTCTGCGAACATGTCTCAAGGCCGGTAGATAGGTACGTTTTGTGGTATTTAAGGGTGATATAACTAAAAAAAGGGTGCTATCCACACAGCCGAGGACAGGCAGGAATGGTGCAAAATAATACAGGAGAAAGTTAATTAGAGGAGGCCACGACCCTCAGCACTGAGGATTATCGACGCACGGAGGAGGAACTAAAATATAAAAGGTAAACAATCGGATGGTAAGCTCTTTACCCCGCCATACAAATAAAAACAATGCCTAAATGACCGACGGTAACCTTTCGGTAATATTCTGTGCTGGATGGATTTCTGTGCTGGACGGATTTCACGTTTAAACGATAAATAAATAATATTTTAGAAATCTAGATACCAATTCGTCCATGTCTTTGATGCCACTTTTCATAAAAGCCGGAGGAAAAGGTCGTAGACAACTTTCATAACGAAAACTAAAAGCGGCTGCTACGAATAAACTCCATTTCAAATCAGCGGCTTTGAAGTCTTTTTCCAAAACAAGTCTGAAAAACGGTTAAAACTTGTAAAATCATTACAAGGCCTAAATCCGTGAATGTTTCTACCGCAAATCAAGCAGCATTTAAGTTTGAAGGGCACGAAGTGTGTTGTTATTCGTTCTAATATTAAATTAAATCAGTAGTTATAAGTAGATATGAGTCGTTTCAACAAATGGATGTTGTTTCATCAAATTCCTTTTATCTAGCGTTTTTCGCAAATTAGTCAACAATAAAAACGAGGCTGCGACCCCATGTCTCGTAATGAGTGACCCTTTCTCTTTTTTGGGCTCCGATAATCAATCATCAACAGGTTGATATCTCGACATTCCTTCGAGAGTAATATAAATCAGAATAAAGCTTTAGTGTTGTTGCTATGATTTGTGTTTTTTTTAAACATATTTTTTATCAAAAACATTACAATGAAACGTGAAGCCGGTTTTTCGATATTTTTTTCAGTTTAATCAGTTTACAGATTATTGATCTGGGTCCTTGAATTATATATAAGTGTCCAAAATCCAGATGGTTTTAACAATTCGTTTTTGATTTTGAATTTTACTATTACATAATTGTCTTATGTTCTGTTTAAACAGCTTTTCATTAAACTACTTAGATGCTTGAATAAAATAAAATCAATTATTGCTACAGAACCTCAGATGAACAGCCTTTTTTTCCAAAGTGTCCAATTTGGTTTGATTGATATCCGACATTGTCTCTGATACCGAGGCTATATTACAATTGGTACCCGTTTCTGATAACACCTCGTGCTCTCTCTCCATTTTATGAATAAACAAACATTGCCTTCAGTTTGTAGTTTTAAATTTGTATGGATTTATAATTGACAATTTTGAATAGTAAAAAAAATAATAGATTAGTGTAATTATATAATAAAAAATTTAAGACATTTCACTGCCTCTTAAATTACTTTGACACGGTAGCTCAACCACTACCTGCCAGTTTTTAATTTAATAAAAAGTTTTAATGGTGAACGCTTGTTAAAAAGTCTAGTGAAACCTAAAATTCTGATAGCTGGAAGCTTTGATTATTTTACAAAAATACTTAAAATAAGACCCAATTCGAGTTTGTCTGTGCTATATTAATTTAATATAGTAACCGGCAAACTTCTTGAGCAAATGACCCTTGCTTGCACTTTGCATGAGGATGAGATTTTTGACATTGATGGAAATTCTAAATTGTCGCAACATTTTCTAGTTAAGCTTGTCACATCGTATTCATAAGATAGCCGTTAAAATAATATGTATTTAGATATATTATTGTCATAAAATGTTTGAAATCCTGTAAAACTAAACAAATAAGAATTATGTATCAGAATCAACTTCCCAACTACTAGAAAATCCAATAACCACTAAATTTTGATAACTAAGACAGGGGTCCAAATCACAAGATTTTGTGGAAGATCCACTAAGCTAGCAACACTGCTTTTTGTTTGTAATATGTGCGAGAGGGACACCACCACTTAATAATCATTCTCTTTTCAGACCGTTTTTCCTTCTTTTGATGTTTAAAAATAAACTTTAAGCCACAGAGATAAAGTTTATTTTTAGTTTTTATGTCAAACGAAGTAAGCACTCCAGTTAAAATACTAACTCTATGGGCCGTAGTCACAGCCATAGTACATTTCGCCACAGATTAATATAATAAATAAGTACCTAGTAACATTTCGGCAGCTTTACACTACTATTTACAAATTATAAAGTACCATAATTAATACACTTAATAGTAGTAACTATAGTAATTCAAATTGAGTTTTTGTTTGTAAAAAAGTTGGAATACTGGCAAAAGTGTATTCCTCTGCAAACAAATTTATTGCTCAATACCTAATCACCATCAGATTTTTGCTTCTATTTGTTTTTTGTTCGCTTTTTTCAGTATGGCAATCATTTTCTCGGAATGGCATTATTACCAGCGTTGAGTTTAATAAAATCTCAATTTATTACTTTGAGACTTCAAAAGTGAAATAAAGTTGATACCTGTACTTGATATTACATAAAAAAAAATGTATGCATTACTTTTTAGGTAAAAGTTCCATGCGAAGAATATCATTATAGTTTGTGTGATTGAAAGCTCTGTGGTAGTGTTGTCATCGTAAATGCTTTCCAAGGAAATTGATGGTTTTTAAATTTTAAAATACAAAACTTAGTCGGTTGGTTTTTAACTTTAGAAATAAATAATCACTTTAATCTAGTTAAAATATAAAATAGTCTAGTTAAAATATAAATATAATTCTATATGAATATAGTCAACGTAATACTTAAAAACTTGAATGAACTATGCTTTTCATCTCAAGCAATTTTCTGAACTTCTAGATGGAATATAGGGTATAAAACACAGATATAACCTAAGTCTCTCCATTAGTCCCGATGTTCCAAGTCAAATAGCCCGTTAGAACGGGATTATCAATCGTCCGAATGGCCTTGTTGTGTAGGGAGTGAAACGGAAGTAGTTAGTATTTAGAAGCATTATTCTATAATCATAAATTTTTGTCGTTTACGTTTAAACTTGTTATTACGACTATTTACGACAACAATGTAGGTTTCCTGTTACCAGGGCTGGTACCAGTACTGTATCATTTTTAAGCTTATTTTTTCAATTTCGGTTGATTTAGGGGAATGTAGTTAAAAATATATGACAATGTGTTCATCGTTTGCGCTCGTACATAATTGTGATAAACAAGTGCATTGAAATATACTTTATCCACATCTAACATGTGACTCATAATAATATATAATAGAGGAACTCCTCAGATAGGTTCATTTTATGCTAATTTATCCTTTTTGAAGTGAAAACTTCTTTAGAATCTTTGTGATTTCAAACCAGATGCAACGGAAAAAACGACAGGTAAGAGACACAAATACAAAAATGTGTAGGATGAAGCCAGCAAAGAATGAGACAGAAATATACATACTATTTAATACAGCGCCATCTGTGAGATTTTTTAATACTAACGTGTGTATGAAAGCTCTTGTAGTGAATTTTAATTTAGGATTATACGTGAAATTAAAATATCAATTCACAGAGGGCGCTACCTTACAATTATTTACTAATGACAAAATTTTACATATACTTAAGACGCTTAGGATAATTGTATTTTAATTTTGGAAGGTTTCACTTCTACCACGTGTGAATTGCACACATGTAATTTTTTTTTATTTTACTATTAAGCAGCTTTTCTAGATTGAAATGTGCAGCACATGGTCTAAGGATCAAACGCCAAAGTTAGTGGTTACTTCAGAAAATTTATAGCAACACTACCTGTTTGACGGATTTTAAAAGTTGTTGGTTGTTGTAATGGAAAATGGCGTTTGTGTCGCGTGAAGTATTGTAAATATTTGTTTTATGTAATTGTTGGAAACATCTAAGAATTGTGAATGAAATATTTTATTACAATTAACCTTAAAGAAATTAAAACTTGAACTAATGGTAATGAGTCTGTTGACCGATGTCTGCCGTGGCTCCAACTATCCCCGGTTTGTACTGAAATTAAACATATTTTTAGCCATTGTTATGCATACGGAAATATTCTTATTTACTTCTTATATTTTGTTTATTAATTTCCGTTGTAATAACGCTTTAAATTAAACAGTATGTGATCGACCTATTTTTCAATTTGACAAGTCCGCGTGACGCGTTGTTTGAGAAACTTAGCAAATTCTCACAACCGTATACGTAGTATTTCTTCGTGAGCAAAAAATGAGGTTGAAATAAAATATAGATTTCTTTTAGGTTTTAATTCAGTTCAATGGCTTTCGTATATAAATTAGTATTATTAATAAAATGAAAACCCAAAATATTCTAGGGAATTCATATAAAAATAAGCAAATAAAACTTTAAACACACTTCAGTTCATTCACTATTTGTGCTCAAATGCTTTTACTCTCTTGACCTTGATTTTAGTAATCATATTGTTGTTTCTTACATATTACAGTGTTGTTCAACATTCACTTGATGTTGTGTGATTAGATTAAGCACAATACTATTCCATAAAAGTAAAGGAAAAGTAGGGTTGAGGCTATACATACAACAAAAAATGTATTTAAATACATGCTTAATAGATGTTGTTATTATAGGGGCTGACCCAGCAAAGGATTTACAAAAACGCCGTGCTGGCAGTGTTGGGTGAGTTACAAATATATTATATATAATTACTTGTATTGTATCTTCACTGCAAACAATATTAGATTGAGAAAAATAAAATGTACATCTGTGGCCATTGAATAAAGATTTAAATATTTGAAACCATTTATGGCTGTCTTATTGTTTATGGTTACTACTTTTCAATACTTATTAATTAAATTTAATGACTTCAAAACTTATGAAATTTGTTAGTTAATTAAATATATCTTTTCACATATATTTAATTTTATCACAAGGCGTAAGTCTTCCAATAGATTAATGATATCTATGCTACGGACATGACATTACCAAAAT
This sequence comes from Bombyx mori, assembly GCF_030269925.1. Classification (NCBI taxonomy): domain Eukaryota; kingdom Metazoa; phylum Arthropoda; class Insecta; order Lepidoptera; family Bombycidae; genus Bombyx; species Bombyx mori. The sequence goes on from NC_085111.1 coordinate 9,701,628, forward strand.
ACTGAAATCATTCACAGAAAATAGATAATGAAAAATAAAAATACCTAGTTAAGACAAAAAATCACATCTGTTCTGGGCTCCCTAGTACTGCCTATTTTCATTTATCTGTTCATAAGAGAGGGCACTTCAGATTTTTAATACCTGGATAGCTTAAAGCCCCTGGATGCTTGTATTTTGTACTTTCCGTCACCAAGCATGAATACCTAAGGCATGTTCACAAATCTCTTCTACAAGCATGTAATAACTTATTATTATAATAAGCATAAAAAATATATTGCAATTTTTTTTTTGACAATTGTCTATTGAGTAAGTGATACTGTGTAAGTGTGCACTGTCTAGGTACCACCACTCCATCTATTTCTGATGCAAAACAGTGATGCTTCCCAGTTTGGAGGCTAGGACAGCCATTATACAGTACAGACTGACCCTCATGTCTCAAGGTAGATGAGGCATTAATATGAGTTCTGGTAACCAGATCAAAAGCTGGTTCACTATATCTTTACATTAAAAAAAAGTGTAAATTTAAACTGCTGTTATATATGTGAGATATTTAGTAGTCAAATTTATTACTATGGTAATATAAATTCAGTTCTTACAAAAAAGAACAAAAATTTAACAATCAATGAATAAAAATAAAATAAAACAAGAAGTGAAGTCTTGGTTATCTTGATAAATATATTGATTCAAGCTACAATTCTAGTCTCATCAATCAGAAGTAATTGAAGATTTCCATAAAATTAAAAATAAAAGTGTGTTTGAATTAACTAAATATAATTAGAAAATGTATTGCTGATGATAGAGTAAATTGAACTAGGTGATTTTGCAGTCCCAATAGTTTTGCTTGCCAATTTTCCTATTACCACACAATAATTTATTAAACAGGAACTAGTATTTTCGAGTACTTTTCTAACCCTACACTAAAGTTTAGACGGGGCTAAGATAATGATCTTATCGGAGTTCAGACTTTTGAGCTTTTCCTGCGTGTTCTCAACGACGACTATAAGAAAACGAAAACTGCCAACCTCACGCCTTTTACAAAAGAGTTTTTCCCCAGTACCATATTATCTTATGCTCTTACTTTTTTTTACTTTGGTTCTGATCTACACTAAGAGGATCTTACCAACGAATTACGACGAACAACACATTAGACGTCCGTGACCACGAAACCTATTAAGTCGAAATGTCGGAATGAATAGTGAAATGAAAATAATAAACGCCCAGTTAAATCATCTTAACAGTAAATTTCGCCAACTGAGTGATGTTTTACAAAAAACGTCCTAATTATACGTTTTTAAATCATTAATAATTCGTAAAATAATTTATAAGAAATTTGACTATTAAGAGCGGACGTAGGAAAAATACGTACTTTATTTTGATTAATTCTTCAGTATAGACTTTCTGACATTTTTGTGATGGGCTCGTCACAGTGACACAGCTTGTAAATAATTCTGGCTTGTGACTTGGAAACGAAGGCGTACATTCTGGTAGTTCAGAGTGAGCACAAATAAAATCGTGATATACTCGCACTCGATAAATATTTATTTTAATTTAACTTATCATGTTCATTATTTTAACCCACGCTTTATCTTTAGATCAGATGAAGACGACGGAAGTGGTGGAAAATACACAAGGATGGAGGAGGACAATATTCAAGACAAGGAGCGTTTTGCAAGGTGACATTGTTATGTATCTTTTAATAATAATAATTAACTTATTTACTTCGTACTTATACATACATATTTATTGAAGTGAAACTTCCTTATCGGCGTTGGAAAAAAATTTACCGTCACATTTTTCGGTTACGCGTCACTTTTTTCCGTTACGCGCCATCTGTTTTGTATTCATGTCTATGATAATAAAATCCTTTTGTTTAAACTTTATCTAATTTAACTTTTTTGTATTCATGTCTATGATAATAAAATCCTTTTGTTTAAACTTTATCTAATTTAACTTTATTTAACCAATTTCTAGAAAGTTGCATGTAGATCATTTTTCGAAAAATAAGGCCATAAACAAGTTTCACTTCTTACGTGTGTACACTAGTACACGCACACATTTTTTTACTACTTTGTAGATATATGCGCGTTTTTATTATACATAGAAATCATTACTTAATCAAAACTCAATGCTTCACCCAAGAATCTTCCAATCATACATATAAAGAATGTTTGTGTTTGTTTGATGGTTTGTTTGAGGGTTCGTGTATCATTCATTCGAATGATTTAAAACTGTAGTTGTTTGCATTTACGTAAAATTACTTTAAACGCGTTAACTATCAATTGCCACTGTTGTCATTTAGCCAAAATGTACAATGGAACGTGGCAGTGTTTAACTTATACGAAATTAACAATGAGTGCGATTTACCGTGATCACAGCACAACATATCCATTATATAAAACGATTTGTGTAATCACGCCATTCATTGTCGAACTTATACCGAGAGGTGATTGAAAACGTGTCTTATCAACGATGATTTTTATTTAAAACAACTTCCACAAATGCAATCTTTGGCTGAGAATTTTTGTAATACTTTAATTTCGGCAATTTCGAAGGCCTTTTGTGCAAATAAAAATAGTCACTTCTTAATTCCATTACTAGTTTTCTCGTGGAAATACTCGTAATAAATATGGGAACTATATAAATATTCATTACAATTTTGGTAAAAAATAATATTTTGACATGTTAATGTAACTATAATATAAACTTAGAACTGTACGAATATGTGAAGTTCACCGTACGTCCAGCAAACATTAAACTCGCAACGTTTCGAGATCAACGATCATAAATCTCCACCAGTAACATCTTCAACACTATAAAATATATAAAATTTCCGACTACCGTACCACCGTCCTACGTTACCACGATTCACGCTATCACGTCCTATGGTCCTTTTTTGTGTAGTCTCAATGTCACTATAATTATATAGCCCTACTATAATACACTATCACTACATAGTATAAAACAAAGTCGCTTTCGCTGTCCCTATGTATGCTTAAATCTTTAAAACTACGCAACGGATTTCGATGCGGTTTTTTTAATATATAGAGTGATTGAAGAGGAAGGTTTATATGTATAATAACATCCATTAAACAGTGGAGAAATCAATAATAAATTACACTCACCGAAGCGAAGCGAAGGCGGGTCGCTAGTACTACTATAATTACAAAGAAAAGTTCCGTTAATCCATACAAAATTATACCAACACAAGTAATATATACAGCATCTAAGCAATGGTAAATCAGTCGACGTGGATCGCTTCCCGAACATCATCGACATAAATATATATATTTTTTAATTTTAGTCGTGAAAATCATTGCGAGATTGAACGTCGCAGGAGGAACAAGATGACGGCGTATATCACGGAACTATCTGATATGGTTCCAACATGCTCCGCACTCGCCCGGAAGCCAGACAAGCTAACCATACTGCGTATGGCAGTAGCTCACATGAAGGCATTGAGAGGTATTAGAATCACTTAAAATATTTGAATTTAAACTTCAGCAAAACTATCTAACATAAGTCTTCAACTGCACAAAAATAATTTGCTCTAACACCATTGTTACAGGCACTGGCAATACTTCTACAGATGGAACATATAAACCATCGTTTTTAACTGATCAAGAATTGAAACATTTAATTTTAGAAGCCGCAGATGGTTTCTTGTTTGTAGTAAGCTGCGATACTGGTCGCATTATTTACGTTAGCGACAGTATAGCACCAGTTCTAAATTATTCACAGGTATGATGAATAAACTTAAACAATATTTGAAAGTAAATTTATTTCATTTGTTACATTATTTCTGATTGTCTTTTAGGGTGAATGGTACTCGTCGTGTTTATACGACCAAGTGCACCCGGATGACGTTGAAAAAGTACGAGAGCAGTTAAGTACACAAGAACCTCAGAATACGGGTCGTATACTAGACTTGAAGACTGGAACCGTGAAAAAAGAAGGCCACCAATGTAACTACAGAGCTTTGATATTTTTTCCTAGAAACTAAAAACACTAAAAAAAGTTTAATGCTACTAAGGAGATAACGAATTATTACAAAATAGATATTTTAGCTTTTTATTGCCCAGAGTATGCAAGCAAGCACAAATGAGGCTGGTGTTTGTTAAGAGGTTACTGGACTCCATAAAAATCAACATGAATGTTGGCGCTCAACCTGATGAATGGGGTCTAAGTCTTTAGTGATATTCTATAAACTGCTATCCCAGACATCAAACCAGAATGCATGATTTATTTGCGACAAAAATACTCTAGACCCAACCCTGGGCTCGCAATTCGTTCAAAAATACGTTAATATATACATTTTTCGAATACGTTTTCATCACACCATGTTATTCGTTCATTGTAAGAATCGTACGTGAACTTGTTCACTTGAACACATGTGTTCGTACGAGTCTACTAAAAAAAAACGGACCGCGTGCAACTTGGTGCACGTGAGAAGTGAAACTTCTTTTTCGATTTGTAGTATTGTGGTTTTCTTCATTTTTCATCATTAAATCATATTGCTCTTGTAATAGGGAATGCTGTGTATACGAGATGCGACATCCTGAACATTTATATTATATATCTTTTAAATTATGGATATAAAATAAATATGTATATTATTTTAAATACTTCATTATAATATTGGACGCTACTTATTGCTAACGCTCGCGCTGGCCTGTAATAGGTATACTACGCGCATGCGTTCGAGTGCCACGCATTCACTCTCGCTCTGTCTCTTTCCATGGTAGCGTTAAACGTTAACGCAACCTTGTTGGGAGTCGCATTAGAAGTTTCACTTCAAAAATGTGTACCTTACTGCATCGATTTCATTATAAAATGTTATCGTTATAGCTTCAATGCGGCAAGTAATGGGTTCACGTCGTGGATTCATCTGTCGGATGCGAGTCGGCGGCACCGCGGAGGGGGCGCACCTCGGCCGGCTGCGAGCGCGCAACTCGCTCGGCGCATCGCACGACGGTCACAACTACGCTGTCGTGCATTGTACAGGATATATCAAAAACTGGCCTCCGACAGGTAATATATGGTAACACGCATAAGTATATCGCACTTATTTTGTGTTATGTACTTAATATTGTGTAGATACAATTTTATGTTTTTTGGGACATAGATCTGTTTCCAGGTATGCAAATGGACAGGCCAGTTGAAGATGAACTCCATTCGTCACATTGTTGTCTTGTAGCTATTGGACGATTACAGGTTACCATAATATTTTTATGTCAATCACGTATCTTAACCACATAAATTTTTCTTAATCTTGGTTATTCTATGTAGGTAACTTCGACCCCAAATAATTCAGAAAACAGTTTATGCAATGGTGGAGTTGAATTCGTTTCCCGTCATTCTGTTGACGGCCGCTTCACATTCGCCGATCAGCGCGCAACTCAAGTAATAGGATATGCCCCTGCCGATCTCTTAGGAAAATTGTGTTACGAATTCTATCATCCCGAGGACCAACAACACATGAGAGACAACTTCGATCAAGGTATAGATCAAAGAAAATTAGTAACAAACATAAAATACTTTAAGAAATATGAAATATTATGTTTAATTTGATTTAAAATAATCACATGTTTCATTTTATTACAGTATTGAAACTAAAAGGCCAAATAATATCGTTGATGTACCGGTTTCGAACGAAGAGCAGAGAATGGGTTTGGCTGAGAACATCAGCGTTCGCTTTCTTAAATCCGTACAACGACGATGTCGAATATATAGTATGCACCAATACTTTAGCAAAGTTAGTAATTTTTTGAAACATCACATCACTTAGTAAATGAATATATCATATGGTTAATGTTAGTAATAACTAGGGTCTATGACTGCATTCTATCTGTTCTCATTACTATTTGAAGTTATTTTTGTTTCCTAACTATTTTCTATAAAATAATACACAAATGGAGATCCTGTTAATAAGAATTTCAAACACTTTGAATAAATATCCGAAATCATGGAAAATGGTTGGAAACTATTGAAATTTCAATAGATTTTTCAAAGAACCCAAGATGCCATGTCTAGATAATTTATTTTATTCTCCCACACTTGTGTGCACTTTCATAAACCCACAATTACATGGTTAAACCTGAAGAAACACTAAATTAAAAACAATTTAAATCGTTTCTCACCTTGCATTCCCACCAAGAAGCTTTACTATAATATATAATGTGATGAGGCCAATTGTACATAATACTATTTTGTTAGTCGGTCGCTGGCGAGTTCAGGCGGTGAGGCAACCCCGGAGGAGGGGTATGACTATCACCTGCGGCACCGTGACGTGTACCCCGCCGCGCCACCCGCTCCCCCTGCGCCCCACGCGCCCGCCGCCCCGTCCGCGCTGCACCAGCATCACCACGCGCCCGCCGGTAACTATCACACAGATTCTTGAAGTCTGCCAGCTCTGTCTATCTTGTAACTATATAATGATGATTTTTAACAAAATAGGCAATCATTACAATGATTTAATCACTACATAGACGTTGCAATGGGACCTTTCCCGAAGCCAAAACGATATCCGAATCGATAAAATTATTTTTATCACCAGGACTAAGTTAATACTTCCTTTTAGTAACTTAATATTATGCCAATCAAGAAGCTAAGACAAAGGCACCACCAAGGATGAGCTCTTTCTCACGGTTTCTCCAGACAGGCCACCATTTGACAACTGATTTAATTCTGAAAAAGTATGTGCAATACAAAAAACTTAAATATACATTTAAATAGTATTCTGTTCACCTTCTCTCGGATTGGGAATCATCAATTTTGACCCTTTTTTGTCATAATTTTTTTTTTTGTTTTGTCATAAAAAAAAGTTTTTAAATATCTTAATGTCACATTTTGCAATAATGCCTATAGGCTTTGTAAAGTAGGATTTGAAAGAAAACCATGTTAAAAAATCGTTTATTATTTCCATATTTTATCTGATTTTAATGTTACTTTCGTTTATCTGATTTTAATGTTACTTTCGTTAATTGGTTTTGTTTATGGTTTATGAGATTGTAAAAATAACCGCGCTATCGGTAATCGTTTGGTTTCAATACGCAAGAGGACTACTTCTAATAGGCGACTGTCAAAAGGAAAAATACCTCAGAGTTAACAGATGACAGAAATTCTTATTAAAAATAGTATTGATCAAACTAATAATAAACCACGTATGATTTAAAAAAAATGAAAGCATACTCTTGATGTTATTGAGTTATTGATGAATCAGTCACATGAAAAAAACGTAATAAAAGCAATAGTAATAATTGTAAAATTAAATGTCCATTAAAATTATATTTATTTCTGCTTCATATAAAACTGTCTATCAAAAACTCATTATGAATTATCTTGTAAGGTCTTTTAAAAATATTTATAATAATTGTGTGTGTATTTAGTAAAAACAAAAATATGAAGTATAGAATATTGTTCGATTGTAATGTTCAGCAGAAGTAAGTGGAGTGTATGTGTCAGGCGGGGGAGGGGGTGGGGGCTCGGGCGCGCGCTCCCCCGCGGACACCGGCGCATACCCGGCACACTACGCGCCTAACTACTCGCCGCACCGACCCGCCAACACGCCCCCACACACCACTTGGACCACACTCCGACCGGTCAGTCTACTGTTTATATTCACTCAATTGCTAATGGTGATCGATGCCACTTTTCTTCTATTTTTTGTGATAATACAATTATGAGGCTAATTCTTCACCGTACTGTACCCAAAATAATTATTTCATATTTAAAAAGTGAAGCTCTGTAGACACCAAGTTACTCTATGGTCTGAGGTAGAGGCACGCCGCGATATTATAGTTGATGAACTCCTAATAAAATATGCTGAAACAATAATATTTCCGCTACCTTGACTACTTAATTATTTACTTTGTTTTAAAATAAAGTAAAGTACACATTAGTTTGGAAATATTTTTGCGCATTCATTAGTGAATACACACTGTAATTAAAGCCAGAATAAACCTGTGTGGGTCAACTACTACTTACCACACACATTCTCATTAATTGATTATAAAATAGCGTTAGAATCATGATATAATTGTTACTATTTTATTCATAATTATCTTAGAAAGATCACCTTCTATGGTAAAATATATGAAAAAAAAAAACTTCTATTATTATTACATATACTATATTAGTAATTCATTTTTGTGAAAATATGACATTGAAGCTTTTACTATCATTAACGTTTTAATAGCTTAATAGTTCTGGTAGCTTTTCTGTCATAATCAGAGCACAAATATCAATATACACACGTTTCGCAAATAATGTAAATATTAAAATATAAAGAGTAATAATATTTCTCACCTGAAAAGGCAGGATGCGAGCATCCTGATTTAATTTTTGTTGTTGTGTCGGTCAGAGCGGCGGTGGCGGCGGCGGTGAGAGCTACGCCTACAGCGGCGAGACCACTGCCGGTGCGCCGCCCGACACCAGTCCAGGACGTTCGCCTCCTGCACCTCCCTATTTACCACCCGCACATTACCACCACAACCATCATCCTCATCCCACGCATGGTAAGTATTATAATATATTTTTAAGCAATGAAAATTAATAAGAAGACGACTCTTCTACAATGACTCTGAAGATAATAAGAAACAACTATATGTGTGGATTATGGTATCAATATAATCTACTTAAAATAAAGTTTATGAGTTCGACTCTTTTCAGAAGTGCCTAATGCAATAAATAAATATATCCCAAACTACTTATATTGTTTTCTGTTGGTTTTTTTTGTTTTCCTTCCCCCAATATTAAGTACTATTGGAATGTTGTACGATCAAGAAAATTAGGACGTGTTTAATTATAAAATGAATCTTATTCTATAGGCATGTGGACATGGCAAGGCGGAGCGGCGGGGGGCGGGGCAGCGGCACCCGAAGGTACGCACGCGCCGCACGAACTCTCGGACATGTTACAGATCCTCGACCAAAGCGGGACTGCAACCTTTGAAGACCTCAACATAAACATGTTTAATTCGAACTTTGAGTAATTTGCTCTCCAATGCGTTGTGGTAATTTCAAACGACATTTCGAAGAATTGTTCGGCCATGCCGTCAGTTGAACCGCAATAGGCCGAGGAAGCCACCGATGGGAGATCTAAAAGACGGAGAGAAATTAATATTAAATTTTATTTTCAATTGCATTAGAATATTAGTCCTATGAGACTGGTTGCACTAGACTGCAATCTACACGTACCCGGGCGTTTTGCAACACTGACTCTTGCATGCCAGTTATTTTGAGATTTAATTTGGTTATGTTCCACTGAAATAAAATGTAACATTCCAATATGGCTTGAGTGTTCCTCAATAATGATAAGAAGGGCGTTGATCACGAAAATGAGCATTAATTTTTTTTTCAATGACAAATATGCTTGGAAAAATATTTTTGCTAACGAATGGCTTTTTTTCCTTCTAGATTAACTGCAACTTTTCATGTGTATTGAACACCTCATATTAAAACTTAGTTTATTTTTTACCAAATGCGTTAAATTCTTTATAGTATAGATTCTTAAATGATGAATGTATAAAACTTAATAATAATTTGTGCAATGAATGCTCACCTTTATGAAAATTTTAATGCAACTATTTTAAGTATTCTGTCCTTTACTTTTACAATTTTTCCTAGGTACACATAGGATATCCTGGCCAGAGCCTTAATAAGTGTCCTTATAATGGAAAAAAAAACAAGGACTTAATCCTGATTAAAACTATAGGTTTGAAGGAAACAAAAGAAAAAAGTATTATCTCTAAAAATAGTTTTTAATGAATGTGTACCAATTAACATTTGGCTTCATTGCAGTGCAAAGTAGTTAAGCCGCGCTGTGCGAGTTTTTTTTATTGAATATTATGGGGCCATATATTTTTCTCCAATATTATGTCAGTTTATTAATGATTTTCATGCAGATTACGATGCCGATCAAATTTTTTGTCTTAGTAGAATACTAATAAATTTGAATAGGGTAAACCATACTAATTATTGGCCAAGCATATGGTTTGGTTAAGTGTTTTCCCAATGTACGAATGTATTGCGATGTAGTCCATCGAAATGATAAAAGTAGGAAATTATTGTTTGTTGTGAAATTTTCTATTATATTCAACCAAGATTTAACGTATGCTTATGCCAGTTATCGTATCGCTTACCCTATAAAATTTTATCAATGGTTTCTATAGAGATGGTGGTGTAGAGGTGAAACATAAGTCTTGGAAGAAGACTAATAAATTCAAGTATATTATGTAGACTGAAAGTAATCTAGTAATTATTTTTTTTGTTGCTGTTTAAGGCTTTGTCTAATAAAAAATGAGAAAAGCGTATTTCAGATTTCTGAGATCTACTTTACGAATCAAACATATCTAAGTGCAAACAAATACTTTAGCTAGAAAAGTGTAGTTAGGAAGAGAATTGATAATATGAACCAAATAAAATTTCGAAATTTTTGATAATTTAAAAAGCAAATGTTACACTGTACAATAAATAGAGGCATCAGAGTCCAAATATTTTATTAATTTCAGAACTATAACTTTTTTAAGAATGACGTTCATACCCCGAACAAGACTTAACCATATTTTTGAATTTATTTGTACTTAAATTTAGTAATAAAATAAATAAATTAAAATCAATACCATTCCAGGTGCACTGTCAAATATATTATTATGCGATTTTCAACAATACGGACCGTTGAGCAAGTGTTAAATTTATTTCCAATCGAGATTAGACCGCATCTGAATTGATAAATTATTAAAACACCTGCTACAGTTGACCACATCAAGTGGTTTTCGGACAGGAAGCAAAGTTAATAGACATAATAAACAATGACGATATTTAATTTTAATCCATAAAAAAATTGCTCTTGTATCTATTGTTTAGCCTACATGAAAGAAAAAATACTTTGCTTCCTAATAATCTAACACTACTGTTTTTTGTGCTAGAGCCTGAGCTTCCTTTTAGATGTAAGTATTAAAAGTGATAGCTGTTACTGAGTTAGATTAAGGTTGTACCTTCTTAAGAATATTTGGCACGGTGATGATTCTGGTCGGGATATTAATGAAAATGTGTCTAAACAGTACATACAGGAAATAACTTATTTATTATTTTGCACTAGAAACATGAATATATCTGTTGAACGAACCTGTTGGTATGAATATAATTTGCGATTTTTATTTCATTGAATCTTTCGTTTCTGTTTTTAATTTCTTAATATACATAACTGTCCTTATAAATAGTGTACTCAGTTGAAGTTGTTAAGAATTTAATTTTAGTTCATATTATTTTACAAAACAGTAAAAAATTGAATGATCAATGTTTTACGATTAGGAGATAAGTTAAAAATAATACTTGTATTTTATTTTTATGAAATTGGTTGGTTAGATATTTTATTAAATGAATTTTGTAAAATGAATTTTTCATTAAACATAAAATTTGACCTTAACCTTGTTTGATTTAAATTTTTGCTTCAGGCTGCTTGTATATTTTGTATGATGATGTATGTTTTTATTGTATATTTTGTAAACTACAATATTATATACGTGTGGATATATATACTACGTATGTATTAGTTTACAAAATATATAATCAAAACCCTGTTTGAAAGGACTAGGCATACTGTGTTTTTAATATATGATTTACACTGTTTCAATATTTGGGATAATAAATACGGAAATAACTTTTTTTCCTATTCCGATTGTGGCAGTGAAAATGAATGGTATACATAACACCTTTACCCATACACAATGTTATATTAAGCGGCACGTAAGTTGGAAAGGTTTTGGCGTAGTGGGGGTAATGTCGCGCATAGTGCACATTGCAACAAAAAAATTGTCACTTTTATTGCCCGCATACAATTTAATTTTATTTTATTTTTTATTTGCCATAATTTATTTTTAACATGTGCCTTTAGAAGAAAGTTAAAGAATAGACGGGAATTCGTGCAGTGTATTTAAAAAAATTACTTAATATTAAAAATTATGTGTCGCCGTCGTCGCTATAATTTTGTAATAGTGCTACCCCTTGCATTAAATTTATGGTAGCACCTGAGCTGCTGGAAGGAGTTGGCTCCTCATCCTCGACGTAACTCTCGTCGCTGGAAGAGTCGCCGTCATCACTGGCGTAAATAATAAAACGCTCAGTGACTGAATCGACCATATGGTCATTGGTATTTGGTCCTGGCATTGCAAACAAATTTAAAACAACACTTAACAAAACTAAATTTAAAATAATAATAACAACTCTTAACAATAACTCAATATAAACAAAGGGTACCTACAACTAGATGCAAGTGTAATCGAGAGCGAACGGAACGTAAACATGGTGCGGGAGGCAAGGGTCGACTGACGCACCAATCGCGCGCTCGGAACGGTGCTACGTCTTTCCCTGCTTGCTTGCTTGCTGCTTGACAACCGAAGAGACCTAAGAAACGTCTCGTGCGCATCTAACGTAAGTGATCTAACGACTCTTGCTGGAACGCGAGGTGTCAAGTTGTGCGACTTGTTTATTTTTTTTTTATTGCCCATGTAGGCAGACGTGCATACGGCCCACTTGATTGTGAGTGGTTACCGTCGCCCATGGACTTCAGCAATGCCAGGGGCAGAGCCAAGCCGTTGGCTACCGGTTAATACTCTCCACAAGCCTCGTTTGCAGAAGGAGATGTCATAGCACTCATAGGAACTCATAGCACACATAGGAAACACCGTGGAGGGGAGCTCATTCCATAGCCGGATGGTACGTGGCAAAAAATACCTCTGGGAACGCACTGTCGATGAACGCAGCGGTTCCAGATAATATGGATGAACTCTGCTCCGATGGCGTGAGGTGCAATGATAGAAAGGAGATGAGGGGATAATCTGAAACAATTCCTCAGAGCACTCCCACTGGAACATACGGTACCAAATACAGAGGGAACCGAAGTCCCTCCGCAGACCCAGAAGCTCCAAACGATCCGTAAGGATGGGATTATCGACAATCCGAACGGCCCTCTTCCGGAGTTCTCCACTGCAGACACAAGTTTTGATCGTCTCTCTTGCACCACGTTCCGAGAGAGACTCTGATGGCCGATATATCGCGCATCCTCCGTGCTGTCATCCGCATAGCAATGCATGCCATCAATAGACAGCATGTCATTGATATACAGGATGAAAAGCGTGGGGGAGAGCACCGAACCTTGTGGAACGCCAGCGTTAATGGTCATGGTATCAGAGCAGTCACCATCTAGAACGACCGTGATGCTCCGCCCATCCAAAAAGCTAGCGATTCACTTGCAGAGTCCCTCGGGGATTCCGTAAGATGGTAGCTTCGACAGTAGTGCCCTATGCCAGACCCTGTCGGAGGCCTTCGCGATATCAAGGCTCACAGCAAGATCCTCGCCCTTGCTCTCCAAGGCTTCAGCCCACCTGTGAGTAAGGTATACAAGAAGATCGCCAGCTGAGCGACCGTGACGGAAACCGTACTGTCGGTCACTGATCAGCTGGTGATCTTAAAGATACTTCAGGAGTTGTGTATTTATTATTCGCTGCATCATCTTGGAAAGCAAGGAAGTTATCGCGATAGGCCTATAGCTCGATGGGTCCGACCGGTTACCCTTTTTGGGGATAGGGTGGACGTGGGCGGTCTTCCATGAAGACGGAACCCTGTTAGTGCAATAAGAGAGGCGATACAAACGCGTTAGCGTAGGTGTCAGCTCAGGGGCACACGTTTTCAGAACCACTGCGGGGATGCCTGCCGTCTGGCCCACTCGACTTATGGACGTCCAGGAGTCTGACGCCTGACTGCACACTGTGTGAAGCAGATCTCCGGCAGGGAGCTATCACACCGGGGGATGTTCGGTGGTGTGGCACCCTCGTCGTCCACGGTCGAGTTCAAGCCGAAGAGTTTGACCAGAAGGTCAGCCTTCTCTTTCGTACTGTGAGCCAGTATCATCGGTCTTGCGCAACGGTGGGAGACTAGACCTGCAAAAGTTTCCTTCTGCAGCTTTGGCGAGCGACCAAAAAGCACGGCTCCCGGAGGGATAGCTGTTTAGTCGCTCGCCAACTCTAGCTACGTGCTCCGACTTCGCTCTGGCAATAACCTTCTTGTAGGACCTGGAAGCGGCGATAAATTTCCGCCTTTCCCCCGAGATGTTAGGATCCCGACGTCTTCTGGCATCATCCCATGCCACGTATGCGGACCGCTGGAGGTGTGCAGCATCCCTGTTGGCATACTGAGATTATATTTCGTCCCATATCATTTCATTTAATTTCATCCCAGTTGATTAATGTCTCAAATTCTTCATTTCATTTCACTCCATATTATCATTTATCATAAAAATATCCCATATCATATCATCTCATCTCATCTCATTTCAATTCATTTCATTTCATGCAATGCCATATTTCATATTAAATTAATCAGCTTCATTTCATTTCATGTCATACTTCATAAAAAAAAGATCAGGCTGTATGGAGAGATGTCCTTGCCTTTCTGTTTGGAAAAATAAAACTACTACTACATAGCATATTTACAAAATACAAAGTGATTTTTAATAACTTATTATATATTTGAAAGTGTTTTCAAAATAACATGTACATATTCAGTTAACTGTACATATTTATATTAAGCTATACTTCATTTATTCAGCACCCGCAAAAAAAACATTATCAAAAATGGCTAGAACTGGAAAAACAGCCCAAGAATTTATTCAGAGTTCGTTTTCGCCTATAGTTGCAGTACTATGCAGTCAAAAGGTTGAAAATATTGTGTCGAAAAATAATGTAACGTTTCCTGAATTATTACAACCATTTTGCAATTTGGATTGGGAAGGTAAACAAATCTTGAATACCTTCAAGTAAAACAACATCAGAACGCTAGTCTTTATTATCTGCCAATAATCTATCTTTCATACAGCTGCTTAAAATATGGGATACTAAAGTATTACTGCTTAAAAGCAGGGATACATTTTTTCATTATTTATTTTATATTTATAAAGAACACAACCATCACATGTAGAATTCAATTACATTAATTGAATAAATATATTTCTGAAAATACTGAGCCAGCCTTTGGTTCCACACAATCCATGCCATTCTATTAGACTCTTTCATATGAAATTGACTATCTCAATTTTGACTTCTACTATATTTTATAAATTATTAAAGATATTTAATTTCTCCCCTCAAATGGTTCCCTACCAAAGAAAAATTAAAGTATTGCAGTATTGTAGTAATGGCATTCTAGTATAAAATTTAATGATGAAATTTGTTGGTACAATAGTCAAATGGTAAGTTAATATCTTAAGAAACAATATAATATGGAATAGATTTACCTTCAATAAATCATAAAATTTAATTAAGAAAAACTGCATTACTCTTGCTAAATAAATATTGTAAGTAGTGAAGAAGTCAATCACACCTTTTATTTATATATACTAATATAATAGAATGGAGCATCGCCATTATAAAACATGATTTTTTTTATTTGTTCAGGTCAGTTCCGTGAACCTGGTGGCAATACTTGTGTCATAAAAAATATGAAGCTAATTGTGAGAGATGTGAACTGGAAACCCCTACAGCCTACTGAGGCTAGAAGACAGCTCAATAATGCTGTTCTTTATAATTACAATGACAAAACTATATCTGTTGAATTAGGTGAGCATTTAAATGTGAATTTTTTTATTGCTTAGATGTGTGGACGAGCTCACAGCCCACATGGTGTTAAGTGGTTACTGGAGCCCATATACATCTACAAGTTAAATGCGCCACACACCTTGAGATATAAGTTCTAAGGTCTCCGAATAGTTACAACGGCAGCCCCACCCTTTAAACCGAAACGCATTACTGCTTCACGGCAGAATAGGCAGGGTGGTGGTACCTACCCGTGCGGACTCACAAGAGGACTCACAAAACGAGCCAGCAAACTCTAAGCAGCTTCCTATCGTTTTGTTCTTTCCTTAAATGATATGAATTCTGTATATAAAGCCAACATCCTTTCTGGTTTGAAGGGTAAATCACCCATTGCATCAATGCAGCAAGGACTGATTTTGAATGTCAAAAGGATAATTCACCTTGTGGAACTTACAA
Organism: Bombyx mori; assembly: GCF_030269925.1. Lineage (NCBI taxonomy): Eukaryota > Metazoa > Arthropoda > Insecta > Lepidoptera > Bombycidae > Bombyx > Bombyx mori. The sequence continues at coordinate 9,717,670 of NC_085111.1, forward strand.
ACCGTGGAAACTTCTAAACAGTAGTTAGTTTACCAAAAATAAATAAACCATGCAATTCTAAAAAATACCTACATATTTATGTGTATATAAGTATCAAAATGCAATTTAATTTTAAAATCAATATTTTAAGTAGATTTTATAGTATTTGTCTATGGGTGATGAATTATGCTTAGTTTAGCAATTGAAGAGTGTTTTGATTTTGTTGAAAAACATTAAAATAACAATGAAAAATAATATTTTTTTAACACATATTTTAGCTGGTCGAAGTTTTTTAATACCCCAATCAACACATTGGTTTGATGCTTGGAGGGAAACATACCTAGATGTGCAATTTCCATCTGACCATGAATTCACAAAACATTTCCTGTCATGTATTATTGTGGGAACAACTGATGACGAAAATGTTGTGGACACTTTCAATGGCCTGAATCAACAATATGCCCAACTACAGAATGTAATGCCACCAAAATTGCCTAAATGGTTCAACAATTGTATTCTGAAAACATATTTACTACTTCATGATGTATCTGTTGTTTCAAAAGAAAGGTATGTTCTTTATTTCCGTCAATAATATAGATGGTCAGATGAGAGTGCGGCTCAACTGATGTTAGGTTCTTACTGAAATCCACCACAATGTGAATTCCGCCGCTGGAATGTGACATAGGTGTTTCGGTAGGCAGCGGCTTGGCTCTGCCCCTGGCATTGCTGAAGTCCATGGGCGACGGTAACCACTCACCATCAGCCGTATGCCCGTCTGCCTACAAAAGCAATAAAAAAAAAAACATAATATCGAAAATTATTTAAGTTAATGCCATTGTATTTTATTTATGTTAAAGGGCTGATGCTGTGTTTGACACGTTGAAACATGCTTTTGGACCTAATAGTTGTTTTATGCTTCCCATTAATTCTAAAAGTACGTCAGATGCTAATGTACCTGCAGATTTATGGAGCCAGTATATTAAGAGATCTCCAGATTCCACCGTATGTAAATTTTTCTATGACAGAATGAAACTAATTAAAATTTTTGGTAGGCAGTGACATGGGTTTTCCCCTGGGATTGCTAACGTCCATAAGCCACAGTAACCACTCATCATCAGATGGGCTGTCTGGCCGTTTGCCTATCAGGGCAATAAAAACATAATTAAATTACTATTTATCTAGATTAAAATAAAGTGTCCAAATAAATGAGAATTAGGTGTGACAAAATTATAATATTCAAAAAGAAACGTGGTAAATGCAAATATAAATTATAAATTTGAATTAAATGCAAAGACAATATAGCTTCTTAATACTATAACAAAAATATTAGAATAGTTTTCTTTATTTAATGTAACAAAACCAACCTAGCGTGAGCAAGGTGTCATCTTAAAAAGCCCAGTTTCACTTTTACGACAGTCTAGCATAATGTGCGCATAGTTTTCATCTTAGGTAAAGGAAAGTAGGGACGCACTGTGTCTATATATTTCTGCATCGTAGAGGTACGATGCGTAACGCGTTACAAACAAACTGTTACGGCTTTATTCATTGCGTAGCTGAATGAAACAGCTCACAGCTCACGTGGTGTAAAGTGGTTATCCAAGGTTATCCGAAAGTGGTTATCCGAGGACATCAAAACGAGAATGCTATCACCCACCTTAAGATATGAGGTAGAAACGAAACATGCAAAAAAAGGGTTATAGCTTCTGAACCGATTTACCAGTATAATAGCATTAATATAATTAATTTCATGGTAATTTGGTTAATTATGTATATTGCGTATACTTTACGTATTCGATTTCAGAGTGACGTAGCTTCTATCTTCTCGAATTTAGCAACAACGCCAGCAGAACAAGCCCCTATATTTCCATCTCAAAACATTATTGAAAGAGGTTAGTGTTGATTTTAAATTTTGAGCATATCACTACACAAAGATATAGTAATCATTACAAACAAGTTGTAAATTTTATTTCCCAAATATTTCTTTGCGCAGCCAACCTTTAAATCGGTTGTTGTTGTCGTTGACGGCACGATTTTTAAAACTGTCCGATTTTTTGTTAAGGTTAATGTTAGGGTTATAAGTTTTTATGTCTAAGTTGTAGGTGTTTCAAATCTACAAAACGTGACGCCGCGTGCTCTGTGCACTTAGTGCTAGTTTTTAACGTTCTCGATAGCGTAAAAGTTAACTCAAATATACAATGTATGGAGTTGGAACAGCGCCCCTAGCGGCAAACGTTAAAAAACTCGCCCTAGGCACACTCCTAAGTGTTTTAGTCACGTGATCTTAAGTAGCTTCAGTTTCGCTTATTTATATCTGGAAAATATTGAATAGGCTTAAATACAGTATTTGCTGAGCCTTTCGTGAGTCATAGACATAATTAGAGCCACCTCTACGGTTTAAACTCGCGTTTTTTATCGTCGTAAAATTATTTCTTACTTTTCCAGTTTTCGTAGTCACGGATGACGACTAAGCCAAAAAATATCACAATTTTGTCATACCTATCACAAATATATTAATATAGTTTTTGGATTAAAATTAATTACCTATAGGAAACATAATTCTATTACAAAATACAGATAGTAGTTACGTTTGATTAACACGAAAAGTTTAAATTTGAAAAGATTGCTATGTCAATACACAATACTAACAGCTATTAATTAGATATCAAATTAATAGAAACAATTATGCTCTCGTTTTATTAAGGTGAAGACACATTAACAGGGTCAGTACAAGAGAGTGTGCACCCACTGACAAGCCCAGAAACAGATGTTTATGACAATGCCAACAGTTTGCAGGTAGGGGGAGATCCTAAAATGCAAAGTAAAATTCTTATCCTTAAATAAAGTAAATATATTCAATGGACGGTTGACATGTTAAAAACAAAGTTATTATAATATTAATACTAGTAGAACCCAGTCACGCCCCGCCGTGACTATCGTTAAATTATTCACGCACCCCCTGTCGTACGTTAATGGAACTATGATATTCTATAACCTTCTTAGAACTACCGACAACTACTGTACTCAGGGCTGCATTTAAGGGAGGGTAACCGGGGTGAAAGTCCCGGGGCCTCCACAAACGGAGAGCCCCCGCAATAGAGACTTTGGAAAAAAAATCTTTCAAATTCCGACAAGTAAACACTAGTAAACATCTTTTCTTTCTCCGTCGATATACTTTTTTTCTCTGTTTTACTTAAAGTTAACACTAAAATTTAATTTCAGATAACTCTTGTCTCCGTTTATATTTATGTATGTTTGTTAAATACTAAGGGAATCTACGTGGTTTCACAATAAATTATTTATTGGAAAATTCGACTGAAAAAAATCGCTCATTTTGTTTGGAAAATAATGTGGGGCTCAAGGGGCCGCCGTTCCTCTGTTGCCCCGAGGTCTCCATACCTCTAAATCCGGCCGTGACGGTACTAAGTTACACCACAATTAGATGAACGGTATAGGAACTCATAAAGACAAAATATACCTACTATTTATTTTATTTAAGTTTATAATATTAGGAAGTGCTTATCTTTTATAGAACTTTTTTTTTTATTGCTTAGATGGGTGGACGATCTCATAGCCCACCTGGTATTAAGTGGTTACTGGAGCCCATAGACAACTACAACATAAATGCGCCACCCACCTTGAGATATAAGTTCTAAGATTTCAGTACAGTTACAGCGGTTGCCCTACCCTTCAGACCGAAACGCATTATTGCTTCACGGCAGAAATAGGCAGGGCGGTGGTACCTACCCGGACTCACAAGAGGTCCTACCACCAGTGAAATTGTGTGGTGGAAAATTTTATAAGATTATAATCTTAATATGTTTATCTTATTTTACCTATGTCGAAATCAAAATGCCAACATATTTTGCACAATATTTTCAGATCTATAGCAGAGTAAATTTCAAATAACATATTATTATACTACATTTACATTATTATAATGAATGATGAAATAATGTACTAAAACTTCAATTTTTTGCCTATTTATATAGTTTTATTCAAAGGTTTATCTTATTTTGAATATCCACCTAAATTGATTCGTCGAAAATGTTTCAGACCCATTCGTTTTCTGGCAGTGTAGAGAGTGTTAGCGTCAGCGCAAAAGGAATTGATTTGTCTACTGAAGTTCATGGGGCTGCTTTAAACAACAACGATATAGAGGCCATCAAAAAATTCCTTCAAGAATATGCATCAAAAGCCTTGCTGCCGTACATAGAAAAGCAAATCTCCCAGCTATCTGAATCAGTAGGTTCACAGTACTAACAATAATATTTTATCCTTAGTAATATTCTAGAAAAAAAATCTATCATTTATTGATCATGCAGGAAATTCTTGTAACATATTTTTATATATGCGAATGAAGGTAACCGTAGTTAAAGGTCGTTGGTGTTGATAATGATGTGGTTGGTCTATAATCTATTAAAGAACGAATTTCAAGCGAAACTTTATATTCGAATTTATTTGCAAGGATTCAAACTTATATCCCATAAATTACAAAGAAATTCAATTAACTTAAAAGCAGCTTTAGTAATACTCATTATATGAACATAGTAACTTTACACATAAGATGTGCAGACTTGCTTCTGGGGTCCACAGGCACCAGAACGTGAATGCCGTTTTAAACCTTGAGGCATGAGATTAAGATCTTAATTACATTAATGAAACGGCTGCCCTGCTCTTTAAACCGGTTAAAGTTTATGGAAGTCCGAAAGTACTATAAACAATTAAGTAACAGTTGCCTAGTCAAGAATCAAATCGACAAATGCTAAACAAATAGTTATATTAATTTAGGTAGCCAACAGAAAAGGAGTAAGTAGATCGCTTCTCTCTGCTACAAAAAGATGGTTCGGCACTGGTAAAGGTGGAAATGCTACCGGAAATAGTGCAGTTGTGTAAGTACTCGATTTTCTTTGAAGCTTATTTATTTTTGGTTTTTAATTTCACTGATTTTTTTAAAGTATTTATCACGAGGGGGCCTATCTTTAGCAGTAGATGTCTGTGGACTGAAAAAAAGAGGAAAAATATAAAAATATTTTAACTATTAATCACTTGTGTTTTTCTTTTTTAGATACACAAATGACTGTCCCGAACTACAGTTACGACGTTTGGGCGATCTTTGGTTTTTGTGCGGGCAATGGCAGCGGGCTTTCGATACCTACCACACTGCCAAAAGAGAGTTCTATGCGGACAGCGCGTGGCTCTGTTACGCGGGTGCGCTCGAAATGGCCGCAATAAGTGCTTTTATGGCTGGTGATTCCAATCGTAAAACTCATGGATATTTAGAAGAAAGCATCGTTACATATCTTAATACTTGCAGGTAAATTGAAACCGCCAGAAATTTAAATAATAAAACATTTTATTGAGTTATTACGAAGGTTATTTAGCAAACGACCGGTTCGACGACAATGGTGACAGGTTTTTGGGGGACCCTAAAAGCACCGATAGTGGATCCGGAGGATCCGAAGTAGCGTGTATAGGGCGACGGTAACTGTTTACCGTTCGGTCCGCAGGATCGGGAATGCAGTTACCGGCGGTCACAACAGTTATCGTGCTGCGCCGCTTTTTCGAAATGGTGTACTGATGCCGACTGAACATACTTATTGATGGAACAAAGTTCCTGGTCATCGTGAAGATCCATGTTTCGCACGAACCACGGTGCTTCGGCGCCTATCCTGAAAAAACGGGATTGAATAATTTGAAAGGGTTTTAAGTTAGTGCGGGCCGCCTGAGCGAACACTACTTGCATAGGCGGTCATGACCGGACTTATGTAAGTTTTGTAAAGAGTCACCTTCACCCTCATAGTCACGAAGGGACAATTTACTTCGCTTACAAATCAGCGGATAGTTAGCTAGTTACTATCTACTACAAATAACTAGTCGACACTCGGGCAGTCGTAGGCCGCAATCACTGACTTACATTTCTCTGGTAGTGTCTGACTCGATCTCCTAATTTACAGTGGTACCTTCTTTCGTGTAGTTTGGTTTGAGGCCCTAAACACGTCATTACGGATCCTCCCGATCCATTAACGGTGCTTTTAGGTACCTCAAGCGCCGGTCACCGTCTTCGCCGCTTGCGACGAAGGGCTCGACGAGTAAATTAAACCATAGACACAGCCCACTGAGTTTCTCGCCGGATCTTCTCAGAGGGTCGCGTTTCCGATCCGGTGGTTGATTCTGCGAAGCACTGTTCTTGCTAGGGTCAGTGTTAGCAACACACCCGGTTTGAGCCCCGTGAGCTCGCCTACATGTCAAGAAGCTGAAATAGCCTCAAGGCTATCAGCATAGGTAGGAATAAAATAAAAAAAATAGTTTGAGTTCTACCTTTTGGATCACGAACGTTCTCGTTATTATACATTACCATTGTATATTACCGCCGCCAGACTTATGCATGGGTTGTGAAAGTCTGCCTACATCAGAAAGAGAAAGTGTTTGTCCCTTTCGTCTTAATATCTGACTGATCTGCCTCACGCTACTGCTCTGCGATTTTTGAGGCCGCGATGTGGATGCCAAAGCACGGCGCAACGTCGTGGATGCGGTCTGCCAGTTATGCCACTTCTTCCTATAACACTTTCGATTGCAAAGCGATTATCATTTGCGATCCGGATCTGTTGTATTCTCTTCTCACTGGATGCTAACAAGCTCTTCTATAATTCCACTGTTTTTTTTATATTATTTTACTGTGTAACTAAACATATTGTGTTCTTTCAGAATGGTACAGTATGCTGTTCGAGCGACGTTGCTGTCGGTGATTTGTTTGACTAGCAGCGGACTTCACGGTGAAGCCGCTAAACAATTGATACGCATGACATCAGAGGACAGCGACCTTCGTAGTGCTATGCTTTTGGAACAAGCTGCACTTTGTTTCCTGTCGGGACCAGGCACGAAAGCCATGTGTAGAAAATACGCTTTTCATATGGTTTTGGCTGGGCACAGGTTTTCGAAAGCGGGCCAAAAGAAGCACGCCTATCGATGTTACAAACAAGCTCACCAGGTGAGGATGCCTATAAGATAACCTCAGTTTTCATCTGTCATGATTATAATAATGTGCTCTATGCTCGGAGTAATTGTTTGAGATGATCCCATCATCACGTTTTTTTAAAATGCTTTGATGGTTTTTTTTTATATAAAGAATTTGGCCTTTGGCATTGATTTTGCCAATGTCAAAGTATTTACAAACATGACCGGTACTTGCGCTTAGATGGTTGGACGATCTCATAGCCCACTTGGTGTTATGTGGTTACTGCAGCCCATAGACATCTACAACGCAAATGCGCCACCCACCCTGAGATATCAGTTCTAAGGTCTTAAGTATAATTTACCATCGCCCCGCCCGCCACCGCAGTAGAGTTCATTGATACTACCTGGAGCCACTGCGTTCATTCACAGTGCGTTTCCAGAGATCTTTTTTGCCACGTACCATTCGACTTTGGAATGAGCTCCCCTACAAGTTGTTCCCCGAGCGCTATGACATGTCCTTCTTCAAACGATGCTTGTGGAGAGTACTTAACGGTATGCAGCAGCTTGGCTTTGCCCCTGGCATTGCTGAAGTCCACGGGCGACGGTAACCATTCACCATCTAGTGGGCCGTAGGCTCATCTGCCTAAACCGGAAATAAATAAAAAAACATCCGGCTATGGAATGAGCTCCCCTCCACGGTGTTTCCCAATTGACATGTCCTTCTTCAAACGAGGCTTGTGGAGAGTATTAAACGGTAGGCAGCGGCTTGGCTCTGCTCCTGGCATTGCTGACGTCCATGAGCGACGGTAACCACTCACCATCAGGTGGGCCGTATGCTCGTCTGCCTATACCGCAATAAAAAAATAAAAAAAACATGGTTATATTCGAACAGGTGTACAGCGGAAGCGGATGGCGGCTAGCGACGGACCATGTCCAGTTCGCGCTGGGCCGGCTCGCGGGCGCGCTGCGTCGGGCGCACGACGCCGTGCAGTGGCTGGCCGCGCCGCTCGCGCCTCACCCCCCGCAACCGCCTGCCCAGCAAGAAGCCTTCTTGAGAGAGTACATGCATGCACATCAGGTATTCTTCGACAACATTTAAATGTTTGATTTATTATCTATACTAAATCTACAGTTATTTTTACGGATGTTCCGTTATAACTACTGAACCATGCATCCGGTTGACTTGAAACTTGGTATCCCTGTAGAATATACATGTAATTAATGGATAGGCTAATATTTATATGAGTGTTGGACTCCCTGCACCAGTTCCGGGGGTGTTAATGATGAGAATCTTTGTGGGGGTGAAAAATAATGTTAATGTTAAATGCCCAGCGAAGCGGACGGGTACAGCTAGTTATTATTATTACATATAAATATCGTTACTCCATTATTCCGGAAAGAAACGGGCACTCTGATTCCGCCAATGTCGCATGTATAGGTACTACGGTATTTATTGTTTATGGACCGGTAATAGAGTATAGTTCTATATTGAAAACTGAGTGTGTACACTGACCACATGTGAAGTTAACTAACTATTGACCAGTCAGTGATAAATGAGAGATTCGTCCTGAATCAAGATCTCTTTACTGATAGATATTGGTAATAGAACAATCTATAACAAAGACATCTTAGAATAAGCAGAAAGCTAATAAAAATACGTATAGTGACATAATGGTAGGAAATAAATATGTTCAATATTATACTAACTACGATTGTGACGTGTGGTACGAAACAACACTCAAAAGGAACGCTTATTCTAATATTTTAGTTTCCAACTTTAACATATCTATATTATCTATACTTCTATACTTAATATTATAAAGAGGAAAGATTTGTTTGTTTGTTTGTATTGAATAGGCTCCAAAACTATTGAACCGATTTGAAAAATTCTTTCATTGTTTGGAAGCTACACTATTTTCGAGTGACATATACACTTTTTTGAAAAAAATTTAAGATCCTTACTAAAACTCCAATAATCTAACCCAAGGTGTAAAAAAATTACCTAAAATATTCTTTACATCGCGTGCCCTCCGAAAATTATTCATGATAGAATAAAATAATATACTACGACTTTGTAGAACATATTATTATTTACAAAAAGTGTCGCGACAGCATATGTCTAACTATTATAGATATGCTGCAATAAGTGTTCTTTTATGTAAAAAATAAAACAACGTCAAATATCATTGAAATTTTTGTTGACTCGAGCGGAGCCGAAGCGGGCCGCTAATGACATAAAACAATGAACTAATTAATAGACTTTCACGCAGCAATGGCAAGAGAGTAGCGAGGAGCGTCGGAGCAGGCTGGAGAAGTTGCCGCTGCCGGTGGCGGAGGTGAGCATGACGCGCGTGGCGTGCGCAGGCCCGGCGCCGCTGTCGTCGCCGCGGCGCTGCGGCGCGACGTCGCTGTCCGTGCAGGCGCCGCGCCGCGACCCGCACGAGGAGCGCGTCTGGCGCACGCTGGAGGAGATGCTGGTGCAGGTAGCGCGCGGCGCCGTGCCTATGATATTCAAGCCGACACTTGACCTTTACGATGACACCACGGACTGTCATCCGCTCGTGCCCCAAGGAGGTGAGACCGCTCTTTTCAATTAGCTCATTTCAATTAGTCGTCGTGGCCTAACGGATAAGACGTCCGGTGCATTCGTGTTGAGCGATGCACCGGTGTTCGAATCCCGCAGGCGGGTACCAATTTTTCAAATGAAATACGTACTCAACAAATGTTCACGATTGACTTCCACGGTGAAGGAATAACATCGTGTAATAAAAATGAAACCCGCAAAATTATAATTTGCGTAATTACTGGTGGTAGGACCTCTTGTGAGTCCGCGCGGGTGGGTACCACCACCCTGCCTATTTCTGCCGTGAAGCAGTAATGCGTTTCGGTTTGAAGGGTAGGGCAGCCGTCGTTACTATACTTGAGACCTTAGAACTTGTATCTCAAGGTGGGTGGCGCATTTACGTTGTGGATGTCTATGGGCTCCAGTAACCACTTAACATCAGGTGGGCTGTGAGCTCGTCCACCCATCTAAGCAATAAAAAAAAAAAAAATAAAAATAAATTAGCGTAGTTTACGGTTAAAGGCGATTGCATGCAGCCGAGATGCGAATGTTGCGATGGATGTGTGGAGTAACGAGAATGGATAGAATATAAGAATGAATATGTTAGAGGAAGTCTGAAGGAGGCACCTGTGACAGAAGCTGAGAAGTGCGCGTTTGGGATGGCATGGACATGTGATGAGACGAAATGAAAATGAGGTTGGTAAGAGAATGTTAACTATGAATGTGAAAGGATATAGAGGAACCTAAGAAGAAATGGATGGATTGCGTGAAAGACGATATGGGTAAGAAGGGAGTGAGAGAAGCAACGGTATATGCTAGAAGAGTATGGAACGAGAAAACATGTTGCGCCGACCTCAAGTGACTGGGAGAAGGGCAGGATAATGATTATGATAATAGTTTATGGTTATTTCGCGCTTATTATGTTAAAGTATTTTTTCCGATGTTTCGAACACTTAACAGTTTTCGTGGTCACGGACGATTGTTGTAGATGACAACTGATGAGCTGAGCTCTGGTATTCAGCGGTTACTAAAACTCAAACCACCGCTATGTTAGTGACGCGACCTACCCATGTAATGAAAAATGTTCTAATCTTCAAAAGCAGACATATGACTGCTTCGTTGCAGGCGGAGGTAGGACGGGTGTTGCAACTTGAGTGGGTTCAAAACATATCCTACTTACAGACATTACAAAATTTATATTCATTTTTTAAATAACACCGTCTTTGTTGTTTTATGGTGGAAGTTTTGAAAAAAAAATCATATCATTTTTTTATTGATAACTGATAACATTAATTTGATAATAGCTTACGGAACAAAACAAGAAAAAGTATAATTGATCTACAAACAATGGAGAAAATGTTTTTCCTTCGCCTATTTTGTATTGATAATTGGTCATAATTCTATTTATAATTGTATTCTTTCATCATAGAACCGATCCAGATATCTGTTACCTTATGGAATCCCTTGAAGATATCACTTATACTGAAAGACGTGGAGTTGCTATGGCGTTTTACACCGCTTAACGAGTCTGGTGACAGCGATGACAATAATAGTATCTACAATGAAATCGCTTTAGCACAAGGAGTGGAAGTAGCAAGTAACGTGATAGTTGGACAAAAACTACCTTCAGTCGTTTTGGAAGGGGATAGTAAAAAATCATTAATATTCTCCTTAACTCCTATGAAAGTTGGACAAGTTTACATTCAAGGATTAGCGTACAAGTAAGTTACGTTATTTTGTAACGAAATCTAATTAAGTTAACGGTTATGTTAAGGTTAAGAAACGATAACAGTTTTCGTCAAATTATTGTAAATTAAAAAGTTTTTTGTTTACAGATTAATAAACGCTGGAGAAGGCGCCTCTGAAAACAGTACTGGTGTTTCAATACAAGGGAAAGTAGATTTAATGTCTGGAGTAAAAAGTATGGACAAGCGATTGGAAATTACTGTCATACCAGAAGCGCCGTGTTTGCAGGTGAATAAATATTGGATTAAATTTACGAGAAATCGTTATTTTTTTTTAATTTTTTTTTGTTGCCCTTGTAGGCAGACGAGCATACGGCCCACCTGATGGTGAGTGGTTACCGTCGCCCATGGACTTCAGCAATGCCAGGGGCAGAGCTGCCTACCGAAGCTTACTACTTTACCTTTTATTAGCTACCTATTGAAGCTTACTAATAGGTAATAAAAAAAATTGTATTTGTTTCTAGATGACCTTCTCGGAGACTAATCCAGATATAATAAGTGGCGAAATAAGAACTGTAGACGTGGAACTGACCAATGTCGGACCCGTCGACATGAAGAACGTTTTCATCGCGGTCTCGCATCCCGAATGTGTCAGTGTGGTCACGCCGGATAATGTCGTTGATGATTTTAAAATTTTGTACGATGAAAAGTTTCGAGAAATTACACCAAATTCAGGTAAATTTCATTAAAACAATTATTTTTAAGTCAAAGTCAAATTAAGTTAGTCCATTTCAGGTTTTATCAAAATGCACTATTTTGTTGTCTCGATGGGAAACTTAAATAAAAATAGAGCTACAGTGGATTGGGCACTTTCCAATTCCAACACAAATTTTCTGCGGTTTTCCTTAGGGTAATACCAATAAAATTGAGGTTAAAATGTTTTCGGAGGTTTAAATTTTCATATTTTATGCATTATTAGACATAGTTCATTGAAAAATATACACAAAACTTAAAAAACCAGCTTGACCTGATTCACCTTGGCTTTTGGGGTGAATCGGGTCACGTATAGGGAAAATAGAGGTTTTCGATAAGGGTGGCACTGTTTAGTTGTTATGTAGGTACTACTTACCTTTAGGTAATTAACTTTGCAATATCTTTAATCAGTTACAAAACTCTGATGATTAAAGTATTTAATATTCATAAACACTAAATAAAAGTCCCTTTTTATTCAACAAATTTAAATCTCAAAAAAGCATTGTGACAACCAAGATTTATCCTTATTCTACCCCTAGTCCCTATTCCCCCCAAATTACGGTAATTATTGTAGAGATGTTTTTGTATTGTAATGGATGCATGACGGCGTGCTGGTGAGGGCATTCAGTAGAGAGGTCGTGTTACAGAGGAGCGCGGCAGGGGCGCGGAGGCGTGGCGGCGGGCGGCGGCGCGGCACGTGCGGGCGGCGCGCTGCGGGCCGGCCGTGCTGCTGCTGCGCCCGCACTGCGCCGCCGCGCGCCTGCACCTGCTCGCCTACTACGAGACCGGACTCGAGCGCCGCCCCTACAGACTGCTCAGACACGTCTTCCGATTCAATGTAGTGGTGCGTACATTCATTCAGTCTTAATTGTATTACGGCCGGTAAGCTATGAAAGTATTTTCTGTAAAGTAAAACACATGATTATCACGTAGCAAAAAGAGGCCGATTAATAACGCTAGTCCTTATGACTCTACAACCTGCTCCGCCATCAGGACTCTGCTTAGAAATCAGAATAATGTCAGATTTTGATGTCAATAATGACTGGTGGTAGGACCTCTTGTGAGTGCGCGCAGGTGGGTACCACCACCCTGCCTATTTTTGCCGTGAAGCAGTAATGCGTTTCGGTTTGAAGGGATGGGCAGCCGTTGTAACTTACTTGAGACCTTAGAACTTATATCTCAAGGTGGGTGGCGTATTTACGTTGTGGATGTCTATGGGCTCCAGTAACCACTTAACACTAGATGGGCTGTGAGCTAGTCCACCCATCTAAGCAATAAAAAAAAATATCTATTGCCATTCAAAAATTCCAAATTTGCAATGCTTTCATTATAATATGACATTACTCTATTTGTATTCACAGGCATTAGTAAAAAGATACAAAATAGTCTTAGGATGGTTTTTGCCAGTAATCTTTTAATAATAACTATAATAATCAAATAATATTTTAATAATAACTATTGGATTTTTTCTACCATTTAGAAATGTTGACAGTGCTCAGATTTTTATTTTCATTTTAAATAATTGTATTTTGTGCAGGACGCTGTTGATATCACTATAAACCCGAGACGAAGCCTTAAAACCGTTAACGAAAGCGTTGCCGAGATTGTCAACTTATCTGTGGAAGTATCAAATATTTCCGAAAATAAAAGTGACCAAATAAATATTGAGCTTTTGGAAGCGGCGTTTTTAAGTCGACAATGGAAAATAACAAATCTTATCGCCGCCCGAGACAAGAATGACATTTTGGCGCCCCGCGAAAAACTTCATCTTGTATTTAAGGGTCACAGAATTCTCAAAGCGGTACCCGAGGGACGAATTGAAACTTCTTGTGTTAAAATTTCCGAAGGACATCCGGACTCTATTGCTGATATTACATCGCCGCCATATTCTAAATTTATGATTGACAAAAAATCTTCATTCATCGATTCAGCAGACAACACATTCAACCAAGACATAGAAAAGAGGTCTGGTTTACTCCAGTCTATGTTCGTTCTTCGATGGAAAGCACAAGATGAAACGACAGGGCGATCTGCAGTCGGCCAACATTGTTTATGGTTGGATTGTTTCAACAAGGTGCAATACGGGGAAAAAGTATTAGTTACTGACAACAATCCTCCCTTACCCCTCGATGAAAACGAAAGTAAGCTTGACGTTACTGAAAATAAAAAAAATATTAAAAAAGACAACGTTGTAATGTTCAAGATGGAGCATTCGAAACAGATAAATCACGATTTCAACGAAAGAAGACTTTGTATTATTCCAGTCACATTGAGCATTGTTAACTGTTATGGAGTCCCTGTAAGGGTGTTTATAAACATGAGCAAACAGAAGAACAGGTTAGTGGTTCATTATTCAATCATGTCTATTTGAAAATAAGCTTTTGCGAAACTAATGTTATTAAATTAATGGAACCCAATGTAGGAAACCTTTACAACACAGTTTGTTTCGCCATCTCGATCTGGCTCCATTCGTAATGTCATGAAATTAAATTGTGGAAAAAATTAGAATCAAATAATGTAACTTTGAAATTTGCCATAGCTATGTCTGTGTCCATCGTTTTTTAAAGATCTTCTTGGGCAAATAAATTCACCAATAATCTGGAAACGAAATATGCATATAAAATATGTGTATGTATATATTACGGTAATTTTAATATTATAATATGTACTCACTTAGGGACATGAGATTAAAGTTTTAGATATGTTCTAATTTAGCCTTGTTAAAATATAAAATAAAACTCAAAACTCTCCCAAAAACTGCAGGTAAAAAGCTCATTCCAGAATTTCGTGTACTTGGGAGAGAAAACCGAAGGAAATGTACTGCTTAAGTGGTTTCAAATAAAACTGATTGACTCTGCCTTTGTAGTTCATAGTTTATTTTTTATTTTTTTATTGCTTAGATGGGTGGACGAGCTCACAGCCCACCTGGTGTTAAGTGGTTACTGGAGCCCATAGACATCTACGACGTAAATGCGCCACTCACCTCGAGATATAAGTTCTAAGGTCTCAGTATAGTTACAACGGCTGCCCCACCCTTCAAACCGAAACGCATTACTGCTTCACGGCGGAAATAGGCGGGGTGGTGGTACCTACCCGTGCGGACTCCCAAGAGGTCTTACAACCAGTGATTACGCAAATTATAATTTTGCGGGTTTGATTTTTATTACACGATGTTATTCCTTCACCGTGAAAGTCAATCGTGAACATTTGTTGAGTACTTATTTTATTAGAAAAATTGGTACCCGCCTGCGGGATTCGAACACCGGTGCATCGCTACATACGAATGCACCGGGCGTCTTATCCTTTAGGCCACGACGACTTCAAAATTGCTTTGATGTGTGGACGAGCTCACAGCCCACCTGGGGTTAAGTGGTTACTGGAGCCCATAGACATCTATGACGTAAATGCGCAACCCATCCTGAGATATAAGTTCTAAAGTCTCAAGTATAGTTACAACGGCTGTCCCACCCTTCAGACCGAATCGCATTACTGCTTCACGGCAGAAATAGGCAGGGTGGTGGTACCTACCCGCGCGGACTCACAAGAGGTCCTACCACCAGTTAAAGTTTTGGTAGCATATCTATGTTTGTCTTTATTTTTCAGGGAAACGTCTGGAAGGGAGCTCGGGTGGACAGGGGCGCTGCACAACGGACCCGACGCGGACTCTAAAGAAATAGGCGTCAGTATTCATCTCGAGAAATTCGAAACGCGCCGCGTTCAAGTGCAGGGCGTCTGCGCGGCTCCCGGCACCTACCTCGTCGGATCGGCATTCACTGTTACGACACAAGGAACAGAACCGCACATGAATGTAACGGATGTCTCGAACAACACGTCCTTATTGGTTTTACAGCAAGCGTAATCGTTTATCATCAAAAATGATATCATATAAAAATGAAAAACCTACGGCAGTATGTATACATTTAACACTATTTAAAAGAACTACCGTCATGCAAACAAAGTAAAAACGACTTTAAAAATATTTAGGATGATCAATTCAAACTAAATAATTTTAACCTCTGGAAGTTCGGTAAAAATAACAAGTAAAGGAACTCTTATTTATTTTAACATAATACTTATGATTATCTATATATGTATTCTGTGTTGAGTATTTCATAACGGCGATGGTATCCTTGTACTATTGGAATCATTGTTTTAAACGTATTTTGACAGTTGATACTACCAAACAAGCCCTAACACATTCTGACATAGTGTCGTAGTAGTCGCTAGGCCGAGGGTCGTGAGTTAAACTGCCCCTCATCAGATTAATCTGTTGTTCAATAGGTACCTACATTTTTATACGTTTAAATGTATAAAAGTATGAATATGAATCTCTGGTTCCGGTAATACAAAGATTCCTAGTTTCTCTCTCGTCTAAAATCCCCAATTATTAATATTATTATTATAATTTGCAACTTTTATTACTGGGAGCACGTAAATTTGATGTAATAGGCACTTTAGTTTGTTGCCGCAGGCTCGGAATTTGTTTTAACGAAACCAAATTTTAACACGAAAAGATTGAACAGAAAAGTATAACCATATTTTCAGAATCAATGCACCCATAGACAAATCATTGTTTTTTATTGTGGGTAGTACAGGTCAAAATTAAATGTCGTACTTATTAGGTTAAAATACTGATATTAATGCATTAAGTGCTGGTTTTATTTAACCTATGTTTATTTTATATTAATTTATATTACAGTTACATAATAAATATGAAAAAATATATGGGAATAATGTATAACAAATGAAACCGTCGGCGTAAGAATAGCTTATGCTCGGAAAGTTAGACAGTGACATTTCTCTATTTTCTGAAAGTAATTTATAGGGACAATATTGAGACTTGATTAATTTTTCCCGTAATTCATTCTAAATCGCAGACTAGCCTATATATTTAATTTTAAGGTAATACAGAACACCAATTCGGTTATTGAAGTGCTAGTTCTTATAAATTATTCTTATTTATGTGGCGATAACAATTTTCATATTACATAAATTCGTTTTTGCTAAAAACAATCCTAAAACCGAAACAGGCAGACTAGTGCATGGCCTGTCATTACCAGAACATTATTATATATTAAAGTGAAATATTAAAGTGAATGTAGCCACTTCAATAACAACTGGAAATCTCGATTGTAATGTGATTGAAAGCTATACTTGTCTATCCTTCAAATTGATAATATGTATCAATTCGCAGCAGACGGCACGTTGGTGTTAGACGGTGGTATCTATCTACACGTTAGGCCTAAAACACACTTTGCACAATACGTAGATCATTTAAACTACTATCAAAGTGAACAATAATTATAACCGATTTAATCATAGTGGAACCAAATGTAACCCAGTCTCAAAAGTCACTTCTTGAAGCAAAAGTTTCATAATTAACACTTAAAATATTATTTAACATCATCATTATTGACATCAAGGGGCGGTGGGACATCAGTCATTGTGATACTCGGATCTCTCGTGACGACTCCAGAACGATGTGTCCAAATCCGGCATAAACTGGGACACTCCTCTTGGACAAATATTCTTAACATTGTCGGGGCAGTGATCTTTTGCTGCCTAAGAGTCATACAATATGTAAAAAGGGATTCGTTCCTCTACCATATCTCCAGTCAATTGTAGTTGCGGAGCTTCTGCATGTACCTTTCCAACTTATAGCTTACGGCCTGGCCACGGGGATCGGCGGTGCGAACAGCGAAGCGGTGGGCGAGGCGACCATTCGCGCAGCACCGTTTGCAGGCCACGGGTACTCACGTTCGCCGCCGCGACTAGTAAGGAAGTCCGACAGCGAAATGTCTATATCGAAATTATCTCGATATTGCTTACAAATTAATAGTTTTTTGGTTCAGGACCTATTATTTGGAAAAGATTGTGAAGTACATGATTTGAATAAGAATCGGAGTATACCTATACTTAGATGGAGAATTCCACAAGAAGTACGAGAAATACTTTGGATGGCTAGACTTCCAAATAGCTGGTCTAGCTAGTATTTCAGCTATTTTATTTTTTTATTGCTTAGATGGGTGGACGAGCTCACAGCCCACCTTGTGTTAAGTGGTTACTGGAGCCCATAGACTTCCACAACGTAAATGCGCCACCCACCTTGAGATATAAGTTCTAAGGTCTCAAGTATAGTTATAATGGCTGCCTCACCCTTCAAACCGAAACGCATTACTACTTCACGGCAGAAATAGGCAGGGTGGTAGTACCCACCCGTGTAGACTCACAAGAGGTCCTACCACCAGTAATTACGCAAATTATTATTTTGAAGATTTCATTTTTATCACACGATGTTATTCCTTCACCGTGGAAATCAATCGTGAACGTTGAGTGTTGTTGAGTACGTATTTCATTACAAAAATTGGTACCCGCCTGATATTCGAACACCGGTGCATCGCTCAACACGATTGCACCGGACGTCCGTTAGGCCACGACGACTTTAAAAATATAAAATAAAAAATAAATAAAAAATATAAAAATTTCGGCGTTAATTTTTCGCGGCGAAAACAACTAAACTCATTTAATCACTGCACTATTCGCCGCGACTACCGCTCGACTCCGTGGCTCGCGCCGTCCGTATTCATGCATTTGTTTTGCTCGCCCGCCGCATCGCGCGATTCGCTCGGTACATTTCGCCGGTCGCTTCGCCGGTCGCCGGTGCGCGTGGCTTGTTAGGTACATTTCTATGCGCTTGTTTTAGTCGCTAGACGCTTCGCCGTTCGCACCGCGCGAATATTCGCATCGGCGAATGTCCCGTGGCCATTCGCCGTTCGCACCGCGCGAATATTCGCATCGGCGAATGTCCCGTGGCCAGGCTGTTAGGGTCCTTGTTAGAATTCTTAGACTTAAGCGAAGCGAATTAGGATCATTTTGGGTGTACCGGTTATCGTATCCTTTAAGCAGGACGCCTACATGTAGTTTTCCTGGTGTTCTTAGCTGTAGCGTTCTGCTTGCGATAGAAACCCAGTATTTTAATGCAGCTCATTGTTTATTCTTCACTAGTGACCCGCCCTCGCTTCGCTTCGGAAACATTAAATTTTATTATTGATAGCTGAGTCCCGCGATGTTATGTTCCGTCGTACCGCGGGTGACGCCGCGGGGCGAAGCTAGTCTAAAAAAAGTAAAGCCTAAGTTGCTCCTCATATCATCAGCTACCTATCAGTGAAAGTCCCGTCAAAATCGGTCCAGCCGTTCCAGAGATTAGCCGGAACAAACAGACAGACAGGCAGACAAAAATTGTAAAAATGCTATTTTGGTGTATGTATCGTATATATATTAATATGCAAGTAGTAAAACAGTTATTTCAATATTACAAACAGACACTCCAATTTTATTTATATGTATAGATTAACCACCCCAGAAGCTTTCCAATTCGTTTAACTAATGTTCAATTAACAAGGTCAGCTCATTATTGCTGTCCTTGATTGCTTGCTTAGATTTTCATCAGATTATATTCGATAGTTGATAAGTTTATGTATGTATGTATGTATGTAATATATTTATTCATAAGAAGTTACACTTACATTCAAAACATGCCCCGCAAAACTGCTTATGCAGTTTGACTGCAGTTAGACTGAGATAGAGGAACCTGCATATTTCACTAACTATAAACAAAATAATAAAATTAATTTAGGACACGTTATCATTGGTTAAATCTATCTAAGGATACCTTGGGCTTATTTATGTGCGTTCGATATTTTATGACCGGTTAGATGTATACGAATGTTTTGAGTTTGAATGTACTATTTATTACGTAGCGGTTCATATCGAAGGTGAAAGGCTATTTGGTTTAAGCGACATTTTGTAATTAAAGGTCCGTTTTATTTGGTATTAGTATGAAAGTTTTTAATTGAACTTCAATTATATTATTATATAACCTGTTCAAATAGCTGAAGAAGTTTTTTGTCATGATATTTTTTCCAAATTTTAAACTTTAAATGGGTCTTCTGTAAAGTCGCAAAAATGTCGCTTGAACCAAATAGTCTTTTACCCCTCGGTACAATGCACAAAACTTTTTATATTTATTGCCAGTTCATTAAATACACCAACTTTCTAAATTACATTTATTCCGTGATAGTAGCCTGATGAAATGAGCTATGACGCAGGAGAGAGCCACATATATAAATTAAACCCTCGTAGGGTTAATTTTTACCATTTGGCATGGAACCTAAATAACATAAAATGTTTTATTCGTGCAATATATAACAACATTATTTTCAGTTTATAGTTATTGTTATTGGATATAATAAAATTTTATTCACCAAAGTATAAGTTTTATTCTTCGAGTAAATCGTTCTCTGTGCAAAAAGGAAAAAATTAAGAATGAGCCCGAAGTCTTCTAAACACTAAGAAAATATGAAAATTGTGGAGATTAATAAGTTAATTTATTTAACATGTGGTAAGTCATCCTACTCTAAACACGTTTAAATGCGGACAATGTAAGTGCTACAATTAATCAGTAGCCACAATGAAAATATCATATTTTTCAAATTTGTTGGCATATACCTACCTTGTTTAATGTAAAGCACGGTCCTTATAAATCTTAACATAAAATGTAATAATTTGTTATATGTACACCAATCTAAGAAACGCGGTTTAACGCTGAATCACGCACTGATATTTAATACTGTATTATTTACCTTACGACCTTTTTGAAACTAACCGTCACTATTGAAATGGCTGGAAGTTGATGTGAAGTAAGTGGAAATTTTGTAAACCTGTTATTGTATGAGTGAACACTAGCTCTACGTTATATTGTTTTATGTTGTATGTTAACCTATTTATATTTATGGCAAAGGTAGTGCAACTACCAGAAAACAAATTATAGGTGACAGCCGTGTTATATAACTATGAATGTAAAGGGAAGGTTTTTTTAATCTAACAAGTATAACTAATTACATGTACTTTTTCATATTTCCCGAGGTATCGTAAAATCATTCAATACTAGCGGTACATCCGTTGATACACTACCCATGGTTGGCAAAAAATAAATAGATACACTTTACAGATTAGGTCTGAGCCCAGTACTTATTGCTGCTTACTGGCTCGTCATACAATTAAGAACGCTGAATAGTTTATATTCCAATAGTATATTATAGTATAGTATAGTATATTCCAATTTAAATAGAAAACACTGTGTTATTATTCATATAATTTTAGTGCTGTAAGTCTTTATCAGTGGTTGCGTCATATGAAAACTTCGCAAGAAGAACTGGTCAAATAAAAACATAGCCCGCCCTCTGCAGTGCTCAAAAACGATGGTTTTCCATGCTGCGAAGCATTTTGCCACTTTTTTATTGCCCTTGTGGGCAGACGATCGTACGGCCCACCTGATAGTGAGTGGTGACCGTCGCCCATGGACTTCAGCAATGGCAGAGCCAAGTCGCTGCTTACTG
Organism: Bombyx mori; assembly: GCF_030269925.1. Classification (NCBI taxonomy): domain Eukaryota; kingdom Metazoa; phylum Arthropoda; class Insecta; order Lepidoptera; family Bombycidae; genus Bombyx; species Bombyx mori. The sequence continues at coordinate 9,739,002 of NC_085111.1, forward strand.
TTATGTACTCTCCACAATCCTCTTTTGAAGAAGTATATGTCATAGTGCTCGGGAAATACCGTGGAGGGGAGTTCATTCCAAAGCCGGATGGTACGTGGAAAAAAGATCTCTGGAGACAACACTGTGTCGGTGGCGGGCGCCGGGCGGTGCGATGGTAAAAACGAGATATCTCAAACAATACAAATAAACCACACACTACGTCATATCAAACTACTCCAAAAGTTTCGCGTGTACTTAAACAAAGGAAATCATCTTATCGAGATGATGAAAATATTCGTTTGGCACAACAAAATGATCGAATGAGCCGAGAAAATATTTTTTATTTTTTAATAATTTTTAATAATATTTTTTGGTGATAACAACCCTTTATCAATATCGGCACGCACTGTTCGAAGGTGTTTAGTAGAATATAAGTTGCACGGAAGGAAAAAAGAAGGTGCCCATCTTGAAACGAAGCCATAGGTGAGCCCGGCTTGCAATTGCAAGATGCTGTGGAAACTGGACTGTTAGACAGTGGGAAATGTTATTTTTTCTGAGGAGACAACAATAAAAAGGGTATGTTTTGATGGAAAACGGTATGTACGACTTCCTCCGAATAAAGCATTCAAACCAAGTACACAAAATTTAAATTAAAACATGATTCGGGCAATGTGTTGGGGGTGCTTTTCTGGACATGATATTGGACCTGTTAAGCTAATGATGGAAACATGGATCAATTCCAATATAAAAATATAGTGGAAGAAACAACGTTACCTTATGCCGAAGACGTGTTTCCGGTTATTTGGATTTTCCAGCACAACAATGATCCAATGCATACTGCACGCATCGCTATGGAATTTCTCACATCGAAATTACTTTCTGTGTTAGTTTGGTCAGTTAACAGCCCAAATCTAAACACAATAGAACATATTTCGTGCGAAGTCAAGAAAGAGGTCTTAAATCGACAGGCCACACTGTTGATTTGAGATTAAGAGAGCAGTGTTTTCCAACTCCATACAAACATGAGTTAACTTTTGCGCTATCGAGAACGTTAAAAAACTCCCACTAAGCATACTGTACGATGTTGTCTTATAAGAATGGAACTCTATCTTTATTGCGAAATGTACAAAATTGATAGTGTCAGTGTTTCACCTGTGTAAAGCATACAATTAAAAGCCCTGGACATGTTAATTTAATAACTATTAATTATAATTTAAAATATATTAGATAGCATTTCTTTACGCACTTCACATTAATGTGAGTTATTTAATGTAAGTTTCATATAAAACTACCTACTCCACAGCAGCTTAATAAATCGTTAATTATTTTTCCAGGTTCATTACTATTTGAATTTATTAATATAAAAAATACACAAAATTTGCAAAAGAACCTTAGCAATTTTATTCGATTTTCCTAATCCCGTTTGCTCTATGGGTGTGGGTATTTCATAAATTATCTAGTTATGATTTAGATTAAAAAAAAAGCTGAAACTTCAAATCGTTCATAATTCTAAGATCAACCGCACATGTCGCATGTCTCCTTCATTTTTGTGACTGCTTCAAGCAGTCTGCTTGTACCAATCCCATTCTAATGGGGTTCAGTTACCAATTCTCTTACATTCCCTGGGATTATTTGAAACTTCTGGTTCTACGATAGAAATTAGATTCTCTTTGTGCTTTATACCAATGCTTTGGAGCAGTGCTCTGAAGCATTAGTCGAGATGATCTCTATAATTCTATCTTACCATCGCGCCAGGCGCGACCGTCATAGAGTTTATCTTTATAACTACATAGCTGAAACTACTGCATTCATTCACAGTGAATTCCCCGCCGTTCCCCACATAAAAACGGTACGCGATAGCGCCGCGTTTATACTAGGACGACTCTACCTAATGCTTTGTAGTCGAAGCAAACTGTCCCTCCGCAATAAGGTAACTCTCTACAAAACTTGTATACGCCCCGTTATGACGTATGCAAGCGTAGTGTTCGCTCACGCAGCCCGCAACCACTTGAAATCCCTTCAGGTTATTCAATCCCGATTCTGCAGAATAGCCCTCGGAGCGCCATGGTTCCTTATGAACGTGGATCTCCACGATGACCTGGAGCTCGACTCATTTAGTAAGTATCTACAGTCGGCATCGCTGCGCCGTTTTGAGAAGGCGGCACGACGTGAGAACCCTCTCATCGTAGCCGCTGGAAACTACATACCCGACCCAGTAGACCGAATGGTAAACCGTCGACGTCGCCCAAAGCACGTCATTACGGATCCTCCTGATCCATTAACGGTGCTTTTAGGCACCACAAGCACCGGTCGCCGTCCTCGTCGAACCCGTCGCTTGCGACGAAGGGCTCGACGAGCGAACTAACCCATAGATACAGCCCACTGAGTTTCTCGCCGGATCTTCTCAGTGGGTCGCGTTTCCGATCCGGTGGTAGATTCTGCGAAGCACTGCTCTTGCTAGGGTCAGTGTTAGCAACTCTCCGGTTGAGCCCCGCGAGCTCACCTACAAACGTTAGGGCGAAGCTGAAATAGCCTCTCAAGGCTATCAGCATAAGTAGGGAAAAAAAATCCCCGCCGTCAGACAAGTTTACTCTTTAAAAGTGCTGTCATCTGTTGTTATGTTACGAAATGGAGTACGAATGTTGTTTGTGGCAATTGTTTTATTTCAACGAGAAACAATGCTAATTTGACTACCCATTAAATCAGCTCCGGAGGTTTTAAACTTCATTTCACAGTCAATTTTAATACATCTTTCTACTCTATCGTATGCTCTAAGGTTTTAAGCTTTGTTTCTACTTTTCATACTATTCTCACAGTTTGATTTTATTGTAAGTTTGTGTCGCAGCCTTTGGTAACACGACCTCATAGTCGATTTTAGATTTAAATAGGTAGATAACATTTTGCTATCCTTTTTAAAAAATGGCGGGAAATTACACGAACTTCAACTAAGGCAACAAATAGTTTACTAAAACTTAAGACATAGCCAAACTCTTAAAATTTTTGTTTAATCTAAATTTCCAATTTTCATTGGAGTACAAAATCGTAGACACAAACTCGCGATAATTTACTTGTTTAAAAAACACATGCTAAGAATCTGTCTAAGTCTAGAGCATACATTGAAAATAATATATATTTTTTGGTTTTAAAGAACGAACTCATAGCTCATCTGTTGTTTAGTGGTTACTGGATCCCATAGACATCATAGCGAAAAGGCCATCCGGTCTGAGATATGTAGTCTAATTATTATCAATGTATAACGGCTGTAGCACACATCAGACTGGAAAGCATTCTTGTTTCGCGTCAGAAATAGGTAGGGTGGCGATATCCTATCATGTGACTACATAAGACATCCTTTCACCAATAGGTTAATTGAGTTAGATAATTATGACCAAGAGAAAAGGGAAACGATGCCATCGTGGTCTGAATGTACGGACATGTGAAATCTAGGCTCGATTACTAAAGGCATCGCTGATAATACTAAGAGTTGAGCTTCTGAAAGACACAGCAAAATAGTAAATAGACTATCTTAAATGTGTTCATCAAAAAGCTTGCTTGTCCGGAAACCACTTATTGATTAAGTGGGCCCTGAACTTATTTGTCCTGCTACAGCAATAAAGAACAAGGCAAGTACATCTAAAAGTTTAGTCAATTTTTTTAATTAATATCTTAAATGACAATAATAAATATATTAATAATAAATAAATTAAGTTTTGTTTCATATTCTTAGTTTCTTTAGTATATATTACATAAAGTCCAGCGTTCAATATGATTTCTATAATTTAAGTACGGCCAAAAGCAAAATACGTAGGTAATTATTAAGCTATAAATACCACATTAATGAGCATCTGTACTGTTAGACAGACGGACGTTGGGCTGGCAGCACTGTCGCGTTCGTTTGTAGAGTAGAGTAGGCAGATGGATGGATAGGGATAGGTGGGCGTCCATCTTGAAGTTTTGCTGGGTTTGAGCCGGTTTCGTTGAAAAAAAAGTGAATTATTTAATTTAGTTTTAACTTTAATTATTAGTATCAAAAAAGTTCTATGGATTCTGAAACTGTTATATAGTGTAGAGTAGGAATAATCACAGTAATGTTTTAGGTATGGATGAAAAATGAACATAAGATCATTTGACAAGTAATGGCGTGCGTTTTTCTTACTGAAAGCACTTTCATATTTTATTTCATGGCGTCAGATACTATGAATAGAAATACCAAGTGCATGTGATTTGAAATTATGAGAATTTAAGAAATCCAGTAACTATGAACTTTTAAACGTGTCTGTTTTAGTGTTCAGTTATAGTGAGCTGGATGTCGTTTTTAGGTTATCCTTCACAATACTATAATTGAAAAGTGACTTGTAACCCAACTGCTCACGATACTGTTTGTAATATCAAAACAATTTAACACAGTGTAACTTTGTGCTTAGTGAAAAAAGTTATGATTTCTTTTCACAGTAACGCTACTCAAGACGTACGCGATTTCCGGAAAGACTATCGCAGATAAAACCTTTGGTTTACAAAGGCACAGTACGATGGCAGTACCTAGTAGAGCGAGGGTCTACGCTGATGTGAACTCACAACGTCCAAGGGAATATTGGGATTACGAAAGTTATGTAGTTGACTGGGGCAACCAAGAAGACTATCAGTTGGTTCGCAAGCTGGGTCGCGGGAAATACAGTGAAGTATTTGAAGCAATAAATATTACGAATAATGAAAAATGTGTAGTTAAAATATTAAAGGTAAGCACATTATAATTTTATTTTGGAAACCATTGCTTTTTTGCATATTTATACTTAAAAACTAATATGTAAGAACAAAGGTAAATACTAATTTTGTGATTATTAGCAGTTTCGGTCGATGGAGCATTTTAAACTTGTTTAGAAACCTTACTATTTCTCGTCAATTTCAACTGCAGTAGCAGATAGGGTATTTTCACTTTGTAATAATGCCTGGAACAAATTGTAATAGCGATCTAGAGATCAAGGTGAAATCAAACTGCAAGGTGAAGTTTAAATAGTAAATTAATGAGAAATTAAGTAACATATTTCATTAGCATAGATTATTTGTATCAAATACATTTTTAACATTTGAAAGTTGGATTTGATAACTAAACTATTTTTCTCTCTTTCCTACTTGACATATGGGTCTGCTTTTTTGAGTTCAATTCAACATTTTAATGTCTAGTCCCATTTAATTGAAAGGATTTTTCCATATAGTTATTTGGCAGGCTTGAGAGAGCAGACTAAGCGCAGTCACTTAAAATGTTAATTTACCTAACAGATTAAATTATATCAAATTGGGAGCATGTAAATTTTAGATTTATTAGTTTATTTGCATTGTAATTAACTTAATAATGAAATCCATTAATTATACTTTTTTTGTGAAGTAATTAAAATTCCACTGCAATAAAGATCTAGAGCTCATTTTTAAAAGTAGATTCAAGTAACTCTTTAACATCAGGGAGACCATGAGGTCTATCTGCTCATCTAAGCCAATCATAAAATTAATTACTCATGTCTCCATTGTTTCAGCCTGTAAAAAAGAAGAAAATTAAAAGAGAAATAAAAATTTTAGAAAACTTAAGAGGAGGCACTAATATAATATCTTTACAAGCTGTAGTCAAAGACCCTGTCTCGCGTACACCTGCACTTATATTTGAACATGTGAACAATACTGACTTTAAACAGCTATATTCGACATTGTCAGATTATGATATAAGGTTAGTTAATATGTAAAAAATTATATTGATTTTAATTATACTAATTTAAATATTAAAGGTTATTGAAACCTTTTGTACTGGGGTTATTATTTACCTATTATATAAGTATAAAATAAAAATAAATGCAGCTGAACCCATTATAAATTATCTCTTTATTCAACATTTAATAAAAAAGATCAGTTTTTATTCAAGTAGGCCTACACAGGCACTTATAAATTGTTGTGATTTTGTATCCAGTTTACAATACATTTTCACAATTGGAACATTAAAAACTACACGCACTCCAAAAATATGTATATTGCACATAAGATATTATTAAATTATCACATTTAATAAGGATTACTTGAAACTAGTAAAAACAGGTTTGCATTAATACTGTACCAGTATTCATCATTCAGTAGATTCAGCTCTTGTGTAAAATCAGGACTAGGTGTGAAATTGTTGAGATTTGTTGAATAATAATAAAAATAAAACAATATTGTTTTCATTGAAGATGGTGTATATGTGTTATTATAGATAATTAGGTTCAAAAATTAAGGGAATATCAGTCTAAATTGCAATACATTCTTTTTTAAATAGTTTTATTATCATTGTGTTTTTCAGTTTGTCAACTTTATATGCTAGCAGTGAGTCATTGAATACTGCTGGATATTTTATCACTCACTGATTTTAAATAGTTTTATATATAAACTAAAACCTTATGTTGTTCTAAATGTAATTGTTATAAATTTGCAGATACTACTTATATGAGCTTTTAAAGGCATTAGATTATTGCCATAGTATGGGGATAATGCATAGGGATGTGAAACCTCATAATGTGATGATTGACCATGAACATAGAATGTTACGCCTTATTGACTGGGGGTTAGCTGAGTTCTACCATCCGGGGCAAGATTATAATGTTCGTGTTGCTTCTAGATACTTTAAGGTAATGTTTTGATAAGTTCAACATACTATTTAAAACAAAGTGTTTTTAGTCTTGCTCAACATGAATAATTCAAATCTGTTTTACAGGGCCCTGAACTTTTGGTAGATTATCAAATGTATGATTATTCATTGGATATGTGGTCACTAGGATGTATGTTGGCATCCATGATTTTCCGTAAAGAGCCATTCTTTCATGGCCATGATAATTATGACCAGCTTGTACGTATTGCGAAAGTACTGGGTACAGAAGAATTGTTTGAGTACTTGGATAAATATCATATAGAACTGGATCCTCGGTTTAATGACATACTTGGCAGGTATGACACCATTTGTTTAATTTTGATACACTAGTTTTTACTCTATGACATATTGAAAAAAAAAAACATTTCTTCACCTAAAGTAAGTTAAATTATAGGCAAAACATTGTTTTCAGACACTCACGTAAGAGATGGGAGCGATTTATACATTCAGAAAATCAACATCTTGTATCACCAGAGGCACTGGACTTTCTTGACCGTTTACTGCGTTATGATCATTATGAACGCTACACTGCTCGTGAAGCTATGGACCATCCATATTTTTGTAAGTTTTTTTTTTTTGTTGTTGTTTAGATGGGTGGACGAGCCCACCTGGTGTTAAGTGGTTACTGGAGCCCATAGACATCTACAACGTAAATGCGCCACCCACCTTGAGATATAAGTCCTAAGGTCTCAAGTATAGTTACAATGGCTGCCCCACCCTTCAAACCGAAACGCATTACTGCTTCACGGCAGAAATAGGCACGGTGGAGGTACCTACCCGCGCCGACTCACAAGAGGTCCTACCACCAGTAATTACGCAAATTATAATTTTGCGGGTTTGATTTTTATTACACGATCGCACATTATAGATATCAAATTTAAAGGTTGACGTCACCAATGTGTACTGGGATACTACTTTTACGAATACTGATTGTAATATTCGAAACATGCCTGAAGAAACTAACGTTCAGCCAATGATCATAATTCTACAATAAACACTGATAATTCAAAGTTTAAAATAATTTCATGTGTAACATTTTCTCTTTTCGCTGTTAGTTTATGAATTAAAAGAAACTGACTATTTAATTACAATTATATTATAACCCTAAGGCTCACTGATAGCTGCTAGCAAAATTCGTTTACAAACTGAGTAGAAAGTGTTTTTTTTTTTTTCTGAAGAATAAACCTGTTTTCAAATTACAAACTACAGCTCAATTGCAACTAAAAAGTCGGTTGATGGCCAAAGAAAATAGTACCTGTGTTGTTTTCGCTTATTTAGTTATAGATTCTATAGCTGCACATGATTATTAGGCGAAACGTTATGAGCTACCTAGCCGTGTCACTTTTTTTATAGTATTTAGGGATGACTAAAGCTTGAAATGCCTAGACTCCGTTTTAGTGAATGCAAGTGCACTATACTATTTATTAAATTGAAGGATAATTTTAATTGTGCGCAAATTTTGCACCTGTTAAGAATTTTTTCTTATAGTGTTATTTGTAGATTGTGATTTCATTCATAGAGACAAGGTTAAAAAACTAGTCTTTAATATGTTTACAGATCCAATCGTAAAGGAGCAGGGTCGAATGGCAACTTCCAACTCACCTACTCCTAATGCACTGCAAGGACCAGTAAATTCTGCAGAGTAATCACAAGAGTCATTAACACTCTTATTAATACTATGTATTTATATATACTTGTACAAGATTCCAGAAGAGACATTGTAAAAAAAACATCAACAAGAGACCGCTGCTTTTGTAAATACACAGAGAAAAAGAGAGATATGCCTACTCTGTACAACTGACTATACAGATTGATGTGATTCCAATTAAATAAGTTTTGGAAAGACAATATAACTTAGTGTTTAAATAATTAGTAAAAACTGGTTTATTTGTTGTTAAAGTGTTTTATCTCTCCTATAAACTGCTGCTGAAACAGTTCTGTGGAAGTGTTCATGTATTTGAGTTGTCGAGTATCTTGTGGTGGGTGGGATTCAATATGTCCAAATTAAAAAACACGATTTTTTGTACGTGAAATTCGATATTAATTTTATTGAAACAAAATAATATAAATATTAAGAACATCGAGTTTCATTGCACTTGATCTTTTGCATTTATTAACCTATGGTATTTGAAAAATGTAATTACTTGTATAATATACTACTGAGAGCATTACATATGATTTGAAATGCTACTTTTAGCAGTTTTTTCGTTGGTACTTGTTTAAAATTTTGTATTTATGTAATAGTAGTAAAAATGTAGATATGTGTGATATAAATACAAAATTTTAATATTAACTCAATAGTTTTTCTTTTTATATTTTTTTTTATAAAAAGAGACCAGTACTACCTACATTTGACAGTGTCAGAATATTGTTTCTATTAGTATATTTTAATAAGTTAATTTAGCATCCTTATACATAATTATTATACATAGCTGAAATCAAGTCGTACCTTCGAGCGAGAAAGAGTGAGCCTCATTGAGTATAATTTATTTTATTGTGATAACTGCAAGTTGTTGCATAAAATTTTCTTAAATAAACAATACTAACTTTGCCTGTAAATGTTTCGATTATTTGTGTTTGAAGAACAAAAAATAAACCTATACTTTTTGTCTCATATTTTTTGGTAAGATAGTGATTGAACTGGATAACAAACATTTTCATACCACCAAGAACCTACTTCTAGGTAATAATTCTTAACTTATTTACTTTTAAACGTAATTCAGTTTTCGATAACTACAAATATATAGAAGATTAAATATTTTCTAAAGTCAATATATTACATGTTTATAATTTTTCTTATATATTATATAGTCTATATTCATGTTATATACGCGAAAGTTTGGATGAAATTTCGCATAAAGGTAGCTTATAACCTGAACTAAGGCTGCGTTTTCAACTAAGATGTACGAGGCAGCTGGGTGGTGCGAAGCTGTGAAACGGTGTGTTTCCACCGGAGATGTGCTAGACTTCTGAACCGTGCGAGGTTTTTAGCGACGCTGTGAAACGGTGTGCGGATGAGCGGTGCGAGGATGTGTACCGGCTCATTTTTAATGCGAACATGCGTTTTGGTAGGCAGCGGCTTGGCTCTGCCCCTGTCATTGCTGAAGTCCATGGGCGACGGTAACCACTCACCATCAGGAGGGCCGTATGCTCGTCTGCCTACAAGGGCAATAAAAAAAAATTAAAAATAAAAACCTCTGACAAACACCGTATAGTGACTGCTATTATTTCGCTTGTGTTCGTCCCTAGCACACATCCCTCTCAACACATTCGTAGCACGCAAAACCTAACTCCGCTGAGCCGTTTCCACTAGACCTGCGCCGAACGAGGCTAGGTAAATTGATTCTATTGGTTTTTAACAAATATATGCCTTGATACCCATCCTCTCACATCTTTGATGAAAACGCAGCTTAACATTATCATGACAAACGATATTACCGGGAAAACTCGAGTGTACCTATCTGATTTAATATACACAAGCGTTCGCCGCTTCGTGGATTTATATCTCATACATTTGCAAATTTACTGATAGTTGATGTACCAGAGAGGAGAAGAGCATATTTTTTAATTGCTCTAAATAGGGAGACTAGGTCACAGCCTACGGTGCACTCACCGACTAATTTTACGACAGTTTTATGAAATTATGTGCTTTTTCATTCACAATACAAAATTGAACTAATATGTTGGTAATAATCGTTTTTATCAATAGGGCCTAGACAATGTCGCATTTTATTAGCGTTAACGCTCGTAATAGTATGGAGGGTTGAGGTAAAGAGCAACATCTTGTTTATGGGACAAGTTGAAAAAGTGTCCATCTGTATACAGCAAGTTATCGTTGGAAGTCTCACCGAAATAGCGCTAGTGTAGGAAATTGAAATAATATGAATATAGCAGTTTTAAGCAGAGTGAAGTGTGCTGGCGCTGTTTTTTAAACCTTTCCACTTGCTAATGTGGCGGCACCTTAATGGACTAGTATTAAAAAGTGTCTGCTGAAAGGTCCAGCTGACATTTTGCAATAGACATATGGTGTTCCTTACTTCTACTCTCCATACGTATAAAATAAATGCGGAAAGATGTCCTACTGGGATTCCTTAACAGAGCGAAGCAGTACTTCACGCATGGACAGATTTTGCCGTACAAAATATTGCTTCGATCTTTGGTCTGGGACTCCCAAATATCTGCTACGTTTTGTATAGGTAATATGTTCCAAGAAGAATATTCTGCCGAATTATTTGAGATCATCTCATCCCATTTTTTCCATGACACCATCCCCACCATAATTCGTTCAAACTATCTTGAATATTGTTTTGAATGAACCTTTCTCCATGGGGGGTTCTGAGCTATTACACGCCTTTCGTCAAACGAGGTTTGAAGAGACCCCTTCGTGGTAGGCAACAGTTTATCTGCGCCCCTAGCATTACTGATGTGCATGAGTGATGGTGATGACTCACATTATGTGGAAAGTACAATCGTCTGCTTACAAGACAAAAAAATTAACGTAAATAATATTTCATCAAGGATGGAGTGCCACCATTGTAACTGTGACGAGGACACGGCAGAGCATACGCTCGCACCCTACTTCTGCTGGTAGAAGCGTTATGGCCTCGTTATGCAAATTGGCCGAAATTGGCAAGGTGTTCTTTGAGTGGTTCAATTGTTTGGTTCCAGCATTGACCGCGATCGCCTCGCCTATTTCTATGTTCTGTCTTTTTTTTATTGCTTAGTTGGGTGGATGAGCTCACAGCCCACCTGGTGTTAAGTGGTTACTGGAGCCCATGGACATCTACAACGTAAATGCGCCACCCACCTTGAGATATAAGTTCTAAGGTCTCAGTATAGTTACAACGGCTGCCTCACTCTTCAAACCGAAACGCATTACTGCTTTACGGCAGAAATAGGCAGGGTGGTGGTACCCACCCGCGCGGACTCAAGAGGTCCTACCACTAGTAATTACGCAAATTATAATTTTGCGGATTTCACTTTTATTACACGATGTTATTCCTTCACCGTGGAAGTCAATCGTGAACATTTGTTGAGTACGTATTTCTTTAGAAAAATTGGTACCCGCCTGGGATTCGAACACCGGTGCATCGCTCGACACGAATGCACTGGACGTCTTATCCCTTAGGCCACGACGACTTCAAACTGAGGCGAAGTTCAGACGTTCGGGCTGTAGTGCAGGATCATTGTTTGAAGGGTGGCTTCGGCAGTCCGACAAAACGCGCGCCCTATCGAACCGTGGATCACGTGAGGATCAACCAACAGGGCAAAAAAAAAAGTATCTTAATGAAAAAGAGACTAGTTTGCACTTCTTTATTTTTGTGTTTCGATAATGTAACTTGGTATTTTGCTTTGTTTAATTTCTGCATAATTTCTACTGCAAGCATAACATAGACGATTATGAATATAAGGAAATATTGTTGAGTTAATAACATTTTTCTCCATGTCCACATCTATAGCAGAGTCTGTATGTTTTCTCAATGAAACTATTTTGGAAATACTTGTTGCATCTAAAGCTGAGATTGCTTTCTCATCAGGTTTCAAGATGCTCTGAAACAAATCATCTTATCATTTTACATTACTGTATTTATAAAACCATAATATTTACAATTATCATGGCATCGATAGAGGAAGATATTATTCTAGTCAATTTAGAGAAAAGACTTCCACATTGCTCTGAAATGACTAGCGTTTGGGCTGTGATATTTCTAAATGAAGTAGTATTTCATAGTGTTTTAAGATGTTCAGTTCTCCAAAAAAATTGGGGAATATTGTTTTATGGAAACAATTTTTTTTGTTAAAGAAATTGGCAGACAGTTTGGAACACTAATGAGTTTCTTAGGTACAATACAGTAAAAGCTCTTTATTTGCAGAGTATATGTTCCATAATGCGTATGTACTGATAAAATCAACAAATAAAGGAATTGAGTCGCATTTTTTTTAATCTGTGAGTAATGAAAACGCAAATGAAGTAAGAGTGAATGAGGAGCTTTTATTGTAATATACATATAACCTAATACTTCTGTCCTGCAAAGAAAACTAAGTAAAATGAGTTACATGCTCATAATTGAAGCTTAATGTTAGTGAAAATATACCCAGTAACTTTTAAAACCATTTTCACATATGCTTTTTAATATGCAGTAACATATTTTTGTTGACACCAACATGCTATTCATAGGTTTAATTTTTTATTAACATCCATATAATTTTTAATCAATATCTAATAATACTTACTTGACAAATAACACACATATTATGCCTTTCATTGTCACATTCATCTTGTAATCCAATTTTATCAGCAGTTTTACATATTGTTGAAATTGTGGAAGGAAAATTTTCTTGCAAACTGCTTACAAAAGTACTAATTACTGTTTGCAAGCTAGTGTGCTCATTCTCTTTGGATGTTTGTTTATCATTTACTTTAAGATTCTTAGAGTTGATATAAAGTTTTAATTCCTCTTCACTTATGTCTTTCATAGGTCTAATAATTTTGATTTCCATATCTCTACTGTCTAAAAATCCCTGAAAGTAGTAGTTATTAGTAAGTTAAGTAATAGTAGTTGGATTATTTTTTAATAACTAATATTCAGCTATTCAAATGCAGAGGACCCTCCAACCCAACTATGTTCATAAGTTCCATACCATTGTTCAAGAGTTGAATACCTCAGGAAAGCTAAAAAAATCCAAGGCACAGCAATCTAATTTCTCGTGTTACGTTACTACAGTTCTTGATTATATGCATAAATTGTTAACTTACCACATCACTTTGTACTTGAGAGCCACGTCCAATAGCTAAATTTACAAGTAATTTTGTGGCCAAAGTGGTTGTTGTTTCACCAGTGAAAATATATTTGCAATTCAAAAGCTTTGCATATCTAATATATAAAGTTCTCTTAATATTAGTTATGAAATCATCTTTAACTGTTGGTAACATGCTATTTTGCATGTTATTGTACTCTTCTATAAGTTCATTGTTTACAATAGGTAAAGAATTCACAATTGGTATATGAGATTTGGATTGAACATATTCTGATATATGTGGTGAATATAGGTCATAATTGTACTTTTGACATTGTTCTATTACATTCTTTATTGTTTCGTAGTTTTCACCTGAAACAATGTTTAGTGATGGTATTGGGTGGAGAGCATATCAACGCTTGAAAGGCAAATGTGACTAAGCGACAATGCGTGAACTTTACAGTAGACTAATTTAAAGTTGAAATACCTGAAAAAAATCTATTTTAAGGAATCTAGCTGTAAGATTGAAATGATTTTAATAGACCTAGAAATATATTTTTTTGCGCATTGAATATGGTTATTGCCTATCATTTATGTACAAAGCAGTTATTGTCGCTTAGTCACGTTTGCCTTTCAAGCGTCGATATCTATGTGTAAGGAATGACTACCAAAGTTGAACAAAAATGAGACCAAGACATCCTATACTCTTAAAACAAAGTTAATATGAAAATTAAAGAAAAATAACAATTTTAAAACATAAAAGCACAAGTATTACAGATTGAGGTTAAACTATTACTCAACTTAATTTATTCATGAAAATGTGAATTGAATCAGCAATAACCTCAATGTTTTCAGTTTTATTTTAATTAAAATAAATAAATTTAATTCTATGATTATAAATGTTAAATAGACAGGAAGCATGTGAATATTTGCCTAAATTGCTTACTGAAGTATGGACTGAAAAGTGGTAGTTAATTCAGGCATTTTCAAACAATTTATTAATGATCAATCAAGAGTCAACAGAATTATATTATTACATTACTGAGGTCAATTGTTTCAAAATGAGATTCTCCTTCAGAACTTCCTTGGTTGTGAAACTATTGGTAGGTATATTCTAAGATTTTGAATTTGTCATGACACAAATTATACTTTTTATAAAATGAAGTAAAAAAATATCGACTGTTTTTCTTAAAAATACTTATACACCATTATATAAAATGGTAACTACCACTTTCCTAATTCGGGAACATGTTATTAAACTAAATTTGATTCAGAAATTTACTTACACAAGTGTAGAAAAATTGGAGTTATTCGTAGTTTCTTGTGGTTATCAAGGGATAACGCATTATTAATCAAATCTAATAAAACCGTTGAGCCTTCCTTCCCCGACAAACAGATCAAAACATTATCTGCCTTTCCTAATATTTTATTTTTTCCGATGCTAGAACGGAATTTATGAGTTACATTTGCTAGGAAGCACTCTCTGCAATACAAATCTTTTTTTCTTAAGATAATTAATGCAGAAGATGAATTGCATTTTTTACATTTCATGTTGCTAATGTTAATTTTGGTTTAGTTTTAGATTCTTAAAAAATAAATCTAAAAAACACCCAATAATATTTCTAATTTCTTTTTTTTTTAATTGATTTTATGATCTGGTAACTAAGACCTTTAGGTCAAGTCTTATTTTAATTTTAATGACGTAACTTTTTTATATGAAAATGATATTAAGAAATGAAATGAAGTTCATTATTATGAAACATGGTATGAAGTGAAATGAAAACGAAATGAAATTACATAAGATGAGATGATATGGGATGAAGTATAATCTCAGTAAAATGGTGGTCATTTACTGAAATTTTTTTAGTGGACTTTTTGGAGGATCCCTAGAAGTTACATCCAGCAGTTTTGTTTCATTTTCCCACATTTGTGCACTTTTACAGATATTAAACAGTTAATAAACCATCGGTATTACACATTTAAACTTGAAGAAACACTAAATAGACAAATTAAAACAAATCGCACAACTTCACACCTCGCGTTCCCGCCAAAAAGCCTTTTTTTTGCTGTGCAAATGGGTTCAGTACTCAATTTGCGAACCCGTTTGCGCTTTCTCCTACACTTGTTTACGAATGTCTCACGAATTTCTTCTCCTTTTTAATTCGTCAATAGAACATTGAACAGAAAAAGAGTTTTCAATTATTTCCCAGGCATCATTAACAGCCATGCTGTTTTCATGGGATTTCTTTTGATGAAGATACGCTACACAGTAGACGTCACGATCTATGAAAATAGCGAAACGTCCGTTGCCTCCGCAATCCTGGGCGCAACTGGTCACACGAATGTGTGGGAGACTACGCGAAGGATCGCGGTTCGCGCGCTTTGATGTCTGTTAAAAACCGACACAGCTTGGAAAACCACGAATACAGCGAAAACTTTGCATAATCATTTGCAAATGTCGTCCTACACTTGCGGGTTTGCGTATTCGTGCGAATGTGAGTGACCGGTATATGAGTAGTAGGTAGTAGTAGTAGTAGTAGAGTTTTTCTCGAAGAGAAAGGCAACGGAACTGAGACATACTGCCAATTCTTAACTCTATGATTTCTAATATAAATGACTTTTTTTAAAAAAAAATTATGGCCCTATTAACGAGACTTTTAGGTCAAGTCTTCGTATGTTCTGTTATTTTTGCTAAGGCATATTATCATTTTATGCGCTCTGTGGATTTTCCATCTGACACTACTGCTAGTAAGTATCTCGTCAGAAATTAGGCATGGTAACTCTATTCCCGCCATCAAAATCCTTGACCAACCCATACCGTGGGCTTGATAGAGGGATGAAATTCGGTCCCCACATTAAGTCAGTATGCGACTCTACCCTGGATCTGAAAGCAAAGTAAATTATCCCTTTGCAACAAGATGACACTCTACGAAACTTGCATACGTTCCTACATGACCTCAAATGTAGACTTCGTCTCACGAAATAAGTCCCACGGCGATAAATGGAACTAATATGACAGGTCGGCCATGTTTGTCGTTATTAGGTGCTGTCAAGTGTTGATGTGTTCGTTATCACTGCGTTTTTTATTCATTTGTCGTATTTAAACTATTATTTACGGTGCCTAAAGTTGTAAAAAGTGCTGGTCGAGAAATAATATTGAAGGTGAGGGAGTTTTGTGAAGTAGAACAGAAGAATCAGGGGGTTTTGATACCAATAAACAATGTTCGTAAGAGAGTAGGCGTCATGACAGGTACTTAGTTCGGGATACCAGCTATGTGATTTTTACCATTTTATTTGGGACTTTTTTATGGTTTCGTAGTTATTGTTAGATTAAAGTATTTTATTATTGTTTAAGATTTAAACATTTCATTAAAGTTTATCATTATACATAGAAAAGACCCGTGGTGTTCTTGGATGAAACCTATATCCGTTATACATATGGTGGTAGGACCTCTTGTGAGTCCGCGCGGGTAGGTACCACCACCCCGCCTATTTCTGCCGTGAAGCAGTAATGCGTTTCGGTTTGAAGGGTGGAGCAGCCGTTGTAACTATACTGAGATCTTAGAACTTATATCTCAAGGTGGGTGGTGCATTTACGTTGTAGATGTCCATGGGCTCCAGTAACCACTTAACAACAGGTGGGCTGTGAGCTCGTCCACCCATCTAAGCAATAAAAAAAATATCATGCCAAAAGTTGTTGGCAAAGTGCAGAAGTGCCAGGGCTATTCACTTCCGAGTCTGTTGGAAGTAGGTGGATAATTGCTTATACTGGATCTGAAAATGATTTTGTTGAGAATGCTCTATTAATTTTTAAATCCCAGTCATAATCATCAGATTATTATAAAGATATGAGCTCCGGTTATTTGCTAAAGTGGATGACTGAAAAGGTAATCCCACATTTGCCTGAAAAGTCACTTGTGGTTATGGACAATGCACCATACCACTGCACACAGCTAAACAAAGCGCCAACAATGGCAAATTTAAAAAGTGAAATGCAACATTGGTTGCATGAAAAAAATATGAATTTTGAATTGACCTTGACGAATGAAAGCCGTATTGTTTGAGTTAATTAAACAAAATAAAGGACAACCAACTTATGCCGTAGATGAACTTTTAAAAAGCTACAACCACGAAATTCTGAGACTAACACCATACCACTGCAATCTTAATCCAATTGAAAAAATATGGAGTCTTGTAAAAAGACGCGTGGCTAAGAAAAATGTTGACCAGGATCCGAAAAAAAATTTAAAATTGACGGAAGAAGCGTTTACTAGCGTGACTCCAGAATATTGATTTGTTCAGTGCAACCATGTGGAGCATTTAGAGGATGAATAGTTTAGGAATGATGGGCTGATGGATGAAAGAATGGACCGGATTATTATATCAACAGCAAGTGATAGTGAAACAGAGTCGGATGACGAAAGTAATATGGATGACTATGATTCAGGCAGTTACTGTTGTATGTCTGGAATGAGTGACCATAATTATGTTGTTAAAATATAATTAAAATTATATTTATTGACTGTGTTTTATTTCTTTTATGTATACATAAAATAGCGAATTGTTCAATTTTATTTACTACCTGCCACTAGCACTCCGTCCTCTAACTAGGGGATTTTTGGGAATTCAGTTGTAAACGCTGGCAGCATTTCGTCGAATGACAGCAGTGCCGTGTCTGCGAGACTTCTTTCGTGAGACGAAGTCTAGTGTTCGCTCGCACGGTCTGCGTACAGATAAACCTTCTCCAGGTCATTCATTCCCACAGGATAGTCGGTGCACCATGGTACGTGAAGAATATCGACCTTAACGACGATCTAAACCAAAATTAACATTAACAACATGAAACTTAAAGAATGTATTTCATCTTCTGCATTATTTATCTTAAGAAAAAAACATTTGTATTGTATTGTACTCTCTCCCCTCTCTTTTTTAATATCTACTCTGAATACATATTGCGGATAATTTTAAAAACAGACAAAGGTGTATCAATTGGAGGTCGACTGGTATCAATCCTTAGATATGCAGAGGATAGTACTCATTTTGCAACGTCACAAGGCGACGTAGAACGGTTTCTTTCGCTTCTGGAAATACCCAGTAACGACTTTAGCCTCGCCATAAGCCGCGATAAAACTAAAATGATGGTAGTGGACCGTAAAAATAACAATCGACCTCATTTACATGAAATAGTAAATTGCGAAGTTGTCCAGAGTTACATCTACCTAAGATCCACAATCACAAATACTGGAAATTGTGAGGATGAAATAAAAAAACGTTGTGCCGTGACACGATCAGCCGTGGAAAAGCTCACAAAAATTTGGAAAGATCATCGCATAACTGAAAATACCAAGGTTCGCTTAATGAGGTGCTTAATATTTTCTATTTTCCTATATGGACGATCCATCAAAAGTGTCGTAAAAAGATTGACGCCCCATGAGATGTGTTGCTGGAGATGCTTGCTGAGGATGAAATGGACTGCTCATCGCATTAATGTTTCCATCCTGAAACAGCTCCAAATCAAACAAAGGCTTTCGTCGATTGTGCGTAAGGAATTGCGAATCCTTGATAAGTTTGGACATATCATCCGCAATGAAAGGTCTTTGGATTGATAAATGGTTCAAAGAAGAGTAGACAGTTAATGCTCTCGCGGCCGATCACCCACAAGGTGGACAGACTAGATACTAGATTAAGTCATCTACTAAGTGTTCCCTTATTGAATGTAAACGTACCGCCACATATAGAGAGAGATGGAGAAGCTTCGAAAAAGCCGTAACAAGGCAATAAAACATTCATAAACACGACCACTCCGCCAGAAGTGTACGACTGAGAAGAAGAATCTTAAGACAGTATCAGAACGCTACTTCGACAGAGCGACACGACACATTATCCTTATTATCGTGGCCGCCGCGCATTACATATCCGACTTAGGCGATGGGGCAACACAAGGTCGCCATTGTCCCAAACATTTCTTGTCAGATCCCTCAGAAGCACTCTCGGTTGTTTTAAGCCCCTCAAGCACCCTTACCATCTTCGTTGAACTGACTTAGAAATCCGGGCGTAGCTGGAATAGATCCTTAGATCGTTGAGGCGGTGCGCCAGGTTCTCCTGGACTGGGTGAACCGCGACTGAGATCGTCTCACTTTTCGGTTCATGGACGTGTTCACTGGCCATGGGTGTTTCGGACGGTACCTATGCCACGTTGCCCGAAGGGAACTAACAATGATGTTCCACTTCACAGAATTATGGCTGCGACCAGGATACGGGGGAGGATGCGCCCGAGTACTGCCCCCCGTGGCTGGGTCAGCGCGTGTCCTCGTAGCACAAATAGGACTGACATCGGCAGCGAATGCCGATTGTCAAGGCTACGATGCTCGGTACTACTCGGTAGCGACAAGTCCTGGAAGGCGATGCTCGACTTCTGTGTGTCCACCATTTTATAGAAGCAGGCGGTGGAACGAGAGAGACATAGCTCATCCTTCTCCGCACCGACCCGTTGTCGCCAAGCTGGGGACAGGGAAGAGCTTTCGCTGGACATTAGTCCCCGGTCGTCTCCGGGGCGTGTAAGGAGGCAGTTTCCTCTCGGTAATGATCAGAAGCTGAGATGAGAGGGTTGACGCTACGCCACGTGCTACCGTCAGCCTAGTGCTAGGAGGAAGGGTCTAAGGACGGTGAAAGCGAACGCGTTGCAATCAGGAAGATAAATGACCTGGCAGTCTGGTTCTGACCCAGCAGGATATCTCGAAAGTCCAGCAAGCGCGCCAACTATCCGTGGATGCCAGCGTTCTTAGTTGTCGACGATTGCCTCGTTGACCCGTCAAGTCTAGTTGTAGTGTTAACTGCGAGAACCCCCTACTCCGCCCGGGTTCTGATCTCGGTTGTCAGGTTAAGAGTGCGACGGTAGGCGTTTGGTGGGTGGCCGTAAAATTATCTTTGGGCCTGCGGTCTGCTTCTAACATCTGCAGACCGTCAAGACCTACATACCCCGCATAACCTCTAGATGAAAAAATGTCGCAAGCGGTTTGGTCATTGTTCCAAAAAGAAAAAAGCTTATCGTTTTGATATGGAGGAAAGAAATGAGATAAAATGAGATGAAGTTAGTTTATTTGAGATTTCAATTAATTCGGATGAAATTAAGTGAAGCTAGATAAGATGAGGTGAAACAAAGTCTCAGTAAAATGGTGGTTGCTTAGTGAGACTTTTTAGAGGACTTTTTGAAATAGCTCGAGATGCTAACTATGTCTATCTTTTTATATATTTTTCTACATTTGGGAACTTTCACAGGTGTAAAACAAAAAATAAGCCATCACTATTACACATTTAAAGCTGAAGAAACACTGAATTAAGAAAATAAATCAAATCACAAAACTTTCCCTCCTCGCGTTTCCGCCAAATGTATTTATATATTCTTTCATAATGTATATTCGTATATTTATGGTTGTAGTATTAAGTGTTTAGTAAGAGAAGGACATATGTTGGACGGTTATATTTTGAAGGGATTGGGTTCTTTAGGTGATGAGGGGCTATTTAAAAACACAACTGCTTCATTATAATTATATTGCAGATTGCTTAAACACTTTTACACCATTATACAATTATTATCTTTATATATTTTATAAAACTATTACATGTTTTTCATGCTGTGTCGAGATGAGAAGTCCTACTGACATTTTCTTACGAGAATACAATGATCTGTTTTTTAAAACATTTAAAATAATTCCAATATTCGAAATCTAATCAAGTGTCAAGTGTTGCCTGCCATTACATTTAATATACAAACTCCAACAACATAGATCCAAACTACCACTTTTTTGTTTCTATCGACTTCTTTTGTGTCTTCTTTCACTTATCTAATGATATAACACAAACACAACTTGTTTTGTCCATTCTTATTACATTTAATGTAAATCTGTGCTATTAAGACTTGTGTCACTCGTGATTGCTTCTCAAATCGTCTTTCATTTCTTGACTGGAAAACATTAACTCCAATACAAAAAAATGATAAGTTCGTTTTGCGGAACGAGATTCGGACAACAATTTCAGTAATGCGAATGATTTTTATGTTTGTACAGAAATGGCTTAATTTTTTTTTTATAAAAGAGATGAATATCCGTTCTATGATCCTTTTGCCTCTCATTAAAAGAAACTATAGAACTTTCCTCCATAGACGAAACTAACAACACTGGACCACTCACTGGACACATTTCAATTTTTAGCACTTGTCAATTGTTTTTGGTTGTCTTTGTCTTTTTAGTTTCCGTCATCATTTGAATGGCTGTTAGGTTTGCTCTATTAACTTTATTTACGTAAAAATTCAATTTAATTGTATGAACCAACGTTTTTATTGTATTTAAATACAATTCAAATCTAAATTTTGGAATAATCAGGTTGGTAAATATTTAAAATTATTAGATGACAAGAAACACGTAGGTAGGTAGTTTAGAGATAACCTAGCTTAGGTTTGAAACTTTTGCTACCGCCTTTATTTTCGCTCAATTTTTTACATAATATGGTGATTAATTAATCCACAATTAAATATCGTTTCACGTTCATCGAATAATTTTTCATCATCAATTTATACTTAAAAATGCTTAAATGAGTACTAAGTAGTTTCATTTTAATATTTTAGCATGGCTGCTTTATTACACGAGAAGGTTTGGTTAGACCGGAATGTTTACAATGATGCTGAAAAAGCTTATTATGAATCTTTGTCGAAGGTAAGTTTTTAATAAAAAAAATTATTCATACATTTTTTCATCTGAGTAATTCTATAAATTATACTTTAAAGAATGGAGTTTGTCGATAGTTAACGTAATTCAATGATGATTTTGTAGGTCCAAGCACCATTATCGTTAGCTCGATCATCATTGGCCAGTGAAGTCGCAAAGGCTAGACAGCATATTAAAAATTCTTTAGAATGTGTGAGTAGATGTTGTTTTATTATATTTCACACATTGCTTCACACAAATCTATTAGATTTGTCACAGTATTTATTTGTCAAATATCTGTGTGTAAGGTTATTGTTTCAATAAGCAAAGACAAAGTTTTAATTTCTCATTTTTTATGTTATAACAAATAAAAATCAGCTTATATGCAGGGTACTCTGTGACACAGAGAACATGTCCACTAGCTGCTTTTGCTTTAGATTTCAGGTTTATCAAATATGAGTATATTAGTGACAAGTAACTCTAACGTCATTAGAAAGCTAATATAGTTTTCTGCTTGTGTTAAAATAATCCGTTCAATCCACTTTGTATTTGAGAATGGCTAGATTACATTTTGCATAAGATCTACATTGAACTAATAAAATAAAGTGAAATTGAAATAAGTAAAACAATAAAATTTTGGCTCAGTTCATTTCATATAAAATAAAGGCAATAGAGGTCATTTTCAGTAGCAATTTTTGGCTTGGCTTTTTTGTGCTATGAAATATTAGAGAATCATTCTTGTTTATTTTACTGTAGAAAATTAGTATTGTAAATTAGTATACAACATTTATTTAAATTTATTGTCTTATTTCAATATGCCTATATAAACATGCTAATTAATTAATAGATTTTCATGTCGAGTAGTGCAATAGAGAGTATAGTATTCACTTTTTTTTTCAGATGGATAGTGTAGCAACTTTGGCGGGTGTTCCTAATACAGAGCTCAGTACTAAAGTCATCAGCTTAGAAAACGAAAACAAGGATTTGAAAAAGGCTATAGATGATTTACGTAATTTAGTCATCAGCCTGCAAGTCCGTGTTGAAACCTTGGAATCATCCAGCAGTATCACCTCTGATTGTATTCAAGTAAGCATTGAATTTATAAGGGGAAAGTAATAATAGATTTGGGACATTAGTATTACATATTTTTTTATTGCTTAGATAGGTGGACGAGCTCACAGCCCACCTGGTGTTAAGTGGTTACTGGAGCCCATAGACATCCACAACGTAAATGCGCCACCTACCTTGAGATATGGTTTCATATAGTT
Source organism: Bombyx mori (assembly GCF_030269925.1). NCBI lineage: Eukaryota > Metazoa > Arthropoda > Insecta > Lepidoptera > Bombycidae > Bombyx > Bombyx mori. Next base: position 9,762,353 of record NC_085111.1, read on the forward strand.
ACAACAGTCGCCCCACCCTTCAAACCGAAACGCATTACTGTTTCACGGCAGAAATAGGCAGTTTGGTGGTACCTTCTGTACTGCATCTGCGTACTGGAAAGTCTCTTTGAAGCTAACATTGAAAGCTACTGCAACTTAGCAGTTGATTGAATATTTTCAACTTCCACTATCACCTTTAACGCGTTGTTGCTTACTTTAGTTTTCAGCGACCACAGGGTTGATTTTTTAGATTAAAATTTCCATATCAGAAGCATTCAAACTTAAAACGAGTTTTACGTTCGTTTGTGGTGTGCCCTCTGTACACGTCATTAATGCTGTGAGCTGTATGTGCGGCGTTCTTACTGTGACAGATTTCTTATACTCGAATTTTATCATGTAGATATTGATGATGATTGACTAACAATAAATAAATGACTGAATTTGAAAATATAATTCAATATTATTTATATAAATTTATTTGAGCTTAGAATTTATTACCAGCATACTTAAATTACGTTACAAATTGCCAGTGTTGTGAAATGGCAACTTCATGGATTTTCATTGTATGATAAGCTGACATGAAATATATACCCTGTATATTCTGTAAATAGGGTGATCTTTTTTCAAGATTTGGAAGACAATGGGAAAGATTATATGCCAAAACATATGTGTTGCCAAACCATTAATTCCAAAGTTAAGTCTTAAAGTTAATTCCACTGTAGAGCTTCCAGAGTCTTATCAGCAAAATTGGCAATTTCAGGCATTTATTGTCTCTTCTTAAATTTAAAATGCAATAATTTTAAATGTACAAAATACCTATTGTATTACTAAATATATTTATCATTTACCTTTCAGTCAGAAAAACCTGCAGCAGCTTCTACTGATAAGGATGACGAAGATGATGATGTTGATTTGTTTGGTTCAGATGATGAAGAGGAGAGTGCTGAAGCAGCTAAGATAAAGGAAGAGCGTCTTGCTGCATATAATGCAAAGAAAGCTAAAAGTAGGCTATAAACATAATTCTTGCTCCTCTGTGCATCTACTGTGCTGATCTGTTTCTAAAGTGACAGATTGGATACTGCTGTGCCCTGAGCTCAGTCACTTTGTAGGCATAACATTCTACACTTTCTGGGGTGTGGTCTGCATTCCAAAACTATTACATACATAATATTTAACATACATACTTATTACATTCATAATACAATGCTTGGATAAGAAAGATTGTCATTCAGGTTTTCAGGCCAAGTACCATAACATACAATATCCCTTCAAGTTTCCAGTGCTTGTTGGCTACTTAAGCTTTTCTATGAATTTCATCATTCTTGATTACGATAGTAACATGTAAATCATATTTATGACCTTTAAAATTGCCATTTTGCTGATATTAAGAATTTCTAAAAAATAATTAGACCATATTATGATAAATAGTATAAAAGTATAGTATTAATAACCAATCCAAAAATAATTATTTCACAGAGCCAGTGCTAATTGCAAAGTCGAATATTATTCTGGATGTAAAGCCATGGGATGATGAGACTGATATGGCAGCCTTGGAACAAGCTGTAAGGTCAATCAGCACTGATGGCCTCTTGTGGGGTGCCGCTAAACTAGTGCCTTTGGCTTATGGTATCCATAAGCTGCAAATTTCCTGTGTTGTTGAAGATGATAAGGTTTCTATTGATTGGCTTACTGAGGAAATCGAGAAAAATGAAGACTATGTAAGTGTTCAGTGTACTATAGAAAAAATGGTAATAATAAGTATATGGCAGCTAATATCAAATATTGATGCTTAAGTATTCACTGTAGTGCCTGTTATGAACTTGTATAGGACAAGAAAGCCCTTATATTAATGCAGTTGTAACTGTCAACATGCTAAAATGAGGGAGGGGCTTTCTTTATGAGCTCCAGTAATTTCTCAATGTGTGGTCTATAAGATTGTTTGCCGTTTTATTGAATTAAAAAGATATGAACACATAAGATCAGAGAGATTAATTTAAAATATTCTGACAATTTACAAAATTCACGGTTCTTTAATAGAATAGGGAACCAGACGATATTTGGAGTTATAATAAATGACTATCTTACTATGAATTATAATATGCTCATGTATAACGAATACCCACATAATAATATGACCTCATGCATTTATATTGGTGAGAACCAATTGTTTACTGGTGGTAGGACCTTTTGTGAGTCCGCACGGGTAGGTACCACCACCCTGCCTATTGCTGCCGTGAAGCAGTTTCGGTTTGAAGGGTGGGGCAGCCGTTGTAACTATACTGAGACCTTAGAACTTATATCTCAAGGTGGGTCGCGCATTTACGTTGTGGATGTCTACGGGCTCCAGTAACCGCTTAACACCAGGTGGCCTGTGAGCTTGTCCACCCACTTAAGCAGTAAAAAAAAACATCTTATGTAAAGAACAGGTTTGAAAATAATGCAATGTTAGTATGGAAACATTAATGTTTAATATCTCATATTGTGACAGCAATGCTTTTTTTACTTAATAAATATCATTTCATAATTACCTTTTACAAATTTTTGTTATTGGTATACTGTTACATGATATGAATAAATTTGGTTAAAAATGTCAATATTAGCATTTGAAAATTGGAGAAAACTTTCTAGAAATTATTATTGAACTTAAAATATGATCTGTTCTACATTTATACTCTAGCATTTCGCATATGTTTTTTCCAGGTACAAAGTGTCGATATTGCTGCGTTCAACAAAGTCTAGCACAGAAATGTTAAATAAAATAAAATGAAAACATTGTTTGAATAATTTTTTTTGTCTCCCAATCACGAAAATATCCTCAAAGATTTCTTTCCTTGCAATAAGAAATGGCCGTTGTCCGGTCTTAGACTGCTGATTTTTACAATCGAACACATAAATGTTTGTTTAACATCTGTTGGAGAATGTGGTGCGTTATGAGTCTTAAAGTAGGTAATTTGTTAAGGAAGTTTATTTGTAACAAAATTAAAAAATACGATACACATTGTATTTTAAGTCTGTGGATCTTAAAAGAAAATAACATGTATAATCAGATGGACGGGTTTCGGCTTTCTTCGGGAATAGCTATTCATCTCGTAATTTTCTGCCTACACCCTTCTGCGTTTTTTCCCCAATTCATATAGGGTGTAGTGAAGTGAATATATTTATTTATTTGTTGCAATTAATAAATGAACATCACGAAATAGCTAAATAAAACACTGTAGGCAAATATTAAAAAGTACCACCTACAGAAAGATTCACAACAAATTTCCCCAATGGTTGTTTTTATTGGTAGACACTTAATTTTCAAAGATGTATTTCTAATGAATAAACTTGAAATATGTTGTAGCTATCTCATTAATATTGTTAATAGTAGTCTCTCTCACTCACTCTCTTGAATATATAATCTTGACCTTGGGCCAGAGAACATGCTCTTTGAGGAATGAGCATCTTAAGCTGCCTAAATCACGGCAGTCCGTCTGTAAATCATGTCAGTCAACTCCACTTCTTACTACCCGTATGAGAAGTGGAGTTTCTTCCTCACACGACCGTCAGGTAGGATTAGTTGCGAGGCCTAGCTTGTGCAAGAGTATTAGTGACCTACAGTGTCATTTTTAGGTCCTTGTTAGAATTCCTAGTTTTTTTTTATAAACTGTGTCACGTTTCAGCTTTGGTATACCGAGTATGGCTTTCACATGCAGTTCTCATAGTTTATTTCCAGAGCGATCTGCTTTTAATGGGCGCTCAGGAGTTAATTCGGATGTTAGTAAGCTCTTAGGGAGCCCACAGGCAAGCTCAGGATCGATCAAAGGCCGAATTCCTGGCTAATTTATCCGCTATTTCATTGATTTCTAAACCACTATGTCTCGGCCCTAACAAATGGGAAGTTTATTGCTGCTGACCAGCATGTCATGGTTTGCCATGCGTTCTGCAGTACCTAAGCGTAGGGTTGGTTGAACTGAGGCTAAAAATTTAATAGCCATTTGTTCATTGGACTATCATCGTTTGTTCAGTAGAGATCTCAATAATTTCAACTTTCAAGTTGTTGAATTTACTAAAGTTATCTGTGATTCAGTTTTTTAGGATACCATTTAATTTAATAATGGATATGAGGTTTAGGTACAGTTGAGGTCGAGAAAAACATAACTTATTGCATACATATCTGTTTAAAAGCAATGTTTCTAAAAAGCCAACCTTATCTCCTATTTATGTTGCGATATTAATTAATTAATTTACAAAGTCTACAGAGCAAAAAGGTGATTACAAAATATTCCTAGCTTAGACTACAGATTTCACAATTTACCATTAAACATGTCAAGACAATGGTTATTAAGTTTGAACATTTATCCTTCCGCACACACCTGTGTCGCTTTCACCAATCACTTAAATAATTCTGGGAAGTTAAATAATCGTCAGCGTTCTTATATCGAGGCGGCGCTCTGTAATGTACGAGATTTATCTCTAGATTGGCTATAAAGGACCGAGTGAAGTTCCCGCATTCCTTGTACATTACTAAGTATCTATCTATAGGTAGGTGTACATTGTATATTAACAACTTAAGCCCGTGGTTGCTAGCCTCGAGGGTCGTGGGTTCGATTTCCACATCGGGCAAAATTTTGTGTGGTAACAGGTTTATATGCTCTCTACTGAGTGATTAGGTAATGTCCATATACCTATGTATGTATAAACATATGTAAGTTTGTATATCGGTGTTTGGTTCCAACAGTCTTTGGACAACGATCGTACCTATTTCTACGACAAATCATTCGCGCGTCTTGTTTAGCGGAGCTTATAGAAGTTATATATATAAATAGTACCTACATAGCGCCATCTTATCCCACTCGGAGACTCCCTCGTACCAATATGTAGTGGATCTAGGATTTATTGTTACTGATCTTCAAATATATTAATAAATAATAACAGTAATAAGGTAGAAGTTTTGTTTTTGTAAATTGAAGACTTTTACAAAAAATGGTTTAATGCAAAATCAATTTAAATTTCATGAAATTTTCTGTTCTTAGAATGACGGAAGCTACAGATAGGTGCCGATCAATAAAATATATTTTTTCACAATTAATTTCTGCCAATACTAGATATTTCAAGTATATTTATTAAATTTAACACTGCAACAGCTCCGAGGGCACATCTTGTATTATTTAATTCCTTTGTACTAAAACAAGGCAATCGGTTGATACAGGCTGTTCCTTCCATTTAAAAGACATCAACGCGTGTACATCTTGTCTCGTGTGAGGAACCAACAAAATATGGCACATTAAATAGATATTAGTAAATAATCAGGACAGTGCTTTCAGAGAAAAATCCTAACTTCGCATTTCATTATTGGCAATTGCGTAAGATTGTGTAATCGGCACCCGATTGTTAGTTTTTGAATGATTTTGCTGTGGATACCTATCTATCTTCATCGATTATATTATGTACTATCGGCGCAGTCGTGGCTGTCAGGGCGTTCGTCGCCTCAGGCGGTGCCTTAGCGATTTTGTTTTGTACCACTTTCTCAAAGTTAGCAGTCTTACTTCTATGCGAGATTAATTATTATTTGTTTCTTGATTATTTAAGAATATTCATCTATTAAAGTTTTTTGAGAAAAATGGGAGCCTTCCTTTCCGTGAAATTTGGTATGAATAAACAGATTCGCAATTTAAAGTTTAACCGACTTAACGATTCGAAAATTTGTTTCTAATGTTACAAAAAGAAGTAGTATTTTTTCGTAAGTTGCACTTGAGAGTGGACAGTGGGCAACGTCCTCGGACAGGAGGGCCAGCATAGCACGGGAGATAAATAGTTGATGTCGGTGCGTAGTGTCGGGCGCGGGTAGCGCGGGGAGTGCGGTGAGTGGCGGCGGCGGCGCGCGGAGGCTGCTGCGCTCAGAGCACCTGCGCCCGCGCTCCGTAGCGCCGCTCGTCGCGTGCTCGAGTACCCGCGCTCCGGCCCGCGCGCCGCGTGAACACGCCGCCCACGGTACGTGATACGTCGGGGTCGGTCGACAGCGCGTCCGCCACTGCGCTCGCCCGCATCACACCCGCGCCGCTTGCTGGCGCGCCGCGCGGTGCTACAACCGACCGGCCGGTTTTGTAATTTTGCCGGGCGGGCCGTGACGTCATGATACTAGTTTGACGTGCATGCGTGACGGCCTGTGCCAGGGCGCCTGCGCCGTCGCCGCCCCCGACCTTAGGACTAGTGCTATGACGTGCTTGCTTCGTTTATAAGTTTAAACTTAAGTGACAGCGGCAATTAGACAAATTATCTGTCCTATTCATTTCCTTAGATGGATTCAATCGAGATTGCTTTGTTTATGTGGACTCATAGTATTTTATCGAGCTAATAAACGACAATTGATGATAATATACATAAGTTAATGGATGTGGTCGTTATTGTTTTAAATTAAAACATGTGTATCGTGAAGCGTATGTCGTGTAGCAATAGGGTATATGAAATGTTTGTTTGTGTGGGTAAATTGTGCGCGTCTGTGTAACGATGTGACCAACGGGCTTTAGCTGTATGTATGTGTGTGCGACTGCACACTGATACAGAACGCAGCTCAGCGGCACAGCCTTTTTGTAATTTTGTTTTTCCTCCTTCAGCGCGACCAAGCAATCAGGCACGACGCTCGCGGCTATACCTATGGTTATTTCTTCACAAACATGTGCATATATAATACATCTCTAAACAGTATAACTGGTTATAAACGAAAATATTAGTACACTTCCAAAGCTTTATTTAGTTTAATAGAATAGCACATTCAAATCGAAGAAGGTAATAAATTAACAATTGTGAAATTATATTAGTCTTGTCATATAAAGTCCGGTTTCCATATATTTAAGTACAAATTTTGATTGCCCCTACCGCTCTTTAGACTTTTTTGGGGATTAAAAATTTCGGTGTTTTTCTTCTTACTTCTAAGCAGTATGAAGATTTTTTCACTAACTTTGTTGGCCTTGTAACATTGCACTGCATCTGAAACACAACTGCAATATTCTTTGTTAGCTGCTTGGGTTCAATCGTTTGCCGTACTTCGAGGTTTTCTTTTACGGGAACCGTATTTTGTTACATGTAGCGTTTTTTAGACAGTCAAAATCCTTGAGCTGTGTTTATATTATTAAGTTTGTGTAAGACAAGTTTGACGAGCACGTGTGTACAATGGCGTTATGACCAGTTTGTACCGTTTGGTGGTGAATCTCGACGCACAGGGTCGGAGCAGGGCTGCTGAACAAGTTCACTCGCTTGCCGGTCAGGTGCCACTCGATACTGGTTCTCTTCTAACTGGATTTGAAACAGCTGATGCATTGCCCTTGTCCTCACATAACGAATTTGTTTCGTTCATTTTAGATTCGAGTTGTACTCTGAAGTTTTTTTGATCTGTAGTTACGATTTTTACTGATTGGCCGAATTAAATTTTACTGTCTCAGTTTTTTTTTTAATATTTGCACAAGTAACCGATGTAATTTAGCAGTCTACATTTATTTATTTTTGAAGTTGTTGTGTGTCGTCGATTGATCGATCGTTAAGGATTTGAACTATGTTCCTTTCATACTGAATCCGATTAGATTATTTTTTTGTCATGGAAATGTTTTCTATCAATAAAATAGTTAAGCAAGCACGTTCAGCAATAAATGAATTCAAATAAATGTAATTAAAACGTTCGTAAACAGTGTAAAAAGGGATGGTATGTTTTACAGATTTTACTGATATCAAGTGTAGAGCGGGGTGCTCCTGAGAGGAGTCTCCGCCCGCACAAAGACGTCGCCCTTCGTAGTGAGACAGGGCGGGATGTCCGCGTCGCCACAGCACGCGGGCGCTTGCGACGAGCGGGCACGCACGCCCAAAGCTTGCGGCTCGCCCGCGTCCGCCCCTCGCTCACCGGCCCCCGCACACGCTGTCCTAGCTACCATGACCCCGGTGCAACCCGCCCATGATTACTACCCTCATAAAGTAGAGATGGATTCCGATGATGGGTATCCTCCTGAGGCCCATTCGTATCGGCACTCGCCTCACGAACTAGCCGCCTATGCTACCGACAGTAAAGTGCCCGTTCAACCAGATGTTTACGAACAAGGCATGGAGTCAATAGATGAAAAAACTCCTATTGATCTGATTTATGAAGATGATAAGCAGACTGTAATATACACAACGACACCAGATCAAAAGCGCGTGGAGATGATCAGTGGGCAGCTTGAAGACGGTCAGCTGGTGAGCGGAGGAGGGCAACTGGTCGACGGTGGTGTCTCTGTTGTTGTGGGCGCTCCTGGACAACCACCAACGGTTCTGGTCTTAGCTGATCACATGGTCGATGAACTTGGTCAAGTTATCACCATTCCCAGGTAAGAATATTAATTAGTTACTTAAATTTTTTTTCTAATTTTACTGACAATTCCAGTTTTAAATTAGATTTTTTATTTGTAACAATGAAACCGTCTTAAGATATTTTATAAACACGTTTTGTGGGTATCGTATTTTATTGCCTCGCTTTATGAGATGATATGGAAATATCTCGGTGTAACTGTCGCCAGGTGTTGCCGGTATTCGATAGTGGGAAATTCCAATCAAACTGTTTACTGATTCCATACCGGTTTCGTAAATAATATTAAGCTTTTCATTAATAATTTTCCAAGCGTGACAACTGTGCTAAATAACGAGAGTCTAGGGATTTTCGAAGGAAGTTCCTTGATATTTACAATAGTACTTGATGTTTTACAATTATCAATCAATTTATTAGATACGAGTATGAATTAGCAGATTTGGAATTAACTGTGTAAACGAGTCTGTGTGTTGGAGGTTCTGTGTAACGGTTGCGATGTTAGGAGAGGCGCGTGTGGGCGAAGCGACGTGCTCACCTTGAACTTGCCGCGAGAACTGTCTCCGAGTCAACCTGCCTCTCGCTCGCACCGTTCTGCAACCTAGCATACTATTTTAATAAAATCGAGCTCAACGCTATCTTCCATTGAAGATCTCATCATCGAAAAAAAAAAAAAAAAACATTATAGTCATGTTTTTCCTTGATTCTAACAACGTAGGCGGAAGACTGCTATAATGGCCCGCAATTACTTATAATTGATTCATCAAAAGAAACAAAACACGCTTGGATATTGTAACACATTCTTTGACCAAAACATTTTACTTTTTTTTTATGCTTGTTTGAAATTCTCATTCGTATACTACAACTATTTTGTCGGTATGTGTATATGTAATTGGTTGCCATGGTAACGCGCGATCGACTGCCTACAACTTAATGTGCACAAAAAGCAGCACCGTGCCTCTGCATGTCATTCATATCACATGACGTTGTCTTCTACACATGTATGTAGTAAAATTAGTTACGTCTGCTTCGGTGCTCGGACGAGTTTAACAAGTTGTTTCTAGTTTACGTGCATTAGAGGTGGGAGTAGGCGCTAATCTGATTGTGCTGAAAAAATTAACGATCATATTCGTGCTATGTAAATAATTCTAGTTTTTAAATACACTTCGACTGGAGCGATGCGAAAAGATGATGGTTTGGGCATTTTTTTAAATTTCAAATTTGTGCATTTTAACTCTCAAACATTCCTTGCAGTTGTTTTAACATGTTATTTGAATGTATAATTTGTTGAAATAGATCATAATGAATCATTTTAAATCAAAACCACAAGTCACGGGCTGATCTTTTTGTTATTATTTGAAACCACCTTTTGTTTGTGTTGCCTCCGGAAAATGTACAGTACTAATTTAAAAAAAGTATATTGTAATGATTATTTGAGGTGGGTAGACTAGCTCATGACAGACCTGCTATTAAATGGTCATAGGCAGCTAGAGAGATTTAAAACGTGAATACTGGCACCCACCTTCGTAAGCTTAAAGACTCAATGATTGTTTAATAGCCACCCCACCCTTCAAACCGGCACATTTGATTTCTTGGCGGCATAAATTCCTAAGTAAGTAGTATCTATGAATACGACGGCTCTCATACGTCCCACTATTTTTAAACTCCTGTTAGCAATTGCAGTATGCTAACACAATACACAAGAGAACGCAATCGCCCGTTCTCTAATGAATCCCTTCGTGGGTTTTTTTTTATTATTGCTTAGTTGAGTGGACAAGCTCACAGCTCACCTGGTGTTAAGTGGTTACTAGAGCCATAGACAGCTACGACGTAAATGCACCATCGACTTTGAGATATAAGTTCTAAGGTCTCAGTATAGTTACAACGGCTGCCCCACCCTTCAAATCGAATCACATTACTGCTTCACGACAGAAATAGGCAGGGTGGTGGTACCTACCCGCGCGGACTCATAAGAGGTCCTACCATCAGTTTTATGACACTAATGGGCGCAGTAGTTTATATTACACAGTCAAAATTATATTTGAAGGTTTTTTTAAAAAACCAATAATTTAGATGCTAGATCGGTAATTCGTTAATATATTCTATAATAGTTGACGTCCTTTTTTAATTGATTCTAATAGGAAGATGAGCCAACATTCAGACACGAGAATACAGTTTTCACAGATTATACCTATATAAGTTCTATACTTATTTTATTGATTTTAAGGCTCATTTACTCTATAGTTCAAGTTATAATGTATTTTCAAAGCTTAAGGTGGCAATAAAATTGTCAATGTTTGAAGTAAACAAAATCAATCATAAAAGCATAAATATGTTTAGATTGGTTTTACTTATTTTTTCTTTGAATTAGTCCGCAGTGAAATGGGCGGTGAAATTACCTAATATATATTCCCCAATCGGTTATAAAACAGAATGAAGAATACGACAAGAAACAAAACAAAAACAAAAGATCTCGTGTTTTTTTTAATATTCAACAAATGAAATAACATGCATCGAACAAAAACTAGATAGTATTTGTATCAATAAAAACTTTAGGCAAAGTGGACTCTCCGTAATCTTGCCACAGCTAAAATTACTAACGCTAATCAATTCAACTATTCGAACAGTCTATCTATATAATATATATGTGTTATCTCTATCCACGACCAGTTTCGGAATAAATTAAGAGAATGATCTTGAAAAAGACGCGGCCAACTAACTTTAAAGACACCACACTGTGGGATCGAGATCGTTTGAGACATTTTACAATATTTATCAATCGAGGTTGTTCATTTTTTGAATTAAAATAATCGTTTTCTTTCTAGTTCTATAAAGGTTGTATTGTGAAAAAGCTACCCGTTCCTTTATGAACGATGAAAAGCCAATATGAGTTGAGATTTCGACCTCATGTCTTAAGGTGGTAGGCGGTAGGCTTAATTAAGCGGTAGGCAGCGGCTTGGCTCTGCTCCTGGCATTACTGAAGCCCATCGGCGACGGTAACCACTCACCATCAGGTGGGCCGTATGCTCGTCTGCCTAAAAGGGCAATAAAAAAAAAATTGTGGGAACTTCAGTAACCATTTAATCTTAATTGAGCCCTAAACTAGTTCACCATTTAGAGTTTTAAAATAAAAATATTACGATTTTCGTTCGAACGGTTCATAATAAAGAAAAACTTAAGAAAGTTACGTGAAAATCGACAATTTAAACAAAGAATTTAAGTGAAGCGTTTACCACTCCCTCTTATCACCCGAGCCCTAAGCAATAAAAATCATGAACAAAAACTGTAAAAATTTAAAATTTATAAATCATTGTATTTAATAAGTAAAAGGAATAAATATATCGCATCGAGCTGTTTATCTGAACGCTGTATGTTATTGGAGTGGGTGCGCCGCGGTGTCGCTACGTTAATATAAAATTCATAATTGAAGATTTTTTGCTCCGATGATATATGGAACGTCGTTAATTTTTTACGGCGCCAATTTTGTTTTTAGCCAACAACTCGCCGTCCGTTGTACGAAAAGTTTTTTTTAATGAAATTCGCTAATCTACTGAACGTTATTTTCTAACTAACAATTCAAATAATAATAGTAAGATGCATAATTAAAATATTAATAAGCCGTAAGAACAAACGAATACAGACTGAGGGGGAGAGAGAGAGAGAATGAGATAGACAGAAAGAGATGGCGATATTAATTCTTAAATAGTATACACTTATAAGGCTGCAATGATGTTATGCTTGTATACCTATTATTGTTTATATTGAGAGATTTTAACTTGAAGAGTTCCGAGTAAAATAAGAAAATAATCTCGATATGGATTGGTAAGTGATAAAAACTCGGCTGAATCGTTTAGGACTCGGCCGGCAGGCTGCGCAGGGCCTCACCCGCCGCGCTGAGACCACTTTAATGATGACTTTTTGTTGTGACGCGGCGCAAGATGAAGGCGATGCGCGTATATGTATATCGACTAGAAGCCCACAATATTCATTAATTACGATTTCTTTTGATGATCATTCTAATTTAATCAGTTGAATTATTTCCAGGAAAGGAATTTGCTAAATAAAAAATAAAAAAATAATAAGTTTGGCAATATTTATTAACTCTAATCTTACATTCCTTCGACCCGTACTTATATTATAGTAAAACACATGTAGTTTCGTTTAATTCGAATTATAATACGCTAAACTATTGTAATTCCTGTAGGAAAGCTGTTATAGTCAATATATAGCCTATATCAATGGATGATTTAGATGGTGTACAGATGAAATACATATAATATATATCGTATTTTTTTCGGTTTTCACATGTTGTAGATATGATTAGACCGTGAAAGTTGTTTTAATTCGAGATATATCGCTACAGCGTGTAGTTTACGTGTTGCGAGTGAGACGACAGACTGCACCCCTCTGCCCCCGCACTCCGCTGCCTTGTTTTATTGCCTCGCGCTGGCTCTGCGCCCTCGAGATGAGCTTACCATCGCTCGCCCTCGCCTCAACCAATATTAAGTACATGTAATTATTTGGCTGGCGTACGTGGTTTTTTTTTTTGGAAAATTTCACCCGCGATTTGCCTTTTTATAAATTCACGTCAGCTTCTCGTGACACGTGATATATCTTTAATTTGATTTTTAATTTCAAGGACATGAAATGTTGCATTCACTTTGTATAAATATCAAAAGTTTTTTTTTTGTTTCATTTTAATGTTTCTCGATCGCGTTGTCACAAAAAGAGTCTGTCGATTCAAAGCGACAGATGCAGGTTTTAATAGATTCAGTGATTTTCCAGCGCACAAGTAAATTATGTAAATAAGCTTGCTTATATACAATAAATTAGTATGACGAAATTTACCGAAACATATTAAAAATTCGCTCCACTAAATTATGTACTTTTGTCAATTATAAAAATTAAATTACGCAACACACATATACTATATGACATCTGTAATATTTAAACGGGCAAAAGCTGTAAATTTTACTTGTGTATCACTTTTATTTTAATGTGAACCTTATGTAAGGGAACGAGGAGAACGGAGTCAATGTACTCGTGAAAGCGTCTGTTAAAGTTCTTAGCAAAAGACATCAACGAGCTCTGCGCTCCTGGCCCCCGCCACGGGACTATACGAACGATTACATCATGGGTTTATTTTCATAAAAAAAATTAGTACTACTTCAGTACATTAATTATGGATGCGGTAATTTATAGATATTAAACCACAACTCCGCGTTGTAACGGTTTTAGGTGATGCCTAAAATAAGTGACCGAGTGTACTAAAAAAAAAATGTTACACCTACAAAATGTACCCACTCGTGACAGAATAAATAGACGGTTCCGTGGTTTCTCGTTTCCCTGTCAATATCGGAGCCGTGTTTTGAACTCGAAAAGTTCAGTGTGTCCTTTAAAAATTAACGATCATCCTTTCTACCTGACGCCGCTGTCCGAGTGCAAATAAAAAAATGGTTTCCCCGCGTAAAGGGTTCACTTCCCATCACGGCGAGGTTGAAGGTACCTTCACACATGCACGCGACACCCACACATACACGCTCCGCTGTGAGCCAGCGAAGAGCCAGCGTCCGACTGAATCTCCACGGGGGATAAAATTTCTTAACACGAAAGCTTATTGTGGATGTACGGCGCTGCATTGCAGGATAATTATGGATTCGTGAATTTTTCATAAACAAGTATATTTGCGTGTTATTTATTGCATTATTTATTCATATTCGTGTAGGATTAGAGTGGTGACACTAAAAGTCAGGTTATGGCGACGTAAACTTCCATCAAAGCACTCGTTAGTGATGTGGCACCTTTTTCAGAGATAACGCCCTAAACAAAAATAAAAAATAATTGTATACTTCTTAAAAAAAAAAACGATGTAGGTATTAGGTAAAATCTTAAATTGAGGCTTTATCTTTTTATACTAACCCTATTACTACATATTCAACAATGATTTTGTATTTAATATTTTTATGAACCATTAAAATAAATCGTACAGCTCACTAAAATATAAAGCTATAGAAGAATAATTTAAGTAGAATAATAGCTAATACATAGAAGAGATGTTAGTATTGCTGATTTCTGGAACTACACATAAAAATGCTTGGCAGCTACCTTCGTAATCTTAAGATCTTACAAAGAATTGGATAGGATAGGTCCTATGATGGTTACCACATTGTATGTATGTGTTTCTCTTTCTCTTCGTATTATCTTCTTCATCATATCATTGTGAACATATGTGAGGTAGTTATTTTTATTTGTATGTATTTACATGATACAACTACGCTGGGGATCTTATACATTAGACTATGGAACTCTTTCTTTTACTACCATACGTCAAACTGTCTTTTACTTTTGCCACCTTAATTCAGACATCACTCATATATCATTAACAAAAAAAATGAAAACATCAAATCCCCGGACTATCCATGTTCAGTATTGAAAATACACAAGTTGTTTTTTTTTGTATTCGTCGCAACCACAACTATACAACGGCAAATCCATTAAAGGCCTTTATTATCTTACATCAAAGTTCGGATTCGTAAGGCAAAGGGTTACAAGGGCATCGCCATCGGTCCTTCTAAAATAATATCTAATATCAAACAGGACAAGATCGAAAATGAAAGCAAACGTTCGAAGGGAAGTTCTACATTCAGGGAGATACGCGACGTTTTTGTTTTAGAGCGGAGTTCCTTTGTGCTGCAAGTCTTAGAATAGACAAGTTAAGACTTTCTTTACGTTGTTTTTGGGTTAACTCGTGTTTTGTGGCTCAGCTGTATTCAGAGAGTTCCCTAATGAGGCTCCTCCTTGCATCGATAATCCTCAATACTGAGGATCGTGGCCTCATGAGGTTTTTTTGGTCCCGCATCCTTCCACGGCAGTGCTCTTGGAAGAGATTTAGTTCTTCGAGGCCGCTGAAGCCTTATTTGGGTCCGGCTAATTAACCACCGCCAGATATACAGCGTTGACTGTTTTACGGTGGAAAGGTTGAGCACCAACTCAACCCTCCCCTTTTCTTATTTGGGCCCGGGAGCAGCATTCGCAGAGTTAATGAGGAGGCATTGGACTTTAAATAGCAGTAAGGCATGTTATGAGCACTCATAGGCCAGTGTTATTTTTCTGCTTACTATGATTTGGACGCCTTATTGTTGCTATAATAAGATTGAAACATCAACCTCATGCTTAAAGTGTCTATGGTGTATGGTAGCCACACGACGTATGTGCGTATGAGAGAGATAGCCTGCGGGTCTACTTGAAGTAAAATTTAAATTTTTGATGATACGTACATTTAGTTTTTCTGTCAGTGAGTCAAATGGACTGGTAGTAATTTAAACGTAATTTAAATGTTGATAGCGCGCCTAGCGGCCTCTTTCAGTCACCTCTAACAGGGCACAATGGTCACCTGAAACTTATTACCAATAATAAGTTTCAGGTTAACTATACTTGAGATCTTAGAACTTATATCTCAAGGTGGGTGGCGCATTTACATTCTGAATATCTATGGGCTCCAGTAACCACTTCACACCAGGTGGGCTGTGGGCTCGTCCACCCATCTAAACAATAAAAAATAATCAGGGCTCTTGCGCCGACCCTCTCCGGAACAAGATCCCGAAAATGAAGAAAGGTAACATCATACTTATGTAGATTTTAAATAGCGTTTTTTGCTCTCCGAATAATTGAACTCAATTCACAACGAGCTGACGTGTGGGGTCAATGACCTTACGTGACGTGGAACAGAGGTGTATGCCGTTCAGTTTCGCCTTACGTTGCGGCTTCAAGAAATATGAACTTTATAGAACGAAAAGTTAATATAGCAATGACATGAATATTGCAGAGATTGTTTCAGTGGTCCATGTATTCCTACTGAAAAATCGAGTACTGACAGAGAGAGCGTAAGGGAATCTTTCTCAAAATGGAAATGTTGTTGCTAGCGGTGTCGGTGAGCCAAGCGTAAATGCTTATTGGTTTTCTAATTAGAAGCCCGCTTGTCAGATTTGTGTTTGTTAATATATATTTTGTCATAGTATAATGAGTACACTTTTTTCATTAAAAATGTATTAGCACCTAAATGTTTTTCGCTTCAGTAATATATTTATTCTTTTATCTAAAAAGAACTACGCCTAAAATATGCAAAAATTTTAGTAGCATTTACATTTTCGACCGCATTTTTAAGATTATTAATATTTCTTCTCTTACTCTTTTTGGTCGTTATGCTTTTTGGAGCGTTTTGTTAAAACTTGTTTATGTAAAATCGTAATTAGTTTCAACAACTTTCTGTCTGTCTGTTCTTTCAGCGTTTGTGTACTCGGACCATGATTGTTTTATGGAGCTGTAGATAACTTAACAAATCTTTACATACTTATTACCTAACAAGAAATCACACAAACCTAACTAAAAAAATGAAAATTTAAGATGACCCGGCAGACTTCGTAGTGCCTCAATCGATAAACAAAAGACTTAAACTTTTGTATAAAATAAACTTACATAATACGAATAAATACATCAAAGGAAAAACAAAATTGTTATTTTTATTTAATTCCAAGCATTTTCATATTTATCTACGTTTTAAACCTTCTCTGAACTTCCACAAATAATTCAAGACCAAAATTAGCCAAATCGGTCCAGCCGTTCTCGAGTTTTAGCGAGACTGAAGAACAGCAATTCATTTATATATATATATATAGATAGATTATTTTGTATAATAATTGGAGTTTACTCCTTTAGAATCGATTTACATATATAGGCCCGGGGTATGAAAATTATGGGGACCAAAATCGTACTAGCATGTCACACGAAATGCGTTATGCGCCTGATTGGCTCCTGATTGCGTGATGCGTGCGCGCGCCAATCAGGAGCCAACGCGCGGCCGCGTTATCGCAGGTGACGCCGGGCTGCTGCGCCGGCAGTCCGCCACAAAGCCTCGTACTGATCGCGCGTTTCTCTCATTATTGTATTTTCATATATTTGTTAGTCGTTTGTTTTGTGTCTCGTTAATTTGTTAATAATCTGTAGTGTATCGTGTTGTCGTAATATAGAACTATTTCTCGTATTGTTTCGTTTAATTTTTTATATCCAGTAAACTCCAGTCGTGCGTCGGAGCGGACACACACACTTTTTTTTTTTATCATATTTATAATGATACAAAATGCTATTATTAATAAAGAAAGAAAACCTGTTTGATTCTACACAATTTGATTGTTTTGTATTTATTTTGAAACTCCCACAAAGTAATACTCAAAATTTTTATTAGAAAGTATGTAAATTTAAATCTATCAAAACCATTTGATTTATTCGTGAATAAAACTGAATGAACTCAAAACGAAAGCTAGGTTTGGAACTAATTGATATTTGTATAAACTAGGGTTGGTCCAATGATTGAATTTCGACCATAATCACTGGCACCTCAAGATTTAGATTCATTTGATGTTTTACATTTTCTCCTTATTATTTAATTTAAAATTTGTCTTGTGATGGTGCAAAATAAAGTGTTTCTATTATCTTTTTATTTGAAAGCGCTAAAGCTCATCAATCGCTCCGAAAAAGAATAACAGAATCAGTAGACAAACAAAAGAAAAATAGGTACTGAATTAATTCTGAACAATTTCAGATTTCATTTGGAAATTATATGTACATATTTTTATATTACATTGCTTGCGGTCGCATTTCTGGATACATTTTAGGAATTTCGACATAAAAAAATAGTTTTAGTTTTTGCGCTTTCAGAAGCCACGCCATCAATTTATAGCTAAAAATACATTTGGATGTTATTACAAAAGAAAATAATAACTAATAATATTATATTGAACTATGGCAATTTTATACTTTTAATCTCACGTGTATTAATCACGTAAAAGTATATTGTAAATCTATAATTATAATATTATAAAGCTGAAGAGTTTGTTTGAACGCGCTAATCTCAGGAACTACTGGTCCGATTTGAAAAATTCTTTCAGTGTTAGATATCCCATTTGTCAAGGAACGCTATAGGCTATATAACATCACGCTAAGACTAATGCAAGTGGAGCACCAATACAGAATGTTTCAAAATCGTTTTTTTTTCCTTTTTGAGAGCTTCCGCTGCGTGCGCTGCAGAAACGGTTAAAGTTTCGCTAAAATTGACTGAATTGTTCCCCTTTAAAAGATCTAAAAAAAGTCCTCGACAGCATATGTCTATAAGTTAAGGTTGGCTCACTATAACGTTTTTTATGCTAGTCAAAGTTGTTCTAAATAAAGCATTATTTGTGAACTAATTCCACGCGGACGAAGCCGCGGGCAAAAGCTAGTATATTTATATTTTTATTTTACATTTAAATTTACAAAACGTTAAATCAGACCATAAAAGTGTTTTACGTCACGGATTGTACCGATTATCATCCGTAATACTATACTGGCAAAATCATAAGTTCGAAATATTCAACGTGACCTCTACAGTGACCTCCACAGTGACCTCCTGTAGTGCAGACAAAATGCATATTCGTATTTGATATTGATCGATCGTTACAACGATACAATTCCACCTCTGAACGAATGCTATGCGAATGTGTGATTTGAATTTATATAAATTTGAATTATAGCGTACATTTTTCTTGGTAAATTGTCCACGGTGTTGCGATACTATAATTGTGAAGGCTAATGACTAATTAAAATTGTGAACTAGCACTTTACGAGTTTAGACATTTGGTATCCTCTACATTACTTGAGTTAGGAAATACGTATGTATATAGAGACAGTTTTTTTTCTTGTTGAAAAATAGTTTGTCTATTATTTACTTATATAGTGTTTGTGATTTATTAATGAAAATATGTCCAACTGTTCAGGCCAGTGCCTTCAATTATTTTAGAGCAATACCAAAGATGCTAGCCTTCTAAGGCGCTAAGTATCACAGCTTAATAAGTTCATGTATTTCACTATCATTCACTACCCGCTCTTCAAGCACGCTGTACATCTCCATTAAAATATACCACAATAATATCAAGAGCTGGAGTTTTATTACCACGAGAAACTCCCTTATGTACCACAAGCCGGTACATAAATTGGTGGCCCATGAGGGGAACTATACGACAAATTAAGGAAGAAATCACGGGACTCCCCTTGGTTGTCAAGAATATCGAAATCAAGGAGCCAACTTATCAGGACTTCAGGACAGGAGTGGTCAGTGGATCAGCTAAAGGTTCACGCCGGGAGCTGAGGTCTGCAAAAAGATAAGTGCCCTTTCCTTGCCAACGTACCCTCAATAAAATTATTAATTATTAAATTCCCGATTAAAAGCTTTCATTGCGTTTAGCAAGTATTATTTTCATTATTTTGCTTTAAATTAATATATATTTTATCGAATTGCCTTGATTAGTGCACATTTTTTGTTATTTTACATAAAAATAAATCGTGGAAAACTGGGTGTGTGTAACTAAACGGCTCAAGTTTTGGTTTTAGTATAAATCCGCGTTCTTCATTCATTCGCTTTGTTCACGCCACCGCCTGTGCGTTATAGGTGCTATAAGATTGCGGCTTGAGCCTAGCGAGCTAGGTCTTACGTCATATTATTTCGGCGCGGTCAGCGTGCGGCAGCTGCAACTGGTGCTGAGCGGAGCGACAAGCGGAGCAATACACCGTTTTGAGGAGCGTGAGATTTTATAACTTATTAATTAGTTTGTCATTATTTTCATGATGACTTCCACAAAGGGTGTCGATTTCTCAACGTTGGATGAGTTATACCGTAGACGTAGTTCTGTAAAAGGTCAAGTGACCAAATTTAAAAACTACTTAGTAAATCAAATACAAAAACGTCAGTTGACTTCTATGGAGTTAACGGAGTTGAATTTAAAGCTACAAAAGTTTGAGACATTATCGGCACGCTTTGACGACAGGCATTTATGTCTAATGCATTCAAGATTTTTGACCCCTTGGGTTTATTAAGTCCTTTCATTATACAACCTAAAATGTTGCTGCAAAAATTGTGGAAACATAAACTGGATTGGGACCAGTCTGTTCCACTAGATATAAGTAATGAGTGGGAAAGATTTTACAAAGGCATGCTGTCTTTAAAAAATTTAGAAATCCCTAGACGAGTTTTGTGCGACTCGCCTACAAAAATAGAAATGCATGTATTCAGTGATGCATCTCCAAATGCATACGGAGCATGTATATATATGCGATCAATCGACGAACATGGTCAAGTCACTTGTAGATTACTAACTTCGAAGTCCAAGGTAGCACCGTTAAAGCCTACGACTGTACCTCGCTTAGAGCTGTGCGCTGCTTTGCTCGCTGCCAAACTAAGTAGGTCAACATTGCAGTCACTTAGGTATGCGCCTGCACGCGTCGTGCACTGGTGTGATTCTAGTATAGTACTTGCGTGGATAAACAATAATTCAAATAAATTAAAGGTGTTTGTTGCTAATCGCGTTGCCGAAATAATACAACTCTCAGATAAATCATCATGGCGATATGTACCGACCGCAGTAAACCCTGCTGATGTAATTTCGCGGGGGGTGGATGCCCTTCAGTTACTACACATGCCATTATGGTGGAGTGGACCTAACTTCTTAACTAAAGACGAGTCAGAATGGCCTCTGCTAAACGAAAAAATTGATCATTTACCCGAGACAAAATCTAACACTGTTATCATAGACAAAGGCATAATTAATTTTGAAAATTTCTCTAAGTTTACAAGGCTTCAACGAACAATTGCATACGTAAAAAGATTTATACATAACTTAAAAAATAAAAATACTAAAATTACGGGTATCTTGACTGTTGATGAATTGAATGCGTCATTTCATTATCTTTGTACGGTGGCGCAGGGCGAATCTTTTGTGGTGGAACGCGATTGCTTACTTAAAAATAAACCAATACAAACTAAAAGTAAAATACTATCTCTGTCTCCATTTCTTGACGATATAGGATTAATAAGAGTTGGTGGACGTATTAGCAATTCAGATTATGCTTACGACAAAAAACACCCTATTTTGTTGCATGCGTCACATCATTTAACGAAATTAATATTTGAAAAGGAACATTTACGTAGCATGCATGCAGGTGCCCAACTACTACTAGCGACCGTCCGTGAATACGTATGGCCAGTCAATGGTAGGTACTTAGCGCGGCGCACTGTAAACAAATGTGTGCGTTGTGTGCGTTTACGTGGTAATACACTATTGCCGAAGATGGGCGATTTGCCCCAGCAGCGCGTCACACCTCAGTATCCATTTATGTCTGTAGGTATAGACATGGCAGGACCCTTTTATATACTCAATCGTAAAGGTCGAGGTAGCCGTCTAATTAAGTGTTATCTCTGCTTATTTGTATGTTTGCGTTACAAATGTATCCACTTAGAGGCCGTAAGCGATTTAAGTAAAAATGCTTTTATTATGACACTTCGCCGATTTATAGCTCGACGAGGAAAGCCAGTGGAAATATTCTGCGACAATGGTCGCAATTTTGTTGCTGCTGCGAAAGAAATAGGTGATTTTATTAAATCCGCTGCAGTACCTCTGTCTGATTTTGCTAGCCAGGAAGGCATTAAATTTAATTTCTCACCTGCTTACGCTCCTCACTTCGGTGGTATATGGGAAGCTGGCGTAAAGTCCGCTAAGCACCATTTGCGCCGCGTCGTGGGAAATAGTCATTTAACATTTGAAGAATTGTCAACCTTGTTTGCGCAAGTGGAGGCTGTACTAAACAGTCGTCCCTTATGCCCTCTTCCTGCCTGTCCTAAAGACCTACTTTCCCTTACCCCAGGGCACTTTCTCATCGGGAGACCGCTGAACGCAATGCCTTCTCCTGCTTTGGAAGACCGACCAGAAACATCTCTTCAACGATATGTGCGGATTGAGCGACTCCGCCAGCATTTTTGGAAAAGATGGCAAAGGGAATACATTGCTGAACTCCAACAGAGGACAAAATGGAGGACTAACTCTGGCAGACTGAAGATCGGCGACCTGGTTCTTTTACAAGAAGACAATGCTCCACCGCTATGTTGGCGTCTTGGACGAGTCGCACGCCTTTTCCCTGGACCTGATGGAGTTTCAAGAGTTGCCGATATTACCACCACCAAGGGCTGTGTACGGAGACCGTTTACGAGGCTTTGTCCCCTTTTCATGGCTGATGAATCTGGCTGAAGAAGAAGGCTTGAAGAAACCTTTTTTGTATTTAGTTCTAACTTGTATTTAATTTTAAAATTTACCTTTGCTGGAGTATGTACTATTATCTAGCTTGAGCTTAGATTATTTACTCTATTTATTTACTTAAGTCATTGATTTTTTTTCAAATTTAGTTCGTTTGTTTTGTTGTACTTTGTTAAATTAAAGACCATTTCATGTTCACTCCCGGGGCCGGAAGATGTTCAGGCCAGTGCCTTCAATTATTTTAGAGCAATACCAAAGATGCTAGCCTTCTAAGGCGCTAAGTATCACAGCTTAATAAGTTCATGTATTTCACTATCATTCACTACCCGCTCTTCAAGCACGCTGTACATCTCCATTAAAATATACCACAATAATATCAAGAGCTGGAGTTTTATTACCACGAGAAACTCCCTTATGTACCACAAGCCGGTACACCAACCAAATATGTAAAACGATTTTTTTTAGAGTCTATTGAGTATAATTTGGACTTTTCTGTAATACGAGCTCTCGTTAGAGTTGTCGAGTAAGGAAATAGAGCATTTATCACAAATTTGATATGATTTGAATTAAGCAAGTAAAACGGTTTTCTTTTATATTTATTTTAAATATATTTAAATGTTTTTAAATTTTTTGGTATTTTGTTTGTAACATCGTAGGCGACATCGATATTCATGTATAATACAATAAAACACACTGAGATACGTAATTTAATCATTCACATGCTCGTTTCATTAATTTTAGTCTCTCTTAAAACCACTTTAATGTTTCAAAATCACTCAGCTTCCCGCAGATACATATCTATGATCATTGAATCGTAAAATCGGAGAAACTGTTTATTCATCACATTGACATCGAGACACGCACACGACGATACATTCTCGATGTGTGCGTGCGTTGTGTGTTCGTCGAGTTCGTATGTATTGTGGCTTATTAGTGAGATAAGGACAGGGTATGTGGTATTGATCTGTTGGACTGAGAGAATCGAACGTCAACAAGGCTAGCTTTACCATATAAGTATAAGAGTGTATGTTTTTATTAACTTGATTCGTTATACACCTTGGCATTATAATAATATATGGGTACATATATTCACGATTCAGTTCAATTATATGATTATGGCCGGATGGATATATGTTGAGAGTAGTTTTTGAGTTTTTTTTTTTAGTAGACAATGTAGTTTAGTTCAATACCATATGAATGGGCTGTACTTAGTGATAGTTGCGGGGCGATGGTGCTGTTCAGCGCTTTTACGCTTTCATTGATTTAAACAACTATGTGTATACTAGGCCGATCCAGCTATCAGAGAGGAGCCCTAAGAATCTTCGCGAGAGTCTGGTAATTAAATTTCACGGCGCCTGGCTCTAGTTTCGGGAAATTTCCGCATGTTTCCGTGAGTCTACTGAAGCTAGAATGAGACATTGGTTTTATAGTCAGAGCCCACTGAGTTTCTCGTCGGACTTCTCAGTGGGTCGCATTTCCGATCCGGTGGTAGATTCTTCGAAGCACTGCTCTTGCTAAGGCCAGTGTTAGCAACACACCCGGTTTGAGCCCCGTGAGCTCACCTACACGTCAAGGAGAAGCTGAGATAGCCTCTCAAGGCTATCAGCATAGGTAGGAAAAAAGAAAGGTTTTTATAGTCTGTGGTCCGAAGATAGAACTCTATAGTTCACGAATTCTGTTACCCGTTTTATTATTTGTATTGCGTTCAACAGTATCAAGTAGTCTTAGAAGTCCCTTGATATGAATATATAATATGTGAAATAACATGTAGGTACCTCGATAAACCTAAAAAGTTGACATACCTAATAATCAATATGTTATTGGAATAAAAAAGAATTAATGTTTTATTAACACACATTTATTAGCTTGACCTGCATCTATTTATCTATATAACGGAATCTTTCATCGTAATTTTCACTTCAAGATATCCTAACTTCATTTGCATCTTCGTTTGGATGAAATTGAACTTCTCAGATCATACCATAAACTTTTTAAATTATTAAATAAATTTATCTCTTACATTATGATAAGATCTGCGAATTTAAATTTCATATTCATTCATTTAATGTGGTCTGTAACTAGGGATGCAATATAGTTCACTAATTTGATTCACACACACATGACACATATTTCTTTATTTAAATAGTATTATTATTTTACATTACCTAAATTCATAAATAAAACACGAAATTGACCTGTTAATAATAGTAACTAGAATTTATAGACATAGGTAATGATAGAAAGCAGTGCCATGGTTATGTTATAAATTAAAGTCAGGATAGAATTAGTACAGGTAGATGATAGGTAAGTAGAGTGTAAATGTATTCAAAAAAATGTAATATAATAATAAAAATAATATGACCCGGGATAAATTACGCTCGATCGTCGGGGCCCAAATTAGGATTCCCTGTATTATGAGAATCAGATATTAATATAAATACATATTAAACATACATATTAAACATCCAAGGAAAGAAAAAAAAAATCTTCATCACATGAATGTTTGCCCGATCTGGGAATCGTATCCACGGCTCTCGGTCCCAGCAGTCAGAAGCGTTAGGTACTGAACCACCAAGTCAGTACATTCGGCCTGACTTTGTAATAAACATTAAATACAAATTGTTTAAGACAGTAAAATGTGTTTTTTGTTGTCGGAACGTTTCAAGACAAAATTCTTCATAAAGTATTCACATATGTTATATAGGGAGTTGCTAATTGTCATTGTACACTAGCACATTGAGGGGTACTAAACAATAAGGCGACGAATCTAAGTGTAAATTATAAAATAATGGTACGAAAATTGAGAACCAGACGTCATTGACATTGCTAACACAACGCCAATTAATTGTTTATATCTTTGAGTTGTTGTTATTTTATTGTCGTGCTAATTATCTGTATCCCGTGGCTCTACCTATGTTAATTTTGAAACGAATAATATGAATGTCCTTAAAATGGGAGCTCTACTTATATTGGTCTTAATGAGATTTCGTACCAGTTAAAAGCCAATCAAATATTTTTAAACACGCGAGGATTTATTATTAAAAACATCGATATTTTTATATGCCGATATTTTTAGAAGAATCGATATGTATAAGACCAGTGACTTTACCATTATTCATAATTCATATATAGAACGATATAAATTTCTGTATGTGCATGTTTTTAAGATTTTTTAGTGTATTTTGTTTTAGTAATTTGTATGTGATGTTTAAACATGCAAACAAAGAAAATTGGTGATTTAGAATCATATACCTTACAACACAACGCATTCACGTATTTGTTTAAAAAACTTCATCGCATTTTTGAGTACCTAATGCCTTAAAAGAACAGATACACTTGTGTCAGTGTTTTAAAGCAGTTTAATACAGAAAACAATGGCAGGTCATTAAGACGGCTAGTGACTTTCTTCTTATTCCATATCTATGATTATATAGTGAATGTGATAGTTAATAGAGAAAGGAAGCAAATTTCGTCCAGACTGTTAATTTTGTTGAAAAGTAATATTATTCCAAATGTCTAAGCAAGTTTACTAAAACATTTAAGACAAATACTGAAAACAGAAAAGTGGTATACCAAAGTGGTAGTGGAAAAACATTGTTAATTCATCAGAAATAGGATTTATTATGATTTGAAGCGTTCGTCGTATAGATAAAACGCCCGGTGCGTGGGTGGATCCTGTTACAGGTATATTATTATGTAGCTAGTTCGTGTTCACGAATAAATTCTACGATGAAGAAATAAGTTAGTTCTAGTACGGGGCTAGATGACCGTGAGCGATTTGTATTCCGATTATTTATTAATTTTGCTTATAAAGTCTGATTATAAGCTAAAATCCTTAAAAATAATAATAATTTTTAATAATGATTGATCTATATAATAGTTTATATGAATTGTTCCGTAAAACTCAGGGTGGCCAATTCAATTCGGCCTTAAGCTCGACTGTAGACCTAAGCCAATAAAAATAAAACGTTAGCATCCGAATAATGTTGCTTGTTTGGTTTGCCAGGCAGGTGTCATTGACAGAAATAAGCTTTCGTAAATTAAAAAATTGACGTCACTCATTAATTAACAATTAATACAATTAATAATAACGTCTGCCATTTTTTTATTTCTACCTATTCGCTGGTATCTTAAGAGGCTATTCCAGCTACGCGCGGACGGGTAGTTGAGCTCATGGGCTTAATATGCTAACATTAGCCCTAGCTAGAGTTGGCGAGCGATTGAAGAGCTATCCCTCCGGGAGCCGTGCTTTTTGATCGCTCGCCAAAGCTGCAGAAGGAAACTTTTGCAGGTCTAGTCTCCCACCACTACGCAAGTCCGATGACAGTCTGGCCCATAGTGCGAAAGAGAAGGCTGACCTTCTGGTCAAACTCTTCGCCTCGAACTCGGGCCGTTCGGATTGTCGATGTTCCCATTCTTACGGATCATTTAGGTCTGCGTATGTTCCATGGGAAGTGCTCTGACGAAGCTTGACTCTGACAGTTTGATATCACGTTTATTATTTTCATTTTATAATTTTCGATGTTTCAAGTACTATACAGTTTTCTTTGTCATGTATGACTAAGATGTTATTTGTTAAGTTATTCAGATTTGTGCTAAGTGCCGTCAATTTTTTATTAAAATTATTTATTAACGTTGACTTACTTTTGTAAACAGAAGCAACAAACAGTATCTTCAGAACTTGTACTTTAATTTGGGGTTTCATCTTCACAATAACAGAATTCCACACTGATGATTAGATTGTGAATATTTATTTATGATCTTTATGATAATAATCAAAGGTGTTTTTTCCTTGATCATGTTTAAAATTTAAATCTTTCCGATAATATTCTAAACATTAATGCAAGTTATTCCAACATCAAAATTACAGATTAGGGCTATAAATTGCGCTTATTAAGCACATTAATACCGAACTTAGAGAAATAGCCTTGTTTTCTCCTGCACATGTTATGTTAAGCCCAAACCGTAAATAAACGATAATCTCATATTGATTCATAATAAATATGTTCCATTAGATATTTTTACATGTATCGTGTCTACGATATGTTTGTAATTCATTAAAGATCAAAAGTAACAAATGTTGTTAATGTAGATAGTGCTGTACGGAACTTTTAATGTTTTTATGTACTTTTTGGAAAATATTTTTTCATGAGTTTTCTGATTTTCGGTGGGTTTTTTTTATATATTTTATATATGAAGTGGTTATAATTAGTCGTGATTATCTTTATTGGTCAAAGTCTGTAGTATGCAAAAAAGGTCACTGAGAATATCTGCATTTTATGTCGTTCACAATTTTCCTCATTTTGCGTAAAATTGAGTTGTTTTCTGAAAAATAAATAAACTTAAAAACCATACTTTATTTTAAGTATTTAGAAATACAAATTGAGCGATATCGTTAGAGCCGTTTTCAAGATGCACGAAATATGTTTAAATAAAGACAAAGGAATTCAGTAGTTCAAAGATTCACATACTCACTATTTACATAAATACAATAAAGATCTACTGAAAAAATCATAATCATCAAATCCTTGTGGCTCTAGTATATTCATAATGGGAATTTTCTTTTGCATAGCTTTTATCGCGGGCTCTGAGCGCGGCGACCGAATCAAGAAATTCCATAACGAAAATGAAACCTAACACATTCACACGTTGCGCTTGTGTAGCGTTTGTGAATAAGCGCGTGCAATGACGTCGCACTGCATACGCATCATGAAAAGTTTGCCCATCTTTCTCTCGCGCTGTCTAGCTTATGAGTGTGAAGGGGACAGTTAATATTTTGCTTTTGTTATTATAAATATAGCGTGGTCTTAGTGTATTATTGTTTTAATATTAAATTATTATTGTCTAATTATAATTGCATAAGTTGATAAAATATGCTATGCAATAACTTTACCGCGGCAGTCACCGAGTGCCACACGTGTTTTTTTTATTCTAATGCGCCGTTAAATTTTCGTGAACTCGCTGTAAGTACTTCGATGTAAAGTAAATTCAATAGGTAGACGCCGTTCCCGCGTTTCATCGAGCCAGCATAATGACATGAGATGATATTATTATTTTTGTTATGTTTACGGGTAATGCATTGGTAATATGTAATTTTTATAATTGGTTTTAAGTTGGGGGTCATGAACTTAAGATCACTGTTTCTTTTTACGTTTCCAGGAACATTTCGTGTACTCTGTATATTTTTTGCACATACTGTTTATTGGTTTTCGTTTTCTTTCGGTGAAGTAAAAAAACAAAAATTCACATTATGCAGGTTTGTTATTCATCAATAAAGCGAGCCATAAAATATTGCATATAATAACAACAGGTTCCTTACACGAAACGACACAAAATATAAAAATAAATCGCTCTGAAAACGAAGTCCGTCTGTCCATAAAACGGTCGGTATCTCGAATCCGGACGTCAACGATTCACATAAAATACCTTTCATTGTAAATTTATTGAAATGCTTTGCAATTTTAAAGCCGGTGTAAATAAGGACTGTAAGGTTATACGTTCTCTTGGTGTTGTGTTAAGCCGAGCAGGGTGCCAGCGTCCGAACTTCGGCGACATTGTGGCAAGGACCGGTGCAAGGGCGCGCCTCTCACTCACGCAAACGTCTCATACGAATATATTCGGATATCGATCTAATTATCGATTTTAATCGATATTCTACTCATATTAAAATCATTGAGTGAATTTTCTCATTAAATTAAGAATATAGTATTTTTAAAATTCATTTTTAAGTTGCTGTAGCGGATTGACTAGGAAGACTTTTCTATTCAATGAATACAGTGACATCTGCCACTATGGTTTCACTGTAGATCCCTTCAAATACAGACTTCAGAATGGTTCAGTTCGATTAGTCTCCAATATTTGTTCATGAACATGTGAAACCTCTGTAGTTCTCTATTCGTAAACGTAGACAACAAAGAGAAGCGAGTACTTTGTTTTAATTAAACTCCCTCTTTCCCTTCTTATTTAGTATTTCACATTAAACGAAAATAATATTATTAATGTAAATTTGTGTCAAGATGTTTATATGAGCCCATCAATTTTATTTAAGCTTTTCTATGTGATTAACAGTATAATGCAGAATCTTAGTGTATAAGTTTCAACTGTATGCTAGGCTGAGTATTGGTTAATTATGTTTTTTGGACTTACCACGTTCTGTTTCTGCATAGCTTTAAGGTCGACTAAAAGACAATGCATATAACAATAAGTTTATCTGTACAGATCTTTTTGTGTTTGCATAAAATATAAAATACTTATACTAAAGTGCACCTATTGTAATAATAATAATAATAATTTTCTCAGGTGTTAGTATATGTATATAATATGTACCTAGTCAGGTCATAAATTCTGTCACATGTTTAATGTAAAATAATTGAAACAAGTTTATTCATTATGTAACCATTCATATACCAAAATGAACTTAACAAAACATAGATTCTTATGACACTAAAGTTTATTCAAAATGACCTCCGTTATTTTGAATACAGGCCTTCAATCTGCGCGGCCAGTCGTCTATCGCAGCACGAACGAGGTCCATGTCAATATCGGCGGCTGCCTTAATCAAGGATGTTTTGAGTGACTCCAAATTGGGATGAGGCTTTGAGCACGCCTTTTCCTCCAAGTTTTGCCAAATCTTGTAATCTAACGGATTCAAATCTGGACTGGAGGAGAGCCAGTCTTCGTGCCGGATAAAGTCGATTTCACGCGCCGCCAGCCAGTCTTGTGTGCTCTTCGCTCTATGAGCTGGCGCTGAATCTTATTGGAATACCCAGTGCCTGTTATTGAACATGGTATGAGAAACAGGTTCCACAAGGTTCGTCAGGACTGTATTTTGATACACAACTGCATTCGTTTTTACACCTTTCTCACAAAAAATGTACCTCTGTTAAGCCCCAATAAGAAACTCCCAACCATACCATGAGCGAGGATGGAAAATGACCTCGTTGGACACGCGGAATACGGTTGCTCGCTTCTTCACTACTGTGTGCGTACACCTTATCATTTTGTTTGTTGTAGCTCTCTTCTACGGTAAAAATTTTTTCATCCGAAAAAATAATTTCCCGATATTTTTTTCCCGCGTACCGCTTCAACAAAGCGCGGCATCTCTTCAGTCTCAGGTCCATTAGACGAGCATTCAAACGATGTCCTGTTTTTCTTCGATATGCCCGAAGCCCTAAGTCTTCATTTAACACCCTTTTCACCGTGGTTCTGCTTAACCCCATCTGAAGAGCCAACAGTTTCTGCTTACGTTTGGGATTTCTTTGAATTCGCGCCTTCACAGCTTTTATCACTGCTGGAGTCCTAACAGACCGAGGGCGACCACTTCTTGACCTGTCATCTACACTAGAGTCTTCATTGTATCGTTTGATGGTACGATAAACGAATCTTTTGGTTATATTCAAATTTTTCAGTATGTTAAAAATTTGAATTGGCGCGTAACCGCAACGATGCAACGCAATAACTGCAACACGGTCTTCTTTAAGCGTCCACTCCATATTTAAAAATGAGTAAAAATTCTAAAAGTATACATTTTTATTTTCATGAACAATTCGAAATTCGAATTCAATAAACTTTTTTGTGGCCAGCATTCTAAAAGAAAAGTTTTTACTGTGTGACAATACTTATGACCTGACTAGGTATATACATACATGTGTAATTATGTATGACAACAAAGTAGACAAAATTTTGATCACGTAATCTGGATATTGATTGATACACAAATATATTATACATTATGAAATAAAAATCAAATTTAATTTGTATTATTCAGTACTAGTCATTATATCAGTCATTATACAAATAACATCAGATAACATGATTGATTAATTTAAGTCTACATAAAGTAATAAACGATTTTATGACATTCCGAAAAATTACCTCCTGCCCTTATTTCATTTTGTGAACACGTAATTTTACAATCAAATCAACAATACTGGCGATAAACGTGACTGTCACATTAGATTCGTTTCAATAGTAAGCAACTAAACGCAACTTCATTGAATACTAACAATATGGAAATAAGTAATGATGAATAAAACTGTTGCACGAGGTACATACACTGTTCATAGCGTTTCGTACATTTTTTTTGATGAATGTGAATTTCGGTACCTCTATGAAAACTATTGTAAGTTTCTTAAACGTTCGGAAATAATCAAAACACAGTTTCTTTTTTAAGCCAGATAAGACTGATTCTTTAGTAGCGTCGTTAAATAAACAAAAGCTTTTTGTTCAACCTAATAAGCTTTCTTATCTTTTGAATTGAATGCAGTCTATGGACGTTGTCTCCGATCATTAAGCGAATACTTGGAGGGAATTAAAAAAAGAAAATCCTAAGGATCGATATGGAGTGTTTTTTTTGAGACCGAGTGGGTTCCGTACGCGCCTCCGTACACAAACATGGAGTTGCGATCCACCACGTCCGTCGCGTCGCGATGTAAATGATCCCCGTGAATAATGTATTCCATTCCCTAGTCCTACGTCTGACGAATATGGCACAATCGTCAACCGTTACTCTTAACTGCTCCTCGATTGTTCGCTTATTAAGAGACAAACAAATTATCGAGATAATTATTATAACTTTTGTTTTATTGCTTAGATGGATGGACGAGCTCACAGCCCACCTGGTGTTAAGTGGTTGCTTGAGCCCATAGACATCTACAACGTAAATGCGCCATCCACTTTGAGATATAAGTTCTAAGATCTCAGTATAGTTACAACGGCTGCCCCACCCTTCAAACCGAAACGCATTATTGCTTCACGGCAGAAATAAGCCGGGTGGTGGTACCTACCTGCGCGGACTCACAAGAGGTCCTATCATCAGTAAATTAAGAGTTACTTATCGTCCAATTTTCGGAATAGCATCTCAATCAGGGCAATTAAGCTAGCCGAAGGCACCTTATGACGAGTACAGAATGAACGTAATCGCACGATTGTTTTATTAGTGACGGTCGCGAGTTGTGGTCGCACAATAATTTTCGCTCGGCGTGTATGTCTCGCGATGAGACCGAGTTCATGGCCTCTGATACGCGCAACGTTCAGGCGGCACATGCTTGCTTCATTGTTCCGTTTGTTTTTGTTCCGGTATTCGAGGCTGCGAAAACGTTTCCTTGTAATTAAAAATGTGCGTCGAAAATCTTCCAAAGTAACAAAATTATTACTAATTGTTTTTACAAAAAAAAAGAACGTTCAAGAATATTTAAGATTGTGTTGATCGTTCGGCATCATCCAATAATTACTGCTTTAGTGTTGCCAGTCTAAGAAACTTAAAGTAGGTTTAATAGAATTATATAAAAATAACTATAAGTACAGTTTAAATGATTTAATGCCAGTTACAGGAGTTGATAAAAGTCTAGATAATAGCGTAGTTTTATTTATTTTTGGCATTGTCTATGAATTTAGCACAGCGTTGCATTTCTCTTTTTTTCTTTTCATTTGATAATCTCCTTAGCCCAAATACTGCAGTGTCTCAAGACGAGAGTCTATGACGTGACGTGTGTTGCCAGTGATGAGATACGGCAGTGAGACGTGGTCGCTGAGCATGGGCCTTATCAGGAGACTCAAAGTCACTCAAAGAGCAATGGAGGGGGCTATGCTCAGAGTTTCCCTGCGATATCGTATCAGGAATGAGGAGATTAGCAGAAAAATCAAGGTAACTAACATAGTCGGAAGGATTGTAAGATTGAAGTGATATTTATTGAACAGTATTAACACTGAAAGGTTAATTTTACAGTAATTATGTTTCATACTCTAGTGGCATAATATTGTTAGCATGTGAAATTTTATCGCCTCTTAAATTTGTCTAAGTATGATCTCAGCGCTTGGCAATTTAGTGTAGGTTCGCAATGACTCATTTTGTAAGGCACGGAAAAGTATTAACCTAAGACAGAGTTTTAACAAGTACAAAAGCTAATTCAAATCTGAATCGCGACGATTCATTTAAAAAATATATCGGGCAGCATATTAAATTAACTTATCTGTACCTCACGCACGTCTGCATTAGATGCCGGGCCTCTTTTGTACATGAATGACGTCATAGATGAAATATGAACTTAAGTTTAAATGGTTTTCTGGCTTTGATAGGACTTGTCGTGTGAATTGTGAACGCTTTGAGCTGGGATAGATTTGAGAAAATATCGATGAGGTACAGTCTCGTTTTAGTTCAAGGGATTATAAGCTTTATGGTAGGTTATTGGAAGGACTTATTTAGAAGCTAAGCGTTGGACGCGCGAGCGGGTCACGACTGAGGCGCACGCGTGTTCGTGACCTTGCAGCGCGCGCCTCGCTGAGGTCAAACTCTTATGTTGATGCGCACCACACCTTGCTTTCCATAGTTAACTGCAATTCTAACTCTATCCTTCATATTTTCTGTGTGAACATCTATTGAGAATTGATTTACTCTGTAGAAATAAGTCCAATCTGCATGTTGTAAGGTTTTTAATAGTTACTAACTGAGTCCCACAGTAACACCGTTAAATTAGGAAATCCTAAATAATTTGAATGTATTTATCATCATCATCTAATGGTTTGGTATAAAGTTTGTGTTAACGTGTGGCTCTATCGTTTTCTACCGTCATCCTATCGATATAAGACGTATTTTTATATTTAAGCAGATATAAGTCTTATGATAAACTTCTAAAATAATAATAAGCACCGAATTCGCTTGAGAAGATTTATATGGTGCTCGACTATGTGTTGCAAGTAGTAAAGAGACATAATTTTATTAACGTTTTGAGTAACAGTGGAGATTCAGTACGATTAAATTGGATGTGTAAATATAATGATGTAATTTGGGTGGTTCTAGAAGACCTTGTAGGTTAAGCCATAGTTTTTTTCATCTACATGTAACAGTGGAGAAATATGAAAGACTGAAAGTGGATGCTGGTAACACTATTCATTCATATTTAAGGTAGACTTGTTCATCATATTATGGAAACGATACATTTTTATTCTCCAGAGTTTCAGAAGTATTGCATTTGATTATAATAATAAATCTAGATTAAATCTTCAAATTTAGATTTAGATCGTAAAATTAATATACAATAAACACAATTTATTAAGCAGATATAATGAAAGATTGTTTTATAGTTTAACTGTATTTAAGAAATAAATTTAACCCTTTATTTCTTGGCTTTAATTGTTTCAAAGTAACATTTCCAATAACATTAATGTGTTATGGCTGTAGTTTATTTCTACCTTAACACTTTACGTGCGTAGATATATTATTTTATAAGGGTATAATGGCCTATTCAAGTGGCGAGGCGCTGTTCGGACGGCGACTATAGATATTATCAAATCTATACTGTCATTAATAATTTACAGTTGTGAGAAATTATTGGTGTATTTCCTGTACCGAGGCGACAGATTTACTCGTTGTGTAAGTGAAAACCCTGTGAATTGGTGAAGGAATGAGAAATACCGCCATAACAGGGCGTGCACACTTTCTCCCGTGGACTGCGGCGTCTCGCTAGCCTCCGCGCTGCGCCACCCTTTATGTTCAGTTATACGATTAAAAACAAGTACGTACTCGTTCGTAATAATCGATCGAAGCTTTCATTATTTCTAGACTAATATCACGACTGTTGCTTTTCCAATTGCACTTTCGAATTTTTCATTGCTTAACGTTGCCTAATAACAGCTTGTTTAGTATGTGAGATAATTTATATTTGCTTAAAATGTTATAACCATGCTATCTATATATATAAAAATGAATTGCTGTTCGTAAGTCTCGCTAAAACTCGAGAACGACTGGACCGATTTGGCTAATTTTGGTCTTGAATTATTTGTGGAAGTCCAGAGAAGGTTTAAAAGGTAGATAAATATGAAAATGCTCGGAATTAAATAAAAATAACAGTTTTGTATTCCCTTTGCTGTCTTTATACAAAAGTTTAGGTCTTTTATATATCGATTGAGGCACTACGAAGTCTGCCGGGTCAGCTAGTATTATATATTATGAAATTAAACATGTGTGGCTTTTCCATTGTGTGATTATTGATGTTAGATAACTACCTACTTATCTTTTTTGTTCACTGAGAGAATGGGGAGAACTACGGTGAATACATACATACATGCAAGCATGTACACTTCATGCTGGACTGCGTTCGTCGGCAGCAAAAATGTGTAACGGTTGTGGAACAAAAACGTTTTAAAATTAATAAATAATAAATAAATAATAAATAAATAATATAATAATATAATAATAAATAAATAAATAAATAATAATAAATAATAATAAATAAATAATAATAATAATTAATAAATTATTTGTTAATTGTCTAAATACATACATATATCTAAATAGGCAAAAATTGATGTTCTTTGGAATATTTTTCCTCTATACGTTCTTAGGTCATTCGTCTGATTGTGAGGACACTTTTTTTTTTTTTTTTATGATTGATAGATTACTGGTGGCCCGGAGGCCTTTCCAGTTTCACCAGGACATGTGGGCAAGCAAAGGCTCAGCCAGGAGGGGGTGAGGACACTTGATACCTACACATGTACGAAAAATGGTGCGGGTACGTTTTAGTTTATTTCATCCATGAAGTTTCACAGCGGAACGTGGCTTGGATTCACTAGAATTACTAGTGAATGCCGCCGACCACCACCCTGAGACATGAGAGACGAGAAGTCTCAATTGTAAATTATACGGCTTTCCTACCCTTCAATCCGGAACGCATGATTATTTTGCGGGACAAATAGGCAGACTGGTAGTATCTGTTGGTATATTGATGATTCATTGAGGTTGATATGCATATTACTTCGATTGCCTATTTTTTGGTTGTCAACTAACATGTTTGTTCATTATTATACAACTAAATTCGTTTTTTTGGAAGCCTAGAAATTTGAAAGCTTATGATTGGTCATATAATCATGTAATTGTAAATACTAGCGGTCCCGCAGTAGTCGAAATTCGACTATAATTAATTGGAATTGTAAGTTTGTACACTATTATTATGATTGTATTTTATACTTCTATAATCACAAATTTCGCCAAGGCTATAAAAAATATTAATATAGACAAACAATATTTAATCTATTATCAATTTGACCACAGACGTCAAGAACAAGTTTGACAATAAATAGTATGCATGCGTGTGTGCGTCAAATACATGGTATGTAGTGTGTGTAATGTTTTCTTTATTGATTTAATGTATCTTTTATCCATTATTTTAAAAAAATATTAGCATTGTGTACTTCTTCTCTGTATTCTTTATGTGTGGAAAATTTCATACTCCTCCGACCACGCAATTTTCGTAAAAAGGGATACAAAGTTTTTGCTTCACGTATTAATATATAGATATCTCATTTTCTTACGGTGAAAACGGGACTTTTTTAAACTAAACATTTCACAAAACAGATCAATGCAAAAGTGAGCTCCCATTGGAAATATTAAACATTTTATTAATTCAAAACCTATTTATGCTTAATTTCGATACATGTTTTTGAATAAAAGTAACACAAAGATTTTAATATATAATGAACCAAACATTTTAATCAATTGGAATTGATATTGATGCTAATCAAATTCGTAATATGTACAAAATTAATAATAATAAATCTGGCAATTTAAAGGTATTCGCGTTTAGAATGTTCAATTTTATATCCAAATTTAGCAAAAAAATATAACATCCATCGACCATAATAAATTATTTCGCAGTAACTTTTTAAATTAATTGGTAGGTGCCAAAGAAAAAACCCGATCATTATATAAAACGTGGCGAAACGATTCTGCAAATGAGTTGTGTAAATCTTGAAAGAAATGTCCTCGACGATTCGACCTTACTCGGGCAAAAGTTGTAATGAACACCACAAAAGGAGTAGACACGAGCCATGCACTGCTAATGTTCCCCATTAAATAATGGAACATCAATTTGTAACTCTGCCTTAAACACATCAAGACTTACAGCCAAAAGTCATGTGAGATCGATGAAAATTTATAAGAAAATTAATTTTGATTGAATTTATGCAAACTTTATTGTATATTTTTGGATTCTGTTTTATGCAAATCAAATCATTATCGTGTTGATTTATATGTAGCTCCAAATTACAGAGAGATCAAGGACTCGTGGTCGTGAACTCATTCTGATTAGAGGCAATCTAATCAGAATATGTTTTCGACGTTTTAATGATGATTTTAGATTGAGTATAATTAAACAGAATTTATTTAATCTGCACTAATGTTTTAAAATAGATTGTCTTGCTCTTGCACTCTTGTTTGCGTCTTCCACCTGTAGAGCGACTCCGTTAACTTGTAAACTGGAATTTCAGGTTATTATTGTACAAATTTAGTTGCGTTCGATTCGTATTTAATGAACTTGGTACGCCGCCTCATAAAAACGAGACGGAATGCAGTTACTGCAAGGCATACAATTATGTCCTCCAGGTATACTTTCAACATATATGAACGGACCAGCTCAGAGCTCACCTAATATTAAGTGTTTCTCGCATTTGCAGCGCTGTACATTACGTTGAAGTCTCAAAGCGTAAAATTCAATGAAGATTCGTTCTGAGCAAGAGAGTCGGTTCAAAGATGTTACGGGTTTTTTTTACACCCTGTTTGGACTTAGGCAATCGTAAAATATGTTAAATGTACTGTTTAATTTAAATTTAAACCGTGAAAGCTCATACCCGGTATGGATGCGTGGTTGGGCTCGCGCATATCCCGTCTTTATGATAAACAATATGTAATATATTGATTTGATTATATCTAATATTATTGATTATTTTATATTATATGATATTTTTCATCTTTTATCACTATTGCATATTAATGTGGAAGTGTGTGTACGTTAAAGGTATATTTTCTTAAAATATCTATTATAAGTATACTGGTATATATTTATGAATGTGAGCCCAGTAAACTTTTTGCTTTTGTCTGTCTTGTTGTTTTGTCTGTTTGTTTTTCGAGCATCATGATAAAGCAGCTCCACTGATTTTAAAAAGTTGGCAATTTTATTACTTTCTGACTATACGTTTTCTTTTAATATAGTATCTATACGCTAGATATATAACGTTTTATAAATTTGTATGTATTTTTGTATTTTTTGCTTGTTTCTCCTACTTTCATGTCAAAATACAGTAACGGATGAACATGATTTTTTTAAAGTCATAGTTTTAGGTCAGCAGATTTACATAGGTTGGCTTTTATATCGAAAACATTTCAATTCTACGAAAAAATATTTCATTATCTTTAGAAAAACTAATTAACATTTTATCTTGATCACCCGGGCGAAGCCGCGGTTAACAGGTCATTTGATATAAACACATCGACGAATATAAAAACACAAAATTTTCTCAATCTTTTTCTACCTTGTCCAATTACGCCAATTTCTATGGCGCGTTATAACACATGAGAATCAAGTTACATCTATCTGGCTTATGAAACGATAGGTTTCTTGACAGCGGATGTCATAACAAAAAGCGTCTTACCGTTAATGTGTGCAGTGTGCAGCCGATTATGAAAACCTTCAGATCAACGGACGACATGCGTCCGTAGGTACCTCACGACATTTCTTTTTTCCGTCTAGTTTAAAGATTGTTCAAAAGATTATAAATTACGTGCTCGTTTCGCAATTGTCATTTCCTGGTTGCAAAAAGTTCTCCATAATTTTGCTAGATGTCGTTAGAGTTTCGGAGTGTTACAATTTATTCGTTCTTCGTTTTGTAGTCTTAAAGCCAATTTTTTGTATGGCTCTAATAAAGAATCAAAAAAAGCCAATTTTTAATTAGGTATGTACATTCGGTGATGTTAGAAAAAAAAACTGGTATCTAATCATAACGCTGGTGGTAGGACCTATTGTGAGTCCGCACGGGTAGGTACCACCGCCCTGCCTATTTCTGCCGTGAAGCAGTAATGCGTTTCGGTTTGAAGGGTGGGGTAGCCGTTGTAACTATACTGAGACCTTAGAACTTATATCTCAAGGTGGGTGGCGCATTTACGTTGTAGATGTCTATGGGCTCCAGTAACCACTTAACACCAGGTGGGCTGTGAGCTCGTCCACCCATCTAAGCAATAAAAAAAAAAAAAAAAAAAACGCAAAAGTTATATGAATGTTCGTGAGTTTTAAAGATATTTATTTTTGTTTTTTGTAATTCTGGACTGTAGGCAATATTAAGAGGTCCGTTGAATGTAATGAGAGCTTGAACAACTGAGTGCTCGGCTTATGCGGTCACATAATAATTACCTTTAATAAGGTGACTTTTGCAACGAACGCAGAATGTTTTAAGTCCCCCTTGATAGACGTTACGTAATGAAATATTTCGTGAAATTAAAAATTCTTATAAATGAATTGCGCTGGAATGAGAGCTTTCTGTCTTATCGATAGATTTGTTTTCTAATTACCTTTACGAGTTTTAGCTGTGTTACAGAAATAATCCCTCTCAATACCTTTCTCACTCATCTTTATACATTATATTTTTGGAATGTATTGTGTAGACCTGTAAATGTTATTCGATCTTGATGTCTGGAAACTACAACTAATTACAGCCCAAAATTTGTTTCTAGTAGCAAATTGTGCGTTATTTTCATGTTACTCTCTTTGCTAACTTCTTTTTATTACACCTTTTGAATATTGGTGTGCTGTGAGTTCGAGTGGTCGATGCTCCAATGTTACCGAAGCCATTGATATAGTTTAAAATTTAAGGTAGACAACAGCGTTCACGTTGTTGTGATGTGTGCTCCGGTTTTCAGTTTCACATCGTTTGGACTAGTTTGGCTCGTGTGCTTGTCTATAGGTACTGTTGAAAATGTCTGTAAAATGTCTGTAAATGTTTACTGGTGGTAGGACCTCTTCTGAGTTCGCGCGGGTAGGTACCACCGCCCTGCCTATTTCTGCCGTGAAGCAGTAATGCGTTTCGGTTTGAAGGGTGGGGCAGCCGTTGTAACTATACCGAGAACTTATATCACAAGGTGGGTGGCGCATTTACGTTGTAGATGTCTATGGGCTCCAGTAACCACTTAACACCAGGTGGGCTGTGAGCTCGCCCACCCATCTAAGCAATAAAAAAAATAAAAAAAAGTGGACGGAAGGTATACTCATAGGCGCCTTTAAAATTACTAAGACAATCGACCCTTCCATCAAACAGTGGCTCGAGCTGTTTGTTTGGAATTCGTGCCGTATTTAGATATGTTTCGGTATTTTTAATTGTGAATTTATTTTTTTGATTAATTGATCTAATTATCTAGATTCATCGTATAATTATTTCTCTATGTGCACATATATCGAAAAATAAGTATGGTTTCATAATTTAAGATTAATATAATGGTTAATTTCTTGGTAATCAATTTGTAATTATACTTTAATAAAAATCCGTTAAATTTGAAAATTTACTAAATAAATTAAAAAGTTGTATTAAGCATTAAAGAGATGTCTCTGTGCGCTCAATCTTTGGTTGTCTCGTCACTACCTAGTTTCAGTCGATGTCAAGAGATGGCGTTAGTAACAATAATTTAACTGCGTGTTTCAACGTATGTTTATTTAATCCAAGAATAGCTAGTTATAAATTCAATACTATTGGTATTTAAATTCAACCAGTTACTTGAGATTTTAATGCCGCAACGAGAACTAAGCAGGTAGCGTAACAAATAAAAACACACAGAGTAGTAGGTACTGTGGAGCTGTTAACAATTTATCGAATATAAATATGTTTTTAATTTTAGCTAATGTAAAGTTTATTGGTTTGTTGAGTTTATCAAAATAAACTATTTTCAAATGTGTCCTGTTTAAAATGTATACATGTATAACATGGAAATTGAAAACACCTGACTATTAATCTTAATTATTTCGTAATTAGGTATGTAATTACTACATTTAAAGAGACTAAGAATTTAATAACAGTAAGAGGTTAACAAAAGATAAGTCATTGCGTACTTAATTCAATTTAATAGTTGTAGCTACATAATTAAATTAACAAATGAATGCTATGCTATGAAAATGAGCATTCTTAAATTGTTGCAATTATATTTCCGTTAGTAGTCGGTTGATGTTCGCATCAGGTATGTTTATCATGAGGTATCGGTAGGCTGCATGGCTATAGGCATTGCCGATGTTAACGAGTGGCAGTAACTCAAGTTCGTCCCATGACAATTATAGGTATATAGGTACTCTATGGCCTATCTGAAAGTCTGTAGGTATTCTGTGTACATAAATAAAATAAATTATAACCCAAGGTGCCGATGGATACGTGCTTGTTTCACATCTTACCAGTTATAATATCCATCGCGTTATTGACCTTAATCATTACAATTTATAGTCGTTCAGTGTGTAATACCATAAAGGTTTTATCGAGTGTCGTTACGAGCCCGTGGATAGCGCACCTTATTGCGATTTGCTGTTTGCGTTTTATTATTTTGATAATATTTTTAATGTCACATGGAAACGTAAGCGAACGATGACAATTCATCAGTTAATTAACTTGTTTAATTTCCTACTACTACTAATGATAATTATAATGTTGGTTCGAACGATATTTCGATCTTGCGGTAGGCAGCAGCTTGGCTCTGCCCCTGGCATTGCTGAAGTTCATGGGCGACGGTAACCACTCACCATCAGGTATGCAGGCCGTATGCTGGTCTGCCTACAAGGGCAATAAATAAAATCATGTCCCAAGATGGTAGCATCTACTTTTTGACGTCTATGGATTCAGGTAATAACTTAAAACCAGGTGAGCTGTGAGTTCACTTGACCATTTTTTTAAATTTATTGAGTGAAAAAAGGTGCTGTGAGAGACCCGAAAACAATCGCAATAAAGAAAATATGTAATTACGTACAGTTTGCTAGGGAGTTGTTATAGGATATCAATTGCGTTTTATTAAATTATAAAAATAGACATGGTGTCCAGAGAATGTTGTTTAATAGGTTGGTTCAACTGGAAAAGGCCAACACCAAACACCGTAACGTTTATTTCATTCGTAATATTAATAAGTATAATTAAAACTACTTTTTTTACGTTTTAATTTTGCGTTCTTTTTATTGTAATTATAATATTATTTCCAGGAAATTTTATAAAACATTCGAAACGTCGGAATTCAGAATCCACCAGATAAGTACACACTAAGTTAGTATGTTTAATATTGTCGACGTCGTCCAAAACACGTCATTACGGATCCTCCCGATCCATTAACGGTGCTTTTAGGTACCACAAGCACCGGTAATGTCACACCGTCCTCGTCGAACCCATCGCTTGCGACCAAGGGCTCGACGAGCGAATTAACCCATAGACACAGCCCACTGAGCTTCTCGCCGGATCTTCTCAGTGGGTCGCGTTCCCGATCCGGTGGTAGATTCTGCGAAGCACTGCTCTTGCTACAGCCAGTGTTAGCAACACTCCGGTTTGAGCCCCGTGAGCTCACCTACACGTTAGGGTGAAGCTGAAATAGCCTCTCAAGGCTAACAGCATAGGTAGGATAAAAGAAAATTGTCTAATAATTATATGGCACTTGCTCTTTTTTTCACTCCATCCCGGACGGTAAGGAAGACGGTTGAAAAAATTACCAAAACATAAAAAGCTAAACGAAAGTATATGTAACGTTTTTTAAAACCTAGAATAATGAGTTAAAAATAAGGCTGTATATAATTAACTTAAACAAATACGCGTTATGAATGATTCGTATTTAAATTATTGATTTAGTTTAAATTTTTGGTTTAATGCTAGATAAATGATTA
This sequence comes from Bombyx mori, assembly GCF_030269925.1. NCBI lineage: Eukaryota > Metazoa > Arthropoda > Insecta > Lepidoptera > Bombycidae > Bombyx > Bombyx mori. Next base: position 9,805,411 of record NC_085111.1, read on the forward strand.
TACACATAACAACACTATAAATGTGTTGATTTGTTTTTTCCGATTTGAACTTCGAACACGATAAGTTGTTTGAAAAAAAATTAATTTTCAATAGGCTACATCTCAAACTATACTGTGACAATCATGTTTTTATCTTAGGTTAATTTATTTTTGACTAATTTTGAAGAGGTCCTGCCCTAAAAATCGTATCGAGCGATGCGACTGTGCCAGTGTTCAAATCTCGCAGGCAGGTACTAAATTTTCTATTGAAGTACGCGCTTGTCAAATGTTTACGAACGACTTTCACGATGAAGGAATAAGATCATATAATATAAACCAAACCCGCAAATATTATAGTTTACGAATTACTGCTGGCCGGGCGTGATCCCACACGAATAGGCACCACTACTCTGCCTACTTCTGCCGTGAAGCAGTAATAAGTTTCGGTTTGAAGGGTGGGACAGCTGTTATACTATAAAACTTAGTCTTAGAGCTCATGGCTCAAGGCGGGTATTTACGTCGTAGATGTCTATGGGCTCCGGCAACCACTTAACGCCAGGTGGATCATGAGCTCATCCCCCCGCCTATGCTTTTATTTATTTATTTTTCATTGCTTAGATGGATGGACGAGCTCACAGCCCAACTGGTGTTAAGTGGTTACTGGAGCCCATAGACATCTACAACGTAAATACGCCACCCACCTTGAGGTATAAGTTCTAAGGTCTTCTAAGGTCTAGTTACAACGGCTGCCCCAACTTTCAAACCGAAACGCATTACTGCTTTACGGCAGAAATAGGCAGGGTGGTGATGCCGCCTATGCAATAAAAATACTCGTTTCATTGAATATTTCGATGTATATTTTAGTTGTAGCCGCTATCTGGCGATTATGTCGCATACTTCTATCTTATTCTAGTAAGAAAACGCTGTTATTTAAGCCCGGTAAAAATAAAATGTCAATGTAGCTGTTTTATTGGAAAAATAAAATCGAAGATCAAAACAATTTATACAAATACAGAACAATGTAGGTACATGAATACAGTAGGTACAGTCTATTTCAAATTAATATTAAAGAAGCAATGTTTATGTTCTCATAAAGCATTTGTTCTTTTTTCAAATATGTTTTTGTTAAAAAAAAATTAAATTTAGTAAATTTAAAATCATGTGCAGCTGCTTACACGTCGATTTATTTTACACAGATTATGTCACATAAACAGTTTGTTACAAAAGCGAAAAAACATTTTAAGCTTTATCTCAACATAAATTCGTTTTGACATTTCCTTATCTGGACCAGAGAAGTTTAGAGTTGAAATAAAATTCGATAAACGTAAAAGTAATGCGTTGATCCTTCGACGCGAATACCGGGCTTGGACCATGCGAGGACGTATGCATGCAAGTATAAACACGGGCTTCTCCGATCACCAGTAAAGTCACGTTTCCATTGTTCGTGGGCGGTAGATAAAAAGTTCTCAAAGTTAAAATAATTAGTTTCAGCACCGAAAGCGTATTCTCACGAAACAAGAAGCTTAATTAGTGTTCATAAATGTGCGATTTGGAGTTCATTTTTGGAGTTCATTTTTGAAATAAACATATGTATATAGAAAATCGGGCTCTCCAAAAGCGAGACTCAGCAAGGCCTGACTGAAGCTAATATTATTTTTTCATTATTGTGAACAGTGATAATTAAAAATACTTTTACGGCTTAACCTCATATGAGATTAAAACGTAAATGTCTGTAAACAGTGATATTACGAATAGAGTCACAGAAAGCGCAAAATTAACTTAGTCATCAGATTTATTCCAGCAAGCCAAAATCAGAAGAGCATAAGTTACATTATTATATTTTAAACATTTTAGTTTTAAACATGCTTTGATTTAGGATTTAAAGTAAGGTAAATGCTAGTATTCACGTGTGTAAATATTGTTGAGAATTTGAAAGTGACCTTTTTCAAAGAGGCTACGACAGTTATCCATTTTTTTCTGAAATTTATTGTATAGATAAAAGTGAATATTATTAGCTCTGACCAAGGCATTATTCGTATTTATCGTTTGCGAGTTGTATATTAGATTGAATTAAACAAGCGAAGACGCGCGCGTAGAGCTAAAAGAATGTGTATTTAACAAAATAAAAATATCATAATTATTTTATTTATTTATTTTATTGCCCTTTTAGGCAGACGAGCATACGGCCCACCTGATGGTGAGTGGTTACCGTCACCCATGGACTTCAGCAATGCTAGGGGCAGAGCCAAGCCTCTGCCTATCACAGTAATATTACACAGAGAAGCGAAGCTGATTTTCAATAGCATATTATTAATAGTATCTTCAATAGTTTATTATCAATATTATAATAGTGTATTATTTGATAGTATATGGTGCGTTCTATCGTTTTAATCTATTGGATTATGTTTGTTCTAATAAATGTTTGACACAATATTTTTCAGATTAAATTAACAATAAGGAAATTGTATGGCATTGTGGGAGGTGCCATTTGTAATGTCGAGTGAAGTGCATGCGCACGCGCACGTCGTGTGTTTATCTACCAGATCGATGTAGTGATAGGCCATAACGAGCACGAAGGTAGTGTTCCTCTATAGGGTTTTGCTCAATCGTCGTTCCGCCCTTCGTGCTAATTCCCCCGGTGCATAAATCTCGAAAGATCGAGTGCCGTATACTGTCGCCATTCGTCACCGTTGTGCGACCGACTATTGAAAAACGAACGTGATTCGGATATTACAGGCCCAGAGCGAGTAACTTAGACGCCTCATTAAATAAATTTATTCCGTACGATTGTGATTCGATACGATTGCGGGCTGACCATTCAATACGTTTGATTCATAGTTTGTCCAGTTCGAAGGAGTTTTTCGAGTTGATTCAAAGCACTAGCTGTTGTTTAAATTACGACAGCAGATCTTTTAGGCGTTGATTGGTTTTGTAAAACAAAATTATGCTAGAATATATTTATTATTTATGTTGCTAGACGAAAAGATGAAGTCAGTGTTTGTAGGTGGTTATTTGAGGCTATAGACACCGTAGTCGTGAAGGCTGCTACTCGCGATGAGACATGAGGTCGAAGGCTCTACTGTGTTAAAATGTGCGGGTCAGTCGCAACAGCTACCTGCGGCTGTTCGCCTCGCGGATGGATTTGGACTGCCCAATAATACAACATTGGACACGTGTGTATGTTGAGCACTCTGGATCCAAACCAGCCTTTAGATTAAGGTAGTTTCGACCTTAATTTTGAGTTTTTGTTTTGTTATTATTATTTGTTTTTTTGGTATATTATTATTGCTTTTGTTCTATTCCGAGATTGTAGTTTTTGTTTTTATTTAATTCTGGTATACTATATGAAATGTTAATGTAATATGGATGCAAAATCTGGAGTAAATGAAATATATTTTTTTTTGTTTGTTTCTTATATGGGTGGAAGAGCTCACAGCCCACCTGGTGTTAAGTGGTTACTGGAGCCCATAGACATCCACGATGTAAATGCGCCAGTCACCTTGAGATATAAGTTCTAAGGTCTCAAGTATATTTACAACGGCTGCCCCGCCCTTCATACCGAAACGCATTACTGCTTCACGGCAGGAATAGGTAAGGTGGTGGTACCCACCCGCGCGGACTCACAAGAGGTCCTACCACCAGTAATGGCCAAAATATGGCAAGAACGTGTCCAAATTTCAAGACGTAAATTTTGAATCAGCAATTGAATTCCTTCGTGCCAAAGCCACCGTAAAACACCACACTCACATCTGTTACTAACTTAGAACTCGTGTTATTTGATAGCATAAACTCTATTTTATATTTTCTTAATATTTATTATCTCCGAAGGCCAAAGGTATTTACAATTAGTTGAATACTTAAAGAAACATAAATTGAGTTATTTAGAAATTGCAGCATCCGTGTAGTATTAAACACTGATGCAGAACGACCGACTGAGATGTTAATAGCGTAGCTTGTACTTGAATAATTGAAATTAATTTGGATTTTTCTTGAGGATAAATAGTATCTAATCGATCTCAGAATTAGCTTGAGAAGTGCTTTCTCACAAAATCTTAAATTTGAACGCCATAAATATACTGCAAAATACGATTAATTATGTAACGTTGAAATTTGCATCCATATATGTAATTGAATTTCAATGAATTCCTTTGTGGAATTACAGTAAATACCCCGGATTTTTATTTCTCCTTTCTTCGATCAGATAAATTGAAGTGTATTTAATTAATAACTAGTGGTCCCGCAGTAGTCGAAATTCGACTATAATTATAATAATTGAAATTATAAGTCTATACTAATATTATAAAGAGGAAAGATTTGTTTGTTTGTTTGTTTCGAATAGGCTCCGAAACTACTGGACCGATTTGAAAAATTCTTTTTCCATTAGAAGCCGACATTGTCCCTGATGAACATAGGCTACTTTTTTAAATTTTTATTTTATTTTATTTTTTGGTTTCATGTGTGTTTTAATGTTTCCGAAGCGAAGCGAGGGCGGGTCGCTAGTTGTTTATAAGTTTAATCTATAATCACAGATTTCGCCAAGACTACATTATAGACAAATAATATTAAAGACAAACAATATTAATCTATTCTCAATTTGACCACAGACTTTAAACAATAAGAAAAGTTTGACAATAAACGAAGGGTAGGTATTTATGTATGGGTGCTGTGTCAAATACATGGTAGTGTGTGTAATATTTTTTTTATTCATTTTACGTATATTTTAGCATAATGAAAAAAAAAAATTAGCGTTCTGCACTACTTCTCTGTATTTTCTATAAGTGTGGAAAATTTCATACTCCTCCGCCCGCACAATTTTCGTAAAAAGGGGTACAAAGTTATTGCTTCACGTATTAATATATAGAGATATATTATTGTGACTAAGCTATACTTTACTGCTGCTCCGGGAGGAAATGTAATAGCTAACAATAGTGTATTTAAAACAGAGACAGGCGGTTCGATCGTAATTCACACCGCTGTTTTGCGGACAGTACGTAGTTTTGCGTGCGGCGGTCTTGATAAGAGGCTTGACCGTGCCGGGTCACTATAAATATTGCCGAGTTGAGTACCGTTCGAATCGACTATGGATCAGACACGGATTTCATTAGTGAGGAGGTGTTTGTTGCATTCTTAACGTTAATCACACAAATGGCTTTTAGTCGTTTATTTTGCATATGAATATTTTTGTTAGAAATTAATCTTGATTTATATATCTACATATATGCGCATTACATTTGTATTTAACGAAAATAAGAAGGCAAAGTAAGGCAAAGTATACTGGTGGTAGGACATCTTGTGAGTCCGCACGGGTAGGTACCACCGCCCCGCCTATTTCTGCCGTGAAGCAGTAATGCGTTTCGGTTTGAAGGGTGGGGCAGCCGTTGTAACTATACTGAGACCTTAGAACTTCTATCTCAAGGTGTGGCGTATTTGACGTTGTAGATGTCTATGGGCTCCAGTAACCACTTAACACCATGTGGGCTGTGGTCTCGTCCACACATCTAGGCAATAAAAAAAAATAAAAAAATTATAGATTTAATTTTCAAAAATGTTTCAGTTGCTGTTTAATACAATAAAAATTCAGTATCTAGTAATCGACTTCGATCGTACTAGACCCGATTGACATTTTACGGCTACTTTAATTTTAAATATTATACGCTTTTGGTTTTGTTATTAGTTAGAAAAAAAAACAAATACAAAAATCGGTAAATTATTATTAATGTAGTAATCTAATAAATAAATCCACTGAAAGACATTCGATAGAAGTAAAGATTTACCGTTTAATCGACTGTCCATGTAAATTCTTTAATCCAACAATCTGAATATTTACTATTATAGCGATGAGAATGACTTTAAATATTATATCCACATATCAAAATTAGTTTGAACTATTTATAACTTTTATCGCGACAAAAACTACTTTATGCAAAACTAATTTATACTCCAGCAATATCATATAGGTACATTAAATATGTTGATGATAAATAAAATAATGTAGTCAAAAATAAATGAACTCCAAAAAATCAATGAGCTACACAATTGTTTTACTTATTTACATTTAACTATTATATAAATGTTTGAACTAGTAATACTAAAATGGTATAGATCGTTTCTTTTTAATTATTTAAATACATCTTCCTTATTATACAAATTGCTTCTCCTATGGTTTTATCGCTCTCTCACGATCAATGTTGTCTAACGGCCATCGCATTTTTTTAATTAGCTTCCAAAATAAAGCCCTCATAAATTTTATAGCAACATAGAGGTGTAATGTGGACTCCGAAGAGGTCCGCTGCCCGTCGTACCTACTCACCGCCGGTATTCGGGTATCGCTTTTATGATCGCCAGGGACGTAATCTAGGATAGAACATATTACGGACTTATGAGTAGTCGTTACTCATGCTTTATCATTTGATCAGAACATGAAGGAATGTTTCCTAAATTCTGCTTTTGCTTTTCTCGTATATTAAAATTTAAAATTATTTCTTTGATGATATTTCTTGTAATGATGACTGATTACGCCCCTGTGCGAAGAGTTTATACAATCTATCGTTTATGATTGATTAATCAAGAAGTCCATAGTTGATGGCTTCCGCACCTATTCTACTGATTGCAAAGTATTAACTTCGGAAAAAAATCCATCTAGCGTTATAATTTACTAGTTTGCAGGGATTATCATAAAATTGCAATTGAATGTCATTGACATGTCAATTACACAAACGGAGAATGTTGTGCTTGATTTTAGCTAGTTATTTTATTAAATGTTAGGTATTTTATCGAGGTGTTATTTCAAACATAATTTTGATTTTAATGATGTTAGGGATTATGTGACCTAACAGGGATAGTAGTATTTCTACCCAGCCTATTTCTGCGAGAAACAGTTAATTTTTGTTTGAAGAGTTAGACGGCAGTTGACTGCATAAAAATGGCGATTTCGATTTAATATTATAGGGATATCCGTAACCAGAGGAAACTAGGCGCGACGGGAGCTCGACAGGGGCATTAAATTTTTTTTGTGTCCTATTTCACTCGCGTTTAGGTTTTTTACATGATATTGACGTTTTTTTACGTTCACGACCTAGTGCCACTATTTATGTATTACGTGAAAAGAAGACACGAGCATATGGTCCACTTGATGCTGTAGTACATAGTTACCGTTGCTCATGGAAATCAATAATTCAAGGGGACAGCTTTGATCTGCATATGAAACTCCTTCACATCTTTGTGGTGGGATTTCGAAAAACCTCTCGAATCTAGGGCATATACTCAAATAATATTTTCTCGGAATTTCAAATCTTTATGTCCGTCCGGCTTTAGAATTTGACTGTACGAAAATTTTTATTTCCTGTTCCGAAGCATATAGACGAGTTTAGAAAATAGCAATTACAAAACTGTTTTTGGCCACAGAATACCTGCAATCAAATCAACATGGAGTTTTAATTGAAAAGTGATTATTAGTATTTTACGTAACATCGTTAAAGTTAATTTTGTCACTTATTTAGAATTCAACTTTCCTTTTATTTATCGTCGTCTGTATCAGAATCAGGCTCATTTAGATTGTTCATAGCGGTGGCACGATTCGAGCTTCATAATACAACTGTCATGTGTGTGGGTAACTCGTAAATAATTGAGTTCAAACATTGTTTCCAAGATAAAGATCACGTCTGTAGAACATAAGCGCAAGCGGCTTGAGAGGCTTGTCCGTGCGGACGGTGGCAGCTTTCGAATAGCTGGTGGTGTTTGGCAGTCGGCCGCGGAACTTGCCAACGGATAACCACACTTTCGGAGCTCAAGAACCGCTTCTCTCGATAGATAACCTTACCCATTATTTTACTTGACACGCTTCCATCACATTAAAAACTTATCGGTGCAATTGCTCGCATTTTTTTCTTTATCACAACTTGACATTATTTCGTAAATGGCAACATTTCGTGCCTCCAGTAAAAACAAAATGTTTTGTGTAACAATATAATGTTTCACTTTCTAAGAAGACTTAGATTATTGCTGATATGAAACGATTGTTAGGTATCCGGCGATGAAGCTTGGACAGTTTTCTTTGACCCTGACGCTGTATCTTTCGTCGACAAAAATTACACGGTAGAGAATATGCCGGTAGTAAAGTATATCACTCTGGGATCTGACAGTATAATATTGCAATAGCCATTACGGGCACACCGTATCATCTTCAAAGTGCCTCGTAAACGCGTTACACGGCTACTAGAAATGTAATTTAGCGGTACCGAGAAAGAGACGATGGCTATCTTTAGGTGAATGAAGCGACATTACTGCACTGTAACACTTTTTTCTGGTTAAGGTGTTCTGGTAACTTATCTCTCGATCATATTGTCCGTAACCGTACAATGAAAACATAATTTTTCAGATCTACCCGCCTTGTTCTGGCTCCATAAAACTTTCGCAATACATAACGCATGCAGCGCATACGCAATCTCGCCGAACACATGCCCACTGGGTCGGTATGTAAAAGCGGTATTAAACATAATGTTATGCAAATTCCTGACTTAAGAATAAAATAATATTCAGTAACAAGTTGCCATATCATAAGTTCAGAACATTGTATGTTTCTATATTTATTATTGTAATTATCTGTAAGTCGGATTGCTTAACTTATTAACAGATTAATGTTTCCTATATTCATTTATTTTGTCGTGCAAATATATTTTATAATGGCTCCAGGTATTTTTTTTAAATAGAATATTTATTTCTAGAAATAGTTAATTGTTATCTTTATACGTTTGCGCATATTATGCTTGAGAATTTCAGCATGTTTGTGCATTAAAATCAGCGACACTAAGCAATTTGTCCATTAATTGTTTTATGAATAACATTCTTCTATTTCAATTGACAAATGAAACAAAAAGTAGATTTAATTGGTCCGGGCGAGAGTGACATTCGAGGTTGTCAGATTTAAGTCGTGTTCAAGGTGATAGGCTCTCTCGCGTCGCACTAAAATGGCGATCGGGCTGGCATTTAAATGCCATGCATTTTTAAATTCATTCGACGTACGCAATTAACAATTCGACTTCGATTACTTTGTCATAATCGAGCGCGTGTTTATCGACGTAGTCCGTTAGGAAACTTATTAAGAATTCATAGCACCATTAGTGTGGAAATTACCTTTACGATTTCTGAGAATATCAAAAACATTAGCAACAAAGTTTATGGGAAACGTTATTAGGCCCCGCATTCTTTATGTAAAAACACCACTCGAGCATCATCCTTCGAGTGTTCCAATATGAATAGAATCACAAGAGGCCAATCGCTTTTTTATCTCATTCGTATGTAAAACTAGTAGCTTTAATATTGAAGTGTCGTATCGTTTAAGGTGTAATTCAAAATCAAAATAATCACGAACTTACGATCAAAATACGTAATCGGTTGTTCTATTCTAATTTATGGAGAAAAAGAGTTTTTATTAAGGAAGGCGTGTATTCAGCCCGGGTCGTTAGTTCCAGTTTGAACGAATTGGTATCAGCTACTAAATAGCTATTCAGATAATAATAGCTCGTCTCAAGACGGTCCGTGTGGTACACAATTGAAATGTCACACGAATTCCTTGAAAAATATAGACAATATAATACAAAAATCTAATGAATAATTAAAAAAGAAGCTTATAATTACGGTTCGTGATTAGTTTCGTACAAACGACCGCACCGAAATGATGTTATCAATCAATCGTTCATCGTTTACGAAAACATTTTAGTTCGCTTTTAAACGGATGCGTAATATTGGCGTGGTGAAACGGTACAATTTATCAACGCTGTCATACTATATGATTTACAGCGATGCCGACTTGGCAGTCGTAGTGTAAAAGTAGAACCTTAGGTAGTTAAACTACTAGTTGCTTAGATAATAACTCAGCGATAGATTTACAATCGTTAATTATAACAATATTTTCACAAAATTAATTTCGAATTTCTTTTTAAAATTTATTTCAGTTTCTTGTATGTTGTATGTAGTTGAATAACAATGTTATATTTGTAAAATATTGGTATTGTAAAGCGACACAGTTTCCTATAAATACAAACGCCTACTCGCACAGTGCTTGTCTTTTGTTACCAATACTAAATAAGTTACAAGGCATAACTTACAAATAAAGCGAGTAGAAGTGCTGCTTAATATTGTCTTATTTCAGAATTTAATATTTTACGAACCAGATAAGCATTACAATAACTAAATACTAATTTCATTTTGGTTTCATTACCCAATGAGGAAAGTTATGTTTCATATCTTTGGTTTGCGGCAAGATTATCTTATTGATGATTTTGTATTATAATGTAAGGTAATGCTTTTGAATTATAGAATACAGATTAATATTGTTCAGGGACTTATAGCGCCATTGCTCACTATAATATCATTACACAAAATTTAATAAAACAATTCCCATTATTCATACATTTTTGTCAAATGTTTACTTTGTATTTACTTCCTTCGCAGCTTATTTATGTTTGTTGAGAAATATTTGGAATTTTATTGGTAATCTTTTGCGCGATTATTATTGCGGTTGGTAATAACAGGGCACACGTCACGACTCACTCTGAATGGCATAAAAATTGACATTTCACCTCGCTCTCAATGTTTTCGTGGAAACCGTAATACTTGTACAGTTATCCCGACACTTCGCACCGACACTGAAGAACAATAGTGCAGCGGTGACCGTCTGACCCTTGCGATGTTATTATGAGAGAAACGCGGACAAAGGGGATATTTTTTGATAAATCGTTGAAAAGAAACAAAGGGCGCATAAATTTATCGAAGGTGAGTTATCATGATCGCTTCGACTTTCTCTGCGCGCTGGTATCCCTACCGGGTACAAGTTAGAGGCTCGCAGCATGCGTGTGCCCCGCCCCTGGGCTCCGTTGTTGCTTTCGGCCTCAGAAAATAATACACAACGTGCTTTATTAAATTCTAAAATGGTATAATAGTATTTTTGTTGAGCGTGGTTATTCGTATCTATTTAATACCGACTTTCATAGTTGCGTTTATATTTTAGAATTAGAGAGCCTTTGTTTTCTAAGTCTTCTTATTTGAAAATACTATCGTACCTTATTTTAGAACCTTCGCTTTATATGGTGAACTGCAGTATAAACAATTGTGAAGTTGATAATTCGAATGAGATCTTCGAATCTAATTTCAGGCACTTTAATGCCAACTATTACCTAATTGGGCTCTCAATGCTCTCAAACATTTAGTATAGATATAGTATTTATAAATAATGATCGATAAGTATGAAATTAGTTTTAAATATCGAAGATGGTATCAGTTCTTTGAATGTTGGCATCTTAAATTATAGACAAGCCTTTAGTTGAGCGTCGAGAAAAGTTACAGATATACGCCGGCCTGGCTGTTGAATGTATTTGTGTTTATGTAATCAAAACTACTTTGACGGTTTAATATCGCGTTTTTATTGTCATTGTAATATATCCGAAGCTTCGAATACATTACAGTTCTCTTGGTCATGTACATACATTTGGCTAAGATGTTAATGGTTGACATTGAAATGTAGTTGTTAAAGTTGTTTTCAATTATACTTGCGACTCGCAAAAACCAAAATAATCCTTTTTTTATTTCAATTTGTAACGGTTTTCCGTTTATTAATATTATTTTATATTTGATGATACCTGCTTTGTCTGTTTTACAAAGAATAGCGATTTTTAAAAGGGGTGTCGCGCATCCAAGTGCAATTTTTAAGCCTGTCTTTCAAAAGCCGAAGGGGTTAGTTTTTATAAATAGACAGGACGATATCTAAACAATTTCTTCGATGACCACCGATGACCAGTACTCACGGATGACCAGTGTGGGAAGGTACGGAGGTCTCTTTGTTAAGTTAGACCCCTCTTTTGTGTCATTTAGATTATTATTTATATACATACATTTTGAGCAGGGGCCAGTTGAAAGAATAAGAACAATTTTGAATTGTTTTTTTTTTTTGCACGGCTAAAACGGTCGGAATATAAAGTTAAAAATTCGTACGATCTTCCCATGTATGCATTTTTCCACCTATAATTACGTGCACTCGGCATGGTCTCCTCGAGATATTTTCGTGCTCACGACGTGAAGGGTTTACACAAGAAACGCGCGTCGGTTTCGGAGAACAGTAATGTGATAAATCGGACCCGCCAATTATTATTGCAATCAGTTCGCGAAAGTACCTACTCACTATACTTATGGCGATTACTGACCAAAATCAGAGGCTGCATTCAGTTCGCCAATTGTATAATTCGTTCGCATCGCAAAATATATACTTACATAATAAATCAACGGTTTTTGCAAAAACGAAGGCGAAACATGTACAAACAAACTGCCCACTGCTTTGTGGAATTATTAGAAATCTATTTAGGTACATTGTTTAACCGTGGTAAGCCGCGACCGAAATATGAACCACAGACTAAGATTAAGTTATCACTGAAGTGTTAGCGTCGATATGATAATTTTAACAAGTTTAAAAAGATATGAAATTATACAAAAAATCCGTCATTAAATTATTTAATAACAGTCAATACTCATACAAAATACATACAGAGCCCGCGACGCGTGAATTTAGTTCGTTGTTGTTGATTGTCTAAAATAAATAAACGTTAAATTTATGAAAAAAACGTTTATCAACGTACAAAATTAAGGATTGAATAAACATTAAAATACACTAAATGTCTCCGAGAAATTAATGACACAGATACGCTGTCCGCAATGCAAACAAACATTCAAGACATTAAGTCCCCAACTCTAATCTGTGTACAAAAACTACTAAGAATTCAATTGGACGGGCCATTAGCGATTTGCTCGACTAGCTGGTATTATTGGGCTACTTAAAAACGAACATGACACATTATCTTAGGCAATCCATCTCGATAGAGTACGCTTCTTTGATACTGTTGCCAGCGACTTGTGAGTGGGCGCGCCGACCGCTACACTCGTAAATATAAGGCATAATTTTGTAATTATGTAAAACGGTAAAAAAAACCAAGTCTCAATCGTTCGGTATCTGTAACGCAATATAAATTAATGGTCGTTATAATAAAATTCGAAGACAGCAAATGCTTAAAGCTGTTTCGGTTTTAATCTATTGCGTTCTACTTGTTATTCAATTAAACTGTGCTGTTGTTGTAAACGTATTGAATTTTGAAGTTCTAATTAATCGGAATGTAATTTTAATGTATGTTGTCGTTGTTAAGATATATTGTTTAAGGGTGTATTTATCGTATACAATGAGTTGCCTAGTACCCTAGCTGTATCGTAATAATAATAGTTCTGTTTCTTATTGGTTTATTTGTTGATTCGGCAGACAAAAATAGACATTTTGTTTTCCGCTTCCAGAGTTCAGGCATAATTATACTCTTGGAGAGCGTTGTTTCTTTGAACATATTTTAATATAGATTTTGATACTTTCATTTTTGTCATTGTTTCGATTGATCACCCAACAATAGCCTCGATATAAATTGGTTGAACTATTTATATTTGTTAAAGGTTGCTTACACTAAATACATCGGTTTATTAAGGAAAAATAAAGGTACTATAAAGAAGAATCTATTTAATTAGACGAGCAGAGTTAAAAGGAATGGGCGATGACTTCCGCAACAGCGTGTCTACGGCTTCAGTCAAATTTTGACTTCTAATTACCAAGCCACTGCGGACGCTTTATGTTTCCTTAGGCCATTACTTTAATTAATTTTAACATCGTCTAACTTTTTCTCACGCTATATAATCGTCATTAAAATTTGACTATCGTACTCCTATTACTGTGATTTATAATATTTTTCAAATTTACCAATTTCATACGCATTTCAAAGTTCTATTAACAGGAGGTAGCTTTGTAATTCAATTATTTAGGCTTGTTAGATAATGATTACTACAATGTCGCTGTAACCAACACAAAAACTGACAGCTTTGTGTATATGCTGTGATTTTAAGGTTATATTGCGTTGTTTAGTTATAAATAAATAAAAATATCTATTTACGAACTTCCAACATGAATGCGACCTGTAGATTGAGTGAGGAAAGATAGACAAAAGCACCCCGTATTACGAAAGCTACCCCTTTGCGAGCGGAACCGTGAGGAAGAGTTGCGATGTCACCCTTCTCCGTGCGGGTCGAGTGAGCGCCGTGCGGCCGCGTGGGGCGTCGGGCCGGTGCCGCAGCAGTAGCGAGCTACGCCGCACCCGGACCGCACTGACGTCCTCAGCGCACTGAGCTTTTCGACCAGTGACCGCCGCTACCCGCGACAACCTGTTTCACGTCGAACCCCTGGACTCTCGCCTAGGGTGGACCGGACAACGTATTGTGCACAAGTGACCCCTATCAGACAAGCCTGCCGACTGACCGGTACCTGACGGCGTCATGCAAAACGCCCTCGGACATTAATGCGGGGTTGCCCAGCTGCCCCCCCCTCAACCAGTTTTCAAGTTGCTCCACAGGTATTTTCGATTATTATTGACGTGACCTGTTCTTCTTGATCCAAACAATCTGTTAAATAATTTTGTTGGAATCATGTCGTATTTGTTTATTTGTAAATTAAGTGAAGATGATATGCTGTGTTAGAATTTATCGAAGTAATAATTGATCTTTTTTTTATTATGATGATGTAACGGTTTTCTGAATTATTTTAATAATATTTATATTTTGAAGTATTTTAGACGCACATTAAACCTCTAAATGAAAAGAATTCGTAGGTTATTTTGTTATTTTATGTATTGATGATATGTTTTTTTGCAACTTTTCCACGTTTTATATGTTAACAAAATATTAAAATTCATGGGATTCAGTACCAACATTGCTAATAACTTCGATTGAAATTTAAACTTCGGCTTTACAAGTAAAGAAAATAATTATATTCACCTAACGTTTTGATCATAATTAAAGTTTTTTTGCACATTTTCTAAGAAAGAGTAAACTGTCGCGTATTATTAATTAATATAAATGAGCCTAATTAATGATTTTTTGCACAAAAACTAGTGGTAGGGCTTATTAATGATAATTCCTTTGGAAACCTGGATCTATTGTGGCTAAAGAAGGAGGGACTTTTTATTACGAGACATTGAACATGATGACATTAAACCAGCGGTCTCGCAAGTAAGCAATGGTTTTACCTACCTAGGAGCTAGACATGCTACATTCCGCAAGCACTAATGTTCGTAGAAAAGTGCATAAATATACAGAATTCAACAAGTGACCTTGCGTTAGCACTCGGCAATCCGATACATTGCACTTTTCTACATAGAAATAGAACGTAATATTTTCTAGGCCTCCCACATGTTCTACTTTAGGACAAAAAATATAATAAATCCATTGTAATGTAAGATTTATGTAATGATAAGATTTAGATTGCGAGATGATTAAAATTTATCGGTGATTTATTGCAAAATAGGTTAAGTTATGTATATTGTATTGTACACATAATGTATAACAATATATATTTATTTCCACTAAGTTGAAGTGGTTTGGTGGACGTTTGTGTAATAATAAAGCAAAACCGGCATCTCGTTTTTACCATCACACCGCCCGCCACCGGAGTAGAGTTCATCCATACTACCTGGAGCCACTGCGGTCATCCACAGTGCGTTTCCAGAGATCTTTTTTGCCACGTACCATCCGGCTATGGAATGAGCTCCCCTCCACGGTGTTTCCCGAGCGCTATGACATGTCCTTCTTCAAACGAGGCTTGTGGAGAGTATTAAGCGTTAGGCAGCGGCTTTGCTCTGCCCCTGGCATTGCTAAAGTCCATGGGCGACGGTAACCACTCACCATCAGGTGGGCCGTATGCTCGTCTGCCTACAAGGGCAATAATAATAAAAAAAAAGTATAATTCGTTTCGATAATTTATTATCAATAATTAAGTAAGAGCTTCAATGAAAAATAAAAGTTAACGAAAAGTAAAATCAGACGAAAAGACTCAAACGCCTATTTGAGTTTGTAAGAAACAATAATTACAATTTATGCAAAAATCATGACGCACGTACAAATAAAAGGTAAAACAAAAAAAAAATACACGTTAAACTGAGGCATATTAACATATTCAGATTGTGAGTTGTAGTAAATAATTAGGTGGTAATATCAGAGTTACTTCCGCGTCGGCTGGCCGCGCGCTGGTCAACAGATTTATAGCGAGTTTGACCGTGAGACCTGAAGCGTGGCCGTTTTTTGCCTAATGCGTTATTTATTAAAATTTGATTATAAAAGAACCCAACTTAATTTTATAAGCTTGAGCTGTGTCAAAACTTAGAATATAATACATAAATACTGTCATGCGCTGGTCACTTATGAATTATTCATGCTTATAATGTTAGTGTTTTATTTGTTTATTCATAACACGGGAACTCAATTTAACTAATTACAGTCTTAGATGTCAATAAAATAATGAAGGTTGCTCATTAATGTTACACTTTGAAATCTGCTAAAGATTGCTCATTGTAATGACTGAAAACTTCTTCTGGATACAATCACACAATTTATAGCGTTGGTTTGTTCTAGATAAAACTTCAATAGATTTCATTTAAAAGAAGAAAATCTTATACAATTATTGTCGTAAAATAATACCGACCAAAAGAGCCGCTAAAGTCAGATGCATGAGGTACTCGTGTAGCACGACATACATTAGAATACTATTTTCGAATGTCCAATATTGATTTTGGCGGCGGTCGCTCGGTAAACAATTAATATTTATTTCTCTAAAAACATCGGCTCGCGACCGGTCACATTTTGTTTGGTTAATAATTGTTTTTCTGTTTACTTCTCCAGTGTTGCCGCATAGAAGAAACGTCAAATAGCATTAGCGACATTTTCTCACGGATCGCGGATCTCCCGCGGCCCGGCAACGGTTCCGTAATACTTTTCTTGCGAAAATTTTTCTGGTCGAGTACAGCGCTATGACCGCATGCTAACGCGAGCCCCTCGTGTGTCACATGTCAGATCAAATACAGCTGATAAAATTTAAACTAATGTACTCTCATAGCTTTTCACAATCGTTGGTCGGGGCAATAAATAAGGCTTCGACGAAGAACGGGAGCAATTAATATGGGTGCGGCCGGCTTGTGTGAAAGTAGTAGACGTAGGCCACATATGCGGACCGTGCTCTCACTATGTGTATAAATACTTAATATCATGAGTAGAATAATAAAATGTGTATGTAAGAGTTGGTAAATGTATGTAGGCGGGTGTCATTTGAAACTTAATGCGACAAACAAGCGATGGGAACTATCGACAATTTCCTTTTACAAATTGCTAGTTCCAGATTTTGTTTGTAATTAAGTTAGAATTATGAATCAATTTAATCGCATTATGCATTTAAAATCTCAGTTTTTAACCACTATATTTGTGCCAATCAACCAATTTCCGATTCAGTTACTTTTTAAAATTAATTAGAGAATGTGAACGAAACATTCTCGAGAAAAAGGTATTTAAAACTTTATAAATATACAAAACGTTAATCTTCTTAAATTGCATCTAATAACGTATAAATCATAAAGTGGTAACATAATCACAGCCTTCAGTGAAGTAAAACATAAACGCTTCATAGGTGTACAATTATTTTGATATCCAATTATGTAAAAGCGATATTCGACTGACCTAGATTTGTGAACGTTTTGCGATAGATCCTCCTACTCGCAGTGTACGGACGACATGTAGATTTTGGCATATCAAAGATTTGAATAACAATCGATGTTGAATGTCATAGCCGTTGCTGATTAAAATGCGCAATGAAGTCGTTGAAAACTGAACACGTCATTGAAATATTTGAACATTATGTTCGAAATTTACACATTTTGAAGTTTATCTATACGAATTATCTATATATTGATACGTGAAGCAAAAACTTTGTATTCCTTTTTACGAAAATTGCGCGGACTGTGGTGTATGAAATTTTCAACACTTATAGAGAATATAGAGTAGAAGTGCACAATGCTAATATTTTTTTAAATAATGCATAAAAGATACATAAAATCAATAAAGGAAACATTACACACCCTACATACCATGTATTTGACGCACACACGCATGCATACTATTTATTGCAAACTTTTGTTCTTGACGTCTGTGGTCAAATTGAGAATAGATTAAATATTGTTTGTCTATATTAATATTTTTTTAAAGTGTAGCCTTGGCGAATTTTGTGATTATAGAAGCATAAAATACAATCATAATAGTGTACAAACTTACAATTCCAAATAATTATAGTCGAATTTCGACTACTGCGGGACCTCTAGTCAATTAAATTGTTTAATTGTGGGCGTAAATGTGAAAATGCATTGTTTTTAGTTTTGTACGTTCTAAAGAATCCCACACATGATAGGCAAGTTTTTCTTTGTAAGATGCATGAGTGCAGCGAGGAATGCAGGCCACAAGTTAAACGTTATTCTCGAGTACAATCAACAGCACTCACTGTAAAATAGTTTTTATGTAGCAGCTTTAAAGCGCTTAATAGCAATAACAAATTGGCAATTTGCAGTCTAGTGATAATTGGTTGTAATATGTAGTTAATATGAAGCGTAGTTTAAAATACCGGCGTTGCTCTAGTTTTTGTCGTATTAAATTTAATAGTCGGTGTATAAAGCATGAATCCCATAACGGTAACAAACGACTTTCAAAACAATGACTCGGAACGAACGAAAACATTTTCCTGATGAATTATCGAACGTATGCTCGAAGAACTAACAAATAAAACAGTTTTATACGTCAATTATTTTTTTATTTGTATTCGGCGGTCACTCCTAACAATCAAGCCGTGAAATCTTCATTGTGTTAATATCAGACACACACATTTAAAATAAACGATGGTAGTGTCATAAGAATATAAAAAGCGCTGCGCGAGACACGGATATGTTGTACTGGATGCAACGGCGACGTATTCGTAGCTACGGGCTACGCGCCGTAGATCATAATCGTATGAATGTTTATCAATGTGAACGCTTTCTATGTGAGTCTGCACTCGGTTAACTTTGGCAACTTTTTTCTATGTGAGTCTGCACTCGGCTAACTTTGGCAATCTTTTTTTTATTTTTTTTTCTATCCTGCAGCTTAGCAATCTGTTTCTTGAAAAACAATAATCTAATCTGTTGTCAGATTTTCATCAGGAAAAGTTGAGTCAGCTGAGTTGTGTCCCCAGTGGTACCATTCTCATCTTATATCTGCAAATCTTTTTACTATTTGGCAACTTTGAAGCTTTTTTTATGGTTGTCCAGTAATACGCCACATTCTCGGTTAAATTATTAATTAAATTATTTCTTATATATTTTTCAATATAATGATGACATGTAAATTGTTCAATACAATGACAGGTATTATATTTTACTAAAAAAATTTACTAAAAGTTATTAGATCGAAAGTCTCTAGAGAAAAATCTTTAAGCATTACTAAAATACCTAAAGGTTTTACTTCTATTAATGATCTTAATTTCATAAATGTCAAATGTAGAACACAGGTGTTAACAAGTATTTTTAAATGAGAAACGTGTTCACAAATGTACACATAAAAACAATTAGTAACTATAATTTGCATAATACGCTTAGAGATCTTTAAAAAACGTCGATAAAATACCAGAATTATCGTCACGTTTTGTATTTCTACACGAGCCGAGCGCGCTGCTCTATATTATACATCCCACTAATTATATGAAATTTATATGCTTATATCTTTTTGTCAATCAATTTAAGAAAAGGTTACAGTGTGTTTTGTTTCTCGCATTGCGAAAGAAAAACAATGCGAATACTCGTAAGGTGGGTGTCATCGCAAACAAACAAAGAACACGGTGTAGCTAACCAACCATATTGTACATTAATACAAACTATGTCGACTATTAAGAAATGCACTGTAAACTATTCCTAGATTATATTGTGTTTGTAAAATATGATACTGCAAACAGTAAGCACACCTAGGTCACTAAGTTGGTTTTTTAGGCACTTAATTTCAACACGCGCTTATCTTGTTGAAACATCGATGAGAATCAAATCTAAGTAGGCTTAGCTTTAGTCAAGGTGGCCATGAAAGACGCACAGATAGCCAGACAAAAATCTATTCACGATTTTATTGTACGATTCATTCGATATTAAGATAAGCATATGTATGTGGTTACTGGTGGTAGGACCTCTTGTGACTCCGCGCGGTTAGGTACCACCACCCTGCCTATTTCTGCCGTGAAGCAGTAATGCGTTTCGGTTTGGAGGGTGGGGCAGTCGTTGTAACTATACTGAGATCTTAGAACTTATATTTCAAGGTGGGTGGCGCATTTACGTTGTAGATGTCCATGGGCTCCAGTAACCACTTAGCACCAGGTGGGCTGTGAGCTCGTCCACCTATCTAAGCAATAAAAAAAAAATATGTAGAAGATATATTTTTGTTTGGTTACAGCAAATATATTACGAAGAGGAAATCATTTGTATCAATTTATAGTGAAATAATAAACATATATAGTGTATCTATACAACCGAGATGTTGATCACGAAACGAACGTCTTGTATAACGGAACGGAATGTTAAATTTATTACGTTCTTTTACTAAACGACTTTCAATTCCGAAACGGCTCGCTTGCTTGAAGCGGCATGTCTTTACAATATCTCATGTCACTGTGAATGCCATTTCACTGATAAAACGATATCTGTGACTAAGTTAGGTTTATGTAACGACCGTGTGCTCGACAGGATGAAAAATATTCGTAATTTTAAAACACTTTAAATTAATTCACGTAAAGCCGACATTAAATCTGATGGCTTTTTTTTATTTTTATTGATAAGATGGGTGGACGAGCTCACAGCCCACCTGGTGTTAAGTGGTTACTGGAGCCCATAGACATCTACAACGTAAATGCGCCACCCACCTTGAGATATAAGTTCTAAGGGTCTCAGTATAGTTACAACGGCTGCCCCACCCTTCAAACCGAAACGCATTACTGCTTCACGGCAGAAATAGGCAGGGTGCTGGCACCTACCCTCGCGAACTCACAAGAGGTCCTACCACCAGTAAGGCTTTAGTTAATGTGTTCTAAAACGTTTATTATTTCGAGTGATTGCATCTATTGCGGAGTGATAACGTAAATTGTCGGCTTACACCGCAGCAATGGCATTTATTGATAACCTTAGTACAATATGCCTTAAAAATAAATCGACATCGAATTAAAATTAAAAGAATTTCAAATTGATTTGCTGTTATTCAAAATTGATAGGGTTCTTAATTTCAATATGCCGTTCCCTAGGTAGTTTGCAGAATTTACAAAACGGCCTGGCGCCGTAATGAACACAACTAATAATAATCAAATTATTAGCAATCACCGTGTACGAACAATGCTATTACGCGTCTATCAAAATACTGCGCTTGACTAATCTTGACACTTGCGTTTTTGACGTTCATTCGTTTTGACGCAACGGACGTCGGATACGTAGATAAAAAAAAAGACGATGTTCTTTTAATACTCTTTTTTTAAATTACTTCCCCGGGCGTGTCTCTACTCTGTGGCAATTACTAATTCGAATTAATGAAATCGGATAGGTGTGTTTAAGTAAAAAACACAAAATTCACAATGTAAGTACCAAACGATCTTGTAATTAAAAACAAGTATTTTCCTTATCGTAAATCATATTTTACGGTGTTCGTGTCGTGAATGAAACTCTAACATATTACTTATAGCGTTTACGCTAATATAAAAAAAAATGTGTTGATCTCAATAGTTTAATGGTTTTATATGAATTAAGTGATTGTTAATAGGTTAAAGTGCCTACGTGATTTGAACATTATTTGTTCAACGATGAAAGTTAAGCACGCAAAAAAACAAATCGCAATAAGTATGCAAACATTGTGCAGTTAATAAAAAACTATATATTTGTAAGCATGTATCAAGATTTGTTGAGTATTGATGTTGTGTTTAATTTTTGGTAATCGAAAGGTGCGCAGAAGGGGTCGCGCAGTGTACCTGCCGAGAGCGTGTGAAGTCCGGCGCAGGCAGGGGGTAGATGTCACAAAGGAATATTCAAATCCGCTCCTGGACGGAGCTAACATGAATGTACATTACCCTATGACCATATTATTTTTAACGTTCGAAGATAATGGCGCATCGGGGCGATTCAAAATTTTTTTTTGTCGCTTTCAAGCTACCCTTTATCGGGTCCCGCAACGCTTTAGGGCTATTGTGCAACCGGTGTATTTTTGTCATTAGTTAAATATAATTAAGCATTACTTACTTGCCATGCGTGATAGGAAATAAGTTTAAAAGGAAATTGTTAATCTAAAATTTTAATTACGTTTTTACCATTTTCGTGTAGTATAATTTTACAATCAAGAAGATCGTAAAATGATTAGCGTGCAATCAAAAAAACTGTCATAAAAATACCTAGTCTCTATCCAATTAAAACCATTTTATCTAATCAAAACAAAATCGTCAAGGCTTGTTTGTGAATTTATTCACTAGGTAAGTTATGTATTAGTTTCATTTCAAAATAAATCAAGCTACTATCTAGCTTCGAGATGTATCCATAAATTTGGTTTTTTAAACATTTCATTTTGTACATTATTTTCTATCTAATAGTAAATACCATTAAGAATAAATGTTTTTGAGAAATTTACAACGAAATTAGCTGCAAAACTGTGTAGTAATTAATAATTGTACGTAATATAGTCATAAGAGCGGGTACGTGATCAGAGCATCTTGCTATCTCTCTTCCACGTTGGTTCCTAATTAACGGTGACGTATAAGGATATCTGTTAACTACCTTCACCACCAGTTTACTAACTTGGTCCTTGTTCAGGTGGTCGTCGGAGTTCTAAGACATCATAAAGTGAATGCAGATCTATCCACTTTAGTCGAAGTTCCAATTGTATTGTAATTCATTCCTTTATATTCAAACACATATTATTATCTGCTTCATAGTAATAGGTCAGATGGCGGTAACCAATCTGCGCGGACTAATATTATAATTTTGTGGTTTATGATTTTTAATTACAGGATGTTCTAGGTTTAACATTCGTGAAAACTTATTAAGTGTGTCTTTATTATAAAATAATAGCTGTCCCGGCAGACTTCGTAGCGCCTCAATCGATAAATAAAATACCTAAACTTTTGTATAATATAAACTTAAAACAAACAAAGTAATCCTTCCGAAGGGGGATACATCAAAGGAAAAACAAAATTGCTATTTTTATTTAATTCCAAGCATTTTCATATTTATCTACCTTTTAAACCTTCTCTGGACTTCCACAAATAATTCAAGACCAAAATTAGCCAAATCGGTCCAGCCGTTCTCGAGTTTTAGCGAGACTAACGAACAGTAATTCATTTTTATATATATACATAGATTATATAAAATATTATTAGCGATCCTTAGGATTTAAGTCACTGGAAACTAGCATTCGCCGACATCAGTTTTTACTTTAACATCTTACATAACAGCATAAACATTTGACTAAAAAAAAACTTTGTTATTAATATGTTGCACCACATTACATCGATACGTACAATTAAGTTTTATTTTTAAATAGCTTTATTTCGTATTCGCAATAGGAACAGGAATGTGGTGTAGAACAATAACGTGACTGCGCGCCGGTACTTTGAAAAACCCTTGTTTATGACAGTTTACCCTATAATTTAGCAGTCACCTTGCACCGCAGAAGCCGGCAAGCTCCGGTGCTATTGTCGACTGTAGCCCGCTGTGATCGGGAGCCTGTAATTTTGTGGTAACTTGCAGGTGTTTATTACATTACCGAGCCGTAATATGGAAAATTAAGTCGACAGGATGCGTCGCTTAAGCTACTCAAGCTATGTATTGAGCTATTATATCAATTAAATAATTCCGTTTGTTTTTCATTAAAAATATATATATTAAAATATACATAGCGAATTGAGAAACGAT
The DNA here is from genome assembly GCF_030269925.1 of Bombyx mori. Taxonomy (NCBI): domain Eukaryota; kingdom Metazoa; phylum Arthropoda; class Insecta; order Lepidoptera; family Bombycidae; genus Bombyx; species Bombyx mori. Next base: position 9,829,230 of record NC_085111.1, read on the forward strand.
CAAATAAAATGCAATTAAAAGGCATTGTAAGCATTACTTTAACATCTAATATTAGTATTTCTATTTCTTATATAAAATGTATATTTTTATTTTATACAATATGAACACCGTAGCCTACATTGAAATTAAACCTGAATACTTTGGAATAAAGCCTACCCTATAATTTATGAATATCAATTTTATGATGACAGATTCGTACAAGAAACTGGCTGGATAGGCACTACCGATGGTAATCTATACAGGAACCAGGAGAAGAAGGAGAAAGCGTTAGGTAGGAATATACGAATACCAATAAAGACAGTTTGTAGAAAAAATAGTTCTAGGTATCTAGGTTATGTGTGTCTATTGAATAGTAACTGGTTAAGTTATCCTCTAAAATCCTCTGGTCATGAAAAGCAAGCAATGTCTATAACAAACTATAAATAACTAAAAACATACCAGAGTGTCCAACCTTGGTATCTTGTCAAAGACAAATTGTCTTGAATAGTTTCACACGGTGAGCGGCTCGTTGACCATTGTCTACCCCTTCATTAAATAGAAAATCGCGAACTCCGTTATTGTAATCATGAACCCCTTTGTAGCCTCTGTCCATAAGCGTTACAACGGTCTATGAGTATATCTCACAGTTTTGACAATCAACTGATGGGGAGAGCTTATTGTTTCGCAGCATCCGAGGGTCCCGCCGAGAATTTATGCTCGCCTGTCATAACAGAATGAATTTATGCATTGTGAATCAATACAGCGATTTCATCTATAGGCCACCTTTGTTTCTGGGTGTCGGGCTTACGTAATGTATTAGGATACGACGGTAAAAAGATACACGTAAGTGGATACTTTAACTGAGACAATGGGTACTCATTTATATCGTGCCAATATTTGATAAAAACATTCCGGTCAATATTAAAGTTGTCACTGCGACTCTGTTTAAATACGAATCTGGTTACGATTAATCAGTCTAGTGCTAGTTGTGTAACACGAATTACGATTGAATACTAATTTTATTCGGTGATTGATTTAAATATAAAATGGTTCAGAAAAAGATCAATGGTACAGAGTTCTAAGCATATTTGAATACGATGATATCATTTGCTATTTTAACTTATTATGTTTGTATTTGACCTATAAATCTCGCTGTTTCACAAGATCCATATAAACTGTCATTCGCATTATTTAACTTTATTAATATATAAATTTTATTCTAGCAACATATAAATTGATAGGTACAGTATTATAAGGAAGTGCGAAAGTAGTCCTTAGCGCTACATGCCCTTAAATCCTTATTTTAATTTCAATATTTTAATATCATAATGCGAGCGATTAACTGCATAGCTTTTTGTGGTCACTGTAAAAACACGGAGTTTTGCAGCGGCGTCGATTATAGTCCTTAAAATAACATCGTACGTTTAAGTTAATGACAGAAACGCGGGCAAAATGAGCTTATAATTTCTTTTACAAAGAGTTTTCGTGAAAATTATCATTTACTTTACGCGAACGTCCACCCACACGATAAAAGGACTAATATAATATAATTCAATATGTTGCAGGCAAAGCTATTTTTAAGCTACTTCGAATATTATCTAAATAGGTTTAAGGTTATTTGGAAAATAAGCGAATATTGCAATTACAGTGTAGTACTCTACAAATTGGATGTTACAGACAATTTCCCCGATACGTGTTTAAATGATGATGCGTGGGGTTTTCGTAGGTAGTATAACGCTTCGCTGTGACTCGTGAAATATATGAAATACACTCATTAGTTAAGCGACTTGTGCGCCACCTATGGTAATTTGATATGCTGTGCTAGAAACTTTCACATAATACTCAATAACAACAAAGTTATAACTGAATGAGGTAGACAATGTACGAAAACAAAATGAGCACACAATATTTCAGACAAACTAATTAACATCCAGTAGATAATATTTGTTAGATTGTGTGCTCACTAATTTTCTACAATTACTGAATGATTAATTTAAATGCTTTCATTTGTTCTTTTTTTCGAGTTTGTTGACAAATATAAAATGTATAATGCCGAATCTCGGAGTGTAGACGCAACATATTTGTATTTAAGAATAGTATCTTCATTACATAATCTATTTAAGAATGATAAATTGAAAAATTATCGCATTCAATTTTGAAAGGAGGAGGAACAAACCGATTGGTTCTTATACGTTAATGTAAAAAATTCATACACTAATCGAATTATCTGATTCTTAAGTTTCTACAAAAACATTATTGATTACTAAACATAATTTAAAAAGTATCATTTTCTATTAATAAGTTTATTAATATGCAGATTTCTAACATGGCTGCAGCAATTATCGTATCGCAGATGAGGACACTGTGGTAACGCCGAGCAAGGTACGGACGACCGATAAATTCCCTCTACTAGTCAGTGGTTACGGGCCAATAATTGAACTAGCGTATTTGCATAATTGTATCCGCTAAGTGTCTATATCTACATAAAATTGCGTATTTTTCATGACTACTTTATATTTAAACCAGTATGAAAATCGCACCAATCAAAAGGAATCGGCGGATCGAACTTCTTAATTAATATGTATTTCGAATAATTTATTTTGTAAGTTCTCGAATTAATACATTTTGTTTTGTTTTAAGATGTTTCAACGTATTGTGCAATGTTTCCATAAAATAAAACTTAATTCAATATGGACTTTAACATATGGACTTTAAAATAGCAATTTACTTGATTTGTTGTTTACGAGGTTTCTAGTAAGACGCTTTATTGTTCGTGTTTGTTTGAGCCACCAATTGGAAATAAAACAATGTATATTCAAATTAGAATAATTCAAGTAAGAATATTTGACACTTCTGTTATTTATAAGCACGTTGATAACAACGTTATTGGCGCAAAGATAAAGAGGGCCTTGTATGAATATTTATAATGGAAGAGATTGAGATGTAAATAAAAGTATACGTCCATTAACGAATGTCTGGCCCTTTTCCAGTACCTTCGTAAAACGTAAATATACTGTATTATATTATTTGTATTTTGATTATGACCAGGAAAATAGCAAATAATGAACAAACACATGCAGGTATGTTTTCATATTTCATTAGTAGATAGTATGCATTAATGTATTATTAATAACTTGACTATAATATATCAACTGTCAAGAAATGCACGTAAGGTTCACGACTTCAAATAAAGTGCTGTTCATAATTGCTCAGGACCTATTACTTATAGATTATGTACGCGCTCAATGACATCATGAACACGATATGCGATTTAATGAGAACGGAATACAAAAAAGTGTAACAGAAAATTATTTTATAGCGTCGACATTTCCGTTCGAGTCTGCTTTCAAAGGTAATTTCAATCTAGAAACTTGACCGCTGCTAATCCAATTAGATTCCAACTGTAGTAGATCGATAAAAACGTTTATGAAGTTTGATTGGACGACTTGATCTATCTACTATTATTTACGTACACATCTTTATACGTCGCCATCTGATTGCAACTGAACACCTTTTTCGATACCGCACTTACGTAACGTGAATGTAGAGCACCTTAATGACGGTACGTATATAAATAAATTTTTGAGTTTTAATTTATGGCACGCTGTATGTAACACATAAAAATACAGGATCAATTTCGAAGCAATAGAAACAATAGTGAATTCATGCGTGAATACATATAAAATATTAAATTAACACATAAATGAATCTAAGTGAATTTTTTTATGTTTTTGATAAATAAAAAATTTTTTTATTGCACTTGCTGGCTGACAAGCATGGTTATCATCGCCCATGGACGTCAGCAATGCCAGGAGCAGACCAAGCCGTTGCCTACCGTAACTTATAGCAACTGACAACGTTACGTGAAAGTATCTGCCAGACGCACCCTACATTTCTTTGAGGTCGAGTATCCCGTCAGTAATCTGATTTCTAATTTGTATTACGTTAAGCTTTTTACACAACAGCTTTTATTAGTGTTGCGGTGGGAAAAGAAAATTTAAGTAATTTTGAAATGAGTAGTAGACGTACCTGCCAACTCCGAGTTTTGTAGGTTGCAGAATCCGGGAAACGTGACTATTGAGATGAAGCATGCGGTGGGTGCGCGGCTCGGTGAATCTAGAATAACCCCTCGAGGTTACTGGAATAGGTAGGAAAAAAAGAAAAAAAAAACGAACGCATTGCGGTCGACGAGGGTATTTTCGAGTAAATGGCCATGCGATAGGGTCGATGGCCGGGCGTGAGTAGACAAGTTTTTTAACTACCCTTATCAAAAAGAAGCACATTGAAATATTCCAAACACTGTTGTTTTTTAGTGTTATCGTATTTGGATTAACCAGCAGCATTACTTGTCAGCAACAATTTATTATTTAAACTGTTTTTATGCATCTAGTTCTACAATATGTATCGAATTTATAGACGAAAAAAAAAAACTATCGTTCGATAGTAAATTGATTACATGCATGCTGTTTTTATGACATGAGTTGTCTAAATTTAACGTAAGCTACCCAAATATTTATTGTGTTATCAATATAAAAATATGAACATTTACGTTATGGTGTGGTTGAGTATACATTATGAATTTATTATCACTCCAAAGATTAAGCACGGCAATAATTCTATGCCAGCATTACTTTAACTAATAACGGAAACTGAATGCAAATACAAATGCTGGTAATTATCCGTTTTGCGGCATAACTATAAACATTATGATATAAAATGTAATCACATTTTATAGTCTTAATGTACTTGTAAAATTATTCAAGTTGAAATAAGCTGATTGTACAAACGAAATAATTCGTACGCTTTCAACTATTTTACAAAATTTAATTGCTATCAAAGGACCAAAAGATCTCAGTTGATAATAGTACTTACGGGTATTTATCGGAATGCACAATCTACAGTACTTGTTGTGGAGCGTATTGTGAGTCGTTTTTTAATTTACCTGTAGTCTCAGTTCTTACGTTTCTCTCAGAGCACCCACTCTGCTATAACGGAATGCGTTCCGAGACTGATTTATCATGGACATCCACCGAACCTATCCGATTTGCATTTAGATAGCGTGGCAACGGTTGGCGCGACCGAACGGCGATCGTTTGACTCTATCGCACGTAAATTAACTTTAAAATTATTATCTTCCAGCAAAGAAGTAAAAAAAAGCATTATCTCCGCGCTCGAAACTTCAATAACACAAGCTGCAATCAAAGGATCGTATTACGAATTTTGATGATGCCTTATGTGACCGCTAAAACATGTCAGTATTAGCATAAGGTGGTGCGATTCTAATAAATTTAGTTATAAGTATGCTTCAAATATTATTTTGTCTCTTCGAAAAGTAGTTACAACAATTAAGTAACGAATAAAAGACTAAAACTTTCTACCGGAAGGAATAAATTAGAATATCTGTTGTAATTAATCATGCGGATTGTGGCACTTGTTATTCTAACAAAAGTTAGCAACGTAAGTACTGTTATTAGTTGGACTATGTCTCGGCGTGTTGCTGACCATGCCGACCGGCTGCACTCCTGGCTGCCGTAAATTATCGACCTCCGCAATTAGTAGGCGCCGATTTGGCGCATTATACACTTCCAACAGTCGACTAATACAGAGCTAGGGAACAGTCGCCTCATTATCGCATTAGGCTGTTTGATATCAATTCGCTAACAATAGTGTATTTCTAAGTAGAGAAATAATTTAATACCAAACCAATTACGAATTATTTTCTGATTATCAATAAACAACTGCATACTATATTAGATACTAATAAGTTACATGTTTTGCGTATAATCATTTTTATTATACCAAATAAGAAGTACACAAAATAAAAATGATCGTTGATAATGAATAATTCAATCAGTCAACATGTTAATATACTCTAGTTGATTTTAATAAAAGCCATCAAATAGTCATTATTTTAATTGTGTTATAAAATTATAACTTAAATTGCAGATTCCAGAGCGCGGCTTGTTCTATCAAGAGAGTTTTTAATCTTTGCGTCAAACAGATGTTATCCACATAACAAACTAAACTACATCCAGGCGTAAAAGGAAGGAGAATACGCCCCTAATTGCGATATATCCAAGAGTATCTCCTACAATATGTAAATAAGGTAGTGAGGTAATTAAAAGCTTATCTCGCGCCCTGCCATCGCGGTCTCGCTGATTGCTTCGTAAAATGATTGACGTGCTATTTTAACAGCGCCGCGATAATGAAAACGTTTCTGTACAGTTTAATCCACACTTTATTTGTTGTCGACCATTACTATTTGCACAGGATAATTGATCGCGTTCTCACAATTGTCAGTCGGTTGACGAGAAGCGTGAAACTTTTTAAGAGACCGCTGTGGACCGCGGCGGCGCCTTCTTCTGACCGCTCGGACATACTCGCACTCTGTATTAATAATTTTGTTTGCGCTTTTTTACGTAAGGTTCTCGATGAATTATCTTAATACGACAAATATTTACTCTCGCTTAACAAAGCTTATTGACTTGTCCGTATGTGTAGGGATTTCTTAATCGTTTTGTACACTTTTAAACCATGTTGTTAGAACGGTTTTTTTTTTAAATCTGGCAAATGGTTTCGTTTACATAGCGGTATGCGTTTCTGCGTTTCAACTTGTTTAAGTTCTAGAAAAATAGTTTTGGTAAGTAATATTGAATTATATCCTTGATAGTCTTGAGGTTCCTTTGTCTCTTGTGATAAGATATTGGAATTTCGTGACCACGTTGAGGCATGACTTGTGTAAACTTTAATTATACCAGCCGAAGCACAAGATAATCGAAAATAAATCAAATGATATTATCCATAGTGCCAAGCCCAACCTGTTTATTTCACGTAAACGGCGGTGGCGAGGTATTGTACACCCGCGCACCCGACGTCGCTCCTAATTTATACCTTCATGCTTATTAAAGACATCAACCGAATCCATCGGAAACTATAACGTAGCAAAGTTTTTACTGTCCTCGCCCTAAAGAATAGCAAATTCATTTATAGTGTCGTTTGTAACGTTTTTTATTTGTAAACTTTATGAAATTTATAGGTACGGTTTCTTTGTTCGGAGTTTCGTTCTGTGAGTTTCGCGTTTAGCACACAATCGAGGACATTAACATTTCCATTGAAACGTGCAGACTTTAATCAGCCGATACAAGCCCCTCAATCCAAACTCGACTCGACGATAACGCTGCAGAGAAAATTTAGATTTATAGTCCTTATATTTCCATAAAAATAAAACCATCTAAAATATTGTATGTTCCATGTATTCTCATTATACTACTTTCTGATTTATAGAGGGATCTATTTTTGTGAAATATCGAGTGTCATAGTCTCAACGGACAGGACCACACACGGTCATTCAAATTAGAAAAGTCATACGAAACGGAAACGATGCATTTATTGAAGTTTTAGTGAGTATCGTTCGCCGCGGGCGTTCCTTCGTTCTAAACTCGTAATTCTTCTGATAAGACACTTGACGCGAGCCTAGACAGAGCTCGATGCGTGCAACTTCGATTATATATTTCATATTGATTTGTAGTGAAACGAAAACATTAAATTTGTTCATTTCGAATACTGTGCGTTAAATTGATTAGTTAAATAACTACGTGGTTTTGTGTAGGTACCATTCAAAATGTACAGAATTACATTATTTTGTATATGGTAAGATAATAACTTTAAAAAGTTGAAATTGTTGTTTATTATATTAAATGGCGGTTAAAGATAATTTGTTTTAAAATGATCAATGATAAGTGCTTCGAAGTTTTTTGTGGTGATTGCTCCGTGGAATAATTGCGAGGACGCTTATTATTAAAACTGGTCCGGCGTTTAGTCTCACCGTCCAACATGACTCTATTCATTCATTTAATGTTATAATAATATGATCAAGTTAGTATTTTATCCACGACATGATTAAAAACACTTTTATCGTTTAATTTCACGTATGTAGGTATGTATACCGTTTTCATTTTGCTATCTTTTACCGATGTTACGAATATTCATTTGTTTTTCTAGGGTATTCAAATAATACTATAAACTTCTTTTCATTTAGTATCTTTATTTTTTTTAACAGAAAATAACCTTTATCGTCGTGCTACTTGAGAATTAATACGCTAGCGATGTTTTTTTATGGTTGTAACCTACAAAAAAATTCAATAACCACTGAATCGGACAAAGATATCGCGCATACGAACGCGTATACATAATACAAAGAGCACTTCGCACGAACCGGAGTTAGCGACACATTCATGCGTCACCCAGACCTTATTGCCGAGTGTCACTCAATGGTCAACCAACGCTTTTAAAGAAAAAAAAAATCAATAAAATTTACGTCCCTTTATGAAATTTTATATTCACATCAAACGTCAATTTTTAAATAGTGACATTAACGAGTCTAGGACGGCATGTCGATCATAAGCAGACCGCTGGAGATGTGATCCCGATTATTTTAATTATAAATTCTATAGCCCGTGAGATTCACGCTACTTAGCATTCAACGAACACATGTGTTAATACTTGCGTATATTATAAACTATATCTATCTCTCTCTTTCTTATATTATATCAAAATGTGTAAATAGTATAAACTGTTTCTGTTGTCCTTGCAATTAATAGGAAAGTTGACTGGAAATTTAGATTTAGATATGAACCCCAAGAAAGATGACGAAATAAGAGGTAATAATATCCAGGTGGCCAGGGCTGTTCTATCTCTATAATCTAATTAATAGCTGAACATAATACTGAACATAAAACTTGCTGGTGATGTTGTCATCTTAACCTTGTCCATCATACGGATGTACAGTAGTTTTAAGAATCATAGTTATCATTCTTTGTTAATATATTAAATAAAATAAAAAAGTAACAGACTTTGACCGAGTAGAAACTTATACTCGATTTTTACATTATAGCCTTTATTTTTACAAATGTACATTAACAAATGTAGTACATTGTACGTCGCGGATCGTTAATTTAAATTTGGGACAGGTATTTGATAGTATTAAAAGCCACGTAAGAAATGTCTAAAGACTTAACTTTCTCATATTTACAGACCAGGCAAAGCTTCCATCTTTAATCTGCGTGGGCGCATGTTTCTAAGAAGACATATCTCGCCTACCATACGTAATGCTGCAAAAAAAACCTAAGTAATGCTGACCATACTTTTACGGTGAAGAACTCCGTAAATGAATCATCGCATATGCGTTTCTCGTCAGAGTTCGATGCAAAAAGGGTTTTGTCGAAAATGTTCTTGTCTGCGATGCTCGGCAGCGAGGTGCCCGTTGTTGTCTGTACTCATCCCTTATTTATTTATACTGGTATGAAGAATGTGTACTTTTTGCGTAGCTGACAACGTCCAGCGCTGCCACGAACCGAGCCAGTGAATTCTTTAATTGACAAAATGTAGCAGCGTTGCATTCCAAGTCAAACTTCAACGTTCGTACACAAAAACAACACTAATAATGAATTGGTGAATGACTCCAAAAGTATTTGATTCAAAATGGCGACGTTTATGTAACAACAATCAACATTTAAATTAGTTTGTTCCTATTTTTTGTCAATAAGATTCAAACTAGCAGAAAAGCAAATGGCCAAATCGCCACTTGAAATTATGTTGGTAGGTTATTTACATTTGTTGGTTTTTGCAAAAATAAATCGTGAATATAGCCCAATCATTTATAATGAATGTAAATAGATAGGAAAGCTCATGAATTTCAGTTCGTGACCTTGTATTATATTATATCACTAGCCGCTCATTATCATCAAAAATGCACTTCTGTTTGATTTAATTTGAAATTAAAACTATTTTCATAAATTCAACAAAGTTACTCTCACAACCTTAGGTTTCTCTTATCATTGAAGATAAAACATGCGTGGTTCTACCCCGCAACCGGACTTTCCCTTCAGTTAAAGTACGGGCCGCACCTGTCGGGTGAAAGAGGTGAAGTTGCATAGCCAGTTTCGTAGTTAATACGTGATTCAATACATTTTGCAGTGCGTCGTAAGACTCATATGGATACTTATGTACATGAGTTTATAGCGATCTTTGCGATTTTAACCGATGTTGAAGAAGAAAAAAAAGAGTACTATTATTAACTATTTGTATGTTATCATTGGGCTTCGACAGCCCCATCATTACCATACATTTTATGTGGTGGCAATATTGTGGGTTCATATCTGTTATGAAATGTATGTGGATCATATATATAAAAAAAACGACGAATTCAAAACGATGAAAAGTTAAAAGGCTTAGCTAATGTTATCTTACAAAGGATGACTTTGAAACGAAGTAACTTCAGCCCAAAACACTGCTCTATACTATCTATAAATAAACATTTTACCAGTGATCGTAAGTTCCACAGATTATTATTTTAGATGTTTTTTTTTAATCCGAACAAAAAGGATGCTCGCATTCAAAATGTGTACTTGGTACTACATCGAGCATTTCAATCGCGAACACAATTTACAGCATTTTGCAGAACTCACTTTTAAAAAAAATATTTTATTTCGAATTCTACCTAAGCCGTCTTCTAATTTTAAATTGACAAGGAAATTGATTGGCCCTTTTATCGTTTGGCATGTAGTTTTTTTTTTTTTAGTTAAGAGATTAATTATGAGACCGACGGCGAGATCCAACGACCAAAGAGGATATGAACAAGGCAGGCGGGCACACGCAATACACGCCGTATCAGACGTGTATGCCGCTCCGTTACGACACCTACACCAAATTTTTCCACATGCCCGAGCAGCAGATAAGCGGCAAACGACGCCAACGTGTTATTTATTAACGAACCGAATGATCGATAGTTGGACGCGTCACCAGACGTGGACGTCAACCGGCGTGGTCTTTCGAAACTCTCCGCGCTACACTGACCATCGACGTGTACACTCATTTCAATCTATATTTTTTTTCTTTTTTTTTCCTTTGTAGCCAGACGACAATTAACATTTCGCCTCTTTTTAATGCACAATATGAAAACGACACTGATCCGTTTAGATTTGAATCGCGTAAGTTCGAATCGATTAAGCCGTTCGTTGCAATTTAATTTAATTACTCTACATGTATAGGATCTACATTTATGATTTAATTAAAACAGTTGTTTCATAAACATCAATCGTATAGTAATTGCGTAATTGGTTAATCTGGCTTATTGAAAATGTTTTGTTACAACTTATAAATACATAATTAAATCACCTACGTCCGGTGTGTTTTAATGAAAATAATTAATTAGCATTCATTTCTAAACGAGTTGAATTTTTGGGACAAAATAAAATTAATGGTATTAGAAATAACAAAAATTTCGCCGTGTCTAACATATTGTTTGTGTAGCCGTGAATCCCTCAACCCTTCTCTGTGCGATTCGATTCGCTTCAGAGCGTGTCACAGAGCCGTGTCAGCTGTGTGACACTTTCTAATCTCTTGATACAGTAGAACAAACAATTACGAAGAACGGACAATTGCGAAATCCATTTAGGATCAAACCATTGTCAGTATAGATAATTCAATTCAATTAATGTCTATAAATGTACCATTTGACAGATTCGTTCTTCACTTGATTACATAATGCACGACGCTCTGATTATTATTCGATACCGTTACCTCTAAAGTCATGGATCAGGTTATTAATGTAAACAAGCCGGTATGTTTACATGTATCGATTCGAAGCGAACGTGATGGGAAACGGCCAGAAATTCGAGGTTCAGCCACACAGGGCAGGTTAGACCAGTCCCGATGGCCTCACAAGGACCCCAGCAAACCTGTTAGATTCGTTGCACGATTTTTACGTGCGCACCTACCGGAATCTCATTCACGTGGTGCACCCGCGCCGCCCGGCCCCCGTCTCTTCGGCTTGCCAACTAACTCGTCAAATGACTCACGCATCGGCTGGTTAAATGCCAGAAGCTGGCTTTTCCAGTTCGCCACCACACTTAGTATATTCTATTAGCTCTCGAGAGCTACTTCAAGTAATCCGAATAGATTCGAGGCTAAGCATTTTGTTGTAGTCTTCTTTTTATAGGTTACTTGATCATTTTAAACGAAACCGCATACTATTAGTTCAACATAAAAATACTTATGTAATTGTGTAATATTAAATAAGTGTATCAATTGAATGGGTTTCCCAAACCTGTCTTCCAATTGAATGATTTTGCGGAATAGCTTGTATATTTTACTACGACACAATGAACCTATCAAACATCAGGAACAGGAATCAGGTAGAACTACTATCCGGTCAAACCCGTCCGACGCGTGCTTCCACCATTTTTTATTTATTTGTCTGCAACGTCGGATACCGCTGGGCGTGACGTCATACGACCTAAACTGGTTAGCGAGGGAGCAGGGATTTGCCTCGTATCCTTCCGGTTCTGGGAGTGGTTCGGACCTGTTCTACTTCAGGTTGCACCACACCAGGCGATCCAGCTCGTATGACGTGTCAGCCAGTGCACCACAGAAATCTTATCGTATCAGTCTGTGTGAACAGGCTTACGATATCGTTAGGTCGTCAAGCAAACTGCTTATGTTTATACGGCACCGAGCATTGGCTCAGCTGACTCATTCCTCTATGTGCGCTACAATTAGCGAATGCGCCGTCATATAATACGACAATCGGTATGAGTGCCATCAAAGGTCAGTATCCGTACCGAAATGGTCACGCCTAATAACTGGTTCGTAAGTTGTAGCGGACTTATAAAACTACACGCCCGATATACCTGTATTTTACGTTGTGTTTACACATATGAGATGATGACTTGAATGAAACATAAGCATAGCAGACGAAATGCGTCGTTCAACATGTACATACGTTCATGTTAGCTAACAAATGTTTTTTTTGCCCTCAGGAGACGCAAAGAGGTGATGGAAGTAGGCGGAGAGACATGGCGCGCGTATTATTCCAGCGGGGCGGATCACCCGCTGAGCGCGGCTACGTCGGCCGTGCTTGGCGTCTCAGATGATCAACAGCCTCAGCCGCTTGTCGCTGATTATTACAAGCTTCCTCCACTCGGACAAGATACCCATCTGCATCTCCACAAGGATGCTAAACTTGTTGATGTCTGGCCGTGAGTATTATCTACCTCCTGCACTACTTAGTCAGCATATTATTTATAGTTTAATTTTAACATATTGTTCGGTTAATTGTCATTCGGTAATTTTAATTTCATTTATCATATGAAACAATAAACCTCAACATTGACAACCAGTTTAACTTGATATACATTTAAACCATGCAGGTACGAACTTTTACCTGACACTTAGACAAAGATTTTGATTAGCAGTAATACATTGTTGTTTTGGTTAAGTTTTAGCTAGGTGGATGAACGAGCTTTGTTCACCTGATGTTAGGTAGCTACCAGAGCCTATAGATATCTCATGAGGTCTAAATATCAGTTGTATTGTATAGTTTCTAGCCGAAAAACAATGAAGGCGTATCATACTCAGAGAATGCTGCTGCTTCGGTGATTCCCTTAGTGTCCTTTTACGAAACCCACGAGACGATAACGGATATTCTAAACACCATACAGCCAAATTATGTCAAGCCCGAAATCATAAGGAAAATAGTATTCAAGCGTAACAAAACGCATTTTGTTTTGGTTTCTTAACTTACTTTCAAGAAGATAAAAAAAATGTACATGTTTGTCGATTTATAAACACGAACGAAGTTTGTTAGTCTACATTTATTGAAAGAAGAAATTACTCACAAAATTTTACGAGTGTTTTTTTTTTCTATTCGAAAGTGAACGTATCGTTAGTGTATCGAATCATAAATGCAAATTTCCGAGTATCGATTTTCGACTAAACATTTAAACGTGGAATCAATCAGAAAACAATCGCGGAAAATCAATCCTCGATTCTCACGGCCGTAGATCAAATCGAACGTTCGTGTATCGATGCAATTATCATTATAATCGCCGAATTTCGAGGCACGGTGAATACCGAATGAATTTGCGTAAAATTTATATGTAAACTATGATAATGTGTGCAACGGTGTTTTTGTGCGCGCTCACATGTCTGCAGACAGGGTTGTGCGCGACTCTCACGGACGAATAAACTGAGACAAGACGCCGCGTGGCTTCCGGCCCCAACGAAAGGTGTAAGAATAACAAATAATAAAAATGTTAATGTTCCACTCAATAAATCATAGACTCTCATTTGAATACGCACGGTAAGATTAACAGTTCGCAACTGCGAAAACACCCCGCTCCTGCTTCTGAATATCATTTAAATTAGCATATCCTTCTTGGGACTTGGGTAGGTATAGTTATGAATAAGTACAGATAGGATAGCGAGTTATAAGGATTTATGAATTTCGTTAGCAGTATTGAGAGATTTTTCGGTATTAATGTGTATTAATCGTTAATTTCGAGCTAAAGCCATTTCAGACTTTCATAGTATTAGTATTTTGTTTCCTATCTGTATTTTAAGTAAAGTAAAAATAAATTCACCATGAATAAATTAGTAGACAATATCAACGCCGCGACGTATTCTCATAGAAAAGGACCCTTATCAAATTATAGTCCGGTCTTTGAAAGAGGTTGTTAACAGCATCCTTTGAATGGCGACGTAGAAATGAGCAAGCGCTGCGACACATTTTTAATACAAGGAGTGCATAATGTTAACTTAACCCCATACAAACCATTTAAACTTTTATGGAGTTTTTATTGTACACCATAAACACTAGTTAGAGAGGAAACTTGTTTGAATCCATGAAAATGTAAATCGCGTGTTAGCGCTTACACACTTGACACCTATAAAATTCGGAGAATATATTAAATGGGAATTATGTGTAGATGTATGTACGTTGTACTACATTTAGTATTTTTATGTTTTTTTTTCATTAAGGATCAAAGTAAAGTGACAGTTTTAATTACTAAAATGACAGTTTTGGTTTTCCGAAAACAACGTAACCATTCCCGTCGAATTATTTATTAGTAATGTGATGCAATCGTGGTAGGTTCCAACAATCAAACAGCATAGCAACTGGATAGTTTGTACGACCGAAACAAATGAATATTCGGGAATGTGTCGACGCGGGCCGATCCATTCCGCCCGTCATGTTCGTCACTGTTTACGGGAGTGCATAAATACAAATAATGACAATAGACGGATGTGGATGGAAGCGGATCACATTGACAAGGACGCCCAGGACTTGTCTCGAGTCATTGTCGGCACGCGTCCCACGCGCCCAGTTCAACGCGCCGCTATTGCTCATTCATACATTCAAAATTATAACGAATACCAAGTCTCGCCCGCACCCATCCGCGCGCTTCGCCTCTCCGAGTCTGTTTGTATGCTAATCGTTCGACGCCAGTGCATCGTCAGGTTTGACGCGAATGTATTTGTTGTCTAAATCGCTCTTAATATTTGAATTGAATGCACGATAGATGTAGAAATGAACTAGTTCCGTCTGTATTCCTCTGCGATCGTTCATGTAGGTGTTAAGAGTTTCGTAAGCACATTGCGTGCAGTCACGAGAGCGCGCAGCTAATCTTTCCTATCGTAAATACCTAATATTTGTTCTCGAGTAACATTCAATAACCTGGTATCTTATTTTGAAAACATTATATTTTAGACTTTCTTAGTAGAGTCTTCTTAGTTGAAACGCTTTGGCTATAAACATTAATATTAGTCGATGAGCGTAGAACAGTAATGGTAAGATTAGCATAGAAACGCGCGACTGGATGCCTCAGGGAGGGCCTCGCCCTCTTGACCCTGTCGTTCGCACTCGCCACAGTAACGGGAAGTCGATTTCACCAACTCCACACTTACATATTATTATATTCTCATGGGCAGAATTACTTTACAACGTAGATAATTATAAACATCGTTTAGTACAGCAAAAACAGAACTTATAAGTAATATAAAAGTACTTATTCAGATGGGATTTTATACTGTTTATAATTTTTATTTTAAATTTAAACTACGATTAATGGCTGCTCCTTATATCGTCACAGTTGCTTAACAGAACCCTGAAACCGTGTGACCCATTTAAGAGTAAAACCGGTTTCCTCTTGAAGATCGTCGTCATTGTTCATGGTATAACATTTAATTCCATTCAATTCCTTTTGTAACGAACCCTCTTGCGAAGATAATGTATAAAAAGATAGGAACGTCGTTATGTCCCTGACGGTCGTGGTCATCGCGTTACTATTAAACGGGGCTTGACCATTCATTCTTGACCACCCTTTATCATGCGAACGTTTTTATTGAAACGGTTAAAAGAAATTCAGTTACCTACAATACGCGAAAATAGTCCAGGTGCATATGATTATTGTGATACGCCATTAAAATTACAAGTAGTTTTATTTAAGTAGACAACGGGAAATTATTGTTCTAGCTAAAGTACGTAATAATTAATCTTTAATTCGAACTACATGGGCAAATGGTGAGATCGTTTTGAATTGAAATTTTTCGATAATGTATTAGTTCCGTGAGAAAAGTAGCAATAAACCTACATTTAGACGAATGATATATTCAGATGGAATTGAATTACGTTGCTCGCATCCGCTGCAAGCGCCTCCTTAGTTTCATTTATAGCGCGGTAGATTGTAATCTATTCGTCAAGCGGTGGATAATAAAATGTCGCTGCCTTTAATTTTGATAATGATGCCAATCACTGCCGTCATATATTTTTAGTTTTATTGAGCTATTGGACATGTATTTATAAAATTATCCTTTGATTTTGGTTTCTTTTTTATTAGATGTTAAAACAGAAGAAGTTCTGTCCAGCTGAATACTTTTCAAAATAAGCACTCTTTAATTGAAGAGATCAACAAATCTCGACTCATATTCAGGAAATACATAATCAAATAAACGAACCTAATGAATCCTCTTTATGTTAGATGTACTGTTTTGATTTGTCGACTAGAGAAAAAGAATAAGAATAATTGAAATGATCGTCTTTGTGATTCATAAGAGGTATTTCGATAGTTGCATTGAATACACCACTATCGTAAGTTCAAACGAGGGTTCGACGCACCCTCGGCTCTCGACGTATTGTCAAGATCTCGTCATGTGTGAAAGGGTGTTAAGTAAACATTGCAAATAATTATTATGGCAATTGCATCCCGGTATCCGACTGATCCAGCTTTGATAAGAATATTATATTTACATGTTAAGCGCAACACACTGTTGCTAGAAAAAGATTCTCATTTATATCTCACATCAAACTCTCTGTTATGCTAATGCAGTGCAACATGATATCAGATTAGAAGTTTAGAATTTTTAGTTACCAACCCGATTCGATTTTGAAGCATTTGAGCATATTACTATAGAATTTGTTTAAGGAAAATTATACGCGCTTCCGTTAAGTATAATTAAAATGTATTTCGCGTTACTAAAGTATAACGCGAACACTATTTTGATTACTCTATAAAACCCATTTTGGGGATACATTAAATGGTTAGTTAAGATATTTAATTTGTTGTGGTATATCTCGGAGGGCAAGCGCGGCGTGGGCAGAACACCAGCCAGATGGTCAGATCTAGCAAGAGAAGCACTTGGTGGTAGTCTGTACCATGCAGTCTATGCCACCCATGATCGAGCACAGTGGAAGAACGTCACATGTGGTCGCGATCCTCAGTAGTGAGGGAACGATATAGAAGAAGAAGAGATATCTCGGGTGTTCGTGTAGTATAATACCGGCAGGGCTGGAGGCATTTCAGCTGTCAGCCGAAATGGCTTTGTATACGTTTTTGTAGGCGCCAACAATGAGCGACAAGCAAACATGTATTGTACAGAGTGCTTATGAATAACGTTATTTGTGCAAGCTCGCCGTAAGCGCACTCAGTATGTATTTATACGTCTACAACATTAGCATACTTTGCGAGACATTATTTGTTATTTTTTTTTTATTTATTGCTTAGATGGGTGGACGAGCTCACAGCCCACCTGATATTAAGTGGTTACTGGAGCCCATAGACATCTACAACGTAAATACGCCACCCACCTTGAGATATAAGTTCTAAGGTCTCAGTATAGTTACAACGGCTGCCCCACCCTTCAAACCGAAACGCATTACTGCTTCACGGCAGAAATAGGCGGTGGTACCTACCCGTACGGACTCACAAGAGGTCCTACCACCAGTAACATTAAACTTTAAAAAGATATTTTGATCGGTTTTTGCATAGCTCAACACAGAACGCCTATGATGACAAATTTGCTTCTAATTTAGCTACAAGTGGTTTTGGTTCAACAGTTGCCACCAAGATATTCAGTAACGGTATAATTAAATAAAAACAGACAGATGCGTGTTTGCATGTGAATTATATTTAAACTTAATAAAATGGTGTTGATTACGAATAAAAAGGATTGCAAGGACAGGCGAGTTGAGCACGCGGGAGGTCCGGCGTCTCATGAGTTTTGTATATGAAATAGTGCCAACAGTCAGAAGAATCTCTTATCTAAAATAAACATCAGTGCGTCAATGAAACATGCTTTCAATTATCATAAATCGACGAGCACTGACATCGAACGACGAAGCCGCGCCCAGTACAGCTTGCTGAATTGCCTTTCCCCGCTAATGTATTTAATAAATATTTTTTACACGCAAGAGTCATTTCTTACGCTCGCTAATTGTAACTATTAATTTTTTAATAAGCTACGTTATCTACAAAGCCATTAAAACGGAAATTTTTCAACATTAGTCAAACCTATTTAGTGATTAATTCAAATTTTGTAAGAAGCAATAAAACTATTTTGTATTGAAAAATCTTGTTTGTGTTCTAGTGATTTTTTGTTTAATCGTTTTTAACAGATTAGTTATTTCCTTCAAACTATGAGTCAAGCTGTGAGTATTCGACTCTATAGGTAATTTTATGTTCCATATTATGAGTATGATATCACATACCTAAATCAAACACTCACACAAAGACATGTATTTAATGTGTGGAAATTTTCAATTGTATGGTTATGTAACGGTACGGGAAAACAGAATACTATGAACGAAAAATATTTTGATTGCTATTCACTTATGAAAATTAGTCGGCCAATCGGCAGTTTTCGTAAAATTCCATGTTCTTGCAGCCGAAAGTCGCATTATTCTTCTTCTACTACTACTACTACTATATAAACTGGTAGTATTGGAAAAACATATAGAAATAATGATGATCATCTTTCATGTTTTATTTTTATATTTAATATTTCATTGTAACTTCATATAATCGTAGCTCGTTTTCCGGAAATGAACTTTACAAACAGTAGGTACAAGTTTTTTTCTTTTTTTAAATCGTATATTTTTTCCTTAACCTTATTAAACAGAAGTGTCTTGTACAATGATAATGTTTACTAACAAAAGGTTGCCATACGATGTTCAGGTATATCTCACCCTAAATCATCGCTTTATTATTTTTATTTGCTTGTTTGTTCAAGCGACGGATACTCTAAAACTACTGAATATGAAAAATATGAATATGAATAAAACTACTGAATTTCAATGTTGTCAACTTTATGGTATTAGGCATACCTAGTAACTAACATTGATACTTGAAATGAGAGCTTACCATTAAATTTGTTGTGGTATCGCTTGATTAGAAACAATAATGTCTCTTGTACAATTTTGTCTCTATCATAGCGAGTCAAACATGTACGACGGTTAAGACGTATTATGTTATTTTAAAATACTTTTTATCACGAAAAGACTAGTATTTTAACGTGATCCTCTACGGAACAAACAAGAAAAGGAAAAATTGAACATTTGCGAGCGGGTGCACCGAAAGACCTATTTCGTAGACTTTTTTGCAAATCAAGAGATATCTTTGTAACCAATTAAAAATGTAACTAACTGTAAGTATGACTTTACTTAAAATAAGAGCTTATAATGCATTGGTATATCGTGTAAATGCATTGGTTTATCGTGTACGCTATATAAAAATACACGGACAGTTTTTTAAAAGCGTTTTCCTGTAACCATAACGGTTATTTTAATAGCTAATGCCCCAAAATTTCCAAATTGCATCATAAAGCTAACAATACTATAAAACTCTAATAAGTTTTCTAATTGTTTTATAATTGTAACGAAATGTATTATTCCTAATGGTAGACGAATGCTCTTTATAAATGTTTGGGCGCCGAACGAAATGGTACCGTTTGTTGGAGACCTATACATAATAATCAGAATTTCACTGGTTATTTTCAACTGTGACACGTTTTTTGTGAAAAAAGTTAAATAAAGAGAAATATTAGTTAAAAAAAGACGGAAATTATAAGAGGTAGGTGATTAAACTTTTTAAACTTTAATTAAAACAAAACTATATCTCGATAGATCGGATCTAGTTTTTGCAAAATTTGCTGTATGAAACACATATTATCTTACGTATTATACTACTAATGTTAGTCCACAGACAACTACTGCTAGACATAGGTTTCCCTCTTTCAAGACTCGCCACAAAGACCAGTCCTACGTTGTCTGAGTGCTCTGAGGAATTGTTCGAGATGATACCGACATCTCGTTTTTACCATCGCACCGCCCGCCACCGGAGTAGAGTTCATCCATACTACCTGGAGCCACTGCGGTCATCCACAGTGCGTTTTCAGAAGTCTTTTTTGCCACGCACCATCCGGCTATGGAATGAGCTCCCCTCCACGGTGTTTCCCGAGCGCTATGATATGTCTTTCTTCAAACGAGGCTTGTGGAGAGTATTAAACGGTAGGCAGCGGCTTGGCTCTGCCCCTGGCATTGCTGAAGTCCATGGGCGACGGTAACCACTCACCATCAGGTGGGCCGTATGCTCGTCTGCCTGCAGGGGCAATAAATAAAAAATCCTGTAGTCTTAAAAATCTAGTAGGTCTAATGTGGGAGGCCTACCTGTGCTGCTTTTTCCGGTAAGCAAACGTCACTCAAGAACGAGCCCCAGCAGCCATCTGTTCTACGAGCAATGTACTCTGCCCACTACCATTCAACCTCGCAATCCTTCGGGCTGTATCGGTTACGGTTCTCCTGCGAATCGCTTCATTTCTGATGCGATCTCGTTGAGAAGCTGCGAGCATAGCCCTCTCCATTACTCTTTGTTTAACTTTGAACCTTCTGAGAGGGCCGAATAAGAGCGACCACGTATCAATGCCATATGTGAAATATAAAATTTTTTTTTTCTACTTAATCGCTGCTAGCTTGAAGGGGCTATTTCAGATACGCACATTTAGGTAGGTAAGCGAGGCTCAACCTGGGCAAAATATGAATAATAATAAAATTCACATGTTAGGTTTTAATTACAATATACTATTTAATCGTGGGAATCCATCATGAATATCTGTCAAATACGTATTAAGAATTGCGGTATAGTCTCATCGATATCGGTGTAACTATACTGAGATCTTAGAACTTATATTTCATGATGGGTGGCGCATTTACGTGGTAGATGTCTATGGGCTCCAGTAACCACTTAACACCAGATGGGCTGTGAGCTCGTCCACCCATCTAATCAGTAAATAAAAAAAAGATAGATACGAGTACACTGGGCGTTCTATCTCTTAGACCACGTCAACGTCCTCTTCATCATCGTTTGGTTAGTAGGCAGGGAAGTAATTACTTTACTAAAGTTGTTTGATGCTCTACAGATCCATAAGAAATTTGAGTATTCTTGAGACAATAGGTGGTAGAACGTCTTGTGAGTCCGCATAGGTAGGTATCACCGCCCTGCTCATTTCTGCTGTGAAGCAGTAATGCTGCGTGCTTGTTGTTGTTATGCTTTATATTAGATATTATTCCAAAAATTAATTATCGTTTAACATTTATTTAATTGGAATCTTATGATAATTAAAGTCTTCCGTTTTCCCTCTAATTGTAATTTTAGAATGTTATTATAGAAAAACAATGAAATTACGTCGCACCAGATCTTATCTTATCAGTCTAATAAGGTTCTATTTAGATATTAATGTTATATTAATTGCAGATCGATCGTAAAATGGTACGTTATGCCTACGTGATATGAAATGAGTTTACGAATGGTTCAATGTGACATGATACAGGGATGCGTTTGAGTCGTGTGCTTGTCAGTCAGGATTCAACAATAAATAACAACCGAAACCGGTATACTTAGGTACCTTCGATTCTTCGATTTTGATACTTCTATCAACCGTACTCAAAACCAGTTCAAGCTCAGTCATTAATTGGCGATATTTGATAGTTTACTAGGTGATACGCGTAGAATATTAGTATGAGTTTGATTGTGGATTAGTTCTTTTTTCTTCTATTCGTCTGGATGGATACCCAATATAGGTAATAGTTGTGAAAACCTCCTTGGGATTGAAAGGCTTGTGATTGAAAAATTAGGGATGGAATTAAAACTACATTTTGAAGTCGTCTTGGCTAAAAGGATAAGGCTTCGGGCGTACTCGTATTGAGTGATGCGACTATGCTGGTGTTCAAATCACCGGCGTTCAATTTTTTAAGAAAATACGTACTTAAGGACTGACTTCCACAACTGAGGTATATCTTATACCTAAAATAAAAATCAAATCCGTACAATTTAGATATTTGCATCGGTGGGTAGAGTGTGCTGTAGGTAATCCCGCAAGAGTTGACACTGCTATTCTGCCAATTTCGGGTGCGTATTTGTCATGCTTTTGGATTTGAAGGATAGACAGCCTTAGTGCAATATAATTAAAGCTCAACCTCATGTCTCAAGGTTGGTGTCTGCATTCAAATTGTAAATATTATATGCGACAGGAACGTCGCAAAATTCCGTAATGTCTCTACAAAGAGACTCATTGCAATCGGGAATCGATGCCAGAGTAAATACTAAAGTTACGTATTTAAACCACTAGACCAGCAAGATGATCTAAAATTGGTCAATAAAGAGATGTGCTAGGTACCTGTGATAAGCATGGATGGATGGATTATGGGGTAGTTAGATATTTCGGAAGGCCGTATGTTAAAGAAGTCTTTGCCAAATGCGTAATGTTTTTTATTTTATTTTTTTAAACACTGCTTCAAAATTAAGTTGTGTTTACTCCCAGCATTTTTTCGAAAACATTGGTGTTTTTTTTTAAATTTCATTATAGCAATGGGCTTCTTGCAGTCTTGACGTCGAAATTATACCTAAATTAACTATTATTCTGTATAATTATAGTTTTACATTAAAAAAACAACACACGATACTTGGTAATTATGATAGTATTAGTTCCCTCAGCTATTTTTGACGTTTTCGTACTTTTTTCTTCTTCTTAGTTTTTCGTGAAGAGTTTTTTGGTGAATGAACTCTTTATTTTTGTCATGAGGTATATTAGTGTCTAGACGTCTTGACAGTTTTTTAATCCCCGTCAAATTAAAAGAGGGTCCTAAATTCAATAATTTGTGTTGTAATTTTTTGAAGATCAATAAATATAGACATAGTAATAAATTTCGTTTAAATATATCTATCTATCTATGTATGTATATCTTCATTGTTTTTCTATTTATTATGAATAAGTACTATTAATATTAAGTGCTAGATTAGAAACCACAAATCGATTGATGAATCTTTTATTAATCATTATCTACTGCTTTTGTTAGGAGAATAGGTATTATATAATATTGAAATTTAAATATTACGGTGTATGAGAATGACAGTGCGCGCGTCGCGAGGTCGCTTGAACAGAAGTAGCGGCGCGCGCGCACTGTCGCCAATCAGACCTGTCTCCCCTCCGCAGGGCCGGCGCAGCACTAAAGGCAGCCAATGGCGCGCACGGGGCGGAGTTGGGCGAACTCTCGGGCCTGCTCCACGCGGGCCTCGTGAAGCGCGAGCCCGAGGACCTGAGCCGCAAGGTGGTCGACGAGCCCGAGCCGCACGCGCTCAAGCCGCCTCGACATAAGGTGCGTCACACGTTCGTACGCCGCCGTCGCGCGCGCACGCACTCACACACTTACTAGTTACTCATGTATTATTTAACGCGGTTTGCGTACGATGCGCCGAGCAACTCGCTCGAATCGCACTAGCCGCGCCCGCCCGCGCCCTTATCTGGCCGGCAAGCGCTGCCCGCCCAGACCGCATCGACGCAGGCGCCCTCTAGACTACACTACCACGGATTGTTTACATTAGTTGTTGTGAACGTGTCGAGGTCGAAAGAACCTAGTGTACGTGAAGCTGTGAATTGTGTATAGACGCGGCATGTACGCGTCTACTTTACGAAGCGGACAGTTGTCGTGGGAGAACGCGTGTAACAGACGCGTGTGTCCGCAGGTGGTGGTCGGCGAGCCTGGTGAAGCGGCGTCGCCGTCCCCGGTGCCATCGCGAGCTTCTTCAGCAGGTTCACTACTTCCGGACGCAACGATGTATACCACCCAAATGTTTGCTCCACCGGGCACACCTAGTCCCACCCCCTATGGCGATCAATATTCAAGACAGCCTTCGACTTTTG
Organism: Bombyx mori; assembly: GCF_030269925.1. NCBI lineage: Eukaryota > Metazoa > Arthropoda > Insecta > Lepidoptera > Bombycidae > Bombyx > Bombyx mori. The sequence continues at coordinate 9,853,518 of NC_085111.1, forward strand.
CGGGTGAACCTTACTACAGAGAATATTTTGTCGGAGAAGGCTACCAGCAGAGAGCTGCACCACCTTATGATGGAGAACCGGCTTCAGGTTCTGCGTTTAGCGAAAGATATGCTGCACCACGGTATCACAGCAAGAGCGTGATCGCAGCAGCCGGACTGACAGTGGACTTGCCATCACCGGATAGTGGCATCGGTGCTGACGCAGTCACCCCTCGGGACCACACTGCCGTGCAGCAGGTCGGTGCTACGACCAGGGCGCGGGCGGGCATTCTTTACTACACTATGCTGACATCCACTTAGGGCATTTTGTTCACATTCACACTAAATGAAATTACTATTACACTTTATCAATAATTTCATGTCCCATATACTTACACAGTATCGAAATGTTTTTGTATATTGAGAGCACATACCTAACGGTGCTAATTAAATTATAAAACAATTGTTTTCGTTTCTTTATCATAGCGAATTAAAATGTTAAGTACTTCTCAATGTACTAAAACTGTTTGTTGCTCATTCAATAACTATTGAATCGAGCATATAATACACCCAAGATTATTTATTGGCTACAAACATACATGACAAAATTACGCAACACAGATCGAAGCCCACCCGCGCTCTAGTTTGATATTTCCACACATGTAAATACCTACATGTATTCGGATATATTTGTTTAGTTCTAGACATCATTGTATTTGTGTCCACTTAGGTATCTTAACTTCATAAAATATCTAAAGTTATGGGTTTAATTGCAGTCCAATCTCAATTTCTAAAAATACAATAAGAACTTTTTAATCCAATGAAAACCTTAGTCGAATCGAATCTCATAAAAAAAATGAAGCTTAATCCAATAAGATTAATGTTATTCAATAATTAAAATGTTATGTCTATAGGCATAATAACTAGTTTTCGTTAATTACAACACCATTGACGTCTAGACAATGGAGCTGACGGCACGCAAGACCTTCGCTTAATCATCTGCACCACGCATTCAGCATTAAATTTACGAGTTTACACAGTAAACTAACAAATCTGCTCGATTACAATCGGGTTCAGAGTTAAGTGGTTTTGAAGGACTATGCAAACTCAGGGCGTGGCGATCACGAGCATTCCACCTACTCCGTTTACTCACCTGAGTGATCTAGATTGGACATTTATAAATTCGCCTTTTGTTATCTCGGCTGACACAATATAAATTTAACACGACAGCTTGCTACTGTAGTTCGTTGATGGAATTGCTTGTTAAGCTTCTCTGGGAGCGGAATGAAGTGCTTGAGCCGCCTGAGCTCACTGCAATGATATAGTTATCGCAATTTCAATCTGTTTCTGTACGTGTTTAGCTGCACTTCAAGCTGTAATTGAATGCCTACAATATTTGAGGCTTAGGTATGCCAGAACGTCATTGAGAATCTTTTTTGGGTTTTACGTTCAAGGGCAGGCTATGATCAAAAACTTGATTGAAGGGATCAAAACATAAATAGGTCTGCACGAATACAAAATCCAATGTACCTAACCAAAATTAATAGAATTGCTCTTAAACGATTATTATAAACCATATTCCAAAAGGTAAAATCGATAAATAAAAACGGAAAATCCTAGTGGTAACTAACGGTGACGTAATTACAATGATATTTTAATGTGTCACCATTATCATAAATTAGTTGTCAATTAGACATAATTTATGGAATATTGCGACACAAAATATCACTCCACGGTTCTGTTTTTACATTAACAACGAGATAATTACGCTTTATCAAATTTCGAAAAATTCCAAATGATGTGCTTAACAAAGATAGATGGAAATCAATTTATAAGTTAACAAGAATACAATATCTAATAGATAGTAAGTAGTCTACAGTAGCTATATTAAGTATTCAATATCCTGAACGAAGCGTAAAAATTTCTCGTATTTCCAATAATTTGAAATGACATAGAGGATGAGATGGTTGTCATTTATTCAATGCTCCTTAGTTGTTTTTAGTTCAGCCACAAAATATGTGAGAACATAATTATGAAGCCACTTCAATTCTAAAGGTGCGATATATGAAATTAACACATGTCTCTGAAATGCATTAGCCTTAAAGGAAAATTAAGTGTAATTTTTATTTGCTGAAGGTAACTTGGCTAATGTGTTTTTCGATTAAAATAAATATTCACGCTCCGAAAGAAAATAAACACCACGATAAGAAATAGTGTAAACCGTTGTATAATTACTGAATTAACGTAGGAATATTTTCCAAATGATAACAGGAGTAGGTACATCTGTGGCTATAAAATTCCAGTTATTGAAGTCAGTCTTGATAGGTAGCATAACAACCGAAGTCTATAAGGAAAAGATACCACTTACGATCCATCCACTCAACCGGTAGCCTACACGCGATAACCAGTCAACGCTGCCGCCCTCTTTAGGACAGGAGGTGGAACTAATTTATGAACCTAAACTTTTTTGATCCGAATATTACGTCTCGAAATCATTTCCATCGATTTACCTTATTAAAAACTGCTTAGTCATTATTACTAATGATTGCACAAAAGTAAATAAATAAAGGTGTATTGGGAAAACACGTGGCCGCAAATACTTTGAATGTGTTAAGTAAAATTGATCTTATTGCTGTAGGATTTAACGTTGTTTATTATCCGCGCAGTCGTTCGACTACACGGTAATCTGCCAGCAGCCCGGCGTCGGCGAGGACGGCCGCGGCACCCCATCGGCACATCACTCGCCCGCGCAGGCTCCACGCACGCGACCCTGGCATGACTTTGGAAGACAGAATGACGCCGATAAAATTCAAATCGCTAAATTGTAAGTGAGTTTATATTAAACGAAGTTTGCCAAAAAGGATCCAGCTTATTATAATAATACAGTTTCGAAGAATTGACCTTTGAAGGCATATCATGTTTATAGTTTTTTGCCTTTGATTGATTTATACCTATCCTACATGTTCTATGCTAAGTGATTTTTTTATTGGTATAAAGGAGGCAAATAAATACACTTTGGTATCCTAAACAATTTAGAAACGTGTCTATAGTTTGATCCTTTTTGTAAAACTGCGAGCAAATTTAATTATAAAAAAATTTATTAAATTGTTGCAAAAATACCTTGTAAAACGCGTTTAAAGCTTCAAACTTTGTCAACGGTAAGAAGCACACCCTTTTTTGATTAATTTCTAATATCGAACTTAATATGGGCTTGATCTTTACGAAGGCTTTGATTGCGCAAGCCGCGCTTTTGAGTTGTACCGTTGTACTGTATGTTATCGAGTCCTTACGCATGATCCCATGGGCGCGGTGCAATGGGCAGACAGTATGAAGACGAAACGTTATTATGCTATTTTCTAAACAGTTAATTTAGTATATATATCCCCTGCATAGACCCATAAATCCCATCCCCCTAATAGACATAACTTGGATGCTGCATGAAAATCCGAAGGTATACTTGTACCCGCAATCGTCGAAACACAAATAGAAAAACTTCGTTAGAATAATCCATTTGAATAATCGCTTAATATATTTCTTTGATTATTTAACAACAAAATTACGTTCGGGTTTATTAAATTTAAAAAATTTCTATTTAGAATTTTTAAAATTTATTTAGAATTATACTTTATAAGCTAATCGTCATTTATTTCATGGAGGACTATTAGTTTATAGGAATAGTTATTTACAAAGTCACATTTCTACATCAAGTTTGTATTTAATTATATTTTCCGTTATATACTAAAGCAGTATGAAGATGAAGATGTGACTATTGCAGTATGTATATACATTAAGTCCTCTTAGCTTATACCTCCGATTCTATTTTAATTACCTCCTCGATGATTACACTCGCAATCAACAGTAGAAAGTTTAAGTTTTAAAAGGAAATTGACCATGAACGGTTTGATTTATACTCGATTCCTGTCATAATGAAACTCGATTCTAATCGAATTGATTTCGGTTGGAAACTTCTAGAAACAGTGACATGTAGTTCGAGCAGGTACACGTACAATTTGTTAGTGTAAGCAGATACACGAGTGACTGTATTGACTAACCACTTAGCACCTCGAGTGGATGTTATAATGCGGCCCTTTCCAGGAAACATTTATTTTGTGATATTCGAACACACACATCGCTCTGTCTTCGCGTCAATAGCTTAAGTAACTAAATTGGAAATGCCATTTTCCGCGCGGTCTTTGGCACTGTGAAAACTAAGCAAGGAAAAACTTTTGATAATATCCCAAGCTGCGCATCGCATAGCTTATCGTAGCCAAAAGCATATGTCACCAGAGTAACCTTAATGAACTTTAGTGTATTTTGAACATGTTTGTCAAACTGTATATACATATATCAGTTAAAAGGTGTTTGCATTAATTTTGTAGTCAAGTTCTTAAATTACCATTTATCTTATCTGTTAAATCATTTATATATTTTAGTAGAGACAAACATTTTAAGGTGACTATCAGGAAATTGTGTTAGAATCAAATTAAAGAATATAATATATAACATCCTCAATATTGGGAAGTAGCTAGAAGTTCTAAATAAAGTTTACAATCTTTTACTGCTGTTGTCGGCGCCTCTTCTCGCTTTGATTGTACGTTATTTCAACGGGATAGTTTTTTAAAAGGTGCTAAATAGTACTTCGTGATCTTCGAATACACAATAGTGGATGTAAATTAGTAATTTCCTAAACTGACAAGGTAATTTGGTTTAGAGACTAAAATGGCTTAATTGTTTTAACGCTTTTGATGAAATAACGGTTCTTTCTGAGTAAAATAATTGCCGCCAAAACGATTTCGATGACCAGATATTTCTTGGCGTCATTAAATTCTTGAGTAAACCAATCAAAAATACTTTTGGATTTATAACCTAAATTTGGTTACTTATCGTCAGTGTGTCGCTTTATATTTTACGACGAACTCTGGTCATATGTTATGCAAATCTTCACACTGACTTATTTTATGTTACGATAAAATAGCTATGATTTTTTTTATGTTATTTATTCATTTACATTTCTATGACTTTGTTGTTGGGTTCAGATATAACAAAAAACGGACTTACGACAGCATCCAAAGTATAACATTCCCAATCAGTACATTCTTTGGCATAGAATAAATGTATATTTTAAATTACTATGTTTGAATAAATTTATTTAAATCACTTATAAAACACTACTTGATGAAAATACCTCATTGTACTAAATAGTTATTATAACTTTATTCACACTAGGCGTGTCTTCCGGTTCCATCCGCTCTGAATTAAGAATAAATAATATCAATAGATCTGTATGTCATGTACATATATACTATAAATCACTTACCTTCGATTCGTATTACTTGGTTCAGCAAAATACTACTATTGTTCTTTTTAGTATACCTACTTATATCCCCAGCCCCTATTGTAGCAGAAAACCTTCCATTTTCTCAATGATAACTACCCTTTTCGTTTTGTGGACAATATTCAGTGTTTAGACGCCCTTTTTTATTGCATTAGATGAATGGACGTACTCTGGGCTTGTTGTTAAGTTGTTCAGAGTCCTTAGACAACACCGTGATTGCCATCGCGTACCACGCACCTGATACAGAAGGTCAAAGTCTTCATTGTATAATGGCTCTACCACCTTTGAAGAGATGGGGTGGTTGGTTTCTAAGCAGCACATACCTCTCAGTAGCATTGAGATTCGCTACGTTTGTCTTGTTTATAAAGGGAGGGTTTTTTTATCGTGTTGCCATCTGTGCTTGGCGAAGATGACTACGTGTCAATTCGATTGTTCAGATCTTATTCTTGAAGTTATTCTTAGCTTGATTTTTTTTAAAACATTAATTCCAAATGTTTATTGTCAAAAGATTATTCTACGCACTACGGAATGCTGAAGAGTACACATCAAAAAGTGATATCACCCGTTATTAAAAACAATATTTCCTCACACAAACATCATCATTCCTTCGTTTGTTGTGATGAAATTCATGTAATATAAAAGTGGTATATTTTTTAAGTTCAGCATACTATTATGTGATAAATCAGTCGCCACATGTAATTATATATGTAAATATTGTTGTGAATTATTTTAGTGGTGTTGTTTATAAGTCTTCTGGAAGGATCGACTTCCTAATCAGGTTTATAATTTATCAAGATATAATCAAATTACTCATACATGGTGTTAATAAAGGATTATTACCCATTATAACGAACACTAATGGTTAGATATTTTTCATTAAACGACGATCGTTTTTAGAAGTGAGCTATTTTAATGGAAAATGTATTATCAAAACGTACATTGGTATCTTTGCGTCTTATCAAATAAGGATAATACACTAATGATCAGAATATTAGAATATGAATCAGCTCGTTAGTTAGGTGAGTAATATTTAACATAAATTCAGTAGGTATCTATTTAGATGATTTTTCGACTATTTCAAATACTAAATACAAAATGGCAGCAAGTCAATTATATTGAAATAGGTAATGCGGTGCAAGTATACCTGTCGTTCAAGAATTAATCATATTATGTACTTAACTGTTGACTGACCAATAAGTGCAGAGTTATGTGTATTTCGCGCGGACCATATTGAGACATTATGAAAATTAAACCAATTTACACGCAATCATTTGCCGCTGGACGTGGAAAACAGATGTGAGTATTTTATTGAAAATTTAATTTTTTTCAACTCTTTCACTGGTAAATGAATTTTGTGAGATTTTGACAGGCGTAGTTGAGACCATTATGGGGTATTTGAGTATTTGCCTGCAATGTAAACTAGTGGACGTATGTCTCTGAGATATCTGCCACGGCATTGGGAAAACATGGTTGCGATTTTTTTTTATACGTAGATAAGCCGAAGTATTTAAGGCCCGCATGAAGCGGTTACGTTACCGACGCTTGAACTTAATTCGGCTACGAGCTTTGAAACACGAGATTCTAAGTCTCAATTGCTCAAGAATAACGGCCATCCTGCGTCTCAACCCCGATTCAAATTATTGATTTCAATTAAAATATTTTGTTTAGCGGAACAAATTATAATTATTGTTATTAATAATTGTTGAAGAGAATTTCCAGAGATCTTTTTTGCCACGTACCATCCGGCTATGGAATGAGCTCCCATCCACGGTGTTTCCCGAGCTCTATGACATGTCCTTCTTCAAACGAGGCTTGTGGAGAGTATTAAGCGGTAGGCAGCGGCTTGGCTCTGCCCCTGGCATTGCTGAAGTCCATGGGCGACGGTAACCACTCACCATCAGGTGGGCCGTACGCTCGCCTGCCTACAAAGGCAAAAAAAAAAAAACAGTTGACACAGAGAGAAGTTAATCAAGTTGATTTAGAACTTTTAAAACTAGATTCGTGCGTTCAAGTATTTCATTACCGCTGTGGTGACAAAGAAAACAGTTAAATTGTTGAAGCGTATTAGCTTATAAAAGAGCTCGGTCGCGTTACGGCGGAAACGCTCGTCGACATGATAAGTGCATTAGCATTATTATCTCGATAATTACTTGCTTGCATTCGGGCCAAATAGCTCAGTCGCTTCAACCGTCTTAAATTACATTCGTTACCGATACGCGTTCGTTAGCCTAACGAATACAAATAATAATAATAATAAATAAATAAATATTTACTAACAATCAAGCCACGCTAACTGGTCCCGTGGTAAGTTCGTAAAGAACTTGTGTTACAGGTACCAGATAACGGAAATAAATGTAATATTTTTATTATACACATACATATATTTAATATATATCCATAACCCTGGAAAATACATTTTTATATTTACCATACAAATATCTTCCCTTGGCGGGATTCGAACCCGCGATCACCTTGTGTAGTGACCATGTCACTTATCACCAGACTACCGTTATACAAGCCTTTGCCCCGAAACATCCCGACGCCCTCACAATAAATGTTTGGACTATTACTTACCGGAGAGTTAAGTAGGTACCCGGGCAATACGCGGTCGCTCAATCTCTCTAATACACGTTTCATTTATTTGTACTCAAGCCCAGGAATAAGCTTTTAAAAGCAATGTCGACTTAATCAACTGCCGTGTGCATATGCGATTAGACCGCTAATACAGGATGCGCTCATCATCGTTTTTAAAAAGAAAACATTCACTAACTAATAACATGAATATTTGTAATCGATTTTAAATTTTTAATACAAAACGATTTTTGTAGAATTCTTTTCTCATAAAATCATTCATTACGATGGATTATTGATCACGGTGATATAAATTCAGAATTTAGCTGTCTGTACAGGCGAGCTCAAGTTCGTTCACATCTGTTTCCTAAATAAATGAATATCGAAATATGAATTATGCGCCATTAAATATTTTAAAACGGCGTTTTCGTACCATTTTTCGTTTAAATATCTATTCTCAAAGCTGCTGTTAACGTACCTCTTTTTTTATATTCTTACTCTTTAATTAAATCACAGTGAAAACAAATTCCTTCACTGACATTCTAGACGCGTAAAAGAATTCTGCGTAATTTTACCTTAAAATCCATTTAACGTAATGCGTTTAAGCCTCATATACTCTATGATGTCAATGATTATCTCCAGCCATTTATTAGGCCAGAGCTACAACTTTTTGTTGAAATAAATATTGGCACTCCGGACCCCTCACGCTACTAAATACTACTTCCCTAAAATCAGCCAAAATACTAACTAGTGTTCTTACCTTTGTATTAGACGCAATTCCTGTATTCTCATTGCAAATAATGCAAAGAGTAGGTACCGGTAGGGCACTGATCATTACCACCGAACCGCCTCTTTCTGTTGAGCGTGTGTTTGAACGCGATACAGAATTCGACGTCAACTCGCAAGACGTGCGATGATATTCGTACGACATTTTGTTGATAGGTTCTGTTAACAATTGACACCTGTTTGGCCTATCAGCTAGTCCTCTAGCATACGCTAGTGAAAGAGAAAGACTAATACTAATAATTTCATATGATAGGATGTACTTTTTGAAAAACGAATTCTTTTTAATGATAAAATCATCTTCGAATTATTCTTGTGTCCCCGAGCTCTCTAGCTCCTCCTCCGCTTTATAAACCACTTACATATTTAAAGATTTAAAAAAATATGCACCTGTAATATATTATTATAATATAATTTATTTAATTAAAAAACTCTTAATTTAAAAAAGTTAAAATCCTCAATTGTACCTCAGATGTCGTCAATTTAGTACGATGGCATATTACGAAGAACTCAGAAGCTTCATAGTGTTCGGCATTACCATTTGTTATAGCCGCAGCGATAAATAACCATAGTCTAGCAATGATGAGACGGACGGAAGGCCTCGTGTTGCCTGTCAAATGTACCCAACAATCAGTGCGCCGCCATTACCGGAGCTAAGCGCTCTCATTAAATACGCCCGCCATTTACCGTGAATTCACTGTCCCACTACAGAAAATATATAGCTATTTTAGTATCACAATATGGTGAAAAGAAAGTTTATCTATTTCTGTTTAAAATGGCAATTGCCAATATGGTTATTGCATACATCTACTAAAACTGTCACTGTTTTATGACTTAACTCCATTGACTGTTAAATTAGGTTTAGCAATCGTTACCTTTTGGAGGCAAAATAGTATTTAATCCGAAAACTATGGTATATTGGTTTAGTTTCAACACTTAATTTAATTACAGTATAAACAAGGAACAACAAATAGTTGAGCAATAACACAATAAATTAATACATCTTTGTTGAAGATTCAATTTAATAAAACATTTTACAAACATTTAATTAGAATTATACCTGTCTATAATTTTATCTCAATTAAAATAAAAGATCGGTATTTTAAAATCTACACTAGATTAAGTTGTCGGTAACTAATCTATGAGCAACATGGCAGAGTCGAGCATGGCTGATTTATATGCTAAAATACGACAAGGATCTTTCAAAAAGTCTGTTAGTTTTAAGTGCAAAATGTTGTTTAAGTTTTTTTGAACTGAATTTATTTTACTTTTGAGTTTAGTATAAGGGAAGAATATTATTAAATTCAGAAATAAGTACGAGTATACTGGAGTTTATGGTACAACTAGATAAACACAATATAATCACACCAAAGTCATTTCGTTAAAACCACCGATACATTTTGCAGTAAGCATTCTCGTTTCTTTATAACATTCTGTAGAGGTAAAGATACGTATAAGAGTAATGTGGTATTTATGCGCATCCAATTTGGTAGTGAGTCCACGCTTCCCTACAGGGAGCTGAATCGCGGTCTCTTATCGTTTGTGTTTTTATCAGGGGCATTTTGTTGTCGCTGCGTTTGGGGATTTTTTGCGTACTCATCAATTTCCGCGCCTCGCGACTTGATTTATTCATGAAGCGCAATTCCTCTGACTTTACACAGGAAGTATGTTTTTTTTTTCATTTAGTGCCCATCTGAAATTTGTAATGAGCCTTATTTGAAAACAATGTACATATTCTTTATTTAAAAAAGTAAAAAAATATATAATTGGATCTGCATTGCATTGTGGCGAAAAAGAATGGAACGAACCGAAAAGCGGCCATTTATTTAGCATGTCACAAACGTAATAAGCTGGTGATCGCGAACAGTCCGTCAAGTATTGGTAAACAAAGGATAGGGAAGTCAAAATGACAATACAGAAAGACGTTGCAAATGTAAATTGCGCTCGGAATCACTTAGGGAGCATCAGATAGGCGAGTACCGCGGCGACCGATCCGTCAACGTCGAACGCTGTTTGCATTACACGGCTTTTATCTTTTCGCTAGGTCGGTTTGAACAGCAACCATCAATGAGGCTGTTTACTAAATCGTTTTCAATAAAGCAATTGTGCAACTTCTAAATTAAATTGTACCGAGTGGTACGCATTCCTGGGTTGAGATTTATTAGCAGTTTAAATTGTTAAATATCTTATATTATATAGTGCTGTGCTCTTATTTGATTACACAAGTAAAATTACAAGAGAGTCGATAATGACGGGGCCGTTTGTTATTGTAATTTTCCCTTTGTGCGAGTGTGCTGTCTCTGCGTGGGCTGGGCACAGATCTCTAGAGCGACAAGCGGGAAGTGCGAGGTGCGCGTGGCAGTACCCTGTCGATCGCTGCTGTGTGGACTACGACACGAATAGCTAACGATTCGCAGCACGCGACCTCCACTGAATTAGTGAGGTTTTCCTTCCGTTCGTCTAATACTCGGAAAATAACGAGAAAATGCTTGCGTACAGTGAACTGGACGTTTATGTCTTTGTAACAGCTCCGTTGACGGGCCGACTGCGCAATTAAGATTTCCACTTTTTGCGCATTTTATTGCTTCGTGGAAACTTTATTGCCGACAACGTGTGTACGTTGATAAGTATCTCAGAGAAGAAATCGTACTTTTTCTAAATGTAACAAAAACCTGCTGCCATTGTACATTTCGTCTTCCAACGACGCTTTATGTGTAATAGTCTACTGCGTTACTCGGCAACATGCGACATTTTGACGGTTTATCTAAAATCTACGAAACGCTTTGTAGTTTGTAAGGCTTTGTTTTTTTTTTATATAATAAATACTAACTAGAATATTTTTATCTTATATAAGGTTTTCCCCATATGGGTTCAAATACCATTTGGAAACGGCGAGCAGCAGTTCACAGCGGCGCGAAGACGACCGTATCACGTACATCAACAAGGGCCAGTTCTACGGGATTACACTTGAGTACATACACGATCCCGACAAACCACTTAAAAATCAAACTGTAAAGGTGAGAAATTATTTTGTACGATTTTATTTATTTATTACTAATCAATTAAACATATTTTTAAGCGCTATTAGGATTCTATCGTATTTGCGATAAAGATTTAGAAGATGCAAATGTAGTTAACAGTCTAAAAGTTTGTCGGCATACGACGATTTTCCCCTTTTAATTTGTAGATTATTTTATCCTCAACAAAAAATGCCATTAAGTAAACCGTCGTATGATAACGTCACTGAAATTAGACGTAAAACGAGGCAGCAATTAATGTTTTAAAGACTGGTGATCCACATCACGCTAACTAAAAACATCAACATCATTAGCATAGCATTAATATCAGATTTGAGATCTTTCTGAATTGCTTCTAAGCGGATTTTTGACTTTATTGAATGTGCCATCTACATTTTTATAAAAAAAAAAACTAACCTTGGCACTAAAGTGACCACATGTTTAGTACTAACCGAACTGGTGGTAGGACCTCTTGTGAGTCCGCGCGGGTAGGTACCACCACCCCGCCTATTTCCGCCGTGAAGCAGTAAAGCGTTTCGGTTCGAAGGGTGGGGTAGCCGTTGTAACTATACTGAGACCTTAGAACTTATATCTCGGGGTGGGTGGCGCATTTACGTTGTAGATGTCTATGGGCTCCAGTAACCACTTAACACCAGGTGGGCTGTGAGCTCGTCCATCCACCTAAGCAACAAAAAAAAAAAAAAAAAACCTTGGAAGGTTGGTTTTGCACGTTGCAAATGTATTCGCAATCGTAAAATTTGCCGCTACTTTTCTAGGGTTGACTTCATTTAGACATTCTGAATTCAAGTAGTCATACTTGATGTAAAATTATTGAAATAACGAGAGCCGCAGAAACGTTATCCGATTAATATTTACGAGCGAAGTGTATTACGTGTAATTTTATCGACTCGAAGTAATTTGCATCGCGAATATAAATTGTAACCTACATTAACATAAATTGACGATTAAAAAAAATTGGGTTCTATTTTCAGCATTAAAACGTATGCTCATTCGTTGTTTGACGTTATTTGTATTGTATCACATTGAAAGAATCAGTATTTTAGAAAATCGAATTAATAAATAAATCGATTTATCAGACGCCATTTTCTGTAAAAGATGGTATTACAAAAACATATTATTATGTATCTTCGAAAAAAATTAGCATTGGTATAAATGGCGTTGGAGTTACTTTAGTAACATGGTATCGCTTGAACATCTATGTATCTACATATACCTACATCAATATGCATAGATAAACAGTACAGTTGAGTACGTTTTTCTTTTGTGTTTGTCTAACGATTTTCTTTTTTGGTTTACTAATATTTTTGTTGTTTAGTGGGCGAACTCTATAAAATGGGTAGTTTGTTGTGAGTGGCCGGGAAGAATCCGACCGCAGGCATCTCGTGTCAGTTTCGCCCGCTCTCAGCCACCGTATCTCGTTCACCTTCTTCGTGTATTCACTTTCATAACTTTTTTGTTGCCTGTTGGGCTGCTCGAATTACAAAACAAAACAATATCAGCGCCTTAACGCTGCGCGCTCACTCGTATATATAATTTGTATCGTTTTTCACGTTACGTGTTCAATAATGTGTAACATTATTTTAGTTTGGAGTACAGGTATGTAGCTGGCTTTGTTGTTTTAACTAGTTTCCAAGGGAAATAATTAAACAAAAGGGGATAGGATTGTTGATTGTTATTTTTAATTTAATTTTGTCTAATTAATTCTGGCCACCATTTCTTGTAATCATAACTAAATGCATGTAACACATCTGTCGTACGACAAACGGAGTGTGTCAAAAAGCTTCTCTATAGTGTCATTTGGAGCACGAACAAAAATATCATATAACTAATTATTAAGAGACACGACGCCATGCGAGACTTGCGGATAGTACTTTATGGTAGGCAGCGGCTTGGCTCTGCTGACGTCCATGAGCGACGGTGACCACTTACCATCAGGTGGGCCGTATGCTCGTCTGCCTACAAAGGCAATAAAAAAAATGCATTTTGAACTTTGTTTGTTGCTAGCCCGATTTCAGTTCAAATGTTTTGTTCACGAACTTGGGATCTGAGCCTTTTTATTTTTATTTTTTTTTTGCTTAGATGTGTGGACGAGCTCACAGCCCACCTGGTGTTAAGTGGTTACTGGAGCCCATAGACATCTACAACGTAAATGCGCTACCCATCTTGAGATATAAGTTCTAAGGTCTCAGTATAGTTACAGCGGCTACCCCACCCTTCAAACCGAAACGCATTACTGCTTCACGGCAGAAATAGGCAGGGCGGTGGTACCTACCCGTGCGGACTCGCAAGAGGTCCTGCCACCAGTGATTACGCAAATTATAATTTTGCGGGTTTTTTACTTTTATTACACGATGTTATTCCTTCACCGTGGAAGTCAATCGTGAACATTTTTTAAGTACGTATTTCATTAGAAAAATTGGTACCCGCCTGCGGGATTCGAACACCGGTGCATCGCAACAACGAATGCACCGGACGTCTTATCCTTTAGGCCACGACGAGCCTTAATCAATTAACCTGTAATTAACAACTCGGCATTTTATGTTCCCACACCACGAATCATTTAAGTCGGTACAAACTTACAAATGAAAAAAAAAACCTATACCTCCATAATGACACAATGGTGTGGACGATCAATTATCCATGGGAAAATCAAGTTTACACAAAGATCAGAGCCAGTTACATCGCCCACGTGTCGAAGTGGAAATCGGAAATTCCCTGATTATTGTTTTCCGACACTTCCTTTGAAAACTGCATTATCATTAAAGACAAGCTGCACGAAGCATCTTCATACAATTAAATTAGAGATTAACCGTGTATACTTGATATACTAGATTATCCGTAGAAGGTGATCTGGTTAGTCTGGTTTGGATAATTGAGGTTTTAAGTCATTGTTTCGATTTATTGTTTATCTAAGCATCTTGTAAAAGCATACTATAGTAATAGTATTCTGTTTGAATAGTAGGTAGTTAAATACAAATATCAAAGCGAATTTGTAAATAGGTAATAAATTTTTTTATTGCTTAGTTGGGTGGACGAGCTCATGGCCCACCTGATGTTAAGTAGTTAGTAGAGCCCATAGACATGTACAACGCAAATGGTGCCACCCAGGTGGCGGCAAGGCAAGGTCTCACGGCTTGAGACATGAGTTCCAACTTTTGACTACGGCTGCCCCGCTCTTCAAGCAGAAACGCTTCGTGGCATGCTTCACGGCAGAAATAGGCAGGGTGGTGGTGGGGACTCGCAAGACGTCCGACCACCAGTAATTACGCAAATTAAAATTTTTAGGGTTTGGTTTTTATTACACGATGATTCCTTCACCGAGGACGTCAATCGTGAACATTTTTAAGCACGTATTTCATTGGAAAAATTGGTACCCGCCTGCTTGATTCGAACAGCGGTGCATCGCAATATATGAATGCACCGGACGTCTTATCCTTTAGGCCACGACGAATTTACAATACTTTGTAGATTGAGACTTTAATGTGCGGTGTTACTAGAGCCGAACTATTAAATGAAAACCGTAAACATGTAACAATAACAATACTCGTTGTTTTACTTAATCAATATTCAGTACTAAATTCATGACGATTGTGACAAATGTGACGACCAGCTTCAAAAAAAAAAGGACTTTATTCGAGTATAGGTACTAACTAAATTAACCGACTAACCTCCTAAATTGCTTAAAGGATCGCGCGTCGCCTAATTTTTAAAAATTGAATTTATTACATTGCGCTTAAAAATAATTCAAAGTATAAAATTTCGGTCAGTATTTGTTTTTTGATGTATCAGCAACATCGAGTGTGACGGTCAAGGATAATAATGAACATTCTGATCAGTCGTTACGGACCAAGATTTCTATCCCTAGCCTTATCTAAACCTAGCGCTGTCTCCATAACGCTATTATAGAATTCCTGCGGCGAAGAACACATGCAAATGTACACATGTTCTGTAACAATTGAGACTTAGAACTCATTGTCTCAAGATAGGTAGTAGTACCCATTTAGGATACACCTTGAATTACCATCCACTATTAGTGGTCACCGCCATTGATGTTAGATATATCAGTCAAACGTAGTACAATAAAAACTCACTCAAATGTATTGATTATTTGTTGCTGGACCAATTTTTATGAAACTTTTTTGATACAAGCTTAAGCTTATCGAGTACAAAAAGAGTAACAAACTGTTAATTGTAGATTATCTATCTTGCTATTATAACTCGCAATAAATATACATAACTGTATCTGATAACAATGAAAATACATCTCTTAATGTATATAGCTAACGTAACATAACGTAATTAAATTAATCTTATTTAAACTATACTTGCCATAGTTCAAAACCCGGGATACATCTAGTATTAAATAATTTTATTTCACTGAAACAATTTCGTAACTTAGCAATGTTGCAATACTCACCGACGTAGATTAGAATAAGCAGAAACAATGCGACATAAGTTTGGAGTTATTACGAAATTATTAAGCGGATCGAAAGTTCGATTAAGGCAGCTGTATGGACAAAATAAAATGTATAATATTGCATCGCATTGAATACGGATTCAGATAGATTCAGATCGGAGCTTATCTCGGCGCGATCGAGTCCGCATTGTATAGTTGTGGCCGATAATTAAGACGACGCTTCTGACATTCGCCATATAGGAACACAATGACCGCCCCGGGAGTCCGCTCGGATAATATCGTTCCTCATGAAACAATAACCGTCCTGTATTATGATAAAACAATATAAACGCGGCAAACATCGTGTTTTATCAACGAGAATGCTTTTGTCTCTCGTTCGTAAGACAAAAACATGTTAAGGATTCCGATTTAGGTACACGAACCGATCGCGAAAAGGAATCGTGACCTGAAATGGCTATCGACACTGATGGATGCGCTACGTGAGAATGAACTCATATTTTTGTGGTGGTACGGTCTAAATATTCGCATTTTCATATTACAGTATGGAATGTATCTTAATTTTTGTTTCTGTTAGTAATAATTTATAACCTTTCATAATTATTTTATGTCCTTACTTGGGTAGCTCCGGTTACCATTTAATACCAAGTGAGACATCTTTATTTCGTCTACCAATCTGCAATAAAATGGCGATGAGATTTATGTTATGATGATGATTTCGGATTCCAGTAACTACTTACCTAAAAACAGGAGGACCATTAGCTTATTTACCGGTCTATGTAAAAAGTTTTGCCGAAGACGTCAAATGAGAACAAATATGAATATTTTTTTAATAACATTTTATTCTAAAACAGTCAAAATTTGCTTGTCTCTGTTTCTTATAAATAAATTATTGGATTCAATTTTAGTGAAGAAATTAGGCCATATCCAAATCGTACAAATGACCTGTACATACATCTATACTTGTCGCGTACTAGTACAGTTAATTTCATTAAAGTGAGAGTGAAATTTTAATGAACAAGAACTCTTAGACACACATAACTCATAATAATTAAATCTAGGAACTGTATTTTGTTGTTTATTGTGAAATTGATTTCAACTCAATCAAAAGTACATAAAAAAAAACTAAATCCGAATATTTACGGCTTAAAACCCACAGAGTCAATCGTTATCAAGCGTGGCTAAAAAATTTAAATTCACATGCGATTCGAATTGAAGACGATTTGCGTGCCAGAAGGCGGTTAAGTGACCAGAGAAACTTTAGTAAACAGAGTTTTGCCATGAGAGCGAAACGTGCGTGGCGGGATCGTAATTACAGGCGGCAACGCCCCCGTTTCGGCAAGGCTTTGCCTTCGATTGCGATTCAATCGCCCTCCGGTCTCTCTCCGATGTTCAAGAACACATAACACGAATTTCAGATTTCGTACCTAATTAAAAACGAATTTTCTACCTTCCGATTCAACTCAAAATACTCGGGACCTACCCAAAGAGTTTCGCACGCCGTACCGACACTTGATTTACATATAAATCCAACACATGACAAATATTATTTTAAAATGTTCATATAAAAAGTTCTGTAAACATGAGTAAGTAGTGAAATATATCGTGCCATTGTAATAAACTTGCATAAAAAGCAGAATGAAAATGATTCGATCAATCACAGAGCATGCGGCAATTAATCATCTACATTTAAGTAGGGCGCTTGTTTGTTATAAAAGTATTCAGTCAATCTGGGGTAGTTTCTGTTAGTTTTTTTCTTATACGAAATATCTTATTTAAAAGTAAATTTAATTATGCAAAATAAAAATATAAAATTTTGGAAATCGATTTAATCTTGCTAGTTTCTTACAACTTACATACATGAAAGTGAAAATAATTAACTTCTGTAAATTCAAGAACTAATTTAACTTCCGTTTAGTTAGTCGAGTAATAACAATTAAGTTGTGTAAATATTGCGTGTCTGAAGCGCTGCTACACATAAGAACATTTTTTGCTCAATTTTTATCGTCTCTCTGACATCATTGTGTTCGCTTTCGTGCCAGCGGAAACTCACGTAACGAGACGCGTTGTCATTTTATATTTTCTTTTTGTAATATTTTGCGAATTTAATGATTGCTCCCGTTTGCCTTTTTAAGGCAACGGTTAATGATGCCTTTTACGCTGAACGTATTACTCTTGATGAGGGATTATAACGGTCGCATACAGAGCAGTTCGTACCGGGGCGAACGTCATTGGTCTCGCCGCGTCGATTTCGACAAGTGAAGGGCTGTCATACGAGCCCGACGATGTATTTCTCACAGAGAGCATTCGGCTGTAATGAGGTTTTCGTTGTTCGCAAGAAAGGTTTCCGAATCATAAAGCACAAAAAAATCGTGCTCAAATTAGCATACGACGTTGGCAGCGTTGATAGTCGAAAGATGCCAATCATGCAGGTAATCAATCACGCGGTGAGATATCTCAATCCGGTTTGCACCCCTGTCCTTTTGCCGCTTCTCGATTTGGAGACAGCCCGAGCCCACATCGTCCCAGAAAAACACTAATGATTATAAATTACCGAATTATTCAGCAAACAATTCTCGTATCTTTAATTATAATATTACGATATTTTCAAATTTATATTCATTACAATAAAAATAAAATATAAAATTCTACTAGAGTACAAAAACTACTTCCAAAATCATTATCAATATTACCTTTCAAATTACTGTTCTTAACCATAACAAGACAGTAAATCTTGACTTAAAATTGTGAATACATTTTATTTCTATGTTTTCTTTAAGAGCATGTTGTGCACGGACTTCTGTATAAATGTTATGTTTGATAGAATTGGTTTTTTGTCTGGTCGGTAGTCTGACTCTTCCATCAGAATAGGCTCATAAATTACTAGATGTATTTAATGAAATTTATCCTGTATATTTGTAAAACCATAGCATACCATAGTCTAATGTTTAGTATTGCTTTCCCAACAGCCAAGAGGGCATTGAACCAAGCAAAAAACAAATGGAAAAAAGGTTTTAATCAGAAAATTTCCAATTTTGTGTCTACGACTTACAAGTATGCAATAGTGCTTAATAATTTGCATGTAAGTTTATATGAACGGGCATAAAATTTGTGTGACTGTGACTTTTTTTTTATTGCTTAGATGGGTGGGTGGACGAGCTCACAGCCCACGTGCTGTTACGGGGTTACTGGAGCCCATAGACATCTACAATGTAAATGCGCCACCCACCTTGATATATAAGTTCTAAGGTCACAAGTATACCTAGTTACAAACGGCTGCCCTACCCTTCAAACCGAAACGCATTACTGCTTCACGGCAGAAATAGGCAGGGTGGTGGTACCTACCCCCGCGGACTCACAAGAGGTAATTACGCAAATTACAATTTTTCGGGTTTGATTTGTGTAGATAATCTGTATTAATAATTAATACAAATTAACCTAATTAATACATAGGTTCTATTTTCACTGGTTTCAGTAACCACGTAACAACAGGTGGGCTGTGAGCTCGTCCACCCATCTAAGCAATAAAAAAAACATTGCCTTTTTATCTACCTATTCGCTGGTAACTTAAGGGGCTATTCCAGCTATGCCCGGACGGGAATTGCCATTCAGATTTTACTGCTAATGCAAAATTTTCAAATGTATTTCAGATTTTTTTGTTTTTTTTTTATTACTTTCAATTGGTGTGAAGTTACCGGAGCACATGGATAACAAAAATGTTAATGTCACCACTCACCATTGAGTCATGAGTTCTAAGCCTCAATTGTATAGTATACCTAATAGCTGTGGCCTTTATCACAAAGTTAAACAAACAAGATAAACGTAATTCTATCAAACCCCTTACTTTAAATTATAATGTAGTACAACAGCATTTCTGACAATTACGACAATTGGTGAAAATGACAAAAAACTCATCGCTATTTTATTGTAGAGGAGTAGATGAACTAAATGAGTTCTTAGTCTCAGTTTTCAAGTACATCGGCTGCCTCACCCCTCAAACCTAAATACATTAGTACTTCGCGGTAGAAATAGGCAAGGCGATGGTACCTATTCTTGTGGGCTCACAAGACGACCTACCACCAGTAAAGTTAAATTCTATTTAATTGTTTAAATATGAAAAAAATATAGTTCAACTAGTTGGGCCTCGAATTATATAATTCGTAAAACCATTATGGTTTTTAGAAAGAAAAAAAAACTTTTAACTTAAGCAATAAAAAACCCAACATATTTTCGAATTCCACATTAAGTAAGTAAGCTTTTTAATGCTGTTCTGCGCGTTCATTATATAGCTAAATAGGTAGTTAAAAGATAAAGCTTACATATAATTATAATTTTAAACCACTTACTCTACCTAGAGAAATATTAATAAGATAGAGATTGTTTTTGATCCACATTTCTTTTACATCACTTAAATTCCACTATAACCACCTATTTAGTCCCGATAGTGTTTTAGTTTCACATATTTTTTTCACATATTAGTAGAGGTGGGTTTTTGCAATATTAATTATAAATATATGTATACTGTTTTATCTTTTATTGCGGTAGAAAAGCTTAAGTGATTGATAGACATCACAATGAAAATGCAACCTTAAGATATGCGGTTAAAGTTGAAATTGTATTGCACGGTCTTTCGTCCTAAATAAATGATTACTCCGCCGTAACAATAGGCAGATTGGTATTATATTATACCAATGCGAGCACAAGCCATGCCCTACGACCAGTCAATGTCGGTCGGAAATCGCAGATGTTGGTTTAATACTCAAACAAATCTGCTGCCCATTCTTCGGTGAATCTCATAGTCCATCTTTAACAACTACGGGAAAACATTTGATAGTGCTATTCTAGATAGTATTCTAGACCTCTTGTACTAGTGGTAGGACTTCTTGTGAGTCCGCAAGGGTAGGTACCACCATCCCGTCTAATTTCTGCCGTGAATCAGTAATGCGTTTCGGTTTGAAGGGTGGGGCAGCCGTTGTAACTATACTGAGACCTTAGAACTTATATCTCAAAGCGGGTGGCCCATTTACGTTGTAGATGTCTATGGGCTCCAGTAACCACTTAACACCAGGCGGGCTGTGAGCTCGTCCACCCATCTAAGCAATAAAAAAAAAGAAGATAGACATCACTAGGTAAGCAAGCCTCCGTTAGTTGCTACTATTTCCTATCGTTGATTTTTTTCCACCTATTCGTTGGTAGCTTTGAGGGGCCATTCCAGTTTCACCGGTTTGGTATGCGACCTCATAGGGCTCACTCAGCTTAAGAGAATTTGATTACACTGGTCCTAACAAGAGCTATTTACCATCATATTGGAATCGCGACCGACTCAGAAGCTCCGACGAAAAAACTAGGTTGGGTTTTCGTTCATAACATACCGAACATTTTAATTCCTAACTTCCGAATTCCTATCTTGTTTTATACACACACAAAACATCTAAACATCAGATGAACTGTGATACTAATAGACTAAACATATATATTATGTGTATGTAAGTATATTAGTATGTATTGTATGTAAGTATGTATATTGGTATATATTTCATATTATATGTAAACGGTATATAATTTGTTTATTGTATGTATATATTTTCTATGATATAATAATGTATTATCTATTGTACACCGCAACATACCTGCTATATTTTTATATTTTCCAGAATTTCTGTAAATTAAACGGTTGTCTGGAAGAGATCGCTTTTAGCGATAAGACCGCCTATTTTATAAATGTATCTGCTTCTTTGATTGTTTTTTGAATGTAAATTGTGTTTTGGTGTGCAATACAGTGTATTCTCTCATTCTCTCTCTCTCTCTCTCTCTCTCTCTCTCTCTCTCTCTCTCTCTCTCTCTTTCTCTCTCTAAACATAAAACGTTATCGAAATACTGTTCCACTTATCAATATTATGTCGATGTGTATCATATGTGTATTTTTTATTCTTACGCGAAAAAATAGCGATTCGTTTGATGTGCTCAAAGAGCGTGCGCGCCGCTCGACTGAGCATGAATTTTCCACCTTCGGTTTCAGGTTCGCGTAACGTGACTCTGTAACAACTACTTTCGTAACATTACGTATTATTCCGTAATATTCTTACGAGCGTTCGCTGAAATGCGTAATCGATTTCTGGATAACGCTGTAAAACATATATTACGAATTATCTGTAGCTATCTATCGTATTTCAATTTGTTCATTTGTACACTGTGCTGAAAAGAAGAAGTTGGTAGGATCTCTTGTGAGTCCACGCGGGTGGGTACCACCACCCTGCCTATATCTGCCGTGAAGCAGTAATGCGTTTCGGTTTGAAGGGTGGGGCAGCCGTTGTAACTATACTTGAGACCTTAGAACTTATATCTCAAGGTGGGTTGCGCATTTACGTTGTGGATGTCTATGGGCTCCAGTAACCACTTAACACCAGGTGGGCTGTGAGCTCGTCCACCCATCTAAGCAATAAATAAAAAAAGTTAAATTTGGGTTGAATTAATTCAATGTTTTTGTTTTTGTTGTATTAATTCAATTGTTCTTAGCCTATGCTTGAGTGAAGATCTGGCATAGCATGCTAAGTAAGTTTTGATTAAAGGAAATTTTATAAAATTACGTAAGTGCGTATCGGTATGGACACCCATCTTTATTTTAAATCCATAGATGGATCAACGAACTCAAGACTCAGCATCGTGTTAAGTGGTTACCGGAGCCCATAGATATCCCAAGGTAATTGCCACCGCCCACCTTGCATGTGACGCCGAAGTCCCAATTATATTTTGTAAGAGCTGTTCCATCCTTCAAACCAGAATATATGATTCTTTCTCAGCAAAAAAGGCTTACAGGCTTACAGGATTACTCGTGCAGGCTTACAGTATTTCCTACTAAGCAGTACGCATATTTATAAAATTTGAAGGTTTCATTTTATTAAACACCGACGTCTTAGCAATTGTCTTTTAAGAACAAATCTTCAGAAAAAAATATACCCGCCTGCGGGACTTGAACACTGGCATATACGCATCGCTTGATACGAATACATCGGGCATCTTATCCTTTAGACCACGGCTCTTTGCCTATTCATGCAACGAAGCAGTAAGCTTACAAGAATAGGCAGTTAAGATATGATACCTAAATATAAATCTAATGCATATGGATTGACGGTAATGGTCAAATTAGCTTCACATTGGTTTCCGATAAGCGTTTAGCATTAAGTGGACAGTAAGCATAAACTATTTACTCCGATTTTCTGCATGCGCAAACTAACTAGCAATAAAAGTCAATAAACAAACATAAACTGTCCATCAGTTGTACGTAGCAGCATATATCTTCTAGTATATACCTAGCAGCCGTTGTAAATATAAAGGATTAACTTTCACCGGAATTGTCTGGTCAAGTCCGCAATACGACTAAACGTGAATAACGTTACACAATCTGTGGTCCGTCATTGTCTCGATTGAAACTGTCACTGCGCGCGCGTATTTAGCGTCAATCCTTGATAGCATCGCCGCGGTCGTAATCAGCGATATTAGGGTGATCTAGGAATAATATTATGCAACCGCGTGACTCGCAGCTTAGAGCACAGCTGTTGTCGTCGACATTTCAAACACAAAACACGAACTTTTTAAAATGTTTTAAATATCGCTGGCTAACAGAAGGCAACGTTGGAATGCCTGTTTACAGATACAGCCTGTACACGAAATCCTGTGTAGTTTTTTTTTTTATATTTTCATCTTGGT
The DNA here is from genome assembly GCF_030269925.1 of Bombyx mori. NCBI lineage: Eukaryota > Metazoa > Arthropoda > Insecta > Lepidoptera > Bombycidae > Bombyx > Bombyx mori. The sequence goes on from NC_085111.1 coordinate 9,877,344, forward strand.
TTCTCAAACATCTAGACTATGATGCGTAGAGCAATTATTTTAATAAGTCTTATTCAGAAAAGGTTCCACGAATTACTATGATCAATTAGAAACAAATAATTATTTGAACACTTCAAATCGTAGATGAGCTATATGCTACTAACCATATGCTACTAATGTTGATATATGTATGTAAACGTATACTAATAAATTAGCCGTAAAAGCATCTTGATTTGTTTGCTTAAATCTTAGTAAATCCACAAAATTTGGCGCCCGACTATTTTGTAGCATTATTACGTTCCCAGGCGATCTCAATGAGTACTTTCCGGTCAGTCAAATTATAATTAGCACCTAAAGATTTATTTTATAATATTACATCATTTCAAAAGTATCGTTCTCATGAAATGCAAAACAATTGTGATTTTAAATGCTGCTTAGCGGTGGGCACAGAACCTTAAGCCGCATCATACGACATCGAGTGCCCTACACATTACAATCTGACATTTCCTTTCGACATTTGAGTAGATTAGTGTTACGATGCGACTTCGGATATTAATCCGACGCCCGACAACTCATGGGATTTGCTACGATTCGATCATCGAGATTTAGCGGTCACTGTACACAGCGTAACTGTTAATGCTATCATCTCATTAAATTTCATGCCACTAGAGTTTCCTGTAATTAAAAATATTTTATCGTTTGAATATACGATTGATTGACAAAACGTTATATTTTTATAGTTAATTTTAATGCCAATGTACTTAAAACTCATTTATATTCAAAAGAATGTTTATATCGGCGGATGTGCAGGAACATTAAGCAATTTGTCTACCGGCGGAAACTTGGTGTCCCTAGAGATGTATTACGGCCTACGGCTAGACCCCTACTACCTTAAATGTACAAAATTAATTACGATAAGTGCACGTAAAGTGTCTTATATAATTTACATTTAAAACTAAAATTATATTGAAACAATTTCGAAATCCACTCTAGTTAGTACTACTTCTGGTATATACTGCAGGAAGCATTTCGAAGCTAGAGAGTAATAAAATTCACAGTTAACGTCGTGCTATTCAGCGCCCACGACACCTTCAGTGAAGAAAATGCGTTATCGCATTGTTTACGGGACAAAAATTGTCACTGATATATTTCAACTGATGTGGAATAAATTGTGACACGTAGGCAAGAGCGCGGCAGTTACACCCACAATTCCGCTCCGGATTTATGTTGAAATCAACAATCAGAATAGAGAAAACTCGCTGTAAATAACCAAGGCGTTAAAACAACTAACGCAGACAACTAGCCCACTTAACAAACAGACGTATTCCTATCTGATACAGTGTATCTAGACGGCAGACATTACTTTTGTGCTATCGATAAAGCTCAGCGGAGAGTGAAATAGTTTACCATGCTGCTAGTATAAATAATTGTCATAAGCAGATAGCGTTTGATGGATGGAACACAGCGACTTATGCTGTCTCGTTCGGAAGGATTGACTATAGAAACGATGTTTCAAACAATCACATTACAAATTAAAAGTAATTGAAAAACACGTCATGCATATTATTGTTTACTTGATATAAAAATGGTTATTGGAGCGAATATTTTCCAGAGCTTTATTACAATGAGATCGTTGCCACAGTGTTTCAAGACCCCCTGTACTTTAGAAGTCTCAGACGCATGTTTCTCACACGACACATATTTTAGAATCAAAAAAGATATGTTTACGAATTATTAGTAACACTGTATAGTCAACTGTTTATCAAAACCTTACGCAATTGCCACGGAACTGAAGATTAAATCCGAATTAATAGTTCTGTTGATATGTTAACTATGCTATTAACTGACAATTTATAGGTAACAATAAGACAGGTGCGTGGTCACATAGTGTCTTCTCAGGTAATGCTGTCGACTATAGCATCAGTGAGAAATAGGTAGTTCAAGGAATAAAATGAGTACATGGTTTGGACTTCGCATTTAATTAGACCATAAATCTGATACTATCTTAGTTATGTTAAGAAAACAAACACATTATAACGTAATTTATGAAATCACCCAAAGTTTAATAAATAATTAAATGCGGAAATTAAATTGGCTGTTTAAATATTTTTTGTAATGTCTTTGGCTTTTGAAGGTTAATGTCGTCGAATGAAAGATACATTGCAACATACCAAAATTAGTTGTTAGATTTTTTTTTGTATTGTTTTTGTTTCAAAATAAGAACATTAAATTAGTTTTAACAAAAAAACTTTTATGATTTGCACGCTTTGAATTTTTTACATAGTTTCAATTCCTAATTAGATAATTGCGTCTCTAGTACGGTAGTAAAAACGTTTTTCCGCTTTATCATCACATAATAAACAAGCATCGTTTTCGGATTAACTTTACGTATATATTTACCTAAGATTAATGAATGTTTTTCAACTGTCACTTACTCCCTGATATAGATCGTCGGATTGCGTATATACGAATATACATATGCAATTGGTTATTTATTCAAATAGAGTGACGAAATTAATGCGAGCGCTTGTCGTGGCTTTATCGACTATACACGGACCCAGCGTGTGTCACACATGAGAGAAAGCGTGCTTAATCAGATAACTCAGATTGTCAACCGAGCTCCTGAAATCGGGTCGAATGTCGATACACTCGATTAATTAATTGACGGTCCGAAAAGTTGGAAGTAACTGGTCCGAGAAGCCGAAACTGTGGGCGCTGGCTTGTGTAATGTGTGCGACGTACTTGATACCTACGGAATGACTCCGGCTTTTACGTATGTTCGTTCAGCTCAGTAAATATCGTTGGAAATTATTATGTAAAATAAATTTTTACATGCAAATACATGTACATGCACATAAATGAATACACAAATCAATGTGATAAGAAATCCACAATAACATCACTCTTCAAAATCGTGCCTAATTGTAACAGGACCCATAGTATATTAGTAATGTCACTAAATTTTTTTTCTATTCTGCCGTGAAGCAGTAACACGTTTCGGTTTGAAGGGTGGGGCAGCCGTTGTAACTATACTGAGATCTTAGAACTTATATCTCAAGGTGGGTGGCGCAGCTACGTTGTAGATGTCCATGGGCTCCAGTAACCACTTAACACCAGGTGGGCTGTGAGCTCGTCCACCCGTCTAAGCAATAAAAAAAACCACGTTATTTTTATTCGTTTTATACGTTTACTCCTTTCACACGAAAACAACAATTAAGTTGGATTTTCAATTTAGTAAAACCGACAATCGCAAAAAACATTATTCTATTTTACGGTATAAACATAATTTATGGTATTTGGCAGCTTGGGAAGGCTTCGTAACTAACGTCAATTCGGATTAAAAATCCAATTAACGAGGCGAGCGGTCCGCCGCCCACGGCTTTACTTGAATCAGTATGAAAAATTATCGATGCTTTATTATTTCTTTATAGTTCTATTTGTTTTATTTTTTAAAAACGAAATTACATATCTATAATTTTTCACGTTTTACTATTTACGAATTGCACTTATACGATTGCTGTTCACGAAACATGATAAAATTATTACCCGTTAATTACAACATTAGTTGTAATGCATTCAACAATGAGTTAGAGCGGCTAATGAAATCAAAATGCGAGTTTGCATTTGATAAATTGTATAATTCAAACGTTTAAGATTGTCAATTATAACAATGTATCTTTGTCGTGCAATAATAGCGAACATTGCCTTACCAATTGCAACTGCCGAATGGACACTAAATTACGTAAACTGTACCGGCTGAAACTATACTAAATTAGCAGGCAAGTGTTTATGAATCATTAGCTCAAATAGACAAAGACTTATACAACTAGTTCAATCATTAAACAATGTGATAATACATTCAACGGCGATATTATGTAACATTCTTTATTGGTGAATTGAAAGCCATCACACCGTAAATTAGAACTGTTGGGCACCGTTGGAATACCTTTGCCACGATAAATAGCTATGTTTACAGTTAGTCATGTATAATGAATTTCGTCAAATACAACGGTGGAATTCTTGTAACGTAGTAAATATTTATATATTTATCATAATCTATGGGATGTTTAGTAGAGGCGGAATACACCGTTACAATTTTGTACATGGGCTATCGGTTAGCGCGCGGCTCGGTTCAGTTTGGGCCAGAGAAAGCCCGCGTCCCGGTTTCTCAATTATTCGCTGATTCCGTGTCAAATTATTCATCTGTTTTCAATGAAATACTTCTTTTAGAAACGCCCAATAGTAATACGAATATAGTCAGTATTAATATCTAACCTATAGTAAAAAATATTTTTTTTGATGCGTGTCTATATTTTGTTGGCACTTAGCATGAAAGTTTTCTAGCACGTATTAACCTAAAATATTGTAAATCGTTTAATTAGATGCATTTTCAACTATGTATAAATATTGTACATTTGGCAAATCATTACAAATTTAGCTAAATGTCACATAAAAATTATTTATTTACCTTCAAGATTTCGTTGTTTTTAAAACCAAACTAACAAATTTATCAATTAATTTAATTTAAAAGCACAGATTTGTTAAAAATATTATTCAATTATACTAAGAATTTGGCCGCCATGAATTCGCCATGAGTTCGAGGCACCCTTTATATATGTACATAGATTTCGATTTTTTTTTTAATTTTTAAACCTGTACACTACTTCTACTAGGTATAGGTATATATGCCATTTATACAACTAAGTATTCTCGAGTGAAAACCGCATTGAAAACCATGCAACGGCTCAGAAGTTATGATACGCAAACAAACATGAATGCTACTATGTTTTGTACTACTAAAAGATTCTAGTAAAGGTCCTCGTTCATCAGAACGGGAAGGCATTGCTCCTGAGCGCGTTTTCTTGCGACGCGACCGTTGATCGCATCGATCTATCATTCGGAGTCGCGCTCAGAGGTGCTTTCTCGTCGTTAGCCCTACATGGTGTCGCCGGCACCACGCCTTGCACGAGCCACATCTTTTTCATAGCATTTTCTAATGCTTCGATAGAAATCGTCCTACACGCATAAATTAGTTTTTTTTATTTTTTATTTGTATAACGGAAATAGTTTGATAATATAACGTGAGTTTTTATAATTGTCTATACGTGTGCAGAATTAAGATGCTTACTGTGTAGTTACGATGTAATTGTGGTGTTCAACTTAATAGCCAAGCAATGCACGCCAGTAACCGCATTTAGCATTATTCGCGAAATGCCTAGGGCGATCCTTTCGTACTTTCCCCATTAAAAGTTTACCATAAACAAGGTCAATGTACAGCAGTTTGCTTCCTTTCTATTAATATATTTTATAATTGCCAGTTGCTTGATTGCATTTTAATTAACATATTTATATCTTAAACTAGCTAGCCCGGCAGACTTCGTAATACCTCAATCAATAAACAAAAGACCAAATTTTTTGTATAAAATAAACTGAAAACAAACAAAAGAAATCCGTCCGACGGGGGACACATCAAAGGAAAAATAAAATTGTTATTTTTTTTTACTTCCAAGCATTTTCATATTTGTTTAAATACAACAAATAATTCAAGACCAAAATTAGCCAAATCGGTCCAGCTGTTTTCGAGTTTTAGCGAGACTAACGAACAGCAATTCATTTTTATATATGTATATAGATAGATAGATTAAGCGCTAACGAATCGAAGTTGGCATTTCACTGCAGTACCTTAGATAAGATTTTTAATTACGTAATATTCATAATTTTAATTGTTACAGAGCGTTGTAATGCTGATGTTCAGAGAAGAGAAATCACCAGAAGACGAAATCAAAGCGTGGCAATTCTGGCACGGGAGGCAGCACTCTGTCAAACAAAGGATACTGGACGCTGGTAAGTTTAACTTCAGTCATATTTAAATACGCTATTTTTACGTAATTAAACATTTTAGATAAAATTACACGGTAAGTTTTGTAACAACGAACGTCTGACGGTAGCGAGATCCTAAGGATCCAAGACACGGTATTTAATGTACAAAAACAGTAGTGCTTGAGGCGACAGAGCAGGATGCCAGTACGTCGCGGTTGCGTGAGGTGGCCGGCGCCCTCTCGGCACGCAGGACCTAATTATCGGACTGCAAGCCAAGATAGCCGCGGAGACGCATCCCGCTACCCACCATTATATTGTATCGTATATATTATGTTACAGCATTTGCATTAATAACGCTTATGAACAACGTAGCTCACACCGACACTAGGATTACGAACTACAAACACATCAATCGTTTTTTTTCTTCAAACATCAAACTTTTAAATTTTTGTTTGCTCTTAAACTTAAACGATAAAAACACATTACCTTAAGATTTTAGATACTAAGCCGAGTAGTAGGTTCTTCTTAGTGTTGAGGATGTTAAGTCAAATAATACGATATAATAAAGATATCCAACCTCTATGTTGAGTTAACAGGAAATCATTAAAATTCGTGGGAAATCTTTAGACGCGGTCGTAACAGCTGCTTGTAAGTCGGTGTAAATAGCTACGAGATAGCTACACGCAAGTTTATTGGAAGGTCAAAAAGAAAGAGAAGAGATAAATGTAATCTCATAGTACAGTCGGTCTCGGATATAATTACCCGGTCGATATCTGTGATCGCATCGCGTGCATTAGCATCTTAATTGCACAATAACTCCGATCACGCGCATCTGCTGCGCTTCTACATACTTACAAAATAAACGTTTTCGATACCTCCGCAAAATCAACACATTATACCTACTCGACTCGTACATAAAACCTTCGTTTGCGATAGTCATCTTTACTAATATTTACATGTGAATCGTTTGATTCGACTGAATTTGATAGGTATACAGATATATAAAAGATTTAATAGTGAATCGTAAAAATAAATGAGAAATTCATGCTTATTTTATTGAGTGAGGAGTCGACCGATTAGAAGTTGCGTCATCGATGAAATTCTTGCTGCTTAATCGAAAAGTTAAAGTTAAAAAATTTGTTAAAGTTAAAGTGAAATATTGTCTCGAAGGTACAATCTGAATTTATCCAGATTATTATTCGTATTGGAGACAACGCGACAACAGGCATTACCTATAAATTAAATCTCAAGGAAAATAAAAACATGGAAGCCATTAATTCGCGCGGCTGGGCCAAGTTTAATGTCAAGGTTTTTGAGATAATCTCAATGTTAGTTATGTTTTATTTTATTCGTCGTGTTTATTATGCAGGATGAAATAATATCCACAAATAAAGGAATTCAGTAATAATGTAAGTTTTAAACAATGTAATAAATTTTAGTTGTGTGTTAGAAATAAATGTTCAGTGCATTTTGTTTTGGACTCGACAATAAAGTTAAGCTATTATGAAGGTCGAATCGAGCGTGTACTACTTAATTAAATTACTCATTATACTTTTACAAGATTGAGCCTAAAAATTTGTGAAAATATCTATTCGAAAAGAACTGAGGAGACGTTTGTGTTTCACTGTCTACTATTTTATAGCATTAATTTGTTTCATTAATCATCAGTTAGTTTAAATTAGTATGATTAAAAAACAAGTTCGTTTTTAGGCAAGGTCCGTCTTGTGTTACGTGATTACTCTAGCCTGTTAACATTATAACGTCACTGCTGCTATTCTCCTTAAGACATGAGATTAAAGTCTCTCAAATGTATCGTCTAATGGTTGTCTCACCATTCGAACCTGATGACTTTATTGCTTTGCGACAATTGGCAAGATCGTGGTAGCTACCGGTGCGGGCTCACAGCACCCACAACTATTAAAATGTTATTCTTTTATTTCATATAATATATTTATGTTTTTTTTTATTATTAGTAAGCAAATTATACATAGTCGTAACGAACTTAGGAGCATCGCCAAGGGCGATACCGGACACCTGTGCGCAGGCGTGTGAAAGCGGCGGGGCTCGGGAGGACAGGGGGACAGTGCCGCAACGCACTGCGGCTCTGCACAATACTATATCCGATTACTTCCATGTCTTCGCATATCGTGTGTCTGTTCCTTGCAACAAATTATCTTAAGCATGTTTATTTATTTTGACAGTCTACTAACGATCACACTTCATTTGTTCATTCATTGTTTGTTCACTTCATTGTTTTGTTTGATTGTTTGTGAGTTTCAAGAAAAGCTCACAACTTACTTTAGAAAACATTTATTTTGAACTAGCGACCCGCCCTCGCTTCGATTCGGAAACTGTAATTTATTATTGATTTCTCCAATATTTAATGGATGTTATTATACATATAAACCTTCATCTTCAATCACTCTATCTATTAAAAAAAACGAGAACGTTTTAAAGATTTAAGCATACATAGGGACAGACAGATATAGGGACAGAGAAAGCGACCTTGTTTTAAACTATGTAGTGATGCTGGATATAAAAAAAACAGTTAAAACATCAAGTTCAATTGAACATTTAATTGATAAATAGCATGTACCAAATGAGTTTTTCTGGAATTTGTTAGATACAGTACGAAGGCCCGTCGAGGGCAGGCGGTGGTACCTCGCTCATAAACACATCAGCGGCCGAGGCACAACGCCTCACCGATCGCTGCGTCAGTGATAGCCCACGACCCACGCACTATCCCGATACAAGACACGCAGACATTACTAACAAACTCCCATGCCTGTCGGCTAATGCAGTCCCACTGCTCTAAATTACGCCAACGTTATTTACGCTGACAGGAAAACCTACGCTTTCGGATGTGTCACCTATAAGTTGTAAAATTTAAAACTTGTCAGGGTTCCGTGCTAATTTCATAATTTCTTTGTTCTGAATAAATTATATTACGTATGTTCACAACGAAAGCTTACAGTAATAAATATATAAAATAAATAATAAAAAAAACAAGTTCAGTAACATTAATGGAATGATACAACTAGTTTCTAGTGTGCTCCAATTTCCGGAAAGCATTTGAGAATGATTATTGAATATACATAAGTGGAACCGTTCGCTTCTCGTCCTTGTTTACAAATAAAGCGGAAACGTATTAAATTACTTAAGCGCATTATTTATGGGACCAGCAAACTTATCAAGTAATAAATGAATTGCTTTCGAAGTATGATTTGCGGTGAATTTACCTAGTGTGGGTAGATAAGTCCTTATAGTTGCAACACGCCAGTGTAACGGAATGAAAATGTACTAATTATAGGTTTACAAGACTCAATGTAGGAAGGGCTGATGTAGAAACATTGCAATCGTCCATTGCCTGATATAATCTAGTAATTATTCACGCCCAGCAAATAAATATCCGTCGCGGCACGACTATGACGTACTGTATACTGATGATCTTAATCGGAATTTGCGTTTATTTTAAATTAACCCTGGAATTTGATATTTTACAGACACTAAGAACAGCATCGGTTTAGCGGGTTGTATCGAGGAGGTCGCTCACAACGCCATCGCAGTATACTGGAATCCATTGGAGAGTGCTGCAAAGGTTAGTAATTTAACTATACGATTAATTAGAACATAATTTTATTAACTAATTTCAAAATAAGTAACAGTATTTTATATAAAAAAATGAATCTGCTGAAAAAGAGAAGCAATATCCAATTTAAGGAAACAGCATCATAAATACGGGCAAAGTTTTTTTTTTTGTCTTGGACGACGAAAATATGCGCTCACCGTATGAGGACGATAACCGTTGTCATGCATTGTGCTCATTATCTTGCAAAAATTTAAATGCAGATCATGATTTTATTACGCTTATTAAAGTGTAATTAAATCGAACTCTGAAACCTTATTTAGTCGATTGGCTTTGCCAAATGGAACAAAAAATATCGATCGTCCGGCGGCGGTGCAATCGGGAGCCAGCTACCGAGACGTGAACACTCATTATATTAACATAAACAAAACAAGTGTTTTAATTGCTTATATAAAATTATGCAGTAGTAGTAGGTACTTACAAAAAAAAATCTCCTTCCATAATGTAATGCAGGTTGGCAAGTGGCATTTTAATATCAACATTTATTGACGGCCTTGTGAAGAAATTCACACAATATGCTAATAAATATTAGTTAGGTAGTAATTGACTCCTAAATCGTCCTCTACGACAAATCTTAATTTTGTATCTGATCATAAAATTGATGGCGAAAATTAACCTTGAAATGGTAGCTTAATTGGAATCGTTACAAAGTTTAGAGTCGGCTTTTTGCTTCGGTTATTTTTTTGCTGTAAAATGGTCCGGTTCTCGCAGTTAGCTACTGGTCAGCTATCGATATCCGTAATTATTTATTGTTAGCTAGTGAAATTGTAGCGGATGCGAGTCGTTTGCGACAGGTAATATGCGTACGGACAGTGATCGGTGGCGCTCTCGATGGCGGCGGCTAAAAACGCGAGTCCTCTCATTTAAATGCAAGTGCTCTGCGCTGTAATGAGTGTCCCCGAGAAACGCCTGTTCTTATATAACATTGCCTAAAGACGTAAACATTCTTCAGTTGTATTGTTGTATTTTATCTGATCGCTAAAGACAAAATAGTTAACTACTTTTTTGTTCTCTGTTTACCAACCCATTTCCATTCGTGTTTTTTTTGCTTTGTAGATATTGTTTATTAGGGCTAGCCATAATAAAATTGGAAATCATTCATTTTCTATATTCCCCCTTTACAAAAAAAAGTATCAATATTAAAACTTAAGGGATTTTTTATATTTATGTACATTAAATTAATTTAAACCATGAGATGTCTCCTAACCTTTATGAATAAATTTCGATCACTGCGAAAATTAGTAAACATAAAGTGATGACTACATCAAATTATAATAGACAAGTTCTGGTTCTATTTTATAATGCTATAAAATCTCAAATGTCAATCTAATAGGTTTCTTTATGGATACGAAAGATTTTATTATTAAAAAAAAAAAAAATCAATTTCAACCGGCTGTATGGTACATATACGCCTGCGTATACGAGCCTGCGCGGATGGTCCACAACATTCTATCAATCTATACTGCGATACTGTAATGCATTCAGATATTGACGAGTTCCACTCTTAAGCATTCGATGATCTTCGTACCCTCTTACGTGGATCTTCTTACTAACTATACAGAGACCTTAGGACTTATATCTCAAGGTAGGTGGGGGCATTTACGTTATAGATGTCTATGAGCTCCGGTAACCACTTAGCATCAGGTGGGCCGTGAGCTTGTCCACCCACTTAAGCAATAATAAATAAAAATAAATGTTTACCCAACTATCCAAAGAATAGCCGCATCCTGTTCATATTCCTTCACTTTAACCGCTATACAATATAATATTACTTTATAAAATTATAAAGTAATACTATATTATAATAGTTTTATTTAGTCATACATCATACAATATTCATTGTATTTTCTATTTCAGATCAACATTGCAGTGCAATGTTTAAGTACAGACTTCAGCAGTCAAAAAGGCGTTAAGGTTTGTATAAATTATTTAAAAAACAAAAAAACAAATAAAGAGCTTATAAAGATCAAAATGAGAGTGTTGTAATGCGGCCATATTACCTTCATACGAAGTTTGCAGTAAAAGAAACGATAAACAGATACCGGTAGTCGATTCTGAATCATACATTCGTTAAATTTGTTTACGCAAAATATTTTTAAACTAGAATATGTTGAGAAAAACAACTTGTGTAGGTATATGTATAAGTATTAATTAGCATTGCTTCTTATCGCTATAATCAAGTTAAGGAAAAGGACTGGATCAATTAATTACATACTTAACAGATTTAACATTGTGTCTCAGTGTGCTCATCTTCAACTTCTATTATGTAAATTGATTATAGTATCGTTAAATAACACGTTTAATGAGCGTGGGAATCGATAACGGCGCGCTGGTCTTTAACTCTATACTTTTGTTGTTGTTATTGCGAAATGTTAATTAAAGTTATCGGAGCGTTGATATATATGTTCCCTCTATCTGAATGTATCGTAGTGAGAAAAAGGGATCCGACTTGAATGGGCCGGTTAGCGTTTTGATCGGACTACGTTGGAATGATTCATGATCAAGAGATCTTAGAGACTATCTACTTTTCGATTATTTAATTAAAGATTATATTATCTGACCTCGGCCTTTAGAATAATTATTACTACTTCCAGGTCGTCCGACCGAATTCCGAATCAATATTATGAGTACAGGTTGTAAGCATGTGATGGATACTCTACTGTCCGTTTCTCAGCGAATCGATCAAACATTGTATTTTAAAAGACATCCACATTATGGCCTACATACACTACGAGTAATATTAGCAAGAAAGCAACGCAAAAGTATAATTTGTCGTATTTATGATTTCTAATAATGCGCTTAGATTCGCCCTTATACCTTATACGAAGTCGTCGTGGCCTAAAGGATAATACGTCCGGTGCATTCGTATCGAGCGATGCACCAGTGTTCGAATCCCGCAGGCGGGTACCAATTTTTCTAATGAAATACGTACTTAACAAATGTTCACGATTGACTTTCACGGTGAAGGAATAACATCGTGCAATAAAAATCAAACCCGCAAAATTATAATTTGCGTATTTACTGGTGGTAGGACCTCTTGTGAGTCCGCACGGGTAGGTACCACCGCTCCGCCTGTTTCTGCCGTGAAGCAGTAATGCGTTTCGGTTTGAAGGGTGGGGCAGCCATTGTGACTATACTGAGACCTTAGAACTATATCTCAAGGTGTGTGGCGCATTTACGTTGTAGATGTCTATGGGCTCCAGTAACCACTTAACACCAGGTGGGCTGTGAGTTCGTCCACACTCTAAGCAATAAAAAAAAAATAATAAAAAATGTTCTAAGACGAAAGCCACTCATGAGCTTCCTATCAGCCTGTCTAGTCTCGAAAACCTACTGGGGACGGAGAGCCGCAACCGCGCTGACCTCGAATCAACGCAATTAAAACATTTTAGCGCGATTCGATTCAGACACGTGCATATTTTTTTCCCTATTCGTAAATCTGTTGTAATTATCCCTTTTGAACGTTTATCAAAAAGTGTTTTTTTTTTGTTATGATTCTCAGATAAGTGCAGATTTTAAGCGTGAAATCGCTTGACCAAAAAACAAACAATTTGCCTATAAGACTATGTATGGCACGAATAGCGTGAGAGCATTTATGTACCTGTAATTGGTCAATTAGTCCTAACCTTCTTTCTATCTGAGCAATGGATACGACTAATTTGACGAAAGTGGTGACGAGACACCGATTAAATAAAAATACACGCGTGGGAAAAGTGTTGCGTGATTCGTTTGCTAAAATTTTTTAATTTTTTATTTTAGGGTCTTCCATTACATATTCAAATTGACACTTTCGAAGACCCGCGAGACACACAAGTTTATCACAGGGGATATTGTCAAATTAAAGTTTTCTGTGACAAGGTAAGCGAACTAACTTAATTTCAAAATATCTGTAAACATAAATTGATATATTTTCATTTCGGTACAAAAAATTTAAACGGATTTAATGCTATCAGGGCGCAGAAAGGAAAACTAGAGACGAAGAAAGAAGAGCAGCGAAAAGAAAGATGTCGGCCACAAACAGAAAAAAACTGGACGAAATATACCACCCGGTGACCGAACGGAGCGAATTCTATTCGATGGCGGACTTGTCTAAGCCACCGGTTTTGTTCAGTCCGGCGGAGGACATCGAGAAACTGACCGGAATGGACATACAGGGCTTCTATGGACATGATGACGCATCATTAGCAGAAGCGCATCTAAAGGGTGCCTCACCCTTCCTTCTGCACGCGGCAAAGCCTCAAGCGCCTGCGCTTAAATTCCACAATCACTTCCCACCGGACGCGCCAGGGTACGTCGGCAATATTTTATTCAATTAAATAGTATAAACAGTGTACTCATTTTATTAATTTAGGTTTTGTTACTTGGTCAACTTATAACGCTCATTTAATATGTAAGAGGGCAAATCGTGGAATACATAATTGAATTATTTATAATGAATTTAACATTATATCATTTACGCACTTCAAACCTATTACGAGTAATTATATCTTCAATGTTTAGGACGATTACCATAAGAATAGTTCGATTTATTGCTTTATCAATGTTTGAATATTTCATAAACACAATAACATTGTTCTGAACACGAACGCAAAAGTGAATGTTGTTAGTGCTTAATGTTTATGTCGCGCTATAATCGTAGATACCGGGAGGTGGGTGCGTTATCTCCCTATGACCGCAAGGACTCGTTGGAGCTAGAGGGTGTACTGGGTAAGCGGGCGCGCACGTCCACGCCGCCGCTGAGCGAGCGCGTGATGCTATACGTGCGGCAAGACGCGGAGGACGTGTACACGCCTCTCCACGTGGTGCCCCCCACCACGCAGGGACTCATGCATGCGGTAAGTCTCACAAACACACATAATTCGATTACCAGAATTAATAACCACGGTGATGTCCGCTAACACCAAACACGAGGGAGCGATACTTTTCCGTTGCTTTCTCGGTTTCTGTATACAATATCGTTGTTTTATTGATATGTTGAGAAATTGAAATGGAATCGAGACGCTTCGTCCCTGTCGCCGGCGCCGGCCCGGTGAGCGCGCCCGGGCCCGCGCCGGCGACCACGCTGTAACTGTAACCGATGTGGCGCTTCATAACCCCCGTCTAATACCAATACACACGATCATCATAACTGCATGTTGTAATTAACACAGGCGCGGCCGGCCGCTGCATCGGACCCGCGACGGATCATCGCGTTACGATCCCTAAATTTCAAAATTTTTAAACGGTTACTGTTCATTCATCGTTACGAAAGACGAAACGTCTCGGTTTTTTTTTCTTTTTTCAAAAGAAGGCCCATTGTAATTTCTTATTTTTGCTTATTTTCAGATTGAGAATAAGTACAAAATTTCAAGTTCGGCCATTAATAATCTTTATCGAAAGAACAAGAAAGGGTAAGTTTCCATTGGCCTCGGATACGTTTTATTTGATATTTATTGAGACATCGGCCGCCTCGCGTTAATGGAATATACCGCTTGTCCCGATGGCGCGCCACTAACTACACAACGCTTAATATTTTGCAAATTTTCCCTTAATTGACATGGTTATTAATTTTGCTTGTATTAAATATCCAACATATAATCACCCTTCCCAGACCGAAAAGTAAATTAATCTGAAATTTAATTTTACGATCGTATTGTTTTAGAATATTGCACAATATTAACAATAACATTATGTGCATATGATTTAGACTATTCTTTAAAAAAAAAATTCGTTTTTAATTGTCATTAAGCAAGATTGTCAACAAAAATCACAAGTTAGAATATGCTAAATTGCCATTTCAGGATTACGGCCAAAATTGACGATGACATGCTCGCGTATTACTGCAACGAAGATCTGTTCCTGCTCGAAGTAGTGCCGGCAGGTAACACAGACGACGAACGGCTCTACGACATCATCTTTGTGGAACTGCCCTTAGAGCATTAGCCTTCGCGCCGCCTTCTTCATACAATGAACACTCTCCCGACGTATTGATGCGAACTTTAGTTCAAAAACTTTAACATTCCCCTTTAGCACTCATGCGAAAATCTATTATAATGGGATAAGTTTGTCGATCTCAGATTGAAATTTACTTTTAAGCGATCCATCATCTTAACTTAATTTTAAATAACTCGACATCACAAATGTCTTCGTCATAACATTACGATAAAATGAATTGTAAATATATATAATTTTATAGTGCCTTATGAAATTAAGCGAGATCGAATTTGTTGGTGGTGGCAAATGAAATTCGTATTTGGTATCCAGAAGTTGCGTATATTGAATGATAATTATCATCTTGTAAATGATGAATGATCCGTTGCTGAATTAAACGTGTGTGCCATTCACTCGGTTATTATATTAGATGTAATTTAGTTGTCCTCTCAACAGGTACCTTTTAATCTTGCCATGATGATAAGGAACTCTTGTCACAAATCATTAAAGCATAAAGTGCCTTTGTCATAATAATATTATATTAAATCTTTATTATAAGTGAGTTAAGTCATATTAAATGCCATCCACTTTGTTAAGTTTTGTAAGCTTAAGTTTGCTTCATAAGCCCGCTCAATTTTATCATTTAGTACTTTAAAACGTACATTAGAAATTTAAGTTGAATAATGTTCATTGCTTTTATTATTTTACATTGAAATTTTAAAAAAACCTAAATAACCAATCCCTGGTAATTACCACAGGACTTCTGTGGGCGTAAGGCACGCCGCACACAATTTTAAGAATTAAAACGTTACAAAAAATGAATGGTAAAAATATGTCTTTTTTTTCTACATTGACCTGTAAACTATGCATACAACTCACAACACACAACTCGTTTAATAGAGCAATGAACACAAAACACGATTTCCAGTCACATTTTTTCCACAAATACTTCATCGCATAGTCATATGTAATTAGTCACAAAAATGGTCCATCTGAACATTATTACCCACGGGAATGGTTTGTGAATAATTTTAAGTTTTAATCGATATTAGATTGTTATTTTAAATGATTTCGAAAAATTAGGTTATCTGGCCATGACAACATTTTAGTTTTATAATATTTGTGTCCAAGACTTATTTACACGTAAGGTTTCATATCAAACAGACATGTTTGTCTAGTTTATCTTAAGAGTAATCTACAACAAAAATATTAGTTTCATTAGAAACACCGTAATTTGATGAATAAACACCACATCGTTTTTAAAATTGAAATATATAATAGAATGAAATATTTTAATATTCTTCCACCGATACTATATCAATCACACAGTTCAGTAATGTATTATACTCGTATTTGTCAATCTCTTCGGTCGCAGATAAACGCCAGGTGTAATCACAAACGTGCCTAGTGCAGACGGTTTGTTTAACTGCCATATTATGACATAGTTTAGAATACTTAATGACTTTAGTATATAATTTTATATTAGTTTTTAATGTGACTTGAGGTATGATGCATCGAATTTTAAAATTAAGATCATGTTATCGATATACAACGTATTTGTATGTAATGTGTTTGTTTTGTGTTATTTTATTTGTCGCGACTCGTCTGGCGGCGTCTGTTCGTCGCCTTCGATGTCCTTTCTTCCATTATTTGGCTCGTGTACACTTGTTAATTTGTATCCACAATTTTATATTTCTTTAATATTATTATTATTTCTTTTACATGTATTTTATAAGCATTCGTTGCTCAAAGTCTGCGTTAGCCACTAGTTGGGCGGACTATAACATTGTTTTACCTACTTAAACTTATTCCAATAATTGTATTTATTTATATACTTATCATAAATTGCAGCTTTAATGTATACTTACAATGATGTTAGATCGTGATTCAGAATCTCGTCATAAGTCACAAATGTCAGTAGCAATAATACGTAAATCAGGCGTTGTGAATTAATGGCTGCGTTGCTTGTCGTGTCGCCAGCCGAGCCCCTTTAATGGTTGTGCAATGTTTAAATGAGAGTATAATATTTGTGTAATTATTGAAATGAATACTGCATGTTATTGTAGGATGTTCGGTAATGTGGAGAAGGGAGGGGGGGCGGGGGGCGTAAGGTTGACATTGCGGCACACAACGCACTCTTGACACGTAGTCACAGTTGAAAGGCAACCAGAAAGTGGTAGCACATATTCGTCAATAAATGTCTACTGTACTTAAGTTTTAAATAAAATAGATGTTACGTTATTCTTTTATATGAATATTTGTAAGTTGTCATAAAATATTATTAATATAATTATTTTTATCAAAGTTTATAATCTAAATAAAATGTTTTTTTCTTCAAAACAACACGACTTTGATTTTCGTTGTGAACATATTATAATAATATTTTAATTCTTTCGTTGATTTAATTAAGTTTTTATATAATACGAAACCGATCCGACATTTGACATTGAACAATTGAAAAAATATTTTTAATAAAACATCACTCAGTTTTATATTTATTTATACGAGTAATGTCTTTCATTTAACAACGAACAGATATTATACAAAATCTATTCATAAAAACTCTAGAAATAAGCGGAAGTTTTAAAGGCCCTAAAAATTGCTTTGTCATCCAGATAATTTTGGTTTGGAAAAAGCGTTTTCTTTTTATAATTTGCATAACCTGGCAGTCAAACAGAGAAACAAAGTAAAGTTTGGCGAAAATTCAGTTTTAATAAAAAAAAAAACCCATTAATAAGTACTAATATTAGGTATAATTTTATAGCGTGTGTCAAAGTAAACATAGAACATACGGATCACCTTTCTAAATATCTAGATTAAGTTTTTGAGGTGTTTTAATTATACCACACCTTTTAATTTTAATTACAACTACTAAGAAAAAGTATGAAAATATTAACATGATGGCAATATTGACGAAAATACTAGTTTTACTAACACACACATACACGGAAGCGAACTAGAATTTCTAGAGATTTACAGAAATCTTCTACCATCAAGATCAGTCAAATCCTAAGATAACATAAGCCGCACCTTAATTTTTTGTGCTAGTTACATAAAACTATACTAACATCATTTCAAGCAGTATAACAACAACAACAACAAGATGGATACTGAAGGCGATTAAAATACGTTTTCTTCTGCCATATACCTAATAGAATACAGAAAAAAATTGAATAAATTTATTTTATATCGAAGTATATGATTAAAAGTATTTACAATTTAATGACATGTTTATTTGATCCAATTTATAATATCTGTAAATTCTTTACAATTTGTGTAAACAGAGAATCAAGATCACGTGGTAGACGGCCACACAAGAACACATTAAATCGTAAGTGTTTTTGATCACGCCGACGATGACTTTTACATTTAAAAAATTACCGCCAATAGCTGTTTGTCGTTTTCATGTGTACGTAATATTTTCATATTATAAATGGATAAAAACATGATAATAAAAAATATTTTGCACATACACTTTCTAAAACTTTACTACATCTAGCAGACTCAGAAAACGTAATAAATATTAAAAGAAAGTCATTTTTTGTGCTGTTTTCATCTTGTTTTCATTATATCAATTTAAAAATGTATTCTTCGCGACAGAAATAAGCAGGATGCTAGAGCCTACCCGCACGGAGTCATAACCCACCTTATAATTATCGATAAGATTATTACGCTATATTTCTGACAATAAATTACATTGCTGGGCTTAAAAATGTATACGTAAATAAGTTAATGTGACTTCATTCTTTTTTTTATGATTGAAAGATTTGATTGAGATCTTTCCAATTTCACCAGGACAGGTGGGCGAGCAACGGCTCAGCCAGGAGAGCACTTAGTTCTCTGGAGTGCTTTCTAATAACTTAATAGTAATCTATAGTCCCTGATGGTATTACTTTAAAATTAAGTCATCCATCGCGTTAAACATAAATCTAATCATGACATGTACAAATAACTTTTAGATATCATGTTCTTAAGTGATTTCTACGTTTCCGGCAATCGCTTAATACTCGGTAAACCGTGATCACGTTCGTGCCTAGTGCGAAAAACAAAAAAAACATACCTCAGCTATTTACAAATTATTTAAATTACATTACGACACACCGCAATTAAATTTTCTAAGAACAAACAACAAAGTGCCTAGTAGTGCGTATATTTCGCGAGGTCGTTTATAATGACCCAACATTATTTATCAAACTTCCTACAGCTCCCACGCAACATTAAAATTTAGAACAAAACAAAAGATAATTTGCATTTTTTTCATCGTGACAATCTGCTATAGTCTATGCTTGATATTTAATTTAAAACAATAAAACTAATTATGGCATGATGTTTCTTTTCAATTTATCATAGTAAAATTTAAGAAAAACTTCTCAGAATATTTATGTTGTTAAATCCTATTCATTAAAGGCAAATTTAAAAAGGATTGCTTTTTTATTTATTTAATCCTTTATTTGAATAAAAATTAAGAACTTTACGTTTGAAACATAATTGTAAATAGACATGATTTAACAAAAACCTATTTCAAAAAGGAAAAAAATAAAACATACAGTCGAATTGAGAACTTCCTCCTTTTTTTGAAGTCGGTTAAAATGCTACAGATATCAGTGAATTAAGATTAAATTCAAAACTGGATCGAACAATGCGTGATTGATCGGAGCCCATCATAAGCATGTCTACAACAGAGGCAGAGCCATTCAAAACTGTATTTTGAACCGTTCCCCATCGGAGCAGTTCCAGAACGATTGCTATTGAATGAGAGGTGAGCTCTGGCTGTCACTGAAATCCAACGTGTAGTACATGTCAGTCGAGTCCAGACCTGCGGAGGGAGGAGGGTATGAAGCGGGAGCGAGGGGGGTGCGCTTGTCTTGCAGCCAGTGATGCGGAGGCCCCGGCTCCGTGACCCGGGACAGACGAGACAACAGACGAGAGTAAGTCTTGTTCACACGGCAATGACAAGCAGTTACCTGTAAACCAGGAAAATATCGTCATTTAAAAAAAATAACATATTTTTTATAGACCTTGAGATTTTTGGCGGAAATTGTGTGGATGATATCATTAATATTAATGTAATCTTAGAAACTATACAGTATCCGTTTCACATTAGAGTCAATTTACATTTTTAATTAATAAGGAATAATAATATTTAGAAGCCTATTAACAAGGTTGTCAACTTTTCCTTGAATGTTTTATTAAATCTGTATTACGCATTCATATAATAAATGACAAGCAATATGAAATAATGTAGTCTAAATCCTTCCAATCACTTTTCTCAACGCCTTGGTCAGTGCAGATTGCACATTAAATTTATTACAATAGTAGCTTTCTGCGAGGACTCATACAAAAGTAAACTCCTAAGTTCTTTAATAGACAATTACTTTTCTTTCAATTTCCGATTTTAATGAAACAAAGCCTGTATCATTCCATATTAATCCCGGTGTACCCGTGAAAACTGCGTGAAAATCAATTCAGTAGCTCTGGAGATGTGCGCGAACAAAGAAACAAACAGACAGACAGACAGAGAATAATTACAAAAGTTGCTGGTCTATGTTTCATTATTCTTCTTCAGTTCTGTCATTCAGGCCTATCATAAATTCTCTCAGCACCCTTATCTCGCATATCCTTCTCACATTCCATTCAAGTATTTTTAGGATGCCCCCTCCTCATATTACCGTCTAATTTCATACCCAGGGTCTGTTTGGCCACATGATCATCTTTTTTGCAGAGCATGCCCTTAACACGATGATCTTCCACACTTTGTTTCCTCTGTCACTGGCGTTACTTCCAGAGTTCCCCTTATAAGGGGATTTTATATTATCCATTCGTTGTAAAAATGTTATAACTTCTATAGATAGAATGGATAGTATAGTATAGTAGGCAGCGACTTTGCTCTGCCCCTGCTATTGCTGAAGTCCATGGGCGACGGTAACCAATCAGATGGGCCGTATGCTCGTCTACCTACTAGGGCAATATAAAAAAAATATAAAAAAAAACATGAACTTCAAAAGAAACTAAATACTATCAAGTATAGTACGCCGTGAATGAATTCGAAATTTTAGATTCATGCTCCGAAGTAAAAATCACACGAATATATTAGTCGAAGCTTTTTTGCACACTCTTAAACTAACTAGCGTTGGTAAAACATTTAGAAATGTTAATTCGAAAAATTTGAATTTTGGGTTATAATTTTACGGCTAGCGGATGTCTGACGTCATCCTAATTGAGAATCGGAGGCGTGGGCTTGGCTTTGCTACTAACCAGGTGAGTCGTCAGTTAGTTTTGGCAAATTCAATAGTGAACGTGTTCCGGCTAATATGATGAAGAGACCTAACGTCTCAACTGCTGTTTTTTTATGTATTAAGTTTGTCAAACACATGTTTTTTAATCTATATATTAATACGTGAAGCAAAAACTTTGTACCCCTTTTTAAGAAAATTGCGCGGACGGAGTATGAAATTTCCCACACTTATAGAGAATATAGAGAAGAAGTGCAGAATGCTAATTTATTTATTTATTTATGCATTAAAATACATTAAGTCAATAAAGAAAACATTACACAAATTACCATGTATTTGACACACACACACACACACACACATAGTCTTTGCTTATTGTCAAACTTTTGTTATTGCATAGTCTGTAGTCAAATTGATAATAAGTTAATATTGTTTAACTTTCTTGGCGAAATCTATCACTATAGAAATAAAATAGTCTTTGACAATTGAACCATAATAATGTTCAAACTTATAATTTCAATTAATAATTTTATTATAGTCGAATTTCGACTACTGCGGGACCACTAGTAAATAAAGAATTCCTCATTCTGAGAAATCAGCTAAAGTATGCTAATTTATCTAAATTCTGTATATCTACTTACAACAACACCAACAATAGCTATAGCCGCTCCCAGCGTGCCGGCCGCTATGTACACATTGTGCAGACGATCGTGATATAGGCCGAGAGGCATCCTAACTTCACGAACGAAACCCCCGCCTCGCTGCTCCGAGTCGACCGTCTCGCCACGAATTACTGATTCGAGGATGAAATCTTCTGAAATACAACCCTCTGTGTTTTACTACGAAATGTATATCGAGCTTTGTCTAATAAAATAATTTATTAGCGTAGCAGTTAAGTACAATTTTTTCTTCTATTTGTGAATCTTTGCAGTTTAACGACGAAGGAAAGCCCTGAAACCGAGTGGATGAAACCGCTGTGTAGATAGACGATGGTCTGAACCGAACAACGGTTCGGAACTTGTATATGTATATGCAAAATCATCTTGAAAATGCCGTTAGCGAGATTCAGGCATTTATCAAATACATACATTGTGGTCTGTGATAGCTACGCGCTATAAATCGAACCTTTTTAGTGGTTAGTTATATAATGAAAAATGACAACCATTAAGTGGATTTCTTTTTCCTTCACTATGACTAAAACAAAAGAAAAAAGTAATACATAAAATGTATCTAAATATTGAAATCAGTGATTATAGTTGAATTTCAATTACTGGGCGAACACTAATAATTATAAAACAATTTAGATACACACACTAATACTTAATCTACCATTTAATCAACAGACCTTAAGTCTAATTTTTTTTTTATTGCTTTGATGGGTGGACGTGCTTACAGCCCACCTGCTGTTAAGTGGTTACTGGAGCCCATAGACATCTACAACGTAAATGCGCCACCCACCTTGAGATAAGTTTTAAAGTATCTAGTATAGTTACAACGGATACCCTACACTTCAAACCGAAACGCATTACTGCTTCACGGCAAAAATAGGCAGGGTGGTGGTACCTACCCGCGCGGACTCACAAGAGGTCCTACCACCAGTAAATGGGTGACGGCATTCATATCATGATATTTAAGGGCTCCAGTTACCACTTAACACCAGATGCATAGCAGCAAGTACTTTCACTAGTCTTGACACAAGGTTCAACTAAAGTTGCACAACATTCTTATGGAAAACAAATTATATTTTTCACCTTCGCATAGTTTTCCAGTATATCCAGGTCGACACGAACAATAAAATGAACCGGCCGCACTCCAACAAGTGCCGCCGTGGGCGCATGGGAAATTATCGCAGGGCTGAAATGAAACAGTACGTATGTAGCTTTTAAAACTGAATGCTCTTAACCCCGGTCATCGTCCTCGCCGAACCCGTCACTTGCGAAGAAGAGCTCGACGAGTAAATCAACCCATAGACACAGCCCACTGAGTTTCTCACCGGATCTTGTCAGTGGGTTGCGTTTCCGATCCGGTGTTAGATTCTGTGAAACACTGCTCTTGCTAGAGTCAGTGTTAGCAACACTCCTGGTTTGAGCTCTGTGAGCTCACCTATATATTAGGGCGAAGGTGAAATAGCCTCTGAAGGCTATCAGTATAGGTAGGAAACAACACACTCTTAACTAGTTGAGACAAGTGTATGCAATAGATATAATATTATAATATTTCCTATTAAAATTACTTATTATGTAAGTAAGAAAACGCATTAATCATATTATTGAAGTACTTAGGTAAAATATTCGATTCTTTAATGCACACGTACTACGCTGTGTAAATTTTCGATTTCATAATTATGTATAGTGTTTATATATATATGCTTTCGACGAGACTAGTGACTTTTTTTAAGAGAATACTGCGAAACTTTGTCAAATGTGAAAGTAATCGGTATTATAATATAAAAAAAATTAAAACATCTACGAGTTATAACTCGCATATACGAGTTTTTTTTATTGTTTTCCATAAAATATTAATATGTAAAGACGCATACAAATAATATGGATTCATTTTAAAATCGTCGGTATCTAACCGTTAACTCCGTAAGTACATTTCTGTTACCTGTTATTCTACAATTGCAATTTTATGCTTTATACTAATGGCAAAAAAGTTGTAAATTTGATTTTAAGCGATCAACACTAAGTTAAATCTCATTTTAATTGGTTTAAGTTTCAATTGAATATAACAACGTACGTTTCGCCTCGGATAGCCGTCCGGAGCAGTGACGGAGCCGGCGAGGATGTCGCACTCCTCGCCTATGTAGCCATGAGGACACTCGCAAGTATACGTGTTGCCACGGTCCACGCAGTAACGGCTTTCCGAACAAGGATTCGGCGAACACAGATCGACCTAGGCACATTTTTGTCATTTAAAATACACGAACACAACCTCTATGCTGTTATGACGTTTGCGAGGTGGTTATTTATCAAAGAGACAGAAGCTTCTTCAAAACGAATTTTTTGCTAGGAGTAAATGGGTCACCGGCTTCATGAAACTCGTCGATTACGAAGAAGAGTTAAACGAGCGAATTAGCCCATAGAAACAGCCCACTGAGTTTCTCGCCTGGATTTTCTCAGTGGGTTGCAATTCCGATCCGGTGCTAGATTCTACGAAGCACTGCTTTTGCTAAGGCTAGTGTTAGCAAATTATTTCCGGTTGAGCCCGTGAGCTCACCTACCCATCCGGGCGTAGCTGGAATAGCATCTTAGGCTACCGGCGAATAGGTAGGTTGAAAAAAAAGAGAGAAAATATTATGAAATATTATCATATTGGCAATAGTTTCCCTATATGTGCAAAGAATGTATTCTACTAGCAGAATTTGTTAAATACAATTTGAATTACCTTAAGCTGGCACGTGTTCCCTGTGTATCCACGCCCGCAAGTGCACTCAAAGCCCCCAACTCTGTCGGTACAAGTACCGCCGTTCCCACACGGCGACGACTCACATTCATTATACTCAAGCTCACACTGCTCTCCCGTGTAACCTAAAAAATAGTATCATGTTATTCATGAAGCCTTAAAAACTTTGTTTTAATAACGTTTTACAGTTTGTATGACTATGTGCGATGAAACTAAGACAATCGACGATGTTATAAATAGGTTTTCGTATGTCTAAGCTATTAATAAAATTATGCAATTGACGAAGTCGCAAAATAGTCACTTTTTCGGATTGTTCCCTATACAAAAGAGTTTATAAATAAATATTTGGAAATTCGTTATTGAAAGAAAACACGCACAGCATTCGGATTACTGTTTTAGAGCTACCGTTTTTATTTTATTTGAGAATGTCACGAAAGTCTTATTTGATATTTCAAGTTTTTATTTTTACAGGATACTGCCACTTTTATGCGTACGCTTTTTAACTCACGTTGATGTACTTACTAACAACGCCAGACAGGGATCGTATCTAGAAATTTACTCGTGACCAAGAAAATGTGAAGCGCTTTCCGTTTTTTTTATACAGAGCCACCTCTTCGCATAAGACTTTTTCCGTCTTAGAACTTTTTTAAAATGTCTTTCGAAGAGCGTATTTGGTGATAACATATACTTAGTCTGGCCATAAATACTGTTACAATAAAAAATAAACAAAATATTACATTTGAATTCAAATTCAAATTCAAAATCATTTATTTCAACTTAGATGTCAGTATGACACACTTGTTGAATGTCAAAATACAAATAACAATGTTAACTCTACCACCGGTTCCAAAAAAGCCACAGTCCTGAGAAGAACCGGCGAAACAAACTCAGCGGCCTTTTTTTTTTGTTTTTTTCTCATATATTTTCTTTTTTTTTAAATAATTAAAAATATTTACAATAAAGGAAAAAACAAGTAAAAAAATACAATTAAAAAATAATAATAATAACAATTTGGAATTTGGAATCTGTCATTTTTATATGATTGCTTGCTCTAAGCGCCATGATAATTTGGAGTCCATAAAACAATCCGTACGATTGGCAGTGAAAATTTTTCCCATGGAAAGAGTGCGTGCTTCGATTGATAACTGGCCTCAACGTTTAAAGGACTGAATTGCAGCCAATGGAGACCACTTTAAATAAGCTTTTTATACTTTAAATTGTTTTATATTTATGTATTAAACTAACACACTGTAAAAGTAATAAATGTTATTTGCAATAGAAATTTTGTTTTTCCTTTGTAACAGTATTTATGGCCAGACTAAGTAATATCAAGAACCCACAAAAATAACCTCAAATTATATTACATTCGGAGATAAGTTAAAAAAAGTTAATTAAAATCTGAACAATACAAGATGACAGATATTGAGGAAATCTCTTGAACGAAATCTGTTTTTTGTTTTATGATAAATAAAGATAAACATGTATCGTTTACGAGTAAACCCTAGTAATATTATAACATAGTGCAGCTCAACTATAACTATGTTTTCAATAAATTAATTAATAACAAATGCACTTGCGTGTAAATTAATGCATGGCTTTATTTAATTTAAATATTAATGATTGTTCGCAATTAAGAGAATTAATCATGTCGCACCATTGACCCGCAGATTTATGCTAAATCAGAATCAGTCTTATAAATCAACGTCGATAATATCATAAAACCAATTTGTTATGTTAAATGACTTGTCTCGACAAATTCTCAGGGTTATATCGGTTGGCGTGCGGCTTTTTTTAAATTAAACAATTTATTCGAAAACTATCATATCATTCGAAAAAATGTCGAAATAAATTTTCTAAGCGGATAGTTTAAAAAAAAATTGTGGAAACGCACGAATACGTCATAAATTTTCGGAAATTCTATTTTGTACAATTAGCGTCAGAAATAATCGGACTTCAAATAGTTAATTTTCCATTTTTCGCTGGAACAGACGAAGAAGGCGAGCTCGCGGCCTATATCCAAATTCCAAACACCAGTAGTCTTGGTGTGAAATGTTAGACGGGAGTTGTATAATTCAAACATCGACTTCATAACTTAATATGCTTGATAACACTTACATTGCGATTTCATTGGGCCCTAGTAGCAAAAAACGTTAAATGGGCCATGAGCTACTCGAATATAGGAACAAAATATCATTTTAAAATTTAAATCTTGTGATAAATAAGCAGACCGATTTTTTACCAAGAAAGCAATAACAATTTTTACGTACAGATGCGAGGTAAAAATCTTTAATAGAAAGCAAATACTGTTCGTAGATGCTAATTTGTCGTTTGAGTATATGGACCGACCGCCACCTTTACCAAAAAAAGAATCTAAAAACGCAGTGTGTGAAACACGGCTCCAAAGATTGATAAGGAAGTTTACCGCGTTGGCGGGTTTTGCGATAATAAATGTAGACTATGGGATTATAGTAATGATAACTGGAATTAATAAATGAAAATGTCTTTTTTAGTCATTAGCCAACGACAATTAAGATAACACATACATTTTTATTAATTTATTTTAAATTTTTTGTCCTAACTGCTCATTTTGTAACTAGTTACAGAAAGGAAGGTTTTTTTTTTCAATATTATTGCGTGGCTTGATGACTGACAATCCAGTCCAGATTTTTTATTCATTTATTGCTTGGATGGGTGGACGAGCTCTCAGCCCACCTGGTGTTAAGTGGTTACTGGGGCCCATAGACATCTACAACGTAGTTACCGCCACCCACCTTAAGATATGAGTTCTAAGGTCTCAGATTAGTTACAACGGCTGCCCCACCCTTCAAACCGAAACGCATTACTGCTTCACGACAGAAACAGGCAGGGTGGTGGTACCTGCCCGTGCGGACTCACAAGAGGTCTTACCATCAGTAATTACGCAAAATATAATTTTGCGAGTTTGATTTTATTACCCAATGTTATACCTTCACCGTGGAAGTCAATCGTGAACATTTGTTAAGTACGTATTTCATTAGAAAAAGTGGTACCCGCCTGCGGAATTCGAACACCGGTGCATCGCTAGATGCACCGGACGTCTTATCCTTTAGGCCACGACGACTTCAGTCTTTAGAAGCTCTTTTCAACTACTGTATTAAAAAAAATTTTCATATAGTCATCCCGCACCGAAAAAGAATAGCTTGATAAGCTTTGTGTATTAAAGCAAAAGGATTACGTAGCAACGTAGAGTGGCTAGAAACGTTGAATAATACAGAAGACAATACATAATGTCTGTGTGCGCACATTCACATCCAACCTAAGAAAACACGAGGTTTTGAGTTTCGCACAACGTAACATAATCCGCCCCGCGGGGCGCTCTGTTTGCATCCGCCCGAATTTTCTTTACCCTAAAGGAAAAACAAGAACTTGATTAATTCTCGTCGATTTATTCGCAAATCGTAAAAAAACCCTTCTACTTATTTATTCATTCAGCTGGACATGCTTTTTTTTCTCGCAAAAGCTTCACTGCGTTTGAAACGGAATATTGTGTGTGGTTAATTTTATTCGCAATCACTCGAATTTATTATTTAGATTGTTAATATTATATTGGATAGGCCTTACATGGAAACACATTTTACGATCGGTACCTACTTAGTGGTTAATGTCAGATACAAACATCTCAATCTTTCGAACAACTTAAACTTATGAAACTTAATAAAAAAATCCAAGAGTTCTCTGTTCAAACTGTTTCTAGTCTCAAAAATAGCACAACGAGTCTTTTATATTATACTACATGTAAGGAAATTTGTTGATTTAAATAACATTATTGATATTACATTATAATAAATTACAACAAACTTGTCGAAATCATGAAAATATGTAATTAAATTTCCTCCAAGTTCGTTCCAAATAAATGTATAGTAAGCAGAGCATCCTAATGAAGCCTAGTGTTCGGTCAGTAATAAATAGTTTACAAAGTCATTAGGGTGTAGAATAGAGCAGCCAGTGATCAATTATCATATATTAAGGCTCTTAATGACTTCACCGAGAAAGTTGTTTCGGAAATTGAATTTGTATTTAAAATTAGATGTAATCGCGCTTGAAGCGCAACATCCTCGCAACGCAATACTGAAAATACAAAATAAAGTTTGTTCTTGTATCTTTTTTTAAATTTAACAACACTGTTATTTAAAAGTATCTTTATTCTTTGTTCTTTAGTGTACACTGAATTTTTATTAAAAATAAACTTCAATACAAAATGTTCAAAGACGAGCTTAACTCATTAGTGATTTTTCTTTCAACAGCTACAAAAATAGTTGTTACACAGGCATGAGAGAAGCCAAAAAGTATCAAACTTGAATATTGATAGGAATTGTGTTGGAAATGTTTTTAATTATGAAAGTCTTAATTTATTTAAAAATAAATAAAATCAAAGTAAGACTACAAAAAACGTTAGTCGTTTAAAGATTCCAATCCATTCAAATGAGTGATCGTTACGAGGCGATCGTTATTTAAATGCCACTAAATAAAAAATCAACCGTAAAATTGCCGCTTTGTGTTATTGACGTTTTCATTCCAAATAAATAAGGCTTACGTTCCACTGGACGCGTATAAATACGAAAGGGTGAGCAAGACAGCCTCGTCGCTCCGGGCAACTTTCCAACTTCACCTCAAATAAATCACCGAGCCAAATTCGCTCGACCAACATTCGCAAACAACGCATTATTAAATCGAGTAAATTTTAACCGTTTGCTTTGTGAGGGGCTTGATAAGTTGGTCACGTAAACTCTGTTAATCAAGATAGTGTCGGCTTTGAAAAAAAAGGGGACTCACTACAAGTAAATTAAACAAATCCAGTATAATTAAATTAACCTCATAATAACCTCCATTACAAAACAAGGATCGCGATAAATGGCTGCCATTGGATAAAATTACAATATTCAATACTTTATGTGTAATTATTGCTGATTATATTGCTTAAATGTTTAAAGAAGAGTTTTAAGTAATAATGCAATTAGGTTACTTAGAAATAATTAACTTATACCTTAATGATTTAAATGAATAGAGAAAAAAAGGTACAATATTATGTATATGCACTTACCGGGCTGACAGAAGCACTTATAATCTGGCTCTTCCACATCGCCATCGATTTGTTCAATGCAGATACCTTTCACGCACGGGTTGGAGGTACATGCTCCACCGATCATGGAAAACTCACATCGTGCTCCAGTCCAGCCGTCTGGGCATGCACAGTGAAATGAAGTCGTGCCATTTACAGCCATACTCATACAGGACCCACCATTTAAGCACGGTGCAGAGTAACAGGGATCGTTTTCGCACCTTTTCCCTGAGAACCCTGGATAAAAAACACATACTAGATAAAAAAAATGTCCATCTAATGCGTTTCGGTTTGAAGGGTGGGGCAGCGGTTGTACTGTTAAAACTTCGACCTTAGAACTCATGTCACAAGGTGGGTGGTACATTTACGTTGTAGTTGTCTGGTGGGTGGTACGTTTACGTTGTAGTTGTCTGGTGGGTAGTACATTTACGTTGTAGTTGTCTATGGGCTCCGGTAACCACTTAACACCAGTTGGGCCGTGAGCTCGTCGACACATCTAAGCAATAAAAAACATAGGCGTTATAGTAAATTCTTCGGTTTTTGCGAGTCGTAGACATAATCAGAACTACTTTGGCCTCCTTTAACTATATGTCCTTTTATTTACTACGAAAACTGTGGAGTATTCGAAACGTCCGAAATAATATAATAACAATAAAACAGGGAGATTAAGCCACAAAGGTAGTTTTAATTAAAATAAATGCGATGTTTCAGCATCGAATTGAAACTTCTAACACACTGGGTTTCTCGCCGGATCATCTCAATTGGTCGCTATTTCGATCTAATGATAGATTCAGCGAAGCGCTTCTCTTGCTAGGGTCACTGTTCGCAATTCTCTCAGGTCGAGCCCGTGAGTTCACCTGCCGGTCCGTTTGTAGTTGGAATAATCCTCAGGTTACCAACAATTAGGTAGAAAAAAAAGAAAACTACAAATCTTACACACAACTACGCATAAATAATTAAAAAAAAGAAGAAAAAAAACAATGTTTTACCTAAGAAACGAACGACATTTTAATTTCCATGTTGCCTTGTTACTAAATAAAGTTAATTTTCGATTAGTAAGGAAGGGAGGGGAAACGGCCGTCACTCTCCCTAATTAATTAATGACATTCTTTTCAAGCGCGAACTAAGTAATATCCAAGTCTGACAGAGTCCGAGTAAAAGAAAGATTAACATCACGTTCTTGAAGCGGCTCAAATGATCGATCAAAGCATATCAATTAATAATTAATGTATAGCATTGAGATAAATTTGCCAGAAAGCGTATTCTGGTTACCGAATTCGAGTGAAGGCTGCTTTTATCCACTTTCGAAGCGTGATCGTGAGGTAAAACGAATTCAATATTTATCAGCCACTTTGGTACCACCCTCGTATTTTTATTCCATTGAT
The DNA here is from genome assembly GCF_030269925.1 of Bombyx mori. NCBI lineage: Eukaryota > Metazoa > Arthropoda > Insecta > Lepidoptera > Bombycidae > Bombyx > Bombyx mori. The sequence goes on from NC_085111.1 coordinate 9,908,820, forward strand.
CAGTTCTAAGCGCTCAACCGTACCACCGTACCAACACATCAGCATGTGAATTAGTTATTGCTTTGAGAAAATTACTTAATACTTTAATTAAACGTGACTCTCAAATGTAGCTTAGATGTTGATATATGCAGTTGGACATTCATCTTTATGATTAATCTTAAAATGCATGGTATTAAATGGATTTTTAATTTCATAAATTGACAGTTAAGCTAGTTTTAAATCTCTGGAGACAGCATGAAATATTCCCACCCCACATAATTTTATTGGTGGTAGAACATCTTGCGAGTTCACATGGATAGGTAGTAGGTACCACAACCCCGTCTATTTCTGTCGTGAAGCAGTAATACGTTTCGGTTTAAATGGTGAGGCAGCCGTTGTACAAATTGTACAATCGAACTGAGACTTAGAACTCATGTCTCAAGGTGAGTTTTTTTTTTTTAATGGTTGATGGGTGGACGAGCTCCCAGCCGACCTGGTGCTAAGTGGTTACTGGGGCTCATAGACATCTACAACGTAAATGCGGCACCCACCTTGAGATATAAGTTCTAAGATCTCAGTATAGTTACAACGGCTGCCCCACCCTTCAAACCGAAACGCATTACTGCTTCACGGCAGAAATAGGCAGGGTGGTGGTACCTACCCGCGCGGAATCTTAAGCGGTCCTACCACGGTACCAGTGACGGTATTTACATTGTTTATGAATATGGGCTCCGGTAACCACTTAAAAAATTTAAAAAAAATTTGATGCTATAAGCCTCAATTACGATGTACAAACGCTGATATAATACGAGTAGGTATGTACATATATGTTAAATTACAAATCAAATTGTTACAAAACGAGATATTTTTTCTAATTGTTCACCTGGTAGCTACTCCGTAACTGCTAAGTTAATCCATAACGATGTAAAAACTACCATGCTTTTTATGAATTTCAGTATTTTACGCAGTAAGTACTAAAAGTAAGAGAAAAAAGAGAGTACACTTCAATATTTTTCTGTACACTCTATTTAACTCTCGAACTACTAAGAAATAAAGTTTTCCTATCACTCCATTTAAGTAGAAGTGGGAAGAGGATGAACATACCGTAAGGACAAAGACAGCGATAGTTGGAGCCGTTCCCTGTTGGAGGTTGCGTGACGTCGACGCATATGCCGCTATTCAGACAGGGTGATGGATTGCACGAGTCCCTGTCCTCGCAATGTGGACCCACGAACCCAGAGCAGCACTGACATTCGTATCCCTCCTACCATAATTTGTTTATTTTAATAAAACATTTCTTATCTCTTATGTATCGTGCTAGTGCTTGCGTGCTAGTACAAAGTGTTTTGGAGATGACACGGCACTAAAATATTAACGATTCGACGCACGTTCAAGTCTCATAAAATGAACCTCGTTGTTTGTGTTCTCATGGAATGTGTATGTACATTTAAATATTGTATTCATGCCTAATATACGTACGTATATGGATCTGATTAAAGTAAGTGCAGATATTTATGATAAACGTCGTTTTTATCTTGTATTCTCGGTAGGAGCTGAAATACTAGATAGTATATGAATTGATATCGCCAATCAAAATACTTTTTTGTTGTGAATAGGCATTTTATCTGCGTTGTACCAGATATAGTGTAAAAATACGTACCATGGACACGTTCGTATAGCACACGCCTTTTCCTGAACAATCCTGAGTTTCGCCACAATTGTCTGACTTCACTGTTACTTTTAAACGCACGCATTGAGAGCCCCAGTTATCTGACACCACTACATAAGAGACAAATACTATTAAAAATACATTTTGGAAAAAAACTTTATTACATTAAAAAAAACCAATTTTACGATTTAAAAAAAACAAAGGAATTATTTTTAATTCCTCGTGTTTGTCTGACACAGCTATTTTGCTCTGGTTTTAAGAAGTAGGTGTATTCCACGAAACTACGCGTTTTTACAATCACGTATAGAAATTATGCCGAAAATAAGAGTAAAAGAGCTGTGCGAAATTATCTAAGGAATGGTTCGTTAATATGTTTGTAAGTGGCAAAACTAATTTAAGTTCGACCTTTATTGATGTCGATTTAAAATAAAAAATAGGATTGTTATAGTAGAATTTGAAGAAATTTAAATGAGAATTAATTTCAAGTTATTCAGTAATTACCAAGTAATGGAAGAATTCCGGTCCTGTAATCGGAAACCTGTGTTCCTTAGCTGAACTCTGGATGACAAAAACATGCCTTAAACCGCCAAAGAATCTACTATATTTTAGATTAGAAGTCGAAAGGTAGTGTATTACTTTCATGACTTCTTCCCATTTTTTTATTTGAACATTTATTTTGAAAACATTGTATGTTATCTAATATGAACTTTAGTATTATTGTTGCACAAAGCGCTTATCTCGTGGCTACATACATTTTAGTAAATGGGCATAAATAATTAAGCTATCATTCATTTTAACTCTCATTAATAAAATTAATAAAAAAGTTCACAAAAGTGTAATTTCCTGACATGTGTTCAAGTTTAAAATCGTCACCAACGATTTAACTCTTCATTTCCCTCAAAGCTCCGACCTATTCATGTGTCTCGTCGCTCCATCGCTGCCTCATTTTACACGACAACCCAAATACTTTGCATGAAAAGATACATTTTCCGTTGAATAATTGCTTTCATGCTCATTACCTATGAGTAAGTTCACTCCTTCTGTGAGATCTTTATCATACAACGTGAAGAGTTTGGCTCCGTCTTCAGCGAGAGGAGTGATGTCCAATAACATGCCGTCCGACACATCACAATGCTCGTGTCCTTGTCTAGTCACCTGATATACGGCCGGCTGCGTAAGGGCGCGATGTACCCTATAAAAATATAACTGTATAGGTTAAAAGGTTATATATAGGTCAGCGGCTTCAGCAATTCAATCAATACATAGCGAATCTAAAAATATCTATAGACTAACCTTTCTCCGTCAGCGAGTGAGGTATTCGTTCCAAGAGTATCATTCTTGAGTTGATTCTGTACGAGGGCATCGAGGAGCAAAGAGTCCACAATGCGAACGATAAGAATATCACCGCTCTGAATATCAGCAGAACCCTCCCACGAAACGATGACCGGGGGGCACTCCTCATCGGCCGCACCTCCGCCTCCCGCGGTACACTCCTCAGCCATCCGTACCACAAAGTTAGAAAAACGTTGAATTATTACATATTTTTATTTTATACTAGCTGACCCAGCAGACTTCGTAGTGCCTCAATCGATAAATAATAGACCTAAGCTTTTGTATAAAATAAATTTAAAACAAACAAAAGGAATCCGTCCGACGGGGGACGCATCAAAGGAAAAACAAAATTGTTATATTTATTTAATTCCGAGCATTTTCATATTTATCTACCTTTTAAACCTTCTCTGGACTTCCAAAAATGATTTAAGACCAAAATTAGTCAAGCAGCCAGCCGTTCTCGAGTTTTAGTAAGACTAACGAACAGCAATTCATTTTTATATATATAGATTTATATTAGAGAATAATGAAATAATATGGAAATATTGAACTTATTTTATCATATTTTGTAGTCCAAAAATTAATAAATTCATTACACTTTTTATTCCGCTATAGGTGTAAAGATGTTGACCTAAAATAAACATCACGTTTTAATAGATATACTTCAAATTTAATATAATTACTCAATAAAAGCTAAAACTCATTTTACATATTTAAAGAGTATAATATGAACGCTTAACCTAACTTTAATGTTGTAGTTATTCACCAAAAAAGATGAAAATATTAGTAACGTTAGGAAAATACTTTTCCTTTATTTTTATTCACCAAAGAGATTTATGGTTTATATATTCGACCTCGCTTTACTCGGTGCTGCTGTCACGATCAAAGTTGCGCGAACAAGAATATTATACTATGAACCAAGGGAGCGGAAGAAAATACATTGTATAAATTGTTCGAAGAGATTATCCTTAGTAGACTATTAGCCTGAAGCTTGTGTTTAGTAATCAAACTACGTTCATTTTACCACTATTTCCATTTTACCATTATTATAACTATTACCTAAATGACCTTATGGGAATCCCAAGTAATTTACTTAAAAGACTATTTCAAGACGAAAACTTGATAGTCTTTGTTTTTTTTTATTTCTTTTTTTTTATACTAGTTGAAAAAGTGTGTTTGACTAATTTCATAACATTAATTACATGGATATAACCAAATAAAAAATTGATGGATACTTACAGTTACGGGAAGATTAAGTTCGTGAGTTTCATTTCCTCGCCAAAGACGTGACTCTCTCGGTAAAACTGGCAAATCACAATCTATAGCCCCCAGACGCTCTTGTAGTCTTGCCGGTGAATGCGCTGGGGTGCCGAGAGCACTAGAACTAGTGTTTAACTTTTGCCTTCTTGCACTTTTCACTTCGCCTTTTGTACCAATGTACACTTTAGAAGTGAAATGGGGTGCATTCGTCGGATTCTCAGTTGTGAAACGCGCTTTTGTTTTTGTGTTTTTCTTTGTTGTTGAAGTAATGGTTGGTGACATTACTGTAGCGCTTTCTACGCTCGTATTTGTGGAACCTATCTTTAACAGAGCTTCTAAACTAGATTCAGTTTTAATACCATTCTTAGAAGATAAAGTATATTCTCCGAGGCATGAGCTAACTAGCGCTAACAGGATTAACGCTAACGACATGAACGAGCGCCAAGATGTCCTCGTTTCGCCGTTCATCTTGCGATACCACGATTCCGACCACATAATTTTTTCAAAGCCTAAAATGAATTTTAGCTTGAGATCGCTTTTGGCTCCGCTTCAATCTAGGTCTGACCTGTAGCAATCAAATTGACATTAATTCACTTAATTTCACTTATTAACTTACCTACACCTAACATACACATTTTAATCGTTTAGCAGTGATAGAGGTAAAATAACATGTTACTAATAAACTATTCACATGTTCGCTGAGACAACAGTAGGCGGGGGTTTGTCTGTGCCTCTGGCAATGTAAACGTCCGCAAACAACAGGGATTCTCGATCAGTTAGACCGTATACTAGTCTGTCTACAGAGGCAATCAAAAGTAGATAAGTTACTTTACCTACTTTTTTTGTCTTTTTTCCTACCTATGTTGATAGCCTTGAGAGGCTATTTCAGCTTCTCTCTAACGTGTAGGTGAGCTCACGGGGCTTCAACTGGGAGTGTTGCTAACACTGGCCCTAGCAAGAGCAGTGCTTCGCAGAATCTACCGCCAGATCGGAAACGCGACCGGCTGAGAAGATCCGACGAGAAACTCAGTGGGCTGTGTCTATGTGTTAATTCACTCGTCCAGCCCTTTGTCGCAAGCGACGGGTTCGACGAGGACGGTGACCGGTTTACCTACTAAAACGGTGAAGTGGTATGATAAAGTAGTATTATATTTCATGAGAGTTGCTGGCAAACGTGCGACTGTTTAATTAAAAAGTCATTTTTAATGAATAAAAATAGATAAGCATGTTATTGACGGTCTGTAAGGACGAACCTGTCAAAGAAAGCGTCTATAATTGGACAAGCTGTAGAATCCTTGAGTTGAGTGGCGACCCTTTTCAAAACAAGAGCCTTCGATAAACTTTACCTAGCACCATTTAGAAATGTAACAATCAAATCAAAATTAATGTTACAAACACGGGAATCTTTAAATTTCATTTTAACTACTTGTGGGTTTGTTAAGCAAGTATACTTCAAATGCTTTTTTTTTTTTTGAACAAGCAGTTTTTTTTAAGCAGCGAATTAAGAATTTCAAAGTCCGCGATGCGGATTTCAAATTCTCTGATTTATAAGACTGTTTAGTTATTTGTAAACTAATCGATAGTAGTCAAAATAAAAATATTTGTGTACTTATCATATTATAAATAGCCTTTTTTTAAAAGCGGTCATAAAATTTTAATGTACATTTTCAGTGTTCCGTATATTAAAAGAACTTGATATTACCATGACATTTTCGTAATGATTCTCACAAAGGTGAGCTCTGAACGGTGACTGGTGCTTTTAGGACCTTCAAGCACCGGTCACCGTCCTCGTTGAACTCGTCGATTGCGACGAAGCATTCGACGAGCGAACTAACTATAGGCTATCGAACTATAGGCACAGCCCACTGAGTTTCTCGCCGGATCTTCTCAGTGAGTCGCGATTCTGATCCGGTAGTCGACTCTGCGAAGCACTGCTCTTGCGGGCCAGTGTTAGCAAATTCTCTCAGGTTGAGCCCGTGAGCTCCCCTGCCCGTCCGGGCGTGTCTGGTATAGCCTCTCAGACTACCAGCGAATAGGTAGGTAGGTGAAAAAAAAGATCATCTTCTATCTGTCGTGAAATGGTTAACATATATAGAGTGGCCTATTACGGCATGGAAACCAGCAGGCATGTGATATGAGATCTATAAGGGAGACTACCATTGTATGACGACACTCAAATTGGAACGCCTAGAAACTACGCGGTAGAAATAGACAGAATTGTGCTACTTACACGGACTCCTAATGTTTTTTTTTATTTAAAAGAATACACTTTTATTTAATATTATTGTGATCCTAATAAAATACTTGAACATTTTAACAGGCGTCGAAAATCGTGACAGTTAATTAGAATTCCATATAAATAATAAGAATTATGCAAAACACCATAAAAATAAAAAGATTTACGAAAAGTATCCGGTCGAGCTGACCTCAACAGCCAAGTTTTGTTCAAGCCGCCTCAACAAAACAAATACTAGGACAAACAAAAAATATATTGTAAGTTTGGTAATAATAATAATAATATAGATAACATTTGCCATTTTGAGCAAAACATAAAATTAACAATAAATGTATCTGCAATCTCTGTGTAGGCAATACTAGGTGTTTTCCAATTTTTAATAAGTCATAATTTAACTTACACATATTAATAAAATAGATAGATAATAATAAAACATTACAAATAACATAATTTTTTGCAAACTTGATTTATGTGACAGCAAAGCAATAAAGTATTTTCATTAACTCACATTAGTTGTATTGCTAGATGATGGTAGCTATTTATTTTACTTTCATTATTGATTTATCAGGAAATGTGAAAGACGTTTTAAAACAAGTAATGTTTTGACGTAACGAGACCGCAGCGCAGACCATGCGGCAGGATGAGCCGCAGCCTCCGCGATACTGAGGGCAGAGGGCACGGGGCGCTGTGCCGCACCCCTGCACCCCTCATTCACACCCTCTAGCTCCCGTATCCTTACTTAATTTTACTCCACGCCTATAACGCCAACAATTTCCTTAACGTGACGGGCCTTCAAACCACGATCCATTTCTACTTCCACCGGGCCAGAAATAAACACTTACCCATCATAATACTATCGAACAACTATATCTCCCGTTCGCTTTGTTTCTAAGTTAATCAATAAGTTTATTTATTACGAACCTTCTGCTTTTCTGCCAGTTTTATTTACGTTTTATTACACTTCTTTTGAGTTAATAAGTAATGCTGCGTACAAAGGCCGTCTTTCCCTAAAGTAATCATCTACTCTTAAGTTTTAGTCTAAAAAAGTACTAGATATTAACATTTATTTTCAATCATAAGATCGATATTAACTCATTTCTTAACTGTTAAAAATGAGTTAAATTAATTGTAAAATCTGTCAACTGTATAGTATTCTTACAAATTAACAATTTTTTTGTTCATATGTTGGAAATAATATTAAAAACACTAATCAATCGCATAGTCTAGTGATTCCCAACATGTGGTACGTAAGTATCCCCTTGAAAGTACGCGTAGTTCCCGCAAACATTATAATTTGCCTAAATAGTGATGGTAGGAGACGTCTTGTGAGCCCGCACGACTATGTACCTCCACCCTGCCTATGAAGGGCGGAGCAACCGTTGTGCTGTAAAAACTGGGACTTAGACCTCAAGGTGGACATTTATGTTGTTGATGTCTCCCCGGTAGACACTTAACACCAGGTGGGGCTTAATATCGACAACCCATGTAAGCAATAAAAATGGCTAAAACAGTTATCTTACAATATAAAAGCAATTATAACGTATTAAATGTACAATTACTATTTTTTAGCTTTTAAATTGGAAGATATTTCTTGTAAACATTTAATATATATATATGAAATATATAGTTGAATTGACCTCTCTAGGCATTAGTAAGCTCAATGTAAACATAATTATAATCCCGGACTCCACCACCTGCCCGCCGATATTTATTGCGTTACATTCCAAAGGAAACTCCAATAACGCGATTCAATAACATCCGCAGATTGAAAATATTTTCCTCTTTCAAAAGCCTTTCTATCAAGACTGTGTATATATTCCTTTTGAAGAAAAATGTAATATTTCAGCATTTCCTTTCACCATGATGTTTGTTTCTGTTTTCATTCCCTTTTATGTTAGTGGTTTACTTTAGTATGCGATGCGAAACCAAGCTACAGACTGATCGCGTGTTGCTATAGTTAGTTCATTAATGAAATGTGTTTATTGTGCTGTAATTTTTATTTGCTCGTTATTAAAATACCTTCGTAACTTAACACGTAATTGAATTAGAACGTGTTACGTTTTGTTTCGTAACTACTGATTGATCCGCCTTTTTTTTCGTGCCTACCTAGTCGCTAGTAGCATAAGGGGTTCAGCTACGCCCGGATGGGTAGGTTATACTGGTGGTAGGACCTTTTGTGAGTCCGCGCGGGTAGATACCACCGCCCTGCCTATTTCTGCCGTGAAGCAGTAATGCGTTTCGGTCTGAAGGGTAGGGCAGCCGTTGTAACTATACTGAGATCTTAAAAGCTATATCTCAAGGTGGGTGGCGCATTTACGTTGTAGATGTCTATGGGCTCCAGTAACCACTTACACCAGGTGGGCTATGAGCTTGTCCACCCATCTAAGCAATTAAAAAAAAGGTGAGCTCACGGGCTCAACCTGAGAGAATCTTCTAATACTAGCCCGTAATCGACGATTTCGACGAGGAGGACGATCCGGTGCTTCCGATCATTACTAAGTAAAGCATAAACTAGACAGCCAAAAGTAGTACTTTCAGGACGTCAATAATACAAAAACGTAAAACTAAGTGCATCATCAACTAACGACTTTGGTGTGGTGCGCATCCTTGCAATATGACGTTATGGGCCTCGTTCTCTAGATTTCATTTTCCGATTTCGCTCGTGAGCTTAAGCTACTTAGTCAGTGCCGAGCCTTCAGGAAATTGAGCCCTCGTAAAATCGATACGCATCACGACCACCATTTTCAAATAGTCAGCCTGAATAAATACTTACATTTTCTTGATTTAATTTCATAGTTTGTCACAGTACTATGGCTACGTCATCAACCAACGAATATTGAACAAAATATTTTATTTCTTTTTTATGTTATGGTATGTTATAATTTTAACTAAGTACAAATTTTACAAATTTCAACATCATGCGGTTTTGATTTACGGAATTCCGTAACTTTTCCAATTACGCAATGGAATTAAGAAGATAACAACAGCACGTCCTCGATAGCCGTTGGCCACACGCCAAAACGCTTACGAACTTACCCAGTTCTGCACGTACGTCACTATAAAATACATATTTTAAGATGCTTAACTTTTTGACATTTGCGAAATTAATAGTTCTTTCATAACATAAAATTTACACATAAAAAATTGTGGAATACATAATGAATGTTGCGTAAAGGTTATGGAACGATTTTTTGATAAAAAAAGTTTACTTTTTCATGTTGAGCATTCTTATAGATTCCTTTAAATTTAGAAAGGCCTTTAGGGGCCTTTACAGGCCTAAAGGCCGAAATCAGCGTCGAAATCAGTTGTAAAGTAAATCTAGACAGAAATCAGCTGTACCTATGCCATCGTTGCTGTCCATGACCGTCGATGACCACTCACCATCTGATGGGCGTATGGGTGTCTGCCTATTAAGGCAATATATATCGACGCTTGAAAGGCACACGTGACCAAGCGACAATGCATGGACTTTACAGTAGACTAATTTAAAGTTGAAATACCTGAAAACAAAATTTATTTTAACGAATCTAGCTGTAGTAGAATCTAGCTATAGTCGGATTTTTTATTAGACGAAGTCAACTGACGTTTACTGTGTTGTCAGTTTTTGATGAAATAAAAATAGTGTTGTGACAAAGTGAACGATTGAAAAAACTCCTGAATTAATGAAATTGCCTCGATTGTCTAGTGAACAGTTGGTGTGCCGAATTGCCGATATCGGGTACGGGGTTCGAATTTTAGGCGTGCTTTGTACATACCAACGAGTTTTCGACGAAATATTATGTTCCTATAGTATCTACCTGTACTGAATACCGAGTGTTTTAATTAAGAAAAACACTGCGAGGAAGCTTGTAAGACTGTCATATTTCCAATACATCATATAGTTGAAACTATAGATGTATAAAATATAACAATTAAAGGTAGGTAATGAAAATAAAAAAGCTGATTGTAGTTACATACTACTAGCAACATATATTGGAGCACTTTAATACAATTTTATTGTAAAATATAAATAATACTCTTTTAAAGTTTGAAATTAATGATTAACTCTTCACACTCATTGTTCATTTGTGATTGAACGAGAACTGAACGCATCACTATTACTTTAAATATAGCAACATTATTTCACAAAGTGACATTAGCTACTGTCAGCTAGCTTCGTCTAATTAAAAATCCGACTATAGTAGCTGTAGGATTGAAATGAATTTAATAGAATAGAATAGATTTTAATAGAATGTAAAGTCCATGCATTGCCGCTTAGTCACGTTTGCCTTTCAAGCGTCGATATATATATTATCAAGAGGACTTAAAATTCTCGCTAGGTACCTAGTAGCTACCTAGCGAAAACATCTCGCTGTCTCTTTTATCTTCAGTAAAGTTCTGGGTATGACATCATGAACTATCGTGTGTATTTTTTTATTCTTTATACAATAATACAATATATTAACTCTGCAGGTTTCATTTTAATTGTATGTAGGTAGGCGAATTCATTCATTCAACTGTTAGATACATAAAAAAATTTATATCCGCCAAAATTAAACAGCATAAATACGAATACACCGGCATCGGTCTGTTTTGGCTCCGAACACGTCATTGATTGCCCGAGTTCCTGTTTGATCGGTAATTTCCGGAATCTATCAATGCGTATCCGAACCCAATTATAGCTCTTCGATCACATGTGATGATTAACTCGTCTTTTTTTCTTTTTTTTCCCCTACCTATGCTGATAGCCTTGAGAGGCTATTTCAGCTTCTTCTTGACGTGTAGGTGAGCTCATGGGCCTCAAACTGGAGTGTTCGTAACACTGGCCCTAGCAAGAGCAGTGCTTCGCGGAATCTACCACCGGATCGTAAACGCGACCCACTAAAAAGATCAGGCGAGAAACTCAGTGGGCTATGTCTATGGGGATGTCTCGTTCAAGCATGCAGTTTTATCTAAAAAAATTACCAGCGCTTCAGAGTGAATGTTGGCGGTCAAATTAAATTTGAAGTCGTCCTGGCTTAAACATGATGTCGACTTAGATCTCGTGTGTTACGGTGAGTGGAAGCATCCCACCCGATAGACCGCAAGCTCATTTGGGTGAAGAAGTCTAGAACACTGGTATCTAAGCAGAGGAAAATGAATTTCTCATTTGTATTTCTTTAAATTGAAAGCCAATCTTTTACGCTTTTAGTCAACTGTACTGTCAACTTAGAACTTGTATCTCAAGGTGGGTGGCGCATTTACGTTGTGGATGTATATGGGCTCCAGTAACCACTTAACACCAGGTGGGCTGGGAGCTCGTCCACCCATCTAAGCAATAAAAAAAAACATACATACATATTATACACATATAAATAAATAAATATACAACTATGAATAATGCAATAGTAATTTATATTAAGATCTTTTATATTAAGATTAAATAAGGATTGCCTCGCGGCAGAAATAGTTTAATCAATAGTAACGCGCAAAATGCTCACGCCATGGCCCAACAACATTAACTTTTTTTTCCCCTACATAGGTAGGGAAGCTGAAATAGCCACTCAAGGCTATCAGCATAGGCCGAAATAGCCACTCAAGGCTATGAGTCCTAGGTGGCTATTTCAGCTTCTTGTACCTAAAAGCACCGTTAATGTATCGGGAAAATCCGTAATGACGTTTTGGGCGACGTCGACTATTTACCATTCGGTCTACAGGATCGGGTATGTAATCCCGGCGGCCACAACAAGAGGGTTTTCATGTCGTGCCACCTTTTCAAAGTGGCGCTATGATGCCAACTGTAGGTACTTACTGACTGAGTCAAGCCCCAGGTCATCATGGAGAACTACGTTCCTTAAGAACCATGGAGCTCCAACAGCTATCCTGCAAAAACGGGATTGAATAACTTGAAGGGATTTCAAGTTGGTGCGGGCCGTGTGAGCGAACACTACACTTGCATAGGTCATGACGGGGCGTATGCAAGTTTTGTAGAGTGTCACCTTATTTTAAAGGGACAATTTGCTTCGCTTGCAAATCATGGGGTAGAGACGTCATAATATGAAGGCGGCACGGTCGCGTACCGTTTTGATATGGGGTCGGAATGTCATCCCTCTGTCGAGGGTGACGCCTAGATATTTGACCTTCGAAGCCCACGGTATGAGCTGGACAAAGAGAGTGATGGGGCTAACGGTGGAGGTGTTAACGCGCCTATTAGGGAGTGGGCTGCTCGAAGTGGTATTCGGAGGGCGCCCCCTTTTGAAGAGCACCCCTGTGCTTTTCGTGGGGTTGATGTCAATACAACAGTAACAGCATCATGTTGTTCATTTTTCAAGGAATCGCTTAGTAAACACGTGTTATGTACATGCATAGTTATAAAGAAAATTTTATACCACCCCTAGGATTGTAATAAGTTAGTCTTACGGGTATATCGGTCAATAGACTTCGAATTATAATTAATAGGGGTTAAAGTATGAAATTGCCGTTTTATTGTAATAGGTACTTCAAATTGACAGAACCTTCATGGTTTGAGATTTTTGAGTGAAACTTTTTTCAAATGGTACCTATGAGGTTCTTCTTTCAAAAAATGTGCAACATTCGATTACCGACTTTCAGTTTGCTTTTTTATTCAGCTTAGACGAGAAAGATGGATAGGTAGTTCGAAAGTTCGAGTGATTTTTGAATACGAGTTCCGACGAGGAACTAACGCTGCAGAAACAGCTCGCAATATTAATGTTGCGTTTGGAGAGGGGACTGCTAATGAACGCACCGTGCGATTTTGGTTTAAACGCTTTCGTGATGGAAATTTTGACTTGAAGAAAGAACCACGTAGAAGACACACGTGAATAACAATGAATTGAAAGAAATCCTGGAAGCCGATCCGAGCCAAACTACCCAGGAATTAACGCCATGGTTTAACGTTACCATGCCAACAATATTGACTCGTTTGCATCAAACCAATATAATAAAATAAATATGAAAAATGGGTGCCTCATGATTTGACTAATCTTCAGAAAGAAACGCGTGTTGAAACTTGTGTTGCCTTGTTGAATCGATACAGAAATGTAGGAATGTTGGATCGAATTGTGACATGTTATGAAAAATGAATTCGATTACAATGCAATGGCTGACCTCAGGTCAAACGCCGCAACAGTGTCCTAAAGCAAAGCTTACCAATAACGAAGGTAATGGTAACTGTTTGGTGGTTTCAGCATGGTGTTATTCACAATAGTTTTCACCGATCTGACCAAGCAATAACGGGAGATGTCTACTGTGCCGAACTCCAAACAATGATAGCAAAACTTGCAGTAAAATAGGCCCGACTCATAAATCGATCTTCACCATTATTGCTCCATGATAATGTGAGACCTCATGCAGCACGAGAAACCGTTTGGACTCTACAGGAACTGCAATTAGAAACCATTCGTCACCCTCCGTATTCGCCAGACCTTGCTCCAACGGATTACCATTTTTTTCGTGATTAGGACAATTTTCTACCTGATAAAAAGTTTTCTTCCCAGGAGGCAGTACAAAATGCTTTCACACAGTTCGTAGAATGTAAATCATCAGAGTTCTATCGCAAAGGCATAAATGACCTAACTATTCAATGACAGCAATATATTCTTTATTCTTTATTGTACACACAGTTAATACAATACAATAATTGCGAAAACTTATAAAACGGCGAGCTTAATTCAACACTTAACTTAATACTGGCAGATATTTTAATTAAATAAATACGTTAAATGAAAAAAAAAACGAACCTCAAATTTTCAATACAAATTGGCAATTTCATACTTTAACCCGTAATATAAAGCTTAATATTTAAAAATATTGAACTGAAAATAAAATTGGAGAACAATAAAACCAATCCATAAATGATCCGATATTTAATACAATTAACGATGAAAAGTTTTATTTTTCAAATAATTTACATGTTGTTTGTAAGCTAGCATTATTTGTGATGATCGTGACGTACTTATGACATCTATTAAGAAATATTTCCTACAATGCTTCCACTTCGTTTTTAGCTACAGGATTCGCCGGAGCCATATCGTTTTTTATGTAATTCTGCAAAGAAATGATCTAGATTATAATAATACATAATTTAAATTTGTCCAATATAAAATAAGATATAAATTTTGCTTGTCTACACGTTATTCATATGCTGGTGATTACAATAATTGACATGGACATTGTTTTCCGTGACGTTACCATGACAGTGGCTAATGGCTGATCTACACAGATCCAGTAATGCCGCCAGTACTCGCAAACCTTAACTCATAAAGGTATCAGTTGATACGAGCACCGGTATTACCGATTAGGCCACGGACAGATGTAATCAAAACATTACACTACATTATATGTTTAAATACCCACATTACTGATGGTAGGACCTCTTGTGAGTCCGCACGGGTAGGTACCACCGCCCTGCCTATTTCTGCCGTAAAGCAGTAATGCATTTCGGTTCGAAGGATGGGGCAGCCGTTGTAACTATACTGAGACCTTACAACTCATATCTCAAGGTGGGTGGCGGCATTTACGTTGTAGATGTCTATGGGTTCCGGTAACCACTTAACACCAGGTATTAAGCAATAAAAAAGTAAATAAATAAAAAACTCACATTGGAGACAGGCACGTGGTTGTAGTTGGCGGCTGGGTAGGCAGCCCGTCCGTCGGGGACCATGAGCTCCGGGTGGCAGCGCATGCGATGTGAGCGCAGCGTCGACGCGTAGGCGAACCGCTCGTCGCACAGCTTGCACGTCAAGGGCTTGACGCCAGTGTGGGTGTACATGTGAACCTGTATAAATACCATCATTATGGGACGCTAAATAAAAAAATAAAAAAGTGTGCAAGTCACACACGGTAGAAGTGAAACTTATAAATCTCTACATATAAAAATTAATTTCTGTTCGTTAGTCTCGCTAAAACTCGAGAACGGTTGGACCGATTTGACTAATTTTGGTCTTGAATTATTTGTGGAATCCCAGAGAAGGTTTAAAGGGTAGATAAATATGAAAATGCTCGGAATTAAATAAAAATAACAATTTTGTTTTCTCTTTGATTTATCCCCCGTCGGACGGAATCCTTTTGTTTGTTTTAAGTTTATTTTATACAAAAGTTTAAGTCTTTTATTTATCGATTGAGGCACTATGAAGTCTGCCGGGTCAGCTAGTAAGATATAGATATAGATATACTGACTATCCCACTACACAGGAGCATACATATGGACAATGTTTAATAGACGATAGTGGGGATGCTACGAAGAGTCGCACAAAGAGGAGACCGAGAACGTCTAATGTGTTCTATCTCATTCTCTCGCCGGCTGAATCTTATACATTTATGTGTTTGTGTCTCTATGGACTTATTTTTTCGTTTCATCGAGTTTGAAATCACAACGATTCTAAGTAAGTTTCACTTCAAAAATCTATATCTATATTGAGGGTCAATTAAAAAGAGACTATATATATCATAATATTGACTAAAAATCATGAGATCTCAAGATGGCGCTAGCGTATCAGTGTTTTCAAATTTTATGATTTCAGTTAATGTAGTTTATTACGAAACTTTTCTTATTATTATTAAAACAAAGTTTATATTTTAAAATGATAATTATAATTCAAAATTAGATTCTTTTGTTATAGCAGAGGTAAATATTTATAAAACGACAATTTAAAATGAAGCATTTAGTAAGCTTGATATGAGCCTGTCAATATTCAGCCTTTTCAGGCGATGTTCTGGTACGATATTATTATTCCCATTCCGATCTGATCTAATAAATAATTACAAACACGTTTTAGCACTTCATATTTGTAAAGATGTAAGTCAGTATAGAAACATTACTTGGGTACCTAGTTATTGTTATAACAGTGACTTGATTGCCTGGGCAGCTCGCCTGAAGCAAAAAAAGCTAAAATGAATTTTATTGCTTCATATTTATCACTAATTAATCCAACAGGAATTTTCTTCTCAAAATAATTTTCAATAAATTTGTTTGTGGTCGTTTTGCGAAATTTCCAATTTCGTGGACTGCGCTTCGTTTTTTAATTTCTCTAAAAAACTTTATTTCGATTAAAAGGCACATTAATTAAAATCTAAATCGGGCTACCTACCTATTTTGTGGGAAATGTTGCGGATACGTGTTTGTTTTTATTTATTTTAAAGATGGCTTATTATGAAAAATGATTGACTTTGTCATTTTTGTTTTTATTTATTTTTTTAATTCATATTGGAAACTTATGCTGCGGGGAGCCCCAGTTTAGGTAGGTTTAGTTCACTTATTATTATTTATTAAAAGACACTCTTTTGGATGGCTTAATTATGCCTGAACTATCATATACGTACATCTTATTAGGAATATTTAGAACAAAACCTGATACGAATAAAGTACTATGAATTATTTATTATACATGCAATTATTACCACCAATAATTGATAAGTGATTCGTCCAAAACGTTTGTAAGGTTTCAATTTTTACTGAGAGATAGTTCATTACTGGTGGCAGGACCTCTTGTGAGTCTGCGCGGGTGGGTAACACCACTCTGCCTGTTTCTGCCGTGAAGCAGTAATGCGTTTCGGTTTGAAGGGTGGGGCAGTCGTTGTAACTATACTTGAGACTTTAAAACTTATATCTCAAGGTGGGTGGCGCATTTACGTTGTAGATGTCTATGGGCTCCAGTAACCAATTAACACCAGGTGGGCTGTGAATTCGTTCACCCACTTATGCCATTAAAAAAAAATTGTTCCAGCGTACAATATTTCTTAAAGCTGAATGTATGAATAAAAAGTTCACCTTCAAAGTTTGCCTTCGCTTAAACGCTTTGTTGCAATACGAGCAAACGTGCCGGCACTTGTCTTCGTGGACCAGCAAGTGTTTGCGTAGCGTCCGGCGACTGTTCAGCACGCGTCGACAAATGAAACATTCGTACGACGTGTCCTCGTGGATGTCCATGTGAGTCTTCAGGTTTGAATACGTTTTGAAACTGAAAATAGGTTTTATAGTTAAGTACTATAATTTATATTTGTTTTATCCTAAACGATTATGATCCTCTCGGCTCGGTAATCCAAAGTATTTTTCCTTGTGTGTTACCTACCGCATATTTATGTTTTTCTTTACATGTATATATATTTTTATATACACATATACATATATGTACCTATCATATATTTATTATTTAAATTATTTCTAATTTCTTTTTGAATTCTGTTTTCTTATTATAGTACAGAAAACGCAATTAAGTCTTTTATTGTTAATTCATTTTGGAGCATTCCATATCATCATAAAATAACGTTTAAAGCCCTTAATCTGTGTCACAGACAGGTGAGTAATTCAGTCTAAGAAAAATATTTTTTTTTAAACCTAGAGTTTCAAAGGTTTTAAATGACTAAGGTATTTCTTTACGTATGTACGAGACAATATTAAAAATCAAATCCGAATTAGAAGGCACATTTAAAAAAAAATCGTAACATAACCTAAGGACTTTTTGGCGGGAACGCGAGGAGTGAAGTTGTGTGATTTGTTTTATTTTGTCTATTTAGTGTTTCTTCAGGTTTAAATGTGTAATAACGGTGGTTTATTAACTGTTTAATATCTGTGAAAGTGCACAAATGTGGGAAAATGAAACAAAGCTGCTGGACGTAACTTCGAGGGTTCCTCCAAAAAGTCCACTGAAAAAATCTCAGTAAATGATCACCATTTTACTGCGATTATATTTCATCCCATATCATCTCATTTCATTAAATTTCATCCCAGTTGATTAATGTTTCAAATTAATCATCTTCATTTCATTTCACTCCATAATATCATTTTTCATAAAATTAAGAATATAAAGTAAAATAAGACATGACTTAAAGGTCTTAGTTACCAGGTCATAAAATCTCTTAAAAAAAATAACATAACCTAAAACAATGTGGGTAGGTACATCAAACTCACGTTTTATCGCATTTATCGCACACGAACGGCTTGTCGTCGCTGTGTATGGCGCGATGTTGCCGCAGCTCCCCGTTGGTGCCGCACGCGTACCCGCACAGGTCGCACACGTACGCTTTGATCTTGTCGTGAACGACGCGCTTGTGGGAGACGACAGACGAACGAGTCGTGAACCTACGTGTTATGCGGATGTCTAATTACCAAGAACTAATGCTGGTGGTAGGACCTCTTGTGAGTCCGCACGGGTAGGTACCACCACCCTGCCTATTTCTGCCGTGAAGCAGTAATGCGTTTCGGTTTGAAGGGTGGGGCAGCCGTTGTAACTATACTGAGACCTTAGAACTTATATCTCAAGGTGGGTGGCGCATTTACGTTGTAGATGTCTATGGGCTCCAGTAATCACTTAACATCAGGTGGTCTGTCCGTTCGTCCTCCGATCTAAGAAAAAAAAAAACAGCAGTCCCCTGGTAATCGGGAATCGGAAATCGTACAATTAATTGAAATTATAAGTTTGTACACTATTATGAATCTATTGTCGAAGACTATTTATTACACTTCTATAACCATAGATTTCGCTAAGACTACACTTGAGACAAATATTAACAAAAACAAACAATATAATTTATTTTCTCAATTTGACCGCAGACTACCTATATGCAATAAGAAAATTTTGACAATAAGCAAATAGTATTTATGCATGCGTGTGTGTGTCAAATACATGGTAGTGTGTGTGATGTTTTTATTTATTCATATAATGTATTTTTATGCATAATTTAAAAAAAAAAAACATTCTGCACTCCTTCTCTATATTCTCTATAAGTGTGGGAAATTTCATACTCCTCCGCCCGCGCAATTTTCGTAAAAAGGGGTACAAAGTTTTTGCTTCACGTATTAATATATAGATGATACGCATCAATGCGATATCATATGAATCTTTGGAATTGCTTTTTTATTGTTTCGACTAGCGTACTTACAGAGCCCATAGACATCAATAACATTAATGCTACCATAACATTGATGCTATATTAGAACGACTGCCGGACTCTTCAAGCCGCAACACAACATTGCTTCGCAGCACGGTACCACGGTATGGCTCATAGTCATAAGACGCTTTATCGCCAGTATTAATGAAGATACGCGACCCCGATCTACTCCTATTTCGACGATGACGGTGTAACACGGACATCTATATAGGATCATCTATATAGGATTCAGTTTACTATTGGAGCGTGTTTTTTTTTTCTAGTTATAGAACTATAGATTATGTTTATTGCTTCAAGAATCATAGATAATTAACAAACTTTCACTGTGGAGTATTCCAGTTAAAATACTTAAGAGTTAATTATTTCAACTAGATATGGTTACCTAGTTCAGATTAAACAAAAAGGAACGTAAGGACTATATTATACATATATTATTTGATGCACGTACATACTTACTTCATATTACAAACTTCACAATTGAATATCTTTCTTTCCTGTACAGGTATGTGGGATCTTTCGTGTGATTTTAATGTTTCTTTTGTTTTAAACGTTTTCTCGCACGAAGAACAGGGATACTTTCTATCCGCTTTCGGAATATGCTTGAATTTGTGTTTGTTCATGGCCGATAGCGTTTTTGTTATTCTCGGGCATTTATCACATCTAAAACAAAGTTAATTCCATTGAAATAAATTTAAAATTCCACAGATAAAAAAAAATGTATTAACTTAAAATGACGAAGTATAGCTATTACTTGTTTATGGGTTAGTGACGTCATTGGGTCGATCTGCAACATCTCTTTTGCTAACAAATGTACGCTAAGCTATTCTAACTACAATTCTAACGCCAATCGTTCAATATATATTTAATTAAACTATATCAGAAGATTAAACATATTTAGAGCATTTTTCCAGAGTGGTTTTGTAAAAAAGGCAGACTTAAAAAAGAGGTTTTGTGATTCCATTTCAGTTTTTTGTTCATTAGTATTTTTAATTAAAATAAATTAAAAAAGTTTAGTAACTTGAAAAACGTATATATCGAAATATAGAAAACATTATAATATAATTAACTTACGAAAACATATTGGGATTTCTGTGATCATTTACATGTTTATACATTATGGATTTAGACTTAAGCACTATCCCACAAACACATTTGACGACGGGCAATGTTTTATGAGCCGCTATACAATGAGATTTTAAACTATACCAACTGGAACATTTCTTGTGGCAGTCGACACAGGTGAAACTGAAATAAAAATAAACAACAATATTAATGGATCACACTTATTTAAAACTGGGGGGTTCTGGCAAAGTATCCCTAATGAGTGTCACCGCAAATACAATGAACTATTTCGTATTTCACTAGTATTCGACTATATTATTATTATTTGATTGCTCAGATGGGTGGACGACCTCACAGCCCACCTGGTGTTAAGTGGTTACTGGAGCCCATAGACATCTACAACGTAAATGCGCCACACATCTTGAGATATAGTTCTAAGGTCTCAGTATAGTCACAACGGCTGGCCCACCCTTCAAACCGAAACGCATTACTGCTTCACGGCAGAAATAGGCGGGGCGGTGGTACCTACCCGTGCGGACTCACAAGAGGTCCTACCACCAGTAATTACGCAAATTATAATTTTGCGGGTTTGATTTTTATTGCACGGTGTTATTCCTTCACCGTGGAAGTCAATCGTGAACATTTGTTGAGTACGTATTTCATTAGAAAAATTGGTACCCGCCTGCGAGATTCGAACACCGTTGCATCGCTACATACGAATGCACCGGACGTCTTATCCTTTAGGCCACGACGACTTGAAAATTGACACATAAAAAATCTTTACTTACTTCACAAAGTCACTGACTTTTTGCTTAGGATACTGCTCACTGTCTTTCCCACTTTCGGTGCTATCACCATTTTCGGCCTTCCTTAACTTTCGACTTTCTATTTTATGATCAGATAAATGTTTGTAAAGCACTGATTTAGATTTTATTTCTAGGCCGCATAAACAATATACGACTGGCTTACAATGATGTACTTTTGCGTAATGGTATTGTAACATACTCCAAGTCTGCATTTTTTGTTCCTCACAAAAAACGCATTCTAATCTACAAACAAAAGAACAAAACATTTTTTATCTAGGACAAAATTTGTGTTTATTTAAATTGTATCATAATTCGCTACAACTGTTAAGTGCAAACACTACATTCAACATATTATATCAAATTCATATTTATAGCCCAAGAGCCCGTGGGCTCTACCTGTATGTATTTGACCAGACCTGAATTTTCGTACATTGAGACCCCTATACCTACCATGCATGAGGTGGGGACTCACTAAGCTCAAAGTGGTCGACGCGCCGAGTGCTCAGGTAGGACAGGTACCGATTTTGACGGATTTTAAATCCATTTGACCACGTCTGCCGTTTTTAAATTTTGAAAATATATGATTATTATTATCGGAAAATAAGAATGGCAGACCATTATCGCGCATTTTACTTTGTGGCAGACCACTTTGAAAATGCTAAAAAAATAAAATTTTGAAAGTAATTGACCAGATCTGCCATTGATATAATAATATGTTGTTTATTATAGTCTTAAAAACTTATTTTGATCACGGCAGACCTCTACATTGCGTACACACATCAACATATAATAAAATCTTAGCTACTACCCGGCCAGATGTATATGTATTATGTTTTCCGTTCACTGTTTTAGAGGAATATAATTTACTTGCGATTTACTTTAGCAATGTATTTACCGTTTTTTTTTTTTTTATATTCGATATACTAAACTTCATTAGTTAGACAAAGAAGTGATTTTTTTATGGAATAATTATAAATAATACGGTATAATGCTGATCAAAAAATAATTCAATTCCTCATTTTTCACTTCTACATAATATACATCTGGCCGGGTAGTAGCTAAGATTTTATTATATGTTGATGTGTGTACGCATTGTAGAGGTTTTTTTTTTTTTTATTGCCCTTGTGGGCAGACGAGCATACGGCCCACCTGATGGTGAGTGGTTACCGTCGCCCATGGACTTCAGCAATGCCAGGGGCAGAGCCAAGCCGCTGCCTACCGTTCTGCCTCTACAGGTCTGCCGTGATCAAAATAAGTTTTTAAGACTATAATAAACAACATATTATTATATCAATGGCAGATCTGGTCAATTACTTTCAAAATTTTATTTTTGTAGCATTTTCAAAGTGGTCTGCCACAAAGTAAAATGCGCGATAATGGTCTGCCATTCTTATTTTCCGATAATAATAATCATATATTTTAAAAATTTCAAAACGGCAGACGTGGTCAAATGGATTTCAAATCCGTCAAAATCGGTACCTGTCCTACCTGAGCGCTCGGCGCGTCGACCACTTTGAGCTTAGTGAGTCCCCACCTCATGCATGGTAGGTATAGGGGTCTCAATGTAGGAAAATTCAGGTCTGGTCAAATACATACAGGTAGAGCCCACGGGCTCTTGGGCTATTAGTAGAATAAGCATCATTACACAGGACAGATGTACACTGCAAAACACAAAATTCTCTCAAGGTTCTCTATAATGACTGGATAACCTTCATCATATCAATGTCATTTACCAACAATGAATTTCTCAGTTTCTTTTTTCATAAATATGATGACATCAAATGAAGGGAAC
The DNA here is from genome assembly GCF_030269925.1 of Bombyx mori. Taxonomy (NCBI): domain Eukaryota; kingdom Metazoa; phylum Arthropoda; class Insecta; order Lepidoptera; family Bombycidae; genus Bombyx; species Bombyx mori. Next base: position 9,931,823 of record NC_085111.1, read on the forward strand.
AATTCAATATATACTTATAGTCTTATTTTTTTAATGGCGTAATTAGTAACGCATTCTTAAAATATTTTTGAAATGTTGAATATCAAAATAACATTGTAACTTACTTAACTAAATCTTTTATTTTCAAATTATCCTTTCTCAAAATTTCCTTCATATTTCTAGTGTCTTCTTCTGTAGGTATTTTCTTTTTTAATTCCTTCTTAGTGAGAAGTTTCAAAGATGCAATTGTAATATTATCATCTGAATATGCGTCTTCATCATCATCATCACCACAACTAATGTCATTGCTTTGATAATCACATAACTCTTCACTTTTTTGATAAGCAAGTAAGTCTGGGACTGCTGTATCTTAAATAAAAAATATAACAAAACTTAACTGAAGTTTGCTTTTGAATAATAAATGCTATGGGTCCTTCAATGATGGTGATTTCATTATCTATAAAAGCTGTACCTAAAATTGTAGTACTTTAAATTTTTCTAACAAGCACATTTTTTTATGTTTATATCAGACTTACAAAAACAAATACCAAGTTTTTAAAACAGCAAATGTTCCTATTTTGTGAAGTTATACTTACATCTTTTGTGATAATATTAATATAATAGTTTTTTTGATCCTATCTATTTATTTTATTTAGGTACAATTGTACTAAGATGCATTTAAAATTGAAATATATGTATGTTATAGAAATGTTTACACTAACTTTAATACTCACTTATTGTATAGTCAGCATTCTCATCTTTGACCTACAAAAAAAAATGGTAATTTGTATATTACAAATCCAATTTATTCAACAGGAACAACAGAGCTTGCATTTCACTACAAATAAATTTTACATACTTTTGCAGTTTTCACTTACAAAAATACTTAAATTTACTGTAAAAAGAACACATTTAATGTAAATATTTAAGTAGTAACTAAATATTTAAGCAGTAAGTATATTATTTAAGTAGTAAGTAGTAGTATTTAAGTAGTAAGATAATCAATATTTTTCACATGAATCATCAACAGAAATAAAATAAATAAGAAGTGAATAATTTCTTGTTAAGGATAGTTTACTTAAAAATTAGTTTTCACTGGAATTAACTAGAAATGCCTCTCTGGTCTCACGTGACTGCTTATTTCTAGAGTACACATCTTCCCAAATAAACCAAGAAACAATACTTTACCTCAGATTTGATATGGACATCTGTGACTGTCAAAAGAATATCATCTTTTTTTTCATCTAATTCACTGGTTTCCAAATCCATGAGCATACTCGATAATGCTTCTTGTGTTTTGTTGCATTCTAATATGAAAAGTTGAAGAGACACCATTTTTTCTTCACAATTTAAGCAAATTTTTGTTGGTAGAGTATCGTTCTCACAAATCTATAACATATTTTTTAAATATTATTAATTGATTTCAGATTAATTGACATGTTTAGAATAAATTTTACAGAAACCAATAACAGCCTTATATTACTCAGTATCAACAGTACTGTAACATACCAGAATTTGGTTCACTAAACTCATTGACTCAAAACAAGATCTATTTTGATAAATAATATCCTGTCATGACTTTTACTATTCATGGCTATTATGTCAACAAATTCCAGAAAATAGAGCAATCGAGCTCAGAACTCCATGAAGTTAGAGCAGATAGAATGAGACCTATAGGTAGTCTGTTTACCATTTATGGTGCACTGTACTGTTATTGTGTTATTTTACATTCCTCATCAGGATTACGTTACGAACTATAAAGACCAAGCTTTCATGATACCACAACCGTGAGAACGTTATTGTGGTTGGGATTGATATAGAAAAACCCTACTGGACCGTTGTAAATCTGTATTTACTCAATGATAACGTCAATGACTGTCACCAATCACCAGATCGATGTAAGACAACCATATGTGGACAATCTAAAACCTAGTCAGTATTAAACGAAGGTTTCATACTAAAAAACCAAATAATTTAGTTTTCAGTAATATATTTGAAAGGCTACTCACTATTATCCGCAGGAAATCTTCTATAAGGTTTAAAACATTTCTGTTACTTTCATCTAACAAATCTTTGGAGAATTCATCCTGAGTAGCACACAATCTACACAAATCCTTTATGATTGGCATCCTCTTTTAATAATTACGACCGACACTGCAAAGTTTTTGTAAGGAAGCTTTTTGGAAGTGTAGCTTATTTTATATTAGGAAAATAAATAATAATTTAGAAAACATAACAGTTTCCTGAAATGAGGAATTCGTTTTATTTTACCCTTTACACAAAGTTATTGGAATATTTCATTTGACAATTATGTACATTGCAGTAGCCATAGAGTTATTGTAGGTACTTATTAACTCCATGGCAGTAGCACAACAAAATACATTTTTTTTATTGTTTTTTATGACTCGGTAACATAGACCTTTCGGTCATGACAAAATACAAAATGTGTTATCGGGCATAGATTATACTCACTTTAGACCACAGGCTACTTCTAGATATTAATTCACATGTACTAGCATTCAAAAGACCTAAAGAAATTGTAAATCCGAGACGAAATCCAGGGCTGTGCGCTTCATTAAAGGGACCTCGATTTGAATTTCATCTTGCATTTGACGTATAAATCTCACTACCCTCACTATTCTCCTTGGCGATTTCATATCCTGCACCCGAAAATACTAGGAGCAGGCATAGGAACCTGGGCAACTGCAGTTTGTTTCTCGTTGGATTTTTTCGGTGGGTCACGCGATTCCACGCCGGTCGTAGTTCATGAAGTAGCTGTACTTGACTTGTTAGATTTCCATCGGAGCACTCAGGTTGATCTTAGCAAATCCCAATCAAATCATCATAGTCCTGTGTCCTATGAAGCTGGAGATAATTCCTGCCCCCTAAAAGAAATGAGACCACCAGCTCCTTATCATTTACCAGGCTACATTTATAAATAAGGACAAGTAAATCATTAAAATCAATCTCTTTCAAGAAATATTACTTTTTGTTTTTGTGCCTAAATGTTTGCAATTTAAATTAATATTAAGTTTACTTTTTTAATTATTTTGTTTACATGTGAATTCCGGTGTAGATAGGTATATATATAATTTAATGTGGTAATGGTAATAGTGTAAAATGTACCTACGACTGTGCATTGCATATTGCATAATATTGTCTGTCGTGTAGTAGTGTAGTAGTACCGTACTTAGAATAGTCTTTAAAATAATATTTGTAATTTACTTTTTGTATTGTAGTCTAATCTATGTATGTTGATTAAATTCTCTTTACACTACACTACACACCAACAAGAAAATTGAAAACGTCTTTCAAAAAAAATGTTTTTAAGTTGATTGTTGAGTTTTGAATTATCGAGTAATATCGAGATCTATAATTTAAATATCATTTTCGTAACGACGACGGTATGCTGTAGGAAAAGCCAAAATGCTCCTAGCAAAGTAAGTTAGCTAGGTTTTGATTTGATGAAAGATTGTTTTCGGAACTCGCCGTTGGCATTTTGTAATCAAACTCAAGAACGATGGAATCGAGCACATTATTAGCCAATACTATGGAGATCCCATCAAATTATGAGAAATCTACGCAGCCTGCGATATTTATTGATATTAGTTTGTGTAAAAATGAAGAAAGCGGGTATCATACTTTAACACCAGGATCAATCGAAGCCTCCAATTTGTCGAGTGACTACTTTGAACAATCTATTCTCGCTAATAACAAACGTATTACTGGCCAGATTCGTTATATTACACCAGAGACGAATCAGTGTAATAGACCATCAGTTATACTTAATGATATAACAGGAACACCATTGCCAAGGCGCGGCTTGAAACGATCATATCAAGACATAGAAACGTTGGAGTTACCATATAGTCCCATACCTACTCCTACTAGTTTGATTGCTGGACAAATCAGAAATCTCTATGTTAATGAAAACAAAGAAAACTCATCCCGCTCGTTAAATGCTATAAATATAGACAGAGCAAACAATCTTACAAAACATCTTTTACAAGGTCATGAATCAGCATCATATCCAATAACACCAGTTAAAAGAAATTGCAAGACAAATCCTTGTAGGAAATCGGCCAAAAAACTCAATTTTGTAACACATTCGCTATCATGTGAAATGCGTGAATTACAACAAGTGAACAGGCCGAGAGCACTAGTAGAAGCAGTAAAAACTGTACTATTCAAACCTAACAATGATATAATTCAAAGGCTATATGAAGGCAATGTAATACCACCAATTGCAACTATTTTGAATTACTTGTCGAATGAAGATATTAATAACTTCATTTTAGTAAGTGCAACTTGGGCTGAGGTTTGGACATCAGTAAGTGATAGTGAACGAAAAGTAGCATATGAACAGTATTTAAAAAACGCAAAGGAAAACCAAGAAAATGGTCAAAAAATTGTACATAAAAATATAGAAAGGAAAAATACATTTTCAGCTAAGATTGGTTGTTTGAGAGAAATTCACAATGAATTAAACAATAGTAAAATAGTGCCCACTCCTAGAAGTCCTCCAGGAACTCCAAAATCAAACAGATTCAAGAAATTTACAAAGGTACTCAATTTATAAAATAAAGCTATATAAATAGCATAAATGTACAAAAATTAATAGCTCATATGACAGAAAAGTATGTTTGAGTGCTTAAACATTATAGAACTCTTAATTCCATCACAATGGCTCCTTCAATTAATTATTACTGGTAGTGTAATTTTAATAAAGCGTATCTACTAACTGGAGCCCATAGACATTTCAAAACCAAAGGTTTGACCCACCCTGAGATATGAGATTGATTAATATTGGTTACAATTAAATAATGTAATGGCTCCCCCACTCTCAAGAGTTGATCCCACCACCTTTACTGGCGGGAGGACCCCTTGTGAGTCTGCACAGGTAGTTTCCACCATCCTGCCTATTTTGGCCATGAAGCAGTAATGCGTTTCGGTTTGAAGGGTGGGGCAGCCATGGTAACTATACTGAGACCTTAGAACTTATATCTGAAGGTGAGTGGCGCATCTACATTGTAGATATCTATGGGCTCCAGTAACCACTTAACACCAGGTGGGCTGTGAGCTCGTCCACCCATATAAGCAATAAAAAAAATAAAAAAAACCTAGGTACCTGAGTACCACCAACGCCAATTGGTAATCTTGCTACTTGCTACAATAATGCTGCATATTCTATGGTTGGAGTTACTTATTCGCCTTATACTACATCCATGGGATGAGATGGAATGAGACTACTCTAGGTTAACACCACACATTCAATGTATATTTACATCATGAAAATGAATTTATTCATTACTGTATGTCATATGGCTAATCAATGTTTTCTAACTAAAACTAATATGCTAACTGTAAATATTTAAAAATAAACATTTGTGGAGCAAGTCAGAGAGAGACATCAAATAAAATAAACATTTGTGGAGCGAGTCAGTGGAGAGACATCAAACAGCAACACTCAGGCACCTACTTCTTTACATGCAAACTATAACCATTAAGAATTATTCTTTTAGTATTGAAATGAATATAATTTTCTTTAATTATTTTAAATAGATTTATTGATTTTTTTTATGATATATAGTTATAGTTCATATTATAATTAGAACTTTTTTTTTCATTTTCAGTCAGCATCACTAGATACACGCATGCAGCTTTCTTGTGTAAGGTGTTCATTACCTGCAAAAGTAACAGTTGAAACTTCAGGCGAGGAATGGGTAGAATGTATCAATGTGTTATGTGCTTACCAGTTCTGTAGGTTTTGTCAATGTGAAAGGCATCCTGATAAAGTATGCTTTCAGTATGACCTCAATGGACCTAGTCCTTCAAAAAGGAAGAAAACTCATTATGCAATAGGTACCAAGAAAAGCAGGAAAAACCTGCGAAGACTCCTATGAGCAAATACTATATAGTAATTTTACATACCAGTGACATTCAATTATTAATATTATTTTTATAACATTCCACAAAATTAATTGGTGTGTGTTTTTTAAAGCGAGAAATTTTCAGTGCCATTTAGAACATTTATTGTTCAAAACAATAAATACGTAATTAAGTTAGCTGGTGTCACAATTTTGTGATAATATACCTCATGACATATTTTATGACATTAAGTTTAATTAACAGGTATTTTAGGACACAACACAAGGAGTGCTCAAATATTGTTTAAACACCTTCTTTATAAATTGTGAAAGTTGTGAATTGGCTACCAACCCAATATTCAAATTGTAATGTTGACATCTTACCTGCTCATTGATATTGGAAGTATTTGAAAGGACTAAAGTTATCAAGTGAACATGAGCTATAACATGTTTATGCATTTATTGAGCATTCCATGTAGAAATAATTTGAAATTACTCTAATAGACTGATAAGTTAGGCCATCACTGAACCAGAAAGTCTGTTTTATTTAGCATGTAAAAGGAGTCAGTAGGATTACATTGATTTAGTATTACTTTGTGTTTGTGTGTAGTTTTAATTTGTTTCCTTTTTTTTCACACACTTCAATTTATAGTTTATGCTAGATGTATGTTGTTTGTTGTAATTAATTACCGATTGAAAAAAGATGTAATTGAATTGCATTCTTAGCACACCAGTTTCAGGCATCAGAATCACTTTAATTTGTTATTTTTATATCTTGGATTTAATTTTTTTTTAATTTGCCAAAAGGATAATTTTATTTTGTCTTCATAATCTTAAAATCGGATACACATAAAATATGTTGGCGTTTTATTCATATCATAATGGGCACAAACTTAAATTTTAAATGCACCTAATAAAATGTTTCAAGTAAGTAATAAACATAGTGATAATCAAATAAAGACTGATCATACACATCAGTACGGCATTGTGAATCATACAGACAGTCCAAAAAAAAAAACAAGTATTTTATTTTACAAAAAATATATGGCATTATATGTATGCAAGTCTATTTCTTTCAAAACAACAATTTGCTATGTAGTTTGTTATACTGTGATTTAAATTAAATTAATATTAATTCTTAAATTATGTTTTACATTGCAACTCAATTTTATAATATTAAAAATTATAATTTTGTCACGACAATATAACACTGATTAGAATGTATAATTTTATTTAATTGCCATAAGAATTTATTTGACTATAATTATTATGATCTGTAATTTTTATTCAATTTGTCACAATATTCTACTTATCTTTATTATACTCTATTGAATACTCCTAGTCCTGTAAGTTATTTGTCAAAGTTTAATGCGATTTAGAAAATCTTGAACATGTACTAGACTGATTCTTAACTACCTCACTAACTTCAAATAATTACGTTTTAGGTATTAATATTACATATTAAAAAAGGTACTTATTTGTATGTGTATTAAAAATGAATTTGATGGTGTTGTTTCTGTTTGTTGTTATTTAAATGGTGCCAGAAAAGTATTATTTCAAGATTTTCTGAATCAATCTCTTACTTTTCGAATTTAGATTAACATTAGCTGTAAATAGTACCTATTTTAAATGTAAATAACTGTGTTTGAAAAATGCAAACTAGAATAAGGACTAGAGTCCATGGTTGATTACCAGTTGATTACAAACTGCTGGGTGAACTAAATACCTGATATTTTTAGAAGAATATTAAGTATTGTGCGGGACCAAGATAAAAAATTAGTAAAATAAACACATGAAAGTTCATTTCCCAAAATAGGAAAGTTTGAATTCATCTTATCTATCATGTTTAATTGCCGATTTTCGTTTCTAGATCATTTTAATAACTGTAATTCGTGTTTACTTGGTAAGAATAAAATCTTTACTTTAAAGTAAGAAATAGACTAAACTCTTATATAAATCTCGATTTCATAAAATAGCGTGAAACGAATCTCATTTTGTAAAAACCGCCAAAATTTCACCAAAACGCTCAGTCGGAATGAAGTAGTTTAATTGATGCCTACTATGCTACTCATTCGCTTCGCCGGTCCGACTGGAACCTAAACAGTCCTTGATAAAAAATAGCCTGTCTTGAAGTGTAAGAAAAAAACTGCCAAATATTACAATTGGTCCAGCGAAAGGGCCTTAGATTAGTCCGGGTAAACAAATAGAGTGGAAATCTTCTTAAATTCGTGTATGAGTTTTCGGATTATTTCATCAACTAAAAGTTTAAATTAAAAAGAAATTCAATTTCATCAAAAACACAATTTCTTTGTTTCTCTTGATCTAAAAAATAAAGTTTTTATTACATACTATAGACAAAAGGCCCCAAGGGTCAATATTTAAGAAACAAATCGCCCAACCCGTAAAGTTGAAATGTACCTACTCCATTCTGTATTTAAGTAATTGTTTTTAATTTAATTTTGAATGAATTATCGCTTATTGTATCGAAAGGAATTGGAAGACCTGTTTTTAAATCTGCATAAGATTTTTTTTTAAGTTGTCGTCAAAAACACAATGTTTTAAAGCCATATTAACAGTATGAATGCATTTTTTTATTGTTCAACAAGATATAATTAATGATTAAATATTTTCAACCAAAAACGATAATTTTTTATTACTACTAACCTATTTAGTGGTGGCAAATCGTTTTCTGCTGCGAAGTAGTCATACCTTCCCATTTGAAAAATCCTTTCTACAATGCAATTTCTTAACAACCTCTTATCATGTTTATGGACCATTTAACTATTTAACACCAGGTGGGCTGTGAGCTCGTTTAACCACCTGTGCAATAAAATATCTAAAACTAAACTTTCCTACTGTTGCCCGAAAAACATATTTGATGAATATCAAAATGTACAGACCTACAGATTGGCCATAAACGCTGTTGCAGTTTTACAAAAAAAACTATTAGGCACATTTGAATTTGGAACAGAATAATTACACATATTCTATGTGTAATACCTAATACCAAATAAAACGCACCTTTAATTACAAAGATAAGTATCGCGTATTAAGCGAAATGTCGCTTAAACGAAGTAGCTTTCCACCTTTTGATATATTCGTGAAGCAGTATTTTCGAAGATGAACTTCATGAAGAATAAATTTCGATCTCGACTTACTGATAAACATATTCAGGATTTAATGTTAGTAGCTTGCATCAATTTTACTCCAAGCTTCAGAAAGATAGTCCCCGACAAAAAATGATATTTTTCTTAACAATATGTAAAAAAATCCTTCTATTTTTACATTGGCATAATTTTTTTTTTTTTTACAAATGGTTGTGCGGACCCCGATGGTTATTTCATTTCTTAAAACGAACCCCGAGGCATACTAATCGGTGACTCCTGTGTTTGTCAAACACTATTGACTTAAAGTTATTGATAATTACAGTGGAGCGTGATCATGTTAGAAACAGTTAATAAAACAACAATCCAAAAATTAAGTCTTTAATTTTAATTTTATAGGGACATCTAAAATTAATATTTACATATAGTATATACAAACTACATTGGTACTTTTAAATTGATCCACCGATGTTATGACTAAGGCGCTGAATTATATAAATTATATGTAAAAATCTCAAAAAACATATTGTTTTATTACTATACATAACAAATACTTAGTGACATTTGAATAAGGCACTTTATTATATTAAAAGTGAATTTGTTTTTAAATCAGAATATAATGTGTCATGAGATAACCGGTGGTATAATTCATCATTTCCAAAGCTGAAAGATTTTGCATTCAGCCGAGTCCCAGCACGAACTTTGGTATTTGATAGGCAACTTGAGGTAATTGCATTATCATAGACATCCTAAAATCAAAACATGTAATACAATTTACGCTTAATAATTATAATACCTAAACATATGTTATAATAATACGCTATTTGTATGATATAGATGGAATCTGTTACATCATATTTACAATTATAATTGTTCATGGCAATACTTTTAATTACTTTACGCTGACAGACGCACGCACACGTTAGGAAACCGTCGTGTTACCACCCCTAAAAGTAAGAAGTACGGATGATAGGGCGTATTGACCCCACTGAGTTTCTCGCCGGATCTTCTCAGTGGTTCGCGTTTCCGATCTGGTGACAGATTCTGCGAAACACTGCTATTGCTAGAGCCAGTGTTAGCAACACTCCCGGTTTGAGCCCTGTGAGCTCACCTACACGTCAATGCGAAGCTGAAATAGCCTCTCAAGGCTATCGAATTGAGATCACACCTGGGATGTACCTGCATGCTGCCTATTTCTGCCGTGGAACAGTCATAAGTTTCGGTTTGAAGAGCGGGATAGCTACTATACCGTACAATCGAATCACGTATTACCATGTCTACTACTGCCACTTTATGCAATTTATGTACATAATATAAAGAAGTTATAGTGTAGTAAATAAACCCCATAAATTATAACAACATGACCGTGGCTCGTGCATGTCGAGTGTGAGAAAAATGATTTTGGTACTTGAATAAAAAAAAATCTGATACAACATTTAATTAGAAAAAACGTGATAACATGCAATTCATAATTTGGAACGCATCGTAATATTATTGGGTAAGTGCATTAAAATATTTACAAGAATACCAACCTTAAAATAAGACCTGGAATCAATAAGCAAATCCACCACCATTATACTTGTTGTACGCTAGGTTCATCTCTGTACATAAAGAAATATATTACAAAAGGTTGAAGTAAGAAGATACTTGGCACAAGAGATTCCAAGAAGTGTCAATTGAGTGTGCCCGACACTGTATTCCAAGTTCCTCAAGAATAAGGACCGGATACTTTAGCATTTAAAATTTATTGATATAGATTAGGTGATCTTGTTGCATTGTAGGGGAGCCCAATAAACTAGAATTAATATTTAAGCACTCTGTAGCAGGCTGTGCATGTTAGAATTATCTATCATTTATTAATTTTATGAGGGAACTTTGTGCATTCCATCGATTTGTTAACGTCAATTGTTAGCTACAAGCCCCATCTTTGAGAAGATATTCAAACGAAACGCATAGCTTTATGGAAAGATTTTCCACTTTCTTGTCCGTTCTTGCCCTGTCGATTATTTTTTTTCATATAAAATCTTCGCCTTTCATCTCATATTTAAGGCGCAATCAACTTCAACGTCTGAGATTTATTAATATCCCACCCGCCTGAGTTCCAGGCGCCTACGCCAGATAAAGGAAATAGTATAGCAGTGCATTAAATAGAACAAGCAAGATCTTTTGAAGTAAGCCCATTAATTCATCAGTTTTGTACACAAATAGGTAGGTACTATTGTCGAGTTAGTGTGTGAAAAAAATGTATTAAAATATTATAGTACATTAAAGTAGTTATTCAAAGAGGAGAGTAAACTTTATTAAAGTCGTAAAAGCTAGATCGGAACTCACGAAACAGACAAGCCATTATATAGCCAAGCTCTCCAAGTCTGTGGAGTGGGTGCGGCGCCGTCGATGCGTGCTTCGATGTGCACGCAGAGGGCCCTTCGGTCGTGTGATCGTCCCGACCGCGCGTCGCAAATCAATCGCTTACGACATTCACTGTCGCACATACCTCTGCGGGGACTGTTCTTCCAATAGTGTCTTGAATAAAAATGATTAAAATAAGATAATAATAATATGTACTAGTGATCACGCAGTAGTCGAAATTCGACTATAATTAATTGAAATTATAAGTTTGAACGTTATTATGGGTCCATTGTCAAAGACTAATATATAGTTCTATAATCAAATTCAAATTAACAAATAATATTAAAGATAAACAATAATAACCTATTCTCAATTTGACCACAGCCTTTAAGCAATAATACTAGTTTGACAATAAACAAAGAGTTTAAGTGTGTGTCAAATACATGGTAGTGTGTGTAATGTTTTTTTTTATTGATTTAATGTATTTTTAATGCACAATTTAAATAAAAAATTGCATTCTGCACTCCTTCTCTATATTCTCTATAAGTGTGGGAAATTTCATACTCCACCGTCAGCGCATTTTTCGTAAAAAGAGGTACAAAGTTTTTGCTTCACGTATTAATATATAGATGATGTAGAGATTAAGTCCCGTTATGAGACTCCCCTTTATGAGTTAAGAATTACTTAGTGATAAGAATTGAATAGAATCACTTTATTTTGAATGAAATAACTTCACGGAATAGATAAATAAGGTTATTATTATCTATACCTCATTTATCTATTTCGTGAATAACTTACTTGTAATACAAATTGAAAACTTCTTCTTTCGCGGTCATGTCGTCAATAAACTTGTCCCAGTCTTGCGGTCGCAACGCCGGCATCAGGTACGCAGACCTGGCCGAGTACAACTTATACCATATCGGATATCCAAACAGATTTGCTTCTTTCAAATTCATAATCCACGTTTCGTGGTCAACCACTTGCTGTAAACATTACGTTTTATTTTACTTAATGGTAGGCAGCGGCTTGACTCTGCCCCCTGGCATTGCTGACGTCGATAAGCGACGGTGACCACTTATCATCAATCAGGTAGGCCGTATGCTTGTCTGCCTACAAAGGCAATAAAAAAAATACTTATCTTGTTTGTACTGTAGAAATACGGGTATATAACTTTGGATACGCTCAAATAATAGCTACGTTACAAAATAGGAATTGTAATACTATAACTACAATAGTAGTAGTATTTACTAAAAATACTGTTCAGAGCTTAAAGATGGGATTTGGATGTGTAACCACAGTAAAACACTCTGGATAATGTAAAAATTCCGACAGTACAAATACAATTATGAACGTTTTCGTTCAAACCAACATCAAATTACTTCTGTGTGTAATAAGCCATTAGGCTTAAATCCAATACTATTCCAAATACCAATAGATTTTAATGTAATAGTAGTCTAATTAAAGAAAAATTTGAAATGATTACTATCGCATTAATGGTGTCCACAAAAATGGAAGACCTTACAATCATTACGATACGCTTGATGCCTGCTTTCAATGTTCACGAAAGGTTTCCAATGAGATGTAGACCTCAACTTTCAAGAGTGTGATGTCTATGGACTCCGGTTTTCTCTTAAGACCAGGTGGCTCGTAAGGTCGTTTAGCCGTTAGCAATAGAAAATGTTAATTCATCGGGTTCCTATCAATATTTGTTTTCCAAATAGTAGGGACTATTTAAGTTATCCTCACCCTAGTAGTATCCTCGTGGTCACCGTCTACATAGTAGATTCTGTATCCCAAATTTAAATCGTAATATGGTGATACAGAAGGCCCAACGTATGCTATACTTGTTGCTCTACCTGTTAATAATGTTCAAATTACAATAATGATATAATATAAAGTTGAAATCATGTACATTCATGTAGGTACCAACATGTAGTGAATTTGGTACCGACTGCATCAATCATGTTCGCAAAAATCGTTTTATGAATGAGGAGTTGCTAGTAGGCCTTTCCAGTTTCACCAGGACAGGTGGAAGAGCAAGCTCAGCCAGGAGGGGTGGGATTTTCTAACAGCTGCTGACAGCTGCTGACAACTCAAGAGCAGCTGCTTCGCGAATGAATCTACTATCATATCCGAATCGCGACCCGCTGAGAAAACGGCGAGAAACTCATCTAACTGATATCGTTGGGCAATTTGAAGCGGTGAAGGAAGTCCTCTACTACCACTTGCTTCGATGACCTATCTAATGTCAAGGTGATGTGTGACGTTATGATGTCTATGGCTTCAGCGCTATCCTGAGAGGACGGGGTAGAGTCCGGGCTCAAGTGCAAGTTGAAGTATTTAAATTAATAAAAGAGGCATACATATGATTTATTCCGTAAAGGTTAGACGAATGTCTAACAGCGGCGTACAATAAACAGGGTGTACTGGAAACTAGGCGTTATTCCTGACGTTATAATCGTACATAAGCATTTATAATAATATACATACATCGCGAAATTTGTTTACGAGAGTTCACTGTTGATAATTTTCAAACACATCGTGTAGCGATTAATGGTGTAGGTACACGTAGCTCCCAAATTTAATTTATATAGAGTTTTTAGATTTCTCGCGATACAATTGAATAAACAGTAAATACTTAATTATGAGATATAATATACTGTATAGGATAGATTTAAAAAATATCATAATAGTAAAATATGATTGGAGATATTCAACTGGTGATAAAAACTTAAGAAAGGGGAAAATCAGTAAATCACGGAAGCTTGTAGAAGAGATCTACACCTAGAACGAGAACAGTCTTTTTTATATTTACTCTTTATAGGTTTATAAGTTTTGTAATGGTGATAAAAAGGCTTATTATTATTTTTAAATTCGTGTCGGTTCACTTACCGAGGTCATTTGGATCATAGAATACTTCAAACTCATCAAAATGTGTATGTCCGAAAAATTGAGCCGTTATCGTTAATTCGTATCGGTTAATGATCGCGTAGTAATTTCGACTCCACACTTTCAAACAATCGGAATGTCCGGGGGGTATGTGACCTATGATGTGGACTTTTTCTGCGCTGAACTCTGCCGACTGCAATTCGTAAATCAGCCACTGCAGCTCCGTGGCGGGGTCTGTGCTGTTCATCAATAGCCACCTGTAAAGAAATGTGTTGAATTTTAACATCGAAGCATTAAAAGTACTTTCAAAGTACACAGTTTTTTTTATTGCTTATATGAGTGGACGAGCTCACAGCCCGTCTGGTGTTAAGTGGTTACTGGAGCCCATAGACATTTACAACGTAAATTGTCACCCCCACCTTGAGATATAAGTTCTAAGGTCTCAAGTATAGTTACAACGGCTGCCCCAGTCTTCAAACCGAAACGCATTACTGTTTCATGGTAGAAACAGGCAGGGTGGTGGTACCTAACCGCGCGGACTCACAAGAGGTCCTACCACCAATAAAAAATGGTGTGGCCGTATTTTAATCCCGCGCGTGGTCGACAAAGTCATGCCTATTTGAACTACGAATCAATCGTGTCGTAATAGTTAGCTGTTATTTCAATGACATTCGCATTTCGACCTGAGGTCAAGGCGACAGAGGCTATTGACGGTCGATATTGGTAACAACTTAACAGCAGTTGGGCCGCTGAAGGAACTACAAAACTATGTCTTAAAAAATAACCTTCACAAACAATCAATAATTAAGAATGTAAGATTAATGAATTGCGTTTTCCCTTATTAAAATTATTATTACATAATGTTATTATTTTACGTAATTTTTATTAATACGTTTGCTTTATAGGTTAATCTGTAGGCTACGAATAATATTTATTCGTAGTCTGTAGGTAATATTTAAAATGAAATCTACATTCTGAAGTCTTTCTAACCTTTTTTTTAACCATGTTTGCAAATAACAAAAACAGTAGGAGTACGGCTTCACGCCCTAGATAAGAAATGAACCGTATTTAATCTTTGACCTTATGTTAAATTCACTTTGATAAACAAAGTAATTAATATTTCAAAGAATTTTATGAACTATTTTACTGGTGGAAATACAGTGAGCCTGTATGAGTAAGTAGCACTATTCCGCCTATTCGCGCGAAGTAGAAAGGTTTCCGGTTTAAAGATTGGGCTAACAGCTGTGATGCAATATACACGAACACATGTCTCGTAGAGAATGGTGGCAATGACGTAGTGATGTCCATGGGTAACCATTGAACAGCAGGTGGGTCGACGTATATTTATTTAAAGCTTTTTTTTTTATTGCCTTTGTAGGCAGACGAGCATACAGCCCACCTGATGGTGAGTGGTTACCGTCGCCCATGGACTTCAGCAATGCCAAGGGCAGAGCCAAACCGCTGCCTACCGCAAAGCTATATAAAAAGAAAAAAAACTAGGTTTAGGTCTTGTTGTTCAATATTGTAAATGCTTGATGTGATCACATTGTCTTACTTTTCTTTCAAAATAAACATCTCAAAAACGAAGGGTGATATGCATGAAATTAAAACGTAAAAAAAATTTTTTGGGTAATAATTACAAAAACTAACCAGTTTTTATTATTGCAGTAGTTCATGTTAAGCGATATTATACGGAAGCCAGGCCTCACTAGTACCGAGTAGAATGCGCCCCGGCGTACGGTGTGCGACACGCCAGCAGGAAGCCAACGTCGCCATTGCGTGTCAAGTTCGTCATATAGCCAAGCGATGTTTTGGTCCGGCGAAGATATGTAGGGCGGTGGAAAACTGCAATGAAATAAAATTATATTATTTTTGCAACTGATATCTTTTTTTAAATAGCCATTCTTCATTAAAGAACTGTGTGCTTAGTGCTAGTTTTTTAACGTTCTCGATAGCGTAAAAGTTAATTCAAATTTGTTTGCAGTTGGAACAGCGCCCCTAGCGACAAACTTAGGCAAACGTTCCATACAAATTTGAGTGAACTTTTACTGAAACTATAAAAACAAGTCTTAAGATAAGCATCGGTGTACTTGTTCTGTTATATGCAATTTAAATCTTCAATTTGACAAATAAGAAGACATCTGTTTATTTCATAATTTTGTTTAGAAGCCAGTTATTTGTAGCAGCTGGGGTCGCCAATTACCAGTAAATTTGTGTTCCAATGAATAATTAAATATTGAATTTATTGTGCAATATAAATACGAACCTATTTACCGGAGAAGATTCGTGATTTCCTAGAGCTGGGAAAATTGGTACTCCAGGAAACATATCTGACATTTGTGCAACAGTCTCTTGTAAAACTTTGAGATTTTCTTCCTTCGTTTGATTCCAAACGTCATGTGGTGGTAAATCTCCGGTCCACAATATATAGTCTATGTCCTAGAAAACCATTGAATCTATATTATTGTTATTTTCATATTGATTGATTATGATTTTGGACTATATAGTTGATTACAAGTCAAGGCTTATATTTTATTCAGCAATTTTTTTGCAAATCTCTTGTTGTGTATATTTCTGTTTAAGTATTTGTATGCAAAGGGAATATAAATCTAGGCTGTTAGGGGTATTGCTGGAGTCAATGAGCGGCAGAGTTTAGCCACCGCCACATGAGCCGTATGCTCGTCTGCCATCTAAAGCTATAAACAAATATTATTTATGTTATTTTGACAATATTTTTAAAACAGCTGAAGGGTGAATTACTCTCGAATCAAGTTGCAGCGCCTCCGCCCGCTTCTTTTAGTCAATATTGCGGCTTTGAGAATGTTCATGATCCTCTTTGAGCATTCACTATTCGTGCTCAGCAAAGCAACAGTTAGAGATTTCCATTTGTGTAATTATATTATACTTGGTAGATACTACATACCGTTTCAGTTTTGGAAACGATTTTTTTACATCGCAGTTAACCTCTTTGATACGTTATTTTAAATGGGAATACATATACGCATGTGAACATGTAAATGTGTAAAACCATTATACTATTTTCGATATATCAATTGCTTTGCAGTTTTCGTGGCCACGGATCACTTGGTCAATAGTCTCATAATGACAATAAAATCGCGAGACTAGACCCTAAAAGCAGCTTTAATTACGTCTACGACTCGCGAAATCCAAAGAAAATACTATGAAATTATTGCGTTGGTGGGTTTTGCGATAATAAATGTAGACTATGGAATTATAGTAATGATAACTAGGATTAAAAAATTAAAATGTTTTTTTAGTCATTAGCCAATGACGATTAAGATAACATACATTTTTATATATTAATACGTGAAGCAAAAACTTTGTAGCCCTTTTTACGAAAATTTCGCGGACGGAGGAGTATGAAATTTTTCATAGAGAGAATATAGAGAAGAAGTCCACAATGCTAATATTTTTTAAAAATAATGCATAAAACATACATAAAATCAATAAAGAAAACATTACACACACTACCATGTATTTGACACACACACGCATGCATACCTACTATTTATTTATTGTCAAACTTTTGTTATTGACATCTGTGGTCAAATTGAGAATAGATGAAATATTTTTGTGTTTATTAATATTTAATGTAGTCTTGGCTTTGAAAATACAATCATAATAGTGTACAAACTTACAATTCCAATTGATTATAGTAGACTACTGCGTGACCTCTAGTACTATGAAATATGCCTAACGTTGTGTACAACGTTCATCTCCTTTTTAAATGTTTCAAAACTAAATCGTGTAAAGGTTTACTTACTGTATGTGTGTCAGCAATGTGCTTCAACATGTGATCAATAGTGCGCTTCGGTGTGTCACATTTTCTATAGTCTCCCCAACGTCCTGCTCCGCCACCCGGGGTCAGAGCGGGTCCGTTAGACGCACGACAACAAAGTGGTTCATTACACTCGGCATTAGCACCTATAATTAATAATCATATGTTAACAGAACAACAAATTTATGTATGTATGTATGTGTGTATATGTATATGTGATTGTGTATATATGTACAAATATATACTTTTTTGTGTATGTATTCGTAACTTAATATAAATTTCATTGCACCTACCACTATTTACTCTGCACTACCTTTGGTTGACTGGTAGAGAATGCTTTAGGCATTAAGTTCGCCAATGTAAATTTTACACAAAGTGTAATAAATATACAAATAAAAATAAAATAAATTTGTAAAACATTGCTATTAGCTCACGTCATAGATACTCGCCTTCTGCATAATAAGGATCGAAATGCGTATCTGAAATCTGCAATACTTTGAATGTGGGTGCCTTTTCTAACGGTGATTCGAGAGGTCGCACAGTCGGCTTGGGCACCGGAGGGAAAGCCACTTCCCATTCGTGATATGGATTATAAACATCGCCACAAGCGTCACCAATCACAAAACTGCATATTTCGTCCGGGCCAATTGTTATTCTTTTCAAAACATATACCACTTCGCTCTGAAAGAATAATAGAAAAACGTGAATTTATTAATCGCTTTTATCAACAATTTTGTAACACAATAAAATTGTTAACGTACCCCGAATAATCTCGTTATTCCTTCACAAACTCGAGCGGATTGAATCTTTAAAGAAACGCAAAATTGAAAAATCATTTTGTTGATCTCATCTTTACTTTTACCGAGCCTTATATAGTGCTGCAGCAGTCCTGCGCCTGCCTTACACGCGGTGCACGACACTTTGGACATCACCGAATGCTCAACTTCGTAATAAACCTGTTTCAAGTTGAGTAGTTTTAATGCTTTTTCAACGAACATAGGTAAATTCGTGCCTTTATCGTTATCCCAGAGGAGCCGCGAATAGTTACGTTTCAAAGCTGCCATGTGAGCTATGAGTTCGGTTTCATTGGCCGATGGTGGCAATTTATGCGTAAAATTTGACGGTACAAAAAACGGTTCCTCGTTTCGGGGATTCGTAGTCCAGTTCCACGTGTCCGTTGGAGGATTCCATTTTATCACAGGTCTGTTTGGCTTACCAGGCTTCTGTAGGAATATTGGGTTACCTAAAACAAAGCTAATTGTTAGGTCCAGGGTAATTTCATTTACAAAAAGAATTCATTATTTACATTACAAGACTTACCTAATGTCCAGGGGCTTACTGAAACAATCACCAGTAGTAGAAGCCATAATATTCTAATGATCATAACGAGATGAAGAACGCAGACACTGCAACAAAAATATAATAACAATATTTTTTAAATCGACTCAATGTTCAATAAAAATCTTCATGAAGTATACAGTGTAACCTAATTTTATTAACGTTACAATAAGGTAAATAGAGGATGCAATGCAAATACATAGGGCGAGAAAGCCCCCTATTTCGTCTTTTCGCATTAAAAGTGTACAATTTCCAAAAAATATTCGAAATTGAGTTAATATGCGGAATCATTTGGTATCACCAGTATTTTTCTCATAAATACTGTCAAAAAAAGCGTAGTTTAGTTTTAGTTTTTTTTTGTTTACCTATATTTTGACTATTAATAACAAAAATACATAAAACTTATCTTACTTTAAAATACAGATAATCTAACTGGTAAAAATTAAAAAATTAATGTTGCAAAGATGATTAATATTAAAAATATCACATGCTGAACCTTTAAAACACTCTTCTGTAAAATTAGATGAGATTATACAGTTTTAATGCGAGAAGACGATTTCTGTCGCATTACATTATTGATAATCACGCGCAGCAGTGAGCACACCCAATGTCTAAGAAACTGCTTTACTACATTTCTTGCAGCATAATAACATATATTACCGATATATTTATCGTGTAAATGATGATGCGTGAAATAAATATATAGTATAATTGTATTATGGCATGTATATTGAACCTGTTTATGCTAATGTTCTAACATGACCTATTCAGCAGTGAATCTCTTAACGCCTAGAAACTATTCAATATTATAATAAATTCTTCCACAAAATTCTATTCATGTTGATGTAGCCTTAAGCCGTAATTTAAGTACACGTCGTAAATAACTTCAAATAGTACTAGAGTAGTTTAACAACAGGATAATCCTTCTTTGCTACGAAATTCATTCAAAACTTTCCGAAGAATATTTTAAAGTTCCTTTTATTACATAAAAAATAGCCGGGGAAAGTAGGTTAACGGAAATTCCCGACTTACTTAGTACGAACATGAATAAATTAAGGACATTGTAATAAAATGTCATAGGCTATAAAGTCGTAGTAGGATTATACGCCAACCAAAAAATGAAGCGAACATATGGCGATGCGTTTTCATTATGTGGTAATAAAATACAGTGGGCAGAGTTTCTCAATTTACGTAACTTTTTTGTTGTCGGTTTCGATTAGTAGAAGTAAAATTTCACTTACCATCTGTATTTGTCTCAATTTTTTACAGAATATACTACAAATAATAATGATATTTCAAGCAAAAAGATATAACTATGGTACATGCCTAACAGATTTCCGTATTTCTTTCCGTAGAAAAGATGTTCAACTTTATAATAATTATAATCCAAACAATTTTACCGATGTGTTTTGTGACTTAATATCCCATAGGATGTAAACAAAAATTTCCATAATCGCAATAACTACTTAACCACAGTATTTACTTCAATTTTCGTGCATCGGTGATACAATATTCAAACTCCTTGTAAGGTTAAATCTCGCTTTTAATTAATTTATTTATTTATTGTATCGGTGGGTGAACGAGCTTGCGGCTAACCCGGTGTTAAGTGGTCACCAGAGCTGAGAGAAATTAGAGTTCGAAGTCTTAATTGTATTGTACTAGCTTTCTGTTAGTGAAAACCATATCAAAATTATTTTCATTGCTTAGATGAAATCTCCATATCTATGCCCCATATACCCCACATACCTACTATTTAGAGAAAAAGAGATAGCAGCTGTCCTACCCTTCAAACCGGAGAGCTTCATTACGTCAAGACAAAAGTAAACAGAATACTTTCAGAATTCAAAATATCATTAGCAGCCATAATATAGGACGGAAACGTTATACCTCGTTTTACAAGGCAGGCGCCGGTCATCATGTTCCGTAGAATAGGCTCTGGTAACCACTTCAAGCACGGACACATGACTACTTCGTGGCAGAAATATGCAGGATAGCGGCATCTACCCGTGCGGGTTCAAAATACGCCCCTGCTATAGCGTATATGTAGTTATTATTCTACATTATGTCATGTACAGCTGTTTACATTTGGATCATTTTCACATTTCACATTTTGATAACTATCATGATAACTATCGTTCAACTGTTTACATTACAGAATGAATCTAACAATGATGGCTACTCACGAAAGCTGAAGAAATACCTAATAGAATATACCTTGCTCCGAAAGCTCACCTACATATAATTTAAAATTTAGAAACACGGGAAAAACGACATTTTAAAGTATTCGCATACTATTATTTGGCAACGGAAGCCTAAAATTTATAGCATTTATTGAAAGTTGGTATAATAAACACGTAATAATTTATACAAAAATGTTAGAAATATATGGATATGCCTGAGGTAATTATTAAATCTCAAAATACTATTCCGATGTGAGTTCCATGGTTTAATTCAATGGGATTTAGGTACATTCTTCATTTTTAAACTATTTTCGAAAAATATAATCGCATTCGCTGTTAACGATCCTTTATTAGCTTTGCTTGTTTATTTATAAGTATATAACGGAGTCTTTGAACGTGATTTTCACTCACTTCATAATATCGGACAATTGCACACTTATCAAGGGCCGATGACAAAATTATAATTTAATAAGAAATAAGAAAATGATTTTTTTATTATTATTATTATTATAAACACAAACGAACGCTCCGTATATATTTTTTTTGTTTTGTTTAGTTCTACTAACTACAAAAGCCTATTTTTTAGCGTATGCTCAGACTATTATTTTACTTATTTTTATTGCTGTAAATGATTGTTTTAAATCCGTGCCTACAGCCCTCCTAAATATTCTATTGTGGTTATTGGAGCCCAGATAATCGTTCGTGATAGAAATAGGTAGCTATCCATGTATGGGCTCGGTACAGACAAATTCCTCTAATATTGAAATAATATTAACTAATTTAATAAAGTTTACATTAAGTGAATCATGTGAATGAGTCAGCGTCTTTTGCGGACGCACTCGCTCGTTTAGGTCGCCACTTTCTCCGCGCTTCATTGAATTCGTTGGAAAGTGACGGTCGGTGATGTTGGTATAGCACACATTCACACTTGGATACGTAGTATGATGGCACTTTGGTGCTCAATTAAAAAACACGCAAAACTTGCAGTTACTGAAATTTTTTTTAAGTAATAATTTAATATTTACGGCGTGCTGCAACAAATCTATTAGAATATGTTGATTGACATTGACATGATTGTAATATGTTCCTTTTTTCTAAAATAAAATTTTAAAATAGTTTTATCTGCCAGGAAATATAAGCTCGCACAGCCGTTAGCAGCGAACGTGGTGGATAGCCGATTCGATACTCGGTTAGCTATACCTAGTGCAAATCAATTAGACCATTATCATGGATAATTCTAGGAATTTTGATAATGATTAGTGGGCATTTTAATGGTTATTTAAATTTATTATTTTGTTTACACTGTCCCATACTTCAAGCCGAAAAATTTTACTGCTTTGAAATAGAAATAAGCAGGACTGAAGTAGTAAAGAAGTAGAAATTATCCTAGTTCACAATATAATATAAAATTTATACATTTTGTGGGGTCGGTTTTGCTACACGATTTTATTTCTTCATCGGATATTAATAAATCGTCCGAAACTGATACCGGCCGAGTGATTTGCGCCCTTTTTTTATGATTGAGGGATTACTGGTGGCCCGGAGGCCTTTCCAGTTTCACCAGGACAGGTGGGCGAGCAAAGGCTCAGCCAGGACCAGTGGGATTTGCTAGCAGCCGCCCGAGCGCCTCCGAAGGAGATCTAACAACTCAAGAGCAACTGCTTCGCGAATGAATCTACTAGCGGATCGGAATCGCGACCCGGTGAGAAGATCCTGCGAGAAACTCAGCGGGCTGATGCATAGGTCAGGTTGCACGTTGACCTCTTTGTCGAGTTCGACGCGTAGGGTTACCGGGGTCCCTAACCGTACGCGTCCATTCATAGACGCACCACTCAATACATGTACAATTTTATCGTTATTCTGTTTGTTTGGTCATTATTCCAAAACCAAAAAAAAAACGAATCTATTAAACAAAACAGATTTCATTGCTTTTAAAGTATAAATAAATGATATTACGTTGACTGGAAACAGATCTCTATAACACTATAAAGACAAAACTAGATTTGTTACATAATTTAAAAATGCCTCACAGCCCAAAGTAGCCGTGTCAAAAAATGTATTTATTATTTTTAAAAGATTCATAATATACTTTCTAAAAACACCTTCCTATTCAAACCGTCACCAGTAGCAAAACATGCATTACATATCAATGTAGCTGGCACAACTGTTCCGACTCCCAAAAGTATTACGATGTTTTAAAGTAATCCCCTCCACGGTGTTTCCCGAGCGCTATGATATGTCCTTCTTCAAAAGAGGCTTGTGGAGAGTATTAAGCGGTAGGCAGCGGCTTGGCTCTGCCCCTGGCATTGCTGAAGTCCATGGGCGACGGTAACCACTCATCATTAGGTGGGCCGTATGCTCGTCTGCCTATAAGTGCAATAAAAAAAAAGGTTATACAAAGTATACCCATTGATGCTTTGATTGTTAACACCGCTTTCTTGTTTTCTAGCGTAAGTGAAAATATCAAGCAAGTGCGCACTAAGTACGATAAATATTGACTGGTTGTCCAATATAACCAAAATATCAATTTGCTTTAATTAATTTCACATTTTGTTTTAAGTTGCAAAGCCCTAAAGCAGGCCATAGACGGGCCGCCTGAAGCAGTCAGGATCGACTGCTTCAAGCTGCGACTGCGTGAACTACAGACTTCTACGTACGCATATATTATGTACATTTGCGAACCGCATAAAAAATTACTGGTGGTAGGACCTCTTGTGAGTCCGCGCGGGTAGATACCACCGCCTTGCCCATTTCTGCCGTGAAGCAGTAATGCGTTTCGGTTTGAAGGGTGGGGCAGCCGTTGTAACTATACTTGAGATCTTATGATCTTGATACTTGAGAACTTATATCACAAGGTGGGTGGCGCATTTACGTCGTAGATGTCATGGGCTCCAGTAACCACTTAACACCAGGTGGGCTGTAAGCTCGTTCATCCATCTAAGCAAGAAAAAAAAACTCAAATCTGAAGATGCCACTAACTATTACAGTATTTTTTACTATTTATTTCTATTCGTAGGAGGAACAGGTTGGAGTAACCGGCGATATTTCCCTAAGAACATCATCATCATAATATAATTATTAAATTAAACCATATTATTATATAATATGTTTGTTTATGCTCCATGCGTTGCACTTCACTTTCCGAACGACACTGAGAGCAAGGACAAGGATACTGCTGGCTCATGGCTTTCGTTGACGCGTTCTGAGATGACAGTCATCTACTTTCACTGCTTCACTGTATGTTATCTTCCTTTGTGAACGTAATCTGAATATTGGATTACCTAATACTTCAACTTTCGGTCATGTTTTCTTACGAAATTATAATGAGTATTAAATTTCTATTTGCATTCCAACAACTAATTTCTATCTAATATTTTGGGGACTCAGTAGACTGGCTGTACCAATGTCCGGCAGAAACTTAGGATTAGCATTAGCTAGGGCAAATCAGTATTCAAAAGTAATTAATCGTCAAAATAAACAAATCTAAACCATCTAAGATTTCAATAACATTAATTTGATTTGAATTTAGAGATTAAATTATATTTTCATGTATCGAAAAAAATTATAATGCTATTTATGTTTGCTACTTTCTAGAGATCAAATTAACATGCGTTATGAGTTTTTTTTTTTAATATATTCCTTTTGGTACCTGTTTTCTATAGGTCTATATCGCTATGGCATTGGAGTGTGCGAAACTTGTTTAGCGACCGGAATACTTGCAAGACAAGGATGAAAGACATTGCCTCGATGTAGATTCTCAGTACCAACCGTAAGCTCGGTATTCCGTAGCATCGGTCACGTAAGTCGTAACAGATCTAAAGATTGTTTTTCAGAACGGACGGTGTTATATAATAAAGACAATGATAAAACGTTGACAATGGTTCAAAATATTTTGTCTTAATGCAAAATATAAGAGACACAACCTCATTGATTCTACTTATATAATGTTATGGGAAAGGCAAAGCGCTATTGAATTATAATTCAGCTAAACCTGTTAAATTAACAGTTAACTCGGATAATACGCCCAAGTTAAATATTTGCGATAACTGGGCCTGCTAAGTTAGACATAACATTAATTACTTATTGATTTTAGAAGCTATGTATTCGGAATATAGGTATGAAGTAGTAAACTATCGACAGTCAGATCGATTCTAACCAAGGACGAGCGAAAGACTTCAAGTAAAAGTTGAAGCGAAAAACTCAATACAGAAATCTCCCTACAATCGTCAAACAACGTTGAATTCTGTTGGTTAATGTTTCAAGCTTTATTTATTTATTGAAATACTTATTAGCTTTAAATAGCAGGTCGACTGTCCCCCTAGCAGTAGTGGTTCTCAAAGACCGACGATAACCACCAAAGATCAAGGGAGCTGTACGCCATATGTTTATCTGTTTTGTATTGCATTCCCAGTGTTTTTCAAGACATGCGCATCTGAGTTGACATAACAGTTTAGTAAAACAAATTTTTAATACTTCCAGAATATAATAGGCTGAAGAGCTGTTTTTTAAACTTCATAAAATTCATGAAAACCCACTTGATATTTTCGAAATTTACAAAAAAAAAGTGATAATGTTCTTGTCTGACTGAAATAGATAAAGCTATAAAGGGACTAATAATTCTTTGTACGACATTAATAGTAATTATGTTAATTGGAGTTGAACTTCCCTATTATAGACAAATCATTACATTATGGTACAAAGGTTTATAAAAACATTATAATATGTAATCTTTAGTCGTAGTTAATGTGCAACTTGCGGAAAACGTAATAAGAGGGATTAAACACGTGTGTTTGTGCAACACTGCGCTATTGTTTATGAAACAAACAATTGTCTTGTTTGTCAATTGAATTGTCTTTAAATTACATTATATAATTTGGCCAGTTACACATCTGTAACAATTATGTCTTATTTCGGATTCAATTATTAGGAAGTGATTCAATTTTTATTTAAATGCCATTGTAGACAGACGACCCAACTGATGGTGAGTGGTTAACGTCATTTATGGACGTCAGAAATGCCGAAGCCATAGTCAAGCCGCTGCTTAGGTTATCCTCCACACACTTCGTTTGAAGAAAGACATTTACATTGGACGTACAGATACAATTATTTACATTGAATATTTTATGCTGTCAATTATCATACGACTCATAAGAAACGGGATAGTTTTCCCAGTTTCATTCAACTCTGACCTTTATTAAAAACTTTCATTAGGTTCACTGACCTCACTTTCACCTATTATAAGCAGATGGTCTGGTCGGAATGCACTTCTATTATTTGTTAGCGCCTTCCGCCTGTGTGTAATATCTATTGTGTTAAAGGATATTGGCCTCTCCCGCGCCACAAACGGAGATAACATTCATACATGCATATTTGCTTTCTATATTATCAAATATTTATTATTGTTTCAGATACCATACGCATTTTACTACATACGTGGATGAATAAAACATAAAAATTTTAAATAAAAATCTGTGATTACTTAGAAAGATGCAATTGAAAAAAAAAATCTTTTTAAACACCCTGTATAGTGCGAAAAGTTAACTTTGTTACCAATTCAATTTTAATTTTTATTTTATTTTACATAATAAACTTCAACTGTTCATTTACAATAATACCATTAATATTCTCTTTCTCCTTCTTAAAATATAGGATACAAAAAATTCAGTTAAAACCTGAATAACTCTCGATGACAATTTCAAGATAACCAAACATGTAAGTTCTGAACAACTTCTGAACATTAAAGAAAGATCTTCCCTGTGTTATTTATTCCCTACCGCAATAAACTCATTCGTAGATCACGTAATAAATACATTATGTTAGATTTTTGAGCAACAGCATGGGACTGTTGTAATACGTATTTTTTTTTCTTGACATCTTGAGTATATCTCATATTCAATCTTATTCAATGTGAATGAGATTCAATATGAGTTGCTTATCTAATTTATAAAGCGATATAGTTTAAACAATAATTTTACTGTGGTTATCTTATGTTATTTATTCCCTACTGCAATAAACTCAGTCGTAGATCACGTAATAAATACATAATGTTAGATTTTTGAGCAACAGCATGGGACTGTTGTAATAGGTTTTTTTTTTTTCTTGACATCTTGAGTATATCTCATATTGAATCTTATTCAATGTGAATGAGATTCAATATGAGTTGCTTATCTAATTTATAAAGCGATATTAGTTTAAACAATAATTTTACTGTGATTATTTTATGTTTCATCGAGCTGTTAAGGAGTGTTTTATTTTAACTCCATCGAACGATTTATAACGAGCCTCTAAAAGAAGTAATACACTTCGTACACGAGTTGGATTTCTTTCAAGTTGAAAGAGATTCAGATCACCTTTGGAATCGGCGGTTACTTGATTGAGTTTGATTTGTCACAATCATATGCACGTCTCAACTCGAGTCATAGTACATCAAAATTTCTCATTTGCCATTCAGCACTCGAGTCGTGCAGCCAAACTAACTACATATATTGTGTTATTATTGGTGTAGATTAATCTGGAGAAACTATCAAATTTTTTAATATCTCTAAATGCTCCTCTAGCTAACGCTCTTTAGTTAGCACTTCGTTTTTTTCTTTAGTCATCTATAATTGTGTGTTGAGTAATTGGTATTATAATTAATGTTCAAAAGTGGTACTGTTCATTCGTAGCTTATCAGTCGCGATATCACTTATAATAAACATTTATTAATTACATTTGTTCGACATCGACGTACAAGCTGTTGGAACTCTTTTCCTTCAAAAAATTAAATAATTTGTACATTGTTATTGATGGATTTGATAGGTGAGTGCCTTGTTCTATTTTGAAATTCAAAAATTCTGTTATTATTGAAAGAAAGTTGAAATTCATAGGTATTATATTATAGTTTCATGTGAGACATTTATTTAGTACTAGCCGTACTCGCCCGCTTCGCTGCGCATTTAAAATTATTATTTACTAGCTGACCCGGTACACTTCGTAGTGCCTCAATCAAAAAATAAAAAACCTAAGCTTTTGTATAAAATAAACATAAAACAAACAAATGGAATCCGTCCGACGGGGGACACATCAACGGAAAAACAAAATTGTTGATTTTATTTAATTCCGAGCATTTTCATATTTATCTACCTTTTAAACCTTCTCTAGACTTTCACAAATAATTTAAGACCAAAATTAGCCAAATCGGTCAAGCTGTTCTCGAGTTTTAGCGAGACTAACGAACAGCAATTCATTTTTGTATAGAGGAGAATAGATAGATGGAAACCTCGGGTGCTTAAATCTTTAAACATTGCTTTTCTAATTTGTTAACTATAATTATAACCTAAGTTGTATTATTCATCGTTCAAACGAAGAATAAAAATGAAAATGGAAATAGGTTATGTTTAAAGAAAAATGAAAATGCATTAAAAAATCTAGTATTGGTAATTGAAGTGCGAGACTTGACTAGAAATAAGACTTATCTACTATCTATAACCACAAATTACAAATCACTTCAAATTTATTTTACTACAAAAATTCATAGAACTAATTTTGCTAAGGTTCCAAACTCACCAAGCAAAAATCCAAATTTGTATAACGTTTCTTTGATTTCTCGAGAAGTCACCAATTGTATTGTAAGTAATAGATAAATTATATAGGGAAAGGATTAATATACTGAATTCGAGACGATTGTATGAATTGCCCCCACCAATCAGAAGAGTTTTAAAAACATACGAGACTTGAGTTCATGGCGCCATATCCAGATAAAAAGACTGAACTCTTCTGACCTACAATATGACAACAATTGCGCTGCATGTGACGAACATTCTGACCTTTATTTGCTATGGGCATCTACGGGCCGTAATTCTTAATTAAACAGTGCCTTGACCTTTATTATTCCACTACATTTATTACATTTCGTTAATATATTTTAAGAAATGTGTTAATGTTTATTTGAATTTTAAAAAATTAGACAGCATTTAAGTTCAAGCAATACCACTACATGTTTAATTAGATAAATAGATTACTGAGTTTATAAAACATAGGAATGTTTACTTTAAACTTCATCAGTGATATTGTTTTATTGGTTTGTTTGTTCGTTTTCATAATTATACGATGAATTGGATTGCCATAAAACTTAGTAGGTATTTATTTGGTTATTTTCAAGAAATGCATTAGTAAAGTGGTAACGCTTGATAGCTCGACAAATAAGTTTATTTTAATTATTGCTACGTATTTTGAGTACATACGGGTAGGTATCCCTTCTACCTGTCTCTCGTGCAAAGCAGTCATACGTCCCTATTTGATCGGTGGGACAGGACAACCGTTATACTAATGCAATTGAAACTTCAAATTTTGTGATCATTGCCCTTTCGTTTCCACGAGCCATTGGCCACCCACGCCAACTGATTATTCAATGTTATTTTACAACGATTTTTCCGCTATGTGTTTGAATCAATACAATTAACAATACAAACATTATAAGTTCCGTCGTAGTAATAATCTGATAGATAACCTTTAAAATAAACTACGCAATTCTACTTACCTGATACTATAAAATTATCCTATGCAGAACTGCCTTGCATATCGACGCTTGAAAGGCAAACGTGACATAAGCGACAATGAACTTTACAGTAGACTAATTTAAAGTTGAAATACTAGAAAAAAAAATTTATTTTAACGTATCTAGCTGTAGGATTGAAATGATTTTAATAGACCTAGAAATATATATTTTTTTGCGCATCGAATATGGTTATTGCCTATCATTTATTTACAAAGCAGTTATTGTCGCTTAGTCACGTTTGCTTTTCAAGCGTCGACATCATTATTGCATTAATTTATTCATTCTAAATAAACTTTCGATACGCGACATTATATTCACAAAATGTAGTCCAAAGAACAAACCCGAGCTAATAATAATAACTAATAGGAGGAAACTATTCAATTTCCTCACTCAAAATCAAATAATAAATACATACTATGTAAGTCCATTTTATAATATTTTGACTGCAATTTAAATATTTTCTTCATTTAAATGTTTTCAGAGGTACGCAATTGAAATTTTAAACTTAAATTTGACGTTACACGGCCTTGAAAAACGACTAGTTAATATTACGAGTAATAGTGATAAAGGAGCACACGTACCTATGAATTTATTCGCCCGCATGTTCTGGAAAAGTACGTGGCAAGCAATAAAAATTTTACAAATTACACTAAAAGGCATTTCATTAATAAACATAGGTCCCACATATCAATTTACATATGAGATTTCGAAACGATTTAGAAAAATATTTAGACATGAGGTATAAAAAAGAATTTCGACATGAGGAATAAAAAATAATTTCCTATAATTTTCAACTCTGCCTTCTCATTTCCTCCCCTAAGATACTACCTGGGTATTCGTTTAAATTTCTTTCAGTTAGAATAAAAATAATAACCTTGACTAACTTAAGGAAGAAGCCTTTGAAATGTTCTATTCTTATTCTCATAGATGTTATTAACATTGAGTAGTCACGCAACAATGATTACTTTGCCTAGTGTTGTTAGTTTTTATTGCAGTTAAAAAAGTACAAAGAAGTTTAAGTTAGTAAACGATTGTTCTATTATTGCTTTTATAACGGTCACCACGTTTTTCAAACTGTATTTCATTTTTATTCGCATGATTGAACCCGCGGCTAAAGAAGAAATGGAGCACCCTCCATTTTGTTGTGGGTTCTATGGGTTCAACTTCTGTATACCTTACACAACCTTAGCACGTACGGTGAAAATTCAGTCATCCATTCTGTAAAAAAGGTGTATCATTTTTGCTCTAGTCTGGTTGTCCAGACACTTCAGTAGCGTTAACTGTTTAGATGTAATTTAGATTTATTAATTATAGCGACCCGCCCTCGCTTCGCTTCGGAAACATTAAAACACAAATGAAACCAAAAAAATAAAAAATTTTTTTTTTTAAAAAAAGTAGCCTATGTTCATCAGGGACAATGTCGGCTTCTAATGGAAAAAGAATTTTTCAAATCGGTCCAGTAGTTTCGGAGCCTATTCGAAACAAACAAACAAACAAATCTTTCCTCTTTATAATATTAGTATAGATATAGATTATAAATTATAAATTAGTTTTGTAACAAAATTCGCTAAATCATTAACATTCGATAAGCCTTGGTCTATAATGTAAGTAGGACGTTTTGATTATACATTGTTAAGGGCATATTAATTACTACTAAGAATTACCGATGGCGTGCTTTATCGTAAGTTAAATATTGTTTAAAATGTAAAGTTACTAATAGCTATACTTAAGTAGCATTGCTTGTTCTTAAATCTTTGTTATATCGATATAACAGGGATTTAAGTATGGACTTGGAACATAAA
This sequence comes from Bombyx mori, assembly GCF_030269925.1. Classification (NCBI taxonomy): domain Eukaryota; kingdom Metazoa; phylum Arthropoda; class Insecta; order Lepidoptera; family Bombycidae; genus Bombyx; species Bombyx mori. The sequence goes on from NC_085111.1 coordinate 9,963,666, forward strand.
TATGTAAACAATACGTGTCACGATGTATAAATAGGTTAATTTTACATTAAGTACCTATTCAAAACTTTTGCATTTTATTAATTATTCACATTGATTTTCTGAGGTTACGTGACCAAATGTCACGTATAGATGAACAATACTAGATAAAAATACAAAGATGTAAGATATTTAAATAAGAAATTCTGACATACTCTACTCTCTCTGGATAATTTTATATGTTGCAGCTATTCTATGTTCATGTCAAACGTCATTAATAATGCAGCAAAGACAATTTTAGAAGATTTCCCCTAATTCTTATTACGGCATCCTTCTGAAACATTGCCTCGTTACTGGGAATCGTGACTCCTTTATTGCATGAAGTTGACATTCAGTTTCCGAGAATATCTCTTACTGGCCTGATGGACAGCTGTGCCGAGAGATGTCTGATCTGTCCATTATATGGCTCTCAATCCTATTGGCTTCTTATTCAGTCAGAGCTTACATACAGCACAGCATCAAGCCCAAATCATCATGACGTAAAATAGTAATAAAACAATAGTTGCAACACAGCACTGATTTCGTCTTTTGTCACTAACCTGAATGAATACGAGTGTACTTATTAACGAATGACCTCCACACGCTTTCTTTCGCGTCCTAGCGATGCAATGAGGTCACCATGTATGATTCTTACATTTTTATTGTTCTCATTATTACCTCTATAACGTAACAACAAATCATCAGACATTTACTTCGATTTTCAAGAGTCATAAACATACAACAACTACATTTACGGTTTAATCTCGCTTTTATTATGGTCGAAAAGTAGTAGTCATTCGAAGCACCGGAAATTAGAAATGAAAATAATAATAATAAAGCGAGAATATCTCCTAAAAAATAATTAAAAAAATCGCCATTAGAATTCAGAAAATAATAGTTCAGTAACAAACAAGTTAATCAAACTATATAGTTTCAATTAGAAAACACTATTTGACAGCGCCTATCATAACATGATATGTCAAAATTAAATAAATATCAAATTAAATTAACTTGATAGTTTTCATGGCAGGATGCTGGTCCCTACCCTTGCAGGCTCACTGTACGCTCTATCGCCAGTAAAGTGTCCAGAATGGTTTTTACGAGTACCTACTGTATTATTATACAATAACGTTCATGCAAAATATGTTAAAAATTTCGCTATCCCGATTTAAAATAAATACGAGTATGTTTACTATTGTCACATGAACTTTCTACAAAAGTGCAACTCATTTGTTTCTCACTTCTTCGGTTTGTCAGGTAGGATTTCACCAACATAAACCCTGTTTCAATTTATTGAATTTACAAGTTCAGGGCAAAGAAAACGGATTAAGTTAGATTCCGACCCGGTCCAGTCCGATAATCATATTAACCGCCATATTATTGAAAAAAAAGCTAATAGATTTATCGTATCTCTCCGTCTCTACGCTACAGCTAATTGATTCAGAGTTATTTTAGATCACATTTTAAAGGTAAAGAAAGAACAATGACAATTACAGTTAAAAAAATCTTAATGGATAGGGACAAAACGACTACAAATCGAAGCGATTTGAGATATCCTTAATATTTCATTGTTATGAATGCTCCCAACGAAAATCATTACAAATCGATAATAGATGTTTAGGCATGCGCTTCTATAAGTATAGTATAAAAAATTATAAAAGCTACAAAATATTAATAAAACTACAAATTTAAAATGTATATTTCACCGAACATTGGCTTATGCATAGTATTTTGTGTAATTTTGAGATAAGTGCTACTTTCCGTTACATGGTACATTAATTAAAAAGATTTGACTATTTAAAAATAAATCACAAGGTTGTGTTTTATCTACAAATCTATTATACTCAAAATAGGTTGAGGAAACATGTAGAAAACGGTGCTTGTGTAAACTTCTCCTGTTTATATAGATTAATTTATTGATAATTAAATTCGCAACAATAAGTTTAGCATATAGGGACTAAGGGTTTTTAATTATCTAAAGTCACTCAAGTGAAGCAATGAAGTGGTTAGCAAATTAGTGCGTTATTTTACTTGGTAATTTAGAATAGGAAACACGTAAACCATCAATTCAAAATTACTTTTGCAGCTTGAATCAAAATCAAAGACACACAGTCATGCCTTCCGGTTCAAGGTTAAGGTACTATATTTGCTCCAAAGCAAGGAGAGACTTCATTGTGACAATCTACGGATTGCGGTAACCGCATGTCACCAAAAGTAGTGCGAGATTCGGCTCCGTATCTATCCTTACAAAAATATAGAAAAATTTGGAAAACTAACATTACTTGGTAAAGTGGGAAATTAGATTTAATGAGACCATCACAATTTGTGTTCAAGCGGAGTTTCAAACGATGTTTACAAATGATTGTTATTGTTTCAATAAGATTTATCACGAATTCGTATTTTTATTATTATTATTGCTTAAATATATGGTAGAGCTCACAGCCCACCTGGTGTTAAGTGGTTACTGGAGCCCATAGACATCCATAACGCAAATGCGCCACCACCTTGAGATATAAGTTCTAAGGTCTCAAGTATAGTTACAACGGCTGCCTCACCCTTCAAACCGAAACGCATTACTGCTTCACGGCAGAAATAGGCGGGGTGGTGGTACTTACCCGCGCGGACTCGCAAGTGGTCCTACCACCAGTAATTACGCAAATTATAATTTTGCGGGTTTGATTTTTATTACACGATGTTGTGCCTTCACCGTTGAAGTAAATCGTGAACATTTGTTGAGTAGAATTCGTGAGTAGAATTGAGTAGAGTCATGAGACGAATTCATCGAAATAATTTCCAAATATTAAATATGAATATTGGAATATCTGGATGTTGAATGAACGTACGAACGTACATCTGTTTATATTATTGCACTTGAGACTTTTATAAATACTAATTTATTAGCCTTTTTTAAATTGGCAATACAAACTTTAGTCTCGTTGAGACTTTATAATAATTATTATTTGTGTTATAAAGTTTGAATAAATAAATGACACGTTAATTTGTATTCGCGGTAAGTTGAATCAAAATCGTTCCACATCAGTTCGCCATTCTGTACACATCGAAATACGCCGTTAACCTCATTTGGTTTGCCAGAAAGAAAGCAACAGTTATCTACTGCTTCTTTTTTTTTTTTTTTCGATTAGACTTAAACAATGGTTACTTCGAACGATAATAATATTACCACATCTACAACATACTGAGGTAGATGTTATAGTATTACCTATGCTCAAAACAGTGAAATGACAAATTTGTAAAAAAAAAATATCAGCCAAATCATTAAGAACCAATAGTTTTAGGCAGTTCATATTTGCATGGTTTGCCCTTGTTTTTAATGATTGTTTTAATTAGTGCTTCGTTCTAATTAGATTAATAATTATGTTCGATTCGCTCAACTTGTTCAATCGTTTGTTTACAAATTACTTAACATATTTAATGTTTTTCGGATACAAAAATGACAGCACAAGCAACGCAGCTATCTGAAATTTAATATTTACTAGATGATGACCTGTTGTTGATGACTTGTTGTGTCTTTAAAGCGGTTAGTTGCCCTCAATTAAGAAAAATAGTATTATTATTCGCCAATAGATGTCGGGAAGAGTTGATTATTGAAAACAACATATTCTGAAAATAAATCGTAGCTAGATCGATTTATCGCCCCCGAAATCCCCTGTATACTAAATTTTATGAAAATTGTTGGAGCCGTTTCTGAGATTCAGATTATTTATATTAGAATTGCTCGTTTAAAGGTATAAGATATTATATGTAGTTTTGTAGTCTCAAAACGACTTCAAGGGGAGGCCTTCAATTTGGACTTCAGGTATATTTCGATACTGACAACCTATTTAAATCTCAAATTCATGTTAAGCATATAGAAAAATACAAAATGTAGGAGGAAACACATGTACACTCTCAGCTGCTAATAGTCGGGTATTATCCGTCAACGGCATTTTACTTAATGTCGTGACTGTAACATAATTTTCACTGAGCATTTCACTTTACTCAGGTGACAGCTGATCCCCTCAAGATTTTATATAACTAGAGTTATTATGAATTACAAAACACACCGACTCTTTTGTGGAGAGTCAATAATGAGAAAGTTAAATTGTGACTAATGAATAAAAAAAATATACCGATGTATGCTTGAGGTGAACTTTATTTATCAGATGTTAATATTGTCAATAGGTTTTGTTCTATTGTAGTAATGATATGAAAAAATTTGGAGTAGATGATCGTAATTACCACTATTAATCCGAAAATTTAACGACAAAGTAATACAGAAATATTAACAATAATAAATAGTATTTGTAATGCAAGCTTGTCATAATTTTCCGAAGTAGTAGAAAGCGATCGTTTCATTGGAAGAAAATCGAAATTTAAAAAATAATACACCCAGAGTGCACAATATTTTAGTTTGTTTTCAACTATTCACTAATATCCGTCGGGTAACTCTTTCGTCAACTTTGCTAATGAAATTTTCACATTACAAATATTGACTGAAACAACATTCCTTGACCACATTTCTGAATTACCAATATGTCATATAGTTTATAAAGTGTACATTACTACACGACGTAATGATGAATCAATACAATAGCGGTTAATGGGAAAAAATAAACGCTACCTATAAAATATTTCCAGAAATCCGTTTGTTGGTCAAATAATAAGATTTAGGCATGAGCTTCAGTAAATTAGATCATCACCTAAGTGGACAAAATAACAGTTCGCAAGTTAGTAACTCGATGTCGTTTCGATGAGAAGTAGGACGACTGTCATTCTGACCTACACTAGCTTTTCTCGAGACTGGCATTACGGAATTATTGCGGTATCAAGTTTTTTTAAACGCTACAATACATGGTGGCACTTTGTGAAAGTCACTCTTCTCAATTTAAATTATCAAATTAAATACATAATTCAATCAAAATAATTTTACCTTATTAAATAAAATCCGAAGCGGTCAGTTCCTCATGAAGAGTATCCAGGAGCTAGGCCGATGCGGTATGGTCAGTGAACGAATAACATTTCACTCGTTGCGTGTTGAACTATGAAAAACGTCGCATTCACATGCTACTTATTTTACGAAAGGAAACTGTGTGTGAAAGGATGAGCGGTATAACGCGTTAACAGATCGCTATTTGACAGAGCACTGAGCGTGTATCCAAGCCGTAGTGGGAACGTACGAACGAAGCAGGGAGGTGGGCGTGTGACGACAACCGCATGCGGCGCGCGCAGTGAGAGTTGTGTCTTCATCCGGTTGCACATCACAACGGATGGCGACGCGAAGGCCTCGGTAGCATCTGCAAGATTGCACCTGCAGCAGCTTCAAGTCCTCACAGATGGGCTTGGTAGGAAGTTTTGGGTGGCAAAAAACAGGAAATATTTTTTTTGTTAACTTCAAACGTCTATTCCATTACATTAATTAAATTTTATTAATTGTAATCATTTCAAGTTTAACTAACAAATATCTGGTAATTGTAATTTTCATGTAAGTAAATTCTTTAAATGACAAAACATACATAAGATCTGTATTTATTTTGATATTTTAACAAGGAATATACAAGATACCAATATTATAAGATAAATAAATAGTAATTAATGGATTCTTATCACGTGTATTAGATATAAAAAATGCAGCATTGATAACAGTTCACAACTATGCTAACAAAAAAATATACAAGAAAACCATATTAATCCAAGCAAATCCTATTTCTAAAGTAAAATTATGCTTATTGGTTAGTAAATTTAATATTACTTCTTAAAAATATATTCTGCGCCAAAATTAGTCTATTTTATCTGAGAAAACTACAAGAAAAACAGATAAGTTACTTAAATAACTTTAAAGAATAACATAACTTTAAAAAATAACTCAAAAAAACATTTATTTATATTCTATTAACCTTCTTCAATTAGGTACTCTACTACTTTCAATATTTTTCAATGTATTGTATGATGCATCGGAATCTATTGTTTTAATAAATGGATTTATTTCAAAATAGTTGACATTTTTAATCACAAGACAATTACGAGTAAGGGTATGTACATAATGTGAAGTACAATTGCCAAAATGCCCCGTTGAAGTGTAAGAAGTATTTTAATATTACGTAATATGTTTTTCTTCAATGAATATTGAAAAAAAATAGAGATAGTGTAATGTTGTTAATTTGACCTTAGGCGTGAGGAGGATTTACTTATTGCCTTCGATAGTAGACAGACATACGGCCCACTTCATCAAAAGTGGTCGCTATCGATAATGCACATCGAGCACAACAGGCCCACGGTCTATACCGCTAAGCCAACAAAAACATCTCTGACTATTAAGTCTTATTCTTTACTATATAGGGTACGTTATAATTATGTACTGTCCTGTAACTTGTGGAGATTAGAAACTGATGCTAATTATTTAGCAATTCTGTAGGTACATAAAATTGTAAATATTTTTTTTTATTTCCGCGATAATTCCACGGCATGAACAATATTACATAATAAAATCAATCATACAATAATCAGTCATTACGATTGCGAGTGTCCGAAAGGTCTTAACAATTGAGACTTGGATCTCATTTCTCGAGAGCTATCCAAATCTATTTACGTTATATATGTAGGCTTCGGTATGTATACCGAGCTATCAAGAACCGTATGAGGTAGTTATATAACTAATAAGTCGACTAGGACTAGGACTAGACTAGGAAGTCGTCGTGGCCTAAAGGATAAGACGTCCGGTGAGTTCGTGTTGAAGCGATGCAACGGTGTTCGAATCCCGCAGGCGGGTACCAATTTTTCTAATTAAATACGCACTCGACAAATGTTCACGATTCACTTCCACGGTGAAGGAACAACATCGTGTAATAAAAATCAAACCCGCAAAATTATAATTTGCGTAATTACTGGTGGTAGGACCACTCGTGAGTCCGCGCGGATAGGTACCACCGCCCTGCCTATTTCTGCCGTGAAGCAGTAATGCGTTTCGGTTTGAAGGGTGAGGCAGCCGTTGTAACTATACTGAGACTTTAGAACTTGTATCTCAAGGTGGGATGCGCGTCTACGTTGTAGATGTCTATGGGCTCCAGTAACCACTTAACACCAGGTGGGCTGTGAGCTCGTCCAACCATCTAAGCAATAAAAAAATTAAAAAAATAGTAACTATGCAAGTGCCAAAAATAACTGTAAGTAAAGAGTTTAAAATCCTTAAAATCATTATAATCGTTAAAGAAGGTGCTTAAAAATTTAAATTACATTTCCCTATTCATTTGACGGAATAACTTAATTTTTTTTATTAAAAGTTTTTATTTAATTTCAAAATTCATTAAATTTAATAAAAAAAAAAAAGGAGTTCGATAAAACTTCATCCTTAAAAATATAATAGGGGATTTTCAACTTAGTCATGATTGAACAGGCCTTAGTCCGACTGTTTGCCTTACAGTTACATACCCACACAAATACGACTTTCAGAAAAACTGGAACTATACTGACTGATACGTGCCCACTTTTGAACCAGTGACATGCGTGAGTGTGAGGCGTGCTTATATTGTTATATGATTTTTTTTAAACTGTGTATATCTATATATATAAAAATAAACTATAAAATATCCATATTTGCCCTTTTTGTGTTCCGCTATTTTTGTTATCGAGACTTAAGCTATAATTAAACTATCAAAAGTTATAAATAAGTTGATAAGCATTGTATATAAATGTTGATAAAGTTTCGACTAACAACAGCTAGCGTTGACAAACTCCATTTTTTTAACTCATAGAAAGTAACAATCGCTGTTTATCAGACTTGTTCATTAATAAGTTAACTACTTTAATTGGTAAACGGGTGGGCTCTGGCATGCCTCAACCTGCCTGCAACTTCCACATGACGACAATACATACCTACAGACACGGATTTCTTCAAATGGGTCTGAGGAGAGAGAGTAAGCAGTGGATTGGGTGTGCCTCTGATATGTCTGATAATCTGTCTAAAAATCAAATAATAAAAAAACTTAGTTGAATTTCTATGTACGTCTGCTTATAATTGTATAATCAGAACATAACTATACTGAGACCTTAGAACTTATATCTCAAGGTGGGTGGCGCATTTACGTTGTAGATGTCTATGGGCTCCAGTAACCACTTAACATCGGGTGGGCTGTGAGCTCGTCCACCCATCTAACCTATAAAATAAAAAAGAATAGAGTTACTCAGTAGTATAATGATCTACTTTCCTATATAATTATAACGCCCTAATTCTCGTCTTTATTAAAGAGTGTAGGTATTGCCTGCGGAGCCATCTAAAATTAGATAAAAAAAATTGAAAATTTTGCACACACTCTTAAAAAGGTTAAGTAATTCGCGGTTAAAATAATTTATACCTAAAATCCTTTTTTTTTTCAATTGAACCCATTTTCTAGTAGGTATATTATGATATTAAGTTCCAATTTGTGGAATAGACTATCGGTTCTAAATTACAATTAAGACATTAAACTTGTGGCCTCAGTTATTACTACCACACGAGATGAACTGTGTCAATTAAAAAATAGATAAGTTTTAACATTAAATTATCTAACATGATGATGTTTTTAAAAATCATATTCTGCTACTAAAATGTGACTGAGAAACAAAAGTATTTTAAAATTTTGATAATATTTACATGTTGTACAATGACCTAAAAAAATTAATAAGAAAGGCCAAAAAGTCACCATGTTTGTCACGTCCAAGTAGGATCATTGACTGGACAAGGAACAGATGTTTTGTTCAGTTGCGAACGTACCACTATAGCACGTGTCTCTCTTCACTGAACACGGACTACACTATCCCCTATTTTTTGTCCTTTATTATATTTCCTATTTTAGAATCTTTCGTCCCTCTTTCACAATTTTACGAGGTCGCGATAATCGTGACGGTTTTGAAAACGTAAAGTTGTTTGGACGTTGTCACAGGCAACGGTAGTGCGATACAAAGCTCTCGGGTGCACAGTACGTACGACGCAAAACATGATCTAAGTTGGTGTAGTAAATTAAAATTCTTTTTTATACTTCAGATGTGACCCGAACAGATGAAAATCATTCTTTTATGTGAGTTATTTTACGATAAAAAATTATGCATTTTTAGTTTAATTATAAATCACTTTAACTTGTTCACGTAACAGCTTCTGTAGTTTAATTTAAAATTCGATGTTGATTTTGTTATATTTTATTTGTATTATGATTGAATTAAGTTGTATGATTTGAGAATATCGAAAATGTATTATTTTCTTCGAGTGTAATTTATTTATTACAATAGATTGTCCAAATATTGCCAATTTTTTTTATCTACCTTCCAAACTATTAAACTACAACTTATTGTTTACCGTTAAATTATGTCAAGACTGCAAGAAAACGTCAATTTCAAAGCATCGATGGAATATGTAACGAAGTAAAAAAAAATATTTTTCTAGATATGGGAATTTTTCCCTTTATCTGTCAGACATCAATAATATCAATTACATCATTAATAACCCAATAATAGCCTCCTCTAGTTCTTACAAACTATAGAAGATATAAGGATTGTTTTTTTCCTGCAACAATTACCTAGGATCAAGTTTCATAAATAAATAAATAAATAAATATTTTCTCATAATTTAATGCGTCCAAATGCTTATCGCACAACTGCGTTGTGAAGTTGCGTAGGTTTCTTATTTTTTAATTTTTACCAAAGTGGTAAGGCATTTTGTGAGCACTAATGAGTTTCAATTTAAAGACTGGGGCCGCCGTTGTATTGTAAAACTGCGACTTTGACCTTATTCCTCAAGGTGACGGGGACATGTACTTACTTAAAAAAAATTATACTCTTTTATTGCTAATATGCGTAAACAAGCTTTCGGTGCACCTAGTGTTAACTGGTTACTGGAGTCCATATATATCAATTATTACGTGAATACTTCAGTCTAAGTTTAAGTCACAATTATATAGTATAACGGTTGTCCCAACTTTTAAATCGGAACGCATTACTAAGAGCAGAAGTAAACAGAATGGTGGTAAATTAAAACTACTTTTAGATTTTAATCTCGTGTAACCACTACGAAAACTGTAAATTATACGGAAAGTCGAAAATAATATGACTTTAAAAAACGCAAGATTAAACCCTAAAAGTAGTTTTAATTATATCCAGGACTCGCGAAAACCAAAGAAAGAAAGATAGGAGATAGAAAGATTAGTACGGTGGTACCTATCCGACCTTACAAGGGGCTGTAATTCCAGTAATACAGGAAATAAAAATATTGTTGGTACGATTTTTATTAAAATACTAGCCGTACTCACTCGCTTCGCTGGGCATTTAAAATTAACATTGTTATTTATTGTCATTATTATTTGGGAGTCCAACGCCCATATAAATATTAACCTCTCCATTAAATACATGTATTTTCTACATAGTTCCAAGTCAATCGGATGCATGGTTCAGTAGTTATAATGGAACATCCGTAAAAACCACTGCAGATATTAGTATAGATGTGATTTCGTGGAAGCGATTCGAAAACATTTCGTAAATACGTTTTTGATCTGAAAACATTGGTGCCCTTCTGCAGAATTTGAACTCTAACAGTCGCATCACTCGATATGCCACTGCAACCTTAACTCCATGTGAGTGAGGTGAAGTAGAAAATTGACGTATTCGGTTACGTTCAATTACCATCCAGTAACTTTATACATTTAGGTAATTATCTACTCAATTTGAAGGGCTTGAGCAAGGGAGTTGGTATATGTAATTCTATTCAATTGCTAGTGTTTCGTTTTTAAAAGCAAACACTTCATAAAAACAAGTACCTAATACATTGTGAGATTCACTTCAGAGATATTAATGCTCAAATTCGTTCCAGATATTGATGTCTACAACTATGCTTGATAAAAGATTGCAAATACTACAATATGAAAGCTGACATCAACTGTGAAGATCAGTCCACAAAAAACAACGACGTACTAGATAGTTCAAATAATTTAGAATTGTTATATTGCTCACATCTTTGGAAGGACAGCGTTTTACGACAAAACATCATCAATGCGCCTTCTAATGCCTCCGTAATCAAATATTGTTATACGTGCAAAGGTAAAGTTAGAAAATATGAAATTAATCCAGTATGTGAAAGTTTTATTCCAACAACTTACTCAACGCCAAACACGACATGTACGGAAACAACGGAGAACGAGGATGTGGATTCTGCACAATGCATAGAAAAAGAAATTCGTGATTCACGACGTATTGAAACAGTTAATAACGAACGAAATATGAGGGAATCAGAATTGAATGAAAACATTCCATCAATATCACAGCATGTCGATTCGGACTTTCGAAATAAGTACACATCATATGAATTACCGACCAATGAAAATAGTCGAAGAGGGAATACGAAAATCCGTGAAGGCATGTGTTGGGTTTTGAAAATTAACAAATCAGACAGCCTCTTCAAAAAGCGGACTCAATTACAAGCATGCTCAATTAGTGTTATGATTGTCGCTATCGTCGTGATTAGTATAGTGTTAATAAATTTTGCGACTCCTAATTTAACTCATGCTTCTAATGTTGTTAGTAAAATTGTAGTGCCAACTAGTACCATATACTTCAACGATACATCAATTGAAACTAGCACTGTAAATCTCAATAATGCGTCATCATCAAATGCGATAGCAATGAATTTTACAAATTATGTGATCACCACAGAACATTCCAGTATAGAAAATATATCAATAGTTTCGAGTATAATTTCGAAAATACGAAATAATCTTAAGACTTTTTCAAAAGAAGAAACGAAGAATAAACAAATACTAAAGCCAAAAGATATAATAAATAGAGATATATCAAAGAAATTCTGTTCGTGCCAAAGTAATGAAATTTGTATGCTGGACGAGAACAGTGGAAAATCAGTTTGTCGTATTCCAATTGATAGAGATGATCCTACTGGTAATTTCAATGATTCGACTGGGATTTACCTAACTTTAATTTTAAATTTATAGGGTTTAATAATATTCTCGTTTTTAGGGTGCGGTGGACTCTGTACAATGGAATTAGAAGCTTGTCATTTGGTAGACAAGGAATTAGGTGTTCGTGTTTGTAGACTTTTAACACTAGCAACGTGTTCACCGGAAGAATGGCGTTGTCGTAATGGTTTATGTGTTCCTACAGAAAGCAGATGCAATGGTTCAGTAGAATGCTATGATCGATCAGACGAAGTACATTGCGGTAAATATACAAAATAATAATAATGAAATGTTTTAGCTTTATTATAGTAGAATTTTAATATAAACGTATAAAATATACATAACTTTTAAGCAGGGTAGGTAGACGGTAAGTAAGTTAGGGATAGTATAGGTATGGAATTGTTTGACTATTAAATAATAAAATTTATTAATTATTTATTACCAACTTAATTTAAATTTTCAGACTGTGATCTTACAAAGCAGTTTCGCTGCGGGAATTTAATGTCTTGTTTTTCTAACATGAAGCTCTGCGATGGGATCGTCGACTGTTGGGATGGGTTCGACGAACGTAATTGCACTGGTATGAAACTTCAATTCTTAATATCCTTCAAATTTAAAAAGGATTCCCAATATTTAGGAGGTTCAAATTTTGTTAGAATATCATCGTGTAGTTAAAGTCAAACCCGAAAAAAATATAATTTGCGTAAAATACAATAGTGACATAAACCTCAAGTTTCAAGATGATGGCGGCTTTACGTTGTAATTTCTATGGGTTCCGGTAACAACTTCAAAACTGAATGCTGTGAGCTCGTTCTAAGCGACGGACTTTCATCAATTTCCTTGCTTCTTGATAATACGAATTAAATTAATAAGCCGTTAATATTCTCGTGATCAATCAGTTTGATAATAAACAATAAAAATGTTGTTAAAATAAGTAATAAAATATCGCGATTTCGATCCGGTGGTAGATGCATTCACGAAGCAGTTCCTTGGAGCCGTTAAATCTCCAACGGAAATCCTTCGATCGTACAAAATGGTACCAGGAGCATTAAACTTTTTAATTTATTTAATTTCTTCTAATTAATTCTGTAATTTGTTCAAGATTGTGTATTTTAAAGAAACATAGTTGTGGGGAGCCTTTGCACGAACATTAGTCTTCGTTTTCAACAACAACAGTTCCCGCACACCCATAATTATAATACTAATAGTTATTTAACTAATTTTCAGAATGTCCGCAAAACCAATCACCGTGTAAAGATGGCCAATGTTTTTTATCATCAAGATTTTGTGATGGCTTCGTAGATTGCGAAGATCGCAGTGATGAACCAGATGGCTGTGGAGGATCGTGTAGGAAGCACGAACTGCGTTGCTTGAATCAACGTTGCGTACCTCTCACAGTAAAATGCGACGGTCAAGATAACTGCGGGGATGCTTCCGATGAATTAAATTGCTTTATGACCTAAATTTATCAGGCTTTTCATTTCAATCTAAAATTAAATTTATAAAAACCTGTACATACTAGTTCTAATTTCATAGAGAAATAATACATACGATAATTAGTTTTACATAATAAGCTGTTTATTCATTTGGCGACGTGGTAACAAAGTGTGTTTTGTTTGGTTGGATAGAAATGATTGAATGGTTAATTACCAATTTGTGATTAGTATCTATATTCTACAACGATCCACTGAGAGGATCAGGCGAGAATCCTAGTGAGCTGTATCTGTTGGTCAATTTACTCGCCGAACCCTTCGTCGCCAGCGACAGGTCCGACAAGAACAGCGACCGGTGCTTGGGGTCCCTAAAAGTACCGATAGTGGATCGGGAGGAACCCAAGTGGCGTGCTTAGGTCGACGGTAATTGTTTACCGACCGGTCCGCAGGATTGGGTCTGTAGTTACCGGCGGCCACGACAATTATCGAGTCGCGCCGTTTTCTCGAAATAGCGCACTGATTCCGACTGAAGATACTTATAAATAAAAGTTTAAAAAAACTAAAAAAATACACTTTTATAGAAGATCCAACTAAAGAATAGAAAATAAATTTGAATTAAAAAGTGTAAGAAAAAATTATTTTATTGTAAAAAAAGCGTGGAGTGTATCAGTAATTATAAATATTTTATGAACAGATGTGAGTAGAAGGGTTATTTTGATAATATCCTTTAAATATTGTATTGTGTTCGGTCCTTAATAAGAATGCCAAATTTCGAGTTAATCCGACGTTTTGACGGGGGTCAAAATCATGTTCAAAGATTCCCTTACATACTAACATACATACGTCTAAAGCTAGTAAAAGCGTATTAACAAACGGAACAAAGTTCCAGGTCGTCGTGAGGTTCCACGTTCCTCACGAACCACGGTGCTCCGGCGGAATCAGCAAAAACAAGATTGAAATAATTAATTTAAAGGGGTTTTAAGTTAGTGCGGACCGCATGATCGAACGCTAATATTTTGTCATGACAGGTCATGACCGGACGTATGGAAGTTTTGTAGTGTCACTTTATTACGAAGGGTTAATTTACTTCGCTTGCAAATCGTCGGATAGAGGACCTTAATCAACATTATCTCATTTCGCTAAAATGCATGTATTTATTAATTCAAGATTTTTATAACTCGACAATGGAAACAATGACGTCACAAAAAGTCTATAGCCATACTTAAAAAAAAAGAAATGCATCTGTATATCTTAGTCAATCAAAAAAACCACCGATCGAACGTTTAAGCCTGAAGAAACGCTAAATAACATTAAAACAGTTCGGTACTTTCCTCCCCTTCCCGCCAATAAGTCACAGTTACACGTAACAAGAACAAGCAAGGCCTTCCCTTGGGGTCGAAATTAGAAATCGCTAGTTGGCAACGCTACGCTTAACTACGCTATTACCGCCTATTAAAATTTACATGTAGTCTAACTAAAATATTTTATTACTTAATTAACACATCATTACATAAACATAATGAAGGATTCATACAATCGAACGTACAATTCCTCTTCAAAAACAAGCACAGTGAAAACACTGTGCGACTTTTAAACCTCATATCTCAAGACAGAAACTAGGGCATGGACTTAACTTAAATAAAATTTAACATATCTCTATACCGCGATTTACAGTTTCGAAACAGCGACATCTATTGGCCACAAAGAAAAGCGTCAAAATAGTCAAGCGATTCGAAACATGGGAAGGAAAGTATAGGTACTCGAATTGTGGATTTGTTGTGACGTGGCAGAGCTCGTATTAGACAATATATATATATATAATTATATACACACATACCACTAAAAGGATATGATTGTTTGAAATTATTTCACTACCTATAAAATCTGAAGGACAGTATAATTGACCACATGTACGCTCTTTTGTAGGTATTAAAAAAATAAACTAGATTGCTTCTTTCATAATTATGTAGGCACGAGAAGAATGTCAATATCCTCTGCTACGATAGATACAGAATCATAGGATTGGGGTGTGGCAAGCTCAGAACGGACGATGACTGTATCTGCATCTAATTCAGCCTGGTCGCACTAAAAATCACCTCTGGGCTCTGATGGAGCCGTTTTGTGAACGTCTATTATAAAACAGAAACGAGAGAGGGAAGAAACAGCTGAACATTCTAGGACAAATTATAGTAATAACAGTAATAGGTAGCTGGCAGATGTTCATTTGACCCCAAGAGGTACCTAGGAATTTTCTATCTGCTTAGGATTCTCGTAATAAATGTACTCTGCGAAGTATTATAAAAATCAATGATTTTTATGTATTATGGTGAGGAAAAGGGTCGATAATAAATAAATAAAAATATATATAATAGAAAACTAAGCCTAACGGTTCATTTTTATCGCATTATTGCGAATATTTAAAGACCTGGTCAAATTTGAAGCGCTGTAAAACTCAAATAAATTAACGATATTAAACTTTGTCGCTGGAATTATCCGTTTCTGCAGGGTTGTTGGTTTTGAGTAACAGCGCGAAAACCCTTTTGCCAAGATGGCGGCTTAAGGCCATTGGTGGCGACCCTACAAGCTTGAACTTATGCATAAGTATGTCAACTTGTCAACTTTTTTTTATTGCTTATATGGGTGGACGAGCTCCACAGCCCACCTGGTGTTAAGTGGTTACTGAAGCCTATAGACATTTACAACGTAAATGCGCCACCCACCTTGAGATATAAGTTCTAAGATCTCAGTATAGTTACAACGTCTGCCCCACCCTTCAAACCGAAACGCATTACTGCTTCACGGCAGAAATAAGCAGTGGTACCTACCCGTGCGGACTTACAAGAGGTCTTACCACCAATGAACTCCTCCACCATTTAAGAAAAATAAAATTGCGTCCTCTGAAATAAAATCTTAATACGTGTTTTTATTTGTCTTTGGTCAGGCAATAAAAACATGGCAACACCATCATTAGATCCAAATAGTCGGAAGGAATAGGATAAAGTTGTTTATTTTGTGAAAAGTGAAATAGCCGATTGAATTAAACGAAAAGGAATTTAAATTAATTCAAATGAGATTCTGAAGAGACAGCACCTAGTAAAAAGTGTAAAATTAACTGAATGGGGGAGTTCAAGTGTAGTGGATGCAAGCTTTATAGTTTCAAATTGTTCTTACTTGTGCTGACAAAGAGACCTGCGTGTTAGTTATAAATTTTACGTAAAAGAACATATTTTTAAATCAAAATTTTCTTTTGTACAGTCTTCATTTTTATTTACATGAATTATTTTTTATAGTTTTACTGTAATATGAAAACATTTTTATAATTATAAGTTGAATTAAATCAGTTCCGAGAATTGATATTCTTCGTTAATTTCAATTAGCTCTTTACGATTCTTTTTAGTAATATCCTAATTACCTGCAACTGATACGATTGAATTTCTAAGGAGAAACAAGAACTACAAAAAACAAAATCCAGTATGTATCTACATTTTGTCAGGAATCAAGATGTAAGGAATCACTGACTATAAAGAGGTCTATGTAGTTTGTGAGTTCCACCAATCTTTATTTAAGTTAATTGTCTGGCTTAAAAGACTTTGCTTCCAAGCCAGTAAATGTATTTAAAAAAAAATTAGGTAGTCTGTGAATTTCATGTAACATCTTTAATCATAGATTATACACTTTCTTTAATTGCCTATGGTGTGCGTGTTAATTTATGCCTTTCGAGGATTTTCTAAAGCTATAAATGAGTGATTGTTAAAATCTTAATGAATCTATGCATAAAGAAGTTAAACAATTAAGATAATCTAATAGTTTCCTTAATTCTGAACACAATGGCTGACAGTGATGACGAGTATGATCGTAAAAGACGAGATAAGTTTAGAGGTGAAAGAGGTCCTGCTGACAACAGCAGTTACCGAAGCAGCGATAGACGTGAAGAGCGTAGTCGTGGACGAGAAGAATGGACAGAGAGGTACAAACTCACACGTACAAATAATAAATGCTAAAACAACGAAAACTTGTAATAAGATTTAATATTCCCTTTCAGATCCCAACCTCAAACTCACGAACTTCCTAACAATCCTAAATCCATCCCCAAACCCATAAAACGTTCAATACCAATATTAAGGTACTTTTCTGTTTAGCTAATTTGTTTGGTGATTCAACAAAATGTAGATGTAGTGATAAACTTGTAAATTACACAGACAACTTTCACTTCTACTCGTAGAATATGATGTTTAATTACAATGTTTATTTTAAAAATAGGTACCCCATTATTCATAAATCTGTTTCTAAGAGATTTATAAAAGATCTAAATAGAATTAATTGTGTATAAGTATCATACTATTATATTACCACTTAGTTATGGCATGTAATAGTGCATACAAATTGTACTATAATGTAATACAATTAAGCCAAATTTCCTATATTCCTATAAACTTATCTTTAAAGTAATTAAAAGCTATTTTTTGTTGATAGTAAATAGAATGCATGAGAGCTGAAATTATCATAGAAAGTAATTTTAGGAATGCACATGTATTTTTATTTCTGCTAAAAATCAAAGGTGCCCAAGCAATCACAAAATCGAACCCTGGTTTAACTTTGTGACCAAGCTAAAACACCTTGTATTTGCTTTGTTTCTGTAGTTTATTGTAGTAACTTTTGTTTTTGGAAGGTCTCGTGGAGGTCGATCAGGTCCTGATTACAGGGACTACCGGAGCGGTGTAACTGGTACACGTGGATACTCACCAATAAGAGGGGAGGGTCCACCAAATAAAAGGATCAGACCAGAATGGCCTATTGAAGATAGAAGATATGGAGGTATGCCACATGACTCTTATGGGTCATATGGTTGGGCCCATGATCATTTTGGCCCACATCCAGCTCATCAAGGTTATGGACAACCCATGCCACCAGTACCAGCCAGGTAGGTTTAAAATAAAAAATGACAATAAATTTCTTATCTAATGAATCCTTGGTTTATTTTAGATTGAGGATATAAAATGTTATTTCCAGAGTTAGTGCCAGTTTTGCCACACCAAACTGAGCAACACCTAGCCGCTAGAACTAGCCTTGATTGTTAATTGAAATTATATAATTTAAGTAAAAGAAAGACATTTACCTAACACTACATAAACACAGTATTCATAAAAAAAATTAAGAAAGTTCAAAAAGTAATATTCTCAGCCATTCATTCAAACAAACTATTATGGCTCTCATTGGTACTGAAAAGTTGTGACATTTTATATCATTTGATAATAGCCCTACAGGTACACTAATATCTTAAAGAAGTTTTTTTTAAATTTAACTTTAATTTAGATAGTATAAAAGTATGTCTTATATCATTTTACTAAAAACCAAGGTCAACCAAACTTCATTATATCAGAACCTACTAAAATTTCCTACAGCTCTTTGAACTTGTTTTAACATCATTAATCATGAGTAATACAGTCTAGTTGTTTAATGAAGCTGTATGAATTGTGCCAAATAAAGTAGCTGTCAAAAATTATCTGTTATAAATTTAAAAGATCAGAGATTAATGATTCAATTATATTTTACACAATGTTTTATTTATAACCCCAGGGATGCAGTTATGCCAGTTGGTTCAGCAGAGGGACCACCTACCATGATGACCTTCAAAGCTTTTCTTGCTGCCCAAGATGATTCAATTACAGTAGATGATGCAATTCTAAAGTATAATGAATACAAACTAGAATTTAGGAGACAACAATTAAATGAATTTTTTGTTGCACACAAGGATGAAGAATGGTATGTATTCTACAGTAGAAATTTAAGAATTTGTGATTTGCTTAAAATAAAACTCAAAAAAAGAGCCATATGAGAACATAATTCTCAAGAACATTGTGAAAATGACGTAAAACCAAGAGGCATTCTTCATTATTGTTATTTGCTGGTAGTAAAAAAATTCTAAGCGATAACATAACATGCAGTTGTTGTCATAAGTGTTGTGCTTAGAATTTTTCTGAAGATGCTATGCAAATCTTAACGGTAACCTTTTTTCCCCCTACAGTCTACAGCGTATTCGTGTGGAAATGCTGAACAACCTACGAAAAATTTATTCAAACTTTGACAAAATGCTAAATGCTGTGTGTAGCTAGTAATTATCGCGTTGACCAGTAGCGCGCAATGCTACAGGTTTCGTTTTGTTAGGGGTAGGGCTAAAATATTCCACATAGGTGGAACAGGTGAGATTGAAGTATTTTTAAATTTAAGTTATACTAAGTCAACTTAGTGATGTGTATTTTCCAGTTTGGCAGTGTTGAATTTGGAGGGGTTTTATTTATTTTAATTACCATTCTAGAATTTAAATAATGTATTGTGTTAATTTAAGAGACATCCATATGATGATCGTTGTCCAGAGACATTAATTTATTTGCCAGGTCTCAGTTTCCTTTGTGACTTCTCGATACAGGAAAAGAAGTATTGACATAAACAAAAAGCATAGTCCATTTATTGAGATAAATGTATATTTATAGTCTCAATTAGTGCATCTTTTGAAAACCCACTATTTTAAGCAAAACAGCTCCTCTGTATCATGCTTTTCTGTAGAAGTCACGCATCTTCTGCTATAAATAAAATTCTGATAGTTATATTGCGTGGCATGCAAATAAGTTAGTAAAATAAAAAAGGCTATTTCTTTTATATTATCATATTAAGGGTCAACATAACTATTGCCTGCTTTTCATTTCCGGAACAGTTATGTATGTAATATTTTTCCCAGTTACTCAAAATTTTACACACCTTTATTACATATAAAATTTTTGAGGTACACCTGTAGAAATTGGTCTATGTTAGATGTTACAGTCGTGCTGGTTGGTAGCTGTTGTATCTCAAAATTAAAAGAAACTATTTATAAAGCATAATTTTTGTACCTAGGTTTAAGATCAAATACCATCCTGAAGAGTCCATTAAACGAAAAGAAGAACAGCTATCTGCATTAAAGGTAATTAATAAAGGAAAATTTGATCAGTTTCATATTTGTTTACTAGGACAAAATTTTAAACTTTTCATTATATTGTTTAGAACCGTCTGAATGTTTTCCTTGAACTTTTGGAAACTGGAGAATTAGATAAAGTATCAGTTGATGTGGATAAGACTGAGAAACTAATTCGCTTGTTGGATATTGTGGTTATAAAACTAGAAGGTGGTTCTGAAGAAGATATAAAAGAACTTGATGAACCAGTGAATGTTGAAAATTCGAACGTCAATGACAAAGCTGGTAAGTATAGGTTATAGTCCACCTTTAGTATTATTTAAGCTTTTATAAAAAGAAAAAATATCAAGTACAAAATGTTTCTTATAAATTTATCATTTTTATTAATTTTAAAAATAATGAATACTAAGCAAAATTCATGATATTGCATTCTAATAAATTGGTCAATGGGTGTAGAAACAAAAAAAATATGCTAGCGAATGTGATAAATTCATTTTCTATTAAGTTTCAATTATGTTTATGTTTCAGATAAAATAGTTTCTGACAAACTTATAGTTATTGAAGATGATACAGTAAAAGTCAAAGAAGAGAAAGAAGACGATAAGCAGGTAAGAGTCCTTTTTTTATACAAGATAGTGAATAAAAAAAGAACACACAAACATTTAAAATATTTTTTTTAGGAGAAGAAAACGGAATCTCCTAAATCAACAGCCCCTTTGACGATGGAGATAGACCCACATTTACGTCATTTACAAGAACAAGCCAAATTGTTCTCTCGCTATAACTCTACTGATGAAACTGAAGAGAAACCTGCAGAGAAACCTGCAGAGAAAGAACCCCGTTAGTGTTTTTTTCTCTATACTTACTAATAAAAGATCCACTATTTCGAGAATATTCGACGAATTCATATTCTGTTGTAATGTATTTCACAAACATTATATCGTTTCATCATTTACGGTATTTTGGAATCATTCTCAAAGTCTAAAATAAACAAAACTGACTGCTGTATTATAAGATCAACAGTGCCCTACGTGGCGCACTGAAATATTTATGTCGATTTCTGTTCTATTTTGACTATTAGACATTTTGACATATTTAAACAAGTATAATATATAATGTTTAATGTAATATAATAAGTTTAATAAAAAAAATAACGAACATGTCTTAATTTTGGGGTTGAATCTAATACATGTTGTATATCCCTTTAAAAGTTAAATTAATAACACACACGAACTAGATAGCAAAGTTTTCTATATTATCTCTTACAGCACCGCCCGGTTCATCATCAAGTTCTTCGTCGTCAAGTTCATCCTCATCCAGTTCTGAAGACGAAGGCGAATCTACAAGTCGTCGCAAGTCCAAGTCCAAATCTAAATCTAAAACTCCAGATAAGTCACCGCAAAGAAAAGAAAGTTCCAAATCTCCAAGTGCAGTGAAAGATAAACCTTTGGAAAATAAGGAAAAAAATAAAAGCGGTGACGAAAAAGCAGATTCTGTCAATGAGGTTGAGATAGTAGAAGAGAAGAAACGGACACGAGCATTGCACAAGACAACATCTATTTTCTTGAGGAATTTAGCTCCCACTATAACTAAAGCTGAAGTTGAAGCAGTAAGTATAAATCTTAACACATATGATGGTATTGTGAAACAGTTTTAGACCCTAGTTTACAAATATATAAATAATTTGGACAAAGTATATATAGTCCTCTGACCCAAACTAAGAGCCTCCATACTAAGGAACCAGAGATTAATTTACACACTTGCAAAAATGTGAAGATCTATGTACATGTGCTATAGATATTTCATATTATACTACCCACACAAAGTAAACAATCCTATTTTTTATGCAAATGATTTCCCAATGAACCAATGATTCTCCACACAGCAGTCAGGGACGCTAACTACTGTGCCATTGAATCAATTAAGTATAGTTAAATGCTTAAAAGTGTGAAATATAGTATTATTTTGTACTTGACCAAAATAAATATTTAGATAGCAGCATATACATGACCCGCAATGACCTACGGCGCGGAAACCTGGACACTGACGGCAGGGCTGGCCCATAAGTTAAGAGTCGCACAGCGGGCGATGGAGAGAGCTATGCTAGGTATTTCTCTAAGGGACAAAATCCGGAACGAAGAAATTCGACGGAGAACCAAAGTCGACGACATAGCTCTCAAAGTTAGCAGGCTGAAGTGGCAATGGGCCGGTCACATCTGTCGAGCCAGCGACGCCAGGTGGGGGAAGAAAGTCCTCGAATGGAGGCCACGGATGGGTATAAGGAGCGTGGGGCGTCCTCCAACCAGGTGGACTGACGACTTAGTGCGCACGGCGGGAAGTCGTTGGATGCGGAAGGCGGAGGACCGCATTATGTGGAAGGCATTGGGGAAGGCCTATGTCCAGCAGTGGGCAGATAAAGGCTGATGATGATGATGATATACATGACATTGTAAAACTACGTACCTTTTTAAACTACTTATATTTCACACACACTTCAATAAAGGGAGTGTATAATAATAACTTCGCGTCTGAAAAACACACGAAGACCTCGAGACATGATATCTTTCATTCACACGATGATAACTTTTATTGAGTCAATGTGAACAAACATACGTTACGTTATAGATGTGTAAACGCTATGGAGGCTTCCTGCGGGTGGCTTTAGCAGATCCATTACCGGAACGTCGCTGGTTCCGACGGGGCTGGGTCACTTTCCTTCGCGACGTCAACATTAAAGATATCTGCTGGAACCTAAACAACATACGGGTAAGGATATTAACAATATACAAAACATTCCACAAAATTGTAATTTTGAAATTATCATAACAAGTATGTACTTATGAATAATTTATAATCAATGATGCGTTGTTTTGTATTGGTCATTCTCAGTTTTCTCATTCTTTGTTATTTTTGTACAGATTCACAATTGTGAAATCAAATTCGCTTTTTGAACCTTTTAAAATTTGTTTACACAAATTGTTACACAATATGTTCTTGGCGAAAAAGAGAAATAATTAAAACTATTTCTTTCTGACAAAATAAAATGTAGACACTTTTTTGCTACTATTGTTATTTGCTATCGTGTCTGTGTAAATAAATCATTTCGTAATATTTTTGTTTTTTATATACAGTTGCGGGAATGTGAATTGGGTGCCATTGTGAACAGAGACCTGCAACGTCGTATCCGCTCTGTTTCGGGTATCACCTTAGAGCGGCCGGTGCTGCGAGCTGATGCGCGTCTGGCGGCGCGCCTCGCTCATCTCCTGGACACTCGTACCAAATTGTGGGATCAAGAGATGCAAGAGGGGGACGAGGAAAAACCTCCACAGAATGAAGTAAGCTAACGTCTGAGCTGTACATAATATATCTCACATTGATCATTATCAAAACTATTATTATACAATTTTAGTATATATTTGAAATGAGATTTACTAAACGAGAATTTTAAATTTTAATTTTTACCATTAGAAAAGGATAAAAGATAATTATTTTTAATTTGTTTAGTTAAGAGCTTCTCTTACCACGAAAAATTTTTACGAATTGAACTCAGTGAGGACTTTTTTACACAAAATGGTAATAAAAATTAGATGACATATTTGGCTACTTCTTAATTTTGACAGTAGGAAGTTATAAACAAGCCAAATACAGCTGTAGCATGGAAATATACTGTGCCGGTGAAAGGAAAAAAAGACAAAAAGAAGAATATTATTAAAAAATATTTTTTTTCGCAGAACTTCAGTCTTAACTCCAAGAATCCTGTTCTTCACAAAATTACGGAACATTTAATTGAAGAAGCATCAACAGAAGAAGAAGAGCTGCTCGGCTTGGAAGCTTCATCAGAAAATTCTACCGAACAACCTGATCCGGAACTGATTCGTGTACTAGATCGTCTGGTGCTGTATTTGAGGATTGTTCATTCGGTGGACTACTACAACCACTGCGAGTATCCGTATGAAGATGAAATGCCGAACCGTTGTGGTATTATGCATGCCCGTTCAGGACCACCTGCGAATAAGGTAATTGATAACGATACTTGTAAATTTAAATACTAGTAAAACGTGGCCATGCTCTGCTGTAACTAATATTAAATGTAAAATATGTTGATGATACTTGTATGAAAATATTTCCCGAATATGATAGAATAACTGTACCAGGATTCAAAGTTAGATGAACGTTGCTTGAACCCATATGTACTATAAAGAGCAAATAGAAGTAAATATATACACATCGAGGTGTAGGGGAACTCCTGAAAACAAAAACAATGATTCACAATACCTCTCTGCCTGTATGCACTTTCGAAATGTCTCTGATTATTATTAGTGATGTGTTGGGATAAATTTCCCTCAACCTTTAGGATTTATTTCATTCGAATTCAGCTTATTTAATACAGTAACCCACTTAACGAATTTTTAGATATAAAATTGTAGGCAAATAATAAATGTCATCATACCCAACAAACAAAAATGTTCATTTTTTTATAGCCAAGTCAACAAGAAATACAAGATTACATAAAAACATTCGAAGGTAAAATGGCTGCTTTCCTTCAAGATGTGAAACCACTTCCTGATGAGGAATTACAGAAACTTGGAATTAAGGTAACATATTTTATATGATCTGAAAAACTAACAGCATATTTATTTTACATATAAATTGTCCATTACTAACACTTCGTTTATTCCCAGGATTCTGAAGCTGAGGTTGAGAAGTTTATTCAGTCAAATACTCAAGAGTTGGCGAAAGACAAATGGCTGTGTCAATTGAGTGGAAAAAAATTCAAAGGACCTGACTTTATCAGAAAGCATATTTTTAACAAACATGCTGAGAAGGTAATATATGCATTCTTTCAATAATACACACATTCTTTTAATCTATTTTCTTTAGTTCACATTAATAAAATTCTAATCGATAAATTATTGAGAAATAAATCGCGACTGATAACGCATCCATGAGTGACATGTGCGAATGCTTTAAATTTATGCAAAATTTACAATTTTATACTACCGCTTGATGTTAAATACTGTGTCTCATTAGAAGACATGTTATAGCGTTTTAGAAATTAGATATTGTTTCATACATAAAGAAATTCATGAGACGCCTAGGAATAAGTGGTTATCGAAACGCACAGAAATTACAATGTCATAGTCACTACCCAATTCGACACATGAAGTGTAACTTGCGATATTATTGTAATAGGTATAACTGTTGTGTAATATCAGTGAATATTGAATGTTGTAGGTGGACGAAGTTCGGCGCGAGGTGGCGTACTTCAACGCGTACGTGCGCGACGTGCGGCGCCCGCAGCAGCCCGAGCCCGCCACGCGCTTGCCCGCCGCGCCGCACCACCACCAGCCGCCGCCCGCTCCGTAATTATCACTGTTTTATTTGCAATCATGATCTATAATTGTAAACAGTTCTACACAAACTTGCATTAGATTATAGGTTATATTACTGGTGGTAGGACCTCTTATGAGTCCGCGCGGGTAGGTACCACCGCCCTGCCTATTTCTGCCGTGAAGCAGTAATGCGTTTCGGTGTGAAGGGTAGGGCAGCCGTTGTAACTATACTGAGATCTTAGAACTTATATCTCAAGGTGGGTGGCGCATTTACGTTGTAGATGTCTATGGGCTCCAGTAACCACTTAACACCAGGTGTGTGATCTCGTCCACCCATCTAAGCAATAAAAAATAAAAAGATGCGTATTTTGTAGATTATTAATTAAACTATTTTCCTTTGTTACTCTCTTATGGAGTAACACGATTACCATTTTTGAACACTTTAGGAAACAAAAGAGGAAAAAAGGCTACGTTTAAACATGTCCCATACCTTTTAAGAAGCTTCAGCCCACTGAGTTTCTCGCTGGATCTTCTCAGTGGGTTGCGTTTCCGATCCGGTGGTAGATTCTGCGAAGCACTGCCTTTGCTAGGGGCAGTGTTAGCAACACCGGTTTGAGCCCCGTGAGCTCACCTACATGTCCAGGAGAAGCTGAAATAGCCTCTCAAGGCTACCAGCATAGGTAGGAAAAAAAAGAAAAAAGAAGTTTCAAGAGTGCTGTAGACAGCTCAGCAGTGTTTGAGTAAATAACCAGGGCTAGTTTACCTTCACGGTAATTGAATCGTGTAATGCGAGACAGAACCAAAACATTGAACTGAAATGTATACGCAGGTACGGCAGCGCGGCAGGTGGCGGGGGCCGCGGCTGGGGCGGGTGGGGCGGGTGGGCGCCCCCCGCGCCCTACGCGCCGCGACACCCGCGCTTCTCGCGACCCAGGTAACCTCACACTCCCACACCACGCAATGCGACTCTAAAGATGAACGATCAGTAACTAATGCTCAGTTTAAATGTATAATGGCACACGCTATATCGTTAGCTATTAGATCTTGAAGCACATATCACAGTCACCAATTTTAATATTATTGTATTGTAAATATTTTTTATGTTCGATCGGGAAATTACAGGACTGGAGTTTAGAAGTTCTACAATAAAGATGACACCTATATAGTATATGTATATATGCATACAGCATATGTTTCAAAATTTATTAAAACTGTGTATTTTCATTAATATAAGTCAGGCAAAATCTCAGATGTATCTGTTATTGAAAATTTTCAAACTTCAAACATTTTAAACATTTTATGATTCATCACTCATTCTAAATATTTGTTCATTATTAAAATAAAAACATGTTATTAATTTATTTTTTGGAAATAAGAATGCAGTCTGATATTTATTTTGGAAGCATCTTCATCGCAACGAACGCGAATGATGATAGAGCAAAACAACCCTACTTCAAGTGATGGATGACCTTAACTGTTTTGTAAAAAAGTAGTAAAACACTATAGATTTTTCCATAATGTCTTTAATGTTATTCCGTCATAAAGTTTTAAAAAACCCACTGTTTTCATGAGCAGTTTATATCCCGGAAATATGGTTGATGATGCATAGCTTTAATCTTTCAATCAATCATTAATATACAGTACATCAAATATGGTGTAAATTTTAATCCATTTTTTAAATTTTTTATCTGTCTTTCATATTTAGAGTCGCATTAACATTGCAAAATCACCATTTTTGTAGTGAATTGACAGAAAAAAGAATCATGATCACAAATACTCGCTCCATGCAAAAACTTTTCCAAATTACACAATTATAATCGTTCTACACAAGATTCAAGCTACAATAAAATACATTTTAGTAAACAAAGCAAAAAGAAATTTTATTGCATTGTATTAGAACCTATATGTACAATAAAAAAATTATAGAGTAACACTAAAATGAATAATATATAAACCTTAGTTAGTGAAACAGAGTCAGCCTCAAATATAAAATTAAATTTAATAAACAATAATTTAAAATGAAATGTTTGTTAAAAAAAAACAGCAATCACGACAAGAAAGTTTTATTAAGTTTGCATCTAGTAGTGGTTTAATATACTCTTAAGTACACCTAAATATATAAATTAGTCAAACTAAGTACTTGAAATAATGCTAAGAAATTATAAAACTTCATTTAATACACTTGAATAAATTAAAATTAAAAGCTTTTGTTATTCAAATCTTATCAAATTACAAAGACTTTTAATTTGAACTTTCCATAGAATCTGTGAGGCACGAAACAACGTGAATACCCAAAGGATCCACAAATGGGAAACCCTGTTTAAAAATACAAAACTATTTTTAAATACATGATATATTTATTGTATACAAATAAACATAACATGAATAAATATATATTTAAACAGTGATGTTAAAAAGTCATTTAGATTCACGTGCGTTAAGCACTGAGTAATGGATTGCTATGTTGAATAGTTAATAAGGTATGACAGTTTGTTAGATCACTTACATAAAAATCAATTCTAGAAATTGTTTTAACCATTCTCAGAAGCATTTGGTTCATGCTATTTTTTTGTTTCATCATTCAAGTTGTATGTTTTAGGTTCCAATTCGATTACCCAGCAATTCAATTTTAACGCAAATCGTCATAATATATACAATGATTTCCATGAACGAAGCTTAAATTACATAAGTCGTTCACGTTCTCAACTTTGACTTTATTTATATAAAGGAATATCGAACTATAACCAATCAAGGTTATATATTTCTTAGATTTTTTTTATCACCACACACAGTATATAAGTTTACGAAAACGTAATTTTAAAATTTGGATTTTGATTCATTGATTTTTTTCTTAAATTAATACTATTTGGAATGACATGTCAAATATATTACAAACAACTATAAATGTATATGAAAGGTTTTTGTATGGTTTGTAGTATCGTGTATGCATTGCATTGTCTAAGACATATGATCTATGTAGTACAAGCTTATATTTTTTGCATGACCTTAACATTTTGATTTTGTTCATATCTGCCTCTTAAAATGCTTGTTTTCAATGTTGCTATGATTTGTACCACATACATACGTCTTTATTCTCTCCTTATTATATTGTTTTGAATGAAACAATTGTTTAGTTTTAAAGTAATGATTTCCAGGGAAAATGTGGACCGGTCCAGGCCTATTATTGCTTACAACGATCTTGACTTCCCGGACAGTGGTGACATATTTTAAGTGCGGAAGTAGAGCCATGATACAAATACAATCTTTAGAGCAGTCATTGTCGTATTAAGCATTCCTAAACAATGTTCAAAGTTGTGTACCTACCATATTTTAAAACATTTTAATATTTTTGAGACTTGACATTTTATGAACTGTACAAAAAAGATATTTAATTTCTATACAAATATTTACATATTTATCTTCAATTGTTCTATTTCATGTTACGATATATTAATCTGAAATGACATTATTTTTGTAAAAAACAAAAAAAAATACATGTATGTACCATAATATGATTACTGTAATAATCTGTCCGATATCTCTAAACAGATTGTATTTTCATGTTTGTTGCACATTACATGAACATTATAAATAAACATTTTCACAAAAATGTAACATGCACTATAAATAAAATGTACGAAACATTCATGTAATCGATCGTATTTATTTTCCCTGACCACATTCACCTTGGCGAATAATATCCATGACTCGTCCCGGGAAGCCGAGATTTCGCCCATCAAAGACGTAAACGTGTGTTATTTTGTGGCTAATGTATGTAGATAGGTTCCGTGTGTAGTGTTTGTTTGGCGTGTGAGTGACTCCTAACGCTGTATTGGTTGATTGTTAAAGGGGCGGCGGTGCAGATTTCCGCCCGGTGATACACTACCGCGATTTGGACGCCCCGCGTGAACCCGACGAGTTCATATAACACGAAGCCACGTAATCAACAACTAACGAAAGGATCCACGGGCTCCCTAAATATAATTCTTCCGATACGTAGATGATATGAGCAACACGATTATATGCAACGATCGCTTTCATATAATTGTTCTATAGATTAGTCGGTTTTTAGTATAGGGTATAGTGGTTGTGGAGTGTATTATTAAAATATACGACATTATTCACATCATTGGTTTCATTAATTTAGACATTTATGAAAATTATATTTATATATTACGTAGATGCTTCGGAATCCGTATGAGTCGGTGACACAATCCTTACAATATCTGCAGCGAAGCAATGACGCCTTCTTTTCTGTTCTTCTGACGTATTGCTACCAAGGCCCGTAGTCAACATAAAGTCATCGCCCAAATTGCTCATGAATTATATCTAGATACTACTTTTACCAAAAGGTGTTGTAAGAAAAAGGAAACAAACGATCATACTTAGCACAGCTCTCTTATAATGTGATAGCTTTTGGACTAAATTTTAAGCATTAGATTTTTTTTATTGCTTGATGAGTGGACGAGCTCACAGCCCACCTGGTGTTAAGTGGTTACTGGAGCCCATAGACATTTACGACGTAAATACGCCACCCACCTTGAGATATAAGTTCTAAGGTCTCAAGTATAGTTACAACGGCTGTCCCACCCTTCAAACCGAAACGCATTACTGCTTCACAGCAGAAATAGGCAGGGTGGTGGTACCCACCCGCGCGGACTCACAAGAGGTCCTACCACCAGTAAGTAGAGTACCCAATCGGCTTTTTATTTCTCAAAACATTTACATAACTGAAATGTGTGCTGGCTGCATTAAGCTTTCCTTAAGGTTCATTGCACACGATAGGCCCGAATGACATACGGCACAAACGATTTTTTTTTTTTAATATTGCAATATTCATTTTATTGATATTCTTGATATTTATGGTTGAGTAATGTACATGATATGTTGCATTGGTGAGTAAAATACATTATTACAGTTTAATGGGCGCTACATTAGAACTTATTAGATTATTAGATACATAATATAATAAATATATACAAAAAGTTATCACGAGAAAGAGATCTTCTGATGTCACACTAAACATGGCTATCTCTCTGGATACAATTTTAAGTTTATTCTTATTTATTGCAGACATAAAAGATCTATCAGACTATAGGATCCTATCACGAGACTATTATAGATGATGATCTCTCCATATTTTTTATTTTATTTTTATTGCTTAGATGGGTTGACGAGCTCATAGCCCACCTGGTGTTAAGTGGTTACTGGAGCCCATAAACATCTACAACGTAAATGCGCCACCTACCTTGAGATATAAGTTCTAAGATCTCAGTATAGTTACAACGGCTGCCCCACCCTTCAAACCGAAACGCATTACTGGTTCACGACAGAAACAGGCAGGGCGGTGGTACCCACCCGCGCGGACTCGAGAGGTCCTACCACCAGTAATTACGCAAATTATAATTTTGCGGGTTTCATTTTTTATTACACAATGTTATTCCTTCATCGTGGAAGTCAATCGTGAACATTTGTTGAGTACGTAATTCATTAGAAAAATTGGTACACCCGCCTGGGGTTCGAACACCGGTGCATCGCTCAACGCGAATGCACCGGACGTCTTATCCCTTAGGCCACGACGACTTCAAAAATATTATAATATTAAACAACAATAGGAAAGCCATGATCGTTTAATGACTGATACAGTTTCTAGAGTGGTTTATGGACTTAATAAACTATTACATTATTAAAAGGTAATAAACCCGAATTTATTAAGTTTACTGTACCAAATGTCAAACAATTCGACAGAGGGTAGGTATTGCAGCTCTCTGTTGATGACAAGGTATTACCACAAGAGTTGTATAATGAGAACGAGGATTGCTTCTACTTGAAAAATTGAGGTTTATCGAGTATTATTCAGTGACAGCAAGCAATGGGGAGCTAACAGAAAAAGCCTTTTCACTTATACATTAATATTTGCATTAATTATGTTCATTAGGACAGATTAAATATTTTTTTAAACGACGTTTGATACATCTTTATTTTTAACACAATTTTAGCTTGATATGTATATAAATATGTTTGTTTGTTGATATGTAAAGGAGTCCTTGAACGTCATTTTCACCGACTTCAATCCGATAGACTAGAATTTGCACACACATTAAGGAGCGATGAGAATTCAATAATTTTACATTCCATAATTTCGCTTCAATATTCTAACCAGTATTAACAGAATAAGAAAGATGTTTGTTAGTATGTATAAATGTAGTTAGATAATTGTTTGTTCGGTTAGCTATTTAGGCATGTTTATTTATTTTTTAAAGTACATATATTACATATTACTAGTGTAGAGGTATACATGTGTAGATTAGGGCCGAGCCACTGCCTTTCATATAAAATATTACTGGAGCTTATTATGGTCATAATTATACTGAAATAAAAGCTATATAAGCTAGCACCCTTCAGACCGGAATGCGTGATTGCTGTAGTAGAGTAGTAGTAGTAGTAGAAGTAGCATATCGAGGGATGAAAGACTATTTGGTTTAAGCGACATTTCGCGTGATATGCGGCATTTATTTTTCCAATTAAAGGTCCGTTTTATTTCTTATTAATATCAGCAATTCGATGTTTTTAATTGAGCTTCAATTAATTCTACCCCATTGAAATCATTGAATAAAGAAGTTTATTTATGTTTTTTCCAAAATTTAAAGATTACATGGGTCTCTTGTAAAGCCTTTCGCCCCTCGGTATGCAGGATGATCATCGCAACCCGTACTGGCCCAACACGCCACAACTACCACTAGCATTGAAGATTAGGCATAGGAACATATACAGGTGTTGTATGTCTGCGAAGACACACGAGCGTACTACCCACCCGCTGGACATTGGGAAATACACAGCCCAGTGAAAAAGGCCTCACAGAACTCTTAAAACTCTGAAACTCAACTTGAACAAGTACATGACAAAGAGCTCTGAAAATGGTAGCAACGAGATTAGTGGAAACTCATATAGATGCTCAACGTTCAGTCAAAAGACAAAATATTACTTTTTTTATTGCTTAGATGTGTGGACGAGCTCACAGCCCACCTGGTGTTAAGTGGTTACTGGAGCCCATAGACCATGCGCCACCCACCTTGAGATATAAGTTCTAAGGTATCAGTATAGTTACAACGGCTGCGCCTCCCTTCAAACCGAAACGCATTACTGCTTCACGGCAGAAATAGGCAGGGCGGTGGTACCTACCCGTGCTGACTCACAAGAGGTCCTACCACCAGTAATGACGCAAATTATAAATTTGTGGGTTTGATTTTTATTACACGATGTTATTGCTTCACCGTAGAAGTCAATCGTGAACATTTGTTAAGTACGTATTTCATTAGAAAAATTGGTACGCGCCTGCGGGATTCGAACACCGGTGCATCGCTAGATACGCATGCAAAGGACGTCTTATCCTTTAGTTAGGTCATGACGACTTACCTAATAATTTCTATGCTCATCTGACGTGCTCAATTTCTAAATTATTTCAATATTTGTTTAATGATACGCGCTATACCTAACTGTAATTGCGGAAAACGAACTAAAAAGTAACGTATTGACAAAATTAAATGTTTCTAAATTCTAGAGAAACATATCACGAAAAATAAATTCAAGTGAACGACCTGTTTCTAATTATAGGAAGGTCAAGATTTATACTTAATGCTTTCAACGAATCGCGGAGATCTCTAAAACCTTTACCAATAAAAATAACCATCTCCTTGAACGATTCTACGAACAGCACAGAAGATATGAGCAATATTTTGAGGAAAGGTTATGTTTATTGTCATATTACAGCCGACGCGATTGTAAGTGGATACTGTTATTTAAATCCATAGATGGCTGAAAATTCTAATTTTATGTTAAAGTATGTAATATTTACCTATAATAAATGACTTATCTGTCATGAATCCGTTGAGAAATCGATTTTAAACTAAATTTAATAATATAAAGTTTTCTTAATGCCTGTGAAATGCCTATTTTTACAACTCTAGCTACAAATAATTTAAAAAATTCACGCTCATTTCTCAGAAAAAAATACTACAGGTTTATTATCAAACATCTGAAGATCAGTTGCTTAAGTCACAGCTTGCGAACCAATGTCAAGTTCATGACGACTTGCTTGGCGAGTGTATGGAGAACTGTGATGTATCGATATACTGGAACGTCACCCGGATGTGTGATGCTAGTACACGCGCCTGCGGTAACCCTTTGTCACGACAATTACATTATATTACAGCATTAAGGTTTACCTTATAACGATATTTATGACCGACGTAGATTGATGACATTACCACATTGTTATCTTCTTAGCGTTCAGCAGGATACGTTAAAATGCCACTAACAACTTTTACCTTGAATTCTCCGAGTCTAGGATGTAATAAACTCTTTATGTTTTATTTGTTTGATTCGTTTTATTTGCAACTCTATTTACATTTAATTATGATTTTTATATTTATTATTTTAATTTGTTATTTTTAATAACATAAAAGTACATATTATTATCCGCAACCAACACGCTTCGTCAGATTTATTTATTCAGATTATGATTTATATTTACTTATTCATAAATAAATAAGATTTAGTTCGTGCATTTTTCTAAAAAAAAAATTGTTTGAAGGAATGTAAAAGGGACCCTGCAAAATGTTTTTTTGGTATCAATGTCGATTACGATTGCTGTGAGAAATAAGTAACATGTTTCACATTACAACACGGATGGTGCGAATAATGAACACGACATTATATGCAAAATTATTTGCATATTGTGTCGTGTATGATATACGTACCTGCACAAAATGCAGTAACAGTCTGAATCATGTGTGAATGCGTCCCAATACAAAATAAAATTCATTGCAATATTAATAATTTTGGACAAAATAAATAATCGGAATTAGTCCAGCTGTTTAGAACTTCAGTGACCAACACTAGGTTTGTGAAAAGTATTAAACAGGAGGCAAAAGCTTGGCTCTGCCCCTGGCATTGCAGACGTCTATGAGCGGTAACCACTCACCATCAGGTGGGCCGTATGCTCGTCTACATATACGGGCAATTTTTTTTTTTTTAAAAAAATCGATTAGAATCGTTTTAAGGATTATATTATATTTTCTCGTTTGTTTAAAGACATAAAAAGTGATAGAACTAAAGCTCCACTATAGCTACATACTAAATAAATAAAATAAAAAGTTAATAATTTAAAGTAAAAGTTAATAAAAAATATAATAAAAGGTTTGACAAACAGTTGAGAGAATGGTACTTAACTAATAACTCTTTACGTACTTATATATTTAAGATAAATCTCATCCTAAATATGGCCGAGTAGGTACCGTACCTACTTACCTATATTTCAATATCTTAAGTGCTATATTACTGAAGAATACAATTTTATAGATATTTTATATTTATCTAAATGTATCCAATGTGCAGCAGATATTTTTGGGGCTTCAATACATAAATGAATAGCAATAGGTGTGCTAGTTCTTTCATAACTTATTATTTTCTATATACCTAATTAGCGAATATTTAAACTTATTTGCACATGTTCATTGACTTTGCATGCAAACCACAATGAGGTCCACGTGTTGGTGAGTGGTCACCGTCATCTCTGGAATTCGACTTAGACGCTGGGGGCAGCGTTCTAGCTCGTTTGGAGTTGCCCTTGCCCGTGTGGGCTCAGAATACGCATTACAACCAGCAAACGCCGGTTGGTAATGTCAATAATACACAGACTACATTGCTGACCATTCTCAAGGAAACCCTGTAGTCGCCTTTTACGACACGCGTGGGAAGTGAAATGTCTCACAGTGGGTGGCGACATTCACCTTATGATGTCTATGGGCTTCGATCACTACTTAAGATCAAATGGGCTGTGAGCTATTTTTATTTTTTTATTGCTTAGGTGGTTGGACGAGCTCACGGCCCACTTGATGTTAAGGGATTATCGGAGCCCATAGATATTTATAACGTAAATGCCGCCGCCTTGAGATATGAGTTCTAATGTCTTAGTTTTTATAGTAGGTACAACTGCTGCCCCACTCTTCAAACCGAAAGGCATTACTGCTTCACGGCAGGTTGGTACCTACCAGTAAAAAGTTTCACTTATCAACTGCAATAATAAAAACAAATTCGAATACTTTACATTTGAATGGTGATGAAAAAACTTGTTCTTATTTCTAGAAATGTTCGATCCATCTAATTGAGCCTTAAAAACATACATTTCACATTACACGCTAAATAAAACAAAGAACTTCAACCGGAGGTGTAAAACTAAGGAACGCGGTGGTGTCAGTGGTTTTCCCCTTAAGTTTGTTAACATAGCTACACGACAGCATATCAATACTATTTATTAGATTCGTTATTCGTAAATTTCGTGAATTGCCACCGCATACAATTACAATGCGGTGCTGTACTTGTTGGCCATTAATGAACTCTGGGATACGTCATCCCACGCGAATACAACCTCCGATTCGCTATAAATGACGACAGGTTTTTTGCCGAGATATGAACTATGTTTATGCATCGCTTTATAAAAGCGACCGACAACAAAATATTAACATTGTATTTTAGAAGCTTCACGACGATGGAGCTCAAGTATTATTATATTTTAACTGTAGTGAGTTTAGTGAGTGGGACTCCTCATGGATACGGAACTAAAGGGGGAGCATCAGCGAAAGGTGGGTTTTATTTTTTTGTTTTCAAATAGATTTTTTTACGGAATAGGCCTTCAGGTCATATGAAGCTATTAAATTTAAAATAGTTGTGTTTGCTCAGGGTTAATATGTTCGCACATCGCTCGTCTGAACGACTTCCAGGATTTTCTAGCAATATAAATAAAACCATCTAACTACAAGGTTTTCGATGATGCCTATATTTTAGAGGTTTCTTAATTTGAAGATCCGCGGTTAAATACGGATCTAATCCTAGTATTCGTCTAACGGTCAATCATTTATAATAAATACACTCTAATATTTGCCTTGCCCCGGTCACCGTCCTCGCCAAAACCGTCTTGCGACGAAGGGCTCGACGAGTAAATTACCCATAGACACAGCCCACTGAGTTTCTCGCCGGATCTTCTCAGTGGGTCGCGTTTCCGATCCGGTGGTAGATTCCGCGAAGCACAACAGACCCGGTTTGAGTCTCATGAGCTCACCTACACGTCAAGGAGAAGCTGAAATAGCTTCTCAACGCTATCAGCATAGCTAGGAAAATATATATATATATAGAGATTTATTTGCCTTCATTTTATGTGATGTATTTTCTCTTTTATTTTGTTTTGAAATCCTTTCTCTTTATTTTAATATTAATATTTTTAAAGATAACACTAAATGTAAAAAAAATTAAAAATAGGTCGATAAACTGAAGAAAGTTTACTGAACACTGAACTGTGCAAATGAACATATTCTAATAATTTAAATTGTTTCTCACTATCGTAAAATTAAGTGCGATCTATATTCTGTTACGAACAAAACAAAGAACCATAACAGTAATAAGATCCGAAATTACCTATTTTTTTCAGTAAATCAGTTTATTTGACCTTTTGTAATACCGGAATTAAGCTTGTTTTATCACCGCGTTTTTTAATATGGATTATTACTTTGGTTGTCAAATATGCGTATTAATTCCGCATATTCTATCAAAAAATATGATATCCGTGTGAGTTAGCTACTTAATGATAGGGGATACACTTAGTAACAAAATTTATGGCGGTTGACTTATCAGTTCGTGTATGAATCACGCATTGGCAGTGAACAAGGGGCAGCTAATATACAGCCTCGATTTGCTGAACTTCTTCATGAAATCTGTACATTTTTTATGGACAATGGCTCAAACTTATGTTTTTTTACGGGGGGTATTCGAGAAAAAAAGCCCTGATCTAGCTATTTATAGTTTATAATACGAAACTATTTTTAAATAATACTCTATCCGTTTTTGTTTTAGCTGAGTCAGGGGCCATAGCTGGAGCGATTGGTGGCATAACCGGACTACCACTCTCTGTACCCCCGGGTGGTGGCTTCTCTGGTAGTTTCTCAAAATCATCTTCATCTAGTTTCTCATCATCCAGCGCTAGTTCTAGCTCGAGTTCAAGTTCTTTTAGTTTTTCTGGAACTGGGCAGGCTAATGGATGCGGATCAGGAAGCTGCAAACAAAATGGCATTAATACCGATCTTGGCAACCATGGACCTGGAATCCTTGGAACCGGGCACACATATAACTCAGCTGCGAACTCTGCCGGATTATCCCACACTGATGCTTTAAGCGCTTCTGTAAGTCACAGTGGCCCAGAAAACAAATTACCTTGCCATGGAAACGGCTGTGGGAGCATCGGAACTGGTCAATTATACAGTGGTAACAACGTACCAGGGTCATCCTACGATGGATTCGTAAGTGGCCCACAAACCTTTACAAATGTGGAAAATAAATTTCCGTGTTCTGGAAACGGCTGTGGAACCACTGGAGCTGGTTCATCATATGGGAGTGCTGCTGCTTCAGAGTCATCGCACTCTGACAACTTAAGTGGTACACATAGTCTTAGTGATTCTGGAAACAACACTCCGTGCTCTGGAAGTACTTGCAAAGTCAACGGTATCGAATCATCATACGACGACAACAACGCAGCAGTATCATCTCACCCTTCTATCCCAAGTGGCTCGCACACGCACCATAATGGGGGAAATAAACTTCTATGCTCTGGAAAGGATTGCTCTAGTGCAAACACTCCGTGTGAAGGTCTCAGCTGTAGTGGCAGTACCATTGATACAAAATGTCAATTTGGTAAATGTTCACAAAGCACATCAGACAATTTGAATATTGAAAAACATTGCGGCTCTGGGCAGTGTAATTCAACTCCCGAAAAAGTGTTGACAAATGTGGAAAACTGTAAGTCAGGCCAGTGTGCAACCAATTACGAACAAACGAAAGCACCCAACTCTTATGATATACCTGTTAAATCAAAACCGACCCAAAGTTTATCGAATTTGAATTTTGATAAAACATCTTCACCATCTCCTTATCACCATGGATCTACTGAAACTGGTAGCGGCATCAATTGTGACCATGGAAGTTGTAAGCACTCTCATGTTGATCACAATTCCAAACCACTTGAAACGACTGGCACCTTAAATTTGAACCAAGGTTTTCATGATACAAAATGCGATACGCCGAACTGTCAAACATACAATTACGACTCCAGTGCATCACCTGGTGATAGTTTTGCTCCGGGGGTCCATAAACCTGGAATTTATTTGACGACTCCAAATATCGGCCCTGCTTGTTCGACTCCGAATTGTAATCCGGCACAAAATACTGTTACCGGAAGTAAACCATCTAGTTATAATGTGCCTATTCAATCTGTTCTCAACAAACCAACAAATGACAAATCACCATTCGACAACAGTAACTTATCACTAGATGGTATTTCATCAAGTTGTGCTTCTGGGAAATGCACCGGACATAACAAACCAACCAACGTAGATGTTACCCTCATCAAATACCCAACAGCTATACAAGATTCTCCAACACATTATCCTACTGGCACTGTTGCTTGTAATACCCCAAATTGCGCCAAAGAAGCTGAAGCAACGCAAATAGATAACAAACCTGTATTCGAACACGGAGTTTCTATAACTCCTTGTAAAACAGCAAATTGTGGATCTAGTACAAGTGGTCCAAATTATGCATCTCATATTGGTGCCGCTTTATCTCCACCAAACTACGCCAATCCACTACCTACGTTACCACCATATCAATCAAATGGCGCAACATTTGCCACAGTTCCTAAACATCCAGGAACTCCACAATATTTTTTGTCTCACGAAACTCCTCCTTCAACAGTACTTCTTACTCCGACTTGCACTACACGAGATTGTGCTGGAAACGCTGTTTTAAAACCTGGATTTGCCCCACCAATACAACCTACAATACCCTATCAACAAACAAATATCGTACCATCTACGCCATTTTACAATACTCATACTAATAATTTATCCAATTGCAATACGCCGAATTGTGCCTCTTCCTCTGCTAATCATGCCAAACTTCCAAATTATAGCGGAGGATTTGGAGGTACAACAACAAGCTTTTTGAAACCAAATGATTATAGCCTATCTCATTCAAATGTCGGTGCGTCTTCTAATGCTGGCGTTTCAACTGGAATTAACACAAAACCTAATGCAGTTCAAAAACCAAATGCAGATTCATCAACAGATCAAAATCAACCCACCTATTCTGGTGGTTTTGGTGGACCATCAGGCTTACTTACACCGAATGCTGTCGGTACCCAACAAGTTGTACACAATCAAGTAAAACCCACTCACAGTGGGAACCCAAGTCTTCCTTCTTATTCTGGCAGCTTTGGAATATCTACAGGAACTGTCAAACCCCATGACTCCCATCCTGTGAACTTTGGAACTTTGTCAGACTCCAATAGATTGCCAACCAATAATGTACTCGGAACTAATATTCAAGTTGGAGCTGGGACTACTTCACATATTGATCATAAGCCTGCTTCCACTGACAAAGAGCTCCCACAGTATAATGGAGGATTCGGTGGACCATCCGGCCTATTAAAACCAAACGAATTTAAAGTACCAATTAAAAACATAATTGTTAGTAAACCTGTAACATCACAACAAACTCCCAGTAGCTGTTCTTCAGGAAATTGTGACAACCATGCAACTGCTGCTGCAAGCGGTGCTACAGCACAAGCTGAAGCTGTGGCTTATGCAGGAGGTTTCGGAGGACCACCAGGCGTTCTTCAGCCTCATGATCATGGAAAGCTCGAACATTCTGGCCTAGGAACAAATCATGCATTAGGAAGTCAATTTGCTACAAGTCAAGGCAGTGATAAAGCTTTAGGTAGCGGCACTACAAGCGGTGTCGGATCTTCTACAGATTTTCAAGCTGGTTTTGGTAAATCAAACGGAGAAATAGGGACCCCCAAAGCAGGAATTATATCTACGGCAACTGCCCAAGCTACTGCTGTCGCCTCAGCTACAGCGTCTGCTGGATTTAAAACTGGGATTCATGGTCACGAAGATAAACCCTCTGGAGGTTGTGGAGGCGGCTGCGATTCTAATGGAGGTTCCCACGGTAGTAGTTCAAACCTTGGACATGCTGGCGGACTAGCTTACTCGAAATCTGGACACTTATATGGTTGGAATGGTGGGCAGAATGTTGCTGCGGGTGCTTCAGCAAAAAGTGTTGCAGGTGCAATAAGTGACGCGCGAGCCTTTGGATACGGCGGCTCAGCGCATGCAACTGCTTCAGCTCACGCGTCTGCTGGTTTTCCCACAAAAGGAGGTAAGATGATAATTTCTGATCACAACAACACGAAATTAAAGAAACAATCATTGCTCAATATGACAATAGATCACAGACAGTATTTGCCCACAGATTGTAGGTAAAATTAAATTTACAATGATCATTGCATAATTATCACGCATTGGTACAATATTAGGACCGAAAGTATTGAATCGAAAGCACTTTTAAAATATTTTTTATGCGCGAAATAGCTAAACCAGTTCACGACTCATCTTAAGCTAACAGATTATCGGAGCTTATAGACGTCATCATAAGGTGAATACTACTCACCTTAGGAAAACAAGTCAAAATTTTTCCCGTACGTTAAATCACAATAATGCCAATGAAATTATCACAGCAAAAAGGCGCCAAACAAAAAAAAATGATCCGATTATAATTTGTCTTGAAGTAAGGAGTCGATTGGATTTTTACTAATTATGGAGAGGATCTCACGACCTACCCGGCGTAAAGTCATTGCAACGTGAATGCATCTTGAGACATGAGATCTAAGTCATAATTTGAATTGGTATACTCGTAAAGGTTGTCCTACACATAAAACAAACGTATAAAACCTGCACGACATATTATTTATGATACATGTATTTATATTTCAGGTTACGGAGGCTAGGACAGCTTCGAAAAAGAATATGAAGTTGCCTGCATAAGATTGAAATCATTAGAAAATACAAGACTTGATTGAATTAAGACATTGTGATATTTCGTGTGAATGAACATAAGTTAAAAGTCATTTTCTAAAATAAAGTATGAAAATAAAAAAGGTTTTCAATATACAAAAAAGTTATTGAAATTTTTAACTCTAGTTACTTTTACTTTTCTCTCTATCAAATCTAACTCAAATTTATATACCTACTAATGCCTAATTGATCACGGAAATTAATTATCGTCTTTAAATATTATAATAATTTAATTATGTAAAACAGCTTTAATCGCTTTCGGCTTAATAAGTTTAAAAAGTTACTAAAAGATTACAACTTTCAATTTTTATACTTTAAATATCTTTACAACGACTTGATTATGCCAATTGCCGATGTTCAAGAGCGTCGCTGCCAACAACTATTGAATGGGTCGTAGATTTATCGATCACTCCTGGCAAAAAAATAAAAATTACCTCAACTTCTTTCCATATAATTCGCATGTTATTTGACTTCAGGGAAGTTGCACGTTCATTTCAAACTTTTTTTTATTTTTTTTTATTGCTTTGATGGGTGGACGATCTCACTGCCCACCTGGTGTTAAGTAGCTACTGGAGCCCATAGACATCTACAACGTAAATGCGCCACGCACCTTGAGATATAAGTTCTAAGGTCTCAGTATAGTTACAACGGTTGTCCCACCCTTCAAACCGAAACGCATTACTGCTTCACGGCAGAAATAGGCAGGATGGTGGTACCTACTCGCGCGGACTCACAAAAGCTCCTACTACCAGTAAAAACAAACGTTTATGGACATTTGCGTAAACACTCTTCGGAAAAGGACAAATTAGTGTAATAATTGCTAATAATATTATGATTACAGCTATTACGCTAACTATATAAAGACATGGAGTTATGCGGACACTTCACCCGTCGGCTGTAAATCAAGGCGAACATTTGATGATACAATCTACTACTCATCCATTGTTCACGTACACATAACCGTATTTACATAGTACCTATCTATGCGTGTAGCATTGCGATCACGGATGCTGGAAGAATGAATTATTAATGAGATGAAGTTACATTTGTGCTAGTTGTAAGAGATATATTGTCAAGGCCCGGTGCTTTGTTTTTGTTAGAATGTTTTCGTATAAGGTTTTTTACAAAAGCAGAATGACTTGAATACGAGTCCCTAGAATTTGTAATGAATGTTCCTCCCATTTTGATATATTAGATCAAAATCTTAGCGGCATTAGAATAATAATTATATATATTACAGTATAGTATATTTTTTTAAGCGTTTAAATATTCACATTTTTTTCCTACCTAATCTGATAGCCTTGAGAGGCTATATGAGCGTCGCCTTAACTAGTAGATGAGCTCACGGGGCTCAAACCTGATGATGTTGCTAACACGAAACCTAGCAAGAACCGTGCTTCGCAGAATCTACCACCGGATCGGAAACGTGACCCACTGAGAAGATCCGGCGAGAAACTCAGTGGGCTGTGTCTGAGGGTTAATTCATGACAATATTATACTTATGACCACTGAAAAGTATTTGATTACTAAAGAATTAAATGCGGTTTCCTTCATCGTGGAGGACGGGCAGACTCGTGCTGTTGAGAAAGGAGGGGCGCCCGGCGGATACTGCCGCCGGGTACCGTCCCATCGTGTTGCTGGATGAGGTGGGCAAGCTGCTGGAACGCATTCTGGCAGCCCGCATCATCCAGCATCTAGTCGGGGTGGGACCCGATCTGTCGGCGGAGCAGTATGGCTTCCGAGAGGGCCGCTCAACGGTAGACGCGATCCTTCGCGTGCGGGCCCTCTCGGAGGAGGCCGTCTCCAGGGGTGGGGTGGCTTTGGCGGTGTCGCTCGATATCGCCAATGCGTTTAACACCCTGCCCTGGTCCGTGATAGGGGGGGTGCTGGAACAACATAGAGTGCCCCCCTACCTTCGCCGGCTGGTGGGTTCCTACTTAGAGGACAGATCGGTCACGTGTACCGGACACGGTGGGATCCTGCACCGGTTCCCGGTCGTGCGCGGTGTTCCACAGAGGTCGGTGCTCGGCCCCCTTTTGTGGAATATCGGGTATGACTGGGTGCTGAGAGGTGCCCTCCTCCCGGGCCTGAGCGTAATCTGTTACGCAGACGACACGTTGGTCGTGGCCCGGGGGGGGAGTTTTGCTGAGTCTGCCCGTCTTGCTACGGCTGGGGTGGCGCATGTCGTCGGCAAAATTAGGAGATTGGGCCTCGACGTGGCGCTCAGTAAATCCGAGGCCATGTGGTTCCACAGGCCCCGGAGAGTGCCACCTGTCGATGCCCATATCGTGGTTGGAGGCGTCCGTATCGGGGTCGGGGTGCAGTTGAAGTACCTCGGCCTCATTCTGGACAGTCGTTGGACCTTCCGTGCTCACTTTCAGAGCCTGGTCCCTCGTTTGTTGGGGGTGGCCGGCGCGTTAAGCCGGCTTCTGCCCAACATAGTACATCGTAATTTATTCCATAAATAAACAAATAAAAATGACAAAGCAACGATGCACTTGTCAAAAAAAAGTAATCTGTAATGGTATTCCCAAGATCTATCTCTTATTTGTATTGTCATTAATATATTAAGCCTTTTTATTTATTTATTTATTTAGTACGGATCAAGGCATAAACATGCTTTTTTAAAGTTAGTATTAGAGATTTTACAAGGCCAATACAAAGTCTGCATAAGTAAAAAGCACATGCCTACGAAACCACAGGACGCATCTAACAAATAAAAAGTATGCTAGTTAAGAGTGTATAAGTCTACCAAGTTACATTATTTTTATGTCCATTTATTTTTCAGAGATCACTCAAAAAAATACTAGAACGAAAAGTAGATAATAAACTTAGTACAATGGACATACTTCACAAAACGTAAATGAGTTTCGTAACCTTTTAAAATAAATGAGTCATTTTAAAATATTCATTCGTTAACAATTTATTATGAATAGGTATTGAAAACATGGTTTATTGTTTAGTCTATAAGTAGTTTAATGAGCTATGAATCGTCGAATGACAACACAAGTTACCAAGTTTTTAATCACAAAACCTCAATTATTTTATGTAGTTAACAGCAAAGTGTATTATTCGACACGCAGAGATATGCGTGATGGTAGCTAACCTGCATTTGTAGTCAAGAAAACGGTAAATTACCT
Organism: Bombyx mori; assembly: GCF_030269925.1. Classification (NCBI taxonomy): domain Eukaryota; kingdom Metazoa; phylum Arthropoda; class Insecta; order Lepidoptera; family Bombycidae; genus Bombyx; species Bombyx mori. The sequence goes on from NC_085111.1 coordinate 10,008,425, forward strand.
CCAAAAATATATTTCATCAAAATATGATTAAGAAAAAACCGTTTTAATCACCTAAGTGTCATAAGTTTTTTTTTTTTTTTCTTTTTGATACCTATGCTGATAGCCTTGAGAGGCTATTTCAGCTTCGCCCTAACGTTTGTAGGTGAGCTCGCGGGGCTCAAACCGGAGAGTTGCTAACACTGACCCTAGCAAGAGCAGTGCTTCGCAGAATCTACCACCGAAAGTCATAAGTAGCCGATATACCTACATATTTTGAACTTAATATAATTGGCTTTCTATAAGAAGAACAAAATCATAAGTAGATATAAGTAAACCGATGCTAAATAAACTGTTGTGCTTTATTAAGTATACTCGTACGAATCAAGCTCAATAAATATTATAAACTATTACTTGGCAACCGGAATCTGAGTGTGGGCGCGATTCCGTGACCCGTTGGCCTTATGAATAACCCAAGGGCTCGCCCTATAGAATACCTACTGTCATAAAAATGAACAAAAAACAGGTAAACATTGAATGATAGATTTTTTTTTGCATTTTCGTAAATAAAAATATAAATTTCAAATACTAGTGCGTCTTTCACGCTTTTGAAAATAAAAGAAGCTACAAAAAGTTCAATACATAGTTATATTCACTGCAAAACACTCATGTTTTTATGAATTTACCCAATCAATACTTTTGAAAAGGCCATGACTCAGTCACTGTCTGAATCTTCAACAAAAAAAAAACGAAACTTCGCGCTTAAGTGACTTATCGAAATTACCAAAGAACAGTGGATAAAGAGGATTATAAATTATGCACGTAATTATTAACCATATAGAAAAAAATAGGTAAATAATTATAAACACACCTAAATTCGATTTTCTCTTTTTTCTGTGGATTTTGGCTTATAATAACAAAACCACGTCACTTCCCGTGAGTGTCGTACAAGTCATTGGGACGAGCAGCAGCGTTCTGGTTGTACCTTACCGTAAGGTAATAGTAATGCAAACCAGCATTTACTGGTGGTAGGGCATATCGTGAGCCCGCACGGCTAGTTTGACAGTAGTCAACTGTAGTTGGCAATTGCCCCTGATCACCCTCTTAGGCGAATCAATACCTTGGGCCAGGAAGGTCAAGTACCTGGTAGTCATCCTGGATGCATCGATGACATTCCGCCTGCACATAAAATCTGTCCGCGACCGCGCCGCGTTTATTCTCGGCAGACTTTATCCTATGATTTGTAAGGGGAGTAAAATGTCCCTTCGGAGTAAGGTGACACTTTACAAACTTGCAAACGACCCATCATGACATACGCGAGTGTGGTGCATAAACATAAACACATTCCAATTAGATTTTTGCGCGTTAGCCGTCGGAGTACCGTGGTCCTTCAGGAACGTCGACCTACGCGACGACCTGGGCCTCGAATCGACCCGTAAATACCTAATGTCAACGTCGGATCGTTACTTCGATAAGGCTATGCGTCATGATATTTATTTATTTATTTAAATAAGTACTGCCACATCACAAACATCTGACATTGAAAATAAATTTAATAATTTGATAATCGCCTTATCGTTGCCGCCGCCGACTACTCTCCGAATCCTGCCCACGCGGAAGCCAGTCACCGTCGACACCCTAGACACGTGCTTACGGTTCCATCAGATCCAATAACCCTTGCATTAGACGCCTTCAGCTCTAACACTAGGAGCCGGCTAAAGGACCCCGGTAACCATACTCGTCGAACTCGGCAAGGGTTCGTCGTGCAACCTAACCCATCCATCAGCCCGCTCAGTTTCTCGCCGGATCTTCTCAATGGGTCGCAATTCGGATCCGGTAGCAGATTCACTCGCAGAGTAGCTGCTCTTGAGTTGTTAGGTTTCCTTGGAGGCGCTCGGGCAACTGTTAGTAAGCCCCACGCCTCCTGGCTGAGCCTTTGCTCACCCACCTGTCCTGGTGAAACTGGAAAGGCCTCCGGGCCACCAGCAATACTTCCTTCATAAAAAAAAGAAGTTGACAATTTATAGTTGAAACCTCGAACCTAACGTTGTCTAAACGCTCCGCTGACAACAGACAACTTCCTGAAGATGATCATATTTTGCTTCCTCTAGCATTGTTAGGAATTTTACTAGAAGTATTCAAAAGCACGCTTAACAGATGGAGTGAAAGTGAAATAAAAAAAAAACGGTTCGTAATATGAGAGTACTAATGTTGAAATGTTTGCTTTGTCCTTTTTTTACCTCGAAACGAAGAAACGGATTGTAATGTTTTTTAATAGATAGTTTTAGGTCAGGAGAGGTAACACTGGCTAAATTTTATCCCGAAAAATCATGTCACTCCCACGGGAAACTGTTTTATTACTTTTAGAAAATTTACCAGACACAGTAGGAAAAATAAACATTTTTCTTGGCAAATCCGCGGGTATCAGCTAGTTGTCCTTAAATAATCGCAATCAGTTGACAAAGTTAAGTAACAGCTTAAGACCAACATTTCCCAAACGTTGGATAATTTGTATCTTCTCCGGTTTTCGCGAGCTTGTAGACATGCCTAATTAAAACTATTTTACTGGTTTAAAGTCGGAAGCCGAAAAAAAAAAGATTACCTACAATAAACACGCGATAAAAGAAATATCATTATGTTGGATGTTTACTTTTAAAATTTACAAACACATAAAGTATCGATTCCTTCCTTATATCTTATATACCTTAACATTCAAAAATATTTATGTAAATTACTTTTATTATTTCATTTGTATTGTAAATAAATATTTTCAATATGTATCTATTCAAATAAGGAGCATAACGTCATCAAAATTGAGAAGTAACCTTGGTAAGTTTTGAACTTCGAAAGTCCGACTTTATGCATGAACCACTGCATACATACATTATGTAGTACGTCCTTTACCACTGGATCCGGTTAATGTGCAAATAAATAGAATTTAGTCATTTATGCTAAAATAATTCAGTTAAACAACACATTAATAAGTTAACATATTTATAATACAATAATTATGTCAGTCAATTTCTGTTTTTAAATAATTAATTTACGTAGTAATAAGTTAATTTATTTAAATACCGTTCCCTTCCATTGATTTCAATCAAAAACAATCGAAACAATGATATCAAAATAAATTTTTGTTTTAAGTCTTTTATGAAATTTAAAAGATCATTTAATTGGGCAATCGTATCAATTAATTCTGAATTTGTCAAAACAAGTTTCACTTTGGAGCGGTCAGAGGCATTGTACTTTGTTGAAGTCGATGCATGAGGTCATGCTCCCAGGCTTGAAACTATTTTACAATACCTACACAATACAATTTAGACTAAAACTTACATGTCTGGATCTCCTCTGTTCATTTAGATCAGGGGTCAATCAGCTATCACGGCTATTAGTCCAGTCGATCGCAGCAATGCAAAAAATATAAATACATAGAACAGACTGCGCAATGTAATCATGAACTGCGGCGCACATCATCTTCCTCTTGTACCATTTGTTAAATATGTTATAATTTGATGTTGCTGATTATATGTGATATTTATGTGAATCAACATTTTCCTACTTAAAACAAATAAAAAATAAACACCGTCTAAAACAAAAAATACCAACCTGATTTTAAAAAATTAGGGCAAGATGCTCAAACGCAACGCTGCAAGGTTAAATTTTAATTGTATGCTAATATTTTTAATAAAATATTATAATATATACTACTTATTTGTATATTGAACTATATTGTTTCATTACATTTCAAGGAATGACATTGTTAGATCGCAGATGGTTTCGTCAGTCAACAGTCGATCTTGCTTCTAATCAAGTTGGGGTTGCGGTAAGAGATGCATTTTTTATAATTTATAAGGGAACTATAGTGAGAAATATAGTTGCAAAATTAAAAGAATAATAATGTTGTTGCGTATCATATAATAATTGTGTGCTTTATAAAAAAATGTTTAATTATGCAGACTTCTGTGGTTTTTCACATTATGGTTAAATTGTTGTTATCATTTTATACATCCTCTCAAATGGCGTTGATAGTTATCTGCATATTTAAGTCGTCGTGGCCCAAAGGATAAGACGTCCGGTGCGTTCGTGTTGAGCGATGCACTGGTGTTCGAATCTCAGACGGGTACCAATTTTTCTAATGAAATACGTACTCAACAAATGTTCACGATTGATTTCCACGGTGAAGGAATAACATCGTGTAATAAAAATCAAACCCGCAAAATTATAATTTGCGTAATTACTGGTGGTAGGAGCTCTTGTGAGTCCGCGCGGATAGGTACCACCGCCCTGCCTATTTCTGCCGTGAAGCAGTAATGCGTTTCGGTTTGAAGAGTGGGGCAGCCGTTGTAACTATACTGAGACCTTAGAACTTATATTATCTCAAGGTGGGTGGCACATTTACGTTGTAGATGCCTATGGGCTCTAGTAACCACTTATCACCAGGTGGGCAGTGAGCACGTCCACCCATCTAGCAAAAAAAAAAAATCCAAGTTATTTGTGGAAAACACACTGGAATATTTGATATTAATATCTTTAGTTGATTTGTATCTTATGTTCATGTAACATTTTTTTAAATTAATTGTATGAAATTCGTGTACAATTTGCTAATATTATCTCTATAAATAAACAAGGGAACTTTTTAATTTGTGCTCGTGCTTAAGCACCGACACATAAAAACAAACTCTACTTTGAAAATATTATACATAAATTATTTTAGTGCATTACTAAAATATTTGTTTACATTCTAATGATCAATTTTGTACAAATATGGTTTAAGCTCAGACGAGGCAGTTTTCGTTCCGATATATCATTAAGAATGCGCATCTTATAACATTACTAATAAATTTTGAAATCCCAAATCGAGCGAATTTTAATTATAAAAAAGATACTGGTGGTAGGACCTCTTGTGAGTCCGAGCGGGTAGGTACCACCGCCCTGCCTATTTCTGCCGTGAAGCAGTAATGCGTTTCGGTTTGAAGGGTGGGGGCAGCCGTTGTAACTATACTTGAGACTTTAGAACTTATATCTAATCGCTTAAGACCAGGTGGGCTGTGAGCTCGTCCACCCATATAGCAATAAAAAAAAGAAAGATAATACCATGAGAGATCGATTTAATTTTAGCCTAAGTATACCTACGATGCGCAGACGCCCCCCCGCTCTTTTAACGAGAGCTCACGACTGGTGCCTTCTACTCACGGAATAGATAAATAAGGTAACCTTATTTATCTATTCCGTGCTTCTACTATACCACTCATAGAAAGAAAATACGATAAGATAAAGTGCGTCCATGTCAATGAGTCACGCCACAAGTCACCTTGCTTGAAGAACAATGACCATACTGACCAACGTATATCAACTTTGTTGACGTCATCTTTAACAAAACAAAAACAGTTTATTAAGTTTCAGCTTGTTCAAACGATTACAATTAATTACTTATCTTTTAAAAAGCAAAAAAATGGAATAATGTTTACATTTAGTAATTAAATCAGTTTTATTTTTTATTTACAGAATTAATTAAACAGATTTACAAAATGAATAAAAACAAATTAATTAACCCCCTCTTGATTTGTACTTGATTACATGTCGGTATCCGGTCCATCCGATGTTCATTGACATATCAATGTCACTCACCACCACCTTCAAAGGTGACGTCAAAATCTGAACTGTTTCGATATGACAGTTCAGACAGTTGTCTTTTTCACTTGAACGCATGACTGCTTCACGGTAAACAGGACAACGATACATATACCGTATAAGTTCAAGCGTCACTAATTAGTGAAATGTGTATGACTAAGCTTAAACAACACCACAGCAGTAACTTTTCTAGTAGGTACATACTTATATATAAAAATCATCAATTAATCTGACAAACCCACGACAAATAGCTACTTTATGTAATGAGAACAACGTCCCATTTGAATCTACTAAATTTCTTCTAACGCTATAGTAATATTCAAAGGAGACGGAAAATCGTGGGCCAAAAATGTAATAACTTGGAATGTAGTCTAAAAAATTTGCCATATTTTTTTTTTTATATAAGAATATAAAAAATCACCTCAATCCTCTTTCTGGGAAAAATGAGAAAGTTAGTTTTTGTCGGTATAAAGGTGTGATCGATTTAATTAATCGATTACAGGATTATAAAAAGAAAAACATTGCACTAGGTAATTAATGCAAAGTAATTAAATGAGCGATTTATACTTGTTGTATACAAGTGCGGTATACGCCGGATTTAATTGCGATTATATACATAAATGAAGAAAAAGTCTATTATTACTTAAAAAAGTAATATGATTATCGATTTCAAATCGATTAAAATCGATTGTATTTTTTATGACAGCTTTGACAGTAAGCTGACATGACGTTTGTTCATAGATTATACAATTATTTTTTGGCGCTTGTTGGTTTTTTCTGCTCTACTCGTTTTGTATCTTCGGCGCATTTACCCATTCCGACAGGAGCCCTCTTCTTCGATATAGCGAAGGCGTTCGATAAAGTCTGGCACAACGGTTTGATATACAAACTGTATAACATGGGAGTGCCAGACAGACTCGTGCTCATCATACGAGACTACTTGTCGAACCGTTCGTTCCGATATCGAGTCGAGGGAACGCGTTCCCGGCCCCGTCACGTCACAGCCGGAGTCCCGCAAGGCTCCGCCCTCTCCCCGTTACTATTTAGTTTGTATATCAATGATATACCCCGGTCTCCGGAGACCCATCTGGCGCTCTTCGCCGATGACACCGCCATCTACTACTCGTGTAGGAAGAAGGCGTTGCTTCATCGACGACTTCAGACCGCAGCTACCACCATGGGACAGTGGTTCCGGAAGTGGCGCATCGACATTAACCCCACGAAAAGCACAGCGGTGCTCTTCAAAAGGGGTCGCCCTCCGAACACCACGCTGAGCATCCCCCTCCCGACTAGGCGCGTCAACACCCCCGCCCCCGCCGTTCGCCCAATCACGATGTTCGACCAGCCCATACCGTGGGCCCCGAAGGTCAAATATTTAGGCGTCACCCTCGACAGTAGGATGACATTCCGCCCCCACATCAAGACGGTACGCGACCGTGCCGCCTTCATTCTAGGACGTCTCTACCCGATGATATGTAGGCGAAGTAAAATGTCCCTTAGAAATAAGGTGACACTCTACAAAACTTGCATACGCCCCGTCATGACCTATGCAAGTGTAGTGTTCGCTCACGCGGCCCGCATACACTTAAAATCCTTTCAAATTATTCAATCCCGTTTTTGCAGGATAGCCGTCGGAGCCCCGTGGTTCGTCAGGAACGTCGACCTCCATGACGACCTGGACTTAGAGTCCATCAGTAAGTATCTTCAGTCGGCGTCCATGCGCCACTTCGATAAAGCGGCACGACACGAGAACCCTCTCATCGTGGCCGCCGGTAACTACATTCCCGATCCTGCGGACAGAATGGAAAGCAGTCGACGTCGCCCTAAACACGTCATCTCGGATCCTCCTGATCCACTAACGGTGCTTTTAGGTACTTCAAGCACCGGTCACCGTTCTCGTCGAACCCGTCGCTTGCGACGAAGGGCTCGACGAGTAAATTAACTCTCAGACACAGCCCACTGAGTTTCTCGCCGGATCTTCTCAGTGGGTCGCGTTTCCGATCCGGTGGTAGATTCTGCGAAGCACGACTCTTGCTAGGGTTCGTGTTAGCAACATCGTCAGGTTTGAGCCCCGTGAGCTCACCTACTAAAGTTAAGGCTACGCTGAAATAGCCGCTAGGGCTATCAGCTTAGGTAGGAAAAAAAAAAAAAAAAGGCGCATTTTGAGTGTGTATCTATCGGGCTGTTTTTATATTTTCAACGATCACTGCTTTATTATTACGGATTCCAACTCTGCCAGCCTTGGACGACAATTGCTTCTACACTGGACACCGAAGATCGCTCACACGTTTGACTTGAAATTTTTGCATTGGATACTGTTGAAATTATGGATCGCTGTGTGAATTGTGGGATAGCAATTCCATATTCCATACCTGATATATATCATTGATATTCATTCATAATATGACATTTAAAAGATTATCTAATGGATATAATAAACATTTACTTATGCTTAAATAAGTTATTATTCAGCTCTTTTAAATATATTGTAACATAACCTAACTTTTACTAAATCTTGATTAACTCGGCTCTCAGATTGAGAAAACTTTTATAATTTTCAGCAAGGTACTGATAAATCTGAATCTATTAATTCATATTAGTTTCATCACGTTACATTCGGGCCCAAAAATGTATGTAATCGTTTCAGTCTCCTTTGTATGCGGAAGGGGTCTATTGGTATTGGAACGTTTTTTATGCCGTCTCGAGTCTCGACTGTGTCTGGCATTTCAAAACCATTCTGCGTTCACTGAGAAAACAGACGTTGAGCTGTATGCTTGTTCATTCGTTTAAGCAATAAATAAATCAAATAGTATAAGATTTTGTTCTGTTACAACCAGTTTACGCTTTTTTGGGGTTCCGTTCTTGAAAACGAAAAGAAAAACTAAAAAAAAGCTCAATTCGGGAACGAGTACATGCGTCAATTTAAAATTAGTACCAAATAATCTGCGGCGGAAGGAAAAAGACCTCAAGCTTCTCAATCAAAGCAGATACGCAACGCAATCGCAATATATAATATAGAGGTCGAAATAGTGCTCCAGCTAATCTCCAGGAGCTACAAAATGCGCTCAAAGAGGAATGGGACGCCATGCCACAAGACTTTATCAGAAACTTGATAGAGTCGATGGGGAATCGGTGTGAAGCTGTAATTCGGGCAAGAGGGGGCAATACTTGTTACTAATAAATGATTTTTCAGTATTTTTTGTGTTTTTTTTTTTATTAATCCCCAAATTTTAAACGGTTTAGTTGAGTAATCATTTTGTAATAAAGATTAAATTGTTGTTGTATTTTATTTTCCTCAAGAAAGTAACCTTATCTCCACTTATATGGTATCATTGAATAGGTATTGCACTAACCTTTAACCCTATGTTAAAAAATATATGTATTTTTTTAAATTAAAAGAAGTAAATAATATTTTTCAAAAAATGTACAGATGTGCGATTTCATTGCACCCGAGTGTATTTTATAACTCATAGAAACTTATATTAATATATACCTATTGAACTGGAATCATAAATTTTAGCAATACGCAAAGTGTTCTAGTGAGGGGCGAAGTTAGAAAGCATTATAGTATATTTATATCTTTGATTACAAATAAAATAAGATAATGTCGTTGAGACATATCTTCGTCTAATAGCTTCGTGGAAGTCTATATAGGATAGTGGTTGTCAGTGGTTATAACTTAGTTACAAAAGTTCCACATGCCTGTTTTAGAAGTACAGGAAACACGCATACCGGATAAGATCAATTACCATCAAATCCAGAAAACTATTAGCTCGAACCTTTTTTTCATTTGGTAGATTCTGCGAAGCACGACTCTTACTAGGGTTCGTGTTAGCATTGTCATCAGGTTTGAGCCCCTGAGCTCACCTACTACCCACGGTTACGCTGAAATAGCCTCTAAGGCTATCAGCTTAGGTAAAAAAAAAAAAAGGTTCTAATCAAGTTGGCCATCCCTGCTCTAGACAGTGTGAATTAATTTTGTTCCGGTAGTAGGTAGGTGGGATGGTAAAAAAAAAGATGACGGGATCACGTCAAACAAAACCTTTAATAAAAATACGACCGAGAATTGAATCTGGATCGCTATAGTTTGCAGGATCACTAAGAATTCAACCAAAAAGGCAATATTATTATCGCGTTTCTTTACCTTGAAAAATAAGCGCCTGCCTTTTTATTGCAGCAATATTTATTTAAAGCGGCTTTAAGCATTTTTAAGGCGCTAAGCGTTTCTAATGTACACATTAAAGACTAAAATTAAATAATAGTTCTAAATTATTATAGAATCGCAATCGCTATCTAAATCATCATCAAATTAAAATTAGCGTGATAAAATTCAAACCTGCACATTATTAATTTTCGTAATTACCGGTCCTTTGAGCGTGTTCAGGTAGTTACCACCGCCCTTTCCACTTTTGTAGAATTCAATTGAAACTTAGACCACCAATTTCAAGGTGATTGGCGGCATTTACTTCATTTCTACAGGTTCCAGTAATCGCTTAACACCAGCTGAGCTGTGCGTTCGTTTGTCCATCTAAGCAATAAATAAATAAAATGGTATAAGATTTTTATTCTGCTGCAACCAGCTAACGTCACGTCCTTACGGATCCATCAGATCCATTAACCTAAGCACTAGACGCCTTCAGCTCTATCATTAGGAGCAGGTTTAGAAACCCGGCTGACCGTACTCGTCGAACTCGGCAAAGACTTCGACGTGCAACCTAACACAAACATCAACCCGCTAAGTTTCTCGCCGGATCTTCTCAGGGGGTTGCGATTCCGATCCAGTAGTAGATTCATTCGCGAAGCAGCTGCTCTTGAGTTGTTAGGTCTTCTCTGGAGGCGCTCGGGTAGCTGTTATCAAATCCCACCCCTCCTGGCTGAGTTCGTGCTCGCCCACATAGGTGGGCGATAGGCACCAGGATAGCCTGATGAAACTGAAATGGCCTCTGAGCCATCAGTAATTCTTCAATTATAAAAAAAAAAATTACGCTTTTTAGGGTTCCGTTATTCAAAAACAGACAAAAAACTGGTATTATTAGGTATTAATTTAAAATTAATATCAAATACTGAGATCGGCGGCGGTAAAAAAGTAAACTCAAGCTACTCAATCAAAGAAGATCTATAAGCAACGCAATCGAAATATCTAATGTTTCATAACTCATAAAAACGTACGTTGTACCTCAAATATGCCAGTTGACTTGGAATCATAAAATTTCGCAATACGCAAAGTGTTCTAGTCTAAGTAAAGGGAGAAGTCAGAAAGCATTATAGTATATCTTTGACTACAAATATTGTTTTTTATTTTTTTATTTGTGACTTATTTATCCTAGGACAGCACAACGTCTGCAAGACCCGACCTAAGATTTAAATTATGAAAGCTACTTTTCTTTATTTGTATTTATTGTATTTTGTGCGGATGCGTGTGTCTTTGAATTTGTGAGCAAGTGTAGGTATATGTTCATGTGTATCCATCTCAGTGAAATAATCAGATATACATTATTTCTAAGACAATGCTTCAAGGGAACAGAGTACTGCATCTTGTCCGAATAAATTTAATAATACACAGGCAAACAAGAACACCCTTACAGAAGCCAGTAGAATATTATTTTAAATTTAAGAGTTGTAACGTTAAAGCATTATTGAGCAGCCTGAGAACTTGCGTGTTCTTGGAGTATTAACAAATACTAATTAAGTCGTACTGTTTTCAAAAACTTACTAGGCGTGATTCCTTTGCAATGCTTTGTTAAATATGAGGTTTTTTTTTTATTGCTTAGATTGATGGACGAGCTCACAGCCCACCTGATTTTAAGTGGTTACTGGAGCTCATAGACATCTACAACGTAAATGCGCCACCCACCTCGAGATATAAGTTCTAAGGTCTCAGTATAACTAGTCAGGTCATAAGTATTGTCACACAGTAAAAACTTTTCTTTTAGAATGCTGGCCACAAAAAAGTTTATTGAATTCGAATTTCGAATTGTTCATGAAAAAAAAAATGTATACTTTTAGAATTTTACTCATTTTTAAATATGGAGTGGACGCTTAAAGAAGACCGTGTTGCAGTTATTGCGTTGCATCGTTGCGGTTACGCGCCAATTCAAATTTTTAACATACTGAAAAATTTGAATATAACCAAAAGATTCGTTTACCGTACCATCAAACGATACAATGAAGACTCTAGTGTAGGTGACAGGTCAAGAAGTGGTCGCCCTCGGTCTGTTAGGACTCCAGCAGTGATAAAAGCTGTGAAGGCGCGAATTCAAAGAAATCCCAAACGTAAGCAGAAACTGTTGGCCCTTCAGATGGGGTTAAGCAGAACCACGGTGAAAAGGGTGTTAAATGAAGAAAAGGGTATTAAAAGATAAAAAATATCGGGAAATTCTTTTTTCGGATGAAAATTTTTTTACCGTAGAAGAGAGCTACAACAAACAAAATAATAAGGTGTACGCACACAGTAGTAAAGAAGCGAGCAACCGTATTCCGCGTGTCCAACGAGGTCATTTTCCATCCTCGCTCATGGTATGGTTGGGAGTTTCTTATTGGGGCTTAACAGAGGTACATTTTTGTGAGAAAGGTGTAAAAACGAATGCAGTTGTGTATCAAAATATAGTCCTGACGAACCTTGTGGAACCAGTTTCTCATACCATGTTCAATAACAGGCACTGGGTATTCCAACAAGATTCGGCGACAGCTCATAGAGCGAAGAGCACACAAGACTGGCTGGCGGCGCGTGAAATCGACTTCATCCGGCACGAAGACTGGCCCTCATCCAGTCCAGATTTGAATCCGTTAGATTACAAGATATGGCAAGACTTGGAGGAAAAGGCGTGCTCAAAGCCTCATCCCAATTTGGAGTCACTCAAGACATCCTTGATTAAGGCAGCCGCCGATATTGACATGGACCTCGTTCGTGCTGCGATAGACGACTGGCCGCGCAGATTGAAAGCCTGTATTTAAAATCACGGAGGTCATTTTGAATAAACTTTAGTGTCATAAGAATCTATGTTTTGTTAAGTTCATTTGGGTATATGAATGGTTACATAATGAATAAACTTGTTTCAATTATTTTACATTAAACATGTGATAGAATTTATGACCTGACTAGGTAGTTACAACGGCTACCCCACCCTTCGAACCGAAACGCATTACTGCTTCACGGCGGAAATAGGCGGGGTGGTGGTACCAACCCGTGCGGACTCCCAAGAGGTCCTACCACCAGTGATTACGCAAATTATAATTTTGCGGGTTTGATTTTATTACAGGATGTTATTCCTTCACCGTGGAAGTTAATCGTGAACATTTGTTGAGTACGTATTTCATTAGAAAAATTGGTACCCGCCTGCGGGATTCGAACACCGGTGCATCGCTTCATACGAATGCACCGGACGTCTTATCCTTTAGGCCACGATGACTTCAAAAAGAATGAGCCAGATAATCCGTTACGTGCTTTAAGCTATATTTTGTATTCTCCGAGTACAACCAGGTATCAGCTGAGGTCGTCGTGGCCTAAAGGATAAGACGTACTCAACAAATGTTCACGATTGACTTCCACGGTGAAGGAATAACATTGTGTAATAAAAATCAAACCTGCAAAATTATAATTTGCGTAATTACTGGTGGTAGGACCTCTTGTGAGTCCGCGCGGTATTTTTCAAACCGGTTCAGTAGTTTCGGAGCCTATTCAATACAAACAAACAAACAAATCTTTCCTCTTTATAATATTAGTATAGATGTACGTTCGTACGTTCATTCAACATCCAGATTTTCCAATATTCATATTTAATATTTGGAAATTATTTCTATGAATTCGTCTCATGAACCTACTCAATTCTGCTCACGAATTCTACTCCACAAATGTTCACGATTTACTTCCAGGGTGAAGGCATAACATCGTGTAATAAAAATCAAACCTGCAAAATTATAATTTGCGTAATTACTGGTGGTAGGACCTCTTGTGAGTCCGCGCGGGTAGGTACCACCACCCTGCCTATTTCTGCCGCGAAGCAGTAATGCGTTTCGGTTAGAAGGGTGGGGCAGCCGTTGCAACTATACTTGAGACCTTAGAACTTATATCTCAAGGAGGGTGGCGCATTTACGTTGTAGACGTCTATGGGCTCCAGTAACTACTTAACACCAGGTGGGCTGTGAGCTCGTCCAACCATCAAATGCTTCGCGGCAGAAACAAGTAGGAAAACTGTAACAACCGTGCGAACTTACAAAACGTCCTACCATCAGTAAGTTACACACTCGTACATTCGCGCGTCATTGATATCCGATGGAATCAGCCTTGTGAATTTCCCAACTTCAAAATTATATTTTTTTTTAGTAAACACAGCTATATACAGCACGTCAGATATTGTTCATTTTTCCTAACCTTCTCGAATTCTCATTTCAACAGTTTCAACTAAAGAATAAAAATAAAAATATCTGGTTTTGAAATAAAATGATCCATACTAACAATTTTTTTGTTCTATTATAAGCTATATAACATCACGCTAAGACCAATACGAACGGAGCATTAATAAAGAATGTTTCAAATTCCGGTTTTTTTTTCTCCTTTTGAGAGCTTCCACTGTGTGCGCTGCGGAAACGGTTAAGTTTCGCTCAAATAATGTAGGACAGAATAGTTCCCCTTGAAAAGTTCTACAAAAAGTCTGCGACAGCATATATGTCTATATTTTAAGGTTGGCTCACTATAACCTTTTTTATGCTAACCAAATTTGTTCTAAAATAAAGCATTATTTGTGAAGGTGTTTTTATAAAGATGATACTAATTCTTATCCAAATAAATACGTTATTCATTACAAGTATTTAATTTTAAAGAAATTTGCCCTTTACATCACTTGAGTTTAATGAATATCTTAAAAGATATCGCAGTTTGTACATTTGTAGCATATTATACATTTTTCTGGATTTCTCCAGGAGTCCATCATCAGATCCTGATCCTCATCATTACAGGACCATTTGAGAAGTCTACCCTTTCGGACAAAAAAAAAGAAAAAAGAATTATAAGAATCGAGAAATCAGTGAACATACCTGCATAAAAAAAAGGTAGTTGAATTGATAATTTTTTCTTTTGAAGTCGTTTAAAAAGCGTGATTTTGGTACCTTAAATAGCTCCTTAACATTCTATTATTCAAAAATGTTTTCACCTTCAACGTAAATGAAGTCGCGGGTAAAATTTAGTGTTATCCCAAAGTAACTATTCCACGCGGACGAAGTTGCGGGCAAAACCTAATGTATATTTAATTGATTTCGACTACATTGAAGATACATATTGTCCATTTATTTCGTGGAAGTCAGTTGTCCATTTTGAATTATAACTAACGGATTCGGCAGATGTTGTCCTGTACACGTCTTATATCTAAAAATTACAAACTTTTTAAATCAGTTGTAACAATGTGGAGCGTAACAAAGATATTTTTTTATAAGTCATTACAACACCGAATTGTGAATCTAAGCCATACTCGAATTTACTGGGACACAAACAATTTTTTTAAATCAAAATCGGTCCAGGCATTTAATAGGAATTCACTAACACATACACGAACAGGAGAATTATGTGTTCAGATAGCTCAATTGGGTTTTTGTGATACCATTGTTGCCAGTGTCAAGTTTATAAAAATCCTCAATTATTATAATAGGTTGGGGAAAAAGTTTCTTTGCATTTTTTAAGAAAATTCACAACATATTTTAATATAGTTTATTTATATTTAACTAAAGTATCTAGGTACCATTTGGTTCGATAACTTTTTGCCATCTTGTAGGTAGGGACATGATCCCATTGCTATAGAAATGTTGGAGCTTCTGATCAAAATACCGCGACAATTGGTTTTGGCAGTCTTCTCGAGATGTTAACCTGACACTGCCTAAAGAATTCTGAAGAGACCAAAACAGGTGGAAATCTGAAGGTGCAAGGTCAGGACTATACGGCGGATGCATTAACACCTCCCAGCCAAGCTCTCTTAATTTTTGCTGAGTGGCTAAGGATGTGTGAGGTTTAGCGTTATCATGATGAAAAACTACACCCCTTCTGTTAATTAATTCCGGCCACTTTCTCTCAACTTCTTGTTTTAATCTCATCAGTTGTTCGCAGTAGAGCTTAGAATCGATGGTCCTGTTGGTGGTAACAGCTCATAATGAATAATGCCCTTCCAATCCCACCACACATACACAGCATCATCTTGTTGCGAGTTAACCCGGGTTTCGCCACAGTCTATGAAGCCTGATCGGCCTTTGACCACGACCTTTTTCGCACGTACTTGTAGTACGTGATCCACTTTTCATCACCAGTTATCAGCTTCTTCAAAAATGGTTCGGTTTCATTACGTCGTAATAAAGAATCACAAATGAGTACACGGTTCATTAGGTTTCTTTCAGTGAGCTCGTGAGATACCCAAATATCGAGCTTTTTTGTGTACCCAGTTTTTTGCAAATGCACCAAAACTCTTTTGTGGTCAATTCCCAGTTCTGCAGGTACGTCGTAACTACAGATATGCCGATCTTGTTCCACTTTTTCAAAAATGGCATCCATTTTATCCGTAATAGGGCGTACAGAGCGACGTGCATCTTTGACATCAAAAATTCCGGATTGAAAACGCTTAAACCTTTGTGCTACTCTCACAGACACTGCACATGGTCCATAAACATCGCAATTTTTTTTTTCGCGGCTTGCGTTGCATTTTTATCGTTTTTGTAGTAAAATTTTAAAATGTATCGAATTTCTTCATTAGATTCACTCATCTTGACAGTACAAATAATAAATAAAAATCACACATTTTCCTAATTTGAATTTGGAATTATCTTCTTTAAAATTTAAACTTTTAATGATACCAAAACCAGCCAGATACAAATAGCCAAGATTTTATTACAAGTTCATTCATACTATAATGCGAAAAGACTTTTCCCCCAACCTATTATAAATACCTCAAATGAGCGGAATAAGGTGCAGTTACTTTATTTGAAATTATAATCCATCAGGATGAAATTGAATTATATGAAACGAAACTAGATGAGATGAAATGAAGTAGCGTCCCAATAAAATGGTTCCCTCCATTTTATTTATATTTCAGTGGGATTTTTGGAGGAACGTGGGAAGCCACGTCCAACGACTTTGTTTATTTTTTGCACACTAATGTACTTTAACAGATGCTAAACGATTAATGAACCACCACTGTTACACGTTTAACTTACTTTTTTTTTCCTACCTATGCTGATAGCCTTGAGAGGCTATTTCAGCTTCGCCCTAACGTTTGTAGGTGAGCTCGCGGGTCTCAACCGGAGAGTTGCTAACACTGACCCCAGCAAGAGCAGTGCTTCGCAGAATCTACCACCGGATCGGAAACGCGACCCACTAAGAAGATCCGGCGAGAAACTCAGTGGGCTGTGTCTATGGGTTAGTTCGCTCGTCGAGCCCTTCGTCGCAAGCGACGGGTTCGACGAGGACGGTGACCGATTAACTCACAATTAACTTAGCTTCGCTACTCGCGTTCCCGCCAAAACGACCTCAAGCTATGGGTCGTTGAATGACATAACTATTCACCTAAAAATATGTAGCAATAATTACAAAACAAGTTTTTAAAAGATAATAACATTTGTTTGACAGCATAATCACTATAAATCTTGAAAAAGCTTTAAACTTTCGAAATTCGTAAAACAAACATCGTCCGTTCCATATTCATTACAGCAATAAATTGAATTTCACCAGTAATATTGTTAATATTGACCTTTAAATGGATACAAGATTAATGTAATTTCAAAGTAATATTTTTTATATAACACAGAAGCCAAACTATGTGAACCTAAACAACGCAAATCGCCTTCAAGAATTTACATTAATCAAATTAACTATATTCTCAAGATCTTAAAGATTGTTTGACAAATTAATCTAATTGACATATCGAATATATTATATTATACCTTCATTGTGTTATTTTAAACGAGAAATTTTGAAATCAAAATTTAATTTCGAAACTACATGAATGAATTTGAGGTCTTAAAGTTTTATCATTAAAATATTTTTTTGGGTCACAGTTAAGGTCTTACACTCGAGTACATTACCCAATCTTCTTGAACTATGGTTGGAAGCCTTGCATTTAATTATTTTTCTTGACAAATCTGAAGTGACTCCTTCCAAGCACAAGACTAATTTATGTGTTCCATTATGTTAAAACAAAACCTAACGTACCTAATCTGAGGTACATACTTAAGACAACAAGTAAATGATGTCAGCAAAAAGAATGACAAACTATCGCCTTGCCTTAGAAAAAGAGGAAGGACTGTTTATATTTTTGTAATCTAATCTATTTCGAATGAAGCCTGTATTGAACGTATGTGAAACATGTAAAGGTATTGTGCAACATTTCGCAAATCGTTTCTACCGTCGACAATACCGTGACAACCGCCGAAGACAAATACGTACCTGGTTATCTTATGAATAATGCCGATTATGTTGAGTAAACACGCGCACACGCGTCCCAATGCATTTTTCACAGAAGTTTATCATCTACAGGGTGTTTATATACATAACTGTTTTGTTTTAATATTTCGGAATACAATTTTTTATTATTATTTCAAAGTCTTGGTCCATCGTTAGTTGATTGAGTGAATTCGACAAATAAGTTGCCGACTATTAGATAGATTTTTACTTTTTTTCCATGGTTTTTAGATCAACCCATTTTGTAGTGAAAATAAGCTGCTGCGTAGTGTGCTTTTTTGTCTGCGAGGGTAGACGATCATACAGTGAACAGCAATGCCAAGACACAGCCGGAAAATTTGTTCACACATAGGCACATAGACAAGGACATATCATAGCGCTTAGAAAGCAATCTTGGAGGGAATTCCATTTAGTAGTCTTCCCAGATAGTCCAGATGCTAGGTATTAACTCTGTTCCAGTAGCGGATGGTGTGAAAGGAGATGATAGGACCAATTTACATAATTCGTCAAATAATTCCCTTTGAAAAATATTATGTACTCATGTTCATGTTCATGTGCCTAAATTCAATTCAATTCGGGTAGGTCCCATTTTTTACTATGAAGAATCAACATGCTAAATGAAATAAAAACTCACATTAACTAGTAGTGCGGCATGTTGTAAGCAAGCTTTGGTATACTTATATACTTATAGGGTGATATACTTATAGGGTAATATAAATTCACGAACGACTTCTACAATTGTTATTACAGGATGACAATCTTGTAACATGGCCAAAGCTTTAAGCTTGCAAAATTAATTTACCTGTGGAACCAGTGTTGCAACTATATTTCTCCCTCGAACCAGTTCAGCGTTATGGTTTTGAAGAGCGGGCGATTGAGACTTTGTAAGCATGAAGAACTCCTCACGTTTCGAAGTTTATTATGATAGCAGCCTATCATCATAAACTTAAAATAAAACCTTTTCCGACTAATATACAAACTTTTTTTATTGAAAACGCCCTATATGTAGTTGAATATCGACATCGAATATCCATTTTAATTTCACTTTCATTAAAAATCACATCATTACGTATATCGAATCTCTTAAGGTATTACACCATTGTCGACGGTGCATTATTGTTGCGAGTAAAAACACAGTTCGGTACATCCTGTGCGTGAACACGAGGCGGCGCGGCGTCGCACGACTCACCTAGATGTCGCACCTATTGTCCACGGCGTTTTGACCTGGGTAGTGGGTGAGCCACTACCGCACTATTACCTCACACTTTCAATATTAGGTTACGAGTATTTTACCTCAAGGTCCACTTTTAGGAGTAAATAGAGGTGGTATAAATGCAAAGACGAACGATAATGATGCGCAGTCGTCGATCAGTCACTCGTACGATAATGAATGCGTCCGTTGCTCTTGTGTTGTGCTTTGTTCTCGGTACGTGAAATGTAAACTTAATTTTTCTATGAATTGTCTATGTATTTGCGTATTTTATTGTTAATTTTAAAGTCAATATTTTTTTTTTATTTCAATTGCAGGCAGTGCCGTAGGATACAATCTGCAGAGGGATGCTCCGTACAATATCGGACCCAATGATCCATATAAGTTCGATTACACGAACTTAGGACAGGAGCAATCTCAACGATTGTTCTGGGGCAATCAAGGATCTAATCAAGTCGGCGGGTCTGGACTATGGTCTCATTTAACGAACAAGTTTCCGTTCTTACAAACTATGTTCGGGCGCATGGAATTACCAACCAAATATGGGGTCCCGAACCAGTACGATTTATCTAGCGTATACGGCGCACCGAGTGCATCGAGCTTTGGGAATCAGCCTCAGCAATTTTATCAGACGCCACAGTATTATCAGACGCCACAATTTTACCAGCGTCCGCAGCCTGGACAGTTTGGGCAAAGGTTCGCTCCGTCCGGTCGTGATGTAGCGTTCACTGACGACGCTGTGATTGTAACCCCGCCCTTCGTGCCGGCAATCCAACCAGCTCCTGCACCAGCGCCTTTCCCGGCACCAGCCCCAGCACCCGTGCCGTCACCTTCCCCTAACCCTCAACCTGGCTATCAATACAACAAACCACAATACAGATTAGAGTTGCCTCATAAATAGTACTGTAACGAAATAACACTATCCTATCCTGTGATGTAATAATACTGTTATTCTTTAAAACTCTCCTAAATTCGACAAAACGAAGACATAAAATAGTAAACCGTTAAAGCAACCCTAATCAAACGCCACAATCTCAATATACGACACTTTCTTGGACTTATTAATGGATTTCCCTTTGCTTCAGTTTTAACATTAAATATAAAAATAAAGTAGCCAGCGGCTTGGATTGTCGGAAGACAACTGACATTGGTGATGTCTGTGAACGACGGTGATTACTTACCATGAGGTAGACAGTATGCTCGTCTGTCTACATGACAATAAAAAAGAAAATAAATATAATAGTCCTTCTGATTAGCTACCTTGAAGTTCAAGTACCGTTGCTATTTTATTGTTTTACAATCAGTGCGTTTTTATTTATCATTATGTTTAAGCGTATTAACATTTATTATAATATTATATGACTACATGGTCAAAAGTACGGGTTTTACTATTATACTACTTATAGTTATATTATACTATACAAGAAAGCTCTCTGTACTTATAAATGATATTTTCACAGGTAAATATCATTTTACGAGTACCTATATTATTAAAGTAAATACACATAAATAAAAATTGTCCAATATACAATTATTATTTTTATTTCATACCTTCGTCTTCATTGCATTTCCATTAAGACTCAAAAGCTATTCTGGCAAAGAAGATTAGAAAATCTTTCAATAAATACAAGTCAAAAATGCATCAGTGGTTCTTTTAGAGTTTTATCTATTCCTAAAATACTAGCAAATGTAATAATACTATCCATACATTAAAAATAGTGTATAGTAGAAACTTTGCAAGAGCATTTAGGAACAACGAGAAGATCAAGTAAAATATATGTATTTGAGAATGCAAAATATAGTCAACTTTCCATAGTTTTGTTATTTGTAAGGATATTTTAGAGGAACACCTGTTCAAACATCGCCATACAACGACATGCCGACATGAATAAAATTTAACGCTTCTAACTAATTTGAACTTTTGCGAAATTTTATAACAGTTTACAAGTGTGCTCAGTTTAAAACTTACTATTGTTGATCGAAGGTTTACAACCATAAAAATTGTGTCTTTCAAAATATTTGCCAGAAAGTTTTGACAGAAAAAATTAAATGTATTGAATTTTCAAAATTTCAACATTCTTTTATGTACTTCGTGTTTTTGTTTATTTCCCTTGTAGGCAGACAAGGATACGGCCCACCTAATGATGAGTAGTTACCATCGCCCATGGACGTCAGCAATACCAGAGGCAGATCCAAGCCGCTGCCTACCATAAATTTTGTGTGTATTTTGTATTTAACCGTGTATTTTGAAGATCAGACAATTTCTTACTCTTTAGCTTTGAATCATACAGACATTATATTCATGATGTCCTTTGTTCCCTTTGTTCCCCACGTACACAAAGAGGTGTTTTAAGCGTCTGAAGAAGCTACAACTGAATTATTTTGATGAAAATCTATCTAGTGTTTTTATGAGATATGGGTTAATGGCACATTTCACACAGATCGTCAAACGTACACAAAAGACTAGTCGTCCTTTACCGTCCGTATACCATATAGAGCAGCACTAGCTTTTCTAGTCATATCTTTAAGGCGTGACAGATAAGTTACAGAAAATAGTGCAAGCAATCATGGTGATGTAAGTCGGTATAAACTCGTAATTTATAAGTTGTTGTGTTCTAAATGATAAGACTCTTAGGGTACTCGTGTCGAGCAATCCAACTATGTCGATGTTTGAATCCATTACTCTGATACTGATTTTTCTAATAAATACGTCTTAACTCATGTTCACGAATTACTTTCACAATGGAATAGCATCGTGTAATAAAAATCAAACACGCAAAAAATATACAATTTTAACATTCATTTTAACCTCAAGTCCTTAGGTCTGTCTCGCCCTTGACCTGTGGATTAAGTATCATCTGTCGGTCAATTCAGTGGTCACCCTATCTTCTGTTCCACGCGATCCAGGATTAATTCCGAGTCAGAATCATCAATCAATCTCGCATATTATTTATTATGTTTCGGGCTTTTACAACACAGGCGAGTATCGTAGCTTGGGCCGTTGAATATGAAATGCTTCTTATTCTAGCATCTTAAATAATGGTTGATGTCTAGAAATTATCAAATTAATGGAATATCAAGAAAAGCTTAGAAAAAAAGTTATTTTTCTGTACTGATGAGGCGGATCTCATCCGAGGCAGGCTGGAGGTAAAGTCAACGCATTCTTTACGCACGCTTATCTCCCCACCAAACGGCCCCCACTGGACGCCTGTGGGTTGTCGGCCATGATCGCAGTGCCCCTTCATCGGCGGACTATCCAACTCCTTGAAATTCAAACTAGAATTTATGATTACTTCACAGTAGAAATAGAGAGAGAGAGTATTCTTTATTGTACAAAAATAAAAAAAATATATGCGAAACATTAAATACAAAAAAAAAACTACAATTGGCGGTCTTATCGCTAAGAACGAAATTACCGATTACTTTACGATTATCTTAACGTTTTAGGTATTCTAAACATTGCCGGTACATGTATATACACATACGCACATATACGTACATATACATACACAAATTCCTTACATATACACATTTATAAAAAAAACATACACATATACAATGTAACATAATAATAATTTTAGACTAATAGAATCACCTATCATTTTAGATTGTAAATCAATTAGCATCAGGCATTCCTCCTGAAACATCCAATGTAGACAAATCGAATAGTCTTCGTGCACAAACGAAAACACAAGTCTAGGCCTCTAGAACTACAGGTTAGATATAAACCAGAAGGGCTTTTGACTGTGAAACAACAGTTTTTATTTAATGATTTCCCAAAGCGAGATACGTAGCCGTTCGTCATTACAGCGCTAAAAGGCTCGTGTTTAATGTAATGTAAATGTGAAGAAAATAAAAAAACAAATTTATACCAAAATTATTTTATTCCGAAAAGTCACAAAAAAGATTTAGATCGTTAAAACTTTACTAAAGTTAGATTATTAGTTTTATTCAATAAATAAATCTTCCGGCAGTTGCAAAACATCGATGCACATCTATAATGGATGGTGTAAGCTTGCAACTGATGGAAAATAGTTTATAAACGAAAATGCTCATACAATTTTAATAGAAGGAAGTATGTTGCCGTCACCATGTTTTTGCTATTTAATTTACCTATATATTTGCGGTCTCAGTGCCTGTGAAGAGAAAAAAGTGTTAGCTTTACAAAAAATCTGACATCTGACATCACAGTTTAAGCTGATATGTCTAATTCTGATCAATTCGATATTAACCTTAACTTTTACTGTATAATACTGTACTTTGAATGTGTAATGTATCTAATAATTCAGAAGTATTTTTTTTACCACATTAGACAGACGACCATAAGGCATAGCGAGTGGTTACCGTTACTCATGAGTATTAGGAATGACAAGGTGACAAGGGTATGTCTGAGCTGTTGCTTAGAAATTCGCTATTACTTAGACTTATTAATTAGTCTTTAATTATTTATTTAAATTTAATTCTTTCAAAAGGTTATAATAATAGGCTTAGAATATAGAGAATTCAAGATTATATTGATGGTATGGCGTATTATGAGCCCACATGGATACATCCTGCCTATTCCTGCTGCGAGACAGTCTTGCGTTCTTTTTTTTTCTACCTATTCGCTGGTAGCTTAAGAGGCAATTCCAGCTACGCGCGGACAGGTAGGTGAGCTCATGGGCTCAACCTGAGTGAATATGCTAACACTAGCCGTAGCAAGAGCAGTGCTTCGCAGAATCTACCACCGGATCGGAATCGCGACCCACTGAGAAGATCCGGCGAGAAACTCATTGGGTTGTGTCCATGGGTTAGTCGCTCGTCGAACTCTTCGTTGTAATCGACGAGTTCGACGAGGACGGTGATCGGTGTTTGATGGTCCTAAAAGTACCGTTAATGGTTCAGGAGGATCCGTAATGACGTGAAAATCTATACTTTGTCCTATACACACACACATATATATATATATAAAAACAAAATGCGTCGTAGGTGACGAGTTCGACGAGGACGTTGACCGGTACTTGAGAGGCCTAAAAGCACCGAGTGTGACCTAAAAGCACCGACCGAGGGCGATCCGATAAGACTTGTTTCGGTCGACGGCGGCTTTGCGTTGCTCCGCCGCGGTCGGATAAGAACTTGCATTCCTCTTGAAGGGCAAGAACAATGGTTGGACACAATTGTGAGTTTGACCTCGTATTTCAAGGCGGGCAACGGTTTTTACTTTGTGATGTCTGTTGATTCTGGTAACCACGAAATGCCAGGTGGACCGTGATATCGATCGCTGGCTTACAGTAAAAAAACGGTATTAAAATAAAATGATTTATTTAAAAATACCTGAGAACATTCAGATTATCTCCGAATTCTCCGGCGGGCACACCCCAATCGCCAACACCGCTGCCCCGGCTTCTTGTTATAGTACGGGAACGTGCCTTCGCCTTTGTACGTGTTACTGAAACATTGAATAAAAGCATATTTTATACTACAGTAATACATATTAACCAATTTTGTCTTGTACTACATTAAAATAGATAACTCAATATAAATTTATCTTTAGCGCGTAGTGATCCACAAGAATATATTATTTATAATTAATAGATTCTTGTAAACCTACTACTATGTTCATTCAAGCGAAAAATGTTTCGCATATTTTCCACTGAAGTATGAAACCTAATATTTTCAAACATTTATCTGAAGTATCTTGTCAAGTATCTTGAAGTAGTCTGTCTGTCAAATATCAAATATTAATAATGACCTACTCGTGAAACACAATTTCGTTAATACTCGTAATTTTAGATATTGAATTTTACGATCTAGAGAATTTCTGAGAAATAAATTCAGCGCTCTCTTTTATCATCTCTGTTTGACTGAAAAATAATACTTTTACCTAATAAAAAATAAAATTTCAATTGATTTTTTTATGATTCAAGGATTACTGGCGTCCTGGAGGCCTTTCCAGTTTCACCAGGACAGGTGAGCGAGCAAAGACTCAGCCAGAAGCGGTGGGATTTGCTAACAGCTGCCCGAGCGCCTCCGAAGGAGATCTAACAACTCAAGAGCAACTGCTTCGCGAATGAATCCACTTCCGGATCGGAATCGCGACCCGCTGAGAAGATCCAGCGAGAAACGTGCTGATGCGTGGGTTAGGTTGCACGTCGACCTCTTTGTCGAGCTCGACGAGTACGGTTACCGGCGTCCCTAAACCTGCTCCTAGTGTTAGAGCTGAAGGCGTCTAATGCTAAGGTAACGGATGGACAATTAATAAATTAATGAATGGATCCGTAAGGACGTGTCTAGGGCGTCGACTGTGACTGGCTCCTGCGTGATCAGGATTTCAATTGCATCAACTTGACTTAAACTTCCTCAGAATTTAACGATTAGGAACAATTACTTTTTTGATACAATAAACCAGATTTCGCCTTCAGTATTTATTTAAAAAATGGATATGAATTAATTTATTTAATGACCCCCAATGCCTATATGACAACGTAATCTAAGCGAAGTGTTCGAAAGAACACACCTTTTAAAAAAAAAGCACTTGCAGCACTTTACCGCAAAAATATTCAAAATTAATAGTCACAAATTATGTACTTTATATTGTTGTTCTATGACAACAATATAAAGTAGTATTGTTGACTTATCGAAATATTAAACTTAGTTATGAATTCTTTAAATTTTCGCACCATCATTAGCAACTCATTTTTTGTGAGCACCTGTCATTTTTATCGCGACAAATTGAACTACATAAAGCGTAATGAAAGAGGTTTCGAGAATTTTGAAACCGTTAGTCGAACGGCATTACTGATTACAAGAACAGCCACAAAGTTTTAAAGCCGCGCTACACGTTTCACTATCGCCGACGCTCTACTAACAGCGATCTCGAATGTTTGTGTGTGTGTCCACGCCGACTACCTACGCATACCGAAGTGACCGCAAGTGCAGTTAACGCATTTGCTATGTAAAACAGGAGATGGTACATGTAAACGGTTAAACATTTGAAATTAACTACACACATTATGTATTTTCTTCGGTTTTCCCGACAGTTAAATCTCTGCTTTTTTACGACCGTCGCCCGTGAAATTGATTTTTTTGTCATTATTTGGAAATAAATATGACATTATAATAATGACGGTAAAAAAAAGGTGAGATGAAATCGTAGCTTCAAAAATAAAGCACTAATATTATTAATAATACGTTAACGTTTTATAAAAAAGGGATTGAAATTCAAAATAATTCGAAACAGTGGTTTTTTCAAATTCGAACAGCGAAATTTTTTAAATCGAAACAATTTACAATATTATACTTTACATAGAAAAGTTTACTATTATTACCATTAGTCTCAAAAAATATATGTATTAAAATGTTATTCGAGAAACCAAAATGGTAAGTATAATAAATATATACCTAGTCCATTAAATATTGCCAAAGTATTACCAGCTAAGCAAATAGCGTACAATAGAGTTTTGATTAAGTAAATGACGTCTTTAGAAATTCGTGACCGTTGATGTAGCTAATTCAAGGACTTCCTTTTAATTAATCTATGTATTCAGTGTTATTTGCGTAAACTTTGAGTTGAATTGAGAATTTGAATGCGCTGTATATTTTTAAATATGTCTTGAAGTAAAATTTTGGTAAATTTCATCAACATAATATGAATTTGAAAAACTAACTACCTACTATTGCAGTTTCAGCATTGCATATTGTAAAATATTAAGCTTATTCGAGCTTCTAATATTTCCACACCTTGGTTTCCTATCCAGTTTTTTCTACCTTTGTCCTCCTTAATCTTATCCTAGAGCATTTATACGTTGTCACTACTACTCTGCCTTTTTCTGCAGCAATCACATGTTCTAATTTGAGTGATGGCTGCAATTCTTATGAAATGATGAATTTCAAATCACATTTCAAGTAGGGTAGTGATGTTCACATCATAACGTCTATGGGCTCCGAAAAGGGAGTCGTAAGAGGCACATAAAATAATTAAAAAAAATATTGTTCATTAATTAGAACTGAGACTTAGAAGTCACGTCTCAAGGTGGGTGATGGCATTTACGTTGTTCATGTCTAGGTGCTCTGGTGACCACTTAAGACCAGTGTACTCATTCGTCCATATAAGCAATAAAAAAATTAGAACCGTGTCGATTTTTTTAAATTAAAAGTCTAAGTAAGCTTTCTACCAAATTACAAAATTCATCTCACAATCTATTTCGCCGGACCTCTGTTCATACTCAGATATTTTTTATTTGGTAAAATTCTGGCATGTTCCGGAATCCACGCGAGAATCTCGCGAGAAAGCAGAGAAAACACGAAAAATCGCCGATCTAAATGTTCTTCACAGGTTTTCGCTTTGTTCTCAATTTCTGTTGGTTTTTTTTGTTCCGAGACAAAATAGCTGAGAACGCAAGAACAGCGAAGAGTTTGAAAGCACACACTGGAGATACTTTTCAATGTTCTAGCGTGACGTGAATACCGGACTTCAATCCGGTATTCACGTCACGCTAGTCACTTCAATGACTTCAATGACACATCGTCATTGAAGTCATTGAAGTACATCATTATTAATCAGAACATAAGGTACGCAAACTTAGTCTCCTCTAAACTCCTTCCAATCTTAATAACACAAAATATTATTCAAAATCTTTCTAAACTTACAAGCAACTCCGCTGACGTCAGCACTTCCTTCTGCTCCCTGGTTGTACGAATAAGGGTAAGGGTTAAGCGACCTCCTTAATCTCCGCAGAGGTACCGGTTGTGACTCATGCCCATCGGAGTCGATCGTGTAGTAGGAACGCGGCACGTAATATTGCCCCACTGAAAATATTAATTTATTTTATAATTATACATAGGATCAATCCATAATACTTTCCTGGAAATATTAAATCTCTTACTTTTATTTTATTATATCCTTCAACTATTTTTAATTATTAACTAATATGAGAAATTTGTGCTTTCTTAGTCATCTCAATTTACACTAGGGCATTCTGTCTGTCACTCTAACGTTACGACATATCTCGTGATGTTGCACGTATGCAACGGAAATGCGTTTCGTTTCAAGGTTAGTGACCTTACGGCAACGGTTTGACTTACACAATTTAACAGAGACATTTTCCGACGCTACGAATTATATGGTTCATGTCTTTTCTACGTTTGCATTATAGTTATTCTGATAGAAAAAAATATTTAACAAATACGCTTTATGTCCTCGTTTTTTTTTCCTGCCTAAGCTGAGCCTTGCCTTGAGAGGCTATATCAGCGGAATCTTAACTAGTAGGTGAGCTCGGGGTTCAAACCTGATGACGTTGCTAACACGAACCCTAGCAAGAGCCGTGCTTACAGTGCTTACGTACAGAATCTACCACCGGATCGGAAACGCGCCCTATACTATTGAGAAGATCCGGCGAGAGACTCAGTGGGCTGAGTCTGAGGGTTAAAGTCCTCGTTAAGATGAATCCCTGGCTATTCCGAGATTCCGTTGCAACGTTTTTAGGTTTATCACCAGGCTAGCCCCAATATTACTAGGTATATTATTGTATTCTAATGAGAAGACATATAATTTCTGCGATAATACAAAACAACATTACAAAGATTCTATAAAACATTACTAATCAAACTTGTAGACACAAAGCGTATGTACAAAAAAATTAAGCAATAATCAAAAAAAGAAACGAATTATTCATAACAGGAACCAATGTTGAGATCATCTTCGTGTTTAGTTTCGTTCCTCACAATTAAATCGTGACTTGTTCAATGATGACGGAATATAATAAAAAATATAATTCGATAGGTCATGATTGTCTTTATCGAATCCTTAATGCTTAATTTAGGCATGAATTTAGATTCGATAATCTTCGAATTTACTAGTCAATATTACTCAGTAATTTTATCGTGATGTACCATTAAGGCAAATGTTTTATCCGGTAAAATTGAAATAAATGTTCCAGTGTGTAATATGATTAGTAATAAAACTACAATACGTTTCACGATAAGATGTGTAATGACTATTAAATCATGCCTTATAATAATGGAAAACTCGTAAAAAATCAATAAGTAATGCATGCAAATTCTTAAATTACACAAAACAAGTCCTACAGAAAACACTTGACTAACTAAAAATACATCACTGCATCTCAGAATGACGGGCTGTCAGCAAAAACAAGGGCACTAACCTGCGAGAGCGGTTCCAAGGATCGCGGCTAACAAAACAAAAGTAAGGCTTCGCATTTTGGACGTTGAAACTCCGCAAAGACGAGGCAAGAACTAGCTTTGACGCATTCCAACAGAGTTTTATATAGCTATCGCTTTCTTGACTGAAACTCGCGCGCATCTCATCGCGAGCGCGTCCTCTATAACGGTCCTCCTAACAAAAAGCTATTATAGACTGAATGGAAGCTTCCATACAATCGTTTTTTTACGTAGTTTAAAATGTTAGGCTGCAGAAAGTCAGCTCCATTTCATTTAACCCACTTACAGTGATTTCGTATTTTATTATCTATTTAAGCTTTTTGTAGCAGCAGACAGCGAGTACCGCAATGAAATTAGGTAGACTTTCAGAGTGGTAGTTAGTTAAATGATTAGGAACTTTTAATGGAATAATTTTAAACACTACAAATTTGCGTGATAAATATAATCTAATTTTATTGCTTTTATACATATGCATTAGACGACATGATAATTTTGCCCAACGTCCAGTACATTCAATTGATGTAACATCCTGAGACCGTGTATGAAACACGCGTCAGTACGTAACTAGGTATGACTAAAAGTTGCATGCTAACATCAAATTTCTTTTACATTCTTATACATACTTACATACATTCATATAAAATTACATTCTTATACGCCCGTGCCTGTCTTTATATTGTACTGAAGCGTTATCCAAATGTTCATATCGAGTAATTATATTTATCCTATATGACATTACATTTGTAGGTACACACAACCCATCAAGTGGTAGGCAATAGCCGGAGACATCGCAACGAATATGCCACGTGACCTTGAGTAAAAATTTCGATGCCTCAATTGCATTCAACTAACAGCTTTTTTAAACCCTTGAAACTGAAATATGTGCCATGCCTTATGGAGCACATTCGACAAGACAGTGAAACCCAGCCGTGTTGAATCACAACCCTATTACATACAAGCCGAATTAAGCAATTGTAGACTGCAGATTTTATTTTTTAATCGATTTTTAGTATATTACGTTGTTCTTTTATCAATGACGAAAAGGAAAAAAACATAGTTTTTGTTACGTTATTATTATTATAATTAAATTAATATTTAAAATACGTATTTACGAAGCTACCTTTTTACTGGCCAATAAAATTCTAAGCAAAGGCTAAGTCCAACTGAATTTTATTTAAAAAATTTGGAATCCTATTATCTAAAATCAATCATTGGTTTATCGATTAGAGGTTTTTTTTCACTACATTTACATATGACTTCTTATTGGTTGAATGCTTCCGAAATGGACATTTTGATCTACAACGACGTCAGTCAACAACGATGAATTAAAGGCGACAATACTCAATATAACATTGAGTAAGCACCAGCTTATTAAACAATATTGATGCATTTGCGTCAAATTGGCATGGTAAAAAAACTTGATAAGTAGTACCCAAACTGAAGGATCGCCAGCGCGACAAACGTGTTTATGTATGCAGTGCGTTTCTTAATAGACGCAGAAACGAAGGGATTTTGAACCGCATTGTCATTTGTGATGAAAAAAGGTTTCCATTTGAAAATCGTAAGCGATCATCGTGTAGGCGAAAACAAAAAAAAAAAAAAAAAAAATTCACTGTGTGTAAACTAAACGGCAAGTTCGTAGGAAAAGATCTGATATTATGGTAAAATACATGTTTTTCTAATTATTTAAACATGTTGTTAATCTGATAATGATTGAAAAATATTCTCTCATCCATTTACCTTTTGATATAGAACATTGACACTGTAATTAGTATACTAGGTAACATAAATATGCTTGCACCTAGCATTTATTTGTAATATGAATATCTCATTCAACAGGCGTTGGAAAGATATATGAGCTCAGAAAATTTGGTACATGCTGTTTGGTAATTTGGTTTGAGATGACAGGATACAATGGGATTGTTCCAGAATTTATAATCTTCTGTTCTTTAGCCCGAAAGGCCTAAATTTAGAATTTTTATTTTAAAATAGTCCAAACTTAACTCATTATGTACAGAATTTAACGTTAGAATTTTATCATGGTTAAGATTTCTTCGTACTCGTTCTAGTCTGAATAAAAGTTTTCTGTGTTATTTATCAAGAAAAAAAAAATACCCGCACGTTATTCGGGTTACTTTAAATGAGTAACTACATGAGAAGTCCAGTTTGTCGCTGTATCGATTCTAATTCCAGCCGTTTCCGCAATAAGATTTGTAGTTGATGTTATTTAATATATAATATACAATAGGTACAAAACGAAAAAAGAAACATCACATTTTACAGAGAAAAAAACGCCAGAATTCATCCAAAAATTTATTTCGAAATAAAAATAACATTAAGCTTTCAAAATTGACAATTATCAAGAAAATGATATAAACAATTTTATGAGCACAATTTCACATTAGGAATAGTTTCATTAATACATATTTTACACGTTACATCAAACATGAATTCAATCTCAAGTGTAACTATACACAGACCTACAAAATGTTTTTTTTTTCTATTTAATAAAATATACATACATAGATGTGTTGAAGAAACTTAAAATTTTAAAAGGGCTGAAACATGTAAAATAAATTTTAAAATTTGTTTACAAAAAACGTTTATAGATAAAATAAGTAAAAAAAATCATATAAAAATAAGTTATCTGGTTTTGAATATAAAATTAAAATGAAAATAATTTCACATCAAAATGCAAAATTATCATGGAATATTCTTAATTTAACGTGTACAAACACACAGTACATGCTCCGTCTTATCCATCAATATATTCATATAAACATTTATCCTAGACATTCAATTTTACACTTTAGTAGATATTTTTACAACCCTGTATCCACTATACCTTAATGACAATACACTTTGTTTTGTTTGATGTCACGAATTAAATTATACATATATAAAAATTGTCACACAGGCTTGGAATGACGATCGCACGCATTACTAATATCAGTTGTGTATTCCGTAGTCATGTACAGCTGCGTATTTGTGCTAAGACAACACGATTTCTAAAATTTCTAACAAAGAACTAAATAATTGTAGTGGAAAGACTCAGTTACGTAAGGGATGACGACAAACTAATCTAATGTCAACAGGTAGAGGAGCCCTAGATTCACTTCGCTTTAGCGGTCGCGTTCTGTCGCTGCCTCAGGGTCTTGTTCGTGTTCTGATCCACCTCGGGCAGGTCAGACTCGTCGACGGGAGCTTTTTTCACTGTTTAATATAAATGACACATTTTTAATAATACAATCAAACGGGCATAGAAATCATTTTCGTTGAGGACTTTAAAGCATAGGTATTTTAATTGCTTAGATGGGTGGACGAGCTCACGGCCGACTTGGTGTTAAGTGGTTACTGAAGCTTTCACGGCAGAAGTAGGCGGGGTGGTGGTACCTACCCGTCAACAAGAGGTCTTACCACCAGTAATTACGCAAATTATAATTTTGCGGGTTTGATTTTTATTACACGATGTTATTCCTTCACCGTGGAAATCAATCGTGAAAATTTGTTAAGTATTTCATTCGAAAAATTCTACAGGAGCCCATAGACATCTACAGCGTAAATGCCGGCACCCACCTTGAGATAAGAGTTCTAAGGTATCAGTACACTTACAACTGCTGCCCCACCCTTCAGACCGAAACGCATTACTGCTTAACGGCAGAAATAGGCAGAGTGGTGGTACATACCCGTGCGAACTCACAAGAGGTCCTACCACCAGTACGTCTCTATCAGGAACCAAATCAGAAGCAAATCAATCTTCCGCATATATATTAAGCTATCTATTTCCTATAGGATATAATGAACATGGATTCCACGTGACCACGACTGTTCTGCGAAGAGTAACAGACTATGATGATGATCTATTTTGTATCAGCACAATATATTAGCACCAGAAATCGGATCTCAAAAATTATAAAAATTATAAACTAAATATTGTGCCTTGTTCACTTTGTTTTTAATACAAGCAAAGCAAGAAAACAAAACTTGGGATCAGTAACTATGAATTCGTAGTTTTGATTCAACATAACTAGTGAAAATCATATTATATAACTATCTGACCCCATAGACTTCGTAGTGCCTCCATCGATAGATAAAAGATCTAAATTTTTATATAAAATAAACTTAAAACAAACAAAAGGAATCCGTCCGACGGGGGACATATCAAAGGAAAAACAAAATTGTTATTTTTATTTAATTCCGAGCATTTTCATATTTATCTACTTTTTAAACCATCTCTGGACTTCCACAAATAATTCAAGACCAAAATGAGTCAAATCGGTCCAGCCGTTCTCGAGTTTTAGCGAGACTAACGAACAGCAATTCATTTTAATATATTTTTCTCATGCTCTACAAATTGGACTACATATGTGCGTAATTTAGTAAAAAGTAATATAATCTGCTATAAAGTATGAGATGCTTTTTGATGTAGTATTATAGTGATTGATTCAAAATTATTGGAATCTTACCCTTTTCCTTTTTGGGTTTTTCCTTCTTCTCTTTCTTGAGAGGTCGCGCGAGAGCCTGCTGACGAGCTTCTTGCCTCTGCTTAATAGCTTCAGATATGAAGTTAAACATCAAGTAGACCTGCAATTGGAAACAGAAAATTATATTATTCCGAGCACGAGACCGTTAGTTTCGGACCCTCTTGCTTATTTTACGTAAATTAATCGCCATAGATAACAAATCTCTGTGTGTGGATACGTGTTTAAGCGTTGCGTGTGAGCGTGAGTGTGTGTGAGCGTGAGTATGTATGAATGTAAGTGTGTGAGCGTGTTTGTATTAGAATTTGTGTGTATGACCGTATGTGTGAGAGCGGGTGTCTACGAGCGTGTTTGGATGAGCCTTATCGTAGGTGTACGAATTAAAACTGTTTTCATGTAAGATCCTGTCTCCTTACTTGATTTTTTAAATATCATTTATTTCTAATGCACTCTGCACCAAAGAAGTAATGAGAGGGTAAGTGCATAAAATATTAAACCTACTTTATTAAGAATGACAAATATAATCTTATACTTAACAATACATGTGACTGTTATTACAAACATCAGTGATTACCTGGAAAGAGACAAGCAAGGACAGAGCAGCCACTCTGACCAGTAAGGGTGCGACACCGGCGAGTCCGAAGTAGAAAGTAAGCACTCCAAGGACGAGAGAGAACAAGCGAACGATCACGAACACTGTCCCGTTTACAAGACTTAGAACTGAAAAAAAAAGGCTAACTTAATATTTTCAAGGAGCTATTAAACAATTTATGCTGTTTCTAAGTTAATAAATGTTACTCTTCATATTTGAGTAAAGATTCCATAGAATATTATTGTTTATTTTTATACAATTAGTGACACTTCAATTACCTCACAGTTTATGTTGTCAGTGTTACGATAGTTAAATGTGTTCAACTTGTAAGGCTTAATATTTACTGTTTCTACAGCCTCATTTAGAACCACATTAAGAAAATTAATTACAGAATTCAGCAAAACTTTAATGGTATATTCACATGGTGAATTTCACACCTAATGATCGTACAGAGCTTACAAAAAAATTTAATCAACACAGGATTAACTACATGTACTTGTATATGACATCTTTTGTTAAACTTACACTTGTCCAAGAAATCTTCACGTTCTCCCCTGAGGATTGTGTTGAGACGATAGCAATGTGCCACAAATTCTGCCAGGGCATGAAGAACAACTAGGCACACTCCCACGCGTTGGAAACTATATTATGTGTATAGAGTATAATAAACATGCATTAACAAAAAAGATCCACTTAAGTAAATATTTCAAATATTTTAATTATTTTAATACGGAACAACGATTAAATAATTTACTGATTATTTTAGACAGTACTTAGACAGATTAATTTAATTTCATTAATTTACTTAATTACACAAAGTCTTAAGTCTTTGTAATAGAATCAGAAAACTTACTTAAATCCATAAGCCAATGCTACAAAACCAAAAGCTGTAGCAGCATTTCGTATGCGTCCTGCCCACTCATCTTTCTTTATACGTTGGAAGTACAGTTCGGGGATTGTGTGCAACCAATAGGAAGCTTGGACAACCCACCATAACTTGAGAAGGAAGCTCATTGGGTGCACTGGGTAGCCTGTCAAATATCTCTGATGATTATCATGTTATTACGCTAGTAGAACCTATTCTGCCAAGCAACCATAGGGATTTTTTGAATTTTCAATTTATTTAAAATTTTAATTTGGAAATTAAAGCTATGTTACTTATTTTTAAGTTAGTAACAAAACCTTTCTCTTGTGATGATATGTATTACCAATATTCTGTTAGATCATGTTATTGAATTACAAACTTGAACAAACAAGACGCTTTGTTACAAAAGTGATAACATTATGCAACGCACCATTTAGTTACTTCATAAATGTTTACTTAATGGCTAAATTTTTGATAATGCTTCATATTATATTTTTTAAACAGTAGTTCATAATTGTAGTCTATTTCTATCTTTTAAAGAGTTGAATCCCTATTCAATTTTCATCAACAGCACTATAAGACTAGACATCCACTGTTGGATAGGCCTCCTACAAGATTCAACATTATGACAGGTTTCATACTATCCACATCCTGCAGACCCCATTTTAAATAAATATATTTTTTTCTTAATAAAATATTCTAATAATTTTACTAACCTTCCCAAAGCTGAGAGATGTTGAAAATGAAACCTTCCCGGAGTATAGCATCACCACCCCATACCAGAGTTACGAGATGGAATACTATAAGTTGTCCAGATTCATTGAGAGCACTTAACCTTGATTTTGAGAGGTGGAACTTCTTGGAAATTTTCTAAAACATTTTTTTTAATAAAAAAACTACAGAAAAAACACTTTGATAATGTAGCAAATTCATTAAGATTAAAAATACACATATTGGTATTGTTGCAATCTGTTCAGTTTTGTTAAATTCGTATACTTACATCAAGGAAGTACTCCTGAAGAATAGCATGCATCACAATACAGACAAGTGAATAGAAAAACACGGCACAAGCATCTTTCCACCCAGATTCATAAGTAAAAGGTTCGCCTTTCGGCGCTTCTCTCGTTGGTTCCACTCCACTGACATTGTGATGTAAACTGATGAACAAGCTTGCAATGGGACTTGTAGACTGGAATTAAAGGCTCAGTCAATAATAGACAACCGTAAAACAACATTCCAATCACAAAATATGGTACAATATTGGACATACGTGGCATATTGTTTTTCCTTACCTGTACCATCAATCCAACCAGGAAAACCATAACAACACATGAAACAATATCTGCATGATTTTGAATTACAAATTCATGACTGAAGATGGGAGGGTTTTTGTTAGTTTTTCGTCCAATAGCAGGCTTTACACCCATTTTCGTCGGAATTAACCTAGACCTGCGAACGCACAATTTATTTTAGAGAAAATGTTCTAACAGTTTTTATGACATAAAACAGCACCGAAAATTATTATTTTTAATTAAAATATTACTCAAAGATATATGCGCACCGTACACTAGTAAATAGAGATTATTAGCCCGGAAAAAATCTTCTGACAAGAATTTCCATCGACGTGACACTTTCACTTGCTACGCGGTGAAACGTCAACTTCATTTGTTGATTACGGAAACACGAAGCTGTTGTGTTGGCACATGTAGAAGTCAAATTAGTGTTTATTGCACTAACTGGTAATCCTTAGAATCATAACTATAAATATTTAATTTTCAGAAAAAATAATAATGAAGAATATCAATCATGTTCATGTTGACTAGAATTATCATATTCATTTTAATCACTAACCGGAAATGTTTTTTGTTAAAATATCGATACCTAAGTAGGTACCATAAAATTGATCAAAACCAAAGAGTTTTTTGTTTAATCAGCTCATTCCCATAGGCAATGGACAGTATCTCATACAATTAAATCTTTTCTAACAAAAGGCTAAACCCATTTTTGTTATAAAAACGAATATGAAACTTAGCACCAATAAAGTTGAATGAAGTAAAATAGAATTGGAATACGTGCGATGTGATGAAATGAACTAATCAAACAATTGAAAAAGTAACATTTTTCGGCAATTAAAAACATTTTGAAGCTTCTTTTAAAATTCTGATGCTTTGTTACAGTAGCGCCCTCTTAAATTCACTGAACTCGTGTCGCAGAATGGGATTGCACTGTGACTGGAATCTCGTTATTCAATTTTTTAAGTAAGTACGGACTTTTCCAGTTTCTGGTGCGGCTTATCATAATGAAGGAATATTTACATGTAATAAACTAAAACACACTCTAGACGAATGCAATGCCTAGAAATAGCAATGAAGTGTTGTGCTGGCCAAATGAAAATAACTGGATAAACTCATAGACTTCCTTAGAGCACACCTCATAGAGTAAGATTATATATAACCTGCACACCTTGTAGACGCACGGTATAAAACAGAGAAAACCAAAGTTCCTCCATATTTCTGTAAAATCTGGGGCTTAATTCGAAATGGTTAATTTGCATGTACGTCTAAGTTGAATTCAAGACATTGATAAAATAAATTTCTTCCGTAAATGTAAACCAATATAAGAAACCAATTTAAACGTTTCTCATATATTCACGGTAGTTATTTTTTTTAATTCAATTATTTCATACTCATAATTCACGAACGATTTTGTCGTCTTAACTTAACTGACAAGACGCCCGTCTATGCGGTGACTACTTAACATTATGTGGACCGCGAGCTCCTTCAGCCATCTTCATGGAATAATTACGATTTTTTTCAAGAATTGCATTTGTCTCGTTCGGTGGATTTTCTGTTTGTCTAAGGCTGCAATTCTAGTCTTTATCTATATGGTATCGCAGGGGCACAGGCGTAGTATAAAATCCATACAGAATATCTCCTATTAATGTGTGTGTGAGCTTAACAGGAATGTACATACTAATATTTCTGGAACTAAGTAAAATGCATAACTTAATCATTATCATTTAATAAAAAAAATCGTTCAATAAAGGATTTTCTAAAATAAGTTTCAAGCAAGTTAAGGAAC
Organism: Bombyx mori; assembly: GCF_030269925.1. NCBI lineage: Eukaryota > Metazoa > Arthropoda > Insecta > Lepidoptera > Bombycidae > Bombyx > Bombyx mori. Next base: position 10,046,852 of record NC_085111.1, read on the forward strand.
TCCGTAGTACAATATTATAATCATGATTTCGTATAATAGTTGTTAAAAATGATTGCGTTAATCTCTCTCTCTCTCTCTCTCTTCCTAGCTATTTGTCTCACATGGTGATGGGGTCAGCTTTCCTTACTTTACTCTTCCACTTCGCTCTGTCTTTGACATCCTCGTCAGCAAAATGATTTCGTTAATCTTCATACCAAAAAGAACGATCAAAGCCAAAAAATAGTTTGTCATCTTTTCAACATTTTAAAGCTACAATTTTAACTATAAAAACTAGTTCCTACGAATTCAATTTAAAAACTAACAATTACAATTGTTTCATCTGAAAAGCATCATACGCTTTAAATAAACAATACCTTAAATAAAATTAAATAAAATATGTATACATAACTTAAATCATCTATTAAACATTAATTTATTTTTCGAAACATTGTCTTTTGTTTACCTATTTGTGTCCATGTTAATATCATACTTAGGATTATAATTTTACTTTTTTAATACTTTAGAGTCGACGTTATCTTTCTTTTTGTTTAAAGCCTAAATTCATGATACAAAAAAATATATATACAAATGCAATCTTTATGATAAATTAATTTCAAACGTTCTAAGAAAATCGACTCGCTAAACGATTTGCCATACATTTCCTCAACATAAATCCACCTTATTTTTGCTATATATTTTATATGAAATTATAATGTATATGATTACGATACGACATGATGTACAAGCTACCAAGTAGAGTACATAGATTATTACAAACCATAAATACTTGCGTATGTACACAATATTAACAAAAATATAAGTAGCATGATTTATTTGAGGGATATAAGAAATATAATGTCGCACGTTATAGAATATAACATTATTCGATAAGAATTTCATCAATCTACTTATTCGTACCTGTGATGCGTAATATCACATTTAATATATATTTATAAATAATCTCAAATTTAAGCACCGAAATGCTGTTTAAATAACGTTCTCAGAGTCGATTTCTCCTTGTTCAACTGTCATATACATTCCTTCTTCTTCGTATGTAGAATCGTGCTTCGCCAGGATACGAAGCAATGGACGCAGTTTCATCCACCATTGCTGTTTTGCTATTCTTTGACTGGAAACAAATTCAATATATTTCAAATAACACTTATAAATAGGTTACAATATATTGAGATATAGACCTCAGGTATCCCAAGGTATGCTTTACGCATTGTCATCTCGTATGCAATAAATAAATAAAATATTTAAGACTAGTTTATTCTTGCTTCTGATACTGAAACATTCACTTTACAGTTTGTATACGTAGCACAGACGAGAGTGACAAAGATTTCCTAATAAAATATATTTAAAAAAAATATTTAAGCGGAAAACTTTAATTCTTACGCAAAATTAGTTTGAGTTTTGAGTTCTTCGAGTGGAGTGAATTTGTACTGGCGTTTAACAACACCAAGTAAACAAGCAGAGTCGGCAGAGTTCGAGGGACCTTCCTGAATTTTCTCAACGAGCCAATGAAGACATTTGGCCGCCATCTTAGTACCCATGTTACGATCAAATGGCGTCGGAGAGCCGCCCTGTTGCATGTGACCTGCAAAGTAATTTTAATCTAAATTTAAAAAAATAGGAAACGGAGACTAATAAAAATGGGATTATAGTAGATTTAGTGTTTAAATCACACGAATCGACCGAACGATAATCGAGAAACTTTGTTTATAAAATGCAAGTACATTATTTTGTGATATACTCGTCTGCTATTAACAGAGTAGCTTTTTTGTTATTTTACTAGATTGGTAGAAGAGAGGCCTTACGTGCTGTTAAAAGTTTAGTCGAGTCGAGTCGAATAAACATCACAACGTAAATGCCATCATCGACTCTAAGACTTGAGTTCCAAGTCTCAATATATATATAAATTTCAATTCATTCTCTTATATAAATTTCAATCCCAATATTCAAATGAGAAGCAATCCTTGCTTCGCAGTAACAAACAGAAGGAATAATGAAATGTATTCCTACGTTACTACGATCCTGCTTATTTTCTGCCACGAAAGTAGTCCGTTGTATTTTGAAATATGGGGCAGATGTCATAGATACCATACAACTGAGACATCAGTCTCGAGGTGGAAGGAGACATTTATATCATGATGTTTATGGGTTTCCGTAATATCTTAACACCAGGTGGGCCTTAAAAAATATTTATGGCAGAAAAATATGAATATTTCTTTCGATTTTAGTCTTTATATACAATGTGGGTACTTCAGGGAAGGTTTTTGTTGAAGTACAGTGGATCGTGATCGGTTTACACTAGTAACATTGTCATAATATGGATATTAGTGAACCTCACACAATAGCATTTGTCTCTGGCGTCCGACTTGCTCGATTTACCCGCTGATTTTTCTCGTAGGATGTTCTCAGTGGCTCGCGATTCCGATCCGTTAGTACACTCAGCGAAGCACTGCTCTTGCTATGGTAGACAAAAACAAAGTTTTTCTAGCTGAGCCCCGTGAGCTCAATTACCGTGAAACCAGAACAGCCTCCCGAGCCCACTAGTAATTAGGTCGAAAAAAAAAATGCACGAAAAATAATTGCAGTCTTAAAAATATAAAGATTTAGTATTAATTTATATATCTCACCGAGCACATTCATGCGAGCTGTAAACAGTCCTTTGCCCTCTTCAGAGTACAGTCGGTAAATGAACTCCGTGTTGTAGTTATCGTTCGCTTTCTCATTGCGCAGGATGAGGCCGCGCTGAATGCCGCCGGTCATTTTAGACGCCATGTGATAAACGTCCTGTTGCAGATCCTTGATGGAGAACTTCTCCTCGTAAATGTATGCGGCATCAGCACCGCCGGCCAAACCTATTTCGTTTTGATTAAAAACGTATTGTTCATTGCATATTAGTTTTTATCGCCCATGTGGTTTAAGCTGGTTCCCGGAGCCCATAGACATCACGACTTTTATGCCCCCACCTTTCATAAAACATGAGGTTGATATCATGATTGTATTGTTTAAAGGCTTTACCATCAGTCAATTCTATTGACGAACGCAGTATGTTGGCATAATGCTCGGAGAACCTACTGCCCATTTTCTGGGAAATGCCTTTATTGAAACCTAAAAATACACGGTGTTTAGATGACGTATCCTCTATAAAAATGAATTAAGTATATTCAAACAAGTTCGGCTCTGACGAAGTCATAAAGATTCAAGATTGTGTGGTAAATCTCGGTCCACAAAGCCTCACAAAGTATGACTGAATCACTCCTTCATAACTAAAACCTTAGCAAACTACATTGAAGCCGCATAATGCTCACACAATACTATACACTCGCAGATTACAATATCGTGCGCGCGGAACTAGTTGGCCGCGCCTTAGCTATGTGAGCGGTGGGACTCAGAGGCGGGAGTGTTGCTGTCATTACTGATATGAGATTTGATACTATGATGGACGAAATCATTATAATCTTACAAGATGATTCTGAATCAACTTCAGAGAGTTCAGGATCAAGTGCTTCAGAGGATATGTCAGAGTAATTTCATATAAGTATAGTATATTAATGAAATAATTTCATATATCATTAAAATATGTCAGAATAATTTCATAAACTTAATTTGGTTTTGGTTTATTTTACTATTAATTACAATATAATTAGATAGGTACAATATAAACTTCTAAGAGTTCATTTGTTTTTATTTATTTATTATTTCATTTATTCATTTATTTTTTCATCACTGTCTAATCTCATGTGCGTTACGAGCAGTAGGTAACCCGCCCCCTCACTCCTGTCGCCACCTAAGGCGCGGCCAACTAGTTCCGCGCGCATTTTTTTAAGGGATTTTATGACCTGGTAACTAAGACTTTAAGTCATGTCTTATTTTAATTTATTTTCATATTTTTATGAAAAATGATATTATAGAGTGAAATGAAATGAAGATGATTAATTTGAGACATTAATCAACTGGGATGAAATTAAATGAAATGAGATGAGATGATATGGGATGAAATATAATCTCAGTAAAATGGTGGTCATTTACTAAGATTTTTTCAGTGGACTTTTTGGAGGATTCCGAAAAGTTACGTCCAGCGGCTTTGTTTTATTTTCCCACATTTGTGCACTTTCACAGATATTAAACAGTTAATAAGCCACCATTATTCCACATTTAAACCTGAAGAAACACTAAATAGACAAAATAAAACAAATCACACAACTTCACTCCTCGCGTTCCCGCCAAAAAGTCAGTTCCGCGCGCACTTTAGTTAAAATGTTGCTCAAAAATTTTATCGTTCCAATTTTTCAATGACCTCCCTCTGCGTGCTAGGTTGTTTTGATTTCACCCCCCCCCCCTTTTTAATTATTAAATTATCGGTAAAATGTGCTTTCGATACATACCAGCCAAGGTAGCGAGGTAACCGCAGTAACCGCCCATGGTTTCGATGACGAACACACGACGCTTGGTACCCTGTCAAAATATTAACAATGGGTTAACAAATTTCTTCAATCATCATCAATTAATTACACTTCCGAAACAGCTGAAGGAATTGTGACATCATTTTCATTAATAAATTATTATATGCTGGGCGTCTTTAAGTTTCATGTATAACGTAAACGAAACTACATTCCAAAAGTAATTTATGTATTTAGAAGTAACCAGAGTTAAAGTAATACTACCGGACTTTTTTTGGTTATAGTTGATGATTTTTTAAAGAGCACTAAATTAGTTTTTTTTTCCAAAATATTTGAAGTTCTTACGTAAAAATTGAGAAACGCAAGAAATAACTAAAATAAGGGGCACATATTCTAACATAATATTTCGATTAATTTGATTATAATTTAATTTTAAATAAAAACTGGGGTTAAATCACAAGTCATTGATTGAATATTTATTAGGTGTTTTACTGGCTTCTCTGCAAGGTAGTTTAATATTATATTGATTCCGGAGTTTCTAATACTATCATCATTCACTATGTCTAAAATAAAATTAAAGGTTTTAAGGCTTTTTTATTTTTATTTCTGAATGGTTCCGTTGTTTATCGGGTGAATTGAGTTTAGTTTGTACGAAACAATATTTCAGTTTTATTCTTTAATAAAATCAGTCAATTTTACTGTCATTTTATGTTTTTATTTGGTTCAACCATTCTAGTATCCACAATGCGTCCGCAAAGGAACTACAATTTTACAAATTCGATTACATAATTAAAACAGATGATTTTAAAATGTTTTCTCTAATAGATTGCACGACGTACCTGTGCCGACTGACGAATGCGATCGCAGATCTCAGTTATTTCATTGAGCGCAGTGTCGGCTCCCAGAGAGAAATCCGTCCCGGGCACGTTGTTACTTATCGTGGACGGGATGACGACCAGAGGAATGCAGAACTCCGGGAATTCAGCGCGAGATTCGTATAGTTCCAAACTAGCTTGGTAGGCCTTGAACATTCAATTACTTTTTTTTCACAAGAATTTTTAAGCAGTTTAAGTGACATTTCGCTAACGCGACATTTATCTTTTTAATTAAAGGTGCGTTTAATTTGATATCAGCATCAACAGTTCGATGTTTTATATTGAACTTTAATTAAGTTTGCTCTATTCGAATAGCTTAAGAAGTTTGTTGTTATGATAATTTTTCCAAATTTTTAACTTTATTTGACTCTCCTGTAAAGTTGAAAAAATGTCGCTTAAACGAAATAACATTCACCCCTCGATATATATATCGGTAATAATCGACGATAAAACACAAAAAATAATTACTGAAATTTTCAAATAAAAATAAAAAAAACGTAGCTTGTGGGATAAAATGGCATTTATCGACAAAGAAAGAATCTTGACAATTTCTCATATCAATCTCAAATAATTCAAACAGTCGAGTTTTTTACTGGTGGTAGGACGTTTCTTAGTGCGCAGGGGTACCACCACCCTGCCTATTTCTGCCGTAAAGCAGTAATGCATTCCGATTTGAAGCATGGGGCAGCCGTTGTATGTATTTACCTTGTATCTATGGGCTCGAGTAACCGCACCAGGTGGTATAACAAAAGTTGGAAACTTAGCGCCGTTTGTAGGGCTGCTCACACAAACAGTTCACATGTATAAACGAAGCCTACCTCAAAACCACCGATGATGAGTAAGCCTTGAATATTGAACTGCTTTATCCGCGCAGCGATGTCACTCTTCCTATTGCCGGGCAAAGTCCTCTTTGTACCAAGAAAAGCGCCTCCTTGAGCAACCCAACCCGTTACATCCGACCTGAGGGATATTACATAGTACTGGTGGTAGAACCTCTTGTGAGTCCGCCCGGGTGGGTACCACCACCCTGCCTATTCCTGCCGTGAAGCAGTAATGCGTTTCGGTTTGAAGGGTGGGGCAGCCGTTGTAACTATACTTGAGACCTTAGAACTTATATCTCAAGGTGGGTGGCGCATTTACGTTGTGGATGTCTATGGGCTCCAGTAACCACTTAACACCAGGTGGGCTGTGAGCTCGTCCACCCATCTAAGCAATAGAAAAGAAAAAAAAAGTACTGCTGCCATCTCCCCTAGTTATTTTCCCAAAAATTACGCCAATTAGGAATCACCTAACTATTTTCTCGATATTTTCTTTCTTGTCAAAATTGTTTAGTATAAAAAAACATTGGCGTAAAACCTTCTTGAATTATTATTTATACAAAAAAAATACAACTATACAGGATAAACAAAGAAATGAGACTTCGAGTTCCGTTCCTATGATCCCGAAGCCGCTTCGTAGACAGTAGACCCGAGTGCTCGTCCTCCCATCCACACCAATAATGTAGGATTGGTAAAAACGAAACGTATGAAAAAAGCGTGGAACGGAGCGTTAAGATGTGAGAGAAGTCGGAAAGAAAGGGAGAGGAGAATGACAGAGAATTGGAAGATGGTGAAGACGGTTGAAAAATGAGCAAGACGTAATAATAGTGTTAATTATTAATTATTATTATAAAAGAAGATTTTGAAATAGTGGAAGTTTTATTTTATGCGCTGCGATCTCTATTCTACAATAATAATAATAAATTACACAATTCACTTACCATTCCATTTGGACGATGTTCCCGTTAATGAAACCTTCAATGCCGTCGTGAATGCCAAGGACGGTATCGCCTCGGTAAATACAATTCCGTACAAACGAACGTACGGCCGCATTCATGCCGCACGCCGGCGCGCCCACATGCATCACGGCCAGCGTCAAACCTTCCTGCGGTAACATTACTTGCTGAGGACGGTGGTTTAGAACAATCAGTGGCGTAGCGTGGGGGGGGGGGACGTAAAATTTCACAATAAATAATAAAAATATTTGAACCATTACATATTTTTATCGCAACTACAAATTTGGACCGATTGCGATTGGAAAAAAATCATTACATTACATATATAAAAATAGGGCAAATTCCCATATATAATTTGATTAATTATTTACCTGATTATTTAATTTTTAACTGGTTTTCTTTTAATATTAATAATTAATTGATATGAGTCAACTGTAAGAGAGAGATAGAGAGACAGAGAAGTCAATATATTATCCTAAAGAGAGATAGAGAGACAGAGAAGTCAATATATCCTAATACATGTCTCACTCAGTCGCATGATCGTGGATAATGCCCTCGCGCTCTTACCCACAGAGGTATTAAATTGAATTTAGGGGATGATTGGCCCTTTAAAGTGTCTGCAAAGCAATTCGGCCGAAGGAAAGTATCTGGGAGTATTGGCGACTTATTTTTAAGGATATTGCCTAAAATATACGTAAAAATCACCTTTCAGAAAATACGTGAAGTAGGTAATGATTTTATGTACCTTGAGTACCTGATACCTGAAAATTGGCCGTCTAAGCAAGGTAGCAGGTAGGCATGCGTTCTTAGTACATACTAACACTACGCAATCGGCCACATTTCGTTCGTCAGAAAATACGTGACGTCTGGGGCCCTGGGATCTTGAACTAATAGCTGTTTTAGATAAATTTGCATTTGCCCATTTGTCGAAGTTCGACCATAATCACTCACATCTCAAGGAATAGTTTCACAACTAGAATAGCGCCTTAAATTACCAGGCAATAGGTAGTGAGAAAAATGGGGGCTATTCCAGCTAGTAATGGACTGGTAGGTGAGCACAAGGGCTCAATCTGAGAGAGTTGCTAACACTGGCCCTAATTGGAGCAGTGCTTCGCATAATCTACCACCGGATCGGAATCGCGACTCACTGAGTAGATCCAGCGAGAAACTCAGTGGGTTGTGTCTATGAGCTAGTTTGCACGTAGAACTCTTTAATCAATGAATTCCAAGAAGAAGGTGACCGGTTCTTGAAGAACCTAAAAGATATTTACAATCGTTTCTGTTGCTCATTTCGGACTGATTAAAGTGTCGTATTTTTTAAATTAAACATTAATTTATTTTTTAAATTAAACTCTTGTATACATACAGAAGGTTTTCCGGATTCATCAAACGCTCCCTTTGGTGGCTTCAAACGGGTCAACATCTTATATGTCTCCAAATTACGTGCAAAACTACGACCGCGGAGCTGTACAGCTAGGTCCCAATTTTTATCAGCCATTGCCTAAAAATTAACGAATACAAATAGTAATAAAATCTTACCCATACTTTTATCTATGAGATTACAGAAGTTACTATTTTATTACAAGAAAATGGAAAAAGGTCGTAATAATTGAAGACATGAGTGGATGAAGGGGTTGATGACAATTTTTAAGATTTTTTAGTTTTTACATTAAATGAAGGTGTTATGTGCCTATAAACCATATTAGACCTTAAAGCTCCGGGTTTAAAGGCTACTTTTAGAAATTGCATGTGATGAAGGATTTATTTACGAAGAAAAAGTACAAGTAACAAAAGTTAGTTGCCCGTTTTCTCAAAATTAACAATTTGTAGCATATCCCCTTCATCCAATCATGTCTTCAATCCATAGTTAATTCTTAGTTATTTACGAGATAAAGAATATTGTTACAAGAAAAATTATCACAACTAATATGATTAATTTAATTACCTGTGAGACAGCTTTCGTTCGTCGAACGCATTCCATTAACGGCAAACGAACAGCTTGGTTACCGTCGAGCGAAACAACACACGGTTCGGTTTCCGGGGTGGCCTCCATTAAAGCCATAACCGCCTCTGCTCCCATACGACATCCCTGTAATTACAGACTTGTATATATATTTTTGTGGTCTATAATTTATTTTATTGCCCTTGTAGGCAGACGAGCATACGGCCCACCTGATGGTGAGTGGTTACCGTCGCCCATGGACTTCAGCGATGCCAGGGGCAGAGCCAAGCCGCTGCCTACCGAAAAATTATATCTTCTTAGCATTGATTTTATTATAAAAGGCGTATCTCACAGTTTAAATTAGTTTAAAAATAAACTTTCAAGTCTATTGCTTCGTTGTAGCCTAAAATAACAAGGTTAGTAGTATCAATTTTATTATTATTTTATTCGAATGTTACTTCAAAATTGTTAAATTTAAAAAAAAACATTGGAATTCAGACTTTTTTATTGCTTAGATACGTGTGGACGGGCCACCTGGTGTTAAGCGAATACCGGAGCTCATAGACATCAACAACGTAAATGCCGCGACCCACCTTGAGACCTGAATTCTAGTGTCAGTTTTTACAGTACAACGGCTGCCCCACCTTTCAAACTGAAACGCATTACTGCATTAAAAGCATTAATCATTTTATCTAAAAACAACTAAAGCTTATGATATCTGGAATCCAACGTGTTTTGTTTTTTGTCAATCCATTACTACTTTTGTCTTACCAAAATTCTGTCGAAGGCGGAGGGAGATCCTCCTCGTTGGACGTGACCCAACACGGTAATACGGGTATCCTGCTGCAGGTTATCAACCACCACCTTCTTCACCAACTCGGCGGTGATAGGCTTACCTTCGCGGTCGATCGCACCCTCGGCCACAATGATAATATTCAAACGTTGACCAGAACGCCTCTCCTATCGCAAAAATGTAAACATTATTTTTAGAATATTGTTTACTGACAATAAATTTAAAACTTTTAATCCACAAAATATTAATTGTGATTGTTTTAAAATAGATCATGAGAAACATGTGTTATGAAAATAATGAACCAAGTCGGTATTGGTTTTAATGGAACGCAGTCAAGTTTTATTCCATAGACCAAAGTACGTACATGTAAAAGAGATAGGGATAATGATTTCTGGCAATTGTGGCTTTATTTAATTTGACTTCAATGACAAAGTAACAAGCTTAATGAAGACCATACCAAAAACATACTATTACTAATATTGCCAATTCACCTAATAAGCAAAAAAAAAGTATTCGTTTTTTTTCATTAGCTACATAATGCACTTTAGGTACATATAATACTACCTCATGATTGAATAAAAATGATAACAAATGTTTACAATGGTTTCTGTTCTACTTCCATGGACAAATCTAACAATTTCATTAACAGCATTGATTAATCATCAGTTGTGATTAATCATCACTTTTTGCATGGTTTTTTCATCATCAAAGATCTGTGTGTTGTCCATGTATATAATGTTTCAGATGTAGACCAATTGTTAATTAAGTATACGATTAATCATTATAACATGCGATTAAGATAAAAACCTTTTATGAATCATATTCATGGATGAATGCAAATTTAACTCTTCAACTCATTTTTTAATTTCATGCTTACACTCCGTAATTGATTTTCTACGTCTTATAGACTGACATTATTGATCTTTAACCTGTTAGCGGTATAAATATAACCCTTTAGTTTAGTTGACGTTATTAAATAAATAATATAAATATTTTATAGATTGAAAAGCTCATTATTGGTCCATCAAGCCACCGTACCTGTTGCAATCTTTTGCAAAGTTTTTCAACCCAATTATTGGGAACAGGGTCTTCAGGTATAAATACTTGGTCTGCCTCGCTCGCCAGAGCAGCGACAAGGGCCAAATAACTGCAAAACAAGCAGTGCCCCCAAATAGTGAAACATGCAAACAGCTCCCTTGATAGAAGAAGCAACATAATAATTTTGGACAAACAATTTAGACTTTGGACAAACAAGTTGTATTCTCAAATGGAATCTGCCAATTCAAGAAGATGGAAATAAGTGATCTTGCTCCCACATAAAAAAAGAATAATGATCTTGCCTCAACTAGCTTTGCACACAGTTTTTTTTTCCAATTGAAGGGTGCTGGATCTTCGCTAATAAAGCTATAAGTAGCATCTGTACAAAGGGCTGTGTAAACTGCAAGAAAACTAAAAGAGAAATAGAATTACTGAATGAAATGAAGACAATGCTTTAGGATTCAGGGTCCAACCCAAAAGGGGCGAAATTATTTTTGGCCTTGCCTGTTCAAGCTTATCACAAAGTTTATCTTTCCAGTCAACTGAAGGTGGTGCTTCCGGAATGAAAACAAAATCCGCTTCAGATGCCAAGGCTGTAACCACAGCAAGATATCTAAATGAACAAAAATTTATTACAACTTGAAATTTGTTCTGAATTGGCATGTATCCATTTGAACCAAAATAGCTACAGCTAACTTTTTAAATATATTGATTGTAAAGAAACATCTACAGAGACCGCACAACTTTAACATGAATAGAAAACAATATTAATTTATTATTTTATGAGGCTTATTAAGCTTCAGATGCAATGGGCTTTGCATGAGAATACTGCAGCTGCTAAAGGCATTGACCACTTCCTTTTGCACTGTGTTCAAGTTATCAGTTTTTTTCGTACTTTTTTCTTTGGTTTAGTATTAGATGCGTACTGTACGCGTAGCCAATGAAATTGCTCTTCTGTATTGAAAAAGTGGAACGAAATTCTTTTTGGAAATAATAAATATGGCACTAGGCCACTATAGTTATTCATGCACATCCATCACTTTATAGGAAGCTCATTGATTCTTTTCTAGTGGTTTTTGATTGTCTCTTGTATCACTTAAGTATTATCCCAACCACTTCTGCCTGAATTTGGCAACTGATTGTATGTTATTCAAATTAGAATAATGGTCTTAAATTCGATAATATTGCACGATTTTAACTTTTCATAGCCTATCCAGAACAATGTTAGAACAAAATAAAATCAACTTAAACATTTGAAAAGGTGGTCGCTTCTGAAAAGGATGTCTCAAAAAGGAAGGAGAGGATTCACTCATGTCAAACCAGCATCTGGATCATTAGTTCTTTATATCATGGATCTCCTATTGATATACATTGAAATTAAAGAAAGTCAAGTATTCATTCATTTGTGTTCAAGTTTTTTTTTTTTCAATTATTGTATTATAGTAGATTTGTTTTTCTAAACTTAATTTTATGTCTATATCAGATCTCTCTATTCATTCCCTTACATCTAATATTGTATCTGTTATTTTAAGACATTTCTATGATTGACCATTTGACACAATATTTGATTAAAACTAATCAAAATAATTTTAATAAATGTATATTCTTACCCACAGTTGCGACCCATGACCTCCATAATAAATGTTCTTTGATGTGAATAAGCAGTGCTTACAATTGCATCAATAGCTTCAATGATTCTATGCAAGGCTGAATCAGTACCTATTGTCATGTCTGTACCACAAAAATCATTGTCAATTGAACCAACCTGGAATTTAAAAACATATGTCTGATATGATATTGCTTTTATATAATTACTCATACAATAGGAAATTATGGTACACAAAATGTAATAATATGTGGGAACCAATGCCAATTTCAAGACTTCCTAACAAGATGTATTATCCAAGATGTTCCTGTACATTCACTGACTTTTAAGGCTGTATTAGCAAATGTAGTATTAAAAATAATTTTTAAAAAACTTTAAAATTTTTTTTTTTTTAATGTAGGAATCTACAATCCCAATATTCGCCTCTATTTCTTATTGCGCAAAAGTTTAGGCTTAGATTACACAATAATCTTAAAGAACTAGAATATTATTCCAATTAAAACAATAACATAAAATACTAATTAAGATAACAACCGACTAGACTTTACAGATGATGTTAAAGGTAGAGAAGCCTATTCTTGATTATAACAGTAAATATTATTTTAATAAAAGAAAATTACATATTTTTATATTTATAAAATAATTGATGATATCCATTTACCATTCCAGCTATGTGCAAAAATTTATATTTTTCCCTTTGATCTTTAGTAATTTTGTTGTTCTCCAGCAATTCATCAAGAAGGCTAGACCATTCTTGTCGGAACAAATTGGCACCAGTCAGCGAACCATCACCACCAATAACCACAAGATTGGTTATACCACGGCTCACTAAGTTATATGCGGCTTTGAGACGACCTTCTTTTTTACTGAAATATATTGAAAACATTTTATTGTACACTATTTTCGATACTAAATTTCAATTTCAATTTTGGTACACAAACAACCCTTTATATAAGAAAGAAAAAAAAACAAGCAATAAACGTGTAAAACTACAACTTACATGAACTCCATGCACCTAGCTGATCCAATTATAGTGCCTCCTTTGTGAATTATAGAGCTAACAGAAGACCAGTTCGCTTCTTCAATGTTATCACCTCCATCTACCATGCCCTGGTATCCTTCACGAATAAAATATACTTTACACCCTAAGTATATGCCCATACGCACGACTGATCGCACAGCGGCATTCATTCCCTGAGAATCTCCACCGCTAGTAAACACAGCAAGCCCCTTGCCTTTATGAGAGCCGCGGCCAATAAATTTCTGAGTAGCTGACCCGTCCATCGTGGTAATCAAAATATTGTAGTCCTCAATAATAAATAGCTAATTTAGATTGTTTTTAGTTTTTCAATATTATGTAATCACTGCGGAATAAGTATTATTATGATTAAGCGATATACATTTGTGTAAATATATAAGTTCTTTTTATTTAAATTTTACGTACCGCTTCTCATCCAGATTGAAAAAATTTAAATCTTGTTCTTGCCCAAGGTGACCTTTGTTGGATGACAAAGGTTGATTGACATTTTTTGTTGTCAAAATTTAGTGTAAACAGCTGTTTACTTTAGTCGATGTTCTTGTTTGGCACAATCTTTAGTCGACATGTGGTCCTAAGTCCACCATCAAGTTCAAAGGCTCTTGCTTTTGATTCTTGACTCTTGTCAATAAGCATCGCAGTTCTATCCAGTCTGTACAAGATAGAATATTGCTTCAAAAAAGAGCTTGTGGACTTCATTAGTATTTCTATGCGGATCCTTCTGGAAATGTTACTTTGCTTGAGTTCATCTTTTTTTGTATTGTCGCAAAACAGCTACCAATGTTTTCTCTTATAATCGATTTCAAATAAGGGGGATGTTCTCAGATTATTTTTTAACTGTAAACGCTACCACAAAACGTTTCGCTAGGTGAACCGATTTTAATGATACTTTAAACTGTTAAGATACTTTTTTATTTAAAATCTAATGATTTTTATGTGGTTCCATTTAAATTTTACCAATATCTAACCGGATGTTTTTAAGTTATGCTTAATAATACATATTTAACTGACTTCGACTATATTGATAACTAGCTTTTGCCCGTGACTTCGTCCGCGTGGAAGTTACTTTGGGCCACTTTGGGGTAACGCAAAATTTTACCCGCGACTTCATGTACGTTGAAGATGAAAATATTTTTGAATAATAGAATGTTAATGAGCTATTTAAGGTACCAAAATCACGCTTTTTAACCAACTTCAAATGAGATATATAAAAAGGTTATATTGAGCCAACCTTAAAATATAGACATATGCTGTCGCGGACTTTCTTGTTAGGACTTTTAAAAGGGAACAATTTTGTACTACATTATTTGAGCGAAACTTTAACCGTTTCCGCAGCGCACGCAGCGGAAGCCCTCAAAAGAAAAAAGAAACCGTTTTTTAAACATACTTTGTTAGTGCTCCGCTCGAATTGGTCTTAGCGTGATGTTATTTAACCTATAGCTTTCATCAATAATTGGCTATCTAACACTGAAAGACTTGTTCAAATCGGACCAGGAGTTCCTGAGATTAGAGTGTTCAACCAAACAAACATACAAACAAACTCTTCATTTTTGTCAAATACCAACATGATCTAAACTGAATTTTCCTGCTGTTTTTTTCGAGTGTTTGAACGTATTAAATGTATTGCAAAGAGGTTTGTAGAGCCTAGCTTAAAGACTAGTTCTAGTTGAAGTCAAAGGTACTAAGTGCTTAATAAAAATTCTGTCAATGAGCGACAATGATTCGATAAATCCTACTTATCACCAAGCTAAACAGATTGAACCCAAGGGTAGTAGATTTCAGGGGCTAGAAGCTTCAAAGCCCTATGGTTAAATTGTATTTCGTTTTGACGATAGATCACTGGCAAGCTCAACGTTTTGCAGCAGGATACCCTTTTATACTAATATTTGGAGGTCGGACCGGTTGATTACATTTTGCATGAACGTTGTCAGACCAAAGAAGAACCTGGTGGGATCCGTTATCAACCAATTTAAAGTACTATTTCCAAGGAATATCACAAAATTAATTGACGTAATGTTTCTCTCTGTATTAGATTTACTTATTGGGACAAATACCAAAATACAAAAATCTGGAGTGCTTATGTTCAGAGCACACTAGTTATTCCTTGCGCAGAATCATAAATAATACGATTGTTATATAAAACGCAGTGTTAAGTAAAGTACATTATATGGATATATACTTAGACTAGTAATTACAGTCTTTAAATCGCAGTTAGCAAAAATAAAATAGGTTTTACACAAAACAGGAAATGCTTATAGTACCTAATTTTACTGTACATAACTATTTCAATATTAAAACATCTAGAATAATGAAGTCAAACCGCTATTAATTTTAAACCTTAGATCATTAATTTATGGTCTAACACAAAATTTTATTTGTGAAAAAAAATCAGGTACCTACTTGAGAATAATTAGTTTGTTTGTATCTAGTTCCTTATAAAGTATTGTTCATCATTTTGACAAGTGGAAGATCAATTCAATTCGTAATTCGTAGAGTGTACTTGTATGATACAAATACGAATACATACTATATATAGTGTGTTATAGTGTTTTTAAAGGTAGAAGACCAAAACACATTATTTCGTAGTAAAAAAACATCGTAAGAACCAAACTACAAAATGTCTGCGGAGTCTGATATGGAATATTCTGACAATGACGGCGATGATTATGATTACTACGGTGAACACGAAGATTGTGATATGGAAGTAGCCGATCGCACTAAGTCAGATCCTGAGTATTTTGTGTTTTCTTGTCTGAAAGTTGAAGAAGTGGAAAAATTACTCAACGAATCTATTGAATTACTTAGTAACAGCCTTCAGATAACACCATCACTCGCCAAGGTATTCCCAATTTCAGTGTAAAGCATTCTTTACATATATAAAACGAGAATAATTGTTACTCATCATGTACACAAAGTCATAGTTCATAAAGTGGTTATTTTCACTACCAAACCAACCTTGACAATTGAACGAATATTAGACCACATTATATTATACCCCCTGCTGTGATTTTATTGCGTAGGTACCTTGAAAATTTCCTAAAGTTACTGATTTTGATTAATCCATTTTAAGGGTTTCTATGATACAAAATTGTAACAAATATGCTGATTTTCAGGTAGCACTACATGCATATGAATGGAATGCTCAAGAAATAATTAACAAATATAAAGAAAATGCAAATGAAGTGTTGGTTTTCAGTAGGGTGAAGCCACAAGTGCCTTCACAAAGTATATCAAGCAGATCAAGTTGTGCTGTTTGTGCCAGCACACCTCAACTGCACAAGTATAGTGCACTAGCATGTGGACATTATTTTTGCAACGACTGTTGGGCAATGCATTTTGAAGTTCAAATAATGCAAGGTGAGTTTTAAGATATAGCTAAAATCTGTTTTAAAATGTTTATTTTTAAGGGATTGTAGAGGATAGTAATCCTAGAACATAACATATTTGACAGATGCCTGAATCTTACTTACAAAATTTTCAAGAAAATCTTACTTAACCACGCTTGAAAGGCAAACGTGACTAAGCAACAATGCGTGAACTTTACAGTAGACTAATTTAAAGTTGAAATACCTCAAAACAAAATTTATTTTAACGAATCTAGCTAGTAGCTGTAGGATTGAAATGATTTTAATAGACCTAGAGATATATTTTTTTTGCGCTTCGAATATGGTTATTGCCTATCATTTATGTACAAAGCAGTTAATGTTGCTTAGTCATGTTTGCCTTTCAAGCATCAATATGTACAAATTCTAGACAATAATATTTTGACTGACGGTCTACTGGATAATTTCACCTACCATATGCAAGATCATCCTTATGTCATTCATTTCAAAGAATGTTGCAGTGTTACAAATGACATCTAATTTTATAGTACTTGGGATTTTGAAATAATAAACGAAAAATATAAAATAACTAATTTTTTTGTACTCCATTTTAAATTTTAGGAGTCTCAAATACAATACGCTGCATGGCTCAAAACTGTGAGGTCAGAGCGCCAGAGGATTTTGTTCTGTCACATGTTACTAAACCAGCATTAAGGGACCGATACCAACAATTCATGTTTAAAGATCATGTTAAATCTCACCCACAACTTAGATTCTGCCCTGGTCCTAACTGTCAGGTTTGTTCCATTATTTTATTGAAATCATTGGAATTTTGTGGACAACATTTTTTTATAAATCAAATTTTTTGGACTACGTATCTCATTGATTAATTGGAATGATAAAAAGTAATCCAAAATTAATACAAAAAAACCTTCTAATAATGTAAAACAATACAAGTACTCAAAATCACAAATTACAATACAGTTTTTATATTATTAATATTATTTGAGCATTTTATAATACAAAACAATAAAAATCTAACTTGCTTTCTATTTTTAGTATCCTAATTGAAATGAATTTGGCCCAAGAAAGATTGAAATAAAAAAAAAATTAATGAATATCTCTCAACAAAAATAATACAATAAAACATTTGATTTTTACATTTAGTGGATTTTTCGAGCATTCATTCGTGAAGGAGCACGCCGTGTTGAATGCAAAGGTTGTGAATCATTGACATGCTTCTCATGCGGGGCTCCTCATCATGCTCCTACTGACTGTGCTACAATTCGACAATGGTTAACCAAATGTGCTGATGACTCTGAAACTGCAAACTATATTAGTGCCCACACTAAGGTATGGAAATTTTAGAGATTAAGCAAGAGATTAAGAAAATTTGCCATATGCAAATAATATTTGACTAACTGAGTACTTCCAGACACCAGCGGTTTCTGTTTGAGTTCATACAAAAGAAGACTTCAATTGATATTTATGTTCTCATATAGGTATAGCTTGAAATCTCTAGTTTTTTATTATCAGGTAGGGTGTGTTGTAAGCTCGTATGAGTATGTAACATCATGCTGCATATTTCTGCAATGAAACAATTATGCGTTCCAGTTTGAATGGAATAGTCAAAATAGAAAACAATTGACACTTTGGCCTTTTGTATCCATGCATCCATCCTATGTTGGGTAGCAGAATATACATTGTGTAGTGTTAATGGACTTTGTAAACCATTTATCTCTAGATGGGCCAAGAACTCTGATCTATCCATGCAATAAAATATAACAGAACTTTATAGTATCCTTAGCATTGCTGAAATTCATCAGCTTATTGATTACTAAGAATAAGGAAATGTGCTTAAATAAATCATTACTATGTTTAGGATTGTCCTAAATGTCAAATTTGCATTGAGAAAAATGGGGGGTGCAATCATATGCAGTGCGGATCGTGCAGACATGATTTCTGTTGGGTTTGTTTGGGAGATTGGAAAGCTCATGGATCTGAATACTATGAATGTAGTCGGTATAAGGAAGACCCAAATTTGACTACTGATAGCCAACATGCTCAGGTAAGCAATTTATTTGACAGTTAATGGTTTTTTGGGAATAATAAAGATTTTTAAAACTTAAATTTTGAAAACATTGGAGAAATGATCTATTACTTTTCATACTAGTTCATGGAAGAAGCTGGAACCAAAAAGTTTTTTAAATAATGCATAGAACTTTGATAAATTAAAAATATTTCTAAATAAAGAAGCCAGACCAATATGCATAAATTTACATTTTTTTTTTATTGCTTAGATGGGTGGACGAGCTCACAGCCCACCTGATGTTAAGTGGTTACTGGAGCCCTTAGACATCCACAACGCAAATGCGCCACCCACCTTGAGATATAAGTTCTAAGGTCTCAAGTATAGCTACAACGGCTGCCCCACCCTTCAAACTTACAGATAATTTGTAAAAATATTGTCGCACATAAATTCTAATACCTCTCCGTTCCTCCAATGAAATTATAATTATAATACATAAGATGATATAATTATGTATGTTTGGCATAGTATTTGAAATATTTAGAGAAGGTATCAATAAACGTTTTTATTACAGGCACGTGAAGCCTTGAAGAAATATTTGCATTATTATGAAAGATGGGAAAATCATGCTCGATCTCTGAAGTTAGAAGAGCAGACATTGGAAAGTCTTAAAAGCAGAATAAACGAAAAGGTTTGCATCTTTACCGAATTTTTCTTGGCTTAGATAATCATAGCAAAGAAGAAAAACTGAATACTGTTTTGTGCTGAAAACTACTATATTGTGGTGTAGTAGTTAAGATACAGGATTTAACGCCTTCAAGACTTGTAATGTAACCAGATAATGCTTTTATCCAAACTTAATTTGGTTCACAGCAACATCATGTAGCCCTATAGTGTATGTATATTTTTATATGAAACTGTTAGTACACATAAATACTAGCACAAAAGACGACTGACACGTATTTGTACCATCACCTCCACCAATTCCTTAATATTTTTTGTCATTTAGAAGTCGTCGTGACCTAAAGGATAAGACGTCCGGTGCATTTGTATGAAGCGATGCACCGGTGTTCGAATCCCGCAGGCGGGTACCAATTTTTCTAATGAAATACGTACTCAACAAATGTTAACGAATGATTTCCGCGGTGAAGGAATAACATCGTGTAATAAAAATGAAACTCGCAAAATTATAATTTGCGTAATTACTTGTGGTAGGACCTCTTGGGAGCCCACACGGGTAGGTACCACCACCCCGCCTATTTCCGCTGTGAAGCAGTAATGCGTTTCGGTTTCGAAGGGTGGGGTAACCGTTGTAACTATACTGAGACCTTAGAACTTATATCTCGAGGTGGGTGGCGCATTTACGTTGTAGATGTCTATGGGTTCCAGTAACCATTTAACACCAGGTGGGCTGTGAGCTCGTCCATCCATCTAAGCAATAAAAAAATAATAAAAAATTCTAATGTTCTAAAAAAGTCTAAATATTTTTATCTTAAATAAATAATCTTCTAATATATAATAAAAAAAATATTCAAAGGGTTAAGTCAAATAAAAGACACACATTATAAGCATTTTTCTTCTACAGGTTATGGCTGGGGAAGGTACATGGATTGATTGGCAATATCTTTGGGATGCTGCTAAACTTCTCAAGCGCTGTAGATATACTCTTCAATATACCTATCCTTATGCATACTACATGGAGGTTGGTCCTAGAAAAGAATTATTTGAATATCAGCAGGTTTGTTTGTTATCTTCACTGGTCATGTAACACTAATATTATTCCTGGTAGGCTCTATCTTTTTCTCTAGATTGAAACTCATAAGTTTGTTGTAGTAATAAATAATAGCAGTATTAGCCTTTACAAGGTAAAGGCACTAGACATGTATTGGGAGAACGACGTAATAATTTAGTAGAGGATACTACCACAGCGGTTAGAAAAGTGTATCTTGATTAATAATAATAATGACGGTTACAGTTACTATCATGTCTGCACTCAAGCTGTGACCTTATCTGGTATACTCCTTTAACATTTAGGACATTGAGGACAACAAACAGTCATAAACTAAGTTTACTTTAGAATGTGTGACTTAAATATTTACACAGCCAATATGATGATCCTTAAATAAACAATATTGTATAGTTACCCAGTCCATCTCTTCATGTGCACCAAAAGACTGCTGACATTTTCTAGAATAACATTTTGTCAGACATCATTTTGTTACCACAGCGCTCTGGCTTGTTAAATACATAATAATAAAAACTAATGTTATATTAAAATCCGTGAATAATTTCTATTTTCTATGGTTGAGCTCTTTACAGAGCTTCAAAGACTGGAAGTAGAGAATAATAACACAAATGACTACATTCTATAGCTTGTAATAAAAATGTTTGAAAATTTCAATATTTTATAAAGTTATTCTGAAGTCATGGTTTTGTGGTCATGTACATGTTCAATGTACTCCTAACGAGTAATAATATGCCTATTGAAATTTTGTAGGCATTTGAGACTTTGACTTCATATCTCAAGATAGGTGGTCATTTGTATTTTAAAATGTCTCTCACACTACAAACTGGAATGTATTACTGCCACAAAAATAGGTTTGATAATGGTATACATATATTGTTGTGATCCCGGTCATCGTTCCCGTCGAACCCGTCGCTTGCGACGAAGGGCTTGACCAGTAAATTAACCCTCAGACAGCCCACTAAGTTTCTCGCCCGATCTTCTCAGTGGGTCGCGTTTCCGATCCGGTGGTAGATTCTGCGAAGCACGGCTCTTGCTAGGTTTCGTGTTAGAAACGTCGTCAGGTTTGAGCCCCGTGAGCTCACGTACTAGTTAAGATTAGGCTGATATAGCCTCTCGAGGCTTTTAGCTTAAGTAGGGAAAAAAAGCTGTGATTATACAAATAAAATATATTTTTTTTGTATTAGTTCATTTTGTTTTATATTTCGTGTTCATTTTACAGGCTCAACTTGAAGCTGAGATAGAGAATTTGTCATGGAAGATTGAAAGGGCTGAAACAACCCATAGGGGTGACTTGGAAAATCAAATGGATATAGCAGAAAAAAGGCGGACAACACTACTAAAAGATTTTCTAGAATTTAGTTCAAAGTCAAATAATAGTAGTAAAGTTTAAATATTTGGAACAAAATTGTATTTGCAAGCACATATATATGATTAAGTCAAGATCGAAGTTTTTTTGCCAAAGTGTACCTATTTATTTAAAATAATAAACATTACATAAATAATAAAATTGCCCATTCAACATTTTTATTTACTGAAAATTAATTTGTTAAATCTTAATATTATTTAAATTATTGAGAACTATTTTTAAAACTTTAACGCCGCATTACTGATCTTGTTATATATTATTTTAATATGTTTTTAGTGTCATAAATTTAGTTTTTATGGCCCGTCAGTTCATATTTCTCTTTTGAGTATTTTTCTTTTGACCTGAATGAATGAATGAATGAATATGAATACCTTCGATGCACAATATCACTTCTGCATCTTAGTATCACTAAATAGACAAAGACTCTGTTCTCACAGGAGCCCTCTTTAATATCGTGAAAGTGTTCGACAAAATATGGCACAACTGTTTAAATACCTACTACAACACGGGAGTGCCAGTAAGTAGTGTGCTCATCATAGTTCTCATCGAACTTGTCAACGAGAGTGGTGAAGAGTTCGACATGCAACCTAGCCCATAGACACAACCCAATGAGTTTCTAGTCGGATCTCGTCACTGGGTCGCGACTCCGATCCGATGGTAGATTCTGTGATGCACTACCCTTGCTAGGGCTAGTGTTATCAAATTCAGGTTGAGTCCGTAAGCTCACCTACCTCTTCGCGTGTACTTGGAATAGTCCTGTAGGCTACCAGCCAATAAGTAGGTACAAGAAATCGAAAAATATGCCTACTTACACAAGGGATTTTTTGGCGGGAACGTGAGGAGTAAAGTTGTGTGAATTCTTTTATTTTGTCTATTTAGTGTTTCTTCAGGTTTAAATGTTTAGTGACGGTGGTTTATTAACTATTTAGTATCTGTGAAAGTGCACAAATGTGGGAAAATAAAACAAAGCGGCTGGACGTAACATCTCGGGATCCTACAAAAAGTCCACTGCCAAAGTATTTTATTTAAAAATATTATAAACAAAATTACTAGTCTGCAATCTTTGACTTTTTTTTCGCCTAAATTAATCTGTGGCACCCACGAAGCAGTCGATGGCCATTCGAAAAGTTAAAAATCTCAGTACTTATTATTTTTACGCTTATTGCTTCTTCAGGCATAAAAGGTCATGTCTATTTTTGCCGACAAGCAGTCATGTGTTCCAGTTTGACGGATGGAACAATCATAACATAATGATAATTGAGATTTCAACCGCATGTCTCAAGGTGGGATTTTTTATTGTCATTTTAGGTATACTGCGGCGTGCGGCCAAATTGTTGGTAAGAAATCACCGTCGCCCATGGACACCAAAAATACCACGGGGACAGCCAAGTCCAAAAAAATTATCGAAGCACACTGTGAATGAAAGTGTGGATGAACTACACTCCGGTGGCTGGTCATCTCAAAAAATACTCAGAGCATTTCACATGGAACATACCGTACAAAACAGAAAAATTCCGATGAGCCTCCGTAAGCCCAGAGATTCCAAATAGAGTTGCATTCATGTTTTGATGTTTATGTGGATTCTGGTAACTACATAAAAGCGAATGAGCCATGAGCTGCATGAGCATGAGCTGCAAAGCCAAAATTTCTGCAATGGGTTAAAACCAGAATTGCTATTTAGCTCTTTTATAATTCCACTGTCTTAAATCGTGCTTAGTAGACTTAAATTCATTTTTATTACGTCTAGTTTAAAGTGATTGCCATTAAAATGAAATAGTGATTTTAAGCCCAGAGTGTCTTGTGGAAAACTTGAACTCATAATGCACTAAAATTGCGATTGCATGGGTAGTTTTCCAATTACAGAGTCTAATGTGACTCAGTGGCACACAATGCCGTATTATGCTGAAGCTTATTTGGAACGTGAATTAGTTTCCAAATGCATCAGCAGAGTGCGCTAAAAGGTTTATTACACTTGGCTAAATTTAGTCGACTGAATTCAGAAGCAAATTTAGAAGCTTCTGATTACACTGTTCTAAATTCAGTTACTGAATCAATAGTTAATTTAAACGCGACGATGTAGGACGTGTCGTGTGTGTAAGAAGATGGCCCCAGTATTGTCTAGACAACAAAAAAATGGTCTTGGTGTAGCCCTAGCTGTCGGCTCAATTGAAACAAAAAGAAGAAAAAGAAGAATACGGGTAAAGAAATATTTATTGCTGCGCGGAAAGTTAGCAAATATGAAGATTATGAGTGATTTAGAACCAGCAGACTTCAGAAATTATTCACGAATGGATTCGAGATCGTTTGACCTAATATTAAACCTTGTGACACCGTTTATTCAAAAGCAGGATACTATTCTACGAGATAGTATAAGTCCAAAAGAAAGATTGGTTAACATTAGGATTTCTTGCAACAGGAAGTTCGTATCAAGATTTAAAATTTAGTTTTTTAATATCCCAACCCCTGCTGACAAAAATTGTCCCTGAAACATGTCGGGCTATTTAAAAATGTCTGGCACATTAAATAAAGGTGACTGAAATAAATACATTTTTTATTCGGAAGTAAAAAACAAACTAAAACGTCCTCACGCACGGAGAGCTATGGGATGACTGAAAGCGGTAAATGCGATTACATCTTCCTAAATGAGTTTCTAATTAGGCTTCTAAATGATTTAGTCAGTCAGAAACCATCCTTGCTACTGAACTTAGTAGGCTAACTTACTGAATGCTATTACACTTCACTGAATTCAGTAGCGACTGAATTTAGTCGACTAAATTTAGCCAAGTGTAATAAGCTTTTAAGACAGTGTTGAAAAAAAAAATTCATGGAGTTAGCAACCTCATTAATGTATAACTATTGTGGTAAACAAAAATAATTGGTTCAAAACTATTTACGGTTATTTTAAGTAATTTGGATTTTGATTATTTCATTACCATTTTTTTACGTTTTTCCTTATTTTTTTTAAATGAGATCTAAGAAAATTATATACTCTTTAATTGAATCATCATATCCAGATGATAGTGATGACGATGATTTATCGAGTGCTCCGAGTTCAAATCAATCAATTATTTCATTATCAAGTGATATATTTATTGAAAATATATATGATAATGAAACAAATGAGTTATTTGAACTATTAATAAAATATCTGATGACAGGCAGTACTTTTGAGAGTGCTCGATTGCGCGAAGCGTTGCTGTAGTTGGAAAATTCAACGTTGAGCATTATTCCGCATAATGGGCTCTAGTGCTGTAATTGGAAAACTACCATGATGTACTGATCGGTGACACTGGCCGATGCATTATAATTTTTAAAGAGCCGTTGAGTCTATATATTCATAAAAATGATGGGTTGCCATACATTAAGTATTACATATTCTGTAGTTATGCGAGATCATTTCTATAAAATAGAACAACTACTCTGGACGTAAGTTACTGGGTTTTTCTAAATAACATTTAAATTACTAAGATGCAATAGCATCTTGAATATATGTTGATCTATAATATCTTGAATATAATAGCATCAATTAAATATAATTTCATGTTTCGTCTAAATTAGAGCACTTATTTCCGTTCTAAACTAAATATTTGACTGTATGGACTGTGTTCCTTTTGTTAATCAAGTGGATAAATAAAAAAAGGAAACGACGCTAAAAAAAATAAACCACTATGGTTCACATTTGCCGTCAAGATGGCGACGGCGAATGATTCTAAGGCGCCTTTGCGTCAAGTAAAAAGAGTACAGTTTGGAATACTATCCCCAGATGAAATTGTAAGTTATTGCGTGGTTTTATTTATCAACAAATCAGTCATATTAGAAACATTTACTTGATTTAGGAAGTGCCTATAGTAGAATAGTGAGTCTGCGTTGCGCCCCTACATTGATTTAGTTGATTAGTATTGTGCTACACAACAGCGACACGATGAAGATCATCAGTTACGAAAATTGATAAAGGCTTACCAAAACAGAACGGTCATCACAGTGATGAATACTTGAAAAAACAACACTATTAACGTTGGATTACTTTGAAACTGCGTCTGTTCACTTTCTATTTTGATTTCATATAGATGTAAAAATTATGATTTACAGCGACGCATGTCAGTTACTGAGGGAGGGATTCGATTCCCGGAGACCATGGAAGGTGGAAGACCGAAGCTTGGCGGTCTTATGGATCCTCGACAAGGGGTAATTGACAGAAGCTCACGGTGTCAAACGTGTGCTGGGAATATGACAGAATGTCCAGGACACTTTGGGCACATTGATTTAGCTAAACCAGTTTTCCATATTGGTTTCATAACAAAAACAATAAAAATACTCAGATGTGTATGCTTTTATTGTTCAAAGCTGCTTGTCAGCCCTGTAAGTATCACCATTTTACTATCAACAATTACATTTGTTTAATATTTTAGAATTACATGTAGATGACTTGGTTAAATTTGTTGTTTAGACAAATCCAAAGATAAAAGAAGTTATAATGAAATCCAAGGGCCAACCCCGCAAACGGTTGACCTATGTTTATGATCTGTGCAAAGGAAAAAATATATGTGAAGGTGGTGAAGACATGGATATTGGGAAAGAAGGTGAAGAAGGTAAAAGAGGATCTGGTCATGGTGGTTGTGGGCATTATCAACCCTCTATTAGACGACAAGGTCTAGAGCTCACAGCTGAGTGGAAACATGCTAATGAAGATACACAAGAAAAGAAAATTTTTGTCTCTGCAGAAAGAGTATGGGAAATTTTGAAACATATAACAGGTATGATGTGTAAAATTTTACTAGAAATTAGAATAATCTTGTTTTATTACTATTTATGAAGTATCACAGATGATTTGCTAAGCAGTTGATTTTCTAAGCTAATGCTGTGTTTTATATAAGTTCTATCTTTAGTCTATACTATATATTATTATGAAGTTGCTGTTCAGTTTACAGAAAGCTATAAACTTTTATATGTCTGTTAATTAAAATATTCACTAATGGTATTGATGCTAGGGATAATTTTTTAATGGCCTTCTTGAAGAAGTCTGGTGTATGGAAGCCAAGAAATTTCAAATTTCAAAGGTACTGCCTGTTAAGTATTGAATTTTTTAGGGCTGTTTTCGTTTTAGGCATTGCTTAGGTGCTGAACCAGGGTCAGGGACAAATGTGATGTCCGCTTAGGATTATTAAAAAATAATTCATTTTTCATTGCAAGTGTGTTCACTTCTGTCTGTTAAGCAAAGAAGGCACACCTTACCACATTCATCACACTATAGAGCATTCAGTTAGTGTAGCACACACCTATCGAGATTTTACCTTGCCAATTGGACAGTATTGTTTTGATGCTAATTTTGAAAGCTTTTGCTAACGCAGTGGTGTATTGAGTATTGTTTTAGATACTGCCCATATTGTAAAACTGCACTTTATAGGTAAATACTTGGTACTTAATACATGTCAATTAATAAAATAATTAAAACTATGTTTAATGGTTTCATCATGTTTAATCACATAATCACAGACAACTGTTTCCATGAAAACTAAAGTTATTGGAATATCAAAAATAATAAATTGAAAATAATGAACTAGAGATTCAAACATAAAAGCAGATTTAATTGTCTATGACTTACAAAACTATGAACACCATACTTCCACATTGAAAGAATAGTGTTATTCTACATGCAATATGTAGGTCAACATGTATAAAATAAAGTGTTATTCTTTCATTCTGTACTTAAGAATTTATGAACATGAACCAGCAAATTTTATTAACATGTATATTACTGGTGGTAATTATGTGTACCCTATCCCATCTATTTTTTTTATAACGTAATAAGCGTTGTTATTTGAACGGTGAAGAGTTTCTATCACAATACTGTAGGTATATTGACTATGATTGATTTTGTTCACTGTTATTTGCATAAAAAAGAATCTTTGTCTTTGAAATTTTAAACTACTTTTAAACTTGATTCCAAACTGGTTTAAAAGTAGTTTAAAATGACTATATTTTGAAAATTGGTTAGGAAGAGTGGGCTAGCAGTGGAAACATCTGTTTTGTGAGGAAGTATGTTAGATAGTGAACCAACTATTAGAAGGATTTTTACATATCTGCTTTGAACATAACTGATTGTGGAAATAAAAAACTTAGTTTACATCCATCTTGAGAATTTAGCCCCAAGTTTCAAGGAAGGCAGGGGCATTCATAATGTCATTTCTAAGAGCACCTGTAACAACCAGGTTAAATACTCAAAGTTAATCGCACTCTATTTATTGACTGTTCTAATTTTATAAACCATTTACAGATGAAGATTCATTTATTTTGGGTATGGATCCAAATTTTGCAAGACCAGATTGGATGATTGTGACGGTTTTGCCTGTCCCTCCATTGTGTGTTCGTCCAGCTGTTGTTATGTTTGGCTCTGCCAAAAATCAAGATGACTTAACCCACAAGCTAGCTGATATAATAAAAGCTAACAATGACTTGGAAAAAAATGAGCAGTCTGGAGCTGCTGCTCATGTCCTTGCAGAGAATATAAGAATGTTACAATTTCATGTTGCTACTTTTGTTGACAATGACATGCCTGGTATGCCAAAGTAAGTAAAAGTAAATTGTAATTTTTTATAAAAGCTTTAAGTAAAAGAATTTTAAAATAAACAAAATTTCCATTTAAAAAATACCATATTAAATGTTTTTTTCTAGAGCTATGCAGAAATCTGGGAAGCCCTTAAAGGCTCTCAAAGCCAGATTGAAAGGAAAAGAAGGAAGAATTCGAGGAAATCTAATGGGGAAACGTGTTGACTTCTCAGCTAGGACAGTAATCACACCTGATCCAAATTTACGTATAGATCAAGTTGGGGTTCCCAGATCAATTGCTCAAAATATGACATTCCCAGAGTTGGTGACTCCATTTAATCTTGATAGAATGCAAGAACTTGTCCGAAGAGGAAATGCACAATACCCTGGGGCAAAGTACATTGTAAGAGAAAACGGAGAAAGAATTGATTTAAGATTCCATCCTAAATCTTCAGATTTACATTTACTCTATGGTTACAAAGTAGAAAGACATCTAAGAGATGATGACCTTGTTATATTTAATCGTCAACCAACTCTTCACAAAATGAGTATGATGGGTCACAGAGTTAAGGTACTTCCTTGGTCAACGTTTCGTATGAATTTGAGTTGCACATCACCTTACAATGCTGATTTTGATGGAGATGAAATGAATTTGCATGTTCCTCAATCAATGGAAACAAGGGCTGAAGTTGAAAATATTCATATAACACCTAGACAAATTATAACTCCACAGGCTAATAAACCTGTAATGGGTATTGTGCAGGACACATTGACTGCCGTTAGAAAAATGACTAAGAGA
This sequence comes from Bombyx mori, assembly GCF_030269925.1. Lineage (NCBI taxonomy): Eukaryota > Metazoa > Arthropoda > Insecta > Lepidoptera > Bombycidae > Bombyx > Bombyx mori. The sequence continues at coordinate 10,076,117 of NC_085111.1, forward strand.
GATGTTTTTTTAACAAAAGAACAAGTAATGAATCTTCTTATGTTTTTACCTACATGGGATGGTAAAATTCCTCAACCTTGCATTTTGAAACCACAGCCTTTATGGACAGGTAAACAAATATTCACTTTAATAATACCTGGTCCTGTTAATATGATTCGAACTCACTCTACTCATCCTGATGAAGAAGATGATGGTCCTTACAAGTGGATTTCTCCAGGAGATACCAAAGTTGTTGTAGAACATGGAGAACTACTAATGGGTATTTTGTGTAAAAAGTCGCTTGGTGCATCTGCTGGCTCTCTGTTGCATATTTGCATGTTGGAATTAGGCCATGAAACTGCTGGACGATTCTACGGTAACATTCAGACTGTCATTAATAACTGGCTTCTGTTGGAAGGTCACTCAATTGGTATTGGTGACACTATTGCTGATCCACAGACATATCAAGAAATTCAGCGTGCAATCGTAAAAGCTAAAGATGACGTAATAGAAGTCATTCAGAAAGCCCACAATATGGAATTGGAACCCACACCTGGTAATACACTAAGGCAGACCTTTGAAAATCAAGTGAACCGTATCCTCAATGATGCTCGTGATAAAACAGGTGGATCTGCTAAGAAATCATTAACAGAATACAATAATCTCAAAGCTATGGTAGTTGCTGGCTCGAAAGGTTCAAACATTAATATTTCACAAGTCATTGCTTGTGTAGGCCAACAGAATGTTGAAGGAAAACGAATCCCATTTGGATTTAGAAAACGCACCTTACCCCACTTTATTAAAGATGATTATGGTCCTGAATCCAGAGGTTTTGTTGAAAACTCTTATCTAGCTGGTCTGACTCCTTCAGAATTCTATTTTCACGCCATGGGTGGACGTGAAGGTTTAATTGATACTGCTGTAAAAACTGCTGAAACTGGATACATTCAACGGCGTCTCATTAAAGCCATGGAGTCTGTAATGGTCCACTATGATGGTACAGTTAGAAACTCTGTTGGACAACTTATTCAATTGAGGTATGGTGAGGACGGTCTCGCAGGAGAGACAGTAGAATTCCAGAACCTGCCGACTGTTAAATTGTCAAATAAAGCATTTGAAAAGAAATTCAAATTTGACTCTTCCAATGAGAGATATCTGAAGAGAATTTTCAGTGAAGACATAGTCAGAGAGCTAACAGAATCTGGAAGTGTCATAGCTGACCTTGAAAGTGAGTGGGAACAACTTTCTAAAGACAGAGAAACATTACGTCAGATTTTCCCAACGGGAGAATCTAAGGTTGTATTGCCATGTAATTTCAAGAGAATGATTTGGAATGCTCAGAAAACATTCCACATAAACAAGAGAATACCAACAGACTTAAGCCCTATCAAAGTTATAAAAGGTGTATCAGACCTTCTAAAGAAGTGTGTCATTGTAGCTGGTGATGATCGTTTGTCTAAGCAAGCCAATGAGAATGCTACATTACTTTTCCAATGCTTAGTGAGATCAACACTTTGTACAAAATTTGTATCTGAAGAACATAGATTATCTAGTGTAGCATTTGAATGGCTTATCGGGGAAATAGAGGCAAGATTCCAGCAAGCACAAGTAAATCCAGGTGAAATGGTAGGCGCTTTAGCTGCTCAATCACTTGGTGAGCCAGCTACTCAGATGACATTGAATACCTTCCATTTTGCTGGTGTATCATCCAAAAATGTAACACTTGGTGTGCCTCGTCTGAAGGAAATCATCAACATTTCTAAGAAACCAAAGGCTCCTTCTCTAACTGTATTTTTGACCGGTGGAGCAGCCAGAGATGCCGAAAAAGCCAAAAACGTTCTCTGTAGATTAGAACATACAACTTTACGTAAAGTTACTGCTAACACGGCTATTTATTATGACCCTGATCCTCAGAATACTGTTATTGCAGAGGACCAAGAATTTGTCAATGTTTACTACGAAATGCCTGACTTTGATCCTGCGAAAATTTCGCCTTGGTTATTGCGTATTGAACTGGACCGTAAGAGAATGACCGACAAGAAATTAACAATGGAACAGATTGCTGAGAAAATTAATGCTGGTTTTGGTGATGATCTCAATTGTATCTTCAATGATGACAATGCTGAAAAGTTAGTTTTGCGAATTAGAATCATGAATAATGAAGAAAGTAAATTCCAAGATCATGATGAAGAGACAGTAGACAAAATGGAAGATGACATGTTCTTAAGATGTATTGAAGCAAACATGCTGTCTGATATGACTTTGCAAGGCATTGAGGCTATTGCAAAAGTGTATATGCATTTACCACAGACAGAAGCTAAGAAACGTATAACTATAACTGAACAGGGAGAGTTCAAAGCTATAGCAGAATGGTTATTGGAAACAGACGGCACATCTCTTATGAAAGTGCTCTCAGAGCGTGATGTGGATCCAATCAGAACTTTTAGTAACGACATTTGTGAGATATTCCAAGTGCTTGGAATTGAAGCTGTACGAAAATCCGTCGAAAAAGAAATGAATGCGGTTTTGCAGTTCTACGGTCTATACGTGAATTATCGACACTTGGCATTGCTTTGTGACGTCATGACAGCAAAAGGTTATCTTATGGCCATCACACGTCACGGCATTAACCGACAGGACACTGGTGCTCTTATGAGATGTTCATTTGAGGAAACCGTCGATGTTTTATTGGACGCTGCCAGTCATGCTGAAGTGGATCCTATGAGAGGAGTATCAGAAAATATTATAATGGGACAGTTGCCGAGAATGGGTACTGGTAAGTGAAAACAAATTGCAATATTTTGGAACATATCATGAGGAAAGTATGTATTAGAACATTAGTTTCTCATTATTTATTTTAATTATCTATAGGTTGCTTCGATTTATTACTTGATGGCGAGAAGTGCAAGGAAGCAATGGGCGGTCTTGGAGGCGCAGAAGTGGGAATGTATTTCGGTGTCGGAACGCCATCTATGTCACCACTTATGACTCCCTGGTCTACACAGAATACACCAGGATATGGAAGCAGCGTGTGGTCTCCATGTCAAGGTAAATCCAAAAAGTGAAACTTATGTATTTATAAATATTTTTAAAACAAAGTAAATGTGTTGCCTAAAATTTGAAAGTGTACGTTTCGATCAGAAGTAGTTTAATTAATGTAAAAAATCGACTTTAAACTTTAGAGTTTACACTTTTAAATAAACTATAATCCTTGTTTTTTTTTAGTTGGCAGCAGTATGACTCCTGGAGGACCATCATTCTCGCCATCTAACGCATCTGACGCATCAGGACTCTCACCGGCATACAGTAATGCTTGGTCACCACAACCTGGTTCACCAGGATCTCCCGGACCTCCGCTTTCACCTTACTCGTCGCCCGCAGGAGCGTCACCATCTTACTCCCCATTGAATCCTGTTTACGCTCCCGCGTCCCCGAGTATTACTCCAACATCACCACATTATTCACCTGCCAGTCCTTCTTACTCTCCAACTTCACCCAATTATTCCCCGACTTCACCAATATACTCGCCAACATCACCCAGCTACTCGCCAACATCGCCTGGTTATTCGCCCACATCCCCATTATACTCCCCAGCTTCTCCTAGATACTCTCCGTCATCTCCCAACTATTCACCAGCAAGTCCGGCTTATTCAACAACTTCTAATTTCCCGACAACTTCACCTAACTATTCTCCATCAAGTCCTTCGTATTCTCCCACGAGTCTATCGTATTCTCCAACGAGCCCAGGTTATTCCACATCCCCTGGCTATTCGCCCTCGTCACCTAGATATTCACCAAATAGTCCTGTCTACAGTCCTACTTCATCAAATTATTCGCCTTCGTCTCCAAATTACACTTCTGGATCTGTTTATTCACCTACGAGTCCTACATATTCACCTACTTCTCGCTCATATTCTCCATCATCACCGAGCTATTCGCAGTCTTCTCCAAATTATTCACCCTCGTCACCGAATTATTCTCCTACTTCGCCCTCTGTGGCTGGAGGTAGTCCTACATATTCACCAACAAGTCAGCAATATTCTCCAACCAGTCCACAGTATTCTCCGACTAGTCCAGGCTATTCTTCTACATCACAACATCCTAGTAGCACTAGGTATTCGCCGTCTTCGCCTTCCTCGCCTAATTATTCTCCATCATCTCACAATTATTCACCTTCATCTCCCCGGTATTCGCCAGGATCATCAAAATATTCCCCGACATCGCCTACTTTTACTCCTACTTCTCCCAATTATTCTCCGAGCTCTCCTGCGTATTCTTCCACTGGTGGACCATCTACCTATTCTCCAACTTCACCAACATATTCATCTACTTCACCCAATTATGATGATGGTGACGACTGAATTGAAAATGTTTTTTTTTACTATAATGTACTATAATTTCTACTATACCTCCATAATATACTAAATTTAAAGTTTTATTGTGGTGATAATATTATGTCTTATAATTTTTTTTTATGACTATGTGTAGAAAAATATTTCTCATACGCTCAACAGCATTGGAATAGTGTGAGATAATAGAAGATACATGAAATAAAAATGTATCTGTTACTAATTTTCACTTTGTATAGAATAGTTATAAGTTATTTAGCTTAAGAAATACAAAATATAAATGGTATATTTAAGATAGTGCTGTATTTTCTTTAAACTAGATAAAAATGAAAATATTCCATTGTTTAAATAATCTTTTACGGGTTTTCATTGTTTCAAATGTAATTCCAATGTGATTGCATTGATCAAGACTGGTAGATAAATAGTTATCTGCGGAAGAAAATCGTAAAAGTTCAAAACAATTTTGAAATCTGTGGTTAATTTACTGTTTCAATTGATTAAAATTAAGTAAGGAGGATTGAAATGGATATTCAATAAAATGTGCTTGTACCTTAGTATTAAGAACAAAAACAAAAATATAAAAAAAAGGATTGTGTGGTTTATGAAACCACAGTAAAAGTGAAACTTTTTTTCACATTATAGACATTTAACTCTGACAAACAACATTTACATGAAACACTGACAAAAACAAACAAAAAAAATAGCGTGGAGCACTGGCACAAATGAGTAAAAGTACACTAGACGGTCAGCTGCTGCGAAGTATAGGCGCCGCCATATTGGCCTTGGCTGCTTTGACGAGCGCCTTTCACTTTATCGCTACTCTATGGCCGACCGTCACGCGACATGCAACACAGACGAAAAAGTTTGAGACGATGTAATAAAAGTTTCACTTTAAAAAGTTTTTTTAATTATATAGGGTTTCGTGTTCACAGATACTTATATAGTAGTGGAAAACGAACTACCCCAAAATAAATGTTAAGTAAAACTATCCGTATTATAATGCGGAGTTGAAACACAGCTGCGTTTCCATTGCTGTGCCATCACGCTACACTCATTTATTTAGCTTCGTTATGTATGCAGATGTAGATCAATTACAGCGATCTATAGCCACGTTACCGAATGATTCGTGCCTCAATGACGTCACGGACTCGAATGGTCTATTTGGGAGCCTCGTGCGGCTCAAGGGGAACCGTCCCCTTCCATAGGTGGCATGGCATATAGCGACATTCGTTGCGGGTGATATGAGAGAGGTGTAAGCTCTGTGTGCTTAGTGCCAGTTTTTTAACGTTCTCGATAGCGTAAAAGTTAGCTCATTTGTATGGAATGGGATCGTTTGCGTATGTTTGCCGTTAGGGGCGCTGTTCCAACTGCATACTAAATTGGCTTAACTTTTACGCTATCGAGAACGTTAAGAAACTCGCACTAACCACACAGCTCGCACATCATGCGCAGTTATGGAGTGGAAATGGAAGCGCGGCTTAGTATCCATAAGTATCTAGTTTTGTTATTGATTAGTCAGGTAATTACAATGTTATATGTAGGACAAGAGAAAAATAAACGAAAACCCAAAGAATCGTGTTTTATTTATCCGTTCTGTTACCATTTGATATTTTTTGAGATATACTAGCCGATAACTTAAAACTTTATCTACTCTGTCAATAAAGTACACTATTACACACAATGTTAGTTATTCAAACTAATTTATTTTATCACCTTCAAAATATGCTTCAAAAAAGATACATTTACACCAAAGAATAATTCAATCATCAAAATATTTTTTAAACGCTTTTTCCAGAATTGAATTGCCACGAATTCTCCTTTGTGTCTTCTACCGAATAAAAACGGGTGTCATGAAGTGATAATTTGAGTTTTAAGAAAAATAAGTCTGCCGTAACCACATCTAGTGAATCAGATGGTCGCTAGTTGGTACCTATTTGTTGAGTGTTTGGTCAAAAATTTGTTCAAAACGATGCCTTTGTGCGAAGACGCCTTATCGTTGTGTAAAGTCAAGAATTGTTTTTGTTTATGTTTGTTTGAATTACGAGTGCACAACACCGCGGTACTTAAAGAAAACAGTCAACATGACTGACTTTTTTGATCGACTTTAGCGTGGTTTTTTCGATTTCGGTTCAGTTGAAAAGCGCCACTCTGAATCTTGTTGACTAGCTTGATGTCAAACTCATGTCTCGTCACCAGTAATACCTAATGGCTTTCATAAATGTTTAGTGAATTGACTCGTTAGAGCATGTCCTCAGTGATTCATAAGCGATAATGCGATTGACTTTTTGGAGAAAATTCAGTTCTTTTGGTACTGTGATTATTTACAATGCTACGAAATGATTCGTAAGAAAGTTCGGCTATCTCTTAAATTGGAATGAGAGTTTTCAACCACTATTTTCTTCATTTTTGTGACGTTAACTTCAATTGCAGAGGTTGCTGGCCTACCATAGCAAAGCAAATCTTCCATCACATTTCTACCGCTTTTGAACGATTTGTACCACGCACAAGCACGTGTTTTGTGTAACTTTTTCAGTGACTCCGAACACGAAACTCCAATTCAATTCCAACGAATTTCCAATTGGCGATACAAAATTTAAGGCAAACTGTTTGTTCGATGTTTTTGTCTAATATGAAATTCGCAATACTAGATGTGATAGAACTAAAAATAGCACTGTATTTAATCTAAATAATAGATGCAACAAAACTCCGCAACAAAATGGAATACGGTCGACAATCTAACAACAATAAAAAAACCTAAAATTGAATTTGGAACCATAAACAAATTATACATTCCCAATAATTTTTTAACTAAATGTATGCAACAAATATATGATTTTATTTATAGCACTACATACTACTTATGAGTTTTCCGACTTAAAAAAACTTAATACAATCCTATACAGAAATTAGAAGTGTTAGTAGTTTAATAGATATGGCGCTCCGTCTTTTTTGTCTTGAGTAATGTGTCTGCCGTGGTTAGAAACTTATGTACCTACACAAGGCGAATACGCACGTCATGGTGTCTATGGGCTCATAAATATTTTCAATATTTTTCGCATTTTCAAATAACCCAGCTTTGTTATTAGAATGATTATTAGAATTATCTCTTTGCATACAACTAGTCTATAACCTGAGGATATTTTAACTATGGTAAATGACATGACTACTGATGACTGAATACTACAATACAATAAGGATACTTTTATTGTTCATAATTATTATCCTAATAAGCAACATTAAAATTTATCTACGTTACATTAACGACTTATAAAACTGAAAAAATGTAAAAACATAATACACACTATAAGGTCGATGCATAAATGTAAATAGATATCTTATGCTTATAAATTAAACTATTTAACAAATTCAAATTGTACTTATATGATATTCAATAGATTATTCTACTATATATTATAATATTATAATTCCAATATTATCTAAAACACAGCCATTACATTCTATTACCTACGTATGTACTGTCATGTACTGTAAGTATCTGTTTATTGTACCATGTTATTTAAGCTTCAATAAAATTATTACTCTCATAAAATAATAAATTCAGGACAATTTCTCAAAAAACTGTAGGTAGGTACACATTTTCTTATATTTGGTATTATCTAGATTTATGGAAGCCATTTCTTTGACAATAATTGAAAAATAAATAAAGGAAGCGCAATTCCAGTTTTGTGCTTGTAATTAATTAAGTGTCACTAATTATATAAAATAAATAGTGTTAGTTTAATCAGTTACTATCTGACAATGTAGAATGGCATACTACATTATTTTCCTCGATAAATTTCAATAATACGATCTTGGTCAACATATTCGAAAATATGTGGTGCATCCATCAGTATCCCAACCGTTCCTGCTGTGGTGACTATGAAGAAAATGTACAGCTGTAATCTGTCAATAACCATTGCCACGTATTTCCAGTCTTCGCGAGTCTGTAAATGAAAGAGTATATGCGAAGCCTAGTTATAGTTTTGTAATACTTGTAAAGTTTAATGAAATGAAAGCAAAATATTAAAATAAAACTTAAAAAGTTAAAGATCATTTGAAAATAATTACTTCTGCGTTTATAGTTACAGTTATGTGTATGTACAGAAAATATTTAATACAACTTTATCGTTTAAAACAGTGTATTAAATAATAACTAACCTGAATGTAAAGATCTTCATTTCGTAAATGTTCCGCAATGAATTCGACTGCTTCCGTAGCCTTTGCCGCTTCAGGAGAAAGTAGAAGTGAATCCGAACTTTCCGATTCGCGTCTTTCTCCTCCAAGTCCCAGACCACCCAGTGCACCAAGATCTCCAAGAGCGCCAACTTCACCTCCGCCGGCAGCACGGTTTATTTTGCAATTTGGATGATGTAGGTCCGATAGCTCCATTGCCTCCATTTTGCTTTGTTTGGTACCAATCGCACTAAGAAGTTAGTATGTCGACTATGTTTCATGCAAAAATGTATTAGGATGCGATTGATTCGCTAAAATGTGTATAATAATTAATACCTTATATGTTTCGGGAGGTCGTGTGGTGCCGCTGCATGGGGTGGAGCACCCATTCCGGGCATTTCCATCATCCAGCGCAATCTAGTTTTTCTCGGTCTCCGCATAAGCAGCATAGCTGGTAAATAATGCAGGAAAACGCTTCGAATCCATAATGGCATCCTGTTGAAACAGATTAAATAAAATATTATTAAAAAAAACAAAGAAGATGAATACGTTTTAGAATTATAAATACCTATGAGTTCTGGGTCCTCTGAAGTTCCAATTGATTATGATAACCGTAACCAGAATACTGACAGTATTCATAATGAATGTGAATAATAAATATTTAGCGATAAGTGGAAGTACAAGCGATGTCGGTGGAAGAATCTTCGATACCAGAAGCAGGAACACAACCAGAGAAAGTAAAATGCTGATACCCAAGGTTACCTGTAATGTGGTCAAACAAGGTATGAGATTAATCTTTTATTAAAACTAGCTGACCCGGCAGACTTCGTAATGCCTCGTAAATGCCTAAAATAAAATAAACTTAAAACAAACAAAAGGAATACGTCCGACGGGGGACACATCAAAGGAAAAACAAAATTGTTATTTTTATTTAATTCCGAGCATTTCCATATTTATCTACCTTTTAAACCTTCTCTGGACTTCCACAAATAAATCAAGACCAAAATTAGCCAAATCGATCCAGCCGTACTCGAGTTTTAGTGAGACTAACGAACAGCAATTCATTTTTATATATAGAGATAAAACTATGCTATGTTGAAAATTAATCAAATAATGAACTCACCTTTTCACCAGCTTCAGCTGGCAAATAAAATACAAGTACACAAAGAAACGAAATTAAAACAGTCGGCAATATTAAGTTTACAGTGTAAAACAATGTTTTCCGTCGAATTATAATGTAGAACGTAATATCAGTTTCAGTTGGATGATTGCCTTCATAAATGTTCAAATAAGCCGGTACTTCTATGATATCCCATGTTCCTGACTTCCAATAATCGGAAAGATCAACAAAGTTCTTGTTGTTGTATAGCGCCAGTGATACTTGGTCCCCATTGAACGTCCAAGATCCGAATTTCATGATACACGTTTGCTGGTCAAATGGAAAGTAGGTTACGTCAATCGTGCACGAGCTCTGAAATTAAGTGATGTCGTTGTATTCTGAAATTGTCTTTCATGTTCTATAAAGTTATTTGTTGACACTGTAAACCATGACATTTACCTGATATATAGCTGGTGGGACCCAAAGTACTTCTCCATTAGGATATATAAGCACGTTTGATTTATATCGGACTTCGTAATTTCCGTCAGCGCTGCAAATGGAATAATTGAAGATTTTTTTCTGTTTGCATTTATGTGCGAAGTGTTTTAATTATTAATAATCGTGAATGGAGCTTTAAAATAACCACGGGATGCATTGGTTGGATGTATATTTTAGTAGCTAGATAGACTTTGCGGTAAACAAGTTTTTTCTAAATATTATGGATACTTACTTATTGAAAAGAACTATATCTGGCTTCCAAACCTTGTCAGGCGGTAATCTTAATACGCCAATACCGCCGTAGTCAGCTTCGTCCCACATCAACTGGTAATCCATCCAAACCAAACGGAGCCAAACGTTTGATTTCATAATTTGGTTCTTCTCATTCTGTGAAAACAATAAATCGCTGTTGTCATTCCAGTCCTTTCTATTGACCCCATTCTTGGTAGAAAAGTATAATAAAAATTAACAGCATCATTGTAATCTTTCAAGAAACAATTAAGGTTATTTGAACACTTACGACGTTAATGAGTTGTACAAACGCAAGACCAAATCTCACATCCACTTTCTGTGTCATGTTTTGGACAGGTCGTATTAATTTATTGTATCCTCTGAAAAGGTCGCGAACTAAACGTTCTTCGTCTTCTGAACACCATCCTTAAGAGAACATGTCACGTGATTGAAAAATATAAAGAGCATTGAACACACAAAAAAATAGTACAGTCACAAACAAATATTATATTTGAAGTCCTTATAAACTAAACGATTACACCTTACAGAAGAACAATGCCTTTAGACCTTCAACTAATTAATATGGAGGGGATATAGTTTGTATGTTTCAGGATATGTCTTCCAGTACGAGATGAGACTATTAGAGATTATTAAAGCCAGGGATTATAACGTAATCTGGGTTAAAGTATATCTAGTTAAGTTAATTGCGATTTCGTGACGGAAAACTGTCTAAATTTTGTTCGATTATTGAAGTATTATTTAAACGTTCTATATTATAAATGCTATCTTTAGTTAGATAACTGTAACGGGCCGGTAATTTGCGATTGTGAGAGGCTGTGATGGCGACAGATCAATATGGAAACAAAATAGAGATGAAACTGTTTTGAAGTTTGTATTTGATACGCAAAGTAAATACTGTACTGAGTAATAGTTGTAATAAATTGATAATAGCTAAATTCAATATTATAGTCTGGTATAATCTGAGATTTTGGTCATTGTCTAAATTTTTTTTTATATAGTTCTATAACGTGTTCGTTTAATGCCACATAATTTATTTGATTTAAGAATGAAGATATCATTTAATTTTGTTATGTTCTTAAAATTGGAGCAAAAAATGATGTATAAATACCTAGTTTTCCATTTCCAAGTTTAATTTCAAGGTACTTAAAAATTTAGTTTAACAAATTGTCTAGCTTAGATAATTAAGTACATATCTACTCAATTGGTTTTGGTAAATTTTCCTATAATAAAGCAAAGTACCTGAATACAGGATGGCCAGTAGGGTGGTGGCGAGGAAAGCGCGCGATACGCACGACATTGCAGCGGGCACTGCCGGATGCGGGTACATAAGCACTTTAGGTAACACGTACACCAGCCAGATTCTGATCTACCCCTAAGAAAAACGTAATTTACAACTTATAATTTTATTCAAGTATTTTTTCGCAGAATTACTGTAGATTTCGATTGTGTAGATTTTTAATTCAGTTAATTTTCTTCGTTGATTCGGAAAATGATTAGTCTAGAAATTTATAATTCTACGTACTACGAGTGTTTGTGATATTATTATGTTTATATTATTTCTTGTGATTGAATTAAACCCAACATAATAATATATTTGTGTCGTTTTATATCAAGTATGGTGATATCATTTAATATAAAAAAAAACCGCATATATTTCACCATTTTTTTTATTTGTTTACACATAAAAATTGATGCGTATTAGTAATTTTTTTTTAACTTTGTTTGGTATACAAAAAAAAATACAAATTTCTCCGTGCTTTATTTGGTGCAATTGGATCGTTATTGCATCTTCTCACTTGTGTTCGTATTCGTTAGGTATTTGCGCATGTGCCATGATCCCTAGGGATGGCATCGATTTTCTACTGATTCTTTCTGTTTCAGGACTTGCGCTTTACCACCTATTTTATTTATATATAAATGGTTACAACATTTCATTTATATGTATATTTTTATTCATATATTAAACAGAAGTTATAATACAATGTAATGTACATATGTATAAAATATCTTGCCGCATTCTTTACGTTTAGATCTCTTAATTCTTTTATAATTTTAGTTTTTAAATAAATATTTTTATTTTATACTAGCTGACCCGCAGACTTCGTAGTGCCTCAATCGATAAATAAAAGACCTAAACTTTTGTATAAAATAAACTTAAAACTTAAGATTAAGATCGGGACTAGACGACGGCCAGTCTTCAGCTCTGATGAAGTCGGAAACGTTCGTTTCCAACCAAGACTGCGTAGGCCGAGCTTTATGACCTGGCGCCGAGTCTTGCTGGAAGGACCATTCTTGATTATTGAACATGGTGTTGTTAAGGGGCTTCACTACCTTCTCAAGAATGGTATCTTGATACACTTGTGCCGATGTTTTGATACCTTTTTCACAAAAGTATGGCTCAGTCACTGCTTCATAGCTAATACCTCACCAAACCATCACTGAAGTCGGATAGTGCCCACGTTGCACTCTGTCGACTAATTGGGAATCTTCCTTAGAGCTTTGAGCATAAATACGGTCATTATGTTTGTTAAAATGTTGCTCAATTGTAAAAATTTTCTCATCCGTAAACAAACATTTTCTGACTTCCCTTTGCATACCGATTCAGTAGTTGTTTCGATTTTACTACCCTATTCTCTTTTAAATTACATATCAGTTAAGAAATGACCAGTATGTCTCTTATAGGCTGCAAGTCCTAAGTCATCTTTTAAAATACGCGACATGGTTCTAGGTGCTATCTTCATCTCCCGAGATAAAATCTTTTGCTTTCGGACAGGATTTCTTCGAATTCTTTCGCTTACTGCTTTGGCTACCTTTTTCGTACGAACACTACGTGGACGGCCAGATCCTTTTCTGTCACAAACAGAGGAGGTCTCATTGCACCTATTAACACATTGAGTGCTTACCACTCGTATCCGAGTGGGGAGGGGCCCTATTAGCGGTGCCGCCCACTCGGATACGAGTGAGCAGCAAGTGAATTTTGTAGTTGTCAAAAGCCGCCGGCGATTGTGGCGAGTGTACTTTGGTTTGCGTGGCCACTCTGCCAATACATTCGACTTACGAAAACGCGTATTGGTTTTATATTTACAGTTTAATAGTGACTGGTACACACGATCATATCAAAGGTATTGTTCGATTAAAATGGATAGTAGGGCTGGGCCATCTAGAAGTAAAAATAGATCGAAAACATCAACACCTAGTAGTAGAAAAAAACGTTGGTTGAGTGATGACTCGGAAGGTTCTGAAGGATTTAGTGATGAAGAAGTGTGTTCGCAACGAGCTCAGGAGGAGCAGTTGTCTTCAAGTTCAGAGGAATCTAGTTGCGGCAGTGATGACAGTATCTTTGATACAAGACTGAAACTGAAAACGCTCAGCCGTGGACCACCAGCTCAGTCTTCAAGGTCATCTGCCGCAAAGACGACGAAAAATTTAGTTTTAACTTTTCTGTGAAGAAATCACCTTCAGTGTTTTAATTAAACTTATAATTATGATTTTTATACGTTTGATTGTATTGATAATTATGATTATATCATTGCTTCGCTTAGATTTAAGACATTTATGCCTTCTTAAATAAATAACCATTAAGTGCGTGTTATATTTTAAACTTAAGCTTATAATTATGATTATATCGTTACCTACTTTGCTCAGATTTAAGATATTTCCTCCTCCTCCTTCAGTCGATCGCTCATTGCTGAGCATCGTGATGCGCCCGCCTGTGACCTTTTTTTGTAATTTGTAGCCACTTATGTCGGTCTGTATTTATACCTTCTTAAATAAATAACCATTCAAGTGCGTGTTATATTTTAAACTTAAACTTATAATTATGATGTTTTTGATACTTTTGATTGTTCTCCGATCCGAGAAAACCCCTTTTTCGGATCCGAGTGTCCGGCATTTGGCGTGCTATGTGCCGACCACTCGGATCCGAAAAAGGTGTTTTTTTATTAAAATAATAATATTATCAACATACTTTCATCCATATTTTTAAACATACATATATACTTAATCAATATACGCTATAAAAATAATTGGTTTCTGGCTAATAATTTTATATCATTTCGTCGGCAGCAAATGTGTTAATAGCCCGGTACACAAACATTTTACAAATACCAAGCGTGTGGAGTGTTTTAAAAATTACATTGGCTCCATACCTACTTTGTGTAATGCAATCACAGCGATTCGGTTCTCTTTATCACCCCACTCCATTTTAATATCGCAAAATATTGTACAATAGTACAATGGCGCCAATAGCGCCAAAATGAGAAAATTCAATGAGCAATCATATAAAAATGACAGATTCCAAATTCAAATGTAATATTTTGTTTATTTTTAATTGTAACAGTATTTATGGCCAGACTAAGTATAGATAGATTAATGCTGTTTTGAAAAATATGTAATTCGACCAGTGTTCCAACTTTAAGCGATCTGATATAAAATGCACATTAACAAAGTTATTGTTCATGCTGCAGCTGTGAGCCATGAAATAAGAGTTATGCGAATGTTTTTAAAATGGAAATCAATGTTATAAATAGATAGCGTGAAACAACAGACTTGATCGTAACACGTGATAAAAATTTGCATAATTTCCTACTGGCGTAATGACCCCGTACGGGGCGACACCATCATAACGATCTGTTTCTGGTGCGAGAATACGTTTATAACATAAAGTTTAAACTATTATCAACTGTGAACGTGTGATACGGCAGCGAGGTTTTCTACTTTACAAACAAATTTGTTTAAGGTTTGGTCTGTGCATAGTCTTTCATTATTTTCCTCTGTGAAACGTAAAAATGTAAGGCGCGACAGTCCTTGTACGAAATTCAACCAGACATCATAATTTAAAATAATGCTGCAGTATTTTACCGCCAATCAAACGTGTTTTTTAACAGAATTCAGTTACAGTTCAATCTAACGTAGTTCTGTGTGTGTGTGTAGTGAAGAACGAATTAATAATTGAACGAATAAAGAATGAAGATTGCGGGAAAAAATCAGCCTAGCTCCTTGAACCACATAAGCAATCACTTACATCATCAAATCATCATTATCCCCATCAAATCACAATACATTTACTCATTATCGTACCTTATTACTAAATCCATGTATTTATTGCCAGCAAAAACATCACTCCAGGACTCCTAGGCAGGAAGATAAAGTTCAGGCAGAGAGTTTGTCTCGAGACCCGATTCGTTTCCCTGTAAGGGGCTACGAGGACCCGGTGGATATCACGGGGCTGTTGACAACTACTGGCACTAGCGACATGGACGCCGTGATGTATATGCGCTCCGGTAATCACTTAGCACCAGACAGGCCCTAAGCTTGTCAGATGCAATAAACAAACTATTTGAAATTGATAAGTTATTATAAATTCGATTATTAACCTATTCAGATTGTAGCAACGTCTCTAAGTTTGTGAAAGCCATTATACTGCGCCTCTTGAAACACTTAAACCACTTGGTTACCCAAGAAATATCAGTTAGAGCACAGAAATAATATTAGAGTGTGCGAGCTAAGAGGTATCATTGGTAAACCGTACAACCCTGCATCTGAATGCGATGGCCATAATAAAA
The DNA here is from genome assembly GCF_030269925.1 of Bombyx mori. Classification (NCBI taxonomy): domain Eukaryota; kingdom Metazoa; phylum Arthropoda; class Insecta; order Lepidoptera; family Bombycidae; genus Bombyx; species Bombyx mori. The sequence continues at coordinate 10,092,031 of NC_085111.1, forward strand.
GTTTCCTGGAAGAGAACAAGTATGACGCCAGTGAAGGTTAAATTTCCTTTTGCTAAAAAGAGAAAAGGAAAAAATAATTAAAACACTTTTCGATCCATTCGTTTATATTTAATAAAGAAACTTCGGCGTTCAGAGCATTAAATTAACAATTTAACAAAACTCTAGGACGATTTAACAAATATCGTCCATTGTCGACGGAAAGGTTCCGCGTTCGAGTTTTTTTATGAAATTTATCGGAAACGGTGACCATCACGGCGGCACCCCCCGTCAGGGTCGTCACACAACCGTTATCAACTTGTTAGTGAGATAATGAAAACGATACAAAAAAACGAATACAAACATTGTCACGTAATCCTTGTCGTTCCGCAACTTCCTAGTTAGAGCGCCACAGATTACTTTGTTACCTCAAAAAAGGAAAACATGACGAAACCTTGCGAGGATACAGCATTTCACTTAATGTATCCGCGCATTTGTCTCGTTGGACGTTGTCCTTTTGGGAGGTTTACAATGTTGTGCAGAAGTCATTTCGCACGAACTTGAAACATAATTATTTTACGCAAACAAAATATATAAATCGTTATTAATTGTAATTTTTTTTGGAATAAGGTAACTGATGAACGGTGGAAGATAAAATATGTCAATATAATTTTATCATACATGTAAATTGTGTTGATTCATGTTGTATAAATTAATTATAAACAAGTATAACCATCGTTTGTAAATGGAACAGGAAAACGATTTTTTTTTACTTTTCCAATTTATGGAACCGTTTGTCTTTAATCGATTGATTCTCTGTAAATACTGTTTAGAATAAATTTTAGGTATTCATAGAACGGTAAACCTTATTTCAATTTTTACATAAGAGGGGGCAAGTTAAAAAAACCGCTATTAATGCATAATGAATCGCTGTTGTTTAATGTAATTCAGTACAAACTTGTTATAACTATTTTATAAGGTGACTTGTAAAAGTTGTTTCGAAAGACACAAGTATGTCTTTATTAAATAATATTTTGTTTAACTACAACTTTTTAACGAACTTTTAATTAAGCTATAACTTTGGATATTTTACCATTAACAACAACATCCACCCGTTCACAACGAGGCATATCACAACCAGTACCAATTGAATCAACATTGTTTGTAAAGTTCTACACTAGCTAATGACACAAATACTTCTGAAAATAAACTCAGGGATCATAATCACGATTCACGGAATCGCACAGGAAGAAAAAAGAGCTGTTTCAAAGTTGAAACTGATCGAAGATATACTAACAAATATTATTTCAATATGCGAAAAAGATTGTTCAACAGTTTGAAGGAAGACGTTATTTGTGCTTTCATTGATTTCGAAAATTTCGTTTTCGGTTCATTCAATAAACTGACAGCCGACCTTTATTCCGATTAATTATAATGAATTTGCATACCATGGTCCGCTATGTGCCCGATCATGAATTCTCTCAAAAATCTTAAGTTTCCGTAGTAAAAAAGACTACTATTGAATGTCATTAATAGAAGTTCTGTTCTATTAGGTAAACGTGACGACCGTTGGTCACGACTCCCAAGAAGACCTAGAGTCGATGAGGATTTGAAGGGATCAAGACAAGAAAACGTTTGATTTGAGTATAGAAGAATGGCAGTCGGCGGTAACTTATTTTCTAGATGGGAGCGCGGGCGACGAGGCCGGCGGTGATGCGGCGTCCTCAGCGTCCGCGCCGTTCGCTCATCACAACTTAACGTGTATTCGTGGTATCACAGAACGTTTCGCATGCGTATCCGCAGGCGGGCGGGTCGCTACGACACCATGATGTGCGGCGCGGACAGCAGCACGGCTAGCGTGGCGATGATTGTGAACAGGGTAAAGATAATAAGGCACAGTCTGTCCACGACCATGGCGGCAAATTTCCAGTCGCGCGATATGTCCGCATCTTCGTCATCTTTGCGCATCTGGAAATAATATACTCAGTTTATTTATAGGTATTACTAACTGACCGGGCAGACTTCGTAGTGCCTCAATTGATAAATAAAAGACCTAAACTTTTGTGTAAAATAAACTTAAAACAAACAAAAGGAATCCGTCCGACGGGGGACACATCAAAGGGAAAACAAAATTATTTTTATTTAATTCTGAGCATTTTCATATTTATCTACCTTTTAAACATTCTCTGGACTTCCACAAATAATTAAAGAACAAAATTAGCCAAATCGGTCCAGCCGTTCTCGAGTTTTAGCGAGACTAACAAACAGCAATTCATTTATATATATAAGGATAGATAGCCTGCAAATTCCGTATGTCCCAGTCGACAATGCAGTTATCTGTTACCTGATCTGTGATGACTCGGATTTCCTTCAATATGAGCGACAGCTCGTAGTCGACACCGAAACAGCTGTGCGCCGCTAAGCCTGCTCCATTTTCTTCGCCCCCCCTGCAACGCACACAGCTCTGTAGTCGCCGTCCGTAAATAAATCCTATCTACAGGTTCAAACAAGGAACGACGGGGAACTACGACTAAGCTAATGTAGAGATAATGTTACGATTTTTTTTGAACAAGAGTGCGACAGTCGATTTGAATATAAGACAATATATTATAATAGTAATTCGATGAAAGCTTTAGAGGGTGTACTGTGGAGCGATCGGGGCGGGGTTGAATTATCGTAACCGTGCTATTTACGGCGAGTAGTGTTCGTGTAGATCGTCGAGGGACCTGTAGTAGCGGCAGCAGGGCGGCTGCTGCGATTGCGCGTGCCGGAAGTCGTCGTCGATGTCGAGCACGTTAGCGAGGAGTGACTTGGAGGAGCGCTCACGTAGCTCCAGGTCGGGAGGGGGGGGCGCTCGAGCCGGCGGCGGCGTCGTCGCCGAACCCGGCCTTGACATACGCAGGATCCAAGGCAACCAGTACAGAAACACACACCGGATCTGAAAAACATTAAGCGTCGAGCATTTAACGAACACTAAAAGCATAATGCAGTGAATGCACCTTTTCTTTAATAAAGTAAAGTATTTTTTAATTTTTTTTTATTTAATATATTTTGTACACACAGCTGTTAGAAGAAACACGACGATAAGGATACAGAGTACAAGGGCACTACTTATTTCATGTTGAAATCTCTTCCAGTAGACCCGCAGAAGGAAAGAAGAATTAGGAACACAAACCTAGTGCGTACAGTTAACATTAAATATAACAATATATTCTCGTACATATTACAAGATACAAAACAATACACACATATACTTAGTCTGGCCATAAATACTGTTACAATTAAAAATAAACAATATATTACATTTGAATTTGGAATCTGTCATTTTTATATGATTGCTCATTGAGTTTTCTCATTTTGGCGCCAATACATTGTACAATATTTTGCGATATTAAAATGGAGTGGGGTGATAAAGAGAACCGAATCGCTGTGATTGCATTACACAAAGTAGGTATGGAGCCAAATGCAATTTTTAAAACTCTCCACACGTTTGGTGTTAGTAAAATGTTTGTGTACCGGGCTATTAATAGGTGCAATGAGACCTCCTCTGTTTGTGACAGAAAAATATCTGGTCGTCCACGTAGTGTTCGTACGAAAAAAGTTGTCAAAGCAGTAAGGAAAAGAATTCGAAGAAATCCTGTCCGAAAGCAAAAGATTTTATCTCGGGAGATGAAGATAGCACCTAAACCATGTCGCGTATTTTAAAAGATGACTTAGGACTTGCAGCCTATAAGAGACGTACTGGTCATTTCTTAACTGATAATTTAAAAGAGAATAGGGTGGTAAAATCGAAACAACTACTGAAGCGGTACGCAAAGGGAGGTCATAGAAAAATTTTGTTTACGGATGAGATTTTTTTTATAATTGAGCAACATTTTAACAAACAAAATGACCGTATTTATGTTCAAAGCTCTAAGGAAGCTTCCCAATTACTCGACAAAGTGCAACGTGGGCACTATCCGACTTCAGTGACGGTTTGGTGGGGTATTAACTTTTGTGAAAAAGGTATCAAAACATCGGCACAAGTATATCAAGATACCATTCTTGAGAAGGTAGTGAAGCCCCTTAACAACACCACGTTCAATAGTCAAGAATGGTCCTTCCAGCAAGACTCGGCGCCAGGTCATAAAGCTCGGTCTACGCAGTCTTGGTTGGAAACGAACGTTTCGGACTTCATCAGAGCTGAAGACGTCTCTGAGATCGTCTAGTCCCGAACTTAATCCGCTGGATTATGATTTATGGTCAGTTTTAGAGAGTACGGCTTGCTCTAAACGCCATGATAATTTGGAGTCCCTAAAACAATCCGTACGATTGGCAGTGAAAAATTTACCCATGGAAAGAGTGCGTGCTTCTATTGTTAACTGGCCTCAACGTTTAAAGGACTGTATTGCAGCCAATGGAGACCACTTCGAATAAGCTTTTTATAGTTTAAATTGTTTTATATTTATGTATTAAACTAATACACTGTAAAAGTAATAAATGTTATTTGCAATACATTTTTTTTCCTTTGTCTCAGTATTTATGGCAAGACTAGGTATATATGTAGCCTCTATATATATAGTATTTAGAATTCACAGTATGAAAAGATTTACCCAGTCACTCATTTCATGCGTGTCTGCATGTCTGTGGTGATAATTCAGGATGAGTATAGTGGAGACCACGGAAGAGGCGACCATGAACATGATGCAGTTGAAGTAAGTACCGAGCAGAGGCACAGCATCTGATGTTGCGGGCATCGTTTCGGCCACCATGTTCAGAAACACCGTCAACGACAATAGAATTGTGACACCTGAGGACGTAAAACAGAACACACTCTTAGAAAGTTAAACATTAAATTATTAAGGATAATTTGTCCTCATAACAGATACAAATAGTAAATTTACAGAATATAAATGTCTGTATCTTCTTTCCTATTTTATTTATTTATTTATTTAAGGATTACCGACAGGGTTTACAGTAAGACATAAAATAACATTGACATGTATAGAGCAATTGATAACTGCAACTCTAATTAGAGGCAATCACAGCATGTATTACATTAATATATCAATAGAGATTTAACAATACTATTAATAATAATAATAAATTAAAAACAAAAGAAAGACAACAAGGACAGTAATACCCGAGTACTCAGACCAAGGCTGAGGCTGAGATTCAACAACAACTTTTTATAATTTTGTTCTTGAATATTGGAAGGGAATCACCAAATAGAGAGAGAGAGAGGGGGAATACACTTTATTGCACACCAAAACACAATTTACATTCAAAAAACAATCAAAAAAGCAGATACATTTGTACGATAGGCGGTCTTATCGCTAAAAGCGAAAAAAAACTTCCAGACGACCGTTTAATTTACAGAAATTCTGGATAATATAAAAAACTCCAGGTCTCCTATTTCAATGGTTAACAATAGTAAGAAATTATTAGAAGTACTGAAAAAATTACCTAAAGATAGCTTTTCTCCAGAATCCGGTGGCAGTGTGAACCCGAGTAGCGCCATTGATGCGATTAAGACACACGGTACTATGAGATTGAAGAAATAGTATAACGTTTTTCGACGGATAACGACCGCGAATGTTATGTCTATATACGGTTCTGGGCAGCAATTGTAATAGATTTCGTTCCGCTTGCCTGGTACTCCTGTTGTTAGAAAAGAAATACACAATTGTTTAGTCTTCTACATAGTTCAACTATCTATCTTATCTATTTTATATATATAAAAATGAATTGCTGTTTGTTAGTCTCGCTAAAACTCGCGAACGTCTGGATGGGTTTGGCTAATTTTGCTTTTGAATTATTTGTGGAAGTCCAGAGAAGGTTTAAAAGGTAGATAAATATGAAAGTGCTCAGAATTAAATAAAAATAACAATTTTGTTTTTCCTTTCATGTGTCCCCATTCGGACAGATTTTTTTTTTGTTTGAAGTTTATTTTACACAAAATTTTAGGTCTTTTACTTATCGATTGAGGCACTACGAAGTCTGTCGGGTCAACTAGTTAATAATAAAATAATCCAAATGCTTTCTTTAGTCAAGTGAGCCAATACAGGCGTTATTTAACGTTGTCATGAGTACTTGGCATCAACAGACCGAAATGATAATTTATTATAATTTTTTATTAACACTGGAATGTAGAAAGCTAATTTAAGAAAAAATAACTTCCGGATGCTTATTAATGTCGTGTTTATTTAGTAGTAAAAGGCTTACTTAAGAATAGAACTAAATATAAAGTATACATTAAAATACATATATTATATAAAAATTTACTATTAAAATATGTAGTATTTTCTTCCATTTCATGGAATGTAGAAAGTAATTATAATTGTGTTTAAATACGACGATATGATAGTGAAATGTGTCTGAAGTTTTTGTTAGGAATTAAGCAGGTAGATTCTGTCTCTTTTCCGGGGAGCGAGTTTTAGTACGGAATATGAAGATTTAACGTCCTTATTGCGTTTATTATATTATCATATGTACTACGTTCTCTCTAGTTGGAAATTAAAGGCTCTCAAAAAACATATATATTTCTTGGTCTTTTTTCGTGTTTTTTTATGGTAAATAGTCAGAATAGTGGTATCGATCCTACTGGCTTGTATGATTGCAATTTAAGGGATACAACCAGGTCGTTCTGTATATTTTCATAAAAGCATTCTTATGTAGTGCATAATACTAGAATTTTAATCGCTGTTGATGCAATGAAATCCAGCCTTCAAAGACTAATACTAAGCTGTCACATTTGAATAACTATCTTTACTTATAAATGAATTAAGTAAAAACAATGCTTTTTATTTTTACATTTGACCAGAATTTAACTTCTAATGATTGAAATATTAGATCGCATCATTTAACCGAAAATATGTCGATCGTTACTTAGAAAATATTTAGGCAGAGAACAAGTAACTTATATGAATATTAAATGTAATAGTTCTACAATGGAATACATTTTTGTACTAAACTTTTTTTAATTATTGTAAGAAGAGTAGAAAAATCGTTTTGTATTGTTAAATTATTAATAAATACAATACTAACCGATTAACTCCCACTCGCCATTCGTGACAAAACTGCTTATATCCCCACCCGCTTCATCTTGTAATTGAAGATCCAACTGTGAAATTTTATTTCATTAACTCTCAGAGATACATTCCCGATAATACGAATCTATTTAAAACGCTTTAGTACTATTTTACTAATAAGCCCAGCGTAAAATCAACTTGCGAATCTGCCTTTAACATGTTTATTATTTATCAAATAGGTTTATCCTGAAATCTACATCACAGTGGAAATAAATCTGTTTCACCATATTCGTTGAATTAACAAAACAAGCGTGTGGTGTCAGCCTAAAAGAGCACGGCTCCATATTTTCCCGTGTGTGTCGTAAAAGGCGACTAAAGGATTTGGCGGTATATGTATAGGAGCGTCCTCCGAGTATTATACCAACATATTTCCATCGCATTTAACGGTGGTAGGGTGTTCTGAATCCGCATGCAAATGCCAGCTCTCAGTTACACCCTACCAGTTAATTATAGGGCGTTTTGCCTCATCATTATCATTATCCTTGTCACCTAGGGTCGGAGCAACATGTTTTCTCCTTCCATACTCTTATACCATTTCTTCGCTCACTCCCCTCTTACCCATATCATCTTTCACGCAATCCATCCATTTCTTCTTAGGTCTACCTCTTCCTCTTTATCCTTCCACATTCATAGTTAACATTCTCTTACCTTCCTCATTTTCATTTCGTCTTATCACATGTCCATACCATCCCAAACGCGCACTTTTCAGCTTCTCTGTCACAGCTGCCACTTTCAGACTTCCTCTAACATATTCATTCCGTATTCTATCCATTCTCGTTACTCCACACATCCATCGCAACATTCGCATCTCTGCTGCATGCAATCGCCTATTGTTCACATACATTTAATGTTTTTTTTTTTTTTTTTTTATGATTGAAACATTACTGGTGGCCCGGAGGCCTTTCCAGCTTCACCAGGACAGGTGGGCGAGCAAAGGCTCAGCCAGGAGGGGGGGAATTTGCTAACAACTGCCCGAGCGCCTCCGAAGGAGACCTAACAACTCAAGAGCAATTGCTTCGCGAATGAATCTACTACCGGATCGGAATCGCGACCCACTGAGAAGATCCGGCGAGAAACTCAGCGGGCTGATGCATGGGTTAGGTTGCACGTCGACCTCTTTGTCGAGTTCGACGAGTACGGTTACCGGGGTTCCTCAGCCTGCTCCTAGTGTTAGAGCTGAAGGTATCTAATGCAAGAGTTATTGGATCTGATGGATCCGTAAGGACGTGTCTAGGGCGACGACGGTGACTTGCTCCTGCGTGATCAGGATTCGGGGAGTAATCAGTGGCGGCAACGATAAGGCGATTATCATGACGCATAGCCTTATCGAAGTAACGTTCCGACACTAACTTCATATGTTTGCGGATCGATTCGAGGCCCAGGTCGTCGTGAAGGTCGACGTTCCTCACGAACCACGGAGCCCCGACGGCTAACCTGCAAAAGCGGGATTGTAGGGATTGGAGGGTGTCTATGTGTGTGCGGGCCGCGTGAGCGAACACCACACTCGTGTAAGTCATGACGGGCCTTATGCAAGTTTTGTAAAGTGTCACCTTGTTCCGAAGGGACATTTTACTCCGCTTACAGATCATGGGATAGAGTCTACCGAGAATAAATGCGGCACGGTCACGGACTGTTTTTATATGCGGACGGAATGTCATGGATGACATTTAATGTTGTAGCTAATAGTTACGTACTTGATAGCCGTCATATGTCCAACTGCCAAACTTCATTTCGCAGCGTTGGTCATCGAATGGAAACCACGTGATGTCTATTTTGCATGTGCTCTTGAATATGCCGGGTGGGACGTAAAGGCACGAGCCGTTGTTCCGCACCACAACATTGGTTGGGTACGTGCTGTCGAAGCCTTCGTCCGCACTTTACAACAAGAAACAATACTCTTTTAGCAATAATCGATTACAAAACAATCACAAAAAAATGTGAATACTTATAATAGTTGTCAATTATTTTAAAGCATCATCCAATTACAATAATGGTTTATGTTTAATTTTCACTTTACTAAAAACAAAAAAAGAAAACTACAATAGTAACCAACCATTTCATCCGATGTGGCTATAATATTAACTTTTGGTATCTATTCTATGTTTAGCTTAGTAGTTGGGTTGTGTTTTCAATCATTTTTCGCAGCAATTTTCAAATAAAAATTGATCAGTATTACTATTTTAGTAAGAATATTGATCGTAGATACTATCAGTAGTTCTAAAAATGAAGTTACTGCGGAGATATTAGTCCAAAGCTTTGTTTTTATTTAAAATTTCGTTACAAATAATTGTGCAAGTGTTAAGTCTAAACCGAATTTTACACGTTTCTTAAAGTAGAATCTTAGAATTTTGTAATTATTATGATAAAAAGTCATACAATAATTACGAATTAAAGTATGACGCAAATTTAGTTGTACTAATAATTACCTGTTGTACATAAGAACATCTGGTTTCCATAGTCTGTGAGGTGGTACTCTTAAATCTTTAACTCCGCCGAAATCTGAAGTGTTCCACCTCAAATTCATATCATTCCATTCCTGACGAAATTGTTTTATATGTTAACGTTTCTTTTTATTGTTTTCATTTAATATGTGTTAAATAAGCGAGTGCGAGTTATTACAGTGTGTGGTAATGAATAAAATAAGTTGTGGCTAGTTATTTCTTGTTTTAGTGATTATTTTGGTTAAGGTTTATCGTAAAAGCTATAATTTTATACTTACTAATTTGAGCCAAATGTTTGTTATCAAAAGCTGGTTCTTTTCATCCTGTGGAATTAGCAAAAACATAATGCGTTTATAAGAGCTAAATTTAATTACTGTATGAAGCCGAACTTTTTTCTAGGGTTGTCGCGAATACGACTAAAAATATTTTAATTGTTATAAATTATGTTTATCTCCCAATTTGATGAACGAAGGAACCGATAATTTAAAAAAAAGATATTGTTAAAAGAGCGGTAGGCGACTGTTTGATTGTGCTGTTGTCCGTGAGCGACGATGACTGATTACTACGGGCCGTAAGCTCATTGTTTTAAAAACATAATATACACACGATTTATGTGTGAATATTCAACCGTATCATTATTCAAAATACGTGAATTACAAAAAGTGTTCGAAAAAGTACATATATTAAAGTGTGTTTTTAAAAGTTACAGTAATCAAGATTAAGAGAGATGTAATGATATCTATGGGTTCGAAAGTTTTTTATTTTTTTATTGCTTAATTGGGTAGACAAGCTCACAGCCCACCTGGTTGTTAATTGGTTACTGGAGCTCATAGACATCTATAACGTGAATGCGCCACCCACCTTGAGATATAAGTTCTGAAGTCTCAGTATAGTTTACTGGTGGTAGGAGGACCTCTTGTGAGTTCGCACGGGTAGGTACCACCACCCTGCCTATTTCAGCCGTGAAGCAGTAATGCGTTTCGGTTTGAAGGGTGGGGCAGCCGTTGTAACTATACTGAAGTTTTAAGTAATTCGTATAGTAAGTCTTAAATATACCACGTCAATGATCTGCATGAGCGTGAGGCCGAAGGACAGCTGCAGCGGGTCGCTCTCGTTGACCACAGGGCGCTCCAGCACGTTGTAGTGGTCCAGCAGATGGTGCAACAACCGCTTCTCGTGGTGACCGCCGCACACCCCTATTAAGAATAATTGAGAGAATCGAATAATAATCAAAGAATAATCGAATAATAATCGAAAATAAACTTTGGAATCACAGTAGGTACTTAACGTTTTTAAGTTGCAATGAAAGTTTCACGAGGCACGTGTTTCATCTCTTTCCTAGCTGCTACCCAAGGAACGTCGTTATTTGATTTTGTTTGTATTGAAAAAAAATAAAAAAAATGTTGTGATTGTTTTTTTTTTATGAAAAATACTTTCGGCTTACCAATGAAGATTTCAAATCGATCTACATTAAAATACTTGATGAGCGAGAATTAACTAATGCATGTTTTAAATACATTTAGAATATTCAAATTTAATTTTTTTATTTGTTAGACATAATTTTATTTACTTCAACATTAATAACATATATTTAATTATTAAGCTTATCTAAGCTAAATGCTTAAATTTGCTTGTACAAAATAACATTCAATTTGTAATTACCCATCATAAAGGTGGGAAAAGTAAATAGCTCGACGAAATGGTCACAAAACCTTGGAATGAAACATGGCGCTTGAGGCACGTAAATTGCATTTGCAGGTCACGTGGTCACAATATTTAAGAAATGTGCATAAAATTATGATCGATATTTTCCATTGCAAAAAATCGGATAATTAGTAAATAATGTTATTTGTTATTTAACGAATTGCGAGTAAAGAATTTAAAGGCAAACCTTGAAATCATTTCAAAACGGATCGTTTTAAATATCCATTCAATAGAACAGATTGTCTTTAGCGATGTTGTCATCTTGATTTACTAATGATCAAATTTCGGTAGGAGGTAAATAATTTAACTAACAAAAATTGTTGTTTTAAATTTTAGTTCTTTCGTCAGTTATATTATCTGATAGCTAATTATTTACTGTTGATTGAAAAATTAAGGAGAATGCATATCGACGCTTGAAAGGCAAACGTGACTAAGCGACAATGCGTGAACTTTACAATAGACTAATTTAAAGTTGAAATACCTGAAAAAAATTATATTTTAACGAATGTACCCAGAAATATATATTTTTTGCGCATCGAATATGATTATTGCCTATCATTTATGTATAAAGCAGTTATTGTCGCTTAGTCACGTTTGCCTTTCAAGCGTCGATATGCATTCTCCTTAATTTTACAATCATCAGTAAATAATTAGCAATAATAATATAATAATTAGCAAAAAGAGTAGGCAGCGGCTTGGCTCTGCTCCTGATATTGCTGAAGTCCATCGGCGTCGGTAGTCACTTACCATCAGGTTGGCCGTACGCTCGTCTGCCTACAAAGGCAATAAAAAAAAATATATACCCCTCGGCCACAGCAGGCCCAGCAGTAGTAGCAGAAGGCCTGCGGGCGCCGCCAGTAGCGAGCAGCGCGCCCGCCCGCCCATGTCAGCGCCGCGACGCCGCCGCGCCGCGCGCTCCCGACGACGTCGCCTCGCCGCGCCGCGCCATCACCCGACCCTCGCGACACCGACCCCCGCCTCCCTACGCCGCACTCTCGTCACTCTATTCTGATCTATTGAGCCTGATGTCTTATCTTTACTAAATTTTTGTGTTATTCATAAATAAAACTGTGTTTAGGAACGGTCGCCGACGGCAACGAGTGCCGTCCTGTGCTTTAGCATCGCCAAACGGAGCGCGGCTATGTTCCTCGAGTTACGGCGTGTTTTTGAGCATTGTTGTTTGACGGAGTGCGGTCGACCGTGGGGCAGCGGAGCCGCCGGTGTGCGGACTGGCGGAGACAACGAGGGCGCGCAGTCGCGTCACCCCGCCCATTCAAACGCCGCACCGCGCGCCCTCGCTGCACACCGACCTTGTGTTCATCACAGTTCAGCTTCAGATCCTCGCTGTACCATCCTTTATACAAATGCACAATAGACAATTATTTTTACAGTGTTTTTAATCGAAATTCATGCTGGGAAAATAATCCTTTTTTTTCTCTGTACAATATTTATTATAATAAAATCATTGTACTAAACTGAAAGCTTTTTTATCATATTTTTTTTTACCTTTTTTGTTTATTTTTTTAGTAGCTTAGCTTAAGCAATATCAATTTTAATAATACGCAGAGTTCAATTAATTACATATACGCTTCATCGGATGTATGTAATTCATAATCTATCTAAAAATAACAGTTCAACATTTAAACTCTAAAACGCATTACATATAGCTCAAATATGAGATATCGGTTTCCGGAGGGATTCTATATTACCAAAATCTTCTGTGAAGTTTGTAAATCGTAAAGGTGCGAGTGAGTGGTAATGATGAAAGCGCGGCGTTGCGGAGGTTGCGGGGTTGCGGCGCAGTATAGCGCGCGGGGATGCTGCGCTCGGTGCGATCAATGAAGCACCTACAGCCTCTCGCTCCCTCCGCGCACCCTCGTCTACCTAGAACCGATAACCGCCAAATCGAACATTACCCCTTACAATTTTACATTAACTATAATTGAATATGCAATTTCGAAAAGGGCACATCTCTGAAAATGTAAAATTTTCAGGAAATGAAAAAAAAACTGATTATTTTCTAAAGCAGTGTAAAATTTAAAATATTAACTTTTGAGATATAATTTAGTGTTAATTAGCAATAGAAAATTACTGGAATTATTATAAAATGGGTGTAAGTAAGCTTCAAAACTACATGTATATGAAAAAACGTATTTGGCAAAATATGCGACATGTGCCTTTTTCGTAATTGCATAATAATATTCAATTATTATTCAGTTGCTCGTCGTGAATATGAAATAGAATCACGAAAAAATCAGACATTTAAAACGTTACTAGACTAGCGTTTTAACTAATCTCACCCATTATTCTTTCTTTTGCAGTTTTACTAGACATTGGTCTAATTAATTCTTGAATTTTAAACATAAATGCAATAAATTGTTTTTAGTTAATTTAATTTAGTCATATCGTTTTATAAATTATTAAAGACATTTTAATAAAGCAACTCTATAAAAGAGTCGTAAAATCTGTAATTCGTTTAAGCTGCGCTGAAAAAATGGATGATGGATTTATGATGATTCATTTAATGTAAAGCAGCTTCTGTTGTATACGAAAATTTATTAGTGGATGTCGTGAAAAATGTTGAGGTGTATTATTATTATACCTACTATAGTTATTAAAATCTTATTAATCATACAATATTTAAAAAAAGCATTAGTATTAAAATTTAATAAATTTATTTGTTATTATCATTTTATTTAAGTATGTAAACTGTTTGTTTTGGTTTTCTAGCTATCATACTACTATAATAGTATGTAGTCGGCAATGCGGTTTTAACTTCGTGAGAGCTTTAAATTAGAAAAGTTGAAGGTGATCTTTACGAATCAGGTTCAATTTTTTTCTAAACTTAACTTGAATTCTATTAGCTATATTTTTTATAAGGAGGTTGCTGTTGATAGCTATTTTTAAATAAGATGCTTAATGGTTTTTATTATATCTTAAATGATAGAAATTTCGGTTTTATAATTTCGTATAGGTATGATTATAATCAGTCGTTTTTGATTCGTACTTACTGGACACGTAACATTGATATCACTACATAGTATAAAACAAAGTCGCTTTCTCTGTCCCTATATCTGTCCCTATGTATGCTTAAATCTTTAAAACTACGCAACGGATTTTGATGCGGTTTTTTTAATAGATAGAGTGATTGAAGAGGAAGGTTTATATGTATAATAACATCTATTAAATACTGGAGAAATCAATAATAAATTACAGTTTCCGAAGCGAAGCGAGGGCGGGTCGCTAGTATTCTGATAAAGCTCGTACTGATTTTATGATAATAACCGAAGGTTGGTAGACTACTTTAGAATACTTTACTTTACAACAGTATTCCCCATACTATTGTAAAGTAAAATTGGCTGATGATCCACCTTGAAAGTTCTAGAAGATAAAAGAAAAATATAGCACATATACTCTCAATAATAAATGTCTTCGGTCATGGATTGAGTTGCCTGTCCTCTAACACTATCGTAAACAACACGCGAGTGGCGCTTGGAGATTTTCACGATGTTAAAATGTACGTAAAATGCAGGTATTTTAAATATCCGATAAGTCCAAGTCATAAAGGATCTAGGTATATAGATTTCATCTGATTAGTGAGCAGTGCAATTGCAAATGTGTATAATTATGTAAAAAAAATCATAGATAGGAAGAAAGCGAACGAGGCGTGCCCGTGCCTAATGTCGCAGAAATTGATAATGAAGGGTGTTTGCTCATTACCGCAACCACTTTACGCTTCTGTGCGTGCGGCTGCGTCCATGCTCTACGTAGAAAATAACTATGTTTGCATAGCTTTCTTCATATAATAAACCTACTACATTTCTTTTAGCTAATATACTGTTAATATATACATATAAATAAAATAGGAGTGTATGTTTGTAATATTGAAATAGCCTCTTTTTACTACATGCATATGAATATACTTAGTCTGGCTATAAATACTGTTACAATTAAAAATAAACAAAATATTACATTTGAATTTGGAATCTGTAATTTTTATATGATTGCTCATTGAGTTTTCTCATTTTGGCGCCAACACATTGTACAATATTTTGCGATATTAAAATGGAGTGGGGTGATAAAGAGTAGGTATGGAGCCAAATGCAATTTTTAAAACTCTCCATACGCTTGGTATTAGTAAAATGTTTGTGTACAGGGCTATTAATAGATGCAATGAGACCTCCTCTGTTTGTGACAGAAAAAGATCTGGCCGTCCACGTAGTGTTCGTACGAAAAAGGTGGTCAAAGCAGTAAGGGTAAGAATTCGAAGAAAACCTGTCCGAAAGCAAAAAAAATTATCTCGGGAGATGAAGATAGCACCAGGAACCATGTCGCGTATTTTAAAAGATGACTTAGGACTTGCAGCCTGTAAGAGACGTACTGGTCATTTCTTAACTGATAATTTAAAAGAGAATAGGGTGGTAAAATCTAAACAACTACTGAAGCGTTTTTTTGTTTACGGATGAGAATTTTTTTACAATTGAGCAACATATTAACAAACTAAATGACCGTATTTATGCTCAAAGCTCTAAGGAAGTTCCCAATTAGTCGACAGAGTGCAACGTGGGCACTATCCGACTTCAGTGATGGTTTGGTGGGGTATTAGCTATGAAGGAGTGACTTAGCCATACTTTTGTGAAAAAGGTATCAAAACATCGGCACAAGTGTATCAAGACACCATTCTTGAGAAGATAGTGATGCCCCTTAACAGCACCATGTTCAATAATCAAGAATGGTCCTTCCAGCAAGACTCGGCGCCAGGTCATAAAGCTCGGTCTACGCAGTCTTGGTTGGAAACGAACGTTTCGGACTTCATCAGAGCTGAAGACTGGCCGTCGTCTAGTCCCGATCTTAATCCGCTGGATTATGATTTATGGTCAGTTTTAGAGAGTACGGCTTGCTCTAAACGCCATGATAATTTGGAGTCCCTAAAACAATCCGTACGATTGGCAGTGAAAATTTTTCCCATGGAAAGAGTTCGTGCTTCTATTGTTAACTGGCCTCAACGTTTAAAGGACTGTATTGCAGCCAATGGAGACCACTTCGAATAAGCTTTTTATACTTTAAATTGTCTTAAATTTATGTATTAAACTAACACACTGTAAAATTAATAAATGTTATTTGCAATCGATTTTTTTTTCCTTTGTTTTAGTATTTATGGCAAGACTAGACCAAAATAACATTTTTGAAGTGAAACTTCTTTATCGGCGTTGGAAAAAAATTTACCGTCACATTTTTCGGTTACGCGTCACATTTTTCCGTTACGCGCCATCTTTTTTGTATTCATGTCTATGATAATAAAATCCTTTTGTTTAAACTTTATCTAATTTAACTTTTTTGTATTCATGTCTATGATAATAAAATCCTTTTGTTTAAACTTTATCTAATTTAACTTTATTTAACCAATTTCTAGAAAGTTGCATGTAGATCATTTTTCGAAAAATAAGGCCATAAACAAGTTTCACTTCTTACGTGTGTACACTAGTACACGCACACATTTTTTTTTACAATTTTTGTCTGTCTCTCTGTTTGTTTCGGCTAATCTCTGGAACAGCTGAACCGATTTTGACGGGACTTTCACTGATAGGTAGCTGATGATATAAGGAGTAACTTAGGCTACTTTTTTAGACTAGCTTCGTCCCGCGGCTTCAACCGCGGTACGACAATAACTGCGTGTAGCATCGCGGGACTCAGCTATCAATAATAAAATTTAATGTTTCCGGAGCGAAGCGAGGGCGGGTCGCTAGTATAAATAATAAGACTCCCCCTTCAATACAACTATTCAATATGAATAAGTGTATTCACTTTTATTTATATTATTTTTTCATAATTTCAAAAGAAAACCGCAAGATATTTATTACTCACCGCAATTTTTGTAATATTCAATTCATTTTCCAAGCTCAGCAACCGAGGAATTTCAAAATCGTACATTTAAGAGATGCGAGGAATTTCCTTTTAGCCTCAGTTTTGGGCATAAAAAATTTGATGAAATTTCTAAAATATTTGTGTTATTAGTAAACGGATTATACAGGGTGGAAACAAAGCAAAGTAAAATAGCTTTGTAACTTTTCTTCTCTGTGTCTGAATACATTTTTATTTCTTTTTATGAGTTATCATTCACGAGCAGTAGTTGAAGTTAATTTCTTCCTCAGCTATGAAGAAAAAAATCTATAAGCCGACAAAAAAATAAATGGTATTTTTATTTAAATCAAACCTTGAGGTGTCTCTGATTGTGTTCGAATTCGATTCTTGAGTGAATATTATTTTAGTAACTGCTCTTTCTAGTAAGTTCTAATATTCGCGAAAGTAGCTATCCCCTGCGTGGTCGAGATACAGTCTCGACTGAACAAGATTTCGCGCGTTTGTTGTATCTTTATACTCCTTATACTTCTACATTGTATATATGTACATATTAGGAATCACCCAGTGCTAGGAATTACAGCTGTTTCAGTATGCAGATATTATGAGGATTAAGAAGAAATCCCTCTTCATATACTTACTGTGCGAAGCAAAAATACCATTGCTCTGCGGAGATAATGAACGTATTATTTTCCCGGAAGAGGTGAAGAAAATATGTCCAAGGAAAGTAGTTCAGTTTAAATTGAATTGGGTAAAGATATCTAACGCTCGAGCGAATCACAGAAGATCCACGTGGGTCTTTGTTATGAGTGAGTTTATAGCCCCAACACCTCTTCTGCAATATGAATCATAATACCAGGAAACGCCAATAATGCCACAAGCTTTCGTACTAAAGAATGATTCCAATACGGTGGGTATATTCTGACACGAATAATGAAAAGTTACTGTTATTTAATGTAGTCAGTGCGAGGTTCGTGGAATAAAATATAAACTAAATTATTCAGCGGTCACGCCGTACAAGCGATCTAGTTTCAGTCTTTATTTATCCTGCGATACGATACAACACAATGCCAGAGCATTGTGTTGTATCGTTGATAGTGTACATATGTTGGTCCTTTTATATATATTTATATATAACTATATTTAATAATTTTCTTGATAATATATATTTATTGGACGTATGGTAAAGTAATGGAGGTCGAAGAATGGCAACGTCCTGTGAAGCACTTCACTACCCGCAATAACGAACACAACTACTCTGCCAAAAGTGCAAACGACTAAGAAGAAGATGAGTAAATTACAAATACACACGTATTAAAATCTAAAAAAACAAAACTAAGTGAAAACGTATGAAATAGATGCCATTGATTTTGTAAGAACGAAAGAGATTTGTTTGGTAGAAGCAAAGGGCAATAATTAACAGCCAATACTCCAACGAAATGTCAAATGTAAACGTTAAAAATTATGGGTGCATTGGCGGAGGCAGTGACACAGAACGCTGGAAGCACGAATGCATAAATCGTTGACTTGTACCCATTTATTTCATTGTGTCAATATTTTCCTGATAAAAATCGAAATAGTTTGTACAGAACTTAAAACCATGCTTCAATAAAAACGCTCTCGGAGCTTAGATCTAAAGCAAACTAGTATTGTCAATGTAAAAAGGTAGGCCGTATAAGAGGTTTTTTTTTCTGCCTATGCTGATAGCCTTGAGAGGCTATATCAGCTTTACCACTGGATCGGAAATTCGACCCGCTGAAAAGATCCGGCGAGAAACTCAGTGGGTTGTGTCTCGGGGTGCTAGTGTTTCTTGTCTGATTTCAGTTGCAGAGTAAGAACAAAATGATGATTTTGGGAAATGGCGATTTCCATTTTTAGATAGTTTTTTTTTAATTCTTTCAAATTTGAGAACTATTGATCTCTATGAGCGACCTCATCCAATTCTAGGTACTTTCTCTCCATCCTTTCATTCTCAAAAAGATATTTTATTTATTTTAATTTCATTCTTCCTATATCCGAACTTGTCTGCTGATTGCTAGAAGTATTTTGAACTTAGGTTCTGGCCGGTATCATGCTATTGTCTATTTGTACAAAACAAAAGTTCGATAGTTTATGAATCAAATTTTAATGAAATTGAAAGTTCGACCTCATGTTTCAAGGGGGCATGACTACATGGAATCGCGTGTGCTGCGAATACACTGAAACATCACTTACATGGAGCTCATCTTGTTCGATATATTCACGATTCATTGATTCTCGACTAAGCACGCTAGAGAAGGTGTGATTAAAATAGAACGAGTCTATTATTGTTCTTTGAGCATGCAAAGGGCCTTATGATGTACAATAAGTACTAGATGCACCACACAAAATGCAAGTAATTTGACTTTTGACAGTTCCGTACAATACTTTGCGATTGCGATTTGTTAAACTTTCGTTTGTCAGTTATTATTTTTGGTCATTTCAGCGTTATGTTAGGACGTAATCACGTAGGAATGCATCGATTGTGATGAACTTTAAAAACAATCAAAACTGGTATATATTTCGCTTCATTTACCTTTAGTTCAGTTTAGTTTAGTCGGAGTCTAAAACCATACTGTTGTCAACGACGAGTAATCAAAATTCTGTTTCAAGCATATTCATTTTAGTTAATATAATTTTATAGGTACTTTAATCTAAAAACAATTTGAATTTTTAATGTTAAAAAGTTTTCATGATAAAGTATTCATGAAATGAATTTGTTGAACAACACCAAAATACGGATATTGAGCATTTTTATAATGAACCATAAAACAGCAATCCATTCCGAAATTAATAAAAAAAAAACTAAAAAACACTTAAATAGCAAACCGAACTAACTATTAATTTCAGTTTTTTAAGTCCTGGTGATGCTGGTCAGGATTTTAGAGCGGAATACAAAATTAATGTTTTGTCACCGGTCTTCGATGTGTGTGCAAATTTTTAAGTTAATCGGGCTTCTTGGAGACGGTGAAAATGACGTTCAAAGATTCCGTTATATACAATAAACATAGATATTATTATGTTCATGGCAAGCTAATAAAAGTGTGTTCATTTTAAACCTTTCTAATTTCATGGTGGTGTTAAATAACAAATAAAAGCATTCACGCTGCAGTTCATCACGATACCAGCACCGTCATTAAAATAGGTATGATGAATTTTTCTGTTTCCTGGAAACTAGAAGGCCGTTCTAGTATTACTGGTGGTAGGACCACTTGTGAGTCCGCACGGGTAGGTATCACCGCCCCGCCTATTTCTGCCGGGAATCAGTAATGCGTTTCGGTTTGAAGGGTGGGGTAGCCGTTGTAACTACTTATATACTGAGATCTTAGAACTTACATCTCAAGGTGTGTGGCGCATTTACGTTGTAGATGTCTATGGGCTCCAGTAACCACTTAACACCAGATGGGCTGTGAGCTCGTTCACTTAACTAAGCAATAAAAAAAAAGCTGGGAGAGCAGGAGGAATTAGCCAGAAGGGGTCGGATTTGCTAACAGTTGCCCGAGCAGCTCCGGAGGAGACCTAACAGATCAAGGCAAGCTGCTTCGCAAGCGTAGTGTATCTATTTGCGGACCCTAATCTATGATGATGATGAACTCAGCACCGGTCGCGAGAAGTGGCGTGATTAAAAGGAGATATGATGAGATCACCTCGATCAATTAATTCTTCACTGTACACTCCCATGCAATACACAATATGAAAAATGTCTATGACATTATTATTAGTTTAATAGGCAGATGAGTACCTATATTGATTAGTGCCTATTTCCTTAGATAAAATTCGGAACCTGTTTGCAAGATTTGAACATCGGGATAGTGGTATCGTTCGATACACTGGGCATTTTATCTTTTAAGCCACGACGACTTCAATTAATGTTAAGTTAATTTAACCAATGTCGCTTTTTATTACTTTGTCCAATAGTTTTTTTTTTTTAACCAAATCAACGTATTTTTAGTGTGTAGATTAGTTTGAAGTTTTTTTTATGATTGAGGGATTACTGATGGCCCGGAGGCGTTTCCAGCTTCATTAGAACAAGTGAGTTTGAAGTAAGGCATAGAAAGTTCTCTAAGTCTGTGATATATTTCTCATGCGTTAGTAAGTACGTTTTATATAATATTTAATATTAAAAAATATATTATTTTAAACTGATTAGTTGATTATAAGCAACATAGCCCAAACATATTGGAAACAGAGTCCAAATTTTAATTGGCTTAACTAACTTACCAGATTAGCGTGTACACACTAAGAAGAAAATATCTATCAACGATTTTGTTAACACCAACGGAAGAGACGAAAGGTAATTTCTAGATTAAGTGACAATTCTATAGACATATATATTTCAATTTTAACGATGACAGCTCCATGAAATACGCAAACAATTTAGCTAAAAAACAATTGTAAAATTGTGCTTGAGTCACAGTCGTTTTCCCGCGAAAATAACGCAATTTAAATGACGTAGTAGTGCCAAGTGGCGAGCGCTAACCGAGTCGGTCCTTTTACAAGGTCGCTGCATCGAGAAAGAATGCGGATCTCGCGTACAGCTTTACTGTCACTTTGCAGTTTTTAATGTCTTTATATGGGCTGATAAGGTATTTTGTTGCAGTGTCATTTTCTTGACACCATTTGACGTATAAGGTGATGTTTTCGGTGTGCAAATGGCTTTAAAACTATTTTAAAGTTGTCTTTAACGTTTAACGATGTTGCATGTGCGTTTTAAGCTTTAGGACAATTTCAAGATTTACATTTAAGGCAGCAATCACGTTTATGGATTTTAGGTAATCTTTTAATATTTGCTCATTTATGTACAAGGTTGAAATGACTAGGTTAAAAATAATGCCAGTTCAAAATGTATCTATTTCTAAGTTGGTTTATGATAATATGATTAAAGTTTGCGTGATCATTCAGTAGGGTGTTTGCAAATTGCACGTTACAAATCGTGTTCGGGCCGCAATCGCCTATTAGTGCATTCTCGCAGAATTACCTCATAGCGAAACCGATTATAGAAGCCGTTACACTTTTCGTTGATAGGCAAAAATACTTTAAAATATCCAAACTGTGTACTGATGCTGTATACATTATTTTTGAATTATTTTTTCGACTTCATGTTTGTAAATTATAATGACAACTGTCAATGCAATGGAAGAATTTGATTATGTGTCATTAGAATCTATGTTGGGTTTTTTTAATAATTGTGTTTCAGAAAACTTAAAGTACTACGATATACTACGATATACTATGATATATTTCATTCTAATAGACGAATGACGTATTGGATTTTTAACTGAGGCAATAAAAAAATATGAGCTCTTTCAGTGTAATTTACGAATAAGATATTTGCTTTTTATTAGTAGGATGCCATTAAGTGTGTCCATAAAATAAACAAAACTGCTATTATTTCTAAATAAATTTAACTGCAATATAAATTATTCATCCATTGCTTTTGCGTTCTATGTCTGTATTCCATAATGTTAGTAGAATGTGTTAATATAACGACTGCCCTACATTTCACTAATAAGTAGTATCGATTTTCAGTAGATAAGTTAATTGATAATCATTAACATAATTGTTAGAAGTCACTGAAGATGTTTTTTTTATTTTTTATTGCTTAGATGTGTGGACGAGCTCACAGCTCAACTAGTATTAAGTGGTTACTGGAGCCCATAGACATCTACAACGTAAACGCGCCACCCACCTTGAGATGTAAGTTCTAAGGTCTCAGTATACTTACAACGGCTGTCCCACCCTTCAAACCGAAACGCATTACTGCTTCACGGCAGAAATAGGCAGGGTGGTGGTACCTACCCGCGCGGACTCACAAGAGGTCCTAGCACCAGTTAACCAGTCCTACCACCAGTATCTATGTGCCTTGCCTAAAAAGGACAGCGCTAATTATGTAACTAATCTTTCATTTGCCCTATAGTAGTCAACGACTTTATTATTGTTTCAACACGACAAATTTCAAAATGTAAAACAAATTGCCGACCAATCAACTCAATTTGAATTTAAGAAACAAAACACGAACCAAATGCTATTCGATATTTCTATCAATCAATTATTCAATTAATTAATATTCGAAATTAATTTACTTTAAGAATCGATTATACTAAATACTAAACGAGTTGGCACAACACCAACGTGGTAAGGCTGCAGATATATTTTGTGTACACAGTGTGGAGATCGTGACCTATCATAGATAAGTATCTTTAGATCGAGAATGCTCATGTTTTGGATGTTGTACCATTGTTCGGTAAACTAACTTTCCACTAGGTATCGAAAATAAGGAGTATGTATCTGACATTTACATATGCCAGTCAAAATATATGTACCGTTTTATTTCCGGATATGAAACTCAAAGAATTTATGATGATAAATATTAACGGTAAAAAATTTGGAAGTGTCAAAATTTGTTACCTATGTGCTCACAGTTCAATAATCAATTACATTTTGTAACAAGATATTATTCTTTTTTAATCAGACTCTTTGGTTCCGCCGAGGTCAGTGATGTAATGTGCAGATTAGGAAAAATTAAATAATAAGTAAAATTAATTAACTTAGAAGAATAAGGCCAAAGCCAATGAGAATTTCATGTTTTTGCAGATAGTCATCATTTGATGTGAAATAATCACAATTATTACTTATGGTAGGACGTCTGGTGAGTCCGCACGGGTAGGTACCACCACCCTGCCTATTTCTGCGGTGAAGCAGTAATGCGTTTCGATTTGAAGGGCGGACAGTCGTTGTGCTGTTAAAAATGAGACCTTACAACTCATGTCTCAAGGTCGGTGGTGGCATTTACGTTGTAGATGTCTATGGGCTCCGGTAACCACTTAACATCATGTGGGCCGTGAGCTCGTCTACCTATCTAAGCATTAAAAAATATAAAAAAACAATAATTTTATTAAAAATATCAATCTGATGCGACACGTTCTAGCAATCCACGAGGTCATCGCTGGTATCATGGACGTAACAATATCTTTGCCAGCAACGACTTTTGATTAGGAAGTTGAAATATAGGTTACATTGACGAAAAGGTATTTACAACCGAAAAGCTCGAAGACCTAACCTATTTTGCGACAGATATAGACGGGGTGACAGTATTGACTCGTGCGAGTATAAGCCCTTTTTCTACTACATACTAGTTACGCAAACTTGAAATGAAATATTTAGTATCTGTTATACTAGATTCACGGGTACCATCTTACTTATTTCTTCCGCAAAGTAGTGGAGCGTTTCGCTTCAGGATAGAACGGCCGTTCCATATTTAGTTTGGGACTTTGTCTCATGTCTCAAGGTGGTGATGGTGTAGTGAGTAGGCAAATATTCGCACACAACTAAACGCAGCTCCACATCACATGACACCTACGTCATGTCACCTGAAGTTTTATTGACAGCCAGTATTATTGTCAATGAATATTTTTACCAGCCAGTATGACTAATTGACAATCATTGTCTCTGTAATTGACAACCATGCATTTTTTTTCTAACGCTGGAGAATCAGTTTACGTATAGCCGGTCGCGAGGGGTAACAGACGGGGTTAATTTCCGAATCCGGCGCCTCCAGAGAAGAAGAGGGAGTAGAGAAAGAGTGAGGTCTCCCAATCCGACCACCGACTAAATCCAATCAAGCTCCAGCTATCAGCCAGACGATCTACGAGCTCTTTTAACCACATAACACCACGTGGCCCGTGAACTCATTCACCATTCTAAGCAATGAAAAAACTTAGAGCAAAGTTTAAGTATCAAACTGGTAAAAACCAGTTCGCATGTTCACTGTTAACTGTTCTTCGCATTCAGCTCGTAATGACCTTCATCAGAATAACTAAAAGTATCTTAATATGCGTGTATTTATATTACAGAAGGTGAGTATGTTACTTTAACTAAGCCTTCGGCGCCTTAGTTAGTACCCCTAATAGCAAAGCCGAGGGTAATAGGTGCGATTCCCACTTCGTGCAAGCATTCCTCTAACGAACAAAATTTTATGCTTTGAGTCTGGATGTTTTTAGAAGGTGTCACGAAATTCAACGCTAAACGGAAACCAGGAGGGTGGGCCTGCTCATAACTGATTTACAGAAAATTACAGAAAAAAAAAAACTTCCAAAATCGACATCTCTTAAAGCCATTTTAACTACCATGACCACAAACTTTCAAATATTTCTGAGTTTATTTTGTATTGGCCACTGTAGTACGAGTAGTACTATTAAATGTATGTAAGTATGTTTCTCCGATACATGGAATCCTAATTTGGGACTGGGATATGTCGTGATCATGATTTATCCCCGATTGTTTTATCATTAATTTATCTTTAAGTTTGTCAGAGGATCTTAATGATAATGTTCAGGCCAGCTAATCAACAGAAACCGGAATGTGACCTCGGCCTTCTCGAGTTCCTATTACTAAATTCCATATTCCAAGTCCGCACCATCCACCATCGGATCGATTTTTAATGCGAAGCTGCCATTGCTGTTCCGGCTAAGGATAATACAGCCATTAAAGCAATTTAGATTTCAATCTTCGTTGAAATAACGGGTGGCGTCATTTGCATAGTGATGTCTATGGACTCCAGGGAGAAAAATATAAATTTTAATGTGGTCAAACACAAAAATTTAAATGGTCGTCATCATTTAAATGGTGGTCACATTTCGGCTCCACCGTAGTGATATTGTAAAGTTAAATAAGAGCGTTAACGTCGTGGTTCTAATTGGTACAGTCTCTCATCCGATTATGGAAGACAGTGCGCTGCGATTTTCATTGACCTGAAATGAGAAAAATGCAGCTGTCGACATATTTGTTTCTCGTTTAAGAGCGCCGAGTCAACTTTAGATATTAGTTTTTTGTGACAAGTTGACTTTCCATTGAAAAATTGTAAATTAAAAAGACTGGTTTTAGTGATGAGTTTCGGCGTTTCAAGTGAAGTTTGGTGAATAAAAATATGTATGTTAAAACACGTTATAAACTATAATTACTTGATTATCCACAGGTAATAATTAACTTTAGTTTTGTTAATGAATGTAAGTTATTGAGATGATGGCTTTAATTGGCAGCGTCCGCAGACCGTTAGGTGAATAAAAGATAACTTGTACATGTGTGTAAAAGTAGTATAAGGTGTCAATACAATGTTTCTAGGCTACAATCACACTGAATTAATTTGTTACTAGTCTACTGATACAATTTTATTACTAAAGAATGTTGTATGGGAACTTAATAAAAAGATGGAACTTTCCTATAACAAATTGTCACATGAAACAACATTGTCAGCTTACAATATAATCTTTACTTACTAAATATTATTTATTTAGTATGGTTAATGCAAGGTTTTAAGTCTTATAACTCTTTAACAATTACGATTATGTAAATTTAATATGTTAAAGTTTATCGTATTATGTATTATAATTGTATTATAACATTGCCCGTCTAGATTTTTTTTTTTTTTTATAAGTTCAAGGAAACGTGAGTAAATTTGAGCTTGAGAATTTTTTAATAATACGATACTGGTGCTTTGTTTTGTTTTGATGTTCGCTGTCTGAAGATTCTTATTGTTGTATTACCGGAATAAGCACTTAGTGGTGAATAATTGAATTACAGGTTGATTGTCCGCATGACAAGAGAGAAAAGTGGCTTCAAAGTTATCGTTCGTGTTATCTGTGCGAAGAGAATTGGCAATTACTTTCACTGTCTTTCAATTTGTCAAAGTTTGATGCTTGCAGGAGATTTCTTATTACTTCGTAGGGAAAGTTATGAATTATGAATAAACTTTAGTTCGTTTATGACATAATATTTCGACGCCTCGGGACCTTTGCCGGTCTGTTAAATCAATTTGCGTTCATTAAAATTTTGTTGCATTTTTGCGACAACTCCATTTGTTCGTATGTAAATGATTTCTGTAAACGAATATTGTAAAATGATTAGGAGTTCGAATAGTAATAATAAGGAATATCTGAGACTCGTGACTTTCATTGCATTGATGACATAGAAATGTGAAACTTTCTTGTACGCGGAACGCGGTACGGTGTCAAATGCGATTATAGGCAATGGTTGTGGCAGGGCGGTTGAAGCGGTGAGAGCGCGGCCCGGTTGCGACCGGTCGGCCCCACCGCTGGTCTGCAGCGCACACGCCGCTCCGCGCCGTCGACGTCGCGACGCTCGCTCGCGCTGCGCCCGTGAGCGCTATCTCGTAGACTACATCTCACAAATTACGATTTTAAATGAAAAGCCCCGCGGAACCCACGCAACTACGATGTTTTGAACGTTGAAAAAGTGTGGGACGTTGCTGACAAAGTGGTTACTTTATTATTGTACGTGACGAGAAACGAAAACAACTTAAACTGTTACGAATTGTTGGGGTGAGTATTTACAAATACGGTTCTTTACAATAGATTTGACTAAGGCTCGAAACAATGAATGTTTACGGTTTCCCACGGGAGGGTACGGGCTAAGGTCAGTAAGACACGGGTGTGCGTGGTGTAATGTGATTAAGTGCGGGCGCACGGACGTTTAATTCCCGCCACAACCCGCGTCCCGGCGCCACCCTGCTCCTCACCGCCTGCGATTGCGATATCCGCCTCCCGGACTCCATGACTTATTTTCTCTCCCGCCCTGTGCTTACAAGAAATCTATTTCTGTGCTTTTACAGAGGAATGTACATTTTTTTGTAAATAATAATACATTATATTATGTGGATAAAATCATAATATGTAGAAGATCTGTGTTAAGTTTTTTGGCTACTTGTGCATGTTTTTCGAACAATTTTTTTGCGTTAAATTAATTAATCAACACATCATATGTAAAATGAACTATGTGTGCCATCACAGCATATTTTTGGCAATAAGCAGTACCTGACTTTCCTAAAATAACATGCTTACATAAGATAACATGTAACTGATAAAACTACTTGCGACTCCACAATCGAGAGATATCTCGATTCACGTCATTTGAAATGAGAGGATATAATCATCGATTATTTATATTCTCTATAACGCATTACAAACATTTCGAAAAGAAATTTTCTTAAAAAAATCCAAGGTACATTGACTATTTTTATTAACGTATCGATTCAGGAATATAGGAGTTGTGACAACTGTAATTTAGAATTGATTAGCATCACACAGCCGGATATCCGATTGATTTCCCTGGGCAAAATTCCTCATTCTTTAATCTTATAAACCATCATTTATGTATGTACATAATTTTATGTATGTTTATTTATGTACATTAAAATAAACATTATTTATGTATGTACCGTCGATAATTGTTATTCAATCATATTGTGAAATCTTAAAGAGATCAATTATAATGAATTTAAACGTAGCTTTTGAATGACAATAGTATGACGCTTCGTCATATAAGTCTATTTTTAACATGATTATAGTCTTTAAATATATGCGTAGATGACACATATGATCTCAGATTGTGAGAAGTCACTGCAATTTATTATGTCATGGAGATACAACAAAAGTGAACTGTGGTTATCAATAATTCCGGACGAACTAATAAATTAACATATCATTCACGCGAAATGTATTCATAAAGGAGACATTAACTAACATGTTTCTGACGAGACGATTAACGGTCCGTATGATAATTTGCTAGATATTATAAAACTGTTATAAAAATCGACACAACGAACAAGATTTCAGATTTTATTGGCGTCGAAATCACGATGGCCGATTGGTCCGGTGCGGACGCTTGAAGGATGTTCACCTCTGTCGATTCGAAGATTGGAACCGCGACAAATCTCTGATGTCACGCAAACCACTACTATATATCCGTAGAAGATGTTTAAAAATGCCTTAAATATAATAGAATACGTTTATTATGATTTTGATCATGACAAATAATATTATTTATTGCTGACGTAATTTCTGGTAGTAGGGGATATTGTTGTCCAGCCGTGGGACAGTCGTGACGGGAGTTACGTTGTTATTGTCTATGGATCTCCGTTAAGCACTTAACATCAGGTGGATCGTGAGTTCATTTTACATTTGAAGCAATTTTTTATCGGGCTATTATTTCTGCCAAAAATATCAATATAGCGATGTTGTAACTCGTACAAGTCTCATGGCTTTATGTGTGTACTACATGTACCACGAAGGCAGACAGGTTTATACAAAACGTTGTCACTTGTCTTCGTTTTAACAGTTAAACCTTGTAGCACTTGGGGCTCGAAAACGTTTTGATTAGAAATTTATTAGCAATACCGTAATCTCATCATTAAATTTTATGATCGCTTATGTTGAAATTCTACAATCGGCTATCGATTACAAAACCAACTAACATTTCTCGGTTCGGTATTGCAATCAGTTGTTTTTCTTTAGAAGAGCGTTTGTTTAAACGTAGTTTGCATTGACGATGCTATTTAGAGTTCATTGCGTTTCAGTATTAGTTGATGAGTTCCACCCACGTAACAGTGAGATGTTGTTCAACTGAGACGGTATTCGTTCCAGACGACTCCGAACTGATAAAAAAGGTGAATTTAAATTTTAAACTCATTTGTATTCTTAATTTTATAATGACATGGACATCAGACGGACTCGCAGCCAAATGGAGCGCATATACACCAGAAAACGGATGTTACCGCCCACCGTGAGACTTGTAGTCATGGATTACGGAAATGCACGATTGCTTCATGGCAGAAATAGAAAGACGATGCTAGCAAAACATGTCGGTCAAAGTATTTTATTTTGAAATACATGTTTTACATTATTAGCTAGGATAGCCAGGCCTCAATGATCCACCTGAAGTTATGATGTTAGGTAGTTTAGAAGCGGTGTTAAAATGTGCCTTACTGATTATTAAGTTATTACAATATTTAGGGAGAAAGAAGTGGTAAAACAGGTTCAATTACTATTAAGAAAATAGATGCAGTAGCTCAGTATGCTACTGCCCCCTTTTTAGATACCCGCACAGATATGATCGGACAGATAATTATCATTAAAATCCATCCTGAATAAAACTTAATCCCGACTTACGTTTGATATTATAAACGCCATGTGTTATTGAGCCCTCGATCTCTGACAAGTTGTCAAGTCGTGTTTTGTTTTGTATAAGACTGCAAACTGTCAGACATTTGACGGATGGTTGATCTCTTTTGAATATTTTGAGAAAATAGAGCATCGAACCGGTACATACAAATGTTAAATATTCGCATGAACTAAGCCACTCGCAGATCTGCCAGCCAATAACTTACTTGGAGCATTTCAATAAACATAAATATAATCTATTTAAAATTAGCTCTCAGAATCAGACAGGCTAACCGAGTGGAAACCACATTATCATAATCAAGTCAATTTATAAAGTCTTAAAAAGAGACAACACGGTCTTCGGAGATAGTCGAGGTCTTCGAACTTTCTAGATTAAATAGGAACATTTTATAATTTTTGATCTCCATTTTTTTATTATCTTGTAAATATTTTGGAAAAATGCTTAATGATTAATTCTCTAAAAAAATTTAAAATTTAAGCAAAGTTGTGTGGGCTTTAATTACATTTTAGCTCACCCAGAAATTTCAAACTGAGTTCATTCATATTGACGATTAGGTTTTTAATAATTTATTTTGTAGCCTGGTGGGCGATACGGCGCTGCGGGAGTTCCAGTTATTAAGTTTCTTGTTTTGCATTTGACCAAAAGCACCTTATTTAATTCGGGGGATATTGGGTAGAGTGAATCCTAGCTCACTTTTGCGATGTTTTCGTTTGACTGGTTTTAAAACTTTAGAGATAAAAATTCGTGCTTTATTAGGCACTTTTATCGAGCCAATTTTTATACCATTTCAAAATGGTTTGAAATCATTAAATTTATTGGAAAAGGATTTTTAAATATTTCTGTAAGCCGGGCAAAGGACGCCCACGGTTATTCGGCAACACATTTTTATTTATCTCTCTCTATTTATCTATCACTTAAATGCTCGAATATTTAAATAACTGCAAATGATTCTGCTCATTTACATTAAGAATTAACAAAGCAGCAATGTTTACGAAACCGCCGGTTATTAAATTCCTTTTCGGCTATCAGAGATCGTGATTCTCGGCCTTCGTTTGTTACGCCTCTGTGCCCGCTGTTTTTGGAGACACATATCCAGATAATGTCTAAGCCACTCGCCTTTTGCGGGCCGCTGCTCCTCAAAGAGGTTATGATATTATCAAACTTATTTCAATTTCGTGTGAGATAGCTGTGAGCCAGGGCGCCGCGTGATATATTATGACAATAGATACATATAATACACACACACACACACACCTACACTCGTCTGTATAGGTAGTTGTGCAGCTTGTGTTTATGTCAGAGCCCCGCGCCGCTATGGAAATGTCGCGTGCCGATGGAGTCATAGGTCTGTGGTCATATATATTGCAAAATGTTTAGAAAACGTTGTTTTTACATCATATCAGAAATAAAGTTATTTCGCGAGGCTATATTAAAAGTTTGAATATTAAAATACTCAAATAATACTTTAAAGGAAAACAAAATGTTGAAGTCCAACTTTGTAAATAAATAAATAGATATTTTCATTTTCTACTTACGGGATTATATTTTAAGCAAATTGCATGCTCATTAAAACCAAGTAATATGTTTATTTATGCTGGATTTTGTGCCGAATAGTCGTAGCTACTAGAACCGTTAGAATCTGTATTTGGTAAAGCGACATGTTTTAGCTATGTTTAGCGGTAAATAAAGTTAGAGTATAACTTAAATGGTTCCTCTGGTTCGTTAGTGAATATTTACCAACTGCAGTTCTAAGATTGAATCAGGACTACAAGTAAAATTAAGGCATACACATGAGTTTTGAATGAACTAATATTTTTTTACTCCGTGATGAATCAATGGAGGTGTGAACATTGTATACTTTTTTTACAATTTAGGCTAAGCTTTTGGGGCACAGTAGGGCATTTGAAACATATGGGCCGAAAAAGAAATTTTAGTTTACTTTGTGGTTTCTAATTTTTGTATACCGAATCTTTTATATAGTGTTATGAGGTATTGCTTAAAATTATCTTCTTTTTACTAACGTACCACTCGTCATCAGGATATAATTTATTTTTATTATCTGGAATCAATGCCTTTCTCTCACGGTACATTTTCAGAGATAGAATTTGTCAAACACCATACAGCTTTGAAATGAACTACATGGTGCCTACTAACAGCTATGAGATGTCATTTTTCGAATGTTTCTTTTTAATAAGCGAGGATGACCATTCTAGATCAAACTGGTCGTGAACCCCTCAGCCTTGAAGGCAATAAAGAAACATATCAATAGTCTGTCTCGACTATAAAAATGACAATATATTTGGAATAAAATTCAAAATTTCCGATCTAAAAGTAAATATTTTGTTCCGTTGTAAAAAAAAAGTATTATTGCATACGGTTATATGATTTCTACACTTTAAATAATCATCGAAACCCGAACTTTAGTCAGACGACTTTCACATGTTCCCACAACCGTACTGCCGTAAAGACTATCAACTAGAGTGCATTGAAAAAAAGATCTGATTGCACTTGTTATAAGGTCATATTTCCATGGATTGCTGTACGAGAACGTTGTTGTTGCACAAGAAGAGGATCCCCTAATTAGATGAATGGCCCCGATCGGTCGCTGGTAACTACGAGTATTGCGTTATGCTATTTACATCCACTTGATTTATACATGTTTTGTTTGTCGATGACGGTCAATACCTTATTGAATAATGATAACTAAATAGGTTGTTCTCTAAGGAAATTTACACATTAATTGAAGTAGTTCATAGTTTCATATTCTTATTTAGTTAGATACATTTACGT
Organism: Bombyx mori; assembly: GCF_030269925.1. Classification (NCBI taxonomy): domain Eukaryota; kingdom Metazoa; phylum Arthropoda; class Insecta; order Lepidoptera; family Bombycidae; genus Bombyx; species Bombyx mori. The sequence continues at coordinate 10,124,864 of NC_085111.1, forward strand.
ATATCCAAAGAATAATACGTATCAACGCGTCCGTCTTAACATTATCTTTAAAGTGTTGGATGAACTACATATATCTTCATAATATCATTATTGCTCTTCATTCTATGTTATGGTACCTGTAACTAATTCGTTAGCTTACATATTCTCTTTAATTTTTTCCATTCACATTGAGAGCGTTCTAATAAAACCAATTAAACGAGAACCTTACATCATTTCACGTCCACTCATAACTAACCAGATGGGTATCGTTAGATTGTTCATAAGATATAAAAATAGCTATTCAAAACGATAGTAATGTTTGCATGTCCGATAACTGAGGTGTGACGATTACCGCGATATCGCAAAAAGTGCATAAACTTGTTTACTTTACGGGTACAACGTGCTTTATTCAATTTATGCAGACTAAAGATTTACTGGCGGTCGCGATAATTGATGATGGATGCTATTGGGTGCTAGCTGAGGATACCATTTATGTAATTAAGAAAAATTCTTACTTTGCAGTTTCCCACCGAAACATTTTTGCATTGTTGTGTGCACATATACATACTAATAAAACCACTGTGCTTGCTTCAGTTTAATTCAATTACAAAAAACAATTGTGTTTTCATTATGTTATAGTTGTTTATTTATTGGTGGTAGGGTATCTTGTGAGCTCGCACAGGTAAGCATTACCATCCTGCCTATTCGTGCGTGAAGCAGTAATGCGTTTCAGTTTAAAGGGTGGGGCAGCCGTTGTTCTGTATAAAATCAGACTCAGAACTCATCTCTCAAAAGCCCACTGAGTTTCTCGCCGAATCTTCTCAGTTGGTGGCGTTTCCGATCTGGTGGTAGATTTTGCGAAGCACTGCTCTTGTTAGGGCCAGTGTTAGTAACACTTCCGGTATGAGCCCCGAGCGCTCACCTACACACTAGGGTAAAGCTGAAATAGCCTCTCAAGGCTATCAGCATAGGTAGGAAAAAAATCTTAATGTTAGTGGCAGTATTTATGTTGTTGAGATCACTTAACACCAGGTGGGACGTGACGTTGTCCACCCATCTAAAAAAATATGAAAATTTTCTGTGAAATTCAAAATAATCATTTAGGTCATTTTTAAAAATGTCCAAATTTACCATCGTGGTTTATGTCGTAGATAGTACGTATAAAACAGTAATATTACCAAAAGTCAATCGGAACATAACAATATGTTATGTTATATTATATGTTAATTTCCAAATGTATGCTCATTGATACTCGTTTGAATAACGGTATTCCAAACGTTCATTCTTCGACGTTGGCTTACGGTTTACCGCATCACGGTCTCTAAAATAATGCAAGCTATCTTCCGTATTCTAGGTCACGGTGTAAAGATTCAATTACAAGATACCACTGAACAATACCATATGCGATGCAGCAATATTTCTTTGTTTACTCTACTCGGTTACAAGGCGAAACGAAAATGCTGACTATAAAATATTGATTTTGATGATGATGATTTAGGCATGTCACGATCATAGCTAAATAAAAAAAAAAAGTCTCTAATCATAAATCGTCTTTTCCATTAAAAGTTGCACAATTTCCAAAAATATTCGAAATTGAGTTAATATGCGGAATCATTTGGTATCTCCAGTATTTTTATCATAAATACTGTCAAAAGAGTGTTAGTTATTTTTTAGTTTACCTATATTTTGACTACTATCAACAAAATTAATACATAAATTTGTCTTACTTTAAAAGACAGATAACGTATCTGGTAAAAAAAAAAGTTGCAAAGATGATTAATATTAAAAATATCACATGATAAACGTTTAAAATACTCTCCTGTAAAATTAGTAAGTTTTGAGATTATACAGTTTAAATGCGTGAAGACGAAATATGATGCAATTGAGTAGAGTCAGAGTTGAAGAATAACGTTTTCATGTCGTGAGAAACTTGAAAGAGGCTGGGACTCGGGAATAACGGATCGAGGCCCTGGGCAATATGCTAATGCGTCAATTCTCGGCGATTGCTGCCACGAACTCGGCGCTGCTTTCGGTGCCACTAACCTACATCTCAGCCATTCCGATGATGCGACTGTTTGTGGTCAACGCGTTCCCAAACACGCTCGTTATACTTTCATGTTGATCAATGAAAGTTTGAATTGATCGTGAACAGGAAGTAGGCAGTATCGTGTAGGTATCTAGTTATTAACGAACATAAATTTCGTAACGCCTTAGTAGCGGTCCTCAGTGTCAATAACTTTGTTTTTGGACCACTTATTGGAGATGAGCTTGCATGAATGTAATAAATTGTTTTACAGACGGTTTCCAATATGCTCATTGCAAAATCAATCAATCTCAGATTCATTGTCCAAACATTGTGTTTCTATAAAACTTAGAAAGTGCGCCATTCCGACAGTCAAACAATGTGTGAGTGTGATAAGTCTTATTTATATATTTCTTTTATATTTTATTTCTTTGTTCTCAGATCTGATCCCGCGGAATCTACTCCGCCGAGTGTGCGTATTTCGCGGTATGGCGGCAGAAATAGCCGTCGAGGATTTTGTCACCATTGTCCCGGTCGGTGAAGGTCGGCCATCTCCGAAAGATCCATCATTCGTTACCGTACTCACTGTGGGTGCTACGACTGGCGCTTCGGAGGTCATTGTACGGAGGCCACGTGGAGAAAGACTTGGCCTCGGACTCAAATTTGAAGGTGGATCAGCCGCTGCAGAAAAAGTTAGAAGACTCTTGGTGCAATCATGTGCAGAAGATAGTCCAGCAGCAAATGCTCAGGCACCCTGGGGAAAATTGATTCCGGGCGATGAAATCTTAGCTATCGACGGCGTTCCCGTTTCAGAACTAACTAGAATTGATTGTGTGCGACGCCTAAAAGATTCAGATGAAACATTAACATTATTAGTGCGTCATTTCGAAATGAACGACAAAGAAGAAAATAGTGTTACGACGAAATCTAAAACGACATCGAAACAATCAACTGATATTATTCGACCAACGACTTTACCACCGCCAGTGCCTCCAAGAAAGTTAGGGAAAAAGAATTCCTTTAAAGATAAGCTCATAACTTTTGGAGAACAGAATTGTAGTGGCAATGTGAACCCACCAAATTTTAATACAAACGATAAGGATATTATGAACGGAAAGCACAACGGAATTTCTACTATTACTAAGTTATCTCGTAAGTCGTCTTTTGATAGTCATATTCATCGTCAAAACAAAGAAAGCTTGGCTTGTTTTAAAAAAGGTTCACCAGAAGAAGTAAGACGACTAGTACGTAGATTGTCAGACGGTAAAGCAGTGCCCCCTGATGCCGAAGTATATTTAGATTTATTGTCATCAACCGATTGGGAACGCTGCTTAGTATTGGCTGATGCAGAGTCTGATGACACAGGCAGCTCCATTTCAACAGTAGTAGACAGACTTGGGTCGATGGCGAGCTCGGTCGAAAATAGTATTCCTTCTACACCGATAATGCAACCAAAAACTATTGATATCCAAAAAGTGTTGAATTGTATTGAAAATATTGATACTAATATTCTTAAAGATATCACAAGTAAACAATTTATGGAGAAACAATATGAAAAACGAGAAGAGTCAAACAATGTAGACAAGGTGACTCATGGCAACAATACAAACGTTTCAACGTCAATGTCTAGCGAGGAAAATAAACAAACAGCGACAAAACGATTTTTTGGCAGTGACAAAAATAACAATAGTACAAACCTTGCAACTAAACATGAGAATATCGACACAAATCATTTAAAAAATAACGAAAATTCCGATCAGATTATAGAAAAACCCAAACCCATGCCACGGAACACGAAAATAGAGAGATCGGTTAGTGAAAGAAGACCCAAACGTATTCCGGTGCCAGACGTTTCGCCACCACCCATGCCCGAATCATTACTGACACCAACAAAAAAGAATTGTATCGAAACGTGGTTGCAGCGCTCTGAAGCTGAAATGAATAACACAAACGCAGAAAAAATTCAAGATACTACGACACAAGAGGTGCTACCGCGACTAATTGATTTCGTGCCTAAGTCTCAATTTAAAGAGAGCAGCAATGATTCGCCAACTTTAACGCGACCCACTACAGCGCCGCCGCCGCCGCCGACTGAAACACGAGAAGACGGCTCTGGAGCATCACTTGACACTATCGGAGAATTAGACGAATCAACCGACGTCACGGACAGCATGTGAGTTGCTTTTAATTTTTCCTATTTACATATATGTATCTATAAGTTTATCAGAAAAGTAACAAAGTTTTAAATTATTATTTTTTTATTGCTAAGATGGGTGGACGAGCTCACAGACCACCTGGTGTTAAGTGGTTACTGGAGCCTATAGACATCTACAACGTAAATGCGCCACCCACCTTGAGATATAAGTTCTAAGATCTCAAGTATAGTTACAGCGGCTGTCCCACCCTACAATCCGAAACGCATTACTGCTTCACGACAGAAATAGGTAGGACGGTGGTACCTACCCGCGCGGACTCACAAGAGGTCCTACTACTAGTAAGTGGTGATCTAATTGCTAGACAAACAAGTTAAGTTTAAAACTATGGTATTTTATATGGGTAAAAGATAAAAATTAATGTTATCAGAGCAAAAGACTTTAATTATTTTATCACGAATTCAAATACAATAACGCTAACAGCACATTGTCTACGGTACTTGGTACAAGAAGTTGGCTTATTTCAGTGAAAGTATTAAGGCCGGACTGTGGTTCTTCTTTGACAAGTTGCGGTTAACTTCCAACTAATTTACCTTCTCTGCCCAGCACTTTCCACTAATTATCCATACCATTTTGAGCAAAGCATTTCGCAGGTCGTTGGTTTCTCGACCCTTCTGAACCAGTGTTGTGCATTTGAGTGAATTAAAAAAACTCACTTTGTAAAGTTATTTTATAAGTGTTTCTTAGTTTGATAAGACTGCGTCAAGGCTAGTCTCAAAAAGCTGATTTGCAAAAAAATGTTTAATCAGACACTGATATTTAAAAAAACAATAATAGGTTTTTAGTATCAGTTAAATAGCAGGATTGATTTACAAGAAAGTGGGTTTCACTCAGTGGAGGTAATCATTGGTTCCAGTGAAGATACTCATTAGCAGCGGTAACTAATCCAAAGTAGAGGTTAGAAATTAGCCTTTCGCTCATTCGTAACTTGGAATTTATGTTCACAAAGTCTTTTAATGGATTTCTGAAACTACAATAAAATTCAAGGCTTCATTACGACGACCAGCAACAGAAAATCGATTATGAAAATCAAAATTAATTTATTTCAATAACTGTTTTGGAAAGTTGAATACAAATAATAAATAAGGGGAATCATCATTTTAAAATAGTTACAATATTTATTACTAGTATTTAATATTATGATTTATTTACAGATATAATTCATACTGATTTATTGCAATGGACATTTTGTAATTTGTATAGAAATGTGGTCAAATCAATCAATAGTCAGACGGAATTAGAGTGCGTCAAATAACAGTAATAGTATAATATAAAATGAAAGTAGTTCTACTCAGTAGTGGTTGATCGTTAATAAAAAATATAATTAGAGTTTCTTTTTCCAAATACAAGAAGGCTAGTAGAATCGGGCACTGTTTATTATTGGCACTGGTAAAGTACGGTTACCGTATTCGTTTAAATATTTTTTATTAAGATCAAGATGTTCTAATCCAATATCTGGATCTTTTATCACTGGTGGTAGGACCTCTTGTGAGTTCGCACGGGTAGGTACCACCACCCCGCCTATTTCCGCCGTGAAGCAGTAATGCGTTTCGGTTCGAAGGGTGGGGTAGCCGTTGTAACTATACTGAGACCTTAGAACTTATATCTCGAGGTGGGTGGCGCATTTACGTTGTAGATGTCTATGGGCTCCAGTAACCAGTTAACACCAGGTGGGCTGTGAGCTCGTTCACCCATCTAAGCAATAAAAAAAAATTGGTTTAAATATCTCTATAAAAATGAATTGCTCTTCGTTAGTCTCGCTAAAACTCGAGAACGGCTAAGCCGATTTGGCAAATTTTGGTCTTGAATTATTTGTGGAAGTCCAGAGAAGGTTTAAAAGGTACATGAATAAGAAAATGCTCGGAATTAAATAAAAAACAGAAATTTTGCTTTTCCTTTGATGTGTCAGACGGATTCCTTTATTTGTTTTAAGTTTATTTTAAACAAAAGCTTAGGTTTTTTATCGATTGAGACACTACGAAGTCTGCCGGGTCAGCTAATAATGAATATTTTTGTGTTTCTATTCGTGTCCGTTATCCGATTGAATCGATACACACAGTATAACTGTTGTTGACATTTAACGGAAGATTTCTGCTGTATAATCATTATATCGGTGCATAATAGATGAGTGACCCCTGAGAAATTAATACAAACGGGTGTATTTGAACGAAAAATCCAGAGAAATATCAATTTCAGTAAGGAATCGCAAGAAAAGAAATATTTTTTGTAAACAAAAAACACTATTGTGTCTCGTGTTAACAATACTTTTACTGATTACACGGAGACAACGGTTGTAAACAAAGAAAAGAATATTTTATTCTGAACGGTGACACACATGGAGAGTTTTCTCTATTTTCATGCAAACTAGCGGGTAACAATGGTAGAGTGCCGAGGGAGCGCCAGCCATTGCACCCTCGCCCTCCTATCTCGCTCTCAAAATGCATAAACTCTTTTGTTTCTTTTCGTACGTATAGTGTTATAGACTTTTGCCTTTATCGATTTACAAGGCGACATTTGTGTATGTTTATAAAAAAGCTATTTGTATATTGCTTTGTAACATTCTGAAATATACCAATAATTCACAAAAGACGTTTCAATATAAATTCTTGCGTAAATTTTAACGTTCAAATGTCATGATAATGTAATAGTTGAACGGCATGATTATTATTTCTATAAAATTCAATTTCTTAACTCATCACGATTTTTGATAACGTCACTTAATGCCTGCGGACACTTGGTCATTAACAGCTATAGCAAATATTTACAGCCCACTTTTGAAAATTAGATGCCATGAGCAAACTGTCAAAGTTTTTTTAAACACAAACAAAGCGACGAGGTGTTCTACTTTTGTAAGAATGAAAAAAAATATTATTATCTTCTTTTTTTTCCTTTTTTTTTCAACTTATTATAAGTAAATGACTGTAAAATATTGTACAATATACGTGTCCGTCGCTTTCTCAGCCCAGTGCTATCGCATTCTGAAAGAAAACATAGTAATAGCTTTAATTCTAAGGAAATTATTTTTGCTGTAATGATAGGTAGAAAGCTCACGGTCCGCTTGGTATTAAGTTGTAATCGGAGTTCATAGACATCACAAAGTGAATCCCGCCATCGACGTTGAGTCATGAGGTCTAAGTTGGCACGATTGGCTCGCCATTCAAATTGGAATATACACATATGCTTGCTTAGTGACAGGAATAGGCAGGCTGTTGATTGACACTTATCCGTGCAGGACTACCAAACGTACTACTACTATCATTCATTCATTCCCTAAATTGGTTGTAATTTTTCTGACTAATGTATTGTGAAGCATTAACGGGTGCTTGCGGTCAAGAATTCTATTTAGATCTATGTGGAGTTAAATTGCAAATAAACATTTTATGTTGGAATCATAATGATTCATAAAATGTAAGAGTTAAAATCGAATTTCATTAAACTGCATACCACGGCATAAGACAATAATAAACTCTCAAAAGCGACGTTAATGAGAGATCTCTCTCACTGTATTTATTTGTTAATTAAAGAAAACGTCCTCAAACATTATAGAGACAATTTAGTGTGAGGCTATAGAACGTTTGCAGTGGGTTTTTAAATAAATAATTTAGACGTTACGTAAATTCTAAGTTGCCCTGGGTAACGGAGTAGTGATTAAGACAGTCGTCACGGCTTCAGAACGTAAAATAGAAAGTCGATTGCAATCACTGTCCGGCGCTTGATGATGCTGTGTTTATCAAGATACAAGCCTCAGAGATCGACGTTGTACTTGTAATAAATAACTCGAAGACACAATGAACTGTTATGTAGATTCATGACCAGAAATTATTTGATGGCAAGCGTAACTCACGTGTAACAGCGCTTCACGTATGATGATAGATGTATCATTATCATTCAAAATTTTCACTCATTGTGTATTTAAGAGTGCTTCGAGTGTGTTTTTATAATTTATTCCTCAAATAGAATTTATTTTATTTTATTTAGGAGTGTGTTGAGGGATTGTTTGTAAATTCAAATTCAAATTCAAAATCATTTATTTCAACTTAGATGTCAGTATGACACACTTGTTGAATGTCAAAATACAAATAACAATGTTAACTCTACCACCGGTTCCAAAAAAAGCCACAGTTCTGAGAAGAACCGGCGAAACAAACTCAGCGGGCTTTTTTTTTTTTGTTTTTTCTCAAATATTTTCTTTTTTTTTAAATAAATAGAAATATTCACAATAAAAGAAAAAACAAGTCAAAAAAATACAATTAAAAATAATAATAATAATAATGAAAAATGAAAAGGCCAGGAGCGAGCGCCTCATTCCCACGTAGTGCCATCTAGTAAATAATCCTTAACTTTATAATATGCCTTGTTGCACAAACGTTCCTTAACAGTTTTCTTAAATCTATGAACAGGTAGTAGTTGAACGTTTAGTGGGATCTTGTTGAAAAGCTGTACACCCAGCCCCCTAAAAGAGTTGCTTATTTTCTTAATTCGAGCCGCCGGCAACGCAAGCCTATGTTTGTTCCTAGTGTTCACATTGTGCAAATCGCAGACTCTGGGGAATTCTTCAATGTTTTTACGCACGTACAATAAATTTTCAAAAATGTATTGGGACGCTAAAGTTAGAATTTTGATTTCCTTAAACTTGTCCCTTAAGGATTCCCTCGGGTGCATATTATAAATAGCACGAATAGCCCTCTTCTGCAGGATGAAAATCGTTTCGACATCGGCAGCATTGCCCCATAGCAAAATGCCATAGGACATAACACTATGAAAATAACTAAAATAAACCAGGCGTGCCGTATCTTCATTAATATACATTCGTATTTTTTTTACCGCAAACGCTGCAGAACTAAGCCTACTCGCTAACTTGCATATGTGAGGACCCCACTGCAGCTTGGAATCAACTGTTATACCAAGAAAAACTGTCGAATCCACAAGCTCCAGTGTCTCTCCACTTACAGTAATATTAGTGTCAACTTGTTTAACATTAGGTGTGGTAAATTTTATACATTTTGTTTTTTTGTTATTTAATAACAGATTATTAACACTAAACCAATGTACCACGCGCGAGATAGCATCATTCACATCGTCATAATCTTCCAAATGTCGTTTAATTTTAAACAATAATGATGTATCATCAGCGAATAATACGACCTCGTGACGGGTTTCAATAAACTTAGGTAAATCATTGATATATACAAGAAATAGGAAGGGACCCAATATGGAACCCTGAGGAACACCCATATTAAGTAAGACACCGGAAGATCTGGTTCCTTTAACGTCTACTTTTTGGATTCTTCCGGATAAATAAGATTTAATAAGTTCTAATGAAACGCCCCTAATACCATAATGGTGTAATTTCCTCAACAATGTATTATGCTCAACACAATCAAAAGCTTTAGATAAGTCGCAGAAAACCCCAAGGGCATTATGCGACTCTTCCCAAGCCTGAAAAATATTTTTAATGAGATCTACACCTGCATCAATAGTTGACCGACCTCTAGTGAATCCATATTGTTTGTTATGAAGCAGGTTATTGGAATTGAAGTGGTTCAAAAGTTGTTCCAGAATAATTTTTTCAAAAATTTTACTCAATGTAGGTAGTACTGAAATGGGCCTAAAGTTAGAGGGGTCAAAAGTACTACCAGATTTAAATAAAGGTATTATTTTACTATATTTCATTAGATCAGGAAACACACCACCATCAATACAGTCATTAAATATTGTAGCAAGGTAAGGTGCAATTATATCAATAATGGATTTTATAACATTAATTGAAATTCCCCATAAATCACCAGTTTTCTTAATATTAATGAGCTTGAAAGTATCAATTATGTCCTTTATATCAATATTTGTGAACTTAAAGTTAACACTGCATTTATCAACATGATTTTGCAGTAATGATTCGGCGACGGTAGGAGATGAAATTAAAGATTTTGTGGTAGAAGCTGGGATATCAGCAAAGTAGTGCTCAAAGGCACTGGCCACTTCTTGATGAGAAGTTATTATTCGATTATTGATTTTTAAAGTTAATTCAGCATTGCTGTTTCTACCCGGTCGGCGGTGTATCGCGTTCCGACCCGGCAGGCTGGTTCTGGCCCAGCGGGGTATCCCGGAACACCAGCGGCACCGCCCGGGCGGCCTGGTAGGGCCGCCGTACCGCGGAGACCGACGTCGTTGGTCGTCGACTATCGCCTCGACGACCCGTCGGTCGGGCGTCCTCGGGGTGGCGCCGCGTGTCTGGTTGTAGTGTTGACCGCGGGAACCCCCCTACTCTGAACGGGTTCTGACCCCGGACGGAGATCGGACGTCGGGTGTAAGAGTGCAGGGGAGTCGTTTAGTGGGTGGGCCCTAAAATCCTTGGGCCCGCGATCTGCTCTCAACACCTGCAGATCGTTGAGTCTCACATACCCCGCGCGCCCCCTAGGCGCGGGGACCTCGTAGGAGGTTCGGCCCCCGGCCCGAAAAGAAAAAAAAAAAAAAAAAAAAAAAAAAAAAAAAGCATTGCTGTTTCTGACATTCCCAGTCTCCCTATTAATGATATTCCAAGTCATTTTAATTTTGTCAGGTGCATTTTTTATAAGATTGCCTAAGTGCAATGACTTGGCCAATGTACAGACTTTTTTAAACAGCTTGGAATATTTAGAGACATACTCATGAAATGACTTATTATGATTATATGATTTTTCATGATAGAGATCGTATAATCTCTGCCTACTTTTGTGAATTCCAACAGTCGCCCATTCATTGAATGATCTTTTATTATGTAAGATCAGAGTTTTAGAAGTAAAGATGGCACTAAATTCAGAATTAATAACATTAAATAAATCCATGTAATGAACATTAGGATCTTCACTATAACAAACATTCGGAATTTTTGCCAAAACTTTACCTCTAAGCTTCTCCAAACGTCTAATATGTACTGTACTGTACTGTACTGTACTGGCTTAAAGTAGTTTGTGATATTACATTTCTATAAATTTAATTATTAGCTTAAATGGGCATACGAATATGGCCCAGCTTTGACGTTACTTTTAGGTCTTAGATGAATAGGCACGGTTTCCCGAATAAAACCTCGGTTTTGTTGAGATCATGTTACTACATCCAGATCAACATTTTAATATTTTAGCTCTAGGATTTCTCATTTCTATTTTGTTGGACATGTAGTAAGGACGTCTCGTGAGTCTGCACGGATTGGCACCGTCACACTCATTGGACAGGATAGCCGTTCTAAATAGTGATTCTGGTCATTTACATCAAGGTCTGACATCGTGTAAGGTTCCGATAGGTACTTAACGTAAATAGACCTAGCACATGAAAAAATTCAACAACAAAATATATAGATGTTGGTAAAAAATATAAAAAAAAACTCCATCAACAATAATCTATTAAAGCCTTCATAGGTGGAAATTATTATTATTTACAGGTTTCGAATGTTGGATATCATTATGTAGAAACGGGTATTGGTTGTGATTCGTTAAAATTTATTACTAAAGAAATGAACCACAACGTAACTAAGGTGAATGTACTATCGCGTTACTTCCTGAAATAAATAGAATAAGATACATATCTGTATTATACGACTGCATTAATTACCGCAGTGCACCGCTACGTAGTGCAACGAGCCTGCTGTAACAATATACATTAATAAACGTATACATTTTGCATTCATACGATAAATCTAAGAAACCATTCGCATTCGAGTCGAGAACGGCTTTTTGTAAAAGTTCCAACTTCTCAAAGTTGAAACGGACCAATAACGTTCACGACGTGACCTACATTCCGTGTTCGTATGAGAAGCATGATCAGTAAAGAATATGCATACTCGAAGCGAGTCTTCATAATAAACGCCCAGTTACATTGAAATTGATTGGCAAAATCGGTACAATACGGACTCGTTCCGGACTGCGTTTAGGCGTCGTGATCGAATACAATCTATGGTTTGTGATAGTGAAGTTTTGTTTTATGAATGTGCAAGTCATCGTAGCTTCGTTGACGGACTTACGTTCGAGGTCACTGCTGAGTGCACTCTAACGGTCCATCTTCTCATAATAAGCCTCGGCAACGTATTCTGCAAGCGTGTAACGTGTAACACTTAATGGCCGCAAATATTGACCGACATCTTCAAGGTTTCACGATCAAATCTAATGGTATTCTTCGGTCGTGATTTCGTAAAACGAAAGAATATCAATTATCTCACGTACTTAGCAAATTCGTTTTCTAATCGTATAATTACACTGATGTGTATGACAAGAGCCTATTTTAACACGTTTTTTTTATTAATTTAGTATGTATTATAATATATATGTATCGGAATCTTTGAACGTTATTTTCATCAACTTCCAGACGTCCGATTAATTTGAAAATTTGCATATCCCTAAAGGATGACAACAATAGAGAAAAGAATATAATACAGCATAAAAATAAATTGTCTGTCAAAATAAAATGTAATCAGATGATGCATCATTAAGTAGGCTGTATGGGCCAAAAAGCAACGGGCGCGCGGGCGCTAACGGCACTCACATCGCGGCCGCAACGATTGGCCTTGCAACTTTTGGACGCTGTCTCTGCAATGAAATACATCTAATACTGTTATAAAATTTTCGTGTATATCTTTATACTTTCTCTCGTGTGTGATGGTAATCACCGCATCGATCACGTCCGGCCTATCGGAATTCTCATTCTTATCCGCTTTACATATTTCAACGCCCACGCTCAAAACATTGAACTGTTTGTTTTGCAATCAAGAGGTGTAAGTTACATTCGTATTGCTATGTTTAAACCTTTACCTTTAGCATATTATTATCATTAACTGTTTGGAGAATGTGTTTATAGTTCTTTTTTTATAGCTACGTTTTCGATGAAGTTCATTATTGTAAAGAATCAAGCTATGTCTGTTTAATTTTAATTTAATTTAAAATAACAAGAGGCATATAACTTGTTACATTAATCTAGGAGCATACCTACATTTACTAAGTCAACAAACATTTGCTGTAATAAACTTCTTTCAATTATGACGAAATAAACATGTGTCATTTAAGACTGGGCCTTTCGACCCGGGGCTGGGAATTGATTGGGACACAAACGTTCGCAGCTCTTCTTTAGTGGAACTAAATGAAGTCGGGGTTCACATCACTAGCAGATTTTAATTGAGTAACCACTTCCACACTAAGCATCGGCCGGTTCCTTGAGCCACTAATTCCAGAATCTCTGTGCAAGAGGTTATCCCATAATCTCTCTTTTACAATCGCCCCCCCATTAGAGCAGAGTTCATCCGTACTATCTGGAACCGTCGCGTTCAACCACAGTGCGGTTTCAGAGTTATTCTTTGCCACGTACCATCAGGCTTTGGAATAAGTTGCCCTCAACGGTGTTTCTCGAGCGCTACGTCCTTGATATCCTATGAGAGTCCTCGGTAGTAGGTAGTTGCGTATTTATACCCCTGATATTGCTCATGTTCATGAGCGTCGGTGACTAAGTACTTACCAAATTAATTAGGCTATATGCTCGTTACAATGGCAATTAAAACGTGTCTTACCCTTCAAGCCATTGTATTACAGAATTTGTTCATTCATATCTCCACCAGTGTGTAGATTACCAATTTACGTTGATTGATAAACAAATAAGTCTATTTTGGAGCGTGTGAGTAATCGGTCATGTTTCATGATAAAAAAATGTTGAAATTGAGAAATTGAAATATCAAACGTACAATGTGCATTCACTTAATAAAGTACAGAAATAACTGACCATTATGGAATCAAAAACAATTTCGTTAAGCGCTTTGTCCCGCAAAATACAATTATGAACCATTAGCAGTATTTAGCATCTGAACGCGAATTCGCATTAAGCCGCGTGTTGATTACAAGATTATAATAATTACGGGACCGTATTTAACGACTGTGATTGTCAAAGCTTCAGGGAATGTCGAGAATTTCGTAGTCGAGAGGCGGAAACGGTGAAGGAGAGTGCCTTGATCTTGTCGGTAACATATAAGCTACGTTTGTTTATGTATGTATGTATGTAGGAAATATCTGCAAGTGATGTTATGTCGCCCGCGGATACAATGCTTTGTTCGACCCTGTTCGCACGCTCGTCTCCCACTCTCCGTTTATCGACTTGTTAGCTGTGGCGTTCCTAAAGAGACTCTTCAACTAGTAATTCACTTGAATGCAGTGTTTTCGGGACACTGTGATATTTATCCTGAATTTAAAAAAAAAACACAATTCGAATATTTTGTTCGTTATAGTTTTAACTTACCGAAACCTGGTTAAAAAAAGGTCTTAAAAAATTAAAATATGCGTAGTTAAAAAATGTGCGTAAATAATGCAGGCAGGTCATATTGTCTAACCCCACGGGCAGAGTTAGGCGGTTCCGGTTTGAAGTGTGGTACAGTGGTTAAACAATACAGTCGAGACTTCCATCTCAAGCCTCAAGGTAGGCGGCGACATTCACATTGCGATGTCTAGGACTCACATAACTTTTTAAAGTCAGTTGGTCAGAAGCTAATTAGCATCAATCTTTAAAAAAAAAACAACATAAAATTTCATTATAATTTTGATGATATTTTTCTTAAAGGCTCTTTACATTGGCATGTTTTTGATTTGCCTCTTCATAATGGTCTGACTGACTTAATGCGATCATGGCCTACATGTTTTACAAGGGCTGGTGGATAATTTCAATATAAATAGCATACCTATTAAAGTCTTCTCAACCTAAATATATGTTCAACTGGAACTGGACTCTAATAATTAGGGCGTAAACGAGCGCTTATTCTTTTGTAGGTACAATATGATAAAATACGCCACGTTAGTAAAATTTATTCGAACAATGTATTATTACACGTATTCTTTGTTATTACAGAGGTGTTGTTTTGCACTGCCTTTTGTTAAGAATCGAAGCGTTTCTTTGAAATAGTTTAGTAATGACTAAGATTTCCCATAATGTTAACGTTTCCAAAATTATCTCTTTAAATTTTTTTACCTTAAATTATTAAGCTCCGTCGCATCGATATGTAAACAGTTACAGTTGTTTTAATATTTCATATGAATTGTCCTTAACTGAAGCTTCTGTTTATTGAGTGTACGTACGTAGCTATTCCAGTTGACTTTTAAGGTGTTAGTGCGGGAGATAATTAAGTGGAGGTTGCCGCGGCGATTCCACGAAGTGTCGCCAGTACATAACGGTATCGAGTCCCTGAGTGTGTTCTGTTCTTGCTAACCCTAAGGCAGTGTTCGCAATGATACTTTTTCTTATTATAACTTTATAATCCAGCGGCCCACGCGCGCTGTAAAAGTTTTTACGTTCGTAATTTAATTGGTCAGCGTTTTGTTTGATGACATGGTTCCGAAACTCGGCTAAACTCTTGTTTTTAAACGGAGACATTACAGTAATACATTTGTGATGAATTACGCGTAACTGTTATTAGAAAAGTTACTTGAGCGACATGGTTTGAGTTACTTCTTCTGTTCCGCGTTTTTTTAATATATACAAAGTTTATTCGCAATATAACTAGGTATTTCCGGTTTGTTAAGTTATATTGTTTGTTAATTACTACTATTCGAACTATTATCATTACTTTTTCGTATCATTAGTATTAATTACGATTTTTATTTTGTTTCCTTTTTCTGCTATTGACGATAACTCTATTTTTTTATTAAAATTTATGGAAAAGTTATTAGAAGTAAAATGATTATGATCGATTTCGATCATTTTCATTGTCTAGGTTTCAAGGTCAGAAACTACAGGAGTTTCGTATTTTAATGTTCTTTAATTATCATATATTCTTAAGATGGTGTATTTCTATTATACACGGAAACTATATTATCTATATATTAATACGTGAAGCAAAAACTTTTGTATCCCTTTTTACAAAAATTGCGCTGACCGAGGAGTATGAAATTTTCCAGACTTATAGAGAATATAGAGAAGAAGTGCACAATGCTAATAATTTTTTAAAATAATGCATAAAAGATACATTAAATCAATAAAGAAAACATTACACACACTACATACCATGTATTTGACGCACACACGCATGCATACTATTTATTATCAAATTTTTGTTCTTAACGTCTGTGATCAAATTGAGAATAGATTAAATATTGTTTGTCTTTATTAATATTCTTTTATAGTGTAACCTAAGCGAAATTTTTGATTATAGAAGTATAAAATACAATCATAATAGTGTATAAACTTACAATTCCAATTAATTAAAGTCGAATTTCGACTACTGCGGCACCTCTAGTAATATTTAATGTACTTCGATATTTTAAGCTTATTGACGTGAAGGCTTTGCGGCTAGCTAGCGGGGGCGCTCGAGTTGCGCCGGAGTAACCTGGGACGGGGGGCGGGTGGGGAGTCACGACGTTGTTGGCCTAGCCTAGGTTCGGTCTTTGCCTTTCGCTAGTTGCTCAGAATTTTCTCTATGTAGATGACACGTGAGACACTTTATCGTAATTAAAATATCTCTGCTGCTGATTGCTCTAGTTTATTAAACGCGATTCGCCTTGAGCTACGTTTGCTATTTATTAATCAGGTATTTAGAATTCAGAACAATTCTGTGTCGACTCGCGTCGATTTTAGATCAATACTTATTGGCATTCTAAGCGTCATCGTCGCGTGGACCCTGACATTTCGATAAATGCTTCAGATAACCTGTTCTAGATGTTATTGTGTTATTGAATGTTTTGGAAACGAATTATCAAATCTTAAATGATTGGCGAAATTTTTATGAATATCAGTGTTTTTATCTTTTTATTTATAGATTTAATAATTTAGAGTACCTAAACTTGCGTTTGCTTTGGACTAATCAAGTAAAAGTGAGATTTTCATTAAATTAAGCATTTTTTTTAACATTATATCGGCACATATAAAATGTCGACAGTGCGATATAATGAAGGGATAAAGGCGGCGAGTACAGAAGACGGTGAGCGTCCACCATCCGTCAGTCGCTAATTATTGACATTACAGAAATTGGTCACTTATACTGAATTGCGGTAAATCACTTTAACTGCAAACGAGGCCTCTAAAGTGTGCACACTGACGGTTACGATATAATATTAATCGTTTTTCACTTGACTGCTTATTTTGTTATGAAATATTTCATAACTGATTTACATTGTACCTGCAGTGCATGAATACCTCAGACTTTTTGTAGCGTGACTGAAACAAGAACGACTGTACGTGAACGTGTCTTGTATTGAGTTTAGTGTTGCGATATGGTAACTATCAACGAAATCAGCACTTAAATGCTTGGGAATTAAATATATTAGAACAAAATGTTATTATATTTCTCACAAAAGCATAAGATTTGGATCTACTGTCTGCTAAATTCACTATGACACGGATTCAAGTTTAGTTCTTAAGGCTTTTGATCTATAAACGCTCATTTCAATACCAGTTTTTGAAGAATTTTATTGATATAGATTTAGTCTAGATTTAGTAAAAAAATCAGACAGAGTACGAAACAAAGTCATTAAATGTCTCACTAATATACAAAATGTTTGAACTTGAATGCGGAAACTAAAATGGCAATGACAATAGACATACAATAAAAGATATCCAAAAATGGAACAAAACCATAGTGTTTTGGTACCTTAGAAACAGAAAAAGGAAACGAGGCAGACATATTCGGATAAGACGAGTAAAGTCAATAGCAGGAAAACTATGGAAAAAGAAAGCTCTAAGCCGAGTAGAGTGGAAAGAAATGGAGGAGGGCTTTGCCAAATTTGGACATGTCGATGTTATAAATTATTAAGTTTATTATTTGTAAATATCCTTTTTGCGTAGGAACCACGTGAACCACCTGTGACTTGCTACAATTTAAAAACAGTCTATCATAAACAAGAAGAGCAATTCATACTAAAAATACGAAAGAAGCTATCTTCACGCCCAAACTACTGAGCCGATTTGGACGAAATTTAGTATGGAAATAGTCTGAGTGTTGGGAAAGAATATAGGTTATCTTTCATCTCACTGTTGAGCTGATGTAAAGTGTAGTCCATTCAGGCGTGGTTACCGAAGGAAAGCTAGTACATTAATATACGAAAAATAATAAGATAAAAATAAAAAGGAAAAACAAACACACTTTGACGTATGTAATAGTAACATAAAATCATTTTGTTGCAGCAAACCAATAGTCGTCCTGGAGACAAAAGAGCGAAAATCGTCGTTTGAAAGAACCTTTTGGGAAGGTAAGTCATTATTTTTGATAACCGAATTTGTTGAGATTTTCAACGACAACTGCACCTACCCAATATTAACGATAATAAGACAATATAAAATGCAATTAAAAGGAAAGCACAAAATTTTACAAATTTTTGTTTATTTTTAACTCCCTTTTATTAGCTTCCTATGTATGTATGTATTTATGTTTTTATGTGTGTAATATAATTTTTTAATGTATTTACACATACTTTATGATGTCCAATTAATTTGAATATTTGGAAGAACCGGTGACAATACAATAATTTTATAACATCGTTTTAATATTACCAGTATCAAGAGAATTTTATAAAAGATGTGACTATTTGTTAGTTCGGTTTTCTATTTAAGCGTGTTTTTTGTTTTTTTTTAAATTGCACTTACTTTATTGGTGTAGATGGGCACAGAAGTCCGCGATCCTCCTGGTACGGTCGGTTAGTGCACAACATAGACATCATGAATTGAATGATGTCGCCTAGCTTGCGAAATGAGTTCAAAGTTTCAATTGTAATGTCCAGCGGCTGTCGCACTCTTCGAACTAGAACGCATGAATACTTCGTAGCAGAAATAGGCATGGCGGTGGAATATACTTGTATACTTCACACATAATAGAAAGATGGAATAATTCAGGTTTCTTATACAGGGAGCAAAGAGAAGAATTCGCAAAGTCGAAACTTTTTTGGCTACTAATAGTTCCTTTCTTACCGGACTTTTAGGGTTACATTGTAATTCATAATAAACTAGCTCAACGCAAATGATAATAAATAAATTTGATAGCCTGAATACTTACCAAAACTGAATACAGACTCTTTTAGAAAGCTCATACACGTAATCTAAAGCGAATTTAGATAGTCGATGGATGCCCTCCCACTCTCCTTCGAGAACGTTGACCTTGACTGTCAGCTGATTCTCAATTGTATACATTGCGTAAAGCTCAAAAAGCACTGGTCATATTTAGGTTTAGGTCTGAATATTGTTAACTATAAACGTTCAAAAAATTATAAAATTATATCACTTACACCAGAAAAAACATCTAATAAAATAGCAAATATAATAAATAATACAATGTATGTATGTAATAAATAATATAATGTGTTTGAATTGCCTAAAATTATATCACTTATAAATTATTATATAAACTAAAAATGATATTGCAGATATGCGGGTAGAAGTAAACAAAATACGCCATCAGTATTTAGTTGTTTAATCATGATTTTTATTGCGCATATTACATCAATAGCATCGTTTTATAGAAAGTAAGAATACTCTATAAAAAAACTAAAAATTACATTCTACATGGTATGGTAGTTTGTTAAGATTCAATACACGTCACTTCGAATCCTCCTGATCCACTATCGGTGCTTCTATAGGCACTAAGCATCAGTCACCGTTCTCGTCGAACCTGTCGAATGCGATGAAGGATTCGTGAAAATTAACTCACAGACACAACCCACTGAGTTAGTTTCTGGCCGGATCTTCTCAGTGGGTTGCGATTCCGACCCGGTGCTAGATTCACAAAAGCACTGCAAGCCTAGCAAGGGCTAGGGTTAGTGTTAGCGAGTTCACCACGGTGAGCCTCATGAGCTCGCCTACATGCTCGGTTAACCTGGTATAACCTCTAGTGGTTACCAGGATAGGTAGGCATAAAATAAATAAAGTTAAGATTCATCGTTCAATAGGAGAATCAAATTTTCGATAGTAGCGAAACTTTTATTATTCATCATTATTATCATTTATTACTGAATTTTCCTGTTTTATAATATTTAAAATATGAGATCAAACGGTAAAAGTATTTTTAATTAATGAATAAAATGTAATGTTTTGTCAAATTGCCATTTTCAAAGAACGCCGGCTTTGGCGACTAAGTTTTTGATGTCCATTACCGCATTACAGATAACGAAAAACACTGAATTTAATTCTCTGCATTAGCTTATGGAGCTAAAACTCAATTCAAATTATTGTTTAAACTGTTGTTGCAATAGTTGATTAATTATGAACTAATTAGGAAGCATTTTGTAGTCAACAGAAAGTATTAAAGTATTATAAATTAACAACGTGCATAATAATATATGTTCTGGCAGTAATCATAATTGTTGTTGTGATCGCATTGTTGAAATTAAAATGGTGTAATAAAATTATTGAAATTTAATTAATTATAATGAAAATGTATATTTATGCGCGATAATAATGAAATGCAACGTGCCGCTAACGAATGCCGATCAAGTAACAAGATACACATAGAAAAATGCAACAAGCAATAACCGGAGAACGCTTCGGCATACAAAACGATCCAGTACGTGTACTGGAGTTACGATGTACATTCATTTAGTTTACAACACGATTAGTCTTTTTTTGAAGACTTGAAACGTGCTCTTTTGTAGGTGTACTCGTTCGGAACATTGGGAAATACGTAGCTGTTATCGTGGAGGTAAGCATTTTTTGTGTGAATCGTTTAAGTCCACAACCATGAAGTAAATTTTATCAGGTAAAATTAATAATTTCTTCATTCCATCGGATCTAAAAGTAAAAATTGTAAATCGAAATTTTGCTGTCATATCAAAGCTTGTTTGCTCGTTGTCTAAGCATAGTCATTAATGCTTGTGGGTTTACTATTCAGGGACGTATTGTGACCACCGCGACTTAAATTTTACCATTTATATCATTTAAATCTAAGATAAAGACACCATTACCGTTTAACATTCCTCTTGAATCTGATGTAGGCTTCAAACGCTAAGAATATTGTTATTCATGTCTACTGCTTTTTTGTATACTCATGTATCTCAACATGTCCAATTTTTTTTTATCAAAAATTTAGATTACCACCCCACCTATTTTTGCCGTGAATGTAGTAGCAATGCGCAAAAAGAGGCATATTTTACTGGTGGTAGGACCTCTTGTGAGTATGCGCGGGTAGGTACCACCGGCCTGCCTATTTCTGCCGTGAAGCAGTAATGCGTTTCGGTTTGAAGGGTGGGGCAGCCGTTGTAACTATACTGAGACCTTAGAACTTATATCTCAAGGTGGTTGGCGCATTTACGTTGTAGATGTCTATGGGCTCCAGTAATCACTTAACATCAGATGGGCTGTGAGCTCGTCCACCCATCTAAGCAATAAAAAAAAGTTATCTTTAACTAGTCAAATATATACCTATATTATATTTAAAACCCACAATTATAATTAAACGTTTATGGTAATATTTCATACATTAAAATTGACTTCATAAAATCGTCCTTTTTTTTTATTTTATTCTGCTCTTATCTTATATTTAGGTTATCTTCTTTCGCTGTTTGTTCGTTTGACTTATAACTTTCTTGGTATCTTGTATTCTGATAAGCTCTAACAAAAGGAATAAAATTCTGGTATCCACATTGTGACTGTCTGAATGTCATTTTTCCCTTTTTATCACTTTTTATTATTTTTCTCCTAACGGCATTAAGTTCCCTAGCACACTTTTCCTGGGCATCGTAAATGGAGATGTTGTAATGTAAAACTACAGTAAAACTAAAAGAAACTATTACCGAAATAAATTAATTCGAAACAAAGAATTTAATCACGTATTTTACGCCAAAGTATATGTTGGAGCACCGATCAATTGTGTTCCAATAACAATAAAGTTTTATCTATGTAATTTTTCTGTCGATTTTTCGCGTGATCCAACACCACCGCCGCCGCCAACCAATATTGGTATCAGTAGTTTGTTGGGTAAGTATTAGCAGTTTTAGTAGTTTAAAGGGTAGGGTAGCAAAACAGTTATACTATACAGTTGAAATTTAGATCTCATATTGAGTGGCGACGTTCACGTTATAATGCCTATGGGATTCTGTAATCACTTAACACTAAATGGATAGTATGGCTCATTCAGTCATCTATGCCAAAATTATCTATGTAATATCATCATGGTGTCAACTTAGTTTTGAACTTGGAGCTTGTACTACGTTATTCTCAAGCGATATTCTGTTTCGATTAGTTTATGTATTAAAAACTCCACAACCTAATCCTAGTAAATTGAAAGCGCGATAATAAAATTTTATGTTCGAAAGTGCTATTGTACTGTGCATTTCCAATACTTCGTGTATCTACTGCACTGTAATGTCTTCTATGGGCATTCGGGTATTGCAAATTGCTTAGTTTATATTTTACTATTATATTTTACGGCGTCATAATTAAATTAGCCAATCATGAATGATTGAATGAATTCCAGTTTTCGATTCCATGAACTATACAAAAGCTTATGTGAAAATGACAATCTCCTAGCTGCAAAATTATTTTATCTTATTCGATAGAATAAGCTTATCGTATTTGACAGAATAATTACTTCTTTCCTTTGATTTCATGTATTACTAGTACGCGATTTCTTCCGTGTCGTGTTTCAAATTTCTAAAACTGGTTCAAAACGATTGTGACGTCTAAGCATAATCGTTTCGAAACAGTCAGTCGTCGTATATCTGGTTTATTTAAATTCGTTAATATTCAAGTTATTGAACTCGTAGAGAAATTTATTCTTTAGTTTTTCGAAAATAATGGAATCTAAATATATTGCTGCATATTTAAAAATACACGTTTAGTTTTTTTTTTTAAAGCGCACCTGCAACTGTTACTATCGGGCGGGGCGGTTGGCGGCACCTGCTCATTCTTTGCACATGGCGTAGTGAAGTTTTTTTTTTGTGTGGATTCGTTTACATCACGTATGGGAATTATCAAACATAAAAAGCGAATTCAAGGCACAAATTAGTCTAAGAATAATATCGTAATAAACATACCTCTGAACGTTGTTGTGCAATGGCATACAATGATGGAAAAAAGAAAGTCGAAACCATTTAAAAAAAACGCGTGATACATTAAGGATTTTTATTTCAATTCTAAAAGTAATAATTTTGAGTCTTCGGTGAGTATTTTTAGACTTTTACCACATACGGAGCAAATTAAACTTTACGGGTATTTTATCGTGCACAATAAAACCTACGCAGTTACATTAGCTAACATTTTACTCAATAGTCAACAATTTCGATTAGACATAAAGTAAGGAATGCTTTGCTACTTACAATTTTTTTTTTAAATCATTGTATTCGACTAAAACTGATGGTATAATATTTCGTTTAAAAATCTGCAATACCTATATCTAAGCACATAATATACTATCGACTATTACTATTGTATTATTGCAACGGGAGCCTGTCTGTGCATTGAAGGTATTATATATTCACAAAAAAGTTAGATGGTTTTTAGGTAGCGCTAACTGCCGATCACAGATTTTGTTATGGGTCTGTTAGTCTTTTTTGTTCCTCTGAATATTGAACGGGAATCACTAAAATGAATTTTCTTCGCCCACTGATGGGTGCAACCGTCCTGCCTACATCTGCTAAAAATCGTGTTCCGATCAGAAGGGTAAGAAGCAGTTATACAGTGCAATAGTCTCATGTCTTATGATGGGTGATTTGGTGATTGTGGGTTCTGCTTTAATATCGCGTGGCTGTGATTGTGCCGCGTTAAATAATCATCTCACAGAAAAAAAAAAAAACAAAATCATTATATAACCAACATAAATTGAGCTTCCAATTGCGTGTATGAAAATACTATTTGAAGACACTTGTCGTAGAAATTACATATATATCTTACATGTATATACCTATATCTTACATAAATATCTATGTAATAAAATTACATTGTTGTAACTTTAGTCCCGTAGGTATTTGATGTGTTTGTAGTTTTATAGCCGATGTGAACTTATGACATTCGTGTATGAGATACAAATAATAAAGGCATGTTTATTTTTTTATTTTTCTTTAGTTCATTTAAATTGTTTTAAAATCTGGTGGTTCTTTAATAATTACCAAACGACTTCACAATAATTTATTTCAAACTTATTGTTGTCATTAATAGGTATTGTAGAACAGATTAAAAATAAAATCTGAAACCCTAATTATTACGGTGTCTTCTGTACACTTAAAGTCTCAAAAGAGGTCCGAGACTGGAGCAAACAGTATTGTAATTAAGTAAAGATCTTACGCGAATGACTTTTGAGTCGTAATTTGCTAAATACCTTGAAGAAAGGAGTCGTAACGTTTAGCGAATTCCAGGGCGTGCCCTGCCCTGTTTCGCGGAGTCAGGTTGCTCGCATACCGCCACGGAATTGTTTTATTTCTGTTACCTACACATTTATTTTCGTACCGACTTGAGAGCCATTCACTGTGCGTTGTATAATATAAACAAAAAGTAGCAGCGGAGTCCTTGTATTTCTCAGACATTTTTAAAAACATGTACTCGTAAAACTTGTTCAAATTACACGTGCATTATTTTCAACGGATGAATGAACCGGATCAGATTATAATTAAAGTTCTGTCTTCGTCGTTTCCGCGATTGTGCTTGGCCACGTCGCAGCCTCCAAACTTAATTGAAAACGTTGTTTGTAACGGGAGGCTGGTGGATTTTTTGAATTAATTACATCGACCTTTGAAAGCATAATCGTTGAGGTTGTGCTATCGTGTTTTGTTCAAATTATGTAAGACATGTCACTGGAGAAAGTTAATTTAGTTTTGAAAGTGAAATCGATTGCACTTTCTTTTACTTATCTATTTTAAAGTTAGTCTCGGCCGATGAATAAAACAGTCTCAATTGTATTCTATTTCAGACTTTGTTTATCTCCTTGGTTTTATCCATCCAAATCTGGCTTTTATTGACCATTGTGTATGACGACAGCACCGAAAACGTTTAAGTCTTAGCGGTAGGCAGCGGCTTGGCTCTGCCCCTGGCATTGCTGAAGTCCATGGGCGACGGTAACCACTCACCATCAGGTGGGCCGTATGCCCGTCTGCGTACCAAGGCAATAAAAAAAAAAAAAAAAGTCTAATTAATAAAGTAACATTTTCCCACCTAGTCACCTAATGTACCTATTCTATAGCTATTTTTATGGTCATACCAGACTAGGTATTGCAGTAGGGCTTAATAAAGGAGAGGAATGTAAAAAAATGTGCAAATAACTGCAAACACGTTGGAGCGGTTTAAAGGCCGGGTCCGGATTGTGGGGGGCGGTGGTCGCGGAGAGTACAGGCAGCATTCCAGCCTCCTGCGGACACGACCACGTCACTCCCGTATACCCACAAGGCGCATTCCGCGACGCCGCACGTTCTTTCACCGCAAATATGAAATGAAAGCGTGTTTACGAGATCTGAATCGATGCAATTTATATCCGTCCTTGAAACGCACCAAGCTATAGTGTAGTGCAGTCGTGTCGAAACATTTAATTGGTTAATCATTTAATTGTTATTACAAACACGTTCAATTTGTTAAATTAGATATTTTTAAATATATTTTGAATTCATTTGTTTCGAAGCCATTGTATGTTAGTAGTTGTCTTTTTGTTGTCGTTCATAGGGTTGCCGCCGTGTTGGTGATGTTACTAATCAGCTTCAAATTGAACTTTGTAGCAAAGGTACTGTTTAATTTTAGTAATAACATTAAAAATGTGCGTTTAGTGAGTTTTCTTAGGGTTCTTGATTGTGGTGTATTTCGTGTTCACTGTCAGCCGTGGTAGTCGAGAGATAGTTTCTAACAAGGACGAGTCCTAAACGGCCTTCGAGGCGGGTCGGTCGTCGATGGCGTTAGGACGAAGGGGAGCGTCGCGTGCGCAGCTCGGTGCTCGTCCCTGGTTCGGAGCAACGCCCCCGTCAAGGGCGGCGACGCTGCAAATTTCTGCAAGTCCACGGAGAGTCAGTGCATCGCGCCCCGCCGCGGCGGCTCCGCGCTCGCCGGTCTCCGCTCGTAGACCGCCGTGGGCGCACACCGTACGCACCGCCCTATGTAAAATAACTGTTATTTTGGTAGTTAATGGACACGTTCCGCATTCTTAGTTTGATCTTCTTTTCTCCGTCTGCGACACGTAATTTGTTTTGCTACTGAACACTAACTTTGATTTACTTTAATGCCGGTTAAATGCTAATGCGTGCGTTTCAGGAGCTCTATTTATTACCTCCGCGATGAAAGTAAACGATTTCAGAATAAAGACGATTTAAGTACTATAGGAATTTGTTTATAATTGAAAGTGAACGAGATTTTGTGAGGCCTAGTTATTAAAATATATATCACAGACTCATTTGTGTTACAATGTTGGAGACAAAGAAGTTACCTCGGCGTTTCATGCTACTTGACGGTGTGTATTAAATCTTGATTAAATTATTTGTAGTGTTGAACTCCAATAAGAAATTGTCACAAATTATTATAGCAAATGTTAACATTTTTCAAATTTCTAGGGTTTTTGAAAGAAAAATAGATTGTATATTTGGGGAGATTAGCGGATGAGCTTTTAACTTATTTAATGTGAGGAAGTCACAGGAGCCCTACTTTGCAAAAAAAAAGATTATTGATATACACACTAAGATGTATACACTAAGGTATACAGCGGATTTTGAGTAATGAACTCTTAAGGGCTTCACGGCAGAGATTTGCATCAATAAGTAACACTGGCTTAAATGGCTTAATTTATTAAATATGCTATGAGTATTATGCTCAGGTCTGTTACATATTATTATATTTTTCAAATTATTACAGACATGAGATTGCAAAACCACGTGGATTTTGACCTTTTCGCGAAAATTTCTTAGCTTCCTTATGTGTGTGACCTCCATTTTGACAACAAGTTTCTAAGATGAAATATGCATACTGTACCGATTTCATGAAATTTACAATGTTTTATTTTTTTTGTCTGTAAACGAGCTCACAGCCCACTTGGTGTTAAGTGGTTACTGGAGCCTATAGACATCTACGACGTAACTGCGCCACTCACCTTGAGATAAGTTTTAAGGTCTCAAGTATAGTTGAGGTCTCACGATGAAAACTGATAAAAATATATGGCGATTACAGTTATATTTAAAAATTAAAATGTTTTGAGCATGTAAAATGCCCGACATACGAGAGACGACATTCCATAAGTCAATTGATTAACTTTGACAAAGAAACTTGACCGGGAATCAAACACTGTTGTATTCAGTCAGGTTCACTAAAAACTGAAGAAAAAAACACGAAACACCTGCAAAGTGTTTTGCTTGAATACAGACCTAGATATTAATTGGAGAGGTACAGATCTTTTATATCAATGCCTCTCCCCAGTTGTTTTCATGTATGGATATTTTTTTTATATTCAGACACCACTTAAATTTGCATCCATCGATAGACCGCGAATCTTGTTACAAAATATCCATTCCGTTTCCTTTGCATGAGTTCCTTGGCGGCAAAGTTGTATTTCAACTTATCTCATCTGCGTAGCTCGCTGTTAGGTAAATTTTGAACTAGTGAGTAGAATTAGAACTCGTCATCAGTTTCATTATTTACATTTGTCTGGTATATTAATGTGATCTTTATGCCATTGTTTTGTCTTTGACACAAGTTTGTAATCTTTAAGCGAATACTCGTAGGAGTAACAAAATTGTTAAATGTTATCTTGAATTGACATGAAAGATATGACGTTCAATATAGACAACAAAAATTTATACTACCTATACTACATATACCACAGGTTTTTCACTTGTTGTTTTATTTAATTTTCAATTGTAACAGTAAAGTTGTTTTTTTTTTATTTAATGTAATTTGCTTTATTTCTACTCATTGTCACGCCAATAAAATAATACGGCTACGTTGAGTTACATACTGGTATTAAATAAGGCATTAGAGTATTCAAATATATGAAGTTGCAAGAAAAGAAGTTAAGAACAAAAAAACACACTTGACACACAAATGTTCACGATTGATTTCCACGGTGAAGGAATAACATCGTGTAATAAAAATCAAACTCGCAAAATTATAATTTGCGTAATTACTGGTGGTAGGACCTCTTGTGAGTCCGCGCGGATAGGTACCACCACCCTGCCTATTGCTGCCGTGAAGCTGTAATGCGTTTCGCTTTGAAGGGTGGGGCAGCCGTTGTAACTGTACTGAGACCCTTAGAACGTATATCTCAAGGTGGGTGGCGCATTTACGTTGTAGATGTCTATGGGTTCCAGTAACCACTTAACACCAGGTGGGCTGTGAGCTCGTCCACACATCTAGGCAATAAAAAAAAATCACGGGTATAAACGAAGCCTACCTCAAAACCACCGATGATGAGTAAACCTTGAATATTGAACTCGATCGATTTCATTATTTTCGTAAGAATCAAAGGCAGCTAGCTAGCTCTCATTAAGATCAGACACCTGTCAAGTCAGTACGTCTCCTGTTAAAAATAAAACTAACAATTGTAATTGACAGTTCTACATAACTAGCATTCGTTAATATAACAAGTAAGAAATTTAATAGGAAGTTACGAAATTCATTTCCTGTTGTAAATTGAAACTGTAAACAACGTTGAACTCATGTACAAGTGTAAGGTTGCGTCTATTAATATTCAAAGGCACGTCGTAAATATCAGTATACCTTTTGTATTTGGCTTGTTTATATGCTTCACGTTTTTATTTTGAAATAAAAAAAAAGAAAACTCAAATAAAACCGGTTAGTGTTGATGAATACTTATTATTTGATTTACCGAAATAAAAATTGCATAAAAACATGTTACACAGAGCCAAAGAAAGTCGGAAGAACAACAATGTTTTTTTTTTTTTTTCATATTTATTTCGATTTAAAGTACTTTAGAGACATCTACACTTGAAGGTTTAAATTTCTACAGAGCATCTGTATTATTTGTTTCGTAAACGAGGTGGCTGTGTAATTGTCATGATATGAGATTGATTGAAAATACTATTTTAGTGTTGGAATTGTGAACCGCTCTGTCTTTAGATTCGAGCTTGAGGCTAGTTATGTATTTCAATTCTTTCAATTAACATTTACTCAACTGAATAAATCGATTCAATGTCTTTGTTTCAATCTAGTGACGAAACAACCTTAATGTTATAAAGGCCTTAAAGGCCATTCATGCCAACTAAAATTGTGAACAATTGTATAAACATAGGCAACAAGTAAAGCGTGCCATGTCTGAAAAATGAACATTACAGTAACGCTTTTGTAGCGAACAGACTAAAACACTCTTTGTCGATTTAGACGTCTAGACTCTAAGTAGACTTTGTGAAGTTATGTATACACAAAACGTGCTAGTTTTAGATTCAAAATCATATAGTATCATACGAATCCGCCATTCACGTTGCTTGCACTCTATTCAAGAAGAAAAAGAAGGTATTTTTTTTATTAAATTGAAACGCAAATACAGACTAGCACCTTGCGTTTTGATAAAAATATATTATTCTTTTGTTGTAATGGTTTCAATGTAAGTAATAACCTTATACTTTATTAAAGTTTTAAAATGAATAACCTTGCATTTTCCCTTTTTCTTGCAAAATTATTTTATACCGTATATTAATGACTAAGTATTGTGTCTAAGTGACGCACCATCTTGGCTAATATGTATTGGTCAATAGTAATAGGATACTACTCGGTGATTCACGTAATGTTGTCATCATTGTTTAATTTATATATCAAAAGGCTTCATAAATCGAGAGTGCGCGTATTTTAGTTCAGTTTGAGAATATTTAAGTACCGGTGGACTCACTGTGGCTTTTTAAATGTCAAATATGAGTGAGACAAAACATGACTAATTGTTTTGAACGTGTTGTAAATAACGGAAAGTATAATTGACTTTCTAGGATTTCCAGAACATGCTAACGATTAAAATGCATGTTTTCATTAAGGGTCAGTAGGTACATGTTAAAGCCATATCACATTTTTTTTTTTTTTTTTTTTATTGCCTTTGTAGGCAGACGGGCATACGGCCCACCTGATGGTGAGTGGTTACCGTCGCCCATGGACTTCAGCAATGCCAGGGGCAGAGCCAAGCCGCTGCCTACCGCTTAATACTCTCCATAAGCCTCGTTTGAAGAAGGACATGTCATAGCGCTCGGGAAACACCGTGGAGGGGAGCTCATTCCATAGCCGGATGGTACGTGGCAAAAAAGATCTCTGGAAACGCACTGTGGATGACCGCAGTGGCTCCAGGTAGTATGGATGAACTCTACTCCGGTGGCGGGCGGTGCGATGGTAAAAACGAGATGCTGGTATCATCTCGAACAATTCCTCAGAGCACTCCCCATGGAACATACGGTACAAAATACAGAGGGAACCGAAGTCCCTCCGCAGACCCAGAGGCTCCAAACGATCCGAGAGAATGGGATTATCGACAATCCGAACGGCCCTCCTCTGTATGGAGTCAAATGGAAGAAGCTGGTATTTGGGAGCCCCGGCCCAGAGATGGGAGCAGTACTCCATGCGAGGCCGGACTTGTGCTTTATAAAGCAAAAGTCTTTGTCCAGGCGTGAAGTACCGCTTCGCTCTGTTGAGGACTCCCAGCATTTTGGACGCCAACTTGGCTTTGCCTTCCAAATGACTCCGAAACTGGACATCGCTCGAAATGTCGACCCCAAGTATCCCGATACTCTCGGAAGGTTGCAAGGATACTCCTTGGAATTGCGGCGCCATGACAAAGGGGTCCTTCTTCGCAGTGAACGCGCAAACTTGTGTCTTTATCGGGTTGAATTGAACCAAGTTCAATTCACCCCATTCGGAGACTCGCCCCAGAGAGTTCTCCACTTCAGACACAAGTTTTGATCGTCTCTCTTGCACCACGCTCCGAGAGAGACTCTGATGGCCGATATATCGCGCATCCCCCGTGCTATCATCTGCATAGCAATGCATGCCATCAATAGACAGCATGTCATTGACATACAGGATGAAAAGCGTGGGGGAGAGCACCGAACCTTGTGGAACGCCAGCGTTAATGGTCATGGTATCAGAACAGTCACCGTCTACAACGACCGTGATGCTCCGCCCATCCAAAAAGCTAGCGATCCACTTGCAGAGACCCTCGGGGATTCCGTAAGATGGTAACTTCGATAGAAGTGCCCTATGCCAGACCCTGTCGAAGGCCTTCGCGATATCAAGGCTCACAGCAAGAGCCTCGCCCTTGCTCTCCAAGGCTTCAGCCCACCTGTGAGTAAGGTATACAAGAAGATCGCCAGCTGAGCGACCGTGACGGAAACCGTACTGTCGGTCACTGATCAGCTGGCGATCTTCAAGATACTTCAGGAGTTGTGTATTTATAATTCGCTCCATCACCTTGGAAAGCAAGGAAGTTATCGCGATAGGCCTGTAGCTCGATGGGTCCGACCGGTCACCCTTCTTGGGGATAGGGTGGACGTGGGCGGTCTTCCATGAAGACGGAACCCTGTTAGTGCAATAAGAGAGGCGATACAAACGCGTTAGCGCAGGTGTCAGCTCAGGGGCGCACGTTTTCAAAACCACTGCGGGGATGCCGTCTGGCCCACTCGACTTATGGACGTCCAGGAGTCGGAGCTCCCGCCTGACTGCACACTGTGTGAAGCAGATATCCGGCAGGGAGCTATCACACCGGGGGATGTTCGGTGGTGTGGTACCCCCGTCGTCCACAGTCGAGTTCGAGGCGAAGAGTTTGACCAGAAGGTCAGCCTTCTCTTTCGCGCTGTGGGCCAGATTGTCATCGGACTTGCGCAGTGGTGGGAGACTAGGCCTGCAGAAGTTTCCTTCTGCAGCTTTGGCGAGCGACCAAAAAGCACGGCTCCCGGAGGGATAGCTCTTCAATCGCTCGCCAACTCTAGCGACGTGCTCCGACTTCGCCTTGGCAATTACCTTCTTGTAGGACCTGGAAGCGGCGTTATATTTCCGCCTTTCCCCTGAGATGTTAGGATCCCGACGTCTCCTGGCATTATCCCATGCCACGTATGCGGACCGCTTGAGGTGTGCAGCATCCCTGCTGGCATTGTTATACCAGGGTTTGCTGCGACCCCCAACGGGCACTACAGAGGAGGGAATAAACAATTCCATCCCCTGGAGCACCACGTCTTTAAGACGGTCCGCACAGACGTCAGGATCAGCAGAGGAAAAGCAGAACCGCCCCCATGGGTAGGATGCGTAAAATTCACGCAATCCATCCCAATCTGCTGACATATACCGCCAAACTCTTCGATACCTGGTCGTCGTTCGACGATCAGGACGAGAGAGTGGTACGGCAGCACGAATAAGGCAGTGATCAGACGATCCAAGCGGAGCGTCGACCACCACACTGTATCCGGCCGGATCTGTGGTCAGCAGAAGGTCCAACAAAGAAGGCTCGTGCCCCTCGATATCTGGGACACGGGTGGGCTGTGTCACCAGCTGGGAGAAGTCGTAGGCCAAGGCGAAATCGTAGGCAGTCCGACCCGGGAGGTCAGTGGTTCTGGACCCCAACCACTCTTGGTGGTGAGCGTTAAAGTCTCCAAGAACCACCACCTCCGCAGATGGGTACTGCTCAAGCACGCGGTTAGTCCCCTCTTGCACATGCTCAAACAGAGCTGAACCTGCATCACTGCTGTGGGACCTGTACAGGCACGCGTAGATTCGGCTACGGCCCCCGTGATCTACGCGCAGCCACAAGAGGGACAGGTCCCGTTGTTCGAGGCCCCGAAGACGGCGACAACAGATATCAGCCCGGACGAATACGCACACCCCGGCTTTACGCAGGAAGTTGTGCTCCAATACGTAGCCGGGGTATTCAAGGTATGAGGTATCATCCGGAACAGATATCTGCGTCTCCGTTAAAAAAAGCAGGGCAGGCTGCGCCGTCTCAAGGTGGTGGTGTACGGCGTCAAGGTTGCTATGTAGGCCCCTGACATTGCTGAAATCCACATTAAATGTGGAATGGGGGACCGCCTGTGAAACCCTTTTCTTTTTTTTTGTAGTCTTCACATATACACAGCTTTATATGCATTCTCTACTCCTATAGCTTCTTGCTACAATGAAATTATTGTATGACATTGTCGATCTTCTTGTATTTAAATTACTATGGAATCCACGATTTCCTTTTATTTCTGTATATAACAAAATCTCAAAAACCAATTTATTTATTTATTTCCGGGTAATAATGGTCAATTTATCTGGCCCGTATTGTTTAGTAATTAATTTGTTTGTTTTAGTAAATAGCTGTAAATGCGTGTTAAGTAATGACTTATAAGCACCAGCTGCTCTTAGACGACTTTGCGTGCCGGTAATGACCGCAAAAGTGATTGCGAACGCTCTAAGCTGTCTTTCTGACCGAGATATGATTAAGTCTATGCTGTAAGTATTTGTCCATTTTATAAGTTTATGTTTTGTTCTAGATCGTACCAATAAAAGTGATGCTGAAGACAAAAGTCTTTCTAACGACGAAACGCCACTTCCTTCATGCCCGAGGCAGCCACCAGATGGCGTTGAAACTCCAAGCGATGCAGTAGAAAAAGTTCCAGATTTGCCCTCACGATTGCCACCACGGCTGCCTCCCGGCTGGCCTGGCGCGCGTTCACGCTACTCGTATTCATCGAGATCACAGGATGCTAGGAGTGAAGCCAGTGTTAAAGATAAAATTGCAATGTTTTCAAATGACAAATCTACATCTACAGAAAGAATAGACAAATGCGGTACCCTTCCAACGCGTAGTTCTTTAGCTGTGAGAAAGAACAGTACCTCATACATTGGCAGTTTTTCAGACGTTTCTTCATTGGATAGACGTCTAACCAAGTCACAAGACAATCTTGATGAAACTCCCCGTGCTTATAAGAGACAAACAGAAAGACCAGAAGTTTTAGGGGGTGTTGAAAGTGTGAACTATTCTAATTATAGCACGACGAACATGAACATGAAGCCCCTCCAAGCTAACAATAAACCATTGTTTTATGGAAGTAGTACTGTTTTATCATCTAAGCCGGAAACATCATTTGTAAAAAATGTATATCATGCGCGCAGCGTTAGTGATGATAATGGCAGTACAGTTAATAAGTCCAATCATAAGTCAAACTTAGAATATCTCATCGAACAAAGAAAGAAATCAATGTCCAAATTAAAGGACTTAGTTATTCCTGAAGTCCGCGGCCCAATTGTTGATTTACCAGAAATAAAGGTACAAGATTCTCTTACAAAATCATTACATTTGAAATCAGAAAAAAATTCGAACAGCTCTAAATTGGATAAAACAAATAGTACAAAGATTGTGCCCCTTAATGACAATAAATGGAAAGTTAACCTTTTACCGAACAACATACCGAAGTATTCGCCAGCCTTCAAACGAAAATCATTACAAGTATACACTCCTTCGTCACTGTCTAAAGAATCTACTCCTGAACGTAATTTCAACGAGCGAGTTGAGGCATTTAATAAAATTAATGTAAAATCGAATGCACTAAATTCAATGAGATCTTCCCTCGATTCTGATATAAGAATCGGCCATTTATCGTCTTCAGTAATTTCCAGGACTTTATCAAACGCTACAGATTATATGAAAAAGGATTACAAAGAAGTTATCAATTACGCCAGAGAATTCAAAAATGTTGAAATTAAAATGTGTACTGCTACGGACGTTGTGGATAGCGATAATGATTCTGCCATGAGTTCGACTCAGTCAAGTTATCGATCCTCAGCTTCCTCTCCAATGCATACAATCGAGAATATAGAATCTGATGGTGCACGTTTATCCCCAAAAATATCACTTTATTCCACCTATTCGGTAATAAAATCTGATGTAGGCACAAAGCCTACACAGTTAGAAAGATCTTGTGATGAATATGTTAAGAGAAATATATGCCGTTCCGTGTCGTCTGACACCAATGTTTCCTTGAGCTCCTCAGCGGGTTCTGCAGCAACATCAGGGTCACAAGCAAGTTGCAGTTCTCTAGAAAGCTCTGTTGCCGACTCAGATAAAAGAAGAGCTTCGAAGACCTACGATATTGATACAATTAATCGGCGAAATATTCTTGCTTCAGCGAAATGCAGAAGTGGACGAGATGCTAAACTTAAATCGCCCGTTGTCGAAGCTAAATTCTCTCACGAGTCTGGTGACAGGTCTCCGAGTCCAGTATTTAAAACGTCTGAACGCCTTTCTACGCTCACGCCAGTGGTGAGCGCTATATCGAATAAAGGTGAAAACAGACGACGTAATAAAATTGTAGCTGAAACTGACTCAGATAGTGACAGCGATGCTAATCTAAGGGTAAGGAAAGCTGAATATAAAATAACGAGATTGAAACGAAACTCGAGCTCATCGAACAAAACGAAGCAAAATGATGCAAATTTAGAAAGTCCGAAATCAGAAGATGCTCCTAAACTCATTTCTGAAACAATTATAAAAGAAATTAAGAAGGCTGGACTTGATCAATACAAAAACAATAATACTAAAGTCGCTCAATCTATACTTGATAAAAGTAAAACTGATGTTATCAAAACTGAAAATATTTTGGATACACATGATGAAAATCGTAACAGTAAAATTGATTTTAAACATAAAGAAATAAAAATTAACAAGGATAAGGAGTTGATAGTAGAAAAATCATCTAACAAAACAAATGGGTGTCAAGATGAGTTAAGTAGTCAAGCCATCGTTAGACCTGTGAAAGATGTTAAAATTACAACACAATACATTCGACTCAAGCGTGGAGCTGGTGCAGGAGTTGGAGTTATTTTAGCTGGTGGTATTGATTGTGAAGCTAAAGACGTTACTGTAAGTAATGTTATCATAAAGGCGACTTTCATAATTAGAGTCGGGATATTTAGTTTTCGTTTTGTAATTTGCAGGTACATCGAGTATTAGCAGACAGTGTTGCAGCACAAGCAGGATTAAAACGAGGCATGAAGATACGTAGCATCAATGGGTGCGCTACGTCTGGTTTGACACACGCGCAATCTGTCAGTATTTTAAAGGTAAAGTATTGTACACTCACACAGAATTACGTATATACAAATACGTATCTTCTTCAATAAATTAAGATTTTAATAAATGGACATAATCAATTTCATTTTCAAATGGATTTTAAATTTTACAGGAGCAACGCTCTGAAGTTGTTATTGAAATTGAAAATGAACCTCAAGAAAGTGCTAGCACTGTAAGAGGCGGCTCTGACAAAGGTTTGTTATATTTTACCAGTAATTCCATATTCAAAATTTATTACATTAGGTATTAAAAGCAGGTTTGCCGAGTAATTCCATGAAATGCATGTAGTGTGTGTATGTTTTGTAAATTTGGATTTGGAATATTTGATATAAATTGCTAATTAAGTTTTGTGGGGATTTAGAGAGAAATATTCATTGTAGTATGCTCTTAGTCAAATATGAGATTAAAACGTCAGTAGTTCCCATTTCTGAATAGACTGTCATACTCTGCTCTGTTTATGGTTAGATATTGATTAACTATATTTCAGTCTTTTTTTGCGTTTGTAGGCAAACGTGTCAATGGCTTGCCTTTTTTTTTTTTTTTTATTGCCTTTTTGGGCAGACGAGCATACGGCCCACCTGATGGTAAGTGGTCACAGTCGCTCATGGATGTCAGCAATGCCAGGGGCAGAGCCAAGCCGCTGCCTACCAATCTACCGCTTGCCTGAGTCTATTCTGTTGCTTTTCGCTTGTCTATTTCTATTTTACTTGGATATTTCTGCCGCGAAGAAGTAATGCGTATTCGCTTTAAGGCGGGGAAACCCTTGTACTCGTACTATGGGACTGAGACTTAGAGCTCAAATATCTCAGTGTGTGGACGTTTACACGTCTAAGCAATAAAATAAAACAAAGTAGTCACTGTCGTTTGCGGATATCAGCAATTCCAGGGTCATAGTCAAATCGCTACCTACTGGTATGTAAATTACGAAATTGTAATATGTAAATACTGTATTGTGTCAATATTTTTCAAATTTTACAATATTATCTTTAAACTGAATACTTCTATTGATAGAATAATATTTAATATTATATTCTGAAATATTATTCATTCATTTATAGCCTCAGATCGTGATAATCCCTTGAGGCACTCAAATTACATCATAAATTTTTAATGAAATTGATTATTTTGCAGCGGAGTCGAATGTCCGGCATACCGAAAAAGAGGTAGCAAACAATAATCAAACGTCAGACGCTGTGGTGTCTGTGGTGCTGGAAAAGGCTGGCGGAGGAGCGGGTCTAGGTTTTGGTCTTGATGGAGGCAGAGACTCTCCACGGGGTGATTTTCCTCTTACCATTAAGAAGCTTTTTGCTGGTAAGAAATACTATTTATTTACTTTCCATTGTATACTATATGAGCTTTGTAAAAAGGATACCGTAGGAATATAAGTTATAACGATCTTATCGCAAATAGCGGTCTTTTACAGACTGTGGTACAGACGGTGGTGTACAATGTGAACACCATCATAGACATTCTTCAGATATATATTCATTTACCTAGACAAAAATCGACATAATTTTTATAGCATTAAGAATATAACTAGCATAAAGTGCTATATGTATTTTCTAGAATATAAACCTTCTGAATCAATAAGTATACTTCTTTAGTTGCGAAAATTAATAATGTAAATAACATTTTAATTTATACTTTTGTAATGTTTTAAACAAAGTACAGATGCGTCACCATCGAGTGGCTATTTAATTATTTAATGTATTTATTTTGTTAAACTATATTGGAGAGTGTTGCCTTATTAATTTTGTGAACCTGCATTTGATAAAGTACTTTAGATACGCGTGTTATCGGGGCATGTGACGTGCCAATTCATTTTACCGCGTAAATAAATAAAGACAGTAGAGTTGTATCGCGATGAATTTTATGTGGTAAATTGTTACTTAAAATTATGGCTTAGTTTACTATCAATCTTAAGTAGCATCATCAACTGAACTGAACCGAAAAATTCAGTTCAAGTACTGCATCCAGTGGATTCCCACAACCTTCACATAACCGCGTCGCCATTCTGCCTTAGGAGTGGCCTACCCGCACTGTATATTCCAACGTGTGGTCGCCATTTCCGCACTGAATGAATATACTTATTGCTGATATTATTTATATCTGATTTACTTATGTTTCTTTTTCTATTTTTTCGTGTTTTGCGTTGTCCTGTTTCGCTTTAAATATATTTAGTGTTATTTATTACAATTACCAGAAACAACTCAATATTTCGTTTGGAGCGCACAATATTATCCAAAACTACAACTCACGCTGTAGCAAGTAGCTAGCTTAGGAACATTCTCATTGTAATGATCAAAGGACCAATCGATTTGGATACCTAAATAAAAAAAAAACATTGTTTTTTTTAAATTTTACCAGCAAAAGATATTAACTTATAGGATTGGTTTTACTTACAGGTGGTGCAGCAGCGTTAAGTGGGCGTGTTCTAGTCGGTGCCGAGCTACTTTCGGCTGGAGGGCAGTCAGTCGAAGGATTCACTCGTACACAAGCTTGGGCCGCACTCAAATCTTTACCGGCCGGTCCTGTTACGCTGGTTCTCAGAAATCCTAAACAAACATAAACGTCAAATCCACGTAAACGATCTGACATTTAAGATAAATACAGCTCTAATAAATTTAGACTGTAATTGCACTGAGCGCGTATTTGTAAATACACGATCGAATATTAAGACTGCAATTCGTATTGTTGAAATTGTTTATTTATTGATTCGATTTAATTAATCCTAGTCTCAGCGCCTACGCTGCGGTGGTACAGTTCGGAACTGTGCAAATTTTGTACTTACGAATGACATTTTTATTTAATATTGTGCCATTAATAATGTCTGGTTAAGAACGACGCATTTTATTTCGTGATCAAAGGTATGCTCAAAGCATTATGTTGGTTCTATGCGTTAATGCAGGCATTTAGGCAGCGTGTATTCCTGAGTGCAATTTTTCATTATAAAATGCCGAGATCGAAGTTATAAAACAGTCAATTCAATTGTTATGTAATCTTAAATTTAAGATAGTTTTAGTAAGTACTAACATAATTCTGCTTTTCATGCGCATAATATTAGATGCTATCGGTATAACCAAGTTACGTTTTATTTAGTTTTGAACCTCTTGTTTTGTTGTATTTTTTTTATTTTATTACGATCTGTAATGTATATGAGCAATGCTTGCCATTTATATTCGTCTGTGAATAGCCTTATCTTACCACTAAACATATTTTATTGTATGCAATACATTTTAGTTTTTGAAGCATTTTTGTAAATATTCTTTAAATTACTTTACTCATTAATAATATTTATCGAAATTACTAATAATAAAAAAATATAAACCTAATTTTTTGTCGAAAAAACACTAATTGTTGTATTTTGCTAGTGACTATTTTATGCAATCTCAAATATAGTTTTCATATTAATTAGAGTTTTATTAAACACAACTAAGTGATTTTATACTTTAAAATATACAAATATATAAAATATACATTTGCACTTTATGGGTGGACTATACAGTCCACCCATAAAGTGCAAATGTTCAAGTACAAATGTAGCAATTTTATCAGGATTAATTATTATTTTTCTGAGCTCCCTGGTGTTAAGTGGTTACCGGAGCCCATAGACATCTACAACGTAAATGCCGCCGCGCCACCCACCTTGAGATAGGAGTTCTAAGGTCTCAGTATAGTTACTACCGATGGCCCACCCTTCAAACCGAAACGCATTACTGCTTCATAGCAGAAACAGGCAGGGTGGTGGTACCTACCGAATACCGAAACGCATGTACGTTGTAGATGTTTATGGGCTCCAGTAACCACTTAACACCAGGTGGGCTCTGAGCTCGTCCACCCATCTAAGCAATAAAAAAAAGTAGCTTTTATAGGGACGGTGAAGGGCTAAGGCGGACTAGAAGGATGGTATTTTCATATTATAAAATAATCTCTTGTGTCATTAGAAGTTTGTCTTTTGCCCATTCTCTTTTGAATGTACTTTCTATATTTTTCCGTTCAGAGTTTTACAAATGCTTGTGAGATATCTGAGAAATTAGGGGCTATTTTGGTGGCTAATAAGTGGTTAATTGGCAAGTATGTCTTCAGTCGCGTTAATATTCACATTAATCGAAATTGAAGATAGGATTCATCTGACAGGTGTTATAAAAGGCCTGTTTGAATCTGTGAAATGATGGAGCAAATTGAATATTGAAAACTGTTTACCAACATTTTTAGAATCCTATCCATTACACCAAAACTTTATTTTTGAATAATATTAAATATTGTTTCATAGACAATATTTAGGTGATTTTTTTATAGGCTCGTCCTGATGCTTTTAACTCGATTGGTGGTATGGTGCCAGAATATATAAAATATAAGAAATTTTCATTGGTGATCCGGTTTAAATTTTAGTGATTTAAATATTAGTAGCGGTAGCAACTAACCCCACACGGGTAGATGTAAGTATGGAAAATCCTTTATAACATTAAGACTGTGCAGATGACATACTTAAATTAAGTAAAAGAATGCATGCCTTCATACACTTGTAGCTAAGCCGTCTGGCGTTAGCGATGTATCATCATCATCATTATAATCGATCAGCAGACCCAGCAGCAAGGCAATGTCGTCTGATGGTAAAGTGTAAAAAATAAAATCGTTTAGTTTTTCTTAAAAATACATTTATTTATAAAATGTCACGATACTATTTATTTTTTTAAATTAAAACATGCAAAATAGCTACTCAAAAATTACATATACTTCTTTGTACTTCTTTGAACGGTTTCTAAAATCCACCGTTCAAATACATTTTATATTTATTATTTAACGTTTAAACGTAATCTAATTTTTTATTGCTTGAAAGCAGTTAACCAACTACGTCATTATTATTAGATTAGTAATGGCGAAAATTCCATCCATCAAAAAATGCGATAACCTCAAACAACTGCTAAGTTGCTCCTTTGGACTAATAATCGTTTACTATAAACTACTTGCACCTAAATCTTAAAGCAGTATTCGCTTTATTTATAGACACACACACATATTTTTTACAAAAATAAATAAGTTTTTAAACACATTACTATAATTACCATCTCTCCATAGAAACGTTG
This sequence comes from Bombyx mori, assembly GCF_030269925.1. Taxonomy (NCBI): domain Eukaryota; kingdom Metazoa; phylum Arthropoda; class Insecta; order Lepidoptera; family Bombycidae; genus Bombyx; species Bombyx mori. Next base: position 10,166,078 of record NC_085111.1, read on the forward strand.
CTTTGAATGTCAATATCACAGATATTTTCACAAAAGGTCTTCATTTTCTTGCTACATCTATTTTATCTTTATTATGTGCGTTGTTTAGCGCCAATTTAATTAGCAACCTATTATCGATGTATAAGATATTTATAAAAATATGTTAAAATCTAATAACTTCTACAAGCAAGGCAATATTTGGTTAATTCTGCTCACATATCGAGTAATCCCTTACTGGCCCTAAAGCATATCTTTTTTTTATTAAAAAATACATAAAATACTATCTCTAAAAAGCACAAAAATATATTTTTGTATATATTGTAAATAAGAAAGAATTCATTATCAATTCAGCCTACAAGTCTGCGAACAATGAAATATGTTTTGTCACCTACAAAACCACAATCTCTAACAAGTCTAGACCTCACGAGATCCAGTCATGATCAAATTGACACTAAAGGTCTTCCAGTTATGACCTTGATAACTATACTTTCGTTCGCATACCGATATTCGATTATGTGTAAATTAAATGTTTGTTTCCAATTCTCCTCATTCATTTTTGTTTGTGCATTACAAAAAATATAAATGGCATTTTGAAAAACATCACATGTGATTACAATATGAAATACGAAAATATGACAACACCTTTCAATCGTAGTTAGCAGTTATGTCTAACAAACAGAATTGTGTTATTTTATTTTTTTAGTAATTACTCGTTAAAAGCCTTTATGAAATAACCCCTGAAACATACATACATATATCTATTTTTAATTATTGTTTTTATGAATACAATATTATACCCGCAAGTTTGTACGAATTTATCTTACTCATTTACTTCATTTAATTTGGGTGATGATTGAAAATGATTATATCCAGGGGTGAAAGGCTATTAATACGCGACATTTATCTTTTGTAATTAAAGTTCCCTTTTATTTGGTACTAGTTGTACTGGTCCGCTTCGCTGGGCATTTAAAATTAACATTATTATTTCACACTCCCACAAAGATTCTCATCATTAACGCCCCCGCAACTGGTGTAGGGAGTCCAACACTCATATAAATATTAGCCTATCCATTAAGTACATGTATTTTCTACATGGATACCAAGTTTCAAGTCCATCGGATGCACGGCTCAATAGTTATAACGGAACATCCGTAAAAACCACTGTAGATTTATATATTAGTATAGACTAGTATAGATTAGTATTAACCGTTCGATTTAATTGAACTTCAATTAAGTTTACTCCATTCAAATAGCTGAAGTAGTTTTTTTGTTATGATGTCTTTTCAATATTTTAAAATTTAAAAGTCTGTCCTGTAAAGTTGCAAAAATGTCGCTTAAAACAAATAGATTTTCACCCCTCGATATGTTATAATTTTTCGTTACATTCTACAATTTCTGATGGTATTCTGAATGTAGTTTTTATCTTTATAATAACGAATTATATATAGGAATCGATTATTTAGACTTTATTTAATGATTTCTAATTGTATTTTTTATGGAATGGAATGTTAATTTTTCCAAGTTACAAGATTTGGATGCATAAAGAAAAAAAAAATTAAGCGCATGAGATTTAAAATTATAGTCATTATTTCCAAAATGCTGTCTCTTGAATCACATACCTGTTACTTGTGGAATTCTAAATTATGTTGCATAACACACTTAGTTCACGTTTAGTTATTATAATAAAAATAAATAAATCCGAAGGCATTTTGCATATTAAAAGAAATCGGTAGATTTTTGTTTTCATTGTGTTGTTAATTGTAAAGATCTCAATCTCTGTCTGAAATATTTATCTAGAAACGACGGGCAATATTTTAATGTATTTAAAAATAGTCACAATGGATCTTGGCCGGGTTTATACTAGATTATAATATGAGTACAATAAACTATTGAACATTCTTGTCTAAAACTAAGTAAAAACTTCTTTAAACGGAGTTTTAAAGTAGAATATCAACACTAATTACCTTAACTCGCTTATAACCCTTGATATTGTTTATAGTTCAGTAAACAGTAGACATGTTATTTTTATTTTTTTATTGCTTAGATGAGTGTACGAGCTCACAGCCCACCTGGTGTTAAGTGATTGCTGGAGCCCATAGACATCTACGACGTAAATGCGCCACCCACCTTGAGATATAAGTTCTAAGGTCTCAAGTATAGTTACAAAGGCTGCCCCACCCTTCAAAGCGAAACGCATTACTGTTTCACGGCAGTAATAGGCAGGATGGCGGTACCCACCCGCGCGGGCTCACAAGCGGTCCTACCACCAGTAAAAAATAGAAAGTGAAGTCGTCGAAGAAGTTTGAAGTCGTCGTGGCCTAAAGGATAAGACGTTCGGTGCATTCGTGTGAGCGATGCGCCGGTGTTCGAATCTCAGGCGGGTACCAATTTTTCTAATGAAATACGTACTCGACAAATGTTCACGATTGACTTTCACGGTGAAGGAATAATAACATCGTGTAATAAAAATCAAACCCGCAAAATTATAATTTGCGTAATTATTGGTGGTAGCACCTCTTGTGAGTCCGCACGGGTAAGTACCACCGCCCCGTCTATTTCGGCCATGAAGCAGTAATGCGTTTCGGTTTGAACGGTGGGGCAGCCGTTGTAGCCGTTCTAACTATATTGAGACCTTAGAATAGAATATAATCTCAAGGTGGGTGGCGCATTTACCAGGAGGGCTGTGAGCTCGTCCACCCATCTAAGCAATAAAAAAAAGAAAAGAAAGGGAGCAAGTTATATTATTAATGTGTTTGTTACAATGTGGAATATATATCATTAAGCATTGGCGCCTGTGGCTGCGAGGGTTCGAAGCAACAGGCGCAGGGCAGTCAGCGTGCTGGCGCCCTGCGCGTTACTCTCAGAAGCACGGGCCCGGCGCGGACGTCTTTGAACAACCGAATGGCTTCTCCGTGCGTCAGCCCGGCCGTACCTCTACCATTAACAGATATGATCTCATCACCTGAAAAGATAAAAACAATATACATAACGTGACCATACGTCGTGCTTTGGGCGGGATTGTCCCGTTTTCAGGCTGTCCATCCCGTTGTCCCCAACGAGAACAAAAATGTCCCGCTTTCATTTATCTGTTGTGAATGTGTTTATTAGACGCTCACCGAATACCTACTTACTTAGGTAGGCAGCGGCTTGGCTTTGCCCCTGGCATTGCTGACGTCCATGAGTGACGGTGACCACTTACCATCAGGTGGGCCGTATGCTCGTCTGCCTACAAAGGCAATAAAAAAAACCCAAATCGTTATTGTATTACAAAATACATACTAAAGTATATATTTTTCCTTTCACTTTCCTAATTTACCACATCTACACTAGCTTGTCAGTTAATAGTAATTGAAAAAAAAAGGAATAACAAAAGAAGACTCATAACGCAAATAATGTTACATCACTTATATGATACTGTTCTATGATCACACATTATTATTTCTTAAACATTCAGCAGGTGTACCTAATTGATGTTAAAATAGGCCCCTTCGTCACATACACATCGGTAGAAATGCATGTCTGTTTAAGGGAATGCAGTTATTGTTAATTTAAGCCGTCACTTTAGAATGTAACACCTTTCTATAGTTGAACATAATAAATGTCAAAGACCTTTTAAAATACGTAGGTACTCGTATTGTATGACAAAGTTGCGTGCTGAGTATTTGTTTTCTCCTTGTCTGCTACGGTCTAGGCAGTTAAATATATGTGTGCAGTTCCTACTAACCGCGACTCTTACTTAGATAATATATAGGCTGTATTCATACTTCACGAAAACGTTGACAGGAGATTTATGATAATACAGTCTCAGTCTTCTGATGTGATAACAAGAAAAATGACGTATTTTTTTAACGATTTTCGTTACCTTGATTTATCCGATATGAGTTGATTACGTAGGTTGATTACCAGAAAACGTTACGTAACGAAAAACTTTATGCCCTGTCCATGCTACTTTCATTCTTTTTTTTTATTGCCCTTGTAGGAAGACGAGCATACGGCCCACCTGATGTTGAGTGGTTACCGTCGCCCATGGACTTCAGCAATGCCAGGGGCAGAGCCAAGCCGCTGCCTACCGCATTCTCTTTGTCTCTTTCTATTGGATACGATACAACATGTTATATACGAATTCGATGCATTTCGGGCAAAATGAGGTTATGTACAAATGCAAAAAATCGAGAAATTAATTTGTTCTATTCACCTTCTCGTAGAACCGATTCGGCGGCTTGTCCGTTGTTAAAAATTGTCTTTACAAATATCCCCATGTCGCCTCGAGGAGAATCGCGCCCTCCCACAATGCTGAAACCCAAACCTTTGCCTCCGGCTGATTTTGTGAAACGAACCTGGAAATTGAAGTACGATTTCTCATTAATTTTTGATTTGGATGGGAAGCTTACATTTATGTGAAATAAAATATTTTATATTTGGTTTGAAAGTTTTTATGTCAGAACGCATAGCTGTTTAGAAAAAATACGCAATATAACAGCAGGTGTAGTAAAAGTTAATGTATAGGTTTTTCCATACGAAGGTCCGTGTTAGTTCGCGAAGACATGCACGCATTGATGTTGAAATCAGTGGTACCTGCCACAGATTTCAACATCGGCAAGTCTCGTCAATCAAAAAATCTAAACCTCTCTAGACTACGGGTGTTTCCAAAAGTTTTAATGCTATTTATTTGTTTATAAGCCTTTATTATTTATGTGTTAAGGTGATAAGTCTCATGTATTTAATGTATTTTATATATTTCATGTATTGATTGATTTTTATTATCATTAGATATTGTCATGTACCATTCGAAACTCAAGATAGTAATAATGCTTAAATTATATTGAAAATACCTCAAATTGATGTAAATCTCGCGGATCTGGGGCTGGTGGTCTTTTTTGAAGATTTGTCGATGGAGGCGCGGGCGGTGGACGAGCTGATCGCGGTGTCGCGCTCACTCTTAGCTCCGATACGCCCTTTTTCAACTGTTGCATAGGATCTTGTCGAGATTGTACACGCGGTAGCCGATATGGTTCTTCCCATATCTTTTGGTTTATATCTGCTGGCAGTCTACTGTAGCCATTTCTATAAGGTACGTCTAATTCCACATTCTCGCTGTACGGACGCCGATTTCGTCCCTCGGAACTACTTTTCCTCCTGTCACTCATATAGCTGTAGTCTACTACATCGTGACTTTCATCATCTTGATTGATGAGTGGATCTTTCGATGCTCCTTTTGATCTATATACATTAGGAGAGCTGCAACGTCGTCTTACTGTGGCCGATTGTCTGGACGGCGAAGGTGACGTGTTTTGTCGCACAGCTGTGGGGCTGGGAACATAAAATGTGGATGGTTGCTGCTGAGGTGGAGATAAGACGTCGTGAGCTGATAGAGCACGTCTTCTTAGACCTCCCCCTAATTTGCCCAATGCTCTTAGTAAGTCTGGAGCTCCACTTGTCACTCTTAAAGAGGCTGTTGTATAGACTTTTCCACGATGACGAAAGGAAAGCTTTGATGGGGGTGCCGGTGAACATTGGTTTGGCTGTCTTGGAGGCGAAGGAGAGCAGCGCACTGGACTTGGTTCACGGTTGCCCGAGCCGGGTCGTAGTCGCGAGCAGCGCCGTCGAAGTTTGCGCCATCTTTGTGATAAGTTAGCGTTCCATCCTTCTTCTGAAACGTTAAATAAAATAGGAATAGATAAAATACATTCGATTAGATTCAACAAAGAATTATTACACACTAGCTGTACCGGTCCGCTTCGCTGGGCGTTTAAAATTAACATTATTATTTCTCACCCCCACAACGGTTCTAATCATTAACGCTCCCGCAACTGGTGTAGGGAGTCCAACACTCATATAAATATTAGCCTATCCATTAAGTACATGTAGTTTCTACACGGATACCAAGTTTCAAGTCAATCGGATGCATGGTTCAGTAGTTATAACGGAACATCCGTAAAAACCACTGTAGATTTATATATTAGTATAGATTAACATAACCTATGTTATTCTTGCGAAATAATAACAATATAATAACGCAGCTTTTGAATCATGCTAATTATTGTGTTTCTGTTACATTATATTACATTTTTAGAGAATTGTAAAGGTATGAGTGTCTACTAAATGTATAATTATCTAAGATAGTATCTCATATGATATTAAATAATGCCGTAATAATCAGAGCTATCAACATCATTCCGATAGAGGCACCCGTCACGTGCGGACGTGCTCATCGTCCATTCGATCGCCCGGTCTTTGTTCGCCCGGCTTTTGTTAGCCCGGCCATTGTTCGCGCGGCCTGTGTTCGTGGTACATCTGCCGACTAAGTGCTCTTTCTGGAAGTTTTTATTTGTTTTGTTTCCTTTTGTTGTTTCTGTGTTCGTGGTACATCTGCCGACAAAGTGGTTTCCTGCAAGTATTTATTTGTTTTTGTTTCTTTTCGTAATTTCTGTTTTGTTGTGATTTTTCTTTGTCCTGTAGTAATCGCGCCGCATTGCCACCTGTGTTCAATAGAACCGCTCAGGTCCGAGAAGTTGGGGCCTCGCCGCAAGGCGAGTGTTTTCAAGACCCGGGGCCGCCCCACCTGGGTACTCAGCGATCATGGACGCTGTATTCGCGGAATTCCTCCGACTTCGCCACCCACAGCTCGCCTCGGAGTTTTTGGCCTTCAAGGCCAATCACACTGCGAGCCCTCTCGAGGACTCCGCCGCGCTCGCTGCTCCTGCGTCGCCTGTACCTGCGTGCAGAGCTTCTGCATTGAGCACCGCAGCCTCTGTCGTGCCTGCCGCTCCCGTGTCGCCTATACTGGCGAGAAAAGCTGCTGCGTCGTCCGCCGTGACCATCGTTTCAGCTGAGCGATCATCCGCGGCCTCCGTCGCGCCCTCTAAAACACCTACACTTGCTCGTAGGTCGCCTGCACCCGCCTCCTCGTGCTCCGACTCTGACTCGGACATGGAGGTCGACCTCGCCCCCGCCTCATCGACGGATGGATTCACCCTGGTACAGAAGGGTAAGAAGCGTGCCGCGGAGTCTCGAGCTCCCGCGGCCGCTAAAATTAGCAAAGCCGTGAACGCGTCGCGCCCCCGCCCTCAGACTCCCGTTGCGCCCCCAGCCCGTGCCACTCCGTCGCCGCGTCCGGTGGCACAAAATAAAACCCAGACCCCTCCCCCGGTTATCCTTCAGGAGAAGGCAGCTTGGGATCGAGTTTGCCTGGCCCTTAAGGCCAAAAATATAAATTTCACGAATGCCCGTAACCTCGCGAACGGCATTCAAATTAAGGTTCAAACACCCGACGACCATAGGGCCCTCTCTTCTTACCTCCGTAAGGAGCGTATAAGTTTCCATACGTATACGCTCCAGGAGGAGCGCGAACTCCGCGTTGTAATACGCGGAATCCCTAAAGAGTTAGATGTAGAGCTCGTAAAAGCCGACCTGTTAGAACAAGGCCTACCAGTGAATTCTGTGCACCGTATGCACACTGGTCGCGGTAGGGAGCCATATAATATGGTTCTAGTCGCTCTCCAGCCTACCCCCGAGGGTAAGAAAATCTTTAACACACAGACCGTCTGTAGGCTCTCTGGTATCGCTGTCGAAGCCCCCCATAAAAAAGGCACTCCTAGCCAGTGCCATAACTGTCAATTGTACGGGCACTCTTCCCGTAACTGTCACGCGCGCCCCCGATGTGTTAAGTGTTTGGGCGATCACGCCACGGCCCTCTGCGCTCGCGACCAAAAAACCGCGACGGAACCGCCTAGCTGCGTCCTGTGTCGAACACAGGGTCACCCCGCGAATTACCGTGGTTGCCCCCGAGCCCCTAAAATAAATCGCCGCGTCGCCCGCCAAAACCGCCTCCGAGCTTCCGGCCCAGACATCAAAGCCTCAGCACCCTCTGCGTCGCAGGCTAAGCCAGCGTTCGTTCCGGCGGCGGTGCCCAGTGTCTCGGCCTGGGCAAAACCGCTGCCGTACACGAACACGGCTACAACTCCCTCCTCCGCGATTCGTCCCGCCCCCGCGACTCGTCCCTCTCCCGCGACTTGCCCTCCGACCGCGTCCGACAATCTCGCTTTAGCGATCGACTTCTTTCAGTCGATCAACTTTGAGCGCGTTAACGCTTTGGGCGACGCCATTCGCGCTGCCTCCACTGCACAACACTTTATCGCCGTTGTGCAGGAATACGCCGACGTATACGCGTCATTAAATACGTACGTCCTCCCCTCACTCCGCCGGTAATCAATGGCGTATATAAGTAGAATAAAGCCCCTATCCGTAACGATAGGATTTTTTAACGCTTACGGTCTCGCAAATCAACGTGATCAGGTTTCTGACTTTTTGCGTGACCACCAAATTGATATCTTTTTAGTGCAGGAGACCCTACTTAAGCCCGCGCGCCGTGACCCTAAAATCGCGAACTATAACATGGTCAGGAACGACAGGCTCTCTGCCCGTGGTGGTGGTACCGTCATTTACTATAGAAGAGCCCTGCATTGCGTCCCGCTCGATCCTCCCGCGCTCGCTAATATCGAAGCATCAGTGTGCCGAATCTCACTGACGGGACACGCGCCGATCGTTATCGCGTCCGTTTATCTTCCACCGGATAAGATCGTTCTAAGCAGTGATATCGAGGCGCTGCTCGGTATGGGGAGCTCTGTCATTCTGGCGGGCGACCTAAATTGTAAACACATTAGGTGGAACTCACACACCACAACCCCGAATGGCAGGCGGCTTGACGCGTTAGTCGATGATCTCGCCTTCGATATCGTCGCTCCGCTAACCCCGACTCACTACCCGCTAAATATCGCGCATCGCCCGGATATACTCGACATAGCGTTATTAAAAAACGTAACTCTGCGCTTACACTCGATCGAAGTAGTTTCAGAGTTAGATTCAGACCACCGTCCCGTCGTTATGAAGCTCGGTCGCGCTCCCGATTCCGTTCCCGTCACGAGGACTGTGGTGGATTGGCACACGCTGGGCATCAGCCTGGCTGAATCTGATCCACCATCGCTCCCGTTTAACCCGGACTCTATCCCGTCTCCTCAGGATACCGCTGAAGCCATAGACATCTTAACGTCACACATCACCTCGACATTAGATAGGTCATCGAAACAAGTTGTAGCGGAGGACTTCCTTCACCGCTTCAAATTGTCCGACGATATTAGGGAACTCCTTAGAGCTAAGAATGCCTCGATACGCGCCTACGACAGGTATCCTACCGCGGAAAATCGTATTCGAATGCGTGCCCTACAACGCGACGTAAAGTCTCGCATCGCCGAAGTCCGAGATGCCAGATGGTCTGATTTCTTAGAAGGACTCGCGCCCTCCCAAAGGTCTTACTACCGCTTAGCTCGTACTCTCAAATCGGATACGGTAGTAACTATGCCCCCCCTCGTAGGCCCCTCAGGCCGACTCGCGGCGTTCGATGATGACGAAAAAGCAGAGCTGCTGGCCGATACATTGCAAACCCAGTGCACGCCCAGCACTCAATCCGTGGACCCTGTTCATGTAGAATTAGTAGACAGTGAGGTAGAACGCAGAGCCTCCTTGCCACCATCGGATGCGTTACCACCCGTCACCCCGATAGAAGTTAAAGACTTGATCAAAGACCTACGTCCTCGCAAGGCTCCCGGTTCCGACTGTATATCTAACCGCGTTATTAAACTTCTACCCGTCCAACTCATCGTGATGTTGGCATCTATTTTCAATGCCGCTATGGCGAACTGTATCTTTCCCGCGGTGTGGAAAGAAGCGGACGTTATCGGCATACATAAACCCGGTAAACCAAAAAATCATCCGACGAGCTACCGCCCGATTAGCCTCCTCATGTCTCTAGGCAAACTGTATGAGCGTCTGCTCTACAAACGCCTCAGAGACTTCGTCTCATCCAAGGGCATTCTTATCGATGAACAATTCGGATTCCGTACAAATCACTCATGCGTTCAACAGGTGCACCGCCTCACGGAGCACATTCTTGTGGGGCTTAATCGACCAAAACCGTTATACACGGGAGCTCTCTTCTTCGACGTCGCAAAAGCGTTCGACAAAGTCTGGCACAACGGTTTGATTTTCAAACTATTCAACATGGGCGTGCCGGATAGTCTCGTGCTCATCATACGGGACTTCTTGACGAACCGCTCTTTTCGATATCGAGTCGAGGGAACCCGCTCCTCCCCACGACCTCTCACAGCTGGAGTCCCGCAAGGCTCTGTCCTCTCACCCCTCTTATTTAGCTTATTCGTCAACGATATTCCCCGGTCGCCGCCGACCCATTTAGCTTTATTCGCCGACGACACGACTGTTTACTATTCTAGTAGAAATAAGTCCCTAATCGCGAAGAAGCTTCAGAGCGCAGCCCTAGCCCTAGGACAGTGGTTCCGAAAATGGCGCATAGACATCAACCCAGCGAAAAGTACTGCGGTGCTATTTCAGAGGGGAAACTCCACACGGATTTCCTCCCGGATTAGGAGGAGGAATCTCACACCCCCGATTACTCTCTTTAGACAACCCATACCCTGGGCCAGGAAGGTCAAGTACCTGGGCGTTACCCTGGATGCATCGATGACATTCCGCCCGCATATAAAATCAGTCCGTGACCGTGCCGCGTTTATTCTCGGTAGACTCTACCCCATGATCTGTAAGCGGAGTAAAATGTCCCTTCGGAACAAGGTGACACTTTACAAAACTTGCATAAGGCCCGTCATGACTTACGCGAGTGTGGTGTTCGCTCACGCGGCCCGCACACACATAGACACCCTCCAATCCCTACAATCCCGCTTTTGCAGGTTAGCTGTCGGGGCTCCGTGGTTCGTGAGGAACGTTGACCTACACGACGACCTGGGCCTCGAATCAATTCGGAAATACATGAAGTCAGCGTCGGAACGATACTTCGATAAGGCTATGCGTCATGATAATCGCCTTATCGTTGCCGCCGCTGACTACTCCCCGAATCCTGATCATGCAGGAGCCAGTCACCGTCGACGCCCTAGACACGTCCTTACGGATCCATCAGATCCAATAACCTTTGCATTAGATGCCTTCAGCTCTAATACTAGGGGCAGGCTTAGGGACCCCGGTAACCGTACTCGTCGAACTCGACAAAGAGGTCGACGTGCAACCTAACCCATGCATCAGCCCGCTGAGTTTCTCGCCGGATCTTCTCAGCGGGTCGCGATTCCGATCCGGTAGTAGATTCATTCGCGAAACAATTGCTCTTGAGTAGTTAGGTCTCCTTCGGAGGCGCTCGGGCAGTTGTTAGCAAATCCCACCCCTCTTGGCTGAGCCTTTGCTCGCCCACCTGTCCTGGTGAAACTGGAAAGGCCTTCGGGCCACCAGTAAACTTTCAATCACAAAAAAAAAAAAAAAGCTATCAACATAATCACTCTCAAATACTTCCAGTGACGAAACTTTACTATTAATTGCTGTTTTTATTACAAACTTTGACAGGTATTATGAGTCTAGTCGGATGGATATTTTTTGTTGTCATGCCTCAAGCTGGGAAGCGGGTTTGAGTTGTGGTATCTATCTTTGCACACTTATAATTAAAGGTGCGCTTAGATCTTTCCTATCTCGGATTATTAAATATTTATAAGTTCTCATATTAGATAATTACAATTCACGGCGTCATAATAGATCTAATACTGGTGTTAGAATGTCTTGAGTCCGAACGGGTAGGTTACATCACTCTGCCTATTTCTGCCGTGAAGCAGTAATGTGTATCGGTTTTAAGGGTGGGGCAGACGTTGTACTGTAAAAACTGAGACATTAGAATTCATATCTTAAGGTGTGTTGCAGTATTTACGTTGTAGATGTCTATGGGCTCCGATAACTACTTAACATCAAGTGGGTCGGCTACCCATCTAAGCAATAAAAAAAGTGATATTATTAAATTAATCCTTTGAAATCTTCTTCCTTAACAGCAGATCCATCTAGAGAATATTCGTAATAGGTAATATTAGAAACATGTCTTGTCGGATGCTCCGGATTCACTCTCTGTGCTTTTAGACCTCACAAGCACCGGTCACCGTCCTCGTCGAACTCGTCGATTACAACTTCGACGAGCGAACTAACCTATAAACCCATCCCACTAGAGTTTCTCGCCGGATTTTCTCAGCGGGTCGCGATTCCGACCCGGTGGTAGATTCTGCGAAGCACTGCTCTTGCTAGGGCTAGTGTTAGCAAATAGCAAATTCTCTCAGGTTGTGCCCATGAGCTCACCTACCCGTCCGGGCGTAGCTGGAACAGCCTATCAAAACTAACAAAATATGAGAAATTCCAACCTTTCTTATTAGTGTCGGCGTCAGAAGCGTAGTCATGTGCTCGCGGTTGAGGTGGCGCGGCCGGTGATGCAGGCGCTGCGAAGCTGTGTCGTAGCGGTGTCATACGAAGTAGCCGTGGTCGGTCGCCACCACCACCACGCGTACCCCATGCTGGCGCGCCCATGCTTTGCAGTGACTGAAACAGTGTGATATTTTTTTTTTTAAATATAAAACCGTATTCCCAAGAATCTTAATGTGCGATTCAGTACTTATCTTACTTTGGCTATATATGGAGACGAGAAAGTGATCGGAACGAGATTAAGCATGATTTCACCAATATATTTTAATTAATAAAGATAATTTACAATATTGGCGTAGTATTCGCGAGATGGTTGAATAAACATATATGCAAACTCTTTGACATACTCGTATTAACAAAAATCAATGATATTGTAACCAACGATACATCTACATAACGTCTTAAGTGTAAATGCTTAATTATTTTACAATTGTAAACATTACATGTAATAAGATTTACAATTTTGACAAAAGAGAATATGCCATACAGATTTTTTATTAAAAAACATTTTTGGTAGCTAACAAATATTTAGTAGCTTCGAATCTGAACAAAGTCAAACGTAAAATATTATTATACAACACCGTATTATCTTCTGTTTTAGCGTTTAATTTTAAATTTTAAGCTTGTACTACTTGTATTTTCATTAAAGCATTTCCGACCGTTCAAGTTAATGATTTTTTGGTCAAGAACGATTGACGTACGTAAAGTATGTATAAAGAAGAATAGTAAAAACGAAATGAATTAATTAAATTAGTTTTAATTAAATTGATAAGCCAGATAAATTATTATTGTTACACTAATAATGTCATTACGAATCATAGAGCCGACTAAAGTTCTACTGGCCCTCGCGCATCGCTAAATATAGTTGCTACTTGTACTTATTACAGGCATGGCGGGGCATTTGGTTGTAACTTAAAAGCAATCTTAAGAGTCGTTCCTGTTCTAATGGCATTTTAATAACTTTAAATATAAGTGTACTTAAATTAAGTGTTCTTAGATAATTTCTATTGAATAAATGGCATTGAGCATCGGTCGTCCTATCGTGGTCATTACAGAAGCCACGTAAATAGATACGGCTTAGTATTTGGAGTGGGCCCGGGAAGGCAAACATAAATTTCCGGTGATCAGCCTCGATACATAAGTTGAACCGTTCTGATTGCATTGACCTACATCATTTTATTTATAAATAAAATCAAGCATCATTTGTTGAATTACAATTGAGTGTAAAGAAACAATGTTCGAACGGTAACTCCATAGAATATAAGATATTTGACAGGATGTTTGAATGCGCTAACGACATTTTCTAGATAACTTTGTACATGTATACATCTTTTTTTTTTGTTTGAGATTTTACTGGTCGGAGTTTACTACGTAGGCCTTTCCAGTTTTACCAGGGCAGATGGGCGAGCAAGGGCTCAGCCAAGAAGGGTGGGATTTGCTAACAGCTACCTGAGCGCCTCCAAGGGAGACCTAACAACTCAAGAGTAAATGCTTCGCGGTAGTAAGTTCCGGTAGTAACCGGATTCGGAATCGCGACCTGCTGAGAAGATCGGGCGAGGAATTCAGCGGGCTGATGTTTAGGTTCGGTTACACTTCGAACTCTTTGCCGAGTTCGATGAGCACGGTTACCGGGGTGTTTACTCCTAGTGTTAGAGCTAAAGGTGTCTAATGCATAGGTTATTGGATCTGATGGATCCGTATCACGTGACATATCATACGGAGGGTCGCCGTCAATTTAATGAAAAATTTACCCGCTCGGTGGAAGATATTTCTAATATCGTTTCCTTCAAATCGGTGACCCTAACATGATACAAATCCAGCACACCGACACCGAATCAAAGAAGCCATAACAAGTCTATCGCTGCCAAAACACCGCTCTTCCACTGGTTTACCAAAACTTGGGATCTCATATCTCCGAGGTAACAGTTCTACATTACATGGACTATTCACTTCAGACATTAGATCGAAATTTTATTGCACAGTGGCTTTCATAATATTAATGCGCTTGTCCCTTCATATTGGAGCGACTGCACTATTTCTACTAAATAAACAGGATAATTGATCTAGCCTTTAGTTATTGACAAAGTAAAATTTGTTTCTTTATTCTATACTAGCTGACCCGGCAGACTTCGTAGTGCCTCAATCGATAAATAAAAGACCTAAATTTTTGTATAAAATAAACTTAAAACAAACAAAAGGAATTTTGATATTTAAACCTTCTCTGGACTCTACAAATAATTCAAGACCAAAATTAGCCAAATCGGTCCAGCCGTTCTCGAGTTTTAGCGACACTAACGAACAGCAATTCATTTTTATATAACTATATATAGATTAGGTCGTAATATGAAAAACAGTTGTAGTACGTAAAAATATTCACTCAGAGTAGGCACGTGACCAGTTGTTTTAATTTATCCGACAATAAAACGCGCTCGTTCCCCAAACACGGAATTTAATTACCTACAGTATCCACACTCCAGTTTCTTTTCCCCCGGAGATTAAATTTTACATACGGTAATTTGCAACGGATCATGTTTCAAAGCGCTTATTAATCTATTCAGTTCTCTAGGTATAAAAGTTTTACGTAAGTTTATTTTCGTCGAACCAGGTATATATTTTTGGTAAAAAAATTAATCTCAGCCTTATTTTTCAGTTGGTTATTAGAAACGAATAATCAGAAGCGTAACCTTTACGTTTGAAATTTTGTAAACAAAGTGCTTTATATAGAAATGTTATGTTTGTAAACAGATCCATGATTCACTTTAGTTATTTATTTTGAAAGCAACATGCAGATTTTTTGAGCAGCCAATGGCGCAACGCCTGGAAAAGTTTCATTCGCTTTCTTTAATAATTAAAGAGGAGAAGGGGATATCGGACAATGCACCCGAACGAAGTTTACGGTCAAAATTAAAAAGTTAGACATACTTGAGTATTACATATTGCAAATTGCAACGGCCACAAGCTGGGATTTTCTTGTGTTAGAAGTGTTGAAAACATAAGCATACGGGACATGAAAATACAATCTAACTGTAGAAAAAGAACTCCGAATATCTTTCAATAGCAATAATAAACCTTAGATACCTTAGATTCCATTATTGAAGACAAAGAAAATAAGTGAGAATTGAGAATAATATCGGATTGTACAGTAGCCAGTGATATTAAGCACTATGGCAATATGGCGATCGTGATAAAACGCTTGTGTCCACTACGTACATTGTTATAATAAAGTTATATTAAGTGCTATTTCCTATTTTAGCAGTCATTGTTACAGTGAAGAAAGTCGCAGCTTATCTTAACACGGTCTCGCCTTTCTTTCAAGCAGACTTTCGCCAAGAAAAAGGTTTTGTTGTACGTCTAATTGAAATTTTTTATTTAACTGTACTGTATGTATTATAATAACGACCAACAACACAGATAATTTAATTATATTCAAATTGTTAAGAACATTGCAAATGTTATGCAAAATTGGATAATATACGGGAATGCTATAAATATTGCTGCAGTATTTCTTGGCTTAAGCTCGGTCGTTATATTGTAAGGCGTAGCTCTCCGAATATATTGTTTGCACATTTGTATTTTGTTTTTATCCTACGAGCGTTGCAATAAGCGATACATAGAAATTTTTGTAATCTATAGAAAGCTTAATATTCTTCTTGATATTATGTTTACGAGTATATATGTAAAGAAAAACCTTCATAGTTTAAAACTCTTTAGTTTTATAAAAAGGTTTTTTCTTATATGTCATTGAGTGAAGTTTGACATTCAGTAAAAAGAAAGTTCAGTTTGTTAAAAATAATAATTTTATTAAATTAAGGGCTTTAAATGTTGTTTTCTCATTATACACATAACAGAAAACGCAATTAAGTCTTTTATTGTTTATTTATTCTGGTGTACCCAATATCATTATATATATCAGCACACGAGTATTCCAAGTAGTATAGTTTTTTTCCAATGCTCAAAAAAAACCTTACTCGTCCAAAATAGCTTCATTAAATGCATTGTGAACAACAAAAAAAACTAAACATTAATATCAGTTGTTGCCGTGAGCATCAGACCTACACCAAATTAGTATAATTAGTTCCATTCAACGTCGGTCTTCATTGACTGTTGTACAATACGAGTATAACAACGTGCTCATACCGGTACGTACTTCCACTGTATCTTGCGGAAATTATCCATTATGTCATAAAGAACGACGTTTTAGTAATCCATTCTATTCACGGACTGACCTAAAATTCATTGAAAAAAAACTAACGAGTTTATTTTAAATAATTTAATACAGTTATAAAAGTATGTAGAGATAATTATGTTATTTCAGACCTTATTTTATTGTAGGTAGGGTTTGAATACGAAACTAAATAATTATGCCTTGAATATCACAGTATTGAAAAGTATGGGTGTCGTTACCGCTCCAACCCAAAGACGTAATGATGATAATAGATTTAAGCGGTAAGTAATATGGCTCCTATATTCACGACCTTGTTCTGAATGGTAATAACTACCACAAAAAAGTCGTCTCAAAATTAATTCTCTACTTACTTCTACTACTGAGTTACTTCATTTTTTACGAGTATACTGATATGTAAATTTACTTTTTATGGAGTAAATGGGTGATCGGCTCTTGACCTGACTACCTATAAACAGGCTACCGGAGCCCACGTTAATATCACCACCTACCTTCAGACATGAGGTCAGAGTCTCAATTGTATTGTACAAAAAGTATATCTAATATTATATTGCACAATTATTTTAGGGCGTAATTTGAACCGCACGTGTCTAGGTCATAAAATAGCTGTGCATTCCAGCTAAAAGGGTGTAACAGGCATTATACAATACAGTTTAGACTTCGACTAGATGTTTCGAGATAAGCAATGAGTTGATCTACCTATACTAATAAAATACTAGTAATACAAATTCTGAAGCAGCCTACATTTATCCAACAACCGGAAGATCAGTGACCACGGAGCGCTGCCAAATTCGGTCTGCAACGGTACTGTACCGGCGAATATTACCGTCAGTTTCCAATCAAGGGGCCAACCTAGATATTAACTCCACAACTTACAGCTGCTTAATATATTTTATTTGCATTTTACTAAACTGTCCCCTGGATTGTTTTATTGGTTTGTCACTTGAATACGTCACACAGAAAAAAGCTTCGGAATTATTATTGATTATATTTCAAAATACATCTGTGACCTCTTTTCTTCTTATTGGGCAGAAATGATCCGGCTCACCTGGTGGTAAGTGGTTACCGGAACCTATGACCTTCACAGCATGAATGTCACTGTCTCTCTTGAGTTATAAGGTTAAGTTTTAAGTCCGATTAATGTATTAAAATAATATGTAGTACTTAAATGTATGGAAATACCTTATAAAGTTGTCTTATGCCTTAAAAAATTACGATTTAACTAATTGAGAAACGTCCTTCGATCAATAATAGTACTAAACATCATTATTTTCTTTGCACTGATCCTCTTCAATTTGAACTACAAAATGAGACGTCTTTTTTATTGATTTGTCCAAAAAAGAATGTCATCGTTCAATTTCAAAATAAACATATTTCATCATTTGCAATGTTTTATGTCGATATTATTGTTTCAAATGTTTACGTTGTTAATTCGATTTCGTAAAAGTAAACATATAATTTTAAAGTTATTTCTTATAGTATGCACATACAGTAGCATTCCCAAAAGGTAATAAATAAATACGAATGCTTTTATTTTTGAAGTGAAAGCGTTTTGTTGTTGAAGTGGCCAGTCTTTAGTGTAATTTTTTTGCTGATGAAGCTCGAGTGTTCCAGCGTGGTTCAATGAAAAAAAAAAACTTTTGTGTTTTTGTTAAAAAGATCCTTTTTGCTCTTGTGAAATGTTTTTGTCGTTTGCGATACATATACATTTCTTTACAGGTACATTACACGATTTAATATTACTAATAATGAGAAGTAACACTATTATTGATTCAGCTTATACTGGTATTGAATTAATTTATTTTTAAAATGAAGCAAATCAATATAAGTACCTAATAAATAAATAAACTACCATCATTTTTTTAAATACACGCTATTCGCATTGTGAATGTCTCTCAAAACCAACAAGCTTGGTAAAGCATTTTTAGTGCACAAATAAAATTTAAAATTATTAAAAACTACGAAAAGAATGAAGTCATTGATTCAAATGGTTCCCGTTTTTTGTCTTATCTTCCAGAAGAACACCTTAAAAACAAATTTAGCGTACGTAATTGAATTTATTATTAAAATAATTCTTGCATTAATATCACATTATAATTTGTCACGATTAAATCTATTGATTTGTTTTGAGTAATTTCTTGAATTTCTTAGCGAGAGCTGTCAAATAATTTCATCACAACTTATATTAAGTATGATACTAAAGTTCTAACATAGTTCTGACTTAGCACAACAGAATACATCAGCACAGCCGTATTGTTATTTTAAATTTATGTTGCTTGCAACGTAACGGAGTGTTGTCGCCCACACTTATTAACCAAAGTCAGATTTATACGTTACTAGAGAAACGATTGTGGCACAATAGGGCCTTCGGAATGTGACCCATGTCTTGTTTAATATATACATAAATTATACTTGCCGCGTTTCGGCGACTTGTTCTATTATACTCTGTGTATACATATATTCTTGTACACAGTTGTATACTCAAATGGTTCATTCCAAAACTAACGAATATCTTTATAAATAATAACTAACTTTTCAAAACTCATTTTGCTCTGTTTTAAAATCGCATCACATTTCATTTTCTTTTTTATTGCTTAGATGGACGGACGTGCTGACAGCCTACCTGGTGTTAAGTGGTTACTGGAGCCCATAGACATCTACAACGTAAATGCCGCCACCCATCTTGAAATATGAGTTCTAAGGTCTCAGTAACAGCCGGCTGCCCCGCGATTCAAACCGAAACGCATTACTGCTTCACGGCAGGTATATAGGCAGGTAATAGGCGGTATGGTGGTACCTACCTATGCGGACTCACGCGAGGTTCTACCACCAGTAAAAGTCATTCAACTTTTTTTTAATGTTTAAAGTATTAAATTGGATTAATTGTTTTTTACGATCGTTTTAAACTAGAACATGACTCCATTGTAAACCGCAAGCCTAACCGATATTTATTGTTATTTAGTCTTAGAGGTTTCTCATTTAAAAACAAAGTTTGTGGTTATTTAAATTTGTTGTAACTTATATGAAGTCTGTATCCAATATTATTCCCAAGATAAGCAGCTGGCTGATGACATCAATGAAAATTATACGACAAAAAGTGTTTGTTTGTTATTATTTCTTTTGTAGACAGCTGAACTTACGGCACATCCCATGGTCAGTGGTCTCCGTCGCTCGTACCGTACCGTATCATACCGTGCGTGCCCGTACCGTACCGTGCGAGTACCGGTGAGGACTCTTTTCAAACCAAAACAAAATATTAGATAGAACTAGGTTAATCAGAGTGCACTAGTAGGCCCCTTATTCTAGATTTCAAGTAGCTTAGTTACTACTACTTCCTTAGTACTAGATTTTATCAAGTCATCAATACTAGATTCCATCCAGTAGCTTAGTTACTGTTTCCTAGATTATTTTGTTGAAACTTATTATTGTTAAGCTTACAGACGGCAGACGAGCCTACAGCCTTCCTTATCGTTAGCGGTTACCATTGCTTCACGATCATCAGGATCATCAGCCAAAGTCACAACCTAGTCCTTGACTGACGCTGAAGGCTGTGTTTAAGCCTCTCAAAAATGTAAATATCATATCGCTAGGATTTTTTTTGGAGAAGACCCTATTCCAGATTATAATGGCATGGTAAGCGACAGTACGCACACTATAAATGAAAGGTAAAGAGGAAGAGATTAACTTGTTGACGCGATTTTAATATTAAAATGAGGTGGCGTAATTACTTTAAAAATGTACGCTTTGTTGGCCCTTTGTTATGACTTCTTTGCAGGATCACTCGCTAGAGCAAACTGAAGATTTCCTGAAATTTGGTAGAAATATGTCCGGTTTAGCTGTTTCGGGGAACATATCTATACACCTGGACTTTTATTTAAATGAATACGAATGATTTTTTATTTAATACATAGGTTCAACTTATTTTTACCCTGAAAAAAATAATAGCGTCCAAGCTTTCGAAACACTCAGCCTACTCTTTTTAGACTTAAATTAACCTATGAGTCACACAGTGAAGAGGAATAGTCGGTGAGCTCCGGATGTATTTATTTCTATAAAATTTAAATGACTACACATACGTAGATATAAGATATCTAGTAATAGCGGAAATGCAAAAAGTATCCAAATGAACTGCTTCATAGTCTATGGACCGCTATATTCTACTGTCATAACATGTTTTTTTGGAACGAAGTGTAAAAGTTTTAAGCACCATGTGTTCTAGTTTTGAGCTTTTCAATACACACTGGGAAATTATTTCTTCTTCGCCATTCTAATATGTGTCGTGTTTCTCAAGAGAAATCTTTGTGATTCGAATTACATTGTCTTAGATTCATCACACTTTTTTCTATAGAACTTACACTTCAATTAAGTGTTTTTATTCATACCGTACTTTTTATGCAAAGATAAAGCTTAAAGTGATTTGTCAATTTCTATTATTAATATTTTATTATATTTCCAATTAACATATCTTCAGAAAAACGAATAAATGTCGATAATTGAAGGAATGGTGATCCATTTAGTATTTGAAAATCGTAATTTTAGTATAAATGTTTATAGTAATAAAATTAAAAAGTCCAAAGGTCGTAAGACTTATGCCAAATCTCCATGTAGCTTGAGAAAAAGACATAAGATCCCACATAATGTAGAAAGAGCACAAAAAGAAGAAGTATTATTTCATAGGAACTAACAGTTGCTCTAGATTTTTAGAAGTCAAATAAACTGCGAATCCAGAATTTAATGAAATCGTTTTTTAGTTTTGGTCGTGTTTTTGTGCACAATAATCTTCACAATAGCTGAACCAAATTAGATGCTGGCTTGACACTAATGAAAGCGGTTTATCTCAATAGATAAGCTCTGGCTGCCATTTTTACAGTTCTAACATGCAAATCGGTTTCAAATTAATAAAAACATATGACTATCTATTTTAAAATGCAAAACAAATTGTATTTAAAAAAATTCAAACCAAGTTCCGTTAAACTTTCCATAGCTAACAAATCCATTTTATTATTTGAATTACTTGAAAACAGAGAAGTGCATTTAGTACACATGTGAGTGATTTATGTAGATATTTCTATGTATGTATATATAACATTAAAATGCAAGGTTTTGTTTATTGTAAAATTTATTATAAATGTTTTTTCCAATAATAGGTAATTGTTCCTATCGCTTCTTTACTAAATTCAAATTAATAACAAATTAAACATTACTTAACTTCAACTATTATGTAATGATTTAAAAGAGGTTATTTGTAGTTACCTTACCGTAGAGGATAGTTGTAAATTTATAACGGAAAATCGTATGAAATTAGAATTTTAAGAACTCCCAATATCGTTGAAACAATAGAATCGTGTGAAAACAATTCATCTTTTGTGTCTAATGATGTCACCGCTAACCCTCACGCCTCCTCGAACATTCAATTAAGACGTTTTGTTACTCGAATAGGTCATTAAACTTATGCTAAACGTGTAAAACTTAAAATTTAGATTAGAAAGAATATTTATCCTTTCTGCAGAAAAATTTTAATACGGTATATAGTTTAACTACTATAATGTAATATGAAAGAATTTAGTAACTTTTGATCTACGAATAAATAATTATTTATTCGTAGCTTTTGATAGTATAATATAAGAGCCTATTGCGAATTTTAGAGTTTAATTTGAATCAATAAAAAATATGTAAAATCAAAATATAATATAATATGTGAGACAAATAAAAGTTTATTGTTATGGCAAAAATAGCCTTATTCTGAATATCGTAGGCGCCTCATTTCAGGCCATTATAATGGAAATTGGATAATAAAGAATGCTCACTTTTACATAATCATTCCGATTAAATAAATTTAGTAACCTTAAAGTATGGATTTTATTGCTTTAGTTTTAGATATTAGCCCAATATTTCGATGCTGTCAACGTAGGATGATTCCGCTACATTTTAAGTTTCGCTACATTTTGCAATTCTGTCACTATTGTCGTTATTGTGTTGAAAAGGGGTTTGTGCAACATAATACATACAGTGTGATTCTTTATAATGTGCTCATATCGAAATGAGGGAATCTATGCTTAATTTTATGGAGGGAAAAATGTTTAAAAAATGCTAAATTTTATATATTTATTTTTTGTGGAATTTTTAGATTTTTTGTTTACTGCTTTGACTCCGGTGTAAACAAAACGGGGTGACTTTTGAACAAAATGCTCGCGGGAAGACGCGCGAATTAAAAAAATTTTTTTTTTAATATTTTTACCTCGAAAAAATTAAGCATAGATTCCCTCATTTCAATATGTGCACATTATAAGGAATCACACTGTATAACGTTGAGTATTATGTCTGCTCCAGTGTAAATTGTTCAAAAACTTGCATTTTAGGACACAAATTGTTAGAATAAATCACGGAATATATTACAATTGATTTGCTTATGTTGTAAATAACATACATTTGGAATTTATAGTCCAATAAATGAATGCAATGTATGTGTATATTAGCTTTGAATGTCTTACTTATATTATAAACAAAAATTTAATTCGTGCATTTAAATAATAACAACATAACATCCGTTTTTGTATATAAAAGAGTACGTGTATTAATTAAATTAGAAAATTCGTTGATGATGTTGTTTTAACTTTATTTATGAGCTCAAAGAAAGAAGACGAACTTAACAAAATTAATAAAGTAATCGATTGAAACAGATGATAAAACGTATTAAGCAGTTTTGTCAGAGCTTAAATATACTTTATAAATATATAAAAAAATTGTGTAAAATAAATAAGTAAGCTAAAACCCTACACAAAAGAAATCCAAATAGCTTATTTCATAACAGTTTTTGTAAAATTTCTCCCCGTTATTTATTTAGTATTTCCCTCTACTTGTGTTAGAAGAAATCCCAAGAATGAGTTGTATTTAATTTGCATTTCTTAAAATATAAGTTTACAAAATAAAAGTATTAGTGAGATAAATATATAATATTATAAAGAACAGAGACTGCTTTAGACGTCATTTACATTTTTAACCGGGTTAATTAGACGAACTGCAATGTCCAACTGATCACTTTTTATATCACTTGACTAGCGCGAGGTGGATGACATTTTGGCACGGGTTATCTTTGTACGTGATTTTTACATAAAACAAACACATTTATAAATTAATTGTTTAGTGAACATTAAAATATAATATTTTTAAATAATGTTTATCAGTCTAAAATAATTGTATAATATTTTAGTGATATTTGTATTTGCCTTTTAGTAAAACAATAAAGATGGATAATTGAATCTAAATTTAAATGTTAAGCATTAACGTTACTTTATATAGAATGACTCGTTGGTGCAGTAGTTAGCGTAACTGACTGTTGCGCTGAGGGTCGTGGGTTCGATTCCCACATCATTCGTGTGGTGAACAGGCTTTTTGCTTTTTATCTGGATGTTTTTTATCTATCTAAGTAAATATTATGTACAAAGGTATGTATATCATTCTCTGGTACCCATAATACAGGGAATCATAATTTGGGGCCGGATTGCGTGATTTGTTCCCACTTATTCCTGAGTCAAATAATTCTTCGATCACCTGTGAACAGGACAGGCCTTCGTGTCTCGCCCACCTGTCCTGGTGAAACTGGAATGGCCTCCGGGCCACCAGTAATCCTTCAATCATAAAAAAGGCCTTCGTTCACAGTTAGGTAAACTGACAAGTGCGAGTAAGTTTCCGTTGTAAGGGTTCCGGAAAAACTTAATTATGTAAGCAGAAATACGTTATCCATGCCGATACTCGCCTGTTCGACATTAGCGACTATCGTCAGTTTCTATTTCTTTTGCCTCTTTCTGTAGCGGGTTCGTATTGAAATCTATAAATTGTCGTAGCATCGCACACTACTCTAATGATTTGTTGAGTTTGATTGAGAGACAATGTTAGCTTTGCAGCGACAGAAGCATTCTGCTATTTGTCGATATTCAACGGTCGATAATCCAATCCAACTGCTCTTATTAACTATCATCATCATCATCATCATTCTTTCTTATTACCCTCTACTGGGGTGTAGGGCTCGAATCAAATTTTCCATTTACATATTTATTTTCTTATTAACTATATAGTTAAAAATTTTCAAATACAAGTCCTAAAGCTGCAAATTCATGTTGTGATTTTTTTTCGAACCCTTGCTTTTTGTCATATTTTTTTAAATTGGTTTTAATTTATGCGTTTATGAGTATTTATTAACACTAATGGCCGTATATTTTGATTGAATTGAATAAGAATCTTCTTAAACTTTAATACTCGTTTGACATTATATTCAGTTTCACGCCTGTACCTGTTCTGTTAATATCACTGAAGTAATGGTTAATATTCGATCTTGACATAAACCAATATCAACAACAAAGAGGTCCTGTAAGAAGAGGTCCTGTTTTGTTCTCTTTCTACAGCTAATGAACTTGTATTACACGACATAGTTAATGTTTCCTTCTTTAAAGCGTATTACGATTTTGGTTAAGCAAAACACATTTTCCTTATTTTGTAAATATAGAATGACGTAAATGTAATTGATGAATTGACGGCTCTGATGCCCGTTTTCCTTTTAATATAATCTTGAGTTTGTTTTAATTTGGTCAGATGTAATATGGCTAAGAACGAAAGGTCGAGAATCATTAGTTTTAAATGAGAAATACGAATTGCTACAGCGTCTTCGGCTACAATGGAAGAGAAGTAGACAATCCAGACTTGTCTTACTCTTGAGCAATATCGATTGTTCAAGCAGTAGTATCTAAAATAAAAATAGTTTTGATGACAGCTGGCATCTCGAAGTAAATGATGCATCAAGTAGAAGAATGTGGTGCAACATGATTACTGTTATTTGTAAATACCGAACAAAAAGTATTTTATAAACATAAACACTCTCTGGATGGATCGGATCAGCACATATATATATTACTAATGAATGAATTTCCATAAGAGGTTTTCCGGTACAACATGTGGGCAGAGCGTTGGTTGTGCTTCTAGTTTTCAATGTACATAAAAACCAATAAATATTTCTAAAAAACGCTTGATTAACGAAGTTGTTTTGTTTAAATATCTCTATGTAATTTAAAACAAAGTCACTGCCTGTCTCTGTTTCTCCACTTATTTTTTGTGGATCACGTATCCGATTTTGATGCAATTTTGACAAATGACAGCGATAAACAAGAAAAAGTTGTGTATACATATAATTTGTATATATTTTGATAGTGTTATATCAAAAAAACTTTTTTCATTAGCTTACAAGATTGACCGAATTTATGAGAAAACGTTATCTACGCAAGCGGGGGAAAACTATTTGAATAAGAAAAGTTTATGCGAAAATATGAGTGCGGTATATTCAACCGTTCGATGGAAAAAAACGTTCGCTCCAGTGTTACGGGTGTCGGGAACATACTCACGATACAGAAACATCTACACACAGACCCTAATGCCAAATATTTTGCGGAGTAGATTTAAATACTGCGTTAGAAACATGTGTCGTAAATTTAGGATTAACATACACTAATACCTAAGCCTCGGTGACAGGAAAATGAAGATTAATATATTTTGAAACCCATATTATACCAATATATCAACTGTTCCTGTACTAGGACTATCCTGTGCTAGACGGCGGTGAACTGTGTTAAGCGGTGAGTATTTATTCAATCTTCACCTGCTAGATGTTTGAACACTCACATAGAATTTAAAAAAATATAACTGCATAATAAATTATATTACGCAGTATTTAGTGTTATTGGTAACGAGATTATACTAATTATGTAATAACTATTAACTATGTAATATGTTACTACGTGACAATGATTACACACATTTTTAGGTATTACACCTACAAATATTTGTAAACTTTTTGGTTACATAACGTCTAACTATGCGTGCCGTATTCATAAAACTATTTATGTATTTATTTGTAATGATCCTATAATATTTTAAGGCGTTACCTGTTTTTTGAATCAGGGTTTTTTGTAACTGACAAATTAATAAGTAATACTAAGTTGATAACAATAAAACGAAAACTAGTTTTGTTCGAATGAACATGGAGAAAAAATAATTCTATTATATAATAGATTAGGTAGGTATATAAACGAACATATTGCAATTACGTAGGCGGACTGTGAACGGCGGAACCATGTGATTTTCTTTTTTTAAATTCCGATATCACCCAAAAACTAGCTTCCGTGATTCATTATTATTAAGTAAACATTATGCGGACAACAGTATAGAGAAGTTTATGGTTTATGATACTATTATTTAGGCGTCGTTGTTTGTTCAGCTAACCTTAAGTTCTATTCATGGCGAGCTTTGAACCACGATTTTGAAACTAGGAAAGGCACAAATGTTTTGTATTCAGTTATAGATCAAGGACTCGGATATAAGCAAAAAATTGCAGATCCAAAGGTCAAATTAACGTCTAAATTCAAATAAAAATACTTCGAGACTGAGTTTTTAATGAGTTCGCTTGATTTAAATTTAAATATCACTCGTGCAGATGATGACTTTTGGCCCACGCCAGATGCCCATAATTGAAGGATCTCGTTTGTGTTTTCTTTAATGACTCTAGTTACCATTTTTGGACGTACGAAGAATCTTAAAGGCCGTTATATCTACCGTACACTGGTCCATATGCTACTATGTGTTTTTCAGTAAGCTCCTAAGTACTGGCACATTGAATTGTTCAAAACAAGTTTTGTTATCACGATCTAATTCATTTGCATAACAAATCCTTAACTAACAACACAAAGGATTAATCGTCTAATAGATTTAGTGAGAATAACATTTGGAACCACAACGTGCATACGGTGTAAGGTAATAAACTAGGGGTGTGGGATGAATGCACGCGCTGACGGTGCATTTACCAAAACGGTTTTACAAATAAAAACAAAAGTAGGCCTTATACAAATTGGCTTTAGGGTGGTAGAGTCTGTAATACAAGGTTTGCTCTTTAGTCTACCCAAGTATGACGACGCCGACGGAGGGTTTAGTTGAAATTATTAAAGGGCTTTGTCTATTTCATTGAGGCAAAAGATTGCTAAGTTTTATTATATGTTAAACCGTACTTCTAAATTACACACATACCTACATTAAAAAAAATGTATCAAGGTATCTGATTTCAATAAAATAACATCAAAATTAAGAATTTCAATAAAATATCAAAGGAGTTAGTTACTTAATATTATTTAAACATAAAACGAGTGAAATATAGTAGCAAAAACATACAGTTAAATTTTAAAATAAACAAACCTTGATTCACGAAAGCTAATTTTCGAACAGCCAACTAACTCACTGGAACGTTAATTTAAAAATCACTGTCATATCTGCCGGAATAGTTTCTAATAAAATATGATTTACACTTTAATGAAACGAATGTATAAACGCACTGCAACAATGCACTTGAGTGTACAAGATATCGATCGTGACGTAACGTATGCACAGATGATCGGTCGGTACAGACGCCGTCGCCGCGACGCGTTCGTTCCCGGCGAATGTCGATTTAATACTAACATAACCTCAAATTTACGCGCGACGCCTGAAGAATTGTTATGCTATCTGTACGCAATAAATGGGGTTCCGTTGTGATGAGAAAGGAAATACGCAAGACCGTGAGAAGGAAAAAGAAGAAATGATTGTCGAAGGTGTATTTTATAGGGGGGACTGATGACAATAGTGAATTAACAGCAGTTGTAGTTGCAACAAAAAAAATTGGAATATTTTTTTATTGGATATCTTAATGGATATGGATTTTTAATCTTAATATTTAATAATATTTTGCAACAAATTCCATTAAAGACTAAAAGATTCCCTCTTTAATCAGCAAGTAATGAAATGGACAGTTGTGAAACAACGGAAACTTGAAATTTACAAGGTGCTAACATTTTGTAACAGTAAATAAACACGTACGTTACGATCGAAACAGTTATCGATGCACCTTTAAATGATAAGGAAAATATTGTAAGGAAGAATTAATATCGCTTACTAAGAACTTGGAATGTGGCGTGGCGTTTATAAATCATCAAATTAAGTTTATAAATTGAACTAACTTCAAATATTAACTTTCTGATAAAACGGCAAGCCGCCTAGCCGGTGTGGTCCATTCGTTATCTTAAAACGTAAAAACATTTTTTGGTTAGACGTCTTCAAACCAAAGTACTTGTCTAAGTCAACAGGTTGATTGAAAAAAATGTTTTATCGTTAGGGTTTTGTACCTGCGTCACCCGTGCCTGTTGGCTGTCCCAGAGAAACCATTGAAGCATAGAGAATGAATGATTTAAACCAGCTGTTAAAAGACCTGACGCGTTTACTTCAATTATTTATTTTTTGTGATAATTAGGTTTTGAAAGTTTTTTTTGTGGTGCTCTCGAATAAAAGTGCATCTTGACACGGATCTTAAAATCTTAAATATAATATTTCGTTTATAAAATTCCAGAGACATTATAATTTAATATGTTTTTGACTTGAGAATTGCTAAAACCAAAGCAGATCGAAGATATTAATAATTTATTCCTAAAAATTGGTTTAATATTCATATGAAAACACTGTAGTGCGACTAAATCGAATAACTTCATTACTAATATTTAATTCAATTAGATCGACTTCCAATCATTATACAATTGAGGTTCCTTATGTTCTAGGGTGTGTGGCATTCCCCTTGTAGTGACAACGGGTCTGGCTGCCATTAAATTCTAGAAGAGATGTAAATTTGTCCACGCTTAAAGTGGAAGAAACCCACTACTAAAGATATATGCTATATTCCACAGTAGATAATGCTAATCATGTACCTATGTTTTAATGTGCAGCAAGGCATTTTCAAAGTATATGTGCTGTTAATATTAAAATTTAATACAAAACCATTGATAGTAG
Organism: Bombyx mori; assembly: GCF_030269925.1. Taxonomy (NCBI): domain Eukaryota; kingdom Metazoa; phylum Arthropoda; class Insecta; order Lepidoptera; family Bombycidae; genus Bombyx; species Bombyx mori. Next base: position 10,195,398 of record NC_085111.1, read on the forward strand.
GCGGAGGCCTACACACCGTGTTCTTGTGGTACAAGTTTGGCGATGACAAGGTAAGGAAGTACCTTATGTACTTTCTGTTTTATTCACAAATTTACTCAGGAGTTATATATCATGTAATTGAAATGATTGTATCGCTGCGACCGGTAATACGGATTTATTTGTCAACAGCCTGAAAATATGTAGTTTTAAAATCCATATAGAAATAGGCTCCGGTATTAGTGATATCATCGATCTATTAACGTTCTAAAACACAGAATACTCTAAATGGTTTTATGAATACTTTTAAAAATTTTATACTAGCAGTATTTTAATGTATCCGAATGAAAGAATATTTTTGGTAATGTCAGTACGTTGTAAAATTGGAATACAAGTAAAAATAAAACCTTTCAATTTAAAGTAAGCATTTTATCGTTATCTCCTCAATAAAATTCTGTTTAAACTTTACTACCGAAATAATGAACTGAAAAGTCACCCGTATCATTTTATATTGGTTGTAATTAAACCACGATTTTATAACTTTATAGTGCAAAAAAAATAATCTTAAAATTTTTATTTTCGTTTCGAGTCGCTAATTTTAATAGGTTTTTTGGTTTGTATTATTAAGTTTAGTAGACCTTGATCGTGTGGTTAAGCACACGAGTAAGTTGCTATAGCATTGTGTTTCCTGCTGGACTAACGCAGCGTACGTGAAGTTAATTCAAATGTGTTGAAGAGGTCAAACGCACCTGACTTCACAATCAGTGCTTTCCTATAACATATCACTTTTTTTTTATTGCTAGATGAGTGGACGAGCTCAAGCCCACCTGGTGTTAAGTGGTTACTGGAGCCCATAGACATTTACGACGTAAATGCGCCACCCACTTGAGATATAAGTTCTAAGGTCTCAAGTATAGTTACAACGGCTGCCCCACCCTTCAAACCGAAACGCATTACTGCTTCACGGCAGAAATAGGCAGGGTGGTGGTACCCACCCGCGCGGACTCACAAGAGGTCCTACCACCAGTAAAAATTTCCCAGTATTTTCCCATATGTCACTAGTTGACCACATGATCTGGAAGCTATCTTAGATTATTTGGTCTAAACACGTCCTTTTGATTCCTAGATATCATTTATAAAAACAACTCTTTTACGTTTTCCAATCTTTCGAAATCGTTTTCTTTGTAAAACTTATTAAGTATGCAAGGTTAAACTATCAAAGTGCTTTAATTAACGTGCTTTTAGTTCAATACTAATTTGATATCAAATTACTTCTACATACACAACGGTACGTTTTTATAATATTAAATCTCTGCATTTCGTCATTGAGACATGATAAAATGTGTTCTTAATTCCAATAATAAGCAAATAAACACGTAAACGCTATTTCGTCTCCTATATTTAATTTTTAATGTACATGCTGTCAGATAGTGGTCGGTGTAAATATTAATTTATATTAAAATATTGTAAGCCATGTTCCTTTTCTACTTAATAGTTTCTTCATAATCTCTTCTTCGTAATGACATTTTAATAAAACGATATACAGTATTTTCTAGATGCTTAGGCCTAGCGTTGTGTTTCCTGTCTAGAGTAGAGGGGCGAACGCTCACAGCGTCGATGCTCACTGCGTAATATAAATAATAGGTATTTCAGTAACTCCTTATACAGTAAGTTTTAATTCAAATGTCAAGGACCATACGTACTTTACTGCATCTGCTGATGGTATTGAGTAAATTATTAAACGATGTTTTTTTGTTCTGGAAAATTTCGCCATACTCAGAACGGCAACTGACTGACGAATAGGCAAAGCGCATTGAAAATGTTGGTAGACTTATTTATGGCGCTTGTAGAAAACAAATAATTATCAGTTACATATATTGAAGATTCATCGGTAAATAAGTGAGAAAAGCTAAAGGAAACTTTTGAAAGGATACGTGAAATAAATTTAAACAATATTCCATTGTTTTGGAACTTCAAACTGAAGATGGACTATAGTCCACAGTCTTCTACGGGACACTTAATATTTAATATATTATGATATTTATCATTACATTAAGTGAGTTGATGAGACAACCCAGGGCTTGTCCTGACCAGGGCTACTAAAACCTACAATAAGTAGTTACCGAAACTTATAAAATTCAGCCTAAACATTACTACTTACCTCACACAGCATTTGCATAAACGTTTACGTAATGCAAACATTTATTTTTTGCAGTTTTACGACAATCATACCACATCAATAAGGGATTAATAGATACTGTACCTTAATACCTTAGTTTAAAGCAATTAAACCACATGTTGAACGTTACTAAACTTGAGTGATGTGCAGCGCATCCAAATAAACGAGGTCAATGTAAGCGGTTAAATACCACATACTGTAAATAGTTTGTGGCGTTGTTACAGACGCTTTCGAGGTGTGTGTGGGCGCGTAGTCTGTTGTTAGAAGCATGTGCCGTGCGTATATATACGGGGTGTAATGGAACCATTACGAAAAAGGGAAGACTGGTCATATAGTACTAACCTAATAATATCTAATAAATACGCTGTTCTACAACAGAGTCCGCTTAGATTCTTCTAATATATATTCGACTACACTTTCATCCAACAATCACAAATTTTAGTGATCAGTACTTTTGACCAGATTCAGCAGAGTAGAGCTGCCAAAATACAGGAAAAAAATCCTAACTTAGAGCCATTAAGTGTGGAAAGTTTTTATATTTTTTATGATTATAATAAAACGTGTATATTATATTTTTTATTATACCGATTAATGATATTATAAATCGAATTAATTATTGGCATAGCTTTCCTATTGTTATTAATTTTTCTGAATAATTTATTTGAAAATATTCGAGATATTGACCTCGTGTTTGCATTCATAATATTTTTTTACGGTGTTAACGGATATTACCTACCATTTATTACCAAAAAAATCTTTGGCTCAACTGAGTTCTAGACCCTTTAAAATAATCTTACGTATTTTTTAATTTTAAACCGAATCATAATCAGTGGCCATTGACATACCGAAGTAAATAAAATATGTCGTACCTAATTAGTGAGTTCAGAAATGTTCGTATTATTTTTAAAAAAATGTGATTAAATCTAAGGTCAACGTAATCGTTTTTACGTCGGTATGTGAAGTGTGAGCTTTGTTTTAATTCTGCTGGCGGTGTTATTGTTCCGGGCGGGTGCGTTGTACGGAAGCCAGGTCGTTAGTAATCACGACCAGGGTCGGGGAACACACGAAGCCGTTACTATAAACCAGATTCGTCGTCATAGATAGGTAGCTATAAGGTTTTATTTAAGAAACAATGTTTACATTAACTTCTGAAAAAAAAATTATTTAAGAAACGAAGACTCGTAAATGTTTTAACTTCTGAAAAAAAAAAAACACAAACTTCTTTTTGTGTTAAAATAGTTCATAAACTACAAATAAGATTAAGAAAAGTATTAACTAAAATTAAATTGCTTAGCTTTTTTTTTAGCTTTCTAAATATAACCACCGTTTTGTATGTATTTATATTTTAAATGCAGGTCATGAAAACAATAGGCGTCTCGGCTAGATTTGGTGCTTAGGCTATTAAATAAAGCATGATAAAATGCTTCTTACATTGATGAAGATGACATACGACATCAACATTCGTGAGTAGTCGTACTTGACTTAAAATATAATAGCTAAAGGGATCTTAATTAGCGTTCCAATAGCTTAAGTGAGTCGTCTATTATCAAAGGTGGCAATCTGTGCATTTGAACAAGAAAATGTTATTGATATGTCAATACAGATTGATTTGAATATAATCGTCTCCTTCAAAGAATACGGTTCAAAACCTGCATTAAATAAAGGTTAATACTTAACCTGTTATTTATCTAAGATGTCGTTCAGAAGAGTTTTGTGGTTGCCAATGGAATACAAAGTCAATAATTCGTTTTTCTGATTTACCAATAATTGTCCAAAAGTCACATTGCCGGCTTTGATACTAGTCGACTCAAGTATGCAATTGCAATTTGCAGTACATAAAATGGTCGGGCTGCTTTTCAAACCTGTTCCATAATATTATGTCAAACTTAGAAGGAGGAATTATATCAATCTAGATAGTCAAGCGGTATCCCAGTTAATGAGAGAACAATCAAAATATTTTTTACGAGGTTTTCAAAAAGGCGGGAAACAATATTCGAGTCCATAATATGAATATCTCATAGGCACGTATTTAGCACGCAAGCATACATTCTATGTACAACGCGTGTATTAAAACTATTTCTTTGGTACATTCAGCGGTTTGAATTGATTTTGAAATTATAACATAATAAAGCTGTCATAAGATATATTTTAATAATGATAGTGAGTTAAAATAGGTCGTATAATATGCGACCACTGCTATATAAAGTCTGCTATTTTGACGCAATTCAATGCTTTCATTTTTCTGAATTACTTATTGCGATATCTACTCGTTATAAAAATACTTTTAAAAAACAAACTGTGTACTGCCCGTTTTTACAAAATAATTTATAGGGTTATTAACAGTAATTTAGTGATATTTGAATTAATATTTTCTAAGTAAAGTAGTGTTAGTGTAGCTTATTGTGTGGCTTAAGTGTTACATCCAAATTATTAAAGCAATAATAACAAAATGCTAAGTAGCAAAGTATCAAGTGTATACCGGATCTAAAAGATAGCATCAGTGCTAAAGTTAGCAGCAATTAAATAATAGGTCACCGGAATCATATCCTTGCTGAAGAGTTCGAAGTAATGTTTAGCTCGCTGAGCTTAGCTGACCTTGAGTTATTAGGCAGCCCTCGGAGGCGCTCATTCTGTCATTAGCAGCCCTGATGAAGCTGGAAATCCACTAGCAATGTCTCCAATTTCAATTAAAAATGTTCTTTAAATTAAAATAAATAATTGCTCAATCACAGTGTACCTTACCGCAATTACTTAATATGATTCTAGGCGACCCGGAATAGGGGAGTTGTCTAAGATGACGCATTTATTCTACGAAATTATGATACGTAGTTAATAAGAGTAACTCACGGTGTCCCCAGTCTGCTTTATTTTAATATTCAAAGAGGCTTCTCATTGGATGGGAAACTTTTATCTTATGATAAAAAATCAATGCTTAGAAGTTAAAGACAAGTAGACTTCAGATCATGAACATGATCGTTAGCTTAAGTTCACCTCCACATAAATATCTTACCAGATACACGAAGCGGAAACATTAAATACGAAAACATAAAACTCAAATAGACGAGCAGGTAGACTCTGTGTATTTAACATGTGGTAAACGAAGCGCGTCGTAAGCCAAGGCTAATCATTGTGGCGTGACCTTTACAAAGTTCATTTCATAGATCTGTCTTCTTATTGACTTTGTGCATCGAACCCACAAAGCCCAATCGTAGAATAAATAATGAGTTACTAACAAATTTCGGTTGCGCAATTTTTTAATAAGTCCTTCAAAGTACCCACTGCTATTTTAGGATTCCATGATAATACTGATTTTATGAATAGGTTGGTATTTAAACGGATAATTTTCTTCCCATTGAGGATAATCTTCAAGCTTTTTCTTACTAGGTAGGACCTCTTGAGAGTCCGAGCGGGTAGGTACCACCACTGCCTATTTCTGCCGTGAAGCAGTAATGCGTTTAGGTTTGAAGGGTTGGGCAGCCGTTGTAACTATACTGAGACCTTAGAACTTATATCTCAAGGTAGGTGGCGCATTTACGTTGTAGATGTCTATGGGCTCCAGTAACCACTAGGTGGGCTGTGAGCTGGTCCACCCGTTTAAGCAATAAAAATAAATAAAATCTTTGTTCAAAGAAAAACATGTCTGTCGACCTGAGAAATATTATGTTTAATTTAATATGAAACTTTCCTGAAGAGGAAACTAGAAAAGTATAGCTTAATGAAAACCGAAAGCAATACTTTCTTAGTAAATATTTCTTAATAATTTTTACGTAGTTGGGTGAATGTGTTCACGAACCACAGTCCGAAGCCATTTCTGGAATTTATAGATATCATAACATCAATCCAGAGACCCACTCCGAGACAGGAGTTGATGTATGAATTCTTAACAGCTATCGCACCATACAAACCTGAACGTAGGATTATTTCGTAGCAAAAATTCTTAGCAAGTGAAGCTTACAATACACACTGGCATCACTAAAAATAAATACCACAATGAGATCGCAGTCCTCATACCTGCTCAAACTTATGCGTGCTTCCGTTGATTTTTAATTCGGTTGTAATATCGCGTGCGTGGTAAAAGCGAATAATAAAATTATATTTTCTAATATGATTGTGTGCGTGTGTGACTTTCAATTCAAAATACTTTTTATTTTAGGCAGAAAACATTAAAATTGGTACTTAATTAATAATAATAATGACATTAATTTCACCCTCAAACTGATTCCAAAAATAGTTTTCCTTGATGAATTAAAAATGATCGTAACGTACAAAAGTAAATTGAGGTATGTATAGATTCTTAAGAACGTAAACTTAAATATAAATTAGCGTACTGATACAACTGCCCCGCATGGGAGCAGTGGCGCCGTGTCCTCGTCGCAAAAATAGGAAACGACTTGTCGTTGCCGAGTGTTGTGGCATCGATGCTCGGTGACGACGAGTCGTGGAAGACGATGCTCGACTTCTGCGAGTGCACCATCTCGCAGAAGGAGGCGGCGGGGCGCGTGAGAGACGCACAATCCCGCAGCCGTCGAGCGGGGGCCAGGGAGGCGGACCGCCCAAGCCCTGGCCCTCTAAGTGTTTCGGGTTCGGGATGTATTAATCCTTATCAATAAATAAGTATCTCATACTATTAACAGCGTCAATAGTAATTTTGATACTAAGTTGTAGTACTTGTGTTTGTTATTTAGTATTATTACCAAGTTTGATACTTAGTTCTCTTTGTGTTTTGCTGTGCATGTTCATGTACTCTGAAGAATAGTTTACATAGCTTAGTCGCCCACTGCGATCGCAAAACCCGTTATCAATATCGAATAAAAAAAAGTAATTAAACTACTTGTAGTACTACTGAGAACCGTAATACGTTTTCAACGGTCACCGTTTGTCACGAAGCTACCATTCGGCTTCAGATTGAATCCCTCCCTGGTATCTCCCGAACACTTCAAGACAAATTTGCAAGGGAGTAAAGAAAGCTGTACTCATGAATCTCACTCGATTAAAAACAAGATAGACTTTAGAAATGTATCTCAAAGCGCGTGGCTGAGCATTGTTGAGATATATATTTGACTTCGATAACCACTGATTACCAGACTGACAATGAAACAGACTATAAGCTTTGCCAAACGAAAATTATTAAATTCCTACAAAGCCGTTATGTTAATTACTGCGATAATGCGTCGAAAGTAATTACGACGAATTACTTGTTGGATGCGTGTGAAACTCGCTATGGGTCTCACGGTTGCGATCAAGTACGATAAACAGGCATCGGTGCTGATCTGAATGATATCACGGTTCATAATCCAGGTCACCTTGACAGCTAAAACTCGTTAGCAATGATAGAAATCATTATCGACTTCGCATTGCAATCGGTTACTAGTTATGTTATTATTTGTTAACGACCTATAGAACAAGAACACCAGCCAGATGGTCAGATCTAGTAAGAGAAGCTCTTGGTGGTAGTCTGTACCATGCAGTTCGTGCCCCGATGATCGAACACAGTGGAAGAACGTCGCATGTGATCGGGATCCTCAGTAGTGAGGAAACAATATAGAAGAAGAATAGAAATTGTCAAATTGTAATGTTAATACTATTCACAAATTATAAACAGCTGAAATTCGTTGTTAGAAATCCTTTTTTTTGTTTTTAATTAGTGTAGAGGCCCAAACGAGCTCGCGGGCTTACTAGCTAGCTTCAATTAAGCCCATGGACATATTACGGCGCGATTGTTGTGAGGCTGGTCTTATAAAATATTTACGCTAAGCCACCTTAAATTTAATTCATAATAATGTGAGTGTGCGGTGTGGGTGGTTTAAATTATAGCTGTAAATCGAAGTGTTCTAAAATATAAGGTTACATTTTTCTTCATTAGTTACATGTATTTAGCATAAACAAACTTGAGTTTTCCATTACGGATACGAGCTTGAGACGTCACGGTCATTGACTTTGTAAAATGGCATACATATACATAAAAAGGTGCTATAGTCCCGTGAGAAAAACAAGGAAAATTAACAAGAATCTCTGGTTACTAGTTCATAGATTATGTTAGAGTGTGTGTTTTTAACACGCTTTTACTGGACAGAATCTTTGAACGTTATTTTAACGACTTCAAGATTTTCGATTAATTTGAGAATTTGCAAATGCATCAAAAATCGATAACAATACATTAATTTCACTTTAATATCAGCCGTTGTAACTATACTGAGATCTTAGAACTTATATCTCAAGATAGGTGGCGCATTTACGTTGTAGATGTCTATGGGCTCAAGTAACCACTTAACACCAGGTGGGCTGTGAAGTCCTCCACCCAACTAAGTAATAAAAAATAAATAAAAAAATACCTGCATCAACACGATAAAAAAATGAAATTAATTGTTAGTTATGTTTTCTATTTAACACGTTTAACGCCAGACTAGAAACCAGCGGGTCGCGGCGGACGCCCTGTGACTGCCAATAAGCCGGGTCTGGTGTGTCTGCCATTTGACATCTCATGAGTAGTCACTGTTTCGTCCATTATTTTTAAGTTATTTCTTGGACACATATACATAATAAGGTATTGAAAAGTCCACAGCTAGCTTGAGGTTTCAGCATTACAGGAGCTTTATAAAGGCTAAGAAAGCTAAAGCTCTGAAGGCCTATAAAGACTCAATTGCAATAAACGTGATCATACACTTTAAAACTTCAACATGATTTCTTTCTATATAGTTTACCAGGCTTATAGCAGACTATAGACCTTTCCAACATGCTCTACCACCAACTAATGATTATAATTGTTAATACATTTGACTAAGTTTTCTACACACTGGTGCTTAGGCGGCTTGATAAAAAAATTGTTGCTTTTGACATAGTTATTACATAATATGATCAGTAGCAATTATGGTCGTAATTGTTGATTCCTCGTATTTCAAGTAAATATAGGATTATACTACAATAATGTTTGTGAGTTGTCGTGGCCTAAAAGATAAGACGCTTGGTATAATCGTATTAAGTGATGCTATTGAGCCGGTGTTCAAATCCGGCATGCAGGTACCAATTTGTTTAATGAAAAACGTATTTGACACATGTTCATGAATTTCCTTCAAATACAGTATGTTTTCATAATCGATATCGTTAGGACCTAATAGCCCTTTAAAATGATTTAGTCAATCAGTTATTTGCATATTAAAGATCGAAATAATTTTGCTGGGAGCTTCAATTGTATTGCATCATTGGTTTCAATTACGAGCGAGGTTGTTGAACTGCATATTGTTGAAGTTAATTGTCTGAATAGAGTGAGCTATCTATTTCTTTTGTTTTGTGTCGCAATGTTTATAGTAACAATACACCCATCGTTTGAATTCCTTGTGATCCTTTCTAAGGCAATAAAAAAGCCAAAGCTTGTGTCTTTGTTTTTACTTGAGCATAAAAACTGGACATTGTCTAGGGAGTTTTAATACTCTGTGGAACTATGTGGCATGATATCATCAGGTGCTTTTTACCTTCACACCACTCGACATCTTAGCAAAAACCACCCCTGTTACTTTAAACTATTGCCTTCATCCACAATACGTTTCCGGAGATTATTTTTGTCACGAACCGTTTGGCTCTGGAATGAACATCTTACCATGATCCTGAGGGCATGTGACCTAACATGATGATCTTTTAGAGTAAACGACAAAAAAAATATCCTCCGCGGAGCGGGTGTTGCTCAGTAGATAAGCGGTTCAAATATTTATGTATTCAAACCTATTTTTAAAATGTCTTAGTGAGATTTAGGTATATATTGTTTTTTTTTAATCTATGATGGCCGCCGCCATATCCTTTTTCAAACGAGATTTTTATCATTCTCGGTAGTTCATAGCAGAAGTAGTTAAATCGCTGTCATTGTTGGTATTCATCACCACCTTTAGTTACTCACCATCTGTATGGGTATACGAAAAACATACAAATTGTTCGTGTTTTGTAGTGACTTTGGCTTCCAGAATATTCTTGATGTAGTTTCAAATGGAGTGTAAATATTGCGTTGAAAATGAAACTATGTAAATATTTAAAATGATCACACGCGTTGTTTGTGTGAAGAGTGTCGGTAGCAACGGTCCTCAACAGTATAAAGTTTCAGCCTGAGAACCGACCGCGATCTCAACGCCAGTTGGTTCCACTCGAGTGCATCTATGAACAACGACAGATGTACATGGCATCACCGTTATGTAGACCGCTAGACAAATGCTCTACTATGCAAGTGTTATTGGATAAAATATTGAATACATTTCTGTAGGAAGCAAATTAGGGGGTTTCTTGAACATTTTCGATTCGATCATAAGTTTCTAATTTAAATTTACTTGGCGTATGTTGTGTTTTTTTTTTTATTTCGCAAAGCTAGTTAACAAATGTTAATTGTAGGCCGTTTTTTTTTTGATCCTACCTATGCTGATAGCCTTGAGAGGCTATTTCAGCTTCGCCCTAACGTTTGTAAGTGAGTTCGCGGGGCTCAACCGGAGAGTTGCTAACACTGACCCTAGCAAGAGCAGTGCTTCGCAGAATCTACCACCGGATCGGAAACGCGACCCACTGAGAAGATCCGGCGATAAACTCAGTGGGCTGTGTCTATGGGTTAATTCGCTCGTCGAGCCCTTCGTCGCAAGCGACGGGTTCGACGAGGACGGTGATCGGTTGTAGGCTGTAAGTTACAACTAATAGCTCTAAAACATTTTTTCAGATGACCGGGAGTATCTTATTGATTCTCGATGACGGTTTTTGTTTGTACGAGTATTTGCGGTCATAAATGTGGCTTATTCTATCTCAGTGATTTTTAATAATAACATCTTCCTTCCTTCCTTCCGCTAGTACAAATGTATGAGTAACTTCCGCCACTATAAATTAATTATGGTTTAAAGCAAATCAAAATAATATGACTCATATTTATCCTGCAATTCAAGTCTAATTTCAAGAACACAATGTGAGTAATAGACCGCCTTTGAAACGAATTCTCTCATGATATTTCTTGAATTATATAACGGGAAGCTTTTTGGATTGAATCCACGTACTTTTTAAAATTATATTTGAGAAAAGTCCTCAGTAGTAGGCAATGGCTCTACATTCTATTTTGGTGTATTTAAATAAAACATATTGCGTTTTTCGTCGCTTATATTGCTACTAGTCAAACCCAGCTAGTTTTGCTGGTAGATTTTTTCATTTAACTTTGGTCATATCGCTACTAAACTAAACAGAACCGCCCATTAGGCCAATTTTAGCAGCAATCTGCACTAGCAGTAGGCAGAGATTTGGATGTGCCCCTGGCATTGTCGATGAAGATGTCCATTAGAAACGGTGACTAATTACCCTCAGGTGGGTTGTACGCTCACTTGCCAGCCAGAAAACTGAATTACAACGTTTCTAAACATTTTCTGAAATTTTTATCGAAATCTGTCCAGCTGTTTCGGAGTCTATGTGTCACACACACACATAGGCACATCCACTTATACATATAAATATATGGATTAATTATTAGATAAGTTAATTTAATTATCAAAGACATGTTACCCTTCAGAAATTTACTTTCATAATCTGGATCGCGCACATCTAGGCCGGACGCAATTTCTGGACCATAATGAATATTGCTTCTTCATTGTTCTCGCAAACTTTCGCTTTCGTGTGTTGCATCGTACACAATCATAGGTTACAACAACACGTTTGAGCGTAAGAACATTGAGTACGAGATCTTAGTCAAGGTTTTTGATGACTGGATATAGGCATCAGAAGCTAGTCGCGCAGCTACGACTTATTATAAAACCCGCTGACAGCGAATACCATCTAATGTGGATTGGATTTGATGACAAAAAAATAGCTTTTAATAGCTACAATACCTATTAATTTTGAAAAATAATCGTAAGCGTATTTAAAGAGCAATATGTAGCAAATACAACAATAGGTAGTAGTAATATACCTAACCAACTATGGTTAGGCTGACTGCAACTAATTTCTTCAGCAGTTTCATTTTAGCAGTATGCATCAGCTTGTTTTTGCCCCTGACATTATTGACGTCCTTCAGCGACATTCCTTCAGCGACGGTCACCATCATGACTCAAAGACTGTAATGGTTCGACTTACGCTTCATATAGTGGAAACATTTGATCAGGTCAAACCGATTTTTTTTCAAGATTTAAAGCACTTTATATCTCGGTTCCAAGATTCCCAATTTAGAATAAAAGCTTTGCTTTGGAACTTGGGCATCATAAGCAATGTGTATTCTGAGAAGTAGCACCACCAGTCAATAACGACGATACAAAAAGCGAGCAATCCACATGTAGAGTCCTTCGGGAATTTCTCTAACATGTATAATAAAACCTCTCGAAGACTTCCTCAATGATTTATTAAGAATACGAGTATATGACCTACCTCGTTTATTTGCGACATTAATAGGTACATCAAAGAGTAATTGAGGTACACAAAAAGTATAGCTGAAGAAACTGATAGATAAAGTAACATCACATCTTCATCCTTATTTGCTCTAAAGGCAGAGCTTCGACGAGTTTTTTTCAGTACCCTTTCTGGTACACAGTAGAGAATCTTAGCTTGAGGCTATAGAGTATGGAATGTTTATTAAAATAAATCAACCGTTGCGGATCATTTATATCGCCAAAGATCACCCTTACAAATTTCTATTCATCTCAGTTTAAGCTGTTGGTTTTTCTTTCAGTCGGTCGCAGTTGTCATATTTATTCTAGCTACCGCTATAACTTAATACCTGACATATATTTTCATTGGGATGTGTCAGTAAAATTTTATCACGTTCGAATATTGGTTATTGAAGTGAGTAAGCGACTGTAGTACGTTGTATTGAATGTTAATAAATTGAATCGTCGTAATATCACTACAGTGACTAAAGAGTTAAATAATAGAGCTACGATAGTGACTCATTCATGTAACTCATGGTGTGGTTTTAGTTAAGTAATACTAAGTTGGAAAATAGATTAGCCAATAATTGTTTTTGTTTTAAATGATTGCATTGTGTAGTGATTTTTTTCGTTTCAAAATATAGACTTGTGACTACTAAATTCGTTTTTATTAACTATAGCGACCCGCCCTCGCTTCGCTTCGGAAACAATAAAACACACATGAAACCAAAAAAATATTTTTTTTTTTTTAAATAAAGTAGCCTATTTTCATCAGGGACAATGTCGGCTTCTAATGGAAAAAGAATTTTTCAAATCGGTCCAGTAGTTTCGGAGCCTATTCAAAACAAACAAATAAACAAATCTTTCCTCTTTATAATATTAGTATAGATATAGAAAATTAAATAAATATTCAAATTTCCAACGCTGCCATCTCTTACAAACATTCCACATCATAACCTGAGCACATTCTTTGAATCTCAAAATCTGAATGCAAAATCATTAAATACCGCTAGATGTCGTATGTTGTTTAAGTTAAGAGGTACACGTATAGATGGCGTTATTTCGATTTTAAAAGTCCCTAAAAAGCTTTCGAGCGCAAATGTAGAGCTCTACAGGCGCTAGAGGAGAACTTTATAATTTCCTAATCCATTGCTTCTCTCAAATACAGTAGACAGCGCGTACCGAAAATATTAGTGATACTGTATGATGATATTAAAATAATATTAAGGTTTAAGAGTATCCGATTGGGTATTTGGGTGAGTGGGAGTTGTGTACGCGGGACCGGCCGGCGGCGGCAGTATTCTTGTGCTCGCTACAGTGGCAGGTGGCACGCAACCCCGCGACTCAAATAACTTACGTCCGCGAAAACATTGTTTGTTACCTTCCTGCTCATAACTGTGATAGTTCTCGATTACTTAGCGGTGTAACTGAAGCTTCTCTGACTGTTTATAATGTTAAGAATTTGAAACAGTGTCGTGTGAGTGTTCTAAGAAATACCGGCTCCGTCAGTCATGTCATCAAGTACGGTTTAAGTGCAAAATCTTCTTGAGTTCCACTAAAAATGCTCACAAGCACATTGGGACTGAGTTTGATGTGAATCTGGGAATTTAGATCAAAGAGCGCTTTTACGGTTTATTCGGGAGTGAGTACATTTTTCTGTTTGCAATCTGATAGCTTTACAATATCAATAATATTAATATTACGAAATAATTAAATAGATATGCTTCCTCGTGTCCGTAACAAAATAAACAATATTGTATCAAATTGAATACTGCACCAAATCATATAAGGTTCATTTTCAAAAAAACTTTCTGGAAACGTTATAATTTAAATTATAATTGCACCATCGTATCATTCTGTATTCTCCCGCTGTATCTCGGTGTTATGTCGGAGCTATACCTAATCGCAGTTTCATAGCTGGAAGAGACTAGTGAATTTGTTGGGTTATTATCCTATTAGATCATGTAGACTACTAAATGTATGGGGGCGACCAGCGCGGTTGGTGTGCGAGGCCGTGGTTGAGTTGAATGGCCGCTAGCGCGCTCGCCGTGCATCAATCGTACTTACCTCACCTTGGCAATAATCTCATTTGTTTCTTAGCGGAACTGATTGCTATTCTGTAGCTTCACTCATTTTATGTACCCACGGTTTATTTACGAATACGCATCTTATTTATGATCATAGTTGAAAACAAAATACATTTCCAAATGCATAAGTAAAATTTTCTAGATATTCAGAATTTAAATCTTAGTTGTTCTAAGCTCCTATAACACGCCCAAACCAGTTAAAATATTATATACCTACACAATAAATACATCTACTAGATCGATTTCCAAATTGATACCGAAAGTGACTTACTACAAATTGGTTTTAGGCTGAAGGTCTCTCGAGATACGTTTTTTCTGGAGTACTGAGAAAAGATTAAGCATCTACTTGACTACATACACTACATACAATAGAAGTATTGATTTTCCTACGTTTAAAGTTCTGAGGCTTTTTCATTGGGAATAGTTATGATTAATTCAATCAAAGTTATTATTTGCAATGACTTGGATATACCAACGTAGTAGAGCATATACTCGTAGTAAGCTTTTTCGAATTACAGTAGAACGCATATAATTTAAGGAAAGTCAAGTCATGTAATATAATAAGAATATTGTAAGAGCATACAAAAGTAGACCAATAGAATATTATTGTACGACAAGAAAAAATCGGTACAACAATCTCAGGAGTAGTGGGTGAGTAATATCTTGAGAGGGTCAAGTACTCTCTTGGCCCCGCAGAGATTTGTAAATTAGGGTCCACTCTCCAGGCCACTTCAAATATACCCTCTGATATTCTTAGTTATTGCGGAACTCATAAAGTTTCTCAAGAAGAACCAGATCAAAGACTGAATCTTTGCCTACGCATTTCATAATAAACTTGTGCTAAAAAAAATTAAAAGCCTTAGCCTCAGTAGATTTTGTATGCTTTTAGGCGTAGCAATGAATAAACAAGTAAATAATATACCTGAATTAGTCGTCAACTTCAAGAGTGTAAGTATTAACGTTTCCATAAAATATCCTAAATTACTTAATTCGTGGAAATTGTTGGTATTAATCTGAGTAGAAGCAAACAGCTCGTTGGAATCTGAACCATCCTACAAAGCTGTTCGAACTCTTCTGTGTGTTTGATAAGTTATTTATGTGTTACCTTAAACTCAATATCAGCTATTATTTTCTGCACGCTGATTTCCATAACCAACTTACAAGGCTTAAGTGTAATAAAACTTTCTTTCATTTGGATCAATTGACGCATAAAATGATAATGTTTAATATTAGTAGGCTGCGTGAATGTGTGAAAAGACAGAAATGTAAAGAAATTTCTACAATCGCATACCATTTACACTAGTGTATGGAGTTAAGAAATACGATAAAGTTTATAGTAAAGCTTTTTAGAGATGAGGTAAATCTTTTGTTTTAAATTCTTAGTCAAACACATATTCCACTAATTTATCACATATGCCAGACTATAAATAGATGTTCTGTCTCGAAATTGTTTGCATTCAGACCCAGTATCGTTAGATGGGTCTGTAAATAGGTTCTGTTTATTGTGTTAGCCACGTCTCGTATACGAGTTGATGATGTCGCTACGAATATTCGCGGGTGGGCAGCGGGCGGGGCGGGAGCGGGTGTGGTCCGAACCATTGGACAATAGGATCTTTGTTGCAATGCCCATTTCCGATTACCAGATTGAATTGGTAACGTCAAAGCAAGCCTTTATCTCGTCAAAATAATCGAGTACTCTGCTATTGCTTTTTGTTTACAATTTTTCGAATCGGTCGAAACATTAGACTAAATAGCTTAAGCTCTGACAAAGAATATGAGGTACCTTTCATTACATTGCTGAGTGCGGGTCTTTACTAGCGCGGTATTGTGTGTTACACACGAAAAGCACACGGATGAAGCAGCGGGTGGAAAGCTAATAAGTTACATTCGAGAATTAAATGGAAGGATCATCGATTCCTGTTTGAGCGTTCGGTTAAAGAGATTGTCAAAGTTGTATTTGTTATTTAATTTAACCTTTCGTCATGCGGGCTTACGAAGCGAAGCACTGCAAAATGACGCTTGGTCTACGCATTGTTCCGGAAATTTAGTCATATTTGTTATGATCGCGTCTCATCAAAGGGAATTTTATTACGAGAGAAATATTGCTTTTAATTCACAAAGAGCGTGCAATGTGAACATAAAACAAAGTTTTAAAGGGGTTCCTCGTTAGTTGCTCACTTATACAACGAACATTCAGCTGAGTAGCGACGTCGGAAGTGAATATGGTAATTTCGGCATATTTCAAGTTTTCAACTTTATAGACATAGAAATAGCTGTAGATAGCTTTATTTTCAACATCTATTTTTATTCTTCAACTTGCAACTACTACATCATTTGTATGAATTTAGTAAAATTTATTTTAGCAGAGGCTCTAAAGAGATTATAGGTGCAGCGGATGCTTCAAAATTATAATTAAAAATGAAACAGGTTCTACGTTGAATTGGATTGTAAAATATCAAAAATAGCAGCCTCAGCATCCGCTGTAATATGGATTCGCGCTGTGGGAAGCACCGCAGTTGCGAATTCATTGCAACGTGATAACTTAGCCAAGTTATTATATATTTAGTCATACTACATCAATAGTAATTTATTTCATTAAATGTTGATCAACTAAAAAGTTTCTCGCAGCGCATTTACTAGTCTAAGGAACTAGGGTGTTAGCTGAAGAGCATAACGACAATATAATTACAACATGAGGCCTATAATAAGAAATGTAACGAATCATTAATTCTCCTCAGTGGAGTTGAAAAATGTTAAACTGTGGGCGGGGCCGAGCCTCGAGTGAACCTTCACATGGTTACTGCTCTCATGGCCGATCGGAGTTGGCCCGCCGCGGGCTACCTGCCGTAATTTTAGGAACGAGAAATTACTCATAATAATAAATGCACCTAATAATTTTCGAAAAAAAACCAAAACCACTTTAAATTTGTTCGTAGTATCGCCTTGGTATTCGAGACGAGGATTAACCGTGACTCACACTCATCTAAAATGGTTTCATGTACACAATCAAGTATCATTATGCTTCTCAGTGATCAACAGATTAATAGTTTCTGAGTAATGCATGTTTTCGTTATCACGCTCCGTTAGTTTATTTGCTTGAGTTACACTAAAAATTATGAAATATAAAACTTAAAACTTATGTTAATTGAAAAAATATTTTATCTGTACCACAAAATATACTTTGACAGTACTTTTGCAGTTTCTACTTGAATTTCTATTGCTTCATCTACGATTAGTCTCCTAGAGAGTTCTGACCCGCACACACATTAAACACACAAATAAATTTTGTTTTAATTGTTCCTGTTTTGAATGTTGTGAAAACCGTCCATTATTATCTGGTTGACTTAACATTTAAGTACAATTTTGATAAATCCAACCAAAATATCTGAAAATTTGCAACAATATCTTATACATACTTATCAAGGCTATAGTAGTAAGCTACCTTAAACTGTATAGTAGTCACTATCTGAAATATTCACCCCGTATGCCCGTAAATACAATTGTTTCGATATTGTGTGATAGTGTGATACACTGCTGTTGTGGTGCTGATTTATTAAAGCTCTATAAATAAGCAAAGGTAAGACAATAAAGGTCTCGATCTTTCGATAAAAAAAAGAAGTAGATTAAAAAAAGGGGTGTGAGCGTGTCAGCAAATTATGGTTATAAAAAAACAAAAATTGTTACTTAATATAATATCTTATACGCTGCGTAAGTATTATCTATCGATTTTAAATCGAAATAAGAAGAGGAAGTAAATTAGGGCTGAGTGGTTTTTTCTTGTTGAATTATGTTATTTTATTTGCTTATGTTTAATATTATATATGATACCTTTAGATTATTATATACATAGTTGTAAATTTTGGGAATTAGGGACAACTATACTACATTTTTTATTAACACCAAGCTTTGAATAATAAGCATTTAATAATAATATAGTTGTTATTAATTTCATAAAAATCAAATTCATTTATCGTAAATTAAAAAAAATTAACATTGAATATACTTAAGTGCGCTATCGATAAATTTTAACCTAAATCACTTTGTAACTCCGTTAGCTTTGTTCCAAGACAATGCACATAAAATAAAAAATAAAAATAATAATTTCATTTTAAAATTACCTTGTTCTTGTTTTAAACTTATTCAAACTATTCTCTTCCTTTTATATCAATAGTTAAACATTCCACATGCAATATGTGAAACAAAAAATCGTTAAATTAAAATCATAGTATAGTACAATGTATCATTAAATCAATGTATCATACAAAAAATCATCAAGCAAATTATTTTCCTCTTAAGACGAAATTTCTGCTGGACACATTTAGAAGATATTAAAGAGAACATTAAGTCTCGTACAATTCAAAATAAACTTCTCATTTTATAAAACAAATTAAAATAAATGAAAAAAGTTATAACTCAGTAGTAATAGAGACAACAAATAAATTTGTTTGAAGTATTGAAGTATTACCGTTACTGAAGTTTCGAATCATTCACAGTATTTTATTATGAAGAATGAAACAATAATACGAACTAATATTAAAGTAGGTATGTTGATTCTAAATGTAGAAAAATTAAATGGAAAAGTAATTTTCCAAGCGAATCACTCGCTCAAACAAAACTGAAGAAGATGGTAAAAGAAAAAGTATAAATTTAATGATAAATGAAATATATTCGGTAACTTTAGCTAAGTTAAAAAATTCAAAACAATTTATTAAATCAGCTCTACGTAATTTTATAATAGTCCTTGATTAACGTTTTCTTGTAGTTTCCGAAGCGGCTTAGGTCATGCGATCCGTAAATAAAACGATCATTAGAATAACGTGTGAAATTGGATTCCCAAGTATTTGACTGAATTAGAAAAGGTGTGGCGAATTTTAAAATGTGAATCTGTAAGTACAGAATTGTTATTATAAACAACACTGAGAATACGTTGCGAGAAAATACGTTAAAATTCACAATATATGTTTGATTTTTATTAAATTCGTTTTCGAAAACTGAATTAGATTTATTAAAATAGACAGATCAGCTGTTAACTTCGGTCTCTAAGGTTTGATGTTTGTCGGTTTGTTTCTTTGTTTTTATTCATTCGTACGTCGTATACTTGATTTGATATTTTGGATAACTATTGTTGGTACTTTAGAATCGTTGGTATTTTCTGGCATAAAACCATCACCGAGCGACAGAAGGCTTCATGCCCTATTCCGCGATAGTCACTGCCGTTCATGGCGGGATCACACTAGTTAATTTTATATGTTTATATCTAATTTCTAAAAAGGATAAATACTAAATGATTACTTTCATGTTACTTGTTAGCTATTTGAAACGCATTCAATTGAAATTCATATAACGTATTTTGAGCGTGTCATTACGTAGCATGACCGAACAAAGCCACCCATTCATACTGTGAATCCAGTCGAAATATTCACGTTCCGTTAGTCAAACAAACCAATACTGTAATAAATAATTAAAGTGTGCTTGGACATCTCGTGACCGCAGACTTTATTGTATGTTTCAACTAAAAGCCAATTGATATAAGTAAAACAACATTATCCAATAACTGTAGAATATACTAGAATTATAAAATTACTAGCTGTACCTGTCCGCTTCGCTGGGTATTTAAAATTAACATTATTATTTCTCACCCCCACAAAGATTCTCATCATTAACGCCCCCGCAACTGGTGTAGGGAGTCCAACACTCATATAAATATTAGCCTATCCATTAAGTACATGTATTTTCTACATAGATACCAAGTTTCAAGTCAATCGGATGCATGGTTCAGTAGTTATAACGGAACATTCGTAAAAACCACTAGATTTATTAGTATAGATTTACAAAAGAATCTCAAACAAAATATCATTTGCTTATTTATACTCGTAATACGTATAATTTTCCAATACAATAGATGTTTTACTGCAGCTCTGGTGTGTGTATTACAGGTTGGGCCTCTTCTTATGTTAAGTGTTGGTTTACGTCTGATAAAAAGAAACATATTATACACATATACAAAATCTAAACTGTGCTAGTTATTAGAATCCGATGGATAATGTCATTTCGGTAAAAATTCAAAATCTTAGTTCTTAAGTTGTGGAAAATTTTAATACTATCATTCTATCATTTTCAATTTAAAATAATTTTAAACCTTTTGAAGCTAGTCTTCCGTGACTAATAATTACATTCGTAAATTTTGAATGTAGTAGTAAAACTACACGACCGACCGTTTTTTAACCTAGTTTATGTAGATAATTACTGTCGCATGCGGCCAAAACGCTTAGTGGAAAATAGCCCTTACATTGTCTCGTCACACAGCTCACGGGCGACATCAGTATGCGCGAGGCGGGCGCGTGTCGGCATGCGTCGGCGTCCGCTGCCACCTACTGCTACTCCTTGTTTATATCTCCGTAACTTCAAACATTTCAACTATACTTCACTCGTAGATTATTACCACTTAACATATAAGATAGTAGGCTCTCCGGGTAATCAAAAGAACAAGGGTTTGCGTCTCCGACCATTTCAGCATTGTAGGTTTATGATATCGTTCTGCCTATACCGGCCTATGTAGAAGCAATTAGGCTCTCAGGTTTGTAGGTTATATTTGCCGTTATTACTTTGCTTTTTTAATATTACGTTTAAGTTGGACGACGGCATTCACACTGTGGTATGATGTACAATAACCGACAAAAATTGTTATAAGGTAAACTTTTTTTAATTAATTCCTTTAAAATATTACTGCATTCATTTATTTATACGAGCTCATATAAGTTTTTTTTGGTGGTCTAAAGGCCTTTCCAGCTTCACCAGGACAGATGGGCGAGCACGGGCTCAGCCAGGAGTGGTGGAATTCCCTAACAGCTACCCAAATGCTTCCAAAGGAGACTTAACTGCTCAAGGGCAGCTGCTTCATGAAGGCGCGTGAGCGAACACCGCACTCGCACAGGCCGTATGATTGTTTTGTAAAGTGTCCTTTTATTGCGAAGCGACATTTTACTCCGATTGCAGACCATGAGGATAAAGTATACTGAGGATAAACGCGGTGCGGTCATAGATGCATCCAGGATGACTCCCATATACATTACCTTCCTGACCCAGGGTATTGATTGACCAAAAAAGGCGGTCGGGAGTGTAAGAGATTCGCGTTGAGTTACGCCTTTCAAAAAGCACGTCTGTGCTTTTCGCTGGCTTAATATTGATGCGCCTTTTCCGGAAACGCTGTCTGATGGCTACGGCTGCGGTCTAGAGTTTATTTGCGATTAGGGATTTTTTTTCTATTCGAGTTGTAAGCAGCCGTGTTATCGGTGGGTCAGCGGTAACCAGTGAATCTCATTTATAAATAAACTAAAGGAGCGGAGAAAACGGAGTTTTACAGAGACTCCAGCTGTAATAGGTCACGGGGAGGACCAAGTTCTTTCAAATCCGTACCGAAATGAACGGTTTTGACGAGTAGTCTCGAAAGATGAGCATGAAACTGTCTGGTACGGCGAAGTTGTACAGTTTCAAAATCAAACCGTTGTGTCATACTTTGTCGAACGCCTTTGCGATGTCGGAGCCCTCTGCTCCCGTGTACAGTGGTTTTGATTGGTTAATTCCTACGATAATGTTCTTCGTTTACTTTTGGCGGTCCACTTGTTGTACGCAAGAGTGTTGAGAGCGAAATCCAAACTGGTCAACTATAGGAATGCTCTTGAATGAGACGAAGTCTCTGAAGCGCTTGTAGAACAGACGCTCGTATCGTTTGCCTAGAGACATGAGGACACGATCGATCGGGCGATCTTTCGGTTTGATATGGGGCCTATGTATGCCGATAACGTCTATTTCTACACCGCGGGAAAGATGGTTGGTCATAGCTGCTTTGAAAATAGATGCCAATATCACGATGAGTTAAGAGGGATGGAGTTTAATGACGCGATTGGATATACCTTCGGAAGCCTCGATCAGGTTTTATACTTCCACCGCAACAACTAGAAAGCCAATGTAGAGTTTCACAAATTGCAGTAGGCTCCATTCTTTCACTATGTGATGTTAAGAATTCGATTAACATATTCGGATAACAATTCGGTTTTTTTTTTATGATTCTACTTCATTTTAATAACAAAAACTGGGTTATATAAATATGTTTTTATTTATAATTCCTGAGTTTTTTTTATTAAAAAAAATCTAATTAAAAATGGTATTGTAACTTTTACACATTTAGGTAGGTTCGATCAAAACTTGGGAGCTGCTTGGAAAACAAAAAAAAGCCAAACTAGTACTTACATTTTTTTTTAATTTTATAAAAAATAAGTTCGTTATTTAAAAAATTCGAAGGTTCTCAATACTCGTGTATATTTTTTGTAAATTTTACATACTTGATCGATATCTCGAAATGTTCTCGTTCTACATAATAAAACTATTTTTACGAGCCTTATTGTTGGCATTACTTTATTAATATTTTGAATACTTTAAAATTTTGAATATTTCGCAGCTTCCGTAAGCACTAAAAAGTATATGATTAGTTTTAATTATGGCTCCCAAGTCGAGAAAACTAAATAAAATAAATAAAAATACATTATCGTTATAATTACGTATTTCAATTTTTTAAATCGATAAACATTATGGAAATAAAAACTTGTTTGAATAAAATCACTGATTTTGCTATAAATTCCAATTCAAATTAAAGCTAAAATTAAACCTTATTGGATGAATATTATACAAAAATTCAGGCATAAAATAAGAAAACACAATAAATAAATTTATATGAGAATGTCCCAAATTCAGAGATGTAATCGTTTTTGTTATTTTAACAGTATTTATAGTCAGAATATGTACTTGTAACTGAATTTAAGAAACTTATATTTAAGTAGGGGCCCACTCCGGCTCCGCTCGGGTCTTTAATAAAAATTCCAACGACATTTTACCATCAATCTATCGTCAATAATTTTCGCAAGGCACGCGATGTAAAGAATATTTTAGGTATTATTTATTTTTTACACCTAGGGTTACATTATTAAAGTTTTAGTAAGGATTCTTAGTAAGGATCCTTAATTTTTTTCAAATATTATTATAGGCTATGTCACTCGGGAATAGTATAGTTTCCAAACAGTGAAAGAATTTTCAGAATCAGTGATAGAAAGTGAAGAAATCGGTTCAGTAGTTTCGGAGCCTATTCAATACAAACAAACAAAAAAATCTTTCCTCTTTATAATATTAGTATAGATAAAAAAATCTTTCTAGTTAATTGGAAAAAACTAATTATCTGTAGTCAATCTGTGTATTTTTTCACAGTTTTTTAAATGAATCGATAGGCAAACTTTATATACATATGTATCTGTGCCACACTATCCAATTTATGGTTTTTAGCATAATTTAAATAAAATTGGCAGTCTATCTCAAGGATGATCTTGTATTAAGCGGATAGTCCATAAATATCACGTTATGATTAAGGTGATACAGGATTCATTTGTGGCAGAAATAAAAAGAATCTTGATAGTCATAAGTGTTCACAAAACAATCTAGCACCAATAAATGCCTGTTGGCAGTTGGAATACACTAGTATAATAATAATCAGAAAACGCTGCTACGAATACTCCGATAAATCCCTTAGTCGTCTTTTATAACATCGACGGGTAGAGATGGGGGTGGTACTTTTCTCGGCCATACAGCAAAAAAGTTAATGATTCTATGATAGCTACAGATTTCAATGATATATATACATGTTCGAATGCATAAGATGAACGAAAAAACATTAACCATTTATTTTTAAGTGAAGTAATAACAATTATTAAGCTTATCGGGATCGGGTTGTTCTTTTTTGTTTCTTTATTTATTTATTTTTATTGCTTAGATGGGTGGACGAGCCATAGCCCACCTGGTGTTAAGTGGTTACTGGAGCCCATAGATATCTACAACGCAAATGCGCGACCCATCTTGAGACATAAGTTCTAAGGCCTCAAGTATAGTTACAACGGCTGTCCCACCATTCAAACCGAAACGCATTGCTGCTTCACGGCAGAAATAGGCAGGGTGGTGGTACCTACCCGCGCAGACTCACAAGAGGTCCTACCACCAGGAAATAATTTAGTTATAGTATTATATTTATTTACATCAGCTTCATCATTTGCAAACAAACATTTACTGCTGAATGTAGGCGTCTATTAAGCTACGCAAAAAAGATATATTCATTGATATAAAATATGTGATTAATGAAGGACTGATCAAACATTTAAAAACAATCGAACAAAAAAAACACGTTAAATAAGTTAGGGAAATTATTAATAAAGAAGGAAATATGAGAGCCGAGTGAAGCGTTTATAACATCGAGCAAAAGTCAAACAGCTGAGGCGTTCTCCGAGCAGAACTAAAACTTTTAACTTGTAGCCATAGATTTAAATCTGTGTAGGAAAAGTGCGGAGTTTTCTTCTTGAATCGGTTCACCCTTTTGATGCTGTTTGATCTTTGTACCGTAAACGTAATTTGAAACGTTGTAAGAATGATTCACAATTAATGAAACAAGAAACGAGTGTAGGCGCTATCTACAAAAAGTCGAGAAGATGAATTCGAACTAAGTTAACTTTTCTCATGACGTTGCTTTCCTTGTGCGAGGTTCGAATAAATTAAAACCATTTGCTTCTTGAATGGTATCAGGTTGAGAAAACTGTCTTAAAATAACTTGCTTGAACCGCTCTTACTGATATAAATAATGTAATGTAAATGTTTGCAGGTAGCTATCACCATTCTACCCCTTTTTGAATCATGTATTCCGGATCGAAGGGTAGGAAAGCAGCGTGACAGTATTTGCGTTGCCATATCTATTGGCTTCAAGTAACCACTTATCAGTAGGAGAGTCAGTCATCTAAAGCAATTAAAAAATTCACTTTCGGTCGATTAGCTTGGAGTTTTAGTACGTTCTTTTACGTACGTTTTAGTACGCAAAGACACATTTAGTGCGTTCAGTACTCAAAAGGAAATTAATTTTGGAGTTAATGATATAAATTGAACAAGCCGTATCAAAGTTTGGTTATAATGGCTAAATATATTAAATTTAGAGTCGCATTTTTTGGTTTTAATTAGATTTATTTAAAAAAATGATCGCTTAAAATTTTTAAAATGTAATAGGTTTCCAGTACCTACCTATTTCATGGTGTTCACAGTCAGAATACCGATGTTTCGTATATATGTTTAACTTGTATATATGTGGGATGGTATGACGAAATCTAGTGGATATTTAGTTTAACAACAAAATCTTTTATTCTTTCAAAAAAAATACTACATACATCTTCGTAACATCATTATGTCAATCTTTTATATCTGTCAGTTATATTTTCTTCTTTTAAAAATAAAACTCGTGTGCCAGTGTGAATTAACCAAAAAGTTCCGATCTTCCCACTCGGCCATTCCTACCTATTCGTCTGCCTCAGACGAATCAGTCCATAGTTTAATAAAATTAGACTAGTCGTATGTATCGGACCTCCTCCATTCCCAATCTTCAACTTTTAGTCGTCCTCTTGGATAACTCTCTCTTCTAATTTCTTTATCCATCTCCTTTGGTACAGCGATAAAACTACTTCCATTCTTCTCTTTGTACAGTATTCTATTTTGTGTCAAATGATTCTGGTAAGGTACTTTAACCAACTTCTTGCAGTCTTCTTTCTCTAACTTCTTGTAATCTTCTTTCTCTAACTTCTTGTAATCTTCTTTTTTTAATTTCTTGTAGTCTTCTTTGACCTCGTCCTTCTCAACAACAATAGCACAAAGTGGTATCTTCTCCATTACAATACCATTTCTTGTAAACTTAACTTCGAATTCACGCAGTATGGGGTTGCCAATGATCAGCTTTACAGGTATTATATCATCTTCCACAATGTAAAATTTGATATCCGTAACAGCATCATCAATCTGTAGCTGAGTAGTAAAAACACCTTTGATAAGTACTTCTTTGTTAGCAATACCCGTAAGACGAACTTCTGAATTCTTGTCATAATGTTGGATATTATTTTCAATTTTTTCAAATTCTGATTGTATAATAAGGTTCGCGTCACTACCTGTATCGATAAAAGCCACCATCTCTGTTCCATTCAATAACACTTTCTTGTAAGGGATTTTTTCTTCTTCGTTTTTCTTCTGAATAATTAAAGACTTTTTATCATCATTCTTACATTCGTTTCCCTTGTGACCGAATTCATTACACTTAAAGCATTTAATGCCCTTTGTACAACAGGAGGATTGATGGTCTAAATCACCACAGTTATAGCATCTTTTAAAATGCGGTTTTCTTGATGGCGATGTGCCTGCATCTGCATTTACTCGCGGAACTGCCTGGTGATATGATTGTGTACTCATTTTCTTCCGAATATCACTGTAATCGTCCAGCTTCTTTCGAAAATCACTGTAGATGTCTAGCTTCTTTCGAAAATCTTTCAAGTCTGTAGCTCCATATAAAATTGCTTTGTTAGATTCAGGATCATTGATACCATCTATGACGTATTCCATTAAAGCAGCATCATCTACTCTTCCATGCAATGCTATTTCTTTCATAACTAAAAAGTATTGTTGTATAGTTTCATCATTTTTTATCTTTCGTGAAATAAGCTTCTTGTGAATCTTAGCACTATTAACCTTAGGGCCAAATTCTTCAATAAGGGCTTCCTTCAAAGTAGGATAGTCTTTAACTCTACCAATAGATCTTAAAAATAGCTTTGCTGTTCCACCCAAAAGTTTCTTTGCATAGATCAATCTTTCCACTTTAGTCCACTTCATCAAATCAGCAACATCTTCAAATTCATCAAAAAACTCCAAAATCGGGTAGGTATCATCTCCGGTGAAAGGTGTCATGGACTGCTCCAAATCACGAAACGAGATATGCACCTCAACGTCTTCTCTTTCGTCATTATCATTATTCTTCTTAGGAGGCATTTTTTACTTTAGAAATAGTGTATAGATTTTTATGCAAAAAAATAATAATAATCGTCTCGTTGAACTCGAAAATAGTCGTCGTAGTCGTTATTATAATTTTCAGAATAAGTCTTCTTCTTAAACAATCTTCAGTAAATAACCTTAAGTAATCTTCATAAGTTTGCATAAAATAACGTTACAAAAAACTTCATCAATAGCGTTATTTTTACACGTCTCGAAGTCTTGGATGCACAACGAAAATGCACTCAACTTATCTCTGTAGAAATTCGTCAATCCACTGTAATTTATCACCGAACGACATCCTGAACGGTGTCGATCCCGGACGAGCCCCCAAAAAGATGTGGGATGGTATGACGAAATCTAGTGGATATTTAGTTTAACAACAAAATCTTTTATTCTTTCAAAAAAAATACTACATACATCTTCGTAACATCATTATGTCAATCTTTTATATCTGTCAGTTATATTTTCTTCTTTTAAAAATAAAACTCGTGTGCCAGTGTGAATTAACCAAAAAGTTCCGATCTTCCCACTTATATACTAGTAATTATATTGCTCTCCGAGTAGCCAAAGTCCCGATGATATGGCACAGCATCGTGAAGACGAAAGTCATGGATGGAGGACGTCACGATCCTCAAATATGAGGAGCACAAGGAAGAGGAGTGATTATCTATAGAAGTGAAACTTTTGTTGAATATAATGTCTTATACTTATATCATTTTACTCAAAAAGCGATTACAAAAAACAAATTTCAAATAATTTCTGAATAATTTGTACAAAAGCGAGTTTAACCCATTCAAGTTTGATTGAATCAAAATTGAAAACTATTCTTCATTTCATGTTCAGGTTCGTCGTCTGTGTAAAATTAATGTTTCAAACCGTTCTCTAAGCGCCTGATAGTTGAACGTATTGTTTACTAACTTTGTTGGACTATTAATGTTGTCGACAACAATATCTGAACGTTTACACTTGTGTTTTTAATAAATACACTATTCACTTTTGACTTGCACCCGACCTTAAGCTACGATGTCAATCGCGATTTCTTTTTTTGCTTTCTGCAGCAGACAATGGCGGGAAAATGTTTTCTACGTGTGGGACGGAGGGGTACGGGGTCAGAGCGGGAACACTAATCTCTGTCGGGATCGTTCGGATTAATGGCTCGTATTGCCTGTTGTTTCCACAGTCCTTGAGGGTCCTGGCTTGTCTACTTGTTAAAAGTTTCTTGACTCTCCACACCCGTTGTTACGGTGTATTTTAGTTTTATGTATCTTGTTTATTTGTTGTTTCCACGCTGCGTTAAGATATTAGCGGTCTTTCTTGTTTGTCGAACTCGTGATTGCACATTTATCCCAGTAATTAAAGTGAATGACACAGTAAATTTCTATAATAACGAGAATAAACTCTATATAGAGCTATAAGATGTTTGAAAAAAATTCAATGTTTCTATATTTGGTGAGCAGTTTCCGTTGCTCGAGATGGTCAGCAATTTCGGATATAACCAAGTAGCTGCTTACCGTAATGCACCTATATTAAATTTGGATTTTAATGTAAAATAAGTTTCTCATAAAAAATTTCCTAACCTTGCATCAGTTACATCAATTGTTTATACACAAATGTAGATTTTGTCATACACAAAAATTAGCTTTTTGACTGAATTTAGTAAAGAATCGTAAATAGCTGCACTTTACCAAATCACTAATTCACTATTACTCGAATGAATCAAAATACCATTACGCGTTGATATTGTAAATCCCATAAATGAAATGAACTAAACTCATTAAGACAACTATTGTTTTGAATTTTATCTGAAACATGCTAGTAAACCAGGTGTGAGTTTAACTATCTTAGCCAAGAGACACCACGACGCCAATACTGCCACCTCGAGATATAAAATTGAAGTATCATTTGATACTCCGTGATTCACGCTGAAACGTATGAATTATACGTGAAGCAGCCAAGATGGCACTGCATGCCGACGTGTTTTTGTTGAAACTATATAAAAGTCGTATCTTTACGAAAAAATAATCATAGAGAAAGCATTGAACCATAATAAATTCTGCATTTAATCTACGCCCACAAGAGAAATAAGTCATAACTCCCGAACAAATCTTTACTGCTTAAACAATTCTGATTAATTTACAAATCGCCAGCTTTGTGGTTCTCCGAGCACATTGAAAAACAATGAAAATGAAAAGCCATCGAGCGCGTCGGGCCGCTCTTGACCGACTTGGAATGAACAGGGCGTGGGAACCGGGAGTTTATCCTACAATGATACTGAAGACTTTTCCCCGCAGAGGGTCGTTAGCGAGTAATTATTCATTTTTCTGCTCCTAATATCTAGTCAAGTGGTCCTTGAAAATAATGAATCTCTTTGAAAGGCAATGCGGAACAAACCATTGTCAAAATGACGCAACTTGTTATTCAGTTGCTCTAGTCAACGAAATTATTCTTCAGCCTCAAATCAATGAGAGTCCACTGAAATTACACCAAGCTTTAAAATTACAACTAAAACGAATTTTCTTTTCGAAAAAATAGTCAAGCCGGTACATACACATAGCTTGAACAAAAAAAAATTTAAGGTAGCCAATCAGGTAAGCTACGCTACTCTGGGAATTTTCCTTTTTCCCTAAAATAAAACCCGTCGAACAAAATCCGCCTATTAGAGAGGGCGCTGCTACTAATTAAAATAAAATTGTTAAAACAGAGACTGTGTTGCCCGTGCGCTCTCCCCTAGACCTGACGAACTTTTAACGAGGATATATTTGGTTTCGAACAACCCTTTGGTGATTTTAGCATTGAGTCTGACTGCAAATAACTCCTTAATTGACTTCAAACAACTTTTAGCTTTGTAGGGAGAATTCCGATGATATCCACGTTTGCTCACTGTGTTTTATTAAAAGCAATAATTATTTATCCAATGTATTATCACATTAGCGATAAAAGAATTATCGAATGTTTAGAGTGTAAAGAAATTAATTTATTGTAATATTCTAAAAATCTATATTAAAATTTAGAAATATACCATCACTGATGCCGTGTTTCTGTAGCGCGTCGGGGATGTTTGCGGACGCCCATGTTGACGGCTTTGCCGCAATACTTAAGACACGAGCAGCATCCCTGATGTGGCGGGTGCGTGGCTGCTCCAACGGTTACCTGTAACTCATTGCGAACAGAATGGAGATAGAGAGAGAATGGAGAATCCATTCTTTTTAACATGGAATCGCCTACATGTGGCGGAATAAATATATTATTATGTATTTCCAATTTCTATTTTTATATATTGGCTAAAATATGGTCTGAAATAAACGATGATTATTATTATTATTATTAACAAAACAGAACATAAAGTTCAAATAATAATTCTAATATGAAGCATAAAATAATTCGTAGCATTTTAAATCATTTTTAATTACGAAATATTTATTTATGAGATATTTTTTTACAAAAATGGAAAAGTTGAAATTTTTATCCCTTGTAAGCATTCTGTTTCAATTTGCTGAGTGTTTACTTGAAGAAAGGTTTAGATTAACTTAAATGTCATCTCAAATTATTCCAAACAACTTTTAATATAACGTGTTTCCACAAATACAATCAATAACAAAAGAAAAAAAATGACTTTATAAAATTTTATTTTCATTCAATTTGAAACAAAATTATTTTATAGTCTGATTTATTACATATTGGAGAGTTAGTTACTCTTTAAAGAAGTGGTTTCCATTAATTACATAGTACAATTTTCAGTATGTTGTTTACTAACTTCTCTATAAGTCATGTAAAAGTATATGAAATTATTAACTGTAGTTTTAAATACTTATACTAATGTAATTGTAGTTTGACTAGGTATCGAATTATTTAATAGAAGTTTTTTTTAAAAATAGTATGGGTATTTTAATAATCTTCATGAAACATTAGAACAAATAGATAATTGTTTCACTTTTTTACTTTAAAACATATATAATATAAATAAACTTCACAATTAGTTTTGTGTAGGGAATGGCAAATTGTGCTGCGATAGATAGTACGCACACGAGGCTTTTATTTTATTTTTTTATTGCTTAGATGTGTGGACGCGCTCACAGCCCACCTGGTGTTAAGTGGTTACTGGAGCCCATAGACATCTACAACGTAAATGCGCCACCCACCTTGAGATATAAGTTCTAAGGTCTCAATATAGTTACAACGGCCGCCCTACCCTTCAAACCGAAACTCAATACTGCTTCACGGCAGAAATAGGCGGGGTGGTGGTACCTACCTGTGCGGAGTCACAAGAGATCCTACCAGGTTTATTAATATAGATTTTTTTCTGCTGATAGGGCGACGAAGCGCATCGGTGACGGGCCGCTGTGGCAGTATGATGGACTGTCTGTGCCCCGCACCACGCACGCTCGCCTGCCGCATCGTACTGCTCGACGAAAGAGAATTGTTTCATGAGATTCAGGTAACTCAAATTCTCCTTCTGATCCTCATTTCACTTTTTTTCTTTATTGCTTAGCTGGGTGGACGAGCTCACAGCCCACCTGGTGTTAAGTGGTTACTGGAGCCCATAGACATCTACAACGTAAATGCGCCACCTACCTTGAGATATAAGTTCTAAGATCTCAGTACAGTTACAACGGTTGCCCCACCCTTCAAACCGAAACGCATTACTGCTTCACGGCAGAAATAGGCAGGGCGGTGGTACCTACCCGCGCGGACTCACAAGAGGTCCAACCACCAGTAATGAAATTATGTACTTTGTACTTTTATTTAGGCATGATATAACTATTCAGTCGAATAACGAGACTTAAAGATCGATAAGTTAAATACTTACCCAGAAATACATATCCGAATTTTCGTTTCTTGGAGAAGAATATTATGTTGAGATCGAAATCAGCGGAAAGATCTCGATGCCGCATCGATATACTTAAAGATATGCTAATCATCCCTGAAGAAAAAAGTGTAGGTGATTGTAATCTAAATTAAATTAGATTTAATTACCTCAGAATAGATGTAACAAAACGGGTTACTTACGCCATTGAAAAAATAATACACACATATATACAGGTCTTATACTACATAAAATGACATAAATCGTCCGATTAAAAACTATATGAAATAGTGATATGTTTGCAATTTTTTTTACCATTGTTCTTGAATTCAAGCATATGAAGAACCTAATCTTAATTAACCATTAACTAAACATTTGGAAAATTTAAATCAACATTAACTTAATAAATTGAGTTTCTTATTATATTCGTGTTATTTATTTAGAATTTAGGAAAGATCGACGATTGGACCATCTGACATTAAGTGACTCTGCGACATAAATAGCGCTGCCAACCTTAAGACCTAAAAGTCAAACTAATTTACATTGTTATATTTACTCCTCTATGTACACACAAAATTGGGACGTATAATAACATCGCGGCAAAAATAGGCAGGCAACCAATCTCAGCCAGCACTCTTTTATTCCTAACTAGCTGTCCCGGTAGACTTCGTAGTGCCTCAATCGATTAATAAAAGATCTAAACTTTTGTATAAAATAAACTTAAAACAAACCAAAAAGAATCCGTCCGATGGGGGACACATCAAAGGGAAAACAAAATTGTTATTTTTATTTAATTCCGGGCATTTTCATATTTATCTACCTTTTGAACCTTTTCTGGACTTCCACAAATAATTCAAGACCAAAATTAGCCAAATCGGTCCAGCCGTTCTTGAGTTTTAGCGAGACTAACGAACAGCAATTCATTTTTATACTTATAAAGATAGAATATAGATAATAAAATTTGAAGCTGCGAGTCTACGACAAAAATCATTTTATAATCTTGGTCGGTTAGTCAACGTTTAATGTTTAGTATAAATTTTATGACGAAATCAGCTGATAAAAAACAAAAACAACCGATCTCTGACGCTACGGTCGCCCGTTCGGGTCTGATTGCAGCTTTCAATTTCCCGTATGTATGAAACAGCGTGTAGGGTTTTCCGTACCTTATTTACGCAGTGCAGCTATTTCGAAGCAAATTATTTGAAGCACACCCGGGGGCTCAAGGAAGGTCTTTTATATGCGAAGCCCGGGTCCAAGGTGTGGGCGATGAATTCACTGAATCGTATGTCAACTCTATGAATATTAAATTCTATTTGGCTGGTATTGTCGTCGCCTAGTGAGTGCGAGTATAGTTTGCTAGCGATGAGTGGCCTTCGTCGGTTCATACTACGAGCATAAACGTGCGTCAGTCATTTCGCACGAGCTCCATCTGAATTTAAAAGGTGTCTTTACGTTTTTATTTTATTTGTTTTACTTAGAACTTCCCTTTTGTTTTTATTTAATCGTAAGGTGGTTACTTAAGTCAATAGGTGTAACGAACTTTGATACAGGGAAGGTGTTTTTCCAGGCTAAGTGCTAATGCAAACATAACCGATCTTTTAAGAGTAAAATATAAAAATCCAAACACTAGTGCTTCAGAATCCATAAGAGGTAATAAGCTTCAGATAAATCCGGTAGTTTATGCAGGCAGTTTGTCATATAGCTCGAAGGCATAACTGTAAATAACGGCTAAATATATTCTCAAAGTGCTATTGTTCGCCCTTTCGAGGACACGTAACTTGTTCGTCAAACAAATTCTGAAGATATATTGGACGAAAATCGTCCAATTTTGGTAAAGTGGTAGACGAGGTTTCGACGGTTCTCGCTAAATTGTATGGATATTTTAGATGAATCGCGGCCCTTTCGTGGCGTTTCCCTATCTACAAAGGGACATTTGTCTTCAAAGGCCTTAGGAAGAACTTTTCCTTTCCGATAACTACAATAACATGTTCGATTTTTGTATTACACTAGTATAGGTCACTAGGCTAAAAGTCGAAGTAAAATGGTTTTCAAACACAAAATTAAATGTGATCTGAAAATATTTGAACTGAATACATATTACATATGATATGTTTAAGCTTACATTAAAATAATTAGATTAGAGAGAAAAAAAAACATGACCTTTGCCCTTGAAGCTTTATGTATTTTTTAGCCCTTTAGTTAAGAAAAAAAAATGTTTATGGCCGATGAAACTTTATAATATCAATCGACATAATTTTAAACTTTTGGGAATTTTGGAGTTGTGGTCTCTAACCATTAAACGTACCGAATACTTTGCTGTATACGCAGAAAATAAAAACAAAACGACCAAAAATTTATCTAAAATATGCAACCAAAAGTCTTGAATTCACTCGATTGAGTAATATTCTGCTTTACTTTTCTCGAGTATTATACGGAATGGGAACGAAAAGGGAATTGCTGTGCAATTTATGAGTCGGGCCTAGTGTCAGCGCAGGATCGCACTGGAGGAGGTGATTCTGTATTGTCGCGGCGCTAAATTGAGTCGACAGCATTTCACGGTCTGCTGCCTTGATGCAACCTTTAGTGCTTTCGATGTCTTGATTGTTTTTTCCTTTCCTTCCGCCCGTCCTGCTCTCTGCATTCTTTCGTTTAAACGTTTATTTGCGTAATAGTTACTCGTTATATTAATATCATATTAGTTTTCAATTCTCAATCGTAATTCATGTTCGTATTATGAAATTTATTTTGGGGAATTTTCATTCACGTAGTTCGTTCTCTTTTTATAGATGGGCATTAAAAAAAATTGTCATTTGTACATAGTATAAAAGGAACCGTTGCCGAAAACAAAAGTAAATGAAGAACCTAGCGATTTTGGACGTAAGACAAAATTCACGTTTTAAAAGTTGTGTTTAGATATTGTTTTTGCATTGTCTTTGACGAAGGAGCGCGGATAACGCTTACCTGCTGCATTGTGTTAAATTACGGATTCAAGATATACAATCTAACCAAAACTACAAATACTGAATATGTATTTGTTTAGCCTTCACGATAAGTAATTATTAAATCACTTAACTTTATTCCCATTTCGACTTTAACACCGGTTTCTTTACACTCGGTATTTCATTTGCAAAAATTACAAGAATGTTGGTCATTCTTTAAATGAAAATTGCTACTGAATATGACAATAAGGTTTGAGCGCTGCATCAGCCCGCAGCGGGGATCGCGTGTTCGGCCATTGCCAATAATATCGCATACGTCCCGAGTACCGTCAGACTTTGAAATCGTTTGTTATTTTTCGAGCTTCATATACGCTACTGGAAGCAAACGCGCTCTGTTATTAAATCATTTATTATTCAGACCAACGAACTGTTTCGCAATTTTCCCACAGGCCGTCGTGGATCCTGCAAGCAAATACAAGTTGCCCCAAAGTAAACCGTATTTAGCTTTGTTTCAAACGCACGTTGTGTTTGTAATTACATAGAACTCAGTGCTGAATAGTTCGTTGTTTGGTTCATTATCGGAGATGCATATTAAGATTGTGTTCGCCAAATCCTATTGGCTTACAATATCGGATACTATTCTTATGGCTAGATCATGGTTTTGTGCGAAATAACTTAAAAGGATTCTCAATTAATGTAATTTTCATACTACCGTAAATTTTATTACGGCTACAAGCTGATTAATTAACCACAAGTGACACAGTTAGGTACTATTAAATTTGGTAAGAGCTTTTCGGTTGAATACTCCGAGATATATTAAATTAGTATATAACGTAACAATATACAATGAAAAATATTTAATAAACTGATTAACTTTAATTAGAATAGTATCAATAATGGTGACATATACTTTACGCTGGAAAATCTATTGAAAGAATTAATATTCAGTGAAGTTATCCGCCTGATGAAAACAGTAAGTAATGAGCAATCAGATTGTAACTGCCGTTTTCAAAACGATATATTTATCCGTCCAAAAAAAATTATCAATTCTTTAATTTCTCAAAAGCAACTTTAATTAGAGCTATTGGATAAAAAATGTAAATTAGAGACAACACGAATCACAGTCACGCCTCACTATACGAGAGACGGTTACCACACGGAGAAGTCGCACGCGAACTTCAAGCTTCTTTCTCGACCGTGAGACCAGGCCGACCCCTGCAATTATGTTGCCAATACAAAATCACTATTGACTACTGGTGTTACCGGCCCATCGCGTGCATGTTTCCCTAATTGCAGAATCTGAATATCGGGATGTGGTAATTTTTAACTCCAAAGGAATTGATTCAGGAAACAATGGCCATGAAATTATATGCTATATTTATAACAGTGCTACTTAATGCTTTTGTGTAGGTTTTATGGTGATCTACATACTTTAACAACTAGGTTAATTTTATTCTATTAACTGTTGCTTTATAGTATTTTCCTTGGTTTTCGCCGTTACGGTCAATCTCGCCTTTTTTCCCCTTCTCCTAGAAACCTCAAGGGCTTATACTTTTAGCTTCACCAAACATGAAGGCCAGCTCACGGGGCTAAACCTAAGAGACTTTGCTAATATCTGTCCTAGCAAGAAGAGCAGGGCTTCGCTAAATCTACCACCGGATTGGAATCGCCACCTACTGACAAGATTCAGTGAGGACATTAACCAGCGCTTGGAATGCTTTAAGTCACTGAGAGTGGATCAGGAGAATCCCAAATAATGTGTTAATCTCGAGGTTTCTATTGTCGTTATAAGATTTAAAACGTTTCAAATTCTGTATATTTTAAATAATAATTTTATTTAAATAATTAAAATAATATACATATTTCAAATGTTTTTATGGTCACGGTCGCCTGGGAGAAAATGCGAGATCAAACGGTAAAAGTAATTTTAAATTATGTTGTTTTATATGTTAAAGAAACTATTTAATAAAATGTTTTATTTTATTGTAGGATAATAACACCGGACAAGGCTTGCTTGATGTTGTCTTCAAACACTTGGATTTATTGGAAACAGCTTATTTTGGTCTTCGGTACCTCGATCAAGAAAATCAAACTGTAAGTTCAATATATTTTATTATTCGCACTATGTAACTATGACACAAAACACATATTTCTCACACTATATTTCAGTCATCTAATATGTTATAAATATTTCTCTACATATAAAGAAATATTTTTTATAAC
Source organism: Bombyx mori (assembly GCF_030269925.1). NCBI lineage: Eukaryota > Metazoa > Arthropoda > Insecta > Lepidoptera > Bombycidae > Bombyx > Bombyx mori. The sequence goes on from NC_085111.1 coordinate 10,232,858, forward strand.
AATTTACAATCTAAGAATACCGTAGTCTCCGCAAGTCATTTTATTCACTTCAATTAAAACTGTACAGCTATTTTTGGTATTTTAAATACGGTCATATCAACAAAATAGGTACGCAATTGTATCAATGTCATTATATCTAAACTAAGTATTATGTCATTTTATGTGAGACTTCAACTTTAGAAAAAAACATGTGTGCATTCACACGCAGCAAAAGTTTAACCTTCAGAAGAATTCTATCTCATACTTTCGCTGGCTAATAAGGCCTATGGATGCGTACGTTTCTCTGTTTTAGAGTCGTTTTTTTTCTTTTCAACAAGCTTCAAATCACTACGGTACTAAAGAAGTTTTAGCAACATTTTATAACTTCAATTACATATAGTAGTTAACTAGATTACCGGTCGACGGTACGCACTCACAACCAAATGTACCGTAAAAAAAGATTTTTAAGCACCTCGTTTATCAAGCAGTTGATAATCCTGAATATTATTCCACGTTGTTCGGGGTCGATTCCAGGCCAGAGTAATCTTGATAAATATATATCCAGTGTCTGGACGTACTAGTTCTTTTATATGTATATGTTCTATTTATTATGTATTTGTACTATCTATAAGACAGGAGAAAATCTAAGTTTGGTAGTCGTCAAAGGAGCAACTATGAAATAAAATTGCTTAAAAATGCTTTGATATGACACCAACAAATAACAGTCACATGATTTACCAAGAATTCATCTCAGAAAGTCTAATTACTCATTTCATCCAGTCGTACATCAGATATTAACCGACATGAACCGACACTCGATTTAACAGATGATCATATAATGGGCTTCATAGAATCATTAATTGTTCAGAGACAAGCTTCTGTCGGCTTCTGTTAATCGCCCCACTGAAATTATTACTTGGCTAAAGCAGTAGATTAGATAGACATTAAAATTTGTTTGTTGTAGGCTTGGTGATTTAAAGCCAAATTGAGAATCTATTAATAAAGTGTATGTAGTATCTTTATTTTTAATCTGGCTTTGATTTGTAAAAGCGTTGTAAATATCTTGGTGTATTTTTTTAGTTTAATCAAAAAGAAGATAAACATTCCCATATTTTCTACAGCACTGGTTAGATTCCGGGAAAAGACTTCGTCGGCAGCTACGAGGGTCAGACACCCATACATTTTATTTCGGCGTTAAGTTCTACGCAGCCGATCCTTGCAAGCTACTGGAAGAAATCACTCGGTAAATATTGTCACATTATTTTTACGCCAACATAATCATTATGTTTAGTTGATAATAAAGGTTGGCCCAAAAAATTTCAATTAATCGGGTTTAACCCGCAATTTCGTGCATTTTTCGTTAACAGCCTTAAATGTATTTGGTTGAAAAAATCAAAATTTATTTTAAGCTATAAATGAATTCCCGTTACATGATAACACTTACGTATACATTATTACCGTTAAGATTAAACGGCACACTTGTGCGATGTTTATAAACATTATTACAACATTGACCGACACTACCGTTCAACTGAACACTCATACACGTTGGAATGTTATGAAATTTGTTATTATAATGGCTTCCAGTAAACCACCAACTGGATGTGAAAATCTAATTAATGGTTGCACATTAACAAATTGTACGCACCGATGTATGTATACCAAAGTGGATTTCCATCAAAGAGCGTCGCGTGCGTTATGTGTGCACGTGTTAACTGCCAACGCGAGATCAACGGTTTCATAACATCATTCGTATCACAGAATTATAATGTTGCTTTAGAATGAAACGGGTCGAGAAGGGAAGTGATAATAAAACACATCTGTATTTGTATGAAACGCGTCTACTCAACGTCTTACCGGTTTTCACGACAGACCTATATTTTCTAGTCCTATCACTGACACTCCTACATATCTAGTTTCTTGCTCTCCATACACGTACGCCATATTTGATTTAAATATTAATGTGTATGAGCATTTCTAAATTGCTATGATACTTACCTTTATCTTAAAGTGTATTTAAGAATTAAGAGATAAAAAGGTATTTAAAGAAAATATTAATTAAAAAGGTTGCTGTGGCAAAATGAAATGATTAGTCATCCGAGCTTGTCAACCCTTCGAAACCACCAAAGTTCGCGTACATTACACAGTATATAGTCGTGATGAGTAGGTACTTCGGGAAACCACAATCCAAAACAATTCAAAATGGTGCCAACTCAAACTATAATCGTTACCCTAGAGTAGACCCGACATATGAACATCAGCTTTATTAAATTCTCACACATAACGAGATAGGGGACAGATACGGCACACATCTTATGTGATTACACGACTACTATCCATGCTATTAAGTATGTACTTCGTGATGATGACATATTCGATACATTGATGACATAATCATAGATGGAATCCAATTATTTATTTTTAAAAAATCTGCGTTATGTTCATATTCAGAAAGGTCTACGGCTTAGATCGCCTAATTTAATATTGCGACGCACTGGTTTTTATTGAGGAAACCGACAAATTCACAATCTATTAAAAGTCGTGAATTCAAAATAATGAGTGTTTAAGTAAAAAAGGAGAAGTGTAGTGCTCTTCCAAGCTCGTAAACTCGCGTAGCCCTGATGAAATGAATAAATAGAGACTACGTGCACCGCTAAACTGTCATTGCCGTAATAAAAGCAGCCGCCGGGTTTTATTCTGCGGGCAGTTTTTAATTGGACACCTTTTGCACGATAGGATTTTAAAATTTCCATTCACGTCGGAGACGGGACGCCGCTAATTTTTCATTTTTTGGACACATAATTCTGGTTCTGAGTCCGAAATGGTGTCGTGAAAATCGTGTTAAAACTTTTACACACTCTCTCTCTCTCTCTCCTTTGAAGTTTACGACAATGGCAGCGATTGAAGTATTTTAAGTAGATTTTTTTTTAATTACTATGTAAAATATTTTACTGGTGCGTGTTTGGTCTTATGTAGATTAATGTGTTTTCTGGCTCCGTATTAAAAATAAGGGTCTTTCTTAATTGTATACGGTTTGTTACTCGTAAATTAAATTGAAACCAGTACTCAATTGTTTTAATGGTGTTTATAAGTGTTGTTATTCAACTTTATTGCTGGTATTAAATTGTTTGTGAGGGATATGTAAGTGCTACACGAAAATGCTATTGGGTAGATTTTTGGTGAAAATTGTCGTAGATGTAAAATGAAAATGTGTTGTTTTGTTGTTTTGTTTTGTTTTCGGCTTTGACAAGTTAGTTAGTTAGTGTTATCTTCATTTTAGGGACTAGACGAACAAATTTACACTAAGCAAATAAGCACTTACCCGAACCTTCCAATCATATCTTTCCATATTTTTAATTCCCTCGGATGAATGAGTTCTAGGCCCACCTGGTATTAAGTGCTTACCAAGACCATCATAAAACGAATACCGTCACCTAGCTTGAGACATGAGGTCTTAGTTTTAATTGTATGGTATAACGTTTGTAAAGTTTATAAGGGTTGACTCTTCGAATCGAAACGCATACCGTTTCTCGGGAGAAATGGGCAAGATGGCGGTACATACCCATGCGTGCTTACAAGACGCTCATCCGCCAGTAATTATGCAAATTACACTTTTCGCGGGCATGATTCTTACTACACGCTGTTTGTTATTCTTTTATCGTGAAAGTCGTCGTGAATATGTGTTACGTATTTATAAAATTTTATTGGACAACTTGTCACCCGCCTGGGAAATTTGAACACCGTCATAGTCGCATATTGCTCGATACGAGTAACTACTCCGAGCTCTTTATTCGTTAGGCTATCATAATCTTTAAAATCTTCTCTTTATCCTTCCAATTTTAGTACATGCACAGTACAAGCTAATTCCTACGAAGCTTAAGTAGTACATTTATAAATTAAAGTGACATATAAATTACCTCTAAAGGCTCTAAACCATTTCCCTTATTACACGACACAACATTTCAATTGTTTTTAACAGTTTAAATTTCAGATTACAATTTACAAGATCGATAACTTTTGTATGATGCAATTATTTTAAGCTCTCGCGTTAATCTAAATTATACACGCTATTATTTAACGGGTTTTTACTACAATTTCCACATGCTATGAATGACCGATATTTCGGCGCTGTTACAAATCCCATAATCACGGGTAGCCCGATCATGGCGTAAAAACCCGTTCAATCATAGTGCGTATTTTACATGATAGTTTTAAGTCAGTGTTTGATCTTTGCTTGTATTGTGTCGAGTACAGTTTGAGATAGTTATAAAGTATGCGCTAATGATATTCGATCTACGCAGGTATCAGTTATTCTTGCAGCTGAAGCAAGACGTTCTGCGTGGTCGGTTGCCCGTAAATTTCGACCTAGCCGCCGAGCTCTCCGCATATGTTCTTCAATGTAAGTAGTTATCTTTCTAGTACTTATCTAGTACTTATCTTTCATAAACAAATTCGTACTTATCTTTTATAAATAATTAGTTAATGTTTTTGTGGTATATGAGTTCACGGCCGACTTGATGTTTAACGGCTACAGCAGTAGATAGATACGACATGAATACCGTCATCTATCTTGAGATATTATGTCTCCTTTCAGCTCGAAATTTACACAACATTCCCTAAAATAATAAGTTTTAAACATAAAATTAAAGGGACGAAAAGATGAAGTTACGTAGCAAAAATGAGGTGTGGAAGCTAATACTATGAACGCATGATTGGAAATTAATCGATAGCTCGAGAGGTTAAAGTGCGTGATTCAGGCACTACAATATACGATAGCTACTACTACTAACTATTAGGTATTATACTACACCCCAAATGTATTCCCGAAAATTATTTGTCTAAAGTTATGATATGCACACAATGAAATAACACATAAATCTACAGTTTTTTAGTTAGTTATAACCACCTCACAAATTAAAAACTATATATGATTTAGTGACAATTTATTAATAAACTTTTTCCCAACATTTTTATTAGTTAGTTTTACAATTATACCATTTGATTAGAATGGTCAAGGTTAATGTACTTTTTCATTTAATCAGTATTACCGCAAACATAAACTACGGGCTAAAAGTTGCAATTCCATTAGTTGGCTATGGTAAGGCCTTAATTGGATGGATGCCGAAGTTGTAGTGTGTTTGTAAACAAGAGCGACACGAATTAGTTTCTCATTGCGGTTAGTACGTGTGGCACCGGTGACAACTGCATCCCGTGTTTCTCTAGCAGATTTGCCTGAGGCATATTGTCATTGATTAATACATCTTGCAAATCAATATGAAATTTAGCGACAACTAGATGAATCACTGATTTTTCGGATATTTTTTTATGTGTATTGATCGGTGAAGGGGCTCACAGCTCATCTGATGTTTACTGCTTTCCGAAGCCAATTGAGATGTCTACTATCGCTGTCTACTTTGAGACTTGAGATTTGTACTGCTTATCACTTGGTCCACCCTAAAAACCGGAAGGCTTACATTTGCATAATCGTATAGATTTTAATGTAAATACGAAAGGGAAGTTACACATAGCTGTCAAAAATATCTGTTCAAAGATACACAGAATACTTAAACTGTTCAGTAATTTTTTTATTGTAAATGAAGAACGAAATAAAAGTACATCTTGATTTAAATTTTGGAATTGAATCTGATCTTTGTACGTTAAGACATTTCAATTTCAAAAATAACACTTATAAATATAAAAATAAATGATAGATCTTAAAAGCTATATTGACTTTAACAAACGTGGATACAAAATCTAATACTCGACTGTTTTAAAATGTAAAAAATCAAATTTATTTCGGTTTTACCGGTTTATGGGTCAAACGAAAAAATTCGCAACAAAATTGGTATTTCGGTCGACTCTCACGCGCATTTGACAATCAATATTCTGTTCAAATTTACGCAAAACCGGATAATTTAAAGCCAACGCTTCACGGATAGAATCCACAATGATATGGATTTTTTTTAAATCTAGTTGGTCGATACCGCCAGCATATTTCATTGCATTTTTTAACATTGTAATACACTATTTATCTGTTTCAACATTGATAATTATCCCGACATAGAGGGTTAAAGTCTGATCTTTACTTTACAAAAATCTCTTGTATGCGGGTTTGTGTGTAGGTTAGGGCGTGGGTAGGAAGGTTGTGTGTAAGTAGGTTTTGTGTAATAGTTTTTTGATGGAGAACTTTTCAGTGAAAATTTTCAAAAAAATTCAGGTTATCCTAAAAATGAACGCTCGCCCTAGTATCGATAATATATTAGTAGGTTCTAATTTAATTTAGTATTTGCATACATATTAATTACGTATTACGTACATATTAATTATATAGTATTATAATTTCTAATACTACATTCAAAACGTGGGAACCATGGATTTCAAAAGCTATACCTCTAATTTCAAGTTCTATATTATAATATGTTTTTAAGCCATACATCACTTATGCATATAACCCAGAAAATAACTATACTTCTATCCCAAGCCGACCCTTATTATGAGTACCATAACATTACGGATAGTCATTTACCAAATGGTTTTGTGTTCCGCATAGAAACACAAGCGTATAAATAACACTCACTATATAATTATACCAATAATCCACGAATTTTAAATCTCAATTGAAACAGACTGTAAAATACAAGTACATATAAAATTCGAATAGGAGTAGTCTAACTCGATCGACTGTTTCGAAAATTTCGCTGATATTTTCAGAAATAGTGTCGGGACGAACACAATTCCGTTTTACTGTAATAGTTAGTGCTATTCTCCTCTCAGTTTCTAAAGCTCCCAACGCTGCTGAAGTCTAGAGATATCTCGCCGCAAATGCTCTAACATTATCGAGCAAACTCCGCTACTTTAGATGTTTGTAAACCAAGTTATTTATTAAATGCATTAATTTTTTTCCTATATTTACCTGTCCAATTTCACTGTGCCGTTTTTGTCAACATCATGAGATAATTAAAGTCGTCCTTACCTTTGAAGACTTACATAATTAATAACCTACTCGCCCAGGCTGGTATTCGCGTCTATATTTATAATTGACGTCCTAATTAACGTTTGAAACCTTCTTTGATGTTTTAATTACATAGTTCATTCTTGGGAATATTTACAATAATTATATATATTTTTTATACATCTTTATATCATTTGTAGACGGATGTAGGTATTTATGTACCTAACATTATATATTAAGTACTTTATTCTTATTCTGAACAAACAATTCATGATTCATCATATTTAAATAAAAAACCTAGTTGAGTATTTCTTCAAAATAGACTGTTAAATCAATACATTATTCAAAAAGTAAACGAGCTATCAGCAGGCGAGCATCATTTCCATCTAATCTTGTCTTACATCACGGACCCGGTAACCCCAGGGAGATACGAAGAGCGAAAATCCTTGATAATGGCTTTGAAAAAAAAAAAGCACTTGGAAAACTATATCAAAACAGTGCATAACATGTACATAAATCTCTTTATAATAAGTAACAATAGTAAATAAAGACGACAAAAAAATTGGAGCAGAATGTTTTTTTTTCTTAGATGTGTTAAGTGTAGTAGTTATTAAAAAAAATTACCTACCAATAAGATCGAGTCACATTTTCCACACTGTTTATCTTATCTAATAGACAGCGAACTTTTTCATCTATCACATTTATTTTAAATGAAGTTCCTGTTATCGTTACATTCATTGCTCTAAAACGTTACGATAAATCAAGTTTTTTAAGTTTGGCCCAACAAAATAGCGCTCAACTTCAGAACAGACTTCGAACTTCAAAGAGACGTCAAACATCTTTTTGAAGTTGACCTCATTTCATTTGTGTGTACTTTATATCGCAGTTGCATTATGGGAGAAATGCTATTAGATAACTTGTCCTATGCAACAAGTGAACGAGCTTGAGTAACTTGACTAAAATTAATCAAGAAGATAGACGATCGTGTAGGATCTAGGCACCGTGCCAAATGAGATGTGACCACTAGAGAATAGGCCAACCCGCCTACAAGCTCATAACGCCTTTATATCAATCAATAATGTAAGTTTTGCAACAACAAGTTTGTGTTGTTTTTTTTTTCATCTAGATAAAGTGACGGCTTTGTCGAAAGTTTGAAGGCTTAGGGGTGTTGTTGGAAAAGGATTCAGGCGTGAAACAACTTTTTAGTTTTTAGGCCAAATCGATACAAATAAAGTACCCACTGTTACATTTTTTTGTCGTGTGCGTAATGTATATATAATGTGTGCTTTGTCGAGAATTGATATTACTTGCCGTTTCTAAATGTGGTAGCCATGTGTGAGTCGAGTGTTTGTGCCATTTGTCTAATGTCTAAGCTTCGACACATTACGGAGGGGCTAGACGTTCCTGTTTGCTAAATGATCGATGCTATCTTCACGGATCACTCACATGTACTAACAAGAAACAGAACTGGGACGTCTGATTTATACCTTTCAAACGAAAGAAGCCTTTGATCTCTAAAAACAAATCTGAGATAATTTGTTTACATTATACTTTCAAAACATATGTCCGTACTAAAAAAAACTTCATCAGTTTTCTCAGTGTTTTCGAAAAGTAAATTTCACGAAAAATACAATAAAAAAATGTATTTTAATTTGATACCTAAATAATGTAATATCTTGCTGTAACAGCATTTAATATTTTGTTTCTTAATAAAGCGCCAAAAATAAACCAAGAAATTATCAAAAGAACAAAGAAAAAACTTAATTTCTCTCAACGACTTCGAATTCCGTTACCCTATATCTGCTTACTTTTGAACAAAATTTCAAAGAGCCCCTGAACTGTTACAAGGGAGTTTAAAAATAATCTGATTTATGGCCGCCTCTAGCTACTTGGTCAGAAATTAAACGACAGACATAAAATACAGTTAAACAAAAATAAATGAGTCGTTTGTTTCTAATAGGCGAACTTGGGCGAGCGAATGATAGAAAATTTTAACTTAAAGTGGAACAGTTGTATGAAAGTATCACACGTACGTACATAAATATACTGCTGAAATTACTTAGACTAAATAATAATATACATTAGACTATATTTAGAGATGTATTTTATAATGCTCCATTTTAAAACAGATAAAATAGAAAGCAGCAATTATGTGTAACTGAAAATAAATGTGACTATTTTTAGACAAACGCGGTGCGTCGTGCGACTAATCTCTAATTTCGGATTACACTTATCTTTGACTTTTTTAAATTGATTAATTTTTTGGATGAGCTCACGGCCTTACTGGTGCTTAGTGGTTGGTTAATGGAGCTCATAAACATTAACAACGTAACGTAACGTCAGTTCCAAGTCTCAGTTTTACAGTAAAACGGCGACCTCAACTATCAAACCCAAAGCTAATTACTGATTCATGCCAGAAATAGGCAGAATGCTGGTGTCTACCCGTGCGGACTCACAAAACGCTCTAATAACAATAATTACGCAAATTATATTTTTTGCGGGTTTCATATTATTACACGATGTTACTCCTTCACTGTCGCAGTAGTTTGTGCGAACACTTGTTAAGTACATATTTCATTAGAAAAATTGGTACCTGCTTGCGAAATTCGAACAGAGGCACCGTCGCATCACTAGATACGAGTTTTTTTTTTATTGCCCTTTTAGGCAGACGAGCGTACGGCCTGCGACTGATGGTGAGTGGTTATCGTCGCCCATGGACTTCAGCAATGCCAGGGGCAGAGCCAAGCCGCTGCCTACCGTTGATCCGTGCATCCTTATCCTTTAAGCCACGACAAGTCCGACTCCTAATAGGTACTTTTTATTTATGAAGAACATCATGGTAGCAATTAGACTCTCATTTAACCGATACGTATTCCTTTACAATCGCAATTAATTTGAAGCATGCGTAGGTTCAGGTCCTAACCAAACACACGTAATGTAACGACACAGACACAGTTTGCCGTAAATAAACTTTATTATAATATTTCGTAACCTGAAAAAGCATTTGTTCATATAATGGACCGTTTAATAATAAAATAATTTTAATGCTTTCCTTTTTAACAAAATAATAATTAATTTTATTTTATAAAATATGTTAGGGCACAATTGTAAATAATGTTTTTATTGTACAGTAATCGTTCCGATTGTTATTTTATCTGCAGACCTAAATTTTAATCATACGTAATTACTCTATGTTTTTTTTGCTGCTTCAACTACTGCGTTTTTAATTCTGCCTCAATGAAATATGCGATCGGCCATTAACAAGAAATGAATCGAACACTCTCGCCGATCTAAATATTTTGGGCTTTGAAAAATTCACTAGTGAACAGAGCCGACTGTAATTTCTCATCCTATATACATAATATTTTTTGCAGTCGGAAATCGTAACATCTGGCTCGCTTGCGAGAACATACACAAAGAAACTCGGACGTTTGTATGTTACGTTCACGCTAGCACGGCGAGCGGGATGTGTCGTTAGATATCATTTTCTTGAACATTTCGAAAATGCCTACGCCTAAGAGAGCAATCTAAATCTTTTACTAAACCACATTCATTTTAATGTACTAGTGAAATATATAACAACGGAAGAAACTATACAAGAACTAGAATATAAATATTAGTCATCCGTGACCGCGAGTCTATATATTAATACGTGAAGCAAAAACTTTGTATCCCTTTTTACGAATATTGCGCGGATGGAGGAGTATGAAATTTCTCACACTTATAGAGAATATAGAGAAGAAGTGCACAATGCTAATATATTTTTTAAATAATGCATAAATAAAAGATACATTAAATCAATAAAGAAAACATTACACACACACTACATACCATGTATTTGACGCTCACACGCATGCATACTACTTATTGTCAAACTTTTGTTCTTAACGTCTGTTGTCAAATTGAGAATGGATTAAATATTGTTTGTCTTTGTTAATATTTTTTATAGTGTAGTCTTGGCGAAATTTGTGATTATAGAAGTATAAAATACACAACAATCATAACAGGTTACAAACTTACAATTCCAATTAATTCTAATCGAATTTCGACTCCTGCGGGACCTCTAGTACTGTTAATTATTTGGACGAATGGAAATTATAAAATGAAAATAATAAGACCGTCATGAGACCTTAAAAAATATTTAATTTTAAGCGCTAAGTTAAAAGTAAAAAATAATTATAGGTAATATTAGATCTGCTATTTAGTATGTTTATAAAGAAAATAAATTTTGTTAAGTAATTATGTTATTATGCCTGTCATGCCCCGAAGCAATCATCCGTTCTTCTTTGTAAGGTGGGATAGTTGTACAATTAAGACTTCGACCACATGTCTGAAGGTAGATGATGGTATTCACATTGTGATGTCTATGGGCTTCAGCAACCATTTTACACCAGATACACTTTCAGCTCATTCACACGTCCAAAAAAAAAGTAATTAGAAGAAACATTAAAAACATAACGAGTACTGAGGTCTTAACACATGAAACACCGAATAAAATCCTCTTTATCAATTCTCTGTTTTTTTTTTTTAATAATTAATCTACCTAGTCAGGTCATAAATTCTGTCACATGTTTAATGTAAAATAATTGAAACAAGTTTATTCATCATGTAACCATTCATATACCAAAATGAACTTAACAAAACATAGATTCTTATGACACTAAAGTTTATTCAAAATGACCTCCGTGATTTTGAATACAGGCCTTCAATCTGCGCGGCCAGTCGTCTATCGCAGCACGAACGAGGTCCATGTCAATATCGGCGGCTGCCTTAATCAAGGATGTCTTGAGTGACTCCAAATTGGGATGAGGCTTTGAGCACGCCTTTTCCTCCAAGTGTTGCCATATCTTGTAATCTAATGGATTCAAATCTGGACTGGAGGAGGGCCAGTCTTCGTGCCGGATGAAGTCGATTTCACGAGCCGCCAGCCAGTCTTGTGTGCTCTTCGCTCTATGAGCTGGCGCCGAATCTTGTTGGAATACCCAGTGCCTGTTATTGAACATGGTATGAGAAACAGGTTCCACAAGGTTCGTCAGGACTGTATTTTGATACACAACTAGATTCGTTTTTACGCCTTTCTCACAAAAATGTACCTCTGTTAAGCCCCAATAAGAACCTCCCAACCATACCATGAGCGAGGATGGAAAATGACCTCGTTGGACACGCGGAATACGGTTGCTCGCTTCTTCACTACTGTGTGCGTACACCTTATCATTTTGTTTGTTGTAGCTCTCTTCTACGGTAAAAATTTTTTCATCCGAAAAAAGAATTTCCCGATATTTTTTTCCCGCATACCGCTTCAACAAAGCGCGGCATCTCTTCAGTCTCAGGTCCATTAGACGAGCATTCAAACGATATCCTGTTTTTCTTCGATATGCCCGAAGCCCTAAGTCTTTATTTAATATCCTTTTCACCGTGGTTCTGCTTAACCCCATCTGAAGGGCCAACAGTTTCTGCTTACGTTTGGGATTTCTTTGAATTCGCGCCTTCACAGCTTTTATCACTGCTGGAGTCCTAACAGACCGAGGGCGACCACTTCTTGACCTGTCATCTACACTAGAGTCTTCATTGTATCGTTTGATGGTACGATAAACGAATCTTTTGGTTATATTCAAATTTTTCAGTATGTTAAAAATTTGAATTGGCGCGTAACCGCAACGATGCAACGCAATAACTGCAACACGGTCTTCTTTAAGCGTCCACTCCATATTTAAAAATGAGTAAAATTCTAAAAGTATACATTTTTTATTTTCATGAATAATTCGAAATTCAAATTCAAAAAACTTTTTTGTGGCCAGCATTCTAAAAGAAAAGTTTTTACTGTGTGACAATACTTATGACCTGACTAGGTATATTATAATACGTGAAGCAAAAACTTTGTATCCCTTTTTACGCAAAATTGGCTGGACGTGGAGTATGACATTTTCCCCACTTACATATTTAGTCTGGCCATAAATACTGTTACAATTAAAAATAAAAATAAATCTATTGCAAATAACGTTTATTACTTTTACAGTGTGTTAGTTTAATACATAAATATAAAACAATTTAAAGTATGAAAAGCTTATTCGAAGTGGTCTCCATTGGCTGCAATACAGTCCTTTAAACGTTGAGGCCAGTTATCAATAGAAACACGCACTCTTTCCATGGGAAAATTTTTCACTGCCAATCGTACGGATTTTTTTAGGGACTCCAAATTATCATGGCGTTTAGAGCAAGCCGTACTCTCTAAAACTGACCATAAATCATAATCCAGCGGATTAAGATCGGGACTAGACGACGGCCAGTCTTCAGCTCTGATGAAGTCCGAAACGTTCCTTTCCAACCAAGACTGCGTAGACCGAGCTTTATGACCTGGTGCCGAGTCTTGCTGGAAGGACCATTCTTGATTATTGAACATGGCTTCACTACCTTCTCAAGAATGGTATCATGATACACTTGTGCCGATGTTTTGATACCTTTTTCACAAAAGTATGGCTCAGTCACTCCTTCATAGCTAATACCCCACCAAACCATCACTGAAGTCGGATGTTGCCCACGTTGCACTCTGTCGACTTATTGGGAAGCTTCCTTAGAACTTTGAGCATAAATACGGTCGTTTTGTTTGTTAAAATGTTACTCAATTGTAAAAAATTTCTCATCCGTAAACAAAATTTTTCTATGACCTCCCTTTGCGTACCGCTTCAGTAGTTGTTTCGATTTTACCACCCTATTCTCTTTTAAATTATCAGTTAAGAAATGACCAGTACGTCTCTTATAGGCTGGAAGTCCTAAGTCATATTTTAAAATACGCAACATGGTTCTAGGTGCTATCTTCATCTCCCAAGATAAAATCTTTTGCTTTCGGGCCATACCTACCTTGTGTTATGCAATCACACAATATCGCAAAATATTGTATAATGTATTGGCGCCAAGCAATCATATAAAAATGACAGATTCCAAATTCAAATGCAATATTTTGTTTATTTTTAATTGTAACAGTATTTATGGCCAGACTAAGTAGAATATAGAGAAGAAGTGCAGAATGCTAATATTTTTTAAAAATTATGCATTAAAAATACATTAAATCAATAAAGAAAACATTACACACATAGCCCTGTGTTTGACACAACACATAAGTATAAATATACTCTTTGTAAATTGCTAATTGTATAATTAACTTTAAACGTAAACTTTTGTTATAATTTAAAGTCTGTGGTCAATTTGAGAATAGATTGAATACTGTTTGTCTTTAATAATATCTGTCTAAAGTGTAGTCTTGATGAAATCTGTGATTATAGAAGTATACTACTAGTCTTTGAAAATAGAACCAATAAGAATGTTCAAAATTATAATTTCAATTAATTATAGTCGAATTTCGACTACTGCGGGACAACTAGTATAAGTAATAATGCAAATAGCCATAATATTATGTCAAGTAGTAAACAAGTATTATTTTCAGCGGAGTTGGGTGACTACGACCCGAGGCGTCACGCGCCCGGCTACGTGTCGGAGTTTAGACTCCTCGCACACCAAGCACCAGAACTGGAGACACGAGCTGCCGAGATACATCGCACTCTCGCGTGAGTTTACGAGCGCACCTTGTTTTATGGCCCCGCTTTTATTCCTTTTTACAAGGGTTTATCTTTGCTCTGGTATCAACAAAAATATGGACTTTATGCGATAATATATTTCGGTCGGTAATTCTGGTGGTTATTTGGCTGGTTCGTAAAGTTTTGTTATATCGTAAAATTTGTGAAAATTTTCCGCAAATGCAGTTGAAATTAACTTCCAGGCTTGAGTCCAGGATGATATTAAGCTTTTAGCTTAGGTGCCATCTCACATTAGAGGTTAAGGGTGTTTTAATTTTGGAAAATCATGTGCGCACCTGTAACTCTATACTGTAGTTGATTGTTTTTCTAAACATTACAATTTCCAAAATCAAATTGCAATGGGTACGTATATTTTAAAACCGCTTTGTAGACTGTGAACAAAGTGGGCTATTATAGAAGTTAGTCACGTTTTTAAGTAGTACTACTGCACAAAACGACTTGGAGCGAATTAAGATTTCAAAATGAGCAGTTTCACACGGAAAGCTCCACCGTCCGCCAGGAAATTAAACTTCGTCGCCTTTCTCGCCTAATTAAATGAATTTTTAAGTGAGCAAAGATGCAGTCTATGGCCGCAGGCGCTTCACAAAGCCGCAATTACATGCAAATTATGTGTACCTAGGCACTTAACACAAAGTGAGCCGAGGCTTAGTCTCGCCTCGGGGCGACATTGGAATTATTCATTGTTGTTTAGCCTTTTGTAGTTCTTCCAGTGTAATACGTTCCATTAATTAACGCTACAATTGACTCTACACCGTCAACTTTTTAACTGAGAATGCTTAATTAATATTTTGTTACAGAGGTATTTCGCCGGCGCAGGCAGAATTAAGTTACTTAGATAAGGTGAAATGGCTCGATATGTACGGTGTGGATTTGCACCCCGTCTTAGTAAGTTATCAAACGTACAAATTACAAAATTTATTACCTTGTACATATTATTGTAAAACGATTTATTTTGACAGGGCGAAGACAGCGTAGAATATTTCCTAGGACTGGCGCCGAGCGGTCTACTACTTTTAAGAGGCAAGCACACGGTCGCCAATTATTACTGGCCTCGAGTTTCGAAACTTTATTACAAAGGACGATACTTCATGCTTCGCGTAGCGGATAAAAACGTAAGTCGCCCACTCCAAAGCGAAAACTATTAAAGCAGGAAAACGCCACAAATAAATAAACATGAAAACACTTGACCCGGTTCGGATCGTTTCGTGCGATAGTGGGCGCGGCTGAATAGTGCTGTAAGATGGAGTCCACCTTATGCCGTTTCCTTGAAAGACATTCGCGGGCAGGCAATTACAGATAAGTCGCGTCGTGTACAGTAAGCGCAATATTTACAGCGCGCGGCTGTCACGGGAGCCGCCCCACCTCGAGCCTTCGCTGGGGAGCTGCCTTCCTTTTTTACTTATTCACCAGGCTTTAACGTAAAAAATATGTTAATATCCTTTTGCGAAACTATTTGATTTCCTAGATTTTATCTTCAGATAGTAAAACATTCTGTGAATGTATTATATTTACATAATGGCAATAACATAAGGGCTTAGATAAAATTATGTGTTTGTCTGAGCGTAATGAACATTAAGCAACCTTTTAAATGTGTTTAAGTTTTGAGTTGAAAGTGAATACATAAAAATGTCTATGAATACCATTTCAATCAATTATAATTAGTCAACAGAATGTACAAAATGGGTATGTAATATTGTATAATATCCATTGTTGAGAAATTGTTGATAGATATTATTCTTCCTCATGTTTGTGTGAATTTGAAATCGTAGCAATCAAGTTCAACATTAAAGTTTTTGAACTAAACCAATATTCGTTAAAATTACAGCTGTCAATTTAAAAATTTAAAATATAAAACAAATAAACAAATCGACAATACATCGACAAACAATAATGAAAGATTATATAAATACAAGGAATAATAATAAATAATTTGCGTAGTAATATCCGTAAGCTGAAGATTCAATATTCGCACTCGTGAACGAATATTTTTTTGAACTAAAATTGAAAGTTCACTACTGCTCGCAATATGACATTTTACAATGTCATATTAAAAATCAAAAACAACAAATTTTTAAATTTTTTTAAAATATCTTCTATATAGAATGAGACGTCAACGTATGGGTTTGAGTCTCCTACAAGATCGGCGTGTCGACATCTGTGGCGCTGCTGCTCCGATCACCACACCTTCTTCAGATTACAGCAATCATCACCTGCTTCAGCTGAGATGCTCGCGTTGGGTTCTAGGTTTAGAACTAGGTATGTAAAGTCCTCAGCCAGCAACTTCGCTATGTATCTGACTGCTACCAAATTTGTGCGACGGTAACCACCACCCATCACCCATATGTGTGTCATATGATGAAGCAGTGGTAAATGGAAGCATTCCCGATCCTGTGGACAGAATGGAAAGCAGTCGACGTCGCCCAAAACACGTCATTTCGGATCCTCCCGATCCACTAACGGTGCTTTTAGGTACCTCAAGCACCGGTTATCGTTCTCGTCGAACCCGTCGCTTGCGACGAAGGGCTCGACGAGTAAATGAACCCACAGACAGAGCCCACTGAGTTTCTCGACGGATCTTCTCAGTGGGTCGCGTTTCCGATCCGGTGGTAGATTCTGCCAAGCACGGCTCTTGTTAGGGTTCGTGTTAGCAACGTAGTTAGCAAGGTTTGAGCCCCGTGACCGTGTGGTCTACTACTACTAGTTAAGGTTACGTTGAAATAGCCTCTCAAGGCTCTCAGCTTAGGTAGGAAAAAAAAAACAAAAAACATGGAAGAAAAATTCAATAAGAGTCAATTTTAAACATGTTTGAATCGCGCACGTGTTCTATCGCTATCACGTATGCCTCTCAGTTTGTCGTCCTGATATTGGACACAAAATAATTGTTTTTACTATCTCAAAATTCATATTATTAAGTGAGTAGATAAACATCTGGAGCATAAAAAATCGATTTATTTTTTGCAGAAATCATAATAATAAAGATATGTGTGTGTTTTTATTGGCGTTTCCATCTAGGACGATATTGAATCTCTATTATTATAATAAGTTTGTATTAAATATGGGCGCATAGATACAGTACAGTTAATATATAGGTGTGTGATTTTAATTTTTTTCTCTGAAAGTCATGTTAACAAACCTGAAATAGGTAGGTATCCCTGAACAGAGTTGATTTCAATATGATAATATAATACCGCTAGAGCAGTCTTTTTTTAATATTATACTAAATTGTGGATAAGAGATGTTTATTTCCAATAATTTGGTACAGCCTAAAGTTGATTTGGTCATCTTAGCTGGTATTTTTGAGTTTAAATTCTAGTAATGGCACCGAGAATCAGTTCGTTTAAAATTTAATCACTCATGAAATTAATCAAAAAGCTCGTGGCCCACCTACTATTAAGCGGCTAGCGGATTTAAAAACAACTTTAATGACTTAATGCTGCAGTTCTTTAACACGTGTGTTCCTTGTAACAAATGCAAGATAATTACGGATCTTCAATCCGAAAACTATTTTATGTGTTTTTTTGAGCTCTGGATGAGTACGCGGATTCATTGCCCTTGATGTTAGATTATTATCATGGCACATAGCTCTAAATCGGACGGCATGACTACTTTACACCAGAATTACAGAATACATTTAAACCAGATTTACACCAGAATACATTTAATACAGGCCCATAAGAGGTATTTTTACCTTTCTTTTACCACATGTATAATATAATTTACTGTAAGCTATTTTTATTTTTATACTCTCCTTCTTTCGTTATCAATGTCGTCGTAATCACGTGTTGGGTAACACGTGGTGCATTTACTGGAGAAAATTGGTTGCTCTTTGAGGTTTTTAACCAGAGCATAGTCGCAATACTCGACGTGAATTAACCAGCCGTCACAAATTTTAAGCTACGGATAGTAGAAACATTTGTTTTTTTTTTATTGCTTAGCTGGGTGGACGAACTCACAGCCCACCTGGTGTTAAGTGGTTACTGGAGCCATGGACATCTATAACGTAAATGCGCCAACCACTTTGAGACATAAGTTCTAAGGTCTCAATGTAGTTACAACGGCCTCCCCACCCTTCAAACCGAAACGCATTACTGCTTCACGGCAGAAATAGGCGGGGCGGTGGTACCTACCCGCGTGGACTCACAAGAGGTCCTACCACCAGTTATTTTTACTTTTCTTGTAAATGTTTGTGTCCTTCAGTGCTCGCGGGACACGCCCTCGTCCGCCACCCGCATTCACGCGGACGCCATCACGACGAAACGCGCGCCCCTCATACGCTTCGAACTCATCTCTAATTGACGGTAGTACAACTACAATTAATTACTGACCAAAAAAAACGTTCTTCCTATTCGTACACTCTTGACAGAGCGGTCGTGGTCATGCATCAGTCGGATCCTGCGATACCGATGCTCTCGCGATGCGACGCCATGTGGCACGATGTTTCGCAAAGTGAGAGCAATCATTTATGTTGGAGTGAGGATGAAAAAAAACCTACAAATAGTTATTTTAGACGTTACCATAGCATTTAATCTACAGAGTTCAGGGCGCATTCTCATGCCCATACTTTGATGCAGACTTTTTGTTATTTGGAACTGACAATAACAACATAATTGCAAGACGACCATAAATTTCATTGCAATTTTTTTGTCATAAAATTTTTGATCGTATACATTGTCCGTATCTCTTTTTGAGATCTAGTGATGTGACCTCAAAATATTATAGACCTCAAACCTAACATATTTTAGTTAACTTTTAAAGATTTTTCGTTAAACATCAATATTAAAATTCAAATATATTCTTATATCGAACACAGATTCAATTCAGCTGATCCAAAACCAGAATAGATATAATTTAATTTTTTTGCTGTATTTGAATGTTAATTAAAAGCATGCTACAACTCTAAATATATTAAATCTTGGTATATTGCAGTGCCAAAGTTAGAAGATTTGAGATTGAAAGACTGCCCACCGGAAATTAAACAACCTACCTCAGTACATCGTCCCAGTTCGTAAGTTATGGCTTAGAATATACCAACCCAATGTACCTACCGATCTTCGTTCAAACAGAAAGTTCTTAAACATTTTGGTATTTACTCGATCTTCACTGAAACTTGATTGAAATTCCATTAAATGATATTACTTTCAGATTTATTATCTAAATCGAAAATTTCGCTTATAACTTTGTACTCTTGATTATGATGAAAAGTCAATCAATAAAATACAATTAATTATTTCAAGAACTAAGTACAGTTTTAGTAATCGTTTTAGAGTCGTCGTACTTACTCGAACTGCTTTTAAGGTTAAACCTCACGTTTTTTATTGTTATTTTACAATCATCGAAATAGTTTTTTTAAAATACAATGAGAATAAAAACGCGGAATTAAACCATAAAAGTATATTTATGAGTTACATTATAGATATTGAGTTACATTACAATTATGAGTATTATTTTTGGTTCGATTTAGTATAAGTGGTGAGGTGCCAGCGATAGGGTGTGAGGTCCCAGTAGCAGCGGGCGGTTCGCCTCGCTCGACGCGTTCAGCGCCGGCTCGCCGTGGCCTCTACTCCGCGTCACCGGCAGCGACGCGCCCGCCCCCCGCTCCGCGACATCGCTCCGCTTCTGTCGATTCGCAAAGCTCTAACGATTCTAGATCCAATCGAAAGTTAGTAAATACTTTATAATAAACCAGCTGACCCGGCAGACTTCGTAGTGTCTCAATCGATAAATAAAAGACCTAAACGGAATCCCTCCGACGGGAGACACGTCAAAGGAAAAACAAATTTTTTATTTTTATTTAATTCCGAGCATTTTCATATTTATCTACCTTTTAAACCTTCTCTGGACTTCCACAAATAATTCAATACCAAAATTAGCCAAATCGGTCCAGCCGTTCTCGAGTTTTAGCGAGACTAACGAACAGCAATTCATTTTTATATATATAGATAAGCATTTATATATATGTATATATAAATATAAATTCAAGCTAAATTTCAACTTTTCGCCCCAAAAAAATTAGAAATGCTAACTTATAAACTCAAGGTTCGTAAAAATACAAATTTATGAGACCTTGGATTTATCTACATGTTTTTTTATTATACATATTAATTTTGTTGAAACAGACACAAACACCGGTCTCGTCGACAACAGTCTGATGCCGAGAGTGAATTGTCTCGTGGTTCAGGCCGGTCGGGGCGGCGACATCGACGCCATCGATCCCGGCATAAGCATGAGTCCGGCTCCGAAAGAGACGATTCTCAGCCTGATACCAAGTTAGTAAAACCGAAAAGTTAAATTAAACCTACATATTATACTTAAATTCAATTAATCATATTATATTAAATTTATAAAATAAATTAACTTTATAATGTAATATTATTCGCAAAACGATATTTTGCTGAATATACTGGAATCTAACAATACTTTCGAATAATTGCAGAGAATATGAGTTAGTTGACTCGGATTTGCAATGGAAAGAAGTCCTACGACAGACCACAGCAGGCAGTGGTGTCCAAGTGAGTTATAGCATCTTCATTTTTATAAAACACTAATTAAGAAAAATATGCTACTAATGTACTTTAACGAAATTTTGGTGTTTATAAGGTTGCTAGTGTTCGTCGGTCACAGATGGAACCAGAAATTGGAACACACCGTTCTTCACATAGGCACAGAAAGCATAAAAAACATAGGTACGAGATCTCTTTTAACACTTTAAAATGACTGTTTATATAACTATTTCGCCTACTAATTACTATTTATTATTTATTTACTGAACGGTTTCACCAGGTCACGTTCCAGATCTCCTAGTGAAAAAAAATGGTTGCCAAGTGAAGTGAAACAGCATTTGGAATTTTCTTTGATTGACACTACTGGCATGACGGAAGAGCAACTTAAAGAAATACCATATACTGTCGTACAGACTAGTCATGCTCGTCAAACAAAGCTACGAACCTCTTCTAAGCATCGGCAGTACGTTTTACTTAGCATTTTTATAAAATAATTTCTAAGATGCTATACGTAAATTTATTATTCTTTATTTCTTTCTTAATCTTTAAATTTAACACATATCTCTAAAATCTATATTTCTGTGAAAGTTTTTACTCAAATTATCCTAATGATGCAGGGTAGAAAACGGCTCATTGGCAAGACGAGACAAAATCTCTTCGTCTCATAAAAACACGAACGACACTCTCAATCAAGGATCTCTTCGATCCATCTCCAGTACTTTAAGCTCTCATAGGACAAGCAATGAAAAACATGGAAGGTAAGCCATTCTTAAATTCTGTTTTTTAATAAAAATAATAGTTGAAAGGAGTTATTTGTACTAAGAAGGTGATCATTTTTTAGGCGAGTATATCCAACGTTCGATGATACCGTTGGGCATACCGGAGATGATTTTTTGACAAACATTGGTTATAGAGGAAACGTTACTCCAAGCTCAAACAATAACAATCCGTATAGTCCGGTCACAAACAGTAACAGCAACAGCTCTAGCGGTGAACTGATATCAGGAAGTGCGCGTGTTTCGCATGAACATACAGATTCTGGTCTCGGTGCCGACCAAGATTACGCATATTCTTCAGAGAGGTAATAATTTTATTAAGTGTCGATATTTTACGATTAAGTATCTCAGAAAAATATGTTCCACAAACCACGTGAAATCAAAGACCGACTTTAATTTAAAAAAAAATTGCATTACAATAAAAGTTTAATTCGTTTTTTCTTCGTTATATTAATTACTAGCGACCCGACCTCGCTTCGCTTCGGAAACATTAAATTTTATTATTAATAGCTGAGTCTCGCGACGTTACCCGCGGTTATTGTCGTACCGCGAGTGACGCCGCGGGGCGATGCTAGTCTAAAAAAGTAGCCTAAGTTACTTCTTATATCATCAGCTACCTATCAGTGAAAGTCTCGCCAAAATCGGTCCAGCCGTTCCAGAGATTAGCCGGAACAAACAGACAGCCAGACAGACAAAAATTGTAAAAAATGTTATTTTGGTGTACGTATCGTATATATATTCATACGCATGTAGTAAAAAGCGGTTATTTCAATATTACAAACAGACACTCCAATTTTATTTATATGTATAGATTTGTTTCTTTAAAGCAGGTCCAGCGACAGTGCTAAGTGTGGTGCGGGCGGGTCGACAGTCCCTGTGAGTAGGCAGTGTGTTGGCGCGGGTGCTGGGACGGGAGCGGAGCCGCGGGGTTGGCGGCGGCCGCCAGCTGCACCGCGCGGGTCTGGCTCACAGCGTTCGTTGGTGTCGGTGGCGAGCGACAGCGCGGCCGCACGCCGCCCGCGCGAACTCGCACCCCGCGGCTGCCCACACGCCGCTCACGGAAGCATTTCTCTCTTCGTGAGTGGCCGCTTCGCTTCTTAACACACTTTGCATTTCGGCGACCCTTCAAATATTACTTCCTTCAATATATAAATCAAATTTGTTTTTACTACTTAGTTTTCGATAATTATATCAATCAATACAGCATTATATTTAAGTTTATGTTAAAAAATATGCGTCTTGAAAATCCAGTTGACATGGATACCTGTATATACAATTTGGTATTTATTCAATATTTTCTTTTTACATGCAATGTTTCAAACAAGGGTCGTCGAACAAAACTGCAGCTCCTGTTTTAGGGTCGCTGAAAAGCTAACCGTGTACAGGCTGCTGAACATTTATGATTTAAGACAAATAATCATATTACTCTAGATTTTTTCTGATATTAAAAAAAAGGTGTAGTAATTTTTTCAGGCTAAGTCTAATTCACTGACCATCTTCGAAGTAGAGGTCATTTCGATTCTATAGCTTTCCCTTACTGATTATATTTTGAGTTTTTATAGCTTCTTGCTAAAGGGATGGTAACACTACAATATGCTACAGTATAGTCAAAGCACACATATTGAAAAAATAATGCAGTTCTTGTACTGCTGTAGCAGATTGTTGTGCGAAAACAGTTACAACATACAACCGTGGAGTTAGTCTTGAAGGCATTGGTAGTTTAGCTATCAATTGTTGGGATACACAGAGACATGCTAGCAACAACAACATATTGGTGGGCGAGAGCGGTTCGCTGGCGCGGCGGTACGCGCGACCCTCGCGCGAATCTCGCGACCACAACGCGAACCTGCCGCGCACACACTCGCGTCCCGTCACGCGACACGACAACACTCTCGACATTATCTTAAAACCTCTCATTGAAAGCACGCAGTAAGTAACAAACACTCCGGGACTCGAACGTCTTTGTGCCGCATTGAATGGATTGTATGCTGCACGCATCATTGGTTTTGATCTCCGAAGGAGTCCGCTCTATGTTTGTGCATGTCGGTTGTGGTTGTACAGTAGCATGCGGGTAGATTGTGCTGGTAGATTAACACATTTAACTAACATTTTAACACTTGATTTCTATTGTGTTTGTGTGTTTTTTTGTGTGTTATAAAACTATCTAATTTGTGTAAATAATGATAATCTTTTTTTGTTTTATCATATTTTATAAATTTGTTTTTATTTTATTCTCTTATGTAACCAAACAATATGGTTTGTAAAAAATAATTAATTAAACGAATTGTTATTACTACAATAAATATGATGTAATTATAATAAAATACAGTAATTATAATATAAAATATATCAAATAAAAACAGAATTTCTTAAATACAATTTCATGTCATAAATCTGAAGGATATTTTTCCAATTAGACTGCAGAGCAACTGAACGAACCAGGAGAGTCATCGGAAACGCCTACGCCATCCTTCTCCGGAAATAAGCCAGTTCCTGCCGAAATGAGCACGGAGCTATAATTTATTTTTGATTTTTTAAATGAAAACAACATAAGCACAATGACTGTTTACTGAAATATAAAATTGTAACCCTTCTTCCAAAGTATTTTTTCACAGTAAATTTTTCAGTATCACCATAATGAGACTTGAAAATTTTTTGTACATATTTCATATATGCATTTGTAATGTTGATTAGTGTTTATAAAACTAGGTATGTAAGTTTGAACAGTTTATACCTCGTACCAAAGACTTTGTAATAATTCAAAACAATAATGATTTTTTGATATATTCCCTTTACTACGAAAAAACAATATATCGAAACACTTTTCATGAGAATCCCAAAACAATATTCAATTAATGAAAATTTTACGCATTTTGAAACTACACTAAAATTATTCTAAAACCAATTCTAAGCGTAAGAAATACTTTTTAACGTATTTTTGTCTTACATTAGTTTAGTTAATCAATGATGTTGTCATTTAAATATGTGTTTAATGCGTTTAAATTCGTACTGATTGTCAATTGAATAGCGCAAGAGATGAAATTTACCACGTAAAAGCACATATTCACTTCAGGGCATAGTTTTGCACGGCATTGTACTCTATGCCTTGACATCCTTTGTATATGTAACTGAAGGGAAATAAGGGTCCGGCTGTAATTTGATAAAGTAAAAAGCGCTGGGTCTCGTTGGATGCAGGTGGCAATGGACCGGTCGCACTGTAAATCTATTGGAGAGGCCTATGTTCAGCAGTGGACGGCGATAGGCTGAAATGATGATGTAATTTGATTAAGTCTAACTATTCTCTTCCCCTCCTCAAGTCGCTGGCAAGCAATGAGCCGAGTCTAAGCGACTGAGTATCTTCTCGATAAGCTATCATCAGTGGTTGGTGACACGATGATTTTCATTGTTATGTAGCTCAGACGTTGGTCAATTTCTACATTTGTTACCTTTCTCATTTCAATTATCTATTCTAAATTGTGAGCGGGTTTTCAAATACTGTCTATAAAATAGTATAATTATCTTAGTTTAACACGAGTCGTAAATTTGATCAGTAACAGTAGAGTTATGCTCTACAGTACATCAATATATAATCAAAACAAATACAAAACATTAATGACAACAGCTGTTTATTTATTTCGAATATATGGAGAGTGTTATTGTTACTATAAATTTAGGATTCTGCAATAATTTTCATTTAAGATTACTTTTATGTTTTAATCTAAATAATGTTTTATTGCATGGATTGATGAAGAAGATTCACGGTCCAAATGACGTTAAGTGGCTACCGGAGCCCATAGATGATTCACAATATAATCACCACCCACCTTGAGATTTGAGATCGATTTCTCAATTTAGTTTTGTATAACAGCAATCCCACCCATCAAAATGAATTTACATATAAAAACTTCAGTGAAAACACATATTTAAATACCAAACAAAAAACTATTGAATAAAAAGCTTGCGAGAGATTTACAACGTACACGTGCGATTCCCACGCTTAATCTCTTTGAAATCGGATCTCATGTAAGAAGCATTTTGGGCACACGCGTGCTGACTACCCGCAATATTTGTGCTTTCATAAATATATTTGTAGTTTATAATCGTATTTTGTACATATATATACCACGGCTCATATTGTAAGGCCCGATTTGTAAATAAGTATTTGTTTACCAATAAAATGTACATTGTGTAGTTGTTTATGTCGTTTTTAAACATATAATTTTAGATTTAAGACAAATTGTCGCATACAAGCATAGTTAAACATTAATAGATATCGTGCAATTTATTTGAATTAAATTAAATGAAGATCAGTCGATTTGTACTGCGTCAAGACTGAGTTCAACATTACTGTTTCAACACCCCAAAATGTCAACTTAATACTGTATTTTTACAAAACTTCTCCAAAATTTTCATTAAAGGATCTACTTTGAAATTGTATTTTATTGCTTATACCTAAAAGAATTCGTAATTAAATTCACGTATACATTATATTTTAAATCATGATATTTTAGGACTATCTGACAAAACATGAGTCAACAAAATTACATTTCCAAATGTACCTAATAAATCTCTTTTATATGAACGGTAAATTTTAATTAAGAAACGTTGACATTTAAATTGTCAGTGATTCACATAAATTTTCTGAGCTTCAAGAACTTACAACAATAGTAAGATGTAAGGACTTATCGATTGTCTGACAAAGACTGGCTTCAGTATTAATTAAGGCGTTCTGTCTCAAATATCGCCTGCGCCCGACCGCCATTAAATGTAATGAGGATGAATCTCGCCTCGCCTAGGTTTTTTGATTGAAATTTGTAAATTTTCGATTTACCGAACAATGATTTAACGCTTAAAGGCCTAAATATTTTCTTAGTAATTCAAATACTTATTTACTTCAAATTTCAGAAATACTTTCGAAAAAAAACCTACTTCGAAAATTACAAAATGGTAATTTTTCCATGAACGATCCACACAATTAGCCGGAAACTTAATTGAGTGGACGCTACAGTGAAGCCCAATTTGTCTGCATAAAAGTAAAAAGAAAATACGGTGCAAGCCAGTCCATCAAAGCTCGGATGACCACTATTCGGCGAAGGGTGAAAACTCATTAGGCACCAGTGTTTAATGAAAGGGTTCCCGGGGCGTGTATGATTACTAGTTAATTGAAAGGTTGCAAAGCGCTGAAACAAAGTCACCTTATTTGTTGAACTCCATTGGAAACTGTCGTGATTAATGTTTTAAATCCTTCTGCATATATCGCCCTGAAAATTTCTAGACTTGAAGCCAAATTTCGGTAATAAAATACTTTTGCCAGTCGCTATGCTGCGGAATACTGATGTAGTAAAACATCCTTTGTTGTGTAATTACGGCGAGTGGCTGTCGCCATACATTACTTTCCGAGTAGAGATTTACGCAGCATTATTTGAAGCTTTTGGCTTCCTGCTCACCCTAAAATTAGGTTTCATCTATATTGTACTGGTAGTATTACTAGTAGGACTAAACAGATACATACTAGATATATAGAACGTTGATGATATATACAAAGTAAAATTTACATTATGATGTTTAGGTAAATTGAATATTTGGACCTTGAAGAATCCGTATTTGAATTCGTTTTGACCATTGGTTTTGTTGTATTTTCATTCAACATTTATCAATATCAGATCCATTCTCTTTCATTTAAACAAAAATTATAAACAAAAAAAGTAGTATACCTTCCCGGCGGACACCCGATATTAATATATTTAATAATACAGAACCGATATCAATGATAATTTTTGGGTTTAAGTCTTATGAACCAATTATAAAAAAATAGACCTCATCCCCAAGCCACAAGCAACAAAATCAAATTCTTTCATAACCTTTTTCGGAATAAAAAATTATATTAAGGAGGTATCCCATTTTAAGCAGACACACTCGTGTTTATAGCTATTGGTAGCAACCCTAACTGATTTCGGCTTCGACAAAGACTCATTCTAATAATATAATAATGAAACTTAAATATTAATAATTAAAGTATAATTACAAATAGTACTAAGTGCCTGAGTATTATATTTAACAGCTAACAACGATATAAAATTAAGAATTCAGAGGTCGGAACATTTAAATTATTTGAAATTTACTTTTTGACTGAAACGGTACGAAATTTACAGTTATTCTCCGGTAATGTTAGTTTTATATAATGGGAAAGGAAACGCTGCAAAAATAATGGACATTTGAATAAAACATTCACGGATGAAAGAGTTATGCTTATCGCAGAAAGCGATCGATGAACATACTCAGCCGTTCGTAGAACCATGCTCTAACATATTTAGGAAAAATACATAATAAATGTTCACGAGAAAACAGGCCTGGAATGCTCATTACTTTGGAATAAGAAAATAATGCCTGCTACTACGAAGCATATCGAGTTCTCAAACACATTTTTCGTTTTGAATTCTTTGGATAAACTTGAACTGTTTGAAATTTTTGAAGCTACAAATATAGCAACCGTAACAAAGTGAAAAACAGAAACTAAAGTGAAAAAGATACTAGGCAAAGTATTGCCCCCCCCTGGCGATGGTGACCAGGGGCCAAGGGTTCGTCGCGGTGCAGTTGGAAGGGACCGTCGTGATCGGGGCGTACTTCTCTCCGAACAGGCCTACTGTCGAGTTCGGGCATTTCCTGGGCGGGATCGGGGCGATTGCTCGCCGCCTCGCTCCCCGTCCAGTGATTCTCGCGGGGGATCTCAATGCGAAGTCTGTCGCATGGGGCTCCCCCCGCTCGGACGCTCGTGGTAGGCTACTGGAGAGGTGGGCGAACGCGGCCGGCCTCTGTTTGTTGAATAGAGGTTCGGTTGCGACGTGCGTGCGGTGGCAGGGCGAGTCTATTGTGGACGTTACGTTCGCAAGCCCGGCCATCGCACGCCGTATCCGCGACTGGAGAGTTTTGGAGGGGGCGGAGACACTGTCAGATCACCGATATATTCGGTTTGATCTCTCCGCCCGCTCCACAGTCGCGGACGTCCACGGGGACCACCCCCGTGGTGCGTCCCGGTCATTCCCCAAGTGGGCACTGAAGCGCCTGAATAAGGAGCTCCTGATGGAAGCCTCTACGGTGGCGGCGTGGGCGCCCATGCGTCCACACCCGGTCGAGGTCGAGGGAGAGGCAGGGTGGTTCCGGGACACGATGCGTCGCATCTGTGATGCGTCGATGCCCCGGATCGGCCCTCGACTTCCTAATCGCCAGGCGTACTGGTGGTCGCCCGAAATTGCGCAACTCCGCGTGGAGTGCGTTCGGGCGAGGCGCGAGTGCGCCAGGCATCGCCGCCGCCGCCTGCCGCGGCGCAACGATCCGATTGCGTTCGCGGCAGCAGAGGCCCGGCTGCACGGCGCATTCCGCGTCGCGCAGAGGGCATTGCAGCTGGCCATCAGAAGAGCCAAGAACCAACACATGGAGGGTCTCTTGGAGACGCTGGATGAGGATCCGTGGGGGCGGCCCTATCATATGGTGCGCAATAAAATGCGCCCATGGGCCCCCCCGATCACGGAGCGTCTCCAGCCTCAGCAGCTGCTGGACATCGTCTCGGTGCTTTTCCCGCAGGAGCGGGAGGGATTTGTCGCTCCCGCTATGGACGCGCCGCCGGACTACGACGGCGAAGTCCCTGCTGAGGTGCCCCATATAACGGGGGCGGAGCTCCGTGTGGCCGTTCGCAAAATGTGCGCGAAGGACACTGCACCCGGCCCGGATGGCGTCCATGGCCGGGTTTGGGCCTTGGCTCTTGGTGCCCTAGGGGACCGACTCTTGAGACTTTACAACTCCTGCCTCGAGTCGGGACGGTTTCCTTCATCGTGGAGGACGGGCAGACTCGTGCTATTGAGAAAGGAGGGGCGCCCGGCGGATACTGCCGCCGGGTACCGTCCCATCGTGTTGCTGGATGAGGTGGGCAAGCTGCTGGAACGCATTCTGGCAGCCCGCATCATCCAGCATCTGGTCGGGGTGGGACCCGATCTGTCGGCGGAGCAGTATGGCTTCCGAGAGGGCCGCTCAACGGTAGACGCGATCCTTCGCGTGCGGGCCCTCTCGGAGGAGGCCGTCTCCAGGGGTGGGGTGGCTTTGGCGGTGTCGCTCGATATCGCCAATGCGTTTAACACCCTGCCCTGGTCCGTGATAGGGGGGGCGCTGGAACGACATAGAGTGCCCCCCTACCTTCGCCGGCTGGTGGGTTCCTACTTAGAGGACAGATCGGTCACGTGTACCGGACATGGTGGGATCCTGCACCGGTTCCCGGTCGTGCGCGGTGTTCCACAGGGGTCGGTGCTCGGCCCCCTTTTGTGGAATATCGGGTATGACTGGGTGCTGAGAGGTGCCCTCCTCCCGGGCCTGAGCGTAATATGTTACGCGGACGACACGTTGGTCGTGGCCCGGGGGGGGAGTTTTGCTGAGTCTGCCCGTCTTGCTACGGCTGGGGTGGCGCATGTCGTCGGCAAAATTAGGAGATTGGGCCTCGACGTGGCGCTCAGTAAATCCGAGGCCATGTGGTTCCACAGGCCCCGGAGAGTGCCACCTGTCGATGCCCATATCGTGGTTGGAGGCGTCCGTATCGGGGTCGGGGTGCAGTTGAAGTACCTCGGCCTCATTCTGGACAGTCGTTGGACCTTCCGTGCTCACTTTCAGAACCTGGTCCCTCGTTTGTTGGGGGTGGCCGGCGCGCTAAGCCGGCTTCTGCCCAACGTCGGGGGGCCTGACCAGGTGACGCGCCGTCTCTATACGGGGGTGGTGCGATCAATGGCCCTATACGGGGCGCCCGTGTGGGGCCAGTCCCTGGCCGTGGGGGTGGCGAAGCTGCTGCAACGGCCGCAACGCACCATCGCGGTCAGGGTCATCCGTGGTTATCGCACCATCTCCTTTGAGGCGGCGTGTGTACTGGCTGGGACGCCGCCTTGGGTTCTGGAAGCGGAGGCGCTCGCCGCTGACTATAGGTGGCGGGCTGAACTTCGTGCCCGGGGCGTGGCGCGTCCCAGCCCCAGTGTGGTCAGAGCACGGAGGGCCCAATCTCGGCGGTCCGTGCTGGAGTCATGGTCCAGACGGCTGGCTGATCCTTCGGCTGGTCGTAGGACCGTCGAGGCGATTCGCCCGGTCCTTGTGGATTGGGTGAATCGTGACAGAGGACGCCTCACTTTCCGGCTTACGCAGGTGCTCACTGGGCATGGTTGTTTCGGTGAGTTCCTGCACCGGATCACAGCCGAGCCGACGGCAGAGTGCCACCATTGTGGTTGCGACTTGGACACGGCAGAGCATACGCTCGTCGCCTGCCCCGCATGGGAGGGGTGGCGCCGTGTCCTCGTCGCAAAAATAGGAACCGACTTGTCGTTGCCGAGTGTTGTGGCATCGATGCTCGGCGACGACGAGTCGTGGAAGGCGATGCTCGACTTCTGCGAGTGCACCATCTCGCAGAAGGAGGCGGCGGGGCGCGTGAGAGACGCACAATCCCGCCGCCGTCGAGCGGGGGCCAGGGAGGCGGATGTCGCCCAAGCCCTGGCCCTCTAAGTGTTTCGGGTCCCCCTCACATGTCGGTCTGGGGACCGGCGAGGGGGGCCTAAGAAGACGACGTGCAAGCTGCTCTGCACGCGTTTTACGCAAGAGCATCCGGGTGATGGAAGGCCGGCTATCCTCGACCCACGCTGGTTCTGGCCCAGCGGGGTATTCCGTAGGGTAACCCACTCTAACCGGCGCCATCTAGGCGGGCTTCGGACAGTCTGCCGACCGAGAGGGCTGGTGGTCGTGGCGCCGACGACCGCCAGTCCGGCGTCCCGAGGGGGAGGGTGATGGGAGAGATGTGCTCCGCACTAAACGCTTCACTTTCCCCCCTTTGCCTTGTCATGAGTTCTGTCTCATGCGAGGTTTGGACGTTGGTTGTTGAGCGACAGGAGGTTTTAGTCAGTTCGACTCTGACATACCCCGCCCAGTATCCCCAGAAAAGGGCGGAAGTCCGGCGATTTCCTCCTGACCAAAAAAAAAAAAAAAAAACACAAAGTATTGCAACGCAAAGCTAAGAATTCAAAGACTTTAAAGGAATGTAAACACGAAAAGTTTGCTTTCGAGTTGAAGCAACTGAAGCCGGAAACGCATTCGAACTCAACTGCCTGGAAATATTAATTCGAAGCTGCGGTAGCGACAAGAGCGCCCTCTACCAGCTTCCAAGCGGACTGCGTACCGCCTTCGCTTTTCACGATCGCTTCTGCTCTTCATAAACGATATAAACAGGCTTAAAACATCATACTTGAATTCTTTTGTGAGTAGAGAGCTGCTAGACTTAATATTTTTGCTATGTTATCATTATGATCTACTTACAGAAGTTGCATGCACGCTAAATGAAAACTATTCAGTTTTATTCTCACACCTCGCGTTTAATACTTATATAATAGTGACGCATATAAAAATATATACATATGATCATTATATACATATGATCATTATATACATATGATATAGTAATATGTATCTGGCTCCGATTCTACAGGGTTAGTGCATATAAGACCGTATATAATTTGTGCCAGATTATATATTTACTTGTTGTTAATAATTGTCAATTGAATTTTTAGGCTTTGAGACATGAGGTCGACTTCTCAATCGTCACATAAGGAGTCTTGGCCTTAACTAAAATTAGAATAAACCACGTACATAATTGAAATTGCAAATTCGAAATAGAGTGACAAATATTGATAACACGTACCTATTCATGTGAAGTGAATAGCATAGTAGTTGCTCTTGCAGTAGGCAATTAGCACTATGACAATGACATTCAAAACGTGCGCAAACAGGACAGACGCTCGGTACCACAGAGTTCCAGACATTTTACATATTTTACGATGTTAACACTTGATTTAATTGAATAACATGACATAATTTTATTTAGACACGGTTTGAAACTTTATTAATAAATTGTTTTCAGAAATTAGAAACAATTACTATATTATGTGTGATAAATCTTCACAAGTAAATAATATTGAAGCGTTTCTCTGTGATTTAAAAAGCCTTTTAAGCTACAATATTACTTATACTTGATTAAAACCAAACTATCCATTTTTGATTGGGTAATAATATTAAAATTGTCGAACGCGAATATTTGAGACTTAGATCCCCTATCTCGAAGTGGATGGCGGCATTCACGTCGTGATGTGTACCGCCTCCAGTAACTTTTTGCAACCAGGCGAGCCATGAACACGTATGCTCATCTACAGCAGTGATAAAATTTGAAAAAATAAGTTGAAGAATTAGATTTTTTAGAGCTATAGGTATCGGTCACCGCGGAATAGATCTAATACATTTAGTCTACTTGTTGTATACACTAATATTGTGCATGGTTTCTAGGGGCATAGTTGTTTCAATTTATTATTTATTTTTATTCAAAGCTATCATAACTTTTACTACGGACCCTGAAGACCTTTTTTTTCCACAGGAGAAAATCGCCGGATCCCCACACGCGCGGCGGGTGAGTCTGTATAATAAAAGTGTGGCATTGATTCGTAGAATACAAGTCACAATGTCACAGTTCAAAGAATTGTGAAATAGAAGTGGTATTAAGTGGAAAAGTTCCACAATGGAGACATTTCCTGACCTTAAAGGCGACTCGACCGGGATTTCATGAATCGGCTGACTAACTTTAAAAATGTACTGGTCCTTCTTATACTACTAACTTCTTGAAAATATAGACATCTTATTAAAATCTATTGATGATCGATTTTTTTTGTAATGTACAATTGTAATGTCATGTATTGACTGAAATTGTTTGAAACATTCATGGCTCAATAGGTGCCATACTAAGCGTATTTGTATAGAACGATGAGATTGGGACTATATTGAAATTCTGTGGCAGATACGTATCAGCTACAATAAGTAAATACAGCCCTAACATGTATATTCATATTGAGTGATGCGAAGGTCTAAATATTCAATCCTGCAGGCGAGTACCATTTTTCCTTAAGAAATACGTATACACCCACCACATGTTTACTAGTGATTCTCAAGCTAAAAATAAAAATGGGCCGTAAAAATGAAGCCCGCAATATTTCTAAATTTGCGTAAATAAATACTTGCGTTAGGGCGGATCCTGAGTCAAACTAAATACTATTGATCTAAAGGTGGAAGGGATCTATAATAAAAAGCGAGATTTGAAGTACTTTTACCGTAGGTATCTTGTCTGAGCCTCTGGTAATGTCTGTGTAAACGAGAACCAGTACCCACTTTACGTCATACGGGTCTAGTGCTTGTCTTTTTCCGATCACAACAAAAAAGACCCAAAGTTTACGTAGGATAACTTAAGAATGCTCTGCTTAAGGATCGGGCTTTGACTTCGCAAACATAACGTAGTGAGCCGCCACGTTTGAATGGAATCGAGAACTAAGCACAGTTTCAGATTTCACTGTTACGAATTTGACACAAAGCTAAATCAAACGTCATTTCCACTGAAGCCCTTAATCACCCAACAAGCCTTTGATAAGCAGAGCCTGTAAAGGTTAACGTAATTCCTTTACCTATAATATAACTACCTATGTTTATACGTATTTTAAGGGTAAATTGCGTGTATGTTTGGTCAATTCGTGATTAGAGATCCAGAATTACAACAATAAATAGATCGTGTTTTCTCAAATATACTATAATGGGATTTAATGTAGCTACCTAAAAGAACTTTTTTACGTTTTTAATACTGCAGTTTGATAATTAAAAAAAATCTTTACTAAGTTCTTACTTCTTAGTCGTTAACACTCTCTTGGCAGAGTAGCACGACTCTGCCAAGAATTATCAGTCCGTGTGGTGGTGCGCTTCACAAGGCTTTGGCATTCCTGGCATAACGCGAACTAATGACATCTAAATAAAGCTTTCCTAAATAAATACAATGAATTGCTTAAATCCTGAAAATTTAATTTTACAACTGGCCGCAAATGAACAAAAACATTTGTGAAATGAAAAGAAAAGCAATTTATTTGCAACTCAATCGCTGAGCTTCGGATTTTTAATTAAATAAAACGCCGACAGCTTTTTTGTTTTATAGAAAATTATTAAGTTATTTTCCATCAAAATATTTAGGACGAAAATGTATGTATGTATTATTACTTTATTTCGGAACATAAAGGAATCGAGGAAAACTGAATTACTTTTCTCAAAAACAATTTAGACTTGGTTAATAAAAATAATGGATGATAATTATTGAATAATGGATAATTATTATAGTATATAATTATTATATATTATATACTATATAATTATCCATTGGATGAAGAAAATTGTATTTTTGATGAACTGGAACAATTCATTTTGTGTAGCATTGCTCGCGTTTAATTGTTAAAAAATATTATAATTTTATATATCTTGGAATAGCTTAATAGTTTATATAATTTTACAAAGTCCAACTTTGCATAATGCAACTTATATAATAATTTATACAATTTACATGAATCTAAAATAATTTACCTGCTTGTCCTGGGCTTTGTGGGGCCGTAAGAGGCTTCCTGTCTGAGAACTTAGCCTTTGGTTACAAGCCTTGTTAATTAGGAGAGGAACCCTCTCGAATGTCAACTAAGTTTGTTGTGGACGTAGAATCATTTTAGTTTGTTCATTTAGGTATTTTCTTGTTTTTGTCGTACCTGAAGGGTATAAGAGCTGTATATTCAGTCCAAGTCCGGTTAACATATAATTCTTAAACGTCAAACAGAACATTTTTTAAACATAGCACAAACAAAGAGCGTTGCAGTAAGTTTTTTCTAAACTCTCAATCTAAAGCAGTGATTATCAAACTTATTTCTTTTACCGCCCCCTTTGAAAATCAATTATTTTTCAGCGCCCCCCATTTTTTATACACCCCTAAAACTTTAAAACCCCAATTTCATTAGTTTAATTAATAAATGTTGTATTAATTTTAGTAAATGTAGTACCACGTAGTACATATGTATTTGTAGATGCTATTATTGTTTCTTCATATTATTATATGTCCG
The DNA here is from genome assembly GCF_030269925.1 of Bombyx mori. Taxonomy (NCBI): domain Eukaryota; kingdom Metazoa; phylum Arthropoda; class Insecta; order Lepidoptera; family Bombycidae; genus Bombyx; species Bombyx mori. The sequence continues at coordinate 10,268,630 of NC_085111.1, forward strand.
TACATTGCTGCAGACCGTGTACATATTTACAAATTTGCAAAGTAAAAATGAATTCTTCTCATCAATATGTTTGCTTAAATTGAGAATTAATAAAATAAATTGCTAGTTCACTGTACTATTACTATGCTAATTTATTAGAACGAAACTATTTTTGTTCTCTTGTTGTCCTCTTGTTGACCTCAGAAGGCGAATCAGAATGGCAAAGAGAGCTATGTCCCAAATGGACCGTGTTTGGGAGGACAGAAAGATTTCGAGGAATACCAAAAAGCAGCTCGTCACCTCCCTTGTCTTTTCCATTTTTCTCTACGGCGCAGAGACTACGACCCACAAGAAAGCCGACCGCCAACGCATCGACGCGTTTGAGATGTGGTGCTGGAGGAAAATGCTCGGGATTCGTTGGACAGAACACAGAACCAACGAATCCATTCTTACCGAGCTCAAGATTCCAATGCGCCTCAGCACTACATGCGCGCGGAGGAGTTTCGAGATCTTTGGACATATCGCCAGAAATAGAGGTAAAGAAATAAGAAAGGGAAAGAAATAGAGGTATCTGGAAAAGCTGCTGGTAACAGGCAAGGTATGCTGGAGAAGGCACAGAGGCAGAACTCCAATGCGCTGGTCGGACCAAATACGCTCCACTCTCAATACCTCAGTTCACGTTGCTACCCACACAGCCGAGGACAGGCAGGAATGGCGCAAGATGGTGCAGGAGAAAGTTATTAGAGGAGGCCAGGACCCTCAGCACAGGTTTTTCGACGCAAGAAGGAAGGAAACTACGAAAAATAAATTAATATCATTTCGTATTATAGATAAATATGGGTAATTTTTCATAGAATTTTAGTTTATAATTTAGAACTGGTTCAAATAAAAACCGCCGCCTAAGTCAGCGTTTTTATTATTTGTAATAATTAATATCTATACTTAATAATATTATAAAGAGGAAAGATTAGTTTGTTTGTTTGTATTGAATAGGCTCCGAAACTACTGAACCGATTTGAAAAATTCTTTCACTTTTTGGAAGATACATTATACCCGAGTGACATTTTTTTTTTTTTTTTTTTTTTTTTTTTTTTTTTTTTTTTTTTTTTTTTTTTTTTTTTTTTTTTTTTTGGTCAGGAGGAAATCGCCGGACTTCCGCCCTCCCCTGGGGATGGAAGGCGGGGCATGTCGGAGTCGAACTGACTAAAACCTCCTGTCGCTCAACAACCCGCGTCCGAACCTCGCAAGGGACAGGACCCATGCAAAGGCAAAGGGGGGAAAGTGAAGCGTTTAGTGCGGAGCACATCTCTCCCATCACCCTCCCCCTCGGGACGCCGGACCGGCGGTCGTCGGCGCCACGACCACCAGCCCTCTCGGTCGGCAGGCTATCCGGAGCCCGCCTAGATGGCGCCGGTTAGAATGGTCTATCCTACGGAATACCCCGCTGGGTCAGAACCAGCGTGGGTCGAGGATAGCCGGCCTTCCATCACCCGGATGCTCTTGCGTAAAACGCGTGCAGAGCAGCTTGCACGTCGTCTTCCTAGGCCCCCTTCGCCTGTCCCCAGACACCCGAGTGACATAGGATCTTTTTTGAAAAAAATTAGGAATCCTTACTAAAACTCCCATAATTTAACCCAAGGTGTAAAAAAAATTACCTAAAATATTCTTTACGTCGCGTGCCCTTCGAAAACTATTGATGATAGAATAAAATAATGTCCTACGACTTTGTAAAAATTATTATTATTTACAAAAAGTGTCGCGACAGCATATGTCTAACTATTATAGTTATGCCACAATACGTGTTCTTTTATTTAAAAAAATGCCCCTGGTAAGACACGGAGTGCCCTCCTACCTTCGCCGACTGGTGGCTTCCTACTTGGAGGACAGATCGGTCACGTGTACTGGACACGGTGGGATCGTGCACAGGTTCCCGGTCGTGCGCGGTATTTCACAGGGGTCGGTGCTCGGCCCCCTTTTGTGGAATATCGGGTATGACTGGGTACTGAGAGGTGCCCTCCACCCGGGCCTAAGCTACGACGCAGACGACATGCTGGTCGTGTCCCGGGGGTTTTGCTGAGTTTGCTCGTCTTGCCACCGCTGGGGTGGCGCATGTCGTCGGCAAAATCAGGAGATTGGGCCTCGACGTGACACTTAGTAAATCCGAGGCCATGTGGTTCCACAGGCCCCGGAGAGTGCCACCTGTCGATGCCCATATCGTGGTTGGAGGCGTCCGTATCGGGTCGGGGTGCAGTTGAAGTACCTCGGCCTCATTCTGGACAGTCGTTGGACCTTCCGTGTTCACTTTCAGAACCTGGTCCCTCGTTTGTTGTGGGTGGTGGCCGGCGCGTTAAGCCGACTTCTTCCCAACATCGGGGGGCCTGACCAGGTGACGCGCCGTCTCTATACGGGGGTGATGCGGTCAATGGCCTTATACGAGGTACCCGTGTGGCGTGGCGCGTCCCAGCCCCAGTGTGGTCAGAGCGCGGAGGGCCCAATCTCGGCGGTCCGTGCTGGAGTCATGGTCCAGGCGGCTGGCCGATCCTTCGGCTAGCCGTAGGACCGTCGAAGGGGGCCTAAGAAGACGACGTGCAAGCTGCTCTGCACATGTTTTACGCATGAGCATCCGGGTGATGGAAGGCCGGCTATCCTCAACCCACGCTGGTTCTGACCCAGCGGGGTATTCCGTAGGATAGACCATTCTAACCGGCGCCATCTAGGCGGGCTTCGGACAGCCTGCCGACCGAGAGGGCTGGTGGTCGTGGCGTCGACGACCGCCGGTCCGGCGTCCCGAGGGGGAGGGTGATTGGAGAGATGTGCTCCGCACTAAACGCTTCACTTTCCCCCCTTTGACTTTTCATGAGCTCTGTCTCATGCGAGGTTTGGATGCTGGTTGTTGAGCGACAGGAGGTTTTAGTCGGTTCGACTCCGACATGCCCCGCCCTCCATCCCCAGTGAAGGGCGGAAGTCCGGCGAGTCCTCCTGACAAAAAAAAACCTGTGGCACTCGGGAACTGCGGCGTTAAAGCTATTGCATAGCATTTTTTATCAACATATGACTATATAATTAGACAATGATGATTTAATATTAAAACAAGAATAAAACAAGACCACGCTATATTAAAACTTAATAAAGGCAAAACCTTAACTGTCCCCTTCACACTCATAAGCTAAACCGCGCGAGAGAGAGATGGGCAGACTTTTCATGATGCGCATGCAGTGTGACGTCACGCCACGCGCTTATTCACAAACACTACACCAGCGCAACATGTGAATGTGTTGAACGCGAGCTACATGGTAGGCGGAGTGAGGGATGTTAGGTTTTTTTCGTTACGGAATTTCATGATTCGGTCGCCGCGCACAAGGCCCGCGATAAAAGCTATGCAATAGCTTAAAAATGTATGAACTTGTAATAAAATCTCTTTGGCTATACTATTTGTATCTGGCTGGTTTTGGTATCATTAAAAGTTTAAATTCGAAAGAAGATAATTCCAAATTAAAATTAGGAAGATGTGTGATTTTCATTTATTTTTCGTACTGTCAAGATGAGTGAATCTAATGAAGATATTCGATACATTTTAAAATTTTACTACAAAAAAAGTAAAAAAAAAATTGCGATGTTTATGGACCTAGTGCAGTGTCTGTGAGAGTAGCACAAATTTGGTTTAAGCGTTTTCAATCCGGAAATGTTAATGTCAAAAATGCACGTCGCTCTGGTCGCCCTTATTACGGATAAAATCGATGCCATTTTTGAAAAAGTGGGGCAAGATCGGCATATCAGTAATTACGACGTAACTGAAGAACTGGGAATTGACCACAAAATAGTTATGGCACATTTGAAAAAAACTGGGTACACAAAAAAGCTCATTGAAAGAAACCTAATGAACTGTGTACTCATTTGTGATTCTTTATTACGACGTAATGAAACCGAACCATTTTTAAAGAAGCTGATAACTGGTGATGAAAAGTGGATCACGTACGACAAGAACGTACGAGAAAGGTTGTGGTCAAAGGCCGGTCAGGCTTCACAGACTCTGGCAAAACCCGGGTTAACTCGCAACAAGGTGATGCTGTGTGTGTGGTGGGATTGGAAGGGCATTATACATTATGAGCTCATTATACATTATGAGCTGTTACCACCAGGCAGGACCATCGATTCTGAACTCTACTGCGAACAACTGATGAGATTAAAGCAAGAAGTTGAGAGAAAGCGGCCGGAATTAATCAACAGAAGGGGTGTGATTTTTCATCACGATAACGCTAGACCTCACACATCTTTAGCCACTCAGCAAAAATTAAGAGAGCTTGGCTGGGAGGTTTTAATGTATCCACCTTATAGTCCTGACCTTGCACCTTCAGATTTCTACCTGTTTCGGTCTCTTCAGAATTCCTTAGGCAGTGTCAGGTTAACATCACGAGAGGACTGCCAAAACCAATTGTCGCGGAATTTTGATCAGAAGCCCCAAAATTTCTATAGCAATGGGATCATGTCCCTACCTACAAGATGGCAAAAAGTTATCGAACAAAATGGTACCGACATACTTTAGTTAAATGTGAATAAACTATATTAAAAAATGTTGTGAATTTTCTTAAAAAATGCGAAGAAACTTTTTCCCCAATCTATTACTATACAGAAATAAAATAGTAAACAATGTTTACAATAAGTGAGCTGTTTAGGCTTACTATACTATTTGACATTGGACGGTAATGGGTAAATTGTAAAAAATAATAATCTAAGACAAGTTTTTGAACAATAATTATATACGCATTTCCATTTTATATAAAAATTATGATTCTTACATCAGTAATTTCAAAATGCTAGGAAAATGCTGTAAAATGCTCTTATGTTAAAAACAAGAAAGAAAGTAAAGAAAACCTCAATTTGTGTTTGTTTACGTAATTGTAATATTTTAAAACTCTGCATGGTAGTTTTTTTTCTAATGTTTAAAATAATTTCTGGTGCAATGTAATTAAGGTAAAATTGCTCTAATTTTTTAACTATCAGCGATCATACTCCGCAGAAACTTGTTACAACTTGATTGCGTACGGTGTGTGGGCTATTCTACGAAATCTATGTTAATTATTTTAAGTTTTTATAACATCATACAGGGTACAAATATAAACTAATTATTCGTTATTGTGTAGTAGGTGAGTTTTAATTTTAGTGAAATTTAAAATACTATAAATGAAATTACAAATTTTACAGCGCCCCCCTAACCCACATCAACGCCCCCCATTTTTTCCTGGGCCCCTTAACGCCCCCCTCGAGGTTTCAAACGCCCCCAAGGGGGCGTTATCGCCCACTTTGAGAAAGACTGATCTAAAGTAATCGCTACTGGCTTACGGTGGATTTTTAATTATGTTATTACGCATCATATGTGTGTAATCTAAAAACGATTGTTTTGTTTTTGATAACTATTTTATTTTAATATCACATAAATCAACAATAAAAACTTTCGTCTTAGTTTTATCGATATTAAACAATAACCGATGTTAATTTAATAAAAAAATATTCATTGTTTAATATCGTATAGTTGAGTTCCAATGAGATTTAATGAAAATATTTATATTTAGCTACAAAATTGTTTACTGATTTGGGGGAAGATGCTCGCGCTAATTGGATTGAAATTTTCACACTCCTTGTGGCTGACGATATCGATTTTTGATTTACTTCTTAATGGAAACAAGCGTCAAAAGCCTCGTTCCTTTTGTGGAATAGAATCGTGAATATTTCCCGATAAACGATCGTTCGTTTCACATAATTCTAACGGATCGTATTGGTCATCCACGTTGATTGGAAGAGTTTGGGTTTTATACCGATTGAAATGTGCCTATTAATAATTTTGACATTGGTTATAATGGGGATTTCGTGAATCGAAAATTTTAATTAGAATTACGTGTTTGCGGAGCTTTGCTTTAATAATTTGAAATTTGATGATCATCAAAATTGCAGTCACACAGAATCAGAACAGAAAATTGTATCACACAGAAAAGGACTATAGGTTTTTTTTCGTTTCCTGAAATGATGAAAAATGTAGTAATAAGGTATTTGTAGTAAGGCGTATTGTGAGCACGCACGTGTGAGTTCCACGACTCAGCCAGTTACTGTCTATATATGCGACCGCTATATAAAATAACTGACACATCGACCTCACGTCTCAAGATGGGTCAAGTTGTAATATCTTATAGCTTCGCTAAGCACTTTAGAATCGGTGGTCCTTGAGCCCGGTCACCGGCTTATGACATAAAAAAGTAGTAGAAATTGAGAGTTAGATTCTTTATGTTCTTATGATTCTAACAAGTGAAATAATGAAATATGTCTCATGCGTTGGTCCGGAACCGAAATAATCTAAACACTAACGTCTTATAGTTACTTGACCTTCTGACCTCAGTTCATGATAGTGTGTGTTCGTCCGATCATGACCTATGTAAGTGTGTGATGTTCGCTCACGCGGCTCTTTCTCGCATAGACTTCCTCCTAATCTAACAATCCTCTAAGTAATTTGGATCTATTGTTTTGAATAGTCTTTGTAGACGGGCATACGAGCAGACGACCATATGAAGGCTACAATAACTGACCTGGACCGGCCTAGTCATGCCACTTCGAGCTTCGACTTTAACATCGGGCAGTCTGCTCAACTATAGCAAAAAATCAAAATGGATTAGTTTAATTAGGTGTCTTTTTATTTCAGACAACAATAGAGGATGACAATCGTCCGCTTACCGGGGCTCGTGACGTGTGGAATCAGACAGCGCGGCTCGAGGTCGTTTTCAATCACGACCTGTAACGATTTTCCTTAACAATATTACCGGGCAACGGGCGTATCCCCTAACTTTATTACAATTTCCTTGTTTCGGATACAACGAACGGGCTCCAAAACCCTCGCCTCTAATAGGTATCTGTTTTGTTATTAATGCCCTTATACGGATCTCCAATTATGACATCGTCGGGAATTCACCCTCTCATCGATAAGCGACAAGCATTTCTGTGTTTGCAATCACGTAAACTAAATTAATACAAATTGGTTTGACAATAACGTGTAAATTGTGTTATTGATTAGTGTGTATCTCTATTCCTCTCGCTCTGATAATTTTTAGCGTGACTTAATGTCACTCACACTAAAATTTCTATTTTTAAATTAATCTATATAGTGCTTACGGACCATGAAACGTGAAGATGATATTTTAGTTGTATTGTAATGATGAATATTTTACGATTATTGTTTTAATAAGACATAAATATGTTTTCATTGTTTATAAAATAACTAATTAACAAAATATATTTCTTATGTTTGTATTCTTGTAATAAAATTAATATTTATAGTTTTATTTTTTATTTTTTATTTTAGGCTTACTTGTTGTTCTCGTTTAAGCAATGGTGTAGTAGGCTGTATGGAGGATTTTGGATGTAAATCATAACTATCAGCCCGAAAGCGGTTCGCCTTAATTGATACAACACCACAACAAAACCACGACAATTATTAAATTACCAAAATAACATAAAATTGGATTAGAAACAAATTCATGTTCTGAAACTAAAGACAAATAGCTTGTGTAAGGAAAAAGGGGAAGGAACATTACCTAATTAATTTATTCTCTCTTCTTATACATATTACAATCTTACATCTTACATCATCAACATTGAAATTAAAATATCGACCTTTTACTAAAAAGCACGTACGCAACAATAACTTTCAAACTTATAATGAAGTTGCCAAAAGTTGGTAAATTCGATTCACCACGGAATTTCTTCATAATCATTCAAAACCTAGAATTTCGTAGATGGCAGATACAAACTCTTTAAATTTAGATTGATCAATTAGTGATGTCCAAAAGTGTCGGTAATAGTGGCCCTATACTGGTCGGCTTGTGAAGGCAATAAACAAATAGACCAACACGTGAATAAAAACTTTCACCAAAAGTAACAACACAGTAACACTTCTATATGAACTCACGTTGACTTCAGATTATTGTTGTCCGACGAAATGTATCACTTACTACACGAACACAGACAATATCACAGAATAATTTGGAATTCACTCGTACACGTTCAGGATATGTGTAGAAAGCACTGTCTCGTAGCATTTCTAACAGAGTCGTCTGCAATTTGTTCGTAGTCTCTGTCGTTTGTGATTGAAATTCTTGCCGCTCCTTCAGCTCCGCTGTGACGTGACTGCACGAAAACGGATAACAGCCAGGTATATTTCACCATTAAATCTCGAAAAGGACCCTTCCGCATTCCTTGTTGGGGAGATCGAAATTACGTCACATGAACACGTTTCATAAGGATCCCCTCTTTGCATCTCGATGGGTATTTTTAAGCCCGTGAAATTTGAGATAACAAAAAGCCAATATTTAATATTAATAATTTTAATGAAATTTTCGGAGATTTCTATTTATATTAGTATTAAAAATATTAAAAGAGGTTATTTATATTTTCGAATTTGTATTAGCCCACAAAACAAAGCGGGCTTTGGCCAAACAGTAATAAATAATTTACAAAAGCGGTCATGTGAAAGACGATCCCCTCTTCAGTGGGGATGGCCATGCGATGGTTAGGTATTTGAATTGCTAATGACTTTCCCGGTCGAATAACTTGGATAGCCACGTTAGCCGGTTTTGTAGACACTAGATATAAAACCGCGAATTGTTAAATATCTATTGACACCACGAACCCTATATTATGTCATGTCTACAACACGCGCGCTCACAGACTGACGTCGGGTTCTAATGTTGGTCATCTATCAAACAAACAACGTATAGAAAAAAGTTATTACGAAAATAAACCCAGAAATAAAATGTAATTAAAAACTTTTTTTAATATGTTTCGAAGACGTTCTATCAAAACAAAATATTATTTTACCAAACTTAATCTTAATGGTTGACACTTCAGGAAAAATGTTTTCATAACACAAATATAATGTTTTATAAGCGCATGCCTAACAGAACTAAACATTATTGTCTTAGGTTATCGTTAATTAATTATTCAGAAGTTCATTAAATTCAAACTGAAATCATTTATTTCAATCTGTTATAATTCATTAAAACTCAGTCTGTTAGATAAAAAAATACTTTATAATATGCTTTACTGCACAAATGTACTTTGAAAATATTCTAAAACATATAAAGCGATACTTGAATGTTTTGTGGGAGCCTTGTTTCAAAAGCGCACACAAGAAGAACTCTAGAAGACTTATTGATTTTAGGTATTCGAGCAGTTGGAAAAGCAAGCTATGTTTGTTCTTTGTATTTAATTTACAAATTTGAAACTGGGGAATTTGCAATATTTTTCACACACACATTATATTCCCAAAATTTGCTTAATGAAACTAGAGTTAGAATTACAATTCCTCAGACACATATTATAAATCGCACAAATAGCCCTCTTCTTCAACGTAAATATCGAGCCAACATCGTCAGCATTGTTATTGCCCCATAGTAAGATGATATAGGCCATAACACTATGATATTAGCTAAAATATATCAAACGGGTCATATTAACGTTTACATTACGTACACTGAATTATGGAATCTTTAAATAATATCAATAAATTGCTCGAAAATTACAATTCTCTAATATATAAAAAGCAGTGCAAGTCAAAATCCAACCTTTGTAAACATTAACTTGTTAATATAATATCATTTTCCATTTAAATTATTCACAGCTCCGTAGCTGCGTCGTTGAACTCACAAACGAAACCGGTGACTGGTGCGGGGGTGGTCACTGCTGCGCAGTAAATAATTGCAAATTGCGGTAATTCCCGGCCTACACCTAACTTCTCTAGGCTCTAGAGCCTCGACTATTCCAAGCCCCGGAATTTCATATTAGCTACCCGCGACAAAGCTTTGCTGGTTTCAATTATTTTGACCGAGAATAAACATATATTATATTTAGATATGCAGTACCATCACCTTGTTTGTTTTGTTCCGGCTTAATTAATAAATTCCAAGCACAGGTGGGCTTAAATCCTTTTGACGTTACAAGTGAGGGAAAATGGTAGATATTTGAAGCATCTTCTTAGTCAGATGCTATTTTTCTGTCTCTTTGTCGAAAAAGCAGTTACGCATTCCGGCTCGAAGGCCAAGATGGCACTTTAAACCAATTTTTCCCCCTACCTAAACGTGGGCAGCCAAAGGGGCTATTCCAACTACTCACAAACCGGTAGATGAGTTCACAAGCTCAACCTGAATGAATTGCTAACACTGATCCTAGCAAGAGCAGTGCTTTTCTGAATCTACCACCGGAGCGAAATCGCGAAACCCTTTTAAAGAGAACACCTATCCTAAATTTGTGCCGTGGTCTGAAGTTTACCTACTTACTGGAGATCAACGACATCTTCCAACTCGAGTAGTAGATAGCCGTATCATCGACGAGGAGGGCTCACTGGGTGGCCGATGACTGGAGTATGTCGTTAATGTATAAGCTGAAAAGTAGCGTGGAGAGAGCATAGAGCGGACGCCCTCCACTCGATACCGAAACGAACAGTTCAACAAGAAGTCTCATAAACAAGCACGAGGCTGTCTGACACTCCCTTAGTGTACGGTTTGTAAATTAAACTATGGTGCCAGACTTGGTCGAAAGCTTTCGCGATATCAAAGAGGGCTCAAAGGGGACGTTTCTAGGTCTCTTTAGTGTTTTGCGCGGCATCCAAACTTCGTCGATCAAGATGCCTTACGAGGTGACGAAGTCTCAGGGGGACTTACGAATCAAACGATCGTACAATTTGCCTATCGCTATGAGGGGAGCTAATCGGATCGTTAGAATGTACGTTGAAGTTGTAAATTGAAAATGATACTTCAACTCATAATCGTTGTATCTCTTTGGAAAAAATCATGTTAATCCGTTACTCTATAGCAGTTTCAAATAAGATCTGTAAGACACATTTTAGCATTAATCTTCATAACAAATCTATATTATTGTATATAATTTGAATTACACAAAAATCATGAATGTGAGACGGCTATTCGTAGGTAGATTTTGAAGAGTTGTAGCCTCTATAAACGTGGATATTTGACCAAATTACCGTAATGTAACGCTCTATGTATAAAGTTCCGGTAATCATCGTCTATTTGCCCTCAAAAAATCCAATAAAACTAATAATAAATGCTTTATTCGGTGGCTATTAACTGACAATGTCTTCGAGGGAGAACGAAAATAGTAGCAAAAATATTTAAGTTATTAATGTGTAGAAAACTTAGGAATACAACTCTATAGTATTAATAATCATCAATACATATAACAAAACAGTATAAATCGGTATATTTTTAAAAAACAAGTAGAAAGGAGGTAACTAATGACGAGAGAACATAACGTCGTTGCAAATTTGAAATCTCCTATGTGTATAAATAGAATTTTCAGGAAAATCTAATAAAACTACCTCCTGAAAAAAAATGCACATATTTTGATAGCACTTACACACATACTTTGATCTACAATAAAATGCAAACCGACACTTAGGATTTTTAAGATTGACGCGTCATAAAGTGAAATATTGAGATATGCACATGGGAGTTTTTGCTGAGTAGGTATAGGTATTCAAAATAACTTCCGTAATAGATTTTACTGGTGGTAGGAACTTTTATGAGTCCGCGTGGATAGGTACCACCAGCATGCCTATTTCTGCCGTGAAGCAGTAATGCGTTTCGGTTTGAAGGGTGAGGCAACCGTTGTAACTATACTTGAGACCTTAGAACTTATATCTAAAGGTGGGTCGCGCAATTACGTTGTTGATGTCTATAGGCTCCAATAACCACTTAACACCAGGTGGGCTGTGAGCTCGTCCACCCATCTAAGCAAAAAAATATATATGAAAACATAATTTTGGCCCAAAATGTCACATAGGAGATTTTAAATTTTCAAGCACGATAAAACATTTGATTCTTTGAATTATATTCTGTAAGCGCACGTTTCGAGAACTACTGAACATATTTTCTTGCATTATAGTTTTTTTTTTTTTTTTTGTAGCTTATCTGGATGGACGAGCTCACAGCCTACCTGATGTTAAGTGGTTACTGGAGCCCATGGACATCTACAATGTAAATGCGCCACCCACCTTGAGATATAAGTTCTAAGATCTCAGTATAGTTACAACGGCTGCCCCGCCCTTCAAACCGAAACGCATTACTGCTTCACGGCAGACACAGGCAGGGTGGTGGTGCCTACCCGCGTGGACTCACAAGCGGTCCTACCACCAGTAAATATTTTCATAGGTACCAGTTCACCAGTTTTCATAGGTACACAGAGATAGATTAATTTGGAATGGAATTTAAATGTAAATGTGGAAAATTTATTTAGATTGACTCGCGTCCTCTCTGGGCTGGCATATTGGCGACTAGTTAAGATTGTCAAGTCTCAGTCGGTGGTGCACTAAAAGAGCATTACTCAAACCGCGGACTCGGATCTCCCCAAGTTAGTCGTCAGGGAGAACACAAAGCTTGCCTGACACCCTCGGACGTGTTACCCCTTATTACTACTACCGAAGACATGAAGCAATAAAAACTTACGACCGCTACATTTTCATATGTACACAGAGATTAATTTGGAATGGAATGTAAATTATTGATTAAAATCGGATAATGTTAAAAAGTTTTGGCATTTAAATATTGTTGGAATTTACTATTAAACTGTTAAATGTTAGAATTTGCATTTCAAATTATGTTAATAATTCGAAAGTAAATCCATTATGTTTTCTCGCAAAATTCACAGAATCGATTGTGATGAAATTTGGAATATACTTATAGTTTGAAGTAGAAAGTAAAGTGAAACTTTATTTTTTTATTTTTTTTATTGCTCATGTAGGCAGACGAGCACACGGCCCACCTGATGGTAAGTGGTTACCGTCGCCCATGGACTTCAGCAATGCCAGGGGCAGAGTCAAGCCGCTGCCTACCGCTTAATACTCTCCACAAGCTTCGTTTGAAGAAGGACATGTCATAGCACTCCGGAAACACCATGGAGGGGAGCTCATTCCATAGCCGGATGGTACGTGACAAAAAAGATCTCTGGAAACACACTGTGGATGACCGCAGCGGCTCCAGGTAGTATGGATGAACTCTACTCCGGTGGCAGGCGGTGCGATGGTAAAAACGAGATGCCGGTATCATCTCGAACAATTCCTCAGAGCACTCTCCATGGAACATACGGTATAAAATACAGAGGGAACCGAAGTCCCTCCGCAGATCCAGAGGTTCCAAACGATCCGTGAGAATGGGATTAAAAACTAACTTACTAACTTAAAAACTATAAAAAATCAGATATTTTAAAGTTACTTATAGGCAACTAATAACATTTCAGTTTTGTTGTCAAAGCACTTGATGAAAAATGTTTCAAAAATCACAACAGATTGTGATTAAACCTGAGGTTTAGTAATTTTGGCTCCCCGTTGTATCAATTCAATTAAAATTTATTTTATCTTGTAACCTTATAAATGCCGAGAGCGGGGGAAAGGCTTCAAATTACATGACGGTCCTATTAATGAAACACGAAAATTTGAAATTTCAAACCTTTGTTCTGGCGATGTGCCGCTTTTGGACAATTATTCGATCTTAATAACTTGGTTATTGTGAGTTCCAAGAATTCAATTTAAAGTACAGACGACCATGTATATACCATATTCTTAGTTATATTTATTGACATTTTAAAAGGAATTTTATAATTGAAACAGTTTTAAATTTCCTTTTAATAAATTCTAATTTAAGCCTATTTTAAAAACATAATAATTTAGGAGATTTAACACTTTGAACGCCATGCAGCCCACCGGTTGGCCTAGCGTACTATATATACCAATCGGGCCAAGCCAAAATCAGGGAATCGGTAATTTTTATCAACTTGAGATGCTCATTTTAAAATTTATAAACTGCGATAATATGCACGGAAGATAAAAATTAGCGACTTATACCGTCTAGTTTTTAAGATATTTTAAAAATCTTGATAAAAACCACAACTTTATTGGATTTGAAAACCAAGGCGATCAGTTCGGCTAAAGGGCCACGGGGCTTACTTCCATATGCGTTTTGTTTGATATCTGCAATCTGCTTATAAGAAGCGGTTATGTTGAAACCCTCACGCGGGCCACGGGTGAGCCTCGTGGCCCGAACGGTTCAGTAAGATAAGGCTCACCGGTGAGCATGAATTAAAATACTTGATTTTTCATGTGGCACTCGACGTGTTAAAATTGCTGGTAATTGTTGTATTTGTTGTTTCACTAGACATAATTTAAACAGAATATAATTATGACTACTTTTGTGGTTTAATTTCGTGTTTTTACGAGTATTATTATTTTATTACTGACACGTTACTCTCAATTAACTTGAAATAGAGGTAAAAATGCCTTCAGGGTTATAATATATTACTTAATAGTAGAGTAAATGATTTTTATGTCAACTAATATTTACTTTCGTCGCAAGGAATAAAATTAGTGGATATTTGAAAATTAATATTTGATGCATTAATATTTTATGTATTAGTTTTTACCTAGGAAATTGACGTTTAGTATAAAGAGAGTTAAAGTTATTTTTTATAAATATTTTAATTTCTATCAATCAATATAATAATATACACCCATAGATAGTAAAGATGCATATTTTCCAACGTAGTGGTAATTTATCAATGCCCTTCTTAAAGAATTCAGGCGTCCGGAAGCCAACAAACTCTTATCCTTGTCAAACGCAAGTCCTTGCGTGCGTGGCTTGACTGGCATTAGTGATTGAGCGTGGGCAGAAGCAGAACGTTCCCTTGAAGTGTACCGGATAAGGCAATTCAGGTATTCTAAATAAAGCGAAGCCTATATAAAATTTTAGTAATAAAGGCAACATAACTAAACAGCCATTCGATTTTTCGGCAAAAGCCAAAAGTAGGTATTAAATAATGCAATTTGTAATTCCTTTTGTTAGATCATATTATTATGCTCGTTTAAGCGTAAATTCGTTCGAAATGAGATAAATTGTTTGTAACAGAGTTAAATTGTCTGTTAATAAACTATTTCAAGGATTAACCGCCACATTACGGTACCTTGAAATTAAAGAGGCTTTGTTTTCGAAACAGATTCTATTAGTTCCTTTAATCTCATTTGTTCGGTCCGTGAACTAGCTACCTGGATAATAAGTGGATAGAGTTATGTAGACAACAACAGAGCTAACTTTGAAAATACAGCTTACTGTCGGCTTGGGAGCTTTTTTTTCTAATTCTATTCAACTGAAAATCTTTAAGCTTTGCCAATCTATTGAGCATGACTCGAAGCTGATAAGTACGTTCAATGTCCAACAAAAGGAGTAATCCCTGCCATACATATAAAATTACGATCCGGGAAACATTATGGAGCGAAAACCCGAAAGACCGCGGCCGGTCCGCGCGGAAAATAGAATCGTTACCTCTACCGTCGTTCCTTATCTGGACATGGCAACTCCCGTAAACACATACGGAATGCTCAACAACAAACCCTTAAATTGCATCTTATTTCTTTGTTATTCATTATTAAAGATCAAAGCCTTAGATTTGACACGGAAACCTACTCCAAAAAAAATTCACTGATCTGTTATTGAAAAATTTAAACTTAAATTGAATACTGGTGAAACCTGATCAACTTATACAAGTGACTTTATTTTGACTATTGCTAACTGTGACTGTGCGAAAAACAAAAAGTTTTTATTTATTTATTGCTTAGGTAGGGATGAACTCACGGCCCACCTGGTGTAAAGTGGTTATCGGAGCCCATAGACATCTACAAAGTAAATGCCGCCATTTCCAATTCGCCAGATAATGGGAAGTAGCATTTTCTAAGTTTAATACTATGCTAAGATCGTGAAGCGACATTAACTAGGAGGTTAGTACACTTCTGTCAGTTAAGCAAAGTTTTCTTTCGTAAAAGTGTTAAAAACGAAAAAAGAGAGAATACTTTGAAGCAGACGTCAAAAGTGACAGAGCAGTCGTTTTTTAATAAGACGCCAAAACTAAAACAACGTTTGAAACTTTGAGAAGAATACGCTAATAACAGCATTTAGTATTACGACGAAGACCTAGAAGGTACGGAGCGAGTGGATGTCAGCTCTCCGTGAAACTTATTGCAACTTGTTTACCCGAACCGTCTTCCCCACCCTTTGTTCGGGAGAAACTTTGTAGACGGTTACTCCCTATAAATACAATTTACATTAATTAATCTTGGAAGCTAGAATTCGAATAATAACTAAAGTAGTAAGGTTTGCGAATGTTACAACAAAGCTCAATTTGCATCAAAATCATAGTAACGGCTTAAATTAGTTCAGATCGTTTTTTTTATGGCATAAATGGGTGGACGAGCTCATAGCCCACCTGATGTTAAATGGTTACCGAAGCCTAAAGACATCTATAACGTAAATGCCGCCACCCACCTTGAGATATGGGTTCAGTATAGTTACAACGGCCCCAGCCTTCAAACCGAAACGCATTACTGCTTCACGGCAGAAATAGGCAGGGTGGCGGTACCTACTCATGCTGACTCACAAGATGTCCTACCAGCAGTAAAATAAGTTAATAATAACATATCAAGATAAGTTTTCTAAAGGAAATACACTGACAAATTTATGACACTCATACAAAGACCATTCTAGTGTGATTGGAGTTCATATCAAAGGTGTATACTCATAACGGTTGATAAATTTGCGAAGGAATAATATACAAGAACTTTGAATGACAGTAATACGAGAGTAAACACTGTAACGATAAGTGAGGGGTGAATTTATTACTAGCAATAAACCTAAATCAATCGCATTGAGGAAGAGGGATCTCGTTTCGCCCCTATCAGCCACATCTCATGGCAGATACCTCCCTTACTGGCCTAATTCGTATTTGCAATGGTCAGGCTGTTGAGTGATTTAACCTGAGATTTGCTTTGAACGCAATACCTTTATCACGATTTTTATTATCTCGATCGACAATGGCCGTGCCTTCACTTCTTTAAAAACCTTAAAACTTAAATTTAAATTTGTTTTAATGTTGATCAAAAGTTTTTTTTATTGCCCTTGTAGGCAGACGAGCATACGGTCCACCTGATGGTGAGTGGTTACCGTCGCCCATGGACTTCAGCAATGCCAGGGGCAGAGCCAAGCCATTGCCTACCGTTTAATACTCTCCCCCATCCTCGTTTGAAGAAGGACATGTCAAAAGTAACATTTTATTTGCTTTAAGTTGGCAACGAATGCTCACATAGATTCAAAATAGAGAAATAAAGTTTTGACTTGCTAAATATGGTACAAAGTAAATCTTTTAAAGAGCCATTCCGAGGTTGTGTGCTCAACGGATATCGACTTAATGAAGAACTCTCCGCGCCATCACGCGATGTGCCTCGACTATTTAACGGGATGGTGGGCTATTTACGAAGATTAACCCCTGGGATTATGCTCGAAGACGTAATTTTTCATTAAAAAGTCTATCAAGTCTTGGAACTTTATTAATTAAGTTGCAAACGGATATCACCCGCTTTTTAAATATTTTATTCTCTGGAAGAACAGCTCGTCGGTAAACTTAGTCGTTACTTAGTCTTGATTTATTTTTATCCCCATAACACTGAGAAATTATTTTAATATTTTTTTATATAAAAACCTATCACTAGTGTTTGCTCAATGATTGAAATTCAACCATATTCACTGGAACCTCAAAACTTATATTCATTTTATCTAATCAATTTTATCTTGTTTTAACATTAACATTATGAACGAAAAAATCGGCTACATTTGTATTTATTGTTTTTAAATTGGACAATGTGAATATTTTGTTAAAAAAATTCAAATATACAAAAAAGGAAAATACAAAATATTATTTTTTCAAACCACAGCGCTATTTCTAAAAATTACGTCCCACTCCCATGTCTACAGAAAACGACGTGAATAAACCAATTCTAAAAATTAATGTAAGATCTGAAATAATAATTGCAGAAAGCAAAGAAATGTGTGTTCAATAGTTCGGCCATCTCGGCGGTCAAGTAAGTGGCTGATAGGCTCATCGCTACGCTATTAGAAATCGACTTAATCAAGTGCACTCCGAGGGGAAATCCATTACCTTAACATATTGCCTCCATAGACGCCCCCGCTCCGTGAAGCTCCCTCGCTCTAACATGACTACGGTCTCTTCCACTAACCATTAATTTCAGATTTACGTCTAGCTTTCATCGTACAGCAGAATTATATTACATATTATTACATAATGTTAGTGTTTCACAAACCTGTCACATAGACGCACTATTAAAACTTAGGTTAGATTGGTAGTCCACAAAAAAAAAAAATTACTCTGTTCACAACAAAATAAAATATAATAAAATAAGTAAATGTAAAATTTCAATCAACATGCTAACTATTTTTTATAAAAATGTTCTCCACTTTGTTCGCCTATCACAAAACCAACTGCTTATTTATTTATATATTTATTTGGAAAACAAACAGTAAGTACAATATAAAGATAATATTTTGTGAAACTTTGTGAAGTTGTGTTGAAACAATAAAAGCTTTTTACCCGTAAGGGTTTTTGCACAAAAAGCTTTTGTTATTTCAATGTAAAGCTATACTTTGTCTAAAAACTAACTAGAAAATAAATATTCCTAGAGTTCACAACTTTTCGTATCAAAAATAAACGGTTCGAAGCCTTAAGCAAATTAATAAATGGTTCATTTTAATCATACAAAGTTTTAAGATAACAATTCCCTTTCTTTCTGAAATCACATTATTGACATAAGCCTATTTTCATGAGAATGTTCGTTGTACCGTGTTTTACGCTAATTAAATACGGTTCAGTTAACTAACGAAATAATTAATGTTACCAATTGAAGATTTACATGCTCTAGATTACGTCTATGTTTTACGATTCAAATTATATTCTTAAAAAGCTACGTCCTATAGATAAGAAGTAGTAGAATTTTATAAGCATAAATTCTTTCCAACACAAATATTTGAGTTGGGTATTCTTATTAGTTCAGTCTAATATTCAGGTCTAGTTCGAAATACTGTTGTCCTATTTTTAAGGATTTCTTTAAATGAAATCCCAAATCGATCACTATTTACTTGGTACAGCTGCAAAATGTAAAATTTGATTTATTTTGGGAATGTTTTTTTCGATACATTCATTTTTAACGTTCACGTAATTAAGCAAACAGCACTGCATGTTTTATTTATCTTTCATCAAACGGCGTGGATTTGAATTAGTTTTGAAATAAATTTGTTTTATTTACATTACCCGTATTGATTTTAAGGACTAAACTTAATAATTGACTTTCATTCTAGACTGACTAAATATTGGTGTATGTAATTTTACAATGAAGATATTCAATACCTTGAATCGCGGTCGTCCTATTACCTTTGATAGATTCCATTATGGCCGTACTAATACTCAGTTGGCGTATAATTAATTGTTTCTAATGAAGATCATTCATCAAGGACTAATTACCGAATTCCACTAACATGCCCGAAGTATCAATATATGGCCACAGTCAAAACAACTGAGGATGACGCGTAATTATGAAAACAACGTATGGAATACAAAAATAGGGAAACCGGAAAATATTTTTTCGAAGCTTATCATGTTTTGGAGTTTCCGGGTTGCGAGGGGCGAGAGATAGCGCGCGCACAAATTAATTCCGGTACCGGTCTTTGATCTCGGCGGCATTGTCGGCTTGTTGTACAAATAAGCAGGCAGACCTTCGTGCCGTGTAGCCTTCATAATTCCTCTCTCCCTGGAGACGACGACGGTGCGCTGAAAGGCTGTTTAAACCATTACATCCAAGGCAATAAACCTCTGCTACTAACATATTTACCTAATAAAATTTAATTTTGAAAGTAATGTTTGTTTCGTTTCAATATTAAGTTATACCGTTTTGTAAAACAATTTAGCCCCTGGTAAATTGCTGGGTTTTAATGAAACCGCTACGTTGCAGATTGTCTTAATGTTTTTACGATGTGTTGTAAAATAACTTAATGTGTAGCTATATAAGAGCAACTAAGTAAAATTATTCGAGCAACATGATCTAAAAGCTTGCCTTACAATGTATAATTTATTTCCTGTAACAAATTTTCGAAAAGATAAAAAGGAGTTTTTATTTATTTATATTGTAGGTATATTGGTATATATATATTTTTTTTTTATATTGCTTAGATGGGTGGACGAGCTCACAGCCCACCTGGTGTTAAGTGGTTACTGGAGCCCATAGACATCCACAACGTAAATGCGCCACCCACCTTGAGATACAAGTTCTAAGGTCTCAAGTATAGTTACAACGGCTGCCCCACCCTTCAAACCGAAACGCATTACTGCTTCACGGCAGAAATAGGCAGGGTGGTGGTACCCACCCGCGCGGACTCACAAGAGGTCCTACCACCAGTAATTACGCAAATTATAATTTTGCGGGTTTCATTTTTATTACACGATGTTATTCCTTCACCGTGGAAGTCAATCGTGAACATTTGTTGAGTACGTATTTCATTAGAAAAATTGGTATCCGCCTGCGGGATTCGAACGCCAGTGCATCGCTCAACACGAATGCACCGGACGTCTTATCCGTTAGGCCACGACGACTTCGACGACGAAATGGATTAGAATACATTGATGTTGGTATCTTATCGTAGTGTTATTAACTAATATTAGTAATAAGAGGTGCATGCATCGGAGACGAAAATCATACATGACGAAGTGACTGGGGCCATGGTGTTTTTAAAAATGATGACGTCAGCCACTCTGAGGCTCTTCAGTATTATGATTGCCTTTCATAGTAACAGTAATTAAAACTTAATTTTCTAAACAATTTCTTTTTTGAATTTCAAGTGTACAACAATAACAGCCAAGAGACTGTGGAATCGGAATATTTTTATTCATTTATTTATTTATTATGCGCACAATACACATTACAAGATAAAAAAGAAAAGATTCACAATAAATAACATCCAGTAAAAATTTTGGCTTGTAACATAAGCGACAATAGTCATTAGTATTTATAGTAGAACAGCGGGGGTAGTTCGTTCATTAATTTTCCTAAGTACCGTCTTAAACAATCGTTTACATGTATTGACTTATAATAGTTAACCAGCAATTTTAACATTGAAGAAAGAGTTAACTCTAACCAATCTTAGTTGACTAAATAGCAGCGTTGCGCCGATATGTAAGATACAATTTAATAGTAATATCAAGGACGAGCCGATAGCCCACCAGATGGAAAACTGGTTACCAGACCCCACAAACAACTTGAATACCTTCAACCTTGAGATATAAAGATTGACATTATTAAGATAGGTGATTAATTCCTGTAGTAATTTACTTTGGATATTTGTGACATCCATAGCAGCAGATGACGCCAATTCAGAAAAAAAATGGTTCGCGCGTAACTTGGTGCACGTGAAAGAAGTGAAACTCGATCCGGTAGTAGATTCATTCGCGAAGCAGCTGCTCTTGAGCTGTTAGGTCTCCTTCGGAGGCGCTCGGGTAGCTGTTAGCAAATCCCACCCCTCCTGGCTGAGCCTTTGCTCGCCCACCTGTCCTGGTGAAACTGGAAAGGCCTCCGGGCCACCAGTAATCCTTCAATCATAAAAAAAAAAGAAGTGAAACTTCTTTTGTGATGTGTAGTATTGTGGTTTTCTTCATTTTTCATTTTGTAATAAAATTTCTCTTGTAATAGTATGTATAAGATAAACGACCTAGCTCGCTTCGTCTTTTCCCTCTCTCCACAGTCGAGTGGTTCGCAAAATTCTCTATTTTTAATCACTCTCGCTCTTCCTAAATTGTATATTTTCTCTCGAGCCGTAACGAATCTGTCGCGAGTTAAATTTTACTCTCAACGCGCCTAAAGAAGTTTCACTTCAAGAACTTCAAGCGATAATGTCGTATTTCTCAGAGAAAGATCATTCACACCATAGGCATTTGCCATTGTTACTTCATGATGACGCAAAGCCATATCTTTTAAAAACCGTTTTGTCGTTACGATTAGAATAATAAATACAATATTCTCCATACGTACTAGTTTCTCTAAACCGAGATAAAAACACTTTTATTAACTTTCTGTTATTTCCAATTTAACGCCAACACCCATTTCTCAAGTTTTTTTAACTGTCGTCAAAGCCAACAGTTTGTGGCCCCGTTTGATCAAACATGGTCGTCGTCGCTTTTGGACATCGGACATGTCAATGGCACAATGAAACTGTTGCTTGCCGCAAAAATAAATTCAATCCTATAATTATTTTATACTAGCTGACCCGGTAGCCTTCGTAATGCCTAAACCTAAACCTTTGTATAAAATAAACTTAAAACAAACAAACAAAAGGAATCCGTCCAACGGGGGACACATCAAAGGAAAAACAAAATTGTTATTTTTATTTAATTCCGAGCATTTTCATATTTATCTACCTTTTAAACCTTCTCTGGACTTCCACAAATAATTCAAGACCAAAATTAGCCGAATCGGTTCAGCCGTTCTCGAGTTTTAGCGAGACTAACGAACAGCAATTCATTTTTATATATAGAGATTGAGATTATTATATGAATTTTAAACCCAAAACTTACGAAAATGTATTGAACAGAATACTTAAAGCAGAATCTATGTTGCAATGTTTTTACGATTGTACTATATTTCGTATCAAGCTCTAAATGAAATGCGAGATCACGCGCGTATCGTCCAGTCCTCTATTCACAGGCAGGATATCGGCGTTATTCTAGCAAATAGGCCGGAATGTGCACGCACTCTCGTTTTGTGAGCGCCTGCCTGGCGGCGAACTTCTCTCTATTACGTATTACCCAAATAGAATCGCTTCGGTTATGATGCTACGGGACTGGATTGCTGAGATTTAAGAAACTTGTTTATATGTATTTCCGAAATTTCATCATTATCGTATTTTATCCGTACGATTCTATCGAATGTGTAACAGAAATTGAATTTTGTTATAGCGCTTTCCTTCACTCAGCGCTACACTCGATTTGTTTTTTAAATAGTCATTATGTAAACATGGAAAATGTGAGTGAATTATTTAGGGGTAATAAAGCTTGATATATAAATACATGGAACTGCCATTAGATTGAAAAAATAGCAGTGATTTTCAATATTAACCTGTGACATTACATCAAAAATGATGAAATTATCAAACTCTAAAGAACATGCATTAAATATAAAAAAAACAAGACCTCTTCTGTATTACATTCTGCGGCAAACATTATTACAAATTTCTTTGATAGTGTGACAACTGGTCTCTGAAATGAACAGGGCGGTCATGATGTGAGGCGAGCTTTCCGCCAGCTCCATTCACATTACATTGCGGATCCACAAAAAATAAACTTATTCATTGATGTTCATACAGAAAAATATAATTTATAATAAAATAAAAAATGTACACGATGAAAAAAACACCGCTTGTTTCTAGAAGAAATTCTAGAAGAATTTTCCAGTAAACCCACTAGAGGATTGACAGACGTAAAATGACTAGTGACATGTGTATGTAGACCTGATTTAAAAGATATAGCTATTGAACGTGTTAATCAAAGCACATTCATAACAATGTTTTATTCACTCGAATAACAGTAGTATGGCTAGTTGAACAAACACAAAGGCATTGCGGTTTTTCGCTTATTATAATATGTATTATGTAGTAAATTTTTCCATTTTGGCTTCGACAATCTCTTACAACACCCTTTATAACTGACGGTCTCGTCTATAAATATCAAACTATGGAAAACCATCGCCCTCGTAATTCCTTTTCGTACAATATACCTTTCGGGCTTCTCATATTTTGATTCATGTTCAATGATACTTTATGTGCTTTGTGGGATTTCAGTAGATTTTCCTATTCTATTAAATATACAAATCGAACTGTCTAAAAGTTGTGGAATAGTATTATAGTTAGTAATAGTAGTAACTGTAGTTTGTAAATGCAACATTTATAATAAACTTATATTGCAACTACTTACAAAAACGCAGATATCTGGAAAAAAATATTATACAAAAAGTCATGTGTTATAAACATAAAGGGTGCGTTAGATAAGTATCGGCTTCCTGTGGCAGCGGTCGGCAAGTAGAAAGATCTCTGGATTAGGGTGATCTTTTAGTGGCTCATAGAGATAGCGCCGGCAAATTGAATGCTGCCCAGTTACGAGCTTATCCCTCTGTAACAGATAATTTGTTTATCTATAATTCATGTTTGGTTCTATGTAGTTGATTTGACTGTTTAGAATGGAAAGTGAAACATGTTGTCTCTGTCATACGCAGATAGTTTTTACTCTACCTGATAGAGATATTATAGTATATCGCAATATGTAGTTTTAATCTATATAACCTAATATAATCTCATTGTTCCTTATAAAAAAATCTATAATAAGTATTTACTATGTTTCACAAACAAATACGAATGAGCAGTTAGCTCGCTTACTTATCAAAGCAATAACGAAAATTCTATGTAAATACGAACATTGATATTACGTTAATACCGCACTATGAGATCTGAGCTCGAAGTAATTGAGAAATTGTAGTATATGACGCCTTTTTTACATTTCAAACCGGCGGCGGTGGCGGTACCTACCCGTGTGGACTCGCAAAATGCTCTACCATCAGTAATTACATACATAAATTATAATTTTTCGGGTTTGATATTTAGTACACAATGTTATTCCTTCACCGTGGAAGTCAATGGTAAGCATTTGTTGAGTACGTATTTGATAAGAAAAATTGACACCTGCCTGCGGGATTAGAAAACCGTTAGATGGCTTAATACGAATGCATCGGCCACGATGACTTCAATGCAACTTCATGCGGGCACAATACGCCAGCAACTATGTAAATTTTTAGAACTCTACTGTTTGAATAAAATACACTATAAAGTCTAAGCGGTTTTTAAGCCAAGACAAATTTTGCGTTATCTTCGAGCAACATTGAAGAGCGCCCATTAATGAGTACGGAAAATGTTCTGAGAATTTTCCCTCCTTGTTTAAAGTTCTTCACAAAATCATAAAATAAAAATTCCAAAATACCTATAATACCTATTCGATTTAAGAGGTTGAATAGTACAAATAAAATAGTCCAAAAAAATTGTAGTGACTATTTGAGAGAATCAACTTTGACTTTATTTCGGATCTCAGACAATGGAAGAAATTTTACGATACGCCTTTTATCACATAATTGCGGACTCCCAGTGTGAAAATAATGAAACGTAAAAGATGAAATGAGGGAGGGTTATGCTCTGTATCGCGAGGAAGGCAAAATGTTGCCCTCTCCGCTGCCGGAACCGGAAGTACGCTATCTCCCACTCGATTCCAAGACTTTACAACATGCTTACCGTGATCGTTTTCATAATAACACCGATGGCTGCGTGAACATTTTCTTGTTTCTTCGATGTTTAGGTACATTATAGATTTAATCTTTCATTTTTTTCATACAATTCTTGAAATAAATATGAATTGGTTTAGTAAAAGTGTTTTTAGAATTAATCGAAACAAACTTAGTTTCACGTACTATCAAATCTAAATATCAAATCTCGGAAAAATAGACGTATCAGAGAGGTCGAATTTTATTCTACGTTTTCCTTCGTTTCGAATGACAAAATAAACAACCGGCGCTATGAATTCACGGTCCATCGGCTAGCCGGCTTGTTCGCCATGCGTTCAATTTACTCCTTCCTTTGATGCATATTTCAACAAGTTTCATGGCAGCCGCATCACAGATGCATTGGCCGATACCGAATTTTCTGATAATTAAAATTCGTTATCGCACAATCGCAAATCATTTATCAGTGTCCTTTATTAACAAAATATTACTCCGACACAAATCATTTAGCTGTTGTCGTGTGAACCGAATCTGTGGAGTATTGATTCCGTCGTGAATATATATTATGTATATGTGCTTTTATTGAAACACTTTATTTCCCATTCGTTTGTAATATATCAGTGTAATTCATTTGAATAAATTTTCTAACCTAAGACTGGATACATGCAAGATAAGAACAAATAAACCCTAACCCCAAATTGTAGAGACACTTTCAATTGAACTAATTCGTGGTGCAGTAATCAAAATCACTTGCATATGAATAGATCGAACAGACGATCAATCTGCGTATTGGAAATCATGCATTGCTGCCAGTACACAATATAGAATAAAAATAACTAGAGAAGATTGAAAAACAGAACAGGTTAAGGTTACTATGAACGGACTCTTATAATTAACTGGACAGAATATTGTTATTCAGATCTTCTGAACTACGTATCTTCTCTAAATAAATCCCCACCAAAATGTTTTAAATGGCTATACCTCAAAGCTTTATTAGTTCGTTGGTTTCCATTTGTACATACATACATATACATATGTTGTAGACGTTGTAGTATTTCATTAAACATTACTGAGACTTAATTCTAAAACTTTTAAATCTAAAAACACGATCAGTATAAGTCAACTACCGACTTCTATATGATATCTCTTTTGGACGATTATGCTCTGACATAAGTCATCATTTAGTGTTAAATGTTTTAAAAGTTTAGTTTAGTTATATTAAATGTTTTACAGTCGTTTTTTCCTACAAAAATTATCAGAATACACAAAATACTCAAAAGAAACATCTGTGTACTGTTTCCTCAGTTGTAAATAATATTGAGTTATAAGTGTGTATTCTTGAGTATCCTAGTCCATTAGCTAAGCTTGTGACGGAGGTCGGTAAGCGGATCAGAGAATAGGTTTATACTTCGGATAAGACGTCGAAATGGTCTTCCGAATTTAATGGACGCTTATAAATAAAAAGTAAAACAAAAATAATTGAACCCCGGAAACAATAATGAAACGGATTTACGTTCAAAACAGTCATAATAACAATGATTTCAAGAAATTTATGATGATTCAACCTAATTATTTTGATTAAAGATTATGTTTTGGCTCTTGAATATAGGTACTATTACTACCAATCGCTGTTCTATACTGTTCTGTTGTCTGTTCTATTCAATATTACAACAACAGAAACTAAGACTATCGCTCGCATTACGTACATACACAAACTCGACACTACTGTTTAAGATATATTGAATGCTTAAGATATATATATTCGCTTTTAGCGATTACTTTAGTGAAGACGGCCAATTGTACCATTTACCAATTGAATCATTGCTTTACTATGTATAAATACATAAATAGTATGAAAACAAAGGAACGTTACGGTACAAACAATTTTTCAATCATGAGATACTAAAAACTTTTAAAATTAACATTCATTTAACTCTTACCTTTTATAAGCTTTGTACGCTGGACTAACATGATCTACCCTACCCAAGGACTAACCTACCCAAAATCGTAACTGAAACCTTAAGGTAAAAGAGAAGTCGCAACGGTATACAGTTGTCCTACTACATAATTTAGAGTTCATGTACCAACACGTATATGCATTTTTTAAACACAATATACTTAAACTAGGAATGAACATGAAGACAGAAATATAAAATAGCAGACATATTTTTGTTCTTTAAATAAAAATCGTGTGAGCGGTTGGTTAAGTACGAGGCACGTTAGAATCACTCGCGAATTCACTGAGATTTTCCTCTCATGATTTCCCGTGGGCCATCACAGACCACTTTAGATGTTTCATGTTAGTCTTATGTTATTTTTCTATCATTGATTCTAGCGTAAGAAGTTCTAAAACAATGCTTAAAACATGAACCTCTAAAGATAGTCATTCAAGAGAATGAAATTACGATTATAAGTCTATGTATTTTGACAATAAAAAAAATCGTTTATTTTGCTTTCGTATTAAATATCCTAGTTAACTCTATTACTGGCTCCTAAAAAAACAACTGCCTAGGAAACAAATGTCAAGATAAACTTCAACGGGAATGTCTTCTCTATATTCTTCTATTTATAAATTGCCTAAATTTTGCTTATTTCAATATTAAATATGTTTAACTCGACCGATCATTCCTAAATTTTACATTGACATTTTCAGTGATGCCTAAAATGAAAAAGATATTTCATCCAAACAAAAATACCATATTTTAATATCTCAACAAAATATGAAACACTGAAATACCTTAATATTTCGAGGCAGTGTTAAACAGCTAAGAAATTGAATTGTATAAACGAACTAAACTCGTGCACAACTGCAAACAGACAGAGTGTATAGTGAAAAGCGTTGTGTTGAAACTTCAAAGAAACTCGAGTTAATGAAGATGGTACGCAATAAAGTTTGTAAGACGACAGGTGCGGTGGAAACGGCGCCGTTTCAATTCCGGATCAGACTGGGGAGGCTCCGTGCAAAACAGGGCAATATTAAGGTATAAATGATAAGATTATGCCGAAACACTTATAGCATCTTTGAAACGATTATTTTATCTGTAATAAAAGATAATTAATAATTTCAATAATAGGGAAGTAATATTATAATAATATATAATAAACGAATGTCATAAAGACAAAAAAAAACTCATATTTTAAGACACTGCAAATACAAAATTGAAATGATTTGAAATGAAATGAAATTGTTCTATTCTTAACATGTGTCAGTAATAATTATAATAAATATTTCATAGCTAACACATATATTAGCTAAGTAATCTATATATTAATATATGAAGCAAAAACTTTGTACCCCTTTTTACGAAAATTGCGCGGACGGAGGAGTATGAAATTTCCCACACTTATAGAGAATATAGAGAAGGAGTGCACAATGCTATTTTTTTTAAATAATGCATAAAAGATACATTAAATCAATAAAGAAAACATTACACACTCTGCCATGTATTTGACACACATACATATGTATATATACTCTTTGTTGATTGTCAAACTTTAGTTAATGCTTACAATCTGTGGTCAAATTGAAAATAGCTTATAATAGGTAATATGTAATATTATAATATAATAGGTAATATTGTTTATCTTTAATATTATTTGTCTATAGTGTAGTCTTGGTAAAATATGTGATTATAGAATTATTATAGTCTTTGACAATAGAATCATAATAATCCAAACTTTTAATTTCAATCAATTATAGTCGAATTTCGACTACTACGGGACCACTAGTCATAATAAATATTTCATAGCTAACTCATATACTAGCTAAGTAATACATACTTAATTTGTGTGACACAGAGGCATGTGTAAAATATTTACGGCGGCAGTGGTGGTGAGGGCGGATCGAAGACCCATTCCGTTTGTTTTTACTCCTTGACAATTTATTACTCCTTTTTTCCCTATTCATCAACATTACGGAAGCGAGAATTTTTATGCAATGATTTATTTCAAATATAAAGCGCTGTTGTATTCTGGAAAAAATTTATTTCTCAGTGAGTCACAAAAAATAACAGATGGTAATTATTCTTTTTTACATAAAGATCATCGACAGGTAAAGACAAAATTAGAAAAAAATAATTAAAGATAAAATAAAAGTTATGAACTACTTTTAACTATATTAAAACCATATAGTAAAATTAAACACGAGAAACTCTGTTAAAAAAGCGATAATAATTAATAATTTGCAAAGCTTTTCTAGTGGACATCAATCGACAAAGTTCCAAAATAAACATAATTATTTCCGTGATTGCTATATCCTGGTCACTAATGAGATCAGCTCGCCAATTAACGTACGGAATTATTTGCTAACATTGAATAAGTAAAGTCCTCTGTGCCATGGTAAGAAAGCACTTCAGTTATTGGAAAATCTGTAGTAAAGCTAAGAAAATTCAATAAAGCGAGAACCGCCGATGGCTGTCCGAATATAACCGCGTCGGTTATTGAAAGTTATTTAAAAGCTGACTGCGGTTACCGTCCACCCTTAAAACGTTTCGTACCATTTATAAGAAGCTTAGGAGTAAGGACTTAGTTATTGGTCATTGGCATTAGGGAAAGTTTACAATTTCATCAACAACCAAAAAAAAAACGTATTGAAATCTTAACTCAAACTCAAACATGACTATGCTTTGTGTGTGTGTTATAGTGAAAAAACATAAATTCATTTCTATAGCACCGCAAAACAGTTTTAAAAGAGATTAAAAATATTTGTAGGCCCAAAGCTGAATGTAAATAAAACAATAGGCTTTACATTTTATTTTTATAAGCGGAACGTGTTTATTAGAGAGGACAAGCTGCCGAGGCGGGACGCGCTGTATTGTTCGCGCACGGTGACGTACGTGTCTGCATCACGCAAATTGTGTTCTCCGGGACAATCGCTCTTAAGCCTAATACACACGTACTTTATGTGCGGAATAATAATTCTGAGCGCATGTGTGTCACGTTCGACTTACGTCCGTCGTGATATGTTATAAAAGATATTGCTGCCTCTCGATAGCTTTACGGTCCTCTCGTACCTGAACTTTTATTTTAGCTCGAGAGGAAAATGTACTTTCATTTTGACTAGCGTGAAATACTCTCCAGTTTTTATGTCTACTTATCATTTGACCTAAAGATTAGAGTACTTCAGTCTATCATCAAGAGGACTATGAAGGAACCAATTTTTTGTGCAAGTATATTTGTGATATATAAAATTTAATACTAGATTATAGAAATAATAATAATAATCTTATAAAGTTAAATTAAGAACAGTAAATTTATTTAAATTTAAATGAATTAGTGGGAATACTATTGTTTCTGAAAATCATATTGACACGAGCCAACGTAAATTCTAAACAATCCGTAATCCGAAATATCGATTTTTAAATATTATTTTTGATACACTTGTGCAACAGTCCTTATGAACTCACCCACAATCCATGTCGTGGTCTATAGTTGCTACGATGGATGCAATTTTCAGTAAACTCTAAATCGTATTTGGTAAATTTGAAATAAAGTAAACTTTATTTATTGTGTCGTAGCCATGTTGCTAAGTTTTGTTGTTGTTTATGAAAATTTTGTGTTTCTGTCTTCTATTAAAACTACATGCAAACATTCAGGTGATATATCTCCAAATATTAAAAAAAATGTTTTAAACAGCCACATTTTACATCCGAGGAATTTTATAA
The DNA here is from genome assembly GCF_030269925.1 of Bombyx mori. Taxonomy (NCBI): domain Eukaryota; kingdom Metazoa; phylum Arthropoda; class Insecta; order Lepidoptera; family Bombycidae; genus Bombyx; species Bombyx mori. Next base: position 10,299,518 of record NC_085111.1, read on the forward strand.
CCGTATGGCAAAAACCTTTTCGAAGTCTCCACCATTCTGACTATTTTTGCGCGAAGCAGTCATGCGTTCGGGCTTGTGGGGTGGGACAGCCATAACGCGTGGCCCGTGAGATCGTTAACCAATGTATGCAATAAAAGCCGAAAAGAGAAAACCCAACTGAAATGGTTAACGATATTCACTCGCTATAAACTTGTTCTAATAATCTCATTTTATGTGAATCCACAATCTAAATAGTAAGAGGTTGACGGACGGTTTCTTGTGTCACACGTAACAGAGGACTCCTGCATCGGATAATGTTTTTTTTCTTTTTTTTTGTTGCTTAGATGGGTGGACGAGCTCACAGCCGACCTGGTGTTAAGTGGTTACTGGAGCCCATAGACATCTACAACGTAAATGCGCCACCCACCTTGAGATATAGCTTCTAAGGTCTCAGTATAGTTACAACGGGTACCCCACCCTTCAAACCGAAACGCATTACGTACCTACCCGTGCGGCATCACAAGACGTACTACCACCAGTAAAATGTTTATGTTGTTACAAAGTTGTTAAAAAAAAGGAATTAGTCGAAGCAGTAGGTAAAATAAAATTTCTTGGAATTTGCAGCTATCTATATTATAAAAAAATATATTCCTAAACCGATTTTCAATTTTATTGGGATCTCTATAATATAGCTTCATTGTAAACACTTATGATCACCGTTAGACTAAAGACTGTGGGTAGAATGTAAGGCGCAGACAAATTTTACTATCCTGTTTCTGGGTCGTTTTGGATATTACCGCTAAAGTCAAGAGACTCGCCCCGATATTACACTCTCACGTATTAAAGGGTTTTCCGGGAAACTTGGAGACTTAGTAGAGGCATTATTTTAATGCCTGATTGCACTCACTTGAAGCCATCAATCACCCCGGTTGAAATTTTAATATTAGACTGGTCGAAAAATCAATTGAAATATCCATGCGTGCGCTGAAAGGTAGGACACTAAATAAAGCTACAAAAATGGTCATAACACTTTAAATTATGTATTTGTAATTAGAAATAGGCACTTAAATTTTTCGCATCCGAATTTTGTAATAGCTTATCGTGTGGTTCTCATCGATTTTTTATAATAATGGCTGCGTTCAAAATTACGAACCCTTTTTAGCAGCAATTACAATTTTTTTTTTTTTTGTGATTGAAGGATTACTGGTGGCCCGGAGGCCTTTCCAGTTTCACCAGGACAGGTGGGCGAGCAAAGGCTCAGCCAGGAGGGGTTGGATTTGCTAACAGCTGCCCGAGCGCCTCCGAAGGAGACCTAACAACTCAAGAGTAGCTGCTTCACGAATGAATCTACTACCGGATCGGAATCGCGACCCGCTGAGAAGATCCGGCGAGAAACTCAGCGAGCTGATTCATGGGTTAGGTTGCACGGCGAACTCTTTGTCGAGTTCGACGAGTACGGTTACCGAGGTCCCTAAGCCTGCTCCTAGAGCTGAAGGCGTCTAGTGCAAAGGTTATTGGATCTGATGAATCCGTAAGGACGTGTCTAGGGCGTCGACGGTGACTGGCTCCTGCATGATCAGGATTCGGGGAGTAGTCAGCGGCGGCTACGATAAGGCGATTATCATGACGCATAGCCTTATCGAAGTATCGTTCCGACGCTGACTTCATGTATTTCCGAATTGATTCGAGGCCCAGGTCGTCGTGTAGGTCAACGTTCCTCACGAACCACGGAGCCCCGACAGCTAACCTGCAAAAGCGGGATTGTAGGGATTGGAGGGTGTCTATGTGTGTGCGGGCCGCGTGAGCGAACACCACACTCGCGTAAGTCATGACGGGCCTTATGCAAGTTTTGTAAAGTGTCACCTTGTTCCGAAGGGACATTTTACTCCGCTTACAGATCATGGGGTAGAGTCTACCGAGAATAAACGCGGCACGGTCACGGACTGATTTTATATGCGGGCGGAATGTCATCGATGCATCCAGGGTAACGCCCAGGTACTTGACCTTCCTGGCCCAGGGTATGGATTGACTAAAGAGAGTAATCGGGGGTGTGAGATTCCTCCTCCTAATACGGGAGGAAATCCGTGTGGAGCAGCAATTACAATACGGACTGCACATAACTATAAATTTCGTAATTGTATTCAACGAAACGCACTGACGCGGTTACGTAATGCCCTTTGACGAATCGGTGTCTGAACAGATTTCGAGCATCAACTTTTGTTACCAGAGCATTGCAAAGCTGCCCGGTGGCGGTCATTAGTGAACTCGCTAATTACGGATGAACTGGTCAAATCCTTCGTCGACGAAGGTTATCCCTTTGGTCTGAAGTTCGCTTACACTAGCAATGTTATTTTAAATTTTACACAAAATATTTCGGCTTCGAAAATGCATTCCTTCTGAAATACGAGAATGTTTTAATTAGTTGGAAATCATGGCTTCCATGCTCTTTTGTAAAGTACACAAGTAAATTTTTGTAAGTCTGATAGTAGCAATTTATTGCCAATAACAATATGAAATAAACAATACTTAAAAATACACTAAATTTTTTCCGGGAAGATCTTGAAAAACGAACGTGCTCGACTTTCGTAAACACGAATAGAGTACCCAGTGATTTATTTACTTTGTTAAACAAGCTACGATATGCTGTGGCATTTTCTGAATAAATGAAATAAATTCGTATGTTGAACCGTCTCGTACGCTATGTATAGAAAGTGAATTAAATTATTTATTAACACTATTATTTAACGGACTCTTATAACAATTTTTTGTTTTAATGATATTATGTCAGTGTTCTAACAAGATCGTGGGTATATGTTGTCAAAAACAAAAAATCGTTGTAAAAGCGGGACAAAATAATGTTTATAATTTAGGCTACCGCAAAACCTTCAAACAATTATATACCTATACATATGTAGGTACATAGTTGATTGAAATGTGTTCCGAAGCGCCAATGGATACAGTAGGCACTAAGTTTTAATTTAATCAGATACGCGACGCATGAAAACATAGGAATCGAACAATAGAAATTTCATGTACATAAATTATATTATTGAAATAAAAAACAACAAAATACTGTTTACGGAATTACTCAATTTGCCTACTTCATTAATTAAAGTTAAATTTTTTTTTATTGCCCTTGTAGGCAGACGAGCGTACAGCCCACCTGATGGTGAGTGGTTACCGTCGCCCATGGACTTCAGCAATGCCAGGGGCAGAGCCAAGCCGCTGCGTACTGCTTAATACTCTCCACAAGCCTCGTTTAAAGAAGGATATGTCATAGCGCTCGGGAAACACCGTGGAGGGGAGCTCATTCCATAGCCGGATGGTACGTGGCAAAAAAGATCTCTGGAAAGGCACTGTGGATGACCGCAGTGGCTCCGTAGTATGGATGAACCCTACTCCGGTGGCGGGCGGTGCGTTGGTAAAAACGAGATGTCGGTATCATCTCGAACAATTCCTCAGAGCACTCCCCATGGAACATACGGTACAAAATACAGAGGGAACCGAAGTCCCTCCGCAGACCCAGAGGTTCCAAACGTATCAACTGTATGTATTTTGGATGTGTCTACAAAGACTTACGACTACTCGTTTAATCTCAGGCTCAGACAAACGTCAGACAAATGTGAAATTAAATCGCCAGATCCATAGCACATAAAAATTGTATTAACAAGATAATTCGCACAATTTTCCGTACTATGAAAAGTGCTTAACAAAAAAAAAAAAAACACTATTAACGCATTCTCTTTCTTTCGTAGGTTAATCACTTTAGAATATTAATGCCACACCTTTGAGCAATTAGGCCACATATTTCGCTATATATTATAGTTTGTTTAAAATGCAAAACATTAGGGATAACTAGCAATACAAATTGGAAGGTCGAACATTTAGTTTACGAATTGATATCTATGAGAATTTCTACAAAACTATGGTGTCGTACGATTTGGTTAATTTAAAAATACACACAAAGAGAGGTAGCCTTTCATTGCGATCAGTGAATTCCCTCTTCTCTTGAAATGGTAAACAAACGCTCAAACTATGTTTTCTTAAATAAACAATTTATAATAACTATAATATAATAATATAATAACTTGTATTCAGATCAAGAGCTCTTCCCAGCATTAATTAAACTTTTCTCAAATTCTTCTCGGCATGTAGCCTTTTAAAATGTTGCCCTTTAACCTTTAACAGTAATTTAAATGCATGACGAAAAACAGCCGAGTTACACTAAAAAAATACAAATTGTGGAATTAATGAATGAAGTTAAATGTGTTCAATGTGCGAAGTTAGCGACGGTGACCACTCATCATCAGGTGGGCCTTGTGCTCGTATGGTTACATAATCAAGTAAAAAATATATAGTAATATTTTATTTTTTATATATATTTTAGAGGGGAAAGAAATCGACCGAAGAAGACATAGATAGGGTGTGTGAATGACGTTATGAGAGAGAAAGAGAAGCATTGAGATGACGGCTGATAGAAAACAACGAAGAGAAAATTTTGCTGTGCCGACCCCATCTAATGGGATATAGTGGAGAAAAATTTTTTTTTACCTACCACATTTATAACTTTTTTATTTTATTTTGATTTACTTTGACTAATCGTGGTTAATTTCAGAACGGCCAATGTAATCAAGTCATGCGACAATACCGTTGTTTCTCGCAGGTTGGTACAAATTTTTCTAAGAAAATAGGAACTTATCAGGTGTACACGACCGACTTCCACGATGACAATCTATTTCTTCTTTTTGAGATTTAAATTTACCGCTGGCGAAGTCATAAGCACATCTAATATAATAAAAAATAACAAAAAATATTTTACTTCAATAAACAATATACGAGGTTGACTACATATTCATGACCACTACAATAATTATGTGATTTGAACAGCTATTTGTAGAAATCATCACTTGAATAACATTTCAAAGTTAGAATTGACTCATTTCAATTTTCCGTACGACAAGCAACAGAGACAGAGCAAAGCCCCTTGGCTCCCAATCAACCGCAGAGGAAATTAAACTTCTGAATTTATTAATAGATACCACTGAAACAATAATCCTTAGTAACTATTCCCGATATCATTAAATTGTGCCGAGGACGAACCCTTATGGAATAATAAATACCTACGTAATCGCAACCAAAATGTATGGACTTAACCTTATTTATGAAGGTTAATCTGCTTAGGTAATAGGTTTCATTTGATAGTTATTTATGTACAGGGTTCGGTCGGTAATTCACAAGTAGTTAAATGTGCGGTTACGTTGTTTACTAACGTAATTAAGCCACACGCATAAACACCGTCACACCTCTAAGAGTGGCGACTATTTATCACGCGGTTCAACAAAAGTTCCAGAAAGAGTTTTAGGAGTGGACCCCTGTGTCGTCCCGACGAAAGATTGATGGTCTCTCTAACTCAACTGGTTGTTCAGGGTGCTCGTTCGTTCGCCCTTTGTTTTCATTATTGTTGTCAGTTTTACTATTCTCATTAAGGTCTTTGTCGCTCGGGATGCGTGCCCTTCCTTCCTTAAACGAACTAACTAGGTGACGTTATTATTAGGAATGTAATTAAAATACAAATCGTTTCGTACAAATTAGATGTAGATAAACTTATTTATACTAGTGTATGCCGATTGTTTGAAATTCTAATATTATCACTGACACCTCAAAATCCAAATTCATTTTTGTTCTTTTAAAGATGGGAAAAAATACTATTAAAAAATATTATCTGTTGATGAGCGGAGGAAAAAAAGTACTAAACTGTTTTTTGTTTTGCCTGTTGACAAACTTATATTTACTAATACGTATATAGGTAGGCTTGGTTTTATCCCTGAAATTGCTGAGGTCCGTGAGCGAAGATCGGACACCCGTCTGACAAAGGTATAAATAAAATATATTTATAATATGTTCAATTTTTATTTTTAGGTTTTTTAAGGATAATTGAGTCGACTATTATCAAAGCCGGCGATCTGACTTTTGGACAATGATTGGTAAATCAGAAAAACGAATTATTGACTTTGTATTCCATTGGCAGTCACAAAACTCTTCGGAACGATATCTTAGATAAATAACAGGTTAACTATTAACCTTTATTTAATGCAGGTTTTGAACCGTATTCTTTGAAGGAGACGATTATATTCAACACAATCTGAATTGACATATCAATAAAAAAAAATTGTCCAAATGCACAGATTGCCACCTTTGATAATAGACGACTCAATTATAATCAATGATGTAACTTAGTCATTTGTTACCAAGATGATAGGAGTACTAAAAAAACTTTAATAATCGTTTTCTTTTAATCAATCCTGTACTATCCGTGCCTTTATCTTTTAGACACACCTATTTCTACTAAGGGGTTCGATTTCATAGATATTTGCTGAGAATATGAATAATTCAGGTTGAGAGTGTGGCGTGAAAGAGTCTCAAAGGAAATACGAGCACCTTTACAGTTTAAAATTGACGTCGCTGTCTATCGAGCTCGCTACCTCCTAGCTACTATTTCGCTTTATCAAATATTATTTTGCACTAGAACTAAGCATCGCTCTATATTCCTGTAAAACTGTTAAACTCTACGTAGCAGTTACTTCCTGATGCTGTGTATAGTTTTATATTATGTTAAAATAACGAAGAAATTGGTTAACTATAAACAATATTCTTAACGAAACGTAGGTACTAGACGTTCCGTCACAGGTCAACATTCAAACCACGTACGCTTGCTTTCATTCAAATCGACGTGTTGAGTTTCCGACGAATTCCAATACTTTATCACAAAGTGGATGTCGATAAAACCTTCGAAATTCAGGACGTGACATCAAAATCCAGTATCAATATTGAAATTAAAGCATAACTCTGAGATTTGTGCGTTAATATTGATTTTAGCTCTACGTCTCTTTTGTCTTCTTCTAACTTTTAGATAATCCTGAAATGCCTAGTTGCCTTTGGACTTTAGAGAGCTTCAACAGCGTTAGCCTGCTTAGTTCGTTTTTGAACTGAAATTTAATTAACACCCTTTAAAAAACAGTGTCCGTAGCCCAGGTATAAGTCTGGTATAGTCGCATCGAGCAAGGTTTTGTTACTGGTTTGGTATATAGTTAAAGGGTTGGAAAATCTCTACAGTTTTTGTGGTTACGGACGTCGTAATGAGTTGACGTGATTATTTTTTATTGCCCTTGCATACCTGATGGTGAGTGGTTACCGTCACCCATGGACTTCAGCAATGCCAGGGGCAGAGCCAAGCCGCTGCCTATCGAAATGTTACCGTATGTTTAATTCACATACATATTAAGCCAACTTTACTCTTACTACAATTTTTCATTTAAACCACCTGGTCGGTCGGCTGTCTCACCTTTCAAGCTAGACTGTACTTACTGCTTCATGAAAAAAATAGGCAGGGTGGTTGTTCCTACCCATGCGGACTCACAAGACGTCCTATACTTACTTTCAATTCAACATGTTAATTCAAATAGCATTCCATTATGTGAACACAACTGAAAACGAATTTAGGAATTAGATCTAAACAATCTGCTTGCGCGTTACAAAGCCAACTTGATTAATTAAATTGTCTCCGTTAGTTTCATATGCCGTAGCTTCTCCAACACGCAATAGGTAATGACTATAATTATACTAATGTAATGTATATAACAAGAGCCTTAATATACATTTTCAGTTCTGTCCTTTGGGATCTAAAATTACAAAGTACCTAATATGCCTTTTTAATCATGGGGTGTGCTTCAAATTGTATTCCTCAAGGTGATGAATATTTATTGAATGAAAACGTACATATTTACAGATAAAATTCAAAAAAATACCAACAAACATGAAGATGAAGATTTAAATAAAATAAGAAATAGGTTGTATAAAATGCCTACTTCTGTTTTGAAGTAGAAAAGAGTTTGCAATTTAAAATGAATGTCTAGTGTTCATTCGTTTGTTGTGTACAAAGCTAAAACTTTGGTTAGTTATAGTCTGCCATTCAGAAATTGTTTCTGCTATAGTACTATTAATTTACTTTATCATTATTTATTAGGGTCAACGATGGATAACTGGCCTGAAAAGGAAATAATGAAAATGCTTAAGATCATAATAATCACATTTTATATCGATCTGCGACATTCCCATGCATTTATTAATATATAGCTAGCAATTCATATACTGATTATCTAATAACTATAAGCAAGAGATTGGTTGTGTACTTAGTATTGATGACGTCCATGTGCGATGCTGATCACTCATCATTGAGTATGCTCTATGCTCTTCTATCTACCAAGGCAATAAAAAATAAGGCCGAATATGTATCTTAATAAGAGAGACTGCTGAGTTCATTGCCTACTTGATGATCTACCTCGAGTACCTATATAAATTGTTTGAAATTGAATTTGAATTAATTGAAGTTTTTATTGCATTGGAATAAGAACCATCATTCCGTTCCAACAGTAACAAATGCATAGTCGCAACCAAAAAAAAAACAGAATGCTGCTACTAATGAGGTTGGACTTCTGTAAGATTTTATTAGCAACCCGTGATTAGTTGAAATAGGACTGCGGCAGCAAACGTCCTGAAATTTAGCGGCATAAGTTAGACAATAAAGAAAGCTTACAATGCTTATTACCACCTATTGTACGTTCAATGTATAATTTATGAGCGTCACCTACCCTGTAGATGAGGGTAGGGGGCGACATCCATCACGGTCTCGCATTCGTCACCCTCGCGTGCTGAAATCGTTACAATGATGTCACGTATTTGTTTATATCGATTCCGACCGGAGGAAATGTGTTTTTAAATTATTTGAAAATTAGATTTTTTTAACTAAGTATATGATGATGTTGATGATGTGCAATATATTTATTGTTATAGTTCATTGCGAAACATGTAAAATGGTAAAACTCTTTCATAAAATAATAACAGGTAGACGACGAGCATTAAATAAAAATCGAATTTTCTAATGGGTTTATCAACGCGACGAAAATGTCATTTATATTTGAACCAGTTTCGTAATAGCGTAAAGAGCAATACCGGAAAAATTGGGAAATGCGTTATTGCCCGTCTATAACCCTAAAATGCAAATCGAATCTATTTTCGCATGGGGGAATGTTTGCGTGCTGGAAGTCTGAAATGAGCTTAGCGGAAAGTACGAAATTGGCTTGGAGATGTCGATATTATTTAATGTAGCGTGCCACAGAGCTTGTTTGTCGGTTGGAAAATATTTATTACAATCTACCTCAACTAAAAGAGTTTCGTATGTGCCCTTACAATGTTTTAGTGAGGCAGTATGTTTTCGTGAAACTCACATATGGATCATTGAACTTTCCTTCTCAATAATTCAAATATCATGAGCGTAAGCAAACATAATGAAATAAACAAATTCTAACTTGAAGAAAGGATATTTCTCTCGTTCTTGATGTTTTTTTTATATTCACGTATAAACTAGAACTCCAATACAATATTTTCTATTATACTCGGAGTTGTGTAATTCTAGTGCAATGGCATTTAGATACTAGACATAAATGCATGTATAGTATTTAAATTTTAGTATGATGTTTTGCAGTATATAGCAGTTTTGCAATATGATACTACGAATTATAAAAGACGGAGAAATAAAACATTGAATACCCCTATTCAAGTTATGCTTTGGCTCTGAAATAGGTACTTAAACAATATATCTTTTATAATGGACATTACATGTAGTTGTGTTCCAGTTTATATCTGAAGATTTTCTATTCTAAATCTTTTATATAATACACCTGAACAACGACATAACATCAAAATATTGTAAAAGCAAAAATTTAGTATCATAAAAAAACGATGTCAATATACCAGAACGTAATGAAATATCTCACAGCTCGCGCAAGTAGCCTAGAGTAGAGGCACATGCCAGGTAATATAAGGTTATTTTCTTAAAGATTTTCTCTGAATATAATATAATATCAGAGGCGTTCTCCAAAAGTTTGTTTGTTTATGAAGACTTGACAAGTTCAAGTTTTAAGTCAATTTGCATAAAAGGCGCAGAAACGAATAATATCTACGATATTGGGAAACTTGGAGGCTGTGTTTTGAGGTACGCACAAAGCTAATAACATCCTCCAAGACGGTCGATATTTGCAATAGCTTTAGGGTTAACGAATTTCAACGAGCTTCTAACATTAACACAAATTGATATTTTATTATATATGCGATCTTTATAGTAAGTAATTACTTCTAATAACTAAGTAGAAATGACCTATATAAATATGATATTGAAATAAATTTTACAATTTCGTCGGCTTATTGCAAGAAGTCATTATGTGACATATTCATTATTTTGGGAAAACGGCATTTTAGTTGGAATTAGTTAGTGGTTATGTTGATTAGCCCATATTTTTCTTAATACATTATTAAGTGAGAAAAATTGAATGTTTTGGATTTGCTTAATATGTATATTAATTAAAACAAGTGAGAGTCGGTAGTCATATAAAATTATATATTATTTATAAACCAAAACTAAAAGTTAATGACTTCTGGCTACTGTAAGTCGGTTTGATATGTGAATTAATTATTTCTTAAATTAAAATAAAACAACAAAATACTTATCAAACCTTATTGAAACAAACAAAAACGAATAATTACATAACAATCAAAAACAATTCTTTCATAACAGTTGACGTAAAAACTTGCAATAGCTAATATTGCCAAGTACTCACGACAACTTCGCAGTCTCAAAAGTTTTCCATATTTTTTTATTTTATTTTATTGCTCAAATGGGTGTACGAGCCCACCTGGTGTTAAGTGGTTACTGGAGCCCATAGACATCTACAACGTAAATGCGCCACCCACCTTGAGATATAAGTTCTAAGTTTGAAGTCGTCGTGGCCTAAAGGATAAGACGTCCGGTGCATTCGTGTTGAGCGATTCACCGGTATTCGAATCTCAGGCGGGTACCAATTTTTCTAATGAAATACGTACTCAACAAATGTTCACGATTGACTTCTACGGTGAAGGAATAACATCGTGTATAAAAATCAAACCCGCCGGTCTCAAGTATAGTTACAACGGCTGCCCCACCCTTCAAGCCGAAACACATTACTGCTTCACGGCAGAAATAGGCGGGGTGGGTGGTACCCACCCGTACGGACTCACAAGAGGTCCTACCACCAGTAATTACGCAAATTATAATTTTGCGAGTTTGATTTTTATTACATGATGTTATTCCTTCGCCGTGGAAGACGATCGTGAACATATTTGGTTAAGTACGTATTTCATCAGAAAAATTGATACCCGCCTGCGGGATTCGAACACCGGTGCATCGCTATATACGAATGCACCGGACGTCTTATCCTTTAGGCCTCGACGGCTTCAATAATAAACTAAAAATAATTTTCTTTTCCCTGTTAGTCAATCAGTCAATAATGTATTTTTTAATGAAAATTAGGAACTGAGCTTAACACCATACAAAAATATAAAACAAATAAAAAAACATCTAGGTAAAAAAAATATGTATCAGAGGCTTCTTCTTCATTAAGATAATTTGGACCTTCTTTAACAGGTATATTATTATATCAATGGTGTAGCTCTGCAGGCTAGGTCTTTAAAATTGGAAAGGTAGTCCCTAAAGTATACCTAAATTGAACAATGTTAGGCCGGTTTTTCCAAACTTGAAGCATTTAACCTTCAACCACTGTAGCTTCTGTCCTACAATTGACTTATTAAACATTAATTTGTTTCTCAACTCTTTTAGGTTCAAGATATCAAGGTGGCTCATTACATAGGTTCATACGGCTTCATTGCTGTTTTTTTCTTGTTTAGCTTTCTGTTCGATCTAGCCAATCTTAAAACATTACAGAGGTCTATCAGAGAAAAAATTAGCATAAGACGCATTTCATTCTCGATAGCACTATGCATACTATCGACCTCCATAATAATATGTGTGTGGCCCAATTCTAAATACTTATGTTCAATCACCTCAAGGTGGATAACTTGAACTAAGTATAGCATTAAGCATAACAGAAACTGATTACGCTTTTGCATCATCAGCTCGTTGAGTTTCTCGCCGGATCTTCTTAGTGGGTCGTGATTCCGATCGGGTAGTAGATTCATTCGCGAAGCAGCTGCTCTTGAGTTGTTAGTTCTTCTTCGGAGGCGCTTGGACGGCTGTTAGCAAATCCCACCCCTCTTGGCTGAGCCTCTGCTACCCCACATGTTCTTGTGAAACTGGAAAGGCCTCCGGGCCACCAGTAACCCTTCAATTCTAAAAATATATAAAAAAGGCTGGTGTTAATGTGAATGCCACCACCTTGAAACCCGAAATCTAAATCTAAATTGTTCCATATAACGGCTGCTCCACGCTTCAAACCAAACCGCACGGCTGCTTCTCTTCGATGGTGGTACCAACTCGTACGGGCTTGCCCTACGCCATACCAACCATCCTATCAGTAAATACAAGTTGGCAATCGTAGTCCATTGGTATGATTCTCAGATAACGATGTTGCCCGTTCTCCAGTGTATCATTTAACGTCTTTTACAGGCATGGAAAGAATGATATTATTGTAGGTCAGGCGTTTGCTTGCTAGGTTGTGCGAAGGTTGTTCGGAACTTCAATTGTTCCAACGTATTGCTTCCTCGTCCTTGTTTGAAACATTGATTTCGTTGCATTTTGTCAGAAATCATTAACTTGTATAACAGGCGTGGTAATCAACGTATCTCACCGCAAACTGACCGAGCGAAGCAGTACTTACTCTTTCGTCCCGCGCAAACCCACCCTCACCCGGGTTCGTCCTATGCCCCATGTTCCCTAGAAACGCTCTTTTGTCGCATTTCACCAAACCCTATATAACTGAGTAAACTACAATCGAGGAACCACATAGCCTATGTTACTATGTTCTTTTAATCGATGTTAACTTATTAAAATCATGCCATCAACAAAATGAAAAAATAATGTAAATGAATAAATGATTTTATGGAAATCTTAATATTATGATTTATATTATATTAATATTGATAAAAATCATTAAGATTACTTATTGTGCATTTGTGATGAAATGATTCATTACGGAAACTAACTAAATGTAAATAATGAATTTTATCGAAATACAATTTTAAGCTATATTATACTACATTGTTTTGATAAAATTAATTAGATGCTGCAAATGAGTTCTGTAATGTAATGTATGCTGTTTTCAAATAATTATCCATTTAATAAAAATAACTAGTGCTGCTTAGTGAACCTTTGTAAATGCCTGACTTCCAAAGTTGCAATTATCAACTTTCTGCCAAAGACGTAACGGCCAAAGTTGGCCAGTTAGAAATTAGTGTGTTTTTGCATTTTGTAGAGTATGCAAAAATGAGCCCATTATAGATAAAAACGCATTTAGTGACTTTTTGCAGTTAATGAGTTCTTGCAATAAGCCGACGATTTATTTATACATAGAACATATGCTTAGAACTAGTCCTAATATATTTATGTATTATATATTATTTTGAAAATATATTATACGAACTTAATTATTGGCAGTTTTTAGCAGCAGCTTTTTAGCAGCGATCTCGAAAATTTGCATGAGCGCATTTTGTTCAAAACTACTGTAACGACTTTATCTCACGTTTGTTATTTTCATTTTACAATTTATGGATACTTTCCACTTTTCTTAGTTATTTTTATTTATTTTCAAGTAAAACAAAGGTGGTCATTAAGCCGAAGAGTAAGTAGTATTAATCATGTCTGAGGTTTTGTTTAAAACACACATGCCCATTAATTATTTATGTTTTTTTAAACCTGCAATATATAGTTACATCAAATATGAAATATATTAATATCGTGACTGACTTTTACATTTAAGACCATTCATAGCCAAGATACAAATTATAAAAACTGTTAAATAAATGGTAAACTGGTAAATAAGTTCATCACTTTTTATATGTTCATATTAAGTATATCAAGTCTTTGGGTTCAACCCTGCCAAATTACTAGCATGTTACGGTGGCCGCTATTTTCCGAGAGCAATGCTCAGATGCCATCCGCAGTCATCTAATATTTTGTATCAACGAGGCAAGTTTCATCATTTCATGCGAAATTGCTTTAAACCATATCTCGTATGTATGAGTATCCACCTAAAATAAATTCCGAAGGCGGTGCAAAGTTCTCAAATTATATGATTCTTTGGAACGTGAAAAACAACGTTACATTTGATGCGGGTTTCACGTTAGTACTCTTGGGAAATAATGGCCGAAAATTTTCCTACAAAACTGACGGTCTTAGCGTTACGCGAGTAACAAGAATCTTTTGAAGGGAATTGAAGATGTTTACGTTAAAGCTAACTTCGAAATTGTTTTTGGATAATTACGTATAACTATAAAATTTTTCAAACGGAATTTTGTGAGAATCACTTTGCACAATTCACTTTACTGGTTACTGTTTGTACTGTTACTTTACTGTTTACTTTATTTCAAATTTGTCTTATTATTGCTTTCTATTGTGGATTTATAATTGAATTTTTCTGTCGAAGCATACATTTAAAATATATAAACTCTTTAATAATGTAGAATTTCCTGACACATAGTGTAAGGTTTGTTGTTTATTCTTCAAAATTACTGTATTTTTAGTTACATTATTTGGTCACGCGCGGATTTAGTAATGGGATGCTAATGAATTATTGGGATGGCGCCACCTTTGGAGTTTGTCAGTAACTAATTACCGCGACTATCCAAAGCGGGGTTCTACCCGATCGATCACGCTTTACCGCTAGCTGCCTAGATGGCGGCACTTGTATATTGTGGGGTGCTTGTGCTTACGAAAAGCTACGTGAGCTTCGTCACCCCCTCCCGCCGCCCGCGTGCATCCATCGCCGACGCCCGCACAACAGTCACTGGCAAGGTCTACAGGTGAGTGCAAGTTCTTTTAATTTATTGCCATTTTATTGCTGTTTCCGTGTAATCACTCGCCCGCCCGCTCGCTTATGTGTATTTAATTTATATCTTTAGTTTGATTACTAGCTTTTGTTTACCGCTATATAGTTTTACCGCTCCGCTAATTATAAGTGACAAACATTTGTCACATACCGCTTAGGACGGCTATTTACACGCCTTTCTACAACCCCGCTTTATATGCTCCCGCCGCAGGAGGGCTATTTACACGCCCCCTTGCTACCCCATAGTTTGGTCCTGCGAGCCTGGATTAGATCCAGCTTAAATTTTAATTAAAATTAGAATTAATTTATGATTACCCCCATTCGCCATTTTGTTACAGTATTGTATTGTATGTAAAAGTTAATTACATTCATCGCTATTAGTAATAATAACTCGTAACCGCATATTGAATTATATTTATTAACGTAGTTCATTTAGTGTTATTTTTTAGTCAGTTATTTCAAAACTTCATTATGGAAAATAGACAACTAAAGAAACTTATCGCGAAGAATAATTTAGTATTTGCACAAATTAATGATTTATATAATAAATCAAAAAATATTTCGGAGTTTGATTCGGAATTAATTGAAACTTTTCTTGCCGAATCAGAATCGATTGATGACATGCGTGTTAGATTTGAAAGCAATTTGGATGATATCAATGATTTAAATTTAAAGCAAAACCCCGAAGTTGAGCCTGAATACGCAGCTTTATCGTCTTTTGACACGTTATATAATTACGTAAGACGCGCTCGTAACAAAATTACAATTGGTAATTCGTCAAATGTAATGAGAACTACCGCCGCCATAAATGTAACATTGCCAACAATTTCACTTCCTTCCTTTGACGGACGCTCTCTTGAAGGATGGGAAACATTTTACCAGGCTTTTAAAGCTAACATTCACGATAACCCGCAACTGTCTGATGCGCAACGTGTGCGGTATTTAATGGGCAAATTAACACATAGTGCATTAAAGTTAACCGCTGGTATAATACCCACAGGTGAAACTTATAATATTATTTGGTCGAATCTAATTAGTAAATATCAGGATAAACGAGCTTTAGGATGTCATTATCTGAATAATATATTAGATTTAAAAAATTGTTCACCTACCGCAAATAGTTTAAATATGTATATTGAAAAAATTTCATCTTCGATTGCCGCTTTAAAACAATTAAATTTACTCGATTTAACTGATTTTATTTTATTACAATGCTCACTGAGAAGGTTGGATCCTCAAACGTTACATTCGTTTGAAGCATCGGTTCGTGGTATTGAAATACCCACAACTGAAATGTTTATTGAATTCATACAGGATCAGATAAAAATATTAGAACGCTCTGCACCGAAATGTAACATAGAGAAATCTAAAAATCACAAATCGTTTATTTCTAGTAGTTATAATGACCCAGTCCGCACTGAAAGGGTTAACAAACCGGTTTCGTTATCTACGTGCGATCTTTGCTCGAGCTCGCACCACACGCAGTTATATCGTTGTAATGAATTTAAAAATATGATTTCACCGCAAGCACGTTATGATTTTATTAAATCGCACAAGGGTTGCATCAATTGTTTAAGCTTATCGCATACATTAAAAGCATGTCAATCAAAGTTAACATGCAATAATTGTAAGAAATATCATCATACTTTGTTGTGTTTTGGTAATAAACGGGCGAATCGAAAAAGTAAAAGCGTACCCAGTCCATCGAATGACTACGCTGATATGGACAGGCAGGTCAGTCGGTCGCAGGTACATGGAATTCCGAGTGATGCCGCGCGGCCCGATTACGGTCGGTCCCAGGTTCAATCTCAACCTGTTGTTCAGAGTTACGATCATCATGATGCCGCTTCGAATACTTGTTTACACTCTAACAGAACGATACAACAACAAAATAATACGACCGCTACCACGTTGACTCACAGTTCGGAAATAAAATCGAATAGTAATATTTTATTATCAACCGCTCAAATATACGCTCACTCGAATAAAGGGGAACGTAAAATAGTTAGATGTTTAATAGATAATGGTTCCCAAAATAATTTAATAACTGTCAATTGTTGTAAATTACTTAAATTACCGATTATACCTTTAAATAATTCTTATATTAGAGGTATTGGATTAACCGCTCGCCCGATTCACGGATATGTTTATTTAAATATTGAATCTAGATTTTCTCCTAATAAATATTATATTCACGCTTTAGTAGTAGACTGTATTACAGATAAATTACCCGCTTATTTTATAAATTCCTCAAATATGAATCATATACGTAATTTACCGCTGGCCGATTCAAACTGGAACGTTCCAGGTGTGATTGATATGGTGTTAGGTGCTCAGTTATTTCCATATATATACTTAGGTAATCGTATAGATACTGGCTCACTAGCGCCACCTGCCGTAGAAACAACCTTCGGTTATGTTCTTATGGGTGACGTACCTGAAGTGAGTTACACCGGCATTATGAAACCGCAACATGATAATTTTTCTGTTATAAATGATAATAATACCTCTTTGTGACTATCTAGTACAGTTTGTATTGATAATCCACCCGCTTTCGAAAATACTAAAATTCATTCTGCATTCACTTTAAATAAAACTTTCTCATCTATAACGCATAAAGATCTTGAGTCATTTTTACATAAATTTTGGGAATTAGAGGAGATTCCTCATGAGCGTCATCTTAGCCCTGAGGAAGCCGAGTGTGAAAACAAATATATTTCTACAATTACCCGCGATAATGATGGCCGATATACGGTTGAGTTACCATTTAGTAGAAATCCCGCTGACCTTGGCAAGTCTTATACTGTTGCTCACCGCCGTTTTCTTTCGCTCGAACGTAAGTTTGTTCAATTACCCTCACTCCGCGATGATTACGATATCGTTATACAGGATTACATTAGTAAAGGTTATTTAACTGAAATTAACGACACCGCTAAGGAAACCGATAACGGTTATTATATACCGCACCATGCAGTTATCCGCCCAAGCAAGACTACCACTAAACTACGTGTAGTTCTTGATGCTAGTGCTAAAACATCTAGTGGACTGTCACTTAATGACGTCTTGCATACTGGTCCAAATTTACAGGCAGACTTATTTTTGCTTTTACTACGCTTTCGTTTGTTCCCTGTGGCACTGTGCGCTGATGTGGAACAAATGTACTTACGCATTAGGGTGACCACAGACCACCATAAATATTTAAAAATATTGTACCGCTTTAAAAATGATAAACTTCGCATTTTCGCTTTTAACTGTCTGCCCTTTGGTTTAAAGTCATCACCTTATTTAGCAATGCGTACTATACGTCAATTAGCATCAGAAGAATGTTATCGTTATCCAGAAGCCGCTAGTGTAGCTGAGTCTCAATTATATATGGATGATCTCGTCACATCCCTACACGAAGATATTTCAGCTATCAAACTATCGAAACAACTAATTTCACTCTTTAAATCAGGAGGTTTTAATTTAACAAAATGGGCAAGTAACTCCACTGCCTTTCTTAATAGCCTTCCAGAAACGCACCGCTCTTCTGTAAGCTTCTCTGATGATGCTAATAATACCATGAAAGTTTTAGGCCTTGCGTGGCTTCCCGCTAATGATTCATTTTTTATGACGAGCTCAAACACTAATGAAAAGTGCACTAAAGGAACAATATTATCTTTAGTCGCACGCTTGTTCGACGTGCTTGGTTTGGTTGCTCCAGTTATACTGTTCGCTAAATTGCTTATTAAGGAACTCTGGAATTCTAAAATAGACTGGGATGATACACCTCCAGATACAATTATTTACCGCTACTCTTCACTTGTGAAAGAGCTTCCATTGCTTTCAACTATAGCAATACCGCGCCATATTGGAGTTTCCAAAGACTGTGAGGTAAATATTGTTGCATTTTGTGATGCAAGCTTGAACGCTTACGGTTGCGTTGTTTATTTACACATTACAGATCCCACAGGAGATATTACTTTAAGATTATTGTGCTCAAAATCAAAGGTTTCTCCGGTTAAGATAACTACATTAGCTCGCCTTGAGCTTTGTGCCGCTCTTGTTTTGTCAAAATTAGTTAAACTTATTTATAACGCTTATAATTCTTTACATCCTATCACCGCTATATACGCTTTCTCAGATTCTACAATTGCTCTTTCTTGGATTAAATCTTCCCCGCATAGATGGTCAATATTTGTAGGAAACCGCATCGCTCAAATTCAGGAGAATTTATCACCTGACCGCTTTTTTCATATTAATGGTAAGGAAAATCCTAGCGATTGTGTGTCACGAGGTCTTTTACCGTCACAAATTATTAATAACTCGCTTTGGTGGCAGGGTCCTTCTTGGGCCTGCTATCCTATTTCACAATGGCCTATTGAACCTTTTGTACCTTGTAAATCTGGAAGTGACATACCTGAAATGAAAAAATCTGTAACACTTACCGCTTTAACTGTTGTCGAAGATTCCCCAATATATCAACTTGGGTTGAGAATTTCGTCATGGTCAAAACTTCTTCGCTGTGTTGTTTATGTACTTCGATTTTTAAGAAAACTACCGCGAAACAAGTTTGTAACCGCATCCGATTTAAATACTGCTGAGAAAGCTATTATTCGAGCTCTTCAAGCTAAATATTTTGGTCATGATATTGCCAGCATTAGAAAATTAGATTTACCTTCGAAAAATATTCGTAAACTTAGTCCATTTATTGACGAAGATGGAATTTTGCGTATTCAGGGTAGACTTTCGAGCTCTGATTTACCGTTTGAAACGCAACACCCCGCTTTATTGCCAAAACACGATCACATAATAAATATTATTGTTGATTATTTTCATAATACAAACTTGCACACTGGTCCGGACCTTTTGATGTCCATTATTCGTCAACGCTTTTGGATATTGTCCGCTAGAAACGTTATAAGAAAAAGAGTGCATATGTGTAAATCATGTTTTCGAGTATCACCTTCACACCCAACTCCCATGATGGCTGACCTTCCGTCAAGCCGTGTAATGGAGGCCAAAGCTTTCTGTCACACGGGAGTAGATTACGCGGGCCCATTTAAGATAACGCTTGTACGCAAACGTGGTCATCATTCACAAAAGGCTTACATTTGCCTGTTCGTATGCTTAACGACAAAGGCTATACATATTGAGTTAGCCTCGGATTTGTCAACGGACTCATTTCTTGCCGCTTTCAAACGTTTTATATCTCGTCGAGGTCCAGTTTCTTTCATGTATTCAGATAATGGCACTAATTTTGTTGGCGCAAAGGCTCAGTTAGATGAAATGTATAAACTTCTAGTTTCAAATAATTTTATATCCGCATGGAATGATGAATTAACTAAATACCGAATCATTTGGAAGATGATCCCGCCTCGGGCTCCACATTTTGGAGGTTTATGGGAATCAAACATTAAATCCGTTAAAACTCATTTAAATAGAGTAATAGGCGCACAAATTCTCACTTACGAAGAGATGTTAACTGTGTTGAATCAAATAGAATGTCTTATGAATTCCAGACCTTTATGTCTTTTATCCGCAGATCCCAACCCCGAAATTCTCACACCCGCACATTTTTTGATGTCCACTCCTTTGCAGTATTTACCCGCGTCTGAATTGTCCGCAAATCAGATGAGTCTAACTAATCGCAAAGCGTTGTTAGATGGTTTGGTTAATTCCTATTGGAGGAAATGGAGATTAGAGTACCTGCATACGTTGCAAGTCAGACAAAAGTGGTGTACATCAGATAACCCCGTGAAGGTTGGGACAGTAGTTCTTATTCATCAAGATGACATTCCACCGCTCCGCTGGCCACTTGGCGTTATACAAGAGGTGTATCCAGGTGCCGATAACATTATACGCGTTGCTTTGGTAAAAACGAAATCTGGATTTCTTAAACGTCCAGCCGTGCGATTCTCTAAAATTCAAACAAGAACTCGCATCTCACTACGAAATTCTCCATCACTTCGCATTCGCAATGGAATGACCTTGATTTGGCATTCTGTAAACACTAATCTTAATTACCCTGCCTCGAGCGAAGTGAAGTGACAACGAAGTTTGTTTACAATATTAATAGGGATAGCCGTATACACGCAAATGTAAATCGAAGCTTACCGGTTTCAGTTTTTCTTTGTATTTAAAAGCATTCTGTAAGAAAATACTATGAATTTAAGCTTTGGTGTCTAAACCACATCTAATATATCTAAAAAGAAAATTAAAAGTCATATATTTATGAAATTAATTGTAATTTCTGGCTGTACGCTAAGTTCCTTTGCGTGCACTGGCGAATACCAGAATTAAAAAACAAAATTTAATTGTTTTCAAAACAATTTCGAGCGGTCGGAAGTTTTTATTTTGCTTTTTCTAGATTTGTTGTTACTTTGTGAGTGAATTTAACGTTAAATAAAAATTATGAGGTAAGTAAAAGTTAATTTGAGGCTATCCATTCGTTTCATCCATTCGTTTTTAATGTAAAATTTAATTAAATTACCAACAGATTTAAAGAGCGTTCTTCTCATCCGACATTGGCGCAAATAGAGGCATTAATAAACGTTTTGGGTTAAAAGCTAGCGAAACAAAAGGATTAATCGAATCTCAACATGTTCAATAAGAGAACAAGGATATTAAAAAAATATAGGAACTAAATTCTCTTGTCAGTTAAGATCCATTCCCGGTGAGATATTTAGGACATGTTAACATATATTTATGTATGATATATCTATCTACTACGTTTTTATTGATGTTCTATTTTAACAGGGCATGAAGGTAATTTATTTGTATCTCAAATTCACCAACAAAAAAATTATTTTGAATTAAATAAATCAAATCATTAACAATTTAGGTATTGCAAGTTAGATTGATGTTGTTGGAATGTATTTATTGATGCAGAGGTGACTGTATCTATGGTAAAGGGTGTGCATACTGGTACAGGGGTGGCAGGCAGTGCCAGAGTATTGACTAAACTGACATTATGTTGGCTAAAGGCTGCATACTCAGTTTAAAATAAATGAACAAAATTTAGGCATAACCTATTTTATTATATTTAAGGAACTACAACAGATTGAAAATACTAATCCACATCATCAGAATATTGTAAGGAGAATTTATAGCCAACTCGGAAAATGTATCAGTATTGGAACAATCGCAAACATACAGGTATGTATGTTATACATAATTATCTGAAATAAATACCTAAACAAAACTTGCATTTTAAAAATTAATATTTATTGCCTTTTTAGCATTGCATCAAGAATCACCTATTTTGCAGTCATCATCCTCTAACTAAATGCAAGTAACTTCTACTTATTGTGATGCTACTACTAGTAGCTCCAGCCACAGTAGGTCTCACATGTTAGTCAAGAGATTGGGTTGATATGTGTTTATTCAGGTCAAAGTACCTATTCATTGGACCACCATATTAGGGACATTGATTTGTGTATATTGCTGTTACTTGTAAATAAAAACATTTTGTTGCATGTATTGTAAACAAAAACATTTTGTTGCATGTATTGTAAACATTGTATTTTACCTAACCTTGTTTTTAAATAAATTTATTATTTTTTTCAGCACCTCAACACCTGACCTGCTATTTCACCACTTTTACAATGAAAAGCAGAGTGTACTCAAATTACTGAGAGAATTTTGTGGATAGAGGAACTGCAGGTGAAGATTCAGGGTGTTCATATGTGTGTCGTCCAAAGCATTTTTGAACACAGTACCACATATAACTTAATGAAACTTACAACCATGGGGGAATGAATAGTCGACAATCTGCAAGAAGGATGAACTGTTGGTGGAATTAGCACATGCAGCTAGCAATTTTAAACCTGTATTTCCACATAAGTTACTGATGCAAACAAATTTCAAAATTATTGTATATAACTATTGAATAAAACTATTTTTATAAATCATTAATTTATATTTGAAGTTACTTCACACTATAAGTTAGCTAATTAGTAAAATTTAACAAAGTAATTCAACATGACCACCATAATGTACATGTAATCTCATCATCTGAAATCATGGGAACTGGCAGCTCTGCACAATTGCAAATGTTGTGCAAAACACAACACGCAACAACTATTTTTGCTATCTTATCAGGGTGGTAAATTGGCACCCTATAGATCAGCAAACACCTGAATCTGCTCTTTAACATACCTATTGTTCTTTACACTGAGTTACGGGCAGTGGAATGAAGGCGGTGCTACAAAGCTTCAGGAGTATCTTCCTCTATATTAGCAAAAGCTAGCTATTATTAGCAGGTATTAGCTAGCATAGCATAGCGTTATCACCTATTTCTGCCGTGAAGCAGTAATGCGTTTCGGTTTGAAGGGTGGGGCAGCTGTTGTAACTATACTGAGACCTTAGAATTTATATCTCAAGGTGGGTGGCGCATTTACGATGTAGATGTCTATGGGCTCCAGTAACCATTTAACACCAGGTGGGCTGGGAGCTCGTCCACCGATCTAAGCAATGAAAAAATAAATAGCAAAAGGTGTCATAAGGTTGGAACGTTGACAATATACAGAAAGCCCGAAAAGATGTTAAATAATTATAATGGTCATTACTTGCTGTCATTGACTAATCTAGTAGATTTTATTTCGTTTTGATTATAACTGAATAAAGTTATTTAAGATAAATACTATATTTCACAATAACTTATAGCAATATACACAATTACAATTTAACTGAAATGAATACAATCTGAATACATAGGTTCTTAATACACATTTCGTTTATGGATTACATATCAGAATTTCGAAAAATATTAATAGCTTTACAAATTGTACATTTCTTGCATGATATTCTTTGCGACAGTAAAACCATTTTTTATTGGTAGCAGATCTTTTTAAGGCCACCAACTTCCCATCAATACACCCAATAACCCAAAGGATTCTAAATTTTTCATAAAAACTGCAATATTTAGCATTACATTAATATTGGTAATTTTTTATGAAGAAAACATTTTTTTATTTAGCTTAAACCTCTCCTCCTCCTCCTTGCATCGGTTTCCTCATTACTGAGGGTCGTGGTCATGGCCTTGAAACAGTTTGTTTTTTATAGTGCACCGCCATCTGTTCCTATTTAGCTTAAACCACCTTCTTCTTTTTTCTTTGCTTTTCCTTCAACTTTTGCCATTCTTGAGCATTCTGTGGGAATCTTAAATATGTATATATAGTTGCTGGGTTGTTCAGAGCCTCCACAACCTCAGATATAAACTGGGATGTCTGGAACAAATATGTTCTTATATTTTCTTTTATGATTTTTTTGGTAACTTCAATTGGCCAAAAATAACAAGGTGCACAATAACTGAAACTAAGAAATAATCATTAAACAATACACATAGTTATTAGAGAATCTAATTTGTATTCTTTCAAGATATTTTTGGTAGACTAGTTTAGTGGTATTGTTTTACAATAATGGGAGAGTTGGATATAAACAAATGGGCAAACTTTAATAATATGTTATAAAGTACCTATTTTGTTCATAAAGACACAATCTTACCACGTGGAATACCTACCTTTAGAAGAGTTGAAAGTCCTTTTCAATGGCTTTTAGTGGTCTTCATCAAAGGGTGTAATTCACACCCTAACTGGTTCATATGATCCTTCGACAATCTATACACTTTCTTTATACTTTTGCATGGTCGTCATCTCAAGTTAAAAGTGATAAATTGTGAATTTCGTAGGCTTGTCGACGCATTTCACGCTGATCCGTAGCGTCAGCTTCTTTCAACAATGTTTTCAATAAAAATATACGCTCCACAAAATATCGATGAAGAATAAAGTTATTTTAAAGTGCAATTTTGTTAATTAATAGTATTTTTTTAATAATTAACAGCGGTTTATAACGTTTTCGTATATTCTCACTCACAACAAACACTTAAAACACTAACTTTTGATTTGACAAATAAAATGATTTTGCGATGCGAAGTTCTTGCCGAAATTCGACGTGATTTACACTACAGAATGCCGTTTCAAACGTCAACTCATACATTTTAGTAAAAAAAACTCACGCTTGCTAGTTCAATTCACCCGCGAGGGGCGCTAGTGTAGATTCGGCACTACAATGAAATTTACAGAATGCCAATTTGAAAACTCACACCAAATTCACGTGCGAGTTTGTTAAACAACGCTTACAGAATCGCACGGATGTTGTAAAATTATATCCGCTACCGCTAGAATAAATTAGAGTACCGCATGTCATCAACCGCTTCAACTCTACTCGTAAACATTCATGATGGCTTATTATTAATTAAAATTTGTTTCTTTTCAAATAACTTCCCGCTATTTAAGCTTTATGCTTCCTATCTTAGTATCTTTATATATTTGTTGAAAGTCCTGCGAACTTTCAAGGCGGGCAGGATGGTCACGCGCGGATTTAGTAATGGGATGCTAATGAATTATTGGGATGGCGCCACCTTTGGAGTTTGTCAGTAACTAATTACCGCGACTATCCAAAGCGGGGTTCTACCCGATCGATCACGCTTTACCGCTAGCTGCCTAGATGGCGGCACTTGTATATTGCGGGGTGCTTGTGCTTACGAAAAGCTACGTGAGCTTCGTCACCCCCTCCCGCCGCCCGCGTGCATCCATCGCCGACGCCCGCACAACAGTCACTGGCAAGGTCTACAGGTGAGTGCAAGTTCTTTTAATTTATTGCCATTTTATTGCTGTTTCCGTGTAATCACTCGCCCGCCCGCTCGCTTATGTGTATTTAATTTATATCTTTAGTTTGATTACTAGCTTTTGTTTACCGCTATATAGTTTTACCGCTCCGCTAATTATAAGTGACAAACATTTGTCACATACCGCTTAGGACGGCTATTTACACGCCTTTCTACAACCCCGCTTTATATGCTCCCGCCGCAGGAGGGCTATTTACACGCCCCCTTGCTACCCCATTATTCCTAAAGTATTAAATAAAAATAAAGTTTTAAACTCTATATTTTGTAGTCAGTCAACTTAACCGACACCATAAAATAATAACAATAATTTATTATGTTAAAATTAATTGGATTTTCGGATTGTGATGTTTTATTATTGCCTTTGTAGGCAGACTCACATACGGCCCACCTGATAGTGAGTGGTTACGGCCATGGACGTCAGCAATGCTAGGGGCACAGCCAAGCCGCTGCCTATCTACCCAGCGTAGCATTGTTTTTGGGAGCAATGATTATAGCAGAGATGAAGGGCAAGCGTGGGAAAATGGGCACAGCGAGTAAGAAGACAGCGGGGAAAGAAGTCAGGAGAGAAAAACTAGTAAGAATACCCACTCTTACTACTTCGCAGTGGGTGCCTAATTATAAGTTTTGTAAAAGTGGAATTACGAAGAATACAGTACGGAATTAAGTAACCTACTGCAGTCTGTATTTTATTTTCTGTCTGGTGGGGGGCATTAAAAAAAAATAAAAAAAAATTAGATGGGTAGACGAGCTCACAGCCCGCCTGGTGTTAAGTGGTTACTGGAGCCCATAGACATCTACAATGTAAATGCGCCACCCACCTTGAGATATAAGTTCTAAGGTCTCAAGTATAGTTACAATGGCTGCCCCACCCTTCAAACCGAAACGCATTACTGCTTCATGGCAGAAATAGGCAGGGTGGTGGTACCCACCCGCGCGGACTCACAAGAGGTCCTACCACTAGTAATTACGCAAATTATAATTTTGCGGGTTTCATTTTTATTACACGAAAAAGTCACATAGTTTACAATAGTGAACACTTTACAATGCTTTTGAAGCTTGAAGACAGAATAATTACGCTAATAATTGATTAAATCTGTACTCTCAATTTATCGCATTATTTATTGATAAACAATTATTTATGCTTTAAACCAGCATAATAGTAGTTTAAAAATTTAATAAGAAACTAGATTGAGTCCGTTACACATTTACAATTTCGAAACACGAAAATTATATAAATAATAAAAAAAACTGAGAGAGTAAAGTGTATATACATTAAGAAACGATTTCGTACATATTAAACGTGCCGTCTTCATCAAGCGACGTCGTTGCGATAAATCTGAGCTTTTCACGAGACCAAAAATTACTCGTCTGAATAATGTTCCGTTTTTATTAACCGCTAAAAATATTGTTGGGTGAAGAGAACACCCTCTGATGAGAGCAACGAGATTACCTGCGACGTTTTCTAAGGGAGAAAATAAGAATACATTTATCTTAGTTAAGAGAAAAAGATGGCTTGTCTGGAATCAAAACGAATATTGCGATTTTGTTTTTGTGCTGATTCAAATAAACAGCACGCTTTATCATGAACTATTAGTTTAAAAAAAACATTATATTTAATGATGGCGTTTTCATCAATGCATGTTTATTTAAATACATAAGTATTCCTATTCTGACCTATTACGTACGTTTCGACGGTCCGTCACCATTAGGCAGGGTCCGCAAGGCGGCGAGACCACCTAAAACTCCTAACTTTACTGCTGATAAGGTAAAAAGCCGTTTATTCATATGAAGCAATGCTACTACTATACCGGTTTTCAAAGGTAGGTATCAACTTTTTTAACGAAATACGTACTTGACTTATGCTCACGAATAACTTCCACGATTAAGAAATATCGACGTGTAACTAAAATAAATTATAGAAAAAAATACAATTTGCGTAATTGTAACAATTTGTAGCGTGTGCTAAACTGTATATTGTATGTATTGTACTGTACGGGTTACCACCGCCTTACTTATCTCTGTCACTGACTTCAAGGACAAAGGGGCCGTACGTCCTAGGTAATTGAAACTTCCGAATGATTGTTTAAAGTGGATGGCGACATTACTTGGTGCGGTAGTAAAGCATGAGCTGCTCCACGTATCCAACGATTTGAATAGAACAAGAAATTAGATTTACCGTTTGAGTTTCAATCATGTTTCATCTTATTCTCGAGACGATCACCTGCATGTAAATTACGCCATCTCGGCCTCTACCTAGTAATTGAAAATTTTACGCTGAAGTTATTTTTTGCAAATTCTTCTTTCAACGAGGGCACTCAAATTTCTTTGAAGCGAAGTGGAAGTTGAAATATTTTCTTGCTTGGAGATAAATTAATTTTGCATTTTTAATGCTCCGTCTTGCCATATAAATATTTAAAACGAATTTTGTCAAGTAATGAATAAAGTCCCTTGATACTTTAATAACGTATTAACCTATTACGCGCATCTCATTTTGCTGAAAAACTGAGCATTAAAAATATCAGTGGTAAAAGGCAGACTGAACCTTACCCAATTCTTTAAAATTATATAATTAAAACCTCTAATTAAAGTAAAAAAATGGACTGTAGATCTGGCTATTCTTAGAAACAGTAACATAGCCAAACATATAGTAGGGATGACTGTTCCAGTGATAACACCGAAACTAGTGAGAGGGTAGATACATTTACTTGCTTCTTATAACTCACCCAAAGTCTTGTCTTTCTTCATGGTGCTTGCAACAGAACTAAAATATCAGGAAATTACGAAATTAAAAATCATTGTACCTTAAATAAGCATTTACCATATTCTAATTTTTATTCGTGCTTTTTAGTATTGTTTTAAAGACTGTTCGTATTTATTATAAGCATGCAACCCACATGCATTCTGTTAGTGGTCCGAAAAGTCAAATTTGAGGTAAGAATGCGTTATTAATAGCTACCTTAGAGTTATAGTGAATTGAAATCCTGAATTATTCACGTGGGAAAGTTACAGACAGCGAACAACTGTAATAAGGAACAATTTCCCAACAGGTTTTCACGGTATTCTATTAGCATTCAATTCGTTGAATTTCGTTCACCGTGTCAAATTAGAAGAACGGTATAACAATCTTTCGTGATTTACGTTTGTTTTGTAACACAGATCTGGTATAATTCACTTGTTAATATATCTTGTTGATAAATATACTTATATCAGTGGAAAATATTTGTCATTTAAGACATTGAAGTCTTTGTAGAATTCGATTTGTTTTGAAATTGAATACATGCTACGATGGAGAGCACGCTTTAAATGTCAAAGGAACTCACCGCAGGGAGTTCCGGCGTACCAAGCTTGGCAACGATGGACTATGCTTTGTCTGCTATGTTTTGCTATGTACTTCATGGCATTGTTGACATTAGATTATACTAATTAATTAACTATACAATTACATATCGACACTAAAATATACTACAAGTCTACTTTTACTGTCAACGGCTATTGATATATAATACTTCTTTCGTACCTTGGCAAACAGATCAGAAAATTTGAACGAGGTAATGATGTCGTAGATTGAAGCAACCGATCTGAGTACGAAGTGTACGAGTATTCTGTCGCAATGATAAACCTTTGTTCCCTGTGACGAGTTTTTAGAATTGTTATCGAGTCTATTGTGGGCGTTAATGAACAGCGTTTCACGGGGAAATGCTGTCTGAACAGAGATAAGCGCGGAGCGGCACGGGGGTGAAAATTGACGATAATTATCACTTCATTGTGTTGACTTATCTGGCGTAACGTGGCTGCGTTGTTCTTTCCAAGTTCATTTAACCTTTCAATTTTATTAATTAATCTGTGTGTTCATTATTATCACTGTTTTATTTTTCTTGTAGCTTAGAAATATAGATTATATACAAGTGCGTGTTCAACCAGGCTAAGTTAAGAAAATACTGTTATGTAACCTCGCAACTTACAATTTTAACTTCTCTTCTCTAACTACAGAACCTATTGGATATTATATCGTGATTTGTTTCAGAATTTCCATCCAATAATAAAAAATTTAAAGGCTATTTATTTAAAGGCCTACTTTTACAGATAAACATCAAAACTTGAATGAAAATTGTGTCAAAGAGTGTTAAATTAAATGAAAATGTGAAACCACTTAAGATATGTGAAACGGAGATATTTTGATCTCTTATTTACAGTTTTATATCATCGCTGCATAGTCATTTGCATATAGGAAATATACCCCAAATTTCATCTAGCCTTTCCAGTAAAATGGCTGAAATATATATGAATAAGGAGACATAAGACTAGGGTGACTTCGTGATACTTTCCATTTCGATGCAATGCTATGCTGCAGAATATACACCATTATGAAGCTGGTAAGATGAAGTGGTATTTTAATTCACATACTGTATAGGTATATGACATAAAAATACTCTGCTTCAAGTTAGCTAGCTATCTTTCATGTAGTTGTATATATGTATTATCATTTCTTCGTTACACAGTAATGTAGGAATAATATTATGATAATAAAATCATTATCATAACTGACATGCGTGCTACAAAGAAAAAGGTTCGTGTAGAAATCGTAATACATGGCCCTAATTATATTATTGGGGAATCAAAGGACAAATTTTGGCCCACAAATTAATTGCATATCTCTGAAGTGGATCGGGATGCGTAGACCGAAGAAAAACTATCACGACACCTAACTCAATAAGGAGAAGAAATCTTTGGCCAGGGCTCGGTAATGCAGACCTGTTTCTTTTATTTTAATTCATCCTTGTTATAGAAATAACATTTTTAATTTATAAATATTATAAAATCCTGCCATTGAGACCCTGCTATTGATCCAGCACCGAAGGAAAAAAGTATAAACGCGTGCATTTTAGGCATGTAATGTACCATAAATAATATAAATACAAATTGGGTTTACTGTCTCTTGTGGCACGGAGTAAACCAGCTGTGATTATGAAAGATTGCGACTTCAAGAAAGAAAAACTCACAAAAAAGTATTTATGCTTATTATTAGTGCTCGCTCACTTGCTGAAATTCGACTCAATTCACTGACGCTTTAAAATCTAGTTTGGGTTTTATGTAATGCTTACACATATAAAATAAAACTAAATTAAATTTCGTATTAAATTTTTTTGAAAAGGCGGAAAAAAAACAGATATGTTTCCTAAATAACAAGACGTAAGTTTCTAAACGGAAAAAAAATCGGATAACAAACAGAGGAGAACTCATATTAAAATTATAATAGTTTACAATGTAAATTCATAAATAATATTTAAAAAAAAAGCCCGTACACTTAATTTCAGTTCTTGTCTAAACTTTGGACCTTCTTCGAACACGTGGTAGAATTTATTGTGCCTTTCATTAAGGACGTTCAATGAAGTCCAAAACGAAACAAATGATTTCGAATTTAAATTAAATTTGAATTGTACAAACTTTATTCTACAATCTACATCCACTTTTGAAGGAATTATGTATATGGTATGTAATGAAGGGATTATGCACACAGTATGTTAAACATCACTCATTATGAGTTAGATACAAGTCCCCATGTTTTGAGTGCATTTTGTTCATTGCGGATTCCACGTGCGTAAATTCAGAAAGGAGGAGTATAATAAAATTTTCATAATACCTCAAGAATTCTACTCGAGTAAGCCGAATGAACACGTAGCAACACAACGTTCACTTCAAACAAAACTACGTTAATTTTGTAGTGCGTCAATTAAGTTTATCAGTCTATAGATATTTCGCTGTAAATATGAAATTCTGAATTCGCTTGTAGATAGCCTTTTCCGTTGGCAAATTTTTCTAAATAAGAAAATCTTACGTGATTTTAGTCCTTTCAGATATTAATTAACATTGCTTTTACGCTTTAATCTCGTGTTTTTTATATTGTCATTAAATTATTTCCTACGTTTCCAATACCTACTTCAATTTTCATAGTCACTGACGACTGGTGTTTTATGTCTACGACATACTTAATTCTACTAGTGGAAGAAAAAAACACCATAAATGGTTCAGTTTGTCCACTAATTCATTACATATTTCCGAATAATGTCGTTCGATAAAAATCTGTGATTTAATTGTGTTTAAACATAATTTACCCTGTCGAAAAACAAACACAAGGAAACACCCCCTGGAGTTCCGAGAGATAAAACTAAAGTTAACGTCGTGTAATAAATAGCAACTCAACGATGAAAAGAAAAAAAATGAAAAAGCAAGAACTCCAAGAAAAGGAAGGATTGTGGATCAATAACGAA
This sequence comes from Bombyx mori, assembly GCF_030269925.1. Lineage (NCBI taxonomy): Eukaryota > Metazoa > Arthropoda > Insecta > Lepidoptera > Bombycidae > Bombyx > Bombyx mori. The sequence continues at coordinate 10,331,305 of NC_085111.1, forward strand.
GTCAATTTTCAAATGGAAAAAAGCTTACGAGAAAAGCCAGATAATGAAAGGGAATACAGCGAGGGCTCAGCGGATATTTCAAGTCCTTTTATCAAAACTTGTACCATGTCCCGAGACTCAATGGCTCCCCGGATTCAATGAAATACGCTCATTATCGAAAGAGAGCACTCGAAAATACACTGAGATCTTGAAACTTGGAGACATTTAAATTGAACTACAACTCGGAACCAACAATAACATTTCTTCAATTCAGATGTTTGTTTACTTCGAACCAATTAGGAATTACATGTCTTTTAGGGTTGCGTACCTAAAAAAATCCCTCTATATCTAAAATTATGTAGGTTACAGCGATTTTTTCGAAAAAATATTTTAGGTATTTGTCTAGTTAGTCTAGGTACGTTAGTCTAAAAATGAGTTTTTCAGTGGTTGTTATTTAAGTCCATAGTTTGTGAAATATGCGTTTCTAATTTTACTACTAACGTAAAGTGTATTCACCCCTGACTATTTAACTTTGCAACGGAAATATTAAATAAAAATTTTATGTCAAAAAATCTGCTAAGCTGAAAATTACTGAAAGTTTAATTAATGGAACTCAGCACATTAAACTTTCAGTAATTTTCAGCTTAGTTTCGATTCAATACCGTGCGTTGAACAATTTTTGAAATATTTACTAGTGCCATACGTTAGAGTCTGTTTGGGCACAAATCAGACAGTCTATGGAAATAAGATGAGACTTCTTAACTTAAGATTTAAGGTGGGTGGCGCATTTACGTTGTAGATGTCTATGGGCTCCAGTAACCACTTAACACCGGGTGGGCTGTGAGCCCGTCCACTCGTCTAAGCAATAAAAAAAAAACCTCGATCCTTGCGCTGCCGTGGAGTGAATAGAGCGACCGGTCGACGGTGTATCGCGTCCCGACCCGGCAGGCTGGTTCTGGTCCAGCGGGGTATTCCGGGACACCAGCGGCACCGTCTGGGCGGCCCGACGGGCTGCCGTACCGAGACGGCCGACGTTTCAGAGCCTTCGATTCGCCTCGAAGGCTCCGTCGGCTGGGCGTCCTTGGGGTGAGCCGCGCCGTCTGGTTGTAGTGTTGACCGCGGTAGCCCCCCTACCTCATCCGGGTTCTGACCTCGGAGGGGATCGGACGTCGGGTATAAGAGTGCAGGGGAGTCGTTTAGTGGGTGGGCCCTAAAATCCTTGGGCCCGCGGTCTGCTCACAACACCATGCAGATCGTTGAGTCTCACATACCCCGCGCGCCCCTTTTGCGCGGGGACCTCGTAGGAGGGTCGGCCCAGTACATGAACAAAAAAAAAAAAAAAAAGGTGGAGGATTTCGTGTTGCCGATTTTATGCGGTCAAGTAACGTCATTGGGTACTTACTCGTCGTCTGCGGAAGTAGAACAAAACATTTTCAGTTACACCGTCAAAAACTTTGGATTTTATTCGTGAAAGTTATTATTTGTATTCCGTCCCGTAATCGGGCTGGTTTTTTATATATTCACTTTATAACAATGAATGCGCGGAGGTAATCACGAACTACTGGTGCGGGTGGCGATTATGTAGCTCGTTTTCAAACATAAATTATTAATAAATATATTATGTATTTTACTAATAAATTGTTATTAATTATTGATAATATGAACAAGGAAAAAGCAAAAATTATGTTGAATGCTCATGTAGCGCCCACTCCAGTAAAGATCGGAGGCTCTACGCTCGAAGTTGTTGACGAGTATATTTACCTGGGACACACTGTCCAGCTAGGTAAGACCAACTTCGAAAAAGAGGTCAACCGTCGAATCCAGCTCGGATGGGCAGCGTTCGGAAAGCTACGTAAAATCTTCTCATCACAAATACCAGTGTCTCAAGACGAAAGTCTTTGACCAGTGTGTGTTGCCAGTGATGACATATGGCACTGAGACGTGGTCGCTCACAATGGGCCTTATGAGAAGGCTCAAGGTCACCCAAAGAGCAATGGAGAGGGCTATGCTCGGAGTTTCCCTGCGAGATCAAATCAGAAATGTGGAGATTCGCAGGAAAACCATGGTAACCGACATAGCCCAAAGGATTGCGACACTGAAGTGGCAGTGGGCAGGACACATTTCTCGCGGAACGGATGGCCGTTGAGGCCAGAAGGTTCTTGAGTAGCGACCGCGTACTGGAAGACGTAGCGTGGGTAGGCCTCCACAAGGTGGGCCGACGACCTATTGAGGTTCACGGGGATCCGCTAGATGCAGGCAGCGCAGGACCGGTCTTTGTGGCGAGGCTTGGGGGAGGCCTATGTCCAGCAGTAGACGTCCATGGGCTGATAGAATAGAAAATTTAGTATTTTATGCGGTTACGCTTTTTGGCGGTTTTTTTTAAGTCACGTCTTATTTTAATTTATATTCTTATTTTTATGAAAAATGATAATATGGAGTGAAATGAAATGAAGATAATTAATTTGAGACATTAATCAACTGGGATAAAATTAAATGAAATGAGATGAGATGATATGGGATGAAATATAATCTCAGTAAAATGGTGGTCATTTACTGAAAAATTTTCAGTGGATTTTTTGGAGGGTCCCAAAGAGTTACGTCCAGCGACTGTGTTTCATTTTCCCACATTTGTGCACTTTCACAGATATTAAACAGTTAATAAGCCACCGTTATTACACATTTAAACTTGAAGAAACACTAAATAGACGAAATAAAACAAATCACACAACTTCACTCCTCGCGTTCCCGCCAAAAAGTCCTTTTAGGCAGTAATTTTAATAAATTATCAGGCAACGGAATCAAATGAGGATTTATAGACTTAGTAACTTTATGTAATATTAGAACAAGATCGCGTTACGATTATTCCTATATTTTACTTGACTTATGCTAAAACTGAAATTAACATAATTAATTGGTAAGACACGAATGCAATCTGTTTCCAACTTAACATCAATAAAAGGTTGAAATCGAATCGAGAATTATACTTTCATTCAAAATTCATGATCACAGTATTTTAGATCATTTCTTATAACGAAGGGTATGACTTATTCATGTTACTGACGGCAGACGCAATAAGTTCCAACAACAAAAAGACTTTAGAATTCAAGCCGCATATTAAGAAGCGACTATATTGAATCTAATGATTTCAGTTACATATTTGTTGTTTAACGTTGTAATTTTTCTATACAAACTCGTGGCAGAGAAAACTGTAAATCGACTAAGAGTGTCGATTAGAAACTAATTTGTATAAACTTAAATATTTTTACGTTTTTTTTTATTGCTTTTTATTTATTGCTTAGATGGGTGGACGAGCTCACAGGCCACCTGGTGTGAAGTGGTTACTTGAGCCCATAGACATCCACAACGTAAATGCGCCACCCACCTTGAGATATAAGTTCTAAGGTCTCACGTATAGTTACAACGGCTTCCCTTCAAACCGAAACGCATTACTGCTTCACGGCAGAAATAGGCAGGGTGGGGGTACCCAACCGCGCGGACTCACAACAGGTCCTACCACCAGTAAAAACGTTTACGTTTCATTCTAATGATATTCACCAGTCTTCTAGGACAAAAGAAATCTTCTTTTCAAATCTGACTTAAATTATTATAAATCACAAGCCATGCATGTTTCTTAAAAAAATATAATAATGATTTATTCATAAAAGTAAAATATAGGTACATAAAATAATACGACGTGAAACAAAAAAAATAAAAATAGATTTTAATGAAATCTAGAATTTTTTTATCTTCTAAACTACAGTCAATGAATGTTCCTAATTAGCTATGGGCGTATAAATTTGCCATACATTATTTGGAAGCTCTCGACCATACACATCAAGGCATGTCTTCATGATAGGTGCACAGATCTGTCAAAAATGTTTATAAATGACAATGGATTACAATTAAACCACGCCAATGGATTATTTCAAGCCACTGGTGAAAACAACTTCAAAATAATTTCACCAATTACTTTAAATTATGCAATGAAATGAATTTTTTTTTTTTTTGCTTAGATGGGTAGACGAGCTCACAGCCCACCTGGTGTTACTGGAGCCCATAGACATCTACAACGTAAATGCGCCACCCACTTTGAGATATAAGTTCTAAGGGTCTCAGTATAGTTACAACGGCTGCCCCACCCTTCAAACCGAAACGCATTACTGCTTCACGGCAGAAATAGGCAGGGTGGTGGTCATGGACAACATCTATCATCATCATCATCATCAGCCTATAGCAGTCCAGTGCTGGACATAGGCCTCTCCAATTGTTCGCCACTGTGCACGATCCTCGGTTTCTCTCATCCAGTTCCTGCCAGCCACCCTGCACAGATCATCACTGGGCGTCCTGCACTGCGTTTTCCAGTTCGCGGTCTCCACTCAAGAACGCGTTTACCCCAACGGTTATCGGTTGTCCAGCTTATTGTTGTTGTTGTTGATGAAATAATTAACATTTTGAATGTGTATTGACAGCCGGCTTAGAGTAGCACCACTTCATGTTTTCCCGTAGGGTCGTAAAAAACAACTATGGGTTTCACCTATTCTATCATTATACTAAGTTCGCCAATATTTTTTTTGTTACTTAGATGAGTGGACAAACTCACAGTCCACCTGGTGTTAAGTGGTTACTGGAGCCCATAGACATCCACGACGTAAATGCGCCACCCACCTTGAGATATAAGTTCTAAGGTCTCAGGTATAGTTACAACGGCTGCCCCACCCTTCAAACCGAAACGCATTACTGCTTCACGGCAGAAATAGGTAGGGTGGTGGTACCCACCCGCGCGGACTCACAAGAGGTCCTATCACCAGTAATTAAGCAAATTATAATTTTGCGGGTTTTATTTTTATTACACGATGTTATTCCTTCACCGTGGAAGTCAATCGTGAACATTTGTTGAGTACGTATTTCATTAGAAAAATTGGTACCCGCCTGAGATTCGAACACCGGTGCATCGCTCAACATGAATGCACCGGACGTCTTATCCGATAGGCCGACTTCAAAATTAGCATTTACTGGTTTTAGCCTGTGAATCCACACAGTAAGCTGCCACCCTTTCGCGCTACTGCAAAGCAATCATGCGTTCTGGTTTCACCGGACGGACAGCCATAATTCAATACAATAATACAACTTAAATTTGGACCTCATGTCTCTAGGTAAGTAGTGGCTTTTACGTTGTGTTGTCTTTGGGTTTCGTGAAGTACTTCATAAAAGTTGGACCGTATATAATCAGCAAAGTTACAGTGTTAAAACAATAAAAATAAACATGATTTCCCGTGGACCATTATTTCAAGTAATCGAATCTCAATATAAACGCTGAAGCATCTATAGGCACTAGAGACCACATGATACCAGATAGGTTAAAAGCCTTTCTGTTTATCAAGAACAACTAATAATATGACTAGCCGACTTTTTCAATGCTATTGGCTGAAATTTACTGTAAAAAGCTAAAAAGGTACATCCTTTTCTGGAAAATGAAGTATTAGATTGACGCAAAAAGAGGCATATAATCTTCCATACTAAAAAATTGTCTTACCTTTCCATAAAATCCCATCGCCCAGCAACCTACATTAATACCAAGGTTGACATTTGTCGCACAATGATTTACTACTACATCCTCGTTCACCTGAGAATGATAATGACAATTAAACCAGAAATCTATACTAATATATAAATCTACAGTGGTTTTTACGGATGTTCCGTTATACCTACTGAACCATGCATCCGGTTGACTCGAAGCTTGGTATGTAGAAAATACATGTACTTAATGGATAGGCTAATATTTATATGAGTATTGGATTCCCTAATAATAATGACAATAAATAATAATGTTAATTTTAAATGCCCAGCGAAGCGGGCGAGTACGGCTTGTATACTTAGGTATATGAATAACATTTTTAATTTCACAATCTAAACAGAATTATTTTCACTGCCAGCACCAAACCTCGATACAATATAAAGTCTAGGGGATCAAGTAATGTATGATGATATAATAGTTATTAATGTGATGTAAGCTGTGACCATTGGAAACAAGATTAAAACCAAAATAAGAGTTAACAACTAATTAGAACAGGACAGATGAACATAATTATTAGAAAAAAAAATACTTTAGCGCTTATTCAAAATATTACCATATCTAAAGTGCTCTTTAAATCTCTAAAGTGCTCAGCAAATCAAGTTCAGATTTCGACTCTCATTAAAACTAAAATTTATCGGTTTTCGCGAGTCATAGACATAATTAAAACTACTTCTTCGTTTTAATTTCGCGCTTATTAAATTCATTCTATTGTTTAAATACTGTACAGTTTTTGTGTTCACACACAACTAAGATGTTATTCGCCAACATTTGTTTCTTTTTTATTGCGTAGATGGGTGGACGAGCTCACGGCCCACCTCGTCTTAAGTGCCTATAGATATCTACAACGTAAATGCTACCACCCACCTTGAGACATGAGTTCTAAGCTCTCAGTTTTAACCCCTACCCTTCAAATCGAAACACATTACTGCCTCACGGCAAAATAAGCAAGGTAATGGTACCTACCCGTGCGGACTCACAAGACCAACCCTACCAACAATAATTACGCAAATTATAATTTCGCGGATTTCATTTTTATTACACAGTGTTATTTATTCCTTCACCATGAAAGTAAGTCGTGAACATTTGTTAAGTCTTGTACGTTTATTATGTATTGAACGTTGATTGACGCACATACGTACCTATTGAATATACACTAACTACCGACTTAGTTCCTAAAACATATTTTGATATATTTAATTTTAAAATGTTTGATCCTGAGAATTTGAGATTGAATTTGAGAATAATAATTTACTCACTGTGATTGGTTTCCCTTCCAGTTCAAATCGGGTGATTGTTGGACTCTGTATCGGCAACACTCGCCAACGTGTGTTCGACACAAAATGTTCACTCAGGTACAAGGGAAACAAACTACAAAGGCCCGGTATCGGATTTGGATCATACCGTATATATAGAGGCTGAAATGTTACGTAAATGCGTACAAGGAAAAGCACCGAAAACCAAATAACAACAACTTCCCTCATTAAAAATTCAACTTTCTTACATTGTTATGTTAATAAGGTCACACGAAAAAAATTTTAACATGAAAAAACGTCCACTGTTAAAATATCTACATTATCGTCATTACGCAAAAATGTATTGTGAAATAAATAATAAAAATATTGGTGATTAACACAAGATTGCTTGGAAAATTCGTTTTCAAATTAAAATATTGTGATTTCGGGAGTGTACGCAGGTCGCTTTTTATGAGTTACGTAGCAAATACGTTCTAAATATAGAATTATATATAAATAAATAAATACTTATTAAATAAATACTTACTAACAATCACGCCACGTTAACTGGTCCCGTGATAAGTTCGTAAAGAACTTGTGTTACAGGTACCAGATAACGGAAATAAATGTAAGGATTTTTATTATACACATACATATTATATTTAATATACATCCATAACCCTGGAAAAGACATTTATATTTATCATACAAATATCTTCCCTTGGCGGGATTCGAACCCGCGACCCCCTTATGTAGTGACCATGTCACTTACCACTACACCAGACGGCCGTTAAATGTCCTATAATAGAATACATAATTATGAGATAATAAATAAATAATATATATAGGAGAGGTCCTTTATTCAGTAGTAGATTTCTTACGAATGAAATGAGATCTGTTACGGGTCTTAATCAGTCTTCTGAGGTTTTATCTTATATTATATGTCAGGTAAATTCGCGAAGAAAGACAAAGCTTATCGAAATGAACAGAATTTTCCGTAACAAAATGTATGGCTCTTTTACCAAGATTAAATTTTCTGGAGGCCAGCAACTTTGTCCCGTGTTTTGCTGGCCCGTCTATTCTGTTTTATTGAATAAGTTACTGATCTGGATCAGGTAAATTGATTTGCTCTTTGTCCATATTTGCTCGGCCTTATCAATAATAACAATATTTTTAGCATAAGAATATTCGAACAACTATTATCTACAATATTAAATGACAAATGTACGAAGATTACCTTTTTATCGAGAGACGAAGATAATGCCAATAAAAATTCTTGATTGTATTTCAAAGGTTCGCCTTCTCTATTACAGTAATCTGCACTAGTAATTACAAAGGTACTACTTTCAACCGGCTTCAGATCTGGCATTCCAACAAGAGAGCAACCATCAATTAACACCTGAGAGCGAATGATGTCGTTGGATGAGATTCTACCACCAAGAAGCAGTCCGTTTTTCCCTTCCACTGGTGGGTCTGACGCTAAAAGTATTCGTTTTTCTTTAAACATGTTCTTCTAAAAACATAATGGAAACCAACTTGTACAAACGTCAGACCTACAAATTGATTTCTTTTAAAATTTACCGGGTACGTGGGGAGCGAGTAATGATATCCTAGCCCCGAAAGCAATGCTTCCAGACGATTGTGTCAACACAGTCGGCTTGTTAAGATTCTCCGTCATTTTACGAAACCGTGCTAGCATGAGGTCGCCTTTTTTCATTTGTTCGAGAAATATATTAAGCTTGTACTGAAAAAGAAAACATAAATTATAATGATGATGATGCTATCGCATTATTTTCATCGGTTTCCTGACTCGTAGACGTAGGTAAACTACTTTTACGACTTAACCTCAAGTTTCTTATTTAAATTTGATTATAATACTTCGAACGTTTTGAATCGTTACAGCTTTAATGGTCACGAATGAGCGACTAGGTTCATCTCATCGTGAAAATGATCTCACTTAGTCGTGCGAAACCAAGATAAACTGTAAAATATTTGAAAAATCGGAAATAATGAAATAAAAACAATCAAAGCGAAATTAAACCGATATAGTAGTATACTATTGTGTAGAGATTACTTTACTAATCGATGTAAATCTATATTTTGTTAGCGTCAAAGACCAGACGAATCCGTGATTTATTTGTTGTTAAGCGGCTATCAAGCACAATTATCAACATCAAAAGCCCACAACCGTCTACCTGACTTGACATAGGCATTTCCTAATACGGGCCAGATTACTGTTGAACACGAGTTAACGATTTTTCAATGATTCAACTGGGTAAGAGTAACGACTCTCTATCTCAAATTCGAGGAAAAATTCGAGCAGAGTTATACCAACGTGTGTGCGTGACGACATATCCTACTATAAGGCCGAAATGCGATGTTGTGTGACATGGTTTTAAAATAACTATGTATGAAAAAACATTATTTCCTAAATAATAAAAAACACCAATATATCCCTACGTTATTCCAAAATATTAGGAAGAAAAATAAAAAAGGAAATCTAATAAGAATACCGCTATGTACTAGCGTACCTACTGTAGTAGTGGAAGTGATAGAAGGTCCTCTAAATAGTGGCTCAAGATAGCCGCATATCAATCATATCTTCTGATTGAAACCCAAACAGACTTTTATTGTGTAAGGTCCTCTGGCAATAATTTCTATTAAAAATTAAATTTAAAAAAAATTAATTCATACTGAGACAGTAGATGCTTCTACAAATGCGAAGCTTATAATACAAATGCGAAGCTTATAACACGCGGTGGACCCGCAAACTTAGAAAATGCGACTGCAACTGGATAATTAAAGCAAACCTCGTTATCGTCACAAGATTTTTACTGCTATTTCTCAAAATATTAATAAGTGTGGCTATAACATTATTCATATAAAAAGCAACGCTGATTTCAGTACTAATCAAAGTATTAAAATTATCTAAACCTAAAGAGAGTTGCACTACATCTCATAACTTTGAGCGCAGTTCAAAGTAGGTAATTACCTCTTCTAGTTTGGTGGCTTCGTACCAATTACCAACACGCACGCGGTTACTATACACAATACCTCTATCCTCCTCAGTTTTTTTCATAACTAAACTATAATATGTCTGTAATATGTATAACAATTTAATGACATAACAAAATAGATTGGCAAGTAGAAAACTACGTGTCACTTTTTTTAAATTGACACGGTCTTTTCTCATCTCAGAGTGTGAATATTTTAAGTGTATTTATTATCTGTGGTGTGAACTAAAGCTTATAAGTATACTGAATTCATTCATACTCTAAACATCTCATTACCAGAACATTGCACGTCATTACGGATCCTCCTGATCCATTAACGGTGCTTTTAGGCACCACAAGCACTGGTCACCGTCCTCGTCGAACCCGTCGCTTGCGACGAAGGGCTCGACGAGCGAACTAACCCGTAGACACAGCCCACTGAGTTTCTCGCCGGATCTTCTCAGTGGGTCGCGTTTCCGATCCGGTGGTAGATTCTGCGAAGCACTGCTCTTGGGTCAGTGTTAGCAACTCTCCGGTTGAGCCCCGCGAGCTCACCTACAAACGTTAGGGTGAAGCTGAAATAGCCTCTCAAGGCTATCAGAATAGGTAGGAAAAAAAAAAAAAAAAAACCATAACATATTTTACAATCGATCATAAGCTATTTACACTTTTAGTTGCCCATAATATACAGTATAATACTAAATTTTAACGGAATTTTAAGTGTCAACCCACTGTTTATTGTAGAGAACGGCGGCACGGATGATTTCATCATGACTGTAATAATATGTAAATATGTTAATACTTACAGGTTCGGGATGCAACATACTCTACGACTAGTACAAAGTTGTGTTTTTTTAAATTATGCCCTAATAATAATTATATTAGAACAATTAAGTGAACTTCAAGAAACATATGAAATCTCAATTAAGTGTCTATTTTTGGTTTTGTAAGCGATAATAATATGTATAGTTATTTAGTAAAATGTTCTTCTTTACCTATGAAGTTGCCATTTTGCAATACTGGCCATTTAAAAGATTGTTCTTGTATTTTCTGGCAATAAATTCTAACCTCAAATGGATTTTATTTTAAAAATATGGAATTCTATTTTCAAATTCATTAATTTGTTTATTGATTTTTATTGCTTTGATGGGTGGACGAGCTCACAGCCCAATTGATGTTAAGTGGTTACTGAAGCCCATAGACATCTACAACGTAAATGCGCCACCCACCTTGAGATATAAGTTCTAAGGTCTCAAGTATAGTTACAACGGCTACCTCACACTTCAAACCGAAACGCATTACTGCTTCACGGCAGAAATAGGTAGGGTGATAGTACTTACCCGCGCCGACTCACAAGAAATCCTACCACCAGTAAAAAGTAGTTAGTGTTCATTAGTATTGAATTTATTTTAGTTACATAGTATTTTCACTATATTTGTTTGTTTTTCACCAATATCGACAAGATAAAAATACGAGTAATAATGGAACACGAGTTCCGTCGCGGTAGCAATGCCGCATAAACAAACGGCTCGCAACATTAAAATGACATGTACGGAGTGAACACTACAAACGAACGCACGACTAGTTATTGGTTTGAGCCCTTCCGACATGGAAAGGACATGGGCCATTCTCGGCCCAGCTACTAGTGCTCTCAAGGACACGAATGAAATATCTATAGAAAAAAACATTTCATTTTTACATACTTATTATAAAATTTAAGGCTATTTTAATGGTGGGATAATTAAAATCATAAATAAAAAGAAATTAGCATGACTAAGCTACATTGATAATATTGAAGGACTTGCCATAGGTAAAATATATTTATATATTAAACAATGCACATTAAATCTTCTTAAAAAAGACATTATATTGCAAAAAAACTAGCAAAATATATTAACATATTTAATTATTGGATTTCATTACTGTCCTTGAACTTCGTTCAGTGGGCCGTGCAATGTATGGAGAGTGGCCCATGTCCTTTAGATCTCAAAAATGAGCGCCGTCGTCGCCCAAAAACTAAGGTCAACAACGACGAATTAAAGACGATATTGGGATCTGACGGTATTTACCGAATTTACAGCCGAGTTAGCAGCAGCTTTCAATGTTAACATCAAAACAATATTGATCCATTTGCGTCGAATCGGCAAGATATATTCTTTAGTGGTTGCGGCACGAACTGAACGATCCGCGACGAACATATTAGTCTGATAGCGCTGAGGGTTTTTTAGTGTTACCCTCATAGTCACATGACCCACCGTAGCCTGCTAGTGTCGCTGCTTTAAGATTTCCCTTACGGTGATTAACAGTTAACAGACACATCTATATTGACTAATTTTCCATGCTAATTATGTTTTGGTGTGCAATAAAGTATACTTTCCCTCTCTCTGTCTGTCTTTAAAGATCATAATAAGGATCCAAAATAAATAAATATTGTTATTATCTGGGTTGCACATAAGTTTTACGTCTGTAGTTGCCATTAAATATGTTTGCTGAACTCAATTTATAATATATAGATGTGTTCTTCCAAAAATTACAATAAAACACGTTTTATGACGAGCTGAAGGAAATAATATTATAATGAATATCCTGTTGCCATGAAAAAATTACATAATCCTAATAAAAACGGATTATAGGAAGAAAAAAAATTCCTCAACAGCATTACATTGAGATCGTCGCAAATGTTTCTCCTAAAGTGCTACCTTCGCATTTTGTCAGCAACAAACTGCCAACAAGTATTTGGCGTCGGTTTTAGTAAAGGCCAAGGCCCAAGGCCGTTTCGAGAATTCGGGACACCCGAAGAATGTTAACTACGCACATAAACAGAATATTGCCGAACATACAATAAGCGGAGAACAGAAAATTTATCTAATATTTACGTTAATAACATTCGCTACGGTTGAATCAGCTATATAATAAATAGGTGGGCTTAGATCGAGCCAAACAGATTACACCAATTTGATAACTTCTTTATCACCAAAGCGTTACGATGTTCAAATTTCTAGCAAATTATTGATTAATCAAAGACTTAGACACGATTAAAAAAACAAACAAACATTGAAAATTTCGTCTAAAACATAATTGAGAATAAAACGAGACACAAGTCACTGTATGAATTTAATTTTTCTTTTTAGTTTCCACATCGCTGACCAGAGTGAAAATGTTCTCCGCCGTGTACCTTTTATGAACATCTATGTAATTGCGGCATGTCACGCCACACTCCTGTAATGAAATAAAAATATAAAGTTTGATCCCTACTCAGTATCGAAGCATATTCTGTTTACATTATTAAAAGTTCATATCATTGCCGCAAGCTATGATAATGAAAATAATTTTCAAAAGAAGATACAAAACCGAAGTGCAATAAAAGCAGGCGCTGTATGTAGTACCTACAGTAAGCATTTAGGATTACTAACATATAAAAGTCAAACCGTTAAACCGCTAAAATACAGTAAATCACATAAATGTAATAATTATATAAAATAATATCATTATTTATGTGATTTACTGTATTTTTATTTACTGATAAATTTATTAATCAAATTATTTCAACATTGTTTATATAGGTGATTTGTGTCTTTCGAGTGTAGGTATTTGTAGTTTATAGAACTACGCTAAGAATTGTTATTATCTACACTGTCTTGATTATAAAATAAATTTAAATAAAATAAATTAAAAACGAATCACTATTTGAATTTATGAAGTTCAAAGAAAACATCGTTCTCTTCGTTTAGATTTTTCTTCACGACAATTTTTTTGTTCCCGACCCTTGCTCTTAATATATTTATAACAAATTCCGCAAACGCACCGACGTCATAACGAAAGCTTTGAGATAATCTAAAGAGCACTTGAGCCCCCTTTCAACTTCCCCTGTTAACTTCCCCCAGAATCATTAAATGATGTCATATTTCAGGATTAAGTTTGATTGCATATACTGATATTTTATAAAAGATGACACAAAGTTATGTACTTCATTTTCATTCAATTTGAAAATTTTGCGCTATCAGCGCCATAGTGTATTTGAAAATTAAAAAATGAATTTAATTTTTTTTTTTAATGGTTAGGACGGACAACTAAGCTATTATTCGCGAACATTTTATTATTTTTTTATTGCTTAAATGGGTGTACGAGCTCACGGCCCACTTGATATTAAGTGGTTTCCAGAGCCCATAGACATGTACAACGTAAATGCCGCCAGACGCCACCCACCGTGAGATCTGAATTCTAAAGTCTTAGTTTTACAGTACAGTACAACGGCTGTCCCACCCTTCAAACTGTGACGCATTACTGCTTCACGGCAGAAATAGGCAGGGCGGTGGTACATACCCGTGCGGACACACAAGACGATCTACCACCACTAAAATATAGCCTTAAAGTATTGTAACGAATCCCAGTTTTTATTATATGCATATTACTTTTACTGTTCATGATTAATACGCAAATTTGACTGCCACAAAACGAAATTTTTAAATGTTAAAGTAAATAACAAAAGCCGACTTATAACCTAATAGGTGTAGGGCTCTAATAAAGAATTAAAAAAAGAGTAAATAACACAAATCGAATCGAAGTAAAGAAAATAATTTGTATTATTCAAGATTTTTAACAAAACAACAGCTTTTTTATTGAACTTGTAGGCAGACGAGCATACGGCCCACCTGATGGTGAGTGGTTACCGTCGCCCATGGGCTTCAGCAATGCCAGGGTCAAAGCCAAGCCGCTGCCTACCGCTTTCCCATTTCTCGCTAAAAGGCACGGAACAGTCGTCGTTAAGTCATCTTTAAGTTTCTAAATTGACATACCTTTATCAAAAAATTAAAGCAATGCTAAGTATATTTTATTGAACACTAACAGGTCCAAAAAAAGTTTGCATCCAATTTTGATTCATAACACATAAACTCTTATCTGCAACACAGTTCTTCAGGACTAACTTAGCTCCCGTCTAAAACGAAAAACAAAAATCAGCTATGTTTGCGATTCATAGACATAATTTAAACAACTTTTACGGCTTTATATCGCGTTTTTTTATTGTCATAATATTTTTTCCGACGCTTCGAATATTTTACAAGAAACGCGAATAATATTAAATCATAAAAGTAGTTGTGATTATAAAGCATAAATGTTGAATTCCAATTTTATTTGTTTCCATAAATTTAATATTTAAAATTTACTGAAAATTATCCTACAGATACACAAAGGTTATATAATTATTGGCCGTTTGATGAACGATTTTTCTTCAAAATTTATGACCAAAAAAGAGTGTATTACGTCAAATCAATGTAGCACAACTCATCCCTTTTTGCTGTAAAGCACTCATGCATTTCAGTAGAACTCAACGCCCATGGCTTCAATCCAATTAAATATTCGTTCTAATCAGTTACTTAATTGTGCTTAACATAGAACACAATATTTTACCTTCACTGGACTCCCTAAGCCTTCAAGCCGATCACGAGGCAGTAGTGGCATGGTAGTCCAACGACAACTACTATCTTTGCTAGTACTTAATCGTATAGGCATCCGATCCGCTGGTCCTGGAGTTCCTTCAGGCGTATACCGCACATATAGTGGTGGTGCCTAAATAGAGATTTTTTTAATTGTCGTCATCGTGGAAAAGCGCTCAAGACGTATTGATTGTTAAACGGTCACCGAAATCCTAAGTTCTTAAGATATAATGTCAATATCGCAATTGAATTTAAGCAACGGCTTTCCTACCTTTCAAATTGGAAAGCATTCCAGTAGAAATAGGCAACGTGGCTATACAAACCAAAGGGAGCCAAGTCTCAATCGCCAGTATTGCAGATACGAAATAATTGAAACAGTTGCATACTGGTTCTCTACTGTGAATTAATGGGGCAAATTTCAAACTATTCGTTTGTGAGATTCCCACAAACAATTATAGTCAAGTTTTTAAAGTAGGTGCGATACATTTTAAATTACAAAAAATAATAACATCTGGGTCACCGTAGTTTTCAGCCCTGAGCAAAAATTCATCGCCATAATTTAATTTTTCTCCGTGGAGACTTTCATCAGCTGCACTGTCATAAAATAAATAAACTAATATATTTATCTGCGTTTGTATTTATAATAAATAAACTTGTTTAGATAGGCACATGGATAGATTAATATTATAAAAAAATATAATAAATAAAATAATTGGATAACTTATACCAGTGAGTACCTAAGCCTCAATTTACCATTGAAATGTCTTTATATACATGAATGTACCTTATTTTACCTTAAAAAACTAATATTTTGTAGCATTTTACTACAATTCTCACTTATGTACATATTATATTCAAAATCCACTCTATTGTATTTATATTACTTATAAGTTGCAATATTAATTCGCTGATATTACTTCAATTCTTAATTAGTTTCTAAAACAATTATGTTTGCTAAAGAACCAATTGATGTGGTGACGTCGCATAATATTTAGTCGTAAACAAGACTAAACCACTTTCACGTTTTCATTTCGTGTTCATTCTTTTAGGGATCCTTTTCGTAATTACAAACGACTGTTTCTTGTTTTAATCGAAATAAATAATAAATTTCTATACCTATATGTAAGTTCCTAACTACAAATGTATTTGCAGCTGGATAATGTGTAAGTATTTATCTATGATCTGAGAATAAACCCGCAATAAAAGAATGGTAAAAGTCAGTCAAAGACCCGAAAGGTACTGCCCGACTTCTGCGAGGCCACCAACTGACAGAATGAGGTGGCTGGTAGTGAAACGCACTGTCTATTGATGTTTCCTAAAATCAGCTATTTTATGTTTACGTTCACCGAAGAAAATCTTTCCTTCTCTTAATATTTTTAAAAAACATGTCAGTCCTAGACATTACTGGCTCTTCTAACCTAAGTATAACAAAAGTATTCCGACAGCAAGGTGTAGTTATGGGTGAAAGAGTCATTAGGCATCCATCATTGATGTTCTGCAAGCAATCGACTTGTCGTTCAGACACTAAGCTTGATAATGCTAATCCATACTGAGGCTTTCCGGTGGCGGACTTGGTTTTAACTGAAAATTCAATTTTAAACAAAATATTACGGCCCAAAATATTGTTTGTATATGTAATTAGATAGATTAAATATAATTAAATGGCTTTTGATTATTGAAATAAATTATTAGTTATGATAGTAAACAAAAACAATACCTAGCATATCCGAAGCGACAACTTGTACGTTAAAACCATACAATACGAAAGTTCCGCTTATTGCAAGTGGTCGCTACAAAAATAAAGTTATTGAGCAATAAATTTAATATTAGTGGGTCGTAAAAATTTAGCATTAATAAAAAAGTTTTTGAATTAGCTAAACGCTATATTAGACTTACTGTTGACACAAGATTAGGCTTCCGATTCGTATTCATTATGCATGTAAATCTTTTACGAGTATCTAAACTTAAAAATCTTAAAAGCGGGTAAATAGGAATCCATTAGTTGCGGACGCCGCAAAACCCGTCATTGTAGTAAATCTTTAGAGAGACCTATGTCCAGTACTGAATATCTGGTGTGAGAGCTTCCGATGTGGTATAACGTTATTTAAAAATATCGCCATAAAATTTTCTGAACTAAAAATCATCGCTTTTCGTCTTGGTGCTAGCTTGAGATTGGTTTAAATATGATTAGATATATGGTTGAATGACTTTGCCCTTGTTACTTTATTGACTTTAACTTTAAATAATATTTATCCTTGATCTACTTGGAAATTATTCTGTTGAAAATTGACTAACAAGTATTTGAGTGAAAGTATGAGAGAAAAACAACAACAGAAAGATAAGCATTCACCTCCTTCAATAAATTGCTAAATAATGTTCTGGACCTTTGCAACAACAATTCCTTTCTCTCGCGCTTTCGTAGAAATAACTTGAATTCGTACTGGAAAATGTTACAAAACTAGAGTAAAAATAAGTTCTTATACTTTTTTATCGCACTTTGATTTTATCTATCTCTCGCTTAACCTTATGCCTTTAAGCAATACTCGCAACTCTTTCATTGCCTTCCCAACGAAGCTTAGTCTTCAACTAAGAAAGAGCAAAGCAGAAATCGCCCTTTGCGAACAATAATCATAAGATCTTATTGCATAGGCAGCGGTAGGCAGCGGCTTGGCTCTACCCCTGGCATTGCTGAAGTCCATGGGCGACGGTAACCACTCACCATCAGGTGGGCCGTGCGCTCGTCTGCCTACAAGGGCAATAAAAAAAATAAAAAAAAGTTTTTTCTAAGGCGACTGTGATGCTCCCCCCATCCAAAAACCTAGAGATCCACTTGCAGTCCCTCGGGGATTCGGTAAGATGGTAACTTCGATAGGGGTGGCCTATGCCAAACCCTGTATAGACTTTCGCGATATGAAAACTTACAGCGAGAGCGTCGCCCATGCTCTCCAAGGCTTCAGCCCACCTGTGAGTAAGGTATACAAGAGGATCGCCAGCTGAGCAACCGTGATGGAAACTGTACTGTTGGTCACTGATCAGCGATCTTCAAGATACTTCAGGAGTTGCCTATTATCTTTTTTCATCAACACAAACAACAGAGCGATAGATTTTCACAAGTATATAATCTGTTCGTAACTAGCAATTATTTAATTTGTTACAATTTGATAACGACCTAGATGAAATACTAAAGTAGTCATCTTATTTTACTTAAAGTATAAGTACCTAATTACCAAAACGTGAATACTACTGCACACCTCAAGACAGTATCGAAGTCTTAATTGCATTAACGCACAACCATACTTAGGCAGGATAATGATAATGGTACAAAGTGGATAAGTAAAGGTGTACTTTTTTTTTTTTTTTTTTTTTTTTCTGATTGAAAGTTTACTGGTGGCCCGAAGGCCTTTCCAGTTTCACCAGGACAGGTGGGCGAGCAAAGGCTCAGCCAAGAGGGGTGGGATTTGCTAACAACTGCCCGAGCGCCTCCGAAGGAGACCTAACAACTCAAGAGCAATTGTTTCGCGAATGAATCTACTACCGGATCGGAATCGCGACCCGCTGAGAAGATCCGGCGAGAAACTCAGCGGGCTGATGCATGGGTTAGGTTGCACGTCGACCTCTTTGTCGAGTTCGACGAGTACGGTTACCGGGGTCCCTAAGCCTGCCCCTAGTATTAGAGCTGAAGGCATCTAATGCAAAGGTTATTGGATCTGATGGATCCGTAAGGACGTGTCTAGGGCGTCGACGGTGACTGGCTCCTGCATGATCAGGATTCGGGGAGTAGTCAGCGGCGGCAACGATAAGGCGATTATCATGACGCATAGCCTTATCGAAGTATCGTTCCGACGCTGACTTCATGTATTTCCGAATTGATTCGAGGCCCAGGTCGTCGTGTAGGTCAACGTTCCTCACGAACCACGGAGCCCCGACAGCTAACCTGCAAAAGCGGGATTGCAGGGATTGGAGGGTGTCTATGTGTGTGCGGGCCGCGTGAGCGAACACCACACTCGCGTAAGTCATGACGGGCCTTATGCAAGTTTTGTAAAGTGTCACCTTGTTCCGAAGGGACATTTTACTCCGCTTACAGATCATGGGGTAGAGTCTACCGAGAATAAACGCGGCACGGTCACGGACTGATTTTATATGCGGGCGGAATGTCATCGATGCATCCAGGGTAACGCCCAGGTACTTGACCTTCCTGGCCCAGGGTATGGGTTGTCTAAAGAGAGTAATCGGGGGTGTGAGATTCCTCCTCCTAATCCGGGAGGAAATCCGTGTGGAGCTTCCCCTCTGAAATAGCACCGCAGTACTTTTCGCTGGGTTGATGTCTATGCGCCATTTTCGGAACCACTGTCCTAGGGCTAGGGCTGCGCTCTGAAGCTTCTTCGCGATTAGGGACTTATTTCTACTAGAATAGTAAACAGTCGTGTCGTCGGCGAATAAAGCTAAATGGGTCGGCGGCGACCGGGGAATATCGTTGACGAATAAGCTAAATAGGAGGGGTGAGAGGACAGAGCCTTGCGGGACTCCAGCTGTGAGAGGTCGTGGGGAGGAGCGGGTTCCCTCGACTCGATATCGAAAAGAGCGGTTCGACAAGAAGTCCCGTATGATGAGCACGAGACTATCCGGCACGCCCATGTTGAATAGTTTGAAAATCAAACCATTGTGCCAGACTTTGTCGAACGCTTTTGCGACGTCGAAGAAGAGAGCTCCCGTGTATAACGGTTTTGGTCGATTAAGCCCCACAAGAATGTGCTCCGTGAGGCGGTGCACCTGTTGAACGCATGAGTGATTTGTACGGAATCCGAATTGTTCATCGATAAGAATGCCCTTGGATGAGACGAAGTCTCTGAGGCGTTTGTAGAGCAGACGCTCATACAGTTTGCCTAGAGACATGAGGAGGCTAATCGGGCGGTAGCTCGTCGGATGATTTTTTGGTTTACCGGGTTTATGTATGCCGATAACGTCCGCTTCTTTCCACACCGCGGGAAAGATACAGTTCGCCATAGCGGCATTGAAAATAGATGCCAACATCACGATGAGTTGGACGGGTAGAAGTTTAATAACGCGGTTGGATATACCGTCGGAACCGGGAGCCTTGCGAGGACGTAGGTCTTTGATCAAGTCTTTAACTTCCATCGGGGTGACGGGTGGTAACGCATCAGAGGGTGGCAAGGAGGCTCTGCGTTCTACCTCACTGTCTACTAATTCTACATGAACAGGGTCCACGGATTGAGTGCTGGGCGTGCACTGGGTTTGCAATGTATCGGCCAGCAGCTCTGCTTTTTCGTCATCATCGAACGCCGCGAGTCGGCCTGAGGGGCCTACGAGGGGGGGCATAGTTACTACCGTATCCGATTTGAGAGTACGAGCTAAGCGGTAGTAAGACCTTTGGGAGGGCGCGAGTCCTTCTAAGAAATCAGACCATCTGGCATCTCGGACTTCGGCGATGCGAGACTTTACGTCGCGTTGTAGGGCACGGCATTCGAATACGATTTTCCGCGGTAGGATACCTGTCGTAGGCGCGTATCGAGGCGTTCTTAGCTCTAAGGAGTTCCCTAATATCGTCGGACAATTTGAAGCGGTGAAGGAAGTCCTCCGCTACAACTTGTTTCGATGACCTATCTAATGTCGAGGTGATGTGTGACGTTAAGATGTCTATGGCTTCAGCGGTATCCTGAGGAGACGGGATAGAGTCCGGGTTAAACGGGAGCGATGGTGGATCAGATTCAGCCAGGCTGATGCCCAGCGTGTGCCAATCCACCACAGTCCTCGTGACGGGAACGGAATCGGGAGCGCGACCGAGCTTCATAACGACGGGACGGTGGTCTGAATCTAACTCTGAAACTACTTCGATCGAGTGTAAGCGCAGAGTTACGTTTTTTAATAACGCTATGTCGAGTATATCCGGGCGATGCGCGATATTTAGCGGGTAGTGAGTCGGGGTTAGCGGAGCGACGATATCGAAGGCGAGATCATCGACTAACGCGTCAAGCCGCCTGCCATTCGGGGTTGTGGTGTGTGAGTTCCACCTGATGTGTTTACAATTTAGGTCGCCCGCCAGAATGACAGAGCTCCCCATACCGAGCAGCGCCTCGATATCACTGCTTAGAACGATCTTATCCGGTGGAAGATAAACGGACGCGATAACGATCGGCGCGTGTCCCGTCAGTGAGATTCGACACACTGATGCTTCGATATTAGCGAGCGCGGGAGGATCGAGCGGGACGCAATGCAGGGCTCTTCTATAGTAAATGACGGTACCACCACCACGGGCAGAGAGCCTGTCGTTCCTGACCATGTTATAGTTCGCGATTTTAGGGTCACGGCGCGCGGGCTTAAGTAGGGTCTCCTGCACTAAAAAGATATCAATTTGGTGGTCACGCAAAAAGTCAGAAACCTGATCACGTTGATTTGCGAGACCGTAAGCGTTAAAAAATCCTATCGTTACGGATAGGGGCTTTATTCTACTTATATACGCCATTGATTACCGGCGGAGTGAGGGGAGGACGTACGTATTTAATGACGCGTATACGTCGGCGTATTCCTGCACAACGGCGATAAAGTGTTGTGCAGTGGAGGCAGCGCGAATGGCGTCGCCCAAAGCGTTAACGCGCTCAAAGTTGATCGACTGAAAGAAGTCGATCGCTAAAGCGAGATTGTCGGACGCGGTCGGAGGGCAAGTCGCGGGAGAGGGACGAGTCGCGGGGGCGGGACGAATCGCGGAGGAGGGAGTTGTAGCCGTGTTCGTGTACGGCAGCGGTTTTGCCCAGGCCGAGACACTGGGCACCGCCGCCGGAACGAACGCTGGCTTAGCCTGCGACGCAGAGGGTGCCGAGGCTTTGATGTCTGGGCCGGAAGCTCGGAGGCGGTTTTGGCGGGCGACGCGGCGATTTATTTTAGGGGCTCGGGGGCAACCACGGTAATTCGCGGGGTGACCCTGTGTTCGACACAGGACGCAGCTAGGCGGTTCCGTCGCGGTTTTTTGGTCGCGAGCGCAGAGGGCCGTGGCGTGATCGCCCAAACACTTAACACATCGGGGGCGCGCGTGACAGTTACGGGAAGAGTGTCCGTACAATTGACAGTTATGGCACTGGCTAGGAGTGCCTTTTTTATGGGGGGCTTCGACAGCGATACCAGAGAGCCTACAGACGGTCTGTGTGTTAAAGATTTTCTTACCCTCGGGGGTAGGCTGGAGAGCGACTAGAACCATATTATATGGCTCCCTACCGCGACCGGTGTGCATACGGTGCACAGAATTCACTGGTAGGCCTTGTTCTAACAGGTCGGCTTTTACGAGCTCTACATCTAACTCTTTAGGGATTCCGCGTATTACAACGCGGAGTTCGCGCTCCTCCTGGAGCGTATACGTATGGAAACTTATACGCTCCTTACGGAGGTAAGAAGAGAGGGCCCTATGGTCGTCGGGTGTTTGAACCTTAATTTGAATGCCGTTCGCGAGGTTACGGGCATTCGTGAAATTTATATTTTTGGCCTTAAGGGCCAGGCAAACTCGATCCCAAGCTGCCTTCTCCTGAAGGATAACCGGGGGAGGGGTCTGGGTTTTATTTTGTGCCACCGGACGCGGCGACGGAGTGGCACGGGCTGGGGGCGCAACGGGAGTCTGAGGGCGGGGGCGCGACGCGTTCACGGCTTTGCTAATTTTAGCGGCCGCGGGAGCTCGAGACTCCGCGGCACGCTTCTTACCCTTCTGTACCAGGGTGAATCCATCCGTCGATGAGGCGGGGGCGAGGTCGACCTCCATGTCCGAGTCAGAGTCGGAGCACGAGGAGGCGGGTGCAGGCGACCTACGAGCAAGTGTAGGTGTTTTAGAGGGCGCGACGGAGGCCGCGGATGATCGCTCAGCTGAAACGATGGTCACGGCGGACGACGCAGCAGCTTTTCTCGCCAGTATAGGCGACACGGGAGCGGCAGGCACGACAGAGGCTGCGGTGCTCAATGCAGAAGCTCTGCACGCAGGTACAGGCGACGCAGGAGCAGCGAGCGCGGCGGAGTCCTCGAGAGGGCTCGCAGTGTGATTGGCCTTGAAGGCCAAAAACTCCGAGGCGAGCTGTGGGTGGCGAAGTCGGAGGAATTCCGCGAATACAGCGTCCATGATCGCTGAGTACCCAGGTGGGGCGGCCCCGGGTCTTGAAAACACTCGCCTTGCGGCGAGGCCCTAACTTCTCGGACCTGAGCGGTTCTATTGAACACAGGTGGCAATGCGGCGCGATTACTACAGAACAAAGAAAAAGCACAACAAAACAGAAATTACGAAAAGAAACAAAACAAATAAATACTTGCAGGAAACCACTTTGTCGGCAGATGTACCACGAACACAGAAACAACAAAAGGAAACAAAACAAATAAAAACTTCCAGAAAGAGCACTTAGTCGGCAGATGTACCACAAACACAGGCCGCGCGAACAATGGCCGGGCTAACAAAAGCCGGGCGAACAAAGACCGGGCGATCGAGTGGACGATGAGCACGTCCGCACGTGACGGGTGCCTCTATCGGAATGAATGAAAGGTGTACCTACATTAGGAAGCTTGCTACAAAAAATGAAAAGTGAGGATATTACTTCGCGGACGAATAACAGAGAAATAGGTAAACGCTCGATGAGGCTGGGTTTGTATACCATATCTTCTATATTAAATATTGATGATAGTAATAAGATCATCATATTATAAAGAGCATTTGGCCTTTAAAATACCAACTTTGTAAAATAGATACTAAACCTCATTCTTCAGTCTTTCCTCGCTCCAATTTCCAATGAGAACCGAATTACTGTAATTCATTATAAAAAGACGTTTTATTCGATTTAATTTTATGTTAAACGTGTTTAAACAAATATACTTTTTTCCAATTTGGTTATTTGTTGTTGTTAACAACTATTTGAGTTCTATATGTCACTCAGTTTGTCAAAGCAACATCTCCTATTTTTCATTTGTTTTTTCAATATTTTAACAAACATGGACTGAGACAAGTTTTTATTGTTGTTACATTTTATTTTATTATTGTTTATTCAAGCCTATAAAATAAAAATTAAAATTAAGTCTCGTCGTACACCGGTTTTCATGTGTGTTTATGGGTTTCGTTACGGATCAGGGTAATTGCGCATATATACATACATGCTAATAAACAAAAAGTGTATTTTCTATGAATCATGCTTGAAACAATAACGAACTAGATTATTTATTTATTATTGATAAACAGCCGCCTGCCTACCTCTATTACACATCTACCGTCAGTGCTAACAACTTATGACAAACCTACAGAGCTTTATGACAGCCACGTAAAATTACGTGCTTTTGAATTATTTTATTCTACCAACAGATATCTTGTGTTTGTTTGCTAAACGATTAATACACATATAAATATCTAAAGATATAACTAAGTATTAATCGTTTAGTATTTCCAAAAGTACACGACCGCAAAATCGCTGAACATTGTTTCTGCGATCATTCCGAAAAATATATTGTTTTTTGGTAAATTGCGTCCAGTGTTCGGATAATATTGCGTAAAGAATTACTTAACTTACGTAAAGTATTACTTTTTTCGGGCTATGGGTGAGCATAGCCCTCTCTATCCATCAGTGTGTTTAGTGCGGGTTTTTTAACGTTCTCGATAGCGTAAAAATTAGCTCATATTCGTATGGAATGGGATCATTTGCGTACGTTTGCTGGTAGGGGCGCTGTTCCAACTGCAATACAAAAATGGCTTAACTTTTACGCTATCGAGAACATTAAAAAACTCGCATTAAGCACACAGGTCGCGTGAATCCACCGAATGCGGATAACTCTTGACCGCTCATTGTTGAAAGTGTTAAAAGCTCAGTGCTGAAAGTGGGATACCTTTTGAAACTTCTCCCATATGAGACGGTTCTCCATACCTCTAACCTCCATACCGACTGTCAACCACTTTAGTGCAGTACTACCATTTCATTTAATCTTTTAGTTAATGTGCAGGCACCTACCTAAAATTAAGGATATGCCTCGATAATGGTAAATGGCAATCTAAACTGATATTTTTTGTGATTTATTACACACAAAGTAGCAAATTAGATATGAATTGTTAAGCGGAACTGCTTCTTTCCTGGTGGAGATAGACCACTGCAATCTTTACAAATCGGTATAAAATTCTAGAGGTCTGTAATAATTAATAATTATTGTGCGCGAACTACACAAAAAATACTGGATTTGTTTTGACCATTTCATACAGTTATTTATTTTTTATTTTTTTTACACCACAAAAAACAACAACATATAAAGCACGTACAGAAACAATCTTAAGTTATTACATAGTAAGTTTTCTTCTAAAAAGTCAAAGACAGAAAAAATCAAATAGTTAAAACGTAGGTACGTAATAACAAAATAAAATATTTTTAGGTTTACATCTTGGTCATTTAAATGAACTCCCTAATAAATTTGTTAATCTAATCTTCATAAAATTCGTTCCATTCCACTCATACCCAGATAATACAAATAATATTATATAGTTCCACTTTGGATTAAAAGCCCAGAGCCCAGGCCACTAAAAAAATCAATGTCTGTTATTTTGAAAGACGTTTGACTATTTTCTATATAAACGAAGTTTGTATTTTATGAAAAAACATCTTTAGAAACGAAGTTTGTATTTTATGAAAAAACAAAGTACAATGTCTTTTAGAGACGAAATAATTGATTTGACAGATTCATTTACATTAGCAAACCACTGTGCTCTAGCGGATTTCATTATTGAATTAGATGAAGAATCTTACAGTAAGTTCATTTTTCAGTTAAATTTCAATTTAAATTCAAATTCAATTTAAAACAATTTATTTCAATTTCAATCAATCAATTTAAAACAATTTAGATTCAATTTAAAACAATTCAAAATATTCCAATCTGCATAAGTAGGTACCCACCATTGCCCACCAATGTGATTATTACCTTGCGTAGCAAAATAGTAATCGGAGAAATAAAATCTAAATTATCTAGATACACATTGTACTCAATTAGAATAGAAAACGTAAATAATTTTAATTTAAAATCGAGCCCGAGGGCTAATAAGCAAATAGTCTATACAACTGTTCAAAAAATTCAACCTGCACCTTTTCGGGCTTCTATTAGTATTCCCCTATTATTCATGCATAGTATTTATACCTTTTCTAACTATCTTTTCTTACCTAAACCATACCCTATAATGCGTTGCAAGCCCAATCGGGGTTGTACAATCGTTCTGCCTATTGTTCTTTGTTGAAGGCAGACGGCATTCACTTAATCGTCTGTTATCTCCAATGTTAGGGGTACAAGCAAGCTTCTCTCTACCAATGAGAACTGTGTATTGACTTTTTGAACTAAAAAAATCAAAAGTCATCATACTTAGGTGATTCCTGAGAGGGCATTTTTCTCATTAAACATATGTTCGTTTAGAAAAGTAGGCCATCATTGCCATGAAAACTCTTTTTTTTTTTTCAAAATATTATTAACATTAGTAACTACATCATGTTTTGTATATGGCCATATAAAATAAAATATGCCAAAAAAATATTATCTTTTTTGTGATAAAAGTAAATCAATATTTTGAATTTGTTATTTTTACAGTTCAAAATGAAACATCTCTTATAAACATAGATTCTTCATTAGAAACAACATCAATAAATAACATTTACAGCATAGATAATAGCCATACTTTGGAAAAAAAAGGAAACAAAAAGAAAGAATCCACATCTACTAAAAAACAAAATGTAAGATTTAAACAAAAGTTGATATACAAAGAATAAAGATCTGGTTGGTGTTATTTTGAATTTGTTAATAAATAATTTTGTTTCAGAGTCATAGTACATCCTTAAGAAAACCAATTATTGAATCATCAATAAAATTTGGTGACTGTCCAATTTGTTGTGAAGAACTTGGTACAAACCCTTTGGCTTCTACAAAATGTGGACATGTATATTGTCTGAAATGCCTTGAACGCTGCCTCAAAACAGAAAAAAAATGTCCTACCTGTAGAAGAGTATTGAAAGGGAATTATGCATATCATCCTCTATTTTTGGGAAATTCGTAATATTATAATAGTCTAAAATAGTAACTTAATTTATAGTGCTCACACAATAAGAATGAAGATAATTCAATAAGAATATGAAGGTGTTTTGCTTATATGTTACAAGAATAATCATTGTTTTTGTAATGGAATTTATCAATGTCTCAAAAAAGGGTTGTACTGGTTTTACTAATTACAATCTACACAGAAGATAAAAAATTGACAGTAGCTTCTCACTTTGATAAGTTACAACTCATATTTTCAGTTGACAATTTAAGCTATGTGCACAACATATAACATAGCTCATATTAAATCAATAAAAATAGATTAAAACAATAGATTTATTACTTAATATATTTTCATTTTTGGAAAACACATTCTTTTATAATTAGACAATGATCTTAAAGGTTAGCTGTTTTCTTTGTTGAGACCACATGTACCATTTTAATATATTTGATGTAAATAATAACAATGTATTTATTATTCAATGCCTGTGATTTATAGCCTGTTAGATAGTTATTACGTTTCAAATGTAGATACCAAACCTTGAAACAAATTTTCTTATGTTAATTTTTAATGATCTTTTTGCAATGACTGTTTTTTAAACATTTTGCTATTACATATAAAATAACACAGGAAACCACAGATTTCAAGTATTGTAGCTCTGTTTAGCGATCTTGTGGCAACATGAATTACAACCCCTTCTGCACTTGCACTCCCTAATTGCTCCCGATTCTTGCATGACTATTTAATAAGGTGTACATTAATCTGCAATTACCAGTCAAACTCGATCGCCATTGGAATATTTACGACACAGATCGAAGATGTTTTTCTAAAATATATCTTATTAGGTCAGAATTATTCCATGTTATAAAATACTAAACCCAACCGTTAGCAAACCTACTCGCTACTCTATCGGTACAGTGACCCGTCCAGCAGTTTCACTCAGGCAAAACACACTGCCGTAGCGAAATGATTAATATAATAAAAAGAATAATAGTTTTTTATGGATTGCGGTTAGTATACAAAAATATTTGTAAAATGTAAATAAAACATCAGAGAATTGTCCATTAAACGACACTAACAATTTTATTTTTCAGTTCTAGTCAGTAGGCATCTCTAAACTATGTACCAGTCATAACACAGTTTACTCTTTGACCCAAATTGACATTGTTTTTATATTAACGAACTTCGATCAAAAGTAAGGACTACAGGATTTTTTTTAATTCAACAAAATATACCTACCTTTGTCAAACGCAAAACTACAGCTAGGCATTGAAATGTACATGATGAAATTAATAGGTAACTATTTATTACAATTAACTTTTATTATTATACCGGTCACTCACATTCGCTCAAATACGCAAACCCGCAAGTGTAGGACGACATTTGCGGGTTTGCGTATTCAGGACGACAATGCAAAGTTTTCGCTGCATTCGTGGTTTTCCAAGCTGTGTTTTTTAACAAACATCAATGAGCGCGAACTGCGATCCTTCGCGTAGTCTCCCACACATTTGTGTGACCAGTTGCGCCCAGGATTGCGAAGGCAACGAACGTTTCGCTATTTTCATAAATCGTGACGTCTACTGTGTAGCGTATCTTCATCAAAAGAAATCCCATAAAAACAGCATGGCTGTTAATGATGCCTGGGAAAGAATTCAAAACTCTTTTTCTCTTCAATGTTCTATTGACGAATTAAAAAGGAAGAGAAATTCGTGAGAGATTCGTAAACAAGTGTAGGAGGAAGCGCAAACGGGTTTGCAAATTGAGTACAGAACCCATTTGCACAGCCGCTAAGTTTGCGAATGAATGTTTGACGGCCCTTCAATATTTGCGCGCATGTGAGTGGCCGGCATTACAGTAGTACAACAACATTCTTGATAGATAGCCCCGCAATTTCTTTACGTACACAAACCTGTACCAACACATTTTAAAGGAAATAAGTATTTGCAACATGTGATTTTTCTAAAATGATTGCAGCTATATTTTCATAAAAAGACAGTTACAGGAAGCAATCCAAAAATTTCAAATACAAGAAACGACATGAGTACCTACCTTGTCAATCATGGTGCAGATGAAGGAATGATCTACTTAACAACGCGACGGCCACAACAAAGAAGCGATTCTTGTGGTATTTTTTGTTTACCTACCTAATTACCGGGACCTTCGATGGGCTATACTAATTTCCATGAACTGGCATATGAACTCATCTGCTCTGGCAAGAACAGTGCTTCGCAGTCTACAGCCAGATCGGAATCGCGACGCACTGAGAAGATTCGACGAAAAACTCAGTGGGTATGGTAAAGAAGAACGATATAAGATTAGTAAAATTTTCATTTTAAACCGAATCTACAAGAATTTTGCTCATTTTTCCTGTTCATTATTTTTGGACGCACATATTTTTATGAGAAACTAAGTATAATTTCAAACTAGAAAACTTATGACAATATCCAATTACTATTAAAAACAACGTTGCAATGAAAACGTAAAATTACATAAAAATTTAATTTAACAACGATTATGTACGTATGATGATTTTAATCAACTTTCCCGTTTTTTAAAAGTTACCACCGAAGACATCAATAATAGTGGAGATACAGAAAAATAATGAAATAATACAGCGTGTAAAGGGTACCCAAACCCAAAATGTTGTTATAAACCTATGAACTAACTTATTGGTCACGTTAAAAGCACAAAAAGAGAAAAATGCCCTTTTTCCGAAGGATCCCATATTTGCCTCTTATGACGCCCAAAGCCGGAGACAGGAAGGCGTTATTATTTTTCCAGACCGCACAACCATGAAGTTACTCTGCGCGATCGAATGAAGAATAAGAAAATTGGCGGTAAAACCGTGGTAATTGTTTGCACGTTTCTCGTAGAACTGATAGTCATTATGACCAAAAAGTTCTCGAATGGCAATCGCGTACCAGAACCGTAGATAGGCCTCGCAGAACATAGATTGGCGATCAGTTGGATGTCACAGGTATGCGCTGGGTGCGGACAGCGCAGGGCCGGTCATAGTAGCGAACCTTAGCAAGGAAAGCATAGGATATAGCAGTGAATGTCTGCAAGTTGATAACACGCATATTATATTAAAATACCGACACCCGATCACGCTACGCTGCAGCGCTGTGACTATCGCTAATTGTATTAAAAAGATAGATTTCATAACTACTCGGCACCTTTCGTACGTTAATGGTACTATGACAGAAACCTTACTGGAGTATCCATAACAATTATGAGTTTTCATGAACAATTTAGGAACGCACACATATAAACATTTAAGTATTTTTATTTACAAAGATAGATTACGTCTGTTTCAGTCATAAGTTTGACATGAACTTCGTAATAGGGGCAATCTATAAACATTTTCAAGATATTCTAATTTTCAGTTTAGTTTCATGTTATTTTATTTATGAACACTTCCCCTTCTTGCACCTTGACTATTATATGTACAATAGTTTTTAATTAACTTCTGTAGTTTCAGTGAAATTATTTCCTAACAATCACATCTTGTAACTACCATTTATGATTTCACGAACTACATCCTGTATGGACATTCAATAATCAAAGATAAAAATAAATTGATTCTACATACATTCAGGGCTGTCTTTAATCTATTGGCGAGCACTTTAGGATAATGAATCCCCTATGATGTGATAAAGAAAACTTTACAACATGCAAAATAGTACCTACCATACCTACACCAGATTCTTTTTCAAAATACTGGCTATTTGTAAACAGATAATGATGGCTTATTGGATAATGGTCTATTATGATTTCCCAGCTTCGTGATTCTCGATAAGCCTGCCTAAATTGGTTTCGTCTTCCACATAATCTTATCTTTGACTAAGACTACCAGACTGTGAGCATTGATGTTTCTCCAAAATTTCTTTACTTTCAAACAGAGTTTTGCAAATTTTGCACTGGTTTTCTGAAAATGGCTCTTCGTAGGGGACGTTCATTTGCTGTGTTACTAATGCATCTCCATTAAAGCACTTTTTGTTTTGAATATAATCGT
Organism: Bombyx mori; assembly: GCF_030269925.1. NCBI lineage: Eukaryota > Metazoa > Arthropoda > Insecta > Lepidoptera > Bombycidae > Bombyx > Bombyx mori. Next base: position 10,362,562 of record NC_085111.1, read on the forward strand.
CAACATTCATTATTTTGTGTTCCAGTAACAAATGTGTTGAGAAAGATGGTTTCATGGCAAAACTTTGTCCACATTCCATACATTGGTATGCCATAAGAGTATCTCTATGAAGTTTTAGGTGATTTTCTAAGAGGTTTTTATTTTCAAACTTGTCACTACACATGTTACATCCATAACTGCTTTTGAAAACTCTTTTTTTGGTCATTTTCATTCCTAGGCGTTTGCTTCTTTTAATCCTGGGGTTTGACTTTTCTTTATTAGACGTCTGCTTCAAGCTCCTTTTCTTTAAATACTTGCCTAAATCTATGCGAGGCAGATCTATTTTAAGATCCAAGCATCTAATGTTATTGTGATGAATCGAGTAATGTTTTTTAATTTGCTTCCAATCTTCAGATATAACCATTTTGCACATGTAGCAGATTAAATTACCATCATTGTCTGAATCAGTATTTTGCGATTGCATCTTTAAGCTTTTAGTGCATTTATATGGACACAAATTTGGTAGAATCGGTATTTCATCATATTGACATTTGTAAATGAAACTTCTGTGGCAATGGTCACATTTTTTTACTACGCGATATATTCGATGACTTCCTAGTTGTGTTCTAGTTTCATTAATGACTGAAGCTACTATTTTTGCAATATTCGGTGCCTTATCATTATGTTTCCTTGTGTAGTGATTAATTAAAGCAATTGCGTCATTGCAAACAGCGCCACAAGTCCAACATGGATAGACATTGTTCTGAATGTGATTCCCTAAATGACTTTCTATTAGATTATGAAGTACCAGTCTACCTGGACACAGTTCACATTGATAAAATATTAATGCCTTATTATCCATGTTGTGGATCTTTAGATGTTTGGCCATAGTTACTTCATTAAAGCATGCCACAACACAAAATTGACATTTATAAACTTTTTTTAAATGAGTTTGTTTCATGTGTTGTTTAAAGTCGTTTGGATGAAAAAGATTACATTTGGTCACTGGACACTGCAGTCTAGCGGTCGCTCTTATCATTTTAAATCCCTCGCAGTCATGGTTGTAAGGATAGTTCACGTTTTTGTTTGAGATATGAATACCGCATTCTGGACAGTAAAAGGGAGGACTTTTTAAATGCAGACGTAGATGTGCTTTAAGGCCACAAACAGTTGGCAAAGTGAAAAGGCAAATTGGACAAGTGTAAGTTTCATTAGTAAATTCCATAAAATGTTTGGCGCGGTCTTTATACGCGGAATTCGCCATGGAAATATTCTTCTTGCATTCAAAACATGTATTTAGTACGACACATTGTTTACGTGGGTTTGGTTGTGTAACTTGGTCGGGCTTGTCACTCCCTTGTGTTTTAATCAGATCCATATTATAAAAAGAAAGGGGTAACGGATCGATTCTCAAGTCTGTTACATTTATCGTAGCTGTTTTAAATGAATGCGAACGTATATGAAATAGTAAATTGCATCTATTGTAGAATATTTTGGGAAAACCACAATGACGACACATGTAACTGATTTGGACAGATCTTCGATTGATGTGATCATTATAGCTGGATTCAAAGACGAATCTGAAACAAAAAAAGTAATTCTAATTTTAAAAACTTAAGACAGGTACATCATATAAATATTATTGATCATTCATTGTCGGTCAGTCATTGATCCTTGATGCCTGTGAAGATTGTTACAGTTAGTTAATTGGACGTCTAAAGTTGGTGGAAATTACATTAAAATATACCGTTACAGAGATAGAAATAAAAGTCAATCTAATAAAATATATTAAATGCTATTTGGCGAACCGTATATTTCTCTCAATTATATTGCCTTATTATTAATAGCAAAATTAAATGAAACTTCTACTTCGTGTCTCAAGGTAAATGGTGGCATAACGACCTGATGTATATGGACTCCTTTATGCACATAACACCAAGTAGCCAAGTGAGTTGTTCATCTATTAAATTAAAAACTATTTTAATTCTACGACAAGGTCCTAATACAAAAGTACCGAAAGTGCGGCAAAAAAAAATAGAAAAAAAAAACTTAATGATTTTATGAACCTACGGCAATATTTGATTTTTAAAAATACGTTAAAAGTGCGTACTCCTCTAGTTTAACTTATCAAATATTGTGATAAATTTTGATATATTCAGTACCTACCTATAAAAAAAATTCATAAAATGATGACCAATTTTCAATCGAATATATAAAATTAGCCGATGTCACTCTCCACTGACCTATAGACCATCTCAGCAAAAAATAACGTCGATGTTATACATTTTATGAACTTATGAACTAGGAGATTAGCTGTCATAACATAATTGATCACTTATCATCAGTCCAGTATGGCATTAATGATTAATTTCATTTACATATATTATACATTTATATTTTATTAAAGATATATATTTAATATAGATTCAGTGACTTTTTGGGCGAGAATCGGGCGTCGGCCGAGAGTATTCTTTGGGGTTTAGTCGGTAGTCATTCTGCGGGGCAGTCGTACAGTTCACGCTGTCCCGCGCGCCTTCCTCAAAACGTAATCTCTTTGGCGCCGAAGTTCGACATAGCATCATCCGATCCACCATCAGCCGGATATCCGTAAATGTCCGTTAAAAAAATAAAAATCTCTAATAGCTATAGGCTTTTCTAACAATTTTAGTTATGACTGAACTAAACAAAAAGCAGAGCAGTCTTTTTTTTTACTATCCGTGTCAATTTACTTTTTTGATTGGATTGGGTGAGTGAAAGAGCTCATTTACGCATCATTTCGGATCCTCCCGATCCACTAACAGTGCTTTTAGGTACCCCAAGCGCCGGTCATTGTTCTCGTCCAACCCGTCGCTTGCGACGAAGTTCACGTTATTACGGATCCTCCCGATCCATTAACGGTGCTTTTAGGCACCACAAGCACTGGTCACCGTCCTCGTCCAACCCGTCGCTTGCGACGAAGGGCTCGACGAGCGAATTAGCCCATAAAGACAGCCCACTGAGTTTTTCGCCAGATCTTCTCAGTGGGTCGCGTTTCCGATCCGGTGGTAGATTCTGCGAAGCACTGCTCTTGCTAGGGTTAGTGTTAGCAACACTCCGGTTTGAGCCCCGTGAGCTCACCTACACACGTTAGGGTGAAGCTGAAATAGCCTCTCAAGGCTATCAGCATAGGTAGGATTAAAAAAAAAGCGACGATGAGCTCGGCGAGTAAATTAACCCACAGACACAGCCCACTGAGTTTCTTGCCGGATCTTCTCAGTGGGTCGCGTTTCCGATCCGGTGGTAGATTCTGCGAAGCACGGCTCTTGCTAGGGTTCGTATTAGCAACAACGTCAGATTTGAGCCCCGTGAGCTCACCTACTCGCCCGGTGACGCTGATATGGGCTCTCAAGACCATCAGTTTAGGTAGAAAAAAAAAGCTCACGGCCCATCTGATGTTGAGTGGTTACCAGTATACATGTCACAAACTGCATGTCACTTAAAAAAAAAAAAAAGAACTTAAACATGTGCAATGCATGTCACACTCACCTTGAAACACAAAAGACTGTAGAAAACATACTATCTACTAGAAAAATGTAATGTTATGACTTGTCTTGATATGATTTGAAAATTGATATAAAACATGTATCAGATAGATTAAAAAGTAATAAATAAGTAAAAATAATAAAATAAATTTAGCATGCATATATATGTATATGAAATTATTACAATACTTGGATATGATGTAACATTAAGAGCCAGAACACAAAAACACGTTTTTAAGATAAATTACGTTCAGCAGCATTGAATGGTTAATTTATGTTCAAAGTGAGCCGGAGTCCAGAAAGCCTTGAAAAAACTTAACACAAGCAGTTTAGATTGGCTTCCTGGCTCAAAGTTTAAGTACACATAGAGATAACTTCACCCTAGCTGATTAAACATGTAACTCATAAATGTGACTATGTCTTGTCTATTATACCATTTATGATTTTAAAAAGAAACCAGTAGTAGCAACAGTCTTTACCACTAGTGCACACTGATTGTAAAGTAATGTATTTTCAAGATTCCAATGAATCCCCATAATTAGGTTAGTTTGAACTGATACTATTCAAAGATTTTGATAGAGTAAGTCGCTAATCATACTGTTAATATCATTTATTGCGAACCAGTAAAGATAGGAAGTAAAGTAATGCTGAAATTGGTCACGGGGCAGTGATGCATTCAGGTTTGAAATATGAGACAACTGTTATACAATATAACTGAGATCTCAACCTCATTTAAACAGATGCAGATATTTATGCTGTGATGTATTTTTGGGCTCCAGTAACCGCTTCACACCGGTACCTCTAAAACCAATATTTTTGTTCTTTCATTTTTATATTGCATCAATTAACACAGGGTAATAAGTATTTATTATATATTATGGTTGAACACATTTTATATTAATACAGATTTTGGCTAAAACCCACTTACTTGTCTCCACAATCAGTACACCCAAATACTTTGTGGCCAGTTATTGGTACTGGGATTGTGTAATTTGGTAAAGCTTTTGTGAAAATCATGTTTTTTATACTCAGTCTATCATTGTGAGAATCTGTAGTACCCATATTAATCGATATCTGTAATATAAAGGTTTTAATAGTATAATTATAAATACTCCAATGCAGGATCTTAATAAAACCTTAATTTTTAGAATTATTAGGAGATAAGTCTAATAATGGGCTGTCTAAGTTTTTTTCTAGAATCTATAGATATCACCTCAAGAATGCCACCACCCACTGTGAGACAAAAGGTTGAAATTGTACATCATAATGATCATTGTACTATATTTCAAACGTCAATATTAGCGTCCCTGCTTCCCAAATGATCAAGTTGGACATATTTGCTGAGTCTCAGAGCTTTTCGTTTCAGGTAAAAAACGCGTATGATTTAATAAAGAAAATACTAGTTTAATCATATTACTATATTATAATTATATGCACATATTTTTGTGAGTTTATTATCTTTGTTTGGTAGTATAATTAAATTGGTATTTACCAACTTAATTCATACATTTGAGACATTCATCAAAATTTATCGTTAATGCATTTTTTTAAGTCTTGAATATAGATTTTTTTAATTTTGAGTAATAAATCGCAATCTTGAATTCATTTTATCATTATTTACAACTAGCCGCCTACTGCTAACAAGATTTATGCGCCAAAAAAATATCAGAATACTTTCAGTTACGTTTCTTTTCACTATAATATCCGTTGATTTGTTCAAATCTAATTTGATATAGTTCATTAGCCTGCAGTGTTTATTACTTCACTTGTTACTCCATGAAAAGGGACAATGTTCACGTGGATTTGAAGTCATTAATCAAAATCTACGACCTCAAGTAATTAATCGCTTCACCTTGAGTATAATTCTAAATTATGAAAGAATGTTATTATTATGATTGATTCTTACCTTAATTTAGACAAAAATACGCTTTACTAATAAACAATTTCTTTTGAAATTGATTTGGAGCGACCTCTGATGACAAAATTTACCTCCTTGTAGTATCGCCAGAAGTAAAAATCATTTAATTGCCAAGATAAAAATATATTGTTTACTATTAATGATAAATTAAACCATTTTTTAAGTACGTTTTCTATTTACTTAAGAGGACTACACATGAAAGCAAAATATTAAGCACACATGAAATGTAAAACTAGTAAATCTCTACAAAACTACTAGTAAAGCTTTTTTTTTAAATTAACGTCCGCCCTAAGTATATTTGATTTTGTTATGTTTTAAGTTGTTATTTGATTTAAACCTTAAGATAAATTTAGTACAAGTACTTTTTAACCTAGTAACATATCTTAACAGATTAAGATTTTTATGTTCACACGTACTAACCTGTTTATAAATAGCATGAATGGCACCGGCCTTCCCCAGCTAGGAATACAGTCAATTCGCCACTTGACACACGCTAATTCCAATAAAATCTGTTAGGTCGTTTCGAAATTCGTAGTTTAGGGGTAAGTTTTAAGACTATGCCGGGGCTTAAACCCTGCCGGCTCGTTACTGGTTAGCACACGGTCACTTCGATTTCCTCAATAAAGGAATAACATCGCTTAAACATGAAATCAACAAAATTTATAAAATATTCAGGTGGATAGCACCATTAGAAATTGAGCTGTGCATGAATACGAAGTCTTTACTTTACTAGAGTCTTTTCATCACACATCCCACAGTGCCTGAAAACGAAAGTTTTTAACCAGTGCGTCCTACCGGTAATGACTTACGGAGCTGAAACGTGGACACTCACAGTACGGTTGGTCCGTCAGCTCAAAGTCGCTCAGCGAGCCATGGAAAGGACCATGCTCGGAGTTTCTCTGAAGGATAAAATCCGGAATGAGATTATTCGACCGAGAACTAAAGTCATCGACATAGTACAAAGAGTCAGCAAGCTGAAATGGCAGTGGGCTGGCCATATATGCCGTAGGACTGACGATCGCTGGAGCAGACGGGTTCTCGAGTGGAGACCGCGCAGCGGAAGACGTAACGTGGGACGCCCCCCGACTAGGTGGTGCGATGATCCCCGCACGGTGGCCGGCAAGAAGTGGATGAGGAGAGCCGTAGACCGGGCTCAGTGGTGTGGATTGGGACAGGCCTATGTCCAGCAGTGGACGACTGTGGGCTGTTGATGATGATGATGAATACGAGTTTGAAGATAGGAATAGGAACTGGTAGGTTCGTTCAGAATAAATAAGGGCGTATTAATAAAGTTATTAGCTATCGAAAGTAAGTAAATACTTAAAAACGCTCCATATTCTCGAATTATATAAATGATATAAAGGGAAAATATGGATACTTGGTAGCAGTAGATTTAATGATGTATTAAAAATATTTGATTTACACGGAAAGCTTTTGCACTGGATATTTTATAGAGCTCTACTCAGTGCTATGGAAAGAAATACATTAATCATTGAAATTATGTACGCTAGCAACATTATATACAGATTAGAAAGAAGATGAAAAAATGTATGACGTCAACTTATTTTTTATACTTCTTCCTTTTTTTCATTATGGCAATTGGGTTCTTGCGATACCGTTCATAACAGCGCCGAATATATTAAATCTTCAATTAACGATAAATTAAATTAATAAAAATAAAATAGAGCGGATTAAATGCAGTTTATTTATTTGACACTGTGGTAAATTAGGATGAAATTCTTAAAAAAAGTATAAAATAAAATGACAGCTATGAGCTGCGTGTCGTATGTAACCGTTTTTGCGTATGAATTATTTACATTTATTGTATGAACTAAATAAATACCTAACCACCACGTTTTAAAATTCTTTTCTGTAAAATTAGTATTAGCCTTATAAATTATTGTAATTGTAATGATGTTCATTTATTATAAATATAATTTTTTTATTGCTTATTCGGGTGGACGAGTTCACGGTCCACCTGATGATAAGCGGATACCGGAGCTCATAGAAATCTACGACGTAAATGCCGCCACCTACCTTGAGATAATAGTTCTAAGGTCTCGTATAGTTACAACAGCTGCCCCATCCTTCTTCATATTTAATCTTTTTATATAAGAAAGCAAAAAAAAAAATTTAGATAAAATTATCTATAACACCTTGTTCATTTTAAAATAAAATAAGTTTTTGTTATTTTAGGCAACTTTTAAAGAAAGTAAAATTTACCCACAGGAGAGTAAGAGTAAGGGAGTGAGAGTAAAAGTACTCTTCTTCTTAATTGTTAAAGTTAACAAACCGATACTCCAACACCTGCCTTAACTGATAGTATCTTAAATTTTAAAAGATAATGAAATAAGCAATTCTTTATTCATTTGTTTAAAAATTATAAAATTAAAAATATGACACTTTCACTCTGGTCTAACATCTTTGGTAAATAATGTCGAAAAATATATACTATCTAAGGCACTATTTTTCTTATAGCTTTAGTTTGACAAAAAGATAAATCATTATAATTCATCTTTAATCTTAAAACTACCTTCATCACTGTCCTTGTGAAACAGATTCAAAATCATTTTTTCATAAGTATCCCGTTTAAAGTAGTAAACAATATCAGATCTGTTAACAAAAGCTTCTTTATCTACAAGCGAGCTATAGAATTTTTTGTTTTCTATCATATCTTCAGCATCAGGTATCATAACCATATAAGTGGAGACCGCTTCAGCTGCACCCTCATAATCTTTTGTATAATAGTAAGAGATCTGTAGATAATCTAGTACATCAGTAAGGAATTCTATTCCTGATTGATAGCTAAATTTTTTCAGTATATCTTGGCATTGCTGTTGGCAGTGTAAAAGAGATGCTACATTATTTGCAATTGTTATGATAAACTCTGAAGATATCTGTTGGTCTGGTTGCAATTCACATTCTGCACGGCAATTGTTTTCCACTGAAAAGTAATCCTTGATAGCTTCTTCAAAATTAGTTATTGTTTTTTCCCAATCATTTTTATTGTAAGCATCTTTACCGTTTTTGTAATATATCATGAAATTTTCAATCAGCAAGTCTTCTATCTCATTTACATCTACTTCTGGTTGTTGACTGTAATATTTGACATTATTTAGCATCGTGATATCATCTGGATGTCCAACATGAAATGTATATGCTGCTGAGGCAGCTTTTGGTAAAGCATTCATTTGGAAATAACAAACATGGAGATACTCAAAAGGTTTTCTAGCTGACATTATTGGAATGATATCTTGAAATTCTTCTTGGAGATGTGTATCGGCAACAGACTCTATGCATTGTTTAAGGCACACTGTTTTCTTCAAAAGCAGTTCATAAATTTTTAAATCTTCAATATTATTTTGTATTTCTGAATTGTATTGATTTCTGTTACATTTAAGTCTACAGTTAATTATGCGTTTTCTATAAACTCTATATAAACTGATAGATTCTTCGAACTGAGCGATACATTCAGTCCACCTCTCATCAGTATATGCTTTCACGCCTTTATGATATTTATTTTTTACCGCCGACAATTTAACAGATTCATTGATAACAATTAACGACAATAAGACAATTATTATTTCTCTAATTAGTAACTTCATTTTAACATACTTTTTACCAAACTACTTATTATAAAATAACTCCTTGCTTTTTACCTTCGCTAAAAGTGTGCACTGTGCAGTGTTCTGTGCTTTTTACAAACTAGAAAAAGCCATGGTAGTTTTAGATAAAATGTACCTATTTATTATCTATGGGGTCAACTGGGGTCAACACGACTAACTCGAGTAAGCTCGAGTTGAAATCACCATAACTCGAGTTGGACTCGTTATCTCGCTGACTATACAATATACATTAGCAATGAAACATGAATTAAGCAAGCAAGCAAAGAACCAAAGGTAATTATTTCTTTGGGTAGGTACCTATGCGCTTCAGCCGCTTCGTGTTCCCGCCATTTTGCTTTGACCAATTTACACCGACTGTGACCTGTTGGAGTTTGATTATGTTTTTTTTTTTTTTTTTTTTTTTTTTATTGCCTTTGTAGGCAGACGAGCCTACGGCCCACCTGATGGTAAGTGGTCACCGTCGCTCATGGACGTCAGCAATGCCAGGGGCAGAGCCAAGCCGCTGCCTACCATAAAGAACTCTCCGCAAGCCTCGTTTGAAGAAGGACATGTCATAGCGCTCGGAAAACACCGTGGAGGGGAGTTCATTCCAAAGCCGGATGGTACGTGGCAAAAAAGATCTTTGGAAACGCACTGTCGATGAACGCAGCGGTTCCAGATAATATGGATGAACTCTGCTCCGATGGCGGGAGGTGCGATGATAAAAAGGAGATGAAGGAATCATCTCGAATAATTCCTCAGAGCATTCCCCATGGACCATGCGGTATAAAACACAGAGAGAACCGAAGTCCCTCCGTAGACCCAGAGGTTCCAAGCGATCCGCGAGAGCAGGACTATCGACCATCCGAACAGCCCGTTTCTGTATGGAGTCAAATGGAAGTAGCTGGTATTTGGGAGCCCCGGCCCAGAGGTGAGAGCAGTACTCCACGCGAGGTCGGACCTGCGCTTTATAAAGCGCAAGTCTCTGTCCAGGCGTGAAATACCGCTTCGCTCTGTTGAGAACTCCCAACATTTTAGAGGCCAATTTGGCTTTAAATAATTGCATACTGAATTTGGCCCCCTTTTTGTAATTTTCGTTAATGTTCGAATGTAAAAATTGTTTGTTCGTCTTTCATTTATTTATAATTAATTAAACAAATGATCACCCTTAAGTGGGCTCCCCTTACTAGATATCTTTATTTTTATCACTCAGATTAATTAATTTGGATCAATAATTATCGTTTGTTCGACGACTATTGGTGATTGATCGATCATAAAAACAATTAAATTAAAAAAAGAAAAAAATGAAGCCTTGTAATATTATATCAGTCAAGATACTTCTTGATAATAATAATTAAGTTAATATAGACGTAAATAAATATAATTTTTTAAATAAAATCATGCTTATAGAGTATAATAATATACTTAGTCTGGCCATAAATACAGTTACAATTAAAAATAAACAAAATATTAAATTTGAATTTGGAATCTGTCATTTTTATATGATTGCTCATTGAGTTCTCATTTTGGCGCCAATACATTGTACAATATTTTGCGATATTAAAAATGGAGTGGGGTGATAAAGAGAACCAAATCGCTGTGATTGCATTACACAAAGTAGGTATGTAGCCAAATGCAATTTTTAAAACTCTCCATACGCTTGGTATTAGTAAATTAATAGGTGCAATGAGACCTCCTTTGTTTGTGACAGAAAAAAGATCTGGCCGTCCACGTAGTGTTCGTACGAAAAAGGTGGTCAAAGCAGTAAGGGAAAGAATTCGAAGAAATCCTGTCCGAAAGCAAAAGATTTTATTTCATAGCACCTAGAGCCATGTCGCGTATTTTAAAAGATGACTTAGGACTTGCAGCCTATAAGAGACGTACTGGTCATTTCTTTATCGATAATTTAAAAGTCGATAATTTAAAAGAGAATAGGGTGGTAAAATCGAAACAACTACTGAAGCGGTACGCAAAGGGAGGTCATAGAAAATTTTTGTTTACGGATGAGAATTTTTTTACAATTGAGCAACATTTTAACAAACAAAATGACCGTATTTATGCTCAAAGCTCTAAGGAAGCTTCCCAATTAGTCGACAAAGTGCAACGTGGGCACTATCCGACTTCAGTGATGGTTTGGTGGGGTATTAGCTATGAAGGAGTGACTGAGCCATACTTTTGTGAAAAAGGTATCAAAACATCGGCACATGTGCATCAAGAAACCATTCTTGAGAAGGTAGTGAAGCCCCTTTACAACACCATGTTCAATAATCAAGAATGGTCCTTCCCCTAAGACTCAGCGCCAGGTCATAAAGCTTGGTCTACGCAGTCTTGGTTGGAAACGAACGTTTCGGACTTCATCAGAGCTGAAGACTGGCCGTCGTCTAGTCCCGATCTTAATCCGCTGGATTATGATTTATGGTAAGTTTTAGAGAGTACAGCTTGCTCTAAACGCCATAATAATTTGGAATCCCTAAAACAATCTGTACGATTGGCAGTGAAAATTTTTCCCATGGAAAGAGTGCGTGCTTCTATTGATAACTGGCCTCAACGTTTAAAGGACTGTATTGCAGCCAATGGAGACCACTTCGAATAAGCTTTTTAAACTTTAAATTGTTTTATATTAACTGAACTGAACCCACTGAACACAGCCTGGCCATGTACAAAGCACTGCGCAACCGGTGCAACCATTTGTGCAGAGATGCTAAAAGACTTTACTTTCACAAATCACTTGAAAATCGCAGCCCTGCTCATACTTAGAGATTCCTTAAATCTGTCGGCATTGGCAAAACTCCCGTCTCTTCTGTCAAGGATACTGACTTGTGCGCCCTCAATAAGCATTTTTCTCTCCCTCCTGTGTCACTTAGTGATTCGTCAAAGACGGCCACGTTGCTTAAGATTTCAAGTCTATCCGTACCCCGGATCCCTATTTTTGACTTAAGTCCAGTCTCGGTTGCTGATGTCCGTAATTCCTTTTTCTCCATCTCATCCACGGCTGTTGGAATTGATAACGTATGCTCTAAAATGATTGCTCTAATCCTTCCAACGGTAGCACCTATACTTACCCATATTTTCAACTTTTCCTTTACCTCTAGCAACTTTCCTGATTCTTGGAAACAAGCCTACTTTGTTCCTATCCCAAAAAGCTCCAATCCTATTTTGGCATCTCAGTTCCGTCCTATATCTATACTTCCATTTCTTTCCAAAGTCCTTGAGCACATTGTCCACCGTCAGCTGTCGTCTTTTCTCCTCTCCCACAATCTTCTTAGCTCCTTCCAATCTGGTTTTCGCAAGGGCCACAGCACGGTTACAGCTCTTCTAAAAGTGACCGATGACATTCGCTGGGCCATGGAAAACAAACAACTAACTTTATTAGTGTTGTTAGATTTCAGCAGCGCTTTTAACTCGTTGACTTCGATGTTCTGATCGAAATACTCAAATCAAACAATATCTCCTCGTCTGCTATTAATTGGTTTGATAGCTACCTTCGGGGGCGCACGCAACGTGTCCGTCTTGACGAGACTTTCTCGGATTGGCAGAACGTCAGTGCGGGCGTTCCCCGAGGTGGTGTTCTTTCTCCTCTTCTGTTTTCTGTGTTTATAAACTCTGTCACTAGGCTTATATTTTCTAAATTCCACCTCTACGCAGACGATCTCCAGCTATATCGCCACTTCTCGGAGCCTGACGTTGAATCAGCTATTGCTGCGATAAACAGTGATCTGAAGTCTATCAGTGAATGAGCAAAAGCCTACGGTCTGCACATTAATACGGGAAAATCACAGGCTATCATTATAGGGGGTAAACAATTGCGCAGTAGACTCAGCGATCCTATACTCCCCCCAATTTATTTGAATGGGACTCAAATAACTCTAACCAATTCAGTTAAAAACCTGGGTGTTATTGTAGATCGACATCTTTCGTGGAGATCTCACGTTGCTGAGATTAGTAGGAAGGTGCATTTCGCCTTGCACTCGTTGAGATGTCTGCAGGGCTTCTTACCTCAGCATACAAAAATATCTCTCGTCCAAGCTCTCATTCTACCCATAATTGATTACGCCGATGCCTGATATTTGGATGCCACTGAGGAGCTCTCAAACAAGCTTGAGAGGATGCAAAATCTATGTATCCGTTTTATATACAATATCAGAAAATTCGATCATGTTTCTCATTTTCGCAAAGAACTAAAATGGCTCCCTATACGCCTTCGTAGGAATACTCGAATATTATGTCTCCTATTCAATATCCTACATAAGCCCACTTCTCCCTTATATTTACGTGAGCGATTCTCTTTCATTCGTTCTCTTGATGCTCCCTGCAGGTCCAACCAACGTCCATTCCCACAAAACCAATTTCTATTCTCACTCCTTTACTGTGCACGCGGTCAGACTGTGGACTTCGTTGCCGGCTGACATCCGAGTTTGCAAGTCTGTTTCTGTTTTTAAATACAAGGTCAAACAATTTTATCTCTCATCAACCGAATGATCATGGTTCTATACTCTTCGTATATACGAGTGTTACTGTGTTACTTAAAATATTTGCTATGTGTATGTACATTACTACAATCCTCATGTTGTATTTGTTATTTTAGTAATGTGTTATTTGTTCTACACACACTCATCACTTTTTATTATTATTCTCATTATCCTCTCGCAGGTCTGGTGGAAGAGATTTCTTAAAGAAATAGGCAGTGCCTTTGTACATCATTTACATGTTTTAATGTGTAATAGCGCTGGTTTATTAACTGTTTAATATCTGTGAAAGTGCACAAATATGGGAAAATGAAACAAAGCTGCTGGACGTAACTTCTCAGATTCCTCCTCCAAAAAGTCACTGAAAAAATCTCAGTAAATGACCACCATTTTATTGCGATTATATTTCATCCCATATCATCTTATTTCATTTAATTTCATCCCAGTTGATTAATGTCTTAAATTAATCATCTTCATTTCTTTTCATTTCATTTCACTCCATTTTATCATTTTTCATAAAAATAAGATTAAAAATTAAAATAAGATATGACTTAAAGATCTTGGTTACCAGGTCATAAAATCCATTAAAACAAAAGCATAGATTATACACTTAATACCTATTTGAGAGTTAAGTGTATAATCTATGTTTGAGAGTGAATAGCTAGTCTGGACTAAAAATTAGTTTAATGTTTTTTGGGAGGCACTTGGATTACCTGGTTATTAATTTAATTTTGTTTTAAGCAATATTAAACTAAACGTTAAACCAACTTTTAGTTGCACGACGTATAAAGCGAAATAAGTTTATCTTGATTTACCTCTAAACTTTTCAAAGGTTCGATTTTGTTTTCTGGAAATATATGTGAGTATTTAACTAATGTTTTGGAATTTAGGATGCATTGCAATATGGATATTTAACATACGGACGTTATCTATAGCTTTCAAGATGCATTTGGGCGTGAACGTCTCAAATGCATTACAGCAATTGGAAAGTGTGAAAGCTGCTGTGGACCAGAGCAATGATCCCAAGCTTAAAGTGAGTAATTCACAATTTAATCATGATATCAATTATGTTAAACCCCAATTCAAATAAGGAGGTTTTTGTTTTAAACTGAGATTTTCCATATAAATACTAAAAACTTAATAGATGTTAGACTGAACATTCCCTCTTTTTAAAAGGTCTTGAAACTTAATATATTTTTAATCTCTTCAAAGCTATTCATCACACAAGGCGTAAAAGTATATGCTTTCTATGCCAAATTGAGTCGTAGCATTTAATATAGTACACTAAGTAGTTTTGCAATAAAGTATTTTTTATTAACTTACTGCTTTGGAAAAATAACCAAAATCATACAATGCTAATCACAAGGGCGGATCCAGCTTTGGTGCCAGGAGGGGGTCACATAGTCATGGTCAAGTCAAGAACTTATAATTTAATTTTGATAACAATAGATACAAGTAAACAGTAGGTATTTTGTTAATGTATGTATTAATGTAATGTATGTAATGTATTCAGAAAACGATTTTTATATTCTCACCCAGGTTTAAGAGAAATCTGTGTTTTTCTACAGCTAATATTAAGTTGTTAATTGTTTTCTTCGAAATCAATAATCGCTCTCATCATTATTTACAGTATTAAATAAGTTAATTATGGTTAATGTTGCTAGAAATAAGCCCTTACGTACATTTTATTATTATTATATCCTCATAATAATAATAAAATGAAATGAAAATCCGGAAGCCGGCACCGATATTGTTGTTGTTGTTTTTAAATTCGCCAATAAGCAGGCAAAGAGCGTAGCCTATACAGCCTAGACTGTCGTAGTTATATTTTTTATGTCAATAAAAAGCCGGTGTATCTCTTTTTATTGCTTTTTGGGAGTTTTCACGTCATCTCGATGAATAGCACATTGAGTGAGCGTGAATTTCCGCAGTCCTTTTATCTTGAAAAAAAAAAACAGTCCCTGCTATGTTAGCCACAGTTTTATTCCAATGCCTCAAATTTAATACACAAACAACACCCAATTTATATATTAGGATACATTACAATATATAAATATTGAATTGAACAAAAATAAACAAAAAAGTCTGTGAATTATAACCTTTTTTTTTTTTTTTTTTGGTCAGGAAGAAATCGCCGGACTTCCGCCCTTTTCTGGGGATACTGGGCGGGGTATGTCAGAGTCGAACTGACTAAAACCTCCTGTCGCTCAACAACCAACGTCCAAACCTCGCATGAGACAGAACTCATGACAAGGCAAAGGGGGGAAAGTGAAGCGTTTAGTGCGGAGCACATCTCTCCCATCACCCTCCCCCTCGGGACGCCGGACTGGCGGTCGTCGGCGCCACGACCACCAGCCCTCTCGGTCGGCAGACTGTCCGAAGCCCGCCTAGATGGCGCCGGTTAGAGTGGGTTACCCTACGGAATACCCCGCTGGGCCAGAACCAGCGTGGGTCGAGGATAGCCGGCCTTCCATCACCCGGATGCTCTTGCGTAAAACGCGTGCAGAGCAGCTTGCACGTCGTCTTCTTAGGCCCCCCTCGCCGGTCCCCAGACCGACATGTGAGGGGGACCCGAAACACTTAGAGGGCCAGGGCTTGGGCGAGATCCGCCTCCCTGGCCCCCGCTCGACGGCGGCGGGATTGTGCGTCTCTCACGCGCCCCGCCGCCTCCTTCTGCGAGATGGTGCACTCGCAGAAGTCGAGCATCGCCTTCCAAGACTCGTCGTCGCCGAGCATCGATGCCACAACACTCGGCAACGACAAGTCGGTTCCTATTTTTGCGACGAGGACACGGCGCCACCCCTCCCATGCGGGGCAGGCGACGAGCGTATGCTCTGCCGTGTCCAAGTCGCAACCACAATGGTGGCACTCTGCCGTCGGCTCGGCTGTGATCCGGTGCAGGAACTCATCGAAACAACCATGCCCAGTGAGCACCTGCGTAAGCCGGAAAGTGAGGCGTCCTCTGTCACGATTCACCCAATCCACAAGGACCGGGCGAATCGCCTCGACGGTCCTACGACCAGCCGAAGGATCAGCCAGCCGTCTGGACCATGACTCCAGCACGGACCGCCGAGATTGGGCCCTCCGTGCTCTGACCACACTGGGGCTGGGACGCGCCACGCCCCGGGCACGAAGTTCAGCCCGCCACCTATAGTCAGCGGCGAGCGCCTCCGCTTCCAGAACCCAAGGCGGCGTCCCAGCCAGTACACACGCCGCCTCAAAGGAGATGGTGCGATAACCACGGATGACCCTGACCGCGATGGTGCGTTGCGGCCGTTGCAGCAGCTTCGCCACCCCCACGGCCAGGGACTGGCCTCACACGGGCGCCCCGTATAGGGCCATTGATCGCACCACCCCCGTATAGAGACGGCGCGTCACCTGGTCAGGCCCCCCGACGTTGGGCAGAAGCCGGCTTAGCGCGCCGGCCACCCCCAACAAACGAGGGACCAGGTTCTGAAAGTGAGCACGGAAGGGAATTATAACCTTAGCTAAAAAAATTTTATTTGTTTTTTTTTCAAGTCACAGACAACTCTTTCGTTTGGCAGCATATAGGTTTACTATAAGGCTGTATGGGCTAAGCCCTTTGCCTATTGGCGGATTTAAAAACTATGTCACTAAGTTTTGGGATGTTATCAAATAAGTAATTTATTTTTTTGTAAAACAATGCCAGGTTGAACGAAATGTTGATACATAAACTAAACAACGTGAAAAAATAAGGCATAGTTTTTCAAGTACAAATAGTTTTGACGTAAAGTTGGCCCACTTTTGGGTATTGTCCTTTTCGATGCGTTCGTTCCCAAACATTTGCCATCATACAAAGTTATTATATTATATTAAATTAATTAAGGAGCAATATAAGGAGCAACAATATATTGTGTTCTAAAATCATTACGTTCAATATGTGGTCCACCTAGGTCCTGGAACTAGCTTAGGGGGGGGTCATGACCCCCATGACCACCCCCCTGGATCCGCCCTTGGCTAATCATTGTTGTGCTTGTGACCATTGTTGAAATGATTTATTTAATATAAACAAAGACCCAAGGTTGATTAACATAAAGCATTAATTTGTTTCAGAGTGATTTTTTTTTACATTCGCAAAGATTCGATATGAAAAAGCAGCTAAACTAGGATTATTTTTAAAAATTATATTTACGAAAAATTATAGATTATACTTATAGATTATAGTTCAGATTACTGATTGTAGATAATCTAACAGACTTTAAAGCTCTTAACTTGCCTGTATTTTACATATACTTGATTCCTGCAAAATTTCTCTTTTAATTGAATTCTCTGAAAATTCTCTTTTTATTTGATAGGAAAATTTCTCAGATTTTCTAACAAGAATTTTGGCTTGAGTAATTTTTTATTAAAATTTTTGAAGTTATTCTTTTAGTTCTTTGAATTTTTGGTTTCTAAATCTTTTATTTGCTAATGATTAGTGCAAGAAAAAATATATTAAGTATTGTATTTTTATTTGGTAAGATGCATCAAAACTGCCTCCTTCAGGGCTACATAGTATGATCATTGAAGAACCTTAGACCATTAAAATTTATAAAAAACATACTTAAACATTTACATTTGTAGTCCTATTGTGATATTAATGAACCTGTGTTTTTTGGAAAAAAAGGCTTAATTTTAATTACAGATTTTAAATAAAAAATATTAACTACCCTTCATACCTATGTACAGCTTGTGGTTGGGTAATTATTTATTTGACCACAAATAACATCTCGCAATATAATGAAGTTAAGCTCACCAAAGTTATGGAAGCTTTGTATGAAAATTATTAAAAGCACGTAGTTGCCTTTTTCCTTAACTGTTCAGTTCCCTATTATGTAGCCTCATGTCTAATATTCTTTGATATATTTAATTATTCTTTTGGTATTATAAAAGTTTAAAAATAATAGACACAAATATGTAATATATTTTCATTGCAAATTTTAGGCTGCAACCAGTGATGATTTGAACATGCTAATAAGTTTATTAGAGAGTCCCATATTACGAAGTATTACTACACTTCATGACTCTGTGGGCATGCTTGCAACTCAGGTTGCACATCACCCATCAATTTTACCTGGAGATTTTGATATTACTCCTGCTGGTAAGTTTTTAACCAAAAAAATATCCTGATTAAAATATTGCCCATTTTTTGTATATGGAACTTATTATACCTAACCAATTTTCCTACATAACTATATTTGCTCTAAAGGTGACTTGGCATTACAAACAAGAAATTTGTATGGAAATCAAGAGGGTGAAGAGGAGCAAAGGGTGCCACAGGTCTCACCTCCACATAGTATGGAGTTTGGATCTGATAATGAACATATTCTTGGACTTGATAGTGGCTCTGTTGACTCTAACATGTCTCCTAAACAAGTATGTAAAGATTAAATTGTTATTTATGCTATGTTTTACAAAAGTCACATGTTTTTCTAATTCTACAAATATTCTTAAAATGTGAATATGGTTTTCCAAGTTTTTATGATTTTCCAAGTTTTTACGAACTTACCACGGGACCAGTTAACGTGGCGTGATTGTTAGTAAATATTTATTATTATTACTTTTTCTAAAATGTACTAAACAGAGCATGAGAGCATTATGATTCACAATAAATTCATTTCAATTTGTTTTTCAGAGTCGTGGCTTATTAGATTTGTCTCGTAATGATGATTCTTTAGCATCTACCAATCACAACGTAGTAGCAGGGGACTGGGCACAAGTTGAAATTATAAATCTTGTAAATGATGGAACTGGCCTTGGATTTGGTGAGCATTAGTTATGTTCAAAACTTATTCGACCGAGAGATTAATGAGTGCCTTGAAATGTATTTTTGTTGTTAATAACATTCAAGTTAATTTTTTAATAATAATTACTACCATGCATCAAATTCAATTTTGTTATACTTAATGAAATTGAGGAGATTTTTTATGCCGCTCACAATTCATTTAATTTTACACAGGTATTATAGGTGCTAGAACAAGTGGTGTCATTGTAAAGACGATACTAGCAGGTGGTGTAGCTGATCGCGATGGCCGACTAAAATCTGGAGATCACATTCTACAGATTGGAGATGTAAATACTCAAAACAAAAGAACATTAGTACATTTAAAAAAAATAACTAAGGAAAAAATATTTGCCTAAGTTGTTTAAACTATATATGTAGTATAAATTACTTTTACAGTTTAATTTTGGGTTTATTATTTCCAACGTATGGACTTATGTACAATTTTCATGGTCATTTTGGAATAAACCGTAAAAGTCGTTCTAATAATCTCTATGACTCTTGAAAATGAAAGAAAACAAAGCAATGGTTTAGTTTGAAGAGGTTTGGTGTTACAAACAGTTGAAAGTATCTACTTATGTTGTATTTTACTATCTTTTGCACACACCATTCGCTTTACTAAAAGTTTAATATTGGTTGGGCGATTGGTGAGCCGGCACGGGTAGGTAACCACTCCGCCTATTTCTGCCGCGAAGCAGTAATTCGTTCAGATTTGAAGGATGTCACATGACACAACCATTGTATGATACAAGTAAGACTTGGACCATAATAATATGTCTCGAGGTGTGGGCTTTTTTTTTATATTGCTTAGATGGGTGGACGATCTCACAGTCCACCTGGTATTAAGTAGTTACTGGAGCACATATACATCTACAACGTAAATGGCATTCACGTAATAATGTCTACGGGTTCCAGTATCCACTTAATATCAACAATCCATTAAAATGCATTCGAATTATCCGCTCAGGTAAGCCTTATGGAGATGGGTTCCGAGCAAGTAGCTGGTGTGCTACGTGCGTCCGGTAGTCGTGTGAGGCTCGTCGTGGCGCGAGCAGTGGATCCGGCGGCCTTGCATGCGTCACCCGCTCCCGTCGTGCCTGCCAGGTACTTCGTTATACCACACTTGTACCACATTGTACGTTTTAATTCTGATATTGTGTGCATCGGAAAAATAAAACAAGAAGCAATAAACCTGAAGTCTTTCACTCTATGCCTGTCTCTTTTTTTTATAAAAAAGCTGTGTCAAAGACAAACAGTGGTCAGCGCCACCTGTGTATACCAGCCATACCGGGGCCTTAGTGAATTCATGTCTACTTTAACTCACCGAGCCGTATAGACAGTTTTGGAAGACGTGTTTCATACTCGATACATTTTCTAATGTATTACTGTTATAGTGTAAATTTTAGCTCTATGACATGTCTTTCTTCGAACCAGGCTGGAGAAGAGTACTCGTTGGCAGCGGTTTGACTGTGCCCCTGGCATTGAACGATGATACCCACTCACATAAAATCAAACCCGCAAATTTTAATTTGAGTAATGACTGGTGGTAGGAACTCTTGTGAGTCCGCGCGGGTAGTGAAGCGGTAATGCGTTTCGGTTTGAAGGGTGGGGCAGCCGTTGTAACTATACTTGAGACCTTAGAACTTATATCTCAAGGTGGGTGGCGCATTTACGTCGTAGATATCTATGGGCTCCAGTAACCACTTAACACCAGGTGGGCTGTGAGCTCGTTCACTAATCTAAGCAATAAAAAATAAAAAAGGGGGGCCGTGTGCCTACAAGGGTAATAATAATAAAATAATTTCAGGCTTTTGTCAGACCCCGAATCGCTGGATCGCTATCTCATGGAAGCTGGTTTTGAGCAAGTGTTCCATACGCAGCCTGTGCCTGTCAGCTCCACTTCGACGAGATTTGTATTTGACAATCCCATAACACCCCCTCCAGATTCAGGTAAATTGCACACGTACAATAAGTTCGAACATAATCGATTACATAGAATATCGAATATAATAGATGTTTATTGAAGAACTAAATAATACTCCCACAGATGCTGAATCACCAGAAGTTGATAGATTCACAGTTCAACTGAAGAAAGACGAGAACGGCTTAGGGATTACTATTGCAGGTAATGGCGATTCTTTTACTTTTTTTTTCCATGAAATATTATGAGGTGTTCCAGGAAACGGTGGGATCCGACTGAGACTTCAGGAGAACAAAATAAACACTATTAACAAAATAAAAACGGTTAATAAAAATTTGCTTACGATGTTACCGCCAATAAGTTAGATTTTTGAACTTGGTACATCGATGGGAAGTCACGGTTTACTCGTTAAGCTCCTAGCGCCCATAGATATAACAACATGAACGCTAATATTCGGTGGCAAAGCTATGAACTCGGATTAGACTAATAATGGCATATTACAGAGTAATCAAAATTATTAAAAATTAAACTAGTACATAACCATTATGATATATGTTTAATATATAACTAATAGGATTGTACGAATGCTGTTTTTGATGGTATTAAATAATTATAAAATATTACCCATGAACTTCGGAACAACAAACTTGATGCAACCTTTAAATGCCTATATTTAATTCATCACATCATCACATCACAATTGTATTGGTTGTTCATGGACCAGGTTATGTTTGCGAAAAGGAGGAGCTGTCAGGTATATTTGTGAAGTCGGTGACTCCGGGGAGCGCTGCAGCGTTGAGCGGAATGGTGAGGGTCAATGACCGCATCGTTGCCGTCGATGGCGTCTCCCTCGCAGGGAAATCCAACCAGCGCGCTGTGGACGCCCTGAAACAGAGTCGCAACGTTGTCACGCTAGAACTAGAAAGGTTATTGTTAACATAAAACATTAAAACATATTATATCATTCATAATCCTTGAACAGCAAAATTTTACGTGTTTTAGTAAATATTTTATCTCCTACTTTGGCCGAAAGTTCGGTTTTCAGTTCGGTTCGCTGTACAAGGAAGAAAGTCTAACTTTTTCTCCCTGGGTACTGACAAGTGCGCATGCGCGTTAGTGTCTACGTCTGCTTTCACTTAGCTAAAATTTTCCGTCATTGTTGTGCTCGGGTAGTTTGCAATATTGTGTTCAGTGTAAAAGTGAGATAACAAAAGGCAATAAAATTTAATAGTGAAATATTAAACGAAGATGAATTCAGACTCTGATGTTCTTATTCAATTAGTAGTAGTATATTTAAAAATTATAAAACAGTGAAATTGTTTTTTTTGTGAGCGGGGGGGCACCGCCCACCCAATCCCCGGCCAGTGCTTCGCCCCTGGACCCCGGCTCGGTACTCCACGGGTGCTAAATTTTTTACAATGTCGAACTTTCGGCTTAGTAGGAGAAAAAAATAGTATGTGCACCGCGGGAAAAAGTAGGACATCTCATCCCGCGTGTTTGACATTTTTGACAATTTTACACGCGGGAGGAAATGTCCAACTTTTCTCCCTTGGTGCACAATGTACTATACTTTTGAAACTAAATTCTCTCTGATAGAAGTAAATTATTTTAATGTCGTTTTACTCATAGATTTTTTTTAGAATTTTTTTTTTTCGTACTTCATATTAATTTCATAATATTCGCATGTACATTATATATCAAGAAAACGGGAAGCTACAGAAGAGTAGTGCCAATGTTAAGCGATTAATAATAAAATTTTAGATACCTGCGTGGTCCGAAATATGAGCAACTGCAGCAAGCGATAGCGGCGGGCGAGGCGGCCGCCCCCCCTCCCCCGCCCAACCCGTTCCTGCACATGCACCGTCCCGACGCACCTTCTCCTGAAATAGAAATACAGCTCTCCAACCTCCAAATGTAAGTATATGTTTTTTTATTTATTTATTAGCTGTACCAGTCCCCTTCGCTGGCCATTTAAAATTAACCTTATCATTTCTCACCCCCACAAAGATTCTCATCATTAACGTCCCCGCAACTGGTGTAGGGAGGCCAACACTCATATAAATATTAGCCTATCCATTAAGTACATGTATTTTCTAATGGATATCAGGTTTGAAGTCAATCGGATGCATGGTTCAGTAGTTATAACTGAACATCCGTAAAAATCACTGTAGATTTATAAATTAGTATAGATTAGTCAAACAATACACATCACAAGCTAAAAAGGTACATAAAAAACACAAGTAAAAAAAAACTTAATTTGGCTTGCAACATATATGTATTTTAAAACACGCTTAAATAGCAAACGGAAACTAAAAAGGCAAATAACATTTTTTTATTCTGATTATCCCGGTCGGGATATTAGGCCAAATTAATAAAAATATTGCATTTTCATCAGTTCTTGGTATGCATATAAATTCAAATTCATCGGCGTTTTGAAGTTGGCAAAAATTAGCTTGAAAGATACCGTTGCATAGACCGCAGGCCGTACAATGAATATACTGAATATCAGTGGATCACACGTGAAGCCAAAATATAAATATACACACAAATAAAATGGTGAGAAATCGTAAAATCAGGGGTAAAATCTGTTGCTTCGTAAATCGCGACATCATCGCACCCGTTTTTACAGAAAAGTAATCGTGGGTTCCGATTGGACAGTATCTATACTAATGCAATTAATATTTGAATGTTATGTCTCAAACTTACTATAAACTCCAGTATGGCGCTAATAATGGAGTGCATCGTATCTAATATTAACTTTACGGTTAATTCTGTATGCAAATTATTAGTATATCAATTGAAATTAAACATTGAAATTGACATACGACTCTTACAGAACGGATAACGGCACAGATGACGCTGTGCCTCTAACTCGCAGCAGTCCTCCGGCGACTGCACTGCGTCCGGCACCAGCGTTCGAGATGCCACGGACTCCTGAACAAAAAGAAGCGATAAGAAGGAAATGGCAGGCTATATTAGGTAAACTAGCTGACCCGGCAGACTTCGTAGTGCCTCAATCTATAAATAAAAGACCTAAACTTTTGTATAAAATAAACTTAAAACAAACAAAAGGAATTCGTCCGACGGGGGACACATCAAAGGGAAAACAAAATTGTTATTTTTATTTAATTCCGAGAATTTTCATATTTATCTACCTTTTAAACCTTCTCTGGACTTCCACAAATAATTCAAGACCAAAATTAGCTAAATCGGTCCAGCCGTTCTCGAGTTTTAGCGAGACTAACGAACAGCAGTTCATTTTTATATATATAGATTTTTAATACAAACCATCGTCTCTACTAGCGCTATCCTAAATAGTCTTTATAAACTTTAATCAATTTGTGGAAAACATTCTCGTTTTTTTTGTAAGTCATAGTACTAAGAAAACACTGGAGGATGAGCGTGTTTCAAAATGTCACCACTGGGAAACATGGCGCACGTGATGTATGAGGTTCCAGATATTAAGATTAAACACCACTTTGCTTAAAGTTGAGTGTAGACAACAATTTAAGTTAGTATAAATACATATTTGGATGTTTTCTCTTGACCACATCAAGAGTGGTACATAATGTACTTGCTTTTGCCCGCGACTTCGTCCGCGTGGAATAGTTACTTTGGCATAACGCTAAATTTTACCCGCGACTTCATTTACGTAGAAAGTGTAAATATTTTAGAATAATAGAATGTTAAGGAGTATTTTAAGTACCAAAATCATGCATTTTAAGCGATTTCAAAAGAGGAGGCTATCAATTCGACCACCATTTTTTATTTGTGTATGTTCACCGATTTCTCGAGAATGCTTGAACCGATTCTGATAATTCTCACTGAAACAATATTTCAAAATTTTTATTTTCAAATTTTCAAATCGGAACAAACAAACAAACTCTCCAGCTTTATAATGTTAGTAATGTATATGTTTGACGGTTGCAGGCGAGGACGTGGAGATAGTGGTGGGCGTGGTGGTGCGCGGTGGGGGTGGTCTGGGCATTTCGCTAGAAGGCACCGTGGACGTGGAGGGGGGGCGCGAGGTGAGGCCGCATCACTACGTGCGCTCCGTGCTGCCCGAGGGGCCCGTGGGCCGCGCCGCCGTGCATCGCCCCGGCGACGAGCTGCTCGGTACTCGCACTATACTGTCTCATACGTCTGTTCCTCAACTGTCTGTCCAGTTTATGGCGCAATAAAAGGGGTTGGGAATAACGATATGCAGGTCTGAGATGCTTAAACATTCGAAGCAACCATCATCAGCACAAACAATTATCTTGCTCGAAGACTCCGCGCCGGTGGGTACCACCACCCTGCCTATTTCTGCCGTGAAACAGTAATGCGTTTTGGTTTGGAGGGTGGGTCAGCCGTTGTAACTATACTTGAGACCTTAGAACTTATATATTGAGGTGGGTGGCGCATTTACGTCGTAAATGTCTATGGGCTCCAGTACTTAACTTAACACCAGGTGGGCTGTGAGCTCGTCCATCCATATAGCAATAAAATAAAATAAAAAAGATTCCACATTCCAAATGTTATCAGAGTATTCAGTGTCGAATTACTAGTTCCTACGACCATTTTTCCGATTTATTAAACATTTTGCGAATCGCCCCAAGCAGCCCCTTAACACGCGACGTAAGTTAGAAATGTTGAAAACGTGATTCGTGCCCGGCTCCTCCAAAAATAATGAAAATGAGAAAATTGCCGTTGTTTACATGCGCTTATTATTAAATAAACAAATTACAGAAGTGAACGGTCATCGGCTCCTGGGCATGAACCACTTAGAAGTGGTGTCAATTCTGAAGGAATTATCGAGTGAAGTCTGCATGGTGTGTGCGAGACCTCGACCTGCGCCCCCTCTCGACCTAGCGCCGCCTGCCACAACATTAGTGAAGGTTAAATTTGTTTTATAACTATTATATACTTACCAGAAGAAAAAAAAACATTTGTATTAGATGAATCCAAAACTATTTTATTTTATTAGTGAATAAACAAACTCAAATTACACTTGGTGTCAAATGCTGGCACATAGCTACCCCCTCTGTCAAACTAGGTCAGAGTCTCAATTGATTTAATTGATTTGTATAACGATTGTTCTACGTTCCAAACTGGAAGGTATGATAGCTTCGTGCCACAACAAGATAGAATTGTTGAACCTGTCCGTACGGGCTCACATATGTTACAATGGCGATTATTTGATTAGTACAGTATTACACTCGGATTAATTATTCGTATGATCATTCCTAAAATAGAATGTTAATGCTTAGAGAAAAAAATTAGGACACCGCTCAACTGATTTGATTTGATTTCATTTATTTTGACCTGGATTTTAGGAATTAACAGAGCCTACAGCTAATACTTCCGAAGTCGACATTTTAGCAAGCAAAATTAGGTAGAAGTTTCAATTGCGCTAGAATATTGGTTAACCTATTTTTTTAACTAAAAAATTCGATTGCGTCAATAGTAATAGGCATTGATAAAGTAATATAATTATTATAATTAATATAATAAATAGGCTTGATTAATTAATATGATGTTATCTCTATTACGCGGAGGCTGTACACGTTATCGCAGACACCTACATAAATTAAGGAGTCAGTCTGTCTGTCAATCAGAAAGAAATGTAGTTGTTCTAAGATCCAGATTGACAATTGTATGTTTAAGTAACCGCGTTTGTTGTTCATTGACATAAGGTACCTTTTATTTAAAATGGCATTCATTCTTCAATGCGTTCATTGTTGTTGTGTATTTGCATAAGACAAAAACAAAAGTTTTAAAAAAACAAAATGAACAGGTCTGATGTCTTTTTTCAGTGACCAAAATCGGTATCCATGATGTTTGGGGTTGTTAGTAAAGTGCCCATTAACTCTTACAAGGTGCCGAGAACGGTAAAATATGTTTGTTTGCATGAATGATTCATATTTAATTTGTGTAATCGAGATTCTAGTAAGAAGTTCCCTATAAAGTAATAAGTAAAAGGCATTTCCGACATTATGATATCGAAACAATACTTGTGTCTTGTTAAAATAAAAATCCTTATCCTAATCTATGTATTGTAAGAACAGATGTAATTTCCATAGATATAAAGCTGAAATTTACAAAATGCACGTTCTTCAGAATCGGCGGTAGGCTGTTAATTTCTCGTTGCATTCATTGTAGATTTGTATCTTTGACGTAGCCTTGGTAACGTATCTGTATCTTTTTTGATAGAGTAGTTATTTGATTCTGTGTTTAAAAGATAAAATATATTTCTTCTTCAAAAATCTCTGTTACACCGTAAGGCGCACCTAATCTCGACTATTCAGTGGCATTTATTTTAATGTAGAAATTAATCATTTTTATTAATACTTTAGGCGAAATCGGACGGTAGCCTGGCGGGTGCGGGTGCTGAGGAAGGCGGGTCGCTGTCCGCCGCTGGGAAAGTTCGTTCCCGGAGTCTCGAACCACTAACCGGACTTGCTATGTGGTCTTCTGAACCCCAGATAATAGGTACCAAACATTTTTTGTCTTAACAAATGTAAATTAAGACCAGTTTAAAGTGTTATATAGTTTTATCAATGTCCCTGTGGCAAAAGTTTCCAATGAACTTTTTATTAAAAGTTTAATTAACAATTATAACGAATTAAAACTATCCCAGTTTAAGGTTTATAGTTTTTAATGATTTCGATGTAAGGTATAGCTCGATGGTGCTATATCGACTCTAGGGCTGCCTCCTTTCTCGAAGCTTCGTGGTCGGCCCGCCCGCATGCATGCCCCTCCAAGACCCACGAGGAGAACAAATAGGGATGTGCGCGTTTTACAATTAATTAAAAAAAAACCATTCATTAAAAGTTCATTGGAAACTTAGCCGAAACTGAAGTATTAGATTGATGAGACTGAAGAATAATTTTTCGCTTTTTGCCGGTCGTACGTCATCACTACATTGGCCGTTTAATTTCACTCTTATTATTTTCATTAAATTATTTTCAACCTTTCAAATATTCTATAGTTTTCACGATGACCCAGGTTTTATTCGTTGATATTTGAGTATCGTGGTAACTACTAACAAATTTTCTACAGAAAAAAATTGGCAGTCTGAAATAACGCAATTCCGCAAAATTATAATTTGCGTAATTACTGATGGTAGGACCTGTTGTGAGTCCGCGCGAGTGGGTACCACCACTTTGCCTATTTTGGCTGTGAAGCAGTAATAAGTTTCGGTTTGAAGGGTGGGGCAGCCGTTCTAACTATACTTGAGACCTTAGAACTTATATCTCAAGGTGGGTGGCGCATTTACGTTGTGGATGTCTATGGGCTCCAGTGACCACTTAACATCACTGAGGTTTTTCATCCTCTGTTGATCTGAACGAGTTTACATCAAATTGCACAGGAATTTCATTGTGATTAACAGAGCTAGTGAAAGGCGAGCGTGGTCTGGGGTTCTCGATCCTGGACTACCAGGACCCGCTGCGGCCCGCGCACACGCTCGTCGTCATCCGCTCGCTGGTGCCGGGCGGCGTGGCGCAGCAGGACGGCCGCCTCATACCCGGGGACAGGCTGCTCTTCGTTAACGATCAGGTTTTTTATTTATTTATTTTTATTGCCCTTGTAGGCGGACGAGCATGCTGCCCACCTAATGATGAGTGGTTACCGTCGCTCATGGACTTCAGCAATGCCAGAGGCAGAGCCAAACCGCTGCCTACCTTTGTCGCAGTCTATCAACATTATCCAAGTCCAATGCGCTGGTAGGACCAGATACGCTCCACTCTTAATACTTCAGTCCACGTTGCTATCGACAAAGCCGAGGACAGGCAGGAATGGCGCATGATAATACAGAAGAAAGTTGTTAGAGGAGGCTACGACCCTCAGCACTGAGGATTATCGACGCAAGGAGGATCATCATTATACAACACTGAATTTATCAGCTGCGGTCGTTCAGATTAACTAAGAATAAGATCTAGAAAGCTTTTATTTATTCAAATACGAATGTAGTATAATTACAATTTGCAAGTTCTTGATTTGTGAATTTAATTAACTTGATGAACGATATTTGATATTAAAATGAAACTTATCATTGACTCGGTCAGTCGTCGTGGCCTAAAGGATAAAGACGTCCGGTACATTCGTATTGAGCCATGCACCGGTGTTCGAATCTCAGGCGGGTATCAATTTTTCTAATGTAACACGTACTCAACAAATGTCACGATTGATTTCTACGGTGAAGGAATAACATCAAGCAGGAAGCAGTATGCGTTTCGGTTTGAAGGGTGGGACAGCCGTTGTAATTATACTTGAGAACTTGGAACTGATATCTCAAGATGGGTGTTGCATTTACATCGTAGATGTCTATGGGCTCCAGTAACCACTTAACACCAGGTGGGCTGTCAGCTAGTCCATTCATCTAAGGAATAAATAAATAAAAGTCTACAACTTTAGGTAATATAATTAATCCAATAAATTAAAATAAGTTATTGTCCGCAGAATCTTGAAAATGCGAGTCTAGAGCAAGCGGTGGCGGCGCTGAAGGGCGCGCCCCGAGGAGTGGTCCGCATCGGGGTGGCCAAGCCTCTACCGCTGGCCGACGCGCCGCCGCCGCTGCCCACCACGCCGCCCCCCAACACCTTGAGGTCCTCCTCTTAAACAACTCACTTCAACGAACAAACCACATATCACCGGCAGTACTGCGATTACACAGCCCACTGGGTTTCTCGCCGGATCTTCTCGCGTTTCCGATCCGATGTTAGATTCTGCGAAGCACTGCTTTTGCTAAGGCCAGTGCTAGCAACACCTCCGGTTTAAGCCCCGAGAGCTCACCTACACGCTAGGGTAACGCTGGTATAGCCTCTCAAGGCTATCAGCGTAGGCAAGGAAAAAATTGCGATGAGTTTCACATAATTATGTAACTACATTTTTCTCTAAACCCGAAATGATAACTACTAGCCTTACTAAAAACTATGTTACGATAAATCTTATGAACCACCCTTTATCAGCTATAAAATATTTACTATGAACTAGATAAATTTTAGTTTAAGGGACAAATGTGTTAATAAATTGCGAGGTCTCTTTAATTGACACTATGCAAACTTACAGATTAAATGCCTATTTCTGTCGTGAAACAGTAATACGTTGCTACTGTAAAACTGCGACATAGAACTCAAGTCTAAAGGTGCGTGGCGGTGTTTACATTGATGATGTTCTAGGGGCTTTTTAACCATTTAACACCATATGGGCCGTGAGCTTGTCTACCCATCTAAGCAATAGAAAATGTGTATTGTTTTTCAATCAAATAATGGTAACCAAACCGCAAGTTTTATTGATCAATAAAACTAGTAATAGCAAGGCATGATTGTCTTTCTGATTCCCATTAATGTAACAAAATTTTAACCCTGCAAGGCTCAATCTTTTTTGTGCTTGAAAAAAATTTAGTTTGTATTTAATCATCAGAAGATAGGGTTTTCTCTATCTTATAAAAAATAGAAATAAAACCATATTTTACGAAAAAATCAACTTCAGTTCCACATATGGTACACTGAGCCTTAACTATACTTTTTGGTATACTAAACTAGTACAATTGAATTGTTTTGGAAGTTTCCTATGAACTTTTTTCCAATTGTCAATTATTCAAAATGAAATGACTATTACCTATACTTATATTTAACTTTTTTATGTATTGCAAAATCATACTTATTCTTTCTTTCTTTCTGGTCGTTCCCTCAATGCTGAGGATCGTGACTGTATGTCAATCTTCTCCACTCGGTCCGGTTCTGCGCCATATGTACCGCTCCTTGTATCTGGCCTCCAGTCACCTCCTTGAGTTGGTCCACCCATCTAGCTGGCGCTCTTCCTCTAGCGCGCTTCCCCTCCATTTGTCCGAGAATTATGAGTTTCTCCAGGCTGTGCAATGAGGATCGCATTATGTGCCCAAAGAAACTCCGGATCCTTTCCTGGCACATACATAGTCAGCACGCGCTTGGTGACCTTCAGCTCTTCGAGGATGGAGACATTAGTTCTCATAACTGTCCAACTAATATAAAATTGTTTATTGATGAAAAGATCTAAAACAAATATTACATTTATTGAGGCAAAGTTCTACGCGACATTTGTCGCAAGGTATGAATGTTTTCCCCTTGCAACCAGGATATTTGCAACGTTGCCTTTTTGATCCCAAACAGGAAAATGCACAAACCCAACGCGCCTCACATCACGAGGAGGTAGGATTGATGTATTTATTTAGCTTCTGTCTTTAATTTTCAACTTCATGAGATAAACTTGGTCTACCTTTCTTTTTGTTTATTGATAGCCCACATATGCATAAACTTTTCTCTGCTTCGAAATTTGAAGTCCTTCTGTTTCATTGGGGTTGGTGTATGTTGCTGCTCTCCGACTCTTCTGTACAATAACCAGCAATTGATAAGGGTTACCTCAAGAAGATGATAAAATAGGTTCAAGTACCATTTTCTAGTTCTAACTTTTTATTTATATTTCCGTAGGAACGAATCTGGGAGGTCCACACTAGGAGTGGGTGATATAAATCGTATATAGATTCAATATCTATATATCGCAGCAATATCGTTGAATCCGATATCGCCCCGCACGAAATCTATATATCGATATCAGCCGATACACGATATTGCTCGATGTGATGCGCATCGCCATATCGCGATATCGGACCGATTCGTGAATCGAAATCGATATTTCGATATCAGCCGATACGCGATATTGCTCGATGTGATGCGCATCGGCATATCGTACCGATTCGTTAATATCAGCAATATTCGTTTGGTTCGTATCGAATCGGCCAGAGTGAGTGAGCGCGCGATATGGATATCATGTAATGAATGAAACAGAAATAGGCATTATCCATACAATTGTAAACCTTATATTTAAGTCCATATGTCTGTAGATTATTCTTAGCGTATCAGCAGGATACAATTAAGGAAAGAAGTTTCAACTTTCGACCCTAACTTGAATGCAGTATAGCCTATTTGCATCGTTGAATTTAATTTCACGCGCTTTGACCTTGAACTAGAATTTTTGGACAAGTGTTTATAAATACTTAAAAGTTTTTTGTGTTTGATTTTTAAAGTACACATTTTTCTATTTTTAGTTGAATCCAAATAATTGAGTTTATTTCTTGTGTTTGTATTAAACTTTTGAAATCTACACTCTTTTGGTATATTTTGTAATTTTAAATTAAGACACAAAATACTAAAAGCTGAAAATAATGTAGCCAGTCCTAAGCCTGGTAAAAGCATGAAGGAAAGTTTTTTTGATATTTTTATTTTCATGTTCTTTTTATTACTTTAAGATCATATTATATATTGATATCCGAAAACCAACCGTATAACGTTGACTTAAATCTATATCTACTACGATATTATATCAGCGTATCGTTTCAAATCTCAAATATCATGAATCGAGAAAATCTACTAGCATCCATCAATATATAGATTCAGAAAATATATAGATTCAATATCCGATATTGATCCTCGATATATAGATACGATTCGATACGCGGCAAAACCGATATTACCCACTCCTAGTCCACACCACTCATATTCAGGTTTTGTTTTGATTGTTTGGGAGAAATCCACTTGTATATGTTCTTTCTGTTTCTTGCAGTATCTTCTCGCCGTTTCTATGGGCTCTTGGTCCACATATGACGATGGTCGGAAAACGACGGGTTTGTTGTCGTACCACGTGACGGTGATAATGTCCGTATCATTAAAATTTGCTACCCATTGCTCGGAATAGCCTCTCTGAACCTTATCCTTTTTCAGGTCGCTTACAGAAGGTAATTGGAGGCCTTTTCTTAAACGACCTTTATTGACCATTCCCAGAGACTGTATTCCCTTTTTGGCCAAATAAGCAATCAACTCTTGTGACGTATAATAATTGTCAAAAAATAATTTGTGATTTTGATTCATTGGATTGGACCTAGCTAAGCGTACTACGATATTTGAGATTGTTCTCCATTCCAGGGTAAATTTCAAAATCGTAAGCTAAGTCACGAACATAGCAAAGAACTAGCAACTTATAGCCCTATTTCTGTGACTTATTAGGCAGATACTGTCCAAGCAGATTAGATGCTTTTGTCGCCCACATTTGCTCGTCGACGGATAGCGCTTCTCTGTTAGGCACGCTTTGGAATTTTCTTCTCGATGTTTCCAATATTGGCCTAATTTTATGCAAACGATCATACCCTGGACTCCCTGATGGCGGTTGCATGGAGTTATCGTTGAAATGTAAAAATTGACATATCTTTTTGAAATGATTCAGCGACATTGTCTGTATAATCAAAGGAACACCTAAATCAGCTGCCCAATACATTCGAATATTTGGCAGTGGCGCCAAACTCATAATCACACAGACAGACACCTATAAACTTTTTCAATTCATTAGTTGTTATTGTAAATGGCTTTGAAGAATTTTTTTGGAAACTAATTTTGTGCATTACTTCTTTATTATGCTGAAATAACGTATCACCAAAAAACCATAAAAAATATTGAAGGGGAGTTTCAAAGTCTGTATCGGTGTCGGTGACTATAGATTTGTGTTTCCAGTAAATGAAACAGGAGGTTATATTATTGAAATTAATCGAAAATATGTTTTCTTCTAAATAAATCTTTTTTCTTTGAGTGACAGTTACAGCGCTAGAGATTCTAGATCCATGACCGATTGTGTTACTCATAGTCGATGATCGTCTCGGTACCTGAGATTGTGTAATGGTACCTGTAGTTGTCTCTGAAGTCATTCCTGATGTACTAGGCTGAGGGTTTGATATTTCTGACTGACGATTTTCAATATTCGTAACAACTTCGTTGACGGAAGACGAACACAGATATATCTGCGGAGAGAAGGAAGTTTCCACGTTGCTGAGTGGTTCTGATAAAAAGTTTTGGATGGACTGAACCTTTTCGATGTCATCATCATTTTCAGCATCAGAAAAATCTTGACCATATTCACTCCCAGAAAGAATATCCAAGAAACCTTCAAGATCTTCATCACGCAATCTTCTTCGCGACATTATTTGCAATAAAATTAAAGATTTCTTAAGGAAAGTTATTGTAAAGGGTCTTTCAACAAAGGCGAGTTGATCTTGAAATTAAATAAAACAAGCTGTATGTGAGATATTAAAGATTTATTTTATTTTATTTGAAAGGCCCATTTATGCCATTATTTATGAAATATGACAACGTTTAAATGTCCACCGCTGCTTCGAACGGTGGCACGGATCCGAGAGGTCCAATTTTTAATTACTCTACTGCATAGATCCAGCTGAATCTGAGCGATGGCTTGCGTTATGTTGACTTTCAGGCCATCGGTTGATTGCGCATTATTGGCATAGACCTGGGACTTGAGAAAACCCTACAAGAAAAAGTCAAATCGCATTATAAATAATAATAATAATAATATAGCCTTTTATTCAGATCTTTTAGTACAATGAATTTTTAAACTTAAAAATACTAGCATTAAAATCTTAAACTTAATAGATATGAATAAATGTAAACTAATATTTGTTGCTAGGTTATCTTTCCTAGATCTGTTTACCAGTCGGCAGAGGCCTCCTCCAACCTTTTCCATTCATTGTCTTTAGACGTTGGAGGGTTGTGGTCGCTTTCCCCCTCGAGGACCAGTCGGCTTGGGGGAGTTCGTTCCTTTTTTGTTTCTTTATTAACAGTTTCTTTGGTTGGTTTTGGTTTCCGTTTGCTGTTCTTTAGTTGCTATTGGTTTTTATTAGTATTAGGTATATTCGAAAGGGAGCTGGATCTATATCGCATTAAATCAAAAGCATTTGACCTGTTTGTCTTTATTGTGTTTACGGTTTGTTGCTTTTTTGGTTGATTATTATCTGAAGAAGGTGAAGCGGATATTTCCCTTTTCCTTTTTTCTTGGCTGTAGTTGTTCTCTTTAACAATCAATTTATCATATTTTAGGTATGCTATATTGCCTTTTTGTCTCTCTTCAATTAACTTGGCTTGTAGCTCTTTTCTTTTTTTTAACACATCCTTCGAGTAGTCCTCCGCAATGTATATAGATTTTAGGTTCTTTTTACTTTTGATAATTTCGGTCTTTTTCCAGTTGCTTATAAACGAACACAGTACCGGTCTCGGTTTGTTGTTCTCTCTCTTTCTTTTTCCTAAGCGATAAATTTTGTTGATATCGTATTCTTCCATTTTAATATTCAAATCTTGGTTGAAGGTTTCTTTGAGCTTTTGTAATAGTTCATAAGAGGATTTTTCGTTTTCTTCTAAGCCGAATGCTATAATATTATTGTTTTTCTCAGCCCTCTTGAAATAATCTATTTCTTATTCCAGTTTTTCTACTTTAGTTTTCAAGTTCTTATTTTCTTCTATAATAGGGATTAGTTTTTCATCCATCTTTTCCATAATACTATTTGTTATAGAGTCCTTCAATTCAGCATTTTGACTTTGCATCTCCATTTTAATTTTTTCAAATAATATTTGAAATTGACCTTCCATCTTATATTAAATTATCTACGTGTAACGAAACGCAATAGTAGAATATGGTAGAAATATTTTTCTCAATTAGCAACACTGTTTAATATGTCAGATTTATTGACGTACACGACAAGTGTCATTGAGTGAACGATTTGTTGTTTTCGTGTTTTCTAACCTCTAAACCAATAGTTGATATTGTAGTTGTAGATCTGCGATGGATTTCAGTAACCGCACTTCACTGTATGTTTTTAGTCACTTCCGAGAGGTCCCAGCACTGTATCAACGTATACTAGCAACCAGAAATTACGTTTGGTATTTTATTTCACTTAATTTCACTTGGAGTTAATCACTACGGTGTTGACAGTTCGGATGCCGGAAACGGAAAAAATCGCATGATCTTGGTGTCCAATTCACGTTACCTCTACGAGAGATAATCCTGCCCTCGAACCGTTCATGCAGAATGTCCATTGTGTCACTCGCTGTGTGGCACGTAGCGCCGTCTTGTTGGAACCACATGTTGTCCATGTCCATATCGTTCAGTTCAGGCCAAAATAAATTGTTAATCATTGATCTGTAGCGCTCGCCGTTGACAGTAATGCCCTCGCCATCATCGTTTTCGAAGAAGTACGGACCAATGACGCCGCCGACCCTAAATCGGCACCAAACAATGACTTTGTGGATGCATTACCACCTGGTGAACCTCAATTAGGTTGTGGTCCTCCCATATACGGCACTTTTGCTTATTAACAAAACCATTCATCCAAAAGTGCGCATCGTCGGTAAAGATGTGTTGGCGCCGTTGCGATGAGATGTTGGGTGCAAGACTTATTCAAATAACAGTGGACTGTATTTATAGCTGGTTTATTAAATCGGATCAAAGCTAGTACAATTTTACGGGACCGACAATGATTGTGTGTTTTTTCGTTGATGCACGTCGTTTTATTTTGTAAGTCCACGCCTCTCCCCCGCTTCCGCCGCGATGAGGAAAATAGGGTTGCTATGTTTCGAACAGATGATTTTTCAACCAAATTCGGGGTCCTCTTCCAAACGTTCTGTAGCCGAGTCAGCGAACAAACGGCGTTGGATCTTGTATGGGTGTAGGCTCAAGTTCTGACGCAAAATTCGCCAAGTTGAAGTCTGCGAAAGGCTGAGTTCTTGCGCACGGCGAGAAATCGACTGCCTCGGAGTCTCCTGCACACTCTCACGGACAGCAGCGATGTTCTCGGCCGATTTGCGTTCCTTTGACGTAAATGTGTTGGTTGTTTACCGAACCAGTCTTCTCGAATTTGAACACCAAACGTTGGAAAGTCGACTTTGAAGGGCCACCGCGTCTGCCGTAAAATGACGTAATGCGCGCAACGTTTGCACTAACGAACACTCATTTTGATAATGAAATTTTATCATCTGGACGTGCTGCTCAATCGTGTAACTTGCCATGCTGATTTGGCATCAGTAACTGAAGAAATAACAACGCATTTGACAGAAGCCGCCAAAACAACATGGCCTCCACAAACTGTCAACATCGACCCGCCCTATTTGAAAGCCCCTTTATAAGTGAAAACAGACACTAAAGCTCAACGTACCGTATGTGGTACATGCATAAAAATATGATTTACTAATACGTTTACTATTGTAATATCAAACAACTTACCTCTGCAAAATATACACTTCCTTACAGACTCGTACATCACACAGTGTGTTTTTTTTTTTCGAGTCAAAACTGTTCAATTACTATTTTGTAAATATTTTTGAATTCAAACAAACGACTAACGTTCCACTTTCATTCAAATTTCACACTTCGTATAAGTAAAGTTTCGTTTTACAACATAACTAAATGTCTGTAGCTTGTTTTATAGCTATAGGAACAATTAAAGACAGCATTCCACATATGGAACTGGGTGCCTTGTAGGGTTAATCCAAGTGATTACATTTTATCCTTTATGACAATCAGATAAAACAAAATAAAAATATTTTTACTCCTTGTGATATTCTATACTTAATTAATGTAAAATCATTCCACGATTGTAAATAAAGTTAAGAGCATTGGAACATATATTGGTAAACACTAAAGTATTAACCTTAATATTATGCATCTATAGGTACTAATCTAATGTTATGAGTACGCGAATATGGTAAGTAAAATATAAAAGCGATACATTAATATCATAGTGTGAATATATCGATAACAGAATGCGGATTAATATTAATATCGTTTATTAAATAAATAAAAATAAACGGCCTTATTAATAAATGCGGTTAATAAATCCTAGCTTACCTACTACATATCGACGCTTGAAAGGCAAACGTGAGTAAGCGACAATAACTGCTTTGTACATAATTGATAGGCAATAACCATATTCGATGCGCAAAAAATATATATTTCTAGGTCTATTAAAATCATTTCAATCCTACAGCTAGATTCGTTAAAATAGATTTTTTTCAGGTATATCAACTTTAAATTAGTCTACTGTAAAGTTCACGCATTGTCGCTTAGTCACGTTTACCTTTCAAGCGTCGATATGAGTCTTTTCTGAACGATTTTAGAACGGGCCGTTACTGTAAATGACAAACTGAAATAACAACCTGTTTATTGATGAGGATAAGGTTATTAATTAGATGTAAATTATAATTAGTGAGAATTTATTGTTTATTAAGTTTCCGAAATAAAGTTTATTTAAAAATGTATTATACATTCTTATTTTTTGTACATTATATGGTAGGTTAAATGCAAAAAGATCACTAAAACGTATAAAATTTTTAGCCAAATTTTTTCGAAGAGCTTGATATTATATCGCTAATTTGAATTTTATATGAATAATTACTGAGCAGACTCCTGTTTTTCTATTTAATTCGAGAGTAATCTAGAATCAACGTAGAGTTACACAAAGATTGGTTGCGGCCACGATAAGAGGGTTCTCGTATCGTGCCGCTTTCTCGAAATGGAGCACTGATGCACTATAGGTCCAGGTCGTTGTGGAGGTCGATGTTTCTGACGTACCACGGGGCTCCGACGGCTATCCTGCAAAAAAACGGGATTGAATGATTTGGAGAGGTTTTAAGCTTGTGCGGGCCGCGTGAGCGAACACTAAACTTGCATAGGTCATGACGGCGTATGCAAGTTTTGTATAGTGTCACCTTCTTTCTAAGGGACAGCTTACTTCGCTTGCAAATCATCGCATAGGCGTCCTAATATGAACGCGGCACGGTCGCGTACCGTCTATAAGTGGGGGTGGAATGTCATCCCTCTGTCGAGGTTGACGCCTAAGTATTTAACCTTCGAGGCCCACGGTATGGGCTTAGTGATGGGACGAATGTCGGAGGTATTTACGCACCTATTTGGGAGTGGGCTGCTCGAAGTGGTATTCAGAGGTCTACCCCTATTGAAGAGCACCGCTGTGCTTTTCGTGGGGTTGATGTCAATGCGCTACTTCCGGAAAGACTGTCCCATAATGGTTGCTGGGGTTTGGAGTCGCCGATGCAATAACGACTTCTTCCTACACGAGTAGTAGATCGCCACGGCACGGATGGCAGTTTATAAATAAAAAAGTAGTCGTTTTCAATACCTCAATATGACAAAGATATTAGATAGGTATCTGATAGATATTAGAATAGATAGAATAGAAGATTTTATATAGGTTATATTTTGAAGTTGTCGTGGCCTAAAGGATAAGACGTCCGGTGCATTCGTGTTGAAGCGATGCACCGGTGTTCGAATCCCGCAGGCGGGTACCAATTTTTCTAATGAAATACGTACTCAACAAATGTTCACGATTGACTTCCACGGTGAAAGAATAACATCGTGTAATAAAAATCAAACCCGCAAAATTATAATTTGTGTAATTACTGGTGGAAGGACCTCTTGTGAGACCGCGCGGGTAGGTACCACCGCCCTGCCTATTTCTGCCGTGAAGCAGTAATGCTATTCGGTTTGAAGGGTGGGGCAGCCGTTGTAACTATACTTGAGACCTTAGAACTTATATCTCAAGGTGGGTGGCGCATTTACGTTGTACTTGTCTATGGGCTCCAGTAACTACATAACACCAGGTGGGCTGTGAGCTCGTCCACCCTAAGCAATAAAAAAAAAAAGGTATTAGATAGATATGAACGCAAGTGACTGTTGTTCGGCGAGTGTACGCTTATAATAATAAAATGTTCTCGAATAACTTCGCAATTGAACTATGACATCGTGTAGGTAAAATCAAGCGCCTCGTGTTTGCTCTCAAAAAGTCTCAGCTAGTAAACTTCTTTTCAAATACGCTCTCAATATAAGAATTTGAGAGATTTGAGAGATTGACTAACCGACTCAGTGGTGCAGTAATTAACTAACTGCCGGGTCATGGGTTCGATTCCCGCATCGGGTGAACATTTGCGTTGCTCTTACTCTTTGTGGGAGCGTTTATTATATGTATATATTTAACCGTGCATAAGTAGGTATTTATATCAGTCTCTGGTTCCCACAGTACAGAGTATGCATGCTAGTTTGGGGCTAGATGACTATATGTAACTTGTACCTAATTGTTATTATTATTATTATTATTATAGATTTATTTTCATTACTATTATTATTATAATCAGGGAAGAAAAGTTCTTATAACTATTGATTATATGAATAAAGAACAAGATTATGTAACGAAAAATATTTAATTTATTGTAACAAAAATATAACTTATATACATTTTAATTAGTTGCGATCACAATGTTTCCGCTCTAGTCCCTAGTTGAGCAACAACAAAATATTAATTATAAAATTTTAACGTATCCCTTTCCCTAGTCCTAGACTTAGTCTAAAATCACTCTTTGTAAAAGTCTTCAATTATGTCTTTGTACTTC
This sequence comes from Bombyx mori, assembly GCF_030269925.1. Taxonomy (NCBI): domain Eukaryota; kingdom Metazoa; phylum Arthropoda; class Insecta; order Lepidoptera; family Bombycidae; genus Bombyx; species Bombyx mori. The sequence goes on from NC_085111.1 coordinate 10,403,007, forward strand.
TCATAGACGACGTTCCTCTTAATTTTTAATGTTGGCCCTGAAATTAAATTAAAATTGTTACTATCAAAATACTTGTCTATTGATATTTATAGCGTCATTTTTATTTTTGGCAGAGCCAAGCCGCTGCCTACCGCATACTTCTAGAATTACATTTGTATCGATGTGAGCTTATGAATTGCTGCAAAAGCATTGATGTCTCCTGGTTTCATATGAACAATAACCATTATTTCAATTCTATTCATTCAGTGAGTAATTCTCAGATTTGTTAACCTATAAATATTTTAGTCGCTTTAGCTGTATGGTATTTTATATTAAATTAAATAAAACTGTTTGTTTTGAATTGACTAACACTTGTGCAGCTGGTATATATTAATTAGGTCGTATGTGTGTAAATTTTCAAATCACATTTGCATTTTGTTTAAAACAAATGTGTTGAGTATTATGCCAAACATAATGCAGAGTTTGGTTAATCTATAATATGTGAGCACAAGATCGATTTACAGTTTTCCTGACGGTCATTGTTCAAATTGTCAATATTGTTAACGAATGTTCATAAATTGTTGCTTACACGCAGCAATGCAAATATTTAAATCAAAGTAATAAATAATATAACAATAACGTACCCAATTCCCCGGTATACACAGAGAAGTCTGAGGGAAGGATCGCAAACTTTTGTACTTTTTGAGCGTTAGATATGGCATGCTTATTTGCGCGTGTGATACCCGCCTCTATAGCTTTGTGGACCTGTGGACAACCAGAAATGCACTGTGAATTCATGAAATTATTAAGTTAAAATATGCCAATTAATTTGTACACAGTACATTAAGTCAGGCAACAATACGTATAAGTAAAACAAAGGGTAAATAAACAATAGTAAACAAAAGGTAAACGGGTAATATTATTTAAATTAAAAGTCTGCAAAAATAATCTTGGCCTCATTCGCACGGGAGTTTTTTAGCGCGCGTTAAAAAAGCATTCAAATAGAACAGGTGCATTTCATATTATATTATGTTCATACGTCAGCGCTTTTAAAACGCGACGCTTTTTTATTGCGCAGTGTTGCATTTTGAGCTCTAAGCGTTGGGCGTTACAGATTACGTTACATCAAGAACGTTATAATAGCGCCAACGCCGAGTTTTAACGCAACGTTTTTAAAAAGCCCGTGCGAATAAGGGCTTAATCACTAATAAACTATTAAGCACACATACCGCTGGGTCTTTACTGTTAACGATTTCACTGAGTTTAGTTGCGGAACTGCCCAAACTAGCAACCCACTTCCTCGCTTCACTTTCCAATTCATCTAAAGGCTCGCCCGTCTCCGGACTCACCTTAGTCTGTAAAATATTAACAATATTAATTAAACTATTTAGGAACTAGTAATTGATGAATATTAAAACTAGATGATACCTTCAGAGTCAACAAGACAGAGAGGAACTTTCGTCGGTCTCCAATGAGCACAGCGTAGCCTACATGCAGGAGTTCAGCTTGAATAGCTTGCTCGATCAGCACTGGAGCCACATTCTCGCCGCCGGCCGTAATTAGCAGCTCCTAAAAATAAGATAAAACTTTAGAATCTGGTCTGTTAAGATAATTTAGTTTTCGACTGATATTATTAAAGCCTTACATACTTAGATGTTTGTAATTTTTATTTATTGCATCGATGGGTGGACGAGCTCACAGCCCACTTGGTGTTAAGTGGTTACCGGAGCCCATAGACATCTACAACGTAAATTCTGCCACCCACCTTGAGATATGAGTTCTAAGGTCTCAGTAGCTATAGTTACAACGGCTGCCCCACCCTTCAAACCGAAACGCATTACTGCTTCACGGTTGAAACAGGCAGGGTGACGGTACCCACCCGTGCGTACTCACAAGAGGTTCTACCACCAGTAACAACGAATACAGTAGGTAAATAGTAACAATTGTTATTTCTCAAATAAACTCACCTTTATCCTACCAGTAATATAGAGTAGATTGTTCGAATCGACTCTGCCAACATCCCCGGAGAGTAACCAGCCATCATCGTCGATAGCACCTTTAGTCTTTTCTGCGTCGTTCAAATAACCCATAAAGACGTGTCGTCCTCTCATCATGATCTCACCGGGACCGTTGGGACTCATGGAGCCGCCGAATTTCGTCTCGGTTCCCTCCAAAATCTCGCCAGCAGAGTCAAGAGAAAACCTTATGAAACATTAAATTAGAATAAATTAGCTATTTTTCGTGTAAATTACCATGGACCTCACGTACTGAATAGTTAGCTATAGTTACATGACAATGTGTCCTTAATACTTTTGTAGGAAATTTCATCGAATCGCTACACACGAGTTTGTACTTGGTACCGCCATCATGTCGCATTCCGTCATACATTAATGATGTAAGTCGAAATTTAACGATAAGATTCCTCATTATTCTACTGGTGGTAGGACCTCTTGTGAGTCCGCGCGGGTGGGTACCACCGCCCTGCCTATTTCTGCCGTGAAGCAGTAATGCGTTTCGGTTTGAAGGTTGGGGCAGCCGTTGTAATTATACTGAGACCTTAGAACTTATATCTCAAGGTGGGTGGCGCATTTACGTTGTGGATGTCTATGGCCTCCAGTAACCACTTAACACCAGGTGGGCTGTGAGCTCGTGAGCCCATCTAAGCAATTAAAAAAAAAAAAAAACGTTATGGTAGTTTTGAACACATCGCTTTTTCGCATTAAAAGTGTACAATTTCTAAAAATATTCGAAATATTCATAAATACTGACAAAAGAGCGTAGTTTAGTTAATTTTTTTGTTTTAGTTTTCCTACTACTATTAACAATTATTACATTGACTACTATTAACAAATTTAATACATAATTTAATTTTACTTTAAAATACAGATAATGTAACTGGTAAAAAATAAAAAAAATAATGTTGTAAATATTATTAATATTAAAAATATAACATGTTGAACCTTTAAAAGACTTTCCTGTAAAATTAGTAAGGTTTGAGATTATACAATTTTAAGGCGAGAAGACGATATGTCTTTTTTATTGCTTAGATGGGTGGGTGGACGAGCTCACGGCCCATCTGATGTCAAGTGGTTACCGGAGCCCATAGACGTCTAAAACGTCAATGCCGCCACCCACCTTGTGACATGAGTTGTAAGGTCTCACTTTTAACAGAACAACGGCTACCCCACTCTTCAATCCGAAACGCATTACTGCTTCACGGCAGAAATAGGCAGGGTGGTGGTACCTACTCGACTCATTTATTTGACGTTCTACTGGCTCAATATTTCTTGAATTAAAGTTGTTCGGTTCTGAATAAAAGTTACTACGGTAGGTACTGTTTTGAAATACTCACTTAGGATAAATACTTAGGGTGTGGGCTCCGGCCGCCTCGCTCATTCCGAAAGCATCGACAAGGGGGATATCCAACGAAAGGAAGAATTTCTTGATGTCGGGAGACAGTGGCGCAGCTGCCGTTACGAAAGTGCTGCACTTGTCCAAGCCAAGTGACTCATGAATCTTGCTGAACACTAAAGACTTAGCGAGCTTGTACCCAACTGACGAACCCTCGTACCTGAAAAATTTTAAAGTCATAATTTTAGTAGCCCTTTGGATATCGCGTATTTTTTCCTTTTACACATGAATTATTACAAAACTTAGTAGTATATATGAATAAATGTAGAACAAATATATTATTATGTAGTCATAATATGTAGTCATAATATTATTATATTTGTTCCACATTTATTCAAATGACATAGGAATTACACTATCCTATTTTATCTTTATTTACATAAAAAAAAGTACCTTTTATCTAAACGAGTACATAAACTAGCGTATTTTATTTTAGTTTAAAAAAAGTACCTATCTAAATTACAAAGATACTTCGATGCTCGATTGTCTAATCTATGATTAAAATAGTATAAGGTTTTATCTTGCGTTTTCTTGATAAATTTTGTTAACTTCCAAAAATTAAAAACATTAGTCATGGTCACAGACTGTGTGTCGTGTTTAAAAAGGTTTTTAACTTCAAATTAATTTTTTGTAAACATCAAGCCACGATACGGTGCTGATGTTGGGTTTTTCCTTTTTCTTATTGATATAATTAAATAGACCAGTTTACGATCGATCTTCTGTAAAGCGACAATTGGATCTCATAGGCAAAACATACATATGTATGTAGTATTTCATTATTTTTCACGACGATTTAAAAAAAGAAGTTATCAATTCAACTATTTTCTTGTGTGCTATCTCAGATATTTTTTTTCTCGAATGAATTTAGATGACATCTTTTTCTTATTTGAAATCTTGCGGTTCTCATGTGGTCCCGTTCAAATCTTACCAAGATCCAACCATTAGTTCTTGAATTTTAAATTTAATATTTTAATTAAATAATATAATTAAATTCTTTAAAAATGTATATAGAATTAACTACGTTGATGATATTCTCACTTTTTTTTTATTGCTAACTCACAGCCAACCTGGTGTTAAGTGGTTACTGGAGCCCATAGACATCCACAACGTAAATGAGCCACCCACCTTGAGATATAAGTTCTAAGGTCTCACGTATAGTTACAACGGCTGCCCCACCCTTCAAACCGAAACGCATTACTGCTTCACGGCAGAAATAGGGAGGGTGGTGGTACCCACCCGCGCGGACTCAGGTCCTACCACCAGTAATTACGTAAATTATAATTTTGCGGGTTTCATATTTATTACACGATGTTATTCCTTCACCGTGGAAATCAATCGTGAACATTTGTTGAGTACGTATTTCATTAGAAAAATTGGTACCCGCCTGAGATTCGAACACCGGTGCATCGCTCAACACGAATGCAAATGCAGTTGGTTTTTTTTTGTTAAAAGTTAGTATAATGTGTTGTGTTTTGGATTATTTCAGGCTCTATATGAAGGTTTAGGCAGAGAGAAATACTGAACAACCCGAATAACACAAATATAAAATAACTATGTATTACTTAAAAATAAGGCGCCAGATCAAACTATTTATATAAAAATGGTTTATACCTGTCATGATTAGTTCGTGCTAAAAAAATACCAGAAAAACGTAGGTATTTGATTAGGTTTTATAAAATTACAAAAAAAAAAAAATGAAATTAAAATAACAAATCCACAATATGCACTTTTAAAATCCTCATTTTTCATAAACTTGTCTGTAAATACATTATGTTTAAGGTAAATGTTGGAGCAATACTATCTGAACTCTGTACCTACCAATTAACCCAATACTTAAAATAAAACTAAATAAAAAAAATCTAATTTTATGTTATGTATGTAATTTTATGTCCTGTTAACATAACAAACAGGTTTGCATATGAATACTAAAGCTATTAATTAATATAGTATTGATTCAACTGTTTGTATGGTGTATAAATATATTTATTTGTATGAGCTCATTTATTTTGGTAAGTAATGCGAACAATTATAACTATATTATTTAACATTTATTTAAATCACTACGCTTGTAGTGAAAACGTCTCATGCCTTGTTAGGTATTCTACAATGCTCTACATTAAATGTCTACCAGTTTTTAATCTTAAGCATGCACATATAATTTTAGACTACAGTTATGAATTAAGTGTATGTAACATCCATGCAGTAACTGTTCTACTGGGGGTCGTTTTACATACCAAAACCACAACATTTCCGATGTGGTGAGATCTATCGGCAGGCCGTACATTCCAGCTGATAAGGCACTATTAAAATAAATACGTTTATTTGTTTTTAATTTAGTCACTATACGTTTCTTAATTGCCATCGCAGGCAGACCAGCCAACGACGCGAAGGAAAGTAATCATGGTTGTTCATGGACGTTTGCTACGCTGGAGGCACAGCCAAGACGCTGCCTGCATACTATAAAAGCGTCGACTGTATCATTTAATATTATGTCAATATCAAAGACCAGTTTTTTTTTTATTTCCTTAAAAATATTTTTGTAATCAGCTGTTACTAATATTTATAAATGTATTATCCGTGTTTTTTTTTCAAGATTCAAACTCGTCTACCATATTGTAGGTACAATATTTAGTTCTTTCAAGTTTTTTTTCTCTGATATATTTTAATGTGGATCATTCACTGCGATATCGAAATTGAATAGTAGTTCAAGAGTACGCGTCCACAAACCTTGGTAATGGCCTCAACCCATTTGTTTTAGTGCCAAGACGCATCGTAAAACACAACTTTCGAGCTGTTATATGCGTTAACTTTGTAATTCTATATTTAGAAGTATTATAATGTAATATTAATCCTTTAGAAGAAAATACTACTTCTTAAAATTTTCAACAGTCTTAGCCTCACTAAAGAACTGAATAATGAAATTGTTTATTTAAACGTAAATTATAATTTTCTGATATATATGTGTGTACAATATGGACAAAACACGTCCGACTGGTGTAAGATTGCACATTACCGCCCTGTTGTCGGGGGTCAAGAACTTCGGGTCGTTTGGCTAACGTAATAAATACTAAGTCAGTATTAAATAGTTTCTTAACAGACTTACTTTTCCCAGTCATATGCACATTAAAGGTACCTACTGAAAAAATATATATTCGAAAGTTAAAAATCTTACCCGTTAATCCTGGAGAGGTGATATTGCAGCCCTTTCTCTTTGGCCCATAAAGCAATCTGCTTTTTAAGTGGACCACTGGATGCACCTACGGCCATGATTTTCTCGTACATTTTTTCCCATACCCGAGGGACCCCCAAGAATCTGTAACCAAAAAAAATACGCAATCATTATTTTATCAATATTGGTTTTAAAATAAAATGGCTAAGTTCGCATCTTTCTAATTCAGGAGGTGGCAATCTGGGGATTGAGCACATGGTACTACGTATATATTTCTTCTGAAGTTTATTAAATAAGAAGCGCTCAATGGTTACTGGACCCCAAGGTATCTCAAAAGTTAATTCTGTCACTTACCCTGAGGCAAGCATCGATTTATTTATTACCACGATTATTATAGGTATTGAATTATTACAGGTATTATGCAATTATCATTATAATCTATATTTATTTAAAATGTTATTAATTATACACAATATTTTAAAAAATATATTAAAATACAATTTTTTAAAAGTATTTAAAAATAGATTGTCGCTAATGGCGGTGTCTACGACACAATTATTATTGTTATAGTGACCACCCCGCCCTTGAAACCTACTATAGACTGCATCGGCCTTCGAAAGCTTTTCAGAAGCCATTAGAAGTTGAATCGAATGGTATGCAGAAATAAAATACAGTACTAGTAGTAGCGCTTTAAGGCCAGAATCACCTCAGACACAGCCCACTGAGTTTCTCGCCGGATCTTCTCAGTGGGTCGCGTTTCCGATTCGGTGGTAGATTCTGCGAAGCACTGCCGTTGCTAGGGCTAATGTTAGCTACGTCGTCAGGTTAGAACCCCGTTAGAGCACACTCGGTTAAGCGGGCATAACCCCTCGAGGCTACCAAAATAGGTAGAAAAAAATAAAAATTGTCATCTTAGTAAATGTAGTACAATCATTGTTATTAGTTTAGCTGTTTAGATAATCGATTAGACGTCTAATCGATTAGCTAAACAGATTAGAAAATGCGAATTGTGTCTGTGTTTTCATAATTAAAAATATTTATAGTGTCCAATCGAACATTGACCAATTATAAATTTGCAAAACGTAGTTTTTCTAGTTGGCTCATTTAAATCCGTGTGGTATATCTATAGTATGTCTCTTTTTGAGTATCTAGATCCGTTTTGCATCATTATCAATGTAGAATTTATCTATAATCATATAATTATTAGTGGCACGGTATTTGGTAAACTTATTTTATCGGAGTAGCTTGGAAAATACCAACCTTTGATTAAAATATAGATTACATTTTTTCCACAGAGGAAAAATGAATGAAGAATGTCTAAGTAGCAATAGACTTTAATAATTCATTCATATTAAATTTAAACAACAACTAATTAGATCTAGTTAAATTTTCACGAAATAAATTTATTTTATTATTATAGTTAAAATCGGTGAAACATTGTAATGATTTATGAGTTAGTAATATTAATTTTGTACATAGCATGCTGTAATATAAGTACTAATAATCATAAAAGTATCTTATTATACCTTGACCATTAAATTAAAATATCACAGTAGGTATTGTGGCGGTAGCTATCATAGAACAAGTCTTTAAATGATATTTAAACGCTAACATTTTCAACATAAATGTTTGGATATGCGAAAAATCACATTTGAATCTGAACCGTCGGTCTACCGATCAATTTCATTCGTCAGGTAGAAGATGTTTACTTTGGCGTTTTCTCTAAATTGCTTTAAAACTTTAACCCTTATAAAATAGAAAGTACACCTACATACGAAAAAATGTCTCTCAAAAAAATCTCGAATCTCGAATCTCTAATCTTCGAAAAATGTCTAATCTCATTAGAGACTTTTTTATTGGCATTGTAGGCAGACAATCGCTCCACCTGATTAGAAGTGGTCATCGTTGTAAATGAAAATCAGTAATGCCAGAGGCCCCGTCAAGCCGCTATCTACCAAAAAACACAACCTTCGAACCGAATTGATATTCAGTTATAGCTCATGTAACATAACAGTGAGACCAAAAAACGTGAGATAATGATGAGAAAATAATGAGTTTTAACTAAATAGAAACAACGTAATTAATAGAGATTGAAAAATTAGTGTAAATCCATTTGTATAATTGAATATGCAATGCACATAGCATAGAATATAATCGCTGATTATTTTATAATGTTCGATACAGTAATCCGGTTATGAAACGTTTACAACTGCTCATTATCTGTAGGTATGATGTATTTATTTAAGCGATCTATCTTAATTATTATACTTAGTCTGGCCATAAATACTGTTACAAAGGAAAACAAAAAAAAATCTATGGCAAATAACATATTTTATTACTTTTACAGTGTGTTAGTTTAATACATAAATATAATACAATTCAAAGTATAAAAAGCTTATTCGAAGTGGTCTCCATTGGCTGCAATACAGTCCTTTAAACATTGAGGCCAGTTATCAATAGAAGCACGCACTCTTTCCATGGGAAAATTTTTCACTGCCAATCTTACGGATTGTTTTAGGGTTTCCAAATTATCATGGCGTTTAGAGCAAGCTGTACTCTCTAAAACTGACCATAAATCATAATCCAGCGGATTAAGATCGGGACTAGACGACGGCCAGTCTTCAGCTCTGATGAAGTCCGAAACGTTCGTTTCCAACCAAGACTGCGTAGACCGAGGTTTATGACCTGGCGCCGAGTCTTACGGGAAGGACCATTCTTGATTATTGAACATGGTGTTGTAAAGGGGCTTCACTACCTTCTCAAGAATGGTTTCTTGATACACTTGTGCCGATGCTTTAATACCTTTTTCACAAAAGTATGGCTCAGTCACTCCTTCATAGCTAATACCCCACCAAACCATCACTGAAGTCGGATAGTGCCCACGTTGCACTCTGTCGACTAATTGGGAAGCTTCCTTAGAGCATTGAGCATAAATACGGTCATTTTGTTTGTTAAAATGTTGCTCAATTGTAAAAAAATTCTCATCCGTAAACAAAAATTTTCTATGACCTCGCTTTGCGTACCGCTTCAGTAGTTGTTTCGATTTTACCACCCTATTCTCTTTTAAATTATCAGTTAAGAAATGATCAGTACGTCTCTTATAGGCTGCAAGTCCTAAGTCATCTTTTAAAATACGCGACATGGTTCTAGGTGCTATCTTCATCTCCCGAGATAAAATCCTTTGATTTCGGACAGGATTTCTTCGAATTCTTTCCCTTACTGTTTTGACCACCTTTTTCGTACGAACACTACGTGGACGGCCAGATCTTTTTCTGTCACAAACAGAGGACGTCTCATTGCACCTATTAATAGCCCGGTACACAAACATTTTACTAATACCAAGCGTATGGAGAGTTTTAAAAATTGCATTTGGCTCCATACCTACTTTGTGTAATGCAATCACAGCGATTCGGTTCTCTTTATCGCTCCACTCTATTTTAATGTCGCAAAATATTGTACAATGTATTGGCGCCAAAATGAGAAAACTCAATGACCAATCATATCTAATATATAAAATTCTCGTGTCACAGTTTTCGTTTCCATACTCTTCCGAAACGGCTTGACCGATTTTGATGAAATTTTTTGTGCTTATCCGGTATCTATGAGAATCGGCCAACATCTATTTTTCATCCCCCTAAATGTTAGGGGTAGTCCACCCCTAAATTATTTTTTTTATTTTTTAGACAAAAATTTTTATTTTTATTTTTTTATGATACAGCATACAAAAATACATACCACCCTAAATTTTCACCCCTCTACGATCAACCCTTATTTTTTATTTGTTAATTAAAAACTAAATTTTTTTGCAAGAATTTTGTTTTTATTTTGTCATGACTTAGAATAAAAAATTTCATATTACTCTGAAATTTTCACCCTCTACGATCAACCCCTATTTTTTATTTGTTAATTATTAATTTTAAATTTTTTGGCAAGATTTTATTTTTTATTTTGTCAAGACTTAAAATAAAAAAATATATATTACTCTCAAATTTCACTCTTATACGATCAACCCCTATTTTTCCATCCCGATTTTTATTTTATTTATTCTATGCACAGATCCGCAATAAGGTTGCAAGATGGCAATCAAATATTATAATTGTAGTATGATAAATTGTTATTCAGAGTTTATAATTTCAAGTTCCTTTAATTATGATTTTTTTTAATTCAATTTGATCTCCTGCCCTCGCCGGTCGACTACTGATCAACTATCAATCGATCAGTTATCCCCACCAGGTGTCACCACTCATCCAGCAAACAGCACGTAGTAGGGATGAGGACGAAGCCGGTCTCCTGTCTTACTCACTATACATTTTTCAGCCATGTTTCTTTGGTTTTATTTGTGTATCAATAGTATGTTCAGTAGGTCTGAGAATCGGCTACTATCTATATTTCATACCCCTAAGTGATAAGGGTTGTTCACCCCAAACATTTTTTTTTATATATTTTTTTGTTTGTTATAATGAGGTATAGTCCCCAGCGCGTAACTTGGCAAGAGTCGCTAGATGCGAAGAAGTCATTTTTAGGTCTCTTTGGTTGTCAAGCGGGACGCGGGGAAAGACGTAGCACCGTTCCGAGCGCGCGATTGGTGAGTCAGTCGACTCTCCCCTCCCGCACCGCGTCCACGTTCCGTTCGCTCCCGGTTACACATGTGCCTACTAAAGTTGTAGGAACCCTTTGTTTATATAGAGTTTTTGTTACGAGTTGTTATTATTATTTTAAATTTAGTTTTTGGTACGAGTGTTATTGTTTTAAATTTGTTTGCAATGGCAGGACCAAATACCAATGACCATAATTATAGTCGATTCAGTCACTGAGCGTTTTATTATTTACGCCAGTGACGACAGCGACTCTTCGTTATGTCGACGATGAGGAGCCAACTCCTTCCACCAGCTCAGGTCCTACCATAAATTTAATCCAAGGCGTAGCACTATTAGAAAATGATAGTGACGACGGCGACACATAATTTTTAATATTAAGTATATTTTGTTAAATAAACTTTTTAACTTTTAATTGTATTTTATTTATAACACCTAATACACTTCACGAATTCCTCTCTTTTCTTTAACTTTCTTCTAAACACAAAGGCTTAAAAATAAATTATGGCAAATAAAAAATTTAATAAAATAAAATTAACATATAGGTATGCGGGCCATAAAAGTGACCATTTTTTTGTTGCAATGTACACTATGCGCGACATTACCTCCACTACACCAAAACCTTGCCAACTTACGTGCCGCTTACTATATTATGTGGTTGAATGAGGTTTTTGAGAATTTTATATATTAGACTATAATTTCCCTAGAAATCTTATTTAAGGCAACACAACGTTTGCCGGGTCAGCTAGTTATTATTATAAAAATTACAGATTCCAAATTCAAATGTAATATTTTGTTTATTTTTAATTGTAACAGTATTTATGGTCAGACTAAGTAAGTATAGCTATAAGAGTTCCTTAATTATTTGTAAAAATAAAAACGATAAGTAAATCCTATGATGTAAATAGTAAACACAATACGAAGCATATAAAATGTTAATAAAATGGCGTTATGTTAATTATCTAATAAATCAATTTCTTAAGTTTTACAAGGCAGGATCAATAAACGTGTTCTTGCGTATATATTTTTCCTTGGATACTACAAAGAGATTGAGAAACACAATTGATAAACTGTTTTAATTTTATAATATTTTAGTACAGAAAAACTTTTATCATGTAAAACGTTTCAAACTCTTTACTTTTAAAAACATATCTTTCTTAGACAGAATCACTCACCTGTCTGTCATCTATATATTAATACGTGAAGCAAAAACTTTGTATCCCTTTTTACGAAAATTGCGCGGACGGAGGAGTATGAAATTTTCCACACTTATAGAGAATATAGAGAAGAAGGGCACAATGCTAATTTTTTTTTAAATAATGCATAAAAGATACATTAAGCAAAACAACACTAAAATGTATTTTTGTTTTTTATTTCAAACGACGCGTGTCCTTGTTGTTTGTCATTATTATTGTTTAGTTTATTAATCAACAACTAATTAGATTAGATAGATTTAGTGTTGTTTATTATCACGTTGAAATAGGTCGATGTTGAGAAAAAAATTAATGGAAATGAAATAATTATCAAGATTTACTATAATTACCGAATAAAATTACCATCTACTGAATACGATTTTACCTTTATTTCAAGAAGTCATTTTAATTTGTATTAGACGTGTGTAAAATTTCATAATTTAAATACCATCAAGACATAGATCAAAATTTAGATTTTTGTAGGTACATAAATCCTAAGTAGTTACATAGGTACATAAGACACTGCACTATGTTCGTAACTTACCTTGTTGGCCTGACTTCTTTGAGGGTTTCAACGAGGCTGCCTTTCAGAGCGTCTGGTTGTGCAAAGTACACTGTCACAGCGTTAGACAAGGTTGTATAAATGTCCACTACCTTTAAGAAAATAACTTTATTTAGAAAAAAATGTGCTCTCGGCAAACGAGCGGTCCACCTAACGATCACCGTTGCTCATGAACGTCAACAATAATAGGAGCATAGCCAAAACTTCCAGTGCCACTTGCTACCTATTGCTACCTATTTAAACATTAAATTAAAAACTAGCGAGTTCATCTCGAGAAGTGAAAAACTATTTGGTTTAAGCGTCATGTAGCTTTATGCGCGACATTTCTGTTTAAAATGGCGCGAAGGCGCGTTTTATTTGGTATTAGCATCAACAGTTCGATGTTTTTAATTGAACTTCCATTAATTTACTTTAAATAGCTGAAGAAGATTTTTGTATTTTTTTCCAAATTTAAACTTTCAAACAGCAAAAATATCAAACCAAATAGTTTTTCACCACTCGATATGGATACTCATGTAATGTACATATTTTCATTTAAACGATTTTTAAACTTAGTAGTAGTACTGCATTTTGATTTATTCGTACAACTATAGCGATGGGTAAAGGAGTGGAGTAGCTATTCATATTTGTTCTCTTTGTGCAAATAAGGTGGGTAGTACGTTTTAAATAATATGAAATTCTTGGTTCCATCGATTAATGATATTATGATATTTTAATCGCCTTCACGACTCTTAAGATCTTAGTTTTTTTCCATTGGAAAAGCTGACAGTAATGTAATTTCATTTCTAGAAGTTACTTTCTGTTTGTTTGTTGTATTTGTGAATGTGATTAGTAGGTAGGTACCTGAGCGGCAACGTGGCTGAGCGGTAAGAATGAAACGAGCCTGTCTCTTGTGGGTTGTAGATTCTGACATCTCTCGCCGATGCCGAACGCGTCCCATGTCAGGTTATCGTGAGACAGCATCACGGCCTTAGGCGGGCCCACCGTTCCTGACTGTCATGCAAAAAAAAAAAAAACAATTGACATTTGCTTATTTTTTTCCAAATCTATCCAGAATTTTTGGTGGAGTTATGCAATACTAAAAATTATGTTTTATTAAATAATGCGATCAAAATAAAAAAACTAAATTGGAAATATTTTTTAACATCAATTTGGTACTTATGTGTTCTAAATATATATTATTAAATTCTAAAGACCCAAATAACGACTCCGATATACAGTAAAATACAATTAAAATTACTTTAGTTCGCTCTTCTTAATTTCTAAAAGTTAACATATTCAATATTAATTATGTATTATCTTGAAGTATTAGTAATAATAAATGTTATCATTATGATTATTGGGATCGGGCAAACAGGTGTGATCATGATAACATCGCTGTGATCGGTATCATGTGGAAACAGAAAATAAGGTTATTAACGAAACAATTCCCCGCGGTCGCAGCCAAATATGGCTGAATCATTTTATTTATTTATTTATTTATTTATTTATTTATTTATTTATTTGGGAAACAAACAGTACAATACAAAACATACAATATTTAAAAAAAAATTAGCTAAAACAATAACCAAATATGTTTCCACAATCAAAATCACATATAAGTAGACAGTGAACAAGAACAAAAATTTAGAAATTCAAATTACAAAAAAACAAAAACAAAAGCAACACAATACGCACATATCGTTTTATACATTAACTCACACTATAAAACTACAACACTTATCGGGCCAAATCACCCTATAAACACTCCAAAACAGCTTTTCTATATGCTACAAGTGACAAGTAAAAGATATCAGCATTAGAGAACTTAGCATCATACAACCTACAAGATCTACGGACAAAAGAGTTAGAAGCATATTTCGTTCGAGCCGTGGACATGTGGAAGGTCTGTTTAGAACGCGCGGAAATACGACTACATTTAAATGAAATTTTGGAAAGAAGATAGCTAGAATCAATCTCGTTATTTATTATTTTATATAAAAACATTTGATCCCTCAGTAGCCTGCGATCGACTAGAGAGACAAATTCTGTCGGTTCTGGAGAGTTAAAGCGACGACAATGGTATAAAAGATGCTTAAAAAACTTTTTTTGGACTCTTTCTAGTCGCTGAATATAAATATTATATTGGGGGTTCCATGTGACGGAGCCATATTCCAATATAGACCGTACAAAACTGTTGTACAACAGAATCAAAGTAGATGGTCTTTTAAAGTCTTTACCAACTCTAAGTATGAAGCCTAACATTCGAAAAGCCTTATTTACTATTTCATTAACATGAAAATCAAAAATCAAACTGGAATCCAAATAAATACCCAAATCACGAACAACTGTGGTGCGTACCAAAGTTTGACCATTAATAGAATAGTCATACAAGATATTCGATCTTCCACGTGAGAATGTTATAATAGTACACTTATTAGTATTCACTGTGAGTAAGTTATTTTGACAGTAAACAAATAAGTTGTTCAAATCATCCTGTAATTCCAAACAGTCGTTTAAGGACTTTATAACTTTATATACTTTTTTGTCATCAGCGTACATAATGAATTTGGATTTCCTGAAAACATTCGAAACGTCATTGACATATATATTAAATAACATAGGACCGAGATGAGAGCCCTGAGGAACTCCCGAGGGAACAGGTGCAAATGATGAACAAAAACCATTGAAAGTCACAGCTTGACTGCGATCTCTAACATAAGACTCAAGCCACCGCAGCAAATCACCGTGGACCCCAAGTCCATGCAATTTCTCAATCAAAATGTCAAAATTTATTCGATCGAACGCTTTGGAATAATCCGTGTACACCACATCAACCTGATGACCATCCTCCATGGAGCTCAATACATAATCCAAAAACTCACAGAGGTTTGTCTCAGTAGATCTATGGCTTATAAAACCATGTTGTTGCTCTATAATATGAGGCCTAATCAATGGAAATAAAAAATCATAAACTATACGTTCAAACATCTTAGGGATGGCACAAATTTTAGAAATTGGTCTGTAGTTAGCTATGTTATGTTTATCACCGCTCTTAAAGACTGGCACCACGAACGACCGCTTCCAAATACGGGGCATAACACCACTTGATAATGAGTGATTAAAAAGAAGATGCAAAGGGTAACACAGCTGAGCGTAACATTGTCGCAAAAAAACAGGCGGAATACCATCCGGACCAGCACCCTTGGAAATATCAAGATTTTTTAAATATTGCTTGACTTTACCCACCGAAATAAAAAATGAAGAAATATCTACACAGTTAAGGTCGTAAGAAGCAGGGGTATAACTTAACGATGATGCTGACTGTGTATTGTTAGTTAAAAAGGCAGAACCAAAATGAACATTAAATAAATTACATATTTCAGAACCATCAGATGAGCACCTATCATTTAAGAACAATTCGTTAGGAAAATCCCCAGCACTCCTCTTGGATTTAACAAATCTCCAAAATTGCTTACTGCACTTCAAGATATCATCCTCACACTTTGTTATGTGTGCATTGTAACAGCAAATTTTTAAGGCTTTTTGTCTTTCACGAAGAACAGAAAAACTTGAATAGTCGGCCAATCGACCATAACATTTCCATTTCCTGTGAAATTTTCTTTTTTCTTTAATCAACTTGATTAAAGCAGAGGAGTACCAGTAAGGGAAATTGGAGTTACCTCTTACGACCTTCACAGGCACATTATCAGAAATAATCTTGTCTAAGATTTCATGAAACTTGCCCACGGCCATGTCGACATCTAAATTCATAAAAGATTGTTTCCAATCAATTTTCGAAAGTTCCTCGTTAATAATAGAGTAGTCACTTTTATGGAAAAGCAATATGGACCGGCCAGGAGAACGTAGGGGTCTCACGTCTAACCCCTCAATCTGAATATCCAAGGCTGGATGATGATCATCCTCAGATACAAGAGGAAGGGACGAACGAACAACCTTACAAGCACAATTACTTATTACTAAATCTAAGCATCTTTTATTTATATTAGAAATCGAATTAAATTGTTTAAAACTATTAAAAGCTAAAAAATTAGAAAGACCAAAGACAAGTGAGTCCCACCGATCACCATTCAAGAGTCTAGCAGGTCCATCAACACCGATCAACTCCCAAGAAGCATTCCTTCAAACAACTCCGAGTCATAAATACCCGGCATTAACCATGTCTCACTAAGACATATTATATCATTATCACATAAAATAATGTTTCTATAAAACAAATTAGTTTTACTACGTAAACCACGAACGTTCTGGTAAAAAATCTTTAATTTAGCCATTAGAGAGAGAGAGAAAAAATAGATCATATAAATAATTAACCAACAGTATTAATAGTCCACGGCTCAAACCACAGCATAATAATTGACATGTCAATACATAAGTACCTACACATACGAGAATATAGATCTCAACATTAATCAAACACCCACCCCAGGAGTAAAAGTTCCAAACGAACAATATAAAAAATTCTCCAATGCTAAACAATAAGTATGTTGCTATATCATAACAAGCCTTACATAATAATGTTATTAAAATAGTTAAAAAAACATTTAAAAGTTTCTCAAAAAAATGAAATAGTCCGATCATCAACTTTTGAAAAGAAAAAAACAAAATTATGATATATTTTACATTACAAAAAATAGCATGTGCTTTAAAAACAATGAATATAATAATAAGGAAAACACCTATATAATTTTTTTTAAATCATCTTGGGAAGCAATCACGACTGGCGGACTAACATCGTTTTTTCGCACCAGTATAGTACAATTACGTACCCACACATATTTGTAAAATTTTTCCTTAGCTAAATTTTTTACGTTTTTTAACAAAAGTTTATTATTTTTCGTGAGGTGGTCATTAAAATAAAGCCTAGATGAATCATGTGGGAATCCAATATCAGAAGATTTCAATTCCTTCAATCTCCGCAATTTAGCCAACATGTCATCCTTCCTATATCGGGATACAAATCTAAGAATAACTGGCTTTGATCTGCTACTGCCTCTGTCCATCGGCGCAACCCTTGTAACAAAATCGACGTCTATCTGAGGATTCAAGGCAAAACCCGCCTTCTCGGCAATTTTCGAGACCAATTCTATTAGATTTTCGCCTTTCCTTTCGGGGATACCCAGAATTTCTATATTAGATCTCCTGCTCCACTGCTCTTTTAAGTTGAACTGAGAATCAATGGATTGCATTCTTGAATCCAGTATACTGAGCTCGTTTTTGAGTGTTGGAATAACTTTCAGATGGTCATTAAACTCAAGAAATCTTTTTGATATAGCTTCGTACTTGTCACTAATGAAGGAGACACTATCACGAAGAGTTGAGATTTCACTCTTGAGTTCAAGAATAGTGTCCCTGAAACAAGCAACAGCTTCCTGGACTTCCGCGCGCACTATACTCCTGACCTGTTCCAAAGGGACAACCTGTAATTCAGGTCCCTCACGTTCCCTGGATCCAGTACGCAACGGTCTCATCGTAACATTGGATGTATCAGGCGCTCGAGGCCTCACATTGCCTCGGACAGGAGTGTCATCATTAACAGTGCGTGATCTAGTCGCACAATTAAGACATATCCATGTAGACTTAAATTCTGAATCCGGCGTCCAATCCTTTTTTGCAGGAAGAACACAGCCGATGTGATAATAATTTCTACACACTGTACACACCAAGGTTGACTTCTTATTGTCACGAGTATTGACCACTTTATTACAGCAGGTGTACTCCATAATAAATTATAAATTACGAGATTAGATTCAAAGTAATATGAAGGCAATGTATAATTTAGCAGGTGAGTTCAGTTAAATTGTTGGAGCAACAGGGCGACGACCAAACGCAAGTCCAGCGACGCAAGTTCACGCCCGGCCGCCCGAGTACTTTTTTGAATGTTTGTAATTTCTTCGACTCGACACACTCAAAGCGCACACGCGTGTCAAGCAAACAAGCACCCACAGGCAGGCTCAAGCGAGAAGCAGCCACAATAAGAAAGCTAAGGCGCATCTTACCAAGCTTCTATCTCTGTTACACCGCCCAAAAGGCGGAGTCAGCTGTTAAAAACGTTAATGAAGAACAAGGAGCCACCGATGAATTGAAAACGACCAATCACAATTTAAAATTAATAAATTTAAACTTAAATGAAACGATAATGCCACAACAACCACGGAATTTTGTTTGACATATTTTATTTTATATTAATTCATAGCTTATTTGTTCTTTTGCCAACATTTGTGCATCCCCTAAAGAACGAGAATTATATTATATATATATAAATATTATGTGAAACTTACAGTATAAACCAACGTGCAGCATTCGTTAACGGCAATACTTTTCAGAATTTCGTTCAGTTGCGTGTCTGGCTCCTTCGCTCCTATCTCTAGTAGCTGGTCCCACTAAAATGAAAACAAATGGACTACGTTAATTCTTTTACTTCACGATCGTGACAGAATCATACGCGTATCGTGATATGATCTGGGTTATAACTTTATTATAACAGAGTGCCTGATGTTCACTATCGCTGGGTCTTGGCCTTTGATCGTCACAATATTGGTGTTTAGCGGTATATACAGTAATTAATAAGCTGTAATAGTACACTTTCTGGTGATTAATGGTCACAAGGAAGTGGATTATGGATGTCAATAATTATGACCAAATGTGTGGATAGTTGTGTGTATGATTCATACCCCGGTCAGTGATATTTGGTCCCGTATAAATCGGTTTTACCTTTCCCACCTTATGGTCCTGATTATTACAGATACCTATATACTGGGTAGATCCTCCGATGATTTAATGAATTCTATTTATAATTAAATAGAATAATTATAAAATACAACACTGTAAATACGAATGTGTTTTGTTGTTTTTTATTTTTTATTAAACGACCCGGTCACGACCTGCATTGACTTTTGCTAAAAAGTATGAAATTAAAAGTATGTACAAAACATAAAAAAAAAACTTCCGAGTTCGAACTTCGAACTTCGTAATTAAATATATTTTTCACTCACACTATATATTCCAGGTATGGAGGTATCAACAGGTCCTTCCCATTGCACGATGGCTTTCAACAAGGGAAGCTTGTGCTTCACAGAAAGGATCTTGTCCAGCTGTTTCTTGTCTTGTACGGCACAGATGTTAGCCCGCGACGATTCGAGGCAGTGGAAGCATGCGTCGGCCGAGTTGGTTGTATATATTCCCGCCGCATACCCACTAAGGACAGAGTATAATGCGTCATACGAATTAACTATACCTAGGTTTTTATTGTTTGCTTAGATGGGTGGACGAGCTCACAGCCCACCTGGTGTTAAGTGGTTATTGGAGCCCATAGACATCTACAACGTAAATGCGCCACCCACCTTGAGATATAAGTTCTAAGGTGTCAGTATAGTTACAACGGCTGCCTCATCCTTCTAACCGAAATGCATTACTGCTTCACGGTAGAAATAGGCGAGGTGGTGGTCCCTACCCGTGCGGACTCACAAGGGGTCCTACCACCAGTGAAGGACCTAGGTAAAAAGATGAAATTCCAAATGCTTTGGGGACAATAAAAAAAGTAAAAAACAGGGGATAAGTTGTTATGAGAGGTAAGTTGAAATGACATCGAATTCCACTTGAGACCCGCATTTGATTCCACTGAGACCATTAAAATAGCATTTTGTTTGTATATGTACACAGCTAAAAATATAAACAATTACCCAGCGTGGATAGCTGCAAGATCGGCGATGAACCATTGTTCAGAGTTGAAACCGAGGATACTGACTGAATGGTACCTGTCTAGACCCAGTTTCAAGAAAGCTTTTGCTATTATTCTGACACGATCCTGGTATTGCCTGGAAAAGATAAACAATTACTACTCTGTTTTCTTTTTCTATTACGTTAATAATAATATGTACTTAATGTTTTATTGAGCCTCATAACATTTATAAAATTTTATTTAAAATGAGAGTACATAAAACGATTTTAATCTAAACAATATCTGATGTAATTCTGCCGGAATCTAAATTAGGGAGTATCTATAGGGGTGGAGCTGTATTAAAATTTTTGCTTGTAAACAAAAAACCAAGTAAATAAAAAACAAAAGTATTGCATACATAAATCAAGTAAAACGTACCAAATATCTAAATTTTGCGGATATCGTGACAGTAAGCAAACAAATATTATTGTCACTAATATATAATATAAATACTTATTTAATAAACGAGCTCATTGAATTTTAAGTTTTTCGCATTTATTCTTCCATTTTCGTACTAATCTTATACCGCATCAGTACTTATGCTATCTTATCTTTAAATCCAGCACCAACTTAGTCCTTTACATAGGTAAAACCAACATGCATATTTATAAAAAGTTGATGATAATGACGAAACATTTACGTAAATATATTTCAAAATAATAATAGTCATTGTCACGTATTTAAAATGAATTTCTGAATGTTTTGTACCTCATTGAATTAGCTATAGGTATCTACTGTATCATATGTTTAACATCCATGCTTTATAGATTTAAGCATTAGCATTTTTGTCATTCCAGGAATTCTTACGAAATGATCTTTATACCTATTAGGAGTGGGTTTTATTTATTTATTTATAACTTCTTATACTGGAAAGTATAAAGGCGGACTTAGTGCCATAGGCATTCTCTAACAGTCTACCTTAGGGGAGTGCAGAGATGAAGCTTGGTAGGTGTAGTGTGAAGGTGATATTACTTAAACATATGTGTATATTAACATACATAATATTTATAGATACAAATACTGATAGCATTTTTATGAAATGAACTTTATATTAGGCGTGGGCCTTACTTGTAGGTGATTTTGTGCCATTTCCCATCAGCCTTTTTTGTGGCCAGTGCTGTAGCGTTAGGATATCTGGCGGTAGTTCGACTTAGTAATCCAGGCACTGATATAGGAGGCTCCGCTGCTAAGCCGCGGGGGGCGATGCGAAGTTTGACGTGACATCCAGGAATTGCTGTTGTGTAACTTTCTGCGGGCACTACTTGATCCGGTCCTGAGAGATTAAATACATACGCTACATAACCCGACCGATTTAAAATAACAAACACAATTTTTATACTATAAATTAATGTGTGAAACAATTCGCTTTATTGTCGTATTTCGATTAGATATAAACCAACCTTATATAAACGAACATGTGAGAGCACTCATTATGTAATAACATAAATTTTACTGTTATCTGTTACTTTTAAATTTTACAACTCATTTCATTTAATTATGTGAACGGATTGTTTTTCGCGTATAATTGAATCACATCCCACGAAACAACCCAAAGACGTTAGTTAATGTGTTGTACATTATGATGACATAATAATATGCGCTTACTTCAAATGCTCTATAGAGTTAATAATTTTAACTGCTTTTGGAACAAATTAATATATATATACGAATATAGATAGGGCATACAGCTCACCTGATGGTGAATGGGTACCCTTGTTCAAAGACGCCAGCAATGCCAGAGGAATATCCAAGTTGCAACCTACGCTTAAATAGTTTACTATTCATATGGTTATGAATGACTGGAAATTTAAAAATCCAAGAAAAACCTAATAACGGTGAATATAAAAAACTTGATAATAATAATCAAGAGATTAAGACGTAGAAATAGATGTGATTATGTTCTTCCACGTATTTTAGGAATCACTAAAAAAATACCCGTATTCATGAAAAAAAAAGACATTTCTTTATCAATGTGAGTCATGCGTGTAATCACATCACAACACATCTGTATGTTAGCACTCATAATGTACCTCAAAAATAATCGTTTTTATGCAAGGTGTACAGAAAACACTAGTATACTAATACTGTAATTTTTCTGTTTATATTACATAATACTTTTTTTTATCATAAATCACTCTACTCGCAGTTCTGTTGCCATTCAAGATTATCTTTGTAAATGACGTGGATGAGGCCAGATTATCGTCCTCATTTTCTTGATAAACAA
Organism: Bombyx mori; assembly: GCF_030269925.1. Taxonomy (NCBI): domain Eukaryota; kingdom Metazoa; phylum Arthropoda; class Insecta; order Lepidoptera; family Bombycidae; genus Bombyx; species Bombyx mori. Next base: position 10,425,860 of record NC_085111.1, read on the forward strand.
TGCACTTAGCGAGTGCAACGCACCAATTACAGTTATCTATTAAATATACTTAAAATAAGAATAGCATGCCCGATATACTAATCCATCGGTCGATCATCCATCTTCAGATTCTTAACGCTAATGCTATGATTTACGAACACCTGCGAATACCTACTGAAATGGTGTTATCAAATTCAGCTGATGTCATAATTAAATGTCGTGATAGAAGTGGAAATTTTGGAAACAATTACTACTCGGTATTCATTTATATGCTCAGACTTATATGTATTGTATGATAGAATCGACAACATTCATTCTAGTTTCACCTTTTTTATAACTTTAATTACCTACAGATCGTTTTTATTAATTTAATGCATTCTGAATTCGTTGGGCAAATCTATTGTAGGACTACGAATAATAAATACCCTGCACACCAATCGGTAAAGCGCAATGAAGGGAATATTTCTAAATCTATTAAAAAGTCTTATATTATTAAAGTAATTTGAACTATATATAGAGTTTCTACCCTTGGCTTCACTCGCGTGCAGTACTTTCTTGCTAGATGGAAAATGCCCTATGTCCCACCGATAAAGACTATGCAAAATTTCATAGTGAGCGGATGTGTAGGACGTAACAAAAAAATAAACTCACTTTCGAATTAATAATATTGAATGTGGATTACAGATATTCGTAACACAATCGTATATTATCTAAATCTTAGATTTAATATACGGTACCATTTAATTAATTAAGTAGAGTATAGGTATTACATAATATAATAAACAGGAAGGAAAGACTTTGAAAGCTTAACTTAATCTAGTGTTGCCAATGATCGAAATTAGACCAGAATCACAAAATAATCTTATAAAAAATATTTTTAAATATAAATTAATAATTTTACGTTCAGTTTATTAATTTATTACTCTTATATATCGTTTTGCTATTAACGTTTATATAAAAAACTCACTATTTCTAAACTTCTCAATAAAACTCGTTAATAGCTGCTAAGCCAAAAAAACATTCATTGCTGTAAGGTAAAAAATGCTACCTAATTTTCTTGTCATTTTTGAAGAAAAAAAAAAATGTCTTTTTTTTAATTCTTAATTTTTGGAATACGTACTTCATTTAAAAAGAGCCATAATATTTTAAGTTTTTGAAATAAACCTAGCGATGATTTATCAATCAATGCAACACCGTTTATAAAATTATAATTTTTTATAATTCGATTAATACACTAATTTAATTTGACGAAATTTAATATAATAAACAACATACTAAGGTAGGTACCTTTCATTTTATCTTTTCAAAGAATTCATCATTGGCAGTCTGTGTGTGTGGGTACGACATGCCTTGTTTTGAGTCGCACAAAATTTTATAAGTTGGGTCCAGTCAAGTAATAAATGAATCCTATCTCTTTGGTATTTCTCCGTGAGATTTAATAAGCAGTTCTTAAATCGATAAAAACTACTCACCGTTTAAGTATATTTGTTGACTGACTCCATTCGCCACTTGCATGTTGTTTGTTTTAAGGGTATCTGTAGCACCGTTCTCAACTGTAACCGTTGAGTTTTCCTGAAACAATCAATAATGACTACAGAACGTGATTTAAAAATTTATATTCAGACGTTTTAGGTTTGAGTTTTAGAGCTCAGTGATCTACTACATATTAAGTAAATTTTAAAACTAAAAAAATAAATAATTAACTTTAGCATTTTTATAACTGCACAGAAGATTGTTTTTGCACTTAATAAATTAGTGCCGTCCATATTTGCAACAATGAATCGATAATGACAACAAGGACAAGTTACCAGTGTAGGTACGTACTTAAGTAAAAACGTTTCAGTGGCAAATACATTTTGAATAAATATTAATTTATTTCTTTAAAGGTACTTTTAATGGTAACGCTGTGATCTTTTAGTTTCATTTTTCAATACTGTTTAATTCTACAGTCAAAGTGGTACTGAATACGATTGAACACTCTGTACGAGTGACAATAATTACAAGGTACCGTCATTTTAAAAAGATCACATGGATATACCTAGTCAGGTCATAAATTCTGTCACATGTTTAATGTAAAATAATTGAAACAAGTTTATTCATTATGTAACCATTCATATACCAAAATGAACATAACAAAACATAGATTCTTATGACACTAAAGTTTATTCAAAATGACCTCCGTGATTTTGAATACAGGCCTTCAATCTGCGCGGCCAGTCGTCTATCGCAGCACGAACGAGGTCCATGTCAATATCGGCGGCTGCCTTAATCAAGAATGTCTTGAGTGACTCCAAATTGGGATGAGGCTTTGAGCACGCCTTTTCCTCCAAGTGTTGCCATATCTTGTGATCTAACGGATTCAAATCTGGACTGGAGGAGGGCCAGTCTTCGTGCCGGATGAAGTCTATTTCACGCGCCGCCAGCCAGTCTTGTGTGTTCTTCGCTCTATGAGCTGGCGCCGAATCTTGTTGGAATACCCAGTGCCTGTTATTGAACATGGTATGAGAAACAGGTTCCACAAAGTTCGTCAGGACTGTATTTTAATACACAACTGCATTCGTTTTTACACCTTTCTCACAAAAATGTACCTCTGTTAAGCCCCAATAAGAAACTCCCAACCATACCATGAGCGAGGATGGAAAATGTCCTCGTTGGACACGCGGAATACGGTTGCTCGCTTCTTCACTACTGTGTGCGTACACTTTATCATTTTGTTTGTTGTAGCTCTCTTCTAAGGTAAAAATTTTTTCATCCGAAAAAAGAATTTCCCGATATTTTTTTCCCGCGTACCGCTTCAACAAAGCGCGGCATCTCTTCAGTCTCAGGTCCATTAGACGAGCATTCAAACGATGTCCTGTTTTTCTTCGATATGCCCGAAGCCCTAAGTCTTCATTTAACACCATTTTCACCGTGGTTCTGCTTAACCCCATCTGAAGGGGCAACAGTTTCTGCTTACGTTTGGGATTTCTTTGAATTCGCGCCTTCACAGCTTTTATCACTGCTCAGAGGTAGGACCTCTTGTGAGTCCACAGAGGTAGGTACCACCACCCTGCCTATTTCTGCCGTGAAGCAGTAATGCGTTTCGGCTTAAAGGGCGGGCCAGCCGTTATAACTATACTGAGACCTTAGAACTTATATCTCAAGGTGGGTGGCGCATTTAAGTTGTAGATGTCTATGGGCTCCAGTAACCACTTAATACCAGGTGAGCTGTGAGCTCGTCCATCCATCTAAGCAATAATAAAAAAAGATAGGTGTCCCAAAACAACTAATTGCCATGCTTCAGGGCCTGCATTCTGAGAGTGGAGGCACGATCAGAATAGATCAAAGCATGTGCAAGTCATTCTATTTCGGAAAAGGGGTACGCCAGGGTTGTATTTTCTCATCCATTCTCTTCAATGCCTACGGTGAATATATCATGCGACAAACTCTCGACCACTGGAGTGGAGGTGTATGCAAGGCGAATGAGATAGTCACGACACTCAGAAATGCGACCCAGGGAGGAGGATATCTTAGAATTACCTAATTTTATTTCTATATTGCATTCCATTCGAATTGCCAAATATTTATCGAACTAACTACAGATTATAAGTATTAATAGCGCGAAGAAAGGATTAGACGAACACGAAATGCTAAAACGTAAAATCAAAGTCGTTAAGCGATGATAATCTTCAAATACAAAAACCATAAAAACCATAAATTGCAATAATCTTTTATAACATTATAAAATAATTAGATTTTACTAAGTCTCAATGCTCTAAAGGAAATATTCTTAACTTTACGACTTTCCCGACATTGTTATTTTTGTTTTTTCCTACCTATGCTGATAGCCTTGAGAGGCTATTTCAGTTTCGCCCTAACTTGTAGGTGAGCTCACGGGGCTGACATTGCTAACACGAACCCTAGCAGAGCCATGATTCCCAGAATCTACTATCCGAAACGGGACCCATTGAAAAGATCTGGCGAGAAACTGAGTGGGTTGTGTCTATGGGTTAATTCACTCGTTCAGCCCTTCGTTGCAAGCGACGGGTTTAGCGGTAGGCAGCGGCTTGGCTCTGCCCCTGGCATTGCTGAAGTCCATGGGCGACGGTAACCACTCACCATCAGGTGGGCCGTAGGCACGTCTGCCTACAAGGGCAATAAAAAAAAAATGCATTTTCAAAGTGGCACAATGATGCCGACTGTAGATACATACTGACTGAGTCAAGCTCTAGATCATCATGGAGATCCACGTTCCTTAGGGACCATAACTACCTATCAATGGTATGGAACAAACTCTCGATAGGAACATTCTTAAATATAATAATGGATATGCTCGTAAGTGTTAATAAACATTACTTTATGATATTTATTTTCTTTTTGTACCTAAACATTTACATCAAATTCTAATAAATTACCAATACATATGATGTACATAATACTTCTTAAGTGTCTAATAATGAGAAAAGTCACTCCTGTGCTTGTTTAAATAGAAAACCTTGAACTCTTGTTATCTCTATAATATATAAAAATGAATTGCTGGTCGTTAGTCTCGCTAAAACTCGAGAACGGCTGGAGCGATTTAGCTAATTTTGGTCTCGAATTATTTGTGGAAGTCCAGAGAAGGTTTAAAAGGTAGAAAAATATGAGAATGCTCGGAATTAAATAAAAAGAACAATTTTCTTTTTTTTAACGATTAAGGCACTACGAAGTCTGCCGGGTCAGCTAGTTTCTAATATAAAAATTGTAATGTGAATCAAACCATATCCAAAAAATTAGCACGTTTGTTTTACTTTTAAAACATTTATTCGATCTACAGTTTCCCACGATTGAGATTCATATTTCGTAATTTTTTTATTAATTTTTTTTGTACCTATTATATTTCCCCATAAGTATTGTTTTACAGATGGGAAAATGTTGCTTGACAATTTTTATATATAACTATACAATAATATGACGTAGATTATTTCCAGGTACGATTTTCAGCATCAACTCATTCGGCATGCCTGCATTAGATCACATCTGAACTTGAAAGACCCTCAAATGCCCCGATTAAAGAGGTTAAATCAGATATGAGCTTCATACGTGTTACGAATCGACGACTGTGCTCGAAGGATGAGGGAACACTTATAGAAATTTAATCATTATCATATATGTAACTAAGTTTATTGTCATATCATACCAACATTTTCATATTTACCAAATCAATTTATTTCAATTTAATTTATTAAAATTATATTCTGTTCTACCTCATAAATGTAATTACATTTACCGCATTACATAGTTCATCTATGTAAGATAATTGTGTATTGGAGTGTCTGTTTGTAATATTGAAATAACCGCTTTTTACTACATACATACACCAAAATAACATTTTTTACAATTTTTGTCTGTCTGTCTGTCTGTTTGTTCCGACTAATCTCTGGAACGGCTGGACCGAATTTGACGGGACTTTCACTAATAGGTAGCTGATGATATAAGAATTAACTTAGGGTACATTTTTTAGACGCGGTCGTGGACTGATTTAATGTACGGTCGGAATGTCATCGAGAGGACAGAGCCTTGCGGGACTCCAGCCGTGAGAGGTCGCGAGGAGGAGCGGGTTCCTTCAACTCGATATTGAAAAGAGCCGTTCGACAAGAAATCCCGTATGATGAGCACGAGACTGTCCGGCACGCCCATGTTGAAAAGTTTGAAAATCAAACTGTTGTGCCTTTGTCGACCGCTTTTGCGACGTCGAAGAAGAGAGCTCCCGTTTAGAGTGGTTTTGGCGGTTAAGCCCTGCGAGAATGTGCTTCGTGAGGTGGTGCACCTGTTGTACACATGAGTGATTTGCGCGGAATCCGAATAGTTCATCGATGAGAATGCCCTTGGATGAGACGAAGTCTCTGGGGTGTTTGTATATATGCGATGGTGGATCAGATTCAGCCAGGCTGATGCCCAGCGTGTGCCAATCCACCACAGTTCTTGTGACGGGAACGGAATCGGGAGCGCGACTGAGCTTCATATCGACGGGACGGTGGTCTGAATCTAACTCTGAAATTACTTCGATCGAACGCTTTTTAGTAATGCTATATCGAGTATATTCGGGCGATGCGCGATATTTAGCGGGTAGTGCACTGCTTAAAACGATCTTATCAGGTGGAAGATAAACGGACGCGATAACGATCGGCGCGTGTCCCGTCAGTGAGATTCGGTATACTGATGCTTCGATGTTAGCGAGTGCGAGGGGATCGAGCGGGACGTAGTGCAGGGCTCTTCTATAGTAAATAACGGTATCACCACCACGAGCAGTGAGCCTGTGTAGTTCGCGATTTTAGGGTCGCGGCGTGCGGGCTTTAGTAGGGTCTCCTGCACTAAAAAAATGGTTACTGGTGGTAGGACCTCTTGTGAGTCCGCGCGGGTGGGTACCACCACCCTGCCTATTTCTGCCGTGAAGCAGTAATGCGTTTCGGTTTGAAGGGTGGGGGAGCCGTTGAGACCTTAGAACTTATATCTCAAGATGGGTGGCGCATTTACGTCGTAGATGTTTATGGGTTCCAGTAACTACTTTACACCAGGTGGGCTGTGAGCTCGTCCTCACATCTAAGCAATAAAAAAAAAAAGTCAATTTGATGGTCACGCAAAAATCACAAACCTGATCTCGTTGATTTGCGAGACCGTATGCGTTAAAAATCCTATCGTAACGGATAGGGAGGGGCTTTATTCTACCCGTTTAGCGTCTACGACAGTGCACTAGTGTGGGAAAATGAAAAGACGTATCTTTCCGGGTACTTTCTAAAAGTCTATCGAATTCTCCGTAAATTCACACCGTTTTACTGAGATTCTATTTAATTTAATCTCATCTCGTTATATCCCTTTACACTTCATTCAATTTCATCCCATAATCAATTTCATTTGAATCTACTGAAATTCATTTTCAAAAAGCAAACTACACAATAATGAAATGAAAACATGTCTAAAAAACAAGAATCCAGGCTATTAAAATTAAATCCAGAGAAGCAATCAGACGTTCATTGTTAGACAAAACAGGTAATCACGGACGTTGAAGTTATAACAAGTTTCTTCAAGGTGACTGCAATTAGTAGGCTAGCGCAGAAAATCAGTGACTACGCTTCAAGAGTGAGTTTTGTAACTATTCTGTGAAAGATATTGCCTACTCTTATGACGTGCAAGTTAATTTTATTCCGAGCTGATTAATTTAGTGAAGTTATGATAATTTTCTATCCAACAATCAGAAAGAAGATCAAGGCATACGAACCGGTATCTTTGAACTACTACTTCGTGCGTTCCTAATATTCTTAGCATTTTAGTATATATTTAACTCTTCTCGTACAGTTGCTATAATTAGATATTTATTAATTAGACGATATTTTGTAAAACTATGACTTAGTACTCAATTCACATTGTCGGGCCTGTGGTCCTATGGTAACCTGTTATTATGGTAGCTATTATTAATTGCGTTTTTATAAAAGAAGCTTTGTAATTTGAATTCAGATTAATTTAAAAATAAAAAATTATAATAGATTTTTAATTAAAATAATAAGTTTTTACATAACATCATGGATTCACGGTACATGTATGGTAAATATGTGTATATATTATTCAAAGTGCTTGGGTTTCATTAAAATTTTTAGTTTATCAACTAAATGTGGGTAGACGTTTTGACAAATTTATATTGGCCTACTAACACACGCATTTTCAAACCAGCTCACGTTTTCCTAGTAAAGAAAATAATAGAATCATCATTTCATCATCATTTCAGCCTATCGCCGTCCACTACTGAACATAGGCCTCTCCAATAGATTTCCAGTGCGACCGGTCCATTGCCACCTGCATCCAACGAGACCCAGCGCTTTTTACTAGGTCGTCGGTCCATCTAGTAGGTGGCCGTCCCACACTGCGCTTGCCAGTACGTGGTCGCCACTCCAGGATCTTTCTGCCTCATCGACCGTCCTCTCTTCGTGCTATGTGGCCGGCCCATTGCCACTTCAGTTCACTTATTCTACGGGCTATGTCAGCAACCTTCGTTCTTCTACGGATCTCCTCATTTCGGATTCGATCACGTAGAGAAATGCCGAGCATAGCCCTCTCCATAGCTCGCTGCGCGACTTTGAGCCTTCTAAAAAGATCCCTAGTGAAGCACCACGTCTCCGAGCCGTAAGTCATCACTGGTAACACACATTGGTTGTACGCCTTTGTCTTAAGGCACTGAGGTATTTTGGACGAGAAGACGTTGTGCAGTTTACCGAACGCTGCCCAGCCGAGTTGGATCCGTCTACTGACCTCTCTCTCAAAGTTGGACCTACCTAATCGGACTGCCTGTCCTAGGTATATATATTCGTCAACAACTTCAAGAGTAGAGCTCCCAACAGTAGCTATGGTGGGTGCAACATGGACATTGTACATGATTTTTGTTTTGTCCATGTTCATTTTAAGACCCACTTGTTGAGAAACCCTACTGAGGTCACCGAGCATACGCCCTAAATCTTCCAGCGACTCTGCCATGACCACGATGTCATCGGCAAACCGAAGATGAGTGATGTATTCGCCGTTAATAATGATGCCAAGTCCTTGCCATTCCAGAAGCTTGAAGGAATCCTCCAGAGCAGTGATAAACAGAATAATTCGTATTTTCTTACTTACTTAGTCCAGTGATCATTTAAGGCTAAGGTCTCTTTTTTCATTCGTCTTTATGTTTTTTAATTCAACGAATTTTCAACATTGAAATTATAGTAGATAAGAAATCGAAGTTAGAATAAAACACGATCCAATAAGAAACCAATCTTACAGTCAGCTCAAACACTCTCCCCATCTCGACTCGCTCCAAATACAGTGCCTTTTTCTTTCAATTTTTCACTAAAACTTTCTTTTTATTTATTTATTTTTTTATTGCTTAGATTGGTGGACGAGCTCACAGCCCACCTGGTGTTAAGTGGTTACTGGAGCCCATAGACATCTACTAACGTAAATGCGCCACCCACCTTGTGCATCCGTTTTATTTTTGGTCTCAAAAAATATGATAATATTTCTGAATTTCGCAAAAAGCTCAAGTGGCTCCCAGTCCGTTTCCGCAGAAATACTAGAATATTGTGCTTCCTATTGAATATCCTATATAATCCTAACTACCCGCAATATTTACGTGATCGCTTTACCTATGCCCGTCCCTCCCTTGCTCCTTGTAGAACACACATTAAAACTCTCCTCAAATGCCCAGTTCATAAAACACATGCTTACGCAAAATCGTTTTCTGTACAAGCAGTTATACTTTGGAATTCCCTCCCTCCAAACATACGAGCGTGCAAAACCATAGCAGCGTTCAAGAAATCTCTTAAAGAACACTATTTATCTTTACCACATTAAATAAAAGTATATGTATGTGTATATATATATTGTTTTGCATCTTGTAATATGTATATATTATTATATGTAATGTTTATTGAATACACTAGGTTTGTGTTCCTAATTCTTCTTTCCTTTTGCGGGCCTACTGGAAGAGATTTCAACATGAAATAAGTAGTGCCCTTGTACTCTGTATCCTTATTGTCATATTTCTTCTAACAGCTGTGTGTACAAATATATTAAATAAATAAAATAAATAAATTTATGCGAACAAAACGTTTTGTATTCTACTAGAAACATTTCAATAACATTGTATAGAAGCCCTTTCCAACTGAATTATTCTTTCATTTCTGAGGATCGTGACTATTTTGATGCCGCTTGATTTATAATAAATATTGAGCGTTAGTGAGTATAAATTTGTAATATTGCAAAAATGCCCCATGGTTGTTTTAAACTAAATTGCAAATCAAAACCTATGTAAACTGTGTTGGCAAAGAAATCTAAACAATGAAACTACAAGAAAATTAAAAACTCCTTTGTGATGTAGGTAGGTAGGTACCTACCTGCTTCTATTAAATTTTACGGGATTATTATGTAGCAAAATACGTACGTCATTACCACTATCAATACATGCTATTAAACATTAATTATCTATAGTTTACTTTTCGTACATTTAAGCCGTGAATAAAATCGCATTGAGCCGGGTTTTGAATAATTTGTATCTACGGCAATTAAATTTAAAATCAGTGTTCAGATCTCCATTGTCTTGTCAAACACGCTGTCTCGGTCTCACTCTTCAAATCGGAACACATTATTGCTTTTCTGCAGAAATAGACAAGATGGTGGTTACGCTCTGTCACATTCCTTGTCGTACTCGTCGATTACGACGAAGAGTTAGATGTGCGAACTAGTCTATAGACACAACCCACTAAGTTTCTCGCTGGATTTTCTCAGTGGGTTGCGATTCTGATCCGTAGGTAGATTCTGCAAAGCACTGTTCTCGCTGGGGCCAGTGCTATAAAACTCTCTCAGGTTGAGCCTGTGAGCTCACATAGATACCAGTCAGTTAGCCTCTTAGGCTACCAGCAAATAGGTAGCGGAAAAACAGTATATTAATCACCAGTGTATTACATTATATCACCTATGTCAGATTTGTAATTATCTGAAAAAAAAAACCTTAAAGTTATTGATCTCGATCTTTCGAAATTTACTTTATAATCTATAAATGAACGACATTTCAAAGTCATTTCGTTGGTCTCGCTATCATCATCTTATCGGATTAATGTGCTTATAATAAGTAGTTAATTGTTAAATACTGCACATTCAGGTTCTTGTTCAGAACAATACCTAATAATTACATTTGAAGGTGAACAAACTGTATTTCTTAGATTTCTTCAATCAGGAATTAACACGGAGCATTCACCTGAAGTAAAAGATTGTTTGAATTGATTATAAGCACGTAAAATTAATTAATATTAATATTACGATTTTGTAACTAGTATAACTGATGAGACCGTGCGCATAGAAATCGCATAAAGCTAAATTCTTTATCTCTTGTAATCATTACTATATAGGGCATTCAAGGGCAATTAGAAATAACCTTGACAGTGTAAACTAGAAAGCAAATTTCGCCCGTACAAGCGAGCGAAATTTTGATCACAAAGATCATGTTAAAGACAACTCAGACACTCTAATATTTGGATATTATTCAAAACTTCACAATTTCATCGATATCAGGGATTTCAGTAAGCAACAAAGTATTTCTACATAATATGGGTGTGTTAAAAGATAGCGATACGGGGACAGTACTGTTATCATTTCCTAATACTAGCACAGCAACGAAAAATATCACCGTTTCAAAGAAAAAAAAAGGTCATTCATGAAAAAGGTCGCATTTGATTCCTATGTACTGGTACCTGATGAAATATTAGATCGCAATATTCTAATGAATGTAAAGCGTGAGAAACTGCATAATTCAACCACTAGGTAATACTTTGATACCTGTCGAAGAGAGCAATGTACTACATTATAACAAACGGAAAACAATTTTAATATTGTGCTGAGTTAAAAATTAATTACGGGTTAACATTTTTGTGAACTCGCAATCTACGTTAGTGAAGGAAGCAAGTGTATACGTTCCACGTGTCGTTGCATCGCATAGGTTCCCAGGCGACATTTGGTATTGAATTAGGTTACACTGCGTGATTCAATTAAACAGAATATTTTATCGCGATAAATTGCTAGGAACTACATATCAGCACTATCGTCTATCTCCAGTTTTCGAGCATCCGTAAAAATATTTCAGTAGGTATAATTTGTATAATAAAATGGATTTATTAAAAACTTTCCAATGCATATATATATATATGAGCCCTGTTTATATTATTTAAAACTGAGTAAATTACAAATTCAAATTTATGATACAAATCGATATTATGTATATTTCCTTGAGCTATGTTAATTTTGGCAGTCGGACATACAACGGGTTTTCGGCCTGATAACGTAGTTCATCGCACAACGAACCAACTCGCCTCTCGCATACAAACTCTATCATGACGATATTGTGAGGAAAATAATAATCGCACTCAGATGTTTTCGATTATGACAGTTATCAAATATCGTTATACGTTATCACACTATTTGGGTTGTATTTTCCGTAAAATCAATTGCTAGATTAAATATAAATTAAATTGAAAATATTGTATTACAAAAACGACTCTAAGAATTAATGACATAGAGCATATATAAAATCATACAATGACAGGGAAACTAGTATCTGGAAAAATCGAAATACCTACCTAATAATAATAAGTAACAAACTTATGTACTTACACTATTTTTATTACTTTTTTCAAGCATCGTAATTTACTAAAATACTCAGGAACTCGAGTAATTTCATAAGCACACTTTGGATTCCACGAATTTGACATTCACGTTAAACTAAAATCACAAGTTTGTGAGAAACGTCACTATCAGCAGTTCGCGTGGCTTGACCCCGCGTAGGTCGAAGCTAGACAGACTGTTATTATGGATTACTGCGACCGCGACGACGCGAGTGATGCGGCCAACTGGCGTCTTGCCCCGGCCCGCTACCACGCACAACTCAAGTGTAAAGTTCATTTTACTATTTGCGAAGACTTTACAAACATTTCGTTTTTGGCGCCTTCAGCCTGGTTCGAAGTTTAACACAATTTTGAAACAACAAAATTGAAGACAGTCATTGGGAGATTATCTTCCGTCGTTTTTGTGTGGACATAATATTATGTATATTTTAATAAAGAATTACATACCGTATTGTTTTTGTGTTCCTGTACCGCGTCCATGTCTGTTCAGTGCTTAGTGTCACTCAACTATCACAAAGCACACGTGCTCGCAAGCGGCCGTGGTTGACTGAATGCTCGCACTGACGAATACGTACCGTACACCTTTTTTCTTCTCTGTATGATAACAGCTTGGGCTTTAGCTAATCGGTTTTCGCTGCGTTTTTTTGCTCGCTTTTATTTTTACATAATAAATACGATCTAATCCATTTAATCTTTTGATTATCACGAGATAAGTTTATACGAGTGCCTTCTCCCCTTGTAAGTTCTTAATACTTACTTTAAATAATTATCTTAACACGATTTGATAAAATTTAAATTTAATCATACTTTACATATGCAGATACATATAATATTACATTACATTACAGAAATGACATATTTATTACATTTTTAATTCAATGGACAATAAATTACGACGAACCTAGCTATTATGTCCATTTGCAATGATTAAAACACCTGAAACACACACCTTATAAGTTTTTGAAATAGCAAAAGTAAGACAAACACAATATCGGATAACGCGTGGGGTCATCAGGGGGGTTGAGTCGGTGGCTATGCGGGCGAGTTGCCAGTTGACACTAAAATGTTGTACGTTTTACATTACAGGCTAGAAAAATCAATTTATTAAAACGACAAAGACCTATTCATGCTTAGCAAAGGAGATGAATATTGTTTCTACTATTTTTCTTAACTAACCTTGCACGCGACTTTCTGCGTGTAGACATTCGTTCGAAAACTAGTGGCAGTAAATTAAATCTGAAATCTGGAATTTAATACTAAATACGGTTGTGTTTGCGTTCCCCTTGTGGATTTTAGTTCCACTCGTATGTCGTGTCGTCTTTCATTGTGTTTGAATATTGATGGAGTCTTCGAGGCATAGGTTCGACAAAACTGAGTTAGAAATGACTGAATCTAGTCAAAATTTCTGCAAAATCACCTGAAGTTTCACGAGCTATTTTTGTTGTTTTCAAGTAATTTATTAATTCATGCACTAACCATGCACACATCAAGGATTCGGTTAATATGAGGATCGGAACCCTAAAATAGAAAAACACCTAATCTGGCGTATATTTTCTTTCATAATAAAATTGTACAATAGCCTCAACCCACTACAATCTAATCTCTCTTTAATGTAAAAAATAACATTTCTCGGCATTGAAACGTGTTTATTATAATTTTAAATACAAGTAAATCTTCAGACTAGATGATTATACTTCGTTGCCTTTCACAAAATTCCATCTTTTTAACATTTATTTATTGGTTCGATGGGTGGACGAGAGGTCACGGCCCACCTGGTCTTAAGAGGTTACCGGAGTACAACGGTTGCCCCACCCTTTAGACTAAAACGTGTTACTTCTTCACGGCAGAAGAAAGGGAGGGTGGTGGCGCCTACCCGTGCGGGCTCACAAGATGTCCTACGGCAGTAAATATATTTCCCGAGAACTACGACATATCCTTCTTTAAGCGAGACTTATGAAGAGTACTAGCAGTAGATAGAACGGCTTGGCTCTGCCCTTGCCATTGCTGACGTCTATGGGCGGCGGTAACCCCTCACCACCAGGTGGCCGTATGATTGTCTGCGTAAAAGGGCAATAAAAATTATAATTTTACGGACTTGATTACACGATGTTATTCTATCATCGTGGAAGTCAATCATGGACAGTTGTTTTAAGGCACGTATTTCATAAGTAAAACGGGTACCTACCTGCCTGGGGGATTCGAACATTATTGCATTAGGTACTTGATACGAATGCAGCGCGCCTTATCCTTTACGAGTTTTAATTACTTAATGTTACTAATTATTTGGTGTTAATCAACTCCGAACTCCGACAGCCGCTAATATCAAGTAGTACGGCCTACTTACTAACCAGACCATTTATGTTTAAAAAACATTACCCCTTATTATTTTCATATAGCAATTTGCATAGAGCGTTTTTTTTTTATTTTAATTAAAAATAGAAAAAAATGATATATTTGTACTTCTACTTATGATAACGTTTTTAATGAGGGAATGAAATTTTTTATATATCATTGTCATTCAACCGTTTTTATTCAAATAAACTTATGCTCTAATTAACGGCTGTCAGGCGAGCTATACACACGGATCGATAACACAGCTCTGCTTAATTGTGTTGGGAAAGAATCGTATGTTCTAGTTATGGTATAGGGTGGCATAGCAAACGTAAGATTTCTGAAAAATATCTTATGACTTGAGCCGTGAGCTTCCTCGTTCATATATTTATGTATATACATAAGTATATGTACTTCCATTACTTAATAACATACAGGTACATAAATGTGTAAATATAGAATATTTAACCTTTCTCCTCCGCTTTTTTCTTTGTTTTTTGTGGAGATGCCATGAACGACATTTAGTGTTCACAATTTTATGTATAATATTTAAAAATAGTCTCTTTTTTGTTTTCAAAATGACTATATCAAAAAAAAAAATGAAAAAAAAAAAAATTTTTGGATTTCAATGATCATGATCGAATTTTGATCATTGGTAAAAAATATACAGACGAACCACAAAGTGATCTTATCTTTTTTCTGTACTTTGCGCCTGGTCAAAAATTTGTACTTTATCGACATGTTTAACCTCGGCTAAACTGGGTGTAACTGGGTCGCGACTTCTAAACACCAGATATAGCTTAAGTACGTTTGCGTACATGCAGAAGATGGTGTCAGAATTTCAAAAATTTGGATATCGGGGACTGTGTTACGATCTCTGAATTTATAAACTGCATCGCTTAATGTAAGTTACGAAAGTCTCTGCAGATTCTCTGAGGAATTAGCCGAGATTAAATTAATCTATTCACATGAAACTACATCAAATATATTCTCCAATAAACTATAGTATGAGATTATTTCTTCCACATAATCGGTCTTTCATCAAAATAGATATCTTGGGGAGAGATAAAATGTTTCTTAAACTATTAAGCATTTATTTTTAGTAACGAAGCATCACCTTTTTAGTGCAATATATTATTATGTGAAAACAGGTTATTATATCCTTCTACAATATATTTCGTAATCTAACCATTTCATCCAATGCAACACCATCACAGTCCCACACCTCCTGTCAAATCAAGTTCTTCTATCTGATGATAGTTTCTGTGACTACTGGGGTTTTAACGTGAAATTAATTTTAGATTCCGGAAAAGGAATCTGCTAGAATATCCAAAGAAGACAGCAGGCGCTGCGATGCATAGTAAGTGGCACAACTGTCTTTTAATTGTCCGTACTGTCGTTAATACTGAAGAACCTGATCACGATAATGGGAAAATTTTATTAATTTACTCTATTGCCATCGATTCTCGATAACTATACGAATTTAAATTAAATCCAAAGCTTTAAACTGAGTGAAAGTCACTTTCAAAGATACATATGTACACACCAAGCACATAAAAACTCGTTAAAATAATACCTCTCTGTGGGGTTTGTACAACAGTATAGTAGCATCACTCTGAACCCTTTAGGAAGCTTTAGGTATTGAAGATTTGAAAGTAAATTCAATGTAAATTACAATAAAGTAAAATAAGTCGCAGCCCAAGTACTCAGCTTGGTACTCGACTTCTTTGGATACTCGAGATTGTACTCAATTTCTGGCTATCCGAGTTGAGTTCTTTCTTAGTATTGTAGCTTGCAAGTGCAGTATACAAATACATGAAAATTTCTAAAAGGTATTCAAATTCATTTAATTCGACACATTGCTAGTAAATCAATCAATCGAAATGATTTGAATAATATTTGCAAAGATGCATAAAATTACACACTGAATGGTTCTGGTGAAAAGGAACGTATAGTCGGCCATGTTTTCGACAACAACATCACGTCGCAACGTAAACGTCAACTTGACCATTCATTTACAATTTTTCGATATAAATATAGTTCTTTCTTGTGAAATTAATTAGTTTTAGCATTTTAAAATATAACTTAATGAGAATATGAACCGTACTGAGGGTTTAGTGCAACGAAGAAATGTTATAAAGGAGAGTAACACAGACGGACAGAAAGAAAATCACGACAACGATGATAAGAAAAATGATAAAAATTATGATGACGGAGATTCCAAGGAAACTAAATTGACATTAATGGAAGAAGTGTTACTGTTAGGGTTAAAGGATAAAGAGGTGAATATTTACATGACTAACTGATCTGATAAATACAATGGCATTCCAGCAGTCTAAAGATCGTGACATGCTCATCTTCTACCGTTTCAGGGTTATACATCATTTTGGAATGACTGCATATCCAGTGGTCTAAGAGGATGCATTCTAATTGAACTGGGCTTAAGAGGACGACTTGAACTGGAGCGAGCTGGAATGCGTAGGAAAGGCTTGTTGTCTAGAAAAGTGATTGTAAAGTCAGGTAGGTGACTACTGCTCAAGTTTAATTAACAAACCCATATATCTGTTTTAAAAGTGACGATAAAATTTTGAATATTCTAAAGTACTCATTAACAACTGATCAACACTGAAGCTAAAGGTACTATTAATGCTAAATTGATTAAAGCTATATTTTCTCACATAGAATATCCTTTTTGTTCCAGAAAATGCATTTCTTTAACCTAGTATAAATATAGTAAAAAAGTTGACAATTTAATTTTCTTTCATCCAAATTACAAATATTGAAATTTGAAAATTGTCTGAAAAATTAATCACTACATCCTAAGTTTTGTTTACATAATATATTTTCTAGAAATTAAAATTTATAAGCTATAAGACTTAGACTAAATAGCAACCACATAACATCAAATGAGCCATAAGGATGTTGAGTAGTCCTCAATGTTTAAAAAAAAATTGTAATCTTTCACACTTACACAACCTCAAAACCATCTATTATTCTTAGTATATGGTGAGCAGATAATGATGAACTAACAGGGGATTTTTTGTGACAGACGAAAATAAACAATCTTACTAATTATTTAAAAAAACAAGCTATCAATAATTAACTATAAAAGAACTAAAGTATCAGCTTGAATTGAAATTAATTTTGATAACATTTAAAAAATACATTAGCAAACATTATTTTATTGATAAAATATTTTCGTAGAAATAGTCAATATTTAATTTTCTTTTATATTTAGAAGCAAATTATTTAAAAATAATAATAATAATTAATAATAATAATTTATTTATTAACCTTGATACATTTACACATAATAATTTATAATGGTTCTTGAAACTTGTTGTGCAAGATACTCTAAAGCAATTTCAAATTCTAATAAGCAAACAAAATTAATTATTTCACTATCAACAAGCTCTTCTTAAATTACATTGTAACAAAATAAAATAAAAACATTTTAGATACTTTAACCGGTGATGTTCTGCTAGATGAAGCTCTGAAACATATGAAAGATACTGACCCTCCAGAAACAGTACAAAGCTGGATTGAATATCTGAGTGGTATGTAAATATTTATGATTTCAAATGTTACAGTTGTGCAACAAATATGACATTTACCAAGAGCTTAGAGTTTATGTGTTGTGAAAATTAAGTTATGCAATTTTATCAGGAATTGTAACTTTGTGTTTTGGAGGGCAATAGATCCAATTTCACAGTTTTTGAGAATTGGAAATAAGTATGTTATAATCTTGAGAAAAAACTATGGTTTATGTTAGTCAATATTTCTAAGAGATTTTAGCTCTAGGCAGGTTTAGAAACTTGGCAGTAGATTTTAGTATAATACCAATAAGTGGTTAAATTAAATGTTGAATAGATTAAAACTCCTAAAAATTATTCAAAATAAAACAATAAATCTTTTTAAATAGAATAACAGATTTAATTTTATTTTACAACAAATTGGCTTGGCGCAATTGCTTTCCAAGGCAAGGATATTTACTAGGGTTTGCCTACTGATCAAAATTCAAGCATAATTTCTGGCACCTTAACATCTCTTCTGCCAGAAGCTGGAATGGCACCTTAGGCTACCAGCGAATAGGTGGGGAAAAGTGTTTAAATTCTTATATATTACATTTATTTGCTTTATTATCAATAGCCACCTCATAAAAGAAATTATACTTCACTGTTTGGCCGTGGCCTATTTATATGAAAATATATGGAAATGAGTTTTAAAGATGTAGATGGACAATATTTTTAGGTGAAACATGGAATCCAATGAAACTGAAATACCAGTTAAAGAACGTACGCGAAAGATTGGCTAAAAATCTGGTTGAGAAAGGGGTTTTAACAACAGAAAAACAAAATTTTCTTTTATTTGACATGACGACACACCCTCTCACAGATAATGTCGTTAAGTGCCGTTTAGTTAAAAAGGTAAGTCAAATAATAATGTTTTGATATTTAGTTATTTAAAACCCTTTATTATTAAAACCAGCTACTTCAATACACACCTGCCAATTAACAACAGTAAAGCTGATTGTTTATAAATAATTTGCAATAATAATGTCGTTACCATTAAGGTATGATTTATGAATGCAAACAAACATGCTATTAATATAATATGAATATGTAAAGAATTTATTTTCATGCTTAAATAAAAAACCTGAATATGTTAACTAAGTACACTGTAACTTAGTACATATTATAATTATCAAGGATTACGAGAGTTTTGTTAATATTAACACATAATGCTTAAATCATGGTTTTTAACTTGGAACACTGAGAATTAGCCCATAAATGTAGTATTCGTACATGAATATTAAAAAATGATGCATTTAATTACATATTTGTATTGGTGGTAATGTTCATTGAAAACCCGCTCGGGCAGATACTAATATGATCCTGCCTATTTCTGCCGCAATCCATTGATGCATTACAGTTTTGAAGCATCGTATAGGTTAGGCAACGGCTTGGCTCTGCCCCTGGCATTGGTGAAGTCCATGGGCGACGGTAACCACTCACCATCAGGTGGGTCGTATGCTCGTCTGCCTACATGGGCAATAAAAAAAACAATAAAAATGGTATAGCCGTGTTATACTACAATGATTGAGGCTTCGACATCTCGTCACGGTGTGTGGCAACATTCAAATTGTCATATCTATGGGCTACAGTACAAATTCACATTACAACTGGTTCCGCATCAACGCAATTAACAAATATTGTTTTTAGGTTCAAGAAGCAGCACTACGTCGTTCAATTACTGACGTAGCACATGCAGATAAAAGATCTTTAGCGTTATTGATGTTGGCACACTCAGCTGATGTGCTAGAGAATGCCTTCGCGCCCTTATCCGATGAAGACTACGAGTTGGCGACGCGGCGCGTGCGAGCCCTGCTTGATCTAGATTTCGAAGCGGAAGCCATGAGGCCCGATGCTTGTGAAATTATGTGGGCAGTGTTTGCGGCCTTCACTAAATAGTTGTAATACGTTATCGTCAATGGCGATTCTTAGAAAATTTAACTATAAAATATGGTTTATATTTATCTGTTCATAAGCCCAATATATTATGATGACAAACACTATCGGAGTTAATTCAAACTGGAATGGCCGTCGTCGGTACATAATATGGATCGTTGTACGAAAACCCAGAAGAACAAGTTTAATGCCATACATTTTACTGTCGTGAAAAATCTTGGTAAAACTTTGTAAAATTTGTACAAACCAGACTGTAAATAAGAATATGTAACCAGTATTAAATTATTCCATTTGGTGCATTTTTATTGTTTTATTTGTACTATCAAAATTATAGGAAAATCAAAGTTAACGAAAATTGTTTTTTAAGCTAACTTAGTCTTATATGTATTTTAAAAAATCAAGAAACAAAAACTAGTAAAAGTGTTTGTCGAATTTCAAAATTGCATAGCCTTTTACGGAAAATTCTATTTTAAAAAAGATTTTCAGTTAAAATCCAAGACGATATATGTTTGTCGTGTTTGTTTGAAAGGCACAAAAAGGTATGTTGTGTTTAAGAGGTATTGTAAATTAAATGATAGATTAAAATAATTATTGAATTGTATAACCATGTACAGTGTGGCTTATCGTAACTTTCAAAGTTAGATGTGTGTATTATTATTGGCTTTTAAGGCGAAACTTTCTGATTGAGTTCACTCCAAAAAATGAAAACAGAAAGAAGTCATTTTCGTCAGTCAATTTGTTATGATTGGCCTCCTGTATTATTAATATGCCTATATTATTTAGATACTAGATAATTTCATCAAAATAGTTTTTTCTACTTCAATATTTACTGTAGTCATAGTTTGACTGAGAATCATTGGCGTGTATTAATTGAATATTTCTGTTTGTTTTCTTCAAATTTATTGTACGGATAAGTATACATTGTGTTAAAATAGCAATATTCTGATAAGTATTAGCGTACAAGAATTGTACATTAATAAATTCATGCGATACAATCAGGTTTTTATGATATGATAAATTCTGTTAGATAATTTAGTTTTCAACATATATATTTTTACTGTTTATTATTAAAAGTATTTTGCAACGATATCTAATTATTGGAATGTTGAAAAATGATAATAATTTTATTTAACGCAACGCGGAGTTTGTTAATGTAATAAACTATCTAAATAATAAAATTAAACGTCTATATTTGCGTCACGTACATATCTGGAGCGAAACCTTGAATCCGCAAATATCGTTGTTGAAACTCGTTGGATGGACTTCGAGTCAAAAAATAAAGTACGAAACTTGTTTTAAATAAACAAAGAGAAATAAGTAATCCTTTAGTTTCTTGTCACTAACACTCTCTCAATAGAGACTATCAGCGTCTTGAAAGGCACGTCAATATAAAAACCTTAGGGCCTGTGCACACCACGTTTTTTAAACGCGCTGTCGACGCGCGTTTGTAGCGATACAGACGCGATACGCACGCAAGTCAGACGCAGCCTGTAGACCTTTGCACACCTGTATACATTCAAATACGCCTTTGAATCGATACAGACGCGATGCTGACGCGCGTTTGTATCGATACACATGCACGTTAGCATCGCGTTCGTATCGATACAAACGACAACAAACCACTCTGTAGGATAAAAGCGCGCCGTCGACGCGCGTTTGTAGCGCTACAAACGCGATACGCACGTAATTTAGAAGAAACTTGTAAACCTTTGCACACCTGTATAAATTCAAATACGCGTTTGAATCCATACAGACGCGATGCTAACGCGCGTTTTTATCGATACACATGCGCGTTGACATCGCGTTTGTATCGATACAAACGACAACAAACCGCTCTGTAGGATAAAAGCGACGGCGCGTATAAAAAACGTGGTGTGCACAGGCCCTTAGCGAGTTTTTTAACGTACTCAATATCGCAAAAGTTAACTCAAATTTGCTTGCAGTTGGAACAGCGCTCTTAGTGGCTAAGGTAAGCAAGCGTTCCAACTCTATACAAATTTGAGTTAACTTTTACGCTATAGAGACTGTTAAAAAACTCGTACAAAGCACAACGAACCCGCGTCCAACTTTAATATTTTTCGAGGGATTTCATGAACAAAAAAAGATGGGATTAGTGTATAAATAAGGTAATTATAAACTAACTAGCCGTACCCGTCCGCTTCGCTGGGCATTTAAAATTAACATTATTATTTTTCACCCCCACAAAGATTCTCATCATTAACGCCCCCGCAACTGGTGTAGGGAGGCCAACACTCATATAAATATTAGCCTATCCATTAAGTACATGTATTTTCTACATGAACACCAAGTTTCAAGTCAATCGGATGCATGGTTCAGTAGTTATAACGAAACATCCGTAAAAACCACTGTATATTTATATATGTATTAGTATAGACTACATATTCCCGCGCTAACTAAAATTTAACCTTGTTTTTCTTTGAGATAATGATGTATGTTTTTATATTTTTAATTTATGTATATATATATATAGTACAAACTATGTAAGTATAGTATCTTATGCACTTTATTAAATAAAACTACTTTTCTTATTTGTATGATATATGCGTCATATATTATGGCTGCATTAACCTACAATGAATATCTATTTCATAACATTTTTTTATATGATAGGTATTTTGTATGATAAATATGTAAAATAAAATAGATGTGTCGAAATTAAGTAAATAAAATTATATCTACTATACAAATATTTTGTTAAATTCTTTGTTAAACCTAAGTTAGAAGCTCGCAGCCCAGAATTCTTACCTTTTATTTATACCGAAAAGCAATCATGTGTCTTTTTGTGTGGATTCTTTTGTCCCAAAAGCCTTTACAACCTTACCTGAATTACACTTCCTATCTGTTTCAAATGACAGGATAGCCAGCATTTTAAATTGTGTCTACGGCAGTTCAAAATGCCTATAACAAATAAAGTAGAGCCTCACCGCCTGTTTGTTGGTAACTCAAGGCCTCAGCCCTGGTGATCTCCAATACCACAGCATGAATACCGCGGCCATGTTAACACACTAATTATAACAAAAAATAACTGCAATACCAAATTACTGTAGGTAACTGCTATCCAACCATTTAAACTGTATTACGCAGAAGCATCGGTGGAGAAATAAAAGACATTTGCAGTACTGACAATATTGAACCAACACATTTTCATGCTGGAAAACTTGTCAGAACTCGCTACCAGCTACGTAACGTGTGACACGATCAAAACACCTGAAATAAGTTCCTGTAGTAATTAAAAGCGTTCGCCTTCGGAGAACACCGGGAATCAAAGTTTATTTTACTTTATAGAAGTCGTCGTGGCCTAACGGATAAGACGTCCGGTGCATTCGTGTTGAGCGATGCACCGGTGTTCGAATCTCAGGCGGGTACCAATTTTTCTAATGAAATACGTAAACAAATGTTCACGATTGACTTCCACGGTGAAGGAATAACATCGTGTAATAAAAATTAAAAACCCGCAAACATAATTTGCGTAAATACTGGTGGTAGGACCGCTTGTGAGTCCGTGCGGGTGGGTACACCACCCTGCCTATTTCTGCCGTGAAGCAGTAATGCGTTTCGGTTTGAAGGGCGGGGTAGCCGTAACTATACTTGAGACCTTAGAACTGATATCTCAAGATGGGTGGCGCATTTACGTTGTAGATGTCTATGGGCTCCAGTAACCACTTAAGACCAGGTGGGCTGTGAGATCTTCCACCCATCTAAACAATTTAAAAAAAAACATAGTTGAAAGATTAAAGGTGAAAGATTTATGGAGACATAAAGGCACCATGTGTGAGAACTTAGAATCAACGAATATTGGAAGGCGGTGTTACGAATCTTGAACTCATTTTATCATACAGACGTTTTTTTTTCAATTTCATTATAAGTGAATGTTATTTCAAATTTCTAATGTGTTTAGGGCGAAAATTAAATAAAAAATAACGTAATTCGTTTATTTTTAATATAAACTTGCACACTTCACACACATTAAATAAGTCTTATACCTCTTCATGACTTATCCATATATAAGTATACTCAATGTGGAATCCCCTATGATGACATGAAGCACTCGGATGAATAAACGTTTATTATTATTCTGAAAACGTAATAGAAGAAAATTTAAACGTTACATATTAGATAACATTCTCGAAAAGTATATAATTTTTGTTCATACACAAATTTGTTACGCCTAACTACATGTTAGCTTTGGCTTATAAAAATTGATTTTCACCTAGCTCACAATACCGTGCAAGTCGAATAATTTTATTTTGAACGGCAAAAACAAAATCCTTAATCTTTTCTAAGAATATTGTCAGATACATGTATATCTAAACCGCATACCGGCTACCGTAAACAGTGAATATAGCATATAATTAGTTAGTTTTCTTATACCAATTTATGCATCAAATATATGTGACAAAATTCTTAGAATGTAATCACCCTAATTGGCGACAAATAACCGAAAACTTACAACATGTTAAGTATTACATATAAAAGTATAATGGTTCTATGTAATTATAATTTTAAATTAAATGCTTAATGCGTAATACAATAACTCCCTGGTTAACAGTTTAATACGAAGAACGAACACTTTTTGGTAAAAATGGCTTAATTTTAAGTAAATAATGTGAATACTTAGGTACTTATTACTTGATAATACGTTGCACTTGAACCAGAAATACCAACTGTAAATTTCTCTTTATTACAAATGAATTATTTAAAACATTAAAAACATTTTAAAAAATGCTTCATGTTATCATAGAATTACATTTAATTAAATATATTCCTAGGATTTACATCGTCTTCTGGCATTTTTGAATAGGTATGCAGCATATATTAACAGTGAGGATAAATTTAGGTAGGTACTTAGCTCTATTCAAACTTGACATTCAAAAAGGTACATCAACACTTACTTTTAACTATACTTATTTGAGGAATTTACGAATAAACAATCTTTATTGAATGTTGATTGCTCAACTGCGGGCTACTCGTTTTCATTAGGACTCCTGCTATATATATTTATGATTTTCAGAACCATAGAACAGCGAAAACTTGAATATATCGGAACATTTTACGAGTATGAAAGATTTATATTATAGAGACAGTTTCATTTCCTTACTACAGTGCAAATCACTACAATAAATTCGAATTAATTAACATAGATTTCAAATAATTGAAAGGATTTGTTGAAATTCGTAATTTAAAAGACGATTACGTCACATCAAATAAAGATACGCTAAATACAATAAGACAGTAATTAACCTACGTACGTACACTAAACATAAATTATGCTAGAATATGTTTAACTACGAGTAAATTCTTTAAAAGTTACATATGACGTCCTGTACTTTCACATATTACACACTTCAGAGTTGGTTCACAGCCCAGAAATTATAATTAAGTTTCTTAAATGATTATAAATTAAGCGTATTTGAATAAAATTTTATAAATGAACATTAAAACTAAGATAATAAAATTTTGTGCAAATTACATTTCAGAATTGATTTGATAAATATTTTATTTTCATTATCGGTATTCAGAGGTCTTGCAAAGGTCTGTGTATACATCGTTATGTATTAGAAATTATTTTATGATTTAAAATGAAATAAATATTAATACAACAGATTAAATTCCTTATGCTGTGCCTGAGTGACATACATACATACTTTTCTTCATAATAAGTTGAGAACCTATCTATAAAGACCATAATATCTATTGTTATATTTACTAAGTTTTAGGCAAGCTCGACTAAAACGTTTTCAGGTACGATGAATGGTTAGGAGAATATTATATTATTAATCAGTATAATCTTGAACTATTAGAAATGCCACCACTAGTGACTGAAAAGGGATCAATAATAGACTAGCACGAAATGCATTGGTGTCAGTTCCTGTTTAATTAGTACCGATATTAAGATTAAAAATTAATACTGCAGAGTACGGATTGAGATCGTGTAGATTTTCAAGCTAACTTGATTAGTTCGCCGTCAACCGTCACCACGCCTCCGTGTACCTGATGTCGTACTCTTGAAGTTGCGGTAGTCTGTCACGTAAGACCTCGAAAGCCTCCGCCGACAGTTTGGTGCTGTTGAGATTTAATCGCCGCAAGTTGGACAGTCCTAGAAATAAAATAAAAATTAATCGTCTGACCTAATAACCTTTAAACAACTTTGTTCAAATATGCAAACGTGGGGTACCTGACAAGGCCTCGATGCCTTTATCCGATACCGGAGTTTCGCACAAATTGAGCACTTGCAATTCTGTCAGATGCTCTGCTATTAACTGCAGACCAGTGTCGCCGAATTTAGTAGCCCAGAGATTCAGATAGCGAAGTGAGGGTAGCTGGAATGATATAAATTTGAAGAATAACCATATTATTATTAACACTAAGCATACCATAACGGGTCAAATAACCCATTTTGAAATTTTGCATTGAAAATGCAGGTATCATCTTATTGCTTTTGTACATTTGACTTAATGACTTTTTTTTACCAATTAATCTACAGTTATTATACTATTTTTTTATTTTTTTTTGTTTCTTTTGAGTAATACTTGTCGTATACCGTAATCTACCCGCTATAGTAAAAATAGGTACCAGTAAATGTTGGTATGATTAGTGTTAAAAGAAGAGTTAATTCCTAGGGTCGAAAAATCGAATCCAAAACATTTGCATAATCAATAATCACAGCGTAGAATATGTTGTTGTATTTTATTATATATTTAAAAAGCAAACAAACGGTTCTTTATTTTAAAACTAAATCATTTAAATTTGATTGATATATAGTCTCAACTCATCCAAATGACTGAAATGTTATATAGCAAATATAGTAAACTAATGATTGCTTAAGCCATCTTTTACACATATCATATCTTTTATATGCATGGGCACACGAGCTCTGTACCCATTTACTATTAAGTAGTCACAAGAGCCTATAGATGACACAACGAATTGCCGTCACCGACCCACAGAACAATAAAGCCGTGATTTGTACTGCTCACATAGGTACACCAAAAAATATATTTAACTTTAAGCAATTTATTTAGTTTCTATCTGAAGATTCATATAACATTATTTGAAATGGAAATTAGGATATAAAGCAGCGGACGTTCTATTAAGCTAAGATCTAAGCTTAGATTGACTTATTATAATATTCCATATACGAAAAGTCTTGCTTATAAATCTAAAAGGGAATTAAATATATATTAAAAATCGTTCGTTACCTTTATGAGATCTTGAGCGCATGCACTGGTTACGCTTGTGAAGGCAAGCGACAAGCACTCGAGGTTCCCGAGGGAGCCCTGTTCCAGTAGTGCAGTTACATCGGCGTCGGTCGTGTGCATGGGGAGCGCAAGGCGTCGCGGTCCCCCCTTCGCTTGCTAAACAATTACAATCTATTAATTAACCGAAAACTAGAAACATAAATCTATCTATATATATAAAAATGAATTGCTGTTCGTTAGTCTCGCTAAAACTCGAGAAAGGCTTGGAACGGATCGGATTAACGGTAGGCAGCGGCTTGGCTCTGCCCCTGGCATTGCTGACGTCCATGAGCGACGGTGACCACTTACAATCAGGTGGGCCGTATGCTCGTCTGCCTAAAATGGCAATAAAAAAAAAATTGGCTAATTTTGGTCTTGAATCATTTGTGGAAGTACAGAGAAGGCTTAAAAGGTAGATAAATTATTATATTATATTAAAATGCTCGGAATTAAATAAAAATAACAATTTTGTTTTTCCTTTCATGTGTCCCCCGTTGGACGGATTCTTTTTGTTTGTTTTAAGTTTATTTTATACAAAAGTTTAGGTCTTTTATTTATCGTTGGAGGCAGTACGAAGTCTGCCGGGTCAGCTAGTTGAGAATAAAAATTTAGCTAAAATCGCTTTGTTTACTTTTTTTCCGTGTTCTCGACCTCTAAAAAAAACGCCTCATCGATAGACCTATAGTAAATTATCAATGTATATAACTTGTAATGCTTAGTTTAGAATGTTTCAATCATGAATGTTAATCCAATCGTACCTATAGTGAGAAGGAAACATGAAAAATGTTAAAGGAATTTCGAGGATAAAGATATTATAGGTATAAATCGAGAAAAATATTCGTGTTATTTGATTTATACTGACGAACCAAACAAGCTAGGAATTCTCGATTTTCTTTTGCTTACCAAATAATATACATTCGTACGTTTACTGTGTAATTATTAGTAAAAGAGTATCATTCCGATCTGTTTTTTACATTAATATGACACCATGATTTACCAAACGTTGAAGATTCTTCTGTCTGTCACAGAGTTCACTATAAGATTTTTGCCCAGAATTTGTTCCTTGCAGCGCTGCAATTATTTCCAATTGTGTTTGTTCTCCGCTCGCAACTTCCCATTCAAGCATCAAGCATAAAGCGTCTAATGCCGCTTTCTAGAAAATAATAATGATCATCGGTTCAATTTATTAGGACATCTTAAATACCAAACCAACACATTATCCCAAATAGATTGATAACTCACATGTTCACATAAAGCTACAATGACGAAATCTGGTAATTGCTTGCTCATGCTTTGGAGAAAGCTTTTCCTTTTACAGCAACAGTTTAACAAAGCTCCCAACTGAAAATATGTAAAACTTGATTAGAGCTCAAACAAGAATTTTACATAAAGCCCCCGACCACAGAACGAATACTAAATCAATATATTTGAAAAGTATTGTCTGCTGTACTGTCTTCAGTAAAGAATTTATCTTTTCTTCAAAAAATTGTCATTTGTATTTGTGTAATACGGAAATTTATTTACCATATCTCCCCAAAGTTGGCATAGCTGCTTGTTTGGAATGGCTAGCAAAGGATCTGAAGGCGCAGCAGCTCTGAGCCACGAGGGCGGGTAAAGCCTTGCAGCGCGAGCGGGCGCCACGCAGCTATGAGCGGCGCATCGAGAATCTCTCACCAACGCGTACAGAACATTACCAAGTCTACTGGCCACACGGGGACAATTCAGAGCCCCAGAGCATAGAGGTACGGGCTGGAGAACAGCGCCGACAACTACGAGCCAATCCTCGTATTCACACCTACAACAAAAACAAAAAACGACGGGTGACGTCATTATCTTAAAATAATTGATGATTTCAACTTCAAATATGCGAACACTGACCTAATAGCTCTCAATCATGCCAATCATTCCCAATTTATAGGTACTAAAACATTAAATGACGGCTTGACCTAAATCTACAAACTTGTTGTTTCGGAGAACTACTCACATGTGTTCCAGAATATCCACGAAACATAAGACTTCCTCCTCGGCGTCATTGCATTCGTGTTCCTTCGAAGAGTTCCTGAAGAAGTCATCGAGGGCAGCCAGTGCTACCGCGGCAAGGTTCGGTGCAGCCCTCGGATACGGGCAAGCGGCGCGGTTACCGTGCGTGACTTCTACGAATCGACGTACCAGCGACGATCCTGAATTGTGGGCGCTCAAAGCACTGTGGAAATCAACGGAGAATTATCAAATATTTTTTTTGTAATAGGTTGGACGACTTTACGACCAGTCTGTCTTGCGATTATCAAAGCTCATAAAATTTCATATATTCATTCCAAGAGCTTTCATCATTCATTCCAAGAGCTTCTAAATGAAAACGCTGTCTAATCGGCAAAAGGATCAAAATTTAATATTTGAGATTGTGTAGATGCAGATGCAACGAAATTAAATATCAATTTAGGAGCCAAAATAATACTGTGATTAATAAAGAATAAATTTAAACGGAAAAGAGTTTTGAATAGTATTTATAAAAATTATATTATAACGTTTAAAGATTTTTAAATGTTCAAAAAATAAATACTATTTTCTAGACTTTAGAGTCTTAAATCGACTTGTAGAATTCGATTAATTCAATAAAAACTTTGAGAGGAACCACCTAATATGATATGCTATTTTCAATTATACGTTGATACCGGTGGTCGTCATTTCAACAACCACGATGGTTTGTGGTTACCATCGCCTGTGGACGTCAGCAATGCCAGGGGCAGAACCAAGCCGCTGCCTACCGTTAAGTAGGTACTCTCCGCAAGCCTCCTTTGAAGAAGGACATGTCAAAACGCTCGCGAGACACCGCAGAGGGAAGCTCGTTCCAAAGCCGGATGGTACGTGGCAAAAAATATCTTTGGAAACGCATTGTGGATGAACGCAGTAGTTCTAGGTAGTATGGATGAACTGTACTCCGGTGGTGGGATGTACGTAAATGATTAGAGACAGTCTTAATTCTAATAAAAATGGTTTCGAACAATGAATCATTGAAAATTTAGGTATTATCAATAAAATTGTCATAATAAAATAGCCATGCAAGGACATCATTTCATTTTGTAAATCCATTTATACATATATATACTTTTTACTGTTGCGAAACAGCATCATGCTAATTCAGCTGTGCGGTGAATTATCTGTATGGCTTTAATTGTTTTTCTGCTAAATTATTTATATGTATGTAGTCAAGGTTTGTGTGACGTATTTAGTAGACGTATGTGGTTATCGTAGGCAATTGACGTCAAACTCTGTTCGTAGACTAGTTTATAAAGCATAATTCATTTTATATTTACATGTTTCGTTATCATAATTTTCCTACACCATTAAGAGATCAGTCCGCGTTGTTCAGAAGGGTTCAAATTATATCCTTGTGTTAAGTTAATTATATATAATTATAACATTCAAATTGAAAACTAAAGGAAAAATCTTCATAAATATAGCAACTGAAATAAATGAATAAATATTATAAAGAGGAAAGATTTGTTTGTTTTTTTTTGTATTGAATAGGCTCCGAAACTACTGAACCGATTTGAAAATTTATTTCATTGTTTGGAAGCTACACTATTCCCAAGTGACATAGGCTTTAATCTTTTTTGAAAAAAAATAGGGATCCTTACTTAAACTTCAATAAACTCCAAGGTGTAAAAAAATTACCCAAAATATTCATTACATAGTGTGCCCTGCGAAAACTATTGATGATAGAATAAAATAATATACTACGACTTTCTAGAACACATTATTATTAACAAAAAGTGTCGCGACAGCATATGTCTATGCCGCAATAAGTGTTATTTTATTTAAAAAAATAAAACAACGTCAAATATCGTTGAAAATTTTGTCAAAGACCCGAGCGGGCCCGGAGCAGGCTGCTAGTAAATAAATAAAAAAACTATCACAATCAATTTTAAATTGAATTAGTCATAAAGTGTTTGGTGCTCAACGACAGGCCACCGATGATCTAGAGACATGAAGAATGTACTGGACACACCGTCCATCCAGGCTTCCCTTTGTTGTTATACTGATAACAAGATATTTATTGAGAAAATGCATAACTCCGATGCAAAATGCAACCGTATGCAATATGATGTGCGCGCTTGCCCGTAAAGGATGTTGTCCGCGCCAGTACTTCACGTACAAGCGGGGACTACGAGGTCTGCGGGGGGGTCCAACCACCACCACGGCATCGACGACTCGAGCGGCGAGGACGGAACACACACAGCGACACAGAACACTACTGGAACGATATAGAATCGCACGCGCGACTCGCGGCTAATATTGCATTAAAACTTTATATACAGTCCACTTAACAATAAAACCTCAAGAACAAAACCTTTATTTTACTGAGCTACCGAACATAATGGTCCCAAGTGGAAGAAGAGCCGTCTTATAAGTCGCCGTGAAGAATTTTACCAACAAGATTCAATCATTCGGACTTTCTACCCGACCCGCCCGACATTACAACGTAAAAAAGTGTCGTCTTCAAGGATCGAGATTAAAACCGAGTGAGTCCGTTCCATATCCCATCTTTATTTGTCCTCTTATTCCCTAGAAATTTATATAGACTTATTTTGTGCCATACACGTAATTTTTTTCTGCTAACTTGTGTGTAAATTTTTTTTCGCTTGACCTTCATATGACCTGCAACGTCCCATTGTTCTAGATCGATCACCCGACCGTACCGCATTCCTGAATATCTATTTCCTTATACCTATTGCTACGTTGATTTTATTAAATTAATTGCTTTTTTGCTTAACTTATTTTTTCGATTTCTACCTTCAACTTTTATTTTTTTAATTTATTTCCTTTAGCTTATTGCTTATTATCTTATTGGCTTGCTTGAAAACAAAATGTCCGACGAAAGAATTAAAAAGCTGTTAAAGCTACGTGGTAGTCAGAAGGCGAAGTTAACGCATTTTTCAAATTATATAAACATCGCGAAGTCATATTCATCATTAAGCAATCCGCACCGAATAGAACTACAAAATAGACTTAAGGCTATCGACGAAGCTTACATAGATTTTAATAAATTACAGACTGAAATCGAAACTATTTCAGACGATGAAGAGAAAGAGTACGCAGAACGGGAGCAGTTTGAGACTGTTTACTTTACCGTCACTGCGCTTGCGCATAGTATGCTGGAACCAACACCCAGTAGTGGGCAAACTAGTTACGGTGGATCCGGGACGATCTCAAATGAAAAGAAAGATTTTTTTCGTCTTCCGGACATCAACCTACCCTCTTTCGATGGAGACTTGCATCACTGGCTCGAGTTCCGAGATATGTATATTTCTCTTATACACGATAACACACGAATTAATGAAATTAGTAAATTCCATTATTTGCGAACGTCCCTGAAGGGAAATGCGTCATCAGTGATTCAAAGCCTAGAATTTACAGCTAATAATTACAAAATTGCATGGGAATTATTAACGGAAAGATACAACAATAAAAAAATTCTTATTAATAATCATATTCAGGCTTTATTCAACGTTGAACAAGTGCAAAAAGATTCATCAAAATCATTAAGATTTTTAGTAGATATTATTAATAAAAATTTAAGATCACTAAACATCTTGGATCAGCCCACAGACCAATGGGATGTCTTGATTATATTCATGATGAGTAAAAAACTAGATTTTATTTCAAACAGGCAGTGGGAAGAGTTTAAAAGTTCATTAAGTGAGCAACCAACTTTAAAACAATTTATCACATTTTTAAATAACAGAGCAGAATTATTAGAAACACTTAGTAGCAACAAACAACTACACAAAAATCCTCAAACTGACACACAAGTTCATAAATCAAAATCATTCGCTATAGTTACAAACAATACAAATCAAATAAAACACCCTATCTGTCCACTGTGTAAACAAAATCATTATCTATTCAGTTGCGATGCATTTAGAGCTTTAGACGTTAACTCACGTATTAATAAAGTTTCCACCTACCATAATCTTTGTAAAAATTGTTTACGCACAGGTCATCAAGACAAAAATTGTAGACTTACCCACTGTAAGTATTGTAACTCACGTCACAACACTCTCCTTCACCGAGAAGTTGACAAAAATACAACTTCGAACATAAACACAGAAAACATAGTATTGTCTGTACACACAAATTCATCATCAAACATCCATTCATCTCTTGCACCCAATCATCAAACCAATGTATTACTTTCCACAGCGATGGTTAAAGTGATGGACAAGAATGGACGTTGTCACAACGCCCGGGCTCTGCTGGACAACGGCAGTACTTCTAACTTCGTGACCTCCGACCTCTGCGAGAAACTAGGTCTGCCGCGTCATAACACAAACTCAACTGTCATCGGAATCAACAGTAAACTTTCATCTAGTACTAAAATGTGTACATTGTCACTACAAGCTTGTAATGGCAGCTATAAGGCGAGCGTCGATTGCTATATATTGCCAAATATCACTACATCATTGCCTTCAACATTTATATACAAAGAACACATACCCATACCTACCGGAGTCGAACTAGCCGACCCCTCTTTTAACGTTCCTTCGGCTATTGATATACTAGTCGGGGCTAGCATCTTTTGGAACATTTTAGGATCAAACACAATAAGCCTAGGTAAACATCAACCCACTTTACGTGAATCCAAACTAGGATGGATTGTGTCTGGCAGTGTTCTTCAACATTCCTCTTATAAAAATACTCACACGCATTGCCACTTCACTCAATCTCTTGAATCTCAGCTTAGTCGGTTCTGGGAGTTAGACTCAGTCTCTTCTAGTCATTCTTTGTCTAAGGAAGAACGAGAATGCGAGGCAATCTTTAGAGAGACAACAAGACGAAATAAAGAAGGTGAGTTTATAGTTACTATTCCTCTTAAACAGTCACCTGACGTTCTGGGATATTCATACACAAAAGCAAAATTAAGATTTCTTTCTGTAGAGAGAAAATTACAGCGCGATGAGAAACTGAAGAATGATTATCATAATTTTATGCGTGAGTATATAAATCTTGGGCATATGATACAAATTACACCTCATACACATAAATCAACATCAAACAATCACTCTTCTAACATAACATCGGACACTCATTCATCGTACATAACAAAAAACGTTCATGCATCGGACAACACATCAAATAACAATCCTTCTAGCATTACATCAAACATACAATCACATAACACAACATTAAACACATCCATACAACAATCCGAAGCATACAACACTTCAAACATAATACAGAAATCTACATCTGGGAATCTGCACGCATTTAATAAAAACATAAATAATTACTTACCTCATCATGGAGTGATACGGGAATCCAGCACAACCACTAAACTACGAGTAGTGTTTGATGCATCAGCAGCGACGTCCTCCGGTAAGTCGTTTAATGACATACAGCACATTGGCCCTACAGTACAAGACGATCTTCTTTCCATCCTGCTGCGATTCAGGCAACACAAATATGTGGTTACCAGCGATGTGGAGAAAATGTATCGGGCTATACAAGTAGAACCTTCTCAACGTAGTTTACAGCAAATATTATTTAGATTTGATCCGTCAGAACCGTTGCATACTTACATTCTGAACACTGTAACATACGGAACGGCATCCGCTCCCTTCTTAGCTACTCGATGTTTAATTGCTCTTGCTGAGCAATGCACAGATCCAGAGACTAAACGAGCAATAGCACATGACTTTTATATGGATGACTATTTGGGAGGGGGTAATTCAATTGAGATGGTAACAAAACTTTGTCGTAATATTATCAATACACTAGACTCGGCAAGATTTAACTTACGTAAATGGCGATCTAATAGTACAAAAATATTGCAAACTATTTCTGAAATTAAGGCAGATAAAGATAAGACGTTAAATTTGAATAACTCTTCGCCGAGCAAAACTCTTGGTCTTCACTGGAACTCTGAATCAGATAACTTCTTCTTTTTGTTAAATTTACATCAGACCTTTAAAGTCACTAAACGTACAATCTTGTCAGAAATTAGTCAGGTTTTCGATCCTTTGGGGCTCGTCGGACCATGCATTGTTGAAGTCAAATTAATAATACAACAGTTATGGAAAACCAAGTCCGACTGGGATGAAGAAGTTCCAATCAACTTAAAAACATCATATTTGAGCTTAATGCAATCACTTCCATCACTTAATAATATAAATATTCCTCGATGGTCCTTTAACGACGACACTGTTACCATCGAAATTCATACGTTCTCAGACGCATCAGAACGCGCTTACGGAGCGAGTTGTTATATTAAAACTGTTACAAGTAATGGCAATATTCGCGTTCGCCTTTTAGCTTCTAAGAATAAGATTGCACCCATTAAGTCAAGTACAATACCTCGTCTTGAATTATGCGCGGCCTTATTAGGTACTAGACTATATATAAAAATTATCAAGTCACTCACTGTTCAGTTTGATCGTTCTTTCTTCTGGACAGATTCTACTATTGTGCTAGGATGGCTAACCGCACCTTCTAATCGCTTAAAATCGTTCGTTCGAAATAGAATTAATGAAATACATGAAAGTACGAATGGTCACAGCTGGAGCTACGTACCGTCTAAAGAGAACCCAGCAGACCTGGTTTCTCGGGGGGCGAGGGCTGATGTACTCAGCGCATCCAGTCTGTGGTGGATTGGTCCATCTTTTTTACATTCAACTCATACACAATTTCCAGTCAATCCTAACGCACAAACACTAAAAAACCTTCCGGAGATGTCTTTTGTTGTTAACACTACAGAAAATTCAATTGTCATGTTAATTAATAAAATATCAGACTTTTCGTAATTATTAAGAATTACAGCATACATCAAAAGATTTATTTATAATTTAAAAAATAAAAACTCACGGAATACAGATAATAATTTATTATTTACGGAAATATCTTCAGCTCACAATACCTTAATTCGTCTTGCACAGCAGGATACGTTTCCGGAGGAATATCATATTCTCAAATCAAACCAAATTTTGCCCTCGAAAAATAGACTTTTATCTCTTTCTCCTTTTCTCGACTCTGACGACATTATTCGAGTTGGAGGTCGACTCAATAATTCTTTCTACAGTTACGATGTTAAACACCCAATACTCTTGTGCAGTAAACACATTCTTACGAAACTTATTTTTGTTAAACAACACAAAGATTCCCTTCACGCTAGCCCTTTACTTCTACTTTCACAAATAAGACAGAAATACTGGCCGCTTGGTGGGAGAAATTTAGCGAAGCGTGTAGTAGGCCTATGTATTCGCTGTGTTAGGCAGAAGGCTAAAACTACACAGCCCGTTATGAGCGACTTACCGAGCAATAGGCTGCAGTTAGAATTTCCGTTTCTGAATACTGGAATTGATTACGCCGGGCCGGTGATGATTCTCAATCGAAAGGGGCGTGGTGGTAAACTGATAAAATCATATATTTGTGTTTTTATTTGCTTTGCAGTGAAAGCGTTGCATTTGGAGATCGTCTCGGATCTTACCAAGGAGGGCTTCCTTAGCGCACTCGATCGCTTCATAGCCCGTCGAGGGAAACCGCAGAATATTTACTGCGATAATGGAACTTCGTTCGTTGGAGCCTCCAACTATTTAATTCATAATTGTGTTAATGACATCAGCAGTCTAGGTATAAGGTTTAAATTTATTCCCGCTTACTCACCTCATTTCGGTGGACTGTGGGAAGCTGCCGTTAAGTCTGTTAAATTTCATTTGGTAAGAATATTGGGTCAATCACACTTAACTTATGAAGAGATGACAACTTGTCTGGCACAGATTGAGTCTATTTTAAATTCTAGACCTCTTACACCGATGTCATCAGATCCATCTGACTTAACCTTCCTTACGCCCGCCCATTTCCTTATTGGTCGGCCACTCACTTCGGTACCATATCCCGACATCACGGAAGCCAACATCACTCGTCTTCAACGTTTCCAACGAGTTGAAAGCTTAAAGCAACATTTTTGGAGGCGATACTCTAATGAATATGTTTCTCTCTTACAACAGAGATACAAATGGAAAAAATCTTCAGGTCAACTGCGGATCGGTGCAATGGTCATCATCAAGGACAAGACATTGCCGCCAATGATGTGGCTTTTGGGACGAATAGTTCGTCTCGTACATGGCAACGACGGCATCGCGAGGGTTGCTGACATTGCAACCACGAAAGGCATACTACGCCGGGCATACAACAACATATGCCCGCTTCCTGTGGACTCCTCGGAGATCCATATTGAAGAAGACGACTCTTCAACGCCGGGGAGGATGTCCGCGCCAGTACTTCACGTACAAGCGGGGACTACGAGGTCTGCGGGGGGGTCCAACCACCACCACGGCATCGACGACTCGAGCGGCGAGGACGGAACACACACAGCGACACAGAACACTACTGGAACGATATAGAATCGCACGCGCGACTCGCGGCTAATATTGCATTAAAACTTTATATACAGTCCACTTAACAATAAAACCTCAAGAACAAAACCTTTATTTTACTGAGCTACCGAACAGATGTTTTATTTTTATTGCTTAGATGGTTGGACGAGCTCACAGCCCACCTGGTGTTAAGTGGTTACTGGAGCCCATAGACATCTACAACGTAAATGCACCACCCACCTTGAGATATAAGTTCTAAAGTCTCAAGTATAGTTACAACGGCTGCCCCACCCTTCACACCAAAACGCATTACTGCTTCACGGCAGAAATAGGCAGGGTGGTGGTACCTACCCGCGCGGACTCACAAGAGGTCCTACCACCAGTAACGATATGTTATCTCTATTAATATTACGGACTATTATTATTTTATAATTGCGGACGTATTGTAATCACGGGTGGATGCTATCCTCTTGCATATTTCTGCCGTCAAGTAGTCAATGTTTCGTTTTGAAGGGTAGGGCAGCCCTCATAGAATACAATTGGGGCTTCGACCACACCTCCAGCTTGTAGCACTAACTATATTAATTATGAGCTCCAGTAACATCAGTTAGAAGTTCGCGCATACATGTAGTACAATGAAAGAAAATAAAAAAGCTATCTGTGTGCTTTTAACTCTCTTTTAACGCTGTTTAACTCAACTTTGTATGGAGTTGGAACGTTCGCCTACGTTTGCCGCTAGTGGCGCTGCATACAAATTTGAGTTAACTTTTACGCTATCGAACATATAAATTTGAGTTAACTTTTACGCTCTCGAGAACGTTACAAAACTCGCACTAAGCACACAGATTAACAGACTAATAAAATATTCGTACAGAATTATAAATCATTAACTTAAATCAATAAACCTTAATACGTTTCGTAATAAAAACAAGATCTGTTCATTGGATTAATTGACGTCAATTTATAAACTGTTGTAACCTCTACGCTGTGCCGGCTAAAGAAAAAAAGAAACAAGAGATTTCCAAATCATAGAGCGCGTTACCTTATGTAATCCCTGACGAGGCGGCGGGCGTTGGGGGCTCTTGCGAAATCAACGTTTCGGGTGAGGACACGACGCACGGGCGGAGCGAGAGCCGGTAGCGGGGCGGCTCGTGGACGCTGACGACACAGCCTGGCCAACGACGCGCACAGCTCACCGGTCGCACAACGTTCCGCTAGCAACGGCGCTGCCACATTGGTCAAGTTCTCAGCCCACTCTTCCCAGTCAGCGCTTTCCTTGTTCTTGAATATTTTAAAATTATTATTATTATTATTTTTTACACTTTTTTTTCCTACCTATGCTGATAGCTTTGAGAGGCTATTTCAGCTTCGCCCTAACGTGTAGGTCAGCTAACGGGGCTCAAATCGGAGTGTTGCTAACACTGGCCCTAGCAAGAGCATTGCTTCGCAGTCTACCACCGGATTGGAAACGCGACCCACCGAGAAGATCCGGCGAGAAACTCAGTAGGCTGTGTCTATGAGATATTTTATACTAAAACAGGTTAACACTGTTAGAATTAGTGAAATATTTTCGATAAAAATAATACTACGATTTTACTACATATGAGTCGTCTATTATCAAAGGTGGCAATCTGTGCATTTGGACAAAAAAAATTTATTGATATGTCAATTCAGGTTGATTTGAATATAATCGTCTCCTTCAAAGAATACGGTTCAAAACCTGCATTAAATAAAGGTTAATAGTTAACCTGTTATTTATCTAAGATGTCGTTCCGAAGAGTTTTGTGACTGCCAATGAAATACAAAGTCAATAATTCATTTTTCTGATTTACCAATCATTGTCCAAAAGTCAGATTGCCGGCTTTGATAATAGTCGACTCATATATTATAACATTAAAGGCTTATTTTCAATTTATACGGAAGCACTTAAGATACGAAACAAATTATTGTGTATACTCCTTTGTACGTAACGAAATTCTCAGAAGGGAAGAATGCGGTGTGAAATTCATTTTCCATTCATATGTTAAAATCTCACGATATTATAAATATCATATTTCATGTTTCAACCTTCCAATGAACATTATAAAGAATCAATGGTAATGGTACATACGAATTCCAATGTTTTCAATGTAATTCAATTATTATAATATTTTTTTGTATAAAATGTGCAAAGATCCTTTTTAATATGTTATTTGTCTCTTTGAAAATAATCCTACCTCAGAGATTAAGTCCGTAAGAATCAGCAGGGGCGCGCGTGTCACGCTTTCATCTTGAAGAGGTGTTGTCATGACGAAATCCACCATGTTCTAAAAGAATATGTATTTCAATTTATAAACATTTAAACTTTAACGACACCGTGTAGTACATAATCAAATGAAAATTAAATTTAAGAATGGAAACAAAAAAGTCACTTAACTCAGCGTTTTTTTCAAATAAAAGCAATTAAAGATTACAATTACCTTCAATTCCTTTAGAACCACTTCCTTCCTAACGGTTTTCGTAAGAAAATTACGGTATCGTATTATGTTTCTCTGTAAAACAAAGAAATACAGCGTGTGTAAATTGACAATGTGAAAACAAATATTGCAGTAACATGCAAGGAAAACATATATTTATGTTTTATATACTCACTCTCCAAATAATGGAATGATACCACTGGTCTCTCGTGTAGGCATCGTTTGCCTGCAAATTATAGAGCAATTGTATTATTTACAGGTACTTTAAAAGTTTAAATTAGATATTCAACAGATGCTGCTGTAAGTGTGCGGATCATTGATGGAATCAGCAAATAAAAGAATACGATATGATATATATGATGGCCTAAATATATTAAAGGACCTAAAAATTTGAAGACATTGTGTGGCTAAATTGCTTATTAAATATTTTTTCTTTCGTGACTGCTATAATCGTTTGATGGGTTGAATGTGGTTCAAGTAATAAAAACATTAGTTTAATATTTACCTGAAGTAAAAGTGAGCCATGAGGCATTACTATACGCAGGCAGTATTTTCTAGCGGGATCCCAGCGTGAGATACAATACACCTCTTGCATGCAACTGTATGATAATGGGCTCTCCAAGAGACCGGCCGGCTGAAACATAAAATGGAATATTACTTTTAAAATCAATATACGATTTTTAAGTATCACTATTTTTGTTTTTCAGTGAGTAAACACACACATCCACGATAAAGCACAATAGCCGTCGTAATTTGATAGAAATTATTATTATTATTTTAAATTATTATTTTATTAATGTAGGTGGGAAGACGAGAGCTCACGGCCTACCTAATGTTAAGTGGTAATCGCAGCCTATGATCATAAAGTGCAAGCCACCCTGATACTAGACAATGGGTATTTAAGTATTTATGTTAGTATTTACTTATATTAGAATGAAACGAGAAAGGAATTGACGTACTAGTGAAGTACTATTATTAATTTTGGCGCAGTGGCAAAGTATGTAGTTGTAATGAACGGTTTTTGATTCCAAGATAGAAATAGTCTAGCTATTTTCGTGTTGTATAGGCTGATTTGAAATGAGGTCAAACATGGAGAATAGTCTAAGTTTCGCTTTGTACGAGAACGGGTTTATAGGTGAAACTAAGTGACGTGTCAGAGAGCATTGCCCCTGCGCGGCCATCGAGCTTCGAGACTCGGCGTGACGTCAATAAAAGCCAACCCGTGCAAGCTGCAGTTGGCCACGCCTTGAATTCCCTTATATTTGATCGACTATACCACAAACCATTAGAGAAATTAAGATTTAGACGTACGTACGTAATTTAATGAATAATATGTATAGATTAAAATGAATAAAACTGGTTAGTGCACAATCGAACTATCTATACATCTTTTCTTTTGAATTTTGTAGCACATTGACGTTAATACTTTAATAAGGTAAAATGTGTATATGATGCATGTTGTTAATAATGTTACGTAATTGCTACAAATCGAATTGGTAGCGTTATTTTAAGAAGATTTAAGAGTTTAACTATTGTTCTTCATATTGACGTCACGCCTCAACCAATTTATTTTACGAATGGAATTTCGTTGTTATTTCACACGTTTTCTCAATTCCAGTTTAGCTATAAAATACCATTAAGTACCAAATAGTAATTTAAATATCATTATGTGAGTACTGATTAAACATTGACGTCATCACTTCTCGCTCTCACACGTTATACTTGATGTTTGGTGTATATGTATTGCGATAATAATATTTGAAATTTCATACGTTAGGTTTCGATTACACAGAAAATATCTTAAAGCTCATAATTGAGTCGACTATTATCAAAGCCGGCAATCTGACTTTTGGACAATTATTGGTAAATCAGAAAAACGAATTATTGACTTTGTATTCCATTGGCAGTCACAAAACTCTTCGGAACGACATCTTAGATAAATAACAGGTTAACTATTAACCTTTATTTAATGCAGGTTTTGAACCGTATTCTTTGAAGGAGACGATTATATTCAAATCAATCTGTATTGACATATCAATAACATTTTTTTGTCCAAATGCACAGATTGCCACCTTTGATAATGGACGACTCAATTTAGCCATTTATTTAGTCGATAAACAGCAAATTTAAGAGGTTCAAGTATATGTATATGAGTACGGATAATGTAGCAAAATACTTTGTTCTTCCTTAGTGCATGTTATTTTAATGTACCGAAAGGTTTTGCTCACAGATCTTAGCAAAAATCACTAGTTGTTCTGTCAAATTCAAGTTATTGTAGTAATTCATGCAAATTCGTTAAATGCGTCAAAAATGAACTTTTTGTTATGTGTAAGCAATTATATAAGTATTGGAATATATTTGAATCTAATCAAGACGATGGTGGGAGTTGCTAATGACATTATACAATACTGCGCTGTACTCTGTCTAACGATTCGGTCCTGTTTGGTCATAAAGAACACAAAAAACCAAGCCGCGTTTGTGTGTCAATGCTTTGTTTGAAACACAACCGATGTTACATGACAGGCGCTAACTCTCCCCCACTGCAGTCACTAGACTAGCAGGCACAGTTTTCGATCTATCTCATTCGCAGTAAGCACTAACGATTTATACTACTGAGCGGTTTTCCAAGCGCACAGCACATACCTCGCACAGCTTAAACTCGTGTTTATAGCACTAACTAACTATAGCACGAGAATGATAGCTTAGCGAAGAACAGCACGTCATAGCTTAATGCTAATTAATAGTACAAGAGTTCGAGATAAACAGAAGTTGAAGTGTTTTGAATAGAAAATGGAGTGAAGTTTTTAAGGAAAAGTTAACCGCAGAGTGTAGCGTATCACGTTCTTACTTCCTCATTTTAATCTAAGAGGAACGGATTGTCTAAATGTAGTATAGTCCAACACACTATGACGTTGTCGGATTAATAATAATTGGTCGACAATGACGATGGAGCTTTAGTTAGAAATTAATAAATTTTACAATTTTATCTGAAAATTATGACGCGCATAAGGGACCTGTGTATTTAGTGCGAGTTTTTAAGCTTCTCGATCACTTAACTTAAATTCGATTAACTTAAATTTGTATGGAGTTAGAACAGCGCCCCTAGCGGCAAACGTAGGGATATGTTCTAACTCCATACAAATTTGAGTTAACTTGCACACTGCTCGTAAATAGTGTACACGCGAAATTATATATAAGGGAAAGGTAGGAAATAAATGGTGAGCCATTTCGAGAAAGACTTTTTAGTAGTGGTTGGGCGCCTTGTACGTGTAGGTATTCCCCTTCCTATTTCTACCGTGAAGCAGTAATGCGTTTCGGTTTTAAGGGTGGGTTAACCGTTGTAGCTGCATACTATAAAACTGAGACTAAGAATTCATGTATCAAGGCGGCATTTAACTTCTTGATATTTATGATCTCCGATAACCACTTAAATGCAAGGTGGGCCGAGAGCTCATTAAAAAAAAAGATTCTAAATGTGAAGTACCAATGTTTGATACCATATAAATGTGATAAATCGATCTTTACTGGCACTAGAGCGCTATGATCGCCCGAGTCAGTCCTCCCACTCACTCCTCTACCGCTCTAACAATATTTTACTTAATCAGTTATCGTTTGAAGAATTAGTCTTCAATACAGTACAATTGAGATTTACTGGTAGTAATGTATATAGGTCCGCACGTATAGGTACCACCATCCTGTCTGTCTGCCGCGAAATAGTG
The DNA here is from genome assembly GCF_030269925.1 of Bombyx mori. NCBI lineage: Eukaryota > Metazoa > Arthropoda > Insecta > Lepidoptera > Bombycidae > Bombyx > Bombyx mori. The sequence continues at coordinate 10,469,606 of NC_085111.1, forward strand.
CGCTCCAGTTTCTAGGGTGGGGTAGCTGTTATACAGTGCAATTAGGATTTCGACCTCATATCTCATGGTGGATAATGGCATTCAGGTTGTTAAGTCTGTATGCCCCGAAAGCCATTTAACACCATATGAGTTGTGAGCTTTTTCACCCATCGAAGTGATAAGAAAAAATCTTTGACCTCAAATCTGAACGTGCGTGGTGACATTCACCTTGCAATGTCTGTGTTCTCTCTTCTGAAGATTTGTGTAAATAAAAACACGATCTTATATCGTGAATACATGTAAATATAAATATACGAACCGATAAGTTATTAGTTTGGAATTTAATTCCATTAATATGATATTTCATATAACATCCAATCGAGTTCAGGTTTCATCATTCATATTTTAATTTACAATATCATTTCGAACCATGTACCTCGAACCAAAGATTACTTGTAGTTCATTTAATTAGATAAATCACCTACGACATCCATCCAGATCAAAGCAGTAATAAAATATATCAGTAATAATCTTCGTGATTCATGAAATTACTCTATTAATTTTCTCTCGATGTCAAAGGTCAGCAAATGACGTACGGGCAGCTCCATTTTCGTTATCTCAATTTATCAATGGAAAGTTTAATAACGAAAGTTTAATAAAAGTAACGTTAAATTTTCCGTATCATTTTTTTTTTCATTTTTTTTAATAAATTTTCTTCAGTTGAATTCTAAGTTTTCACAATCATTTGTTGAAATAATATCTATAGCTAGTCTTGCCATAAATACTGAGACAAAGGAAAAAAAATTATATTGCAAATAGCATTTTACATTACACTACTTTTACAGTGTGTTAGTTTAATACATAAATATAAAACAATTTAAAGTATCAATTCAAATGTAATATTTTGTTTATTTTTAATTGTAACAGTACAAATTCCTGTTCGAAAGCAAAAGATTTTATTTCGGGAGATGAAGATAGCACCTAGAACCTTGTCGCGTATTTTAAAAGATGACTTAGGACTTGCAGCCTATAAGAGACGTACTGGTCATTTCTTAACTGATAATTTAAAAGAGAATAGGGTGGTAAAATTGAAACAACTACTGAAGCGGTACGCAAAGGGAGGTCATAGAAAATTTTTGTTTACGGATGAGAAATTTTTTACAATTGAGCAACATTTTAACAAACAAAATGACCGTATTTATGCTCAAAGCTCTAAGGAAGCTTCGCAATTAGTCGACAGAGTGCAACGTGGGCACTATCCGACTTCAGTGATGGTTTGGTGGGGTATTAGCTATGAAGGAGTGACTGAGCCATACTTTTGTGAAAAAGGTATCAAACCTGGGCATAAGTGTATCAAGATACCATTCTTGAGAAGGTAGTGAAGCCCCGTAACAACACTATGTTCAATAATCAAGAATGATCCTTCCAGCAAGACTTGGCGCCAGGTCATAAAGCTCGGTCTACGCAGTCTTGGTTGGAAACGAACGTTTCGGACTTCATCAGAGCTGAAGACTGGCCGTCGTCTAATGCCGATCTTAATCCGTTGGATTATGATTTATGGTCAGTTTTAGAGAGTACGGCTTGCTCTAAACGCCATGATAATTTGGAGTCCCTAAAACAATCCGTACGATTGGCAGTGAAAATTTTTCCCGTGGAAACAGTGCGTGCTTCTATTGATAACTGGCCTCCACGTTTAAAGGAATGTATTGCAGCCAATGGAGACCCCTTCGAATAAGATTTTTATACTTTAAATTGTTTTATATTTATGTATTAAACTAACACACTGTAAAAGTAATAAATGCTATTTGCAATAGATTTTTTTTTCCTTTGTAACAGTATTTATGGCCAGAGTAAGTACATAAAAATGAATTGCTATTCGTTAGTTTCGCTAAAACTCGAGAACGGCTGGACCGATTTGTCTAATTTTAGTTTTGAATTATTCGTGGAAGTCCAGAGAAGGCTTAAAAGGTAGATAAATATGAAAATTCTCGGAATTAAATAAAAATAACAATTTTGTTTTTCCTTTGATGTGTCCCCCGTCGGACGAATTCTTTTTGTTTGTTTTAAGTTTATTTTACACAAAAGTTTAGGTCTTTTATTGATCGATTGAGGCACTACGAAGTCTGCCGGGTCAGCTAGTCATTAATAAAGCAATGGTAGGTACTTTATATATACTATATACTTTTTTTCTACTGCCAGTAACCTCGAGGGGTTATTCTGGCTTCACCAAATGTGTAGGCGAGTTCATGGGGCTCAGCCTGGGAGACTGCTAACATCTGCCCTAGCATGAGCACTGCTTCGTTGTTTTTTATTCTATGATCTATTATCACGCAAGCGGAGGGTTCGAAATATTATCCGTCGAGCGTTCGATTTTTTATCCGTCGAGAAATGCTGATGGAAACCAGTGATAATAAAACCGTCAAGGATCGAGTTATTTGCGCCAGTTATTCCAGCCTTTCTTTACGTTTTGTTTATGTCGGTATATACGTTCGCAATTCGTAGAAACGCGAAGAATAAAGTGTTATTTTTATTTCAGATTTTTAACCGAACTCTTCGAAAATATGTGCACAAGCCATGTAGTAAATATATGAGTACGAAAAGAAACGGAATATTATATTACGTATTATTCAGCTGTAAATATTGAATGGGTTGTATGGTTCGCTTCGATTTACAATATTTTGTATTAATTTTTCTATGCATTTTCTTTAAAAAATAATCGTTTTATCCTAAATGACAACAGAATTAATCCTATGCAATTATGTTAAAGACTAATTAACATTTTAACAAAATGACAACAAAATTAATCCGAAACACCATATATGTACTTAGTCTAACCATAAATACTGTTACAATTAAAAATAAACAAAATATTACATTTGAATTTGGAATCTGTAATTTTTTTAATATGATTTCTCATTGAGTTTTCTAATTTTGGCGCCAATACATTGTACAATATTTTGCGACATTAAAATGGAGTGGGGTGATAAAGAGAACCGAATCGCTGTGATTGCATTACACAAAGTAGGTATGGAGCCAAATGCAATTTTTAAAACTCTCCATACGCTTGGTATTAGTAAAATGTTTGTGTACAGGGCTATTAATAGGTGCAATGAGACCTCCTCTGTTTGTGACAGAAAAAGATCTGGCCGTCCACGTACTGCTCGTACGAAAAAGGTGGTCAAAGCAGTAAGAGAAAGAATTCGAAGAAATCCTGTCCGAAAGCAAAAGATTTTATCTCGGGAGATGAAGATAGCACCTAGAACCATGTCACGTATTTTAAAATATTACTTAGGACTTGCAGCCTATAAGAGACGTACTGGTCATTTCTTAACTGGTAATTTAAAAGAGAATAGGGTGGTAAAATCGAAACAATTACTGAAGCGGTATGCAAAGCGAGGTCATAGAAAAAAATTTGTTTACGGATGTGAAAATTTTTACAATTGAGCAACATTTTAACAAACAAAATGACCGTATTTACGCTCAAAGCTCTAAGGAAGTTTCCCAATTAGTCGACAGAGTGCAACATGGGCACTATCCGACTTCAGTGATGGTTTGGTGGGGTATTAGCTATGAAGGAGTGACTGAGCCATACTTTTTTTTGTGAAAAAGGTATCAAAACATCGGCACAAGTGTATCAAGATACCGTTCTTGAGAAGGTAGTGAAACCCCTTAACAACACCATGTTCAATAATCAAGAATGGTTTTTCCAGCAAGACTCAGCGCCAGGTCATAATGCTCGGTCTTGTTGGAAACGAACGTTTCGGACTTCATCAGAGCTGAAGACTGGCCGTCGTCTAGTCCCGATCTTAATCCGCTGGATTATGATTTATGGTCAGTTTTAGAGAGTACGGCTTGCTCTAAACGCCATGATAATTTGGAGTCCCTAAAACAATCCCTATGATTGGCAGTGAAAAATTTTCCCATGGAAAGAGTGCGTGCTTCTATTGATAACTGGCCTTAACGTTTAAAGGACTGTATTGTAGCCAATGGAGACCACTTCGAATAAGCTTTTTATACTTTAAATTGTTTTATATTTATGTATTAAACTAACACACTGTAAAAGTAATAAATGTTATTTGCCATAGAATTTTTTTTGTTTTCCTTTGTAACAGTATTTATGGCCAGACTAAGTATATGATTTTGAGAAATCGCTTGTTGTTTTCTTCGGTTCGGTCACCTCGTTGCCCTCGTGAATAGGGATCCTGACGACAATAGAGTGGAGTTGGCATTGTATATTTGGTATAAATATATATTAATACGTGCAGCAAAAACTTTGTATCCCTTTTTACGAAAATTGCGCGGACGGAGGAGTATGAAATTTTCCACACTTATAGAGAATATAGAGAAGAAGTGCACAATGCTAAATTTTTTTTTAAATAATGAATAAAGTATACATTAAATCAATAAAGAAAACATTACACACACTACATATCTTGGCAAAATTTGTGATTATAGAAGTATAAAATACAATCATAATAGTGTACAAACTTACAATTCCAATTAATTATAATCGAATTTCGACTACTGCGGGACCTCTAGTTTGGTATAAATGTATAAAAATATGTATATTTTTTTTGTATAAAGATAATAAATGTAAGCCCGGTCAAAATCAGTATATTTCAGCTACCTGGGTCTGCTGTCTGGGATGTTTCCGGTGGCTATGCGTAAAATGTGATGTAATCTGAAAATGCGAACTTGGAGTCGTTTACACAAGTCTTATTTCATTCTGATATCATCTTGTTATTTTTGTAAACATTGATTAGTGTTTAATTTGTCTCCTTCTCTTATTTCGATTCATATATTTTGTTAATTCCGTTTTAATGATTTTTTTTATTGTTTTTTATTTCATATTTCGTTTTTAGTAAAATTTATTCGAATAAGTTAAGAATAAGCTTAAGAAATTTAAGAAAGAGCGGATTTTTCACACGCAATTGGTCTTTCCGCTTTAAAGGAAAGCTCGAGTATGTTACAGGGGTAAATCTATTTGTCTTCAATAAAAATAATGGTATTAGTGTTTTAACGCTTTTGATTTTTTTTTATATTGCTTGTATGGGTGGACGAGCTCACAGCCCACCTGGTGGCATAGTTACAACGGCTGCCCCGCCCTTCAAACCGAAACGCATTACTGCTTCACGACAGAAATAGGCAGGGTGGTGGTACCTACCCGCGCGGACTCACAAGAGGTCGTACCACCAGTAGAAGCTCTTGAGAACACCATCTATCCATTTTAAAATCAGCAACCCGGTAAATAATTATTATAGGGTAGGGTAAAGGTCCTCTTATATCTGCTGTGTGTACCAAAAAGGAACAAAGAGAAAAATGATTTCGGATGAGGCGATAAGTCCCCTTCGCTCGCTGGGCGTTTTTTAATGTTTTTGTTTTTGTTTTTCGTAATATTTAATGAAGTTGAATAACAAACTATTTTCCATCAAATGGAACCGTAAACTTGCTTTGCAATTAAAAATACTCGTTTTAAAACTATTTTAAAATTTTGTAATTCGTCTTGTCGGAGGCTACTAAAACCTGTTCCAACTAAACTTTAATCTTTTTGTGTGCATACATGGACAGATACTATAACGATACACTTGATATCAGCTGATTACTGGAACTCACAGGTGTTTTCACATGCATCATGACGAATAGCTCGAAGTATTTGAGAATTATTTGAGATACAAGAATTCTTGAAGCCGTTCAAAATCAATTTACATGATATTATACAATTTTGGATCAATATCGTAAAACTTTACAAATTAAAGTGCATTTCGGGGTTTACAAATACTGCAAACCTATGGTTAGTTACGTTTTTAGCACGATCTATTAAAACTTTTTTTGACACAAAATCCCAAGGTTCGAGATGTCGAGCAATTGTTTTCCCTGTCGTAATTATTATTATTTATTAATGTTTACCGGAATTTATGATGGAACTATTATTTACATCGTACATTTTTTTTGTACATTTAACTTCATTCTACAGTTCAGTAACCTCCTAAACCAAAAACTTCAAAATATTATATTCTTTAAAATATACTAAAGCAAAATTAATGACGTTGTCATTTTGTTTAAATAATCGAATACTGGGAATCCCTGGTATTTAGAAGAGGAAATATTGGATTCAAGGAAACACAGTAGACCATATGTGAAAAGACAAAATTTACGTGGGAAAAACCCATATTATTTAGTAAAACTGTATTATTAATTTAAGGTCTTAAAGAATTAATTTACTATTGCTTTCCACCTCGATATCGTAGCGAGATAGTTTATTAATTAAGTCGGTTTTTAAGTCTAATAATCTTTAGGTAAAATACAAAAAGCTTAATCAACCGCTCCAGTATTTTTTTCGGGCTTTAACGATCAAATAATAAAACAAAAAAACTTCAAAAACAAACTTGTTGGGGATCTGTATGCGAGGTGAATATTCAGTATTCAAAATTAAAAACTTATTGTTCAAAATCAGTAATAAGAATCGTGCGTAAGAAGCATGTGACCATGATTTTTATCTACCAAAAAATAAAAAAATCGTTCAAGATCGATACAGTTTAACGTACGAGATTGTAAAGTAAATAAACTAGCTGGTCACCATTAATTGAATAACCGTCACGATGGTTCACGTCAATATGGTTCCGGGGTATCAGGCGTCACGCACGTCACTAGGATTTCATAATAATAATAACGATCGTATGTAACAGTACAAAATAAAATCGCAACACTCAATAACGTTAATCCGACAAAAAAATAACTTAATAAATGTTTCATTTACCTACGTTACAAGGTACATTCTATAAACGCATATGGACTCAAAACATACTCGTAAACGTATTTGCGCGAGTGTGACGTCAAACAGAGAATGTTTTGAACACCAAAAGCAATATGCACATAAAACCTAAATATTTGTACTATACTTTTTCCTCACGGGGTTCTTATTTTACGTTTTTCACATTCGTTGTGATCGGAATTTAATTTAAAAAAGAATAATTTTATTAAATCATGTCTTGTTTCAATTTAAGTGAATGCATCTGTTCACTGTAAATCAATCGAAGGCACTCACATGCTCTCTCTTATCTTTGTCTGGTAGTCTGCGCTTGATGAACAGAAATGTAAACAGCAATTATTTAATTTATATTTCTCTGAGGGGTTTGTTTATATTATAATAAATAAAATGAATAAATTTTGGAATGCAATACTATCCTCCTCCTTCAGTCGATCGCTCATTGCTGAGCATCGTGATGCGCCCGCCTGTGACCTTTTTTTGTAATTTGTAGCCACTTATGTCGATCAGTGGCACAGTGAAGTGCTTGGCTCAGTGTCATGTCCAGACACTCGGATACTTGGTCACTCCATCTTTTTCGGCTCCAACCTCTGGATCGTCTTCCATCCACTTTACCCGTCACTATGAGTCTCTCCAGGTTGTCAGAGGGCTTTCTTGCTAACAGCTATTAATTTAGACTTTGCGCTGAAGGGACTGCTGGTGGCCCGAATGCCTTTCCAGCTTCATTAAGATGGGCGGGCGTTTGTGGGCTCAGCCGTGAGTTTTTACTAAGAGATGCCCGATGATGTTCCTGAGCAGCTAATTCGCGAGTACATACACTACTGGATCGAAATCGCACTAATCGCTTCGACTTCGTGGCCTTCACCTTCGCCACTTTATGTAGCGTGGGCGGAAACCCGTGCTCAGAAGTGAGAGGAAAGAAGCCAAACACAATATTTCCCAGGGCTCAAACTATTTCCATACCGAATTTCGTCAAAATGGATTAAGTAATTAAGGCTTGACAACGTAACTGATTTTTATGAAACAATTCCTATAAGTACCTACTTAATTCCTCCTATTTCTGTATTCTGCAAATTAATGTCTTCCGGCGATTTTCTCCTGTGGAAAAAAAACCTACGCGAACTATAAAAAATCGGTTCCATAATTTCGGAGATCTGTACAGCAAGAAATTAATTTAAAAAAATCCTTGTTTTTTTAAATTAATTTCTTGCTGTCTAAATTGTTCATTAAGCTTTCTTTAGTTACCCCTTTTTAATTATTTATATCTATTATTTCTTAATTTCAACCGTTCTGGTACAGCAGAGAAAGGATTCAGTCAATACATCTCTCTAGGAGTGCATTCAGATGTCGATACACAGCGTCATTGATGCGAAATATAATAAATATATAAATAATATAAATATTATATATACATAGTATATATGTCTATTTTTGTTGCCCTAGTAGGGAGACGTGCCTACAGCTCACCTGATAGTGAGAGGTTAACTTCGCCGGTAGATTTCAGCAATGCCAGCAAATAATACATAATTGTTCATTACACCGTACTAAGCGGTGGATTGATGTATTAATTCGGTAAATGTGTATACTATACTAGTAACATAATATATATGTACCTCAAATAAGTAGAAAACAAAATAGAATACGTACATTAAATACAAATAGCAAAATTGTTTCAATTAATTTTCCAAATTAGAGTAAAACCACAAATTTTACGCGGAAATCTTAAACCGCAAAATCATTAACATGCCATCGAAATACGTCTTCTAGACAATTAAAATAATTATCATAGCGTAGATGAAACAAAAGTCAAGGTAAAGTTAAAGCTTAAAAAAATACGCCACGAATTGACAACCTCTTCTTATTTTAGGGTCCCTTAAAAGGAAAAGTGAAGCCCCTATAGAGTCTGGTCTGGAAAAAGTGAAACCCCTATAGTGCCTGGTTTTTTGAGTGTGCTCGACATTTAAGGCCGTTGTTCTTAGGAAGGGTAAAGGTATCAAGAAGTAAGTATTATTTTATATTAAGGCAGAAAAAAGTCATAAAACTAAAGATTCTCGATCAATCTTTCATTAACACAAAAAATTAATCCTTTTTTCTAATTTCTTCCATGTTCAAAATATGTACTTAATTTACATACCGTACATTCGTTTGTAAGTTGTTTTTGCTTCTGTTCGTCCAAATGACCAGATAAAGGGAACATAGTCCAAACAGCCATGTTTTAATTAGTTTAATACAACATGTACGAACAGACTTGGCTTGCACCCGGAACACTCGAGGCGCAAGTTTTACTCGAACTTGTTCGGGTTTTTTTAAAGATTTTTAAAGATCTTCTCACCGCGTCTTTCAACCGAGTGGCTTTTGGATCGTTATACCTTGTCTGAGCTACGTAACAAAAATTAACACCCCACGATAAATAAATACAGACAACTGTTTGGAATAATATTATTTATTTTACTGGCGGTCCGGCTAGCCTACCCTCCAAACCACAACGCGTGATCTTCGCGAAAAGAATAAGCAGTAAGGTATTGTATACTTAGTACCCTGCAAATCAATAAATTTACGACGTTGCTTTTTAATTCACATCTTAGCGCACTAGTGAATTCGTTTCACGTTTATTTTTACATGATGTAGATTAGTTAAAGAAACAAATTATTATAATATAATAGTAACTAACAAATAAAGGATCGTTACCGGGAATTTTTACGAAAAGATGAAACTAAATTAATGATTTCCGGTAGTTACTTATTATAGTTTGATAAGAAAATACAAAATGCCTTTTTTGTCGTACCGTCGTCGCCACATCCCGTAAACTCACCGCTCGTCTTTGTATCGTTTCTTGATATTAGCTTCAGGGATGCTTAAAATAGAAGTAATCGATCGAAGCGTCTAAATAGATAAAGCTCGAAGTGTAGCCTGCGATTATGCCGTGGTTCAATCTTCGGACACGCGCCAATTTATTTAATAATTTAACACGGATTTTATTCGCTTGTATTTATGTTTGTTTCTATATAACCGAATCTTTGTACTTAATTTTCATAAAACATAGTATCATCAGTACGTAGATCATCTTTTTATTTTATTTATTGTGCAAAGTCATTTGAGCCCAAATACAACGCAATATCTATGCCGCCACCTACCTTGACACATTGGGGCAGTCATAACTGTAGATTGGAGTAGTCATGGCCTAAAGGATAAGACGTCCGGTGCATTCTTATCTAGCGATTCAACGGGGTTCGAGTTCCGCAGGCAGGTACCAATTTTTCTAATGAACGTTCACGATCGACTTCCACGGTGAAAGAATAACATCGTATAATAAAAATCAAACACGCATAATTATAATTTGCTTAACTCCCGGTGGTAGGATATCTTATGAGTCCGTACAGGTACGTACTACCCTACCTATTTCTGCCGTGAAGCAGTAATGCGTTTCGATTTCAAGCGTGGAGCAGCTGTTGTACTATAAAAACTGAGACCTTAGAACTCATATCTCAAGATAGGTGGGTGACATTTACGTTGTACATGTCTATGGGCTCCGGTAACCACTTAACATCAGGTGAGCCGAGAGCTCATCCACCCATCTAAGCAATAAATAAATAAAATATGTAGTTGATCCCCATGAAAAATGAGATCGAAAATTGACTTTTCTAGTCATTAAACCTAATGTATTAAACATAATATACGCACGACTTAAGATATAAATAATTATTTATTTGGTATCAATTGACCTTTGTGATTTTATAACGAGAATTGAAGTTTAGACAGCGATAGATGAGCGACGACAGAACATCGGTCTTTGCTTCTTATTTTTATGTCATTAAAGATCATAAAAATAATGATTTGATGCTCGGGCGGTCGTCGCTTTTACAATGTGCGTCATTAATCACGCTTTAATTAAATGTTTAACGGTATCGATCAACCCGAAGTACATACATCTTTTGAACTTTGACTGGAAGTGGTCAGGGGCCGAAAAAATAAAACCCTAAAACTCACGCAATATTGTTACGGCGCGTGCGTCATTTTTTGACGTAACGTGACATAACCAATTGCTTTTACAGTTCCTTTTAAAATATTAATAAACAATATTATATAAAATTAATTGACGATGGACACCATAATTGTTGGACAGGTGGGCGAACAAATGCTCAGCCAGGAGGGGTGGGATTTGCTAACAGCTGCCCGAGCGCCTCCGAAGGAGACATAACAACTCAAGAGCGACTGATTCGCGAATGAATGTACTGTCGGATCGGAATCGCGGCCCGCTGAGAAGATCCGGCTAGAAACTCAGCGAGCTGATGCGTGGGTTAGGTTGCACGTCGACCTCTTAGTCGAGTTCGAGAGTACGGTCACCGGGGTCCCTAATCCTCCACCTAGGGTTAGAGCTGAAGGCGTCTAATGCAAAGGTTATTGTATGTGATGGATGCATAAGAACGTGTCTAGGACGTCGATGGTGACTGGCTCCAGCATGATCAGGTTTCGGGGAGTAGGCCATAATCGTTCGGGCCAGGCATATGCCGTTCAGATCTTTTTTTATTTGTAACTGAAAGTACAAATGATGTCTGAACACTAATGTAAAGGGCAGCATATCGCAAGAGCCGCCATTTTAGAAGCAAATCTATTATATAGATACCAGGTGTACTAAAGTGCAGCGACTATATAGCGTAAGGAAACAGGTACGTAATACGTATTCACTAATGTCATCCACGATAAAGGCATTAATGTCGTTAAATACAATTAGTTTTAGTGAAATACAAAATTAGCGTATCTACTAATGCTATTGTGAGCCCGCACGAGTTTCTAAGGTGCTTTTAATAGCTTTTTTGGATGTAACGTAATCTTTGAACGGCATTTTTACGGACTTCAAGGACCTTCAACTTGGACCAATGATAAGAAAATAATTTTATTGCTTACAATAATTTGATTCTAATATGCTGACCAGTATCAACAGTATCACCAACTACAATACTTTATTAATACAGAACAATCGTGACTTCAACTTAAGTCGTAAAGTAGGTTGTATACAGGCTTCGGTAATGCTTTGACTACAGCAATGAAAAAAGACGATATTTTTTTTCGAAATTTCCGACAAAATTTCGTACTTATCAGAATAAATTAAAACGAGAGGACGAATAACTGGGAAGATAAAATAATAATAAACAAACACTGTGTGAACAAAAACTGAACAAACGTAAAATAAAAGTCCTCCTATCAAACCTTATCTCAGAAGCACAATGGCAATACGGAGCTGATAACGTTTTCAACGCATTAAAATGTATAGTATGTACCGAGGGATTGTTATCGTTGGGAACAATGCTCAATATTTTTCTGCATATAAGTGCATAGGTAACACAGTAAAACGTGCTTGTCATAGACATCGCATAGGCTTTCCCTATTGAACCATTTATGGTGTAGTATACAAAGTACAGTTGTTAGCAACGTGACACAGTATTGAATTAGTTGATTAATCGTATCTAAAAATTCAAATTAAATTTAGCATTACGGGTACGTGGATATCTTGCGTTGATTTTAATCAATACAAACATCACAATGATGTCATTCAATTTTAAAATATCTGTATTTAAAAAAAATTAAAATTACGCACTGCCCATGCATGGCAGACCGTGAGTCATCGAATTGACGTATTTTATTTATATACAATACATGTGTTTGAACAGTTGTAAAATGATTAAAGGCTATTTAATTTCCTTTATATTCTCTAAAATTTTGTTACTAGAACTAGAAAAATCTTAACGTCATATTCAATTTACTGTACTTGATTACTTATTGGCACTCTTTCTATTTAAGTATATTCATTTAATGTTTAATCTTCATTCATATTTAAAAAACTCACTCTTGGCAGTAATGTTATAAAGTTAAGCAGATGTTAAGAATATAATCTTTCTGCGTTCGCACAGTGTACATACAACACGGCTTTATCACATTTGGCAACCCTGACGTTTTGAATTAATTTTATTTGAACTAAATGACTGCAAATAAACCTCTAAATTGAATAAGCTAATAGATATATTCACTTCAGCAAACCAAGGCCAAGGAAAATATCATAAATTAAACTACATTTCGACAGTTTGTGTGGTTATTGAGGTGATGTTTTCTATTCGAAAAAGTGTAATTCGAAATACTTTATTGGTCTAACCTTGATTATACACAATAATTTACATAGATGAGCACGATAAGATATTATGCAAACCATCAAATCAGAACATTTAATTTTGTCTAATGAAACGCGAAAAATCACAGACAATTCTAAATTCAAACTTAATTTTATTTTATTTTTTCTTTGTTAAAATGACACTATATAGAAATTACTCAAATGTTGGCCAGATTTTATAAAAAAGACGAAACTGCCATTGTCTATACTAAAATATTATACCAAACTAGCTGACCCGGCAGACTTCGTAGTGCCTCAATCGATAAATAAAAGACCTAAACTTTTGTATAAAATAAACTTAAAACAAACAAAAGAAATCAGTTCAACGGGGGACACATCAAAGGAAAAAGAAAATTGTTATTTTTATTTAATTCCGAGCATTTTCATATTTATATACCTTTCAAACATTCTCTGGACTTCCACAAATAATTCAAGACCAAAATTAGTCAAATCGGTCCAGCCGTTCTCGAGTTTTAGCAAGACTAACGAACAGCAATTCATTTTTATATTATACCAAATAAAAAATAATTATAATATAAAACTCATACATCGGATAATCTTATTCTAGGATCTTTAAAAGGCGGGACGCATACCTGCCTTTTAGACTAAAACATAAAACTTGAGTTTAAATTTAGCTTTTTTTAATCGTGATCTGTTGTTTTGTGATTAATATAATAATAATAATAAGTATTTTTTGCTCATTGGTCAACGTCATACGTCATAGTATAAAAACCAATAGCGGCATAACAAAATTATTAGTATTTAAAATATACAGGAATTATATAGGTAACAAAACTCACCGTTTTAGAAACAATGTGGTTTTCTTCCAAACGAAGAACATGCGTCTCCCATCTCCTCAAGAATTTGGCAGCGAGGATCTTGTCAACCACCGTCCGCGTGTGTTGGAAACAGCACACTCTTAGAGCGCCTTCTGTGGCCAGCTTGTATCTTGGACCCGGAGGTGGTACTGGTGCTCCAGCAGCTGAACTTTCTTGGCCGGCATTGTCCGCGCAGCATTCTGGACTTGAACCCTATTGACACACACATTTCATATTACTTATGTAAAACGTACAAATTCTTAATGAACTTCACTAAAAATACCCGATGATTCTGCAATATTACTTTGAATGTTCAAATTTCTAAAATAAAGAGCAGATACGGTATTCGATTTAGGAAGTTTCCTTTAAAAACATGCTGAAGTTATATAATATTGTAACTAGCACAGCGTGCATCATTTCTTTGAATGACGTCTAAGTTCTGTAGAATGGAATAGGATATTTATGATAATTGACTTCTCAAAGTTGTTTTGAATACATTCAGATATTGGCATACAACATTGTGACACAATTTATTCATACTTACATTTTATTTTATAACTATTACCATATTGACGTACTTGGCCATTTATATTTATTTTTTATCCTATCTATTATTAATATTATTATAGACAATAAAATGCTAAATATAACCTGTTTTGTTGTTTATTATGTTAACATTGTTATCTTTATGACTTAATTTCTGAGGATTTTAAATATTAATGTTCAGCTAATTAGCCTCGATAAAAACCAATTGATTTTTTTTATATTAAGTAAGTACTTCACTCATTTTTATATCAAAAGTAGGCAGATTACTGTTTGAAATATATTTTCCTGTCTGTATTCCTCATATCAAACAGCACAGCGTTGAACAATGCGTGATAACAAAAACTAACTTTACTACTAACTCTAAACAACGCTTGTTTAGAGTGCTTATCAAAATGTAGTTTTTATAAGTAAGTATTCAATACTTCGGAAACAAGATAATACTATAATGGCCCGATGCAAATACATTCTCCAACGCACAAAATAAAACAAATAAAATGTACATAGCGATGTTTGACGTCAGTCACGACCTTGTAATTATAGTTAGGCGTTCAAATAAAACTTATTATAAAAGATAACAATTCCTAAATGGTTCACTCTACAGTTTAAAAATTCCTGTGAATTAAATAAAGTGAATATATAGCTAACGGCCCAAAAGCGTTGGAAGAAAGAGCCACTTGAAATAAACTGGTTTAAGTTCTAATTTTTTTTTTTTTTTCATTAACGGTAGGCAGCGGCTTGGCTCTGCCCCTGGCATTGCTGAAGTCCATGGGCGACGGTAACCACTCACCACCAGGTGGGCCGTATGCTCGTCTGCCTAAAAGGGCAATAAAAAATAATAATTATAATCTGGTAAATACGGATATATTTTTTTTCCTACGTAAAATGGTAACCTTAGAGGGTTATGCCAGTGTAATCGAGCAAGTAGGTGAATTCACGGGGCTCTAACCTGCGGATGTTGCTAACACTAGCCCTAACAAGAGCAGTGCTGCGCAAAATCTACCACCGGATCGGAAACGCGACCTACTGAGAAGATCCGGCGAGAAACTCAGTGGGCTATAAATTTGAAGATGAAGGTTAACGACGTTTTCTTTATCGCAAACAGCGTCGTACCCAATGCGTATAATGAGTTATTTCGATCTTAGAATCGAATCAAGTGACAAAACTAAATAATTTCGGGTGTTGTTGCCGATGCCACAACCCTAAACATAGAATAAGAACAAATGAGATAAAATGACCAGTGTGCTTAGTGCGAGTTTTTTAACGTTCTCGATAGCGTAAAAGTTAGCTCAAAATTGTATGCAGTTGGAACAGTGCCTCTAGCGGCAAACGTAGGTAAACGTTCCAACTCCATACAAAGTTGAGTTAACTTTTACGCTATCGAGAGCGTTAAAAAACTCGCACTAAGCACACAGGTCTCGACACACCTTAGTCGTCCGTGACCATCATCAGAAACAATATAATATTACTAATAATAAAAACGCAAGATTAAACCGTAATAATAGTTTCAATTAAATTATGTACCACATACGGTTCTCCCCAGGTTCATGAGGTGAAGGATATTGACAGTGTTAATGACTTAAAGGGAAAGTCTCGACTCATGATCTACTACGTCTTTAAGTACGTCATTCAAAACTTCGGTAATTCCGAGGTTTCAACGACTTCAATAGAATGAATAATTTTTTAACATTTTACAAATTCTTATTGCAGTTTAATAGCTTAACTAATATAGTTTATAGTCCACATATTTTTAAACATACAGTTATTTCATTAAAACGTTAAAAATAAACCATAACTAGATGATGACCGAGCTTTGCTCGTTTTTTTTTTTGATAATGCCATCTTGTTGTGTCTTTAAAGCGGTTAGTTGCCCTCAATTAAGAAAAATAGTATTATTATTCGCCAATCGATGTCGGGAAGAGTTGATTATTGAAAACATGAATAAAACAACATTTTCTGAAAATAAATCGTAGCTAGATCGATTTATCGCCCCCGAAATCCCTTGTATACAATACAGTCTTTACCATAAGGGCACACGGGGCCCGTGCCCAGGGCCCCCATTCTCAAGGGGCCCCGAAAGACCGACAATTTCTCTCACACGTTTATTCTCAAAACATTTTTGTCGGGCACATTACACTTTTTTCACAAATTAGTAATCAGAAGGTATTTACAAGGCATATACTATGCCTATAATAGAAGATTTTGCTCAACAGAAATCCCGAAAGAAACTGTTATCGAAATCGTAACCAAAAAAACCAGCAGCATTCTAATATAATTAATGACATCTAATATCATACTGTATTTGATTACTTATAATAAATGGTCTCATACTCAGTAAAAAATATTATTATAATTCGCTTTTTTTACTTTCCAAAAGGGCCTCAAATTCTTGTGTGCCCAAGGGCCCCATCCTAGTTTAAGACGTCCCTGCTTGTATACTAAGTTTTATGAAAATTATTGGAGCCGTTTCCGAAATTTAGATTATATATATGTGGGATGGTATGGCGAAATCTAGTGGATATTTAGTTTAACAACAAAATCTTTTATTCTTTCAAAAAATACTACATACACATTCGTAACATCGTTATGTCCAACTTATATCTGTCATTTATATTTTCTTCTTTTAAAAATAAAACTCGTGTGCCAGTGTGAATTAACCAAAAAGTACCGATATCCCACTCGGCCATTCCTACCCATTCGTCTGCCTCAGACGAATCAGTTCATAGCTTAATAAAATTAGCAAGGCTAGTCGTATGTATCGGACCTCCTCCATTCCCAATCTTCAACTTTTAGTCGTCCTCTTCTATGATTCTCTCTTATAATTTCTTTTTCCATCTTCTTTGGTACAGCGATAAAACTACTTCCATTCTTCTCTTTGTACAGTATTCTATTTTGTGTCAAATGATTCTGGTAAGGTACTTTAACCAACTTCTTGCAGTCTTCTTTCTCTAACTTCTTATAATCTTCTTTCTCTAACTTCTTGTAATCTTCTTTTCTTAATTTTAATTTCTTGTAGTCTTCTTTGACCTCGTCCTTCTCAACAACAATAGCACAAAGTGGTATCTTCTCCATTATAATTCCATTTCTTGTAAACTTAACTTCGAATTCACGCAGTATGGGGTTGCCAATGATCAGCTTTACAGGTATTATATCATCTTCCACAATGTAAAATTTGATATCCGTAACAGCATCATCAATCTGTAGCTGAGTAGTAAAAACACCTTTGATAAGTACTTCTTTGTTAGCAATACCCGTAAGACGAACTTCTGAATTCTTGTCATAATGTTGGATATTATTTTCAATTTTTTCAAATTCTGATTGTATAATAAGGTTCGCGTCACTACCTGTATCGATAAAAGCCACCATCTCTGTTCCATTCAATAACACTTTCTTGTAAGGGATTTTTTCTTCTTCGTTTTTCTTCTGAATAATTAAAGACTTTTTATCATCATTCTTACATTCGTTTCCCTTGTGACCGAATTCATTACACTTAAAGCATTTAATGCCCTTTGTACAGCCGGGGGATTGATGGTCTAAATCACCACAGTTATAGCATCTTTTAAAATGCGGTTTTCTTAATGACGTTGTCCCTGCATCTGCATTTACTTGTGGAACTGCCTGGTGATATGATTGTGTACTCATTTTCTTCCGAATATCACTGTAAACGTCCAGCTTCTTTCGAAAATCATTGTAAATGTCTAGCTTCTTTCGGAAATCTTTCAAATCTGTAGCTCCATATAAAATTGCTTTGTTAGATTCAGGATCATTGATACCATCTATGACGTATTCCATTAAAGCAGCATCATCTACTCTTCCATGCAGTGCTATTTCTTTCATAACTAAAAAGTATTGTTGTAAAGTTTCATCATTTTTTATCTTTCGTGAAATAAGCTTCTTGTGAATCTTAGCACTATTAAACTTAGGGCCAAATTCTTCAATAAGGGCTTCCTTCAAAGTAGGATAGTCCTTAACTCTACCAATAGATCTTAAAAATAACTTTGCTGTTCCACCCAAAAGTTTCTTTGCATAGATCAATCTTTCCACTTTAGTCCACTTCATCAAATCAGCAACATCTTCAAATTCATCAAAAAACTCCGAAATCGGGTAAGTATCATCTCCGGTGAAAGGTGTCATGGACTGCTCCAAATCACGAAACGAGATATGCACCTCGACGTCTTCTCTTTCGTCATTATCATTATTCTTCTTAGGAGGCATTTTTTACTTTAGGATTTTTATGCAAAAAAAAGATAATAGTCTCGTTGAACTCGTAAATAAATAGTCGTAGTAGTCGTTAATAACAATTTTCAAAATCAGTCTTCTTCTTAAGTAGGTAATCTTCAGTAAATAATCTTATGTAATCTTCATAATAAGTCTGCATAAAATAATGTTACACGAAACTTCATCAATAATCTGCATCATAAAATCGTTATTTTTACACGTCTCCAAGTCTTGGATGCACAATGAAAATGCACTATAGCAGTCAACTTATCTCTGTAAAAATTCGTCAATCCACTGTGATTTATCACCGAACGACATCCTGAACAGTATCGTGGATGGTATCCCGGACGAGCCCCCAAAAAGATGTGGGATGGTATGGCGAAATCTAGTGGATATTTAGTTTAACAACAAAATCTTTTATTCTTTCAAAAAATACTACATACACATTCGTAACATCGTTATGTCCAACTTATATCTGTCATTTATATTTTCTTCTTTTAAAAATAAAACTCGTGTGCCAGTGTGAATTAACCAAAAAGTACCGATATCCCACTTATATATATGAATATACAAGAATTGCTCGTTTAAAGGTATAAGAGTTCGCTTGATTCAGAATTCTCATTGTCTTTTTGTTTAGATTTACCGGGAAATTGGTCCAATTATTGTGGACACATGATTTTTTCAGTTGTGTTTAAATATCCGAAATTTTTGCTGCAAAAGATCTATTCTTCTTCGCGGTTCATTCAAATTCAAACGAACGGAGATTTATTTTTATTGGAATTTAGATTATTTGCTACACAAATGACCATAGTTATTATTCTTCAAAATGAACCGTTACATAAGTGCCTCTTATTGAAAGTCAACCCACTGACTTTCTTGCCGGATCTTCTTAATGGGTCGCAATTTCGATCCGGTGGTAAATGCTGCGAAACACTGCTCTTGCTAGTGATAGTAAATTCTGCCAGGTTGGGCGCCTGAGTTCACCTATCCATCCGCGCCTAGCTCGAATAGCCCCTTAGGCTACTTGCAAATAGGTAAAGGAAAAAAAATTAAGGTACTTGTTCTTGTTAGACTGTTAATTATTCTGTGATGGTTGAATAAAAGCTAAAGTGAATGAAAATTTATCTGTTTGGGCGACCTGTATTAGTAACAAATTTTAGGAAGTGTTATCTTATCTGTTGCAGTAATCTAGATGCAGAGTGGGCCGGTTACGCGCGGCATGACCCACATAGTGGTCGGTTTTCAGTGACGTCATTGCGAACATTTGGGTCATGAGGGCGCGGTCTGAGGTACGACGCTTCCTCCATCGAACACTCGACCGACGACCCGAATGCAACTACCTAAGCACCATTTTGTTTTTATGGAATAGTCTATTTGTTAGAATTTTTTTTCTAAGGTTAATTCAACTATAATAGGATGGACAGAAGGAACAGGAGGCTCCATTTTTGTGGTGTTACCCCAAATAATCAATTTCGCGTTTTTGTATGTCTTTGTTGATCGAAAATTGCGCAAAACTGCGGTAATGATTTTGAATGAGAGAGATAGAAGATGAGCTTCCATGTGACGTCCATTCATATTATTCATTCCAAATTTAACATGGGAACCGCCGGATACATTTATCTATGTACTTTGTAAAACACAAACTATGTAGTTGAGTGACGGACAACGAACAGTCGGTGTAGAAGCATGAAGTTTTTCATAAGATCTGATATAAATCATCGGAGATTATTACACCTCAAAATACATTGGACGATATTAAAAACATGCAGGTTTAATTATTTAGATCATTCTTAATTCGCAATCGGTCTGTGGACTTAAAATGAACTACTGTTTTCTTGCAATCAATGAAACTAATACTTTTTAGCGTTTCTCCTGTTATAGAGAATATCATAGAGAATATATTGGTTTGTCATTTAACCTTTGCGCCTGTTGTATGAGAATTAATATACAAACAATAAAAATAGATAACATTGTTTGTAGAATTTTAAATATAATTTATTTAATTTTAGATTTTGTTCAATTCACCTATTTGTTATTTTAATTCGTTTAATGATGACGATCGTTGCGAACTAAAATAAATAAGGATGTTCTGACTATTTACGTAATTCATATTATATTCTTTTTTTATTTTTTTTTTTATTGCTTAGATGGGTGGACGAGCTCACAGCCCACCCGGTGTTAAGTGGTTACTGGAGCCCATAGACATCTAGAACGTAAATGCGCCACCCACCTTGAGATATAAGTTCCAAGGTCTCAAGCATAGTTACAAGCATAGTTAGTTATTCTTCATAAATATAAAAATTTACAAAATAAATTATGCATTTTAAAAGACCAGTTTCAGATTTTCAAACAGAAAAACTGTAAATTTACATTAAAAAACAGCTGAGTGGAAAGCTTATATATTTTTATTCATATCTCTAAGCGTGTTTACAAGAGTACAAATAAAATCAAAGTTGAAGTGAGAAGGCACGTTGAGAATGTAATTTAAAAACAGCATTAATTAACAAATTAAATGATGCGACGACTTTAAGCAGCTGATAACCGGCTACATATTGACGCATGTTCTTCATGATCTGGACGCGTGTATCCAAATTAGGGTGGCCAATAATTTAAACTGTGCTAGTTCTCTCTTGCGATGAAATACAGCACGAAAGATCTTATCGACACAATTTCCTCGAACCAAGTATCTATACAACTGCTTAGTCGACGTCGCCCTAAACACGTCATTACGGATCCTCCCGATCCATTAACGGTGCTTTTAGGTACCAAAAGCACCGGTCACCGTCCTGTCCGAACCCGTCGCTTGCGAGGAAGGGCTCGACGAGTGAATAAACCCATAGACACAGCCCACTGAGTTTCTCGCCGAATTTTCTCAGTGGGTCGCGTTTCCAATCCAGTGGTAGATTCTGCAAAGCACTGCTCTTGCTAGGGCCACTGTTGGCAACACTCCCGGTTAGAGCCCCGTGAGCTCATCTTCACGTCAAGGAGAAGCTGAAATAGCCTCTCAAGGCTATCAGCATAGATAGGAAAAAAAACTGCTCACAAATACTGTAAGTCATTCTATGGTCAATTCCCAAAACAATTATACTCAAGAATTTCTCTTTCGCTCTAAATTTGAAAGTGCATAATAATATTTTGAAATAGTAAAATCGAGAGGTTGTGAGCGCGAGAATGATCTAACGGTAGTAACCAACGCACAGTATGACGTCACAGCACGATTTATATTCGATGAATAAAATCGGGTTATGAAATTGAGAACGGCTTTATCAACGGTGAAAAAATATCGACGAAAGTTGTGAAATATACTTACTTATAACCAAAAAATCTGATCACAATTTTAGTTTGTCACTTGAAAAGCACAAGTAATTGAAATATATATAATGAAATAAATTAATAATATGCGTAAAAGTAATTTTAAAGAGTAGCAACCCCATGACCATTAAAATTATTTCCTTTTTCACCCAAAATTATAAAAAATCCACGACCCGTTGCGTCCATGAGCTGCTCAAATATCATTACTTTTCAAAATCTAAGATGTGCTTGTTCCTGAATGAATCTATTTTTTTTAATGAACACTATTTAATATCGTAATTTTCTCGGCCCTGAGCTTGAAATAAAAATACTAATTCATACAATTTCTGATAAGGATACCTAATCATTTAGACTCAGTCACGATACTGCTTTACCTAATTTTTTTCAATGCCTTATAGGCAGACGAGTCTGGGTCTGCGGAGGGACCCTCTGTATTTTGTACCGTATGTTCCATGGGGAGTGCTCTGAGGAATTGTTCGAGATGATACCGGCATCTCGTTTTTACCATCGCACCGCCCGCCACCGGAGTAGAGTTCATCCATACTACCTGGAGCCACTGCGGTCATCCACAGTGCGTTTCCAGAGGTCTTTTTTGCCACGTACCATCCGGCTATGGAATGAGCTCCCCTCCACGATGTTTCCCGAGCGCTATGACATGTCCTTCTTCAAACGAGGCTTGTGGAGAGTATTAAGCGGTAGGCAGCGGCTTGGCTCTGCCCCTGGCATTGCTGAAGTCCATGGGCGACGGTAACCACTCACCATCAGGTGGGCCGTATGCTCGTCTGCCTACAAGGGCAATAAAAAAAAAAAGACGAACATATGGCCTACCTGATGGTGAGTGGTTATCGTCGTTCATGGACGATATTTTCATATAAGAATAGTTTGATTTAGCTTATGTTAAGAGCTTTAAGCGTGCTAATCTAGTAATTTGATTAGATAAATATCTGAAATAAAAACTGCCGAGGTTCATGATGACTGACACCTGGTACTCAATAATTTAAAAGATACTCTTTGTATTTTTTAAACGCCAGGTGAATGGTTCGAAATTCAGCAAGCAATTTTTTCTTTTCCTTTTTCTTTTGTAAAACCATTGGCCATGAAGGCTGAATTGCTGAATTTTTCGGGCAGGAGGTCTAGAAGGCGCGCTGGGTATGTGAGATTTGACGTTCTGCAGATGTTGGGAGCAGACCGCGGGCCCAAGGATATTTTTAGAGCCCTGCCGCACCAAACGACTCCCCTTGCATTCTCTCACCCGACGTCCGTCTCCACCTGAGATCAGAACCCGGTCGGAGTACGGGGTTTCCCGCCGTGAACACTACAACCAGATTCGCGGCGCCACTCCAATATCGTTGAATCTTCAAAGCAATAGTCGACGACCAATGACGCCGGTCTTTGTGGTACAGCGGCCCGTCATGCTGTCAGGGCGAAGACGCTGGTGTTCCGGGATTACCCCGCTGAGTCAGAACCAGCCTACCGAGTCCGAACGCGAAACACCGCCGCGCCGACCGGGCTGTTCTTCCATAGTACGTTTGGCGACGACAACGACAACGCGGACCGCACTGCGGAATGCGGATATTCCAAACGAAAACTTTGAAAATATCCTTCAACGCAATAATATACTTAGGTAGATACACAGCGGAAGGTGGTGTAGTCTCACACTACTCTCCGCCAGCAGTGAGATGGGTCTTTAAGTAGTTCTCCAAACGGAGGATATTGCAATTTGTCTGGTCCAAGTCTACTAGAGCTATTCCCGTAGTATTTGTCGGATTCAAATAACTTCTTAAGGTTCACGAGGACCCATTCTCCATACACCTTCAAAAATTCCGCTGTGATTTAATCATCACCCATGGCTTGCTGTTTTAGAGCCATTATAATCTCATAAAAGGCTGCCATCCCGGATATATTCAGTGTAGTGTCGCACCACTATAGCTTTTGGATCTATAGCGAAATTTTACATAGGTCGCTCGAACATTCTCAAAAGCTTCGATTCGCATCAAATGCTTAAACAATCATCAGTTTCCATGAGTGGCTCTACCAAAAGACATACCAATTTATTTTATTTTGAACCTTTTTCGTTTCGTGACCTCTTTTATACGTTCCATATAAAAACGGCATAGGTCATATGCAATGTAGGTACTTTAGATCCGTTAATTGAGCTGCTGATCTTTATATACATATGTATGTATCAGCTGAAGTCCGAAAAACCAAATAACTCCTTTCTTCAAAGTGTTTGAGAGGAATAACTGTCGTCTGTTCACAAATGATTTGATCTGATTTTGAACGATAAACTTAACACTCCGAGACTCACATTCGCCCTCCCGAAAAAATGTAAGTTAAGTATATAAATTATGTTTAAAAAGTTAAAATGTAAGAGCATGGAGCCGTCCTTTTCTCTTCGGACTTCAGATAGACCTAAAATGTCTTGTGGTGACAAATTCAATTATTCCTCGACCTCTGCAAATTTCTCATCGGTCCGCGGCATTCGAGAATTATAATATGTCGTCGTTACCTTGACCGCTACCGTGGCTGGGTATAACAATTTTAAGAGCCATATTAAGGGAAAAGCACTTGATCTTAACGTTTAACAGTTTTAAAATACGTTTAAAATACGGTAAAATACATTAACGGTATGTTATAAAATATATAAATTAAAAATGTTTTTCAATAAAATAGTCACGAATTTTTCGCCTATTCTAAATGCAGTGCTTGCTCTTTTTCTAATACAAAGTACATCATACATCATAGCACAGAAAAAATGAGTCGTCTATTATCAAAGGCGGCAATCTGTACATTTGGACAAAAAAATTTTATTGATATGTCAATACAGATTTATTTGAATATAATCGTCTCCTTCAAAGAATACGGTTCAAAACCTGCATTAAATAAAGGTTAATAGTTAACCTGTTATTTATCTAAGATGTCGTTCCGAAGAGTTTTGTGACTGCCAATGGAATACAAAGTCAATAATTCGTTTTTCTGATTTACCAATCATTGTCCAAAAGTCAGATTGCCGCCTTTGATAATAGTCGACTCAAATACGAAATATCAAAAAACTGTACATATAATATTGATCAAACTTTCTCGTAATTGCGACAATCCTGTATTAAGCTTCTGCGCAACAACAACGATGCGAGAACAATCGTTCATTTTATATTAAGAGACATAAACAAACTTACAGAGTAGGTATGATGGACAGACGTCACAACTACGTCGGTGTAACGGAAATCAGGATTCCGATTTAATGTCACACCTCACGCAACGTAGTATTTTGGATTGTAATTTATATCATTTACACTTAAAGAATTCGTGATCTACTCGAGGTATTATTGTCATAACATCGAACAAGATAAATTAAAATTATTATAATCTAAGGTTCATTTCTTAAAGACTTGGAAGATAATGTTTGAAAAAATATCTGAGTACAATCGATTTTTTGTAACCTTGGAACTGTGGTCTGTGAAACCACACAATCCGTATCTTATATTCGTATCACATGGTTCGAACTTTATCTTCGTGTTAACAAATACGCCTTGTTGTCAATTCCCGTAGAACATCTGTTGTTGTATGTTTGTGATAAAATTTTATACTTAGTTATATTTTTTACTATTTATAAAATACATGTGTAAAGAAATAATATGTTACCTAACCAATCCGGGGGAATGTATATATTGATGATTTTATAAATTTTTCAGGTCTTAAAACGGAACGACGCTTAGTTCGTAAACACACTGAAAAAAAATAATGTTTTTTCCCTTAATCACTTAAAAAATGCTATTTGAAATCCAAAGGTCACCTACAACATCTACCTAGGCCATGAAGCTCGATTGGGATATAGCTATCTTGAAATGTCAATACTATCTACCTGTCTATTCATAAGAACATGCACTTGATGAATGTTAGTGAAATGCTTACAAAATATTCGGAATTTTGTTCTGCCAAAGTAGGCGAGAGTAGGCATCCTGGAGAGGGCGGAGCCGTGGCAGCTGGTGGTGGTGGTGCCAGGGACAACAGCTCACCCGCAGACGCAGACATGTTGCCAACTGCAGCCAAGCTGCGCAGACGATCTGCCAAATCCGTATGGCCACCGTTGCACAACTTATTAATGTTACTTTCTTTTTCGTCAGTCGAACACAAGTTGTTAATGATTCGTGGTCTGCGAAGTTTCCTCGATGCCGCCCGCCATCTTCTGAGGCGACATGCTGCATTATTTAATACCTCTTCTGTTTCACGGCACTGCGGAATCTCTTCGTCAGACTGCATGGCGACTTCTGGATCTACAAATTCATCGATGAAGGGCAGATTTTTTTCCATAGCAGAGGGCGAAGGCTCGCCCTCGCTTGCTTCATCGCTTAAGACTGTATTTGATGAACCGAGAAAATCTCGTAATGCAAAAGCTAGCCTCTGGTCGGCATTAAGCCCCGGTGGAGTACTGTCACTGTCCAATGTTTTATCGGACGAAATGTATTTTTCTTGAATAGTGCCGTTAGCTTCATCTTTAACTTCATTATTTAAAGCATCATTTTCGTTTGAATTCATATCAACTTTTTTATCTTGGCTAAATGAAGGCATCTTGAAGAACCAATGGCTGAGGAAATTCATTAGCAGATATAAATAGATATTAGGAAAATATTTGGATGTATTGGTTCCTTTCACACATTATTAAAATTGTCACAATCTGAGATTCTGATGCTCACTTTTAATGAAATAAAATAGAACATTCCGAAGCGCACATATTTTTGCGAGGGTACCTATATATATATTAAGCCGATACTATCGCCCTCAAGTATTAATTCAAACTTTATATGTATCTAATCAATAGTTTCACTGAGCACCAACACAAACGACGCAGTTTAAAAATCACTTGTACGTTTTAATGAACATTTTCTGCGTTTTCATAACGAATGGTAATTAATTTAAACCTTACAAATCTTACTGGTTGAATATAAAATGCATTGATAGCTAGTCTCGAAATACGCAAGCTATGTACGTAAACCGAACAGAGCACTACTGGCCAGCGCTATCATCTCAAACTATACATATACATTTTCGATTGTAGACCGCTTGTTTGTATTGACGTATGCCAGGCTTGCGCAAAAGGGGTCTTGTTTAACGGTGATGCCCCCTATCGGAGTAATGTAAAGTATGAGTGCTGCGAAGCAAACGCCATCTGTCCATTCAAATAGTAATATAAAATGTACCACATTGATGTTGAAAACGGTCGGCGTACGTTCTACAATGTAGTGATTGGAAAACACGTCTGGTGGCACTGTACGAGATATTAAATTAAAGAAGGATTTAACTTCAAATAAAAACAATTTGATATTTACAGTCATGTATATACAATGTAGTTGATTCATTTTATGTCACTTTAAAAATTTTAATTAAAAAAATACCTTAATTTGTAACATTTCTGGTTGTTAGAAAGCTATAATTTTATAGCTGTAAAGGATTTAAAACTTAATATTAACGTTACACACACAGAACCACAGTTCATACATAACATCTAATGATAGGCGGCTAGCATACATTATGTATGAAATAAAAATAGACACAATATACTGCCAGCTACATCTGTCGTGAACCTATATAATTTTTCAAATATCAAGTTTTTGATGCCTACTAAACCTTAAATATTAACTTCCATAAATGTAATAAGCTCGTGTTTGTTTTTTAGCCAAAAAATCGAGAGCGGACAGTACTTTTTTTTTGGTCCATAAGACCAAACCCCCAATGCTGACCTGGCATCTGTAGAGATACTCCTTGAGAAGTCCTTTTGTGGCAAAAAGAAGTACAAGACTAGCGATCCGCCCTCGCTTCGCTACGGGATATGTAATTTATAATCTTATTTTCTTTTATACCAATCTGGACCTAACGGTAACTAACAAAAAAATCTAATCATTCCTCTTCTTATATCCATGATTCACTATTTTGCCGCCGTTGTACTTTTAAAACTGAGACCCTACAACTCATATCTCAAGATGAATGGCGGCATTTATGTTTTAGATGTCTATAGGCTCCTGTAGCCATTTAATACCAGGTGGGCCGTGAATTCGCACACCCATCATCATTCTCCTGCCCTTTTCCCAGTCACCCGGGGTCGGCGCACATGTTTTCTCCTTCCATACTCCTCTATCATATACCATTTCTTCGCTCACTCCCCTCCTACACATATCGTCTTTCACGCAATGCATCCACTTTTTTTCTTAGTTCTACCTCTTCCACTAAAGCCTTTCACATTCATAGTTAAAACTCTTACAAACCTCATTTCGTCTCATCATAATTTTTATATTTTAGATTTATATTTACATTTTAGATTTTATTTTCTTTAACATTTTAGCGTTTTAACAGCTATGTAACAATGCTTTGATTTTTTTCTTTTGTTTAATCATAATTTTTTTGTAAAAAGGGAGGAATGATGTAGGGACCACAAATATCCCCATAGCAACTAATAATTATATGTATGTGTTAGCAGTAATTATATTGCAATGATGCTACATCAGTCTCGGGATTTTCGGGCTGTCGATAGCACTTTAGGTTGTAATCCCAATATACGTTACTCACTTAACTGAGCACGTGTCTTATTAATCCTTGCCCGATATAGAGACTCAACAAAATCAAATAAAATCTAAAATAAAAATCCCTAAATGTCCATAAACGCGCACTTCTCAGTTTCACTGTCACATGTTTGGTAGGCAGCGGCTTGGCTCTGCCCCTGGCATTGCTGACGTCCATGAGCGACGGCGACCACTTACCATCAGGTGGGCCGTATGCTCGTCTGCCTACAAAGGCAATAAAAAAAAAAAAAAAAGGTGCCACTTTCAGACTTCATAGATATTCATCTTCAGATATTCATTCCGTATTCTATCCGTTCTCGTTACTCCACACATACATCGCAATATTCGCATCTCTGCTGCCTTTCATCCGCCATTTATACAAGTGTACTTATTTAGTTTCATTTATTACGAGATGAAAACGACCGGTATTCAGTCAACGTCATGAAGTTATGTAAGATGCGGACATTGATCCACAAATATGAAACACCATGTATTTGACGAAACACATATTTATAAATCTTACACACGCATGCATATTATTTATTGTCAAACTTTTGTTCTTGACGTCGGTTGTCAAATTGAGAATAGAATATGGTTTGTCTTTGTTAATATTTTTTATAGTGTAGTCTTGGCGAAATTTGTGATTATAGAAGTAGGTATAAAATACAATCATAATAGTGTACAAACTTACAATTCCAATTAATTATAGTCGAATTTCGACTACTGTGGGACCTCTAGTAATTATAATTTGTCATATATTGTGAAACTTTTGTTATTTTTAAAGTCTGTGGTCAAATAATAGATTAATATTGTTTTCATTGGTAGTAAGTAGTAGGTCTCGCGTTGTAGTAGGTCTCGCGTTGTAGTGGGTCTCGCGTAGTAGTGGGTTTCGCGTTGTAGTGAGCCTCGCGTTGTGGTAGGTCTCGCGTTGTAGTGGGCCTCGCGTTATAGTAGGTCTCGCGTTGTAGTAGGTCTCGCGTTGTATTGGGTCTCCCTTTATTTATATACATAAGGTCTCCTGAGATTAGCGCGTTCAAACAAACAAACTCTTCAGCTTTATAATATTATACCGGTCACTCACATTCGCACGAATACGCAAACCCGCAAGTGTAGGGCGACATTTGCAAATGATTATGCAAAGTTTTCGCTGCATTCGTGGTTTTCCAAGCTGTGTCAGTTTTTTAACAGACATCAAAGCGCGCGAACCGCGATCCTTCGCGTAGTCTCCCACACATTCATGTGACCAGTTGCGCCCAGGATTGCGAAGGCAACGGGCGTTTCGCTATTTTCATAGATCCTGACGTCTACTGTGTAGCGTATCTTCATCAAAAGAAATCCCATAAAAACAGCATGGCTGGTAATGATGTCTGGGAAATAATTCAAAACTCTTTTTTTCTTCAATTTTCTATTGACGAATTAAAAAGGAGGAGAACTTCGTGAAACATTCGTAAACAAGTGTAGGAGGAAGCGCAAACGGGTTCGCAAATTGAGTTTTTTTTTTTTTAAACCTAAGCTGGGAGCCTGGAGCGGCTATTCCAGCGTAACCATAACTAGTAGGTCAGCTCACGGGGCTCAAACCTAACGACGATGCGAACACGAACCCTAGCAAGAGTCATGCTTCGCAGAATCTACCACCGGATCAGAATCGCGACCCACTGAGAAGATCCGGCGAGAAACTCAGTGGGCTGTGTCTGAGAGTTAATTTACTCGTCGAGCCCTTTGTCGCAAGCGACGGGTTCGACGAGAACGGTGACCGGTGCTTGAAGTACCTAGAAGCACCGTTAGTGGATCGGGAGGATCCGAGATGACGTGTTTTGGGCGACGTCGACTGCTTTCCATTCTGTCCGCAAGATCGGGAATGAAATATTATTAATTTACATTGTAAACTATTATAATTTTAATATGAGTTCTCCTCTGTTTGTTATCCGATTTTTTTTCCGTTTAGAAACTTACGTCTTGTTATTTTGAAAACATTTCTGTTTCTTTTCCGCCTTGTATGTAGTTACCGGCGGCCACGATGAGAGGGTTCTCGTGTCGTGCCGCTTTATCGAAGTGGCGCATCGACGCCGACTGCATATACTTACTGGTGGACTCTAAGTCCAGGTCGTCATGGAGGTCGACGTTCCTGACGAACCACGGGGCTCCGACGGATATCCTGCAAAAACGGGATTGAATAACTTGGAAGGATTTTAAGTGAGTGCGGGCCGCGTGAGCGAACACTACACTTGCATAGGTCATGACGGGGCGTATGCAAGTTTTGTAGAGTGTCACCTTATTTCTAAGGGACATTTTACTTCGCCTGCATATCATCGGGTAGAGACGTCCTAGAATGAAGGCGGCCCTTCACATGCGCGCAAACATTCGCACAATGTACGAATATTTGCGCGCATGTGAATGGCCGGCATTAGTGTGTAGATTATTACTGTGTAACCTAAAAAAAATATTTCACAGCATTCGACCATCTAACTGATTTTCAATAAATTATTACTAAATTATTACATTTTATATGTACATATTTACTAAAAGAAACTCGACAAAAAAATATTCTTAAAAAAATAAT
Source organism: Bombyx mori (assembly GCF_030269925.1). NCBI lineage: Eukaryota > Metazoa > Arthropoda > Insecta > Lepidoptera > Bombycidae > Bombyx > Bombyx mori. Next base: position 10,500,519 of record NC_085111.1, read on the forward strand.
ACGTTACCTATATGCTTTTTGTTAATATTAAAAAATCTGACATACGAAACATTTTTCCCTGTACACGTTGAACAATACTATATTTCACGCATTATGTGAATTCGAAAATATTATAATTCTTCTAAACGATGACGAAACTACTGTACAATGACAACAACAGATTAGTAATCGTCATTTGGCTGATTACAACGATTTGTCGCCATGGTTATACGCAATACGGCATGAAGGCTACAATTGTTAGGGGAATGCCATATATCAAAATTAAGGACGCATTTAATATAAATTTCATCATTATCTAATCCATGCCGACCGTCGAAATAAAAACCAGTCAGACTTAGACCGCATTGGACGTGTATTGAGAGGTGTGAAACTAAACGCATACTTTCAACTCACAAAAATGTGTCTGTGGCTGTTGACAGCTTGTTTTGGGCTATTGCCTGCAAACCCGTCCCCGATTGTGATAGTTCCTGGTGTGCCCGCGCCTATAATAGTGCCTACAACTGCAGCCACGACAGCAGCCACAACGACTCAGGCGCCAACAGCACCTCCGACGATGCCTGTAAATATAACCACTTCAGTACCGCCGACTATGCCGTCAACTATGCCGTCGACAATGCCGTCAACTATGCCGTCGACAATGCCGTCATCTATGCCGTCGACAATGCCGTCAACTATGCCGACGACAATGCCGCCAACCATGCCTCCTACTATGCCACCTACAATGCCTTCGGTTACTACAGCTCCACCGACGACTACTACTACTACTGCAGCTCCTACTCCGCCTCCGACAACAGCAGCTCCCACAACTTCAGGTCGATTGTTATTACCTGTTATATTTTGTAATGACCCTGATGTGGTGTGTTTATTAAATCCTGATGAAATCGCAGGGCCTCTACCGATCGATCCCAGGCTTGGAACTACTCCGGGCCCTCTGGCAGCTCTGCAAATACAGCCAATGGGTTATAGTTCTCAAGTACCATCTTACGATGCCGCTGTAAAGTTTCCAAGACAAAAAAGAAGTATGAGACCGCTTAATGTGAAAAACTTTTTGAGCAACTTGTCGAAGCCTGATGAACATCACGTAATTCACAAAAGGCAAAGTAACAACTGCAGATGTGTAACCGCTGGAACATGTATTCGATTTCCCATGATCGATGTCAGAATTGTTACTCCGGTAAGCCCTATAAAGAACGATGACACTCAATGATAATCCTTAAAATTGAATGTTCACCGAAAATGAAATTGCAGGCAGTAAGTCAATGTCTAACAGGACAAGAATATTGTTGTGGTAATACAACTATGAACATGACGCAGATAGGATGTGGAACCCTACAATCGGTACCAACTACAGGAGTTACACCTATGGCTGGTCAAGCTAATTTCGGTGAATTTCCTTGGCAGGTAAAAAGTCACAATTCACGAACAGTATAAGATATGTAGTAATTTTTCGTTTTTCTCGAGTCGTAGACGAAATAGAATAAATAGTTTAAAAATCTTTAAACATTTAATGTTATTTTTTTGACGTGACAACGTCTTATAAACCGACGAACACCGGCTGCACGCATGAAAAAGTGTCACCTTCCGCGGGAGCCTCAGTGTGCAAGCGAGAGCGCGGAACAAGCGAGAGGCACGATCGACCCAAGCGTTAATTTATAGAAAAACTTGTAATTTTCAATGAACTCCTTTGTATTATACAAAATAATGATAATTCAGTGATAATAATTCAATTCAATTCATAAGTTATGCAATTTTTCCACAATGTTTCTTTATGACTGGTGGTAGGATCTCTTGTGGGTCCGCACGGGTAGGTACCACCACACTGTCTATTTCTGCCGTGAAGCAGTAATGCGTTTCGGTTTGAAGGGTGGGGCAGCCGTTGTAACTATGTACTTATATACTTGAGACCTTAGAACTTATATCTAAAGATGGGTGGCGCATTTACGTTATAGATGTCTATGGACTTCAGTAACCACTTAACACCAGGTTGGCTGTGATCTCGTACACCCATCTAAGCAATAAACAAAAAAAACTTTACGTTATCACGTAAAACTATCGTCCGTAAACCGACTTTACAGACAACCAATTACAATTTTTTTAAATTTAGCTGGAGTAACACAAACAATGCATAACTTCATTTTTAAATAGAAATTTGCCAGTGTTTTGCAATAAATCCTTAATTTATATAATCAGTAATCAGTTAACAACAAAATAATTTTATTTACAAGATATTTTAACAAAACAGGCCCTTATTTTAACGAAACAAAACGAGTACATCGGCGGAGGAGTTCTTATTGATAATATGAACGTTCTAACCGTTACTCATAGGATCATGTCTTATGTGTAAGTATCATACAATATTTTTTTACTTGTTACTGTGTAACTTACTGTACTTGTACTGGGTAAATTCCTATGTATTAATCAATATTTAACTGATGATTTCTAAAATAAAGGTTCCATCATAAAACTACATAACATCTAATTTTGGTTAGTTTCTGATGGTCCGGCTTTTCAGTCACACGATCTAAAATTTAGGTACATCTACCGTCCGTATATTTGTTTGTGACGTAATGTTTTGTTGTGGTTTGAAGTACCATTACTTCAAAGGCTATAAAGTTCAACTTCATGTTTCAAAGAGCACAACTTAAGTTTGCTTGCGTTGATTATTTGTGTGTGTACTTCGGACTGGTACCGCTAAATACTAGCTTCTTCGTAATAACGTGTTCTGATATGTTTCTTTTAACTGAAGTGTAAAAAGAATGATTACCATTAAGAATTGCCTGTCCTGATATTTCTGTAGTCTCTCAACCACGAACCATGTACAACTTTGAAGTCGTCGTGGCCTAAGGGATAAGACGTCCGGTGCATTCGTGTTGAGCGATGCACCGATATTCGAATCTCAGGCGGGTACCACTTTTTCTAATCAAATACGTACTCAACAAATGTTCACGATTGACTTCCACGGTGAAGGAATAACATCGTGTAATAAAAATGAAACCCGCAAAATTATAATTTGCGTAATTACTGGTGGTAGGACCTCTTGTGAGTCCGCGCGGGTAGGTACCACCGCCCTGCCTATTTCTGCCGTGAAGCAGTAATGCGTTTCGGTTTGAAGGGTGGGGCAGCCGTTGTAACTATAGTTGAGACCTTAGAACTGATATCTCAAAGTGGGTGGCGCATTTACGTTGTAAATGTCTATGGGCTCCAGTAACCACTTAACACCAGGTGGGATGTGAGCTCGTCCACCCATATAAGCAATAAAAAAAATTGATTGTCAAGGATATAAATGTAAATGAACGGAATGAAATAAAAACAATCAAACATTCTAATTCCATCAAATATTTACAGGGTATCAGGAACAGCTCCGAATGTGAAGGTTCGTCTCGGTGAGTGGGACGCCGCTGGCACGTATGAACCGGTCGCCCACCAAGAATACACAATACAAAGAGTGTCAAGTCACCCATCCTACAACGCTAACACGCTTCAGTTTGACGTCACAGTGCTTCGATTGGCAAGCCCGGTTCCGTTTACACCGACAACAGGAGCTGCAACTACTATCAACAGAGCGTGTCTTCCTTCAGCGGCTAGTGCCACCTTTACAGGTCAAAGGTAATTATATCAATGATTACACAACTCTACAAAAAAAATCGTGCTTTGTCCTAGCGTTTATACTAGGTTTTTCTGGTTAATTATTGCCAAAAACGTAAATAAAATACCTTTTTTTGGTATAATGTTTGCTTTTGTGATAGTTCTAGTAATAATACTCATTTTTCAATTTTTGTTTAGAAATGTTAATTAATTTTAATATTTTCAAAAAAACCGGGCTATGAGAGTGGGGTGTTTACGTTTACACAGTGCCACTAGATGGCACTCGACTCATAAACGATCAGGTGTTTTGTACAAGCTCAGAAAAACTTAAAATGTCACGAAAGTGTAAATACGGTGCTGATGCATTTTGTTTCATATGTGGTCAATTTATTAAAGTTCAAAAGCAAACTCTTTCATGCCATGTATTTTTTTCGTCTAATTACGATCTAAAATATCCAAATTTTATGCTTTGCATTCAAAGTCAAATTTGGTGTTGACCCGTATTATCATAATGTAAAGGTTCTAAATCGTTAAATAAACTCTATAACAGTAATCACAGCGCTTATGCCGTTTTGGACAATAGTTGTTCGCTGCTTTGTCGCATGTAAACGTTCCAACCGGAACCCGTAATTGCATTGCAGCAAAATTATTATTTTTCCTACCTGAGCCGATAGCCTTGAGAGGACATTTCAGCGTAACCCTAATAAGTAGGTGAGTTCACGGGGCTCAAGCCTGGCGACGTTGCTAACACTAACCGTAACAAGAGTAGTGCTTCTCAGAATCTACCACCAGGTCGGAAACGCAACCCACTGAGAAGATCCAGCGAGAAACACAACGGGCTGTGTCTGTGGAAGCGGCAGAAATATGCAAAACAGTTGTTTTATAGTGATTACGAATGTTTGAAAAATCATCGTATATCCAATACTTTGTTGAATGGACTCCTGTACTACCAATACAACTGCCTTAAATCTCAATAATATATGAGTGGCGCATATCACTGTTTTGACTGTGCTTACTGTGTTAGCAATGTTTTGTCTAGATAAAACTGCAATGATATTCCGACAGTACTTCTGCTAATTTAGATTGAATTGTATGTAGATGCGTGAAAGCATAAAAGTTGCCCTCGCACCTCCCACCAGTAAGAACCAGCGCAATGCCTATTTCTGTCACAAAGCAGACATGGATCTGGTTCGCAGTGTCGGACAGCCGTTATACACTTTAATTGTGATTTCGGTTTCATATTTCGTTCTGGGTTGCGGCCTTCATTTTATTATGTATATAGGCTCCGGTAGCCCCTCAATACTGGGTTAGGCTAGATCTCGTACATCCAACGCGAAAATACGAACCAGCCAATAATGAAATATTATTTTGATAATTAATAGATGCATGGTCTCCGGCTGGGGCAAGGATGCATTCGGTGCTCAAGGACAATTTCAAAATATTCTGAAAAAGGTCGATGTCCCAATTGTTGCTCCAGACGTTTGTCAAACGCAACTGAGAACTGCTCGGCTCGGGCCCACTTATGTTCTGGATACTACGTCATTCGTATGTGCCGGCGGAGAGCCCAATAAGGATGCTTGCACGGTCAGTGGACACTTTTTATAATAGAAAACTTCCTAGCCTATTTAATTAATTTGTGAATAGCCTCAATTATTGTGTAGTTTTTATTTATTGCTTATATTATATTATATGGTGGACGAGCTCAGAACCCACCTGGTATTAAGTGGCTACTGGAGCTTAAAGTTAACAACAACGTAATTACCGCGACATAACTTGAGACATAAGTCCTAAGCCTCAATTTTAAGTTTAAGTTATGCTCTTGATTTAAAAGTGATAGCAAGTCCACTTTGTCCTTTTCTAAGTAAAATATAAATTTCATAATTAATTTTTAAAATTTAATTTCATAAAGTGATAGAATTTATATATGTTTAAAAAATCGTTTAAAGTACTGTAAAACTCATTTTCTTTCAATTTTTAGTTAAGCCACTTTAATTGTAAAGTTACGAATATTTTTATGGTAAATTCATTATCACTACAAAGTTAAATAATTAGCTCGATCACGAATATATTCTTTCAGTAACCGGACATACCAAAGGTTATTCGAAATACCGTTTTGCCTATTTCCTTACGTAGTAACATATTTTGCGATATGAAAATTAAATATTATTAAAAAAAAAATTGCATTTGACAGGGCGATGGAGGTTCCGGTCTTGTGTGTCAAACAAATGGCCGTTGGATGGTGGTCGGGCTGGTCGCATGGGGTCTAGGTTGTGCCAACGCCAATGTGTCCGCTGTGTACGTCAATGTCGCGGGTTTCTTACCTTGGATACAACAACAAGTTGCCGCTGCTTAAGCATCAACGCTTTTATTTAACCAAACTTAAAATTGCAACAAGCAATTTCTCAACGAACAGTATTGTACCGCAAATAAAACACAAAATAAATAAAATAACATTAACAATTCAAAGCTTTACGTAATAATTTATTAACCGTTTTATACAAATAGCCATACTAAAACATATTATTCGAAGTAACGTAAACAATATTAAAGAAATTAATAATAATAATCATACGAAATAAAGCGTTTTGAACGCAATCGTTCAACGTCATAATATCAACTTCTAATAAATCTAACTTACATAGCACATAGGGACGTAATCTAATATTGCAGAGGAGCACGCGCTCCCAACTACTAACGACGGAGTTCTAAAAATGATTAGTCTTCATCGGGTTTTTCCTGCTTTACAATCGGCGGAGGAGTCGCAGTCGCAGCAGGGGCTTGTGGTGTAGGAGGAACAGGAGACGACACTTCGATGTACTCATCATGACGCTCTTCCTTGATTTCTGGTTCTCGTTTCATTTCAACCACAGCAGGCGCTGGCGTTGCCGCCTGCTGTGGCTCTGGAGGAGCGAGCGCCGCCCAAGCCGATGCAGCTTCCCGTGCATAAGCCTCGTAAAAAGCTCTTTGTGCTATTTCTGCTTCTTCAATATGAACGAATGCGTGATTATCTAATTCTGCTCGGAAGAAAAATTTCAACCCACATCTCCCACAATCGTATGGCCTGGGTGCAGCCGAATGTTCTGGCAAATGTCGCTGCAGGCCAGCAGCGCTTGTGAAAACAGCCGAGCACAAATAGCATGTAAATGCACCGATTCCAGCAAACGTGTGCTCGATTAGATGTGCTTGTAAACGGGTAGGTGACCCAAGAGCTCGGCGGCATAGTCGGCAATCGTGGTCGGCTGGCGGTGGAGGTCTAGGAGCGGTGTGGCGAGCGTAGCACGAGGAACAAGCGCGCGCTCCTTCGCCTGCTTCGTTTTCTGGGAGAGCTCGAAGACATATTGCACATCGTTGTTCGTCCTCACTGGGGCGTAAATGGAAACGAGCATGGAGACGGGCCTCGGCCTCGGAAGCTAGAGTCTGTCGACACACGACGCATGGCGCCGGTAGAGCCGGGTGGTGTCGTGCCATGTGTGTCAAAAACGACTCTTCAGATGGAAGCCGTGCGCGACACCGGGAGCACGTGTCTCCTGCAACGACCTGCGGCAGTTTTGTTGAGTGTTAACGAAATATTGATAGATAATAGTTGGATGCACAAATTAAAACGATCAAATAATCTAGTGAAATTTTCCATTCTATTAAAAGTGAAAAAATGACTCCATAACCGGTTAACAAATATTTTTTTTATGAAAGCATTAGGTATTATAAAATTTCTCTTTTTGATAGTACCATATATGATACGAAAATATAAATTTAAAGATACCTTGCAATGTGTGAGCTTGTGTTCTGCAAGGACGGCCGCTGAAGGCAAAACTTCATCACAAATTAAACATTTATGTCGCGCAGCGGCCGCGCCCGAATGGGCCCGGGTATGAGCTTCTAACTCTGCTCGACTTCTAGTCCTTTCGCCACAATAAGCACATTGCAGAGCAACTGCTCCATTTTTACGGCGTCTATCTTCATTATTTATGGGACAGCTTGCACCAGCAGCTTCAGGGGTAGGCGTGCACGGTGAACGTTCATTCTCAATTCCCTCAGTTCCGTTATTATTTTCTAGAGGCTTGGCTCTACTCAATTCACCGTTTAAAACCTGAAAAATGCAAGGTCAAATCAGTGTAAGTTTAAGTAGATCTTATAATAATATAATAATAATTGGGTTATTAATCACAAGGGTGCGTTCTGAAGTCCTAGAGCTAATAGTTCTGATAGTTCTTTATTATCTATCTATGGTGGCAATATATCCTGCTCAGCTCCATATTCTAAGTAAGAGCTAATATTGCAAGTCGACATGGCAGAGCATCCTTATTTCTGCGAATCAGTAGTTTGGTACATATCTTGACATTTGGTTGGCTTTTAGCTTGTCGCCCCTTATTAGTTTTCAATATACTACCTACTAGTAGCTACTACAAATTCGAAATCAGAACAATTCTTTATTAAATACATATTTAAGTAAGTGAACGAGGGAATTTGAAATAACCATGGTTTGGGCCATAGATAAATTGTTGGAGACTTTTTTTCTTAAAATATCAATTTCAAAATAATAATACTCATGTACCTAATTAATCTACATCTTGAAGAGTCATTACAAGGATCTCATCAATAGTTTTTGCGGTTTAATTTCGCGTTTATTTTCGCATTATATATATCTACAACTCGCGGTTCCGAAGAATATCCTAAGGACCGCTCAATCGATTTATATTTAATCAAATTAAAGGTGTATTTTACTGCGTTTGTTAACATACTTGATGCGGCAAAGCATGGTGCGCTTGCATGTGTCGCTCTAACAGATATTGCACGGCGAAGTTTTCGGTGCAGGCGGGCACCGGACAACGGTAAGGTCGCGGCGGACGCACAGGACGGGGCCCGGCCTGCAGCGCGCCGCACGTGCACCGCGACACACCGGCGCCATGTCGGGCCCGCACGTGCGCTACTCCCTCCGCTTCCGAACGCAGAGCTCCTCCACTCCCGCCGCACGAACGGCACATCCATATTTTATTCTCACCGCTGTGGGCCACAGCGAAATGGACCTAGAAAATGAAAATTATCTTTATACCTTTCAACGAGCAATTCTTGTATATTAATATATATGTATATAATCTGAATCTCGGAAACGGCTCCAACGATTTTCACGAAACGGCTTCAACGTTGTTTTATTTGTGTTTTCAATAATCAACTCTTCCCGACATCTATTGGCGAATAATAATACTATTTTTCTTAATTGACAAATAAAACAAGATGGCGTTATCAAAAAAAAAAACAAGCAAAGCTCGGTCATCCTCTAGTAATACAAGAATTACAAACAGATGTTTCTCAATCTTTCCTCTTTATAATATTAGTATATCTATAATTCTATACTAATATTACAAATAGGAAAGATTTGTTTGTTTGTCTTGAATAGGCTCCGAAACTATTGAACCGATTTGAAAAATTATTTCACTGTTTGGAAGCTAAATCATTCCCGAGTGACATAGGCTATAATCTTTTAAAAAAAATAATTTAGTATCCTTACTAAAACTCCAATAATGTAACCCAAGGTGTAAAAAAAAAACCTAAAATATTCTTTACATAGCGTGCCTTGCGAAAACCATTGATGATAGAATAAAATAATGTACTACGACTTTGTAGAACACATTACTATTTACAAAAAGGGTCGCGACAGCATATGTCTAACTAGGTGTTATAGTTATGCCGCAATAAGTCTTATTTTATTTAAAAAAATAAATAAAATAGCATAAAAATGAATGAGTTAAGCTCGCCTTTGTACATAGTATTTAGAATTCTTTAAATCTGTTTTTATTGTATTTTCTTTTTGTGTACAATAAGTATAAATAAATAAATAAAAACAACGTCAAATATCGTTGAACTTTTGTTAAAGACCCGAGCGGAGTCGGATCGGGCCGCTTGTAATTAATAAACGTCAAGATTAATTAAATTCTCTTAATCAATTTGCCTTACCTGTATCGCTACTTTTGAATCGAATATTTCTTTGCATAGAGAACAACGGTATAAATGGTGAGCGTGAAGATCTAGAAGGTGCTTCTGGAGGTCATCGGGTGTGGAAAAACTCCGAGCGCAACTGTGACAAGTATATTCACAAGAAACTGCTAAGTAATGAGCGGTTAGGTACCGCTCTGAAGCGGCTGCATCCGCGTAAGTCGAGCCACATTGCAAACACGGAGCGGGACTAGAGCGAGTCAGTTCCCCGCCCTCTTCTAAATGTCCTTTCAGATGAGCGCGAAATGCTTCAAAATCTGGTAGTGCGGCATCGCATTGATTGCAAAGTAAAGTACTCGGCGATAAAGTGGTTTGTGGTGTTCCAGAACCTGATCGACGCCGCTTCAGTGGTGGCGCGTCTTCCGGTCCTCGTCTACTTAGATCTGTCGGTGCAGGTTGATCGATTGTGTGTCCCGTAAGGTCACCGTTGAGTAAGGCCGAATGAGCTGCGCGTACGTGTAACTGTAACTGTTCCATGCTCGTGAAAGTGTCCCGAGTACAGTAAATGCAAGCCAGAAGTGTAGGGGGTGGTTGAGATGCAACACGGCGCGGTGGCGTCATTACCGCTGCATCGATCCCATGTGCTGTCGTCATATGTCCCTGATTAAAAAAGTAAAATTGTTTTGAGCTACTGTACATTGAAACGCGCCACGTTTTTGGAACAAATTAAAAAAATATGCAACCTGAAGTAGATCAGGTCGGCGAAATGCATCACCACAACGTGGGCAGCGAAGTGGGCGTCGGCGATCTTGTTCACGACCCTCCCGGTCTCGCTTGTGTCCCTGCATGTGAGAAGTGAGCGCTGCAGCCGTGTTGTAGCCGCGGTTGCAAATCGTGCATTGAAACGGCTTTTGATTGTCATGAGTCTTCATGTGGATTTTCAAATGATCACTGAAATAAATAAATTACACATAGGTTAATGTTAAACATCCTCCAGATTTTCATTATGCGTTTGAAATACAATAAAGCAGCAGTATGCGGTGCTTTAGTGTAGTATAATTAAGTAAACCGTCGTTGTGTCAGCGGAGACGATGATTTATCATAAGCAGCATAAGTACTCACATAAAGCACGAACCAAACAAACTAACAAAGGGGCTTTTGACGCACACTGTATAGAGGCGTTCGCCCAAACACCTCCGCTAATGGCCGCGCTCGCTGTGCCAGCTTAGGAACGGGTCATTATTTTATTTTTGTGAGACCCTCGACGCCATTTGTCAACGCATCATCTCTTTTCACTCGGAGGTTCATTGGGCCGACAAATTGAGTGGAATTAGTCACGTGACCGCACTGAGGTGACGAAAAAGGTGACGTCTTGCGTTTAGGCCGCCAGCCTCTTTGTGTCGCGGACATGCAGCAATCAATCTTTTCTTTTGGGTATAGTAATAAGCACCTCTGCAGTATCCACTTGACTATACTGACTCACACCTATTCAGGAATTAAAAGTATTGAAAATTTTAGACTTAATCCTTAGTGCTACGTTCGTATAACAATAATATATATAATACATAAGATGCATGTAGGTTTAACTAGCACTCGTATGTATTCGAAATTTTGAAGCCACATTTAAAAGCGGTATTAAGGTCGTAAAGATTTTCATTTCTTAAGAAGACCAGGCATGGACTTTAATGTGCTCTTTCTCATCTTAAGTGCATTTCTAGAATTCGTTCAACGAATTCCTTTTGTCTCTTCCAAGTGTGTTTCAAATACAAGAGCTCGATTTATCTGGTTCAAGATGTGGCTAGACTATGTCTCTGATATTTTGTGAATAATTACGAGCACCGACAATGACTTCTCTTTTCATTTACGATACACAAAATATATTTTATCGATATTTGCCCGCCAGATTCTTCTTTTGCTAGGATTCACAGCATTACAGCCCGAAGCTATTCTGAACGACGAAATTCAGGCTATCCAGGAGAAAGCCATATTTCTCGACATTTATGTTGGACCGATTCAAGGTTTTTTCAGATTGGTACAGTTTGACTATAAATACCGCTACGAATCTATATATCTATATAGATATATAAAATATAATTGCTGTTCGTTAGTCTCGCTAAAACTCGAGAACGGCCGGACCGATTTGGCTAATTTTGGTCTTGAATTATTTGTGGAAGTCCAGAGAAGGTTTAAAAGGTAGATAAATATGAAAATGCTTGGAATTAAATAAAAATAACAATTTTGTTTTCCCTTTAATGTGTCCCCCGTCGGATGAATTTCTTTTGTTTGTTTTAAGTTTATTTTATACAAAAGCTTAGGTATTTTATTTATCGATTGAGGCACTACGAAGTCTGCCGGGTCAGCTAGTAGGTATATAAATAACTTACCTCCTCGAGAAAGCTGATTCGCAATGTGCACATCGATACTTCCGATCACCAGTGTGCAGCTTAACATGTCGGTCGCGCGATCTCTTGTGTTTGAATAGTCGTGCGCAGAATTCACAACGAAACGGCATTTGGTCCGAATGCGACTGGTAAAAGAATTTTCCAAATTAAGATAATGAAAAAAACAATGTAAATGAACTCTACAAGTAACTATTTCTGTGCCTTAAGTATTTTGCCTACACATCCTTCAAAGCACAACCTATCTGGTGTTAACAGTTATCGGGTACCCACCCATAGATAACATACATTGAACGCTGTCCCCGACCTTGAGAAATGAAGTTGAAGTCTCTGTTGCATTCGGAAAACAGCTCTTCGAACCAAAACACATAACTATTTAGCTTTGAACGTAGACAGAAAGGTGAGGCTAAACAGATCTGTGTCGCGTTAACACGGTTAGACTTGATAGGCATTAACCGGAAACGCATCTTGCCTTTTGTAACATTATATTCCCATGTTTCGCCCCGTAATAATCAGTAAAACAAATACTAATGAAGAAATATTTGCTCTAATATCTGTATTTGGTTCTGATACATTTTTATTTTAATTAAATTTTGAAATATTATTCTGTCATTTTTTTTGAGTAGTCTTGTTAGGCCACAATTGACACCCAATATAAGTCTGAATTTAATATGATCAAAGTGTTTATGAGGCAGTACAAAGAAAAATTGGATATTCAGTATTTAAGACCTCAAAGAAAACTCACTTATTAAATTATACATCAGACATGAATATCGCAGCTAGGACGAGCTGTACAATTACACGAGCAACGATTAAAATGTGTAAGTCATAAGGTGATTGAAACGAAATAACTCCCGGTGCATTGATCATAAAAACTATCGTGAGAACTGTCTGCGAACAATAGTCTGACTACCGCCGAGACCGCGCGAGCTCACTAGCTCACAACTAAGGCATTTTATGTCAATAGAGAGTAAAAAACGACAGAGATCTTGTCGGTAAGCTGATCGTGACCGTCGAGTAAGATATCAGCTATTGGAATCCATATCACTTGTCGATAGATTTAAAATCGATAATGTAATAATTCATTACGGTAAGGTATCTGTTACGATTTATGTCAATTGTTGACTATAACTAGTTGTAATTGAATTTGCAAAAATACAGTTTGAAAAGCTTGAAATAGCCTTTAAAATTTATTAAGTTTTAAGCAAATTAGAACATGTTTTATTTTCAAACTACGCCAGAGGAACTTATCTAAACAAGCTGGAGGCAAGGTTATTAAAAATCACAGGTAAAAGAAACTCAAACCAATTTCCTCAATTAAGTTCACACGTGAAAACCGAAATAAGACACTTAAGTAATAATAACGCGAACTAAAAAATATTCATTTGTTTTAGAAAAATAAGTGTTATTGGGTACACTTGAAGGATTATTCATGAGCAAAAGTATAGTGATGCTAATGTTGGTCATATTATGAATAACCATTGGCGGCGACATAATGAAAGCCGTTGAAATGTTCGGCCTTCGCACAACCGTGAACTGGAAGATGAGATGAGGCATGTTCAAGTATAATAGACTCCCAAACTGACAGCCAGTTCACGCTTTTACTAATTGACCACCTAGATGACAATCATTCAGAGACGCGTTAAACAAATACCACGAATGATTAACTTTGTTTCTATTTCAGTTGACGCTGAACGCGAAGAGAATATAATCATTTGAAATTTCAACGAATTGCCTTTTAAGCCATACTTTTCGGAACTGATACTGACTATTGATCTAAGTGTTTAATAAGAAAAAGTATTATTGGTTTAGTAAAGGGGTTTGCGGTCTCGTGCGCCCCCAATTACCACGGGATGGCTGTCTAAAGCCATTAGCGCCATATCTCAATTTGTTAGCGCATTTTTGAACACGAAACGAGGTGCTTGAGGAACAAATATAGTCACAAACTTGATTATTCTAATGTGATCAAAATTTAATCATAGTTATTTATTTCAAGGACTGAATAGTGTGTTTCCCTAAGTAGGATATATTGAACCGAGTTGTAAAACAAGGCTATTATGATTTTTTTTTTAATATCTGAATATGCGAGTTTATTTTTCATTTATAAAATAAATTCGAAGTCTTACGTCGAATTCGGCTTAAATTAAAACTAGTTGATGAAGATGCGAAAGATTTTGATATTCTATAGTATATAACAGCATCCACTATAAACAGAAAGTCAAAGAAAACCGTTGCTGGAATAAATATATCGATTTACCTATAAATAGATATAAAAAAGCACATTAAAAAAAGCGATTTTGACACTTTCCGTATCTAATCTACTTGTCTCGTGTTTTTTTTATATAATTGATTGGTTATATTATAATAGGTTGATGAATTCAGTATAGGTTTATGCTATGATTAATATTTTAAAATCGTTTAAAAAACTGATTCCTTGTATAATTTGTGCTTTGCTGATCAAGTTGACGCTCATAGAATTTTAGTTTTTAATAGGTATAAAAAGAGTGCTACGATCTCTAACATTAAGGACTAGTATCATTTGAAAATTACGCGAAGCAGACACTAAATAAGAAAAGAGCAGGAACCCTGTCGGAGCGGCGTAATTATGTGTCTAAACGGGGTCCATTCTAATAATTGTGCTAAGTGGACCCTCTTCCGCCGAACGCCGGCACTTTCTTCCTGTGACCACTCGATTCCCCTGATTATTTACGATTAATTCGATATTTAACGCATCGATTTAATCATTAAAGATTATTGATTAATAAGGTCTACGTTTGTATTTTGTATATTATGAAGTAACTTTTCAGGATTTTTTTAATTACCATTAAATTTAATGTGCTGAACGAAGGAAAGGAATATGTACAAATTCATTTTTTTTGTAGTGTTGATAATTTCGTTACTTTCTAATAAATAAATAAATAAATAAATAACTTAATCTTGTAAAAATTACCGACAAAATAATCCTAAATATACATAACCATTAATTATCATTTTATATTTGAATACTATGTACAAATACATCTTTTTTTGCAACTAGGGTTCGAAAGACGTAAGCGTAGTACCATGTACTGCCTCCAGCTCACCAGATACGCATAAACAAGACAGCGGCATGTTTACACCGCTCGCTTAATTGGAGCAATCGTCCTCAGACAGAATTAATAAATCCGATCGCTCGTAAGCAGTAAATCGTGCCCTCGCCAGGAGGAGGACACTCGAACATTCAGGATCCTACACCAACAAATTATTTTTTAAATACATTTAATTCGAAATTATTGGTCCTTACATTTTGCAGTGCATCTCAATTGATTCGTTGAGCATGTTCATTTGAAATTCATAAAGATTGCAAAAACCAGCGTGCAGTTAAATTCAATTTATCACATCACATCGATTCGGGCTGTCGTTGTTCTTCGTGCGAGAATTTAATAAGCCAAAGCGAGTTTGCGCTCGACGGGAGCTCGGCCCCTGGGTGCACCGCAGAGGCTCACAACGTGCTACTCCCACCACGACGCTGTTCCAAGATTATGGTGAAATAGCACGCAAATCGTTTCACTGTTTATTTTATCATGCTCAAAGCGTGAGAACATACAACATTAAAGACCGGATAAAAAATTTATTAAATGACACGGCCTCAAAAATGGGCCCCATATAGCTACCGAGCAACTTTCTCAAAGACGATAACAGTGCAACATTGTCAGTTCACATAAACATAAAGGTCATACGGTCAGTTTTTGTCACAGGCTTTTACTACTATGTAGATCGCCTTGAAAGAACCTTCATTATTTTGTTTGTCTTTTTCTCTCCTATATTTTTATTCTGTTACTGCATGATTTCTAGTTTAAAATATGAGTAACAGTATCATCTGCAAATGAAGTTGTCGCGTACATGTGGTCTCTATTTATTTGAAATTCGTATTATGAAGAAAAAAAACAGAAGAAAATAAAAGATACAGTACAGATACAGTGTGTGATGATTGAATTGAAAATTTCTAGCTTATGCTACAGTTTCCCGATCATCCGTCACTTGTCTAACTACTACTCCTACTATACTCTCTTTCCCTTATTCCTTTCTTCTGGATAGACGGTGTATCATGAACTCGTATGAGTTAATATCACGGTGCTGTCTGTCTCCGGCGCAAACAAAGCATGCATTACGCTGTGTATGATTAATAAAAGAATTAGCATGCCACATTCAACGACTCCGAGCTAGGATTTTCTCTTGTCTTAGGCCAGAACCCGGACTAGAGCATTCAGCGTCTCCAAACGGCTAGACCAAAGTAACGATCAAAAGGTTAAATACAAGACATTTGCTTAGAGTTTAGGTAACTGTAGAAAACAGGGTTAGCCGCCTCTGGGCTCCGTTAACCGTTTGACTCGAAATAGGCCATGAGCTAGCCTGGCCTTCTACAAAAACAAAAAAGCGCTATCCTCACTCTTGTAAATTTAAAATGGGTTAATTAATGTTTCTTCTCGTTTATCAAACATTCTTAGAAACAGTAGCGAGAACCCGGTTTTGGTTCTCGTATCGTTTAAAAATAATAAAGATAATCTCAATTGCGTAAACCCTCGATTTTGTGTTTGGAAAGACTGCTTTGAAGTTTTTTCGGATTATACAGACACGGCTTATGTGCTAAATGAAGTAGTTATGTATGAAAAATTTGATCACTATTATTAATGGATAATTAGATTGAGAGATAGATAACGCTGTTATGTTGTATTATTTGTTGTGATACTTAGACATGTAGATATACAAGACTGTACTAATGTGTAATTTATCTTGAACATAAGTAATTGGCCTTTAGCGTGAAAAAAACTAGTATTTAAAACCTTTTTATATTTTTTATAGTTCAGAAGAGCTTATATGTTTTGCCTACGCTATGAGTGCACGACAAAAATATAGATCTAATATATTTAACAATAACTATGTGTTGATGTTTTTATTATTTAATAAACTATTACGTTATATTGCACTATAAAACTTGAAAGTACATTACGTTATAAATCATGAAGTTTAAAAATTGTAAATAATCAAAATAAAGCGCTGGAAAAATTGTTTTTCCCAAGACAAGACGCACCCGAGTCAAGTTGTGCGTGGAAGCAGTAATTGATTTATTCCTATAATGATCGTCTTTCCCAAGCGGCGAGATGATAAAAGGTGTGGCGAGCTAGACCAGGGAGTTGTTATCGCAGGCCTATTTCCGGCCGTCAGTGGCGCAGCGACGCAAACTAGACGCGATCATCAACCGATACATTTGTCGGCGCTCGCCGCTCACCCGCGATCCGCGACAACGCGATGCGCACGCACAGATCATTATCTGCAAACAACCAACGGCTATTGCAGCTGCACATCCACAATCTACTTAAATTCCTCCGTGTAATTTTGATTTTAATTTCCCTGCAGTTGTTTGTGTGAGATTTCTACACGTCATTACGGATCCTCCCGATTCATTAACGGTGCCTTTGAGTACCACAAGCACCGGTCACCGTCCTTGTGGAACCCGTCGCTTGCGACGAAGGGCTCGACGGGCGAATTAACTCATAGACAGCCCACTGAGTTTTCCGCCGGATCTTCTCAGTGAGTCGCGTTTCCGATCCGGTGGTAGATTCTGCCAAGCACTGCTCTTGCTAGGGTCAGTGTTAGCATCACTTCGGTTTGAGCCCCGTGAGCTCATCTACTAGTTAAGGTTACGCTGAAATAGCCTCTCAAGGCTATCAGCTTAGGTAGAGGAAAAAAAGAGATTTCTACTCGTAAATATACAAGATACGGCGAGGTGACTATTTTGCCACCAGAAATCTACGTGTCGATTCGTATCCACGCGTGGGCGGCTAGGACGGCGGCTTACAAAGTGACATTTCTATTTGTCCTATCAGAGCTAGATCTCTCCTGGTGTGTGTCGTAATCGTAACGCGGCGGGATCGGCAAGACACAAAGGAGTCGAGATGTTCGGGCGGCGTAATGGCCGCGTCCGTCACAACTCATGCTCTCAGAGCTGTGGTGTAAGTTGAATGCGATGCATATCTACACGCCGTCTAGGTAATGGGCCATTTTGGGTATCTACTTGCTAATGAAGCGACGAACTGCATGGCGAAACTGGATTGTGGATTCACAGATATGACGGTCAGAGATGTAGCCGTTGCATTGTCAGAGCAGTTAGTGAAGTTGTTTTATGGAAGTAAGTGCTCCTAGGTACAGATAAATTTCCAACTACTCCTACAACTTTAACTGTTATTGCTTTGAACTTTACCTAATCTGATAAAATGTGTTTTAAACTTTTAAAAAATACATCGTCGTTTCGTATTTAGGTTCAGATATTAAAACGATATCTTTATCCGTCATTTCCTTTCTATTGGAACACCCGGTATCGGTAGCGTTGCGCTCTTGCATAATGCGCTTCATTGATAATTTTATGATCTGGCTCCGAAATTAACAACCTCTTCAAATGGGATTTGAAAAGAGTAGTATGATTGTAGATAACAGATCGGCTATGTGCCATTGGCTTTTCTGACGCTCCGCCAATTACGATCCGGTCGGCGGTACAGTGGTCTGCCTTCAATCTATACTAATATTATAAAGCTGAAAAGTTTGTTTGAACGCGCTAATCTCAGGAACTACTGATCCGATTTGAAAATTTCTTTCAGTGTTAGATACTTCATTTATCGGGGAAAGCTATAGGCATAACATCACGCTAAGACCAATGCGAGTGGAGTACCAATAAAGAATGTTTCAAAATCGGGGTTTTTTTCCCTTTGGAGAGTTTCCGCTGCGTGCGCTGCAGAAACGGTTAAAGTTTCGCTAAAATAATGTATGGCAGAATTGTTCCCCTTTAAAAGATCTAAAAAAAGTCCGGGACAGCATATGTTAAGGTTGGCTCACTATAGCGTTTTTTATGCTAACCAAATTTGTTCAAAAAAAAAAAGCATTATTTGTGAACTATTCCACGCGGACGAAGTCGCGGGCAAAAACTAGTGTCAAATAATATGCTAAAACGATTTCATTGTGTAGTTAAAAAACACATCACTTATTATACACCTTTAAAACCCTTCACTTATTTCCTATTTTAAGAGATAGTTATGCATTACAATTATCTAGTTTAAGTCAAACGATATCGAAGCGTACTTGCTCATGTTTCTTGAGGTAAGAGAGCCTTGGGAAGGCTTTGTCACAAAACTGGCATTGGTATGGTGTGTGCTCAGTTGCACCGAGGGTAAAGGGCGGCTCGGTGTCGGCGTCGGCGGAGGTCGGAGTCGATGCCGGCGATGGCGAAGGCTCCGGCGTCGACGACGGCCAAGAGCTGCCCGCCGTACTACCCACGCTGCCCAGTGCCTCTAAAACACATTGTAAAATTACATTAAAATTAAACCAGACTGATTGCTTAGATGGGTGGACTAGCTCACAGCCCACCTAGTGTTAAGTGGTAATCGGAGCCAATAGACATCTACAACGTAAATGCGCCACCCACCTTGAGATATAAATTCTAAGGTCTCAGTATAGTTACAACGGCTGCTCCACCCTTCAAGCCGAAACGCATTACTGCTTCACGACAGAAATACGCAAATTATAATTTTGCGGGTTTTCATTTTTATTACACGATGTTATTCCTTCACCGTGGTAGTCAATCGTAAACATTTGTAAGTACGTAATTCATTAGAAAAATTGGTACCCGTCTGCGGGATTCGAACACCGGTGCTTCGCTAGATACGAACGCACCGGACGTCTTATCCTCTAGGCCACGACGACTTCATCAGCGTGGATTTTAAGCCTGCCTAAGTAAGTAGTTAGCAACATCCTGCCTGTTTTGCCGCGAAGTCTATTCCTCAAGCTGATGTTTACGTTGTGCTGTCTATGAGCCGCGATAACTGCTTAGTAAGCCGTGAACTCCTGGAACGTGGTGAGCAATAAAAGCGAGCTTGTTGTTTTGCATAATACGATGTTTCATAAATATCTCTTTTGCGATATTAGACAGTTGTAATTAGATAATTTGAGGTACCACATTGCCGCCACGGAGCCTATGCGTTGCAGATTGATGGATTTGGGTGCCGTTATTACAACTGAAATAATCCATCGATTTGAAGTCTCAAATTGGGCTATGTATGTATGAGAGTAATTCACTTTGAGATTTATAGGGGAATCCCATAACCACCATGACTTCGAGAAACCACGCTTCCAATACAAAAAAGTTTCTAATAACCTAACACGCACATAGGACTACAATAAAATAATTCCGTTAACAAAATGAAACAGTAAATAATATTTAAAGATACCTACTCTCCGATATTTTAGCTTATAAAATAAATAATACGTACCAACTGAATAGAATGACGTCTTATGAAATTGTAAGGATCCGTAATGATAATTGAATGGTTTTACGGCACAGTAAACTACATTAGAGCGGACAGACGTAGCAGCTCTTGGCTCAGTTAGGGCTATCATAAATATCGGTAAAGCCCCATATTTCGGTGTCAGAGGCTATATATCCCCGGGAGCACCTCCGAGTGGCGTGAAATATAAACAAATTGAATGGGTCGTGATGATGGGAGGCATCAACGCAAATGATGAATAATGACGGAAAATCGTGCTACTCTACGCGGTTGCGAATTGCGAAAGGGACTGCGTTATATTCTGCGATTTACTTGAATTACATTAACGTCGGATTGCGTATTAGAATAATTTTCAGACACGTTGTTAAATCATGCTTTTATCACCAATACGTATTAATTTTTCAGAAGAGGAATGAAACTAATGAATCAGAACTAAATATTCAGATCATAATTACTGCGAAGCACTCTTGTTGTCTCAAAGATAATATATATATATAATAGATATCCTTTTTTACAAATCAATTGCGACTTAAACCTCATGGCTCAGCGTTAAAAGCAATATTCACGAATTGTTGGACCTCGATAAGTTTATCATACCAAATTAAAAATTCAAATTCAAATTCAAAATCATTTATTTCAACTTAGATGTCAAAATATAAATAACAATGTTAACTCTACCACCGGTTCCAAAAAAAGCCACAGTCCTGAGAAGAACCGGCGAAACAAACTCGGCGGGCTTTTTTTTTGTTTTTTCTCAAATATTTACTTTTTTTTTTAAATAAATAAAAATATTTACAATAAAGGAAAAAAACATGTCAAAAAATACAATTAAAAAAAAAAATTATAATAATGAAAAATGAAAAGGCCAGGAGCGAACGCCTCATTCCCACGTAGTGCCATCTAGTAAATAATCCTTAACTTTATAATATGCCTTGTTACACAAACGTTCCTTGACAGTTTTCCTAGATTTTTAGCTTACAAAGCTAAACGCGCCGTGAACTGTTCTGCCGTGCCCGCCGCGCCCGCCGCCGTTTCCGCCACGCCTGCCGTTCCCGCGTCCCCTGCAAGCGCGCGCAAAACTCCCGCGCCGTACACCGCAGCCTCCGTCGCGCCCAGCACACCCGTGTCCCCCATACTGTCGCGAAAAACTCCCGCGTCTACCGCGGCAGCTTCCGTTCTACCTCAGCGATCGTCTGTGGCCTCCGTCGCGTCCGCCGCTCCCGCGCCTTCCTCCTCGTCCTCCGACTCTGACTCCGATATGGAGGTTGACCTCGTTCCCGCCTCATTAACAGATGGATTCACTCTCGTGCAAAAGGGTAAGAAGCGCGCCGCGGAGTCCCGAGCTTCCGCGGCCGCTAAAATAAGCAAAGCCGCGAACGCGTCGCGCCCCCGCCCTCCGACCCCCGTCGCTCCCTGTCCCCGTGCCACGCCGTCGCCGCGCCCGGTGGCACAAACGAGAAATCAGGCCCCTCCTCCGTTGATTCTTCAAGAGAAGGCTGCTTGGGACCGTATCTCCCTGGCCCTTAAGGCCAAAAACATTAATTTTGTCAGTGCCCGTAACCTCGCGAACGGGATACAGATAAAAGTAGCAACACCCGACGACCATAGGGCCCTCTCAAGCTACCTCCGAAAGGAGCGTATAAGTTATCATACGTATACGCTCCAGGAGGAGCGTGAGCTCCGTGCAGTCATACGTGGCATCCCCAAGGAGTTAGATGCCGAGCTCGTAAAGGCCGACCTACTCGAACAAGGCCTACCCGTAAACTCCGTGCACCGCATGCACACAGGACGCGGGAGGGAGCCATACAATATGGTTCTCGTCGCCCTCCAGTCTACCCCCGAAGGTAAGAAAATCTTTAACGTCCGAACTGTCTGTAGGCTTTCCGGAATCACCGTGGAAACCCCTCATAAAAAAGGCACTCCGAGCCAGTGCCACAATTGTCAGTTGTACGGGCATTCTTCCCGTAATTGTCACGCGCGCCCTCGATGCGTCAAGTGTTTGGACGATCACGCCACGACTCTTTGCACTCGCGATCAAAAAACCGCGACGGAACCACCTAGCTGCGTCCTGTGCCGAACACAGGGTCACCCCGCGAATTACCGTGGATGCCCCCGAGCCCCTAAAATAAATCGCCGTGTCGCGCGTCAAAACCGCCTCCGAGCTTCCGGCCCTGACATCAAAGCCACGGCACCCTCTGTGCCGAAGGCTAAGCCTGCCTTCGTGCCGGCGCCGGTGCCCAGCGGCTCGGCCTGGGCTAAACCGTTGCCGTACACGAACACGGCTGTAGCTCCCTCCCCCGCGATTCGTCCCGTCCCCGCGATACGTCCCTCCCCCGTGATTCGTTCCTCCCCCGCGACCAGCACTCCGACCGCGTCCGACAATCTCGCTCTAGCGATCGACTTTTTTCAGTCGATCAACTTTGAGCGTGTTAATGCTTTGGGTGACGCCATTCGCGCCGCCTCCACTGCACAACACTTCATCGCCGTTGTGCAAGAATACGCTGACGTATACGCGTCGTTAAATACGTACGTCCTCCCCTCGCTCCGCCGGTAATCAATGGCGTACATAAGTAGAATAAAGCCCCTATCCGTAACGATAGGATTTTTTAACGCTTACGGTCTCGCAAATCAACGTGATCAGGTTTGTGATTTTTTGCGTGACCATCAAATTGATATCTTTTTGGTGCAGGAGACCCTGCTTAAGCCCGCGCGCCGCGACCCTAAAATCGCGAACTATAACATGGTTAGGAACGACAGGCTCACTGCTCGTGGTGGTGGTACCGTCATTTACTATAGACGAGCCCTGCACTGCGTCCCACTCGACCCCCCCGCGCTTTCTAACATCGAAGCATCAGTATGCCGAATCTCACTGACTGGACACGCGCCGATCGTTATCGCGTCCGTTTATCTTCCACCGGATAAGATCGTTCTAAGCAGTGATATCGAGGCGCTGCTCGGCATGGGAAGCTCCGTCATTCTGGCGGGCGACCTAAATTGTAAACACGTCAGGTGGAACTCACACACCACAACACCGAATGGCAGGCGGCTTGACGCGTTAGTCGATGATCTCGCCTTCGATATCGTCGCTCCGCTAACCCCGACTCACTACCCGCTAAATATCGCGCATCGCCCGGATATACTCGACATAGCGTTATTAAAAAACGTAACTCTGCGCTTACACTCGATCGAAGTAGTTTCAGAGTTAGATTCAGACCATCGTCCCGTCGTTATGAAGCTCGGTCGCGCTCCCGATTCCGTTCCCGTCACGAGGACTGTGGTGGATTGGCACACGCTGGGCATCAGCTTGGCTGAATCTGATCCACCATCGCTCCCGTTGAGCCCGGACTCTACCGCGTCTCCTCAGGATACCGCTGAAGCCATAGACATCTTAACGTCACACATCACCTCGACATTAGATAGGTCATCGAAGCAAGTTGTAGCGGAGGACTTCCTTCACCGCTTCAAATTGCCCGACGATATTAGGGAACTCCTTAGAGCTAAGAACACCTCGATCCGCGCCTACGATAGGTATCCTACCGTGGATAATCGTATTCGAATGCGTGCCCTACAACGCGACGTAAAGTCTCGCATCGCCGAAGTCCGAGATGCCAGATGGTCTGATTTCTTAGAAAGACTCGCGCCCTCCCAAAGGTCTTACTACCGCTTAGCTCGTACTCTCAAATCGGATACGGTAGTAACTATGCCCCCCCTCGTAGGCCCCTCAGGCCGACTCGCGGCGATGATGATGAAAAAGCAGAGCTGCTGGCCGATACATTGCAAACCCAGTGCACGCCCAGCACTCAATCCGTGGACCCTGTTCATGTAGAATTAGTAGACAGTGAGGTAGAACGCAGAGCCTCCTTGCCACCCTCGGATGCGTTACCACCCGTCACCCCGATGGAAGTTAAAGACTTGATCAAAGACCTACGTCCTCGCAAGGCTCCCGGTTCCGACGGTATATCTAACCGCGTTATTAAACTTCTACCCGTCCAACTCATCGTGATGTTGGCATCTATTTTCAATGCCGCTATGGCGAACTGTATCTTTCCCGCGGTGTGGAAAGAAGCGGACGTTATCGGCATACATAAACCCGGTAAACCAAAAAATCATCCGACGAGCTACCGCCCGATTAGCCTCCTCATGTCTCTAGGCAAACTGTATGAGCGTCTGCTCTACAAACGCCTCAGAGACTTCGTCTCATCCAAGGGCATTCTCATCGATGAACAATTCGGATTCCGTACAAATCACTAATGCGTTCAACAGGTGCACCGCCTCACGGAGCACATTCTTGTGGGGCTTAATCGACCAAAACCGTTATACACGGGAACTCTCTTCTTCGACGTCGCAAAAGCGTTCGACAAAGTCTGGCACAATGGTTTGATTTTCAAACTATTCAACATGGGCGTGCCGGATAGTCTCGTGCTCATCATACGGGACTTCTTGTCGAACCGCTCTTTTCGATATCGAGTCGAGGGAACCCGCTCCTCCCCACGACCTCTCACAGCTGGAGTCCCGCAAGGCTCTGTCCTCTCACCCCTCCTATTTAGCTTATTCGTCAACGATATTCCCCGGTCGCCGCCGACCCATTTAGCTTTATTCGCCGACGACACGACTGTTTACTATTCTAGTAGAAATAAATCCCTAATCGCGAAGAAGCTTCAGAGCGCAGCCCTAGCCCTAGGACAGTGGTTCCGAAAATGGCGCATAGACATCAACCCAGCGAAAAGTACTGCGGTGCTATTTCAGAGGGGAAGCTCCACACGGATTTCCTCCCGGATTAGGAGGAGGAATCTCACACCCCCGATTACTCTCTTTAGACAACCCATACCCTGGGCTAGGAAGGTCAAGTACCTGGGCGTTACCCTGGATGCATCGATGACATTCCGCCCGCATATAAAATCAGTCCGTGACCGTGCCGCGTTTATTCTCGGTAGACTCTACCCCATGATCTGTAAGCGGAGTAAAATGTCCCTTCGGAACAAGGTGACACTTTACAAAACTTGCATAAGGCCCGTCATGACTTACGCGAGTGTGGTGTTCGCTCACGCGGCCCGCACACACATAGACACCCTCCAATCCCTACAATCCCGCTTTTGCAGGTTAGCTGTCGGGGCTCCGTGGTTCGTGAGGAACGTTGACCTACACGACGACCTGGGCCTCGAATCAATTCGGAAATACATGAAGTCAGCGTCGGAACGATACTTCGATAAGGCTATGCGTCATGATAATCGCCTTATCGTTGCCGCCGCTGACTACTCCCCGAATCCTGATCATGCAGGAGCCAGTCACCGTCGACGCCCTAGACACGTCCTTACGGATCCATCAGATCCAATAACCTTTGCATTAGATGCCTTCAGCTCTAATACTAGGGGCAGGCTTAGGGACCCCGGTAACCGTACTCGTCGAACTCGACAAAGAGGTCGACGTGCAACCTAACCCATGCATCAGCCCGCTGAGTTTTTCGCCGGATCTTCTCAGCGGGTCGCGATTCCGATCCGGTAGTAGATTCATTCGCGAAACAATTGCTCTTGAGTTGTTAGGTCTCCTTCGGAGGCGCTCGGGCAGTTGTTAGCAAATCCCACCCCTCTTGGCTGAGCCTTTGCTCGCCCACCTGTCCTGGTGAAACTGGAAAGGCCTTCGGGCCACCAGTAAACTTTCAATCATAAAAAAAAAAAATAAAAAAAAAAAAAAAGTTTTCCTAGATCTATGAACAGGTAGTAATTGAACGCTTAGTGGGATCTTGTTGAAAAGCTGTACTTTTTGTTGCTAATTTTTTTGAAAAGTCTGTGACTCATATCGTTTTGCATTATTTTTTTCTTAGATGGGTGGACGAGCTCACGACTAAGTTGGTGTTAAGTGGCCGA
Source organism: Bombyx mori (assembly GCF_030269925.1). NCBI lineage: Eukaryota > Metazoa > Arthropoda > Insecta > Lepidoptera > Bombycidae > Bombyx > Bombyx mori. The sequence continues at coordinate 10,526,613 of NC_085111.1, forward strand.
AGGAGCCTATGGACATTCACAATCTAAATGCCACCACCCACTTTGAGACACGAGTTCTAAGTCTCAGTTTTACAGTAGGTAATGTCTCGCAAAAGAAATATAATTTATTTTGTAAAGATAAAATCAATGATAAGAAATCCAGGCTGGCGCACCCATAAACAAGTTCACGGTTCTGGTTATTTATTGCGATGAAGATTTTGTAACTGCGTCTTTGCGACTGTATTACACATGGGGTTTTTTTCTAACATTATTATTGATCTTTTTCTGTCACGCTAGCCTTAATGCTATCGTACATGTGGACTTCTAATAGAACTGATTTTAAATTATTATTTTCATGCACAGTCATCCTGCTCCAAATTAGGATTCTCATATTATGGGGAATCAGAGCATACTTATATCTATACTAATATATAAATACTAATATATAAATTCTGATCTTACATAATAAAAGATCATTCAATGAATGGGCGACTGTTGGAATTCACAAAAGTAGGCAGAGATTATATGACCTTTATCATGAAAAATCCTATAATCATAATAAGTCATTTCATGAGTATATCTGTAAATATTCCAAACTTTTTAAAAAAGTCTGTACATTGGCCAAGTCATTGCACTTAGGCAAACTTATAAAAAATGCACCTGACAAAATTAAAATGACTTGGAATATCATTAATAGGGAGACTGGGAATGTCAGAAACAGCAATGCTGAATCAATTTTGAAAATCAATGATAAAATAATAACTTCTCATCAAGAAGTGGCCAGTGCTTTTGAGCGCTACTTTGCTGATATCCCAGCTTCTACTACAAAATCTTTAATTTCATCTCCTACCGTCGCCGAATCATTACTGCAAGATCATGTTGATGAATGCAGTGTTAACTTTAAGTTCACAAATATTGCTATAAAGGACATAATTGATAATTTCAAGACCATTAATATTAAAAAAACTGGTGATTTATGGGGAATATCAATTAAGGTTATAAAATCCATTATTGATATAATCGCACCTTACCTTGCTACAATATTTAATGACTGTATTTATAATGGTGTGTTTCCTGATCTAATGAAATATAGTAAAATAATACCTCTATTTAAATCTGGTAGTACTTTTGACCCCACTAACTTTAGACCCATTTCAGTACTACCTACATTGAGTAAAATTTTTGAAAAAATTATTTTGGTACAGCTTTTGAACCATTTCTATTCCAATAACCTGCTTCATAACAAACAATATGGATTCACTAGAGGTCGTTCGACTATTGATGCAGGTGTAGATCTTATTAAAAATATTTTTCAGGCTTGGGAGGAATCGCATAATGCCCTTGGGGTATTCTGCGACTTATCTAAAGCTTTTGATTGTGTTGAGCATAATACATTGTTGAGGAAATTACACCATTATGGTATTAGGGGCGTTTCATTAGAACTTATTAAATCTTATTTATCCGGAAGAATCCAAAAGGTAGACGTTAAAGGAAAGAGATCTTCCGGTGTCTTACTTAATATGGGTGTTCCTCAGGGTTCCATATTGGGTCCCTTCTTATTTCTTGTGTATATCAATGATTTACCAAAGTTTATTGACACCCGTCACGAGGTCGTATTATTCGCTGATGATACATCCTTATTGTTTAAAATTAAACGACAATTGGAAGATTATGACGATGTGAATGATGCTATCTCGCGCGTGGTACATTGGTTTAGTGTTAATAATCTGTTATTAAATAACAAAAAAACAAAATGTATAAAATTTACCACACCCAATGTTAGACAAGTAGACACTAATATCATTGTAAGTGGAGAGACACTGGAGCTTGTTGATTCGACAGTTTTTCTTGGTATAACAGTTGATTCCAGGCTGCAGTGGGGTCCTCACATATGCAAGTTAGCGAATAGACTTAGTTCTGCAGCGTTTGCGGTAAAAAAAATACGAACGTATACTGATGAAGATACGGCACGTCTAGTTTATTTCAGTTATTTTCATAGTGTTATGTCCTATGGCATTTTGCTGTGGGGCAATGCTGCCGATGTTGAAACGATTTTCATCCTGCAGAAGAGGGCTATTCGTGCTATTTATAATATGCACCCGAGGGAATCCTTGAGGGACAAGTTTAAGGAAATCAAAATTCTAACTTTAGCGTCCCAATACATTTTTGAAAATTTATTGTACGTGCGTAAAAACATTGTAGAATTCCCCAGAGTCTGCGATTTGCATAATGTGAACACTAGGAACAAACATAGGCTTGCGTTACCGGCGGCTCGAATTAAGAAAATAAGCAACTCTTTCAGGGGGCTGGGTGTACAACTTTTCAACAAGATCCCACAAAACGTTCAACTACTACCTGTTCATAGATTTAAGAAAACTGTCAAGGAACGTTTGTGCAACAACGCATATTATAAAGTTAAGGATTTTTTACTAGATGGCACTACGTGGGAATGAGGCGTTCGCTCCTGGCCTTTTCATTTTTCATTATTATTATTATTTATTTGAATTGTATTTTTTTGACTTGTCTTTTTGTATACTGTAAATATGTTTTCTTGTTTTAAAAAAAAAAAAGAAGAAAATAGTTGAGAAAATACATAAAAAAGCCCGCTGAGTTTGTTTCGCCGGTTCTTCTCAGGACTGTGGCTTTTTTGGAACCGGTGGTAGAGTTAACATTTTCTTTTACATTTTGACATTCAACAAGTGTGTTTTTGATGACATCCAAGTTGAAATAAATGATTTTGAATTTGAATTTGAATTTGAATTTGAATTTGAATTTGAAATCTACAGTGGTTTTTACGGATGTTCCGTTATAACTACTGAACCGTGCATCTGATCGACTTGAAACTTGGTATCCATGTAGAAAATACATGTCCTTAATGGATAGAATAATATTTATATGAGCGTTGGACTCCCTAATAATAATGACCATAAATAATAATGCTAATTTTAAATGCGCAGCGAAGCGGTCGAGTACGGCTAGTATTATATAAACTCCTAAACAAAGAGCAAATAAACCTCTTCCTCATACGACTGTTTGTCCGATGTGGGAATCCAACCCACGACCTTCGCCCGAACAGTCAATGTGGTACCAGTTTCCGTGGTCGCCGTCGTCGCCGAACGTGTGAGAGAGTAGCCCGGCGTATGAGTAAGCCCGTCGGCAGTATATTGTGTTCCGATCCGGTGCGCTGGCTCTGTCTCAGCAGGGTATACTGGAACATCAGGCTGGTGCCGAACCTCCTACGAGGTCCCCACGCCTAGGTGGCGTGTAGGGTATGTGTGATTTGACAATCTGTAGATGTTGAGAGCAGACTATGAGCCCAAGGATGTTTTAGGGCCCTACCCACCCCGGACGGAGATCGCTCGTCGGGAAAGAGGAGGACAAGGAGAGTCGTTTAGTGGGTAAGGCCCTAAAAAAATCCTCGAGCACGTGGTCCGCTCTCAACATCTGTGGACCGTCAAGACCACAAGAATCCACATGCTTAAGGGAGGGCCCCCAACACGAAAACAACAAAAAAAAGTTAGTATTCATGTGATCATATTAGTGGGAAATATTAACAAGTTATTACTCGTACTATAATACAAGCCCGGCGCTTCAGTTAATCTAGAGCAGTAAATAAATGTATTATCTTAAATTAATACGCAGTAAAATGTATTGCATGATTTTTTTTGACTGTGTTCTCCGAACCTGACTTTTTTATAGTTTATATAATAATATCAGCCTTATCGCGGTGCTATTTCTTTTCCGAAAAACGCATTTAATAGGATGGGCTATTTATTTCAATCTGCGTCCCTCCGTTTTACGCCCCGGAAATACGTACGTACAATCTGAAATAATGGGCAAAATAATAAATGGTTTGAATTTGGTTTCAATTATTAACACTTACCTATATGAATGTGATTAAACTTCATTCACTTCATGAACTTGTTATTTATGATTTTTTCCTTTTAACTATGACTTAAGATAATGAGGAACATGATTTTTATTTAACATTTGTTTAATTTCTGTTATCTCTGGAGACAGCCGAAGACTTAATTTAATTTAAATTAATTTGATTTACACGATTACCAATGAAGTTTATATATTGCGCGACGATCAAGAGCTGCATGAGACGCGCGCAACGGATAAAGACAGTTTCCTAAAACATAACGGGGTATTCGCAGTATCAATGATAAGTGGTGGACTGATCACTTGGGCGTCCGGTAGAAGGATAGTCGTAATTAGTTACGATTGCACTCAGGCACGGAGCCAGACATCGTTTTAATTGAGGAACAATTTGCAGTTACCATAAAAAACTTAATTATCTCTTCGCAAATGCACGGCGAACATTTCAGATACTGCTAAATTTTATGTTTATTAAACTTTTTTTTTTTGTTGTAGATTTATCTGGGGGCCTAGATGCCTACGTATTCTCACTGCGAACCAGATTACAGGCAATACGTCGGCCGATGTTGGCGCCGGCGGCTGGTGGGCGGCGGAAGCGCACTTCCTAATAATTGCGCCGTCTGTCTGTGACACCTCAACCGGCGCCTCGACAATCTACGCCAATCGCTACTAGCAGTACCAGCTACAATTGTTCAAGATTCAGTTCATATTCCAGAGATTTATTGAGATAACCTAAATTTTTTTTACTCGAATCTAAAGAGCGCGGTTTTTCCGTTGATGATAAACTTCTTCGGAACATTAATACATATTTTTAATATAAGCACATTTTATGATCTTATTAGTTACAGTAGTATCATGTATAGGTATAATCAATTAGTTATATTATGTAGATTATATAATTACGCTTTTTAGGGATGTGCGGGTGATTACAGTACCTATTACCACGTTCTAATTAAAGTATTTTCAAAGACAACATTAAAATGATAGAAATCTTAAGAACGAGTTAATGTATTTATTATACGGTCATTACTACTGAACTGTTTGTTTTAAAACCATTTCCAAAAGAGGGACACATAAAGACTCGTTTATTTGTCAACTTAAATATTATTTGAACCGGGTATGACGTGGGCCTGGCTGCCATGGCCTTTAGCCTTTTTATCCTGTAACCCCTCGTTGAAAAATTGAAATATCTTGAACAATTCGTTCGAACGTGCTAACAACACCCATGATCACAAACCAATAACCTTTTGATTTGTGCCAAAAAAAACCGACACCCCGCGGAGAATATACGAGTTTCATGGCGTGTACCGAACACACACGGATAAGCCGAGCTTAATATACTCGTATTCATTAGTAATCGTCTATACTCGGCGAGTATCTGAATGAGGCATTTCAAGTGAAATTGTGATTGTAATTTATACTAATATATAACACTACAGTGGTTTTTACGGATGTTCCGTTATAACTACTGAACCATGTATCCGATTGACTTGAAACTTGGTATCCATGTAGAAAATACATGTACTTAATGGATAGGCTAATATTTATATGAGTGTTGGACTCCCTAATAATAAGGACAATAAATAATAATGTTAATTTGAAATGCCCAGCGAAGCGGGCGAGTACGGTTAGTAGGTACCTTATACGAGTGTTATTTATCTAGATAGGAAATTTTGACGTATTTGACAATACATGTGTCCTCACAGAAATGTTTACTTTTAACGTTAATTACTATAAGTTAACTTTACTTAAAGGGGGACAAATTTTATATGATTTTTTATTTTTTATTGCTGTAGATGGGCAGAAGGAGTCACGCTAATCTAGTGATAGGTCGCTATCGGAGCTCAGACATTAACACTGTGAAGTGGAAGTCACCATTGTACTGAATTTATGAAATTTACAAGATCATAATAATTAAAACTACTTTTATGGCTGTTAAAACTACTTTTATTACGTCTAAAACCCGCGAAAACTGAAGATAATGATATCACAATAACATATTGTTTTTTGCAAAGTCATGAAACGAATTAGTGCTCATTCTGAATTGTATTGCACCGGAACGTGTGATTGATTTGCATAAAAAATAAGCAGGATGATGACAGCCGTGCAAGCTCATATCGCCCTACCATCAGTAAAAAATCAGTAACTATAAACTCTAAGAAATTTTGTTGTGCCTCACATTACTATAATACATAAATTTACATAAACGTCACATTGAGTCCCATTTACCCAAAAAACAAAAGATAAAGTCGAAAGAGTTAAAATACAATTAATTAAAAATAGAATATTCTGAAATCCAGTAGTAATTACCTGACACCTGACTTTTTGAAGATAAATTACCCATCTTTACCCATCATCGCTTTGCCCACCTTTGACCACTTTTTGCGGTTTAATCTAATCGAGTAAATGTTTAAGAATACTATTATGATTTTCGGTTGAACATGAAAGTACCGCGTTGTGATTTGGTTGATGTTTGAAACAAAATTAAGACCAAATTCAGATTTTTTTAAGTACCGTTAATTTTATTTCAAATTAGATTGTGATAGATATGTATTTTGAAACTACATACTGTCATTTTTAGAAACTGAATAAGCCAATGTTATTAATTAATATGTATGATCTGCTAGAAATTATAGTATAATACGAAATTATAATTTGTATTTCGTGAACAATGTCGAAATAATTTTTGTTAGGTGTACTTCAAATTCGTAATTATTTATGACCTTTTATATCGATCGTTAAAATTACAACCCATGACATTTTCCCAAAAAAAAGTTAATGAGCGTAAGTGAATTTTGTAATTTACATAAACGAGGGATTTGAAATCAGCTGTTACCTAATACAATACAACCAGACCGTACTTTGCAATGAAAGCCTTCCAAAAGATAAGTCGCTGAGATATATTAAGTGTACACTTTATTTTAAAATAGCACCTGTCTTCTTAATTGGAATGGATTTATTTGAAGTTAATTTTCAAATGGACTACTGCCATATATTTACATTCTACCCTTAATGGATGGCAGATTAACGAATCGATTACACGTATTTATATCAGTACATTAATTTTTACACTTGCGACATTTTATAAATAAATATCCTAAATATGAAGAACAAATCAACAAATTTTGTAATCCATCAGTTTTTAGTTTATAGCTGAGACCTTTCTTTACCTTTTTTCCCCCTCGAAATAACTTTTTACTGGCTCGACTCATATTTAGCTTCTTTAGGATTAAGGAGAATTAGATTAGGATTAAATTAGGAGAATTCATGGCTCTAACGTCATGCTGTGGTCCTGTGAACATGCACTGAAGTTTACAACAATTGGGGTCATTGCTAGATGAATAAAAATGGCGCCATCTTACTGACCGACAAGGCCTAAGCCGTTTTTGAAGAGAAACCAAACATTTGTACGGAATAAAATTTTCTGTTGGTATGTGAACTGAGTCAGAACAGAAGTGGAAGTAAAACTCTATTTTATTGCTACTATACTCCAATCGCGATCAATCTTATGTTCAATACCGTGCCTTTCTTTGCATTACCATATTTTTCTGTTTCTTGCATTCCAGGTATTGTGATCAAGATAAATAAATGAAAATCGTAGGTTTTTGCGCATTTATTTATGTCACAAAGCAACGCCTTCGAGTTTCCCTTTGCGTAAAACAGAGAATTCTAATTAAAAGGAGTAATTTTCGTAACTGTCCTTGTATCACGTGCTCGTTTTCGTATTTACGCGAATCAAAAAACGTCTAGTGACATTAATGTTTATAATGCCTCCTAATGTTGTTTAGATTACCATTGCCAAGATCCACAATAGCGGAACTTTTCATTTTCATAGATCAGCACGAGCTGATAAGCATCCTCGTTTAAATACATTACTTAAAAAACAATTTATCTAAAAAAAACCTCTTTATGTAATATGATATCAAGGTAATTTCTACGTTATTCCCTTTTACTATTGATTACAGTTAAAAGATATTTTGTTCTCCCGAAATCATATTTAGTGCATAATTTCGGTTCGTTTGTTGATTACGGGACTAAATTAAGATCAATTTATTATAAATTTTTAATCTAATAATATATTGTACAATTTTGATACTGTTATCGTATGACACAGACAAGAAGCATGAATATATGCGTAAATTTACAACGGTGTAATAATTAATGCCTTACATCGTTGTAAATTGGAAGATATTTAGAGCCGCTATAGAATAGTGAATTGAAATTATAAAATTATTAATAATAATAACAGTTTGATAATTGAAGAGATATGTTCTACTTTTCTATGTTCTCGAAAAACTTTAGTAATTAAACTTCAAAAGCACTTCCAAAAAATTCAATTGAAAGTATTATAAAGTAGAGATATTGAAATATAGTACCTATTTGTTTCAGATAATTTTTGTAGTATTTCAACCACGGAAGCCTTCATTGCGAATGTTCTTAAACTAATTTGGCCATTTTTTTTATTTTCTTACAGAGACTATGCTCAAGGAACGTCTCGTGATTAACATAGCTCATAAATACACACACTCATGCAATTACTTTGTTAGTTTACTACAATAAACATATTAAATAATGTATGTAAGTATTAGACTTTAAAAAAAACGTCATTTTTCACTAACGCAATATGTTTTGGAAGAGCTTTGTAGGTGTACTGAAACTGGACATTTTTTAAATAACAAATAGGAATAGTAAGAATGTCTCGTGAGTTAAACTCAAATCTTACTCTATGGTTAAACTGTAAACTAAACGACTCTAATATTGTTGATAGATAACTCGCTAGCAAAAATTTATTGATATATTATAAGATATTATGGTAGGCTTCAATCAATGATGAACCAAGTACGTAACTAGGATCTATGTACTATTGTAATATATTATTATTCTACATATTTTCCGATATATGAAATGTGGCGTATTGCCAGAAATCCTGAAACATGATTATTACTCACCTTTTAAATCTTCTGAAGTGACTTCGTGATTTTCTTTGTTGGCTTGAATTTTTTCAATAAGATGTTCCAGCCTACTGCTGTTACCTTTGAATAGCATGATCATATCGCACGGCCAGTATGCCCTTTAGACAGGAATCCTTGGCGAATTCCCGTCACGCCAGCGACGTACACTCCGAATATTCGAATGAACGTCCACTGGCAATCAATCGCTGCAGGTGCATCGATTATCCAGTTATTTTGGACTGTTTTTGCGGTTGCGAATTAATGCGCGTCGCGTGCCCGACAGGTGTCACTAATAATTGAAGGGGCGCCCGTCGCGGGCTTCGTTTCGTACGCTTCCTTCACGGCAATTATTTGGGTGCCTACCGACGATCGGGTTAATTAATGACAATACGAATACGAGATGCACCTTTATGTTTCAATGGCAGGTGTTTTCGAACGGCTAAGTTGAGGACAGTTGGCTTAAAGAGTTAGTGATTCTTTCGAGTAGTCGTAGCGTGTAGTAGAACGGAGGTGCAACGGAACGCGCGCCAACAACGGCGAGTACGGCGCGACTGTGAATCCGAAGCGATGAGCTCTAGTGGGCGAGGTGAGGCGCCCGGCAGCTCAGCACCTCGGGACTGCAGCACCCTGCGCCCCGCCTGTCCGCCCCGCCCACACGACCTCCTCCTACCAGCACCCACTCCCCCTTACAGCTTTCAAGACATTTAACAATAACTACAACCTCAACTACAATACCTGATTACCATTTTAAGTCACATAATAATAAAGCTGCTATATTAAACACGTGCAGAATCGTAAGAAAGTTTCTGCAAATAGATGATCAACCACATAATGCAATAATAGAACACACTTAATTAGTCAACCCCTAGAAACCGTGACATTTACTTGAGCGAGTCCGTAAATGTCACTAAAGTACTACCAGCGCAAGCTGAGAAAGTAAAAATTTAAATAATAATAATAATAAACCTTTATTGCTGTTTTACTTAGTAATTACTAACTTAATAAATTACTTAATAATCAATTAAATTTAAATGCAACTTATAATCAAGTATTCCGTTCGGCGTTCGGTGTGGTTTTCAAAACAGCTTGTCTCTCTACAAGAGCCTCGGCTAAAGATTGCCAATATTCTCTATTTTTGGCCATTCGACTCCAATGCGGCCCGGCTACACTCTTTATTTCATCTTCCCAACGTATTGGCTGTCTTATAAGTCACATACTCAGTATCAATTCAAGTTGGGAATGGGAACCTAGATAGTTGTAATCATAGATATATTCATCACATAAGCTTTTTTTTATTGAAAATACTTCTTAGTGCTTTTTTTAATAAATTTCTAAAATTTATACATCACTATGTTTACTCGTCAATTGAACTGTCCCCAACATAACCATAACTAGTTCGTAAAATTATTACCCTGATCCGGGTCCTTAGTTGTCTTTTGTTTGTCAATTACGTACGATGTTTTAAGGACAAAAAATCCCAGGAGTTGCTTTTAACGATCAATCGTGAATTGATGCGATGCATTCGTGATGGATGGGGATCAAACCTACACGGGTACGGCGTGAATAATGAACCGTGTAACAGAAAGATGACAGTAAAAGCTTTTCAAATATGGAACGTCGAGGAAAGCTGAATTGATTTTTCCCGTTCCACCCACAGTGGTAGGCGCGGCCAATGGGCGCCATCGCCCCGCACACCCTTCACTTCGATGCGCTCCAGTTCAAACTTAACTAAAAACAGTATTCCTCCACTAATAGTTTTCATTCAATTTGCACCAAAAAAATACTCCTTTTTTGTACTAAACCTAGTATTAAATACACCTGAAGGTTATTTTGTACTTCTAATCTACTGCCATGAATAAGCCAAGGCAATTTATCAGAAAGATATTTAATTTGCTCCTACGGTATTTACTGGGGATTATAATATTCAAAAGGATTTAAGTATCGGTCACCCGATGTCCAGTGATCGGTCCCCGGGGAGCGATACAGGCGACCGTGTTTCCGAGACGAAGCCTTTTAGTTGTGCATATATTAGTTGGATTACAAGGACGACACCAACTGCTGTAATTTTACGGATAAACTCGAGAAATATGGGCATACAAATGTAGGTACTCGAGGGATTAGTTTGGCATCGGTTCTGTTCTAAGCTTGGATTGTTTTATTCGCTCTTCATTTTTTTTTTTGTTAGAAAGTAATTTACAGCCAGTTTATTTTAATAGTCGAATTTGGTTAAGTTAAAATAATTTTATGAAATAATTATAGTGGACAATGGTATTTTCATTGTAATTTTATTGAAACATTCGTTCGCTTATGTTTGATAAATACTGAGTAGGGACTACATATTTATAATTTATTTAATTTAGTTAATTTAATTAATTTATATTTTTTTTTTGTAGGGAGCGGCTTGCCTCTGCCCCTGGCATTGCTGAAGTCCATGGGCGACGGTAACCACTCACCATCAGGTGGGCCGTATTGCCGTTGCCTACAAGGGCAATAAAATATATATATATCTACAGTGGGGATATAATTGCGAATTATTATAACCAATTTATCAATCGGCAAAAGATATCATTAAGTTATAACCAGGATGAATATAATAGTAAAACAATCGACTAAAAAACTAAAATATCTAGTCAGACGAAGAGTTACATTCGAATAAGAGCCTGTTATTAAAATTCATAAAATTTTAGAACAACCACAAACATATTTTAACTTTACAATGCTAACTGTTTTTTTTTTACCAAGAACTTTTTTAGTTTCGTAAATAAAATCTTATCGACGCTATAGCAATAGTAACAATTTGAGATTTTCAATATTTCTATTATGTTTACTATCGGAATAATTTTAAAGTTATTAAACAAGAAAAAAGTTGTAAACTTGTTTAAAGGTATATGGTTGTATAAAATTTAATGACACCAAAATTTATTCACATTCTTGTAAACTTGGTAACTCTGACGCTATTGGTATTTCGTGGCCTGATATCCAAGGAGCTCTAATAAGATTAGCACCAGTCGGGCTGTAATCTTATTTATCAGTCTACGTCAATAACACCAAAGCAACTCGAAGACGGACGCACGACAATTTTCTTCATACTCGATAAAATCGATCATTTTTTTCATATGAAATTTCACATAACTGTAGTTATAAGATTATTTATTGAGTTTTCAACTACAGTGATACACGAGGTTGTGAAGCTGAATTCCTGTTATTATTTAGACTGTATTTTTTATTTTATTTATTTATTGCTTAGATGAGTGGACGAAGCTCACAGTCCACCTGGTGTTAAGTGGTTACTGGAGCCCATAGACATCTACAATGTAAATGCGCCACCCACCTTGAGATATAAGTTCTAAGGTCTCAAGTATAGTTACAATTGTTGTATTAATCCATGGGCTGTATTAATCCAGCTTCAAATTCGTATTTCAAACAAATAAAGACAATATCGCCACGCAAACGATAACATAACATAACATGTACCAGTTAATCTGAATATGAAGTTAAACGTTCAGCCGTACAGGGAATCCGACAAATTAATGAACATTAAAGATTCACGTGACGCTCCGAACGGGATTGACAACGAGTTGTCGGGTGGCGACCGGCTGGCACAACGAAAGGGTTAAACATTAATACTTTAGCGGGCTGCACCTCGCTTGTGACGTGTACGATTAGTCTGTCACAGAGCTAAGCCTCCCAACCCTGAATAAAGTATTAGTAAAAAGTGCTCCTTATCGCAGAATGCCCTGACAATGTGTTGTCCAATGTCTGATCGTGATGAGGGTCATGTTTCAGCTCCCTTTACGTACCTTCCTTTTTGGACCTTATTACAGATTACACAACAATGACCCATCACTGAAAAAACTATTTGATGGGTGTAAGACCGTTTTAGGAGTCGAATAGTGAAATGTATGTTAAGCAAACACACTTTCACGTTAGCGTAGAAACAATAATTGACTTAATTTAAGGTATTAAGGTATAATTGTCGTGTTTCATATAAGAGTAAGTATCATTGTTTCATATTGAATGCAGTGCTTCAAACATTATTATTTCATATTTTATCATATGATAGACATTGCCATCTAGCGACACATGCCCATGATAATGAGCCTCATCACAAAAAATTTAATTTAAATATTCAGATAGACTATATACGTTGTGTTATTATAAGTATAGTAGCCCACCTGGTGCTACTTATCGACATGAGGTCGAAATCTAAAACAGACTGTAAGCCATAAGCAGCATCAGGCAGGATATTGCTACCAAGACGCGCGGGCTCACACACGCTCTGCAACCGGTAACATCGCTAGGACCATTTACCGAAATCGAAAAAAAATTATCGAATTTTTTTATCAAAAGCCATTTTAAAAAACGATTACCTCGCAATCGTATTGTCAGTTATGTAACTATCTATTTTGGTAAATTCGTGAAATTTCGAACTTTGCCCGTGTCATGAAACTAGGAAGTGCCAGATGCTTTGAATATTGAATGAGAATCGTTAACATCGCATCGTACTCTCCGTCCTAGGAAGGAAAGATTCGCTTAATCCTTGATTTTGACTCTCCGAGGTGTCTTGAGATGTGCCACCTCATTAACATTTCACTGTGTTAATTATACTCATAATGATCAGGAATAGACATAATGTCGTTCAATGATATTTTTAATCAAACGTCAAATTGGAAAGTACAAAATGCCGAAAAAATCCGGATACCTGATTTTGTGATAACGTGATACGATAATAACTATACATTTAGGAAATAAAAATATAACACGCAAAATTAGTTTTACAATTAACTAATGACGTATGAATTATTAACTACACTAAAAATGAAGAAAATTACTAATGCAAACGTTTTTTTTTGTAGCACTAATCTTTGAATTCCATCCAAATATTTATTTCCGACCATGACGAAGTCGCGTTGTCAACAAACACCCAAGTTTTTTTTGCTGCCGTACCTGAGGGTCCCAGGGGAGTCAGGGAAGGGACCCGGTACGTCTCCTCGCGTTCTAATAAATCAACGAGACAGCCGTCATTCCGACACAGCTACGCGCCTACAGCTTAATTCACTAGGCGCGTCATCGTGGTATTGGAAAACAACGTTTCTGACACACGAATAAAAGTGATTAAAAATATGCTTTATCTCTGTGTCTCTTTGTTAAATTGAGGATAAGGTTACGTGACATAATATTAATAAACTTACAAATGAGATTGTTTATAACAATAACTAATTTTTAGATTTTTTTCTTATTTTCCATGACCCAATGAAAGCTCTTTTTATAGTTAAAGTTTAGCCTCATGATATTATAGTATAATATTTCATCCATCATCACTAAGACAGTAAGATATTCGAGAAGTCGGAAATAATGTAAGGATATTAAAAAACTCCCGATTAAGCCTTAAAAGTAGTTTTAATATAATTTTCGGGAGTTTGCGAAATGGACGTGGTACTATTTTTTACAAACTGAACTTTGAAAAATTTTTAAAATACATTATCAACACTGCTTCGTTGCGTTACATAATAAAATAGAATACAACGTAAAGAGAGATTTTTCACGGCAATATTCTATTGGAAAAGAAAAAGTGTCTGAATGCCAAACCAGCCAAACACAAAATATTGTGATCTAAAAGTTCTTTAGCCGTTTTTTTTTTTATCTATCATTGCGATAACAAACCGTGCAGCCACTTGAAGATTATTTTGTGCGTTCACAAACGATCAACCCTCGATGAGCGTAAAACGAAGGCCACACAAGCAAACAAATCAACGGGGGTGAAGTTTTTGTTCCACGATCGCGTCATGAGATAGCGTCGTAGTTGTATACTGTAGGTGGTCTGAGCATGTGACCGGGCAATTTACCAACATAATGATTTTAAGTAAATTTAAAATAACATGAATAAAAGTCATGTCTGTTTTCATAACATTAACTTATGATTTCACGGCCTAAGTGTTTTCAAACGGTACGCCTTCATCGACCTTATACCTTGAACATACGTCACACACTAGGTTGACGCTTTCATTGCATTAGTATGACAGCTATGTTAAAATTTGAATCAGAGAATTAGATGATTGCTTAGCAGCACAAAGAGAGGACGGTACCTGCGAATAATACGCCTTGGCTCCCAATAAAACCGTAAGAACCACATTTATATAACGATAAAAGTTATGTAATTTAAAAATTTTCACTATTCTTGCTTTTTCACTGTAATCTTGATTATTAATAAATATTTACTAACGATCACGACATGATGACTGGTCCCGTGATAAGTTCGTTAAGAACTTGTGTTACAGGTACCAGATAACGGAAATAAAGGTAAGATTTTTATTATACACATACATAAATTTAATATACATCCATAACCCTGGAAAAGACATTTATATTTATCATACAAATATCTTCCCTTGGCAGGAATTTTATTATTATTTTAAACAATTGATTATTATTTTTACATACAATCTTCCGAGACCGGTTGTAATAACAATCATAACAACGGAGCTTAAAATGTCATATGAACAAAGCTAACCAGCTATATGCGACGCAATTAAAAAATTACTACAAAAAATATAATTAGGCGGTCGTGACAAAACCTTAGGTGAAATAAGAGCAACCGCAAACGAGCAAGATTCCAACACGGACATGTAAATCTACGTTATAAACGTTCCTCTCAACAAAATGGTGTCCCCGACTTTGATGTAATCAACTTAACACTAGCCACTGCCACATCGTTTATGACACTTTACTTGGACACCTTTAATTTTAACTTTGTAGAATACACTTATTGCCGAAACGTGTTAAAATTGTTGACAATAAAGGCCATACTTCAATTTAACTTATTTTAATTTTTTATTATTATATCGCATATATACTGAGGATTTTTTTGTGCATTAAAAATTCTCATTAATTTTAAAGTTAGTGTTATTTTAGTTTAAATAAAAATAAATACTGTATATATCAATACAACCAATTATCAACAAATTATCGAATTGGATCAGACGAACAGAATCAGATGAGACCGTCGGCGTACACAGCTTGTCAAACAGTGTAGCAAGAATTGATAAGTTAGCTAGCTGAAGAATACGCGACATCACGTATCTGCGGAGATGGTATCCCAGAGGCAGGCCGCTCTCTTGCATCGCGACATCACACACGAAATAGGTCAATTAAGACGTGGGAGTGGAGCCATACGTGACCGTAACGCCTGATCTTATCCGGTGATGTGACAGCCTCTACGTTTCACGCCTCTGAGCTAGATACCGCGGCGGCACGAATTTTATTCTGTTTCTTATGATAATAGGAGGTTTAGAAATCTATACGCAACAATTCTAACTTTGCTTACTAATCGACTTCAAGAGAAGGTTCTTAAATCGGACTGTATGTTTTTTTTTCCTTGTACCTACTCAGATCTTTCGATTTCTTTTATTTTAGCGAGTAGAACATGGAAAAAAACTCCCTCTTCAATACGAGGAGGCATCAAAAAGCACTGTGAACGACATACTCCTTGCTAAGAAAAAAAAAACTAGTAGGCATAGCACAGTTACATATTTGTAATATTAATAAAGAAAAAAGTCTTCGATTCTCTATTGTTTTTTTCTGAATGTAGTAGTCATTTGTTTGCTTTGTGTCGAAACGTGTTCTCGAAAGTGGAGAAAAATGAAGCGCGAGCCGTTATTAAATACCTTTGTTTAAAAAAGTTAACGACGCAAGATGTTCATTGCGATTTGGAGACAACATTAGAAGAGTCTGCTCCGCTGTATTCCACTGTCGCAAGGTGGGCTTCTCAGTTTCGAGTACGGAGAACGAACACGGAAGACGAACATCGTTGCGGCCGTCCATCGACGTCAGTCACCCAAAAAAATGTTGCGAAAGTCGAGAAAATTGTATTGAGCGATCGAAGAGTTACCATCCGATACTTAATAAAAGAAACGGGCATTTCATATGGAAGTATTAAATCCATATTGAAACAATCTTTAAATATGAAAAGTCTCTTCAAGATGGGTACCGAGAATGCTAACCGACAGTCAGAAACAAAATCGACTTGACATTTCGAAGATATTGTTGGACAAGTTTCAAAAAGATTCTGAAAACTTTTTGTCTCGTTTCGTAACAATGAGCGAAACATGGGTCCATCATTTTGATCCCGAAACAAAACAGCAATCTTCGCAATGGAAACGGTCATCATCACCGACCCCGAAGAAGTTTCGTGTCGCGGCATCGGTGGGCAAGGTTATGGCCTCAATATTTTGGGATTCAGAAGGGATATTGTTGATTGATTACCTAGAGCGTGGAACCACTATTACAGGCCAATATTATGCAACTTTAATTTCCAAGTTGAGGAATGCCATCAAAGAGAAAAGGAGAGGGAAACTTCGAAGGGGCGTACTGTTTCATCACGACAATGCACCCGCACACAGGTCAGCAGTTGCAATGGCTGCCATTCAGCAAGCTGGCTTCGAATTGGTTGACCACCCCTCTTATTCATCAGATTTGGCGCCTAGTGATTTTTATCTGTTCCCCAAAATGAAAGAGTACTTAAGGGGAAACAGGTACGAAGACGATAACGAGGTGATAGGTGTCTTGGAGAGCTTTTTGGGGGACCAAGCCAAATCTTTTTTTTGGAAGGGATTGAAGCTTTGGAAATGCGCTGGACTCGGTGTGTAGAAAGACTCGGCGACTATGTAGAAAAATCAATTATTAAATTATCAATAGTCGATAAATTCTATCTCATTCCCACTACTTTTTGATCCTCCTAGTATCTCCCAAGCGCTCTTACTAATGCAATAAGGAAAATAATTGTTTTTTTTACTCTCAACTTGATCAACGAAATATTGATCTATAGAACTAATTAAAATCTATAGATCGTCACCCCTCGTGAAATCATTGTAAATGGATGGGCGTGAACAATACCATTCGCAGCCACCGGAAGTCCTGTGAATAAGGGCCGTGTGCTTCTTTTCGAAAGAACGATTCTCAATAAATCGACAATAGAGATGAACGTGATAGTTTTACTTTAAAGGCCAATCGCCAATTACTTAAATGTCGTTAGCATACAATGTAACGACAGCAACAATTTCTTTTGTTGAGGCATAATTACCACATAACACTGATTATTATTTCAAAACTTATATTGCTGATCGTGTTAGGTGTTCGTTGTGCCTAAAGGGTGAAATCGTTATGGTCTTTTAATATTCTTGTATGCCATCGATAAATAACTTATTACTTAATTATTTTATTCAATGAATACTTTTTTTATAGTCATACTTTTTAATTAGTCTTTCTTATTGTAAATATTCGTCTGAAAATCAACTGTCTGTTTATCCTCTATGCGTTCCCGAGTCATTCATCCCATTGTGGTAAATCTTGTTAAATTCGTCAATCACATCGTCAAAAAATTATTCATAAAAATGAGATAGCCTAGAAATTGGTGCCCGTACTATCAGATAAGGGTTCTATTTCCGGATCTGGGTATCTGGAGTATCGGGATTCTGGTGGCATAATAAACAAAAATGTCACTACTTTTCTCGATACATCCCTTAGAATTAATCCAAAATATAAGGCAAAAGTAAAGCCAATAAATAGCTCTACAAAAACATTTTCTCGTACCTGTGCAATAAAAGAAACGGTCTATTTGTAATAGTAAAAAAACGCTGCTTTGCTACTTATCTTTTTTTTTGTCATATTAATATTCATCTTGACAGTCTTTGAAGCTACTAGTTGTGCAATGGCACTTGTGAAGCTGTTGCTGAAAGCTATTAGGCCTTTGGGCAGTTGTTAGCGAAGCTCACATCTCCTTATTGAACTTGTGCTGGCCGACCCATCTTAGTCAAGCGCAAAAGACCTTCAGGCGAAAGAGCAATCCTTTTATCAGAAAAAAACTACATCTATAAAAAAGAGCGAAATACTTATTCAATGTGGTAATCGCTACCTATAGTGTAGATAAAAAAATAAAATAGTGTAAAAATCTGGCAGATGACCTTTTCTTTTACCTTCCCCTTAATTTCGTGTCGGGTCCTGTGTCGTTTTCAAGGGAAGTCGGTTAATAACTCAAATTCCACTTCGAGTTACAAGGTCAGATATGTTCTCGATATTGCAACAATATTATTAGAATCGTTAAAAAGAAAATTGTGTTAAGTAATTTATTTATTTACAATAAATAGCCGACCCTGGCTTATGGTTGCAGGCGTGGGAATGGGTTCCTGGATAACAGTGCATTCAGACTTTTTTTAGGAGAAATCGTGAGTTTAGTGGAACGAAGTAAAAGACATGCCCAGTTTGGTGACAGTTCCGCGCGGCCTCAGAGCAAGCAGCGCCTAAACGCAGAGGTCATTTTTGCGCCCGATAATACACTGGCCATGAAGTGTTTTTTTAAATAGACATTTATTTAAATTTTAATAACGCCTCTTTCATCTCCTTAAAATCATAAAGTTAATTGTAATGCTATAAAATCTCTCTTAGTTTTTCTTCTTCGCAATATTTCCCATTTCATGCTAGATGGTATTGACACAATATACAAATCGATTTAGGTTTAGCGTTTAATTAGTAGACAAATTAACAATAGCACGACTACGGAGTGATATAAATGGGTATGCGTAAATAGTAGTGTCCATAACGATATTTCTTTGAGACAAAAATTTATTGGAAAAATGTGCGTTCTAGATAATTTTGATTTCAGCCTTAACGCGGTTGGCGGCATTTTCGTGGCAATGTATGCAAGCTCCGGTAGCCGTTTAAAAGTAGTTATGAAATTAAAATGAAAAAAAAAAGAAAAGCTTTTTTTCATCTTCACATTCTAATTTTTCTTGAGACTTTGAGAAACGAGTGGTTTTTCTGTTTTCTGTTTTCTGTAAACAAGCAAGCATGGACACAACATAATTGAAAATAATAGAATCTGCGACAAATACAGTTGTTGAGGCTTGTCGAGCCACAATCGTGATCTGCGATTACCACGGATTGCGACAATAACTTTTTACCACCTTTTGGTGAATTATGCGGCTCGGAGTTATTCTCCTTGTGGTTGAATACCTACCTATACGTCACGCCCTGGTATTAAATTTGACGAATCACGTAATTACGTGATTACTTTTTAAGCGTTCTGATTATATAAAATGTGAGAGGATAAATCAAGTAAAAAGAAAAATATTACTCTCCCTATTAGTACCAAATATTAATTCATAATTAAACTATATTAGGAAATAAATTTGCAAGAAAAACTCAAAACAATTTTAAGATGATTCATTAAATAAATTTTGTGAGTCACACAGAAAATCTTCTAATTTTGAATCGCACCTGTTCTATTTCAGAGACGAGTTATGAAATGTTTCAATAGCAGAATGGCAATAATTTGTGGCATCGATAATGCGCCGCAGACGTCGGGCGGATCGGCACGTAGCTCCGACGAGCAGGTGATGCTGCGGTCGTGCTCTGTCGGAGGCACCTGCATTCCACGCTTCAATTCATCACCAACCAATCACTAGACCACTAAAATGTGATACAATTTGAATTCGTAGGTACATACCTACCGTAGCCATGGTTTCTAATAATACCATCAGATATTTCACTTTGTTTTGACATCTCGTTTAACCCTACCTATTCTTTGATAGCCAAAGGAGCTGAACGCCAAAATTCGCGCGGACGGGTAGGTGAGCTTACGGGCTCAACCTGAGAGAATTGGCTGACCTTGGCAAGAGCAGTGCTTGTGAATAAATGCCTACTTCAAATTTTGACAATATTTTCGCCTGAGAGCATCACTAACAAAGAGCTATGGAGGATTACCAAACAGATACGAATGGAAAAGGAGATCGTTACAAAGAACAGCTTGGCGTTGCTCGGTAGAGCAGGAACTAGGCGTCTTGGGCATGACATGCAAGGAGCTAGAATAGACTGCCCAAGACCGATGTAAATGGAAGGATTTAATTCGAGCCCGACACCCCAGCAGCAGCAGAAGGTAATAGGAAAGAAAGAAGAAGAAGAAGCAAGAGCAGTGTTTCGCAGAATCTACCACCGGATCGGAATCACGACCCACTGAAAAGATCCAGCGAAAAAATCAGTGATCTGTGTGTATGGGTTAGTTCGCTCGTCGTAGATATCGTAAGATTTGGAAAACAAAAATATTGTTTTTTTTTTTATCCATTTATTTAAACCCAGAACGTCACTCATAATATAATTTCATTTATAAAATACAGTCTGACATTACAATAAAGGATAATTATTTCTTGGTGAGGACGAACACGGCTTCCTAAGAAACGGGTAATATTTGCATAAGGAAACTTTATTGCTGGCTAGTGAGCGGACAGGAAACCTCGCCCTCTTAACAGGGCGGCAGTGGCGCGTGCGTCCGGCCTCCAGCCCGACTACGCTAGATGGACTTCCGCCTTTTAAGTATTCCCGCTCGAGAAGGGCTCGTTTCAAACATTTATTAGGATAAGCACCGCAGTGATTTAGTATACCCACGATTATTAAGGATATCAGAACCATGGAGTCTGATCTTGTTTCTGCAAACGTTACCTTCATAGAGTCAGCATGAGTTTTTTTCATTTAAAATATTATCCGACGCAATGTCTCTAATTTAAATATTAATAAGTCAGTATTACAAACCAACTATATTTATACGGCTTTAGTTTGGTCGAAAAAAGCTCATGTTAGATTTAGGCTCGAATCTTGAACATTAAATTTTAATTTAATGATAACATTTATAAAGTTATATATGTATTGTTTGTAGGTAGCTGTGTCAGTGTCTAAAAAAACAATAATTTTAAGACATCTAAGTCTTCACACCGACTTCAACGGCAAATTAGTTATGATTATTTAAAGATGGCTCGAGTGGCTGGTAAATTATCTATACATTAATACGTGAAGCAAAAACTTTGTATCCCTTTTTACATAAATTGTGCGGACGGAGGAGTATGAAAGTTTCCACACTTATAGAGAATATAGAGAAGAAGTGCACTATGCTAATATTTTTTTAAATAATGCATAAAAGGTACATTAAATCAATAAAGAAAACATTACACACACTACCATGTATTTGACACACACACACACGCATGCATACTATTTGTTTATTGTCAAACTTTTCTTATTGCAGTCTGTCAGTTATAGTCTGTGGTCAAATTGAGAATAGATTCAATATATTATATTGTTTTGTCTTTATTAATATTTGTCTAAAGTGTAAGTAGTCTTGGCGAAATCTGTGATTATAGAAGTATAATAAATAGTCTTTGACAATAGAATCATAATAATGTACAAACTTATAATTTCAATTAGTTAGGTATAGTCGAATTTCGACTACCGGGGACCACTAGTAATAATAAAATGTTCTTAATTATTAAAAGCGTTCGGACAAATAAAAAAATTAATGCACAAATACAACGAGGAGAAAACTGATCTGTACAGAGAATATTAAATTATTATTTTTGTATCTCTATTAAAATTCACGAAATGCGGTTCCCGTTCGAAATATGGAATAGCTTTTTAAGTAGTATAACTAGAAGCATAAACCGAAATACAAATGTACGCATCTCGATTTGAGATTCTCAACCAGACATGTTTGCATTTAAAACGAAATAACAACGGGCAATTAATAATAGTACAGAACGTCAAACAATAAACGCACGAGACCACGAGATGCACGAAAACAATGGGCATAGCCGAAGTGACAGGAAATGCCTCAAGTCGAAGATCTAGCGGCTCTAAACTATCACGCACAATAGCAATAACAAACAAAAGACTGCGTAGTTTCCACTCGCAGTACCGACGACGGATTACGTAATTTATGTTCTCGGTATTGCCACAGTAGTAGGTTGTGGTACTACGACAGTGTACGGAAGATATTTGAATAATATTATTCTTTAGTACATCGAGACGTGTTGGCAGCAGTGTTAAAGAAAATCAGTTCAAATATACTACACGTACAAAGTAGTTAAATTACAATCGTTATTTATAACATACTAGCTGACCGGGCAGACTTCGTAGTGCCTCAATCGATAAATAAAGGACCTAAACTTTTGTATAAAATAAACTTAAAACAAACAAAAGGAATCCGTCCGACGGGGGACACATCAAAGGAAAAACAAAATTGTTATTTTTATTTCATTCCGAGCATTTTCATATTTCATATCTACCTTTTAAACCTTCTCTGGACTTCCACAAATAATTCAAAACCAAAATTAGCCAAATCGGTCCAGCCGTTCTCGAGTTTTAGCGAGACTAACGAACAGCAATTCATTTTTATATATTATATATAAAAGATAGAAGATAGTTTTTGAATGGCCTATCCAGTTATTGTCATAATGCTTAAGATAAAATATTAATATTCCATAGAAATTGTGAACTACGGCCTAAAGCATCAAGATAATACTGAACTCATTAACGGAAATCTAAATTTCATACGATCCAAACCAAACTACAACCTTCGTGCAACACTAAGCGATTACACACTAAATAAAAAATTAACCGACACAAAATAGTCAATTTAACACTATCCATTTAAATAATGATTACAGTTCGAAAAAATACGGAAATGGTTTTGAGTATCATTCACCACACAGAGTGTTTACCCCCAAACACAGTTGTTGTGTACAAAACAACTAAATTGTCCTAATGAGAGAAGCGAGCTGAAATAACTCTAACTAACGCCTATTTATATCTTTAAATAATCCAATATATTCTACACGGCGATATGAGTACCTCATGAAACATGATGATAGTCTCAAAGATCTAAAATGTTATATATTTAATTTGAAGATTGGGAGCCACTTGGAAGTCTTTTTATAACTACATATTTGTGACATTATTTTTTTACTAAAATATAATGGAACATATTTTATAAGTAAATACATTGCTATGACCAATTTTCCTTTGTTAAGTCCAACTTAAAATAAGGCACTATCGAAAATATTCACACTTTGGACACTTTACTGTCGGTGAGTATTTAATCGAAGTTGATAACACAGCGTCTTTATTTAGGGACGAGAGATTCGTTACGCACGCGCCGATGAAGACATTAAATTAACACTTATATAGTTAATTTCACCTGCCAAAAACGTTAGTTGATACAAAGTGTCTGCAGCTGGTCGTAATTGCTTATGATTAAATTTATCAATCCTATCGTTCCAATTGTGGTATCTTATTCAAAAAACGATGTACTCATAAAACTCTCAACAAAATGATGCCCAATTGAAAATACTCAAATGATACTAAAATTTGATACTAAAATTTGCAACATTGCAGGTTTGAATTTGATGCTTTAAGCGCTTTTAAATATGAAGATATTCCGAAAAACAAAAAAAAGGAATATATTAATATCCTTTTATTTATTGCTTAGATGGCTGAATGAGCTCATAGCCCATCTGGTGTTAAGTGACTACTGGAGCCCATAGACATCTATGACGTAAATGCGCCACCCACCTCGAGATATAAGTCCTAAGGTCTCAGTATAGTTATAACGGCTGCCCCTCAACATTCTTCGTGTAGGTCCGGAAATATTTTTGAGTTATAAAAGTAAAGACATCATAATTCCCGCAGACGGCATGACATCGTTCTCACAAACATGACTCACCCAGCGTTCCGTTACATAACGCGTAATGACACACAATCATAACATAAATCAGTCTTATTTTCTAAGAACATGAAATCTTGTACAGCGCCATTAATGAGCGTTTATATTGAACTTGGTTTTAATTTACCGTGGTATTTGTCTACTAATGAATTTGCCGTAAAGCAAACTTCAAACTTTAAAAAAAAATTAAATAAAGAGGCCAGAAGGCTTAACGTCTTCAGAGTTTACATTGCTTCGTCTCTGATAGTTTCTTGGCTGGTTTTTCTTACCCAGCTCTTCCCTTAGCTATAGATAGAACAAGCCGTGGACGCACAAAAACTGGTACCACAATCCTGTCCAACTCTGCCTGGTAATAATCAAGCATGCCGTCTTGAACAAGAATCATCATGAAAATTAAAAGATGCTCTACAATTTAGCAAGTTAAATTCTATAGATACGTTTTTAACTCTTGATTGCCTGTCATCAAAGAAAATTTATATTATATTTATATCTATACTAATATATCTACAGCGGTTTTTACGGATGTTCCGTTATACTTGAAACTTAGTATCCATGTAAAAAATACATGTACTTAATGGATAGGCTAATATTTATATCAGTGTTGGACTCCGTAATAATAATGACAGTAATAATGTTAATTTTAAATGCCCAGCGAAGCGGGCGAGTTCGTCTAGTACCTATTTTATAAGAAAAAGAAAATAAACATCAATAAAATAAAATGAGAATATCATAAAATTTAAATAGCACCACACGAAAAGCACCAGGTTTCAAATAAAAAAACCAATCGAAATAAAGCCCCCTTATTCTTTGAGTCGATAACATTTACTTAGGTATATCTCAAAGATTTTAATAAACTCATTTAATTTCTATCCAAAAATATGAATTGTCATAATACAAAGCCGATGGTAATATATTTAATCACCCGTTAATGTTCGAAGCTTATTCTATTTCAAGCATTTCAAGAAACTTAATGCAACTGTGAAATAATCATAACACCTTTGGTCAAAAATTAACCACAGAACGGTGGGCTCTTAAACGTTCTTGGTCGAGGAATGGTCATTAAGCAACGAATTTACCGTAATAGCGGTTACAGATGTACCAAAAAAGATTAGGTAAACTTATTATGATATTTAATGGTATAACCCTTATTCAAATCAAGGATTGGTAAGACATTGACATAGGGACTGAGAATTGTTGTGAGGCAGCTATAATAGTTGTACATTTATATCACCAACTCTAGGTGGAGCGACTGCGCAATCATACAATAACTCCAATACAATTGAGACTCCTTCGATATTACGTCTCAATGAAGGAAGATATTCACGTTAACCAGACCGACCGTACACTCAGCTTCCTGACTACGCCAATAAAAAAGCGATAACTCTTATAAAGTTTTAATCGGGATAATTAATTTTACTATGGACTACCATACATCCCGTGTGTACCTTGGAGTCGCAGCGGATAAGCAATCTACTTTTGGGTGGTCGGACCCGCGGGCGTTCATTTCACGCGTTTTACCAGCTATTACGGACTTGACTGACTACAGCCTACCGGAACTGAATCAATACAATTACTGGAGGCGAATAACAGTAATACCTCTAATCCATTAGCGGATTAATGATGTTTGTGACGTTGAACGTGAGATTATTTTTCTGTTGGTTAGCAAATACTTACAGTTAAGAGTTAAGAGACCCGATATGGAGGGCACATTGACACGACAATTTCAACGCCCATCGAACATGATATTGACAAGATAGGATTCAGTAATTTAAATGACTACATCACTGGTTTTTTGTTGTAACGTTTCATTATTTTTTGGGTTATGGTTTTTTTTTTCGATTAATGGTGATCGATTGGCGTCACTCGTGGACTCAGCTTTGGAATATAATTTCCTCCTCTGTAATTCTTGAGTGTTATGACATGTCCTTTTTCTAAGGTGTGCAGCTTGGCTGTGCCCCTGGCATTGCTGAAGTCCATGGGCGACGGTAACCACTCACCATCAGGTGGGCCGTATGTTCATCTGCATACAAGGGCAACAAAAAATTATAATAAAAAAAACTTCCCTGAAATGCCAATAATAACTGTAGGTACAAACTTTCAACTAAAATCAAACCCATGAATTACGAATAAACAAAACACAAACATTCCTTTTTGTACGAGTAAATTTAAATTACATTAACATGTTTCTGTGTTATAAGTAACATTATTCACAAGAGAGACACAAGAGAGTCCGCGCGGATGGGTACCACCGCCCTGCCTATTTCTGCCGTGAAGCAGTAATGCGTTTCGGTTTGAAGGGTGGGGCAGCCGTTGTAACTATACTTGAGACCTTAGAACTTATATCTCAAGGTGGGTGGCGCATTTACGTTGTGGATGTCTATGGACTCCAGTAACCACTTAACACCAGGTGGACTGTGAGCTCGTCCACCCATCTAAGCAATAAAAAAAAAAGACAGACGTAGATAATGTTTGTAAACTTGCGTTTTACTGTCTAATATATTTGTTTTTGTAAATTATAAACACACTGGTGCATTTTAGCATTGGCTTGGGTGCAGATGTGGGTGCGGTGGGCGTAGCCTTACACGCCCATTCCCGCCCATTCACCACGCCCTTGTGCAAACTTAACATAAATTTTGGAAATTCACTAATTCATTGAAGACGGTAAAAGGAGAACCTTTGCGAATTCTCTTGTTTATATTGAATAACTATCGCCAGAGATATGGTTGCAAAATTACCTATAGGAATCTTCAAAATTTTCGCAATTGTTAAAACTTTTATAACATAATTAGCTATACCTAAAACTTAACGAGGTAGTGTTTGAATTGAAAAAAAAAAAGAAATAAGTCCAGCTCAAGTGATGTATCTTTAGTATATTAATAACAGGAACCTACATTACATGTGAACATTGATGGATTTAATGCCTTGGACATTTTCAACCAAGGGTGATTTTGATATTCGTTTATCAACAAATTCAGAGTGCTCTAAAAATTGCTCTCACTAAGGATTTTTTTTTTCACGTTATAACGACTAATTACCTACGTGTAAGACAGGCACTTTAACTACATATTTTTTACACGATATTGAAGTGGAATCTCAACATGGTATGTAGGTGCTTGTTACACGACTGAGAATCTTTACAACCATTAACTAGTAAAAAGTTAGAAGCTAATTACTAAATCGTGGTACCGAGGGTTAAGAGCTTGTCTTTTATAGGCCTTGAATAGGCTTGTCTTGGTTAGGAGTACAAAAACAGACAGTAACCATTCTTTATTCCAATCTAATAGAAATTTAGATCTCATTTCTCAAAAGGGATAGGTATCCACGGTGCGTTCTCCATGAGTTCCACTATCAGCTTAATATCTGTGGCACCGTAACAGGTATTAACTAAAAATAAATAAATTAAATATATCTTTACTTACAATTCTACTCAGAAGCATTTCAGACTTTGGATTGCCTTAGACAACGATGATGCAAAAATACTAAAACAATAAAATTTTTCATTAATTATAAACCGTATTGACATTGAGATTAGTGTCATTTTTTGTTGCAGACAGCCAGAGTAAATCACAGTCCAGTCCACCTCATTCCATGTTCCAGTTCCATTATTCAATCCAGATTAAATGTGTACAGTTTTAGTGATGTCCCTTAATAATCGACTCATCCTCACTTGAGAACGCCGCACTATATTTGGTCTTAAAACATACGTAACAGTCGGAAGACGGCGTACATATTGGTTCAAAAAACTTCGCTCATGATTCAACATGAGCACCACATCCCTGTTCCAAAATAAGGATAGCCCTAATAATAAACGGCCTGAGGAAGATGAGATAAGGTGAAAAATGAGGTTCTTATAAAAAAATACAAAATAAATATAATATGTATATGACAACATCTATCGAGTTAACTAGTATCAACTAAAAGATATATTATATCATGTCTTAGTCTGTTCCATGAAGTTTTAAAGTAAAAAGTTTGTACAAAACGATTAAATTGAATTTTGTGAGTAACATAAATCTTTGGATACCTCGATAAAACAAGCGCATACATACATATTTATTATGTATGTGCTGAATGCCTTTAGCAGTGAAAATTGACGGACTTTATTATTTTAGATATTTTAACATTAAATTGCTTTTATCATAGTAATGAATTATAGTAATGAAACTGGGTCACGCTTCAGTGTGACGCAGCGTATCGCTAATTGTATAAAAAACATCGGTTTCTTGAGATTACTCGTACGCCACCTATCGTACATTGATGATACTATGACAGAAACTTTCCCTGGCATGCCAACAACAACTGTACCAAGCTTCACAAATACATACATACATACAATAAAAACATACAATTGTAGTCGTCGTGGCCTAATGGATAAGACGTCCGGTGCATTCGTGTTGAAGCGATGCACTGGTGTTCGAATCCCGCAGGCGGGTACCAATTTTCCTAATGAAATACGTACTCAACAAACGTTCACGATTGACTTCCACGGTGAAGGAATAACATCGTGTAATAAAAATGAAACCCGCAAAATTATAATTTGCGTAATTACTGGTGGTAGGAGCTCTTGTGAGTCCGCGCGGGTGGGTACCACCACCCTGCCTATTTCTGCCGTGAAGCAGTAATGCGTTTCGGTTTGAAATGTGGGGCAGCCGTTGTAACTATACTTGAGACCTTTGAACTTGTATCTCAAGGTCGGTGGCGCATTTACGTTGTGGATGTCTATGGGCTCCAGTAACCACTTAACGCCAGGTGGGCTGTGAGCTCGTCCACCCATATAAGCAATAAAAATAAATAAAAAAAACGTACAAATTAATTTTAATGTTTATTAAATCTATGTAGATTATTTTATGTTTATTTAATTCGGAATTGATCTGTAAAATCATAAAATGTAATGCCACCCAAAAACTACACAATGTTAAGAATTGATTTTTTTTATTTATTTCCTACACCACGGTGGTGGTAATTTTACTATACATATGGGAGTTAATAAATCTTTTGATAATTATGCTCTTAATCAGCCTTAATAAATCATGGAAACACTATTTTCTTCGAAACGTCATGAGAAAGAAAAAAACCGTTATAATGCTATCTAATTAAAAACAAACTCAATTTATCATAATTGTAAAAAATGCTTTAGGTAAAGTAGAAACTGAAAAATTAATATTAAAGGAACATAATTCCGAAAAAGTTCTCAAAAACAACGCTTAAAAATATAAGTTTAAAATATCTGGGGGCACAGTATTCTAATGGAGGTTTCAACCTATACTATAATAGATATGCTATATCACACATATCGTTCATCAGTTGTGCGAGCAGCAAGCTTTGAGGGTCGTGATCATCTTTATCCATGAGTTTTGTAACAACGTAGCGCCTTTTTTTCCCTTGTAGACTGACGAGCATACGGCCCACCTGATGGTGAGTGGTTACCGTCACCTATGGACTCCAGCAATGCCAGGGGCAGAGCCAAGCCGCTGCCTACCGCATCTAGTTCTGTCTTGGACTAAACTGAGAGCATCGTAGACGATGGAATCGATGGTGGTGCGGACCTAATTTGACCAACGCATTGAATGGCGCCCCCGCGATCTTTATCCTTTCACTTTACAAGTAATCACTATTTTTTCAATGCCTATTGTTCCTGGCAATGTCTCCGAACTACTGTAGAATTCGCTTGCGGCAGATGCTCTTAATGTTTTAATTTTGAGCTTCGTGTGTTTTGATCAGTTTGTCTATATGCAGTACATGGAATCCGCAGCAATTTCTATAATACATATAACAGATGTGATATAATAGACACGTTGTAATATACATACGAATATAGTACCGTAAAATGTTTTCAAGTGTTTTTAAATTAACAGTAAAATTCAATGTAACAAACCTGATTTCTCTAAAAATATTATTTAACTAGCGACCCGCCCTCGCTTGGCTTCGGAAACATTAAAACACACATGAAACCAAAAAAATAAAATAAAAAAAAGTTTTAAAAAAGTAGCCTATGTTCATCAGGGACAATGTCGGCTTCTAATGGAAAAAGAATTTTTCAAATCGGTCCAGTAGTTTCGGAGCCTATTCGAAACAAACAAACAAACAAATCTTTCCTCTTTATAATATTAGTATAGATAATATAATTCTTAGACTTGTATGAACACCCTATGATATTGAATAAGAACTATATATAGATAGATAGTTGAATATCTTAATCTGTTATAGTAAGTTTAATATTTTTTTACGTTACATAGGAACGAAGTATACGAATAGAATTTTCGTTTTATCAATTTCCTGACATATACACATACAACATTTAGCACCAAACACGATAATCTACCAAAAAACAAGCAGCATGCTTCTTGGATAAGTTAATACGTTTGTTTCCCGTTAGATGTCAGTGTTCGAAGTGTAATTTCCGGAAAATTTCGTTCGTAGACACGATTCCGAAGCTCCTCCTCCACACATTTAACTTTTGTTATAGCGTCAAGAGAGTGCGCTAGGATACTCGTACGATCAGTCCCTTATACAAATAAATAAAAACTTTACACTCGCGCTACAAGGGATAAAGATAAAGCGTTACAATTTAAATAAACTGATATTATCGAGTACAAACTTAGAGGCTAGATTCGCTGATGGTGTGCGGCAATAGACCAGTGGCGGCAAGATGAAGGAGCTTCTGATACAATCGACGAGTCTTTGCACTCGCCGCCACGCCACGCGCCTTGCATCAAATCGTTGATAACATAACCAAGTTCATCTTTCATTTCATCTTCAAAACCACGGCTATTTAAAGGCAGTGAATGTTTCGCGTCAAACTAAAATCAACTTGTTAAAAAAAATGTACCTGTTCCCACGCAGTTACGAGTTTAATGATAGCGACTCGATAGTGGTGACCCCCTGCGATGTTTCGGTTGCGATTACGATTGCGTATAATGACGAGTTCAGTCAACCAAGAACTCGGACTATTGTTCCACTGGTGATCAAATAAGTATACCGCACGCAAACGAATGATTGCTCAAGGTGAAAATTGATGTCTGCAACTATTTCACGCCTTCAAAGAAATGCGTATCTAGTGCAATAATTGAAAATAATAATAATAATAACAGACAAAGTTCGCAATTAAGTTTGAAAATTTCTTTTAGTATCTTGCTATTTAGAACCATGTCAAGGAGGTTCAATTTCGTCAAGATTTAATTTTAAAATTTAATACACATTATGTATGTAATGTAAGTGTCAAGAATATACTAAATCCTCTTGGGAGCGAAGGTTGTCGAATGTCGATTAACTTCTTGATCATTACGAGAAGTGAGAATACCATCATCATACTGTGATGTGGTCGATAGTATCTATAGCCTAGTTCATTTAAAAAGCTCTCTGTGTCGCATTTGTTTGTACGGGCAAGCATGTTTAGATTTGAAACCCTCTGATTCCATATCAGAATCTCATAAAAATATCTAATTTACTGTCTACTGGACCGTGATATCCAGCTTCAATTCCCGTTCGGGTGTCTTTGTTAAAGATGTTCCGGATTCTAATGTACTTGATCTTGCCCCTTGTAGGTATGTTTCATGTAATAATTCCAATAACACAGAAGCAAACAATCTTGTGGTATCTTCTATATTACTTAGTCTGGCTATAAATACTGTTACAATTAAAAATAAATAAAATATTACATTTGAATTTGGAATCTGTCATATATGATTGCTCATTGAGTTTTCTCATTTTGGCGCCAATACATTGTACAATATTTTGCGATATTATAATGGGTGATAAAGAGAACCGAATCGCTGTGATTGCATTACACAAAGTAGGTATGGAGTCAAATGCAATTTTTAAAACTTTCCATACGCTTGGTATTAGTAAAATGTTTGTGTACCGGGCTATTGATAAGTGCAATGAGACCTCCTCTGTTTGTGGCAGAAAAAGATCTGGCCGTCCACGTAGGGTTCGTACGAAAAGGTGGTCAAAGCAGTAAGGGAAAGAATTCGAAGACATCCTGTCCGAAAGCAAAAGATTTTTTCTCGGGAGATGAAGATAGCACCTAGAACCATGTCGCGTATTTTAAAAGATGACTTAGGACTTGCAGCCTATAAGAGACGTACTGGTCATTTCTTAACTGATAATTTAAAAGAGAATAGGGTGGTAAAATCGAAACAACTACTGAAGCGGTACGCAAAGGGAGGTCATAGAATTTTTTTGTTTATGGATGAGAATTTTTTTACAATTGAGCAACATTTTAACAAACAAACTGACCGTTTTATGCTCAAAGCTCTAAGCTTCCCAATTATCCGACAGAGTGCAACGTGGGCACTATCCGACTTCAGTGATGGTTTGGTGGGGTATTATTAGCTATGAAGGAGTGACTGAGCCATACTTTTGTGAAAAAGGTATCAAAACATTGGCACAAGTGTATCAAGATACCATTCATGAGAATGTAGTGAAGCCCTTTAACAACACCATGTTCAATAATCAAGAACGGTCCTTCCAGCAAGACTCGGCGCCAGGTCATAAAGCTCGGTCTACGCAGTCTTTGTTGGAAACGAACGTTTCGGACTTCATCAGAGCTGAAGACTGGCCGTCGTCTAGTCCCGATATTAATCCACTGGATTATGATTTATGGTCAGTTTTAGAGAGTACGGCTTGCTCTAAACGCCATGATAATTTGGAGTCCCTAAAACAATCCGTACGATTGGCAGTGAAAAATTTTCCCATGGAAAGAGTGCGTGCTTCTATTGATAACTGGCCTCAACGTTTAAAGGACTGTATTGCAGCCAATGGAGACCACTTCGAATAAGCTTTTTATACTTTAAATTGTTTTCTATTTATGTATTAAACTAACACACTGTAAAAGTAACAAATGTTATTTGCAATAGAAATTTTTGTTTTTTCCTTTGTCTCAGTATTTATGACAAGACTAGGTATATTCTGGTATATTTTAGAAGTGCAGGTAAAATACAAATAAGCGACTTAACTATCATCGTTCATGTACCTACATCGTTCCTATCAGGCACTTTTAAATTTATATTTTTCCGTTAGTTTAACATACGTACGTAGAAATCAAATTCTT
The DNA here is from genome assembly GCF_030269925.1 of Bombyx mori. Classification (NCBI taxonomy): domain Eukaryota; kingdom Metazoa; phylum Arthropoda; class Insecta; order Lepidoptera; family Bombycidae; genus Bombyx; species Bombyx mori. Next base: position 10,560,019 of record NC_085111.1, read on the forward strand.
TATTAATCCGTGTTTTAATGCATCCGGCTACCACTAGTCTATTTCTGCCGGGTAATTGAGAATTTTGGCTTAATGACGCAAACTAGAAGATATTATTCACGTCGTGATATGCTTCGATGATTAATAACAAGGTGGTCCATGGCATCCTATGCCGGCTACGCTTTTTCAAAATAAATAACAAAAAATAACGCATGAAGACTTTTATGAATATTTTGAACTGAGGTATGGGAATAATCAGAGTAATACCAAAACACATTTTGTGAATTGTAACCATGTTTGATACCCAGCAATACCTTCCGGGTAAGTATTTTTCGTAAACTGTAAAATTGCCTATTACATTTACAAAGAAATAAAAAGCATTAAATATTTTTCTAGGTTAGAAAACGTATTTTAATTAAGAGAGCGTCAAAAGGTGGTTTGTTGTGGCAAGCACAAATGACCCTGAACCGCCCCAACCCGCTTGATCCATAATTATTATCTAAGCAATCTCCAAGTATTGAACGAACCGATTGTCGGAACTCATTCATCTCCGCAATTCACGACAAAAACAATGGTACGTACCCTTTTCGACGCGCCTGGCTGAAAGACCGCAAAACTCGTAAAAAAAGTTTTTATATTTTATTCAAACTTCTTGGGGAACCCTTTATAACCAATCGAATGCTTAAACATTGCAATAGAATATGAATGTGTGCCCGAGGGTGAATGGTGGTAGTACAATGGTGAGCCGAGGCGGACCGTCGATAGGTGTCGTATGTCGGACGTACGTCGCCCACGCCGCAGCTACCGCACCTCGCGCCGCCGATATACGATATCGTCTTTTATTTCATAATTTCAACACAATGGAGTCGCTGTTAAGGCATAGGGCGAAGACAATACGCCCGGAGGTAGAAAACCGCTCGGAAACCCTTTATGTTCGATTTATTGTCTCAAAATAAAATCGGGTGCAAATTAAAATACGCTTTGGAGTCTGGTGAAGGCCGACATCAGACGTTCTTGGGGGCTTTTAGAAATATGTATTTTGATTAAAATGATTTAGTAATCATAGAAGCTTTACCCCTTGAGCTTAAGTATTTTTTTCATACCTATGCTGATAGCCTTGAGAGGCTATTTCAGCTTTACCCTAACGTGCGTAGGTGAGCTCACGGGGCTCAAATCGGAGTGTTGCTAACACTGATCCTAGCAAGAGCAGTGCTTCGCAGAATCTACCACCGGATCGGAAACGCGACCCACTGAGAAGATCCGGTGAGAAACTCAGTGGGCTTTGAATTTAAGAAGTAATATTAATGGTTATTGTTGCTTTAGAGAGACAACTTAGGCCTCGAATAACTTGGCAATAAGTAATTACTGGAGCTCACGGACATATCACAAATTTATTTCACCAAGATGGGGGTGTCTTAGGATGAAGTCTAAACTGTATTGTATAATGGTCCGTCTTAAAGCCTTCGTCAAACAGAACGCGTACTTAGCGCGCGTCAGAGCGCTAAACTAACGACGCGCTATGACGCCGAGTTGTGTTGTACTACTATGGTAACATACCGTCAAACAGAGCGCCAGCGCTATAGCGCTTATAGCGCTGGGGCTCTGTGTGACGGTATGATACCGTAGTAGTACAACACATCTCGGCGTCATAGCGTAGCGCTCTGACGCGCGCTAATTACGCGTTCTCTTTGACGAAGCCTTAAAAGGTTTAGAATAAACTACTTCGAGTTACTTCGCGCCAGGATGATAGTAACTGTTAATCACTTAGTCACTTGCTAAACACATATTGTTACGCCGGTAAGAGTAACGCCATCTATTGCCGAATAGTCGAACGAATATCGAAGAATCCAAAATGCTCGGGCATTACAGATAGCGGAAACTACGACTAGAGATGTGTAGAATATTCTCGATAATTTTAGGGATGAAAAAAGCTATGCTATAAAATGCGGCTATAAAAGCGTTGTAGAGATGGCACGCAGTCAGTCAGTAATTGGAACTACTCGAAGCGAAACAGCGAACGGATCACCTGAAGCGAAGCGGAACAAGCGAATTGAGAGTTTTAAAGTGTTTATTGAGTGTTTTAAAGTGTTTATGAAGTGTTATAAGTGTTGAATACAGTTTTTAAGTTGTACTTTGGTGAAATTTTATTTATACCGAACCCCAGCGAGTAACAATATTTACTTAATAAAAATAGATAGATAATACATAATAATATATAATTAAATAGATAATAGATAAAGAACCGTACATTAATAATAACTAGGAACTAATCATGTACGATGATCCGACTCCAATTTCAAGATTCCCTGTGTTATGGGTACCAGAAACTGACAAACATATACATATGTATATAGACAATAAACACCCAGCCAAAGAGCAAACAAATCTGTTCATAATGTTTGCCCGATGTGGTGGGTTCGAACCCAGGACCCCCGGCGCATCGGTCAGGGACGCTAAATATCGCACCACCGAGTCAGTCATTAGTTGAATCGCCACATTCGCTATGAAAACATCGAGCGTCTTACCCATTAGGCTACGGCCGTTTCAAATATAACTTTAAAAAATGCTAAGTTAAGCTTGGTAACTTGGACGTATAGCTAACATTTCTAAATTATTAAAGATATTAAAATAAATAATCTTACTTGATCGCTGTTTTCCTACTTTCTTTATATCGAAGCACATTTATTGCTGGTTACAGATAATGAGATAAGAATCGAAAACGACCCATCTGCGGCCGGCACTAAATTGTTGAGAGGCTTATCGAGATTGTTGATCCTGTGTAATGTGTGTGTTTGGGTAATCAGATGTGAGCCTTCCAACTTTTAATTCCCTGATACCCGGGAGGGGTGCTGCAGGGGGTGAGGGTCCGGCACCAAAGCCAATATCGCATATAAAAAGGTTGTGGATCGCTCGTTCCTCCATCCGGCGATTGGCTAGGCGGCGCCCGCCGGTCCCCAGGGCCCTATACGAGAAGCGAAATGGGCCCCAGAACACCCATAAGAGAGCGACCCCGCCCGCCACGGCCGAATAATTAGGGCTCTTTGTTTAGATAGCGGCAATTTTATTTGGGAGAGAGCGGGCGCTAGGGACGTCTTCGGCTATTCCAACCGCCTGATATTAATAAGAAACGTGTATGCCGAAACTGTAATAAAGGCTCGATGAAATTTTCAGTTGGTTTCAGTAACCTTACATGTAAGTTCTTTTTATTTGTTTATCTGTATCAAGTTGACATCTTTACTAATCTAGATAATATTTGTCGTAGACTTAAAACACCCTGAGACAATGAACATGAAAACAAAACTTAATGAATTATACGGGCTTAATTGCATGATACCTCGCCATACCGTATACAATAGTATACATACGGACGTATATTATATAATCTACACGATTAGCGAATCGCTTGATCGACTAAATATTATAAAAAAACCTAGGCCTTTTACACTGCTAGTATTGATAGCTAAAGTTTGGAAAGTGTAAATTACACCACCCACAAGTTCAAAGCAAAGAAAGGGGGAACGCTGACAGTCACAAGGCAAGATCACATAAATAATGCAACCACTAAATTGGGATTTTGATTTGTTTTCTTGAAAAGTTTTATTTGCCTTTGTTTGGGAACCGATGAACACAAAAGCTTGGCTATTCGCAGTTTGTTTTATGCTGAAAGAATTAAATGAAATGGAAATATTTGTTAATTATTGTTCGTTTTGTTTAATGATTTGTGATATTTTCAATGAAAAATGATCGCCTAAAATATATTTTATAAAATGTACTAAAACATGATAGCTAACTTATAATTATTGAAGATCAAATTTAATTACCAAATCGATTCTTGGCAACACTGTGCTCTTCGTTTAGAAGGATGAATTTAAATAACTATACGTTCGATTTTCTGTTTTTCGAGTATTTAAATTTGTGCAACAGAATTTTCACTATTTTTGTACAGATCACTCACTTAATTCAGGAATTTCATTAATTAACGTATAATTTTGTAGAGCAACTCTAAATTCTTTTTTAATTAAAATAAATTAAACAATACAATTATTTTTCAGATAAGTGAACGAAGTAAATTCTCGTACAAATTTTATTTTGCAAGACAGTGAAGTTATGTCTGGGAGCTTGTTGTAGCACCGTAGGGGACTCCGACCGGCTCGCTTTTGTCTCGTGCCCGCAAACTTGCCATAAATGTTAATATGGGATCTTCTCACATTTGAATATCTATTTCTTCGCGGGGCCGGTTCGTTAACGCGGCCTTGAATTTTAAATTTTATCGTCGCTACGGGAACGTTGTAGATGAGGTGCGCGCCTACGTGATCTCCCCAAGAAAATAACACAGAAAACCTCCTTTTCGTGCGAGTCCTTTATTTTCGTAAACTGAAATAATTTTGAGAACAGACGCGAAAGTTTTTTTTTTGAATGCTTAGACGAGTGGACGAGCTCACAGCCCACCTTGTGTTAAGGGGTTACTGGAGCCCATAGACATCTACAACGTAAATGCGCCACTCATCTTGAGATATAAGTTCTACGGTCCCAAGTATAGTTACAACGGCTGCCCTACCCTTCAAACCAAAACGCATTACTGCTTCACGGCAGAAATAGGCAGGGTGGTGGTACCTACCCGTGTGGACTCGCAGAGGTCCTACCACCAGTAACATGCCTTGAAACTTTATTCAACTAAGTTGCAGTAAATAACAATTTTAGTATTCACAAATAGGTTCTTACTTCCACTGAGTTATTCGTTTTATGCCATAGCAACTAATTAAACTATTTTCTAGTTAGTCACACAGGAACAACTGACTGAGAGTGAACAATGTTCATTTATCAGTTTCGTAGACACGTGACAAGATCGGAGCAGGCTATTCAGGTAGACGGAGACTTAATTAAACAACACTTAATTGGAGAAACACAACACAGGAGTGGAATTCAACTTTATCGAAAATTTTAATAAATTTGAATAAATAGTTATTGATTTTTGAGGCCGCGGTCTCGCCTTCTAATTTATATTCCAATAAAAGTCACCTTTAGACGGATAGTCAATTCACGTTGACATATAAAGAAAAAATTGCAAACCGTTTTCAATTTTCGATCCGACAAATGATTACAGTTGAATAACTATAGGATCGGGCATTGTAATGAACTCTCACCACCCTGTCTGACCCTCAATTATTGAAAATGCATTTCTGTCCGCGTTCAGCGCCCGCTACACGCGGCACATCGCAAATGCACATTTTAAACTGCACCTGATTGCAGAGTCGTGTCGCCATCCAAGGCTAAAAGTCACGCTGTCGCTTTATTTTAACAGACGATTGGCGTTAATTCTACTCCCGGTTATATTCCGTGGCTGTCAATTAACAGCAATAATAATTACTCGCTTCTATCTGAATATTTAACATTTAGGGGAAGGTTTGACGGGAGAACTCAAATCAAAACAAATGTTTGTATTGAACGAATACTGAACGCACACTGCTTCGACTTGATACAAGGTTTTATCTTAGCGCCAACTTAGGATCGAATTTCTTTCAATTATTCAAAATGTATCTAAAGTGTCTTAATTTGGCGGGCTTAAGGCTTCGTCAAACAGAACGCGTACTTAGGGCTGCGTTTTAACGTCGCGCTCTTTACATGTCACAGAAATTGACTAGATGAGCCCAACGCTCCTTGACGCAACGTAACTAGGAGTGGGTAATATCGGTTTTGCCGCGTATCGAATCGTATCTATATATCGAGGATCAATATCGGATATGGAATCTATATATTTTCTGAATCTATATATTGATGGATGCTTTTCTCGATTCATGATATTTGAGATTTGAAACGATACGCTGATATAATATCGTAGTAGATATAGATTTAAGTCAACGTTATACGGTTGGTTTTCTGATATCAATTTATAATATGATCTTAAAGTAATAAAAAGAACATGAAAATAAAAATATCAAAAAAACTTTCCTTCATGCTTTTACCAGGCTTAGGACTGGCTACATTATTTTCAGATTTTGTGTCTTAATTTAAAATTACAAAATATACCAAAAGAGTGTAAATTTCAAAAGTTTAATACAAACACAAGAAATAAACTCAATTATTTGGATTCAACTAAAAATAGAAAAATGTGTACTTGAAAAATCAAACACAAAAAACTTTTAAGTATTTATAAACATTAGTCCAAAAATTTTAGTTCAAGGTCAAAGCGCGTGAAATTAAATTCAACGATGCAAATAGCCTATACTGCATTCAAGTTAGGGTCGAAAGTTGAAACTTCTTTCCTTAATTGTATCCTGCTGATACGCTAAGAATAATCTACAGACATATGGACATAATTATAAGGTTTACAATTGTATGGATAATGCTTGTTTCTGTTTCATTCATCACATGGTATCCCTATCGTGCGCTCACTCACTCTGGCCGATTCGATACGAACCAAACGAATATTGCTGATATTCACGAATCGGTACGATATGCCGATGCGCATCACATCGAGCAATATCGTGTATCGGCTGATATCGAAATATAGATTTCGATTCACGAATCGGTACGATATGCCGATGCGCATCACATCGAGCAATATCGTGTATCGGCAGATATCGATATATAGATTTCGTGCGGGGCGATATCGGATTCAACGATATTGCTGCGATATATAGATATTGAATCTATATACGATTTATATCACCCACTCCTAAACGTAACGCCAAATCATAGTGCCTTTCGATAGCAGTGTGAAAATTTAAAAGTATCAAGATGTCGAGTGATTCAGATGTGGCATTGTATAAACATGGGTATTTCCTAACTAATTCTATAAATTTTTCGGGCATTATCCAGTATTTTAATACACATTCACTCGGACGCTAAAATAACATTTGTAAAAAATTACAACGCATGACGTCAAAGCGTTCTAATGCCGCGACAGAGCGTTGCGTACTACTAGCGCTGGGTCTCTGTTTGACAGTATGTTACCATAGTAGTACAACACATCTCGGCGTCATAGCGCGCTGTCAGTTTAGCGTTCTGACGCGCGTTAAGTACGTGTTCTCTTTGACGAAGCCTTTAAGGCAATTAATTACCCTACCGAACCGTAGCAGGGGTTTTCAGATTTATAAATCAAGAATTACTAATGTACATACATACAATACCTAAATCACGATTTTCCGTCGTTACACATGGCAACTGAAAACCTGCGCTAAATAAAAATAGAGGTATTCATAACAGTCAATCTGTTCACACTCGTTTACTAAGTGACAAACGATGTAAACAATTCCAGGCGTCCGTTTTAATTGAAAGTTCGGAGCGGATCGCGTCCACAATGCAATTTTAACTTCCACATTTCCTAGCAAGGCTTCACATCGTCTCCGTTTTTAGATGTGTAATAGTGAATAATTCTATCGAGGGTGAGTCAGAGATAATAATTAGCAAATGCAGGTGAGATTTTGTGTACATTATAATCCGTGGCTGAGTTTTAGATCACTATTCGTGTAAACATCATTGTTTTAACAAGATCGAAATAGTATTATTAATTTTAGATCTCATCTTCCAACTTTACAGTTTCCCAAGCTTTTAAATGAATTCTAGAATATATATACCAACATATTCTAAAATAAGAAGTTTAAGTAGATTAAACCACTTTTAGGTACAAAAAGGATTAATGTTGTCTAATGAAAGGATATTTAGTAACATTTTCGTTATATTTTACTTTTAACTCCTATAGTAAGAGCGGTTATGTTACAATTTAATAAAAAAATGTAGGTAGGTAAATAGTTCAGTAGCTTTTCCTTCGTTTTTCAACCGATTAATATATGAAATGGTATATTTTTGGGCATAGACGGATCAACGAGCTCACGGCCCAGCTCGTATGTAGTGGTTACCGATGCCCATAGTGAAATTCATTCCTGAACACCAATTAAAAATAAATCATTGGAACTAATGGTAGGTACTTGCCTGCGTTATTTGAACACCGGTATAGTCACATTGCTGGATACAACTACACTTCTTTTTTTTCCTTTTAGATCACAACGATTATAGGAACCTGAGTCTTGAAGTGATTATGTTCGAATTTCGATCACTTGACGAACACTACTATGAATGTAGTTGGGTAATACATATTATGTATAAAAATGTTTTTAACACAGCAAACGGTGAACGTCATCGCTTTGCTATAAGTTTATAATATGTATGGGCTGCTATAGGATTTTTATGAGTTAAATTCCATAGGAGCACCACCATGGGACGCGTAGTCCGCATTCCAGAAACTGCGTATCACTCGTCGCCGGTTTAGTGCCGCCGAGAGGGAAACTACGATTCCTCTACGCGAGAATATCTGCTCCTCAACTTTATGTTCATTTTATCTTTTCGACTGTATTGCGAAACTGGGACTTCGGCAAAGGCCCTCCAGGGCTGCGTTAGAGCCGCGGACAGCCGTCACCACTCCACTCTTGTAACTTTTTCACACTCTGTACCTATCTAATATTAATATAGAGCTGCTACGGCTGCCATGCTTCCAAAACCGTTCCTTCGAATTTCGTGTAAACTCATTCTAAGGTTTAAAGTTGTACTCACCTGAGTCGTAGCTGTCCATACTTTCTGATTTAATGTCGGCCAAATCTACGAACAAACAAAAAAGTGTTTAATAATTCAAAAGTTAAGACAATTTTTTTTATTTACATCGTACTGAATAAAAACAGATATAAATTTAAATACAATTCACGAGATATTTAATATATTTATTAAATATTTAATACGAATTTACGAGATTTATAATCTGACGAAGCGTGTTGCGAATAATAATGTACTTTTAGGTTATTAAAATAATATTTTGTGTAAATGTTTGGAAAAAAAAAGTTATATAAAAAACATTTGTATGTTCTTTAAGCAATAACAAAGATTTACGAGATAAAGATAAAGAGACGTATTTATTTTGAGACACGAGTTGAGAACTAGTATTTTAAGTTTGCTATAAATAAATTTGAATTTATATGTCTTTCGTGGATGGATCTAACTTTAAAATATACAGTTAAGTTGTACGGAGCCCTATGCCGCCTGAGGCGGGGTCGCGTCACCGCCGCCGGACTGCGGTCGAGAGCTCTAATCCACTTGTGAACGTCGTCACCAGATACCCCATCGAGATACTTTCGTCCTGTTTTAAATTCCAATTCGAATAGGTGATCCACTTTAAAGTTGTAGTCTAATTTGGTAGTTGCGCACTGTCGGATATTTCGTTGGAGAAAACCTTTTCCATTAACGCGTTGTGTCTGTAACGTCAATATAAATTCCGTATAAGTAGGATATTATATGGACGAACAATTTATATGACTAACAATAATATTAAACCTGTGCACAGTAAAGAACGAAAAACCACAACAACAAATGAATTTTAAAATTCAATAAATCCACTCATTAATTTTCAAAAATATAATAAACTAAGATTTAAATAAGAATTTCCCCCACTCAGCTTATGATTGTAAAGATTTTGATGCGAAATATCAGGAGATGTGCCCAGTGCGTGGCCTAATGGGTATGATAATCGATGCTCTCTTAACGAACGTATTGTAATAAATACCAATAATAAATAAAAAGTTAGACTAAACCCTGTTCAATACCGACTTCCGAGATGAAAGAATACTCGTAATATCAACGATCCAAGTCAGTCGTGAACATGCGCTGTGGGATTTGAACCCCGAAATAGTCGCATCGATACGAATAGACCAGGCGCCTTATCCTTCAGGCCACGACGACTTAAATTTATTATGACATTCCTCAAGTCGAATCCTATGCTCGGACCACAACCACAAATTATAAGTGATCTGAAAGTACATCTTAGACTCAGTCACAGGAATTTTGGCCATGGAACTCATCCTGTGTTACACGTTTATTTAAATTTTAAATATATAAACTTTGTCTTTGTCAGAATCATCATTTTATTATTAAAGATAATTTGATCGCCCTAAGTAAAAAAAAACAGAGGATATAGTTTTTATTAGACTAGATGAATGAGCAAGCGCATGACCCACTGGGTGTTGAGTATTTACAGAGTCCATAATCATTACAACCCACCATGCGATATGATGTCGGAATCCCAATCTCATTTTGTAACAGATATCCCAACCTTCAAACCGGATCGATGGATTCAGGGAATAGATAGAATGATGGTACCTTCCCGTGGGGAACCACAATATGCCCATCCACCAGTAATTACGTAAATAGGTGAGGGGCATTATTTCTATTGTACGGTGTTATTCCTTTGTCATGGCATGTATCAGTGATCACGTCCTATGTAAATATTTACTTACAAAAATCGGTACCCGCCTGCCTGTAGATTTTAAACCAAGTATAATTGCATCGCTCGATACGATTCTACCGGCCTTTTTATTTTTTAAGCTACTATAATAACAATAATTGTGATAAAAAAAAATGAAATTTCGAACAAATTAGGTTGCTCCTTTCTAGTGTAGTGTTGCTATGGGCTATGTAAATAGTGTTGCTATGGGCTTATCCGACTTTTGGATGGCAACGCAAGATGTCAAGTAATGTTAGGTATTTTTTTTTGTTTTTAGTGTTACTTCGGGTTTGAACGTAGGTAAATAAATTGTGGCTTATTAAAGTACTTATGAAAGTGCACAGCTATAGGAAAATGAAAAAAAAAAAAACGCTGAAGGTGACTTCTGGGGAATTTTCAAAAAGTACACTAAGCTCTTAACAAATTCCCACCGGCTAACTGAGAGTTTATTTCATTTTCTCATAACTAATTTAATTGAATTCCATCAATTTCACTATTAATACAATAAGACCTTCGACCTTTGTTACAAAAGAGTTCTCTTTGTCTGTCCAAGTAACGAATCAAAAAACTGTCTGGGCTCTGTAAACTTCCCAATAGCAATTGACCTACTCATCTATAGGAATGAAAACTGAAACATATGATTGAAATCTCGACCACGTTGGTAAACTGGCAAGTTTTATCTACTTACCCATTGTGTACTTATTATATCACCGTATAGAATTTATCCGACAAAGAACAAAACTACGGAAATTCGAATCAATTTCAATCTTCATACAACAATTATATCCATACCGTCAGCCAACGATTCAGCAATGAAAACACTGTGTAAATACTTCTCTTCATAAAGACTTTGCAATATCTTAATATGGGCATTGTCTTTGGAATCTGGTAATCGCTTAAAGTCAAGAGGATCGTGCGCTCATGCCCATCATTGCCCATCTCATTTCTTACGTGCAAAAAAGATCATGTTTTCAAACCACTTTGTACAAACAAAGATTACCGGGATTATGATTTAAAGTTTTACACTTTACAAATCTCGATTCAGAATACAGTATTCCAGAATTATGAGAGAATATAAGTACGTATCAGTGAGAAGAGTGCTTGAAGGATATTAAATACGTCCCAGCGGAGTGGGCGCGACCGGGCGGGCTGGCGCTAAGGCTGGCGGTAGATTTCCCGCGGGAGCACGTTAATTTTCTGCCGCCTTGAGCATACTGCCCTCCGGGGGCACGCTACCTTTCGCGTAGCCATTCAAACTGAAGGTGTTGTTCCGGTAACGCCGCGGACTGATGCCAATATGCCTCTCTAGAGGAAAGTTTTTCTCGTAGAAGCGAATAAATGTTACAAAGCGCGTACCTCGGCTCTGTAACGTGTTCTCTTTGGACTTTTCTAGTTGCTTCTAATTTTCAAAATTATAATTATTACCTTAGTAAAAATTAAACTACTTTTACGTTTGTTTGATGATAGAGTAAATACATATAAGCTTTCTATGTCCATTAATCCATAACATAAATCCCGCCATCTTAATAAATAAGATAGAAATCTCTTTTACACTGGTACACAAACTGAAACATAAGATTAATCCGAACCATTCCAAACACAAATACGCTAATTAGTGTTATTCATGGAAGCTTGCACCACAACATTTAATTGAGAGGCGCGAATCATTCTAATGCCCAAAAAACGCCTCTTTCTTTAATAATTAAAATCAAACTAAAAAACCTTCGTATGGCCTATTCTATTCCATTAATAAAAATTGTATATTATGGTGTAAAATTAAGTTGGTAAGAGAGTGCTAACTATGAATGTGGAAGGATATAGAGGAAGAGGTAGACCTAAGAAGAAATGGATGGATTGTGTGAAAGACGATATGGGTAAGAGGGGAGTGAGCGAAGAAATGGTATATGATAGAAGAGTATGGAAGGAGAAAACATGTTGCGCCGACCCCAGGTGACTGGGAGAAGGGCAGGATAATGATGAATGATGATGATGTATATTATGGTGTAGCAGTTCCAATGGTGTCTTATAATGCAATAGCAATCATTTCTAGTATTACCAACACGTGTAGCATGTAAGTAATAGCGCAGCTTTAGACTACACAATAAAAGTTATCTAAGTACCGAATTAATACATCCTACAAAGAGCGACCTTACATGAGTTGGATTCACGAGCAATATTTGCACGATTAGAATAGAAACTCTTCCAAAATATCACCAATAAAATAATTTGGTACATTTTAATCAAATACTCGTATAATCTAAACTTTCTAAATTAAATGACTGAAAAAAGCCGTTTCTATACTATTTTCTATTCTATATATATTGTGGCAGGGTAGTGGTGTAAGTTTTTTATTTTTTTTTATTGCCCTTGTAGGCAGACGAGCATACGGCCCACCTGATGGTGAGTGGTTAGCGTCGCCCGTAGACTTCAACAATGCCAAGGGCAGAGCCAAGCCGCTGCCTAAAAAAGTACTCGTAATGTAAGATCGCACGGATTGGTACTGTCAAATCTCCAAACTAATTGAACTAAGATCAAATGTCGGAATGTGGGCGGACGCACCCACGTTGACATTATAATATATTAATATTAACCGTCAAGTCACACACGGTCATCTAGCCCCGAACTAGGTGTCGCTGCACTGCGGGTACCAGAAACTGATATACATAAAATATGTTTAAATATATACATATATAGATTTTAAAGACAAACATCACGGTAACGATTTTAAACAGCACAGTAGGCAGCGGCTTGGCTCTGCTTCTGGCATTGCTGGAGTCCACGGGCGACGGTAACCACTCACCATCAGGTGGACCCTATGCTCGTCTGCCTACAAGGGCAATAAAAAAACCAATTCAGCAGACGAACGTTTGCTCGATGTGGAAATCGAACCTACGACCCTCGGACCAATAGTCAGGGGAGCTAACTAATGCACCACCGAATCAGCTAGTCGCGTTATGACATCTATAATCCCCGTTTGACACTAGGAACAGTAAAATTCATCCATACATAAAGTAGTACAGTAGCCAATCTTTAAATTGAACTAAATAGCTAACTTCAAAATAAACACGCAAATGTGTGTGCTTAGTTAGACTGGAAGCGTAGCTAAGCTCGTGTATAGCAATCAGTTTGTCTGCCCCTAGAGAACGTATTAATCACGGTCATATCCCGCCCGACCGTGCTACGGACCAACTATAATACAACTAAGTAACGCAAATTAAACAAGAAATACTTCAAAAATATTAAATATCATTTAATTCAAACCACTTCACATATTTCTTAACGTAAAGTAACTTTAAATTAATACAAAAAAATAACAACTTCTGAAACTCTTTAACGATTTAAATGATGGAAATATCAAAATTATGGGTCAAATGTAAAATGATGTAAGTTCTTAAAAATTAGATACAATGTCGTGATAATATAAAAGCTGGATTTCGCTGTTGAACAATGAAAACTTTGCATAAGCATAGCATAACATAAGTACGTCAAGCAAACGAGTATAGCTGTACAATGATGTCTTAGGTAGATGTGTGCGCGCGGGTCGAGAATCCTCAAGGGACGGAAGGAAGTGTGGCCGGAGCGATGCCACCTGGGACCTCGACGGTGGGGGGATTGAACGTACATTAGACAAGTAACAGACACAGACGATGGAAGATTTCGGGCACCGACACCGAATAAAATAAACCAACACCGTTTGTTTTATTGCAGCGTGAATTAAAATCTAATCCCGGGCGTAAACTGCGTACACTTTCAGTAATTAAACATTAAAACAGCGGTGGCCTCAGGTCGTGGGTCATCCCTAGCGACTACTGATAATATCTAAATGCCTAATGGCTGCTGGGCCTGTGACGAATGTATTGGCCCTGTCGCCCCCCGCGCCCGCCTGTTTCTCCACTATGTGATAATTCCAAACGCTGCGGCCGCGCCACCTGGGATCACACAGAGCCGGATTGCTTATTTTCGTATATTTTACAAAAAAAACAATATTTCAGCATATCAATCAGCAAGCAATAATATCAAATTCTTAACTGAGCTAAACTCTAGTTCTTCTAGTTTTACTCAGTTACAATTAGTTATGGATATTACACTTAGCAATCAGTAAGCAATAATATAAAATTCTAAATTAAACTCTAATTCTTCTAGTGTTACTCAGTTACAATTAGCAATGGGTATTACTCCTAGCAATCAACAAGCAATAATGTAAAATTATAAACTGAACTCTATGTCTTCTAGTGTTGCTCAATATTGTAATTAGCAACGGAAATTACTCCTTGATTCTCTGTTCAAATTGACATCGAATGTTAACTCGACTTGTAGAAGTTCGCTAACAATTTCGCATTGTTGACACAGCAACAACGAGGCATGCAGACCGGCGTGGTCGAGCACGCATTTCGGCGCCGCACGGAATTCCGAATGCACCCCCGACCCTCCATCGAACATTGGCATTTAATTAGCCACGTGCCTGTTTCCTGGCCATAGACGATCCGACGCCCGAGCAACATAGCTCGCATTGTTGACCGTCTAAGTTAACAAAATAACTTGCAAATGTTTAGCGTTATCGGATTGAGATAAGTATAACGAGGAACACGATCGATTATTATTCTGAAATCGATATTACTTGAGTTATGTAATCAAACTAAATTTTGTTGTTGTTTTTTTCAATAGTTTATATGGAAATGAATATTTTTTGAAAAAAACTGCGGTGAGTTCGGTCCCGTTGGTGACGTCCCACGGGAGCGAGCCCGCGCGCCCAACTTCAGGCTCAGCGGCATCGCGCCCCCGCTCTCCTCCCCCTTCGCCTCCGCAGAGAATACATTTACGCAACTCTCGTGTTGGCCTAACAACGCTCTGCGACAACGGCAAACATTCACTGGAAAAAATTACTCATTTTCCAATAGGTCTTTGTTCGAAACAAAGGTATCACAAAATCCATTGCCGAGTTAAAGTATGTACTTTCTTCCAACTGAATACAGCCTATAATGATTTGAAACAATAAGTTACGTGTACAGTTAAAATTCGTGTTTTACTATTTTCCTACAACGTGTTTCTATATTTGATTTCAAGATATTAAATTTTACACTGCTGTAAAATTTAAATATATGTGCATATACATGTACAGCACTACGGTTTTACATGTGTGTACTAATTAGGTAATCACGGAGGCTCTTCGTACGATGCACAAATTTTCGTTAGTACTATCGACAGTCCTCGATTCGAAAAATATTTACCGTCCATTTTAAAAACCTATGAATAATCAAACTTTATGAATTTTTACAGCATCGAAGTATACACAGTATCCAAAAGTCAAACTAACAAACAAATTCCAGTCATAAGATAAGCAGCCTGCAGTGGCTTGTAATCTGCATGGACATAACCATGCCACCAATCTGTATGGCAATAGTAGCGTAAAGTCTGACGCTATGATTATTTCACAAATTACATTAGACCGACCCTAAGACTATGAGTCTGCTGCACGATTAAGCTACAAATCAAATATCCTTTGAAACCTTTTGTAGTTAAAATGATATATTAATCGTCGCATACTTTATTTATTTTCGAAATCCCATTGATCAAACGCTAAAAACGGTTCAATTAACTTTACGAGCTCTATGCATAATATCTAAAACATAGTGCATAGTTTTAGAATTTTGTATATATTAAAAAAAGAAAACTCATCTACATTCGCATCTTTGAGATCTCAAAAGATTTTATCCTTACGACGTAATATAAAATCTAAATTATCTGGGTGGCGTTAAATTAAAACATTAAGGTCACGAATCGTTCCACCGCTCTAAAAACTTCTAAGCTATGAAAGATAAAATACAAGTACTGCAAGACGTCAGACATTTTATTTATAATCTCGGGTGCAGAATTGACTAAGAATTAGCATGTAAATATTTGAGGTCCAAGGAGGCCGGTTGAGATTTATCGCGAACGGCGGGAGATAAGCGAGGATAGGGTCGTAAAGCACCGGGCGGTTCACTGGCGACTCTCAGACTTCCAGCCGTTCACCGCACCACACCCTTTCACCAAGTTGTAAAAAGAGCATTAAACCGCAGTAAAAACGCATCACCCGCGTGCTCGATGTCTCCTCGTTATTTTAGTAGCCTACTTATGAATTTCAATGAAGATTTCGACGTAATGAGACCCGCTCCAGTTTCTTAGTCGCAGTGCTCCGTTATTTCAACATTATCAACTTTGAAGTTATATTACCTAAAGTAAATTATTCATTTGTGAGCGCAGATTAGACACTAAGATATACAGGGTGTCCCGCAAGTACGTAACCCGTCAAACTTACGGGGGGTGTAATGGAAATTCTGCTGTAGAAAGGGAAAAAAACCTAATTTTTTTTCTTAGTATGTTGATTTAAAACTAACGTTTTCTTAATAATTTTGGTTATTTAATGAGATTTCCGAAAACAGGTTTGAATGTTTTTAGAATATGCTGTATTTTTTTTACGCGTTTCAAAGATTTACACTGTAATCGGAACAAAATCACTTTTTTAATCTTCATTCAGTGTTTTTATTCTGATATATAGATGATAGAACTAATCATATTTAGATACCTTCTACAACATCGTCAAAGTGTGTACATACCTACGGACGATCCTGCATGGAGACAATGTATACAAAAGGGTATAATTAGTATTGTAACACGTATGTATTGTACACGTGTGACATTTTGAAATTTCTTACCAGGATCTTCGGTTTCACACTGCTCCGGTGTTCTAGCTTGACTTGCAGCCCCATCATCAGCATCAGAATCTAGGCAAAAGAAAAAGAGTTTACTAAAAATATACTGTTACTTGAAATTCTTCTCAATATCTTTACTTATATATAATATTATATTATAAAGAGGAAAATTTTGTTTGTTTGTTTGTATTGAATAGCCTCCGAAACTACTGAACCGGTTTGAAAAATTATTTCACTGTGGAACCTACACTATTCCCGAGTGACATAGGCTATAATCTTTTTTGAAAAAAATTAGGGATCCTTACTAAAACTCAAATAATGTAATCCAAGGTGTAAAAAAATTACCTAAGATATTCTTTAAATCGCGCGCCCTGCGAAAAGTATTGATGATAGAATAAAATAATGTGCTACGGCTTTGTAGAACACATTATTGTTTACAAAAAGTGTCACGACAGCATATATCTATCTATTATAGTTATGCTGCTATAAGTGTTTTTTTTTTATTTAAAAAAATAAAACAACGTCAAATACCGTTGAAATTTTTGTTAAAAGACGAGCGGAGCCGGAGCGGGCCGCTTGTATAAAATAAATTGGTATGGGTTTATAGTAAATAACCTATATGTCTAGTAGGTAAAGACACAATGGCAAATATTCAATACTCAAAACTAATATTTGTCGAGAACACTATCGAGAATATGATCAAGGTTTGTCTTGTTACGACTCGCTATTATTGAATAGTCACACAAACGTAATTGTTTGTACGAATGAAACTAATCATTCTTATATCTTTTATCTATTAATCTAATAATTATTATGTTTTCGGTCACTTACAATTTCAAATAACGCCATGATTCAAATTTATAACAAGCTTACACATTATTGAGAAATTATAAGGAGACTTCTCTTAAGAATTATCTTAACTTCGATTCGATATGCGATAATCGAAAGATTTGTACGATTTTAGTAATAAATGCAGAGTGAAGGATTTCTGATACATATTATATGTGGCCATGAGGCCGTGAGTGTCGTGCATAGATGTACACAAAACAATATTAATTTGTGTTTAACAACAGTTAAAGCAGATAAAATAAGGCAAAATTTGTCATTGAAACACTTTATTTATGATTGGATTAAAATTTGGTCAAAAATCATTGAGTCAAACCCGAGTGTACTAATTAGCATTTAATTTTGTTGTGTGCTATGAACCCGCTTTACTTGTTCAGTTAGGGATTTTATGTGAAGGTATTTTACGTGTAATGTAAACCATACGAAAATGTGTTAAATGAAAACGGAAAATCAATCTTTCGCAAATTCCATTGCGGATCATTCATTACACATACACACACACACAAAAATAATAAAAACCCTTCGCGGTAACGACGACGTATCCGTCACCTGGGACCTCATATGAAGACGCGGCTGGAGTAAGACGATAATGTAAATGCATTGAATTCAAGAGTTTTTCCCTTCTCTCGGCTTAAAACAATCCTTACGAGAATACATTAGAGCGTACGACAGGGATGTTTTAACAGGCTGGAAAAACGCCTACTAAATAAAACTTTTATTTTAAATATTACATTTATGATAAGTGATTCACATACTTCTTTTTATATTAGGTACAATAAGCAAACAAACCCATAACCCATCAGAGTTAGACAACTAATATTTAGGCGATCTGTCGTCTTGCTTATACAATGATACCGCTACCAGAGCAGAGTTCGTCTATACCATCTAGAACCACTGCATTCATTCACATTGTGTTTCAAAAGATCTTTTCTTTACGTACCATTCAGCTTTAGAATGAACTTCTCCTCTCTGTAATTCCTGAGCGATATGACATGTATTGAGCAGTAGGCAGCGACTTAGCTGTGCCCCTGGCATTGCTGATGTCCATGGGCGACGGTAACCACTCACTGGCAGTAGGACGTATGCTCGTCTGTTACTAAATGCATTATGAAAAATTAGAGCCTGCCATGCCGTTCATATCGTTGTCCACCTTGAAACATTAGAACGCAGACTTAATTGCTATTTCCGCCGTTCAAGCAGTTAAGCGTTCCTCCGTTGCTCCAAGGCAGAGATAAACAAAAGGATGATAACCACACGCATGGGTTTGTAGCAACATAAATACCTGACTAGTACATAAGGCTTTTCATGAAACGACAGTAAGACGAGCCAGACATCGGGTATTGTCATCGAGCGCATGGCACCCACTGCAGACACTTCGGTCGTGCGTCATTCGTTATCTCCAGCTTTGTGTCAGTGTCACGGCACCGCAGCGCACTTGTAATACGAACGTGCGAACTCGTATTTCACGTACATCAACTGCGTCGGACAGACACTTTGTTAAAGCGGCATCATTGGCTGCTGGCTCCGTTCTGAATATGTACATCCAAACATCAACGAGCAGTGCGTAGTTTTTAACTATGGTAATTAGAGTGAGTGATTAAAATTAAAGATTACCTTCAACTGTCCCTTCATTTCGTTCTTGGTCTGCTTCATATTTCCTATTCGACGTATTTTCTTCTGCTTTAGCAGGAAACTGATCAGTGTCCTTTTTTTGATCACCATCAACTGCTCGACCATCCTCACTCCACTCTTCTTCATCCGCTGAAAAATAAAACATTCTAATAATTTTTTTTTTTACTTGTTGTCCGTCTTGTGAGTCCACACGGGTAGGTACTACTACCCTGCTTATTTCTACGTGAAGCAGTAATGCGTTCCAGTTTGAAGGGCGCGGCAGCCGTTGTACTATAAAAACTGAGAAGTTAGAACGCATATCTCAAGTTAGGTAGCGGCATTAACGTTGTAGATGTCTATGGACTCCGGTAACTACTTTACACCAGGTCGGCCTAGAGCTCGTCAACCCAACTAAGCAATAAAAAAAAATTAGTTGACGAAGCCTATACAGAATATTGAACAAACTTTTAGTAGTCTAATGCGTAAGTTACGGTTTACGTAATTTAAAAAACGTAGATATACGGCCCACTACATGAATAGCTACATACTTAATGTATTTTAGCCTCATTCATTCCAATTGGAAATTCCTGTTTTGTTTCAAAGGATTTTCACTCCAAAACTGTGTCCACGTCTTCAACTTTAACAAGAAACTATGTTTAATAGGTGTGCTCAGAACCCCTTACAGGCTGCTATCTACAATTATGATAATGTTATTGTTTTTCCACTTTCAGTAAATGGTCCGGCCGGTCATAATAGTAGCGGAATGTTATACTTGCCCATTTCACGCAAATCAGAATGAACGAGGATGAAAGTAAATCGCAATTTTGTCAAAATTCAACAATAATATTATAGGTAACCAAAAAAGGGTAATTTAGTAATTAAAATTACCTACTTTTAAGGTTATATCGCGGTTTTTATTCTAAATATAGTATTCCTGACCTTTTTTTTATCCTGTCTATGCTGATAGCCTTTAGAGACTATTTCAGCTTCACCTTAGCGTGTAGGTGAGCTCTCGGGGTTCAAACCGGAAGTGTTGCTAACACTGGCCCTAGCAAGAGCAGTGCTTCGCAGAATCTACCACCGGATTTGTACGTAAAATAGTCTATCAAATGTTAAAGGTGTTCTCCTAGCCGTGACATTATTCCGTGGTTCGATCGTGGCAAATATAATTATTTAAACAAAATAAGGACCTATTGTGTTCTCATGAATGGTTTCAACGATGAAGGAACAACATCATGTAATGAACCGAATACGAAGGTCTGTTGCTTTTATTCAAAAAACAAACCTAGTAAATAAATGTTACTGAATGTTTATCTATATATTAATACGTGAAGCAAAAACTTTGTATCCCTTTTTACGAAAATTGCGCGGACGGAGGAGTATGAAATTTTCCACACTTATTAGAGAATATAGAGAAGAAGTGCACAATGCTAATATTTTTTTAAAATAAAGCACCAAAGATACATTAAATCAATAAAGAAAACATTACACACACTACATACCATGTATTTGACGCACACACGCATGCATACTATTTATTGTCAAACTTTGGTTCTTGACGTCTGTTGTCAAATTGAGAATAGATTAAATATTGTTTTTCTTTATTTTTTATAATGTAATCTTGGCGAAATTTGTGATTATAGAAGTATAAAATACTATCATAATAGTGTGCAAACTTACAATTCCAATTAATTATAGTCGAATTTCGACTACTGCGGGACCTCTAGTTTAATTTATTACGCGAAAGCTATCAAATCCACTAGGTTTAATTTCACTAAGAAATTTAACAGTACACAAAACTTTTTATACGCAAATCAAACGTACGTTGATATTTAAGTTTATTTTTTATAGTTAGTAGATAACGCCTAAGCAGTTTGGGTTTGTAGGAAATCCCGGGTAAATCTAGATTTACTTGAACTTCTAGCATTACCCCTTGAGTTTACATGAAAAAAAAAACAAGTGCTATTATTTAAATTGCATTCGTGCTAGCGTAAACTAATAAACCATATTATGTATTTTTAATAATATCAGATCAGTGTTTTTGGTAAAAAAAAATATATATTTGCATGAACGCATAGCTAAACAATAATAAAAAGCTACACAAAAATAACATGGACATAAACTTAACGAGTACAAGCATAGTGAATGCTAATTAGGATAATGTGCGCATCAACGCAGCGTGTAGACAGTTGCCACGAGGTGGATGCGCGTCCTTCGGGACATGAAATCACGGGCTCATCGAGGCCATACACAACTATTGAACGATGTGTTTAGTAAATTAAACGTAGGTATTATTAATATAATAATTACAGAGCCTAATACAAAATTCGTTTACTTCTTTCGAAAACATTCCTGCTTGACTTTTATTTCCAAATATAATTCAAGAACAATCTATGAAGAATCTAAATTTACTGGTGAACTTAAGTTCATGGTATTCCAAAAGTTTGCTTGAACTTTAAAATGAAATAAAATAGGTACTTTAGCACGGTTGTTTCGTTTTAATTTTAAAATTTTAACGATGACATTCTGTGTAGACTATATATTTGGTAAAATGGCTGCCGCGACGCCGCTGTAGGTGGCTCATCCCGGTGGACAAATTTTGGACGAAATTTTCGTAATCATTCGTATCGTGAGTTGTGTTGACCCATCGAGCGGCAAACGATTGCGGTTTATCTACATACACCAGGGATTTCATATACCTACACTGAATATAATCGAGTAATGTTAAGTCACACTATCTCGGTGACGAATTGATAGCCATCACGCGAGATAGCGAAACACTTGAAACTTTCATCCAATAAATTCAATGCTGACCGTGCAGTATAGGCAGTAGTATAATCGTGTATAATTACGGGAAATCAAATACCGGACACAAAAATAATTCAACACATTATTCATTTTAAAATTGGTTTTAAGCTCTGACGAACCAGAATGGAAGAATCGACCACTTCTTTAGATTTAATGGTGCGTACATCACTACATATTATCACGTAAACATACTGACAATGTGTGGGTGTGGATGGCGTGATTTAGGCACGTTGGGTGCCCCTATATGACACACCTACCAACAGTCTGGATAAAACCGCATAACAATAGCATTTTACAATTAGTTAATTACATTTATATTCTTTTGGCATAGAAGAACTTAAGCCTGCTACTGAACCCTTGGATATCACTGCGCGATATAGCAATTATTCCAATTGGTCTAACGGTAACACATGATAAATAAATTTGAAATAATTACTGTTTGAAGAATTAGAGGAAGAGATAGGAAGGAAAGATAAGTTGTTGATTTTGTTACTACACACAGATTATTGTTAGCAGTAGCTCTTCAAGCCCAGGGCCGTACTATTGTGCCTTTGATTTCTACTTGTATTCGACTATTACCATGTAAATTATATATATATCTCTGAACACTAGTTATTGACCTATCATCACCCCATCTCTTAATCTACCCGATGGGCGGCAGTGTTCTTGGCCAATGGCCAACGGTTATTCGCTAGTGGCAGGGCCTATTGTGAGTTCACACGAGTAGGTACCATATTCCTGTCAATTTCGCCGCGCAAATCCATCATGTGTTTCGATTTTAACTATAAGACACCCATAATATATTACAATGGACATTTCGACTTCATGTCCCTGGGTGGATGGTGACATTTACGGTGGTATATTTACGAGTTCATGTGACCACTTTAGATCAAGTAGGCCGTTAATCCATTTACGTTATAATAACTATAAAAAAATCTTGGAGCAGAGAAAAAAAAGGGCACTTCAACGAAATGAAAAAAAAAACACACCGAAACACACGAACGCTTCAAGGAAGAAATAGGATGATGGTACCCTCCCGGGTGGACTTACAAGTAGAACTACTTTCATGGAATTAATTGCACGGGGCTCAAACCGGGAGTGTTGCTAGCACTGTCCCAGGTAAGAGCAGTGCTTCGCAGAATCTACCACCGGATCGGAAACGCGTTTCTGGAGCGAGAAACTCAGAGGGCTGTGTCTGTGGATTAATTCACCCGTCGAGCCCTTCGTCGCAAGCAACATGTTCGACGAGGACGGTGACCGGAAAAACATGCTACTAGATATGTAAAACCAAACATATTTGTTGACGTTTACAAGACACGAACAATTCAATAATCAGGTACCAATCACAACGATTAGCGAAGGCCTTTCAATAAAACTCAAGATTTTTTTGATATTTTCTTCGGTATTTCGAGTTGTAGACATAACTAAAACTAATTTAACGTTTTTATATCGCTTTTATGGTTGTCGCTTTATAATTTCCAACATTCCGAACATTTTACAGTTCTCGTGATCACGAATGATGATTACAGTAAAGATTATTCGTCGACATTTAAGTATTGTACCAACTTATTTTTCTGTAAAACGCAAGATTAAACTGTAAAAAAGTTTTAATTAGGACGATATTGTAATAGGAGCAAACATTAACAGCTATATTGTTCACTGTGAGAACTAAAACAATTTATACTAGTGTTTCCTAAGCAATAATGCGTTAATTCTTTTAAAAAGTATACATGAATATAAGTTATCTTATACAATATTTAAATATTCTACGAAATAGCTTCTAATTTCTATGAAAATAACGAGACATTGTTCAGGAACTAGGAGCCACTAGAGCTACATCGTAACTACGATAGGCCATCATAACTCTAGATACAATGCGCCGTCCGGGACGCATTCAGCACCAAGGCTCTACACGGCGCTGCAATACAAAATACAATTCAATTTTCTTACTGACCATTTCGATAATACTTGTAACATTCTTAGCAGAATGCTAACGTGGGAGAACTTGAAAATAATAAAAAATGCTTTGACTTGCATTTTTTTTATTGCTTAGATGTGTGGACGAGCTCACAACCCACCTGGTGTTAAGCGGTTACTGGAGTCCACAGACATCTACAACGTAAATGCACCACCCACCTTGAGCTATAATTATTTAATTTGTTTCATTTTAATATAAATGTTTACGGACTAAATTTGGAATTTCAATAAATGCCTTCTTTGCCTACATATTCAATACATTATACATATATTGTATCTTAATATTTTTAAGGGTACTTCTTCTGTGTTTCGTCTTAGTCTTAACCCACTAGATAAATTCGACACGACATATCATCATCATCATCATCTCAGCCTTACTGAATATAGGCCTCTCCAATTGATGTCCAATGCGGCCGGATTGCCATATGCATCTAACGTGACCCAGCGATTTTTACTAGGTCGACGTTCCATCTGGTAGGCATAACATAACGCACAGCATGTATGTGTGTTTAATTCTACAAAATGCTGATCGCTTGCCTAACATCCTTCGACGGAATGGTCAACCTTAGGTAAGAATTATGTATAAGCCAGGTGAAGAGTCTGTCAGATAGTTTACTTTGAGAATAAAGTAAGTATTTAAAACAATTTTTTTTGTAGCTTAGATGAGTGGACGAGCTCACAGCCCATCTGGTGTTAAGTGGATACTGGAGCCCATAGACATCTACAACGTAAATGTGCCACCCACTTTGAGATATAAGTTCTTAGGTCTCAAGTATAGTTCCAACGGCTGCCCCACCCTTCAAACCGAAACGCATTACTGCTTCACGGCAGAAATAGGCAGGGTGGTGGTACCTACCCGTGCGGACTCCCAAGAGGTCCTACCACCAGTAATATTATTATATCAAAGTATATTAAAGTGGTTGCACTAGTGGCACGACGAGACAGAGCTCGCTTACCCGTCTGATTAACTGCTACAGGGAAGACTGTCTCATATGTAATATTTTATGTACTTACATATCACAGAAGCTACTTGCCAAAACATTATTCATGAAGAAATTTCTTTTCAAATAACTTTCTCTACATAAAATTTATAGTTGAACAAGCGGCCCGCTCCGGCTTCGCTCGGGTCTTTAACAAAATTTTCAACGATATTTGACTTTGTTTTATTTTTTTTAATAAAAGAACACCTGTTGCGGCATAACTATAATAGTTAAGCATATTATGCTGTCGCGACACTTTTTGTAAATAATAATATGTTCTACAAAGTCGTAGTACATTAAATCATTCTATCATCAATCGTTTTTCGCAAGGCACGCGATGTAAAGAATATTTCAGGTAATTTTTTTACACCTTGGGTTACAGTATTGGAGTTTTAGTAAGGATCACTATTTTTTTTCAAAAAAAATATATAGCCTATGTCACTCGGGAATAGTGTAGCTTCCAAACAGTGAAAGAATTTTTCAAATCGGTTCAGTAGTTTGGAAGCCTATTCGAAACAAACAAACAAACAAATCTTTCCTCTTTATAATATTATAAGTAATAAGTATTAAGTATAGACAACATTTTAAAATTTTGAATTTATAATTGAATCGTGGCATGTCAGAAAAATAATTATATTGAACAAGTTCAAACTAATCAGCAATAGAAAGTAGTTAACGTATACTCAATAACTTTGATTAAGGACGTAGCGAAGCACAGAGGAATAATAACACAATCCCTATCTCCGGCCAAGTCATTGTAGTTTCGCTCAGTTGTATATCCTTGGAAACTGTAATTTTAATGTGTTCGGAGGCGTTAGTATGATACCGAATGGGAATAGCTGAGTGTCGGTAGTCCCGGTGGTGGTGGAGGACCGCGCCGCCGAGACCACGCCAGCCTCGACATCGTTAACTAATGTACTCGAGATACAGACGCTTATTGTTTGTATTCCAATTCCTTTTTACTGTTTAATACTGAATTCTTCTTTTTTACTACATATTGGTAATAATGCAATATGTATTACGATCGATTTTTTGGTTCTTGATTTTTTTTTTTGCTCATAACATTTGTCTTAGAACATTTAATTACAATTCCGTAGCCGTACGTACACAATTGTTTCGATTCATCTAGAATGCGGGCGAGAAAACAGGCTTATGTGGCTTAAATACCGTTTTGTACAAAGCAGTAATCGAAACACTACCCGCAGTCACTACGATGTGAAGGTAGCAACAACTGAAGAGGTTATCCTACACTCGAAATTTCAGAAACATATATGTAGATACCAAATTATGTTCAAATCTTTTCAATGACCCCAACAATTCGATGACAATTTGAATTTTAGTCAAATTTATCAATTTATCAAAAAATCTTCTCCAAGTACCGAATATTAACTACCTACTATTAACGAGAGGAGCCTTTAGTTCATATTTAAGTCAGTCGTAATAAATAAATAAAACATTATTACAACGAGAATTTGATGGTTTTAGATAATAACTAATTATTCACTTTTACTTCATCGTCACATAATTGATAATCTTTTTATTATTTATCAATTAAAAGTGTACCGTCTAAGCATTTTTTCCCTGAGAGACAGTAGGGAAGGGTGTGGTGCGCGCGCGGGTGGGTAGGGATACCCTTGGGAGCGGGCGGCACGCGGCTGCCTGGGCCAAGTCCCACGGGACGCGGCGTGGGCGGCGGGCGAGAACTTCACATCCACTGGGACTAGCTTCCCCCCACACCCTGATACCGAACCAACAGATACTATATTTTTAACTGATATTTCACTGGTGACTTGGTTTAAAATATTCACATAAAGACCAATTGTTTTTTACACTATTGAATAGTGAATGTAAATCGTTTATTTTCAACTATTATCAAAGCTTCATTTTTACTAACATAGATCAAATAGATGACTAAATGAGGACACATCCCATTATTTTTTATTAGTTACATTGTTATTGACTTGTTTCTTTTTATATTTTAATTTTTGATAGATTTTAGGTAGATCTTGAAAACAAATTCCAAATATTTAATAGATATTGTATAGATCATGACAAATGTCTAATATATATATATATATATATATATATATGTATATACTTTTTTTTTTTATTGCCCTTTTAGGCAGACGAGCATACGGCCCATTTGATGGTGAGTGGTTACCGTCGCCCATGGACTTCAGCAATGCCAGGGGCAGAGCCAAGCCGCTGCCTACCTTTAAAATAATTGGATCATACAGAGCAACAATATTCAACTAACTAAGCATCAAAAGAAATAACTATTGGTAAATGTTATTAGTAGGTTACATTACACGTAAAAATCACTTCTATTTTACGTAAATAACGAGATAATTTTATGCAGAATACTGATCCACATCAACCATCGTATCATTGTTTCTTTTCTTCATAGATTTTTTGCGCGAAAACACGTGAGTGATTTACCGTTGCCGCAAGGGAATGTAGAGGGAATTCTTCACCGTGTTAGCAGATTGCATTAATGTTTTATTTTATAAACGTATATTTACGTTCATAAAACGTTAAGATTTTATTTTACAGCTCATAATTATTAACGAATTTTATTTTTTGTTAAAAAAATCATTTCAATTGTAAATCAATAAACTAACGCACAATACAAACACAAATGACATTCGTACGATAAATTAATGATTGATAAAGTTTTTAACTGCTAATACGGGCAGATGAATTCACAGTACACTGAATGTTAAGAGATTACCGATTCGCCACAAAAACCAAAACGGGAATGTCTTAATACATAACATTGTAGTCTTCATTATCTTAGTACATTTGTTATAAACTATGTCATACATTAATTATTGCTTCCAAAAACAAGTTCATTTTATGTTTGGTGATATAAACCTTTATTCCTTTTAATACTTTCTGCCTTTTTCTAGGGTTTGAAAGAAAACTTCTGGAGTCAGTATTTTCTATCAAAACACAACAAAAACGTATTTTGTACAATTTTTTTTTGTGTACAAATACAATGAGGAAATTAGAATATATAGATTTTCAAAAACCCCTTTAGTTCAATGAAGAAATTTGTTCTAGATATAAGTTTAAAGTGGATTCCACTTTGGATTAAAAAGTGGATACTTCATTTGAATCGATATAAACTAAATAATCCTATTTAAACGGATTAAGAATTAGATTTAGAAAGAGAAAAAGGGAAACTAAGAAAAAAGAACTGGGAGAGAGAAAACGCTAAAAAAATCAACAGATAATATTTACAACAGAAACTACACAGAAACGACTTACAACAGAAGTTATCTAACAACCAATTTCCTGTAAAGTTACATACTACAGACATAATAATAAACTACATTAATTCCATTAATTAGATAGGTCTTTGATAACTGGATGGTTGGATGAGAGGTCAACATCAACGTAAAACTGTTATGATATGACTTTAGCGTATTTCCCAGAGCGCAGGGGAGGTGCGCGCCACCCAGGGGAAATTTCCCGGCTACTCTCTACGGAGTCTCTACAAGTTTTATGGTCGTGCTACACTGAGGGCTGCCACGTAGTCATGCCAAGCATCTTAACGTAAATGACAATAGCTTGCATGAAAGGATAATCAAAATTATAATATATTTTTTTCAAGACACTTAAAAAAAAACGTTTCCTTTCGAAGCAATACAGTGAAAAAGTTACTAAGCGGACAACCCTACTCAGTGTCTACACCCCTGATTGCCATTAACTTCTTATCGTCACATGGTACAGACAACGAAGGGAAGAAAGTGTACAGGTACCAATTATTTTTCAATAGGCTCTTATATCTAATACAAGTTACCTTAGTATTTTCTTAGGCCTTGTATTTTACAATTACTATATGGATATTATATATTTCATTAAGAAAAGAGTCCTTCTAGATTTTAGGAATTTTTGCTTTATCAAATTTTTCCGGTACCTAACGCTAAGCATAGGAATTGTTTTAAATTAATTGATTGTATTTAGTACTCAATAAAAGGCCGGTCAAAACAATTCACTGCCTCTTTCTCCACTGCTTACTAACAGATTCTGTTTTGTTTAATTTTGAAATTTTGGAACGACTTTTTTTCCACATTTTCAAGAATATATGTAAAAAAAGTTATCATATTTTTTTATTGCTTAGATGGATAGACGAGCTGAGAGCCCACCTGGTGTTAAGCGGTTACTGGAGCCTATAGAAATCTACAACGAAAATACGCCACCCACCTTCGAGATATAAGTTCTAAGATCTCAGTATATGTAGTTACAATGACTGCCCCGCCCTTCAAACTGAAACGCATTACTGCTTCACGGCAGAAATAGGCAGGGTGGTGGTACCTACCCGCGCGGACTCACAGGAGGTCCTAGCACCAGTGTGAGGTCCTACTACCATGTCTCAAGGTGGGTGACGGAATTTACTTTGTAGATGCATTATTTATTGCCCAGCACTATAGATAATTTGTAAGCTTCAAATTGACTGCGATACTGAATATGTTCAATTTCACCATTATTTTAATTTATCTTGAGACAAAACTGTTCGCAGAATCGTGCTAAAATATACTGCTCAGGTGAGGTGGGTTCAAATGAGGTTGAGTGATATATAAATTCATAAGGACTAGAGGTCCCGCAGTAGTCGAAATTCGACTATAATTAATTGGAATTGTATAATAAATTTGTACACTATTATGATTGATTGAATAAAAATAATAATTATTTAGGTAAAGCTACTTATAAATAGAAAATCTGCGTTAGCTTAACGCCGGTTGGCAGAGCTCCCAGAAGGCTGGCAGCATTTCCACGCTGGATAGCAATGCTAATTCTTTGTGCAAAATACGTACCGGCATTCTGGTCTCCCGAGGTCTCAAAAAGTTTTTTTTAAGGTCCCTAAAAAAGCTTTTAGCAGATGGGCCCCAGGGGCCCAAAGTTTCCACCCCAAACGGAACAAAAATGAAATCTTTAGAGAGATTTTCATATTTCCGTCGTTTGAGGCCTTCAGCCGTTGAAGCAGCGCTGCCAGCGTTAGAATTAGTCCCAGGAAGATGTGTCGGTGCCATGGTATCTACACAAGTCGCATCCCAAACTAGCGACCGACCCATCTTCTAGGGAATTATCGACATACCGTCTGGTCTCTTACCATCGCCTCGCACCAAACCATTCGGTTCTAGAATGGCTGGCACGCCGGTGCTGACAAGGGCCCGACGGATGATGTAATTTATGCTGGCGTGGCGGGATATTCTACCAGCGTTTTTCACGTATGAGAGCCCGTGGTAACCAAAGCGGTCGACAATGTTGCCACACTGGCAGTGATGCTGAACACAGTAAGGTGCCCCCAGGCGAAGACAGGTTGATAAACGAAAGCTATTGTCGGACATTAGAGTGCCGGTGTGAAGTGATGGATGGGCCTGCAACCATAGCCCCGATTCCCATTCTGCAACTGCGAGGAGGCGAGCACGCTCTGTTGAATCTCTACATGAGTCAAGTAAATTTTTACGTATTAATTCACAGAGCGGCTCATCCCACAATCGCTGAGAAGTCGGGACCGTGGGCAGATCAGTATTAGGGCAGGCTAGTAACCACTAATTTTTTGCTTCAGTCATATAAGTGATTTTTGGATCCAATAAAGGCGAAGACAAAATTTTAGAAACGAGTTCGTAAGTACTGTGTACTGAACCAAGAAATGCTGGTAATGCTACACATGAAATTTTGCGGATGCCTAGGCCCCCAAGATTTATCGGGAGAGAAGCTAGGGACCATATTCGGTCGTCCATGTCTACGTTCAAAACCGCGACGAGTGTATCTCTCACTATGTTGTCCAAATCCTGTAAAAGAGTTTTCTGTGTCCAGATTGGACAACACCAGAGGTAGTAGATAAATTTGGGAACGAAAAGGCAGTATCTAATGATGTTGTAAGCCATATGGGTATTAATTTTGAGTAGACGGCCTGAACATGCACTAAAATTTAGGATTATGATTTTATACTTCTATAATCACAAATTTCGCCAAGGCTACACTATAAAAAAATATTAATAAAGACAAACAATATTTAATCTATTCTCAATTTGACCACTGACGTCAAGAACAAAAGTTTGACAATTACCTAATAGTATGCATGCATGTGTGCGTCAAATACATGGTATGTAGTGTGTGTAATGTTTTCTTTATTGATTTAATGTATTGCATGTATTGCATTATTTAAAAAAAAAATTAATATTGTGCACTTGTTCTCTGTATTCTCTATAAGTGTGGAAAATTTCATACTCCTCCGTCCGCGCAATTTTCGTAAAAAGGGATA
Source organism: Bombyx mori (assembly GCF_030269925.1). Classification (NCBI taxonomy): domain Eukaryota; kingdom Metazoa; phylum Arthropoda; class Insecta; order Lepidoptera; family Bombycidae; genus Bombyx; species Bombyx mori. The sequence goes on from NC_085111.1 coordinate 10,591,453, forward strand.
CAAAGTTTTTGCTCCACGTATTAATATATAGATAGTGTAGATATTTTCGTTTCACTTGGTGGTGTATTGCAATTAATTAAATAGATTATGTCATCTTAAATGCGAAATAAAGGAAGTTAAAAGATCACAATAAAAATGCATGAATGTTTTATTTGAAGTAAAAAGCTTCGAACGGACATAATTGTAAGCCTTTTGAAAAGGGTTAAGTCAATTTGGCTTTGAATGTCAACTTTTTACTAGGATTATGTTATTTGCGATTTTGTGAAACCAGTCTTCAACATTAGGTACATTCCGTACAAGTATAAATTTTTTTTTTGGCCTACTATGCGTTATTATATTTTATTATTAGGTACCTACTGTTTCACTGTTGCATTGTTTTTTTAGGGAAATTTGTAGAATAATGAACTTAAATATTTATAATCTATATCTATACTAATATTATAAAGAGGAAAGATTTGTTTGTTTGTTTGTTTCGAATAGGCTCCGAAACTACTGGACCGATTTGAAAAATTCTTTTTCCATTAGAAGCCGACATTGTCCCTGATGAACATAGGCTACTTTTTTTTATTATTTTTTATTTTTTTTTTTTGGTTTCATTTGTGTTTTAATGTTTCCGAAGCGAAGCGAGGGCGGGTCGCTAGTGAAGAATAAACTACAGTGCAACGAATATGTACTTGCACAGACTATACTATCGTTTTGTAATATTAAGTTGTAGTCTTTCAGTATGGTATGTAGTACCATAATCATTTTGTAGAATTTGTACATGTCATTCTCATGTTAAAAGAAACTTAATTTTATTGACGCCGCGACGTTGTAGGATTGTTCTCTTTTTGGTCGCACTCTTTATTTCAATTCCATCGTTCATAATGGGTGGACGAGCTTTCACACCAGGTGGGATGAAAGCTCGCCCACCCATCTCATCAATAAAAAGCAAATAATAATAATAATAGAAACATAATTTCTAAGGTCTCACTTTTATACTACGTTCAAAACAAAATGCCAGGCCAGTCTCCTCCACTCGACCATAGGGTGGCGCAGAAGCAGTAGAACCCCGATCACCCTCTTCGGCCAACCTATTCCCTGGGCCACCTGAGAGTCACCTTGGATGCGTCCATGACAAGTCCGCGACCGTGCCGCGTTTATTCTTGGTAGACTCTATCCCATGATCTGTAAGCGGAGTAAAATGTCCCTTCGGAACAAGGTGCACTTTACAAAACTTGCATAAGGCCCGCCATGACTTACGCGAGTGTAGTGTTCGCGCACGCGGCCCGCTCACGCGTAGACACTCTCCAAACCCTACAATTAACTTAACTTTTGTATAAAATAAACTTAAAACAAACAAAAGGAATCCGTCCGACGGGGGACACATCAAAGGAAAAACAAAATTGTTATTTTTATTTAATTCCAAGCATTTTCATATTTATCAACCTTTTAAACCTACCCTGGACTTCCACAAATAATTTAAGACCAAAATTAGCCAAATCGGTCCAGCCGCTCTCGAGTTTTAGCGAGACTAACGAACAGCAATTCATTTTTATATATATAGAGGATAGAAGATAGAAGAAGAAGATAGATAATCGGTATCTAATTATTTGTAATTTTATTCGTTTTGCACTTTAATAGCTGTAATGGTTTTTATCTTGATGACACGTTTCCAATTATTTTAGGCAGGCTGACGATGAACGGTGTTGGCGTGAACAATTCAAGATAGGGTAATTCGTTTTTATTGTGTACCAGGGACAGTGAAGGATTAACATTTTCACTGAACATAAAATTTTAATTCCTCCGCATGAGGGACAACGAACTGAAATTGATGTATTATTGGACCCGTGTGAGACTGCTCCCAGCACAATATACATTTTTGAATAATTCATTTCATAAATAATCCAAATTCTCTAACAATTACTTTAAGCGGTAGGCAGCGGCTTGGCTCTGCCCCTGGCATTGCTGAAGTCCATGGGCGACGGTAACCACTCAACATCAGGTGGGCCGTATGCTCGTCTGCCTACAAGGGCAATAAAATAATAATTACTTACTGAAATTAAACTCCATACAATTTAGAAAAAGAAACATACTACATTATACACCATTCGTGTTTTTCATATTGCGATCAGCAAAGCTCTCTGCAACAATGCTTGTGACGTTACACCTGGTATAAGAAGCAGAAAGCTGGTATTGCATTAGACATCCCCAGAGCTAGTCAGAGAGTCGCAGCATCCTCGCGCTAGTCCCCGTGGACGCATTACGAAAGTACTAGACGCCACCAGATCGATCCATAAACTTACTCTATTAGGTACATAGCAGTTCGTTCAACATTGTTTCACGCTTCTTCTTACCCAGTGGACTACATTATTCGTTGTAATCGAAAGTTAGTTAAATGAATAAAGACCCAAAACACATTTTAGAAATAATTGATCACCTTTAATCATTTTCGGTTTTTGTAATAATTTATTATCGACTAAGTATTGAAAGTTACCAAAAACACGTCATTATTTATGCGACTTAGTATAATAATGGAAGAACATTGAAAAAATTATTCAAATCAATTCAAATCAAATAAGACTATGAAATATTTTACATTAAAAAGCTGTACGGATGCTGATATAACTGAAATTACTTTTAATTATGTAGATTAAAGACACGTTTATATATGAATTAGAATGTAACTAACAATGCGTTTCATCTCTTTTTTATTCTGCAATACTGGTCAGGATATTAGAACCAAAAAAAAATATCGACATAGATTTTTAATACGTGTAAATTTTCAAAATATGTAATAGAAAATCTTGTAATTAGTGAAATCGACGTTCAAAGATTCCGTTATCCGTTACATGGATACACACTAAGCTATAATAATAAAAGCGTGTTAGCAATAAATAGCTGTTAGGCCCTTCAATTATTTTACTTGTTAAGTAATTCACGTTGCTTATTCACAACAAATGAGGTTGTGGAATAGGTGAATTATGGGCAGTATGCGACAGTCCAAAGCGCTTTAGACGCGACCACGGACAGTCACTGATAAAATGCAGATATTAGGGCGCCGTGACCGCAGCTGGCGAAGCTCGCTCATCACCCATATGTCGCCCCAACACTCACATCCAACCGTTTATTCACTCCGACCGTGTTCATTTACAGTGCAAGCAATCCATTCACGCAATAATCTGGGCAATTATTTTCACGACGCGGGGCAAATAGTGGGATCAAAGTTATGAAGCGTTCAGTCAGGTTTGCTTAAAGAATTTTTCAAAGCGTTTAAAGAATTCTTCAAAGTGGAAAAAACTGTTGCCAAAAATTTGAAACACCAAAACTCCTCAATCGATACTACGACCAATGAATTGAATGAATTGATTATAGGTTTTTTTTTTATTGGCCATTAAATGAAAAAAGAAGGAAAAAGTTTGACAAACAGAGAAAAAAGGTACTGAACTTTTTTTTTTATAAGTTCTCACAAATTTTATATAGATATTATTTTATTTTATCTCACCCAACAATTAGTAACGTAATTTAATATTGTTTTTTTTTTCATTCCGTATTTGTCATTTTATTCAGTTTCATTCTATAATCAATTTCAATTTCGTAATCAGTTCCATTTCACTTATAATTTCAGGATTACGGTTTCGTATATAAAAGCAACATGGAAGTTAATTAAGGCTTCTTTTTTTCTAACTATGCTGATAGCCTTGAGAGGATATTTCAGCTTCGCTTTGACGTGTAGGTGAGCTCACGGGGCTCAAACCGGAAGTGTTGCTAACACTGGCCCTAGCAAGAGCAGTCCTTCGCTAACTGAATAACTGCTAACTACTTGTGTGGAATAACACTTTATATCGGGTGGAGGAGACGATATTCGTTATAAAAAATCTCGTCTACATCTCGTCTACAAGCATTACTGCTTCACGGCAGAAATAGGCAGGGCGGTGGTACCTACCCGTACGGACTCACAAGAGATCCTACCACCAGTAATTACGCAAATTATAATTTTGCGGGTTTCATTTTTATTACACGATGTTATTCCTTCACCGTGGAAGTCAATCGTGAACATTTGTTGAGTACGTAATTGATTACAAAAATTGGTAGCCGCCTGGGATTCGAACACCGGTGCATCGCTCAACACGAATGCACCGGACGTCTTATCCTTTAGGCCACGACGACTTCACAGTCGTCTTTATTTTTTAAAAGCTTCAAAATTAATACCAAAAATCTTTCCTGGGATTCGAACACCGGTGCATCGCTCAACACGAATGCACCGGACGTCTTATCCTTTAGGCCACGACGACTTCACAGTCGTCTTTATTTTTTAAAAGCTTAAAAATTAATACCAAAAATCTTTATAGGACGTAAACTCTTTTTATTTGCTACAATCAATTATATTGAAACGATTCCCAATATTCTGCTCCAAACTAATCTCTGTCTATCTGCGAAAATCACATTAATATCTGTTCAGTATATCCGGAGAAAGAAAAACAAATATTTTTACCAGAAAATAATTTTAAACAATAGCCCATTTATGTTTATTCTTCTTTAGTGACCCCCTTTCTATTTCTATTTAAATTACATTTACATAATAAAGGTTGTATATCGATTTTAGGTGAAATCTGTGATTTTTTTACGGTAGTTGATTTTAGTTGAATTTTATTTTATTTCCGTTGTAGGCAGGCTAGCATACGGCTCACCCGACAACAAGCGGCACTGTCGTTTGTGAACATCCGCATTCCCAGGGGCACAACCAAGTCACTGCCTACCGAAAGTTAACTAATGGTTAATTGCATAATAGGAATATAATTTGGGAAAATAATACAATGAATGGGCTTGTATTGTGATCAAACAGCTCTTAACGTTATAAGTATAACTTCATTTATTCTTTTTCTTTTATTTTTAAAGCCAGTCTTTAGATTTCTTAATTTTTTTAAAAGCCAATATACAGATACGAGGACGTCTTGTAGGTAAACATTAGTTTCCAACTGTATGTTTATTTATATTCCAAAAAAGGCATTTTTCAAATTTAACTATTTTTTTATTAATCTTAACAACTTACGTTTCAGTGATCTCGGTTTTGCCTGTTTTCTACGAGACATCCTTCGAACACAAATATTTACATACGCATAAAAACAAAACTATCTTATTTATTTACATGTTCTTTGTGTAAGGATCTTATGATATACGTGTAAAGTTCGCAAAATAAGTTAAGAACGCGTGTACAGTTACCGACACTTCGGCCGGTCACGCGGCTCACCCCGCGCTCACTGAAGCTTACTGGCGCCCAACAAGTGGCAAAAACAATAACGCAACCCGCGCAAACTCATAAGACGTTTTTAGAAAAAAAAAAGAAAAATACTCAATACTAATCCGTATAGGAAGTTAATGCATGTGTGTACATACTTCTCACTATAATTTCGCTGCGTCTACTGTCGATTAACTAGATACGTTTACTTGAATCGTTTTGTAGTTTATCGTAAGGTATATTTATAATTTTATAATTATAATCGTCTACTGCAACAAGTGTGTAAAAACCAGATCAGGAAAATATATAAAAATTAAAATTAACTACGTTAATACAAACAGAAAAGACCTATCAAAACGATTGTGTTACATTATATATATACAGTAAAAGCTCTTTATTGACGCTTCCTTCATTCGCGTTTTCACTATTCGCATATTTAAAAAATGCGACCCAATTCCCATATTCGTGGCTAAAGATTTCTTTATTCGCGGATTAATCAATACATCGATACATGCACGTTAATAAAAAGATATCCAACCGAATATCCTTTATAAACGCGTAATGTTCCATATTCCAGGTTTCTGTATTCGCGGCATATTTACAGAACATATACCCCACGAATAAAGAGTTTTTACTGTAGAGTATAAAGAATGAGTAAAACAAACAAAATCTAAGTAGTGCGTATGTCACTCCCACCTAGAAGCCTCTATTTCAGCACTGGTCATGCTTTACGCAGTGAAGCTATTATCACCGAGCTGGTAATCCCAAATTAATCCACCATGTTTCATATACCAACGTCCCGTGATTGATGATGTCAATCTCATGGGTGCTTTAGCGTCGCAACGCTACTTGTCTGTGATTTCAGCATACATTCGGTATGCTGCTAATTTTACTATATTAGAATTATTTTGTCTGTGCAGTTTGGGTCATAAAAAATCGGAGCGGTGAAGCGAGTATTTCGCTCTCTCTTCCACTCACGAGCCTTATGGACGGGCATAGTGATGCGCATTATTGTTGTCGATAAGCGTTATCGATAATGTATTTAGTTTTGTCATTTTGTGGGTTAGTGATAAAAATGAAAGAAAAAATCACTAATCGAACACTTAAAGCGTGTTCAACTAACTAAACAAGATAGCGTCATTGTTAATCCATTTTACGACGTTAAAGCGTTTAGCTGCCTTTGATTTTATAGGCCTCAATTCTACTATAGTTGGGTCAAAACATCTATCACAAAGATTTCATTAAACCAGGTACCTATGCTATGTTGGACCAACCAAACGTTATACGAACGTATAAAATGTCTAGAATATTTAAAATCAAACTTATTTAAATAAAATGTGTAGAATAAAAAATATTAAAGCTATTCTAAATAACTCCCATAGAATATAGGGCCATTCATGCCCGACGCCTAGCGATACAATGCTTAGCGACTAGCCAGTTTTGCATGCTTGATGCCTGAAGAGTTGCTGTTAAATTTAGTTGGGTCTCCGAAAATTCTTTGATAAACAGTTTACACACAACGCTTTTGAGTTGTTCAGAGAAACAACTAGTGAGCACTAATTCAAAATAGCACCTCAAACAGGTCTAAATTAAGAGTAATGAAACAATAAATTATCAATAGTACTGCACAATCTGGATAGGTCTGCTTATATATTTACTGTCCTGATCCTTAACGATTTCTTAGCAGATCAAACGGACAATATAGTAAATCTTGATTCTACGCCTCAAAAAGTTATGTGAATTAATTGGTTTATTAATTGTTTCTTTAAATTCAAATGATTATATCATACATATGCGGTGAGTTAATAATTGCATAGCACAAATACTTAAAGGTGGAAAAAATTAAAGAAACTACTAAACGTGACTTTTTGGATTCTTGCAAAAAAATCTATTTATGTCTCAATTTATTACCCCCACTATTAAACTGAGATATTATTTCATTTTATTTCATCTTATCTCATCTCGTTTTATTCCATTCCATTTCATCCTATTATCAATTTCAAATAAATCGTCTTCACTCCATTCCGCTCTAATTCACTTCTCAATACTTCTCATATAGCAAAGTACATAATAATATATTGTAATAAATGAAAATTAATTTTTAGACCTGGATTTAAATAGTGGCATTTTGTTTACGAAGATGAAGTTCTAGCGTTGTATAATAAAATCAAACACCAAACATTTATAAAATTTGCATAATTACTGTTGGTAAGTTATATTCTAACATCACCTTCTATTACCATTTTTTTTTTTTTAAGAGATTTTATGACCTGGTAACTAAGACCTTTAAGTCATGTCTTATTTTACTTTAAATTCTTAATTTTATGAAAAATGATAATATGGAGTGAAATGAAATGAAGATGATTAATTTGAGACATTAATCAACTGGGATGAAATTTAATGAAACGAAATGATATGGGATGAAATATAATCGCAGTAAAATGGTGGTCATTTACTGAGATTTTTTCAGTGGACTTTTTGGAGGAACACGAGAAGTTACGTCCAGCAGCTTTGTTTCATTTTCCCACATTTGTGCACTTTCACAGATATTAAACGGTTAATAAACCACCATTATTACACATTTAAACCTGAAGAAACACTAAATAGACAAAATAAAACAAATCACACAACTTCACTCCTCGCGTTCCCGCCAAAAAGTCTTCTATTACCATCCTATCATTATTGCATAGATTACAGACAGTAATAAGCCTAAACGGAACACGATATTAACAACCTACGACTATGTGGTATGTGTTCTTACAAACAAACTACTAAAGATCGAATAATAGTAGCCATGATCGAGTGAAACATTCATTGAGTAAAATATAAATTGATAAGTAAGAAACCTAAGGTTTACGATATATAGGTCTATGATTCAGCTACCGTACCTACTCAACTTTTGAAATTGAAATGTCAATATTGTCAATGTCTATCGCTAGCATAGATAATACACTGAGATAATACCTTAATATTTAATATATGTCAGTCAAAGTCAAGGACGAAGGAAGTGCTACAAAATATGAGCACTAAAATGAAATATTTATTAAATTAGCAATACACATGTAACAGAAACTGTGCGTAAATTAATTGAAAAAATTTAAAATGGAACTTCCCTATGAGGTAATGATTACATTTTATTACTAAGATTATAGAATCAATTGTAGTTTAAAGTTATTTTCCTTTGTTCACCTTTACATAATATTTTTCACGTGATTTTAATGATATCTTATTACAAGGAATTTTCGTTCGCAAGATTACTAAAATTTATTGTTGTTGTGGATCGTTGAATAACATTTTTGATGTCTCTGTTTCCATTTCCAGATTTTAGTGTATTTATTAAGATTTCTCCCAAAATCTGATCGAAAATCAGCGAGTGAAACATGTCGTTCGTGGTATATAGCAGCAAATGATCAACATTTTCTGAAAAACAAAGTAGTTATATTTTATAAATCAGTAATTAATGATGAAAACTCATCACCAATCCAAATATTTGAAAATTCTTTTACATCATACCATAACTTTTTTTTCAACGAAGTCGAATTATCAAGCAAGTTAAATGATTTTTGGATCAAAATAGGAGAAAACATAAAATGTTTATCTCTGACAAGCTGTGATGTAAATGAAAAGGTATTTGTTCATATTTTACAAAATTGTACTAATTTAAAAGAGCTGCACATTAAGAGTTGCAAAGAACTATTTATGTCTGGTCGATTGCTTGAAGGAAAAACAGAAGGTCTTTTAGTTACTAAACTTGAACATTTGAAATGTCTCAGCTTATCTGGAAATCAGTACTTAACTGATGCTTTATTTAATAGATTTATATCAGCATCTCCTGGATTAGAGGAACTTAATCTATCTGGATGTTCTCTACAATTTCATCTAGGTCTTGTCAAAAAGTTCTATCCAAATGGAACAGACATTTTTCAGAATCCATCAGAGAGTGTTTTAACTTTTCATTTTATTCATCAAATGATAATCTCCAGAGCTGACAAAATAAAACGACTGTTGTTTTCTAATACACTAATTGATGGTGCTGCTCTTAAAACTTTATCAGAGATAAAAAATCTTCAATTAGAATCACTGGAAGTGCATGCTTGTGATCAACTCACTAATACAGGCATTTTATCACTTACAAGCCACCAGATCTTCTTAAAGGAACTTGATATTGGACTGTGTACTAGAGTTACAGATCAGTCCCTTGTATATATTTGTAAAAATCTAGTCAACTTAGAAAACCTCAATATTCAAAGATGTCGAGCTGTGACTGATTTAGGTATTGCAGAGTTGGGTAAATTAATTAAATTAAAATCATTAAACATCTCTCAGTGCGAACTGTTGACTAAGGATGGATTATGTAAAGGTATATGTGCTGAAGTAAATGTGGTATTAGAAGATTTAGATATACATTCTCTAAATTTAGATCAAACAGGCCTCATAATGATCTCTGAAAAATTACCAAACTTACGTGCATTAGACTTGAGTTATTGTTTTAATGCAGTTACTGATACATCAATCCAAGTAATATTTAAGAATCAAGCATTTCTTAAAGTATTAAAAATTAGCCACTGTGATAAAGTCTCTGATGCTGGTTTAACTGGTATGGGGAAAATAGAAACTGAAACAAATGATGATGGACCGATAGAATCCAATTATAATACAGAACCAACATTACCAAGGATATATTTAGGATCCAGAGCCGAAGAAGAGATTGTTCGTGATGCCAAACGCAAGCGTGATGTAATGCGTATGTGTGAGAAGATATCAACAAATTCCTATACGGGCTATTCACTTGCAAGGCTCAAGGGTCTGCGTGATTTGGATTTGAGTGGATGCAACAGAATTACAGATGTTAGCCTTACTTATGCCTTTAATTTTAAAGAACTTATCAATTTGAACATTAGCAGATGTCAACAAATAACACACCAAGGTGTTGAGCATTTAGTTAAGAATTGTCAGAGTATTGAATATATCAATCTCAATGACTGCTATAACTTAAATGATCATGCTGTCAAAGAAATTGTTCAACAATTGAAAAGGTTAAAACAACTGGAATTAAGGGTAAATAATGTCTATTACATTTTTAAAATGTAGTTATAAAATGAACATAGTATATAAATTTATTGCTTAAATTCTGCCTCAAAAAAGTCATGTATTATGGTTAGAAATATGTGGTCATCAGTTACAATACAATTGAGACTTCACCCTCATATCTCAAAATGGGCGACTTCATTAATGTTATAATAATTATTTATGCATTGAGCTGCAAAACAGCACAGCATTAAAAATTCAGAAGAAATTAAACATGTATATTATTTTACAGCCAATATAAATTTAACGAATTTCTTCATTTGATCGATTTACTAAATACTTTGCATTTGTTTTGTAGGGATGCAATCAATTAACAGACAAGACACTGGAATATGTCCGATCTTATTGCGAGAAATTAAAATTTTTGGATGTACAAGGCTGCAGGAATATGTCACCAGAACTTGCTTGCTCTATTGGAAGTTTACCTACCCTCCACACTGTGTTGATGACCAAACCTGGACCATATGTAACAGATGATGTAAAGCAACGTTCGCCTGCACCAGCATTCCTTCCTGCCTTAATGAGAAAACTTCGTTTACACTAAAACCTTCAAGAGATCTTATTTAAAGATTTTTAAAACATGTTGTATTATGTGTAAGATATTAATTACTAAAATTGCTTTTAAAAATGAATGAGTGGATTATAAAAGTATACACTACACAATATTACTCTGTCAGAAAAGTACCAGGAAAAGATCAATAATGTGGTGGTTGCTGTGGTGGTGTTTGCTCGATGGTTTTTTGCAGTTTTTGGTCAAAAATTCATTCACAATGCGAAAGTGCATTTAACATGGTGCAAAATCCAAGAATTTTCTTTTCACAAATCTGGCCCTTTTCGCTGAATTTGCTCTATTTAACGCCCCTTATGGTTCAAATATTATTCTTTATTTACCGCTTGACCTTCCGGCAAAAATTCCGAGTGCACAGCATCGCGATAGTCAAAAAAAACATCAACGTGACTTGATTGACTTTGGCGTAGTTTGTTAGTGGTCTTTTGGAACTAGCCGAGCGGCAACATGTTTCATACCCGAGTGATTGCGGTATTTAAAATGGTACGGATCGGCTCATGAGTTCGGAGGCTATCTCTTTCAAACTTAATGGTTTTGAGTCACAATTACCTTCACCTTTGCGATGTTAAGTTCAATTGTAAACGTTCGTGGCCTAACAGAGCGAGGAAAATCTGTCATTATACTAGACCGATTTTGAACGCTTTGTACAACTCATAAGCACGTGTCTTTGAAGGCTATTCAAAGTCTTCCGTAACATTTTCAGTGATTCCGTACATGAATTTTCATTTGCGATACAAAATTTTAGGGAAAATCTATGTTCTAGGTTTTTGTTCATTATGAAATTCGCAATACACATTTGATGTGATGTGACTATAAACAGCACTGTACTTATTCTAAATAACTATGCAACACGCCACGCCAAACAGTTGTGCCAATTTAATCTAAATTTTAGCAACAACAAAAATAACAAAAACCTGAATTCGGAACCATAAACAAATGCATCTATTTCCGATACTTTTTTGACTGAATGTACTTTGGGTTTGTGCCCAGCACATTATAATTTAAGCGTCTCAAGCAATAGGTCTCTACCGCTACTGTGTTTTGGATCTGCTGCTGAGAATACCTACGATACTTTGTTAGCAAGGCTTGACAATGTTAATGGTAGATGACGATTGCGTGCAGCTTGATGAATTTTCTAATAAAAAACCACCAATGATGTGATTAAATGAAAATATATTATTTACTTTATGTACATTTGTAAATTAATATTTATTTGGAAAATAGGTTTACACATTTTGTTTGATGCTTGTATAAAATGTAAGCTTAAAATGATTTTATATTTACAAGTGAAATCAAAGTGTATCTGTGATAAAATATCCCTTGCAAGTACAAAATTGAATATATACTAATAAAATGAAACTAAATGGTAAAATGTTTTTTTTTAATACTCATATTACATTCAATTTAAAAATAACTTATCAATAATGATATAAGATATATTTCTTAAGGATAGCTTATGTTATCTTACTTTGTTCCTATAGACAAATTTTATTTTAGTCTTAATTTTTATACGCGAGTTGTAAAATAGTAATCATCATCACAATAACAAATGTAGATAATCAGGGTCTAAACATAACAGATTTGCATAGAAATAAATTTTTCATGGACTAAATCTGGAATAGCACATTTATTTAGGTTATAATGCAATGTTAATATAAAAATATTTAATAGCTTGAAAAACATGTATTAAAATTAACTTTGGGTTCGAGACCAGATTGATCAATGATGTGCTTGGATGAAAATCACCACATAAATTATTATTACTGCCTTTGAAAAAGGAGAAGCTCTTAACGAGCATGGGGTGAATAAAAATGCACATAATACTTTTACTGATTTCATACAACGTATAGGCAGTGCAGGTTATGAACGTTTAAAACGTATTTATAATAAATACACATTTGATAACATTCAGTTTCATTTTAACAACAAAAAAATATTTTCCTGTGCCAAATTACATTTTGGGTTTTTTATTAATATTTACCATCATCGCACATACAAACCCTGGTATGCTAACTAAATACATTATTTTGTATATAAATATATTTATGCGAATGGTACTTTTTTAAACAAATCGGCAGTCATACTGCAAAAAAAAACTAAAATAAATCACAATTGTATAACAAACAAAAATAATTCTTTAGACATCGAACAACAATCATCAGTTCTTTTTGTGAAGCTTTGCAGCTGTCGACTTTCAAATACGAGGCAATCTTACCGCGCAGTTAATTTACACTATGGATACATATGTACAAATTTGTATAAGTGAAATTGCTACTAAAGTTAATCCTTATCTACACACTGAAGTTTTGCTGTTTTGTCAAACGCTATGAATACAAAAGCTTTACATAGTTACATATTATAATACAAAATGTACACATTGCTACTGGATATTGTAAACTTGACATATTTTTATATTTCTACAGACTACTCATATAAAGTTTGATATTATATAATCTTTATTTTAAGGCACCAAAGCAGCAATTTATTGAGAGTTATCACGTTATTACGCAGTACGTACACACTACAATACTAATTCATTAGCTGATTAAAGAGAAATCGCAATTCTATCAAACAGAAAAACTATGTAATACAATACAAAACTGCTAAAACGTTTCCCGTTTAAGCAATAATAATATAAGATGCTGTATTGGTAAAATATTACAAGATATACCCATAATACATTGAGAACAGTCTTGAACATTTTCCCACATACCCATGTTATTAGTCCGTTATTTTCAACACACTCATCACTATTATACTTTAGTTCATAATTGACATTGTGTCACTTTTTTGAAGACCGCTTCTCATGAGGTGTTTCCAGTTAACCTTGCTTCATGGTTTGAGATTAAAGGAAGGTGATCTGACCTGCACCTGAGGAGTATTGAGCGTCGAGCTGCTGACTTCAGGTGATAAACAACCTTCCTGAGAGTTTTCACTCTCTAAATCTGGCATATTTATATCCTCAAAGTCTGGAATATTTCCTGTATACGAGATAAGCTGATTCCCTTCAACTGAAACGTTCCCAAAATGTTTAATTAAATAATAGGAATTGTATCGGTGATGTCTTCTGTGAAGCTTCTTGTCTTATAATAAACTGCAATGGTATTGCAGATGAAAATTAACTCATTGCAAGCTGTGTATAGCTCGAGCAGCAGATATAACATTATATAGATCGCAAATAAACAAAATCCACATAAGGGGAAATACAATGTAATAATGAATTTAAAAAAAAAAAGCCGCAAACTGAACTTAAATCCTAAGTCATTCAATTTGTAGACAAAATATAATTGTATAAACAAATAAAATATTCATGCAGTAATAGAAGCATTATGATAAAATTGTAAAAGGATTTTATACCACAACACAATAATATATGAGAGCAAAATATAATCTTATTACTAATAGGAGTTCTAAATCCACTTTGTAACAATTTACTTTTACTCTATGTTATAATATATACCTAAATATCAACTTAAATTTTAATATTAAATAGACTACATTAAAGTAGGAGCCTAGCTAAGCAATGGTAATCAGAATGCTCCTTTATATATATATTTTTGTATTTTTTTCAATCATTACAAGAAATCTACAATTAAATAAATTTATAATCAGCTACTTCAGTGATATCGATATACTACGTACAATATATACTTCCAAACTACTTAATACCCAGAATAATTACACAACTGCTAGTATTATCTAAAAAAATTGTTGAAAGTGAAAAAAATTACCAAAAATATAGAATGTATATAGTAAATATACTAGTTTGTAACAGTTTGAAAATAAACAAATACTGCCAGTTGTGCTTGTTCTCTTTATCAATTGGCGAGTGACGAGCAGAGGTTAGGAAAGCAGCCGATATTTTTTGTAGCTGTACAAACTGGGCATTCATTTTCTACTTGTAAACTGTGCAAAATTGCAATAATTTATTCAAAATACTACATCAGCGTTATATAAAAGATATGGTTACTACCATCGTCTTCTATAAACTGCTCGGCACGGTTCTCGTCACTGCACAGATTCGATATATCACCTTTCTGCTTCTTTGCTTTAATTAATAACAGAATATTACAAATTTATACACGACATATTATGGTAAAGTATACTATTATTGTTGTCAGATTAGGTAAAGTAATCAGATAAAATGTCGCAACAAACGTGATCACCGTGTAGTTGCTTCGTATTGTGTTTTTGTTTCATTTTAATAACAATTTTAGTATCCATTTAATCCTTACGGTAAAATTGAATAACTTGTACCACAAATTTATTTTCTAAGTTCATTCTATTTTTATCATCACTAAGTCTATGATACTTTAATAATAAACACGCCGCTAGTCGACTACCCCATCCGTTGTTATTCGCCAACAATTACCGAACATAGATTTACAATGTCACTTTTGCTGCAACACCATTAGGTAACCTCTTCGCATGACTATCCTTAACCCTTTACCGAGTACATCCAACACATGACGAGAACGAGTACTGGACGTGCACACCAGTGCAAACATCTTGACAATGAAGAAAGCCAGCTTTCTATTTTGCTGGTGAGGCTTCGCTGTTACCAATCAGCCAATCAAAATCAATCATCGGATACTGTTTGGTTGTATCTACAATTAACATAAACTTGTAATAACTAAAACCATATTATGTTGTAATGAAACCTGAGGTTTAATCAACTGGATGAGCTATTTATTGATTGGAAACAATTACTTATGTTCAATGAATGAAGCAACTCACTGTCAGAGTCAAATAATGTTTAATCATGGACACGTTTATCGGTCGTCTGTCGGTTTCCTCGTAAGGTCCACAGCGAAGTCACGCAACTGGAACTCGACATTCTTCAGATATGTCGAGTTGTGTGAAACCTAGACAGCTGAGTCACAATTGGGAAAGCTAGCTGCGTGTTGTGTGTGTTGACAGGATTTTTAGTGAAATTTCAAATTGCCAAATAAAATCATAGTTGTGATTAGAAAATTTTTGTGTTTACTTACCAACATTGTTAGATGTTTTCGCCCTTTCGTCGGCGGGGTTGTACGATAAGCCGTAAAATGGATCGTCCGATCCGAATAACTGAAATCGCATAAGATGTATAATTATCGTTTAAAGAATCATGAGTTGACCAAATTCATTCCCAAAGTTTTCCCTAACAAAGAGATATATTAAATCTTACCAAAGCGGTGTGCCTTTTGACTGGACATTACGCAATTCAATAATATCAGTAAAGTGCACTTTCTAACTGAAAATGGGGATTACGTCTATGCCTATAGTGTCCTGTTTTTTAGGTATCTTACCTCGAAAGGGTGAAAACGGAACCTATTGATTTCATCTCGTACATCATTTTGTTCGGCCGTCTGTTAACACATTCATTTGTTATAAAAACATCAATGTAGGTAGGTACATTACAAAAAAAGTGCAGCTTTGTGGCATCAACATTATTTGCATATTGTGTACAATTTCAAGAACAGGACATCTGAAAGTCTTAAAGTTCGACACATATTTATTATGGTTATAAAATTGTCACGACTGCAGTACATATATGTATGTGTATTTTTGACTACTTATTCAAGTTCAATAAATTTCCTACTAAAAATGATACAAGATTCATGAACGGGATGATGTCTTTGCCGTAAAATCCATCACCAACGACTGAATCAAGAACAATCTCAGAATGGTGACAAAAAAACGTATTCTCGATATTGGTCATCAAGCAGAATGAAAATATTTAATTAAGTATCCAAACTACAAGTTCTCGCGGATACCATAACTTCTTTATAGGCGATACTCCCATTGACCAATTCAATCTAATATCTGACCGACATACTCAAATTGAATACAATTGAACGCACGAGAAAAATCACTGGTTCCATTTTTACCTCTTCGAATTTATATCATACGTTACTTATTATATACAATATTTACTAATAAATCGGTTCTATCAAATTTTCGTTGTTATCAAACGATAACGATGTCAATTGATTGCGAGACTAAGTTCAAATTTAGCTATGACGCACTTCACTGCTTATTCGATTGAAGCAAACACCATTATTCGTATGACGATACTCTGGAGTCTTCTTCAACTAAATAATTATATTGTGTCAGGATAGAACGACGGGCCTGCCACGCATCTTATGCCATAACTTCAAAGGAAAAACCCAGTCGTGGCCAACTGTTCATAGTCAAAATTTACATGCTCCACGTTGCATTATAATAATAACACATCGAGGGGAGAAAGACTATTTGGTTTAATAAGCGATATTGTGCTTAATATGCGACATTTATCATTGATTAAAATTGCGTTTTATTTGGTTTTAGCATCAACAGTTAGATGTTTTTAATTTAAACTTCGATTAAGCTTACTCCATTCAAATAGGTGAAGAAGTTTTTCTGCTATAATTTTTTCCATATTTTAAACTTCAATTGGCTCTTCCGTAAAGTTGCAAAAATGTCACTTAAACCAAATAGCCTTTCTTTACCCCTCGATATCATTATTACAGATTCCTTATCATCTCTTTTTAGATTTTTAGTAATTCAATTGCATATTCAATTTAAGTAAAAATGAAGTGAAGAAGTGAGAAACAATTAAATTTATTCCAAACATGGAATACGTGCAATAAATTAATATCACACAATTTCACGCTGTAGACGATCGACAGCCGGCATCCGACAACAACACCTTCCCTCTCGCAATGTTTACGAATACGAAGTTGCCAAGCCACTTAATAATATACCGGTCTAGAGGTGGCTAATATAACCATTAACCAATAAATTTACCGGTAAAAAAAATTAACACTTCTATTCGATAAATAAAATTACCCAAAACGGTTAAAAATACCGTTTTACAAAAACACTGCGTGTAGTGGCATAGGCAATTATTGGAAATTATATTTATACAAGTTTCAACTTTATTTCAACAGGTAAGATTCATTTTCGCCTTGCAGATGTTTTCAACTTATCATGTAAAAAATATTGAATTTTATGATTTCATTGTATGCTCTATACCCCTCAAAATAAAGCACAATATTTAAGTTGGTGTATTTTACAGTTAATGATAATTTTTTTCGTTAAAAAATTGAAATGAAACGATATTTTTACCGAACGCGAAGATGACGCGATTGGTTGATTTTTTAAACGTAATATTTTGTTTGGTACTTGACATTTTGGCGGCTCAGTGCATCTTTTCTATTATTTTGGTAAAGTTGTGTTTTTGTATTTTAAGAGATTTGTACTTTGTGTTTGTGTGTTTTGACTTTGTTTTTGTGTGTTTGAGACTTTGCTTACTTTGTTGTTGTGGATTTTTAAAGTGTATATCTAATTTATATGCAGAAATATGGGATCATTTCGGAAAGTGCTTGGGAGCGGAAAAAATTGCAATGTGTAATTATTGTAAGAAAAATCAATTCAAAAATATTGAACCAGCGCACCGCCGTGGTGGAAAATTTGTAAAGAGTTTTTCCCACTAATCATTTCGTACTAATTAGTTAAGCTAATTAGCCCTAAGCCTGTAGCTTCTAAAGTTCACTGAATCGAAAATAAATGTAAGAAACTCTACCATTCAAGTTTAACATTAGCAAAATTAGTTTTTCAACGAAAAGATTTACCGGTATTTTCAACCAATAAAAATATCGGTAATTTTTTTTATCAATTACCAGTTAACAGATAAATAAATTCAACCATTAACGCCATCTCTATACCGGTCCAAATACAATCACACAACTGATTATGGTAGTGTGCGTGCCGACTGTCTGTGATCAAGGCACAAGGCGCTACACGCGGTCGCAACACGTTGCCTGCAACGTGACTTTCGCAGCACTACCAACCTTACGAAAACAAATGCTAATGTTTACGTCGCGTCGGCCTGTCTAATAGTCCCGTTTGTATGTGTGCGTTAACAGTAGCTACACAACAAAACCACACAATTTCGCAACAATTTTTTTCTATAAAAATTATTTTGTGGAAACTACAATAACTGAACATAATAAAAGTAATCAACCATAATTATTATAATATAAAGTATCTGCATATGCCGCTAGAACCTTTTTTTTTTTAAATCTATTATGGACAAAAAAATCATACCCCCATTAAAGTATTAGTATCCAAAGCATAACTGTCGCTTCGCAGTAGTTCTCTTAACGATTCAAGGTCCGATTGCATTGCGTCTAAATGATCGTCAAGGTCATTCCTGAAATTTCACACAAAATTGGATTACTTTTATATAATTTTTATTACTTTAGTCTTGTATTACATGTATGATCTGTATGTATTGGTTGTATTATATCTATTGTTAAGCAAACAACTTTGAGATCAATCTGTAACTCCACACAAACTAACAATCACTAATAGATTCAGAAGAAGATTGATAATAGAGCATTCTCATTATAATAGGGTTCCTATAGGTAACAACTTGACATAGAGTAAGCACAATTCAGCAATTTTTTTTTTAAATATCCCTTTTTTCTTTTAGGTTTCCTTAAAGGTATTTTGTGGAATAAAACAATATTTTACATTAACTCAACGTTTTTTTTGTGTTAGGAGAATTAGAATTTCAATAAATATTTATTTGTAGTAGTAGAATATTATTGATATGTTTGTTATTCAAAATAATTATCATGAGTTACACATACTTGTTAGAATTTGTTCCAAAATGAGAAGAGTATTCTTCCCAATTTTTGCTGATGTTATCTCTCCTATTCCTGAATATCGAAATCACATTAATGCAATTGATACTTTTTTTTAAAAACAAGACTGACAGTACCACAACTAGGTTTTTTAAAGCTATATATTTGATAAGTTTTATTACTTTACCTTGTTTGGAATCTGTTTATTTTGTTGTTCGTATTATTGTTCACTGTTGCAAGAGTCATATTGTTCCAATCAAAATCATCTTGAAGCTCAGTCTTGATTGCCGCTAAGTTAATGTTCTGTGTGTCGTCTTTATTGGACTTCTTAGACTTTTTGGAAGGTTTAAGTCCTTCATTTACTTTTTCTACTTTTATGTTAATACCACCCAACATTTTGTCTTTAGTTGAAGATACCATTGGGTCCTCATCAACATCCTGAAGTATATTTTCTATTCCTGTTTCCTCAGCAGTCAGTATCCCCACATCACTTACAGAATCATCACTTGCAAATATTTCAGCTGGAAGCTTAAAATCAGCAGACGGGTTGAAACTGCTGGGAGATATTAAGCTTCTAGTATTGGAACTAGTAGTCTTGATACGAGGTTTGGTCTTTGAAGTGCTTGGTGTAATCGTAAATACATTATTAATCGCTGGACTCTGGTTTAAAGGTGATGAAGGTTTACCCTGAGTTGGAGATGGGGAAGTAATTACTGGCAAATCCTCATTGAATCGTAGTCTATTACTCTTGACAGGATATGCGATTTTATTGCCTCCTGTTGATTTAAGAATACCATTAAACACATTTAATACATTACACATCGAGAATACATTGGCTAAAATATGAGAAAGGTGGCTTAAGGACGTAAATCACAAATTTGACTTTTATCATTACCTGATTCAATATCATCACCGTCTTCCATGGTGACATGGTATTGAATATTGGATAATGGGTTTGCTACATTTTGATTATCAGTGATATTATTCAAATCTGTAGCTACAAAGAATGTAGGGTCAATGGCATCTTGGGAGGATTCATTTTGCAGTATGTCATCATGTGCCAATTCATGTATTGTAGGTCCATCCTCCTGAAAAAAAACATTAGTTTTTAATTTGGTCTGTAGTATATAAAGTCATTATTCATATTAAACAGGCAAAATACGAACCAAATTTTCATCACTTATCTCCTCCAATAAAGGATCCTTGTCTAGCTTAATATTTTTTAATCTTCCTGGATAAGAGCTTTCAGTGGCAGAATTATGAGCGGCATTATTTATCATCAACTGATATGGTCTCTTGACTCCAACATTATTGCCGTTAGTATTAGGGGGTCTTGCTGGTTGCACCAATGACATCAAAAATTGAATGAGCTGAAATATAAATCAAAATTAATATAAAAATTCATTTTGACATTAAATTATGAGAAAACAATAATAATAATAATAATAATCATTAAATACTCTACTAATAAGTTTATTGTTTCATAGATGTTAGCAATGGTGGGGATACATCCAAACCTACAAATTGTTTTGTTATTTTTATGTATATCCCTTTACCCACTGTATCAATACTTTCAACATCCATAATTTAAAGATATTACTGAATACTTACATTGTTCACTATTTGCTGTTGTTTGATATGCTTCTGCCGCAAAATAGCGACTTCTCTCCATAGTGCTTCATTCTCTTGTTTCATTGCACTAAATTTGGCATCGAGGCTTTCTTGTTTTCCTTTCATTTGTTTCACATCAGCTAAAACTTTATTCATAAGCTCAGGCTTTAACAAAATTTTTTCACCACTTTCATTGCTTGTTACAACAGATTTTGGAATTGCAATTTTTCTTTTAATATGTTCCAACAAATATGCATGTCCTTTCATAAAACAGGGATGCGAAAACTCTATTTCGTCTTTTTCATATCTCAAGCCGCCATTTTCAACAGATGTTATTTTATGAAATCCATACATGTTAAGTTGTCTTATAAAACTTGCCATATTGTTGTGTTTGTAGTACAGTGGTAAAAGTTCTCTAGCAAAATCTGCCTGATTTTTTATGACAAACGTCTTTCCACCCTAAAAGTTAAAAATAATTAACTTTAAATAATTGAAACAGGCATTTTATAACAGCAAATAATAACAAGGTATTCAATAACATGAATTTCACTTCAATGTAACAAGAACACAAAACAACAAAAAGTTCCACACGTTTAAGAAATCTTTCTGCATATTTACTTTGTGAAAATAAATGTTTGTGTTTGAAACATATGCATTACTGTACTATTCATCAATTTGTGATAAAACTTTGCACAGTTGTTACTTCAAGGAAGATTAATGTTTTTAAATTCTCCCTAGTTTAGTTCAAGCTTATTTTGCGAAATCTTTAAAATTTCGTTGTTATTTTAAGATTTACATATTTCTGATTTTGGCCAAAATAATAATATATTCGTAAAGTATATGCATAATTATGTATTTAGTTTTAATAACAACAAAACATTTTTACATTTTAATATGTGTATCGTAGTTATTTCTCATGTCGGGTGAAAGTTAAACGACTTGTCCATAATAAATTCATCAGAGCCCGAGAGCATGGCATGAAACGTGACTTGTAACTATTTATTTATCAGATTTTTACGGCCGAATGTCAACTTGATTCATTAAAGGTTGTGTTTATTGGACTTTTTTACTAAAATTTAACACTTACATTTATTTTCACATCACAGGTCACTGATTTAATACCAATACTATATTTAATAGAACATAAGTCTAATAACAAAATTACTAACCGGACTCCAAGATATCAATTGATTTGTTTCAGAATCATTAACCAATTTCCACAGTTTCCCAAGAAACGCAGGGACACTTGCCCCAATTTCGACAACGGAACGCATTTTTTAAATAAATTCTACTGAAATCACATAAAATGTAAAGTCTTCAAATTATCTCACGGTATTTTTTAAGAAAATTATCAAGTTCGGCAATACACTGCTCAGATCGCCATTTTAATTATAAACACACACAACTAAAATATTCCGAAAAGATTACAACGCACACTAACGCAATTTTTACGTAACTACATAGCTGGTGTAACACATACAAACTACAGCACAGAGACGTCAATAATCAAACCAGGCGACCAACAAAAAAATATAAATACTCCAGTTTTTTTAACATTTTGAGAAAAAAGTCATTAAAGTACTCAATTATTATTCCCCATATCTGGGAAAAGTTTTCAGCCTTTTTGTATAATGAAACTAGAAAAACACGTAGTAACTCCTTACCTATAGCTAAATAGATACTAATAACGCCAAACAAAAACTATGAATTTGACGCCGATGCAATAATTAGGTAACAACAATAAGATTTTCTGATATTTGTACTGCAGCTGCCTATCACGAAGAAATAAATGCTACTACTTTAAAAACCCAAATGTACCGATCGAATCTACTGTATGTAGCAAAGAGATAGTCTATAATCTGTATTAACACCTATTATTAATAAATGAAATTGCATAATGATAGATTTTACATAAACAACGGATCTACAAATTAACTAGTACCTAATTATAAACCAAAGTAAGTATTACACATTCCGGAAAAATAAACATTTCATTCAATGCGAATGTTAAGAATAATAAATTTCTCATTCTATATGTTTTCGTGGTCACAAAAACTATAATATTCGAAAAATCGTAAATTGTAAATTGTAAAAATAAATGCAAGATCAAATCGTGAAATAAGTATTTATTAATTTTCTTTATTACTTTTTTATACTAGCATTCTCTCGGGTGTCGAACAATATCTTTAGGTTTCACACAAACTTAGAACAGAGTAGAACAAGCTACTTTTTCCCACTACCTATTCGCTGTTAGCTTAAGAAGCTATTTCAGCTACGCCCGGACGGGTAAGTGTGCTCATGCGTTTAACCTGAAAGAATTTACTAGCACTGGCCCTAGCAAGAGCCGTGATTCGCAAAATCTACCATCGGATCGGAATCGCGACCCACTGAGAAAATCCAACGAGAAACTCAGTAGGCTGACAGCCTCAGCCTCAACAGCGTACCTACTCGTAGCCCTCTTATCGTGGCCGCCGCTAATTACTTATCCTTTGGAACTCACGGTATGGCCTGGCTAAAGATTTATTTATAAAAGTAGTGTTTCTTCGATAATGGTGGCTTTCAAAACTTCTGTCTTGAAGTTGTCGTGGCATAAAGGATAAGACGTCCGGTGCATTCGTATGTAGCGATGCACCGGTGTTCGAATCCCACAGGTGGGTACCAATTTTTCTAATGAAATACGTACTTAACAAATGTTCACAATTGACTTCCACGGTGATGGAATAACATCGTGTAATAAAAATCAAACCCGCAAAATTATAATTTGCGTAATTACTGGTGGTGGGACCTCTTGTGAGTCCGGGTGGGTGGGTACTACCGCCTTGCCTATTTCTGCCGTGAAGCAGTAATGCGTTTCGGTTTGAAGGGTGGGGCAGCCGTTGTAACTATACTGAGACCTTAGAACTTATATCTCAAGGTGGGTGGCGCATTTACGTTGTAGATATCTATGGGCTCCAGTAACCACTTAGCATCAGGTGGGCTGTGAGCTCGTCCAACCATATAAGCAATAAAAAAAATATTCTAGTATGTACCTGTGAGAATTTAACACAAGTATGTAAGTAAGTATGTCGAAATTTTACAAAATAGTGGGATGTGGTTGTGACTATGAGTGTGATGAATGCTTTTTTTCCCTACCTAATTTTTGGAAGCCTAAGAGACTATTCCAGTTATGCAGAGAATGAATGTGAAGTACAGTCTTTATGTGTATTATCTATGAAACCAAAAATTTTGGCGGGAACGCGAAGAGCCAAGTTATGAAAAATGATTTATTTTTTAAATTTAGTGTTTCATCAGGTTTCAATGTGTAATAACGGTGACTTTTTAACTATTTAATATCTGTGAAAGTGTACAAATGTGGGAAAATGATACATAGCCACTGGGCGTAGCTTCTGGCGATCTTCCAAAAAGTCCATCGAAAAAGTCTCAGTAAATAACCACATTTTACTAAGATTATATTTTATGCTATATCAACTAATTTAATTTCATGCCAATTGATTTATGTTCCAAATTAACCAACTTCATTTCCTTTCACTTCATATTATCATTTTTAATTAAAAATAAATTATAAAGATTACGATGTATGGTATGATGCCTTTGCCTTTCCAGTTAGAAAAATAGTACTTACTACGGTCCCGAGCTAGAACAAGAATCTGAAAGAATCTGTACCGTATGTAGGTACCGGTAAAATGGGGCGATTAGGGACAAATTCCAACTTTATGACCAATTTTAAGGTAGTTGTAGATGTATATAATGCTATATCAGGATCAAAATGATTAAGTCTTGGGGGCATCTTTGTTGTCCAATTTAAAACTATGCAACTAGCATTCCAGTTTAAGCAAAAAAAGCAAAAATAGGTGTAATCCCTATTTACCCGGAAATTTCGGTTAATTGGGACGAAATGAGAAATTTGCTAGGGTGGGCACTACTTGGTTTTAATTTATTTATTTATTTAGTTGCACCAACAAAGTGATCATCAATAAAAAACATTGAAAAACTGACACTCTGAACAAATATTAAATATTTTATTATGTATTACTTAGACATTTTTGTCCACCTTGAGATTTCATTGCTCTTATTACATGTCTGTGCAAAATTGACTTACTTATATTAAATTGCTTAGCTATTTCAACTAAAGACTTATTCCCAATTTGGCAATTTCCCAATTGCTGTTTATAATATTAAGGGATAATATCTGCACTCTTTGATACGTACACGCGAGGCATATCCAAAAATAGAAAACAATACGTAACTGATAATATAAATATTTACCAAAAAATAAAATAACACATTGATAATTTTGAATAAAAGTTCTAAACAAAAACATCATGAATAAACCAAATTTTTACCAACAAATTTAAAAAATATTATTGTAACTACATAGACAACCCTAGAAACCTGTACCTATTTATACTTAGGTCGTTTCCATTTCACGTATTTTCATCCCAATTAACCCCTTTTTCGTTGTTATTTGTACCTAAGACGTCCCCAATAACCCCAAAAACAACAGATTTTTACATGTATTTTAATTTTATCCAATACTTTAAAACCAATAACAACTGAGACTTACCTTTAATATACATGATGGTTCAAACACTAAATAACGTTTATAAATCACAGTCGTCTTCTATTATTATCAAATAAATAAAAGAGAGCAAAGTTTCTAGCACTAAAATAATTACCACTACAGAAAGTTAATTTGAAACGCGATTTTTTATAAGTTAGCAGCTATTATCATGCATATTCAGAGTTGTTTTGTAAACTTTCAACATTCTACTATTAAACTACAAAAAATGGAAGATTTTGCAACGAATTTATAACTAATATTGAGTGTCGAAAGATTTTCCCGGTTTTTTCCCGATTCGCCTCTCAATCCCTAATCATTTTACCATTTTACGGTACTTAGAAAATAAATCTAACTATGACTATAACCATAGACAGTATGCTTAGATTATAACTATAACCATAAATATGTCTTATTTATGACTTTTATTGAAGCTGTATGGGCGTAGATCCCCTTGCTTTTCCTAATAAAGAAAAATTGTACCAAAAAATATAGAATCTACGACTTTGACTTTAACCTTTCATCAAGAGTACAGCAATGACCTTTCATTTTAACATTTCTGTTTGAATTTACGCCCAAGTAATTGTACTTAATTATTGAGCTTAGTAGATATTAATATTGTTATACTGATAAGCACAATATGGAGGTATCAAATTTAATTTAATTTTGAATAGTTGCTCTAGTTCACTTTTCGTTAATTTCTACTCTGTTTACTACGAGATTTCTTTATTTTAGATTGAAATTCTGAGCGTATCTAGCGCGAAACCGCTCGGCAAGATTCACGTTACAGGTGAAAGTTCGATAAAGAATGTAAAAGAAAAAATCCAACAGAGCGTGAAGAAATCTCTATACCCAGATCGTCAGGCCCTCAAACTGGAGGCTAAAGGCAAAACGTTGAAAGATGAAGATACTCTGAATTCCCTTAATATTCAAGACGGATCCAAGCTTTTTTTAAAAGATCTTGGACCTCAAGTATCTTGGCGGAATGTGTTTTTAGCTGAATATGCTGGACCACTCTTTGTTTACTTGTGGGTGTATCAAAGACCGTGGATTTTATATGGTACACAAACGTCAAGTCCTGAGCAAGTAGCTACGTAAGTTGTCGTTTATTTAAATAATTTATAGCCTAATGTGTAAAATATCTGGCATATTATTAAGTAATACAATTAGGCCTGGATTTGGATCCAGGAGCAGATTATTATTGATTCAAGGGATTATTTTAAAAACAAATATGAATCTTATATGTGTTTATATTCTACAGGATTATTTATCATTCGGTCATAAGTGTCAATAGATAAAAATTATAGATTTGCACACCCACTGCTGGTATTATGAGTCCACAGTGGTATGTAGCAGCCTATTTCTGTTGCAAAACAATCAAATCATCCTGTTGGAATTTACATACTAGCTACTTTGGAATTTGGAATTTACTTAATTAACTACTCGCATTATGAATCTAAACATGCTTGTCTCTTGAAACTAATTTGCCTCAGGCCCTAATGTCTTTTTTGTCTCCTGAATTATTCTCACAGATTTTTATACCAGGCTGTTCTTGAACAGGCTATCATAAGTAGTTACTGGAGCCCATTGATATAACAATTTAAATGCTTCCATTAACTTTACAGCAGGGTTTATGTCTCAATTGTATAGTAAATCATATTTTTGGTGGGTTTTGATTGTATCATGTTGAATGTCACATAAAAAAATCACGTATTTTCATTTAGGCAACAGTGCTCTTACTGGACCTTCAGGCCATGAGGTTCACCCATGAGCCACGTGAGGGGTTTCAATGTAAATGCTACCTACAAGCCACATATTGCAGCTATCAAACAAAACACATATGGAAGTGACCCTTTAACTGTACTAAATGCCTTGGATTGCAAATTCAATAGAAAGTTGTGGTTTTATCAAAATAAAATATAGCCCTTTAAAATATCTTAAAAACAAGACAGCAAAAGTTACTATTTTTTATCTTTCGTGCAAATTATCACATTTTATAAATTTTAGAATGAAAATCGCAAAGTGATAAAAATTACTGATTCCCTGATTTTGGCTCGGCGTGTATGGTATATATAGTATGCTAAGTTAATTACACAATGTTATTTCTGCGTTGTGAAATTCATTTGGGAATACCAGTTAAATACATCCATATACTACAGTAAAAAAAAGTACATAGCTGTGGAATTTGAACACTGGTAAAGTCACATTGCTTGATAATAGTACACTAGACATCTTATCCTATAAATCACCATGTCTTCTACACTTCTTGACCTTGCTGATTGAACAATGTCGTCAGTCCACCGAACAAGATTACCTCTTTTTTTCTCTCTTTTTATTGAGCACTGTTTTGTTCCACTTCTAAAACAATAAAGGTTACCCATCTCCACTTCCTCTTCTCATTATAATGACAACATGGTTTATTATTAGGAGCTCTTACGAAGTTGCATACTCCATTAAATAGACTTTTCATCGTGATAATTATCTCTATTTTGACAGGCTCCTATCTTTCTGATGTCACTTATTGATGTCCAGCTGGCTGAACTACTTAACACTAAGTGGGCTAAAAGTGTGCATAATATCTCAATCTCATAAATAATTACACAATTTAAGTGTCAATTACTTCTTTCAGAGTTGCAGCAATATGTTGGTCAGCACACTATGCCAAAAGGTTGTTTGAAACTTTGTTCATTCATCGCTTTTCACATGGTACGATGCCATTGAAGAACTTGTTCAGAAACTGTGCATATTATTGGTTGTTTGCCCTCTATGTGGCTTATCATGTGAACCATCCCCTATACACTGCTCCCTGTACTACTTGTTACTACATAGGACTTGGAGGTTTTGTTGTGAGTATACTTAAACATGATTTTTTTAATTGTCAAATTAAATTTAATGACACAACAATAATATTTGAATAGATATATTACAAGGAGTGGTTTGAACAAAAAAAGAAGTATTTAAAACATAATAATGTAATGTCATAAATAAACTATTGGAAGCATTAATAATAGTAGATTATTGTTTTAATAATTAAGTACTAAATAATATAAAAAAGGCAAATAAAATACAACAGATATGTAGTAGATGCAATTAGTAAAATAGCAGATAAAATAATTTGTACAATCAAACTTTTGCCAGTTTTGATATTTTGTACGGAACAGATTTAAATATTTTCCATTTTAGATTTTGAATAGTGTAAATTTTTCATAAAAATCAGTCATAATCAAACTAGCAATACATAATATAATAACATACAATGAAATGTCGTAATAAAAATATGAAAAAAGAAACTAGAACAATCAGATGGAGTATAATCTTTAAACTAAATGCCTGATGAACTATATTATTATATAGATCAACCTCTTAATCAGTAAAAGTAAAGACTCTTTATGTTATTGTACAATTGAGTTACTGCCATTGAATTTATTTATTTTATTCATTAATGCTGACTATAAAAACATTTAACCTTGCTGCTTCCAAAGTCCATTTCGAATGATTGAAAACAATATGTAACGTAAGTGTATATTTTAACATATTGACTTATTATTAGCTTATTGACCTTTAAATAGAGACGAAAGTTTGTAATTTTAAATTTTATTTTATTTCAAATATAACAGGAGAATTGTGTTAATTTGCGAGTTATATTTTCGCATAAATCTTATGAAATCTTTAAATTGATGGCTAAATTAACCCATTCAACTCTTTAATGGATGAGTACCTTGATTTTGTAATTTATAATTGAAGTGAGCTGGAATGTTGCAATTAATGATGCAGTAATTATGCTACTTTATGGTTCATTTTTAAAGTGTTACAGTCCTGAATTTTATTTCAATTGAAATATTGGAATATGTGTGTGTGATTAAGAAATTTCGGATTGAGTATTTTAAATAATATATGACATTAAAACTTTTTAAATGTTTTTCAGCTTTGCGAATTAGGAAACCTGAGCATTCACATACTTTTGAAGAACCTTCGTCCGCCCGGCACGAAGATACGCCGCATTCCTAAACCGGACGGAAACCCCTTTTCTCTTCTTTTAAACTTCGTGTCTTGTCCCAACTATACATATGAGTTCGGATCTTGGCTATTTTTCACTATCATGACTAAATGTGCCCCAGGTAAGCTGACAAAATCTAAACAACTAGGTTAAATATATAGCATTATGATAGTACATCCGGTGAAGCTAGCATAACCCCTCGAGGCTACTAGCATAGGTAGGCAAAAAAAAATGATTAAAAAAAAAAAACTGATTATTCTACACAATCCTTTTTTCTTCTTCTTACGTTACCAACAAGCGCCATGAACGCTGAACTCGACAATTAATGTGATAATTTATGTGCATTTAAAATCTTTACGCACACGAGGACACAAGTTAGTTCGTAATACGTTAATACCGATTGACGCAATAATTAACTGGAATGTAAATGATTTGAAAGAAAAAAAAAAACGTTTTTGTTTCATTACAGCGGGTCTGTTCGCTGCGGCAGGCTTCTATCAGATGGCCGTTTGGGCCATCGGTAAACATCGCAACTACAAGAAGGAATTCCCAGACTACCCCAAAGGCCGTAAAGCTATTCTCCCATTCATTCTATAAATTAAATTACTAAGTTTGATTATGCTTCGCGTAGCAACAAGTAGTATATTTATTCTTATTCTTTTGTAAGTAATGGTCAAACAAAAAATTTACAAATATTGACATTGATAATTTCGATATATCGAATAGGTATTGGTTGGTGCCTTGGTGGGTATCGGATGACATATTAGAGGGCAGTGGTTTTTGTTTATTTTGGTACGCTACGGTATGGTGTGGTAATAATAAATAGGATTATTATAATAGGACTGGCATC
The DNA here is from genome assembly GCF_030269925.1 of Bombyx mori. Lineage (NCBI taxonomy): Eukaryota > Metazoa > Arthropoda > Insecta > Lepidoptera > Bombycidae > Bombyx > Bombyx mori. The sequence continues at coordinate 10,621,958 of NC_085111.1, forward strand.
AAATAGATAAGTTAGATGAAATATTGAATAGTTTTGAATAGCTTACGTTTTTTGTACTTGAATTGAATGAAGCATTTGATTATTAATGCACGCATTTATTGTTTTTGTTATTATTCAATAAAAAATAATAAAGTAACAGTTTCTGTATTTATCGTTTATTTCTATAATTTTCGTTATACATTTCCCGATACAGTTTGTCATCAACATAGAATATGCAAGGTATCCCAAAATTAAGCGTATACTAAAGAGTCTTGCCTCAGTCAGGCCGGCTCATCAAAAGACGAGAAAAAAAAATTTTTTTTTTTAAACATTTGAAATCCTTCGAAAATTGACACCTTTTAAAACATTTACAAGTATCTTGACCACAATTATTCTAATAATTGTTTTTTTGTTTCGGCAAGTTAAGAAGCACTATTCACCACAACCTTAAACATCCCAAGAGCTCTAGATTTTACACAAAAATCAATCAAAATAATATTTTTCCTTAAATTCTGAAAGGTTTTTACTTTCAATTCACTTGCACTCATCGGGGTGTAAAAATAAAGTAGGTATGGACGATACTAAGACACCTTTTTTTTAATTGACGCAATTTTTTGCCACTTGCATAAATACGGGCACGACACCGTCTTAACAAATATCGTTTTATTTGTCGATTTATGTCGGATCAAAAAAAAAAAATGTATATGAAACTTGAGGTTTATTGAGTTCAGGTAGCTATAAAAGTTTTTATTTATTTAATTGCTTTAATCTCTCTGAGTGACTGTCAGCATACAAAGTGTAGCGCCAATGGTGATTTTTCTAGTACAATTTAAACATTGACTTGAGTGTCTCGAGTACTCACGCATTCACGATGTAGCATCTATGGATGCGGGTTACAGCTTATATCGCTGGGTCGTTCATCTGACTAGTTTATAATATTATATATTACAAAGAATTTCTAGAACTAATGTCAAATTCCAAATACATATTCCAAAGTAGTCTTACACTTTGACTAAATTTTCCTTTCCAAATTGTTTGTTTGCTTGTAATGGCAAGCTTAAAACCAAGTTTTATTGCAGGCACCTTCTGACTTTTATTGCATACTAGCTGACCCGGCAGACTTCGTAGTGCCTCAAACGATACATAAAATACCTAAACTTTTCTATAAAATAAACTTAAAACAAACAAAAGGAATCCGTCCGACGGCGGACACATCAAAGGAAAAACAAAATTGTATTTTTATTCAATTCCGAGCATTTTCATATTTATCTACCTTTTAAACCTTCTCTGGACTTCCACAAATAATTCAAGACCAAAATTAGCCAAATCGGTCCAGCCGTTCTCGAGTTTTAGCGAGAGTAACGAACAGCAATTCATTTTCATATATATAGATATGGGTAAAAGAACTCGGCCCATTTTATACTAAGTAGGTTACAGGGGCCCATAGTTACCACTATATACTACAACGTGGAAGCCGCCACTGACTTTGAAACATGTGGTGGGAAGTCTCGGTTTTCAAACCGAAACACGACTTCGAAGGTTCGAAGATTGCTTGCAGACTAACAATACCCTACCAAACCTAACCTAACCTACCTTCAGGCTGTGAGATACATATTGATAAGTATTTGAAGTTCGTTGCATCTTGGCTGCTTACCAATAGCTAACCAACCAAGGCGGACGGTAAACAAGTGTCCCTTTGTAAAAACGGTAACTTTGTACAGAAAGCCTTCAAGGAAAAATGAAGGAAAAAGCCTTCAGTGCAACACTGAACTGATCTGATATCAATTTTTCTCTAATAGTTTCGAAAGAAAAAATTTAACTGCGCACACAAAATATACCTTCTAAACCGGCTTAAGAATTCGTGCCATTATTTAGGTAGGTACGTAGCGGCTGAGGGGGAGGCACTGACAGTCATCACGAAATTTAGAATAGTTGTGGTTTTTTGCCATTTACCTGCGGACTTAACAAACGTCAAAATATTGCTCAGCACCATCAGAATATGTAAAGTCGTCGTGGCCTAAAGGATAAGACACCCCGTGCATTCGTATCAAGCGATGCAACTGTGCCGGTGCATGAAACCCGCAGGCAGTTACCATTTTTTTTTCTAATGAAATACGTACTTAGCAAATAAACGATTCACGATTGACTTCCACGGTGAATGAATAGCATCATGTAATAAAAATCAAACCCGCAAAAAGTATAATTTGCGTAATTACTGGTGGTAAAACGGTCTCGTGAGTCCGGCTTGGTAGGTAGCAACACCCTGCCTATTTCTGTCGTGAAGCAGTAATGTGTTTCGGTTTGAAGGGGCGACCTTTGTACCCATCTAAAAATATCAGGTTATTTAATATGTGTATAATCTAAAAATAAAAATATGATCCTACTTCCTTCCATAAGTGCTAAAACATAAACAGAACAACACTACGTTATACTTTTTTTTATTGCCCTTGTAGGAAGACGAGCATACGGCCCACCTGATGGTGAGTGGTTACCGTCGCCCATCGACTTCATCAATGCCAAGGGCAGAGCCAAGTCTCTGCCTACCGTTAATTTGCAAATATATAATTTTGTAATTTTTAAGTCTGTTATTTGCTTGACCTGTATCTGTTTGGTAATGGATTCTTTCAGTGTCTTTTTCCTACTTGGATACTTTCTTGCCAAGCACTTGTAGGCAGCGGCTTGACTCTGGTATTGCTGACGACCATGGGCTACGATAACCACTCAACATTAGGTTAGGCCGTATGCTCGTCTGCCTACAAGAGCAATTAAAAAAAAATCTCTACGTTTTTTAAATATATATATTTTTGCTTGGCTTGTTTTATATGGTATTTTTTCTTTAATTTGTGCCTCATCAGGGCATCACGTTTTGTTGAACGCCACGCCAAGTTGTATGACCCAATCTAGAATAGCTAGAAACAAATTAAACGACCACTTAAGATGTTTGAAATTAGTAGATAGGTATTATTAAGGTTACGATGCCTTTACTCTCTCTTTATTGTTTAAATCTATATGTGAATGATAACAAAGTGAATCTACAAAATAGATACTAAAACTACTACATTACTACAGTAAAAATTAATACATTTCATTTTTAGCCCCGTCTGGATCTTCTGTAGCTGTCCCCGAATTTTCTACACATCGTATTTTACCTAATAGACGTTCATTCTCTTCTTTCAAAGCAATGATTATCTCTTCTCTTTCCTAAAAATGTAGTAATAACTTATTTAGATTATAAACTTAAATATCTTATTATGAAATAAAAAATAAGCAAATTTAAGCCTAAACTCGAAAATAAACTTTAAAAAGGTCGACTACTTCATTACCAATTTCAGTAACAATTGGTAATGACATGAATATACCATTGAGTTAAAGTGCAATAGATATTAGAAAAAAGTGCAACATTTATTTTTATTCTTGAAACGACAAAGTTGGACGCCGTAGCCTCAATGCGGCTTGCGGTAGACGGTTAGTCTTTCGTTTGTCCAATTAGTTACCTCAATTTTCTGCTTAAAGCCTTCATCAAGTTTATCGCGATCTTCGGTGACATGCTTAAGTTTAGCTCGAGCCGTGGCTGGCGGTATGTACCGCGCTGACAAGCCAAGCATTGACTCCATTTGAAAACATCTAGAACGAGTCGATTTTAACTCTGTTCTTAGACTATTGATCTCAGCCAGTAGAGTGCAGTTTTCCTACAAAAAATCAGAGTAAAAACTTAGTAGCTTACAGATTTTTATTTATACACAACATCGCTAAAAAATTTAAACCATACGTATGACCCTATTTCCGTGCTTTGGGTAAATTCAAGGCATTTGCGATCAAGGAGAAGGAAATAAATCAGTGTAATAGTATGCGTTAAAATTAAACGCCTTTCCGAATTACTAACTGGCGCGTAAAACACTAGGTATATATTATGAATAAAAATTAATGTAGACTAATTCATATTGGGTATTCTTCTAAGTAATCATATTTCTTTGAGAATAAAAGTTTTATAAAATGGTTTTCCATGTGGCTTGATTCTTAAAGAATGGTAGGGCATGTCAAATATCAAAACCATACAAGCCATCAATCCGTTGCTAAAGAACGTACACAGTAACTTTAAAATTAAAAGTATGTACCTATTCAAATCCAAAAAATCATTCAGCAATCATTTTAGTTGTAATTTCATTGAGCAAACACATATTGTAAACAATATTATAGAATAGACAGTGTACGTACGTCCATAATTTTTCCGATATCGCTCTTGGATCCACCAAGTGACTTTGCTAATTGTTGTTTGAGAGCTGTGACCTGTTTTTCAAGGTGATCTCTCTGCCTGTTGAATTCACGTATAGCTTCATCCTCTGCCACACGGCTGCGTACGAAATCGATGTCTTCAACGTATTTGTGAAACAGTGTCTGGTTAAATTAAAATATGGTGTCATAATCTTGATGTCTAACGGTTCGCGTGGTATGGACATGTGATGCGTAGAGAAAAGATGCATGCGACTAGGAGATGTATGGAAATGGTAGTGCAAGGTAGAGGGGGAAGAGGTCGTCCAAAGAAGACATGGATGGAGTGTGTGAATGTCGATATGAGAGAGAGAGGAGTGAGTGTTGAGATGACGGCTGATTGAAGATAATGGAAGAGAAAAATTTGCCGTGCCGACCCCATCTAGTGGAATAAGGTGGAGAAAAAGAAGAAGATAGTCTTGATGTCTAAATTTTTTTCTAATTTTTTCTAATTAATAATTTGCTCTTAAGATTATTAAGAAACTTACCTTCACATTACTTTTTAATTTCATTGGATCTTGAAAATTTGCCGTCATATTATGCAAATCAATCTTTATTTTTTTTAATGTGTTCTTCAGCATTGCATTCCTGTCGGCTTCATTTAAGTAATCCTTTTTGGCCGATGCTAATTTTTCGTTTAACTGGCTGATTTTTAGCTCTAAGAGAACACTAGAAAATTTTAACTTGGAAAGACTAGAACAAATAGGTGTACTAGTACAATATTTATGTGACATGCGGAACCAGGAAATTTATTGTGAAACTAATCCCGAATAGTGACATGATACTATTAATTAACTAGACAATGCGGTATGAATTTCATGCAGCAAATAACAATAAATTAACTATTAATCTTGCAAATAAAACACTAACAATACTTAAATTAGTCATTCCAATTCTAAAGCGTCTCTGAAAAAAATTACAACTGAAAATTTTACCGCGAAACGATCTTTGCTTTAATAGTGTTTCCAATGATTCTTCTAATTCAAGAATACGCAGTTTTTTAGCTTTAATATTTCGCTCTAACGGGTCAATCTGTAGGGTAAATTTTTATAAATAATTTATTATTAATTTTAACCAGCTGTAACTTTTCTCAACGAAGCCAGATGTAGTTAAATTTAAAGATCTGTAGTGTAAGTATAGTATACTCAATAATATGAGTTACCAAGTTCATGTTTAACGTTCAACAGCTTTAATTCTTCGTTTTCCATGTCATCGATCTGAACTTTAAGCTCACTTATTATACGTTCTTTTGGCTCAATCTATGACAAATTGCTATTTATTGGCAATAAATAGTTTTTGATTATTTGAACATCAATCGAGTGTAAACAGTTTTTTTTTTAAATATAATATCTTAAAGTTTTATTATCTTTACTTGTGATGTGGTGTAATTTAAGCTCACACAGGTAGGTGCCTATAACCATTCTGTCTTTTTGTGTGCCATGAAGCAGTCCTGCGTTCCGATTTCTAGGATGCGATAGACACTATTCTATACAATTGAGACTTCAATATCGTATGGAAAAATTGGCATTTTTCATGTTGTAATTTCTAACCACAATACCAGACGATCTCGTAAGCTCGTCTGTCCATCTGCAGAAAAGACTTCAGAAACAGTTTAATTCACAAAATCTTTTGTAATGTTTACTCACTTGATTTTTAAGTTCGGTTATTTTAAAATTAAGCACAAACTTGTACTTCTCTAATTCCTGCTTTTTCCTTTTCAATTCATATATTCGTTTCTCTTTATCTTGTATTGTTCCATCTCTTTCTGAAATCTCTTTTTTCAAGTCTGCCACATCTCGTTCCAATGTTGATATTACCTTTTGAAACTGTTTGTGTTCAGCTAAAAATGTTCACTCAAAATAAATTTGTGTGGTTTTTATTTAAATTGTGTTACTATAAGTATCTACTTAAAATTTACCTTTGAGTTGTGAAACCTGATGCTTAAACTCGTCTATTTCTTTATTAGCACTAATTAATTTCTTTTTCATAAGTCCAGTTTCACCTTTTAACCTAACGTTAGCGTCCTTTTCCTCTTTCAATTGAACTTCATAAGCCGTTCTTATTTCAATAATTTCTCGATCAGCATCCTCTTCAATAGACGCCTTTATTGTTTCATGTTCACGTCTTTCTAAGTCTGTTTGTTCTTGTAACTATTAACGTGTATCTTTCAATAAAGAGCTGATAGAAGGCTATAGCAATTTAAAAAAATGTTAATTACCTCTTGTAAGAGTAAATCCTTTTCTTCGAGTTTAGCTTCAAACATATTATTAATTTCTCGAAGAGCTTGAAGCTTACTTTCAGCTAATTCCTCGAGCCGTTCTTCGTAATCTTTTCGCATTCGGGCGGTTTTGTCTTCCAGACTCTACATTAGGAAGAAATGTTTGCATATAGATTAATACATAAGCAGCCAAATTACAACAGGAATTTCGTTTACCTGGTATCTGTCGTACTCGTTAATAAGTCTGACATTGAAATCCGCTTCGAGCGCCTGCAATGTTCGCTCGTGACCAGACCGCAATTTTGCAATATCTTGTTGAATCATACCTATTTCGTGCGTATGTTCACTTTCCATTAGCTGAAATCGATGTTGTAGTTTATTTCAATGAAAACGAATTTTAATTATTGGTACACAGAAACGAAATCTTACCTCGTTCTTTTCTTTTAATTCCTCTATTGCAGCGCAATAACCTTCGTGGACTTCTTTCAGTTTTTCGGCTTGTGTTGCTTCAGCTTGACGAAGCTGATATGTGTGCTCCGTTTCCAATTCGCTCATCCTTGTACTCAACAACTAAATAAACAAATAATGATACTCTGTACGAAACAAAAGACGAATTCAATGGTAAACATTTATTTCTCCAGACGTTGATAACTTACGTTGATATTATTAATTTTTTCTTGAAGATCTTTTTTACTAATAAGAATCTCCTTGGAGTATGCGAAATCTTTCTCAAGGGCAATAGCTCTTCCATCAGCGTTCGTGAGTCTCCATAAGCAAATGGAAGCGTCTTCAGCTACAGAAACTAATGTTTGATCGTCGTAAGCTAGAGCTATGCAAGTTACTTTTTTATTATGCATGTGAAACTCATTAAAAACAGCCTTGTCGAGGAGCGGCAACTGCACTGACGTTACACCTCCATCACCACCGGTTACAAAAAGCATCATATCGGAACGCGATAACACGATCGTATCAAGAGCACATCCAATCAAACCCAAATTCCGTCTGATAGTGTTTGATCCGATTTCCTTTATTTCTCCATCAGTTCCGAGACCGTACGTAGTTTTTCCGATACTGGATGCAAATGAAAATTTTCAGGATATAAATTAAATAAGTTTAATTGAATCCACATAAGTACATTTATTTTATAAACACTATTTATTAACGGATTTTTAGTAAATAAAAATTGTTGTAAGAACCCTAAAATTTGTGTTTAAAATTAATTTTAACGTGACTATACTCATATTCTGACCTATTCACTGCACATGCTTTAAACTGATTCGTTTTTAGTATAACTTCTCCGACTCTTTGCCCAGACGACATACTCCATTCGTAAACGGCGCCTTCCGTGCCGCAAGATACTAAAGTCAAGTCGTTAGCTGACCAAGCCAAACACGTTATCTAGAAATATAATTTGATAGTGGTTTATTGACTCATTGAATTGTTTTTTTTTTACCTACGTCAAAAGAAACTCACTCTCCCATTGTGTCCTTTTAAATTATAAACATTTTGAAATGAAACTGAGGAAAAAACTTGGATCACTTGGCCATTTACTGCTGCAAAAAGGTGACCGTTCGTGCTAAATTTTGCTTGTTTGCAATTACGTATGGGGAATTCCCGCATCACTTCAAAATCATCAATCAGCACAACCATGAAACGAAGCTTGTCTGAAAATCCTACGATTGCGAATAGACCTAGAAAAAAATAATTAAACATGAAGGCTCTTATCACGTTAAAATATAATATAATTGAATAAACAGGTAAAAACAGTTAAAGTACAAATTTCTCCACTTGTTGACCGATTAATTTGTAAAAGTCTTAACTAGCTATTGTCGAGTTTAGGGTAATTTTTTTTATTTTTAATATTTAGATTTCTTTAAACAAACAGAAAAAAAAAAGTAATAAATGAAATGCGACTAAATGTATCAGGCGATTACGGTCTAATTTCGACCACTGGATGGTCAGTGCATGCGATAAAAAATATTAAATTAATTGTTGAATATGATCATTTTGAATAAATTTAACCAGCCGGGTGCAGAGACACGCAATGGATTTCTTCCTGGTACAATTTGATCATTTCCACGTCGTCAGTCATATAATTCCATATCCTGATGCTTTTATCTTGCTCCCCAGATGTCATAAATATGGGCTTCCAAGCACACATCGACAGTGAATTTATAGGGCCGTAATGCATCGACGGACCTAATTCTGTGAAAGGTATTTCCGGATTCTGCAAAAATACACCCGAAAAGTCAAAAACCCATATGAAATATTTAATATACCTTCGTTATGATAAAGGAAAATTCTTTAATTAAATTTTTACTTGAAGCATATGTTGTCCAAATAATTTAACATGATACAGCTGTTTTCGCAACGTTGTAATGAGCAGAGTTTCTTGGTTGGGATCGATAGTGATGTGTTGTATTGCATCCAAATTTGACCATACAGGGTGTTCTCGGGTATGTCTACAAAAAAAAGATTATGTACAAATAGACTTTCATTATTAAAGTTATAAATTTTGTAATATCAGGTAAAGATCCGTGTGGATTACTCAATATTATACACAAATTGAAATCACTATTAGCACTGAGTGCTTGCACCTGCCTCACCTTTTCTTTTTTTTCCTACGTAAGCTGAGAGCCTTGAGAGGCTATTTCAGCGTAACCTTAACTAGTAGATGAGCTCACGAGGCTCAAACCTGACGACGTTGCTAACACGAACCCTAGCAAGAGCCGTGCTTCGCAGAATCTACCACCGGATCGGATACGCGACCCACTGAGAAGATCCGGCGAGAAACTCAGTGGGCTGTCTGAGGGTTAATTTACTCGTCGAGCCCTTCGTCGCAAGCGACGGTTCGACGAGGACGATGATCGGTGCTTGAGGTACCTAAAAGCACCGTTAGTGGATCGGGAGGATCCGAAATGACGTGTTTTGGGCGACGTCGACTTCTTTCCATTCTGTCCGCAGGATCGGGAATGGGGTCTGCCTCACCATAAACTTCTTTGAATATATCCAATTATTGTATTAAATACTTCTTGAAATATATTGTGTGTTGCACTTACATTATCGTAGCACTTAATCTACAAGTCTTCTACAATTTATTTTCAAATAGTAGTGGCTTACAGGATGAGACGCCCAGTGCACTGGTATCGAGCGATACGACTATGCCGGTGCTCAAATACCGCAGACAAGTACCAAATTTTCTAATAATTTACGTGTTCACGAATGACTTCCACGATGAAGGAATAGGTTGTAATATGAATGAAAATCGATAAAACGATAAAAAATAATTACATATAATAAATGAGTAATTAGGAACAAATCACACACAGTCATCCGGCCCCAAATTAGGATTCCCCGGGTTAGGGTTACCAGAGACTGACTTACCTACATAATTATACACGTTTAAATAAATACATACAATATAGATAAAAAACACCCAGAAAAAGAGCAAACAAACCTTTTCATCACACGATTGTTTACCCGACGTGGTAAGCGAACTCCCCAACTTTAACCCTCTAACTACTGCACCACCAAGTCAGTCTAATTATCAGACTATTTAAATATTCGTAAATACTAAACAATTCAAATATAACCTTTTAATTATTAAATCTAACCTTCCAGTATTTTCTTTGGGTTTCGCGAGTCGTAAACGTAATTAAAACTACTGACGTGACGTGACGTGATTAAAATACTGACGTCATTCGTGACCACGAAAACTTTAAAGTATTCAAAACATCGGCAATAATATAATGCAATTATACAATAAAAACGCAAGGGTAAAACGTAAAATTACTTTTAATTATATCTAAGCTTTTGTGAAAAAAATTATTTAGCGCATAAATTATTTTAAATTAGATAATAAACTACACTTACTTATAAGACTTTCTCGAAATTCTAAATAAGTTTCTTTTCCTCCAGTGATGAGGAGTTTCCTTCTCAAACATGTGTACGTAGCCGGGGCCACAAGCATATGCAAAGCCTGTAGTTTCAGAGAAAAGAGTCAGATGGAATGTTATTACTGGTATCCCGGTCACCGTTCTCGTCGAACCCGTTGCTTGCGACGAAGGGCTCGTAAGGGCGAGTAAATTAACCCATAGACACAGCCCACTGAGTTTCTCGCCGGATCTTCTCAGTGGGTCGCGTTTCCGATCCGATGGTAGATTCTGCGAAGCACTGCTCTTGCTAGGGCCAGTGTTAGCAACACTCCCGGTTTGAGCCCCGTGAACTCATCTACTAGTTCGGTAAATCTAGAATAACCCCTCGAGGTTACTAGAATAAATAGAAAAAAGAAACTTGTGGTCCAGGGCGTACTGTAAGTCCACACAGGTAAGTATCACCATGTTGGCTGTTTCTGCCGTGAAGCAGTCACGCCTTGCAATAAGAACGTTGGTAATAAAATTGAGACTTCTTCCAAGTGTTTTACGTTAAATGGTGACATCCACGCTGTGATGTTTATAAGTTCCGATAATTCTTTAACAGCCGGTGAGCCGGGACCACATAAATCTATCTATGCAATAAATAAATAAAAACGTACAAATTTAGACCAAGTAACGATGCGCCGATTTAATAAAATAATACCAGGAATGATAATGGGTGGTAACTGATAAAAATATGAAATCATTCGAATACAATATACACATAATATGCTACTACACGTATTTGTAGAAAAGTATAATAACAAAACCACTCCTTTTTTATGTTTGATAATGTCATGACCAATTAAACAAACAGTTTACCTTTCGCAAAGTTTACAAAACAAGTAACTGGCTGGCTTTCATCTAAAGAGACTGTTGAATCACTCGTGCTATCTTGTTTACTCGTAGTGCTTGTCTTGTCGCCTTCCTCTGCCCTATTACATCATCGTTTTCTTTAATTTATCTCTCGGTATATAATATATTGATATGGTCTACGAAAAAAAAACTAATACTTACTCGGCCTCTACTTTCTTCAACGAAAATTCTGTTACTTCAGCTGCTCGAAATATGCAATTTTGGCGTAGTTCACCATTTTCGACCATCATGATGACGCCATTCTCAGTGCCGAACAAGATTCGATCTGGTGTGAGCCACATACAACTTGTTATGGCGATCTAACCATAAACAGAATTTAACAGAAATATTATTTAACTAGTGAATTCCTCTACTGGTCACAAGGCAATTTAGCATGCGTAGGATTACTACGTAGGCAGGGAGTTTTGCCAGCTAATTGATATGAGGGAAATTCGATAAGTATGTACTTATGCAGATGCATGATTGTCACCCCCCCCATCCCGAGGTGGGGGGGGGATAGACCCACTTGGTAGTCGATGATCACTGTTGCTCATGTACATCAACAATGCTAGAAATAAGCCTAGCCTCCGCATGTCTACTAATGCACTAAAAATAGACATGGAAAGAGTCACAGTCCCTCCGTAGATTATTAAATCTAAAGGTTTCCAACGATATTTAAGATCAGATCATACAAAAGTCCAAAAGGCCCTCTTCCATCGTGAGTGAAATAGAAATAGAAAAGCTTGTACTTGCGACTCCCCGTCTCTGAATATGGGAGCCGTACTCGATGCGAGCCACAACCTTTACTATAAGAACCTAACTAGAGTAAAGCACTGTACTCACATTCTCGGCTTTACACCAACCCCACTGGCGCCAGACAGTTTCAGAAACATTCATGATACGAAATGTGTACGGTCCCGTGATCACCACCAAAGTAGCGTCTGATGGATTACATTGCACCTGATAAAACAATAAAAAGTTAAATATTTCCGCAGTATTTTCATATTGCTATGTAATTTTTTGAAATATTAATGATAAAATAATGACAAATTTACGCTTTCAACGGTCCCTTGCCCACTTGGATTTTGAGCTTTAGCATGACTTTCAACTTTTCCTTTGTCCCAATTGTAATAATACAAGCACCAATCTGGTTCTCCCGTTATTGCCACGAGGTATTTAGAATCAAACGTGAACTGGATGCAAGCGAATTCTCTTGCGGTCGAATTCTCGAATGGAACCGTTAGGATCTTACGTCTCTTGTACGTAGTTAGGTCATAGATGGTAATAATAGGTTTTTGACCCTCTTCGGCAATTTCATTTAGCGCAAGCCAACGCCTGTTGTGATTAATAATGACTAATTAGTTACTGCTCCAAATCATTCATTAAATTGCAGCGAAAAACTGTACTAGAATTACCTGTTAGGTGCCAGTACCAGAGATTTAATTGGTTTATGTTTGTCTTGTAATCGAATAAATTTTTGTTTCTTTTGTAGATGGTCGTGAATAACGATTACTCCCCCAGCAGGGTAGATGATTTCAGATTCCGATAAATAGTGCGCATTATATCTGTGTAGGCCATTTATTTTAGTAAGGGACATTATTATGATTTTTTTTCATTGCCTTTGTAGACAGTCATACGGCCATCTAAGCAATAAAAAAAAGTCTCTCCGCAAACCCGGAGGTTCCAAAGGATCCGTGAGAATGGGGTTATCGACAATCCGAACGGCCCTCTTTTGTATGGAGTCAAATGGAAGTAGCTGGTATTTGGGAGCCTCGGCCCAGAGATGAGAGCAGTTCTCCACGCGAGGCCGGACTTGTGCTTTATAGAGCAAAAGTCTTTGTCCAGGCGTGAAGTACCGCTTCGCTCTGTTGAGGACTTCCAGCATTTTGGTCGCCAACTTGGATTTGCCTTTTAAATGACTTCGAAATGTTGACCCCAAGTATTCCGATACTCTCGGAAAGTGGCAGGGATCCTTGGAATTGCGGCGCCATGACAAACTTTAGGATATTTTATTAGGATTTTAATTTTCAGGATATTTTAACTAGATTTTAGTGTTTTTTATACGCCGTCCAATCAGATATATCTTAATATCACATAAAATTAGTGTATTTAAAATAGGTAGGTAGGTACTCACTGAATATCTGTGCGGAGACCATAAAATATACGAGCCGAAAGATTCGGCGGCGAATTCAGGGCCATGATTATCTAGGTAAACTTTAAATTAGCGCATAAAAGATAGCAGTATGTAACCAACAAAATCAACTAGATAGTCTCAAAATTGATTATCATTTATGGGGTGTCATAGCAACCATACAAACATGTAATGGTGAAAGGAGATTCATTTTTCATTAAAAATAAAAAAAAACTTTCTTTACGTTTTGTCTGTGGTGGATAAAATCGGTAAACATTCAGTGGTTGTCGTGACTATATTTTTTATGTGAATATGGCTGGTGATAGGGAATATTGTGACAGTGCAAATATACCACCACCCTGCTTGTTAGTTATTATTGCCGCGTAACAGTGAGATATTTCTCTTCATTCTTTCTCAATTTTCCTTCTCAATATAATTTGAATCTCGAAGAAAGTAAAAAGAGAAAATCTCTTGATTAAACTTCATGAAAATGTTATAAATAATAGCCCAACTTTGATCTATTTTTACAAATATAGTGCTATTTAATATTGTTTTAATAGATTGAATACTTCTTAGTAGAAATAGCAGATTGAAGTGTTCTAAATGTTTGAAATAAAGGAAGTTTCAGAACTACGTAAGATTATTCAAATATAAATTCGTATTTTTTTAAAACGAAGTAATTTTAACGAACGACAGCGCCCACGAAACTACAATCTTAGTTTAATTTTATTCATATGATTTTTTGTATATTTTCGTTTGTATATTTATTTGTACGTGTTTAAAGTTAGCTATATAGCTAAACAATAAATTAAGCTATAAGCCGCTTTTTTCAACTACGTAGCCACATCTAAAGTGAGATGAAGATAACAAAGAACTGCGCATCGTTAAATTAACCGCATCTTTTTGATTAATCTCAATGTCATCTGCGCATCCTCACCGACATCCGAGTTAAGTCGCTGCTTCCCTTCACGCTGAAATATGAACATCGCATCACTATTATTTTTGCTATATCTATCTATTTATTATGTCAAGTTGGGTGGCAGCTTTTGCGTCGAAGAGTACCAATAATATGATGTCCGGTAACTGTTTAACATCAAGTAGGCAGTGAACTTCTTTCTACCAAAATCAATACTCCAAATATTCGATAATGTTATTCGAAGTACCAGTTTTTGATCAATAATGACTCCATTATATTAAAAAATTTATATGCTTCTGATAGTTATAAGTTAAACAAAGTGTAACTGAGTTTGTATAAAAGACTGACTAACATGACGTTCTATTCTTAAACTGTTCAATTTTTCGTGGGACTGTTGGATCGATAACACCAAGGTAGTCCATTACCGTTCGTATTTCGGTGTCGCTGTCCCTTGGTTGCGTGATTCAACAGAACATTTTTAGTACAAATAAAGTTCAAACTTATACTTATTTTTTATTATTATTATTTCTTACCGAAATCGACTACTTTGTAACGTATTGGAATTCATATGATGAGTACAAATGTTACATTGAACGTTTACGAATTTCAAAGCCATAATAAATTAAACACAATAAAACCACCTAACTACATAAGTGTTAAACATTCAAAGAATAAATAAACTGTAGGTTTTAAAAAACTACTCAAATAACCTTATAGTACGCTTCAAGCCAGCTATTTTCGTTAAATATTTCTGTTCCAAATTTTCAAATTCTCGGATTTTAATTTAATAGAATGAAACAGAAGGTGTAGTCATTTAATGCGCATTTTATAATTTCCGACATTTAAAATTGCTTTCAATGTACTCAAGTCAAAAAAAACTCTGAAAACACATTGTAGAATTAGATTTATAAACGAATTGTTTCTAGGTATTAATTAGGGATATATATATATATCTGTTGTGATGGCGCGTGGTATGCCGCATGCCGTGTGAATGTAAAAAACACAATTGTTTTTCCGTCGATACGGAACCCTTAAACAATAATTCCGTATAGCACCACATATCTATTAATTTCCGCACACTGCCTACATACAAATTAAATATGATTTTTATAAACAGGAGACTAAACAATATGTTGTATTAAACGTAACGCCAAAAAATACAAGAACATCTTGGTCTTCTTTTACATTCTTCATATTTTATATAAGTACCTATAAGAATAGACTACGTCATAATGTACATAGTACTATGTAGTCTGATGGCGTCATGTTATGTAAATATACTGCATATTTACGACTATAAAACTGTTAATACACGTGCATTATATGTTCTCGATAGTCAATGGCGTTTGAAAAGAAGGAAATTTAATTTACCAAGATATCTGCTTTTAAATTATTACAACATTCATAGATCACTATTTGTTGGGTTATTTTCCATTGTTTGAAGGTTAAATGATTAAATTTAGTTAACAATAATTTAAAAAAGACAAAATTAATTATAGAAATCAGTGAAAATTAATTTATTTTTTAAATTTATCCCGAGCGAAACATGAGAACATGAGAAATAAAACAAAAGTAATACTCGTAATTCGTGTAAAAGAATTCATGATCACGCTATAACGTGCTACGCTGGCACTTGGCAGTACAGTGAGTATGAGGTGATAACGAAAACGTCGGGGCGCGAGCGACGTCTCAGACCAGTAGTCACTGTATTGAGTAGCCAGTTCGACTCTACATGCGACGTGGAGCGCCACGATATTCTAGACTATAAGCTCCATACATAACCGCGAAAATAAACATTAACTATCTCTCCGATAAAACGATACCGCATATCAGTTTGTGATAACTCGCCAATGTGATAAGAGCCGAAATTGTGGTGGAAACTTGTCGCCGTTTGTGTATTATGTAAAACAATATTTGTGAATTTTCTGGTGTAATTATGGCAGCCACAGCGGGTCCTCGCAAAACGGTCTCTATCTACGACTACCCGGAACATCTGAATCCATTTCATGAAGAAGATAATCACAATAAGATAAGATTCTGGACTATCGGTCGTAAGCTAAATAGATCTAACAGCATCACTTTTTCTGGAATCAAAGACCTTAAAAATTCGTGGTGAGTAACGTTTGTAAAAATATCATTTCGAAACCAATTTTTAAATTGAAACTGTAGAAGCTTCGAGCGATCAGTTTCATTAGGTATTAAGTATTTTCACCCTGAAACTGTAATTAGATACCGTTATGCTGGTATTGGTTAGCTGTATGTAAACAAGACATTCTCTTGACCTTGTTTTTCTTCACATAGATTAAAGATTTCATCTGAACGCGCAATTAATGCAGGAAATAATTTATTGTTATAACTTGCGTTATATAAATTGTGATATAAAATGACTACACTTTAGATAAAACGATTCAATCAGACAACCGATAATGACTATTAAATCGTAGAACAATTAGTTCATATTTAACTGCATTTTTCTTGATTTTATTCAACATAGTTGTTCTCTTATCGTGGAAAACATTCTTGGAATAAAGATTGGGTGTGTTTTAAAAAAAAATAAGTTGCCTGAGAATCAACCACAGCCTAATCTATGTAGTTTCAAATGTAGAATATACTTACAAGCTGTCTTCCCTATAATTATTCGCCTTTTTTAGAATAAAAATTTAAGAAATTCCGCAAATAATCCCGAGAAGCAAAAAAATTTCATCTCACGCAGAGTGATAAAGTTTAGGTATACATATATGAAATATTGAATTTTAGTGGATACGATTAGTAAATACATTGTCAAAATATAAAATACGAAAAGACGCGGAGTAGGCATAAATAAAACACGCGAGGCAATGCGCATTGGTTGATGTTTTCATCGAACTATAATAAACGTCTGACACTCACACATTGCAAACAATACATTCAAAAATGTCACGACATGGAAGTGACTAATGCTCAAAATTAATTAAAAGTTAACAAAGTTAAATTAAATGATTTTGATTTCTGAAAGTAGATTTACGTAATTGTTGTGAAGTCAACAGATTAATCATGGCCTGTTTGATTCCCAGATTTAAGTTCTTTGTTAATTGTAAGGTCAACGAACGGCTCTTCTCGCTGATGTCGATGCTTGCGGTATTAACCATAAAATTGGCATTGATAAAAAATAACGAAGTTACAAATTTAAATTATATAAAATTAAACAAATAAAATGTAAATTAGGTCAGGATAAAAATTTTGTTTGTTATAAAAATGAAAGCATTCATTTAATTCTATTAAATTTTTAAGAAGCGAATAAATACATATCACGATAATAGAATTCTATTACATTGGCATTGTACCGAATACCTACAAAATCCAGCGGTTATAGAATCGCCTGACTCATAATTGTGTGAATATGTACATAAGGATCTAATGACGGGACCATCAATATGCGACTAGAAACCAATACTGTCGACAAATTTTGGTACATATGTAATTGGTGTTCGTTTCGATCCAAGTAATTAACTAAATTTCAACATAAATACTACCAAGATAATTTAAGGCACTGCTCCTGATATTGCTGATGTCCGACAGCGACGATTACTTCTGATCTGATAGGCCGTATGGATATATACCTACCTTCGTTGATAAAGCATAAACTGAAGAGTTAAAAAGAATTATCACGATACCAGAGTACATAATACAATTGATTTAAATTTTGAACTAAAGTCCAAATGCGTTATCCATCGTGCATTAATACAACAACTGCATTATCTACATCACAGTATTATTACATACATTTGTTAATAAAATACACCATTATATGTTTTAATAAAGAAACAAGAAACACTATATTATTATGATGCCCGGCACAATAATAATTGACCATTGTCTATCGCAGAAGAGAAATGGTACATTGTTTTAATAAAATTTATAGTCCTTTACCGCCGAGACTAAAATGTTCCAGAAGTTTTCACGTGTTTGTTTTATCGTAATGCAGGCGTCACTCATTTATTTTTAGTGTTGAACTCACTATTGTCTCTTATATACAGTAGTTGGAGCCACCGCAGGAATATTATGCGTGATTGGCATTTAATTTACACATTCACATGTCCGTGTTTAAGTAGTTTAAAAAAGTCGTTTGCGCAAGTCTTTAACGTTGACCAATTCTATTGTCATTTTCAATGTTAAGTAACTTTTACGAATAAGTCAGTGTGACGGATAAAATTACGGACTGATTTCGTTTTATTGAAAATCTAAAATACTGTGAATATGGTTGTGGTTCATTGACTTGGTACATGACTCGGTCCATATCC
Source organism: Bombyx mori (assembly GCF_030269925.1). NCBI lineage: Eukaryota > Metazoa > Arthropoda > Insecta > Lepidoptera > Bombycidae > Bombyx > Bombyx mori. The sequence continues at coordinate 10,640,520 of NC_085111.1, forward strand.
AATCCTCTCAAACACATTGAATTTTAAATATTCATCTCCAGATGAGGCGTCATCTTGTCTACTCATACCAAAAGGAATGTGAACATAGGTTACAAGGTAAACAATAAATAAATGTAGTATCAGTTATATAAATTGAAGAGCGGATTCGCATACTCATAACGTATTTTGTAACAATATAATGGACCAGAGAAACTATTATCATGTAAAAACTCAAAAGAAACTCTCTAAAAATATTCCATCACAAATACTACATATTTTCAACTAATTCGCTTTGTTTATCTCTAACTTCTATGCCCACATTGAAAACCTCTTTGTTCGTGAAAGAATATAAATTTTACTAAAAACGAGTAATAGTGTCTGATTTTATTTAAACTTACTCAAAAAAAGTACATTTGAAAATCAGCATTACATACTTTCATTTAAATTTGTTTTTTCAAAACTCTGTAAACATTACAGTAAATAAATCGAAAAATGCAAGAATATGGATTAATCCGTTCAGAAATATATAGTTAAAAATACTATATATAATAAACCCGACTTTATTGTTAAATATAAAACACTGGAAGCACATCACCTATCTACTCTTTCTACCTATTTATATATAGGTAATACGGTTGTATTCAAAATATTTTACACAATCAAACAAAAAAATGTCCATACTCCTAATCAAATCTGTTTGTCATTTAAAAATTATAACTTTTATTATTTGTGCTAAGTCACGTCGACAATGGTGTCCTACTCAAACTATATGTTATAGTTACGTTTTTTTTTTCTATTGGCCTAATAAGGTCGAGTACACCTGTTAGTCTCGTATAATCTATACGAGTATATGTATCAGTACCTAATGCTTCATAATTTTTGTTTTATTGAAAGTGACAAAGAAACAAATATTGGTCTTGGTTGTCAACTATGACTTTATTGTTGCAAGTAAGTAATAATACTTAATTCCAGACAAAGGATATATCCATCCATTTTACACTATGTATCGGAATGAATTATTTCGAAATTTCGTACAACCATTGACGTAGGTAGGCCCGCTATATGATCACCCATAATTTTGTTTTCAGCTTCTAGCTTCGTCGATCTTTTCAGGGTTAGCAATGAATTATATCAGGTAGACCTACCTACCGTTGACCTCCCCAACTAAGGTGATGCGTACAAATTGATGAATACAAAATTAGGCAACAAGTTTACTCAATTTTTCTGGGAAAGTCTGGCTTTTTACCAGTTTCCAGTGTATATACATACTTCCGTGACGTGTGCCACGTAATCGTGTGCATGTTTCTTTAGCACATTCTGCACATTAAGCGACTTGAATCTTAACATTTTATTATCATTACGTGTCATTCGCATATAGTAAAAATAGTTCCTTTATTCCGACACTTTTAAGCGAAACAATTCCCTTGTAGTAGATAACTTCGCTGTATCTTCGTAACACAAGCATAATTTAGTGTAGGTAACAAAGAATTATAAAATAAAGTAGAACGTAAAATATAGATAATCATTATCGTCATCCAGCCTAAAGCAGACATGCTAAAGTATCAAAACTCATGATTAGCGTTTCATGCTTAGGTATATTGCTCATTCTTGACCAAGCACTAGATAGGTACATGTACAAACACAACTGTATTGAAATGTTGCTAAATGCCCTACTTATAACACGAACATGATATTTTATCAGTATTTTGTTAACAAATGATTCATTTTATCCCCTTTATCTTGTTCTTGACAGCAGAATTTGTGAAACTTAACTAGCTAGCAGTATAGCTTCTGATCTCATAGTTAATACTAATATTAACAAACTACTTCAATGCCGTTGCGACAAATTAACAACTACGTACCTAAATGCAGTTTCGAAGCCAAAGCATCACATAAATAATTCAAATTCAAATCAAATCTTTCTTAGTAACGAGTTTTAGTTTAGAAATTGGTACACGCTTTTAGCTGAATGCCAATAAATAGCCAACACACAAACGACGCAACCTAATTAACATTGTTTTTGTCACGTTGTATACCTTGCCCAACCCAACTTTCCTTGTCAAAAAAGTTTGGTATTGTTACTGATGAGGAACTATTAACTAAACCAATTTTTTTTATTGCACTAGATGAATGAACGATCCCACGTACCACCTGTCATTAACTTGTTAGAGCCCATAGATAGGTATCATCACAATGCCAGAATTATAATGTGCATTATTGGTTGTCCCACCAGAACTATTGATCACGTTAAATAATAATTATATTTATAATTATCTTTTTTTATTGCTTAGCTGGGTGGACGAGCTCACAGCCTACCTGGTGCTAATTGGTTATTAGAGCCCATAGACATCTACAACGTAAATACACCACCCACCTTGAGATATACGTTCTAAGGTCTCAAGTTACAACGGCTGCCCCACCTTTCAAACCGAAACGCATTACCTACTGCTTCACGGCAGAAATAGGCGGGGTGGTGGTACCTACCCGTGCGGACTCTCAAGAGGTCCTACCATCAGTAAATTTATAATAATAATTAATATTTACCTAGAACTGTGAACTCAACTAGGTCAAGACCATCAAGGAAATCGGGTTAAAATGTAATTTTCATTGTCACCACGTAAAACGAGCATAAATATTGTTTATGATAATTAACAATATTAGGACCGTTCTACACAACACTCGATTTGAAAATATGTGTAATACCATTACTGGCGTTCTTTCTTGTAACGTGTTAACATTGGTTGCGATTTGTCTATTTTTCACGCTTCGTTATAAAACTAGCAGCCCGCCCTCGCATCGCTTCGGGGAGTAAAATTTATTGATTTTATTGAATTTTCCTTTTACACAAATCTGAACCTGAGAAAGTTATGTAACATAGAGTCATCACTATCCTGCCCTTCTCCCAGTCACTTGGGGTCGGCGCAACATGTTTTCTCTTCTATCATATACCATTTCTTCGCTCACTCCCCTCTTACCCATATCGTCTTTCACGCAATCCATCCATTTCTTCTTAGGTCTACCTCTTCCTCTATATCCGTCCACATTCATAGTTAACACTCTCTTACCAACCTCATTTTCATTTCGTCATGTGATATAGAGTATTGTATAGCAAATTGTTTGTAGTAACCTCCATGAGCCTCGATCACGTGGCTATCAAAATACTTTGTCAGCACTGTCATTCCCCTATCAACTTTTTCAAACACAGTCACTTCTGTCTGCCTCTGGCAATTCATAGAGCTACAAGCGTACTTTACGCCCTTTCAATTGATACACTATTTCAATTGAAACCTGCCAACGTAGTTTGCAACTGACCCGTGTTGGTAAAAGTTCATTGTTTTTCAATACACTTACCTTGAAAGCTGGCATTGTTGGCAAAATTTTCTTGAATAAATATTGTTGTTCCAAATTACGTGATTCAAAAGCAATTATTGTATTGCTGGATATGAGTCAAAACATTTTTAGAATATGGCCCATTTCCGGAAACTAATCAATGTAGTAGCTCTGGTGCCGATACCATTGGCGTCAATTTCATTAGACCACTCGCACAACAGAATCCCGGAGCTTCATTTTTAAACTTAAAAGCCTGGCAGTATTGGCACACAACGTTCATTGGTCCAATAGCAACGATTTGTTGAAGCATTTGTTTTAAACAATGTTAAATTTTTACATCCTCTTTAACGATATTTAATATTTGCAGCACACATTCTGTCAATGTTATGTCAAAAGCCTTAAGGTTACATTAGAAAAAACAATATAAGAAATAATAAATAAATAAATAAATATTTACTAACAATCACGCCACGTTAACTGGTCCCGTGATAAGTTCGTAAAGAACTTGTGTTACAGGTACCAGATAACGGATATAAATGTAAGATTTTTATTATACACATACATATATTTAATAGACATCCATAACCCTGAAAAAGACATTTATATTTATCATACAAATATCTTCCCTTGGCGGGATTCGAACCCGCGACCCCCTTGTGTAGTGACCATGTCACTTACCACTACACCAGACGGCCGTTAAATATGGTGATTAAGTTTTCTTAAATTTTCTAATTTTCCGTGCAATTTCCTTAATTATTTTATTTTAGAAGAACCTCCTCCTGACAATAACAAACACAACAAAAAAAAAGAATTATCTTATTTGATGCTGGATTCTATCCTAATGATGTAGGTAGGTGGCCCAGAGGCCTTTCCAGTTTTACCAGGACAGGTGGGCGAGTACGGGCTCAGCCAGGAGGGGTAGGATTTGCCAACAGCTACCCGAGCCCCTCCAAAGGAGACCTAACTCAAGCGAGTGAACATACTATAGAATCGGAATCGGGACCCCCTGAGAAGATCCGGCGAGAAACTCAGCGGGCTGAAGTTATGCGCGTACATACATTACTATACTGAGACCTTTGAACTTATATCTCAAGGTGTGTGGCGCATTTAAGTTGTAGATGTCATGGGCTCCACTTAACACCAGGTGGGCTGTGAGCTCGTCCCACCCATCTAAGCAATAATAAAAAACGCAGATTCATTTTTAAATTTTAGGCTAGGGGAGCGAAATCACTACATATTTTTTATTATGATATATTTATTGTTTCATATATGTAATTTTATGACCAGGAAAAACTCTAATCAACATCTACATCATTATATTTCCCATTAATTATAATTAAAATCAGTAACTATTTGTTATGTTTGTGAACATGATTTTCTATTCTAATGATAAAGGTTATCGTGTGCTTGACGTTTGTGAAATAAACAGATATAATTGATGTTAGGTAAAATGCATTGGTACGCAATAAAATTATAAATGGTGACTCAATTCAATACCAAAGTTCAAAGTCTATTTATACATATAAATTATTGCATGTTGCAAATGAAATACCTTTAACTGGTACCATTCCGTTTTTCTTGATGCGACGGGTAAATTCCAAAGTCAACCTTTAAAAAGTCAACCATCACAATTTATATTATTATATTTAATAGAATGTTTCAATTAAAAAATTTAAAGTGAATGTAAGTGATTTAATAGATTTTCGAAAATGTAATTTTTTATAGATATTTTTAAAAAATTGGTGAAAATCTGAAATCCCACGTGCATGGAGTAAAATTCAAAGTGAATTAAATAAAAAGAAACTCATGAATTACGTTGATCACTTTCCCACTTACCTAGTGGTATATATTCTCTTAATAATTCTTCATATAGACAAAATGTTAATATAAAGTAATGAATAACGTATAAAAATCTAGAAATTTTTAGAATATACGATAGGTTTTTTGAAAATGTTGTACTATGCTGTAGTTTGAAAATGTGATGAGTGAAAGCGTGAATCAGCGTGATGCTTCCGCGGTGTAGAGCGAACAACCCAGGTTACATACAGGTCTTTAGGGCCGAATGTGCTTATATTCTCATGTCAACTTTGACAATTCTTCAATAGTATTTAGTTCAGAAGAAAGGAATGAACATTTAACTCTTTATAGCCTTCAATAAATTAGTATTTAAGATCTATTACAATATATATCAAGAACTATTAGTCAAAACTACTGTCTATCTAGCGTTTTCTGCTTCGGCAAGTACAAACTCACCTAATCCTATATGTAGATTATTTGTTTATTATTCGTGAAGTATTACCACTTAGCTATTGAAAAAGTCTTTCCAGAAAATTTATTGAGAACAATCTTATTATTATTAATTAAGAACAATCATATTATTATTAATTTAGAACAATCTTATTATTAAGCGTCATTTTTGTGTCCTATAACAAAAATATATATCTAACTTTAATGGTTCTACTATGACAAACCAATAAAAGGTCAAGAGCTCGTGTCTTGATATCTTTACAGACCGTTTGTAGCTGACTAATAGAGCATTGTTTAACGGATCTGCAATCCTGAGTATCGTTATTAAAATAATCTGTTATAAACTATAAATTGAGGGTTTCTCACAGGTCACGTAATGAACATTCAATATTTATTGAGAAACCAGTTGAATCATTGCAAAAAATAAATTTCATATTAAAATCAGGTAGGTATAAGGCGCATACTTACTGCATATTATACAAACAACAGTATCTACGTGTTTACGAATAATTATTTTTTGTTAGAATAAGTTGGAATAACATTAAGATGTTGAACTACGGGTAAAACATATTCACGTCAAGTGACGCAAATACAAGTCATTAGATAGTAATTACTTACTAGTTAATAGAATTGTAACTTAATTTTTTGTGGTACGAACAGCCATTTTGATATTCAGAACAAAAAGGTTTGCATTTCTTGCAATACTATCACTATATTAAGAAATACACTTATTTGTTGAAACGATGATATTGCGATATATTTTTTTAATGCTTCGATGTGTGGATGAGCTCACGGCCCACCTGATGTTAAGTGATTACCGGGGCCCATAAACATCTACAACGTAAATGCCACCGTCCGGCGTCCACCTTGAAACATGAGTTCTAAGGTCTCAGTTTTTACAGTACAAAGGCTGCAGCATCCTTCAAACCGGAACGCATTACTGCTTTACAGCAGGAATAGGCAGGGTGATGGTACCTATCCGTGCGAACTCACAAGTCGTTCTACCACCAGTAAATCGCACCAGTAACCTGTCGTACGTTGATCGTACTGTGCCGTCACTTTTCTTTAAATACAAACAACATCCAAACATAATATTCACAATCCATAAGTAGACAACGATTGAGTCTGAACGTTTCTTCGTAACAGCAATGCGACACGCTATTAGCAAATGACTCCCCACTCTGAGCCCTTGAACTCGCCAACCCGTCTGAGCCCTCGAACTCGCCAACCCGTCCTAGTAAAGCTGTGCAGCCCTTTATTCCAAAAACAATCCTTCCATCCAAAAACAGATCATATTCACATTAACTAAGTCCATATACATTGATAAAAACGAATAGGTACGCATAGGTATAATTGAGACATTAAAAAAAGAAATTTGGTATTTTTATTTCTTTTAGTTGGAATTAAGTTAATTGAAACTCTTATGGACAGAATTGCGATCATAATCGAGATTTTATAAAGTGAAATATACGGAAACATAACATACTCTTCAACGGGTCGAGGCATTGTAATATGTACGTGAATAAAAGCACAATGGCCCGGATCGAGCAATGGTCGGTGGTCTGTCGGTCACGGCACAATTGTAACCGCTCAAGTGGAATCAAGTGCACTAAACTTCCATTACTTTTGTTATCCTTGCGCCTACAGACATCCGGTGCGTCGCTTGTGGGAACACTTCAAAATACTTAGTACTTTCATACTTTTGTATTAATATTTACGATTAGATTTATTAGGGATGCAGGTGTGCAATAAAGCTCTATTATAAGTGCCTAGTTGTTATCAAGTAGTCGAACGCGATATTTATAAGACATCACAATTTGTATAACGCCGCAAAGTTTCTCGCACGATCGTCTCCGTGGGTCGCGATTCAGATCCGGGGGTAGGTTCAGGGAAGCAGTGGCTTTCCTAGGACCAGTTTTAGCAATTTTCTCAGGTTGAGCCCGTGAGCTCACCTACCGGTCCGAGAGTAGTCACTCAAAACTATTTTTTTTTTTTTTATTGCTAAGATGTGTGGACGAGCTCACAGCCTATCTGATATTAAGTGGTTACTGGAGCCCATAGACACCTACAACGTAAATGCGCCACCTACCTTGAGATATAAGTTCTAAGGTCTCAGTATAGTTACAACGGCTGCCTCACCTACCTACCCGTGCGGACTCACAAGAGGTCCTTCCACCAGTAATGTATGTATATATTCTGAGAAATATATTCCTAGAATTGTGAATCGATTAGAATGATGTCTAATGCAAGAATGAGTATTCTAAACAATATTCTAAAGAACTACATATTTTATTTTTTGAAATTTACCATGTAATGCTCATGTAAGTTCTCATTGATTTGTTTCAGGGCCTTTAGATCGTTTTTAAAGAAAGGCAAAAAAGGTAGTCAAACACAAGAAAAATCCAAAACAAATCAGGCCAATGGAGATTCCAGTCCGATTTTATTCAGGCGAGCTATGCATTGTGAGTATACAAAATATTTACATTGTGCGCTATGACACTACATAAAATATGTTTATAAGCTATACTTACAATATCACACATGCAGTTGTTAATTTCACTATTAAGACACATGCTACTCCTACGTAAAACATATCATAAAACTATTGACGCATGAGACACATTTCGAGACATGATCCAGAACATCACTATCTAAAAATAAAGTAATCACTCAAGGTCTTTTGAAGATATTATTGGTGCTTACAGTTTCAAATGTAACTTGGCAAATAATTATTGTAAAATAAATAGTCAAGTAATTTCAAGCATATTATTTTGAAGTTGCAATAAGTCTTTCAATTAATACTAGCAACTAATTTTCGTAGGTTAACCAGTTTGATCGGTCCTGCGCTGTTTGCATCTATTGTGGCGAGGATTGGAAGGTCTATGTCCAGCAGTGGACGACTGTGGGTTGATAGAAAGATAGCCAGTTTGATACAGATGTAAATGTAAAATTCTTATTCATTTACTGGTGGTAGGACCTCTTGTGAGTCCGCGCGGATAGGTGCCACCACACTACTTATTTCTGCCGTGAAGTAGTAATGCGTTTCGGTTTGAAGGAGGGGGCAGCCGTTGTAACTTTACTAAGACTTTAGAACTTATATCTCAAGGTGGTTGGCGCATTTATATTGCAGATGTCTATGGACCCGAGTAACCACTTAACACCAGGTGGGCTGTGAGCTCGATCGTCCAACTAAGCAATAAAAAAAAAATCAATACGCTCTATTTTTAGATTCGTCGATGACTCCAGGCAATCGAAGTACTGTGGGCTCACCAGAACGTTACGTCTACGGAGGGTCCGTCACTCCGCTACCACGTTCAAGGTTCCAAGAAAGATTGCGAAGTTCCAGTCAATATGATACTAATTCGCTTAGGTAACAAATACCATATTATTAAGGTTGTTTACTTTAATACATTGTGTAAGTAATACACAACCAGGTTCTTAGTCAATAGAAATTGTAAAATCCAATTTCAAAACTATAAAAGTTTAGTGCTGTAAATTTGTTCGTAATTTTGTGAAGTCAACTTACTATAAATTCCTTTCCTATTTCTAGTAATGACGTGGCATAAGAACTATTAAGCTTCCATTGCTTATTACGTATGATGCTCGGTATATTATTGTACTATACATATAGGTAATAATTATTATATTTTATGTTGTGACATGATTATAGATGCGTTCTGGTTCCATCTTTAGGCAGGCACTAATTTTCCTAATTTATCTGCAATATAACTCCTCCCATGAATGACGTCGTGAAATTAAATTGGTGTAACTATTATTGTGGCTGTGTATCATCGTTTAGCCTATTTTTAAGGTCGATCAATCATACGTTCTAGTACGAAGTGTCCTTTGCATTCCAGTGCTGCCATAGTAGTGTTGAAAATTCACGTTGCTATGATTAGTATGAGCTCCGATACCGCTAATCAACAAGCGAGGCATGACTAGTCTAGGCCTATGAATGATATGTGTCTTAAACTGCACAAACAAGGAAAGTAAAGTCGCGTAAATCAGAGCTGTAATTCGAAACCAAGAAAGTCAAATCTATGGATTTGGTTGGTTGCAATTCCTTTCTCAAGCTCAACAATCCTAGGTATTATTATGTTGTCTAACCCGGTGGCTCAGTACATAGCGACCTTGACTGTTGACCCGATGGCCGTGGGTTCGATTCCCACATTAGGTACCTATACATTCATGCGACGGAGAGCTTTATTTGCCCTTTGTCTGTGTGTTTAATATCTATATGTGCTTATATGTTTATATATGTCTCCGGTTCCCATAGTACAAGAAGATCTAGTTTGAAAGAATAAATCCTAAAATAATAAATCATAAGTAATAATATTATATAATTTAATAATTATGTGTAATAATAAATAATAAAAAATTAATAAAATGAATGTGATTAAATAATTTATATTTGATAATACAGCGCTACCCCAAGAATGGCCCGCAGTGAGGTTACTGGGTCTAGACTAAGCGTGGCAAGTACAAACCCATTTGACGAGGATCCTGTGCCGCCGATCCGCGCGTCGCGACGCAAAAAGAAACGAGCCCCTCTACCACCGGCCCCTGCCTCCGCAGACGTAACGGTAATTCTAACAATTATTTTCAAACATGTAAAAATGTGTGGAGAAAATCTATATGGTGAGATCATACAATTCAAAGAGAGCGTGTCATCGATGTGGAAGATAATTATCGTGGGGGAGTAGGGAATCCTGTGGAAAGCCAATATACATACATACATGGAAATAGTCTCGAAACAACAACTATCAAAGGCAGCGTGGATGCTACATTCATTAAAAATTACTAGCAATTTACTGGTAGAGTTAATAGAGAAATACACTATTGACAGATACCTAGTTAAAGTCTAAATTTAATAATAATCTGAGCATCTATAGCAATATGTAGTTTGCAAAAGGTATATTGTATATATGTCTAGCGCTTACTTAGAGTACACTTAGTACTGATAAATTGATTTCTAAATCATATCTAAGGATTTAGTAAGATAAAACCTAAGACCAACCAGTAATACTATCGACTTATCTGCAGGTGAACAGCGAAATTTCGGAATTGAACATTAGTGAAACTGAAACGAACACACAATCCAAAACGGAAACTGATTTGGAATTAGAGGATATGAACCTGAAGATTGAACTTAAGATTGTCGAAGATGAAGATGTACAGAGAAAGACCACAGACGAAATAAATCTTCATATTGCGGAGCCAGAGGACTCGGAAAACAATAACATAGTAAAAAATGAGGTTAAAACGCCGGAAGTTACAGCTGAAGAACAAAACTTAGAAATAAAATCGAGTGAAATAAATGCAGAAGAGAACAAGGAACAAAACGTTTTGCATAATGCTGACTCCGAAGACAACATCATAAACACAGTTGAATTCCCAAAAGTTGATATCACTAAATACAGAAGGAATTCCAGTGTTAACGAGGACGACATTCGGTTACGTCGAGGTAACTTAGAAGACTTTCATACGCTAACGAATAAAAGAAGTAAAAGTGTGACGAATTCATTAGATACCAGTCACGTGACATATGATATACATTTGAACGACAACGAAACAAACGGGAGGGAAGAATTAAAAAAAGTAGTGTGCAAAGTTTATGATGATGAATCACGTAAGCAAAGCATAACCAGTACCGAAAAAGAATTTCTGGAAATAGATAAGGCAACAAGAGAACTTGAAAGAGAAATAAGCAAACTCAACTCGGCATTGCACGAAGAAGACATACCGTCTGTAGAAGAACGTTTATCTGTGTCTGAAATTAAAAAACGTTTTGATAAAAGCGAAAACTCGTCACCAAATCCAATACCAAAGCCCAGGAGGAGTCATTACGGTGGGTCAAGTTCCCCTGTATGAAATCTATTTTATGTTTTACGTTACTTATTATAGTGAAGACTACAATGAACGTTAGCTACAACGAAAATAAAACATTTTGTCATATGTATACCAAGACAAAAAAAATTACTTGCTGTTCCTATAGATAGTTTTTCAAAAAACCAATGTATAAATATATCTTGGAAGAATCTACTCCTGAAAATAATTTGGTGGATAATTTCCGATAGATATTACAAGTGTAAATTTTAGATCAAAAGCATAAGGTTGTATATTTGTGATAAAATCAGTCTTACACGGATCCGTGTGTGTGATTTTTCGTTCTTTTTTTTTTGATTTGACGACGGCTTATGCTTATTTGGAAGAATTATTAAATAAATCTTCTAATACCTAATATTCACGTCTATAATATATTGAAGCAGAAATAATCATAAATAGTCGAATTTGTAATGTCGACTTTGTAAATTGTAATCTTGATGAATATAGAGATGTTTATTTTTCACGTCCGATAAAAGCACAAAAGTTAATTGTAGGTTTTAATAAAATTACAAAAACTGACATGTGCTGTGGATGATTCGTAAAAAAATATACTACCGTATGCATTAAGTTATAGAGCTTTTTTTTTAATTTAGGGGCTAATGCAATATGTTGACGTTTAACACTTCATACATTAAGTGCATAATAATATACATAGGTCCTGTGTCTTTGTTTATTATGTTAAAAACTTGTGATTAACTATTTATTATGTATGTGAATGATTAAATAATAAATAGGTAGGCAATGTATAATCGCATTATATGCCATAAAACCTAGGACGCTGGGTTTAGAATTAGATTTCATTGTGATAATCACTTACTACTTATTGAGTACATATACATAAAGACAAGCTTCAGTGTAGTACACCTTATAACAGTCCCTTTAACTTTCATGAATAATAATAATGTGATGTTTATGGTCAACAAATTTAGAATATCAATTGATAATTTAATAGTAATATATATATTTTTTATTAAAGTGTAAATTAGTGTAAAGCTAAAAAGAAAAAAGGTAATATCACCATATTTGCAGAAAATCATAGCTAATAAGTTCATTGTGAAACCGTAATCTAAAGGGAAGGCAGTAAGTACTGCAGTAGACATGGAACGGGGCATCAGAATATTTCTAATTGTTTTACATGGCGTGCAGTGCAACGATCTCAAGAATAATCATGTCGCGTGAAAAGATCAAGAATTTTAATTTAAAGCATCCATTTATAACAGTAAAAGAAAATCGAAAATTTATAATATCAATTATGAATTTTCAGTGTAATGTTTCCCCCAAGTGAAACAGGGAATAAGGAAAATAAAGTTTATCCGATACGCTAAACACATATTTAGCTATCTTCATTGTGAACTCGTAATCTAAAGCGAAGGCGTTTTACATTGGGTGCAGTTCAAAACATTTATGAGAACGTTTTTTTTTTTCAGTTTTCCATTGTGTCAGAAATCATTGACTTACATAGCTGGTAATTTAGTTTTCAGATTCCAGTATGCGTCATACCATGCTGAGGGTTATTTGTTAGAGAGAACTATTATTTGTTAATAAATTATTTTATTTACTATCATGTTTTTTATTTTCCTTTATTTATATAATGTACTTTAAATTAGCCTATTAATTACATGGTATATGGTATATTGTAGTATGAAAAAAAAACAATGTATCAGTACCTAGTCATTTAATATTTTAAAATTACCTTTATAAATAACTTTAGACTTACAATATATTTTTGAGTTATTATAACTTGCTTACTCTTTCTTTCTTGTAATTTATAAATCTCGGTAAATTAGTGATCGCAGTATTGACGAGAACTTTGTATTCTTTTGGAAGTCTCTTTTGCTGTCTAGCCTGAAAAATACCAAAATTTTTTTGAGATTAAAAAATCTTAAATTGTCATATTTTGTGCTGTTAAAATCTGTGAACCTCTCGTCCACATTCCCAAGAACAGTTGAGATCAGGCAAGCAGTTAATCTTAAAACGGTAAGACAAATGTATATAATGCTGACCCCACCTAGCGGTAGGCAATTTTTTTTTTTTTTTGTAATATATCTGAATTGATGTAAACATTTCTCATTGCATTACCCAAAGCCATGATTCTCTCCAGTGTCCTGTGCGTAGGAAACGCATTTATGAGACAAGTAATAACACCTACATCCATATTTTATAACATATTTTGCAAAGATACAATTTCCGACTGGGAACTGAACCCCTTTTACATGGTCAGTGGACTGGGTCGCTAACCACAACACCAAAAAATTACGCAGTAGCACCTCAATAAATAAGGGCTTTCATATTACATACATAATATATACTTTATAAAAGCGACACTTGAACTTATCTATCTGCAGAATGGAACAATGATAAAGTATAGTGTACCATGCCTATCTAGAAACTCATTTAGGCTCAGTAGGCACAAAATAATGAATATATACCTTATTCTTTAAAATTGGTGCCAGTATCGCCAACTTGTCAACTAGTTTCACTTTAGCAGCTAAATAATCTGTTTCATCTTCAGCATATAAATCTACCAAAGTATCTAGTGCCTCGGCCAGCACCCATACTTCATTCTCTTTGTGTGATTGTTCTATTATGAAATCTGTGATGGTGCAAATCACATTAGAAGTGATGTCATTCAAGTTGTTTACCAATAATAGGGCAAGTATACCGACCATTCGTATTAGGTTTGACCTTATCTCAGGCACTTCACATTGTCTGATTCCAGTTAACATAATCTACAATAAGTAATCATTGTGAGTTAGATATTAGAAGACATGTATAGTATGAAGTTTTTACTGGTGGCGGTGGAGTCCGCGCGGGTGGTTACCACCGCCCTGCCTATTTCTGCCGTGAAGCAGTAATGCATTTCGGTTTGAAGGTTGGGGCAGCCGTTGCAAATATACTTGAGACCTTAGAACTTGTATCTCAAGGTGGGTGGCGCATTTACGTTGTGGATGTCTATGGGCTCCAGTAACCACTTAACACCAGGTGGGCTGTGAGATCGTCCACCCATCTAAGCAATAAAAAAAAAAAAGGCCTTAGATCTTATATCTCAAGGTGAGTGGCGCATTTACGTTGTGGATGTCTATGGGCTCCAGTAGCCACTTAACACCAGGTGGGTTGTGAGCTCGTCCAACCATCTAAGCAAAAAAAAAAAAAACATAATAACATTATTTCTTCGAAAATTCTTATTTTTAGATATTAATTTATACAATTAACCAAAAGTTGTGTTTATTTATTTATAAGTTTATTTTTTCATTGTGGATGGCTGTAAGTGAGTGGTTATTTATTCAACTATTGTCTGTTCATGAGTATTGATGTCGAAAGATTGGGCTTTTAGTTTGTCCTACCACTACTGCAAATATGTACAGGGTCGTCTTCTTCATAGTACCTAAACTAAGTCAGTTGAGGCCCAACTCGCAAATCATCATAAGCATCGTGAGTAATATCTATACTAATATTATAAAGAGGAAAGATTTGTTTGTTTGTATTGTATAGGCTCCGAAACGAATTTGAAAAATTCTTTCACTGTTTGGAAGCTACACTATTCCCGAGTGACATAGGCTATAATTTTATTTGAAAAAAATTAGGGATCCTTACTAAAACTTCAATAATGTAACCCAAGGTGTAAAAAAATTACCTAAAATATTCTTTACATCGCGTGCCCTGCGAAAACTTCAATAGTTTTGATAGATAGAATAAAATAATGTACTACGACTTTGTAGAACACATTATTATTTACAAAAAGTACCGCGACAGCATATGTCTAACAATTATAGTTATGGCGCAATAAGTGTTCTTTTATTTAAAAAAATTAAAAAAACTTTGAATTTTTTATTATAGACACGAGCGGAGCCGGAGCGGGCCGCTAGTTAAGTATATATTTATTACCCAATCGTATTTAATGTCAGCAGTAAAATAAAAAATCATACTGAAACTTACTTCTATATCAGAGATGGCCAGATCATTGAATAAGCTAATATCACTAGCTTTATCACTGTCTCTAAGCTTTATTTTATCTAGTGCAGCTCTCATCACTGCTGTAGCAGATTCTAAGAGATTTAAATTTTCTTCTCTTTGTTTGAATACTAATTTTCCTGCATCCACCCAGATTTTATAGATACCATTAACACCTCCAAGACTCGCATTTGGTAGTGAAGATATCATATTGTTAACACACAGTAGAGCTCTCGTTTGTAAACTCTGTAATCTAAAAAAAAATATATCAATTATAGTTCCTTCTTTACAAATATCTCACTCACTCTTGCTTAATGTTTTAAATGATTGTAACTATAATTGAAAGTAATTAAAACTACTTTTAAGGTTATCGGAATTAATAAAAATAAAACCTAAAAATGAGAGTTTAAACAGTAATTTTTTTTTTGCCACCTAACTGCCAGTAACATCGAGGGGCTATTATGCTTTTACTCTGACAACCGGGTAACATTACAGGGCCCATCCTGAAAGATTTTGCTAACATTCCATAAAAGTAGTTTTAATTATAGGTATGTACGACTCGCGAAAACCAACAGAAATACTATATAATTATAGTATATTACAGAGTTATTTAACTAAATCCAATTTCTTAAAATTTACAAATGAATACTAACTTTTTGCATATCAATTGAGAACCTTCATAATCTTTTAAAATCATGACTACATTTTGGGCTGGCATTTCTGTTCTTGCCCATACTCTTTGAAATACTTCAAAATTCACTAATGCTTCCAAGACTTCTGGAGGAAGTTTATCTTCTGTGAGGAGTGTACCATTTCCATTCTGACAAATTTCTTCATCAATTTCATTATTTTCAGAAGAGCTATCACTATTGATATCATCGCCATCTAAAAGTAAAACATCTTCTTAAAATTATTGTTTTAATACTTATGAATTACTCTAATCTGCTTGACTGATCAACATATTCTTATATTAAACACACAAATGTCAGTATTTTAGAAGACTTTCTTCTCTTTTGTGATATTACACAGCAAGGACTAAGCCTTGTACTTAAAAAGACGTTTTTTTTATTTCCTTCAGTAAACAGAATTTTGCATTATACTACAAAATTTGACTGATGCAATATGGCAAACGTTAAGTATGCAGCAATCTGCAGTGTTTTAGTCCAACTATTCAGTCACATTTAAAGAAAACTCAGACAAAAACTTAAGGATCACCAGAATATGCATCAAATATGTAACAGCAACAATCAAAGCATTTTATGATTGAGAAAAAAAAATTAAATGAAAGCATTAGCTTACCTTCATCTGAACAAATGTTAGCAATGATTTCAATAGCACTTTGTTGGGCATCCAGCATTTGAATGACTGCCTTAATTTGTTTGTCTAATATTTGCGCATCTTTAATTTTAGGTGGGTCCTCCATCTTTCCAGAAGTATTTTTCAATGGAACTTGACTTGACAACTGATTGCAAGCAAACCTATGATCCACTGATAAAGTCTTTGCTAGTATAGACATTATTTGATTTATCATTTCAATAGGTAAGGTTGTAAGTTTGCCTCCATGTGTATTTATTATAACTCCAGCAGATAATGTTTTAATTAAGAGTTGAGAGGGGTCAGTTCCTTCCAGATAGATTAAAGTTTGTAGCTGTTTTTGACAATTTGATTTGATTTTTTCCATTGCAAGTGGATTGTCTTCAACAACAACAAACAGGCATTGCAGTACTGCTGCTACTATGTCTATACCAAATAATGACATATCTAAGTATCTTGGAAGTATATCTAGTATCCTAGATTGACCAACATATTTAACAGCTAAGTCTGAAAAAGAAAGTTTCATCCTTTCACACTTATCATAAAGAAGATATATTTTAAAGCAATTTATATGTAAAAAATATATTTTTAATGTTTTTGACATTCCTCATACAAGTGCAAATAAATAAAGACTAAAAGATTTACCAGAACTTTCACACAAATTCAACAACAAATTAACACATTGAACAAATGTATCAATATCTTCATCTCTTGATTTAGAAATTGGATCAGGTATCCATGATTCTGCATGCTGAAATTAATTTTTATAAATAATTAATTTTTTTTATTTACTGTTTATGTTTTATACTATGACTGTACTGTTAAACAGCATATTGTTGGAGTCAGTCATCTCGAGGTAAGGCAGTTTGGTGTGCCACTTTAAAGCACCGATTATTTAGATACTCCTCAAAAGAGTAGAATCTACCTTGTATCTCAAGTATATATATCGGCGCAACATCACTATTTAGTGAACTAAAAATAAATAGTTAACTGTTTCCTTCACGTTATACATGGCAACAACTGTTTAAGACAGTATTCAAGAGAATTCATGACTATACTACTCCCACTTTCTACTATAATTACGAGTGACTATTGTCGCACAAAACATTCGAGCTCAAGCAGTTGAATTGAGCTCTCTGTTGCTATTGTTGTACACTTGAAATGTAATAAATGGAATTCATTAGAAAAGTGAGTCTTAATTACTTCACTATTGAAGGCAATGATAATGAGAATGATGAAGTCATTTTAAAAACACCATGGAACCAGCGTCTTGTGATATATAAGAATTATATAATGCTACCTATTTGCTCTTAACGTCACTATGTTTGACAGAGTAGTCATGTAGCCCTTTATATGTATGAAAAAGTTTCATATCAATGGGGCTAACGGCTCTCAAGTTTTATGTGAACATACATTTTCTATATATGTATTTAAATTGAAACTATTTTTGACAATGTGAATAATTAAAAAAATGAATGTATTAAGGCCTGAAGAAAAGTACTGAATATAAAAGCATTTTTGCAATAAATAGTAATAGGAATATTATGAGCCCATACAGGTACTACGATCTTGACTATTTGTTCCATGAAGCATTAACATATAGCAATTTCAAGGGTAACATAAATGTTATACAGTACATTTGAAACTTCAACCTGTTATCAGCATAAGTAGCAGCACTCACACTGTGATGACTATAGGATCCAGTAAACACTAAAATACATGGCTCTTGTAAATGCAATTTTAAATTTTAATAATTTACAAATCTAGTACACAACACACTTGAAAGTCGTAATGGTAATTCTACAAACTCACTTCATGAAAATAGCAGGTCAACGGTGTCATAATATCCTGATCCATCAGAGAATCACAAATATCCAGCTTAACAGCAGATAGATTTCGAAGCATACCAGATGATGCATTTCTCACAGAACTAGCAGGATCCAGCAATAAAGGAGCAGCAACTTTTACAAGACCCTGGTTTATAACTTCATCAATATTCTCTGGAATCTCTATAAACATTGCCAAAGTTTGCAAACCGCAATACTTCTCTTCAACACTTGCTCCCTGTAATTTAGAATGTGAAATTCACTGTTAATATCGTAGGATAGTGATTTTCTTATCTACTGTATTATTATGTTTTACTACTAGCCAATCATATTTTTATATTATACTCTATACTTTTAACTATTATACTTTTATTAAACACTGATCATAGATATAATAATTGAAAAATAGCAAAAATAATGGTTTAAATGTATAAAAGAGTTATTGGAGTCGTGCTAAGAAACTTCGGTATTTTGAGAAATCTTTTAACATGAGCTATTTGATAAACACAAGTGGTTATGAAGCTCACCTGCAACTGATCTAATATCGTTTGAACCGCATTCTCTTTGCTATCATTTGAAAGTTGCTCTTCTTCATTGCTCTCTTCGCTAACCACAGCGTTTTTGACTTTACGAGCCTTAGTTTTTCGAACCTTACCCATTTCGCTTGTAACCTAAAAAGTAAAACCAACACCTTACCATTTTTTAACAATTTCACATCATCGTAAAAATTTATTAAAATAATTATATAATCACTATTTATACCTATTAATCAATTTATTTTTTAACATTTATGTTGTGTATCATTGCAGAATTTTATCTATTGCCATTACGTTTGACAAAACGTGGTAGCAGGCACAGATTAATTTATTTACTTTTTTTAAAGGAATTTTATGACCTGGCAACTAAGACCTTTAGCTCAAGTCTTATCTCTTTTATGTATTTGTCTAATATCGTATAATTTATGATATTATATGCTTTAGTCTTTGTCATAGAGGATAAAACTAAGGAGCATAATCTCAGTGTATTCAAGTGTCCACTGAAAGGCAGCAGATTCAGGTAGCGCCATAGTAGCAAGTGGAAAGGTTTTGAAGTCGTCGTGGCCTAAAGGATAAGACGTCCGGTGCATTCGTATCTTGCGATGCAACGGTGTTCGAATCCCGCAGGCGGGAACCAGTTTTTCTAATGGAACACGTACTTAACAAATATTCACGATTGACTTCCACGGGGAAGGAATAATATCGTGTAATAAAAATCAAACCACAAAATTGTAATTTGCATAATTACTGATGGTAGGACCTCTTGCGAGTCCGCATAGGTAGGGACCACCAACCTGCCTATTTCAGCCGTGAAGCAGTAATGCTTTTCGGTTTGAAGGGTGGGGCAACCGTTTTAAAGGTCTACCAGAATCTGATTGCAAAAAGGGAAAAAAGAAATTAGCGCTAGCAATATTGGGGAAGTTGGAGTAAAACGTTTTGATAATTTTTTTTCTTATAGCGGCTGATTCTGTGTGATACATGCAAATATAAAAATGTATGCAATGATCAAGGATAATTTTTGAAATTCTTACTGTGGGGTTCGAAATTGAGATGAAAACTCCAATTACTCTGTTCATGAATTTATTAATTAATTATAGGCTATCAGAACTTGAAAATGGTTCCAAATACTGCACATCCATAAAAAAGTCTTCATCGGAAGAGGAAGACGAGGAAGGCGCAGTATTATTACCACTTTTCCTCTTTTTACCGGGCGTACTAAATACGCCTCTGTTAGATCTGCCTTCAGCAACAATTTGTCTAATGGTAGTATTAGAAACACTTGAAATAAACGAAAGTTTAGTATACATAATACACACGAGAATGCAATAAACAAAAGTAACCAGTCAACGCTTGCACATGGCTCAATATCGATGATTGTGTTGGTTCTGCACCTTGTTCAACAAGTATTCTTTGTTAAACATTGAAAACAATATTTCTTGCTTGCGATCGAAAAGGTTTCTTCGACATTTTCACCACTTTTTAAAGGAACTTTGAAGCCAAACCAAAAACAATTCCTCGAAATTTCAGTTTTGACAGATGACATTTTTTTTGTTGCCATATTTAAATCACTATTTTTTCCCTTTTTTCGCCATTAGATTCTGGTAGACCTATAACTATAATGAGACCTTAGAACTCATATCCCAAGATGGGTGGGGGCATTTACGTTATAGATGTCTATGGGCTCCGGTAACCACTTAACACCAGGTGGGATGTCAGCTCGTCCACCCATCTATGTAATAAAAAAAAAACAGGGACATAAACTACCACACTTCACTTCAATCCAGCACATTTCACTCTCACTCTGTTTAATATTGCTGTATTCATATCTTTTCCGCTTCCTACACTAGCGCTATTTCGGTAAGTCTTTCAACAATACGTGGCTTTTTACAGGTAGACACTTTTTCAACTTGTCTCCTATGCAAAATGGTACTCCTTACCTCTATTCTCTAAATTTGGAGGCCCTTGAACAGTTGCTATCGACCTCAAAGATTAGGTTTTAACCTGTACCATTTCTGGAAAAAAAGATTGTTTAATAGTATTTTCTTCGAAAATCATTGAGCAGGAAAAATAATAACAGCGTGCTAGTGATCAAAATAACCTAATAAGTATTCATTTCCTATCATTTCCGCGTCCTTTAACCCTTAATTAAACAAAAAAATATATATAAACATATATATTTTAATAATATAAATTTTTGAAACTGAAATTATCGATGTTTTACGGGTGGGAAATTATTTCCCTTTGCTTGTTCATGGACAATCATAGTGGGAAATAATTTCTCTTTGCCCGATTACGCCTATAAATTTAAATAGACTACTAATTTACCCTGACTCTGCTTTTGAATTTATTTTCCTTAATAAATGTGCACAGAATTATTTACGTAGAAGTAAGGTAGAGTATCCGTGTGCAAATAAAGGATCCAATAAGCAATAAAAACTATTAAGATAGACTTAACAGTCAACCGCCCTAAATATCGTCATCATCAGTATCGATGTCCGAAATCAGAAAGGTTTGGTAACACATTTTTAAGCGCTTAAAACAATTGAAACATTTTAAAATAAACTAAATAAATTAACAAAATTAAAAAAGTTGACAGAAATAAATCCCCACATAAAGTGATGCAAAATGGAGTCGAAGAACGGACAAAGGGAACTATTTTCCCACTTGCAAGAATAGGTATATTTCAAATGACAAGAATAGGCAAGAATAGGTTTATTACTGGTGGTAGGACCTCTTATGAGTCCGCGCGGGTGGGTACCACCACCCTGCCTATTTCTGCCGTGAAGCAGTAATGCGTTTCGGTTTGAAGGGTGGGGCAGCCGTCGTTACTATACTTGAGACCTTAGAACTTGTATCTCAAGGTGGGTGGCGCATTTACGTTGTGGATGTCTATGGGCTCCAGTAACCACTTAACACCAGGTGGGCTGTGAGCTCGTCCACCCATCTAAGCAATAAAAAAAAATTAATCAAATCCACACAAACATTACGTTTTTGCATTGAATATCCTAACCAAGCTACACAGAATATAATAAATGAGTACATCAGGTACATCATGAATCAACTACATAAGTACTTACAAGAATCTTTTTTGAAGAAACTTTATAGATTTATGTCTCCAATGTGTAAAAAATCGCGCATTTTTTTCAAAGTGACGTTAATTTGATTCTGACTTTCACACGTGACATTTGAAAGGGTGGGGGCTGCTCATAGTTAAATAATTCTGTAATGATCTTATATTTTAATTGTGTAAAAATTACAACCTGAATGGTTGCCATTTCAAAAATATTCGGAATTTTACCTAGATTGGGAGGGTGGGAAAATAGTACCTTGTGTCCGATTAAAGGTTAACGTAAAGGTAGATTTATTTTATCTTTATGTATGTAATTGGTATGAGTCGTATGAGTAGTAATTTCCAACCCAAAATTGCTAAGTTACTATTTATTATTATTTTCAATTTTTTATCATAATAACCATAAATCCATAGTGGATAATGGTTTTACACAATACTTAAAGCGTGGTCGAATTAGATAAGCAAACACCATCCCGACTACCAGGCGCCGTAGCTCATGGAACAAGAATTCTGGAAAAATCGAAACAATATTTGCTTTCAACTATAGGAAGGTAATTCCTGATTAGTATTTTGAAACTTTAATAAGACTAATTTACAGGCATAGACCTAGGTTTCATACTTCAGTGTTTACAAGTGAATGATAAAAAGTGCCTATTGTATCGAACGACATTTATTTAAAAAAAAAAAAAACAAAGGTAGGCGACAAAAAACACAATATGTTCTAGGGTGGTAAACACTTGTAAGCTGATAAAAAATAAGGAACTAAAATAATACTTTTGCAGTCTAGATCATCATTTATCATTTCACTGCTTATTACCCTGAATGAAATGTGTAATAATAACAGTCAAAAGTATTATTAATCATTATGTTATTTATCGTAATTCTTAAATTGAAGCGTTGCTAATAAAGGTTTGAGTGCAAGAGGCAAAAAGGCGGTGCCTTTGTGCGTTGCTTGACCGCCTCATTTACATGCATTTGAAAATGTGGTCGCGGGAGCTGTCGTCTCCCCGCTAGCGCTGTCTACATCCCCTAAGGCGAACGCGGTTTACTGTTTAACATAAATATAAAAATAATAATTATATCTGATTAAAATTACTGTTGTAAATGACTCTGTATGTATCTGACTAAAACTACTACTAGAGGATTGTGACTCTTCTTGGAACCGATGGTAGGGATTATTTTGTCTTTCATTATGTACCTACCCTATGTTCAATGACATCCTAATTGAAAATTATTTTGATTTTGGAGTTGTTACGGATTTATCTGCATTTTTTATATTTTACTGTGTCTGTAGGTATACATAGGTGGATAGGTTCTTTCTCAACGATTCAAATAACTATGCACATATTATTTTAATATCCCGACTCGTTCGTCGCAAAGCTGATTCGAGCTTGTCAAAAGTGGAAACGGGTGCATGTTTGTTCCGAATCTTTTGATGTTTTTTATTGCCTACGGTAGCAGACAAACTTGTGGCCCACTTGAAAATGGTCAGCGCTGCCAATGAACTTCGACAATAACAGGAGCAATATAGAACTTTGTCGTATCTACAGTAGTTCCTTATGTGATAGTTCGAATTTCTAGCTTCTTTTTTGACATTTACCGTTGTGCTTACCGTAACTACTAAACTACTTCGTTATATTTAGATAGATGTACCGAGCCCCTTGAATTTTTGACAGTTACGCGCGCCTTTTGATAATTTATAATTAATTTACATTAGTTAGCTTAAGCTTTACTTGAAAAGACGATTTTCCAGAAAATGACACAATTATCTCAATTTGTTAGATATGTTTTTAATCTAGTAGGTAATTAATAAGATAGCACTTAAAATCTATAGTTAATCGACATTACAACGTATTTTAAATATTTTAGGGCGATCAGCCTAAAACTATTTGATAGAACATCAATAAATAAAAGTAAGCACGTCGACGTTGCAACGTCCAGTAGCCGTCTCTTGGGCTTTCTTCATAAATCAAAAAGTTGTTTTTGTGTGTTATCGGCGGATAATCGGCGGGTGCTGCTACCGCGCCGCGGCCTCCTCCCACACTGTCGACCCACTCTCGCACGAAGTTTTAACTTTTTGTTGAATTTTTTTAGGAGAATAATTACCAGACCGATAACATTTTAGGAAATAGTGCCGTTTCATATCTTCACTTCACCTAAATATGGAATCTGATACGATTTTAGGAAACCAGTTAACGAAACACCTAGCATTACACAAATACAACTAATAACTTACAAGTCACTCAAGTGTCCGTTAGACATTTCGAAATACACAATTTCTCAACTGTTTCCATGCTAATCATAATTTAAGAATATTCTTTGGCATTATTTAGATTATTCTTACAAGATTTTGACTGAAAGCACCCGTTTAATCAAAGAAGATGAATCTATTGTGTAGTATCTAACCTAGTACGTGGGTATTGTAACTTTTCATCTAAATGTAAATAAATAAAATAGCGATTTGCAAAAATACTGTAGGTAAAGAAGAAAATTCATACTTTTATTTACTTTTTATATATGTTAACGGAAATGTATGTAATCCGTCATTGTATACAATTCCTAGGAAATGTATGTAATTCCTAAAATCGCACGGAAATGTGTGAAATTAATTATATTATACTTACACATTACACATTTCCTAAGAAATCTATACATTTCCTAAATAGCAATCGGAAATGTAAAACATTTAAGATATTGGTGGGTACGCGGGGACAGCGGGACGAGTCTTGCACTACGGTCAGTTGCCAACTTGCAATCCACTGGAACCGGCCAGGGATTTAAGAAGTGCCTTTGCAAGAAAAACTGTGCTACATCAAGATGTCTGTGTTTTAAAAATAAAGTATTATGTACTTCCAAATGCCATTCGAGCTTACCCTGCAAAAATAAATAGCTATATGGACTGACAAAGTATTATAATATAAAGATTTACTTTTATACTTTGACATTTATAATTACTTAATTATCAGACTGATTACTTGCCAAATGAAAATTTGATTTTATAAGAATAAATATAAGTTGAGTTTGTGATACTTTAAAGCCTTCGTCAAACAGAACGCGTACTTAGCGCGCGTCAGAGCGCTAAACTAACGCCGCGCTATGACGCGCGCTAATTACGCGTTCAAAATCAAAATCAAATCAAAAAAATTTTTATTCAACATAAATGAAAGTACATACTTGTTGAACGTCAAAAGAACTACCGTTCTGTTTGACGAAGCCTTAAAAGTTAATAGATAGTTGATTTTAGAAGTTTTAATTAGTAAGATAATATGAATATAATATTTTTATTTTACGGTATGACTGTTACCCGATTGTCTCAATAAGTGTTATAATAAAAAAATATTATTAACAACGTGTTTTATTACAGAAAGCATTTACTTTATACATTTCCTAATACGATATTGGAATTATATACAATTCCGAGGAAATTTATACATTTCCTAGGATATCTATGCATTAAATAGTTTTTCAAACAATATTTTATACATTTCCTAAATAGTATCGGAATTGTACACATTTCCTAGGATTTGTATACAATTCCTTGATTTCATACATTTCCGGTAACATATACACATTTTATAAATGTGAGTGTGTGTTTGTTTCCCTTCTTTTACGTGGAAACGAAGCAACGAACTGACATGTTTTAATTATTCAATATTATTTAATAAATATAGGCTACATTTTATGCCGAAAAAAAACCATCTCATTCCACGGGAAACTGTTTTATTCTCTTTATTAGAAAAATTAACTGAGCACGTGGGCGAAGCTGCGTGTAACAGCTATTGAAATATAATGTAAACTGAATAGAGAATCTGTTTTAATAAAAAATACACATTCAAAAACTGCAGCATATTAGAAAGTTAAGTAGGTAGGTAGGTTTAGTATAGTAGATATCACATGATTTTTTGTGATTTTTGTTTACTAAACAGCTTTAAGCTAGGGCTGGTGAACAGGTCCGAAACTCATCTCAAATTGCACTTACATTTTGTTTTGAAAAAGCAGCAAGAGAACCTTACTACGGTTACGGATACGTAATTTAAATGTTTCCTGATTTTGTCTTTCATTATTATTTTACTTGAGAAATTGTTTCATTTAGTGAATGCTCAACATAATTATTACGTATTAAATGATGTTAATTATAATGTTCTCTTTATATTTTAAGTTGTGTTTTTTAAATGAATGTTAAAATATGAAAAACAAAGGATTTTTTTTTTATTGTTAGGTGACGCATGACGGCTTAGGGATTAACATGAATAGGAAGGACACAAATGGACAAAAATTACCTAGCTAATATAGGTGGTTGTACTCATTTAAACCCCACATAAACAAAGGAAACTTTACCAAAAAAAACAATTGGTATTTTTTTTTCTAAAAACGTTTTGAAGAAGGAATAAGCGTATTTAAAAATAACAAAATTCCGATTATCGGATATCTAAGGCTCACAACTAAGCTGGATGGTGGTAGTTACTCATGCGGGCTTACAATATAAGTAATAAATTGAACTATAAGCCGAAATTAGACAATTGATAGACTTAACCATACCACCTGTTTTCTTTTTAAGATTTCCACAAATAACATTGAAAGCCGTCGTTTATTATTCCGGTCACCGTCCTCGCCGAACCCGTCTCTTGCGACGAAGGGCTCGACGAGTACCTAACCCATAGACACAGCCCACTGAGTTTCTCGCCGGATCTTCTCAGTGGGTCGCGTTTCCGATCCGATGGTAGATTCTGAGAAGCACTGCTCTTGCTGGGACCAGTGCTAGCAACACTCAGTGTGAGCCCCGTGAGTTCACCTACACGTCAAGGAGAAGCTGAAATAGCCTCTCAAAGCTATCAACATGCGTAAGAAAAAAATCATTTTTGTTTTAAATAATCTAAACAGAATATGCGCTAATTATGCAAAATGACAACTATGAACCGAGAGATGAGCTTATATGGGCTGACGGCGGCATCGTGGCGCGTCGGTCTGGTGTTTGTGTCAGCACATCTACTTCACGTAATTGCACCCCCGCAGCGTGATGGATGGCCTGCCAAACCGGCCTTATGCCCTCTCTCTCTACCCCGCACACCCTACGAGCATCGATGCTACGAGCAAAAGGGATGTTCCCAGAATTTTTATTATCATCTACATCTGATATCGTACGCCGCATTATTTAACATCTCAAAAGCGCCGTCTTAAATGACAGCCGTGTACAGCTTACTCTTTCCGGACCGCACATTTTGTAGATATTGTACCTTTAGTGATAGGTTTATTTAAAATTAAGCCTAAACAGAGTCATAATCTAAAATTATGAGCTACATCTCGTTTATTGTTATGAGCGCATACGGGTCAGAGGATCTTATCCGCTCCACTTTGCTCCCTATCAATTATTCAAAGCTGACTTAAGACTGACTTGAACTCCTAATGTGGTCGCCAGCATTCACGCTATGGTATTTGTGGGGTACGGTAACAATTACGGATTACTAATAGAGTCGTGAATACGTCTGCTCACTTACGGCACTAAAACTCAGGCAAG
The DNA here is from genome assembly GCF_030269925.1 of Bombyx mori. NCBI lineage: Eukaryota > Metazoa > Arthropoda > Insecta > Lepidoptera > Bombycidae > Bombyx > Bombyx mori. Next base: position 10,668,174 of record NC_085111.1, read on the forward strand.
CTTATGTTAAAAAGCTCACTAAAAATTACAGTTCCTAGTTGTGACGAACGTTCATGATAAAATTGAAACAGTTGGTGCATTATAAGTTTTTTAAGAATCATTAATATAAAAAAAAAATATTTGTAAATTTGTAATGTTTTACTAATCGACAATACCATAACTTACAATGTTGGCGACACGGTTTCTAGCAACTTGCTACAATAAGAGCGCTAACGAAATGACGAAAAAATAATCGATCTCAAAAATTCATCCACAGTAATTTACCGTAAAAACTTATTAAAGTTGTTTTGAAGACATACCTAATCGATGAGACATTCCGGCCCATAGTCGTCATTTTAATGCTTTAAGTTTTATGTTCTAACAGAAATAACAAAGCCTTCTATGGAACTACGTGATTTATAAACGTCATAAAATTTGATAGGGTGTTCTCAAAATAAAAATCTATAAAATGAAACAAAATGAGAACGGTGTTTTAATTTTGAAGTACTGTGATATTTTATAGCTATTATATTATGGTTTTTTGGTGGGATGGAGCGATTGCTGTTGGCCCAAAGACCTTCACAGCTTCACCAGGACGATTGGACCAGGGCTCAGCCGGGAAGGCAGAAATTTACATTCTGCATAAAAAATAAAACTCCATGTTTCTACAGTATTTTATTGGGGTCATAGGATCACTGAAAATCTTTCGTGCTTTTTCTTAAGAGTTCATTTGGGGGTACATTCCCTAATCCTACCCGTAGAAACAGTACCTATTCAGTAGGATTTCGGGGAACACGTAATCTTAAAATTTTTACAACTGTTTTCTTAATTTTTTTCCTTTCCAAATTCTACCTATCCCACGCTTCTTATCTCCCCCTAATTTTACTGCTTGGGAATATAATAGTGCTAGTGGTGGATGGGGTCGCGTACCCATTTCCCCCTGACGAATAAACGAACAGATTAATTATAATTATTATTAGTGTAGCATCCTATGAAACTGTAAATGAAGGATGAATTCGTGGCCATCAAATCGTGAAATTATCATTAGAGATGGTTTAAAATGACGTGGAGATGGATTAAATTAGTTATCTAAGTTCATATGACTACGAAAACGACTGGGAGATGTCTAAAAGGGACTACTTTATTTTTACTAAGCCTGGAAACTTTTTGAGATCCACATTACTTTCATGAAGACAACGTAACCTAACTTTTAGAAGTCGTCGTGACCTAAATAAGATACCCGGGGCATTAGTACCAAGCGATGCAACGGTGTTCGAATCACGCCGGCATGGGCAGGTACCAATTTTTCTACTGAAATACGTACTTAACCAATGTTCACGATTGACTTCCACGGTGAAGGAATAGCATCGTGTAATTAAAATCAAACAAAAATGCAAAATTATAATTTGTATAATTTCTGGTGGTAGTGGTGGTGGTCTTGTGTATCCGTACGGGTAGGTACCACCGCCCTGGCTATTTCTACTGTAAATGAGTAATGCGTTTCGATTTTATGAGTGGGGCAGCCGTTATAATGTAAGCTCATGTCTTAATGTAGGTGACAAAATTTACGTTTTAGATGTTTATGGGTTCCGGTAACCCCTTAACAACAGGTTGGAATGAGCTTACCCACCCATGTATGCAATAAACAAAACGGAAGGATAAGACGTACAACTGCGATTACGTGATTGTGTGTGTGTGTGTGTTATGTGTTATTACGAAGAAAAATATCTAATTAAATACTTCACACATGTTCACGAATAATAGCCACGATGAAGGAAGTACGGTAAATGTGTAAGTGGTAGGGCGTACTGTAAGCCCGCGCGAATAAGTACCACATTCCTTTCTATTTCTGCCGCGAAGCAGTCATGCGTTTCAGTTTGAAGAGTGGAAAAGTCCTTATATTATTACCCACTGAGTATCTAACCGGATCTTCCCAGTGGGTCGCCATTCCGATCCTGACAGATGTTAGCAAGTCTCTCTGGCTGAGCCCCGTGAACTCGCGTACCGATCGAATTGAAGCCAGAATAGTCCCTCGAGGCTATTGGCAGAAAGGTAGGCAAAAATACATCAAAATATCTATGACCACCAGCAACAATAATTTGTACTTACACAAAATCATAAAAGAAGTTATTAGTAATTGTACTGAACGTAAACTTAATTTTAATCCACCCTTTTCCGGTCGATCAACGGGAAGAAAGGAAAAAAAGCTCAATATTTGGACAGAACTGATTTAAAAAACACGACCGGATGCGAATGCGTGCACTGGCGCTAACATAAAGAAAGGCACAGGATGCGATTTTCGACAGAATAGTTCCAAGACTCGTATTCCCAAACGTATCACAACATTAAAGCGGGCAAAGAATAGTTTTTTATTTATTCTCTTTGTAACAGAAATTACGATACCCAACACCCGAACTTATCCTTGAGTAAAGTCGTATTGAATCAGCAATGAGCAAACTTCCGCAACGAAATCCGAGCCTACTCCATTCGCTTGAGGATGATCGATCGCCTCGTTGGTTTAGTGACTAGTGACGTAACCCCTATTGTATACCGGAGGAAACGGGTTCAATTCCTTTTTGAAATCAATATCTTTGTTCAAAATTAAAGATATTATGACTTCGGGGTATAGACGAGCTCGCTTTAGTTTTGATTGCGTGTTTCCGGTATTCATTGCACAGTACGGAATCTTAGGTTGAGAGACCGTTAAATATCAAACGTACATTATTAGATTTGATTCTTACAGTAATTTACAACCATACCATTCACAGACATCGTCTTTGTGATTTCGTAATATAGAGTTAAACAAAATGTCGTGTGCAACCTTGACAGGACCAGCTAGCTAGCAGTATCCCAAGTTGATAAGTCTGTTTGCAAATGGGAATCAAATCGACGTCTCCTTTGTTATAAAAAAACTATTTATTTACACTAGAACATATCAATTTAAATATAGCTGTCTAACAGGACGCGGAATCATTTGTTTTAAATACTTCATAGGTACATCCTGTATTCTGTCAAGTTTTTAGAACAGTAATTTCACTAAATAGGTATATTTAGAGTGTAATATGAACGACATTATACTGTAAATGATTAACGCGAACCCATGTAAAGTTTCAGTTGATAAAAATTTATAAGTAGCAAAAATTGCAGGCGCTTACGAGCCGTGCGTAAACGATGTTTCGTTTACTTTCTTAATATCCATAAACATCAAACACTCTCCATATTTTACTGATTCTTTTAAAATTAAGATTACAGCGATGATTTAGATATGCCTCAAAGTTTACACACGGCTGATAGTATTTCTTGCTTTATTTACGTAATGTCTATGATTCCCTGCTTATTTACACTAGTTGATAAAAAAAGAGCGATAGGGAAGCGGCTCTCTTGTTACGAGAAAGAAAACTAAACAAATAAAATGATCCCGCTCTTGCGTCGCCTGTGTAACACCGGGGGTAACTCTGATAACGTACGAGATACTAAAATTAGACAGTCCGCGCTTTTGAGAACTTTATATAGTTACCGCCGAGCTTGTTACGTAAACAACTCAAAGCACAGTGAGACGTCATATAAAAACGAGAATACCGCCGTTGTTTTATTGTTACTAGTGTTCTCCCTCATAGTCGAAATAAGACTATAATTAATTGAAATTATAAGTTTGAACATTATTATGGTTCTATTGTAAAAAACTATAATATACTTCTATAATCACAGATTTCGCTAAGACTACACTGTAGGCAAATACTATGGACAAATATGTACGGAATTTTTGGCGGGAACGCGAGGAGTGATATTGTGTGATTTGTTTTATTTTGTCTATTTAGTGTTTCTTCAGGTTTATATGTGTAATAACGGTGATTTATTAACTGTTTAGTATCTGTGAAAGTGCACAAATGTGGGAAAATGAAACAAAGCCGCTGTACGTAACTTCTCGGGATCCTCCATAAAGTCAACTGAGAAAGTCACAGCAAATGACCACAATTTTACTGAGATTATATTTCATTCCATATCATCCCATTTCATTTCATGGCATGCTTCATAATATTAATCAACTTCATTTCATTTCACTTCATATTATCATTTGCAAAGTTAATTACTACATTAATCAAATTACTTTCTCAACCTAATATATCTAAACCGTCCCACGCTGCTAATTTAATTCATACTTACACTAATATTAGTAATGGCCAACACGGACAGTTTCCTTCGTTTTTTATTATTTATAAACTGTAAATAATTAAAACGGCGAATTATAAAAATCTTATTACTTGACACTGGCTAATGCACAAACCGTGCCGGAATAATGCACAAACCGTGCCAATAAATAAAGAAGAAGAAGTTTTAATGGATATGTACGGTATAAACGTATTTCCAATTAGGTCTGTTTGTTTATTGGGGCTAATATTCCAAACGGCTCTCTTATTAATAAATAGATATATTTTCAAGTCATAGTTTAAGCTACTTTTATATCGGAAATCCTTACAACTTGAAGACTTTACTGGTGGTAGGACCTCTTGTGAGTCCGCGCGGGTGGGTACCACCACCTTGCCTATTTCTGCCGTGAAGCAGTAATGCGTTTCGGTTTGAAGGGCGGGGCAGCCGTTGTAACTATACTTGAGACCTTAGAACTTATATCTCAAGGTGGGTGGCGCATTTACGTTGCGGATGTCTATGGGCTCCAGTAACCACTTAACACCAGGTGGGCTGTGAGCTCGTCCACCCATCTAAGCAATAAAAAAAATAAGACTAAATTTAAAAAACAGTAGAATGGATTATTTTTTATGGGTTCGCTAGCCAATAACGGACGGGGCAAGAAGAATATACATTTAAAAAAAAAAAAATATTTTCTACATTCTATACCTACAAGTAAATACAAGTAGAAAATAGTTATATTATTACGTATCATTTGTCTGTACTATAAACCTATGCACAGATTACTATATTACTTAAGAATAACTTTTATAAATAAACCCAATTAATGAATTCTGTGTGTACATTAGAGGACTTAAATTAAATAATTTAATATGTTACCTTGTATTTAATGAGGGGTTCTTATCCATTTTGAAACCATTGTTCAACCGACTTCATCGTAACATTTATTACATAACAACTCGAAGCGTATGTAACGTTCTATTATGTTTATCACAAAAAATATTCCAAGAAAGTGTCGGTGACTAGATATCTGAGCATAAATTCAAACCTGTAATTTGAACAGAAAGGCCCAGCCGTAACTGCCCGTGACTATAATGTATGGAATGATAAGTGCTCTCTAGGAAATTGGATCAGCGTGGTAAACAGAAGTAATTTTCTTGGAAACTTTTGTACTTGAAATATTTAAGCGGCAAATTTACTTCATTGTTTGATGGGTTAGTTCAAATTATGCATTCCCGGAGTTCTAGCGGTTTATAAATTATAATGTTTCGCTAAGCCACTTAAGCTGCCATTGATTCCTTACAAATGTTTTGGTTTAAAGTAGCCCGTTCTAAGTTAATAAACAAATACTCATCGATACATACATTTTTTTTTATTTAAAAGCAATTCCCAGTGCTATATCACAAAACATCTTTTTTATCACAAATATTACAAATATACCTAAACCTAACAACATTCGCAGAACGTCGGAAATAGCGCTTCCGAGTAACTCTTGCATTGAATTTCTTGTCGTCTGTGTTTATTTATATTTCTAATATAATCCGTGATGGCGACCGCAAACAAACGTAGATTGTATCACTGACGACTAGAATAACTGTCTCGCAGTGCTTAAACATAAATCCCTGTATAAACGTAGCCGAAGACACAAGGTCTAAATTAAGTCAAACATATCTGAACAGTGAACACACTTCCTGCCTTTTTACATGTTGATAATAATCTCGGCGTTCGCGTTAAAATGTTTGGTTTATCTGTTAAGAACATCAGCCGCAACCGGTAAGCGAATGATTTATTTTTTAAAGAAACACTTTATTACTTATCCCATTTTTATCTAACCAAAATTTTTACTGTGTACTACAAAACCTATAACATTCATTAGTACGATTGACGAGTTAGGAACAGTCTTGGTGCCTACATTAACTATTATAAGTACATATTTGTTCCACTTGTTTATATGTTCTGTTCTAATTCTGGTATTCAAAATAAACGCTTTTGTAACTCACAAATTTTAAGACACGATACACGATTAACAAGCACCTACCTAAAATGTAATGTTTAGAAATGACATCAGAATTGGCATTAGAAGATAAAAAAAGTTTTCACCAAACTAAGACCTCTGCGCTTCAGGGTTGAATTAAAAACATAATTGGAAAAAATATATTAAAGAAGTCTTTCTTCTGAACATAAAAAACTTCATGAGATGTATTGGAATGTGTATTGAGAAATAAAATATATTTACTATACTTGTAAGATAATAATATGTTATGATAGTCTGTGAATTTTGATTCAAAGACCTTTGCGGCGCGATTCGCGGACACAGAGATCAAAGCGCACCGCAGGTACTCGTATGCGGTACCCGATAGGCGACGTCACGTCACGTATTGAGCACACGAAGCTGCCAGTCGCCACAGCCGGGCAGCCTAGCCACTGTGCAGTCGTCCCTTGGCCACTTTTCACAACATAACTTAGACGATTAAAATACGTATTCTATCTTCTTCTTCTATACTTAGTCTGGCCATAAATACTGTTACAATTAAAAATAAACAAAATATTACATTTGAATTTGGAATCTGTCATTTTTATATGATTGCTCATTGATTTTTCTCATTTTGGCGCCAATACATTGTACAATATTTTGCGATATTAAAATGGAGTGGGTGATAAAGAGAACCGAATCGCTGTGATTGCATTACACTAAGTAGGTATGGAGCCAAATGCAATTTTTAAAACTCTCCATACGCTTGGTATTAGTGAAATGTACCGGGCTATTAATAGGTGCAATGAGACCTCCTCTGTTTGTGACAGAAAAAAATCTGGCCGTCCACGTAGTGTTCGTACGAAAAAGGTGGTCAAAGCAGTAAGGGAAAGAATTCGAAGAAATCATGTCCGAAAGCAAAAGATTTTATCTCGGGAGATGAAGATAGCACCTAGAACCATGTCGTGTATTTTAAAAGATGACTTATGATTTGCAGCCTATAAGAGACGTACTGGTCATTTCTTAACTGATAATTTAAAAGAGAATAGGGTGGTAAAATCGAAACAACTACTGAAGCGGTACGCAAAGGGAGGTCATAGAAAATTTTTGTTTACGGATGAGAAATTTTTTACAATTGAGCAACATTTGAACAAACAAAATGACCGTATTTATCCTTAGAGCTTTGAGCATAAATACCATCGATATATTACCATCAAGCTTCCCAATTAGTCGACAGAGTGCAACGTGGGCACTATCCGACTTCAGTGATGGTTTGATGGGTATTAGCTATGAAGGAGTGACTGGGCCATACTTTTGTGAAAAAGGTATCAAAACATCGGCACAAGTGTATCAAGATACCATTCTTGAAAAGGTAATGAAGCCTCTTAACAACACCATGTTCAATAATAAGAATGGTCCTTCCAGCAAGACTCGGCGCCAGGTCATAAAGCTCGGTCTAGGCAGTCTTGGTTGGAAACGAACGTTTCGGACTTCATCAGAGCCGAAGACTGGCCGTCGTCTAGTCCCGATCTTAATCCGCTGGATTATGATTTATGGTCAGTTTTAGAGAGTACGGCTTGCTCTAAACGCCATGATAATTTGGAGTCCCTAAAACAATCCGTACGATTGGCAGTGAAAAATTTTCCCATGGAAAGAGTGCGTGCTTCTATTGATAACTGGCCTCAACGTTTAAAGGACTGTATTGCAGCCAATGGAGACCACTTCGAATAAACTTTTTATACTTTAAATTGTTTTATATTTATGTATTAAACTAACACACTGTAAAAGTAATAAATGTTATTTGACATAGTTTTTTTTTTGGTTTTCCTTTGTAACAGTATTTATGGCCAGACTAAGTATATATAAAAATGAATTGCTATTCGTTAGTCTCGCTAAAACTCGAGAACGGCTGGACCGATTTGGCTAATTTTGGTCTTGAATTATTTGTAGAAGTCCAGAGAAGGTTTAAAAGGTAGATAAATATGAAACTGCTCGGAATTAAATAAAAAAAAAGACGTGTGGCACTCGGGGACTGCCGCGGTAAAGCTATTGCAAAGCATTTTTTGTCAACTTATGTAATTACAATTAGACAATAATAATTTAATATTAAAACAATAATAAAAATAAAACCACGCTATATTTATAAACATTAACAAAAGCAAAACATTAACTGTCCCCTTCACACTCATAAGCTAGACCGCGTGAGAGAGAGATGGGCAGACTTTTTATGATGCTCATGCAGTGCGACGTCACGGCAGGTTTATTCAAAAACACCAGCGCAACGTGTGAATGTGTTGAACACGAGCTACATAGTAGGCGTGCTGAGGGGGTGTCAGGTTATTTTCGTTACGGAATTTCTTGATTCAGTCGCCGCGCTCAAGGCCCACGATAGAAGCTATGCAATAGCTTAAAAGAAATCAATAATTTCATTATGCGCATGCAGTGTGACGTCACGCCACGCGCTTATTCACAAACACTACACAAGCGCAACGTGTGAATGTGTTGAACGCGAGCTACATGATAAGCGGAGTGAGAAGTGTAAGGTTTTTTTCGTTACGGAATTTCATGATTCGGTCGCCGCGCTCAAGGCTCGCGATAAAATCTATGCAATAGCTTAAAAAAGAAGTTGTAAAAGTATCTGGGCTCCAGTAACCACTTAACATCAGGTGGGCCGTGAGCTCGTCCACCCATCTATGCAATAAAACAAACAAAAAAAAGTTGTAAATGTATCTGGGCTCCAGTAACCACTTAACATCAGGTGGGCCGTGAGCTCGTTTACCCATCTATGCAAATAAAAAACTATAAATTAGTTCAAGTCAGCTTATGCAAAGAATCCAATCACTGGTACAAAATATAAAAAAATCAAATATCTAAAACAAAACAAAAAAAATCAATAATTTCATTATGCGCATGCAGTATGACGTCACGCCACGCGATTATTCACAAACACTACACAAGCGCAACGTGTGAATGTGTTGAACGCGAGCTACATGGTAGGCGGAGTGAGGGGTGTAAGGTTTTTTTCGTTACGGAATTTCATGATTCGGTCGCCGCGCTCAAGGCCCGCGATAAAATCTGCAATAGCTTAATAACAATTTTGTTTTTCCTTTGATGTGTCCCCCGTCGCTCGGACGGATTCCTTTTGTTTGTTTTAAGTTTATTAGGTATTTTATTTATCGATTGAGGCACTAGGAAGTCTGCTGGGTCAGCTAGTGCTTAATATAATAGATATGATAGAAAATGTTTATTTACGTTACGCTTTATCTAGGTAATCATAATGCATATTTTTCTTATATTAAACCATTAGAATAAACTAAGTTTGTACTAACTGTAGGTATTGAGGTACTTAGTTACACAATGTTTCACTGAATGATCTACTCTGGTGAACTTTGGTTAACCAAGACCTTTTTTATCTATTTTTTACAGCCATTTCATACTATTTCACTATTATGTATATCTTTTAATAATAATGTGCACAATATTATAAATATTGACATTTACAAGCGGTATGAATATTTCGTTACATAGAAATTGACTAGTTAGTAATGCAATGTTTTTGTGTTCGAAGTCAATTTTTTTCTTTACTTTCACGGAATGTACCTATGAATTCGCTTTGGCGGACGAGTAAATAAAGCTGAAAGCTTTTTATTACAAAAAGTAAATTAGAACATAACCATGGAATGTTTTTAATTTAAATAAATCGGAGTCCATTAGAACTTTACTCAACAAACGATATGTTTTACACGTTATAATTAAGCACATAATTGTTTAAATATATGTAACTTAAATGTATAGTTTCGTTATTGGCCTCCGATCACTTAACGTCAGCAGTAACCGACACTTCGTGAAAAACATTCAAACGAAATTCAACAAAACCTACCGGAACCGGTTATTGTTTACAAAGAACTTATGTTTATAGCCGATACAGCATTTAGCCGTGCATTCATTTATGTAGCAACGTACCGATTCTTTAATTTTTCATAAATATGTTTCTCAGGTCTAGGATATATTTGTCCGTATTAAAGGGGAATGCCCATTTCAGGCCCAAAGCGGACAATAGATTAGAGAAAAAATACTTAGTGCATTAATTTTGTCATAAATAAATATGCTTTTACTTTCTTCCAAATAAGCGCCACTGCAGTTTACAATAAGTAGTTTAAAAAAAGTAACTCTGTTGAAAAAAACAAGATTTTTATTTTTGCGGGAAAAATATTGCCAGCATCAAAACCTTTTACGTATTAAGTAAACTTTTTAAGTATATAAAAAAAAAACATATAAATAAATCATTTTAAGTATTATCATTAATCAATCGATTTTAATTGAGCTTATAGCTCATAAAATAACATCAAAGACATACCCATTGGACTTTAACTTGTTACTCTACTTAAGACCTTAGAACTTATATCTCAAGGTGGGTGGCGCATTTACGTTGTAGATGTTTGTGGGCTCCAGTAACCACTTAACACCAGGGTGGCTGTGTGATCGTCCACCCATCTAAGCAATAAAAGAAAACTTAACTTGTATTGTTATTTAAATATGTACAACTAAAACAAAAACATAAAAAATTAAAAATAATGTGTACTCGTAAAAAAAAAGATTAAGAAATAAATCAATTATCGGTTATTTAAAAAATGATCGATATATCAATTTCATGTAATTATTTTTCTTTATACTGACAACACTGCTTTTAATTTGACTGACTGACACTTCGCTCGCTGCTTGTGCCTGCGTTCAAAATGGATGTGTTTTGATTATTCTTCGATTTCTTTGCTTTTATCAATAACTTTTTATACTACGACTGAAAAACATTGTGTGAATTGTGGTTTTAACCTGACCGAGATTTAAAACCGTGTATATGCTCTCCTGTGCTATTTTTAGATGTTTTACTAATTGTGTGAAGATGAAGAAAATATAGATATTTAAAGAAGTATGTGTGTTTTTTATACCTTAATAACTACAATTGGATAAAAATACATTAGGAACATCTTAAACATTAAAAAAAGAAAAGTTCTTGAAGTATTTATATAGAAAATTAACCTCAAAACGAGTTTTTATTTTTGTTATATTTTATATAATAGTGGCGTAAATTTCAATATATTTTTTAGATATCTAATACATTTAAGAATTTGAATCAGTCTATTTTTATAGTAATATTTGATGTCCACTTTGGGAGTGAGGAGGGGAACTTCCCCTTTGTACTTTTAGTTATGATGTTTCAATTAATATACATTACTACATATTATATCTTGATTAAATTATAATTTTTCAATCAAACTTGAGTTAAAAACATATCTTGTGAATTTTAATTCAACGATTTTTCAATCTAACGATCACGATCATGATTTTCCCTTTAAAAACTTATCATAACCACTCAACATAATATAAAATATGTAATTACGTTCTATATCTATTTAAACTGCTTGATGTGAACAAAATATGCGTTGGATGGTTTGTTGATCACCGGTTGAATTAATTAGTGCGCGCGTTGGCGGTTCGGGGGGCTGCCGGGCTCGCTGTCTTTATAACATAATTTGCACTTCAAGCGGAGAGATCAAAGCCGAGGCCGTTCGATGTCGGCGCCTTTCATCACGGCGAGCCTTTGACTGGTGCCGCCTCCGCCGGTTACGCCTTGGAATAGTCAATTTGTCGCTGGTTTTTTCATGGCTCGGGTAGCGTAATATGCGCGCAACCAACAGCGACTTGTAGCACTGAATACACGCATTAAATTATATTAAATCTTATAAGAAATTAGGAGTATTAATTAATATGTAGTTGTTTTGTACATGTCGTGTGTTAAGCCAGGGTTTTCACACGTATCACAATGAAAATACAATACAATTCTATAAAAAGTTAACATTATTTGTTTTTATTATAAAAAAAGCCACGTCTTACTTTTTACACATGGAATTACTGCGAAATAATTCATAAAATGTAGCTTGATATTCACAATAAATATTTTAGTGATTTTTATATCACCCCAACATTAATGTATTTAACATTAATGTATTAACATAAATTATTTTTAACTAATTTAAACAACATTATTATTATCCAGCCTGACAATAGATGGCGCCAACAACATGATTTGCGTAGCAATTACAATACTTACATATTCAAATTATTAATGTTAATTATATCATAATTTATTATTAATATTTATGCTTTATTCATATTTGATTATTTTGAAAGTCATTTGTTTTTATATACATTAATATAAAACAAACATATTCTGAACATTTTCACAAGACAGTCTCTACTAAATATTAAACATGGTAGAATAACAGTTTCGTCTTGCTATTAGCAAGCATAAATAAATAACAACATAGGATAAACCGTTTTTTATTTTTTTATTGCTCAGATAGGTGGACGAGTTCACGGCTCACCTGGTACTAAGGGTAGTAAGTAGATCTATCTACAACCTAAATGCCGCCATCCACCTTGAGATATGAGTTCTAAGGTCTCAGTATAGTTACAACGGCTTTCCTTCAAACCGAAACGCATCACTGCTTCACGGCAGAAATAGGCAAGGTGGTGGTACCTACCCGTGCGGGCTCACAAGGGGTCTTACCACCAGTAATTACGCAAATTATAATTTTGCGGTTTTGGTTTTTATTACGCGATGTTATTCCTTCACCGTGGAAGTCAATCGTGCACATGTGTTAAGTACCTACATATTTCATTAGAAAAATTGGTACTCGCGTTCTACCCGATGTTTTGCAAGCGAAGTAAATTGTCCCTTAGAAATAAGGTGACACTGTACAAAACTTTTTTACGCCCCGTCATGACCTATGCAAGTCTAGTATTCGCTCACGCGGCCCGCACTAGCTTAAAACCACTACAAGTCATTCAATCCCGTTTTTGCAGGATAGCCGTCGGAGCCCCGTGGTTCGTCAGGAACGTCGACCTCGATGATGACCTGGACTTCCAGTCCATCAGAGAACCCTCTCATCGTGGCCGCCGGTAACTACATTCCCGATCCTGCGGACAGAATGGATAGCAGTCGACGTCGCCCAAAACACGTCATTTCGGATCCACTAACGGTGCTTTTAGGTACCTCAAGCACCGGTCATCGTTCTCGTCGAACCCGTCGCTTGCGACGAAGGGCTCGACGAGTAAATTAACCCACAGACACAGCTCACTGAGTTTCTCGCCGGATCTTATCAGTGGGTCGCGTTTCCGATCCGGTGGTAGATTCTGCGAAGCACGGCTCTTGCTAGGGTTCGTGTTAGCAACATCGTCAGGTTTGAGCCCCATAAAAAAAAAAGAAGGTACTCGGCGGCGGGATCCGAACGCCGGTACATCGCTAGATACGAATGCACTGGCACCGGACGTCTTATCCTTTAGGCCACGACCACTTCAAACTAAACTATATATTATTATCATTATTGCCAATAGTAGCGCTTGCGCCCATATCCAACGTACGTAGTACCTACGTAGGCGTAGGGCGTAGGTAAGTAGGCTGACCTAGAAAATCGGTTGAAAACTAGGTTGAAAATGATAGATATCTTAATTATTATTGTATTTCGAATATTTTTTTTACAATAACAGTGTGTTCATTTTATAAGTCACCGCTTTCTGTAATGTATGCACCTACTTTGCATAATAATTGGTTAGGATTGTAGTTTTCACTCGGTGGTTATTAATAGCCGTATAGTTTCTTACTACGCTGGCTGTAATTTTTGTTATTACATTTGTATCGTTTCTTTCTTCTTTGGGTAATGAGTGTAACAGAGAAATACATATGTGATTGAAGTGAATCCATCAGACAAATTAGGGTGGGGTAGGTAGGTAGTTGTTTTACAGTTTTATTGAGAATTTATCTCGTGTCTCAGGTGGGGCCAGAATTCACGTTGTGATGTTTATAAGTTCCCGTAGCTTTATATCCGTGAGTCGTGAGCTTCACTGCCCACATACATAATAATATGAAAAGAAGCAAACGGCTTTATGTAACATTTAAACTGCTTGACCAACAAGCTTTCTTTGTATTTCTTATATTGTCGGTGGCAGTAGCCGGTAACTTTAACCTACTGACACCATAACTTTGGCCTTTTGTTTGTTATAACATTGTTTCTATGCTATCAAAGTGACATTTTAATCTCAACTGCCATTTAGAACCAAGTTTTTCTTTATAACAGTTTACTTTGTTTGATCATCGACATTCGTCCTTCGTGAAAACATTAAGATATTTGTAGTTTTTAATTCACTGTTGGTTTCAGATCAATACATTAAAGGGGAATGCCCACTCTCCATAGTGTGCTAGGCCCAAGGTGGACATCAAATATTACTATAAAAATGGACTGATTCAAATTCTTAAATGTATTAGATATCTAAAAAATATATTGAAATTGACGCCACTATTATAAAAAATATAATAAAAATAAAAAACTCGTTTTGAGGTTAATGTTCTATATAAATACCTCAAGAACTTTTCTTTTTTAATGTTTAAGATGTTCCTAATGTATTTTTATCCAATTGTAGTTATTAGGGTATAAAAAACACACATACTTCTTTAAATATCTATATTTTCTTCATCTTCATACACAATTAGTAAATCATCTAAAAATAGCACAGGAGAGCATATACACGGTTTTAAATCTCGGTCAGGTTAAAACCACAATTCACACAATGGTTTTCAGCCGTAGTATGAAACGTTATTGATAAAAGCAAAATAAATCGAAGAAAAATCAAAACATCCATTTTGAACGCAAGCACAAGCAGAAAGCGAAGTGTCAGTCAGTCAGATTAAAATCAGTGTTGTCAGTATAAAGAAAAATAATTACCTGAAATTCATATATCGATCATTTTTTCAAATAACCGATATTTGATTTATTTCTTAATGTTTTTTTTACGAGTACACATTATATTTTATTTTTTATGTTTTTGTTTTAGTTGTACATATTTAAATAACAATACAAGTTAAGTTTTTTTTTATTGCTTAGATGGGTGGACGATCTCACAGCCACCCTGGTGTTAAGTGGTTACTGGAGCCCACAAACATCTACAACGTAAATGCGCCACCCACCTTGAGATATAAGTTCTAAGGTCTCAAGTATAGTAACAAGTTAAAGTCCAATGGGTATGTCTTTGATGTTATTTTATATGCTTAAAATCGATTAAAATCGATTGATTAATGATAATACTTAAAATGATTTATTTATATGTTTTTTTTTTATATACTTAAAATGTTTACTTAATACGTAAAAGGTTTTGATGCTGGCAATATTTTTCCCGCAAAAATAAAAATCTTGTTTTTTTTCAACAGAGTTACTTTTTTTAAACTACTTATTGTAAACTGTAGTGGCGCTTATTTGGAAGAAAGTAAATGCATATTTATTTATGATAAAATTAATGCACTAAGTATTTTTTCTCTAATCTATTGTCCGCTTTGGGCCTAAAATGGGCCGTCCCCTTTATTACTCGTTAAAGATAATAAGTTTGTAATTATTTTATTATCACAGTCCGTAATAATGTAACTTTGCTCATCAATGCCTTAGCAACTAGACTTTACGAAAAGTGTAGTTGAAAATCTCATGATGATGACAACTGACTTTTTTTCTCTACCAAAGCTGATGGCCTTGAGTGGCCATTTCAACGTAACCCTAACAAGTTGTGAGCTCGCGGGGCTCAAACCTGACGATGTGGCTAACACGAACCCTAGCAATAGCAGTGCTCTGTAGAATCTACCACGAGATCGGAAACGCGACCCACTGAGAAGATCCGGCGAGAAACTGAAGGGCTGGACGACTGACGTTCGGAATCTTCTATATTGACCCAATTTTTTTCTATTGTTTAGACGTGTGGTCGACAACCTTGTCAACCAAAAGAGCCAAATATAGATAACACACAATTGAAATTCATTGAAAGAGACAATTTTTTAAAGATAGGTAGGTACCTATAATTTTATAGCCTTCTGTTTCAAACATCTGTACTCGTCTCGTAGTGCCTCGTAAGCAAAATATTATAATAAGTAATATTCTATGCCCTAACTAAACATTTCGCGGAAGAGCCGTAGCGGAGGAGTCAAAGAGCCGCATGCGGTACGTGAGCCACGGGTTGACGACCACTGGCTTACACGGTTGAGGACGAGCTCATGGCCCAACTTGTGTTAGGTGGTTACCTGAGCCCATCGACGTCAACAACGTAAAGGCCTGAGACATGAGTTCTAAGTTTTCAGTTTTACAGTAGGTAGAGCAGTCAGACGGGAACACATTAATTACTCATACACGGTAGAAAAACGACAAGATGGTGGAACCAATCCGAGCGGGCTGAAGGACGCCCCTCCATCAATTACGCAAAGATTTATTTGTAATAATTGATAATAATATAGTACTGTATAATTGTACTTATTAAGAAGCCTAAATAAGAGATTTTTTTCAATCCTGATAAAGAAAAAAATAATCTCAAACATTAAACTTTTAAGCATACCTACCACTATAAGTACATAACATATTTAATCTAAGTAATTGATTTTAAATCTTAGTCGTAATTAAGGCGAGACGAAAGAGCGGCCGTCGGGCGCTGTTCGCCGACCCGGCGGCAACATCAAAGTGACTGAGATGAGTATCAACTGCCCGCCCGCGCCGGCGCGGCGAAGCCCGAGGGCCCGACTTTATTTTTTGTGTTTTTGTATTTCTTAACAGCTTTGCGCACGTTTCCTCGTTCAATGAATGTAAAGTTTTTCGATTTAGTTTACAATAAATAAAAAGCAATATGATTTGGTAGGCACATACACATTTAACAGTGACCCAATGAAAATAATAACTTAGGTTATTAGTCTTGTTACTTTTAATATTATTACTAAAAGGCAAGTTTTATTGAGTTCCTAATATGGAGTATTAACCTAGAGTTGCTTAAAAACGCAAGGAAAACGACAACGTGTGTACGTTATTATTATATCCAATTAGTCATTGTTCATCTATTTAGACTATTCAATATTCAAAATTTTTGCCTGCCTATGCTGATAGCTTTGAAACGCTATATCAGCGTTTAGGTAGCCCTAGCGTGTAGGTGAGCTTTTGGGGCTCAAACTGGAGTGTTGTGAACACTGGCCTTAGCAAGAGCAGTGCTTCGCAGAATCTACCACCGGAACTCAGTGGGCTCTGACTATGAGGTAATTAACTCGCCGAGCCCCTCGTCGCAAGCGACGGGTTCGGCGAAGACGGTGACCGGTGCTTGAGGTATCTAAAAGCATCGTTAATGGACCGGGAGGATTCGTAATCGTGTTTAAGGCGACGTCGACTGTTTACCGTTAGGTCCACAGGATCGGGTATGTAATTTCCAGCTGCTACGACAAGAAGGTTTTCGTGTCGTACCGCCTTCTTGAAGTGGTGCGTTGATGCTGACTGAATATACTTACTGAATGAGTCCAGGTCAGCATGGAGATCCACATTCCTTAAGAACCACGGTGCTCCGACGGCTATCCTGCAAAAACGGGGTTGAATAACTTGAAGGGGCTTCAAATTAGTGCGGGCCACTACCGGGTCCGGTCATGACCTATGCAAGTTTTGTAGAGTGTCACCTTGTTACGAAGGGCGTTCTAGTATGAAAGCGGCACTGTCGCGTACCGTTTTTATATACGGTACGGTATGGTCGGAATGTCATCCTTCTGTCTACGCCTAGGTATTTGACCTTCGAGGCCCACGGTATGGACTGGCCAAAATGAGTGATGGGGCTAATGACGGAGGTGTTAACGCGTCTATTAGTGAGTGAGCTGCTCGAAGTGGTATTCGGAGAGCGACAAACTAAATAATAACGGACGGGGAGAACGCAGAGCCTTGCGGGACTCCGGCCATCAGATGACGGAGGCGAGGGCGAGTTCCCTCTACTCGATACCGTAACGAACGATTCAACAAGCAGTCTCGTATGATGAGTACGAGTCTGTCTGGCACTCTCATGTTATACAGTTTGTAAACCAAACTGCTATGCCAGACTTTGTCGAACGCCTTTGCGATATCCAAGAAGAGGGCTCCGGCCGGGATTAGTTTCCGTATATTTAGCCCTATTAAGATAGGCTCCGTGACGCGATGCACTTATGCACGAGTTTTTGGCGCGGTAGGTACCCAAGCTGCTCGTCGATTAATAATTTCTTTTCGGTAATGAAGTTCCAGAGACGTTTCCGAAAGGATGATCGCTGGGAAGAGACTAATCGGTCGGAAGCTCGCGGTTTCATTTTCCGGTTTGCCTGGCTTATGTATACCGATAATGTCTGTTTTTTTCCACACCGCGGTAAAGATACAGTTCGTCATAGCGGCTTTTTAAATGGCAGCCAACATTGCTATCAGCTGGACTGGTAAAATTTTTAAAGCGCGATTGAGGATGCCATTGGAGTGGTAGGCAGCGGCTTGGCTCTGCCCCTGGCATTGCTGACAGAGTTACGCGACGAGGCGAGTCGGACTCGGATGTTACGATGCGCGGACGTGAGGCGTTCGCGGATTTCGGTTGTTTCGACGTAGAGTTCCGGGACTCCGTTCCGGGTGTGCTTTTTACCGTACGGCGAAGGCGTGCATACGTGCGCTTGACGATGGTTCGGGGGCGGAGTGCGCGGAGAAAGCCTGCGAGGCAGGTTTCGCAACGGCAACGAGCGATGCGGAGGGAGAATATTCGTCACGTGAGGCTCTATAGGCCACTAATTCGGCCGTGATAGTCAGATATTATTCCCGAAGGAATCCGATGAACACGTTTTCGTCCCAAGGGCGTCTCGGGGCTTACATGCACTCGGCGAAAGGCTAGTCCCCTGGACGGGGTCGAACCCCCTGCGCTGTAAAAACAGCAGTGATAGCAGAGGGATGAGTGCCTATGCCTTGAGAACGGCAATCAGCAGGAAGATAGGACGGAGCTCGGGCTGTATTCGCTACATCGTGCGGATACCGAGCGCGTCTTGAAAAAGACTGAAAAAGGCCGGGGAAGGTAAGGAGATATAGGTATAGGTACTAGGTTGTGATATGCCGCAGCAAGCTAATTGTAGTGATTTGTCTTTATAAAGACAGTTTAGGTTTTTTCGATCACAAAACAATTGGGCACAAACTGTGTGTTCACGAGTCGCAGATTGCGAGCGAACGACAGATCGGGAAATACGTCTACACTCTTCGATCAACAATAGTAACTAGATAAAGGGATACGTACAAAATTAAAGCAAAAACTGTCCGCGTGAATATATAATTATATAGCTACATTCGTTTACTAACAAACGGAGAAAAAAGTTTTGAAACACTTTTACGTTCAAACTAATAACAACTATGGCACCTAGTAATAAAGTCACAAATCTCCAAAACGTTATCTAATACTTACGATCATTCGTCACATAAAACGAGCAAAGCAATAAATTACTCCAGTCACTTACCAATAAAAAGACATATTTTAAACAACTTTTAATGTTAAATCAATCTTATAACGCAACAAATAAAGTAACTTTTCCCTTAATTGCTCTGAGAACTAACGTCGTTTTGCTTTATTTATTTTTGCTTCTTGAAATGCCGATTTCTATTTACTACAGGAGGTAAGGGAGTCGCGCTTAACACTAAAATAATTTATTAATGAATTAAAGTAAAAGTTTAGTTGTTTACTTTTTATGTTTTGGAAATGTATGTTTGTTAGTATCTATACATTACTTATTATTTTATTAGCATTACGTTTTTGTGTAATATATATTTTTAAGTTTTCGCGACCAGTGCACATAATAAAACAACGTTTAAACGGTTTCAAGCGTGGTATTTTTATTACAATGTTTCGGCCACATTTCAGTAGCCGTGAGCACGGAAGGCAAAGATGTCCAGTGTCAATAAGCGGAGTTCTTAGCTGGCTTATAAAAGTCATCTCTTGTTTCTCTGGCGACAATCGAGATCCATTCTGCACACGTGATTGCTAGGAAAGCTAAAATAAAAATGGAAAGCTAAGTATCTAATGAGAGTCCAACAAACAGACACAAAAGCAGCATTAACCAATTTTAACCAACTAATTTTGAAGTGCTGCTAACAAATTTTAAAAAATTATTACAACACAAATCTACTCCATGCATTTACTGTTCTGTTAAGCAAAAGTTTGTCCATGTGTTGGCCGAGCCTTGGCCAACATTTGTAGCGGTGGTTAAAAATCGGTAATTTTGTTCAAAATTTAATATTATTTATAAGTTTAAAGCTTACAATATAGTTTATACTTCATGTACTTACCGAAAGTAAGATACTCCGGCCGTTAAATTGCTTTTTCGGGCCTTATTTTTGCAACTTTTGAATACACACTGCGGTATTGTGAGACGGGTTGACATTGGCTGTGTTTGAAGTGAACTAAACAAAATAAGAGCTCACATTTCGCTGTTATTTGACGAGACGGATTTTATGCACCGACCCGAAATCTAGTTACTATTGTTGATCGAAGTCTACACTCGACGGCGTTGCGAGCGGGAATGTACCGTCCAGTTTGTTTCAATGTAGGCAGACCTACCTAATTTTAAATAATAAAAAAAAAAACTAGAAATTTGTGTTCAAATTTCTAAATTAATCGTCCTCAAAACCCTGCGAATACTTCGTTATTTGTTACATCCTTGCTAAGTATTTTACGATAATTTGTAAATGCTTACCTAGTCTTCTATTTTTATAACAAAATTATCCCTTAAATTTTTTTTTTCTTTATTTTTTTTTAACGGCACTATTTCTCCTATGTAATAGACACGCTGTAAACCCACACATATTATCTTGAATCAAATACTACATAATATGTAGAATGAAACATGTAGGGCCAGATTCCGAATATCATACAATATAACTTAAAAGCTACTTGTTTCGATCGGGCATCGAATACGGACTCTGTGATAGCAGTAAGCAGTACCCGATCTAGTTAGTCACTACACCAACAAGGTATCGATTAACATACAACACATACACCTAAATAGTCAAAAAAATTTTTCAAAATTCAGATTTGTCTTAACGCCTATTAATTAAAAGTACAAGATACGTACATAAAGTACCTACGTATACGTATTCAATAAATCTTCTACAATATTTTTTTCTACGTAACCAAACAAGTTCCCGTAGGTAGGTGAACACAGAAATAGTAATTGCCGACGAGTTGAAGAAGATACCTTCTATGTAATCGTATGTTATTAGTGCTTTAAAGTGCCGACTTTCAATGCGTGGCGCGATGTTTACTACAGCTGTGTATGGTGCACGTTTGTGCTCAGCTCACCGCTCTGAGCGTAGCCCGGGGGCATTTTTATGCGGTAGTAAACGTGGAGCTTCTCAAAGCAATAAAGTTGAATAATCTAATGCTCCAACTCATAATAAATGCGAAACCTGTTTAAGTTTATTTTTATTGCTTACAAAAAAAACGTATTGAATATACTTTCATTAGAAACACAAACAATCTAGCACATTTGATGGGGGAAGCTCTGGTGACGAATCTAATGTTAGCTTGTTGAAACTAGTGCCACAACTCATGAATATTTCACCATTTAAATATGTACACAATTGTTTAGCTGTTTGGTTCCAAAAACCTAAACTTTTTAAATTATATTAAATACGACGATATTTCTGCCAGCTGCAAAGAAATATTTGACTGATATTGTACATTAGTTCCATGCTCTCACTGTACAATAGAAGAAAAACATTCTATGTATGATAAAAATGCGTGAGTGGGCATTGCCCACGCTATAGTGCGGCCACATCAGCTGGCAAAGAGCCAACTAACCGAATAGCAGAAATAACGCCACTATCAACATTCCAGGTCACTTCACTAGATTATCTTTTTATATAAGTTTTGCATTAAAAGATTTCATCGTACTTAATAATTATGGTAGAGTTCTTGTATCTTCATGTATTAAAACGGAATTGAAATTCGTTCACACTAGGCATATTATCTAGGATACCTGTCTCTCTATAAAGGCAATGGTTAATATTTTACCTGGAGTTCTGGGCCGGGGTAGGTGATAATATTTTTATTATGAAAAGAAGTAAATACTATTTTTACAACCTTACACGCGATACCGTAAGTGAATACGCTTGATTATTGAGTAACCAGTGTTTTCAGTGAGACCAAACTATACATACATATATTTTAAGAGTCAGTGTATCACAGAATCAACAGAAAAATCATTACAATATAAATCATTGGGGTGTCGTTATATGTATTCTGGTGAAGTAATCAGCCAAGAGGTGTGGAAATTGTATGTTGGTACTACCTATTATAGGTATACAATAGGTAGACAATATTCGAAATAATGAATGTCAATAAAGTAATAGATATAAGTATCTATAATAAACTAGGGTACTTTATTGATAGATGATATTGAAGTGACTGGCCATCAACACTATTTCGTAGAAATAAGCCACCCACGTAGTTCCCGTGCGAGGGTCTCAGCCTTAACCCGCCACGTATGGTCATTTTACTGTCCATGCTTAGAGAATGTTTCACTAAGAATTCTATAATGTACAATTAGTTTCTTCACTTTTACATATAGCCAAACAAATTTACTACTTTACTAGCAATAATTCAATTGAGAATGCTTCAATTGTTTTAGGCAACAAAGCGGTAACGTCAGTTAAGCAAAGCCACAAAAACACGAAACCATGATAAACATTAAAAATATTTATAACGAACATTAAAAGCGTGCCTACATAAAACAGTGTTTGGCGTAGGAAGTCAGTTTTAGGATACGACCTCGTCTCGGTCAGCGATCACTCTCTGACAATAAACCCAACACGAAGAGACCGTAAAATTCTAATTTGAAGCGGCTGGCACATGCGACTTGGATTTTGACTGACACCCTAATACAGCGGCACCCTCGATCTACTGAATGCATCACTACCTACGTGTCGTCCAATGAATCCTAACCTTCTCAGAAAACTTAACAATGCCACCATCACAAATCAGAATGAATGGCGATTACAAACTTGCAGTCAAATTATACTGCGATTGAATTTTTTTTTTTCACACTGGCTTTTGGCGAATTTATTTCAAATTCATTGGAATTAAAATCAGCTGTTTATGTAACATTATTATTACAACGTCTTATTTTCTACGAAATATTATATGTTCACCTAGTGGTGCTAGGGCAGAGGTGAATGTTATATTATGTTTCAGTACAAAGACTAATTATTGTGATTAGGTTTTCTAGAAAAAAAGTCTATTAAGATAGGTAATCTTTTTTGTGACCGCAGAGTGAGGGTCGACGACCTCTTGGAGGCTGCCAGTGCTAACGTAGCGGATGCCTGTGCACCTTTCTCTCTATTAATGCCCTATAGGTATTTACTGCTTAACTATAAAAAGTTCCTTTTACTGAGAAATTGCTAAACACCATTGAGCATATTTTTTTAAGATTTACATGTCAAAATACCAAGGAAACTCTTTCTCATCTTGGTATCGTTTCTTTACGTAACAAGAGTAGGTACATAAAGATATGATCAAAATTGGTTCGGAATTACCTCGGCATATTTATTAATTCACTAATAATATTAAAATGTCACTCACAAAAGTTAATTTTGTCTTAACTGCCAACCTGCTTATTTATATGTTTGATTTTGGGTAATAATAGTAAAATTTCAATGAGAAAAGCATAGATTAAGTAGTTAATTGTTTAATGGCTGATCACAAACAGTTAGCATTGTTTTTAATAAATTATTAGTAGTTTTAAAGTAGATATTAAACTTACTTCGTGGTTAACGATGGCACAAAGTTAAGGAGCTTTCTAATAAAAGCAACATTTGAAAAGAAAAAAAAGCTCGTAACAGTTCGTGAATAGGTATTTACTAGTATGAGATTTTTTTGCCTTATTAAAATAATTGTAGCAGGTAAATGTTGATTGCGTATTATACATATTTTATCAAGTAAGGCGGTTAGTTTGTCTTTAAGTTTTCTGCTTGTGCTGTACAAAATGAGTTTAGTCGGCGAAACGAGAGAAGGCCGCCGCGATGCCGCTCCGCGCGCACGTTCCCGCGCCCTCGCTGCCGCAACACGCCGCTACGCGGTACGCCCCTCCCTACTCCATCCATCAGTCAGTCATACAATAACATGTGAGAGGAGCAGTCGTTTGCTTCCATAACTTACTAACATTCACGCGGTCAACTAGGTCATATATTTTCCGCTTACTACACGATGAGCATGATATAGCCGAATGGTGTTCAGTATTTATAGTGATAGTGATTTTTTTGAGATTCAGTGAATTAAGGGATTTGCGGCTCTTTTGAAGTGTACGGGATGCGTGCGTGAGCGCAGCGCATGACGTGCTACGAAACGTTGAGAGCTCCGGCACCCGCCGCGGACGCCCCCATGGCGCACCACTTTGTCAAGTGGTGGCGCAACAAGTTTAGAAATGGCTATAAGAAATTCAGTCGTGAGTAAATTTTCACGGTCTCCATTAACATAAACAAAGTATATTGATTTTACAGCCGTCATAATATTAAAGAAACGCCACCAAAAGCGAGAATATATTAAGAAAACTTATTTATCCCAATGTTTATTTAGCGCTGAATCTTTTACATTTAATGGTCGTTATTCCATTATTTTCCACTGCACACGAATATCAGTACACGAATGTCATAAAGAAAAAATCCATTATGTAGGTTCCCAAAAAGCCTAAAAAAGATTTGTGTTAATTCAATTGCTGAACATTAAAAAGAAATAGTTGACTACCTACAAACTATAAATGGCATGCAATACTTTACAATTTACATATTAATATGAACGTTAATTCGTGCTTGAGCTATTATTCGCGCCACAATAAAATAATAACTAGCGGTCCCACAGTAGTCGAAATTCGACTATATTTAATTGAAATTATAAGTTTGAACATTACTAAGGAGCATTGTCAAAGACTATCATACTTCTATAATCACAGATTTAGCCACAACTATACTATAGACAAATAATATTAAAAACAAACATTAATCTATTCTCAGTTTGACCAGACTCTAAAAAATAACAACGTTTTGACAATGAACCAAAAGTATTCTTATTAATTTAATGTACATATTTTTTATGAATAATAAAAAATATTAACATTCTGCACTCTTCTATATTTTCTATAGGTAAGTGTGGGAAATTTCATACTCCTCCGTCCGCGCAATTTTCGTAAAAAGGGATACCTAGGTACAAAGTTTTTGCTTCACGTATTAATTTAAAGATTACGTTACCATTATGACGTGTTTATTTACGTGGTGTTATGATGCAATGAAGCTAA
The DNA here is from genome assembly GCF_030269925.1 of Bombyx mori. NCBI lineage: Eukaryota > Metazoa > Arthropoda > Insecta > Lepidoptera > Bombycidae > Bombyx > Bombyx mori. The sequence goes on from NC_085111.1 coordinate 10,693,436, forward strand.
AATTTTTGGGGTGCTATTTGGGTTAGATTCTCGTATAATCTGTACACATTTAAAATTGTGAAACGAATGTAGAGAACATTATATACAAACTGATATGATATAAAAAAATTACACCCAAAATTATAAAAAAATATAGTAATACAAAACTAAGTAGTGACCTATCTACTTAGTTTTATATTACTATAATTTTACTCAGTACTCAGCCAAAATATAGGTTGTATCTATCGACAACAATGTCTCCATCCATTGACAAAAAGTTAAAAATGTTTAGTTACGATATTTTATGTTAAACTAAAGAGAGCACAAAATTATAAGTACATTTAAGAGAGGAGGATTCTAATTATGTGATTACTTATTTAAAAAAATATAATGACGAAATGTAAACTCAAAAACCATGGCAGGATATATTTTTAATATTAGTAGGAAAAATAGTGTTGCATGTAATATCCATTCACAGAAAAAATCTATGTAGGTATCTGATGAATGTATTATTGTGGTTTAAATACGAAATCTACGTCCAACCTACAAAGCGAACCTAATAAAAGTAATATCTACATTAGGAAGGCAAAACTCCAAAGAGCAATTAATTTTTATTCTATCCTGAAATGATCTTTGCTGATGAATAAATTTTATTGCTTAAAAAAAAGGAAAAATGTGCCCACGGTCCACGCTTGACTGCTTTGCGGCAGAAGCAATCCGGAGTGGTACCTACCCGTGCAAGCGAACAAAACGCTATACATTGCATCAGTAATTACGAATATAATTATAGACATTCGATTATCCTGATCCTGAAAAAAAAAAGGTTACGACTTCTTTTTAAATGCAATGGATTTCGAGTTTTTATATACAAACAGTATACATAACGAATATATATATATATTTAATATATATAACGAATGCTTATATGCAATTTGATATGTCGAATGAACTCAACAACGTCTTCGAAATATAATTTTTAAACATAACGTGAACTATTCAGTGAAATATAGATCAGTGAAAGATATAATTAATCATTGAATTTAAAATAAATAAAAACATATTCCATATTATAAAAGATAGCTCCTTAATATTGCTGACAAAAACATAATAAAATCAGCTAAGCTTTCTAAGCTACGAAAAAGATCACGATTATGAGATAGATAAATTTAGATTTTAGGATTCCGTAATCAAACATCAAAAGACGATAATTCTTTTATCGGTATGTCCCAGTACATTTACTCAAAGAAATTGCACTGAACCTAAACCTGGGGTGTAAAGATAACCTGAAGCGAACAATAATTTGAAATGGGGAAATGTTTATCTTAATGATAGACACATACGTGAGTTCCTCAAGAAACTTCAGAATTTAACAACTTTAATCGCATAAAGCTCAGCAGACCGCAAAAGTCTCACTAATGGCGGCTACTTTGTAAAAACAACTTACTTATCGTACCTTGACAGTGAAAAACATTGGTCTGGTATGCTGAACACAATACTATACAACGTTACCCCACTGAATTTCTCGCCGGATCTTCTCAGTGGCTCACGATTCCGATCCGGTGGCAGATTCTGCAAAGTACTGCTCTTGCTAGAGATAGTGTTTGCAAATTCTCTCAAGTTGAAACCGCGAGCTCACCTACCTATCTGCGTGTAGCTGGAACAGCCTCTTAGGTTAACAGCGAATAAATAGGTAGGGGAATAAATTAACTTTATATCAGATAAATGATATTTATACTTGTTTTACGTATGAAAAACAGATCCAAACATATTCATTTTTATGTTATCGCGAATAACGCAATGAACTTTCGAAGAGCAATGAACTTGAGCGAACGGGATTAAGACTCCAGCAATTAGTTCTGGCAATGAAAACATTACGTGATCGGTAAATTGAACACTAGCTCTTTTATGTAATACTTAGATAATGGCCCACAACACATGAACATTTGTTTAACGGTAGTTTTTTAAATTTGGACACCACGATTACCAGCTGTCAAATATTTGAAACGGCCACAAACCCAAAATAACTTTGTTTTTCAGTGTATGATGAATACGAGCTATGAAATACAAACTTATTTTTGTTATTATAAATTACCACCCCTCAATTCAAATCCAGTTTCAAACGAGTAATTCAACTAAGTACGGAACCTTTATATTTGTGAGGTCCGACATGCACTTAGCCGGTTTGTTTGGAACATTAGCGACAGATGTGTCACGGTCCACGGTAGATCCCAATTCCCAAGTCAACCAAGTGTTCGTGTCCGGACCTTCTCGGAAAACTTCTCAACGCCACAACCTTGTGTCGTTTATATCTCGACGTCGGTCTGCCGTAGACGACTTTTGAGTCTCGCCGACAAATTGTTGGGATATTCTTACGATTTTACTTGCCATTGTACTTTATTGTATTCTTTTTTCAATGATAATACAATACAAAAGTTAGCTTGAAAATCGTAAAAACCAAAACCTTAACCTTACCTGACTAATAAATTGAAGATTGATATTGTAAAAAACAATACTTTTGAAACTACTACTTTTTTAATAATAGTTATTATGATAATAGTAACAAGTACAAAAAATACAAGATTATTTTGTTAAATTTTGTTTTCGCTCATTTGATTTATTGAATTATGACATTTCGTGTACTTTAGTTTTTGTGGAAGATTTTATTCTAATCATATTAACCTAAGATAGGGACGATTACTCACCACACATCTAGCAAAAATTGTTGGAGTTTCTCATAAACATTAAAACGTCACTAAAGACGTTTTAAGCTTATGCATTAGTAGGTACCTCCTCGTGAACAGGCAGAATGGTAGTACCTACTCGCGAGGAATCAATACGCCTTTTCAATACTACATTTTATAATTAGCATAATCGATGATCACGATCAATCAATGTAATATAAAGTAAAATAATATAATAATAAATACAGACGCTTTATAGCCAGTGCTCAAGGTAGGAATTTCATATAAATAACCTAACTCACCTACAGAAAAACATGGCGGAACTTAACTAATTTTTAATAAATGAGAGTGCTTCTACCATAATTTCATCATTATTGCAGTCGGAATGGAAGGTGACCGGACGGACACTGAAGAACTTGTCGGCCGAGCTACATCACAGAGCTCAGCGCCACCTGATCTACTACCAAGTGAGGCGCGAGCTTTGTTACAGCCGGTTATACCTCCTCCGCCACCGCCCCGTTTGATGCGACCTACAAATGAACCTTCCCACAAACCGCCATCGTACCCCGCTCCAGAGAACCACGAAGATAATCCTAGAATGCGATTTGAGGTAAATTCAATAACTTCTTTTTTTAATGCTTAGATGGGTGGACGAGCTCACAACCCGCCTGGTGTTAAGTGGTTACTGGAGCCCATAGACATCTACAACGTAAATGCGCCACCCACCTTGAGATATAAGTTCTAAGGTCTCAAGTATAGTTACAACGGCTGCCCCACCCTTCAAACCGAAACGCATTACTGCTTCACGGCAGAAATAGGCAGGGTGGTGGTACCTACTCACGCGGATTCACAAGAGGTCCTACCACCAGTAAACTGTAACCAGTACTTGTAACTGTAAGCAATTTAGAGTTTTCATTAACCATCTAGGGGACATATTAATGCATTATTATTAAAAATCATTAAAAGCACCGGCTTGTTCTTGTTCACAAAGCAAATTATTATTCTTATCCTAGCAACGAGTTGCTGTAAGAATTAGAAAGTGGCGATTAAGAACCGTGAGTCGTGACTCAAGATTTTAATCAGATACATGAGCTCACTGTGTACAAACCGCGTAATCACGAATTCCTAAAATACGTGAAAAACTTTCGTTATATCGATCATCTTTACCCGACCGCCATTCAGCTTAATTGTTTACGAACACAGAGCAATTTATGAATGAATCATATAATAAACATTGCTATGAATGCAAGTCGTTTACATGCTGTATCTTATACAGATACGCTATCTCTCGGAAACCCGTCGCAGGCGGCTCGATTGTGTGTTATAGTACCTATAGTTCAGATCGTAAAGACGTAACTAGTTTCCTTTTAAAGTATGAGATAAGGAGAACGCCTCACCAGTCGGTTAGTCGACACCGGAGTAATGTCCAACCGGCGCCGCGCTATTTTATTATCTGTACGTAACCTTTCGACCGTTAATCCTACATGGAAATGTATATACAGCCGTCATACAGCAGACCTTGACCATAAATTCAGTATTAGAAAGTTATGTTGTTTAGACGCTCGGCCTATAAAATAATAGTTATAAATCGGCCAAAATAACAATTGTATGAATACATTACCTATTCGCTTCGCCTTTATATTAATTTTTAAAGGATAGAATTTAGTATATGAATGATACGATTTATCTAATTATTGAAACTGAACCTTAACTACAATAAATTTACGAATGATGATTTATTTTCGTTTGATTTTTTGTTTTCAGGAATTGACCTGTGATGTAGAACTACAACATCCGGAACCTTCTAAGCAACAACCGTTACAATTTTCATTTACGCTTTACGATCTTGATGGACACGGGAGAATGACTAAAGATGTAAGTTAACTAACCATTTTATTTTAGTTAAAATTCTGCATCAATAAAATTTTGATACACTCATTTGTTTTATTTTTATTGTAGGACATAGCTGGAATTGTGTCAACAATATACGAATCCATCGGGAAATCGGTTACGGTACCCCATTATGGATCTAAAACCATACAAGTGCGGTTAACGGTCGTACCAGAGAACGGTAAATCACGCAGTCAACGAGAACGAAGAGAGGCGCAAAGGCGCCGGCGGAAAGACGTTCCGATGTCTGTTAATGTTACGCAGCCAGACTGCGCACCCCACAGCGACGACGACCAAAGAGACAGATTATCACCGGATGACGATTTGTCTTCAAAGTCGTCGTGTTCGGGCGAGCACAGGACAACTGTTCCCGATCGTAGACCTACAGCGGTCATTCATCCACGTCACCACCGCCATCCACCACCACGCAGGGAACATCGCGAACGCAAGCACACTAAAAAACGTTCTGGAAGCCTACAGAGAAGAGAGTTGCTCGAAATCATTCAGGCTAATATGGAGAAGAACCATTTGAGCTTTCAAGCCTCAAGGTTAGTGTTTTTTACATACGCTAGTTTCATTTTCGATGCGGTGCTTAAAATTAAACACCGAATAACCCCATTTAATATTACAGGAAGCCCTGCGAATCTATTGGCAATGATGACGACTACAACAAATATCAGAAAGTACGGAAGAGATCGTATACTGTTAGCGAGAAACCAACGAATGCATTCCAAAAAACGACAACGGACTCAAACGGCAACGGTTATCTGGATTTGGCCAGCGGCGGCGACTCTCACTTGTGTAGATACGATCGTTATTTGCATGCAGTGATATGTTCGTCGGCGAAGCACGCGCATACCGGATACCATCAGAAACAAACGCAGGCGACGCGACCGGCGCGCGCACCGCACCCGCCGCGCTCGCGCTCCCACGACCTCCACGCCAGCACGCCTCCCCATCAACAACACCCGCGAGTCTTACAAATCATTTTCTTATAAAACACAAACAGGGGCATCGCTAATTGCAGCCTTGCCCTTGTCTAATTATGGGTCAGACAAAAACATTTCCAGTTACCAAGTGATATTTAAGAGGAAATCCGCTGATCGTTTACAAAATCGAATATGTTGTGTAATGTAAATTAAGGCACGTAACAGTATTTATTGACAATATTATCTGCTAATTATTTCTTGGACGAACAATGAAATGATCGCGTGTTGTAGAGGTATCGACTTGATTGAACACAGTGATTTAGTTAAATGCTCAGTAAGTACATTGAGTACATTTTGATTAACTCATTTTAGAGTTGATAGACTGATCTTAGATATAAGTGTTAGGTGCTCCTAGAATGATAGTTTATAAATTGTTACATGACACAATTTTGCTAGTTTTTCGTTATGATTATAATATAATACAATAATTTAGCAATTATCAAGTTTGACTTTATTATTTTCATCACTTTTAAACTTAGTTTTAAACATACAAATTACCTATGTCAGTATTGTGTTTATAATTTATTAAGAATCTCTGTATCTACCTCTTATTTTTTCCTTATTCGTAATTTATTTTGATTTGTGAGTTTTTTTTTGTTAAGCTTAGGGTCGGCTTAATATGTGATATGTCCATTTTGTGTTGTATTTGTTTTATCGAAAATACAATTCTGTTCGAACGGTGTATAGAGGTGTACAAAGTGCTCGATCTTGTCAATGATATTTATTTTACTATCAATATTAAACTTGGGAGATTAATTCTACGAATTTTATTAATATTTATGTGTCACCTTCCTATATATTTCCTCTTTGCAATAAAACATGCAAGTATTAGAAGCATTGATATAGCAGTAATGACTATCGTAGCTTCTTGAGGTAGTCCACATTTCTGTACGTTGTAGTCGTTTGGCGTTAATGTTACCTAAAATAATAAAATATTGTAAAACACAAACAAGTTTAAGTGGGCACATTATGAATAAAATCAATACTCACCAACATATACTTTGGATCTGGTCTATTTCTCCAAGAGAATGATGGTATTGAATACTCCTTAAATTCTAGCTGCCCTAGATTTTCGTATTTGTGATGTAAAAGACAACCGTGATGTGTGTGCCCTCCGAAAACAGCCCTTGGTTTGATTTTGCTTACTAGGAACTCTGAAGCCTCTTTAGACAGAGCGTCGATTTTGAGTCTGAACGGCTTGTCCCGTTCAGGCAATGGCGGTGAATCTGGTTCTGTACACATTGAATCAGATTTTCTGTATAATGGGAAATGCTGAAAATTTTATTTTCTTATAACACCACGTGTAATAGAAGCAATTGGTAACATCACAAATCAAACAGTAAAATTTAAATTTTTTGTTGAACTTTTATATTATTATTTTTTCCTACATATGCTGATGATAGCCTTGTGAGGCTGACAACGTAACCGGGCGAGTAGGGGAACTCACGAGGCTCAAACCTGACGTGAACCCTAGCAAGAGCCGTGCTTCGAAGATTCGACCATCGGATTGGAAACGCGAACCCACTGAGAAGATCCGGCGAGAAACTCAGTGGGCTGTGTCTGAGAGTTAATTTACTCGTCGAGCACTTCGTCGCAAGCGACGGGTTCGACAAGAACGATGACCGGTGCTTGAGGTACCTAAAAGCACCGTTAGTGGATCGGGAGGATCCGAAATGACGTGTAACTTTTATAAATGAAGGAACTTATCTATTCAAAATTATTCGTGTCTTAAAATCTGCCAGAAGTTAGAACAGATTTTGTTCTTTAATGAAAATGATGATTTTAGGTGATTTTCATTAACTATCATGCTTCCACATGTCAACATCACTTTCATTTTTTCTTTCTTAATGAACCTCGCGGGGTTATTACAAGATTCGCAGAACTAGTACGTTCACAGGGCTCTAACCTGACGACGTTGCTAACACTAACCCAAGCAAGGTTATTTCATTTATTAATGTTCAGCAACCAGTATCTACAACGAAATGTGAGTGCAAGACTGGTCAAATTGAAAGTCTACATTCTACATGTTAGATGTTTATGTGACCCTAAGGATAAGCTGCTAGTTTCTTCAAATTTTTTTATTGCCCTTGTAAGCTGACGCGCGAAAGACCCACTCATAGTTAGTGGTTATCGTCGCCCATAGACCTCGGCAATGCCAAGGGCAGAGCTATGCCGCTGCCAACCGGTAAATATTCTCTACAAGCCTCGTTTGGAGCAGGACATGTCACAGCGCTCGGGAAACACCATAGAACTCATTCCAAAGCCCGATGGCAAGTGGCAAAAAATGTATCGAGAGATGTGACTTTTTTGGTATCGTAAATACAGGTGGTTAGGTGTACAATGCATATTTCTACCACAAGGTAGTAACTTATTTTATAATAGTTTGTATTGCAGAGCAACCAGACTGACTGGTTGAGCTATTTTAGAGCAATAGAAAATCCAGGATGTCATCTCTTTGTCCAGGGATAGGTTTTCCTATCAAAATGTATATAAACATCTTACAATTGGATCAGGATAGTGCTATATTTTAAATAAAAAAGTGGTACTATTTTACCTTTAGCACAAATAATATCTTATCTCACCTGTAAAAGGATTGGACGACTATAATTCAGGGATTTGAATTTATTTCCGAAACAATACTTAGGGTCCTCTGAACATTTTAGTCTTCCTGTAATTAAAAAACTTTTAAGATTAATTTTTTCCTTGACTTGTCATTAAAACTTTAAGAAAAACACACACCTGATATATGTTGTATATCATTCCGTGCTTCACTACACAATTGACAGGAATCTCCCTCCATTGCCATTGAATTCAAAAGTACAAAATGAATGTCTTTCAAAGTGACAAATTCAACTGATGACGTGTTCAGGAGCTTGTAAAATCTTTGGATAGCTCCCTTTCTTATGCTACATAAAAGAAAATACAATTGGTGAAAATCTTAATCCACATAATAAATTAAAACTTAATCCACTAGCTAGTGACTATCATTGTGCTCAAAATCAGTTCCCAATACAAACATAATAAGATAAAATTCCTGTGACTTTTATAGTTCAGTGTATTATCTGGACATTGGCTATAGGCTAAAAATCAAATATTTTTTATTTGATTCATTTCCTTCTTTCTGTCCTCTGTTTAGAAGAAGTGGGCAGCTAAATTACTGAAGTAACCAATCATAAATTTAACAATACTTACTAATTATGAAATCCAATATCATGATTCCCTGCAACAACATACATCTTCACGTGGGGTGGTACCATAAATAATCTATAGAAACGTTCAACATACTCTTGAAACTCTTTATTATTTGTCCATTCTCCTTCATCAAATAAATCACCTGAGTACAGTGTGAAAAATAAGTGTTTTTAGGTGTTATTCTTAAATCTAACTAGGAAAAAATCCATAATTACTACTTATTTAATTTCTTTTAGTTTTATTTATTTCCATGGCAAAAAGCAGCTTTGTCTAATTCAGTTAGAAATTTGCATTATTTTAATTACCTAAAACAAATACAACGTCAGGGCTCAGCATCATCATTATAGTTTGAAATGCTTGATGCATCTGCCACTCGCGTCTCATTTTATCCAGCCAATGCCCTCTTCTTGGTCCCAGTAGATGGGTGTCTGATATCATAAGGGCTTTCAAACTCTGTATACTTTTATGTGTGTCATTTGTAACAGGCCAATTACACTGAAAATAATAGACTTTTTTTTTAAATTATACTTATTCATAGTAAGTATGTTTTTCAATTAAAATATCTGTAAGAACTCTTGAAATTTTAACAAAAACGCTTTAATTTTTTGCGGTGGAACTTCACAAGCTTCCTAACATTCCTTCTCTTCCTCATTAATTTCAATTTTTAAAATAAAAGTCAAATACCTGCGCTATAACTATGAAGTAGATGATATATTCACAATATAACCAAATAAAAAGTAATCCAATAAGAAATAAAAGTACATTTTTTGTGACTCGTCGCATGATGACTTAGACATAGTTGTTTTATTACCAAAATGTGAAGAGTATCGAGTGAATGTTTTCTATATATTTAAATTGAATTCCAGTTGCTAAAGCAATTATAAACATAATCCACATAATAAGTACTTAAGTGTATCATCTATGACCAGTCGAAATGTTATCACAATTTAAGAATGAAGCTTCATCTGATCTCTGCGACATATGTCAGGCTGACATTCTTAGGGTTGTAGTAATTATCGATGTTTCTTACTATTATCGATGTTAATGTAACATATAATTGGGTTTAATTGAATTACAAATGTTACTAAATTAAACGAAATAATTTAATATAACATATATTATTCTCTTAATGGAACACACCACAAATATATTTCTGAATCAGTTTCTGCATCGCTAAAACAATCTTGTAAATTTATTATAAGCTCTTGATCGCAAATATTATCAAATCGGACGATCCGCTCCCAATCTTCTTTCATTACTTTTCTGCGTTTCGTTACCACCTTCTTCCACTTCTTCAAATCTTCTGTAGATACATATTCGACCGCACTTTTTAATGACTGCAACATTTTATTTGCCGTGAATGGTGATATTGTGTTGTGTCAGCGTAACCTTAAAAGAAAACATATTTTTACTAAGATTAATTATACAGTAGTTAATACTTAAAGTACCTATCTAACTGGAATTCAAGCAAACAAACCTTTGATTTAATGCTCCATGCTGGGCCAGATAAGCTCGATCAGATTATACTGGCAGTGGTACGGGGGTAGTCTTATGACGGTATGACCCTTTTCGTAGACTATATAATCGAAGACATCCGTTGGAGTAGTAGGTTTGTGCAGACCAACGAGTCTTAATAATTCATTCTTCAGCATAGTTTAATTGGCCTCTATTCGCTTTTCTTGAAGCCGTGCAATGACTTCTAATTTTGTTCGCCGAAGTTGGTGGTTTGTGCTTTTAGACTGAATGGTATGGGGCGTTTGCCATAATAATGTAATGCGGCTCCTTTATAATAATCTAATAAGTTTAAAAAGCACTCCTTTATTTTATCAAAATTCATTTCCTCTTGGTATTCAGTAGTTTTAGTTGATTACTTGATTTGAATGCCAATAGACAATTAGGCACAAAACCAGATGACGTCCCAGTATGAGGGATGATTAATCTTTGATCTTTGCCTTCGGGTACTTTAGTGGTTGATTGTGCAGTATTATCGGTCCAAGCTTTGGACACCGTATGATTGGCGTTTAGCCATGTCTCGTATAGAAACTACTTTGTCCCAGTTTGTATATTTTTTTATTTTCGGAGAAAATTCAATCGAGTGAGAGCAATGTCGGTTCTTTCAATAATAATTTTTCTGTTTATAACGTGTCTGTGTCTGAGGGTGCCCCTGGTTGGGTATGCCGATGTTACATGAGGCCCAGTCGCGTCACCCCAAAAGGTGGTCTATGGGTCGAGAGATACGGGGCCGAGCCGCACCACTTCTAGACACGTCACCACCGATAGACAACCGGTGAACTGGAGACTCGTTGAGGAGGATCTCGGGGCGACACCACTTACCGCTCTGGGAGACTTACACCAATAAAAGAAACAAATTATAAATAACAAAATTGTGTTTATTGAACACAGATATAAAACAATTATAATATAAAACTAGTGAGAGGTTATCCACCTGATTAATCCATGGAATAACGGACTCACCTAATCTCTTAACCCAGATAAAAATATCAGCCCCTAAGAACTTACTATCAACGAAGAAATATAAACCGCTTATAAGAAAGCCCGCTCCTTCGAATTTAGGTGCTTACTCTCCCTTAAACAGAATCCTTTGGAACTACAATAATGTCCACAATAGCGCGGTCTCCGTCAATGTTCATTCAGAGTTGTCCGATTGCACTGAACTGATTTTAAGTGATGAAATAGATGTTTTTCTAATTGTCTCACAACTTACAGGAAAAATCTGTCGTGGATCAACTAAATAAATAAATAAATTAAAATAAAGGAGTGCCAGCCCTAGCAAATTTCTCTATTAACACTAATTTCGTCCCCAATAATTTCTGGGTAAATAGGGATAACACCTATTTCTGATTTTTTTGCTTAAACTGGAATGCTAATATTGCATAGCTTTAAATTGGATAACAAAGATACCCCCAAGACTCAATCATTTTGATCCTGATATAGCATTTTAAACATCAACCTTAAAATTGTTCATCAAGTTGGAATTTGTCCCTAATCACCCCGTTTTCCGGTACTTTATGAAATTTAGGACTTCATTTAAATATGTTTCTTAATGCGTGATTTTACTGACAGCTGTCGCAGAGATCAAGCTATCTTTTATGAAGTAGGTTCAGTGAGTAAGTAGGTAGGTAGGTAGGTTTACCTTCAGTGAGGATTACACACAGTACACATTTAAGATAGTGTAACAATTTGTGATTTTTTTAAAGATTATACGGCCTAGTAACGGGCCTTTAAGCCTAGTGTTATTTCTTTGAAATGAAAATTTTGAGCCGATGCACTGCAAGAGCAGTGCACCACCAGCACTCAATACGCGGACCCCGAACACAGCAGTAGCTGCGGTAGGCAGCGGCTTGGCTCTGCCCCTGGCATTACTGAAGTCCATGGGCGACGGTAACCACTCACCATTAGGTGGGCCGTATGCTCGTCTCCATACAAGGGCAATAAAAAAATAAAAAAAACAGCGATTTAGTCGACAGGGAGGCCGAGCGCAGAGCTTCCCTGCCGCCCTCGGACGCGTTACCCCCCATTACCACTTCCGAGGTTAAGGAGGCGATCGCTAACCTGCAACCACGGAAAGCTCCCGGCTCCGACGGCATCCGGAATCGCGCGCTAAAAATGTTACCAGCCTAACTGATAACAATATTGGCCACCATCTTATATGCTGCTATGACGAATTGCATCTTTCTCGCGGCGTGGAAAGAAGCTGACGTTATCGGCATACACAAGCCGGGCAAACCGAAGAACGAAACCACGAATTACCGCCCCATCAGTCTCCTCTCGGCGATAGTCAAGCTATACGAACGGCTCCTTCGTAAACGCCTCTGGGACTTCGTCGCGTCCAATAAAGTATTGATCGACGAGCAGTTTGGGTTCCGCGCCAAACACTCGTGCGTCCATCAAGTGCACCGCCTCACGGAGCACATCTTATTAGGGCTGAATATGCGGAAACCCATCCCGACAGGAGCCCTCTTCTTCGATATAGCGAAGGCGTTCGACAAAGTCTGGCACAACGATTTGATATACAAACTGTATAACATGGGAGTGCCAGACAGACTCGTGCTCATCATACAAGACTACTTGTCGAACCGTTCGTTCCGATATCGAGTCGAGGGAACGCGCTCTCGCCCCCGTCACGTTACAGCCGGAGTCCCGCAAGGCTCCGCTCTCTCCCCGTTACTGTTCAGTTTGTATATCAACGATATACCCCGGTCTCCGGAGACCCATCTGGCGCTCTTCGCCGATGACACGGCTATCTACTACTCGTGTAGGAAGAAGTCGTTGTTACGTCGGCAACTTCAGACCGCAGCTACCACCATGGGACAGTGGTTCCGGAAGTGGCGCATCACATCAACCCCACGAAAAGCACAGCGGTGCTCTTCAAAAGGGGTCGCTCTCCGAACACCACATTGAGCATCCCTCTCCCGGCTAGGCGCGTCAACAACTCCGCCTCCGCCATTCGCCTAATCACGATGTACGACCAACCCATACCATGAGCCCCGAAGGTCAAATACTTGGGCGTCACCCTCCACAGAAGGATGACATTCCGCCCCCACATAAAGACGGTACGCGACCGTGCCGCCTTCATACTAGGACGTCTCTACCCGATGATATGCAGGCGAAGTAAAATATCCCTTAGAAATAAGGTGACACTCTACAAAACTTGCATACGCCCCGTCATGACCTATGCAAGTGTAGTGTTCGCTCACGCGGCCCGCACCCACTTAAAATCATTCCAAGTAATTCAATCCCGTTTTTGCAGGATAGCCGTCGGAGCCCCGTGGTTCGTCAGGAACGTCGACCTCCATGACGACCTGGATTTAGAGTCCATCAGTAAGTATCTGCAGTTGGCGTCGATGCGCCACTTCGATAAAGCGGCACGACACGAGAACCCTCTCGTGGCCGCCGGTAACTACATTCCCGATCCTGCGGAAAGAATGGAAAGCAGTCGACGTCGCCCCAAATTCGTCATTTCGGATCCTCCCGATCCACTAACGGTGCTTTTGGTACCTCAAGCACCGGTCACCGTTCTCGTCGAAACCGTCGCTTGCGACGAAGGGCTCGACGAGTAAATTAACCCTCAGAGACAGTCCACTGAGTTTCTCGTCGGATCTTCTCAGTGGGTCGCGTATCCGATCCGGTGGTAGATTCTGCGAAGCACGGCTCTGGCTAGGGTTCGTGTTAGCAACGTCGGCAGGTTTGAATTTTGAAGTTTTGCAAAACTTAGCCACTGCTTTTCTACTGCTTTGCAGAACTTTAATTGTTAAGAATATCCAAAAAATATACGTATGTTCGGGGGTAGGCTCTCGTACGGCGAAAATTTTGTCAACAATTTTGTTCTTATGAGTTTATTAAGTAAAAAGCTTGTATGCTGTTCATGTGGGCACCTTTTATTAAATAAGAAGAATGAAAGTGGCTTGTTGAAAATAAAGATTTTATTATTTAACATTCAAATTTTAAAGTAATGTACTTGTATAAAAAATGTGAAGTGGCTCCGTTCTCGAAGCAGGAGAAAGAATAATGTACTATTTAAATAATTCATTGAGTTTCTTAGATTATTTGAAAATTCTAATAACTAAAAACATGGTATAACACTATAAAAAACAATAGCCTAAAAAAAGGTTTATCAATAAAAGTTAATTTGTAAAATGTTATTTTATGACTGTTATAATCAGTGAAGGGCAGCTTTAAGGATGCTTCGAGAAGAGTTCCATAAAAATACCTAAGCTGAGTTTTGGTTGCAGCATACAGATAGCGCGCGCGATATTACACTGTGAATGTTTTTTTAATGCTTGTACCGCACAACTTCATTAATGTTAAAATTTGCGTTAGTTGTAGGATTATAATTAACTTATATGTACGTATATGTATATTAAATTAAGTCGCATAAAACAAACGAAAAAAATTATAAAAACAGGTACTGTAATTTATATTATCAATATTTGGTAAAATAATACTTCATAAAAGGATTAGGAATTTGTGATTGCCTCGGTGTAAAATTTAGAACTTTATGGCATAAATGCGTGCTTATCAATTATAACTATCACAATGTTCAGGATTTACCATAAAACTTACTATTTAACAAGAATATCAATAAGTTCACATTGATTTTAGCTTTACCGAACATATCCATAACTGCACAGCCTTCATATTGTTTTTGCAATAAATCTTGTATGTCGATGTCAATTGATTCCATTTCAATACCCATGAATTTCCCCTTCACTGTGAACACTCCATTAAGATCAGTTGGCGTTATTTCAAATTGAACATTTTTGAACTGTGATGGCGAAAGTCCGTCAATTTCTAATAGTACACCCCTTTCCAACAATTTCGCACCCGAATATTTGACTGTTAATTTCGATTTTAGTTTTTGCATATCCTTTCCGGATCTCCGTAAGCACGCGTGCACACTCCTGTAAAGAACATTACTATATAAATATAAGGCTTGTATACTACCAGTACTCTTAAATTCACAGTGATTTGTGTCAATGTAGCTAAAAAGAATTTATTTAAGGTAAAGTGTATAACTACAAGGATACTCTCCTTTATACCTAACAAGGTGGACGAGCAGATTAAAGAAATATTTTCTAGATAATTTTTCATTTATTTTTAATATACTTAAAAAGCAGTTTAAATTATTACCTTTTACCAGCATGAAGATTAGCAAGACATGATTTAATGTATTCATCATAAGATTTACATTTTTCTTCATAATATTTAGTTTTTTCAAGTAGGCTTTGTTTAGCACGTGTTAGTGTTGCTAGTGCTCGTTTTTGGGCCTGCCTATATTTACTTTTATTACAGAGATCAAGTGCTATGGATGTGACTATCGCTTGATAGCCATCTTCTCTCGTGACGTATCCTTCATCTTCAAGCATTTGTAAGTTCCTACGTAGCTTGGAAATATGCTCTCGCAATGTCATGGCTTCGTCTTGCTTCGATTGTCCGGAGTAGATGCGCTTTTGTATTTTTTGAGCATATTGCTCCTGCTGTTCTTTCGTAGTACCGATAACCAGTGCCTCTAGCAAGTGTTCACCTATAAAATAATTCATTAGAATTAGTTATTTTTGCTTTAGTAACATTACTGTTTAAAAAATTACAAGAATTGAACACAATGTCTGTAAATAACTTTATTTTATATTTTATATTTAATATTGAAATTACCATTCAAATATGGAAGTATGGCGACACATAACTCTTTGGTTTTGATAAATAGTTTATTCAGATCTGCCATATCATCAGCAGGTGTTTGAAATTTATTCACGAGAGCCAAACACACTTCAAGTCTAGCATTCTCTTCAATAGTCTCTCCCATGGACTGCAAAATACAAAAATACGTTTATTTTATTAGTGTTGATTAAACGGTGACATGTAATTTAGAACAAAAAATTAAAACCTATCATAAATGTAATGAACACTCAAAACTGCGAGTATAGATATTGATTTCTTCATATATACGATACGCGTTTTGTAAAAATTATGATAATTAAAATATTATAGCCCCGCATGGACCTCTTTGCCTCCTTGTTTTGATGGCAACAGCACAACCCTTGTGGGTTCTTCTAAATGGATTAAACAATAGAAGAAAGCTGGCTAGGGTGTTCGGATTCATCATTTTCAGTATGTTCAGAGTTTCCGATACTTTACCGAATTTCGTGAATCTCATTCATATTCGTTAACATCAAGCGCAATATAATATTCAAAATTATTCGTATGCCAATTTAAAAGCATAATCATTCAAACCATTCAACATTTTTCGAAACTACGAAAAGTGGACACTAGTTGTTAAATGACATTAAATATTAACGCGTTTAATCCGTTACATTACTTTTCATTATATCTACTCGTGAAAACGAAGAGTATTTATGATAAAATAGGATACAATATTGCTTACTCCGTCCACGTCCCTAGCGGCTAGTTGCGCGATGGTCGGCACTTCTCCCAAGTCGTCCAATAGTTCGTTTAAACGATCGCTTGGATCCGGTGCTATTATATCTTGGTATTCAATCAGTAGCGAGTGAGTGTCTACGATTTCCTGTAATTTTTTATTTTATGGCATGTAAGGAAATCTGGTCCTTGTAATTTTACTCTAGAATAATGGGAGGCGTGGCTTGGTAGGTCTGTAGTTTCCACCGCTATTTTTTAAAACTAAAGAGGTCTTCCCTCAAGTCTCAATGGATATATTTACATTTAGATGTCAGCGGGATCGTGAGCTACTCAAACTAATAGCTCATATAAAAATAATGGTACTCAATAGTAGGGTGAGATAAAGTTACCTGAACAGTTATACATATATGCGGATGATGAAGTAGCGTGGCTTCGGTATATTCGTCAACAGCAAAGTACTCTTCAAGCGTTGGACCGCGACAACAACGCCTAAATAGCTCCTTCATTTTCTCGTGGCATTCGACGATAAATGGATTTAAGCAACGCAGGTGACTTGACTCTTCACCAAACTTTAAAGAGAAAAAGCAACATTAAAGGTTAAGGTTATGTAAAAAAAAATGGTACATACTACATGACATTATCCTTTTTTTTACATTTAGAATAGTCCGTTTCTCAAAGTACACGTAGGTGTTCTTTTTAATTGCCATTGACAATTTAATTCATGAATAAAGCCTTTGTCTATTAGATGGTCAAAACTGATGGAAAATTTATTTGGTTTAAATAAATACTCCTTTTACTAATACTGAATTAATAACCAACTAGAGAACATTGAACATCACTATAATAACGTAATGTGCATTATATTATTATATTGATTAAATTTGCGGCTCGGCCTCTGGCATTGCTGAAGTCCATAGGCGACGGTAACCACTCACCATCAGGTGGGCCGTATGCTCGTCTGCCTACAAGAGCAATAAAAAAAACTTATTCCTGTAGGATATAAAACGTATAGTAGAAATTTTAATGTATAATTAAGTCAATTACTCACGCCTTTTTTTGCGGCAGAAAAATGCAAAATTTTCGCAACAGAGGCGAGGTTTTTTCTCTGATCTGTGGTCAGTTCACAGCCATTCGGTAAGTTTACAATATGAAATGCATCGGGAGCTACTATTGCGGCGTTCAAGAACTGGTAGTAAATCAAATTACCGATAACCTGGAATGTTCAATTCGATATAACAGAATTAACTTTTGATTAGTTTTTGTGCACAACTTATCTTCTCCATATTCTTGTACGCTTCTGAGACGTGGACCCTCAAGGCCCGTACTCGATCGAGAATTGACGCATTTGAAATATTGGCCCAAAATGTTGGGCATACCTTGGACGGAGCGCCGAACAAATGTGTAAATTATTTCGGAGCTAAACGTCAAGACCCGTCTATCCACAATCTGTATGCAGCGTCTCCTCAACGTACTTCGGACACGTGGCCCGACAAAATCCTGACACTTGGAAGAACTAATAATTGAACGTTGGAGGAAGCTGGTGCAGAAACCAGACCAAGGTGGTCACGAAACTCAGTAATGAGGAAACGACGCAGAAGAAGTGCACAACAACAATATTTTTTAAAACAAAGTAAAAAATTGTAATTCATAACTTACTTTTAAGATATCTTTTTCTGGTGTATACGGAAATTTCGTAGTTAGAGCTCTGTGCAACACTCTAGCCATATACGTTATGCAAAAAGGTAAAAGCTCCGTCGATCTTGTTATTTTATCCAGAAATATTGTCACAATCGTTTTTAATTGACCAAGGGCCGTTTGTAATCTAGCTTTGACTTCTGGGTATGTCAGTGCTTCTTCTTGTGTAACAGAGTATGGAAGATTTCTGAAATAAGTGTACACGGTTTATGAAATGTAACTTTGTTTCTTTGTTTTATTGCTTTGATGGGTGGACGAGCCCATGGCCTACATGGTGTTGGGTGGTTACCATAGCCCATAGATAACAACAACGTAAATGTCGCCACTCACTTTTTAAGGTTTTTTTATTTTTATTGCTTAGATGTGTGGACGAGCTCACAGCCCACCTGATGAAGTGGTTACTGGAGCCCATAGACATCTGCAACGTAAATGCGCCACACACCTTGAGATATAGTTCTAAGGTCTCAGTATAGTCACAACGGCTGCCCCACCCTTCAAACCGAAACGCATTACTGCTTCATGGCAGAAATAGGCGGGGCGGTGGTACCTACCCGTGCGGACTCACAAGAGGTCCTACCACCAGTAATTACGCAAATTATAATTTTGCGGGTTTCATTTTTATAACACGATGTTATTCCTTCACCGTGGAAGTCAATCGTGAACATTTGTTGAGTACGTATTTCATTAGAAAAATTGGTACCCGCCTGCGGGATTCGAACACCGGTGCATCGCTTCAACACGAATGCACCGGACGTCTTATCCGTTAGACAACGACGACGTCTCAGTTTTACAGTACAACACCTTCCCCACGCTTCAAACTGAAAGGCATATTACTGCAGAAATAGGCAGAGTGGTGGTACCTACCCGTGCAGACTCACAAAACGTCTTTCCTACCACTAATTACGCATATCGTAAATTTTGCGGGTTTCATTTTTATTAAACGATGTTATTCCTTCGCTGTGGAAGTTTATCGTGAATATACGTAATTCATTCGAAAAATTGGGATCCGCTTCCGGGTTTCGGACACCGGCACAGTTGCATCGCTTGATACCAATGCACCGGACGACTTATTCTTTAGTCCACGACGACCACTTACTGTAATAATAGCACCTCCGCAAAGTGTCATCATGGACCGATTGTTGTACATACTTGAATCAATCAATGCAAGTTTTGTTAAAATCGTTGTTTCAGGTTACCAGGTTCATTCTCAATCGAAGAAAGAACGTGTAAAATATACGGGAAGGCTCAGGAGAACTTCGTTTCACATAAATCCAAACAATAGCGGGCAATGCCGAAGTTCAACTATAGAGCTCTAAGCGATACTCGTTATTGGTGGTAGGACCTCTTGTGAGTCCGCACGGGTACCACCACCCCACCTACTTCTGCCGTGAAGCAGTAATGCCTTTCGGTTTGAAAGGTGGGGCAGCCGTTGTAACTATACTGAGACCTTAGAACTTATATCTCGATGCCTCCAATGAACACTACTCTAACTCAAAATTTTGAAATTTTCGTTTTTCACGCAAATCGCTTCACTATTTTAAAAGTATTACAAATTCATTATTGATGGGGTTCGAAGCAAGAGTAAATCAGCTAGTTACACAAGAAAAAACCATAAATATATCTGCAATAATAAAGATTTTACCAACTTTTTTCGTTTAAACTCTCCTGCTGTAAACCTACGAATTTGGAGTTAGAGTAGTGTTCATTGGAGGCATCGATCTCAAGGTGGGTGGCGCATTACGTTGTAGATGTCTATGGGCTCCAGTAACCACTTAAGACCAGGTGGGCTGTGAGCTCGTCTACCCATCTAAGCAATAAAAAAAATGAACCTAAAATAAATAAATAAATATAATTAACTGAGAACAAATCACCCAGTCATCCGTCCCCAAATCAGGATTCCCTGTGTTATGTGATATTAGAGACTGATATCAGATACTTATATACGTTTAAATATTTACTAAATAAATAATGAGTACCCAGACAAAAGGGTAAACAAATGTGTTCATTACACAAGTATTTTGGCGATGTGAGAATTAAACTCACGACTCTCGGCGCAATATCCAAGGGTTCAATAACTACAGCACGACCGAGTCAGTCAACAGCGATGCATTGGTGCGAAAAATGAGAATAGTGCGTAGTTACCAGCCAGTATTAGACGAGGTATCGATTTCTATAAATTCGGACAAATCTATTAATTAACTTTTCTTTTTTGTGCATTACTAGATCCAGAACCCTAGCTTGTAACAATACAATAACATAACTCACCTTCTACAAAACAATTTATGGACGCTAATTTTTAAATTTTATTTTCTTAGGTGCTTTTAGTATGGGCAAAAGACAACGTTAGGTTATTTTTGGTAATAAAAAATCAATCAAAATTTACCTATGTAAACATGCAACAAATTGATTAAAACGTTGACAAAAAATCGACAGAGTTTTTGACCTTTAATAGAAACATTAAAAGTAAATTTTGTTCGAACTTACGATATTTTCCCAGTTTTCATCTCGTTTTCATTTCTCCAAGCTTTATAGATTTCTACTGGACCCGTTTCAATATTTAAATCTTTGTCCCTTAACATTTTTTCGACCAGGGGTCCTATAATTGTTTGCAGGCTGTTCAGTCCAGAAAGCTGTCTCGAAAGGCTTACCGCCATTTTTAGTACCAGCGGAGTCGACGAGATAATATCAAAAGGTTTAACAACCTTACAACTTATTTCTTCCTCCAATGTAAATCTAAATAGCTTCAGAAGCAGATACTCATCTCTTGTGTAAGCCCCAAAGTTGTAAAGGCTAAGTACGACGTTTTGTAAGAAGAAATTAGTTTTATTTTGCGGTATACAAAACAGTAATTTGGACAAGTAAGTGGGGTTTGTTTGCAGTTCATAGAACAGATGTTGGTATCCGTCTAAAAGTCTTTTGGATTCTTTAGTGAGGGATTTTAAGCCTTTAACGGCTGTTGTAACTGTCATGAAAGAGCCTTTGCCATCAGGGCGATTTTGAAAGACAAGTTTAGTCATCGAATGATGTTTGACTAGATTATTTAACTTTAGACCAAATGCCGCAACGTCCTGTAAAGCTATACGGTTTTGTACCAGCAGACCTATTTTTAAATCCATGTCATCGATTTGCTTGGATAGCTCCTGATTCTTTCGGATAGACTGCACGACTTCCGATTTCAGTGATTGTAATTCAATTTCCCTGTCGTAGTCTTCAGTCGAGAAATCTAGTAATGGAATGAACTTTTTAACGATTCTGAGCGGTGGATTCCGCGAGTGAAATAAAGCAGTGAAACATTGACGAGCGCGACGACCTCTCCACATTGCTTGAATTTTCACTATTTTGTGTTCCTGAAGTTAAAATACATAAAAATGTAGTTATTATTCGCGTTAGTATTGTGGTAAAACATTTATTGCCAAATAACGATAATTCTTTTGAAATCTTAAGTCGCTCTGAAATATATTATTTACGATTTCAATAACAATATTAAACTTAACATTAGTGATTGATTACCTGACTTTTGTACCATGCCATTGGATTTTGTTTGCGTTCCCGTTTCAATTTTGCTTCAATTGTTTTCATTTTTATTAATGTCCCGTATCGCTTGTAAACCAACAGCATTCTCCACCAAGCTTGAATTTTAATAACGTATTCTTCATTTGCCATAAACAACTTCAGTCTGTCAGTCATTCGTTTCCTAAGCAGATATCCTTTGCAATATGCTTGGAGTTTTACGACAGATCTTTCTATTAACGTTTGTTTGTATTTATTTACGTGGTGTTTATTAGTTTTCTCTACTATTCCAGAGATATCTTTCGTAGTCAAATATCGTGCATACGGTACGAAGTCTTTAGGAGTTGTCCAGCTATACGTATATGATTCGACGTCTATGTAGACAGTGTTCCCAACATCCGTGTGGCAAACTATCCAAGGACAAATAAATTGACCTTTCTTTTTCAATGCTTTTGAAAACATTTGAAAATATACATCCTTACATGATGCTTCTACATTATCAGAAATTGCCAAAACTGGATTTCTGATCGTATTAAAAAAACTATCAACGTTATTTTTCAACACAGCTACATTCAGTTGGACTATAGCCTCAGTCAACTCTTTTACTTTGTATGACTCTACATTAACTTGGTTGATTACATCCAAAACATCATCGATCCAAAGATTTTGGGATTCTTTTCCTAGTAACAATTTTTTCAGCATGCGTAAATATAGATGTTTTTCTTCTTTATGCAAACGGGAAGGCAATTTCAAACTTGAACTGTTTAATAATATCATCAGTGACTCCACATCATCCTCCAATACCGCCTTATTTATACCGTCTATTACAAGAATCACTGAAAAAAATCATCGTTATCCTGAATTTTGAAAAACATTTTGATAAATTTGACTAGGTAATAAAAATTATTGCATACTTACGCTCTTCGTTTTCGTCATCTTTCATGTTCACCATTTGAATTGTGTCATGGATATCTTCAAAAGTCAGAAGCGGACATGCACACTGTTCTTTTATCTTTATTTGTAAAGCGGTTGCTAACGCGGATAGGTATCTGCGTCTGCAATGAGCTCGCAATCCTTCAAGCTGAATTTGTTTCGAATTCAGAGCATTCCAAACTGCTAATTCATCACCTCTGTCTACAGCGTGTGACACAGTCGCTACGGCCGATAAATAAGAGACTGAAGCAGCAATTTCGTTTTCATTAAGATTTTTTTCTAACTCGCATCTCTCCAATCTCATCTCTTCATACAACAAAGGAGCAGCAAATTCGTCAACCTTGATGTTTAATTCTAAATGAGGATTGATTAATGCTTTATACAAATCGGTCGGAGAACCCTCTTCCAACACTTTATTTACATTTGCAATAGCGCTTTTATGATCTGTGTGCTCAAGAGATTTGCGATTTCCTTCATTGATTATGTTTTGAAATATTTTATGCCAATTCGGAACACTTTCGACATCAATGTCTTTGTTACATTCAATAGTCTCTTGAACTACATCACAGTAAAAATCTAAATTATGATGGTCGTAACCCTTTATATGGACCCATTCTTCAGTAAAGATTTTGTGTAAGCTCTTGACATCGTTATGTTTAGAGGCAGAACAAAGATTTTTCCATAAATATTTATAATTAACTGCTGTGATGTGCCCTTGTATTTCTACCGTAGTTAAAAGTTCATCATATTCGTCTGGTAAATAGCTATCATTAAGAGAACGATTATGAGCAGCCTGAATTTTATCTTGCTTGGCAATATGTAAAGCTTTTTTGTATTCATCTATTAGCCGATTTTGAACATGCTTCAACTTTAGCTGTGGGTTCAGAATCGCAGCCGTTATAGACTTTTCTGTATCAAGTAATCTGTTTAATTCAATAAGAGCTTTAAGCATAACAGAACCATCCCCTTTATTATTGATTGATAAAATTCCACCTATCTTTTGGAACATTGGCATTGGTTGTTCACATTTTTGTAAATCCTTTGACACGACGTCTAATTCATCGTCTACAATAAACAAAAATTATTAGGTACTCATAACGTTACTTTAGGAAATGAGTAACAGAAACAGGGCACTGTACCTGTGAAGGCAATTTTGCCAAACACGTCATGAATAAGTGGAGCTTTTCCAAGTTTAAAGAGATGCGAACTTAAAGCATGTATGCAATAAATTACACGAGGCATGTTCTTTTTATCATAAATGTCGGTCGTTTCTGGTTGAAACGTCTGAAGAAAGAGAAACCATTAGCATAGTTGTGTACCGGGCTTTCAGGTGTGCCCACCAGTACGTTTAAAGGTATTTAGTATACTACATCTGTCATAGTCTACTACGGTGGGACCTGTGGCACACTTATCCGCTGATTGATCTGTTCAATGTGTTTCGTAACGGTTATAATTTTACATAATATTTTTTGTTTAAAAAACATAGACATCATCGAGAGAAGGTAAATTTACAACACTTAAAAAAATGATGTTTTAGATTATGGTTCAGTACAGGCGATAAGGCATAGTTATATAAGAGTAGTTAAGGCACACGAGTAGATATCGCTATTCTTTTTGTGGCAAATAATTGAAGATGTCTCAGACGCTCGCCGACAAGCTCTTGTGCAGAAGACTTCACTCGCTAAATCTAGTAGTATAGCCTCTCGAGGTTACTAGAATAAGTAGGCAAAAATACTGCAAAGTGACTTAGTTGGGGTATCGGGATGTGGTGACTACACAGTTAGCGACAAACTTCGTGCTTTAAATGTTACACACTTGCTTCGCGAATGTTGCGAGCCGAAACAGCACAAAATGTATATCTCTGACATGTCGTAGATTTGAAAAAACTTCACTTCCGAATCAAAATCTCCCATGTCATTTTCTTCTGCGCTGTACCATAATAAAATTTTTAAGGCCAATCCCAAAGAAACGTAGTTGAGATCGTGTATTAAATAGGGCGTTTTTTTTTTGTTTGCTCATTTTATTTTATCAGCGCGGATGTAGAAATTCACACGCACTCGCAGGCTGCCACAGAGCAACTGTTTTCGCGCTGGTTGGAATTGTTGGAAACTAGCAGCTATATAGTTGACCGCAGCGTTGACCGTGCTCGGCAACGATCGCCTATCGATGATGGTAATTGAGCCCACTGAGTTTCTCGCCGGATCTTCTCAGTGAGTCGCGTTTCCGATCCGGTGGTAGATTCTGCGAAGCACGGCTCTTGCTAGGGTTCGTGTTAGCAACATCATCAGGTTTGAACCCTGTGAGCTCACCTAGTAATTCGGCGAATTTAGAATAACCCCTCGAGGTTACTAGAATAGGTAGGAAAAAAAAGATGGTAATTGAAAGTCAAGTTGAGAAACAGCTGTCTACACAATAGAAATGGGAGTGAAGTCACGCCAGCAGAGACTAGTTGACGATCCTCTAGCGACACCTTTAATGCACACCCTTCTGGTTTTATTAGTGTGAAACCACTTACAAAATTCAATTGGGACGTTAATATCGTGGTGGCATTCACGTTGTGATGTCTTAGCCTACCGAAACACATTTTGTGAAGAAAAAAAATCCCGATGGTTTTAAGCATGTTAACTAATAAGTTAACATAAATAGCTTTACTGGTAAATTCGATTGAAACTAATACTTACTACGGGTAGCTCTGTTTTCTTCAGTATTTGAAGAAATTGATTAATATTATCAGTGTGTTTAAATTGAAGACCTAAGACCTGAAAAATATACGATATCAGAAATCACGGTCTAGAGCAGGGGTGGGCAACCTTTTTAATCAATAAGCCAAATAAAATTTTTAGTTTTTTTTGGCGGGCCGTAGATAGATTAACTCTTACTAATAATTTACGAAACTTTATTTTTTTAATAAAAACAAACAAGAACAGAACACCGAATGGATGGGAGAAAGTCGATAAATAAATTCAATGTTACAAATGCTTGGCGGGCCGCATGTTGCTCATCCTTGGTCTAGAGTCTAGAGTAAATGATCAAAAATTCAATTCAATTGAGACTATTGCTTAGATGTGTGGACGAGCTCACAGCCCACCTGGTGTTAAGTGGTTACTGGAGCCCATAGACACCTACAACGTAAATGCGCCACACACCTTGAGATATAGTTCTAAGGTCTCAGTATAGTCACAACGGCTGCCCCACCCTTCAAACCGAAACGCATTACTGCTTCACGGCAGAAATAGGCGGGGCGGTGGTACCTACCCGTGCGGACTCACAAGAGGTCCTACCACCAGTAATTACGCAAATTATAATTTTGCGGGTTTGATTTTTATTGCACGATGTTATTCCTTCACCGTGGAAGTCAATCGTGAACATTTGCTGAGTACGTATTTTATTAGAGAAATTGGTACCCGCCAGCGGGATTCGAACACCGGTGCATCGCTCGATACGAATGCACCGGACGTCTTATCCTTTAGGCCACGACGACTTCAACTTTGAGCTCGTTCCCACGGCAGTCATGAAGCTGTGTTATTATTTAAAAAGAGGTTGATTTAAAAAACAAACAAGGTAAGACATATTCTTTTATTCGACTTTCGAGAAAGTCGAAGTATATATATATATATGTACTGCCATTGTAGGCAGGCGAGCATACGGCACACTTGACGGCGAGTGGTTACCGTCGTCGATCAACACCATCATCTCAGCCTATCCACTTTCCACTGCTGAACATAGGCCTCTCCAATTGATGTCCAGGAGCACAGTCAAGCCGCTGCCTATCGTTAATTATTACACATTAAAGACACACCTCATCTGTCAAGATTTGAAACATCCGCAGTTTTAGAAACGTAATTTGTATTTTTAATGAAATAATTAATACTGGTCACAACAATACGAATCATAATAGAAATGAGCGTTTCTGGTTACAACAATGAATGTTTCTAAAGTTCTAGCTTATGTATCACTGAATCATCACCCACAGGTGAAGTTAACGAGAGGTTGCTCGTGTTATAATTTTTAATGCCGAATTACGTCAATATATTACGTGTGGTGGTTGTGGAATATCTATACTAATCTATACTTCTATACTAATATTATAAAGAGGAAAAATTTGTTTGTTTGTTTGTATTGAATAGGCTCCGAAACTACTGAACCGATTTGAAAAATTCTTTCAGTGTTTAGAAGCTACACTATTCCCGAGTGACATAGGCTATAATATTTTTTAAAAAAATTACCTAACATATTCTTTAAACCGCGTGCCCTGCGAAAACTATTGATGATAGAATAAAACAATGTACTACGACTTTGTAGAACACATTATTTACAAAAAGTGTCGCGACAGCATATGTCTAACTATTATAGTTATGCCGCAATAAGTGTTCTTTTATTTTAAAAACTAAAACAACGTCAAATATCGTTGAAATTTTCGGTAAAGACCCGAGGGGAGCCGTAGCGGGCCGCTAGTGTGTAATATTTTTGCTAAATGACTCGGTAGGCCGTCATTAAACCGTCCGGCGGGGGGCGGTAGTGATGGTTCGCGGAAAATAAGGTAAAGAGAGAATAAAGCCGTCACGACCATCTGCCGTTTTTTGTTAGCAGGTTTAATGCTAAATATAGAGATATGTATATGGTCCACCTGCTCGTACTATTGCCATTTAAGTCATCATGATGCTTATATTCATTAGCAGTGTTATCAAACAACTTCTGACTACCGAAAACAAAGAGAAATAGTGTCAATGCACTGGTGATTTATGAGACAATAATTAATATGTGATGATAAACCTTAAGAATTACATTGATTGCTCAGTTTGGTTGGGCAACTCATGATTGGACATATTATAAGCCAAAATGGGTATTTAGTACCCCTATTTGTTTCAGGGGTGTCCATTTTACAATACTATTGAAACATCAGCTACGTATCAAAAAGGTGTCAGAATTCATGAAGCTCCCATTTTCACTTAATGCACACTTTGCAACTGCTGTACTTTGCTGTGAACTCATTTGCCCTTTTAAACAACATAAAATATTATAAAGAAGCGAAATCTATACATATAAATAAAATTGAAGTGTATGTTTGTAATATTCAAGCTTATATAGTAATATTCTAGCTATAATAACCGCTTATTACTACATGCATATGAATGTATATATGGTATGTACACCAAAATAACATTTTTTACAATTTTTGTCTGTCTGTTTCGGCTAATCTCTGGAACGGCTGGACTGATTTTGACCAGACTTTCACTGATAGGTAGCTGATGATATAAGGAGTAACTTAGGCTACTTTTTTTAGACTAGCTTCGCCCCGCGGCGTCACCCGCGTTTATTGTTGTACTGTGGGATAGCATCACAGGACTCAGCTATCAATAATAAAATTTAATGTTTCCGAAGCGAAGCAAAGGCGGATTGCTAGTTCTATAATATGATCTTAATTTTGATGCAATGATCCTGTAACACTCTAACTGCTGGGACAAAAGTTGTAGGTACAATTCCTAATTCAGGCAAACATTAGTTGACTGGAACTGCTTGTGGGATGTCCTCACAGAGTTGGGGGTCCCTCGCCACCTTACTGCACTCCTTCAGTCATTATACTACAACAGCCAGGGAGTAGTGAGAATCGATAGGACTGCATCTGACTCGTTCAAATTTCACAAGGGCGTGCGGCAGGGCTGCATCCTGTCACCCATCCTGTTCAATATTTACGGCGAATACATCGTCAGGAAAACATGCGATGGATGGGATGGTGGTATTACCGTCGGAGGCTGTAAAATCTCTAACTTACGCTACGCTGACGACACCACTCTCCTGGCAGCCAGCGAAATCGAGATGGGCAAGTTCTTGGACAGGATGGAGCGCATTAGCAAAGACCTCGGACTCGCAATAAACAGATCTAAAACAAAGGTCATGATCGTTGATCGCACAGGCAGACTGGAGCTCAGCGGTACACTTAATTTAGAAGTAACGGACAACTTTGTTTACCTGGGCTCCAACATCAGCAACAATGGCTCTTGTGAACCGGAAATTCGCAGATGGATTGGGATGGCAAAAGGTGCCATGTCTCAGCTGGACAAAATATGAAAGGACAAAAATATCTCTATGAACACCAAGAGCAACCTAGTCCGCACACTAGTGTTTTCAATATTCATATACGGAGCAGAGACATGGACTATAAAGAAAGCTGACCGCAATCGGATCGATGCCTTCGAAATGTGGTGCTGGAGGAGGATGTTGGGTATTCCCTGGACCGCACGCCGCACCAATTTATCCATCCTAGCTCAGTTGAAGATCCGGACTAGACTCTCCACCATTTGCATGCGAAGGATTCTTGAATACTTTGGCCACATCGCAAGGAAAGACAGTGACAACTTAGAGAAATTGATGGTCACTGGAAAGGTCGAGGGCAAGCGACCAAGAGGCAGGAATCCGACCCGTTGGACGGACCAGATTCGTGCAGCCCTGGATACCACAGTGCACAATGCTCTGCACTCAGCTGCAGATAGGAACAGATGGCGGTGCACTATAAAAAACAATCTGTTTCAAGGCCATGACCACGACCCTCAGTAATGAGGAAACCGACGCAAGGAGGAGGAGTGTGACAAACAGGTTTATCTACTATATGCCAAGGCTCAGTATCTTTACATATCGAGGGGTGAAAGTCTATTTAGTTTAAGTGACATTTTGCAATATTACAGGAGAGCCATTTGAAGTTTAAAATTTAGAAAATATTATCATAACAAAAAAAAACTTCTTCAGCTATTTCAATGGAGTGAACTTAATTGAAGTTCAATTAATAACATGGAACTGTTTGATGCTAACACCAAATAAGATGCACTTTTAATTAGAAAGATAAATGTCGCATTGTAGCTTAAACCTTTCTCCCCGCAATTAATTTATTTGTCATCTAATTTGGGGCCAGGCCAGGCATTTTTAGGAAAAATGACTGTGTGCAATTTGTTCCCAATTATTTCTTATATATTAACTACTTATTTATTTGGGAATTTAAATGTCACATTTTAGTTTTACTAGTTTATTGTTAAAATTATTATTTCATCAGAAATATTAAATGGTCATAAATGGTTTCAGTATGAAATAATGAAGTCTAAAAGAAGTCATGTTTCTAATTCCATTATTTTCCGATTTAAGTTCTTTTTTGTTATACAAAACATACTTTGTAGCATATAAATTTTTTTTGGATTTTTTTTGGGAATTCCTGATAACACTAAATGAGACACTTTTTCCAACATATCTTAATTTTATTGAGATAATGATTGTAGTAGTTGAATAAATCAAGTTGTTTTTAACAAAATACACACAAACACACACAACAAAATATATTATGTTGACAAGTCGGTTTGTGTATATTAAGTACTTTTAAAGATTAGGGATGTTCAGTTGCACATTGTCTACAGATGGACGATAAAAATTAATTTTGGTTGAGATGAGAGATGATGATAAGAATTTATTGGCAGTTGTTGTACAATGCACATGCACAAGCAAAATACTCCAACAATTGAATGTTGTGTTTTCTAAGATAACGGGGGAAGTACAGCTTGCTAATTATAAATTAACTTACCTTGTATCTCTTAAGATCAATGTCAAATATTTTATTTAAAGGAAGTGACTCAGGACTAATAAAATTTCCCAACTTGGCCAAATACACTCCATTACGCAAGCTTTCCTCAAATTCAGTGGCGGGAGGGAGTTTCTCTTTCAGGCAAGCTTCTAACCACGTCTTCGCTTCTTCAAGACGACAAAGATATTCATAAGCAATAGTCCTTTGTCTTATGAGGTCCATCTCCTGTCCAGTTTTGCGAACATCTGCATCACTTGAACCTGAACAAAATTTTGCTTTGGATAGTTTAATAGAATTATCACAAAGTTGTACTCACTTTGATTCACCACTATTTAGAACGGCATAATGATTGCACGCTCACCATCATCAATTTTTCCAATTCGAATTTCGTCAACATTTGCGGCAAACATAATGATGCAAGCACACAAAAGTATTGTTTTGTCATTTAGACTGTAAATAGCGTCACGTCGTTTTAGGTTTGGGTTCGATTTGCTAAAATAGCCAGCGACTTTCCATACAATTAATTCAGTTTTACATTGCTTTCAAAACAAACTTTGAAAATAAAAGCCGGTAAAGTAGTTTTATTTTCCATCAAGAAAAGCGCAGGTATCACACCATACAGCCTAATTTTTTTAATATACTAGTCCCTAGGTGTTGTATTTTCTTTGCTATGGTGATGTGTGGGTATGAGCTTCAGTGGCCTAACAATGTACATATCTCAAACACAACTAGCACTGGCTAAGAAATATTTAGTTTATTTTATTGGTATGTATAATAATATTTTTTTCTCTTTTGAATATTACCGACTGTCATTAAAATTTGTCAAAAAACGTGAATGTGTGTCGTTGTGTGATTATTATATTAATTGTTTTCCTGACCTCTAACACTTTTTTGCAAATTATTTTGAATTATTTGATGTGGTGTCAATACCAACAAGTATAAATATTCCTACTGCATCATTTTGGTTAAAATGATTGACGAACAGGAAGCAATAGTTGAGTTTAATTTCGATATTCCCGAACCTGTTCCAGTTTGTAAATGTCTTCGTGACGATGAATCTTCTGAACAAATAGAAATACAACCACGTAAATTAAAAATATTATCAACCGTTTCTAGAACTGAGAATTATTTAATGGAACATCAAATCCCAGCACTAATGCGATTTTTACTAACAAAATTAATGAACCAAAAATCAGAAACGCCTTTAAGCTATTTAGAGAAACTATTGGATGACTGCATGTTATACCGTGCTGGATATGGATCAGCGCCTGTTTTATATGAAGACAAGTAACATTTTCGTAAGATATTTGACAATGATTGTTTAATGTCTTCTTGAAATAAAAGTAAATATTTATTTCCAGACATTTAGAGGCTGTTATTAAGAGTTTTGATCCTAGTAATAGAGGTTGGTTAACTATTGGACAAGTTCGACGAGCTCACGATATTTTGGGATTAACTATGAAAGAATTCCAAACAGACCAAATACCTTGTCATACAGTCATGGATACATTAAAAAAATCGCAAGAGTCGGAACTATTACAATTATTATCTGCTGGGACAATGGCCCAGGAAAAAGACCACGAAAATTAAATTTCAGCATCAAGTAGAAATTAAAAGTCAAACTAAAAAAACAAAAGCAAACCGTATTTGATTTATTTTTAGTCCAATGTTTAGAATTACAATGTTAAAAATATGTATAAAAAATATGAAACATAGAAAAACTGTTTAACTCTCGTCGAATCGTCACAAATCCTGCTAATGCATGTTGCATTTGAATTTGAACTCACAGTAAATTCCCAACATTTTTTTATTATTCAAATTATTGAGGGTAACGGTTAACTATTTAAGTCATAAATGAAATAGAGCAATACAGCGGTAGAAACACGCTAATAACAGAAACTACATTAATTTATATTGAGTTTCTAATCTAAACATTGCTAGTTGTACCTACATGCTTCTGTCAACTAAAATGTGGCTTAATGTTCATGAAATTTGTTAATCAGTCAAGTTATCTCATATCATCCTATTTCCATCGGATTTCAAGAAACTTTTTTTGGTATTGCAATTTAAACGTTATACACCGTTATTTATTTAAAATTTTTATCTACTATTTTCTTATAATCTACTTCATTTTCTTTCCATTAACTAACTTAGATCTTGCATGACGGCATCTTTTTACATGCCAGACAACGCTGAAGTAAATCTATTCTGAGAAATCAAAAAAAAACTGTCACCTATATTTTCGTTGCCTTCCTAAATGGACTAAAACTAAACAAGTAGAAAACCGGTTAGTGTTCACGAATTTAGATAAAATGTAAAGAGAAAATCTAATACATAAAACGAGCTTACAACTATCTGTGAAATGCTGTGATAAAGCATAAATCGAATGAATTGATGAATCGAATTAATAAAAATAATGCGATCACTGGACCTAAATAGTAATTGTATTATCTATAGATTAAGCGAATAATTACTAAAATTCTTAAACTCAATTTAGTTCCAGGGTTTTAGAGGCTCAACAATAATTATACATTCGTCTGGCGCGAGCGAATGCCTTACATTAGAACCTTAATAAGAAAAGTTATTGAAAAGGCAATTCTGACGTCTATGTGAAAGATATTTATTTGAAAAAATAGCGCAACACAATAACACTATGACCTCTTAACTTAGCCGCCTCTAATTACATATCTGATCCAGACAATGGGCAAAGCTAGCCGCCATTGTACAAAAGTTATCTTGTCGACTACTTCCGATCTACTTTCGGTGTTTTTGGGCATTCCACCGATTTCTTGTCGTCGAATGCGACAAAGAGTTCATCATGCAACCTAACCTGTAGAGTGTAGACCCATGATTCATTTCTAGATTCGGTAGATTCTAGACAGTGGTAGATTTAGCGAAGCACTACCTACTCTTGCTAAAGAAAGTTCTCCCAGGCTGAGCCTGATAGCCGGCTTGATTTTTTTAGGCAGTTGAAGAAAAACTATAAAATTAGTGAAAATGAGATTTTTAACACTCGCTTAAGAAACGCATTCCTTAACTCAAATATATTATAAGTGTATAATCTATGAACCACCCTTTAGACCAGTGATGCCAGGTGCACTGTAATTACAGTAGATTTGCATTAATTTGCCCTACACACTGCAAATAACTACTAGTAGTGATGCGCAAAATGTATCACTGAGCTAAAAAGATAGATACATATCATTTCGCTCTAAAGACATATGACTCATTTGGCTCACTAGCTCAGTGATCCAATTCAATTGATTGATCTTTCAATCAATTCATTTCTTCGTCTAGATCATTTAGCTCAGTATATATCGTATCACTCACTTTTTATTGGAATATTTACAAGGGTCAGTTTATTTTGTAACTGTCAGGGCCTATATATACATTTACTAATACACAATATAGTTTATTTACACTGTTTTATACAATTTACTGGTGGTAGGACCTCTTGTGAGGCCCCACGGGTAGATACCACCACCCTGCCTATTTCTGCCGTGAAGCAATAATGCGTTTTGGTTTAAAGGGTGGAGCATCCGTTGTAACCATACTGAGACCTCAGAACTTATATCTCAAGGTGGATGGCGCATTTACGTTGTAGATGTCTATGGGCTCGAGTAGCCATTTAACACCAGGTGGGCTGTGAGCTCGTCTACCCATCTAAGCAATAAAAAATAAATAATTAAGTAAACTAGCATAGATAATACACATAATATTTGTCATTAGTCTTTACCATAAATAGTAACTATCATACTAATCTGTGCTAAATATTTGAGAAATGTTAGCCTGGACTTTTTGGCGGAAACTCTCCCGACTAGGCGCGTCGACACCTCCGCCTCCGCCATTCGCCCAATCACGATGTACGACCAGCCCATACCGTGGGCCCCGAAAGTCAAATACTTAATACTTAGGTGACACCTCGACAGAAGGATGACATTCCGCCCCCATAATAATATAAAGACGGTACGCGACCGTGCCGCCTTCATACTAGGACGTCTCTACCCGATGATATGCAGGCGAAGTAAAATGTCCCTTAGAAATAAGGTGACACTCTACAAAACTTGCATATGCCTCGTCATGACCTATGCAAGTGTAGTGTTCACTTACGCGGCCCGCACTCACCTAAAATCATTTCAAGTCATACAATCCCGTTTTTGCAGGATAGCCGTCGGAGCCCCGTGGTTCGTCAGGAACGTCGACCTCCACGACGACCTGAACTTAGAGTCCATCAGTAAGTATTTACAGTCAGCGTCGATGCGCCACTTCGATAAAGCGGCACGTCACGAGAACCCTCTCATCGTGGCCGCCGGTAACTACATTCCCGATCCTGCGGAAAGAATGGAAAGCAGTCGACGTTGCCCCAAACACGTCATCTCGGATCCTCCCGATCCACTAACGGTGCTTTTAGGTACCTCAAGCACCGGTCACCGTTCTCGTCGAACCCGTCGCTTGCAACGAAGGGCTCGACGAGTAAATTAACCCTCAGACACAGCCCACTGAGTTTCTCGCCGGATCTTCTCAGTGGTTCGAGTTTCCGATCCGGTGGTAGATTCTGCGAAGCACGGCTCTTGCTAGGGTTCGTGTTAGCAACGTCCTCAAGTTTGAGCCCCGTGAGCTCACCTACTAGTTAAGGTTCCGCTGAAATAGCCTCTCAAGGCTATCAGCTTAGGTAGGAAAAAAAAAGGCGGGAACGCGAGGAGTGAAGTTGTGTGATTTGTTTTATTTTGTCTATTTAGTGTTTCTTCGGGTTTAAATTTGTAATAACGGTGGTTTAACTGTTTAGTATCTGTGAAAGTGCACAAATGTGGGAAAATGAAACAAAGCCGCTGGACGTAACTTCTTAGGATCCTCCAAAAAGTCCACCGCAAAAATCTCAGTAAATGACCACCATTCTATTGAGATTATATTTCATCCCATATCATCTCATTTCATTTAATTTCATCCCAGTTGATTAATGTCTCAAATTCTCCATTTCATTTCACTTTATTTTTTATGATTGAAGGATTACTGGTGGCCCGGAGGCCTTTCCAGTTTCACCAGGACAGGGTTTAATTTCACTCTATATTATAATTTTTCATAAAGATATCCCGTATCGTATTATCTCATCTTATTTCAATTCATTTCATTTCAAGCCATGCCATCTTTCATATTAATCAGCTTCGTTTCATTTCATAATATCATATTTCATAATAAAATATATATAAAAAATATTTATATATGACGGCGCGCCAGTGATGGCTGAGCGGTAGTTTCCGTCATCACTCGTGTTCGGTTGAACTCAGTTTATTGCAATAAAAGTCAATAAAACATTTTGAATAATCGTTATTGAAGCTCTCAACAAACAATTTTCACAATGACAGGGTAAACCGTCAGTTTCGTTTCAACTGACCGACTGACAGACTGAGACGGACTGACTGACAGACTGAGACGGACTGACTGTCTAACACGGAATGACTGACTGTCTGACACGGAATGACTGCCTGACACGGACTGACTGACTGTTTGACACCGACTGACTGACTTTCTGACACGGAATGAAACGACTCTGTCCACGTACCGCCATTTTATACTCTGGCGTTACGGAGTGTACCCTACATTTTTTGTGATATTTATCAAAACAACATTTTACCATTTAAAATAGTAATCAAAACAATGTCTTAATATTACCATACCATATTGATACCATACCGTACCTATAATCGTATTTAAATTATGCCGGCCACTCGTACAATGTACGAATATTTGCGCGCATGTGAAGGGCCGTCAAACATTCATTCGCAAATCTAGCGGCTGTGCAAATGGGTTCGCATACTCAATTTGCGAACCCGTTTGCGCTTCCTCCTACACTTGTTTACGAATGTCTCACGAATTTCTCCTCCTTTTTAATTCGTCAATAGAACATTGAAGAGAAAATGAGTTTTTAATTCTTTCCCAGACATCATTAACAGCCATGCTGTTTTTATGGGATTTCTTTTGATGAAGATACGCTACACAGTAGACGTCACGAACTATGAAAATGGCGTATAGTATACATCCGTTACATTCGCAATCGTCGGCGCAACTGGGCAAGCGAATGTGTGGGAGACTACGCGAAGGTTCGAGGTTCGCGCGCTTTGATGTCTGTTAAAAAACCGACACAGCTTGGAAAACCACGAATGCAGCGAAAACTTTGCATAATCATTCGCAAATGTCGTCGTCCTACACTTGTGGGTTTGCGTATTCGTGCGCATGTGAGTGACCGGTGTTAGGCGAAGCCAGCTGACAGTAGCTAATGTCACTTTGTAAAATAATGTTGCTATATTTAAAGTAATAATGATGCGTTCAGTTCTCGTTCAATCACATGAATGAACAATGAGTGTGAAGAGTTAATCATTTCAAACTATAAAAGAATATTATTTCTATTTTACAATAAAATTGTATTAAAGTGCTCCAATATATGTTACTAGTAGTATGTAACTACAATCAGTCTTTTTTTATTTCCATTACCTACCTATAATTGTTATATTTTATACATCTATAGTTTTAACTATATGATGTATTGACAATAGAACAGTCTTACAAGTTTCCTCGCAATGTTTTCCTTAATGTTTAAAACACTCGGTATTCAGTATAGGTAGATACTCTAGGAACATAATCGTCGAAAACTCGTTGGTATGTACAAAGCACGACTAAAATTCGAACCCCGTACCCGATATCAGCATTTCGGCACACCAAGGGCGGATCCAGCTTTGGCGCCAGGGTCACATAGTCGTGGGCAAGTTAAGAACTTATAATTTAATTTTGATAACAATAGATAATAAATAAATCATGATGTTCTTCAATTAGTCCAAGTTAGTTCAAGTCCTGGAACTAGCTCAGGGGGGTGGTCATGACCCCCATGACCCCCCCCCTGGATCCGCCGTTGCGGCACACGAACTATTCACTAGACAATCGAGTATCGAGGCAATTTTATTAAAAACTGACAACACAGTAAACGTCAGTTGACTAAGTTGACTTCGTCTAATAAAAAATCCGACTATACCTGATAATGCAATATTAATGATTTAATTTATCAATGAAATAATTATATAGGTGTAATCGCAACTTTTTAAGAACTGCAAATTGCAAAGCGATGTTTCTATTGAGGATTTTTGTACATATTGCATTTTTATTCTCTATTTTTGATATATATTTTAAATCTCCAATTGTGAAAAACATTCATCCTATAAAACCCATTCACGATGCTGTTGCCGATCGTCTTGTTTTGTTCGTTGTTGATGGTTTACGTGCAGAATCTTTTGTAAATCATACCACTATGCCATTCTTAAGGTATGTTCATCAAAAGAAACAATCTAATCTCTTAGATATTTCAAATATTGTTGTAAAAATTTAAATTAACTAATTTTAGGTCTGTAGCAAATTCTAAAGGAAGATGGGGTATATCTAGAACTCAAGTTCCTACAGAGTCTAGGCCCGGTCATGTGGCTATTGCAGCCGGCTTTTATGAAGATCCTTCAGCTGTTGTAAAGGGGTGGAAAGAAAACCCAGTTGATTTTGATTCTGTATTCAACCAATCACAGTTCACTTGGTGTTGGGGTGCCTATGATATCATTAATATATTTACCAAAGACCATGTTGGTGATCATATTTATACAAATGATTTTAACCCCTATTCTCAGAGCTTCAGCACTTATAAGAATACAACTCTATTAGATGATTGGGTATTTAGAAATGTAAAAGAATTCTTTCAGAATGCTGAAGAGGATGTAAATCTTCTTGCTAAATTGAAGAAAAATAAAATAGTATTTTTCTTGCACTTACTAGGAACTGATACATCTGGTCACACACACAAACCTCAAACAAGGTAGGATTAAAGTAAAGTAAACAATTTACCTATTTTATTACAAATTTATACTTTAATTTCTTCTATTCTGCAGGAACTTTTTAACAACACTTAGATTTGTTGATGAAGGTATCAAAATTATAGAAGGAGTGATAAATACATTTTATAATGATGATGGAAAAACTACATTTCTTATGACTTCAGATCATGGAATGACAGACTGGGGTATGGTAAAATTATAATTTTAAAAACAACATCTTGATATGATTCTTTTCGTTATTGTTTAGTTTAAAATTGGTCTTTGTGAAATGATGCTTAAGTCTCAATTGAATTGTTTGGTGATAAAGTGAAAATCTTCCAGTAAGGAGGTATAACTTCTTTGTAGACCAGTGATCTGAACGATGTTATCTGAACCTTAAAGATCCGAAATATCTATAAGTTGTTATTAGTTTTTTCAGGATTTTGTCTACTATACCGTAAAACTGCTATGTAAGTAGTGTGTTAAACTTTCTAAAACTTGACTGAGTTTAGTATAATCTCCTTACTCATGTATGATAAGTTCCATAAATGTGGCAGAAAATATGCGTGTTGGGTTGTAATATTTGTGTGATTATAGTGTATACATATGCTCAGAGCCAAGTTCAAGATACCAAAACAAAAAATAATTTAAGACAGATAAATTAAATCAGATCAGATAAATGGCAGTTGCTATAATAACACTAAAAGAGTGTTATATGTGTTTGAGAATACACAATGAATTATTGATACTTTTCTTGAAGTGGTTTGATTATCTTTTTTCTTGACAAAACATTTTTTTATTTGCTTTTACTCACATTATAAATGGGGAACCAACACTTTGAAGTTCACTGCGAAGAAGGACCCTTTTGTTATGGCGACGCAATTTCAAGGAGCATCCCTGCAGCATTCTGCGAGTATAGGAATTCGGAGGGTCGATGTTTCGAGCGATGTTTAGTATCTGAGTCTTTTGAAAGGTAAAGCCAAAATAGCCTCCAAGTCTGGAAGTGCTCAACAGAGCGAAGCGGTATTTCACGCCTGGTCAAAAACTTGCGTTTTACAGTACTACTCCCACTTCTGTGCCGGGGCTCCCAAATACCAGCTATTTCCATTTGACTCCATACAGAAACGGGCTGCTCGGACCATCGACAGTCCTGTTCTTGCAGATTGCTTGGCACCTCTGGATCTACGGCGGGATCTCGGTTCTCTATGTTTTGTACCATATGGTCCATGGGGAATGCTCTGATTAATGAATTCGAGATTATTCCCTCATCTACTTTTTACCATCACACCTCCCGCCACCGGAGCAGAGATCATCTACATTATCTGGAGCCGCTGCCTTCATCAACATTGCATTTCTGTTCAAATATCTTTTCTGCCACGTACCATCCGGCTGAACTCTCCTCGACGGTGTTTTCCGAGCGCTAGGACATTTCCTTCATCAAACGAGGCTTGTGGAGAGTACTTAATGTTACGCAGCGGCTTGGCTCTGCCCCTGGAATTGCTGACGTCCATGAGCGACGGTAACCATTTACTATCAGGTGGACAGCATGCTTATCTGCCTGCAAATGCAAAAAAAAGCAATTTCTTATTTGATAAAAAAAGGCATCACAAGGTAAAACAATAGGACACTACGATTTTTTTGTCTACCTGTCTGCCAGTACTCTCGACGGGCTATACTGGCATTGAGAAGATGTGGCGAGAAACTCATTTGGTTGTGTGTGTGTGTGTAAATTCACGCTCAACTCTTCAAGTTCTACCAGAATAGTGAGCGGTGTTTTAAATGCCTACAAGCACCGAGAGTAAGTGAAGATCTGAGAGAACATGTGACGGTAGCAATCTCAATTTGACCACAACTTTCTAAAAAAAAAAAAAAAACGCTGGGGAGTGATGTGGCGGGTAGCCATCATACAACACAAGATATTTGACAGATGCCTGAATCTCGCTTACGACATTTTCAAGATAATTTCATATATACAAGTTCCAAACAACAACATTCGCGGACCGTCGCGTCGCGTCGATCTACCGAGCAATAATACCCGCTCGTTGGAAGATCTTCCCTTCGTCGTTTAAGTGTTCCACAATCAAACATGTTTGGGGCGACGGCGATTCGCCTTCCCGTTTTCTTGGTTGGGAATGTAGTTTGCGGCAGTTACGAAAAGAAGGTTATAGTGCCGCACCGCTTTTTCGAAGAAATGTTCTGACGCTGTATTCAAAAACTTAAGAATTAGTTCTAAATCAAGTTTGTTGTGAAGGTCTACATACTTTACATACCACGGCGCTCTGACGGTAATCCAAGGAAAGACGGGAATGTAAAGTGTGGGTGTGTGTCGCGTATGCGATCACTACACTATATGTCATGATCGTACGTATGCAAATTTTAGAATGTCACCTCATTATTTAGGGACAATTTACTTCCAGGCAGATGATCGGAGAATCTACTGAGTATGGACGCGGCTCCGGCCCAAGGTATTAGTTGATCAAAGAGGGTGTTTGGGGGCGATGGTCGCGTTTGGTAACGAACTCT
Organism: Bombyx mori; assembly: GCF_030269925.1. Taxonomy (NCBI): domain Eukaryota; kingdom Metazoa; phylum Arthropoda; class Insecta; order Lepidoptera; family Bombycidae; genus Bombyx; species Bombyx mori. The sequence continues at coordinate 10,734,132 of NC_085111.1, forward strand.
GAGCACAACGGCAATAGAGTTTGTTTTGTTTTACTTTTATTACGTTACGTCTTATTCCATTCGGTTGCCCGTTTGTAAAATCCGTTTCAGCATGTGCCAGTGGTACTCAAAGGCTACCGACGCTACCCGAGTACCCAATCCGAATTATCATACCGACTGGATACAGCAATAAATAAATGTTTAGTCGCGAATACAGGTACGCAATTTTTAAACGCGTTAATAGTGAAAACGCAAATAAATAAACTGTAAATAAGACCTCTTTAATGTACCCTTTTTAAATTACACATTTACACTCCGCGTAGTTATGACTTACGTTTATTATTAAAACATACAGAAATAAATAATAAACCTTGCTCAAAAATCTTATTTTAGTGATCTAGAAAGTTGCCAACCAAAATATGTATGTATAATCTATGAATTTTAATTCTAGTTTGTATACCCACACACCGCACAATACACAATATAGATGTTTTTCCCCCTCAGCTATCAAACCTGCACGGGTTTGCACATTTGAGAATGCTATTCGATTATATATGTTTCTAGCGACCCGCCCTTGCTTCGCTTCGGAAACTGCAATTTATTATTGATTTCTCCACTATTTAATGGATGTTATTATACATTTAAAACTTCCTCTTCAATCACTCTATCTATTAAAAAAACCGCATCAAAATCTGTTGCGTAGTTTTAAAGATCATAGGGATATAGGGACAGAGAAAGCGACTTTGCGACAAACTGCGCAATAGTCGGTATTCTGACTCTCCGCACTTTACGCGCATTCATAGAAAGTCGATCTATCGACGGCTCAGTGAGTTAACCGTTGAAGGGTACTTTAAAAATTTCAATTTGATGTCTTTACATATAAAATGTGTGTATAATCAATAATTAAATAACATAATTATTATTTCTCGGAGTGATTTTCCGAAAGAGGTTGCTGATAGAAAATAAGACTGCCCTTTTACCGTTTTTTAGTATTATGTACAAAAAAGCGGAAATAACGAATTATTCTGAATACTTTCCATTTTTACTGTACATGGAGGTAAAATGAGTAAACTATTAAAATTCCAGGATCACATGGTGCAGGCGATAATTATGAAACGGAGACGCCCTATGTGTTGTGGGGCTCTGGTGTGAACCAAGTTAATGAAACTAGACCGGACTCTGAAACTCTGCTTATGTCTTCAGAGCATAGATTTGATATTAACCAAATAGATTTGGCACCAATAATGGCAACGTTTATCTCTATACCGGTTCCTGTCAATTCTTTGGTAAGTTAATTTATTACTTAAACTTTTTTATTTTTTTATCGCCCTTGTAGGCAGACGAGCATACGGCTTACCCGATGGTGAGTGGTTACCGTCGCCCATGGACTTCAGCAATGCCAAGGGCAGAGCCAAGTCGCTGCCTACCGCTTAATACTCTCCACAAGCCTCGTTTGAAGAAGGAAATGTCATAGCGCTCGGGAAACACCGTAGAGGGGAGCTCATTCCATAGCCGTGGTAAAAAAGACCTCTGACAACGCACTGTGGATGACCGCGGTGGCTCCAGGTAGTATGGATGAACTCTCGGTGGCTCCAGGTAGTATGGATGAACTCTACTCCGCTGGCAGGCAGTGCGATGGTAAAAACGAGATGACGGTATCATCTCGAACAATTCCTCAGAACTGCATAAAAAATATTTCGTAATATTTATAAAGAGATATAAATGAAAAGTAAAGTTTTCTATTACATTAACTATTTCAGGGTCAAGTGAAGACTGATTTATTGAACATGACACTGGCTAATAAAGCTAAAGCAGTTTATGGTAATAGTAGACAAATAGCTGCACAATACGATAAGAAGAGACATGATGTTGAATCAAATGCCATATCAATGCTTTACAAACCTTATGAACCACTGACCAAGAAAAAATACGAGGAAATAATAAATTTTGCAGAAACATTGTTAATTAAAGGAGAATATGAAAAGTTAATTATATGCAGTGAAGAAATCATGCAATTGAGTTTAAGAGGATTGAGATACTATAATGATTATTATCAAAAACCACTTCTTATTCTAGTTACTTTATCATTTATGGGATGGATTGTTTATTTATTGAAATTATTATCTGAACAAAAGATTCATACACATGCAGATACGTGTACAGCTAGTTGTGTAAGGGGAACTAAAATTCTAGTCAAGCAGTCTATTAATATTATTTTCTTAATTATTTTTGGATTTTCCATATACATAGTTTATGGTAATTGTTTTTGATTATTTTCAAGCGTTCTTGTTGAAACAGATTTCTTCACTACAACATATATATAATATATTTATATGATTTCAGTGCAAAGTTTGCCAGTACAATATTTTGTATATTTTCTGATGCCCACTGCCTTGTGGTGGTATGCGATGTTATCAATGGAAGTTTGGTTTCAAATATACAAAAAAATTAAAAGGGACAAAGAACTGACATCAGTGCTATTACAAATTGTTTGTTATGGATTAGGGAGCATAGCAATGGTTAGTCAAGAAAATTCTTATTTGATTTTTTTCACTTGAATATTATAGCAGCAGCATGGCTTTGGTAGTGATTTATCTATTTTATTAAGCAAGTTAACTAACAATTTTGTAATGCCTTTTAGGGTTTATCATTTACCTACCGCTGGATGTTGAGCTTACCATTACTAGGTATGGCTCTGTGGCCATTCATGTCATCAACAAAATATCATTTAACTAATCCAGTGTTGTTGATCTGGTCAGGTGGATCTCTGCTACTTAGCATTTTTTCGTTCATGCCTGTTGTGGGAAAAAATGTGGTTATTTCATTAGTGTGAGTATTTTATAGTGTTTTAATTATTTTTTTGGATATTTTATTGGGTACCCCATGGTAGTTTGGTGGGATGCTTTTGGATGGAATTAAAAAAAACTATTTTTTTGGTTCTTCAGACGAACTTACAGCGAATCCGATTTTAAGTGGTTATCGGAACCATTGCCATCATGTAAAAGCTTTGTCAAATGTCTTGTCCTGTTCTGATTCTTTATCTAAAATATAAAATATGACTAGACGTGGATGAAGCTAGAAAAATAAATCATAAGTCATAAGAAACATGGATCACATCATACTGTGTTTTGTTTTGATAGTTAAAAACTCTATATAATATAAGATACAGGATTATTTTTTTCTGTTTAAGTAAGATCGATTATGCGGATTTTCTAATTGGCATGACTAAGTTCGTAAACACAGGTAACCCTTTTATAACACGGTGTTTTACAACACGCTGCCATGTTAACACAAAAAGAATAAATTCCCCAAAACCCTTTTATGACTCGGTATTTATATAACACGATAACGAGATTTTTGTTTAAAATTATTTCGAAAATGACATTATGCACTATGTACACATGATATATGAAAATACCGAAATATTACTGGTTAATTTTTAATTATAATAATAGGTAAAAACATATAGATATATTGAGATGTTTCATTCCGAAAGATTACTCTCTTTTTTTTACTGGCTTCTAGTCTCATATAACGCGGTTTCACACAACACGGGACTTTGTAGAAACGTATCTACTGTGTTATAGGAGGGTTACCAGTGTGCTTAGTGCGAGTTAGTTAACGTTCTCGATAGCGTAAAAGTTAACTCAAATTTATATGAAGTTGGAACGTTTGGCTACGTTTGCCGCTAAGGACGCTGTTCCAACTGCATACAAATTTGAGTTAACTTTTACGCTATACCATCTTCTCATTTTCAAAAGAAACTTCAATAAATAAAGTTTTAATAACATAATAAATAATAGTTTAAAAAAACTAAAAAAAATACGCTTTTATAGAAAATCCAACTAAACAATAGAAAATAAATTTGAATTAAAAATAGTGTAAGAAAAAATGATTTTATTGTAAAAAAAAGCGTGGGGTGCATTGTATTAGTAGTTATAATTTTTTTATGGACAGATATAAGTAGAAGGGTTATTTTGATAATATCCTGAAAAGCACCCCCACGCTTTTTCACAATAAAATCATTATTTTTTACACTATTTTTAATTAAAATTTATTTTCTACTTTTTAGTTGGATTTTCTATGAAAGCGTATTTTTTTTGTTTTTATAAACTATTATTTATTTTTCATATTTTAGTTGAATCTCAATTTATTCAAATTTTTTAAATATTGAATTGTCATCGGTCCTTAATAAGTATGCCAAATTTCGAGTTAATCCGACGTTTTGAAGGGGGTCAAAATTATGTTGAAAGATTCCGTTACATACTAACATACATACGTCTGAAGCTAATAAAAGCGTATTAAAAATTTGACCTAATTTTGATTAGCTCTCGAGATCACGTCGCTAAACACGGACAGTGCTCAGCCGATGCGTTTTCTTACCACGATTTACTTTTCCTTTCTTATAAGATTCGCCCCCCCAAGGCCAAATCTAGAATCCTCTTGCAACGCAATTTTGGTGGTATAGACCTGGATAACCTTCGTGAAGATGCTAGTGGTATTGACTGGGACCCCTTATTTGCATGTGACGACTGTGACGAAAAGGTTAAGCTCCTTACAACACTTTTAACAGAACTATACGATAAACATGCACCGATCCGACCGGTAAGGCTTAAGCATTTACCCTCGCCTTGGCTCACGGAGGAACTCAAAATATTATTATCTAAAAAAGCAGCATCCAAGGCAAGGTTCAAGAGAATACCTACAGTTGAGAATCGTAATAATTACATGCAGATTCGAAATCGCTGCAACAGGATGTGTAGGGATGCTCAACGCCAACATATTCATACTTCTGTAGAAAATGGAGATCCGGTGAAGGTCTGGAAATTTCTTAGAACTTTGGGGATTGGAAAGACACGTCATGTGATACACCCTTCTGGCGTGAATTTAAATGCATTAAATTTACATTTTTCAACTTCGTCCAATTTTAATGTGACAGTTAAATCGAATACAATGAACTCTCTTTCAAATCTCCCGACCCCGGATTTTTCACCGTTTATTTTCAATCACTTAACGGCTTGTGGTGTTAAGAAGAGCATCTTATCTATTACTTCTAATGCAGTCGGTGCTGACAATTTGAGCCGAAATATGATCCTACCAATCCTTGATGAAATCCTTCCTGTAATTACGCATATCATGAATTACTCTTTGAGTAATGGTACCTTTCCCTTTGCCTGGAAGGACGCGCAAATTACACCTCTGCCTAAAAAGCCTAATCCCAAATCATTTTCCGAGTATCGTCCTATATCCATCTTATCTTTCCTATCCAAGGTTTTAGAACGGCTTATTCATGCACAGCTGAGTGAATTCCTTTATGAAAATAATCTCTTAAATCCCTTCCAATCTGGTTTCCGTCCTGGTCACAGTACTACGACTGCATTGGTAAATATCACGGATGATATTAGGCTCGGCATGGAGAGGGGAATGTTGACGGTGCTTGCATTGCTTGATTTTAGTAATGCTTTCAACACCGTTGATATTGACATTCTCCTTGCTACACTTGGCTCTCTTAACACATCTCCATCCGTAGTTGATTGGTTTCGTAGTTACCTGTCTGGTCGCCGGCAGCGTGTTCGCATCGAAGATAATTTTTCTTCGTGGTGTGACACATGCGTGGGTGTTCCGCAGGGTGGCGTTTTATCTCCATTGCTCTTCGCGATATATATTAATTCTGTCTCCAACCATCTCATTTCCTCCTACCACTTGTATGCAGACGATCTCCAGCTTTATACGCAAGCCCCGGTGGAAGAATTGCCTCTTGCTTGCACCAAAGTAAATAATGACTTACTTAGTATAACAAATTGGAGTAAATCTTATGGGCTGCAAATAAATCCGACAAAAACTCAGGTCATTATTGTCGGTGCACCTAGAAGGCTTGCGACAGTTGATTGGACGCGAATTCCCCCAATTTCAATTGATGGAGTTCAAATACCAGTTAGTGATAAGGTGAGAAACTTGGGTATCTTTGTAGATAGGCATATGTCATGGGATGCACAAATTAAAGAAACTTGTCGAAAGATTTATGCGGCTGCAGGATCCTTAAGACGTCTGCGAAATTTTCTCCCTACTGCCACCAAGACTGCGCTTGCACAATCTCTTCTTCTCCCCATCCTTGATTATGCTGATGTTAGCTATCTCGATCTCACTGAAGCACAATTAAATAAACTAGAGCGTCTTCAAAATTTCTGTTTAAGATTTATATTTGGCTTACGAAAATATGATCACGTCTCAGAATTTCGCGCTAAGCTCAAGTGGCTGCCAATTCGCCTTCGTCGGAATGCTCATATTCTTTCTTTGCTCTATACTGTTCTATTTAATCCTTCTTCTCCTTCTTATCTCAAAAGACGCTTTGAGTTTATCCGTGATACACATACCATATCCCTGAGATCAACAGACAACATGCAACTAATGATGCCAGTGCATTCGACAAGGTTCTACGATCATTCCTTTACTGTTCAAGCTATTCGTTTGTGGAATGCTCTCCCGGTACGTATACGACATGCTGAAACATTAAATTCTTTCAAACGCCTCATTAAGGAACATTTTTTAAATATTAGTCAACCGATTTAATATGTGATAGGGTAGATTTCTGAAATTGGTATCTACTTAAATTGTATATGTTTCAAAGGTATTTTAAGTATATTTTATATGTAAATTGCTTATTCTTATTTATGTGTAAAGAAGCAAAATTTATTTAATTTTTATTTATTTTTTATTTTTAATAATTATTATTATATTATAATACTTTGTATTAATTGTATATATATTTACGGAGATATGTATGTGTATATGTATGTGTACATATATGTATATGTATTTCACTGGAATGGTACACCGCGCGTAGTTCGTTTCCAAATGATTCTTGTCCACCTGATGGTTGTCTGGAAGAGATCGCTTTTAGCGATAAGACCGCCAATTGTACTTTTTGTTTTTAATGTATCGCACTGTTTATTTGTTTTTTTGGTGTACAATAAAGAATACTCTCTCTCTCTCTCTCTCTAAAAAGATGACGTTTGTTTAACATATTATCCACTTTTAAATGTATTGTTATTTCAGTATTGCTGCCGGCGTGCTTTGGATATTCGTGATAACAATATTCATTTACAAGATACTGATGCCGTTCCGTTACAATAAGGTTGAGAAACAAAGGGAAATGTATTTGTTCTCGATACAAATATTGTTATTACTTATTTCGTGTCATAACATTTACGTGCAGTCTAAACGGTTTGAACAAGGCACACCCGTATCAGCTTTCTATCAGACGGAAGCTTGGATTGTAGCAGGTGAGGAAATTGATTCAACAACTTTCTAAATAATTATTAGCTGGCCCGGCAAACGTTGTTTTGCCATATAAATTATTTCTAGGAAAGATAGATAATCTAGATACCGACTGCAGCTGCTGATTTGTAAATCTAAACCATTCGCGAATCCACCTGAAGGTACACAGAATATTTCATTAAAATCGGTCCAGCCGTTTAGGAGCAGTTAAGTGATAAACACACGCACAGAAGAAATATATATATAAAGATATATATAGGCATTGGATATTCTATTCGGTTATCGCGTATCGAAGACAGAAATTAATTTTTTTTTATTGCTTAGATGACTTGACGAGCTCACAGCCCACCTGGTGTTAAGTGGTTACTGGAGCCCTTAGACATCTACAACGCCCGTCATGACTTACGCGAGTTTGGTGTTCGCTCACGCGGCCCGCACACACATAGACACCTTCCAATCTCTACAATCCCGCTTTTGCAGGTTAGCCGTTGGAGCTCCGTGGTTCGTGAGGAACGTTGACCTACACGACGACCTGGGCCTCGAATCTATCCAGAAATACATGAAGTCAGCGTCGGAACGGTACTTCGATAAGGCCGATACTCCCCGAATCCTGATCACGCAGGAGCCAGTCACCGTTGACGCCCTAGACACGTCCTTACGGATCCATCAGATCCAATAACTTTTGCATTAGACGCCTTCAGCTCTAACACTAGGAGCAGGCTTAGGGACCTCGGTAACCGTACTCGTCGAACTCGACAAAGAGTTCGCCGTGCAACCTAACCCATGAATCAGCTCGCTGAGTTTCTCGCCGGATCTTCTCAGCGGGTCGCGATTCCGATCCGGTAGTAGATTCATTCGCGAAGCAACTACTCTTGAGCTGTTAGGTCTCCTTCGGAGGCGCTCGGGTAGCTGTTAGTAAATCCCACCCCTCCTGGCTGAGCCTTTGCTCGCCCACCTTTCCTGGTGAAACTGGAAAGGCCTCCGGGCCACCAGTAATCCTTCAATCATAAAAAAAAAAAACAAAAAAACATCTACAACGTAGATGCGCCACCCACCTTGAGATATAAGTTCTAAGGTCTCAGTATAGTTACAACGGCTACCCCACCCTTCAAACCGAAACGTATTACTGCTTCACCCACCCTTCAAACCGAAACGTATTACTGCTTCACGGCAGAACTGGGCGGGATGGTGGTACCTACCAGTGCGAACTCACAAGAGGTCCTACCACCAGTGATTACGCAAATTATAATTTTTCGGGCTTGATTTTTACTACACGATGTTATTCCTTCACCGTGGAAGTCAATCGTGAACATTTGTTGAGTACATATTTCATTAGAAAAATTGGTACCCGCCTGTGGGATTCGAACACCGGTGCATCGCTTCAACACGAATGCACCGGACGTCTTATCCTTTAGGCCACGACGACTTTACGGTTTAATCTCACGTTTCCTACTGACTTTTCATCCTGAGTCGTCCGTGACTGGAAACTGTAAAGCATTAGAAACGCGAGATAAAACCTTAAAAGTATCGTTACCTATTTACTTATGAATAAGTTTATCATTTTTTACGTGTCCTTCATAATTATGTCTTATTTTTTCAGTGACCTCATTGATCATGCCTTTCCTGTTTTCTAGAAGATTAATGTGTCGATTGATGGCGATAAATACGGGACTTATAAATTTCTATCTTTTGATGTCAGTTTCGCATGAAGGTCTGTTCATGGTTGCACTCATTATAAACGTAATGAGCTGGGTTTTTATTGAATTTAGACTTCTTCACGTGAAGGACGTAAAGGTATTTGATTAGTTTGAAACTACAAGTATATTGTAGATTGGAAACTGTTTAGTACATTGTCATATGAACTTAAATAAATAAATAACATAAATTCAACTGCACAGATAATTGACTGCGCGTTTATTGAAGACACAAATGAAGAAAAAATTGGTCTTCAGATCGAAAGGAGTATTACTAGTCAAGACTTTAGAAGAGCTTTCTTTTTCGTATCCTTTACAAAATTGCGTCTAAAATATTATCATCAAATAATTCGACAAAGGTCCTCCATGTCTAAATCCACTGTTTTCAAGACACAAGTTGCGACCCTTAGAAATTACGCTGAACAACAAGGTATTATTTGGTCATTTTTATTGCTTTCCTAGAAAACAAGCTAACGGTCCGCCTGACCTGGCATCCGCAAAACACGCTACAGTCAAATCGTTGTTAGTCGAGTTAATTAATATTGGATTGGAATAGTATCAACAATAGAACATTATAGGGTATCGATGCCAATCCTTGAATTGTGATCTATGTCTATATAATCTATGGCTCGGGAATTGTAGGTACCTATTCGAGAAAAATTGGAATATAACGCAGTAGCGCTGATGGTAGGACCTCTTGTGAGTCCGCGCGGGTGGGTACCACCGCCCTGTCTATTTCTGCCCTGAAGCAGTAATGCGTTTCGGCTTGAAGGGTGGGGCAGCCGTTGTAACTATACTGAGATCTTAGAACTTAAATCTCAAGGTGGGTGGCGCATTTGTAGATGTCCATGGGCTCCAGTAACCACTTAACACCAAGTGGGCTGTGAGCTCGTCGACCCATATAAGGAATAAAAAAAATTGCAATAGTAGATATTTTAGCAAATGATAATTTTTGGTTTTATGATTTTACGAACATTCTTGACAAATTATCAATGGCTTCTTTGAAAACCTCGGAAAATGTGTATACTCGTATATCAAGGTTTGAAAAAAAGATAGCCGTACGTACAGTGATAGTTGAAATTTGATATTTTATTTTTGAAACAGCAAAATTTTTTCGGTGGGTGTTAATTATTTTGAGAATATTTTAAAGTATATGTATCCTATTTATTTCCTTAATATGTAACTAGGTACTTTACATTATTTTAGCATTTTTCGGTACAGGAAATATAGCATCATTGAATTCATTCGAATTGAGATGGGTGACTTGTTTTATAACATCATTTCAACCATTTTTGATTACCACATTGATCTTGATGAAAACGTTGTCACCATTTTTAATCGTCGGCTGTGCCTTTAGAGCCGTACAGTTTGTCACTAAGGTGAGTATTTCGTTGTTGACGAAGAATTCAGCTAACTGTATTAATTGGCGTAGGCAACATTTAATTTTAAGCTGCTTGAAATCCCAGGTGGATTTCATGGAAAGCTGTTTAGAAAAACTGCTGTGCCTGCAGCACCCGGGTATATGAGATAAAAATGAAATCTTTTAAAACGAAATTAAACCCTGTTCGTAATTAGCAGGTCTTTAATGAACGTGACGAAACTATTAAGCAATTTCTGAGATGCAATATGGACTCATATTTAGTCTAAAGGATCCTGTACCTATTTGTTCAGTTATTTACCTCTAGCTTCACTGGTACACTAATACATTCCTAGTATCGGTATCAGTATTTGTCTTTCAAAAAGTCAAAAACATTTGTGTGTTTCTGTTGGAGGGGCCAACAGAAAGTTACGCAATACAGCTGTAATTAATCTGGCCTCACCTGCTAACCATTTTACACAAGATGGGCCGTAAGCTGATGTACCTAACAATTGGTTTACTGATACAACAAATAGGATCACTAATAACACACCAATATGTTCTGTTAAGGGCAAAAAGTAATTGGTCGAGCAGTTCTGTTCGGGAATGGAATATCATCTATTATATTTATAATTTTTTACATCGGGATGTATCCCGAAAGCCTTATATTCAAATGAACTGCCCTAAGTAGCCCCAGATAAATTGATTTTATTTTATAGGTTTATTTTTGTTACTATTGTTAGCTACAAATATCGTTAGAAATCGTGTGCTGTTAACCAGCAAAATTGTGTTAAAATAATAATGTTTCCACTTATTTGTGTTGCAGGCACCACTTGGCTGTTTGAATATAATAGTTCTTATATATTCAAACATAATGGGACTCCAATTATTATTTTATGTGCGGAATAATGGGAGCTGGCTGGAAATTGGAACTTCAATATCACAGTTCGTAATCGTACAAGTTATAACCTTGTTCATTGTGCTAATAAATCAAATTGCGAAAACCATGACGGATTTCAGCATTTATAACTTTGCCAATCAAATTCTAGAGAAACGAAAAAAAAGCGTTTAGATGTAAACTTTGTTTTATTTCGAGTAAGTTTCTTTAGATACTAATTAATTTTTGTTTAATTTAATTGCTGTGATCGTTATTGTAAGATTGAAAGTACCTTTTTTTCCTACCTAAGCTGGTAGCTTTGAGAGGCTATTCCAGCGTAACCTTAACTAGTACGACGACTAGTACTGACGACTTTGCTAACACGAACCCTAGCAAGAGCCGTGCTTCGCAGAATCTACCACCGGATCGGAAACGCGACCCACTGAGAAGATCCGGCGAGAAACTCAATGGGCTGTGTCTGAGGGTTAATTTACCCGTCGAGCCCTTCGTCGCAAGCGACGGGTTCGACGGGAACGGTGACCGGTGTTTGAGGTACCTAAAAGCACCGTTAGTGGATCGGGAAGATCCGAGATGACGTGTTTTGGGCGACGTCGACTGCTTTCCATTCTTTCCGCAGGATCGGTAATGTAGTTACCGGCGGCCACGATGAGAGGGTTCTCGTGTCGTGCCGCTTTATCGAAGTGGCGCATCGACGCCGACTGCATATACTTACTGGTGGACTCTAAGTCCAGGTCGTCATGGAGGTCGACGTTCCTGACGAACCACGGGGCTCCGACGACTATCCTGCAAAAACGGGATTGAATAATTTGAAATGATTTTAGATGAGTGCGGGCCGCATGAGCGAACACTACACTTGCATAGGTCATGACGGGGCGTATGCAATAGTGTCACCTTATTTCTAAGGGACATTTTACTTCGCCTGCATATCATCGGGTAGAGACGTCCTAGAATGAAGGCGGCACGGTCGCGTACCGTCTTTATATGGGGGCGGAATGTCATCCTTCTTTCGAGGGTGACGCCTAATGACCTTCTGGGCCCACGGTATGGGCTGGTCGTACATCGTGAATGGGCGAATGGCGGAGGCGGAGGTGTCGACACGCCTAGTCGGGAGTGGGATGCTCAACGTGGTGTTCGGAGGGCGACCCCTTTTGAAGAGCACCACTGTGCTTTTCGTGGGGTTGATGTCGATGCGCCACTTCCGGAACCACTGTCCCATGGTGGTAGCTGCAGTCTGAAGTCGCCGATGAAGCAACGCCTTCTTTCTACACGAGTAGTAGATTGCCGTGTCATCGGCGAAGAGCGCCAGATGGGTCTCCGGAGGCCGGGGTATATCATGGATATACAAACTGAACAGTAACGGGGAGAGAGCAGAGCCTTGCGGGACTCCGGCTGTGACGTGACGGGGGCGGGAGCGCGTTCCCTCGACTCGATATCGGAACGAACGGTTCGACAAGTAGTCTCGTATGATGAGCACGAGTCTGTCTGGCACTCCCCATGTTATACAGTTTGTATATCAAATCGTTGTGCCAGACTTTGTCGAACGCCTTCGCTATATCGAAAAAGAGGGCTCCTGTCGGGATGGTGAAAGTACCGGTGGTTTTATAAATTATTATATTGTAGTGTTTATTACATTATCAATAACCTTATTTTAATGTCGTTTTCAATAATCTCTCAGATGACATAGTTATACCTAGTTACTAATAAGATAAATTCCCAGTTTGTTTCAAAATCAACGATACGAATGTTATAAAATTGTCCACTATCTGGTCATTTTTTTAAGACTGAAATTTGTTCTTTTATGAGGAGTTCACTAATAAAATCGAATTTTTAATTTATATATTGTATGTCAGTTATACTTTTTTCACATAACATACATTGGTTTGACAAAGGTTAAACGGTGAATAAATGTTTGGAATTTGGATCTCTGCAGCAGTCTTGGTTTTGAACCTATCCGTAAGTAGGTATATGAAGTCAATGTTACAATGATACCTGACCCGTAACAGTAAAAGCTAATGACGGCCGACGCCCTAGGGACTTACTGACGGATATATCTGATCGACTCTATGCCGTTGTACCTTACTCGTCGTAGAGTTAAACGTAACACTTAGTTCATAACGTCAAACTGCTGAGAGCGCGCCAGAACTCGGTGGATAACGATTTCAAACCGGAGGCGGAGCGACTGTCCTTGTTCTATTAAGGGTCGTCCGCAGGCGGAAGGTTTTTTATTATTATAAACCCACCTCTCCTGACTGAGCCTATTCTTGTCCACGCATCCTGGTGAACCTGGAAATGCCTTCGGATCGCTAACAATTCTGCCATGCCAAAACAATAAAAGTCCTTCATATTTCTAATAAAGATTTTTTTAATTTCCCAATGTACATTCATATTTACTATCATTTGTGAGGCTTTTGTTTTCATGACATAACTAAAATATAACATATTTCATTTGATTTGGAGTTAAAAAAATGGCAAAAAATTGTGTCGACGTAGCCGAACCGGAGACAATAAAAACTTATTAAAATATTCGTTAATAGTTAGAAGGGCTTACAGCCCATCTGATGTTAAGCGGTTCGGGCGAATATCGCGGTTTATCGCATGACGAGTCACGTAGACTGTACTGAGGCTAATAATCGCCAATACTATGAATAAATTCATATTGTACAAATGCTTAAAAATAAACAACGCAAAAATTACAATTTAAAAAAAATCCTGCATTCTTAAAGTTATATACCCAATAGTTATCCCATATTGTGGTGTCTATTGGATTCAATAACGGTGTAAGAACAGGGTCATGATTTTGTTTTAACTGCTTTTAAAAATGTATTTGTCACATTTAAAGCTAAGGCTGAATGGTTGTGGTGGTGAGACACAGAGTAACTACATATACAACTCAAAGTCTATTCTGTTTGAACTATAGAATTGACTGTCTTCCCCATGTTTCCGTACCCATACTCCAGTTTTAAAATGACCTTCTGATGCCCATTTATTCATTTGTTCAGTAGAATGAGGTCCTGATACTTCAGTGTCATCATCTTGGTTCCATTTGAACTCCCATTTCAGTTCTTGTGTCTCATTTTCAGAGGCTTCATCATGGGTATTATTTGTGTCATTTTGATCACTTTTATTTCCTAGAGTTTGTTGTTCTTTCTGATCAAAATCATCTGCATACATATCTAGTTCAGTATCATCATTCTTATTTTTCTTCTTATCTAATAGTTTGCTTATTTTCTCATAGGACTCCTGATAGATGTCCATGTTTCCCATTTTTGTTAAGATTTGATTAGCAAGTTCAGTAACTCTTGTTACAATTTGACTGTTTCCATCAACAATGCCAGCTTTTTTTCTTTTCCAACGTTCTGCACTAGACATTTTAGAAGTGGCACCTGTTTGTAAAATATTATATGTTCATTTAGTAATTCATCCTAATTATATTATCAGCTAAGCAATAAATAACAGTGGAACATGTAGTCTGCATATGCAGGACCAGCACCCTACCTATTTCTGTGATGAATGCGTAATATATTTCAGTTTGAAAGATGAGGCAGCTGTTGTACTGTAACCACGGAGGCCTTAATATTCATATCTCAGGGTGGGCGACAACATTAATGTTGTTGATGTCTATGGACTACAGTAACCACTAAGCTGGGCTGTAAGATCTTCCACTCATGGAAACTATTTGTTAATAATTATGTACATTGTTTGTAATAATCTTTTTAAAATATGTGTGGTTTGTAGGCTATTAATAGACTGTCAAGTTATTGAACAGCACCATATGATACTGAATGTAATTCTTAAAAGTAGAGAAATTTAAATTAATTAACATGAACAAACAACAACAAACAGTAAAAAATGCAAGAATACTATGAACATTTCAAAAGTTTTAACATGCAGGACCTGCTAAGTATATGGCCTGATGCATCTCAGTTACAGCTCCTTTTACTAGATTACAGCTTTCAAATCCTCTGGATATTACTCCACTTGGATTGCCCGGTGAAGTTAAAAAAGCCAACAGCAATACCTCCACACAGGTGCTCCACCTTATTATACATACCAAATGATTCCCATTTAGAGACACATTTATACATATAACATAGTACTATGGTGAACATTTGGTAACAACCGTTTAAGAGCACTAGTCAGATCAAAAACTTATTACAACATAATTATAACTGGTACCAGAATAAAACTTACCAAGTCTCTGTAAAGCTTTGGCAATTGTTTCTTTAGGTTTCATATGTTGTAATATTTCTTTATAGTTATGTATCAAATCAAATTGTTGTTCTTGTTCATCTTCACTACTAGATTCATCACCAAGTCCTTTTTCATCGCTATGATGAATTTTATATTTATCCTCTGGTCTACCTTTTACTTTAACCCAGTCAATGTTATCAAGCCATCCATCACGAATTTCTTTTTCTTTTTTCCAATGGTAATGTCCTTGTGTATCAAAATGCCCTTCTTCAAGTTCTTCTTTCATGTTAAAAGGTGTTATTGTAATCTATAAAATAGTACTAATTAATGAAATTAATATTTTATTTGATAGTTATAAGTATTAATTAAGTTGTTAATATTAAATTAGCTGAATTATCCTCAAAAGCATTTTAAGTATTGTTTGGAAAAAGAAACATTTTTTAATTCTCACAACAATTTGAGTATTCTGATTAGGTTTTTGACTTATTCTACTCACTTCACCTTCCATTCCACCAGTTCCTTCCTCTTCACCTTCAATATCATTGGAGTTCATAACATTATTCTTCTCTTCTTCAGCACCACTATCTTCTTCGTCGGAATCCAAGGAATGTTTCTTGCCATCCTTCGTGGCCTTTTTTACTTCGTCTATTAATGCTTCGGAAGCGGGACGCTTTGACATTTTGGTAAAGTAACTAAAAGGAACAAATTTTAATTAAAAACATTAAAAAATATTTGGGTTTATCTAACAAAGACTTTAAACTATAGGCACATTCCTAAATTATCATTGAACACTAAGCAAAGTTTTACTCATCCTCACCCTAATAATATTTTGGGCGCCTTTTCTTGAATAGGTGAACTCAAATTGAGTGAATCAGATTCAACTAGGTTGGTACACGGTTGGTACCTCTTCTTAATTGTGATTGTGTGTCTGTTGCCGTGTGTTAGGTACGCTATCAATGAAATCAATGTTTTTATGTCTATCAAGGTATGGTCTCAAATCTCAATTATTAATTTTATTATGTGTATCAATGACTCGAATATTTAAGTGTATAATCTATGTCTATGACTACGATGTTTGGTTTTAGGACTTTTTGGCGGGAACGCGAGGGGTGAAGTTGTGTGATTTGTTTTATTTTGTCTATTTAGTGTTTCTTCGGGTTTAGATATGTAATAATGGTGGTTTATTAACTGTTTAATATGTGTGTAACTGTATTTTTCTTCTTCTTTACTTAGACATTTTTGTCCACTTTGAGATTTAATTGTTATATATCTGTGCAAAACCGACTTACTTATATTAAATTGCTTAGCTATTTCAACTAAAGACTTATTCCCAAATTCATAGTCTTCTATTGCTGTTTTTAATATTAAGGGATCATATCTCTTATAAAGCTTGCACTCTTTGATACATACACGCGAGGCATATCTAAAAATAGAAAACAATACGTAACTGATAATATAAATATAATTGCACTAATAATTAAATAAAAGTTTTAGACAAAAACATCATGAATAAATGAGATTCTTACCAACACGTTTAAAAAAGATTGTTATAACTACATAGACAACCCTACAATCCTGTACGTATTTATACTTAAGTCGTTCCCATTCAACTTATTGTCGTCCCAATTGACCTCCCTTTCATTGTTATTTGTAGCTCAGGTGACCCCATTAACCCCAAACATAACAATTTTAATATGTATTTTTAAATTATCAAAAAACATTAAAACCAATAACAATTGAGACTTACCGTTAATATATATGATGGCTCAAACACTAAATAAAGTTTTTATATCACAGTCGTCTTATATTATTATCAAATAATATATGCTGGCTTAACCATCAACTGGTGTTCGGTTGTAAAGGACCTAGGCCTACTTATTGACTCCAGCCTGAGTTGGCGAGCCCAGGTCATCTCCGTGTGTCAGTGAGTTACACTTACACTCCGTATGCTTTACCGCCTGAACAATATCCTTCCGCCCGAAACCAAGAGACAATGCTCGTTTAAACTTTGATCTTCCCCATGATCGACTATGGTGATGTGTGCTACTTTGACCTGAATGCAGATCTACTCAATAAACTTAACCGGCTTCTCAATAACTGCATTCGATTTATTTATAATCTTCGGAAATACGATCATGTATCTTCTCATCGCTCCCAACTCAAATTGCTCCCCATTCGACAACGCCGTAGCTTGCGTGCTCTCAGTACTCTTTACTCTTTGTTGCACTTCCCAAATCCACCTGAATACTTAGGGTTTGACTACAGCCAAAATCTTCGTTCATCTCACAATCTTCTTCTTCGCTGTTAGTTCGCAGGTAGTTCGGACTTTTTACATTCTTCCTTCACTATTCAATCTATTCTTCTATGGAATGCGCTCCCACTTAAAATAAGGTCGGCCAGAGTTTAAGACAAGGTTTCGAGTACTTAGAATCAATTAGATGACTCTGCTAAGAGTTAGCAGAGTCATCTAATTGATATTTATTTATATATACACATTTTTATATGTATATATTTATGTATATGTATTTATTTAACAAACAAACAACTGTCTGTACAAACTGTTTAAATAGCACTCGGGAGTTATTTTGCGAAAAAAAACTGTCACACTTTTGGATTAGAAAAAAATAGATGTTGCTTCAGCTGAAGCACTGTAGTGCGCTACCGAAGAATTACACAATCAACGTGAAAAAAGAGCAACCGGTTGGCGATGTATCGCATCCCGACCCGACAGCCTGGTTCTAGTCCAGCGGGGTATTCCGGGACTCCAGTCGCACTGTGTGGGTGGCCTGACGGGCTATCGTACCCAGACGGCTGACGGCTGTAGAGCATTCCGTCTCAAAGGCTCCGTCGACCGGACGTCCTCGGGGGAGCTGCGCTGTCTGTAGTGTTGACCGCGATAACCCCTTTACCTCACCCGGGTTCTGACCTGGAAGGGTATCAGACGATTGGGCGAGAGTGCAGGGGAGTTGTGTAGTGGGTATGGCCCTAAATTCTATCCTTTAGGCCCGCGGTACCGGCGAAGGCGGACTTTCGGCGCGGTATTGTGGGTTTCGTGGAGTCGTAGCGGTCAGTAAGCCCCCTCAACCGGGTAACCGTACGGATTCTACAGCGTTAAAAAAAAACAAAAAGAAGGCCCGCGGTTCACTCCCATACCCCATGCGCCCCTAGGGGCGGGGTATTCCTAGAAAGTTCGGCCCCCAGTCCAAAAAAAAAGATCAAGCACTTCAAACCGCATTTCGTCGACTTTCGCCAGGGAAACTGCTTAGCTGAGTGTTAAGCAACATACCTTGATAAAAAAGTCGTCGGGGCCTAAAGGATAAGACGTTCGGTGCATTCGTGTTGAGTGATGCATCGGTGTTCGAATCTCAGGTGGGTACCAATTTTTCTAATGAAATACATACTCAACTAATATTCTGGATTGACTTCCACGGTGAAGGAATAACTTATTTATTTATTTTATTTATTTATGTACACACAGAAAAAAAGACATAGTACAGAGTAATAGGAAAATTATGTACAAAGGCACTGCTTATTTCTTTAAGAAATCTCTTCCAGCAAACCTGCGAGAGGATAATGAGAATAATAATAAAAAGTGATAAGTGTGTGTAGAACAAATAATACATAACTAAAACAACAAATACAACATGAGAATTATAGTAATGCACTTACACATACCAAATATTGTTAAACTTGAGTACAAAATATTATAAGTCACAGTAACACTCGTATATACGAAGAGTATAGAACCATGATCACTCGGTTGATGAGAGATAAAATTGTTTGACCTTGTATTTAAAAACAGAAACAGACTTGCAAACTCGGATGTCAGCCGGCAACGAATTCCACAGTCTGACCGCGTGCACAGTAAAGGAGTGAGAATAGAAATTGGTTTTGTGAGAAGGGAATAACAAAACAGAACGTTGGTTGGACCTGCAGGGAGCATCAGGAGAACGAATGAAAGAGAATCGCTCACGTAAATATAAGGGAGAAGTGGGCTTATGTAGGATATTGAATAGGAGACATAATATTCGAGTATTCCTACGAAGGCGTATAGGGAGCCATTTAAGTTCTTTGCGAAAATGTGAAACATGATCGAATTTTCTGAGATTGTATATAAAACGGATACATAGATTTTGCATCCTCTCAAGCTTGTTTGAGAGCTCCTCAGTGGCATCCAAGTAGCAGGCATCGGCGTAATCAATTATGGGTAGAATGAGAGCTTGGACGAGAGATATTTTTGTATGCTGAGGTAAGAAGCCCTGCAGACATCTCAACGAGTGCAAGGCGAAGTGCACCTTCCTACTAATCTCAGCAACGTGAGAACTCCACGAAAGATGTCGATCCATACACCCAGGTTTTTAACTGAATCGGTTAGAGTTATTTGAGTCCCATCCAAATAAATTGGGGGGAGTATAGGATCGCTGAGTCTACTGCGCAATTGTTTACCCCCTATAATGATAGCCTGTGATTTTCCCGGATTAATGTGCAGACCGTAGGCTTTTGCCCATTCAGTGATAGACTTCAGATCACTGTTCATCGCAGCAATAGCCGATTCAACGTCAGGCTCTGAGAAGTGGCGATATAGCTGGAGATCGTCTGCGTAGAGGTGGAATTTAGAAGATATAAGCCTAGTGACAGAGTTTATAAACACAGAAAACAGAAGAGGAGAAAGAACACCACCCTGGGGAACGCCCGCACTGACGTTCTGCCAATCCGAGAAAGTCTCGTCAAGACGGACACATTGCGAGCGCCCCCGAAGGTAACTATCAAACCAGTTAATAGCAGACGAGGAGATATTGTTTGATTTGAGTATTTCGAGCAGAACATCGAAGTCAACAAAGTTAAAGGCGCTGCTGAAATCTAACAACACTAATAAAGTTAGTTGTTTGTTTTCCATGGCCCAGCGAATGTCATCGGTCACTTTTAGAAGAGCTGTAACCGTGCTGTGGCCCTTGCGAAAACCAGATTGGAAGGAGCTAAGAAGATTGTGGGAGAGGAGAAAAGACGACAACTGACGGTGGACAATATACTCAAGGACTTTGGAAAGAAAAGGAAGTATAGCTATAGGACGGAACTGAGATGGCAAAATAGGATTGGGGCTTTTTGGGATAGGAACAACATAGGCTTGTTCCCAAGAATCAGGAAAGTTGCTAGAGGTAAAGGAAATGTTGAAAATATGGGTAAGTATAGGTGCTACCGTTGGAAGGATTAGGGCAATCATTTTAGAGCATACGTTATCAATTCCAACAGCCGTGGATGAGATGGAGAAAAAGAAATTACGGACATCAGCAACCGAGACTGGACTTAAGTCAAAAATAGGGATCCGGGGTACGGATAGACTTGAAATCTTAAGCAACGTGGCCGTCTTTGACGAGTCACTAAGTGACACAGGAGGGAGAGAAAAATGCTTATTGAGGGCGCACAAGTCAGTATCCTTGACAGAAGAGACGGGAGGATAACCTCGTGTAATAAAAATCAAACCCGCAATAATTTGCGTAATTACTGGTGGTAGGACCTCTTGTGAGTTCGCGTGGGTAGGTACCACTACCTAGCCTATTTCTGCCGTGAAGCAGTAATGCGTTTCGCTTTGAAAGGTGGGACAACCGTTGTAACTATACTTGAGACCTTAGAATTGATATCTCAAGGTGAGTGGCGCATTTACGTCGTAGATGTCTATGGGCTCCAGTTACCACGTAACAGCAGGTGGGGTCTGAGCTCAAGAGGAACCCAGGGAATTAAATAGCATACCTTCGACTGGATTGACTATCAATGAACATGGTCACTCGGTATAAAAAAATTGTGGAAAAACTAGCTCACTGATGTTATATAGCATAGCGTGTAATGTAACTAATTTAAAGACGACTGACGATGCGACCTTACTTTAAAGAACAATCTATAAAAGTTCTTACATAATTATTTCTTTCTAAAATAATCACATAAGAACGAATAGTTTTGAATTGTTTTAACTTTAGTAAGGGAATGCACAAATACTCAGATAATAATAAAAAAAGTCATATAATGGATGATTTGACAATAAATCACAGATCTCTTTGATATTCATGATCAGGACTCTTCATAGTATTTTGCTCTTTGTTGTTTGTGCTTCAAATACATTTTTTCACTTGTAATATTCATTCTACTTTTTACTGTAATCAATTCTTTTTCCATATTAAAGTTTTATTATTTGCAGGCATTTCTACTGTATCTATGAGTGTTAGACTATAATCAGCAGCTATTTTAATTAATTCACTGATGTCTCTTAATCCCCATGCTGGATTCCTAGATTTTAAAGATGCATTAAATTGAACATTACTGTCAGGTGTAATTACTCCATCTTTACTAAAAGGCCCATATAAGATCATTAAAGCATTAGGTTTTAGATAGCAGCCTGCATTTTTAAATAAGCCGATTGTACATTCATAAGGACTTATATGAATCATATTTGCATTATAGACATAATCTATACTTTCTTCTGAAAACCCATAATGAACTAAATCTGTACATATATCCAATTGTATTGGTAAGAGTATATTTTTGGTTGGACATTGCGTTGCATAATATTTAATGCTTCCTAAAAGGGTTTCGTCAAATTCTGTTGGCTGAAATTTTATATTTGGAAAATGAGGTGCAAAGTGTGCTAAATGTTGTCCTGAGCCTGAGGCTACCTCTAAAAAAAATGGACTATCATCTTCTGCACAATCATAGGTTACAAATCTCTTTAAAACTTGCAGAATTGGCTCTTGGTTCCTTGTTGCTGCTGGATATATCAACTTTTGATTTGCCATGCTACAAAAAAGAGAAAATTATTTAAATTTAAAGATTCTAATTCAACCTACAGTAATGTACTCAGAAAAACTAACACAGACAGAGATTTGAGTGCATTGTGGTTTCTTTGATGATTTTCAATTTCTGAATATATATTTTTTTTTTATTCCCTTGTAGGCAGACAAGGATACGGCTCATCTGATGATGAGTGGTTACCGTCGCCCATGCACTTCAGCAATGCCAGGGTCAGAGCCAAGCCGCTGCCTACCGCTTCAGATAAAGTTGTCTGAATATATAACAGAACCGCTTTAACGATCCATATAAGAGCTCATGTAGAAGGTTAAGTGATACTGTTATATATCATAGCAAAAACACGTCGCTGTCTACCAGTATATTTTAGGATTTTTTTCTTGTTCTGAATCTAAAGGGAGGTGCTACGGCCACATATAAACTATAAACGATTAGTACATTATTAAACTCACTTTTCATTTCCATGAAAAGCACATGAGAAATCCTTTAATTTCGACATAGACCAATTGTTTAAAAACTTATAATTTAAGTTTTTGAAGAAATTAATTTTGAATTACACTTTCACGTATTTCTTATTTTAAAGAGTTATCTTTCAGATATTATTCTTCTTAATCTAAGGTTTTTTGTTTTGTTGGATTAACAATTTTGATAGTTTTTACAACTTTTTACCAATTTTCGGATTTTTTATCAATATGTTGTAGAAGTAGCAATTTTATTTTTCCAATTGGAAAGGCAAAGGTATCATACCATAGATTATACGATATCATACCATACCGTCTAAACTTTTATATACTTTTTTTGAAAAATAATTTTATGAGATGAAGTGAAGTTGATTAATATGAAACATGGCATGAAATGAAATAAACTGAAATGAATTGAAATGAAATGAAATCATATGAAATGAGATGAAATGATATGGGATGAAATATAATCTCAGTAAAATGGTGGTCATTTACTGAGACTTTTTCAGTGGAGTTTTTTTAGGATCCCGAGAAGTTATGTTTAGCGGCTTTGTTTGATTTTCCCACATTTGTGCACTTTCACAGATACTAAACAGTTAATAAACCACCGTTATTACACATTTAAACCTGAAGAAACATTATATAGACAAAATAAAACAAATCATACAATTTCCTGCCTCGCGTTTCCGCCAAAAAGATTATTGGATTAACCGAGTTTATCTATTTTTTTTATTGTTCTTTGATTCGTTGATTGGTCAGGGAAATGGAACTTATCCGTGGATAAGACCTATTGACAACGTCCGAATATTTTGTAACAAAGGCCCAAACCATCTTTATGGTATGAAAATAAAGAAAAATGGTATATTTCTATGTAGACAAGACTACTATTTACTATAGCGTGTTTAAACTAGGCATGGTCGTTGCGCAACGTAAATGGTTATTGAAACTATCTATAGACAAAATAGCGGTTAGCTAGTTTCGCCGTACTGCAATAACCTGCTAACATCTACTACTCAATCACGTCACCGATCACGAACACAAATCACACAACGTTCGGCAATATTCGTTTTACTTCGTACCGCTCGGTCGGCAGCTATCGCGACACGCAGCGCAAACATCGGTTCGATCGAAATAGACAATCATCATTTTGTCTCTTTCACGCACACGACTGAGATGCATTTGACCTTTGACTTTAGCTCTTAAAGCCCTTAAAATAAGATTTATAAAATTAAATTATGAGTGCAAGTTGAAGTCGAATTTTGTGGCCTTGAACCAGTTATTCACGAATCGCGTGTTTAGCGACAAAATGTATTAAAGACTCGGCGCTTAGTTTTAAGTTTAATTGCCAAATTGAATAGTTAAAAATATAAAGTGTATAGTTGTTTAATATAGATTATCCTTAAAGATAAATTACAAATAAAGTCGTAATTACTGAAATATTAATCGCGACGCTAGCTCATTCGTGTGCACATTAGTTTACTGCTAAACAAAACCCGCTATTGCTCGCTAATGAAATAGCGCGTTTCAAAAGCCGCTATTGACATTCGATAGCTAGTTTCGTTTCGCTAACCGAAAATGCCGCTACAACCCACCGCTAGTTTAAACTACTATATAGAAGTAGAGATAGGCAATTATCCCCAGGACATAGATCATACTAACCAAGTTTCCCAGAATCATAATCGGTATTCGGACTTTTAAATCTAGAACTATTTAACCAATTACTATTTTGTTATTCTTATACACAGTTAGGAGCAATTAATTTAGTTTAATTTATATAATATTTACAAAATGAAAGTTCACAAGTATAGGTAAATAAAAAATATCCCTCAGTGTGTCTTGGGGGCTGTCCCAAAAAGTCCTTTGAACCCTTTGTATTTTCATTATTTCTTTGTAGGTTTTAGAGACATGGCTTTTGCTTTTGTATTAAACAAATCTCTATGTGTTACATACCTTTGCCTGTGCAACTGACAGCCCAAAAAACAAAATACTTAGATAAGTTGTAAACTAGGGATGTCGATATTAGAAAAACATCGATGTTGACATCGATTTAAAAGTATCGATGTACAATAGTCATCGGTAGCAAAACATCGATGTCTAAAAATATCGATGTTTTTGGTAGGAAATAAAACTGTTTATTTAATTTAATACGTGTTTATTAATTAAAAATATTACTACGTTTTACGGATAATAAGCGGGCGTTTAATTATTGGACTGGATTCCAACATCTCACTTCACAATTCACATTTTCTTAATTTCATACATTTATTTATTACGGTTTACTTCGATTACATTTATTAGTGTCATCTAGTTTAAAATAGTTGTACTACCTAGGGACTCACTAGTTAGAAAGTATATCCACCGTTAGATGGATCTAACAGATATATGGACGTTTCGATATTTTATTCTCATAGCATCGATGTAATTGTGTCGATGTTATCGAAACCAAACATCGATGTTTTTCAGATAAACACCGATGTTTATTCAACATCGATGAATATTGAGCATCCCCTATTGTAAACTTTAGGCTAGGTACTAATATGTAGGTACCGTAAAATGGGGCGATTAGGGACAAATTCCAACTTTATGACCAATTTTAAGGTAGTTGTTGATGTATATAATGCTATATCAGGATCAAAATGATTGAGTCTTGGGGGCATCTTTGTTGTCTAATTTAAAATTATGCAACTAACATTCCAGTTTAAGCAAAAAATGCAAAAATAGGTGTAATCCCTATTTACCCGAAAATTGCGGTTAATTGGGACGAAATGAGAAATTTGCTAGGGTTGGCACTACTTTTATTTTTATATATAGTTTTAATTTATTTATTTATTTAGTTGCACCAACAAAGTGATCATCAATAAAAAAAATTGAAAAACTGTCAAAAGTACATGGCAGACATCACCTCAATTATAGGTGCAATCGACAGTGCATTAACAACAAAATATATATATAGTGGGCTTTCTTAGAAACGGTTTATATTTCTCCGTTCTTGGTAAGTACTTAGGGGCTGATATTTCTATCTGGGTTAAGAGATTAGGTGTGTCGGTTATTCCATGGATTAATCAGATGAATACCCCCACTCTGAACAAATATTAAATATTTTATTATGTATTACTTAGACATTTTTGTCCACCTTGAGATTTCATTGATCTTGTTACATGTCGCTGCAAAATCGACTTACTTATATTAAATTGCTTATCTATTTCAACTAAAGACTTATTCCCAATTTCGCTTCGAATAAACCAAATTTTTACCAACAAATTTAAAAAATATTGTTATAACTACATAGACAACCCTACAAACCTGTACCCATTTATACTTAGGTCGTTTCCATTTCACGTATTCTCATCCCAATTGACCCCTTTTTCGTTGTTATTTATACCTAAGACGTCCCCAATATCCTCAAAAACAACAGATTTTTACATGTATTTTTATTTAATCAAATACATTAAAACCAATTACAACTGAGACTTACCTTTAATATATATGCTGGTTCAAACACTAAATAACGTTTATAAATCATAGTCGTCTTCTATTATTATCAAATAAATAAAAGAGAGCAAAGTTTCTAGCACTACAATAATTACCACCACAGGAAGTTAATTTGAAACGCGATTTTTTATAAGTTAGCAGCTATTATCATGCATATTCAGAGTTGTTTTGTGAACTTTCAACATTCTACTATTAAACTACAAAAAATGGAAGATTTTGCAACGAATATAAAACTTATATTGAGCGTCGAAAGATTTTCCCGGTTTTTTCCCGATTCGCCTCTCAATCCCTAATCGCCCCATTTTACCGGTACCTACTTATTTATGTAGTTAGCTAAGTACGGTATTGTATTCATAGTAAATATCAAGTAATAGTGTTCTGTGGTAAATATTACCGGCTGTTAAACAATTTAAACATTCTATCAAAAATTTAAAAATATCCGCCCGTATTGCACCAGCTACGAAAAGAGATAAATTAATGATAAGTGTAATTAATGTATTTTAGAAATATGGATAGTGTAGAAAAAAACCATAAAATCAAACAAGAATTTGTCATGGAACTTTTTTTAGACACCGAAAGTGTTTCTATTGTCGATAGATTGGCTGCTGCTACAGCAAATGTGATAAACGAAAACCATCAAAATCTGACCAAATTTAATGATCTTATGAAAACAGAATATTATCAGCTATCACAGATGATGGTTCAAGATTGCCATTCCGGTGTACCTGTTGCCCATAGGATTAAAGGTTTCTATGAAGAGACTATTAGAAAATTTGGTAATAACGAATACATAGAGAGGTTTAAGATGAAGAGGTCTACCGTTCAGGTACATTTTATGATTTGTTTTAAGCACTTTCTATTTGGTAATACGATAATTGAGGAATAATTATATAATGAAATAATTAAATAATAATAAAAATAATTAATAAGACGATAATTTAAATTAATAATTAAGGATATTTGGTAATATTGTCGTAATGATTTTTGCTTTGCAGTCTTTAATTAGCTATCTATGATTACAATATTTAATTTATGAAATGAATCGAGTTAGTCTAATTCAGTAGTAAAGTATTGCATTTAGTTTTATATTTACCCAGTAATAATAGTGGCAATTGTTCATCATTACAGGCTTTGATTGCATTTCTGAAACCTTATCTAAAACCTGGAAATGTACCATTAGATAAAAAAGTTCATGTTTTTCTATGGTTTATGGTCAATGATTCTTCATATAGTGACATAGGAAGATTATTTGGATTACACAAGTCTTCAGTGAGTTACATATTCCACGAAATTGCATTACTGCTAACAGAAGAGAAGGAACGTTTCATAAGTTGGCCATCCGTTGAGAAGCAACAACTAATCAGTAATAATGTCAATAGCAGGTTTCGATTTCCAAATTGTGTGGGATTTATTGATGCATGTCGTCTAAAAGTTGGTTCTCAAAGAAATAAAAGGGAAAAACCAGACATAGTCCTCTTGCAAGCGGTTTGTGATGATTACTTGACATTTGTAGATATACATGTTGGAGATATTGGGAAAACTAAAAAGAGCAAATTATTCAAGGATAGTTCACTTTCAAATGAATTAAAAATAAAAGTGGATTTTCAAAAGCACATACTTGGTGATTCAGAATACAAACTTAAAAAATATCTGATAACTCCCTTTACTAGTGAAGAAGTTTTGACAAGTGAAGAAATGAAATTTAATGAAATTCACTGGAAAACACGTAGTTATATAGCACATGCATTTGAGTTGTTAAAAGAAAGATTCCGAAAACTTAATCACATAGATGTTTTAAAACCAGAATCTGTTAATATATTAATTATTTCGGCTTGTGTACTTCACAACTTTGTATTGTTACATGAAGGCTGTTCGGAAGTCAAAGAAGAATTGATAACTTGTGATGATGGTGTTACTATAAATAGCAATGTTGTCAAAACAGCAGAAGAGAAAAGACAGTTTTTATGTAATTACATTGAATACATGGGTATTGAAAATAATTAACAAAATAAATTATAACGTTTTAAGGGTCTGAAATAACAATAATACTAAAACTCGAAGATTTTACACTTTTATTAATACTTATTTGTTCAAGTTTAAAAAATTGCTAAAAAAATGAAATTAAAATATACAATATCTGATGTAAGTTACAACGGAAGCTGCATATCATATGTGTAAGTAAACACAAAAAATCTATTAGCATCAATAATAACTGTTTTGAATTCTTAAGAATACTTCATTATTTTCTACAACTTACTTTATTATTACTCTATTACTAATATGTACAGAAATTATATATTCTTGCTTAACTTAAGACACTTTGATGATTATACGGTGGGAAAACTTAAAGATTTAGCTGTCTGGTGGTTGTGTCATTCATATAAATAATACATAAAAAAATTCAACCTATTTTGCCACCGTAGGTAACCATGAGCCTACAGTCCAGATTATTCTAAGCAGTTAGAGCACTATGAAAATTAGCAGTGCTATTTCTTACTCCATTTCAGAAAAGAACTTAAAAGTGACTTTTGGAAATGCATCATGGATATAGGTAATGGCTCCAGGTAATAGGGATATACTTGAAAAAAAAAGTAAGTATGCGTTACTATAGTGTACATTTGTAGATTTACGTAATACAATATTATTATGTATTCTGAAATATTTTAAATGGTACAAATATTGATTTACAAATATAAATATTACTAACTTAAATATGATCAATTATTCCAAAAGAGCAAAGCAAATCATGATTAACAGTCATAGTCTGAAGCTATAAAATATTTTATTCTCAGTATCCTAAATAACATTAGGCACTAAATTGGCAACCTACAAGGCACTATGCACTTAGCACAGCATTACGATATACGATATTATGTTGCATATGCTTTAACAAGATAAAATTATATTTAATATCTGCTGTAACATTCGACAGTTCATTGAAATCTGCTACAGTAACTACCGTTGTTCTTTGTGAACTTTAAACATTCTGAAAAGATGTTCTTGTAAATCTGAGGGGCTTTTCTCTGCGGACTCGTAAGAATACTTTATTGTGAGTCCGCACCTGTAGGTACCACCACCCTGCCTATTTCTGCCGTGAAGCAGTAATGCGTTTCGGTTTGAAGGGTGGGGTAGCCGTTGTAATTATACTGAGACCTTAGGACTTATATCTCAAGGTGGGTGGCGCATTTACGTTGTAGATGTCTATGGGCTCCAGTAACCACTTAACACTAGGTGGCCTGTGAGCTTGTCCACACACCTAAGCAATAAAAAATATAAAAAAAACATGCTGAGCTCAGCCATTTTGTTCTCAATAAAAAATTTCTGATATCTACATAAGAACATCGATACCTACTAGCATTACAGCCGTTTAAACTAAGGTATTATGTTCTGCAGTTTTCAATTAACAATGTTTTAAAATATATATTGTGTTTGTTTAATCATAACATCTTTCTACTCAACATACGTAGGTACATATGTAATAACAATTGTGATTGGAGTGGTCCATTAGGTACTGTTCATGTTACAGCAGATTGTTAAATAACAGTTTGTTTATACATCAATTGTAAGTATATCAGAACAGATATCTTCGAATTTGACTTTGTCAAATTAGGATTTTGAGCCCTATTTATTCTAATAACAGTATGTAACTATGTCGTTATATACACATTAAATTATATTTACAAAATAGCTGCACCGCAACATTATTTGAATAAAAAATTCTTGGAATGCATCAACAATAACGTAAGGTATCTTTTTACAAAATTTCCAATTTTCATTAGCGATATGCACTTATCATATAAATGACAATAATTGTCAGCTGCTATGGTTTATTAAATATAGCTTGATATGCCGGACACATGGCGGAGTAATATTTGTAGAGTAATTTTTGTTACCTACAAAAATTTACTGATTTCTGAAATGCAAATATCTGTTCAATGTCATCCAATGTTCTAATCTAAGCTATATTTAATAAACTAAGATTGCAATGTATCGGGGTACCTAAAATAATCGACGTTAAAAAAATATTACAAAATTTCCGCTATGTAGTCTTGTATAGTTTTAATCATATATCCTCAAAAATGAAAACGAAATTCGAACAGAGAGAAATGAGATTCTTATAGAAAATATAATTGAATCTCAATCAATCTTAATTTGCCAATATCTAAAAAAAATTTCAAGAATTAGGACTAGGTAAGTACGTAGGTACTTGTAGTTGTATGAGCATGTCAACAGAAATATAAAAGATCAAAAAATTAGGTACAGTTTTCCATTTAAGGTTGCTCTAGGTACCCCCTTATAACCTCGGCCCTTCTCTTCTCCCCTTCTTCCTCTCAGGAGGCGCCGGAGTCCGACATAACCCGGTCCGTTACCCCCCTCGACCGGGTATCCGTAAATGGATTCCCCAGCGTTAAAAAAAAAAAAAAGGTACCCCCTTATAAATGAATTATAGTCATAGACAAAATTTAATCACAATCTTCACGGTTCGAGTACATTGCTTGAGTAGTCACGAATTCTTTAACAGTCTCGTGTTGCACACAAAATTTTAAATATGATATTTACACCGTAAACAATAGTCACACATTTACATTCCGGTCTTGACCGAATACATCGGAAGACTTGGCACACACTTGATTATTCAAGTCACTTAGTAATGGACCCATATACAGTTTCTCTTAATAATTCTCATATGTATGTTTTTTTCACTTTTTGTAAAGTGCCGCACTTGAGATCTTTATCCAGGGATTCGGTGGAATTTCGTAAATCTAGAGTCCGCTCTTTGCCGAGCTCCAGGTGCAAGTTGTCTTGTTTTGCCAGAGGGCAGACGTTCGCTACCATATTGACGTTTTTTGATCGAGGTGGGAGATACGCAGAGTTTGCGTTTAATGGAGTTTCTAATGGACTTAATCTGTAATAAAAAATATTTGTTAGTAAAATAAATGGCCGTGGAAAATTATTAAATGAATTCAGATTAATATTGGTACAAACCTATTTAAATGATTGTGTTGTTCATTAAAAGGTGGGGAATCGGAAAAAAATGGGTGTCGAAATCGGCGCGAAAATAGATATCCGAAGACAAACCCAACCATGAGGGTAACGAGACAAGACGCCACTACGGCTGTGAAGAGCGCTTGTGCACTATAAATATTCCCATCGGCTGCTTCTACTGTCAGCAAATCTAAAATAAAATATTTTAAACTTGGTTATTTTTGGGAAATTACATAATTTCTGTATAAAATATTATATTGAACGATTTTATAGAAATGTGTGTTTTTACATATTAAGCATGTATTTCTATAAAATTATTGTATTTTAATTTTTTACCGGTTTCGTGTTTATTGTTGTGTGAATTTTTCTCTTCCGCTATAACGTTTGTTTCTAAAACTTCTTCTATAAAAATTTCATTTTGAATGTCATCAGTCTTTTGTCGTGCTTCGGATTCGGAGGAGGAAGGTTTTTTAGTTCCAGGATTTCTGTTGCTATGTCGTTCACCCGGTAACAGAGCGGGGAGCTTATTACAAATATCAGTCTTTCCATGTTCTACATTTTGTAAGAATCTCTCAGGATTCGGAAATTGTCTGTTCCCAACCCATGAACATTGTTGTTCCTTGGAGTCCCAAGCGCAGTGTGGATCTTGTAATGAAACGCATTCTCTGAAAAACCAAGAGTGTTTTATGAATTTTGTTTAAATAGCACACATGTAGTAAATTTGTACATTATAATTGTCAGCTTAATAATTACCTGCACGATTGCACGTTCCCGCAGTGAGATAATGTTACAGCTTTAATAATATCACCCGAAGCCACTATCAATTTTTCAGTGGTCAGAGCAACGTGCATCTGTTTGATAGGTACACCTTGAGGCAGAACCTGTTCTTCAGAAATGACTGCGGTCCTCACAGGATTTTTGCTATACTCATCTACGCTCGCGTCAAAAACGCCTTCGTTAGAGGCAACATTAACAGCTTTGATGACTCTACCATCGTCAGTGCCGATGTACAATACATCGTATTTGTTTCCATTCATTGCTTGAACTTGAGGATGAACGGCAATAGCGGAAAATCTGTATTGCAGACTGACTCTAATCAGTATAGGTCGTGCTAAAAACGACGGTACCGCTTTATCCATCAAAGGATGGGCCTTTACGAAGTTAACGACTTCATCGGAAAGAGTCCTACTGTCCTCCACGCAAGAACCGGGCCTGGTTT
The DNA here is from genome assembly GCF_030269925.1 of Bombyx mori. Lineage (NCBI taxonomy): Eukaryota > Metazoa > Arthropoda > Insecta > Lepidoptera > Bombycidae > Bombyx > Bombyx mori. The sequence continues at coordinate 10,766,482 of NC_085111.1, forward strand.
GAGGTATTTTCTCTTTTTTAACGGGCAGCCAATTTGAGTTCCAATTTTCTTGTCCTTTGAAGAGTCCCTCAAAAGCATCTATAATATCTCTCATTGCAAATGCACATACCGCTGATCCGCCGATTGCGTTTTGCGGTGTCGTGAATACTGCGTACATTATGTCATTTCGACTGTTACCACTGCCATATATACCATTTATAAGTTCTGTTGTAGCTTCTGTTAAAGGAAAGGTTTAATTTTAAATAACGTTATTAGATCGAGCGTCACACATAGATATAAAGGTAAAACTTACGAATTTCGTCAAAATAGAAAGGATAGTCTCCAGGCATTGAACAGTTCATACGGGCTTTGAGAAATGACATCCATTGATCGCTATATCGATTCGGGCCTCCTTTGTCGTTAAGACATATTCTTGCAACTCTTGAATAAACAGCCTGGAATAATATGAACATTTTTAAATGGATCACAGGGAATAAATAAATTCTGAAAACTTTTAATGAGTATATATATGAAGACAATACCTTTCCACAATTCATGTATTCCACTGCGGTTTCTCTGTAGAAGAAATAAGCATGACTGGTGGAAGCAACCGATCCAACAAATGACGGGTCATTTAATAACAAGAGATCTGACCGTCCTGTCCTTACTGGCTCGCGATAAATTAGTGGATCAGTGCCCGAGAAATCCGCTGCCGTGGCCGTATAGAGTTGCCCATCTGTGAACAAAAACGATGACGATTTCAATTTATAAAAAAAAAAAACAGATGAGTAATTATTATACTAAATGTAATGTCAATATACACTCTCCAGGAGTTACGTTACGTGTTGTTTCTTGAATAGTGCTTCGTGATATCGCCTTGTTCGTTGCTAGTTATCTCTACTACTACTACTAACTAATCACTTAGTAGAATTACATATCAAGATATTATAAGGAAAGTTTGTTTAACTTAAATACCTATATCTTCAAAACAACGGTTTTTCGTATAGGTTTTTGATGTTCAGTAATGTTTTAGTTTGTATTATTTATTCATGGTTGTCAATTTATTTCATATTGTGTACTGAATTAAATGAAAATAGAACCAACAATTTGATAGGGTCTTTTCATAGGGTCATTTGATAGGGTCGCCTCAAGTCGTGCGGTCGGCGTTCGTGATCGATAAATGTTCTCTCCACTAACTGAGCAACACAATCTGACGCTGTGAAACACTTCAATGAAGTGCCTACTGCTATGAAAATTTTTTGGTTTGCTTACCGACAAAAACAGAAGTCGAATTGTGCTGAGGATCATACGGACATCGGCCACTCCCATCAAATTCATCGATATGACGGTAAGGGGGATGTCTTCCATAGCGCCTGCATTGTGGTTTGAAAGCGTTCGTGCCACAAACGAGGAAGCGGCCGTGCGCTCGCACAGCAATCCGGGGATAATTTTGACATTCATCTGGAGATTTTCCTTTTAGCTGACATAACTCTTTATGTGCTTCTGTCGATTGCCACTCTAAGCGCTATAAAATTAAACATAAAATAAAACGTAAATTACATTTTTGACGTTGTATAGAAATAATAAAAGAAAATTAATTAAATTTTAAGAAATATTACGACAAATAAATTTGTGAAAACAATCAACGAAGTCGTGTTAAAGAAAAAAGCATTTAGCCGGCGTGAAGTGAACGACTTAAGCCGATGTTCATGAATAATTCAAAACATCATCGGCCAAGCTCTTAAATGTCTAGGTAATTTAAAATGTCATATTCGACAGTGTAGTGAAAACACTTTTTAGTGACGAAGAATAAATAAACAAAGCTATAACATTAAACATATGTACGAGAAATGATCTATGTATATTGCGTATAAATTGAATTTCTTTAGTATTCATAAGCCGCATCATAGTTTTAATAATGTAGGTAAGTTGAATAAAATAAATAAAGTTTTTTGTGTATGTATCGTAATGTATTTGGCGGAGAGCCAAACATCCCCTCGTACTGGTGTCTGTCCATAACGTATTTTTATTTCATGCGCACATTGTGATGCCATTAATCGTAGCCTCGAATGAATTTTGTATTCGAGCTCTCACAAAACGAATTGGAGTCCAAAGTCGAGAGAAACAAAAAAAAAATTAGAGAATAATTGTTTGTCTGTTTTACTGCTATATCCCGTCAAAATATCGGAAAAATAAAATAAAAGTTTGACGCATTATGATAGCAATAACGAATTTGACCCGAATTATGTTTAGTTATTTAGTACTTGAAAAAAAATCTTCTGTTAGATGTTTGAATCCTGCATATCCTGGTTCTATTCATGGATAAAATTGGCGTGGTGCCCGTAATCTACATTATTGTTGCTACATACGGCTCGGCAAGATTACAACAGAACAATTCTAAAATTGAATGTTCATCATAACTGATTCCTCTCCTATACAAAACCTAAGACGATTCGAGAAAATGTTTTCCCTAGTGAAATGGGTCGGTATTAAGAGAACCAGTCGGTTCATTAGAGATTAAATATGACGTTTCTGTCAGATTGGTTAATGTCTATTCCAAATACTCGTACTTCGCCCACATAATATACGAAATAATATGGTAAATTGATTTAGTTGATAATATTTGTTTTATTTTATAATTTAGGCATTGTTTGTAGTGATTGATTAAAAAAAATGAAACAAACTGTATGATCTGCTGTTCTATAACCGTGTGAGCACTTGAATCCATGTTGAATATGAATAAACTAGATGGCAGTTTTAATCACTACATGCGTAAGCGTAAATTTACCAGTATTCAGTTGTACTTTTTACCTAACTACCGTGTCATTGTAAACAGTGGTATTTTTTTCCACAAAATTTATTACTCATTCAAATATTAAAATGTTTACACATGTAAAACACATATTGTTTACTGTAGCAGTGAATTGTATGTAGTGATGGTATTAGTTAATAAAATTAATAATTATTCTATTTCGATCATTAAATTGATACTTAGGGATGATCTAGTGGTTTCTATAATAATATGAGAGACAAATTTAAACCTTAACTCGGGAATGTCGAATTCGAAACACAATAAGAAAAAGTAGTTGTTATAATAATTTGTAAATTATATATATTTCTACGATTGATTTTTGCTGAAGTTGAGTTTATAAAAAGTCTGACCATAACGTAGTTACCATACCACGTAATCACTGTATTTGACGGATGGAGTTAATTATAGGTTTAGAGGATTTGTTCTGGTGTTATTCATGAACTTTGGCAGCCTAATAATGCACTTATCGTAAATTACAAAATCAATTTAAAATCTTGCAGTTCATTTTAACGTATTAGTGTTACACTCGGTATATACTTGTATAAAATGTAGTTGTCGATCAATATAAATCTTGTTATTCCTTAATTCGATTCAAAATGAGATAAATTATACTATCTATGTTACATAGAAATTCCCACAGTGAAAACAAGTTTACGCATCGTTAGCATAAATACTAGTAACCATATCGTAAAGCGTAATTAAAAATGGCCACGTACAACGAACTTTAATCGCACAGACGATAATGATATTTGCAGATCCAGAGTGTCTTGTGACATGGCTCAAGTTTCTGCAGCCATGTTGACCTCTTTAGTCGTGTGTGGTGTTGTGGTTGTGGTGTTTTTTGGGATCATTAAACCGAAACTATTTTTAAGATAAAAAATAAAATAAACATCACGAGTGAAATTAATTTTTCAATAATAATCTTTATACTGTTAAACTAACAAAGTGAAAATAGTAACATTAATTCATACAGTTGACGCAAAATCTATCACTTTCAAGACACCGATAAAGAAAGAACATGCTTTTTATATGTAAGCCACTTTCAAAAATTTGCCGCCCTTGGCATCAATCTGCCACTTATCATAGTTGAACGATTTGAAGATGAGTATCATATGAAATTAATTACCTGATCAACGTTTTCTGACAGATCGTAGAGACTGAGATTGTAGACAGTATTCCTGTAAAAGTAAATTAACATAAATATTGCTAAATTTTAAGCGAATGTTTAAGGTAATGAATGTTGAAATTTATGCTCGTGTCTCTTCGAATTTGACACTTCGAAAGTAAAACAATTTAATAGCAAAAGCAGTGTTTAAATCTACTCGTAATAGGTGTCTTTCAGAAGTTTATGTTGCATTTAACCGAATCTTGTGTATATTTTTTTATTCAAACAATAAATTGACAAATGAAAGTATTCAATAATTTTACCTGCCACCAACTATAATAGAGAAGTCGTCTCTGTCTAAAATTCGGAAATGGTCCGGTGCCGTTGCATTACCCACGAACTGTTCTGAATTTTCATCGCCTGAAAGAATTTCGGGCGTAAGTTATCGATAACATTATTATTAGACGTATATAAAATAAAAATGCTTTGACAGTGATAAAAATCAAAGCTTAAATTCTAAAGCAAACAGTTTCTGGAGTTTTGCGAGACGTTAACATCACGAAATGAATGTGAGTTTATTAGACCGGAATAGTTTTTAATTTTGGATTTAACCAACGTAGAACACACGCACAACCGTCGTATATTTCTTTTTTTAATAGCTTTAATGGGTTAGCGGCGCACGGCCTACTTGGTGTAAAATTATTATCTGAGAATGGTTTCATTGTATATGTATAGAGCCATATTATAATGACGTTAAAGCTACGTTAAGGCAAGATTGAATTCTCCACTGCTTTAGTGCTACGACTGTTCTAGTCTTTAAACCAGAAATCACGATTACTTTAGAGAAATAAGCAGGATTGTGGAACCCACCATTTCGGGCTTCATGTATAAAAGTTGCTTATTTAAATTTTTGACTAAATCTTAAATGGAGACTTATTGAGTGTTGGTTTTGTGTCAAGGCGATTCGCGCAAAAAAAAAACGTGTTTTGTCTTTTTGTAAAGAGTAAACCAATAACATTTCCATTGTAATGTGATTAAATAACAATGAGCGATTGTGATTTCGCAACAATCAGTTGAGCGTTTCTCATGTCTCACGTCTTTATGAGACTTTAGTCTGACACCTGCAGTACCTACCTATTAAGTAAGTATAATACACCTATATTTTAGCTATTTTAGAAAATTTAATACTGACCACAGAAATAAATAATATTTCAACAGCAGGATGATTCGACAGATTTGGAATATTGGTCATGCGTACGACCCTACACTATATTGAATGAAATGAAATTTGTGAGCCTTTAAACCACCCTAGAACAGAATCTTGTCGAATGCTTGCAGGGAAAGGGGAGTTTGGGCATTATTACCAACGGTTATGTATTCCTAGTCAACCAACACGCAACCTTTCTCTTTCACATCTATTAGTTATTTTCTGAACATCGTCCTTCTGTACTCCATTAAAAAACAAACATAAAATTAGCTATTTATTAGGGACTAGGTAGAATTTCAAATATTTTTTACCGTATTTCACGTGGATTCGTGCGTTTGAGTCGGGCATCCACGCCTGTGCAGTGGACGCTAACAATACTAGGACCGCGCGAGCGACGGCCATTTTGGATTAACACCCAAGCCTCTCTATGCACGCCATGCTCCTGCACTGCTGTCTGTGCTCTGTAAGAAAAATATAAAAATTGTATGGTATCACGTATTTCTTATAAATACGAGTAGAATATTGTTTTACTGTACATAGGTATGGGATTGAAATACATTATAAAACGAATTTATTCGTTTTTGCACTTAAATAATATTCGTTTAAAATTATTCTTTGAATTTATTTTTATTGTTCAGGCGTAAATATGACTGAATTGTTACCGGTTTTTTGATAAACTTATGTTCATTGATAATTTTCTATGAACCATAATGTTATAATAATCTTTCTTGGACAGAATTTACTTATGTAAATTTTTATATTTCGTAACGCGCTTGTTTATTGCGATCTAGTTAATTAAAGAATATGTATTTAGTATTCAGTTCGTATCTATTGCTGTCATATTTGACATTGTTTATAGTATGTATAGTTTCCCAGTACACCATGTTACAAGTACCAAGCACCATATTTAGATTGACTAAATTTGATAAACTGCTAAGTATGGATATCTGTTTATGCCTTATTATTCTTCATTATTAGTTAATAGTGCAATTGATGTTTACCAATTACAGTAGCTTAAGTTTAGTTTAGTTTTAGCTATTTAGTAGCACAATTGATTTTAATAATGAAGAATATCTATCTATATCAAATTAATAATCTAAAATATGATATATAGTTGATAAAATCAATTGTACTATGTACGTATGCACTTAAAAATAATAATATTTTAATGATGCATGTATATATTGTGAGCGCACGATCATCTCAAGTTATGATGACCCGTTCTGGTTCTCGGTCACACGAGATGATCGTTTGACGCACGCAGCGTGTGCATCCGCAGACGCACTCGTTACACAAGATTCGCTGTCTATTTTTTTGCACTTTTTTAACTATTATGTAGAGATCGTGAGAAGCAAAACTCGATGTGAATCGTGATCATCGCACTCACTGCCCGTTTTGTTACGATATTTCTTATTTCTCGTATTTAGCGGTACCTACTACGTTTTTTTGTTTTGTCATTTGAGTCGACTAGTATCAAAGCCGGCAATGTGACTTTTGGACAATTATTGGTAAATCAGAAAAACGAATTATTGACTTTGTATTCCATTGGCAGCCACAAAACTCTTCTGAACGACATCTTAGATAAATAACAGGTTAAGTATTAACCTTTATTTAATGCAGGTTTTGAACCGTATTCTTTGAAGGAGACGATTATATTCAAATCAATCTGTATTGACATATCAATAACATTTTCTTGTTCAAATGCACAGATTGCCACCTTTGATAATAGACGACTCATTTGGTGTAATAAATTTTGACGACGTTGAATATAATGCTATTAAATTTTTAGGGCCTTAAAATTTTAAAATCGGAGTTCAATGGTAATGGTTGTGGAAACAATGAAAACACCCCAAGTCGTGTCTAGTAAATTTTGTGCCAGATGTTGCTGTTCATTGTGAAACTTGAAAGGGATATCAAAATACAATATAATGATCGTACAATGTCATGCACTTTCACAGATGCACTTTTAAGTAGAAACAATCAAGGGGTTGTTGGATTGACAATTATCCTTTTTGTTTCTCAACAATGTACTTTTTTAGACATCAAAATGAAATATCAAAAAACAATAGTAATATAACGTAGGTAGTTCAATTACATTTAAATACGTACCAGTACCAGTTAATCAATTAACAATAAGTACCATTAAGTATACCAGTACCAATAAATGTACAAGTTAATCAAGAGACTCGAGTGATCTTATTTACATATTCAAAGCACATTGCGTACAACGGTAGGTACATTAAAATGTCGATTCACAAAGAGCGCTCATCAAGGTGCATTCACTTGTTTATTATAAAGTTTCAGATAAACGTTTAATAAACGTGCATATTTTTATTTCAGTACCTATTCTGGTCGTCATTCTCTAATTGATTTCGATTATATTATTGAATTTAATTAACGACTAGCTTAGCGGTTATTGTCGTACCGCGGGTGACGCCGCGGAGCGAATGTAGTCTAAAAAAAGTAGCCTAAGTTACTCCACACATCATCAGCTATCTATCAGTGAAAGTCCCGTCAAATCGGTCCAGCCGTTCCAGAGATTAACCGGAAAAAACAGCAGACAGACAAAAATTGTAAAAATGTTATTTTGGTGTATGTACCGTATACATATTCATATGCATGTAGTAAAAAGCGGCTATTTCAATATTACAAACAGACACTCGAATTTTATTTATATGTATAGATAAGTCCGAAACTAAATACTCAGACGCGGTTAGCTGATATATGAGACCTTGGATGCTATTGAAGATGAAGTCTTACTATCTCACATTAAAAAGGAAGCTGCGGTTAAGAGTTTTTTTATAGTACAACGACAGTAGGTATACAGGTAAATGACCACAGTAAAAAATATACTGAGAATATACAGCTATGAAAACAGTTGATGATAAACAAAAGTTTTCCGCTATACTCTCGATGTAAGTATAGAATTTATTGCTGCATTTGACTTTGTCACGATTCCCTGCAGAAATGTAGGTACGTCTTCAAATGATACGTGATAAGGATAGAAGGATAAGTCAGAACGTGGCAGGACTCCCAAACGGAAATCTTACCATTTAAATATATAATCATTTCAAGTTAATAATGTTATTAAGATGTTATTACTTTACTCAAACCGGCTGAATGTTACGATAGCAGGTACGTTACGTAACAATTTTATTGAAGTAACTGATTTTTTTTGTGATTTTTATATAACTAGAGGTCCCGCAGTAGTCGAAATTCGACTGTAATAATTAATTGGAATTGTTTGTACACTATTATGATTGTATTTTATCCTTCTATAATCACAAATTTCGCCAAGGCTACACTATAAAAAAATATTAATAAAGACAAACTATATTTAATCTATTCTCAATTTGCCCACAGACGTCAAGAACAAAAGTTTGACAATAAATAGTATGCACACGCATGTGTGTACATGGTATGTAGTGTGTGTAATCTTTTCTTTATTGATTTAATGTATCTTTTATGCATTATTTAAAAAAAAATATTAGCATTGTGCACTTCTTCTCTATATTCTAAGTGAGGAAAATTTCATACTCCTCCGTCCACGCAATTTTCGTAAAAAGGGATACAAAGTTTTTGCTTCACGTATTGATTTTTAGTTTAATTGAGCAAAACGTGATACGTGTTCAACGAGGACTAAGATCAATTCAACTGTTAGAGCACAATTATTTAAAAGTAATAAGTGAACCCAGTCTGAGCGTAAAATATGTGTCAATCGTTTATAAGTTTGAAGCATATGTGAAATGAAATTAAAACGTTACGTCTTTGGTCATATTTTAATCCACGCGTTGGCAATTTGATTTTTATGTCTTCTTAACGCGACTTCACGATAAGTAGGCCGTAAGCTCGTCTTCTGCTAATCGTTAGCATGTATTGGATTATGAAATTGTGAGTACCTGAATTACCTGGTATCAGTTTTATCGTCTTCGCACTTGAGTAAACTTGTAGATGCCTTGTAAGTAGGTGAATAATATTAAACTACATTTTCTATAATGAGTTTGCTCACCGTGGCTCCGTGTTAGTATTACAAAATGTAAATAATTCCGTTCGATGACCTGTTTTAGTTTAGCTATTTTCAATTCGAATATTGTATAAAATATGATATAAAATAATGAGTACCGACAGTATTATGAGGGAATTATTGCAAGAAATGGACAGTCTAATTTTATAAGCATTGGGAGGCAATTCATTGGCACAACCAACACTCTGGGGTGCGGACTCGCAGTCTTTCGTAATCCCAACTAAAAACTCGAATTACTAAAATTTTAAATATGTGTAAGCTTGCTCCTAATAACTTATGGAGTTTCTATTATAAATTCTGAAATAAAGATCTATAGTAATAATAAGATTCCTCGAAAATTGCACACGCTTAAAAGTCGTAACTATACTAAGACTTCGGTTTCGTCGTTTACCTAAAATGGGTACATAATTATTGAATATTCATACGACATCAATATGTGGTTAAGCGTATTGTGATAGTAAAATGTCATAGTTGCTATCTTTACAGGTTACAGTTATTTGTTTAGGTATTATTTTTCGATCGCATATTTCAATGTAAGTTTTATTTAGCATTCATAAATTGAAAACAGTACCTACATAATTAAATATTGACTTTGGTAAATTTAAATCGAAATTAATATGTGATTGTTGCGTTTTCTGTTCCGCTTTCGCCTTGTGAATTTTTGATATAAATTACAAAAATATTGAAAAAATAACATATTATGTCATCATTACACTGCATTATAATGAAAATATTACTGTGGTTTTTTGTTATTCTCACGTTTTAACCACGTGACCTATCAAGTTCAAAAACGTAACTGGGGAAGCATTCGGGTAAACCTACATGTGTCATCCTTTTTATTATTTTCGATCTATTTATTTGAACAGGGATATTGGGTTATTATATTCGTTGAATTTATGTTATCCAAAATTTTAAACAGAATACAATGAACCCCCTTGGAATGAATTACTTAGAAACCGTTTAAATCTGGCGGTGGGGGTAATTGTTTTACGACACACTGCCCTAAGATGCGGGCGTGCGACAGAGATGGCTAGATATAATCACTCACTCTTCCGTGCAGCCATTTTAAACATTAATTGCTACATGAATTTACAACTAATTTATATGCTGTGTTTTAAATAAAAGTATCTTTTAATGCAAAATAATGATCAAAATCAAATACAGGAGACATTTCCGTAATTTTAGTGTACGTTTTGTAAACTATCGATGTGGTGAACATTTTAATCAACTTTCTTGGTGTATTTAGTTTTAAAATATTTCTTTTTATTAATGTGTTATTTGAATATGTTTTTTTGCCTTCTGCCATATCCAATACAATGTGCAAGTATGTCTAACATTTGTGACTGGGACGCGCAGTTTATTTTACGATTATTTTTAACGAAATAAATTTTATGCTAATTTAAAAACTCTTCATGCCTCACTATATGGATGATTTTTGAGTAAGATCGAATCGCAAAAATCGAATCAGTTCGGTAAATAGACTGTGTCGAAGTCAGTTCCATAGTCTTCGAAACTTTGAAATATATTGCATATTTTCAACAAAAATAGCACATATTTGTGCAGTCACTAACCTGTGTTCCAGTACAGTTTTTATATACTATACATGTCGTATCCCTATGAATTGTAAACAAGACAGGACAAGGCTTACTTGTTTGTGATAGCTAAGTTTACGTGTCTGTTTAATCGCGTCTTATCTTGGTTGATTAAAAAAAAATTTATCTTGTTGATATGAATCATATTTCTAGTGCCGTACATTAATTGTTGAGCGAGTTACACTTTTAGATAGTAAGGTAATAATAATCTTGGGCAGAAAGAGGGACATAATTTTTGGATGTGGACCGAACAAAGTGTAGTTATAACTCTCAACTGAACTTCAAAAGACTATTTGGGTTTTTTTGAAAAAAGATAATACATTCGTTTTTGCGTTAATTAATTTAGAAGCAAGGTGATTGTACTTTGTACAGTACATGTTGACTTCAATGGTCAATGTTTGTTACGGAACGGCCTGATTAGGTGCGAGTTGTGACGTAGCTATTAATGAAATTACAACTCTTAACTCTAGCTTACAAGAGCTCTATGTGCTATACGACGAGGAGTGCTATGTGCTATATCCACTGAGTTTCTCGCCGGATCTTAGTTGGTCGCGATTCCGATTCGATTGTCGATTCAGCGAAATACTGCTCTTGCTATAGGGTAGTGTTAGCAAATTCTCTCAGACTGAGTCCCGTGAGCTCCACTACCCATCCGCGCGTTTTTGGAATACCCCCTAAACTATCAAAGATTAGGTAAGAAAAAAATCATAAGTTCAACTATATAACATCGAAACTGACCGCGTCCAATTCATTCGGTTCATCTGTTATAGTAATGACATGCTCTGTAAAGTTAGTCATAAATGTGATTCGTGACATTCACGACGGACACCCAATTACGCAGGATGTTGATAATTGTTCCATTCATTAGTGTTATGATATCAAAATGTAAAGCAATTGTATCTCCTCGACTATACGTTACAAATGAGTTATGCATTGCATTTACTTCTAATAAATGAATGGACCAGTTAATTAAAATAATCAGGTACAAATCACAAACGGTGATCTGAAACCAAACTCCTAAGGGAATCAGAGACCTATCATATTTATTTACATCTTAAAATAAATATGTATATATAAAACGCCCAGACATAAAGCAAACAAATCTGTCTGTGTCATGAGTGTTTCTCCGAAGTTCGAATCGTACTCTGGCAAAGTAGTGAAGTGTGCTAACTTTTTTTTTTATTGCTTAGATGGGTGCACGAGGTCACAGCCCACTTGGTATTAAGTGGTTACTGGAGCCCATAGACATCTACAACGTAGACGCGCCAACCACCCTGAGATACAAGTTCTAAGGTCTCAGTATAGTTACAACGGCTGCCCCACCCTTCAAACCGAAACGCATTACTGCTTCACGGCAGAAATAGGCAGGGTGGTGGTACCTATCCGCGCGGACTCACAAGTGGTCCTGCCACAAGTAATTACGCAAATTATAATCTTGCGGGTTTGATTTTTACTACACGATGTTATTCCTTCACCGTGGAAGTCAATCGTGAACATTTGTTGAGTACGTATTTAATTAGAAAAATTGGTACCCGCCTGCGGGATTCGAACACCGTTGCATCGCTTCAACACGAATGCACCGGACGTCTTATTCTTTAGGCCACGACGACTTCAAACAACTCTGCCACAGGGTCAGGCAATAGTTAATTGTACTAGATAAATTTAAGAGTGTAGCGGCAAGTGACAATGTAGCAATCTGTGATAAACGAAAAATTATTGCTAAATATTGAACTATAGTAGATTTAAGAGTGTTCAGTACAAACAGAACGTGTTTTGATTAACCTAATATGTCTTGTAACAAATTAGTATGGTAAGACTCGTGAAAAGAAACAGTTAGACTAAGCATAATAAAGAGAACACAGTAGCTTGCTTTCGTTCGTACAATTTACATCATTTAGCACGAGCGGTTGTACTGGCGGTTCCAAACGCCCGTACGCTAGCCGTCATCGCCCGCTCCGCGTTTGCCTTGTGTTAACAATAGACGGGTGCTCTCTCCTCGGCTCCCCTACTTTTTAAAATACACAAAAAATATAGATTGTAACGTAGCCAGCTATACAAATGCATAATGGTTAATATGCACTAGATACGTACCTGAATTAAATATCCTTAAGCAATCCAGTATTTTAGTCATCACAAAATGATATTCGAGAACATCATAAAAACATATCACTAAACAACGTTTTCACACATAATCAGCTACTGCAAACACTGTGTGACACAGAAACAACCTCTTTACAGATCACAAAGGTTCCAACCGGTTGCTAAATAGGAGTTTGTTAGAGTCGCGTCGCGGTGTTTCTGTTTACAGTGGCGTTGGCGAGGCAGTGGCAGTCGTAAAGCACAATCGCGCACAGTCGCGTGTAGCCTCGACACACTCGGCAGGAATACTGGCGCGGCGCCCCTCTATCTCTCCACTCCGAACTTGCCCGACAGGCTCTACCTCTCTACCTCAACATGCGTGTGCGCCGATGCCACGTTTTCGTCTCGCTACAGCGTTACCAGTTCGTATAGGTACCTAATACTTTTTTTTGTTTTCTGTTGATGTTGAATATACGAACCACAGAATAAAAACTTTTGTATTATAGTGGCTTTGAAAGCTTAAGTAAGCCCTTATATTATAGTGTAGTCAATATTTGTGGCCGCATGTCTGGTATTTTATTGCTTCAGTGTAAAGAATAATTGTGGTTATTGAGTGATTAAATGTTAATGACGATTAAACGATTACATGCTCTGTAGTTGCATTATTTCTTTGATTAACAAAAAAAAATGTAATAAGCATTAAATTTCTCCAGAAATATTTTACTATGGCAACCGGCAGACAAGCTAACGGTCAACTTCATAGGATCTGTGTAGCAGCAATATGCACCGTCGACTTAACGTACAATAATCGCTATAAAACTTCACCTGTGTTATCGTCTAATATTAATTATAAAATGATTAATAAAATCTTAGCAGCAGCAAAAAGTGCCAGCCGGCACATGTGGCAGTCTCGGTTTATTTTCTTTATAATAGTTCCCCATTTTGCCCTCATCGAGGGCCAGGTAAGAACCAGAACGAATAAAAAAAACTTTTTAGTGAAGTGTGTTTTAAATTATTCCAAAATTTCAGTATTGCATTATTTATATTTTAGTGGTTACCTAATAGTTTATTTGTAATAATAAAAAATATTTTTTAGCTACCTGATAAATCCGTACTTTAAATAAAAACGAACATATTAAGTGTATAAATTACTCTTAGAAATGTGTTAACATGCAAATGTATAATTTACCTACAATTACAAAAATAAGCAAGCACCTAGAGTTGATTCACAGGTTTCAATAAAATGACCGAAAAAGTCTAAACATGTATAACTTTTTCTAAATCTGCGTTGTCCGAATAAAGGCCCACGGGTCGCATGTGACCTGCGTTTCAATATTTGTGCGGTCTGCAGAAAGTATAAATCGTGCCGCAATAAAAATAATTTTAAACTTAAAAACTATGGACATAAAGTTCTATTTAATAAAACATATAAAAAAATGTATGAAAATAGCCGCGGATTTTTATTCCTTGACGTCCGATTGTTTATGACCCGCCAGTTCATGTCATAATTTTTTTGGACTCTTCTTATTCTTCGATGCTCTAAACAGCCCACGTCTAAGGTATTGTAATGAAATTATGGTCGGAAAAAACCTAATTATTTTATGTACATACTTAAAATCGATTCATTTGCCGAGATTGAATTTCTAGGAAAATAATAGTATGTAGAGATATTGCTTTAGTTCAAATTATAATAAAATTGAATATTGAAATCATAGGTATTACTTTAGTGTAAAAAAATTTTGTACTTTTAATATTTATAAAGGTTTTCCACTTATTTTGGTGTGAGTCTAAAATCATTTTGTACCTGTTGTAGGATTATTTTTCGGTTCGTGCCAGATGTTGTCTGGGACCTTACCTGCGAGAACGTTGTTACGGTCACAAAGCTACCGTTTCACCAATTGTAAAAAGCAAAACTAAATTTTAAAAACATTATAATAATTTTTTGGCGTGATACAAAATTATAAGATTTCACTGACGTATTTTTTATTTATTTATTTTTTATTGCTTAGATGGGTAGACGAGCTCACAGCCCACCTGGTGTTAAGTGGTTACTGGAGCCCATAGACATCCATAACGTAAATGCGCCACCCACCTTGAGATATAAGTTCTAAGGTCTCAGTATAGTTACAACGGCTGCCCCACCCTTCAAACCGAAACGCATTACTGCTTCACGGCAGAAATAGGCAGGGCGGTGGTACCTATCCGCGCGGACTCACAAGAGGTCCTACCACCAGTAAGACATACTATTAATGTGTCCATATAATACTGAACTTTCTCCTAAATAACGTATTACGAGAGATAAGTTAGAAGTATAAGATTACTGATAGGAAGAGCAGGTAGTGGAAACGGGTACGCCGCGGTGGGTTATCGCGAACATTTGTCACAAGCAGGCCTATTCATCGTATGATAAAATGCTCCCTAAGCAATCTAAATTTAACTTTGTATGTAACTTATATTTTATGCATTGCAAATCTCACGAAATAAAATTAGACAGTGTACTTGATAAGTTAATATCTTGGAATTATTTGACTTGGCTGATATAACTTAGCGCCGAATTACGTTATCTGATAAGAGTCGGTTTACGATCTCGTTGGAGCCTATTTGCATATCAGCAACCCGAGTGCGGAGTGTGCCACAAAGCCGGGACAATATATTTTGGCAAAAAACGACGTCGTTATCTCAAGCTATTGTACAAAACACCTAGTAAAGAGGTTCTTGTGCCGGCGTCGTTCCACAATATAAATAGCCTTGCAAAAATACACTCCCTTATACTAATGTATTGTGTAAATTAGATATTAAGTGTGAAAAATCCTTAATCCGCTGACCTCTGATATTCCTCCTTAAGACTGATTTACTATGTTCTTTTATTTTAAAGTTAGAGAAAGGAAAATTCAATTAAATTAAAAAAAGTCTAAATTGATAAATTTCGTAATAAATACAATATTGTGGAAATGGTTAATTGAGTTATTGGTATTCACACAAAATATTCACGGAGAGCGCATCTCTCTCATCACCCTGCCGGATACCCTATTAAACGAGGACAAGTGCCTATAAACAGAATTCGAATATGAAATATCTATAAAAATATAGTGACTTCGATTGGAGTTCGAACCCGATATCCCTGGTACGGTAGCCAGGTTCACTAAATACTAGACCATCCAGCCATGTGATCAAATAGAACGTTATTCTTATGTTAAAAGTTGTATGTCAAAAATTTTTTGATATCAACAAGATTTCTTAAAGTACAGACTTTTGATGGAACACGCCGCACATATTAATACTTTTGACAATAGCTATAACATCGCTTGCGTGACCAAAGAATTAGAGCGGCATGGTAATGACTCTTACGAAAGGAATCATGATGGCATTTTATATCTTTCACGGAAGATTACGAACATACCTTTGAATGAATGGTTCAAGAATCGTAACTGAAGAATGCAGGTTTATTTTTATCATTCCAGTTATGGTTATTACAATCACACTTTTGGTATTTGTTGCAGACATGTACCTAGCAACGAATCTATTCTTCGTTGTAAATATATTTCAATGGTCGAGCGATAAACAATCCTTGGAAGTTTTGAAGTGAAATACCCTTTCTACGAATCTGTTGTTTGTATTAAATTATTACATTAATTATCTAAGCCTTTTGTTTTCTATATCTATATTTGGAAGTACGCGATTTATAAGAAAATTGAGTCTTAAATAATTCCACAGGTCTGTTCTATTTGAATCTTAAGGTATAAGGTATAAGTATTCAAGTCCACATGTAAAGAAAAACCCATATTCTTCACTGTACATAATATGGATGGGCAACAAGATAAGTTTTGAATAAAAGTGCGGTTATTATAAATAAAAATGCAGTAATACCAAATGGCTTGTTTCGTATGAGAGCGGTAGACGGTAGGCAGCGGCTTGGCTCTGCCCCTGGCATTGCTGAAGTCCATGGGCAACGGTAACCACTCACCATCAGGTGGGCCGTATGCTCGTCTGCCTACAAGGGCAATAAAAAAAAAAAAAAATCTGACTCCGATTTTTACATGTAACATTTGTATGTATTTACTTTGAGTTTTAGTTTTAATAGCAGAACAATCGCTTTATTTCCTAAAGAAGATTTATTATGTTTATGTATGTAAAACATGATCAAAAGTCAAAGTAGTATCACAAATACTTCAGATTTATTCCGCATTCATGGTATTCTCACAAACTTTTTCTTAGTGTTCATAATAATAAAAAAATGAATGATCCTCACATATCATAATCTAGATAATATGTAGCTAATACATTTTTGATAGTCTTGCCGGTACGTCTAATTCAAATAGAGGCGGCGGCGGGTACGGATAGCTGGACATCAGTTAAATAGCGAGGTATTGTGCTCGGTGCGCTAATGGGCGCGTAATTGGTACGAGGTCAACGGCGGTCACCAACCGGCCGCAGTTTCACCTGGACTATGCTCTTTCATCCCGTGCAACTGAGAAATGCTCCCGGCACACGTCGTTTCCCAACCGTAAGATTTAATTATACATGTAATTGAATCAGATCTTGAGTTCAGTTTCATAGCGCTACGCTTGTTTACGAGACCTGAGATCACGCGTACCGGGATATCGACTGCTTTGGTACTTATACTGTTTATATGAATATTTTATTGACTGATATTCATATTTTTAATAAGCTTATCTACATGAGATTTAACATTTACTAGGCTTAAACCATTATTGAGCTATGAGCACTCTTCTATTGCAAACGTTCTTAGGTTTGAGATAGGCACATACAGAAATATGCAATAAATAAATATGTTTATAGGTTTTTCTAAAAGAAATATGGCGTGCAGTGTGTTCTCGATTGTTCACAATTTCCTGCAATGTACTAATTACTACTCCGTTAAAGATCACTGTAACGCAGTTCACTAGTCAGCTACCCTAAAGTCGTTATTTAAAATAAAACCAAAACCAACAAATATGCTGTTACAAGAAAAATTATCGCATTCACTTTTGTATCGAAGTAAAAGTCAAGGCTATGAACCAGAATGTCAACATAGACCTTGAGAAACTGAAAATAGATAGAGGCTTGTAGGGCAGGACAATGTATAAGGTAAAGTTAGGAGAGAACCGGCGTGTCGGCCGCCATGTCCTTGTTCTCTGACAGGAAGTCACTCATTGTGTATCCTCGGTGACCTGTGTCCACGACCGAACTACTCTGGGCGCCCTCAGTATTAAAGTACATATTATCTCGGTACAATGTCTGTTTCAACCATGATGTAATCAGTAAACATGTTTATGTTTTTCATTTGTAAATATCCAATCAAGATAGCTTTTTGCGTTCATAATTAATACTAATTTGTTACTACAAATACAAATTGCTTATTAAATTAAATAAATTATTAATTAAAACGAGAAAACAAAAAAGATGGCCTATGACTTTACATATACGATTAATAGGAATTGGAAAGACCAATTACTGTGGTACTATTTATTTCTCTGACATTCCTTTCAAGGGCTCCTCTGAAGAACTAGAGAACAAAAAATGACAATTTTAAAAATACTTAAGGTATCTTACTTTATCTTTATAGCATATATATTCTTTAAATAAATAATTGGGTTATGGATTGTACCAAAAACAATAATAATAATAATATTTAAAATTTAAATGTAAGCAGGTATAGTTTATTTAATAATAGCAAAACTTGAAATTTGAGACTTTTTCATAAACGCCGCAGAATTACATAGTCATATTTTGTTTTATTCTTTCGATTCCCTGCCATCCCATCAAAATGCTTATTAATGTTTTCTTTTCCTCAATATTTATTTCTGTTTCTAAAGACCTAACTTAGCGTTTTCCTATCGTTATCGTTGTAGGAAACTATTCATTTCTTCAAGATTCATAGCACTACAATTTCCTATAATATGATGTTCTTTTAAAAACGAGGTGTTTAAGTGTATAGGTGTTATTGAAGGTGTTATTGTATAGGTGTTATTGGTTGTAATAACAACAAATTGTTATTACAACCAATAACACCTATACAATAACACCTTACTACTACTAACCAATAGGTTAGTGTATAGTGTAATAGGTGTTATTTGCTGGATTTTGATGCTTGTGGCTTTGGAAGTAGGAAGACGGTGTAATTACTTGGTGTGACGTCACGCTCGCCTGCTCGACTCCCACGCGAAACGCCGCCCTCTTATCGTGACAATTAAATCGCATTGACCTCCAACATCTGACTCTTAAAGTTTCTCCGACGAACTTGTCAATTAAAAATGTGAAGAGATAAGAGAGCGTATGTAATCCCTACGTATAAACCGACATTGCTAATAAACAGATGGCTTTAACGTACAAGAGAGTACGATTTAGACGAATTAAAAACTAATTATAGTCTACATAGTTTAGCGATTCATGATATTCTATGCTCTTATTTGCTCGGAAATGTCTCATGAATTTCTCTATACTAATTTAAAACAAAGTAACAATATAAAAATCACTTTTACGGTTTAATCTCGTGTTTTTTATTAATATTCAATAATATTATAGTATACATATATATAATCGTAGAAAATTTTGAATATTTTACTTTTTTCTTGGTCACGGACGGTCAGTCGTAATTAAAAATAAAAATAGTTTTAATTATCTTTACGACTCATAAAAACCGAAGGCAATGCTAAATGAGCAATAGTCAAGTACAATGAATATGACAGGATCTACTTAAACGATTCCTGAGATCATGAAATTTGTATGCATAATCGAATTTATAGTATGCAAATCCTTCTGGTTGAGCCCGTGCTCGCCCTCGTGTCCTAGTGAAACTGGAAAGGGCTTTGAAGCATCAGTAATCGTTCCTTCCCATAAGAGACTGGGACACAACACAGGAATGTTAGAATATAAAAAGAAGTAAAACTCAAATTGGGTCATAAAACAAATTAAAATCTACTTTTATCATTTATATATGTAGAAACCGTCCGTATCGTACACTTATTCAACATGATAGCACTATCTGAACACAAATAAAACATTTATCATATATTTTTTTGGGTAATTAAAATGGAATGAGCCAAAAAAATACGAATCTGTCAAATATTAAAGATATCATGTTGAAACTGTGATCTTTTACTTTTGTCTTTATCATGGGGCTTCTTGTTATTATTCACCATAAGCTAGGCAGCAAGAGTGCATCTACATAATTTCGGTACGGTACCTACTTCTATCAAATTTTAGCATAATTTGGTAAAATGTTAACATTCACTATGCGACTACATATATTAATTGAATGAATTAAAAGCTCTCTCTCTAGTTTTATTTGGCTTTAATTATTATGTTGCTTTGCAGTTTCACTTCCGTTTCACTCGGAACTACAGCGTGAGGTCATTGTTAAGAAGGATGGATTACAAAAAAAATGTGATTAATTAATCTAAAGTACATACCGAGTGTGAGAATCTTAGACAAGTTTTCTTATTCAAATTTTTAGTCTCACGAACGCCAGAAACAAAGCAGATAGCTTAGCCGCTGATGTCCATTGCTGTAGAACGAGATTTCTCACAAGTGTGAATAATATTGTGTCGCTCATGGCGCTGTTGTGATTACGAAAAACAAAAACCTTACTTAGATTTAACAAGTAAAGTAATTTACTATAATCGCCTGTGTTCTTAACGCATGACAATAGGCCCAACTAAGAGGTTCAATCGTTGAATTTCACACGATACTCAACATCAATGCGGGCTTTGAAGTTAGACAGAACGATACCGCAGAACATTATTAGTTCGATAAAAAAAAAAGATGTGTGATGTCGTGGGACACCGGATAGGAAAATATTAATTTTAAGTTCTATTCGAGGTATAAAGAAAATAATTATTCAGGTATACATTTTCTATTTAGATTTATTTATTGATAAAAAAAACTACTTTACAAAGCTATCAACTTTATTTTATTCACAATGATTTATAAAAAATATATAATAATAATATACAAAGAAACAGCTATTTATATGAATAATAATATTAACCGTCATCACGTAGACTATACATTAGACACGGTATAGCCATCATACTAAGACTATACATAAATAATAAAAATCTTACGTTACGGACGTTTTTTCCCGGTTAGGGTACCCCTCCGCATCGTCCCATAAGGAACTTCGTTCCAAAACATTTAACTAAGTTCTCAGATTTTCCCTTGGCCGTATTTGAGTGCGCAATAACCAGAATTTTGTGTTGATACCTTAAATACATAGGTAGAGTAGAGTTCATCCATACTACCTGGAGCCACTGCGGTCATCCACAGTGCGTTTCCAGAGGTCTTTTTTGCCACGTACCATCCGGCTATGCAATGAGCTCCCCTCTACGGTGTTTCCCGAGCGCTATGACATGTCCTTCTTCAAACGAGGCTTGTGGAGAGTATTAAGCGGTAGGCAGCGGCTTGGCTCTGCCCCTGGCATTGCTGAAGTCCATGGGCGACGGTAACCACTCACCATCAGGTGGGCCGTATGCTCGTCTGCCTACAAGGGCAATAAAAAAAAAACTTGTAATAGAGACATATTGAGTATTGTAAATAGCACCGGCCGACAAATGAAAATTTTTTGAAAGTTGTTTGTATTTGAGCCACAAATATCACCAATTTATACTATTTTAAACACAAAAACACCTACATCTTTGCCCTATCACATCAGATTTTTTTAAAAGAAGGAAAATGCATTTTTTTTCAAAATTTAAAGAAAAAATCAATAATCGTATTACAAAAACATATATTTGAACATTTACAAAGAAAACATTGAGTCTAAACAATGCTAGAGGACTATTTAGAGTGACATCTTTTACGTTTCGCGACAAAATTACGTCTGGGTGTAGTTTTTTTGTGAGTATCTTCAGTAATATCACGTGTCAGTGACCAGCAGTAATCAGCCATCATATTCACATTCCATCGACCTTGGTACCTTGTCTCCATAGTTTTTATGTCCTGATGAAACCTTTCTCCCTGCTCTTCACTGTAATCACCAAGATTATCAGGAAAAAAGTCCACATGTGCATCTAGAAAGTGGAGTTTTATGCTCATATTACACCCTAATTTTTGATACTTATCCAATAAGTTTGCAACCTTATTTTTATAGTCGGGATGTTTATTATTTCCTAGAAAATTGTTGACAACATCTTTGAACGCCAGCCAAGCATCTGATTCAGTGTTATTCATTGTGGCATCAAATTTTTCATCAGCCATCAAAGATCTGATTTGCGTTCCATCGAACACTCCTTCTTTAATTTTTGCATCAGATAATCTTGGAATTTTTTTACACAGGTATTCAAAACTAGCATTGTTTTTATCCAATGCTTTAACGAACTGTTTCATCATACCGAGTTTGATATGAAGCGGAGGTAGTAAAATTTTTTCAGGACTAATATTTTTTTTTCGTATAACGTTTTTTGTTCCTACGTTGAGATTTTTACGAGGATTCCATTGTTTTTGTACGTAATGCTTGTCTCGTGCTCTACTGTCCCACTCGCACAAGAAGCATGGAAATTTTGTATATCCTGACTGCTGGCCTAATATCATGGTTATAATTTTTAGATCTCCACAAAGCTGCCAACCGTGTTTTTCATATCCAATTTTATCTAACAATGTTTCTAAATTTTCATAAGTCTCTTTCAAATAAACAGAATGAGCGACTGGAACAGAAGCATACTGTTTAGTGTTGCGTAAAAGAACACCTTTTAGACTCCGATTCGAAGAATCTATAAGAAGTCTCCAATCTCCAGAATTATATTTTGCTCCTAACTTTTCAATAAGATCCTGATGATCCTAATAAAAACCTGATGTGATACGATAAAATGAGGTATAATTTCGTGATCAGCACTACCAAATTAGTGGAAAAAAATAATCAGAACTTAAACAAGGAAAATGATGTCGGCCGGTGTAGTTAACCTGGAACTCTTAGCGTCTATAATTCAATTAGTGTAGGTATTGTTGTCTCCTATAGAAATGAATATACTAAAAAAATGAATATACCATACTCTGGAAATATTAAGTAATAAAATTGCGTAATATGTACTTACTTGTAATTACTTTGAGGGTTTAATGTTGCGTTTCTTATTTTCATTATATAGGTATAGGGTGTCAAATGGTATATTTATCCGAAAACTAAATTTTGTTCTATAAGAATAATAGATTCGGGTTATAGATTACTTGAAAATTATGAACAAACTATTCTTTTGACAGCTCTTGACTTGTATTTTTCTTAAGGTAGTTAGGTACCGAAAT
Source organism: Bombyx mori (assembly GCF_030269925.1). Taxonomy (NCBI): domain Eukaryota; kingdom Metazoa; phylum Arthropoda; class Insecta; order Lepidoptera; family Bombycidae; genus Bombyx; species Bombyx mori. The sequence continues at coordinate 10,789,516 of NC_085111.1, forward strand.
ATAAGTCATGGTAAAATGTAAGACTGGCCACCAGATTTTTTTTTGCTTAGAAGGATGGACGAGCTCACGGCCCATATGGTGCTATATGACATCAAATTATTGTAAAAATCCCAACAACTTGGGATTGCTTTCGGAAGTCTGAAGAAACGCTGTAAGCGCGATGGTGTGGCCGACTTAATAGAAGAATTCAAAACGGTCACATGATGTCAGTTGATTGAAAACACACACACAAATAAACACTTCGCCGGGCCTAGCCGCTCCGCTGTGTTGGCACATCAAACAGTGTCTTCTCTCTTTGCACCAAAGAAGAATTATAGTAACATTCGCCATAATAAGTTTGAAAAGTTGTTTTGAGCCTTATCGTCATACATAGTAATATATGTAGTTGCACTTTTTGTCGTTTTCATTGCATGAAATGAGTTAAACAAGTTATTGTTGAAACAGTTGAAATAATTAATAAATTAATATTTGTTTAAAACTACTAATTACGAATTAGAATTTCAACGTGGTCTACATTGTTCATGTTATAGCTACGTTTTGCCTTGATATACCAGTGCATAGAAATAGTGATAGAGCGTTTGGGTTACGAATGACCTTATTCCGCGATACACACTGGCTCGGACCTAGGTGGCTATCACGGAGATAATCGCGCGGTCTAGACGGACTTCAGATAGCCCACCGACCGAGTGGCCCAGTGGTCGTAGTTCCGACGACTGTCGGTACGTCGTTCCGCGAGGACACAGCAGGTGAGAAGATATTCATATAAAGAGGGTCAGAAACTTAATTGACACTACAAAAGACCTCTAGGTAGGTACCACGACCTTGCCTATTTTCTGCCGTGAAGCAGTAATGCGTTTCGGTTTGAAGGGTGGGACAGCCGTTGTAACTGTACTTGAGACCTTAGAACTTATATCTCGAGGAGGGTGGCGCATTTACGTTGTAGATGTCTATGGGCTCCAGTAACCACATAACACCAGGTGGGCTGTGAGCTCGTCCATCCATCTGAGTAATAAAAATAAATAAATACGGAAATACTATTTTCAGTATAGGTAAGTACTAGCAATGATCGCTTCATTTATACACGGTTTGTTAACAAAAATAGTAACCGTTGTCATAATATTCTGTTGTAACGTTTCACATCCTGTTCCCGTTTAGGCCCTTTTTGTCACATTTTGCGATGTTTTGTGCTCGTTTAACGGCGGACACCGGACGTCCGGAGGTTCGGTCGAGGACACAGATCTAACGAAGATACATGACATTAATACAGATGCTAAAAAATAGATACTACAAAGTACGAATCTTTGATTATATACGACGTGTATATAATCAAAGGTACGAATAATGGAAAAGTGTACCTACCACGTCCGTTTTGTCAATAACTGTACTAACATTTTTTTTTTAAAAGCTCAGTTGCCATATAGCTTTAAATTTAGGGTCTTTCTAGACATCTCAGTTTTTTTTTTAAATCTACAACTCTCATTATTTGTCTTTAGTTTCGTTTAATCTTCAGTAAACGAACAACGAAGGTAAAATAGTGTTATCGGTACGGATGTGATAAGATGTATCGTGAGCACAAAGGATCACTAAACGTATGCATTTATTTATTATCTATATGAAGAAGTATTTCATACAAAGTTGCAGATTTATTTTTGGTAAACAATAATTTGCAATTACGTTGACATCTAAATATATTTCTCAATCACTTGGTTGCATGTAAAGCAGAAACAGACCGTAGTTTAATTGATAATGTGTCTAAACGAACTACTTTGGTTAACGAATGCAGGAAATTGTTTGTTTCATTTCACACGCAAAATGATTGTACAACAAGAAATAGAAAGTTGATTATTTATTTTGCAGAACAGCTAAGTGTGCGGAACTTGTACCGATCAGTTATTATTTTGTTGTTCCACATTAATTAGTGCTTTTATTTGAAATGTTTATGACCCGTAAGAAACCTGATGAACTCGTACTGGGTAATGTGATTAAACTACATATAATATACCGAATCTATTATATATTTTTATATAAATTAATACGTGCGTACTAACGCGTTCTCAACAATGACTTCTGGGTGAGTTTGAGTTATGAGGTTTTCGTGAGTATCACATCATCATTAAATTAACATCATTAAAATTTTTCAAATACGTTTTTTATGAGTTAGCTAAGGTGATAGAGCATATAATGTGAATGCCGCCAGCGACTTTGAATCATGAGGTCTATCTCAACTGCAAAGTATAACGGCTGACCCACTCTTCCAACTAAATCGTATTACAGTATCAAATTGGCAGGCTTGTGGTACGCACCAGTAATTTCGCAAAAATAAAATTAATCTTTGCTAGTTTTAATTTTTATTACACGATGTTATTCCTCTAATGTACCCATTTTACTAGAAAATTTGGTACCTGTTTGCAGGATTTACATAGCTTGATATGCGTATATTGGGTGTTCGGTATTCGTTAAGCCACGATGAGTTCAACTTAGATATAATAATAATAATAGAGAACAAGTAGAAAGGTGTATTATTATTACAAGATAGACAGGTGTACCGTGGTACACTTAAAAGCGCGTACGCTTAAAAGTACCTATACATAATTAGCACTGCGCTGTTGATAGCGACGGTAAATAAGTGTGCGTAATCACTAATGTGTTCTGAAGCAACATTCTCATATTTCAATCGGCCATTATTAAAGACGGAAAATTAATAGGACATTACAAAGTTAATTTTTATCGAGAATTTCGAGTTTATAATGCTGTCAAACTTGTTATGATATTTTATTATCAATTATTACAACTAGTACATTAACAAAGTTACTTACAACGTTTTCTTGACCTTTATTTTAACGTGATAAAAAATACTTTACATAATTTATAGACAATACTTGGTGTACAAAAAAAAACAACAGTCAAAGGATTGCGAGTAAGTGATTTAGCTTCTGTACTCTCAGTACGTCGTACAGTGCTAGCGATTTCATTTTTCTAGATAATATAGATAGCATTTCATCAAGACGTACAGTTTAAGAAATTGGATATTGTAATAGGTTCCTAAAATATTGCTCCTGTGGAACTACAGCTGTTTAACATAAATTACTTACCATCGCTCATGTAGATTCTCCTGTGGTCCTAATCGCATACGAATAATATCTTAGTTTTTCCGAATGGGCTTATCTGACATGTCTTCTTAAGGATATTTTATGTTCTACTCGTGCCTTTACTGTTCGTCTCCAAACACTGTTTCTATAACTTTTGCGACAGTGTTAGATATCTTGGTTCGAAACGATATGTCCATAATTTTCCTTGTCAGGCCTTCGCCCACAGTGTCCAGTCTATTATGAACGTAGTTCTTACGGAATCTAATCAAACGACTTATTTTAAGGTAATCTGTTATCTTAAGTCACAACTATTGTAAAGTGAATTATTGTGGTCGCCGTGATGCACAAATTCGATGTCGGAGAATCAAATAGAATACGGAAATTTCATACAAGATTTAATTTGATTGGTAGGACTTAAAAAGATTGGGCTAAAAGTTTAAGAGTTTTGATTAGCTTGGTAGTTCAGTTAGTGCGATACTGGCTATTGATCTACGGAATCAGGGTTCGATTTACAGTCGAAGTCAAGTTTCTTGTTAATAATTCGAGGCTTGGATGTACTTCTTTTCGTCTCGTGTAAGTTAATTTCCGGCACTAGTAACACGAAAAGAAAATCGCCTCTGACCGATGTATGTTAAATTAATTAATTTATAAAATAACGCCATTTTAATCTAGAGAATACTATGTGACGATTGTTTGAAAGTTAAATGACTTTACGTATGTTACGCATGGTCGAGAAATGTCTAATTGAAGTGAACCCTGTTGATGTCTGTGAAGTATACGAGTAGGTATACATATTATACAATTGCTGGCTTTTATAAAAAAAAATATAATTAACCGTTAACTGATTTTTTTCTTATTTAAATCAAGGATGTGTAAAATGTTTGTAGAAATTGAAAATCTAAGAGTCCGGGAGGGTAATTAATTTCTTGGAAATATAAATCGCATAGCACGGTATGCTTGTCGATTGTTGCGATGGAAGTTTTTTTATATTTATACCTATACGTATCAATACTAGTTTTAAATATTTCAAGTGTCGTTTCGACGAATGCTTTCTTATATTCTGTTGAAGGCCGTCACAAAATTAACGATATGAAAACCTCAAAACCAAAATTGATGTATAAATCACTCGAATATTTTCTTTACTTTTATAGGTAATAAAGGCAAAACTTTACGACAGTGAATTATAAATGAATATTCATCTCACGATTTATAATAATTGTTTTGATTGGTTGTTTGTCATTTCGAATGTTTCTTGGAACAATAACTTGAAACTTGTTTGTTTAGCCTCGAGTCTAAAATCTCTTTCAACAAAAGAATATACACGTATTACTTATTTGCATACACGAGTTCGGAGAATTCACACGGCGATTATTTAATGAATGAAGCCCAAACAGACTTAAATAATGCTGTGAGATATTTTATTCAACTTAGTCGGCGCCGTGGCCTACTAGAGCTAAATATGGTTTATTCGTGTTTTTTTTTAATCAACAGTTGCACTTCATTATTGTGACTTTAAAAAGTTTCTTTTTTAAACTTTTCTATACCTTTTAATAATATCTCCTTGTGCTCATGTTCTTCATATTCAAATCTATCAATTGACCTTTTACAATATTTTTAGCTTGAGTGCTAGTGTACTTAGAAGGTAAATTTAAAACAGTTTATATTATAATTTAAAATTACTCATTGAGTTTTGATGTAAGCATTGAAGTTGCTCACTGTTTGTAAATTTAGAAATACAAGTTGAGTGTAAACCGCATGGTGATATTTTTTAATTATTATTAGTTATTCCCCTTGAAGATTCATGATTGTAGAAATATAATATTACTTAAGTCTGTAATTTTGTGCATAACGGCAACTAGATGAAAATTAATTTTAAGAAGACTAACAAAACTACCCAAGTAATATGGAGTAGCGGTTCGTGCCATTTCCTTATGAACGAACGTAAATGATTGTGGGCGTCTGCGCGGATTGTTGGGTATTCGCCATTTTGTATTTCCCGGGACCGAAATAGTCTACAATCGTCTGTATCCGTTGTCGAAGAGTGAGTGAGTATTGGTGTTATTAAAATGTGTTTTATGAAAGCTTTACCAGTACCGAAGTGAATTTTAAAAATAGCATATTATGACGTCAATGAATTTTGGAATCTCGTATGCGTACATTGAGCTCACTTATTTCGATTCTTAAATGGTGAAATTTAAGTAAATTTTAGTATACTGTAATTGTTCAGTGTGCTTAGTGCGAGATTTTTAACGTTATCGATAGCGTAAAAGTAAACTCAAATTTGTATGCAGTTGGAACAGCGCCCCTAGCGGCAAACGTTGCAACTCCATACAAATTTCAGTTAACTTTTACGCTATCGAGAACGTTAAAAAACTCGGACTAACCACACTATTCTATAGAGCTATTTTAGATCTGAGTCGACTATTATCAAAGCCGGCAATCTGACTTTTGGACAATTATATTATTGGTAAATCAGAAAAACGAATTATTGACTTTGTATTCCATTGGCAGTCACAAAACTCTTCGGAACGACATCTTAGATAAATAACAGGTTAACTATTAACCTTTATTTAATGCAGGTTTTGAACCGTATTCTTTGAAGGAGACGATTATATTCAAATCAATCTGTATTGACATATCAATATTTTTTTTTTGTCCAAATGCACAGATTGCCACCTTTGATAATAGACGACTCATCTATCAGACTAAAGTGAAGTGAAATACTTGATCACGATTTCAAATGAGTTTTGTATCCTTTCACCGGCCATTAACGTAAAGTTCAAAATTACATATCATATTTAATTTCTTGTTTAGACTAAGGCGTTACGCGTATTCCTTATGAGGCTTTGTATGAAATATATTAAGCGAAATCTACAAATAAATTTAATTTTATATAAAAATGAACTGGTTCAAATCTAGAATAGTTTCTATTTGAATAGACTCTATTGCAATTGATAAAAATACTTTACTATTATCTTTTTTTTTTCTATGACTTTGGAGCAATTTTGCAATATTCTTAATAGCTTGCACAGAAAAAGTAGTTTTTATGATTTATCTATTTCTTTTCTATATACGCTAGTTTTGCATTTAAGAACGTTATGTGGTCAATCATCTGTGCAATCTAAAATACGTTTGTTTATTTTTGAAGAGTCAGCGCCTTAAGTAGGTGCAATTTGTGTTACTAAAGTAAATTGTGCTTTAATGTTGGTCACTTAAAGATGTAATCTATAATTTACAGGCAGGAAATCTTTGTAATGTTTCAATATTTACGGCAATAAGTATTCGTAGAATGTTAAATTGGAAGTCTGTTCGTCATTCAAGGGATTTACGAGGCAAACGGAGTCATCTTATGACTCGGTTTAGTTGCCAGTATCGGAAGTGCCGACCGGTTCCATACATTCACATAAATAAAACCAAAGTTAGCTACGCATCATTTTTTTATTGATGAATTTGGCTGAAATGTTTGTTACGTACTTTTTTTATTGCTTAGACGAGCTCACAGCCCACCTGGTGATAAGTGGTTACTGGAGCCCATAGACATTTACAACGTAAATGCGCCACCCACCTTGAGATATAAGTTCTAAGGTCTCAGTATAGTTACAACGGCTGCTCCACCCTTCAAGCCGAAACGCATTACTGCTTCACGGCAGAAATAGGCGGGGTGGTGGTACCTACCCGTGCGGACTCACATGAGGTCCTACCACCAATAAAAAGTATGTAGTTCACCGATCCTTTTAATTAAATTCTTTCTTTTACTATTTATTATTAGTACGATCCGAACTCTCTTAATTAATCTAAAGCTAAGTGGTACCTATCGGAATCCGTACTCATCTCAACGCGAATCCTACCTTCTATCTCGAAGATTAAAGTTCATTTGCAATTTGCTAGTTAATCGCTGTTATAAATTTAAAATTCTAACGCGTGATTGTTTTACGGCAGTAATACGTACGACAATGCAACATATTCGAGTGGATCAGTGGTCCTACAAATAAAATGAAGATCACAATTAACATCACACCGTCTAAATATTATCGTGTATTCGGGGCATATTTTCCCATTGCATAAGACGTAACTAAACAAGCCATGCAACATCTAGCGTTAAATGAAATTTAATGCAATTTTAATGTTGGCTGTAAAGCGGAAAGCCGATTAGCTCCAGTCTCTCAAATACTCACAATAGAATAAGCAGACGATGTTGAACGACGTTTGCGTGTTGTTTGGATTGTGCATAATATCGTTATTGTAAAAGACAAAAGAACAACCACCATTACCAGATTGAATGTATTTTAATATTAATGTTAGTTTTCATCTAACGTAAGTAGGTAAAGTGTTGCTCAATTTGCAAGCTGAGCAATAGTGTGGTTGTGTTGTTCTACAATGTGTTGCAACGCCAATTTTATTTTGCGAAATTTAATTATAACCGTTGCGACTATAACATTATCAAAACCATTAACGCTGATGTACCTACTTGCAATATATAGTAATTTAAAATATACTCAAAAACTATTTTTTAGAAATTTACCTTTTTAGAAATTTAGGTTTCTTTATGGGACAATGCAACAAAAAAAATTAAGTAATCAAGTCCTAAATTACATGTTTATTGTTCACGAAAACACAATAAACCTAAGAGAACGTAAATAATTTGTCACAGAGTAAATCTGAACCCGCAAAGAATTTTGAGTGCAAATATAAATTGAGTCCCGTCATATTTTTTCGGCTCATTTCGTTGATATGCGTACTTGATCGTGAGATTTACGAGCGTACATATTTTTCTCGAGGAGACATTAGTACCCTGCACACATGCGTTTTACAATAAGAGGAGGGAGTGATATAATCATAACGAAGCAGCTAAAATAGTCTGGAATTCGTTGACGTTTTTATTGAATGAATGAAACGACGACGGTAGCTGCTCGCAGAGTGCCGATGCTGACACAAATTGTTGATTACAAAAGAGCAGCAATTGAGATGTCGGAATGGCAGGAAGCGTACAGATTGAAACTTATATCTGAGCAATCTCATGAACGAACTGCGATCGTAGACGTTTTTATTTCGCTAATATTTAAAAATTCATTAATTTCAGTGAATACTACAATTACATTACTTGAATATTATGTATTAATTATACAATGTAAACGGAATTAAACTTTTATAATTATTATATTCATAAAATAATTGTAAGAGTACTTTGTACCACTTTCCAGTGAATATTGATATGTATAATTTAATAATAATGTAATCTGTGTTGCGTAAGGACACGATAGAGAAAGTTACGTTCAACACGAGTTGTTAATATGAATTGTTTTCATATGCTATTGTTTGTAAATGACTCGTTCGTTTCTTTACAAGTTTGAATTATTTGTTACTTGTATTTGCAGGAGTATTTGTCAACCTTGGTCAATACAATGGTCCCCTATTTTAACAACGCCGGCTAATATTTTATTAGATGAGAAGCGTGACGAAATATAAATAATACTTTAGTATATATTATAGTTCCGTTGTTTATCTTAAAGTTTATCAATAGTTAATTTATGTCAATTTAAATTTATTCTTGGAAAGCTGTCTTACCTAACCTAACGGCGTTTTTTGTGGAAAGACGGGAGAAAGCGTGGTCAGAGTTCGAGATTGCTGTGAAGATTGCATCATATGAATGGGCTCACTGATCTGACACATCGGATTTCCTTTCGGCATTCCTGAACAAGAACGAAGTTAAGAAAATAAACAAAATTTGTATAAACCTAATTGTTACAAAATTGAATTGAACTTTTGACGTGACAACGTCTTATAATTCGATGGAGCCGGCTGCACGCACGAAAAAACATGACTCATGCGGCGTTACCTGGCTCTGAGGCGTTCCATTTAAGGCTTGAAGTGCAAGCGAGAGTGCGCAACGAGCGACAAAGAGGCATAATCGGCCTCCGCGTTCGGCAGCGTTCGACATCTGCCTCTCTCCTACTTGAGTGAGCGATGCATCGGCGTGGACAGCTGCTACTTATATACTACTTATATTTTACATGTTTTCGTCAAGTATGAAGTTCAGTGAAAAGTGAATGTGGTGTCAATTGTCCATAGAAAATTTCTGTCAAACATATAAAATTAAAATATTCTTTTGAAAAATGAAACCATTCCATCAGTATTTTCTTATGACGTTGTCACGTTAAACTTTCGTCAGTAAACCGACTTTACAGACAACCGATTTTTTTTGATAATAACGACGAGTCACTACTAAATTTTAGTCACTCCATAATGGAAGAAACAATCATGGATCACCGATTAGAGTTTATTAGGAACTCTTGTGAGGTCACTGTATGAGTACTGTGCTTCTTGTATAGGCATCTATGTATTTCATTAGCGAGGTGCAACGTGGCACAAATTGGTCGACGCAATCGCCCGGCCCGCCGGACGAATCTCATTAACAGACCAGATTGATAGCCCTGGAAAATGCTTTAAATTATTTCTCGCTACATTAATATTGAATACGCTGCCGCTATGTTCGCCCCGGGCGTCACCATGAAACGCCTGGTTAATTACTACTGTAACAGTTTTTCTGACACTCGATTTTATTTAAAACGGATAGTTGTCTTCATATATATTATATACATATATGTAACCTCTATACGATTAACCTTAAAAGAGGTTAATGTGTTATAAAGATGACATAAATAGAATTTCGAATATTGAAACATTAGAACATTAGATGGAACATTCGAAATATAAAAACATTTTTGAAATATTAAAATATAAAAAGATATACAAAAAGTGGTGAAGCAATAGCTTTAAATGTTGTCTCTCTTTATAAGAGCAACTCAATTTGTGCTATAGTTTTACTAAACTAAACTGTATTTTGATATAAATAAAATAATACATTATATATATATTATATTTCATTGTTATGTGCTCTTTTATACTAATACAGTCAGCGGAAAGAAGATATAATGATAGAAAGGTGCAAACTATGTTAAAAATGAGGTTTTACGAAAGTTCTAATAATTTAAAAAAAAATCTAAAGTAAGTTTCACTCTGAGAAGAAGGCAAAGCTTGCTAAACTTTAAAAATCTTAAGATGTGGCTTAATTAGGATACAAGATTTTTACTTATTTCCAGTAGTAGATAGCATCTCAAATACATCGATAACTATGAAGTTAGTATTTTCACTAATGCCTTATTATTGATAAGTATAGCTGGTTGTTTTTGATTTCGATCGTGTTCAATATTCTCTGACAATGCGAAAAAAATCACGTATTTATTGAGTAAAGTTTAGCAAAATTCTGTTCTTTTCTGCCGCGAAGCAATCATGTGAGTGTATACATATAGTATCAATTGAGATTTTAATTTTATGTTTCAAGGTGAGCAGCGGTATTTATTTAGTAATGTCTATTGGCTTAACACCAGATGTACCGGGTTGTTATTCATAAATTGTTTTCACGAAGCAGTCGGAACTAAAATATTATTTGTCAAGGAAGGTATATAACGGCCATAACAATTATATTTAATAATAGGTATTTATAATTAGGTAAAGAGGCGGATTTCGATTAGCCACGCTTTGTGATAATGATCGCTAAATGTCTGAACACCCGACTTTAAGAGAAGGTTTTCATTTCAGAAGGTATTTTAATGTTTTTGGTTCAAACAATTCTCGCATCACCCAGAAACTTCTGATATCCGAAAAAATTGTCTACGCAATTCAATGAATTTAGCATTGCGCATTTGGCCAAAAAACTCATTTTGATTAAATAAAAAATATATATTTTATTTAGAACGTAAACAAGAAGAAATCACTTTGTGCCAATTAAACCACTTTTTAAGTATCCCGGCTTGTTCAGAATATTAATTAAATAGTTTATTTGAACTTGTAGTAAGTAAGCTATTTAAGATCAACCATTATTGCTTACGAAGAAATAGCTACGTTAGCAACTCATAACATAATTCTCATCGAAATCGGAATATTATTATTGGGAGCTTGGGTCAATAATATCAGTATTTTTTATTGAAGACCCGTAAGCATGTACCTACGAGTAAGCAATTATTTGTAATAGTTCAGGAAGATATGTGTTGTCAATTCTTTTAGTTCTTTAAATCAAGTAAAACAATGTAACATAATAAATATACATTATGTATATGTTGTCCCACCTTTTTTACTTTGCCTTGTCATCAGAAGCAAAGTCTAAGAGGGACAAAGTTGAAACTAGGAAAAGTTAGCTACTTTTCTGACATAATATAAAAAACAAATAGACACCACGTTAAACAGCGGGTTCTCTGTTTACTCTAAGGTTTCCTCTAAGGTTTGAGATCACATCTACTACTAGTTGGTTAGTTCTTGATATCCAATTAAATTAATAGTTGTAGGGGTTTTAATTTTGTATTTAGAAATCTTTGTGTTCGTCATTCCTCTGCGACAAATTCCTTTTAGCCTTTTTAGATTTCACAAATGTCTGATTCACGACAATTTCTGTGCTTCCGGCTAAAAAAGGGTACCAAAATAGCAGGATTCAGTCGTGAATCTAGATATCAACTATCTACGTCCATCTAAACTTGCCACTTAGTCACGAATGTGAACTGGTACATACTCAACAAAACAAAGACATGAAATTGAATACCCTCATTTGAAGCAACAGCACAAACACCTGACTATGAAACCAGGATGTGCGCAATATTAACTGGTAATGTCTCGTCAGGAGTCTTCTAACATACAATACAATACGTCTTACAATAATATATTAGTTGATAAAATTACTTAATGTCAGAACAACGCATCTTGTTCATACGGGACCTACCACATTCCGGGTATTTGTGTTAAGAGCCTAGTTGTTAAGATTAATTGATGGTGTACAGTGTGAGCGTGCAAGAATGTTGGTAGTGCAGATTTGATACCTGTATTGCAATTAATTTATCTTTGTCAGTTCTATTCACTTGTCACGCATTGTGTTCAGTCACAATCACGTAAATGCTCGTTATTTTGTCACGTCTATCTTCAATCATTATTTACTTTTATCGTTAAATATAACAAATTTTGTTTATTTGTATTGAAAATTTATGTAACAGTAGGTATCAGGAAATGATTCGTGCAATAAAAACCGTATTTGGTTGAGTCCTCTAAAGAATTGTTCGAGATGCTCCCTCTATCTCTTTTTTACCAACGCTCTTCCCGCCACGGAAGCAGAGTTCGTGATACTACCTGAAACCGCTGTGTTGCGTCCACAGTCAGATTTTTCCGGCTGTAAACACTCTTATACGAGATTTCCTGCTGGTCCCACCATCAGGTGGTCCATGCTTATCTACTTACAAAGGCAATAAAAACTATTTAAAATACATTATATCCTTGATTATACATGATTCCTGTAGCCTACGCAGACCCACGAAAATCTATGGGCCGCAGCACGGTGGTAAGTTCATTCCAGAAGTTGATAAGGAATTCTAAAAAAACGTATTGTGAATAAACGCGCTGGATTTGTTTTTTTTTTTATTTATTTATTTATTGCTTAGATGCGTGGACGCGCTCACAGCCCACCTGGTGTTAAGTGGTTACTGGAGCCCATAGACATCTACAACGTAAATGCGCCACCCACCTTGAGATATAAGTTCTAAGGTCTCAGTATAGTTAAAACGGCTACTCCACCCTTCCAACCGAAACGCATTACTGCTTCACGGCGGAAATAGGCGGGGTGGTGGTACCTACCCGTGCGGACTCCCAAGAGGTCCTACCACCAGTGATTACGCAAATTATAATTCTGCGGGTTTGATTTTTATTACACGATGTTATTCTTTCACCGTGGAAGTCAATCGTGAACATTTGTTGAGTACGTATTTCATTAGAAAAATTGGTACCCGCCTGCGGGATTCGAACACCGGTGCTTCGCTACACACGAATGCACCGGATGTCTTATCCTTTAGGCCACGACGACTTAACGAACGACTTAACGACGACTGTTTACTAACAGTGGGGGAAAAAAAAGAGAAGGCATTATTTCAAAAAATGCTCAGATCGCCGAAAAAACATTTAAATAAGTCGTATTGAAGACGATAAAGTCAATTTTATTTACTAGCAGTAACTATATTGTTTAAGGGTTCTGTGAAAGGTTTTCTGCATTTAAATAAAAACGATCCACGCGCGAAGCTTATTATAGTACGAGATCCCGCTGCAGGATTGATGCGTTCATCGATTTTTTGCTTAAAACCAAATTTTTATGTATATTTATAATTAGGAGAATATATATTTACTAGGGCCTATCAAAATTTGGTCGGCATTATTTTTAATTAAATTATTTTTAATTGATTAGATTATTAGCTACTGATAGCCGACCAAAAGAAAACTTATGTGTTTTTAGTCAATCGTAATGAATTGGTAAATAAATATCATACTATAACCCTATGGTAAGAGGGTCAGGCAGTATAATGATTTGGCTAAATGTCACGGTGACCTTGATATCTTTAAACCAAGACTCAGGGGATTTGTTAAATGTGTGAAGGATATCCTATTTAACAATGGCTAGTTATCAATATTTGTAATTTCAATTGTGTTTTCAATAGCCAAAGGTTCAATAGCCAAACATTAATACGGATTTGCTGAGTGCACATACTTTTTAGATTGCAATCCAGATTAGATCTAAGTACTATTTGTACGATTTAGCTAATATGTACTGTAATGAATGAAATTTGTTTTGTGCATTAATAAATAAAAAAATTAAGTATGCTGTATAACTTTCAAGTTATATGCTCTGATCTGGTATAATGTAATGCAAGTGGGGAGGATTGTCGAGCGTATCTGACGGGACTTCCTTTCTGTCCGGATCACTGCGCAGGATCGTCCGTTGAACAGTCTAGCTGGGGTCTTTGTCCGTTACGTTACTTAACGACGAATTTATTTATTATTTGAGATATTAACTCGACAACACTAGCGTTCCTCAATCAATATTTAAACTTGCCTTAGCTTTTTTTTTGTCTACTTTGTGATTCACCTAGTCATTGTGACCGTGAAACCATTTGCGGTTACGACAAAACTACGTTTGCAATTTTCTATCCGGTTCGTGAGATCAACCTATTTTTGTAATTGTTGTGTTAAAAATGAAAAACACATGCACCTACCTAAGTAATTAATTACCTAGTATACGGACTTGCATAATGTTTACAAATCCGTAGATTTTTAAAACGCACTTATGCTAGTAGGTAACTGATTTATTTTAATAGTTTATTTTTAAATGTTAGTATGGTATAGATTAGCATAGCACAGATGGGCAGTCTTGGACAGTCTTATGCCTAATGTGTGGTTTTTACTGAAGATCCGTTTTAGTAAATTTATTACAAAATTAGCTGAAGTAAAGATATTGAATAAGATATTGATAAGAATTGAACAGCAGCAAATTTTATGTGTTATATCGAATAAGTCCATTACTAGACGTTATCCCTCGGGAAATAATAGGTATCAGTGTGGACACATCGCTTCACGCACGTACGCTAGCAAATGGAGTCAGAATTTTGTGGGGATGCGTGAGGTCACGCTGCCCACGACCGGCTCGCTTCCTCAGCACTCACGTTAACCCATACATCACTTATACGTACCGAACAGAATTCAGAAAAATTACCTTACGATATTTTATCGGTCCCTTTTAGGGAATAGGTACGTTTGAGATACTTCGTTTTCTTGACGTAAGCAAATTGTTGAACTGGTTAAGGTTTTTCGTTTCTTATAGTTTGAGAGAGAGTTTTATTGTTTTACTAATACTCGGAGCAGTTGTAATGTCAATAAGTTTCATTGCCCTAATTTTATTCAGAATTGAACTCATTGTGTCTGTATTTCCAGCTTTCGGGAATTTCTTATAGCGCACTAATGCAACAGTGAAGTAAAGGGCTCTTGCTAGGGCCAGTGTTAGCCACACTTCCGGTTTGAGCCCCGTGAGCTCACCTATATGTTAGGGCGAAGCTGATATAGCCTCTCAAGACTATCAGCATAGGTAGGCAAAAAAGATGTAAAGGTTTAAATTAAAATAAAAAAATTGACAATTTGATAAATTTCAAAAATATTTTTGTATTTTATGGAGAAACTTAACAGTAATGTATTCTGATTTATATGTATATTGCATATTTTCATGTATTGAAAACATTGCGTATTAATATTTGCTAGCATGTAATTTAAATGTGCGCAATCACTGGTGGTACCATAAATTGTGAGTCCATGCGGACAGGTAACTTATCGCCTATTTCTGCCGCAAAAGTAGTTATTTTTTTGTTAGTAGAATGGAAAAGGTATTTATTACTATAACAAAAAAATAGAAATTTTTTATTAAGAAGTTACATAATTTCGGCCTCATGTCATAGATTTACTTTGTGATGTCTCCGGGTTCTAGAAGCTACTATTTTATAATCATAGTAGCATAAGAAAGCTGAGAAACAAAAATGTGTTTGTAATCTGAGCCTCTAGTACTTGTAATATTTAAGTGAGATTTAAGTGAAACGATTTAATATCAATATGCGTCGTGATCTTGTTATCCGTAATTGACTCTCTTCATCTTGATAACTTTAGAGGACAAGTAAGTCGAAAAGGGCTCCAAAGACGTGTCACGCCGTTAGGAAAGTCATCAATCAAGCGCCACAAAAAGAAAGAATCCGCATCGGGAGACAACGTTTCAAGCAAACTTTATAAAAAATATTTCTTTTCCTTAACGCTGACACGGAGACATTTAACAATTGGGATTTTAAATAGCTTATCAATTTCTATTTGTAACCTTGGAATTAGTTTAAAAGGGACATTTTGAACATTTTTCTATTAACGAAAACGTTTTCTGTTTCAGAATTAGGTATGTAATATTTTTGTACCCTGTAAGTAAACGAGGTATCGTAAATAAATTTAATTTCACTTATCTATTCATTATTGATGTAAAAAGTCATTTTAGATATGTAACGTGGCTCTCGAATTTTGTTTTCCTGAACTAGCTATATTTTGAATGTATTTTTTTCCATTATTACTTGTATTCGGGTGAATGAAATTGCTGCAGTATTGGTCATACAAGTTTACAACGTGTCAGTACGTTGTATGAACTAAGTTTGTACACTTTGTACCTTAGGCATGTGTCATTGTATGCTACATGTGTGAGCTGAATCAACAATAGAACATACGCCCGTGTCATTTATAGTAACATACCATGCCACTTATAAAGTATTTAGTATTTCCTGCTCTGTTTATGGTCGTCTGCTGCTCACCTACTCATTCACAATGGACTCATTATAATTTTAAACAAAAATAAGGTTAGTAGGTCGTGATACCTAAAATTAATGTAAGTGACATTATCGAGATTAATTAATGAGTTTTCTTTTTATTGTTCTCGTTTAAGAAAAACTGACTAAGATAATCCATTATATTAATAATGGGCGAAACTAGTAAAGCGTGGCCGTGACGCGGGTATAGATCGCTCGTTCCCGCGGGACCCGCTCCCTTTGTTATATACGCGCCCGCTCCCGCTCTGGAGACCGCTATCGTAGTCGCTTTCGTGTTCAACCAAACGAATTGTTTCTTTATCATACATTGAGTTAGCTGTAGCTATTACTCAATTGTGTATTTCTAAAGGAAATATGTATATAGGTACTTAAAACTGAAACTGCGATTTTTGTTTCGCCTTCGATTTTCTGTTCGATATCAATATTTTCTTTGTCACAATGTTATTGAAATTTTTTGTCAGTACCAACATAATATTTTGGTTGTCTGGAATGATTCTGATCCAAAGCAAACACCGTTGCATATCATATCTTATGTATGTCTTTGGGAGGTTTCGTTATAAGTATTTATTTATTTCGAAGTTTAAGTTTTGGATTATTCCCCCCAAAAAAAATTGAACAGTTTTAGAAGATGAGGGTCTGTCTATAGACATCTTATTCCAGGAAAAGTCCCTTTTTGTGCAAACATGTCCAAAACCATTTGCAGAATTCCATTTAGATATTGTGTTGAGGAGCTCATGAAGCAAATTCTGTGAAAAGAAAAGTGGAAACTATGCAGTGACTTATGAATATAATGCCATGCATTTTCTACTTTATTGCACAGTAAAAGTAGTAAATTACGAACTAAATAATACAAAAATAAATAATAATACAATATTATATGAATTTGTTGGGATATACTCGTAGGAGAAAATACTCATTGAGATATTAATTTAGAATGAAAGAGATGTGAAATGTTTTTCAGTATATATTTGTATATCTATATCAGTTCATCAAATAGTAAATAGCCGGTCTATTTTCGTTAGCCTAATATCCGGTAGCCGTGTATCGATTTAGGATTGTCTGTGTATCTTTTGCCTTTCTTATCCGTCGCTAAGACGCTGATAAGTTTTATTGAATTATAGAAGCAGAGCGTTTCTTATACTATATGTATTATTTATTACAGCGAAACGGTTGAATGGTTTATTTAATTTCGATTTTTGCCAATGAGAAAGTTTATATTGTAATAAATTTTTTAAATTACGTTTAAAGTTCAATAAAACATAGATAAAGTTTAATTTTCACTGAAGTATTTATTAAATCGGTCTACCTGTTTGATTGTCTGTTTGTTCGCATATACCACAGAAACTATTGAACGGATTTTCATGTAGTTTTCACAGATAGTGCGGGTATAATTTTAGAATCTACATGGCATAGCATAGTATTATTATTTCAACATGAAAGTAAATCTATTCATCTGTTACGTTTTCATGCGCAAGCAACTGAATCGATTTTGACGAAATTCGGTACGGGAATAATTTGAGTATCGGGAAAGACCTTGGTTACTTTTCATCTTGCCGCAGAGCACGTGCTTCCACCGTTGTCGATATATTGAGTGTAGTTCACGCAGGCGAAGCAACGGTCGGAACTTTGGTTTATAATACAGATAAAAAAATAAATTTGTGCAAATTATATATTTTTATTTGCTTTGATGAACTTAAACTTACTCGACGTTAAGCCGCTAACGGAATCCATAGACATCACACAGAACAGTGCCTCAAATTCTGTTTTATTTCCATAAATATTGTATATATTTTTAAATAATACAATGTTAATTGAATAGGCTTAAATGGATCAGCGAAACGGTAAATTATCGGGAAACAATCGAGGAATGATATGTGGTGTGGTGACTCAGCTGAGGGAACTGACTCACGGACACCGGCGCTAACCAATTTTCTTAGAAACATTTTTTTTAACCTTGAAAATTATCTGAATGATGGTTGTAGATATTCACAGATCTACATTCGGGCAATAGTCATAATTATGTACGGCATAAACAAAAATTCATATTTTTGAAATTTTGTGTGTTTTTAACTGTGGCTAATTAAATCCAACGAAAAACTGGCATACTTAGGTACACGCTAAACGTACTGAACGTAATTTCTTTAAATAAGCATAAATCCTCTCACCCATTGTGAGTGTGTCACGGACAGTCGGAAGTACGTTCGGTTCGATGAGGAGTGTGGGTCTCAATGAGTGCTATAACCTCGTAGGGCCGAGAGTGTTGGTCCTGCGATTCCATCGAATAAAGATAAATGGTTGCATGAGGGCGGGTCAGAAGGGTGTAAAGTGTGGGGCACAGGACTAATTGGTTGTCATCGATGAGCCTGATTTTACTCGGTTTACCGCAAGCGTAGTAACACTGGTCGTAAAGGGCTTAGTGACACCCCAGACGAAACCAAGCGATGTAAATATGCCCTAAAAGGAAAGCAAAACAATGTTAATTAGAACCGAATTAGTTTGTGAAACTCGTTGACATTTAACAAGGCACATACCCGTGTCTAAGCTTTAGTTTTATTTTAAAAATATTTAAACTACTTTAAGTCCTTAAAAGAAACTAATTGTCATGTACACGTGTAGTTTTTAGCATAGATGGGCAGATGAGATCGCTAGTCGCTTGGTGTGAAACGGCTACGAGAGCCCATAGCCTCTGTAACGTAAACGCCGCTGTGTTCCCTGGGGCATACAATTGAAGACTTATCTGCATTTGCATAACGGCTGTCCTAGCGTACCGGAACGGATAATTGCCTGGCGGCAGAAATAGACGGGGAAGTGGTGCGCACATGCGCGAGTTAGCCACATGCAATATCTGTTTTTGAGCCGGGAAGTTGAATATTCGGGTCATCATGTGTTGGGGCTTCGTGGTGGTGGTGCATATTACTCTGTATACATAAGTGGAATTGAGAGATAGTATGTGAAAATAGGTGAAGATACTAACTAGGTACTATTATTACTACGGACTGATGATAGGGAAGTAATAGTAAAAAAAATACTAAGGATTTCATTACAATGATTTTGAAGCTATACAGATATGGATTCATGACAGCAAAAAAGTTTTTTTTTAATGTCGTAGATACGAGCATACGGCCCACTTGATGGTGAGTGGTTACCGTCGCTCATGGACCTCAGCAATGCCAGGGGCAGAGCCAAGCCGCTGCCTATCATTTAATACTCGCCACAAGCCTCGTTTGAAGAAGACGAAGTTTGAAGGAGGAAAAAGTGTTCCACTTTGTATGTAAGATGCTGCGGAGAGTGTTTCTTGTCTCTCAGCCGAGGCAGGTGTGGGCTTCATTAGCATTGTACGCTCATTAACGGGAAAGACCGGCTTGACAGCCGCATAAACATACAAAACTTGTATTTTACTATTAAAGTTGGACATGCTATTTAAATTATGTGGTACAAAATCTGGTGATACCTTATTTCTTTATTAACAAAAAAAAAAAATGAAAATCTATTTACTTTTTGTCATTTGTTTTTTGTCGATTTCGTAACTGTATAACTATAATTCAAGGTCCGGTGCTTCCATTTGTCAAGGTGTTCTTAACAAATCATAGATACTTGTAGAACGACAAAAACTCGTCTTCATCGCATGATTTCCCGTGTTGTACTTATTTTATTTTTTAATTTTAGAGCGTATCACATTGATTAGCGTTAATGATTAGAATTAATTTGCATCAATAAAATCATTGATAGTTGCTACGAATTAATGGATTTAAACGAATAAAAAAAAGGCGTTCTCACATTCACAAAAGCAGTAAAAGAGAGTTCCGCATAAATCTGTAGCGACGCGAAGCGGGCTAGGATCGCCTCGGGAGATAGTAATGAACTAATTACATTAGTCTAATGATGGTCGCGAGAGACGCGACAGAAATGGCAGAAACGAGCTGCCTATTAGCCGTCTCATGTTTTTAGAATAATGATGATTACCTTTCCAATTTCTTTTCACATTTTCAAAGCTTTTATTTGATGAATGTTTTGGATTTAACTAGCTTATAGCCCCGTGGCATCACTTGTGTTTTACGAAAGGTCGGCAACGTTTGAAATTGGACGTACTAACGTATTATTCTAAGGTTCGAAGGTTGTTAGAATAATTAATTGTACGTGAATTTTTGACGGTGATGGAATTTAAATCCCCGCCTCGTTTTTTAAGTCCAAGACATGGCACTTATTGACTAGTCACATTTGTCCGAGTTCAGAACGAATAGCTCTCTAGATTACCAGCGATTGGACAACGAAAACAAGGTCAGGCATCACAGCTTAAAATCCAGTATTTGTGTCTATACATGTATATACTATAATACAAACAATAGACTTGGTAGGTGGTAGGACCTCTTGTGAGTCCGCACGGGTAGGTACCACCACCCCGCCTATTTCCGCCGTGAAGCAGTAATGCGTTTCGGTTCGAAGGGTGGGGTAGCCGTTGTAACTATACTGAGACCTTAGAACTTATATCTCGAGGTGGGTGGCGCATTTACTTTGTAGATGTCTATGGGCTCCAGTAACTACTTAACACCAGGTGGGCTGTGAGCTCGTCCATCCATCTAAGCAATAAAAAAAAAAACTTAGTCTTATTTACGCAACTGTATTAGATGCACATGCTCGAATAAAACTAATACTCGTATATTGCGTTCTTGTATTCACAGTTTATTTAACAAAATTAGAAATATATAAATGTATCTATTTCTCACCTGTGTGTTGAGACCTTGTAGTGTTATTAATTTAAGTAACTTATTGAATCGTTGTCAATTTATTTCGTTTTGATTTTCTATTGAAATGTTAACAATTGAATGTATAAAAAAGCATATTTGGATTTAAGAAACATTGATGTTTTGTTCCATTTTGAAATTTTTGTTTTATGCATTCAATCAATCAATATGTCTGAAGAAATGTTTATCAAAAACCACGATTCTAGTCTGCGAATTGTAAATAAATGTATACGCGATATAAAAATATTTTAAAACTGTAATTTTCTCTTAAGGTTTTTACGGTGTGCTGTAATTTCTTAGGTGAGCATTCGTAAAGCACAGAACTATAACAACAAAGGACCTATTAACATAATCGTACTATTCATTTGTGATTTAGCTTCTACTTTAACAATTACTTATTATTATACTAACTGTTATATATTTAGACGTGTAGAGCTTTTTAAATGCGTACTTTGTAAACGTAAAGTTGTGACAGGAACTCGCAGATTTTACTGGTGGTAGGACCTCTTGTGAGTCCGCGCGGGTAGGTACCACCACCCTGCCTATTTCTGCCGTGAAGCAGTAATGCGTTTCGGCTTGAAGGGTAGGGCAGCCGTTGTAACTGTAACTATACTTGAGACCTTAGAACTTATATCTCAAGATGGGTGGCGCATTTACGTTGTAGATGTCTATGGGCTCCAGTAACAACTTAACACCAGGTGGGCTGTGAGCTCGTCCACCCATCTAAGCAATAAAAAAAAATAAAAAAAGATGCCACAATATGGATGCTGTTATCTGCATCAGTAGTACCCTTCAGCTCGATGAGATCGAAACCTAATTAAATTATAATCGTATCTAACAATGTTGAATCTGGATTAACAAGTAACGGCCCGAAAATCTAACTGTATGTTACAAAGTAGTTCAGTAGGTACTTGGATTCTTGTGGTTGCCGCAACACCACCACATAAATGACATTTCGTGAACGTCAAAGGTTCTTAAATAGTATAAGTAAACGCCCGTCCGTTCTCATAGTGACCACTGAACCAAAGGCATTTTATTGAGGTTCGTAAATATTTCGTAAATATTCCTCTCTACAAAATTTATATTAAATATGTATAAAAGAGGTTTCGAATTCACTAAAAATCTCCACGAAGAATTTCTCGTTGATATTTCATTACATTTTAACACATTTTTATTCAAATTGATAAATTTATCTAAAAATTCACTCGATATATTACAATTAACGTGTTCATTTTTTACGTAATGTTATTTTTATTTTAGTAATAAAAAAAAAATACATTATTCACCTGGACAGCCTATAAGATAAATATTTTAAATTCGCAATTACAAAACTGGATTTCGATATGTATTCTTTTATTATAGTCATTATTATTATTGAGTATCAATATATTTTTTACTGGATTTCCATTTTATATTTTCATTTGGCAAACATCTTAGAATCGTAAGAAATAATAAAACAGAATAAATTATACTTAATGGCGAGTGGGTTTGTTTTTTCTAAGGGACCAGTCGCCGGTCAATTGTGCTAAGTGTTCTTTTTGTGTGTAATCAATTTTAGATTTGGAGTGTAGTCGTGACCCGAAAGCGTGAGCCTCGCAGACTTCCGCGCCGACCGAACTCGACTAGTGCATTGAATATACTGTGGGCACATAATAATATTCAAAAACATTTATTTGTAACTAGCTGACCCGGCAGACTTCGTAGTGCCTCAATCGATAAATAAAAGACACATGAAGGGGACACATCAAAGGAAAAACAAAATTGTTTGATTTTATATAATTCCGAGCTTTTTTATATTTTCTCACATTTTAAACCTTCCCTGGACTTCCACGAATAATTCAAGACCAAAATTAGCCAAATCGGTCCAGCCGTTCTCGAGTTTTAGCGAGACTAACGAACAGCAATTCATTTTTATATATAGAGATTAGGTATAGCGTGAACTTTTTGGAGCAATTTTCTTGTTAAGCATTGTTTTAAAATTTATAACTAACCACAGTCACATCACATCGTCATGAAGTTTTCTTTTAATTTTTAATCAAGATTATTAAGTACCACAAACGCTTGTCACGTATGCCTTCATATACAAAAAAATCTAAGAAAAAACAGCGCAAAAAAAGTTGACAGTGTTATTTATATGCGCAACGCTTCCAAATCTGCGGAAGAAATTTGCTTGAATACACAGTTGAGTAAAGTCCGGGACAAATTGTCGCCGTGGCTTTTGCGGACTGCAAAGGATCCGAGAGGATTGTTATTGATGTGCAAAGCGCGCGAACGGGATCCAGGCCGGATCAGATAGTCTTCATTATGGGCGATCATGCGTGCCGGGTACAAACAGACGAGAGTGGAAAAATTGTGAAATATGACAGCGGACGCCGAGCTTACAGCGTATGAATGTCGTAAATCCTACCGTATTACGTTTCAATCCGAAAATATCTCCGAAGCGCGAATCAATTCGTGTTCCTGGGCTTTTATGAATTTGTAACACACATTCCTAAGTAGATTAGCGTTTCAAATAAACCGATCTTCGTTTTTTTTTTGTGTTTGCGTAAAATCGAACAATCCCTTCGGAAGTCAGTTCGAATTTCATTTCTGTTTCATCTAGAAACGGTTACCTTCCGGCGGCTGATACCGGTTATAATATCTGACTGTCGGAAGATGTTATAGCACGAATTCTAAGCACATAGAACACAAAGTATGAGAAGAAAGATTGTTTGATTAGCAATCGTTGTGTCTAGGCTAGAGACACTTGAGTATAGGCTTAAAGTATTATTTTACATTTTCGTAGCTGGCTTTGGTATTTTAAACACCTCTCGGTAAACTACAAAAGTAACTGTTCCTTTAAAAAAAAAATGTATCATAAGTGGCAAAATAAAACAAGCATTTAGTAATTATTTTAAGAGTTTACTGCGTTTATATTTTTCTTTGCTACTAAAATCGTTTGAATTAGACTCGAGCTATTTATAAGTGGTGGTTATTAATAACATAGTCATGTTGAGATCTTTTAAAACAGAAGTATTCTTTGAATGTATTAACTGAACACTTCAAAGTTATCGGAGTTTTACATTGGGTTTAAAATTATAAATAAATAAAAATAGGTCCAACACGAGTTTTAAAGGAAGCAATAAATAATTCTTTATTTTTATATTATGCTAATTCAACATAAGGTTAAAGAACTAAGAAACTGGAATTTATAGTTACATATCAGCAATGAAGCGTTGTGTGGAATATATTTTTATTTGATGGAGATGAACAGACGAGAGCATGGTCCATCTGATGTCAGACGGTAACCGGAGAACATAGACAACATGAATGTTTCACTCTACTGGATTCGAAGTCATATTTGTGTTTGAGTAACGCTTATCGCTTCGATAAAACTAGAGACTTCGATAAGACTAGAGCCAGAACGAGATACCTGGGCAAGAAAATACGGTAAGAATGTAGGTGTTTCTACGTATTCACCACGTAAAGAAGGAATACTGATTGAAACTATCTGCATTAAAAAAAACGTGTGGCACTTGGGAACGGCCACGGTAAAGCTTTTGCATAGCATTTTTTATCAACTTATGCAATTATAATTAGACAATGATAATTTAATATTAAAACAATAATAAAACAAGACCACGCTATATTAAACATTAATAAAAGCAAAACCTTAACTGTCCCCTTCACACTCATAAGCTAGACTGCGCGAGAGAGAGATGGGCAGACTTTTCATGATGCGCATACAGTGTGACGTCACGCCACACGCTTATTCACAAACACTACACAGGCGCAACGTGTGAATGTGTTGAACGCGAGCTACATGGTAGGCGGAGTGAGGGGTGTAAGGTTTTTTTCGTTACGGAATTTCATGATTCGGTCGCCGCGCACAAGGCCCGCGATAAAATCTATGCAATAGCTTAAAACTACTCTGGAAACATAATGCGACTTACATGTATGTCTTTACCTACTTACAATAAGTATTATGGGAAAGGATTAACAGTGGGAAATCTCGTAACAGAAATGTAAGATGAGTGTTGGATGGCCAGAGTGTGCAATGGGCCGCTTTTCGAACAAACGAGCACGGCGGGGCGCTCAATTATTCCGGCAGCAATGCCCTGGAATGTCTAATTTGCTCACGTAATTTTGGTCGGAATTCGTCCCCGGCCGACGGATGCTTGGAACTATTTTTATTGCTTGTTTCCTATTTTCTGTATTCCATAGGGAACAATACAACTTAAAAATTGACTAAAACTGAAAGCAGTTTGGCTCGGAAGCAGTATTGTAAGTTGCACGTTTCGTGAATTGCGACAGCGACGCTTGACGGCCACGTTAAATTTAAATAATATGTTTCCTCATAATTTTCGTTTCGGCCTCTTGGAAATTGTTGTGTGAGATGACACTGTCGACTTTCATAACCGGTCGCTTGAGTAGATTTCGTCGGCAGTTCTTGGAAGACTTTTCCGTGTCTTGGTCCTGGAATGAAATTGTCTCAGAGACACAATGGAATGCTCTTCTAAAGCACGTCAAGTTCTATTCGATGGACATAGTTCGCCTTTCAATGACAATAAAACTATATTAAATACTTAGTAAAAAATATCGGGGCAATACTATGAAAGTGTAAATGATGTTCACTGTCGCTGATTACGAGTTTAATGTTTTTTTTTATTAACTATCAATTGGATAAATACTTTTTAATAAAGTGAATAAATTGGTTTACAAAATGTGTCAGGTCTAGTCCCTGACTCAAATTGTTTCATTGTGAAATCAAAGTTTTCTTGAAAAAAAAAAAAAAAAAAAACATCCACAGCTAAGTAAAAGTTGCTTCGAATACAGAAGCTATTTTTTTTTAAATTCGATTGCTTCACTATCTATTATTAGTCATAATTATAATATAATTAACTTGATGGACAGCTTTATTTGTTGATTGGAAAATAATACTAAAAGTTATCAAAAACTGCTCAATGAATAATTGTTAATGTCATTAATTTAGTTCAGAGTCAGGCAGTTGCTCGAAATGACAGATTGTGTTATTAATTATTACACTAGGTGTATCTGTCGGGTATACGTACATATCATTCAAAGTTTACGTGAACAATATGATAAGTGATTTTGGAATGATGCCAGGGCATGGCCCGTGGAGCCCCACTCCATTTGCTCTTTACATAACTCAGTATTCAAGGGATCATTAATCTTCCTAGTTCCATGCCAGACCGAGTTTAATTTTAATAAACGGCTTTAGGCATACTACGGCATTAATTTACATGCCTTAATGAATGGTACTTGTTCTTCCTGTTTCGAGATTTATCAAAGATTTTAATTGTTGGACGGCCATGACGACTTTCTTTCTGTAATTTGAATTTTAAACAAACCCGAAATATCTTTTGTAGGTAAACTGCTCTCGAATGTGGAATTAAAGGCGCTAAGCCGTAGTTTATTCTGCTCCACATCGTATGAAGATAATTCAAACTTAATTTCATTTCATTTTAGGTTCTAATACCATCATAATCGTAAATGGAGCTATAACTAAAACGAAGGCAGTGTGCGCTCGTAACTAAGCTTGTGGTCCGTGATGCGGCTTATATTACGGGATTTCAGCTCTCTGGACCCGCAGGGAATGGGCCTCTCATCGAAAATGGGCGCCATCAAACTTGTCCAACTTGTAGTTTCTGCACGCCTATCATTGTTCTAGTCACATATCTTTTTCATTTGTTTTACAAGAGCTTTGATAGCTATTTAGGGTTTTTTTTAAAGTTTAACGTTTCATATTAAATTAACCCAAATTAGAATTTTATGTTGCATAATAAGTAATCCTGTTAGTTATTGTACAAAAATAACCGTTAGTGGTTTTTGTTCGTTTTATATCTTTCAATTGTAAAGGAATTCCAAACGTGTTTTAAGGAATTGTCCATTAATAATTTATCTATTAAAACTAAACATAATACAGCAAGCTATTATAGTTAGTTAATTGAATAATTCGTTTTCGCAATCCAATTTAAATTTAATACATGAATATTAGCTGTGTTTTAAATACGACGTTAAAGAGGTTAATCAGATTACATTTAACAAAATTCAAACAATGTTCCTCGTATGTAAATTTGTTTACAGTAAACAGTACCTTTAGAATATAACAATAAAAGATAACGCAGCTTTAACATTACGAATGTGTAAAAACCGTTATTGTAAACAGTTACCTTGAGAATGTTCTGAAGTAATGAAAGCGTTTTAACTCGTCCCGGTAATTCGTATGTATACAAAACTAAGTTTCGTTCATAGTAGACGTAACCGTGAAATGTGTGATTTACCAGCCTTTTGGGAAATACCTCTCAGTGCCGATGCGGGCGTAATACTTTAATTCGCCTAATCTCGCTTTCGACTGGAGCCCTACAAGTATCCGGGTTGACGCCTCTGATCCTCAATCAAACGCTCCAAGTTTGAACGTCTTGCAGAAGTAGATCGCCTGAATAATTCATTGTTAATCAACGCCTTTACTTGTAATCCATTATTGCGATTGTCAGTTGTTTCGTGGAAGGTTGGAATGATCGATCACCTAAATACAAATAAATGTGAATAGTTCGAACCTGTAGCCCCACTCGCCTTTATTTTGGTATATTAAATTAGAATAGTATAATACATGACAGAAGCACTCACAGTATTGTTGCCAGTTGAGAAAATGTTTGGTTTGATTATTAAAGCTTCAGTTTGTTGCAATAATATGACAAGCTACATGAAAAGTATTTTTTAGTCTAATCGTAATTAAGTAAGTTTAATACATACGACAGTGCTATTGTAGATCGTGTAAACGAGAACAAAAAGTAAGAGATAATCTCTTGTCATTTAAATTGTTACGTAATTGTTACAGGACACCTTTTTATTACAGTACGAAGATTAGTAATGTCAACACAATATACAATTCTAAAAGTAAATTCAAAACAATAAATTTAAAAACAAAACGGGACCAAAATCGTAAGTACTCATTTAGCTGTCTCTATCGCAACATTTTTATCAATATACAAATAATCTCTATGATCATGACACTCGCTTTAGTTGCGAAGTTGTTTCAAGAATAAAATAACGAAATTATGATATCTCTAGGTGGTTGAGTATTTTTTCTTTCTCCTGTTCGCCTGTTCAAAAAAGATTTTTTCAAGGGAACAGCTTACATGAGCAGGGCTTACGAAATTAAAATAATATGTACTCGTTTAAAATGGTTTTGTATAGTTTTTGTGTGATGTTTTTGGAAAAGAGGTAACTATATAATTATATTTTTTGGCGATTTTTTCGGAGAAATAGAGTTATGGCGACTTAATAGCGTCTTCTTGAATATTTTGATTTCCTTTGAGCGTCAGTCCATGCTGTGTCAGTTTCACTGGATTTCTACGGGCCCTTTCGAAGCCGGGGCTTGTATTATTCGATCATCATCACACGTTCTGGAGCCATGTTGTGGGTTTGTTAAATTAGAACACTATAAAAGACGTCATCATTTTTCCATACAAGCGTTGTCATGATCCATATGCCAAGACAGATCAAAGTCTACAAGGCTAGGAGAGCGGGTAGGGCTGGCTCGCGCAAATTATCACTACAGCCCCACGGGGAGCCGGGTTGAAATAGGCTCTGTGCCAACTCATCACGCCTAATGCATTTACTAGGACTTTTAGGTTCAATTCTTTACACACAATCGCGGTGAGACCCGACGATGTGACGCACTGGGAAATCTGCCCGATCCTATCATCGCATCAGTTGGTACGAGAATACAATATTACGCCTTATCCCTGACAGAGAGCCCTACCATTTGTTGGATTGTGATGTTTCGAAATAAAGCTGATTTCGCTGGGTCACATTGGATGCAGGTGGCAACGGACTAGCCGCACTGGAGTTCAATTTGTGAGGCCTATGTACAGCAATGGACATAGGCTGAGATGATGATGATGGTTAATCACAATCGAGTTTATTTTAAATTGTATTTTCTAGATCCGTTTTAAATTAAAACCACAACGTCAGCTTGTTGAGTATTTGTAAACGTTCAAAAATCAGTTCAGTAAAACAGTACATGTTTACATTCTAGTTTATCACAGACTTGTTTAGAAAATACTGGATCAATGGGAACCAATTGAATTAGAAAGTGTTGCGACTTTCTCCATCCAATTTAAAATTATCGTTTCAACTCCTAGTTTGGAACAATGAGTGAAGTTTACGGACAATGGATGTATGCAATTTAGGGATGCACGATTTTGTGTTGTGAATCGTATACCACCGGATCGATTCTATAATCGTATCTCGATTCTATTAAGTATAGTTCGTTACAGAAGTGTCGTTACTTTAAAGAAAAATTATCAATAAATGGTGGCTATTAGTAAAGTTTGTGATGTGGTTTTTTTTAAAGAAAGGAAAGAATTGGATTTTTTTTCCATTTTATTCCGTTATTAGCTGAACAAAAATTCCACTCACTGAATTTACTTTGCGGCAATTAGTAACATAAGTGACCATAATGTCACAAAAGAAAAGATAATTCAAAATATCTATTACTATCGTAATCAAAAAAGCGAATATATATAGCTATGAACACAAACAAGACACAGAGAACACAAGCAGTAGACAGTGGCTTAGTCCATGGGCGACGGTAACCACTCACCATCAAGGGCCTACAAGGGCAATAAAAAAAAAACAAGAAGTGCAAGAACAATTGATAGCTTTCTTTATAGTATTTCAACATAAGCTTAATTTTCTACTGATGGCAATGAAATAAAATGACAAGTTCAATAGTAACGGAAGTTTGACAGTAATTGGTCAGACTTCATTGAGATAACCAAGCGCCTCTACGTCTATTTGTTGATCTTAACAAATTAATTGGACAAGCTTAGCAGTTTTTGGATACGAATTAACCAGATGATTTGATTCGCCTTAATTTCTTATCTATGTCGCTTGAAGACTGCTTGTCAATGAATTGGTTTGAAAACACCTACTATTCTAATTGAACGTCGCTTAAAGTCGGTTTAAAATAACATATGTTCAATGTATTTTGACAGCTTATTCGAAATCGTCTTCAAGTTTACATTTTAAGAGTTTTTGAATGAACTATGTCGCATGTTGTAACGTATTTTTTTATTGTTCAGTTGAGTGAACGAGTTTATAGCCCACCTGATCTTAAGTGGTCCCTGTGGTGGTTGTGGGTATCCATCTTGAAAATTTGAGGTCGAGGTCTTAATGTATTATGTACAGCCGGAACGCATGACGGCTTCGCGGCAGAAATATACCTTTTTATGTATTCATATGAATTATAATCTTGTTATTGAATTTATGTATTCATATGCATTATCTTGAAATATCTTTGTTAATTGTAATTATATGTATAATAATACGTGTAAGTATTGTACGGTAATGAATATAAGAAAACCAATTTTTTTTACTATAATGTGCGAGTGATGTGTGTCGCGAGTAGGTACCTATATGGAGTCTTCGAAAACCGTCAATTTCAGAATTTGGCGCTCTTTTCTCCAAATAAACATCGCATGTAAGCAAATTCGCTTATAGAGGTTATCTCTAGCAGAAAATTGCTTTGCATCTCCAAGGAAATATCACGGACAGGGAAATCGTTTTTACGTAAGTTACGAAACCGCTTGTGAAAAAAAGACATAAGTAGGTAGGTTTTTATTTATTTATTGCCTAGATGTGTGGACGAGCTCACAGCCCACCTGGTGTTAAGTGGTTACTGGAGCCCATGGACATCTACAACGTAGACGCGCCACCCACCTTGAGATATAAGTTCTAAAGTCTCAGTATAGTAACAACGGCTTCCCCTACCCTTCAAACCGAAACGCATTACTGTTTCACGGCAGAAATAGGCAGGGCGGTGGTACCTACCCGCGCGGACTCACAAGTGGTCCTACCACCAGTAATTACGCAAATTATAATTTTGCAGTACCTAAAAGCTACTCGAATAATATTTCGCAAAGTAATTCTTGCTCGTTATTTTTTTAAGAGCTGTTTTTATATGCTGTGACCGAATGTTATATATTTAAATGAACGTTTAAATATTTAAATACGGCTACGGGCAGATACTGACATTTTCATAAGCGGGGACTAACTAATTTGGTTGCGTGCGAGGGAGGACGCGCGAGGGTGCATGTCACGCGACTGGCCCCAACACACTGTTACATATTCATCATCCGTATAATATGCTTCATTATTATTACATACGATGAAGATTGAAATCGTTACTTTGAATTCGAAAAAAATTATTACCTCACGTCCCATATTAAGCAAACTCTCATTTGCTCATCTACTGTAATAAAGCTCAAAAACTTGATTTGATTTCCTAACTACCTAACACGGAGTTTTCTGTGGCCACGTAGTATTCGATACGTTAGAAATAATACATATAGCGATTAGGCTGTGTTCAATATAATATTATATTTAAACCTTATGGCCTAGGATATGATGTTTTAGAAGCCAATAAAACAGAATAATCCATCATGATAGATAAGCGTTGTCGTTCTAGTAATTAAATACCTATGCTTAAAACTGCAGGAATACCAAGATTGTTTATAAATGGGGAATTAATTTTTTGCTTAAACACTTTTGACGACGGGTGACGTGCTCGCGTTCCTATTTTAGTACACAATAATGGGGTATATTTGCTGCTAACGATTGGAGGGTTCGTACCAGTGTGGAGAGCCCAGTGAGTCACCATAGCCGTCTATTCGGCGCCGTCAGGACACGCACTGTCTTGTCCACCCTCCCACTTTAAAGTTATAATAAAGGGCTTAATTGCAGAAAGTTATTGGTCACTATAAGAATTTCGATGAAGATTTTTGTCATGTTCAATCGTTTCGCTTACTCAAAGTAGGTAAAGATGTTACTCAGTTTATGTATTATAATTCCTTATTCCTTGGATGAAGATGGAAGAATATTATTACTTTTTTGATAACTCAGCTTGTATTCCTATTATATATGTTAGTGTTATTTTATGTGTGATCAAAATGTACGTTAATAAATCTATTTTATTGTTCTACATTTAAAAATATAAAATTTTCAATAATGAAGAAATAACAAGTAGTAGTAATTCTTAATTGTTGCTTGGAACTATTGTAGAATGTAAACGCAGTTGGAGGATTAGGACAATGAACAAACAAATTGTATTTTAATTTAAAGGAAGTTAGTCCTTTTGACGTGACAACGTCTTATAATTCGATGGAGCCGGCTGCACGCATGAAAAAACATGACTCATGTGGCGTTACCTCGCTCTGAGGCGTTCCAGTTAAGGCTTGAAGTGCAGAGCGCGCAATGAGCGACAAAGAGGCACAATCGGCCTCAGCGTTCGGCAGCGTTCGACATCTGTCTCTCTCCTACTTGAGTGAGCGATGCATCCGCGTGGACAGCTGCTATACAATAATACATTTACATGTTTTCGTCATATCAAGTATGAAGTTCAGTGAAAAGTGAATGTGGTGTCAATTGTTTAAAGCAACGATAATTGCGATAACTTAAAAACGAAACCATTCCATTGGTTGATTCCATTTTCTTATAACGTTGTCACGTTCAACTATCGTCAGTAAACCGACTTTACAGACAACCGACTTTTTTTTAAATTTTGTTTACTGAATTGACGTTGCAATATGACCGAAAAATTTGTACCTACGTCCTATACGTTGTGCTTGCGATGTTTAATATAATATTGCGGGCGTTGCAACAAGCCGGCTCCTAGCGGCGCGGCGGCGGCGGTGAGGCCGAGAGCCAGCTGTGACCGCACTTCCATCAGGATAATGTTACACACGGCGCACACCACCTTGCGGCTTGGCACTCAGCTTTCGACGCACGATGCCAAATATTACACACATCCCACCAACAGGGATATGTGTTAACAAATACAAATATTACGCTAGACTTGAGCGGCTCTTAACCGAATATTTAATAAAGCTTTTTTTATTGCATAGATGGGTGGGTGAGCTCACAACCCACCTGGTGTTAAGTGGTCACTGGAGCTCATAGACATCTACAACGTAAATGCGCCATTCACCTTGAGATATAAGTTCTAATGTCTCAGTATAGTTACAACGGCTGCTCCACCTTTCAAACCGAAACGCATTACTGCTTCACAGCAGAAATAGGCGGGGTGGTGGTACCTACCCGCGCGGACTCACAAGAGCTCTTACCACCAGTAATTACGCAAATTATAATTTTGTGGGTTTCATTTTTATTACACGATGTTTTTCCTTCACCGTGGAAGTCAATCGTGAACATTTGTTAAGTACGTATTTCAGGCAACAAAGTTAGTACTTTCGTTAGTAAAATCTAATTACACATATATACTTAGTCATCGTATCGACTTATTATTAAGTGCAAGGGTGAGTCAAAAGTAAAAGGGTAAACCGCTTGACTGAATCACAGATTCACAGACACTCTTTTGTATTTTATTTAAGCCGTGAACCAGTTAGATGAGACATGAAATAAGTTCAGGGAGACGAAATGGCAGACGAACGTCGTGGCGTGTGTGCTGCGGGTTCTTTTTATAGACAAGGCGCCGAGACGCAAATAAAGCCAATCAGACGAACGGCCGACGTAGACTGCTTCTGCATTACTTTTCTGCTTTGAAACAGCAATGAGTACGTTATTTTATTTATTTATACTTATTGTACACAAAAAGAAAATACAATAAAACAGATTTAAAGAATGTCCAAATACTATGTAGGTACAAAGGCGAGCTTAACTCATTCATGAGTTTTCTTCCAGCAAACCATTAGCAGAGAGAAATACGATGTATAACAGGGGAATAGTGTACAATATAAAAGCTAATTAAAGCATGAATTTTAAACTAAACTTTAAAAAAAAACTAATATAAAATGAAAAGTACATATAAATAAACATACATAAAACAATAACTTAAATACAATTAAAGTGACAGGAAATGTATCTTCATTTGACTCTTAAAAACTTCTAGAGAGGGACTAGCACGAATAGGTTGAGGGAGAGAATTCCATAATCGCACTGCTTGTATTGTGAAAGAGCCACTTTATTAACAATATTTTTAAGCCAAACTTCAGAAACTTTAATCGTGTAAAAATACTAGAACGTTTTCTTCTTAGTATGTTCTTTTAGAATTCATTTATATTATTCAAATTTCAATGGAGGTTAACGTACTTTCACCACTTTAGTTTCAGACGGTTTATAGTACGTAGTTGTAGCTTAAATAGCATTTAAGTCTAGTTTCAAGGGATAACAATCTCATTTAGCTGTTAGGATTCTAAAATTTAATGATGAACGGTAAGTCAGAAGACCTTTTAAAATTAGAATAGGACATAAAAGGACGATGTGATAAAAATACCACATTTATACAGTATTGGAGATTTTTAAGTTAAACAGTTACTTTAAAATTTACCACAATAATTCTATCTATATATTAATACGTGAAGCAAAAACTTTGTATCCCTTTTTACGAAAATTGCGCGGACGGAGGAGTATGAAACTTTCCACACTTATAGAGAATATAGAGAAGAAGTGCACAATGCTAATTTTTTTTTAAATAATGCATAAAAGATACATTAAATCAATAAAGAAAACATTACACACACTACATACCATGTATTTGACGCACACACGCATGCATACCTACTATTTATTGTCAAACTTTTGTTCTTGACGTCTGTTGTCAAATTGAGAATAGATTAAATATTGTTTGTCTTTGTTAATATTTTTTATAGTGTAGTCTTGGCGAAATTTGTGATTATAGAAGTATAAAATACAATCATAATAGTGTACAAACTTACAATTCCAATTAATTATAGTCGAATTTCGACTACTGCGGGACCTCTAGTATGAATAAATAGCTCTTGAAGAAAAAATTGTAATACATTTTATTTCTTGTATTTATGTTTATAACAATGAACAGCTGAATAAATTGTGTGTGTTTACCAATATTTTTCAACATAAATGGTATAAGTACCTATTATTTTAGTTATCGTTTTCAAAGTATGAGTTGTTCGCTGACGATTTATCGCTAAAGACATTGCCGGCGCGGCGCTACCGCTTCTTAGTTTGTTCTTGCTGTATGTGTTATTTGCATTCTACACGTATGTCACGCGCGTGAACTCCTTTTTGTTGCAAATTGTGGTTTCGTGTATGTCTGAGCATTTTTGTAAGTTTAACCCGTACAAATGGCAACGGTTGTTTGGAAAGTTTTTGCCATTAGTTGTTGACTTACGTGCCTCTGTTTTTGAATCAAACTTTATTTGATACTAAGCAAATTATCTATTTTATTTGTTAGGTCAATAGGGTATCAATCAATTCAATTCATATAAAACAAAAAAGGACATAAAACCGATCCATAATCTTCAATACATCAATCAAATACTTTCTAGTATATACTAGTATATTCGTATCTAGTATATAGATTTCAACAACAACATGACTTGAAGGTTTATGTTTTTACCATAGAAGGTTCATACTTCAGTGGTTTTTACAAGCATAAATAGACTGACGTGCTCACTTACATACGTTTGCAAGCGCCATTTTATAGTGAAGCGGCTACTAAAGTCCATAAAGACCAAGGTAAATCCTATTGCTCCTCTTGAGACTGAATAGCAGCTATCCTTTCCTCCAAATGGGTATTGATTGCACAGCTGAAAAATAACCGGTACTAATCCTACGGGCTACCTACCACAAACTCTCAGGATGTAAGAATGGGTTAGGTAGTGCGATAATCATACAGGCTGATGATGACTAAGTGATAAAAGTTACTCGAGGGAGCTCGGGCAACCCATATGTACTTTTGAATTAGTAGCGCAACAAACTGTTACTTTTTGCCAGTGACAGTGGACAAGCTTAGGGCCCACCTGATACTAAAAGTATGTACTCGTCTATCAATACTAGTAATGGCACCGGCACAGCCACGCATTAACGTCTCTCCGTTAGATTTAAGGCTCAAAACCATGTTTTTTAAAATCTATTGGTACAAGCAATAATGTTTGCTTTTTACGATTCTAAAAAGTATTCATTTCATAGCTAAGTCTACGTTTCATGATTTTTAACGGTTGACGATATTCAAGGTTGGTTTTTTCATGTAACGAAGAAGGTCATCTAATTGAAATTTCATGTAAACTTAGACTAAGCGTTGACTTGAAATAAATGTTTATGTTTTAAAAAAATACATTAACAATGTTTGACGTGAATTATCGCATACAAAACCGTTCTAAGCACAACGGAGAAAGTTGAGTGGCTGTATGAAGATGATCATTTTATTATCTAAGAAAATATGGCTTTAACAAGGCAAGACGACCTCGGGAACATAACGCACCACGAGCCATTACTTACTCCCCTAATGGATATTTACTACGGCGGACATAAAAAATCACATTCAACAAGGCATTCGAAACATTTACTGTTGGTTCAATCATGGCGTTTGTGTTAAATCTCAGTATTCTAAAATTACGATGCTTTTTGTATGACCATTAAAATGTCGATTGGAGTTTAGAACGGGGACTTATAGCGTGAGGTATACTAATGGCCAGTCCATTAGCCCCGAGAGGGGTAAGATGCCTACAACTTCAGTAGAATCTAATCTACTCTGTATAAGCCAAGTAGGTAATTTCATTTTTTATTTATTGTTACGTTAAGTATTGAATACAACTAGTGTTAGGCCAACAATTTAAAAATTCGAATGATGCTGCACATAGCGTGTGTATCGGTGTGTTTAAACAAAACCGTCACGTTCGCTTATAATCAGTTTAACTTCCAACATTCGGGTCGCGATAATATGATTGTGAATTCACGCGAAACAACTGGCTCATTAAACGTAATACAGTCTGACGGAGGCTCAAAGGCTTTTTTAAGTGAAATTAAATCTGTTCTTAGATTAACAGCACAATATTCCGGTTGCCAGTAATTACGTAGAAGCATACCTACTACGGCTGGCTTGTAACGGTGACCATTTTCCGGACGCCGACTTTGTTTGTTCCGCCCCTAAGTGTAATTACGCGTTTAGAAAAACGCAGTAATGATCCTGCGTTACGTAATTATACAGGCCTGCCGTAAATGTAACGGGGATGTATGTGAGGTCTGACATTTACATTCCGGTACACGCATTCTATGAGACTGTTTGCTGTCCATTGAAATAGCTTTGTACAGTTAGTGACTGAATTATTTTTGTTTAACATTTTTTTTTTATTGCAAAATAATTTTATAGTTTATTTGCATTAATGGTATATCATTAAAAATGTTTGCTTTGAGTCGTCCGTGAACCAGAAAACCCTAGTGTTCGAAAATGTCGGAAATAATATTAATATAATAATAAAAAACTCGCGGTTAAATCGTAAATCTAGATTTAATTTTAAGATTATTTACTTGCAAGCTCTGGTTGATAAAATCAGGTAATCTCGAAAAAGGAGTATTTTTTGGACTACATAATTTTAAATATTGCAGTTTTATTTTACTACGAGTTATGCGAAAGGTTACAACAGAGTTCATTTCACACTGATAGCTTGGTGCAGGTGCACTAAACAGCTGCATTCTGCACGTGTCGATGATAATTAGATAAATTGAACAAACAATTACATTGAATGAAAATTACATGAACAGTTCAAAATTTTCATTACCTTATCTACAGCCCGCGTGAGCGATTGTAGTTGCATGAGTTTTTTTATTGCCGTAATAGGCAGATGAGCGGTCGTATACTCGGACGCACTGGATGATGAGTGGTTACCGTCACTCATGTACAGTAATGGACATTAGTAATACCAGGGGTAGAGCCAAGCCACTGACTACTGCTGAAACTGTCCGCAAGCCATGTATGAAGAAGAACATGTTATAGCACTCAACAAACAACGTGGAAGGGAGTTAGCTCCAAAGTCTGATGGTATGTAGTAGAAAAGGTATTTGGAAACGCACTATTAGTCCGATATTCCTCACATCGCTCGAAACGTTGCTGGGGATGCAATGTGGCCCGATCGACTTATGGACATCCAGGAGCCGTAGCTCTCGCTTGACCGCACACTGTATGAAGCGAATCTCCGGCAGGGAGCTATTACACCAAGAAGTGTTCGGTGGTATGGTTCCTCGGTCATCCATAGTGGAGTTCGAGGTGAAGAGCTTAAGAAGGTGAGCCTTCTTTGTCATACTATGGGCTAGACTGTCATCGGACTTTCGCAGTGATGGGAGACTAGACTAGAAGAACTTTTCTTCTGCAACCGACCAAAAAGCACGAGTCTCGGAGAGATGACGCTCACCAATTCTGCTCTGCGTGTTTTGACCTCAACTTCTGAAAATGATGCGTGAAAACGCACTGCGCTTGAGCGCTGTGGTTCCAGGAGGTATAAACGAACCTTTTTGTGGTGATGAGATAATTGTAAAAAAGAGACGATAGAACTACTTATAATTTCTCAGAGCACTTCCTATTGAATATTTAATAAAAATATCGAGAGCATTTGGGATTTTGATCCATTAGTAAGCCCAGAGGCTCTCTATACTCATAGACATGTATCATATCGAAATGATTCTTAAATCAAAGGAAAGTATTCTATAAAAGTGAGGTAAATTCGAGTTTTATGGAAAAAATCATAAAGCTAACTAACTATTAACAACTATCGATAAACCCTTAATGAAAAAATCATAGTGTAAACAAATTTTAAGATTCAAAGCATCTTAAATTTAATTCACCTAGCCATCTAGACTTTTCGAAGTAAATATTGTTGTAATATACATAAACTAAAATTGTTACAATGTTATTACGACGCGTACTTTGAGGATTCACTGTTTGGTCATCAATCATCGAGCTTTGGCTGTAACTGTGTCGGTTAAATCAGAACCTGAAAGTGATAATTACATAAAGACATGCAAACATTTTGTAGTATTTGGAATAAAATTTTGTACGTTTTTGAATGAAACCTTGACCTGATAGAGTTTTAAAATTTTAGAATTTTAAACTTTACATTAACATTTATTTGAAGTGTTTCAAATCTTTCAATTAAATTTCAAGAAATTCAAAAGAATTCAACTGTTATTTCAATGATTATCTACAAATTTACAGTTACACACATCCAAAATACATATTTATTTACTGTTACGCAATTTCCCAAACTTTATTTGTAATTTAATCTTTTTTTTTTGCATTTTGACTTTTGTTCATTTGAACAATCTCATGAACTTAATTTAAGCTTGAATAATCTAAATTATTCATCAGTGTTTCTATATATTATGTGGAAACAATCGCTTTTGTTTTAATATTAGATGTGTATGTTGTGAACTGTGAACACGCCACGTGGGCTAACATTTGTTTTCCAAGAAAAACAATTTTGTGTTCTTGGCATCGGTCCGTCGACTGACTGGAATGGTTGATTTGTTTTTTATTATTATTTGTGTACATATGATTTTCATTTTCGTTCAAGAACGTTAATTTGTTTTCATAAGCAACCTTTTTAGTTGTTATAATAATGTGAGAGCGGTATAAGTTTAAAAGACCTTACTCGAAAGAGTGAGTGTTACACATAAGAAAACTTCAAGGTCTGCGCTTTGATGATACAATAGAGATGCTAATTCCGACATTTTGAAGCGACCTCCATTTCTGATTTATCACTAGGAAACTGAGAATGTGAACCGTTACATGATGTCGTAAGAACCGAACTAGATCTTAATGTGACATCGGTTTCTTTTTTTTTTTTTATTGCGTTCACGTGTGGACGAGCTCACAGCCCACCTGGTGTTAAGTGGTTACTAGAACCCATAGACATCTACAACGTAAATGCGCCACCCACCTTGAGATAAGTTCTAAGGTCTCAGTATAGTTACAACGGCTGCCCCACCCTTCAAACCGAAACGCATTACTGCTTCACGGCAGAAATAGGCAGGGTGGTGGTACCTACCCGCGCGGACTAACAAGAGGTCCTATCACCAGTAGGACCATAAGAAATTGAAAAGTGAGGTCTTATTTTAAAATTTACTGATATTATATATGATATGGTGTAATTAATCTGTGCGTAGTCTAAAGTCAACCATATGGAAAGTATGTTAACGTGTGTTATAAGTTTTTCATATATTTTCCGCAGGCGCGCAGTTTCTTTTTTCCTTCGCAATGATGATATCAGTCGGTTAACCTTGAATCCGACACATTCCGTTTGTTTATTGTATTATTGCGGGATCCCATCTAATTATACATCGGTACATACTTGCTGCGAATGATTCAAATGTTAAGTATGTTTACTCGTTTAGCTTTATTGTGTGAATAAAAAAACATTTTCTTCGGCCCTTCTTTTTCTGTATGATTAAATAACAAAAATAAAATTACAAATTAAAGCAGTGTGTCATTTTAATTAGTCATCATATGCACTAAACTAAACTGACAGTAGAGATAACAGGTTAAATTTTTGACGACGTGAACTTTTATTATACGTTTTTATTTTTTATTTTTTTATTGCTTGGATGGGTGGACGAGCTCACAGCCCACCTGGTGTTAAGTGGTTACTGGAGCCCATAGACATCCACAATGTAAATGCGCCACCCACCTTGAGATATAAGTTCTAAGGTCTCAAGTATAGTTACAACGGCTGCCCTACCCTTCAAACCGAAACGCATTACTGCTTCACGGCAGAAATAGGCAGGGTGGTGGTACCCAACCGCGCGGACTCACCTACCTACCACCAGTAACTGACATTATTTATATTTGCATATATAAAGAAATTGTTAAACATGAAATTGGCTGGAATTACTATCTGATTAAATTATTAACGTCACCGTCAAAGATTTACAAAAGCATTTTAGAGACGTCAGTTCCATAAAGCTCTGAGAATGTTAGCGCGATATCTACTCAACGTTGTGTTTCATCTCTAGTTTATTACTTTGGATATAGCGTGGTTTATCTCAATATTCCTTTGTAATGTTGACTACTGTAAGTAAGGCAATCCGGTGAACTAGCTGAGTGGGTCGTATCTGACAAGTATCAAAGGCTTTAAATCTTCTAAACAATAAGCTCGTCTGACACAAGGCTGTGTATAAACTTCGTAGAATTAGTGTTAAGCTTAAATTAAACACTAGCATATTTTATTTTCCGTTAACTGAGTTCATTGTGGCAAAAATTTTATGTATTTCCAAATATGTCGTGTTCATGTTCACCCTATACCCAAAAAGGGTGAAGGGTCGGACCCCTCGAATTACAGACCTATCGCGATAATTTTCTTGCTTTCCTAGGTGATGGAGCGAATCCTAAATATCTAACCCCTTAAGTATCTTGAAGATCGCCAGCTGATCAGTGACCGGCAGTACGGTTTTCGTCATGGTCCCTCAGCTGGCGATCTTCTTGTATACCTCACACATAGACGAGCTGAAGCCTTGAAAAGCAAGGGCGAGGCTCTCGCTGTGAGCCTTGACATCGCGAAGGCCTTCGACAGGGTCTGGCGTAGGGCACTTTTATTGAAGCTTCCAGCTTACGGAATCCCCGAGGGATTCTGCAAATGGATCGCTAGCTTTTTGAATGGACGGAGCATCACAGTTGTGCTGCTCTGATACCATGACTATCAAGGCTGGCATTCCACAAGGTTCGGTGCTCTCCCCCACGCTTTTCATACTGCATATCAATGTTATGTTATCTATTGATGGCATGCATTGCTATGCGGATGATGGCACGGGGGATGCGCGATATCTCGTCTATCAGAGTCTCTCTCGAAGCGTTTTATACGAGAGGCGATCAAAACTTGTGTCTGAAGTGGAGAGCTCTCTAGGGCGGGTCTCCACGGGGGGTGAATTAAATTCAGTTCAGTTCAACCCATTGAAGACACAGGTTTGCGCGTTCACTGCGAAGTAGAATCCTTTTGTCATGGCGCCGGAATTTCAAGGAGTAGCCCTGCAGCTTTCCGCGAGTATAGGGATTCTGGGGATCGATATTTCGAGCGATGTCCAATTTCGGAGTCATTTGGAAGGTAAAGCCAAATTGGCCTTTAAAATGTTGGGAGTCCTCAACAGAGCGAAGCGGGATTTCACGCCTGGGCAGAGACTTGCGCTTTATGAAGCCGGTCCGGTCTCGCGTGGAGTACTGCTCTCACCTTTAGGCCGGGGCTCCCAAATACCAGCTACTTCCATTTGACTCCATACAGAAACGGGCTGTTCGGATAGTCGATAGTCCCGTTCTCGCGGATCGCTTGGAACCTCTGGGTCTACGGAGGAACTTCGGTTCTCTCTGTGTTTTACACCGTATGTTCCATGGGGAATGCTTTGAGGAATTATTCGAGATGATCCCCTTATTTCCTTTTTATCATCGCACCTCCCGTCATCGGAGCAGAGCTCATCTATATTATCTGGAACCGCTGCGTTCATCGACAGTGCGTTTCCAAAGATCTTTTTTGCCACGTACCATCCGGCTTTGGAATGAACTCCTCTCCACGGTGTTTTCCGAGCGCTATGACATGTCTTTCTTCAAACGAGGCTTGCGGAGAGTACTTAATGGTAGGCAGCGGCTGGCTCTGCCCCTGGCATTGCTGACGTCCATGAGCGATGGTGACCACTTTCCATCAGGTAGGCCGTATGCTCGTCTGCCTACAAAAACAATAAAAAAATGAAATAATTTACTTTTTAAATCCTTTTTTTTTTCATACTGTGACATGAGATCGTAGTTTCGGTTGTATTTTTTTTTGTTTAGATATATAGATGAGCTCGCGGCTTATCTAGTGCTAAGTGGTTACTGGAGCCCATGGACATCAACAAAATCTTGAGAAATGAGTTCAAAGTCTGAGTTTTTACATTAAAACTGCTGCCCCACCCTTCAAATCGTAATGCATTACTGCTTCATGGCAGAAATAGGCAGGATTCGCATAGGATACAAATAGGCATACCTATCCGTGTGGGCTTACAAGATGCCCTACCACCCGTATTCAAAACTGTATTAGCATTTGTGATGAAATATGAGAAATATAAAAGCTATAAAAAATTCTCGAGACGACTATGCTTATATGTGAATAAAAATATCAGAAGCTTTACAGGTTATAAATCTGATCAGAATATATTTTAATGTTAATCGGTTACCAAACAATTCCAATACTTCTGTCTTCTTTGATTAGAACCGCGTTAAGTCGAAGTCTTAGTTTCATTGCAACATCGACTATCTCTTCTTTCATAATGAACTTCGCAGAAACATTGGCAGGTCGGACCAAACAGTAATTATATTTATGAACGAATGCCTTTAATGAACTAAGTCTCATCACGTACATAACTATGGATGATGTCGTACAACGGATCGGTCGAACCCACTCTATCAATGAACAGGTGTCATCGACGCCCACACACATATTATATTGATTTATGTAATTTGCTGTAGATAAAATAAAACTTAGATGATCCTTTTGAAATATTTTC
Source organism: Bombyx mori (assembly GCF_030269925.1). Taxonomy (NCBI): domain Eukaryota; kingdom Metazoa; phylum Arthropoda; class Insecta; order Lepidoptera; family Bombycidae; genus Bombyx; species Bombyx mori. The sequence goes on from NC_085111.1 coordinate 10,832,857, forward strand.
CACGTCTTATTGGTGCGTATTATATTTAAAAACACAAATACGAATTTGCTCTTAACTACGGGGCTACAGACTAAGGAAAACACGAAAATATTGCACTGTTTTTGCACTATTTTGATCGCAACTGTGTATTTTTAATTATTAACTGTGCATTTTCAATGGCGTTGTATTCGCATATAAATGTCACTCACCCATCGAAGAAATGCAAATGTTCTTGAAAAGTCGCCTGTATAGCGTTGGCTCGATTCTGAAACAAAAAAAAACGAAGTGAAAGTACTATTCAAATGCTGTACAAATGTCAGCAATATGACCTAAGGAAATTAAGCAATTTTTATAAATCTATATATACATATGTAGACATAGATTAGAGGGAACAAACGCCGAAAATTCGTAGTCAAATATAGGCATTAAATAGTCTGTCTCCATAATCCCACTATGTTTACTTATTTTCCTACACAATCTCTACATAGTTCCAGCATAATTAGCACCTTGATAGCTCATTAGTAAGGCGTATTGTAAGTTTATACTGATTGGTACAACAGTTTTGTCCCTGTTTTCAACTTGAAGCAATTATGCCTTCCGGTATGAAGACCCGAAGTAACTACGACGTCAAGTCAATGTCTTGAAATCATGGTGTTTCACTACAGTATGCATGGGCTCGCTTAATTTCAGGTTGGCTATGAAATTTTTTGTCCATCTAGTCAGACGAATAGCGAATTCAAATTTAAATGATAAACAGTCCGAAAAGTTCATCTTGAACGATGACAAAACGTTTCTAATCTGCGAAGTGAATCGTTCATCACGGTTTTCAAGATTTGGAACGAAATATTGTATAACTCTGAGCGTTTATAAGGCATTCTGTAACATTTATTGTATTACATAATGACTATAATTGTCGCTAGACAGCAGTGTATTTCGATCTAAGGGGTGGAACCTCCGTTGTACTATAAGGTTTAGACTAAGATAACTGGATTAAGATTACCGGTAGTAAGTAGGACCTTTTGCGAGTCCCTGCGTATTTCTGCCGTGAAGCAGTAATGGGTTCCGGTTTGAAGGGCGGGGCAGCCGTTGTAACTATACTGAGACCTTAGAACTTCTATCTCAAGGTGGGCTTAACACCAGGTGGGCTGTGAGCTCGCCCGCGCATATAAGAAATAAAAATAAAAAAAACATTTAGACCTTATGTGTCAAGCCTCAAGGTAGGTACCGGCAATCTCATAGTACGGGCTCCGGTAAACACTTAACACCGGATGGACTGTGAGCTTGTTCATCCGTAGCAATAAAATAAGAATATGTGTTTGTCTATCTAAAAAACCGTTACAAAATATAAATGTAAATAATACGATCCGAAACGTACGTATGGTAATCGTGGACGCTGTGATGGTTTTCGTGTCACAGGGTCAAAGATGGCTTCACATCTTCTGATCTTAAGTAACAAAATTGCTTAATAAGCACTCATGAAGAAATCTAACTATCTCCTTCTAGTATTTAATCTTGTGTTTTAATATTTTGACATTTATTGAGTAGAAAACAAAAATATTGCTTGGCTGATGTTCATATTTAAATAAATAACAACAATTGACACACGCGCGTTTTTAATTATTTTTTTCTCGCAGAATTAAATACAAGATAACAAAATTATTTCCAATTTAATCAGCAGCGTGACTGGCATTTTAATATTCATAAAACCAATAATTATGAAACATAAATATACTGCTAATGAGAGTCGTAATGAACCAATTGACACATTGAAATTATTAAAACAGCAACTCACGCTACGTAGATTACATAAGATGGCGGCTATAAACTTGTGTTGTGTTATATTGTGTCTTTGAGAGGAATAGAATTGCAATCTCGTTTGGTAACTGTCGCTTTCGTCGAGGTAGGTATAGATCGTAATTGAATTTTACGGTTATTGTAGTAGCCAAAAAATTGCCAGCGAATTGTGTCGAGCTCTTGAACCGTAGCCAGGTCGTGTTGCTGGTTTTGTAATTTTTTTTTTAAACCCATAACGCAGTGATTCTCAACAACTGTTCCGCGGCACTTTTGTGTGCCGCCAAATTTCAAAAGTGTGGCGCCAAATTTTGCGAATATATAATAACGTTAATATTATTAAATTATATTATTTTAAAAGAAAAATATTTTAAACATGAATATATATTTAAGTCCACAAAAATTTTTTTATAGTATATTTTAGTTTATTTCGTACATTAAAATTTTTTGATAAACTATTTATGCAGTGTGTTGTAATAAGTAAATAATTATTTTTATCTTTTTTTTTTGTGTGCCGCCAAATTTTGAAATCGTTAAATATGTGCCGCAACAAAAAAAGGTTGAGAATCACTGCCATAACGTCTAACGTAATTCTCTATACAACTACGATCAATAATCGAGGCTTCATTTAAAGCCTATTGAATTGTTTTCAAATTTATTTGTTAAATTGTAATTCTGAAGTATATTTATATAGGTGTTGCACCATTTTTCTTATCCTTTCGTCTCGTTTAAACTTTGAAATACCTGTGACATTTGAATATATAATACTAAGCACCTAGTCCTACTTGAAGTCACAAGTGTCATTATTGTATGTATTAATAAAAATTGAGGTGTGTAACATCCAAAGTTTTTAGACTTATAATTTGAGTCTCGAATTGCGTTGACTGTGTCGGAATGTCAGATAATCCAATGTTAAGAAACGCGAGCTTTCATCACAGCCACTTGATGCCTCAAATCACAATGTCGCATTATGACGGCTCAATTACCGAACAAATGGTGGCTCGATTTGTTGAGTTACGAAATATTTTTCATTTAGATAATATGCCTTGTTATCCGTATTATACTTTCTAATGACAGGTTTGTTGTAAGCACAAATAAAATTGTCGTTAATGTTGATGTTTTCTCATTTATTTTGTATTTATTGAGGTAATTCATTATTAATTTAAGAAAATATTTTGTTTTTGATAGATAGGCGATTCCAAGGCTTTTTAGTATTCATTTGGTATAAAAACTAAAAGACAACTAACTATAAGGAGACTGCGCACACCCAACATGAGAGATGAAGTGAATGTCTCAATTAGTTTGAAGTAACGGCATGTGTGTAGTATTGATTTGCTTGTGAAAAAATTATCCAGAAACTAACTGACCCGACAGACTTCGCAGTGCCTCAATCGATAATTAAAAACCTAAGCCTTTGTATAAAATAAACTTAAAACATACAAAAGGAATCCGTCCGACGGGGGACACATCAAAGTAAAAACAAAATTGTTATTTTTATTTAATTCCGGGTATTTTCATATTTATTTAAACCTTTTAAACCTTCTCTGGACTTCCACAAATAATTCAAGACCAAAATTAGCCAAATCGGTCCAGCCGTTCTCGAGTTTTAGCGAGACTGATAAACAGCAATTCATTTAAGTATAGAAGATAATCACTATTTTGCATCATAGATGTAATTTTATTTTAAAAAGAAAGCTTGAAATAGCGGTCGCAGAGACATTTCAAAAGCACGAGTAACGATTGCCTCGGGACACTTTATAACAGCGGTCTTAATCGTGATTGCTGGAGAATCGAGGTGTAATTAACATTAATCATAGAGATGCGGACTTCGAGGATTAATTGTATACATCAGTCCTGACAAACTACGTTTGTGCGGCGTATGCCATTCTCGGATCTGGAGTGACCATCACAAGGAAATTGGTATAATTTTTCGTGATCTATTACAATGTACCTACCTATCTATAGTATTTTATGTAGATATTATTTTGTAAATTTTGATGAAAGGCGATTGCATGCAGTAGAAATGCGAATGTTGCGATGGATGTGTGGAGTAACGAGAATGGATAGAATACAGAATTAATATGTTAGAGGAAGTCTGAAAGTGGCACCTGTGACAGAGAAGCTGAGAAGTGCGCGTTTGGGATGGTATGGACATGTAATGAGACGAGATGAAAATGAGGTTGGTAATAAAATGTTAACTATGAATGTGGAAGGATATAGAGGAAGAGGTAGAAGAAATGGATGGATAGCGTGAAAGACGATATGGGTAAGAGGGGAGTGAGCAAAGAAATGGTATATGATAGAAGAGTATGGAAGGAGAAAACATGTTGCGCCGACCCCAGGTAACTGGGAGAAGGGCAGGATAATGAATGATGATTATTTTGTAAATTTCCGTAAGATTTTTTTTTTAAGCGTTGGTTGCAAGCTTCACAATACGCCGCCACTGAGGAGTGGCGGCGTATTGTGAAGGAGAGAGGTCTCCTCACGCAACGTAGTGTTAAGTTTTAAGTTATAACAACTTTTAAATTCAAAGTTCTTGCACATAAACGCCGCCATCGTCCTCATGGAACTCATCAATTATGACGTAGAGTTCGACGAGTGAACTAACCCATAAAACCCACACAGCCCACTGAATTTTTGTACCGGATCTTCTCAGTGTGTCGCGATTTTGATCCGGTGGTAGATTTTGTGAAGCACTGCTCTTGTTAGTTCTAGTGTTAGAAAATTCTCTCAGGTTGAACACGTGAGCTCACCTATAGCGTTGCTAGAATAGCCATTTAGGCTACCAGAGAGTGGGTGAAAAAAAAACAGCCTTTCCATTGGAAGAATCAAATAATTTTACCACGGTTTTCATACCATTTGTAGTTCTGAAACAAATTTTCACAATAATTCAACATTCCTCATTTTTTTGCTTTCAGTTTCGTGAGCTGACATCGCGTGAGGGACACGGAGGAGGTCCGTGCCTGGTGCTGGGGCGTCGCTGCTGTCATGTAGCCGGTCACGCCAACAGCGCTACACCGCACAACTATGCGGAAAATAACTGATTCTTGCAATCCGCGACACCTACTTACTGTTATTTTATTTAATAATACATTTAAACTATAGACCAACGCTACGCTTCTTAGTTTTTTGTGTTCACAGTCTGTTTACCTTTGATGGAATGATATTAAACCGTTGTATCCCTTCTCTAGGTCACTTCGGGAAGGGCCAAAATAACCGCTTTCTTAAAATCTATAACTGGTCTGTCATGTCCGTTTATATCTTTATATCCATGTATGTACATAGCGATCAGTTATGTTTTTGAGTATGAAAGATGGGACAATCGTTATAAAATTGAGACCATCCTCATATTTTAAGGACATCTATATTCTTTAACGTTGTGATGTTTATTTACTTTGTGGATCACGTTACACCTTTTGAAGACCATCAGTGTACCTATCTGTTTTCTTTTTCTTTCACTTATCTCTAGCCTAAAAACTACAACTGACTTATTATTCATTGTAGAGACTCAGCGATGATGTGTCAAGCTGCATAAGATCTTGTTTCGCAACTTCCTGTTCTATCAAATGGGTCTAAACGTTGATTTCCTATAACTGTTGCCTGTAGAACAACAGACAGCTGCGTGTGAGTGTACGTCCGCTGTAAATCAGCGCCTGCGCATCTTTCTACCAATAGCTGGGGAACGCTAACGCAATGATATTTGCACCTGCCGTTCAAAGGAAGCTTTAATGAAATGCGTTGTATTTTGAACACACTCGGTGACTCTGTGAGGATTTTTACATTTCCAATGTTATATTTACTTGTTTGTGGTTTTTTTATATGACAGTAAAGTACGTATAAGGATCTAAAAATGGGACAACGTATAAAAATTGAGCGTAACTATTACGTGGGTTTGTTCGCAACCATGTTTGCCGCATTTTGCTACACCAATTCAATGTACAGGAAATTAAAATTAAAACTTCAAGAAGACATAATACTATAATAGATTCTATACGCATATATGTGGCGTTACAAATAGTAAAATAAATAGTAAAGTAAATTTTTTGGTGCGATTTTGGTAAAAAAAAACATTTGTTGTGCTAGGGATCTAATTCTCACAGCCTACATTACACATCCGGTACATACATTGTAACCATGAAGAATAATATCGATGCGAGAAGAATGTGGCAAAATCACACAAGCACTTCTCTCTTCATTTAAAAACTCACGTTCCAACTTCCTACTAAACAATGCAGATACTAATTGAATATAGGTAAGAAAGGGCCGACTAGAAGCATGTGACCGGCAGTCTCTGCTGCAGACTCGGAAACGATTAAAATTCAAAGCCTGTAGAAATGTAATGTAATTACTTCTCCGTCTGGTCAGAGTTCTGCGGACTTTTATTCGAGTAATTAAGTTTAATGCCGGTTTTACATCCCAACTCGAATGTTAAATCGACTCCGCAGATGAGTTAGATGATCGATAAAGGAGTCTTTGTGACGACAGTCATTAAAGTAATGTGGGTCGGAGCTACGTTTAACAAAAAGTAGTAGGCCACGTTTTCTGAAGAGCAGTAAAGCTTTGTATACACACATAGGCGTATTTGGTTGGTTGTAACAATCGCGGTATTGTTCACGGAGGCTCGTTGCTCAGGTGTTTTCCTCGCACAATCAGCAGTAAAAGGAACGAACCTTTCGTCGGAAATATACCAGGATCATTATTTCGCTTGATAATAATAGCTCGTTCTAAATTTTACAGGAACGGTAATCTTGAGAGGTTTTTCAAATTAATTAACGTGCTCTTGAAAATAACAAGACGTACACTTATTTATTGGATTTGTCGGAACAAGTATTGCCAATGGTTGCTGTTTTGTATTCTGAATTAAGTAGGTATGGGTAGCAATAGATAACAAATTATATACTTATCGGGCATCGGGAGGCCGGGCTGTCGCATATGATTGTTGATTCGGGAACTCGTCAGCATAGGTATCCATGGTAGGCGTTGAATTTCAGGAAATACCTGGTCACCGTCCTCGCCGAACCCGTCGCTAGCGACGAAGGGCTCAGCGAGTAAATTAACCCATAGACACAGCCCACTGAGCTTCTCCGGATGTTCTCAGTGGGTCGCGTTTTCGATCCGGTGGTAGATTCACGAAGCACTGCTCTTGCTAGGGCTAGTGTTAGCAACACCCCCGGTTTGAGCTCCGAGAGCTCACCTACACGCTAGGGTAATGCTGATATAGCCTCTGAAGACTATCAGTAAGGTTGGAAAACAAAAAGGAAATAGTGTATATTACATTATAAAAAATAATGTACATTAGATGTTACCATTTAACACCAGATGGGCTGTGAGCTCTTTCACCCATCCAAGCCCTAAGTTAAATAAAATCGATTTTTAGTCTGTATTATCTATATTAAGATCCTTTCTTTCCTAAGACATGTCCTTTCTCACTGAAACCATAAACGAGCTAGACTAGTAGTAGCATCTAAATGTGAACAGTTTATTATTTTACCCTGAAGTTGGTTATTTTAATGTTTCCTGTAATGATTTATGTTTAGCAATGAATTAATACAAAGCAAGTACAGGAATGCTTCTTTCTACAGAGGTAGTGCTATCCAAGTGCTATATAGTGCAAGTGATATTTTAAGTCCAGTAAAAATTCATTTGTGTGATTCGAAATTTTAAAACGACGTGTCTCTTGTAATGCTCTGTACGAACCTTAAAACAAACAAAAAAAAATTGCGTTATTGAATAATATAAGTTAAGATATTTCAAAAACAAACTTGTATGTAACAAATCAAAATAACAGTGACATTTCAAAAAAAATATATTTAAAATTTAAAGAGTAATTAAATTACGGAAAACCGAACGTATTTTGCCCTAATAAACATATAATATGTAATAATAATGTTTGTTTTGGTATGAAATTATTTTTTGCAAACCTTAAATCTAATTGTTACTGATATTAAATTTTATAAATTAAAATGTGAAATGCACACGTAATATAAATGTATGTGTAGAAACAAATCAGAGTGTTTGGAGGATTTTGAAAAATGGACGATGATTGTGCTTAGTAATGAAAAACTGTTATATAATATGATTTTAACCGTTAGTGAAATATACCTATTAGAAAAATAAATAGCCTATCGGCTCAACGGTAGAAACATTCTTAAGCCGGTATAAATTGCTGTCGGAAGACCGCTTGGCGGCCAGCACAGGTGTGCTTATTGCATCATTTCGACGCATTCTTGAGTTCTCCGGTTCCATTAGACCCTCAGTACCAATGTATTGAACTCGTTAATTCATACATTTTATATGAAAGCCGCAATAAAAACACAGGCGTATCTTGTAAAGTGTATTGGTAAAAGCTAGGTTTAGATAAGTTATTAAAGTTAGTGCACATAAAAAATCATTGAGTATTATTTTGCTTGAGAACTCCCTGCTTCATTTGTTATTTTAAGATGTTCTCAAAACAAGGTTTACATTTTAAGTAGTTGATATATCAAGATGTAAACGAGTTCTTCTTTTGTATATTACTTATTCTAGTTTATAAGATCTTCACAGAATTATTCATCTTGGTCAACTTACATAATTGGTTATGAAATAATGCAAACTAGTTGATATTTTTCGAGAATCTTATGTCAAATTGTTTATTTACGAGTATAAATATGTCTAATATTATTTTGACAATGCTTAGTGATTTATAAGGCATGATTTCTAAATGTTGAAGTGTCCTCGTGACGTCATCTTGGGTTTGTAGACTGCGTGCCTCCGAAACTGACAATATGATGACAAACACAGATGTAGATATAAACACAAATTTAAATGTTCATATTGTATTAAACATTATACAAATTATATTCGTAGGTCTTATGCTAATGAGGGCTACCGGTTTGATGGCGTATTTATTATCTCTTAAGTCTTAACGTGACATTGTTTTAGTGAATGACTGCTTAGAATTTTATAAGCTTTATTTTTAACTTGCGACCTGCCCTCGCTTCGCTTCGGAAACTGTAATTTATTATTGATTTCTCCACTATTTAATGGTTGTTATTATACATATAAACCTTCCTCTTCAATTACTCTATCTAAAAAAAAAAAACTCATCAAAATCTGTCATAGGGACAGAGAAAGCGACTTTGTTTTATACTATGTAGTGATAAGAGACAAATTTATTTTTCGATAAATAATTTTGCTTACAGTCTTAGAGGCAATGTAACCTAATGTAAACGCGATTGTCTACTAGTATGCACATAAAAAATTTAAATTTCAGATATTTCAATAAACATTTTACCAATATTTAACGGGTTCTTAGTGGCGAGTTGCCGACATTTCAACGCCATGGTCACTAGTAGACATCAAATCTAAAAATTGTGGTGATAGACTCCGTTAAAAATTATTAATAATAATGTTTCTTTAATTATCATAAGAATTAAAGAAAAAAAATCTTGAAGGTTTGAAACAATGTATGTAATAAGTATTGTTAAATATTTCGATTGCAGTCAACGATATTCGTTGAGGGCAGAGCACTGTTTTCCCTTAGCACAGGTCTTTTATTAGTTTGGTTATCTGGGCTTAAACTTGATATGCATTATAGAGATTGTGTCAGTGAAGTAAAATTATTATTATTATTAGAGGTCCAGCAGTAGTCGAAATTCGAAAATAATTAATTGGAATTGTAAGTTTGTACACTATTACGATTGTATTTTCAACGCCAAGATTACACTATAGAAAAATATTAATAAAGACAAAAAATATTTAATACATTCTCAATTTGACCACAGACGTCAAGAACAAAAGTTTGACAATAAATAAATTGTATGCATGCGTGTGTGTGTCAAATACATGGTAGTGTGTATAATGTTTTCTTTATTGATTTAATGTATCTTTTATGCATTATTTTTAATTAAAATATTAGCATTGTGCACTTCTTCTCTATGTTCTCTATAAGTGTGGAAAATTTTACACTCCACCGTCCGCGCAATTTTCGTAAAAATGGAAACAAAGTTTTTGCTTCGCGTATTAATATATAGATGATTGGTAAATATGCATTCGCCTATAACTGCTCAATATAAAAAAACAAACTATAACAAGTTGAACTATGAAACTATGAACAGTTAGTTACGCATTATAGTGCAATATCTTTTCATGTAATAGCGCAACTCGAAATTGCCGCAAAAAATACAAGAAAATAAAGTATTTCTATTAAATTACTAAAGAATTTACACAATAATTTTCATTGCACGAATACCCGAACAATTGGAGAATGGTTCTCTGTTGTCTATTCACGCTTTACAGCGTTATGGATTCAACGAGTTTGAATGCATTCAAAATGTCTAATCTCATTTGTAAATAAACCGACCGATGTCGGTTCCTTTCGATACAAATTATAGCAAATGACCACCTACGCCACCCTCCTAATCGGTTCTTCAAATATCGCTCTGTGGATACCGGTTTGTTATATAACAGGAATGTAATTATCACCTACACATAGTCCTATAATAGAGGTGTTAAAAATATTTCAAATGGTCATGTACACTTAACCAAAGCTATAACGTTAATGACTTTAAGAATTTTTAAGTAAACTAAACTGACCTCTCAAATATCCAGTAACTTTAACTTCGTTAGCAGTTTTTGCGTATAAGCTTTACTAAGTGTTATTATTGTGCTCACGAGTGATAGCATCGTGTGATCAAATGAAATAAATGTGAGGCCGCATCATAATATTCTGTTCTGGTATAAGGCTACGTTTGGTACCTATTCTTTTTAAATTGAGATCTTCTTGTCTTAAATAGTTTTAATGTAGGCGTCGATATTCAAGTTGCAAGTTGTATTGCTGGAACTACTCTGCACTACATGGACTATGAGGTAGTTTGTCTGTTAGTCACCACCGTGAGTAAGCTGTTATACTGAGTAAATATTACTGGTGGCAGGACCTATTGTAAGTCTGCACGGGTAGGTACCACCACCCTGCCTATTTCTGCCGTGAAGCAATAATGCGTTTCGGTTTGAAGGGCGGGGCATCCGTTGTAACTATACTGCGACCTTAGAACTTATATCTCAAGGTAGGTAGCGCATTTACGTTGTAGATGTCTATGGGCTCCAGTAATCATATAACACCAGGTGAGCTGTGAGGTCGTCCACACATCTAAGCAATAATAAAAAAAAACCCAAGGGAATTAATCATTCCTTCGACTGGATTGACTATCAATTAATTATTATACATGGTCACTCGGTACAAAAATATAGTGCAAAAACTAGCTGACTGATGTTATATAGCATAACGTGTAATGTAACTAATTTAAAGACGACTGACGATGTGACCTTACTTTAAAGAACAATCCATAAAAGTTCTTACATAATTATTTCTTTCTAAAATAATCACATTAGAACTTAATGGCTTTGAATTGTTTTAACTTTTGTAAGGGAATGCAAAAAAAGAAATGTAAAACAAGATAAATAAGTTTTGTTTGAAGTTAGCATATCGAATTCTCTGTTTATTGAATCACTCGCATTGTCATAAGTTTTGCAATGTGTATTTGTTGTTTGGCGTTTGGGTTAGTGCGGGATTTCGTGGGCCCTTTTGTTGGGCGTTCGCTTACACATACTTTACTAAATTAATTTCGGGCTAAGACGCAGGGTATGGAAGGAAAACTTTCAAGGTTTGCGTTGGTTCATTAATAGCGGTTTCACATCGACTTTGAACACTAAACGTATAATTCTAAACACGCAACTCGAATTCAGATGAATAATGAAGGGGTCTTGTAATTATGATAGATACAACCTTGTCCGGTGATATGAACGACTGTTGAAATTATGTTGAGATAATAAACCTTGAAGTTCGTATTAAATATAAATCTTATATTTTATATGTCATATATATTTCGTGTAGACAATGTAGTAAATGTTTTTTTGGTATTTCGTATGTCGTTAAAGCTAAATAACAATAAAAATATCATTGTTTCTTCAGTATTTGCATAAAATATTTCAATGTGATAGTAGACATGTGATGTGTTGCTAGTGGTTGCGTAGTATTACCAAGTATTCGTTTTAGTGGGTAAAATGATATAAAGGTCCTGTTTGAGCTGCCTTCAAACAAAGCTATATTCAATTTTTGTGATCTTTGTTATTTCTTTGAGTGGTGGGCTCAGGATGTGTAACGAAATGTAGATATTATTATGTATGTATGTGTATGTATATTAAATTATATTTACTTATTATGAAACTGTAAGAACAGTGTCTGTCTGTGTATTGTAATAAAATAATTGCTCTTCATACGAGTATCATGCAAAAATTATTATTGAGCTGATTATGTTGCTTTTTTTTCGTTTCTTACTTATGTATTTACTTTAAAAAAACTATGGTCCATAAATCTTTTATTTGGTGGGAGCTGCAGTAATAAAAATAGTATCATATTGTTTAACTAACGCCCCTAGCCCATGTTCCTAATGCAAACCCTTGCCCTTATATCAAGTACGTAGAGTAACATAATACTAAAATTGACGCAGATGAAGAAACGACAGGACAAAGTTTATTTTTCCTGTAAGATGAAGTTCCTTAAAAGGCTCTTATGTTTAGTACCTTAAATTAAATATTCTGTTTGTCTCCTACTTTATTGTTATTCATTTTGTGAGATTCGACGTATATTTTAGATTTGAAAGCTTTACAAAAATTTGATTAATTTAGTGTAACATTTCAAGAGAATCATAAATAAATTGAATATTTGTTGTCAAGCGACAAGGCTGACTATCCTTTAACAATAAAGGGAACAACATTTGTTTTTCATCGTTTCCTCACTGCTGAGGATCGCGACCACATGTGACTTTTCTCCATAGCGCTCGGTCATGAGCGGCATGGACCGCATGGTATAGACTACCACCACCACAACCACCACTACCACCACTACCACCACTACCACCACTACCACAACTACCACCACTACCACCACTACCACCACTACCACCACTACCACCACTTTCTTCACCACATCTGACCATGTGGCAGGTGTCTTGCCCACGGCACGCTTACATTAAACCATGATCCTGTTCTTATTGTCGATTACAAGAAAGAAAATAAATAACTATGAAATTTCATAAAACATTGGTCTTTAATGTACATAAGCTGACTGATTGTTTGTATAGTAATGTAAATTGTTAATATCACTGAACTTAGTGTGGTGTAAAAAATAAAAGAGTTCGAGTTATCTTATAACAATGGTCTGGTTGATACTAAATACGTCGTCGGAAAGACAATGTAGCTCAGATGATACGTCTCCTAACCCACCCTCCTTAACAATAAACTCGTTAACTATAGAAATTCATCTGGCGTCGGTCTGCTTGCTCGGACCTATATCGTTCTTTTTATGAATCAAATAAAATCAAGCCAGACGTGTTCTTATTTTTCACGCATCAACGCCTCAATGGCTTTTCGTAGTCCAATTCGGTAAGCGCACGCGACATTTACCGGTGTTCCAACCGGTTCGGCAGTCTGTGCACCATTGTATATCTGTTCGCAGCTTAAGCCAGATACATAAAGTAGCATGTTGCAGACTCGTTGTATAAACATCAAGTTTTATTGCCTGGCTATGTTCCACGGAGGGGCGTTAAACCCGGCCGAGCTCTGGAGCTTTTAGTATTTACAGGATGGGTTGTTGGGCTTAGCAGCGTTGTTGTGCGGGCGAGAGTCCAAAGTCCGAAGTACAGGTTCGTGGTTACGATGGATGCGGTCGATAGCTCTGTCTCGCTCGCGGCATCCGCATGCAGCGTGCGCGCTGTTAGCCCCCCCCCCCATTCCTCCGTACTTAAAGGCTTTCACGGTAAATGCAGTGATCCATGTCATTATATTGTTGTTACTTAAATTACAGTCCAAACATCTCTGAATAGAAACATTATACTAGTTTTTACGTAAAGCGCACAAAAAAAAGTATAAGTAAAATTTGCAGCGAAAGTTTTCCCTTTCCAATAACATTCCTGTAACAATAGCATTTTGCGTTTATATTGATTTACTTAGCAAAGCAATTGTATGTTTCAAGAAAAATAATTAATTTTAGGATTTCTTAACGATTTCCAAGCTGGAAACTTGAATAGTTTCGTAGACCATTATGTAAATCTAAGAGCTTTTCAATTAAACGCTATGAGAGAACGAGTTCGCTTCAACTCTAATGCAAAATATCTACGGTATTATTTCAATAAACTTTACTAGACTCATTGTAGTTTTACACAGCTCTAGAAATTTGTTTTAAAATAACTCTGAATATTTTTAATTTTATGTAAGTGAAATGCCTTTCATATTCGTTTTCGTAGTGTAACTGGGAATTTTACAATTGTGTTTTAATCATTCTAGTAAGTACAATTTATATTACCATTGTTCGCACTCGGTTTGAACTTTCAAGATTTAAATGATATTTCTTATATCACGTTTTCTCTTTTGTTTTGTTAAGGTGGAAAATACTGTTTAAAAAAAAAAAAAAGACACTAAGCCTAAAGCTCGTCAATGACTACTCAATAAGTAAAAAGAACATTGATTGAAAAACGCACTAGAAATATGTATTCTTTTTGTTTTTAATTTATACTAATGACATAATATATATTACAACGGTATACTAACAAAGAAATTCAATACTTGTAATAAAACCCTTGAAATCATTATATTCAAATTAAAATTCATTTTTTTTTTTTTTTTTTTTCCCTACCTATGCTGATAGCCTTGAGAGGCTACTTCAGCTTCACCCTAACGTTAGTAGGTGAGCTCGCGGGGCTCAACCGGAGAGTTGCTAACACTGACCCTAGCAAGAGCAGTGCTTCGCTGAATCTACCACCGGATCGGAAACGCGACCCACTGAGAAGATCCGGCGAGAAACTCAGTGGGCTGTGTCTATGGGTTAGTTCGCTCGTCGAGCCCTTCGTCGCAAGCGACGGGTTCGACGAGGACGGTGACCGGTGCTTGTGGTGCCTAAAAGCACCGTTAATGGATCAGGAGGATCCGTAATGACGTGCTTTGGGCGACGTCGACGGTTTACCATTCGGTCTACTGGGTCGGGTATGTAATTTCCAGCGGCTACGATGAGAGGGTTCTCATGTCGTGCCGCCTTCTCAAAATGGCGCAGCGATGCCGACTGTAGATACTTACTAAAAGAGTCGAGCTCCAGGTCGTCGTGGAGATCCACATTCCTAAGGAACCAAGGCGCTCCGACGGCTATCCTGCAGAATCGTGATTGAATAACCTGAAGGGATTTCAAGTTGGTGCGGGCTGCGTGAGCGAACACTACGCTTGCATACGTCATGACGGGGCGTATACAAGTTTTGTAGAGAGTTACCTTATTACGGAGGGACAGTTTGCTTCGACTACAAAGCATTGGATAGAGTCGTCCTAGAATAAACGCGGCGCGGTCGCGTACCGTTTTTATATGGGGACGGAATGTCATCCCTCTGTCGAGGGTGACGCCTAGATATTTGACCTTCGAGACCCACGGTATGGGCTGGCCAAAGAGAGTGATGGGACTAACGGCGGAGGTGTTTGCGCGCCTACTACGGAGTGGGATGCTCGAAGTGATGTTCGGAGGGCGACCCCTTTTGAAGAGCACCGCTGCGCTTTTCGTGGGGTTGATGTCTATTCGCCACTTCCGGAACCACTGTCCCATGGTGGCTACTGCGATCTGGAGTCGCCGATGAAGCAGCGACATCTTCCTACACGAGTAGTAGATAGCCGTGTCATCGGCGAAGAGCGCTAGATGGGTCTCCGGAGACCGGGGTATATCATTGATATACAAACTAAATAATAACGGGGAGAGCACGGAGCCTTGCGGGACTCCGGCGGTCAGTTGACGGGGACGAGAACGAGTTCCCTCTACTCGATATCGAAACGAACGGTTCGACAAGAAGTCTCGTATGATGAGCACGAGTCTGTCTGGCACTCCCATGTTGTACAGTTTATAAATTAAACCGTTGTGCCAGACTTTGTCGAACGCCTTCGCGATGTCGAAGAAGAGGGCGCCGGTCGGGATTTGTTTACGCCTATTTAGTCCTATCAGAATGTGCTCCGTGAGGCGGTGCACTTGTTGTACGCACGAGTGTTTAGAGCGGAATCCGAACTGTTCGTCTATGAGAATTTTGTTCGCGGTAACAAAATCCCAGAGGCGTTTCCTAAGGAGCCGTTCGTAGATTTTTCCTATCGTCGAGAGGAGACTAATCGGACGGTAACTAGAAGTTTCGTTTGTCGGTTTGCCCGGCTTATGTATACCGATAACGTCCGCTTCTTTCCACACCGCGGGAAAGATGCAGTGCGTCATAGCGGCATTTAAAATTGTAGCCAACATTGCTATCAGTTGGACTGGCAAAAATTTTAGCGCGCGGTTGTGGATGCCGTCGGAGCCTGGTGCCTTCCTAGGTTGGAGGTTGTGGATCGCGTCTCTAACTTCGTCCGTGGTAATGGGGGGTAACGCGTCCGAGGGCGGCAGGGAAGCTCTGCGCTCGACCTCCCTGTCGACTAACTCGGTGTGTTCGGGGTCCGCGTGTTGAGTGCTGGTGGTGCACTGCTCTTGCAGTGCATCGGCCAGCAGCTCAGCCTTGTCATCGTCATCGAATGCCGGTGGTTGGCCCGAAGGGCGTAAGAGGGGAGGCATAGTAGCGGTAGTTTCGGATTTGAGAGTCCTAGCTAGTCGCCAGTATGCTTGGTGGGAGGGCGCGAGTTGTTCTAAATAACTATGCCAATTATCGTTACGCGCGTCGCTTAAGCGGGAGTGGACTTCGCGTTGTAGACGACGCATCTGAATCCGGTTTGAATGCGTGGGAAGACGATCGTAGGCCCGGATTGCCGCGTTCCTAACTCTTAAGAGATTCCTAAGATCGGGGGACAGTCTGATGCGGTGGAAGCTGTCCTCCACATCGACTTCTTTAGAAGATCTAATGATCGCGGAAGAGATGTGATCGGTAATGATGTTTATGGATTCGACGGTGTCCTCGGGGGATGGATTCGAATCCGGGCCGTAAGGGAGGATTGGCGGAGCGGCGTCGGCTAGGCACGTGCCCAGCTTATTCCAATCCACCATGGTCCTCGTAACAGTGACTGGATTGTGAGGGCGACCGAGCTGCATAACGACAGGTCGGTGGTCTGAGTCGAGCTCTGGCATTGCTTCGATGGAACGCAAGCGCAGAGTTACGTTTCTAAGCAATGCCAGGTCTATAGTGCTCGGACGGAGCGCGATGTTATACGGATAACATGTTGGAGTTGGGGGACCGACTATTTCAAAGGTGAGGTCGTCTATAAACGCGTCGAGACGCCTACCGTTAACGTTTGTACGATGGCAGTTCCACCTAGTGTGGTGGCAATTTAAATCGCCTGCCAGGATGACAGAGTCTCCCATGCCGAACAGTGACTCGATGTCACTGCTCAGGAGGGGCTTGTCCGGGGGGAGATAAACGGATGCGATGACGATCGGCTGGTGTCCCGTCAGCGAGATACGGCACACTGACGCCTCGATATGTGAGAGCGAGGGAGTATCGAGAGGGACAACGTGCAGGGCCCGCCTATAGTAAATGGCAGTCCCGCCTTTGGAGGCGGTGAGTCTGTCATTCCTAACCATGACGTAATTCGCGACTTTCGGGTCACGACGCGAGGGCTTCAGACAGGTTTCCTGCACTAATAGAATATCTACAAGATTGTCGCGGAGGAATTCAAAAATTTGATCGCGTTGCCGCGCGAGTCCGTTAGCATTATAGAATGCTAACGTAAGGGAATACGGTTTTTCTCTACCTTTTTGCGCCATTGGTTACCGGTAAAGATTTTATAACGTACGCGACACGGACTCGTAGACGTCCATGTGATCGAAAGCGGCCGCGAGCCGCTGTTCGGGGGTTACCGACCTACGTATCGCGTCTGCGAACGATCGCAGACGGTCGAAGTTGACCGCGGTGACGAAGTCACGCACGAGCGCGAAGTCGTTGACGGCGGAGGGTTGCGGGGGACGGAACGCGGGCGCGGGGCGAGGTGCGAGCAGGGGCTGGGGCGCGGGGCGTGTCACGAGCGGGGGCGGGGGTGCGGTTTCCGTTCCCGCCTTCGTATACGGCAGCGGCTTTTTCCACGCCGAGACCGTGGGAACTGCAGCCGGCACGAAGGCGGGTTTCGGCACTGAAGGTGCCGAAGTCTTTGGGCCGACGGTTCGCGGAGCTGGGTGGGTTGGGCGTTTTCGCGGAGCCCTGGGACATCCACGGTAGTTCGCGGGGTGCCCTTGCTTAAGGCATAGGACACAGCTGGGAGGTTCGGTCGCGGTTTCCCTATCTCTAACGCAGTCTAACGTAGCGTGATCGCCGAGGCATTTCACGCAGCGGGGGCGCGCGTGGCAATTACGCGCCGAGTGGCCATAGAGTTGGCACCTGTAGCACTGCCCGGGAGTGCCACGCTTGTGGGGGGCTTCGATCGAGATCCCGGATAGGCCGCAAATTGTCGTGAGACATGCGATCTTCTTTTTGGCCTCCGGGGTGGGTTCTAACGCCACGAGTATCATATTATAGGGCTGTTTGCCCCGCCCGCTGTGCATCCGGTGCACACTAACTATCGGGAGGGCCTGAGCGGTCAGATCCTCCTTAATGTAGTCTAAAATTCATCCAAATTTAATTCTCCACGGACATATACATATAGGCACTGGACTCTGATTAAACCAGATGTACGAAACATTCAAAGTGTACAGGAGAAAGTCAAGTATCAAGATAATTGGGCTCTTGTCTCACAATTCCTTTTGCACGAATTGCTCATAGTTACCGTTGGCGGAGCAATGCAACCACAGAATAGGCTAATATTATCTTGCACAATATAGTGTTTATAATGCATGCAATGTAGTCAGGTTATGGCGAAAAAAATTAATGCACTTTTGATATGTTGGCGAACCTACTTTTACCCAAAGATGGTTTGTTATATAATATAATAAATAATTGGATACTTGATCGTTAAAACGCCAACTGATTATCATATTTTGGAATGAAACAAGAATCAGGATGCTAGAGTTCAGATTTAGGCACAGATTATTTTCATGTAAGACATGTAATGAATACATGTTTTATAGGTATATATATTTTTGGTTAGCTTCCACGAGTTTCTCTGTATAATCGATTCAGGAACAAAAACAACTGTAGGGGAACCGTGCTAACCGTGATCTCCTGGGGTATTGATTAACTGAAGTGGTAGTTAGAAGGAAACATGACTCGTGGACCAGATTTTGTTAGTGCCCAAGAGCCATTAAAAAAAACCGCACGTCATAAGAAATTGTTTTTTTCCTACCTTCTCTAGTAACCTCGAGGTGTTATACTTGATTCTCCAGACGAGTAGGTGAGCTCACGGGGCTCTAACCTGAGGAACAAGATATAGTGTTGGTAGGTCTTTCAAAAGTAGGACCGAATATAAAAGTCTCCAGAATTCGGTGAATGCCTGGAGTGCAATATTGCACGTTGTAGTGATGCCACAGACATCTTTCATAATGTTGATAATATTCTTTTTACGATTTGGAAGTTTTTTTAATACTTAAAATGTAGCGTAGTAACGAACTACACTGGGGAAACATGAAAAGTCATCCGAAGTCTTCAAAACTACACTATCAGCATTAGTGGTTTTGTTATATTAAGAACTGAATGAATTAATATTTTCAGGGACACTCACTCAGTAAATCTTATTAGGAAAGCTCCTTGAAGCATTTTTCCAAGCCATCTAATTACATAATGGAACAGGCTCCCACAAGATGTATCAGTACTATATTCAACTGTCTAGAGAATAAGCTCGTACGATTCTGCAAATCTCATTTTTTCATAATCATCATCTAATAAGTAAAAAGTAAATAACATTAATAATAATAGTTGCTCGTATTCCGAAATTTTTGAAATCCAAGAATGCTTCCATTAAATGATTTATAAGCTCAAACGGAAACATAAGCAAACTTAATCATTAACCTTTCACAAGGAATCAGCTTACTTGGCATGCGCCCGTATCTGGTTTGTAAAAAAAAAAACATTCGCCGATCTCGGTCGAGTTGAAAATAATTTGAAAATATAATAATAAATCTCTTGACAACATTCAATAATATCCAATTGCTTTTAGTATCGATACAAAATGAATGGATTATATAGTACCGTAATGTTAGCACTGCAAAGGTTGCTCATAGAATTGACGACGAAGCTATTCATATAAATGCGCAGATGAAAGCAAGTGTCCTAGATGAATTGAAAGTAAGTCTGCTTCATTTCTGCATTGAAAATTTTCTCAATAGACTAGTTAGATTAAAGTAAATGGTACAATTACTGTAGCGTAATTATCATTCAGTACGTTGAGTAGATACGTACGCCGTCTGCGACTCTCTTAATATGTAAAAGTAATCATGATAAATTAACAGAGTTAAGTACAGCAGAGACAAAAAATGCCGAAAGAAAAGAGAAGATAAATTTTTTTTTATGCTTATTTCGGTGGACGAGCTCACAGCCCACCTGGTGTTAAGTGGTTACCGGAGCCCATAGACATCTGCAACGTAAATGCGGCACTCACCTTGAGATATAAGTTCTAAGGTCTCAAGTATATTTACAACGGCTGCCCCACCCTTCAAACCGAAACGCATTACTGCTTCACGGCAGAAATAGGCCGGGCGGTGGTACCTACTCGCGCGGACTCACATGAGGTCCTACCACCAGTATAACAGTACAACAGATACAATAAAATGTCAAAAGAAAAGAGATGAGGCGTAAATTTTAAATGACAAAAACATTTCTTAATATAACAAAAAACGTTTATTATTTTAGGAAATGATACAAAATCAAATAGAATCACTTAGAGTATCGTGTATATTCACAGCGTTTCTCGTTACTGTAACTCAGACCTATAGAGGTTAATCCTACCTCGATTCATCACAATCGCTGACATTTTGAAGCATCTTCCTGTTTATGTACAAACGTGAGCTATGCGAGTTCTTACTCAATACCAATAGATTTGATCAAATTGAAAACGAACATAAATTTAGCGCACACAACATCAGAAGTTATGTAATGGCAGTCATTGTAAATAACTAACTAATTATGTAATTGAAAACTGTTCTGAATACGTTTTATTGAATGTTTATATGATTTATTTCCATTGAAGTAGGAATACAAAGATATTAATAAATTCTCAATTTATATTTAATAGTGTTTTCTTAGATTCGTGACACAAACTTGATTAATAAATAATAGGTGTCATATATAAAAGACGATTACGAGATAAAACTGTTTTTCAATTTAATTTGAGAACATCGTGTTTTATTACATCTGAATGATAACCCGTTAATCGCATTTCATTTAAATATGTTCACGTCAAGCCTTTTAGAAGTAGGGTATGTAGAGAAACGACGTTCTGCGATCATACTTTGCACTGAAAAAAGACATAGACTTGCCACGCATCCAGGAGATACTCAACCGGTCACAAAACTGCAACAGACTTTCTATGTCACTATCCAAGCCGTCTCCAACAATCATGACAAATGAAAAAAGATGTGTGGTGTCGTGGGATACCGGATAGGAACGAAGTTCCTTTTTATAAAAATATTAATTTTAAGTTCTATTCGAAGTATAAAGAAAATAATTATTCGGGTATACATTTTTTATTATGAACTTTTTATTGATAAGAATAAAAAAAAACTACTTTACAAAGTTATCAGCTTTATTTTATTCACAATGATTTATAAAAAATATGTAATAAAAATATGTTATTTTTTGTACGTTATTACAAAGCTAAGTCGTACACTGTGCATTACTAATTTGTACGTTATTACAAAGTTAAGTCGTACACTGTGTGCGTTACTTATAAAAATCTTACGTTACGGACGTTTTTTTCCGGTTAGGGTACCCCTCCGCATGTTCCCATAAGGAACTTCGTTCCAAAAAAACGTATGCGTGAAACACGGAGCTGAACACGATGCATTATGGACGGTATCTGCCTCAGTTACGGTTTTAAAGACAAGAATATCGAATAGCACTATCATTAGCACATTCGTATCTAAAGCAAAGATGGCAGGCGGGCGCACCTCCTCGCGTCACACGGGACTGCTATCCGCCTGCATTAATTAATTACATAATTCAACTACGTCACGTTGCATGCATTGCGAAATTTTATTTCAAATAAAATATTAGTATAGTTTCTTTTTTTTTTTTCATTGAAATTATAACGGTTTTCGTGTCAGGAATCGCAACTAGCGGACATCGGAAACGGTGATCTCACGAGCGGTTTGTCTCTTAGAAGCAGCGTTTAGTTGAAATCATACTAAGGATCGCAGCGTAACTTTATGAGGCAAAATATTCTGACACACTTCTCGCTAATTTTACATGCAATAGATGCAGTGGCTAAATATAATTGTACGTTCTTATTCGTTGCGCATCGGTCGGCCACTGTGACGGCGGCGCGAGCCATCACACGCATCCAAATAGGCAGCCATATACATCTCCAGCGTACGAATGAGTCTTTTAATTTAATGTTCTGGATAGTAATTCGTTTCAAAACAATGACTTCGGACATGACGTTGAGTGCATATGTTATGTTTAGATGTGTTCAACGTTTAATATACCAATGTAATATTGAATGGTAGTAACAAGGAACAAACTAAAGGACCGCTTTTGTTACTCTGTGATTTTTATGTTAATTACAAAATACTCGAACGCAGACCGTATGGGACGTGTTAACGTGGTTAATCGTGATAAGCTCACGATATAGCATTTATATTCAAAATATTATGTCATTTATTAATTGAAGTATGCTTTAATAATATCTTTGTACGTATCACAAACATTGGGAAGTACCGTTATCGGACCCTCCCAAGCTCTACCAACCAGTTTAATGAAGAGATTTGGCACGACTCGGCTGCGCGGGCTTTAACGGTGTCTGTCTCTTTAGTTAGATAAACAACTTCTATTAATACTATACGATACAAACACGTTCTGTTCGTGCGATTCATAAACAAATTTATTAATGGTTATGAAATTTCGAAGAGTTTTGAACGTTAACAGATATCTGAGTTTATGTGGCTTACTTGTGATGAACATCGAGATTTAATATAAACAAGCAAGAAAGTTCATCATGTTTTTAAAAGTCAATTAATTTGTACTTTTAAATCTTTTTCTGTATTCTCGATGATACATGTCGAAATATTCATTAGTACCATTGTATGTATACTGAATTATTGAAATATTGGATTAATTAATGTGAAACATTTTTATTAAGATGTTACGTAATATTAGAAGAAAGAAGAAGATACCAAACACCAGAGACACTATTGGCGTTATTTTGAGATAAATAACATAGACGCAGTACTAAGTATATTGCGTGTTTTATAGGTAGAACTTTATTGTGGAAAACTTGATATTATCATGGTGGTATAGCAATAACATAATTTTTATTTTTCAGTGTAAAGGTGAACCAAACATAAGTATTATAATTATAATTATAAAAGACGAAAAATAAACCTTTTTGTGGTATTTAGACCTAGCTCAGCAGTTTAACATTTTCTTCTGTATACTGGGTGTTAGAAGACCGCTTCCGAAAACGAAGACAGACGATAGTACTAATGCCACCTTTGATGATGCGACGGAAAAACGTTTTATTTACGTTCACTATTATTATTATCCATTATTTACGCTCTATCATGTTAGTACAGGTAAATGAAACTATAGTTTCATAAAAAAACACATTACTTTATTTTAAAAAAACCAGCAATGAAACACAAAATCAAAAACAGCTAATGCTCGGGTCAACAAACGCACAGGCGTAGCGCGGAGCAGACTCATGCGATCGCACAAATACTTTTTTACATTTGTCTAAATAACTCCATCATCAAAGGTGTCTATAGTAGTATCATCTGTCTCCGTTTTCGGGAGCGGTCTCCTAACATCCAGTATACCTTAAATTTCCAAATAAGTTGAAAAGTATAAAAAAATTAAGAAACCCGAGATTTCCATTCCGCTGTCCTTCACTCTCAACGCGAATTCGATTCGCACGCAACTTTAGGAGATATACCATTTTATGGCCTAATGTTGTGAGTTCAACCTTTCGATCCGTCACAAAACTCACCAACACTCTCACCCTATCTTAATCTCTGCCTTTCATATATGTAGTATAAATATTGTTCACGTCATGGTATAATTTGATGTACTTATTTTTTTTTGCAGAGATGTGCTTACCGGAATTCATAGGCATCATCAACGAAGCCACCCATTTTGACAAATGTAGGTTGACGTTTCAATTTTACTTTACAAAAGAAGTCCCACCTGTCAAACCAGAACACACGACTGCTTCGTGGCACGTTGGGTAGTAATTACCTACGCGGACTTACAACACGATTTACTAAGGCTTTTTTAATTGAAATGAGCGTCTTAAAAATCACTAAATATAATATGTACATAAGAGCTTAAATAACTTAATTTTATTAAATTATCAATAGTAGATATTATTCCTAGAACCGTAATATTTCAAAGTTAGTGAGTTAATTTCAGCTTGTTCATGATCATCATCACGATTCTTTGAGTACAGATGCAGTTTATTGAGGGCAAGAAACGTACAGACTTAAGCTTAGATCACGAGTAGAAGGGAAGTCTTTAGTAGCGTTTTGTCATGTCGCCTGAATCACGTTAAAGATTTTGAACTGCTTCGATTACTTTTTTGTACGCATTAACAAGCTCATGGCCCATCTAATACGATTACGAAAGTATCTAGATTTCACAATAAAGCGGCAATTGATTTGATGACGTGAGGACATCTTGCAATCGCATCATCATATCGACGCTTGAAAGGCAAACGTGACTAAGCGACAATAACTGCTTTATATATTAATGATAGGCAATAACCATATTCGAGGCGCAAAAAAATATATTTCTAGTTCTATTAAAATCATTTCAAACCTACAGCGAGATTCGTTAAAATAGATTTTTTTCAGGTATTTTAACTTTAAATTGGTCTACTGTAAAGTTCACGCAATTGTCGCTTAGTCACGTTTGCCTTTCAAGCGTCGATATGGACTATCTTGCCTATCAAACTGAAACGTAGTTACGAACATATTAGAAGATCGAGGCTTTGTTACTGAATTGGTCAGCTACAGGAATGGTGCTTTATACAACAGTAACAAACAGAACTATAGTTTTCGATAAAATATTATGTATGGGCGTGCGAAGCGTGGCGTTTTCTGATCAATTACACACAACATTTAGGTTCAGCATTTACATGTGACTGACCGTATTTACGCTTCGAATCTTGAATTGTGTTCTATATCAATTTTATTTATGCATGTAGGTATGTATTTCACGGCAACAATGGGTACGAACATCACAGGTACTGTCAATATTCCACATTTGCATACTCCTCCCGTTCGAACGTTCCTACCTCTATTTCTACCCTTTAGGCGCTTTGTGGTACGGTGACACTCCTACATACCTACGACATGGAAACTTTAGGTTATTAGTTTTATATTCAACCCAATGTTTCGAGATATCTTTAGGAAGATTACATAGTTGTAAAGTAAGTTAAAACGGACAAAGTACTTTTGTCTGGGGAACGAAGATTTGTGCCTGCTTAAAACGTTCGGCTTTTCGTAGTTTTCGGACATAAAATTAACCCTTTTCAGAAAATAACTTAGCTGCTTAAAGTTTACAAATTGAATCGGAGAATTCTAGACTCCGGTGTCATGTAAAAAGAAAAAAGTGCTTTGAGACAATTACAAAAACGACAAAAACTCTGGAAGCAATCCAACGGGCATGCTCTTAATTGGATGAGACCACTTCCTCTAAACGACATCTTGCCGGTGCTGACTCTAGTACTTATTCGCCGGCGTTTCATAATCAACCAGCGGTGTTATCTAGAGATGGAAACTTCAAATGAATATTGTTTAAATTATTTAAATAAACGAAAAATGGTATTCAGTCATCTCTTGTATCTTTCATACAATATGTATAAAATCAAACGGGCAACGTCTACAATTTATAGCACGTTTATATTTATAAAATGAGATAGATAACGTAAACCATACACGCGCTTTGATTTTGAAGATAATACTCATAGTGCCCGTTTCATAAGTGGATATTCATGTCACGGTGTAGTTAGGCTATTGTTTAAGTCGTAATCATGATTAAGGTGAAACGTTTTGGGCACATCTGTGAAATAAATAATAAGCACCAATAATAAATAATTACTTATTTTATTCGTATGTACCTTTAGGTAAGGTACAAATAAATTCACCATCGATAATAAAAATATATTTTTTTTGTTTTTTTGCAAACCTACATCGAATTATATTGTAATTCTGACTGATCATTATTATTTCTTCTGTGTATATAAGACTTTACTACTACTACGACTAAATTCTTGCTGGAAATAATTTGAAGCAAGCATTGCTAAATGTTTTAATTGCTGGCCGTCATGAATGATTTGTTGCAAGTAGCGAATTTCGTTTAAACAAAGCAGATGAAATGGGAACGCGTTCTAAATATTAAGAACGTATTTAATTCACGAACACAATATAGTCTTGAATGCGAAAAATTATGAAAATAAGCTACCGAGTTCAAGGATTGAATAATGTAAGTAGCTAAACCGATCGTAGATAGAGACAGGTACCTACGTGGTACCCGAAAATAGGCCTGTCTCGGTCATTGCCACGACGCGGCGCGTAGTCGTAGGCACCAGTCTGCGTTGAGTTTCGATGGAATAAATGACAAAAAATATAACTCGTTTGTGTTAGTAGGAGCAGCGCGTTGTATAACATATTACTCAGTGACAAAACTAATAAACAAGTTGAATAGGATCAACGAATATATTATTCCAAACATACATTTCAAGCCATACATAATGAATACAGTATTTTGATGTTTTTGACTGTTAATGAATGAATTATTTTTATAATGTTCATCAATGAATTATAATAGTTTAAAACCGTGTCAATAAGATCGAGGCAATTTTGTGAGTTACTAACAATGCTGCTTTTATAATCAAGATCATTCATGAACGCTCACGGTTGGCTTTAAATATGTATTGTTTTTGAATGAAGGCTTCAGCAATATTTAAAAATACTTAGCTTACATATTTGTCAGTTTCATTTTAACAAAAAAAATATATACATATAGTAAAACCTTATTTTGTTTTCATTTCGTCATTTTGTTAAAGCGATCCCACTAGTTTTCTAAAGGTGTATTTTCTTTGTACTTGAATGACAATATCTCATTCGGATCATTATCTAGGCCTAATTTTCTGTTCCAAAGCCTCTTTACACTTTCATTCAATGGTTAAACTAATTTATTCTGTCTCACGACATTTCGCTTTGTTTTCACCTTTTTTTTTGGGAATTAGGTAAAGCAATTTTCGTTATACGTCGCAATACAATTACAATGGATGTATTGGATTATTTTAAGTTGTCTCAGAGTGTGTTTTCATTCAATTTATTCGGATTTCATTTTCGATCTCGTACAAAACGTGTATTAGAAAAACGGAACTCATTTATTGAGTTTAAGAACTGAGAATGGCAGTACGTAAAACCGATTTCCAAGTACTTATTTTATTAAAAGTTTATCTCGCTTTGCCCATGACGTTATTTCATTGCTTTTGTCCTTTTGCTTTAGAGAGTTTATTTAAGTGCTAACTCGCTTAGTGTCTAAGTCAGGTTACTCTAGAGAAAGTTAACAGAGTTCAATCTTCAACATTGAAAAGTGTCCATTAATGTACAAAGAATAAACGATTTAACCGAAATGATACATTTACATGCTTTGTAAAGTCACCGAACTGGTTTTAAATATTATGTTTTTAACACCTGATATGGCTCGGCTGTAATTGGTAAAATATCTAATTGGCTCTAGTTGGTTTATAAAAAATAAATGTTTAATTGACTATTCATTTGTTCATTGAAATTGTATTTCAAATGCCTATTGATATTTAATTTATTTATAGTTAGCAAAATAATTATAATTTATTTATTATTATTTAAAATATAATTAAATGTAGTAGCACCTACTAATTGCAATATTTATAATAAACAATTTTCAATGGAACATAAAGCAATTCTTTACGCGTCTCAACTGCAGACTTAGCTGGTAGATAAAGCATTATGTTCGCCTGTGTACTTGTGTTTTTTTTTTTAATACACAACGAAGGGTTTTCTTTCCATTTATGTTACAGGTAGCGGATAGTACCATGTGAATTTAGTTTAGAGTGAAAATAATCACGGGTGCCTTAACTACTCGACTAACACGACGAAAGATTGAACGGAATGAAAATGAATGGGCTGAAGCGAGCACAGGCTCTATCACAATCACTACTAATTGAACGTTTCGTATGTCGGTCGAGAAACGTCGGTTACATGGCCTATTTATTGCAATTGATACGAATTGATCTCCATCAAGATTTGACTGAATTTATCTGCGATTCATCTATCGATCTTCAATTATTTTTAAGATATAGCGCTTGAAGTGTTAGTTTTGTAACACAGGTTTTCCTAGCATAGAAGTCAGGGAATATTATTATTTTATACCACATAAAAAAATCATGTATATTATTATACTAGTGTTATGAATTCTTGTACGTGTTTGTATTTTAAGAGGCTTGAATAAATATTATTATTATTATCGATACTTAGAATACAATCGTATTGAAAAATGAGCTAGAAAATCAGATAAGCACGATTGAATTTTCACAAAGCTTACCAGGAATTTTTTTAATTTCAGCTATTCTCAACGTTTCCTAGCAGTGACTATTTGTGTACTAGGGAAAGTGGATTATATTAGTCAAACCATTTTTGTTAGGGTTCAAACGGATTACTAACGTAGCATATACAGTCTACAATCTGGTCATTGAAGCGAGGAATATAACCTACATAGTAAATGGAAACCCACGCAGGATCCAATTGAAAATTCGGCGCGTGACACTTGTTTGGCCTCCTACATTAGTACTGACATTGAGTCTTGTTAAATTCAACGATTTACTGTCCTATTTTAGCCCATAATCGAGCAGCACAGGTATTATTTACATGCTAGAGAACTAAAACAGAGCAATTGATGTATCAGGTTTTCACTTTTAGTTTTGAATCGTGTTGTTTTCGTGTGGTCCGTGTGCATTAAATAGTTTGAAAACTAAGGAAAAGTTATAGTGAAATTTATTTATTACATATATTTTTTATTGCTTAGATGGGTGGACGAGCTCACAGCCCACCTAGTGTTAAGTGATTACTGGAGCCCATAGACATCTACAACGTAAATGTGTCACCCACCTTGAGATATAAGTTCTAAGGTCTCAAGTATAGTTACAACGTCTGCCCCGCCTTTCAATCCGAAACGCATTACTGCTTCACGGCAGAACTAGGCAGGGTGTGGTACGTACCTGCGCGGACTCACAAGAGGTCCTACCACCAGTATTTTATGTCTGTGTGTTTAGATTATACTATCCTGGTTGCCTGACAGAAAACATGCTCGCCTTTAGTCCGCCACTATAACCGTATTCATTATGCGTATAAAAGAATAAATGTAATGCTTTAATTGAAATATTTTAATTTATAAACTAGGCACGACCTTCAGACATGAAGATGCCGACACAGAAGAAGAAGAAATTTATAAGCAAAGAGTCGCACGTTAATTTACGTCGACTTGTTAACAAATACGTGTTGGGAAAGGTCATACGAATTGAAACTTACTATTGAAGTGTTAGGTTCGTCCTTAATTTTTGTTTCATATTGTTAGATAGACTGGATGTGGCGGTATCATACAACGCAAGATATTTGACAGATGCCTGAATCTCGCTTACGACATTTTCAAGATAAGTTCGCATATATACAAGTTCCGAACAACAACATTCGGACCGTCGGTCTATCGAGCAAATATCACCAACTCGGTGGAAGATCTTCCCTTTGTCGTATATTCCTACACTGGATAATAAAACTGAATGTTTATCTATGGTATACCAAACTAAGATTTCGTATTCGTATGTCGTATCACTCTTGTCAGAACGGTCGTGGTCGTCGTCTAGCATCATTGCTGTGGGCAGATGTTATGCGCCTCGCGAACAATCGCCACTGCTCCCGGTTTATGGTGAGTCTGCTGGTACACTAAGATTAGTGGTTTGTAAAATTAAAATGATAAACTCCCGAGAACAGATATAAGTAGTTTCATTTTGTGAAAACGAACCTGAAAACCGAAGAAATTATGGGTACTTTTCATAGCAAATATTTCAAGTGCGGTTTCACTTCCTCCAATTTTTTTGTCAGTGTTTGCTGTCGATATTCAATAGATTTCAAGAGCACGCTGAATAGAGAATTGACTGTTCTCCATTCTTTAGATTTAAGTCATAAAAAAAATGATTTGAAGATAATGAGTAAAATCCATTATAGAAGTGATAGAAGAACTCATGCGATGATTTATGTGTTATTTTACAACACATCACTACCTAATGTTTTCCATTTTGTATTGCCTTTGTAGGTAGACGAGCATACGGCCTAACCAATGGAATATAGACACCGTCGCTCAAAGACATCAGCAATGTTAGAGGCACGGCCTAGCCGCTGCCGCTAAAGTTTTAGAACGATACAAATATTTAATACTGGAGAGATATATTCGTTTATACATATTTTATAATCAAAATAGTCAATGAATGAATGATATTTTATTTAAAGTGGACTCATAATTTTACTTTGCGTAATACATGATATAGGTCGTAGTTTTGATGAGGCTCGTTTTCTTTGACAAGAAATACTTGGATGCAAGAGTCTGAGGTTATGTAAATGTCATTATTATATCATCACGAAGCACGGCAGTTTCCCGCAGGGTCAGATCACTGAAGATAAGTGAACCGCACTGAATCGGTACTCACGATGAAACGCCGTCTTTAGTTAACGAGATCGGCTTTGTATTAACGTAATATTTTAGAAAATCATTCAAAACACGAGTCTGTTAAAGCTTTATTATATCTACATAAGACTCTTTGAGTAATTTCTCAAGACATATAAGAAGGTCTTTCGATGCAAAATCGTTTCTAGATATTGAGTTCTTAAATCATTGATTAATTAAACATTTAATTTATATTTATTGGCAAATTTAGAGCTGAATTTGTATAACCTCCCTAATAACACTGGCGCGATGTACCCATACATTCTGGTTCAAAAGGTACAAAAGTTATTCATATGCATTTGTGAAGTTTCTGATTCTAGCTATGCGGCAGCCACCACGTCCTCTTGGACACAGACTACCGCTTTGATTATTGAACTTGGCTGCTGATAGACAAAAATAATAATAATTTTATTTATACCCACTAAATGCTTTGGTACTTATACTGCAGTTTCGCATTGTATCTGGAATTTTAATTCCAATATTATCTTATTAATGCTGTATTAAACATGAGTATTATTAATACCTACATATACGTACAACACTAACTTAATTGTTTTTGAATAGGGCTACTAGTGTAGGCTTTAATACTATAATAGATTAGGTTATAATTAAAACTGCCTTATGTGTGCTTTGCTCTATTATAAAATTAGCTTAATTGAAAGCTTTACCTTCACGTTCAATGTTAGTGCGGGCTGTGCTACATTCACCGTCGGTTGCAGCACCCGACCACTGAATTATTCCGTAAGTCACCCACCTTCGATCATGTAAACCGGTCTAAACAAAGAGTTCACAGTTTCTTAATAAATAAATTACTAAACCAAATATATTGATGCCCGAATATAATTATAAACTTACTATATTAAAATAAACGCTTGGTCCATATATTTATTCATGAAATTGGTTCATGAAACGATTTATTCTTATGGAAATAGATTGCTGGACCCAAAACCACTGTGCGCTCTTTCTTTGACCTTAACCAACTAAACTAACTGTTTAACTGTGTAACTAAGCTTTATAATAAACGAAAACAAGATCGCATTTTAACCAATGCGTACGCTTCTTAAAACTTACTATACTCATCACGAACAATGGGATCGTAGTAATACCGTGATGTGGTCGTAAGACTCGTAAGTGGTTCGGAATCAGTCGGCTAAGTTCGGCTTATAGTTATTGTAAGAGCGAGAGATGTGCTTGCTCTCTCGCTCGTTCCCGGGAGACAAGGCTAGAGATTAGATCGCCGAACCATAAGAAACAGAAACTTTGTCGTTCTCGGGGCGTTGGCGTCGTATAACCGGTTTCGTTTTGTAGCTTTAAGTCCTGACAAATAAAAAGTCATGCATAAATAATCATGCAGCAGACTGGTAAGCTTGTATAAGGGGCTGCGTATACCGACCGTTGGAAGGAAACTATTACTGAACGGAAATGGACACGGGCGAAGGTAGAATGGTTAAAATAGAACTAGACTCATGAACTACTGCGTGATATTGAAAATTTATATGAATAACTACTGCCTGTGGCGCATTTTTTGGACTAGATAGAATAATCAGCTTACGGCTACACCTAGCTTTAAATTTTTACCGGACATCATAAGCATCAACGTGCTTATTACCACCCATCTTCTCCAACAGTTGTCGGTCCTACCTTTAAAACCGCAATACACGACTGCTTCATGCTGACGTAGATAAGACGATGGTAACAACTTACAACGTTACAAGCTTGGTAACAATTTACACCACCAGTCAAACATTAAATAAAGTTTTGTCAAAAGCAGAATAGTGTTAATATTTTTCGTTTCCTGAGGGTGCAGGGACAAAGTAAAAGTGAGAGGATTAAGTAGTATTTTTAAAACCGTATTAATTTCTACAGATTCTAATTCAAAATTGAAATACATAGTTTTGTTCGTAACATAATTTTGATTTGTTTGTGTTTATATTTCTTCAATATCTAGTATCATATTATTTGATAGCTTAGTATTTACGTATCAGTATTGATATTGTAAACAGATATCAGCACAAGTTTAAATATGTTTCAGATGCAAACAGATTTTCATTTATGTTGAATTAAATTACGTTAAAATCATTTACATCGCAATGTTCAAAATATATTTGCTTCTAGTACTTTGTACAAGAGTCAAACCGGAACAGTCTGCTTAATTTGACCGCATAGTTAATAGACACAGGAGCTCATGGTGTTGTCTTATGTGATGAAGATAAAGATTAGATTTGTTTGGCAAACATCAGGGATTGCAGTGGCCACTGTTTCTGTGCAGAACAAGAGCCCGTTAACGAGAACAGCGCTTGTTTGTTTTCCCACGGCTCTTGAGTCTCGCGACAATCAGGACGTACCGCAACGAAGCCGTCTTTCGTCTGCAACCGATCAGCGACGAATATTCGATAGGGCACGAAAAGCAATTGATGCAATTAAAATTATACGCGTTTACATAATTTCGCTTTATTTCCATAACGCTTTTACTGGCCATCACTGAATACTGTTATGTTAACAGTCAAGATTTTGAAGCATGAAACTTATCGAGTAAGAACGAAAATCTATATACTAAATGACTGCAATAATTCGGGGTTCAAAATTTGAAATAAAAATTTTCGTAAGTTTCTATGTACCTACTGACTTCCGTAATGAAGAAATAACGCAATATAATGTATTATTGTAATTATTATGTATTAAGTATTATTATTATATATTAAGTATTATTATAATAAGTACGTATTATATATTAATGTAATATATTATACTAGTGACCCGCCCTCGCTTCGCTTCGGAAACATTAAAACACACATGAAACAAAAAAAAACAAAAAAAGTAGCCTATGTTCATCAGGGACAATGTCGGCTTCTAATGGAAAAAGAATTTTTCAAATCGGTCCAGTAGTTTCGGAGCCTATTCGAAACAAACAAACAAACAAATCTTTCCTCTTTATAATATGATTATTATTATTATTATTATTAAGTATAGACAAGGCTACACAATTTTTCAGTGTGAATAAATACCAATTATAAGGTATATTGTGGGCCTACACGTAAAGGTACCATCGTCTACTTATTTCTGTCACGAAGTAGTCAAATGTTCCGTTACGATGAATGGGGCACTCGGTATATAAGAGAATTAAGACGTTTCAAGCTAAGTAGTGAACATCTCTGCCCTTCTAGATCAATAGAAATGTTATTAAATTGATGAAGAACAATTAAAAAACTTTACAGTAATTTAAAATGCTCACAAAATACATCTATGTCCATCACCAACTACATCTATCTACATCTACACATTTAAAAACAGACGCCATGAAAATCTATTTAGTGTCTAATTTTTGACGATATCTAGAGTTTATATTACGAGTAATAACTGGTTTCTAAGCAATTTACATTCGAAAAAAAAACTGTCCAAATTTAAATGAATTGAATTTGATTGATTGATTTTGTTATTATAATGAACTTGGAAACGTACTATTTTTGGACACGTATTTTGAGACGATAACATAAACAAAAGACATTTTTGTAGATTACTTTAGTAGATTAGTAGTCAAATTTACGTCATGAAAAATATATGAAAATGTTGATAAAATATATATCTTCTTACTGCCGTCCATATGATGTAAATCTGTTAGTAGAGCTCACAGACACCGCTGCGGAGATGCTTTCGCTCATATTTAAATGTGAGGGCAAATTCTTAATTGCCTTTAAACTACTCTTTATTTTTTGAAAATTAATCTGTTTTGTTCTTATTCAGCTTCACGCATAAAAGTATTATTGAACAACCAAATCAATCATAAAAGTAAATCCTCACAAATAGTTTTTATTTTTTAATATTCCTACCTATTCGCTGGTAGCCTGAAGGGCTATTCCGGCTACGCCCGGACGGAACAAATCAAATACTTTTTAGTCAAAAAGGAAACGGTATAGTAGTCTTGGACGTGGAAAATATTTTAAGAAAAAAAAAACATCGTTTATATGAAACGTAAAAGTCGATTCTGTTTATTTGCACGCGTCTCGAAATAAAGATTTAGGTGCTGTTTGTCGCTGCCGAAACAAACGTGACGCGAATGAAAAATATGAAAAAGATAAATCTCTTCTTTATATTATATTCTGTCAAAGATACATTATAACAAATGTACACTTTAAGATATATTCTGTGTTAGCCAAGTGTGTGCAGCATTGCTAAGCATTGGGATTGTAAAGCGTTTAAGCTGCAGATGTGTAGAGCTTAATGTTTTACCTTTAAATGCTCCTTGGAAATCTTCAGTCTTCTGAGATAGTTAATCCAATAAAACTTTAAGATATGAGTCATTCAATAACTATTTTTCTTATTATGCTAATGGAAGTTTATGATCACTAAGATACAGTGCAGCTACACGAAGATTACATTCACAGCAATCGAATTAGATGCTCTTCTTTTATCCTAATAGTTTCGAACTAACATGTGTTGTTTCTTAGAATAGACTTTATGAACGTAGTTTACTGAAATTAAATTTTGAAGCAAGCACTTGAATAATTAGATTTAAAGTTGATTACGGATCACTGTCACTAAGTAATAACCACTCAAAGTACATCCGAATACCGATGTATCTATCACCGAGCTCGGTGATAGTCAGGATTAAAATTACTTAGAGAAGATGCACGCGTTCGTCGCTTTGGGCGGCCGGCGTGACACTGGGCGGGCGGCCACACCACAATTTGCCTTTGCTAAAAGTTCATGGCAACAAAACGACTTTTTGAATTTTAGTGTGGACTTTTGATGTTGACACAAACATCACCCAATTTAATTCTGTATACATATTTATGTGGCCATCAATAATTCATAAGATTTGTAGATTACAGAATTTATTTACTGAACCATAAAAGTTGACTTGTGTTTTTTTTAATATTTTTGAATCAAATAAAATGAATAATTTAAATAAGTTATTTGAATGAAACCAACCTTTCAATGAAGTTACGCAGCTTCACTCTCAGCTCGAATGTGATTATCTAATAGTTTTTCACGTAAAGCCAGTAGGTACCCAGAAGATGTCGATCATCGTCGAATTAACTATACGAATTGATGACATTGGGAGAGCAATAAAATGTATTTGTTTAAGATAGTACTAGATTAGAATTTAAGTTTGATTCATAAGATTTTGTTGATTTCGATCCAGCATTCTTGTGGTAAATATTGCTAACAATAAATAGATAAACGAAAATAGCTTTAATATAATAACTGGAGACAATCACACAGGGTCGTCTAGCCCAAACTTCGGATAATCAGATTATAATATAGATATTAGTACGCAACTCATTATAGATATTTATATATATTAAATACTTAAAAGATGAAAAACTAACCTTTTCATTACACAAATGTTTGCCTGATGGAGGGATTCGAACCCTTTGCTCAGCAGGAGAGCAAAGTATTGCACTACAGAGTCAGTCAGCAAATGTATCAAAGGGGTAAAATTAGAAAATATAGAAGGGGAGAATGATATTTTATAATATTGGTTTCCATTATCAGAAATTTGAGATAACGAAGCCACACTAACTTTTAGGGAAAGAAACTATGTACATCATAATATATATTGTATGGAATTGGGTGACCGATTTTTTAAACATTTATCCAAAGGCACATAGATAGTTGAAATGCCGCAGTTGAAATAGTATTAAATGCCACCCAGAAACAAAATTTATTAAAATGTAAGCCCGTATTTTATAAACTTTAATACAGGACTCTGATTATCTTATGTTCGCATAATCAGACTATTTGCATATTTTTTTTATTGCCCTTGTAGGCAAACGAGCATACGGCCCACCTGATGGTGAGTGGTTACCGTCACCCATGGACTTCAGCAATGCCAGGGGCAGAGCCAAGCCGCCGCCTCGCATAGTTGATATTTACGCGATCTAAAAAGTAACACTTCTCTCCAGGCACACTGAACGGTTTTTTATGCAGCATCAATCATTGTAGTTAGTAAAAAACGATTAAAAACGGTCGCCTTAGCAACACCCACCCCTAATTTTTACAAACCGAAATCCTCCATAAGCATCGACAACGGCATAGTTACACGAACGAATATACCGCCATTTTATTTCAGCTCAATGTATGAAGTTCACATTGATAAAATTAATTGTAAGTCTGAGGAGTTATCAATCATATTATTGCTATCGAAACAAATGTATACATGCCTTCAAGTAGTATTTGACACCGTAAATTCAATACTACTTCTATTTATTAGAAGATACAGAAGAATTTAAGCACACCCGAATGGCAACACGGGAAAGTATTCATTGTCATTGTAAAGGAGCAACTCGGGAAAGTGCTTACTAATTTCTCATAGCCTTGTTTGGTTCTCGGTATTTTCAAGTTTGCTTTATGTAGATAGCGAAAAAATCATTAATTTTACTTTCAGGCAGCGTTCATTAATTTTGAGCAAGTACCGCGGTCTAGTTTTTTCTTGGAACGAGTTAGTGTATACAGTTTATTGATCATTGTTGAACAGGCGAACTTGTGATTAACGTATTTCATACTGTCGGCGTAAAAAGTCAACGATTCTATGACATAAAGTTTCCGAAAGTATTTCCTAGTTTCGTTTTGTGTTTCGGGCCTATACTTATATCTACACACGTTACTTATAAATTTCTCGAAGTTGAAGCTTCAAGTTTGTAATAAAGAATTGCCTGAATATTCTTTAGTAGTACCCTAACATTCAGAATAATACATCAATAATAAATTATACTTACATCCACATATACTACGGTAGAACTTTCGACCTTTTTTGTTGTTTTTGTAAGAGAAGTGCCAATCAATTACATATAAAGACACCGTTATCTGTGAGCTTTTTGTAACCTTGTAGACTTGGGCAGTGCTCTACGTAGCGTCATTCTGTCAATTCCACAATTACCGCAATTCGGGAACTGTGTCAACAGAAGTGATCCTGTGGAGATATGCTAGTTATTCTGGCGCCGGTGACAATTGCAACTAGAAATTCCGTTACTCCTAACAAATGTTTGCTGCGGACGACGTGGTATGCAGATTGCGTTGACACTGAAACCTCAATCGGAGTTGGGTCTGTATCTCTACATTTATACAAGGCTAGTATTTGTATAAGTATCGACTAGTCATGTTGTTCAATGTCTGTCAGTTGCTCGTGACTATTTAGAGCGCTATGGAGTACTCAACAATAACAAATTTCTGGATCGGACTAATTAATAGAACCATTATTAGATGACATTATTTTCTTTTTGTTTTAGAAATGGCCTGGAAAAAATTGTTTTAACTATTTATTAAATTAACTATTGGCACGATTTATTTTACATGTAAATACATGTCTACCACACAAGCTATGTCAGTCGGAAAGTGGGACAATGAATGAACTGATCCTATAAGGTGACTTTCTACTGTGAAATCTGCTAACGCTTGCAAAGTTGTAAGAAAATTACTTTGGGTTTATTATTATCTCATAGACTGTAGTAAATCTAGATAAATATGATAGTAGGTATTTTCATCATAAAAATAGACGAGCGAACCACTTCGATAACATCAGTTCTATCAGCTTTATGACAAGGACGAACATATAAAAGTGCTCACAAAAAATTATATTTGTATTATTTGCAGTAACACGTAACTGTTTCAGCATTACATACTTTACGGTACTGTTAGTAAGGAATCGATTTCTGTCAGTACCTAATATAAAATTCACGATTTTCAGACAAAGAATAATACTTGAACATTTTGTTAAGTTAATGTTCGTGGTATTGGAATTAAACCAAATCACAATGAGGTCATTTTGAAATTTAAGTAAGTATGTAGTCATATAAATTCTTAGAAATTGTTCCCATGCAGATTTATTACTTGATACTGTTGTGCTCATCTACTGCGCGTCTCCAGAGATTTTTTTACAGAAATCGGCTCTGGAATGAATTTCCCTCAAAGTTGGCTCATGGCTATGACAAGACCTTGTTTGATCGAGGTCTGAAAATACACTCGTGGACAACCAGCGGCTCTTGGCATCGTTAATATTCATAAGCGCCGAAACCACTCATCAACAGGTGGGCTGTATACTCGTTCGTTTTCATAGGCAGCTAAATCGTAATCGCTTAAAAAGCCTATAGGTAAAAGTAGAACAATCGCCTAACTACTATAGGAACCTGTAAATAATAAGTGCTTAAACAAATGAGTGTATTCTGTAAATTGTATGTATTATACGTTTAATGCTTTTATATTGTGGAACTGTTGATTGTTTTTTAATATTAGGACAGCATAGGATTAAAAAAAGCCAAACAATTTTGAACCCAACTGAAAAAAAAAAACGTGTGGCACTTGGGAACTGCCGCGGTAAAGCTATTGCATAGCATTTTTTATCAACTTATGCAATTATAATTAGACAATGATAATTCAATATTAAAACAATAATAAAACAAGACCACGCTATATTAAACATTATTAAAAGCAAAACCTTAACTGCCCCCTTCACACTCATAAGCTAGACCGCGCGAGAGAGAGATGGAATGACTTTTCATGATGCGCATGCAGTGTGACGTCACGTTACGCGCTTATTCACAAACACTACACAAGCGCAACGTGTGAATGTGTTGAACGCGAGCTACTTGGTAGGCGGAGTGAGGGGTATAAGGTTTTTTTTCGTTACGGAATTTCATGATTCGGTCGCCGCGCTCAAGGGCCGCGATAAAATCTATGCAACAGCTTAACAATTAGGTTTTATTAAATGCAATCTGTTAAAGTATCATATCAAATACTTGAGTAAGCTAGTACAATAGTATCAAATCGAAGCTTGTCATGGTAATTCATAATGTCATGTCGTTTTTCAAATCGTATTTTAGTAAACAGTTTTCAATCGTTGAACTGTGTCAACACACACTATATAACACAGAATAAGCAGATCGAACATTTTAATCGCCGAATCAACATTTTTATATTCAGGAAATTGAATTGATTACTATCAAGAACATTAAGGCGTCGACAGTCATTATCTTTCGTTGAACGAGGTGTCTAAAAAGTTTTGGATTTAATTGAAGACGTAGTGATACGCTGTGTGTTAGAAAGGGACGCTGCAGAAACTGGTTTTATTGTGTGTGTAGTTTGTAAAGATCTATTTAATTTTATTGTTACACGTTGGTTGGTGTTTAATGGTTCTGGTAACCGGTTCTCGGGTGTTTTGGCTGCACCCACTAATTTCCTGATCATTGTATTATATATTTACGTAATAGAAAACGAACGCAAAATGTGCTTTGTAATTTGTCCATTTATGTACAAAGATATTATCATAGTTCCAAAATGTAAACAAAAAGTAAAAAAAGAACTTTTTTTGAAAATTAAATATAGAGAAAAGCCTGTTACGCACAACTGCTATTACAACAATCCATACTCGATCTTGTGGATCGAATGGTAAACACTCGACGTTGCCCTAAGCACGTCATTACGGATCCTGCCGATCCTTTAACAGTGTTTTTAGGTACCTCAAGCAACGGTCACCGTCCTCGCCGAATCTGTCTTGCAACGAAGGGCTCGACGAGTGAATTAAGTCACAGACACAGCCTACTGAGTTTCTCGCTGGATCTTCTCAGTAGGTCGCGCTTCCGATCCGGTGGTAGATTCTGCAAAGCACTGCTCTTGCTAGAGCCAGTGTTAGCAACACTTCCGGTTTGAGGCCCGTGAGCTCACCCACTCGCCCGGTTACGCTAGCATAGCCTCTCAAGGCTATCTATCAGCTTAGGTAGAAAAAAAAACAACAATCTTAAATAGTATCTAATTAAAAGAAAACAATTGCTCTGCTCCTCACAATTAAATAAGTGGGCGTTTAATAACAAGTAATGCGAGTAAATGATATAGAGGATGCCAATATGCCTGCGGGAAGAAACACATAATTGATTCTACGTATAACCTCTGAGGTAAATGAGACTGGCGGTCCGGATCACTCACAATGGAAATCTGCCTCGCCATTACAGGAAATAGCATGCGATGCATCAGCTCTCGTGCTGCATTCATGGTGACCACTAATGGCAACTGAGCAACAAAAACTAAACCTGTTTGGCAAGGCATCCTGTGTTTGATATTCTTTACGTATCGTCGACACCCATACATATTGCTGTGGTATTTTAGTACTTATAAAACGGAACTTTAGATTTTTTACTGGTGGTAAGACCTCTTGTGAGTCCTCGCGGGTGGGTACCACCACCCCGCCTATTTCTACCGTGAAGCAGTAATGCGTTTCGGTTTGAAGGTTGGGGCAGCCGTTGTAACTATACTTGAGACCTTAGAACTTATATCTAAAGGTGGGTGGCGCATTTACGGTGTAGATGTCTATGGGCTCCAGTAACCACTTAACACCAGGTGGGCTGTGAGCTCGTCCACACAACTAGGCAATAAAAAAAAAATATAACTAAATATAACTGTTACTTGTAGTACATTATGTTACAGTTTAATATTGTTGCGAATGTAACCAATAAAACGAGACCTTTAGCGGTATCCTGTGATATCATAGTTGTAAAGTCAATATTACATCATACTTAAAATACGCGAATTGAATTATTAAGTATAATTTAGTTACATAAAATATATTGGATAATAAATGTTCGGCCCTATCTGTAGAGCGGTGGATTAAATTATTCGAGTCACGTTACATTCGACACCGCTACCTATTCTACATACTCTTGTTCAGCTAAAGCCAATATGCCCACGACTTCAATGAATGCCAAATCACTCTAGCTTGTTCAATAACCATTGTCTATTAGTGGTCGCTTGGTATTCATGTGTCGGTCCGTAGAACCCGTTCGACAAACGATACCCATTTAGTAGTAAGTGATGGTGAGTGCCGGTTTCGAAGTACAAAGGGCACGGGGACATGCAAATAACATTCGCATTATGTAAGAGCGGATGCGCCCGAAGATATTTACATAAGAATACTAATAAGTGATGCGATTTTCACAGCGGCAAGTCGTTTACGTGCAGTTCGTGAGCTTCGAAGCTCAGTTCTGATTATACACTGCCACGCTGATTATTATAGTGTCCAATCTAGGGCACGGAATTAAAACGAAGGCAATTTTGCGAAAAACGAAAATTTCTGTGTCAAATTATATGTTCATTTAGATGTTATTTCTTAACTTCTGTAATTTCTTCTTGCCGGTAGGCAGCGGCTTGACTCTGCCCCTGGCATTGCTGAAGTCCATGGGCGACGGTAACCACTCACCATCAGGTGGGCCGTATGTTCGTCTGCCTAAAAGGGCAATAAAAAAAATGCTAAGTAGTAACGTAACGGCCCATGGCTAGGTGGTGCGATAACCTCCGAAGGGTGGTAGGCAAGAGGTGAATGAGGTGAGCAGAAGACCGGGCCTATGTCCAGCAGTGGGCAGTTTTGATGATGCTGACGATGATGAAGTATCTGCATTCAGTTACATAATTGATAAATCATAGAGCGTGTAAATTACGCAACAATCTACGGGTGGTTAAAAGTTCAAGTCAAAATGCCAATCGTTTACTTGTTTTCGTTCAGAGCGATCAGTCTAAAATTACTGTGTAATTAATTTGGCCGGCGGTCAGTTTGACAAGACGCGTGGGTTTTGTAACCAGTGACGTATTGCCCGCTTGCGTTCGTGCTTCCTGCACTAACCTTGGACACGGAACGGTCACTAGTGCAAGAGTCGCATTTCAGCAGCGGATGAATGTACTTTTTTTTATTTTTTTTATTGCTTAGATGGGTGAACGAGCTCTCAGTCCATCTGGTGTTAAGTGGTTACTGGAGCCCATAGACATCCACAACGTAAATGCGCCACCCACCTTGAGATATAAGTTCTATGGTCTCAAGTATAGTTACAACGGCTGCCCAAACCTTCAAACCGAAACGCATTACTACTTCACGGCAGAAATAGGCCGGGTGGTGGTACCCACCCGCGCGGACTCACAAGAGGTCCTACCACCACTAAGAATTACCACCAGTTATTTACACTTATTAAAAATTCGTGAACGATAGTATTGTTTTTACATGCGGCTTATTGTCTTTAGAGTATATTGAAATGTTGCATGAAATTGCTAGCTACGAAACTTACAAAAGATAGTCTAGAGTTTAAAAACAGATTTATTTATTTGGACAATAAAAAAACAATGTGATGTTTTAATTTCATTTATTAATTTGACATTACTTCATAATGTATGTTAAAATATAATTCACGGATTTATTCTAGTTTATATCGATGCGAAAATTGATTTAAAAATTACTAGTAGATATAGTTTTATCAAATCCGCTAGTTTCTGTATATTGAGCCGTATAATATTGTAAGTTTGTATTAGCGGCCCGTACACTTATCTCAGAATCAGGACTAGCTAAGTCAGTGTTTATAAATGAACAGAATGCACGAACTCTTTTCGAGTTATTATTTCAATCAACTCAACTTGTTTGTTATCAATCAATTGTTAACAATCAGCTACCCGAATTTTATATATTATCTTATCTGAATCAAGGCGGTTTTACTTGTTTTTGCTATTCGTTTATAACATTATCAGATGAAATTGCGCTGTTAATAATAGATATTTTGTTAAATAAATTATTCAATTATTTTGATGATTTCTAAATGTCACAGATAGCACACGTCTTTGCAGATATCAGTAGGTGTTTAGATTGAATTAAATTACAACTACATTCGAATAAAATGAAAACTTAGTTCAAACTTGCGAATTATAACAGCATTAATGCTGTAAGTTAAGTTAATTATCCGTTGTTTTAAGTCGTCGTGGCCTAAAGCATAAGTCGCCCGGTGCATTCGTACCCCGACTATGACTATACCTGTGTTCGGATCCCGCAGGCACGTACCACATTACGAATGACTTCTACGATGAAGAAATAGCATCGTGAATGAAAATCGGAGTGGCAAATGTTTATTTTGGCGCAATTACGATTTCTGTGGCGTCTTGTAAGTTCCTTTAGGTACCACTACCCTGCCTATTCCTGCTACAAAGCAGTAATGCGTTCAGGCTTAATTAGGCATCTGTTCTATTATTCAACTAAGACTTAGAACTCAGGTTTTAATGTAGATGACGGAATTCATGTTAGAACGTCTATGGACCACGGTAACCGTGTAACATAAGATCGGGCATAAGCATATTCACTTGTCTAAATAATAAAAAAGTAATTAATATTTAGTATTTTCTTCAGTTTTCGCGAGTCGTAGATATTATAATATTAAAACTATTTTTAGGGCTTACTCTCCCGTTTTTTATTATCGTGATTCTAAGAGTTACCGTTTGCATCAGTTTTAAAATAACTACTCCCTGAACCGTATTCTCTATTTGTAACTCAAAATTTTAATGCAGTATTGACAAACGCCTTATTCGGCTCGACTGTACTTCAGTACTTTACAGTGTTTTATTTAAATTCTTCAGGATTTAAATAAAACACGTTACATGATTGTGAAGGTTAACAGAATCGGATCCCAGGAAATCACAGTTGACAGTTAATGGATGCGATTAAGTGCGGCCTGTGAAGTGGCCTGAGACGGTACGAGTTTACACTACCAATGTTCGGTGCGCTAGAGAAATGAACAGGGGATAAACGTAATAGAGCGTTACGTTAGTATTGCTATTGTATTGATATAAAGAATTGTTAAGTTTGAAGCGTGTACACTCGATAAAGTGGGGGCTGTATTATCTATCTGTCATACTATCCGCTATTTATGTTATGACAAGAGCAATCGAACGAGGCGAATTAGTGAACTTGAACCGTGCGAACTTATTCATAAACATGACGAGCCATTTCTTTTTTAATACTTTGGTGGGTGGTCGAGCTCACAGCCCACCTGTTGTTAAATGTATTAAACCAAAACGCATTACTGCTTCACGGCAGAAATAGGTGGGGTAGTGGTACCTACCCGTGTGGACTCACAAAAAATCCTATCTTTTTACACAAATTATAATTTGGCGGGTTTGATTTTTATTACACAATGTTTTATTCCTTCACCATGGATCAGTCAATCGTGAACATTTGTCAAGTACGTATTTTATTAGAAAAATTTAGCAATTAAGAATTTTTAGTGGAATTTGCAGGTATTATACACTAGCGCCTGAAAATATGCAATAGTACGAGTATCTATATATTAATGCGTGAAGCAAAAACTTTGTATCCCTTTTTACGAAAATTGCGCGGACGGAGGAGTATGAAATTTTCCACACATAT
The DNA here is from genome assembly GCF_030269925.1 of Bombyx mori. Taxonomy (NCBI): domain Eukaryota; kingdom Metazoa; phylum Arthropoda; class Insecta; order Lepidoptera; family Bombycidae; genus Bombyx; species Bombyx mori. The sequence continues at coordinate 10,877,611 of NC_085111.1, forward strand.
AGAGAATATAGAGAAGAAGTGCACAATGCTAATTTTTTTTTAAATAATGCATAATAGATACATTAAATCAGTAAAGAAAACATTACACACACTACATACCATGTATTTGACGCACACACGCATGCATACTATTTATTTATTGTCAAACTTTTGTTCTTGACGTCGGTTGTCAAATTGAGAATAGATTAAATATTGTTTGTCTTTATTAATATTTTTTTATAGTGTAGCCTTGGCGAAATTTGTGTTATAGAACTATAAAATACAATTCCAATTAATTATTGTCGAATTTCGACTACTGCAGGACCTCTAGTAAAAGTATAATTCAGCGATTCCAATGCATATTCGTTTCTTTCGAATTTTAGATGAGCTATTTTTTTACTCTCAAAAGTAAATTCCTTTACTTAATAGCTTAATAACACTCGGGTGGATGACCCTAAGCCTGTGACGATTTCAAAAATTAAACAAGCTTTCGTGACTGTAATTCACGCTAAAATTATTCGGTCGACGACCGGTCGCCCGAAGGTGGCCATATCAATTTACTTTGGGCCAATACTATTAGTGAAAACTTAAAAAAAAAAAAAAAATTGATCTTTTATTACCCCAGGGTATAAAGTTTAACCTTTTGCGGAGGTCAGAAGATGCGCAACCTTTCAAAATATTCCACAATAACAACCTATTTGAATGGCATTGGAGTTTCTTAGAAAAAAATTTATCAAATTTAATTTGAACATTTGTTTAATTCATATATTTTTAATTGGACTCTGGCTTCATCACGATTCAATATCCTACGTAAATGTAGCTGTCAAGTCGTGATTGTATTAACATATTCCGTTCACTACTACGGGGAATAGATTATGTATCTATTATCTGTGGACATTTAAATATATCTTTTGAAGTTACAAATCTTGGAATACACTTTGAAGTCATCGTGGCCTAAAAGATAAGACGCTCAGTGTATTGGTATAGAGCGATACGACTGTGCCAGTGTTGGAATCCCATAGGCGGGTACCAATTTTTTTAATGAAATACGTACTTAATTACGAATTACTTCCACGAATTACTTCCTTCCACCCTCACGAATTACTTCCACGGTGAAGGAATAACATCTTATAATAGAAATCAAACCCGAAAGAAAATAGTTTGCATAATTTCTGGTGGTAGGACGTCTTATGAGCCCGTGCGGGTTTGTACCTACAATTTCTGTCGTGAAGCAGTAATGCCTCTCGGTTTAAAGGGTGGGGCAGCCGTTGTACTGTAAAACTAAGACTTAGAACGCATATCTCACGTTGGGTTGCAGCATTTACGTTGTTAATGCGAGTGATTTACGTTGTAGATGTCTATGGGCTTCGGTGATCACTTAACACCAGGTGGGCTGTGAGCTTGTCCACCTATTTAAGCAATTAAAAAAATTGATCACATATCTAACATATCTTTGCTGTGAAACAGTCATGCGTCCCAATTTTGAGGATAACGCTGTCGTTATACAATTTAATTGAGGCTCAGCCTCATGTCACCATTTGGATGGCAGTGTAGAGGAATAACAACAAATGGAAGATCTTCCACCGAGCGGGTGATATTGCGCGGTAAACCTACGAGCCTTGTTGTTCTTTTTTTTTTCCTACCTAAGCTGATAGCCTTGAGAGGCTATGTTAGCGTAACCAGGCGAGTAGGTGAGCTCACGGGGCTGAAAGCTGACGTTGTTGCTAACACGAACTCTAGCAAGGCCGTGCTTCACAGAATCTACCACCGGGTTGTTGTTTGGATCTGTTTACATACATGCAAGCTTATCTTGAAAATGTCGTAAGCGAGATTCAGGCATCTGTCGAATATCTTGTGTTGTACGATAGCTACCGCCACAGCAGGTATCACGTTATGATCTTTGGGCTTCGATAACATTTAAATCACAGGTGGGCCGTGAGCTCATCATCTAGAGCATTAATAATAAACAAGAATATTAGTATTCTAGTGATCACGATTTCCTCTTTAATTAAAGCCATTATTGTCCTTTAGACTAATTGATATGTAAATTAATAAAAATAAATTTATGGTAAATATTTCATGGGTATAATTGTCTATTAAATGTTCATACGACAAAAAAAAGTTTTTAAATGAGTGTTTAATTTTGTGTGGTCTTTTGTAAAATGTAACAAAAAATGACAATTAGCCTAGGACTGTAAAACCTACAAACAAAAAAGAAGCTGCTATAATAATATCTAAATAATAAATATAACGCGCAAGCACTAAACAATTAGAGCACTGTGAGAGCGAAATGAATACAATCAAGAATCAAAGAGGTTTTTTTAATGACATCACTGTTTATCTGTTAAATTTTGTATTCATTAACTTATTAACTTAATATATGTATTTGTGTTTTAGCAGTAGGCAGCGACTTGGCCCTGTCCTTCCTGGCATTGCCGACGTCCATGAGCGACTTAACGCGTATCCACTTACTGTATGGGCCGTATGCTCGGCTGCCTTCACGCGCAAGAAAAAATAAGTACTAAAAATATCTCTATACACGTAACCTGCCCTAAGAGGTAAACTGATAAAAAAAACCTACAAAAGGAAATTAATATCTGAGCATCCATCGACTTTTGTTGGTTCAAAAATCAACAAACGTACGAACGAAAAAACAAGCTGGTTATCTTCAATTAGTTTCCGAAGAGAACGATCGACGCTAGAATCATAAAGAGGGAGTAATATAGACGGGAGCCGGCGATGGAAGGGGGATCCGGTTTGAAAAAACACACCAGCGGTCCAACGGCTGCGGTCGCGTTCTATGGCAAATAACAGGAAAAAGGCTTGCATTTCTTACTTCAATAGCGAGCAGCGATTGCGACCAGAAATGTATCGGATTATAGTTCGATATTGTTGATAAACACTATTTAGATTTTCTCTAAAAGAATTTTAAACGAAAAAATATCATATACCTTTAAACGAGCAATTCTTGTATATTAATATATATATATATATATATATATAATCTGAATCTCGGAAACGGATTTTCATAAAATTTAGTATACAGGGGATTTCGGGGGCGATAAATCGATCTAGCTACGATTTATTTTCAGATAAAGGTTGTTTTATTCGTGTTTTCAATAATCAACTCTTCCCGACATGTATTGGCGAATAATAATACTATTTTTCTTAATTGAGGGCATCTAACCGCTTTAAAGACACAACAAGATGGCGTTATCAAAAAAAAAACTCATCATCTAGTTTAATTCTAAACTGTAATTAGAACGCAACTCAAGATACCTGGCCTTTTGTGTATAATGCTACAAATGTAAACTGTCCATTGCCATCTTATGTCAGACATCGATTTTAGCTTAACGCCTATAGAGTAATTTACACCCACGCGAATAAATTAATGTGAGTTACAAGACTAAAGTTACAGTATGTTACGCTATTCATACAAACGCTTACCCTGTTTTATTAGTCTTAGCTCTTTCGACTAATTGTCGAGATCATCAGACTCTTTTTTGTTTTTGCACTCAAAGTCAGACGAGCTTAAGCATGGCTCATTGACGTTTATAATACGGCTAAGTCTCACAAAAAGTAAGATCGTCAGACCTCGTTTGGGACAGCCACAGATTGTAGTAGTTAAGTTACTGCAACAGTGGAACGGTATTATTATTATTATATTTTTTTATGGCTTAGATGGGTGGACGATCTCACAGCCCACCTGGTGATAAGTGGTTACTGGAGCCCATAGACATCTACAAAGTAAATGCGCCACCCACCTTGAGACATAAGTTCAAGGGTCTCAGTATAGTTACTACGGCTGGCCCACCCTTCAAACCGAAACGCATTACTGCTTCACGGCAGAAATAGGCAGGGTGGTTTTACCTGCCCGTGCGGACTCATAAGAGGTCCTACCACCAGTTTATTCATTTAATTATTGCCCAGTACAATATTTATGTGAACTGAATAGCTTCACGGCAGAAATAGGCAGGGTGGTTTTACCTGCCCGTGCGGACTCATAAGAGGTCCTACCACCAGTTTATTCATTTAATTATTGCCGAGTACAATATTTATGTGAACTGAATACTATATTTTTTGTATTGAATGAATCTGATTTCCTGTTTTCCTCGAGGCAGTACGCAATATTATATTCGCGTCGCGAAAAACGAAACTGTTTTAGTAACATTTCTATACAAAACGCTTCTTCGTATTCTGCGTATAAGAAAGGGAATATGGAATTCATAATCACATAAAGTTTCGTGCAACTTTTATATGAAAATACTTTTGCCTTGTGCTTTACGTGTCGGCTAACTTTTTTTTCTTTTCTTAATCGAATATTTGTCAAAAGAGCACAGCAGGTAAGTATGTTAGAGCGACGAAAATAGTAATAGTTTATATAAAGTTACTAGTGGAACCCGGTTAGGCTCCGTTGTAACTATTGTTAAAGATATAAAGTTAATCCACACCTAAATACTACCATTATATCATCTGTTAGGTGTTTGATGATAGATAAATATTTTCTGATTGTTATCGAAATTGGATTTATAATTTACGCATAAATGATTAAAAATTAGAAACATTTCATTAATTTATATATATGTAGTATTTATTAAAATATACTTACAACGAACATATAAGGGTACGAAAAATAGAAAGTTGAAATCTGAAATACTCTTTAACGTCAGATCGTTACGTCCACGCGAAGTTTATGCAATATTGCATAACTCACATCTCTATACATTTTGGGGTCATTAGCTGATTTAAATAAAACGAAAACACCAAATCAATATCCATTTACATATTGAATATAACCTTCACACGTTACATTTATGGAGCACATAATTAATAGCATAACGTAATAGTAGATATTCGGTTGCTTAATTAACTTTCAAAAGTTGATTTCATAAAATTTATAATTGCTTCGAAGTAGTGCCTGTAATTTGAATAAACTGAAAGACGGGACTACGATTAGATGTTCGCATGTATGAGTTAGGTAATCAAAAAATCTAGCAATTTCGTTTTCCTATGTTATATGAAATGCATTGAACCGCATAATCACATGTTCGAGAAAGGGATTGGTGTTCGAAAACCGTTTCTAAAAACTAATGACAATGATTCCTTACACGCTAACGTGGAAATAAATCGCGAATCTATTTATATTTCAGTACGTGTACAACTGGGTTATTATTTGTCTCGGATTAGACAGGTTAGATTAACGATTAAAAAAAATCATCAAGACTTTAAATAACCCGTAAGCTATATGTCAATGTCTTATACTTCAAAAATTAACTTATCATTTTTGGTTCGAAAAAACACACTCGCTTTCAATGACAGCATACTTTTACGATAAAGCACCTACCTCTAGAGCTATTGATTTAAATAAAAACACATAAGACACCATTGATTAGAATCAACGAGACAATATGAGAACTACTAAGTACTGCTAATAAATTTGTTTCGTAATTCCCGTACGCCATTGCGAGTAGCGTCATTTCCAAATATCAGCTACATCGCCTGTCGGAAAGATGACTGTGATGTGTCAAATTAATAGAGGTTCTGTTTTTTGCTATTTGGGTACGGGACTCTAAAACCAGCTGACACGCGGGGTCATTGATCCCGTGCTACGCGGGGGTCCTCCACCTCCTTCATTTTATGTTACGGACTCACGAAAGATAAATATAGTGAAACGAAATATATAAAATTTTTGTGCTGAATTTAGCAAATTAATATTATTCCTATGTGAAGTTATTATTCCGTTTTTAGCTTCGGAAACATTACCTTACAACACGAATATAACATTAAAAATAACGTTGTAACGTTTAAGTTAACTTACTTAGGGGATATCTAGTATGTCAGTTTAATATTTCAACTTTAAATTATTATTATTATTATTATTATTTTTTAAGATTGTCTTTTGCTTTTTTGAAGAAATTAAAATTAATTAAGACATTAAGACGTTGTATAGTAATGGGGGATTGATCATTTGCAAAAGTGTGTCTGTACTCTCAATTTTTTGTATGAATGCTTATCATAAAATCTGGCCTATTTTTTCGGTGGTCACATTATCTTCAGATTTAAGATTTAAGCACATACTCTATTACTAACTGAAATTGTTTCAATTCGTTTCATTGAAATCGCGAGCTCACCTTAGTTTGATATAAAAGCCTGAAATCAATCCTTTCTTATTCGGAACGGTTCTTTTTATGTATTACATAACTTCTCACCTGCGCAACCGTAGTTTTACGTCAGTGGGCACACCTGCCGCGCTTGCCCTTACTAAGGTCAAAAATTCAGTAATACTGTGCTCAAACATTCTTACGATCTTATGAATATTTAAACATGTTATAAAACAAAATAAATAGTTTCGTTGAATTTATATTGTTTATTAGAAAGTTTTTCACTGTAAATGTTCTCACATTACAGATGATGACGGCTAAAAGAATAATTGATTAGATTGAAGAATTCATAATACTATAGTGTGATCAATGATTGAAATTCGACTTGTCTCCATTACATTAAACTGCTGGTAGGATACTACTGGTATATCCATACTACTGGTGGTAGAACCTCTTGTGAGTCCGCGCGGGTAGGTACCACCACCCTGCCTATTTCTGCCGTGAAGCAGTAATGTGTTTCGGCTTGAAGGGTGGGGCAGCCGTTGTAACTATACTTGAGACCTTTCGAAGTCGTCGTGGCCTAAAGGATAAGACGTCCGGTGCATTCGTATGAAGCGATGCACCGGTGTTCGAATCCCGCAGGCGGGTACCAATTTTTCTAATGAAATACGTACTCAACAAATGTTCACGATTAACTTCCACGGTGAAGGAATAACATCGTGTAATAAAAATCAAACCCGCAAAATTATAATTTGCGTAATCACTGGTGGTAGGACCTCTTGGGAGTCCGCACGGGTAGGTACCACCACCCCGCCTATTTCCGCCGTGAAGCAGTAATGCGTTTCGGTTCGAAGGGTGGGGTAGCCGTCGTAACTATACCGAGACCTTAGAACTTATATCTCGAGGTGGGTGGCGCATTTACGTTGTAGACGTCTATGGGCTCCAGTAACCACTTAACATCAGGTGGGCTGTGAGCTCGTCCACCTACCTAAGCATTAAACAAAAGTCCCGATTATTCTATCCATCGAAGAATAGCGCCTACATCGTTGCCGAAATAGATAGAATAGTGATCACGATCCGAGTGGGCTTGCAAAGAGCACTTGCCATATAAACAGTAAATATGTAAGTAATAATATGAATATTATTCGAAAAATGATTTATTTTAGGCTGAGACTTTGCTCACCCTGATGAAACTGGAAAGGCCTCCGGGCCACCAGTAAATATTCAACCATAAAAAAAAAAGATTTATTTAAACTAAAGTGTATTTTCTTGATAAGTTTTTGCTGTGTGACCAGTCTCGTGGAGCGCCTATGAGAAACGTTCTGCTTCACTTGGTTTTGGGTTGTACTGCAATTAGTACGGTTGAGGGATCTGCCCTTTGTCAAACCTATACAAATAAATTAGAATTTCATCGAATTAGAAACGCTTCAGTTCGGTACATCGTTAAAACAATAGTTATGAGAAAATTAAAGTAGTTGATGTTTTTCTCCGAAATAAATACTGTTATTTTAGAATGACGTAGTTCGGTCACATCGCTCGTAGAGACCCCGATAATTTAGAGAAGTTGATGGTAGTTGGTCAGGTTGACAGGAGAAGATCACGCGGACGCTCACCTACCCTTAGTCTGATCTAGTAAAGACGTTCACCGGCCTGCCAATTACTGAGGCTATAAAGACCGCCGAGGACAGGAAGACGTGGGGAGGCATAGCGTGTCAAGTGGTCAACATTTTAAACCAGACACGAAATCAGCAATGAACAGATCAACTCAGAAGAAGAAGATTGTAGAATAATTTATAAATTTTAGTGCTTCAAAAATACTACAAGTCTAGCCTTCTTAAAACATACACTGTACGTCTTTTATTCATTAGTTACATATTTCGGCAACGGCCGTCTGGTGTAGTGGTAAGTGACATGGTCACTACACAAGGTGGTCGCAGGTTCGAATCCCGCCAAGGGAAGGTATTTGTATGATAAATATAAATGTCTTTTCCAGGGTTATGGATGTATATTAAATATATGTACGTGTATAATAAAAATCTTACATTTATTTCCGTTATCTGGTACCTGTAACACAAGTTCTTTACGAACTTAGCACGGGACCAGTTAACGTGGCGTGATTGTTATTAAATATTTATTTATTTATTATATTATTATTATATATTATTATTATTATTTCAAATGTTAATTTATAAAAGAAAATAATATGCAATTCGTGATAATTTGAAACAATATTAATCTAGAAACGTCGATACGAAAGTTACGTTATCGCTTTACAGTTTACACGTTAAGTTGTTTGAAATTCTTGTAGATAGCGCCCCGGCATAATATTCTGTTCTTTTTGTGCAAAAAAACTTAGAAATTTCTCGTCGACTTTCGTCGTCAGAAGTCACTTTTAAAACAATAAAACTGCTGTAACGAAGGCAGAGTGAGTCAGTGGACTAACTTCCGTTCGTGTCGCCACGTTCTGGGAAACTGGCTCTATCGAGTCTGAACCGAAATTAACCTAAACGCCGTAACAAGCGTGATTCATTCACTTTACAAGTAACTTGAAGAGTATTCAGGTAAACATATTTCATTCGTATTTTACATTATGTAAATAGTTATATTTCACTAAATTGTCTAAACAAATCGTTATGTTGCATTGTAAGTATGTGAAAAGAGTCACAAATATGTTAATTTATCGGTCAACAACTAATGAAATATTTCTTTCAGATAGTCAATTATAACTGACGAAATATGACATGCAGCTGCTGAGGACATTGAAGAAATGGTGAGTAAATATTTGTTTTACTGCACCTAAAATTTGAGTGGCCCGGGAATACGTAGAAAGTAACGCGTTCGTATGTCATGAATCGGTTACGCTCGCAAGTGAAAGTTTTACGTTCAATGTAACATTGGTATTGAATTTTGTGTAGGTTATAATAATGAAACGGGACTATTCAACCTTTATACTCGCGTTGTATTAACGACTTTATGTCTGATTGTGTTTTCTGATGTTATTGTTTTTTCGTTTCTTTTTCTTTTCAAAATATAGAATAGTAAATTTCAAACTGATTGTACTTCGATGACGGGTGGTATGGTTCGTAGAGGATCTCAACAATTCCTCGGAGATCACACTGTGGAAAATAAACGAACCCGGAAGTCCAAATGGTTCGACAGACACGGATTATCGACATTCCGAACGATCCTCTTCTTTATTTTATTGGATAATAAAGGATGAGCTTAACCCACCTGATGCCGAGTTATTGAAACGCATTGACATCACAATGTGAACACCACAATCCACTTTGAAACATGAGATAGAAGTCTTCATTTTAGCAAATCAAAGCTTTTCGACTCCAACTGGAACGCATAATTATTTCGCGGTAGAAATAAGCAAGATGGCTGTGCTTGCTGGTGCGGGCAAACAAAACGGCTCCTAACCAGTAGCATGCTGCTGCCAAATCTATTCTTAGGCCGAAATCTAACAGGCGTTATGTGAGCTCTTACCTTTTTTGATCAACAGTTATCATTTAAAAAAGTCTAAATATCACCACCGTAAAGGGACCTGTCGTCGTGGCCTAAAAGACGTCCGGTGCATTCGTATCTAGCGATACAACGGTGTTCGAATCCGGCAGGCGGGTACCAACTTTTGTAATGAAATACGTACTTAACAAATGTTCACGATTGACTACCATGGTGAGGGAATAACATCGTGTAGTAAAAATCAAATCCGCAAAATTATAATTTGCGTAATTACTGGTGGTAGGACCTCTTGTGAGTCCGCACGGGTAGATACCGCCGCCCTGTCTATTTCTGCTGTGAAGCAGTAATGATCTTGAAGGGTGGGGAGCTGTTGTAACTATACTGAAGTCTTAGAACTTATATCTCAAGGTGGGTGGCGCATTTACGTTGTAGATGTATATGGGCTACAGTAACTACTTCTTAATATGTTCCTCGGGGATGAGCGTGGCAGTCTGTTCTTCCAATGGCAGCATTAATGAACACCCTCTTTGTAGCCAATCTAGTTGTAACTTCATTGGTAATATCTATTCCTGAAATACAATATTTGTGCCTTGTTCAGTATTATCCGTTACCCAGTAGTAATAAAACATTGAAAAGTTGTAGTAAATTTATTGAAAGGCTTCGAACTTGATCAGTTCTCAGGTGAGGATGTGTGCCCTTATTTTAGTTGAGTGGCGCGTGTGAATATAGTATAAGTAGTACAACGCCTCCGCATTGCCCACGCTTGAACCCACATTCGTTCTGTCATTGTCCTTGTTTTTATTCTTCTATCATTATGATCGCACTTGACAAATGTTAGCTTATCTCTTATGCTGTTGTTTATTGTGATACATCTTTGCGTTAAATGTATTTAACAATAAATATCATGTTATCGTAGAAGGTTTTATTAGTTTACGATCCAGCTACCTAGTTTTAAGTGATAGAAATCACTACGAGAATCCCACCGTCCACCTTGAGACATGACTGGCATGGAAAGCCTCAATTATACATATCGGCGTAACGCAGCTATTTAGTTAACTAAGATTGGTTAGAGTTAACTGTTTTTGCAATGTTAAAATTCTTGGTTAATTGTTATAAGTCTAACGCATGTTAACAATTTTTTATGCGGTAATCAGAAAAAATAATGAATAAACTATTCCCACTGTTCTACAACTTCTTTTACATACTGTAAATACGAGTGACTATTGTCGCTCAATACATTGCGACTCGAGCAGCCAAATGGCATGGAGTTGTCTGTGGTTATCGTTGTACACTTCAATTTGATTAAAATGAATTGTTTGAAAAAGTAAGTTTTAATTACTGTTACTATAGAAGGCAATGATAATGATGATGATGATGACGTCAGCGTCAGCGTCGCGATGTTACCATTTGTAAAAGCACCAGTCCATACGTCATACAGTATAATGGATATCCTACCCTTCAAATCGGAGCGCATTGCGACAGAAAAACACAGGGTAGTGGAGTGACACCTAATCGCACGAGCTATCAAGACGTCCCACCACCACATTCACAATTTTGTGCGGGCTTGATTTTTATCCCACGATAATAATTTTATTTCTTAATTATAGAAGTCATCCCGAAAACGTAGTTTTAAGTACCTTGAAAAAATTTATACCTTCGATTTTTGAACAGTGACTTAGTCGTATTGCGACTGAGCTACAGTTTCCACTGATATTATTGCATAGCAATAATTCTATTCGATAAACCAAAAAATCAAATGCAACTCCAAAAAATGCCATGTTAGAATTTCTGCGTTCCGAAAAATTTTAGAAAACTCAACTCAGATAATCTTACCGAAACAGGTAATGGTAATTCTTCTGTGAGCTCGTAAAAAATGTTTCAATTCTTTCTCATCCTATTAACCGACAATCTTAACAACATGAAAAGCTACGTACCTCATGTTATGCGGGAACATAGTGCGACCGGAAAACGTTGAGCAGCATTACTCCATAATTCATACTTTACGCCCACATTAATGTACAACTCACACGACTCGCAAAACGAACACTCTACATGTAATGCCATTCTACACGAATCTAATAATAACGGAATATTATTTAACTCATTTTTTAAAATAGCAATCACTTAGAATACCTCGGGTGTACAAGATTGTTTGTCGATTTTATATGAGTTAAGTAAAAATAGCTAATAAGATATAACTACGATTATATAAGTAAAACTATATTAACTGTTTATAGATATGATTGAGAGACTATTAAATGCATAACTTAGCTTTCGAGGCTATTATGTTTCAAGGAACATCGCCTATAAACTTTGGACACAAAAAACCTACTTCAGTGTTTTTTTAGTATTTTTTTCTTTCATATTCCATTTCAGTGAATATCCTCAGGCAAGAATGGCATACATAAATCCTCCTAATCCCTTGATAGACATCGCATTATACGGAAGAAATGGGAAAACAAGAGACCACTAATAAACGACTCGCATTACGTTTTGCATTTCCTCGAATACAATGACTTCTGAGAGTCTCTCAATGAACTAATAAATTACACAAAGTTTGTAGACAAACGTTTTATAGAGCACCATCTTTTATTATCAAATACCGTAAGACGTATTCCTGTTAAAAAATCTTCAATAAAACTCTTTTTACATACTTAATATTACATTTTCATTTTGATTGATTTCGATGAATACTGATTCATAATTTTGAACTATAATGTAAGTGATATGTAGTACACGTCTGTCTATTCTATTTTCATTTTCGCCCCCGACTATGATTACATCCACATTTTGAGCACTTGACTGAAAGTTAAATGAGCTTGCACTGTTTTTAAATTTGCTTATTGTGAGCGCGCGCAGTTTGATACGACTTTCCTGTCTATTTTCAGCCGTGAAGCAGTCATAGGTTCCGGTTTGACGAGCGAGATAGGCGTTATACTATGGTATACGATTGAAACATCGACCAGGTGTTTAAAGGTTGATGACGAAATACACGCTCCTCTGTTCTTGAGCTTCCGTGATCGCTTAACATCCAGTGCATTGTAAGCTCGTTTATCCATCTAGCTTATACTTAACCTTTACTGTACACCAGTTACAGCTTAGGTCAAACGACATTAAATATGAATTTGGAAATCTATGACAGGGAAATTGAATAATAAAACCGGCTAAGGGAATCGAGGGTGCCTTATCAGATAATTGTTCGAATAAAATGGAAAGAAATCGTCGTTAACGCACGAGCGAATGTTTTGAAAAATGGCATAAAAGTTCCTTTATGATTGACTACTGACAATGAAAACCACTATTCATCTTCATCTTCAATCGTATGTCACAGTCAAAGCTGGGCAGAGCCGTTCGCCCTGTAGAATAAACGTTCTCCGACTCGTTTGCCGATTTATAAATACATATATTTATTTAAAAAAATTCACAAGCTAGTCACCACGGATTAAAATAAGTCGTTAATAATTTTTTAAAATGTTCTCACATTACAGATGATGACGGCTAAAAGAATAATTGATTAGATTGAAGAATTCATAATACTATAGTGTGATCAATGATTGAAATTCGACTTGTCTCCATTACATTAAACTGCTGGTAGGATACTACTGGTATATCCATACTACTGGTGGTAGAACCTCTTGTGAGTCCGCGCGGGTAGGTACCACCACCCTGCCTATTTCTGCCGTGAAGCAGTAATGTGTTTCGGCTTGAAGGGTGGGGCAGCCGTTGTAACTATACTTGAGACCTTTCGAAGTCGTCGTGGCCTAAAGGATAAGACGTCCGGTGCATTCGTATGAAGCGATGCACCGGTGTTCGAATCCCGCAGGCGGGTACCAATTTTTCTAATGAAATACGTACTCAACAAATGTTCACGATTAACTTCCACGGTGAAGGAATAACATCGTGTAATAAAAATCAAACCCGCAAAATTATAATTTGCGTAATCACTGGTGGTAGGACCTCTTGGGAGTCCGCACGGGTAGGTACCACCACCCCGCCTATTTCCGCCGTGAAGCAGTAATGCGTTTCGGTTCGAAGGGTGGGGTAGCCGTCGTAACTATACCGAGACCTTAGAACTTATATCTCGAGGTGGGTGGCGCATTTACGTTGTAGACGTCTATGGGCTCCAGTAACCACTTAACATCAGGTGGGCTGTGAGCTCGTCCACCTACCTAAGCATTAAACAAAAGTCCCGATTATTCTATCCATCGAAGAATAGCGCCTACATCGTTGCCGAAATAGATAGAATAGTGATCACGATCCGAGTGGGCTTGCAAAGAGCACTTGCCATATAAACAGTAAATATGTAAGTAATAATATGAATATTATTCGAAAAATGATTTATTTTAGGCTGAGACTTTGCTCACCCTGATGAAACTGGAAAGGCCTCCGGGCCACCAGTAAATATTCAACCATAAAAAAAAAAGATTTATTTAAACTAAAGTGTATTTTCTTGATAAGTTTTTGCTGTGTGACCAGTCTCGTGGAGCGCCTATGAGAAACGTTCTGCTTCACTTGGTTTTGGGTTGTACTGCAATTAGTACGGTTGAGGGATCTGCCCTTTGTCAAACCTATACAAATAAATTAGAATTTCATCGAATTAGAAACGCTTCAGTTCGGTACATCGTTAAAACAATAGTTATGAGAAAATTAAAGTAGTTGATGTTTTTCTCCGAAATAAATACTGTTATTTTAGAATGACGTAGTTCGGTCACATCGCTCGTAGAGACCCCGATAATTTAGAGAAGTTGATGGTAGTTGGTCAGGTTGACAGGAGAAGATCACGCGGACGCTCACCTACCCTTAGTCTGATCTAGTAAAGACGTTCACCGGCCTGCCAATTACTGAGGCTATAAAGACCGCCGAGGACAGGAAGACGTGGGGAGGCATAGCGTGTCAAGTGGTCAACATTTTAAACCAGACACGAAATCAGCAATGAACAGATCAACTCAGAAGAAGAAGATTGTAGAATAATTTATAAATTTTAGTGCTTCAAAAATACTACAAGTCTAGCCTTCTTAAAACATACACTGTACGTCTTTTATTCATTAGTTACATATTTCGGCAACGGCCGTCTGGTGTAGTGGTAAGTGACATGGTCACTACACAAGGTGGTCGCAGGTTCGAATCCCGCCAAGGGAAGGTATTTGTATGATAAATATAAATGTCTTTTCCAGGGTTATGGATGTATATTAAATATATGTACGTGTATAATAAAAATCTTACATTTATTTCCGTTATCTGGTACCTGTAACACAAGTTCTTTACGAACTTAGCACGGGACCAGTTAACGTGGCGTGATTGTTATTAAATATTTATTTATTTATTATATTATTATTATATATTATTATTATTATTTCAAATGTTAATTTATAAAAGAAAATAATATGCAATTCGTGATAATTTGAAACAATATTAATCTAGAAACGTCGATACGAAAGTTACGTTATCGCTTTACAGTTTACACGTTAAGTTGTTTGAAATTCTTGTAGATAGCGCCCCGGCATAATATTCTGTTCTTTTTGTGCAAAAAAACTTAGAAATTTCTCGTCGACTTTCGTCGTCAGAAGTCACTTTTAAAACAATAAAACTGCTGTAACGAAGGCAGAGTGAGTCAGTGGACTAACTTCCGTTCGTGTCGCCACGTTCTGGGAAACTGGCTCTATCGAGTCTGAACCGAAATTAACCTAAACGCCGTAACAAGCGTGATTCATTCACTTTACAAGTAACTTGAAGAGTATTCAGGTAAACATATTTCATTCGTATTTTACATTATGTAAATAGTTATATTTCACTAAATTGTCTAAACAAATCGTTATGTTGCATTGTAAGTATGTGAAAAGAGTCACAAATATGTTAATTTATCGGTCAACAACTAATGAAATATTTCTTTCAGATAGTCAATTATAACTGACGAAATATGACATGCAGCTGCTGAGGACATTGAAGAAATGGTGAGTAAATATTTGTTTTACTGCACCTAAAATTTGAGTGGCCCGGGAATACGTAGAAAGTAACGCGTTCGTATGTCATGAATCGGTTACGCTCGCAAGTGAAAGTTTTACGTTCAATGTAACATTGGTATTGAATTTTGTGTAGGTTATAATAATGAAACGGGACTATTCAACCTTTATACTCGCGTTGTATTAACGACTTTATGTCTGATTGTGTTTTCTGATGTTATTGTTTTTTCGTTTCTTTTTCTTTTCAAAATATAGAATAGTAAATTTCAAACTGATTGTACTTCGATGACGGGTGGTATGGTTCGTAGAGGATCTCAACAATTCCTCGGAGATCACACTGTGGAAAATAAACGAACCCGGAAGTCCAAATGGTTCGACAGACACGGATTATCGACATTCCGAACGATCCTCTTCTTTATTTTATTGGATAATAAAGGATGAGCTTAACCCACCTGATGCCGAGTTATTGAAACGCATTGACATCACAATGTGAACACCACAATCCACTTTGAAACATGAGATAGAAGTCTTCATTTTAGCAAATCAAAGCTTTTCGACTCCAACTGGAACGCATAATTATTTCGCGGTAGAAATAAGCAAGATGGCTGTGCTTGCTGGTGCGGGCAAACAAAACGGCTCCTAACCAGTAGCATGCTGCTGCCAAATCTATTCTTAGGCCGAAATCTAACAGGCGTTATGTGAGCTCTTACCTTTTTTGATCAACAGTTATCATTTAAAAAAGTCTAAATATCACCACCGTAAAGGGACCTGTCGTCGTGGCCTAAAAGACGTCCGGTGCATTCGTATCTAGCGATACAACGGTGTTCGAATCCGGCAGGCGGGTACCAACTTTTGTAATGAAATACGTACTTAACAAATGTTCACGATTGACTACCATGGTGAGGGAATAACATCGTGTAGTAAAAATCAAATCCGCAAAATTATAATTTGCGTAATTACTGGTGGTAGGACCTCTTGTGAGTCCGCACGGGTAGATACCGCCGCCCTGTCTATTTCTGCTGTGAAGCAGTAATGATCTTGAAGGGTGGGGAGCTGTTGTAACTATACTGAAGTCTTAGAACTTATATCTCAAGGTGGGTGGCGCATTTACGTTGTAGATGTATATGGGCTACAGTAACTACTTCTTAATATGTTCCTCGGGGATGAGCGTGGCAGTCTGTTCTTCCAATGGCAGCATTAATGAACACCCTCTTTGTAGCCAATCTAGTTGTAACTTCATTGGTAATATCTATTCCTGAAATACAATATTTGTGCCTTGTTCAGTATTATCCGTTACCCAGTAGTAATAAAACATTGAAAAGTTGTAGTAAATTTATTGAAAGGCTTCGAACTTGATCAGTTCTCAGGTGAGGATGTGTGCCCTTATTTTAGTTGAGTGGCGCGTGTGAATATAGTATAAGTAGTACAACGCCTCCGCATTGCCCACGCTTGAACCCACATTCGTTCTGTCATTGTCCTTGTTTTTATTCTTCTATCATTATGATCGCACTTGACAAATGTTAGCTTATCTCTTATGCTGTTGTTTATTGTGATACATCTTTGCGTTAAATGTATTTAACAATAAATATCATGTTATCGTAGAAGGTTTTATTAGTTTACGATCCAGCTACCTAGTTTTAAGTGATAGAAATCACTACGAGAATCCCACCGTCCACCTTGAGACATGACTGGCATGGAAAGCCTCAATTATACATATCGGCGTAACGCAGCTATTTAGTTAACTAAGATTGGTTAGAGTTAACTGTTTTTGCAATGTTAAAATTCTTGGTTAATTGTTATAAGTCTAACGCATGTTAACAATTTTTTATGCGGTAATCAGAAAAAATAATGAATAAACTATTCCCACTGTTCTACAACTTCTTTTACATACTGTAAATACGAGTGACTATTGTCGCTCAATACATTGCGACTCGAGCAGCCAAATGGCATGGAGTTGTCTGTGGTTATCGTTGTACACTTCAATTTGATTAAAATGAATTGTTTGAAAAAGTAAGTTTTAATTACTGTTACTATAGAAGGCAATGATAATGATGATGATGATGACGTCAGCGTCAGCGTCGCGATGTTACCATTTGTAAAAGCACCAGTCCATACGTCATACAGTATAATGGATATCCTACCCTTCAAATCGGAGCGCATTGCGACAGAAAAACACAGGGTAGTGGAGTGACACCTAATCGCACGAGCTATCAAGACGTCCCACCACCACATTCACAATTTTGTGCGGGCTTGATTTTTATCCCACGATAATAATTTTATTTCTTAATTATAGAAGTCATCCCGAAAACGTAGTTTTAAGTACCTTGAAAAAATTTATACCTTCGATTTTTGAACAGTGACTTAGTCGTATTGCGACTGAGCTACAGTTTCCACTGATATTATTGCATAGCAATAATTCTATTCGATAAACCAAAAAATCAAATGCAACTCCAAAAAATGCCATGTTAGAATTTCTGCGTTCCGAAAAATTTTAGAAAACTCAACTCAGATAATCTTACCGAAACAGGTAATGGTAATTCTTCTGTGAGCTCGTAAAAAATGTTTCAATTCTTTCTCATCCTATTAACCGACAATCTTAACAACATGAAAAGCTACGTACCTCATGTTATGCGGGAACATAGTGCGACCGGAAAACGTTGAGCAGCATTACTCCATAATTCATACTTTACGCCCACATTAATGTACAACTCACACGACTCGCAAAACGAACACTCTACATGTAATGCCATTCTACACGAATCTAATAATAACGGAATATTATTTAACTCATTTTTTAAAATAGCAATCACTTAGAATACCTCGGGTGTACAAGATTGTTTGTCGATTTTATATGAGTTAAGTAAAAATAGCTAATAAGATATAACTACGATTATATAAGTAAAACTATATTAACTGTTTATAGATATGATTGAGAGACTATTAAATGCATAACTTAGCTTTCGAGGCTATTATGTTTCAAGGAACATCGCCTATAAACTTTGGACACAAAAAACCTACTTCAGTGTTTTTTTAGTATTTTTTTCTTTCATATTCCATTTCAGTGAATATCCTCAGGCAAGAATGGCATACATAAATCCTCCTAATCCCTTGATAGACATCGCATTATACGGAAGAAATGGGAAAACAAGAGACCACTAATAAACGACTCGCATTACGTTTTGCATTTCCTCGAATACAATGACTTCTGAGAGTCTCTCAATGAACTAATAAATTACACAAAGTTTGTAGACAAACGTTTTATAGAGCACCATCTTTTATTATCAAATACCGTAAGACGTATTCCTGTTAAAAAATCTTCAATAAAACTCTTTTTACATACTTAATATTACATTTTCATTTTGATTGATTTCGATGAATACTGATTCATAATTTTGAACTATAATGTAAGTGATATGTAGTACACGTCTGTCTATTCTATTTTCATTTTCGCCCCCGACTATGATTACATCCACATTTTGAGCACTTGACTGAAAGTTAAATGAGCTTGCACTGTTTTTAAATTTGCTTATTGTGAGCGCGCGCAGTTTGATACGACTTTCCTGTCTATTTTCAGCCGTGAAGCAGTCATAGGTTCCGGTTTGACGAGCGAGATAGGCGTTATACTATGGTATACGATTGAAACATCGACCAGGTGTTTAAAGGTTGATGACGAAATACACGCTCCTCTGTTCTTGAGCTTCCGTGATCGCTTAACATCCAGTGCATTGTAAGCTCGTTTATCCATCTAGCTTATACTTAACCTTTACTGTACACCAGTTACAGCTTAGGTCAAACGACATTAAATATGAATTTGGAAATCTATGACAGGGAAATTGAATAATAAAACCGGCTAAGGGAATCGAGGGTGCCTTATCAGATAATTGTTCGAATAAAATGGAAAGAAATCGTCGTTAACGCACGAGCGAATGTTTTGAAAAATGGCATAAAAGTTCCTTTATGATTGACTACTGACAATGAAAACCACTATTCATCTTCATCTTCAATCGTATGTCACAGTCAAAGCTGGGCAGAGCCGTTCGCCCTGTAGAATAAACGTTCTCCGACTCGTTTGCCGATTTATAAATACATATATTTATTTAAAAAAATTCACAAGCTAGTCACCACGGATTAAAATAAGTCGTTAATAATTTTTTGG
Organism: Bombyx mori; assembly: GCF_030269925.1. Classification (NCBI taxonomy): domain Eukaryota; kingdom Metazoa; phylum Arthropoda; class Insecta; order Lepidoptera; family Bombycidae; genus Bombyx; species Bombyx mori. The sequence continues at coordinate 10,897,272 of NC_085111.1, forward strand.
TTTTCTGTTTTATTTAGTCAGAATTACTTGTTTAAAAAAATTTAAAAATAAGAATGATTAATAAAGAATACAACGTAAATTATCATAAAATTCAGATTTTAAAAATATTGCATAAGTAACAATTGATAAAGTTTAATTTTGTTGGGTAATACAAAAAAACATATTTATCGGAAAACAATAACGTGATATGTACAATCCAACAGAGTCTCAGTGGAGTTGATATAACGGACTCACGTTAATTTAATCAAAGCACGTAGACGGCTGGGTATCTAATTAAACAAATCTAACAAGTTTATCCACTGTGGCCACGAGTTCAATTCTATAGGCATTAGAATGGTACAACTAAGAAAGCTAGATCTGTAGTTCGTACTTGAACGTTGTTCCCGGTTTGATGAAATTTTGTGACGATGCACAAGAGCAATATTGAAAGTCTTGTATTAGTTTAGCTGCCATATGAGTACAACATAAACTAGTTAATTAGAAACAAAACGAGGACTGTTGAATGCGAGTCTCTTTAAAAAAATATGTTTTTGTCCATTGACTAGACACTTAGTTTTCAAGCACTTACGGAAATGCCATTCATATTTTAAAATACGCCAAAGCATTGTGTTGAGGAGCTCATTTTTGTTGCCTGATCATTGAACGCTAATAAATAATAGACTTCTTTGATGTACATCTTTTTTAATAAGGCTACTATCTACATTAGTTAATATGTATTAACTTTTATGTCCTGTACAATATAGACTAAACGTTAAAGAATGTGTAAAGCCAGTTGCGTACTTTAAATACCCTCTATAGATATTGTTATGAGGTTTAACTCTAAAAGTTAGCTGTCCCCTAGAGATTCTATTAAAACTTACAAGTATTTTACTTTGATATGTTAAATAGAGTTTGATTTAAGGAATCTGTTGTTAAGGATTTGATACATTTAAAATTTAGCCTCGTGTACATATATGTATGTATGTATGCTACATATATGTATGTATGCTATTAAAAACAGTAGAATGAATACAAAAGAAGCACATTTTGGAAGGACAGATAAAATTGAAATTCTTACTAGCTGAATGTTCCGCATCCATTTACCATTATCAATAAATAACGATTCAACAAAATTATACTTCTTTTAAATCCCTAGTAGCTGCTACATTTTCACAGAATATAATTGGGAACTGAATGTTCTAGATTTAAACTGTCAATAAATTGTGACAAATTTTTAAAAGAACGTCTATTTTTTTTTCTATCTCTATAATCCAGTAATTTCCTACTCTCCGTTTTTTACTGGCTGGAATGCAATTGTAAAATTATGTGAATTGTTTTATTTTTTTAATTCAATATTTCTTTAGATTTAAATGAGTAATCACAAACCATTTAGTATCTGTGAAAATTCGAGTGTAGGAAAATAAAACAAAATCGCTGGATGTGGTTTCTCAGGTACTTCCGTAAAGTACATTTATTTAACTCTCTGTAAATTTCCACCATTTTATTCAGATGTTATTTCATTTTATCTCATCCAAAAATTATGGTACCTATTGTTTTTTTCAACCCGTTTTATTCATTTTATTCAGTTTCATTCTATAATCATTCTATAATAAAATATACATTTTATTGAAAAAAGATCCTATTCCCAGTAGTGTTTTTTTTACAAAAAAGTTTTTTCGACAATTTTTAAACGATGTTGATAAAAACGAAACAAACTTTAAAATAACAACTCGTAAATATTTGTAGAAATAAAAGGTAGTAAATATCCGACCGGTAGCAAATAAACGAAATTGGTTCCTGTATTTTTGGTTTCAATAACAAATCTGAAACTACTGTACGATTTTAAAGGCTTATGTTTGATTGAAAATTTAAATTAATAAACTTTTTTATTTATGTATATGCGTTCTCGGCCCACTTGAATACCGGAGTCCATAAACATCTCAGCATCAATGACGCCACCCACTTAGCTTCATGGATTAGACTTCTCATATGGAGTTTACGCACATATAATGAATGCGCCATATTACAAAATGGAGCGTATGATTATTATTTTTGGGAGAAATAGGTTTGCCTATTTTGCTATATGTGCTTACACTAATCCTTTCACTAACATTCTCAAACGCTTCGAGGAACTTCTGTAGAAAATATTTATGAAATGCATTCTACTCCCTAAATTTCAGGCCGTGAAACAAAGTTTCTCGAATAATCCGTAAACAATCTGAATCCAAGTTAGACATTAATGTATTCAGCATTTATGAAATTCGAAGTCGTTTTAAAGCCTGGGAAGATAATTTGAAAGCAGTGAAGCTTAGCGCACCAGTAACAAAGCTAATTAACATGGATGTCCAGGGAACCGAGGTACAACTTGTTTATCGGTTGCATAATTAATTCGCTGGCTCCCTGCGAAATTTCACTACCAGCAACCACGAAGATTTGTTTGCATAGCACTGAGACACATTTTGTATGTTCTTGACTAGTTAATTTAGAACCCTGAACAGTTTGTAAAATAAATGTTAACTGAATCTTTTTGAGTTTAAAAGTATAGATCAAATCATAACTAGTATTTTGTTTAGGTTTCGCGAATCGTAGACATTCTTATTATAAAAGTACATATGTGCCTATGAATAATTAAATACAATAGTTCCCGTAAAATGTAGACCGGTGATATTGTGAGTAGTTATTGATTATTTTTTTTAATAATCATTTACCGAATTTTAACAACAATTAAATCGCACTTGGGGTCGAAATATGAACTTCACAATACGTACTAGTATTAAGTTTAGCAAGTGAACACTATGAACGCCTAAAGGTAGGGGTCTTTTTATACTGCATTTGTGCCTATATTTATATTGACTAGTCCAGGTCCTATGGGTAACACAGAAAATTTATACGGGAGCTCTTAAATGGAATAATGATAAATTTTCTTCGGTTCATAAATAGTATACTGAAAGAACATTTATTTGATGCAAATTGACGTAGATGTACCTAATGGCTATGAATATTTCTCGCAAGACAACGTTCATTGCTTACTTATAATGACTCATTTATATATCTTAAATTTATCGCGCAGTCTTTTGTTTGTAATCTCGAGTCACGAATGCACTAAGCTATATAATCTCGACACGACACAATTTTCAAGTTCAAATTACTAGGTCAAACAAATAGACGCAGTAAGTATCTTCAATTTGTGTGAATCAACTAAACTAGGTCTCATTATCTCATGAGCACACCAATGACGATACCGTCGTCAATGTCTCTAGAATGTTAGTTTTCACGGACCGTTAGTGAATTATTTTATCTGTGTCATTTCTCCGATGAGTAATTTTACCTTCGTAATCATACTCTAGGGACTAATGACGAGAAAATCCTGAGATAATTTCAGCTGTTCATGTGGTGTGCTACAGATATCGGCGCTTACGAAATATTAAAGATTAAGATAATCAACTTTAAACCATCTTAGAAACTTAGCTAGTACCGTTTTACATAGTCGTTTAGGTAGATTGGTATTTTACGATTACAATTTACGATGGTACGTAGATTGATTACGTTTACTGGTAGTAGGACCTCTTGTGAGTCCGCGCGGCTAGGTACCACCACCCTGCCTATTTCTGCCGTGAAGCAGTAATGCGCTTCGGTTTGAAGGGTGGGGCAGCCGTTGTAATTATACTTGATATACGTCGTAGATGTCTATGGGCTCTAGTAACCACTTAACAACAGGTGGTCTGTGAGCTCGTCCATCCATCTAAGCAATAAAGATGAAATAAAAAAATAAAAAAAGATAAGTAAAAAAAACCTTTTCAAGTTGAATCGGCAACGTTTCCGAAGACGAAAACTGGTTTGAGTGAATTATTGCACATAAAGAATGCGAAAAAAATGCACGAATATTTATATACTGAACACTACTTCCTACTATTAAAAGCAGCTGACACGCGATAATGAGCATCGTTAATTTCTTTTTTCTTTGTAAAACCATTTTGGGGAATGGGCTACTTCATAACAGAAAAGTAACTTTTAATAAATAATAATATTTATTTACCAATATATTTAATTAAATAATTCGAACTTTGTTTGTTTTATGTATGACTCTATGTCAGTTTTGTTATTATTTTATGGATAACCTCAAAACACCCACCTAATTTTAACTGAGAGCATTTAAGTAGTCACTTTTAGGCAGGCAGACTTTAACACTTTTAAGAATTCAATGGGGTGTGTAAGATTCAATCTTTTTTCACGTATATTTTACTACTTAGTTCGTAGAAAAAATAGAAATACATAATTTATTAAATGAACGGGTGCCATTGATAGAAGGTTTAAAGGCTCAAATATGTGTATAATTTATGTTTAAAGGTGTAAAATATCACAAGTTACAAGTTAAAGTTTTTTTTCTGAAGCTACGGCCTCACTTTCTTTATATCAACACCTTAAAAGGCATTTTCTATTCATTATTTGAAAATACAAATTTAAAGGATACCTATTTAAAACAGTTTTTTAAAAAGATCTATATTTTCTAAAAAAATTTAAAATCTCAACTTCTTTTCATAAATGGTAATTTAAGTACTAGTTTTTATTTAAGTTTGGTAGTATACTATTATCCTGAAGACCTAAGTAAAATGTGACTGACTATGTATGTAAAATTATATTTTTAAGGAAACGATTTAAACTGAGTAGAGTAAGTTATACTTTTCAGCTTCAGCCCCTTTCATAAGGCTGGAAATTGGATTTCTTAAATCTGTTTCGTGTTTTTTATGACAATATTTGTTTAAACTAAAAAATACTTGTATTGTCAATTTGTATAAACAGATATACTTTACAGTATACAGTTTACAGTATAATATTGTTGAATATTTAATATAATACGTCCTTATCTGGCAGATTCTTTTGAGATCTTTTCCGAGGTTGTATAGCTGGGCGTATCGGTATCAATATGTCTGCCTTCATCATCATCATCATCACCTTCGCAACGATGGATTTCATAATTGATGAGTACATAATTATAACTTCGACCTCATGCCCCAAGCCGAACAGCAGCGTTCACCTTGTGACCACCACTCGAATCGAGGTAGACCGCGAGGCCACCACATGCCTATATTTAAAAAATCAAAAAGAACTCGCAAAAATAATTCGAAGATCTATATAACTAAAGACGCTATTTTATTATTATTGTTTGTTCACGTCACAAATACAAAATTATCTACTCATATGGGCTAACGTTACGCCGTACTAGCATTAAATATGTTCTAAGTCTTCAATAATCTTTATAGCACGCCGTATGCACTATAACAACGACTTTTGCACATAAATACATATGTATGTAGTTGTACTCTGCATACGATTCAAGACAATGGGCCGTATTCCTCGCAGGAGTAACACTATAAAATGCATGATACTACAAATCCATACAAAATTCATATGCAATTCGTCGAACATAGATTGTGAGCGGTAGTTACGTGAATATTAATTAGTCAATAGTTATTTATGGGTACGAAATCCATTGATGTACCAATGACCCTTTTGTATTCAGTCCTTGTGCTTTATAAGCGGTGTAGGAAATGCGTAGATGTTAAGGACATCACGTAGGTGACCTAACATTACTAAAATCATTTAGGCATGTCGGTAGCTAGTACTTATGATTATATTATATTATGTAGGTACAATAAACGATTCATTGCTTCCTCACTGTAAAAACAATATACACATTGACAGAATATTAATCAACAAAACTAATCAACGTGCAACTAAAATTACGCTTTTGGTTTTTTGGTTTTCAAATTGGTTTAGTAAAACAAATTGGTTTAGTAAAAACACCCAAATCGTCAAAATAAACATCAAGATTTTTATTCGATTCCTTTTTTTTAATCGTGTTCGATTTATTTTTATTGTATTTTCTTAGTATAAATAAATACCTTGAAATTAAATTGATTACTGACTTTATCATAATTCTGTTTACTATTCTACGTATAATAGTAAGCAATACAACAGTACAAGTATACGTTTTACTTATAAAATACGGACTATACTATTGATGTAAAAATTTTTTTTTTGCTTAGATGGGTGGACGAGCTCACAGCCCACCTGGTGTTAAGTGGTTACTGGAGCCCATAGACATCTACAACGTAAATGCGCCACCCACCTTGAGATATAAGTTCTAAGGTCTCAGTATAGTAAAATAAATCCATCAATATTATTCTAATTCAGTGATCTCAATAACAATACAAGTAAAGCTCAGGCTATAATGTCATACCATCTCTCATGAAGATAGGAACGCACGGCCTTTGTCCTCAATTGAGGCGTGTAATAGATCTTGTGCCATTTTAATCTCACACTTCAAATCCGAACACGTGATTGCTCGACAGAAGCAATAGATAGGATGTTGGTTCTTCACTAGCACTCAAGATGTAAATGTAGGGGTTAATAATTAAAGAATTAGATTCATAAAGTATTTCCCCTACGGACACATATGTAGGAACAGTAGCTTGACTAGGCGTTTTTTGGAACTCTGCTTGGTATGGCTCTTGGCCCGAAGGACTTTACAGTTTTATCCGGGGGACTGCCTGAGAGATTTCAGGAGAGATCTTACAGCTAGCTCTGATGCTTCGCAAATGAATATATTGCAGAGGCCGTGCTTGCATATTAGAATTGTTAAAATGAACCTATTCCACTACTAAATCACTATTCTCATCTTGAAATCGTAGAAATGATTAGTTAATAAGTCTATTTGATCACTAAGCGAAATTTTAACTTCCTCAATAAAGAATCCATTAATCTTGCGTGACACGAAAACCGATATTCACATTTCTATTCCAATCACTTTATGTCTAATGTTACTTGTTCAGATTTAATTCAAAGAGTATAGAGGTTAGTAAACCTACGAGTCATCAACCGTAATAACTTACTATGGGCTTAACATTGAAGCATTGGGTTATCATATACAAATTCGATTGGGTTTTCCTTTTATTTTGCGACATCTTTAAGTCTTTTATTGAATTCTGGAAGGCTAAGCACTGTGTTTTTACATGCAAATTTTATGAAATTATCGGATGTTTTTTTTATAATTTTACATTCATTTCACTTCACATCACACAAAACTAGGTTATTATACGTTTCCTTTAACTTAATTAAATTCAGTTTCGCCTTGAAGAAATAAAATCCCATAAAATATCTCCGAAATTTATAAATGTATGTAATTGCTGCTTATGTAAAGCGTGTTATGAAATCTCAGGGGTGCGAATTTTGTTTGCGAAACATTCATGCCACCTGGTTTCAAGAGAAGCTGACCTTCTCGTGACCTGATTACAATACATATCGAAGTCGTCGTGGTCTAAAGGATAAGACGCCCGGTACATTCGTATTAAGTAATGCGCCTATGCTGGTGTTCGAGTCCCGCAGGCCGTCCAATTTTTCTGATGTTCACGAATGATTTCTACGTTGAAGGAATTACATCGTGTAATAAAAATCAAACAATAATTACGGTTTGTGTAACTACTGATGTCTTCATGAGAATGACGCCCCACCACTAGTAGTACGCACGGGTAGATAACACCGCCCTACCTATTTCTGCCGTGAAGCAGTAATGAGTTTCGGTTTGAACAGCCGTTATACTATTAAACTGAGAATTAGAACTCATGTCTCAAGGCGAGTGGGGCGGAATTTACGTTGTTGATATCTATGGGCTGCGCTAACCACTTAAGACCAACCTGGTAAACCGTGAGCTTATCCACTCATATATGTGGTAAAAAAAAATTATACAATTTTGACTTCAATCTCAAGTCACAAGATGAATCGCGACAATGAGGTTTACGTTTCTCTGAGTTACGGCCGATCTATCTAGCAGAATAAAATTTATTTTAATTAATTTATAGAAACTGATTTAAGAAGCCGTTCTTGTCCTTCAAACAGCTGAATTTTAAAAAAATTGCTAAAATAGAATAATGCGAAAGTTTCAAGCGTCAGGCAACATAAATAAACGGCTGAAAAGCGTCTGAAGCCAGAACAAGCATACAAAGCAGTAACGTGGTCAAGTTTGGCGATTCGGAGGCAACGGGCCGAGTCCGCCATATTTCCACCACGCCGCATTGCGACCGACCATTGTTGCGCTCACACAAACACCATTATGCAAAATAAATAGCTTTTACAGTAAGTAATGAGTGTGGTAATTATAACATTAAACAGGGAATGAATAGTTAGAGACGATGACATTTTGTGGCGCCATTTAAAGCTATTACGTACAGGATAAATTGTTAAGAAATTCACAACACACGACAACGTCGAGATTACCAGTACCCGTCGAGAAGGAAATGTGAAAAGTTAGAAACTTGGCCGTTATCTGAAAACTGTTTCTCGCATCTGTCTTTACGACGTGCCGAATGGTAAAGTGAACTTTAATAACATTGATAGTGTATTTTTACCACGATTTTATAGGGTTTTTTTACTGATAAATTGTTCGAACGAGTTTATATTCGAAGGAGGTTCGAAGATACGTTCCGTTTTATTGACTCGCAAATAAACGCAATTAAATTGTGAAAAAAAAAACAATTTGGAACTGATCTTATTTAAAGCATGAAATATTTAAAGCGTGAAACGTATCAAGATAAAAGACCGACGATTTTTACTTGTTGGTGACAGATCTACGCTACGTCAGTACAAAATCTCCTATCACTTTTAGGAAACACTTGACACTCAAAAGTTTCAAATGAGCAGATAAGCAATTATGTAGATTAGTTTACAAGTTCGTGTAGGTGTCGAGCGTTATCTTATTATTTTTTATCCCCGAGCCGGTTTCAAACTCGCTTACATGCTTTGACACTGTTCTCATGGTAAATTGAGGAAATTGATGGATAGCGGACCATTGATTCTTAAGTACGCATGTTTTTACTACGTACTGTGATTGATAGCGCTGGTATCGGGATTATTGAGGAAACTTAGACAGGATTTATAACGGGACTGCTCTCTAGGGCTTTCCGAATGTAATTATTAAATCAGAATAAAATATACAGGAAATTATTTTTTTACGATAGTAGTTCTTAATATTGATTAGACTTATTCTTTCTATCTGGTTGATATTGAAAATCAGTAATGTTGTTGAACAATTTTAACAAAACAAATGGTTTTTCGTCAAACACTTACCTATAGCAAAATTGTATTTTTATCAACGACCGTGGTCTGATAGTTGCGATCCGCGCGTCCGAATTTATCGACTATTGATAAATAATTATGCGCCTAACAACGAAGAGACATCAGGTCAGAAACAAATACATAAAGTTTCTAAATTTGCATAATTACTTTTGGTAGAACATGTTTTAAGACGGCACGGGTAGTTACCACCTTCTTCTTTTTGACTTTATCCCACATTTTGTGGGATCGATGCAGTAAGTAACTCTTATCATGCTGGATAGGGATTTGGCATGAGTTTTACGACCGGCCACTTGCCTTGTGTCAACCCACCTTCGGTTTAATCTCAAATATCAATACCAACATTCCATAAGAAGGGACTTTTCTGTTTATTCTTTTGGTGTTTCAATTACCTGATCCATTATTTGATTATTTTTTTTTGTTATAAACATTTATTTTAAAATTCAGATATTAAATTACCATAAGATAAAAATATCAAATTTTATACATTAAAATAACTTTTTTTTATTATTTTTTTATTGCCTAGATGTGTGGACGAGCTCACAGCCCACCTGGTGTTTAGTGGTTACTGGAACCCATAGACATCTACAACGTAAATGCGCCACACACCTTGAGATATAAGTTCTAAGGTCTCAGTATAGTTACAACGGCTACCCCACCTTTCAAACCGAAACGCATTACTGCTTCACGGCAGAAATAGGCGGGGCGGTGGTACCTACCCGTGCGGACTCACAAGAGGTCCTACCACCGGTAATTACGCAAATTATAATTTTGCGGGTTTAGTTTCTATTACACGATGTTATTCCTTTACTGTGGAAGTCAATCGTGAACAATTGTAGAGTACGTATTTCATTAGAAAAATTGGTACCCGCCTGCGGGATTCGAACATCGTTGCATCGCTACAACACGAATGCACCGGACGTCTTATCCTTTAGGCCACGACGACTTTAGGAAACACGGGTAGTTACCACCTACTTGGCTAGTTTTGAGGGCAGCAATCATGCGCTCTGAATTTTTTGGATTTGATAGCAGTCATTACGACTACATCGATAGTTTTACTCCGCGTTTCAATCAATGTAAGCGGCGACATTTCTAAAAAAAATAATCTAATCAATAAAAAATCATAAAATCTAACATACTTATGTTAGCGTTGGTACCGATTATTATTCACAATGAGCTTGAACTCACGTGTGAGCTTGGACAAGGTGAACATTGCTAAAACAAAGAATTACAAATATTTTGAATATTAACAGCTAATATTAATCGATAAAACAATTTCAAAACTCCTAAAGACAACCATTGCTCATTCATAGTTCATTACTATTCATAGTTATTTTTTACGAATACGATGTTTACAGAAATTTCATCAATAAGACAGTTAGTCGATTTAAATACTAAATTAAAAATATATACTTACCAATAAAATATTCGGCTACATTAGTATTTAGTTCTGGCAGCATTTTTGTTAAAAAGTGAGGTTAAACTTTTTGGCGGGAAAACGGGGAGAAAAGTTATGCGAATTGTTTTAGTTTTTTTTTTATTTAGTGTTTATTAGAGCTTAAACCTGTTATAAAGGTGGCTTATTAACCATTTAACATGCGTGAAAGTGCACAAAATCGTTAGACGTAGCTTCTCGAGGTCTTCCAATAAATCCATATATAAATTAACTTCATTTCATTCCGTCCCGATTTGGTTTTCAATTTGATTTTTTACAAAGAATGTAATAAATAAATAAATATTTGGCCTAATCGTTAGATTCGAGAGTTAAATAGCTAATATTAAAATGCCAAAACTTAAGATTTACAGGGACTAATGCTAACGTAGGCTTTGACAAGCCTAATTGTTTCTTAGTTAGGAAAATACTAAGGGTTCCATCGCGTATTCCAATTTACAAATTATTTTTTCCGGCCTATATTTGCAGCCTAGGAGCTATTTAAATTACGCGAGGACTAAGGTTCCAAATGACGACAACATTCTAATAAGTTGTCACAAACATGAACAACATAATAAAATTCCAATTCAAACGGACATTTCTTTTTAAAACCAATATTTAAATTGTATTTTTAGAGTATTCGTATTTTCGAAGATTTCTATCATAAAATACTAGATTGTATTAAAAGTAGCAGAGAAATTTAAATTCCTCGATGATTTAATTTTGCATTCTTTTTAAATATTATTCATACCTTATACATAATTAAGAACTGAATCTCATATCTCAAGCATTCAGATTACAACGTCTATTGGCCCTTGTAATCAATTCATACCAACTGCAATTTTTCAACCTACAATTAAACAACGAAAATTGTCATTGTAAGGAATGTTTTAATATTTGTGATTTCACTATTTTATTTAAACTCACATATTGTTCAAAATCGTTGTCTGGAAGGGGCTCTAACTAAATTTCCATAGTCGTGAGAGTCGATTATTGAGAAACGGTCCATCGTCACCAGGCAAGTTTCCACTCCCATTAATTAGATTTCCATTTGCCGTGGATCGAACCGCCGTCCCTTGTTTGCCTGCCGTAACTTTTAAACTTACAATCTTCGTGCAGATATTTAATAATTTACTCCCAAATTATAACAACGTTTAACTAGCTCTGTGTAAAAGCCCTTGCATGTTTTTGTTATGTAAAAGTTCTTTGAATTTTCTTTGTTGCATTTCAAAGAGAACTTTAAAATGAAAACGTAAAACGATTTCGTTGTGAACATTCACTGTCGTTTCACTTAAAAAATCCTTTGTTCTTAGATCTAAATGCATGTGTATAAATGCATGTGTATAAATGCATGTGTATAAATGCTAATATTCATATTTCGTGTACGCCTGCTATTTAATAATACGGCTCTAGTATCATCAAAGTACGTAGTTGCCGTTACCGTTTTCTCTAAAAATTCGGTCTGGGAATGAAGTGGAGTCGGATAATTCCCTGCCATCCCCGGACGCCGGGAACATGTTTTATAGTAAAGCTCTCGATAGCGATCGTCCAGGCGGAACACTTCAAAAGCTCCATATTTTATGGCCTTCCACCTTTTTGGTCAAAGAGACGCTTTGTTCAATTCATTAATCTTACAAGACGTATTTTTGTGTGGTTTTATAAAGATCCATAGAAAATATTTCCTCATGCAGTGAGCTGTTTGCGCTGAATAAACTTAGTATTTAGTTTTTTTTGTTTATTTTAGTTAGTATTTTAGTTTAGTTAGTATTAGTATTTTTAGTTAGTATTAGTATTTGTTTTCCATTATTCTACGAAAAGCAAAACCATCAAGATTGATAAAAAAAGCTAACAATTATTTTATATAATCACGAAATTAAATACAAGGGAAAATTCTAAATCACAAACATCAAATCAGTTTATCGTTTGCCAAAGGGCAATAGAAAGTTCAAGTTATAATATGGGTTAAAGTAAATACAGTTATTTTCGTTATGCCACCCGCGGTCTTTCACACCATCTGATTCCTCGTTTATAGCTGGGATAGTGCGAAAAGAATCGTAAAATCTACGATAAAAGCTATTTTATCGCATCCACAATTTGGCGATTGCTTTCCATTTTCGATTTTCTGACTTTGTTACAATCGGAAAATCTGTTCGCAGAACCAATAGATCGTATATCTGTTAATTTTCAATAACTTTGAGGATAATTTGATTCAAACACAATATTTTACAGCAATAAAGCCCATTACAGATAATTTATATCGTCCATTTTGTGAGATAATTCGGCCGGGAACGTTCCCGACGGCGTCCAGAGTCACGACGAGATCGCGACTCCGGGGAACTCGGTAACCTCGTTACTTGCCGCTAGAATGACACCCATTACATTTTGCAAGCGAGTAATCTTTCGGCTATTCATTAACATTAGCCGGCCTACATATTGCGGGTAGCTGGTGAATGCTTGACCATTTGTGTCTTTGTGATTACTAGAATGTTAAATGATAGCTATTTCCTGATATTGCCGTTCGGTTAAAATGTATTTTCCGTATTACAAATCGTAAAATTAACTTGAACTGTTGATATTTTGTAAAACGAATGTCTACAAACATCACCTTTTTTTTTCAATTTCCAATTTCCCATATGTCAAATGGTTATTCATTGCTAACCCAATTACAAATAAGCTAAGTTTTTGATTGTATTTCTGATGCAACCAATAAACTGTCGATTAATCGGTTACATTAATTATAATTCTCAAGAACTATTGCATATGTTTTTCCCTTATAAAGTATATCGGAAAGCGTTCGAAGTACTCGTAATTGATCGCATGTCAGGGGATGAAAAATATTGGCGAGACGGGCGGCATGACGCGGCCGGCAGACATACGGCGACACGCGTCAATGCGACTGATTGTAAACTGCACCGCGCCAATGCAACGGCTGATTCAACATTCAACCGACACACACAATGTGTCATTTACATACATACCGTAAGTACGATACCATTATATATAAACAAGTGTAATGACGTGACTTGTCTATATATTAATACGTGAAGCAAAAACTTTGTATCCCTTTTACGAAAATTGCGCTGACGGAGGAGTATGAAATTTTCCACACTTATAGAGAGTATAGAGAAGAAGTGCAAAATGCCAATATTTTTTTAAAATAATGCATAAAAGATACATTAAATCAATAAAGAAAACATTACACACACTACATAGCGTGTATTTGACGCACACACGCATGCATAATATTAATTGTCAAACTTTTGTTCTTGACATCTGTTGTCAAATTGAGAATAAATTAAATATTGTTTGTCTTTGTTAATATTTTTTATAGTGTAGTCTCAAATATATTAAGTGTATAATCTACTAGCGACCCGCCCTCGCTTCGCTTCGGAAACATTAAAACACACATGAAACCAAAAAAATAAAATAATTTTTTTTTTAAAAAAAGTAGCCTATGTTCATCAGGGACAATGTCGGCTTCTAATGGAAAAAGAATTTTTCAAATCGGTCCAGTAGTTTCGGAGCCTATTCGAAACAAACAAACAAACAAATCTTTCCTCTTTATAATATTAGTATAGATGGTGTAGTCTTGGCGAAATTTAGGATTATAGAAGTATAACATACAATCATAATAGTGTACAAACTTACAATTCCAATTAATTATAGTCGAATTTCGACTACTGCGGGACCTCTAGTATTAATAACACTTCTTTTCCAACTTGTATCATCTTTGCTCCTAATACATTTTTGGTTAACAAATTACTCAGGTTTGCTTAACATATATCATAAAACCACACATAATACCTTAGATAGGGACGTACTTTGAGCCAATATCCCCTATATTAATTGAAGTGAACTCCCCCGTACTTAGCCTAGGCCGGAGCGTTGATTGCTTCTACAATCCACAAGCATAGGCATGGTTATATGAGTCGTGATACTCGTATATCACACACAAGAGAATTACAAAGATTATAATGGAACAATCTAAACACGGTTCATTCTAAAGGGATTATTTTCTAACACCAATTTCCATTGGTACGTGACTTACTGTTAATTGCGCGAACGACTAATACTAGATCAGTAACAATTTATTACAATGAAAGATTACTCGAATTTAGCGTAATTTCATTCGAGATGTAATCTTTTGTAGTTAGATCAGATTTGAGTAATAATTTGAAATGTGTTGTAGATTTTAATTCAAAATAAAAAAAAAATTTCAAAGCAATATATTATAAGAGTAAATAAATTTAGTTGGTTGGTAAGATTAAGGAAGGGTTGCTTTATATTTGCGAGCAACATTACGCGCTACTAAGCCATGCAGCGTTTCAATGGGCGCGGCTCGTTTCGTTTTTTTTAATTGCCTAATTAAAAAATCCTATTTTTAACCGAATGTTGACTCCGAACCCATTATACTCGAAAATAAATGAACCCTTAATTAGAAAAGTTCAATTTGGTATTATTTGTTGAGCCATTATGTAGCAACACTCACACCCCGATTTAAGTATTTTTGTGAAATTAAGTTTCAGAAGCTATTTATGCTCAAACCTAACTATTATTGTTTAAGTCACGATAGAACTACGTACGATTCACAATTTATTCAAAATACATTATATTTGTATTATGAAGTTTTTTATTTTTTATTGCTTAGATGGTTGGATGGTGTTAAGTGGTTACTGGAGCCCATAGACATCCACAATGTAAATGCGCCACCCACCTTGAGATATAAGTTCTAAGGTCTCAAGTATAGTTACAGCGGCTGCCCCACCCTTCAAACCGAAACGCATTACTGCTTTACGGCAGAAATAGGCAGGGTGGTGGTACCCACCCGCGCGGACTCACAAGAAGTCCTACCACCAGTAATTACGCAAATTATAATTTTGCGGGTTTCATTTTTATTACACGATGTTATTCCTTGACGTCTTATCCGTTAGGCCACGTCGACTTAAAAGTCTTTATGGCCTAAATGATAAGATGTACGGTGAAAATATAAATACTTTCCAACTCACAACAACTAAACAATAAAAACATACGAAACAAGTTTAATTCTTGTTTACTTTCCTGATTACGGCAATTAAGAAAAACAAGCAACGACGTGCTAAATCGACAATCAAGTCGCACTTTCGAAACAAGCCTGTTCTTTTTACATTACTTGATTAGATTAACAATCGGGCAGCTTTCTATTACAGGCCGTTACAAATTGATTGTCGGGAGCTCAGTTGCGGCTCGGTAGCACTAACAGTAACCGATTTTGTGATGAGATTGTATCTATATAAATTATCCACTTGAGAATCAATTCATATCTATATACGGCAAGCTTTTCGAGGGGATCAATGAAATATAGATTCGTTTTTGTTAACAAGACGTATAGATAACCTCAGTGATTTTGTTTTAAGTTAAATAATACGTAATTACAGGAATAGAAGTATGGTACTTGGTATGGTAACCTACCTGGTATGGTATTCATACTGGCGTGCAATATATTTTACCATTATAGTTTAAAGATGGGAAAAGGTAATTAGTCCATGTCTTCAAGTCGAAACATATGATTGAAATAGAAAAGTATATAACCATAAAACATTATTGTGATTTAAATAAAATCAAGATGAAACTTTAAACTGAATTATAATCAGTATTTTAATGCATAATTACGTATGCATCACTGCACTAAAATTACTTATGAAATCACCACTGGCATTGCATAAAATTAAATAATGTTGAAGATAAATTTAAAAAGAAACTAGGTGAAACAGAAACTTGAATTATGTGGTGCAAAGAAAAATAGCGAATTTTAGCATTTTGTTAAGTTCCACTTAATAGAATACAAACTGAAAAAAATTAATAAAATGGAATAAATATGTCTGTGGGTCAACTAAGAAATCTATGATAAAATAATTGTGTTTAAGCAAGGTGTGATTAATTAACCCTAACAATATTCGCAGTTTTTGTACAGAACTTAACTTATATTTATAGAATAAAGTTTTAAGAAATATGTCTGTACACAACAAATTTCGACCTCATAAGATCGGACCTAGTTCTTACAAAAATGGCTTAAATAAAGATTCATGTAGTTATTTTGCTTTTTTCGAGTCCTATACTGTATTGCAAACTGTGTGTAAGCTGTGTTGTTGTACTGTGTGTGCTGAATTTTTGAGATCAAGAGATCTTAAACCTAGTTATTATGATCTTACGCTGTGTTATTATCATCGTCATCAGTCAAAATACATTAGAACTGAGTACAATTTGACATCAGCGATATTCAATGGCTTTAGTATTTAAAACCAATTTTAGTTTTATAAAAAATGGCGTTCAGATTTCCAAATATTTATTTCGGAATCGCAGTAATCGAATAGCTCTGGTCAAATATAGCTGTGGATAGGAAAAAACATTAGTGACTCGACTAATTTCCACTGGTTTTCCACCAATATTTACTGGTGGTAGGATCTTTTGGGAGTCCGCACGGGTAGGTACCACCACCCCGCCTATTTCTGCCGTGAAGCGGTAATGCGTTTCGGTTCGAAGGGTGGGGTAGCCGTTGTAATTACACTGAGACCTTAGAACTTATATCTCAAGGCGGGTGGCGCATTTACGTTGTAGATGTCTATGGGCTCCAGTAACCACTTAACATCAGGTGGGCTGTGAGCTCGTCCATCCATCTAAGCAATAATAAAAAAAAACTTTTTTAATGCGAAGGTGTTTTGAATTACATTTTTCTTCGTTTAAATGTGCAGACGAGCTTATGACTCACGTGGTGTTCAGTGGTTATCGACTTCATAGCCATCAGATCGTGAAAATCTTGAGTTCAAACCCTCATTTGTATTGTATAATCTATCGGGTGAAACGTAACTCTTGATTGCTTTACCTTTGAAATAGGCAGGACGGTAGTATATACTCAGCAAATACGTACATTTATATCAAATACAGGTTTTTGTTCATAACACGATGCTGTTCCTTTATAGTGAAATAGTTTATAAAAATGTTTTTTGTAAGTGTTACGTGCGTACTTATTAAATAAATAATAGTTCAATAAAACTAAAAACATATGCTTATATAGAAAATCCACTTAAAAAATTGAAAATAAAATTTAATAAATTTGTATTAAAAATAGTACAAGAAAAATGGTTTTATTGTAAAAAAAGCGTGGGGTGCATGGTATCAATAGTTATAAATATTTTATGAACAGATATGAGTAGAAGGGTTATTTTGATAATATCCTGAAAAGCACCCCACGCTTTTTTTACAATAAAATCAGCGTATTTTTTTAATCTATTATTTATTTTTCATTTTTTAGTTGAATTTCAATTTTTTGAATTCTTTTTTTTCAATTTTTAAAAAAATTCATCTGAATCAGTCGGTAACTTATCCGAGAAATAGGTGTTCGGCGCGCCTGGTAGTTTCCCTTCTTGGTCTTGACACAGACCCTCCGGGTCTCATGAAACAACAAAATCGCTAATCCTGATTATCCTAGTAAGGATAAAGGATCAAACTGTTTAAAATATTGAATTGTCATCGGTCCTTAATAAGTATGCCAAATTTTGAGTGAATCCGACGTTTTGAAGGGGATCAAAATCGTGTTCAAAGATGCCGTTACATACATACGTATGAAGCTAATAAAAGCGTATTAAAAAAGGTGATTTCCAACATAGTCGTTATATTTGAAACGAGACCTCTCAAGGCTCGCCTCATCTCTCGTAAGAGACATTTTACTCATTAATGAGCAAGAACGCTTTATTGGTTTCTGCTTTCTTCAAATCGCAGCACAATAATGGAGCGATTTGTTTTGATTACCGAAGAAATACTACATTTTCGGAAAAAAGCATAAGACGACCTACTTTTTTTCGGAGAAAATTGAACAACTTTCATTATCTACATTTTAATTGCAATTGAAAACGCAGTACAAACTTACTTGTTAATAACTAATCTCCGTGAACAATATCAGCAATTTTAAGTCAACTGCAAGATGCAGTTAAAAAATCACGGATATTGTTCAGTTCGTCATAGCTAAGATTAAGCCAAGAGTAATTAAAACAATTAAGTTTCGCAATGTAACAGAGATACTATTTTGTTGATTGGATAGCGTGACGTAATGATTGGAAAAATATGTAAGTACCATGGCGAAAGTATCTGAAATAGATTTAATGGCTTACGATTACAGCTGGGTTTCGAATTATGACATCTACACAATATTTCTAATCAGAATCAAAATATTTCAATAAAAAACACGTGTGGCACTCAGAGACTGCCGCGGTAAAGCTATTGCATAGCATTTTTTATCAGCTTATGCAATTATAATTAGACAATAATAATTTATATTAAAACAATAATAAAATAAGACCACACTATATTTATAAGCATTAACAAAAGCAAAACATTAACTGTCCTCTTCTTCACACACATAAGCTAGACCGCGCGAGAGAGAGATGTGCAGACTTTTCATGATGCGCATGCAGTGCGACCTCACGCCGCGCGCTTATTCACAAACACTACATAAGCGCAACGTTTTTGTAGTCGTCGTGGCCTAACGGATAAGACGTCCGGTGCATTCGTGTTAAGCGATGCACCGATGTTCGAATCTCAGGCGGGTACCAATTTTCTTAATGAAATACGTACTCAACAAATGTTCACGATTGACTTCCACGGTGAAGGAATAACATAGTGTAATAAATATGAAACCCGCAAAATTATAATTTGCATAATTACTGGTGGTAGGACCTCTTGTGAGTCCGCGCGGGTGGGTACCACCAACCTGCCTATTTCTGCCGTGAAGCAGTAATGCGTTTCGGTTTAAAGGGTGCGGCAGCCGTTGTAACTATACTGAGACCTTAGAACTTATATCTCAAGGTGGGTGGCGCATTTACGTTGTGGATGTCTATGGGCTCCAGTAACCACTGAACACCAGGTGGGCTGTGAGCTCGTCCACCCATCTAAGCAATAAAAAAATAAAAAAATAAAAAACGTGTGAATGTGTTGAACGCGAGCTACATGGAGTGGGGGTGTAAGGTTTTATTTTCGTTACGGAATTTCTTGATTCAGTCGCCGCGCTCAAAGCTCGCGTTAAAAGCTATACAATAGCTCGGTAGGCAGCGGCTTGGCTTCGGTAGGCAGCAGCTTGGCTCTGTCCTCGGCATTGCTGAAGTCCATGGGCGACGGTAACCACTCACCATCAGGTGGGCCGTGGTCTACAAGTGCAAAAAAAACACACCCTGTGTAAAAAATGTTTTTGAATACATACTTGTGTTTACTTCCATAACGCATAGAATCGTTTATCTAAGTTGATAATGTCATTCTAAAAGTTGTTGGCAATTCAGGGAACGTGCTTACCACCAACAATAGGTGGTGCGCGTGTAATTACAGCAGATGTATTTCGTACATTTAACAATAGTCACACCACAGCGGGATTTACTAGTAGGTTATAAAAGAATGTCAATGATGACATTTTAGCGTGACCATGACATTTACAATAGAACATTATAATTGGAGAAACATTTGTACTGGAGAAAGGAGGCACTGAATAACATAGGTTCCCTTCGTATTCTTCTACAGTATCACAACACTGTTATTCTTAACGTATTAATCTATACTAAAGTGGTTTTCACGGATGTTCCGTTATAACTACTGAACCATGCATCCGATTGACTTGAAACTTGGTATCCATTTAGAAAATACATGTACTTAATGGATAGGTTAATATTTATATCAATGTTGGACTCCCTACAGCAGTTGCGGGGGCGTTAATGATCAGGAATTTTTGGTGGGGTGAGAAATAATAATGTTAATTTGAAATGCCCAGCGAAGCGGATGGGTACAGCTAGTAACTTATATAAATAGCAATAATATGAACTTAGATCCGTTTTATTCTCTCGTAGAAATTTGTTTTATAGCCTAGATGATTCGAAGGCGTGTTAAATTTGTGGCAATAAATAAAATAACGCAACGCCATGCTGTTGTTCGTTTATACGATTACAGTCCTCGAGTCAGTTCAATGATGGCTTAATGTCAGGTTATGCAAAGGAAAAGAAATGCCAGGTGTTGAACAAGGCTACAAAAGTGAGTTTCAAAATAAAATTATATCGAATACGGTGTGAGCTTGATTATTTACTCCCAATGCAAAGTTAATGTATGCAATAAAATTTAGGAAGTAGGTATAATGTTATTGCTTAGTTGGTTGGACGAGTTCATGACGAGCATGAGTTCAAAGTCTTAGTTTTACAGTACAACGGCTGCTCTCGCCTTCAAACCGAAACACATTACTGCTTCACGGCAGAAATAGGCAAGGATGTGGGACCTTGTGGAGTCATAAAACGCTCTACCACCAGTAATTACGTAAATTATAATTTTTGCGGGTTTCATTTTATTACTCTTTCTCTCGGTGGAAGTCGTTCGTGAACGTTTGTACATTTTTTATTAGAAAAATTTGTACCTGCCTGCGGGATTCGATCACCGGGATATTAGGATTCCTCAATAAGAATGCACTGGGCGTCTATCTCTTAAACTACGACGAATTCAAAACGATTTCATACTGTTCGATTTCTAGTCTATTTAATATAAATACTTTATTATACTTAAATCCCGCACGAGTAGATACCACCATTCTGCCAATTGCGGCCGCGTAGAAGTCACAGGTACCGGTTTGAAAATTGGGACAGTCATTATAAGACAACACAGACAAGATAATTTAAACTTCGAGTTCATGTCTCATGGCTTCATTCACATTATGACGCATGAGACACACTTAACATCAGATGGGTCGTGTACACGTTCATCAATGTATAGCAATAACAAAACTATTTTTAAATGTAACCTATTTATCTTAGATTTTTTTTAAACGACAGAAGGGGTTACAAAGTTACAACCGACAAAGCAAGCACGTGCGTTTGTTTAGAAGTTAACGTTTTAATGCGAGATCGGTTCAGAGGCAATTATCGTTTTATAAAGAATAACAAAAATCAATAGTGAGCCGATAATCGTGATACCTTTGTGTGGTTGTTCGTTAGACACTGCAACAGAGATTTCGAAGAAAATGTTCAGCTGTCTCTGCATTTTCTTATTTGTGACTAGTTGACTCGGCAGACTTCGTAGTACCTCAATCGATAAATAAAAGTATATAAACTTATGTATAAAATAAACTTAAAACAAACAAAAGGAATCCGTCTGACGGAGAACACATCAAAGGTAAAATTGTTATTTTTCTTTAATTCCGAGCATTTTCATATTTATCTACCTTTTAAACCTTCTCTGGTCTTCCACAAATAATTCAACAATAAAATTAGCCAAATCGGTCCAGCCGGTCTCGAGTTTTAGCGAGACTAACGAACAGCAATTCATTTTTATATAGATAGATGTAAGTCTATTTCATTTAGGCGCCACTATTGCAACTTTACACGAGAACCATTAAAAGTTTAAAATTTGGAAAAAAATATCATAACGAAAAAACTTGTTCAGCTATTCGAATACGGTAAACTTAATTGAAGTTCAATTAAAAATGTCGAATTTTTGATATGTACTAATAACAAATAAAACGGACCTTTAATTACAAAGATAGCTATCGCGTATTAAACGACTATAAGTAATTGGAATTGTATGTTTGTACACTATTATGATTGTCTATACTAATATTATAAATCTATACTAATATTATAAAGAGGAAAGATTTGTTTGTTTGTTTGTTTCGAATAGGCTCCGAAACTACTGGACCGATTTGAAAAATTCTTTTTCCATTAGAAGCCGACATTGTCCCTGATGAACATAGGCTACTTTTTTTTTTTGTTTGTTTCATGTGTGTTTTAATGTTTCCGAAGCGAAGCGAGGGCGGGTCGCTAGTATTTTATACTTCTATAATCACAAATTTCGCCAAGACTACACTATAAAAAATATTAACAAAAACAAACCATATTCTATTCTCAATTTGACAACAGACGTCAAGAACAAAAGTTTGACAATAAATAGTATGCAAGTGTGTGGGACGGCCACCTACGAGATGGACCGACGACCTGGTAAGAACCGCTGGGTCACGTTGGATGCAGGTGGCAACGGACCGGCCGCACTGGAGATCATTTGGAGAGGCCTATGTTCAGCAGTGGACAATGGACAGGCTGAGATGATGATGATGATGATGATGATGCGTGTGTGCGTCAAATACACGGTATGTAGTGTGTGTAATGTTTTTTTTATTGATTTAATGTATCTTTTAAGCATTATTTAAAAAAAATATTAGCATTGTGCACTTCTTCTCTATATTCTCTATAAGTGTGGAAAATTTCATACTCCTCCGCCCGCGCAAATTTCGTAAAAAGTGATACAAAGTTTTTGCTTCACGTATTAATATATAGATATAGATATCAAACTAACAATGAAAACGTCTGATCATATATCATGCACTTGTACCGGAAGATTGTAACCTAAATTTGCGAACGTGTGAAATTGTACCAGTTGCGGCGGAGTCCGTGTTAATTATCACTAAAGGCCGTGTAATGAAGTAGATTAGGCCCCCCTTTACCCCTTGCTAGGTACTGCGGTCGTGTTCGGTACAAATTAGCAAATAATTTCGCTAATGAAAGTGCGATGGCCGCGCCATACTCACTAATTTATACTCAACGTTCTGCTGGCCCCAACGCTTAATCGTACGAGATATGAGGTTGGTACAGTGATTCCGGTAATTTAGGGATTTTAACGTGGCCAAGATTCAAACGCGTATGAAATGTAATATTTTTCACGAATGTTACCAATTTACTTATTACAATATCATTAATAACGATTACACAATTACTGTTATTGTACATGCACTATTGAAATACTGCTTATTGATTATTCACCATACAAGAAATACTAATAAAATTTTAAAATAGCTCAAATAATGTTTGATTTAGCGGTATGCAGCGGATTGGCCGTGTTGTTATAGTCGGTGACATTCATTGTGAGCGAAGGTGACTGCTCACCATAAGGTGGGCCATAAGTTCGTCTGTCTACCATGAAATAATAATCTTACAATAGTAACAGCTAGTAAACAATTTTTGTATTGTTGTTGTGTATCTGAGTAATTTTCTGATATAAATTAAACAGTTCCTTTGAACAATGTGTACATTTTAATACGCTTTTATTAGCCTCAGACGTATGTATGTTAGTATGTAACGGAAACTTTGAACATGACTTTGACCCCCTTTAAAACGTCGGATTAACTCAAAATTTGGCATACTTAATAGGGACCGATGACAATTCAAAATTGAATTTCAACTAAAAAATGAAAAAAAAAAAATAATTAAATAATGAAAAATAAAAAAAAAATAGTTTAAAAAAAACAAAAAAATACTCTTTTATAGAAAATCCAACTAAAATTAAAGAAAATAAATTTTAGTAAATTTGAATTAAAAATAGTATAAAAAAAATGATTTTATTGTAAAAAAAGCGTGGGGTGCATGGTATCAGTAGCTATAAATATTTTATGAACAGATATGAGTGGAAAGGCTATTTTGATAATATCCCGAAAAGCACCCCACGCTTTTTTTTCAATAAAATAATTTTTTCTTATACTATTTTAATTCAAAGTTATTAAAATTTATTTTCTATTTTGTAGTTGGATTTTCTATAAAAGCGTATTTTTTTTGTTTTTTTAAACTATTATTTATTTTCAACTTACAGACATAGCGTAGTGCATTAACAGTTTGGTAATGGTGGCAATGTCCTTAGGCTACATGAGTTATAAACGCAGACAACGGACGAAAAAAGAACTTTCACTAACGCAATACGCAATCATAACATGGGTGTCGCCGTCTGGTTTTCTGCACGTAACGAATTTACTATATAGCGTTGAACGTTGCTAAGGTTTTATAACACAATGTATTAAACATGATTTTAATACATTTCAATTCGAAGTTACGATTAATGACTTTATTATAAACGAATCAACCAGATTTCTAGAAGCTCCATGGTTACAGCCAGTTTTAGTCGGAAAACTAAATGTAGGTATACTAAAACTAAGAAATACGCTAATATACATAAATGTGGAACACAACTTGACACATCACAGAGGCTGACCTGGGCGAAGGGATGAGACAAATGGATTCTTCCCCGATCCACCCGAGGGAATTCGAGAATTCCGTTTCACATACATATATATCAAGTTGTTATAAGAATTAGAGTTCTCAGAGCTCCTGAGATTAGGTGACGTCTAAAAGAATCCTGTGAGGCAAGGGTCTATGCTCGCTCTCTTACCAATAAGCTCGAAGATTTAGAGGATGTGGGTATGTATAGCTTGCATGCAATATACCCCAATTTAACGGCACTCTATTGTCACGTGAACTGTCATAGAAACTAGATGTCCATCTACAATAGATAAATAAATAAATATTTACTAACAATCACGTCACGTTAACTGGTCCCATGCCAAGTTCGTAAAGAGCTTGTGTTACAGGTACCAGATAACGGAAATAAATGTAAGATTTTTATTATACACATACATAAATTTAATATACATCCATAACCCTGGAAAAGACATTTTATATTTATCATACAAGTATCGTCCCTTGGCGGGTTTCGAAACCGCGAACCCCTTGTGTAGTAACCATGTCACTTACCAGACGGCCGTTACCCTACTTCCAATTGTCAGTTGTCTGCGAGTTGGGGATATAAAGGGTTTGTATCAAAGTAGTTCGTCTTGTGTTCTCGGAGCACTTTGGGGCAGGTGTTTGAGGACTAGATGCATAGCCCTGAGCCATTGATTACCGTAATCACAACTGGACTGTGAATGAACAAGGCAGATTTTATAATCGATACTAGTATATTATAATTTAGATGTACCTAATCAGACTCTAGTTCGCGTTCCCTAAAATACATTTTATGTGATAGTGTCACATCAAAGCACTTTACATAATATTATATTACCACGATGAGGCTTGATGATATTAAGCTGGGCAGATCAAATTGACTGTTCGCCTGAGCTAATTAGGTCTCTGCGTCCTCCACCATGTATTGGGCCGGTTCATACTCTATTAGCATAATAACATTTCATTCTGCCATGGCGTTAGTTTAATTGGGACTGCTAACTGTGTGTTTTACTATCGAATTATCGTGTAATTTCGCAACAAATGTTATTGCATTAGTAAACGACTTTACAGCAACCAACCGAAATTAAATTTTTATATAACCAAATCTTGTCGATGTCACTCATTTTTATCGATGATGAAGGCTGGAAGTGAAGGTTGGTCTATTACGTTTAATATTACTTAATCAATTACTTTTGGCTCTGTGGTAATGGTTTTTTTGGTCCAGGGCTAAATCACTTCGGAGATCCTCGGGATATGTGGAACTTCCCCCTGATGAGGCGGGAATCACCTAAGATGGGAAGTAGTGGTTTAAGCTACAAACTAAACGATTGACTCCCTTACACTTTTCCCTCAAGCATCGCCTGGAAAAGAACCCCAAGATCATGAGGGGTGAAATGGTCAGCCACGTCAGTTATTACCTTCGGCCGCCTGCTGCTATTTGCGGTTATCCTGCTAGTCCAAAACTAGCCTACTGGGCTGACACTGATAGCCAGTCGCTCATTATTATAAACCCTATGAGACGCGCTTGTGTGAAATGGTAATGGCCAACTATGGCAGTACCTTATCTATTCCCGTGGGTTTGTACTAAGTGGCCAAAGGATTCAACTATAATATACTGTACGACTGTAATATCAGTATGCAGTGATTGTCAATTTCTGGTGGTGGGGTTTTGTGGAATGAGTACGCACGGTTGAATTGACACGTTACTATACCGCTCATTAAGCAATCATGTGTTCCACTTTGAAGAGAGAGACAGCCGTTATGATATAAAGAGAATCTTCGACTCCGAGTCTCGACCTAGCTGGATTCAGCTTGTGATATATACCGGCTTCGGTAGTCACCTTATAGTAAGAAGGCCGTAAGCGCATTAGAGCAATTTGGTAATGAGCTCATCCAACCCTCTAAAGAAAAAAGGCCATAAAGATCACCACCTAGATAAAACTCTATCTTCTGGTCTGAGCCGTTATCATCAACGACCACTACCGACTATCACAAAACAATTTGATATAATGCAGATAATTGTTATAAGATTTATGGCCAGTTGAATCGTTTCGTGTTTCTCAGCTCTATTAATCCAGATAGTGAAATAGTTATTGAATCAATAATATATTTGTATCTTATCGGTACAGTAACTTGATCCCGCTTGACTGTGAAGCAAGTTTTTCTAGTGCTCGGGAATGCGGCCCTATGCACCTGCCGAGCTGCTTCATTGAAATGCACTTCTGTCTAATTTAAAAATGCTATCTACTAGATTTTTGCAAGACACTTTGAGTTCAGAGCGTGTCCTCCATAATGTTTATCTAGGATGTATGTATTCAAACCGAAATAGGTGGTAACGCTACATGTACTAGTTGATAGAGCATGAACAAGCAATTAAATAAAGAATATATACTATAGTGTACTGTGTTTCTGCTCGCGTTAAGATTAGAATAAATAGGAAATTATTGTGTATCTCAAGTAGGATATACCTTATGTTTATTCCACCTTGTAATTTAATGTAACAAAAATTCTTATGTATCACAATTTTGTTCACTACTACGATATAAATATTTTAAAATGGATTTTTTCGATTTCATTATTGCCTAGGTGGGTTGAAGAGCTTACGCTTCACCTGATGTTAAGTGGTTACTGGGGCCCATAGATATCTACAACATAAATGTCGCCACCTACCTTGAGATATGAGTTCTAAGGTCTCAGTTTTTACATTACAACGGCTGACCCACCATTCAAACCGAAACGCATTACTGCTTCACGGCAGAAATGGGCAGGGCGATGGTACCTACCCGTGCGGACCCACAAGACGTCCTACCGCTAGTATTTACACAAATTATAATTTTGCGGGTTTGATTTTTATTACACAATGTTATTCCTTCACCGTCGAAGTCGGTCGTGAACATTTGTTAAGTACATATTTTATTAGAAAAATTGGTACTTGCCTGCGGGATTCGAACACAGTAGCATCGCAAGATACGAAGGTACTGAACGTCTTATCCTTTAGGCCACGACGACTTCGAAATTTGTTTTAAACATAAAACACTTTCAGAAAAGACATTTACGTTTTTAGAATAACGCTTCAAGTAATCAAATAAATCAAACAGACATATCGAAAAATACCGTGTCACCGCACTAATCTTTCGATTTTTCAACTGTAAATTTTACTTAAAAAAACGACCAGTGGTTAAAATATGTCCTCTTCCCTTGGAGTAGTTCAAATCATTAATGATTAGTTTTTAGAATTTATTAGTTTCGAGTAAGTTTTTTAAGCTTTACGTTCTTTCGATATTAGTTTTAACTTTTGAATGTTAAAAGCAACTACGTGCTTTTAAGGTGAGCGGCATGTTCCGTCCCGTAACAGTTTGTTCTAAAATACATATTTATTTTATTATTTTTATTTTTATTGTGAATAATTTCTTTTCTTATTTTTTATTCTCTGAGTACGTAACGCGACACAATTTGGTTTATATGTATTATTCATTTCTTATTTTTCTTGTACTGGGTCTGCGACATATTGTGTGTATCGGAATGCACCATTTCCGTGGGAAATGGTTCTTCGGCGCGACACTAGCGCCACCACTGGCCTGCCTGTTAGTGCGGCAAAGAAAAAAAAACAGAGTTTGTCACGCGAAGCCGCTGTAGCCGCATCGGCACGCGCATAATATTTAATTAGTATCTAAAGTTCCCCCTTTCATATAAAAAACTGGAAAATAGTGACAGTGACCTATGACTACATGTGAAGGATAGATGAACTGATTCTGTCGGCAATACTCATCCTCGACCAGGACCTTCGGACGTGGTTGCGGGACGATTCACGGTAAGTCGTCAGACCTAGGCCATATCCTAAACACGGCCATTTAGGTAATGTGAACGACCAATGATAACATGTGCAATGAAATATGTGCTTTTTCAATTTTGAAAAGATACATCTTCAGTTTACGAACGTACAATTTTACAATATTATCATTGTTTAAAATATCTTTTATTTTATAGTATAAATACTTGCAGTTCATATAAGTAGGTCCTTGTTTTCATTAAAATGTCACACAAAATCATAAAATAAAATATTCATTCGCCAACGTTTCTGAGCATTTTTAGTTTCAATTTAATTTAAGATTTAATCAAACAAACTCATGTTCTTGTCGTGGGAAATTACTTCAAGTGGAAAGGAGAGATAAGGGGCGCACTCGCTATCAAGAAAATTAAGAAGGAATTTTATTTCTTAGCCGCAAAGACAGGTACGTAATTAAATTTAAGACTGAAGATTAGACGTCTGATATAAGATACTGTGTCGAAAGTTTAAATCTAAGACAATTTCGTCTACGTTGAGTACTTACTCAATGTATCCATTATTATTTATTTATTGCTTCGGTGGTTTGGCGAGCTCACGGCCCATTAAGTGTTAAGTGGTTACCGGAGCCCATAGAAAACGTAAATGCCGCTAGTAGACTTGAGACCTGGGTTTTAAGTCTCAGTTTTACAGTAATAATTCATAAACAATATTGCTAATCATCGAGTAACTAAACTGCATTATCTGTTTCATTTTGAAAATATCGCAAGCCGATTTAGTTATGTGTAGCTTTCAACTATTAAGTCAACACTAAATTTCAAGTTTTTTTTCTTTAGCCTTATAGTTAGACGAGCATACGACCCACCTAATGGTGAATGGCTACCGTCTTTGGTAGACCTCAGTAATGATAGGGGTACGTTTTTCGATACCTATTCACTAGTAGCCTAAGGTGCTATTCCAGTTACGCAAGGACGGGTAGATGAGCTCACGGGCTCAACCTGAGAGAATTTGCTAACACTAGTACCAGCAAGAGCAGTGTGTACAACCATACCGACGCCGCACCGCCTGCCGCCGTGACGAGATGTGACGTGGCGTAACATGATGATTGATGGTGACATTCGTTAATAGTTTCTTTCTAAAATTTAATAATACGTTTATAGTCTTTCTATAGGGATTTTCGAGTTTATAGTATAGCCGTTATTCTAGTACATGCTAGACTTTGAGTTAGATCCTAAACGCGTGTCCGTCACTATACTCTTGACCTTGGAAATCACTTATTACCTTGTGTGTCATGAACGTGTCCATTTATGGCGGTAAACCTATTGATTTCAACTTTCATGATAAATTGAGCCAAAACTTTATTGTTAGTAGGTACTCGGGTATTTGAACAGAAGTCATCGTTATTTTGAAGTGATTGTGGCCTAAACTATAGGACGTCCAGTACATTCGTATCGAACGATGCGACTGTGTTCGAATCCGTAGGTAGATACCAATTTGTTTTAATGAAATACGTGTACCCACTTAACAAATGTTCACGATTGATTACGACGGTGAGGGAATAACGTCGTGTAATAAAAACCAAACCCGCAAATTATAATTTGCGTGATTATTAGTGGTAGAACGTTTTGTGAGTCCGCACGGGTGGGTACCACCCTTCTTATTTCTGGTGTGAAGCAGTAATGCGTTTCGGTTTGAAGGGCGGGACGGCCGTTAGTGTAAAACGGATACTTAGAACTCATGTCTCGGATGGGTGGCGGCGTTGACGTGGGTGATGTCTATGGGCTCCGGTGACCATTTAACAACATTCGTGAGCCGTAAACATAATTAAAACTACTTTCACGGCTTATTTTTTCTTTATACATTTATTTTAACAATATTTATCTAAGGCGTATAAATATAACGTGTTATTAATATAACGTTATATTATTAATGCTTAATATCAATAACACATAAGTCGTCCGTGACCACGAAACCTAAACTATTCGAGGAGTCGGTAATGATGTAATTAAAATATACATTTTTTTTTATTGCCTTTGTAGGCAGGCGTGCATACGGCCAACCTGATGGTGAGTGGTTACCGTCGCCCATGGACTTCAGCAATGCCAGGGGCAGAGCCAAGCCGCTGCCTACCAAATGTGGGATATAACCATAAAAGTAATTTTTACTGTAACTATTCTTTCATTTATTTCAGTTCAGTAGAACAGAGTAATTTCGTAAAAATCAATAAATAATTTTCTTCCGTAAAAAAATAATGAGTTTCACATTAAAATATTTCCTAAATACCTAAAAATCATGAAACAATTAAACCTTCTTTCTTGCTGTCGGTTCTCAAGATCAAAGCTCACAACTCCCAAGATCTCGGGTCCAGTGAACCGTGTAACAGAAGATGAAAAATTCACAACCCGTCTGCTAGAATATTACAGCGCTTTATGTGCACGAAGATTGTAAAGTATAATCAAGGACTTGAAAATTTTCGACACGGGTATAAATTTTCTGCGCAATTTGATTTCAATGTACCAATGTGATTTTTCGCATTGACTGTAAAATAGAAACTCGTTCTGTTATTTTGTACGGTTTCTTTTTCACTTACATTGGTTAGTTTACTTTGAATTCGTTTACAGGTACATTCAATTTTTTTATGATTGAACTAAATGAACTTCTACTAAAATAGCCATTGTCAATATCTTATTGGAATTCGAATCCCAATACAAAAACAATATAATATGTACATGCCTATTTCTATATTACACCATTTTTACTGGTAAAGAACCAAAAGTGATAATTATAAAAACTGTGGCACAATAAAAAACAGCAATATATGGTCAGACGAGAAATTGACGTTCCACCCGGGCTTTACTCGTTACTGTGACCCTCAGACACCACATAATGAATGCCATGTGGCTCAACAAAGGACATGGTTAAACCATTCGAATACTAAGAGCGTGGTTTATTAATTTTGTTGTTCGTATTCGCGGGATATTTTCACTCCGAATATTCAAAAGACAACACACACAATTTCAACCATTTCTATAATGTGTACAATCATCGATATGTGATATATCGATGTGTACAATATTATAATATAAACTAAAAAGAGTAAACAACGCTAGGCACTAGAAGATATAAATTAAAACTAAAATTACGTTTTTACATTCAAATTAAATCGACGCGCGCGAATCTTGTTGTATGACGTCACGGGACACCTGCGCGTTCGGGAACTCCGATCGTGCCCGATGACGCCCGAGTACGACCGAATGTTGCACGCTACAAGAGTATTAAGAGGAAAATTAATTTGTTAGCATAGATGGTCAGATGTCTTCATGGCCACGTTATGTTATAAAGAGCTACACGAGTCCAAAGATATCAGAATGACCCGATCTATCTTGTGAGAAGTCTGAGCCCTAGTGGCAACGGAATAACGTTTAATAGCCGGCCAACAAAGCAAATTTCCTCCCGGCTTCCTTGAACTATTATATTCGTTTTCAGAGTCCGTTTTTGCCGCGTACCATGCGGCTCACAAATAATCTATAGCGCACGGTTATTTCTGAGCACGATGTAATGTATTTTTAGACGAAGTTTGAGGAGATTCCTCAACGACTTGGCTATGCCCTTTGCATTGTTCACTCCCTTGACTATTGGTAAATAGGTAGACCGTATACCGGTCTGTCATAGAAACCAACTCAAAAAAAAAGTCGTTAGAAGATTATAGACAGTACTATGTATGTACATTAATGTGATTGTTGATATAAGCAAATGTATTCATTTCAGTATTAAGCTTAATGTAGCTGTGTCTAGCTGGTCTATTACTAGAGACAGGCAATGAAGCTTTTGAATGGTTAAGAATGAATTAACTTATGCTTTTTATGATTTGTATTCTGGGGTTACTCACGAAGCTTAATTTTAGTTCTTAACTATTCAATCATGTTACTACATGATTACCACATACATGATTAAAAGTATTGGTTCTCAAATGATTCCATTATCTCGTTTTTGCCATCGCATCGCCCGCCACCGGACTAGAGTTCATCCATACTACCTAGAACCATTGCGTTCATCCACAGTGCGCTTCCAGACATCTTTTTTGCCACGTAACATCCGGCTTTGAAATTAACTTCTCTCTACGGTGTTTCCCGAGCGCTATGACATTTTCTCCTTCAAACGAGGCTCGTTGAGAGTATTAAACTGTAGGCAGCGGCTTGGCTCTGCCCCTGGTATTGCTGACGTCCATGAGCGATAGTAACCACTCACCATCAGATGGGCCGTATGCTCGTCTGCCTACAAAGGCAATAAAAAAGGATATTTATGAAAAAAACATCTTTTTGTAAGCCATATGGAGTGGTGGAGTATGGCTTACAAAAAGATGTTTTTTAAAATGTTGCTTAATATAACGCTGTTGTGCGTCTTAAAATAATATAGGGAGCAGTAATTGGTTTTAAAACTGCGTAATTGGTCGTTCACCATTTTGACTTCTTCCATCATGCAGTGAGCTCTCTAGACACGAAAATGAAGTTGCAGTTTGGTCGAAATTTTATTTTATGAAACTTCTAAGATAGTTTAATGTATTAACTGTAAACTTGTGTTATTATTTTAGATATCAGGTACCTGCCACTGCATAAACATAAATTGAAATAAAATATTAAAACTCCGATAGTAAAATCAAATGATACCTTCGTGTATAATTATATTTTACTGCCATCTCGGAGCATCTGGTCATCTCCCGCGCGTATGAAATGAAATATTGACGTATCCTAAACGAGTTTATAGACCTACCGCGCACCGGGCCTGGCCTCCACTAAAAATAAACATAAAATTTGGTTTTAATCCTGTTTCTATAGCTTTTCTGCACGGGATCGCGCCACATTCGGCAATAGGGCCCTTGACGATATTGCCTCCCTTGGATTATGACCTACATTTCATACTTCACCATCGAGTTTTACGAGCACCACCGATGTTTCGGTATTCGTCTACATACATTTTCAAATAGTGCCGCAATAATAAAACTACGTTTTATTTATTTCGTTGTACGGTGGGTGAGCATCAATTTGTAATTTCCTTTTAAATCATAGGGTGCGATATTGTTTTAGCGAAGGGTCTTCTAACAATCGTTAGCCGAGATTACCTTAAAACGCTGCACAACCTAATACCGAAGGGAGCAGAATAATCAAATTGTTATCACCGCCTCCCACGTCTCGGTCCTTCGTTTGTTTAATATCGTAACATATATGCTTAGACACGCACCACTATAGACCAATTGGGTATTTCTATTCAAAATTTGAGGACACTAGGTATATTAAGTTTCATCAGAAATTAATTTATGAGTTTTGACTTGAAAAAGTTACCTTTTGATAGTTCTTATTCATTTAGAAATGAAGATCGTGAATGATAAAAAAAGCTCTAGAATTGTCTCGTTTACTCCTTACAAGTGAAGCGTTTATGTACCTACGGCTTTTTTTCATATTAACGATTTCCATAATGATGGAACAATCTTGAATAATAATAAAAAAAATCCCTATTTGTTTTGTAATTACTAAGGATCGATCGTACCGCCTAAAATTGGGAGATTTTATCGATAATATTCAAATGCTTATTTCTGGCGTGAAGCAATTATGCGCCCGGAAACACTTGGATCGGAGTAACAGACTTTCTTACATACAAGCTAGATTTCGTAATCATATATATCAAAGTAGATGCTCCTATCATCGACCGACAATACTCCGCGTCCCGTATTTGATTTTGTTCTCTAATAATCGCGTATTTTAAATAAGACTGTAGAATTCTGTCATTTAATTGAAGCCAGCTTTTAGTATCGTCACATACGATAGTTATCGTTCCAACAAACAAGTGTTTCATATATTTAGCCGAAGTCACAGCGTGACAGCGTTTCAATACGGCGTTTAACGGCTGTCTGGTGTAGTGGTAAGTGACATGGTCACTACACAAGGGGGTCGCGGGTTCGAATCCCGCCAAGGGAAGATATTTGTGTTATAAATATAAAAAAATGTCTTTTCCAGGGTTATGGATGTATATTAAATATACATATGTATGTGTATAATAAAAATCTTACATTTATTTCCGTTATCTGGTACCTGTAACACAAGTTCTTTACGAACTTAGCACGGGACCAGTTAATGTGGCGTGATCGTTAATAAATATTTATTTTTTATTTATTTTATTTAATAGTTCCGATAGAAATAGCTAGGTCATTATTTAGGATCGTTTATAGATAGATAGATATTGTAAACAAACGCATTCCATAAATAATTAAAACGGGTAACGTGCTAATTGACTCGTTGCAGCTACAACGTTCCGTAATGAACGATCAAAATAATTAACACCAGGTTGTTTATAAATTCCGTTTAATCTAAAATTTATGTGACATTGTTCGATTTGTATTACGAAATAAACATCAGTAATTCATCGAGGACATTGTCGGATAGTGTATGAACAATAATAACTAGAACACGTCGCTCCCACTCAGACAATCGCATATAGAACCTGTTCTGACAATGTAAATACATTATTATTTTAATTGCTTAACGTTGAACTATTATTAACAGAACATATGAATGATTGTTGTGGAGTTGACGAGGGAGGCTGCGAGCCTGCACTAGTTAACACCATCTTTATTTATACTCATATATTTCTTCTGTGCGTGTGTTTGTCATTGAGCTCCTCCTAAACGGCTGACCGATTTGAATGATTTTTTTTGTATGCGTTTGAGTGGAACCCTGGATGGTTTATATTCACAAATCAACCCGACAAATGGCACTGCAGTCGGTATATAGGTTATTTATCTATGCTACAACTAAACAGCTGGATCGACTTGAGTAAATTTTTGCAGGACCACGTCTGTCGGGTCCGCTAATTATCTTATATATTACTAGACCAGAACATTATCTGTTCCGGCTTGAGTAAGCTTATATAAAATACTTTATGTGTCATGTTGCTGGCGGCAGCCTCGCTCTTGTGTCTACGGCGTCTTTTAACCACCAAACACCACATGAGCAATGCGCCGTCACTGCAATCAATGGCAATAAAATAATTTACAACGCAAATGATAAAGTAGCGGTAGCTAAATTATTACACATATAATAGAAGATAAGTGTTTAATAGCCTTAAGTCGCGCTATCAACATTTACAATCTTAGTCTAATACACGCGAGTTCTAATGAACAACATTCGGAATGTCGATCTACAGAAAAAAACTGACTCGGAAGCAATCATCTTCTTCCTTACTTCGAGGTTGTCGCTTCAAACTGTCAAACTGGTGACCCGCTCAGAACCACTGCCACCACTTGACACCATCAGCGTTGCATCTTTAGCTCTGACGCAGTTCAACACAAGTCACAATAATAGTTTTCTAACAGCAACCCAGTATTGCAATTGGTCCATTGGAGCCGAAACACCACTCTTTGTTATCCACAGTCACTTTTTTTTTGGATCGGATCGGGAATGTAGTTACCGGCGGCCACGATGAGAGGGTTCTCGTGTCGTGCCGCTTTATCGAAGTGGCCACAGTCACGCACCCTCGCTATCTCATCACGCCGCCCCAATCAACCGCGGCCAATGATCGGATCATCGACACTCATGACCAAGGGCTTCCGGAGTTGCGGCACTTCACCACGTGGGTTACTCACGACACTGATGCAATATTAAAGCTCAGTCTTGACTCACTAAAGACTTCAATCAGCACTTGTACTTGTAACTGACAGGCGCAATGTCAGTCTCTGTGTGACTTTGGTCATTGAGATTTAGCTCACATCTCTCGAGGGCGATGCCGTTTTTTACTTTGTAATGTCTATGGGCCGATACCCATTTAAAACTAGGTGAGCCATGAGATCGTTAATGCCTGTGTCGTTTACCATAACTTAGACGCTTATTAGGTTTTTGCTACAAGTCGATAAGTAACGTGTTATCGTGGGTACTATATGAAACAAGTTACTGGTGGTAGGATCTCTTGTGAGTCCGCACGGGTAGGTACCACCGCCTTGCCTATTTCCGCCGTGAAGCAGTAATGCATTTCGATTTGTAGGGTGGGGCAGCCGTTGTAACTATACCGAGACCTTAGAACTTATATCTCAAGGTGGGTGGCGCATTTACGTCGTAGATGTATATGGGCTTCAGTAACCACTTAACACCAGGTGGGCTGTGAGCTCGTCCACCCATCTAGCAATAAAAAAAAAATAAAAAAAATAAGTACGATTATTTGCATTATCAATAAGTGCAGTGACGAAGGTTTTCTTGGAACATTAAACTTGTGTTACCACTCTCGTACACGATAAACTCGAACCAATTGTATGTTTTTATAAAACACACTTATATGTACATTGCTTAAGAGAGCGGTAGGCGGGGCGTGCTGGAGTTGAGCCGACTGAGACCGCCCGTAAAACCGCATCCGAGTCTCGGATGACACAAAGCTTAACCAAGGTAAAGGTGAGGTGACGCGTTTCTCTAACCTCATTGGACGCTGAGCGTCATTTCCTAATCAGAGCCCTGAAACTGCGATTCTTTAACACAAATATTTTTTGCATGGAAACTAGCGACATCTTGTAGCGGATGCCCCTAAACTTATATGTTGTTATAGTTAAGGTATTTAATTATTGTGTAACCAAACACAGAAAATATAAAAATAAAAAAATCACACAAGTCGTTATTTGTTGTAGACAAATTGATTGAATTTTATCAATTTGTGTTTCTGAAAATTTACAAAATCCTCGAATTAAAAATAAAATATAGGATAGTTGATATGCTACTGCCATCTACAGGAGAAATGAGAAACTAATTGAGGCGAAGCCATCTAGTAGCCGACGACGTAAGCATTTTTGTTGAGTGCTCTAGTTGCTTATCTATAACTAATTTATGTGTATTATCTAATATCTATGTTCGATGGTTGTAGGTACTTATTAACTCCATGGTTCGATGTTTCTATTTCGATGTTTTTATTTGAACTTTAGTTAAGTTTACTTCATAGAAATAGCTGAACTTTTTTTTTCTGATGAAATGTTTTCCAAAATTTTAAACATTAAATGACTGTCCTATAAAATTGCAAAAATGTCGCTTAAACTAAGTAGCCTTTCATCTTTGGATTAGTTTAAAATTAATATTGAGAGAAAAGCTCCAAGAGTACATTTGGAAATAAAAAATCTTTAGAATAACCGAATAAAAGACAAGTAGTGTCATCTATCTTAATGTAAATAAAATGTTTGCTCTGCCATCTAGCGTCCTAATTAGTTTTATCCTCAACTTGAAATTTATTTTATCAGTAGCCAAACATCAACTTGAAAACTTTCTATAGATGGCGTTTAAAAATAAATAATTCTATAAAGCAAAAAGCGTTTGTGTTTTCTTTATTTTTTACTAAAAAGAAAATTCTATTAGATCCGCCCGTAAGTCAATGTCTATGAATCGAGTAGTGCTAGTGGAGCGGTAGGCAGCGGCTTGGCTCTGCCCTTGGCATTGCTGAAGTCCATGGGCGACGGTAACCACTCACCATCAGGTGGGCCGTATGCTCGTCTGCCTACAATGGCAATAAATAAATAAAAAAAAAAAAAACTACCATGCTTCTAAACTTCGGATGATATTAATTATTTCATTGATAGTATGTCGCAATTTTGTGTGTTCACAATATATGGATGAAGATTTTTTTTGCTATCTCGTTTGATGAAGTAGCTCACTCCGCATTAAGTAGTTGCTGAAGGACATCACAAGCTGAATGTCGCTACCTTCAGACACGATTTCAAAGTATCAATTAAAATATGTTATATAATGGCTAAAATGAAATTGCTTCGCAGCACCTATAGGTACATACTCCATCTAAAAATGACACTATCTATGTTCTACAACTAGCATTTACGAAAATTAATTTCTTTCGAGATTTTAATTTAATTACACGACATTATTCTTTCACCGTAGAAATCGTTCCTGCACAAATGTTGAAGATGTATTCAATTATAAACATATTTGTCTCTACTTGCGGAATTTCAACAACGACATAATCACATAACTTGAAATGAGTACACCGTGGGTCCTACCATTAACTTACAACTTCAAAAAACTCTGAATTTACATCAGCGTGAAAAGTTTATAACCGAAAATGAAAATTTTAATGTATTCGAAACATCGGAAATAAATTTCTTATTAATAATAATTATTAAAAAATATGCCGCACCAAGCCGTACAACGTAGTTGTTTTTAAGAGCATGAAATTCCTAGTCAAAGTTGGCCGCTTTGCTGATCGATCTTTCATTTCACTTCGACAACTGCGAAACCTCACCCGCTAGGCCAATCTGCAGATTTTCTAAAAGTTTTATTAGGAACGAACACACACAAATACACTATATAGGTACTTATTAGATTACCGTCGATAATAATATCTCGATCTATCAATCTGAAGTCGTCGTGGCCTAAAGGATAAAACGTCCGGTGCATTCGTATGTAGCAATGCACCGGTGTTCGAATCCCGCAGGTGGGTACCAATTTTTCTAATGAGATACGTACTCAACAAATGTTCACGATTGACTTCCACGGTGAAGGAATAACATCGTGTAATAAAAACCAAACCCGCAAAATTATAATTTGCGTAATCACTGGTGGTAGGACCTCTTGTGAGTCCGTACGGGTAGATACCACCACCCTGCCTATTTTCCGCCGTGAAGCAGTAATGCGTTTCGGTTCGAAGGGTGGGGAGCCGTTGTAACTATACTGAGACCTTAGAAGTTATATCTCGAGGTGGGTGGCGCGTTTACGTTGTAGATGTCTATGGGCGCCAGTAACCACTTAACACCAGGTGGGCTGTGAGCTCGTCCATCCATACATACAATAAAAAAAATTAAAAAAAACCTAAGCATTAAGAATTCGTCTGCCGTAGTTTTTTATTAAAATTAGTTGAAAAACCTGTACTTTAAATATAGTTCCAAGGTATAAGTAGGTTATAACGATTAAATTATGAATAATTTAAGTACATAACGAGTCCATAGTACGGAATTTATTTCAAAACCGGGTGAGTAGGTAAGTGCGCCTCGGACAATACGCAGTGATGAGTTCTGAGTAGTATTTTAATGGAAAAAATACATTTAATAAAATACAAATCTACAAAAATAAATGTTACAAAACTTACGTATTTTTTTTTTTATTGATTAGACCTGGTGTTTTGTGGTTACTGGAATACATAGATATCGACAACGTAAATGCCGCCACCCATCTTGAGATACGAGCTCTATTTTTATACAGTTTTATTGTACAACGGCTTTTTTTTTTTTTTATTGCTTAGATGTGTGGGCGAGCTCACAGCCCACCTGGTGTTAAGTGGTTACTGGAGCCCATAGACATCTACAATGTAAATGCGCCACACACCTTGAGATATAGTTCTAAGGTCTCAGTATAGTCACAACGGCTGCCCCACCCTTCAAACCGAAACGCATTACTGCTTCACGGCAGAAATAGGCGGGGCGGTGGTACCTACCCGTGCGGACTCACAAGAGGTCCTACCACCAGTAATTACGCAAATTATAATTTTACGGGTTTGATTTTTATTGCACGATGTTATTCCTTCACCGTGGAAGTCAATCGTGAACATTTGTTGAGTACGTATTTCATTAGAAAAATTGGTACCCGCCAGCGAGATTCGAACACCAGTGCATCGCTCGATACGAATGCACCGGACGTCTTATCCTTTAGGCCACGACGAATTCAAACCTTCCTGACTTCCTCACCCTTCAAATTAAAACTCATTACTGGTTCGCCGCAGAAATAGGCAAGGGGGTGGGACTTTACAGGGTCATAAAACGCCCTACTTACCACCAGTAATTACGCAAATTTTAGTTTTTGCGGTTTTCATATATATTATAATATTATGATACTAAACATTCATGCTGAAAATAATTCGTGAACATGCTTTAAACATAATAATAATTACTATAATAATTATTGTAATTATTATTATCATGACGAACAACTATCTAAAATATGTACTACAGGATGGGGCAATCGAATAGGTTATACATATTCTGTATCTTCAATAATATACTTTAACCATATAAAATACTACCTTTGTAAAAAATATAATAGCTTTTATGTTCGAATGACAGCTTTAAGTTACATAAATAATAATTGACAGTTAGTACAAGGTCCCCTAACTTAGTGTGCCTAGCGGCCTAAGCTTTCTGCTTCTTTCCTCCTACTTCCTTCTTTCTATCAGCAGCTACTCTTGTCCAAAAAGGACGCAGCACCAGCCTTATCTCATTCTCCCGTCTGATGACATCTACTTCAGGTGCAAATTCTCGGGAATTGAACTTTCTATTAATATTCCTGTCTCCAATTCTCAGAATTTTCACTCACAAGAGTAGGGTATTATAAAGCGACCAACATCTAGACTGGCATATTGCCATACTACAAAGCTATTTTATTTTGAAAAGTACGTACTATTTTATTTAGTAAAGTACTCGTCCGCGTTAAGGTGGCATTGGTAGGTACATATTAAATTGCCCATT
Organism: Bombyx mori; assembly: GCF_030269925.1. NCBI lineage: Eukaryota > Metazoa > Arthropoda > Insecta > Lepidoptera > Bombycidae > Bombyx > Bombyx mori. The sequence continues at coordinate 10,938,119 of NC_085111.1, forward strand.
TATTGGTGGTAAAAAAGTTATCGATATTCTTACTACCTATAGACTCACTATCGATGTCTATCAATAGGACATCATAACTTACGTAACAATGAAGCATAATAATTGAACCAATTAATGACAAATCGACAAACTGGTACCTTGGACACTAATGTGAAATGACCAGGTATTTGGATGTTTTTTACGGTAAGAGATTTTCATTCGGAAACCAGTTCTCGAATAGCTAAGGCCGGTTGTTCCTAAGAACTTGACAATTATTAAATTTGGGCATCATAGAAAACGAGAGTCGTATTACTTGTTTTAATAAATCTTGCCATTTTAGTTTCGGCTGTTCTTAGATGAGCATCTCATGCTTATAATATGGGTTCTCTGGACGTTTTAAGCTTAAGTAATTCTTGGAATCATGATAAAAGTGCGTTAATATACGAGTAAGTTCTCATGGTTAATATTAATTCTCTATAATAATGGGATTTTTTTTTGAGCCCAACGTCTCAGTAGCTTTATGCCAAACAACCCGCCTTAATTAGCTAATTGTTTATAATACTTGTGTTTTTGGTGCGTCTCATTAATGTTATTTTTAGCATATGTTTTTTAAATACCTTATTTTATTTAGTACGAGCTTTGTTGTAATTTTAATGTGATTTAACACGGATATAGTGATGAATACGGAATTAATTTCGTAAACTTTGGTGAGTTTTTAGATATTTTTAGTTTCTTGGATATTTTGGCATAACGCTTTTTTAATGTATGTATGTGTATTTAAACACCGGTTTCACATTATTACCGGCAAAATATCTGTGAAGTTTTCAGCTTTGACCGTATCAAGTTTACACCGTAACAGAGATAATTACACTAAAAAGTAATATTATAAGGAGTGAGTACATTTACTTTAATTAACGCGTCACTTTGCAAGAAATTTAAATCGTAACGAATTATTTTGAACTTTATATATATTCGAATGATTGAAATCATGTTTTCACGGTGCGATGGTAGTATTCAAATGGCAATCAGTATCGATGGGTCAACGACTCCTTGGCCTTCGTCGGAAATGTAATAAAAAATGCATTGATAATAATTTTGGCGCTCAAACAAAGCTACTAGATAACTACCATGGTTTTACTCGCGTTTATCGTTTTTAACCAATTCTATTTTAAATCAGAAATACAGTTCATTTTTATTATTAAAATTTAAATTTAAAATCTGCAAATCGAAGGAATTGGTATATTGGCAAATAAAGGAACACGACAATAAACTGTTGTTTAGGTACCTACTCTTTAGGTATGTCTCTAAACCTCCGTTTTTATTTGTATTTTTGTGTTGTTCGAAAAGTTATTGAAATGATTTTGATGGAACTATTAACGTTTATTGATACAAAACCTCATGCAGATATAAAATAACTGGGACCGGTGATAACACAATAGTTTTATAACTTCGCTCTAATATCCTGATACGCATCAACAGGACGAAGTGAGCATGAAATTAAATGTTAGTTCGGTTTGCTATTTACGCTTGTTTTTTTATTTATTTTTAAACTACACATACATATATAGTTTTACTACCAATTTCTATACGTGTACGTCCAAATTAAACATTTAAACGAAAAAAAAACATATTACTATATTTCAATTCAGAGCGTTAGAGTCTTGTGTAGTGTGAGTGTAGAGTCAGAGTGTTAGACACTTGATGTACAGATACACTTTTGTTGCAGCATTATATGATAATAATCTAATGTATTATTATACATTTTATAAGGATATTTAATCTTGTTCTACGCAATATGTGATCAAATGACGTAATATGAGGTTACAGGATCTTAGCGATGATAATCTATGAATAATAAGACAGAACCACGTTCCTCGGTAATATTGCATTCTACTTGCTACTATTCTATGAGATTGACACAAGCCAACGCTAAGTTATATGGTAAATAGTAATAATATAAAATTTATATATTTTACGAGAATACAATAGTGTACTTCCTACAAGAGTTAATGCTAGAAGAATGCAATAGTAATGTCTAGGGGCACCGTCATGTAGCCAAGGTCTTATGAAGCTACTACTACTTATCTACTGTCATAATACCAACTTTAGCACATATTTTCCTAATTTGTAACCCCCTAGAGCCTCTGGAGATTTTGCTCCGCCGGCGTCGTGCCTATTTATACGACAAAGCAAGCGTGCTAACTAGTTTGAAGTTTCTAGCCGTAGAGATATAATTAGTACTCCGAATAATTAGCGGCGCTATCTGACTTGGTATCACAGTACGCTAGTACTCGTATAATATTCAGAAAACGCCCATTATGAAAAGTTGAGGAGTTTTTTTCTTCTTACCTACGCTGATAGCCTTGAGAGGCTATTTCAGCTTCACCCTAACATGTAAGTCAGCTCACGGTGCTCTAACCGGGAGTGTTGCTAACACTGGCCCTAGCAAGAGCAATGCTGCGCAGAATCTATCTGGATTCACGCATCGGGCAAAACATTCTTACGATGAACAAGTTTTTTTGCTCTTTGTCTGGGTTTTTAATGATAATAAGTATTTATTTAAATATATATATAGTGAGTGGTTACTGGGACCCATAGACGTCAGCAATGCAAAGGGCAGATCCAAGCCACTGCCTACCGTTAAGTACAAAAATAATAATAATATATATGGAAACGTGAATTCTCCCTCCGACCTTGTGCATATCAAGTCGAAGCAACAAGACTCATTTGAATTATTGATAACACCTATCCTAATTAAAGCTACTTTTATAATTTATATATTTTATAGTATTCATGATCACGGACGACTGAGTCATAATAATAATAATTTAAATTATGTCTAAGACTTGCCTCGCTGTAGAATTAGGCAATATGGTGATAATGACCATTGCGGACTCATAATATACTAAACTTCACCATTAGCAATAATAACCTTAATTTATTAATGTGATTTTAATTACACAATGTGATTAATGACCATTACGAAGAATTTCTTTAGAAAATGCTAAAATTCTAACGTGAAACATAAATCTACGTGACTGTTCGATAATACTAACCATATAGAGCATAAAATCTTTTAATTTATGGGTTTTCTTAGGCTACACTCGTTCAAAAAGATAACGCTTGAAACGCGATAAAAAACAAAACCACACAAGGTCGACGTAATCACGACGCGTAGCCTTGAAAACTGAAAAGATTTACCATACTCTGAAAATCTTAATACTTTTTCTCAACCGATAAATCGGGAGACAATAAGTTTTTGTATTCTTAACATTGTGTTCTTACGTAGATAAAAGTTGGAACTAATTCCTGTAAAATATTACAGCAATCACTTTCGTAGTTCAGCTCGTTTTATTAGCTTTAAGAGAGAGAAAGAGAGAGCGAGAGAGAGAGAGAGAGAGATAGAGAGTATTATTTATTGCACGGAATAGATAAATAAGCTTTATTGTACACCAACAAAAAAAAACAATGCGAAACATTAAATACAAAAAAAAATACAATTGGCGGGCAGAATTGATGGGCAGTTCAGTACCGAGTGAATCGAGTGGACGACGTTGAAACATCTGGACACACATATCGATTATTTTACCTTTCGAATTACGCTTTACTGTTTTTAGAAAGGTTACTGAAGAACATTTTTTTTTAAATTCGTCATTTGATTTGACAAAATGTTTTTTCTTTAGATGACGTGAACTTACACATTTATATGTTGTTAAAGTTAAAGCATTTAAAAATTAATCGAAGCGAAGCCATCTAGTGGCCGACGCCCGTAAATATTTTTGTTGAGTGCTTGAGTTGCTTAACTATAACTAATTTATGTGTATTACCTATATATGCAAAAAACTTCAATGAAATTCCAAAAACATTCGTTAGAGATTTAAGCTCTATGATATATTATACGAGTATGCTGGAACTCGTAGAAGAGGGACAAGCGAACGTAGCTGCTATAAAGTAGCATGTTAATTTAGATATATTAAATTCAAAATATTCATTTTAAATTAGTAAAAACGTCTTATTCGTCTGGGAGCGAAAAATATTTCCAGTCGAAAAGTTCACATGAGAATATTAACTCTGAAATTAAACTTCGAACGTTTTCTAGGAATATGAATAAATACAACTTTTTGATTTATAAATAAAATGCTATTATTATATTTCAAGCATATTATTATATGTATGTAGTATGCATGTATGTACGTTCGTCTATATATTAGGGTCACTACTCGACCAGTCAAAATCAATGAAGCGTGCACAAGCGGCGGGTTAGTATGTAACCTAATATCCACGGAAGCCACTAAGTCAATTCATCCATCTATAACGTATCTGGGTATCACGGACTTTGTACTTAACCAATAACTTCGAATAACAGTGATGTTAGTAAAAAAATAAAAATAGCTTTGAGAAGGAAATGAACTATTATTGACTCAATTGGGCGGTCGAGATCACAGCTCATTTTATGTTAAGAACCTGCTGAAGCCAATGAACATAAAATATTCAGAGATAAGGTCGGATTGTCACTGCAGTACCATAATTACTATTCGTTCAAATCGAAATAGACAAAACGATGGTACCGATCGAGTCACTTGATCATCAGTAATATATCTTCTATCTTCTATCTTCTATATATGTATATAAAAATGAATTGCTGTTCGTTAGTTTTGCTAGAATTCGAGAACGGCTGGACCGATTTGGCTAATTTTGGTCTTGAATTATTTGTGGAAGTCCAGAGAAGGTTTAAAAGGTAGATAAATATGAAAATTCTCGGAATTAAATTAAAATAACAACTTTGTTTTTCCTTTGATTTGTTCCATGTCGGACGGATTCCTTTTGTTTGTTTTAAGTTTATTTTATACAAAAGATTAGGTCTTTTGTTCACCGATTGAGGCACTACGAAGTCTGCCGGGTCCGCTAGTTACATATATTTATTAAATTTACGGGTTTTATTTTACTACATGTTCCTACAAAACGGAAGAAATTTGTAAACCTATATATGTTACGTATTCTATCTTTACTAAGCTTACAAATGTGACCGTTGTTTTTATTCAATCACGCAAAAATGGCTAAGCGGCTTTGGATTATGTTTTGATCTAAGGTAGTTTATAACCTAGATTAATGGTAATGATACTTTTTCCATCATAAACGACATGACTAGGCGGCATCGTAAACAACTGCGACAGTTTGGTTTCTGGTTTTAGTGGTTGATTTCTGGTTTCGAGATTTTACGAAGCACTGAATCTACAAATCGGCCTCATTGTCATGAAAAAATTTAACTGGTTTCATTATTTCTGAATTACAAATTTAATGAAGGTGAAGCCGCGGAGCAAGTTTGTACTTAAACATCATAAATAATTTTATATCCCAACACTTAGCTTATAACATTTTATATGTTATATAACAATAACTCCATTGAAAAGGCCTCGAATGACAACTATGAAATCTATATATTATACAAAAATTTAGACTAATTATTTAAATTATTTACATACATTCGTTGTTGTTGTTCATGTATCATGTTATAATTTATTTTATTCTTACGAGTAAACTTTAAAAATAAACATATTATTTATGAATGAAATAAACTTTTGTGCAGACGTTTTTATACGTATATGACAATAATACAATTTGTTGATGAATTAGACGTTTTTAGCTAATACAATAAATATTATATTACATGTTTAAAAACATACCTTAAAGAAACTCTTCTTAGAAAAAAAGAAGATTAATTAAGCAACACCAAAATCACTTTCGAGGAAATGGCAAACGAATTCATGATCATGAGCATGAAAAAGTAGTTTGAATTCAGAATCTCCTTATTAAATTGAAGTATACACATCTGGATGTCAAAAGAAGCACTAATAACAAAGAGATTGAGACGATTATCCTTTTAGAATTGAAGTTATAATGTAACAAGCAAATTGTCATCCAATTTTGAGGTGACCGGCGGGATAGAGTTCATTGGTACTCATACATGTAAAGATCTCCGTACTTGGCACACGCGCCGCCTTCGTTCATTGTTGCGTTTCTATTACAACTTGTATTCATGAAAATAATACGTGTTTGTTGACACAAATGTAAAGTTAATAATGTATTTAAAAAATACACAGTAGAGCTCCACGCGCGACACAAGTAGTTTTAACCAAGAATTTTCTTTTTTTTACCTCCTTTTAATTTTGATCGACGAGTGTGTATGTAAATAGAAAATGAGTGGAAAATATGGAGCGACGGATGTTAATGGAACAACCTGTGATATTCAAGAAGAAATCGTCGTAGATAATGAAGTTGATTCGAGGTAATTTCCGTAATGTTTTCTGATGAGTTTCGATTATCTAATCAAGTGCAAACTATGCTGTTTCCTATTTATCCAATTTAAGATAACCGAGTTAATTGAACAGAAGCCTGCTAAAAGACGATCGATCATTATAATCTCTGTAAATATGTCTTATGTGTTTCTGTTCAAAAGGTTCACCTTTTAGAAATTAGTCACGTCAAATCATGTCCAGCTTAATTTTTTATCAAAGTAGGTCTTTACAAGTGCATTCAAGTACACGTGAATTTACCATTGTTTCGAAATGTTGGTTCACTACCTAAGAATTGGAAAGAAAAACAGAGTTTACTCTGTACAACAGGTAACAATCAACAAGCAATGCGTAGCGTCCGTCGGTCGACATTAAGACTGAGAGACGTGAATTGATCTTAGTCTGTTTTAGATTTTGCATGTTACACAAATGTATATCAAAGTATTCCCCACCCGCCCTGAATGTGCCTGAAGCATTCGTAATTTTTGCAAACGCATATGCTAAATATTTATCCTAAATAAAAGCATAAATGTGATGTGACTAAGCTATAGAATCAGTATAGCACCATTTTTGTTATATTATATTTATAATTTCGAAAATCAATTACATGTTCGGTTATATATTGCGTAATTTACATTAAAATTTAAAGCACAAGTAAAATGTACAAGCTTAACTTCCTCTTTTTCTTTTCTTTGTGTACCTATCTGCGCGTAGCTTCGAATAGCTGGCTTTATCGTGACAGGTGGGCGGGCTCATGGGGCTCAGCCTGAAAGAATTTGCTAACAACTGCCCTACCAAGAGCAGTGCTTCGCTGAATCTATTACCGCAACGGAATCGCGACCCACTTCTCCAGCAGGAAACTGAGTCGATTAAGCCGGCAAACTCTCAGACCATTCGTAGCTAAGTTGTTGCCGGAGCCCATTGATCCGACAATATGAATCTCCATTCATATTTGGACATGAGGTTGAAGTTTCATAAGCAATGCCAATAAAATGATTATTTGTTATTTTGAAATGTGACGAAAGTTCTCGTCGAACTTGAAGGGCCTGAATACGAAGCGAACTAATTCCTCAGTCCTCATAAATGCATATTTACATTTAGGTCACTTTTCAAAATAACAAATATTAATTTTATTGACATTACTTATGAAGCTTTGTCCTCATGGACGAATGGAGATTCATATTGTCGCATCAATGGGCTCCTGTAACAACTTAACATCGAATAGACTGGGAGCTTATCGACAGAAACCTTCGTTTATCTCATCGAGACCTCAGAAGAAGAAAATAAATTATCGCGAACCCTCGCGAATCTGTAAAACATATATCCGATATTTTGATATCGATCATTGTATGTATATTTATTACATGACTTTTCGCAATACTGTCGTTAATTTAATAAATTAAAATTAAATTAAATTAATAGCCTTCAATACTGTCATTAATTCGACTAGTTTAATCGATAATTTGCTTCCAGTGCATCGTACAAGAGAAGATGGTGGCGTGTCAGTCAGAACGTGCTTTACGGACTAGGGCATGTTTACAACGACCTCTGCGCTGCGATGTGGTTCTCATACATGCTGCTTTTCTTTCAAGCAGTCCTGGACATGAGAGCTGTCGTAGCTGGAGCTATGCTGCTTCTAGGTAAAGTTAATTAATTTTCAGAAAAAAATTACTTAAACATTACCACTATAACTATTATACTTTTATGCTTTATTGTTTATTTTTCGTTTTTTTTTTAAGTTTTAGAAGTACCCATAAATCATGTAGTCACCATTCCCGTTGCAGTATCCAATCCAATCTACGTCAGGTAGGGCAAGTGCTCCCAAAAAAATAATTAAATCTTACTTTATCTTTCAAATTTTACACCCATCTATTTATTACTAGTTAGTAGTCCCCCGGTAGTCGAAATTCGACTATAATTAATTAAAATTATAAGTTTGAACATTATTATGGTTCTATTGTCAAAGACTATTATTTTACTCCCTATAATCACAGATTTCGCTAAGACTACATTAAAGACAAATAATATTAAAGACAAACAATATTAATCTATTCTCTATTTGATCACAGATTTTAAACAATAACAAAAGTTTGACAATAAACGAAGAGTATATATGCGTGTGTGTGTGTGTGTGTGTGTGTGTGTGTGTAAAATACATGGTAGTCTATGTCATGTTTCCTTTATTGATTTAATGTATTTTTGGGCATAATTATAAAAAGAAAATAGCATTCTACACTTCCTCTCTATATTCTCTATAAGTGTGGGAAATTTCATACTCCTCCGTGGGCGCAATTTTCGTAAAAAGGGGTATAAAGTTTTTGCTTCACTTATTAATATATAGATTATTCGTAATCAAATCTATGCAATATAACAATCTTGGAATTTATTCCGTAAATCATTGTATTATCGCAAACTAGTGTAATGAGTAAAACGCTTATTAAATACGATTACTCACGTGTTTTAAACTGATAAAAAAGATCGTGTCGAACTGGAAATTAACCAACAATCATTGTTTACTATACGATATTTTACATAAAATGGTCGAGGCTATGATAACCTTTACAACGATATAGCACATTATCATTGACAATGTACATTTAGCAAATGTGTAACTGCAATCTAAATACGTCTATTTATGTTCTGTGTCTAGTATTAGTGAATCCCGCCCACGCTTCGGTGTGACAAACGCTAAATAAATTATAAATCAAATACACCCATTGTTCCGATTGTGTGTATCATTTGATATTATGCCAGAAACCATACCTGAAATTTTTTATTTTTTTTATTTTTTATTGCTTAGATGGTTGGACGAGCTCACAGCCCACCTGGTGTTAAGTGGTTACTGGAGCCCATAGATATCCGTAACGTAAATGCGCCACCCACCTTCAGATATAAGTTCTAAGGTCTCACGTATAGTTACAACGGCTGCCCCACCTTTCAAACCGAAACGCATTACTGCTTCACGGCAGGGTGGTGGTACCTACCCGCGTAGACTCACAAGTCGACCAGTAAATTTCAAAAAAAAATTCCTACTACAACTGTAAATAGTTTCTTCAACTTAGTCGGATAAACGAAGCATAAACGCCATAGAACACAAACTAACATACAATCTAAACAGACATGAGTGACGGCTGAAAAGGTGGAGCAGCCGTTATATATAGGTAATAGAATTAAGGCTTCAAACTCATATCTCAAGGTTGGTGACAGCATTGACGTTGTGACATCTATAAGCATCGATTACGTACCAGTTAACACCGAGTGGGCTATGAGATAAGCGTAAGCAAAGTAAACACACGCAAAAACTATAGGATATTGAAACATTTTAAGAAAAAGAAAATGTAAGCTTAACATTTGTAAATTTTATATTTCGCAACAATAACGGGTGCTGAAGGTTTAATAATGATAAATTCGCGGTTTTTTTTTATAAACAAATGCTACCAACATAATGTGAGGTAATTTTCAAGTAAATTTATTTATTCAATTGTTACAAATTTAGCACAGCTCGAAATGCAGTACATACAAACAACATACACACATACCAAATTAAATTCAAAACCATGAATAATAATTATTTTTAGTTTTAAACAAAAGCGAAAAATGAATACGTGTTATCTGGTGGCCCACAAAAATATATTATGCGAAAATTTAAAGATTGATTGTACAAAGCGTGCAAACCCAATTTCTACATAGTTTATCAATAGTTTAATTGACGTATGTTGTACAATGTAATTCAGTGTTCAATGTAAGTCATTGTCTCAGGTAATTACATTCACGTCAAAAAACACATTCCCACTCACCATATACACTTTTCTTTATTACCTTTATTCTTTCTTTACTTTACCTTTATACTCGTAAACTGTTAGTAACGTATCTGCTTCTTATAATTAATATAATTATTGAGGTTTTTGATTATTTCTTTCTATTCGAGCTCCAGGCTCAGCTCACTGAGAACCCACCCACCTGGACTCCCTCAAGGACCTCGTAAAATGGGTGCAAATTAGGGACGTCGATTTGTAAATAATTACACACATCGTCAGTTGCGTTGACGATGTATACCACTCTGACAAGAATGCCCGACTGAGAAGAAGAAGAATTAAATGTTTTTGAATTTAATACTTTCTAAATCATCAGTAATTTCATGACTTCTATATCCATCTAGTTTTATTATAACAAATACAATTGATTATGTAGAATAAGAATAGTTCTAAGAATCCAGTTTTATTATTATTTAGGTATATACTAGCGACCCGTCCTCGCCTCGCTTCGGGCGCTGTAATTTCTTATTGAATTTTCTCTCTTCATCTTTCACAATATCGTGCACTTAGTTATTTATAGTCATAACTATTCAAATATTTGTCCAAATAATGTAGTGTAGTGTAAAGACAAAGATTATCTACTTTAAATACCAGATGCGATAAAAATATTTATTTTCATATAAGGATCAATTTGTGACTACCAAATGTGTCTAAATCGAACAGTATTTACGGCGCACGCCAGAATAGCTCGCAGATTTTTTTCCTACCCACTTGATATGTATCGTTATACTTTGGGTAATTCACGGTGTATCTTTATAAATTATAGCCTATGGCTTATTCTGATGTGTAAGCTATATTATTGTAAAGTTTCATAAAAATCCATGAAGTACTTTTTGCGTGAAAGAGTAACTAACAGATATCCATACATTGTTACAAACTTTCACATTTATAATATTACTGGCATGCATGCATATAATGTATAAATAATAGCAAACTGTTGTAAAAGCTCGGCGCATTCGATTTCAAATAAATAAATAAAAAAGTGCCAATTCGTGAAACACACCGACAATAGGGCGAATATATTTCGTATCATTACTTTAAGTCGAACATTTTGTTGTTTTTTTAATGCGTTGATAGGCGAACGAGCTGGCAAGTTACGGGAGTCTATTCCGCCATCTACATTATGGTAGGAGGTCGAAGCTACTTTAAGTTTGTAACCCACACCACATTTTGTTTCAGGACAAGTTGTAGATGCACTTGCAACCCCTGTTGTGGGAGTTTTGGCTGATAAATACGGAACTAAGAAGGCATGGCATTTGACTGGTAAGTAACTAGAAAGGTAAAGTCAAGTACCTACAATAGGAATCCCATTATGTATGTTACGAACTACCTTTTATTTAATGGAAAAAAAAGATATTTTTTTTTCATAATTATAATGGATGGTGAGGTACGAGTAGAATAGGGTAGGTTCAAGTTATTAAGTTAGGGTTAGGGGTCATTATTCCATATCTCGAATAATAAGCCTCAATACTCCAACCTAACGACTGATCTTCAGTAACGAAGAGATGCTAACTGCAAAAGGTAGCTATTATTACAACAACATAGGGAGATAGACCATTTGTTAACCTCTGGTCACAGTCCTCGTCGAACCCGTCGCTTGCGACGAAGGGCTCGACGATCGAATTAACCCATAGACACAGCCCACTGAGTTTCTCGCCGGATCTTCTCAGTGGGTCGCGTTTCCGATCCCGTGGTAGATTCTGCGAAGCGCTGTTCTTGCTAGGGTCCGTGTTAGCAACACTCCGGTTTGAGCCCCGTGAGCTCACCTACACACGTTAGGGTGAAGCTGAAATAGCCACTCAAGGCTATCAGGATTGGTAGAAAAAAAACACATGTTGAGGCGTACGGTAGTATCAAAATTGTAGTGCCTGAGAAGCTGAGAATACTCCTACTACCGGCTGATAGATAAAGTAAGTAGATCTAGAGGCCTCAGCCGTACCCCCATGTCTTAGACAAACATGACTCTACCACTATCGTTAACAATTCTTGAAATACGTGTGCCTCTAATATACGATCTTATTTTCACTGCGCGAAAAATCTGACTTAAGTAATAATAAATGTGGCGTATGTATCCTAATTCTACGGCGCTTTATTTCTTTTGAACGTGTTTAAATATATCAATAAATAAGAAAAATTATTTAATTGAAACAAAAAACCCAAAATAGTAGTTACTATTTAGATCTGTGTGCGTGTCTCTTTAACTAAAGATTTGAAGAAACAATTGTTCAGGTAGACAGTACTTTCTAATAAAGAGACCTTTTAGTCTTAATCGCCTTTTTGATTCGGTGGTTCTTTGACATTCGAGAAAGATTGAGAAGTTTTAAGTGAATGTGAGATATTACTTTATTTGTCAAGGCGTCTAATTCAAGAGTTATTGACTCTGATGGATCCGTAAGGACGTGTGTAGGGCGTGACTGGCTCCTGCGTGAGCAGGAGTCGGGGAGCAGTCAGCGGCGGCAACGATAAGGCGATTATCATGACAGCACAAAGCAACTTCATTTTATAAGTAAAATGAAATAAAACAAACCAAACGTGGGCATAGCCTAATTTTCCTTACTTTACTTTTTAAACTAAAAAGTATGGTACGCGGATTTCAAACTTTTGTAAGAATGTTTTCAAACCAAGGTGTGCCTTTTTCTTTCATAATTTTTTTGGGATTTGAGATATCAATCACAGTTTCAAAAACTTTTATTAGCGATTTCTTATTAATTTGCTTTCGAGCAGTGAATACCTAGTGCTTCATAACACAGATCTAAGTTAATTTGGATATTAGTCGCCTGCAAAAGTTATATTAAACACAATATTTACTATCGTTTTTGCTATCAATCTAGTTCATGGTGAAATTGGCTTTTAACCCAGCATGAAGATGTTGGGTTATATGTATATTACTATTAAATATATATTACTTGTATGTATATTACTTTTAAATTCAGTTCTTATAAAAAGAAAACGTTTGTAATATAATTATTTTATTGTGACTAGACTACAAATTTCTCGCAATTTTTTTATTTTAATTACGTTTCCAGGATGCATTTTAGTAACAGCGACATTCCCGTTGCTGTTCATTAGATGTTGGGGTTGCTGGTTTAATGAAAACACACAGTATTTGTACTGGTGGATGCCACTATATTATGCGGTCCTAATTATATTTTTCCAAATTGGTTGGGCCGTGGTACAAATCTCACATCTGGCTATGATTCCGTCAATCACCGACAACCTTCAAGTTCGTGCCGAATTGACTTCTATTAGGTATGTACATGCTTTGATTTCATCTCGTTTTCAAGTTTGTTTAATTTTAGTGCCGTGCACGAATTAATATACATTATTTTAGCCGGTCATCGTTCTCGTCGAATCCGTCGCTTACGACGAACGAGTCGGCGAGTAAATTAACCACGGAATAGATAAATAAGGTACCCTTATTTATCTATTCCGTGAAATTAACCTACAGACACAGCCCACTGAGTTTCTCGCCGGATCTTCTCAGTGCGTTTCCGATCCGGTAGTAGATTCTGCGAAGCACGGCTCTTGCCAGGGTTCGTGTTAGCAACATCGTCAGGTTTGAGTTCCGTGAGCTCACCTATTAATTAAGGTTACACTGATATGGTCTCTCTAGACCATCATCCTAGGTATGAAAAAAAAAAGAAAAAAATATGTATTTTAAGTGGTCACCATCACCCATTGGCCTATATTAGGGGCAGAAACAAGCCGGTACATATTTGAAAAGAATGTTTTTAAGCCCCGCTTGAAAAAGGATATAGAATGATATAGGTACTGCGCTAGAGATACCGTGGGGTCATTCCAGATTTGGAAGGTATGTTGTAAAAATTATCTCTGCGTGAACCCAGTGGTTCCAACTGCAGGGATAAGTTCGACTGCTAAATTTCTATTAGGAAAATGTTTTTTTTATATTTTTATGCTTTTATACATATTTTTCATAATTATTATTTTTTAATATTAACGTATTTAATAAATAGTAATGAAAATGATACAAATTCTTTCAAAACTGCCATTATTAAATAGATCTATCTGTCGGGCATTAACTTAAGCTGTAACGTCACATTAATGACTGTTGTTATCTTTAACATTTTGTATAATATTCGAGATCACATGATATCATGTTTTTTTTAAGTACCTTACCGGATTAAGTGAAACGATCGAATTTTTCTTTCAGGTATATGGCTTCTGTGATGTCGAGTCTCACTGTTTACCTGATAACTTGGGTTGTTTTGAGGGCAACAACCTACAGTACATTCATCAGCCAAACAGATGATTACAAATTTCGGGTGAGGAATAAAATTTGATTTTTTTGTTGCCTTTGTAAATAGACGTATGCGTACGTCTCACCTGAAGCAGTGGATCTTGCTTGTGGATCTCAGCAATGCCAGAGCCAAGGAGCTGTCCACATGAACAGCTATTTTTGAGGGTTTTATTTTTATTGCTTAGATGTGAGAACCAGCTCACAGCCCACCTGATGTTAAGTGGCTACTGGAGCCCATAGACGTCTACAACGTCAATTGGCCACACACCTTGAAAATGCAATTTGGAAATTGCATTTTTGTTGAATTTACATAGTACTTGTATTAATATTAAAGATTCACTAAGTGAAGTTCTAGCGAGCCAATAATAAACAATGTCATTAAACAGTGTTAGGACTTCTAGAAGAAACGCAGAAGCAAAAATCTATTACAAAAAAGTTCACTGACGTTTCTATAAATCCTAACATGTTACTGGGTCATTTCGTTGATTTCATTCCAATTTATTCCTCCTTCTCCTTCAGTCAATCGCTCATTGCTGAGCATCGTGATGCGCCCGCCTGTGACCTTTTTTTGTAATTTGTAGCCGCTTTTGTCGGTCAGTGGCAAAGTGCAGTGCGTGGCTCAATCTCATGTCCAGACACTCGGACACTTGGTCACTCCAACTTTTTATTGCTATCCAATTGATTATAGCTTCAGAAAAAATCACATTCCCTTTTATTGCGCTCTATTTCATTTTTCATACAAGCGCAGGAATTGAACAGCAGTTTTTACTTCAATGTATATTTTTTATTGTCTCACCTAAGATTAAATTGTCTTAAGTATGATATTTTTTCAGGACGTCTCCTTGATAATTTCTGGTTTGGGAGTAATATCTTTCATGGCCTTTCATTTATTTTTCAAACTTCGAAGAGAAGATAAATCTGGCAAAGGAGCACCCGTTGTCCAGAACGGTAATGGAACTTTCGTCCACCAAGACAACGAAGCAGCGAAATTACCCGCTAAATCTAAAATTATGTACTTCCTGCGAATGCCGTTGTTATATCAGACCAGTTTATTGTAAGTATGATTACATAAATTTTGTATATAGCGTAAGTAAAATTATTTCCTAATTTATAACACATTTACATATACGTAACCGATTTGAAACACTGAATTGAATTAGGTGAATTTTATAATAGGTTGAGGGAAAAGTCATTATAGTACATTATAGTATGTATGAACTTGTAAGAAATTCTCTTTGGCTATACTATTTGTATCTGGCTGGTTTTGGTATCATTAAAAGTTTAAATTTTAAAGAAGATAATTCCAAATTCAAATTGGGAATATGTGTGATTTTTATTTATTTTTCGTACTGTCAAGATGAGTAAATATAATGAATAAATTCGATACATTTTAAAATTTTACTACAAAAAAGATAAACTTACCACGCAAGACGTGAAAAAAAATTGCGATGTTTATGGACCTATAAGTGCAGTGTCTGTGAGAGTAACTTTTTCCTCAACCTATTATTTTTCGGAGGGTATGTAATTCTGGATGTAATAAATGTAGGTGTTCCTTAACATAAAGCCCATTGTGATGTATTATTTATAGTAATATATCACAATGGAATTTTTCTAACTTCGCTCGCGCATCGTTTTTCATTTTCAATTTGATCTTTAACAATCTTTCCAGTTTGATTAAGTATACCGGAATCATGAATAAATTTTTAAATATACATAAATTCATTTTTTGCACCTATGTTGTTTTTAGATGAATATTAACAGTAGTTAATTTGTTTTTCAGATATGTATTTTCTCGTCTGTATTGGGCATTGAGTCTTGTGTACGTGCCATTGTTCTTGGAGGAACGTTTATCTGTGAACCCGAGTGCAGGATCAGAGCTAGTTGCGAGTGTACCTCTTGTGCTTTACATTTCATCGTTCTTTTTCTCGCTACTACTCAAGAGCAAGATTAACAGTTTTGGCAACCAGGTTAGATTCTTTTTAAAATGGTGTCAGTGACTATCGGTCGCTTACATAATCAATTCAGTGACGACGACAACAAAACTTTGCGAAGCCGCATGCATGCCTGTTGTGCAATAATTTTATTACTAGATATACTTGATATACCTACTTTACGTGACGTAATTTAAAATTGGCTATTATGAATTTATGTGTCACACTGATCGAATAATTCACGTTAAGTGTAAAAATTGTAGGTTGCTTTATCATGTAATGAGGCTCGATACCGATAAAAAATCTCTATAAAATCAGGTGGTGTATTTCATTGGGAGTTGCTTAAGCTTAGGAAGCTGCCTGTGGATTGCATTAGCCATAGATCCGGAAGCGAGCATAGTTCAAATCTACATGGTCGCAACACTCATTGGTGAGTAAATATAATTTTTAATAAATATAAAAAACTTAATTTTCAGATATAATTATTTTAAATAGGCAAAGATAAAAAATTTAAGTGCGATTTTCTGCTTTGTTTGTCAAACGATTTTCTTTATGTTTTTTCCTATGCTATTTTTTTATTGCCCGAGCAGGCAGACTAGCATACGGCTCACCTGGTGATAAGTGATTATCGTTGCTCATGAACGCCAGCAATGCCAGGGACGTAGTCAAACCGCTGCCTACCGTAGAGGGGTTATACTAGCTTCATCAAACGTGTAGGCGAGCTAGGGCTCAGGCTCGCGAATTTTATAACACTAACCCTAGCAAGAGCAAATACTTCACTGAATCTACCACCGGATCGGAATCGCGACGCAGTGAGAAGATCCGGCGAGAAACTCAGTGGGCTGTGTCTCTCGGTTAATTTTCATGATGAACCCTTTGTCGCATTCGATGGTTTCCATGCGAACAGTGACCCGACTGGCTTGCAATGCGGTATGTTATTTTTTTATCTTAGGTGTCTATTGACGAGCTTCAGAGTTGAAAATTTTAATTTGAAAATTATGGAAAGTAGTAGTCAGGTTTTTTTTTCAAAATGTCATTAATTAAACAAAATTGAAAATGTAATACATGAAATTAATCTCAATCTTGTGATGTCCATGGTGATGATGGAATATTGGTTTTTGGGCGAATACTAGCTAAATAGAAATTAAATGTAATTAAAATAGAACTGCAATTTTTTTGTACAGTGCCATCTATTAACAAAATGAAAGAACAAAAGAAGAACCATAGACGTGAAATGTGTATAGTTTTAGCGTAATACAGTAGATGGCGCTTACTTTAAAAACTCTTAACCTAGAATAGCACTACACCCGGCAGGCTGGTTCTGGTCCAGCGGTGTATTATGGGACACTAGCGGCACCATCTGGGCGGCCTGACGGGCTGCCGTACCGAGACGGCTGACGTTTCAGAGCCTTCCATTCGCCTCGAAGGCTGCGTCGGCCAGGCGTCCTTGGGATGAGCTGCACCGTCTGGTTGTAGTGTTGACCACGGTAACCTCCTTACCTCATCCGGGTTCTGACCTCGGAGGGGATCGGACGCTTGGGCGAAGAGTGCAGGGGAGTCGTTTAGTGTGTGTAGTCGCGGACCAGTCCCACATACCCCGCGCGCCCCTAAGCGCGGGGACTTCATAGGAGGGTCGGCCCCGGCCCGAAAAAAAGAAAGAATAGCACTACCCAACTTTCCTGGTTTTTTTTCCACCTAAGCGCTGGTAAGGCTATTCCAGCTACCTGCTCAAGAAATTTTAGGTGAATTCACGGAGAATTTTCAACACTGACTAGCAAGAGCAATGCTTCGTTGAATCTACCACCGGATCGGAATTGCGACTGACTGAGAAGATCGGACGAGAAATTCAGTGGGTTTTGTTACAATTACAGTTACAATACAGCTACGAATTCAACGTCATCTGGTATGGTGGTCAGCGGCTTTCACATGGTGCCGTAAAAATAATTTTGATGCAGAAATTATTTTATGATTAACGGTCACAGGAGTATTTTATAATTATATTTATAAGAAACACTGTACCTTTAACATAATGAATTATAATAGCATTAAATGGATTGTAATAATGTTTTTTTATATTCAGTAACAATTAACAGTAGTTATTAATTACATGACATACAGCTTAAAAAAACTACACAATTGTTACATGCATTTTAGTGGTTTTATGCACTAAGCAACGGATTGATTTCATTTATGGTTATGTGATGATTTTAGGGGCAGGAAGCTCAATCACGCTCGTCTCCAGCCTATGTGTCACAGCAGATCTCATAGGGCCGCACTCACACCAAAGTGCTGCCATCTATTCTATAGTGACATTTGCAGACAAACTTGTTACGGGTATAGCTGTCGTCGCTATTCAGAACTAGTACGTACCTAATAAAAGTTGAAATTATAAATCTAATTTTGTTCATGTCATGGCGTAAATATTATATTTTAAAAGACAGTAGCTACCGTCATTTATAAAAAAAATATTTAATAAACATGCACTGTGCTCTGTGTGCTTAGTGCGAGTTTTTTAACGATCTCGATAGCGTAAAAGCTAACTCGATATAGGATCGTTTGCCTACGTTTGCCGCTAGGGGCGCTGTTCCAACTGCATACAAAATTGGGTTAACTTTTACGCTGTCGAGAACGTTAAAAAACTCGCACTAAGCACACAGAACTTAGGACACGTTAATAAATAATGAGGCAACATACAGCTAAGTTGGTTTAAAGGTGATTGTGGCCTTATTATTTTTTTTTGGTCAGGAGGAAATCGCCGGACTTCCGCCCTCCACTGGGGTGGAAGGCGGGGCATGTCAGAGTCGAACTGACTAAAACCTCCAGTCGCTCACGTAGAGAATTCGCACTAGATGGTCCAGAACATCAGTAATTAATGTGTTGTTTATTATTTTACAGTAAATGCGATGATGTTGTGGATTGTCCTCAATATTATCGAGGGGTGCTCACGTACGCATGCGGCGGAAGTGCCGCACTTGGCATATTGTCTTTGTCTCTCACTAAACTAATTTCAATCAAAACTAAACCAGAGGTGTAATGTATATTAATGTTGTCCCTATGTCAATAATATTTTTAGTTATAATAACACTAGAATCTACAATTGTGTATAGTATCATAATATTTTATTAAAACCTTTACGAAACAAATAAATTGTCATAAATAATCCAATTGTGTTTTTTTTATTACTGATTTTGACATTTCGAGGTTGTAAAAGATTCGCTCATGAACTGAATAAATAAAAAAACATCCAGGTACTGGAAACAGTATTTCTTTAATATGCTGAATACAAATATACTTATATTTTCAGATCCGGTATGTCATTTGAAACTAAAGTTTTAAGTTTAAACTCTGTATGAAAATGGTTTGAACAGTTAACTCGTATCAATTGCCGCTACTGTGCCAATACCACAGGTACATTGGTACCTGTGGTAATGGTTGAGGGGGGGTAAAATTAAATAGAGTCCCCAGTGTTTAAAAAAAGGTACCAATATCTTAGCTGTTTCTGAATCAAAGCTATTTTTCCTACCGTTAAAACAATCCAATTGAGGCTTCGACCTCATGTGTCAATAGCATTCACGGATGTCTACGAGTTTTCATTAGCACATTACACCAGCTAAACAGTGAGATCTGTCATTCATTGATTGAATCAATAAAATAAAAATATTTTTTTGATAATAATTAATAATTTAAACATTAAGAAGAAAATAATAATTAAAAGGGACGGACATACTAGTTTTTGTTGATAAAGTTAATCTATTTCCAGTAAGTCCATTTTAAATTGCTCTAAACAGGCAAATGAACTCTTTTTCCAGTATGGCAATCGGAGTCATGCAATTGTTTTGTTGTCAACGTCGAATTTGTTCTTCAATCATTTTATTGTAGGTACATTTTTTTATTATATTATTATGATAACTTAAAAATTAAATGGAGCAAAATAATTTAAGTTAATTTATTTGAAATTGCAATCAATTGAGATAAAGTTTTACAAAATCAAATATCCCAGTAGATTGGCTGAAATTTATTCTGAAATTAATTTATATTTAGTCTTTAATGGGCCTTCCGGAAGAAGCCAGGTTTGGTACCTATGTAATATTGTTTATTTTTCATTTCCCCACACTTGTGAACCTTCATAGATACTACTGTTTATTATCTATAAAACAGTACAATAATGTAAGTGTATTATGCAATAGTGTGGTTAAGACGTTCTTCGGGACTTTTTGGCGGGAACGCGAGGAGTGAAGTTGTGTGATTTGTTTTATTTTGTCTATTTAGTGTTTCTTCAGATTTAAATGTGTAATAACGGTGGTTTAATAACTGTTTAATATCTGTGAAAGTGCACAAATGTGGGAAAACGAAACAAAGCCGTTGGACGCAACTTCTCGGGATCCTCCAAAAAGTCCACTGAAAAAAAATCTCAGTAAATGATCACCATTTTACTGAGATTACATTTCATCCCATATCATCTCATCTCACTTCATTTAATTACATCCCAGTTGATTAAGGTCTCAAATTAATCATTTTCATTTCATTTCATTTCACCCCATATTATAATTTTTCATAAAAATAAGAATATAAATTAAAATAAGACATGGCCTACAGGCCTTAGTTACCTGGTCATAAAATCCCTTTATAAAAAAAGTTCTTCAAAAAAAAAACAAAGTTTTCACTAAAATTAATATAAGCCGACCTAAAGGTCTTAGTTACCAGGTCATAAAATCCCATAAAAAAGCTCTTCAAAACGATAGTAGTAGTTTTTCTTGATAAGTCATAATGGACAAAATAAACCTATCTTTATATTATTATGTCTTTGAATATTTTAAACACAATGACATTCAAAAAAACAAACGTGAACGAACAGTCAACCTCTTAACTGATCAACAACATAGATTTTATGCATAGTTTTTCAATGAAGTAATATTTTAGTAAATCAACAGAAAAAAAAAACTTTTGGCTACCTGTGCTAAAGATTAGTATTCATGGAGTCAATAAGTTCTTACAAAATACTATCTCTATGTTAGTATCAAATAAAAGTACACCGGGACTTTTGGCGGGAACGCGAGGAGTGAAGTTGTGTGATTTGTTATATTTTGTTTAGTTAGTGTTTCTTCAAATTTAAATGTGTAATAGCGGTGGTTTATTAACTGTTTAATATCTGTGAAAGTGCAAAATAAAACAAAGCCACTGAACGTAACTCTCGGGATCTTCCAAAAAGTCCACTGAAAAAGTCTCAGTAAATGACCACCATTTTACTGAGATTATACTTCATCCTATATCATCTCATCTCATGTCATTTCATTTCGTTTTCATTTCACTTCATGCCATGTTTTATCATAATCAACTTCATTTCATTTCATAATATCATTTTCATTTAAAAAAGTTACGTATCATTAAAATAGAAATAAGACGACCTAAAGGTCTTAGTTACCAGGTCATAAAATCCCTTAAAAAAAAGTACACCGGAAATTACGATTTTCACCATTCGCTTTGACGTTTGACATTGGCAACATTGTAATAGTGTTGTTCGAAATAATTTTGATGCGACTAAAGCAGCAACCTAGTACTATCATAAACACTAAATACTAGTTTTTTCTAAGCTATTCTGTAGTCCTTCCTAGAATTTTTCCAGCCTATTAATCTAACATCATATTTTACACAAAACATAAAAATTATGACGTATAAGCTTTTAACTTTAAGTTACAATGTATTGTTAATTTGAACTGTTAATCAGTTTCTAGTGGTGAATATCTTAAAATTTAAAAAATATCTTTGTCACCATTGTCAAGCATGTGATTTTTGTATTGTACCATGGTAAACGAAAATAAGTGTTAAGTAAAAATGAAACGGCAGTAAACCAGATTGTGTTGCCAAAGAAAACGATTTTCAAAGATCCACAATATTATTTAAGATTTTTCTATTTGTATTCTAAAGAAAGATTATTCTATTAAATTTTCCACAAAAGCACAGTAATTGCAATCATTATCAAACGAAATTTTGGTTAATCGCTTTTATTCCATTTCTGTTGCTTCTTTGATCTATAAAAGTTCTAATCTAAAACTAAATGTTTTAAGAACTTAACTAAAAAAATACGTTTTGACGTTACACAGCAATAGGTATTTGATGAGAATACCAAAAATACTAAATAAGGATCGCATTATGTGCACAACACTAATAAAATTTTGCCAAGTTGCTCGAAGATGGCAATATGGCTGCAGCGTTCGAGTTTCACTGGCAGTGCGCGGTGCTCGTTTCGTTTCTCGTATAGGATTGGTGTTCTTGACGGCTCAAAGTTTCATTTTTTATTTTTTGTGGTTATTCTCTTTCTTTACTTCAATTTGTTAACGAATATTACCAAAATTAAAGTTATTTCATTCTTGTAGTCATCAGAACTTACTCGTCGACAAAATGGCGTCGCTTCACAAGATTTTGCAGCCAAATGATTTTGTTCAATTTTTCACTCTTTCATGAAAATATGATTAAAATTTATTTGTTCAGTATATTAATAAGATTTTTTTCAATGAAATGTTTTAAGAAAATCGGTTTTGAGCCAATATTATACGAGTAACAGTGAATTTCTTAAATAATCACCAAAATGCACCTGGTAAGTGATTTTTAAGCTTTATTGTTTACAGCTTTAGTGTTTATGTTTATTAAGTTATTATTTTTGGGTTTAAAATCGTGTAGAAAGTTCTGGAAGGCTAGGGTGTGGCCCTGAAATAAAGGAAAAATTTAAGACGTAGTACTGTATTTTTGGGTTTTTAAGATTGTTTACAATATATTTACGAGGTTTTATGTATTAAAATGTTATTGTCCCACGCAAGAAAAGGTTTTGACTGATTCTTTGTTACGTAATCTTTCATTAGAGACCAGTGAAATTTAATTTGGTTAAGGACCCATTTTAGCAATTTTGCTTTGAAAATCGGTCTAGTTTGTTTTACAGGAGTAGTCATACATCATTCTATGACTATTATACCAAACATTAGCATAATTTCAATAATGTCTATTTTACAACTGTTTGTTTATGCAAGGCACTTATCAGTGAATAAAACAATTTTTGTGTTGTATTTTTGAAAAAAATAGTGAAATATATAAATAATAATAATAAACAATTGAACTTTGTTTGTGCTTCTCTTCAGTGGTCTGGATAATTTGATTTGGAAGTTCTTCTAAAAAATACTGTATATTTTTTCCTAAGGGAAACTTTAAAGATGTATAAAAACATTCCTGAACATAACCTCACTTACTGAAATATTGCATCGGCTTGTACATCAAATCAAAAACATTCATTGAAATTCAAGCTTTCCAATCTTAATCTTGATGATCTGCTCTTTTCATTGATTTATAATTATTTCTTTTAAACTTTAGAACATATTCAATGAATTGATGTATAGTTTTAAAAGATACGATACTGATTTTTCCATTATTTCCTACTATGGCTATGCACAAAAGTGCCTTACATTTTATAAAAAAATGGTTAGAAAACTGGAATTGGTGTTATACATATATTTTATTTCTTTATAGATGCTGACAATTAAATAAAAATGTGTTTTTGTTACAGAAGGGTTCCATAAATGAATCTGAAAGTGATTCCACAAGTGAAAAAGGAGATAAAAGTGACTCCAGCGAATCAGGCTCTGGAAGCGAAAGGTAAGTTCTCTACTATTAAATAATCAAATACCAGGTGTCAGGTAAATATACTGAAGACGAAGACAGTTAACAGTGCTGAAATAAAAATAATAGTGGCATGAAAATTAATTATTTAAAGACATGGCCAAAGCTTTGGCACTGCAATGAATAATGTTTTCCAATGAATAATTTAGATGTTTACAACATTTGAGCTTATTGATCATGCTTAATGATATAGTTTAATGTTTATGTTGTGGTTATTATATTATTCCTAATAAATTTATAATTGATCAATATAGTGGATGTATTTTGTTTCTGTTCTTACAGTGGTATATAGAGAAATTCAGTGGTATTTAGAAATTACTATAATGGTCATTTATATACATAATATCTCAATATTTTAACATATATTCAGAGTAGTTTAATATAAAAGTCAATAATATGATAGATATATATGAAGTATATGAGTGTAAAATATTTATCTCGAGTCATGTGATATGTTCCAGTAACTAATCTCAGTCTCTTGCTGTTTGGTGCCTTGATATATTGAACCAGTTCAAAAGCTGTTCAAGTTGTTTTTCTTATAATTATTAAATTAAATACAACTATTAACAACTATAAATAAAACTATTCATTTAAAATTCTATGATTCAAATTCGAAGTGTAAAAATCAATATCATTACCAATAATATCTGGGTGATGAAGATTTCAACTTCATTTAAACATATTGTAATCCATCTTTGGTAAATAAATCTTGGTTTCTTCTACAAACTTATATTGATGGTGGCAGTAATGTCTAATGAATAAAAATAATCCATGAACTTAATGCAAAATACCCCAAAAAGGAATTTGGGTTAGCCAATCACTTTGTAATTATTGTCATATTATTCCCATAATCATTTTATAGCTATTAATAAAGCAATAAAAAAAAATTAAGCAATGAACCAATATGCCTTTTCTTGATTGGAAAGGCTTCATCTACATATTCAATACTCTTGAAACAAGCATCTAAGTAGTTGATAAAACATTTTTTTTTAAATTGGATTTTTTTTATATTAAAATTGTAATTACCCAAGTCATGCTAGGAGATATAAGCATTTCTTCAATTATTAATGTTGAATTTGTTTTGTTTTCAAAAGGAAATAAACAAAATAAAATAAAATCTTATTATGCTTGCTTATTAAAATATCATAACTCCAGTATTTGTAAAAAAATTGTCAACTTATGTAATTGTTTATTTTTTTATTTACAGTGAAAGTGGCTCTAGTTCCTCAGGTTCAGGATCACACAGATCTGCATCAGAAAAATCTGGTGTAGGGGGTTCACATCATAGTGATGATAGCAAAACATCACATAACTATGATAATGCGAATTCATCAAAATCTGACCATCATACTGATAAAAATAGTTCTGATGAAGACTCAGCACCAAAGTCTAGATCTAGAAATAGCCATAGCAAAGTAAAATCTGATCTTTGGGAAGAAAATCCAGATATATATGGAATCAGAAGATCAGCACGGCCAAGAAAAGAGCCAGATAGATTAAAATTAGCAGATAGTGATTCTAGTGAAAGAGATAGAACTCACAGTCGGAAAAGTAGAAAAAAAAGGTAAATGCTTTCAGAATATAGGTACTATAATATAATACATAATATAACTGTGAATAGTAAATTATTCAAAAAGTCCAGAACTCACAGTCGGAAAAGTAGAAAAAAAAGGTAAATGCTTTCAGAATATAGGTACTATAATATAATACATAATATAACTGTGAATAGTAAATTATTCAAAAAGTCCTAGATGAGTTAAAATGCCATTGATTTATTGATTAATACCTAAAATAACATTGTTTTCCATTGTAGCAACTCATGGAATTCTGATACATCAGAAAGTGACAGTGAAATAGGGGGCTCTCCACCACCACCATCAAAGAGACCTGGCCAAAGAAGTCTACCTCTGAGGAAAAAGAAACCGAGTAGGAGAAGAAGGTATTCTAGTGACGAAGAAGAGAGTTCAGAGGGTACAGATGATGAAAGCAAGAGGTAAATATATAATTTTGAAATTATGTTGATCAATTCTATTATATAAAAATGGAAAGAATTTCAAAAAAGTGTCTAGCCAATAAAAACGTGTTCTTATTGTGAATTAACTCCAGACCTTAAGTTTATGTTAGTATTGCATTCAGAATACATGTGAGATATTTGTCTAGTCGAACAACAACAAGACGTACAGGCGCAGCAGTTAGTTATAAAGAAGCAAGTGATGAACAAACTGATTCTTCTGATCTTTTGGAGGTGGAAGGTGTGGAAGGAGATGGTGAAGCTGAGCCAGAACCTGAGGATCATAGTGAGACAATAGAACGAGTTCTGGGAATGCGACGAGGGAAAAAAGGAGGTACTTCAATAATATAAATGTGTATGATATAATATGTAAATGAATAGCACAATTTATAATTTCACCTAAGTTTTAGTATTTATGCTTTTTATTTTAATTTGCATTTTGGTGCAAATATAATGTTAAATTTTAGCTAATATCTTCTTCTCATTGTGCAGTCACTGGCAATGTGACCACCATTTATTATATAGAAGAACATGGAGACCCTAATGAAGGTTGTGACCCTAATGATGAAGACTCTACTGAACCTCAATACCTGATAAAGTGGAAAGGATGGTCACATATTCACAACACATGGGAATCTGAAAAGACAATTAATGATCAAAAAGTTAAAGGCTTAAAGAAACTGGAAAACTTTATTAAGAAAGAAGTAGAAATCTCATGGTGGAGACAGCAAGCTGGACCTGAGGATATAGATTACTATGAGTGTCAGTCTGAACTACAGCAAGAATTAGTTAAAACCTACAATAACGTTGAAAGGATAATAGGTAAGAAATTTACAGTTTTTCTTTAAACTTTATTTTGAATTTATTTGAACTAAACAAAAGTTCTTTTTCACTGTACAGCTGAACAAAATCGTGAGCTAGAAGGTGGTGGAACTGCTCATGAATATTTTTGCAAATGGGAATCTCTTCCATATGCTGATGCAACATGGGAAGATGCAGTTTTAATAGAGAAAAGATGGCCTGTTGAGGTGGAGCACTTTAAAAGTCGAGAAGCTGCTAAAAGTACTCCATCTAGGCATTGCCCTGTATTGAAAAGGCGACCCAAGTTTCATCAGATAAAAGAACAACCTGAATACGTGGGAAAAGATTCAGTAAGTAGAATAAAATATTTTAATCCTAATTTGATGAAGATTGTTAAAATCCTACATTAATACTCGATTAGTTGTTTTCAAATTGGTAAAACGCTTAAAATACATACGTATTTGGAATACATTCTATTATTAAAACAGAATTTTTAGTACGTAAAATTTAGAATTTCGAACATCATTCCATTCATTCCTCAATGTCCAATCTCATCAGACATCCGCCATCTTGTTAACACAAACGAATTCATAGAACGCCATTTTGAAATTACTGTCATCTCATTGCTACGCCATCTATTGATCAATGCTAAAAACTGGAAGACTCTTGTTATCGGGTTAGTTACCACAAGGTGGCGTTAAATTAAAAATAGTACTTTTTAAGTCTACAGAGAAATCATATTGAAATTTTCAATTTGGATTCGGTTTTGATATTTGTTCACTGTAAAAAAGAATCGTATCGCGGAATGTTATATTTTACTTAATGCACTTGAATTATTACTTGATTAAACCTGATTAAAATGTATGCTTTATGTATCGGAACAATTTGATTATTGCAGAGTTACCACTTGAGAGATTATCAAATGGATGGATTGAATTGGTTAATTCACTCATGGTGTAAAGACAATTCAGTAATTTTAGCAGATGAAATGGGCCTAGGCAAAACGATACAGGTATTATATTTGGTTATTGTAACTCAGTTTTTTTTTTTTTTTTAAATAATAATTATAAAAGTAATTAATGTTATTCAATTTGATTTCAGACAATTTGTTTTTTATACTATCTCTTCAAGTCGCAACATCTGTATGGACCATTTCTTTGTGTAGTGCCTCTGAGTACAATGACTGCCTGGCAAAGGGAATTTCAGCAGTGGGCACCCGACATTAATGTTGTTACTTATATTGGTGATGTTAGTAGCAGAGATATAGTAAGTACATGTCATAGTCATTTATAGTTTCAGTTAATTTTTTTAATAGATAACTAATTATAATTTACTCATTTCCTTTTCAGATTAGGCAGTTTGAGTGGAGCTTTTCTAGCTCAAAAAGACTGAAATTTAACGCAATATTAACCACATATGAGATTTTGTTAAAAGACAGACAGTTTTTAAGGTCTTTTAGTTGGGCTTGCTTGCTTGTAGATGAGGCTCATAGGTTAAAAAACGATGACTCTCTACTATATAAGGCCTTAAAAGAATTTGATACCAATCATAGATTATTAGTTACTGGTACACCTTTACAAAACTCACTGAAAGAATTGTGGGCCCTTTTACATTTTATAATGCCTTACAAGTGAGTATTAATGAGATATAATTATGTAGATACATAATATGCAGTGTGTGAAATAAAATAAAAATGACGAAAGACATACATTTTTAAGTAAGCATTTCACATCAAACTAAATATATCTTAAATTTGCAGGTTTGAGTCTTGGGAAGACTTTGAAAAAGATCATGAAGATGCTGCTACCAAAGGATACGAAAAATTACACAAACAGTTAGAACCGTTTATATTAAGGAGGCAGAAAAAAGATGTAGAAAAATCATTACCTGCCAAAGTGGAACAAATATTAAGGGTGGAAATGACATCTATACAAAAACAATACTACAAATGGATATTAACAAAAAACTATAGTGCACTTAGAAAAGGCGTAAAAGGTTCAATTAACACATTTATCAATATTGTTATTGAACTAAAAAAATGTTGCAACCATGCATTATTGACAAAGCCAGAAGATTTCGAGTCTAGAGCTTCTCTTGCTACTTCGGATGCTGTTGAGGTCAGTGAATTTGGTAAATGATTCCTCTGCCCTGTTTGTTGTTTTTATTGATTTAACTTTAAAACAAAAGTATTTTTTTGCAGAAACTTCTTAGGGGCTCAGGAAAATTACTTTTGCTAGATAAACTGCTGTGCAGGTTAAAGGAGACTGGTCATAGGGTTTTAATCTTTTCTCAAATGGTCCGAATGTTAGACATTTTAGCAGAATATTTACAAAGGAGACATTTTCCTTTTCAACGTCTTGATGGAAGCATTAAAGGTGAATTGAGAAAACAAGCACTTGATCATTTTAACGCTGAAGGTTCGCAAGACTTCTGTTTTTTGTTGTCTACTCGTGCTGGTGGGTTAGGTATTAACCTTGCCACTGCAGATACTGTGATAATATTTGACTCAGACTGGAATCCTCAAAATGATTTGCAAGCACAAGCACGAGCACATCGTATTGGTCAAAAAAATCAGGTATGTTCTGTGACTTATAAGATGTGTGACTGAATATATTGTAACTTGAACAGAAAAGCAACAAATATTACTACTGCCGC
This sequence comes from Bombyx mori, assembly GCF_030269925.1. Classification (NCBI taxonomy): domain Eukaryota; kingdom Metazoa; phylum Arthropoda; class Insecta; order Lepidoptera; family Bombycidae; genus Bombyx; species Bombyx mori. Next base: position 10,967,527 of record NC_085111.1, read on the forward strand.
CTTCTTTAGAAATAATAAATGAATGAGTTAGCTATCCACAAGCATCACTTTTTTTAAGTAATTTGACACTCATAAAAATTGCAGGTTAATATTTATAGGTTAGTGACTGCAAGGTCTGTTGAAGAAGATATTGTAGAGAGAGCAAAAAGAAAAATGGTTTTAGACCACCTGGTAATTCAAAGAATGGATACTACTGGAAAAACTGTGCTGAACAAACGGGATGCTTCAGGGACCACAGCCAATAATCCATTCAATAAAGAAGATTTAAATGCTATTTTAAAATTTGGTGCTGAAGAGCTTTTTAAAGATGATGAAGAAAATGATGAAGACCCAGTTGTAAGTACTAAAATGAGCTAATGGATATGGTATATTTTCCCACATGAATCAAACATAGTATATCAAGCATGTAATTTTTTACAGTGTGACATTGATGAAATTTTGCAAAGGGCTGAAACCCGGGATGAAGGTCCTGCAATGGTGGGTGATGAGTTACTGTCAGCTTTTAAGGTGGCTAGTTTTACTTTTGATGAAGAGAAAGCTGTCAATGAACTGAAGAAAGATAATGCTGATGAAGAACCTAAAGACTGGGTAAGTAGTTTTGGTAGTTAAATTCTAACAAGTGAAGCAAAATATTTTTTATTTATTTTGATTTTTTAAATTTAGGATGACATCATCCCTGAAAATGTTCGGAAAACAATAGCAGAAGCAGAAAAATTAAAAGAAATGGAAGATATTTATTTGCCACCTCGAAGAAAAAATCAACTACAAAATAATGCTGATGGTGATCAATTAATTTATTTTTGCAACAAACGAATCTGCTTGACTCTTGTCTTTAGCTGCATTTTGTAATATTAGAGGTTATATTTAAATTTGTGATAGTGATTGCTATATTTCCAGAGCTATATTTCCAGAGAATTTAATTTAAAAATATTTGCTAAGGTGGTAGAAGACGTCGCGGTCGTTCTGGTGATGGTGGCGATGGCGATGGTGTTGATGGTGACGGTGAGGCTGAAAGCGATGCATCTGATGGTGAAGCCAGTGCTGATGATGATCGACCGAGAAAAAGAGGTCGTCCTCCTGCTTCACATCGGGAGAAAATCAAAGGCTTCACAGATCAAGAGGTGAGAGCCAATGTCTATCTGTACTATTTTTTTGTAGTATATTTAGTTATTTGGTTGACAAAAAACAGCGATAAATGTAGTAAAAGTGATTCAAATACCATACGAGTTTTGAGTTTGTTTTGGCATTGGCTAATTAGAGCATACTATTGTTTTTTTTTAAAACACGAAAGGACTTAATGCGTTTACTCTTAATTAGAGAGTATTGCGCAGGTTACATAAATTACTCATGCGTTCCAGTACGGAGCTTAGGATTGGTAGTATTAGAATATTTCTGACTGACACTTTCACTTCAAATTTCAAAATGTCTGGCGGCATTCGTTTTGTATTGCAGTTGGGCTTTGGACAACCTCTTAACAGATAGGCCAAGAGCCTGTATTTGGCCAAATATAGTTAAATTGTACAATAACCAGAATAGAATAATTCTTATCTGTCATTTTACATGAAAATTTAATAATAATTAAAAATATTTACAGATAAGACGTTTTGTGAAAAGCTATAAGAAATTTTCCGCGCCACTGAAGCATCTCGACAGTATAGCGTGTGATGCCGAATTACAAGAAAAACCATTAGCTGAGCTAAAAAGACTGGGTGAAATACTGCAGGAAAGATGTAAAGCTGTACTTAGTGAGACAGCAGAACCAAGTAAGTCACAAATTGAGACTTAGAACATATTTATTTGTCTTCATTTATAAAGGGATATAAGGTATAATAGATATTACGTTCTTTGGAGATAATTGTTAAATACTTCATGGTATCTTTCCCTGTGTTATTTTTAGCGATTAATTAATTACTAAATGTTAAAAAAATGTATAGATTAAAAAGTTGATTTTGATTTAGCATATTCACCTTTTCTTACTTTAAGTGTAGACCTAAGTGTTACCTTTAGATATACATAGTGTTAAATACGAAAAAAAAGGAGTAATTAAAATACATTTCTTTTTCACACTTTTGGTGGTGGGGTTTTTTGTGGGCCCGTGCGGGTGTGTACCATCGTCCTGCCCATTTCTGCTCTGATGCAGTGATTCGTTTCGGTTTGAGTGGGTGGCGGTATTTATGTTGTTGATGTGTATGGGTTCTGGCACCAGCTTAACAACGGGTGGCCCGTGAGCTCGTCCACTCGTCTACGAGCAATAAAAAAAAACTTCCAACTCTGCCCATTATTATTATAGGTAACTAACCAAAAAAAAATCTCGTAATTATTGTGATTTTTTAAGATTTGATCCTCTTCAGAATTTATTCACATAATTACTATTAAATACGTTAAGAAATGTTCTACTTTCTACGATAATGGTTTGCATTTTTGTTTTATAGGTGAACAAAATGAAGGCCGTAAAAACAACAGGAAGACATTTAAACTCGGAGGAGTACCTGTAAATGCGAAAACCCTAGCTGCATGTCAAGATGAGTTGGCAGCTTTGGATGACTTTCTGCCACAAACTAAAGAAGAACGTCTCAAGTGGCAACTAGATTTTAGGTATGCATATTTTATTAAATAGCCATTGTATTTAACAAATTACATTTATGGCAAATTAGATTAATGTATGAAAACGGAATTCAGATATAAACTGCCTTTTATTTTAGGACGAGACCAGCGAATTTTGATGTTGAGTGGAATGTCTCGGACGATTCAAAATTACTAGCAGGAATATACCAATATGGTCTGGGATCATGGGAAGCAATAAAAATGGATTCTTCTTTCGAAATAGGAGATAAAATATTAACGAATGAGGATAAAAAACCTCAAGCAAAACACCTACAGTCGCGAGCAGAGTACTTATTAAAGCTTATTAAAAAGTTACTGGATCAAAAGAATGGAAAACAAAAAATGAAAAAACCTCGACCGAAGAGGGCAAATAAAGAACCGGTCACCAAAGATATTGTCGAAGATGACGGTAGCTCAGCTGAAGATAAAAAAACTAAAGGTGTTAAAAATGATAAAACTGAAAAGGTAAATGTCGATAAATTAATTGATGCAAAAACTAATTACCGTTATAACTGATTTTTCATATTCTATTGTAGGGTAAATTAAAAATTGAAGAAGTTTCTACACATGATGAAACTTCTAACGATAAGAAAGAAAAAGACAAAAAACGTAAAAAAGACGAAGACCGCAAGGGTGACAAATCTAAAGGACGGAAGAAACCACGACAAAGAGGAAATGAAGGAATACCAGGTCCCATGCATTTTACTGCCAACAATGAACCAAGGGCCTTGGAAGTCTTAGGAGATTTAGATCCATCAGTTTTTGAAGAGGTAATAAAATCAGGATATAAAACTATTAATGTAAATCAATGAGTAAGTATGTGTATTATATTCATTTCTAATTTCTAGTGCAAAGAAAAAATGAGACCAGTTAAAAAGGCTCTAAAGGCTCTCGACAATCCAGACCAATCTTTATCGGAAACTGAACAAGTGTCAAGAACCAGGGCCTGCCTCACCCAGATAGGTACTCAAATAGATTTGTGTGTTGAAGCATATCCAGATTCTCAAAAAGTAGAATGGAGAAGTAATCTCTGGTACTTCGTTTCAAAATTCACTAACTTTGATGCAAAGCAGTTGTACAAGTTGTACAAGTATGGCCTAAAGAAAAATGAAGCTTCAAAGCAAAAAGATGGGAAGCATAAAGAAAATGTCAAGGTAAGTAATGGAATTAAAAAAATTAATGCATAACCTAATGATAAAAAGTAAACTTCAAATATAATTGTTTTATTTCAGACAAATAATCGTAATAATCATAACTCCATAAACCATTTAAAATCATTCAAGAAAAATTCAAATTCAAAGCAAAAAAGTGATACAAATGATAAAAAAGAAAAGAAAATGAAGCTAGAAAAGGAGAAAACTGATAAGCACGATAAAAACCAGCATACATCAGGGGTCAAGAGAAAACTAGAAGATGGAGAATGTGACCCAGAACCCAATGATAATAAACGCCACGAAAGGTATGTTGTTGATTGACTACTCTGCATTAACCTATTCATGAAATGATTTTCTGTGATCAATTTCACCTGCTTTTTCATTGTAACGGGAAATCCAGAAATAGATTAATAATAAAATATACCTGATAAGAAATTTAGATACAATTAAATAATTCAACTGAAATTTCAAAAATTACTATGAGAGCATTCTTTGTCATTTAAAGAAAAGAAGAAACTTAATGTTTGTACATTTGTATTTTTATATAATCAGTAAATTTATACTGCTTTGTGTGTGTTTTGTTATTACACTGTTTATCTGAACATAGACAGAATTTTCTTTAGCTGATTATTATTTAATTTAATTATTAATTTGTTGCCTGGAGCTTAAATTGAGGTAACATTTTACTTATGTATTTCAATTGGCAATTTAAATTTCACGCTATTATTTCGGTGCAAGCTTCTCATGCATAAGTATTGGTGTGTTGGTTCACTTACATTTCCATCACTATGCTCACACCATATCGCTTGCAACCCTGCAGAACTAAACGCAGAGACAAGGATCGCAAGTATAAAGATGGGGACTTGAAGCAAGACGATTTGATGTACAGAGAACGGAGTCGGTCGGAACGAGAGAGGGATCGTGATCGAGAAAGGGACAGGGATCGTGACCGAGAACGCGATCGAGATCGCGAAAGGGACCGAGACCGTTCGCGGACACGGCGGGACAGCGGCGGCGCGGGGGGGCCGCGGGCTCGGCCTTATGTGGCACAGCACGCGCACGTCGAGCACCCCTCGCACCCTGCACACCCCGCCTGGACCCCGCCGCCCTATCCCGGGCCCCGACAGTACCGCGGAGACCGCAATCAGAGACAACACGATAAAAGAAGGTAAATAATACTCTTTTTGCTGCGAAATCTGCTACAACTATGCATTACTTCCTCTTTGTAGTAGTAATATCTGTACTTTATTTAACACTTAACTCTCCCACCAAACCATATCCCAACCTATAATACCAGGCCTATAATTTCTATTGTGTGTTGATGAGCCCATTGATGTTACTAAAACTAAACACCGATAGATGTTGTGTAAAGGAAAAACTGTTTCAAACTTACATAGTTTTCTATATTATAGTGCTATTAAACAGAAAATTACCACAATTTTTAATTTTAGTTAATTCTCATATATTTTAACACGCAAGCGCCTATGATCGTCCTGAAATATTGGGAACTCATTAAATTAGAAAAAACATTACAAGAACTTATTATATAAATAAATAGTATTTATAAAGTAGTAGTTGTTGTCATATAACATGTAGTTCTAATATAACTTCTCCATATTAAAAAACGTAAATTTTCAGTAGGTATGGATTCAGTGGCATGGCAGGTCCATACGGTGGCTATTATGATAGCACAACAACCATGGCTAGTGGTATGGGTTTTCCGCCTGTGAGGCCTTACGCAGACGACTGGAGAGGATATTCACAGCCTGAATATGGCTACGATGATCGGGAGTACGAGCGTGAAGTTTATAGAAGAGATTACGATAGACGCGCACCACCAACATGAGGATAGTGCGTTATTTGCCGATAATTTGTAAATAATATATGTAAATAGTCCGTAGTTATTTCTTTGGACATCGGTTTAGCCGTTGCTTAAAGTGTAAGTGACATGTGCTGTGTTTTTTATCTATGTGATAAGCGAAGCGCTGGTTCAGAACTGATTAATAAATAAATAAATAGTGTTTATGTGAGACTGTACAGTAAATTTATTTATTGTCGTATCAGTCGATTGTTTTTGTACATATTTTAGACAATTACCAATAATTTTAAATTAATTTCTAATGTGTCGCCAATTTTACGGTTTAAGTATTTTGTGTGGTCTGTTTTTTATTTATTCAATACTGTGTTATCATTATAATTGAGTAATTGATTTGACAGACAGGTGATATGCATAGTTGATAATAAAATGTACAAAGTTAGTAATTGTTTCTAGGAATGCATGTAATACAATCATGTGCAATCAATAATGTGTATAGCTTAAACAAAGAGGCACATAATCTTTTTTCATTGCATTTCTGGCAATGTACAGAAGTGTACGTATTTGTAAACTAATTTCTCATTATATTTGCATTTCTGAGTCCTGCTATGGATTCGAACAGTCCTATTTTTATATTATGTAAAGTTATTCTCGGATAAATAAATGGAATGGAGTGAAAGTGTATTGAATGGTATAAAACCATAATTGATAAGCAAATAAAGAAATTATTAAAGTTGAAACTATATTTCGTAAAACCTATCCTAACCTCTTCCTAGTCCTTAAGAAAATCAATTTAAAATGCCTGGGTATGTATGCAAATATATCGATTCTATCTTGTCCCACAATGTGAGTATGTCAGGATGTCTTATTTGTGTATTTAACGATTATAGTTTTTGGCATATACATAGTTATTTTGTTTTATGAAATGATTAACCGAAACATTAAAAATAGTGGAACTTTGGCCAATGGTTTGTGAAATGTTCTTTTTTATTTTGGTAACTGAGGTGATAAAGCAGATGAGATGAGCTTAGTGGCCACCGCCCACCATGCATGCCATTGCGAGAATTTCAGACTCAATTGGGACAATGGAGATTCAATTGCGTTGATATACTGGCTACTTGTTAACGCAAACGCGTCAATTCATGGCGCACAATTCTTTGGAAATTAAAATGTTATCGATCGTTAGCGCAACACCAAGCACAACAATAATTCATTATGTTAATATTTCGTCCAGGGAGGGAATCGTTTGTGGAGACATGACAATCCTAGGTACAAGTTATTTTCATAGGGCCGAATAATTGCAGTCTTATGACTTGATTTTCTGCGTAACCTACGTACCTAGTTCTTAAATCTTGGTTACCTGTTTAAAGGGATTTCCCGTTGAAATACAAGGAATCTATAGAAGGCAGGTGTCGCGTCATTTTTAATTTTAGCTTTCATATCGATTGCACGTTACACGTGACTCGGTTTTTATGGGTTATGCTACCTGTGTGTATAGTTTAGACTGCATAGTAAAGGTCATTTAAAATCAAGCTGAAGTTGTTTTCATCGACAAGAAACCAAAGGGGATGGCCCATTTTAGGCCCAAAGCGGACAATAGATTATAGAAAAAATACTTAGTGCATTAATTTTGTCATAAATAAATATGCATTTACTTTCTTGCAAATAAGCGCCACTATAGTTTACAATAAGTAGTTTAAAAAAAGTAACTCTATTGAAAAAACAAGGATTTTTATTTTTGCGGGAAAAATATTGCCAGCTTCAAAACCTTTTACGTATGAAGTAAATATTTTGAGTATATAAATAAATCATTCTAAGTATTATCATTAATCAAACGATTTTAATGGATTTTATGCACATAAAATAACATCGAAGACATACCCATTGGACTTTAACTTGTAACTATACTTGAGACCTTAGAACTTATATCTCAAGGTGGGTGGCGCATTTACGTTGTAGATGTATGTGGGCTCGAGTAACCACTTAGCAACACCAGGGTGGCTGTGAGCTCGCCCACCCATCTAAGCAATAAAAAAAACTTTACTAGTATTGTTATTTAAACATGTACAACTAAAACAAAAACATAAAAAATAATGTGTACTCGTAAAAAAAAGATTAAGATATAAATCAATTATCGGTTATTTAAAAAAATAATCGATATATGAATTTCATGTAATTATTTTTCTTTATACTGACAACACTGAATTTAATCTGACTGACTGATACTTCGCTTGCTGCTAGCGATGTGAACCGATTACAATTTCTGGCTCCGGTTTATTACCGGTTTTTTTCTCAAAAAACCGGTTTTTTTAGGTATTTTTAGGTTTTTTCCAATAAGGCTAAATAATCACTAAATAAAACAAATTTACGTACAAACGAAGAGGTTTCTTCATACAATTAATTGGGTGAGCATATTTTATATAGGCTTTTAATGATCATATATATTAGCGATGTGAACCGATTACAATTTCTGGCTCCGGCTTATTACCGGTTTTTTTCTCAAAAAACCGGTTTTTTAGGTATTTTTAGGTTTTTTCCATAAAGGCTAAATAATCTCTAAATAAAACAAATTTACGTACAAACGAAGAGTTTTCTTCATACAATTAATTGGGTGAGCATATTTTATTAGGGCTTTTAATGATCATATATATTATCCAATAATAAAAAGTTTTTTATTTTTGATTTAATACTATTGTATTAAATCAAAATTTTGATGCAAGAGGCATAGTTGGTCTACTGCGTCATTCAAAAGCCTTCTGGATGTTAGCACGTGCCAGCAATTTCGGTGTGGTTTACCGTGGCGGCTTCAGTCTCAATATACATTCGCACTATATTCACTGCGGCCGCCGTAGTGTTCGGAATACCCCGTTTTCGCGAATGCAAAAAATCCAGAATACCAGGATTTTTAAAATTGTTTGTGGTTTTTTCTGGCTGTTCCGATGATAAAGCGAGAGTTGAAAATTCTTCAAGAAGATTCCCCAGTTCACGATACACCATCTCTTTTGCAGACAACATGTGCTCTGGTTGGCGAAAGCCATTTCTGAGTGTTGGGTGCAGATATGTGGATATTTGGGTCACGGTCCTCATTTCGTACGCTAAAAGTATACCAACCATATTGTGGTTATTGCACTGTAGTTTTTAAAAGTAATGCACGGTAATTTGATTCTGAAACACGGTTTTTTTATATTTGTAGCTTGTCTATTTGATCTGGTAGCACTGGTGTGAACTGTGAATGTAAAGTGTAAAAAACCGGTATTCTTAAATAAAAACCGGTATTTATCGGTATGTATAAAAACCGGTTTTTCTCCGGTTTTCTTCGAACCGGTTTACATCCCTACTTGCTGCTTGTGGTGTTGTGCTTGCGTACAAAATGGATGTGTTTTGATTTTTCTTCGATTTATTTTACTTTTATCAATAACGTTTCATACTACGACTAAAAAACATTGTGTGAATTGTGGTTTTACCCTGACCGAGATTTAAAACCGTGTATATGCTCTCCTTTGCTATTTTTAGATGATACTAATTGTGTATCAAGATGAAGAAAATATAGATATTTAAAGAATTAAGTGTGTTTTTATACCCTATTGGATAAAAATACATTAGGAACATCTTAAACATTAAGAAAAGAAAAGTTCTTGAAGTATCTCACAATCCGACACTTATTTATATAGAAAATTAACCTCAAAACGAGTTTTTATTTTTATTATATTTTTTATAATAGTGGCGTCAATTTCAATATATTTTTTAGATATCCAATACATTTAAGAATTTGAATCAGTACATTTTTATAGTAATATTTGATGTCCATCTTGGGCCTAGCACACTATGGAGAGTGGGCAATCCCCTTTTGGGTGCTAATACTCAGATTGAGTTTGGCGATTAAAAAAGTATTTTTCCATCATTGGAGATCAGTTTCAAGCTTGTAAAGAGGAATCGCAGAATACTCTCCGTCATCATAAATAATAGACCATTTTTGAAACCTGTTGATTGCGGTAGAACACAAATTTCGTATTGACCGATTTTGAAGAAATTTGGTATGGTATTAGTATAATAAGCCTCAGGAAAGAATGTGGATTGCCTTACATCCCACTGCTTAGAATCTACTCACTTTTTTTTTTTTTTTATTGCTTAGATGGGTGGACGAGCTCACAGCCCACCTGGTGTTAAGTGGTTACTGGAGCCCATAGACATCTACAACGTAGACGCGCCACCCACCTTGAGATACAAGTTCTAAAGTCTCAGTAGTTACAACGGCTGCCCCACCCTTCAAATCGAAACGCATTACTGCTTCACGGCAGAAATAGGCAGGGCGGTGGTACCTATCCGCGCGGACTCACAAGTGGTCTTACCACCAGTAATTACGCAAATTATAATTATGCGGGTTTGATTTTTATTACACGATGTTGCTCCTTCACCGTGGAAGTGAATCGTGAACATTTGTCGAGTACGTATTTCATTAGAAAAATTGGTACCCGCCTGCGGGATTCGAACACCGTTGCATCGCTTCAAGACTAATGCACCGGACGTCTTATCCTTTAGGCCACGACGACTTCGAACGTGGTATAGACTAGTAAATAAGGGCGAAGCTGCGGGCGGGAAGTTTATTCACTATGAAATTTAATACTCTCGATCCAAAGAGGAACAATTGTATAAAGTTAATCGTGGGGACATTATCGGAATCCTTGTAATTAATGTTGTTAAGGTTGTATCGACTGGCTGTAACTACCCCTGCTTTGGTTGTGGTCTCAATTTCAAAGTAGACTTTTATAGAAATCAAAAAGTGGTTGTAACCTATGCGTTATTACCTTCTTTCTTTCTTTTTTCCTACCTATGCTGATAGCTTTGAGAGGCTATTTCAGTTTCACCCTGACGTGTAGGTGAGCTCACGAGACTCAAACCGGAGTGTTGCTAACACTGACCCTAGCAAGAGCAGTGCTTCGCAGAATCTACCACCGGATCGGAAAAGCGACCCACTGAGAAGATCCGGCGAGAAACTCAGTGGGCTATCTTCTTTCAACCTTCATTAAATGCATTGTAATTTGGAATGCGAACAAATAAAATGAACATAGATAACTACCGATTATAAACGTGAAACAAGAGTCGTAACCCTAGTTTCTTTTTGTAAATAACTTAAGTCTTTGAATAAAAACAGAAATATAGAAACATTTATTTGGATGTGCCCAGTTGGTCTTTTAAGACAACCGGCCCTGTTCGTATATTATGTCTGCGTTTTAGAGGCCTGAGCATCTATTAAGTAATTTTAAAACATAAAAAGTTACTTAATATAATTTAAGGGATAGTTTCGAGAATATTTAGAGATTGAGAATAATTAGAATATTAACTATTGGTAGGCTGTCTAAGAGAGCCAGCATGGGTAAGATACTACCATCCTGCCTATTTCATGTCTACAGTCATACATTCCGACTAGAAAAGCGAGGCAGCCATTATACAATACAATTAAAACTTCGATCTATTGTCTGAAGGTGATGTAAATGGGCTCCAGTAACCACTTAACACCAGGTAGGTCGTAACCTAAATGAAAAATGCCAAGTGAAAATTAAAATTTAGGAAATCTTAAGATTGTATTATTAAAGATTGTATCTTAAGATTGTATTGTAAAATTCATTGAATTAAAATTCATTCATTGAACGAAATCGCTTTATTTGTCTTCCAAATAAAATTTAAGAACCTGCGCAGCTGACGCAATTATGTTCCTAATCCGGATCGTACCTGCTTTTTATTACATACTTGGATCGCCTCGCGCATGTCCAAAGGAGTTCATTCAATTTTCCATTACTCAGTTGCTCCCCAGCCTCCTCGGTTCTCGGGGGTGCTACATTGGGTTTTATTAAAGTTTATTAGAGCTAAATAATGTTTTTATTGAATCGTTGAGTACCAATGAATTTTCAAGCGTAGTCTTCGGTTGGTTGTTTAATTACTAAAATAATAAGGGAAGATGGTAAGTTTTAAAGCGCCTAACGTGTCACGTTTATGATTAAAAGTAAATAATTCGAACGTTTCAAAGTTGTTAAGTATTGATCTGTATTTTATTCTGGGACATTGTATTCTTCTATTGTAATCAAGTCATGTTAACGTTAGTTTTGAGTAATGTGAAATTTCAAATTCTAGTATATTTATAAGCTATGTTAGGTATTGCAAATATACGGAATACACTTTTTTTTTGTTAATAAATATAATATATTAAAACATAACATAAACACACATACACATTTTTAGACAAATTTGATTGATTATAATACAGTTGGTAAAATCCATTTTTTATCCGTTTTTGCCCATAATCCTTTTTAAGGGTTTGGGTCGTTATTTAATATTTTTCCCAGAGATTTAACATAGGTCGCAACAGTTAACTTTCCAATATTAATTTTTATACACATTCTCGGTACGCAATGGTGTAACAAGTAAATAGGATGTGTGATGGTGGAAGAAGAGGAGCGCGAATGCAGCTCGCTGGCTGGATGATGTTTACTTGCCACATCCTTTTGTTTCTCACGTTGATTGGAGCTGCTCGTACCTGCTATCTTTTTCCAAGTGGTGAGTTCATCGTGATACCTACATATTTTCAGTCCAATAGAATGAATGGCATTATCGTCGTTGTCAAACCAAAATCTGCTATGTTCACTTTTTGAGATTTTTACTTTTTGACCTTTTCGTATAGTTCACAGCCCTATCTACCGTATAAAAAAAACTGCAATGTGTCTATAGCTTTCATATTTATCTATAGCTTTCATTTGATATAGTTCTTAAAAATTCACCTTCATATAAAATTTTATACGGAAATGTTTTTACTCGTTAATTCAAAATAGAGTTTTTGCACATAGCAAATTTTGGTTTGACAGCAATGATAATATATGCCATTGCCAATTTGCGTATGTGATGCGGTTACGCATTTCGGTACGATACCGTTATTTCAATATTGTCTCAGGATGGGCGGTAGACTACATTGTCACGTCCGCTCTGCTCCGATCCTGAACTCTGTAGCTAGTGTCGAATTGCCTGTTGTAGGGACATTAAGGACAGTTGCCCCTTTACAGCTCTTCATTTGTACGTAAGCAGGCCTTACTCAGCACAGGAAATGAGGTTGATAACAATAGTAAAATTCTGTTCGAATATACATCAAAAGTCTTTTATTTTGCTTAAATATTAGTAATATAAATGTATACATATAGATATAACCATGTGAATGCGGCCATCCACTTCGAGACATTAAGTTTCAAATGTATTGCATGACAGCTGTCCCATCGTTGGTTCGAAGAATGGGATAGCTATCATATTTATATAACTCATAACTCACTCAACTTATACAACTCATGACTGTTTGGCGGACTAAATAGACAGCTTGGTAGAACCTACTCGTGCAAGCTTACAGTACGTTATACTAGCGATGCGACCAGTAAAAGTTTGTGTTTTAATTCCTTTTAATGTGATTGTAGTGTTAGCTACGAATAAATAATAAGTCTATTTATTCGTAGTGTGTTAGTATGTTTATTTGGCAGTGACAAAATTTAATTAGATGTCATTCTTTTAGACGTGCCTAATCCGTGTCTTGGAGTAGCTTGCGGGCCGGGAGCGTTATGCCGACCCACAGCGGATGGTCGTTCTTACGATTGCGAGTGTCCGACAACTTGTCCAAGCTACGGCGATCACGAAGGATCACGTTCGCTCTGCGCAAGTGACGCTCGAGACTACTCCGGTGAATGTGAGATGCGCAGAGCTGCTTGCGAATCCAATACAAACATCACTTTCAAATATTACGGAAAGTGTGGTGAGTAATGTAATTACTATATAGTATTTACTAGCTTTTGCCTGCGACTTCTTCCGCGTGGAATACTTCACAAATAATGCTTTATTTTAGAACAAATTTGGTTAGCATAAAAAACGTTATAGTGAGCCAACCTTAACATATAGACATATGCTGTCGCGGACTTTATTTAGATCTTTTAAAGGGAACAATTCTGTCATACATTATTTTAGCGAAACTTTAATCGTTTCTGCAGCGCACGCAGCGGAAGTTCTCAAAAAGTAAAAATAGCCTCGAATTTGAAACATTCTTTATTGGTGCTCCGCTTGTATTGGTCTTAGCGTGATGTTATATAGCCTTCGATAAATGGACTACATAACACTGAAATAATTTTTCAAATCGGACTAGTAGTTCCTGAGGTTAGCGCGTTCACACAAACAAACTCTTCAGCTTTATAATATTACTATAGATTAGGCAGCAGTTTTGTGTGCCTCTGGCATTGCTAATGATGTTTTAGTATCTACACGTGGGAATGTTTCGAATATCACCCGGATATTATTAGGTTCCGCGATCAATTTTAACATGTTTTAGATCCTTGTGCCGGAGTAACTTGCCCTGACCCAGAGGTGTGCCAGCTAGATGAGCGTAGGGCTCCTTCGTGCCGGTGCGCAGAGCCCTGCCCCCTAGAATTTTCACCGGTCTGTGCATCGGACGGGAAAACCTACTCCAACGAATGCCAAATGCACCGTGAAAGTTGTCGTGCTAGGAAACAGCTAAAAATTATATTCAAGGGACAGTGCAGTTCCGGTAAGGAGAACGATAGTAGCGTTAAATGTATGAGATGTGCCTAAGTATGCATGTTGGAACGACTTTAGGAACCACAAATTGTCAAAGCTTTAACTTAGTACAGTTAACAACAATATTCGAATTTAAAATTACCGAAATTCTCAGTTTGTTGCGATGTGTACTGAGAAGTAGTAACGCGTTTCTGTTTGAAAGGTAGGGAAGCTGCTGTACTCAGTTGTATTATAAAGCTGAGATTTGGAACTCATATCTTAAGGTGGGTGGCGACATTTACGTTGTCGACGACTATGGGCTCCAATAACCGCTTAATACAGGTAGGCCGTGCGCTCGTCCACCCATTTAGGCAATAAAAAAGAAAGAAAACTCAGTAAATAGGAACAGTTCCATTGTCATAACGGTTTGGCTACTGGACATGACCCGGTCATCGTTCTCGTCGAACCCGTCGCTTGCGACGAAGAGCACGGCGAGTAAATTAACCCACAGAAACAGCACACTTGCACACAGAGTTTCTCGCCGGATCTTCTCGGTGGGTCGCGTTTCCGATCCGGTGGTAGATTCTGCGAAGCACTACTTTCGCTAGGCTTAGTGTTAGCAACGTCGTCAGGTTTGAGCCCCGTGAGCTCACCTACTTGTTAGGGTTATGCTGAAATGGCCTCTCAAGGCCATAAGCTTAGTAAGACGTGATGGAGGTATAAGTTTGAGCTAATAACACGTCGATTTATTTAGATGGGAATTACTTAAATTCTCGATAAGATCTCTAGCTTACGCTTTCAGTCTTCTTTTATTTTAGGAGTGAATCCGTGTGCCGAAGTGGAGTGTCGTCACGGTGCAGAGTGCCGCGTAGAAGGCGGAGGAGCGGTGTGTGCGTGTCCGCCGTCCTGTGAACCAGTTCTGCGCCCTGTATGCGGCTCTGACTCTAGAACCCACGACAGTGAGTGCGAACTCCGACGGGCTGCATGTCTTCTTGGCAGAGAACTGAGGGTCCTGCACGCCGGAGCTTGTGGTAAAGTTTTTATTATAAATTTTAATTGCATAGATGAGTGGACGAGCTCACAGCCCTAGGTGGGCTGGATTACCGGAACCCATAGACATTTACAACGTAAACGCTGCCACTCACCTTGAAATATGAGTTCTAAGGTCTCAGTAGAGTTACAACGGCAGAAATAGGCAGGGCGATGGTACCTACACGTGCGGACTCACAAGAGGTCCTACCACCAGTATTTACGCAAATTATAATTTTTTCGGCTTTGATTTTTATTACACGATGTTATTCTTTCACCGTGGAAGTCAATCGTGAACATGTGTTAAGTACGTATTTCATTAGAAAAAGTGGTACCCGCCTGTGATTCGAACACCGGTACATCGCTTCACACTGATGCACCGGACGTCTTATCCTTTAGGCCACGACGACTTCGTAAAGTATCAAATTTGAGCTGAGGTACATCTAGAAAGCTTTATCAGTGAACAGTTCTAGAAAGGAAATGTTTATTGAAATGAAATTAATTGGATGTTTTTTTAAATATCATGCTAGGTACGTCTATAGTGTTTTTTTTGTTGATTCCTTTTCATCTATATTTCGTGTTAGGTTCTAACGGTGTGTGTGCCGATCGCGTGTGTCCCCACGGTGGCGAGTGCGTGGCGTCGGGCGGGCGCGGCGTGTGTCAGTGTCCACGCTGCTCCAACGAGTTCGCACCGGTTTGCGGCTCTGACGGCATCTCCTACGGGAATCGGTGCAAGCTGCAGCTAGAGGCTTGTCGCCATAGACGCGACGTGCACGTCTTGTACGACGGACCTTGCAGTGAGTTTAAAATGAATTCTTTGGATTATACCTATCAGTACGTATTTTTTTATTGCTTAGATGGGTGGACGAGCTCACAGCCCACCTGTTGTTAAGTGGTTACTGGAGCCCATAGACATCTACAACGTACATGCGCCACCTACTTTGAGATATAAGTTCTAAGTATAGTTACCACGGCTGCCCCACCCTTCAAACCGAAACGCATTACTGCTTCACGGCAGTAATCGGTCGGTTGGTGGTACCTGCCTACCGTGCGGACTCACAAAAGTCCTACCACCAGTATATTAAATATATTATGTAATATATGTATGTAAATATTAACTTTGCCTCTTTGATGTAATCACTTATGAGTATTACAACATTTGTCAAATAATATAATAACAATGTACCTACGTATTAGGATTAGAAGGTTCTACACTTAATTTTATTGAGGAAGCCTTGTATTGTCTATGAGCTTGTATACCTAAGATGTATATTTTTATCACTTGGATGCAGGTTCGAAATGTGGACGGCGATATGCTATGATAGTTGAATACCTACTTTTACCTACCTAGAACTAGCGGTGTCGATACAGTGTGCCAAATCTTGTGGTATTTATTTAAAATATTCATCCCGTACCTCGAGCATTAGCCATCTAAAGAAATTTGTGATGATTTACTTTTGGATGAGAATTGGCACCTGAAATACTTCTTCAAGGTACATTGATGGTAGGCCTTTAACAACTAGTGACGTCAACCTGATGATATAAGATTACCCTGGCTTGTTATGGTCTTTGTATTGACTGGGCAATTGATGTTAGGAGGAAATAAGACGAGATCTACAAATAAAAAAATAGGAAAACACAAAAATAAAATAGAAATTGAAGTTTTACTTATGCATTTTTTGTTGTTGTACGATTTAAGGGGATACCATCATGCTCACTCTCTTTATAATAGCAATTAGTGTATTAATAAATGATTTTTTGTTTTACAGACGGCTGCGAGAATAAGAAGTGTGAATATTACGCGGTCTGTGAAAGCGACGGCATCTCTGAAGCGAGTTGCGTTTGTCCAAAACACTGTGAAGAGGGAACAGTGAGTACAATATTTCTGTTTTTATAAACGTATAGTGTTTGACTCTGAAATTGGCTTAATAGAGTTATAAATTTAGGTATCCTCCATCGTGTCCTGACAGGTAGCATTAACACGAATAGCATTATTTATGATCAAGTTGACCAAGGGCTCTTTTGTTTTCGATGACTTTTAAAATAATTGGAAAGCATGAAATTATGTAAAAGTGGGCTGAAGTAAATAAATTATTGGGTCCTAAACGCCTGAACTTGATTTTCAAGATACTGCTTATCGCTTGACTTACCTACCCTATTTTTGTTTTTTTAGGAGACCGAAGAGATTTGTGGTAACGATAACAAAACTTATAGCAGCGTATGCGCTCTACGGGACATAGCTTGCAAAGAGAAGGGGAGACTGCACATTAAACACATGGGCTCGTGTGGTGAGTTTGAGGGTTTTTTGTAATACCGAAATTATGACAGTTTCCTTAAAATTTTCTTAAGGAAATCCTACATTATCATGCTATCGTAACACCCTATTGAAATTTGATAAATTAATCTGAATGTACTTGAAATGAGAGTTAAACTTACATCATCGTGATGTAATGTGAGTTTATAAGACTAAGCAAAAACTGAGACACGATATTGAATGGCAATCGCAGTACGCTGGTATACTTCTCGGAAAATGTTGCTCTTTATTTTTCGGTGAATCCTTTAGTTGCATTTGCGACAACCTCGGGAAAAGATCGGGGGATGCTATTTTAAGTCGCCACCATACAGCCAAAATATATTCATCTATTTCGACTGTACCATTACGTCGTACTTATCCCCGTAAAGAAATCTATAGGATATAAAACGCAAACCTAACAGTAATTATATTATACTACATTTAAAGTGAAACTTTTATTACATTGTCTCAAACTTTTTCGTCTGTGTTGCATGTCGCTGACGGTCGGCCGCGGAGTAGGGATAAAGTGAAAGGCGCTCGTCAGAGCAGCCAAGGCCAATACGGCGGCGCCTATAGTTCTATTTATTTCAATTATGTGTGCTTGAATTTATTATTTAACTTATTTCTTATGAATATTAAAATAAGATTAATGATTTTTATACCCTTAATGGAATATTATTCCAAATTTTTTTAGTTAAATGTCTATAATGTGATTATTTTACTGGTGGTAGGACCTCTTGTGAGTCCGCACGGGTAAGTACCATCGCCCTGCCTATTTCTGCCGTGAAGCAGTAGTGCGTTTCGGTTTGAAGGGTAGGGCAGCCGTTGTAACTATACTGAGATCTTAGAACTTATATCTCAAAGTGGGTGGCGCATTTACGTTGTAAATGTCTATGGGCTCCAGTAACCACTTGACACCAGGTGGGCAGTGAGCTCGTCCACCCATCTAAGCAATAAATAAATAAAAAATAAATAAAAATATTAACTTTATTCTCTTCGAGTGTTGTTGATAATATACTAAATCAGTTATGAACTAGACTTGAAAATTAACATGTGTTTGTGTATTAGTATAGTACGAGGGCGGCACTGAAAATTTCGGGAATTAACGAAGTGACACAACATTACTATTTAAAAATGTATTTATTGCTTTTCGAAGTATTCTCCGCGAAATTTGACACATTTTTCCATAGGATGGAACCAATCATTGAAGCAACCATTCCATTCGGAAGTTGGGGTCTCCAAAATGGCCGCTTTGTAGGCGTCCACAGCTTCTTCAGGTGATGAAAATCTCTGTCCACGCAATTTATTCTTTATTTTAGGGAAAGTATGGAAATCATTAGGGCTTAGGTCGGGGCTGTACGGCGGATGGTCTAATAATTCTATGTTTTCTTGCTCTAAAAACTCTTTTGTCCTGTGCGCGGTTTGACAACTCGCATTGTCGTGATGGAGGATGATGCGGCGGTTGCAGTTCTCTTTACGGAGTTCAGAAACGACCTGTGGCAAACAAATGCTAGCATACCATTCTGCATTAACCGTTCTTTGTCCCTCAAGAGGAATAGTCGTAACATGGCCGGTTTGGAGACAAACGTGGCCACCATTTTTTTTGCAACACTCCGTGGACGAACAATTTTTGTTGGCTTTAACTCATTTTCGAACACCCAAACTCGTGACTGGTTTTTTGTTTCGGGTTCGTACGCGTATATCCAGGATTCGTCACCTGATACAATGTTGTATACAGCATTTGAGGATCCTGCGTGGAATCTTTCGAGAGTTCTGACGCACCAAGTAACGCGAGCCGCTTTTTGCTCTTCACAGAGCGAATGCGGTATCCATCGGGAAAACAACTTTTTTACACCTAATTGTTCATGCAAGATTATTTGTATTTGACTCATGCCAATGTCTAAAGCTGCCTGAATTTCGCGGTATGTCACATGTCGATCTTCCTCAATCAGCTTACGCACAGCATCAACGTTTTCTTGGGTGACTGCAGTTTTTGGACGACCTTGACGGGGATCATCACTGAGCTTGACACGTCCACGTTGAAACTCAGCAAACCAGCGATAAATGGTGGTTTTGGATGGGGCTTCATCACCAAATGCAGAAATCATCCGGTCAACAAACTGTTTTTGTGTTAAACCACTTCGAAAGTCATAATAAATCATCGCTCATGAATTTTCTCGAGTCAATTCCATTTTCTCAACGACTAAACAAGTTTGACAAAACCTCGTGACAAGACCCAGAATCTTTTTTAAATAAATAAATGGTATTCGATTTTTAAAACCAAGGAGTTTTCAATTAAAAAGATTTTAATATGACACGAACAGTGGAAATATTCCATTCCCGATACTTTAAGTGCAGCCTAGTATAATAATATAATATCGTCGTGTTGCGATAGAGTCGTGCACGGGCGTGCAGTGTCCGTCTGGCACGTGGTGCGGGCGCGGGGCGTGCTCGTGCGCGGCGCCGTGCGCGGGTTCGGCGCGCGAGCCGGTGTGCTCGAGCGCGGGACGTACCTACCCGCACGAGTGTGCGCTCCTCAAGGCCGCCTGCGAAGCGAGAATGAGAGCCGAGCCCCAGCTCCGGGTCGCTTACTACGGCGAGTGCACGGATTCAGTCGACAATACTACGGCTGGTAAGTTTATTTATTATTTTTTATTACTTAGATGGGTAGACGAGCTCACAGCCCACCTGGTGTTAAGTGGTTAATGGAGCCCATAGACATCTTTGACGTAAATGCGCTACCCACCTTGAGATATAAGTTCTAAGGTCTCAGTATAGTTACCACGGCTGCCC
The DNA here is from genome assembly GCF_030269925.1 of Bombyx mori. Classification (NCBI taxonomy): domain Eukaryota; kingdom Metazoa; phylum Arthropoda; class Insecta; order Lepidoptera; family Bombycidae; genus Bombyx; species Bombyx mori. The sequence goes on from NC_085111.1 coordinate 10,987,751, forward strand.
CACCCGTCAAAACCGAAACGCATTACTGCATCACGGCAGAAATGCGGCGGGGAGGTGGTACCTACCCGCGCGGCCTTTCAGGAGGTCCTACCACCAGTAAAGGTACTAGAGCATCACAACACGAGACGTGAGATCGAAAACTTAATTGGCCCGCTCTTCAAACTAGAATTTCTGACTACGTCACAACAGATACAGTCACGGCGGTGATACCTACCGTACTGCTTCTTTTATATTCGTCAATAGTATGGTATTATTTCGCAACAATTATTTTAGCGATTTTATATGAAGAAAAAAAACGTTCATTTTTTTTATTAATGAAATCTTGAGTTTAGGAAATACTGTATTAAAATAATATGTTTTAGGTTTAAATAAAACAGGGGCATTATCAGAGTTAACGAATGAGATCAGATCAGAAGATACGACGGAAAATGCCAACGAAGGAGGGAGTAACGCTGTATGCGCTCGAGTACAGTGTGCCTATGAAGCTACTTGCGCCGTCGACTCCAACGGCCAACCTAGGTATTACTTAGATATTATGATGTAAATACATATATTGGGTACTCTAACCAATAGTCAACGCCCACTGAGTTTCTCGCCTGATCTTCTCAGTGGGTCGGGTTTCCGATCCGGTGGTAATTGCTAGGGCCAGTGTTAGCAACACTACCGGCTTGAGCCCTGTGAGCTCACCTACATCTTAGGGTGAAGCTGAAATAGCCTCTCAAGGTTATCAGCATAGGTAGAAAAAAAGTCAACAAATATCAGTTGTTGTTTAGTTCCGAAATTAAAATACCTCTGCCGAAATTTCTCCACATTATGACACGAATAAAAACATTTCATGAAAAAAAATTAAAACCGAATGTCCTTGGACCGTTATATGTTAAATAAGAAGTTGATTGCGTCCCATATTAAAACTTATATGAGTTGAATATAACATCTATAATCTAATTGTAATTTGTATGTGACTACAATAAATTTACATACAATTGAAAAACGGCCGCGTTTTACTGATTATTGCTAATTACATATAAGATAGAATGCAATTTATCGTGACTAGAAACGCCAGCATCTATTCTCCTATTTGGAAACCAGGTACACATGTTTAATTTCTATGTTTGGTGATTTAGATGCGCTTGTCTCTTCGATTGCGCGGCGGCTGCTGCGGCTTCCACGTCGAGTCCGGTGTGCGCTTCCGATCTCAGATTGTATCCCACTTTGTGTCACATGAAGCTTGAGGCGTGTCGGCGACAAGAAGACTTGAGATTACGCCCCCTGGCACTTTGTCGAGGGCTAGAAGTATGTTTAAAAATGTTCAATCATTTGTTAATGATATTCATGTAAATCAGGGGCTCCCAAACTTATTTTGTCTACTGCTCACTTTGAGAATAAATTATTTTTTAGCGCCCCCTTTTTTAACCTACTTAAAAACCACTATAGCTCATTCGGCGTCTAAGAGTCCTAGATGAAATCACAAATCGCCTCCCAAGCCTCTACACAACGCCCCTTTTTTTTTTTCTGGGTGTCTTACCGCCCTCCTTTAGGCCTGCAGCGCCCACAAAGAGGCGTTATCGCCTACTTTGGGAAAGGCTGATGTAAATAAAACTAAATATATCTTGCTGAGGTTGCCAATCATACGGCCAATCATAAGGCTGTGTTGTTTTCATCATAAATAGAACATGTTGAATAACAATTGTTTCGTTAACAGTTTCTTTGGCCATATTGTAGTTTGTATCTTAAAAATGTGTTGTTTTTTATTGCTTAGATGGGTGGACGAGCTAACAGCGCACCTGGTGTGAAGTGGTTACTGGAGCCCATAGACATCCACGACGTAAATGCGCCACCCACTTTGAAATATAAGTTCTTAGGTCTCAAGTATAGTTAAAACGGCTGCCCCCCCTTCCAACCGAAACGCATTACTGCTTAAATAGGCAGGGTGGTGGTACCTACCCGCGCGGACTCACAAGGGTTCCTACCACCAGTAATTACGCAAATTATAATTTTGCGGGTTGATTTTTATTACACGATGTTATTCCTTTACCGTGGAAGTCAATCGTGAACATTTTGTTGAGTAGGTACGTATTTCACTAGAAAAATTGGCACCCGCCTGAGATTCGAACACCGGTGCATCGCTCAATACGAATGCACCGGACGTCTTATCCTTTAGGCAACGATGACTTCACGTTGTTTATTTGTTCTTTTCAGTTTAGACCGTGCGGGGATGACGAACCGCTCACTGACAAAGAAGGTCGTCCTTACGACTGCGGTGGCGGTCCACACCGTAAAGATTGTCCGATGGGCAGCTATTGTCACCACACTGCCAAAGCCGCTAGATGTTGTAGGAAAGGTAAGTATTATTTAAAAACAAAAAAAAAACGATTATTAGGTTTTCCCTTTTTTCCTACCTATGCTGATAGCCTTGAGAGGCTATTTCAGCTTCGTCTTAGCGTGTAGGCGAGCTCACGGGGTTCAAACCGGGAGTATTGCTAACACTGGCCCTAGCAAGAGCAGTGCTTCACAGAATCTACCACCGGACCGGAATCTTGACCCACTGAGAAGATCCAGCGAGAAGCTCAGTGGGCTGTGTCTATGGGTTAATTAACTCGTCGAGCCCTTCGTCGCAAGCGACGGGTTCGACGAGGACCGTGACCGGTGCTTGAGGTACCTAAAAGCATCGTTTATGGATCGGAAGGATCCGAAATGACGTGCTTAGAGGGACGTCGGCTGTTTATCATTCGGTACACAGTATCAGGCATGGAAAAACACTAATAAATATTCTCAATATTAGTTCATTTTATAGGTTATGTATGATTTGCTGAATGGTGGTTGAAAATTGTAGAAACGAATATATATCTACACAGTATTTATTATAAATTAGCCATGTAATGCTTCTTTAAAAATTAGGACAGTTTACATTTGTTCTAATTTTTAATTACTTTTCACATGCACACACAGTTGATATACATACAGTTGTATCTCACTATCTGGAAATAAACATCTGCGTTGGTCTAGCACCCGATTTGATTGATTAAATAATGGCTGCAATAACCGGACCGCGTGATTGTGGATTAAGACCAACACAAGCAGTGTGAGCCCGCTTTTGTTCTAATTTAAAGTCACAAAAAGGGGACAGAGTATTACAAATTAAAGTGAATTTATTTTAAATCCATTTGATAGACAAAGGGGTGACCGAGAAGAAAGGTTGCCAGGACACGTGGCACGGGTGCTGCGCTGATGGTGTCACTGCCGCAAGGGGTCCCGGCGGGGCCGGCTGTCCTTCGCAATGTGGGTGTCATAGACTTGGGTCAGTTAGGGAGCAGTGCGACGAGAGCGGTCAGTGCTCGTGCCGGGCGGGCGTGGGCGGACTCAAGTGCGACCGCTGCGAGCCCGGGTACTGGGGTCTGCCCAGGATCGGAACGGGACATGCCGGTTGTATACGTGAGTTTATTGATTATTTAATAAACCAAAAATGGTGTTAGGACCTCTTGTGAGTCCGCTCGGGTAGATACCACCACTCCGCCTGTTTCTGCCGTGAAGCAGTTTCGGTTCGAAGGGTGTGGCAGCCGTTGTAACTAACTATACTGAGACCTTAGAACTTATATCTCAAGGTGAGTGGCGCATTTACGTTTTAAGTGTCTATGGACTCCAGTAACCACTCAACACCAGGTGGGCTGTGAGCTCGTCCACCCATCTATGCAAAAAAAAAAAAAAATATATATATATTATATAGTTTAATACGTACTAGTAGTCGGTCGGTACTCGAAATTCGATTATAATTAATTTAAATTATAAGTTATTATAAGAATAAGTTTGAACATTATAAAGGGTGTACTGTCGAAAACTATCATAGTCCTCTATAATAACAAATTTCGCCAAGGCTACATTATAGATAAATAATATTAAATGCAAACAACATCTTTCTATTCTGAATTTGACCACAGACTTTAAAACAATAAACAAAATAATATGCGTGTGTGTGTCAAATACATGGGAGTGTATATAATGTTTTTTTTTATTGATTTAATGTATTTTTTGTGTAAAATTTCAAATAAATTTTAAGCATTCTGCACTCTTCTATATTCTCTACTAGCGATTCGCCCTCGCTTCGCTTCGGAAACTGTAATTTATTATGCATATAAACTTTCCTCTTCAATCACTATATCTATTAAAAAAAACCGCATCAAAATCCGCTGCGTAGTTTTAAAGATTTAAGCATACATAGGGACAGACAGATATAGGGACAGAGAAAGCGACTTTGTTTTATACTATGTAGTGATAAGTGTGGGAGATTTAATACGCCTCTGTCCCCGCAATTTTCGTAAAAAGGGGCACAAAGCTTTTTCTTCACGTATTAATATATAGATATTTGGCTACAGCCTGTGGGTGCTCTGCATTCGGATCGGTTCGTGAAGATTGTGAGCAGATGACGGGACGGTGTGTCTGTAAACCTGGCATACAGGGTCAGAAGTGTACCGTGTGCTCCAACCACGAACACACTTTAGGACCGAACGGTTGCTTCGATCGTGAGTTTGATCTTTATAGCCTTTATATTTGGGAGAAAGATCTTCACTAATAGATTAACAACGTTTTATTTTTCACAGCGGAATCAACCCAATTACCTGCTACGAATTGCGAGCACATGACATGCTATTTTGGTGCACATTGTTTGATGCGAAGTGGGCTTGCGATTTGCGATTGCAGTGCAGCAGAGTGTCCTGCTACCGAAGAGCCCCCAGTGTGCGGCAGCGACGATCGCACGTACCTCTCGGCTTGCCATCTCCGGACGCATGCTTGTAGAACACAATCCGATGTGGTTGTGCAAGCGTTCGGACCTTGCAGCGACGAATCACCTCACGTGAGGCGAGGTAGCCGCTCCGGTAGATCGACGCTCATAAAAGTATTTCCCTCACAGCCTGAGGATAGGCTAGAGTATGAGCACGTAAAGCGCACTTCCCAGCAGCTCACAGACGCTTCCGTAGACACGAGTGATAGCGGCAAACCTGACAGCCCCGAACCAGAATTGACGTGTGTCGACATACTTCCCCCAGTCGGATACCGCTAGTAGTGCTATACATATGTGTGAAGTAGATCGTTTTTGAAAATTTACTCTTAACTTTAAGGAATTTCATTCGCAGACAATATCTACACTGTTTCATTTAATTCGAAAAACACTTCACATAGTTGCTGCGTTAAATCATCGAGGGCTCCATTTGTGGATTTCGAATCGGAAACGAACGAGATCGAAGATGACACTTATGATGAGGAATACGTTGATAGGAGGGTTGAAGAGTCTTTTGAATTGCCTCTTTTTGATGGTAACGCCAGAATGACGGCTCGAATACGATTGCCCGCAAATCACTTCGATATATGGGCAGAGGTGACCGCTGTTTGTGACACGGGAGCCTTACTGAGTGCTTCCGGAACAAGGGACCATTTGTGGCTGGGTTATATCCGAAAGAAAGGAGTTTTGCGTTTTGACGTTGGCAGCGGACATTTGGATTTACATGCTGGACGATTAAAATTGGACGGAAGATCTACCATATCGGCGAGAAGATATAAAAGAGATGCTGAACTGAAGGTGGGCTTAGTGTCAGCTAGTGGCACGGCTAAGGGCCGCATGAGCTCGCTAAACACTGACCCGTTCGTCTATATTGGCTACTCGCCTGAAAATGTGACTAAGTGAGTATTTTGATCTTGTATATCGGGTGAATTGGTATCTAAAACCTTAAAGCATTGAATGTCTTAAAAATGTACATCAGCCTTTTGAAATAAATCATACAAAAAACTAAAGTAAATAATTAAATCGGCAGGCTTACGGGATTATCGACGGTAGGATTTGTTGGATGCATTCATCGCCTACACATCAGCGGGCTTGACTTGATACCGCCCGCGCGTGGTCTAGTACTCAATACACACGGAGTCAAACCCTGCACTCCGTATCATTTAGCAAGATTAGTTTGCCCCTAATATCATCATACCTGGCACTAGGCGGAATACTAGAAATTTCCTCGGCCAAATATTACATAAACATATAATGAGAATATTCTAATCATTCGTATTAAAGCTATATTAGGTGTACTTTAACTTGAGGTATTTTATGTGGAACATAAGATATTATAGCAGATTAGAGCTGTAGTTACATTTGCAAAAAAAAATCAAATAAACTCTCTCTTCTTGGTTTGTCTGTAGCTATTCTAGGTGTGAAAAGCCCGATTGGATAATTACATCATTTGTGGTTGCACAGATATTTACTGTATTTCAAACCAACTCTATTGTAGGATCTTCTTAGTCGCCATCTAAGAAAATAGTAACCACTACTGACGTAGTCTATTGAGTGGTGAGAATAACGAATAACCACGAGAAGAAAATAGTAACCACTCACCACTCAACAGACTACGACAGTAATTCAACGGACAAGAGAAATATCAGAGACAAGACCCACCGCTGAGGCCTCAGTTTGAATCTTTTGATGAAGGAGATATCGTTCAGCTGAGACAACAGCATCTAGTTAAAACACAACATAGTAATACAAAAGAGTTACAAAAAATCATGGAGATTAAAATGAATTCTTTCAACATTTATATAAAATAAATGAAAAGTACAAGCATGTTGAATTTATTGTGCCTATTCCATGTGAACTGTTGATTCCAATTGTATAGTTTGTACTAACCCATTTATTTGCAGCGCCTTAAAATAACTTGCCCTTTTCCGTTTTCTTTGGTATAAATGTCATCTTGGTCTGATTTGGTCATTACACTCATTTGTTACACTGATGTAATACGTTTTTGACCTCTTGCGGCAGTGGTCAGATATTCGCGCTTGCTCTAAGAACAGTCAATTCGACACTTCTTTATTATTGCTCAGGTAAAAAGAGAATAATTACTTAATGCTTTGGATAACCAAAGCATTAAGTATTGAATAAGTTCGACACTATTTTATTTTACGAATAATTAAGAAAATTGATGAGATTAAGTGTTAATAAAATATAATTTAGAAGATGATCTCATTATTTGAACACTAAAAGGTATTCTCGTAGAATATTTAGAATTTCGAGATTTAATTGCAATTTTAAAGATCTTCCAATCCTTGTATGACATAAGTCTGGTAAGTAATATTATAAGATATAATGCCAAAGGAATAATAATTGAAATTAAAATCTATACATTGTTTCTCTTCTTATAATAAGACTACGAATGGCGAATAAGCTCACTTCTGACACAAGGTAAAATAGGAAAATAATAAGCATTTGATAGTTACATAATTTTATTCTTCAAAATAGAATTCGTTCGTGAAGGTATTGGCTATTTAGTTTATTAGAAAAATTAATACCTCCTGTTGAATTTGATCCCCGGCATAAAAAAATCACTCGATTTGGAAACTTCAACACTGTCAATTTCGTGTGTCAGAATTGAGATTAGTGCCTTGTTGAAACAAAATTTAAACTGTATCTTTATGCAGAAAGCTGTTAACTAAAAGTATACTTAATATGTGATAATAAACTGAACTACTGTTTCAAATCTTCTATCGTAATGTTAACATATCTATGTCTTTTGTATCTTGGAAATATCTTCTTATATTAAATCTGTTACTGAAAACTTATAATTTTATTTATTGTTTTTCATGTAAAACATACATTCTCAATACTTTAGCATAATTTTTATAAAAGACTGTCTACTTTAATATTGAAGGACAAATGCTGTTAGTAAATGTTATATTTACTGGTGCACTTACCAGCGTCTTGCCTATTTCTGCCTCCAAGCACTCGTATGTTCCTATTTGTTAGTTGGTATAGTTGTAGTCACCTTTCCCTTGTTATTATTCACATAGAATAGCAGATGGAGCTCGTGATCTACGGTTCCCAAAGCTACCCACGTAGACTAATAGAGGTCGAATTCATGATTACGACGTTTGAATCATCATCATCATTGATTGACTTCCACGGTGAAGGCATAACATGTGTAATAAAAATCAAACCCACAAAATTATAATTTGCGTAATTACTGTTGGTGGGACCTCTTGTGAGTCCGCACGGGTAGGTAACACCGCCATGCCTATTTCCGCCGTGAAGCAGTAATGCATTGTGGTTTGAAGGATAGGGCAGCCTTTGTAACTATACTGAGATCTTAGAACTCATATTTCAAGGTGGGTGGCAGTATTTACGTTGTAGATGTCTATGGGCTCCAGTAACCATTTAACACTAGGTGGGCTGTGAGCTCGTCCACCCAGCTAAACAAAATAATAATAATAATAATAACGAAGTATTAAGTAGCGCTATGTCAAGAAGGACATGATCCATATCATAAGAGCCTATATAGTCTTTCTATTATACACTAGCGACCCGCCCTCGCTTCGCTTCGGAAACATAAAATTTTATTAATTATGATAGCTGAGTCCCGCGATGTTTCCCGCGGTTGTTGTCGTACCGCGGGTGCACCCGTGGGGCGAAGTTAGTCTAATATAAGTAAAGCCTAAGTTACTCCTTATATCATCAGCTACCTATCAGTGAAAGTCCCGTCAAAATCGGTCCAGCCGTTCCAGAGATTAGCCGGAACAAACAGACAGACAGACAGGAAGGCAGACAGACAGACAAAATTTGTAAAAAATATTAGATTTGGTATATGTACCGTATATATATTCATATGCATGTAGTAAAAAGAGGCTATTTCAATATTACAAACAGACACTACAATTTTATTTATATGTATAGATTAATCGTAGAACTAGCCTTCGTAGGCTAAATAGTGTATTTGATTGCTGTCGCTTAGTGACCATATTAATACTAGGTGTACCATGATGGGAAGTTCATGTAGATGGGACCTGACCCGGTCACCGTCCTCGTCGAACACGTCGCTTACGACGAAGGGCTCGACGAGCGAATTAACACATAGACACAGCCCACTGACTTTCTCGCCGAATCTTTTCAGTGGGTCGCGTTTCCGATCCGGTGGTAGATTCTGCGAAGCACTGTTCTTGTTAGGGCCAGTGTTAGCAACTCTCCCGGTTTGAGCCCCGTCAGCTCACCTACACGTTAGGGTGAAGATTAAATGGCCACTCAAGCATAGGTAGGAAAAATAAAGGAAAAAAAGGTACGTGAACGTATCGGTTGTAGGTAGTAGCCATGAAGTCTGTTGTGTCGTGTGGTGTGATAATAAAATGGAGATGATGGGATAAACTCAATGAGTTGCATAGAGTGATTTAGGAAACGTTTTTCAGGCAGACATCAGTCTTTTGATGATTTACGGCTTAATTTGGCCAGTTACCACAATATTTATATTTCAACGAATAACACCTCAGTCTTTCGTGACCACGAAAACTGAAAAGTATTTGACGCGTCGGAGTTATTCTACTGACAATTAAAAAAAACACTTGAACCTTAAAAAGAGTTTTAAATATTTTCCCGACCCGCGAAAACCGAAGATAATATTCATATCTTTAGTCACGGGGTATATGATTATACTAAAAGCAGGAACGTCAGTTACATATTACCAGCTTCACTTAATTTCACCGAAAACATTGTACCTACTTTCGAGCCTATTTCATTAGTACGAGCCGTGTTTGATCATTTATTTGGAAACGTCCTTATGCTTTCGCTATAATAAACAATTACATTATTATCTAACAGGTTTTTTGAATTTTCATTGTGATCCATTATTTCTTATCAGAATTTCACCCCACTTTCCCTTTATAATCCCGCTTATCTCTGTCTGCTTCATAAAAGCGGGGCTCTTTAAAATTTAAAGCCATTATTCTGTTTGACGAACAAATGAAGGAACGTCGTAAAAAGTTTTATAAGCTCTTTCTTATCGACGATGGACTTGTAAATAGTAACTTTGTCCATTAATAAACAATTGAAAAGTAAAATCTTCAAAATCACCTTTATTTCTTTATGGAATTCGGTATTTTGCTAATGAAATTACCATACTTTCTATTTGTACCACTCTATGATAGATTGGAAGAGAATGTCCAGGGTATTATGTTTGTTTATGATTTATACCATTTGTGTATAAAATTTCATTTAAAATCAACAAAAATTCAGCAAAAAGATTTTATGAAGAAAAAAAAACAACCAGAAAATCATCAAAAGAAATGAATCGTTTTATCTATGTAGATCGTTTTGCTACGTAAATTTTACTATGAAGGGTGTAAAGTATGCCGCACGCTGTACTCTTTACTTAATCTAACCCGAAGCGACTCTGCCTCATAAAACTTGGAAGTTCAGTGATAAAATTCGAAGGCGCGACTCGCGAACATAGAACATCCTTTCATTAAGATTGAGGCGAACCATATGAGCGCTCACTTAGACAGTAGACATTAATATTGTCATAACATGCGTTTACTTAACCGCCCGAGCTAAGTAATAGAGCTAAAAGCATCTATTCATCACTTTCTACCCAGCTCTAGAATACTCATCGTACTGTCTCATCAATACTACTCTGGGAAATGAGGAAATAAGGGGGGAAGTTTGAATTTATGAATCTATACTAATATATAAATCTACAGTGGTTTTTACGGATGTTCCGTTATAACTACTGAACCGATTGATTTGAAACTTAGTATCCATGTAGAAAATACATGTACTTAATGGTTAGGCTAATATTTAAGGTATATGAGTGTTGGACTCCCTACACCATTTGCGGGGGCGTTAATGATGAGAATCTTTGTGGGGGTGAGAAATAATTATGTTAATTTTAAATGCCCAGCGAAGCGGACGGGTACAGCTAGTTATATGATATGGGTCTTAAGTGGACTTGTATTTTCTTGATAATTAACAATATACACATAGAGTATATCTAAAAGAAATATTATAATATATAATTTAACGATCCCTCGTACATTTTCTCAAAACTTATGAATCCTCATAAGACTTTAATGTATATTATTATAATCTAATACATATTTATTATAGAGAACTCTAGCTGTGTTTCAAACACTAATAAAAAAATAAAAAGACATATTTAATTTTTGGGTGAAGAGGTTGATTGTTGTAAGTTTGAGTGGTATATGATAGAGGAGTATGGAAGGAGAAAACTTTTTGCGCCCAGGTGACTAGCAGAAGGGCGGGAGAATGATTATGATGATGATGGTGAAGAGGTTGATTGTTTTGCTCTGAAGTCTATAGCCCATTTAAATGTAGAGTTTCCACACAATATGACTAATTGTAAAGTAATGAAGACTATAGACACTGAAATAATTAACATCAAAGACAAATACCGTGTGCCTTTTTTATTTTTTATTCCTTAAGTGGGTGGACGAGCTCACAGCCCACCTGGTGTTAAGTGGTTACTGGAGCCCATAGACATCTACAACGTAGACGCGCCACCCACCTTGAGATACAAGTTCTAAAGTCTCAGTATAGTTACAACGGCTGCCCCACTTCAAACCGAAACACATTACTGCTTCACGGCAGAAATAGGCAGGGTGGTGGAAATTACCCGTGCGGACTCACGAGAGGTCCTACCACCAGCAAAATATATAAAATATAATATAAATATAATCATATCTTTGACAAAGTCGAGTAAGCATGGTAACGACAAACTCAAGCAGCTTAGTACCTATATGTAATATAAGCCTTACCATATTAATATTTAAAGACATCCGGTACGCATCGTGGTCGTTAAACACACGTCCCTGAAACTTCACGAGTAAGTACTGAAACTTGGGTGATATACGCGTTTTGTTCGATGACAGTGCCTTCGTTCTTGTTATATTTTCTACCTTCTCTCAAGTTAAGCCCGATTTATTAATTATCTATCTAGATTATTAAATAGTGAATATATCGTATTTTAAGAAGTCATGGTACGTTGGAAATAAGGTATGCCATGACAACTGTATACTCTGTCACCCTTATCAAAGTTGCCAAATTGGTAGTAGATAAATTTACGGTGGGTACGGGGTATGCTACGTGAAAATCTCAATATCCTATCTATTTTTATTGGAAGGATAGTCATGTAATAAGATTATTTTGACCTCGTGTGTCAATGTGAGCGTTGGCTTTCACGTTATTACATTTATATGCTCCAGTGGCCGCGGGGAGCCTGCATAAGTAACTTCCCATTTGCCTATCTAAGCAAAAACAAATGCTAAACGCGATAGAGTACTTATGAACATACCATTTGTACAACTGAGATTCACACTGCCTCTAATGAATCTTAAAATCTAATAGCCTTTGCTTGTTTCATAGTGCCTCTTTTATCATAGGTCCTGTAGTTTTCTGAAGTCACGGTGGATTAATTCAATCATTACCAAGCCTTGGGATCATTTAGCTTTTTTGAACAAGTCTACAATCGCATTGCATCGTGCCTCTATGGGCCCTTTGTATTGTGGACTAGTCTTATCTATTCACAGAAAGGTGCTTCGCAGAATTAAATGGTAAGCAGCTGGCTCTGCCCTTGACATTGCTGAGGTCCATGAGCGACGGTAACCGCTTACCATCAGATAGCCTGTATGCTCGTCTGCATACAAAGGCAATAAAAATATTTACTACCCGATCGGAATCGCAGCCCTCTGAGAAGATCTGGCGAGAAACTCAGTGGGTCTGGCTGAGCTTCCTCGCAACGACAAACCGCACTGCAGCAGACCGTCGCGGCGAAGAATTAATGGGATCGCATTAGCTCACCTTATACATCGTTGCGTACCTATTAGATCAATTAAAACTGATAAAACTTATTAAAACCGTGATTATATATTAAAGTCCTTTTCAATATTGTAACTGAATATTTATCAGATGAAACGTCTACCAGCATAGGTATTCGGGGTATCTTCGCAAATTACAAGTAATTTTCATAGGAGGAGTCTAGTGTGCGACATTGTTAGAATTTTCAAACGGTTTAATATCAAGAGGAGCTGCTGGAATGTTTAATTACTGATGTGACATCCAGCGAGAGAGCACAAGCCGACAGCGTACCTCGCCCTATTCGACAAATTACACGCATGTTTAGTTTTTTTTTTCAAATTATAGAATTTCTACTACGAATAACTGTCACATATTTGAGATCGTGATGTATCATTAACGAACAGTTCTATTTCGAATAATTGGTTTGGTTAATTACCGAAATTCGACCAGGATCAAGATTTTTTAATTGCACTATAATCAATAACAATTTACAAAAAAAATGGCCCTATATCTTAAGACTTAAGATTCCTTTTGTCTTCTATTGTGCTATTAAATACTTTACTATCTATATAAAATATATTTATTATATAAATATCGACGCTTGAAAGGCAAACGTGACTAAGCGACAATAACAGCTTTGTACATAAATGATAGGCAATAACCATATTCGATGCGCAAAAAAATATATATGTCTAGGTCTATTAAAATCGTTTCAATCCTACAGCTAGATTTGTTAAAATATAATTTTTTTCAGGTATTTCAACTTTAAATTAGTCTACTGTAAAGTTCACGCATTGTCGCTTAATCATGTTTGCCTTTCAAGCGTCGATATGTATTATATATAAAATAAAATAAATTACTAATAAAGCATGTCGATAGCTACTCGACAAAACAAATAAGAAATGTCTGGACAAACAGAAGAGAGAAAATGCTACTTAATTATTTAAACTTTGGCAATTTATATACATATAGATATATTCATAACATGATAATTCAACTATTTAGTTGTTCATGTGTAATTAGTTACGTTAGTTAGGTAATAAATTGTGACGATCACTTACATAATTACTTTAGTGATATTTAGCATTGACCACCACGCGTCTGTGTTCGTATTCAGTGTTTAATTGTAAGTGTAATTTTAAGTGTCATTACTCGTGGTAGGACTTCTTGTGAGTCCGCACGGGTAGGTACCACCACTCTGCCTATTTCTGTAAAAAGATGACAGATATAATTAAACTGTTATCTTCGCGTTTTTTTCTTCTCGCTTTTGTCATTAGATTATTTCTGACGTTTCGAATATACGTAACCCTTCAAAAACACGGAATTTTACAACACGGTTCGGCTGTAACACGAAAAGAAAACTTCCCCATAACCCTCTTATAGCACGGTACTTCTACAACACGATAACGAGATTTTTGTTTAAAATTATTCAGAGAATTACATTATGCACTATGAACACACATTTATGTGAATAAGCGAAATTTTACTGCTTATTTTTTATGTATATTATGTAAAAAAATAGTTGAGATGTTTCATTCAGAAAAAATACTCTCTTTTTTGTACTGGGTTCTAGTCTCATATAACACGATTTCGTACAACACGTTATTTTGAAAGTGTCTACCGCGTCTGTTTTTTACATTTTTCTTAGTCACGAACGACTAAAGTATTATTTGTCGTCATTTGGATATTATGCAAGTGATAGATCACTTAGCACATTTGTGAATTTCTGGTAAACGTCATACACAAAATTCCTAGATTGGGGTCATTAAATTGCAACACCGAATATTTTTAACGTTATCCCCGTTAAAATACTCTTTATCTATTTGACTGACAATTTTATAATCAAGTGTGTCCACGGGTCTGTTCATTGTAAGCAACAAAATATTGTGAATACAAATTCTTAAAAGGCTTTTCTTTAAGCTGATAACTCATAAAAGTTAAAGAGAAAATTGCAACAGGTTCGAAGTCAGCATTTTTCAAGTAAGCGAACAACGTTCTTATCGATTTCACTCTTGGAGTGGAATTAATTAATACCGAAACGCTGACAATTATTTATGACGTTTCCACAGTAGAATTACAGCCTACCGCAACGCAGCAGCGTTTTATGTATATTCACGGGTTATAATTTCAGAGCCAAAAGGATTATACGAAAACCTAAACGTAGGTGTAACAATATTTCACGCGGGCGCTTTTGACTGTCACGGGCGCGCGTAACCACATCAAACACTTTGAAAATTATTATCACGGTACAACCTCCGAAGGACAGAAATGCAGGGATATGTTTTTTTTATTTTTATAGCTTAGATGTGTGGACGATCTCACAGCCCACCTGGTGTAAAGTGGTTACTGGAGCCCATAGACATCTACAACGTAAATGCGCCACACATCTTGAGATATAAGTTCTAAGGTCTCAGTATAGTTACAACGGCTGCTCCACCCTTCAAACCGAAACGCGTTACTGCTTCACGACAGAAATAGGCGGGGCGGTGGTACCTACCCGTGCGGACTCACAAGAGGTCCTACCACCATAAATGTGATGTCATTTTTAACGCACTAAGAGAACTTATAGTTATTTTAAAATCCAGTTTTACTGCACTCACCACGGTCGATAGCAAATTAATCTTGTTCAAATGAAATTCGTTTATTGAACACATAAACTATGAAAATCGAATAGCAGTCCTGGTCGTAAATAAAGTTAGCACCCGGACAACTGTTCGCTGCCTGCAATAATCGACTTGGACCGTAACTATGCAACAAATATTCGCTCTAGGTAATGCAAATGATCGAGTGTCAAGTGGCGATCATTAAATTTGGATAACGCAGCTAACGCTTATATTCCGCACGTAATCCGGTCGCCGCGTAAAATACGGTCCGTCAGTAAATATTAAACAGTACAATAATTTTAGCTAGCGACAGCGTCATAAATATTGCTCAGAGATTTTCATATTAATTGCAGGATTACTACAGGACTATTGTTGAATTTTTATTTTATTATACTTTGACGTTAAGTTGAGCTTTGAGACTTTTTTTTAAAATTAAGTGCCTATATCTTTTGAAAAAGGTTTTTTTTATGTGATCTCAAGTCTATATTTACCACAATGTGAATTTTGCAGTATACTTGGGATTTCAGACATTAATATTAGGGATATCGCGATCTCAGTTGCATTGAAATAAAGGCTACCCTTCTTGAAGCCGTGACGTATGACTACTTTCCAACAGGAATAGATTGTCTGGTAGTAGCGATGTTCGTTAACCCGTAGATTCCTGAATTTGTAACCGAAACGACTATTTTAAAATCTAGTGGCACGCAATTTTAGTAATATTGCTGGTAGGACCTCTTGTAATGTAATGCAATAATGTAATGTAAGCAGTAATGCGTTTCGGTTTGAAGGGTGGGACAGCCGTTGTGACTATACTGAGACCTTAGAACTGTATCTCAAGGTGTGTGGCGCTTTACGTTGTAGATGTCTATGGGCTCCAGTAACTACTTAACACCAGGTGGGCTGTGAGCTCGTCCACACATCTAAGCAATAAAAAAAAAATTGCTCGAGGATTTTCATATTGGTTATTTGTTACTAAAATGTCATTTAATCATAGTGATACAACTAGCTAGAAGCTAGTAAATCAGATATTATCTCTCCTGTGCGCGTTAAGCAAATCGTTTCTAATTGACTTTTAAAAATTTACATTCCCCGAGAGATTCGATTTGAAGCAAAAACAAGTGTCGCGCGCTCCAACATCAAACGCTACAAATTGATTTTTGATGTCACCAGCTTGCGGTACTATAATGATTTTCTTTGGGCCACTGACAACATATTGCTAGATTTGGTTTTCATTTTTTCATATAATAATATAAGCGGTGTTTATTTTTTTCTCAATAACGTAAATATTCAGTTTTAAATCAGAACGACACGCTACAAGTGCAATTAGATATTAAAGTTCTAGAATAAAATGTTGTTAATGTGCTTCTTGATATTTCGAATTACTAATTTTAAATAACTTAAATAGGAACCATTTTATATTAGTTCGATCAATGACAGTGCTAAGTTCATTATTTGGATAAAATTTGTAAATTGCTATTTTGAGCCATGGTCATGTTGCATTTAATATTGCAACTAGTGACAAGTTGTTTTATTACGTGCGGTGATGGAGCTATTATTAATATTTCTGTTCAGTATGGAAATAAGGTTAGGTGAACGATCTGGATTGAGTGGGTGAGAGCCTGCTTGTAGCCGCAGCCTCCGGCGCGCCTTGCGCTCGTGCGCACGTAGAATAGCAACTCTCGTGACGTGTGCGGGTTCCATATAAAATATATAAACTAACGAGAAAGTGCTCAGAGAAATATGTGCTGAATCCAGAGCGTCTGCTCGCTCACTCTCGCGATGCAAGTCCTAGTAGCGTTTCTTCTGTTGACGATCGGTTTGGGCGCAGTTCATCCGGATGCGAAAGTCGACCTCCGAAAACAACGTTACGCCACTTCCGCTTGTGATTCGTCTGTCACGTACGATAAAGTTTTATTGAAGCGGTTGACGTTGCTCTCCAAATACGTTTTTACGGGAAAAGTGTATGCAGTAACAACAACAACAGGTCACAATGAAACGCGAGTTTACAAAGTTAATATACGACGTGTACTCAAGGGAGATTTGAGCGGTATAGGGTTCAAGGTTAAATTTGGAACTCCGAAGTCGTTGCGATTCAGTGACGCGACTGTGTTGGTTGAGAGCACTTTTAGGTCCCCGTGTCCTCCGCTACGAGTGAGAAACTACGGTATATTTTTGACCGAAAAGAAGAAAAGAAAAGGTACCATCAAATTAAATCTGGTTGTAGAACCGATTATATTAACTTTGAGAAGCATTGACATCGTAGAAGCTGTCGTAAAAGGTAAGGAACGTTATGTTACCTAATCAAAGAGCCACAACCGCAACCAATTGTTTTAATAACAGAAAGCGCTTAAATAAACAACTAGGCGGCAATTAGTTGTAGGGCGGGGCGCGTGTCAGCGTAGCGCTGTACGATGTGAAGTTATTACGGCTACCGGTCGTCGAGCTACTGGCATCTAATCATTCCGCCTTTCTAATTTAATTTTGTATTGAGATGCTCGCTAGTAAAATTGTTTAAACAAAGCTTTTGGTTTTCGATTATACAATTTGTGAAGTTCTACTGATTACGAAATGATTGGTTTATGGATTATGTGTGCCGTAGTCGAAAAGATTTAAGTTTCGAGGAACAGTCATCAACAAATTGTATCCCGATAAGTCGTCGTTGAAGTCATCGTGGCCTAAAGGATGAGACGTCCGGTGCATTCGTCTTGAGCGATGCACCAGTGTTCGAATTCCAGGTGGGTACCAATTTTTCTAATGAAATACGTACTCAACAAATGTTCACGATTGACTTCCACGGTGAAGGAATAACATCGTGTAATAAAAAATTAAACCGGCAAAATTATAATTTGCGTAATTACTGGTAGTAGGACCTCTTGTGAGTCCACGCGGGTAGGTACCACCGCCCTGCCTATTTCTGCCGTGAAGCAATAATGCGTTTCGGTTTGAAGGGTAGGGCAGCCGTTGTAATTATACTGAGATCTTAGAACTTATATCTCAAGGTGGGTGGCGTATTTACGTTGTAAATGTCTATGGGATCCAGTAACCACTTAACACTAGGTAGGCTGTGAGCTCGTACACCCATCTAAGCAATAAATAAAAAAATCGTGGTCCCGTGGTATCCTAAGCATTTACCATTTACTGTAGTTTTAGGTGTTCGCCAGCCGCAGTCACCCTTAACCACGAAAGCTGTAAAACGTTTGATTCATAAAATGAAACCCATTTATTCTTTACAATTATATTGGTAGGTATTAAATATTTTTATTATCACGTATCCGTTTACTTAGCATGGAAACTCGATAAAAAAATTCTGATCAAAACTAAAAGACACGGGCATAATATCAGAGATGAATAAATTGAACAGTTTTAGTGATAGAAATATAGAAAAAATATCGTTCATTAATATTGGGCGGAAGCCCTATACAGTATGTAAATTTCCAATTTCATGTCTTTGAAATGTTACCTTCCGAAGCTCGGTTAACCTCCGCTGCACTTCGGGATATTAATTTTATGAAAAACTGTACAGTTAAGTCGAATCTAGGGTTGCTGAAGTAGTAAAATTAAATCTATTGTAGAAAAATTCGTTTTCTAACCTTACCTTTCCTGGCTTAATTTATACTTTTCCACAAGGATTTTTTTTGGGATCACTGGTGTCTCGTAGCCCTTACCTTATCTTATTTTTAATTGGTATTATTATTATTATTATTTTTTATTGCCTTTGTAGGCAGACGAGCATACGGCCCACCTGATGGTAAGTGGTCACCGTCGCTCATGGACGTCAGCAATGCCAGGGGCAGAGCCAAGCCGCTACCTACCATAATAATAATTGATACCCACAGAATTCGAAGCTAGACATAGTTGTATCACTCGACAGGAACTCAATAGTATACTTCTTATTCGTATATACTTGATACGCAATCAAGGCAAGTTCTCAAATATTCATAGCGGCTAAATGCTAATCAAAGTGTTGGTAAGTATGTAAAAGTATAAAGCGTCTTAACTTCTCGGGTCGTTAAAGTTTATGATCGAGTTCGCTCAGTATCCTTTGGGGAAACAACACTAACTATGAGGTTCTAGCGCACCCGCCGTCCACTTTTGTTATTAAATCGAAAACACCTCGAGGCATTTTCAATGAAATCACAAAGCGTTTGTAATCTCGTTACGTAATTAACTTATTTCGGATTTCAATTATCCAAAGGGACTGACAGTTACTGAATTCGGTTCAGCGAATTTATCGGATATAAATGGATCTTCCATAGGTGTTTATGTGGGATTAATTATTGAGAAGCGTGCCATTGGCGGTGGGCTCTCGCTTTTCTCGTATATCACGCATCTGACATGTGATTCAATTAAATTATTATCACGTGCACAAAAAACCATAATACATCGCGGAATCTTAAATTTTATTTCAAAAAAATTATAGTACAAGCAATTTAGAATGTTGGATATTAAAAAAATAATCTATAAGACTGAATTGGCTAAACTGATTTCGATGTAATCTTCGCATCATCCTAGCAGAATCGCCTTGTAAAGTTTATTTGCGATTGGATCAAAAGCAAATCAAAGATGAGCCAAAATCTACTCTGATTTAGTTAGTTGATGATAAAATTAAACAGCGAATCGGATTTCGTTAGTATTTTATTTTATAGCGAAGAAATAATTGAAAGGAAGAACAAATTTTGTGGTTTAATTCGATCTATTTCACGATTACGGATAAGTTGGAAACTGAATACCAGTTTCTTCCACTTTTTTGGCCATCCATCGTTCGCACTCCTTAGTCATCTCCTCATCGAAGTAATCGCGCCAGCCACCGACTTTTCCTGTTGAATTTGTAGTAAAATATATAAGACCTATTTTGTCAACTATCTTTTTTTTGGGCGTAATAGACATAAGAGTATGCGACTCATATAATGGAGGTCATCGATGCTCATGGACATTAGTAATTTTAGTTTATTTATTTATTAAAGTAACCATTACTCATTATGTTAGTAGATCTCTTAAAAAGCTATGTTTGTATCTAAATAATAATTATGTAGGTATATAATTAAAGTATAGAAATAAATAAATAAATAAACATGCAAATCGCTGGTGATCTCGCAATTCTGCAATTCTGGTGACCTCGATTCACATATCGACGGTTAAGAAATTTCATCGGGATTGTTGCGAAGGTAAAGTGGAGATGATGGGTTCATCCCAAGCTATTCCGCAGAGTACTTCATATCTACTATATTTAACTACTAGCGAAGTTGAACGTCGAAGAGGTCTAATTTTGAATGCTCTTGGCTAAAAATACATGAGACTGTTCACATCCACATTAAGCCTTTACGTCGTGTTCAAAAAAATCATGACAATATATACGTATATGATTAATAATAATTTCCAAATATATTGGTTGAGTTTTCCTTATGCCTTTTAAATTACCTTTCCTTATAAATGGTTCTTCTCCTGGTATTAGACCATCGACTTTCGATAAAAAGTTCACATTGACCGAGTCATTATTTCTGAAATTATCTATGTGAACATGTTTACAAAGCCCTGATATTTGTTCACCTGTGTAGGTTTTGTTAAAAAAAATTGCTATGCGTTTGATTGTGCCGGGAAGGTCCTGTGGAGAATTTTTTTATTTAATTAATACATTGAATAACTAAGCATCACATAAATTTGTTTTGCTATGATAAAAGTTTCGCTTCGGGTAATGCTTAGGGTATCAAATCGTATCGTGATCTCATAAATGACTATCACGTTATTTTAAGCTTTTAACAAGATTCTTAAAGTACACTGTACTACAGATGCAATTAAAAAGTCAGAAATAATTAAATGAAAGTAATAAACCCGAGATCAAACTATAAAAATATGTATTATAATTTTAATTATGCAATTTCTAATTTCATATTTATCTCTATAAAAAAAAAGTGACCTAAATGTGACCTAAAAATGATAAGTCGAATTATCCATGCCTAACTAATTAGCCCTACTGTTTTCTGTCGGTTCGTACCAAGTTCCCTAACACGTTCTATATTAAGTGCAAAATATTAAACTTAAACACACTGACTTGTTTGAGTTCCTCATAGAAGAGAAACAGCATGTTTGGATGATTTCTTAAATCCCATGCTTCTTTCACGTGTGATAGGTGGGGTGCTCTTACAACTGAAAAAAATATTTTCATTAAATTGGATAAGAGAACTAGTTGGTGCCCGGTTGACTTCGCTTCACCTAACTTGTGAAGTATTGTTATTTTTTTCTGTTGATCTTTTGTTATATATGGTGAGATTCAAATAAAGTGGATCTATGATTCAAAATTTAATTAACTTAACCAAAAAGGTCTAAACATACTGCGGCATTTTGAATTTTGGTGTACGTACTAATATTTCTCACTAAATACGGATGTATATTACCTAAACCGACCACACCAATGACGTCCACGAGTAAATTAATAATTAAAGTTTATATTTTCAATTGAACAGCTTAAAATAAGAATTCTGAGCGACCCATGCCTGTGTTATTCCGTTTAGATGAATATTACGACGACAACGTAATGGCAGCCCACCCAGCTTAAGATGTGAGATCGAATTTTCTTTTTAAGGGTGGTGGGCGAGCAAAGGCTCAGCCAGAAGGGGTGGGATTTGCTAACAGCTGCCCGAGCGCCTCCGAAATAGACCTAACAGCTCAAGGACAACTGCTTCGCGAATGCATCTACTACTGGATCGGAATTGCGACCCGCTGAGGAGACCCAGCGAGAAATTCAGCGGGCTGATGTATGGGATGCTCTTTGCCGAGTTCGGAGTACGGTTATCGGGGTCTCTAAGCCTTCGTATAATTTTAGAGCTGAAGGTGTCTAATGCAACTTCTATAAGTACTGACGGATCCGTAATGACGTGACTAGGGCGTCACTGGCGACTGGCTCCTGCGTGGACAGGATTCGGGGAGTACTCAGCGGCGGTAACGATAAGGGATTATGATGACGTATAAACCTTATCGAAGTACCGTTCCGACGCTGACTTCAAGGGTTTGCGGATCGTTTCGAGACCCAGGTCGCTGTGTAGGTCGACGTTCCTTACGAATCACGGAGCTCCGGCGGCTTATAATCATAATCTGTTTATCTGTTCAAGAAAGATCATTCTTCGTAAAATAATTTCGTGAGCATGTGTTTTTATACATGGAATTGGAACAGACGCATCGCTGGATACGAGTAGGTATACCAGGCACCTAAGGCCACGACGATGTGATTGTTAGAATATTATATGTTTAAAATTTTTTTCATTTACAATACATCTTGAGTTTATCTAGAAATAAGTTATTTCAAGAGCTAAATTACCGTTATCGTTCATGTACATGTTCCAGAAAGTTTTAAAGTCTCCTGTATAAAGTGGTACTGAGATAAGGCGGCTAAAATGGTACAGTGAAACTACAAGGTCACGTGGATCTCTTCCAACATATACTACTTTAGCTGTCTCTATCAAATTAGGAGGTAGCATGGATAATGGAAGATGGCTTTTGATGAAACGAGGGTCCGTCGCTGCGGCCAGCAGCTCACAGCCAGGTACTATAACTTTTTCGAATTTCCGTCGGTCTTCTTTATTCATTTCTATCTCTTTGTAGGTCTGCGTTTTTCTGGATGCTAATCCCCAAATAGAGGTTCTGCGAAGTTTAATTAATATAAATTGTTTTAATTAATGATTTTTTTTATACGTATGTTAATATACTTAGCATATGTTAACACAGTTCAAACGAGACTAGGTAAAAATGTTTTTAAAACGCATATCGATATCATCTGGGTTCTTTGATACTTAGTTTGAATTTTTGAATAATGCCAGTCATACAATATTAATATGCAGTTAATTCGATTCGTTTTATTTGATGTAGTTATTTCATTTATTAACGTGGGATTGTTCAATAAAAGTTAGAACATAATATTATACTCAAACACGGATGAAAGTCAGTTACGTGCTATGAACAATTAATCACGTAAAAGTAAAAAAACGACTTGGAAAACAGCATCCTATTCTATAAATAGAAGGCTTCAATGACATTTTACCTATTAATTTAGGTTTAAGAAAAGTTTTTCCAGGATAGATTACTTAAATTTTAATATAATAATGAAAAATGGATCCAATATCTAAATAAAAATATAAAGCACAATTTAAGATCTAAAATTGCATTCTTTCCACTTATAAAATAAATTCTACCTTATGGCTGCCTAGTCTGGGACGAGACACCTAGAGAAGTTGAATCCGAAACGAAGAAAAATGGTATATTTATGTAAGATTTTTCTTATATTTTTATAGTGCTTCCAAATCTTTTTGATTTATGATTATACTTCTTTGTTCTTTTGTTACCATTAAAAATTCTTCAAATTCAAACAAAAAAAAAACAAAAAAAAAATTACGCGGCAGTTTAATAAAGGATTAATAGTTTGATAGAATAATTTCTGTTTGTTCTCAAATATCTTTATTTTTTATTGCTTAGATGGTTGGACGAGCTTACAGCCTACCTGGTGTTAAGTGGTTACTGAAGCCCATAGACATCTACAACGTAAATGCGCCACCCACATTGAGATATAAGTTCTAAGGTCTCAGTATAGTTACAACGGCCGCCCCACCTTTCAAGCCGAAACGCATTACTGCTTCGCGGCAGAAATAGGCGGGGTGGTGGTACCTACCCGTGCGGACTCACAAGAGGTCCTACTACCAGTAATTACGCAAATTATAATTTTGCGGGTTTCATTTTTATTACACGATGTTATTCCTTCACCGTGGAAGTCAATCGTGAACATTTGTTGGGTACGTGTTGAGGTTTATTGAGGTTTCTTACTTAAAATATAGAAAAAGCGTGTTTGTTGCCGATTATAGAAATTTACGTACATTGTGCTTAACCATTTTGCAATAATAATGATTTAGTTTCAGTCCTATCAGACTACGCACAGATATTTCCCAGCTTACCTACCTTTTGTATTGGCCACCGTATCCCATAGCACATTACAATTAAGTTTTTCTATTGATGGTTAACTATGTGAATCTTTTACTTACCCTATATTTACGAATCTCTCGACAATATGAAGCGAGGCCGCCTTAGCGTAGTCTAAGTCATTCAACAGTTCGAGGCGATTGGCCAACCCCACGTGGGGGCTACGGACCGTCGAGGCGGTTTACCCGGTCTTTGATGACTGGGTGAATCGTGGCGAGGGACGTCTCACCTTTCGTCTGGTGCAGGTGCTGACCGGGCACGGATGCTTCGGGAAGTACCTGCGCCGGATAGGGGCTGAGCCGACGACGAGGTGTCACCATTGTGGACACGACCTGGACACGGCGGAGCATACGCTCGCTGTCTGCCCCGCTTGGGAGGTGCAGCGCCGTGTCCTGGTCGCAAAGATAGGACCTGACTTGTCGCTGCCTGGCGTCGTGGCGTCGATGCTTGGCAGCGATGAGTCATGGAAGGCTATGCTCGACTTCTGCGAGTGCACCATCTCGCAGAAGGAGGCGGCGGGGCGAGTGAGGGAAAGCTCTCCTCACTACGCAGAAACCCGCCGCCGCCGAGCAGGGGGTCGGGACCGGGGTCGTATCCGTGACCTGGCCCCCTAAGAGCTAGGGGTCCCACCCGTTTTGTGCGGGGAGGGACCCAGACGAGGGGTGGCGTGCTCTGCACGCTCACCCGCAATAGGAAGCCGGGTGATGGTAGACCGCGTTCCCCCGACCGCTCTGGGGGAAGGTGTAACGCGGCGCCATCAAAGCGGGCTCTCGGCCCGCTGAACGAGGGAACCGGTGGTCGTTTCGCTGGCGGCCACCGGTCCGGCGTCCGTGGGACGGTGGGATGGATGTAATGTGCTCTGCGTCAACCCTGTCCCGCCGTTTCAATAGCCCCGACTGGGCTCCGGCCCGGTCCGAGGTAGGGCGCCGGTTGTGAGCGGCAGGAGTTTTTAGTGAGGTTCAACTCCCACATACCCCACCTGCCGCGCGGGTGGGGATCCGGCGATTTTCTCCTGTGGAAAAAAAAAAAAAAAAAAAAGTCATTCAACAGTAACCAGACAATTTCTTGAGTCCACGTTGTCCCTGTACAATGTTTACTATTAACATCAACATTTATCTACATCAATTGAAGCAATATGTTAAAGTAGATTCGTTGGTGAAGAAACAAATAATTTAATAAATCCCTTAATTTAATGAAAAACTTATTTATTGTGACAATGTGATACATGATATACATATTATTATATACCTAGTGTTTCCAATTTGGTAACCGATAGCCTAATTCATTTAACCTCAAATGGAAATTGACCTGACTTATAACAATACGAAATCATTGACTAAGTACCTCATTTCATAATGCTGTTATTCTTATAGTTTTTCGGTTTGGATATCTCAAAATTCTTTGTTGTTGTTTTCCTCTATATTCTTTAAGTCAAATCTTAATTTAGACTTTTTAAATTTTGTTATATTTTAAAAAGGAAGATTTCTTTCACCCTTTCAATCATCTTCACTTTTAAATAATACGTCTAATCATATGTAGTTTTACCTATTATAATGAAGCATAATTTGGTAAGTATATTATTATTTAAATGAACTATGTAAAGAAATTGTATTTTAATTAATCAGCTTGTAAACTAAACTACATATATTGTTCCTTTATAATTTAGTTTCTACTGAATCTGTTGTAATTGACATCTAATCTGTAATCCAGTACTGGCTTAGTGTTACGTGAGGTGTGACATCGATACGTGGGATATAAAAAAAGAAAATGTGGCTTTTTAACATCTCGGCCCAGTAGTGTACGAAACAATATTAATCTCTTCTACAGTTCTCTTCAATCTCTTCTAACTTAAATTTCAAACAAATCTCACCACAGATAAATAAATACACACTGACACACATAATACATATAAATATCTCTTAGACATGGTTTTTTTTTTCTTCAATTTATCGATCGTAGAGTTCATCTTGTAGAATTTTGGAGTTGTCACAGCCTGAAGGATGTGACGCCCGGTGTATTTTTATTTTTATTGCTGATATACCAAGTGTGCGAAGCCCCCAAGCACCAATTTTTTATTTGAAATTCTTCATGTGTTATATTCACGAAAGAGTTATACGATAAAGAAATAGATTGTGTAAAAGATATGTTGATACCTGATCTTGGAAATGTGACAATGAAAGTGTCCGTAGGTCTCACTTCTATGTTGTATATGTTTTCTATCTCTGGTTCAAATTTTACCGAAAACAGATATCCTGCTGGTCCAACACGAATGAAACCGGGGCAATCTTCTAAAATGTTAAAGACAAATCAATCAAAGAAGTCTTAGCCGGGAATAATTTATAGATTTTGAGATCACATATTTAAAAATGATCAATTTTCAAAATAATTTACTATTGCACCCAAACAATAAATACAAACTACAAAAGTTTCATTAAGTGCTTTATTATCTGGGACAAAATTTAAAAACAAGTGGTGGTAGATCGGTGTGGAGGCAGATTTTCAATCTAATGTCCTGGTACCTTCTTCTGCGAACTAGTTGGCTGAACTGATTTTAACTGTAAATAATATTTACTACACCAGAAATCGTGTTAATCATCAAATTAAGTCCCTCGTACGTTAAGGATCACTTTTTTCATATTTAGAAGTGTAGTTACTAGTTATGGTGATTTGCGTTTCGAATTGAGAACCTCCTCTTCTAATCTATAAATAAATTTTAGGTATATAGATGTGGTAAAATATAACGAGCTGAATCCTAGGCTCAGGAAACATGCTCTTCTATAGGAAACAGAACAGTTCTCGCAGAGGGGCGTTGGTTTCTTTTACCACAAATCCCTTGTCATCAACATTCCGGAAGTCAGTAGTGTGTGCCGATACACGTATCCTTGAAAAAGTTGTGCAAGGATACGTTGCCTCATCGACAACAAAGGAGTTTGCGGAATCTTTTACGACGATATCCTAAAAGACATCGAACGCACCACCAAGATTTATTAGACTATAATGATGCGGGACTTTAATTCGAAAGTAAGAGTTCAATAGTGTGGAGAACTACTATTCGGTCCTTATGGTGTTGGCTCTAGAAATGCCAGAGGGCAAATGCTGTTAAATTTTCGCGAGTCTCAGGGGTTTTTCTTGATGAGTGCATTCTTCGTTATCATCGGTCATAACATATGGCACTGAAACGTGCACATTGACCATAGGTCTGGTCTGTAAGTTCAAATTCGCTCAGCGTACCAGAGAAAGGGGCATGCTCGGAGTTTCTTTGATGGATCGAATTAGATCGAATAAAGAAAAGAAGAACCAAAGTAACTAACATAGCCCTAAATATGTGTGACTTAAAGATGTAAGCTGAAGTACTAGTGGACTAGACATATGTGTCGCAGAACCGATGGCCGTCCGAGCAGGCGTGTACTGGGCTAGAGACCATGTACCGGTAAGCGCAGCGTCGGGCATCCCCCTCCCTGGTGGACTAAAACTAAGGCGGAGAATCGTTAATTGTGGCAGAATATGGGAGAGGCCTACATCCAGCAGTAGAGAGATACAAGCCGATAATAATGATAATGACCCGTAGTATGCTGGCATAATACTCAGGGAACGGCATAATACTCTCTACCTATTTCCCAGTGAATCATATAATTGCCTTTCATAATAACCAGACCACACAGCCTTCAGCCTTATTAAGCAGGTGCCATCGGGCTACAGATTTGATCAGTTTAATTGTAATCTAGAAAAACAAAACATTTAAATCAGTAATCAGTACAATGTATGTGGTTTGAATTTTCTTGTTTCATTGATGAGGCACAGCATATTATTATATACATCAAATAAACAGATGTTATGAATTATTACCCAATGTTTTGAAAAGCCTCCGAAGCTGACCCGATTCTTCCTCGCCGGCTTCGCGTATTTCAGGACATTTTTTGTTAAGAGCCATGGTTTCTAGTTGCGTAGATGTTCGAGCAGCAACCTAAGCTGATAATTTTTATTTTGTATTAGTTTTATTTTACAACTTCATTATTAACAGTGTAAGTGAGTGAGAACATGATTGTTTTTTTGGGAGACCTAAATATGATATATGAGCATGCTAGGCTTGAAACTAATTTACAAAGTTAGAAGTATAGACATCAGGTGCAAAACCAAATTAACAGACATCGTGTCACTTATTGATCAAATTAAATGGAGATGGATAGCATTTATGCTCCGCTGCGAAAAGCAGAAATGTCACTTGTTAGCAAAGGATGGCTTGAGGAGCCGAGGTTGCAAAGCAAGTAGACGGTAATAATAATAAATAAATAAATAAATATTTACTAACAATCACACCACGTTAACTGGTCCCGTGATAAGTTCGTAAAGAACTTGTGTTACAGGTACCAGATAACGGATATAAATGTAAGATTTTTATTATACACATACATATTATATTTAATATACATCCATAACCCTGGAAAAGACATTTATATTTATCATACAAATATCTTCCCTTGGCGGGATTCGAACCCGCGACCCCCTTGTGTAGTGACCATGTCACTTTCCACTACACCAGATGGTAGGATGAACTTAAAATTGCTCCTGGATCCCTTAGGATAAGAGTAGCAGCAGATAGAAATCAGTGGAAAGAGTTGCACGAGGTCTTTGCCGAAAGGCACACCGAGACGAAAGACATTTGTAATATAAGTTTAGATTTTACTTTCGTAATTTATGTTTATATCTATACTTTTTTTTTTAAATATAAAGCTTGCAGGGTTTGTTTGTTTGAACGCGCTAATCTCACGAACTACTGGTCCGATTTGTTTCAGTGTTAGATAGCCCATTCATTTATCGAGGAAGGCTAAGACCAATACAAGCGGAGCACCAATAAAGAATGTTTCAAAATCGGAGTTATTTTTACCTTTTGAGAACTTCCGCTGCGTGCGCTGTAGAAACGATTATAGTTTCACTAACATAATGTATAACAGAATTGTTCCCCTTTAAAAGATCTAAATAAAGTCCGCGACAGCATAATTATGTCTACATATTAAGGTTGGCTCACTATAACGTTTTTTATGTTAAACAAATTTGTTCTAAAATAAAGCATTATTTGTGAAGGTGTTTTTATAAAGATGATATTAATCTCTATCCAAATAAATACGTTATTCATTACAACATTGAAGCACCCAAATCACTTCAAGATAGGCTTTGACAATTATAGATTTTTCTGGATTTCTCCAAGATTCCATCATCAGATCTTGATGTAAACAGTACCATTCGGAAGGTCTATCTATTTACCCTTTCGAACAACAAAAAAAAGGATTATCAGAATCGGTTCAAGCATTCTCGAGACAACGGTGAACATACATAGATAAAAAATTATGGTCGAATTGATAACTTCCTCTTTTGAAGTCGGTTAAAAAGCGTGATTTTGGTACCTTAAATAACTCCTTAACATTCTATTATTCAAAAATATGTTCACTTTCTGCGTAAATGAAGAGGTGGGTAAAATAAAGCGTTATGCTAAAGAAACTATTCCACGCGGACGAAGTCGCGGGCAAAAGCTAATACATATATTAATTATTGGTTTCTTAGTCTACTTTAAATTGTTAGTTAAAATGTAAAATGTTTGATAAATGTTTGAAATAATAAAATTAAAATGTTTAAAATAATAAAAGCATTATTATTATTATTATTAGCATGATATATACCATATACCTAGATTATAATTTCATTTTTACAGCGTTTCTAAGCTCACCTTTATGTATGATGATACTAATGCAATGCTAAATTGATAAATTTATTTTAAAACGATATCTTTTCTTAATTTGATATGATTAAATTTGATATGATTAGTCCTGAAAATTATCAATTTAAACTAAATTCTACGCATGTATTTACTAATGAAGCGTTAAGAAAAATCTGGCCTTGAGCTTTATTGAACACTAGCGACCCGCCCTCGCTTCGCTTCGGAAACATTAAAACACACATGAAACCAAAAAAAAAAAAATTAAAAAAAGTAGCCTATGTTCATCAGGGACAATGTCGGCTTCTAATGGAAAAATAGTTTTTCAAATCGGTCCAGTAGTTTCGGAGCCTATTTGAAACAAACAAACAAACAAATCTTTCCTCTTTATAATATTAGTATAGATTTAAGTTAAGTACGCTTAAAAAGAAGCTGAAATTAAATGTGACTAGATTTGCCAGACTATTTTAACACAGTCTAAGGATTTATCCCATAATGAACATATTAAAATATAATAAACTAGATAACTAAAAACGAAAATATACAAAAGGCAAACCAGATGTATTTGTTTCGCACTTTCTGCTACACGACTGCAGTTGTTTCGGCGTGTGTGACAGAATTTATCTTGATTATCGTCTTATCTATATATTAATACGTGAAGCAAAAACTTTGTATCCCTTTTTACGAAAATTGCGCGGACCGAGGAGTATGAAATATTCCACACTTATAGAGAATATAGAGAAGGAGTGCACAATGCTAATATTTTTTTTAAATAATGCATAAAAGATACATTAAATAAATAAAGAAAACATCACACACACTACGTACCATGTATTTAACGCACACACGCATGCATATTGCATACTATTTATTGTCAAACTTTTGTTCTTGACGTCTGTTGTCAAATTGAGACTAAATATTGTTTGTCTTTGTTAATATTTTTTATAGTGTAGTCTTGGCGAAATTTGTGATTATAGAAGTATAAAATACTAGCGACCCACCCTCGCTTCGCTTCGGAAACATTAAAACACATATGAAACAAAAAAAATAAATAAAAAATAAAATAAAAAAAGTAGCCTATGTTCATCAGGGACAATGTCGGCTTCTAATGGAAAAATATTTTTTCAAATCGGTCCAGTAGTTTCGGAGCCTATACGAAACAAACAAACAAACAAATCTTTCCTCTTTATAATATTAGTATAGACAATGATAATAGTGTACAAACTTACAATTCCAATTAATTATAGTCGAATTTCGACTACTGCGGGACCTCTAGTAAATATTAAATGACATCCAAATGGTAACAACAGCTGATTTTGAATTTCGTCATTTTATACAAGCAATCCAAAATATGTACTAAACATAATTAGGCTGAACGAGAGTATATTTGATGAAATAATTTCATAATTGCAATCAAATGGATATTAGCTTAAGATTTTGTTTCTTTAAAATCTTATTCTGCTTATTTCTGCCGTGAAGCAGTAATCAAATCAAATCAAATCAAAAAAGTTGTATTCAACATAAATGAAAGTACATACTTATTGAACGTCAAAAGAACTACCGCCAATTCACAAGAATTAGCCTCCGTCCTGAGAAGAATTGGCAAGAAAATCAGCGGACATGTTTTTTTTTTTTTTTAAATATTACATTATTTTTTTTAATATTAGATTTTTTAAATATTCATTTTTACAATAAGTAATTATAACATAACAATTATTACAATATTGAAATGCCCGGAGCGAGCAACTCATTCCGTTTTTGTGCAATCTTCTAGATAATCATTGATTTTATAGTAAGCTTTATTGCACAGATGTTCTTTAATAGTTTTCTTAAACCTATGTATATGTAGGTTCTGAACATCTTGTGGGATTTTGTTGTACAGGCGCACAGACAAACACCCGAATGAATTTCGTATCTTAGAAATCGGCACAACAAGCTTGTGTTTGTTCCTAGTATTTCTATTATGTATGTCCGACATTTTAGGAAACTCCTCAATATGTTTACGAACATACATCATTTTTCAAAGATATACTGTGATGGCATAGTGAGAACTTTAATTTCTTTAAATTTTTCCCTCAGGGATTCCCTTGAGTGCATGTTATAAATAGCACGTATAGCTCTTTTCTGCAGAATAAATATCATTTCTACATCGGCCGCATTGCCCCATAGCAAAATGCCATAGGACATGACACTGTGGAAGTAACTAAAGTAAACTAAACGAGCCGTGTCCGCATTTGTTAACATTCTATTTTTTTTTACTGCGTATGCTGCAGATCTGAGCTTACTCGCCAATTTATGAATATGAGGTCCCCACTGCAGTTTGGAGTCCACTGTTATACCAAAAAATACGGTTGACTCAACAAGCTCCAATGATTCCTCAGAAACAATTACATTACTATCTACTTGTCTCACATTTAAAGATGATTTAATACATTTTAAAGCAAATTTAATACATTTAGTTTTCTTACTATTCAATAATAGGTTATTGATACGGAACCAATGAACCCCACACGAAATCGCATCATTCACTTCGTCATAGACTTGTAATTGTCGTTTAATTTTAAATAATAAAGATGTATCATCTGTGAATAATACGACCTCGTGTCGGGACTCAATAAAACTAGGCAAATCGTTTATATATATTAGAAATAAAAAAGGACCCAAAACGGAACCCTGAGGTACACCCATTTTCAACGTGGTGCCTGAAGATCTATTACCTTTCACATCTACTGTTTGTATCCTTCCTGATAAATAGGAAGTAATGCGTTTCGGTTTGAAGGGTGGGGCAGTCTTTGTAACTATTCTGAGCCCTTAGAACTTATATCTCAAGGTGGAGGGCACATTTACGTTGTAGTTGTCTATGGGCTCCAAAAACCACTTAACACCAGGTGGGTTGTGAGCTCGTCAACCCAAATAAGCCATAAAAAATAAACTTTAGGAGGATGCAGATGAATTTTCAGAAAATGAAAGGGAAATGTCGGACTTCACCGATCCAACACACCATGGCGGTCTTCATCATCGTTGTAAGGGGGTCGGAATATTTTATACAGAGATATTTTATGTTTTAACATAGTTAAAATATGTTCGCACAAAGAGGTTAAAATTTTGTTTTTTGATATTTTTTATCGCTAACCACCAGTATTCCTGACGATTGGGAAATCGAAGGCCGATCTAGAACATCAAAGTGTTGCGAATGCAAAGCTCACACCGCCACCTCAGAAGCTTACATCAAGCCTGGGACCATACAGGAGGCGGATGTATTAAAGATGTGAGAAAATGAACAAATTCCGCAATGCTGATGATGCCACGGCTCTAATTGCACTGGAAGCTAAACGAAAGCTAAAGGATGTCTATCAATGAATCTAAGACAAGAATGATGATAGACAGAACTAGTAGCGTAAAATTCACTGACCCATTCAAATGGGCCGACTTTTCAGAAGTCGTCGTGGCCTAAAGGATAAGACGTCCGGTGCATTCGTGTGTAGCGATGCACCGGTGTTCGAATCCCGCAGGCGGGTACCAATTTTTCTAATGAAATACGTACTCAACAAATGTTCACGATTGACTTCCACGGTGAAGGAATAACATCGTGTAATAAAAATGAAACCCGCAAAATTATAATTTGCGTAATCACTGGTGGTAGGACCTCTTGGGAGTCCGCACGGGTAGGTACCACCACCACCCCGCCTATTTCCGCCGTGAAGCAGTAATGCGTTTCGGTTCGAAGGGTGGGGTAGCCGTTGTAACTATACTGAGACCTTAGAACTTATATCTCAAGGTGGGTGGCGCATTTACGTTGTAGATGTCTATGGGCTCCAGTAACCACTTAACACCAGGTGGGCTGTGAGCTCGTCCACCCATCTAAGCAATAAAAAAAAAAAAAAAAAAACAAATGACCCAAGAATTCGTTTACTTTGGGCTCACAGTCTGCGATGCTCTCTTAACAGCGGTAAACAGAACTAGGTGAAGTATCATTGTGAGTGTAGTATCTAGACATAAATCATGAATATTGAATGTCTTCAATAAATTTCTATTGAATCTAATGTTGGTGTGTTCGTTGGTTCATTGCTGCCTTCTGTTCACTGAGTTTCTCGCCGGATCTTCTCAGTGGGTCGCGTTTCCGATCCGGTGGTAGATTCTGCGAAGTACTGTTCTTGCTAGGGTCAGTGTTAGCATCACTCCGGTTTGAGCCCCGTGAGCTCATCTACTAGTTAAGGTTACGCTAAAATAGCCTCACGAGGATATTAGCGTAGGTAGAAAAAAAAAGCTGCCTTATATCAGTCTCGCACTGTCGAATAATTTTAAATTAAACAGGTGAGCGGCAGACACAATAAAATGTGTATATAATATACAAACCTTTAAATTTCTTATTGTTAAAATATTTTAATTTACTCACTCTCTTTAATATTCATTTTGCTAACATAGTTAAAATCCATTTTCATATTTACTCAAATAATTTAAGGATTCCAATAATTTGTACGATTAATTTATATTCATTGAATATCTTATTTTATACATAATATTTCAACACCTTAGTGCCGATGCGGAGGTTTTGACTCCTTCTGATCATGGTTTGTAGTGCGTTGTTTTCAATTCTGTTTTTTTACCATCCTATTTAAGCCCCACTACCCAGAGCACTTGTAAGTCTATGTCGCAATCGTATATTAATTATGGACATTATAATTTTTAGGGTTTTAGGTGCGCCGCTGAGCTGACATGTGCGCTAACGCTTTTGTATCGCCTCTCTTATTGCACTAACAGGGTTCCGTCTTCATGGAAGACCGTCCACGTCCACCCTATCCCTAAGAAGGGTGACCGGTCGGACCCATAGAGCTATAGGCCTATCGCGATAACTTCCTTGCTTTCCAAGGTGATGGAGCGAATAATAAATACACAACTCCTGAAGTATCTTGAAGATCGCCAGATGATCAGTGACCGACAGTACGGTTCCCGTTACGGTCGCTCAA
Source organism: Bombyx mori (assembly GCF_030269925.1). NCBI lineage: Eukaryota > Metazoa > Arthropoda > Insecta > Lepidoptera > Bombycidae > Bombyx > Bombyx mori. The sequence goes on from NC_085111.1 coordinate 11,022,599, forward strand.
CTGGCGATCTTCTTGTATACCTTACTCACAGGTGGGCTGAAGCCTTGGAGAGCAAGGGCGAGGCTATTGCTGTGAGCCTTGATATCGCGAAGGCCTTCGAAAGGGTCTGGCATAGGGCACTTCTGTCGAAGCTACCATCTTACGGAATCTCCGAGGGACTCTGCAAGTGGATCGCTAGCTTTTTGGATGGGCGGAGCATCACGGTCGTTTTAGATGGTGACTGCTCTGATACCATGACCATTAACGCTGGCAATCCACAAGGTTCGGTGCTCTCCCCCACGCTTTTCATCCTTTATATCAATGACATGCTGTCTATTGATGACATGCGTTGCTATGCGGATGACAGCACGGGGGATGCGCGATATATCGGCCATCAGAGTCTCTCTCGGAGCGTGGTGCAAGAGAGACGATCAAAACTTGTGTCTGAAGTGGAGAGCTCTCTGGGGCGAGTCTCCGAATGGGGTAAATTGAACTTCGTTCAATTTAACTCGTCGAAGACACAAGTTTGCGCGTTCACTGCGAAGAAGGACCCCTTTGTCATGGCGCCACAATTCCAAGGAGTATCCCTGCAACCTTCCGGGAGTATCGGGATACTTGGGGTCGACATTTTGAGCGATGTCCAATTTCGAAGTCATTTGGAAGGCAAAGCCAAGCTGGCGTTCAAAATGCTGCGAGTCCTCAACAGAGCGAAGCGGTGCTTCACGCCTGGACAAAGATTTTTGCTTTATAAAGCACAAGTCCGGCCTCGCGTGGAGTACTGCTCCCATCTCTGTGCCGAGGCTCCCAAATACCAGCTTCTTCCATTTGACTCCATACAGAAGAGGGCCGTTCGGATTATCGATAATCCCATCCTCACGGATCGTTTGGAACCTCTGGGTCTACGGAGGGACTTCAGTTCTCGCTGTATTTTGTACCGTATGTTCCATGGGGAGTGCTCTGAGGAATTGTTTGAGATGATCCCCTCATCTCCTTTTTATCATCGCACCTCCCGCCATCGGAGCAGAGTTCATGCATATTATCTGGAACCGCTGCGTTCATCGACAGTGCGTTTCCAGAGGTCTTTTTTGCCACGCACCATCGCAGCGCAAATAATATTGCTGGGCCACGTATGTAGTGAATGAAACTTCGAAAAAGTATCGCCGTTGTAGATATCGCACATTAAAAAAAGGAGTTGGAGGAATTTTGAAATGCGAAAAGAAATAAAGGTAATTTTACCCGTATGTGTATTTTTAAATTATGTCATGGTTGTGTTTTATTGTGTCTAGCAGTTACATTAAATTGTGTGTACACCTAAATAAACAAAAATGGTGCGCGTGCAACTTGGTATAAGTGAATGAACTGAAACTTCTTTTTCGATGTGTACTATTGTGATTTTCTTCATTTTTCCTCCTTAAATCAGATTGCTCTTGTAATAGGCAGTGCTGTGTATAAGAGATGCGAAATCTTCAACTTTTATAATATATATATTTTAAATTATAGATAGAAAAATAAATATATATATTTAAATACTTCATTAAAATATTGGACGCTACTCGTTGCTAACGCTGGCGCTGGCCTGTGACAGCCGTAATAGGTATACTACGTGCATGCGGTCGACTGCCACGCATTCACTCTCGCTCTGTCACTTTCTAGTTGTTTTTTTTTTTTTTTATGATTGAAAGATTACTGGTGGCCCGTAGGCCTTTCCAGTTTCACCAGGACACGTGGGCGAGCAAAGGCTCAGCCAGGAGGGGTGAGATTTGCTAACAGCTACCCGAGCGCCTCCGAAGGAGACCTAACAGCTCAAGAGTAGCTGCTTCGCGAATGAATTCGGGGAGTAGTCAGCGGCGGCAACGATAAGGCGATTATCATGACGCATAGTCTTATCGAAGTACCGTTCCGACGCTGACTTCATGCATTTCTGGATAGATTCGAGGCCCAGGTCGTCGTGTAGGTCAACGTTCCTCACGAACCACGGAGCTCCGACGGCTAACCTGCAAAAGCGGGATTGTAGAGATTGGAGGGTGTCTATGTGTGTGCGGGCCGCGTGAGCGAACACCACACTCGCGTAAGTCATGACGGGCCTTATGCAAGTTTTGTAAAGTGTCACCTTGTTCCGAAGGGACATTTTACTCCGCTTACAGATCATGGGGTAGAGTCTACCGAGAATAAACGCGGCACGGTCACGGACTGATTTTATATGCGGGCGGAATGTCACACTTTCTAGTACGGTAGCGTTAAACGTTTAACGCGTGTCGTCGTCGTTAATTAAGTCGTCGTGGCCTAATGAATAAGACGTCTGGTGCATTCGTATCTAGCGATGCACCGGTGTTCGAATCCCGCAGGCGGGTACCAATTTTTCTAATGAAATACGTACTTAACAAATGTTCACGATTGACTTCCACGGTGAAGGAATAACATCGTGTAATAAAAATCAAACCCGCAAAATTATAATTTGCGTAATTACTGGTGGTAGGACCTCTTGTGATTCCGCACGGGTAGGTACCACCACCCTGCCTATTTCTGCCGTGAAGCAGTAATGCGTTTCGGTTTGAAGGGTGGGGCAGCGGTTGTAACTATACTGAGACCTCAGAACTTATATCTCAAGGTGTGTGGCGCATTTACGTTGTAGATGTCTATGGGCTCCAGTAACCACTTAACACCAGGTGGGCTGTGAGCTCGTCCACACATCTAAGCAATAAAAAAAAAACGCAACCTTTTGGAAGGTCGTATTATAAGTTTCATCCCGTCATCTGACGGCCGTAGTCCCGCAAGGCTCCGTCCTCTCCCCGTTAGTTTGTATATGTATCAATGATATACCCCGGTCTCCGGAGACTTATCTAGCGCTCTTCGCCGATGATACAGCTATCTACTACTCGTGTAGGAAGATGTCGCTATTGCATAGGCGCCTCCAGATCGCAGCAGCCACCATGGGATAGTGGTTCCGGGAGTGGCGCATTGACATCAACCCCACGAAAAGCACAGCGGTGCTCTTTAAAAGGGGTCGCCCTCCGAATACCACTTCGAGCAGCCCACTCCCTAATAGGCGCGTTAACACCTCCGCCATTCGCCCCATCACTTTCTTTGGCCAGCCAATACCGTGAGCCTCAAAGGTCAAATATCTAGGCGTCACCCTCGACAGAGGAATGACATTCCGACCCCACATTAAAATGGTACGTGACCGTGCCCCCTTATACTAGGACGCTTCTATCCCACGATTTGGAAGCGAAGTGAATTGTCTCTTCGTAATAAGGTGACACTCTACAAAACTTGCATACGTCCGGTCATGAGCTATGTAAGTGTAGTGTTCGCTCACGTGGCCCGCACTAACTTGAAACCTCTTCAAGTGATTCAATTCCGTTTTTGCAGGATAGCCGGAGCACCATGGTTTCTAAGGAATGTGGATCTCCATGATGACCTGGAGCTTGATTCAATCAGTAATTGTATACAGTCGGCATCATTGCGCCACTTTGTGAAGGCGAAACCCTTTTGTCGTGGCCGCCGGAAATAACATACCCGATCCTGTGGACCGAACGGTGAACAGTCGACGTCGCCCTAAGCACGTCATTACGGAACCTCCCGGTCCATTAACGGTGCTTTTAGATACCTCAAGCATACCGGTTACTATCCTCGCCGAACCTGTCGCTTGCGACGAAAGGCTCGGCGAGTAAATTAACCCATAGACGTAGCCCGCTGAGTTTCTCGCCGAATCTTCTCAGTGGGTCGCGATACGATCCGGTGGTAGATTCTGCGGACCACTGGTCTTGCTAGGGCCAGTGTTAGCAACACCTCCGGCTTAAGCCCTGAAAGCTTACCTACACGCTAGGGTAATGTTGATATAGCCTCTCAAGGCTATCAGCATAGATAGGGAAAAAAAGAACGAAGTTTCACTTCAAAAAAGTATCAAGTATCATACAATTGTTGCGAGATCTAAAATGTAATACATTCTATGCACTAGGTTGATTGGGTTTATCCACTTACTCATAGATATCGGACCTGGTACAATATTGAACATAAGCCGTTCTTTTAAGAAATAACTTTCATGTCATTGAGCTTTAAATCTACATATTAGAAACGAGAACACGAGTATGAAAACGTATAGCTAGCTGCCTTTTCTACATCGGATCATTTTCAAAATGCTATATTTTCTGGCTTTGTGTGAATAATACTTTTCAAAGGTTATATTGATGGGGAAAATTGTTATCATTTCTCATCCTAAATTAATTCGACTTTAACTCGTCTTGGTCGTTGTTCAGTCTTTCTCACGCATATTTGCCCTGTCATAGTGAGGAGGTCTGTAATCAATTCTAGCAGTAAAACCAAATACTGCAAAATTGATGAAACCTTTCTTGTTCTGAATATATTCTTTGTAAATCCTTAGTTTGCTGACTAACGACAAGGGGAATCAGTAGGACGTTCATTATTAACGATTCGATGGTGCGTATTCTCCGTGCGTACACATGGGCGGCAAAACTAGTGGCATATTCTATGGCTCGTTGGAATAAAATTGATATAAAACGAAGGAAACATCTAGAAGCGGCTTTCTTTTTTACTTTCGATCACATGAAATAGACCACAGAATCTCACATTGCCACAATAACCAAATTATATAAAAATACATCGCACAATCATAAGTTCTATTTCTGCAGCAATAATAACAGCATTCAGCAGGAAGGAAGCTGTTTATCGCAAATGCATATTCGCTTAAAATTTTTGGTACGGGAAAAGACAACGAAATAATTCAGGAGTGAATAAGATTTCTTTACTTGTTTATTTATAAATAAAAAGTAACAGAATCGATGAGAAAATTTTAGTGATTCATTTCTTGGTTACATCATTACTGAAAACCGGGAACTGAATACCAGTTTCCTTCAGTTTTTTGGCCATCCATTGTTCGCATTCCACGGTCATCTCGTCATCGAAGTAATCTCGCCAGCCGCCAACTTTTCCTGTTCAATTTGGAGTACAGTTTTTCGTTTAGGGGCTGTTTAATAATAATAATAATAATAATATAACTCTTTATTTCTCTCTTCCAGGCAACCTTGCCGGAAGAGGATTAAGCAAACTAGCATAGACGGTGCTATATCCTAATAAACTTACATAAAAATATATATTTATATACACATGTGAAAAATAAAGGCAATATAAGATAGACTTACATACGTTTTTTTTTATTGCTTCAGCTAACTTTTTTAACTATTGCTAACTCAGCTATTTATGAAGTAAAATTAAACTTTAAAAATATAAATAGAAATACAGATGTAAATCATACTAGAAACGCTATCAGAGGAAAAAAAATGTTTACAATTCTGACCTTGAACATAAATAAAGAACCACATTCATTTCCTTTTTATTTAACGTTTCACTATCATACGCTTCGTCATCAAAAGCTATTTATTGCGATCCTGATCCTATCTATCTATCAGCTATTATCAGCTATCCTGATCAACAACTTGCCCCGTGCTTGCCGAAGTAGAGTTTTAAATAAAAATCGATCAAATCTTTTTTTTTGCCTAGATGTGTGGACGAACTCACAGCCCACCTGGTGTTAAGTGGTTACTGGAGCCCATAGATATCCACGACGTAAAGGCGCCACCCACCTTGAGATATAAGTTCTAAGGTCTCAGGTATAGTTACAAATAAATACTAAAAATATGCAATTTTATCTACTTGTGATGAATTTTTTAATTACTATTTAATTTAAATTTCCAGTATTTTAATATTGTCAAAAGCTGCTAAGCAATAGAAACGTAAGTCATAGGGCCAACGACTTTAGTTCATTGAAATAAAAATATGGACGCACTAAACGTGCAATCAATGTTTTTTATTGCATAGCTTGGCGATAACAATATCTGATGAATGTCACTACCCACCTTAGTTTACAACACCAACGGTTAAGTATGAATGCTTTTCGGCTGAAAAGACATGTTCACACATTCAACTTAGGGTGATTGTAATAATCACTGTAATTATTACTGGTGGTAGGACCCCTTGTGAGTCCGCACGGGTAGGTACCACCAACCTGCCTATTTCTGTCGTGAAGCAGTAATGCGTTTCGGTTTGAAGGGTGGGGCAGCCGTTGTAACTATATTGAGACCTTAGAACTTATATCTCAAGGTGGGTGGCGCCTTTACGTTGTAGATGTCTATGGGCTCCAGTAACCACTTAACATCAGGTGGGCTGTGAGCTCGTCCACTCATCTAAGCAATAAAAAAATAACACCGCCAAAAAATTTACTATTCGATTTTTTTTATATACTGGCCTAGTTAAAAAAGTATCTTACTAATAGGACGTTTAATGAGCCCGCGAAGCAGTAATGCCTTAGGGTTTTGAGGGTAGGGCATTATTTGTTCTAAGTACTAGCATTTAGAGCTCTATTATCAAGGTCGTAAATGTCTGTTTGATTTTGGGGTTTAAATTTTGAAATCTACGACCAACTTGCTAGTTACTTGCGCGATCAACTGAGCGCGACAATAGCGCTACGCGTTACCGTAGTGTGTGAAATTATCAGCAGCAGATCCGTATTTCTTAAAAGCTTTAGAATGAAATAAAAACTGAGCTATCGTACAATGTCTACATACTCCGGGCCCCAATAAACACTAGAAGACCCTTGACTAAATCTTTTATTATTTATTTTTATCATATAGAATTATTACCTTTTCTTATAAATGGTTCTTCTCCTGGTATAAACACATCTGCTAAGAAGTTCAAGCTTACTGAGTCGTTATGTCTGAAATTATTTATATTAAGATGGTTGCACAGCACTGAGATTTGTTCATCTGTGTATTCTTTGTTGAAGAATTTTGCAGTGCGTTTTATTGTATTGGAAAGATCCTGCGGACGTAATGTATTATATTATTTAAAAATGTATGAACAATATTTTTCGATTAGTGCAAAGTTTTTAGTTAATACAAATTTAGTGATATAAAATTAAATTAGTGTTTTAATCTATATGCTAAGGTTAGATTTATTTTAATTTTCACAAATATGTTTAATGTGTACATATTATTATGTCGTAAATGACGACGAATTCTCGAAGTGGAAACAGGTATAATAATAAACTATCTACATTAACGAAAATTTAAAAAAAACATTGTCTTGTTAACCCCAAACAAATAAGGCAAAAAACAATTTAACTTCACCATTGACCACATGTAATAAGATTTGTTTGTTTTGTTCGATTTAATTATTATTTACTGTTACCCGTGGCTTTGTCTGCGTGGTCAAGGAAAAGTATCCATTTTAAGGTAGTTACCGTTATCAATCTGTTTCGACGCAAACAAAGGCTTCGACGTGAAAGAAGAACAAACAAACCCACCAACAAACAAACAAATGAACATACTTTCACGTTAGGGGCTAAAGTATGAAGTTGCCGATTTGTACAATAAATTCGTTATTTTTTTCATTTAACATATTTATTTAATCAAAATATCTACCATTATCTATATATACATTGCAGCCATCTAATAGGAAGGTCATTGATGGCATTGCGATAGAACTCTGGTGATCTAGATCATACAAACTGTGTGAAAGCATTTTGTTCTACCTCCAGGGGAGTAAACTTTTTATCACGTAGAAAATTGGCAAATCACGAAAAAAATAGTAGTCCGTTGGAGCAATGTCTGGCGAATTCGGAGGGTAACGAATGGTTTCTAATTCCAGTTCCTGTAGAAGTTAAAACGGTTTCTCGTGCTGTATGAGGTCTTGCGTTATCATGGAGCAATAATGTTGAATTCGATCGATTCATGAGTCGGGGCTGTTTCACTGCAGGTTTTGCTATCATTGTTCGAAGTTCGGCACAGTAGACATCGTTATTGTTTGAACAGATTGGAGAAAGCTATAGTGAATAACACCATGCTGAGACCACCAAACAGTTAACATTACCTTTTTATTGGTAAGCTTTGCTTTAGGACACTGTTCCGGCGTTTGACCTGGGGTCAGTCATTGCATTTTTCGCTTACGGTTATCGTAAAGAATCCACTTTTCATCACACGTCACAATTCGATCCAATATTCCTGCATTTCTGTATCGATTCAACGAGTCAACACAAGTTTCAACACGCATTTCTTTCTGCAGATCAGTCAAATCATGAGGCTCCCATTTTTCATATTTTTCATTTTATTGATTTGACGCAAACCAGTCAATATTGTTGGTAAGGTTACGATAAACCATGCCGCTAATTCCTGGAAGTTTGCCTCGGATCAGCTTCCACCATCTCTTTCAATTTATTGTTATTCACATGTGTCACGCCCGTCTTCCACGTGGTTCGTTCTTCAAATCAAAATTTCCATCACGAAAGCGTTTAAACCAAAATCGCACGCTGCGTTCATTAGCAATCCCCTCTCCAAACAAAACATTGATATTGCGAGCTGGTTCTGCAGCGTTAGTTTCGCATCGGAACTCGTATTCAAAAATCACTCGAATTTCGAAGTATCCAGCTGTCTTGTCTAAGCTGAATAAAAAAAAACAACTGATAGTCGATAATCGAATGTTGGACATTTTTTAAAAGTAGAACCTTATAGGTACCATTTGAAAACAGTTTCACTCAAAAATCTCAAATCATGAAGGTTCTATGTCAACTCAAAGTACCTACCTACGAGTATTACAATAAAACGGCAATTTCATACTTTAACCCCTATTATTAGTATGTGTGTATATAGATTTTATTACGGATGATGATACCTAATAAAGTAATACATAGATTGTACACTTGTATTTGTTTTTGAGAACAGTTCCTAAACATAATGTACATAATGTACATAATATATGTTAAATTCAAATAAAATACATTTCTCAAAATACTAACATTTTTAAGTTCCTCGTAGAACAGGAATAGCATGTTTGGATGATTTCTCAATTCCCATGCCTCTTTTATGTGTGCGAAATAAGGTGTTCTGATGACTGAAAATAATTTTTTACATTTTATTTTATGATGGAATAGCTATCTTTAGTATTTCGTTTGACGTAATTACCTAATAATATTTGATTTGATATTATGTGTACTGTAAATATATGTTAATGTATTTTTTAAATATATGGTATGTAAATATATTTTATTTAAATTACAAGTTTGTTTGATATCGTTCGTGTTCTTAATAATACGCCAATAGTTTAGTTGGTTAACGACAACTTTCGTCGTGGCCTAACGGATAAGACGTCCGGTGCATTTGTGTTGAACGATGCGCCGGTGTCCGAATTTCAGGCGGGCACCAATTTTTCTAATGAAATACGTACTCAACAAATGTTCACGATTGATTTCCACGGTGAAGGAATAACATCGTGTAATAAAAATGAAACCAGCAAAATTATAATTTGCGTAATTACTGGTGGTAGGATCTCTTGGGAGTCCGCACGGGTAGGTACCATCACCCTGCCTCTTTCTGCCGTGAAGCAGTAATGCGTTTCGGTTTGAAGGGTGGGGCAGCCGTCGTAACTATACGTGAGACCTTAGAACTTATATCTCAAGGTGAAGGCGCATTTACGTTGTAGATGTCTATGGGCTCCAGTAACCACTTAACACCAGGTGGGCTGTAAGCTCGTCCACCCACCTAAGCAATAAAAAAAAAACTTTATCCAATTGCGTCAAACACCTTTACTGATATAACACGTGTTCGCTTTTGAGTTTCACTATGAAGGAGATGTGGCCTAACGGAGTTCTGCAGCTGCAAAGTAACTACAATATATAATCAAATGTAGCTTTCAAAACCCTACAAAAATAAAACTTTTTGAACATTGAACTTAAATGGTTATTAAAAGTTTAGGATTATAATCATAAAAAAAGCGAGATCGAAGAATACTACAGTGATAAGTTTTTACAAACAAACTTCCCTATTTTACACGTCACTATAGGTATCATAAAAAAAATTGGATCATTCCAATTGCACCAATCACCGCGTGCATGTGTTCTGTCGGATCCCTCGACCACTTGGGATCCTTCGCAGACTTAATTTATTATTTGAGCTTTGTTTGAGCGGGTTTCAAGATAATTCCCCACCGTTACCGTCACGGCTATCACATTACGTTGCTATTTTTAACAGCAAAAGCGTTCTTTTAGCGTTCTCGCCTAAGGTAAGGCAGCCTCCCCCAGGTACCATGGACCTCTTCGCAGCTTTTGCGGACTTATAAGGGGTCGATACTCGCAGCTGGCCACAGAAATTTGCTGCTTACATGGTAGCAGATCCATTTTACGTGCCCTACGCCATTGACTCCAACGCCCGTGCCTAGGTTGCGCTTTGCTTTTATCTAGGCCAGCACCCGCTTGCAGGTGGACCGCGTCTTCCGTCGCGCCCACTGTAAGATCATGCTCGCGAGCTGTTAATATTGGGCGGGACGTGAACTTTACGCACTCGTGTCTGGCGACTATTAGAACCAAACACTTCTTGGTGAATTCAACGTTGAACTCGTTGTCATGATCGATCTTTTCCGATAAGGTTATTTTGGTTTATCCGATGTCAAGGGCCAAGGGACGTATACGTGTATGTTTCTCGTCGCCCTTAGAGCCGCACTGAAGGCAAAGATATCTAAAAATTGTTTGCGACCTATCCAGGGTCATTTTTAAAACCCCCCATAGGCGTATTACTTCAGGATAGTGTCACAACTGCCAATTGCAAGGCTCGACATTTTGTTGTGTCAAAGGTCAAGCCCACCTTGGTGTCTGCGTCAGTGCTCAGCATTTCAGCAAGCACCAAACGACTACAGGATATTAACTTTAACTTTATTACCACTACAGGCAACAACACTCTCATGCCCCATGCATATAATTTTGTCAGACTGATTTCAAGGACAAATAAATAACCAAAAAAACAAAATTACCGTTATCGCGGACGAACATGTTCCAAAAAGTTTTGAAGTCCCCTGTAAACTGCGGCACAGGCATAAGACGGTAAAAATGATACAGTGAGACTACAACGTCTCGTGGATCTCTTGCTACGTATACTATTTTGGCTGTTTCTATGAGATTAGGAGGCAGCATACACATTGGAAGATGGGTTTTAATGAAGCGAGGGTCACTTGCTGCCGCTAGCAGCTCACAACCGGGCGTTATTATTTGTTTGTATTTACGCTTGTCTTCTTCTTTAAATTTTAATATTTTGGCACCTTTTGCTCTGGATGCTAGACCCCAGATCGAGATTCTGGAAACATTAATTTCAGATTAACTTTCGTTAACACTTATTTTTTAATTATTTATAAACTAAATTCATTTATTACAGAAACCAGTCCGTTTGTGTACATAGACTCATTGAAATATTATTAAAATTACCATTTAAATATCATAAATTAAAACAAAAAATATTAACAAACACACAGACACACCCACACGCGCACACACACACACGCGCGCACACACACACGCGCACACACACGCACACACACACACACATACACACACACACACACAAGTGCACACACACACACACACACACACACACACACACACACACACGCGCGCACGCACACAGACACGCGCGCACACATACACATTATAAGCTAAAAAAGAAAAAATACACAATAAATAAAGAATAGTGATAATAGTATTTTTTTGATTTGTAAATCCATTTGAATGTATCGACATAGATTTATTTTATATAACATAAAAGTTGCTACAGAAAGAAGTGTTTATTGCCCTACTCACCCAACATTTATGTATCTGTCGACAAGATTAAGTGAGGCCGCCTTGGCGTAGTCTAAGTCATTCAATAGTAACCAGACCATTTCTTGAGTCCACGTTGTCCCTGTACGATGTTAAAAAAATATATAACTCAGCTATTTATGAAGTGAAATTAAACTTTAAAAATATCAATAGAAAGACGGATGTAAATCATACTAGAAACGCTATCAGAGGAAAAAAAATGTTTACAATTCTGACCTTGAACATAAATAAAGAACCACATTAATTTCCTTTTTATTTAACGTTTCACTATCATACGCTTCGTCATCAAAAGCTATTTATTGCGATCCTGATCCTATCTATCTATCAGCTATTATCAGCTATCCTGATCAACAACTTGCCCCGTGCTTGCCGAAGTAGAGTTTGAAATAAAAATCGATCAAATCATTTTTTCTTCTTCTAGGTTCTTTAGACTTCTAGTGTAGTGTAGTGTAGCTTAGTGGCAGATTAATAATTGCTTTTAGCAGGTACCGAGAAATAGGTAGGAGTGTGCCGAGTGGGGCATAGGGAAATGCGCCCTATCCCACATCCGATGTCGGATCAGAAATACGAGGACAATTTGGATATAAAGTTAATTTTCAATCTAAAATCCAGATGAATAATTCCAAAAAAGCCCAGTCCGATTTAAGAATCTTCCATTATTGTAAAAGAATAAATACCTGATCTCGGAAATGTGGCGACATAAATATCAGTAGCTCTTACTTCCATGTTGTATATACTCTTGATTTCTGGTTCAAATGCTACCGAAAATAAATATCCGGCTGGTCCGACCCGAACGAATCCAGGGCAGTTTTCTAAAATATGAATGAAACGTCATATAAATAAAGTTTTAATTAGTTTATTTTTTTATTGATCCTGTGATACATGATATTATGGCTGTACAATAACAGGTAAGAGTAAAAGTAATAAATTCCCAAAAATAAACCGAAGAAAGAACCGAAAAGAATGGAGTGCGAAACGATCTTCAGTCAGTATTGGCTGGAGACAGGTTGAATAAGAAGAAGAAAGGATTTATTTTCTACTGGCGAGGGAGCAACAGTGAAAAAGAAATTTATGGACAAAACGCAGCTGACATTTCCTCGCCTTTTCCAGCACTGTTACCCCCTGGCCACAGCTGAGAGCGGTGCGAATTGCGGCGCGTCGTGAGACGTGGCAAGCGGGAGCGGCGAAAACAAATGGTAGACAACCTATGAATGTGAATGTGGCATACACAGCTACTGGCGCTGGCGGTGCGTTTTGCGGTGCGTTGCGAGGCGCGGCGAGAGGCGCGTGACATTTGGCGGCGGCGAGCTGCACGATGTGCGAGTGAAACAAATGTACTAGCCCAGTGATTCTCAACCACTGTTCCGCGGCACTTTTTTGTGCCGCCAAATTTCAAAAGTGTGCCGCCAAATTTTGCGAATATATAATAATGTTAATATTATTAAATTATATCATTTGAAAAGAAAAATATTTTAAACATGAATATATATTTAAATCCACAAAAAAAAAAATTATAGTATATTTTAGTTTATTTCGTATATTAATTTTTTTTGATAAACTATTTATGCAGTGTGTTGTAGCAAGTAAATAATTTTTCTTTTTTTTAGTGTGCCGCCAAATTTTTAAATTGTTAAATATGTGCCGCAACAAAAAAAAGGTTGAGAATCACTGTACTAGCCAATATCGAGGCGGTCACAGCTCAGAGCGGCGCGCGCGGCGGTGTCGGTGGATGCATTGAGGCATCGCGCGACCGAAACATACCATTTTGTTTTTACCGCGCGTTGAGCTAATAAAATATAATGGATGAGGAACAATTCATTAGTGAAATACTGAGAAGACCAGAAATATGGATGTCATCCATATCATAAATATAGGCATGTTATAAAAAAAATATGCGACGAAATAAAACAAACAATTTTCTGGTAGTGATGGTTGGATAGGATTATTGAAATAAAATTTGAAATTTGAATTGATTTCGTATTTTGAATAATTTGTGAATAATTATGATAGCGGAACACATTTCTTCCGCGATCATAAGATCTTCCAAAGAAGTCGACGTGGAGGACTGCTTTTTTTTTATTGCTTAGATTGGTGGACGAGCTCACAGCCCGTCTGGTGTTAAGTGGTTACTGGAGGCTATAGACATCCACAACGTAAATGCGTCACCCACCGTGAGATATAAGTTCTAAGGTCTCAAGTATAGTTACACAGCTTCCACCGCATCAGACTCTCCCCCGAGCTTACGAATCTCTTATTAAGAGTGAGAAACGCGGCAATCCGGACCTACCATCGATATCCCACGGAATCAAATTGGAATCATAACGATGACAAGGCAGGGTGACTGGCCGATTCCAAAATTTTTTTTTTTTTTTGTAGAATGAAAAAATAACGGTTTCGTCTTATTGCTCGATTTTACTACTCATCAAATTGTCATACCGGAGAATTCAATGAAATCGATTATTAAGAAGTAAATTCCTATATTTTTTTAATATTATAAATATATATAATGTTAAATACCTAATCCTTTGAAAAGCCTCCGAAGCTCCGTCGATTCTTCCTCGCCGTTCTCTCGTATTTCAGGACAATTTCTATTAGAAGCCATAGCTTCTACTTAGAGATATTTGAGCAACCTAATTTAATATAATTTTTAAATGTATTTTCGTTCATTGCTTTGATTCATTTCAGTACGACCATATTATGATGTAACAATTAAAAAGACTGTATGTAACTTTTATAGCTAGGCTATATGTATTTGATTTGAATAATAGAGTTAAATAAATATTGTTACGCAAAATTAGCTTAGTACATAATATATAATATAATAAGATATAACCTGGTAATTAATCCCACTAGAAACCAGCCACTCAACACGGCTTAGTAGATGATACTTAATTATATCACTAGATAGATTGTGTTTCCTGAGTATATAACAATGAGGTATTTACACAAGTGCGTGAGAACTTATCAATAAGTATTAACATTATTGTGCCAAAAATGCGTTTATTAAAATTAAAACATATTATTATGTTAATGCTGGCTGTATTTGGGTGCAATAGTAGGTAGGGCTGTGCATATTTTTTTATCTGTCAAAAAATGTTTTTATGTTTAATGGGTATTAAGTAGCATATGGCATTAAGATGTAGTCGCTCACACTGGGCTTCATCAAAAGACTCAAAATAACCCAAAGAGAAATGGAGCGGCTATCCTCCGCGCTTCTTCTGAGCAACAGATCTTACATAACATTAGTATAATGTCACAACGTATTCAATGTTTTTTTTTTTTTTAAATAATCTTTTTAAATTGATCTATGTTATAATATCCATATGGACAGCCTTGATTATGATATGAAATTTCAGCAGATTACAAAAAAATCTCTATCTAATGTTTAGGTGAACGTAACAATATATATATATTTTTTTTATTACTGAGTAGGGTGGACGAGCTCACAGCCCACCTGGTGTTAAGTGGCTACTGGAGCCCATAGACACATACAACGTTAATGCGCTACCCACCTTGAGATATAAGTTCTAAAGTCTCAGTATAGTTACAACGCCTGCACCACCCTACAAACCGAAACGCATTACTGCTTCACGGCAGAAATAGACAGAGTGGTGGTACCTACCCGTGCGTACTCACAAAACGCCCTACCACCAGTAATTACGCAAATTATAATTTTGGGAGTTTGATTAAGACGAACCAGACTATAGACTGTTTGATATAAAACAATTAATATTAAATTATAAATTTATATTCATCCTGATTAAAAATAATATTAATAAATACACTAAGCACGTATTTTTTATTATTTAATACCAAACAATATAATAATCTCCACTTAACACCAGATAAACCATAGGTTAATTTACCATTTAGTAAATGTAATAAAATAAATAAAAAATCCGTCAATAACTACGGTTTATAATATTTTCAGTTTTATATGTTGTACCCGTTATCTGTGTTGATTTAGATGTGTTTGTCTTAAGAACATTTTGCAAATGTACAAGCATTAGTCAATCTCTCTTTTGAATCAAACGTGGCCTAAAGGATACGCCATTCTTTCTCTTCATTAAATAATAATATTCGATTGCTTACAAAACATGTATATTACATTCCATAACCAAAAACGTTCTTTTATACATATATTTCTCTACATTAACTAAAATAAACATGCATGCGACAGAGATGCGAATGTTTAGATGGATGTGTGGAGTGACAAGAATGGACAAGATAAAGAATGAGTATATCAGAGGAAGTGTGAAAGTAGCGCCCCGGTAAGTTACAAATTAAAGAGCGGACGGTTAGCGTGGTATGGACATCTGATGCGTAGAGAAAAGATGCATGTGACTAGGAGGTGTATGAAAATGATAGTGCAAGGTAGAGGGGGAAGAGGTCGACCGAAGAAGACATGGGTGGAGTGTGTGAATGACGATATGAGAGAGAGAGAGGAGTGTGTGTTGAGATGACGGCTGGTAGAAGAGAATGGAAGAGAAAAAATAACTGTACCGACCCCACCTAGTGGGATGAGGTGGAGAAAAAGAAGAGAAGAACTAAAATAAACGGTTTATATTGTGAATCTAAACGAATCTATGTTTTAGAAAAAACGTATCTAAATACTAATCGTTCAAGGAGAAAGAACTTTTAAGCCAGTAGAGATAGTAAAGTGGACGATTTTTACGACTAACTTTCGTAACAAGTATTAGGTCGATTCGATTAGATAGATACAGCGTTTACGGGACGTGTTTATGGCAGCTGAGAAACACGCGCGTAACTTAAAGTCAAATTTACTGTTTCTATTTCAAGAACTTACTGAGAAAAAGCGGAGAGTAATATATGTGACATCAAAACAAGTTAATTAAAGCGTTTGCAATCGATATCGCACTAATTTGTTAAATTTCAAATTAATTGGTCCATCTATCGTCAAGATTAGCATTCAGAGAGAAAAATCTGTTTCCGATTTAATTAAATGAGCGCGGGATTAAACCATAAAAGTTGTCTTAATTAAATAATGTATCAATTCAGTTAGATTAAATATTTTCCATTTAATAAGCTAACAGAGGCCCTTTTTTTATTGTCATTAGTAGAAATTACATGTACCTGCTTACACAAACGGTGTACGCAGCAGAAAAAGTATTCTTTTAAGCATTGTTAATACAGGTTAATGATTTATTTTGTATTTTATGATTTTATGTATGCTATGTTTTGACGAGGTCACTGACTTTTTGCTAAGAAAAATCTGAATCTGAAAATTTGTGTCTTTTAATTACATGTTTTCTATACTTTGTTTGTTTAGATATAAAACTTATTTCGTTTGTAATTAAAAAAATTCAACATTCATACCTGCAGTACTAGCGTTCGCGCAATAGTCGTAAATAATAATAAATATCACTGAGACTGAGGTTTATAATAAATCTATAGATTGCATTTTCTCGTTCGTTTCGTTATTATCAATTTGAAAAAATAATCCAATTTGATTTTTTATAAAAAAATAATACTAAAACTCGTCAATGTCAAAAGCTAAAAAGCTTGAGCTAAAGCAAAACGAAATCGTTTGGTAAACAGAAGAGACAAATGTACTTAGTGTTTTTTCTTTTAGATATAATAATAGTAAAAAATATATCATCTTTTTAGTGTCTAGATGCCTATCTAATCTAAGGCGATACCGTATCTTCAATTTCGATCATCCATCGAAAACGTGTTCTTTTAAAATAGTGTTGGCAATTTTTTTTTTTTTGCTTAGATGTGTGGACGAGCTGACAGCCCACCTGGTGTTAAGTGGTTACTGGAGCCCATAGACATCTATAACGTAAATGCGCCACACACCTTGAGATATAGTTCTAAGGTCTCAGTATTGTCACAACGGCTACCCCACCCTTCAAACCGAAACGCAGTACTGCTTCACGGCAGAAATAGGTGGGGCGGTGGTACCTACCCGTTCGGACTCACTCAGAGGTCCTACCACCAGTAATTACGCAAATTATAATTTTGCGGGTTTAATTTTTATTACACGATGTTATTCCCTCACCGTGGAAGTAAATCGTGAACATTTGTTAAGTACGTATTTCATTACAAAAATAGGTACCCGCCTGCGGGATTCGAACACCGTTGCATCGCTCGATACGAATGCACCGGACGGACGTCTTATCCTTTAGGCCACGACGACTTCATAATAGCAATGAGTGAATATAATAGAGAGTAGTGTAGCACGTGTGTAACCACGCTGCTCTAAATTATAGGTGTTATGTTTGTTTAACTCTGACTGCCATGTAGGTCATTTGTGCCCTACGTGGCGCACTGAAGTAAGTTTGTCGATTTTTCCCTTCGATCTACTTGAATATCTAGTAGACTCCGACAAAGACGAATCCGAAGATACTGAGAATGAATCTATTTCTAAGAGACTTAAAAACTAAAACGTACATTAACAAACAATGGAAGGCAAAGTTAGACAATCCAGGCGCCTTAGTAACAGAAATCGACATAATAGGCCGCGTAGGGTACCGGTGACGTGCATGACAGTCAAAGGGTTAATTGCAATAATAACTAAAATAATTAAACCTTTAAAACATGTTTATGTTACCCTATGCTGAATATTTAGGTAGTGTCTGACAAAAATAAAAGTTTAAAAAAAATTAAAAAGTGTGTGTGTCCGCTCCGACGCACGACTGGAGTTTACTGGATATAAATATAAATTTGTGTCAGTTGAATACAGTAAAATATGGAAGTTACGTATTCTAGTGAGAATGATCCGGGAGTTGCGGAACACGTGGATGCGGTAATTAAGTAAGTCTATATAATTCACTTTTACAATTAATATATAAGTTGTCCATTCACTGATAGAAGGAATTGTTTATATTTAATAAGCTTTATTAATAAATGATTTGTAGCGGGTTATATTCGGGTATCAACCCACTAACAGTTGATACGTTCAGGAATCGAACCCGAACGGCGTCCGGCCACAAGCAAAACGATGTCGGTAAATTAAACGAAACAATACGAGAAATAGTTCTATATTACGACAACACGATACACTACAGATTATTAACAAATTAACGAGACACAAAACAAACGACTAACAAATATATGAAAATACAATAATGAGAGAAACGCGCGATCAGTACGAGGCTTTGTGGCGGACTGCCGGCGCAGCAGCCCGGCGTCACCTGCGATAACGCGGCCGCGCGTTGGCTCCTGATTGGCGCGCGCACGCATCACCTGGCAATGGTGATGCGTGCGCGCGCCAATCAGGAGCCAATCAGGCGCATAACGCATTTCGTGTGACATGCTATACTCTCTAGTACGATTTTGGTCCCCATAATTTTCATACCCCGGGCCTATATATGTAAATCGATTCTTAAGGAGTAAACTCCAAAACTAAAAAAATACGCTTTTATAGAAAATCCAACTAAAAAATAGAAAATAAATATTAATAAATTTGAATTAAAAATAGTGTAAGAAAAAATGGTTTATTATTATTTATTTTTCATTTTTTAGTTGAATTTCAATTTTTTCCAATTTTTTTTCAATTTATTTTTTAATATTGAATTGTCATCGGGCCCTAATAAGTATACCAAATTTCGAGTTAATCCGACGTTTTGAAGGGGGTCAAAATCATGGTCAAAGATTCCGTTACATACTAACAAACATACGTCTGAAGCTAATAAGAGCGTATTAATAAAATTACGTAATTTATATTGACGTCAATTTTTTCAGGATGCCCCAGGACAACACATTGAAAGAAGACTGGACGTTCTTGTATAGTTACCCGACAAACAGCACAAAATAAATATACGTATGTAGGTGTTTATGGTAGAACGCTGATTTATCGTTATTATCTATTCTATGTTTAATAGGGTATTATTTAGTGCGGTACTAGGGACTTAAAATGAACCACATTATCTTAATTTTACTTCACCTAAATTTTTAAAATGCATGGTCATTTTGCTTATGACTAAAAACTGTATTAACGTCGAAAGCGTATCTTGTTTTTTTTAGGTTTTTGCAGCCTCTTCAGATGTTGAACGAATCTTTTACAATACTATAATAAAACAAGTAGTCACTATGTATAAACGATATATTTATATATTTTATGAATAGCTTAACGAAAACGTTGCCGAAAAAAATTTAGATAACCATAAACCTATGTTCATTTTTAAATAATTTGAAATGATCTTTCTTAATCATCGTCCTTTTATTTTTAGGACCGCTTTACTGGTGGTAGGACTGCTTGTGAGTCCGCGCGGGTAGGTACCACCGCCCTGCCTATTTCTGCCGTGAAGCAGTGATGCGTTTCGGTTTGAAGGGTGAGGCAGCCGTTGTAACTATACTGAGATCTTAGAACTTATATCTCAAGGTGGGTGGCGCATTTACATTGTAGATGTCCATGGACTCCCGTAACCACTTAACATCAGGTGGGCTGTGAGCTCGTCCACCCATCTAAGCTATAAAAAAAAGGTAGTTTTATTTATGCCTACGACTCGCAAAAATCGAAGAAAATACTCGCTCTATTGTGACAACTTTTCAAGTACATGGGTACGTGTAGTTATTGTTGGAAAAAAAAGTCATTAAAAGTTCTGCTATTCTTCGATAGATGGCAAAACTAAAAAGTATCACCGCTGTGCCGGTCGGAGTGGGGGGTGTTAGGTTATTTTCGTTACGGAATTTCTGGATTCGGTCTCCACGCTCAAGGCCCGCGATAGAAGCTATGCAATAGCTTAAAACTAAGAAGATCTGTGTGAGCAAAGGTCGCTCAAATTTAGATACAGTACATTTAAGAATATAATAAAGCATGTGCGGCGAAGTGCCACCCGTTAAAGACTTCATTAGTTTCTCGGTTTAATAACTTAGTTTGTGTCGGGTGTCGCACAGACGTATAAATTGAAAGCAGCCACTGTTATGGCTTCCATTAAAACCTTTTACGATACACTAGCAGCTCTCGTTTCGTCTGTTTCAGTCACGCGTGTAAATTTTGAATTAGTTATTATAATTTAATTTTGGGTTAACGTGGCTGGTTGTTTTGTTTGCGTCTTCCAGTTTTATTATTGCAGATTACGTAATGTCCAAGTTAGAGAGGGCTACATGCATTGATGTAGGTATTTATGTTCATATTTTTAGTATTATAGCAAACAGTTAGCATCTATAGTTAACAAATTAAAGGCTTTTTTCTTTCAATGAATACACGGCTGAATGACGTAGTAGCTAACCTAGTTTTAAGTGATTATCAGGACCCATGCAACTAATTATATAGTATGACAGCTATATGCCAGGAATACGGAGGATTGTGACACCTATCTGTGTGGACTCACCGGATCCCATATCAAATCAAATAAAAAAAAATATATTCCACGTAAATGAAAGTACATACCATCAGTAATTACACAAATTATATTTTTTCCTGATTTGATTTTTATTGCACGATATTCTTTATTGTACACACAGTTAACACAATACAATGATTACGAAAAAGTTATAAAATGGCGAGCTTAACTCAACAATTGAGTTATCTACCAGCTAACCGTTCTTAAAGAGGGAGAGCTTTACATAAGCGGGTAGAAGAGTACAATGTAATCAAGTTACTTATTGATACAATAAAAAAAAAATATAATTCCTTCACCACGGGAGTCATCCGTGAAAATTTGTTGAGTACGTATAGGTACCATTAGAAAAATTGGGTCGTGTCACCAAGATTCGAACCCTGGCAGAGCGGTATCGTCCGATTCAAATGCACCGGGCGTTTTATCCATTGGGCCACGACAACTTTTAATATAACGTCGTTGCAAATTTAAAATCTCCTATGTGACATTTTGGGCCAAAATGATGTTTTCATATATTATGAAAACTCAGCAAAAACTCCCATGTGCATATCTCAATATTTCACTTTATTACGCCTCAATCTTAAAAAATCATAAGTGTCGGAGATTTCAAATTTGCAACGACGATATATATATTTATGCATTTATATATTATAAATCTACTTATAAATTTCATGGCCGATTTATTTAAATAGTAATCTTAAAAATAGTGAAAGCTGAGACTCCACGAAAAGACAGAAACTCAAACAAAAACTGACTTTACGGAAAATGTATCTTACTTCATTTGGTTCTGTCGAGATTTATTTGCCTGCGGCGCTGTTTGTATTTCATTTTTCAGAATCTTATACATACCATTCACTGAATCTTGTATTATACATTTAATATAAAACAAGAAACTAGCTGTGACTGCTTTATACATAGACAATACAAATTCTTGAAAACTTTCGCGAATTCATCAAACAGTATTGAATCTCATAAGGCCTTTATGTGTACCGTGTCTTGATCTTGTGGTGCGATTACGAAACTTTGCTAAATAACTTGAGCTAACTCAACCCCTGAGCGACCTCAACCCCATGTGCGTAACTTGTATTATTTAGTACCTTGTATTTATTTATTACCCGGTTAACGAGATCTTTGCGTGCCGGTAAATGAACGTGGTGTGCGCTATCCGGATCTTGGATGTCCCACGAGAATCTCGCACGCCGGATCCCGTGATGAAACATTCACGTTGTAAATATATTGAGCAGTTTCGTTGTTTAAGTACTAGCCCGGAAAGGGGTAGGTTAGAATTTTATCTACTGTCTACTGAACAGTTAATGTATGAGTAGGGAAATTTAAAAAAATAATTATTAAAAAAATTATATATGAAAAGGCAAGAAAAATATTTTTGTTCTCTGATTTCCTTCTTCATTATGTCCAAAATACAATAAAATTGTTCAGATTATTAGAAATTTAGTTTAAAATCAATTATCTATCTAAGCAGACAATGCCCAAAACGAGCAAATAAATATAGTAAAATTACGCAGATCTTAGAATCCAACATTTTGAAATATATTATAATGTGAAAAGAGAATTATCAAGTAGTGAGTCATTTGTCGATACAGTCAATTGAGTATTTAAGTTTATAGAATTACAATATCCACACATGTGTACATACAATTGTCATTTTGTGTGGCATAAAAGAACATAAATAATTATTATGACTGTTTGCATTTTAGACGGAAGCAAATGTCCATTTTAAACGGGTTCTGTAGTTATATTGCTGTAGTAACAAATTTTTAGTATTAATACCTTAAGACTTTTTTTTTTTATTGCTTGGATGTGTGGACGAGCTCACAGCCCACCTGATGTTAAGTGGTTACTGGAGCCCATAGACATCTACAACGTAAATGCGCCACACACCTTGAGATATAGTTCTAAGGTCTCGTATAGTCACAACGGCTGCCCCACCCTTCAAACCGAAACGCATTACTGCTTCACGGCAGAAAATAGGCGGGGTGGTGGTACCTACCCGTGCGGACTCACAAGAGGTCCTACCACCAGTAATTACGCAAATTATAATTTTGCGGGTTTGATTTTTATTACACGATGTTATTCCTTCACCGTGGACTATTTATTTGTTGTTACCTATTTAACTATATGTCCGTCCGCCTGTGACTTCGAAACAGTAAAGTCTATTAAAGCATTAATTAATGCTGGAGCACGAAAGACATCATGCCAAGGGTCCTAAAAGTTTACATCTTGACGGAAAATCAGATTTACGCTCTAATTATAGGAAAATTGTTTGGAATGTCCGGATTTTTTTTATAGCCCTTGTAGGCAGACGAGCATACGGGCCATCTGGTGGTGAGTGGTTACCGTCGTTCATGGACATCAGCAATGCCAGGGGCATAGCTAAGCCGCAGCCTACCGAAAATGTAACCGGGTATTATGTAAATAATAATGAAAATTGAATACATGAAAAAACTAATATAATTTGAAAGATACGTGTGTATACACAATAAATATGCTCAATTAACAAATGCATCCAACTCGGATAGCATCAGAGGAACTGACGCCTTTTTTCTTTTATTTTCTATCTGAAAGACAGTAAATGTCTTGCAGTTTTATTATTATTAAATTAAATCTGTATGTCAAATTAGGTAAAGTAAAATATTTTGTAGATTTTATTTGTACTATTTTGCGATGAATATGAAAAAAAATATGCTCATTTCTGTTAAAGTAAATAGCACAAATTAATCAAACAACCCGGATTATTACATAGTGTTTACTTCTAATTCAAATAATTTGGATCACTGTCTCTGATAATGTATTATTAGAGGCGACTCCCTCTTAAGTCAAAGTCGATGGGCGGAGCCATTGACGACGAGCACTCACGTGGACTCGTGACGTCATCTGGAGGGGCAACTTGTCATCTGGAGGGGCAACCGACCGACCAGCGGGGACATCACGCCACCTCGGATCACTTTTGCTGGAAGCGCGCGCAGCGTTCACTTGTCTTAGATTTAATATTCTGTGTCGATCGTTCCTACCCACTTTTGTATTTTTTTTATTTATTTAAATTATTAAGCCGTTGCTAAAATCAGAAGTGGGATAGGGCTTGTGCCCTATCCGCTTTTGGGTTATCCTGGCGTACAGTTTATTTTTAAAATTTGCATTAAATTAACAACGTAATGACCGATATACGTGTAACTGGAAGCAGGGTAGGAGGACGCTCGCATTCGCCGAATGTTCGAGACCAATATTGGAGAATAATATTGGCGCGTTTAATTGCTTAAAACTCAAATGTGAACGTTGCGCGTGAGTCGAGCCCGCTAGGGTCGCAGATAGAAGACGCACGTCCCTCGACCGCGGACGGTGGTGGCGCCGGACCCGTTGTGGCGTTGGGAATCACATCACCGCCGCCGTCAGAGTCCCGCGCGTACGACGCTACAGACAGGATCATCGGAGCATTAAGTGCACTGTCCAAAGTAAGGTCGAACCATTTTTATATTTCTAATTTTGACCCCAGCGTTAATGATATCGATTCTTGGTGCGAAGTAGATTTTTTTTGTCGGATACCCTCTTATGAAATGTAATAAATCACCAAGTAACTAGCTCAACGACTTTATCACAACCGACCTTACGGTCTATTTTTATTGACGCGATAGAACATGCTGGAGACTGAATGCTCAGTTTCGATGGGTGGAAATAACATTCGAAGGGTTCAAAATGTTACTAGTCGGCACACTCCATCAATACGTCAATTAGACAACAGTCCGACTGTCCAGGTCGGTGATCATGCAAACGGGACGCCGTGTTGTTCCATCGCCGTGTCGATTGTACCCGCGTTTGAGAATAGATGTAAAATAGTTCCACCACGCGTTGTGACAATAAAAAGGCAACTACCACATCAGCACGGAAGTTAACCGAATCCATTAGATTCGTAAATTCAGATCGAGCTCATGGTTACTTTATTTCTAAGTTTTACCCTGCCGTGCCATAGACACATTGTGTAAGGAAGTAGAATGGGCTAGATCCTTAACTGGGAAGGCACTGAGTATTTGTCACGAGTTTTGAGCTGTCTTAAGAGTGATGAGCGTACTTGGTTACACGTGTGATTGTCTAGTGACCAGACGTGGGGTAACTTCGTAAAAGACTTTAAGCCGTTGTGTCCGCGAAAGTTAGAGTATGCCAATATTCTTTATAATGTTATGCAATTAGCATCAGATTGCTTTGCCTCATACGTCGAGTGCGCCAGGAGATCGTTGCTCTGTATTAAGATGGTCAGAGGTCTGACTGACAAACTCGGAACTTTAATAATGATACGAGGCATAATGGGCCCTCTGGTTGACTCGCGAACGCTAGTCTACAGATTCACGATTTGATTTAATTTTTGGTGGAGGTCAGGTTAGGCCGAGTCCTCGTAGGGTTCAGGCACTAGTTGAGTCACCAGTGACGCGTAATGTCAAACATTCTTGGGGTTGACTGCATGCTTCCAGAGATTTACGTGGTAACATAGTTCACGTAGATGTTGTAACGTGGTAACATAGTTCACGCAGAGATTTACGTGGTAACATAGTTCACGTAGATGTTGTAACGTGGTAACATAGTTCACGTAGATGTTGTAACGTGGTAACATAGTT
Organism: Bombyx mori; assembly: GCF_030269925.1. Lineage (NCBI taxonomy): Eukaryota > Metazoa > Arthropoda > Insecta > Lepidoptera > Bombycidae > Bombyx > Bombyx mori. Next base: position 11,048,158 of record NC_085111.1, read on the forward strand.
CACGCAGAGATTTACGTGGTAACATAGTTCACGTAGATGTTGTAACGTGGTAACATAGTTCACGCAGAGATTTACGTGGTAACATAGTTCACGTAGATGTTGTAACGTGGTAACATAGTTCACGTAGATGTTGTAACGTGGTAACATAGTTCACGCAGAGATTTACGTGGTAACATAGTTCACGCAGAGATTTACGTGGTAACATCGTTCACGTATATGTTATGACGTGGTAACAAAGTTCACGTAAAGGTGTGACGTGGTAACGCAGTTCACGTTACGAGTGTATTAGCTTGACATGTTAACTTGGCCATGTCAACCAGACTTTACTCTCACAGTATATTATACACCCGATATGGTAACAGTGCCGTGTCGTCAGTACATCTAACGTAACTCAACAAGAGCCTACTATACATGAACACACTGAAATGTGATGTAAAATGCTCACAAAAACTACTAACTTTTACTAATGGTTCATGGTACCAAAATCATGATTGTAATGCAAACAATCTATTTCTATGACGATATCATAAAACACCCCGATAGCAACGCTGTGCACACAGTGAGTCCTGCATCGTCAGAGATTGAAGACGGTCATGACATCGAGGTGAACGTGGACGTCCACCAGTCAGGAGAGGCCGTATTAGAGGCGACTCCCTCTTAAGTCAAAGTCGATGGGCGGAGCCATTGACGACGAGCACTCACGTGGACTCGTGACGTCATCTGGAGGGGCAACTTGTCATCTGGAGGGGCAACCGACCGACCAGCGGGGACATCACGCCACCTCGGATCACTTTTGCTGGAAGCGCGCGCAGCGTTCACTTGTCTTAGATTTAATATTCTGTGTCGATCGTTCCTACCCACTTTTGTATTTTTTTTATTTATTTAAATTATTAAGCCGTTGCTAAAAGTATAATAATATGATAATGATATTAAACAGAGTTGTAAGCTTCGATTTTTTACTATATCATTGTACAGCTATGTAATACATAAAATGAAGTAAGAGCCTTATATAATATTATAACTATAGTTAGTGCTTAGTCGTTTTAATGGAGTAGAAGGGGGGTGGGGGGTTGGGGGGGAGTCTGCTCCCGAATGTTAACTAATAAGCAGCGGCTTGGCTCTGCCCCTGGCATTGCTGAAGTCCATGGGCGACGGTAACCACTCACCATCAGGTGGGCCGTGTGCCCGTCTGCCTACAAAGGCAATAAAAAAAAAAAAAATAATAAATTTACTTTTTACGTGATTCAAAGCGAGACTGCGTTGTACTCAGGCAGTCGATTTTAACGCAGACCGGAATAGTCAATAAAATCTCAAGAACACTCTTGCATCGCTGTAAAATTTGATGCCGTTTTAATCAACCATTTCCAAGTGTTGACGTTGGATAGTTTGGTGGGCGGGTCTTGATGTTGTCGTCTGAAACATGCAAATGAAGACATGATCGCAACACCGGGATGTTTATGTTCGGTAGACGGAGCGCCGAGTCGAAGTGAGGCCCAGATGTTAATACAACTGTCGTGCTATCGTCCTCGCCATCGTCTTAAACACGTTTTACGTAACGCCGAGCATTCGATGGCTATCTACATAAATTTGCGGTTATTTGTAGTCTCATAACGGTGTAATTTGTGGGTACTAGATCCCGACTGCTCCCTTTGCTCCAATGTTGTATTCCGGTAACATAATTGAGGGATTAATGAAAGAGAAAATATTTGATGGCTCTGTTTAAATTGGCTATATTTCTCTGGTTAACGGCCGTTTTATGCGTACTCTTTTTGCAAGTTTACTGCTATAAAATATCATTGTTTTCGATTTTTAACTTAACAGTATTTTAATGTTGAGCCCATTAGTTAGTAAGCGATTTTTTAGAATGAGTTTTAATTGGAAATAAAACGTTTGTTAAATGGCACGCTATTTGGATGAACTATTTGCCATTGTTAAAGGATAATTAACACAAGCATAGCGTAATGCCCACGCGCACTATTATCTCCTTGAATATCCTAAGTCCCTAGCTTTAGTGATGTTTCTCTCCATACATTTCGCCGTGATATAGACGACAGCGAAGAGCAATTTATCTCATTGATCCTTTTGCATACGTCTCAGTCACTGCGCGCCCGAATGGATCCTTATGTGCGTCTCCACTGAAAAGGATTTACGTATGTTAAGTTCTAACATAAAAGATGAAAAAAAATGTGAAAGCCTCTAAGACTGAATTCTGATATTCATCACGACCCCAATAAGATGATGTATTCTTGAGATACTAGGACAAGAGATATACGTAAAAAGTTTAGTTCTTTTCTTTTTAGTCAACAAAAGTGGACGAGTGAGCATACGTTACACCTGATTGTGAATAGTTATTATTGGTTATGGACATCAGCAATGCCAGGGGCTAGCCTCGTTCGGGAACATGTCATCGCGTTCAAAATATTTAGCGTGGAAGAGAGTTCATCCGAGATCCGCCTTGAACGTGGAAATTATGTGTGAAACCGAAATGTGGATGAGCGCAACGGTTCTGGATAATATGGATGAAGTTAGCTTCGGTGATGGGTATTGCGTAGTTAAAATGGGGATGACAGAATTGCCTAAGAGATACTTAGAATGCTTCCTGTGAAACATACGATATGGAACTCAATGGACTGAAGGTCGAGCGTAGATAAATACATTATAAACGGTACGCGAGATCGGCATTACGGTTAATTCGAATGGCCATCTTTGGAATGGAGTTATTTGAAAGTTTAGCGTTTTTTTTTTTTTTTTATTACTATTATTATTATTTTTTTATGATTGAAAGTTTACTGGTGGCCCGAAGGCCTTTCCAGTTTCACCAGGACAGGTGGGCGAGCAAAGGCTCAGCCAAGAGGGGTGGGACTTGCTAACAACTGCCCGAGCGCCTCCGAAGGAGACCTAACAACTCAAGAGCAATTGTTTCGCGAATGAATCTACCACCGGATCGGAATCGCGACCCGCTGAGAAGATCCGGCGAGAAACTCAGCGGGCTGATGCATGGGTTAGGTTGCACGTCGACCTCTTTGTCGAGTTCGACGAGTACGGTTACCGGGGTCCCTAAGCCTGCCCCTAGTATTAGAGCTGAAGGCATCTAATGCAAAGGTTATTGGATCTGATGGATCCGTAAGGACGGGTTTAGCGTTCGCAACTGTACACCATACCAGAGCGGTCTCTATTCGTGCGTGAATTGTCGCTTTGTTTTGCGACGTTCTCCTAACATAGAAGCCCACTTAGCTATACCGTTCCCGTGACTCCGATAATAACGGCAGCCCGAAACAACGACCCCAAAAATCCAATAAACTCTAAAATGGATGCATGGAATTATTGTTCGTTACTGTATTAATCAGTTAACGTAAATAGATACTTTTAGATGAATTTTGATTAACTAAGAATACATCTATACATATAAATAAAATTAGAGTGTCTGTTTATAGTATTGAAATAACCGCTTTTTACTACATGCATGTATACGGTACATACATCAAAATATTTTTTTTTACAATTTTTGTCTGTCTGTCTGTTTGTTTGTTCCGGCTAATCTCTGGAACGGCTGGACCGATTTTGAACCGATTGCTAATAGGTAGCTGATGATATAAGGAGTAACTTAGACTTACTTTACTTTTTTTAGACTAGCTTCGCCCTGCGGCATCACCCGCAGTTATTGTCGTACCGCGCGCAACAAGGCAGGCTTCGCCTATCAATAATAAAATTTAAGGTTTCCGAAGCGAAGCGAGGGCGGGTCGCTAGTTCACAATAAAGTTGAACTTACGCTATTGAAAATACTTCTTGTAGAATACAGATATATATTAGATAGGTATAATATTAATTAAGAAGTACCCTTTTACAATTTAGCAATCGTTATACAAATTTATTCTTGTGTTCACTAGCGCTAATGGAATCGTTCACTTGACGTGAGGTGAAGCAAACAAAAGTTAACGCTTAGTTTGTGTTCGTTTTTAGCCGTATGCAATTTGTATAGCACCGCACTAGCGTTCCTGGGATAAGCAAATAAACTCAGTAAAGCTAAAATAATTAGGATGTACTTCAGATGTGCTAATGTTTAAAACTGTTCAGATAATTTGCATATAATTTCTTGTTTAGATAATAGTCTGTTTATTTCTGCACAAAAACTGTCATGTGCAATCTGATTAGCAGCATAGCAGTCGCATCTGTAAATTAGAATATTGTAAAGTGGCATTGTATTATTATCATAATTAATATTGGTTCGTAAACTTATTTATGTACCCTTATTTTTTATTTTATTCATAATTTCATGTTTCTTCTTACAAAAGAAACAAACTTCTCATTTAAACTTTCAACCTATAATTCATTGTATTAGAGGTGAAATTTTTGAAAAACGTCACTGTCCACATATACATTTATTTCTGAGCAGGTATATAAAACTTCGTGTTTATTACTTTGAAAATGACGGAGTTCCATACAGTGGTTCATATCTTAGTTTATTAAGGATAAGTATAAATTGTCCAAAAATGAAGTGGACAATTACATCACAAAAGGCATTAGCTACCACAGTTGCAAGGTTGTAGCCCCAGCATCTTAAACTCCTTACGTTGATGAATTGTCTAGTCAGTCAGCCAAAACAATGAATTATGGTTGTTTAAGTTGAGACTATGAGTTTCTGTCTAAAGGTTGATAGTAATGTTCATGTTGGTCAGGATAGTCACCAATAGACCAAAAGTCGTGGTCTCGTCACGTCGAGCAGATCTCGTAAGGTACAGACTACCTATAATAAATAATTATACTGTATTTTTGATAAATTGTGTTTTTTATTGTCGCTGTAGTTAGGCAATACCAGAACCATAGTTAAGCTGCAGCCTTCTGCTAAAATATTAGAGATAAGCGGATCAATAATTAGTTATGTCGTATTCTTTTAGCTTGTAAATATTAACACTTATAATATAATGCAGTGAACTAGTTATATTATATGTATACCAGTTTTTTTTAAATATTATTTTTTGTTAAACGTTTAAAGAATTTCTATGGGAAAATGGCTGTGTGTTAAAGTGCACATAATTTAATTAAGGATTATTGTAATATCGTGTATTTAAATTGTGCACAAAAATGTCATGTTTTATTTATTATATTAGGCCCAGCTTATCGCAAAATGTAGGATGGAATGTGTGGCGGAATACTTGACCTAAATATGTTCCGGGCACATAGCAACATTTTACTGCCATAGCCAAATTTAGTTATACAAAAACTTAAATTAACATTACCGCATAATGCTTAAATACGCACAAGTCATCAGTCAACAAGTTGAAATTACTATGTAGTTTTTTAGCATATGAAACAACAATTTCAGTAACACAAAATTTTATCTATTGATAAAGTTTACTCTTTTATATTATACTAGCGACCCAAACTCGCTTCGCTTCGGAAACTGTAATTTATTATTGACTTCTCCACTATTTAATGGATGTTATTATACATATAAACCTTTCTGTTCAATCACTCTATCTATTAAAAAACCGCATCAAAATCCGTTGCGTAGTTTTAAAGATTCGCATGCATAGGGACAGATATAGGGACAGAGAAAGCGACTTTGTTTTATACTATGTAGTGATTAAAAAAAAAAAAAATTATAGTAAGAATTTCACACCGTGTGTTTTTCCAATTTTCATTAAGTTGGGTTCTAAGTTGTTATTCTGATTATTGTCTAATACATAAACCGATTTTGCTGTATGCCGTGGAGCAATTGTAAAATTTGCATATTAGCCAAACCTCGCTAATGGATTACGCGCGTCGTCAATAGCAAGAGCAGTTTGTACTTGTTCTCGACAATCAACATAATTGAATACTTAAAGCAGCTGAGCATCGAAGTGATGGCTAATATTAATTTTGTCACGAACGAATGGTTCCTGTCAAAAAGTAAGGGCTTAATGTAAATCCTCCTCTCAGCACCTTTTGTCAAAGTTTTAACGCGTAATTATAAGTTGTAATACCGGTTTTTTTAGGTATTTATTCGAAAGTCGACTGAATAAACAGTCAAACAGTATATTGAATTTTAAGTACCACGTATCGTGCAAATAATTATAAATGTAGTTCTAATACGTTAGGTTCAAATTGATATTCCCAATATTAGAAAATAAATAGATTTAAATTGTTTTGTTAATAGTATTCAATTATTCGTTTTTAATATTTGAGTTTTCAACAGATGACTAGTCTCTTCACGTAGCTACGGGTTGGTGCTTATTCTACCTATGCTGATAGCCTTGAGAGGCTATTTCAGCTTCACCGTAACGTGTGTAGGTGAGCTCACGGGGCTCAAGCCGGAGTGTTGCTAACACTGACCCTAGCAAGTGCAGTGCTTCGCAGAATTTACCACCGGATCGGAAACGCGACCCACTGAGACGATCCGGCGAGAAACTCAGTGGGCTGTGTCTATGGGTTAATTCGCTCGTCGAGCCCTTCGTCGCAAGCGACGGGTTCGACGAGGACGGTGACTGGTGCTTGTGGTGCCTAAAAGCACAGCAGCAGTTAATGGATCGGGAGGATCCGTAATGACATGCTTTGCTTTGGGTGACGTCGACTGTTTACCATTCGGTCTACAGGATCGGGTATGTAGTTTCCAGCGGCCACGACAAGAGGGTTCTCATGTCGTGACGCCTTCTCGAAGTGGCAGGTAGCTACCAGATCTCAAGATACTATTAGTTCGTTCTGTGTGAAATGAAAGTCCGTAATGAATAACATCCTACTCGTCCGTGACCACGAAAACTGTGAAGTGCTCCAAACGTCGGAAATAATAATATAATGACAAACAAAAAACGAGATTACGAGATTAAAACCTCAAAATTAGTTTTGGTAAGTTAATGGTATGTTGGTGGTAAGGGTATGTTAATAATGCACCGTCAATGTTAAACGCGTCATCGAAATTAACGAAACATTGATATATTAGAGGTTAAAATTGCCGATTTGTACTGAAAAATTGAAATCGTTTTTTTTTTATGTAACATATTTATTTAATCAAAATATCTATGATTATTATCTATATAGTGCTGCCATCTATTAGGAAGGACATTTATGTCTTTGCGATAGAACTCTGGTGATGTAGATTCTACAAACGGTGTGAAAGAATTTTGTTTTTTTTTTTTTTTTTTATGATTGAGAGATTACTGGTGGCCCGGAGGCCATTCCAGCTTCACCAGGACAGGTGGGCGAGCAAAGGCTCAGCCAGGAGGGGTGGGATTTGCTAACAACTGCTGAACAATGAATCTACTACCGGATCGGAATCGCGACCCACTGAGAAGATCCGGCGAGAAACTCAGCGGGCTGATGCATGGGTTAGGCTGCACGTCGACCTCTTTGTCGAGTTCGACGAGTACGGTTACCGGGGTTCCTCAGCCTGCTCCTAGTGTTAGAGCTGAAGGTATCTAATGCAAGAGTTATTGGATCTGATGGATCCGTAAGGACGTGTCTAGGGCGACGACGGTGACTTGCTCCTGCGTGATCAGGATTCGGGGAGTAGTCAGCGGCGGTAACGATAAGGCAATTATCATGACGCATAGCCTTATCGAAGTAACGTTCCGACACTGACTTCATGTGTTTGCGGATCGATTCGAGGCCCAGGTCGTCGTGTAGGTCGACGTTCCTCACGAACCACGGAGCCCCGACGGCTAACCTGCAAAAGCGGGATTGTAGGGATTGGAGGGTGTCTATGTGTGTGCGGGCCGCGTGAGCGAACACCACACTCGCGTAAGTCATGACGGGCCTTATGCAAGTTTTGTAAAGTGTCACCTTGTTCCGAAGGGACATTTTACTCCGCTTACAGATCATGGGATAGAGTCTGCCGAGAATAAATGCGGCACGATCGCGGACTGTTTTTATATGCGGGCGGAATGTCATGGATGCATCCAGGGTGACTCCCAGGTATTTGACCTTCCTAGCCCAAGGTATAGGTTGGCCGAAGAGGGTGATCGGGGGTGTGATATTTCTCCTCCTAATGCGGGAGGAAATAAGCGGTGAGTTTCCCCTTTGAAATAACACTGCTGTGCTTTTCGCTGGGTTGATGTCTATGCGCCATTTTCGGAACCACTGTCCGAGGGTTAACGCTGCACTCTGGAGCTTACTCGCGATTAGGGACTTGTTTCTACTTGAGTAGTAAACGGTTGTGTCGTCAGCGAATAAGGCTAGCTGGGTCGGCGGCGACCGGGGTATATCGTTAATAAATAAACTAAATAGGAGCGGAGAGAGAACGGAGCCTTGCGGGACTCCAGCCGTGAGTGGTCGCGGGGAGGAGCGGGTTCCCTCTACTCGATATCGAATCGAATCGAATTTTGCGATGTCGAAGAAGAGGGCTCCCGTGTAGATCGGTTTTGGTCGGTTAAGTCCTACAAGAATGTGCTCCGTGAGGCGGTGCACCTGTTGTACGCATGAGTGATTTGCACGGAATCCGAATTGTTCATCGATGAGAATGCCCTTTGATGAGACGAAGTCTCTGAGGCGTTTGTAGAGCAGACGCTCATACAGTTTGCCCAGAGACATGAGGAGGCTAATCGGGCGGTAACTCGTCGGATTATTTTTTGGTTTACCGGGTTTGTGTATGCCGATAACGTCCGCTTCTTTCCACACCGCGGGAAAGATACAGTTAGCCATAGCGGCATTGAAAATAGATGCCAACATCACGATGAGTTGGACGGGTAGAAGTTTAATAACGCGGTTAGATATACCGTCGGAACCGGGAGCCTTACGAGGACGTAGGTCTTTGATCAGGTCTTTAACTTCCATTGGGGTGACGGGTGGTAACGCATCCGAGGGTGGCAAGGAGGCTCTGCGTTCTACCTCACTGTCTACTAATTCTACATGAACAGGGTCCGCGGATTGAGTGCTGGGCGTGCACTGGGTTTGCAATGTATCGGCCAGCAGCTCTGCTTTTTCGTCATCATCAAACGCCGCGAATCGGCCTGAGGGGCCTACGAGGGGGGGCATAGTTACTACCGTATCCGATTTGAGAGTACGAGCTAAGCGGTAGTAAGACCTTTGGGAGGGCGCGAGTGTTTCTAAGAAATCAGACCATCTGGCATCTCGGACTTCGGCGATGCGAGACTTTACGTCGCGTTGTAGGGCACGCATTCGAATACGATTTTCCGCGGTAGGATACCTGTCGTAGGCGCGTATCGAGGCGTTCTTTGCTCTAAGGAGTTCCCTAATATCGTCGGACAATTTGAAGCGGTGAAGGAAGTCCTCCGCTACAACTTGTTTCGATGACCTATCTAATGTCGAGGTGATGTGTGACGTTAAGATGTCTATGGCTTCAGCGGTATCCTGAGGAGACGGGGTAGAGTCCGGGCTAAACGGGAGCGATGGTGGATCAGATTCAGCCAGGCTGATGCCCAGCGTGTGCCAATCCACCACAGTCCTCGTGACGGGAACGGAATCGGGAGAGCGACCGAGCTTCATGACGACGGGACGGGGGTCTGAATCTAACTCTGAAACTACTTCGATCGAGTGTAAGCGCAGAGTTACGTTTTTTAATAACGCTATGTCGAGTATATCCGGGCGATGCGCGATATTTAGCGGGTAGTGAGTCGGGGTTAGCGGAGCGATGATATCGAAGGCGAGATCATCGACTAACGCGTCGAGCCGCCTGCCATTAGGGGTTGTGGTGTGAGAGTTCCACCTGATGTGTTTACAATTTAGGTCACCCGCCAGAATGACAGAGCTTCCCATGCTGAGCAGCGCCTCGATATCACTGCTTAGAACGATCTTATCCGGTGGAAGATAAACGGACGCGATAACGATCGGCGCGTGTCCCGTCAGTGAGATTCGGCATACTGATGCTTCGATGTTAACGAGCGCGGGGGGATCGAGCGGGATGCAGTGCAAGGCTCTTCTGTAGTAGATGACGGTACCACCACCACGAGCAGTGAGCCTATCGTTCCTAACCATGTTATAGTTCGCGATTTTAGGGTCGCGGCGCGCGGGCTTAAGTAGAGTCTCCTGTACTAAAAATATGTCAATTTGATGGTCACGCAAAAAATCACAAACCTGATCACGTTGATTTGCGAGACCGTATGCGTTAAAAAATCCTATCGTTACGGATAGGGCTTTCAGCCTACTTTTGTACGCCATTGATTACCGGCGGAGTGAGGGGAGGACGTACGTATTTAACGACGCGTATACGTCGGCGTATTCTTGCACAGCGGCGATGAAGTGCTGTGCAGTGGAGGCGGCACGGATGGCGTCACCTAAAGCGTTAACGCGCTCAAAGTTAATCGATTGAAAGAAGTCGATCGCTAGAGCGAGATTGTCGGACGCTGTCGGAGGGCAATTCGCGGGGGAGGGGCGTATCGCGGGGGCGGGACGAGTCGCGGGGGCAGGACGAATCGCGGAGGAGGGAGTTGTAGCCGTGTTCGTGTACGGCAGCGGTTTCGCCCAGGCCGAGCCACTGGGCACCGGCGCCGGAACGAACGCTGGCTTAGCCTGCGACACAGAGGGTGCCGAGGCATTGATGTCTGGGTGGGAAGCTCGGAGGCGGTTTTGGCGGGCGACGCGGCGATTTATTTTCGGGGCTCGGGGGCATCCGCGGTAATTTGCGGGGTGACCCTGTGTTCGACACAGGACGCAGCTAGGCGGTTCCGTCGCGGTTTTTTGATCGCGAGTGCATAGGGCCGTAGCGTGATCGCCTAAACACTTGACGCATCGGGGGCGCGCGTGACAGTTACGGGAAGAATGCCCGTACAGTTGACAGTTATGGCACTGGCTAGGAGTGCCTTTTTTATGGGGGGCTTCGACGGCGATACCGGAGAGCCTACAGACGGTCCGTATGTTAAAAATTTGCTTACCCTCGGGGGTAGGCTGGAGGGCGACTAGAACCATATTATATGGCTCCCTACCGCGGCCGGTGTGCATGCGGTGCACTGAATTTACTGGTAGGCCTTGTTCCAGAAGGTCGGCCTTGACGAGTTCGGCATCTAACTCTTTAGGGATGCCACGTATGACGGCACGAAGTTCGCGCTCCTCCTGGAGCGTATACGTATGGAAACTTATACGCTCCTTACGGAGGTAAGAAGAGAGGGCCCTATGGTCATCGGGTGTTTGAACCTTAATTTGAATGCCGTTCGCGAGGTTACGGGCATTCGTGAAATTAATATTTTTGGCCTTAAGGGCCAGGGAAACTCGTTCCCAGGCTGCCTTCTCTTGAAGGATTACCGGGGGAGGGGTTTGGATTTTCTTTTGTACTACCGGACGCGGCGACGGTGTAGCACGGGCAGGGGGAGCAACGGGGGTCGGTGGACGGAGGCGCGACGCGTTCGCGGCTCTGCTTACTTTGGCGGCCGCGGGAGCTCGGGCTTCCGCAGCGCGCCTCTTACCTTTTTGGACTACTGTGAATCCATCAGTCGAGGGGGCGGGGGAAGGATCGACCTCCATGTCCGACTCCGAGTCGGATGAAGAGGAGGGCGCGGGCGACCCGCAGGCGGGCGTTTTAGAGGGCGCAGGGTTGACGGTCGCGACGGAGGCCACGGACAATTGCTCGGGGGCAGAGGACGGCGCGGGCGCGACGCAGGCCGCGGAAGAACGCGTGGACGCGACGTGTGCTGCGGATGAGTGCAGGGCTGGAACCGAGACCGCAGCGATCGACGCGGGAGCTTTGCTCGCGAGTATTGGAGACACGGGAGCGGCGGGCGCGACGGAGACCGCTTCTGAGTTCGCGGCGTGATTGGCCTTAAATTCTAAAAATTCGGCCGATAATGTCGGGTACCTCAGGTGGAGGAATTCCGCGAACAGATCGATCGTGGACTCCATTGTAACTATCACGTGCCCAGGGGGGGCTACCCCGGGACTTTAAACACACTCGCCTTACGGCGAGGCCCCAATCTTATAATAACCACGATTAATTACGGCACACAACCGTCCGCTTACAAACGGGCCACTAAGTTGCCGAACGAATTCCAGGAATTTAGGGGTCCGCCCGTTCACAAACGGCGGTGCGACGCAATTAGCACAGGTAGTAACTTCCGAGAAAACACTTGGACGCCAGATGTGCCACGAACCGAGGTCGGGCGATCGAACGAACAATGAGCACGTCAGCACGCGGCGAGTGCTTGGATCGGTGAGCATTTTGTACTGCCTTCTGGGAAGAAAACTTTTATCACGTAGAAAATTGTCCAAATCACGAAAAAAATGGTAGTACGTTGGAACAAGGTCTGGCGAATACGGAGGGTAACGAATGGTTTCTAATTGCAGTTCTTGTAGAGCTAAAACGGTTTCTCGTGCTGTATGACGTCTCGCGTTATCATGGAGCAATAATGATGAAGATCGATTCATGAGTCCGGGATGTTTCACAAGTTTTGCTATCATTGTTCGGAGCTCGGCACAGTAAACATCAGCCGTTATTGATTCACCAGATCGGAGAAAGCTATAGTGGGTAACATCATGCTGAGACCACCAACAGTTACCACTACCTTTTTATTGGTAAACTATGCTTTAGGATACTGTAGCGGTGTTTTACCTGGGACCATTGCATTTTTCGCTTACGGTTATCGTAAAGAATCCACTTTTCATCCCATGTCACAATTCGATCCAATATTCCTTCATTTCTGTATCGATTCAACAAGGCAACAAGTTTCAATACGCGTTTATTTCTGCAGATCAGTCAAATCATGAGGCACCCATTATTCATATTTTTTTATTTTATTGATTTGACGCAAATGAGTCAATATTATTGGTAAGGTATCGTTATACTATGGCGCTAATTCCCGGGTAGTTTGGCTCGGATCGGGTTCCACCATCTCTTTCAATTTATTGTTATTCACATGTGTGGGCGGTCTTCCATGTGGTACGTTCTTCAAATCAAAATTTCCATTTTGAAAGCGTTTAAATCAAAATCTCACGGTGCGTTCATTAGCAGTCCCCTCTTCAAACGCAACATTGATGTTGCGAGCTGTTTCTGCAGCGTTAGTTCCGCGTTAGAACTCGTATTAAAAAATCTCTCGAATTTTCGAAGTATCCATCTTTTTTGTCTAAGCTGAATAAGAAAAACAACTGAAAGTCGATAATCGAATGTTGTAAATTTTTTAAAAGAAGAACCTCATAAGTACCATTTGAAAAAAGTTTCACTCAAAAATGTCAAACCATGAAGGCTCTATGTCAATTCGAAGTTATCTGCTACAATAGAACGGCAATTTCATACTTTAACCCCTACTGTTTTATTTTATATGCAAGCGGATATATTGACTAATTTTGGATACTTATTCTATAATTTATGGTTGTTAAAAAAACTGCGGTTACATTTTCATCACGGCAGAATCAAGCAAATCAGTGAGCGCTTATTAGATGCAATACTTTTTAAATTCCACAACAGCTCTTATTTCATGACAAATAAGACGTCAGCGAGATAATCAGAAGCTCGTTTGTAGATTTAATTTTCATTCTCAGTGTTTTGGCATTTTGATTACAATTTTAGAACACTATTTAAGTAAATAGTATAATAAATTAATAATAATAACTTATCTTATTGCCTATATTTTTGTTGAACGAGCTGACTGATTTGAAACTATGTGATTGTGCTGTATTTGTTACGCTTACGTAAGAAGGAATTCAAAAGAGAATTTGCATCTAATTTATTCTATTGAAATGGCGGTAGAGATTTTTCTTCGCATACTAATAAGGCGTTCCTTTGTTTTACGTGAATCCTCTAATAGATTTCAAGTGAATCTAGTTTCTGGACACTTTCAATCTATTACCGCCCACATATTTTGTCAGACAGTCAATATCTCAGCGAGGTATGCAATCTCGCCTAAGGTGCTCTGTCCGGATCGCTCGCATATCTACAATCGGCGCCGGGTCTCTGCTGTGTGGGCATTCTCGCTTGGAGTTCAGGACATCTCATAGTCTATGATAGTAAATAGCTTAGAACATATTTGGATAATATCGAATATTGTAAACCTTGTTAGATAATCCATTTGGTTGTGTTAAATTATATTAGCCCATAACCGGACGTGATTTAATCTTTGAAGAATACCAATATACTATGTAGTTTTATATTTTTGCTAGTTTTGGTTGCTATTAATAGAAGAGTTGAGGATTCATGTGATGCTGACACCTATGAATCTGACATATAAAGTTAAAGTTTCAACTTAATAATTCGTCCTTCAATCCAGGATCCATGCCTGTTATGTCACAGAACAAGGACCACCCTCTTCTTACTATAACTTTGATTGTTCGAATGCGCGAACAAGCTCACGGTAAATCTGGTTTTAAGGGGTTAGCGAAGCCCATACAAAACCACCAGAATACCAGTAGGTACTCATTTAGAGACACGATTTTGAAGTATCAATTATATTATACAACGGATGTCCCATCCTTCAGACCGGAATGCAAAACTGGTTCACGACATATATCTAATAGGCAAGACAGTGGTAACTGCTCCTAAAGTTATAAATTTTACGGCTTTGTATTTTATTATACGATGCTATTAATTCATAGTGAATGTCATTCGTGAATTCGAGATAAGCGTTTCAATAGAAAAGTTGATACCCGCCTTCGGGTTTCGAACCCCGGTAAAATCGCTTCGCTTATTACGATTAGGTCGGGCATCTTGTTATGGGCTACGACAACTTCAACCAAGTTAAAGTTGTAGGTATTAAAAAAAGAAAAAACCTCCGTTTGGAGCTTTTTGGAAATTCGAGCAATATCACTACCTTATAGGCTGCAAGTCCTAAGTCATATTTTAAAATACGCGACCAGGTTCTAGGTGCTATCTTCATCTCCCGAGATAAAATCTTTTGCTTTCGGACAGCATTTCTTCGAATTCTTTCCTTTACTGCTTTGACTACCTTTTTCGTACGAACACTACGTGGACGGTCAGATCGTTTTCTGTCACAAACAGAGGAGATTTCATTGCACTTATTAATAGCCCGGTACATAAACATTTTACTAATATCAAGCGTATGGAGAGTTTTAAAAATTGCATTTGGCTCCATACCTACTTTGTGTAATGCAATCACAGAGATTCGGTTCTCTTTATCATCCCACTCCATTTTAATATCGCAAAATATTGTACAATGTATTGGCGCCAAAATGAGAAAACTCAATGAGCAATCATATAAAAATGACAGATTCCAAATTCAAATGTAATAATTTGTTTATTTCTAATTGTAACAGTATTTATGGCCAGACCAAGTAGAATAGGTCCTTTTTTTACGCAATTAAATGCTTTGGTGCGAAACCCTTTCAATTTTAATAAATTTCGTTTTCCCAAAATAATCTTATTGGGGTTTCTTCGAACGGTTCGGTAATGGGCATAAATATTGATATCAGGAATCTATTGGTATCAGGCGCATTGTCTGAACACCTGCTCGTCGCTGTATCGGAGCCTGGAGCAATACCCACAGGTAAACCCGCATAAATAACCATGATGTTTCAATTTATATTCATGATATTAGTAAGTCAAATGGAATGTACGTCACATTTGATTCCCTTTGTTGTTTAAACAAATATTGAAAGCTCGTGTGCTTCAGAAATTGCACGCTCGGCTTATTGCGGTCTAGACGGTGTTAAGCTATGGCTGAGTGAATATCTTTTGTTACAAGATTGTTTGTTAAGTTTTAAGCTTTTATTTCATAAAAAAAAAACAAAGTTCTTTGTTTAAAATTTCAAAAACAGTCTTGTTACTTAAACTTCACATAAGAACCTATACTTCTTGGGCATAATTGAATTATTTATCAACTGTCCTGTCACAAAAATAATTTATTAATTGTCATATTATTTACTTTACTCATAAATACTTTCATATTTATATATTATATAGATTTGGATTTTTACATTCTCGACAGTGAAATAATTTATCGGAAATACGCCATCCCTTAAAATACACTGTTATATGAATACTACTACTACTAAATAGTACCAATAATAGTATTATTTTTACGGCTTAATTTCCTGAGTCTTCCATCTCCAAGTTCTTCCGTGTGTGGGTATTGGTGTGTACAAAGTGTCGTCTGCATATCGCAGGCCGGAGATCTTCAAGCCACCGAATCTGTCCAGTCTTGAAGTATAATTCTCTAAGAAAAAAAATAGGATGATTGAATATTACTGATTGTCTTGAAAAGAAAATTTTATAATAATTTTAATATTTTCAGTCTGGTCTACGAGTAGCGATCTACCATCGGAATGACGAAATTACGCGGGTTTGAAATTGTACTCTATACACAGCAGCTTATCATTGGTCAGTGTTCAGTAATGTGTCTGATCTATTTCTAGTAATTTTTATTCCACGTATAGATATTTTTTTTATTGCTTTGATGGGTGGACGAGCTCACAGCCCACCTGGTGTTAAGCGGTTACTGGAGCCCATAGACATCTACGACGTAAATGCATCACCCACCTTGAGATATAAGTTCTAAGGTCTCAGTATAGTTACGACGGCTGCCCCACCCTTCGAACCGAAACGCATTACTGCTTCACGGCAGAAATATGCAGGGTGGTACCTACCCGTGCGGACTCACAAGAGGTCCTACAACCAGTAACGAAGAATCAGATTTGAAAGTGTAGTAATTTTTCTCTGTTATGGCATACATACATATACGAAAACAGCAAGCCTTGATTTTTGCCGATTCTTCTCATTCGTGAACTTCATATCGAATCAATTATAAAGTCATGCCCAATGGGTCATTCTGGCCTAAAGGATAAAAAGCCCGGTGTTCCTGCAGGCAGGTTGGTTTAATTTTTTCTAAGGTAATACGTACTAAGCATATATTCACGAGTAACTTCGACGGTAATTATATCGTGTAATAAAAATAAAACCCGCAAAATAATTATGTGCGTAATTACTGGTAGAGATTTTTGCGAGGCCGCACGGGTAGGTTCTACCGCCCCGCATATTTCTGCCGCATAGTCGTTGTACTATAGAACTGAAACTCAGACCTCATGTCCTTAGGTGGATGGTGGCATTTACGTTGTTATCTATGTGCTTTACCATGCCATGGTCCATGATCTCGTTCTCCCGCTTAAGCAAAAAAATAATAATTTTTCTCTTCGTAAAACGGTTTTAGCTGAAATTAACTGTTATAGTCTCTGTTAAGCTGACGATGTAATTTCAGCTTGAATGCAGCCTCCAATGAGAAAGCAAATTGAATTATCGATGCGATGTCCTCGTCACGGCAGCGGCCGGATTGAAGTTCCGACGCGCGTCTAACGCTGCTCGGTTAAGTTTCAGTCTGACGGTTCTAATTTAGACTAAAATAGCCAATCTGTCCAATCCCCTATTACTGACTTCCAAAGTAGCTTAAATGTTTGTCGTTACTGTGGTTTCGGTGCTATCAGCTCCAATAAAATGTCTTATAATAATCGTATCGTACCTTTGTTTGATCTGCCTGGAATTTGGGTTGAATTTCATGAATATTATTAGAAGGTTGTCAAAACTGACAAAAGACAAAATTATTTATGTTATTTGGACATGTGTTACTAAATACGTCAAAATATTAGGTACCTACGAATTTTCCGTTTAGAATACAAATTGATGTTGTAATTATTTTTTATTTCTATCAATCAAAATAATATGTACTCATGGTATCGTTGCATCTCTGCGAGTGCAGTGGTGATTGTTTAATGCCTTTCTCGAAGAACTCAGGTGTACAAGAGCCAACAATCTCTTCGAATGTATTTTGTATTGCCTCTCGGGTATATTAGCTTTTCTTTGCCCAGAAGTTGTCCAAACTTTGGAAAAAGTAGAAGTCAGTCGGCGCAAGGTCTGTAGAGTTTGGTGGAAACCATTTATCTAGCTTTTGTAGCTCAGAGAAGGTCTGTTGTGCCGTATGAATTTGAGTGTTGTTATGTAGGAGCACCAGGGATGAGTGATTAACCAAGGCGGGCCAGAGATTCGAGAGTTTCTACATCATTGTGTCCAGTTTCTTACAGTACATATCCGAAGTAATCCTAGTGCTATTTGGTAAGAAGCTGTGATGAATTATGCTGAGAAGGGAAGGGAAGCGAAGGGATGAGAGAACGAAAAGAAAGAAGGAGAAAGAGAAAGAGAAAGGTATTATACACTACTCGCTTGTGTATACGACTGTCGCGCCTGCGCAAGTCTCATTTAACGGTTTTATTCCACGGACTTTTTCTTACGGTTTTACTATCACATTTTTTTCAGTTCGGTCGCGCAGCAAAATCCCTATCTCCTCCAAGCCTGCCGTAAGGAACTTCGTTCCAATTATAAACGCGAAATTAAACCGCGAATGTAGTTTTTTTATTTTAATGGTTTAATAAATATCACAGCTGTTTCTTGAAGGAAACTTCAAAATATCAAATAACATTTTAACGAAATGTCTTCTTTATGATGCAAACTTTTACGAAAAATTGAAATTCTCTACCGTTTTGACAATTGAGACCTATTGTAGTCGGGGTTCAAACGATGTCCAGGAAGTCGCTTTAGTCGCCTGATCTCACACCTTTGCGACAGAGCTTTTGACCTGCTGAACCGTGATTTGTAACGGGTGACTAATGATTCTTGAATTTCCTCGTGTTGTAAAGCTTACTTTTATTCACGCTTTGATACCATTGTCATCATTATGCGGCCATGCGTTCTTTATTGTGGGCATTATTACTTGGTTATGTCCGTGGGCTCCGATGACCACTCGAAACCGGGTGAGACTGGCCTTAAAGTGATCTCGGTCATTAATTCACTTAATACAAGACAGCCAAACAATTTTCACGCAAAATGTGAAACTACAATTTCGTCGTAAAATAGTTGTAAATCAAAATGAGAACTATTATCTACTTTTAAATACGATTTCCAACTGAAAAAAGCGGAATGATAAAAACTAAAACGAATGCAACAATTGTAAAATGATGAAAAAATAAATAATGTACCGCTTCTGAAATTATTCTCAGCGTGACTTTAAAAAAAAACAGTTCAAAGTTGCACGTCTTCGTTATCCAGGGCACGTTTTGAAACGGGATCAACTGAATCAAGTAGAATGAAATTCAATCTAGCAGATTTTATTGTTTTTTGCTGCTTCGCGAGTATTTCTACGACTGGATCAGAATCGTGACTCGCTGAGAAGATCTTGCGAGAACTTTGTGTGATGTTGTTTTGGGCTAAGTGTCAGTCACTTCAAGCTCATCGAAGAGTGAGGTGACCTGTGATGTGGCTGCTGTTTTAGAACTAGAAACATCCAGCAGCTCGAAAGGATCGAGTGACTCCATTAGGACGTGATGACGGGTAACATTTGGTATTATTTTAATTTGGGTGTGGATCACGTAAGTGAATATTACACTCACATACATATGTATCTCATTTGGGGGCGAATGCGAATTTTATAAAGTATCACCTTACTACAAAGGCTTACTTTGTTAACATTGTGTTTTTTTTATATTATTACTTATGGACTTCAGCAATGCCCAGGGGAGAGCCAAGCCGCTGCCTAAAAGTAGAGCCTGCCTAACGCTATCGTGGAACGATCTTATGTCAGGACAGAAGGTCATCAAGCTTTTCAGGGTGACTATCAGATACATGATCATCTTGGCCCAGAGTATAACCAAACCAAACAATTGCTAAAGAACATAGAGTGGTTTTCCTGTGATTGTAACAAGAAAAGAATAGGATCTAGAACCCTCTTTCGAAGGTCTTCCTGGTTCACGTAGGGTTAACAGCAATTCATCGCTTCTAGAATCACTCATTGTCGCAAAGTTATGGCAGCGGTCTGAAGATTCTTCATGATAAAGCCAGGAATTTAACGCGACCCGTCTTCGCATACAAGGCTTCGACGAAGACGGTGACCGGTGCTTGGAATAGTGCGTATTGATAGATAGATAGATAGCCGCAAAACTTGAAAACAATTCATATCAGCATGTATTCGAAGCGTTTTCAAGAGCTATGATAGGATGTTGAATTTGTTACTTTTACAGGAAAACATAAAAATAATGATCATAATGTTATTACTTTAGTAAGGTAGTTTTCATAAATAATAATAAGTAGATGCGCAGAAATTACTGCCATGAGAGAGCTTAGGATTCGTCTGTCGACTACCTCCACATTGCACATTGTTCACGACATGTAAAATAGGAAAGTATTTATGCTTAACTCAGCTCTGAGGAATTGTTCAAGATGATACCAACGTCTCATTTTTACCATCGCACCGCCCGCCACCGGAGTAGAGTTCATCCATACTACCTGGAGCCACTGCGGTCATCCACAGTGCGTTTCCAGAGATCTTTTTTGCCACGTACCATCCGGCTATGGAATGAGCTCCCCTCCACGGTGTTTCCCGAGCGCTATGACATGTCCTTCTTCAAACGAGGCTTGTGGAGAGTATTAAGCGGTAGGCAGCGGCTTGGCGCTGCCCTTGGCATTGCTGAAGTCCATGGGCGACGGTAACCACTCACCATCAGGTGGGCCGTATGCTCGTCTGCCTACAAAGGCAATAAAAAAAAAAGCTGGTGTTAGAACAAAACGGCGCGGTCACGAGTGGTGGTGCATGGCTTTTAAAATAAATATGGTTTTAATTTTGAACGAGGCTTGAGGAGTCAACAGCGGAAAGCCGCACGTCCCTAGCATTGAAGATGTCCATGAGTGACGGTGATCACTCACCATCAGAAGAGATCGTCTTCGCGTCTGTCTACTAAGGCAAAAAAAGACAATTTCCAGTGGCATTTACTAGTTTCAAAAGCGGTCACAGAACACTAAAACATTTCTCTGAGGATGTATACCAACCTAGTCGTACTATATAAATATATTTAAAAAAACATCTTTAAGTAAAATAAACCACAAAATCTAATACATTAATTATTTTACGTTTTAAGTTAAAATAAATTGTTTATTAATGGTTGTTGTTATAAAAGTAGAAATTTCAGTCGCCCACGTACACATTGGCTGTCCTCCCAACGCTGCCTCACAGCACTGTAAAATGAATATTATATAAGGGAGCCGAAGATATCTTTTACGATAATTTTGCTAGAAATTGCCTTTAAGTGATGCCTCCGGGGTATGTTGTGTGTTCTATGCAAAGCATTATACGTAAGAAAATAACCTTAATGAGTTCTTTGCACACCTATTAATTTGCATAAAATTATGGCCCTAGACAGGATCGGTTTTAATCTTATCAGTGAGTCTAAATCACATAAATAGGTTTCAGAGAAATCATGGACTTGTAGAAATTTTATTGTCGTATTCACGATCTTTTTCTTGAAATTTACAGGAACCTCCTTGTTAGGCACTATTAAAATTTTAGCAGTTAAATGTGCTAGGACAGATCCAACGCTTGGGTTATAATTAAAACTGTTTTTATTATTTTATTTATAGATAGATGCTCATTTCTAAGAAATGGAAAAGTAAGAAATGACCTTGCTACCATTTGGTCTGGGCACCTAAAGAACATCTATCTTTATTTTGTTTATAACTCCGGGACGAAAAATATGCAGATTGGTACCTATCTGTGTATGGACTCACTCTGAGCCCCACTATCAGTGTCGTATAAAAATAGAGAAGTAAGTCACGGTCCTCGTCTAATTCGTCGATTACAATAAATAGCTCGACGTGAAAACTATCCCATAGACACAATCCATTGAGTTTCTTGGCGGACCGTCTCAGTGGGTTGGGATTCCGATCCGGCTGTAAATTCTACGAAGCACTGTTAAGGTCAGTGTTAGAAATTCTTTCAAGCTTAGCCCGTGAGCTCACCTACCGGTCCGTGAGTAGTTGCAATAGCCTTTTAGGCAATCAACGATTAGGTAGGAAAATAAAAAGATAAATTTTATGAATGCAAAATAGGGTGAATGATTTATCTTTAATCGACGTTTCAACGGCACACTTATTATTGTTTCAACTGATTTATGACAGTCGCCTCGTTTTTAAGGGAGTTGATTGAGTGAGCTCCATTACTGTAGCGTATGAAAGAAGTAATTTATTTTATTTATTTATTTCATTTACTTCAGAGTTTGTATCCATATTACACTCATTAACATTTCATTTATACTAGAATTAAATAAAAATAATAACTACAGTTTCGGACTAAAACAAGAGAAATAATAATAATAATAATATCATTACTGCACTCCAATACCTGTTGAGTAATCATTATATTTGATATTTTACTGTTGTGTTTATTCGCCTAGCTTTACTTGACATAAAATAGATATTTTTCGAAGCATCGACATGGTATTAACAGTTTGTCGAAGCCCAGAAACGAGATCGAGCTTTCAATAGCGTCGAAATACTGATGTCCTATCTTCCGTCCTATCTATCCTAGCAAAGTGGGACACACGCGGCAGAAAAAAGGAAGACGGTAATATTCAACTATGTGGACTTATAATACGTCTAACTTCAAATAAAATGAGGGGATTCTAGAAGCCAGGGCCAGAAAGAATTTGGCTTATGAGAATTTCAGTTCAGTGCATCGAATTTGTTCGCTATGTTTTTTCCACACGTTAGGTCTAGTCATCAGCACTCATCTGTTAGAAGCGTGTCGGTGTTTACTAACCGGGGCGGATTTAATGAGCAGCTTGTTGTAGTTTGACAGAGTGATTTAATATCGCAGCGTGATCGTTTCAGTAAATCGGGATTAGTTCGGGGTGAGACCGAAGCGTGAGTTATTGCGGTGGAATATGGCGCGCGTTTGCTTTTACTTATATGTACATAATATGTTACGTGAAGTTTTCCTAAAAAATATATTTTAATAGGACATTTTATTGTTTTTAAGATAAGTTTCATTAAATACTGATACAGTTTTAGGTATATGTTATAATGATCCTGGTTATTTGTGCTATAAATCGGTAATAAATTCATGTTTTAAGTTTTTTTTTTGTTCCTTAGATGGTTGGACGAGCTCACAGCCTACACCTGGTGTGTAAAGTGGTTACTGGAGCCCATAGACATCTACAACGTAAATGCGCCACCCATCTTAAGATATAAGTTCTAAGATCTCAGTATAGTTACAACGGCTGCCCCAACCTTCAAACCGAAACGCATTACTGCTTCACGGCAGAAATAGGCAGGTTGGTGGTGTTGGAAACCCAACAAAATTGGTATAAAACCTTTTTTATTGTTGTGGTTGTGGTTTTTGACATTACATTTTAATTTTGAATTTTTTGGAATGTCTTAGTTTTGTCAATTCTCTTTCATCCGTGCTATTGTACGCGATTTATAAAATTTCTAAAATATACAAATTTTATACGTGCAATCCTCGCGAGTTTATTTAACAAGTTCCTTGCCCATCCTAATAATACAGTCCACTACATAAATTGGTCCGTTACGGCCGAAGAAAAGGAATTCTGTAAAGATAATAAACACGCAGAGGCGAAGCCGGCGATCAATATTGAAAGAGCGAAAACCTAATAAATAAATAAATTATATCGGCAAGCCAGGAAGCAATGTAAACTGCAGCGAAGAGGAGTAAGCTACATCACGGATTATAACGAGAAGACAAGAGGGCGATACCATTCGCATCCGAAGTCGATCGTCTTTTTTTTATCCCGCATGTGGTTCACATTTACCATTCCAACGAAGACATTTTTGGACGACGCGCTGCAGTGTCGCTACCTACCGGCGAGTCGCGAGTAACCTAGAGACTTTATTTTTTACTATGGAGAATGCTGGACAATCCGCAGCGAAGCTATTTACCACCAAAGTAGTCAACGCAGTGACCGCTAAGGAGAAGCGAGGATGTTACTTCTGCACTGTTACCGGCGACGACCAGCTCGACGTGCGCGACGCGACGCCAGCCTCTAGTCAACACGGTCAGCCAAAGTAAAGGAACGCCACAGCTTGTCAACACTAAATTTGGTCACATTATTGCGGGTGGTCCGCCACCTCAACATAAGGTAACGAATAGATAGATTATATATAGATATTTTGAAGACAAAAAATAGTTTCACTCAATGACATTTTACTCAATGGTCCCATAGTGCAAAGAGATCTTTTCGAAATTATTACTTTATATATAATGTTATGGTCAATCCAGAATACACTACGCTGCAAAACATTTTGTGGCGCGATGGCTTGATGAGCCAATTCGGTGCATTCGCTTAGATACTGTCACGTACGGCTTAAAATGCTCAAGTTACCTTGCAACCAGATGTCTGCTCGAGCTTGCAAACATGCATCAAGCTGACTTACCGTTAGCTTCCTTCATTATAAAGCATTGTGTTTATGTTGATGATGTTTTATATTCGAATAACGATTTAACGGCTTTACATGAGGCGAAACAGCAGCTAAAACGTTTGTTAAGCTTGGGTGGCTTCCAAAAGCATAAATGGTCATCTAACTGCGATGAGATCTTAGCTGATATTCCTTTCAATGAGAGACAGTTAGATGAAATTGAAGTTTAAAAAGAAAACAGCAGTATCAAGGCGCTAGGAATGACTATTGACGCAAAGAAAGATTGTTTTGTCATTAAATGTCATTAATAATCTTACCATAGGTAAGATGGTATTATTGAAGGAACCAAATTCACCTCCTCTTTATTGGCTAGAATTTCCAAGGTTTTCCCAGGTGGGGATGGTAAAGTACGAGCCTTTGACGTTATTGCCCCTAAAGGCAAAGTTTATAGAAGGTCACTGTCAGGTGTATGTTTGTTACCTTTTGATAATAATTAATGTGTTATTATTTTAATGTTGAGATAAAAATATGTCAAGTTCTGTTAATTAATTTAATTTAATACATTGTTTCACACAAAAGCTTTTCAATTTAAATGTTAAAAGTCAATTTATATAGAGTGTTAAACTTCTGAAATATGTGTTATTGTATTTTATTTATAAGGTCACAGAACATCCGAATGTAGCTATATATATGTCAAGGTATAAAGATTCCTCAATGTATTTTTTGAGCTCACATTTGTATTCTTAATATGATGTACTGATTAGAATCTATCTTTGCATTCCTCATTTTGTGTCTAAAGTTAATTCTTAAATGTTAAATTTTATCATGATTATAAAGATTGTCTTTATCCCATAAAGAAATGATGAGTGTAAGTTATTACATTAATTTAGTATTGTATAACTTTCTTGAAAATATATCATTTCTGAGGCCGCAGCATGTTGGAAACCCAACAAAATTGGTATAAAACCTTTTTTATTGTTGTGGTTGTGGTTTTTGACATTACATTTTAATTTTGAATTTTTTGGAATGTCTTAGTTTTGTCAATTCTCTTTCATCCGTGCTATTGTACGCGATTTATAAAATTTCTAAAATATACAAATTTTATACGTGCAATCCTCGCGAGTTTATTTAACAAGTTCCTTGCCCATCCTAATAATACAGTCCACTACAGGTGGTATCTACCCGCGCGGACTCACAAGAGGTCCTACCACCAGTAGATTAGGAAACAGAGCCGTAATACATCCATTTTATTTCAATTCAGTTGTACCTCATGTACGACTCATGTCGTGATTCGACACAGCGATATGGATATGATTCATGGACCCCGATGACTTTCATATGTGGAACATGAACTGATCTTATACAGTTTACAGCTACTACTCTTTTAGAAACCAGTATATAAAATTAGTAGTTTCAGTTAGTAAAATAAATATAGGTAAGATTGTAAATTCAATTAAAATAAGGCTCTCTAATAATTAAGTTTTAAATAAATTTAAAATACTAGAATTTAATTAGCTTCCACTTCCACTATCATCCCATTACCGATCGAATAAAATTGATAGTTTCTCCGCATAGTCCTGTTCTCATTCTAGATGTTTTTTTACTCAATGTATTCGGTTCCAGAATAAGTTACGCGAAGTCGTCCGCAGTAAAAGCTACGATCACGAGTCGATTGCTGGTCTACTAGAATAAAACTAATCTATCCAGAATATCGGAAAGCAATTATAACTAAAAATAGTGCTTGGAATTGTGTTCGTAATGTAAATAGCTGCAAAAGCCTAAAACAATTCTTTTTTTGTTCATTTCTTTTAAATGTAGCTAAATTTGTGTATTACGTGTAAAAATAAAAATAAATGGTCCGCAACCAATAAATCTTCCGCACTTCGTACTGTCTGTTAGGTAATCGTTGACTTTATAATATGCTTTACCGTACTAACTTTCCTTGTTAGTTTTCTAAGCTTATGAATAGGCAATAATTGAATGTTATCTGAGATCTTCTTATATATGAGGCACGTAAAAGCCCTTAGAATTGTAGCTGACATATTCGGGACGTCGGCGAAGTAAGCCTATCCGCAGAGTTCCTAGTGCTTATATCGTGCAAATACTGAGACCTTAGAACTTATATCTCGAGGTGGGTGGCGCATTTACGTTGTAGATGTCTATGGGTTCCAGTAACCACTTAACACCAGGTGGGCTATGAGCTCGTCCATCCATATAAGCAATAAAAAAATAAAAAAAACGAACAACCTATATAGCATTTTTTTGTACTAAGTACTATGTGTCAGTTCCATTATTGGAAAGTTTGGAAATTGAAATTTTAATTGTTCGACCTTTTCGACAATGCTGAAGACTAAATTTAGTTTATTGTAGTTTATGTTTATCTAATGTTTTTCCAGCCATCAAAGTCTGCAACTGAAGTTAAGATCAACACAACTAAGTGAGGGAACCAGTGACTGAAAATCGTTATTCAAGTTTGCGAGAGATAGTTGTCGAACTTTCTGGGTTTCACGAATCGATCCGTACTATTTATTTAAATAATCATATGGGTATAAAACTTGTCACTCGGCTAGTCCCAAAAGACTTGAATTTTCGATGAAGAGTCGGTGAAATGCTTGAACGATAATTGGACATTTGGACAGAAGAATTGAATAAGACATGCTTGGACAAGTCAACGCCGAACTTTTTTTTCGGTTTCTCTCGAGGTCTCTTACGAGGTATCCGCGCCCAGGGGGCACGCGGGGTATGTGAGACTTGATGGTCTGCAGATGTTGGGAGTACAGCACGGGCCTAAGGATATTTTTAGGACCCTACCGCACCAAACGACTCCCGATCTCCAGTCTGGGTCTGAATCAGATAAGAATAGAGGGGTTCCCCGCGGTCAGCACTAGAACCAGACTCGCGGCGTCACCCCTAAGACGCTCGAGCGACGGGTCTTCTCGATAAAGTCAATTCCGAGCTAGCGTATTGTTACCTACTGGTGAAGAGATTTAGGTTGACGAGTTTGACATGCAAACTAGCGTCAACGATGCCGTCCAACTGAACTTATGCAATTATAATTAGATAATAATAATTTAATATTAAAACAATAATAAAATAAAACCACGCTCTATCGCGCGAGAGAGAGATGGGCAGACTTTTTATGATGCGCATGCAGTGCGATGTCACGCCGCGCGCTTATTCACAAACACTACACAAGCGCAACGTGTGAATGAGTTGAACGCGAGCTTATTTTCGTTACGGAATTTCTTGATTCGGTCGCCGTGCTCAAAGCCCGCAATAGCTTAAAAAGATTGTTTGAGCCTTATGCGGCGTTTAGGAGAGCAAATTCGACGAAAAAGCCTGATTCGTGGAAAGAGAATTCTTCGATTTTATACTACAATAATGTGCCTTCGCACAAATCCATCCTTGTGAACCATTCTTTGACCAAAACTCAACAAATACCATCAGGCCACCACTTAAATCATCAGATGTGGCTCCAATCGACTTCTTTCTTTTTCCTAAATTAAAGTTAATACTTCTTGGCACTGGCATTCGGTACAAGACATAAAGAAGAATACGTGGCGAGAACTGAACAGAACTCCGGAAAAAGCGATTAAAAACGTTTTGATGATTGGATTAATTGTTGGCGTAACTGTATCGTTTCTGAAGAAGCATACTTGAAGGTGATAAAATCAATTTGGGTGAGTAACTAACATTTTTTGTATTATTGACCTTGTCCCAGTACTTTTTGACAGTGTAATATTATTTTAGTCGAAAAAGGCTCATCATACTTTGAAACGATGATGTAAGATGAATGTGATCAAGCATTGCAAACTAGTGAAAGCTTAAAGAACGTTATTTCCTTATTACCTACGTCTTGCGAACAAGCCGATTAACGACGGTAAAAAAAATATAATTTATTCTACCCGTATACGGTTTCGAGAGATCGGCGCATCTTTTGAGATACTTCATCCACTGATCATAAGTGGTCCATAACCACATCAATTACAAGTTATGGCACGGACGGAACAAAAGCATGCCAACAACTCGTACAAGAGTTGCATGTCAGCGTAAATATAATTAGTGCAGAAGGCTTAGTATTATGTTTCACCATTGGAATAATTCTAATTGTTCAAATATTAAATAAATATTCGTATATTCCTTCTTTTAAATTGAATAAATATATAAATTTTTTCAGTAAATTTATAAAAATGTAGAAAACGTGGATAGCTCTCTTCAACTTTTTTTAAGATTTGAATTAAAATACGTTATATTTATTAAATTTAAAAATATAAAATTAACTTCAGAATTAATAATATATTATCATAAATATATTTTGTAAAATTACTCGGTGTGTCCCGTGACTTTGCTTTTTTTTTTTTTTTCGGGTAGAGGGCCGAACCTCCTACGAGGTCCCCGCGCAAAAGGGGCGCGCGGGGTATGTGAGACTCAACGATCTGCATGGTGTTGTGAGCAGACCGCGGGCCCAAGGATTTTAGGACCCACCCACTAAACGACTTCCCTGCACTCTTACACCCGACGTCCGATCCCCTCCGAGGTCAGAACCCGGATGAGGTAGGGGGGCTACCGCGGTCAACACTACAACCAGACGGCGCGGCTCACCCCAAGGACGCCCAGCCGACGGAGCCTTCGAGGCGAATCGAAGGCTCTGAAACGTCGGCCGTCTCGGTACGGCAGCCCGTCGGGCCGCCCAGACGGTGCCGCTGGTGTCCCGGAATACCCCGCTGGACCAGAACCAGCCTGCCGGGTCGGGACGCGATACACCGTCGACCGGTCGCTCTATTCACTCCACAGCAGCGCGCTAGAGTGCTGGTAGCGCGCCGCGCGGCCTCACCCCCTCAGGTCGCCCCTTGACCTTCACCGGGGGGAGGCCGCTACCTACAGGGGCCGGGACGTACGGGCGTATTCCCGCCTCCGGCCCCCGGCTCGACGGCGACGGATCGGTGCGGAAAGGGAAGAGCTCTCCCTCTCTCGCTCCGCCGCCTCCTTCTGCGAGATGGTGGACTCGCAGAAGTCGAGCATCGCCTTCCACCCGTGACTTTGCCTGCCTTCTATTTGGTTTTTGGCAATGAATGAAACACCTTGAATTTTCCCAGTATAAAGAGAGCCGCTTGTTTAGTTCATGGGCTATCTGTAGATATGTAGATCCTTTGACATGTAAAATGACGATCCGACGAACACACTTGACTGTTGTAACTACTGTAGGAGATATATCCAGCGCTACCGCGGTCATATCAATTACTGTTATAAAACGGGTACTGTAAGTTGTAAACTATTACTAGGGTATATACTATCTTTGCATGAAGTATAAAAGTGTTAAATGCGATTATTTAAGAATTGAGGACAGTAGTGTCTGATTATTAATCCAGGCACCACGCATAAAATACTAGATGAATTCTGATGAAACTCTTTGTTGTCAAACTGTTTACACAGGATGTGCCCGTCACAGCTGCTAAATGTATATCTCTGTCATAATCATTTAACTACAGAGAAGTTTCATTTTATTTAGACCCCAAGTGTAAAAGTAAAGGCCCCTTCTTCACAACGCAATAAGTTGAGTATTTTCGCGTAATCGAGACATAATAAAATGATAAAATAAATACTTTGAAATAGTGCGCATGCTGTAATATTTTTTTTGTGGCACGAAAAATAAAACTTATGCGTTTATTGCCACAAAACAAAGCTCAGTGTGTGGGAAGATACGCATTGTGTTTACAAAGCCTTTTTTTTAGTTTCACGATCATACACTAGCGCGGGTCTCTGCTATTATAATTAAACAAATATTTTATTTTAATTAATAATTTATCGAAGACGTCTCTCTTACAATGCTTTTTGCATTACACGATGTAATTTACATCGGGATATACAAAGGAATATTATATTGCTGTTTTATCTATAAGATATTGTCATAAATTATCCGGCTCGTTTGGATACAACGTTTCGCCATTAGTGTTGTTGTTTGTAACGGAGCAGATAATATTCCCATTTCGAACCTCGGCATTTCTGTATCGACGTAGGTATACTGCAATTACACCTCAAAGATTTGTTAGCAACCATTTCAGTTGTGGTCCAAAATAAAAGGGTTTGAATGTGAAGATGATGTGAGATATGAATTTCCGGCCTCAATGGACTCAATGGTAGATTATAGCGGAACGAAATTCCATATGAGTGTGCTCAAAGTTAGCAACCCACTTAAAAATAACTACTCACTTCTTACAAACATAAGAGGAATAAGTAAAATATACTTTTGAGATAATGCGATCAAATGATAACATAAGAATAAAGATTAATGTGTCTATATAATGTCTTATTGCTAGATTGAAAAAGACTAATATTTTGTGTGTAATCACTTAATACACAATCAAGTATTATACATATTTTTATTTTTGAAATTACCTGAAGGTAAATCCAGCATAGTAAAAAAGTTTCTCGTAGTTTGAACGGTAGGCAGTGGCTTGGCTCTGCCCCTGGCATTGCTGAAGTCCATGGGCGACGGTAACTACTCACCATTAGGTGGGCCGTATGCTCGTCTGCCTACAAAGGCAATAAAAAAAAAAAAATCGTACCTAAATCCAAATGTGAATGTCGCAGCGATTACGATTTTTAATTCAATGTCACAGAATTCACAATCGTCCGTGACCACGAAAACTGTAAAGTAATCAAAAAGTCAGAAATAATGTACTGACTATAAAATCGCGAGTTTAAATCGTACAAATAATTTTCATTATTTCACTGAATTGTTAGCTCTACAGCGTAACAAACAAATGAGTGTGGTTGGGTAATTGGCGATTTAATTTAGCATAATAGTTTCATACTACATTTTTTACTAATACAATACACATTCCTGAACTAAATTATAGTAGTAGAATATCCGGTATTCAATTACTCGATATTAAGATTCTCTCTTTTGGTATGATACACAAATACGAGTCAAGCATAGGCGTTGGATGACAACTGTCGTTTTTGGTTGTGTGATGTAGAATAGCAGTAAGCATCACTTCATGTGTGTTTCATAAAAGGCGACTTAAGGATTCACCAGAGTATGGGCTAGCAAAATTCTTTAAGTATTTTACCAGCGCACGACGATCGCCAACTGGTATTTTTACTAATAAGAGAAGGTATTGTAGATTCTCTTGCTTATTTGCTCTGAGAATAAATTCTGAGTCCAAGTTGAAGGATAGCAGAGCAGTTACATGTATATTATTACTATTAAGACTTCAAGTCAATAAGGCGGTCAAGTGAAACATACTTTACGATTATATAAATAAAAACTAATTTCAAAAACAAAAAATATTGGCAATAACTTTACTGCTTTATCTGTACAATGAGTTTGTTTACTTTTTATATTAAATTATGATGGCTTAGAGAAAGAAAAAAGAACCAAATCGCCATAATATCATACAAAAATGATGAAAGTAAGTCTGAGAAAATAAGAGCTTAACAAAATCAAATTATCAAGATAAATAGGTAGCATTAATAAATGAAAAAGGTAAGACATAACATTATTTAAAAAGAACAAAAGGAACAAAACTAGAAGTCAGTACGGTGTCATATTATTATATTATCAAAGTAAATTGTACATATTTTTTTATCATTAACATTAAAATATAGACGAATAAAATTATAAATAGAAATATCGATTGTATGTCATTAAATTATTCGGTATATCAAACTAATTTGGCTAGATAAATATGCCAAACTAAACCTCTGTTAAAGTTTTAAGTACTTTACTTTCATTTTATTAGTTTATTATTTTATTAAGTAATATTAAGTATTTTGCTATAGTATTTATAGTATTTTGCTTATACTTATTATCAAATGTATAAAATTAATAGCTGTTCGTTAGTCTCGCTTTTGCGATTGGCTAATTTTAGTCATGAATTATTTGTGGATAAATGAACAATGGTAACAATTTTGTTTTTCCTTTGATGTGTCCTTCGTCGGACGGATTCCTTTTGTTTGTTTTAAGTTTATTTTATACAAAAGTTTAGGTTTATTATTTATCGATTGAGGCACTACGAAGTCTGCCGGGTCAGCTGATAGTATATATTTTACGTATTATAGTATTTTACTTTTAAATGTTTAAAAATAAAAAAACCGATAATTTTAATCGGTATATCTTATTGCTTGTACCGTTTAAGTAACGCGGTGTGTTCGCGGCGCGGCGCCACGGCTCGTCCGCCCACGCGTCGCACGCATCGCGATCACGAGCTTTCACAACCAGCGGGAATATCATCTACTATGGCCCAATACGCTCCGAACTAATGTACAAAGTAATTTTAACTTAATTTTATTAAATTTATTACTCAATAAAAATAATAGAGAATTTCTGCCGAGAAGTATTCGTACGATTCGGTTTGATTTCATTAATTTATTCTGATGGTCTATTGGGACCCCGAGCTCATTTCTCTAGGTAAACGATTGCATTAGCTTTATGATATCCAAGGAGTACAGCAACGATCAACATTAACATGTGTGCCTAACTGCTTAAGTTAGATTTATTGTTTTCATTATCAAATAATAATTACAATTACAATTAAAAAAAATAAAAATGATAACCGGGGACAAGTAATACACGGTTGTGTAGCTTCGAATTAGGATAGATCAATATAGATACTTATATACGTTTAAATTTATACGTATATTAATATTACACATCCAGACAAAGAGCAAACAAGCCTGTGGAAATCGAACTCACGATCCTTCGTCCAGCATTCAGGGATACTTACTAACTACAGAACCACTTGGTATATCATACATAATATGCCTAGCTTATCATTACGAATATGATATATTATTTTATCTTTTAGGTTTGCTCTGGTTGAAACCTACTAAATTAGCTTTATTAAAAAACATTATTTTATGTGATACAGGCATGTAAAAACGGCTTTGCTCGCGTAAATTACAAAAAAAAAGTCGCCGGATCTTTTCAGTGTGTCGCGATTCCGATCCGGTGGTAGACTCTGCGAAGCAGTGCAATTGCTAGGGCTAGTGTTAGCAAATTCTCTCAGGATGAGCCCGTGAGCTTACCTACTCGTCCGGGCGTAGCTGGAATAGCCCCTGAGGCTGCCAGCGAATAGGTAGGGAAAAAAAAGAGTCAAATTCTACGTTAATAATACTTTATCCATGGTGAAAGGTAATTCTGTCTTTTCTATGCCCCTGATAATATACATTCAAAATTTCATGATATTCAGTAGTTAAAATCGTGAAGACGTAACATACAAATATATTTTTGCATTCGTAATATTAAGTATGGATAGATAATAAGATTTCATAATAATTCATTCATATAATTTCTGTATTGCTTGTTGGTAAAAAAAAGTGTATTAAAAGGTACCTGCAGCAAAATAATGATTTAATATTGGATAATGTACGAGAGAAATTTCAAATCAGAATTATTTTAACTGAGTCGTATAATTGATTCTCGTAGAGCATTTGATTTTATCATGAACGTGATTTTAACTGTATTTGAATAAAGCTCTCCCTTATTTTCCACCGGGAGGCTCCTGCGCAGATAGCCTTCAGTCCAGTCAGTCGGCGGAGTGCAGCGCGTACGCACGCGTGTGACGCAACACACGTTCCCCCAGAGGACCGATCGTTTTGTTTACAAACATTACCGTAACGTACGATTGTGAGAATACCATCTACGCTCGGATAATGTTACTTGAATACGCATAATTGCTTATAAATCGCACTGATAATATCGAATAAGAATTAATTCGAAATGATTTTCTTTAAGTGAGATGTCAACGCCTCGATCCTTTAATAAGCCGTCGCAGCCACTTTATGTGCTACTGCGGACATAAACAATGTGCATAATGTGACAGAAACATTTGTTGCGATCACATTTAGTGGTGTCAAACGAGATCTCGCGATATGAAGCTCTTGATGCTTATTGTTTATGTTATCGCTCTGACGATTTTCGTCGGAGGCGAATTAAAGATACGAGGTAAAGTGAGGAAGAGATTCACCGTACACAGAAGACATAGAGCTGTATTGCCACCTTGCAATTTCAACGAAACGATTATTGCCGACGAGTGGTCCTTAATGGAAGCCATTGGAAAATCTAAATACATATTTACGGGTAAAGTTTTAAATGTGAGAAAAATGAAATCGGTCGATGAAAATAAAGGTAAAAGATCCAATTTGTATCGTGTTCACTTGCGTCGAATTTTGAAGGGGGATGTTAACGACTTGAAAATGTTTCTAAAAGTGGAAGGTTCTTTGGATGATTCATTGAGTGGCTCAATAGTTATAGCTGAAAGACCTAGAGCCCAGGAGCTATGTGCGCCGTCGCCTCGGCCGCGTCTCTCTGCAATATTCCTTAGCAACGAAGGCTTGCTCCTCGATGTTGGTAGAGGACCTATTCCAAGGCTGCGTATCGTAACTGATCCGGTGCCGTTGACTTTGTACCACTTGGATCGAATCAATGCTGCCGTTAAAGGTAAGTCCAAAATTAATGATAATTTAAAACGTTTCCTTGTCAAAATCGATATCGGTTTGCGATATCAGATTTATTCATATCGATTTTTAAGAGTTGTAATATCATGAACGTTCAAGCAGAAGGTTAATAGGATTGAACTCGATGAGTCGAAACCGATTTATCTTTACCATCTACGATAATGCGTAGGTGTTTGTATCCATAATGCACGTTACCGCACTATGGCATTAAGAAGTGAGCCTGATCGACATCTTGACATCTGTTCGTTAACTTAATGGAGTGAATGCCTTCGGTACGTTTGTGCTCGGTCCGATGATGCATAACAAACATAGCTCTAGTTAACCACACAAGGATCAATCAATATCACGGTACGAGATTATCGGTAAAGCAAATACGTACTAATTAGTTAAATAAACATTTCCCAAAATGTTTAACCAATGATTTAAAAAAAAATTGTTTTGGTAACATCAGTTACAGTCTTATTCATAATCTTTTAAATGCTATTATTCACGAAATAAATATTTCTGATACCACATTTTTAAGGCTAAAATTATTTCAATATCTTCGGAACCATTTGTAAAAGAGG
Source organism: Bombyx mori (assembly GCF_030269925.1). Taxonomy (NCBI): domain Eukaryota; kingdom Metazoa; phylum Arthropoda; class Insecta; order Lepidoptera; family Bombycidae; genus Bombyx; species Bombyx mori. The sequence goes on from NC_085111.1 coordinate 11,083,237, forward strand.
ATTGCGCAAAGTGAAGGAATGTAAATAATATAACGCCGAGATGGTCTTTAATTGAATTCGCAGTGGGTCACGAATAGACTTTACTTCGAGTCAAATACTCGGCGATAAATTTTATTGCGAAAGCCATTTTAACCTCAAAATTCCAAGAAGATCCAATTTAAACCTCGCATAATCCGGGGACGAGATAAGTATCGAGCCAGCTCGTCTTCAGGCTCCAACCGTCGGACGCATACATACATACAAACTTCGAATGTGTTGCATGTCCCTTATCTCACCCATCGTGCATTTCCAGATCATAGTACGTAGCTTCGTAACGTATACAGACCCTATGCAGTCCACGTGTCGTTTTACACGACGAAGCGATCATATCAGTATAAAGACTGCACGATCCGTGAGAAACCATTCAGGTAATCACGAAAACTCGTCGTATACGTATGAACTTTATTCCTTTCATTACACATTAATGGGCAAATATTGAAGATCGCGTGAGACAAAGCAGGGAAATAAAAAAACCTGGGACTTTCTTAAGGACGGGACTGTTAAAATAAATGATACTCTACTTCGTATCTTAAAATATAATCATCGAAAGAGGGTGTACACTAATAGATTGCGGGGAAAGTTTTGAATATAACGTATATTTATTGATCACGATATTATTATCTTTGTACCTACCACACACGAAGATCATGTATGGTGGCATACCTTTGATTTTAACGATCGTATCGTATATTTAATAATTGTTATTGAATCAGTGGGTAATTAAAACAGATTCTGTCAATAACCGGCTCCGAATGACCTTGCTACCTGTTGCTCGGTGGGAGTTGACAAACATTTCAGAATGTAGGGACTATTTATTTTTCTGTAATTGGTAATCACTAAATGAATAAAGTTAGTTCAATGCAACAAAAGCTTTTAAATTATTTTTTTAATTGCATAGCTTGGTGGAGGATCTCACAGCCCACCTGGTGTTAAGTGGTTACCGGAGCTCATAGACATCTACAAGGTAAATGCCGCCACCCACCTTGAGATATGAGTTCTAGTGTCTTACTATAGCTACAACGGCTGCCCCACCCTTCAAACCGAAACGCATTACTGCTTCACGTCAGAAATATGCAGGGTGGTAGTACCTACTCGTGCGAACTCACAAGAGGTCCTACCACCAGTAATTACGTAAACTATAATTAAATAATTTGAAAGATTACATACAATACGATTTCAATAGAAAAATTATGAACAAAATTTATTAATAGCTTTAACAGTTGTTGCTGGTGTTATTGTTCTAAATTGTTTAAAATACAATTTTCAGTTTTTCGATTCGGGTAATGTTGTTGTCAATATGTTTATTAAAATTGTGGAGCATTTGAGAAATTAAAGATGTAAAGTGCGACGTTGAAGATTCGTCAAGAAAGCAAGCGAGGGAACTCGCCCGCCCACGCTTGTACCACTTTCCAAATTCCTCTAGTAAGCGCTTGCAATCGTCTATGTACGTGCGACGATACCTAACAACGTTTTCAAGTCTTGTTTCTACCCGACTGTCACAGAAGGAGGGTGATGTCGAGCGTTTCAATGCACGTAAACACGTCTAGTTTTTGGCACAGTACACTATGAGATTTTAAATGTTGAGGAAACGTTAGGTTCGAGTTAATTGTGAAATAATGTTGATAGGTAGACGACTCAAAAAGCCCATAGTAATGACAGTATGAATACCGCAGAAAGTCTTGAAACGTCAGTAAGGACGTGGAACTATATTGTAATGATGGTTGCCCTATCCTTAAAACCGGAGCCCATTAATACTTCGCGGTAGAAATAGGCAGGATGGTAATTTTATTATATTACAAGACGTGTCGTAAAGTTGTTCGTGAACACGTGCTTGATACGTTCTTTGAAAAATTATTTGCTGCTTTAGGATTAGTTACACGTTTTGACATGTCTTTGTTCAAACGAGGCTTGCTGAGAGTACTTAATGATAAGCAGCGGCTTGGCTTTGCCCCTGGCGTTGCTCACGTCCATGAACGTGACCACTTACCATCAGGTGGGCCGTATGCTCGTCTGCCCACAAAGCTAATAAAAAGTTAATAAAAAAAACGTCCTATTACTAGAAATTTCTACATCGGATGCCTTACCCAGGTTATGTAGGATTTTAAAAATTTTCAGCTTGTTACCTATATCTATAATAATTGAAAATAAGTTAGCAGTCCAATATACCATATACACTAGTATATAGAAACCACTTTTTTTTATTAAACAAAAGTTACCAATCTTAGACATTATTGCGTAAATTCCGAAAATAAAATGGCGGAGGCGTTATCGAAGGTTGTTTCAAACTGTCTAATCTGTTTGAGGCTCGATTATTATTCTGAGGTGCGTATTCTATTATCGAAGTTTACGCCGGTAACATGTCCGCTAAATTACTCCTACAATTTACTAATTACTAATACGATCGTGGCTGAAACAATAACTGCTGTAAAACGCAGGAATGTTGAGAAACACAATTAGTGAGAAAGTTTTATATTTAGTTTGTGTAGAGCATTTGTTGGCGATAGTTCCATGAATATTCAAGAGCTTACACTAACGGGACGTATCGCAGTGGCTGTTAAGTTGAACCGTGTTGAGAGCTTGTCTACTAATTATTATCTAGTTTATGAAATACATTCCATTACGGAACCAAACTCAATTGTTAAACAGTATGATATGTTAAAGGAAAGTTATTAAGTATAGTCACTTTATATGAATTGCGGAAACAGCGCAGCTTTTGACTACTAAATTAGGTACAATACCAATTAGCACTACGCTAATTAGCTAGGTTATCTCAGGAGGTGGAGAAAGATAAAACGTAAGTACGTGAGTTGGTACGCTGATGAAGGTTGCATCAAATTGCGAGGTCTACCAGTCTAGTCGCGAGGCTGCGCAGGCGCACGCGTCTCGATGGCGCCAAAGCTGCCACTTGCGCAACATTGTGACCGTCGCGTGTTTACGATCCGTCCCGAACAGTCCCGATCAAAAAGTTTCTACATGCCGACTGAAATGGCCACTATACAGACCCACTTGCATGTGACGTAAAAAAACAGATAAAACATGAAGGTTCAAATTTTGGTTTTAACGCTTTATTGCTTCACGACAATTCATGCACAGCTTCGTATTAGGGGTGTTACGAGAAAACGGGATACAGTTTACCACCGCATGAAAGATACAAAAAGTCCTAAATGTGTTTTAAACGAGACGATAACTAATGACTACGAGATTCTGTCGTCAGCCGTCTCTGAATCTAAATATATTTTCGCTGCCAGGGTCTTGAGCGTGAAAAAGATAAAACGTGGCAAGAAGCCTAACGTTAAAGTGTTTATGTTCTACAAACTGTACGTACGGCTCGTTATGAAAGGCGATGTTGAGGAGTTAAGGAGTCACGTATTTTCAGGAGACGAGCACACGTTGAATGGAGCGATTGTGTTTGTCGACTGGCTTCGGACGAATAAGTGCGCTTACAAACTGTATAGGCATTCTTCGGGTATATTTTTGAGTGATGGTTTTGACGAAGACTCGAGCGTCGGCAGAAAGCCGAGCCTACGACTTTTGAACGAGCCTCTACCATTGTCGCTTTACGATTTGGATAGAGTGAATGCCGCATTGAAAGGTAAATGTTTACTGCCATATATGTTGGCTTTTGGTGTTAGTTGGACGTCCCATCTTAATTTTACTGCTGTGTCATTTTTAGGTACTTGACAATTTTTATTGTAAACAGCGCTATATTGCTGTTTACATCTAAGGATTAGGAAAAAAAAGCATTTTAGATGCAGCTGTCTAATTGTAAGACAAAAGCGTGAGTCACTAGCATTTATGATTGTTCATAAACTAGTCCTGGATTGAAATATTTTATGAAAATTATTTAACCAAATTGTAGTGGCAGATATTGAAAATAAATCTAGCTTTAAACAAATTTCAATGCTACAATACAAGGTACAGCTAATATAAGTAAACGATATTGATATAAGCGTGCTTGTTTACTTGGCTGATTTACATTGGTCCAGTGATTGTTGACAGTAATCGTCAGTGAATAACGTCTCAGGAACAATAATTTTACATATTTCTAGTTTACTTGTCAAAAACCAGTGGTTATTGACACGTGTATGAACGATAGTGATGCAATTTTTTGATACGTGATACCAAAGTTTTGTGAGGTAGATGCTTGCCATAGCTACTGATAATAGACGGGAGCTCTATAATATTGGATTCAGTAGTTGATGAATATGCTATAACATCAAAATTAAATCAGATTTTAAGCCATAATTTCGACATAATTGCTACGCCAGCGCGGCGTGTTCATGTATTATTTACTAGTATATGCTTACTCTGAAATTATAATTTTACAATATTTTAGTGGTGCTGACGACAGTCTAATTATTGAAGAGAATGGAAACTTTATCATATAAACGGGGGGAAAAGTTTGCTCTTTGTTAGAAAAAAAAAAATACGTTTTTTGTTTGCAATCTAATCTTTCATTTATGAAACTTTTAAATAGACCATTTACAGAATCATTATTGCCCTATACCAGAAAGGCATCCGTGGGCGGAGGTCACAGACGTCGTACGCCATGCAATTTACTTCACGTTAAACTATAATGTCTTATGCACCATTGCCTTTACATTATGACTTGCCTTCCTACGTTCGAATGTTGCTTAACTGAGCTCTTGGCAAATAAAATCCAAATAAGGTGGTATTGATAACAATACCTCAAGTCCGCTTCGACTTAAGGTTCTTGTTTAATGAACTCATACTAGTTACAGATACTTCAAAGTTTGATGATTGGTAATAAACAAGATACGTAAAGTTATAATTGAAAAGCTAATTGATATTATGTAAAGAGTATTTACTGTCACCAAAAATTAACAAGCAATAAAAAAAACAATTTGAAATTACGACTAAGTAAAAAATACAGGTATAACGGGGATTGATTGGCATTGTTCCATACACGCAACTTCTATTGCACATGCTTCTTCATTAGTTACTTTCTATGATAGATGCTAAATGCACATGTGTATTTGATTCCCTGGTAATTTAAGGTTATGTTTAATCGAATTATATGGCATGAATTTTACTCTTATGCTATAAAATTCTGTTACCTAATATCTAATAGAACTTGATAAACTTTCCACCAATCAAATCTTAAGTACAGTAATACTGTTTGAAATTGTTCCTCGTATGTATGAAATAAACATAAATTCTAATACCTATCCATTGAATTTGATTTGGATTATTAAATTAAGTAAAATTTACTCAAATTTTGGGCAAGTAGTTCAAAAGATCAAAGTTTGCTTGCTGGAGGTTTGGTTAATGAATCGCGCAGTATGCGTCGCAATATTTTTCCGCTGCCGGTCTTTGGTATCTCGTTTACGAATCTGACTCCACCACGCAACTGTTTCCACGAGGAAACCTAAAAAAGAAGGTTTTTTAAATCATTATAATAATTAAATTTTGCAGTAAAAGTGATTGAAAACATGGAAAACATTGAAACAAATCTCCATCATTCTGGTAAGATGGCCGTTTCTATCAATCTATCTTTCTAGTTTTGTTCAGATAGATAGATCTATGTTTGAATGGGAACAATAATAAAATCGTGAAGTCATTTTTATGTTTATAATATTCATTTTAAGAACCAAAACATTTCAAGAAATCTGTACGTGAATTACGAGTAAATATTACCTTCATTAAAGACAATTGGTTGAATATGAAAGAAATATTATAGTCACTTTTAGAATTAAATGCATGAGTTTGCAAAAATATTATTTTATTAATATTGAAGTTACTTTAATTTTCGTTTGTTATGTATGAAGTACGCGGGTGGCGATAATAAAATTGAATAGATTGTGTAAAGTATCTATTTAAGATACGACATATCTTTTGACCTATCGCAGGTTTCAATTGTTGATAAATCTAATCTATTTACTGCCAAATTGATAATAATATTTAGTTACAATAACATATTATCGCGAAATTCTCAATGTTTATCACTTACGAATAGTTATTATGACATACGGATAACTATCGATGGGGTAAGCAAGCTTGTGGGCAATCTAGTGCTATATGATTGCGGAGTATGTTACACAAAGTGATACCAACCAAGCTATTCACAATAACATTTTAGAACATTTATAACAATTATATAGCCATGAAAGTAAAATTCATTTACCCTCGCAGCCACGAAATCAATCAATTCTTTTTCAGTAACTTTAGAATTTGGTTTTTTGACTACAAATGCTGTAGGCAATTCTCCAACAAGAGGGTCTGGTGCCCCTGCGACTCCAACATCTTGAACAGCGTCATGCTGCAATAATATTGCTTCAAGCTCTGATGGTGCAACCTGCAAGTTTTACAACTTTCACTGTAGTGTATATCCAATAAAATTAAATTTTGAATTTGAAAATTGTCAAGTGTCAACTTGACGAATGATTTCATGACGATATTACGATAATTGTGTAAAGTTGATAGTTTTTCAGAATTAGCGTTTTTGTTTTGTAGACGTTAAATGAGCTCATGAGATATAATATTCAACTAAACAGAATTTTTTTAGAGAATACGACACACACGTTGCTATGACTTAAAAAAAAAAGAAAAAAAAAATTAACCTTTGTACTATCTCAATTTAATTATCAATACTGCTTTTTCCTTATGTTGAGCGAAGATAAAACAATCAAAAGAGAAGAAGAAGAAAAGAAAGGAATAAATCCATTAAGATATTTCAAGACTTTCAGGGCTATAATAAACAAAGTATCTAGAGTATCATCAGTTAAAAACTAAATATATGAACCATCTTGTGATTTTGAATGTAATCTAACCCAAAGGCGGATCGTTTTCATTACTTTTACTGGGGAGAAATTTACTTATTAAAGAACGATATTGTCAAGATATTTTTTCAAACTTGTAACGGTTCCTTAGAATTAATTCCTGTATTTTGATCCGGTATGATCGTGTTTGAATACAAGTTACTGTTGGATGCCTAGTATTTGATTTACCTGTCCAGCCTTGTATTTGATCAGCTCTTTAATTCTATCAACGATATAAAAGTATCCTTCATTGTCATAATACGCAATATCTCCTGTTTTATAAAATCCATCTTCATCTAAGTCTTCATTTATATCTTTTCCAATGTAATCTTCAAACAATACAGGACCTTTGACGCATATTTCACCATTTTGATTAGGACCTAAGGTTTTTCGTGTTTCCACATCAACAACCTGAAAATTATAATATTAAGTCTGTAGTATAAAGCCACGAAAAAAAGATCATGTTATTAGATAATAGGCTTAATGTAAATATTAAGTTTTTACCTTTACTATATTTCCTTCCACAACTTTTCCTACACTGCCAAGCTTGTTACTGTGCTCTCTTTCTTCAGTTAATGCTCCTGTGGTTTCTGTCATACCATACCCTTGAAGAACATGTTTTAAGCCGGTGAATCTGGTAAATGAATTGAATTTTAGTTATAGTGAGGTCTACTTTAGCGGAATTAATTACTAAGTAAACAAAACTCACTAAGAATTAGAAGATATTAAAGTTATTAAGGTATAGGCTGCAAGTTATTGTAAAGTACCTTTTCTTAATGCTAGTCATGACTGATGAATCCAAAGGAGCTCCTCCACAGTACATAATTTGTACAGAGCTCACGTCATATTTGTCGATTAATTTAGATTTAGTTAAAATAACAAGTAGAGGAGGTACCATTAGTAGAATTCCAGCCTGAAAATGTACACGATTAATCAAATATATTTTTGGGGTTTATTATTATCCTCCTTTATTATTTTAATTTTATTCTGACTCTCCTGATATTTACAGCTTTCGAGGAAACGGAGGAAAGTCATTTGTGTTTGTGTGTCCAATTAAAAAAAATCTCGGTAATTACCTTGTACTTCTCAATACACTGTAGATACACATCTTCTTGGAATTTGTTTAGGTATAAAACAGTTCTGTTCTTGGATAAACATGATAAGGTTAATATTATTCCCACTGTATTACACCATGGTGCTAAAGTTAAAATAACCAAGTCTTTTTGACAAAATCTAAAATTTTAGTAAAATTAGTGATTAGCAAAATTTCAAATAAATGAGGTTAAAGAAAAAAAATGCGTACGGTTTTTGTAATCCAGAGACTAATAAGTTACGATGCGTCAATTTCACTCCTTTAGGTAGTCCAGTTGTTCCCGAAGAGTAAAGAATTATTGATGTACTATCGGTTCCTGAAAACAACATTGGAGTTGAATGATCTATGGTATCCTGATCTCTCCACCGTAAGGCGTGATGTAGTAGGCTCATCTAATGTGGGTTTTGTAAAAACCCGATGGAAACCATTGCGAAACTTCAGGGAGGCCTATGTGGACATATTTTAGCAAAACATATTCAGGCAAAAGCTTATGCTCATTTATGTCCTGATTAGATACTGAACATAACCTTTTTTTTTATTGCCCTTGAAGGCAGACGAGCATACGGCCCACCTGATGGTGAGTGGTTACCATCGCCTATGGATTTCAGCAATGTCAGGGGCAGAGCCAAGCCGCTGTCTATCGCTTAATAGTCTCCACAAGCCTCGTTTAAAGAAAGACATGTCATAGCGCTCGGGAAACACCGTGGAGGGGAGCTCATTCCATAGCCGGATGGTACGTGGCAAAAAATACCTCTAGAAACGCACTGTGGATGACCACAGTGCCTCCAGGTAGTATGGATGAATTTACTCCGGTGGCGGGCGGTCGATGGTAAAAACGAGATAACGTATCATCTCGAATAATTCCTCAGAGATCTCCCCATGGAACATACGGTACAAAATACAGAGGGAACTAAAGTCCCTCCGCAGACCCGGAGGTTTCAAACGATCCGTGAGAATTATATTATCGACAATTTGAACGCCCTCTTGTGTATGGAGTCAAATGGAAGAAGCTGGTATTTGGGAGCCCCGGCTCAGAGATGGAAGCAGTACTCCACGCGAGGCCGGACTTGTGCTACCTTTTGCCTTTTAACCTTTTTTACCTAAACCTTTTGCCTATGCTCAGTATCGATAGCAATGAAATCATTCTCTTTGCCGTCGATATGTGTTTTGGAATTGCAATCCAATAAAGAAATCCGCGAACAGTATTAACAAGAAAATAATTAATGTAGTCAAAATTAAACTCACCATTGAAATCCTTTGGTCTAAAGTCATTAAAGTGAGTATATTTTGTTGCAAGATCTCTAAAACTGATGACGTCTTTGTCGTCAGATATTCCGTATAGGAAGAATTTCTGCACAATATTTAATTTCTTCAAAGTTACATAAAACTCCTTGTAAGCACTTGGAGACAGGAAGATGTATTTGGGTTTCGATATTTTAGTTGTATGAATGAATTCATCTGAAAATTATTCTTTAATTTATTAATTAAAACTTCATGATTATTTTACTTTATTTAATACGTACTTTTGCTATATGCACTGTTTATGAAAGTAACCGTAGCTCCTGTACAAAGCACAGCTATAGTTGTAGTCAGATACTCTGTTCTGTTTTCACTGCAAATAGCTACTATATCGCCTTTCCCAATGCCAAGTTGTTTAATAGCAGAAGCTATATTTACAATTTGCTGTGTCATTTCGCCAAATGTCAATTTCTCTCCGCTAGCTCCATTGATCTTGAGAACATGAATTAGTCATTATTTGATTTGCAATTCGACGATCTTTCATAACTTATGACCAAATGCTTACCAAAGCCACTTTTGCTTTTTCTTTCGAAAGTCTCTCCAATAAAAATTTTCCATAATTCATGTGATTCGGAAACGAAAAATTTTGCTCTCCATAAATTATACCCGCATTTTGCTTTTCTTTTTCCATTCTGCACAAGTTGTTTTGTAATCACTAACACGAGAATACTGAGCTTGTATCGTTGTGACATCGTATAATATAAGATTACCGAATTCAAGGTTTCAAGACCTGATAACAGGTTATGTCATAAGATATGAATTAGATTCATGTTTTTTTGTAGTTATTATCAAATAAATTAGAGTAATATTAAGTAACGTAATATTATGTTGAGAAAATTGTCACTTCTTGTCAATTTTGAATGAATTTGTGTTAAAGTAATGTACCAAAAAACCTACTGAGAATAACTGAATGATTTTTCTACTAAGCTACCATACTCGTTCTCAATATACATATGAATGCTCAAAGTAAACAATGTTGAAGGTTAAATATATCGTTATTGAAAGGCTCTGAAAAAAATTATTGAGCACTTTCTTGTTACTTTGTGCTGTTGTTTATAAAATGTTCTTTAATCATTTCAGGAAACTCGAGATGTTTTCTGTAAGCTGAGATTGTTGAATATATTTCGATCTCCTATTTCCTTAAAAAGTTTATTTACAGAATAGCAGAATGTAGTAATCTTTTTTTTTTTTTTTTTTTTTTTTTATGATTGAAAGTTTACTGGTGGCCCGAAGGCCTTTCCAGTTTCACCAGGACAGGTAGGCGAGCAAAGGCTCAGCCAAGAGGGGTGGGATTTGCTAACAACTGCCCGAGCGCCTCCGAAGGAGACCTAACAACTCAAGAGCAATTGTTTCGCGAATGAATCTACTACCGGATCGGAATCGCGACCCGCTGAGAAGATCCGGCGAGAAACTCAGCGGGCTGATGCATGGGTTAGGTTGCACGTCGACCTCTTTGTCGAGTTCGACGAGTACGGTTACCGGGGTCCCTAAGCCTGCCCCTAGTATTAGAGCTGAAGGCATCTAATGCAAAGGTTATTGGATCGGATGGATCCGTAAGGACGTGTCTAGGGCGTCGACGGTGACTGGCTCCTGCATGATCAGGATTCGGGGAGTAGTCAGCGGCGGCAACGATAAGGCGATTATCATGACGCATAGCCTTATCGAAGTATCGTTCCGACGCTGACTTCATGTATTTCCGAATTGATTCGAGGCCCAGGTCGTCGTGTAGGTCAACGTTCCTCACGAACCACGGCGCCCCGACAGCTAACCTGCAAAAGCGGGATTGTAGGGATTGGAGGGTGTCTATGTGTGTGCGGGCCGCGTGAGCGAACACCACACTCGCGTAAGTCATGACGGGCCTTATGCAAGTTTTGTAAAGTGTCACCTTGTTCCGAAGGGACATTTTACTCCGCTTACAGATCATGGGGTAGAGTCTACCGAGAATAAACGCGGCACGGTCACGGACTGATTTTATATGCGGGCGGAATGTCATCGATGCATCCAGGGTAACGCCCAGGTACTTGACCTTCCTGGCCCAGGGTATGGGTTGTCTAAAGAGAGTAATCGGGGGTGTGAGATTCCTCCTCCTAATCCGGGAGGAAATCCGTGTGGAGCTTCCCCTCTGAAATAGCACCGCAGTACTTTTCGCTGGGTTGATGTCTATGCGCCATTTTCGGAACCACTGTCCTAGGGCTAGGGCTGCGCTCTGAAGCTTCTTCGCGATTAGGGACTTATTTCTACTAGAATAGTAAACAGTCGTGTCGTCGGCGAATAAAGCTAAATGGGTCGGCGGCGACCGGGGAATATCGTTGACGAATAAGCTAAATAGGAGGGGTGAGAGGACAGAGCCTTGCGGGACTCCAGCTGTGAGAGGTCGTGGGGAGGAGCGGGTTCCCTCGACTCGATATCGAAAAGAGCGGTTCGACAAGAAGTCCCGTATGATGAGCACGAGACTATCCGGCACGCCCATGTTGAATAGTTTGAAAATCAAACCATTGTGCCAGACTTTGTCGAACGCTTTTGCGACGTCGAAGAAGAGAGCTCCCGTGTATAACGGTTTTGGTCGATTAAGCCCCACAAGAATGTGCTCCGTGAGGCGGTGCACCTGTTGAACGCATGAGTGATTTGTACGGAATCCGAATTGTTCATCGATAAGAATGCCCTTGGATGAGACGAAGTCTCTGAGGCGTTTGTAGAGCAGACGCTCATACAGTTTGCCTAGAGACATGAGGAGGCTAATCGGGCGGTAGCTCGTCGGATGATTTTTTGGTTTACCGGGTTTATGTATGCCGATAACGTCCGCTTCTTTCCACACCGCGGGAAAGATACAGTTCGCCATAGCGGCATTGAAAATAGATGCCAACATCACGATGAGTTGGACGGGTAGAAGTTTAATAACGCGGTTGGATATACCGTCGGAACCGGGAGCCTTGCGAGGACGTAGGTCTTTGATCAAGTCTTTAACTTCCATCGGGGTGACGGGTGGTAACGCATCAGAGGGTGGCAAGGAGGCTCTGCGTTCTACCTCACTGTCTACTAATTCTACATGAACAGGGTCCACGGATTGAGTGCTGGGCGTGCACTGGGTTTGCAATGTATCGGCCAGCAGCTCTGCTTTTTCGTCATCATCGAACGCCGCGAGTCGGCCTGAGGGGCCTACGAGGGGGGGCATAGTTACTACCGTATCCGATTTGAGAGTACGAGCTAAGCGGTAGTAAGACCTTTGAGAGGGCGCGAGTCCTTCTAAGAAATCAGACCATCTGGCATCTCGGACTTCGGTGATGCGAGACTTTACGTCGCGTTGTAGGGCACGCATTCGAATACGATTTTCCGCGGTAGGATACCTATCGTACGCACGGATCGAGGCGTTCTTAGCTCTAAGGAGTTCCCTAATATCGTCGGGCAATTTGAAGCGGTGAAGGAAGTCCTCCGCTACAACTTGCTTCGATGACCTATCTAATGTCGAGGTGATGTGTGACGTTACGATGTCTATGGCTTCAGCGGTATCCTGAGGAGACGGGATAGAGTCCGGACTAAACGGAAGCGATGGTGGATCAGATTCAGCCAGGCTGATGCCCAGCGTGTGCCAATCCACCACAGTCCTCGTGACGGGAACGGAATCGGGAGCGCGACCGAGCTTCATAACGACGGGACGGTGGTCTGAATCTAACTTTGAAACTACTTCGATCGAGTGTAAGCGCAGAGTTACGTTTTTTAATAACGCTATGTCGAGTATATCCGGGCGATGCGCGATATTTAGCGGGTAGTGAGTCGGGGTTAGCGGAGCGACGATATCGAAGGCGAGATCATCGACTAACGCGTCAAGCCGCCTGCCATTCGGGGTTGTGGTGTGTGAGTTCCACCTGATGTGTTTACAATTTAGGTCGCCCGCCAGAATGACAGAGCTCCCCATACCGAGCAGCGCCTCGATATCACTGCTTAGAACGATCTTATCCGGTGGAAGATAAACGGACGCGATAACGATCGGCGCGTGTCCCGTCAGTGAGATTCGGCACACTGATGCTTCGATATTAGCGAGCGCGGGAGGATCGAGCGGGACGCAATGCAGGGCTCTTCTATAGTAAATGACGGTACCACCACCACGGGCAGAGAGCCTGTCGTTCCTGACCATGTTATAGTTCGCGATTTTAGGGTCACGGCGCGCGGGCTTAAGTAGGGTCTCCTGCACTAAAAAGATATCAATTTGGTGGTCACGCAAAAAGTCAGAAACCTGATCACGTTGATTTGCGAGACCGTAAGCGTTAAAAAATCCTATCGTTACGGATAGGGGCTTTATTCTACTTATATACGCCATTGATTACCGGCGGAGTGAGGGGAGGACGTACGTATTTAATGACGCGTATACGTCGGCGTATTCCTGCACAACGGCGATAAAGTGTTGTGCAGTGGAGGCAGCGCGAATGGCGTCGCCCAAAGCGTTAACGCGCTCAAAGTTGATCGACTGAAAGAAGTCGATCGCTAAAGCGAGATTGTCGGACGCGGTCGGAGGGCAAGTCGCGGGAGAGGGACGAGTCGCGGGGGCGGGACGAATCGCGGAGGAGGGAGTTGTAGCCGTGTTCGTGTACGGCAGCGGTTTTGCCCAGGCCGAGACACTGGGCACCGCCGCCGGAACGAACGCTGGCTTAGCCTGCGACGCAGAGGGTGCCGAGGCTTTGATGTCTGGGCCGGAAGCTCGGAGGCGGTTTTGGCGGGCGACGCGGCGATTTATTTTAGGGGCTCGGGGGCAACCACGGTAATTCGCGGGGTGACCCTGTGTTCGACACTGTAGTAATCTATTTAGTACAGTATCCTAGCAATTGAATTTAGATAAATCAATTCTTCGTATTAGCTATTTTAATTGTTGATATGAAAGATTATGAGTTAAATATCTAATTAGATGAATTTTAGATCAATATGGCTTTAAAATTATCGTGCGTGTGTGTTCAGTAAGTTAGAAGCAGCTTAGCTGATCCAGATTTAGCGGTCGTATAAAACAAATACATTTTACATATTTGCGTTGTGGAGATTTTGTCAATTTGGACTGAGAGCATACCTGTGTTCGCTCTACAACCTATAATTGTTTTTCAGGAGAAATAGTAAAAACGGTTGTAAATATCTGTACGTAACCTATCTCCGTTCGAGTAATATCGTTTTACGGATTATAAGTTGAAGTTAAATGACTATCGGAGCCCTTATATATTACCACGTAAGTTCCGCAAACCATCATGAGAAATTAAGTCGAAGTCTCATTTTATATATTGATTGATAGTGGCACTTACGTGTGAAGTTTTACAATACGCCGCACGACCACTAATTACGCAAATTTATAAATTAACTCTGCCACGCTGGATGCAAATTGATCCGTCGTTAGGTATATCACGTACGGATCTAGAATATACGCACACCTTAAAAGCCATAAGTTGGTAAACATGATTTGTTAGTTCGCCTTCGTGCAGGACCGGCTCGCCCACGTTCAAACCGGAGATCTTCTCACAACATGACTCATAGCACTATGATTATTATGTATAACATAAATATCCAAGGGGACCTCAATTCGAATGAAGAAAACGTACGTTCTGTAAGGCTCCTGTAGGTAAATTGAATGGGAAACATGTTTGTCCAGTTTGAGCATTATTGTTTGTTGTTTTTCTTAACTGCCATAGACGAGCAGCCGAGCTGCAGTGGAAATCTGCTCCTGTATTTTTAAGCCGCAATGGAATGCAATAGTAGCTTTGACATCGCGTTGTAGGGTAGGTAGCGGCATGCGCGTTATAACAAGATCTAATAAAATCAGATGACTGCATCTACTCATATCATAGTCATATTTTTGCATTAACCATGCAACGATCTGGACGCGTGATTACTTTTGGGTAGCAGAGTAGTGGGAACAACTGCAGATTTTAACAGGCTTTAGCTATCATAGAATATATTAAACCCGCTTATGACAATTTTAAGAATACCTTGTAGACATATAGACATGTTCCAAACAACAACATTCCTACCATCAAGCTATCGGTGAAAGATTTTCCCTTTGTTATTTCCTACCACTAGTTTTTTTTTTCTGAGCTCTGCATCGAGATATTATGTACATGGAGCTCTGTATAAAATCTATTTATTGCACTAAAACAAAATGGGTGTATGGGCACATGCACATTAGAATTGCGTATTTAAAAAAAAATCTATTAACAAATTAAAAAGTTAAGTACTATACGAGGAAGGTTAAAATATAAAAATCTAAATCAACTACCTGTTCTTTGAGAACCATTCCAGATAGATGTTACTTTTGTTTCTTATTTCACTAAATAAACCATTTAATGCTCACGTCCTCTGGTGTTTGAGTCGTTATGTTTAATGTGGTCCGGGTCGGCTTAATGAAACGACCCCCTAGTGATAAGACAGTTCATGGAGACGTCATGAGTCCAGTGCCTTAAACATTATGTCCTGATTTGTAAAATCAATGTTTTTTGTTTGTTTGTGTTTGAAAAAAATGTTGTTTGTGTGTTGTTTAATGTATAACGAGTAAAATATAATAATAATAATAATAATAATTTATTTATTAACCTTGAAAACATTTACACATAACAGTTTGCTAAAAACTCTCCACACTAGGCACTGCCTGTCTCGTGGAGAGTTTTTTACAGGAGTATCTTAAAACTAGTAATAATAATAATGATCGTGCAATAATGAACCAAATGATAAAAGCGGTATATTCCAGCTCACCTGTTAATAAATAGAGAAAATACAGATTGGCGGCACAAAAGTGAAGGGTAAAAGGATAATACTTGTCGATTAAAGCTTATAATTCTTTTGTCACGTTTTGCAAAATAGATCAGTGTTTTTAAGCGCGTGACGAATTGCGCGCGCCGACGCGACGTAACAAAATATTTATTTCGTTGTTAAGATTGTGTATCTAGATTTGTGACAAAAGTACGCATTATTTTTGTGCGAATGTGATGTTTCAGTAGATAAATAAATTTTGTGACTATTTAGTTACTAAATAATTATGTTACGCCAAATAAATATAATTTCTTTCATTTGTTCTTTTTAATTGTTACTTATGTTTATGCACGTGCAATGTAAAAAAAATCTTGTAAATTTAATTAGGTTTGTTTATGTAATCAATTCAGATAAAAAAATGTATCCTGAATGACATGTTCTTTTTTCAGCTAGTGCAGGCGTAACGTGGAGCAAGCGAAACCTGCTCAAGAGTTAATAATTCTAGCTCTTTCTCACTTTAATAATAATAAAATCTATATATTAATACGTGAAGGAAAAACTTTGTATCCCTTTTTACGAAAATTACGCAGACGCAGGAGTATAAAATTTCCCGCACTTATAGAGAATATAGAGGAGTGCAGAATGTTAATATTTTTTTAAATATGCCTAAAAATACATTAAATCAATAAAAAAAATATTACACACACTACCATGTATTTGACGCACACACACATGCATACTATTCAAACTTTTGTTCTTGACGTCTAGGCGTCTGTGTTCATTGACCTATAAAGTATCGGTGTTACAAGAGATTAAATTAAAAAATATTGTTTGTCTTTATTAATATTTTTCTATAGTGTAGTCTTAGCGAAATTTGTGATTATAGAAGTATAAAATACAATGATAATAGTGTACAAACTTACAATTTCAATTTTGATTATAGTCGAATTTCGACTACTGCGGGCCACTAATAATAATAAAACCGTAACAGAAATAAAATATATACAGCCAGAATATAATTCCTGGTGGTACTGGTGGTTTACTGGTGGTAGGACCTCTTGTGAGTCCGCACGGGTAGGTACCACCACCCCGTCTATTTCTGTCGTGAAGCAGTAATGCGTTTCGGTTTGAAGGATGGGGCAGCCGTTGTAACTGTACTTGAGACCTTAGAACTTATACCTCAAGGTAGGTGACGCATTTACGTTGTAGATGTCTGTGGGCTCCAGTAACCACTTAACATCAGGTGGGCTGTGAGCTCGTCCACATATCTAGGCAATAAAAAAAAAATCCTGAAAACTTTTCAATGTCGTTGTTTCAATGAATACTTTTGTGAATTTCATGTACTCGTAAACGACCTGAAATTACAATATGTGTATTCGTTTGTTATAAAAAGATAAACAGCAATACTAGATTAAATATAGGAAACCGACAACAAGGGTGTGCGAGATACTGACGTCATAATTACCCCGCAGCCTCCGCAGACATTAAGACGATATTGGTTCGGCTAACAAATACCTCGATCTAATGAAGCGTGTTATGTACTGACGTTAAATCAAATCCGTTCTATTGTTCCTAAAGATAATAATTATTTATAATCAAAGAACTTAGTTTTAGGTTTTAGTTAAAGGAGTTTCTTTCAAAAATATTCGTATTGATTATCTCCTGACATTGAAATAAGTTTTATCAAGAGATTAGAATCATGATATAACAAACTGTTACAATCAACATTGAAGATGTCTCCAATGTTGTCATTGAGTTTCATTTTATCTTTTGTACTGTTACAAGTAAAAACATGACAGCGGCTTGACTGAATTTTTGGGGCTTTTGAAGGCGATAAATGACAGTGGCCTCTTACTTTCAAGGGGATTGTTTGCTTCCCTGCCTTCAAAAGTAAAACTACCTGTAATATTATAAACACACTTGATTTATTACATTTATTTATTATTTCATTAAGTTGCACCAACAATGTCACCACTAATATATTTTGTAGCTGGACACATTTTATTGGTTTTTATGGTAGGCGAGCTTATGGCTGTGTTAGTATTAAATGCTTATCGGAACACATAGACATCAGAACGTCAAAATAAAATATTTCTGTAGTCATTCGTGATAAGCAACGGGATAAGCCATGGTACTGTGTATTTTTGTATATTTTTTATTGCCTTTGTAGGCAGACGAGCATACGGCCCACCTGATGGTAAGTGGTCACCGTCGCTCATGGACCTCAGCAATGCCAGGGGCAGAGCCAAGCCGCTGCCTACTATTAAGTACTCTCCGTATTTGTTTGAATTCAAAGGGTCCGGTTAATACTAATTAATACTAGGTGAGCTGAAAACTAATCTATTTATTCACGATAAGTTTTGAAACTAGATCAATAGCAATTTAGCTAAACTAAAAACAGCAATGTAATAAAGTCGAATAGTTTTTATGTTATGTACTTAAAATAAAAGACACGAAGAGAGTTCAAAGGATTTTTAACCTTAAAAAAACGTTCCAATGGTTCTTTGTAAATACCCGCATTGTGACCTAGTACTTTGAAATAAAATACCGACATCTTAAAAGTGTTCTTCAGAAGAATTTCTTTGGTATAAAAGATTTTTCAGAGAATTGTCTCGAAACGCTTTCGTTCGGTATTTTTATTCACGATGTCATTCAGAATTTATATTGAATGATCATTACTGTTCACTTAAGTGCTTAAAGAATGCATTAACGGCTTCTGGCGATGGAACGTAATTTATTAATATGCTTTAGTGTGGGTCTAAGTGGTTGTCCTCTTACGGAGATCACACACGACACGCAAACCAAGGTCAAACATAGTAATGACTTCATTTTATATTCGGGTCTCTTGTGCATTTTCAATTGGCTCGTTTATTACGTGTCAATAGTGGTAATGGACGATGTTGCTTCATATGGAGATGGTCAACGCGGAGGTTAGTCAACTGTACAGCGAAGGTTTTTACTTATGACCGATTCATATTTGTGAATGTTGAGTCTGCACGGTTATTATTATTATCATTATTTTTGGAACGAAGTTCCTTATCGCGCGTTGTGAAAGGGGGCTAGACGGAAAAAGATCTTACGAAAAGCTGTCACGACACTTTTTAGATCCGTCATTCTGACCAATCAACGTGTAGGCGCTTATCGCGTGACATTGCTCGTATCCGATTGGTCCGCGTAATGAGTACAGTTTCTCGAGATAGCGTTTCAACAATAGTAATTTAGTTCATAGTATTGTTTTTTTTTCTTCATAATGCCGTAATTTATTATTATAACTTAAAAAAAAATTACTATTCCTTCACTAATTAATCGAAAGGAACTTCGTTCCATCCGGGTGTCCCTTGACACCTGGAGTTTTTTTATTGCTTAGATGAGTGGACGAGCTCACAGCCCAACTAGTGTTAAGTGGTTACTGGAGCCCATAGACATTCACAACGTAAATGCGCCACCCACCTTGAGATACAAGTTCTAAGGTCTCAAGTGTAGTCACAACGGCTGCCTCACCCTTCAAACCGAAACGCATTACTGCTTCACGGCAGAACTAGGGACATATTTGTTGTGCAGCAGTCATGTGCAATGAAATAAAGCATAATATGAAAGTAGCGAACCATTAAATTGAGAACTCTCGTCGAGATCTCAATGTACTTGTATGTGTCCTAATTAAGATATACCCTCGGAGTAATCCGTTATCCCGATTTCTATATCAGAACAAGGGCACTACAACCCGAGGTAGATTGACGCCAGGCAGACGATAAGGACAAGAAAAAATATTCTTTACACCGATTATACAAAATGGGATTCCAAGAAAACAAAAACAAAAATCTCGAGGCTAAATTGCTCGAGAGGGCCACTCTAGTGCATCGTTGACTTAAAATATAACAAGAGCAAACAGTCCACGGCTAGGTGGATTACAGGTTTTACAAGCAGACTCCTCGTTTGCACAAAAGCCTGAACGTAGTGCGGTGGGCGGGTGTGACCGTGAGAAACAAATAACCAGTGTCGCACTCACGGCCCCTTTTGCCTCGGTAATTGAACTTCGACTAATGGAATGGGGTTACAATTGCATTTGGCTTATCGGAATTTCTTCGTAAGATTGAAGCGCCCGCGTTTCGGCTGTTCGTTGACAGGAGCACAATAGGGTTGAACAATGCCCGAACTTGTGTTTCAGAAAAACGAATTTGAAGTGTACCTTGCGGCTTGAAGGCTCGTATTCGTGATTATGTCACATGTCGTCTTCTCGCATTAAAACTGTATAATCTCAAAACTTGCTAAATTCTACAGGAGAGTGTTTTACATTTATTTTTTACAACATTTATTTTTTAGTTTTTACCAGTTACATTATCTGTCTTTTAAAGTAAGATAAAATTATGTATTAATTTTGTTAATAGTAGTCAAAACATAGGTAAACTAAAAAAAAAACCCACTAAAATTAAACTACGCTCTTTTGACAGTATTTATAAGAAAAATACTGGTGATACCAAATGATTGAATATTAACTTAATTTGGAATGTTTTTGGAAATTGTACCCTTTTAATGCGAAAAGACGATGTACCTATGTTAACAATTTGTGTTCTTGTTGTTAATTCACCGACCAATCTAATGTTAAGTGGTTAAGGTAGTATAAATCCCCTACCTTTTTTGAAATGTTAGACATATCATCATCATCATCATCATCAGCCTTTATCTGCCCACTGCTGGACATAGGCCTTCCCCAATGCCTTCCACATAATGCGGTCCTCCGCCTTCCGTATCCAACGACTTCCCGCCGTGCGCACTAAGTCGTTAGTCCACCTGGTTGGAGGACGCCCCACGCTCCTTGTCCCCATCCGTGGCCTCCATTCGAGGACTTTCCTCCCCCACCTGGCGTAACATATGAAGATATTTAATAAAAAAAAATTATTGCTTAGATGGTTGGACGACCTCACAGCCCACTTGGTGTTAAGTGGTTACTGGAGCCCATAGACATCTACAACGAAAATGCGCCACCCACCTTGAGATATAAGTCCTAAGGTCTCAAGTATAGTTACAACGGCTGCCTCACCCTTCAAACCGAAGCGCATTACTGCTTCACGGCAGAAATAGGCAGGGTGGTGGTACCTACCCGCGCGGACTCTCAAGAGGTCCTACCACCAGTAAGGTATCTTGCCAGTTACACTTTTTTGCATAGGTATGTAACCCTGGCTCCTTAATATACGAATTTTGGGGAGCAACAGAAGAAGCTTAGTTTTAGAATTAGAGCAATGATAATACTTCCTTTTTTACATTGAAAAAGTGGAAATGTAAACGGTGTTGCGAAAAGGCCGATTTGTTCGCATTTATCTATTTATCGTAAAGAACTGGCGCGTAAAATATTATGATGTATTCTGAAATCCAGTTTTTCCTCTTGACACGGATAGCAGGAGCGAGCCCGTACAATCAATCAATATTCGTATTCCGATGCGCTTTACTGTGTAATTAACATATCTGAGTTGTTAAATACAGTTAGAAATGAGTGCGAGCAAACATCAGCCATTATTGAGATGACTTTCATGATTTTTGAGAGCGAAAAAGTCGATCCATAAATCCGTTTGTTCGGAAAGAGAAATATTTCAAAAGGAATTTGTTATATTAATCTATATATTAATACGTGAAGCAAAAACTTTGTATCCCTTTTTACGAAAATCGCGCGGACGGAGGAGTATGATATTTTCCACACGTATAGAGAATATAGAGAACAAGTGCACAATGCTAATTTTTTTTTAACTAATGCATAAAAGATACATTAAATCAATAAACAAAACATTACACACACTACATACCATGTATTTGACGCGCACACGCATGCATACCTACTATTTATTGTCAAACTTCTGTTCTTGACGTCTGTTGTCAAATTGAGAATAGATTAAATATTGTTTGTCTTTATTAATATTATTTATAGTGTAGCCTTGGGGAAATTTGTGATTATAGAAGTATAAAATACAATCATAATAGTGTACAAACTTACAATTCCAATTAATTATAGTCGAATTTCGACTACTGCGGGACCACTAGTCTTCTTAAATACATGCCGCATAAGCTAAATACACATTATAGTTTTAATCTTTCGTTAGTGCGTTTGACTGGACGGTTTTTAGTATTCTTGTAGTCCCTTCTGGATAGTTTTATTGTATGATACCACTAAAGTACTACTGAGGGTAGGACGTCAGGTGAGTCCACACGGGTAGATACTACCACCCTGTCTGTTTCCACTGTGAAGCGGTAATGCGTTTCGGTTTGAAGTGTGGGGCAGCCATTGTATTGTAAAAACTGAGACCTTAGAACTCATATTTCAAGGTGTTTGGAGGCATTTATTTTGTAAATGTTTATGGGCAGTGGGCATAGTTAACAATCATTTAAATGGAACAAAGTCGTCTTTCTGTATTTCTGTGTGAGTTTTTTTTTTCTCATTTGTATACTTAATTTGTAAATATAATATGTAGTTTGAACATATGAATTAAATATGTATTTAAATCGATACTGTCGATAAATAAACGTGCAATGTATTGTAAGTAAAATTTTAAAGCAAAAATAATGTTTTTATTGCATTAGTTCGGTGAGCGAAATCGCGAACCGTTTTGTGTTTAGTCCCAGACATCACAAACTGAATGCCACTACCCACTTTGATACTTGAGATTCCCTCAATAATCTTATCTAACGGCCAAAATTGTTAGAGATAATAATTAACATACGTGTAACAATTTTTAGCATTAATGATGCAGTAAAATAAATAGAGGCGATTACAATTATTATCAACATAATGAAAAACTAACATTGATAACGTAAGATAGTGTGGACTTAATTGCTTTCTCTTATATAACTAGACAAGATTAATGAATGTAACCTACAAAACGTTGAAACCCATTACCGACTAAAATCCGACAAGTCAGTTCCATATATTAGCTCCGGCGAAAACGTTCCTGGCACAAATTTCCATCACTGACATTAACCAAATTAGTTAGCTTAAAGCCACCCCGTGAACTGGCCAGAAGCCGGTCGTTATGCGAACGAATTACCACTACTGTCAGTTATTCTATTTGATGCGAGCGGCTTAACTGCCGTTATTATTTGGCCTTTACTTAATGAAGTCATATCCAATTCGTATGACAAGCCGCAGACTCATTAGCGATTTAATACGAATGAGTTATGATTGTTGGGAGTATTCGATTTTTCAAAATACTTTTGAGGCAATGGCTTTTAAATATTCTAGTGTATTAAAACATATAATAAGTAGTAAGGTAGAAAATATCTTTATGGCAATACAATTGGGACTTGAATGGTAATTTATATCTCAATGTGGACAAAAGAATTTCTGTTGAAGGATATATGAGGCCGTCAGCGCAAAAGTGGCCTAAGCTTACCATACTTATTATGGAGCAATGAGATTTAAGTTTTCATGAATTTGAATTTGAGTAGGCAAAAAAACAATACACGCAAAAATAATGCTTACAAAGTCATCTGTTATCTATAGGTGAAACTATGGATAGGCCGGTTTTGCATCAAAATTCATTATTTTTTATTTTATTTTTTATTGCCATTGTAGGCAGACGAGCATACGGTCCACCTGATAGCGGGTGGTTTCCGTCGCCCATGGACTTCAGTAATTCTAGGGGCAGAGCCAAGCTGCTGCCTACCGCAAAATTAAATTGTTAAAGTTGTCGATTTAAGGTGAAATTTGTACATTTATCAAGGATCATAACGCTCCATTACTCGTACTGTACTCTGATCGGGACATTTATTTTTTAATTCTTAATTCGACTCCTTCTGAAGCACATTTAACTTTCATTGTAGCCTTATTTTATGTTGTCATATCGTTAGTGAAAGCTGTTTGGCTATCGCTATGTGCTGGTATTAAACGCAGAGAAAGCTGCTGTCAAAAGGACGGAGTCGGGCTGTTGTAGGCTATATAAAATAAGAAGCTAGGAAAGAAGAAGGAAAAAAAAAGGAAAAAGAAAATCCTTCAGGTTAACCTGGTGGTCTATTCGTGGCAAAAATTAAACGCAGCTATTGCGATTCAGCATTCGAAACAAACGTTTGAGTCTCGAGCCTAGGGGCTAGAAAATCACGAAAGCGCAATAAAAAAGTAAGTTAATGTTGGAGTTTTGTAGTAGTTAAATACAAATCCAAATACAAAGTAACAAATATATCTTGATCAATTCACGTATTATTTACTAATATTCAATTTTCCGTCCAAATCGGTAATAGTCATTTCCCAACACCGGAAATCCGTGTCGTGCCAAATTTACAAGGTTGCATCATTCCGTTGTTATGGTCGAATGTATTATGTTTCTTCCCATTACCGGCGGAATATAGAGCCAGTCTGTCACGAATACAATCGTAAACCCATAACGTAGGTGGTCGCTCACTGTGAGGCAAATATACACTAACATATTTTTATTGAACTGGATAGGGTTTTACGTTTTACTGCTTCTAACAATTCTTTATAGCTTTAAAAAAAAAAAATCAAGCATTTTTCTCGTGAACTTACGTAACTAATCTGTGTGCGTTTCAAGATTAACGCTGTGTGAATTATCCCGAAACTTGATAGGAATCATTAAAGTCAAACTTTCATACGGTTCATGAAATTTCTTAATGTTTCCTAATTAAACGAACACTTTCATTATTGTTTACGTCTCTTGAAGTTTATTTTCCATTTTGTTTAATGTTTCTTTGTATGATGAGCAAAGTCAAAGTTGCGTCTTAACGAATATCGAAGGCGTTTTTTTCTGTATCGTTATCAACTTACATATTTAATTTTACTAAGCTGAATCATGTCATAAGTTTTAATGAATCGTGCGATTCTTAAAGTTGACAAATCGACATGACACATGATGTAGTCGATACCGTAATAATATAAATGTAACAAGTCATAATATTGCGGGCACGCTCCGATTGACTGAATGAATCTCATATTAAGATCAGAGACAAATGAACGCTTTCTAAACAAAATAATTGAGTCGATTTATCGGGAGACGTCTCGTCTGGATAGCACGATGACACTTAAGGGTATCCATTACCATTAGCTCTTCAATTATCACTCACGAACATCGTAGAACTTTGAATATTACTAGATTGAAATTCCTATAATGGATTTAATTTAAAATTATAATAGGTTCTCTTTTAAGAAATATTTTTAGGTATTCACCTATATTACACGAATCTGATAAGTACCATACCAACGTCATATCTTTACTTCCGCCAAACAACCACGCGTTTCGCGTAAAATATTCGAAAAGCTGTGACGCATGTTGTAAACACCACCTTAAGCCGTGAGGTCGATGATTCAAGAGAATTATATTTTGGCTGTCTTAAACCAGAACATATCAGGCTATTTTGCGTCAAAAATAGATTGGGTGGAGGCAGCTACCTGTACGGGCTTAGTATACTATTAGTAATTTAGCAAAAAATAAGTCGGTTGACATAAACTAAAGCATTAGAAGTGCCGGGAATGATATAAACAAATTATAAAAGTCAGGTTAATGTTAAAGTAATTTTAATTTGTTCCACTCAAAACTTGTGAATAAAATTAAACGAATACTAATGCTAAATCAGTGATTTATTTTGTATACTTCTATTAGATCGGTTGTTTTACATCAAACGATCACACTCACGAGCCACAGGCGGAGTTCAACGAATTGCCTTCCCTTTAAATACGAGACGAAGGTTAAGTGGTTCGCTGTCTGTTTCACTTAAACTGTTGCCCGCAGCCTGGAGTAAACGGTGGCCACCACTTGTATTCACAGCATCACATTATTATGAGTGCAGACCAGCGGGTTAGTCGACACAATACAAAACTACAGCGCTGATTTCGCATATTCTTGTTACGTTTTACGAGCGCCTTTCTATATATTAAAGCTTAACAAGTACTTTACTAAGTGGACAAAGATTATTCACATACAGTTTGCTTCAGAGTTTAAAGTTGACAAAATTGAATTTCAATTTGTTGGAGTAGATATTCTGGTCTTGGCTTTAGCGGCAGGTGAGGGCCCTTGTTGATTTTCGGGTAGCGGTCAACTCAATACACACTTGTCCGCAATCGTTTTCAGTGGCGTTGAGATTGCTTAGGTTGTTGCTTCTGATTGAATTTATCCAAGCGGTCTGTGCCCGCCCGCTTCGACCATCTGACCCGGAAAATTAACCCGCCGAGATAACTGCCGATGTATGTCAAGTGCTGGTTAAGAATATCACCCGAACAACTGCTCGAGCTTATTAATAATTTATTCATATAGTTAGATCTTGACTTTGAATTCATAAGTCGAACGAGACGCTTCTTCGTGGGGATTAAAACAAATATTACATAAAATAAAGTTATATTATTTAATATCTTTCGAACAGAAGCCGTAACTGTTATGAAATTGTGGGGGAATGGGCGGCGCTCAAGACGGCACATAAAAGCATTATCGTGTATCATAAAAACAACAGAACATCGTACCGAGTTAATATTTTTAAAGCACCCATTAATCTGGACCGACTCGTCGTATCAGTATTGTAGAGTGTGAAATCTCTGTGGTTTTATAGTGGTATGAATGAAGCAATTAACACTATGAGGATTTACGTCGTCCAATTTAAAATAGCCGCTACAGTTATTGTTTTTTGATACTCATTGTAATTGCTTTTTATTAATGAACTGAATTGGTGTTTCAGCGTAGCTATTTAATCGAGAGTGGAAATTAAGATTTACAGTAATAAAACAATAAACAACGGGCATGCTTTTTCGTTGAACTTTACTTGGAAAAAAATAAATGATACGTCATTTAGTTTATTGATAGAATCAAGCATTATTACTTCTCGTGGTGGAAACAGCCAAGATTGTCACATCTACCTACCATTAGCTCTCAAAACATCTCATAATAATAAAAAAAGCAAATGGAAATAATGAAGGAGAAAAAAAACCAGAATATTGGAAAAGTGTATTAAAGACATTTTATATAAGACTCCTGAAGTAAGGCTTCGTTCTAACCTAATTAAAAATTCTATTTAGAGGCGAGTTCAAAGTTGCCCTTAATTAAGTCGGATAGCATGGCTTCAAAGTTGCAGTCTGGTTAGCACGGGTCGGCGTATTTGTCACCCACACGAGTTAGTGGTCTTTCGTTTCTGAACTTTATCGCGGCAATGTAATATTCGTACACATTGAAAGTGGTTTTATTTATAAATTCTGATTTTTTTTTCGTAGAACGCTTATAAATATCACATCTCTTTCTATTTGCTCAAGATGAGCGGGTGTGTACCTTGAAAAAGGACGTCTTGTGATAAATTTCAATAGCTTTAAAAAAAGTACTATTTATAGCAAATATCAGGGAAATGTATTCGCATGATTACTTAGCAAATGAAATAGGTGGTATAGGTACCGATCCATGTAGACTTAAATATAACAAGCTTTACCATCATTTGCGACGTTATTTTGGTTTTTATGTTCCACCGAATCTTATACTTTAAAGGACCTCAGTCTTCCGTGACTATGAAAACTGTAAAATATTTGAAACTCAGGAAATTATAAAACGAATGTAATCAGTGCGAGATTAAGCCGTAAATATATTTGTTTAGTTAAATTTAATTTAAAAATTAATAATTCTGCCCGTTTTACTTGTTTTTTTTTAATTGTCTTACCACTTACACGAACGTTCTGCGTTCTTCAAATATTTAGTTTTATGGATGAGAAGCGAGTCACGTTCATAAATTGATATTGGCTTTAAGTATCTTTGTTTATGGAAGACTCGTAATGTGGAATTGTTCGTTTAATTCACTGTCGTTTTAATAATGTTTTATTTACGAGTTGTGTGACCGAATAAACGAGGGCATCCGGTGGGTTGACATCAACAAATCTTAGGCCACGGGACCAAATTTTTTATTGGTGGTTATTGTGAAAAGTACATTGAAGGTTAACATCGACCGACCGAATTGTTGCCGATTATTTATGACGTAGCAGAGGAGTGGTGAGCGCATATTTTTCTAGTGGCGAATTATTTTAAAAGCATCTGGACGATTTTACAGTTTTCCTAGGAAAACGCTATTCTTGGTAGATGATTAGTAGCTGCTTCACATTAGATGGGTCATTAAGTCTCCGTTGCATTGGCACAATTGCCACTCTGCTTCTTCTTTTGAGGTTACCTTCCAAAGGCTAGAAATAAGCAGGGTCACAGTAAGTACTTTCTTGTAAGAATATGTTTTTTTTTAAATTCTAATTTACATAAACCATTACGATTTCGACTTATATCTTTAATATAATCTTCTGCCAGTGTTGTGATGAAAAATAAAAGTAACACGTACATTGCAATACACTATTCTCGTAATAAACAGTTCGTTCGTGTGCAAAAGTAAATGATTCTGTGAGACCCCCTCTATTTATCTATATGACAAGATTAATGAATGCAATATTTCGCGCGAAATCGGCTTCGCTTCGGCTATTACACATAGTGTTGTGATCAGGAGTAGTTTCATTGCTTTTATTTATAGTTTTATTTAAATGATGAATGTCGTTTATTTATGTTATTTCGATTCAACTTACGGTAAATTTATTATAAAAAAAAATGTTCTTTCTCAAATCTTTGTGTCTCAATTTTATTATTATTATTATGTTAAACTTTTTAAATAGACAGAACTTACAGCCTACTAAAAGGGGTTAGCAGTGAAAATATGGAAAAACTGGAATGTCGTCGCGCGTCTTGAGACCGAGGCGAACGTGTTCGATTGTAACTATGATTTTTACGAAAATCAGAGCCTTGAAAATATATCGTAAAAAAATAATACTCAAGCCTTTAATACTTAAATACGTTTATTGTATTGGGAGGTAGAGCGTCGTATATGCCCGCATCGATTAATAATACCAGCTGCGAAGTAGTCATGCTTTGCGGTTTGAAGAGTGGAAGTGGACAGCCGGACGGACAGGTTTATAGTGCAATCAAAGCTTCGACCTCATGTCTTGAGGTGGGGCGACATTAACGTTGTTGATGTCTATGGATTCGACACCAGGTGGACCGTGAGCTCGTCCGTAGTCCTAAGAAAAAATAGAATAGACTGCAAACGATTAAAATTGAATGTTGATCTATCCGATGGCTTTTCTTGTAGAAAAAAATATGTATAGAATAGTAAAACATCTTGCTATTTCTTCTATTATTTTATATTGTTTCAAAAAGTCATAGAGCCTGTTTAAAAAATCAAATAATAACATTAATTTCTCAACGCCACTGTAATTGTGAAAACCAAACACACAACATACCTTTTCCAATATTCGTTATAATGTTCATGTTTTTTTGTCGGGGAGCTATTTCG
This sequence comes from Bombyx mori, assembly GCF_030269925.1. NCBI lineage: Eukaryota > Metazoa > Arthropoda > Insecta > Lepidoptera > Bombycidae > Bombyx > Bombyx mori. Next base: position 11,112,448 of record NC_085111.1, read on the forward strand.
TTGTTAGTTATAACTGAGTAGGAACATTGACCTCACGTGTCATGGGCGGCGGCTTTAATTTATCATCTCATTTTATTCATCTATTTATCGGTTGTGAATAGAATGGATAAAACTGAGATATACTGCAAAATCCCAAGTAGCACAAAATTCTCAATTGCTCTACATTTCAGGGCTACAGCAAATACAGCGTCGATGGTTAAAATTATTTTAACAAGAATGTCAGCTTGTTTTCGTTTTGAAGTAGTAATAGTTGAGTGCTATTTAATTATTTGAATATTTTCTTTGTCGCAGCCGACACTATCAGAACGGCAGCTTAAGTTGTTAATTTTTCCGAAAGCTGTGTCATATCTCACCGTCGCAGACAGAGGGCGAGAATTAGGGCATGTTTAAACGGCTCACGAACTTGATAGGGCATGTGGTCCGATAATGCGTTTAACTCTGCGGAGGGAGATGCTGGGCATAAATCATTGCTAAGTGAGATCGGGCCCGATGTGTGAACTCGTAAATCACCCGTGTAAATGAGGCCCGGCTTCAAACAGACTTCGATGGTGGCCTCTCTTAAAGCGCATTATATAAATTAATCTGTTGCAGGGTTAATCAATCCTGCGATCGGTCGAGTCTTGAAGCCAAGATCACGATTTTCATTTAATAAAATATATCCAAATACTTAATATGTATTGACTTCGTTTTACTGTATTAATATTTGTTAAAGAAAAACAATCATGAAGCTTGTTCCCATTATTTTTTTATTTTTTTCTTAGATGGTTGGAGGAGCTCAAAATCCATCTAGTATTCAGTGGTTACTGGAACCTATAAACATTTGTCCACCATAAGGCATGAGTTCTTAAGTTTTTACAGTACAACGGCTGCCGCACCCTTCAAACCGAATGTTACTGGTGGTAGGACCTCTTGATCTCGAGGCCACACGGGTAGGTACCACCACCCTACCTATTTCTGCCGTGAAACAGTAATGCAGTTTCGGTTTGAAGGGTGTGGCAGCCGTTGTAACTTTACTGAGACCTTAGACCTCATATCACAAGGTGGGTGATGGCATATACGTTGTAGATGTCTGTGGGCTCCGGTAACCACTTAACACCAGGTAGGCTGTAAGCTCGTCCACCCAACTATGCAACAACGAAAAAAAACGCATTACTGCTTCACGAGAGAAACAGGTAGGCTGGTGTGGATTCACGAGACGCCCTACTACAATTTAAGATAGTTATTGCTTCATTAGTTTCAATTACCTAGCTTACAGAGATCCATATATATCGCGTATTTTCATACCACTGCTCTCTTGAATTTTTTTATTTTTTTTTATTGCTTATATAGGTGGACGAGCTAACAACCCACCTGGTGTTAAGTGGTTACTGGAGCCCATAGACATCTACAACATAAATGCGCCACCCACCTTGAGATATAAGTTTTAAGATCTCAGTATGGTTACAACGGCTGCCCTACCCGTCAGACCGAAACCCATTACTGCTTCACGGCAGAAATAGTCAGGGTGGTGGTACCTATCCGCGCGGACTCACAAGAGGTCCTATCAACAGTAATTACGCAAATTATAATTTGCGGGCTTGATTTTGATTACACGATGTTATTCCTTCGTTGTGGGAAGTTCACGTCCATATGGATCCTTCAGGTCCAATAGCCTTTGCATTAGACGCCTTAAGATTTAATACTAGGAGCAGGCTTAGGGACCCCGGTAACCGTACTCGTAACTCGACAAAGAGTTCGACGTGCAACCTAACCCATACATCAGCTCGCTGAGTTTTCGCCGGATCTTCTCAGCGGGTCGCGATTCCGATCCGGTAGTAGATTCATTCGCGAAGCAGCTGCTCTTGAGCTGTTAAGTCTCCTTCGGAGGCGCTCGGGTAGCTGTTAGCAAATCCCACCCCTTCTGGCTGAGCCTTTGCTCGCCCATCTGTCCCGGTGAAACTGAAAAGGCCTCAGGGCCACCAGTAATACTTCAATACTAAAAAAAACAATTAAGAAGTTTTCGTTGCATTGAAATAGTGGTCATCTAATCCTTTAAACGAATCATGAATTACTCAAATTATAAGGATTCTTTTAGTTATATTACTTGTTTTCATAAAATTATTATATTGGATGCAATAAAAGGACTTCATATGGGTAATACGTGCAGTACGTCCAATAAAAATATACTCCATAATAAAACGTGTTATTTCATGATATGAAATCGTTGAGCGTGAATTCCTTTAGAATAATAATACCATCATGTACACCATCGGGTCAAATTAAACTGGACCACGTCATATCTCCGTGTATTGGTTATTGAACACTCCCAGCGGCCGAAGGTGTAAATATTCGTATAATGATCTATTTGCATACCTACCCTATAATGTTTCGAGTTTGTTGCTTCACCGTCTGTCTCATTGCAATGAAGACGAGAATGCAATTGTACTTTATAGAGCGGATGTGTGTCGTTATTTGATTATACCGAGGCACCGTGAAGAGATTGTAAAGAATTAAAAATGTATGAATCGATTTGCGCACGTCGTGATGTTGTAGAGTTGTGAATTCCTTAATTGAGTGCGCTTCACATAAGTCTTTGTTTAATCCCTCCCTTAAATATATTAGGAATGGATTAAGAATGTTTTACTGATTAACAATTTAATAGCACAAGACACCTGTATGAATTCGAACTACTTTTATTTTATTTTTTTGCTTAGGTTGGTCGACGAGCTCATAGATATCCACAACGTAAAAGCCGCCACTTACCTTGAGATAATAGTTCTAAGGTCTCAATTTTTACGGTACAAGGGCTGCCCCATCCTTCTAACCGAAACGCATTACTGCTTCGCCGCAGAAATAGGCAGGGCGGTGATACCTACCCGTGCGGACTCACAAGAGGTCCTACCGTCAGTAATTACGCAAATTATAATTTTACGGGTTTCATTTTTATTACACGGTGTTATTCCTTCACCGTGGAAGCCAATTGTGAACAGTTGTTAAGTACTTATATCATTAGAAAAATTGGTTATTGCCTGCGGGATTCGAACACCGGTGCATCGCAAGATACGTATGCACCGGACGACTTATCCTTTAGGTCACGACGACTTCACTTTATTAGTGCTAAGGGCATTTTGTTGTGACATAATATCAACAAAGTATTCCACGAAGAACAGGTTATTTTACGTGATTCGAACACCGACACAGTCGCATTGCTAAATAAAAACGCACCGGACGACGACTTTAAATATGTCTCAAGGTATGTTGTTGATGTCTATGGGCTCTCGTAATCACTTAATACCATGTCGGTCGTGAGCTTTTCCACTTATCTTTGTAATAAAAAAAAAGAAATGAGTTCTAAGGTCTCAGCTTTCACAATACACCGGTTACCCTTCAAACCGAAACGCATTACTGATTCTCAGCAGAAATAGACAAGGTGGTGTGATATCTATGCGTGCGGACCCGCAATACATCCTACTACAATTAGTTACTCAAATTATAATTTTTGTGGGCTTAATTCTTTTTTTGAGTTCTCGTTCAGCAGGCTCAAATCATTTATTATTGTTATTCTGTAGCAATATTTATCACATGATCCAAACTAGAGCCACCAATACCCAATGAAATGCCGTGCTAGCAGTTTTGTCACCTATTTTCTCAAGTAACTGCCTTATAATAATGATAATGAGCATCCTAATTTCTACCATAAGTACTGAGCAGGATATGTTATGATAATATGTATTTCTGTCCTTGCATCGGAGCAATCATATGTCCCGGTTTAAATGCATTTGCAGAAATTTGGGTTTTTTTAGATTATAGTATTTTTAGTTACCTACAGGAACACTTAACACTATGTAACTCTGTCGGATAGTCTATTCATCAACGTTTAGAAAAAATCTACGAGTATCGCACGGAACCCTTAAGCGTATTAAATTATATCTTATCTTATTACTTTCTATTGACTCTTAATATTCAATTAAAAAGCCTGTTATAGCATTAGGGTTGTAAGGGATTTAGATGGTTTCGCAATTTGATATAGAGTTCAATATCACTTGGAAACGATCTTGGTCTGGTATCGTAATTGCACAGTGTGTATTAATTGAGTTAGTTGGCAGTAATAATGTTATATCGGTATTTAATGTGCCATCATTAGCTTAATATTCAGATTCATGGGATGTTACTGACCCGATTTCGGTAGTTGAGCTTACCAAGTTCCTTGTTAATCACTTCTTAATATTATAGTTTCAGTAAACTGATAATATTTTAAAGCTTCAGTAGAGTTAGTTGGGAAATTAGGAGATTTAATTTCGAACATTGTGTAATGGTATAGGCATTTTCAAATCTAACTTTCAATAGTGTTAAAACGGTCGCAGGGCGTCTTTTTGCGAATAGAAAGGCTTTATGTTAACTTTTAACTTTATTTCGATCTACATACTTGAGACGTTAGAACTTATATCTCAAGGTGGGTGACGCATTTACGTTGTAGATGTCTATGGGTTCCAGTAACCACTTAACACCAGGTGGGCTGTGAGCTCGTCCAACCATCTAAGCATTAAAAAAATAAATAAAAAAATCATAAAGTTTCATAAAATTAAAAACAAGACACTTTTAGTTTCAAATGTTCCTACTACTGTGATCGCAATCCCGATCACATATTGTTCTTATGTGTGTTAATCTGTTGTATTTGTAGGCAATTTAATTCCATGCGCATTTCGTAATTATTATTATAGTCTAAAAAAAAATAGAAATTTATTTGCACTCAATAAAATAGCACTACTTTTCTCAATAGGCAGCGGTGGAATGCAGCGGAATTGTAGGCAGCGGCTTGGCTCTGCCCCTGGCATTGCTGAAGTCCATAGGCGGCGGTAATCACTCACCATCAGGTGGGCCGTATGCTCGTCTGCCTACAATGGCAATAAAAAAAAATATGCGCAAACAAAATTCAACTTGACTGATTAAGAGACTTCTCCTTACAAGAATGATTTAAGGGTAATCAATATTGACAATCTCCCTCAGTCGTATTATTTTCATATTTGAGGCTCGTGACCACCCTCATTAATGAATTTCATCTTCACAAAGTTGTTTCATCTCATCCTGTCTTTAGCTACTCCGAGAGCTTCGTAGACCTTGGAATCAAGGCTGGTGTGGATCTGATCAGACCAACACATTGGACTGCGTCCCTGCGATTCTTTCCTTCTACTTTAATCATCAGTTTTCCAACATTGTCTACGTATTTCCTGACAATGTGTCGAAAGTACTTAATCATTAACATATAGGCGTAATTTTTCGTAGTTTACGAAATCATTTAAAACGTTGACATAAATTTAACGAGAATGAAGACGTGAACGCTTGTTCCTAAGAAAGAACATTATTATAATTATAATTTATGTACCCGTTTTATTATATACTCGACACGTTACCACATATTTCGCTGACACACGTTATTATTTATCGCTTTAGATAGAGTTTAAATCATATTTTATGATCGTCTAAATGCAAAATAAGATCTTTACGAGCTTGTTCCTTGTTTAGCATAGTGGCGCCATCTATGCATCACCAGGGAATATCTAGAACGAGAGTATTATGTCTGTACTGTCTCGTGTACTATTCCAACGTGCACTACGTTGTAAAAGATGAAGGGCATACTTAAACCAGACAAGCTATATTATTATGTTTATTGAAAGATTTGTTACTGATATTACGTTTCTAACTTCGAACTTATGATATATGGTGGCGAGGTATCGTAAAATATGCAACAGTACGCCGGAGTAATCCTACACTACAGTTCGTTTTGATGGCAGCTGAGTTATTGTTTTGATTTGGGCACGTTTTTCGAATTCGATCTTTGTTCAAAGCGAGAAATTGAAATTCGCTATAAAAATCTACTAAAAAAAAATAATCTTTAAATTAACTTGAATATTTTATACGTTACGATGTTACATAAGTCCAAAAGTCAAATTAATTCTGCATGTGTCATTTTTATGTCAAAATAATTGCGTTTCGGTCTTCTTATATTTAGGCCGTTAGCAATGGTGTTGGAGCTTAAATAATTTGCCTGTCACTGAGTGCTCGGATGGGTCCAGATGGAATGATTGACAGCATACATACGTCCGTTAAGTTGATGGTGTTCACGCGCTGCTTGTTAATTAAAGAGAAATATCAAAATTAAGAAAGTTAGTATTTTGTGAAGGCTGTCAAATGTAAGAAGCTTTGTATCTGGAACAACTACTTGGATTGTCTATAAAGTTTTGTTGGAATTGTGAAAAGTGTACTTAAAATCTCTAAATACTTTTCTATTAGATTATGGCCGTAGAAAATTTGGAATAAATTATAATATATTTTTAAAATGCTTGAAATTAGATCTCACTTATTTTATTTTTAGGTATGGATAACGAACATGGGATTCATGTAGCATTGATATAGCATGCATTTAGTATTGATTGATTGATTTTTTTATTTTATTGCTTAGGTGGGTGGACGAGCTCACAGCCCACCTGGTGTTAAGTGGTTACTGAGGCCCATAGACATCTACAACGAAGATGCACCACCCACCTTGAGATATAAGTTGTAAGGTCTCAGTATAGTTACAACGACTGCCCCACCCTTCAAACCGAAACGCATTACTGCTTCACGGCAGAAATAGGCAGGGTGGTGGTACCTACATTTGCGGACTCACAAGAGGTCTTACCACCAGTAATACAATAACTTTATATTAAATCATACTTCTACATATTTTTTTATGTATCATTAAGTCAGTATTTTGGACTTGTTTCCGACTAAACCAATTTAAAACAGACCGGTAAAACAACCAGATAGAAAATGTCAGTAAAATATTGAATCTCCCGAGAGTTATTTTAATTTCAGTTAAGTAAAATAATCAATGCTTAATAGAACCGTAAAGCAATAATATAATAAAATTTTGTTTTGTGCCGATACATATCGAAAATAGAATTCGAAAATTCTATGTTAGTTTACTTGAGTAAACATGCGCTATTTAATTTTGTTTTCTTACTCCAAATATGTTTCTCTCAGTTCTTGTTAAGTCACGTCGAACTAAATACAGCGAAATGATCAAATATTCGCTTGAATTTGTTTTTATTTGACAAACACGTATAAAGGTCTGTAAATACAACTGTATACACAATTCGGTAGTCTCCGGAAACCGGGTCGGATGTTGGATCCCGGCTGCCGTATCAGCTGGTGACGTACGCGGAATTGGTGGGGGTCAATCTTTATTTATTTTTATTCACTTGATGGCGGAGCTCATCTCGAAACTCAAGGTCGAGGTCTCCATGGTATCGTGAAACCGGACTGATAGTGGTACCTAAAAGTACTGGGAAATAATGCGCGCTACCAGCACATTTCAATGAACGGTGTACCGATACTGTTAATAGTATTTTTTCGATTACTGATTTTTTTACTTCTAGGGGTTGACAATTACACAGATGATTTTAAAAAATATATGATAAAACATCGAAAGGAGCTTAGTAGGTTGCTCGAAGTGATAAAGCATTACAACTATAAAAATATCGGTCATGAAGAGAAACGGGCACTGATCAGTCAGACTAAGATTGTATTTCTGAAGAACGAGGAGAGGTATGAAATTGGAAATAAAATCGAATACTGAAGTCTACGGCAGAGAACGTAATAAAAATGACAAGCTTCTCAGTCAACACAACTGTATGAGAAATAACAAAAAAAATCAAAAACATGAAATTCGGTAAAAGACAGTTTATTGTTGCACAAGTAAATGGAAAGTTTGGAATATAGTATCTTTAGTTTTGGCACATAGCATAGAAATATAATAGCATTTTTTTGGTTTACAAAAATGACGTGTGCTGATAAAGTACCGATCAGCACATAGAAAATGTACGGTAGATCTATTTTCCAACATCATTGCTCACAAAAAAATCATTTGTTGTTTTATTTTTCTATGAAAAGAAAACTCCTAAGTTATTGGTGATGATATTAATTTATGTTCTTATTTAATTATCGAAATTATTTCGAGATATAATTCGCAACGTCACGCCGCGCCGTCTTCAGAATATGGAAAACAAAATTAAAAATATTTCACTTTGACATCTACATTATGAATTTTAAATTAAATGCAAATATTTTCAAATAACGTTCTGCTAAAACAAATAACGAATGCAAATTAGGTACTACACTTATTTCGTTTCTTAACTGCAATATGCATGTCTCATGAATTACAAAGTACTAATTTACATCCCACGAAGTGATGGCTCCGATTACGGGCCTGGCACTCCGTTCTTCCTGTCGCAACTAAATACGGCTTTCATTTTTATGCCTGACGAAATAATGGTATTTTCGTAGTCGTTATATTCGCCACTCGATTTTAATTTTTAACTGAAAACTGGTACCATTTCAGGATTTTGCTGTTCCATTTTAACAAATTTCAAATTTGTTAGGTTTTAACTGTTATCTACGACGAGTTTATCTTTAATTAATATCTAGAATGAGTTACAATAATCTCTATAACTAAAATTGAATTGCTGTTCGTTAGTCTCGCTAAAACTCGAGAACGGCTGAACCGATTTGGCTAATTTTGGTCTTGAATTATTTGTGGAAGTCCAGAGAAGGTTTAAAAGATAGATAAATATGAAAATGATCGGAATTAAATAAAAATAACAATTTTGTTTTACCTTTGATGTGTCCCCCGTCGGACCGATTCCTTTTGTTTGTTTTGAGTTTATCTTTAATTAATATCTAGAATGAGTTACAATAATCTCTATATATAAAAATGAATTGCTGTTCGTTAGTCTCGCTAAAACTCGAGAACGGATGAATCGATTTTGCTAATTTTGGTCTTGAATTATTTGTAGAAGTACAGAGAAGGTTTAAAAAGTAGATAAATATGAAAATGCTCGGAATTAAATAAAAATAACAATTTTGTTTTACCTTTGATGTGTCCCCCCCCCGTCGGACCGATTCCTTTTGTTTGTTTTGAGTTTATTTTATACAAAAGCTTAGGTCTTTTATTTATCGATTGAGGCACTACGAAGTCTGCCGGGTCAGATAGTTTAATTATAAATGAATTCGTGTTATCACTTTTATGTTCTATACGGTTACGAGTGTCTTTTTAGATATATGAAGATTATTTATAGTCTAGTAGTGTAAAATTCGCTTTTTAGATATCAAAGCAATATAATCACATAAAGCTGAAGCTCTAAAAATAAAATGCTATCAAATTATTAGCTTGCACCTCTAGTTTTACTGTAAATAGAAGAACAACTTACTTGAGACCTTAGAACTTATATCTCAAGGTGGGTGGCGCATTTACGTTGTGGATATCTATGGGCTCCAGTAACCACTTAACACCTGGTGAGCTGTGAGCTCGTCCACACATCTAAGCAATAAAAAAATATAAAAAAACAAGTCATATTGGATAGCAGGCGACTTTACACAGACTTTTTCTTAACAAAAACATTTCGTGTATTGTTTGCGCAAAAACGATGATTTAATATTAAACATTTCGACGAGAGTACAACAAAAACGCCGCCATAACTTTTATAATAACTGTCAAAGTTAATATTCTCTATGAAACTTGTTATTTACTTGATATCGTTTTTTTTTTGTCATAGTGAGGACGTTTTTATTCGTAGTAATGTTTTTTGTTTTATTACGTTAGATGTGGATATTGAAGTTCACAGAAATGATAAAGTAAATTCCGAGTTCCATATTACTGAGGCTTTAATGCAGAGATCCCTTCAACCAGGAAACATTTAGGGAGGGAAGATAATTGAGTAAAAGACACAACTGGGGATTGTTTAAGAAACTTCTCTAGTACGTACATTAGATGCTGAATATATAGTTTAATATCAGAGTACGATTCTTTATCTATTAGTTACATGAGAAATGAATAATATTAAAGATCAAATTACATGCGTTAGGTTACAAAATAGATTCAGGTATTTGTTGAGTTATTCTTACCGATTAGTTGAAAGGTTGGATAGGAACCGGGTCCTGTCAATGGCTCAGTCCTAATCGGTCGACCGTCGACACAAACGTTTACATAAATTTGATTTCTCAATTCCGCTAAGGCAACTATTTCTTTATATTTAAAAAAATATAAAATCTTTCAGTAATTTGAAGCGTTACCATTATTTTATTGACGGAAATTATAAGAAGAAATGTCTGTCTGCTATGACGTATTGAAATGGTATTTCCAAAACGCGAGTGAACCGTAGCTTTTAAACTGGAAAGAATAACTGTTTCGCTGCAGAATGGTGAACGAGCTGAAAATACCGCTCACTATCTGTAAAGGTTACGGCAAAGACGATTATGTCTCATGAATATTCACATCAACATCCGTCTGTAAGCTGGGACAAAGATTGTAATGTAAACTGACGTAATACAAATTGAATGGTGTTACAGTTGATATTGCCATGTACGCATTCTGATTATATTCAAATTGATTAATGATTATTTATGATCTAGTTGGTATCGGTGCGTCCGGATTGAGAATCATAACGTCTCTTAGGTATTGCCATGAGGACCCTTCTCGATTTCTGATTGACCCTCGTTTGAATTTCACAGTCTAATCATGTCTCGGTGTACAATAATAATATAGAACACAAATTGAAGTTCCACTGTAGTAGCGTCATAGTTGAAAATTTTAATGCATATTTTGATAAATTACGACATTAAACTTTAGTCAAAGCTAACGTTTTCGTGTCGTGTACTTGTGAACGAGTTTTAATTGATAACAAACAAACAAATGTATAGCTATTATTTCTAAGTTCAGCGATAGTTTCTCGAACTGAACATTTTCGTCCTGTACTGGGTCTCCGACATCACAGAGCGCCACCAGTTTCGCTTTCGCACTCATTTATGATTAGAAGATAATGCAGACCACTTTCCTTTCTAACCAGGTGGCCCGTGCAACGAAGCGTTTGATATTTTATCTCGCTACTAATAGTTGGGTCTGCGAGAAGCTACAATTTTAATAATAATAATAATAATAAATATAAATATTTACTAACAATCACGCCACGTTAACTGGTCCCGTGCTAAGTTCGTAAAGAACTTGTGTTACAAGTACCAGATAACGGAAATAAATATAATATTTTTATTATACACATACATATATTTAATATACACCCATAACCCTGGAAAGACATTTATATTTATCATACAAATATCTTCCCTTGGCGGGATTCGAACCCGCGACCCCCTTGTGTAGTCATGTCACTTACCACTACACCAGACGGCCGTTTATAGAGATATAGCGAGTCTGAAGTTGTAGTATACTTTTTATATTGTTGTTGAAGATAAACGAGCGAACACCCGATGCTATGATGTCGCGGGAGCTAATATCTTTTTTATAGGCCGATGGGTTATGCCACCTCGAGGTCCCCTCCTCTCACTAAGATAGCGGTAGTGGGGTAAATTTTTTTTACGGATGGACGAGCTCACAGCCCACCTGGTGTTAAGTGGTTACTGGAGCCCATAGACGTCTAAGGTTCAGACATCAATTCGAAGGTCTCAAGTATAGTTACAACGGCTGCCCCACCCTTCAAACCGAAACGCATTACTGCTTCACGGCAGAAATAAGCAGGGTGGTGGTACCTACCCGCGCGCACTCACAAGAGGTCCTACCACCAGTAAATGCGACTGCGACTAATTAAATGACTACTGTCCATTCTCATTGGAGCGTTTGATCCCGAGGCAGAGCACGTAAGGGATAGGGGGCTGCCACGGTCAATACTGCAACCAGACTTGCAGCTCACACCAAGGACGTCCGATTGATGGAGTCGTCGAGGACAGATGTCGACAGACGAGCGTCGAATCATCGACTCTACATTGGTCTTTAGTATTTCGGAATACCCCGTTGGTCCATAACCTACCGATTTGGAACGCGATACACCACCAACTGGTCCTATATTGTGTCAAAGACGATGATCACGACTACACGGCGGCACGGTGCTGGTATCGTGCGGCGAGGCCTTTACTCCGTCACGTTGACCCATGACCTTCACTGGGGGCTAGACTGCCTCCTACAGGTCGTGGCTGCCTTCTGTAAGGTACTTTTCTTAGGTCTAGTTTGAAGATAAACTATTATAACGTACTGCATAGGGGGCCACGTATTTATTTTACCCGTACCTTAAATTTCAAGGTATGAATGATTTAAAATAATATTATAATCGTAATTCAAGAACAAGTTATGCAGCTCGTTAATAAACTATAATTCGTATGATGCCTGAACATATTATCTGGTTAACTTTCCATGAATACTAATTATTTAAATTTATTTTAATTAGAAGACCTAAATTGTCGTAAAACAACGATCTTATTATCTTTACGTTATTATTTGATCGTTAACAGTTAATTAGAAATGGTTGTAAAGTGTTTCTATGAACAGAAAAGCGCGAGGGTAAGCAATTTAAAATTTATGTATTCGAAAAAAAAATTGAAATAAGCGTATTATAATTTACTATGTGTGTGTAGAGAAGAATTTGACTCAGTTTGAATTGTAAAAATTAAGTTTATTTTAGTATTTGTACTGCTGTTGATTAATTTTTTTTTATTGCTTTGGTGGGTGGACGAGCTCACGGCTCACCTAGTGTTAAGCCGTTACCCGAGCCCATAGACATCTACAACGTAAATGCCGCCACCTACCTTGAGATATAAGTTCTAAGGTCTCAGTGCAGGTTACAACGGCTGCTTCATGGCAGAAATAGGCAGGGTGGTTGTACTTACCCATGCGGACTCACAAGAGGTCCTACCACAAGTTTAGCTTACTGACGATCTGTTATTGAGCGGTTGCTGTGCTCATAGATTTAATATAGATAGTTTTTTAAATTTGTATTCTAATGATCAGACGCGTCTGTTTGTCTTACCTTTGGAACTGCCGTAAATAGGCGTCGACTCAGCCCCGGTAGCGTGAGCTATCCCCTCACGTTTCACGAAACTAAAGCACTGAAAGAAACACTTTTCTACCGCACATGCGCATAAGAAAAATAGTTTTGTAGAAATCGTAGAATTTGTTAGGAGTTCACATACGTCACGGAAGATAAATCAAGTTTATGTGGCATCTTCTGCCACAGCCGGATTTATGTGACTATCTAACGCGTTCCTTCTAATATATTCCTTTAGTAAAACTTTATCTATAGATACGATGGTTAAGTAAAACGTGTAACCGTGGGAAGGATAAAGTAACCATTTGTTTGTATTTGTGTCGTCGACTACGTAATTAATAGTGACTTGTCCATTTTTTTTTTATGTTGCTACGTTTTATTCTTCTGGACGTTTCTAATGACCTATGAGTGAATATCTATAAATTAAAAAAATGAATTGCTGTTCGTTAGTCTCGCTAAAACTCGAGAACGGCTGGACCGATTTGGCTAATTTTGTTCTTGAATTATTTGTAGAAGTCCAGAAAAGGCTTAAAAGGTAGATAAATATCAAAATTCCTTTTGTTTGTTTTAAGTTTATTTTATACAAAAGTTTAGGTCTTTTATTTATCGATTGAGGCACTACGAAGTCTGCCGGGTCAGCTAGTGAGTGATAAAAATATTATCCGATATAATTACGATGTAGATTATGAGTAATATATTCGAAAATTATCGAGGAATTCTCAAAATATTAAACGACAGCAAATCGAGGGATTGTATTATGCAAATCTCGTGCTGAGTAATGGCTTAATGAGTTAAGATGAATTTTGCGCAGATGGTAGGGCCACCCAATATTGGTTACTTTGGTACACTGTCATGGGCGTAGCCAATAATTAAGTAATAACAGTCTTAACGTCTCAATTCATAAAACGCCTTTGTTCAAACCGCTCGAGAGGCATACGTGACTCGTTTTGAATAAGCGTTACTAAATTTAAACACAAAGAACAATAATTAGGCTCGATAATAGGAACGCAGCGTTTATCCACGTTTAAGGCTTAGTATGTAAATGATTATGATAATATAATTTTATGTTTAACATAAATGGAGCAGAATTTGTGTAGTCATGGTTGGAGTTGGCATTCAAGCGAGGTGGTTTCCCGGCCCTGTAACCGGTGTACTGACAAGGCGTGATGCAGCGAATAAATCACGTTTGGTACAATTTACTCGTGATAGCGGGAATTGACTTTAGTTTTACATTGAGATAGCCAGTTGTCAAATGTAAGTTCTTTTTTATGTTTATTGCTTAGATGGGTTGATGAGTTCACAGCCCACATGGTGCTAAGTGGTTACTAGAGCCCATAGACATTGAGATATAAGTTCTAAGGTCTCAGTATAGTCACAACGGCTGTCCCACCCTTCAAACCGAAACGCATTACTGCTTCACGGCAGAAATAGGCGGGGCGGTGGTACCTACCCGTGCGGACTCACAAGAGGTCCTACCACCAGTAATTACGCAAATGGTAATTTTGTGGGTTTGATTTTTATTACACGATGCTATTCCTTCACTGTGGAAGTCAATCGTGAACATTTGTTGAGTATGTATTACATTAGAAACATTCGTTTGAATTGTAATTCTTTTTTATGTGAATTCAGAGGACCTTTTTATAAAGTAGCAATATGAAGTTCAAAAATAACTGTAGATAAGCATACGACCTAGCTTGTATTGATTGTAAAGCGTATATAATCCAGCTTGAGAACGTACCACCATTTTGTATAAATAGAAAGAAATCTACCGAGAAGAAAGGGAAGAGAAGAAAGAAGAGACAGTCCCACCCATCACAACCTCAAGCCTGCCACACATCATCTTGCAGCGCATCACCCCTGCCTCATTAGACAGGGAGATTCTGCCCGGGCAGAGGGGTTTCCCCGAGGCCCACTCCGTGCCCCCGCAAGGAGACGTGACGACCTCCACGGAGAAGAAAGGATACGTTATATTTCTTAGGGGAAGAATGTAAGAAGTGTAATGAATACGATATTGTTGGGATTTTAACTGCACATATCAAGGAAGGAAGGTATTTATTTTAAGACATGTGTCACATTACCGACTACGTTACAATAATAGTAAACTTACCGTCTAAAGAAAATGATACAGGGCACAAATAAAACATTGAATTATTAATAATTCGATTTTATTAATCCGGGGTAGTATTATAGGTTTTCCGTTCCTTTGAGTTTCTGAATTTGTTCTCTATGTCTACATTGAGACTTCACCATATACATATTATATAATGTTAGTCAAATACACGAAACAGTATTTTTAATACAATTATAATAGAATTGTTACGACTTTAATCTATTTTCAAGCCGAAAACCAAACACGATGTATGTATAGTATAGAATTATTATACATTTTATTTCTCGCTCATTTCTCTTGACTCAAATAGTGAGCCAATAAGACGTCCATAGCTGTCTTTATATTTCAACTGAGCGTGGGCGTCAACGTTAAGTCATATTTTAGACCTTTTGTGTCGTATCTCTTTATTACTTTACCTATGCATTAATTTTCCAAATTATATTTGAAAAATCTCTATTACTTCACTGTAACGTGAATTGACCAGATCAATCGGTCCGACTTAAAATTTCCGAGACGCTCTCAGTATATTCATATGCATAATGTTATGAAATTTAATCGATCAACAAATTAAACGGCGTCTCTTAGGAAGTTTTCGTTAATTAATTTAAAACGTTTAGACCGTTACGATTTGTTTGTGCGTCATTTTACTGCTCACCGAATGTTAATTACAAACTTTTATTGGGTTTTAAATTGAAAACTTATTTCATAAACGACGTCCCTTATTTGGTTAGATACGAAATGGAGAATGATATTAATAATTTTCAATTTTTTTTTTTTTTTTTAACAAGACAACTTTCTGTCTTTTGTTTGTTAATCGTTCTGGCCTTAGTTTTATGTATCGTAAACTGTTTCAAATGTTTAAATGTAATGTTGCAGTATTTATGTATGTTTATTAGCGTAGATCACGGCTTAATATTAAGTGCTTATTGAGCCCATACATACTATCAAAATGATGGAACATTTTACCATGTCTAGTTTATCGGATTCGCGGGTATAGCTGCGACGGTGGTATCAAGTCCCGCTGTAGCACAACGAGCAATCCTTTCGGTATGTATGAAATTATAATTGAAGGATAAGACGATAAATTATTTTGTGTAATCATATCGTGTTTATCTAAATCAATGACCCCTGATATCTGGCCACAGATTCATTTAAAACCAAATAGAGCTTTTCGAATCATAAGCTCATCGTTGTTGGCCGCGATCAAATTGTATATAATTAAATCAATCAAAGTACTGGTTTGCAAAATAGACTTTACATTAATCATATTTATTTATTTATTTATTTTTATTTATTTAATAAACAATGTTTCAACAGCATTTAACTAGACACAGGGTACAGAGGATGTTTTCCCAAACATGAGCCAATTAAAGAAACACATTATGATTCCAAAAAACTTTAACATAATTAATGAACACAGGTAGTTCAACTAAGGTAAGACAGTTAAATAGGTAGATTAACTTTGTCGAATGATAACTTGCAGAATAAGTTTGATCTGATTGTGTTGTGTCGATGTGTGTAAGTGCGTGTGAGTGTAATAAAGTGGTTGGTTTACATGGACGCTCGAATTGATTATGAACGTTGATTGTTAATTGTAGAACACCCAAAAAACTTTAAAGATTATTATTTTTCAATTTGTAAATATGTATTTTAAAAATTCAAACAATAACAAACCATATAAGCCTAAAGTTCGTTTTTATGAACTCTGAATAATGAACAATAGGCTTTTTTATGTTACTTTGTTATTTTCTAAGATCACAACTAGGTGTGTTTATAAGTTGGAACCTCTGGTAGCCACTTCACACTAGGGTCGTGAACTCGTCTATTGATTTACACTCATAAAAAGCAAACAGTTCTTTTTTCAAGTTCTCGTCAATAATATATAATAAAACATATTTCTTTTGAAGCAAAAAGTTTGAACTTGGACTGCTATGATTTTGGTCATAGATTAAAAAACGAGGATCCGCTTCAAAGAGAACCAATAGCAGTCTGCAGTTTCGCTCCACTGATTTTATTGGAGGATTCATACGTACGGGCTTATTTTTACGTTTATTTTTATTTCAACAGAGCTACCCTTATTGATACGTTGTTTGATTTTTAAAGAATGTATTGAATATTTGTTGCCGGTTTTTTTGATGAGTTTTTTTTAACAATTCTGGAAACCGAAAATAATAATTTTCATAGTCATTTTAATCTAATTATCTACTGTAGCATCTCTATTAGGTGGATTACATTGATTGATAAACACATTATAAATCATGTTATTAAAAATACGATTTTTTTAATTGCATAGACAGATTAACAAGTTTACTTCTCACCTGATGTTTAATGTTTACCTAAACCTATAGAAATTACAAAATGAATGTTGTCACTGAACCTGAACAATATGGCTTAAGTCTCAATTTGATAGCTGGTATGGTGAAAACCTAGCAAGACGCCTTACCACCAGCAACAACAGAGTTATTTGTAAACTAGAACGAATGCGATTTACTTTCTTTACTGAGAACTTTCCATAAAACAAAATCAATATATAAAGCACGCATAAATTAATTACGAATTCAATTTAACGATCAAAAATCAAATTTAACTTCATAAAACGTAACACGATACCACCAAAGTGCTTATCAAGTATCTCAAAAGATTTAGATACATTCAAATTTGTATGAGGATACTGGATCTCTATTAGAATGGTCCGTCGAGCCGGTCTACTTTCTACTATTATTTTTTATTTAAGTGTTATTGTGAGCAATCTTATTCTGAAACGTTGTTATTGTCTTTCACCCACTGTCGCTGTGGTACCGTTAGTGTCACAATTGTCATAGAATATTTGTGTAGAAGATTTTTTTCTTTCTTCAAAAAACGCATGTGATTCTTATGGAGTATGTGGCTCACATCGTGCCTTAGTATACAAGGTATAGATTGACTGGAGTCAGAAGTAGGTAATGCGGTACTCATTTTATTACTTTAAAGAAGTAGTAGTGGGTCAAAGAAGCATAACCGATCCCATTTTCCGTATAGGATGTCTAAGGTTTGTGGTTTAAAAAAGATCTTAAGCTTATAGCGTCTTCAGCTACGTTGCGTCTGTTCTGTTCCTTTTAAAATTCATTATCATCATTGATATTCTAAAACAGTACCGCCTACGGAGGTACGATGACGATTCTTTATAGGAGCACCCACAGAATGTCTCCAGCGAGTTCAGGTTGCGTGGTTGCACTACACGTGCGTTCAGAATTCAAAGAGCCTACTTCGGTTCCACAAATTATTCCGTCTTGCTCACGCTTAGCGTGTTCATAATATGTACGAGCAGCGTGGAGTTCAGAATCGCAGTACGCACTATAGACTCCGGTCAATGTGAACGTGTTTTATGAGAACAATAAAGCAATAATAGCTTTAGTGTTTCAATTATTGAAATATATCGCATTTTCTTTGGTTGAATAAAATGCTTCTGATTTTATTTTTTGTTTTCAATAAAACGCGGCTTGCGCTTTTTTATATAGAACTTAAAGTTGTGATTATACGAATTCGAAATTTTATATGAATAAATAGGTATCTATTTCTAGAAGAAATAAGAAACAATTGTGATGTCGACAACATGTCTCATATTGGGTGTCGGCAATTACGTGTTGATGTTTATACCCACTTGGGCATAAACATTGGCCCGGGTGGACTGTGAGATTTTTTGATGTCTATAATAATGAATCACTATTACAACTTAGCATCCTTCGCTAAGACTGTCGTGAGGCATCATGTGAAATGCACCCATTTGACATAATTATGCGCATCCTTAACGTACGTTCATGTAACTATGATAATTCTAAAATATCGAACAATAACTGTTCTTTTTTTTCTTTCTTTTTTTTATTGATTAGAGGGTGGACGAGCTCACAGCCCATCTGGTGTTAAGTGGTTACTGGAGCCCATGGACATCTACAACGTAAATGCGCCACCCACCTTGAGATATAAGTTCTAAGATCTCAGTATAGTTACAACGGCTGCCCTACCCTTCAAACCGAAATGCATTACTGCTTCACGGCAGAAATAGGCGGGGTGCTGGTACCTACCTGCGCGGACTCACAAGCGATAAATACCATCGTAAGCATTTACAAAATAATGTTTCAACAAACTGTTAATTTATAACTGTTTTATTACAAAATATGTCTTTGTAATTCTCTGTGTGTATTGACCGTATTGACAAATCTCCCTACAAGAAGTGAAAGAACGTAGGCCAAAGAACTTTTAAGTTTCTGGTCCGTAGATGACTTGACATGGTTTTTTGGATTCACGTGTAATTTGTTTCTCGACGTGAAAACTAAAATGAATAATAATTGCACATATTATAAACGTAGGTACATTAGAATCAATATTCGTAATAAAACGAAAATATCATTTGAAATGTTAGAGATGAAAAGTTATTGTTAACGAATCAACGTCACGTCACACATTGATGGCTGTGATTGGCCAACGATGATGTCATATCGCATGAACCAATAACAAATCAGGAAACGCAATAGTCACACCAATAATTGTCAAAAAATAAAAAATCAATTCTACACGAAGAAAAAAGATGGACGCGCAAGTCTATCTATATATTAATACGTGAAGCAAAAACTTTGTATCCCTTTTTACGTAAATTGCGCGGACGGAGGAGTATGAAATTTTCCACACTTATAGAGAACTAGCGACCCGCCCTCGCTTCGCTTCGGAAACATTAAAACACACATGAAACTAAAATAAATAAATAAATAAAAAATTAAAAAAGTAGCCTATGTTCATCAGGGACAATGTCGGTTTCTAATGGAAAAAGAATTTTTCAAATCGGTCCAGTAGTTTCGGAGCTTATTCGAAACAAACAAACAAACAAACAAATCTTTCCTCTTTATAATATTAGTATAGATATAGAGAAGAAGTGCACAATGCTAATATATTTTTTAAATAAAAGATACATTAAATCAATAAAGAAAACATTACACACACTACATACCATGTATTTGACACACACACGCATGCATACTATTTATTGTCAAACTTTTGTTCTTGACGTTTGTGGTAAAATTGAGAATAGATTAAATATTGTTTGTCTTTATTAATATTTTTTATAGTGTAGCCTTGGCGAAATTTGTGACTATAGAAGTATAAAATACAATCATAATAGTGTACAAACTTACAATTACAATTAATTATAGTCGAATTTCGACTACTGCGAGACTTCTAGTTCGTAATAAAACGAAAATACCATTTGAAATGTTAGAACTGAAAAGTTATTGTTAACGAATCAACGTCACGTCCATACATTGATAGCTGTGATTGGCCAACGATGACGTCATATCGCACGAACCAATAACAAATCAGGAAACGTAATAGTGGCACCAATAATTGTCAAAAAATAAAAAAAAATTTTACACGAAGAAAAAAGTTGGACGCGCATGTCAATTCTATATTTGTAAAATGATTAAAAATAATATAATTAGTATTTGAAGAAGTATACGCATTTATTCATTTTCTTGGCCACCTCAAGGTACCTACCTCTAAGAAATAGACGCAATATTATAATTTATGTATATTATATTTTTCCAACGATATCAAAGAATATGATTTAAGGCTAAAATATTTGAAAACAATTTGCTTGGGTTTTGGTTTAAATGTTCCTGTAGTCAAAGGAAACAAAGACAACATATCGGTTTCATTAAATTAATCCAGGACCGAGCTTGTGGACACAGGCGACACAACTATTTGTAAGGATTAAGAGAAGCGAGTGACCATGTAACATTGAACCTTTTTTCTTAAGTCACTTAAAGCCCTGAGTTATTGTTTCTTTCGTTTTAAAATCCGTGGCACACGACAATCCTTTGTCGCTCGCAAGCGTGAATAGGACACAAGAAATATTGTTTCATTATTGTTAATAGTTGTGAATAATAATTAAAAAAAACAACACATACGAATTCATAGTTACAGTGGTTTAAATGAAATAATTCAATGACCTCCCTTTGCGTACCGCTTCAGTAGTTGTTTCGATTTTACCACCGTTTTCTCCTTTAAATTTTTTTTTTTAAAGGACTCGAAGTTTTTAATTTATTATAAAAAAAAAAACACAATATTCCTAACTTAAAAGTACATGTTATTATCCGCAACATGCTTCACCAGATTCGTTTCAATTCATTATTTAAAACTACCGACAAATTTGGCCATAGTTTTAAGTGTGAACGAAGTTAAGTTTTAGTGATATGAATTGCGCTTTCGATATTTTATTGTATTGGAATTCATATTGACGTTATGTGAAATTAATTTATCAACAATAATAATTGATCGACTCAACGACTTATGTTACAAGTGTCGATGAAATGATATAATAAGTACGTTTTCAAGAACGACCTAACAACGCTATAAATAATTATGAAGATCTCAATGAGCAATCAAGATATAAATATAGACTCTTATGTCCAAACTTTATTTAGGATTCATGTGGGAGGTGATTAGAGATGAGTAGTAAAGGACAGAGGAGTGATACAACTTATCCATGGGGTCGGAGTGTTGGGCTATTTGCCAAGTCCACTAAATATAAGATAAGATATTACTGGTGGCCTCTTGTGAGTCCGCACGGGTAGGTACCACCACCAATGCGTTTCGGTTTTAAAGGTGGGGCAGCCGTTGTAACCATACTGAGAATTTAGAACTTATATCTCGAGGTGGATAGCGCATTTACGTTATAGATGTCTATGGGCTCCAGTAACCACTTAACACCAGGTTGGCTGTGAGCTCATCCACCCATCGAAGCAATAAAAAAAATATAAATTTGTACAATTACCGTTGCTAGTGCGCACTTCAGCACCAAGTAACCATGCGTTTCCGCTTCAAGGATCGGGCAGCCGTTATGAGATATCCATGAGCTCCTATAACCATTTAATAGTAGTTAAACGACTCGTATAAACGGGCAATAAAGTATGCCATCGACTGACAACAATTACTCGAAATTGATTGTAATCCTCGTACTGTCGTAATAAGAGGTTTCCGTTGACAATGAGGCATCGCGAGGAAAATTTCGTGTAATTTACATAATTATAAGTGTACGTTTCATGTGTGAACATTGTCCTGGAGGCGAAAATATCGTTCGAATCAAGATTATTTTGAGTGCCGATAAAATGTCTGATTACAATCTTACAAACGTGCGAACTGTCGTTTTGCTGTCGTCATAAATGTTCACAGAAAATATTTGCTACGACGGTAATTTAGATTTTGTCAAGTAATCCGCTGTCGTTTTTATTTGCCCCAGTCGGAGAGTCCCCGAATAAAATGAATTAATATCGTAGGGATTTCATGTTAGCAATGGCATTCGTTGTAGTAATTCCGTAACATTTCGCGAGTCCTAAATATGATTATAAAGATTGACAACATATTTAGGATATTCATTTGCAAAATATATCTATAGAACACATAAGAAACTTAGCTAGTATAAAAAGAGGGAATAAGCACGGTTTAGCCGTTTTTCAAATACGCCATATGGTTTAAAAAAACAGTTAAACAATTTCATTTATTATTGCTTATCAAGTAAAATTTCGATTTTTTCTGATATTGCATCGATGGGTCATCGAACTAAGGGCCTGTCAGCTGTTGAGTGACTATCGGAAACTCATAAACATCGAGTACCGCCATTCCTCTCCATACATGAACTTGAAGTTTCAATGTAATGCCCCCTTAAATAAGAATAAACGATTGGTTCGCGGCAGAAGTAGGCAAGGTAGTGACACTAGTAGGTACTCCCTACCGTAAGCAGGCTTTCGAATACATTTTAGTTTGTGTAATCACCAGTAAAAATTCAGTGTACCAAAAGGTGTTTCGTAAATTCTAGATAAATGAATATAATAATGTATTTAATATAAAGTTTACTGGGAACCCACAATATGTGTTGGGGTTTAATACCGTTTGTAGTCAGGGCGAGTAACAAGTGCGGGAGATGAAATATGTTCCAATCAGAACTTTAGGCCTGAACTATTAATTATAACACTGTACGTTAGTGATTAATTGTTTGGTATTTTGATTGACGGTTCTGTTTACATTAAATCGTGTTGAATACAAAATTTTATTGACGTATTGACTTTATATACTCTTACTTAAATAAGCCACAATTACTTTAATACAATTAACTAGTTTTCTGTGTTTATTTTTTATTTTTTTATTGCTTATATGGGTGGACGAGCTCACAGCCCACCTGGTGTTAAGTGGTTACTGGAGCCCATAGACATCTACGATGTAAATGCGCCACCCACCTTGAGATAAGTTCTAAGGTCTCAAATGTAGTTACAACGGCTGCCCCACGCTTCAAACCGAAACGCATTACTGCTTCACGGCAGAAATAGGCGGGGTGGTGGTACCTACCCGCGCACTCACAAGAGGTTCTACCACCAGTAATTACGCATTAAAATTTGCGGGTTTGATTTTTATTACACGATGTTATTCCTTCACCGTGGAAGTCAATCGAGAACATTTGTTGAGTACGTATTTCATTAGAAAAATTGGTACTCGCCTGCGGGATTCGAACTTTAGGCCACGACGACTTCAAAATATATTATAATGATTTCGAAGAGTACAATTTTAACTTCATATCTTTCATGTTTTTGTCAGTACAATAATACTTCTAAAATTAATTAAAACTATATATCAATTAGCAGTCATGAATTGTTCAAGAGGTTAATTTTACTTTTTTTGTAAGCTAAACATATTATCATAATAATCGCAATATCATAAAAAAGCAGCGGCTTAAATACTAGCATAGAATAGGCCTTAATTCTCAATTAGTTAAGACAAGAATAGTGCGTTAGCCAAAATCTAGATCACAATAGTTTTTTCAATTGAAATATTTCTTTAAAGGCGATTTCAAAAAAATCGTGACATCGATATGAAATGCAGTTTCCCCGCTGAGGCATTTTTTAAATAATCTCAAACTAAATCTTCCTGCTTACGTCGCAGTTACTCAATTAAATTTTAAATCTTAGTGTTAGGTAGTCCATTAATTAGAAATCGAGACGAAATATTTTATTACAATTTCTACAAACAAGTATATTCAGTTTAACAACTTATATCTTTTAATGATCCATAATATATAGGTACATTGTTAGATCTACATACCTACCGTACACATAACTTGAAAAACGAAGCGTGGGAGGAACCGTTAAGACGCTACTTACATACATAAATGGTAATTGTTCAAGTAAATATGCTTCATAATGAAATGATTGAAACATTACAATTTACATGTGTATACGCTTTAAGCGGCGCCATTTGTGTCAAGTTAAATAGAAACTCCAAGTTATCTTGACGTCAATATTTGCTTGACCTTTCAAGTGGCTGTAATTGCTTTTTAATAGTCAAATAGAGGAACTTCGAGATTGAACTATGAAGCAATATTAAACGCCTTGAAACCGCACAACAAAGTAGAACTTGGATGCTTAGGTTAATTTTTTTAAAGTTGAGAACAGAACGGCTTTCGACCACAGGATATGACGTCATCTAAAGACAGTGTGTTAATGGGACTACCCACCTTGGAACATGACATCAAAGGGTTAATTGGATTGAAACGTCCTGCCCTTCGAAATTGGAACACTTGACTCTTCTATGCTAATATATAAGTCTACAGTGGTTTTTACGGATGTTCCGTTATAACTACTGAATTATGCATCCGATTGACTTGAAACTTGGTATCCATGTAGAAAATACATGTACTTAATGGATAGGCTAATATTTATATGAGTGTTTGGACTCCATACACCAGTTGCGGGCACGTTAATGATGAGAATCTTTGTGGGGGTGAGAAATAATAATGTTAATTTTAAATGCCCAGCGAAGCGGACGGGTACAGTTAGTATATATATAAGAGTACTAACAGTTTTAATAAGCCGAACGTTGAAATTAGTCAAAGCAAATTGAACGTGTTTACCTTTCGTGCTACATTAAAGTATCCAATTATATACGTCGTCGGGGAATCTACAACAATCCCATATTTTACTATCAATAAAATCATAACACAGAGCTTCTTCAATACGAGAAAAGCACTCAATAGTGAATGTATGTACTTCGTGAACAACTATGGTGATATTATAAATAAACCCGACGTTGAAGGCCACCAACTGGTTGTAAATTGAAATATTGCTTTGACGATATACAACATAGTTGAAACGAAAGAGAATGCATTTTATATACTATAAAAAGTATAGTATATTGTAAATAATGTAACGAGTAAAGGTCGCAAATGTAATTTGTGTAATTTGATAAACATTGAGAGCAACAGCCGTAGTAAATATCAAACGGGCGCTAGCTTACCGAACCGCGAAAAGTCGCCGTAATGACATCATACTTGTATTCGTGGAAACACTAAAAACGGTATAATTTTTATTCGAAAAGTTTACTTTGTTTTCTTTCTATGCTTTCAATAATATTTGAATATAAAGTAACAAATCTCTAACTTTTTTTAAGTGAAACTTCTTTAGAATCGTTGTGATTTCAAACTCGATGAAACGAAATGAAACGAAACGAAAAAATAAGTGTGCCGCGATTGGTTTGCCGAAGCGGTTCCGAGCGGCGCCGACAAATCACGAAGCGCTCCACACGGTCTCGCGTCCCCGACTAGTTCAGTGCACGCTGTCGTGGCTCTCGGAGCGCCCTGAGATACTTTTATTTCTATTTAGTTTGTTATAAACAGATGTCGCTGAACGTAAATTCAACAATTCCTAAATCGTGGTGACTTGATGTTACACAGTTGATAGAGGTTCTCGTATTTCTGTCGCTAAATCATACTTACCTGACGTAGGGATACCGTGATCATGCAAGCGTTTCCCTCAGGGTGAGGCTGCTCCATTGCAGTGCGGAGTGGTTGACCCTTGCGATTATTCTTATTTTTTATAAGTTTCACTTTTACCATGTGTGACTTGCACACACACACACATTTTTTTATTTTATAATAATATTACATTACATAGTCAGGTTGGAGTTGACGGCCCGTATGGTTTTAAGTAGTTATCAATGCCCCTATACCTCACAACGCGAATGCCACCACCCAGCTTGAGACATGAAGCTATATATCAACTGAATAGTATATCATTTTTTGTTTTTATTACCCTTGTATGCAGACGCGTCCACCTGATGGTTAGTGGTTAGCATCGCCCATAGACGCCAGCAATGCTAGGGGCACAGCCAAGCTGCTGCTTACCACTGAGTACTTTGCAAATCTCGATGGAAGAAAGAAAGACATGTGATAAATTCTATTCCACTCTTCCACTTCGCTATTCCACTCTTCAAATCGGAACGCATTACTGCTTCGTGGCAGAAGTAGGCATAGTTGTGCTACCGCTCCCTACAGGCTCAAGAAAACGCCCAACCACCAGTTGTTATATAAGTCTTTTTAAGGACCTAAGGTACTGAGAGCTTCAACAGCATTTCGCGATCCAACGAATCCAAACGCGACCAAAATTTCGGATTTCATATATGGTGTTTCTCTTTAACTGTAAAACCTTTCGTGAAGATGAGTGTTAAGTGTATTTTCATTAGAAAAAAATATACTAAGCCGTATTTGGCCTCCGACTAATTTTAGATTACGGATACCTAAGCCGCAGTATTCCTTTCTCAAGCATGCTAGCTGGCTCGACCGTTAGTTTTGTTATCTCATTAAAGATCCCGGTTTGAAAAAGATAAGTCAGTATTATGTCATCAAATTCGTACACGTAAATATATGCTGCGGTTATAATACAAAAATACCCACGGACGTAATGAAGAAGACTGGCTGTAATTTTTGCAACTTAAAGAGGTTATTAAGGAATGTTTTTAAGAAACGTATACTGGTTATTGTAAGGTCGATAATTGCGTGCGAATTAATAGTGACAGGTGTAAAATTGACGGTTCTTGTTAAGTCAGAAACGCTGCGGGGCTTAACGTAACAAGCCCTCACTGAGAACGTACTAAGTGCAACCGAGTTTTATAAAAATATATATCGTGAATTTAAATTTCGAAATCGACACATTTTATTAGTGCTATCAACGTCACTTTTATTTCGCCGCCGGAGTTTATTAAAGGCAGAAATTACAGTCAACCGACTAATAATCTTTTTAGTTATTTACCGTTTATGATATTACGAGTATACATGTGTATGTAGAAGTTCTATACTTTAAGTATTATGTGAATAAAACAATTCACTTTTCCGTGAGAAAATTAAGTTATTATAAGTTTTTAAGGTTAGGTACTTTATGGGGTGATTAGTTCACGATATTGTAGTCGTCGTGGCCTAACGGATAAGACGTCCGGTGCATTCGTGTTGAAGCGATGCACCGGTGTTCGAATCCCGCGGCGGGTACCAATTATTCTATTGAAATACGTACTCAACAAATGTTCACGATTGACTTCCACGGTGAAGGAATAACATCGTGTAATAAAAATGAAACCCGCAAAATTATAATTTGCGTAATTACTGGTGGTAGGACCTCTTGTGAGTCCGCGCGGGTGGGTACCACCACCCTGCCTATTTCTGCCGTAAAGCAGTAATGCGTTTCGGTTTGAAGGCTGGGGCAGCCATTGTAACTATACTTGAGACCTTAGAGCTTGTATCTCAAGGTGGGTGGCGCATTTACGTTGTGGATGTCTATGGGCTCCGGTAACCACTTAACACCAGGTGGGCTGTGAGCTCGTCCACCCATCTAAGCAATAAAAAAAATCGTGATGTCAAAAACTATATTACATGGCACGGCGACTGGCAATTTGCTTGTAACAAATTCACTTGTAGCTTAGACTAATGTAGTCCCGAAAATCTCTGATTTATGACGTTTCAGAGAATCTGCTGATACATGATCCCGTTCGCAACTTATAATTAAACTGACTGTCGATACTGGGTAACAATTAATTAACCTGCTACTAAAGAGCGTAATAACAACGCGGTACAAGTTGCCTATTAGTGAGAGCTAGCTAAAAAGTCAGACTGGATTGTTACAGGACAATATATGAAAATGTGACCTTTGTTATCTTGATCTAATATTTCTTTTTTCGTCCATAGTAATAGAATTATGAGTTCAATTTGTTATTCTTTTTTTGGATTTCTAAGTAGATTGCTTTGAAACATATGGCGATCATGCGAAGTTTACCGAGTCGGAATCTTTTTTAAGTTAGTTTTAAGATGCAAATGTCGTACCACTCTGACAGCATCGAGAAGAAGGGTTCTTATCAAAGTCGTATGGTACGTAACCCATAGATTTGTTTTTTCCCAATTGGTACTATGGCCTGAAGTATCAGGTTAGGCATTAGCAGCATCAGGTTAGCATTCAATTGGCACTGTGATGTCTATCGGTTCCTCTAACCGCTTAACGTCAATGAACCGGATAGGCCATCTGATCTCTAAGCTTGTGAATATCTCAGGTAATCGAATTTATGCATCAGCTAAAATCCATTGCCAATACCCACGCAATAAAAATATGCTCAAGAGACGTTGTCCAGATAAACATTTTCCCACGCCTGAAATGGAATTCTAAAAAGCTCTCCGATAAAAGTATACACAACAATGGCGTAATATTTCATATTTTTTTGTCAACATTGTACCGGATGGTGTGCTTTTATGCACAACTAAATGTCATGGCAGTCTGGCGCGTGTCGTTTTATTTGCGGGTAGGTAGTAAAACTTTACGTGAGATTAAACAACGAGAATAATGATGGCGCAAAAAATTATGCGACGCTTATCCCCCACTCGAACGGTACGTACCACAAATGTCAGATTAATTTAAAGCTGATGTACACCGTTTATTGTGCAAATTATAATCCGTAAGAGCGATTTACAGTTCAGAGAGAGAGCGACAGAGGCGAGTGCTAAGGAACAAAGCGACCAATTACCGAAGCGAGCACGCCGTGGGCTTTTAGTGAATAATCGGCCGCTTATACCTTCATACGAAGGATTCACTAGGATTGTTCACGAGTGGGACTGTGTGCAGACCACCCGGCTATCACATGCGAAGGCTCCAGTATCGCTATGCGCCTACACACGCTCTTTCTGTCAACACAATTTTGCATTGCTCTTTCGATTTTTCCCTCACCCTGACATTTACAAGAAAAAACACGGTCATTACACAAACGCCTCGCCATGTCGTACGTTCACTTTTAAAATACTATTTACACGAAACGAATTATGTGAACTAAACGTCTCCGCGATCTTTAGTGTTGCTTTAAAACAGAGTAAACATTTTGCTTTACGCACGACCACAAAAGAGACTAAGAAAAACTTTACTCCTCTTGGCTGTTAGGTCGTGTCGTTTGAATGGACATAAGTTGTTATTGTGAAGATCTCCCTAGTATACCTATACAAATGAACCTAAGCCAACAAGTGACTAAGATCCGAGCCTCAAGGCATCTCTGTTGTTATACGGCATTGTATCAGTGGGCTCAGGTGTACGCAAATCTGACTGTAAACCGATTAGAGCTACGCACTGTATTAAGCATTCAGCTTAATTGTTATGTAGTTATTCGGTATTGTTATGGATAGAGGTTGCCATGGAAACGAATAATGGATTAAATTATTATTGGATTACGGAATACGTATATGACAGTCTTATACAAAGAGCATTGTTACGTTCGTTATTGTAATTAGAATAAATATAGGTAGGGACACTATGGTATCTCTGACTCCTCTAAGCTGGACGGAAATACATTATAAATAGAGGAAGGAGGAGATGTGTAATAACAACACATGTGTACATAAGTATCTGATGCGTGTCTGTGTGTGAGCCCTTCGTCCCCCATGTCCCCGTTATGCCCCCGCCCGTCTTTCTCACCCCTTATTTGTCATCGATTATGCCAAAATAGTCTCCAATTACAGCACAATCTGGTTTACAGCTATCAATTTTATATAGTTTTCCTTTAAGTACGAAAACAGCAAACGAAAATCCAAATTAAGGTGTTGAGCATAATTGAATTGAACATCCTAAGTGCATTCGTGTGTATAAAATAGTGAGTCGGACTTATAGAACCGTAATTAGTTTAACATCGAACCCGTGCAAAAGGTGTGACGTTAATTTTCTGTAAACACATTAAATAAACTTTAACGGGTTTTCGCGAGAGATTCGGCTGGGAAACCGATTACTCATGGTGCGGCCGTGTTTTGCTGTAAGTACCTATTCCTCGACACGGAATTGAGAATTAAAAGAAAATTCGCATTTTATGACGTCGTTATTCTGTCCCCGGCAATTCTAGCTTTTAACGCTCCCGTTTTAAGTGTTTCGAGTTTTGATATTTTGATAAAAAAAAAAAATGAGAGGAATTTTATTAACCTTAGCAAGTTATTAAAAAAATGTGATTTAAAGACAGAGAGAATCTTTTCAATAAAGCGAAGATACGTAAATTTTAGTTAACCGTAAATCATATTTTCAGCGCTTTCAGACAAAAAAAAAATACAATAAAGTAGATTTACGTGAATACGTGCTTATAGAGCATATTATTATTTATATAGGTATATAAAAATGAATTGCTGTTCGTTAGTCTCGCTAAAACTCGAGAACGGCTAGACCGATTTGGCTAATTTTGGTCTTGAATTATTTGTGCAAGTCCAGAGAAGGTTTAAAAGGTAGATAAATATAAAAATTAATCGGAATTAAATAATAATTTTGTTTTTCCTTTGATGTGTCCCCCTTCGGACGGATTCCTTTTGTTTGTTTTAAGTTTATTTTAAACAAAAGTTTAGGTCTTTTATTTATTGAGGCACTACGAAGTTTGCCGGGTCAGCTAGTTAGTAATATTTATTCTATACTTTAGAGCGAATACCCGTAAAACTTAGTCAAGTGGACGCGATTTCTAGATCGTTTCTCTCCTATGACTAAAGACACTTCCTCGGATTTCAGTCAAAGCAGAACATGGACGTGTCCAGCTATTTAATGCAAGATTACGGTATAATGGGCTAGCGGCATGTGAAATAACAAAGGGCTAATGAAGCAAATGACGGCAGACCCACCAAGCAATTACTTGCTTCATTACATTACAGGGGATAAGTAGGGTACACCGATCCCTCGTGTGTGACTACTCAACAATACTGTTACTTTGGACAGACGAAAGCAAACGAAAACATTGTATATATATATATATATATATATATATATATATATATATATATATATATATATATATATATATATATATATATATATATATACATTGGTGCTATATTAACGAGAAAATCATAAGGCATTTTTTTTTTATTGCCTTTGTAGGCAGACGGGCATACGGCCCTCCTGGTGGTGAGTGGTTACCGTCACCCATGGACTTCAGCAATGCCAGGGGCAGAGCCAAGCCGCTGCCTACCAAGTTTAAGTTTAATAATAATTTTATAAGTTTTTCATTTATTCAGAACGGTTTTTTTTGCTTTCACAAATGAGTCTCACTGCGTCCGGGTCTGCATAAAATAACAATTGAAGCGAATGAGCATTGTACTGCCACGTTGCAGTCGTGGGACACAATTTGTTGGACATTTCACTTGTGTGTCGTCGTTACAAAGCCACGAATCGAGCTGACGCGAAACTATAGATAGCTAGATGTACAGAATTAGTGTTTTTTACCCTTATTGTTCTGTGTGACTCCACATTTTTCCTTGATACATTTTTTTTCTAGAACACCCACACTTAGCGCACTCAGTCAGAGCTGTCTCGTTAGCTGAATTCGATAAACGTTGAAACGATTGAAATGATTCGAATCCCAGCCCTCGAACATAGCGCTTATTCTTATTTATATTTCTTTTATAAATTCTCTTGAGTGCGACTCCATCGCTATTCTAGTTTCGCCTCAGCGGAGGTAATATTTTATTTAAGTGTCTTTTCAATGTAGTCCAATACTTTAGCGAATGGCAGTGGCAGGCGACACGGCTCTGTTTAATCTCGCTGTTGGGCGTGGGCGTTTCATTTTTGCGGGAATAACAACTACGCGTCAGCGCCAACTGCTACAAAGACCTAAGTATTAATATTACATCTTTTCTGTTTCACACAACGTGCGGCCTGTCGAAAGTTTCGCTTGTTTTCGGCTAATGAACTTGTGTTGCAAATATGTGGTGCGGTAACGTCTGGACTTAATTAAAGGCAGTTTTAAACTCGGACAAGTTTATAAAATATTTAATCGCTTTGTAACACGTTACATTCCGGGGATTCCGTGCGCGACATCATCGAGTTCACCGTAAACTTTACGTTTTATAGAGATAATTTACAAATCATGTGCATTTAAGAGATTAGATCTGTGTTTATTTGAAACAAGGTTATTATATTAATGTGAACGGTCATATATATTATCTACTAATCTGCTTAGTAGCTATTTCATGTTCCACTCGATGTCCAAGTCTTACCGGAGACCATAGATTTGACGCCACAGACTATGAGACGTTAGTTTAAAATCTAGATTGTTTTAGAGTAACAGCTACGTATTAAATCGTATGGCTTCTTCACGAGAGAGAAGAAACAGTATTACCCAGCGCAGTCACGTGGTGTCGTCATCAGTAATATCGCGCGTTTTGATACAATTAGCCGATGCTACTGCTCAATCGTAGAAATCGTTTCTGTATAGCTGAGGTACGTATTTACTTAGAAAAACTGAAGTTTAAGCTCACACAGTCGATATTGATAAGAGTATACAGCGCTTCTTATCACGCCAGGACCGCGGCAATCGCGGTAGTAATAGCTCGATGCTAGTGGTTAAAAATATTAAGACACAAAATAAAATTAAAGACATTTGATTTAGAAGCACAAGTTTCTTTGAGTTATCCTCAAGTATGTTTGGGTTCAGTTCAATCATCTATGCTCGATGGTAAGTGGAACAAACGACCACAAAATGCAATTATGGGACGCTGTCCGCCGCAGATATTTCATGAAAGCGTTCCATACCCATTGCTAACTATGAAAGTACTTATCTATACCAATATTATAAAGAGGAAAGAGTTGTTTGTTTGTTTGTTTGTATTGAATAGGCTCGGAAACTATTGAACTGTTCTGAAAAATACTTTTTCTGTTTGTAAGCTACACTTTTCCCGAGTGACATTTTTTTTGAGAAAAATTACGGATCCTTACTAAAACTCCAATAATGTAACCCAAGGTGTAAAAAAATTACCTAAAATATTCTTGGCATCGCGTGCCCTGCGAAAACTATTGATGATAGAATAAATTAATGTACTACGGCTTTGTAGAACACATTATTATTTACAAAAAGTGTCGCGACAGCATATGTCTAAGTATTATAGTAATGCCGCAATAAGAGTTCTTTTAATTAAAAAAATAAAACAACGTCAAATATCGTTGAAATTTTTGTTAAAGACACGAGCGGAGCCAGAGCAAGCCGCTTGTATAGCAATATAGAGATGAGGTTCTGCCACGAAATACTAATTAAGATGGAATGTAGTACGTTCAAATTCTTTTTAGTAATCAAATTATAAAACCATATGTGATTACTGGATTGATCTCTGTCTGGATCGGCTAATTTATTTATTTTATTTAAAATAATAAGCATAAGTTGAACATTATTATACAATAATCGATTATGTATTCGAAGTAATCTTTCATGAAATTCTATGTGTATCGTTGAAGCAAATACGCGCTTTTGTTGTGCGATGTTTCGTGATTATTTTTTTTATAGAACTAAACACTACTCTGTTAATGTTTATTACTGAAGATAAACGAGCTTACGGTGCGGCTGATTTTAAGTTGTAGCCGCGATCCATGGGTTCTGGGAACTTATCGTGACCTAGTTAGTCAACCAAAAATAAAAACAAAAGAAATTTTGTTAAAAAAAAAAGCATATTTTTAATGTTTTAATGAAATACTTGAAATTACTTTTACGATTAAATTTTATAATATATTTTTGTATAAAAACGCGAGGTTCAACTACATAGTTTTAAGTATGTCTACGATTGGGGAATATAGAAAAAAATTACATATTATATAAAAAAATATCATTATGTTTAATGTTCGCTCATTTTTTTGTTGTTATTTTTTCCTTTAAGGTGAAAAAACATAAACGAACTGTTTCCATACATTTTTAAATGAGGACTATAAGGCTTATTAAAGAAAGGAGACAAAATATTATAAATATTTATTATATTATTTTTAAATATTTGCTTATTTAATTTAGATCAATGGTTAAAAGTACCGAAGCTTTTATTAACATTTTAAATGTTTTTTCCTTAAAACCATATTCAATTCAACTTTCCATAAAATAACTTCGAAGTTATTTTGTTACGATCCTTCGCAATTAATAGAACCCCGAAAATTAACCACATATTGTTCATTAATTAATTAAAATAATAATATTCTTTTGAATTTAGACAACGGAACACTGTAATAACATTAGAAGATCTATAAGTATTATTGCAAGTCTTAATTAAAAAGGAAAAGTGTAGGAGACTATTTATTCTAGATTTTGATTAATTTTATCTCTCTCTCTCTCTCACATATATACAAAGTTTCTCCCTCCACATTTAGAAAATGCATAACGTATATTAGTATTTTCTTCTGAGCTATGCATTTATTTTATCGCCTACCCGCGTTGGGCTGGGTGGATAGGGTATGACGTTGAAGCAACTTCAGTCCTGTTGCTCAAAAAACCATGTCCGAGCCTCGGATGAGGAATTTACCCAGACATGCTGAAGTTTGTGCGGAGCGCCCGTGCCACCCTGTACCCACGAGACACCGAATCACCAGCTGTTGGTGCCACGAGCACCGGATTTTTCGTTCAGTGTAATATCTTGACTCCACCTAGATGTCGCTACCAAATCGTATCCTCGGCATACGTGGCTAGGTCAGGAAGTACAGTCATTTGGCAGTCAGATACTGTATCGCATCAAGCGTATAGATCAGCTTATAGATCTTCTTGCTGGATTTCCTTTATCAGTCCCCAAACGAGGGAACGTATATCGAGAGAGCACTCTTAGACACGCAAGTGAGGCCCGATATAATTGACAAAGATACGGCGCTCCGTCTCATACGAGGCAGCCTGTGATCGTCTGACTTCGAGGACAATAAAGAACATCAAGACTGTGAAGTTATTTAGTAACGTTGAGCAATTAATGTAGCTTTGCCTATTTCTGCCGTGAAGCAGTGATGCGTTTCGGTTTGAAGGGTGGGGGAGCCGTTGTAACCATACTGAGATCTTTAGAACTTATATCTCAAGGTGGGTGGCGCATTTACGTTGTAGATGTCTATGGGCTCCAATAACCACTTAACACTAGGTGGGCTAAGAACTCGTCCACCCATCTAAGCAATAAAAAAAAGAAAAAAAAAGAAAAAAGTTTTTCCGTGTGCAGTCTATTCAAAGAAATCATGTTGGAATTTTTTTGGGTGGTTTTAGTATTTATTTCAACTTAACCTAGAACTCCCGATTCGTGCTCAATTCAAGGAAGTGTTTTTATTTTTAGGCAAAATATTTGTTTCTCTAGACAGGCTGTCGAAGTCGTGATTCACCTGGAGCTTTGTGATTACTGGCAATCACAGACCATGACCCCGCCCATTTTGAGACGTAATGTAATTAGCGGGTGGCAATGTATCTATTAAAACCAGAGTGAACGACTGTTTCTGCGACTGGCATCTTGCTGCCTGTGAATATTATCTTACCAATACTATAAAACAAAAATAATGCAAGTAAAATTATGAGTAAATCGTAACTATCTGTATTAGTAATCGCCTTCTGGCTACGCTATCGCATTCTCCACGAACATGTCAGATGACTTGCTCGCCCACGCGTTGCCACGTGCATGCGATGCACCGAGCCTTGACAGTTGTCTCCACTGCCTACGTACCATAATTGATATTTATAACTGCATAAATATAACAGCTACGGACTTAAAACATGGGCTAACGAAACAAATAAAATTTTGGATCGACAAAAAAGTTATTTATTTTATTGTGTGCTTACAAAACGTATTTATTCTAACTAATATTATCAAACAATAAGTAATCTTTGATTATTTACAATAATCGCTTAATTCGGATACCAGTGACAGGCTTTTTCGCATTAAACGTGTATAATTTCCAAAAATATTCGAAATTGAGTTAATATGCGGAATTATTTGGTATCACCAGTTCTCATAAATACTGTCAAAAGAGCGTAGTTTATCTTTTTAGTATACCTTTGTTTTGACTACTATTAACAAAATTAATACACAATTTTAGCTTACTTTAAAAGACAGATAGTGTAACTGGTAAAAAAAAGGTTATAAGATAATTAATTTTAAAAATATCACATGTTAAACCTTTAAAACACTCTCCTGTAATATAAGTAAGTTTTGAGATTATACAGTTTTAATGCGAGAAGACGATTATGAGCGATATTCAAGTTCAGCTTTCCTGAAACACAGAAAAGAACCATTTTGTTTGTATTAGGCGGAAGCTTGGCAAAAAAAAAGCCAAATAAAAAGTAGTACGCTTACGACTCATAATTGTATCGTATAACGGTTCTCCTACTAATAAAACAGGAGTGTAGGATTGCAGAAATAGGCCGATTGGTGCCACCCACACTTGCGAGCTCACATTATATCGTATCGCCAGTAATTGCGTAAATTTATAATTTTTACATAATATACAATTTATACATATATATCGACGCTTGAACGGCAAACGTGACTAAGCGACAATAACTGCTTTGTACATAAATCATATGCAATAACCATATTCGATGCGCAAAAAAAAAATTGTTCTAGGTCTATTAAAACCATTTCAATCCTACAGCTAAATTCGTTAAAATAGATTTTTTTTCCGGTATATCATTCAACTTTAAATTAGTCTACTGTAAAGTTCACGCATTGTCGCTTAGTCACGTTTGCCTTTCAAGCGTCGATATGTATTTTTTTTATTGCTTAGATGGGTGGACAAGCTCACAGCCCACCTGGTGCTAAGTGGTTACCGGAGTCCATAAATGCGCCTCCCACCTTGAGATGTAAGTTCTAAG
Organism: Bombyx mori; assembly: GCF_030269925.1. Classification (NCBI taxonomy): domain Eukaryota; kingdom Metazoa; phylum Arthropoda; class Insecta; order Lepidoptera; family Bombycidae; genus Bombyx; species Bombyx mori. Next base: position 11,149,327 of record NC_085111.1, read on the forward strand.
GTGTCAGTATAGTTACAACGGCTGCCCCACCTTTCAAGCCGAAACGGATTACTGCTTCACGGCAAAAATAGAAAGGGTGGTGCGGATTCACAAGAGGTCCTACCAGTAAATATATATATTGAAGCCATCACAAAATTAAGGATTTAAGAGGAAAAATTTCGCTTAATGCCATTCGGTGTAGATTGAGAGATTGTAGATGTCTATGGGCTCCAGTAACCACTTAACACCAGGTGGGCTGTGAGCTCGTCGACCCATCTAAGCAATAAAAAAAAAATTACAATATTTCTAAATAAAGAGAATCATACGTGTAATATTTCAATGTACGCTTCAAGTTGGTGATACGCTCACATCAGATTATTATTGTTCTCCAGTAACAATGTAAGCTAACTCAGAGCTCAGTCAGTTTTATAAGTCCGGGAGTAAAAGCTTCTTAGTTACGACGATGCAACAAGGCTTGTATGCAAAAAGTCTTTTAAATGTAGAGCATATAAATTCGATGTTGTCGGGGACGAGTTTTTATATAGGCTAGTTATAATTTTCACGAAAAACGAAGACATTACAGATATAGATATATACTTATTACCATAAACTTTATGACCTAAAATCAAACAATGTTGGTTACACATATTTTAACCTTAAATTTACGTGATACACCAGAAACATTCAAATGACTTACAGATGAATTGGATTTGGATACATAATAATAATCTCTTCAATTTTCTCAGTCTTCACACAATCGAGCACATCTACCTTTAAGTTTACAAAGATGAATGGAAGAATAAAAAAACCGTATTAACATCACGTAAATCATGATAGACATTTTAAACACCTATTAACAAGCAGTTTACCGTACTCATTTAAAAAAAAACGGCACTGCTTAATATTCCATGATACTTTTTATGTCTTCTAGCTTAAAGAAAATGAAAAATGGTAATCAAAGCTTGCGTATAATTACAAACAATATTGTTGACTCAGAAAAAAATGCCAACGTCCTTTTTAAGTAATAGATTTATCTTCTGGTATCAATTAATTTAATGAATATATATGTATTTACTTATAAAAAAACATTATAATAAAGAGTAAAAAAAAAAAATGAGTAATATTTTAAATATTACCATTATTAATTGAAGCATTCGAGAACTAATGAATAAAAACGATGAAGTCTTATCTATGGATGCGTTTGCATCAGACTTCTTCGGCAAGTACCTATTTTTTTTGCTAAATACTTGCATGCCCGGGACTACGGTTCTCCCTGTGCTTTGTACCATATTCCTTCCTTGGAGTGCGTTCGGAGAAATGACTTCAGATAAGTCCTTAGCGACAGGCAGTTTGGTTTTTTCCCGGGCATTGCTGACTTCCATTAGTGAGTATAGCCACTTACTCATGGTATAGAAGTAACAAAAACCGGTGTAGAAATAACAAAAAAATTATCCCAAAAAAATTTGAACTCAGTAAAACATTTCGACTCCAACCTTTACTTTAATATTTCAATAACATGAGCACGTTTCTATTTACATGCAAACAAACAGCAGTTCGCATTCATATAAAGTTGTTTAATAAGCAGGTAGCTGAAGCTTGACTTTACACAGTACTCAGGGCTCGTTGCTAAACATAACATCTAGTTTTCCTTATTATTTTTACCGCATATAATTTTCATGTTAGTCGCTATTTATGAATATTAGTTTTATTTTCAACATTTAGTTCAACTTATTAGATATGAAGCAGTTATAACGGCGCTTAGTAATTTGAAAGCTGAAATTAAAATGCTAATAAGGAGATTGTCACGAGAACTTTAATATATTATTATCAAGTTTTTGCTTATTGAGCTTTTAAAACGCAGGAGGTTTGTGTGCTGCTTTAATATTTATAGTAGACGGCTTACAGATGCCGTAGTGAGCTTAAGGATTTGCATACAACAGGTTGCACGTTGCAGTGGGTTCTACAAAGCCTCCAGTCGTGAGTAGCGAGGCAGGCTGCGCGCGCGCATCTGTACCTCTTGGCGATTATCCCGATGCTATCTCATAAGCCCACCGATCTATTTTACGTTCTCGTGCGAAAAAAAAACTTAGGTGTATTCATTCAATTATGTACATCGTTTTTGAAAGACCGCGCAAACGAATGCCAGTGAAATAATAAAAATGAAACGGCAAATTTATATTTTTGTGTTAGTGTTAATTTTTGCGACATGCACGGATCTCACGAAAAGAGATAAGTTCAGAAAGCGAAACACTATTATAAAAGCGAACGGAAATTTCACGCCGAGGTGCCCTTACGATAATACCGTTTTGAGACACAATAATGATACGTTGCGACAGTTGGTCGTTTCATCTAAGTACATTTTCACAGGGAAAATCTCAAGTGTGCAAAAACGGAAACGGGGTAAAGTAAAAGGCAGTGTTTTCAAAGTTTATATCAGGAGAGTTTTGAAAGGCGACGTGAATTTTTTGAGCGATATTTTAAATTTTGAAACGAGAACGTTTAATTCTTCGAACAGAGCGTATATATTGGCCGAAAGTAGGTCAGTGAAGCCACGATGCGCCGGCGTCGTCCGAAGAGGAGCAGCATTGTTCTTCAGTAGAGAATTATCTTATCCACTGAAGTTACTCGTGGATCCAATTCTGTCTAATATTGACACTGTAAGGAAGATAAAGTCAATTATCAAAGGTAATTTTAAGAATGCACGAATTACTTTATATTTCCTTTTTTAATCTTGGTACTTTGGAAGTTACCAAAACTATAACAAGAGCCAAAAAAGAATATATTTTTTACACCGGGTTTTATTTTTTATACAAAATACCCACCCTTTGGAGTAATGAGATTACCCAGTAAGTTAGCAGTAGTCTGTGCTTCTTGTTCTCGTGTGGTCACAGAGTTTTTTTTACAATAAAATCATTTTTTCTTACACTATTTTTAATTCAAATTTATTTTCTATTTTTTAGTTGGATTTTCTATAAAAGCATATTTTTTAGTTTTTCTAAACTATTATTTATTTTTCATTTTTTAGTTGAATTTCAATTATGTCCATTTTTTATTCTATTTTTCAAAAATATCCTCTGAATCAGTCGTTAACTTATCCGAGAAATAGGTGATCGGCGCACCTGATAGTTTCCCTTCTTGGTCATGACGCAGACACTGCGGGTCTCAGGAAAACAAAAGATATCTAATCCTGATTATCCTAGTAAAGATAATGGATCAAACTGTTTAAAATATTGAATTGTCATCGGTCCTTAATAAGTATGCCAAATTTCGAGTTAATCCGACGTTTTGAAGGGGGTCAAAATCATGATCAAAAATTCCGTTACATACTAACATACTTTTTCTTTTTCACCACCTTATCCCACTAGGTGGGGTCGGCACAGCTAATTTTTCTCTTCCATTCTCTTCTATTGGCCGTCATCTAAACTAACATACGTATGAAGCTAATAAAAGTGTATTAAAAACGAAGAACATTATACATTATTCTATCAAATATGAATTATGCAAAGTATATAAATTAAGCTTAATCAAAATTCAAGACAAATGAATCAGCTGAATCAGAACCTTTTGATCGTTCGTAAAAATGTTTAAAGAATACTTTGATTACATACGATCATTAATTATTAACGAAAGTAGTTCAGTTTTCTGCGAACGGAGAATTTTTATTTAATGGCTCATTTTTTAATCAATTTAAAAACTGTTCAAAAGGATACGTTTCAGTTAATATACAGAGAGTACTCTATGTTTAAAACTGTCATGAATGTTCAGCTTTGCCATTCAAATCGTGGATAAGAGCTTGTGGCAAAAGTGTGAAAATCAAGAAAATGAAGATCAAGATATTTTTTTTAATAAATACATCAGTGAATAACTCAATCGAGTAATTGACTACAAGAAGAGAGCGAACGTAAACTTAAATATAAATTCCGCTTCAATAATTAAGTTCTTTTTTTTTATGGCTTAGATGGGTGGACGAGCTCACAGCCCACTTGGTGTTAAGGGGTTACTGGAGCCCATAGACATCTACAGCGTAAATGCGCCACCCACCTTGAGACATAAGTTCTAAGGTCTCAGGTATAGTTACAACGGCTGCCCCACCCTTCAAACCGAAACGCATTACTGCTTCACGGCAGAAATAGGCAGGGAGGTGGTACCTACCCGCACGGACTCTCAAGAGGTCCTACCACCAGTAAAAAGTTCAAAGTTCAAATTACTGGTAGCGATTCCAAGGTGCAAATTGTGAAATAAATTGGAAAACGTAAGAATGAAACGGTAAAAAGATTTTTAATTATACACAGTACAAGTCTTAGTACCTGTTACGGTGATATTATTAATTTTACTTCCTATAACTTTCGATTGCAGGCGAGATATTATATCACCTAGTAGTAAATAATTGCTCATGGACGTTAGTAATTCAAGGGGCATAGTCAAGTTGCAGTCCAATGAGAATTACTATTTTAAGCCTCATTTGAAAAAGGACCTACACCCAAAAAACAGTAGAGGACAGCTATTAAACCTTAGACCATACTGAGACCTTAGAACTGATATCTCAAGGTGGGTGGCGCATTTACGTCGTAGATGTCTATGGGCTGCAGTAACCACTTAACACCAGGTGGGCTGTGAGCTCGCCCTCCATCTAAGCAATAAAAAAAATTAAACTAGTAAAATGCACACATTACAAATGATTATGATTTTGTGAAAAAAGTTACGTAATTTATTTTTCTGTCATAAAGATATGGAGTTATAACAATATTATTGTTCCTTTATGTTAAGCGAGTCTATATGATTCCGTCGTGTAGGTAAGAGTTGTAATAAAGGAAAACATAGCCATCTGAAAAATACAATTTACATAATACAATGTGTTAAGAGAGTTAGCGTGCCGCCGCGTAGGTACGTGCCGTATTCAGTATTTTTATGTAAACATTCACGGTAAGTGCTTTCCATAGTCTCATAAGCACAAACATGTGTAGGTAGATTTGGTAGTATGTGCATATTTGATGTCGTTCCTTGGTGACGTACCGCCGCTTTATCTTAAGATGATAATCGGGTGTGAATTGCTGGACCCGAAGGTGGACTGCTGTTGTAAAGTCGTAGAGCTACTAAGTTTCGGATACGGTATACGAATTAACAGAGTCAATACGTAGATTTTACACGAGCATGCAAAATCAATTGGGTCCTGAGTTTTTTTTATTAGATAAAATTTACAGCCCACTTGATCTTAATTGGATCGAAGCCTATAGACACCACAGACTGAATGACATTGCCGATGTTGAATTTTTAATTATTTTGAAGCAATAGGTGTGCTACTCTTCACGGGAACACAATTTCATTGCCATGGTAACAGCTCCTTGTTTTGGTGGCCATACAAAGTAGTAGCAGATAGACACTGTAAGAAAATTGGTAATGATTCTTCTACTATCGAGTATAATCACCAAGTAGTAGTTCAAAATTGTTAAGATGTCATACTTTAGTTTCAGATGTGGCTTTTAGCTGGACAGACTAATATTACCATGATTATTTAAGATCTATTTATTTTTAATTTATTATAATTGAATTGAGTAACTTTATCAAAGTAATAGTAGAAATCATGGTATTTGAACTTTAAAAAAAGTAGATAATAGCGCTATGCGTTTTAATTGAAAGGGCACATCCTATTTGTGTTTTATTCTTCAGAGTTCTATGTTAAACTAAATTATGAACATAAAGTTCCACTCCTTGGTCTAAAATGTATTCGTAGAAACGGACTGTGGGCGTAGGTCTGTCGTGTCTACCGTGAGAAAACAGAATCAAAAATTGTACAATTGTGCTTTTAAGTGGACGTGGAAAACGAGTATCTTATTATTCGATCAATCTCGGGATATCCTTCGCTTTTGTTTTAAGGCCGCTCCGGTGTCATTAAGCTCTAATTGAGGAGATGCCCGTCTGTCTTATTCACGCCTCATGAGGGTGCCGGTCTACACTAATTGGAGGCTAATAAAAAGAATGTGCTATACGGTTGTGTTGTATAATTGTTAGTCGAATGATATGGTAGGCGTAATAAAACCAATCCTTTTGTTTCTTAAGATTATTTTGTTAGTTTAACGTTTTTTTGTAAAATAAGTTAAGATCACAGAAGAAATAGATGATTCCGAGGGCGTCTATTCTAAAGTTAAATCCATCGGAATATATTAAAATGTTAAAATAAAAACAAGAGCTGTTATAGATAAAAACATTTCTGCCCCGGAACAAGTGACCTACCGAGATGTCACATCGCCCCAGGACTATCAAGTTTATCGAGACCACCGACGAAGCCGAAGGATCGCGCCCTAGCCTCCGACAAATTTATTGACACTCTTTCAATTAAATCTATTGTTGCCGCGAACAAACACAGCGGTCATAACAGAATAAAACACGATAACTCGCCGCGTGTATCCGTAATGCGTTCCCATATCAACCGCCGCCCGCTCCGGTCGCCGTAAAAGGAGATTTATTAAAACTATTTGGAAACTGATTCGATCGAAACCGAACGATTTGACATTTAGATAAAGAATAAAATTTATTTTTCCCTCGGACGCGCCGCTCCGGCGGAGTGACAATGGAATAAAAAGGTTATAAAAATGCGACGGTTGCGGACGGTCGCCCACGTCCCGCGAGTGTAGTCGGCTGTTCACACACGGCCGGTGCGGCATATCTGGCGCGGTATGAGGCCGGCTGCCATGCTGGCAGATAAAACGCGACGACTGCGTTATTATAGGCCACCGCTACTCGTAAGCACGTGTAAATTTCTATGTGAGAACGTAGCAGATAAGCCATGAAGCGTGGGCGTAGAGAAAACTCATGGCGCCGAAAGAGGCCGCGGGCGCCGCACCGCCGCGCCATTGCAAACTTAACGCTTTTTGTGAAAACCAGTTATGCAACCATAGATTGTAGTAGGTTTAGTTTAATAAATTAATTGGATTTATCATGTGAATACCATTTCAAATAAATCTCGTGTTACCATTATTACCTTAAATTATGGTAGACTTCATTTCACGAGTTGCATATTATATTGGTTCAAAGTTTGAATTTTTTGTGCAATTTACGTACGGATATCATTTGCTTTATATGTTAGCATAACATTTTATGTGTAATGAATTAAATACACATTTATTATTTATCAATAATTATTTATGTTAAAATACTTTTTTGTGAAGTCCAATAGATATAAATCGGAAAGTAATTGATCAATGAAGGGGAATCAGAAAGAGGTTTTCTACATGAAATCTTTTGTAATCTCAATAATAACCAAAATGAACAAACGAATAAAAAATATACGAAATCGAATATACGAAATCGTAGTTCTGCAAAGATTCTCAAACATTAGAAAATAATAAATCTACCGGCGCTAGATTACAGATTATTGTGGGGTTCTCAGAGATCTTCTTAAATCCACGTTCGGAAATAAACGTAGGCTAATATCTGTCGTAAACGCCCACATTGACCGAAATCCGGCATCCATTGTTATATTTTACAATAATTGATTAGTTGAGGTCATTAAACAAGGAAAAAACCTATTAGTATTTTATTGAAGGCCTAATTTTATTGGTTGTTAGAAAACACGGCGTCTTTGAACTCGTAATACTGATTGATATGTTTCCCGGTGGTAAATATTTTGGAATTATTCTACGAAACTCAAATAGTTAAAGTAAATGTCGCTCGATTTTAGGTAACGATTAAATTCGTTGCTAAAGACACTGAAATTGTTGTTAATGAACAATAATGGTCTTAAAAAAAATGAAACAGGACCGATGAAATAAGATTTGCAACTGAGATTGAAAACGTTGTATTGAAAATTAAATAATTCAAGGGGCGTTGAATAGGAGATAAAAGTAAGAAGTTACATACATCATAATGGAGAGAAAAATAGCTGATTTAAAATATGGAATGATAACAAAAGAAAAATATGCGACGCAATCTGGGTTGGCAATGAATAGAAAAAATAACAGTTACAAGAGACTTATGGGTGAAATGACACACTGACCACTGAATCTAGAAAAGAATATGTCATGTAAATGTAAAAAAGATAGTAAAGTCAAGATTTGTGCCTCTTGTGTCAGGATGAAGGCTTTGCAATTTTTACAAGGTCTTATGTCTCTTTGCAAAAGGAAGTTTAGTTTCAAAAAATATTTTACGGTAAACAGTGCTTCATCTGGGGCTCCTAATCTGGTTGATGTCCAAAAGCAGTCAAGTAGAGCCTCTGTTTCTTTAGCAATAACAATGACCGAAATGGACACCTAGTCCTTTAAAAAGCGTATGTCAATATGACGTTGAGTAGGGAAATTTTACGTTACAAGTACCAGTAGGTAAGCAGATAGATAAATGATTTGGAATTCTGTGGACGCCTTCGTATATTGTTTTTGTATGCATTGAGGTAGATCAGTGAGTCGGAGATAAGCTCCTTAGAGAACGTGTCATGAGAATGGAACATTTTTTGCTGACGCATTGTTTTCGAAGACGGAGCCGTGTCAATGCGACGTGACAATAACTCGAAAATTTCCTACCACACAATTGGAAGTATTGATACAGCATTAATAAAAATATTGTAACGTAGGATTGTATTTGTTTAGTCTTAAGATTTGCCGATTTCTATTTACTTGCAAATCATAAATTTGTTGTATAAAATAAACTTGATTGAAGATTAGTCTTGAGCTAGATTCGATCTAATGTAATAATACATAGTGGCAATAAGAGGTGGTGGTAGGATGGTAACACCTATTTGTAGGCGCTCATAAAATGCCCTACTACCAGATTTCAATGGTCTCGAAAAACCGTGACTTTAATGAATAGTGATAACATATAAATACAAAATATTCGTCGTAACAATGCAATAATCTATTTCAAAATAAAATTGTAACCGTTAATTCTAAAGCACATATTTAAATATTAAGACACGGTCGATAATACATGAATGCTAAGCAAAACATATGGCTAATCCTCTCAGCGATAAACTTCAACTTTCGATTTAAATTTTTAACATAAAATATTCATGTATCGAATAATACGCAACAACTTTGATCCTTTTATTTCTCTAACAGTGCAACAATGCTGTAAAATTTACATTATGCATAAACGGGACTCTGGGGTGTGCGATTTGTTTATTTTTAGCAGAATTGAGTATTCTGTAATGTAAACAACACGAATTTCAATTCAGGATAGCATACGTTTTGTGTATCATGCTTAGCATCAAAGTATACATAAACTGTATACGGTATTTTGATCTTTAATAATATTTTATAAGTCGACTAATTTTAAAAACTTCTCCGATGTAAAGGTTATTTGATTTGCATATTTCCATTGTATCTGGGCGAGTTTCCATAAAATTTAACAACAGTTGACTCCACGTGTCCTGTGACCGGCCGAGATGGTACTTTACGACAATCCTTTAGACAGAGTTAAGGTTATAGCTATAATTCAGTTTTATGGAACCTCTTTCAGGTAACAAAGTGTATTTCGGAAAGTTCTCACATAACTAACATTATCTGAGTGTTATCAAACAAATAGCGGTCAAGAATTTTTATTGTGTAGTTACAATATTATATGACGTAAACAATTTATAAGACATCACTTTTACTGCCATACTTGGTTTACTTTGTAAATATATCACTTAACGAAAGAATAATTGAAAACAGGAATTGGATTTTTAAAGTAAATTGTTTCATATTGTGATACCAAATGTTAATTTTGTCTGAATATACCCTTTACAAATAAAAGAAGCTAGAAACTAAAATACCTAAACTTCAAATGTGCCCCACTATTGTTTTAGCGGAGCTTAAATAACAAAACAAAGGAATACATTGAGAATAGGCCCGTAGGGTGATAGAGCCTTCATTAACTAAGACTAATACTTTCATAACAAAAGAACTTCAGGATATATATAGAAGGTACCTACATCTGGCGAAATTAATTTTATTCGTTACGAGATATTATAAGGCAGTGAGAAATTCTTAACAAAGGCTTTACGGGTCTAATAACGAAGTTTACGACTCGCAATGCGGTCGGAACACGTGTCAAAAGTGTAGCAGATAGGTTCCCGCAACAGCCTCGGGTGATAATCAAATGAAAACTTCAATAAGCGATCCTTGTTTTACGATCTTCTTCTAGAGCATGTTTTTTTTTGTTGTTTTACGATGTTTTGTGTTACCTTTAAACGGATTTGTGGTGAGTTATTTGAATTCACCTAACTGGTTCGAAAACATGCTATTATTTATCAAGGAAATTAGATAAAACATTATTGTTAAGTGTTTTTGAGAGCACATTAATATTTTCTAAATTCATTATGTATTTTTTAAAACAAATATTAATCAGGTTGTTTGTCTTATATTCATTAGAGCGCTTTTTCTAATATGCCCATCGATGGGTTTGAAAATTTATAAATTTGTTCTTTAGTACTTTTTACTTCTTGGGGATTAGTTTTGATATAGTATAGACAACATGTGATAGGTTGGCTACTATAGTATTAATTTCATTACAGTATTCACCTACGAAATTCCCGTTTAGTATACAAAAAGTAGGTAAAGTTTTTTTTGTAAATATTTTCTATCAATTAAAATTGCACTTTTAGTGTCGATGTATCTCTGCCAGCGTAGTGGCAGCTTTTCAATGTCCTTCTTGAAGGAGTCAAGTGTACCGGAGCCAACAACTTTCTCTCGGGTATTTTTTTCCTACCAAGAATATTTCCAAACTAAGGAGAATTAAAAGTCTGTCGGTTCAAGGTCTGGTGAGTTCAGTGTATGGCGCAGAACTTTCCGTCTAGCTCTTGTGGCTTAGGTACCTTTTGTTGTGCCGCATGAAGTCGAACGTTGTCGAGTTTTCCATCATTGTATTCTGTTCGTCATAATATATATCCTTAGTAAGGTTGTGGCCATGTTTTTTTTTTTGGAACCCGTAGACATCTACAACGTAAATGCACCACCCACCTTGAGATATAAGTTCTAAAGTCTCAAGTATAGTTACAACGGCTGCCCCACCTTTCAAGCCAAATAGCATTACTGCTTCACAGCAGAAATAGGCAGGGCAGTGGTACCTACCCGCGCTGACTCACAAGAGGTCCTACCACCAGTAAATTATGGCAGCACTAAACTACCAAATAGTGTCCATGGCTTTTTAGGGGTAACTTTGAATTTGGGATATTGCCTAGGTGATAATTCGGGGTTTAACTAATATGATGACAACTTGCGATTATCGAAAAAAAAAAAAAAAATTTTTCAACACAAATGAGAAATCGGTTCAAAATCCCTTCGTTTTTGGGTCTGTTAAGCAACGCAAGGTATGTCTTAACGCGGCCTTTACGAAAGCGGCGTTGATCGTTCTGTTCTTGCGGCACCCACATATCAAGTTTCTTCTTTACCTTGCCAATTTAAAACAAAGGACCAATATTTTTTTTATGCTAACGTTGAAAGCTGCTGATAACTCAGCGGTAGATTGAGATCGTCGTTGTTGTCCTTAGTTTTCGGGCGATCACAGGGTTCATTTTTTAGATCAAAGTTTCTATGTGGTCAATAAAGTGGACTACTTACTTACTGGTGGTAGGACGTCTTGTGAGTCCGCACGGGTAGGTACCACCACCCTGCCTATTTCTGCCGTGAAGCACTAATGCGTTTCGGTTTGAAAGGGTGGGGCAGCCGTTGTAACTATACTTGAGACCTTAGAACTTATATCTCAAGGTGGGTGGTGCATTTACGTCGTAGATGTCTATGGGCTCTAGTAACCACTTAACACCAGGTGGGCTGTGAGCTCGTCTACCCATCTAAGTATTAAAAAATAAAAAAACTGAAGTAGTCAAATCAATAACGAATCGTTTGTAGCGTTAACTTCCTACACGTCATTAATGTTGTCAGCGGTTTATACGGCATTGCTACCGCGACGTAACTGATATTCCATAATTACTCGTATTTTTATGTTGTCCGTACTGATTGATGAAAAAGATACGAACGTATTGGAAAACAAAATACCAATTAATTGACGTAATTTTGTTTTGGTTCAAATTTAAAGCAGAATTCAAAAATTCATAAATAAAATTAATTTGAATTTAGTAATTTATTGCTAGAGATATATAAATTACGTTTAAAATGGACAGTATTTTAAAACGACAACTTCATGTGTAAAGATCTGTTATTACAATGATATCATAGTATTATGAATCGATAAACTTCTTTAAATTTCTTTCGAATACGTTAATGAGACGTTGTAGATAAAAAAATCAGATTTGCATGAGTTATTGGAATTATTGTTAGCAGCAGAGCGATAAATCATGTGAAAATAAAACCTGGAAATTCGTTATCAGTAAACAGAACTAAGCGCGATTTAGATTTTTATTTGTCTAATGTTGCAAACGAGCTTATCGCCCACGTGATGAAAATCTGACATCGCCCGTGGCACTAGTAGAATCATGTCGCCGCCTACGTTAGAACTTCAAACAAATTCAACTCGTAAATAAATGTATATAATTATCACAGCTAGATATCGGAAATTTTATAGAATGTTTTCAAAAAACCAAAAAACATGTTTAAAATGTTATAGAATATTAAGCGGCTTCCATTATGATGTAAGTATTCTTTGAAGCGCTTTACTTCCAAACAAGATGGCAGAAAGGGATGCGGTGGTCGTAAAGCATTACAGCACAGGGTGGGTGTGCCATAAAAGTGATCCGATGCTGGCGTCACTCGCTTAAAGAAAACTTCTATTTGAATTGAAATGTCTATGTACATCTACTATCTGGTCCTTTTGTTGCTGAGATGGTTAGACAAGCTCACGGTCTACCCGTTTATATTACAACTAGCAGCCCGCTCCGGCTCCGCTCGGGTCTTTAACAAAAATTTCAACGACGTTGTTTTATTTTTTTAATTAAAAGAACACTTATTGCGGCATAACTATAATAGCCAGACATATGCTGTCGCGACACTTTTTGTAAATATGTAATAATGTGTTTTACAAAGTCGTAGTACATTATTTTATTCTATCATCAATAGTTTTCGCAGAGCACGCGATGTAAAGAATATTTTAGGTAATTTTTTTACACCTTGGGTTATATTATTTGAGTTTTAGTAAGGATCTCTATTTTAAAAAAAAAAAGATAATAGCCTATGTCACTCGGGAATAGTGTAGCTTCCAAACACTGAAAGGATTTTTCAATTCGGTTCAGTAGTTTCGGAGCCTATTCAATACAAACAAACAAACAAATCTTTCCTCTTTATCATATTATATTAGTATAGAAGTATACACAACCTTTATGTTGCTGTAATATAAACGGGTCATCATCATCTTCATCCTTAGATGAACAACGTAAATGCTGCCACCTGTCTCAAGATATAAGGTCTAAAAGCTCACAAGATGCTCTAATTCGTCTTTGATTAGGTCAGTATTTACGTTTTTTCTCTCATTGATCTGCATAGGAAGACGATGTTAGTTGTTGACTGGGGCCCGTAGACATCACTCCTACTTATTTTGACGATTGATGTCGAAGTTTCGATTTCGTTCTACATTTATAGGGCCGAATTTGGTGGTACTATGAAACATTTTTGGGGGCAGTTTTTTATTATTAAATCCACTCAGTTCCTCGAAGGTAGGAAAGCATTTTCCTTAAAAAATATACTTGTCGGTTTGAGCCCTTTATCACTCGATATAAACATAGCAGGCGCCATACCCACAATGAAAACAAAGACTCACGTACGCTCAGCAGCAGAATTGCAAGGACATTTTAAATTCTAATATCCTGTATCAATGAAATCCAAGCGTATAAAAATAAACTGGACGGCCTTGGTGGTTTTATCAGCTTCAATACCTACTCGGCATACATTTGTTTGTGTTTTTACCGAAATACCGATTCTAAATAGTAAAAAAAATAAAAGCTAAATAATATTAATCATATTATTTACACAATAGAATACTATGGCAAATTAGTACAAGCCCATTAAGAACAGATGGCGATAATTATACATAGGTTCATTTCGACATTAAAATTTTACCATACTTTCCATGCACTTTCTCAACCCACAGTACATTTATTCTTTGATATTGTTTGCGTAAATCGAGAGAAAGCTTGTATATTATTTAAAGTTCTGACGCTGATACTTGGCTCGTTTAATTACCAAAATATTTTTGAATGAACCACCGCACACAGCGGTACAAAAAACAGAAACACTACACCTGTTTTATTAACATTAGCGAGTTATATCCTTGACAATAGAAAAGAGCGTCTTTTTTCGTCTAAAATCATTTAAGAAATTTACATCCATTATTTCTCGGTTATTCAATTTTGATCCATATTTTTAGATAGATAGGAGTGCTATGATTATTTAGAGGCATATTTAGTGTTGTAATGTGCTCAGGTAGGATTCGGCCGACATTCCGTCGCTTTGTTCAAAAGACGATTGTCGTCTGCCCACATATTTCCGGATTCTTAATGCATCAGAGAGAGAGAGCGATTAATAACCTTCTCTGAGACCGTCTATTTACGCAACATTAAAATGAACAAATTATGATGGAGTATATGCTTTTTTATTTGACTGAACAATTTCTAATCATAGCTTTTTAATCCTGTCGAGAATGAGATGAATTCATTGAACTGTCTAATTAGGAAATGAACAAATTCTGCGTTGTGTTTTTGTTAAGGCTCTTCATATTTATGTGGTAAACTCTAAAAAAATAACTCAACGGTTAAATAGTGTTAACAGAGACCTTTTTACTGGTGGTAGGACCTCTTGTGAGTCCGCGCGGGTGGGTACCACCACCCTGCCTATTTCTGCCGTGAAGCAGTAATGCGTTTCGGTTTGATGGGTGGGGCAGCCGCTGTAACTATATTTGAGACCTTAGAACTTATATGTCAAGGTGGGTGGAGCATTTACGTTGTCGATGTCTATGGGCTTCAGTAACCACTTAACACCAGGTGGGCTGTGAGCCCGTCCACCAAATTAAGAAAAAAAAAAAAAACTCGTAACTGCTATAAATTTTTAATAGTCGTATTAGCTTTTTCGTAAACACTTTTTTGGTATTTACGACCAACAAAGTTCATAGCATAACCGACTTTATGTATCACTGCTTTTCCAGCTCACATATACATAGGCGTGATTATCGTGACACATTTTGAGTAATGAACTCGAATGCTCAATTTAAAGGAAACAAAAGTAAAGTATTTTAAATTAACGGCAGAAATAAGGAGAGGTAATATCCCTCCACAATATACGACTACTTTTTATGTTTTACAGAAAACTGCACAAGGAATTGCAATGATTTATCTATGAAGTCATTGTTAGATCTGATGAAAAAAAAGTTCCGAAAGTATGGTAGTATGCATTAAAAAAAACATATGAATTTAAAACATTCGAAAGTTAAAAAACCCTTAACGATTATAATTATAGGACGAAATGTAAGACAAATTATGATCTTTGGTTTCGTGGGAATTTGAGCGTCCACCTTCGCTTTTAGTATTCTTGTTATTTTCAAATTTCACTTGTTGAGGTACATTTATTTCCTTTTCGTCTTCGGAAACGTAGAAGCAATGAATTTTACGCATAGTACTTAGCTTCAAATGAATGGCTTTCTATTTATCGTTGTCTAATGATTAGTTAAGAGACATGCTCTTACGTAACTGTGTAGGTGGGATAATTAATGTTTTCAACTGTCAACACAACACAACTATAGTAGGAATATTGACGTTCGTAATGAATCAAAAAAGTTGAGTCAAAGCCCAGGTTTTTTGTGCGATCGAAAAGTTGAATGTTGATTTTTAGAATTACAGCTTCCATGTAAGTAAATTTTTACATATCCATAAATATATTTTTGTATAAAAAATGTTAACGCATTTTCTGTATATCTGACTGAGGTTGAGTGTAATTAATACAAAAGATACGACAGGAATATTAGAAAATTTTCATGATACCTCAGTTTTGCACTAGATACATTGGGTATGTTATAGTGGGCTGAAAAATCGTATAGACTCACAATTAGCGTCTTCTATCGTCTAGAGATGTTACAGAATACATGCATCAGGATTTGTCTAATTGGTGCCCTGTTATTTTACAAAATCGAAAGCTTTCTTTGAGAACGGCAACTTTACTTTTGACATTGTCAATTATCAAAAAAAAAAACATTGACCGTAGAAATTATACGTATTAATATTTTTATTGCCAGAGTAGGCATACGAGCATACGGCCCACCTGATGGTGAGTGGTTACTGTCGCCCATGGAGCTTAGCAATGCCAGGGGCAGAGCCAATCCGCTGCCTGCCGTAAATATATTATAAAAGCATTTTCTATGACAAAATTTGGATTCAACACTCCCGAGTCACCCCTTAAAACTTTTTCTTTGCATTTTATATTGTCACTGACTCATAATTATTAATTGTAAAGTTTTTACTGGTGGTAGGACCTCTTGTGAGTCCGCGCGGGTAGGTACCACCGCCCTGCCTATTTCTGCCGCCGTTGCAGCCGTTGCTGCTGCAGCCGTTGTAACTATAGTGAGATCTTAGAACTTTATATCTCAAGATAGGTGGCGAATTTACGTTGTAGATGTCTATGGACTCCAGTAACCACTTAACACCAGGTGGGCTGTGAGTTCGTCCACCCATATAAGCAATTAATAAAAAAAAATTCGAAATACAAAATCACTTTTAGTTTAATTTTTTAAATAGCTACAACTATCACGAAAACGTAAATTGTAGGATATATGGTGTCAATATTTTAATGAATCAGATTTATGCCGGCCTACCTGCCACGGTTAAAGTGAACACAGCCACTAACGCCATCTAGTTTATTTTTATTAACTTAAATTTAAGTGTTCGCCAGTTTGTAGGATTTAGGATATCTTTGCACTTCTGTTGCTGACTGTACCACCATAAGGTGAAAAATAAGCGGAAAACTTGTCCTAGTTTATGTGTATTATCCATGAACTTGTCTTTTTTAATAAGTTTGATCATATTTCGTGGATTCAAAATGAAATGGAAAGGTGTCTTGCAGGCGCTCAAGCCCACATGTCAATTGATTTTAGGACGCTTTTATTAGTTTGGTATATGTGTATGTAACGGAATATTTAAAGGCTATTTTCATCGACTCCAAACATTCAATTAACTTAAAAACTTTGCTTCACTCTAATATCCTGACTAGCACCAACAAGATTAACAAAAATATGAAGCTAATTGCTAGTTCGGTTTGCTATTTAAGCGTGTTGTTGTGGTTTTTAAGCTTTTTCAATTTTTTGTTCTATTACATTGCTTTCATAAAAAAAATCATTCTTAATCCGTTTCTTTTCTTTTTCCTACCTATGTCTTAGCCTTGCTGTGCACCCAACCTAACATGTAGGTGAGCTCACGGGGCTCAAACCAGAGTGTTGCTAATACTGGCCCCAGCAAGAGCAGTGCTTCGCAGAATCTACCACCAGATCGGAAACGCAACCCACTAAGAAGATCCGGCGAGAAACTTAGTGGGCTGTGTCTATGGGTTAATTCGCTCGTCGAGCTCTTCGTCGCAAGCGACGGGTTCGACGAGGAGGGTGACTGATGCTTGTGGTACCTAAAAGCTCCGTTAATGGATCGGGAGGATCCGTAATGACGTGTTTTGGGCATCCGTGTCATTGTGAGTAATGAGAAACGTGTTCATGTGTGTTGTCAATTCCTACTGTAACCACGTTTTAAAATTTGAGGCCTAATGCGCATAATTTCACCGGAACATTATGTTTCTTCATAAATAAAGTTTCGATACGAAGACACGAATAAAATTGAAATCTTTTATCTTGCACCGTTTTAGTTGTAAGAAATCACGGCCCCGCACCGTTCGTGACTGCGCGCCCTAACATTAGAACAAACACCCACTTTGATTTACTTCCAACAATGCTGTGGGGGCACCGATATTTATTGTTATCGGCTTAGGTGACGTAATACAACTGATTTACTAATTGTTTTTATGCGTTATTGTTGCAGGTATGGTATTCACAAGGACGGGTGAGATATATCTAAAATATTTAATCAAATAACATGTGATTAAATTATTTAACGTTTTTAGAATATTAATTTTGTAATTAGTTTAATGATAAAACTACAGTTTGACTTTAGAAAATCAATTTTAATTTCTTAACTAATTGAAACGACTATTAAGAAGTTTTGAAAAAAAAAAAAACGTCACAGAAATATGACCAACGCGATATTACTATGTAGATTGCTATCGCATTAGAATATGGCGAAAATTCTATGGAATTGATGTTTAAGGTAAGCGCTTAATGCATAATGTAGGAGGTGTGAAATAGTCCGAAGAGTGAACCGTGAGAATTTTATTTTACAGTATTATTCAAACTTGGTAATAAGTGGTTAATGGAACAATTAGACGCCACAGATTAGAAATCGCTGCCTTTCTCCGCATCTCCTAAGAACATGATTATTTCGAGACAGAAATAAGCAAGATGTGTCCTTATTATATATACTAGTGGTCCCCCGGTAATCGAAATTCGACTATAATTAACTGAAATTATAAGTTCGTACACTATAATGATTCTATTGTCAAAGACTATTTATTATACTTCTATAATCACAGATTTCGCCAAGACTACACTTTGGACAAATATTAATAAACACAAACTTTACATATTTAATCTATTCCCAATTTATCTACAGACAGATAGACAGTAAGTAATAAGAAAAGTTCGACAATAAGCAAATAATATGCATGCGTGTGTGTGTCAAATACACGGAAGTGTATGTAATGTTTTTTATTTATTGATTTAATACATTTTTTATGCATAATTTTAAAAAAAATATTAACATTCTCCCCTCCTTGTATTCTATAGGTTTGGGAAATTTCACACCTTTTCCCCATTTTTCCTCCGTCCACGCCATTTTCGTAAAAAGGGGTACAAAGTTTTTGTTTCACGTATTAAAATATAGATATTATTAATTTCGGAGGTCGGCTTTTGTTATACGATATTTTTTGCACGGCATAGAAGTCGTTAATGAAATTTTATTAGGCGCGTAATGACCTATTTATAGAAATTGGTACGTGCTTCACACTATACGAACAACGGCCTTGTGTCGCTCGATACCAGGTTGCCGGGTGAATATCCGAGTATATCTACTAGATCCCGGTCGTATCGTTTTGATGTTCAAGCTGTTAATAATAATAAGCTGTTAATACATTTTGCACACTTTAGGCACACCAATCTTTGTAGCGAGCAGAAAAACATTTGACTGTTTATTTATTTATTTAGTTGTTAGTAAAGAACTACTACAACTGAACTGCTACTGAAGAAAATTTCATAAAAATTGGTAAAGAGTTTTTTATATTTTACAGAATTTCTGTAAATTAGACGGTTGTCTGGAAGAGATCGCTTTTAGCGATAAGACCGCCTATTGTACAAATGTATGTGTTTTTTGACGTGTATTCTCTCTCTCTCTCTAAAAAAACATCTCAAAGATTTTGGGACCTAAAATAATTAATTTCAATCGAATGCTTTCCGACGACTCAGCGATTGAAGCTAGAAGTTCCTCACGTACTTTTGTTATTCCATTAAGTAACAAACAGTTTCAGAGAATAACAAAGTTATATTATTAGTCTATGTGATTATTAGTTTTGTATTTTTATTCTATTTGAACCTGAATTACGAATTCTCAGAATCTTTTTAAAATTTATGATAATCAGTATTTCATTTTAATATTTAGTCTGCGTTTATTTTAAGTTTAAAATTAGTTACGTTCCTCAATTTACTAAAATTTTGTTATTTCTGAATATTAATAGTTTGGCCCTTTTTAAACTAAAGCTGTGGGTAGGTACTTTAATTAAACATACGTTGTGTTTAACTTTAAATAAATAATGCGCTTGCATTTAACTAAATGTATCCGTCACTACGACAAACTGGCTCGTTTAGCTTAAAGTATTCGCTTAGTAAATAAACAAGTTGAAGGCAAGCCCGGAGGCTTTCGCCAACTTTTGTTTACTATGTCGTCGACGCACTGTGGTTTCGTTCACAAATGTAGTGGGACATGTGAAAATACGTTTTAACGTCTTTAGTATCTCTAGTGACACCAGCAATTATTGCACACTTATACAGTAGTGATAAATCATGGAAATGTAATAAGTATTTCTCTACTGGTAAAATATCATAGCACAGGAAAACATGAAAATAAATTAATAATTATTATCACTACATAGTATAAAACAATGTCGCTTTCTCTGTCCCTATATCCCTATGTATGCTTCAATCTTTAAAACTATGCAACGGATTTTGATGCGGTTTTTTTCAATAGATAGAGTGATTGGAGAGGAAGGTTTATATGTATAATAACATCCATTAAATAGTGGAGAAATCAATAATAAATTACAGTTTCAGAAGCGAAGCGAGGGTGGGTCGCTAGTTGATAATAAATTGAGTTGTGAGCACGTTTTATTCCAGTCGGAGGGTATTGAAGAAAAACTACGTGTCGATTTAATTTGATAATTACCAATTTAATAATAATGAATATACAACACAATTTGTTTGGAATTACCTTTAGTTGTTCTGTTAATGACTAATCTGGCTTCAAATTTTAGATCTTCTGTATTATTACTATTAATAGTATACAAAGTAGGAATCTAATGCACGACTGTCGCTCTAATAGTCATTAGTGTAAATGGTCAGATATGCATAGGTAGTATAGAGTAGTTAGACGCGAAGTGGAAATCTCAGTTTCAAATACATACCGATACTGCCTAAAAGGCATGATTGTGACAACAGGCAGGGCGGTAATACCAATTCTTTTAAGTTGTCAGTTGTGTTTAGGCCCACTGTGCACTGCCTTGTTGACAGTAGCGCTACCATAAGTCTTCTATAGTGCATCACGGAGCGTAAACATAACAGATTTTAGTGAAATCAAAATTTGTAGAGAAATCCACCGCTACGATGACTCGCTTGTTTAATTCTATTTAAGTGAATCTTCGAGTTTATTTCTAGTGTTTGTTGTTGAACGTTAATTTGATTACTTAGTGATCGTCGGTCTCTTTCTAATCCAACGAAATTATTTAGCGTGTATGTATTTTGAGGTTCGACACGTACCTTCGTCAATTTCATAAAGTAAACAAATTAATCCGATAGAGGTACTGTGTTTGCTAAATTAATAATTCGGGTTTTGTTTATTTAGACATATTCATATTATCATTTATCTCGTTCGTATTGGATAATGACTATCTGGTACTTGAGCACGACGCGTTATTTGCGCTAGAGATTTTGGTAGGATAGTGGTTTCTACCCATAACCGTGTGTGTACCTTTACGCAAAAACTACTGCGATGATTAGATTTCGTTGAAACTTCAGAATGTGATAGCCTAGTGTTACAAAGTTTGATACTGTCAACAATTTTAAGGAACTAATCTATACTAATATATAAATCTACAGTGGTTTTTACGGATGTTCCGTTATAAATACTGAACCATGCATTTGATTGACTTGAAGCTTGGTATCCATATAGAAAATACATGTAATTAATGGACTGCTAATATTTATATGAGTGTTGGACTCCCTACACCAGTTGCGGGGGCGTTAAAGATGAGAATCTTTGTGGGGGTGAGAAATAATAACGTCTATTTTAAATGCCTAGCGAAGCGGACGGGTACATCTAGTGTTTTTATACAATCAAAGATAGTCACACCGCAGGTTTAACTAGCTTTTAATAAAGTTCGGATTTATCTACTAACTTCAAGTTGTACTTTAAGAATCCATATCCATCCATTTCAGTATCCATAAGCTTCACGATAGTACACATAAATAT
Organism: Bombyx mori; assembly: GCF_030269925.1. Lineage (NCBI taxonomy): Eukaryota > Metazoa > Arthropoda > Insecta > Lepidoptera > Bombycidae > Bombyx > Bombyx mori. The sequence goes on from NC_085111.1 coordinate 11,171,039, forward strand.
TCGTATTTAAACATATAACAGACATAGCGATACCGATGATGTGACTGTAATATGCATCCTTATTACAGTCACATCAAATTCAAATTTGTTTAAAATGTTCAGATATTGAAGGCGTACTTAGTAAATTTCTCACTCTGTATATGCATTCACTCGACTAGTTTTAATCCAACCTAACCTTATAAGCAAGTACAGTTATGCACATATTGCTTTGTTAAATAAATTGGTTTGTGTAGGGCAAAGTAAACTTAGGCGGTGGTCAGCGATTGACTTTATGTCAATTACTAGTGGAAAATATTTGATGTTTCCATTTAGACGTTCCATTTCAACCTGAATTTGTGTTATCCGATTAATAGTTTCCTTCGTGTTATTGTGACGTCTTTATTGCGTATATTGGTTAATATATTTATCTTCTACAAGAGGCACGCTCCGGCTCCGCTCGGATCTTTAACAAAAATTTCAACGATATTTGACGTTGTTTTATTTTAACGCGCACGCGATGTAAAGAATATTTTAGGTATTTTTTTTACACCTTGGGTTACATTATTGGAGTTTTAATAAGGATCCCTAATTTTTTCAAAAAAGATTATATAGCCTATGTCGCTCGGGAATAGTGTAGCTTCCAAACAGTGAAATAATTTTTCAAATCGGTTCAGTAGTTTCGGAGCCTATTCAATACAAACAAACAAACAAATCTTTCCTCTTTATATTATTAGTATAGATTACTTTATTCTATTGTCAATAGTTTTGGCAGCGCACGCGATGTAAAGAATACTTTCGGTAATTTTTTTAAACCTTGGGTTACATTATTGGAGTTTTAGTAAAGATTCCTAATTAAAAAAAAAAAGATTATAGCCTATGTCGCTCGGGAATAGTGTAGCTTCCAAACAGTGAAATGATTTTTCAAATCGGTTCAGTAGTTTCGGAGTCTATTCAATACAAACAAACAAACAAACAAATCTTTCCTCTTTATAATATTAGTATAGATTACTTAATAGTAATAATAATTTATAGATTAATTAACTTCACTAGTGGTAGGGTGTATTTTATAACGCATACTATTCTGCCCACATCTGCCGCAAATAATTGCTCTCCCGTTTGATGTTGACCTATCATGAATCATAAGATCTTGGTCCCAGTTTTACAGGAAAACGGGTACCCCGTCTTTTAAGCCGAAACGTATTACTGCTTCATGATATAAACAGGCAGGGCGGTGGCACTACCTATCAAATCAAACCCGCAAAATTATAATTTATTATTATTAATAATTACTGGTGGTAGGACCTCTTGTGAGTCCACAAGGTTAGGTACCATTACCCTGCCTATTTCTGCCGTGAAGCACTAATGCGTTTCGGTTTGAAGGGTGGGGCAGCCGTTGTAACTATACTTGAGATATTAGAACTTATATCTTAAGGTGGGTGGCGCATTTACGTTGTGGATGTCTATGGGCTCCAGTAACCACTTAACACCAGGTGGGCCGCGAGCTCGACCACCCAAATATGCAATAAAAAAGCGATAATATTCCTTTATCATGCAAGTCATTCGGGAAGTACGTATTTCATTAGAAAATTTTGTACCTGCTTGCGGAATTCGAATGCCGACATAGTCGCATCACTCATTACGAATGCATCGGACGTCTTACCATTTGGGCCACCACGTATCTTAAGATAGAGTTATTCTTGTGATATCTATGGGTTCCGGAAACCATTAGCTAACACTACAAGTCGGCACTCGCGAGCTCGATTGTCAATCTACAGCAAAAAAATATATTTCGTTATGGTCATATAAATCTTATCAAAAAGTTAGTTAATCTTAGGCTCTATGGGACGTCTAGTCCTTCACGGCGTCGTTAGCACGTAATAGGCCGAAACGTGTGTAGATAGTGGTGAGAGATACAACGCCTCGTTGCTCGAGTTACGTATAGCTGACGTTTTAGTTAATCGGACCATGGTACACATCTTCCAACGTATTTAGGGGCGATCTAATCTGTATAGAATCTACGTGACATATGCCTTTTCATTGTACATATCGACGCTTGAAAGGCAAACGTGACTAAGCGACAATAACTGCTTTGTACATAAATGTTAGGCAATAACCATATTCCATGCGTAAAAAAAATACATTTCAAGGTCTATTAAAGTCATTTCAATCCTACAGCTAGATTCGTTAAAATAGAACTTTTTTCAGGTATATTTTAAATTAACTTAAAAAACTGGTGGCAGGACCTCTTGTGAGTCTGCGCGGGTAGGTACCACCACCCTACCTATTTCTGCCGTGAAGCAGTAATGCGTTTCGGCTTGAAGGGCGGGGCAGCCGTTGTAACTATACTGAGACCTTAGAACTTATATCTCAAGGTGGGTGGCGCATTTACGTTGTAGATGTCTATGGGCTTCAGTAACCACTTAACACCGGGTGGGCTGTGAGCTCGTCCACCCACCTAAGCAAAAAAAAATTCAACTTTAAATTAGTCTACTGTAAAGTTCACGCATTGTCGCTTAGTCACGTTTGCCTTTCAAGCGTCGATATGTGTATGTCCAAATAACTTCATGAAATAACAGTAGACAGTTCAATCCAGTAGTCATAGGAGTTGTGATGAAATTTTGGGGAGTTTACGACGAAAGGAAAGATCTTCCACCGAGCGGGTGATATTTCTCGGTAGACCGACGGTCCAAATGTTCTTATTCGGAACTTGTATATATGCGCTTTATCTTAAAAATGTCGTAAGCGAGATTCAGGCATCTGTCAATTATCTTGCGTTGTATGATGGCTACCCGCCACATCACTCCCCTCCGAGACTGAAGGTCGTGTCATTTTTAGTTAGCGTTGTCCGTGCTGAGATTAGCTTGCAAGGGCCAGTGCTGCTCGAAGCCTGCGGTGAGTCGAGGCTGAGCTTGAATGCAGCGTGCGTGTTGCCAGTGCTGCTCGAAGTTTGCAGTGAGTCGAAACTGAGCTGAATGCTGCGTGATTGTCGCCAGTGCTGCTCGAATTCTGCGGTGAGTCGAGACTGAGCTTGAATGTTGCGAGCGTGTCGTGCGCAGTCCATGTGATGCAGAGCTGCCACGCCGGAGATGTGTGACCCCAAGCGTTGATGATCCGGTCGTGGGCTGCGATGAACTGTAGCGGCGTGATGAGGCAGTGAAGTTGCGTGCCGTAGGACCAGGAAGCGCGGTGAGTCGGCTGCGATGGTCCTGTTGAGGCTGCGATGCTGGCTTGCTGTGGGACGACTGTCAATGACGTGCTTTTATCTGCGAGAATGCGGGGATTGTGGTAGCCGAAGTTCTTGATGCGCTGAAGATGAATCAGAAGGTTGCGTGTTCACATCTCGTCGCAGGTCACCAGTTTGGAGCTGATTAACGACAAAGGGAAGATCTTCCACCGAGCGGATGATATTGCTCGGTAGACCGACGGTCCGAATGTTGTTGTTCGGAACTTGTATATATGCGCTTTATCTCGAAAATGTCGTACGCGAGATTCAGGCATCTGTCAATTATCTTGCGTTGTATGATGGCTACCCGCCACAAAATGATACGATAATTTAACTTTTTTTTGTTCCTTCCTAAGCTGATGGTCTTGAGAGACCACTTGAGCGTAACCGGACGAGTAGGTGAGCTCACGGGGCTCAAACCTGACGTTGTTGCAAACATGAACCCTAGCAAGAGCCGTACTTCGCAGAATCTACCACCGGATCGGAAACGCGGCCCACTTAAATTAGCACTAGATTCGGAAAAGGGCATTAAATAATTGGCAGTGTATTTTAAAAATAATATAATTTTTTCTTTATTTTAAAAGCAAGAAATTATGCTTTATTAATAAGCCAAACTATATTTTGTATCCTGTTCTGATAATTAGGCCAAGGTAATAAAACTACTGTATTGTAATAAATAGGTCCTTGATGCGTGTTTAAATATCCCACTTAATTGAAGTAATTGAAATCGGAGAAATTTGCTTTAAAAGCTTCCGTTACATAAATACAGTTATACAGGTCAAACCACTGTAAGCTCGTATTAATAGGAAGATATTTATTCTTGCGAACTCTCAACAAGATTACAGGAAATCATCCCCGAAGTTTCTACGGAAAGTGGCAAATAGGGCAGTTTTAAACTACATAAAAGAAAGTCTACGTTGGTAAGTTCACGACTAACATGAAACTTATGTGGGTTGTACTGTGATTGTATATGTTTACTTGAATAAAATTTTCTATACTCCGATCAAATTTCTAAAGTTAATTTCTAAAACAAAATTATTTTCGATTAAAATATTTCTATATTTATATATACATTTCTTTTAAAAGTTTTATTACTAGTATTACAGTATGTCTCTTAAATTACAGGAACTTAAAGTACATAGAGTGAAAAGGCTTAGAGATTTTTCTCAAAGCTACAATATTCTTTCAATAGGTTAGATTACGATTGAATTTTTTTATTATAATTAAAAAAAATATATATTTTATTCCTATAATAACAATACGTGTACAAATAAATCCTTTGGTAGTTTTGACTAGGCAGTGGCTTGGCTGTGACCCTCTCTCTACCATTGCTGTCGTCCATGGGCGACTCTAACCACTCGTCATCAGGTGAGCTGTATGAACGTCTGCCTACAAGGGCAGTAATGAAAAAACCTATACCATTGTTATAAATAGGTCTAAATACAAAATGAATATCTATTAATGTGGCGGTTAATTATTGTCCAAGTTTGTAAGCTAGATAACAAGTTATTTGGTGTTGTTGCGATTAGTTGCTGTTACAATAAGCGTAGGTTTTATTGTTGCTTGTTTTGTGGAGGCTTGCTCTAAAACACGATGCGATCTCCATCTTGTTTGGGATGAATTTCTCAATAAATTTATGAATGTAAGAAAAACACTTTATGTATTTATCAACAATAGCAATATTTATCAACAAATTTGAGCCCTTACATATGCAATAATGTAGGTTAGTGATAGTATTAGTTGACTGTAGTGAAAGAAAGGGATATTTTAGAATTGTAGTAATTTATAGCAGTAGGCCTGATATCGAGAGGTGAAAGGCTATTTGGTTTAAGCGACATTTCGCTTAATACACGACATTTATCTTTGTAATTAAAGATGATTGATGAAGAGAGAAAGATTTTATTTGGTATTAGCATCAACAGTTCAAAATTTTATATTTTATTATATACCAGCGACCCGCCCTCGCTTCGCTTCTGAAACTGTAATTTATTATTGATTTCTCCACTATTCAATGGATTTTATTATACATATAAACCTTCCTCTTTAATCACTATATCTATTAAAAAAACCGCATCAAAATCCGTTGCGTAGTTTTAAAGATTTAAGCATACATAGGGGCAGACAGATATAGGGACAGAGAAAGCTACTTTGTTTTATACTATGTAGTGATTTATACTAGCAGACCCGGCCACACGTTGCTGTGGCTAAGGTTTTTGTTTCTAAGCAACATGTGGCCGGCTATACTAATACGAAAAATTAACAAAGTAAGAACAATTGGATTTCACTTATACTTTAGCCTCAGCAACAGGTGGTGTTTATGCCATTACATTGTAGCTTATGTGAAGCGTTGGTATCTTTAACACATGAGATATTAAGTAGTAATATTAAGACAGTATTACAATTGTCTGTAAAAACTGATTTAAAGACTTATGAAACTTACAATTAATAACAATAATCAATTTAAGAAATAATTTTATTGTTAATTAATAAATATTGCGACCATTAATCGAAATAAAAACCATCTTAAAGCCCAAGTTGGAACAAAACACATATTAAAAAAAAAAGTTAAAATCGGTTCAATAGTTTAGGTGTCCATCGCGGACAAACAACATGACACGTAATTTATATATATTAAGATTATCATATATTTTATTCACCCGTCGACCACCCGTTGATTGGCAATCTGTTAAGTATGTTAAAAGGAATTACAAAATAATAAATACCGTATCAATAATTGTGACGTTCATGTTTTAAGGTTTCGTGTGCAATTCACAGTTAATCACGGACTATAAGCTATCGAGTACACCGGCCGGCCTGGGTTCGCCCACGCGCTTCTTTGCAGTTTGCGTGTTTCCAATGACGTTATTTTACCGATGTCGTTGCCATGACAATAATAAATAATTCTTTTTTTTAAATTTCTGTAAAAAAAAAACTATTCATTTATTTATTTCATTAATCTTGAACGTATACCTTTTTTAGGTTTTTTTTTCGGGGATGTTGGATTAAATGTCCTCGTTGGTTGTAGCGAAGAGAGCACGTTCCACGACACGGCGGCTACGTGACCTCTGTATTTCCGGGCTAAGTTGTTGCGGTAATAGCGCTTGTTAGTGTTCGTCTTATCGCTGGAGTAAAGTGGGAAAGTAGCTGTAAACTACAGGTCTTAATAGTACTCAATGCACGGTCTTAAAGACTTCGTTTGATAATTGTAGTTTTTTATTGCTCTAGAAAGACCGGACAGCGGACGAGCGTCTGGCCCATTTATTCTGGTTACCGTAGCCGATAGAAATCACAGCGTGAATATCGGAGACTCAAAATTAGGAGATCATAAATGAAAAAGATAGTATTTCTAAAAAAAATGTAGTCGGGGGTTAGTTTTACCAGATTTTTAACACAAGCGTTTTAACAGTTAACATAATGTTATCTTAATTTTTTATGGGTATAACGTATTTATAAATGTACTGTATTACTTATAGCTACATTTTTGTACATAATGAATTCGCAATATCTCATTTTCATAATTTCCTACGTAATTAGTACTCATTGGTTATGAATTCGTATTGTGAGTACGATACGTGTTGTGTGCATTGTACTACCGGTGATGACCGGTTTTGAAGGACAATACAGTTGTTATCGTAATGTCCCTAGAAACCTGGTCGATTATGGAGACCACCGGTATTCAAATTGTATTATTATAGACTCCACTAATGAACTCCATGTTGTCTTTTTACAAGATAACTTTGCGGGACGCAGACAATGGATACAGTCTCTTAAACAGGCGCCATTGGCGTACTATTCTCGATGCGTTCCAATCCATATCATTAAAATACAACAAGAACCAAAATTTTATTATTGAGGTGTTAATTTTCTTTTATTGTTTTGTTGAATTAACTAATTAGGCATTTACCTACTGTTAGGTGCAGCTCAGAAAATATTCGGGAACGTAAGTGTAATTATCATATCATGACGTAAGCTTTAAGCCTTAATCAATAGTTAAATTATAGTAGATATGCAAACTATAGTATAGAAGTGTATAAAAATGGAACAGACATACTATAAATAATCATAAGCGTTCCCGATTATATTCTAAATGCATATAATATGTACCAAAACATACAAACGATACAAGACTATTTGATCTATACATATAAACTCTATATACCAAACTATATACTAAATGTCCTAAATAAGGATCTAACTGGGAGTGCAATTCAAATCTGTGGCTGAGTGATCAAGATCACTTACCATTAAGCCAAAGGCGAGACCAAAATGACGGGTATAAAGTTGAAACTTTTCAAGTAATAAATAATAATTTTGGTAATAAATAAGAAGGTTCCTAGAAATAACATGATAGTGTAGATGAGACAATTTAATGATCTATTTGCTGCTTTTAGCTTTTTTCACTAGTGATGAGTGTTTGGAGCCCATATGTAACATTTACTTTCATAATGGTATAAGCGACATGACGATGTTTTTTTACGGGTTAATAATTTGAGGTTTTATTGAATTCTAGTCATCCAAAATACGCGGACTAATAGTATAAATAAGGTTCACAGTAAGTCCCACAAACAGTTATTAGATTATTCTGGCTTTAAATAAATTGACATGTCATCATTTACAAGTTACGGTGAAAAAAATCCATAATAATCATAACATTACAAAAAAAATTTCAAATGCAAATTATTTTCTTTAATAATACGGTTTTACATTACTGCTCGTTTATGAATGTGCCCTCGACTTAAAATTTGTCCAAAGTATTTGCTGGCCATTGTAAAAAAAAATTCAATTCAAATTTCAATCAAAGGAAATAAAAAGCCGACTATACGTAGTGCTGTCTGCTGTTTGTATTCATGCAATCGGGATGAGAACCGTTATAAATTGCAAAAAGGCAAAGTCTGCTGAGCTGAGAGCGATTTTTCGAATTTTCTGAACAATACAATACCTCCTGGAGTATTGTGTGAAGACTTTGATGTTTCCATTTTAGATTCTACTAGATTTTCAGCTCAGCTTTTTGCCGTAGATGTTGGATATTTTAGTAGTGCATTTTTAGTAGTTCATAAATTGGTTTAGCTGTTTACCGTTCGTAAATGACGTTTTGATTTTTACACAAACTAAATAGTGGTTATGTGTATCAAAATCCTTTGGGATTAGATTGTTTGCATTCATTATTAAAAATATGAAATCCAGATATTCCATACTATTTAAAAGATGAAGGATTTTTTATTGCTTAGGAGGTTACCATCACCAGTGGACGTCAGCAACGCCTCGAGCACAACCAAACTCTTGCGTAATCTCTTCTAACGTAGCTTGCAGAAAAATCTTAGTAGTAAAACCCATATTGTATATTGGTTCATCTTTAATTACGCTGCAAAAATGCAGTGGGTCAACATTCGTTAATATTCCGAAATGTTACTCCGAAATATACACCAGACCGCGAAAATAGGACATTGTCGTGTGTCCATTTTTATCACGGGTAAAAATACATAATATAATTTAACATATTTCCGTCTGTCTAAGAGGTCATAAATAAATTACATCGAAGTATCAACAATTTAATCGAGAGATTATTTGCAAAGAGAAAAACCTTCAGGGAAATCTGTCATCGTTATCTTGGGGCACATCCACGTGATTGCAATGGGGAAGTAATGACTTAATACGAAGCTTTCACAGTAATTGTACATTATTACTTAACAACATATCCCTTGAGATCATTAAGGCGTCGTCAGGTTTGCTTTAATGTACGTGAGGATCCATTTTCTATGCATATTTATTTGGGTTTTAACAAACTTTAATCACCATCAAAGTGTTTATCGAGTTTATAGTATTGCTTTTACTTGCAAAGATGAAAGCCATCGTTTTATTGTTTGAATGTATAAATATTTAACTTTATCAAATAAACATGAGCGTTGTTGGTTTCAAGATATATCATTAATAAACATGGAATTATTAGATTTACATTATAATGACATAATAGTAAAAAAACGAAACTGTTCCCGAAAATATATTTTATTCTGATAACGGTATTTACTTTCTTCACATATGTACCTAACATTGTCCTCCGATACCAGATAGCGGCACGAATTCAAACTTTTTTGTTTTTTTTATTGTCTACCTTTTCGCTGGTAGCCTAAGAGGTTATTCCAGCGATGTTGTGACTGGCAGGTAAGCTCACGGTGCTCAACCTAAGAGAATTTGCTAACGTCAGCCCTGGCAAGAGCAGTGATTCGCAGAATCTACCACCGGACAGAATCACGACTCACCGAAAAGATCCGGCGCGAAGCTCAGTGTGCTTCTTCTATAGCTAGAAATCGAAAAGTTGGACGAGGATGGCGGCCGGTGCTTTTTTTTTTTTTTTTGGTCAGGAGGAAATCGCCGGACTTCCGCCCTCCCCTGGGGATGGAAGGTGGGGCATGTCGGAGTCGAACTGACTAAAACCTCCTGTCGCTCAACAACCCGCGTCCGAACCTCGCATGGGACAGAACCCATGCAAAGGCAAAGGGGGGAAAGTGAAGCGTTTAGTGCGGAGCACATCTCTCCCATCACCCTCCCCCTCGGGACGCCGGACCGGCGGTCGTCGGCGCCACGACCACCAGCCCTCTCGGTCGGCAGGCTATCCGGAGCCCGCCTAGATGGCGCCGGTTAGAATGGTCTATCCTACGGAATACCCCGCTGGGTCAGAACCAGCGTGGGTCGAGGATAGCCGGCCTTCCATCACCCGGATGCTCTTGCGTAAAACGCGTGCAGAGCAGCTTGCACGTCGTCTTCTTAGGCCCCCTTCGCCTGTCCCCAGACCGACATATGAAGGGGACCCGAAACACTTAGAGGGCCAGGGCTTGGGCGAGATCCGCCTCCCTGGCCCCCGCTCGACGGCGGCGGGCTTGCGTGTCTCTCACGCGCCCCACCGCCTCCTTCTGCGAGATGGTGCACTCGCAGAAGTCGAGCATCGCCTTCCACGACTCGTCGTCGCCGAGCATCGATGCCACAACACTCGGCAACGACAAGTCGTTTCCTATTTTTGCGACGAGGACACGGCGCCACCCCTCCCATGCGGGGCAGGCGACGAGCGTGTGCTCCGCCGTGTCCAAGCCGCAACCACAATGGTGGCACTCTGCCGTCGGCTCGGCTCCGATCCGGTGCAGGAACTCACCGAAGCAACCATGCCCAGTGAGCACCTGCGTGAGCCGGAAAGTGAGGCGTCCTCTGTCACGATTCACCCAATTCACAAGAACCGGGCGAATCGCCTCGACGGTCCTACGACCAGCCGAAGGATCGGCCAGCCGTCTGGACCATGCCTCCAGCACGGACCGCCGAGATTGGGCCCTCCGCGCTCTGACCACACTGGGGCTGGGACGTGCCACGCCCCGGATACGAAGGTCAGCCCGCCACTGATAGTCAGCAGCGAGCGCCTCCGCCTCCAGGACCCAAGGCGGCGTCCCAGCCAGTACACACGCCGCCTCGAAAGAGATGGTGCGATAACCACGGATGACCCTGACCGCGATGGTGCGTTGCGGCCGTTGCAGCAGCTTCGCTACCCCCACGGCCAGGGACTGGCCCCACACGGGCGCCCCGTATAGGGCCATTGATCGCACCACCCCTGTATAGAGACGGCGCGTCACCTGGTCAGGCCCCCCGACATTGGGAAGGAGCCGGCTTAACGCGCCGGCCACCCCCAACAAACGAGGGACCAGATTCTGAAAGTGAGCACGGAAGGTCCAACGACTGTCCAGAATGAGGCCGAGGTACTTCGCGGCCGGTGCTTAAAGATCTTAAGAGCAGCGAGGTTAGTTTGGGGGATCTGACCATACACGTTTCGTGCGCCGGCGGCTATGAATTGGTAGGCAGCGGCTTGGCTCTGCCCTGCCACCTAGGTCGGATATGTAATTAGCGGCAGCCACAATAAGTGGATTAATCTTGTCGCGCCGCTTTGTCGAAGAAGCGTTTTGATGCTACCTTAAGATAGTTACGTGTTGGTTCCAAATTTAAATCGTTGTGAAAATCAACATTCTTCACGTACCACGGTGCTCCGACGGCTATCTTGCAGAAACGGGATTGGATGACCTGGAGAGTATTTATGTGCACGCGGGCCGTGTGAGCGAATACTACACTTGTATAGGTCATGACAGAATGTAAGCAAGTTTTGTAGAGTGTCTCCTTTTTACGAAGGACAACTTACTTCGCTTGCAAATCATGGGGTAGAGTCGACTGAGCAGGAACGCGGCTCGGCCGCTTACTGTTTTAACGTGGACACCATATGCCATCCATTTGTCGAAAGTGATGCCTAGGTACTTGGCCTTCGAGGCTCATGGTGTGGGCCGGCCAAAAATTTTGGTGGCGGGAATAGAATTACCGCGTCTAATTCTGGACGAGTGGTGTCGGTAGGATGACTGCTTTTGAAGAACACGGCTGTGGTTTTCGTGGGCTTGATGTCGATGCGCCACTTTTGGAAACAGTGACCTATGTATGTATGATGTAGGCAGCGGCTTGGCTCTGCCCCTGGCATTGTTGAAGTCCATGGGCGACGATAACCACTCACCATCAGGTGGGCCGTATGCTCGTCTGCCTACAAGGGCACTATTTTCAAGGAAAGCGTAGTATTGTACACTAAATAATGGTCATTGATCTATAGCTTCAACGTACAAGTATTGAGGAAGATATACGAAATTATTAAGTTGAGTATAGACTCTAAGTTAATTTAGGCAGCCAGTTTACCTTATCCTAGTATTGCAGCGTCAAAATGTTCCAAGTTCCAGAAAGTTATCTCTAAAGTTGTGCAATCTACCTTGTAAGGTCGGACCGATCTCTGTAAATGGCTTTCTAAGTGCTCCAAAGCACTGTAAGCCGAGTACGGTATCGCAATTGGAACTTAGACGTATTTTATAAGCTAAGTTATTCAAATTTTGAGGTTTCAGTTCATTTAGGCAAAAGAGAGTCTTTTCCGTAACAAGCCTGTATTATTTAAAATAGATCGTGAATCGCTTTAATCTAAGTGTGAGGAATGTCTGAGGAGATTGTAAAAGCTGCGTTACTAAGCTTTCGCTACAAATGAATACATTAAAATTTAATGTAAAATATATCTAGTTCGAGATAAGCTACTTGAATCTCTGGTATATGAACTGTGCTTTAAGTTTCGACACTTGAAAGTATTCCCAGTTGTGGCGGTGATCATCATCAGTCATCATCATCATCGACGGCAATCTTCTTTTAAAATTAAACATGAGAATGAGTCAACTATCCCGGCTTGGTGCTTCTGGCATTGCTGATATCCATGAGCGAGAGCGACTACTTACCATCAGGCCATAAGTCTTTCTACCCACGATTTATATTCATATCTGAAATAGATTCGGCTTAAAGGGTACGTCAAACTCTACAACAATAGGATTCACATTTCGAGTATGTCAATATAAGTAACGATGTTTACATCTTGATATTTATGGGATCAGATATTACTTTATATTTGGTCATCAGCTTTGATACTAGTCTACAAGAATAAAATAATCAATGTGAAACTTAATGAGATGGAAATAGCAGCGACGATGATAGTGCCAAAAATCCTCTGTCCGCATTCCGAGTACTTGTTGGAACAAAAACATTAATGCCGCGGAATCTCTCCTTCATTAACGCTGTGAAAATTAGTGAGCGTTAGTTTGAGGTATTCGTAAGAGTGTAGAGCCACATGCAAGTCATTATGCGGACGATCATTGAATTAATTACGCGAGCGCTAGAGTGCGGAAGTTGGGTCGCTTCGCGCTCTCCACCCGTCCGACTTGGCTTACAATGGGGACGCTCTGTCTCTTATGAATCCAGTTTTTGCATTAAGTTGTACAATTTTTAACTGAAAAATCGTAGATGCTTGGATTAAAAATCGTCTAAATTTTTTGCAGGAATATGTCACATAAGCTGTGTCTTTCGAAAACTCCATTATCAGAATCTAGGAAGGAAAAACAGTCCAAGAAATCATTATATCAGTTATAGCTGTATTGATATTATTGTAGCAAGTTAAACATTTCAAAATTTTTACTACACAGAAAAAAACATTTCAGAATTTAAATTATACAGTTCCCTAGCTGATTGTCATTTACAGCTACATAGTTTGCGTTTAAGCCACGATAACAGCTTTGTTACACTTCCTTAATAGAACATGAGTTGGCCGGAGTCGATGTTAGCATCTGGGTTATTACGTAAACGGCACTCAGCCGTGCAATCTTACTGCAGGCGCCGGTAAGATCGTTTACATCTATGGAACAGCTACGACTAGCAATCGCTTCGATCACGCGAAGGTGTTAACAAACCAATTTAGCGATTGTCACTGTGGGTTGTCTATTACGTAATAATTGAGTGAGTTTGATGTGCTACGGAGGGTTGGTGAGCTTGGCTGACTACACTGAATCGAATTAGGTCGGGAGAGCGATGATATCTTGCTCACTTCAACGTCGCTTGTCCGACTTCTGATAAGACAACCTCTGAACGCGAGACACTCGTCGGTCATTTGTTTATTACTTTCTGTTTTCCTTAAGTCTCCTTAATAGCCTAGGGAAATGTTTCTGTGCTGTGCCTTATCTAGTTTTATTTTTAATTTAAATAGATAGCGCCCGGTCTTGCGTTCGTTTTGTTTTGTACTGCTTACGGCAGAGACCGTCACTGTTACAGCGTTTTATCAGTTGCTACGTAAAATAAGGATAGCATAATAAATTCGGGTCACTTCGTAATTTAAGTTTGTTATTTTAATTCAAATTAATACGTTTTAAAGCATACGGAAGCTTTTACTTTAAAGTGCTATATTATTATGTAATGATTATAGCATACATGAAGATTTACAAATGAGTAATGTATTGTGTTTTCGATTTAAATTTCTTTTGCTTATCAAGTAGTTGACAAGGTTAGCTTCAATGAAAAACAGATTAAGTTGTCAAAGTGGCAACGGGGAAAATAGGCCGCCTGCAATACCTGATTATCGTGTCACTGAACAAGAAACTCAGTTGTTCTTGTAAGCAGTTTAGATAATTGTATGTGTATTGTGCCAATCAGTATTGAATTATAACGCTTTGATAATGTATGAATGTAGGAAGATTTTTATGATCTTGCACGGGTAGGTCTATTATTTTGCTTATTTCAGGCGTGAATCAGTTTTGAGTTTCTATTTGAATGGTGGTACGACCGTTAGGCAAATCCGTTCAGACGCCATAATAATATGTCCAAAAATCGAGAATTATCATGTTTAATAAATAAATCCTTAATAACGCCTTAAAATTATCGGCGAACTCAAGGACTTTATTTAGTAGCCACTTTCAACTAAAAGTGTGAGCCTCGTTTCAAGTTAATTACTAAAACAAGCGCCTTAATGTAAGAAGCCTGAATTAGTAATGGAAGTTAAGCGTTAAGGTGAGAAAGGACTGAACGGCCGCAAAATACGCCTCATCCACCAAGGTTTTCATAACTAAGGGAATTTCGTCATTATAAGTGACCCCATTTACCAGTAATCTATGGAAATCCATGCTTCTATTTTGGATCACTGGCATTAACAATTAAATGGATCACGTCCCAGAGGTAGCCGAAAGCCGACCGAAGGGGAGTGTCTCCGTGCCGTAACGTAAGGGGCCGACGTGTAACCCATATTTGACATTTTGTGGTATTTGAACATTCCTATAAATATAATATACATTGACCATGCAAAAATTGGTACCGCATTGTAACGGTTTGGTGATTTTATTGGAATCGTATCGCATAATTTTGTGTGGCTGTTGTTTGTATGAAATCCATATTTTATGTGCCATTATTTTTGTTTATAATTTTGTATTAAGATATGCTATCGTTACCAATCAGGTATTATTAAATTTGAAACAGGACTACGCTATAGATTCGCACGACAGATTGACAATTCGAAGTACAACATAAAAATAAGATAAAAGTGTAAAGGAGATGATTTAGCCTAAGGAATTGTGCATTAAAAAAGCGTGAGTAGTGTTGCTCTCATAAGATCAAATGTCGTGGTTTGCACTTCGATCGATGTCGTAAAATGCATATTCTCGGAGTAGTTACGAGACTTATTGAATTACCGCGGCCACCATAATACGGTATTGTGATTATTGTAAAACACGGTATACTTTTTTGCACAACACTAAATGGCTGGATGAGCTTATGGCCCAGTTGCCGTTAAGTAGTTACCGGACCTGTAGATATTACAACATCAATGCCATCATATAACTTGAGACTTGAAGTTTAAGTTTTTTATAGCCGATATGCTACCCCTCAAACTATGTTTTTCATGACTGCTTCTGTCATTAATAAGCATATCAGCATTTCATACATAAATTTTTTAAAATTCGTAGTTAATAATTATATAAACTCTCTACTCTAACAAATTATCTTTTTCTAATTTTTTTAACTCTTCGGTGACGTCATAAGTTACTTAGTTTGTGAATTATTTCAACTTCGATCAATAATACGAGTAGTAACATTTCAATGTTCGTCTTTAAGTGTTTTATAATATTGACTTCAAGTCTAGAATTTATCACAAGCCTTCATCACAAGTCAAGAGTCTTTGCGCCTGGCCGTCCACCCCGCCTTCTGCGCTGAGGTGCTGAAGAAGGACGGCGGCCATACCTCCCACGAACTTCAGTTCTCTAGCATGCAGGTGACACCGCGACAAGCTCTGACCGCGGGTGCTCCCAAAGCTGGTACGCTTCGAGCGCGTACTGAGTCATCATGGGTGCGCGTCATAGTTCGGTTGCCTGCACAGACAGCAACCCGGATGTGGCTCCCGTCTGCAGACTCTTCACACAGGTACCTCCTGAAGCAGCTATGCCCCAAGAGGACCTGCTTTTGTCGCCGATCCGACTATACCTCCAGCACGGGCACTTGGGTCTCGAGCTTGTGCCGGCGGATGAGCTCGTCACAATAGCCTAGTTGACATAAAGGTACAGTTTTGATGGTCTTATCTATTTGATTGTTCCAGATGATACCACCATAATAATATATCAAGTGCACCGAATAAATGTATTAAAATATGACCACTGTTATTTTCTTTTATAAAAATCGTGAATCACATTCATGATTATTGATACCATATTAGTCTCTGTTGAACTAAAGTATTTCTCCGCCCTGAACCGGTTGCTAATTGAGCTGTCATAAATATTCTTTCGATTGCTTTTTCACTTGACTCGCATTTAATTTCAAGTTTGATTGTATTCGTTTATAATATTATGCAAAAATATTCATTTAGCGAGTAGTAAATGCGCTGAGCAATAACATAAAGCATTTCAAGGCACGATAATAAATTTAACAATTTATTTACTAGACATTAATACGACCTCCCTTCTTATCGAATTCCCCGAATGAGAAGAGTCCAACATGTGACCTAACCTAACCCATAAATACAACCTACTGAGTTTTTAGGCGAATCTTCTCAGTGGGTCGCATTACCGATCTGTTGGTAGATTCAGTGAAGCACTACTTTTGTTAGAGCTAGTATGAGCAAATTGTCCTAGACTGAGCCCCGTGAACTCACCTACCAAACCGTGCATAGCTGGAATAGCCCTTCGAGACTATCACCGATTAGGGACGGGAAAAATTTATATACGGCCTGACGGGTAAGTACTACCATCATGTCGATTTATGCAGCAAAGCCGCCGTGCATGGTTCGAAGTACCGGAAAGGCGTTATTCAATAAAATTGAGGTATCGATGTCAAGTGAGGTCTCACTTACTTACGTATGTATTATGATAACATTTCCACATGCTTGCTATGAGTCTAATTATCAAATTAATCGAAAACATATGCGAGCAATAACAACCTAACTAACTTGTTCGCGAATATGAAGAAAATAGCCCCATCTCGAATCGTCTATAAATAAAAACAGTTTTAATAAAAGCAGTACGTCCAGCCGGCAGCGCGGCGCGGCGGCATATTGCATTCGTGCAGTATAAATTCGCTAATATGCCTGAACTCGTACGATAAAGCCTAAAATCGCGCAAGTTATTTTACTGCTCGTATAATTCTTTGGATTTTTGACAGCGCAATCGAAGTTTCTCGCTAGGCTCTGCCGGCGGGCTTTAATTAAAAGCGGGTACGTAGTCCAATTGTACGTACGATCGTAGCGTAAAACAACTGTTTGTTCGAACTAAAGCACGTAAATTAGAAGCTCTGTCTGTAAAACATTGCTGGCTCTCTGACTAATAGATCATGCCCAACGTTAACCGGCAGACCAAGATATTTAAAACTTAGTGACAATTTTTATTGAGTATGATTATGGTGCCTGCAGTATTTGAAATCTAAATTAAAAGGCCTTTTTTATTTCAGTTTTTTGTTTTATTTTAATAGCTAGGCGAATTTATGCCTATTAAAAAAAAGGTAATAGCTACCCCCTTTGTTTCACAAAATCCAGTGCGTACCCAAAATTTGGACTGAAAATGATTTAATGTTTATGTGCAAATGTAATATGTATATTATTTTAAGTTACAATATGTTTATTGTAAACTTTTTTCTGCAGACAGACATGTTCACGGTTCTCCTGACATTAAGGGGTTGCCAGAGCCTGTAGATATAAAAAGCGCGATTGCCGCCACCCATCTTAAGATATGAGGCCGAAAGCTCGCTACGCGTAAAGTAGGGCATTTTTATTTATAATTTTAATATTGATCAAACCAAAGAAAGCAACTAGTTTAAGAGTCGTAAAAAAATGTGTACAATTTTCATATCGTCAACATTTATTGTTTAACATTGAGATGTTGGCTTCAACGAGAGATGCGGCTGTTGCAATTTGTCGAAATCACGATTTCGCGCGATTTGCCAAACAAAAAGGAATGAATCGTTTTTTTTTTATCGGCTGTTCTAGAGCCGTGTTCTGGCCAATTCTAACGAGCTCATTGGAAATTCAAATGGGGCCGGACCGGCGCACCCTGTGATCAATAATATTACATGTACGTGCTTCCTGAAGTCACTGGTAGAAGACCGAGCGTTCGGACGTGGGAAGCGCATGAGACGACCGCAGATTATACCATCATACAACATTTGAAATAAGATAAGATTATCTTCGACCGGTTTCGTGTACTACACTTGCTCCGCGGTTCTACTGTGGTAGAATTATAATATTAATTTATATTATTAATAGCTGACCCGGCAGACTTCGTAGTGCCTCAATCGTTAAATAAAATACCTAAACTTTTGTATAAAATAAACTAAAAACAAACAAAAGGAATCCGTCCGACGGGGGACACATCAAAGGAAAAACAAAACTGTTATTTCTATTTAATTCCGAGTATTTTCATATTTCCACAAATAATTCAAGACCAAAATTAGCCAAATCGGTCCAGCCGTTCTCGAATTTTAGCGAGACTAACGAATAGCAATTCATTTTTATATATACCTATATATCGAGATAGATAGATGAAGAAACTAGTGATTGGAACTGATTTTAGATTTACCGAAATAAATACGCTATTACTTGCTAAGCCGACGAACAAATTTAAAAAAACAACAGAAACATAATAATATATACTGTACTTGGTTTGGTTCTCGTATATTTTTTCGTTGTAAATAATATATGTCCTAATCACATATGAACACAGACTGGTCTGTAACCGTTTTGTAAAACTCACACGGAATGCAGGAAAATTATCGTCGGCAATTAACTTGTTTTACAATATCGGTGTCTCGCAACAAGCTTGTTCGATCACTTCGAGCTCTTTCACGGCAACGTAACGTTTCAAACTTGCGCTTCGTTATCTTAAATGAATAAATGAAGTGACAATCCTCGCAGAAATGGACACGTTCACTGTACAAGCCACTCAAGTGAATGCCATTTAAATGAAATGATAGTTCGATAGAGTACTTAGTTTAAATTGTATATTCGTGCACATTGATAAAGTGCAGCGTTCAGAGATTGCTAATGATGGCTTTAAGAAGATATCGAATCTTTTAAGACTTCACTTTAAAATACATCGATACTGGTATGCATAAAAATTATCAGACTCCGCGCAGAAACTTGATTTCCAAGTCGGATCCGAAAAGCAATTACAAAGTATTATTAATTCCGTTCGTAGCGTATCCGAGGATACCGTTCGTGTACTAAATGGATGCGAAGAAAATTGCACTAACTAACGATCATATCGTTTCTTGAATACAAATTCAGGTCTTTCAGCACACGACCGACGGCCGGCCATTACAGACGTATTAGACTCGGTAAATTGAAACTGCAGTATGATTTATAGTTTGCTTTCACGAACAAACATGAAGTTTTACAGCTCAGGTGATTTGAATTTTATAAAAAAAAAAAAAAAAACTGAATCCAAAAGTGCTTTTGCCGACCCCATTCAACGAGTCATAATAAATGTATCCAGGTATCAAGCATGAAAAAAATTACCAACAGTTCTGTTGAAAAATAAAAAGAATTTAGCAACGGAACGCTTCCTCGTTCCGGGAAACGCCGCTTTTTAAACATTCACGTGGGATAACTCACTCGTTGTGTATGTAGATAGCGTAAATTCGAAACACATTAATCTCGCGTGATAACATTTTGACGAATCCGTGTAAATTTCTTCAGAGCGAAATTACGTAGCGGCGGGAATAGGACGCTCGCATGAAAATGTCCTCGTTAACCAAAAAGGTTGGTCGGAATATGGAGAGCTTTCTAGCGGGAGCTCTTAGTTTAAAAGTCATATTTAGCTAATTACCGTTCGGGCTGCGGTCGCCCGGTTGGTGGTTTGGCGTACTGTGGTCGAGAATTCCACTCGAAGCTGTGTCTGAATATATTATGGTCACGTTGCCCTATTAAAAGTAAAATTTAAATCCTCAGTGTGGCGTACCTTTTGCATGCTAGCAGCTTACCGCGTACCCGGATTGGACTATAAACTGCAACGGTAGCAAAATAAACACTTACCTAGAATTTGTATGCTGTTACTATTTTAAAAAAACATATTGCTTACATAATTTTTACGGTATAGAAATTGAGTTGGCGAATTTCTGAAATAAAATTAATTTATTGTGTATTTAATGGGTTTCGTTTATAGATTTTATAATATAATTTCGTGTTTTTTATACAGAAAATTATGTCGTAAAACATAAGACGTCAATTATTTTATAAATTTTATTTTAATAGTTTTAAAGGAATGGAAATGTCCCTGAGTAATTCGGCTCTTGTCTGAATGGTGGGCCAGTTGCCAATTTAGTGCAATTATGAGAAGAGTGGGATTTTAGGATATTGAGGTCTAAGAAGGACGCACGACTTTGAGTAGCCCGCTTAGGTAGGCACCATTATCGTACCTATTTCTGTCGCGATACAGTTGGGTTTTCCATGTTTGAAAAGTCGAATAGGTTTAATATAGACCAATTCAGACTTTGATTTCAAGGTACATTTATACATATTATTATACATTGTTCAGGGTCGCATTCTCACTTCCTTCGGATATGGGTCGCGACGGGGTTTATTTTTCCAACCTATGCTGATAGCCTTGAGAGGCTATATCAGCGTTACCCTAGCGTGTAGGTGAGCTCTCGGGACTCAAACTGGAGGTGTTGCTAGCACTGGCCCTAGCAAGAGCAGTGCTTCGCAGAATCTACCAACTGATCGGAAACGCGCCTTACTGAGAAGATCCGGCGAGAAACTCAGTAGGCTGTGTCTATGGGTTTATTTACCACCGTGCAGAGGGTTCGGCGAGGACGGCCATCGGTGCTTGAGATACCTAAAAGCACCGTTAATGGATCGGGATTATTCGTAATGAGAACGCGACGGGGTGTCGTCTTAGTGGAGCGCCTTGTGGTTGAGGGCATGCTTACGGGCACAAGACCACGGGCCAGATTACCGTTAAGATGGACCGACCAAATAAAGACTGCTCTAAGCGGTCCCGTCAATAAGTACTCAAGAAAGGCCGCGGTACGCGAGGAATGGTGACGTCTTGTGAAGCGTACCACCACCTGACTTAAGACTAAGAAGAAGATATACATAATATGTTACGGCATTTAGGTTGTGATTGATGCCTATGTGGCCATAGGTCACTTAATATTAAGATGATGATGCTTGTTTTTACCATTGCACCGCACGACGCCGGTGTAGAGTTCATCTATACTACCTGAAGCCACTGCGTTCATCCACAGTGCGTTTCCACACATCTTTTTTGCTACGTACCATCCGGATTTGGGACGAGGTTCCCTTCGCGGTGTTTCCCGATTGCTATGACATGTCCTTCTTCAAACGAGGCTTGTAGAGAGTACTTAACGGTAGGCAGTGGCTTGGATTCGCCCCTGGAATTGCTGCAGTCCATGGGTGAAAATAACCACTCACGATAAGATGCGCCGTATGCTAATTATATGCTAATGAATAATTTCTATATATTAATATAACTTTCCCCGAATATTTCATAAAAAGCTTTGTATATGATTGTATCTCTGTAGCATATTTGTTATTTGTTGAAAATCTGTAAACTATTCCCCGTATTCATTGGAGAGGTTCCACTTGACCTGTATCGGATAATTCCTCTGCAGCGTTGTTGTGCAAAGTTATTTTGATCGAAATTGCTTATTGCGGGATGAGCATAAATTTAATTTCATAGAATATTATCTTAATCAACAATATATTATTTAAAAAAGCTTTCCTTCTGCCCAGATGTAGTTACTCAGCTACGATAAAATCGCCGTAACATAATACGTCATTTAGGATCATTGAAACGAATTAAACATATTATTCATTACTTTTGAAGTCGTCGTGGCATAAAGGATAAGACGTCTGGTGCATTCGTATTTAGCTATGTAACGGTGCTTGAATCCCGCAGGCGGGTACAAATTTTTCTAATGAAATACGTACCGAATGTTCACGATTGACTTCCACGGTGAAGGAATAGCATCGTGTAATAAAAATCAAACCCGCAAAATTAAAATTTGCGTAATTACTGGTGGTAGGACTTCTTGTGAGTCCCCACGAGTAGGTATCACCACCCCGCCTATTTCTGCTGTGAAGCGTTTCGGTTTGAAGGGTGGGGTAGCCGTTGTAACTATACTGAGACCTTAGAACTTATATCTCAAGGTGGGTAGCGCATTTACGTTGTAGATGTCTATGGGCTCCAGTAACCACTTAACACCGGGTGGGTGGTGGTGAGCTCGTCCACCCATCAAAGGAATAAAAATAAATAAAAAGAATTCACTAGATATTTTAATTCAAGACAACTTATCTATTTGCAATTGCAGAAAACAGCATTCGGTATATCAAGAGCGTAGGCTCTTTCTTCTAGGAAAACAGCATTCGGTATATCAAGAGCGTAGGCTGTTTTCTGGACTACTCCTACGTTGTTTAATTCAAGATTAAAGAAATATGGAATTAGTATATAATGTAATACATACATATAAATACTGATTTTATCTTTGATCAAATCTATTTTCCAAATGACTGTTAAAAAAATAAGTTTCAATGTGGACCACGATACTCACATTGTGGTTTCTATGAGGTCTCGTCAGGTCGTTATGACCCCTTACGGGGGCGCGGAACGGTAGGCAGCGTCTTGGCTCTGCCCCTGGCATTGCTGAAGTCCATGGGCGACGGTAACCACTCACCATCAGGCGGGCCATGTGATAGTCTGCCTACAAGGGCAATAAATAAATAAAAAACCCTCTGCCCGGGCTTGTAACTCCCTGCCCATCCTATTAGGATAGATTCGGTTAGTTAGGTTAGGTCTAAGTTTAGATGTGACGGCGCGCGCTGCCCGGCATTCCAAGTAGTGCAGAGGCGGCGCGGTGCCCTCACTGAGTCTATGAGGTCTGCTGTTCGCTTACCTTTTAAACACCGCGTTCAAATCTGTAATACATGTATACAACTATTGTAAAATTTTGAGTACTCTTAAACACGAATAAAATTCCTGAAATAGTCAGCGATTATAGTAACTTCTTTACTGTAGTTTGAGTGTTGAGATCGGGGTCTCAATTAACGCATTGTAATAAAAAGTGTACTTCTCACGGGTGTTTCTCGCTGTTCTCGTTACAAATAAGTTGAACGCAGGTGTACATTGTCAATGCAATTCAATCGTTTTTTTGCACAAATTCTCATTATGCAAAGCTTGGCTTAATATGCTCTCTACATTACATGTTTCGAATGAAATAAAGTTCATCGATAAATCTGTATTTATTGATAAAATAAACACAAAACTGCTCTACGATTCAAAATACGATATAATAAAATAGGTTTTCGAAATACTTGATCGACAAATATTTTCGCTGTTCGAAATTTTGGATTTGAATTAAAAAAAAGGGTGCGTGTACTTATGTACGCGCGTAAAAAGTTATACTTTATTTTTATTAAATTTATTTCTTTTTTTTTTAAATATTAAATAATTCATAATAAATATTTAACGATCATAATTTAATAATATTTAGTATGAATTATATTAAATAATAATTTTGTAAATTTATATTACTAAATATACATACGGATAGTTAACCTCAATTGTATTGGAGCACTTGTGGGCAACTTCATTTCTGTTAATTTTGTGTCACGGTGCGCGCGCATCGTAAAATTTCACTATCATCAATTTTTCATAACGCGCCTAAAGAAGTATAACTTCAAAAATCTCTAAGATATATTAGAAAACTTTTTGTAGCTGTACCCGTCCGCTTCGTTGGGCATTTAAAATTAACATTAATA
The DNA here is from genome assembly GCF_030269925.1 of Bombyx mori. NCBI lineage: Eukaryota > Metazoa > Arthropoda > Insecta > Lepidoptera > Bombycidae > Bombyx > Bombyx mori. The sequence continues at coordinate 11,194,858 of NC_085111.1, forward strand.
TTTCTCGCCCCCGCAACTGGTGTAGGGAGTCCAACACTCATATAAATATTAGCCTATCCATTAAGTACATGTATTTTCTACATGGATATCAAGTTTCAAGTCAATCGGATGCATGATTCAGTAGTTATAACGGAACATCCGTAAAAACCACTTTAGATTTATATATTAGTATAGATATAACGTACATAGTAACATTTATCAAGTATGCCAATAGGTAACTTGGTCATTTAGCAGGCGCGGCGCGGCTTATTGCAGCGCTCTTACAAGTGTCTAGGGGAGCTGCGAGCTGTTATTACACGAAAATTTATGAGCTGAATGGCTTGCTAAGCTCCAAGTTTACCGTAAACAACAATAGAGAACTTACCCAATGTTCAGGCACCGGTCTCGGTCTAATGTGACAGGGAAAATGGAAAGAAATCCCAACTGAAAAATTTGTGAAAAGCCACGCTATGAGAGTTTATTGGTCATTGTGGAATCTTTCATTACGTGAATTATCATTTAATATGAGATTAATATGACAAAAATATATTTTGTTTATGTTTACGTAGGCATGTATATGGGTGTATTTGTAATATTAAATTTTTTAAAAACTATTTTGTATATTGAAATATCTTCGAGAGATAAAAACGCTTTTATTCACGATATTATTTCAATAATGTTTCTCTTAGTTATTTAATATAAAAAAATATCAAAATGGCAGCACGAGTCTAAAGATTTTAGCGAGTATGTATGTTGTAATAAAAAACTTTTTTTCACTAAAAAAACTTGTTAATGAATTCAGTTGAGTTCACAATTGGTTAGCATTAATAGATAAGTAGTTATTCCAGTTCATTTCCAATAACGATGATTCCAGTCGGACTTCATATTGTTTTGATACGGTCGATCAATAGCTTATTCATAAGCTGATGTTAGTGCTACTTTAAAGATCAAATTCAAACACATTAGTTGATCCGTTTTTACCCCATTGCTGAAGAAAGGTAATATTGTTTGAACATATTATATTTGTATGTATGTTTAATGTCTTAATGGATTTCAAGATAACAGGTTTCGTTGACTTTGTCTCAGCTGTGGGATTAATATAGAGTATATTAATTTTATACGGCGGCTAAAAAAATTTTTTTAAAATATTTATTTTTCACTGCATTCTATATTGTAGAGCACAGACCAAATTATTATTTTAGAGTAAATCAATATAAAAGTATGAAATTAAACAAATTATTAAACGAAACAAATAAACCTAACCCCAAAATTTACGTTTTTTAATTGCAAAGCTAAAAATAAGCTATGTCAGGAAAGGTATTGCAAGAAGAACTAAAGAAAAAGTAAAGAAATAAGTCGTATTTGTGTGTAGGTTAAGCGTTTCCACTTAAACACCGTCAATTGAGCAATTACCTTGGACCTTTCTGCAATATATTTACTAAAATAGCCTCTTTTGCGCTTTTGACATACTTCTATTAGCTATTTATTTGTACTAGCGGTCCCGCAGTAGTCGAAATTCGACTATAATTAATTAGAATTGTAAGTTTGTACACTATTATGATTGTATTTTATACTTCTATAATAAAAAAATTCACCAAGGCTACTATATAAAAAAATATTAATAAAGACAAACAATATTTAATCTATTCTCAATTTGACCACAGACGTCAAGAACAAAAGTTTGACAATAAATAGTATGCATACATGTGTGCTTCAAATACATGGTATGTAGTGTGTGTTATGTTTTCTTTATTGATTTAATGTATCTTTTATGCATTATTTAAAAAAAATATTAGCATTGTGCACTTCTTCTCTATATTCTCTATAAGTGTGCAACATTTCATACTCCTCCGTCCGCGCAATTTTCGTTAAAAGGGATACAAAGTTTTTGCTTCACGTATTAATATATAGATGTAACAGAAGCTGAGAATGTCATTTTCATCTACTTCAAGATATACGATTAAATTTGAAAATCTTGACACGCATCAAATACCATATTTAATAAATAATATTTCGATCTAATATATTTAATATATTTATAATTCGATCACTAATTGAGGCCAATGGAAAGATTTTCTGAAAAAAATGAAACGAAATCGGCAAAAAAAAACCAGTTGTTTCAGACTGTATATAACGGCCAGAGATATACACATATTAATGATTGATTAACTTTTACATTCAAATTCATTTTATTTTTTATTTTTACACGACTTACGTAATTTTCTTAGTGTTGTTGATTATTGGTAATAAATACAACATCGGTTTTCTTACTTATAGATTTTCCTTTTTGAGTCCCTTAGTATGCTGTAGTTTGCTTGACACATAATCCATCATGTTCAAGCTTATGATGAAAAAGCTAAATCGTGTACCCAAAATGCAGGATACGTGAGCTTCAATACGCAATGGATTATACCCGCGGGTGACGAATTAAACCGAACTTCAAGAGTCTATATTTCATACAACATACATATCGGCGTTAAGCCAGAGTTTTCACACAGTGGGAATGAGGCGCTCGCTCTGGCCTTTTCATTTTTCATTATAATTATTATTTTGTAATTGTATTTTTTTTGACTTGTTTTTTTCGTTTATTGCAAATATTGTTACTTATTTAAAAAAAAAAAGAAAATATTTGAGAAAAAACAAAAAAAAAAGGCCGCTGAGTTTGTTTCGCCGGTTCTTCTCAGGACTGTGGCTTTTTTTGGAATCGGTGGTAGAGTTTACATTGTTATTTATATTTTGACATCCAACAAGTGTGCTATACTGACATCTAAGTTGAAATAAATGATTTTGAATTTTGAGTAAGGTCTTTTACAATGAAAATACAATACAATTCTATAAAACTTGAACATTACTATTTTATTACAACAAGCTACGTCTTAGTTCTTACACAATTAGCCATTTTTTTTATGGTTATAGTAATTACAACTTCTTTTATACAAACGAATGTAATTACTGCGAAACAATTCACAAAATATAGCTTAATATTCACAATACATATTTTAGTGATTTTCACATGACTGACATTAATTTATTTTACATAAATTACTTTTAACTAATATAAACTAACATTGTTATTAGCCAGCCTAATAATAGATGTCGTCAACATCATGTGCAGAACAATTACAATACTCAATCAATTATTATTAATATTTAATTATTTATACAGTCATTTGTGTTTTTAAACAGTAATATAAACAATATATACATATTCTAAACATTTTCACATCAAAACAGTGTCTGCTAAATATTAAATATGCTAGAATAATAAGTTTCATCTTGCTAATAATAAATTAATATTAACATAGAATAAACTAAACTATATATTATTATGTTAATTATTGCCAATAGTGGTGCCCATATACACGTTTCAAGGCGTTTCACGCGTTTTCATTGATTAAACGGATATGATCGATAGCTGTGCTAGTGTCGGTTAGTCGGAGCTCAGCTAGATCATTACCGATATGCGAACGGCGCCTGCTGTGGCTTGGAAACGCCCTTCTGCCCTTTATTAATTGCCACACGAACAAAAGCAAATGACTTCGTAGAGGTGATCCCGCGAGGTTGGGCCGACGTTATCCATTCAGCCGGTGTAGACGTCCACGAAGAGAAATGTTCATTCACGATAGGAGAATTTATGACTTTGATTTACGCGAGACTTTTCACGTGGTGCCCTCGACGTCTCGGTTCCATCGTAAATAGAGAAGGGTCGGTTGACGTTTCAGACCTTCGTTATTGGTTACAGCGTCGCGGAGCTGTCAGTCTCACTATTCAACATCTGAAACTGTCATATTAATCCGTTGATTTATTTTCAAGTGTTATTGGTATTTGGTATGTGACTGACTCGTTGGTGCTGTAGTTAGCGGCCCTGACTATTGGGTCGAGGTTCGTGGGTTCGATTCCAACATCGGGCACACATTGTGTGTTGAACAGGTTTGTTTGCTTTTTGTCATGATAGTTATTATCTATATATATTTAGATGTATAAAAGTACATAAATATTTATCAATCTCTGGTACCCATAACATAAGGAATCCTAAATTGGGACCAGACGACCGGACGACCGTGCGTGATATAATAACTGGAAACGACCCAGTTATTATTATTTGGAAATACCTCGAAGTTTTGATTAGTTGTCAGCGTTTTTGTAAGTGTTATTTTTTGTAGAAATGTGAAATGTATTTTTTTAATATCTTAATATGTATCACTTGTAAAAATACTATCGAATTAAAATTGCGTTCCGGTTTGTATACGAAAGTCGACAAAGATCAGTTGTTTATTTAATATTTTTACGAAACTGAAAAATAAAAACCGAATGAATTAATATAGATTTAGATTTTAGAATTTAGATTTCGGTAAACATCGGCTTGGTTCTACCCCTAGCATTGCTGAAGTCCATGGGCGACGGTAACCACTCACCATCGGGTGGGCTGTGTGCTCGTCTGCCTACAAGGGCAATAAAAAAAAAGAAGATGTTTCATTATATTTCCGATTATTTTTGTAGATGGAGAGACAAGGTCAAGGTCAATCTAGTGTTAAACGTTAGCTTATAGAATCGCAGCCAGAATAATCTCAAGTCAATGAATAAATTATAACCTTGAAAACGCATGAATGCTTCGTGGCAGAAAAAAAACAGGAACGCTGTACCAAACTAAGCGGGCTTATAACACGCTGTACCAATAAAATGTGTAGTAGGTACATTCTATCTAATGGATTTCTACTTAAGATTTTTCACGTCCGCTTTGCAGCGAATTCGACAATTGAGTTGATAAATGAAAAACATTGGGCTAGTTTTACTGGTGGTAGGACCATTTGTGAGTCCGCGCGGATAGGTACCGCCGCCCTGCCTATTTCTGCCGTGAAGCAGTAATGCGTTTCGGTTTGAAGGGAGGGGTAACTTTTGTAACTATACTGAGACCTCAGAACTTATATCTCAAGGTGTGTAGCGCATTTACGTTGTACATGTCTATGGGCTCCAGTAACCACTTAACACAAGGTGGGCTGTGAGCTCGTCCACACATTTAAGCAATAAAAACAAAATAGTATAGTGGTTGTGGCGATGACATTGTTCGGCGGCGATGTTGCAGCTGTTAGGTAGTTTTATCTCACACAATTTCAATTTTTCATCTGCGGCTGTCAGCCCGCCGCCTGCAGATAAGTAACGTTCGCGTCGCGTGTTGAAGTTTGTTTAGCTCCAGTTTCAGTTCGCTCCACTTCCTTTTGAAAACTTTTTGTGTATGAGAGCCGACCTCTCGAGATATCACAATAATTCTTACGATTTGTACCAGTTTCCAATTGATAGACGCAGGCTCCGAAACTGAATTTCCGATGGAAGCCTAGCAAACATCTCCGCGGAAACATCAAAGTGGCGTGCTCGAAAGTTTCTTGTTTATGTAACTTCGTTGACGGGCCACTGATCGGGTGACTTACAATTGTTTCCGAGAACGATCACATCCAATCTAAATTTTCATTTAGAATACTCGATTTAACAAATTTTATTTAAATACCTCTCAAAAGATACAGTTTAAAGAATGCGGGCGTTTTATCTGTAAGGACCAGAACCTTACATATAAGGCACCCGTTTTCTTGTATCCTGAAGTGGATAGGGCATGGTGATAAATCGAACATACAAAATGGACATATACCGGTAGGCATCTTGTGAGTTCAAACGGGTAGTTTTATATAGCGTGATTATCCTGCTTTTTTCTACCATGAACGCATCATGCATTTAGATTCGAAGGTGGCACTCAAGCTGTATTGTCTCTAGCCTTCGATGTGTAAGTCAATCTGCAAACCTATTCCAACTAAATCACAATTATGACTATCATTGTATCGCAGTCTGTTTGTTTACATATTTTGCTTAGAGTTAATTAAACCTCTGTTCTCACTCTCAGAGTTGGTTGAACTTTTGCACTGATAACAGAATTAATGAGTACTCGGCTGGATTTTGGGGAAGAATGCTCTGGTGACAGAGGCGGGAGGCGCAAGGGCGGGCGGGGTAGCCACTTCGCCGTTTGGGCCAGTCCGCTTCGCACCGTCCTCGCGAAGTTACGTTTTCGGAACGTAGACAACGCGGTCGCCAAGAGTATCTCGTCAACGTAAAAACTCAAGCCTACAGTGTAATGTACTACGAGAAGTACTAACGATAATGGGGTTAATAATTTTGTCGAGATCTCGGTATATCGGACCGTGTAATGTGTTGTGTGAATGTGTTTCCACTGCGTACATGTAAAGTGAGCTCAAAACGGTTTTCCTTTTATATGGGTGCATTGGTTCACCGGCCGGAGCAGTTTGTCACCTACTTTTTATGATTAGAACGAGCGAATTTGCGTCAATATCGTTTGATCAAATAACTATGATGCTATTTACGTTGCCCCGATAAAAATTGTTTTGTTTCTATATCTTAATAATATATCTTGCACATTCAATTATTTTTATAATTTTGTCGGATATGTTTAAATCTTCGAATTAAGATTTTTCGATCATATACGACAATTTCATTTAAATTTATTTCAAAACTAGCGGCCCGCTCCGGCCCCGCTCGGGTCTTTAACAAAAATTTCAACGATATTTGACGTTGTTTTATTTTTTTAAATAAAAGAACGCTTACTGTGGCATAACTATAATAGTTAGACATATGCTCTCCCGACACTTTTTGTAAATAATAACGTGTTCAACAAAGTCGTAGTACATTATTTTATTCTATCATCAATAGTTTTCGAAGGGCACGCGATGTAAAGAATATTTTAGGTAATTTTTTTACACCTTGGATTACATTACATTGGAGTCTTAGTAAGGATCCCTAATTTTTTTTAAAAATTTAATTACTTATAGCGTATGTCACTCGGGAATAGTGTAGCTTCCCAACAGTGAAATAATTTTTCAAATCGGTTCAGTAGTTTCGGAGCCTCTTCAATAAAAACAAACAAACAAACAAACAAATATTTCCTCTTTATCTTAACAGTATAGATAATGTTATTATTAAAACGTCTTTTTTTGAAAACAAATAAATTACATGATTAAATTAAATTACAATATAATAATAATTATTATTATTATTATTTAATAATAAATAATACCTGTTTCCCATTATTTAAAACTTTCAACATGACGTTTCTTATTGATTGTGGTGAGAGAAAAACTATTTTCACTGTCGATATTAATGATACATTAATATTTTAAGATACAAAAAAATCCGTGAGGATTTGAAGTTTTTGATTCAGTCAATTTTAACATGGGAAGTTAGTAATAATCAAACGAATTCAGGTACGCATGTGTACGAAATGCTACTATGAAAGGGAACAATATTTTTTTATTTAATTTTCTTTCTGATTTCCGATGGCTGGCATTTGTGATCAGTTATACCTTAAGCTAGTCTGGTTTTGGCAGTAAAATGTAACCGCAACCTAAAGCACAGCAAAATGATTCTAATGTAAATGTTACACTTTACGAAACTCAGCCGTTCTATGTATTTGCTACCACGACACAAAACATATTTGACGTATGTTCATAAAATATACATTCCACACAAAATAAATAAAAATTACAACTCACATTTCAAGAATACGTAATATCTTCTAGACCCCAAGTACCAAATATTTGTTTGTATAGTAACTGTCGATGAAATTCTAAAGTTTATCAAAATTCTTTCTTTTTAGTTTTCTTTCACATATCATATAGAAAAATAAAAAATTGTGGCGAAAATAGTTTTGGTCGTATTTTGATTGTTGGACGGACATGAAGTTCTTAGAATTATTGTAACCTTTATAAAACAACACTCATTTAATTAACTGGTGAGGTAATCACGCATTCTGAATTATGGTGTTACAACCGTCAATCCACTCGTCCAATTGAGACATCGATATCATCTGTCAATGAGGGTGACAGTACGGGTAAATGATATTGTGAGTTTATATATTCTAGTTCTATAGTTGCCAACATCAAGAAGTTACGTGATTTCAAATTTGTCGTCGTCGTGGCCTAAAGGATAAGATGTCCGGTGCATTCGTATCTAGCGATGCACCGATGTTCGAATCCCGCAGGCGGGTACCAATTTTTCTAATGAAATACGTACTTAACAATTGTTCACGATTGACTTCCACGGTGAAGGAATAACATCGTGTAATAAAAATGAAACCCGCCAAATTATAGTTTGCGTAATCACTGGTGGTAGGACCTCTTGTGAGTCCGCGCGGGTGGGTACCACCGCCCTGCCTATTTCTGCCGTGAAGCAGTAATGCGTTTCGGTTTGAAGGGCGGGGCTGCCGTCGTAACTATACTTGAGACCTTAGAACTTATATCTCGAGGTGGGTGGCGCATTTACGTTGTAGATGTCTATGGGCTCTAGTAACCACTTAACACCAGGTGGGCTGTGAGCTCGTCCATCCATCTAAGCAATAAAAAAAAACATTTATATCAAAAAGAATCTATAAAATAGCCAGTCTCTATTTTAAATATAAATACGAGAAAAATATCAAATTAGCCAGATAGAAAAGCACCACCGTTCCCATCAGACAGCTAGCATGTCTTATTACGAAAATGAACAATACGAACGTACTTAAGTAGGTTACTTCACGATATCTAGATGCCTGTCTAGTTCAAAACGATTTAGGGTAACGGTTGGGCTGGACTAGATCGTCATACTATTTGCATAAATTCCCTTACAAATACCAAACGGCGGAGCGTAAATATGGGTATAATAATTATTGTTTAGGACAGATTTGCTAGTTGATGGATGGGTTTTAGTAAATTGATTCAGATCACAAGTATATGTATACTTAGAATTTATGTACATATGTAAATTGTGTAGTAGTAGACGGCGTCTTGATTTTTAGTCTTGACATTGATGATGTCCATGGGCGTTGGGAGAAAGGTCAGTTATGTAAAGTTGTATAACGATGAAATTTACAATTAAGCTTTCTTTGAAGTCTTTCAAAACCGTTTTTATTATTACGATCTGTTGTTTTCAATCTTAGTTATTCGCAAGTGAAATCAGAAAGTGAATTTTTTTTTAAAAAGTACTTTTAAAAATATCCAAAAAGAACCATTCAGATCGAGGGATGGGATCTTAATATTACTAGTAGTAGCCGCTAAATAACTATATAAAATATAATAGACAATAACACTGCGATTTAAGTGTGAGCGTGCCAGAAAGACAGTGAGAAAAGTTCCCATTATGCAGTCACTTTTAGCTGTTCCCTCCAATCCCGCTGTGGTATCTATAGGCTCTTTTGCCATGAATATTTAAAATACTAATTCCTGTTTTCATTTAAATATTATTTCACGAAATTTTTAAACATTGAATGAAACAGAAGGCAGTGCATTATGCAGTACATTATGCAAATTTATCAATAAAATTAGCGAGTCACATATCGAATTTGATTCGCGACATTCACAAAGAAAATCGATCTTCATAGGTTGTAGAGAAGAAACACCCACGTTATAAAACCTTTGGTATTATCAATATCGATCATTCGACTGACCTTTCTGAAAATATAATAAACGTGCCGAATTGATTAACTACAGCTATCGGATTTATGTGTGTTATATATTAAATATCATTGTGAAGAAGACATAAAATCATGCTAAGAATTTTTTGCTCACGTAGTTTATGTCCCTATTACACAGCGTCCATATTTTATAGGCCTCCGATGAGTGTCTTGGGACATTTTTATGGAAGGACCTATGATTAAAAGCATCTGCAAATTACAATCGAGTTTCGGAGGCCCTAAAGGCATTTTATTGTGTTATAAGTCACTTCGGAGTTTGAATCAAGGTTGGGTCGTTAAAACCTTTGAAAGGGAACTTCTAGTCTTATGTTAGATTTTTTGCCTTAATTTACAAAGTTGTTTTTTGAATATATTTTTTTTTATTATCTTTTATCTGACTTTCGGAAGACGTTGTTCAGAGATACGTACTGTTTTATAAAAAATAATGTTTATTGATGATTTAAAAAATACGATTCGATCGGTTTTCATAGGCATTAACTTATTTATAAGCTTGGCAGGTGAGCATTTGGCGCATCCGATGACCACTGACGTCTTAACCATTAGCATTGTACCGCTAATGCGTTTTAAAATTGGGTACTTCAGAAGCATTTAAAACAAAAACCTGTAAACATTTTGAAGATGTACTAATTAAAAAGATGAGTATGTAAAGTCCTATTTTGAACACTGTCTAAACAAACGTTCCTGATTCTATTGCTCCATGATAAGAAATGTCTTGTGCTGGCTATTATATAGGTAAGCTTAAATACATATAAGACAAGAAGAAGACATTCACATCAAATACTAAATATCTTTAACAAAGATATTGATCCTGAATGGGAATTGGGCCTGGATTCTGTCAGTCTGAGTAAATCAGTAACAGAGGAGATCAAATATTGGTTTTTAGGATTCTTTATTTGTTCGCGTATTTTGCGATTGACTTGAAACTTTCGAAGCTGTTTTTGATACTTCAGGGATATTAGGTATTCACTTCAAACATAATATAAGGAGAAAAGTCGTGCGCAAATCTTTTAAAATTATCTTTTTTCATATACAGATATATTTTTATGTATTTTATGTGGAAAGTACTCATTTTGGCAATATATTCGACGGACCATTGCCATGCTAACCTTATCTTTCATACATAAGTAGGATAAAAAAATATTGCCTTTTTAGGCCCACCTGATATTGAGTGGTTATCGCCGGTCATTGTCATCGACAATTCCAGAGGTAGTTGCTGCCTACGGCTAAGTACTCTTCGCAAACCTCTTTTGAAGAAGGACATGTGATGGCGCGCTGGAAACACCTAGGAGGCTTCATCCCAGAGCCAGATGATTTTGTTGATTTTGTTTTCGTGTAATATAATTTGTTTTAAGAAATAAATATCTCAGGAAATTTACTAGCTAGGGAACCGTAAAAATGTCACATTTGAATGCTTGGATACGAAATAGTCCCTGCGGCATAGCTACGTGGTTTATGAAGATACATTCAAAGTGCTCGAAATTTTCAGAATTAATAAATAGCGTAGTAAGAGCGAATATATGAAAAATCTATAAAAAATAATAAATAAACAACAAACTCACGACGCGCCTGATGTTCAATAGTGCCCGGGAGATAGACAACAACTTGAATAGCGCCGACCTTTTTGAGAGACGGTATCGAAACTTCCATAATTGTATTGTAAGTAGCAATGGTTGTTCTTCCTTTTCCTAAATAAATCAAAATGTATTTACGTACAAACGGTTGTTAATACAATAAACAAACGATATAGTCTCCATGTTATTAAGGACAATATTGAAAACAAACCCTCAGAGCTATTGAAACACGTAAAAACTGCACTTACAATTCAATAAAACGTCCGTGCGAGTAAGTGGGGCCTTTTATTGTTTCACGACTTATCCGAGGTCGTTCACCTCTGCTGAAATACACATCGGAGTAAAAACCTTGTCGTTCTAGCGTAGGGTATTGATATAGGAAGGTGATGTTGACTTTTTAGGAAAACTTATTGGTTGATCTACATAAGTTAAATGTTTTGACGGATTAAGTTTTAGCGCATTATTTACTTTGAATTTTACGATTTTTTGAAAAGCGGTTTTTGATTTTCTTATACTTGTGTGCTTTTAATTGTTGGATTATTTATACAAAATCCTATATCTATCAAATGACGTAAACTTGGGAAACCAGTGGTAATTGACCCAGTAAAAACCTGAGTCAGTGAAAATCAGTAGATGGTAACGGTTTCAACGGTAGGCAGCGGTTTGCGTCTGTCCCTGGCATTGCTGAAGTCCATGGGCGACGGTAACCATTCACCATTAGGTAAACCGTATGCTCGTCTGACTACAAGGACAATAAAAAAAACAGGGAACATCTGACTGACATACAACATATCACTCAATGACTACTAACGCCCTTGTTTTATTTGAAATAAGGGTAGCTACTCCCACTGTTAAATATGATTTTAATAATGTAAGTTCCTGAAATCGAAATGCGAGATATTTTCCAAATAAGGCGAATCGTCGGAATTAACTTATGTAACAGTGTTTCTGTATTGTTAGGCCTCGATTTACACAAAAGGGTTGTTAGGTAATGTGTAATGTATTATTGCCAGATTTTGTCCTTGGTATTTTCAGAGCATGAACTTCATAGACTACGTTCATAGATTACGTTTTCATAGACGTAACTACATTTATAACTATATTTTATATAGTAGCGAGTTACCTACGTATAATTTTAAATGCCAAAATATTGTTCAAGAGTCGTTAATGTTTGGTATTATAAATCTCAAGAATAAGTTAAAATTATACAAGAATCTTGCTGGTAAGAAGGCTTAACTTTGAGTAATTCGTGTTGGTTTAAAAATACTGCCTGTTTTATCGCAAAGTAGTCTCTCAATTGAAATTTCAATAATTGAATGTTAAATAGTTTCTTTTATTGTCAGCCTCCAATAAATCTATAAAGTAATTTATCATAATTATCATCAGCTTACACTAGTCCACTGCTGGACATAGACCTTTGTCTGTTTTTCCGGTTTTCGATTCTCCTCATTGACCTCCTTCTAAAGTATTTAAATCTACAAAAACATAAAATATCTACACAGCCATACTATACCACGATTGTGAACTTATAGTCGTTTGTTGTAATGTATTATTGCCAGATTTTGTCCCTGGTATTTTCAGAGCATGAACTTCATAGATTATGAATGGTAATGAATATGAATAACCTTCGTGAATAACCTTTTTGGTTATTTTCCTAGTAAAATTATGGTTTTTCCGATGTGGAAAATAAAAAAGATCTTATTCTAATGGAACGAAGGTGTCATGCAGCAGCATTTAGGTAATGAGCTATAGATAGATAGCTATTATCGTATTAATATTAGGAGCTCATTTTACATAACTAAATTTTCCACAACTCGCAAATACGTTTAAAACGGTTAGTTCAAATATTCATAAGAAAAAATAACGAAGAATACAAATTAACAGACCAATAAATTAAACTTAAAATAATATTCATTCAAAAATTTTACTGATTAATTAGCGGTGTAGATTTGATGACAATCTCTTACTTTTGAACTGGGCCGAAACAGTTCAGCAACGACCTCAACTCGATGCCCGTAACTTTTACGTAATTACTTTTGTTTGTTTTTAATTTAATTAATTGGGACGGATTATCCTAGTTATCGCGGGGATTCACACGAAACTTTTTATTGATTCAGCTGTTTGCAGGTCGACGAACCTTTATTGACGGTACGAACTTTTGAATCCAAGTAACGAAGTACATATAATTAAATCAGACCCTCTCACTGATACTTATTTGTTTCACATTCTTAACTAAGGCTGTTCGGTAATCATGTTACACAACTCTCACGTGTCAAAATCAAGGGAATAAATACGGTTAATTTAAGTTAGGCTTGCCTGTTTACTCACGTTTTCATTTCTTTGTCTACCTTCCGGTAACAGGGGCGGCGGGAACTTGCTAAAATGTACAAGATAAATACCACAGTCGAACAAGAGAGTTAATTGAGATAAACAGATGTATATTGTATTAAATAAGTTCGAGCTTCCAAACATTACGAGCGTAACGTAACGAAATCAACAAACTTAGTCTACAACTTACCATAACATTCAACTTCGTTCTGTTTACTAGAAGGGTATTTTGTTTGCTATCAGAAATAACGTTTACAAAATTATCATGTCGGCGTTTAACGTTAATAGCATCATGGAAACTTAAAATGTAGCATCCTTTATATTAATTTTCAGTGTCTTACAACGTTTATTATCCAATATTTTTTGTCATGAAACATAAACTCAAATGAGGCGATTTATCTTTGAAGATGAACGGGCCGGGCTACGATTACTCCGTGCCTACCTCTACAGCATTCTACGCTACTAATAACCGCCCTCCGCAATACGATCGTGGCTACGGACAGATTAGTGTTGGTCCACTTTACAGTCCATCTTCGCATCCTCTTTCCAACTACGCCGATATTTATGAAGGCAATAATGACACTACACTTCGGGCCGAAGAAAGACATTGGTACATAGAAAACCATAAAAACTTACAACCCACATATAATATAAACCACGATACTATTACCCACGATGCCAAAAGCAAAAAAGAAGAAGAGAAGAAAACTGAAGTTCCTGTTAGATCAGAGACGTCTCAGGCGAGACAGAGAAGGAAAGAGGATCGATGTTCGTGCGAATGCTGGCCCACTACAGAAGTGAATGTGGCCCAAGAAAGTAATGGAAATGACGGAACTCGGTCGCTTTCTGGAGTCGATATTGTCGCCTCATATGGCGTTTATGGGAATCCTCACGATGAAGACAATTCGGGTTTTGCACGAATTACCGAGAAAAGTACAATTTACGGACAAGGCAGCGATGCCCCCGTTCAAGGTGTGATTGTGAATCAACAGGGAAATAGTGCCGTTGTGCGATCAGGTTCGGCAACGGAACCCACGTGTGGAAAGTGTTGTGTGTGGTCGTCGAACCCCCCAGCAGCTAATTCCGAAGATTATTGTTGGATGCATTACTGTCGGCCGGCGTTAATTATTTTACTGCTTCTGTTTTTTCTAGTTTTGTTAGGAGTTTCGACAGGGTTCCTACTGACAAACAATTGTAAGTATCATATCTAAGTATCATAACCATTATCTTTTTTATAATTTTAAGATTTCAGCAATGAAATTGTCTTTATAATTTTAAGATTTATAAATGTTGAAAAATGAAAACTTTGAGAAGATCTACATTTTTTTTTTATTTCAAATTGTCTTAAAAATTATGAAGGTTATCTATCTTTCAAAACAAAGTTATTTACTAAAGTAAACAGTTTTTTTCGAAGTGGTAAATTGTTGATCTACCATGAACTGATGTCCCAAGGTAGGTGGCGGTATTTCCTTTTTTTATGTTTATGGGCTCCGATAACTACTTCACATCGGGTGAGACGTGAGCTCGAACACCCGGCTAAGCAATAATAAAAATAAAAAGAAAACAAAGCGTAAAAAAATATTACAAAAAACTTTACTATTTTATGTTGACTTTGACTGACGTTGGTGAAACAGTTAGTGGTCGTGACTACCATACCGCGCTATAGGGATTAGACTCCTCGTCGGAGTGAGTTCCTTTGTCAAAGATATTTGATATCCGGTATTGAAGTCGTCGTAGCCTAAAGGATAAGACGTCCAGTGCATTTGTATCTTGCGATGCAACGGTGTTCAGATCTCGCCGGCAAGTACCAATTTTTCTAATGAAATGCGTACTTAATAAATGTTCACGATTGACTTTCATGGTGAAGGAATAACATCGTGTAATAAAAATCGAAACACGCTAAATTGTAATTTGTATAATTATTGATGATAGGACGTCCTGTGAGTCCGCACGGGTAGGTACCACCACCTTGCCTATTTCTGCCGTGAAGCAGTAATGCATTTCGGTTTGAAGAATGGGACAGCCGTTGTACTGAACTGAGACCTTAGAACTCATGTCTCAAGGCGGGCGCCATTTACATTGTAGATGTCTATGGCCTTCGGTAACCACTTAACACCAGGTGGGCCGTGAGCTCATCCAACTACTTAAGAAATAAATAAAAAATTGGGATGAGATTGTTCTTGTCTTGGACGTGTTCCCAGTACCCAAAACGCAGGAGAAACCCTTGGCCCGTGGCAGTGTATTGCGCAATGCTTATCTAAAAACTAGCCGTACGTCTTCAACTTAGAACGCGTGGACTACATTTTACATCGTGTAGTCGGGGACCCATGCTCAGCTGAAGATGAAAACCCTATATTCATTACCAAGATAAAAAGTATTTCAGTGCCAAATTTTGTTATCTAGATGTGACAGACAGATAACATGAAAGGCCGTTCTAACATCAAAACTCTTGGCTGTTCACAGTTTTGAACCAATGAAATGTAATTGAATCTATATCATTCAGACAGGATCATCCAAATCAAAATCATTCAAATTTGGCTCTTCATGAGCCAAGATGTTTCCAAACGTTTAAAATAATAATAATAAAGTAATAAACACGTGCGATTGGTATGGCAGCCACCCTCAGAATGTGGAAAGTGATTAATCAGAATAACTAAAGTGTTATCACAGCCTAAGGAATAACTCATCCAGTATACTCGTTACAATTGATGAGAATTTGCCGGAGTACAAATCCCCCAAGCAGGAACCAATTTTCCTAAGCAAATGTGTATATAAGACTTATGTAAATAATTTTCACATTATGTTAGCTTAGAACAACACCACTGCATATCTTCCCGTGTATTTGGTAAAATGGACAGCAGCTTTCTCTTACTAAAACCTTAATCTCATGTCTTAAGGTGGGCAGCGTTTATTTAAAACTAGCTGTGTCATGAACGCATTCACCGCTATGTTCAATTATGGTAAACCAGATATTCCGTTAATATTATAAAAACTATTGTTATTAAACTCTAAAATTATCACAAGAACTATAGAATATACGTCATATACTATTTTATTATTATAAACAAGCACGTATTTTTGGTAACATTAGAAAGTCATTTACCTATGAATTCTGCTATATAAGCAAATCCAATTAACAAAAATGGTAATTTGTTTTTCCATCGCTGCCAGTATTTATGAAGCAATTACATACACATCCATGTTTTCATGAATTCTAAATGAGATTTTCCCGTATATTTTCAGTTCAGCGATTCAAAAGAGAATACCTGTTCAGGATTATGTATGCTCACCATGTTCAAACAATAACTTTATATGCATAAACTAAAGTATCATCTACAGAGCTTTCTGAGTGTCACTTCATGTTGATCTCTAGAGTAGTGAATGTAAGTTTTTATCTATTTTAATATTTTATTGCACAAATTTGGTGTTTTTTTCTTGGGTCAGGAGAAAATCGGATACGCATTGGGGATGGTAGGCAGGGCATGTCGGAGTTGAATCGACTTAAAACCTCTGTAGTTGAACAATCCGCGTCCGAACATTGGATGTGGCAGAATTTATCCAAGACAGGCTGTGTGGGCCAGGTGACGAGTTTCGCACGTAGCACATGGTGCTCCGCCAAACTATCCCTAATGGGTCCCAAACCAGCGGTGGCCACCGACTGCCGGGGTAAGTTGGGTATACAAGCTCACGCTCCAACTATTAAGTCATTACCGGGCCAAGGCCATCACAAAATGAACGCTATAGCCCGTCTTGAGATATGAGGTTGAAATTTCAATTTCTATTATCTACCCTTCAAACCGGTACGCATGACAGCTTCGTTGCAGAATGATCTGAAACATGGAAGCTTGTTTACGTTTTACGGGTTTGGTTTTGATTATATGATATTATTTTTTCATCGTGGAAATTCTTCGTGAACACGTTTTAGCTAAGTGATTCCTTAGAAAAATCGGTACCTGTGTTAAAATGACAACTTCAAAATTCCGAACCTATATTTCCTCTGTTGATCAAAAACTATAGTTTTATTTCAGAGCATTGAGATTAAAATGTCGAGTCGCAATAACCGATAGCAATATTCAGAGTGAAGTATTTACATATTCGCAAATCATACAGTACTACTCTACGAACAGTATGAACGTATTGCTACAATCGGAAAGCACTCAGTCGCAATAGATTGCCGAAAAGTCAGATCGTTCTTTTTTCGAACGGTAGAATTAATTTCCACCGGTGCCGCGGCACGGGAGCCCGGGGTCTGACTCACGTTCAACTTTAGCTTTTGAAGCCGAGCGTGAATGGCTAATCGATCGATTAATTTTCACGCTGTTTGAACACAAAATTCTCGCGGAATGCAGTAGTCATTCTTGGAATTCGTGAAAGGATTCAGAAGTGAATTTGAATTGGTTGATTATTTTATTTACTGTGAATTGGCTGTCGTGTACCTTGCTATAAAAGATATAAAATTTTCTAAGAATACGCTTGCTCTTATTTAGAATAACGCTTCTACAATTAAGCTACCATTAATAACAGGTTTCACAAGTATGTACGTCAAATTCTAGGTCTATCTTTGACTAAAATTTTACATTAAGACTCTCCATACCCGTGCTCAGAGGAACTATAGAATATTGGGGCGCAAAGTGTCGGACAGGAGGATTTATTTTCTACGGTTCCTATTGTGTCACTGTGCTAGAGATATCAATTCTATGCTACCCATATTTAAAATGATTAACTGATCGATAAGGATTGCGTTACCATGTCAGGAGTATTAGCTAAACCTTGTTACAAGGGCTATGCGTACATGAGAAACATAATGCCATCGCTCATCTTGAAACACAAGGTTTAACTCTCAATCTCATTCTGGAAATGGTTGTCATAATCTTCGAAACTAAAATTATGTTTGCTTCATTGGAAAATATGTACACACAACGTGCTCTATAAACCAGTTTATATCATGCAAGTAGTGATATTATGCAAGTAGCCAAGTGATTTCAATAACTGCTACCTTATTTATTATTGTAATAAATTATTTCATCAAATCCGATACTCGTCGTAAATTTTTATCGCGTTTCGGTGAACATGAAATTAAGCAGATATCGAGTGCCATAAACAGCAGCGATTCCCGAGCATTTCAATCGACCGATACGAGATTAAGTCCGATTCGAACGTAACAGGAAACTGGAGCGAAATCGATTTATACATCGAATCGAGTTGAGGCGGCTGTTATGGCGCCGCAACAAATTGAAATTGATACCATCGGTGGGCAGTGGCTGGCGACCGGATATTACTGGTGTCATGCGCAATCACGCACTTGCCTTCTAGCTGCAGTGACTAGGTGGTCGCTGCAACTAACTTGGTTAGATCGCTAATAAACCTGAGTGACGTCTAAAGTGTAACTTGCAATGTCGATCAGCCTTGTGGGCAGTAGTTTTATGCAAAATAGATAATATCTTCGCGGAAAGTATATAGTAAGTTATCAAGAAACTTTAAATATATAATATTTAGATGGTCAAACACAAATCAAATAATTTAATGATTTATTTGGTGCTTCTCAACCAAATTGTTTAACCCTACCTATCCGATGGTAGTTGAAGGGACTGGTAGGCGATGTTGGTGGTGGTGGTGGAATGGAACGGGAATAATATGAGAGAGTTTGCCAACACTGGCCCTACAAAGTGCAGTGCTTTGTAGAATTTACCACCGGATTGTCTATCAGCTAATTCGTACGTCGAAATCTTACAAGAACGGTGATCGGTGCTGGAGTAGCTAAAAAACCCCCAGAGCGGACGGGGGGATCTGCGTAGACACGTTTTGGGCGACAGCGTATGTGCGTTGTCTCGTCGCTTGGGTCAGATGTTTTTTTGGTTTAATAGCTACTACTAGTTTTAATAGCTAACACTTAAATAGTGCTTTCTTTATATTTAATGTAATATTCGGTTTTTTTTTCATTTCAGTTAAAACATCGGATACAATTCATAAAATAAATCATAATCTTGAGCTCCTAGTTATTGTGGTCCAATTTCGAGCATTGGACTAATAACATAAAAACAAAATCGTTTCATATTAGCATGTTAGCTTTACAAAAGAATTTATTACCAATGTGAGAACCAACCTTAAACTGGTTTTCCATTAACAACACAATAACGTGCAATTAATTGAAACCTATCGCGTTGAAAATTTCTGATTGTATTGCAGTGAAAAACGGTTCATAACTATACGGATGATATCTTTTAGAGATCTTATGCTATTTAGTAGCCTTAGATTCAGTGAGTGACGTTGAATAACTCGTTTAAGCAAGCATATTATCTATATATTAATACGTGAAGCAAAAACTTTGTATCCCTTTTTACGAAAATTGCGCAGACGGAGGAGTATGAACTTTTCCACTCTTATAGAGAATATAGAGAAGAAGTGCACAATGCTAATATTTTTTGAAAATGATGCATAAAAGATACATTAAATCAATAAAGAAAAGATTACACACACTACATACCATGTATTTGACGCATACACGCATGCATACTATTTATTGTCAAGCTTTTGTTCTTGACGTCTGTTGTCAAATTGAGAATAGATTAAATATTATTTGTCTTTGTTAATATTTTTTATAGTGTAGTCTTGGCGAAATTTGCGATTATAGAAGTATAAAATACAATCATAATAGTGTACAAACTTATAATTCCAATTAATTATAGTCGAATTTCGACTACTACGGGACCTCTAGTTATATAAAAACGACCTCAACCCATTTTAACATATTGTTATTATTCTTAATGAATCTTTCGTGATTGTGCTTTTTACAATCATAACTGTCGTCCTAAATAGTTTACGAATAAGTCAGTTTTTGATTAATCGATCAATCTTTGCAGTCGCGTTTGCACACACCGACGTATGATTCATTACATTTTGAAGTTTTATGAAAGGCTTCCCTTGAGACATAATTCAATACATACCTTTTGTGCATATTTTTTTATGACCCGCTACGACTTATTAGTTTAAAAACCTTCGTGTTTGGGAATCGTTACTCATTTTCTTTATAGTATAAATTATGGCCTCGCATACAATTAAAGTTCGGGACATGACTATGGCCACGTGCGTGATTCACATAATTTAGAGAGAACTGTCAACGACATTTTGATAATTTGTTAATAACACTGAACGGATTGTATCCAATTAATTGTTAATTTGTATACTAATTATTATTGTAGCAGTTTAATAAAACTGTTCCATGATGATACTAATAGATTTATCATCCGCCTACAGCTGTCCATTGTTGCACAAAGACCGTTACTATTTTGCGCCCTTGAGATCAGCTTTCGGCTTTTTTCATCCACTACTTGCAAGCTGCTCTACAGCTTGTCATCTCTTCACCTGGACTAAGTCGTTCTATGGGACTAAAATTTCCTTTTTAATTTAGGTTTATTTATTTATTACATTTCATGTAAAATTTACATTGGCAGGTTTAATGCCTAAGGCAATCTCTACCAGTCAACCAAAGGTAGTGCAGAGTAAATAGTGGTAGGTGCAATGAAATTTATGTTAAATTAACACAAAAATATATACATACATATAAATATACACAATCACATATACATATTATACATATACATACATACATACCTAAATACACTTAAGTATACATGTATAATGTATAAATATATTATGTATGTATAATTGTTTATACAGTATTATAGGCATATGTTAATCAATTCACTTAAGAAATAACTTATTTCGTTTAGATACAATAAATCAAACACCAATGAAGTTCAAACTGACGTCACGAAATGAAATTAAATGCTCGGAAAACTTGAATGGTCTTCAATCCCAGAAAATCAAGTATCTTAAAGCAATTTCACGATAATCTATTTTTTTGTTTAAATAAATTAACTAATTTTGTAGCTTAGGAAAAGGAGTAAAAACAAATTTGAATTGGATTTTAGATTTTTAAAGAAGAGCTTCTGCTCTTTTATAAACAAAAACAAAAAGTCTTAAATAGCATTACTTATAAATAATAAATTTGTATCAATGCAATATTCGTGAAAAGTTTTGTAGAAATATTTAATTGAATACTCTTAGTATTCAATATTAGAGACAATTCCTGGGTGGTTCGATACTAGCCACGCATGTATTTTCTTATATTAATAAAGTCGAAAAACCCTTAGCACAACGTAAGGAGAAAAACTTTACAAAGCTACGAAATTATTTCTTGGTGTATTTTTTTCCGTACAATTATTATAACTGTATAAGAAATAATATCCACGATATCCTTTGAGCCGATTTCATGTTAGTAGTTGGTGATATTGTTAGCAATAAAAATGATTTTTATTGTTGTAGCTGACGAGTCTTAAGACTTATCTATTGTTGCAGGAGCAGATCTCGACATTTCCACTAGTTGATGGTTTGAGATATTCAATGGTATTACTTATATATCCAGTGGAATAGCCGATCTATGCTAGAATGGAGTAGTTCCAGATGTTGCGTCTTATTTCATGTCATAGAACTTTTTTATCGTTGCCGCCGCTGACTACTCCCCGAATCCTGATCACGCAGGAGCCAGTCACCGTCGACGCCCTAGACACGTCCTTACAGATCCATCAGATTCAATAACCTTTGCACTAGACGCCTTCAGCTCTAACACTATGAGCAGGCTTAGGGACCCCGGTAACCGTACTCGTCGAACTCGACAAAGAGTTCGCCGTGCAACCTAACCCATGAATCAGATCGCTGAGTTTCTCGCCAGATCTTCTCAGCGGGTCGCGATTCCGATCCGGTAGTAGATTCATTCGCGAAGCAGCTGCTCTTGAGCTGTTAGATCTCCTTCGGAGGCGCTCGGGTAGCTGTTAGCAAATCCCACCCCTCCTGGCTGAGCCTTTGCTCGCCCACCTGTCCTGGTGAAACTGGAAAGGCCTCCGGGCCACCAGTAATCCTTCAATCATAAAAAAAAGAACTTTTTTACAATAACAAAATCACATTATTATTGATTGCAGTTGCTGATATTTATCATGCCTAAATATGTGTTTGAGATAGTCAATTTTGTCTCATGTTTAACATCAGGTAAAGTCTGAGATTAGTTGCTAAATTGAGATAATCAACTATTAGGGGGATGTTCTACGATTTAAATAATTGTCGTGAAATATACTCGTAATATCAACTGACATCAACTAATTGCTATAATTCAGAAATTTACCTTGCCAATTAGGGGTGTAACAATACTGACAGATTGCATATGTGCTTAAATAAATATTGCGTAAATTATGTGAATAGTGTTCCCTAGTATCCATTAGCTAGAATAATAAAGAGGTAGCAAATCAAGACATTGAGATGATTGTATATCAACTAATAGAAACCTGTTAGCGCAAAGTTGAGGTTTCAAAGTATTTAGATTTTTAATTTTAAATCGTTGATGAGAAAAACCCATTTCACTATATAATAGGATAGTAAATATCACTACAATGATTGATACATACCGAAATTAATTCATTGCACACCTCATTTTCATTTGACGATTAAATTAAAATTAAAATCAGCCATAAACTTCTTTGAACATAAAGAGTTTTGCATTTTGGTGTTTATTTATTTATTTATTTGGGAAACAAACAGTACAATACAAACATATCATATTTAAAAAAAATATAGTTAAAACAATAACCAAATATGTTTCCACAATCAAAATCACATATAAGTAGAAAGTGAACAAGAAGAGAAATTTACAAATTTAAATTACAAAAAAACAAAAGCAACACAACACGCACTATTATTATTTTATACATCAACTTAGACTATAAAACTGTGTTGTAATACACAACACGAAACGTTTCAGTTCAAGATAAGATCGATCGTTCTTTAATAAGCTATTATTATAAATACTTAACAAGAAATTCCCTCTCTAAGTCTATGACTAAAATAACAATATTATCAAGAGCACCCATCATACTACCCATAATCCTCTTAATGTAATATCCATTGTAATAAGAATCTCGAATAATATCTGCTTTCACTAACCTAATTTCCTTAAAGCAGTATAATACTGGATAGATCTGATTTGATTACGCTGATAAGTGGACAGCGACAATAGATCGGGCGATTTCGTCATCTAATGAATACGTAGTTTGGCGTTAAGCACCGTTATACCCATCACTCCTTGCGCTCTATAGAGTTTGTCGAATAATCAACTACTATGATTTTTCCGAGCGGAATTTACAAAAGGTGCCATGGAAAAAAGCCTTTGCCGATGTGCCAATGACGATATTACAAATCGGATAAAAGATTTGCGATGGATAGAAATAAATACACAAACATACCTTAGATAATATAATGCTTAAAAGAATGTCGTATCCGTTGTGTGGTATACATAACCTATAAGTCAACTTATAGGTTATACCACGATTCGATCTTAGTATCAATTTTTCCAAATCACTTTATCCTGATCGGTACCACCGCCCTGGCTATTTTTTACAGGCGAATTTCGAATCTCAGCTTAATAAGTGTTTCTTGAGATACAAGTTTTATAAGCGGTTGGAAGAGAAAATGAAATTTCCTTAAATTTATTCTTTGATATAAATTACACTCACGTAGAAGTAATGTTGCAATCCAAGAAGATTTTGGATACATACAAATTTTAAGGGTACATTCATTTCATTTTAACATCTTGAAATGAACTGAACCCACACCGCTTAAATATGTACATGAATATGAAGAATCAAACAAAAAAGCAATTAGTAGCTCTTTATATATACATAGCATAAAATTACACATTTCCTTTCTATTTAACTGTATTTCTAAAACAACAGATGTTTACATGCTCACTAACTAACTTTTCACCGTCGAATTTTCTGTTCCGTAACTATACGTCGTTGAAAAGTGATTTTTCTCGTACGCTTGTGAATATTAAATCTGTTTGAATTTTCACGGTACGACCATCGAGCGTACGGTACGCAGGGGCGTATAAGCTTTTTAAAATTCAGTTTAGAACACGGACGGAAAACCGCCATTTGCATAGCACCGGTTTACTGAGCCTTCGCAGCACGACATGGGGACTAGGCTCCGTCTGGCATTGTACACAGCTATTGGATTCGTTTAACACGTGACTGGAGACGGACCGTAGTTTAATAGCCTCGTATATGTAAAGGACAGGCGCGGTCTACGTCCAACCAATTTGCAATAAAACAATATGGCGAGCCGCCCCAACACAACCCGGCTAGCGTCCGAGCCAGCTTTCGATTTCCGTGTTTCTGAGATAAACACGGAAATCGAATTAGTCGTGACATCTATGTACGCTCATTTTGTACTTACTATAATATTACGATCCGCAAACAAAAATCATGTTGTAAATTTATGATTCTCAGGCTCTTGTTTGAACTAATACATACGTATAAGACTAACTCAATAGAACTTCTGTTTTTATTTTTCTTTCATTTGGTTTGGTTTTCTGTGACAAAATCGGATAATCAACGAAAACATTACCAGCTGAACTTCAAAGCGTCGCTAGCAGAATTAATCTGAGTTGACTCGGACACTCAGATTATCTTTTTTGAGATCCATGCTACAAGATTAATAGAAGTAAGACAAAATAAAGCAAATTCTTGCTGAGTAAATTAGTTTTAAAAATCACATTTAATGAACACCCTTAAATGTTTATGAGACTGTATTTTTCGTGGTACATTGTGTTTTCCTTGGCGCAGGTGTACCTATTTGGTGGTGGTTTACTCTGCGAACTGAAACATGATTGTTCCGCGGCAAAAAAGCTACAATAAAGATAAGTAAATAGACAGGACTATGGCGATTAACTTGTAAACGTAACACCAAAAAGGCCTACCTTTCTACGAGACAGAAATAAGGAGTAAAAAAATTGCGGAGAAAATATATTAAATATTACTATGTTAAATACTATACTATTATAGTATTACTATATTAATGTATTTCGCGAGTACTAGACTATAATAATAAGCGGGGACAATCCATACAAATTCATCTGGCTCCAAACTACAATTCCCTATACTGTGGGAAACAGAGACTGATATACACACTTATATACGTTTAAATATATATATATTAAACACCCAGGCAAAGAGAATTTCAAAAATGTTGGCCCGACGTGGGAATCGAACTCACGACCCTCGGTCCAGTAGTAAGGAGCGCTAACTGCCTCACCGCCGTGTTAAACATCGATTAATAACTTTTTTGTTTTTACAACTTAACGGTTCGTGGTTTAAATTACATGTTACATAATTCGAGACAGTTCCAAAGGTCTGTCAGGACGAAAAGAATATACGACGAAAATATTTTCACAGGACTCGAGGGGAGCCAGCGAAAATGTCGAAGTCAAGAACCCTTTGCCTCGACTACTTACATCGTTCGTCTGCTCTCCATTTTTATCATATCCCTATGAAATTAAATTTATTATGTGAAATTCAACAACGTTATTAAATTTCACCGCCCTAGTTTATTGGGCAGTGAATAAACCATAAAATGACGCTTAATTCATCAGTTCTATGTACTATAATACATAATTGTAAATACATAATTACAGTAGATACATAATTGTCCCAATTAAATATAAATTAATCTTAAGCAATCAATTAAATGTAATCAAATCTTAGATGTATAATTTTTTTATTTTTGTTGTTAATGCATTGTCGATTGCACCTATAATTGAGGTGACATCTGCCATGAACTATTGTCAATTTGTAAATGGTTTGTATTGAGGATCACTTTGTTGGTGCAACTTAATAAATAAATAAATATTGTATTATGAAACTGAAATTATTATTAAAATATAGAAAAAGTAATAAAATAATATATATTTCATCTTTTAGTGTTTGTAAATCTCAATTTTAGTATAAATGTTCATTTTTATAAAATGGAAATTATAGAACCAAAACCGGATGAAGTGAAAGAAATAATAAAAGATGAAACAGATAACCCAAGGAAGTTTGAAGTCAAACAGGCAGCCAGTCGTAAAATTCATGCTATTCCCTATGCAACGTGATAAGAGGATATGCTGCGCCGAGTCCGGATGATAAGGAATAAGGGCAAACAGAAGAATAGGATTTGTTATTATTATTATTTATTGCGAGCACACAGACCACCTGATGTTAAGTGGTTACCCTCCCATAGACATCTACAACGTAAATTATACCTTAAGATAATAATTCTAAGGTTTCTTACTGGTGGTAGGACCTCATGTGAGTTTGCACGGGTAGGTACCACCACCCCACCTATTTCCGCCGTGAAACAGTAATGCGTTTCGATTTGAAGGGTGGGGCAGCCTTCCACCCACCCACCCACCTTCAGAAAAGAGCTCTAAATTTCAGTTCTATAGTAAAATGGTTACCCGAAGGACGGAAAGAAGTGTGTGTTTGTGTGTGAAAAAAGTTTTTTATCAATAAATTATGGAAAATACAATATAGGCAGGTCGAATATGTTTATCCGTAGGTTTTCCGAAAGAAACGAATTTATATAAAACAAAATAAAAACAGGGAAATTTGCTATTTCTTCGTATAATTTTATTGCTCACTGTACGCGATACATCCAGTTGATTTTGCATATAAATGCAGGAGACGTAGCACTGTGCTCACGATCGCAACACGGTTGAGCCCGGACGCGTTTTCCCGAGAAATTGTCGCTGCTGTCGCGATCGTGTGTTTGGATTGCACGACATTGTCGTCGACGTTGTTTTGCATTCCGGACGCTCTGTCGCTGGCATCGCGACCTTGAATCGGTAAAGCGTATTTCGTGTTCGTAGTTTTGCACTCGAAACGACAACTCATTTATCATCCACTCATTTCATTATTAAATTTATTTATCTATTCGGCGTGCAAAACAGTCTTTTTAAAGACTGAACCCCCACTGCGATCACCGCTTGTTGTGGCACTCACAACCCAGTGGGGCCCCACCCTCCCAACTTCCACCCCAATCCCCAGCCGACTGCCGTTTTCACGGCAAAGGCACTCCCCCCCCTTGTTGCTGGTAAAGCGCAGGGGGTGAACTCCTACTCAGGGGACTCGCCTTTCGGCGAGTGTGCCTTAAGTCCCGGGGACGCCCCCCCCGGGCAAAAAATACCGGAAAAAATGGAAGAAGAGCTACTAGGGTTTCTCGGGTTACTTGCCGAGAAGTACCCGGTGCTATCAAACCTCACGGCCGAATTCGCGGCTTACAGGGCCGCCCGCGCAAGTTCCCCCCCGCCCGCGTCCCTCGCCGCGTCGTTCAAAGCCGCGCAAACATGCCCCGCCCCCAAATCCATTTCGAGCGCACGTATTCACGTAGCGACTCATGAAGCGCCTAGCGCCAACGAGGCGCCTAACGCACCCGCGACGTTTACACCGATCTCGTCCGTCGCGTCGTCAATCGTCAACTCCGGTTCAGACTCCGATACCGGATCGGAGATGGACTTCGAGTCCGCGACGAGCCCGCAGCCTGGAACCTCCGATGGGTTCAAAACAGTCACGCGTGCCAAAAAACGCGCCCGTGCCGTGGAACCGTCCACGGCGCCAAAACAGCCCAAGGCCGCGAACGCGTCGCGTCCTAAAGTCGTGGTCTCACCCGACTCCCCTCGCCGCGCAACTCCGTCGCCGAAACCCGCGCCCGTCAACAAAATCGTCGCGCCCCCGCCCGTAATCCTACGCGAAAAATCCGCGTGGAACCGGGTATCCCAGGCCCTTACGGCCAACAAAATCAACTACTCCCAAGCGCGTAATCTTGCGCACGGGATTCAAATTAAGGTCGCAACGCCGGGCGACCATAGGGCCCTCACTTCTTACCTCCGAAAGGAGAGCATAGGATACCACACCTATGCACTCCAGGAGGACCGCGAGCTCCGCGTAGTAATACGCGGAGTACCAAAAGAGCTCGACGTCGAGCTAATCAAGGAAGACCTAATAAGGCAAACGTACCCGATCATAAGTGTGCACCGTATGCACAGCGGGCGCGATAAATTCGCATACAACATGGTTCTCGTCGCGCTGGAACCAACCGCCGAAGGCAAACGAGTTGCCTCAAGCCTCCGCACCGTTTGCGGGTTATCAGGGGTCACCGTCGAGGCCCCACACAAAAAAGGCACTCCCGGTCAGTGCCATAGGTGCCAACTGTATGGCCACTCCGCGCGCAACTGCCACGCGCGTCCGCGGTGCGTGAAGTGCCTCGGTGACCACGCGACAGCCGACTGTTCGCGGGTCAAAGAGACCGCGACCGAACCGCCGAGCTGTGTGCTCTGCCAGAAGCAGGGCCACACAGCCAACTACCGCGGATGCCCCAAGGCCCCGCGGAAGCGTCTGGCCAACGCGCCATCTAAAACCGTCGGCCCAAAGACTTCGGCGCCCCGCGCGCCGAAACCTGCCTTCGTACCGGCACCGGTGCCCACCGTCTCCGCGTGGGCAAAACCGCTGCCGCTCACGTTGGCAGGGAAACCACCGGCACCCCAGCCCCTGCTCGCGCCGCGCCCCGCCCTCGCGCCCGGTCCCGCGCCTCGCCCCGGCCCCGCGCGGCCTGCTGTAAACGACTTTACAATTATTCGCGACTACATCGCCGCGATAAATATCGACCGCATGCGTGCGTTCGCCGACGCCATGCGCAGAGCGGTCACGGCCGAAGACCGCCTAAACGCGACGTTCGAGTACATCGACGTCATCGAGTCCGTCCAGCGCACGCTGGTTTGATTACCGGTAATCAATGGCGTGCAACGGTAGGGAAAAACCGCGTTCCATAAAGTTAGCATTTTATAATGCTAACGGACTCGCGCGTCAGCGCGATCAAGTATATGAGTTTCTCCGCGATAATCTCATCGACATCCTTCTGGTGCAGGAGACCTTCCTAAAGCCCTCGCGTCGCGACCCCAAAGTCGCGAATTACGTCATGGTTAGGAATGACAGACTCTCCGCCCGCAAGGGCGGGACTGTCATTTACTATAGGAGGGCCCTGCACTGCGTCCCTCTCGATACTCCCTCGCTCTTACATATCGAGGCGTCAGTGTGCCGCATCGCGCTGACGGGACACCAGCCGATCGTCATCGCATCCGTTTATCTCCCCCCTGACAAACCCCTCCTGAGCAGTGACCTCGAGACACTGTTCGGTATGGGGGACGCGGTCATCCTGGCAGGCGATTTAAATTGCCACCACACTAGGTGGAACTGCCATCGCACGAATGTGAACGGTAGGCGTCTCGACGCGTTCATAGACGACCTCACATTCGAAGTATTCAACCCCCCGACCCCCACGTGCTATCCGTACAACGCCGCGCGTCGTCCGAGCACAATAGATCTGGCACTGCTGAGGAACGTAACTCTGCGCTTGCGCTCCATCGAGGCAATGTCAGAACTCGACTCAGACCACCGACCTGTCGTCATGCAGCTCGGTCGCCCACTCAACCGCGAACCAGATACGAGGACCATGGTGGATTGGAAGAAGCTGGGCACGTGCTTAGCTGACACCGCTCCACCAATCCTCCCTTGCGGCCCGGATTCAACTCCATCCCCCGAGGATACCGTCGAATCCATAAACATCTTCACTGATCACGTCTCGACGGCGATCATAAGATCTTCGAAACAAGTCGATGTGGAGGACTGCTTCCACCGCATCAGACTTTCCCCCGATCTTAGGGACCTCGTTAGAATCAGAAACGCGGCAATCCGGGCCTACGATCGATATCCCACGGATTCAAACCGGACTCGGATGCGTCGCTTACAGCGGGAGGTCAAATCCCGCTTAAGCGACGCCCGAAACGAAAACTGGGATAGTTATTTAGAAGAACTCGCGCCCACTCACCAAGCATACTGGCAACTAGCTAGGACCCTCAAGTCCGAAACTATAGCCACTATGCCGCCTCTCGTACGCCCCTCAGGCCAACCACCGGCTTACGATGACGATGACAAGGCAGAGTTGCTGGCCGATGCACTGCAAGAGCAGTGCACCACCAGCACTCAACACGCGAACCCCGAACACACCGAGTTCGTCGACAGGGAGGTCGAGCGCAGAGCTTCCCTGCCGCCCTCGGACGCGTTACCCCCCATTACCACTTCCGAGGTCAAGGAGGCGATCGATAGCCTACAACCACGGAAAGCTCCCGGCTCCGACGGCATCCGCAACCGCGCGCTTAAATTGTTACCAGCCCAACTGATAACGATGTTGGCCACCATATTAAATGCTGCTATGACGAACTGCATCTTTCCCGCGGCGTGGAAAGAAGCGGACGTTATCGGCATACACAAGCCGGGCAAACCGAAGAACGAAACCGCGAGTTACCGCCCCATCAGTCTCCTCCCGGCGATAGGCAAACTATACGAACGGCTCCTTCGTAAACGCCTCTGGGACTTCGTATCCGCGAACAAAATTCTGATAGACGAGCAGTTTGGATTCCGCGCCAGACACTCGTGCGTCCATCAAGTGCACCGCCTCACGGAGCACATCTTACTAGGGCTGAACAGGCGGAAACCCATTCTGACAGGAGCCCTCTTCTTCGATATAGCGAAGGCGTTCGACAAAGTCTGGCACAACGGTTTGATATACAAACTGTATAACATGGGAGTGCCAGACAGACTCGTGCTCATCATACGAGACTACTTGTCGAACCGTTCGTTCCGATATCGAGTCGAGGGAACGCGTTCCCGGCCCCGTCACGTCACAGCCGGAGTCCCGCAAGGCTCCGCCCTCTCCCCGTTACTATTCAGTTGTATATCAATGATATACCCCGGTCTCCGGAGACCCATCTGGCGCTCTTCGCCGATGACACCGCCATCTACTACTCGTGTAGGAAGAAGGCGTTGCTTCATCGACGACTTCAGACCGCAGCTACCACCATGGGACAGTGGTTCCGGAAGTGGCGCATCGACATCAACCCCACGAAAAGCACAGCGGTGCTCTTCAAAAGGGGTCGCCCTCCGAACACCACGCTGAGCATCCCTCTCCCGACTAGGCGCGTCAACACCCCCGCCCCCGCCGTTCGCCCAATCACGATGTACGACCAGCCCATACCGTGGGCCCCGAAGGTCAAATACTTAGGCGTCACCCTCGACAGTAGGATGACATTCCGCCCCCACATCAAGACGGTACGCGATCGTGCCGCCTTCATCCTAGGACGTCTCTACCCGATGATATGTAGGCGAAGTAAAATGTCCCTTAGAAATAAGGTGACACTCTACAAAACTTGCATACGCCCCGTCATGACCTATGCAAGTGTAGTGTTCGCTCACGCGGCCCGCATACACTTAAAATCCTTTCAAATTATTCAATCCCGTTTTTGCAGGATAGCCGTCGGAGCCCCGTGGTTCGTCAGGAACGTCGACCTCCATGACGACCTGGACTTAGAGTCCATCAGTAAGTATCTTCAGTCGGCGTCCATGCGCCACTTCGATAAAGCGGCACGACACGAGAACCCTCTCATCGTGGCCGCCGGTAACTACATTCCCGATCCTGCGGACAGAATGGAAAGCAGTCGACGTCGCCCAAAACACGTCATCTCGGATCCTCCCGATCCACTAACGGTGCTTTTAGGTACTTCAAGCACCGGTCACCGTTCTCGTCGAACCCGTCGCTTGCGACGAAGGGCTCGACGAGTAAATTAACTCTCAGACACAGCCCACTGAGTTTCTCGCCGGATCTTCTCAGTGGGTCGCGTTTCCGATCCGGTGGTAGATTCTGCGAAGCACGACTCTTGCTAGGGTTCGTGTTAGCAACATCGTCAGGTTTGAGCCCCGTGAGCTCACCTACTAAAGTTAGGTTACGCTGAAATAGCCGCTAGGGCTATCAGCTTAGGTAGAAAAAAAAAAAAAAAAAAAAAAAAATGTGCTCACGCTGTGCCTGTACATTTGCATTGTTCAGCCAGTAATAGGTGACCACCGCCCGGGAGAATCGTTGTTCTACGTGATCCAATAACATACGCTCGAAGACACAGCATTTTCCGATTTCCATTAAAAATTTATGGCTGCGTTGAAGCAACTGAATTAGATAAGATTCCGTTGAAATTATTTTTTTGTACTTAAATCTTGTGATTGAATTTATTGTGAAGGGACATGGATAAGTGTCGTAATTCTGCCGGTTTTTAGCGCGGCATAGTAATGTGGCACGTCTGCGCTCATATTCGATAGTGAAACGGTAATTCCGATACAACTGAGAATCTACCTTATATCTCAAGCTCTCTGTAGGTCTGGTAGATATTACCACCTCGCCTATTTCTGCCGTGAAGCAGTAATGTGTTTCGGTTTGAAGGGTGGGGCAGCCGTTGTACTGTAAAAACGGAGACCTTAGAACTCATATCTCAAAGTAGGTGGCGGAATTTACGTTGTAGATGTCTATGGGCTCCGGTAACCACAAAAGACCAGGTGGGCCGTGAGCTCGTCCACCCAAATAAGCAATAAAAAAAATGTATATATATAATTTATATAGGAACTGGGTCGCATTTTTTTAAATCGACGAATAGTAAAAGCGCGAATGAAGGCTGCGCGAATAAAGACCACTACTCATTAGAAGCTGATTGTAAGTACATACATAGTCTTCAACTAGCACGTGCTCACCTTCCATACTCCATCCAACTATTTCTAAGCACATGATACAGCTAGACCGAACGGTTGTAATAAATAAGCAGTTGAAGCGTCTCAACCGCAACATATGACTTTAAGTGTGTCCCACGTTCGTAGTGTCATAGAGTTAATGAAACAGTTAATCTGTATTGCGGTGTAGCTTTACTATAGTTCGGTTTTACAATCACATTAGGCACCATTTGGTTTGCGGTTTGTAAATTTACCAGTACTGTTCGCCACCGTTGGTTTTAAAGTTCATTATTATTGTAAACCTGACGGAAGGGCTTAGAATGTCGACCTTACGTCCGAAGAGGGCGGCAGTAATTGACAACGCCGCGTCAATTAATCCCTCAATCGCGTCTGCATATCTGTAAGCAAAGCCTCTTGGTTCTTGCATTTTAAAAATAGTACAAATTCAATGTGTTGTTTAAACAATAATAAACAATTTGAATACTGTGCATACAATTGATTTTTATTACATTACTTTAAAATTAAGTATGAAAATTTGGTAATAATTGTCGTATTTAAATTAGGACACTAAGTAGTATTTAACAATATGTCGGTTAGTTAAAAATACTCGTATTTAATAATATATTAAATAAAAAGAAAATAGACTGCATTAGTCTCTAATAGTGTGTAAAGATCTCCTCAAAAGATAGGTCTCTAGATGTCACTTGTATCTAGTTCAAGTCCACTGCTCTACCATGACTTGCTAAGCCATTCTATACTATCTCATTTTGTTGGTCCATCTCTTATCTTAATATTTGTATAAATAGACTTTATTACTATTTAATTTTTATTAAATAGTTGTCGAAACGTAAATTAACTTAATTTCATTATAGTATTAACATAACTGAAAATACATTTGCTTTGTTTCAGATTTACATTATCAACCAAGACCACCGGCTCCGGAAGGTGAGTCACTCATATGTTTAAATATACAGCAATCTGTGTGATTTAAAGTACTAGAGGGTTTCTGGCACACGACTAATTCAAAGTAAATAGCTGCGATACGACCTCAGAGCCTCGCAATGCTTATCTTTAGTCTACAATCCACATATGTAGGCAGGCTGTGCGGGTGACATGCCAACTTGAAGTCGCGAGCCAACAAAATTGCTTTGTCTCCGAGACTTAGAAGGGCGCTTCCCGCATTATGTTGGCGACACTGACAGCATACATTCTGTCATGTTATTATTTTCGGCTTATTTCGTTGGACAAATAAATACTTTATATGTTTATTGAAGTTTTAGTGTTTAGTGTAATTCGTGTAAAATGACGTACCTATATTGTCTTTCGTACATTTGAAGACATCTTAGCAAAGACACTCATTGTGTTGATAAATCACAGCAGGTGTCTGACAAATAATTTGAGAACCAACAACACTTCTTTATTAAATATTAACTTTATTTGAAAATCGAACATTTATACCTTTATATAGACTTTTAAAGAAACGAAGTGAATTTTAAATCGTATCAACGGGAGTTAGAAACCCTTTTCCTTACTCACGTTCAAACCGCACCAGTACGAATTTATTTACCGTCCAGATAATACGGATAATTTAAACAGCACTCAAGGCTGAAAAAGTGCCGCGGTGAATTTCCTAATTTTGTTCCATTCACGAAGCATCCGCCATCATTTTTATCTCCCCTCCCTGTCTCCATTTATCTCGGTCTTCTCCTGCAGCGATTCGCATTCTAACATTTCGTTTGTTTCTTACAAAATTGTTATTTCCGGACGCTTTATTTCTTAAGCGAATTCGTTGACACTCGGCAAGCTTTATACGAAAGCGAAGGAAATAAATTCGCGGTTGAATTCTGATACTTGACCTCTTTTCGAACAGAAAAGACACGAGTCAAACGTAATAATAAAACACTTTGTCGCTCGCTTGCATCCGCAGACACAATTGTATGAACAATTTATAATGTATTGTTGAAGGTATTTTATTTAATAGCCAAAATGATAAGTTTGAATCTGAATAGTAATTTAAAAAATTTAATCGAAGTTAGTGCTATTAAACTTACGAACATTATTCCTTTTTCTTGTTCCTAATAAAACGATAAGAATTGAGCCGAGAATAGCATAAAATTTTAAAATCAGAAAAGCAATTTTAAATTAACTTTATCGAGCCGCGGTGTGACTGCTCCTGGCAGTGTCTGCTCAGAATTTTAAATAAGCGAAAATCGGTAATCCCTGAAGCCTGAGCTAACAAAACGGTGCTGTGGTGAAACGGATGTTTGCATCTTATTTTGGATCTCTTTTATAATTCGGTCACGATTCTTACAGGTGAGGTATAAAATTGGGATTTGAGTTACCTTAAATAGAACACGCTGCGTTACATCAAAGCATCGTTAGTATAATTCTAGTAGGTCTCCGAAATTATTTTCGTTTCTAATCAATTTTAAATGTCAGCACGAATGGTTTCGCAGGCTTTCCTTTTGATGTGATTAAACATAATTGCGTATTTCTTCTCTTCTTCTGAAAATGATAGTATATATTTTTTATTTATTCATTTTCACTTCTATAATGATAAGACCGATATTTTGAAGAAAAAAAAACGTTAAGAAAACCTTACAATTTCCCCGGGTATAGCGTTACAAAACCTATAGGCAAAAACAAGAAAGATGTAACAATTTACAGAAGCGTGCGAAAAAACTTTTTGCCGTTGGGGTGCCGAGTGTGTGTCCCTGGGGGACGGTCGAGCCCATTGCGCCTGTCCTACAACCTGTCCAACATCAACTGCCCCTGTATGCTCCACTGCAGGCCGGACGTATCGGAACCATTGCTACTTGCGAAAAGAGGCCTGTGAAAGGCGTCTCAACTTACGGATTAAACACGAAGGAGAATGTGGTAAGATTTTACAACGATTTCTAACTTTCGTAGCGTGTTTGTTTTTTAAGTTTATTGGAACGGAGTTCCTTATGGGACGGGACGATGCGGAGGGTTACCCTAACCGGGAAAAAGTGTCCGTAACGTAAGATTTTTATTAGTAATGCACACAGTGTACGACCTAACTTTGTAATAAAGTACAAATTAGTAATGGCACAGTGTACGACTTAACTTTGTAATGTACAAAAAATAATTAATAATTTTCATTTCGAAGTCTGAAGCAGACAGCCTATGAGTTGGTAAAGCAAACGGGACTTAAGGAAGGTTTCAGCCTTGTTTAAAGCGGGGGTGTACATTCTAGAGGTTTATAGTATAAAGTAGAAAGGTTCTCATGTTCGGGCGTTGCTGGAATAACCCCTTAGGCTACCAGCGAAGAGGTGAAGAAAAAAAGAAAAGTCCTTTGGAAACGAACTTGTTTTGCAAGTGGTTCCAAATTGCAAGTCAGAACTCTATAACGTGAATAATACACAATTAATTTTTCTAACGGGAACCAGGCACTACAAAGTGTATTCCGCCTCTAATTTATGATGCCAAAGTGTCAATTATATTAGAAAACCAGCTATACGAATACGCACGAATATACATAGGTAGTAAATAAAAATACGTGCGTAGGTTGTAGTAAACAATTGGAATGTAAGGTTAGGAAGCATTGGTACTCCAACCAATGCAAATTTTTACATTATGTGTTTCATACCTTCACAAGGGCTAAGATCATTTGCGAACACTATTGTTTAGATTTTGACAGAGAATCGAACTATGGCGTTATTATGGGTACATTGGCGGTCTACCTATCCGACCGTGTACGATTCGAAAGACGTAATTTAATTTGTGTAAACTTTCTACAGAAGCAGGAGATCCGTGTACGAGCGTGACTTGCCCTACGGGGGCAAGGTGTGTCTCAACGTATGGGCAAGCTGAATGCAGGTGTCCTCGTAGTTGTCAAAGACGAAAACCTGTCTGTGGGACAGATGGCAAGGAGTATCTGTCCACATGTCATCTCGACAAGCACGCCTGTGACAATCAACTGAACGTGACTATCAAATACCATGGAAAATGCGGTAAAGAACGTTGTTGCCCATACTTTTTTTAGTGGCTTATATGGTCCATAGTATTGAAAGACCTATCTTTAATTACGTAGATAGGTAAGTGAGCTTACGGCTCACCTGGTTTTAAATGGTAACCACGTTAATAACACCACCCATCTTGAGACATGAGTTCTAATTTTCAATTCTATGGTACAAGGGTTGCTCCACTTTATTTTGGCTGGTCGTCGGGAATTCTGTGAAGACGTTCAGTTAAGCAAATTCATTCTGTTTATTTCTACAGAAAAGGACTCTTGCATTAAGGCGTAAAAAGTGGGACTGTTGTTACACAATGAAATTGGGGCTTCGACAAACTTTCTGAAGTAGATTGACAACTCCTTAAATTAGAAGGATTTATGAACTCCAATAACTATAATACATTAACAGAATGGTTGTAAACTTGTAAAAAGAATGAAAATAAACTAATCAAAATAGGTAATTAGACTCATCGTAATTATGGAAATGCAACACGTTTTATCATTTCTAACTCCTCCAGTTTCCACATTTAATGAGATATTGTTAATTGCGAAAGACTTTGTATTGTTACCGCGCAGTGTCCAAAGCGTTAATTCAAAAGAACTCGTTAGTGAATTCTCTACGCTTTTATTAGCTTCAGTATGTATGTTTGTAACGGAATCTTTGAACATGATTTTGACCCCCTTCAAAACGTCAGATTAACTTGAAATTTGGTATACTTATTAAGGACCAATGACAATTAAATATTAAAAAAAAAAAAAAATATATTGAAAAAATTGAAATTCAACTAAAAAATGAAAAATAAATAATAGTTTAAAAAACTAACAAAATACACTTTAATAAAAAATCCAACTAACAAAATAGAAAATAAATTTGAATTACAAATAGTGTAAGAAAAAATGATTTTATTGTAAAAAAGCGTGTGTGGTGCTTTTCAGGATATTATCAAAATAACCCTTCTACTCATATATGTTCATAAAATGTTTATAACTACTTATACCATGCACCCCACGCTTTTTTTACAATAAAATAATTTTTTCTTACACTATTTTTAATTCAAATTTATTTCCTACTAGCGACCCGCCCTCGCTTCGCTTCGGAAACATTAAAACACACAAGAAACTAAAAAAAAAAAAAATTAAAAAAAAAGTTGCCTATGTTCATCAGGGACAATGTCGGCTTCTAATGGAAAAATAATTTTTCAAATCGGTCCAGTAGTTTCGGAGCCTATTCGAAACAAACAAATCTTTCCTCTTTATAATATTAGTATAGATTTTTTAGTTGGATTTTCTATAAAAGGGTATTTTGTTAGTTTTTTTTTTTAATATTATTTATTTTTTCAATAATAGTTGTAAGTTTTGAGAGTACACAAAAGATTTCGTCACTCGATAAAAAAATCCGATCAGCATTTCATTTTTGCCAGAAAGAGGACATTATTATGACGGGTGTACGACAGTATCCGAATGAAATCGACACTCCCAGGGAGACCTTTCGCGCGTTTTCTTTGAGTGACACACACCCACACCTATGGGAAAACTATTCACGAACTTTGAAAAGTCAGTCTGAATGACGTGTATCAAATATTCCTTTTGTATTTAATTCTTATTTATGTTATAAAATTGTAGATGTATTTAAGTTCCGCGTGTGATTTTAATAAAATGTTTTACTTAAAACTTTTCCTATTTTTTTGGGTTAGATAGTTAAACACACGGCTTACCTTACCTTTTTTATTGCATAAACCAGTGAATGAGTTTAAGGTTCATTCATTCCAAGTATTCATTTTGTATCGTCTATGGCAGTGATTCTCAATGATTGTATCGTGGCACTCTTATGTACCGCCAAATTAAAAGTAAGCCAAAAATATAATCATAAATTATTTGTATAGTATATTACGGGTGGGTACGTAAGTAACTGACCTTTAAACTTATCATTTTCATTGTTTGCCGTCGA
Source organism: Bombyx mori (assembly GCF_030269925.1). Lineage (NCBI taxonomy): Eukaryota > Metazoa > Arthropoda > Insecta > Lepidoptera > Bombycidae > Bombyx > Bombyx mori. The sequence continues at coordinate 11,233,634 of NC_085111.1, forward strand.
AATCTTGAAACCGTTAAAAATATCGCAACAAAAAATTATGAGAATCACTGGTCTATGAGCTGCGACTATTGCTTAATACCAAATAGAACTTGACCCCTTTCCTTTATACCCGTCTAAATAAATGAAATAAAATTAAAAAAAGTTTAAAACGGTACGCGTCTTTTTCATAACATTCAATCAATAACATTTTTCCTTCAGACGAGTAACGTTTGTTTTGTAACCCTTTTCACGAAACTTGTCTCGGAGCATTCGATCTGGAACTAAATTTGTACAAGTCCGAATACCCGCACATTCCGACATCCTTTGTGAGATTCTCTATTTACATTACGGGCTTGCTTTGAGCTTTTATTAAATTGTTTTATCTCGTCTTTGTCTACGGCCGCCTCCTTTTGCTTTTATTCCAACAAACGACATTGATTTCGACAAATATGTGTTATACGGCCACTTTTACTAACATATAATGATCTATTATTGAAGTACAACGTCTAGCTTCAAGAAGCACGAAATTTATGTGAGCGGAATATTAGTTGTTATCTCGAAATCCCTTTGAATTTCTAGATCTATTCGGAATGTCCTCAGATCCATGTTCGGAGCACGAATGCGCCGATGGAGGAGTTTGTCAGCTGAATGAAGTCAGGTCGCCGACCTGCCGATGCGGTCCATCTTGTGATTTAATCGTACGACCGGGCTCAGCTGTGTGTGGCTCCGATTACAAAGACTACCCCAGTGAATGCGCGTTACGAAGGGAGTCGTGCCGAACTAGACAACAGCTCACTATAGCGTACCGTGGAGAATGCGCTTCAGGTTGGTACTACAATTGCATTACATCTCTAAATTGCCTAAGTAACAAATAAAATTGCGTATTTGCCAGTGGTAGGGTGTATTTTCAGCACGCACGGTTAGCTATTACCACCCTGTTTGTTCTTGCCGTAGGGTGGGGCAGCTTTTGTACTGTTAACGTGGTGGGTCGTTACTAGTCGTTAGTTCCATCGTCAACTCATCAATAAAAAATATAATTGATTATTTACTAAATTTAGTATTGATTGTACTCGATTCTTCATAGCATACGCATTCTAGTGTCGTATATCTTCTTCAGTTGCGGCTTAGTAGTTATTGGTACTTCGAAGAAGATTACTAAAAAGAAGATACAGAAAACGTATCAATTAACTTTTTTTTTATATTTAATTTAAAATATTCTATGATCCACAATATTGTTACCCGCTAGGGTTCGGGATAAATAAAAATTCACTGTATTCAACACTTAGAACACTTAAAATCTTTCACAAACATTTTAAAATTCTCAGTTCACTTCTTCCGCTTCGCTTCAGGTGATCCGTTCGTTGTTTCACTTCTAGTTGTTCCGATTACTAACTAACTGCGTGCCATCTCTGCAGCGCTTTAATAGCCGATACCACGTCCCTAGAATGTACGAGAATACTCCACACACTTCGAGTATTGTGTTTCCGCTATCTGACAATAGATGGCGTTGTGCTTTTTGAGCGTTCTAGGTGCTACTAGATCCTCCGATATTCGTTCGACTATTCGGCGATAGATGGCGTTACTCTTACCGACGTAACAATATTTAAAAAAAACGATATTACAATCACGCAAAATACATTTTCATTAAAATTCCATCTGTACCCCGATTCTTTTGTCAAGTTAAAAACCATTAAATTATCTAATCCGAAACGTCGTATTTACTTTAATTTACATAATGTCTCCCTGTTGAGCAACAAACACTCACGAATATTTATAGATGGTAATATGAAAATTTTTAGATTACAATTTCATAAGAAAATAGTCTTTCACCCAAGACGCTTGTGTCCTAATCTGAAATTAAATCTTTATTCGAAAATGCAACCCTATTGTGGGCGCTGTTAAGCAGGAATTTTCTTCTGACGAAAGTAATTTTTGTTACGAGAATCGCAGCATTAAGGCGGTCTAAAGAGTTATAGCGGGGTAAGACAATCATTTGTACACAGGCTCTAGAAAGGGTTGTTTATTCCACCTAGCTTACGTCCCTATCTGACACAATTTTATTTCTGACAATTTTACTTTTTTTATAAGCTCAAAGCTATCTTATTGTTCTATAAAAGCATAATAAAAAATAAAATAAAAATTAGGAGCTGATTCCTGTAACAATATTCAACAGCACAACACCCGTGCGACTCTGTGAAGTGCGGTCTCCGAGAATTATGTACTCTGGATGCGCGCGGTGTTGCTGTGTGTGGATGCGGCGTGGAATGCGAGGCGATCGTCCGGCCAGTGTGCGGAACCGACGGACGGACGTATGACAGCCATTGCCATCTAGAGCGCGCCGCGTGCCTCGATAACCGAGATATCCGTGTTGCGTACGCGGGACCTTGTGGTGAGTCGAATTCGCGAATCATCTAGCCGATATGGGCAATACAATTCGAGTCACGTCACTTCTTGCAATCTGGGTCAGTGATAATATATCAAATTCTTCGGTGGATTATTGACCGTAACTCTGCTCCGCAAGTAATGTGTCGTGAGTTGTGTTATGCTTACCAACCATTTAATGGGATTATGATTAGATTGTCATTTTTTAAATTTTTTTAAAATTGTATTTACAGACATCAATACTTGTAATCATGCCCGAGTCTTAAAGCATTGTTGTAATTAGTTATTTTTGTGTGCATACGGTATATACTAGCTGCTGACTTTAAAAATAAAAATTCTTCTAAATTCTCATTAGGACTTGAAGATCTTGTTATTCAGATTTAGTTAGTATTCGTTTTTGTGTTTAAATATGAAATAAGTAATAAATAATTCAGGTTTGGAAAATCCGTGTGCTCGTGCGTCGTGTCCGTGGGGCGGCGGTTGTGTTGCGCGTCACGGCGCAGCGCAATGTGCGTGCCCGGTTTGTGACGCGACACTAGCGCCGGTGTGTGCCACAGATCATAATACTTACGGAAGCGAATGTAAAATGAGAATGCACGCATGTCAAGAAGGGATAAAGGAAGGGGAACTGCGTGTGCTCTACAACGGATCTTGTCGTAAGTTTAATCAAATCTAGAACTATTTTTATTTCACTAATATTAGTTAAATATATATAATAAATAATACTGTATTAATTTGTAAAAAAAAACCAAATTCATGATGGTAGGTAAAAATGAGTATTAACAAGAATGAAAATTATTTTTTTTATATTATATTCACTTCATCGTTCATATTTAGATACTGTCCATAGACATTGTTGGAACGTCCATTTTTATGTGTTTAAAAAAAATTCAATGACCACGAAATTACCGTTGGAAGTGGTACTGGTATTGCATAAACAGTGTGTACGTACCGTGCAATGTTGGCCCTAATATTATTCTGCATTATTATAAATCTGCTAGTTTATTTATCTTATACTATAGCAATCCTAAAGTGACGAAGCAACTCCTTGTGAAATTAAACAGAATACAACCATTCAGAAGCCATAAAGTAACGCGCTTCGCTTTTTATAACTTTATGGCCAGGCCAAGCCAAGATCCCATATACTTAATAAGCGATCTCAATTGCTTGTTAACGCAATAAAATTTCATTCCAGATAAATTATACAGAAAGGTGACTAATTCCTTTCGCCTTCATATTTTTACATTTCAACAACGAAGAATGCTTCCATTTGTCATTTAAATTAAAGTGTCCTGGCCGCAGCACTGAATTTAAAGATAAAATAAATTAAGAAAATTCCTTTCAAAGAAAAATCGCTATCAATTTCCTGTGATGAAAATCTCTTCCTTTCGCGAAATTACTGATACTTTTTAGCTTGATAAAAGTCGCGCAGGGCCTGCTTCCTGTTGGATAAGTTTATTGAAGTAACTTTTCAAAGGACTAGGATTAGATTAGATAAGTTGATTGTTTAATGGCTACAGATCGGTTCGCTGTAGGTTTTACTTAGACTAACTACTGCGATCGATTTGAAATCTTTTAGAAGAGAACAAGATTACGAGCTCTTTTAAATTTACCAGCTATCTAATACATTTTAAAAACTATTATACATTGCCGGTACCGAAGTGAATGTTGTTTAGGCGAGTCATAGATTTAATTTAAAGTTTTTTTACTCGTGTATAAGTTGCTAAATTACAACAGGTAATTTTCGTAAATATTGAAGTTTTCATTTCTTGCTACAGCGAACCTAGACCCTATACCAAACTTCTGGATCATTCTAAAAGTCGATTAGAATTTCCGTGATCTCTGAAAAAAAAGATGCGACTAGCTAAAGATGATTATGCGAACGTTTTGATTTCTTGAAAAATTGTACTATAGTTACTCTGTATTATAAAATAATTTTATTTATTTGAATTTTGAGAACAATGCTACAGTAAATGAAACGCGGTCAGCAAATGAGCTGAGTTTATCCTTAACCGGCTTGAACACGAAGCATATATCGAAAACAGAACTGAAAAAAAAATACAAAGAAAAAGACAAATTAATATGGTTTTAAGATTAAGGTTGAAATTATATTGTAAAAAAAAACACCTCTGTTCCTGTGTTTTTTCGTGAATGTTTTTCGAATCAAATCCAATCGTATTGCGAAATTCGAGGGTTCGGAGCATTACTAAAATGTCGTATCCGGAATAGAAGACAATTTCAAATTGGTACTGTCTCATAATATGTTTTTTTTATTTTTTATTTTTTTATTGCTTAGAGGGGTGGACGAGCTCACAGCCCACTTGGTGCTAAGTGGTTACTGGAGCCCATACACATCTACAACGTAAATGCGCCACCCACCTTGAGACATAAGTTCTAAGGTCTCAAGCATAGTTACAACGCCTGCCCCACCCTTCAAACCGAAACGCATTACTGCTTCACGGCAGAAATAAGCAGGATGCGGATTTACAAGAGGTCCTACCACCAGTAATTACTGTTACTTAATTTGACACATTATCCTGACCAGGCTCACTCGAACAAAGCAGATTATTTTTACCATTTATTATTATACCATCACCCTGGTACCTATCCACGCGGACTCACAAGAGGTCCTACCACCAGTAAATTCCAGTAGTATAGCATTATAGACCAATAGTATAGCATTATAGACCAGTAGCATTCAATTATAACAACTTGCGTTTTATCAAGGTTTTTCTTGGTCGTATCTAGTAAATCGGTATCAAACTTTCAATGTTCGTAGTTTTCTTAATAAATTACATTTGATGTTAAGCGACTGCCGGAGCCCATACAGATGACACATAATTCTACTGCCGACACCGACATTAAAATCAGAGAGTGATTAAGGTCACAATTGTATTGATATTTCCTTTTAAACTGGAAATTCACAGCAGAAATTATTTCCAATCATTTGACATTTACGAAAAAAAAAAATATATCACCGAGACTGTGACTTCTTTTAAGTGTTTGCATCTTAAATAAAGCTTTAAAGCTCTCGACGGAAATTGAACTTAACGAGCTCGACTTTATAATGGAGTGATGAACGAAGGCTCAGAATTAATTTTATTAGTCAAACGCGTCGGACGCCATTGATTAAACAATATCTGGGACAGGTACAGTGTCTTAATGAAATTTCTACGACGAAAACATTCTGAGATTTTCCATTTTACAATAAATTTGATAAGATCAGTTAGGAATGAATTATTGTGAATTCAATCATTTTGTACCAGCGTTTAACTACTCGCTGCGAAGTTTGGGAATCGTTTATGTCAATCAAGCTAGAAGTAAATTTGGTTTGTACAGAACTGGCTTATTCGAGATTTTATTTTAAGCCTACAATTTCTGCGAGACGTAATTAATAAAGACTCCTTTGTATTGTGTAACGGTTGTTCTATAAATTTAAACACCCAAAACGCGATGTTTCGCGGCAGAATTACGGGTTTGCTGTTGATGGTGGTAGAACCTCTTGTGAGTCCGCGCGGGTAGGTACCACCACCCTGTCTATTTCTGCCGTGAAGCAGTAATGCCTTTCGGTCTGAAGGGTGGGGCAGCCGTTGTAACTATACTGAGATCTTAGAACTTATATCTCAAGGTGGGTGGCGCGTTTACGTTGTAGATGTCTATGGGCCCCAGTAACCACTTAACACCAGGTGGGCTGTGAGCTCGTCCATCCATCTAAGCAAAAAAAAAAGAAGATGATAACGTAGATTTATGAATTTTGCTGGTTTCGTTTTTTTATTATACCATATTTAATTCCTTGTTCGGTCGTGAATATGTTTTAATTACGTATTTAATTCGAAAAATGGGGCACGTAGGCTTTGTATCTCGGTTATAGGGGTACAATAAGGATTTTGCCTTTAAGTCCACAGTATACATTTTGTGTACTGCATTGTACAAATATAAATAAATTATCTTCATCTGTAGCTGTTAATTTTGTTCAGAAACCTGCGCTGACGTCACGTGTCAAGGAGGCGGAGACTGTGTGGTGGATATTGAAACTGGACGCCCTACATGCCAATGTAATCACAACTGCACTGAAGCACAGGTAACTCAATTTTTTTTCTTAAAATAGCGAGATAAGTAACAAAAATTACTACATATAAAAAACTAGAGACACAAAAGATAGTAAAAACAAAACTAATTTGCAAGAAAACCGGTCTCTTCGGTAGCTATTTCTCTTACACGCTTAATTAAGAGCTTCACTTAAAAAGTATAAAATGAAGCTGAATTTTTAAATTTTCTCGGATAAAGTTCGCATTGCTAGTTTATAAGGTTTAGAATACAAACTTTATAACATTTAAAATATCTTAAAGTCTACGTGGTATGAAATTGATACCGGAGTCCTTTGATATACATAGCACATGAGTTCTACCACACAATTGTAAAATAAATGTTACAATTGTGTGGTAGAACGTCAATCGTACTCTTCAAATTTGAACACATTATTGTGTCGTGGTAGAAGTGGGCAGGGAAGTCATGGTACATCCACCTGGGCGGGATCATAAGGAGCCCGTTTCAGTAAATGTGGATTTGCGATCGCATCATGCCGGTATAACCCTCATAGCTGCCCATCCTCTGGGGAATTTTCGAGTTGCGTTTTACAAATCTCCCAGGACGAGATAGGTTTATGCTATTCTAAGCCAAAATTGACATATTTGACATATCGTCGTTGTCAAACCAAAATTTGCTATGTGCAAAAACTCTATTTTGGAGTAAAAACATTTTCGTATAAAATTTTATATGAAGGTGAATTAATAAGGTGAAATAAGAACTATATCAAACGAAAGCTATAGATAAATATTAAAGCTATAGACACGCATAACAGTTTTTTTTATACGGTAGATAGGGCTGTGAACTATACGAAAAGGTCAAAAAGTAAAAATCTCAAAAAGTGCACATAGCAGATTTTGGTTTGACAACGACGATATGTCGAATGCAATCTCTTAGAATTGACAAAATACACATTTATTGAAACAACGGGTGAAACATCGCGAAACATGTCGCTTTCTCTGTCCCTATATCTGTCTGTCCCTATGTATGCTTAAATCTTTAAAACTACGCAACGGATTTTGATGCGGTTTTTTTTAATAGATAGAGTGATTGAAGAGGAAGGTTTATATGTATAATAACATCCATCAAATAGTGGAGAAATCAATAATAAATTACAGTTTCCGAAGCGAAGCGAGGGCGGATCGCTAGTTGTCTATATTCAATTCTCCCGAGTAATAACAAGAAGAATTTTGAACTGATTCAAATGAACGATAAGCCAAAAGATGCCACCGAACAAACATACGAATTTAATTAATAAAAGATGCCAAGTTGAAATACTTATAATTACAAAGCTTATATTTTTTTGTGTAAACATCACAGTGAAACTGATTTTAAGGTTGAACGAGTATTATTACATCACGGAACTCATTAGTGAAAACAAATTAATAGTGAGAATCGGTAAAACTTATTCTGATCTACATTGCGACGATCCAGTGTGATTAGAAAATATTGATTTTTAGTATAGTAGATTAAATTTGAAGTCGTCGTGGCCAAAAGGATAAGACGTTCGTTGCATTCGTATCTAGCGATGCAACGGTGTTCGAATCCTGCAGGCGGGTACAAATTTTTCTAATAAAATGCGTACTTGACAAATGTTCACGATTGACTTCCACGGTGAAGCAATAAATAGCATCGTGTAATAAAAATCAAACCCGCAAAATTATAATTTGCGTCATTACTGGTGGTAGGACTTCTAGTGAGTCCGCACGGGTAGGTACTACCACCCCGCCTATTTCTGCCGTGAAGCACTAATGCGTTTCGGTTTGAAGGATGGGGCAGCCGTTGTAACTATACTGAGATCTTAGAACTTATGCGGTATTTTGGGGTCTTTATTCACCTATCTTCGACGACAGTAAAAGCACCTTTTAAATGAGGCTGTAACTACTAGATAGTTGGAACATGTACCTATGTGACCTGATGGGTCAGATGTTTTGGTATAGAGTTTTTATCAGTCAATATCAGGTACTAATTTTTTCTAAGTAAATATGTCCCTAGCATGTATTCAAGTACAGAGGTACAATACGGTTTTCACGACGAAAAAATCACATTGCTAAAGAGTAACCTCACAAAAAATGATGAATTTCGGATTGCCTTCTTACCTATTTCTGCCGTGAGTCATTTATGCATTCCAATAGAAAAAATATTGGAGTTTACGTAATAAACGAAAACTATTTATCATTGATATTCCATGTGAATGGGAATGAACAGAGACCGCAACGAAATATTCAGCGATAAAAGTTGGGTTAACCAAAAGCATTTAAAATTAAACAAAGCATATTTTTTTCACACACGAAAAACCTGACATAATTTACCCGTGTATTTGGGTGGCAGGAATCGGACGTGGTATGCGGCTCGGATGGTCAAACATACCCCTCGCAATGCGAGTTGGACTCGACAGCGTGTCGAGAACAAAGTGATTTGCGGTTCGCCTACAAAGGAGATTGCGGTGAGTCCTGTTAATTACACATCATACAGACTATTGACGTCAGCCTCGGAATGTAAGGATATAATGCCATTGTATTTGACCCTGTTCGGTATTGTCTTCGGTTTTCTTTTGCCGTAGACATACTTTTTCTGCTTCTATTATTTTAAGTCATTATTTTGTTTCCAAAGGACGATAATTACCACGAAAACTGTAAGGTGGTTGTAATTATAACATTGTTTGTTTGAAATTTTTTGCTTAAGTTTATTTTGTTGAAAATTGTCTTTAAAGAAATATTGTCTTATATCCTAATATTGTTGCTATTTAACAATCAACATAAATTACATAAGGATACCTACGCAATGTGTTATAGTAATAGTTTCTACGAACTGAACTAATTCAAATTGATTTTCTATAGCTTTCATTCGAATTTCATGAATATACAATAATCACGTAATTAAGTGACACTGTCGAAATGCTATCAAAATACTCAGAGATTAAGCGAACAATTCCGTTTCAATGCATCAATGGATTACAAAGGTGCATTGATCGCGAGGGCCGTGACCCCGACTTAACCTGTTAATATAATACGGATAATTTCAGAAACTCGATCTCCTCCAAGATATTGTACATTGCTAAAAGCTTTACGACATGAAATTATTCGTACAAAGAGTTCATGGTACAAAGCATATTTGCAGTTATAATGAAGGATTAATGGCGCGTCGTATAAGAAATTATAACGCGTATGTAGGTTGTCAAATGCTCAAATATTATTGTATGTGATATGAGACAATGGTGTAACGTGAGGGAATTAAGAATTTATCGCAAACGTTTTGCCTTGTGTTTACAGACATATATTCAGAAATTTCATATAGAGTTTTTGAGCATATTAGTATTAAATATTTACATATATATATAATACATATATTTATGAAATTCATGAAGATAAAAAAAATGTTCTGGATATTTTATCGAATCCCCAAACTTCCAAACCGCGATCAATGGACTAGCCGTTTGATGAACACGAAACCTAAACTTGTCAATATCTGTAACATTCCCTGAGAAGAGAGATCTAAAGGGATTAAAATCCTCAATATCGGGCACTTTGAGTACAGACAGATTAAGTAAAGCGCCTTTGTGGCATCCTTAACTCCCGTTACTTAAACTTGATACACCAAGGTGTTGAAATTTCGCTTCCAAAATTTGCTTCGTTGTTTCTTGTCATTATCCCACAATTCCCATTGTTAGTACGAAAATAAATTCTATTTTGCCATAATATTGGCTTCATTTTTGTGATTTCATAAGAGTTTGTCATCACATGAGTATGGTTTTGTTCCACATTTTTGAGCTTTTTTTTTGTTACACGGTAATTACAGTTTTAAAGTTCTACTGTATAAATTTCTAAATTTAAGTATTACTAGATGATGACCTATTGATTGTGATGATACTAGATTTTTTTTTGATAACACCATCTTGTTGTGTCTTTAAAGCGGTTAGTTGCCCTCAATTAAGAAAAATAATATTATAACTCGCCAATAGATGTCGGGAAGAGCTGATGATTGAAAACACGAATAAAACAACATTTTCTGAAAATAAATCGTAGCTAGATCGATTTATCGCCTCCGAAATCCCCTGTATACTAAATTTTATGAAAATCGTTGGAGCCGTTTCCGAGATTCAGATTATATATATACAAGAATTGCTCGTTTAAAGGTATAAGATAAAATAAATTTATTAAATGCAGACTAGTACGTAGATAATTTTTTTTATATAAAATTTTAATTATTCTTTATTCCGGCAAATTTATTCTGTAACAAGTACAAGTTCTGGGAAGATTTTAAGGCGAAGTGTTAGTATTGAAGTAATTAGAGATGAGTTATCATTTTATTTGGAACTATTGGAAATTTTTGCTCACGTAATTTTATAGGATTCTTACAATTATGTTGTTAAATAATAATATGACTATAAATAAATAATAAGGGTACAAATAATCCTAGTTTCCATCATATTTTGTCTCCTTCAATTCGTATATCAATCCCAATGACAGAACGGGATGTAACTATTGCTAGGTAGAATACATTTTGTTTGTAACTAGACCGTTAGAAAAAAACTTGTGTATCGATTTTTGTTGATGGCTGACTCATTTTGAATTCTGAAACTAATAACGATATTGTCGTGATGTGACAGGCAATCTGAAATTTTCGTATACAATAATTAATATCATTTATGAAAATTTTCGATGCAAGGTATAGATAGCTATACTGAAAAGTTTTAATATTTACGTTTTAAACTTTAAAATCGTCGACGGTAAAATAACCAAAGAACACTATATCATAAAAAAAAATTATAAAAAAAATCACATCGCATACTTTTTAATTTTAAAATCATTTGTAGTTAAAGCCTCGAATAAAAATTCACTTTTTATCACAAAAAGCAAATTAAAATGAAACAGCCCGTGTTTTTCACCTACCTACTTTAAAATTTTATTACGAAACATCTTCCATTTCCCGTCCGACATTAATCGTGCGCTTTCACGAGTCTTTCATTTTGCGGGGAAGTGGTAAACAATCGTTATTAAATTTGCACGGGTGCTTTCCCTCATCCCTCATTGCGGGCACGAGAGCGCCCAATTTTCTTTAAGGACACAGTAGAGAGGACATCACGGGAAACTCACAAATGTCCACGGTAATAATATTATCTGAAGAGCCATTAATTTCTTGAAAACTTTAGTCGGGTCTTTAGTATCGTCCACATCCATTAGAGCAAATAATGTATTATATGTGGAATAGTTAGTTACTTTGGCATAACGCAAAATTTTACTCCCCACTTCTTTTATGTAGAAAGTGAAAATATTTTTAATTGTAGAATGTTAAGGAGCTATTTAAACCCTTATTTTGAAACATTCTTTATTGGTGCTCCACTTGTATTGATCTTACCGTGATGTTATATAACCTATATATAGCCTTCTTCGATAAATGGGCTATCTAACACGAAATAATTTTTAAGAATGTTCTGAGATTAGCGCGTTCAAACAAACTCCTCAGCTTTATAATATTAGTATAGATTTTGAAATTATCTTTTATTTTGGCAGCGCTGTGCGATGGTGTACAATGTTCGTTTGGAGCATCATGTGCGGCGGGGGAATGTATTTGTCCAACCGACTGCACTGGAGCGGCGCGTGAACCAGTTTGCGGCAGTTCTATGCAAACTTATCCCAACGAGTGTGAACTGCAGAAGGCGGCCTGCAGATTGCCTCCGCCAGGAACACTGCACGTCATATTTTATGGAGACTGCAAAGATCGCCTAGCCGTGGTGCCGCCAATAGCTATGAGTATGTTTATAGTTTTAAATTTATAAATTCATTCATCTTCTTTAAAGACACGACTAACTGTTTTGTATTGAGATTACGTGACACAATCCGGTATTTGCTTGGTTTAACGCACACATTACGAATGCCAGAGAAATTGAAATCAATTTCATTTTCACTTTCACTGAACGCGCCGCAGCTCGGACGGTGGGACGCAGCGAAAATATTTACTACCGGACCGTCATCGACACAGTTGTTAGCTGTAATTCCAATAAAGCGAGCCCGCCCTCGATCAATTAACTAACTTTCCGCTTTATCGCTCGACTAACACGCAAATATTTGGGGATGGGTAGCGACGACCGCGATGACCACGACCGAGGCGGAGGAAGGCTCCACGAACGTCGCGGCGACGGATGGGGGCGCGCCAGACTCGGCCGTGTGTCGCGACATAAGATGCGACTTCGGCGCCAGCTGCGAGGTCGGGGCTGATGGATATCCGCGTTGCTCCTGCCTCTTTGAGTGTCCGCATGACGATGAATACTTCCCGGTTTGCGCTTCGGATTTTAGGCTTTACCCGAGCCTGTGTGCTATGCGCAAAGAGGGCTGTCAAAAGCAGCTCGAGCTGAGGTTGCGGCCGCTGGACCTTTGCAAAGGTGGGTCTTTGTGCTTCACTAACATAGCTAAACAGTTTGTGGGCGGAATCAATAGTAGTTTCGTTTTGAGTGTTATTATTTAGCGAAATATACACGCTTTCGAAAATGAAGTGTCGTAACCGCAGGTATGGAAGTGAGGCCTTGCGGTAACAACAAAGCGATGTTGGATCCAACGACCGGTCTTGAAATTGACTGCGGAAACGGACCTCACCGTCAAGATTGCCCCGCCGGTAGCTACTGCCATATCACATTGACCGCCGCGCGATGTTGTCCTAAAAGTAAGTAGCGCAAAGATCAAATTGGAGTCCAATTACATTAGTGTGCTCAGTAACTTTGATCGAAATTAATTTCTCAACATAAATTGAAAGCTGAACAGAAAATTAAGTCAACGTCAGCGACAGTTTTAATATCACTGTAGGCTTGTCGTTTACAAATTAAAAATTATACAGTCTGTTACGTTTGAAATTAAAACGAAAATCACGGGTAAGTGGTCTATTGTGTTTTCCGTTTAGATACGAATCATTGTATTGTTGTTTCGTTGTTACGCTTAAGTTATATAAATATAAGCAGAAAGACATATGTATGTACGTTTTAGCGTGCGTCTAACATTAACGAAACCGTTGAAAGGCTTAAATAGAAATAATAAACACACGAATGCGTCTATCATTTTCACATTTCCATAACATTACGTTTCCCCCTTTTGTGATTCCATTCATAATATAGTACCCACCAAACCGGTGATTTGTCACGGTGAAGATACTAACGGTACGTGGCACCGCGACTAAATTGTATGAAAACACGCTAACCGTTTGTCGCTCTGAGTCCTTTGTCGTCCCGGCGGAATATTCCGATATCACATGCGAGAATTTTCCAACAGACGATACGAAGGCGGCGGATGAAAAAAAGTCGCATTGTTCGGAGAGTACGTATGGATGTTGTTCGGATGGTTCGACTCCAGCTACTGGTCCTCATGAGGAAGGTTGCGTCCCTAGCACGAGCTGTGGTTGCAACAGACTTGGGTCAGTTAGGGAGCAGTGCGACGAGAGCGGTCAGTGTTCGTGCCGGGCGGGCGTGGGCGGACTCAAGTGCGACCGCTGCGAACCCGGGTATTGGGGTCTGCCGAGGATCGGAACGGGACATGCCGGTTGTATACGTGAGTATAGCTCACTACCTTTAGACACAACCATAAGAACTAACTGCTTACCTTCAAGCGAAATCCGCAGCTCAACTTGGGACATAGGGCTGAGTTCTTAACTGCACTGGATTGATACAAGAAACAAACAGTCAAAACGGAAAATCTGCCCACTGTTGACTCACAATATCATCAATATTACTCGTGGTAGGACCTCTTGTGAGTCCGCACGGGTAGGTATCACCACCCTGCCCATTTCTGCCGAGAAGCAATAATGCGTTTCAGTTTGAAGGGTGGGGCAGTCGTTGTAACTATACTTGATACCTTAGAACTTATATCTCAAGGTGGGTGGCGCATTTACGTTATAGATGTCTATGGGCTAAAATCAGCACACTCAACATTTTTTTGGAGTAATAAAGCCTTTTTTTATTTAGCGTGCGGCTGTTCGGCCTTTGGTTCAGTCAGAGAAGATTGCGAGCAAATGACCGGGCGATGTGTTTGTCGAACTGGAGTGCAAGGTCAGAAATGCACTGTTTGTGCCGACCACAGACGCAGACTTGGACCCAACGGATGCTCTGATCGTGAGTTAAAAGTATTTTACCACCAAATATAATTAAACCTATAACGCTAGTAGAATATCATTGTTTTGAGGTAAACTTTAAGTAAATGCATTAAATAATTATGCTAATTTGAACTCATCCGGAGTTTTCATAGGAGAAATTTAAAAAAAATTAAACGTAATAATAAGTGATTTGAATCACTTAGTTCGGACAAGAATCGTATGCAAATAAAAAAAAACACGTACTAATTTCATCTACACGGAACTTTGGTAGTTGAATATAACGATGTGTGAGTTTATTTTAGCTGTGTGGGTTATTTTAGCAGTGACACATTATAGGTTAAAAGTTACAACAAAAGTTATTTGAAAGTGAATATTTTTGCATTTTTTTTAAGACGCACGATGTAGTCTTTATAATTTTAAACGTACCTTATCGGGAGAATGCAAAGCATTTCTTAAGTATATACCTCCTCCTCGCGTCGTTTCCTCACTGCTGAGGGTGGTGACCATTATATTTCGACAGGATTTTACTTCTTGTAATGTCCCTCAGCGCCTCCGATCATTGGCTTCATGAAGGGCTTCGTGGAATGGGATCTCTAGTGTGATGCGGATTTGATCAAACCACCTTGTCGGATTGCGCCCGCGCGGTCTCTTTCCCTCGATCTTCCCTGTCACGAAAAGTCTCTCTAGACTATCGGGGATGTCTATAACATACCTTTCTAATTGTCTATGTTTTGAAGTCCACATTGAATAAATAATATAATAAAAGGTTGCTTCTGTTTTGATTTCCACCTGTCAATAAAATATTTACCTTGTAATAATGGAAAAAGTAAAACAAAATATCAAAATAAATCCCTAAGTCATTACGTACTAAAATCAATTTTTACATTAAGTATTTACCAAAAAAACAAATCTGAAGGGCTTATTTTTGTTTATACCAAAGCTTTCTTCATCCCTTTTTAATATGAAACTATACATTTTTCGTGAGGGGTGTCTTTATTACGCGAAAGTAGTGGCACCTTACTTGACCCTTGTCAAGAAAATGCTTTCTTCACGTACCCATACCCGTCTCTTAAAGACAGATTCACCTTATAAATTTTACTCCATATAATAATAGTCTGTAATTCGTGAATAAAATAAATAAATAAGCTTCGGCGTAACAATAAAAAATATCTCAATCGAAAATATTGAATTGACAATTGTGTAAGTACTACGAAATCGGATATCTCTACTTGAAATATGTATAAGACCTGTAAATCCTAATTATCAATATTTATTCTTAAGTAAAATCAATGAAACTTCTGTCTAAAGAAAAATGAGTAGGTATTTTTGTGGAAAGATGGGGCTGTCTAGGCATCACATGTGAAGCCGTTGTCTATGGCGATGACTTATTTCAAACCTTGCTTAAAGTAGAATATGTTATAGTGCTGTGGTGGTGTGGTATGTTATAGTGTGGTATTATCAGCCGTTGAACTTTGTAGCGTCCCACTTTCCGTTGTCTAATGATGCAAGCTTACATGCTGATACCACTTCGAGTAATTTCTAGCGTGTATTTTGTTTAAAAGAAAGTAATTTAGGAGTTTATTCTAAAATTGTTTCTGCAGCGGAAACAGGAGGCGTAGCGTCATCTTGTTCGGAACTGTCGTGCTATTTCGGTGCGGTTTGTACTGAGCGCACAGGAGGAGCGCTCTGTGAATGCACAGCAGCACCCTGCCCCGACAGCGATATGAACATGCTGGTGAGAAACATCAATAAAAAAATACGACAATAACCAAAATGTTTTTTTTTTATTTTGTTGACATTAATAAATTTTTGGGGTCATTGCCTTAAAAAGTTTCCTGTGCCGTTCAATCACAACTCTACAAAAAAAATATTTCGTTCTTTGTCCTAACGTTTATACCAGGTTTTTCCGGTTCACAAAAACGAAAATAAAATACCTTTTTTTGGTATAAAGTTTGCTTTTGTGATAGTTATAGTAATAATACTAAATTTTCAACTTTATTATAAATTTTAATTAATGTTAACACTTTAAAAAAAACCGCGCTATGAGAGTGGGGTGTTTACGTTTACACAATGCCACTAGATGGCACCCGAGTCATAAACAACGATCAAATGTTTTGTACAAGCCCAGAAAAACATAAAATGTCACGAAAGTGTAAATACGATGCTGATGCATTTTGTTTCATATGTGGTCAATTTATTAAAGTTCAAAAGCAAACTGTTTCATGCCATGTATTTTTTTTCGTCTAATTACAATCGAAATTTTATGATCGGATCAAAGTCAAATTTGATGTTGACCCGTGAATTATGAATCATTTACTAAAACACAGGCAATCACAAAAAAAAAATTCGTACCCAATGCTGACCAAAATCCAACAGGTATGCGGCAGTGACGGCAAGACTTATGAGTCTGAATGCCATCTAAAGTTACAAGCGTGCCGCACGCAAGAAGACATCGTGGTACAAGCGTTCGGTCCTTGCAAGCTAAATGAGCTGGCTGGTACAGCCGGCCCCCTCAGACCCTCATCTCCCATTCAATTCACGCAACAAGACGACGGAGCGGCATCCAAATCAACCAGACATCTGCTCAACCCAGATAAATATTACAATAAATACGATTGGACGAAGAAAGAAACATCCAGTGATTTCGACAGTATTTTGACGGGCCAGAAATTTAAAGGTGAGCTAAATACACGAACATTATTATTATTATTGCTTTAGATGGGTGGACGAGCTCACAGCCCATCTGGTGTTAAATGGTTACTGGAGCCCATAAACATCCACAACCTAAATGCGCCACCCACCTTGAGATATAAGTTCTAAGGTCTCAAGTATAGTTACAACGGCTGCCCCACCCTTCAAGCCGAAACGCATTACTGCTTCACGGCAGAAATAGGCAGCGTGGTGGTACTCACTCGCGCGGACTCACAAGAGGTCCTACCACCAGTATTAATTGAATTCATAATCCGGCTTAAAATTGTTTTTAGAAATATTGTTTGAACTCATCAACATATTCACATAACAAAGCAAAAAAGTGGATATAATTCTAATCTATTTTGAAGCTCGATATTGGTTACGTGTAATTAGTAAAATATTAAGTTCCCTGTACGTCGTAATTGCTGACGTCTTATCATGCTTGGGATAATTATGTGGCGATCTAATTACTACATACAGCAATGTTTTTTTTTTCTTTTACTAACAGACGACGAGGTCATGTTTCGTTTTCAGCTGAATAATTTATGTTATGCCGAATATATTGCCCAAAACATTTATGTCGTTATTTATGTATTGTGAAGGATAATATAGTCCGATTCGCCTTAACGTTTTTGTGAGACCTAATGTATTACTTAACGAGACGTGACCTCGCGTGCTTGCTTTTTCCGACGTTCATTACTTCCAATGTAGATTTACACGATTCCAACCCAATTTGGAGTCTTATCTTGATAGTGTTTCGGGAGAGCCTTAACTAATTACGATTGAACGTTTTTGTCATGAGTTTTTGTTCTCGCCGACTCCATTACGTATTCCGTTAAAACGCCTTTATCATTGACGTTATTGATTGGACTTCCGTGTACGATTTGTTTTCTATGCGGCAGCTTCGGGATTCGTTAGTGACATTGCTTAATTGAAGAACTCACTTTGGGTTTCATTGTTTTTCAGTTCTTTTAAATACGCAACAGTTGAAATGTAAAATTATTTTATGATGAAGTAATTGACGAAAACTTAATTCAATTAATTCTGGGTTTGGCTTGTGATTTGTATGCTGATTGATTGGTATGCTGTTGTTAGGTACACTTTTATCCACGTCCATAAATAAAACTAGTTATAAAATAATAATAATAAATATTTAAATGTTTTTGTGGTCTTTGTCTTTGTCTTTTGTCTTTGTTCAAAATATAATAAATTTAAGTGATCGATATCATTACTTATTTGGTCACAACACTACAACAATCAAATTAGAACTGTCATCGAGAAAATAAAGAAATGGAAATAGTACGAGTATAATATAATAATAGATTTTGACAGTGCACAACTGAGATTCTCTGAGC
Organism: Bombyx mori; assembly: GCF_030269925.1. Taxonomy (NCBI): domain Eukaryota; kingdom Metazoa; phylum Arthropoda; class Insecta; order Lepidoptera; family Bombycidae; genus Bombyx; species Bombyx mori. The sequence continues at coordinate 11,252,203 of NC_085111.1, forward strand.
TACGAAATACCGACAGAAGTGTAAAGTATATGAGTAAATGTAAAGTAAAGTAAAAAGTAAAGTAAAGTGTAAGGTACTTTATATATGAGTAAAGTATATGAGTAAACGTCAGGTTCGCAAACAGCAACGACGGCAACTGTCGGAGCGGTGGGCGCCCTGCTCGGCGACCTCTGCGCTGAGGACGCGGAGTGCTCAGCACTCGCTGGTGCATATTGCGCGCGCGGCGGCTGCGTTTGTAGACGTGGCTTCACACCCACACTGAACAGAAAGGCTTGTGTTGGTAAGTACAATATAAAGACAGAGTATAAAGCCCATAACCACAAGGTCTACTCCTCGTAGAAAGGAGGCAAATGAAGTAGGCTGCTATCTCATGTTTACACCAACAGTAAAGTAACAATTAATTTCGGTTTGGTAGCCGTTCGATTTTGATTTCCTGTCTCCAAATGAGGAGTGAAATTTACCTGATGATTTCGTAGCGAGTTGGTCGCTAGCTACATCAATAAAATCTCTAGTTCTTTACTATCGGACACGTTTTTAATATTACGGCATGTTCATAACAATATGGCCGCTGCAACAGATGTAATGCCCCAAATGATGATTATATCACTATTTACTCTGCACTACCTTTGGTTGACTGGTAGAGAATGCCTTAGGCATTAAGTCCGCCAATGTAAATTTTACATGAAGTGTAATAAATAAATAAATAAATATATCAATATACCTATCAGCTTTTTGTGACGTAAATCGTCAATGCTGTAAAAAGAAACCCTTTAGTCATCGTAGTTTTAGTTTATAATTACAGTGTTAAGGAATTCTTATAAAAATATATAGTAACAACCGGCAGAAGTAACTACGCAGTAATTCACTCTACGAGCAAACATATATGAGACTTAAGATTAAGATTTTACTGTCCATTTTTTTATGTGTCAAGTTGTTGTACTTGTGTTGTTGCATTTGAGGCTAAGCTCGTAGTAGCACATATAATTTAAAAAAATAACTGCTCAAAAATAATTCACTCTGGATGGTGTAAGTACATATTCTAACCCATACTCAATACATTTCAATCTGTTCTCCTTCCTAGAGGCGTTGTATTGAAAAAAAAACAGTGATTGTTTTCTATCAGTCATTTACGTTTATAATGGTTAAAAGTTTCAACGTTTTTTCAGAATTTGTTATTGATTTTAGGCTCATATTTGTACCAGGATAACATTATCGAAGCAGCAGCTATTGATAATCTATTTATAAGCAAATCTGATTAGAGTCTAAATCTGAAACAGTTCTACTTTATTGTAATAGTCTTTGTAGACTTGCTTTAGGGAATGAAACCACGCAAAGGAAATTTTATTCAGTCGACCTACTTTCTTAGCTTTATTTTGTATTCATATTTTTTTACGGGTACATTAATAATTGTGTACATTTCACTACAAAAGTAAAATTTCCATCAAAGTAATTATCTAAAATAACAATTGTATTTACAACCCGTTCGTTAAAATCCGATACGATTTATTTACAGAGCAAATAACGCAAGAGACCACAGAGGAATACAGTGCTTGCCTATCAGAGCCTTGTTATAATCTCGGGACTTGTATCGATTTGCCAGGATCGACTTACACATGTCTGTGTGCCGGTCCTTACACCGGCAACAACTGCGAGAGTCTGGTCAAAGACGAACTATTGAATGCTTATATCGAAACTCCGTCTTTTGACGGCTCATCTTACATACGGCTAAAACCCTTGAAAGCTTATCACAAGTTGAACATCGATATTGAGTTTAAAGCGTTCTCCGAGAACGGGGTTATACTTTACAATCAACAAAAGGCGGACGGAACTGGTGATTTCGTTTCGCTTGCTTTGGTCAACGGATATTTAGAATTTAGGTGAGCCCTAGTACTTATATTTGTTGAACGCTAAAATATTCTTATATTAAAAAAGAACGAGTTATTTATAGCCATCTCTTTTCTACATTGCCTTATTTGTATTCAGGTACAACCTCGGTAACGGTGTTCTAGTTCTGACGTCCTTAGAAAAAATATCTATGAACGAGTATCACAAAGTATCTGCTAAAAGATATCATCGTGACGGTATATTGTCAGTTGATGATATGGAAGATGTTGTAGGGCAATCGATGGGACATTTGAAAGCTTTGGATCTCGCCGAGGATGCTTACGTTGGTTCTATACCTACCAATTACTCGAGGTAGGCTAACTAGCTACTTATCTTAATACAATTTACTCTTTATTGCTAATGTATTTTTTTTTCATACTATTTTTAAAGTCACTTTTCTTGTAATTACAGTCTCTTACATAAATATTTCTTTTCAGGGTATTCGATAATATCGGTACGCGTAACGGATTTGTCGGCTGCGTAAAGTACTTACGGATAATACGTCATCAAGTAACAAAAAAATTGGGCCGGCCCGACTCATTAGTGATCGCCATTGAAAACGTTCGGGAATGTCAATCGAATCCATGTATGAGTATTCCATGCACGAACGGAGGCACGTGTAAATCTATTGAAGGGTCGGTCACCGAATATACTTGTAGTTGTCCTATTGGATTCCAAGGAGCCAATTGTGATGAGAGATTAGATCCGTGCGAGTCAAATCCTTGTGGATATGATGAAGGGCTATTGTGTGATATTGGAAGCGACGGTGGCCATGTCTGCCGATGTTTATTTGGAGGTGAAATCGGCTCCAATGGAAATACTTGCAGCAATGGTACATTTTTGTTTAATAATTTCGGAAAAATACTCTAAATACCTCATTTATTTTATCAAAATTTGTTGGGGCCTGTTTCAGACGTAACTGTAATTCAAGAAACGTGGTCTCCTCAATTCAACGGGACTAGCTACATTGAATTACCGCCACTCGAAGGCCTGGGCAAAGCGTTCAGAATAGAAATTTGGTTTTTAACGAACCGATTTTCCGGAATGCTCCTCTACACAGGGCAGTCTAATAAAGCCAAGGGGGATTTCATTGCGATTAACTTGGTTAATGGTTACTTACAATTTAGGTACAATTTGGGCAGCGGTATCGCAAATATAACGTGAGTAAACCACTCAATTTTTATTTAATAGCCAAGATTTTATGTAAACAAATAAATGCTTACTTTGGCCTGAATTTCTCTAGCGTTGAAATCGTTACAGGTCCCCGGTACCAATTACAAAAGGTCGTTGGCACCGAGCTCGAGTATCGCGCGCTGGTCGACACGGAAGTCTACAACTCGACCACCATCCGACCCAAAAAGGCCATTCATTACCACCACTGACACATTTAGAATTGACTTTACCGCTGTTTATAGGATCTTTGCCGTGAGTTTAACTTACCGAATCTGTGATGTCTTTTTTCATGTATTTGTTTTTAAGAAGCGTAATTCCGTTATTCATTTTTTGGAATTTATTTTTCCAAAGTCATTAACAGCTCAGGCGCTAACTAAATTAATTTATTCAGTGGTGAATATGTTTTGATCGAAATAATTACACTTCCTATTTGTAAAAACGATAAAACAATTTAACATAATACTCGGTTTTTCTTCCCAATATGAATAAGAATCATGATAATAGATTTATGATTGTTCGCAGCGCTTACATCCGACCTCACAAAATGTCAGGAGTGACGAGCAGTTTTATTGGAGCCTTGCAACAGGTCTTTGTGAATGGTAATCCACTGACTCTATATAGTGCTGATACGACTAAGTGCTCTATGATTCAAGACGAAGAACATTTGCCTTGCGCTACGACTGGCGTTACTAAATACACAGGACCACCTTGTGGAGATGGTGAGTAATTGAAATTTAAATTTTAAAGATCGAACTGAGATTGTGAAAATATTTATATAAGATGAATCCCTTTAATAGTTTAAATTGCGCGTTCAGTGTTAAAGCAAAATACTTTGTACCAGAAAATTAAGAGTATATTTATGCTATTACTCACCTCCTTTTAATAAAGTAGTTTAGATTTTGTGCTAATGTGGAATATGTACCGTGTAAATAAACATGAAAGTTTCAATGAATTAATCTTGTATGTTATGAAATGGTTGAGGTTTTCATGTTGGAAATTTTTCGACAGGTCTCACTCCGTGCAAGAACAACGGTACATGCATCCCTTTGCTTAACGAATACAAATGTATTTGCCATGATGGTTATCAAGGAAGAAACTGTGAAATAGAAAAGGTTAACGTGGAAATGCTTAATGAAAGAAGCCCTGTAAATTTCGATGGCAATAATTACTTTTCCTACCGTAGTAGAACAAGTCGCAGGTAATTTCTTGCTTTCTTTTAGCTTAACTGATTTTTCGGTAATACAGCGGTAATAATGAAAAGTTCTTCGTCATAATGAGAATCGCGTGCCCACAAGGGCTTAATAAAATAAAAAACAATAAATCATTTCAGCGGAGTGTCATATGGTTTTAGGTCCTTTGGTAAGAAAATACACTTCCGCAATTATTTGTACCGAGAACTAGGTTGTATAATTAAAAATAATTTAAACCTCATTTCGAAATTAATTTTAATTTCAAAGAATACTTTACACTGTTACTGTTGGGTTCATTTACTTTGGTGTAAATAACTAACATATTTTCTATATTTCTAGCTTACGTACTAACAACGGACATTACGGTGTAAGATAACATTGAAAGGATCCGTCAGACACTTCTTAGTTCTAAACTTCACTGCAATCTTAGATTAGGTAATGGTGTTTTAAAAATAATGCTTTGGATTACGATGTTTTTGAGGCTGGTTTTAGAATGGCAAAATCTGTGAATATTTCTGAGTTTAGTCTGTTTTCATTCACAACAATTGTAGGTGTAAGTTTTTGTTAATATCGCTAATGGCAGCATATAACAACATGTGTTTACCTGTCAAGTTGCCGATGTAACAATATATAAATAAAAAATATAAAAGGTAAAAACCTATTATATTATATAGTCTGCTCTTAAATATATTTTCTAAATGTCATTAGTTTACTAAAATCGGTCCAAAACTTGCCTCATTAAGTTAATCAATGTTTTCAGTAAATGGTCTATGAATATTTAACATGCTTCTTCCTGCTTGTGTCCACTTATAACATCATTTGGTTCGGTATTGTTTTTATGATATGGATTAACTTGTAGTAGGATATATGATTATTGTAGTACAAACTTTACCATTTCATTCCGTTATTTTGTTAAATAAAATTTTAATTTTAACTGTATAGTGAATTTAAATATAATTCAGAATATTGGACTTCCCTCTTGATTTGTCGGTAACTTAATGTTCCTGATAAGTTTTTTTTTTGGAATTTCCTCAAGTATAAAGTCGATCTAAGTCAAATAAGTTACCCTCAACTTTAAGTATTTACATAAATGCGTTAAACTTAACAACGTAAATGGAAACACTGTTTCTAAGATAAACGAATGGATACTTACACAATTTTCCTCGTAGCTTCCCTGTTAGAGTGAGATTTTGTTTTTCGCGAGTTTTATCTTTATTATTTTTACCTTTTCGTGAAATACTTTTTTTGTTTGTTTTGTTACTGTGCTTTTTGGATGCTAATTTTGTTGAGATAGCTTGATAGATTGAGATAGTTTGGATGTTTAAATTTGTTGAGATAGCTTTTTAGCAATGTTATGATCTCACTAAACTTACATTCTAATGTTTTTAGGAATAGCGGAGCTCGCGGTATTAGATACGAAATAAAATTTCGAACTTACAACGATTCGGGCCTTCTTATGTGGCGACGTAAAATAGGTGTTCGTCCCAGAGACTTTATAGGATTGGGTCTTAGCGATGGAAAGCTTCAGTTAATATATACAGATACAGATTCTAAGGATATGAATTCTGCTACCCACGAAGATTGGTTTCAGTCTCTAGAGTCCAAGAAAAGGGTTGATGATGGGAGGTGGCATACCGCGACGATACGGCGGAGGAAGAGACTGGCCATGCTTCAGGTTGACGACTTGCCACCGGTCAGAGGATACTCGCAATCATTGCTTGTGCCCTCGAAATCGAACCCCAAATTATGGATCGGTAAGTACCTTAAAACTGTAACAGTGAAATAAAACGAATTCAGTCTCTTCATAATTATCATCCCGCTACAGGACACTTTCCAAAATACGACACGATTTCAGATTTATTGTCCTATAAAGATGTTATTCAGTTATTTCTATACAAATTTTCCCAATTTCATTTTAGATAAAGTCATTGCCCTAGTGTTATTTTAAGTTGTAACATTTCTACAGGGGGCTCACCGACATTGCCTCTGGGGTTGCCAGCCGCTCTATACAGTGGCCTCCGCGGTTGTGTAGCGAGTGTCAAAGGGAACGGACGACATATCGACCTAAATTCACCTATACGACCGACAACCATCTTGCGACATTGTAATTAAAAAATTAAAGTGATTAAATAATATTAAAAGTATTATTTCTGAGATGTTTTAAATAGTATATAAAACTTGACAATACAGATGTATTCTGGTTTTTATTGTGTTTTTTTTTTTTCTTTTTGTTAGTATCAAGTAGTAGTATTCATATTATGATTTCAGCATATATGTTTAGTGCAATCTTTTGTATTATGAACATAAATTGATATGAAATAAAATTCTCTCTTCCCCGTACTCTCTGAATTACGTCTATTTTACTATTAATTTATATTTACTTTTAATTTAATTTACTACAAATATTATATCCACCTCTTAGTGCATATTCACATAAAACATTGCCATAATGATAATTTACTATAAGTTTACAACTGATCATATCATTACCCAATATAGGTGCTCGGACACATCAGACATGAAAAGTAGAGTATAAATCTTGCAAAAACTTCTTAATATTAAGAAGATCTTATTATTAAATTGTTAACTCTAGTAAATTATAGTATACCTATAAATGTTTATTCGAAGACAAAATATTTTGGAAGTAGAAATGATGGTACGTTATGTTTTTAGATAGATTTCAGTTGGGATGAATGCGATTGATTATCTCTATAGATTGTCCTTTATTTGATACGGGGTACCCGCAAATTTGATCCTTAGTTAAGAAGTTTCCGTCACACATTTTCCGCTTATCTGATCCAACTGCAATCCATCGCAACTTACTTTTAATCATCATGCCTTTCTTCTGATATTTTAATTTTAAAGCTTACAATATCCGCGGTATCCTATAAATAATAGGTTTGTTGAATATTAAGGCTATTAAATCGTGAAGTATTGCAATAAAAAACCAGACTGATACTTTCATTGCTCTTCAAACTGTTAATGTATGTTTACATTAAAAGAAAATTGTAGTTCAATGTTTAACTGCTTTAATAGTTACGTACATTCCAATACGAAATAATATAAAAATACATTGTAAATTTTCATATCGACGTGTCATATCATTTTTATTTAGAAATCGTTAAAATATTATCCCGAAATAGTTTTTAAGATTTGATATTTTATAATTAAATGAACGGGATACGAGTTTTCTGTTGGTGTGTAATGTCGACATAAAATAGGACAATGATAAATTTTTGGTTATCAGTAGGAAAGTGATTTATTAGTTTTTATATTTATATGTAGTCGTGGTAGAAATTACGCGAAGTAAAAAGTATTTTACTAGCAATCCGAGACGTGGAATGATATTCGTGGATCTTTGGAGATCTGGTGGTTTTTGTAAAAGATATATAAGAAGCACATATCAGCAAATCTCACATCTCGTTATTTTTAATTTACATAATTTGATTTTAATGTTTAAAGGTAAACCGTGCCATAATAATTTTACCGTACATTTTCTGTTGTAATTTACTTTAGTTCAGTTTTTTTTATTTGTAAATAATAATGATAATTTATTTTAGCATTCCTAATATTTTAATAAATTCAGTTCATAACATTCCCTAGATTATGTTATTGTGTGCCATTCATTGTCTTTAACGAATTGCCTTAGCTTATTTTGTGAAAAATAAAATTATCCTTTTTTTATTCACAGATTTATTTATTCCGTATAGTGATGTCACAGTTTTAATGTTTAATGCATTTTTTTGAGATTATCAAGTTTTATTTAAAGGTTAGAAATGTAAAATATGTAAATAGTCTTAAAATAATTTTCACATTGTTTTTACTTTTTGTAGACCTGAAACTCAGTATGACATATAAATATAATGACTATGTATAATCTCAAAACAGCTTAAGGTATATACAAATCAGTAGTTTTCGTCAAAATAACTAAAATAAAAGATACTAAGTGGTATTCAGTATTATATTTAGATTAAGAACATAAAATTCTTTTTAATTTACAAACGAATTTACAAAGGTAAACTCTCTGTAAAAGCATTTTTTCTGCAAAAATTTGCGATCGTACTTGAGAATATGTTAAAATTTATAAAAAAAAACTATTCACTTCTTAACGGTAAAAGTTTTTTTAAGTAAAATTAAATGAATATTGGATTCACTGTAAAATACCCGTCGTAGCGTTAATAAAATTTAACTGTACTAAAAATAACGAATTTCATTTTGATTTCAATTTTATAGCCTTGTAAATTTGTGTAAGAGAAAAGAAGCTAATTAACATTATAGTGAAACTATGTTTAAAGGTTTAGATATTTGCCTAAGGTAATGTTTCGGTTCAGGTTTCTTGTGTGCTAAATGTAAGGCGCTTAGATATTCGTTTCTCTACATTTAACGTAGGGATCTATTTGTAATTTAATGTACTAATAAAACAATGACAATATTAATAAAAATGTAACAGTTTCGCAATAAGCCTTTGCATCTCGCTTCGCGTTCGGCGAAAAAATCTACTTAGATTAGAATCCGTATAGTGAATTCAGACTTAAATTTATGTGATCCGTATTACGTTGAGAGTTGTTATACTTTTAAAACAAATACGAGTAATACACGTCTGTATATATATATAGGGTTTTATAAATATCTTCCAGTCCAGTTTGTCACGGAATATAATTATGTTTTATGTAACTTAGTTTGTTGAGAATATGAAGAGATAATATTAAAATGAGACTGCAAACCGCAATCGATTCTTTTTATTTTAATTACCTCACCTTAGAATTACGTTTCAGATTTAATGTATTTTGAAAACAAAGGCATTCGTGAATTTGTCTCCCTATTTTAACACTTCAGTTGTGTTACCGTAAAATGCCATTGGGATTTCTTAGCGTGATCGAAGCGCTAAGTAGGTATTTAGAAATAATCACGCTGTGACTTTTGGTGTGTAAGTATTATTGTATATCTTATACCTTTAAACTAGCAAATCTTGTATATTAATATATAATAATATATATAATCTGAATCTCGGAAACGGCTCCAACGATTTTCATAAAATTTACTATACAGGGGATTTCGGGGGCGATAAATCAATCTAGCTACGATTTATTTTCAGAAAATGTTGTTTTATTTGTGTTTTCAATAATCAACTCTTCCCGACATCTATTGGCGAATAATAATACTATTTTTCTTAATTGAGGGCAACTAACCGCTCTAAAGACACAACAAGATGGCGTTGTCAAAAAAAAAAACGGAGCAAAGCTCGGTCATTGTCTAATGATATCAATTGAAAAAGAGTTTTTTTTGTTGTATTACGACCAAACTGATAATTTTTCAGGCTGAATCAGTTTAAAGATATGAAATCGACCCTACCTACTGCGGTACCACTACTGTGTACTGTACTCACTACCTGAATGACGATATTTTATTGATGTTATTTTATTCTGACTTACAGCGGTTGGTTCGTTTAGAGGTCTTTGAACTCAATGAAACTAAATAAATGTCACCGCATAGCATGATACATGACTTCAAAGAATCAAATAGATTCAATCGATGTCTTTTTCACCCTTCGAGCGAGAACGTTTGGTGGATTCGTGATCAGAATAGGTGGGACGGTACTATCAGTTCATACGGAATTATCAAGGACCTGATCTCAAATGACGAGTACTTTGGGTACATACGACGCTTTATAAATACAGGCCACGTAACTCGATCGAGTTATGTCGTAAACGAAAATAGCCGAACTGTTTTTTGCATAAATATGCGCTATAGTGCGCGCTGAGACATTTTTACATTTAGACATAACACCGTGTTAATGTTGTTTTCAATATATGTAAGACATGTATATAAGTCGTCGTGGCCTAACGGATAAGACGTCCGGTGCATTCGTGTTGAGCGAAGCACCGGTGTTCGAATCTCAGGCGGGTACAAATTTTTCTAATGAAATACGTACTCAACAAATGTTCACGATTGATTTCCACGGTGAAGGAATAACATCGTGTAATAAAAATGAAACCCGCAAAATTATAATTTGCGTAATTACTAGTGGTAGGACCTCTTGTGAGTCCGCGCAGGTGGGTACCACCACCCTGCCTATTTCTGCCGTGAAGCAGTAATGCGTTTCGGTTTGAAGAGTGGGGCAGCCGTTGTAACTATACTTGAGACCTTAGAACTTATATATCTCAAGGTGGGTGGCGCATTTACATTGTGGATGTCTATGGGCTACAGTAACCACTTAAAACCAGGTGGGCTGTGAGCTCGTCCACCCATCTAAGCAATAAAATATATATGTCGTGGTTAACGACTTTTAGTAATATTAAGACGTTGTTTTGACTATTATTTTAAATGATGAAATGTTGTTTTGATAAATATCACAAAATGTAGGGTAGACTCCGTAACGCCACAGTATAAAATGGCGGTACGTGGACAGAGTCGTGGCATTCCGTGTCAGACAGTCATTCAGTCCGTATCAGACGGTCCGTCGGTCTCAGTCAGTGAGTCTCTGGCAGTTTGTCTGTCGGTATGTGGAACGAAACTGTCGGTTTACCCTATCATTGTGAAAGTTATGTGTGTTGAGTTTCAATTATTATTATTCAAAAGGTTTTATTGACTTTTTATAAACTGAGTTCAACCAAATACGAGTGATGACGGAAATTACCGCTTAGTCATCCCTGCCGTGCGCCGACATATATATATATGAAGACACTACTTCGAAGGACGAGGCTGATTAACGACCGAGCGAAGCTCTTTAAGAACGCGTCTTATCAGCTCTTCGATCGCAAATTTATGGATACTAAATTAGTTAGCTGTTTAAGCAACAGTGCCCTTGTACGAATGGGGGTTTTAGGTGCCGCAAATATTACTAACGGCCCACAAACACGAAAGCTTTTAATTTAATGATACGGACAATTGCGGAACCGTCCGCGGCGAGTTGATACAATACGCCCAACACGATACCGGAACGACCCAATAGCTATTAGCCGATTAGATTGATGAACAAACTTATTTACTACTCCAATACGATTCATTATTAACGTTTTTCATGGTATCGTCTATTAATTTATTTGATTAAGTCGTAAAGTTGGGAAACGGTAGGCTTAGCGTTAATTAAACCCACTTCGTTCTGGTTTCTATATGCTTCACTGATCACACTTTTTCTGGAATACGGGTTTTTCTGGAACATCAAAAACGTGCATTTCGAAGATGTCCAACATTTACAGAGTGTATAATTCTTTGATAATGGTGGTAGACGAGCACACTGTCGACTTTGTGGTAACTATACTGAGACCTTAGAACTTATATCTCAAGGTGTGTGGCGCATTTACGTTGTAGATGTCTATGGGTTCCAGTAACCACTTAACACCAGGTGGGCTGGGAGCTCGTCCACATGTCTAGGCAATAAATAAATAAATAAAGTACTTACCGTCTTTCGAGGATACAGGCAGTGCTAGAAGTGGAGCCAAACGGCTAGTTTCTGAGAAGCACTTCAAACTTGAAAAATGTTACAGTAGGTACAGTCAGGAAAGACCGTGAAGGATTTTATACAAAATCGATCGGTACGTATCAAAAGAGAGTCCTGAAAAATATTCTTGAACACAGTGTTTCTAGGTTGTAGGATACAGCTTGTTAGGGTGGCGGGCAGTGGGATGACCAATGGCTAGAACAATGACACATACCGTACGTCATCAATGTAGATGTAATCAGGAGAAAAATTGACATCGTTCGAATTGTATTATTTATAAATAAATAAAATAGCTTTTTATTTTTAAATCTTTTATACCATAACGCAGCTTACCTAATTCTTAATATTAATATTAATAGGTATACTCAATCTAGTAGTTATTTATTGATTTATACGAAGGCCTCCTCCAACTCCATCCATCATTCGCGGCTTTGAAACAAATTTATTGAGTTCTTCCATGATCATTGATCTCGTGATTAGCCCATCATTTTTTGACTAACCTTTAAATATTTTACCTAATGGACCATTCCAACGCATATATGTGTATATTTTACAGTTCAACTTATATCAGTATAACATAGAGTTTTCAGCCCCGAATTCTGTTATACTCTTTAAGTCCATTAAAAATATGCAATAATCGGTAAGTATACGACTATCCGTGCTGGAGTCATGGTCCAGACGGCTGGCCGATCCTTCGGCTGGTCGTAGGACCGTCGAGGCGATTCGCCCGGTCCTTGTGGATTGGGTGAATCGTGACAGAGGACGCCTCACTTTCCGGCTCACGCAGGTGCTCACTGGGCATGGTTGTTTCGGTGAGTTCCTGCACCGGATCGGAGCCGAGCCGACGGCAGAGTGCCACCATTGTGGTTGCGACTTGGACACGGCAGAGCATACGCTCGTCGCCTGCCCCGCATGGGAGGGGTGGCGCCGTGTCCTCGTCGCAAAAATAGGAACCGACTTGTCGTTGCCGAGTGTTGTGGCATCGATGCTCGGCGACGACGAGTCGTGGAAGGCGATGCTCGACTTCTGCGAGTGCACCATCTCGCAGAAGGAGGCGGCGGGGCGCGTGAGAGACGCACAATCCCGCCGCCGTCGAGCGGGGGCCAGGGAGGCGGATCTCGCCCAAGCCCTGGCCCTCTAAGTGTTTCGGGTCCCCCTCACATGTCGGTCTGGGGACCGGCGAGGGGGGCCTAAGAAGACGACGTGCAAGCTGCTCTGCACGCGTTTTACGCAAGAGCATCCGGGTGATGGAAGGCCGGCTATCCTCGACCCATGCTGGTTCTGGCCCAGCGGGGTATTCCGTAGGGTAACCCACTCTAACCGGCGCCATCTAGGCGGGCTTCGGACAGTCTGCCGACCGAGAGGGCTGGTGGTCGTGGCGCCGACGACCGCCAGTCCGGCGTCCCGAGGGGGAGGGTGATGGGAGAGATGTGCTTCGCACTAAACACTTCACTTTCCCCCCTTTGCCTTTTCATGAGTTCTGTCTCATGCGAGGTTTGGACGTTGGTTGTTGAGCGACAGGAGGTTTTAGTCAGTTCGACTCTGACATACCCCGCCCAGTATCCCCAGAAAAGGGCGGAAGTCCGGCGATTTCCTCCTGACCAAAAAAAAAAAAAAAAGTATACGACTATAAGTATACTTATAGTAATAAGTATACGTAATACGTATAAGTATAAGCATAAGTATACGACCTATAAAATAGGTATTTTATTAAGTTAAAAGGGTATATATAGTAAATCAAAAAGATAAACCGAGCACTGGTCAGAAAGGCTAGACAGTAATTATCTCTAACACGATGTTCACGAACGGAGCAAATAAACACATCAAGATACCCTTAAGGTATTTACTACAAAACTGCGTAATATACGAGGGCACAAAAGGCTCACGATACGAACGGATTGATATATCATCCTCCAGCGAGGCCTCCTCTAATCTCAACTAGCCTGAATTATGGTGTAGAAAATATCTTCTCATTCTTTGCATAAGCCATAAATCACGTGAGCCACCGGAATCCCTCCGGGCATTATGAAGGAGGAAAATAAGCAATAGGTAGATATTAACCACAAAAAGTGAAATGCCATTTTGTGTTGTATTTCTAAAGCAAACGGAGGAGATATTATTTTACATGATAAAACGTTACTAAGCCACGTAAAGTTGATCCGATGAATTTTTCACATAACAAAAGTAATTGTCACTTGTCATTTTCCCTGGTCTGGTTGAAATATGTATACGAAATGTATTTTGAACGCAATACAGATAGCATATCAGATTTTCAAAGGTTTCGTGTCGCACGATTGTTTTGTCGTGGAAATACTGTACACCTAAATAATATCTTAAAGCACTTAACATTAAATAATAAAATACACGTTCGTAAATATTTTCGGCATTATTTTTTGTAAATTCTGGATTTTTTAATACAATAAACCTATAAATGCTGATGATTTAATTAATGTGATGCGTTTTGTAAAACGGTACGGGTAGCTGACGCCTTTTTCTGCCGCAAAGCGAAAATTCAATTTTTTTATTTATTGCTTAGATGAGTGGACGAGCTCACAGCCCACCTGCTATTAAGTGGTTACTGGAGCCCATAGACATCTGCAACGTAAATGCGCCACCCATCTTGAGATATAAGTTCTAAGGGCTCAGTATAGTTACAGCGGCTGCCCTACCCTTCAAACCGAAACGCATTACTGCTTCACGGCTTCATTTGTTCCGGTTTGAAGAAAGGGAGGAGAGAAAGTGAGATACAATTGAGATTTCGATCACGTGATTCGTATTGAACCACGAGCCTCAAAAAGGCTAGCGGCACTCGCTGCTGGGCCATAAGCTAGTACACCCATTAAGCAATAAAAAAGAAGGTATCGGCATACGAACGAACCTACTAAATGGTAACGAAATGGAATCATAAAAACATCGCGTGCTCGTCGCAACCGTTTTATCACTTTATTAAATGCTTGAGTCGTTACTGCCGGTCGAATGTTTTCGAGGTGTGAAGAAGTTCATTCCTAAGAAAACTATTTGCGGTTGCATGGTCTACACTAATTTTGCAATGCTTGTGAAACTACATTTTTGACACAACAACACATTTATTTACTTTCAAAATAGTTGTTACGCGAATCTTCTTTAATGTTCTTACTATTTTTAACATTATGAATATATTAGTATATGTATGTATATTATATTGACGTGACGTCTTATAATTCGATGGAGCCGGCTGCACGCACGAAACAACATGACTCATGCGGCGTTACCTCGCTCTGAGGCGTTCCATTTAAGGCTTGAGTGAGTGTTAAGTGCAAGCGAGAGCGCGCAAAGAGCGACAAAGAGGCACAATCGGCTTCCGCATTCGGCAGCGTTCGACATCTGTCTCTCTCCTACATGAGTGAGCGATGCATCCGCGTGGACAGCTGCTATACAAAAATGAAAGCATTCCATCAGTATTTTCTTATGACATTGTCACGTTCAACTATCGTCAGTAAACCGAATTAACAGACAACCGATTTATTTTATTTTATTTAAATTGATTTAATTAATGGTCCAAAGTCGTAGTGGCCTCAAACCTCAAATAGAGTGTACTCGTATGAAGCGATATGAAAATGCTCGTATTAAAATCCCATCTCTAATAAACTGCCCATCCAATACGTGCTCACAGGCAATGTCCACTGTAAACGAACAACATTCCTCATGTCCATAATTGATAGTTACAAGTGTGGCAACTAAATAGGCTCCCTAATACTGAAAATAATATTGACGTAATAAAAATGTTACGGGATGTCCTTATGTCTAACTAAGGCCATAAAATCGGCTTACGGACCACAGAACAAGCAAAAAGTGTCAGAAAAACATTTCAGCATTACTAATAATGAAAATTTTTAATTTATAATAATACTATTTGCAAAATAATAGAGACGTGTGAAATAAAAGAAAGATTTTTTACACACCGAATGAGGTGAGATTTATTTTATATTTAATAGGGACGGCATGGCAGTAGAGACCTAGTTACGATATTTTCATGTTATCGTTTTCTAAACTATAAATATGTATGTGATGCGATGCGTCACGTATTTTTCTTTCAATTGCGTACAAATAAGACTAAGGTGAACATGAACGTATCCAGATTCCTGTCTTCTCCAGGGATTTGTAGTTCGTGTCTCCGCAGCGCGCGACGTGTGCTGAATACGTATTCGAATCCTGGCGATACGAGTCACGGCAGCCTTCCGTTTGAGAGCTGAAAGGAATCCTTAGAGCTACGCTCATTATAGAGTCGCTACGTTGCTGTCCTTTGTGCCTTATCGGAAAATGATGTTGTCTTTATTTGACTGTAAAAAATTTACTGCTTTTTTTTAACTATTGAGATGGGTGGACAAGCTCACAGCCCGCCTGGTGTTAAGTGGTTATAGCCCATAGACATATATAACGTAAATGCGCCACCCACCTTGAGATATAAGTTCTCAGTATAGTTACAACGGCTGCCCCACCCTTCGAACCGAAACGCATTACTGCTTCACGGCAGAAATAGGCAGAGTGATGGTACCTACCCGTGCGGACTCACAAGAGGTCCTATCACCATTAAAAAATTCTTACTTCTTAAAAATTCTTTCATTAAACTTCGATTCTAAGTTTTTGTAAATTAATATTTAATGACAGTCCTGATGTTGTATTCACGTAGTGTAATATTTTGTAAATATTTGTGATGTTAAACGGTTTAATAACACAAGTTTGAGTAAAATATGTATATGTATTATTATGCTCAATTTATCATTTTACTTTCTTATCACACACACACGCTTACCTACTGACTAATATCCGGAATTCGACAATAATTGCTGACACGGCTTTGAATGATTTTACGTAATATTTGTGTCGATTGTTTTGTAAGTAATCATTATTCTCGATAAGGTGGGGAAAAATGATTCTAAACTTTTATATTGATATTACAAAAGCTGGTAACAGCTACTAAACAAAAAAATAAGGAAACTGGTTAATGAACTAAGAAGAAAATGGTACTGGCTTTTGACTATTTATATAGAATTTTATCATATTCCTCTCATGTTGAGATTTAATTTCAGAAAAAGCAGTACTATATCTACCTTCCTCCTTTATTGCACTGCTATTTTTTCGGAACTACGTAAATAAAATAGATATTTGTATTAGGATTCGTATCATACCTGTATACAAACAAGAATATATATTATATTACCTTGTTTCTTTTGCTATCTGATTTACTTGTAAGGATTAAATAAATAAATAAATGCTCTGTTGAACTTCAAAAGTGAAAATATTACCAGTGTAGTTGCCAGTTACCGTTTCTTAATTTATATGTAAGGCGGGCAATAAATTCTAAATTAAAATGAATTTTATTTTGAAAATATGGAAATTTAGAGAGAGAGAGAGAGAGAGAGAGGGAGAGAGAGAGAGAGAGAGAGAGAGCATTCTTTATTGTACACCAAAAAACAAATAAACAGTGCGATACATTAAACACAAAAAAGTACAATTGGCGGCAAATTTAATATCAAATTCCGTCAATTGTTTATTGTTTAGTGTTTCATTTTCACTACATTTGTGTATCTTTTTCATTAATTTCATTAGAGACATAAACACATGTTGAAATAAAGGGAGATGTTATCTTTCATTGTGCGAAACGGCAATTTTATAGGTAAAGAATTAATGGTATCCAGTACATTATTGTAGATTAAAAAATCCGTCACATATGTAGTAGGCGGGAAAAAAAAAAACGCTCGTAAAATTTATTCACCATTAATCAGAGTTGCTTGAGGCTAACGAAAGTAATTCAACATTAAAATCTTAACGAGAAACTGTCGGTCTAAAAGCCCCATTGAAATCGCATTGTATTGTATTACATAATTCTACTCCTCAAAGTTGAAAGTACAAGGAATAAAAAGTACGGGTTATGAAAGGTCGAGCAAGAAAATAAATTTGGGTTGATATATTGTCCCGGAGGAAGGGCCCGCATCATATTAAGAGGCGTGTTGAAATATTACAATCATGAGTTTCATTCTTTAGGTAAACATAAAATTAATCGTATGCATCAATATCCTTTTTTGGAGCCAATTCAGTTTTCAAATTTCTAAGGGAATGAAAACGGATTTTTTTTTTTTTCTATTGCCCTTGTAGGCAGACGAGCATACGGCCCACCTGATGGTGAGTGGTTACCGTCGCCCATGGACTTCAGCAATGCCAGGGGCAGAGCCAAGCTGCTGCCTACCGCTAAATTCTTACTTAATTCGATAGCTCGCAGAAATCAACTCGATTCGTCACGACTTAAATTTGAATGATTCGCCGTGATGCTCATTAAATTTGGGCGTGTAATGATACGGCCATTCAAGTCGCTGAACATAGAGCGCGTTAAATCGATTCAAATAGTATTCGATTGTTGCCGAAGCAGGTATTCCTAGCACATCGGGACTCGATCGCAGTAAATTGTGATGGCATTTCGGCCTTTCGCAATCGGCCGAGTCACCGGGGTGGAATTAAACGATTTATCGTACTCACGGAGTCCGATTTCCACGGATCCCTGTCAAGGGTTGCGATTTTGTTACACGGGTCGTTCTCAATGTGTGTATAATTTTGCATTAGTGCCCCCGGGGATGTGTTAGAAAACAGTTAGCGTAGATTCAATAAAGCCGGTCCCGCGGCCACGAATGGCTCCTTTTTAAGTTGTACCGTGGTTAAAGATTGCGTTTAGTAATACGATACAATATTGCAAAACAAATAACATATAACACGGTATTTAACAAAACGGTTCCACTCTAACACAAAAAGAAAAATTCCCCAAAACCTTTAAGAGGAGGCACGGTATTTCTACAACACGAAAACGAGATTTTTGTTTAAAATTATTTAAAAAGGGACGTTTTGCACTATGAACACTTATTATACGGGAATAACCGATATGTTACTGCTTATATTAATGTACATACATATAATAGGTAAACAATACATACAGGCATAGTTGAATGAAACCATTCAGAAAAAAATATGTCCTTTTTGTACTGGCTTATAGTTTCATATAAAATGGTTCCGCACAACTTTCGACTTTGTAGGAACGTATCTACCGTTTTATCGGAGGGTTACCTGTAACACTTTCAGATGATTTCATAACTGTCTTTACATGTCCTATTCTTCTGTTATATTAACTATATATCTATGTTTTGAAGAATTATTGGAAACATTATCAAATTATACTCACCATCTCTGTATAGCGTTTTATGCAGTTTAATATTAAAAGGGCCTTGAACTTAAAGACGTCTTAGTATAGGGCGGGTCGATAAATTTACATTGCGATGAAACTGCATCAATTGTCATGGAACTGTTGTAAATTGTTAAAGTACATCCACACAGCGCAAACTCAGCAGATAGTAAACACAATTCGAACAAGTCAGACAGTTACGTAGCCAAAACTGGCGTCTTAGTCTGGTTCGGTATGTCCCAGAACTTGAACTAAGTCGTATTTAACTTGGTCGAACACAGCTTGTGTTACTGCCTCATACCAACAAATTTTGACACTGTATACTTAAGTATAATTTGTGAACGCCCAACTGAGAGTTGTGGTTAGACTTTAATTTGCTCTGACCTATCTTTAGTTTGAAATTTCAATGTTCGCTTATCGTCTAAGCCGAGGGACGAGTTTTAGCGTTTCGCAAAAGCATTTTCGCAAGTATTAATGTTCATAATATTAACCGGAGCGGGCAATTAAGTTCTAATTCTGCTCCTGTTTGCTTTTAGAAATTAAGTAATAATTCGATCTGTAAAGTGTTCTTTTACTTAATAGCTATTCATCGTCATAGCTACTAATAAAATTTACTTAACTTATATATACTGAAATCAAAATTTATAAGAAAGCTAAAGTTTTCATTACGGCACTTCTAGTAATAATAATACTTTTTCTGCTTAGAAAATTGGAATAAAATCGAATGTGTTTATATAGCTATACTGAAATGCGTATTCGCAGCCGAAATAGGCAAGCTGATGATGGCACCCACCAGAGCTCACAGTACTAACTTAAGTAGTTTCCGATATTATCACGGGCCTTGAAAAACCTTGGTTAATTATAATAAACATAATATAGTGATAATACGGAAATGTGAAAAAAACTGCATCTAATGCAATACAACGTAATGCATCATCACTACATAGTATAAAACAAAGTCGCTTTCTCTGTCCCTATATCTGTCTGTTGCTATGTATGCTTACATCTTTAAAATTACGCAACGGATTTTGATGCTGTTTCTTTTAATAGATAGAGTGATTAAAGAGGAAGGTTTATATGTAGAATAACATCCATAAATAGGGATAAATCAATTATAAATTACAGTTTCCGAAGCGAAGCGAGAGCGGGTCGCTAGTTAATCAATATATTCCTCTCAGCTGTAGTTTTAATCGTAAGGTAAGTCCCGTTTTATTTGCAATTCGTCTGTTCGACGGTACGTACATAAATTGTGGAACAGTTCAACATTTTATATTCCGCCGAGCAAGGTCTCACAAAGTCGAGAACACGGGGTCGCTACGTCACGCCTGACTGGCTCTCTACGACAAAATGCACTTCCCCGAGCCTCATGCACTCACGAATGCATTTACATATTGATCTCCAAATCACATTGGCTGTCTGAACGACAAATAAAAGATAAAATTTTGCCGTTCTCCATTGAATATGCCCAGTCTGAGTCAACGTACCTCAGTTATGTAACTAGTTTTGTCAGTTTTGTACCTTTCAGGTAACTTGTTCAGGTAAAGCTTTTGTTTGCTTAGATTTGTAATCTTAGAGTTTACTTTTAATAATCTAATAAACGTCATCTAGAGGACATATTGCAGAACAAACAAATTGAAGTAAGTAAAAACAATGGCTTCACTTTTTGATTGTATCAAAATACAATTTATGTCTTAGGCGCACACAGCTCAAATACTAGATTCACTTTAGTATTTAGTCTTTGTTTATAAACAGTGCTTAGGTTAACGGATATATGAAAACAGTAAACAATATGCGATCACAGAGTGGTTACTATAACATGCTTTTATCACGCCGTTGTAGTAGATTGATGAGTGTATTTTCCTAATTGATAGACCCTAGAGATATCTATATCTACCTACCCCTCTATCTACAACGGCCGTCTGATGTACTGGTAAGTGACATGGTCACTACACAAGGGGGTCGCGGGTTCGAATCCCGCCAAGGGAAGATATTTGTATGATAAATATAAATGTCTTTTCCAGGGTTATGGATGTATATTAAATATGTGTATGTGTATAATAAAAACCTTATATTTATTTCCGTTATCTTGTACCTGTAACACAAGTTCTTTACGAACTTATCACGAGACCAGTTAACGTGGCGTGACTGTTAGTAAATATTTATTTATTATTTATTTATTTATTATATTTACCCACTCAATACCAGGAGGGGGCAATAAACTACTATCCGAATCGGAACAAAACTTTTTATTAATTTTTGAACTAAAAAAGTATTGCAAGACGGGCGTGGTAGCTTATACGTCGTCTTCTTGGGTTTTTTAAGTCGGTCCCCAAACCGGCATATAAATGCGGCTTAACACAACACCTAGGGAACTAGGAGTCGAGCGAGATTGAGATCGGAGAGACGGATCTCGCCCTTGATTTGAAGGGTGGGACAGCCCATACAGCTGAGACTCAGATCTCACGTCTTAAGGCAGTATTCAGATTGTCATCTATGGGTCCCAGTAACTACTTAAGACGACAGGCGTGCTGTGAGTCTGTACTCCATATATGCAGCAAAAAAAGAAAATTTAGCTTCCCGAGAGTACTTAATGGTAGGCAGCGGCTTAGCTTTTCCCCTGGCATTGCTGACGTCCATGAGCGACGGTGACCACTTACCATCAGATGGGCCGTATGCTCGTCCGCCTACAAAGACAACAAAAAAAAACGAATGGGCAACTACATGTCACAACTACATAGCTGTGCTAGATGTATTATTTGTTTTCAAACTTCGAATCTCTGCCGCACTGTTCAGTTTGAATGTAAAAGCTTTTTGTTTTCAATCACGCATGAAATTACTTACTCGCGCTTCGAATGTCGCTATCCCCTTACCGAATGCAGTTTAAAGTTTATGAAGTCGACGATTGTTTTCACAATTCGCTTCAGATAGTTTTTTTTGTCTTTTATTTATTTATTTTGTTTATTATCCGACGGTTTTACATTTTCATTTACAATACTACTAGTTCTCGAACTTCAAACTAAGCTGTATTATAGATTTCAAGAGTTCAAAGAAGACCCGAAGAAGCAAACTCAAGGCTTATTGTTTAAATCAATAACATTATTAAAAACTGATTATTACTTTCGAAGTCTCGTGGCCTAAAGGATAAGACGTCCGGTGCATTCGTTTTGAAGCAATGTAACTAACGGTGTTCAAATCCCGCAGGCGGGTACTAATTTTTCTAATGAAATACGCACTTAAAAAATGTTCACGATTGACTTCCACGGTGAAGGAATAATAACATCGTGTAATAAAAATCATACCCGCAAAATTATAATTTGCGTAATTACTGGTGGTAGGACCTCTTGTGAGTCCGCACGGGTAGGTACCACCACCCCGCCTATTTCTGCCGTGAAGCAGTAATGCGTTTCGGTTTGAAGGGTGGGGCAGCCGTTGTACTTGAGACCTTAGAACTTATACCTCAAGGTAGGTGGCGCATTTACGTTGTAGATGTCTATGGGCTCCAGTAACCACTTAACACCAGGTGGGCTGTGAGCTCGTCCACCAATCAAAGCAATACAAAAAAATTGAATTAATTAGAAGCAAATTTTAGTTATAACGAAATAAAAAGACTAAAAGCAAATTCTTGGTTCTCACAGTTCTCACAGATACCAAATTACTAAATAATAAATAGCTATGTAGTTGCTTGGTACGCTTCGTTACAGAAATAATTCTGTACAGTTTTCATAAATGCATGAATATTACATGAACAGGGTAGTTTTTGCAAGTTTTGTTAGCATTGAATTGATAAGAAGCAAATTTTAATTATAACAAAATAAAAAGACTAGAAGCAAAACGCTTGGTTCTCACAGACACCAATTTACTAAATAATAACTACGTAGCTGCTTGGTATGTTTCGTTAGAGAAATACTTCTGTACAGTTTTCATAAATGCATAAACATTACAAGAACAGGGTAGTTTTTGCAAGATTTGTTAGCATTTTGTTGAATATATACGTTACATAAAGTATAATAAGTAATAATAATCAGCCTTTAACCCGTCGGTATGTAAAGAAAACATGTTCCTAAATTAACACGTTGTACGACCTACCGCTGGGGCCAGTGTAGTATACCATTGGGGCCAAGCCAAAATCAGTCATCAAAATTTATAAAATTCGATAGTATGCACGGAGGATAAGCAAATTTTTGCCATCCTAGTTTAGACGTTTTAAAAGGTTCATGTGTGACCCTCATGGCCCAAATGGTTCAGTGAGATAAGGTTCAGCGGTGAGCACCGTGACCTGAATGAAAATTCTAGATTTTTCATATGGCGCTCAACGTGTTAAATCACAATTTAACTACCAAATTTCGAATCCATTGTAGAACCACATTAAATAAAGTAATGCTTACACTAGCGTATACATATAGCCAATGCACCGACACGTACCGTAATTGCCTCTGTTGGTTGTAATTGGCCTACTTCAACAAAGGCAGCATTAAAAGCCAGAACGTTTATTGACATAGAACATGACGCATGTAGCCTATTCATTAGTGGCATAGCCCATCCCCTAACGTGTGGTGTGTGCATAATACCAAACCGTAACGATTTTGATTCACATAATTGTCTAGTCAAGAATAATTATTTAAATAATAACTGTGTTGTAATTTTTGTAATAATTAATATTATATAAGGATTAATTCTTAATAATTACTATATTTTTTTCATATATGCAATAAACATTGAAATGATTACTCTTATGACTTGACATAGTTTCATCGTGTAGATAAAGCCCTGATAGCAGATTCCAAGATACTTAATAAGTAAATGTTTTTAATTATTGGAAAATTGTTAGCGTGAAATTAAAAATTCAAATTTTAACAAAGTACACTTAGCCTTGATTCAAAACTTATAATATTAAAAACGAAGAAAAACAATTGCATGGAAAAACTGATAATTGAAATCACTAAAGGGTTTTAATTCTACAACTTATGAAAATACCAATTTCTATTGTTTTTAATAAACAGCAGCATCATTAATATCTATACATTAAATAAATAGATTAAAATTTCAAAGATTAAGATCTCAAAGGAAAAACCAATATTTATAAACGAGAATTGACATACCAAAGAATTTTGTACATTATTAATTAAACAAACAATAGTAAGTGAAGCATGACACAATAGCAATACATTAAAATCATGTATTTGCGCGTAGCATATTGTTTGAAACCGCAAAATTCCGTGTTAGGTTAAATTACATAGCGCATTGTCACACTCGGCGTTATAATTACGTAAATGGTCGTAAATAATAGTTAACAAGTTTGGTGGACGATTTTATTAGCTATTTTAGTAATTGATGAGAACGCGAGGCAGACAAAAGCAACCCCTTTAGCCTTAATGAGTGACACAGCCATATGCTATTTGTAAATTTAGCAAACAAACATTTCGGTTTTATTTTATTGTTGTTAAGCTATATTATAGTTATAATAATAAAGTAATAATAATAAAGATAAACCAAAAACTGTGTAGACAGTTTGAATGCAGCTCGGTGAATCTCTTTTAGATATTTTACAATGATTTATATGATGAACAGTGATAGATATGTTTGACATTCAAAATATATTCTATAACGATTTTTTACTTTAGTTACTAACTAGATTTTTTGGCGGGAACGCGAGGAGTGAAGTTGTGTGATTTGTTTTATTTTGTCTATTTACATAGTGTTTCTTCAGGTTTAAATGTGTAATAACGGTGGTTTATTAACTGTTTAATATCTGTGAAAGTGCACAAATGTGGGAAAATGAAACAAAGCCGCTGGACGTAACTTCTCGGGATCCTCCAAAAAGTCAACTGAAAAAATCTCAGTAAATGACCACAATTTTGCTGAGATTATATTTCATCCCATATCATCTCATCTCATTTCATTTAATTTCATTCTAGTTGATTAATGTCTCAAATTAATCATATTTATTTAATTTCACTCCATAATATCATTTTTCATAAAAATAAGAATATAAATTAAAGTAAGACGTGACCTAAAAGTCTTAGTTACCAGGTCATAGAATCCCTTGGTTACTAGTGGGGCATTGTTTGACAACCAGTCTAATGACTAATGACTAATGAATTTAGTAGGTAAGCGCTTGTTGTTGGTTTTATGCCCATAATATTAATATGACGTGCTGTACACTCTTGGGCTTATATTACGTAACTTCTTGTCTTGTAGTCCTGATGCAAGCAGAAACCAAAGCACGAGTCAGCGTGAGACGTCACGATTAGTGCATAACATCAGCTCTCCGAATTAGTCACCGACTATTCTCAGTTAGTCGCGTTTCTAATCCGGTGGAAGATGCAGTCATGAAGCAGCTGATTTTTAGCTGTTAGGCTCCATTTGAAGGCGTTTTAGCAGCTATTAGCACTATGCGCCCCTCCCGACTGAACTCGTTCTCACCTTCCCAAATTAGTGAATTTTGAAAGACCTCCGAGCCACAAGCGCTCTTGTCATATTTTGTTGTTTAGTGGCTCTATTATTTTCTAAAGATTGAAGCCTGAGGTGAAGTTCTAAAAAATAACTTTCATAATGGCCTACATAACGGGTTTTTACCTCTTTGTAAATATAAATTATGGTATCGTTATATCTTAAATAGTAGAAATCTGTTGTGTTATTTATGACTCCACATCAACCGAGATTGGTAAAAAACTACCGACAAATAAAATTCGTGCTTTGTAACATAAGTAGTAGCGACCAAACGATTCCAATAACGTTTACGTGGCACCCAAAAAAAAAAACGTAGCGTTTGTAGGAAACAAACTGACAAGCCCTCTGGAAGGCGACGAAAGTTAATTTCACGGACTGTGAATGCTTCTTGAGGAGTCTACCCGAACAATCCGCGAAGCCATCGCCATTAATCACGACGAACAGACAAAATATCATTAGTTCGTTTTCACGGCTGAGAAGAATAATAGTTTGAGTATTGTTGACTTTCTGTTTTTTTATAGTATTTGCTTTTGCCAAAAAATGTATTTTATATTGCATCTTATGTTGTTGTTTTTTATTGCCTAGATGTGTGGACGAGCTCACGGCCCACCTGGTGTTAAGTGGTTACTGGAACCCATAGACGTCTTCAACGTAAATGCGCCACACACCTTGAGATATAAGTTCTAAGGTCTCAGTATAGTTATAACGGCTGCCCCACCCTTCAAACCGAAACGCATTACTGCTTCACGGCAGAAATAGGCTGGACGGTGGTACCTACCCGTGCGGACTCACAAGAGGTCCTACCACCAGTAATTACGCAAATTATAATTTTGCATATATTTTTATTCTGGGGCATAAAAAGTATGCTATGTATTAATGATTATCTTTGTGCGAACATATGTATGAATGTAAATCCAAGTACATTCTATTTTTCGTGATTAAGTAACAAACACACAAACTTTCATAGTTATGATATTGTTATATAAAATTTTGTTGATTTGATTGGTGGATTTTTCAAATACAAAGCAATTTAGTGTGAGTGGATACTTTAGCAACAGTCTTCGTTTGAAATATAAAATTGTCCTAAGAGAATGCGAATAAATATTTCTCAATAAACTTGAAACGTTTACACAATCACATTTCTTCTTGGACAAAAATAAAACACGGAGTCGGTTATATGCCGCGATCCGGCTAATGTAAAAAGTTTAAAGTTTTCTTTAGAAAAATTTGCAAAGAGCCAAGTAGATGACATGCAAAATTTTCTGAAAGTTTGCCTATAAATCATATGAACTCATCGCAATGTTGAAATATTAGGTGGGTATAGGGAAATCTTAATCCACTTTTCTTGTAAAAACTCGGAAGAAATAACTTTGTAATCTCGAAACGAGTAGGTGCTTGGCAACGAACTGAGACCGATAGATATACATAATATTTTTGTAGTTAAATTGCATTTGTAATTCAAAAGATTTAAAAATTTTAGTTTTTTTTATTGCTTATGTGTGTGGACGAGCTTACGGCCACGGTGGTAAGTGATTACCGGAGCTCATAGACATCTACAACACCCTTCAAGCAAAACGAATTACTGCTTCGCGACAGAGATAGGCAGGGTAGTGGTACCTACCCGCACGGACTCACAAGACGTCCTACAACCAGTAAAGAAGAATAAAGACAAAAAGTTTTTCCACTAAACCAAAATATAGTACATACTCTTACCATTACTGGCTGCTAAGGTATTACTGGTTTGTGCGAACTCAAAACACGCCCTACGATCAGTTTATAAAAAAAACTAACAGCTTTTAAAATAAAAAGAACGAAAATAACATTTTTATTCTCCGGACCCATTCCCGTCTGGACGAAAGAGTATCGAGACGAAATTAAGTATTATGTCAGTTATATCTCGGGCTTTTGAACCAAGGAAAAGAGCATTGGAATTGTCTTTGAGAATAGGTGAAGCTCTATTGCCGGGAAACGAACTTGTCCCTAAGATCCCGGGAGATTTTACCAAGAAAGTTGAGAGGTTTATATTCGATTCAGTTTACATTTAGTTTGTTATCACAACTTTGATGTTTGTGCTCCTCTCAGTTAAATTGAATGACAGTAAACTATCTAAGGTTTTTATTGATTTTAATTACTACGTTATTCGTAATTCCATTTATAAAAATTTAATTACGAATGCCAATGCTGTCTTTATCGTCAATGTTTTAAATGTAAATTTATGTTTTAATTATGGCCGAATAAGACAGCAAACTATTAATCTTAAAAGAGGAGATAATTAGGAAATAAACTTACTTTAGTCCGCACAATAAAGGATAGAAATTAAAAAGCATGATGTTTCCGACTCGACTAAACAATAATCAACTCATTTGCTTAAACACAATCTGGTAAAAAAGGCCGTTAAAATAAATAAAACCTTATAATTAAAATTTAGAACTGGTCTTTCTCAATGTGTTTTCTCATTTTGCGCTAAAAAAATTTTTAATATTAATGTGAAATTAAATTGGAGTCGGGCAATAAAGAGAATAAGTTTGTTGCGATATTATTACACAAAATAGGAATGGAGTCAAACGCTGCATTTTTAAAAATTTTCGTTAGATTTGTATTGTTCGGGTGTCTTATTACGGAACTGTTGATATGTACCTATAATGAACTTAGTATTCACACTAAAAGGCTAAACAGAAATAATAATGCAGATAATTCATAGTATGTCCGAAAGCAAAAGATTTTTAAACTTAAATTTCGAACTTGCAGGTTCGAGCTAAAAGATGTAACTGGTCATACTTTTTTTTTTGGTCTGGAGGAATTCGCCGGACTTCCGCCCTCCACTGGGGATGGCGAGCGGGGCATGTCGGAGTCGAACTGACTAAAACCTCCTGTCGCTCAACAATCCTCGTCCAAACCTCGCATGACACAGAACTCATGAAAAGGCAAAGGAGGGAAAGTGAAGCGCTTAGTGCGGAGCCTCATCACCCTCCAACACTGGTCATACATTTAATGAAAACGTACACGTATATATAAACATATTATATAGGTACTTAATTATAATGTTCAAAGAGATTTTGTTTTTATTGAAGTCTGAGCCCAAATTTCATAATATTAGAATGAATTGTGCACGGAACGCTGGAACCCAGGCCGTATTTATTGAAACATCAAGTTCTACAGTAACCAAGTTTTTAGAACTACCCGCTTTTGTAAATGTTTACTGAGTTCGTAATAATTTGATGAAATTTAAATAAAAAACAAACCTTTATCTGTGGCTCGACAGGGCTTCTACGCCCACAATTTTAATATACTTTTAAGTAACTCAAAGACTGTTATAAAAAGGTTCATCGATCATAGAATCACGTTGCCGACCTGAAAAATAATTAAAAATTAATAAGACACAAATTGGATTTCGCTTGAAGCCTTTTAAGCGTCGGTACGAAACACACTCGATGCGATATTCACGTATGAATTATTCATCTTTATGATCTAACCGAGAAAAGTCATTAAGTTTTCTTTGGCGAAGCCTCGGTTGTGGGCAGCACATAACTAATTAATCATCCTAGCCGACGTTTTTCTCCACTTTCAGATATAAGTTAATCATAATTATTTTTTCCTCAACCATTCGGTTATAAAATAAGCAGATTGTGAAGTTTCTATGTTTATTTATTTTAAGGACGAGGAAAATGTCTAATTCAAACGTCTGGGTCACAGAAAGGGTTGTGCGGGTAGTGAAGAAGTGTGTCATTATACAGACAAGTTACTGTGTTAAAACACCATAGTAAATTACTATGTTACAAGACCCCTTGCAAATGCAACGTAAAACCACCTTATTACTTCACTGTTTGTTTTTAGTAATCTCTGAACTTTTAAGATGTTGGCACCAAGATAATTTGGTAATGAGCGTTGCATGTATGCTTCCATACGTCACTTTAGTCGCGTTTGTCGAAGACGACTTTGTGCGGAAAAGGATTTTTCAGTCTTTCCGACCTTTGTCTCTATCTCTGCAAAATAGCATCTTCATTTTTGTTCATAATCTTACAAGCGATCTCTGGAAAATATCACACAAATACAACGATACCCTTTAGCGACGTTTATAAACACGATTACACAAACAAACCCCACTTTTCTGGAGCAAAGATTGTAAAAAGAGAAAAGTGTGTCAATATTTACTTTAATTACCGAAAAAGGTTTCAACGGCGGACAGTAAATATCAATTAAGAATTGCGATGGGTTTTTTTTGCAAGACAAAACAAAAGGCTAAGCGCAATTAGTTGTCCTTCATTAGCGAGATACAAATCCTTTCACTAGTATTTCTCGTTCTAATTGTAGTATCAGAGGAGAGAGTAAGCTATTGTGCGCTGTCTGTCGGATCTGTTTTATTTTGAACGCTCCAAGAAATCACAACAGAGCATTCTTAAGCTCGGTATAAAAGACTAAAAGACACTTTTGAACGCACAAACGCTTCATTGATCTAAAAAAGTCTCCGTTCTATTTGTTGTCATTAAGTTAAATGCCAGATACACAGCATTCTTTAGTTTTACTTTGGACTTTTTTCATTTAGACTTAAAATATTTGTTTATATTTACAACCTTTTTTATTGCGTAATGAAAACTTACTAAAATTTTCAATCTAACCATTTAGAATATTTTATTAATAAATGTGGCATGAGTAAGTATCTCTAAAAATACGATGTTATAGCTAATCAGACTAAAAAATGAAAATAATCTTCTTTGTACGAGTGAACCTGGTCAAGATACTGTGTCAAATTAAGTAAGAGTAATTACTGGTGGTAGGACCTCTTGTGAGTCCGCACGGGTAGGTACCACCACTCTGTTTATTTCTGCCGTGAAGCAGTAATGCGTTCCGGTTTGAAGGGTGGGGCAGCCGTTGTGATTATACTGAGACCTTAGAACTAATATCTCGGGGTGAGTGGCGCATTTGCGTTGTAGATGTCTATGGGCTCTAGTAATCACTTAACACCAGGTGGGCTATGACCTCGTCCACCCATCCAAGCAATTAAAATAAAAACAGTAAAATATTTGATTTCCATGGTCGATACGTGTCAGAAACTTTTAATTACTTGGAAGTCTTAGATTGGTGAAAATGGCGTTCAAATATCCCATTACTTAAATAGATAGATAAGCTATACGTCAAGCTACAAAAAACCCTGTAAATGCTTATATGTTACTCTTTTTAACAAAGCAGTATCATGGGTATGTTTATACATGAAGAGTATTAAAGGTTAAAAAACAGTAATGCGATTTTTGTACCAGCGTAATGTCTCAATGGCACCTCGAGGGATGCCTAAGTGAGCTCGTTTTAGACAGTATGGGTTTAACTCGACGCAAACGGATCTCACGCTCCATCGCGTGTAACGCCTGATGGTAGATCCGCACTGAACTGAGCCCCTACTAATTTAAGATAAGTGCTCACGTAGCGGGCTCAGCGATTCGGCTACGAATGGAAAATACCTCTGAACTGGCGGGCTCCGATGCGCGGCGCCGTGACAAATAACGACCCCTCTAATATACGAGTAACGTAGTCAGGTGTTAGAAGAGTTTTGTATCTTCGAGTTTTTACTAATTCGTTTTCGATACTAAAACTGTGTTTTACATAATTACAGTTTTAGTACTAACTGTTTCTTTCAAAAACGATACTGCTACAGACGGTAAGCATCAATTTTTTAATTTGTTTTGGCGCTGAAATGAACCTTTATGTAGCGCGATCCGCCTTTCGTATATTATTATTATTTTATACATACAAACAATACTCATACAAACTCAATGAACAAAATAAAAACTGACTGTGGCTGTTAGTGTCATCGCTAACAGCCAATAAATGACTGATGTTCTCCATTAGTGTGTGCTGTAGCCATAGTTTGGTTTAGCTGTTTTGACAAATTACTGCTTTCATGTGACAAAAAATTACTATAAGCTTATGATGTTTATCAATACGAATAATAATAGCTGAAGAAGCTTCAACGATATTAGTATTTAAATATATGTGAATATTTGTATTTGTATATGTAGACATTAGGCTAAATTTATATTAAGTATAAGTATAAGACCCACATAGACGATGGTACACACCCACATATATGGTACAATATTGACTTTCTTTCACTTAATAAGACGTCAAGTCAGACCCACGTGTTTGTCCTAGACCTGTAAGCTTATCTACCTCTCTCTAGAACAAATGTAAATGTAAGTAGAAAGCTGAGTGATCAAACAACATTTTGGAAGCTTACGAGATAGTGTAGTAGATGTTTTGATAAAAGTGATAATATCGCGGATGTATTATATTCTATGCATCTAGGTTACTTCGGCTTACACTAAATCCGTTTCATTTTTATTTGCGCAGCATTATTTGTGATTTATTATTAAATATACAAAGAAGTAATTAACAGTAGTGGTGAAGTCTAGTATTATGTGGTAAAATATAATAATTTTATGAATTCAATTTATGTGAAAATCTTCAGTAGTATTTAAATTACTAAAATGAAACTCTTTCAATGTTAAATTGACTTGGAGAGAGGAGCAGTCGGTGCCACACAATAAATACAATTTGATAAGTTAACAATTAAGAGTGAAGAACTTTTTGGGGATTTTGGAACGAAGTTTCTTATGGGACAATGCGGAGGGGTACCCTAACCGGGGAAAAAACTTCCGTAACGTAAGATTTTTATTAGTAATGCACACAGTGTACGGCTTAACTTTGTAATAACGTACAAAACATTTTTTTTATCATTCATTGATCACGATCTCAGAGCGTTCGTTTGCGCTACATATAATAACATTCCTATTACTACTCTGCTAAGCCCATTGAAAAATAAACAATATCTATACACGAAAAGGCGAGCACGTAGTGATTCTCTGATCAATATTAGTGCATCCGAAATCGTATCTGAGTGCATGCGGGATGGAACGTGAGTGCATTTTGTCGTCGAGGAACCCAGTGAAGCATGAAGCCTGCTGCATAAACACACGCTGGAAACTGAACAACTAAGTCACCAGAGACTGAACGTCCAGTATTGCAACTTTGATCGAGTCTTTGCGAATCCCATTGGGTTTATGTCATACAAAGTGCCACAATGTTGCCAATATAGGTCGCATCCAAAAGTAGTCCACTGGGCTTCGACCGATGAGTCTATTTTGAACTTCAGTTTCGTTGTCTGTAAAATATTGGATGATTATATCACGCGACTGTAAAAAAACAAGGTTTTCTGGTGATATAGAGTTGTTGTACTGTTAACTCATATCCTATTTACAAAGCTACTTGGCGCCGACAAGCGACACTGCCACAGATTTTTCTACAGGCTTTGAATATTGATGGATTTATAAACACTAGCAGAACTGTAGAGCTTACTTTTATTTCAGGTCTTGGATTTAATGCAATCTTTTTATTGCCTTCAAGCGCCACATTTCCCAGTAAATGAATTTTTGCAGTTTGAGTTTAAAGAAGGACAAGGAAGGAATTGTGATAGTAAAAAATTAAACAACGAAGTCATCATAATACGCATGAGAAAGTTACCATCTAATTACAAATAAAAATTGCCACTTATCTAGTGCCTTCTTATCTATTGCTTAGTGGTAATTTTTATTTATAATTGACATCTCAAATAACCGGACCCAAATTCTGGTGTGTAACAAAAAAAAATTGTTTCAAACACATGAAATTGTATACAGTTTTATTTCGTAAATTCTGTTTTTCCAAACATAATTTTTCTTTATGTTGAATACTTTAGCAATACTTATTGGTATTCAATTTTCTTTCTGGCTTAATCTAAATAATCCATAGAAATGAGATTCAAGAAACGGGATTCAATTACGCATTGAAATATCAACTGCTCTGACCTGATTGGGTTTATTCACGTAACTGAAAGGGTAAATATTGGTAATAAAATGTGGAAATATAATTCGAACAGAAATAGGCTCCGCATGTTGATACAGAACATTACTAAAATAAATAATTCGTGTACCGTATTGGTTTATAGAATACTTTATTACCAATAATTATTGACAAAGACCATTTTTTTTAAAAGCACAGGTATGCAAACGACCTTATGATTTTCGTGATGTTAAGTGGTTACTGAAACTTTTTCATTTTTGAGGACTCATTTACATTTGATTAATAATCTGATAGCTGTTTGTAATTCTAGTTTGAAGATCTAGCTAATGTAATCAACCATTCAATCATCAACCAAAAATCAACTATTTTTGTTAGCACTTAAATGGACGAGCTCGCGGCCCACTTGGAGACCTTACTGGTTAGCCGGGTCAATGGACATCACAATAACGAGATCGAAGTTCCCTTTGAAATCGGAACACATGATGTCTTTGCCGTAGGATAATGGTATACATCCTTTACTCAACACCTCAAGTAATTATACCAATTTATCAATACTATACAGGTTTTTCGTTTCCAATATCAGATATTTGTTACGAGTTAATCGTTAGCACCATTCCTTACAAAAAATTATACGTGCCTATGGGGGGTGTAATTAGTCACTCTGCTCGATATTACTAGACTGGGCGTCTTAACTTATGTACCCCAACATATTATGGCATTGATCTTTACGTAGTCATGCGTATAAACTTTTGTAAGGGATATTTTAGGAAGGACTGTCGATTCTAAAATTTATTTTATCGAAAATCGCGTTATTTTTGTGGCTTATTACGAAAAAGCATACTAAAACATTAATAGCGATAGAAGTGTCTAAATGTATTTGCCATAAATTCTTGCGGTTTTCTTATAAAAAGGGTATTTGGCCGTGAGCGATTTTCAGAACAGGGCGAAGCTTTCAGAGCCTTTTACCCCTCTTCAATGCGATGGCCAAAAATCCGAGATAAGAGCCCGTTTGATAATTTCGAGAGATCTCGAAAACTTTTCACCTTTCAGTTTATCCGACTCTTTTAAATCCAAATACGCTTAAATTCCATTAGTAGCGTCATCTCATGGTCTAATACTAAAAAATCCTGCCTATCTGACCTAATTTTCGTAACTAGGATGTGAAAAACTTCAGCGATAATTTGCGCACTAGACTTACGATTTCTCAACGAACTAGTTCAGTACTTAGGCTAGAAGCTAATTCCCAGAACCTACAGCGCCGCTATTGACCTCTATAAGAAGTATTTTAAAAATGAGTCTTCCTCATTTCAAAGTAACTATTTCCGCTATACTCAGAATTATTTCAATACTTACACGCAGCTGGACGAAGCAGTTTTTATTCGGCGCATCGGTTTGCTCAATTAAAGCATCGCTTGTAAACAGAAACTCAGAAATTACCTCTGGTCGTAATTAGGTAGGTTTTCTTAGCTGTATTGGAGTTGCGGCGTGTAATGCTCGCAGGTTGCCTCTTTGCGGCGCTCCACTGGTATTCCAGTGAATGTGGGGCCACAGCAATTGCCTCCGGCTCTTTCAGGGAGGCGGCGCAATTAACGCCTCAAAGTATCCGGGCTTCAGGGAACAGGAAACCGTTCGCATTGCAAATACCCTTTTTAAAATGTTGACGCAATGGGCATCGAATACTTTAATGATCTTGAACATCGAGGACCTTTTAATAGAAGGTTTTCTTTTGATTTTTATTGTTTCGCCCTTTTGCTTGTGTGGTAAATAGAAATTATTTGATTTTTATACTTAATTATTTACGTAAATAACGTATTGACAAATAATTCACATACGAGAAATTTTCGTATCATCGCCTCAATTCTGATCTGAACTTTCAAAAGGGTGAACTCGTTAAAATAATGTTTAAGAGTTGTTTGTGTCTTGTGAATATTGAACCAAATAGCTATAATGAACTGAGTGTGAAGTTATGCATAGACGTAAGTAGTACTGCGGGACCCATAAACTCGATTATAACAAAATCCTCATCAAACCATAATGACTGAGGGTTATATGAACTGAAATTGCTTTATTTGATACAAGCACGGGAAAATAAGCCATTCAACCTATATATTTGTAAAATCGCTCATGGCCTTTATTTAAAACTAGCTGACCCGGCAGACTTCGTAGTGCCTCAATCGATAAATAAAAGACCTAAACTATTGTATAAAATAAACTTAAAACAAACAAAATTAAAGCAAAAGCAAAATTGTTTTTAAGCATTGTATTTTATCGCGGGCCTTGAGCGCGGCCTGAGAGCGGAATCGTGAAATTCCGTAACGAAAAAAACCTTCCACCCGTCACTACGCGTACTATGTAGTTCGCGTTCAGCACATTCACCACACGTTGCGCTTGTGTAGTGTTTAAAGTAAGAAGTATAAGCACCGATTTATGTACTATCAAAATATGTGATATAATTTCGTGGGTAACACAACGATAGCGCGATTCAGCTTTTGCGTCAAGCGCCATCCATCGGCGACAAACGGAATTGTAAAATAGAAAATTATATCACATTACAATGCGTTGGGCGTGCCATTTTCTATCGCTTAGTCGAAGAATTTTATTACTACTCCTACAGTTACTACTCATTCAATGTTTGGAGTGGCATTAAAAATAACCTAGCTAAACCGTTGATTCTGGGCGAATGAGAGTTAGAATTAGCATCCAAAGGGATGTCTCTATCCCATGTAGGGCCCTCTAGTGAGTGTGCGCTCAAAATGGAATACTCACAATGTAGCAGATTCATTAAAAGTTAGCCCACTGAGTTTCTCGCCGGATCTTATTTTATTGTTGTTTTAATATTAAATTATTATTGTCGATTTATAATTCCATAAGTTGATAAAAAATGCTATGCAATAGCTTTACCGCGGCAGTCTCCGAGTGCCACACGTCTTTTTTTTTATTTACCTTTTAAACCTTCTCTGGACTTCCACAAATAATTTAAGACCAAAATTAGCCAAATCGGTCTAACCGTTCTCGAGTTTTAGCGAGACTAACGAACAGCAATTCATTTTTATAAATATAGATTTATCTTGCCGCCGAAAAAAAACTTGCTTGAATATGCATTTCAATAGAATGTACACGTTTCCGTTCTTAGAGAGAATGTAGATTATTTAGTAATGTAGAGAACTGAATGAATAACTAATTCATTATTGTAGATGATGACCGAGCTTTGCTCGTTTTTTTTTTTATGATAACGCCATATTGTTGTGTTTTAAAGCAGTTAGTTGCTCTCAATTAAGAAAAATAGTATTATTATTATTCGCCAATAAATGTCGGGAAGAGTCATAAAGTTGATTATCGCTAAAGTTGGTTATTGAAAACACGAATAAAACAACATTTTCTGAAAAGAAATCGTAGCTAGATCGATTTATCGCCCTTGAAATCCCCTGTATACTAAATTTTATAAAAACCGTTGGAGCCGTTTCCGAGATTCAGATTACATATATATATATATATACAAGAGTTGCTCGTTTAAAGGCATAAGATATCTCATCTTACATAAAGTCTATAAAGCTAATATATTTTGTGTTTTAGTAGAAACTATTATATAATAATTAGTCATCACGTCACTAAAATAATACGTATAAATTAAATTAGAAGTTTGCTAAAATTTCATGAAACCCAACTCCGGGAACATCTAGCTTTAATGTTGAAGTTATTGGCTTAAAGTTTCAAAGTTAGCATTGAATTTGTTACATAAGTATTGAGATGCTCCAAAGGGATTTCTAATGAAATGAACAAGATGTCGAAAATGTTTGTTTACATGCTTCGCAAACTCTTAGCGTTCGGCGTAATATAATGATTAGAGCAAATAATTGAAATGTGTAGTTAAATATAATTCATTTTACACACTGAAGAGGCTGTCTCGATTAAAAAAAAAACCTTTTTTTATTGCTTAGATGGGTGAACGAGCTCACAGCCTACCTGATGTTAAGTGGTTACTGGAGTCCATAGACTTCTACAACGTAAATGCGCCACCCACTTTGAGATATAAGTTCTACGGTCTCAAGTATAGTTACAACGGCTGCCCCACCCTTCAAACCGAAACGCATTACTGCTCTACGGCAAAAATAGGCAGGGTGACTAGTCGCGCGGACTCACAAGTGGTCCTACCACCAATAATGTTGAGAATCGTTTTTTGGAATGCGTTTTCCAATGACTCGACAATTGTCGGATCAATCGCTTAGCTTCCATTTGCCCAGAGATCATACATAGCCTCTGTAAAGCGCGACATTCCCTTAGACACAAAAAAATGTAATATTCAAATAGTTAACATTAATTTTGTAATATAGTTTTTTTTTTTTTTACCAAAGAACGGAAATAAATGTAATATTTTTATTATACACATACACATATTTAATATACATCCATAACCCTGGAAAAGACATTTTATATTTATCATACAAATATCTTCCCTTGGCGGGATTCGAACCCGCAACCCCCTTGTGTAGTGACCATGTCACTTACCACTACACCAGACGGCCGTTAAACGGTTACGAGCCAAAAATATTTGACCAACAAAAAACAAAATTATTTTCTCGCTTATTTCAATTGACTGGGCAAATATGTGAAATTTGTTTATTTTCGTAATGAAATTAGACAATACTCGTAAACTGGCTTATTGGACAAACGTTAAGTATTGTAATTGTCAATGTAAATGTACACTGCTAATAATATTATAAGCTGGTTAAAATTCGGAGCCAATATTGAAATTACGCTCCAGTTACGTAACTTCAGATTTCCCAACATTATTCCATAGTAATAATACTATCATGTTATTTAAAAGTTTGGCTCTCCCTAATGTCTGCTCGTCAAAGATGTGTTAATTGCCCACTGTGATATTTACATTTGTATTTAATAATACGCAGATATTAGAAAAAAGTATTCTCTGTTAAAATTTCTCTTCAAACTACCTCTACTTTTTTTGTTACATAGAAACTTTGCTCCACCAAAACGGTCCCACCTTGGAGTGAAAGTGGGGCTTAAGCTTGCTTTCCCAGATCTAGGAGCAGAATTGTCAGAACTAAGAATAGTCCACTGTGTCTTAGTGTAACTTATAACACGGGGTAAAAGTGGTACTTTGTCAGTAAGCTACTACTGAGGTGGCGTCCGGATGCGTATAGTCATGTCTATGGCTGCAACACGTGGTTGGGTAGTTTCGGACATCCGTTGACTAAGCTTCTCCACCACGCTGAGGAATATATACCCAAAGCCGCTAGACGAAAAATGCCCCAATCATCAATACTGATGTCTGCCGAGGGGATGAATCGCAGGATATCACCCCTGTTAAAAATAACTAAGGTCAATAATAGTAGTATCATTATTACGTATCAGTATTCCTCCTCGCGTCGTTTTCCTTATTACTGAGGGTCGAGACTCCCCCGCTGCATCAGTTTCTCCCGTACGACTTCCCTCGATCTGCCGCGATCCTTTGCTTCATGAAGGGCATTGTGGAAATTGATGCTCAGAGAAGATCGAAGTATCAGTATTACGTAAGTTCAAAAAATAATTTGAAACAATAGCACAAGTTGCTATTTTCAATCCTAAAGAAAGCGCAGTCCAATATTTTTTAAATACAATACGTGCGTTTATTAAAACTTTCAAGTTCGACTTTGTTCTTTGAAAATTAAAACTTTTAATTAATTAAATAAGTTTACGAACCTACCGGGCCAATTTAATTATTTCCGAGTTCATGAATGAAAAGTTGGCGGCGCTCCTCGCAGTGATACCTGCGTTGCACTTCTGTTTTGTTTCATAATTATTCGAAAACTTCCACAGGAATTTATGTATTGAAAATTTCGAATGTAATTGTCAAATTATGTTTTGTCAAAATGTGTATTTTAGTTGCCATGGAGTGTAAATAAAGACATAGTCACGTGGTACCCCATGGATATCGATACCACGGACACAGCCAAACCTCTGCCTCTGAGGATTCGTGTGAAGAAAGGTATGACAACTCTCTGTAGTATATTGTAATAGATGACAGTACGTTGCAGAATAGATCACAAAGCTTACAATGATCCGTAAGATTTGAGACCTAAAACAACTTAAAGTTACGTCCGTAAACAGATACGCTAACATCTCAACTAATCATAAGGCATTCATTTATAATGGCGATGTTTCATTTCTATAATATAAATCAGTAAGTAAAGTCATGATTACGGATCTCCTGCAGAGGTGGATACCGCTCATAAAAGTCAGTCTAAGTTTTAAAAAAAGTACAATCGTTCATTATGATTTATAATGCATGTATTTTGGTAGGCAGCGGCTTGGCTCTGCCCCTGAAATTGCTGAAGTCCATGGGCAACGGTAACCACTTACCTTCAGGTGGGCCGTATGCTCGTCTGCCTACAAGGGCAATAAAAAAAGCATAGATAATAAACCGCTTAATTGTGTTCATGACATTTGAGCTTATATTAATTAACTAATAATATAAGAGCCAATTTCACTATTACTCGTACCATATAAACTAAAATAGTTATTTAATCCAAAAGCTACATCCAGATTTAATACAATTCTTATGTAATTTTACAGATTAGTTGAATATCAAACCAAATCATACCATTTATTCAATTTACTGACATTTCAATTAGCAATATTAATCTTACCACACATACACAAATCCCTTTAGTAGCGCCAGATAACAAGGTAGCCAGGTTAATATCTACCTGTACGTAAAGGATACTGCCCAAACCGCTGCATAATTACGCAGTGCTACAGAGGATCGAGTCCATGATTACCCGACACACTGCGTAATCAAGGACCGCTAGTAAATGTGGGTTCAGCTGCAAACACAGCGACTGTCCGAAATAGTCAAAGCGGAGACTAAATTGAACAAACAGCAATTGTTTTTTCACTCGTTGAAACAAATGGAAATTCTGTTAGACAGACGTGTTTTTATTTTTCGTTTGATTTTCATTAGAAGTTAAAAATAATGTAAATATAAGATATATAAATTCATATTTATAGCTTCAATATACATATATTTAAAATAGCCTGTGCTTAATAAATTTAAAAAAATAAAAAATACATAGAAGATATAGCTTACCCATACAGAGTTATAATATCATGTATTTGACACACACACGCATGCATACTATTTGTTTATTGTCAAATTGTTCATCTTTAATATTATTTGCCTATAGGGTAGTTTTAGCGAAATCTGTGATTATAGAAGTATTATTAATCTTTAACAATAGAACCTTAATAATGTTCAAGCTTATAATTTTAATTAATTATAGTCGAATTTCGACTACCGTGGTAGCACTAGTTATGGAATAATTTGTCCTAGATAAGTTTTTCTTTAGACCTCCTCTAATAGTGTGCAGATTTTTAATTGTGGTTTCTCCATTTTTTCAGCTATATCTCGGGTGTCATTATCCAAAATGTTGAGGCGCTTTCTATACCTACGTTCAAGTAAAAACAGATATTGCCGTCGAAGCTCATTTTTATCTTGTTCATTAACTATAAGCGTCTGTTTGTTTTAAGAGTGTGTTTTAAATAGATAGGGCAGATTGTTGCAAAAAAAAAGTTTACGACGGAATACAAATTGAAATAATTGAGGTATTTTATTGAAAATGAATATAATTATATAACTGTAATGTTAATTCGCTTACGTTGTAATAGTGCATGAACAGCATTAGTTTGATATTTGAAAACCTTCATCAACCGACAAACCCTCAACTAAAACTCATGAAAATTATCTAATTCGATCCTGTTAATTCTATTAAGTAAATATGACATATAGATAAAACGCTCTTAAATTCACCCGAGAAGCATGTTCATCGTGACCTCATGGATAAACTGACGACCGCACTCCTCTACGTAGGCATATCGATACAGAGCCAGTATCGAGTCGATAGTTCAGAGACCGCGTAATCAGGCTTCGTCAATTAATGTCTGCAAACAAGGCTATTAGCTAAAATGCTTGCTTGAACTTACCTTGAACTATTAAGATACATTAACCTACAGTCTGATTTATGGAATTTATCTACTTTCGTTACTTTTGTGGCATTCAATTAAATCAACCAGATAAAATAATCGCATTACGTTCTTCAGTACGTAACTCGTAAGTACGTAAGTTCGTAATTCTCAATTATATCGATAAAGTTATATCAGCGATTTGGACACACAAATTGGAAAGTAAACCTTTTTTTGTGATCAGCAAAAGCTGAGGTGATACGTTTTATCGATGCGGGTCGCGATTCTCTTTAAGATCTGCAGTTAAATATCCAGTTTGTATTTACTACATCAGATGCTGCTTAAGCCCCCATCTGACATTTTTATTTGAATTTAAAACTACTTTCATGGATTTTTTCTCGTATTTTTTATAGCCAACATATCATTGACGACATTTCGAACATTTTACAGTTTTTGTGGACAATATAAGTGCTCTACGTCGATATTTGATAATGGTGTTGATTCACAATCCCTAAAATTAGTTTTAATCAAGCTCGCCCTTAATAAGAAAAGCTTTCTTAAGTTATTTACGCTTATAATTGGTTCTCAGTTACGTTATGAAAAGAAAAACCGTGAGCTACAAAATGCCGAATTCTGCGAAATGATTATACAATGTAGGGCATTGTTTAAAAACATTGTCTTGATATTTCATAAAAGCGCCGTCCGGACCGGCCTTTATTTATTCTCGAGCATTAATAAATGCGGGAGAAAAGAGATAAACCTACGCCATCCGGGTAAATTGAGCACTTTTTCACCTTTACAGAATTTGCAGCGTCTTACAGTGTAATCGCGGATTACCCGGTAATAATGTTCTGGAACCACCTCGTTTGTTTTCCTCGTGGAGGGCCAGTAATGAAGGGAGCTGCGTCAGTGAATTTTCTACACCTTACTACATCTTCAAAGAAAGGTGAGGGAAAGTTACCGAACAATTTCGCCTTGGACTAATAAAATTTGTGAATTTTCAGCTGCTCCATCAACATCACTTAGCTCACGGTTTCAGAAAATAAAATTTGAATTTTTTATCGTGTAATTTTTTTTTTTTGCCCTTCTAGGCAGACGAGCGTACGGCCCACCTGATGGTGAGTGGTTACCGTCGCCTATGGACTTCAGCAATGCCAGGAGCAGAGCCAAGCTGCTGCCTACCGCTTAAAACTCTCCACAAGCCTCGTTTGAAGAAGGACATGTCATAGCGCTCGAGAAACACCGTGGAAGGGAGCTCATTCCATAGCCGGATGATACGTGGCAAAAAAGATCTCTGGAAACGCACTGTGGATGATCGCAGTGGCTCCAGGTAGTATGGATGAACTCTACTCCGGTGGCGGGCGGTGCGATGATAAAAACGAGATGCCGGTATCATCTCGAACAATTCTTCAGAGCATTCCTGTTATTATTATTTTTTATTATTATTAAAACGAGCTCCTCCTTTCCTGTAAAAATTCCTGTATTTACTACTAAATTTATTGTGAGCCTGTTTAAAAACAGATTTATACGGATATTCAGAAAATACACTTTCATGTTCTCGAACTCCACGAACCCACTTGAGATTCTGTCACAATATAATACTTTTTCTTTTGCTCAAACTAATTCGGCACGTCAAAGACTCCTCGATACGACAATTTGTTCGGGGCGAAAGTTAACGTCCTTCACCAATTTCTTGCATAGGAAAGGACTGTAAAGTAAATAGGCGGCAAGTTGAATACCCGTTCGCGTAGAAAAGTTGAATATTTGTGAAACCGGTCACGTGCCTTGCCGATCTAATTTACTGTTCCCAAAAAGTACTGGTAGCATTTCGACGGGTGAAATTGGTATATTAGGTGAGTTTACAAAAGTTCGTTACTTACTTATTGGGTATTCATAGTGAAGTGACGCTGAGTAGCAACGTACGTTTTTCTCTTTTACTTTTCGATATATTTTTTGTTTTCTTCTTTGAAGGTTATTTTTTTGTTTTTAATACAGTTCAGTTAATATGATATTTATATAACATATTCTGCCTTAACTACTGTACTGAAACCCTGTTCAATTTCCAACAGAAATCGGAATATTTTTGAAGATATTTGGTTTGCATGTCATTGAAGTATTCGTGCCCTAAAGGATAAAACGTCCGGTGCAATAGTATCAAGCGATGCATTGGTACCTTGACAATTGTTCACGATTGACTTCCACGGTGAAAGAATAACATCGTGTATTAAAAATTAAACCCGCAAAAATATAATTTGCATAATTACTGGTGGTAGGCCATCTTGTGAGTCCGCACGGGTAGGTACCACCACCCTGCCTATTTCTGCCGTGAAGCAGTAATGCGTTTCGGTTTGAAGGGCGGGGCTCCCATTTTACAGTAAAAACTGAGATCTACGAACTCATATCTCGAGGTGGGTCGCGACATTTACGTCGTAGGTGTCGATGGGCTCCAGAAACCACTTAAAACCAGGTAGGTCGTGAGCTCTTCCGCCTAAGTAAGAAATAAAAAAATAAAAATAAATGTAGCTATTTCAGGTATGCGTTAAATTTGGAAGTTTTTTTTAGATCGTGCGTTGTTTGGTAAGACTCCCATTGTATTCGTATCCCGTGAAATTAACATATTGCTGTTCAAATTCTACGGCAACTCCACTTTGTAAATTCAACACGTGTTCACGATAAAGTTCCATTTGGTTACGAATTTGCCTAATTGCTGATATGATACAAGTGAATGCTCGTCTTGATTTTTGTAAGTGGCGGCATTTGTATTGAAAAATGTATCACGTTGTATCATTCAATACAGTATAATATAGCACGCTTACATTTATATGTTGCGTAAATGAGCGAACTAGCTGACAATCCACCTAATGTTAGTCGATTAATGGAGCCGTCAGACACCACAACGTGACTGCCGCCTCCTTGAGACATGAGATCGAAATTATTTTACTTCAAATAGAAGCATACGATCCACGTGAGGTTGATTGGTCACTGTCGTTCATAAATTTAAGCCACGAGAGAACATAATGAGGTCTCCTTTTGGAAATCTTTTCCCCCCCCTGGTAGTCGAAATTCTACTATAACTAATGGAAATTATAAGTTTGTACACTATTATGATTATATTGTCAGGGAGTATTATACTTCTTTAATTACATATTTCGTCAAGACTACACTTTAGACAAATATTAATAAAGGGAAAAC
Organism: Bombyx mori; assembly: GCF_030269925.1. Lineage (NCBI taxonomy): Eukaryota > Metazoa > Arthropoda > Insecta > Lepidoptera > Bombycidae > Bombyx > Bombyx mori. The sequence goes on from NC_085111.1 coordinate 11,296,529, forward strand.
AATATTTAACCTATTCTCCATTTTACTGACTATAACTGACAGACTGCAAAGAAAAGTTTGACAATAAACAAATAGTATGCATGCGTGTGTGTGTCAAATACATGGTAGTGTGCGTAATGTTTTCTTTATTGATTTAACGTATCTTTTATGCATTATTTTTAAAAAATATTAGCTACGTGCACTTCTTCTCTATAATCTCTTTAAGTGTGGAAAATTTCATACTCCTCCGTCCGCGCAATTTTCGTAAAAAGGGATACAAAGTTTTTGCTTCACGTATTAATATATAGATACCTATAGTTATAGGCGCTTGGCAAGATACATATTTACAGGTTACAGGTTGTAGGAAAAGACTCTGCTCTTTACGTGGATAAAAATAAAGTTACGGTTTCATCTTCATTAAGTTCTCAGAAATGTAAACTGCATGTTTGGGCATATCGTATGGAACCAAAATTGTATCGTCGGAGATTGAGTAGAAGGTCGTGCGATCGTTCACAGATATACTTAATAAAATTCTTCTCAGTCGTTCACTCCTGGCAGAGTGGTCGTGGTTACGTAAGTCTTAATATTTGGTTGCGGCTTTTGAGAGGCTTCTCCATCTCTCTCTATTTGTGGCGGTACGTGTACACTCAGTAAGGGAACACTTCGTAGAAAACTTAACCAAGTCTGTCCACCTTGTGGGTGATCGGCCGCGAGAGCGTTGACCGTCTACTCTTCCTTGAACCACTAAACGTTCCAATGATCTTTCATTACGAATGATATGTCCAAACATATTAAGGATTCGCAATTGCACAATCGACGAAAGCCTTTGTTTGATTTGGAGCTCTTTGAGGATGGATACATTAGTGCGGTGAGCAGTCCATTTTACCCTCAGCAAGCGTCTCCAGCACCACATCTCAAGGGCGTCAATCTTTTTACGACATTTTTGATGGATCGTCCATGTTTCTGCTCCATATAGGAAAATAGGAAATATTAAACACCTCATTAAGCGTTTAGTTATACGGGGATCTTTCCATATTTTTGTGAGCTTTTCCACGGCTGATCGTGTCACGGCACAACGTCTTTTAATCTCTTCTTCGCAACTTCCAGTATTTGTGATTGTGGATCCCAGGTAGATGTAACTCTGGACAACTTCGCAGTTTGCTATTTCGTGTAAATCAGATCGATTGTTATTCTTACGATCCACCACCATCACTTTAGTTTTATCGCGGTTTATGGCAAGGCCAAAGTCGGAACTAGTTATTTCCAGAAGCGAAAGAAACCGTTCTACGTCGGCTTGTGATTAAAATACTAGGTGAAAAGAATGGCCCTGTAGAATTGGGAAATGCAATAGATGGACAAACATTGCAAGTTGCTTAGTTGAGTGAACGAGCTTACAGTGTTGGCACACCAGGCGGTGTACCATTACCAGAGCCCATAGACATCAATATTTGAATGCCGCCATCTACGTAAGGCGTCATTTGGAAGGCAAAGCCAAGCTGGCGTCCAAAATGCTGGGAGTCCTCAACAGAGCGAAGCGGTACTTTACGCCTGGACAAAGACTTTTGCTTTACAAAGCACAAGTCTGGCCTCGCGTGGAGTACTGCTCCCATCTCTGGGCCGGGGCTCCCAAATACCAGCTTCTTCCATTTGACTCCATACAGAAGAGGGCCGTTCGGATTGTCGATAATCCCATTCTCACGGATCGTTTGGAGCCTCTGGGTCTGCGGAAGGACTTCGATTCCTCTGTATTTTGTACCGTATGATCCATGGGGGATGCTCTGAGGAACTGTTTGAGATGATCCCTTCATCTCCTTTTTATCATCGCACCGCCCGCCACCAGAGTAGAGTTCATCCATACTACTTGGAGCCACTGCGGTCATCTACAGTGCGTTTCCAGAGGTCTTTTTTGCCACGTACCATCCGGCTATGGAATGAGCTCCCCTCCACGGTGTTTCCCGAACGCTATGACATGTCCTTCTTCAAACGAGGCTTGTGGAGAGTATTAAGCGGTAAGCAGCGGCTTGGCTCTGCCCCTGGCATTACTGTAACCACTCATTATCAGGTGGGCCGTGTGCTCGTCTGCCTACAAGGGCAATGAAAAAAAAAGGATTACTTACTACTTCTACTACTACAACTACTACTATTACCACTACTACTACTACTACAACTACTACTATTACCACTACTACTACTACTATTACGGCTACTATTACTACTACTACTACTATTACTACTACTACTACTACTACTACTACTATTACTACTACTACGAGATAAAATGGAAATTTCAATTGTAGTGGCGTGATGAAGCAGTGAGGATGCGTGCCGCAGGACCAGGAAACGCGGTGAGTCGGCTGCGATGGACCGGTTGAGGCTGCGATGCTGGCTTGCTATGGGACAACGGGAGAGTGCGGGAATTGTAGTAGCTGAAGTTCTTGATGCGCTGATGATGAAGTGTGAAGGCTGCAATTGTTCCGTCGCAGATCACCAGTTGTAGATATTATTATAACGACGAAAGGAAAGATCTTCCACCGAGCGGGTAATATTGCTCCATAGACCGACGGTCCGTTTCTTGTTGTTCGGAACTTGTATAGATGCAAGCTTATCTTGAAAATATCGTAAGCGAGATTCAGGTATCTGTCAAATATCTTGCGTTGTATGATGGCTACCGCCACAACAACACCGTCTAACTGCTTCGTGCTTTAAATGGTGAAACAGATCTAAAAAAAATTAAGTAGGGGAGCGGGGGGTAGCCCCGGCCGGCGGGTAGCCTCGGCCACCGCAAATACTAGTGACTCTCGTTGTGTTACCTATAAGTACGTGTTATGTCTGTGTGCGTTTACTATCCATTCGAAAAATACTGGCAGTTGGAAGTCACCCGACCACGGTGCTCGGACATAAATTGAGTATTTTGTTTTTGGCGGACTGGTTGCGCGGGATACCAATTGTTTCGGAGGCTATTTTTATTGGATAAACGTAGGCTATTATTTAGATTATATTTTTTTACATATTTCAATACATTTCTATTTCATATATTTAAGTTTATCTGAATGTGTAATAATATGCTTTTTAATAAGAATTTTTTGTTTGATGAAAGTTGTGTCGGGTAACCCCGGCCATCGATTTTGGGGGTACCCCCGGCCATAGGAGCTGACGCTATTATTTCTCATATGTTTAAATCTAGCACCCAATATTAATATGTTGCAGTGGTACAATGCCCAAATTTAGGAATAGAACTACAAATCGTGGAGACTGGAGTAAAGAGAATATGAAAAAAGCAATTCAAGCTGTCCTTGACAAAAAATATTCATAAAGAGCAGCCGCAGACCGATACGAAGTCCCACGTACTTCTTTGCAAGATCGTATTAAAGGTATAAAACAAGGTTATCAGGTCAGTCTTAAACCAAAATTAGGACGCTTTGAACAAACATTCAAACCTAAGTTTGAAAGACAACTCTGTGAGCATGTTATAAATCTAGATAACCGTCTTATGCCTTTAACAAGAAGTGAGTTTTTGCGCCTTGCCTTTGATTTAGCAGAAAAACTTCAAATTCCTCACAGGTTTAACAAGGACAAACGAATGGCAGGAAAAGATTTTTTCTGCGAATTTAAGAAAAGAAATCTAGATGTGGCATTAAGAACTCCTGAGGCAACTAGCTTGATGCGTTCTACCAAAGGTGCGGTAAAGGTCAAGAGAAACATAAAAACGGGAGTAAAAGTTAAAAAGGTTGCATCTCAGCCAGATTCGTCACATCAGGAGACGGAATGCATTATTTGCGGTGAAACATTCGATGAGGATTGGATCCAATGCAAAATTGCAAAATATGTGAGGACTGGGCTCACGAAGCTTGTGTAGATTTAAATCCATCTCATTTATACTATTACTGTGATGTGTGTGTTGCCAAAAAACGCATTAATCTTTAAATACCTGGGTGGCCGGAGCTACCCGCCATCTTTAAGGGATACCAAAATTTGATTACTTTTTCAAGTGGCTTTAATTACAGAGGGATTATGTTGTTGTCTGAGTTTTCGATATTTATCTTAAATAAATATAATGTTGATTATTTTTAATAGTTTTTTTATTATTTTACTTAATAAATATAGTCATAATATCGAAAACAAAAAAATGGCCGGGGCTATCCCCCTCTCCCCTATAATTTTTTTTAAAAAAAATTAAGTATTATTTTTTTAGATCTGTTTTACCATACCAAAAAGCAAAGCGGAGTACCGCTTTGCTTTTTTTCTTCCGTTGGTCTTGACCATTTTTCTCCATATGCTCTTTTACGATTACGAATGGAACCATTATTTGGAACGAATCGTTCTGAAAATTATATAAGCTCTTGAGATTCCGTTTCCCATTACGAAACGAGAAATAAATCGCATTTATTTTAACGAAACGAAACTCCAGAGCTGCTTTCGACGAACGCATTATATCTGCGAATAGTTGCACAGTTTTACTGAAATATCGAAGCTATAAAGTCTGCAATTTTGAAAGAGTAATGGCGGATTCCAGGTGCTTGCAATCACTATCGAGAATAAAACTTAGCAACATAGACAAATTGTCAACGTAGGTAACGAAAATTGTATAATGGAATATTTGCATGACCGCTTTTAATACTCACTCTTCTTTTAAATTTAATGTGGCTGTCGATATGAAACATTTTGTTTCGGTTAATTTGCGTTTGGTTGAACAAACACAAGTGATTTTCTTGTTATAAAACGTTTCGGTACGGGGTAATGGAAATAAAATTTAAATTCCTTTACAACACCAATAATAGAATGTACTTTTGCATTTACTTTCAATATTTTTCGTTCTACTTCAATTAATATATTTCTGATTATATCATAGTAACATTAACGTTGTATTGTATTTTGTTTGGATTGTAACAATCAGCGAATGTGCTTCATGCTTAAAAACGGAAGGCTTCACGGATTCGCTGCAAAAATAGACCGTACAGTGGGCCATGTACCAAAGCGGGTTTACCATACGCCCTAACACGAATAACACTTTATTATATTAATATAAATAGAATAATAATCGCTTTCGAATTAACCTTGTTCTATTTCAGTTAATGCTAAGTCAAAGTCACGTAGAACATGGCAGACGGTGCAATGAGTTATGCGGTGCACATCTACTGCAAACGATCGCTCGTTCCGCTGCATATGAGATCCTAGACTTTTGATAGAATACAAATGTCTTGGAATTAGAACAGTGACGTAAGACCCGAACTGGTACATTATAGAAATGTTATACGAGCTATCGGTTTGAATCTGAACTGAAGGCTAGAAACGTCATTTAGAAACACGATGATTGAGAATTTCGGTGAATGGTATATACATATTGTTTCGCGCCATTTCACAAACACTTTAAAATTCTTAATTCAATTCTTCCGCTTCGCTTCAGGTGATCCGTTCGCTGTTTCGATTCGAGTAGTTCCGATTACTAACTAACTGCGTGCCATTTCGTCAACGCTCTTATAGCCGATACCACATCCCTAGAATTATCGAGAATATTCCACATAAGTCGAGTATTGTGTGTTTCCGCTATTTGACAATAGATGGCGTTGTACTTCTCGAGCGTTCTAGATGCTACTAGATCCTTCAATATTCGTTTGGCTATTCAGCGATAGATGGCGTTACTCTTACCGGTGTAACAATAAGTATTGGAGAACAAAATCTATTGAACTTTTTAAGATCTACCTAAATGTATAAGAAAATCACCGCAATTTTCGAATTGAGATCAGTGACTGAAGACACAATGCCATTATTGTGACCAGTAATAGTTACGGAGAACGTAAATTTTATGCTGAAGATCGCCTAATCGAGGACCGTTTAGAGATCGTAGATGAGGAGCGAAATAATGGTGATAATCCGATCCGATAAGAACAACGGCCCGAGCTGTGAACCTCTATTTTTTTTTTTGAATCGAAAAAAAACCTTTGCATGTCCAGCGATTTCGAGAGAAGACTTGCATGTTGCTACTTGTGAAAGTTTTTTGTTCATTTTAAGTTATTACACCAAGATAAAGTACCGAACGTTTACTAAAGACTTCTGATACATTTCAAGCAAATAATTCAAGTGGTCTTAAAATGAACCTACGAGTAGATCACTTAAGTTAAGCCTGCTATAGTATGAATAACACTTGCTAATCATTTAAATAACGATATCTTTTGCATCAGGCGACGTTTACTAACTCATTCTTGATTACAACTTATTAAGTTCGATTTACAAATTAAAAAGCAGTTATTATCTTGAACTACGAATAGTAAACAGCTTTGATACATTCATCATAAATCTCACAATTTCCCATTTTATGTTTACAAGAATTTTCATTGTAAAACTTTTGAAGTTGATTATTCTTCGTGTAAAATGGATTTCGATTGAGCATCGCCAACATAAAATCGCTGCACGCCAAATAGCTTTATAGAAAATTCTTACGTCGTATTTTTAAATATACTACGCTAAATAAAAGCTGATTTATTCCTGTATTCCATTATGTGAAATTTAATTATCTGTTACCCTCGTTACCAATTACGTTCAATCACACACATAATACAATTTTCCAGGATAATTCAAACAAGGCAACAAAAACAAATTTGAATTAACAAACCTAATTCCGTCCGGTTGGGTATACACGAGTTTTATGATTTATCCGTGGAAGGCCCGACGAGGCGACAGTTACGCATTCAATAGGGCTGACTGCGACAAGAAATTAAATGCTCAATCAAGAATTTATTTTAGCGTAAATGACTTGAGGCTTTCCCGTGGCCAGTAGACATGGTATGAATGCGTCATCACTATCCTTGGAACGTAAATTTGAATCTGAATTGCATTGTCTTATTATTCAATCTGAAACGTACCTATGACTGCTTGTGGCAGAAATTGCTTGAAAGAAGTTAGTAACATATTTATATTATAAGTAAAATTTTTTGAATTTATTAATCCTTCAATGTAATTTGGCAGCACTATAGAAGCAATCATTAATATCTTGGTTTCGCTTTCACTAATTTGTGTATTTTCACAGACGAAATAAGTGCTTAGTTACTCTATCTTACAAAATTGAAAACATTTGATTGTTTTTTTGCTTTTTCCAGTGCACGGCCGCGACTCGAGCTTTTTTGCCCCGGCGGCCATCTGATCTACAAGCAACGTGCCCTATTCAATGCCACTTTAACTTTGAAATCCTTCGGGCTACGTCGGTCGGAGCAATTCAGAAGGCTATGCTTAGAGCTTTTCTGCAAGATCGAATTATGAATGAGAGCATTTGCAGGAATACCACGCTAACTGACATAGGAAACGAGAAAATCAACATGAATGATAATAATATGATTAGTGAGACAATTGAACATGAGTTGAAGTATATTAAATTTTCCACTATTTATATATTGTGTTAATACGTGTATTAAAAACTTTGTACCCCTTTTTACAAAAATTGCGCGGACGGAGGAGTATAAAATTTCCCACACTTATAGAGAATATAGAGAAGGAGTGCAGAAGGCTATTTTTTTTTTATTATGCATAATAAATACCTTAAATTAATAAATAAAAACATTACACACACTACCATGTATTTGACACAACACATACATATAAATATACTCTTTGTTTATTGTCAATTGTCAAACTTTTGTTATTGTTTAAGGTCTGTAGTCAAATTGAGAATAGATTGATATTGTTTATCTTTAATATTATTTATCCATAGTGTAGGTTTGGCGAAATCGGTGATTACATTATAGAAGTATGACAATACAACCATAATAATGTTTAAGCTTATAATTGCAATTAATTATAGTCGTATTTCGACTACTGCGGGACCACTAAATTTGTTAAATATGTGATAACTTCAAGTGTATCCTTAATCCAAAATCCTTGAACAATTAATTTTAATAATTTCATTGATCAAAGATTTGACATCCCTGTGAGAACACGTCTCCTATAAGTGGGTAGGGTAGAATATTGGCACGTTGGGCGTAAAATAAGTCTCAGGTGTACTTGATAGCCTTTATTCGCCAAAACTGATAAAATATGCTTTTCGTTCGAACCCACCAGATATCGTTAGTCTGCCACGTGAAATTATGAAAACTTATTCTTGAAGATCATAAATGTCTTTGGTAAAACGAATTGCTTTATGGTTACGTATTACGGTACTCATTTAAGTAGAAGATTAATGACAGTCGTCAGTTCGTAAGAAGGAAGCAATGAGAAAACTTCAGTAAAATGAAGTGAAAGCTATTGAACGAGCAAAGAAAATTAACATTTTCAATTTGTTATTTTAACTTCGACACGCTCGTTTTAATTAAAGAATTCTCACTTGGAAAGTTTTTTTTTTTTTTGTAAGAGCACTGAAATATATTATTACTTTCTTTTTTAATTTATTTACGAACGGAAACTATAATTTTTGTTTACGTAGGTAAGCTACCTATTAGTATGTTGAGAACGAATTGGTAAAATGGCTAACAAACTTAAAAGGTTATACTCATTATTTTAATTTCTCAGGATAAGTAACATGGTAGGCAGCGGCTTGGCTATGCTCCTGGCATTGCTGACGTCCATGAACGACGGTGATCACTTACCATCAGGTGGGCCGTATGCTCGTCTGCCTACAAAGGCAATAAAAAAAAAGAACAAATTCGTTTTATTTACTTTTCGGATATATTACTTAAATACTAACGCTATACCTATTTCTATCACGTATATAGGTATATCACGCTTCGGCTTAAAGAGACGGGACGGCCGTTTCATTAAGGCAATTTGAAAGTTCAACCTCATGTCTAAATAATATTAGGGTTCGAATAACCGCTTCGGAGTGGAAGGATGGTGAATTCTTATCGCATGTAATTTTCATTCAACTACGTTCAACAGAAATACTTTTTTTCAGCGGACTCACTCAATTCGATCCGATCCGTGTACGTTGATACACTCATCTGAATTCAGCAGGTTCGTGACTTGAAAACCAATCGACAGACGCCGTAGTTAATTTGTACTGAAACTGCCACTTGAAGACGATCACGAGTTTCACTTAATTGACTTAGAAGTTGCGGCGAACAAACAATATTGTCGTTAGCAATAAATATAGCAAGCGGTGCTGGCTTCTATTGATTTAAGTTGAATAGTTTGGAATTACAAAAGCACTTCCGTTGTAATAATATTTGTACTTTGAAGAAGTAAAATAGTTTCTGTAATTGTTCTTTAATAGTTATAACAAAGTGAATCATTTAGTACGTAGATTCCTCAGTATCAATGTTTGTTTAACAGAATGTGAGCCGTGATAATTGCAACCCTTGTAATGATACAATATTAGAAACTATTATTCTTCTTCTTAGTCGTTGGTCATCAGTTCTATTATTATTGGATTCATAAAATTACCAATTCTATTTATTGCTAGATGTATAAATTTTAGGTTTTTTTTTATTTATTGCTTAGATGTGTGGACGAGCTCACAGCCCACCTGCTGTTATGTGGTTACTGGAGCCTATCGACATCTACAACGTAAATGCGCCACACACCTTGAGATATAGTTCTAAGGTCTCAGTATAGTCACAACGACTGCCCCACCCTTCAAACCGAAACGCATTACTGCTTCACGACAGAAATAGGCGGGGCGGTGGTACCTACCCGTGCGGACTCACAAGAGGTCCTACCACCAGTGAAAACTACTAGTCTTCTTGTTAGTCGTTGGCAATCAGTTCTATTATTATTATTATTAGATTCATAAAATTACCAATTATATTTATTGCGAGATGTATAAATTGTATAACTATATACGTGTTTTATAAATACAACTACTTTAAAACTGGTGAACAATCTCATCAGGATATTCAATTCTCACAATATGAATTGATATCTTGCTATTATGCTGCCGTTTTGGAACTTTAAGTGTTCTCCAACGACATATGGCAATAAAAGTTATAAAGACTCATTCAGCCTTTATGGTCTGAATCCTGTCTGATATCTAAGCCTCATTGCCTTATATAATGTGAAAGGCACGACAAATCTCACAAATAAGACGTTATGTTTAAATTTCGAGTTGCAATTGTACATAATATTTAGAAGAAGAAAAATATAAATTTCAATTCGTAGCTTAACAAATGGAACGGAATTTTTACAGTATTATTTTAAAGATTTAGCTCAACGAGATGAGTTGTACAGTATTACGGGGTACGTTGTAGCCGCGATCCGTTTAATACCGCTCCCAGTTCATACTGATCCGGTTTAAGCGCTAGATTCAGCTTCCTAGCTACAGAAATAATAAAACTTGACAGCACCGATCGTTGCGCTTGCAGCTACGCGCTACTCCTGTGTTACATTTCAATATTATTTTTGAGAAATGATAAGTACGAATGCTTGCAATTGATCATCGAAGGTAATTCGCGAGTGGGTACCACCGCCCTGCCTATTTCTGCCGTGAAGCAGTAATGCGTTTCGGTTTGTAGTGTGGGGCAGCCGTTGTAACTATACTGAGACCTTACAACTTATATCTCAAGGTGGGTGGCGCATTCACGTTGTGGATGTCTATGGGCTCCAGTAACCACTTAACACCAGGTGGGCTGTGAGCTCGCCAACAACACAAGCAGAAAAAAAAAATTTCAGAGTGACGCTACTAAAAGGTTAATAGTACTCATAGCACTGCTCCCAGCAGTGTACGTGTAGAATTGGTACAAATGGATACCACGATTTCGCACATTTATCTGATTAGTGCGGACATCAGCAAATACAAATGAGACTTCAAATGTCACAGAGATTCACATTGTGACCTCTGTGTTCCCCGGTTACACTTAACAAGGGGTAAGTTGTGACCTTCTTACCCGTTTAGTTACGTGATGAATAAAATTATCCTCGTGTGAAAGTCTTTGAGATATCTTCGTGTTGGAACACAGTATCAGCATTGTTTCACAATCTTAATTAAGAGCGTTCTGTGGTTGGGGTCCGTGACAATAAAGTTGCAGCGCAAATTGTTAGTAGCTGTTGCACTAGCTTTTGAAAAAAGTCCAATCCATTGCAAAGGTTCGGCATCCAGCTATTTTAATGAGATAACTCTGAATGGAAGGAAAATATTTCGCAAAAAATCGGTACAGTTCTTACAAGCTAAAAATATTGTGAAGCACATAATTCAATACAGTACAAACACTTTTATTTTCCATTTACATTAGCATAGCATCTATGTATGTACCTTTTTATTTCATTGAAATACTTATTTAGATATATATTCTATCAGAGAAACTATTTCGAATAATTCCTTAACCTTTCACATTAAAGTGTCACTGTGTTGTGAATGGAACAATATATTCATTGATTTCATAAAACAAAACGATTTATCTGTTTAGTTTTATTTAAAAGTTGCTATTGAATATATTTTATTTGCTATCATTTACGAACAGAAAAAAACTTTCACATCTCATTTTATGTTTTACCCAAAAGTATTATCAGAGAACGTAGCGTATTTACTCAAAGATCGCTTCGATTATAAATTTGATGACTACAGCGGTTGCTGACATTCGGCGCACTCACAGAAACTCCGTCGACGCGTGATCAGAATTTTGATGGGCGGATTAAGGCGTCCCGGTGCGGCCGACTTGCCTTCGTAGATCCACTCTGATGGCTCCTAATTAAGACTCGGCTAATGGAGAGACATGCTACTTCGTAATTCAGAGACGCTCAGGGATTCCATTATGGTGACATAGGCTGTATAATATTGGCCCAGAGTAGTGGAGAGCTAAGAAGTGGCTCAACGTAATTGATTAAGTCAAGCGAGTAAAATTGGACTGAGCTCAAATCTGATTAAATGAATTGCTACATGGTCTTTGATGAATGAATTTTGTTTTGTTTACCAAAATGTTTGGTGTCGGAGAAGGTTATCAGAGACTGTTAAGCAGTGACTTTTATATGTGTAAATACAATTTCTGAACGGATTTTAGGTGAGTGATTGAAACCGGAATTCTTTTTTAGGCAGAAAATATTTGAATGATGGATGTATTCGATCAAAGGGGTTTGCTACATCACTAGTACTGAAGATAAGAAAATTATATAGAATATTGAGATAGAGAAATTGGAAGGATCACGTGACGGTATATTTCGAATTCAATACTTAAACCAAAGTGATTTCTCTGATAGTTATTCTCTTATAGGAGTAGTTCTCGAAGATGTGTCGGGTCTGACAGTCTCATCTCTTTTTATTAAATATTTTTATTAGATCTTCACTCTGTAATATGTATAACATCTTACCCGTTATGCTACGGACTATTATTAATTTTTTTATTTTTTTATTGCCCTTGTAGGCAGACGAGCATACGGCCCACCTAATGGTGAGTAGTTACCGTCGCCCATGGACTTCAGCAATGCCAGGGGCAGAGCCAAGCCGCTGCCTACCGAAATATTTATTGATCTATGTAAATTCATTTTTGTAACAGTTTAATCAAGAACTTCGTGACTCCTAATTGAGATTACAGGAATGACGGGAAGCACATTTTTGAGCTTTTATAGGACAATATACGCACGCGTTACTATTAATGGCCATGAGGGGCCATGTTGAAAAGCTATATTTTTCCATCCTGACGTATAGGGGGTCTTTGCTTGCTGTAATGAGAAATTCCGGTGTCACGGCATTTTGTATGACGACGCAAGACCGCCATTTTTGAACGTGCTCTGATACAATTTGTGAACTTTTGACGGGTCGGATTAAAAATGGTGATGTTGCGTTTTTTCACGGCAAATGGGTTGAACGGTTCATTCGGCGACTACGCGTGTACACGTCGCGCAGCGTTCCAATTAACTTTTTTTTTCGTGTTAAGTATGAACAATGTAAATAAATTTCAACAATTTCAAAGGCTGACGTTTTAATGAACGACCCGATCGTGGTTGAACACAATACAAATTTCACGATGTATCTTTAAAACGTATTCTGTGCAACGCGTTATTATTCCGTTGATTATTGCATAAATTCGTAGACCAGACATTTTTTTATTTTTTTTGTAATTTTCATGAAAGCGCTCTTTGTAGTTTTCCTCCTATTTTTGAATAAATTTCAAAGAAAAGTGTCATTTTATTTCCCCGGGGTAACGCTACTCGCATCAAAGCCCCGTTGTAGTGCCCCAGTATTTTCATAGAAAGTACCCAATTTTGCCTGAGTCGATAACACTTTCATGATTATGCGATGATGGCATCAATTTTCATATCATTGAATGTAGTTTGGGGTTTCATTGTAGATATAATATTGTTTTTATAGAGGGTAATAGGATTTTATTACTAAAATTAATTTTATTTTCTACTAAATAACACAAGTAGGCTGAAATGAGGGAATAATATTGTGGAATCAAAATTGCAAGGATATGTTTTTAATAATAACTTATAGAAAAGAAATTGACAGTAGGATGTAGGATATAGGACAATCATTATTAAATGACAGGACGAAAAATCAGTAGTTAAGACACTAGAAATTAAAACATATAATTTTAAAGTTATAATTTAAATTAAAACATATAATTTTAAAGTTATAATTTAAACTAAACGATAGAGCAGTACGCGTGCCATTTTGGGTTCCCAGTAATAGTCGAGTGTGGACCGGTCCTCCACCGCGGGCTCCTGGTCTTATTTCTCCCGTTGCGATTCTTCCTTCGTTCCGTCATCCTTAGTGTTTTATTTCGCCGATGATGATGGCATGAATGTTGATGTCATATATATATGGAGTAAGAGGGACATCACTGACAGTGCAATAAATTTGTAGTAATGAAAAGGCTAGGTAATACAAGCTCTGGTGTGGCCGTAATGCTGGTGATGCCGATGCGATAGTTAAAGTGATTAACAATGATAGTTGAAAATCTTCCAAAGGCCTCACCAGTCGTTTTTCTAGCAGAATCCGAACAAAACAATGGTGGCTAAATACTACTCACTAGCTTTTGCAAGTGAACGTTACAGCTTTATGGGACTTCGGTATCATGAGTATTACAGTCAGGCTGCAACATACTACTGTTTATGTTCTAAAACATTGATGCGTTTATATTCGATGTGAAATTCTAATGGAGAGCTGTAAGCGCCAAAGTTTGCCTATTTTAAGTCAATTTAAAATTCAAAATCGTTAATTTGTCGTAAAAAACCAAAAGGTGCAGAAAGTCTTTTCGACGGAAATTTTAAAGGTAAAAAAAAACCTTTCGACATCGACTTCATGGTGGTTAGTGATCGTAAATATAATATCTCAGGTCTTGAGTGCGATATCATGGTCGAAAAAGGCTTATTTTTAATAATATTTTAAAGTACGTGTCCGCCTATTTCCGCCGTGAAGCAGTAACGCGTTTCGGTTCGAAGGGTGGGGTAGCCGTTGTAACTATACTGAGATCTTAGAAATTATATCTCGAGGTGGGTGGCGCATTTACGTTGTAGATGTCTATGGGCTCCAGTAACCACTTAACACCAGGTGGGCTGTGAGCTCGTCCATCCATCTAAACAATAAAAAATAAAAAAAAAAGATCTAGCAGGATTTTTTTGTATGCTTATCTTATCGAGCTAGTACAGAAAAATCTTACCTGAGAGCCATTGAATGTAGAACGACTATTTAAAGGTTTATTTAACTAAAACAACGTTGTAATGTAAGTTAACACGGCCCCACGGATAAGGAACAGCCGTGGTTTTTAACGCAAAAATTATACATTCCAACGATTTTGCGACACGCGACCGAGCGTCGAAAGCGAGACGCTTGCGTGACTCTAATCAAAGAGGAACTTTGTAGTCATTAATTTAAACTATAAAATTAAACGCTATTATTCTTTTATTAACCAATGTTGCCACATTATCTTGAGTTTGGGTCTTATCAGCAACTAAGTTGTATAATAATAGTCTTATAGAATTAGTTGTTAGTATTTATCTGGTTAGTTGTTATACTCATAAAATACAGCGTAATCTTCTTAGGTTTTAACCTTTTATACATCCCAAAATATGAAATAGGTATTAAATAACAATCATGATACAAAAAATTACCTTCATGAGTACGTTACGGAATTAAATTTAATTTTGATCTATACTTCTTAGATAGTATTAACAGAGTCAACCTTAATATAAATAAAATAAACATGTTACAAAACGAGACAATAGATGGGGCGTGACAATTAAAATACACTTTCATGGCTAAGTGTTGTATGATAAAGCTCTATTATTCTATTTGAATGAAAAACTTAACGCTTTTTTGTTAACTAGTGGTCCCGCAGTAGTCGAAATTCGACTATAATTAATTGCAATTATAAGTTTGAACATTACTAAGATTTTATTGTCAAAGAATTATATTATTATACTTCTATAATCGTAGATTTCGCCAAGACTACAATATAGACAAATATTAATAGAGACAAACAATGTTAACCTATTCTTAATTTGACCACAGACTTTGAGCAATAACAAAAGTTTGACAAAAAACATAGTGTGTGTGTGTGTGTGTGTGTGTGTGTGTGTGTGGGTGGGTGTGTGTGTGTGTGTGTTAAATACACGGTAGTGTGTGTAATGTTTTTTTTATTGATTTAATGTATTATTAAGGCATAATTAAAAAAAAATAGCATTCTGCACTCATTCTCTATAAGCGTTTAAAATTTCATACTCTGCGCAATTTTCGTAAAAAGGGGTACAAAGTTTTTGCTTCACGTATCAATATATAGAGGACCGATTTTACTGCCCTTAAGATTGTCGTCGCGCGAATTTTAAATGAAATCAATTCTTAACGAGTAAATCTTAACAAATTCCAATAGTAATAATAAAACCTTTCAGGGATTTAATAGTCGCAAATGTAACAAAGAAATGAGTTGCTTTGCTTGATGTTCCGAGATTTTCATTAAATCAGATATATTTAAGACGTGTACATAATAATATGTCAGAATGATTTAAAATAAGTTTATATCTACACTAAAAAAAATTGTTCGATAAGAAAAGCAATTTAAATCTTCGATAAGAAAATCCATTTCAATCTTAATTTCAATCTTAACTGTAAGGGAGTGCTCTGAGGAATTGTTCGAGATGATACCGACATCTCGTTTTTACCATCGCACCGCCCGCCACCGGAGCAGAGTCCATTCATACTACCTGGAGCCACTGCGGTCATCTACAGTGCGTTTCCCGAGGTCTTTTTTGCCACGTACCATCCAGCTATGGAATGAGCTCCCCTCCAGGGTGTTTCCCGAGCGCTATGACATGTCCTTCTTCAAACGAGGCTTGTGGAGAGTACTCAACGGTAGGCAGCGGCTTGGTTCTGCCCCTGGCATTGCTGAAGTCCATGGACGACGGTAACCACTTACCATCAGGTGGGCCGTATGTTCGTCTGACTACAAGGGCCATAAAAAAAAAATTCAAAGTCGAATAGTTTTGTTTAAAAGGTCTAGGTATTTTCTCGAAAACATCGTAACGTACACCGTTTCAAAAGATGACTCGAATAGTTCTTCGGTGTCCTCCCCAGGGAACATACGATAAAGTAAAATAAAATACTTTCTTGATTTCGTTATTTTAATCATACATGTCAGTACAAGGTAATTTAAAAATCGTTGATGTTTTGCAGAAAGTATTGTTTAACTAAAAATATACTACTGGCCAATTGATAGTTAATTCGAGTCGTCGGAGCGTTCGGGTTAACGAAATCAAGTTTCTACAACGAAAAAAAAATTGTATATTTATCTTTCTATTTTTCTGTATCTATATATTAATACTTGAAGCAAAAACTTTGTATCCCTTTTTACGAAAATTGCGCGGACGGAGGAGTATGAAATTTTCCACACTGGTAGAGAATATAGAGAAGAAGTGCACAATGCTAATATTTTTTTTAAATAATGCATAAAAGATACATTTAATGAATAAAGAAAACATTACACACACTACATACCATGTATTTGACGCACACACGCATGCATACTATTTATTGTCAAACTTTTGTTCTTGACGTCTGTTGTCAAATTGAGAATAGATTAAATATTGTTTGTCTTTGTTAATATTGTTTATAGTATAGTCTTGGCGAAATTTGTGATTATTTAAGTATAAAATACAATCATAATAGTGTACAAACTTACAATTCCATTCAATAAAATGTCCACTACGATATCCATTTCATCACTGATGACGTCACGCACACTATTAAACAACTGAAAACAATAAGTTCTATTCAATAAATTTTAAAAACCTACACACGGATAAAATATTTCTAAGCCCCACTACAAAATAACAAAATAATGTTTCCAGAAGAAAAAAAGAAGGTAATAATATAATCGTATTTTCATATTTTCAGCACAGCAGGCACGTATCATTTAACGGGATCAATCACGCGCCGAAATTTACTCACACGAGGAAGGTTCAATGTGCCGAAATAATTCCCCCCATATTTTCAGGCCTCAGACAATTCATCCTCCACAGCAGCTGAAATATTATTGCATAACCATGTCAAGAAATGCAATGAAATTTTTAAATTTAAGAAAATTAATTCAAACAATATAATAAAAAGCTTTAATAGCCTTAATGTAAAAAATACAGCTGACTTGTGGGGAATATCAGTAAAGGTTTTGAAGTCTGTAATAGACATTATTGCTTCTCATCTTGTTAGTATTTTTAATGATTGTATTAAGTGTGGTGTATTTCCTGACTTAATGAAACATAGTAAAGTGATTCCTCTTTTTAAATCTGGTAGTACTGATGACCCCTCTAACTATAGACCTATTTCAGTACTTCCTACGTTGAGTAAAATCTTTGAAAAAATTATTTTGACACAACTTTTAGAACATTTTAAATCAAATAACCTGCTTCATAATAAACAATTCGGGTTTACAAGGGGTCGCTCTACAACTGATGCAGGTGCTTATCTAATCAAAAATATATTTCAATCTTGGGAGGAATCGCATGATTGTCTTGGAATTTTCTGTGACTTATCCAAAGCATTTGACTGTGTTGAACATGAAACATTGGTGAGGAAACTACATCACTATGGTATTAGGGATGGTGCATTGGAACTTATTACTTCCTATTTATCAGGAAGGATACAAACAGTAGATGTGAAAGGAAATAGATCTTCAGGCACCACGTTGAAAATGGGTGTACCTCAGGGTTCCATTTTGGGTCCTTTTTTATTTCTAATATATATAAACGATTTGCCTAGTTTTATTGAGTCCCGACACGAGGTCGTATTATTCGCAGATGATACATCTTTATTATTTAAAATTAAACGACAATTACAAGTCTATGACGAAGTGAATGATGCGATTTCGTGTGTGGTTCATTGGTTCCGTATCAATAACCTATTATTGAATAGTAAGAAAACGAAATGTATTAAATTTACTTTAAAATGTATTAAATCATCTTTAAATGTGAGACAAGTAGATAGTAATGTAATTGTTTCTGAGGAATCATTGGAGCTTGTTGAGTCAACCGTATTTCTTGGTATAACAGTGGACTCCAAACTGCAGTGGGGACCTCATATTCATAAATTGGCGAGTAAGCTTAGCTCTGCAGCATACGCAGTAAAAAAAATTAGAATGTTAACAAATGCGGACACGGCCCGTTTAGTTTACTTTAGTTACTTCCACAGTGTCATGTCCTATGGCATTTTGCTATGGGGCAATGCGGCCGATGTAGAAATGATATTTATTCTGCAGAAAAGAGCTATACGTGCTATTTATAACATGCACTCAAGGGAATCCCTGAGGGAAAAATTTAAAGAAATTAAAGTTCTCACTATGCCATCCCAGTACATCTTTGAAAATTTGATGTATGTTCGTAAACATATTGAGGAGTTTCCTAAGATGTCGGACATACATAATAGAAATACTAGGAACAGACACAAGCTTGTTGTGCCGATGAGTAGGTTACATAAGATACGAAATTCATTCGGGTGTTTGTCTGTGCGCCTGTACAACAAAATCCCACAAGATGTTCAGAACCTACATATACATAGGTTTAAGAAAACTATTAAAGAACATCTGTGCAATAAAGCTTACTATAAAGTCAATGATTATCTAGAAGATTGCACAAAGTGGGAATGAGTTGCTCGCTCCGGGAATTTCAATATTGTAAAATTGTTATGTTATAATTACTTATTGTAATATGAATATTTAAAAAAAAAAAAAATATTTAAAATAAAAATAAAAATCTAATATTAAAAAAAAAAAAAACATGCCCGCTGAGTTTCTTGCCAATTCTTCTCAGGACGGAGGCTAATTCTTGTGAATTGGCGGTAATTCTTTTGACGTTCAACAAGTATGTACTTTCATTTATGTTGAATAAAACTTTTTTTTGATTTGATTTAATATACGCTACAAATTATTAGGTAGGCGTATCTTTGTTAGGGTGCATCACAATAATAATCATTGGATATTTCTGCTCATTTGACAAGCGCCGTAGCGCTAGTGTTTTACGGAGAGCGAAACTAAATTAATATTATAATTTTACTATTGTTTTTAAAATTGAACTCATTAACTAAGCTAAGCAAAGTCCTACGCTAGTAGTAGACAGATGTGTGATATGTATATATCCGTGTGAACTTATAATACGAAACTACTAATATATAAGATTATATAAATATAAAATATATAAATTGTATAAATATTTAAAAGTAAAAAAATCCTAACTAAAATCAAATGTGTTACATTACATATTTGAAATAATGGAAAAAAATGCTTTTAACATTTCCAACGAAACATTGCTTTGACCACTAATCACTTTATTCCCCGAGGTTCATTTTTACACAAAACGCTGATTTTCACTTACAATAATAAGACAAGAACCACGTTTATATTATACATTTTCTTTTGCAAGCGCAAAGGTAGAATTACCTTCTCTTTGTAATGCTATTTTTTTTTTTTTTTTTTTTTTTTATTGCCCTTGTAGGCAGACGAGCATACGGCCCACCTGATGGTGAGTGGTTACCGTCGCCCATGGACTTCAGCAATGCCAGGGACAGAGCCAAGCCGCTGCCTACCGCTTAATACTCTCCACAAGCCTCGTTTGAAGAAGGACATGTCATAGCGCTCGGGAAACACCGTGGAGGGGAGCTCATTCCATAGCCGGATGGTACGTGGCAAAAAAGACCTCTGGAAACGCACTGTGGATGACCGCAGTGGCTCCAGGTAGTATGGATGAACTCTACTCCGGTGGCGGGCGGTGCGATGGTAAAAACGAGATGCCGGTATCATCTCGAACAATTCCTCAGAGCACTCCCCATGGAACATACGGTACAAAATACAGAGGGAACCGAAGTCCCTCCGCAGACCCAGAGGTTCCAAACGATCCGTGAGACCGGGATTATCGACAATCCGAACGGCCCTCCTCTGTATGGAGTCAAATGGAAGAAGCTGGTATTTGGGAGCCCCGGCCCAGAGATGGGAGCAGTACTCCACGCGAGGCCGGACTTGTGCTTTATAAAGCAAAAGCCTTTGTCCAGGCGTGAAGTACCGCTTCGCTCTGTTGAGGACTCCCAGCATTTTGGACGCCAACTTGGCTTTGCCTTCCAAATGACTCCGAAACTGGACATCGCTCGAAATGTCGACCCCAAGTATCCCAATACTCTCGGAAGGTTGCAGGGATACTCCTTGGAATTGCGGTGCCATGACAAAGGGGTCCTTCTTCGCAGTGAACGCGCAAACTTGTGTCTTTAACGGGTTGAATTGAACCAAGTTCAATTCACCCCATTTGGAGACTCGCCCCAGAGAGTTCTCCACTTCAGACACAAGTTTTGATCGTCTCTCTTGCACCACGCTCCGAGAGAGACTCTGATGGCCGATATATCGCGCATCCCCCGTGCTGTCATCCGCATAGCAATGCATGCCATCAATAGACAGCATGTCATTGATATACAGGATGAAAAGCGTGGGGGAGAGCACCGAACCTTGTGGAACGCCAGCGTTAATGGTCATGGTATCAGAACAGTCACCGTCTACAACGACCGTGATGCTCCGCCCATCCAAAAAGCTAGCGATCCACTTGCAGAGACCCTCGGGGATTCCGTAAGATGGTAGCTTCGACAGAAGTGCCCTATGCCAGACCCTGTCGAAGGCCTTCGCAATATCAAGGCTCACAGCAAGAGCCTCGCCCTTGCTCTCCAAGGCTTCAGCCCACCTGTGAGTAAGGTATACAAGAAGATCGCCAGCTGAGCGACCGTGACGGAAACCGTACTGTCGGTCACTGATCAGCTGGCGATCCTCCAGATACTTCAGGAGTTGTATATTAATTATTCGCTCCATCACCTTGGAAAGCAAGGAAGTTATCGCGATAGGCCTGTAGCTCGATGGGTCCGACCGGTCACCCTTCTTGGGGATAGGGTGGACGTGGGCAGTCTTCCATGAAGACGGAACCCTGTTAGCGCAATAAGAGAGGCGATACAAACGCGTTAGCGCAGGCGTCAGCTCAGGGGCGCACGTTTTCAGAACCACTGCAGGGATGCCGTCTGGCCCGCTCGACTTATGGACGTCCAGGAGTCGGAGTTCCCGCCTGACTGCACACTGTGTAAAGCAGATCTCCGGCAGGGAACTATCACACCGGAGGATGTTCGGTGGTGTGGCACCCCCGTCGTCCACAGTCGAGTTCGAGGCGAAGAGTTTGACCAGAAGGTCAGCCTTCTCTTTCGCACTATGGGCCAGACTGTCATCGGACTTGCGTAGTGGTGGGAGACTAGACCTGCAAAAGTTACCTTCTGCAGCTTTGGCGAGCGACCAAAAAGCACGGCTCCCAGAGGGATAGCTCTTCAGTCGCTCGCCAATTCTAGCAACGTGCTCCGATTTCGCCCTGGCAATAACCTTCTTGTAGGACCTGGAAGCGGCGTTATATTTCCGCCTTTCCTCTGAGATGTTAGGATCCCGACGTCTCCTAGCATCATCCCATGCAACGTATGCGGACCGCTTGAGGTGTGCAGCATCCCTGCTGGCATTGTTATACCAGGGTCTGCTGCGACCCCCAACGGGCACTTCAGAGGAGGGAATAAACAATTCCATCCCCTGGAGCACCACGTCTTTAAGACGGTCCGCACAGACGTCAGGATCAGCAGAGGAAAAGCAGAACCGCCCCCATGGGTAGGATGCGTAAAACTCACGCAATCCATCCCAATCTGTTGACAAATACTGCCAAACTCTTCGATACCTGGTCGTCGTTCGACGACTAGGACGAGAGAGTGGTGTGGCAGCACGGATAAGGCAGTGATCAGACGATCCAAGTGGAGCGTCGACCACCACACTGTATCCGGCTGGATCGGTGGTCAGCAGAAGGTCCAACAGAGAAGGCTCGTGCCCCTCAATATCTGGGACACGGGTGGGCTGTGTCACCAGCTGGGAGAGGCCGTAGGCCAAGGCGAAATCGTAGGCAGTCCGACCCGGGAGGTCAGTGGTTCTGGACCCCAACCACTCTTGGTGATGAGCGTTAAAGTCTCCAAGAACCACCACCTCCGCAGATGGGTACTGCTCAAGCACGCGGTTAGTCCCCTCTTGCACATGCTCTATCAGAGCTGAACCTGCATCACTGCTGTGGGACCTGTACAGGCACGCGTAGACTCGGGTACAGCCCCCGTGATCTACGCGCAGCCACAAGAGGGACAGGTCCCGTTGTTCGAGGCTTCGTAGACGGCGACAACAGACATCAGCCCGGACGAATACACACACCCCGGCTTTACGCAGGAAGTTGTGCTCCAATACGTAGCCGGGGTATTCAAGGTACGAAGTATCATCCGGAGCAGATATCTGCGTCTCCGTCAGAAAAAGAAGGGCAGGCTGCGCCGTCTCAAGATGGTGGTGTACGGCGTCGAGGTTGCTATGTAGACCCCTTACATTGCTGAAATCCACATTAAATGTGGAATGGGGAGTCGCCGACAAAACCCTTTTCCTTTTTCGAACTTTCATTTTTTTTTTTTTTTATTTTTTTTTATTTGGAGAGTGGGATTGGGCGGGGTAGGATGTTCGAGGCGAAATCGTGACAATACCTGAATAAAGCGCGGAGCACAGTACGTGCTCGACCACGGGTTGCGTGAGCGACTGACGCAGGGCATGGAAGGGCCCCCAGTCCACCCTGCGTGCGATCGCCGGGATCCACTCCGGTCTCCGACTCCGGCACGACGACCGCACGACAGGATTTTACACCGGTTGGCGGGACAGCTTCCCGGGGCGGAGTTTAGTAGTGACACCCGGGTTCAGGTCCCCAACTGACCGGCGGGCGGCGGCGAACACCGTTTCACTGGGTCTCCCTATACCCCCGTCAAACAATCACGTCCCGCGAGCTCACACGCACGTCTGCTCCGCATGTTCCAGGTATCGCCAAGATTCACCCCCAACAAGGAAGAGGAAAGGGTAGGAATAACACTGGCTCTCCAACCCACACGCCGGAACACAGCTAGGCTATTTGGCGGCGGACTCTAGTTGGAGGGTGGTCGCCAGCCAGTCGGACAAGTCCTACCACCGATTATGTATTCGGCTCCCGTTTTGCACCACCCAGGGGTTACTTGTAGGGAATCGCGGGTTAAACCTACGGAAGCGGGAAGCAATCAACCCCCAAACCAAGGAATTTTAAAACCAAGGAATTCATTTTTTATTCATAAGTTTTTCTGTTCTAAAGCCAACAGTCGGAGCATCCGACTCGTTTGTGATGAGTTTTGAAGTTAGAAAAGTAAAAATTCATGTTAAATATTTTTTTGAATCGCCTGTGGAGGCTTTCACGCGATTTACGTCGGTTGCCGCGGTAAATGTTAGGAATAGCGTTGCAAGCTTCGGGAATTTATCTGAGCTAAGCCTGTTGATTCAATCTGTTTATTGACTGCTGCTATTTAAGGATTGTATGAATAAACCGCGAATGAACCTTCGGTATTATATCTGAGCTGCACATTCAACACTGGGCAAGTACACGTTAGGTTTTTCCAAAAGTCATTTCTTATTAGTGAAATGAAAAAATGCCTATTAACCGGTTTCTATAGATACACGAAGCCTATCTTAATACAGAAAGTGAGCACCAACTAATGTGGGCGTTTATTGCTCAAGATACATATCAGGGAAGAAATGAGATGAGGGAATAAGGTGAGGACTCTACTACTGTGGCTGGTCCAGGAGAAAGCTGCAGCGGCCGGGTCGCAATTGTATCTTCAGATTAATAAGCAATATATGGTCGATGCTCATCATGATAAAAAAATTAGTTGTCTTCACAATCGCAACAAAAAAATAGTGACGTATTGGAAATCGTTCAAACATGACAATTCGCGTTTGTTTTTCTGTTGTACGTATTATTCTAGGAACATGTCATAAGAAGTACGGGTAAGTGAGCTATTCAATAAATAAAATAGGAAAATCCTAAAGGCTTTTCCCTTATTAGCGATAAATCTGAGTCAATTATTAAACGATAAGTATGTACGCTTACTCGCAAATATATATATTGTAAAAAGTATTATAAAAAAATAAGTGTGTTTGTGTAGGATTGCGTATAATAAGAAATGTATATTGAAGTAAGGTAATGAAAATAGCAACGCTGTAACTAAAGTAGAGTTATGGTCGTATTTTTTTTATTGCTCTTGTTGGCTGACCTGCATAAGGCCCATCTGATGGCAAGTAGTTATCGTCGCCCATGGACGTCACCTATGACAGGGGTAGAGCTAAGCCGCCGCCTACCATTAAGTGCAACAACTCCACAAGCCTCATTTGAAGAAGGACTTGTCATAGCGCTCGGGAAACACTGTAGAGGGGAGCTCATTCCAAAGCCAAATGGTGCGTGGCAAAAAAGATCTTTGAGAGCTCATTGTGGATGAATGTGGTGTAATGCTCTAGGTAGTAATATGGATGAACTCTGCTCCGGTGGCGGGTTGTGCGATGGTAAAAAAGAGATGACAGTATAATCTCAAATAACTCCTCAGAGCACTCCCCATGGAACATACGATACAAAATACAGAGTACCGAAGTCCCTTCGCAGACTCTGAGGTTCCAAACGATCGTAGAACACACATACACGGCAACAGTATTTTCTTTGGTTTTAGCGAGTCGCAAAGGTAGCTTTGAAGCTTAATTAAGCAGCTGGAGGTAGGACCTCTTGTCAGTCCGCGCGGGTAGGTACCATCGCCCTGTCTATTTCTGCCGAAGCAGTAATGCATTTCGGTTTGAAGGGTGGGCCAGCCGTTGTAACTATACTGAGATTTTAGAACTTATATCTCAAGGTAGGTGGCGCATTTACGCTGTAGATGTATATGGGCTCCTGTAACCACTTAACACCAGGTGGGCTGTGAGCTCGTCCACCCATCTAAGCAATAAATAAATAAAAGCACAATTTTGCTTTTAATAATTTCATTTATATTTCATAGTTGCCGACGTTCCGAATTCATTATGATTTTCGTGGTTTCGGACGATAAAAGTATTTTAGACCTATTAACATTATAAGCCAGCTATTTCCAGATTAATTTGATCGGTGCATTTTTTCGCGCACATCTCCGCAAGTACTAAATGGCTTTTCGTGTTCACGGGTTAAGAGAGATCAGAATTGGAGTAGAATTTTGGTGTAGTTTTATAAAATCCGATTGGAAAACTAAAAAAACGTTTTAGATATTTTAAAATGTTAGATGATACATAGTAATTCCTGTATTTATGTTGCGTTTTCACGCTGAAACCGTTACATCGATTTTGACTAAATTTAGCATGAAAGTAGTTTGTTTGATTCATCCCACTGCCGAGCACGCCTCACACCCACATAATGTACAAAAGTTCACGAGGGAGTAAGCAAGTATATATAAATAGGAATAAAAAAAAACAAATACTTAATGTAACATTTTTAATATCATTTGTCAGGCGATTTCCTTTTTCTCGTTGTGTTTAATAGCTATACACGAAATATCATGAAATATTGTTGCAAATATTCAGTTGTTTTCTTCAAAAAATACAATCAATTTTCTTCAGTCAAGTTTCAGTTTCCACTGAGAAGAGGCAAAATGTAATGAACCAAATTAGTCTTCAGATCATCGTCGAATTTCGATCATTGGGCAATCATAAATAAAATATACTGGTATTTTATAACTATCAATCTAAATCAAATCAGTACTACAATTTTAATTTTTCTTTTAATAGTGAGGGAAACGAGCAATACATATACAAAATTTTAGCAAAGATAAAGTGATATAGTGTACTTTGTATCCTGAAAAACTGGCACATAGATTGACTTATTATAAACACCATCCCACACTCAAATTAGTTTACCTATTGTAGATATTATAGAACAGACACGCACAGAAAAAAGTCTCCTAATGATTCAATTAAAATATTAATGAGTGCCAGGTAAGTTTCCCTGTAATAATTATGTCATAATATCAAAAAGACACTAATTAGTTAAACACCTGTCTATCTCTGGCCGTTATTATTAGGTATATCAATGACTGAACAATGCTTCAGGTCAATGAATTAATAATTCGTGAATGAATGACACCCGACATGTTGTCGTGGCCTAAAGGACAGATCGCCTAGTGTACTTGTATTGACCGTTACGATTATACCGGTGTTCAAATACAACCAAGTACCATTTTTCCTAATGAAATACGTATTTAACTCAAGTCCCACAATGATGGAACAACATCGTATAGTAAAAGTCAATCCTGCAAAAATTCTACAGACGACTAAATCAAGGATTTAAAAATAATGGAAGTCTAAACTAATAGAGCTATTTTCAAAAAGGCAAAAATAGCATAACTCTCTCAACACGAATTACTCGTAACACCAGTTACCTGAAACATAAAGTGGTATGCTTTTGTGAGCTTTAAACAGTTTTAACTTTTCATGCGAGCAGAAAATGTTACTTGGTTTTATAAAAATACCGTGTAAATTCTTGTATGGGCGAAAGGCGAAATTTTGTATTGCGCTACACAGGACAAAGGTGTGTATGTATAATAAATGAATACGAATATACAGGCATTATTTTTATTGAATATAAATTAATAGGTGACATAAAGCTAATAAGTTTCAAAAATGGAATTTTCAGAATATTTGCATAAATTAAGTTTTGCGATATATAAATGAAGTGGAAATCGAAAACGGACTTCGTAATTCTTTTTTCGTGGAATAGATCGAGGCAAAATGTCCGAGGGTCGCAGGTAAGCTCTGTATTCATACTTCCTGGCGGTTGACTCGGTAGAATCGGTTGTCAGCACTCGCGGTGTCCACGATTTGAGCACTGATGGTGCATTGCTTTTGCAGTAGGTAAACTGACCAGAAACTCTGTTCTTTTATCGTCATCAAAAGCTGGGGGTTGCTCTGAGAGGTGCAGGAACGAGAAGGAAGGACACAGTGACAAGATTCTTGGACTTGAAGGTACTTGCAAGTCATCAGTAAGCTTGATAAGAGGGCGTGACTCCTTCTAAATAACTTTCTGAGTTTGTATTTCGCATTTTATCTAGACGAGACTTGCAGTAGATGTCGCGTCCGATCTAATTTGATTCAGTGAGATAACGATAGTAAATCCCGATTGAAGCGTTGAACTCTTAAGAGATTCTTAAGTTCAAAAGACAGGCTGATGCGATGGAAAAGTTCTCCACATTGACTTGTACCGATGCATTTTCTAATAGGACTGGGGTATGACGATGACCGAGCTGCAGGACGATAGATCGGTGGTCGGAGTTGAGCTCTGATATTGTTTTGTAAGCACAGAGTTGCGTTCTTAAGCAATTCCAGATCTATTGTACACAGACGGAATGCGACATTATATCGGAAGTAAGTTAAGGTTGGAGGGGCGACAAAATCGAAGGCCAGTTCGTCTATGAACGCGTTGAGGCCCTTACCGTATAATTTCGTTGTTGGGTAATTCCACCACCTAGTGCAGTGACACTTTAAGTCTCCTGCCAGAATGACCGCGCTCTCTATGCCGTGCAGTGCTTAGATGCTGCTGATCAGGTGGGATTTTCTGGGACACTTATTATACCATTAATTTTAACTGTTTTACAAATTTAATTTCCAAAATTAATAGGACAATCGTTTGTGTTAATTTAATTAAATAATGTTAATTTGAAATAGCACCGCTCAACCATAGCAAAGTCATCAGTATCTATTAGCAGTATCTATTAGCAGTATCTATTAGACTGCTTCGAAAACAGATCTGTGAATACATAAACAAAAATCTTATTTACATTTATGAATAATGAATATTCAGCATACCAAAAATGAATGAAATCATAAATATTTTTTCTTTGAAACCTCAGGTTCGACCGCCCATTAGATAACTATTTAAGTATTTTAACTAAAGGGAACGCTCCGACCGAAGAGAGAATTTCAAATAGATACTGATCTTATTCAATAGCGAGTTTTCATAGCGAAGAGCCAATATTCGATACTTTTCCCCGAGTGGCACACTTTTACATTTGGACAGCGTTCCTCATTGACGATTCAACCCTTGCGCGGTCGAACAAACTGGATTAGCCCGGGACATGTTCCCTCACAAGGGAAATAAATTGATTTTTATTTTTTATTTTGTTGCGTTTCCGACTCGCGTCCGCAATAACTGGCCGCAATGAAAAATAATAAACCACGGAAGATTTAACTTGCGAAAAATGTTTTTCTGTTTACCGCAATACTTTGTATACATGCCGGCAAAGTTTGAACTTTTTTTTTGTGACGTTTTTAAAATTCATTATAATTTTATCAACATCAATATAGTTTGAAGAGCATGTAATTTTTTTAAAACTGTATTCAAAATAAGGCTGGCCTTAGCTTTATCCGATTCTCCGAAAGCGAGAAAAAATGTCCAAACTTCTGCTATTGGATATCCACATACTGTTGTGTTTTTTTACTCTAGCTATGAAAAATCCATCGTAAGTTTTTCACGTCGTTAGCGAATCTGGGCTTAGACGAAAATATAGCTAATGCTTCGAGCACATGCGGCCATGTGGTTTAATATATAAAACGCTGGCTGTTTATTTACAACACAGCATTGACTTCGTGTTTCGCGAATCTACTTTTGCAGTTTAATCTCGCCTTTAATGTTTTTGTTTTATTGTTTCTGAAGAAAAAAAATTAAATTTTCTTAATTATGTAGTTTGTAAAATGTTTTTTATTTATTATTTATTGCTTAGATGGGTGGACGAGCTCGCGGCCGACCTAATTTTAAGTGGTTACAGGACCCCATAGACATCTACAATGTAAATGCCGCCACCCACCTTGAGATATGAGTTCTAAGGTATCAGTATAGTAAAACGGCTGTCCCATCCTTCAAACCGAAGCGCATTACTGCTTCACTGCAGAAATAGGCAGGGTGGTGGTACCTACCCATGAGGACTCACAAGACGTCCTACCACTAACTAGTAACTACGCAAATAATAATTTTGCGTGTTTGATTTTTATTACACCATGTTATGTATTCTTTCACCTTGGAAGTCAATCGTGAACATTTGTTAAGTACGTAATTCATTAGAAAATTTGGAAGAAATGTTTATATCATCTTATCATATAGCCTGTTTAGTTGATACTCTGTTAATGAAATTTGTGATTTCAAAAAGTCATTACACATCTGCTTATATAGTTATATAAGTAAAGGCACAGTACCTAAATGTTTACTGATAGAATACCAAACATGCAAACTGTCTATTGTTCTTGAACCCATTCAGTCAATAGTCAACAGCAAACCGAAGCAGCATTGTTAGGGACAAGTTTATACCACTAGTATTATGGCAAACGAGATAACGAAGTATGTATCCATCAAAATAAACAAGACCTTTCGGAGTACAATTCAATTTTCCACGCGGCTTCCTATCCTAGTTCTCAGACTCATGAGTGCATATTTGCTTAAGGGATAGAAAATCCTTGTCTGAGTAAATTGCCTTCGATCCGATTGGATGTCGTCGTGGAGTCGCCGCCGGCTCGATTGTCATTTGTTTAGAGATCAGTTCACAATCCGGGGCCTGTTTCCATTACAGGCACTTTGTCGACACGAAAAGACGTATTCGTGTCATCGAACTTACTGGAAAATTTAGTTTTAATTAAGTTTGCAGAAGGATTATGGACTACCAAACGTGAACCCCAGATTCAGTCACATTAAATTTGAAATTCTGAACGAATGAAACAAGATGCATTTATTCCGGATAAATAATTGCTTATGTCATTCTCTGTTTAATAAAATAGCAGTCGATGTGCAGATCCAGAAGTAGCTGGTACTTGGGAGCCCTGGCGGTGGGTGCAGTACTGCACGTGAGGCACATTATAGTTTTCGTGTTCAAGGACGACTTAAGTATTATTCGTCAACTTTTTAATATTTAGTTAACTACCGTCTAATTTTTAATAATGAATATTTCTTGATTTTTGCTTTTCTTTTCACACTATGAAGATTTTTATAGAATTATATTGGTTTGAAATATTTCATTGTATTTGTCGAATAGCTAAATTGAATGAATAATAAAATATGATCAATTTGCAATAAACACAATAGAAAACAGTCTGCCTCACCATTGTCAAACTGCGCAATTCATGAATTCGCTACAAGCCTCAATAAATTTAATGTGCTCAACAAATTAGTGGTATACCATTAAACACTATTATTCCCAATTAGTTGATATATAGTTAAAATAGACTTCTGTATTTTAATAATTTTTAGTCGATAAGTAAGATTTTAGTCGGTAAATGAATTCATCATTTTCTCGTGAAATTCCTCTAGCAGTAGTTATAGGGAAGACAGAAAAAAAATGAAAAATTAAAATGTTAAGTTATTGAACACATAAACAACTGCAATTAGTTATTGTCTTTTATTATATGTTTCAGCTGTTCCGCCGGCGTTTCCCGCGGTTCGATGCAAATCGTTTCCTTTCTGAAGTTTCTCAATTTTCACACAGAAATCGTAAATATGTCCGATATAAATTTATCTGTCAATCCACAAGTATTGTATGAATATGCTTCGGAAAAGAGCCAGAAAGAAAAAAACGTAAATTTCTACATTACGTAGTCGATCAAATAGCAAGATATAATCACGAAGCTTTTGTATTGATAACTGACAGATCCTTCAATTTTATTGGTTTGGATGGATGCCAAAAATGAGTACAAAGGAAATTAATACAAAGAGACGGATTTATTTTACTTATAATTGTTTTTTAAACGACCTAAAGAATGGACAACTTTTGTATAACTTGGGGTAACCAAACTAGCCTATTCGAGATGCAGATTGTGAGCCAAACTTTGCTGCACTCTTATTTTGCAAACTCAAAACTCGCGTTAGCAGCAGAAACTGTTTTATTAAAACCACAAACAAAATTACCGCTACTTCTCCAGTGCTGTTAAAGTATACAATGCTTTATTCAAATTCTTCATTTGTGTTTCTCTACGTTCGAAATTCGATCGAAGGTTTTGCTTCAGAGTTATAAGTACCCTAAACATATCTATACGACAAGGATAAGCACACCCAGATATCTATTATTTTTTATCAAACACACCGATTCCAACCGGGTAAAATCCAGATAGCGACCAACAGCAAAGTAGTAAACGTAGTCAGAAGTAGTAGAGCTACCAGCCATTAGACCGATGAGAAATCAGATCTATAGGCATTACAAAGCATTGATTTCTATAATATTAGTTAATGGATTTTGAAACATTACCTATTTATCAAGATCAAAAGCAGCCGGCGCCAACAATATGTATCGACTTCATCACTTAAAAGCTTCGAAACTTTCAGAAGCTATTTATTAGAACATAATAGTAGAAATAGATAGATTAGCTTTACACTCTTTTAACTTTCTAAA
The DNA here is from genome assembly GCF_030269925.1 of Bombyx mori. Classification (NCBI taxonomy): domain Eukaryota; kingdom Metazoa; phylum Arthropoda; class Insecta; order Lepidoptera; family Bombycidae; genus Bombyx; species Bombyx mori. The sequence continues at coordinate 11,328,162 of NC_085111.1, forward strand.
AGATTACGTGAAATGATGTATGGTTAAATTATAATTAATTATAATTGTTGACAGTCAAAACAAAAAAAAATTTAAAGAGAAACATGATAATCTAGCACTCTGACATCGAGAACGATTCGAAACTATCAGACTAATCAATCAAAGAAAGTAGTTTAAGCAGAGCATACGACTAAGCGACATGGAGTTGCTTGAGTAAGGTAATTTCGTTTTTACGACGCCAGTTTATCTCTCCTCGCTGTATTTTTTTAAAATTTCTTGTTATCTCTTTACAGTTCTCCCTCATTTCGATCGCGAGCCAATTTTATGTTTCGATTTGAAGGTCTAATAGAAGGTTTAATAGTTTTTATCCCGCTTAAATTGAGATTTCGACCTTATGTCTTAACATGGTCGGGGGTATTTGTGACGTCATATGTATTGGCGCCGGTAGAGTCTATCAACAAATGAGTAGTGAGCTCGTCTACAATTCAGAGAATATAGTCTTCTATTTTAATAAATCGAATAGCAATGGACATTTGTAAAAAGTTTGGATATTCTTGGATTCATTTTTCTATTTTATTTTTTATTTTTATATTTTTATCTTATGGTATTTCAACATATAAATTTTGGGGTAAATAATTATTACAATAAAATGCAAATCATTAAACCAAAAACGGATACAGTAAAAGAAACACTGAAAGGAGAAATAGAAAAATTCCCTCCAGTGGAAATGGTTATATGGAGATATAGGTAACCCAAGAAGAGTTGACGCCAGGCAAGGGACCGGTCGTGAAACTTATAACAAATTCCGATGCAGCTATGATAAGAGGATATGCTGCGCCGAGCTCATATAATGCGGGATAAAGGTAAGAAGAAGAACTCATATATTAACATGCGGCTCACCTGATAGAAAATATTGTTTTGTTTAAGTCTACATGAATATCTTTATGAATGAATATCAAAGAAAAATCTTAAGATACATCAAAATATACCAACATACGGTTAAAACAGTATGTAGCTAAGTATTGTTACAAAAATGTTTGTCATATTGACAATAAAGGCGGTTCACTAACACAATACAGCATTGTGTTAGAATGTACAAAATTAAATAAGTTAAAACTATTAAATGTAATTGATTGTGCCTCGTGGAATAGTACCATCTTTCACGCGATGCAGTAATTTAGTTACAAATTATTAAATTTTAGGAACGCTTAATGAAATGATAGTAACTTTGGAACATTAACTGTATAAATTCTGTTTTAAAAGATTGCTTCGATTTTCAGTATACTCAAATTAAACTATCTGGTATTTTTTTTTGGAAAACAAATAGAACAAAAAAAAAAAACAAGAAAATAGTTTGATATTCATTTGTTCACATAATATAAACATTATGAACTGCCACTGAAATGTCTTATTAGTATACTTGCCTTGACGGCGTAGTAGTCAGTAACCCTACTAGACTAAGAAAGGACTCCGGGTACCTGCGTTCCCGGTCAGAGTCAGTACTTTTATTAATATATTAAGTTGCCTGGTTGTAATAGTTCTTGTTATTTCTAATGTAACTGCAAAGCATGAACTTAACTTAGATAAGGCTATTTCAAAAAGTGACAAATTCATTGGTTTACTTAACCATCTGCACCTAGCATAATATCTTGTAGATGCATAATTATGTCGCGTGAGGTAGTGTGTGCGTGTGTGGGCTTTTTATTGCTGTTGATGGGCAGAAAAACTCACGGTCGTCCTCATTTTAAAAGCCCATTAACATCAAAACGATAAAACTAAATTTGCATTAAGGTTGTTCCACACTTTAAATCGCAACGAACTTTTACTACTGAGCAGTAATACCTAGCCGTGAGTGCTAACAATGTGCCACCATCAGTAAACAAAGTAACTAGGGCTGTGTTTAGACTAATAGTTTCACAGGGCTGTCAGCTAGTGAGTGAAAATTACTACGCAATGTTTTTTTGTGGCTCCACTCTAAAAAATAATAATATTACAAACGATTGTACTAAGATTTAATTTCTTTAAAAAGTTATCTGAGTCAAATCTATTTAAAAAAATTGTTAGTAGAAAATTAAACTTTAAATGTACCTGTCTGGCTCCAAGAGCTCAGACGAGACGAGTCGGTTCGTAAAACATATAAGCATTGAGATTACGTACACAAGTCTGAGTTTAAACTCCGCTCCGTTTTAATAAACCGGGCTCCGTTCTCGGTGTCAGTTATGAATGTTACGTTATTATGCATACCGTAATAAGAGTGCAATTCGTGAGAACAATGTTTCAAGACGCTCACATCTAGTATGCTGAGGTTACATTGACCTTTAATGCTTATCATCCAATAAGGTCACAATTATAATTTTGTTATGAATGAACTGAAGATAGACCGTCCCAGAACAAATTGGCGTCACTCGGTGGAGCAGGAGCTAGGCGTCATGGGCATGACGTGGGAGGAGCTAAAACAAACTGCCCAAGACCGATGTAAATGGAAGGATTTGATTCGAACCCTACATCCCAGCAGAGGATAATAGGAAAGAAAAAAGAAGAAGAAGATGTATGAACTGTCTGTTGGCAAAATGACGTGGAGTGACGCGACTGTTATACCATTTTAAATCCTCTAATTACTAAGATTATAAATAAAGGCTAGAAACAGTCGGTTGCTAAATGGCTTAGCCGCCTGATGATGGGCGATATAGGGTGACGCGACTATGCTACCTTTCGAATCATCTAACAAGTACCATTTTAGTTAAACCCGTACCTGACACGTGTTCAATATGTTCATGATGGATATACGGAATAGAACAATAATTGATATCGTCAGTTAAAATCGGAAAAAATACAGTTTGCAAAATCGGTAGTGGTACAGTCTTCACTATTTTTGCTGCTAAGTACTATGCGTTCCAGTTTGCAGGGCGGGTTGGCAGTTTTATTCGTAATAAATAATCTAATGACCCTTCAACCGCACGTCCTAAGGCAACATTTTGTTGTCATGTTCACTTAAGCAATTAGACTGAAGTCGTTGCAGGATTATCAAATACCGTAGATAATTCAATGTATGCATTACAACTAGCTTGGAACATGAGATTGAAGTCACAGTTATAAAATAGCTTCAAACCGGTGTCCATAACAACTTCGTAAGATAATTGCTTGGCGCCAGAAAGGGACAGTACCGAGAACTTTCTCCAGCTTGCTTAAATATATATATAAATATATGTTTTTTAAAGAACTCTTAAATAGTTACGTCTGCTGTAAAATAGAATACGAGCGCAGTTTCATGAACAGAAAACCCATTTACCTTGTGTAGCCGTGGCTTTGTGCCCAGAGTCTCGGGTTAAGCGTTGCGACGCTAAGGGACAATGGCTCGGACCTTTTTTAAATTGCCTCCCTCATTTTCTTTTCTGTAAGCAATCCCTGAAACGAAACCGTTTCAACTGGATCAAATTGATTCCGCCTTGAAGGAATGTTTCGGTACAACTGATTTCTCAGAGCATTGAACTTTGTTTTCCTTTTGCGTTCCTGTGCGGCTTTAGATCATACTGATGCTTCTTCTTTGAATGGTCTGAAGACATTTGTATAAAGAATTGATCACTTAGATACGTGGATATTATATGATAATAGTCTATGTGGTTTTTAATAATAAGGTTACAGTAAGCTAAATATATTCGGAAATCTACACCTCTAGAGCCACTGCAATATCTATCTTATCACTTGCCTATAAGAGTGATAAGAGTATACCAATCTTGATATATAAATACCTATTCTCTGCCCCCGAATAGTGTTGGTAGAATCATGCGTGTTCTTGCGAAGTTAACATGGCCTGAGGAGCAGGAAAACGTGTGGGTGGTGAGAATTCAGTCTATGGTATATATGGCCTTCGGATGGGAAACCAAGGGTAAATCGAAGACTCCATGTATACCATAATATTATAATAGAGGTCGTTCTATTCCTCAAACATTTTTATTGCTTAAATAGGTGATAAAGCTCATGGCCCATCTGTTTTAATTGGTTACTGGAGCCTTTAAGCACAATTTGCCTTGCCGAAAAATGCCTTGAAACATGCAGTAGAAATCAAAATTGTATTATAAAATATAGTGAATGTTCTGCTTGTTTCAAACGGGAACGCATTACTGCTTCGCTGCAAGAATGAGCACTCTCTGCTTGTCTCTGCTGTCCTTGTCTATACAGGCATATAACCCTTTCCAGCATATAACCAGTGAAATGTCCGTTCATAATACGCCCTAATAACAGCAGATCCGCTAAATTCATCTGGTTAATTTTTTCATATTTTTTTATTGATGGGTGGACGAGTTCACAGCCCACCTGACGTTTGACATCGACAATGTAAGTGCCGCTATCCACATTGAGATATGAGTTCTAAGGACTCAGTATAGTCACAGCGGCTGCCCCACCCTTCAAACCAAAACGCATTACTGCTTCACGGCAGGAATAGGTTTAAACTCCATATTAACTATCGTAAATTCTTCCCTTTTAATATTAGGGTAGATTATTTTTATATTTGTCGAAAACACTTTGACAACCACTTGTTGTTGTTCTAGAGCTACAAATCTTTACTTAGTAAAAACACTGCGCCAACAAAGACACTAGAAAAACTTCTACTAATTAAGTTTGCTCGCGAAATCGCTCCCCTAAATACAAGATTATCTGAGCTCGCATCTCCTTCAAAATTAATTTTCGTACTTTGTTTACTGAAAAGTTTCTGAATTTAACTCATATTTTACATTATCCAATAACACTAAAACTACAAATCAGAGATACATTATAGAAGCAGTATTGGTTTGGGTTTTTGGAAGGTAAATTTAAAATTTAAATCCATAAGGTTTTTTTTTTACAATCATCGATAAGAAGCAACGAGGCTTACAGTAATGGTCTCCAAGAACAACGTGAACTGCTAAAAATGCTTTAGACCTTAATCTGCTTTCTCTTAAATAAACACAAAAACACCTTTGTTGAATTGGTTATACCTGTTGAAATATAAATACGGAATAGAAGAAAATTGCCTTTACAAATTTCTAGATATTATTTAATTTATATTTCCAGCTCGATTCTACGTAAAGAGCTTGTAACTTATAAGCGCTCAACCGTTTTCTGAATAGCAGATTTCAGATACAATTTTATTTTTTGTTAGAGTATTAAGTAAGCAAATTTATCTTCACAATGGCGGCTTACTTAGAATAACCTTTGAATTAACAACAACAGTTCGGCTGCTACATTCTAAGAACAAAGTTCAATTAAACTAAGGCGCAAAAGATGATAGAATAAATATGTTTATCAAATTATTTTTCTGTGAAAACAGCAGAAATGAGCTTAAATGTTTGTTTTGAAGGTACAAACTTTTATTTAATGCTTTGTCATAGATCTTGAACCATCGTGAAGGCTCTCGCGGAGTGAATGTCATTAGAATAAAAACTGTTGTGGGTGAAATTAAGCATTATGATCCTTTTAATTGATATAGTGTATTGTTTTTTTAGTTTTACAGTTATTTTAACATACACACACATAAAATACACTTTTATATTTTATTATTGACTATAAACTGAATTAAAACGAATTTATTTATAAGGTACTCATGCATGAGTTTTCTTGCAGCTTCGTTGAACAAGGTTTCTCGAAGTTGTATACGCGCAACAAGAGAAATGCAACGCAGACCTGGAATTCTAATCAAAATAAACGTGAGTTCCACACATAAGAGGTTAAATATGAAATTACATTTATCCGCGACAAACTAGCGACCGTGTTTTAAGACGTATAAAATAACAATGACACAGTTTTCAGTTGAAAACCGTACTTCACGATTTCTTCGCGGAGAACAATATTTTCCAATTTAAGTGACAAAGTGCACTTAGGTCGGCTTGTCTGAAACCAAAACTTTGCCATTTCAACTGTGGAGTTGCAAGCCGAGAAAGATTTTTTTTTGTATTACGTACTACAACATTTTTTTTAGATCAGTAACCATTCGACCATTTACTATAGATTAATACTATTATTATAATTTAAATTTAAATTTATTCAATAACCAGAAAATTGAATTTTTTGTTGATTATAAACTTTGCTATAGCTAATAAACTAAACAATAAATAATAATAAAAAATCAATTGAAGAACAGAGAAGAAAATCTATTGAGTTAGTTTATATTTGCCTCTTTATATAGAGATAATTATTTACCGGTGGTTGGACCTCTTGAGAGTCTGCGCGGGCGGGTACCACTACCCTTATTTTTTTTTTTTTTAACGCTGGGGAATCCATTTACGGATACCCGGTCGAGGGGGATAACGGACCGGGTTATGTCGGACTCCGGCGCCTCCTGAGAGGAAGAAGGGGAGAAGAGAAGAGCCGAGGTCCTTCATCTCCCCCAATTTCTCACAGGAGACTACGCCTTGAAAAAGGCGCGCGAAGCACTTGCCCCGCAGAACGACTACCGACTAAACCCCATCGAGCCCCACCATTCCGACTCCACGAAACCCACGGTACCGCACAGTGCGCGCCGAAGGCTCGCCGTCGTCGGTACCCATCCTGTTAATAGGACGGCACTCCATCCCTGGGAAAATCCCGCAGGACGTCGTCTCGGAGACACACCGTGAGCGGTGCACAGGAGCCACCTTGCGCCGCCTCACCACCGGACCAACAGCCGAGTACCGGGCACCCCCGCACCCGGCACCCGACAGCCCCTACAGGAGATGAACGGGAGCTTCGCGCCCGTGCCGCCCACTCCGCCTTCTTCGCTGAGAAGCCGAAAAGGGATCCCACTCCCTTTCGCGCTCCTCAGCCTCACGGAACGCCATGACCAAGTCGCAAAACCTGGTCATGGCCTCCCAAGAATTCTGGTCCTCTAGCATGCGGGCGATGACAGCCCGCAAGGAGAGGTCTCTCCCCAGCACCGCGATGAGGTCTCGCCGCGAGTGCTCCCAACGCGGGCACGCTTCGAGTGCGTGCTGAGCGTCATCGTCCGGATGCCCACACTGGTGGCAACCCGGATGTGGCTCTCTCCTGCAGACCTTCCACAGGTACCTCCCGAAGCAACCATGTCCCGAGAGGACCTGCGTTAAGTGGAAGGAGAGCACGCCGTGTCGTCTATCTGACCATGCCTCCAGCACGGGCACCAGGGCCTCGAGGGTGCGTCGGCGAGTGACTGAAGTTTGGCCAAGCTCCTCCAGCAACCGCTCCCTCCACTTGGCGTACGCCAGATGACGCGCAGCATGCCTCCACCGACTGACAGCCGACGGGCCGGGCGTCCGTCCCCGACTCAGGGACTGTGTTCTGCGCCGGTATACCGCAGCTGCTACCTCAGCGTCGAGATCCCAAGGAAGGGAACCGGCGAGGGCGCAGGCGACCTCCCGGGAGATCGTACGGTACCCCCTGATGACCCTCACCGCGAGCACCCGCTGCGCTCGTAGCAGCAAAGCTGCATTGCGCGCAGAGAGTGCGGGCGACCACACGGGAGCGCCGTACAAAGCCATACTGCGCACGACCCCCAGGTACAGACGCCGGACGCCGGCGCTGCAACCACCGACGTTGGGGGGGTACCACTACCCTGCCTATTTCTGCCGTGAAGCAGTAATGCGTTTCGGTTTGAAGGGTGGGGCAGCCGTTGTAACTATACCTGAGACCTTAGAACATATGTATCAAGGTGGGTGGCGTATTTACGTTGTAGAAGTCTATGGGCTCCTGTAACCACTTAACATCAGGTGGGCTGTGATCTCGTCCACCCATATATGCAGTAAAAAAAATCATCTTACTATAGTTATTGTAACTAGTCAGGTCATAAGTATTGTCACACAGTAAAAACTTTTCTTTTAGAATGCTGGCCACAAAAAAGTTTATTGAATTCAAATTTCGAATTGTTCATGAAAATAAAAATGTATACTTTTAGAATTTTACTCATTTTTAAATATGGAGTGGACGCTTAAAGAAGACCGTGTTGCAGTTATTGCGTTGCATCGTTGCGGTTACGCGCCAATTCAAATTTTTAACATACTGAAAAATTTGAATATAACCAAAAGATTCGTTTATCGTACCATCAAACGATACAATGAAGACTCTAGTGTAGATGACAGGTCAAGAAGTGGTCGCCCTCGGTCTGTTAGGACTCCAGCAGTGATAAAAGCTGTGAAGGCGCGAATTCAAAGAAATCCCAAACGTAAGCCCTAAACTGTTGGCCCTTCAGATGGGGTTAAGCAGAACCACGGTGAAAAGGGTGTTAAATCAAGACTTAGGGCTTCGGGCATATCGAAGAAAAACAGGACATCGTTTGAATGCTCGTCTAATGGACCTGAGACTGAAGAGATGCCGCGCTTTGTTGAAGCGGTACGCGGGAAAAAAATATCGGGAAATTCTTTTTTCGGATGAAAAAATTTTTACCGTGGAAGAGAGCTACAACAAACAAAATGATAAGGTGTACGCACACAGTAGTGAAAAAGCGAGCAACCGTATTCCGCGTGTCCAACGAGGTCATTTTCCATCCTCGCTCATGGTATGGTTGGGAGTTTCTTATTGGGGCTTAACAGAGGTATATTTTTGTGAGAAAGGTGTAAAAACGAATGCAGTTGTGTATCAAAATACAGTCCTGACGAACCTTGTGGACCCTGTTTCTCATACCATGTTCAATAACAGGCACTGGGTATTCCAACAAGATTCGGCGCCAGCTCATAGAGCGAAGAGCACACAAGACTGGCTGGCGGCGCGTGAAATCGACTTCATCCGGCACGAAGACTGGCCCTCCTCCAGTCCAGATTTGAATCCGTTAGATTTCAAGATATGGCAACACTTGGAGGAAAAGGCGTGCTCAAAGCCTCATCCCAATTTGGAGTCACTCAAGACATCCTTGATTAAGGCAGCCGCCGATATTGACATGGACCTCGTTCGTGCTGCGATAGACGACTGGCCGCGCAGATTGAAGGCCTGTATTCAAAATCACGGAGGTCATTTTGAATAAACTTTAGTGGTCATAAGAATCTATGTTTTGTTAAGTTAATTTTCGTATAAGAATGGTTACATAATGAATAAACTTGTTTCAATTATTTTACATTAAACATGTGACAGAATTTATGACCTGACTGGGTATATAGCTAAAAATACACATTTTAATGACCGCGCCGCGTTTATCCTTGGTAAGCTCTACCTATGATTTTCAAGCGCAGTAAACTGTCCCTTCGTAGTATAAGGTGACACTTTACGAAAAATTCGTCGGTCCAAATACGACCAACGCAAATGTGGTGTTTGAACCCGTAGACACCCTTAAACTACTTCAATCTCGCTTCTGTAGGATAGTCGTCGAAGCGCCTTGGTTCACAAGGAACGCCAATCATCACAACGTTAAGTTAATGAACTAAATCACTGATGGTACGTTGTATAGTGGGCTCATGCGGCCTGGGAGCTGGGGCTAGCCTTGCATTTTTCTGAAGCGGATCTGGCAGACTTTCCGATAGCCGATAACAGCTGTTTCAAGGCAACTCATCGTTTTAATATCACTAGACATTCGTTGTGTCTCACAGCTGTAGTCACTGGATATTAGTGGACGACAAAACGTAATGAGCTAAAGATTACTTGAGCCTTATCCAACCATTGATACCAAAATAAATATTTTCAGAGCAAAATACTAACCAATAAAAAAAAACACGTGCGGCACTCGGGGACTGCCGCGGTAAAGCTATTGCATAGTATTTTTTATCAACTTATGCAATTATAATTAGACAATAATAATTTAATATTAAAACAATAATAAAATAAAACCACGCTATATTTATAAACATTAACAAAAGCAAAACATTAACTGTCCCCTTCACACTCATAAGCTAGACCGCGCAAGAGAGAGATGGGCAGACTTTTCATGATGCGCATGCAATGCGACATCACGCCGCGCGCTTATTCACTACACAAGCGCAACGTGTGAATGTGTTAAGCGCGAGCTACATGGTAAGCAGAGTATTAGGTTTTATCTTCGTTACGGAATTTCTTGATTCAGTCGTTTAATAGTTTTGAATAATAATATAATATAATTGCGCGATAATTGCTTCAATAGTTTAAAAACTCAGAAATTTTACACAACATTGTATACCCATAATACTTTACTTAGTTCAGATTTAAATAAACTACTTCGATCGTTCAGAACAAAAAGGCGTTTTCATGATATACACGCCATAGCTATAATGCATAGGTTGATTTCGACATAATTTACTTGAACTTTCCTACACGAGCGCCGATGATATTACGGGGTAGATGAAGCGGAAACATCGAATTACCGCTTAGCGTCGCGGCAATTTGTGCCTGCAAGACTACTAGATTATTTTCCTTATTTTTGTTAAGGTGTGTTTACCTACATATTTTGTATTCATTGAAATTCGGTCCAAAATTTGGAAGACTTTTAGAAACTAATTTTAGCAACCAGGATCAACCAACCGTATAACCGGCTTAAAAACTAAGCCCTCTGTATGTGGTCACTCTGACTGATTTCACGTTTTACTACGATCATTCGTATCACCATTTGAGCTTGTTAACGATTGAAGAACTATTAATGCTATTACAATTACAGCTATCCTAAGCTTTGAGTGGAACGAATGCTTTGCAGCAAATCTGGGAATGATAGTAATACCAAGTTGTGCGAACTTACGAAAAGAGAAAACGACATGAGGCGATAACGAAAGAAATGGGACAAAAAGTTTTTACGAAAATAAAGCTAATAAAGACGAACATACTGCTAACATAGATGAGTAAAGAGAATATGGTAACAGCAACTAGACATAGGATTGCATACTCGTATCCCAGAAACATTTAGTTTTTTTAAACCTCCAGGTATATTCTGTTACAAATAACAATAATATAATGATGATATTGTGTTTACATCAAATATAAAAATAAACTTAAGTGTGATATTTTACATAAATACTTATGATAAATGCAAAATCAGTTGAAGGAATTTAATATGTCAGATTGTTGATTTTTTTTTTTTTATAACAAGTAAGAGGCGAACGAGCAAGACGGGTCACCTGATGGTAAGTGATTCACCGCCGCCCACGGTCACCAGCGTTTACGCCAGTGCGTTGCCTACCCTTCAGGTAAGAATATGCTCTTTTCTTGAATGACCCAATGTCGCAGTTGTTGGGGAAGACCGCTGATGGCAACGAATTCCATAGATTTACTGTGCGTGGCAGAAAACTGTTTTTAAAACGCATTGTAGTGGAACGCCAACCATCCAGATGGTGCGGATTTGCAGATCAACTACTTGGTTTGGTTTAAATTGATTTGCAGATGGGCAATTATTACTGTTGCCAAATCTAAATTTTATCTTAATTATCATAACGTATTCATGCTTAATATACACAGATTAAAGATAGAATAATGTTAAATAAGAATGTGATATTGAAAATTCGCATACAATAGCGTTTCTTTCAATCAAACATTGAAAGGCTTTTAACGGATTTGTGTGCATTTATCGTTTTCTGCATAGAAATGTCCACAGCACAGCAATGTGGAAAATAAACCTAATTCAGTTTTGTAAGCCTTTGAGTACACCCTACGAAGCGGAACGGAATATTATAACCATAAAGGATTATTCTAGAAACTATTGTGCTCAAAACCTTTGTAAGGTTTACGTTTGAACTCTAGGCGAATTTCAGTGACGTCTGTCTGAGCTCTTTTTGGATTGATGTAAAATTCTGAATCCGCTTGTGAATATTTTTTTAATGTTTTTATTACGTCAGAAAGCTAGCCAAAAGAATCAAACGTGGCTCTCAATTGGAAAGGGGCTGGATGGAAAACGCTGTCATACTGTGTAGTTTATTCTTAAAGTAGGTGTTATTGCTGGCAGTAATAACTTCTGATGATCATTATCTTGACCACCATTATTAACGTAATAAAAAAGTATTTACTTAAAACGAGGTTTAATTCTACTACTGATGAACTTTAAATCTCCATTTTCCTAAACAGACCTTAGAAAATTGGCTAACTCACTTAAATCTTCACTTCAGAATCTACTACTTTAATTCCTACTTAACATTAAACTTTACATTAACTGTCAATATCGTAAATTATATTTAATGACTTCACGCGATCACTCCATTTTAATAAATATTATCAGCAATTACTTATTATTTTGTTCGTGTTGGTTCATTCTAAAAATTGTACATTTCAAAATCAATAATTACCGTATCGTTATAAGAAAAGAATTGTTCACTAAATCCGAAGATAAATTAATTTTTGAAACCAAACACAGAAAATTGTGTCAACGTCGTGTATAATTAATGAACAGCGTGTCTAAGTTATTTAAAACTTCAAAATTTTTTCCACCAAGTTTTAATTTAACCAAATAAAAATTTAATGACTTTATGTAAGCTAATTTTTTTTCTCTGCTTAATCGTTGGTGCCTAAAGCCATGAAGGGTTATTCCAGGTACGCGAGGTTTTGAAAGCGAGCTGACGGAGCCAAGCCTGAGAGAAATTGCTAACATTAGCCCTAGCAGAAGCAGTGCTGAATTTACCACAGGATTGGAATCGCGACTCACCAAGAAGATCAAGCGAGAAACTTAGTGGGTGTAACCTGTTTGTAATTGTGTGTAATTGTTATGTAATTCCGTTGAAATAGGAATTTACGTTATAAAATATATTTATTTAACAAATGCTTGTTAGTTATTCAGTTTCTACTCTCGTACCGAAATGTACTATATACATTTATACGTTTAATTTTAAAATTTGTACACAAAAACTGACATCAAAATCAATGCATTAATTTTCGGATGACGTTTGAATGATACAATAAAGAATGCGGCCCTTAAAAAGTCGATGGAGGTCAGATTATATTTATGAATGACGAAAACTATTTACCATTAGGTGGACAGTATGCTTTCTAAAGTATAAAAAAATAGACTAAATGGAGACCTTAAACTTTTTATTCAATGTACGTACGACGATTGTATATAAATGATTCATTGCACAAACACATACTTTTGTTACTGTGTGATTATCTTAAAAATATTTTAAATTTATAACTGCAGTTTTTTTCCAGTTCTTAAATATTACGTAATGTTTGTATAATGAAGTGATCAGTGGAAATGCAAATTATCATACGTTTTTCAATTCGTCAAATTATCTTTGCGTAAGACGCGGCCTTAAACCGATCCACTGAACGTCCCATTGCGAAAATTGATGGCGCAGCGCTAATAACAAACTCGCACGCGCACACACGTTAAATGAAATTATTAATTCCGCTCTCGTAGGAGATAATTTCGCAGAATGGTTGCGTTGTTTGACTTTAATTAATTCGAGGCTTGTCAACGTTAGGTGTAATTTCAACGAAGCCTGTCTGAGACATGTATCTCGTAACAGTAATCGTCTGATGTGTTCGTATCATCTGGAGCCAGTCGCGTTTTCGTGTCTAGAAATTTTAATTGTTTCACCACATCTTGAATATCACCGTCCTGCCTCTCTCTGCTGCGAGGTAATCACGCAAGCGGGCTTGAAGAAAGACCGCCATTTTTTGTATGTACACACACATATGGAATCTATTCGAGACACATGTACATAAGAATGTATATGAATGTATGTATTCATATCTCGTGCTTAGATTCAAAGGAAAATACACAAGCTAGACCGCGTCACTAATGTAGCCTGTTACTGTAATAAAGATGAAGAATATCTCTGGACATAAATAAATGTAATAACATAACAATAACGTTTCTCATTATTTTTATATTTTTAAATTAATTTAAGAGCGCGTTTGAAAACGTACTACCAAATCAAGCTGTATAATTTCAAGTCATATTCCGATGGGACTGTATTGAAATATCGTGCCACGAATGAAAAACAAATGCACGAAGTAGGTTCGATGCTTTCTGAGATGCGAGAATCGATAGGTGGATACTCACGCTGAGCCAAACGGAATCCTGACCGTATTTCATGTTTGTCGCCTTTATGCGCTTCGTGAAAGAAAACACATTTTTCACTATCTTTCGAAGTCTCTTACTGCACAATGCACTGCGATATGTGTTTTGTATTGTTATTGGAACGAAGTTCCTTACAGGACGATGCGGAGGAGTACCCTAACCGGGAAAAAACGTCCGTAACGTAAGATTTTTATTAGTAATGCGCACAGTGTACTACTTAACTTTGTAATAACGTACAAAAAATAACATATTATTTTTTTATCATTCATTGACCACGATCTCAGAGCGTTCGTTTGCGCAATACACTAACTCTTATGCAAACAACCATGAATGAAGTGTACCACAATAAGTTCACACGTTCCCGAATGGCCGTGGGTTGTTGCGAAACCTCCAGTTTTATTTTCTTTATACCTCGAATAAAACTTAAAATTAATATTTTTATAATAAGAAGCTTCGTTCCTATCCGGTGTCCCACGACACCACACATCTTTTTTTATATTTATTGTGGATGACAAACAATCTAAGTTTTAGTAAGTGGCATGGATAAAGGGCTTGCCGATTAACTTGCTTTAGAATGAACTCAATGAATTCCTCTCTAATGACACTTCAAACTATGCGCTACTTCAAACAATGTCTGAGGAGAGTTTTCTGCAATAGGCAGCGTCTTGGTTCATCATCATCATCATCAGCCTGTATCTCTTCACTGCCGGATGTAGGCCTCTCCCATAGTCCGCCACAATGAACGATCGAAGAAAAGGAAAGGAGTGGATGGAATCGAGGGCTCAGTCGTACATTACAAGAGTTTGCTAATTACCCAAGCGCCCGAGGTTTAACAGCTCAAATACAGATACTGCGTCAATGCATACTACCGCTTACTGTATCATAGCTTAAAATATTAAATAAATAAAAAATAAAAATAAAATAATAAGGACACAAAAATATAACTAAACGCAGAAAAAGATTATTGTTTATTAAATTAAATTTATCAACGGTTATTAAGTATATCAAATGTGTATGTCGCAATCTTCATTGTAGATTTTTCAAATTGTTTATTTTCCAGTGAATGACGCTGGTTTAGATATTTCAACTAGACATAATACTAATTATTTTTTAAACAATTATAGCACCAATATCCAAATTATATCTTTTATAAGACTTGACAGATTTTTATTGGAAAACATTTACAAAATTGACATAAAAACAACTTCGAACATAACTGTAACGCTTATCGAATCAACAACAGGTAATAACTAAGTTATTTCTGTCTGTCGGCACTTTAATCACAGGGGAAGCGAAGGCCAAGTGTCTACACTCAAGTGGCCTCTAATTTTCCTCAACGTTTTGTAATAATAGGAAATGAAATATCATATAATTACGGTAGTTGCTTTGATTGATTAATAAATCAATGAGGGAAAAGAAGCAATATTTAGGTCAAGGACCCTCAAGCACATATAGTAAGTAAAAGTCGAAATGTGGAATCGGAAAACGTTCGTACCAGACGAGAGTGCCGTGAAATTATTTCTCGTCTGCGAGCACTTCGTAACGATTCATTTGAGAAACTCATTTGCACGATTCCTCCGGAGAGCTCCTCATTTGCGTTCGCAGTGCACCGGGAACTGGGGAACTTACGTTTTACATGTTCGATCACGTGCTCGCCGCTAATTGCTGCTACGTTGTGTTTGCATAGATCGTACAATTTTATCCGAGACCCACTTTCGTGGCACCGTTGGCTATGCACTGACTGCGTATACATACGGGTGGTTTGCTGCGGATGCCTTTGCTGATACGGCTTCATTCCGTGGAGCGAAATTTTCGTTTTTCGTCATTCCAGTTTGTCGAAATTAAGCTCTTGTTAAATATAATTGATTGAACGTGAATAAGGACGAATGAACGGCAATATTTTTTGTAATACCAATATTGGTTGGTTAATACTATAAAATATTAATTTACTACTAGTACCGCTGCCTGAATAGTTAAGCTTTATCTTTTCCAGTGGTCATCTTAAAAGGTGACTAAAAGTCTCACAGAAGAATCTTCAGATAGGCAGCGATGTTCTCTGAGATTAACTAGGACACCGTTAATCCGCATTTATTGGAGATAAGGTATATTGTGAGTCCGCACGGGTAAGCAACAGAATCCAGCCTATTCCTGTCACGAAGCGATCGTGCACTCTGGCTTGATGTATCGGTAGGCATTATGCTATTAAATTAAATATTTAACCTCATCTCTCAAGGTGAATGGCGGTATCCAGGCTGAGGTCTCTGTGTTTCCGTTAACAACTTTGTATTAGGTACGCTCACAGCTCATTTATCTAAATACAGATAATAGAGAATAATTACAAAAATACATTTTATTATTATATTATATTTTATTATATTATTTATACTAATCAAGTATATATGTATGTATATTGCATACAAACAGACCTTAATGCTAAACGTCGACCCGTTCAATATCAAGAATATTCAAAAGGAAAATAAACGTAGTTTTGTATGTCGCGTTAAATTGTAGACATCTGAGTAACAAAAGACTGAGTATGCTTGAAATGTCGAGAATACAGGCAGCCGTGGAACAGTGACATCTCCCACTTACGGTTCTCAACTGGCGAAGACGACTCCTCATTTAAAACAAAGGGCGAAATCGCTCGAGGCTGTATGCACTCTAAGTGTGGAACTGTAGTGGCACTGAGATCTACGTTGACCGCACACAAGTGCACCGAAGCATTTTAAAAACTTGCTTTTATCTCATCCGGCGGCTATATTCTTTTGAAAAAACACCAGCCGGATAATTACGCTACGACATTGTTTGCGAGCCGGAGTCGAATAGATAAAGCAAAAACGAGACGTAGATTTATTTAGCGAAATATTCCCGGCAGCTTGCATTCGAAATAAGGAAAATAAGGTTTAAAAATAATTAATACGTATTAGTCTGCAAAAAAATATTATAATGTTCTTCGAAGTAATAAACAAGCCAACATTTTGTCAGGGTCTAATTAAAAAGAAACAAACACAAAAGAACGCTGTTACAGTGTTTTCAAGGCGAGGGTTGTTAATAAATTACAATTTGAACGTTGATTAAGAACGCTGTGACGTCACACCGCAGGGTTGCCATTGTAAACAAAATGAAAACTCCAACTCGTTGACTTTGATTTAAAATTAACCTGACTTTTGATTTTCCATTAATTCATAATAATTTAATATTAATTAATGCTGCTGTACATACTGTGATTATGTTAATCAGAATAATATGAATCAGAAATATATAATCATCCATAGATTTTATCAAATATTGATAAGGTAAAAGATATGTTACGCAAATCATTAGTGGCTGTTGGTCTAACAATCTATCAAGATATGAACTAGACGACACGAGTGAGGGAGACCGGCGAAAATCTACCACTGCTTATACTCTATTAACCATGCGACCTACTAGAAACCGTCTCTTTTATTTACTACTATACCTTAACCCTTGCAGTAATACTTATCCCGGTTTGTCTATCCAGGGATCCATCCTATTTTCTTATTACACTATTTTGGTAGACAAGCTAACGGGTCAACATGTGTTAAATAATAATTGGAGACCATAGACGTCACAGTTTCAATTCCTCTCACTTTGGGACATGAAATCAATAGTTCAGCTGTTTTGTTATCGGCTTTAAATAGGATTTTTTACAGAAATAAGCACAATGATAGTATCTATTCATACTAGCTCAGAATACACCACTAGTAACTTTGGAAATTTAAAAAGACACGTTAGCGAACGCAGCCACCACTCTATTAACTATCCGGGGTTCGTACTTAT
The DNA here is from genome assembly GCF_030269925.1 of Bombyx mori. Classification (NCBI taxonomy): domain Eukaryota; kingdom Metazoa; phylum Arthropoda; class Insecta; order Lepidoptera; family Bombycidae; genus Bombyx; species Bombyx mori. Next base: position 11,345,827 of record NC_085111.1, read on the forward strand.
CTCTAAACCTTTGGTAATAAAAATGATCAAAGAAATGAATTTTACCGATGTAATTGATGTTATGCGATATCATTATTTTGTATAGAAATTTGTTCGCGAATAAAAATTATAAAATCATAAAATCAAATCATAAAAGTACAAACAAACTGGGTTTTTAGGCCATTGTCTAGAACAAGTTTTCTAGAGCACTTGTTCAGCTATTTCTAGACAATCATCTCGATCTATCTTAAAGTAACAATTTCGTAACTTTAAATCAAACTTCAAATTTTCTTTTTTTAATAAAATAAAAAAGACTAATTTTACAAAGACAAAATAAACCTGAGTATTAGAGGAAATCTATTGTTATTGATTTTACATTGTCAAAATAATATACGTTAGGTTGTGTTACAGGGGCACATAAACATACATAACATCATATTATTATCAGGTGAGCTTGTTTCTTTTCTCTTGATGCAAAAAAAGAGGAAATCCGTTTTTATCTGCAGAAAATGCTCTTCGAAATGTTAATTTAAGAAGATAAACGACTTACAAAAGCCGACACGGATTCAGAACCTCTCAAACGTAATGACACGCCTGAAACACAAAACTCAATGAACCAGAAGTGAGTGATGCGAACAATTTTCACTGAAGCACGGACCTTTTAGTTTATCATTTTTGGTAAACTTTTATTCGGCCAGTCAACTGGAAAAAGCTAGGTATAATAAGAGGGCAATTTCAACAGAAATCATTTTTCACAGAAAAATCTCGACATTGGGCTCGATAGGGTCGTTTACCTATAGAAGTTTTGTTATCTACCACTTCTGATGAAACAACCAGATCGAGCGGTGCTACCCCACTCTTTCTTCTTCTCTCTTCTTCTTATCAACCCACAGATGTTCACTGCTGCACATAAGCCTCCCCCAAGCCTTGCGACAAAGACCGGTCCTGCGCTGCCTGCATCCAGCGGATCCCCGATTCTTCTCTCTTATTTCTTCTCTACTGTCAATCACCCATGTCCAAATAAATAGACCTGGCCCGTGTTAATATTTTGCAAAAATCGCGGGTAGTACTGTAGCGTTTTTGCTGTTATATTGTCTTCATCGTACAAATATAATTATTATTACAGTAATAAAAAAGTTGTATCCAGAAAATTATCGTATTTAAAATATTTAAAAGGTGCAAAATATTTCGAGCTGAAATTATTTATAGCATTTTCTGTGATTTTCGCGAATCGTAGAAATAACTTAATCTGCTTTTGTGGCTTAATTTGAGAGAACTGTGGTACCCAAGTTTCAACAGCTCACCAAATAATGTTTCGTTTTATTTAATTTAGCCAGCCGCTTACATGTATTATGATCATCTTTACTGTATCCTACATAAAGCCGCCTAAACTCGAGCATCATGCTACGTTATATTTGTCTCGTGCAAATTTATTTTCTTTTTGCTATGTAAATTCAAATTTTATTTGAAACAAAACATAATTTAGTACAGTATGTGTAACTTCAACACATAATTTGTCAAAGCTTGTTTCCATACAAAGCTAATGTAGCATTTTCAATGAACGGTCATACTTTCCTGACTTTTTGGCGGGAGCGCGAGGAGTGCAGTTGTGTGATTTGTTTTATTTCGTCTATTTAGTGTTTATTCAGGTTTAAATGTATAGTAACGGTGGCTTATTAACTGTTTAATATCTGTGAAAGTGCACAAATGTGGGAAAATGAAACAAAGCCGCTGGACGTAACTTCTCGGCATCCTCCAAAAAGTCCACTGAAAAAATCTCAGTAAATTACCACCATTTTACTGAGATTATATTTCATCCCATATCATCTCGTCTCATTTCATTTAATTTCATGCCAGTTGATTAATGTCTCAAATTAATCATCTTCATTTCATTTCACTCCATATTACCATTTTTCATAAAAATAAGAATATAAATTAAAATAAGACGTGACCTAATGGTCTTAGTTACCAGGTCATAAAATCCCTTAAAAAATCATGCTTTCCTCGTTTTTTAACATTGACCTACCATAGGGTTGATTTTTAGTGTTTTCCAAATTTCTATGATCTTCTCAAGACGCCACCCCACCTACAAAAATAATTTCGTTCTTCTTTAGCCTAGTAAAATACAAAACAGTGCTCACGTTCTACGAAGAGCCTTTACCCTCCGATTTATATCGTCGTAAAGACCTAAACTAGTTGACACAATTTTGCGAACCTAGCAAAAACACTGGTATTAGATAAAAATTAAGGCCGTTCAAAGTATTCATTGTACGACCACAAATTCTTCCTCTTAAGTTGGCCGGGTGAGTAATTCGGGAGGCGGTCCAACTGCTACATTTCGTTCTAACCCGAACGACCGTGAGCCGACATTGATAAGTGTTCGAAGCGACACGTCTCTATTTGGCCACAAAAGAGCCAAAATAACTCACCGAGATTGGAAAAAACTGACCAACGTCTCTTCTGAGCGGAGAATGGTTAATGCGCTGCGGCTGTGCTCGTGATTGACTTATGGTCTCGCTCGCAAAGGATTGCCGACCGACAAAAAACAGAACGAAAAAAATTATGAGCCTCGAAGTAGGGACTTTTACAAGAAAAGTGGGTGTAATGATAATAAGAAAGAGAGATGTTGTACTTGTTTTGTATTCTAAATTGCACTAGCTCTAATTAAGTTTAGAGAAGCATGTTGAACAGTATATCTGTGTATGTTTTGTCGTATTTTTTTTTCTTTATTGTACCACAGTAAATCAGTTTTAACAGTATTTTTTATGAAACGATGTGATATTTATTAACTCTATCATCTAATACCGCTTAAATTTTAATAGTAAATTTGTCGTATTAAAAATAGCCCGGTCGGAGTCATTGACACGATGAAATAGTCTCGATGGACGTTCCCAATAAAGACGAGGGTGACTATGTAGTCGTGCGGAAGTACTCCACCTACACGGCGTACGTACACAACTCAGAGCCTTGTTGGCCAAGAGAATTCTGCCACCACTAAAGCGTATGCCTTCCGTCTAATCGAGTAAACGTTTCCAAACCAATGGCTTGGACATGTCGCGTAGAGCAGCTACGAGCCGTTGCTCCGAGCGCCGTAGTACACCGTAGATGCTCTACGCTTGAATCGAGCAAACATTTGAGAAGCGCTCCAGTTGGTTACATTTTAGTAGCATTGCTGAAGTAACAGTTTTACTGTCGTATCGTGATGTCTTAACAATTTGGAATAGTGAATGTTGTGAATTATTTAGTTTTATTATTATTAAGACGTACTTTAAACGTATGTATTTATTACACCATTAAAGATTCTACACAATCTGAAAGTTCGGAAAGCGGATATACAATACAAAAACAATGTGGTTTTTAGGCTAGCGAAATTGCGAACGAAAACCAAAATAAATGAAACCGTTAGGTGATTATCGTCGGCATATGGAAATCATTCGAATATCGTATTTAATAGGCGTAAATCTGGATTAACCGGAACGCTGCAAAAGCAACAAAGTGCTCTGTTGTCAATTCGTAAACAGTTAAATGGCCTAGACACAGTAAAAATACCAGTAAATACACAACTGTGAAAATTTCTGGATATTATTTTTGCAGATTAACAAACCTGACACAGACTGAATGCGATGACTTCTAAAGCTATCAAAGACAGATTACCTAAGTAATAATCGTTGGCCATGGACTCTATAATTTCCAAAGGATTTTTTTTTGGAATGGATAAAAATGACCACAGGGACTGTGCTTTGGTTGTTGCAGAACTAGTAGCGTTCAACATCACTGAGAGTGGATCCCTTAGGAAGTGTCCTACTGGTAGCTGCGTGAACTGGCTCAGAGCTATAACTAGCAATGACCACGTTTAGACATATATCGTATTGCTTCGCTGTTACGAAGTATGTATTTTTTATTTATTTATTGCTTAGATGGGTGGACGAGCTCACAGACCACTTCGTGTTAAGTGGTTACTGGAGCCCATAGACATCTACAACGTAAATGCGCCACCCACCTTGAGATATAAGTTCTAAGTTTTCAGTATAGTTACAACGGCTGCTCCACCCTTCAAACCGAAACGCATCACTGCTTAACGGCAGAAATAGGCAGGGTGGTGGTACCTACCCGTGCGGACTCACAAGAGGTCCTACCACCAGTAATATAATATGTAGTATGACGAATTCGAGACTGCCGTGAGATCAATACGATTCCTCGCGTACGACTATGGGGGTGGACACTTCATACTTTCAAACACTGCTTTATATAAATCAATGATCCCTAGCTGGTCACACTGAGTCCGGGGAATGGAATTTGAAACGGAATCGTACAACCGACTGTCCCACTTTTCAAACGGGATCATATGATTACTTCACGTTTGAAATAGGGGCCTTACCTAGCCGGAATACCACCTAGTATGTCTATTTATATAAGCTGAAAGACAAGTAAGACAATTTACGAAACCATGACTAATTTTATCCGTGAAGGTTTTTTTTAAAGTTAGCATTGTCATCAAATGGTCGACTGTGGTTGGTGACTACAGTAGCATTAAAGAATTCGAAGCGTCAAAATTTCTAAAATTAAAATAACTAGAGGTTCCGCAGTAGTCGAAATTCGACTATAATTAATTGGAATTGTAAGTTTATACACTACAATGATTGTATTTTATACTTCTATAATCACAAATTTCGCCAAGACTATACTATAAAAAAATTTAACAAAGACAAACAATATTTAATCTATTCTCAATTTGACAACAGACGTCAAGAACAAAAGTTTGACAATAAATAGTATGCATGCGTGTGTGCGTCAAATACATGGTATGTAGTGTGTGTAATGTTTTCTTTATTGATTTACTGTATCTTTTATGCATTATTTTAAAAAAAATATTAGCATTGTGCACTTCTTCTCTATATTCTCTTTAAGTGTGGAAAATTTCATACTCCTCCGTCCGCGCAATTTTCGTAAAAAGGGATACAAAGTTTTTGCTTCACGTATTAATTTAAAGATAAACGACCAACCAACTACTTACTGGACTCCCGAAAACCGAAATAATGTTAGTAACGTTTTCATATTTTCAATTGGTAATTTCAAATAAGCAATCGATTGCGTCGTAAAGGATGGCTGTCGCGGCACAAACGTCCATAGTTCGTTTTTAAACTTTTTTGATATTACCGAAACCCCAATGCACGTAAATCTAAGCTTGCTGTGGTCTCGGTAACTTTTTCAATTTAACAGGTAAGGATAAATCTTTCATTCTTTTTTTTTATTATTTGAGCATTGAACTGATATAAACTCTCGAAAACTCACCGCTCTCTAGACGCTTCGATATTGTTTGCTTCCTGTTAACTCCGGAAAATATGTACCATAACTTTCCTCAAAGTAATCATATTTTCCTGAAAAGAAATATTTCTATTTTCTTTCCATCGATACTGTCAAAATAAATCGTATACCGACAAGCTGTAATTAATTTAATAATCTTAATGACACGGAGTAAAATTGAAATTAAATTTCTTTGTAAAACAAAACAGTTCCGTATTCATTAAAATTAACTCAATACAACACTAATTATATATTTTAATGTTTTGCTTACATAACTTATTATACTGAATATAAGCTATTTTTTTAAGTATTATGCTGCTATAATTTACATTTGGAATTTGTTTTTAAATTTGAATGACTGACGGAAAATTATCTTCGTTTTGTCTATTGAATTTCGATTACAATATTGGGTTTCGATTACGATTGGAATCTATTTCAATTTTAATGATGTTTTATATTCAATGTTTGGATATACTTGTATATAACACAGGAGAAATCTTGAAGGCTGTTGAATATTGAGCATTTATTATACCATATATATAGAGATCACTATTTCTCTTTTTTTAATAATTTTATTTCAAATTAACGAACTAAATCTCAGTTGTCGTTATGTAGTTACCGTAGCTCATAGACACTACAACAAGAAGATTCAATTATCTTAAAACATGAGGTTTGAGTCTCAATTTAATAGTATACAGTAATAGCGTCTCTCCCACCCTTAATAGGCGAAGTGATGGTATGCATCATTGCGGGATTACAGTACACCGGAATTCAATACGTAGAAATCATCGGGAAAAAATATTTTCTCTAACAAATTTATTTTAGTATCAGTCTGCGAGATTTAAATCTTGGCACAGTCAGCGATGTGACAGGGTAATAATAATAACTGACAAAAACTAAATACGTATATTCCACGTGATTGTTGATTTTATTTTGAATACAATGCTTGCTATAAAAAAATGCCGCCAGTCTGATTTTCTTGGTGTCGTGTTAGGAAACACCTGACTTCGTTCATGCTTCTTCAACTTTCAGCAAAATAATAAAATTCATGTTAAAAAAAATTCCAGTACTGAATCAATTACATTTCTCGAATGACAATTTTTTGACGTCATTGTATTCATTCAAATCGGCAAGTTCAATTGAGTTTGCATCGCTTCAGTGCTAAATCGATTAATAGCTAGGTGGATGCATAAAACTTTTTCAATCGAGAAGTTTTCTTATCGATTAGGCTCCTCGGCGTCGATCCTGACATCTGGATGAAGGAACAGCGCGACTGGAATCGCATCTTTTATACTCGAATGCTCAGAGTCATTAAAAGTTTTATCTAGCGCAGATGCAGTCGCTCAGTGCAGGGTTTATTGTGCTGAGAATGTTTTCAAAGTGAAATACGTTTTAAAGAGCACTTGAGAACATACATGAATATTATATTTAACAGAGCATTATTGTAGTCTTCAAAGATTAGTTGCTAGTACTATTATTATAGTTACTGAATTGCTTACTACTGAGTTACTTATTATAATATAATTACAGAGTTCCACCAAGTTCTCAACATTTTAATTAAAAAGTTTAACAAAGTCATGATTGTTATTTGGTATATAATTCAAAGTAACTAAACAACAATTCATTTTAATCCTACTGTTTACGCATCAACTCCTCCTTCGCAAAGTCGGGAAAGACGCAGGCAGCGCGGCGAGGGAGGGGACGGCAAACCGGCGGACCGGCGAGCTCCGCAACGCGTAGAAAAAACACAACAACCTTCACTTCTGAACGGGACTCAACAGCTGCAAGACGCGCAATATCTATATATATAAAAGAAAGTCGTGTTAGTTACACTACTTATAACTCAAGAATGGCTGAACTAATTTGGCTGAAAATTGGTGGGGAGATAGCTTAGAATCAGGAGAAGGACATAGGATACTTTTTATCACGTTCCCGTGGGACGTGACGTTAAACGTGGTATAACAAAACGCAACTGATATGGAATAACAAAACGCAACTGACAGCTAAACGTAATATATTCTATGGTTAATTAAAGTAGAATTTTGAAGTTGACGTGTTTAAAACAAACTGTGTGGCGGAACAAAGTTCGCCGGGTCCGCTAGTTATTACATAATTATACAATATTACTTTCAAATTAAAATCAAAGAGAATTAACTAGTATAAAATTAAATAATTTAACGGCAGACTTCACAAACCATCTAAGAAACAAAACACAAAGGAAATACAGTCTGAGAATTCACAATCAAGAACATCTACACTGAAATTTAAAATAAATAATACATGAATAAATAAATAAACTTAAATAAAAATATTTATAATAATACTTTAAATAAATAATAATGTATTTGAAACGAATTCACACCTCATGTCGATTTTTTTTTGGCATAGTCAATTTTTTTTGAAGTCGTCGTGGCCTAACGGATAAGACGTCCGGTGCATTCGCGTTGAGCGATGCACCGGTGTTCGAATCTCAGGCGGGTATAATTTTTTCTAATGAAATACGTACTCAACAAATGTTCACGATTGATTTCCACGGTGAAGGAATAACATCGTGTAATAAAAATGAAACCCGCAAAATTATAATTTGCGTAATTATTGGTGGTAGTACCTATTGTGAGTCCGCACGGTTGGGTACCACCACCCTGCCTATTTCTGCCGTGAAGCAGTACTGTGTTTCGGTTTGAAAGGTAAGGGGCACCTTTGGGTGGTGGGGGACCTTAGAACTTATATCTCAAGGTGGGTGGCGCATTTACGTTGTTGATGTCTATGGGCTCCAGTAACCACTTAACACCAGGTAGGCTGTGAGCTCGTCTACCCATCTAAGTAATAAAAAAAAATTTTAAAAAAATCTCCACTTTCCGTTATCAAAGTATTATATCAGTTTTTCTATGATTTTGTACTCTAGTGTTTTTTTTATTATATATTTTAGTAAACTCGGACGAAAAATATTTTTGATTCATGCTCAAATGAAAAAAAATACAATCGAAATAAAAAAATTACAGACGTAAATATTTGGTAATTGTGGGTCATTACATATCATATTTAATCATTAAAATCAAAACTGAATTTAGTATAGATTTATTTGGACGACAACCTACTTTTTGAATGAAAATTCTCGTTATTCTCATTGTTTATCTGTAAGAGATTATTCTTATGCGACTGAAATCTTAGAACTCATGTCTCAAGGTAGATGACGGCATTTGCGTTGTAGGTGTCTATGGGCTCCCGTAAGCACTTAAAAACAAGTGGGCCGTGAGCTCATCCATCCATCTAAGCAATAAATAAATAAAAGACCGCCAATCGTACTTTTTTTTTATTATTGCTTAGATGAGTGGACGAGCTCACAGCCCACCTGTTGTTAAGTCGTTACTGGAGCCCATAGACATCTACAACGTAAATGCGCCATCCACCTTGAGATATTAGTTCTAAGGTCTCAATTATAGTTATATAACTATATAATATGTTTTTAGTATTTTAGTACTTTTAGTGTAAACTTATTTATTGATTTTCATGTGACAGGAAGGAATAACTGCTTATTACAATATTATCCGCTTGAAGAGATTCTCAATATGATAAAAAGCAAATTAAAAAAAAAACTGATAAACTATATATTAATACGTGAAGCAAAAACTTTGTATCCCTTTTTACGAAAATTTCGCGGATGGAGGAGTATGAAATTTTCCACACTTATAGAGAATATAGAGAAGAAGTGCACAATGTTAATATTTATTTAAAATAATGCATAAAAGATACATTAAATCAATAAAGAAAACATTACACACACTACATACCATATATTTGACGCACACACGCATGCATACTATTTATTGTCAAACTTTTGTTCTTGACGTCTGTTGTCAAATTGAGAATAGGTTAAATATTGTTTGTCTTTGTTAATATTTTTTATAGTGTAGTCTTGGCGAAATTTGTGATTATAGAAGTATAAAATACAATCATAATAGAGTACAAACTTACAATTCCAATTAATTATAGTCGAATTTCGTCTACTGCGGGACCTCTAGTTTTTATTAATACGTATTTATTCGTTTACTTTTACGTTACCTGTCTTTTCGATACTTACGATACTTTCCTAAAAAAAGTGTCACTTTACATGCATATTTAGATTTTATTTGTCTGGCCTGGTCCAATACAATTTAACATAACTGTTGCAGACGACATTAATAAAATAACCTTATAGCTAATTGGACGACTGAGTTTATGAAATCGTCACGTGGAGAATTTTCTGGCGTGATTGCCGGCATGAAAGACTGCTAAGCCAGCGGATTCTTTTCAGAGTTGATGATAAACCGATCACCGGTCGGACGCTCACAGATGAGATTTCAATTACTCTCGTTGTATAAAAGAAGACTTGTCACCGTTCATTGCATAAAGGCAAATGATTCGAGGAGCCATTTTCCACTGTCAAGGCACCTATTGAGCCTCGATGACAATGCCGGCTGTCCGCCAGCGGAACCCTATTGTTATACTCGGAAGCCATTATTGACGTTTTCAAAGGGCTATTAAAATATTTTTTTATTGAAAATCATTTACGAACGCTTTTCGTCGGGCGACGCTCAATAACTCATCTGGCAAAGTAATGTTTACATAAAATTTGTTTCTAAATCTTTTTAGATTTTTTGGTATTGTAAATTTATATTTCATTTCACTAAAATATTATTTCGAAACTTTTTAGACGTAGACTGAGATTGATTCAATCGCTAATGTTAAAACGATTACCGTACGTACACTTCAGACACAAAAATTAATAAAAAATTGACCGGGTGATAGTACCCACAAGTTCGGAGCACGACAAAATAATATAAATGTATAATAAATAAATATGTATAATATGTAGCTTAAAAACTAAAAAAGCAAGTTAGCAAAAACATTAAAAAAAATACAATTATTTATCCTCATCATGTCATGATATTAAGTCATGATATTAAGTCCAAACAATAACATGATTCTATTGTCAACTACGAGTATTATATAAACTATTCTTGATACGTGTCCGAAATATCAAGTCAATCAGAAGAAAGAAACGGAAATTACGTTGAGAGATTACGTTACACAAAACAAATAAACAGAACAAGCTAATAAAAGCGTGTTCAAAACATCTAGAATGTTCAGCGTTAGTTTCTAACAAACTAAAAAACAAAACCTACTTACTTACGAAGTCACGTTCTGGCTCTCCGGGGATGCATGTGGTCCAAAAACTTGTAAGAGTAGCGTTTTAAATTATTAAAGTCGTTCTCTCGATCTTACATGCTTAGTGGTTACGGAGCTAAATTATTAAAACTAAGTTCGCAGTATCAAATCCCGAATGCAACATTTCGTAATAATGTTTCATTCAGTGTCGTGCGTACAAACAAATATCTGACTCGGGCAATGGGAAGACGTGATAATAAATGAGGGGCTTAGTTCGAAGTGCACCCCTTCGATGTTGTAAGCATAATTATCGGTATCTTTGAATATTGTTAAAATACATTCACGCGTTTCGACCTGCATAGAAACTTTACAAAGGATGTGTAGGGTGCGATGTGAGTTTGTTAGTTAAAGATAATGTTACTTAAAAATGTTTATTGTTAAAATATAGAGAAATTAAATTAAATGTTAATGTTATGAATGCACCCGGGTGACGCGGTTGTTGATCGTGCACTGACGAATTGTGGAAATGAAGTTAACGCGTCACGCGAATTATGCTGATAAAGGTGTTCGGTAATATATCACCGAACATATTCCGGGGCAACAAAATAGAGTATACTTTAATGAAATAATTGTTAGTAAATAGATGATTACGGCTTACAAGAGGATGAAAGACAAACAAAAATTAAATTAAAATGTTAGTATAATAAAATTTAAGAACTTAGGGTCCATATAGGTTTTCTTGGTATTGGAGAGCACGCTTTGTTTGACACTTTGGCATAAATGTTCACATCACCAGGCGAAGGGTCCACCACAGAAGGTCGCGCACTAAACCCTGCCTTAGCACTATTTACATTTTCACATTCACTATACTGTTGAAGCTCGATGCCGTCAGAGATGATCGCCCGGTTCGCACTCAACCGTCGTCGTCGCCAGAGTAGCACGCCGGTGGCCAGCACGATGACGATGACGATGATGTATGTTATCACATACTGATGAATATCGTGAGATGTTAATGAAGTCTCCAATACTGGCGGGGAGTTTTCTAGATCTTCAATACGCACGTGTAGTTTCTGGAGAGCGTTCTGCAAATCTTTAGACTCGCTGACATTCAGGTTCTCAGTGTTGAGAAGAGAGCTGTTTATGATATTATTTATGGGATCTATTATTGGAACGTAAATGTTAGACTGAATCTCCAGCTTATTGTTGTTTGTTTTAGGGATATGAAGTGTATAATCTGATCCCTTTATGAGGCAACCTGGCTCTAGATACAGACGACCAGTGTTATTCAACTGTTTCAAGGCAATATGTTCTCCGCACATGACCTTTACTTCGCAGGTGCCACAGCAGTGATATAAATATAAAGAGGGATGAGTTAGTGCTATTATTTTGGTTTCACAATTAGAATACTTTAATTTGCATACGTTGCTATTAAGTTTAATCTTACAAAACTTAGTCTCCGGTCGTAAATGAAGAATCGGCGTTCTAAGCTTGCAGTAGTAAGCTTCTTCTTGTTGATTACAGGATAAGACTTCTTCGGTGGTGAGTTCAAGAAAGGAATCTCTTTTCAAGTCGGTAGCAATGTATTCGTATGCCGGAACTACTTCAATAGTCATATTTCCGCTTTGATGAGGAATAGAATGTACTTTATAAAGTTTGAATCGATCTTGATAAATGAGTGGAAATGTTATCTCGAATAAGAAATATTGTAGAGTAATACGAGCCTTTATGTTTAACAGAGGATACAAATTCTTAATATTCTGCGGTTCTACGGGAAGAATTGTGTCTTCCGGTAAATATCCGGTGATAATGTTTAGTTCCTTTTGAAGTTGTTCTGGAGTAAGTAAATGAATGTTGAATTGACCATGATGTATGTTAGTTAAAATGTCTAACAATATATTTTGCGACCCTTTCAAATTGTGCAATAAATTAGTTGTAATAATGGACATTAAGGTAAATTCTTGTAGAATCGATATGTTGTTTACTTGCTGTTGAAGTCGATTTGACATGTTTTCTAGGTTAGTTATGTGTTTATTAATAGTCTTATGTTGCTTAGACATGAATTCTTCTGTTCTTTTTAGTAAGTTGTATTCAGATTCGACGATCGAAGTTTGGTTTTTCCATAAACTCACTAAGTACTGTTCATTATGTTTTACGAGCTCTATGTCTTGCGAGTATTTTTCTGCGAAATGTTCATCTAATACTCCGAACAGAGAGTTAGCAAGATATCCGACACCGTTGATAAAACCACGACGCTGTCTGTAGTGCTCATTCAAATGTTGATTCATAAGTAGCTCATTATAGTAAGTTAATTCTTTGTATTCGTGGATCAATTGATCGACTATTATGCTACACTGACCATCTTCCAGGACTTTGCATGATTTATCTAAATGTGTTGTCGCCTTTTCGAATGCCTTCATTCCTTCTCGATATGGAGACATGTTATAATATACAACCAAGTTCCAAGTGTTCTTTATTAAATATAATTTTGTTACGGGATCAAAATATAATGATCGATCACCTTTCAGCTCGGTTATGTTACAGGCATCGCTGGTGCATAATGACATGAAAAATATTAATGCCATCACCATACACGATAGTCTTCCACGTCTTGATTGTTTTTGCTTGTGTTTTGTAGGTTGAGAAGAACAATCATTTTGTGTTTTCTTATAGTCAGAATTGTCCACTTGCTCAGCTGATTCAATGGGCAATTTAGACAGTTTGACGACAGGTCGTTGTATAATGCAATTTTTTGTTTTGAGCGATACCACCCTGACATAGCCGTCGTTGCCGGGAAACACTTCTATGACTCTACCCATGAGCCATTTTCCAGCCGGAAGATTGTCTTCATGAATAACCACCATATCTCCAATCTTCATGTTTGTTTGTGGCTTCACCCACTTCTGCCGCGTTGTTAATTGTGTTAAATAGTTTGTCTTCCAATTATGCCAAATCTGTTTGAATATGCTGTTGGTCAAATGCCATCTAGTTCTAGCGTCCTCTTTTGTTTCTATAACGGTTACCCCCACCCTTCCATTTAAGAAATGTGCTGGTGACAGGTAATCCAGGTCTTCTATGTTTTCTGTTAAAGAACACAATGGCCTAGAGTTAAGACAGGCCTCCAGTTGTGCTAAGATAGTGCAATACTCTTCAAACGTTAACTTTTGTTCTCCTACGACTCTTTTTAAATGCCACTTCAAGCTCTGCACGGCTCGTTCCCACAGGCCTCCTGCACTCGGCCAAGAGGGTGCGTTGAAATGCCATTCAATGTTCATTTCTGCAACTTCAGCCAAAAGACTGTCACTAAGGACATGGCATAAAGTATCATATTCTTCCTGTAGCATTCGGTTGGCTCCAACGAAGTTCGTACCTTGATCGCTGTATAAGTGGCGCGGTGCTCCCCTTCGGGCCGCCATCCTTCTGAGTGAAGCCAAGAATGCTGAGCTCGTTAAGTCAGAGACTAAGTCCAAGTATACCGCCTTCGTAACCAAGCAAACGTATACGACGATGTATCCTTTGGTTGTTTTCACACCTCTTCCTTTGTTGATCTTGACATCGACAAAACCAGTATAATCTACTCCAGTATGGTAGAATGGCGCAGCCTGGTTGACTCTAGCAGCAGGAAGATCACCCATTAGCTGGTACAACTTCTTTGTATCATATCTACGACATGTTACACAATTCCTTAACTGTTTTTTGGTTGTATTGTATCCACTAGTTATCCAGTATTGTTGTCGGAGTGTTGTTAAGGTAAGTCGAGGCCCTCCGTGAAATGTTAACCCATGTGCTTCGTTTATTAATAATTCGGCTAAACGGCCTTTGTTGGGAATTATTTTGGGATGTTTCATTTCAGCACTCATGTTCGCGTTCTTTAGTCGACCTCCAACACGTAGGACACCGTCTTGATCGATGAACGGTTTTAAATTTAATAATTTACTGTTCGACGCAACTTGTTCATTTTTGCTTAGTTTTTCTATATCGGACCTAAATTCCGTTCTTTGAATATGTTTTATAATAGCTGATTTGGCATTGCGCAGTTCTCGTAAAGTTAGGTACGACGGTAATTGTTTACGCTGCACAATAGGTGTCAATGCTCTTCGTATCCATGCTAATACGCGAACAATTTTTTGAAATGTGCTAAATTGTTGTAGTAAATAATCAATAACATATTGTTTGTTTTCATGTTGTAAAACGTGTACTAACTTCTTGTTTTTTGTTTCTTCTTCTGTTTTATATATTAATTGTTCCTGTTCCCTTTTAAATGTTTTTAGCCATGACGGTCCGTTCCACCATAAAGCATGGTTTACCAACTGATCGCCAGTAAGTCCTCGGCTTGCCGCGTCAGCGGGGTTCTCGCTTGATTTTACGTATCTCCAGGTTTCAGCTGGAATTATTGATGTTATAGCAGTAACTCTATTAGCAACGAACGATTTCCAACGGTTTGGCTCTCCATTCAGCCAACCTAAAACGACCATCGAATCACACCAGCAGTAGAGCTCCAATCGACAATTTAAACTTGCTTTGATGAGTTTAATGAGCTTAGAAAGCAAATGAGCCCCACAAAGTTCAATCCGTGGTAATGTTAAGGCTTTCTTATGGGGTACGAGCTTCGACTTGGCTGCTAGAAGCGTTATGTTCTGTAGATTTTTAGCCCGAGCGTACACCACACAAGCGTAGGCAGCAGTGGACGCATCACAGAATCCATGTAATTCAATAATATTATTCTCTTCTGATAAGATCCACCTGGGTATGGTACAATTGTTGATGTTATCGATGTCTGTCGTCAATCTTGACCACTCAATATGAACATCTTCAGGCACTAAATCGTCCCACATCAGATCTTTCTTCCATAGTCTTTGGAATAGTAATTTTAGTTTTGTTGAAAGCGGTGTTATCCAGCCGAGTGGATCAAACAATTTAGATATTTCTGATAGTAAATTCCGTTTGGTAAGTTTTGTTGTAGACTTCAAGAAGTTGCATTTAAAGGTAAAGTGATCTTCTTTCGGATTCCAACGTAAGCCTAATGTTTTCGAAGTGTCGTCCGCCTTAACCCTTAATTCGACTCTGTGCGGTATATTTCCCATTGTATGGAAAAAAAACTGTGTATTAAAATATACCATATATTCAGTGCTCTGGGTGCTATAAGGCATCCTTAATTATTTACCTACGTGGTCAAAAATCAGCAACGGGTGCACTTGATCCAGACACGAACAATCGGCGGTGATATGATAGTAAGGAAGGACGTGCCGCGAGGGCTTTCAGTAAGTCGTGTTTTATTCATTATTTTACGGCTTTTTTTTCTTGGAATTTATTGAAAACTAAAGATCATATACCCGAATAGCTACTTGCAATATTTTTATTGTCTTACTGTGTTTTATTTAATTTTTATAACGCTCGCAACTTCTACGTCCAGTATGCTTCCCAGTGTCGATTTACTAATAAAGTAACAGCTTAATATTATGTCCAGTATTCTTCACCTTGCCAAATTAGTTGACAACTTGATACAAAAACTTCTTATCATGGGTATAGTGAAAATGCCTTCTTATCTTATTATTTGTCTACAGAATTCAAATATGCCTAAGTAGCCGACATCATGCCATTAAAACGATTCGAGCAGATTAGACGCAACATTCATTTTGTGGACAACACCTATCCGGATGAGGACCGGTATTACAAGATACGTCCGTTCATTGAAAAAATAAGAAGGAACTGCCTTTCGACAAAAGAAGAAGTTATGTATAGTATAGAAGAAATGACCATACCATACAAGGACACTAAATCAGAAAACCGGAGACAGTATAATCCTATGAAACCAATGATTCAAGAATTTGTTAAAATAAATGTACCGGAAGATGACACTTTTCGGTACATCTATTTTAGGGAGGAGGAACAGCAGATGACACTGGGTGCTAAAATGGTATAAGCCCTTTTTAAAACAATTCAGACTCCAGGATGTACTGTACATTTCGATAGTTATTTCATGACGGTCGACTTGATCTGGTATATACGTGAACACCGAGGAATATTCAGTCTCGGAACTAAATGACAAAATAGACTGAAAGGTTGCACCAATGGTCTGTTAAGTGAAAAGGAACTAAAGAAAAGAGGCAGAGGTTTGCTTAGCCAAGTCGTAGACAACAACAAAAGGATAGAAACTGTCAAATGGTACGATAATAAAGTTGTGACATTGGCTTGTACTTATGCAGAATCTTAACCAGTTTATGAAATCAAGAAATGGAGTAAAGAATAGAAAAAGAAAGTGGGTGTCCCATGTCCACAATTAGTTCGATATTATAATCAACATAATATGGGAGGAGTCGACCTGTGCGACATGTTGATAACTCTCTATAGAATATCTTTCAAAAGCCGACGCTGGTACATGAACATTTTTGACCAAATGTTAGATATAGCAGTTAACAATGCTTGGCTTGTCTGTATAAGGAAATGCAACAAAAAGAGCCTAAAAAATATTAGTCTGAAAAAGTTCAGACAAAGATTGGTGGTTGAATTAACGCAAAAAGGAAGGTCAGTTCAAATAGAACGACGAAGTCAGTTATCGAAAAAGGCGCTAATCTAAAACCCTATCAAACTGAGGCCCCCAGATTCTGTACGTTACGATGGCTACAACCACTGGCCTGAAAATACAACGTATGGACATTAATGTTCTGTAGGGACAATAAACGAACATACTCTGTTTTAAATGCCAGCAGAGGTTATGCTTAGTTACGAAAAGAAATTGCTTTTATAATTTCCATCTTACGTAAATAAGTAGACAGATGACCAAATACATCATTCTTTTGGGAACTTTTACACAGATACTTTTGGGAACCATAGGACTGATTGTTTTTTATATAGATTGGTCTGGTTGGTGGAATCTCTTCATAATAATCAATATTATGAAGATTTTATGTACATTAATCACCATGTTCAGAATATAAGTGACTTGTTCCTAATAGTAATGTTCCTAAGGAGACAATTTTTTTTAGTAAAATGAATATTTTATGACAAAATTAATTGTTTCTTTAATTCTTTCCCTTTGACAGTGGGAACTATACTGCACATGATAGGAGTGCAGCAGTTTCTTAGAAACTTGGTAACGTCCAGTATAATGGACGTACATTTTTCAGGAAACTGGAAAAGTTATATTTTTTCAATTATTTTTTTTAGGGTCTCTTACAAGCTAAGAATTAAGATCTGGATCGATTTTGAAAATTAAATTTAAAAAAACAATCCGTCGAATTAAGGGTTAAAGTAAAAAATTGTTTTATCGTTACATTCTTGTGTTTGTTCGAGAAGTTGATGTTTGTTTGATGACCATTTTCTGAGATTAAATCCGCCCGACTTCAAGAGCTCCTTTAAATCTGATATCAATTTTTTACCTTTCTCTATAGAATAGCACCCGTGGAGAAGGTCGTCCATGTAAAAGGATCCTTCTAAAACTGTTGCTGCTTCCGGATATTTGTCTCGTTCATCTAATGCCAGTTGCTTTAACGTCATCATTGCTAGAAAGGGTGCTGCTTTTGTTCCGTAAGTGACTGTTGTTAGTTGGAATGACTGTATCGGTTGTTTTGGTGACTGTCTCCATACGATTTTCTGAAGTTGTTGATCATCGCTATTTATTAAAATTTGTCGATACATTTTCTCAATGTCAGCGGTAAATGCATACGGAAACTGTCTCCATTGTAATAAGAGAACCTGTAAATTCTTTTGTAGATTAGGTCCTTTATGCATAATGTCATTTAAACTCCATTTAGAAGATGTTGAAGCTGACCCATTGAACACGACTCTTAAGCTTGATGATGAGGATTCTTCACGTAAAATACCGTGATGAGGCATATAGCATTCTTGTTTTATGTTTTTGTTGTTTTCTGGGATCATATGTCCTAATTTAGCATATTCGTACATAAATGTTTTGTATTTTAGTGCCAAATCCTTCTGTTTATTAAACTTATGTTCTAAATTTTTGAGTTGAGCAATCGCCATTGGTTTCGATTTACCTAAATTATGTTTTAAATCTTGCTTTAGAGGCAATCTCACTTCATATCGACCATTTTCAATGCGTTTTGTTGTTGAGCAGTAAAAGTCGATACATTCCTGATCTTCTACGGAAATATTCGTCGATTCGTTGATTTCTTCCACCTCCCAAAATTTATGTATATCTTCCACGTTATTGAGAGCCACATTACAATGATAAGTTTTAATACTTCCACATAAAAACCATCCTAACTGTGATTGTTGAGCCATGGGTTGTTGTAAGGTTTCTCCTTTAATCACTCCTCCCAGAATAATGTTAGCGTAGGTATCCGCACCGAACAGTAGATCGACTGGCCGACTCTTGTAAAACTCGGGATCAGCTAAATTGATATTATTCAAATATGACCACGCTGGCTTAGAAAATGTTTTGTTTGGTAAACTTTTTATTAAATTGTTCATAATGAGTGCCTCTAGTTTGAAATTGAAGTCATTGTTAATTGAGGAGCATTCTATGGTTACCTTTCCTTTGCAGCTGTTTTCGTTTTGGCCTACACCAAATATCACCCCTTTGCATCTTTGACGCTTTAATCCCAATGTTTGGGCTGCTGCTTCAGTTATCAAAGATATTTGCGAGCCTTGATCTAACAAAGCTCGCATGTTATAATAGGTTCCATCAGCCGCTTTCACCTTTACCAAAGCAGTAGCTAATAAAACTTCTGAACTCTCATTTAGCGAAGCATTAGAGGTTTTTGAAACATTCTCATTTCGTGTTATGCGTTGTTTCGCAATGCTTTGTTCAGTTGACACCGGAGCTGACAAGTTCATGTATTTCGTAAATGCTTCGTGTAATATAGTGTTATGCGGAGCTAAGCATTTCCGACAAGTTAATGTTGAAGTGCATGGATTTCCATTATGACTAAAAAGACAATTGATACAAAGTTTCAATTTGTTTGCAGTTTTGAGTTTCTGTTCGTCATTCATCAATAAGTAATTCTTGCAATTATAAAGTCCATGTTGTTTATTGCACATTTTTTTTTTTTTTTTTTTTTTTTTTATGATTGAAGGATTACTGGTGGCCCGGAGGCCTTTCCAGTTTCACCAGGACAGGTGGGCGAGCAAAGGCTCAGCCAGGAGGGGTGGGAATTGCTAACAGCTACCCGAGCGCCTCCGAAGGAGACCTAACAGCTCAAGAGCAGCTGCTTCGCGAATGAATCTACTACCGGATCGGAATCGCGACCCGCTGAGAAGATCCGGCGAGAAACTCAGCGAGCTGATTCATGGGTTAGGTTGCACGGCGAACTCTTTGTCGAGTTCGACGAGTACGGTTACCGAGGTCCCTAAGCCTGCTCCTAGAGCTGAAGGCGTCTAGTGCGAAGGTTATTGGATCTGATGGATCCGTAAGGACGTGTCTAGGGCGTCGACGGTGACTGGCTCCTGCATGATCAGGATTCGGGGAGTAGTCAGCGGCGGCTACGATAAGGCGATTATCATGACGCATAGCCTTATCGAAGTACCGTTCCGACGCTGACTTCATGTATTTCTGTATAGATTCGAGGCCCAGGTCGTCGTGTAGGTCAACGTTCCTCACGAACCACGGAGCTCCGACGGCTAACCTGCAAAAGCGGGATTGTAGAGATTGAAGGGTGTCTATGTGCGTGCGGGCCGCGTGAGCGAACACCACACTCGCGTAAGTCATGACGGGCCTTATGCAAGTTTTGTAAAGTGTCACCTTGTTCCGAAGGGACATTTTACTCCGCTTACAAATCATGGGGTAGAGTCTACCGAGAATAAACGCGGCACGGTCACGGACTGATTTTATATGCGGGCGGAATGTCATCGATGCATCCAGGGTAACGCCCAGGTACTTGACCTTCCTGGCCCAGGGTATGGATTGACTAAAGAGAGTAATCGGGGGTGTGAGATTCCTCCTCCTAATACGGGAGGAAATCCGTGTGGAGCTTCCCCTCTGAAAGAGCACCGCAGTACTTTTCGCTGGGTTGATGTCTATGCGCCATTTTCGGAACCACTGTCCTAGGGCTAGGGCTGCGCTCTGAAGCTTCTTCGCGATTAGGGACTTGTTTCTACTGGAATAGTAAACAGTCGTGTCGTCTGCGAATAAAGCTAAATGGGTCGGCGGCGACCGGGGAATATCGTTAACGAATAAGCTAAATAGGAGGGGTGAGAGGACAGAGCCTTGCGGGACTCCAGCTGTGAGAGGTCGTGGGGAGGAGCGGGTTCCCTCGACTCGATATCGAAAAGAGCGGTTCGACAAGAAGTCCCGTATGATGAGCACGAGACTATCCGGCACACCCATGTTGAATAGTTTGAAAATCAAACCGTTGTGCCAGACTTTGTCGAACGCTTTTGCGACGTCGAAGAAGAGAGCTCCCGTGTATAACGGTTTTGGTCGATTAAGCCCCACAAGAATGTGCTCCGTGAGGCGGTGCACCTGTTGAACGCATGAGTGATTTGTACGGAATCCGAATTGTTCATCGATGAGAATGCCCTTGGATGAGACGAAGTCTCTGAGGCGTTTATAGAGCAGACGCTCATACAGTTTGCCTAGAGACATGAGGAGGCTAATCGGGCGGTAGCTCGTCGGATGATTTTTTGGTTTACCGGGTTTATGTATGCCGATAACGTCCGCTTCTTTCCACACCGCGGGAAAGATACAGTTCGCCATAGCGGCATTGAAAATAGATGCCAACATCACGATGAGTTGGACGGGTAGAAGTTTAATAACGCGGTTGGATATACCGTCGGAACCGGGAGCCTTGCGAGGACGTAGGTCTTTGATCAAGTCTTTAACTTCCATCGGGGTGACGGGTGGTAACACATCAGAGGGTGGCAAGGAGGCTCTGCGTTCTACCTCACTGTCTACTAATTCTACATGCACAGGGTCCACGGATTGAGTGCTGGGCGTGCACTGGGTTTGCAATGTATCGGCCAGCAGCTCTGCTTTTTCGTCATCATCGAACGCCGTGAGTCGGCCTGAGGGGCCTACGAGGGGGGGCATAGTTACTACCGTATCCGATTTGAGAGTACGAGCTAAGCGGTAGTAAGACCTTTGGGAGGGCGCGAGTCCTTCTAAGAAATCAGACCATCTGGCATCTCGGACTTCGGCGATGCGAGACTTTACGTCGCGTTGTAGGGCACGCATTCGAATACGATTTTCCGCGGTAGGATACCTGTCGTAGGCGCGTATCGAGGCGTTCTTAGCTCTAAGGAGTTCCCTAATATCGTCGGACAATTTGAAGCGGTGAAGGAAGTCCTCCGCTACAACTTGTTTCGATGACCTATCTAATGTCGAGGTGATGTGTGACGTTAAGATGTCTATGGCTTCAGCGGTATCCTGAGAAGACGGGGTAGAGTCCGGGCTAAACGGTAGCGATGGTGGATCAGATTCAGCCAGGCTGATGCCCAGCGTGTGCCAATCCACCACAGTCCTCGTGACGGGAACGGAATCGGGAGCGCGACCGAGCTTCATAACGACGGGACGGTGGTCTGAATCTAACTCTGAAACTACTTCGATCGAGTGTAAGCGCAGAGTTACGTTTTTTAATAACGCTATGTCGAGTATATCCGGGCGATGCGCGATATTTAGCGGGTAGTGAGTCGGGATTAGCGGAGCGACGATATCGAAGGCGAGATTATCGACTAACGCGTCAAGCCGCCTGCCATTCGGGGTTGTGGTGTGTGAGTTCCACCTAATGTGTTTACAATTTAGGTCGCCCGCCAGAATGACAGAGCTCCCCATGCCGAGCAGCGCCTCGATATCACTGCTTAGAACGATCTTATCCGGTGGAAGATAAACGGACGCGATAACGATCGGCGCGTGTCCCGTCAGTGAGATTCGGCACACTGATGCTTCGATATTAGCGAGCGCGGGAGGATCGAGTGGGACGCAATGCAGGGCTCTTCTATAGTAAATGACGGTACCACCACCACGAGCAGAGAGCCTGTCGTTCCTGACCATGTTATAGTTCGCGATTTTAGGGTCACGGCGCGCGGGCTTAAGTAGGGTCTCCTGCACTAAAAAGATATCAATTTGATGGTCACGCAAAAAGTCAGAAACCTGATCACGCTGATTTGCGAGACCGTAAGCGTTAAAAAATCCTATCGTTACGGATAGGGGCTTTATTCTACTTATATACGCCATTGATTACCGGCGGAGTGAGGGGAGGACGTACGTATTTAATGACGCGTATACGTCGGCGTATTCTTGCACAACGGCGATAAAGTGTTGTGCAGTGGAGGCAGAGCGAATGGCGTCGCCCAAAGCGTTAACGCGCTCAAAGTTGATCGACTGAAAGAAGTCGATCGCTAAAGCGAGATTGTCGGACGCGGTCGGAGGGCAAGTCGCGGGAGAGGGACGAGTCGCGGGGGCGGGACGAATCGCGGAGGAGGGAGTTGTAGCCGTGTTCATGTACGGCAGCGGTTTCGCCCAGGCCGAGACACTGGGCACCGGCGCCGGAACGAACGCTGGCTTAGCCTGCGACACAGAGGGTGCCGAGGCTTTGATGTCTGGGCCGGAAGCTCGGAGGCGGTTTTGGCGGGCGACGCGGCGATTTATTTTCGGGGCTCGGGGGCATCCGCGGTAATTTGCGGGGTGACCCTGTGTTCGACACAGGACGCAGCTAGGCGGTTCTGTCGCGGTTTTTTGATCGCGAGTGCATAGGGCCGTGGCGTGATCGCCTAAGCACTTGACGCATCGGGGGCGCGCGTGACAGTTACGGGAAGAATGCCCGTATAATTGGCAGTTATGGCACTGGCTAGGTGTGCCTTTCTTGTGTGGGGTTTCGACTGCGATTCCGGAAAGGCTACAGACCGTTCGGATGTTGAATATTTGCTTACCCTCGGGGGTAGGCTGGAGGGCGACGAGAACCATATTATATGGCTCCCTTCCGCGGCCTGTGTGCATGCGGTGTACGGAGTTAACCGGTAGGCCTTGTTCGAGAAGGTCGGCCTTGACGAGCTCGGCATCCAACTCTTTAGGGATGCCACGTATAACGGCACGGAGTTCGCGCTCCTCCTGGAGCGTATATGTGTGGAAACTTATACGCTCCTTACGGAGGTAAGAAGAGAGGGCCCTATGGTCGTCGGATGTTCGAACCTTAATTTGAATGCCGTTCGCGAGGTTACGGGCATTCGTAAAATTGATATTTTTGGCCTTAAGGGCCAGGGAAACTCGTTCCCAAGCTGCCTTCTCTTGAAGGATTACCGGGGGAGGGGTCTGGGCTTTATTTTGTGCCACCGGACGCGGCGACGGAGTGGCACGGGCTGGAGGCGCAACGGGAGTCTGAGGGCGGGGGCGCGACGCGTTCGCGGCTTTGCTAATTTTAGCGGCCGCGGGAGCTCGAGACTCCGCGGCACGCTTCTTACCCTTTTGCACCAGGGTGAATCCATCCGTCGATGAGGCGGGAGCGAGGTCGACCTCCATCTCCGAGTCAGAGTCGGAGGACGAGGAGGCGGGCGCAGGTGACCTACGAGTAGGTGTTTTGGACGGCGCGACGGAGGCCGCGGATGATCGCGCTGCTGGAACGGTGACCACGGCGGACGACGCAGCAGTTTTACTCGCCAGTATAGGCGACGCGGGAACGGCAGGCACGACGGAGGCTGCGGTGCTCGATGCAGAAGCTTTGCACGCAGGTACAGGCGACGCAGGAGCAGCGAGCTCGGTGGAGTCCACGAGAGGGCTCGCAGTGTGATCGGCCTTGAAGGCCTGAAACTCGGAAGTGAGCTTTGGGTAGCGAAGCCGGAGAAATTCCGCAAATACAGCGTCCATGATGTCTACGTGCCCAGGTGGGGCTACCCTGGGTCTTAGAAAACACTCGCCTTGCGGCGAGGCCCCAACTTCTCGGACCTGAGCGGTTCTATTGAACACAGGTGGCGATGCGGCACGATTACTGCAGGACAAAGAAAAATCACAACAAAACGGAAATAACAAAAAGAAACAAAACAATTAAACACTTCCAGGAAGACAGTTTGTCGGCAGATGTACCACGAACACAGAAATAACAAAAGGAAACAAAACAAATAAAAACTTCCAGGAAGAGCACTTAGTCGGCAGATGTACCACGAACACAGGCCGCGCGAACAATGGCCGGGCTAACAAAAGCCGGGCGAACAAAGGCCGGGCGATCGAGTGGTCGATGAGCACGTCCGCGCGTGACGGGTGCCTCTATCGGAATGAGTTTATTGCACAGTGGACATTTGAAATACGACACATGCATTGATTTCGCAATCGGTCTATTTCCATCACTTTGTTTAATAAAATTGTTTGATTTGTTGAATGGATTATAATTATTTTTTCGAATGTTGGAAAATGCCTGAGGATAATTTGTTTGATTTAGAGGCCTCTGAGGTACTATCTCTTGTTTTCGACGCGATGCTTCAAGACTAAAAAATTTTGTTTCCAAAAATTCCAGAAATTCTTTCAAAATTGGTAGTTCTCTGGAGTTCTTCAACGATTGTATATAATCCGTGTAGGTCTCGGAGTCTAACTTTTGACCTAGTATATGAACGATTATAGGGTCCCATGATGTTATATTAACCCCTAAGTTTTTTATGGCATTAAGGCATTCCTGAGTGGTATCATGCATTCGTTTAATTTGTTGTAAGGATTGTTGTTGCATACTTGGGAGTCCCAACAAAATGTTTATGTGAGATGAGAAGATTAACTTTTTGTTGTCGTATCGATGATTTAAAATATCCCAACATACCAAATAATTATCGCTACTTATTTGAAGGTGTTGTATAAGCTTTTCAGCATCTCCTCTTATTTTACTTTTCAGGTGTTGCATTTTTTGACTGTTAGATAGAGATGGATTGTTGTGAACAGCTTCCGTGAATAAATCTTTGAAAGAAACCCACTGATTATAATTTCCGCTGAAGACAGGTATTTCCAATTGTGGAGTAGCATTCGATCTATGAGCTACCGACCACATCTTTGTGTTCAATGTTTTCTTGAGAGTATTAAATTTCTTCTCGTATCTATCGTACATGGCGGCGTATGTTTCATTTTCTCCGTCCATCTCGGATTCGATTTCCCAGTGAAGGCTATCGATAGCAGCCCATCGTTCGTGTAGTGTTTTTAAAGAGTCTTCAAATTCCCATTTATCAGCAATCAAATCTACGTCTATGTTTGATGTTGTTCGTATAAAGGCTTTAAAATTAGCATATTGTCTTTTTAAGAAATCATCCAATTTACTGTTTGTGCCTTGGCTTCTTTTCATTTGTTCAACCTGTTGGCTTTGCCCACTGGTTCTTGTTTCTTCATTTATTTGTTTTGACTTCGCTCCTGCTGGCGTCCGGGAACGGGCACCAGCTTCCTCCCCTTCTTGAAGAATGCCTACTTGTTCTACTAGTCGCTGATACTGCTCGTTAATCATATTCTTGGTTGCCTCATACGTTTGATATATTTTTTCATACTGTTGTTCGATGAAGTAAGGATGAGTCTTACTTATTTCGGTTTGTATACGGTCATGGTTAAATTGGCATTCTTGCCAGTAGCTCTCTAAAGTACTCAACCTTCTCTTAAAATAATCAGCCGTCTTTCTATCCGCACTATCCTTTTTTATGTTGATGCTAAGTTTGACAATGTTGTCATAAATCATGGATTGAATTTCAATGAGTTCTGCCATGTTGTATGTTTGTTATGTATTATTAAGGAATAATAAGGAATTTTATTACTTGATAATCCTGTTGTCACCTTACGAAACTCAGCCTCCTGTTCTTCGACACCAAAGTTCTTGTTATGTTATAGTTCTCACACCACACACGCTCACAATAAATGTTACGCTAGTTCAAAACCTCATTCGACGGGAACACTTTTTCACGGAATTCACCGACGCGCAAGGGTCTCTCGAAGGACCAAAATGTAGGGTGCGATGTGAGTTTGTTAGTTAAAGATAATGTTACTTAAAAATGTTTATTGTTAAAATATAGAGAAATTAAATTAAATGTTAATGTTATGAATGCACCCGGGTGACGCGGTTGTTGATCGTGCACTGACGAATTGTGGAAATGAAGTTAACGCGTCACGCGAATTATGCTGATAAAGGTGTTCGGTAATATATCACCGAACAGGATGTGTATAATTAACCGGAACGACCGGTGACGGTCCCATCAATTAATTTAACTACGAGCATTTAATTTGTTTATTGAATTAATTATATTGGACCAGGTCAGATAAATAAAATATAATGAAGCAAAAACTTTGTATCCCTTTTTACGAAATTTTGCGCGGACGGAGGAGTATGAAATTTTCCACACTTATAGAGAATATAGAGAAGAAGTGCACAACGCTAATATTTTTTTAAAATAATGCGTAAAAAATACATTAAATCGAAAATGAAAACATTACACACACTACGTACCATGTATTTGACGCACACACGCATGCATACTATTTATTGTCAAGCTTTTGTTCTTGATATCTGTTGTCAAATTGAGAATAGATTAAATATTATTTGTCTTTGTTAATATTTTTTTATAGCGTAGTCTTGGCGATATTTGTGATTATACATATATATTAATATATATAAATCTCGTGTCACAATGTTTGTCCTCAATGAACTCCTAAACCACTTAACCGATTATAATAAAATTCGCACACCATGTACAGTTCGATCCAACTTGAGAGATAGGATAGTTTAAATCTCAAATTATAGTCGCAATTTTAATTTATTGCTAATTATTTGTCTGTTATTATTTGACAGTCACAATTATCTGTTAACTCCAAATGATTCTAACAGATGTCGATACCTTTCGACTGGGTTGAGTAAGTAATCAATAGATGGCGCTGCTATGCTAAATCTACGAACGTGTCATATAAGCTACATTTTAACAGAATAATTACCACGTGTTGTTGACGCTATAAAATTAATTAAATTTATTTTGTAGTGAACGAAATACCGTATAATTCAATTATTTCCACTTTTTAAATTTTTGGTGTTAGCATAGCCGGCCACGTGCTACTTAGACTGAAGTGTAAATTGCATTCATATTATAATGAAGATAATACAGTGAAATTAATCCTGTTTTTTACTTATTTGTGCTTCATTGATCAAAACTTTATAATTTAATTTGAATATATGTATGTAAGTATTATCACATAATTATAAAATTTAATTAAAATGTCAATGCAAAAATGATACACAATTTCCTACACTTTTTCAATAGTTGTACAAATATATTTTTTTATTGTTTTTATTTAATTTTAACCTCTATTAAAAAATATTTAGCACTTATTATTTCAATGTGCTATGATAACAAGTTTTTCAGATATTGGGAACGGTAAAATAGAACTGCAACCAAATACGCAATGCATTAAACTACCAGACAATTTTTGCACTGTTGTTCAGGATAAAAATGAATTGATTCAGAGTATTTTCCCGGATATACAGAATAATTATTTGAATCATGAATGGCTTAGTCAACGGGCGGTTTTGGCAGCCAAAAACGTTGATGTTGACGAAATTAACTTCCAGATACAACAGTTGTTACCAGGCGATCTGATGTCTTTTAAATCAATCGATACTGTTGTTGATGAAAATGAAAGTGTAATTTTTCCGATCGAATTTTTAAATTCATGAGATATCCCTTTTTTTTTTTTTTTTTTTCGGGCCGGTGGTCGAACCTCCTACGAGGTCCCCGCGCATACGGGGCGCGCGGGGTATGTGAGACTCAACGATCTGCAGGTGTTGAGAGCAGATCGCGGGCCCAAGGATTTTAGGACCCACCCACTAAACGACTCCCCTACACTCTTACACCCGACGTCCGATCCTCTCCGAGGTCAGAACCCGGATGAGGTAGGGGGGTTACCGCGGTCAACACTACAACCAGACGGCGCGGCTCACCCCAAGGACGCCCAGCCGACGGAGCCTTCGAGGCGAATCGAAGGCTCTGAAACGTCGGCCGTCTCGGTACGGCAGCCCGTCAGGCCGCCCAGACAGTGCCGCTGGTGTCCCGGAATACCCCGCTGGACCAAAACCAGCCTGCCGGGTCGGGACGCGATACACTGCCAACCGGTCGCTCTTTCGTAACTCCTTGGCAGCGCGCTAGAGTGCTGGTAGCGCGCCGCGCGGCCTCTACCCCCTCAGGTCGCCCCTTGACCTTCACCGGGGGGAAGCCGCCATCTACAGGGGCCGGAGTCGGGCAAAGGCCCTTCTCCGGCCCCCGGCTCGGCGGCGACGGATAGGTGCGGAGAGGGATGAGCTCTCCCTCTCTCGTTCCGCCGCCTCCTTCTGCGAGATGGTGTACTCGCAGAAGTCGAGCATCGTGGCCACGACGGTCGGCAGCGATAAGTCCGGTCCTATTTGCGAGACATGGACACGGCGTTGCTCCAGCCATGCGGGGCAATATGCGAGCGTATGCTCAACCGTGTCCTCGTCGCAGTCACAGTGGTGACACTCCATCGTCGGTTCCCTCCGGGCGATGCGATGCAGGTACCGGCCAAAACACCCATGGCCGGTAAGCATCTGCGTCAACCGGAAGGTGAGACGCCCTTGGTCACGGTTCGCCCATTCCGCGAGGACCGGGCCCACCGCCTCGACGGTCCGGAGACCGGCCGACGGGTTCGCCAAGCGGCGAGACCACGCCTCCAGCACAGACCGCCGAGATTGGAGCCTCCGCGCTCTAATCGCTCCTTCTCCGGGACGTGGTTCCCCCCTGTCGCGAAGGTCACATCGCCACGCATAATCGGCGGCGAGCGCCTCCGCCTCCAGGTCCCAGGGAGGCGTCCCGGCGAGAACGCACGCCGCCTCGAAGGAGACGATGCGGTATACACGGATCGCCCTGACCGCGATTGCACGCTGCGGGCGTCGCAGGGCCGCGATGTTCCTGCGAGTCAGGGCGCGGCCCCATCATTAGATATCCCTGGAATGCCACCACATAATCTTCGATTAAAGATTGGTTCCCCTATTATTCTCCTCCGTAATTTGAATCCACCTCAATTATGTAACGGTACGCGTTTGGTCATCAAAAAGATCACCGGAAACATTCTTGAAGCAACCATTTTGGCTGGGAAGTTTAAAGGAAAAGTGGTCCTGCTGCCACGTATTCCGATGATACCATCAGATTCTACCATACCCTTCAAAAGGCTACAGTTTCCAATTCGTTTAGCTTTCGCCATGTCTATAAATAAATCTCAAGGTCAAACAATGTCCATTTGTGGTTTAGATTTCGAAAATCCATGTTTTTCTCATGGGCAACTATATGTTGCGTGTTCACGTGTTGGGAAACCGTCGAATCTATTTGTGTTAGCTAAAGACAGGTTAACCAAAAACATTGTGCACCGATTGGTGTTAAATTAAATTGAAATTGAAAGTATTTATAATTAAAAAAAATAGATATTAATGTTTAAAAGTTTAAGACTGTCTGCCTTGCCTACCTCATTCATGAGTTTAAGCGTCACATGTTATTTACTGTATTATACTGTAATATACTTATATTTGTTATAAAATTAAATGGAAATAATAAATCTAATAAATTTTTATTTTGTACCTATTGATTTCTGCTTAATATCAAGTGTAAGAACATTTTAATTAATTGTGTTCAACGTACTTCCCCTTCAAATCTCAATCCAGTGAATTTGTATACCAACATCAACATTTTCGTCTTTGTTCGTTAATAATTTCATTGTACTAAAGGGTTATAGTAGTAGAAAGTCAAATAAGGAGATCACCATATTTTTTTACAAATACCATCTGTGTGAAAAAGCATAGTGGACTCCGTGACTGATGTTCTCTTATTGTTCCTCTTAGATTGTTTACTATAATGTAATATAACAAAAACTTTAGCCACAGCAACGCGTGGCCGGGTCAGCTATCTAATATATAAAATTTTCGTGTCACAATGTTCGTTCCCATACTCATCCGAAACCGCTTGACCGATTCTCATGAATTTTTTTTATGCATATTCAGTAAGCCTGAGAATCGGCTACTATCTATTTTTCTAACCTTTAAATGATAAGGAGTTTTCACATCAAAATTTTTTTTTTTATTTTTTTGATAAATTTTTTTTTTATGTTTGGTGTTTTGTTATTTTTAAACAACATTCCCTCATCGTTCACAGCGCTCCAGGCCTTTTTCACTCATATTCCACATCCTTATACACTTCCAATAAGTTAGTAATTTTTTTTCTACACTAGAAATTCTCTAGAAATCTTATATATGGCAAGACAACGTTTGCCGGGTCAGCTAGTATAAGTATAAAATACAATCATAATAGTGTACAAACTTACAATTTCAATTTATTATAGTCGAATTTCGACTACTACGGGACCTCTAGTAAAATCTAAATATGCATGTAAAGTGACACTTTTTTTAAGAAAGTAAGCACGAATCGAAGCGTAACGTAAACGTAAACAAATAAGTTCGTATTAGTAAAAACAACCAGAAAATTTTACAAATTTGCTTTTTATGATATTGAGAATCTCTTCAAGCGGATAGTACTGTAATTCTCTATGTACCAATAAGCAGTTATTCCTTCCTAATAAGTGTCAATCTGCCCGCTTAGAAAGAAAAAAAAACATTTTCATGTGTAGATAATCGTCGAAGTGGTCGTGGTCTAAAAGATAAGATGGTCAGTATAGTCGTGTCGTCAGTCCTGTCGAGCGATGCGACTATGCCGATGTTCGAATCCTGCAGAAAGGGGCCGATTTTTCTAATTTAATAAGTACTTACGATATACCTACTCATGTTCACGTATAAATTCCACGATGAAGGAACAAAATCTTGTAATAAAAAACGAAACCGTGTAACTATGGGTAGATAGATAAATGTATATATGTGTGAAGTATGTGAAATTTCTATACAACTGGGACATTGGCCTCAAGTGTCAAGGTGATTAGCAGCATTCACATCTCCAAGCTCCGGTAACAACTTAACACCAGAGCTCTTCATCTCTTCTAAGCAATGCAAAAATTTTATAATATAAAAGAAAAAAAAATCTCAAGCTGGTATAATTTCCAAAAATCCCCTTGCGCAGAAAAGTAAGGAAATTTGTATTTTACTTTTCACTTTACAAAAACTGAGATCCAACCCAAATAAAGAGTTCGAGGATGGATGACGGATTGGACTATCAAATCACTAATTTACATTATTACGAGTAATCATAATTTGCGTAATTACTGGTGGTAGGACCTCTTGTGAGTCCGCACGGGTAGGCCCCTCCTATTTTTGCTGTGAAGCAGTAATGCGTTTCGGTTTGAAGGATGCGGGCAGCCGTTGTAACTATACTTGAGACCTTAGAGCGTATATCTCAAGATGGGTGGCGCATTTACGTTGTCTATGGCCTCCAGTAACCAATTAACACCAGGTGGGCTGTGAGCTCGTCCACCCATCTAAGCAATAAAAAAAAAAACAATATTGTTCATCAAATTCAGCACTAAATAATAGATGTTCTCCTTGTTTTGCCACAGCGTGCATTGTGTACCTGGCAATTCTACACTACAGTCATTAGTATTCATAGCGTGTCTGTCAATGGCTCAATAGCCATTTAACCATTTCGAATATGACGTTAAGAATGAATCGTTATGTCATTGAACTCTTGAAATACAAACAGGAAATACGGAAAGTTCTAAAATATAAGTCTAAATATATTTTTCGTGAAAAAACATGTCGTTTTCCTGGAGAAGTGAAAAAGAAATCATACTATGATTTCCACTTAAGCTTCTTACGTAGTCGATACGAAGGTCGGCCTACGTGAGCATTTAGGCAAAATTAGTCACACGGGTCCTTAGGTCCTTAGGGATCGAATTCCGTGAGATACGCTTATAAATATATATTCTAACATACCTATTATAAGGGCGTCCTCCAAATTTCGCTCACGGTCGAGTTTGTAAAGTATTAGCTCAATTACTTCGTCTTTGAAACTTGTTACTTAGTTGGAGATTTTTACAATGTTACCACCATTTTATGGGTAAATGATTCCACCAACCGCTTCGAGTAGATTGTATTTATATTTATTGCATTTCATTTAGATATTATATTTTTTGGAATAATACAAATAGGTTCACAGAATTTTGGACTCAGCTCACTTTTCCATTCATTGATCAAGAAAATAGCACATTCGTTTTCTATCGATTTTATTTTTGTGCCGGAAACTCGCTAACTGCTTGATTTGATGTCAGAAAATACGATAAAATTATCTTAGAAATAATTTATGATCCAGATAAATAAACAATGATTCCAAATGATTATGACAATAGTGACTATTTTGACAAAAAGAAATAAAAGCCTGCATACGTGTACTTAGCACTAATGTGTTAATACACTTAGTAGCCGCATATTGTGCAATGTCAAGTCATTAGGCACTATGCTAAAACGTGCCTGGTTCTGTCAAACAACTAGCTACCTATTCCAAACTCTCCCATCTCGTGATTAATGAACGGCCCTCGGCTTGTGTTGTGATGCAAATGACTCGTGTCAGCCCTGTGATGACTGGCCTACATTGCACCCTACATAATCATTTTACACCGAAACAGATCAGTCATTATTGTAGTAGAGAATAAGTAACAAATATACCTAAAATAAATGTCACCATAGGTCTTTTAAGATTAAAGATTAAAATACTTCGAGGGTAACGTAATAATTTTATCTTTTTATTGTAGCAAAATTAATGTCAAAAAGTAAAAAGAAATAAAATATATTAAAAGCTTTCACTTGATCCAAAGTGTTTATGAACATAATAAATAAATAGATTTAAAGATAGCAGATAACTTTTCTTGCATAGAAGGTGAACAATTGCGCTGCCTAGGTATTGTTTAACGGTTATGGAGCCCATATAACGACGTGCCTGCCGGCATCCAACTTGAGACATGAGGTTTGTGAGTCTCAATTTTATAGTATAGCTAACTTCAAGCCGGAAGACATACTTTGGGACCAAATTTGGCGAAATACCACTTACTAAATATAAATATAGTAAATAAATAAATCATTAATAAATATAGTACCACTACAGGGTCACGATACAACCTACTACCAGCATATTGTATATTGATTAGCCTACGGAAATATTACCCAATGCATATTGCTCTTGGTATGGATAAATAAAAAGTCATCAATAGGTAGCTATGTAACTGACTTACGGTGTGACAGTCAGTTGTTAGTCAGACAGCATAAGCC
Organism: Bombyx mori; assembly: GCF_030269925.1. Lineage (NCBI taxonomy): Eukaryota > Metazoa > Arthropoda > Insecta > Lepidoptera > Bombycidae > Bombyx > Bombyx mori. Next base: position 11,379,357 of record NC_085111.1, read on the forward strand.
TAGGATGATTGGGCAGCAACAACGGACTTGCGGTAACGTGTTAGTGATGATGCATTCATCAACTAGACCTGTTGTTTGACACTGAGATTCATTATATACTAGCCTTTAGTTGATGAAATGTACTTTAGTTTGATTTCTTATGAATACTGTCCATTAAGGATATTTCTATTTGCAGCAGTGAACGTCTATGGGCTAATAGATAGATAGATAGATACACAGATTTTCTGATTAACTACGAAGAATCTTCGTCCATTTCATCATATTGGCTTGATAATTGGTTGCGGTACGTAAATTGAAGGGGAAAAGTCGCGCAGGTGGTCATTTTCACAATCGGTTTTACCCATAGCTTTCACTAGTCTCCCAACTTGTGTAACAGAAGCTGTAAATCCAAGTAATTCGGAAAATATACCTACCCATCGATGCAAAGTAGAACTCTCAAAAACCCGACAAAGAATGACGAAGATGACTTGTTTTTTGTTTTATTAGTTGAATAAACTAGCCTCTGGTCTGCTTAACTTGCAGCAGTTATCAGAGTCCATAGATATCGCAACGTACATCTTCGGGACATGAGATCAAAATCTCAGTCGTATTGTATAACAGCTGACCTACCCCTCAAGCTGGAACGGATGCTCACGTCGCAGCAGAAATAGATGGGATGGCGATATTCATTCGGCCGGGCTTCCAATACGTCTTACTAATCAGTACCTCACCCAATTCCATTGTAAGACGCTCAAGTACATCAGTAGTCTAGGCTTTCATAGTAATTGATTAATCGATGTTTCTCAATCTATGATAATATTAATGTATAGCCCTACTTCGTTGATTAGTTAGAGCAGAACAGATTAAGACGTAACGTATAGCAATGCTGAGTGTTTAAATAAGTTATGTAATCTACAAACAATGAAATTAAGGATATCAAACATTTACAAATAGGAGCCTGAAAATACAAGGGTTTTTAACTCGGATACACTGAAGCTGTGTCAATTCTTATAGATCGTACCCTTCAAATCGTGACCCAACGCTGATTCACAGCGAAATATGTACTTAGCTGGCGGAGGGCTCAATTTTCTACGAGGTATCTACCCCAAGAAGTTGCGAAGTCTATGTGGGACTAATCAAACAACACCTTTGTACTGCTCTCCACAGCTTTTGCACCGGGATACACGCTAGACTAGAACCGGCAAGCCGGGTCGGGACACGACACTCCGTTGACCGGCTCCGCCGTGTCCTCGTCGCAAACATAATAATATCCATCGTGGTCTTCCTTCCAGCACCAGGGTCCAAATAACATTCGAAGCAGACCCATGAGCATCATCCGAAGGGTGTTTGGACTTCAGTCATGATTCACTATGTCGGTGAGGACCGGGCGAGCTGTCTCGACAGACTATAGAACGACGATCCTTACACGGCGAGTCCAGACCTCAAGTATAGTCTGAGCTAACAGCATTCTGCACCATTAGCAGGACTATTATTTTTATACATAATACTGATTTATGTTGTAATTTAGAGCTGTTCTAATTATTTGTATCATACATACGTGGACTGAAAAGGATAATAAGTGACGCTAAGGCGTTACGAATGGGCTAAAAGGATTTATCCTAAAGATATTAGATATGAGCCATGAGTGAGAGACGAATAATTATGTATCGAAACTTGAATAGACACGAATATCCATTTACTGGTTTTTCTTTTTTCACGCAGCAACTAAATAATAAAAAATCTACGTGACTTTATATATAGATGTTATGGGCCTTGTGACACCTTTTTCTATTAAAATACGTCACTATAAAATTAATAGTTCTGAATCGTTAAGTTAAAAAACGAATTTATTCAATATAAAACCTGAACTTTCCCATATAAACACATTTGTCATATCTATCTATATATTAATACGTGAAGCAAAAACTTTGTATCCCTTTTTTACGAAAATTGCGCGGACGGAGGAGTATGAAATTTTCCACACTTATAGAGAATATAGAGAAGAAGTGCCCAATGCTAATATTTTTTTTTAAATAATGCATAAAAGATACATTAAATCAATAAAAAAAACATTACACACACTACATACCATGTATTTGACGCACACACGCATGCATACTATTTATTGTCAAACTTTTGTTCTTGACGTCTGTTGTCAAATTGAGAATAAATTAAAATATATTGTTTGTCTTCGTTAATATTTTTTATAGTGTAGTCTTGGCAAAATTTGTGATTATAGAAGTATAAAATACAATCATAATAGTGTACAAACTTATAATCTCAATTAATTACAGTCGAATTTCGACTACCGTGGGACCACTAGTATGAATAATCATTTCATAGTTTTCCACAAAGCTATATTTTGAAAACATCGAGTTAAAATAAGCCATAATACCAACCGAATGTTCAGTATAGCAACTTTCACTGGCGTGAATTTAACAAACGCAGTCACGTACTGCATATTTCTTCCTAATACCGCGTCCTTCCGTTACACAGTGGCCTTTGCGAATGTATTACGATTGTTATGTGTGTAATCTAAATTGTTATTTATGTAAACACGCACTATTGCTTTTTGCGACCAAGATGCCCGGGCCCTTTACTGCTGTATCCTTTGCTACAAATGGGATGGTTTCATGTTTGTACTCAATGTTTTGTTTTCGGACGCATTCGGTGATGTAGTCCAAAAACGAAATCACCAAATGAGTTGGCTCACGTGTTAATATAAGAATTTGTAAAATCAAAAAAAATTAGTAAAAAAAGTATAAATCGTGCTAACGACATTTTCAAGTAGACTCACATGTAAAATAGCTCCTAACAATAGCATTAGGACCATCAGCCTATAGAGCAATATCACACGCTCAGCAGAAGAAATTTCCTTTATCCTTATTCGCAGAGATTCATCATCATCAGACACAATCATTATCCCAAATTAAAATCCAATCACGCAGCCTAGTTCAGCCCATTTTTAAACGGTACTATCTATCCTCCTCCTCGAGTCGTGTTCCTCATGTCTGAGGGTCTTGACCACCATCACCCATGAGCTTTAATCTTAGGATCTTTTTCCACTTTCCCCTGTCCACGGCGTCATGCAGCGCGCTGTATACTGTACTGTCCAAAGCGGTGCGGATCTGATCGGACCAACGAGTATGGCTGCGGCCTCTAGATCTGTTGCCTTCAACTTTCTATAGTTATAGTACTATCTATAGTTTACTTTTATTTTTGGAGGAGGCATTATTGGCTCAAAGGCATTTCACGTTTCACCAGGACAGGTGATCGAGTATGGGCTCAATCAGGAAGGGTGGAATTAATTCTAGCTTCAAACAAACTTCCAAAAGCTTCACGTTACCGCAATCTACAGGTTAAATGAATGAATGAATGAATGAATGATTTATTTTATTTCAGACAACAATAAGTCCATATGTGTACATAGCATCATTGAAATATACTTAACATTAACAAAACCAATCAAATAAAAAATATACATTTATTAAAAGTAGCTATCAGTGGAATACATTTCAAATATTCCATTCCACTGATACCTACTTCGAACCAACCATTATTATTACTAATATTATTAAAGCTTAAGGTGTTATTGGTGATAACCAAATTTCAACAAGTGGTAGAAAATTATTTTTAATAAAACACAACATATTATTAAACCTATATTTATGATTAGATTATAAAACGCATATATGTATAAAACGTGTTAGCGGACAGTTAGCATGGTATGGACATGTGATGCATAGAGAGAATATGCTTGTGACTAGAAGATGTATGAGAATGGTAGGGCAAGGTAGACGGGGAAGAAGTTCACCGAAGATTACATGAGGGTGTGTGAATGACGATATGAGAGAGAGAGGAGTGGGTGTTGAGATGACGACTGATAGAACAGAATGGAAGAGAAAAATTTGCTGCGCTGAACCCACCTCGTGAGACAAGGTGGAGAAAAAGAAGATATATATATAACGTGTATATATCTTACTGATACAAGACGTTTCTCTCTTCGCTCTTAGGCACACTGGGACCAGTGTTAGCAAAAGGTTAAGTCCAAGAGCTCACTTACGAGTCCTTGGGTAGCTGGAATAGCCATATAATAGGCTTCCATCGATAAGGTAGGAAAAAAAATGATACAGGAAAATATACAATATTTACAAGTAGACAAATAATAATCACACGTGAAAAGTCACACGTGAAAAAAATTAAGAGTTATGAAGATACAAGGTTGGATAGTATTAATACCCAATGCTCTGATTAAAATTCCGGCTGAAAGACCCCGCTATCATACTGGCAAAGAAATTCATATTCACACATGACCGAGTTTTGGTTCGATGATAAAAAGACGCCTTACATATATCTCCGGGCTTGAAAAATGCAAGTGCGTACCATTTCTCTTTGTCACTGTACAAATAGCTGTGGGGAATGACTTGACTCTTAGAAGTCACTAGATGTTCTTATTTGCAACCGAGCGCCAACTTTAGCCAAGAAAAATATATTCCAATTTAACCGAAATAGTGCTCTAGAAGTTTGTGCCAAAACTTTCCATTAAAACCTTTTCGCCTTTGTGGGCTGAGTTACGTAGTATTTATACATCTTTTTTGAACCATTGTGTTCTTTAATAAGCTTAAATAATACAATCAAATTCAATACTTCCAAATCTATTATCGGGTTATTTTATGAAGGGCATAGGCAAGTGCCCCCATTATATTACTGCCGCGAATTCCTGTGCTCTAATCTGAATGGTTGGACATACATTATAAATTTCGAAGTCGTCGTGGCCTAAATGATAAGACGTCCGGTGCATTCGTGTTGAGCGATACACCACTGTTCGAATCCCGGACGGGTACCAATTATTCTAATGAAATACGTACTTAACAAATGTTCACGATTGACTTCCACGGTGAAGGAATAACATCGTGTAATAAAAATCAAACCTGCAAAATCGTAATTTGCGTAATTACTGGGGGTAGGACCTCTTGTGAGTCCACACGGGTAGGTACCACCACTCTGCCTATTTCTGTCGTGAAGCAGTAATGCGTTTCGGTTTGAAGGGTGGGGCAGCCGTTCTAACTATACGGAGACCTTAGAACTCATATCTCAAGGTGAGTGGCGGCATTTACGTTGTAGATGTCTATGGGCTCCGGTAACCACTTAACACCAGGTGGACTGTGAACTCGTTCGTCCACCTAATTATGCAGGAAAAAAAGTTATTAAGTCGTTCTCAGGCTTGGGCTCTGGTAACCTTTTAAAATAAGGCGAATTGTGAGCAATTCTACCTATCTAAAAAATAATATAATCAAAAACAACATTTGAAAGGAATTTAATTTTCAGTAGCCAGGTTTGCCGCTGAATTATTTAAACCACACAACTTTTGTTATTAATTTGTGAACTTTAGTATACCTACTCTTCTAGATCGTCAAAATTTCATGCAAAAAATTCACAGTCAAATAAAAATATCTACTCTTATCCAGTTGGAAAACCAAAGTGCCGTTGTATTCATAAATAAGAATTAATAAAAAAAAACATAAATAATCGTCCTCATTCTATTCAAACGAGTTTAATGCTTTGAACTCTTTTATCGTGATTGATATTAAAGCGTAAAATAACAAACAAAAAGTATCTGTAACTTTCAATATAAAATCTTTATACAAATTCTGTTTTTGTTCTATCATCAATATTAATTTTCAAAACGTTTGAATCAACAACTAGTCATTTTTTGACAATATATAAGCGAGTAATAAGATTTATTGCCTTTGTAAATTTCATTCTTAAAATCTTTTTTTTTCCACAGGAGAAAATCACTCTAGTTTGTGGGAGTTGAACCTCACTAAAAACTCCTGCCGCTCACAGCCGGCGCCCTACCCCAAATCGGGCCAGAGTCCAGCCGGGGCGATTGAGACAGCGGGAAAGGGTTGACGCAAAGCATATTCAATCTATCCCGCCGTCCCCCAGTGCGGGACCGGCGGCCGCTGGCGACACGACCACCGGTTCCCTCAGTCGACGGGCCGGGAGCCCGCCTTGATGGCGCCATGCTGCACCTTCACCCAGAGCGGTCGGGGGAACACGGCTTATCATCGCTCGGATTCCTATTACGGGCAGGCCTGCCGAGCATGCCGCCCCACGCCTGGGTCCCTCCCCGCACAAAGCGGGTGGAGCCCAAAGCTCTTAGGGGGCCGGGGCACGGATGGGACCCCGGTCCCAACCCCCTGCTCGGTGCGGCGGATTTCTGCGTAGTGCTCTTCACTTTGCCTCACTCGCGCCGCCGCCTCCTTCCGCGAGATGGTGCACTCACAAAATTCGAGCATAGTCTTCCAGGACTCGTCGCCGCCGAGCATTGACGCCACGACGCCAGGCAGCGACAAATCCGGTCCTATCTTTGCGACCAGGACACGGCGCTGCACCCCCCAAAGGGGGCCGACAGCGAGAGTATGCTCCACCGTGTCCAAGTCGTGTCCACAATGGTGGCATCTCGTCGTCGACTCAGCTCCTATCCGGTGCAGATACTTCCCGAAGCATCCGTGCTCGGTCAGCACCTGCACCAGACGGAAAGATGAGATTCTTAAAGTGTGATTCAATGTTGTAATCTTATTGCTGTTCTGCGTGTTAATATTAAATTTCCGTAAGAGATTATCAAAATAAAAATAAAAATGACGTTGGCTTCCGCATTTTTTTATATAAAAAATTATTACAATGTGAATGTTTCTGAGAACTGAGTACTACATTACTACGCATACAAAGCTCTTCAAATACATTTATAAAAATTAAACTTTCCGCAGACTTATTATGCGCCTTTGATATATAACCTTTAAAGCAATGCCTCCCTTACCCCCTCCCTCCTCAAATTAAATTAATAATTATGAATATCACGCTCCGATGGGTAATATGGATAGCTTGCGAATTCTTCACGAAAATATTTTATTGATATCGTCCATTTGTTTGTGCGTAGAACAAGAAATAATAAAATTCATTTTTCGCTGGCCCCGCAGCGATATTAAAGAGGACCTCTAGTTAATTATCTTACTTTAAGACCATTCTTCTTATGAAATATGATTTGGTGTTAATGAAATGTTTTGGTATTCTTTCGGAATGTTTCTGAACGTAATTAAAGAAAATTTCAATGTTGCAAGAGCTTCTGAAAATGTTTTAGTTGCAGAGATGTATTTATAATTTGTATCTACCGTTATTTTTTCTTCTTATAAGCCTTTTAAATTTTATTGAATAATATTGTTAAAATCCTCTTAATTTAACACAATAACCATTTAATTAAAAGTATTTTTAATAATTCTGTTTGTAATCTGACAGGTAGATGAATTGAATGAAATATTTCTTAGTACTTTTAGTTTGTTATATTTATTATTCTGATTTGTCACTTATTAAAAAAAATTGAGAATATTAAAATTAACGAGTGGTCCCTTTGTAGTCGAAATTCGACTAGTATAATTAATAGAAATTATAAGTTTGTACACTATATTATACTTCTATAATCACAGACTTCGCCAAGACTATACTTTAGACAAATATTAATAAAGACAAACAATATTTAATTTTAATCTATTCTCAATTTGTCCTCGGACTATGAGCAATAATAAGAAAAGTTTGACAATAAACAAATAGTATGCATGCGTGTGTGTGTCAAATTCATGTTAATGTGTGTAATTTTTTATTTATTGATATAATGTTTTTCCGATGCATTATTTAAAAAAATATTATCATTTTGTACTCCCTCTCTATATTCTCTATAAGTGTGGGAAATTTCATACTCCTCCGTCCGCGCACTTTCCGTAATAAGGGGTTCAAAGTTTTTGATTCACATATTAATACACAGATTATAGAAAAAAAACATATCCAAAGGATGATTTTTTAATGTGCTCACTATTATTATTATGATTCATAACTGTTGTCGAATCTAAGTATTGGTTATTTAATAATAAAAAACATACACGCACTTTTTGAGATGCAATGTGAAAATACTTCATTGCACATTGCATGCTATCGGCATTCGTAACGATGTTAAATGTTTCACATTTACAGAATAATTGGGTTCGGCTCCAACCAGACCTACTATCTATCTTGACAGAGGTCCCATAAATTAAAGGGACGCGCTCATTCTGGTCGTTGCGGTTTTTAATGGAGTCTATAAACATATTGATGTTATACCGTCAGATTAAATTTTGGACAAACAGCGACGGGTTCGAACGCAGCTGCACGGCTACAACTAATTTCATCTCAGCATGACAAGGGTATTAGTTGGGTCGGAACCTTTTTATAACTCAGGTCCCCAACGCAGCCTGCAAAACCAACGTTCCAACGAACCGGAATAATTGTCACTTGAACTTAAAATGTTACAACGGAATAGTTGTTCCAGGCATTTCAGTGTTTCAATGTATCTTTTGATATTTACTTAAAAACAACATTGATTTTGGCATGATAATTTTATTTTAACTTATCACACATCACATTACCTATACGAAAAATAAATAAACTATTATCTGAAGCTGCGTGCGTATAATTTTTTTTTTATTGCTTCGATGCTTGGACGAGCTTACAGCCCACCTGGTGTTAAGTGGTTACTGGAGCCCATAGGCATCCACAACGTAAATACGCCACCCAACTTGAGATATAAGTTCCAAGGTCTCAAGTATAGTTACAACGGCTGCCCCACCCTTCAAACCGAAACTGCTTCACGGCAGAAATAGGCAGGGTGGTGGTACCTACCCGCGTGGACTCACATGACGTCCTACGACCAATTATTACGCAAATTATAATTTTGCGGGTATAAACATAGTGCGTGTATAAACAAAATCAGTAAGCCGCTCCGTATAAATTCAAACGTAACAGACCAAAACTGGCAATATCGTATTTCACCGGCGTAGTCAATTCGAAGTTAATTCCGTTCTGTGTAACACCGCTAAATTATGCTATAATTTGTTCTGAATTAAAGGATTGTAAGTATTCTTGAGTGAGTAGAGCTTTCGAGTCTTGCTAAGATTTAAGAGCGTCGCTTTCACAACTGAAAGAGATAAGAATGGATCGCGCTAAGCTAGTGAATTACCGCCGCTTCCTTGTGCGACATACCGCCCCCGGGTTCGTTTGTGTCTCCGTAAAAGATATCAGACCGTATGTGTGCTCGATTTATTTAAATTCATAGCATACCTCGCCTCGACGCGAGTGAGTGAACTTAGTGAGACATCATTAACTCGGCAATAATAGTAATGAAATGTTCCCCTCCGTGACCCAGCTGCGAGGAAGACAATATTGCCAACTTTATCTCAATTTAGGGGCGCTAAGCTTCTCCGAATTACATATTCACGGAGTGTATATGGCAAAGAAATAATGGTAATGTAGTCAGACTATAAGCAATAAAGAACAACGTCAGTTTCGCTTTATCCGGGTTGAATCGTGAGGCACGTACACCTTAATATACATATAGATTTTTGTGACAAATACACGTTCTCATAAGAAATTCACCCTTGTCGGTGGCGTCGGGCGGGCCCTCGTGAATTATAACGTCAAAGACCACCAACTTTTTTGCTGAGATTAAGTGCGTATTACAAGCCAAAAGTACGCCGATGAGCCGTTGTTCTCGAACTTCTTAATTACTTACGAAGGGTTTTTTTGTCGCGACCGCCTGCTAGAAGTATCCACGAATTGTTTTCACGTTTCGAAGCGAAACAACGATAGGGAAACTTGGCGTAGTTTAAGCTTAAAGCCGCCCAAGTTTTACTCCTTAAGTTTCTTTCGATACTTGTTTTTAGATTATTCTAGTAAAACAAATCTTATTCTTAACGCTGTGATTATTATTTACATACTTAATAGAACATGTTATAGAAATTATCCAGTATGCTAAATTTGTACTGCAATTATATTCAGTAATCAGTATTATAGATATAAAACTATAAAGCTGGATGTATTTATTTATGTACATCCTGTTCTAATAGGGTGGGGTAGGAGATGTCATATTTTATTAGGGCTGAGGGTTTCCTTATATAATGTGTATTTTTTTTTACCCTAAGTAAAAAGACGCTTGGTCGCCGAGTTACGGAGACCAGACCAACATCAAACATCAAGTGGAATGTTATAGCTTACGTAAAAATTGAATCTTCCTTTGTCTTGGTTTTTATTTGACAAATTAGCGTTTGTAGACAAAATGTTACTTATGTTTTACATTAATAATGGTTTGATTATTCGGCAAATTACCATGGACGAGACCAAATATCAGTGGTGGGGACTTTAGGTTCCCCTTTCGGGTTAGCCTTTCGGGTTGAAGGGTGGGGCAGCCGTTGTACTGTAAAAACTGAGACTTTAGAACTCATCTCTCAAGATAGGTGGCGGCATTTACGTTGTAGATGTCTATAGGCTCCGGTAGCCACTTAACACCAAGTGGACCGTGAGGTCGTCCACCAATCTAAGCAATAAAAAAAACTTGATATACATTAATCTTAAAATTAGGCATTACACTTTTATTTGAGATTTAATGAAAAACAATTAACTTCAACTTTTGATGGATCATAATTTTTTTATTCAAAGTCAATCAAGCAATCTAGTTACAGATCGCTACGCTCATCGCCTTAACGTTGCAACCGAGATAATACTAGGAACCGAAACGGTTCATCAGTATTCAGAGGTGAAGCAATTGAAACTGTGGTGGTGTTCGGTCCTCCCACTCAATTTTCCTTGTTCCGACGGCTCGAGTTATTTGCATCACAAAAACACAATGTCGAGGGAGCGCGAGACCATTAATCACGCGTAGCGGAACTTCAACACAACGGTGAATGGCTTCAACCACACGCGAATGATTCAGACGTTTTGCCGAACTGATCGAAGGGTGAGCTACGAGTAGTGACGTCACAGACTTGTTTCTGATTAAACGTCGCTGGTGACGTCATGTTTCGCATTAACCCCACGTTGACAGTACGAGGCCAAATTATAATTAAAACTTGGATAGTTAGCTGACAGAATGACAAGCAATGTATCGCAAGCGGCGTACTGATATTAGACTGCTGTGTTTAATGCTTCCAAAATTACCTTGTATACACGTGTACCTACAAGTTTTCAAACTATTCGAACAACTTTAACGAAGATCCTTACTAATGTTACGAACAAACATTTCAAGATATCGGCTTCTTGATTTCTCTCTTATTTAACTGGACTGATAAAAATAGATTTAATCGCAAAAATCATTTTATGTCCATTCACTTGTAGACCGCGCGGAAAACTGGGTGTTGTTTACACCATAAACTAGTCTAGCGTTCCAGTTTGAACGACTTTTATGTAAAATAATAATGATTTCGATTTTTGACCTAATAATATCCATGGGCTCTGATAATCACTTAAGTACTATCAACAGATGGACTTGAAGTCATTGACCGATATAAACCATTAAAAAATGATAAATCTAAACACAACAGTCTCACCGAATTAAACCATCAAACAACCTTCTACAAGTTACATGAAACATATACATTACCCAACAAGACAAAGTTCCCGCATAAAACAGTCCAGTTGAGAATACGCCTCCAGTAATTTGCGACAGTACACTCCTAGGTACTGTTCAAATTGTCTGTGTCTATACTTTGAAAGTTTTTTAAGTGCCGGAACAAGCCGCCGTTTTAATTGCGCCAACCGGAAAAGGGGAGAGATGAATGGAAGGAAACGGCTCCAGTCTTGCCAACCGCCCTACATTATTAAAACTTGCCTCTTACTCCACCGCGCTCTACTTGCAACTGTGCCCATAATGAATCAAACAATTCGAATGTACTCGAAACGATTTCAATTGAGAGAACTTAAGTGTATGACTTTCAAATTATTTCTTCAGAGCGATCGAATATTTTTTTGACGTCACATCACTGCCAACATAGTCGAACATCTTTTTTTTTTTTATGATTGAGAGATTACTGGTGGCCCGAAGGCCTTTCCAGTTTCACCAGGACAGGTGGGCGAGCAAAGGCTCAGCCAGGAGGGGTGGGATTTGCTAACAGCTGCCCGAGCGCCTTCGAAGGAGACCTAACAACTCAAGAGCAATTGCTTCCCGAATGAATCTACTACCAGACGGAATCGCGACCCGCTGAGAAGATCCGGCGAGAAACTCAGCGGGCTGATGCATGGGCTAGGTTGCACGTCGACCTCTTTGTCGAGTTCGACGAGTACGGTTACTGGGGTCCCTAAGCCTGCTCCTAGTATTAGAGCTGAAGGCATCTAATGCAAAGGTTATTGGATCTGATGGATCCGTAAGGACGTGTCTAGGGCGTCGACGGTGACTGGCTCCTGCATGATCAGGATTCGGTGAGTAGTCAGCGGCGGCAACGATAAGGCGATTATCAGGACGCATAGCCTTATCGAAGTACCGTTCCGACGCTGACTTCATGTATTTCTGGATTGATTCGAGGCCCAGGTCGTCGTGTAGGTCAACGTTCCTCACGAACCACGGAGCCCCGACGGCTAACCTGCAAAAGCGGGATTGTAGGGATTGGAGGGTGTCTATGTGTGTGCGGGCCGCGTGAGCGAACACCACACTCGCGTAAGTCATGACGGGCCTTATGCAAGTTTTGTAAAGTGTCACCTTGTTCCGAAGGGACATTTTACTCCGCTTACAGATCATGGGATAGAGTCTGCCGAGAATGAATGCGGCACGGTCGCGGACTGTTTTTATGTGTGGGCGGAATGTCATGGATGCATCCAGGGTGACTCCCAGGTACTTAACCTTCCTGACCCAGGGTATAGGTTGGCCAAAAGGGTCGAACATCTATGTGTCTGTTGAGTGGTCTGTTGTCAGTCAATGTATAGACTGTTGACATATGTTTTTTTTTAATTGTTCGATTTGAAATGGATAATCTATTATATTGAAATGTATCTTCTTATCTTGAATATTATTATAATTTTATCCACTTATCATGACACTTAAATAACGACTTCAATAAATCACGAAGCACATAAGTGACTATTATTATAATTTTTTTTTTTTTTTTTTTTTTTTTTTTTTTTTTTTTTTTTTTTTTTTTTTTTTTTTTTTTTTTTTTTTTTTTTTTTTTTTGATTGAAGGATTACTGGTGGCCCGGAGGCCTTTCCAGTTTCACCAGGACAGGTGGGCGAGCAAAGGCTCAGCCAGGAGGGGTGGGATTTGCTAACAGCTACCCGAGCGCCTCCGAAGGAGACCTAACAGCTCAAGAGCAGCTGCTTCGCGAATGAATCTACTACCGGATCGGAATCGCGACCCGCTGAGAAGATCCGGCGAGAAACTCAGCGAGCTGATTCATGGGTTAGGTTGCACGGCGAACTCTTTGTCGAGTTCGACGAGTACGGTTACCGAGGTCCCTAAGCCTGCTCCTAGAGCTGAAGGCGTCTAGTGCGAAGGTTATTGGATCTGATGGATCCGTAAGGACGTGTCTAGGGCGTCGACGGTGACTGGCTCCTGCATGATCAGGATTCGGGGAGTAGTCAGCGGCGGCTACGATAAGGCGATTATCATGACGCATAGCCTTATCGAAGTACCGTTCCGACGCTGACTTCATGTATTTCTGTATAGATTCGAGGCCCAGGTCGTCGTGTAGGTCAACGTTCCTCACGAACCACGGAGCTCCGACGGCTAACCTGCAAAAGCGGGATTGTAGAGATTGAAGGGTGTCTATGTGCGTGCGGGCCGCGTGAGCGAACACCACACTCGCGTAAGTCATGACGGGCCTTATGCAAGTTTTGTAAAGTGTCACCTTGTTCCGAAGGGACATTTTACTCCGCTTACAAATCATGGGGTAGAGTCTACCGAGAATAAACGCGGCACGGTCACGGACTGATTTTATATGCGGGCGGAATGTCATCGATGCATCCAGGGTAACGCCCAGGTACTTGACCTTCCTGGCCCAGGGTATGGATTGACTAAAGAGAGTAATCGGGGGTGTGAAATTCCTCCTCCTAATACGGGAGGAAATCCGTGTGGAGCTTCCCCTCTGAAAGAGCACCGCAGTACTTTTCGCTGGGTTGATGTCTATGCGCCATTTTCGGAACCACTGTCCTAGGGCTAGGGCTGCGCTCTGAAGCTTCTTCGCGATTAGGGACTTGTTTCTACTGGAATAGTAAACAGTCGTGTCGTCGGCGAATAAAGCTAAATGGGTCGGCGGCGACCGGGGAATATCGTTAACGAATAAGCTAAATAGGAGGGGTGAGAGGACAGAGCCTTGCGGGACTCCAGCTGTGAGAGGTCGTGGGGAGGAGCGGGTTCCCTCGACTCGATATCGAAAAGAGCGGTTCGACAAGAAGTCCCGTATGATGAGCACGAGACTATCCGGCACACCCATGTTGAATAGTTTGAAAATCAAACCGTTGTGCCAGACTTTGTCGAACGCTTTTGCGACGTCGAAGAAGAGAGCTCCCGTGTATAACGGTTTTGGTCGATTAAGCCCTACAAGAATGTGCTCCGTGAGGCGGTGCACCTGTTGAACGCATGAGTGATTTGTACGGAACCCGAATTGTTCATCGATGAGAATGCCCTTGGATGAGACGAAGTCTCTGAGACGTTTGTAGAGCAGACGCTCATACAGTTTGCCTAGAGACATGAGGAGGCTAATCGGGCGGTAGCTCGTCGGATGATTTTTTGGTTTACCGGGTTTATGTATGCCGATAACGTCCGCTTCTTTCCACACCGCGGGAAAGATACAGTTCGCCATAGCGGCATTGAAAATAGATGCCAACATCACGATGAGTTGGACGGGTAGAAGTTTAATAACGCGGTTGGATATACCGTCGGAACCGGGAGCCTTGCGAGGACGTAGGTCTTTGATCAAGTCTTTAACTTCCATCGGGGTGACGGGTGGTAACACATCAGAGGGTGGCAAGGAGGCTCTGCGTTCTACCTCACTGTCTACTTATTCTACATGCACAGGGTCCACGGATTGAGTGCTGGGCGTGCACTGGGTTTGCAATGTATCGGCTAGCAGCTCTGCTTTTTCGTCATCATCGAACGCCGTGAGTCGGCCTGAGGGGCCTACGAGGGGGGGCATAGTTACTACCGTATCCGATTTGAGAGTACGAGCTAAGCGGTAGTAAGACCTTTGGGAGGGCGCGAGTCCTTCTAAGAAATCAGACCATCTGGCATCTCGGACTTCGGCGATGCGAGACTTTACGTCGCGTTGTAGGGCACGCATTCGAATACGATTTTCCGCGGTAGGATACCTGTCGTAGGCGCGTATCGAGGCGTTCTTAGCTCTAAGGAGTTCCCTAATATCGTCGGACAATTTGAAGCGGTGAAGGAAGTCCTCCGCTACAACTTGTTTCGATGACCTATCTAATGTCGAGGTGATGTGTGACGTTAAGATGTCTATGGCTTCAGCGGTATCCTGAGGAGACGGGGTAGAGTCCGGGCTAAACGGTAGCGATGGTGGATCAGATTCAGCCAGGCTGATGCCCAGCGTGTGCCAATCCACCACAGTCCTCGTGACGGGAACGGAATCGGGAGCGCGACCGAGCTTCATAACGACGGGACGGTGGTCTGAATCTAACTCTGAAACTACTTCGATCGAGTGTAAGCGCAGAGTTACGTTTTTTAATAACGCTATGTCGAGTATATCCGGGCGATGCGCGATATTTAGCGGGTAGTGAGTCGGGATTAGCGGAGCAACGATATCGAAGGCGAGATTATCGACTAACGCGTCAAGCCGCCTGCCATTCGGGGTTGTGGTGTGTGAGTTCCACCTAATGTGTTTACAATTTAGGTCGCCCGCCAGAATGACAGAGCTCCCCATGCCGAGCAGCGCCTCGATATCACTGCTTAGAACGATCTTATCCGGTGGAAGATAAACGGACGCGATAACGATCGGCGCGTGTCCCGTCAGTGAGATTCGGCACACTGATGCTTCGATATTAGCGAGCGCGGGAGGATCGAGTGGGACGCAATGCAGGGCTCTTCTATAGTAAATGACGGTACCACCACCACGAGCAGAGAGCCTGTCGTTCCTGACCATGTTATAGTTCGCGATTTTAGGGTCACGGCGCGCGGGCTTAAGTAGGGTCTCCTGCACTAAAAAGATATCAATTTGATGGTCACGCAAAAAGTCAGAAACCTGATCACGCTGATTTGCGAGACCGTAAGCGTTAAAAAATCCTATCGTTACGGATAGGGGCTTTATTCTACTTATATACGCCATTGATTACCGGCGGAGTGAGGGGAGGACGTACGTATTTAATGACGCGTATACGTCGGCGTATTCTTGCACAACGGCGATAAAGTGTTGTGCAGTAGAGGCAGAGCGAATGGCGTCGCCCAAAGCGTTAACGCGCTCAAAGTTGATCGACTGAAAGAAGTCGATCGCTAAAGCGAGATTGTCGGACGCGGTCGGAGGGCAAGTCGCGGGAGAGGGACGAGTCGCGGGGGCGGGACGAATCGCGGAGGAGGGAGTTGTGGCCGTGTTCATGTACGGCAGCGGTTTCGCCCAGGCCGAGACACTGGGCACCGGCGCCGGAACGAACGCTGGCTTAGCCTGCGACACAGAGGGTGCCGAGGCTTTGATGTCTGGGCCGGAAGCTCGGAGGCGGTTTTGGCGGGCGACGCGGCGATTTATTTTCGGGGCTCGGGGGCATCCGCGGTAATTTGCGGGGTGACCCTGTGTTCGACACAGGACGCAGCTAGGCGGTTCTGTCGCGGTTTTTTGATCGCGAGTGCATAGGGCCGTGGCGTGATCGCCTAAGCACTTGACGCATCGGGGGCGCGCGTGACAGTTACGGGAAGAATGCCCGTATAATTGGCAGTTATGGCACTGGCTAGGTGTGCCTTTCTTGTGTGGGGTTTCGACTGCGATTCCGGAAAGGCTACAGACCGTTCGGATGTTGAATATTTGCTTACCCTCGGGGGTAGGCTGGAGGGCGACGAGAACCATATTATATGGCTCCCTTCCGCGGCCTGTGTGCATGCGGTGTACGGAGTTAACCGGTAGGCCTTGTTCGAGAAGGTCGGCCTTGACGAGCTCGGCATCCAACTCTTTAGGGATGCCACGTATAACGGCACGGAGTTCGCGCTCCTCCTGGAGCGTATATGTGTGGAAACTTATACGCTCCTTACGGAGGTAAGAAGAGAGGGCCCTATGGTCGTCGGATGTTCGAACCTTAATTTGAATGCCGTTCGCGAGGTTACGGGCATTCGTAAAATTGATATTTTTGGCCTTAAGGGCCAGGGAAACTCGTTCCCAAGCTGCCTTCTCTTGAAGGATTACCGGGGGAGGGGTCTGGGCTTTATTTTGTGCCACCGGACGCGGCGACGGAGTGGCACGGGCTGGAGGCGCAACGGGAGTCTGAGGGCGGGGGCGCGACGCGTTCGCGGCTTTGCTAATTTTAGCGGCCGCGGGAGCTCGAGACTCCGCGGCACGCTTCTTACCCTTTTGCACTAGGGTGAATCCATCCGTCGATGAGGCGGGAGCGAGGTCGACCTCCATCTCCGAGTCAGAGTCGGAGGACGAGGAGGCGGGCGCAGGTGACCTACGAGTAGGTGTTTTGGACGGCGCGACGGAGGCCGCGGATGATCGCGCTGCTGGAACGGTGACCACGGCGGACGACGCAGCAGTTTTACTCGCCAGTATAGGCGACGCGGGAACGGCAGGCACGACGGAGGCTGCGGTGCTCGATGCAGAAGCTTTGCACGCAGGTACAGGCGACGCAGGAGCAGCGAGCTCGGTGGAGTCCACGAGAGGGCTCGCAGTGTGATCGGCCTTGAAGGCCTGAAACTCGGAAGTGAGCTTTGGGTAGCGAAGCCGGAGAAATTCCGCAAATACAGCGTCCATGATGTCTACGTGCCCAGGTGGGGCTACCCTGGGTCTTAGAAAACACTCGCCTTGCGGCGAGGCCCCAACTTCTCGGACCTGAGCGGTTCTATTGAACACAGGTGGCGATGCGGCACGATTACTGCAGGACAAAGAAAAATCACAACAAAACGGAAATAACAAAAAGAAACAAAACAATTAAACACTTCCAGGAAGACAGTTTGACGGCAGATGTATCACGAACACAGAAATAACAAAAGGAAACCAAACAAATAAAAACTTCCAGGAAAAACACTTGGTCGGCAGATGTACCACGAACACAGGCCGCGCGAACAATGGCCGGGCTAACAAAAGCCGGGCGAACAAAGGCCGGGCGATCGAGTGGTCGATGAGCACGTCCGCGCGTGACGGGTGCCTCTATCGGAATGTTTTTATTTATTTCTTTGGGAAACCAACTGTACAAAACAAAGATATAATATATTAAAAATACTTAAATAAAAGCCAAAAAAGTTTTACCAGTATCTGATATTATGATAATTTTCAGATGCATACAGATGCTCACAGGTCTAAGCGACTTTTGGCTCGTATAAAGAGAATCGCAGCATACGTAACATAAACCAATGAATAATATTTAATTTGATGCGTTCGTCGCTTGTTTAAGACAGATTATACCGGTTGACTTGCAGTTTTTCTAATTGATTTCTACGCACATATATTATGAACAATTTTGTGTATGGTTGTGGAGTTAGGATATTAACAATCAAAACTGATGCTATCAGCAGTTGATTTTCGTTTCCAAAGATCTGTGTTCGGAGAGAAAATGAAGAAGTCGCAAAGATGTCAAATTGAAAAACACTCTTGGCTAGATTTTACATACAACTTTATATTACAGTCTTCATTGTAATATAAAGAGGATACATCGGAATCGACCAGATGTCGATGGTAGGTTATGGTAGAAGTCAACCTACGTGAGCTCCAAGCCAATACTTTGCTTGAGACGCGTGCTCGTTTCCAGGGCAGTGACTCGACGGGGCAGCTGAGCCAAGAGCTCTTTGATAAAAACCGTAAATACTTACTTAACAAATAACGTAAACTATTTTCTATTATTAAATATTCTTAATATACAAAAAATTAAACTAGTCCCCCCCACTTTGATAGTTCGCTTTATAGACTGATATTGTGTGAATAATGAATGCGAATTATTCGAAGAATGAAAGAAAAGAAAAAAGCGTGTATAAAAGAATGCAAATACAATACATGTTACATATAAGTAATAAAATCATAAAGAAATTAATTAGGCTAATATAGAAAGCCTATTTCTATTATTAACTCAGATTACTCATTAGGCTGTCATATACCTACATCGTGATTATAAGTAGATAGTTCAAGTAGCTAGAGGTAGCAATTATAAATAAGAAGTAGATATAAATTCTTGTGTTGAACTATATAGAGTTGTTAGTGCTTAGATATTTTCTAAGTATATAGTTTTGAGAGTCTAATATACTGCTAGAAAACTTTTTTTTTGCTTAGATGGGTGGACGACCTCACAGCCCACTTGGTGTTAAGTGGTTACTGGAGCCTATAGACATCTACGACGTAATGTATGTATCATAATGAAATTAATTAGCCTAATATAGGAAGGCTATTTCTATTATTAACTCAGATTACTCATTAGGCTGTCATATACCTACATCGTGATAATAAGTAGATAGTTCAAGTAGCTAGAGGTAGCAATTATAAATAAGAAGTTGATATAAATTCTTGTGTTGAACTATATAGAGTTGTTAGTGTTTAGATATTTTCTAAGTATATAGTTTTGAGAGTCTAATATACTGCTAGAAAACTTTTTTTTTACTTAGATGGGTGGACGACCTCACAACCCACTTGGTGTTAAGTGGTTACTGGAGCCCACAGACATCTACGACGTAAATGCGCCACCCACCTTGGAAATCTGTTACCGATCTCTTATATATAAAAGGAAATAAAAGTTGTACATATATAATGAAATGAATGAAAACTAAAAACTATTGTTATTAAAGATAAACTAACATCTCTATAACGTATCTCATCTCACTATTAAGCACACAAAAGCAATGGTGTTTGTAAAATTCTTGAACTAATTGCGTTCTCAAAGAACAGACGGGAGCCGGTACCGCGTAAACACTGTTTATAAAAGGTGCGAAATAGACGGGCGACCCCGTATTACCGTGGCCGCCTTATTACATTGTACAAGTACTTTCACAAAGCCTCTGGCGTGCCTTATCTGCGGCACCAGGAGAGCCTCATAAGCCCAGCTTGTTACCTTGGAACACATTGTAACACATTATGCGCCAACGCGACGTCGACCCTACACTCCCATCCGCAGGTAATAAGAATATGTAGTCTTATGAATATATTTGATATTCCTTAATATTATGGCATTAAGGATCATCCAGTCACGGTGAGTAACTTTCATTATGCTTACGGTGTTTGTCCAAGGATCCTTCAATGATGCTAACAGCCTGTCGGAGTGTTTATCTGGAGACATATGTACGCGATCTTTGACATCACTAGTTATTACTACTATTGTTTCGCTCAATTACCTTTTCGCTTCCAAAATTTGTCTGCCCTTTTTTTTATCCTACCTAAGCTGGCTTTTAGAGGCTATGCCAGCGTAACCAAGCGTGTAGGTGAGCTCACGGAGCTCTAAGCTGAGGATGTTGCTAACACTAGTCCTAGCAAGAGCAATGCTTCGCAGAATCTACCACAGGATCGGATGTGTTCCGGCGAGGAACTCAATGGTATGTGTCCATGGGTTAGTTTACTCGCCGAACCTTTCGTCGCGAACGACGGGTTCGACGAGGACGGTGACCAGTGCTTAAGATACCTAAAAGTACGTTCCTTAGATGGAAATTATACTAATACATGGTTCGGTATATCATAACACCTCACTGGTGAATAGTCTTTATTTCAGCCACTAATTATTCGTTTTTTTTTTTTTTTTTTTTTTTTTTTATGATTGAAGGATTACTGGTGGCCCGGAGGCCTTTCCAGTTTCACCAGGACAGGTGGGCGAGCAAAGGCTCAGCCAGGAGGGGTGGGATTTGCTAACAGCTACCCGAGCGCCTCCGAAGGAGACCTAACAGCTCAAGAGCAGCTGCTTCGCGAATGAATCTACTACCGGATCGGAATCGCGACCCGCTGAGAAGATCCGGCGAGAAACTCAGCGAGCTGATTCATGGGTTAGGTTGCACGGCGAACTCTTTGTCGAGTTCGACGAGTACGGTTACCGAGGTCCCTAAGCCTGCTCCTAGAGCTGAAGGCGTCTAGTGCGAAGGTTATTGGATCTGATGGATCCGTAAGGACGTGTCTAGGGCGTCGACGGTGACTGGCTCCTGCATGATCAGGATTCGGGGAGTAGTCAGCGGCGGCTACGATAAGGCGATTATCATGACGCATAGCCTTATCGAAATACCGTTCCGACGCTGACTTCATGTATTTCTGTATAGATTCGAGGCCCAGGTCGTCGTGTAGGTCAACGTTCCTCACGAACCACGGAGCTCCGACGGCTAACCTGCAAAAGCGGGATTGTAGAGATTGAAGGGTGTCTATGTGCGTGCGGGCCGCGTGAGCGAACACCACACTCGCGTAAGTCATGACGGGCCTTATGCAAGTTTTGTAAAGTGTGACCTTGTTCCGAAGGGACATTTTACTCCGCTTACAAATCATGGGGTAGAGTCTACCGAGAATAAACGCGGCACGGTCACGGACTGATTTTATATGCGGGCGGAATGTCATCGATGCATCCAGGGTAACGCCCAGGTACTTGACCTTCCTGGCCCAGGGTATGGATTGACTAAAGAGAGTAATCGGGGGTGTGAGATTCCTCCTCCTAATATGGGAGGAAATCCGTGTGGAGCTTCCCCTCTGAAAGAGCACCGCAGTACTTTTCGCTGGGTTGATGTCTATGCGCCATTTTCGGAACCACTGTCCTAGGGCTAGGGCTGCGCTCTGAAGCTTCTTCGCGATTAGGGACTTGTTTCTACTGGAATAGTAAACAGTCGTGTCATCGGCGAATAAAGCTAAATGGGTCGGCGGCGACCGGGGAATATCGTTAACGAATAAGCTAAATAGGAGGGGTGAGAGGACAGAGCCTTGCGGGACTCCAGCTGTGAGAGGTCGTGGGGAGGAGCGGGTTCCCTCGACTCGATATCGAAAAGAGCGGTTCGAGAAGAAGTCCCGTATGATGAGCACGAGACTATCCGGCACGCCCATGTTGAATAGTTTGAAAATCAAACCGTTGTGCCAGACTTTGTCGAACGCTTTTGCGACGTCGAAGAAGAGAGCTCCCGTGTATAACGGTTTTGGTCGATTAAGCCCGACAAGAATGTGCTCCGTGAGGCGGTGCACCTGTTGAACGCATGAGTGATTTGTACGGAATCCGAATTGTTCATCGATGAGAATGCCCTTGGATGAGACGAAGTCTCTGAGGCGTTTGTAGAGCAGACGCTCATACAGTTTGCCTAGAGACATGAGGAGGCTAATCGGGCGGTAGCTCGTCGGATGATTTTTTGGTTTACCGGGTTTATGTATGCCGATAACGTCCGCTTCTTTCCACACCGCGGGAAAGATACAGTTCGCCATAGCGGCATTGAAAATAGATGCCAACATCACGATGAGTTGGACGGGTAAAAGTTTAATTACGCGGTTAGATATACAGTCGGAACCGGGAGCCTTGCGAGGACGTAGGTCTTTGATCAAGTCTTTAACTTCTATCGGGGTGACGGGTGGTAACGCATCCGATGGTGGCAAGGAGGCTCTGCGTTCTACCTCACTGTCTACTAATTCTACATGAACAGGGTCCACGGATTGAGTGCTGGGCGTGCACTGGGTTTGCAATGTATCGGCCAGCAGCTCTGCTTTTTCGTCATCATCGAACGCCGCGAGTCGGCCTGAGGGGCCTACGAGGGGGGGCATAGTTACTACCGTATCCGATTTGAGAGTACGAGCTAAGCGGTAGTAAGACCTTTGGGAGGGCGCGAGTCCTTCTAAGAAATCAGACCATCTGGCATCTCGGACTTCGGCGATGCGAGACTTTACGTCGCGTTGTAGGGCACGCATTCGAATACGATTTTCCGCGGTAGGATACCTGTCGTAGGCGCGTATCGAGGCGTTCTTAGCTCTAAGGAGTTCCCTAATATCGTCGGACAATTTGAAGCGGTGAAGGAAGTCCTCCGCTACAACTTGTTTCGATGACCTATCTAATGTCGAGGTGATGTGTGACGTTAAGATGTCTATGGCTTCAGCGGTATCCTGAGGAGACGGGGTAGAGTCCGGGCTAAACGGTAGCGATGGTGGATCAGATTCAGCCAGGCTGATGCCCAGCGTGTGCCAATCCACCACAGTCCTCGTGACGGGAACGGAATCGGGAGCGCGACCGAGCTTCATAACGACGGGACGGTGGTCTGAATCTAACTCTGAAACTACTTCGATCGAGTGTAAGCGCAGAGTTACGTTTTTTAATAACGCTATGTCGAGTATATCCGGGCGATGCGCGATATTTAGCGGGTAGTGAGTCGGGATTAGCGGAGCGACGATATCGAAGGCGAGATTATCGACTAACGCGTCAAGCCGCCTGCCATTCGGGGTTGTGGTGTGTGAGTTCCACCTAATGTGTTTACAATTTAGGTCGCCCGCCAGAATGACAGAGCTCCCCATGCCGAGCAGCGCCTCGATATCACTGCTTAGAACGATCTTATCCGGTGGAAGATAAACGGACGCGATAACGATCGGCGCGTGTCCCGTCAGTGAGATTCGGCACACTGATGCTTCGATATTAGCGAGCGCGGGAGGATCGAGTGGGACGCAATGCAGGGCTCTTCTATAGTAAAGGACGGTACCACCACCACGAGCAGAGAGCCTGTCGTTCCTGACCATGTTATAGTTCGCGATTTTAGGGTCACGGCGCGCGGGCTTAAGTAGGGTCTCCTGCACTAAAAAGATATCAATTTGATGGTCACGCAAAAAGTCAGAAACCTGATCACGCTGATTTGCGAGACCGTAAGCGTTAAAAAATCCTATCGTTACGGATAGGGGCTTTATTCTACTTATATACGCCATTGATTACCGGCGGAGTGAGGGGAGGACGTACGTATTTAATGACGCGTATACGTCGGCGTATTCTTGCACAACGGCGATAAAGTGTTGTGCAGTGGAGGCAGAGCGAATGGCGTCGCCCAAAGCGTTAACGCGCTCAAAGTTGATCGACTGAAAGAAGTCGATCGCTAAAGCGAGATTGTCGGACGCGGTCGGAGGGCAAGTCGCGGGAGAGGGACGAGTCGCGGGGGCGGGACGAATCGCGGAGGTGGGAGTTGTAGCCGTGTTCATGTACGGCAGCGGTTTCGCCCAGGCCGAGACACTGGGCACCGGCGCCGGAACGAACGCTGGCTTAGCCTGCGACACAGAGGGTGCCGAGGCTTTGATGTCTGGGCCGGAAGCTCGGAGGCGGTTTTGGCGGGCGACGCGGCGATTTATTTTCGGGGCTCGGGGGCATCCGCGGTAATTTGCGGGGTGACCCTGTGTTCGACACAGGACGCAGCTAGGCGGTTCTGTCGCGGTTTTTTGATCGCGAGTGCATAGGGCCGTGGCGTGATCGCCTAAGCACTTGACGCATCGGGGGCGCGCGTGACAGTTACGGGAAGAATGCCCGTATAATTGGCAGTTATGGCACTGGCTAGGTGTGCCTTTCTTGTGTGGGGTTTCGACTGCGATTCCGGAAAGGCTACAGACCGTTCGGATGTTGAATATTTGCTTACCCTCGGGGGTAGGCTGGAGGGCGACGAGAACCATATTATATGGCTCCCTTCCGCGGCCTGTGTGCATGCGGTGTACGGAGTTAACCGGTAGGCCTTGTTCGAGAAGGTCGGCCTTGACGAGCTCGGCATCCAACTCTTTAGGGATGCCACGTATAACGGCACGGAGTTCGCGCTCCTCCTGGAGCGTATATGTGTGGAAACTTATACGCTCCTTACGGAGGTAAGAAGAGAGGGCCCTATGGTCGTCGGATGTTCGAACCTTAATTTGAATGCCGTTCGCGAGGTTACGGGCATTCGTAAAATTGATATTTTTGGCCTTAAGGGCCAGGGAAACTCGTTCCCAAGCTGCCTTCTCTTGAAGGATTACCGGGGGAGGGGTCTGGGCTTTATTTTGTGCCACCGGACGCGGCGACGGAGTGGCACGGGCTGGAGGCGCAACGGGAGTCTGAGGGCGGGGGCGCGACGCGTTCGCGGCTTTGCTAATTTTAGCGGCCGCGGGAGCTCGAGACTCCGCGGCACGCTTCTTACCCTTTTGCACCAGGGTGAATCCATCCGTCGATGAGGCGGGAGCGAGGTCGACCTCCATCTCCGATTCAGAGTCGGAGGACGAGGAGGCGGGCGCAGGTGACCTACGAGTAGGTGTTTTGGACGGCGCGACGGAGGCCGCGGATGATCGCGCTGCTGGAACGGTGACCACGGCGGACGACGCAGCAGTTTTACTCGCCAGTATAGGCGACGCGGGAACGGCAGGCACGACGGAGGCTGCGGTGCTCGATGCAGAAGCTTTGCACGCAGGTACAGGCGACGCAGGAGCAGCGAGCTCGGTGGAGTCCACGAGAGGGCTCGCAGTGTGATCGGCCTTGAAGGCCTGAAACTCGGAAGTGAGCTTTGGGTAGCGAAGCCGGAGAAATTCCGCAAATACAGCGTCCATGATGTCTACGTGCCCAGGTGGGGCTACCCTGGGTCTTAGAAAACACTCGCCTTGCGGCGAGGCCCCAACTTCTCGGACCTGAGCGGTTCTATTGAACACAGGTGGCGATGCGGCACGATTACTGCAGGACAAAGAAAAATCACAACAAAACGGAAATTACAAAAAGAAACAAAACAATTAAACACTTCCAGGAAGACAGTTTGTCGGCAGATGTACCACGAACACAGAAATAACAAAAGGAAACAAAACAAATAAAAACTTCCAGGAAGAGCACTTAGTCGGCAGATGTACCACGAACACAGGCCGCGCGAACAATGGCCGGGCTAACAAAAGCCGGGCGAACAAAGGCCGGTCGATCGAGTGGTCGATGAGCACGTCCGCGCGTGACGGGTGCCTCTATCGGAATGAATTATTCGTTTCCATTGCTTTCTATTCTAAAGAGTAGAATAGCCTGTATATAGCACAACTAAGAAAACCACGTCAAATTGTTAAGTCTTAGTCCAGCCTATCTCCTCAAGATGACTAAAAGACTAAAACATAACAATTTAATCATCAGATTCAATAGTAACTAATGTAACACCTCGAGAAATCTGCTCGAGCTTCAATTGTATTGTGTAACAGTAACCTGACCTGATCCACCTTTAACAGAAGCACATGACTGTTTCTCGGCAGAAATAGGCAGAATTGCGGTACCTATCAGTGTGAGCTCATAATCTTTGTGTTTATCACCATAGGCTTTAACCACATGTAAGTCTATTTTGAGATTATTTAATTAATTCGGTAGAGTAGATTATAGTTTATTGCACGCCAAAATTAGTAAATTGAAT
Source organism: Bombyx mori (assembly GCF_030269925.1). Taxonomy (NCBI): domain Eukaryota; kingdom Metazoa; phylum Arthropoda; class Insecta; order Lepidoptera; family Bombycidae; genus Bombyx; species Bombyx mori. Next base: position 11,405,623 of record NC_085111.1, read on the forward strand.
ATGCTATTCATTAAAGCATAACGATTAATTCGATTTCCTTCAGATAAACACAAGTAATATTTTGCAAGTAGGTACGAAGCAACAATTTTTTTTTGTTTTGATTTCACTAAACTATTCCTTCATCACTGAACCCGGTCAAGAACACGTGTTAAGTACCTATTTCCTAACAAAGATTGAATTGAGTTCTCTTAGCGCAGTTTTTATAAGGAGACCAGTCGGAGAAGTTATCTGGTCACGTTTTACACTTTATACTGGAATGAAATGATTTTTGTACAAACTCGTGTGGGTTGACAAGACTAACAGTACTACAGGGAGCGATTGGGATAATTGTAAAGCAAAAAGTAAATTAAGATTTTAATGGACTAGCTTTTGCTCGCGACTCCGTCGGCGTGGAACAATTACTTTGGCATAACGCAAAATTTTACCCCCCACTTCATTTACGTAGAAAGTGAAAATATTTTTGAATTATATCATGTTAAGGAGCTATTTAAACCCTATTTTGAAACATTATTTATTGGTGCTCCACTTGTATTGGTATTACCGTGATGTTATATAGCCTTCCTCAATAAATGGGCTATCTAACACTGAAAGAATTTTTAAATCGAACCAGTAGTTAATGAGATTAGCGCGTTCAAACAAACAAACTCTTCAGCTTTATAATATTAGTATAGATATGGAATGGTTTTCACTTTGTTCTAATTTATTTTATTATAGGCCTTGATGGGGCAATTGGCTCATATTGATGATAATGCTTACCGGAACTGAACTACTAGGAGGCTGAGGTGGCATGCTAATATTTTTTAATTGAAAACTGAAGTGCCCTGAATTAAAGAAGTCAACGATATTCAAATAAAAACTGTTATTGCATATAAAAGTTTAAAACTAAGTTTCTAAATCTAAATTTCTCCTACAAATAAATTTTCTGATAAATAATATCAGAATAACAATAGAATATTATTGTTGATCGAATTTTCGCAATACTAATGTTACCAATTTGGAGACATGAAAATTCTCATTTTATATTCAAATTAAAAACCTTAACTCACACCTTTATTGGCATAAATTAAATTCAGTAATAAATATTCATGGCCACACTCTTGTAATTCAGTACACATGATAATATTATGAAAAATTGTGAGCTGAAAATGAATCGTTTTACTGTTGATTCTTTTCCGTCGCGGGAATTGTTCTGAATATTAGACTAGATCACTCTTGTGTGAATTATTTGGGTTAATTCGTGGCCTAAAAGATAAGACGTGCGGTGCATTCGTATCTTGCGATGCACCGATGTTCGAATCCCGCAAGCAGGAATCAATTTTTCTAATGAAATACGTACTTAACAAATGTTCATTATTGACTTCCATGGTGTAGGAAAAACGTCGTGTAATAAAAATCAAACCCACAAAATTATAATTTGCATAATTACTAGTAGGTATAGGACATCTTGTGAGTTCGCACGGGCAGGTACCACTATCCTGCTTATTTCTGCCGTGAAGCTGTATATTACGTTTCGGTTTGAAGGGTAGAGCAGTCGTTGTACTGTAAAAATTGAAACCTTAGAACTCATATTTCAAGGTAGGTGGCGGCATTTACGTTGTAGACGTCTATAGGCTCCGATAACTACTTAACATCAGGTGGGCCGTGAGCTCGCCCACCTAAGCAATTCAAATAAATTCAATAAATGGTATATATTAGAAAACAAAACATAAATAGGAATAAAATTACTTTAAGACATGCGAAACCCTAAAGTTTATCCTTAAAATTAGGAAAGCTGATAAAGAAAAAATTTCTACAAGTTTTATTTTTTGATTTTAATTTGTATACAAAGGGCTTGTACACAGATAAACAAAAATATGTTTCAGCATGTAGTCAGTCCCGTAATTACAACGGTGACTAGACGAGCTATACGTTAAAAAACTGGATCAAGCAAATATATCTTCATATCCATCATTCTCATTTTTTTCAGGTTAACAATTATTATGAAGGCAGAAAATAATCGGCGAAATTATTTTCTGCATGCCTGCACGTGTATAAATGAAATTGAGGAATGTATAGACAAGGGAAAACTCTTTGAATCATCTCGCAATTGTCTTCGAATAATACATGGGTTGAAAAATTTCCTGAACATAATCTGGGTTGCCCTAAAGAGCGGTCCAAGTGTTCCACATAATAATCGCCACTGAAACGTCAATCACACAAGGGGAACCGAGGATCAAACTGAAGGGTTGGATTATAAGGGTCTAATTCTCTGAGGCAACAGGATTATTAATATTCAGGGCCACGGATGATGGCTTTAATTTACTTTTATTTAATATTCAATTACAGGTTGGTTTTTGTAAGCCTATCAAGTCTGTATAGCGGTGGTTTACGCAAACCTCCTGATGAGTTTGTTGTTTGTACGATGTTGAAAGTATCAGTTTTATAATAATAATAATAATAAATTTCTATTTCAGAATTAAATTCCATGTGAAGTGTTAGTAATACAAATAATACAAAAAGCAATTCATTTTATTTATTTTATATTGACCATGGCTGGTCTTGACCCAATATGGACTTCATTCCAGTGTCTCAGTATAGGGCAGCTATAAGATATATGACTCTGAAATTATAAAATTGAAATATTTCTGTTAACTTCCTAAAATATTACACAAGGGTAGAAATAAGCTTTCTTGCCCTTCAAAACTGTCTATTTCAGATAATAATAGATGATAATTACAGAATTGAGTATAGATAAAGAAACACGCATGTATGACCCTTGAAATTTTTACTAACAATTTACTAAATTTTATAAGTAGTATGGTATATCCTTCGTAAACTCTTAGAAGGGTATGGCTTTAGAATGTCCTCCACAACCCAGGTATAACATCCTTAGCTTATTATGCAGGCGTATTCATCCTTTCAGTCTTCCATGTTTTTTCTTTCATCATGATGATTTTTTACATAAACCCCCTACTTTTTTTGTTTTAGTTTCTTAGTCCTGAACTTAAATTGAAAAAAATTAATTTTCAATTAGATTAATTAATCATTTTTAATCAGACGCTTGAAATTAATCTATCCTATCCTATCCTATCCATCTAGAAATCACGACTAAAATTAATATCGAAGCAAAACCTAAAATGTAGTAACGTTTATCTTCTTGTGTATTATTAATAATTGGAGGAAACCGAAGCTTAGCTTTTGAAATACAGGAAATCATATTTTGATAATTATCGAGACAGGGTATGAATTTTGCCCGTGCACGATAAATCATTATGCAGCACTAATCTCATTTTGTGTATCATTACGCACAAATATGCTGCAAAGCAAAACCCTGATCTAAACATACCAGTTCTAAATTATGAAAGTTTGAGCTAATACGGGACGAATATAATACCGATTTTGGCCAGAGTTTACTTCCCTTTTTTCCGTTTACTTTGAAGACTCCTGAATATTACCAATACTATTGGCTTATATTATCTGAGTTCAGCTTCATCAAGATATCGCTTATTTGACAAACAAAACTACATTCCAGAAATTTCATATCGAGAGGGTGTACTCGTGTGCTTGCGTGCTCAGTGTAGATATGTTTTCTAAAATTCATTTCTCTTGAAAATGCCGATACTCTTGAAGATGTCCAAAAATCCACTCCGACTAATCCAACAAAACATAATATTAATATCTTAGTTAACAAAATTACTGGTCACTATGAGTATTTCTAAGCTCAACAAAAATAATTGCCAACTGTTATTTTAAACATTTTTGTCCTAAAATTGCAAAATGCCGATAATCGGTTTTCGTTGATGTAAACAACATTTCATAAAACGTTTATCAGTACGTCAACAGTATGTTTGATCTCTGTGATAAAAATGCACCCATTCTATACAGTCTCTCTCACAAAGTAAAGCAATTAACGTATGCAAAGAGTTAAGAATTATAAACGGGAATGTGATGTTAAAAATTTGATGTAACCGGAAAGATGAAGCCCAAGTTTTTATTAAAAATATGCGCGTGGTATGGACATGTGATGCGTAGAGAGAAGATGCATGTGACTAGGAGATGTATGAAAATGGTAGTGCAAGGTAGAGGGGGAAGAGGTCGACCGAAGAAGACATGGATGGAGTGTGTGAATGACGATATGAGAGAGAGAGGAGTGAGTGTTGAGATTACGGCTGATAGAAGAGAATGGAAGAGAAAAATTAGCAGTGCCGACCCCACCTAGTGGGATAAGGTGGAGAAAAAGAAGATGCTGTAATATGTTTCATTTTCTTAACATGAAAATTATAAAATACAAAAAAATTACTTCTGGTAAGATTGCACGTATAAAAACCATAATCCTACCGTCTTCTATCGAGTAGCAGACAGGCGTTCCTCTTCGAAAAATGAGGCAGCATTTATACAATACAATTGACAATAAGATGGTGGGGCTCATGTTATAATCGTTTATTATTTTTTTATTGCTTCGATGGGTTTACGATCTCACAGCTCACCTGGTGTTAAGTGGTTACTGGAGCCCATAGACATCTACAACGTAAATGCGCCACCCACCTTGAGATATAAGTTCGAAGGTCTCAAGTATAGTTACAACGGCTGCCCCACCCTTCAAACCGAAACACATTACTGCTTCACGGCGGAAATAAGCAGAGTGGTGGTACCTACCCGCGCGGACTCTCAAGAGGTCCTTGAGGACCTTGAGGAGAGAGGACCAGTAAAAAATAACCAATTAACACTAGATGAGCCGTCAGCTTAATAAACAAAAGCTACCAACGAACGCTGTTACTAAATTTAATTCGAAAACAAATTATGAGTTGCAGTCAAACATCAATCAATTTAATTGAAACATTGTTTGCGGTAAAATCGAGTTAAAACCGCTTTACCTGAAAGCGGAAAGCTAAAAATAAAATGAATAATTTAGGCCTACGGTCGTTATGTGAATTGCAAATCGAGCGAAAGATTGTATTTACGCGAAATTATTCAAGCAAATCTTTCCTAACGAATTGTTTGCTTTCTTCAAACTTTTGCAATTCTGAAAATGTTAAGCTTCAGGGACATTTTATATTCATCAACTTTTTGTACGTTCCTTCAAGATACATAGCGAGCGACGAGCTCACAGCCCACCAGGTATTACGTGGTTACTGGAGCCCATAGACATCTACAACGTAAATGCGCCGCCCACGCCAATGAGATATAAGTTCTAAGGTCTCAGTATAGTTACAACGGCTGCCCCACCCTTCAAACTGAAACGCATTACTGATTCACGGCAGAAATAGATAGAATAGGGTGGTGGTATCTACCCCTGCGGACTCACAAGAGGTCCTACCATCAGTAATAAATACATATATAGATATTACGATATTTTTGTAGCCACTTACCGGATGGGCCCCGTAAAGTCTATCTATAGTCTGTGCTATAGACTTTATAGTCTATAGTGATAACAATAAATAAGGAGTCAAATTGCGTTCGCCAAACAGCAGAGCCTATTTTTTTGGGCTATTGACACATTAAAATCGCAATATATAATATTAAAATATGCATTACCGCGGCTCCACTCGCCTTTGAAATAAATCATGTGTGTTTATAAAAAGATTACACAATGTTGCCCGATTGTAAAAAATTTGTGGCTTCATTGTCCTAATTCAATTACTCCTAAAATAAATAATTTGCTACAATCATCGTATCCAATAAATGCTGTTACGTAATCATTTTAAGTTAACAAAAAAATACGAAAGCGTCAATTTGAAGACGCAACATGGTAATATTTTGGTAATATTTTTATGTAGCTAATACAGATGTGAACTGTGTAACGTAATGTTACAACTGAAATCGTCTGCAAAATAAAAAGATAAAAAAAAAACCTTAAAACAAAAGTATTTATGTTCAAAGCAGTTATTTTATCGACTGTACCGCTGAGGTGAGAACAATAGTTCCCACCTCCCCCCGAGACGTAGGTTCGGCTGGCGCAGACACTGCGCAGCCGCCGGCAGTCGTCACTAGCAGGGGGGTGCAACTCCCATACAAAGAAAAAGAACATTCAACTAGCGCCATCTTTAGGAACCGGCGAGGTCATTTTTGAAACGTTTTGGCCTTAATGAACTAATAAACTCACTAGATGGCAGATACGAGTTCTGACTCAATAAAAAATGTTAGCGACTTTGAAGCAGTGTTTCCACTTTTAGGGAATTCTCCCTTTTTTAGGGAAAATAGCTGATATTTTGGATGATAAAGACAATTTAAAAAATACCAGGATTTAGGATATTTCGGGGTAAAAAGCAAAGCCTATACTAGTAACTGTTGTGAATTTTAAAATAAACGATAATTAAAGTAAAACAATGAACATTTTATTTTATGGAGAGATAATGACATTAAGTCGAGTTGACAAGTAAAAGAATATAACAGAGTTGTGTATAAAAACTATAAAGAAGGTTTGATTCAACAGTAACCCTCTAGTAAAGTAAATCATAGATTAAGCCACTGCTTTTTTCTTAGGGATTCCCCAGAATCCCAATAAGTATAATCCGCCAAATTTTTATTTACCTATTTTCGTTGTTGTCACCAGAACTTACTTGTATTGTAATATACAGGTACTTCATGTACCATGAAAGATTATCATGGTAATTTCATTTACGAAAACCTTGTAATTGTCATTTCACTTTTGCTAGCAGTTCCTTCTTCAAAGACTAAGGTGGAAAGATTATTCAGTGTTCTCAAATGTAAAAACTGACAAAAGAAACAGGCTTTCTAATGAAACCCTGAACGGCTTGCTTCATAGAAAGTTGGGAATGCCAGCAAACAATTGCTCAATTTTAGAACCGACCAGTGTTAGGTTGCGTGCAGCAAAAGAATATAAAAGCAATGCGTCGACTTCCTTGAAAATTCTAATCCTATAGATCTATGATCTTCTGGGGGCGTTTATATTATATATTTTCTGTATTTTATTTATGCTTTCTATATAAAGGATTTATGAAAGTTGTTTAGGGAATTTTAGGGAAAATTTCAAAAGAAACTAAGGTAAAATATGGTAAAAAAAAAAAAAAAAAAGTTTTCAAAATGTCGTAACGCTTTAATTTTTTAAATCGTTTTTTGTTTGGTCTTGGTTTGAGTTATTTTACGTTGTAGTATTAATTTAGAGCAACTTTTAGCTTTGTGAGAATATTAGACGATTAGACATTGAGAAACTCTGGTTTGAATTCTCTTTAGACATAACTTGGCTCCAATACTTTTTTCTTCGTTAGCGTTTCGTAAGCCTGTGTAACTATTCTCATTTCTTACAGAAAGTTTATTATTAAAAATCAGCATGCCTCTAAGATCGAAAATGAAATGCTATTTCGGATGCCTTGATAACGGTGAGTTTACACTATTTCCCCGGTATATTATTTGCTAACAGAATTATTATTCATAATATAATTAAATGAATTAGCACCAACTAATGGTCCTTCCTATTTCTGCTGCCTAGCTATCATATATGTTAAGTTTTGATCAAAACAGTCGGTATTAAGTCTCGTACTATCACACACACACCTCAGATAATAAAATTGTCTCGAGTGGGTGGCAGTATTTATGTTTTGCAACTCAGCGTATTATATGCTTATTGTCAAGTGGGCCCGAACTAGTTTTTTGGAATGATCAATTAAAGACTAGCTACTAAAAACTTATATTGTCTTAATTTTACATATTTCAAGGTCCCTTCCATACATTTCCGAATCCACAAAGTTTGATAATAGAACAAATTGAGAGATTTAATAAATGGAAATCTGTACTAAGTGCAGAATCTCAGGAAAAGGGTGAAAAATACATATATAACAACATTCGTCTTTGCAACAGACATTTTGAAAAGTGCTTCATACTACCATCAAATAGACTTACTCAAAATTCAGTCCCAACATTATTTCTTGGTAAATCGTAATAATTAATATTACACCTTATATTTATGTAGTAAAACCAAGATTTGTCATTATTTTCTGATAATAAAATACTTCAATAAAAGTAGGTAGTATTGATAGATAAAAATATAAATAAATGGTATGGGATTATTATCCTTTATTTAATTACAATTGTAATTATTTTTAGTATATGAGAATGTAAGTGGAAATTTGTTAGAAGTTATAAGAGTGTAGATAGAGATTAGTGTAGATGTAATTATAGAATGAAAATATTATAATTATTATAACAATATTAATTGTTTTGCTTGTAAATATTTCAGGACTAAATTATGCAGCTCACATCGAAATTGATCAGCCACAGTTGTTGAGTGGAATTGTGCCGCCTTCAAGTATGAACAATATGATAAAACTTGAAAGTGTATCATACAGAAGTAGGTGCCAATATCTGTATTTTTTAATAAACTGCTCTAATACTGAACACAAAATTATTCATGCAAAAAACCACATTTGGATAGTTTGTCTAGTATATTTGATTTTGAATATTATACACTTTTCTTTTCAGCCTTGAAGAAGAGCTCAAATTCTAATTTGACATATTTGAAATTGATGTCACAAGTAAAAGTGTTAAAGGATAAATGTAGAAAGCAAAAAGATGATATTAAAATGGCAAAGAAGCTTTCCAGGACTAAAGTTTTTCTTAAATACATAGATAAATTACCTGAACCTATAAATCTTTTTACAAAGATGCAATTAAAAAATGCATCTAAGCCTAGAGGGAGGAGATTTTCTCTAAATGAGAAAATTATGTCATTAACTATTCTAAAGCAGAGTCCGAAGGCATATAATTATTTAAGACAGATGTTTGTTTTACCATCAAAACGAAGCCTTCAGACTTTGCTTAGTTTATTTTCTGTCAAACCGGGTTTGAATCTACACATTTTAAAAGATTTACAATCTGCAGTGAGGCTAATGCCTGACGAGAAAAGAATTGTGAATCTAATGTTTGATGAAATATCACTTTGTCCTGGAGTGACCTATGATCCTGATATAGATGCAGTGATAGGATTTGAGGATATGGGATCTAATAGTAGGAATAAAACTCTGGCTGACCATGCACTTGTATTTATGATTAAGAGTGTCAAAAGTAAAAGCAAACAACCCATTTGTTTTACTTTTTGTAAAAGTTCAACAAAAGCTATACACCTAAAAAACCTCATAAAAAATATTGTGCTAGAATTACAAAACATTGGTTTTATTGTTATTACAGTTATTTGCGATCAAGCCAGGACAAATGTCAACGCACTAAAGAACTTACATCAGGATACAAGGGAGAAATATTTGAAGGAAGGACATGGAGATTACATAGAAAAAGCCATTGAAATTGGCGGAAAAAAAATATTTCCTCTATTTGATCCACCACATTTATTGAAAGGTGTGAGAAATAATTTACTGATCAAAGATGCTTTATTTGTGCAGGATGGTGTCATGAAGCGAGCAAAATGGGATCATATTAGAATGTTGTTGGATGTGGATGATGGTGATGACGAAATTAGATTAGTCAATAAACTGACGGAAGCACATGTTATTAAAGAAAAGATCCCAAAAATGAAAGTGAAATTTGCTGCACAAATATTCAGTCAAAGAGTCTCATCAGCTATGAGATTCCTTGCAAGTGAGTGTTGTATATGATTTTTTAAATTCAATTTCATTTATGTACAATCAAATTTTTTTTAGTAGATGTACTACTTATATATATGATTTAGCTGAAAACTATTTAATTGATTATGTTAAGAAATTTACGTTTTTCTCCTGAATAATTCTTGTCAAAGCATTAAATTGCTGTTACGCTTAACCTTGCTTCATTTATAATGTAGTGAACACAGAAACAAATTAATAATTTAAGTATTTCTTCTCTTTTCAGAACACAAAATACTTCCTGAGGAGTGTTCACAGACTGCTGACTTCCTTTTAATTTTTGACAAATTATTTGATTCATTTAATGGTCATTCTTATCAAAATTCTCCAAAACAATACAAAAACTGCTTAAAAAGAAATTCTCCTCATTTTAATTTATGGCATGATTTACTGCCTATATTAGAGTCTATTAAATTCGAATCAGTAGTTATAAAAAATAATGTAGTAAATATTAAACACGAGTCAATTCCTTCAATCCAAAACTGGATCCATAACATCAAAGTATTTAAAGAATTGTGGCATCATTTAAATCAATACCACAATATCTGCAATTTACTTACTAGGAATTTCAATCAAGATCCATTGGAGAATTTCTTTAGTAGTATTCGAAGTAACGGTTTTAGAAATATTAATCCTAATTGTAGTCAATTTATTAGTGCTTTTAAAACATTGCTCATTAATAATTTTAGTTCACCTCATTCTCTAGGAGCGAATTGTGAGAAAGACAACAATAATCCAATGAAAATCTTTACAAAGTTTTTCAATCAGAAGTCTGATGACATTCCCAAAATAGATTATTCTTTTGATATTGACCACCTGATATTAGTAGTGGGTCAATTAAAAAGTAGCGATTGTTTAATTTATGCTGAATCAAAGAAATATGTATCAGGATATATTATAAAAAAATGTAAATCAAAGATTTTTACTGGATGTACTGCTTGCATGCATGATTTAGCTGAAAACAATTTAGACATTAATTCCTTTATCTACGAGATTGATTACACTAAGAAATCTTTGTTTCATCCCAATCACAATTTTATCAATTTAATGAACAATATTTATTATACAATTGTTGCATGTTTACGTCTTTCTCCCGAATCATCCTTTTTAAAGCATAAAATTGCTGTTGCGCTTAATCTCGCTTGTGATTATAGTTTTATTACGTGTAAGGAACACAAAACCAAATTAATTAATTTTATTAATGATCTTGCAATTAGATTAATAATATATAGCTGGTGTACTGGTGTAAATCGTATTTTGCATGGGAAAATTTCGAAATTTGATAAGAATGACCTGGTGAAAGTACAAGCCTTTGATTATTATAACAAAAAATATAAAAAATAAATGATTTTGTTGAATTAGCTTGGTTAATATAATTATAAATTATTTTGATTTCTTGGTGGTAAAATGAAATAGAATATTTTTGCAGAAAAGCATGAAAGCATTCTGCAGAATGGACAGCAGCGTTTTATGAGTACTATACAAGAATACTACAACTACTGACTGGAATATAAATGGTTGAGGTAGGGCATATTGTATAGTCATACCGATATGTATCCCCATCCTGCCTGTTTCTGTCGGGAAGCAGTTATGCTTTCCTGTTTAAATAAAATACAGCACAATTGATCTCAGATCCAAAGTTAGATGATGGCATTCACGTTTTGTTTCCTGGTGTTTGATAACCAAGTTACACCAAGTGGCCTGTGACCACGTTCATCCTTCTACCCAATATAAAATAATGTTTTTATTTTTGTAGACAAAGGTTTGATAATGAAAAATTTTTATGGAAAAATTATAAGGAGCACTAAAATGTCTGAAACATGAAAAGATTGATGCACTATATTTGGACCAGAACGTGTTATGTAATATATTAATTTGTAAGTATGATTACATTAACACAAAATTTTTCATGGTCGTATTTTTTCAATATTTGTTACATACTTAAGATACTTTGTTTCTCCGTTTCAGAAGAGAAACTGATTCAGCAAGGAACGTGAACTCACAAGGGATCTTAATTTTTTTAAAATATGTTTATAATTTATAAATTAATAATTGAAATAGTTCATAAGATCTAAATTGATGCCAATTTTGTTTTAAAATAGGTTGTTTAGTTCTTATAGTTATAGTATTACGTTTGAATAGTTGTTGTAATTAGTAAGTTAGTAATATATGAAAATACTGATATAAATTTTTGTAAATTCTACGAGAAGATGATTTTAATTAATGATCAAAAGTCAATGGTCTTCAAAAGCATTATTTGCAATTATTTAGATTAACTGTGGAATATATTTGCTAAGTTGTGTTTTCTGTATGAGCATATCTAAATGAAAATGCCCAAACATGATCACGTTTCTTACATTTTCATGATGTGAAATCAATATGCTTGTGACTGAGTATATTAATAATTTATTAAAACTTAAGTGCTAGACAGCAACCCCCTATGGCACTGCTGAAGTGTATAAACACTGGTGACCACTTATCATGAGCCGGGTTGCGTGCTCGTCTGCTGTTGAGGGCAATAAAGATTTTCGAAACCCTTTCTATTATTTAGATGTAATATTAATGTACATTTAATTTGGATTAAAAGATAAATTTACATTTTATGTTTGCATGTGTATGTTTATAATTCATTTGCATGTAACGAACATCAGTTTCTTTTGTAACAAAATGCAAACTAATGGTTTGTAATGAATGTAATTAACTTTAAGATGATTTTCTTTCAATCTGCTGTTTGTTTCATCTAGTATTACCAAAGCTAAAGCATCAGAAAAGTCAGTATAGAAATGATTTAGATAGGGAATAAAATAATTCATGTATTATTGTAATCATGTCTAAAATTTCTATAAGCGTCATTAAGTACAAACTATCAATATTTAACAGTACTTTAAATCATCATTACATTTTTTGTTTTTTTTGTTTTTCAAATCATGTAACAAAACGTTTGTGCAGAACAAAATGTCACATGTTATGAACATGATTGTGGGTTAATCGTTTCTTAAATTTCTAAATGTTTATAAGAATGCTAAGAATAATTTAGTATTCACTTTAGTGTGTGTATTATCTCTACAATGCTAGTTTAAATGACAATTATTGTATGACGAAGCATAGGTAGTGTTTATAGATGTAATATTTTCATACAAGGTCTGTCACGATCAACTTAAGCAAGAACAGCTATCATTAAGAAACAAATTTATTAAATTTAATTCAAATTGTCTACTATGTTTGTAATGGAAAGCTGACATGTTTATATTTCGCACAAATGACTTAATTGACATTGAATGATTTGATTATCTAGACTTGATTAACTTTTAGATAACTTTCGATTTAATGTTAATAAGTACGCTAGTAGGATTAATCTAGAGGAGTTATTGTTATTCGAAATTTTATACAATTGTACGTTCATACAATCTTTTAACAGAAAATTGTTTGTAATATAGGGAAATTAAATAGCTTACAGAGAATTACAGCTTTTTATTTTAAAAAACTGTTTTCTCTCTGCATGAAAAGATCTTATCGATTAGAATGCTGAACACAATCAAACATTCTTTAATATCTCATAAGTACTACCGGGAATTTCAGCGATTCTAAACGATAAGATTTTTTCATAAAGAGAGTTATTAAAAATATTAAAATTACTAAAAAAGCCACCTGGTGCGGAGTAGGGAGACTAATAATCGACCGTAGCGACGCCTGCTGGACCGGGCTTTAACTAAAGCAAAAATAAAAATGAGAGTTGCGCATCTATCTCTAATATATTAAGTGTATAATCTATGGTCACTAGACTTCCTTATTAGTCTTACGTTTGTATTCGAGTTCAGTTAAAGTTCGTTTTCAAACTTAGACGACTTACCTACAAATAATTTATTTAAAAAAAATATTTAGTACAGCAATATCGTGTGCTGTTTAATATTAACACGATTAAAATAACCGGATTCGACCCCGCTTTTAGGGTGAGTTGGAAATGGCATATTATTATTTTTTAACGCATTACTTCTTTTTTATTTTTTTGCTAATCATGCACAGCTATACTTCACTTGTTTTATTGCTTTAATTTTTTTATTGTGCATTTACTCCGTTCTGGTTGACCACTACCACGATAATCTCGCCACAAGATGTGAGTACCTTGCTCGAGTTCTCGTTGGTCAACCAGATCGGAAGGTAGATAAACCAGTTTGTGAAATTGGTCTTATCGCTTCCAGGGTTCATGCCTAGCTGCTTTTTCACGCTTCTTGCTTATTGCTTCACCCGATAACTGCGTCTGTGCTGAAAAGGTCATCTCCGCCCAGTAACCCGTACCCTGGTGATCTAGCCAGCCCAGGAAACCTCCAGGAGTCCAGACGTGGTGCTTCAGCGGGTCAACCCACGTCCGTTGGCTGCCGGAATTCAGGAGGGTAACCTACAGAGGGAAAGTCAGATCGGCCGTACAACCACGCCCTACAAATTTGTGTGCTCAACTGCCTGTTTTTTTTTTGTAATATATATTTTTTAAACTGAGACACTAGTGTTTTGTTTTTTTTCCTAAGGGAAAGACTATGCAGTTGTCGCAACTGTAGTCAAATTAAACCACCCGCACAGCTTAAAAACAATATCAGTTTATTGTCAAAAGAAAGCACAAACACAAAGAAGGGGCAGAGAGTGGAGATATGAGAAACGATAACATGAAGCGACAGTATAATAATATGCTATTACAAACTTTTAAGTATTTTATAATTACTACCGTAAGCCAAAGTCATTCAAAAAGCGCAAGCGTCTCGCCTTAAATCGACCAGCTGACTGACTTGGCGAGGACCGATACCAAGTGTGTCTAGATGTACATTTATTTTGTATTTGCAGTCACTATATAAAAATTATTATATTTTGAAGTCGTCGTGGCCTAAAGGATAAGACGTCCGGTGCATTCGTATGCAGCGATGCACCGATGTTCGAATCCCGCAGGCGGGTACGAATTTTTCTATTGAAATACGTACTCAACAAATGTTCACGATTGACTTCCACGGTGAAGGAATAACATCGTGTAATAAAAATCAAACCCGCAAAATTATAATTTGCGTAAACACTGGTGGTAGGACCTCTTGGGAGTCCGCACGGGTAGGTACCACCGCCCTGCCTATTTCTGCCGTGAAGCAGTAATGCGTTTCGGTCTGAAGGGTAGGGCAGCCGTTGTAACTATACTGAGATCTTAGAACTTATACCTCAAGGTGGGTGGCGCATTTACGTTGTAGATGTCTATGGGCTCCAGTAACCATTTAACACCAGGTGGGCTGTGAGCTCGTCCATCCATCTAAGCAATAAAAATTAAAAAAAATCGGATCGTTTGTCCGTTCAACATACAATGTAAAAATGTAAATATAATAATAATAATATTACGTAACAAATAATTTTTAACATGCTACAGATGTGTACTGCAATATTCTTAAATTAATGCTTCTACGGAGTGACAGACCGATGCTTTCCGCTTGCTTCGACCTCCAGAGGATTGCGATGCGGTTTCTCTGTACGCTCACATTGTTGGACGCCTGTTGCTGTAGATACGGTATTTAAATATTCAAGACATGAACTCATTCGTTTAAGCAACGAATAAAACCTCCTACAATGCTTCACTGTGAATATCGTCAAATATGAATATGTATGTGATGTTGTTGATACTAGCGGTCCCGCAGTAGTCGAAATTCGACTATAATTAATTGGAATTGTAAGTTTGTACACTATTATGATTGTATTTTATACTTCTATAATCACAAATTTCGCCAAGACTTCACTATAAAAAATATTAACAAAGACAAACAATATTTAATCTATTCTCAATTTGACAACAGACGTCAAGAACAAAAGTTTGACAATAAATAGTATGCATGCGTGTGTGCGTCAAATAGATGGTATGTAGTGTGTGTAATGTTTTCTTTATTGATTTAAAGTATCTTTAATGCATTATTTTAAAAAAATATTTGCATTGTGCACTTCTTCTCTATATTCTCTATAAGTGTGGAAAATTTAATACTCCTCCGTCCGCGCAACTTTCGTAAAAAGGGATACAAAGTTTTTGCTTCACGTATTAATATATAGATTAAAACAAAAGTTTAAACGTGAAAATGTCATCTAGATAAAACAGATAGTGCGAGTCGTTCAACAAATTTTAATGTTTAAATTTCAGATACTAAGCGTTAGTATTAGATAAATGTAATATGATTTAACTAGCTCATTTAGCGTACGGTATAACATATTTAAAAAAAATTAGAAAATATGCCAAAATGAAATCAATAAAATTATTATTTAGATAATTGGACGGCGTTTAGAACAAAATAATAAAATGTTGGCATCAAAAGAAGCAAATTGACAAAAAAAATAAGAAGAACGCCTTCTTCCGTGACTTCGAAAAATATAAAACAATATGAACGTCGGAAATAACAAACGAAATTAAGCCGTAAAAAGTAAATAATGTGGATAAAATTATAATTACCTTTTAAATTTGATTTATTTATACAAAGAAATATAATCTTGAATTTCTCCAAGTGCATATTCAAAAAATTTGAGAAACGTTAGGCGCTCTGAATTCTTTCATCTCGTTTTTCAGCGCATTACATCCAAACAAATTGTTTTATTATATTTTTTTCAGAATGTGGAGGTTTTGCATACCTCTGTTTGTTTCCACATCATGAATTCGGTAAAAATTTAAAACTCTCCCGCTTTTCAGAAATAATTACTCGGAAATTTTCCGTAAGGTTTGTTGTGTATAGACTTTAATGACTTGTTTTAAATGAAGCAAAAAAAAAACATTTTAGAGAAATCGCTTAGACAATTATACGTAGCAAAAAATGCAATTTCTCTTCGAATGACGACAATATTTTCAAATATTAACAAAAACCGTTAACGAGATTATAGGAATTAATTAATCAACAAAGCCCACATTTTCAATGTATGACAAATGAAAAACAAACGATGCCAAATACTTTTTTTTATTTAATTAAAAAGTTGTTTTTTTTTATTTCCCCGCTGTTATTTTTCAATATTTTGATTCGATATTTCGTTGACGTGTCTGTTTGTCGAATCCCGACGGGAAACAAAAGAATTATGTACCCGTAAACACGAACAAATTTTAATAAACTCGCGATTCAATTTGTTATCTGCCTTTTACACATTGTTTCACGAAAATCTAATCAAGCCGACGAATAACACAATAGGTCCGGTCCCAATATCTGTTAATTAAAATCAATCCATTCTTTAAATCACCTTTGTTGACATTAAAATGAAAATGTTACTTGCACCTTGGTAAATACGAATCAGGAATATTCATTTTCGTTCACACAATAGATTTTCTTATGTCTTTCCCAAATGAAAATAAAAAAATAAATAAATATTTATCAGTTAAAATCCATTCTTTTCGCAATCGAGATTAGAGAGAAGTTGTCCTGGCTTGAAAGATAAGACGCTATTTTAACTCTTATGAGTATGCTGCTGTTCAAAGCCCGAAGACAGGTACATTTTTTAAGGGTTTACGTGCTTAACAGTTTTTCACGAACGACTTCTACAATTTATGAATAACATAGTGTAATAACATAGTGGAATGAAAATATGTAATACCCGAAAAAATTATAAATTCTCGCAATTACAGGTGGGACTATTCTGAGCTGGCACGGGTGGCACAACTGTACTCCCTTAATTCCGGTGGGAAGCAATCATGCGTTCAGGCTTGAAGAGTGCAACAGACATATATAATATACAGTTGAGACTGTGACCTCATATCTCAGGTTGGGTGGAGATGTTAACGTTGCGATGTCTATAAACTGACCGGGTAATCACATAATACCAGGTGGCCATTATCGATATTGGATTCTTTAATGTCTCACCTCTATCATCAAAATTTTAATCTATGTCTTATTCGAATCAAATTCTGATTACGCTTATAGTTTACTTTCAATTTTGTTTATGTATATGCTTATATGGTATCTGATATGTGCTTATATGATATCTGATATGTGCTATACGAAATTGCGGCATTGGATATTCTGTAATTTATAACGAAACGACAGCCAAATATCCGAACAGGAAATTAAATAGGAATCGGAACAAATCCCATTATAAACTCTCATCAATCACATAGTAAAAGCTGAAATATAAAGTTCGTGTGAGGATAAATACTTTGATAACTTTACTTCAAAGTATTCAAGCGTTAGCGCAATAATCTTGTCTTTTAAAAAAAATGACATCCCAGATATTCAAAACATTTAAACTAAATTGTGAGCATTTGAAACATTGTCAAGTAGTAATTTAATATTTAAAAAAAATGTGAAATCAAGCCGCTATATTAGTTTCGATCACGTGGACCACTTACGAAAACTTCGCGAAGTATTATTTGTAAATCTACATGTTTTACGGGAAGCCACTTCGAAATATTTTGTACTAAGCACAGAAAATGTGTCTCATAAAGTTGGGAAAACCTAAATTTCCGGTTGAATAAAACTTTTATTTATTGTATTTAAACCAACAATAATATTTTATAAATCAAAAAAGTATGCGTTAATAGAAAATAAAAATTAAAGCAATTTACTTTCATAAGGAAAAATATGTAGAAGGTAAGGCGCATTTTCCATCCCATGGGAAGGTACAACCATCCTACCTGTCTCTGTCGCGAAGCAGTCCTGGATGCCTGTATATTTAGTAGGACGGACAAGAGTAGGACAATATTGCCAACACCGTTTTGATTCACGTCACTCTCCCAAAACTGTACCGAATGTAATAAATAACAGTTCGTTTGTTCCAAACGAACCCAGTGGTGACCCAAAAATAGACAACCACGACGAATTAAAGGCTTTAGTGGAAGCTGACGATATTGAATCTAGTGCTGCGCTAGCAACTGCTTACAAGGCTAGCACCAAAACAATATCTATATATTAATACGTGAAGCAAAAAATTTGTATTCGTTTTTACGAAAATTGCGCAGACGGAGGAGTATGAAATTTTCCACACTTATAGAGAATATAGAGAAGAAGTGCACAATGCTAATATTTTTTGAAAATAATGCATAAAATATACACTAAATCAATAAAGAAAACATTACACACACTACATACCATGTATTTGACGCACACACGCATGCATACTATTTATTATCAAACTTTTGTTCTTGACGTCTGTGGTCAAACTGAGAATAGATTAAATATTGTTTGTCTTTGCTAACATTTTTTATAGTGTAGTCTTGGCGAAATTTGTGATTATAGAAGTATAAAATACAACCATAATAGTGTACAAACTTACAATTCCAATTAATTATAGTTGAATTTCGACTTCTGTGGGACCTCTAGTTTATTCAATTTGGTCAAATTTGGCAAGCCTAAAAAATTTAATAGTGGATGCCACACGAACTGAACGATCGTTAGCGCGACGAAAGCATTGAGGTATGCCTCGCGTTGCTTAACTGACACAGAAACGGACGGATTTTTAACCGCATTCTCACTTGTGATGAAAAATGGATTCTTTTTGATGATCGTAAGTGGTTATCATGTTGATTAGACCCTGGTTCAGCAGTAAGGCCACAAACGATAACGTATGAATAAAAAAAATCATGATCACTGTTTTACTAGCCTAGGGCCGGTATAATTAATCAGAATTTCTTACCCAATGGCACCAACATTACTGCGAATATTACTGTGAAGAACACACAATTATGGAGAAATCCGGGAATCTCCGGCGAGCCTTAATTTATGTTATAGCTCGTCCCCGTTGCTTCTACATGACAACGTTTGACCTCATACGACACAACATACCTATAAGCTACAAGAGCAAGGCAAGGAAGTATTACATCATCTACTGTACTTACCAGGCCTTGCGCCGATTGACTTTTACTATTTCCAAAGTTTGGACAACTTCTTGACAGGGAAAACTCAAAATCCGAGAGGCAATGCAAAATGCCTTTGATTCCCATGCACATAAATATTTCAAGAAGGCCATTAAAAAATTACCACTGCGGTACAGACATAAGGCATGGGTGCGATTACATGGATATACTAAACTGATATTTCGTTGTTAGAAGATCTAATATTTTTTATTATTTTTTTTTTGCTATAATACAAACGAGCTAACTCCTACTAATAAAAAGGCATCACGATCACCCATCAGAAATGTTAAATACGCAGCCTGGTAGTTCCTTACCGTAGAATACTTTCCTTAGCTGAATTTGAAAAAAGGCAGCATTAGTTAATACCAAAAAATTACGTCCGTGAAACCGATGAAATTACTACATATCATGGTACCAAAATACATTAAAAATTTGAAAATACAATGATTCCAATACGGCAATTTCCTTTGTCTATTTGTGGAAAAAAAACAGTAATTATTTTACAAAAAAAACATGTTGCAGCTTCAAGTTAAAATCCAGACGCAACGATCTCCACGGATGACGCAAATACACAGGCGGGCGACCTCGGATTGCTCGTTTTGTTTGGTTTATGTAACAATTAGAAAGGGGAATAGCAGGAAAGGGGTACTCTTCAACCCCTTAATGCCTGCCATTTGGAAACCAAAATTAAGCTTGACTGCGTCGAAATTTTTAAGTAGCTAAACTAAAGTCAATGTTCCTACCGGTCCGTGAGGACTTTGTCGCTTTTGTGTTTCAATCGAAAGATTAGATTGAGATATTTTTACAATGAACCAATTATAACTAAGATGGTCAACGTTCGCGATATATGATGGACCCGTACTGCTCCCGAAAATGAAGAATGAATGATTTTATCTTTCTTGTGTAGACTACTAATACGATAGAATTAAAAATCACATTTATTTTCTACGATACATAATTTTTCCACAGCACGCAACGTTATCCAGGTAGGCATCCATTGACGCGCAGGATTAATGATTTCAGGGAAAACGTGTGTGGACCAGCTACCACCTGTTTTAGCGTTACATTGCCGATTCACTATATATGAATATTTTATATTATATATTGGGCAAGTGTTTTGCCCAATATATAATGTAAAATAGTAAACGAATTTATTAATTTATTTTCGAGTTTATAGTTTATTATGTTAAAACAATTTTGGTAAGTTTGACATGCAGTCGTGTACATTATCTTTTACAATGAAATTTTATTAGCCTACACGGGTAGAGGAACTCTATTCCACCTCTAGTCCAGCTATCAGGGCCCCTATAAACTTACAGACTAATATAAGAACAAAATTGGTTGGCGACATGAACTCAAAGGGATTTTTGTACTAGCTAGTGTTAATTGGTTGGTCAACACTTACTGTTGGTAGGATCTCTTGTGAGTCCGCGCGGGTAGGTACCAACATCCTGCCAATTTCTGCCGTGAAGCAGTAATGCATTTCGGTTTGAAGGGTGGGACAGCCGTTTTAACTATACTGAGATCTTAGAACTTATATCTCAAGGTGAGTGGCGCATTTACATTGTAGTTGTCTATGGGTTCCAGTAACCACTTAACACTAGGTGGGATGTGGGCTGGTCCATCTATAAACATAAAAAAAAAATAGCACTCAAATTGGAAATCAGATTGGAAATTATGTTGGAAAACGTTTAAGTTGCATTACGTATTACTCTACTACTAGATTTAATAAGAGAGATTTAATACAATTTCCTTCGACTTATGTATGTAAATGCGTAGCGGCATTCACTTCGTGATGGCTATTGGTTTTGATATGCAAATGATACCAGGTCACCCTTGAGATCGTCCACGAATTGAATCCAAATAAAAAAAAATAAAAAATAAGATTTTAACGAAGTTTCTCTCCTCCTAAATACGATAGCACAACGGTTGTTCGACTATTATGTGTACACTGGTATTTTAACTGCGACCTCATATAGCGACACACTTGACACAAGTGTAGGAGAACCAATTACGAGACAAATTGTCGCGTCCTACTCGCCGCAACTGCGCTACGCCTCAATGAAACATTTCCGCTCCGAGCCGCACACCCGGTTACAATTTATTCGCGTTTTTATTTTCTCTTTCGATTGGAAACGCTATCGACCTTCATTAAAAGGTGTTTACGAAATGCATATATATGTCGAATGCCTTCAAAAATAGGATCGTGTTTATAATTTAGAAATCGCTTTAATTTTATTGGTGAAATTAGCAGAGGCTCTCACAGATCATCTGATGTTAATTACTTTAATAACTGTAATCAGGACACCAGCAGTACTGGAAATCTGACTTTTATAAACTCATGGATGTGCGTTATTGTCTTAAAACAAAAAAACTTCAGAGGTGTCAACCCGGATGGAACGAAGTTCCTTTCGATTAATTAGTGAAGGAATTTTAATTTTTTTTTTAAGTTATAATAATAAATTACGGCATTATGAAGAAGAAAAAAACAATACTATGAACTAAATTACTATTGTTGAAACGCTATCTCGAGAAACTGTACTCATTACGCGGACCAATCGGATACGAGCAATGTCACGCGATAAGCGCCTACACGTTGATTGGTCAGAATGACGGATCTAAAAAGTGTCGTGACAACTTTTCGTAAGAATTTTTCCGTCTAGCCCCCTTTCACAACGCGCGATAAGGAACTTCGTTCCAAAAATTCTTTGCAAGCTAAGGTAGCAACCAACATGATTTTAAAATTAACGTAAAATAGATATAGTGAAAAGAGAACATGGTATTACATGGTATGGTGTCACACAATATTATAACATTACAATAAAGTTGAGATAATTTATTCAAAGACTTGACAATGAAATTTCATTTATCTTGTTAGGATTTTATCCTTTACTAAGAAATAGAACAATAAATCTGTAACAAAAAAAATCTATGATTGGAACTGTATTATTTTCACAAATATATTTCACCACCATCCCTAACAAGGACATGCTTACGTTGAGCGATAAATTTAACACCTTTGAACAAATTCATTAATTGTGTAATTAAATTATAAAATCTGCAGTACATACCTACACGATTATTTAATATTAACTTGTAATTATTTTTTTCAATTACAACATAACTCAATTTGTCTCATAGCGATTCCCTTAAGTGTAATTGCTTTTCGTAATACGTAATTTAGGAAATTCTCTTCGCTGGGGCTTGCTCTGCGATGGTATAATTAGATACGTCGTTAATTAGACGGTAGCTCCCGGAGCACTCAGGGGGTCGTTTTCGTTTTCAAAAGCAAGAAGCCTAGACTTTAAGAAGCCCAGCCTTGTTGCAAATTAAATCAGCCTGAATATGCATGACGCGGACGATATTCATCCGCTAAAGGATTGTTGAAAACGTATCCATCTAGTAGTAGCTGAAGTGTAAGTTATTTATTTCCATAAACATTCGGGTCAATATCACGACCCGTCTGTTGTTAAGTGTTACCAACAGTTCATAGATGTCATAGAAGTTAATTTTATTATTAAAAAATAACATCAGTAAAATCTGGAGATCATTGAAGCTTTCCACAAAAAATCAAATTAAGATCAACATTTTTTATGTAATCTTATTTAAAACATCCACTATGAATACGAGGCTGGTATGAATAACAAAAAAATGTGTATCTTTTTCATTCATTACTCTTTTCAAACAAGCAAACTCAGCCAGCGACTGTCCGAAAGAAAAATAACTGATATAATTTTACGCGAACACATGACGTACCCGGGGCGAAACGAAGGGGAGAAAGCCATTCTGTTAATGGAGGCACAATGGAAAAGAAAACTCAATCAAGCGCACGAGTCGCCGTGATTTCTGCGCCTAACTACGAGAGATATATTGTCGGCCAGGGTACGTCATTAGCCGCGAAATGCGGCATTGGCCACAGAATGCGGAAAACTCCTATATACGACTACACACCCCGCGCGTAACTTTTCATAGGAGATCCTGATTTAACAGCATGAGCTGCTCCTAAATTTTTCCTACTAGCTCTTATGTCCTTATCGCGTGTTTTTGATGTACTTGTATAATATATGGTGTGTTTTAAGTATGAATTCCAATTTGTAAGCGGAGGCCATTCCTGAAGTCGAAATGACAATAAATAATATGCATAATACTAGTCACTGACAGAAAATTTTGATTTTTGGATTTTCTTATTAACCAGTTAGTATGTACGACACCATAAGAACGCTACTTGATAATTTTAAATATACTAGAGGTCCCGCAGTAGTCGAAATTCGACTTTAATTAATTGAAATTGTAAGCTTGTACGCTATTATGATTGTATTTTCAAAGACTTACTTCTATAATCACAAATTTCGCCAAGACTACACTAGAGAAAAATATTAATAAAGACAAACAATATTTAATCTATTCTCAATTTGACCACAGACGTCAAGAACAAAAGTTTGACAGTAAATAAATAGTATGCATGCGTGTGTGCGTCAAATACATGGTAATGTGTGTAGTGTTTTTTTTATTGATTTAATGTATTTTTGAGACAAAAAGGAATACAAAGTTTTTCCTTCACGTATTAATATATAGATATAAAATAAATTATGAAGTTTGTACTTTTCTAATGAGAGTTTAGTTATGTAACAGTATTCACCCACGTTTCGAACTGAATTGCTTCTCGAGGCACGCTTACATATATATTTTTTTCGTTTTCCTCAACTATTGTCTCCATTATTTCCTCCCATTATACTAACGTATTCCGAAGTCTACGTTTCGCTTAAAGATTGTCGCCGCTAAATATTCCACCTTCGAATAACCATAAGCGTTTATCACATCGAGCAGGGAGGTAGCAGTTTCGCCAATATTATAATGCCGTCGTTACGACTTGCAAGGACGTACAGAATACATATTTATGGAAGCGGTAATGTCAACCGCCGGTTGTGAGGCCTCGCACGTATAAGGCGTACGCCCGGATGAATTGAAAGGGAAGCGATGTCTGCCCCATGACCACGATGCTTGCGACGTAGCCTCGTCGTGTTTCAAATATCACGCATCCTTAATTACAATATAAACGAAACGACCGCTCCGAAAACACTTTCACCGCAATGTTTATGTTTATGGAGTCAATAAGGTGGGCCTGCAAGGAGATATCAAATTCGTTTATGGTTTATTTTTCCTATATATTATTATACAAAATTACGCATCGACTTATGTTCGTCCAAACACGAAAATGTCGTGAACATACTTGTGTGTATTAAAGTCAGCTCGTTTGTTCGACAGACGGCTTCTTGCATTGCGGTCGCCTAAAAGTAAAAGGGCAACTTGTTACAAAACTCGTAATCCTAAAAACGTCTGTTCGTAATTTCTTTTCCGATTTTAAAAGAGCCATCTTTCATTTACGACGACGTTTTGAACAAGAAATTTTCAGGCTTCGACACGAAGTTTTGGCAATTTCCGTAGCCGGTGACGGTTTTTTGTGACCCCTCCCCCCCCCCCTCCCTACTTTTTCGTTAATCCTACGAACAAAAAGTCGTCATCGTTCACGAAATTCCACTGGTGGCAGCGTGAAATGACACATTTAAATCATTCGATAAATAGACCAAGCGCTTTCGAGTGTAATGTGAACAATAATTCGGTGTATTACCAAAACAATTTGTGCGGGGTTACTAGCGTTGTAAAATCGATTTCGACGATCGATTATCATTGTTTATGTGTTGCGCCTAGTCATTTCCGTATATTCAATATTGTAAAAAGATATTCACTGGTTTTATGTGACGCTTGTAAGGGATCGTTCAGTCTCTCCATTCGGGGTAATATTCGACCCAAATTTGTCCAAATGCGGACACATTCTCGACGTTGCCCAGAACACTTCTCTTTTTATTGGAATGTATATTTCAGAAATTTCATCGGTACAGTAGGGGGGAACACGAATTTTATTGCATATGAAAACACGATATGAGTGCATCTACTGATAACGTCACAAATCTTATCGTAGACGTTTTTATTGACCTACCCTCAACTCTACACAAAACTTGAATAATATATAATACTAGCGACCCGCCTTCGCTTCGCTTCGGAAACATTAAAACACACATGAAACCAAAAAAAAAAAAAAATAATAATAAAAAAGTAGCCTATGTTCATCAGGGAGAATGTCGGCTTCTAATGGAAAAATAATTTTTCAAATCGATCCAGTAGTTTCGGAGCCTATTCGAAACAAACAAACAAACAAATCTTTCCTCTTTATAATATTAGTATAGATTTGAAAATTTATAACTTCTTCCCGCCTTCCCATTAGCTACAGGAAGCTACTATAACGGGAAACTGCTAATACATTGCTGAAAATTTTAATGGTCTCGTGTTTTTATAGAGCAATATATTGCGCTTATTCTTTACGGAAAACCATTTTACGGCTTCAACGATCGCAAATACGTGTTTTATGGTGGTTTTCTTCAGTAATGTGTTCTACACGTTTCGAAATTGCCATCAAACACATCGATGGTAGAATCTAGAACACATTTCTTATAGAAACATCTAGAAGTTTTAGATTAAATTACGTTAAATTAAATAAATAAATAATTTAGTTTCATTTGCCCTTGTAAGCAGACGAGCAAACGGCCCACCTGATTATAAGTGGTTACCGTCGCACATTGACGTCAGGAATGCCAGGGTCAAAGCCAAGCCACTTCCTACCATAATAGGGAGGCAGTGACCTGGCAGGCTCCGGTTTCAGAAGATTCAGCTGGAGGAGGTGGCTTAGCTAAGCCACTGGCATTGGCATCATCCATGAGCGATGGGGACTACCGACTTTCATGTTGGTAACATGCTCATTTCCCTACAAAGACAAAAATAACAGCTCATACTCGTGTTTGTTTTCATAAGGGTATCTTAATGCTAAAACTACATCCGTCTATTGATTATAATAGACAGGGATGCATCTAGAAATCTTTGACCTGCTATCACTACTTTCTCGTCATCCATCTGTAGTAGCGTCTTTTTTTAATATTTTACTACAATTCCTAACTTTTTTATTGCTATTGTAGTGCCAGTATACATTACAAGCTCTTTTTCTTTCGAGCTGAGGTCAAACCCTCTATGCAGTTCCCTCACCTAAGGGACGAGCAGGATATGTGGGTCTCTGTTGTCGAAAATATTGAAAGCCAGGCCGAAGACATTAATACCCTTGGACCGGCGAACATCTGCGCTAACCGGAAGGCGTGGCGGCTCACTCAACCCGCAAGGACTGAGCGCACCACCTCGACGGTCCGTAGACAGGCCGGAGATTGCAAAACAGAGAGACCAGCATGGACCGTTGAGAGTGAAGCCTCCGCATTCCGATTACATCTTCGCCGGAACGCGGCTCTCGCAACCCATGATCGACAGCTTCAATCTCATTTGATTCATTTCAAATCATTCTCAAGAAGACGAATGTAATAAACACAGTGTGTAAGGCGTCCGGAGCATTCGTATCTATCGATGCACCGGTGTTCGAATCCCGCAGGCTGGTACCAATTATTCTAAAGAAATATGTACTTACCAAATGTTCACGATCAGCTTCCACGGTGAAGGAATAACATCGTGTAATAAAAATCAAACCCGCAAAATCATAATTTGCGTAATTACTGGTGGTAGGACCTCATGTGAGTCCGCACCGGTAAGTACCACCGTCCTGCCTATTTCTGCCGTGAAGCAGCAATGCGTTTCGGTTTGAAGGGTGGGACAGCCATTGTAACTATACTGAGACCTTAGAACTTATATTTCAAGGTTGGTGGCGCATTTGCGTTGTAAATGTCTATGGGCTCCAGTAACTTAACACCAGGTGGGCTGTGAGCTCATCAACCCATCTAAGCAATAAAAAAATATAAACATATATATATTTCAGAAGCGTTGATAAGATCCATCGACTGCGCGACAAGATATTTCTTTGGTACCATTTAAACGAACGAATGGTTGGCTCGTAAAGTTTCACGGCACAGCGCCTTCGGCTGTCACGGCCCAGAGCAAAGCCTGCGAGCATCACGAACCATTTACCACAATCAATCACGACCCTGAGCCGACATGTCGCCGATGCCTGTATCACTTTACGTAATTGCCTCCAATTTTTGCTTAGCGACTTAGAACCTCCATTGAAGTTTTAAACAATGACGCGTTAATTGGTCCTCGTAAAAACAAATTTGCCAAATAATCGTCATCTATATATTAATACGTGAAGCAAAAACTTTGTATCCCTTTTTACGAAAATTGCGCGGACGGAGGAGTATGAAATTTTGCACACTTATAGAGAATATAGAGAAGAAGTGCACAATACTAATATTTTTTTTAAATAATGCATAAAAAATACATTAAATCGATAAAGAAAACATTACACACACTACATACCATGTATTTGACGCACACACGCATACATACTATTAATTGTCAAACTTTTGTTCTTGGCGTCTGTTGTCAAATTGAGAATAGATTAAATATTGTTTGTCTTTGTTAATATTTTTTATAGTGGCGAATTTTGTAATTATAGAAATATAAAATACAATCATAATAGTGTACAAAGTTACAATTCCAATTAATTATAGTCGAATTTCGACTACTGCGGGACCTCTAGTATTCGTAAACATTCGATTCATTAACTAAATATATATTCAATAATAGTATCCCCAAATTATGTTTTATTTTAGAGACTTCGTTTGATGGGAGGTAAATTCCTTTAGTCAATTTTTCAATTCAAAAAACATACTTTACTTCAATATTCTTGGTATTAAAATCATACACTATTCCACTCATAAGGTTTTTTTTTTCTAATTAATTATTAAATATTCCTATACATTTGCGAACCTAGTCATAAACGGAACACAAATTAAAATATTCTCTGAATTTTACCTTCGTCGTATTAATTTATTATTCATTCAATTTACCGAGCTTATTTAGGTTTTAAAGGGCGTCCTGGTTGCAAATCTTGATTGATAGCTTCTACGAGGCCCATCAATTTTCACCCGAAAGCCGCATTTGCACTTTAATATGTACCAGTATACGTGTTACTAAGCCTTACAATTCTTTTCCATTTCGCAGAGTCGTAATTAAAATATATAATTAAAATACTATGTATGCCCTTATCGCATTTTTTTCTTCTTTCAAACAAACGTTCATCCTTGAATTGCCCCAAGATAAGATTTTGTCCTATGTCACAGATATCTGAAGCCCGCATACGATATTTGAAACACCTAAACTCCGGATACTATTGTGGGTCCGATTGACAATTCCGAACTCAAACCTCATCATACTACACAGTAGACTATTAACATAAACACCATACCACTGTCAATTAGGGATCACAATTTCCTATTTTTCATAGTTTTTTTTAATTTGTATTTATTGCTTAGGTGGGTGGATGAGCTCACGGCTCACCTGATGTTAAGTGGTTACCGGAGTGCATAGACATCTACAACGTAAATGCCGCCACCTACCTTGAGATATAAGTTCTAAAGTCTCAGTTTTTAGAGTAAAAGGTGTTTTTACTCTAAATTTATTTTCCCATTCATTACTAAGGGGAAAATAGATGTTCTCTCTTTAGAATATCAAAAAGTAGCTTAGTGGCCTTCAGCTCGGTAAGGATATGTAGTGCTTAAGCAGTGCAGCAAAAACTTCGATATTGAGTCTTAAGATGTGCTTCTCTGAATGATGATGATTACATTCCATGATAATGACGGCAACGATAGCCATCTTCTACTGAATAACGTTTGCCGATACGTCCTTAGATGACTGATGTCCCCGCCTTAACAAATACGATTTAACAGTAAGTAAGAAACCAAAAAGAGAGTAAACAAAACATTTTTATTGCCAAAAGTGACAAACTTGTTTGCGGAACACCTGTAGAAAAGTCATCGCCCGTGGACATTTACAATGCTAAATGCACAATCATATCCAACGTGTATTTGTTAAACTTTCTTTTAAAAATACTTGTCATAGGCGAAAATCGTAGGAGATCATTCAAGTTTTAAGATTTTAGAGAAAAACAGTATTTGGAAATGCACTACACGAGAGAAAAGCTCTTGAACTCTACTTCTATATCAAGAGATACTCCGTTACAGAGGAGACGCCTCAACGCTACACTTGAAATACCGCAAGATAACTTCTTATTTTTCTTCTTCCAGTGCCTCTTCAATCCTGAAGGTTGGCAAGATAACAGTTGCGGTTAAAGATTGCCTTCATCTTCTTAGATCACTCTCTGTTCTAATCAAAATCTTATCGAAATGTGTTCCAACGACCATAACTTACAAACACTTAAGTAATTAATGAAGCTGTCACTAGCAGAGTCCAAAAGGAACCTATTCGGAATTCAGTGTTAATTAGGGATTCACGATTTAAGTTCTCTCGGTTGGGTAGACTAAACAATACCATCGGAACCGTTTACTGAAAGACCAACTTAAGTCTATGATTCCGTCTGTACAAAATGCGAACGTAACGACCAATCAAAGCAATCAGCTAACTCCTAAGTACCATTGTTAAAAGTAACTACGTACCTGATTCACGTATTCACGATAACACAACACTTTGAATAAAAAAATCGTATAAAAATTCTAGCTTCAATACAATAATATGTCTTCTTATTTTTATCAAAAACGCCTGTACTTTACCAAGCGCAGGATCGGCTTCAGGTTGAGTACTGCTTCCACCTTTAAGTCAGGGCTGCCGAATACTAGTTACTTCCATTTGACTCCATACATAAGAAGGTTATTTAAATAGTCCTTAACCCCGTTCGCATGGACACCTTAGAGACTCTGGATTTACGAAAGGACTTCAGTTCTCTACGGCCTTGGTCTCCATTGGCTGCAATACAGTCCTTTAAACGTTGAGGCCAGTTATCAATAGAAGCACGCACTCTTTCCATGGGAAAATTTTTCACTGCCAATCGTACGGATTGTTTTAGGGACTCCAAATTATCATGGCGTTTAGAGCAAGCCGTACTCTCTAAGACTGACCATAAATCATAATCCAGCGGATTAAGATCGGGACTAGACGACGGCCAGTCTTCAGCTATGATGAAGTCCGAAACGTTCGTTTCCAACCAAGACTGCGTAGACCGAGCTTTATGACCTGGCGCCGAGTCTTGCTGGAAGGACCATTCTTGATTATTGAACATGGTGTTGTTAAGGGGCTTCACTGCCTTTCCATGAATGGTATCTTGATACACTTGAGCCGATGTTTTGATACCTTTTTCACAAAAGTATGGCTCAGTCACTCCTTCATAGCTAATGCCCCACCAAACCAACACTGAAGTCGGATAGTGCCCACATTGCACTCTGTCGACTAATTGGGAAGCTTCCTTAGAGCTTTGAGCATAAATATGGTCATTTTGTTTGTTAAAATGTTGCTCAATTGTAAAATTTTCTCATCCATAAACAAAATTTTTCTATGACCTCCCTTTGCGTACCGCTTCAGTAGTTGTTTCGATTTTACCACCCTATTCTCTTTTAAATTATCAGTTAAGAAATGATCAGTACGTCTCTTATAGGCTGCAAGTCCTGAGTCATCTTTTAAAATACGCGACATGGTTCTAAGTGCTATCTTCATCTCCCGAGATAAAATCTTTTGCTTTCGGACAGGATTTCTTCAAATTCTTTCCCTTACTGCTTTGACCACCTTTTTCGTACGAACACTACGTGGACGGCCAAATCTTTTTCTGTCACAAATAAAGAAGGTCTCATTGCACCTATTAATAGCCCAGTACACAAACATTTTACTAATACCAAGCGTATGCAGAGTTTTAAAAATTGCATTTGGCCCCATACCTACTTTGTGTAATGCAATCACAGCGATTCGGTTCTCTTTATCACCCCACTCCATTTTAATATCGCAAAATATTGTACAATGTATTGGCGCCAAAATGAGAAAACTCAATAAGCAATCATATAAAAATGACAAATTCCAAATTCAAATGTAATATTTTGTTTATTTTTAATTGTAACAGTATTTATGGCCAGACTAAGTATATTCATATGCATGAAGTAAAAAGCGGTTATTTCAATACTACAAACAGACTAATTTTATTTATATGTATAGATGTTGAGACGGTTCCGGAGTTAATCAACCCTTCTATCTCATTAAACATGAACAATATGTACATACGTACACAAGCGAAAATCGTTTCGACTCGATTTAATCCTAAAGGGTACCTTGTACTGAATGATAACTGATTTCGGCAAGCTACCTTAATAATAATCAAATCAATAACAATTTCAAACTATAACACTATTTTGGAATTAGTTTGGAACCTCTGGGTCTGCGGAGGGACTTCGGTTCCATCTGTATTTTGTACCGTATGTTCCATGGGGAGTGCTCTGAGGAATTGTTCGAGATGATACCGGCATCTCGTTTTTACCATCGCACCGCCCGCCACCGGAGTAGAGTTCATCCATACTACCTGGAGCCTCTGCGGTCATCTACAGTGCGTTTCCAGAGATCTTTTTTGCCACGTACCATCCGGCTATGGAATGAGCTCCCCTCCACGGTGTTTCCTGAGCGCTATGACATGTCCTTCTTCAAACGAGGCTTGTGGAGAGTATTAAGCGGTAGGCAGCGGCTTGGCTCTGCCCCTGGCATTGCTGAAGTCCATGGGCGACGGTAACCACTCACCATCAGGTGGGCCGTATGCTCGTCTGCCTACAAGGGCAATAAAAAAAAAAAAAAAAAAAATTGTTGATGCAAATGGTTTCCTGACATATTTGAAGTCGCCGTGACCTAAAATACAAGATGTCCCGCAGACAGATATAAATTTTTCTAATGATTTTTTTGTATTAAGTATACAGTACCTTGCACTTAATAGAACTTAGACTTGAAACTCATGCCTCGAGGTGGGTGACGGCATTTACGTGGCTAATGTCAATGCACTCCGGTAACGAATTAACAACATATTATGGACCATGAGCTCATTCACCATAAAAATGCAAAAAAAAAATAATTTAATATCTTAGACACATGATATGAAATTGACTACTAATAAAACCGGGCCACGTTTCCCGGTAACTATGGCTAATTTTCTGAACATAGACATTACAAAACTGTTATGCGACACGTGCTTTATTTATTTAATAAAAAAATATATTGACAAGATGATAAAAGTTTGTTGATAATTATCTAACACCTTATTTTAAATCGAAATGAAACACTCTTGCAGACGGCAGGCCGCCAAAATAAGAATTGAACGAAATAAAACATTTTACATCGCTTATAAGAAGCGTCAATTTCTCTTAGGGTCACTTCCCAGGAACCTGGGAATTGGGTAGCTCTGCCGGAAAGGTATTGGAGGGCTCATAATACGTGCCCCCGTGAGACAAAATTTTTGACCATCATCGCTATCCCCCCACATCGTGGAGTACTCACCTTTTACCGTCCCCGTGGGAGATTCACTGCCTCTTCAAGGGAGTGCACGATCCCTCCCCGTCCCGGACTGCCCGAAATGGGAGTCCGGGTCGGGTGAGTGCTATTTGTAGAGCTGGGGTACCGGCATAGAGCCAGCAACAGGTTCCTCGGGTAGGCTGACTGTATTCAATAGTTAGTTTTAGATGTTTATAGTTAGGATTAGTAAAAAAATAATAGAAAAAAGAAGAAGATGAGAACACGACGTCTGGAGGAAGCTGTCGAGCATCAGTCCACTGTCTGCATAAGTAAATATCTGTCGAATATCGAATGGCAAATAAATAAGGGTGGATTTCCGTCACCCAGATAGCTGACATTCTCAACAAGGGTTATTATATAATTAGGCCAAGGAACTCCAATTAGAGTCTGGTCCAGGTTAGATCGCGACTTATTAGCGCAGAGAGGTCAAAACTTTGACTTTTGGTTTCCACGGAGTTCTTTTGCAAGATATTCTCAACAGAGAAGAGAAGTGATAATTCTCAGCAGAACAAACATTTAATGTCGAACCTTTAACATACAACTTTAATTAGCTTCAAGCTTTTAAATATCAATTCCATTTTCAAGAACTAGGCTATATAGCAATTAGAGAGATGCGGCCTAATATTATAATAAGGCTGTAACCCAAACCCAAGTGAAACAAATCCAATACCATAGTTTCTTTTTTCTATAAAAAGACCTTAATTTGATAATTAGCATATTGGAAAACAGAATGGAGAAACGGATGTTTTAAATTTAATTAGCCTTCGACGCCACTCGGCTTGAGGGCTTTATAATGGCTTCTTAATGTAGGCAAACCACAATACGTACTTAGAATACGAATACATTAGCGGGCTGTTGAGGAAATTCTGCGCAAATAAACGAGACAACATTTTCAGAGATTTGATGTGGAGGCGTACGCAGATGTTGGAGATAAATAGTTTTTGCAGGCATCTTCTGATGAAGATATACCGTCCGTTTTATTCTACAACAAAATTTAACAACTCAAATTTTAATTACAAAATGCGGTATTAAAATTTCAAGCCTACGCGAGAAAGAACTTATTGTTTTACTTTGAAAGTTTCATCTATTTTGATTCATTAACAGAGATGACGGTATCACCTTAATTGGTACCACGTATGTAGTACAGGTATATATCAATACATAAAAAACAGTAGAATTAAATACATAATTCAGTATACATTGAAGAAAATTATCAAAACTAGAAATGGGGTAATTAAAAAAGAATAATAGAACACAGAGCAACGATTTTAGGATTCCTTTCGATTTGTCTGTTTGTTTGTTCGCGCCATCTCCGGAACTACTCGAAAGATAATCTTCTTAATTAGTTAGTTACTTAATCTATATTTATAAAATGAATTGCTGTTCGTTAGTCTTGCTAAAACTCGAGAACGGCTGGACCGATTTGGCTAATTTTGGTCTTGAATTATTTGTGGAAGTCCAGAGAAAGTTTAAAAGGTATATAAATATGAAAATGCTCGGAATTAAACAAAAATAACAATTTTGTTTTTTCTTTGATGTACCCCGGTCGGACGGATTCCTTTTGTTTTTTTTTACGTTTATTTTATACAAAAGTTTAGGTATTTTATTTATCGATTGAGGCACTACGAAGTCTACCGGGTCAACTAGTTTAATATAAAAATTTAGAATCATTTATCATCATCATCAATCATCAATTCATCTGCTTTTTTCTAGTTACTCGAGACAGCGTAAGTGAGTTAGTGTTTGAAAGGTAATTTTTATCGCTGTACCGACCGCAGGCTTGTGTCGCGCGCACTTGTGTTACGTAAATTATGGGTAGAACAGACGGGCCTCGACCAAACTTGCTGTTTTTGTTTCCAAGATTAACGATGAACAACGGCCCCCACCCGAAAAAACGTGTCACAGAAAACGGGTATTACCCCAAAACTTTACGGTATAAATTTTCTTTTGTTAGGTTTTATGGCGTTTTATGTAAATAATGGATGCAGCCCTTTCGTTTTTCTTTACTTAATACCCTTAATATTAAAAGGTAAACAAGTTTCGGTTTGTTTGAATTATATCGAGGCCGATTTTCGGGGCGCAAAATATTTTCATTAAATGTTTTTCTTAAAATTGCGACAATTTTTTTTAATTAAAATTTAAGTAAATTATGATAGCAGGGCGCCCTCTGGTTCGAAATAATATGACGTCATCAGGGCCGCTAGCTAGCTGAAGTAATTTTGCGGTTATGCCAATGCAATTGTCATATTTACCACATCAATAAGCTCTGGTAGCATCCCAACATAATACTAGCCAAGAAAAACTGTTCTGTTCTATTACTCATTGAATATTAACGCTGTAAAATACAAGAATAAGATAATTGATGAAAAAAACAATTATATAGAAACTGGCCGAAAAGCATATTGTAAGCCCGCAGGTTATTACTGCCGCGAAACATTTTGCGTTCTTGTTACGTCCTCCTCGCGTCGTTTTCCTCATTACCGACCTTCAGTCGTGACTCCCCTGCTGCATCAGTTTCTCCCGTACGATTTCCCTCCATCTGCTGCGATCCTTAGCTTCATGAAGGGCATTGTGGAAGTTGATGTTTAGAGAAGATCGTATTTGGTCCGACCATCTCGTGGGACGGCGTCCTCTGGGACGTTTGCCATCTACCTTTCCTGTCACCATCAGCTGTTCTAGATTGTGACCCTCTTTACGAGCAATATGTCCGAAGAATTCCAGTACCCTACCTTGTTACGTAGGAACCGACAAAAAACCAATACCTGAAAGTATAATCTTAATTAGTCCCTGACCACGACATCTACTACGTATTTCAAACGTCCGAACTAACATAATCTACTAACATAATTAATACGTCAAGCAAAAACTTTGTATCCCTTTTTACGAAAATTGCGCGGACGGAGGAGTATGAAATTTCTCACAATTATAGAGAATATAGAGAAGGAGTGCAGAATGTTAATATTTTTTTAAATTAATGCATAAAAGATACATTAAATCAATAAAAAAAACATTACACACACTCCATACCATGTATAGTTATTTGACGCACACACGCATGCATACTATTTATAGTCAAACTTTTGTTCTTCACGTCTGTGGTCAAATTGAGAATAGATTAAATATTGTTTGTCTTTATTAATATTTTTTTATAGTGTAGCCTTAGCGAAATTTGTGATTATAGAAGTATAAAATACAATCATAATAGTGTACAAACTTACAATTTCATTTAATTATAGTCGAATTTCGACTACTGGGAGACCTCTAGTGACAATAAAAACGCAATATCAAATCGTAAAATTACTCGTACTTATAATTATGTCGAAGACTCCAATATTCTGAATTTATCAAATCCATGCACAATAGTAGTGACAGATATTTTTGGACCGTATAAATTGTGTACGGTGTAAGACCGTTTGATTGGTAAGAGACGCCGCCTCCTAACCGCTTGAACGTTAACGAGAAACCGTCGTTTGTTACTAGCCGGAGTCGGGGAACTGTTTATCAATTTATTTGTCGGTGAATTTCGAGTGCTCTTGTTCAGTATAAATAAGTACAGCTATAAACTTAATGTAAGGTATTTGTAGGTTGATTTTGCTTTGACTATAATTCTTTGCTTACTAAATTAAACACATATTCACCCTGGATGCATTCATGACAATCCGCCCACACATAAAATCTGTCTGCAACCGCGCCGCGTGAAGTAAAATATCCTTCGGAACAAGATGACACTTGATAAAACTTGCATAATACCCGTCATGAAATACACGAGTGTGGTGTTCGCTCACACGGCCCGCACTCACATATCCTCCCTCCAATCCCTACAATCCCTATTTGCAGGATAGTCGTCGGAGCACCATGTACGTGAGATACGTCGACTTACACGACAACCTGGGTCTTAAGTCTATCCGGAAATACCTGAAGTCAGCGTCGGGACGGTACTTCGATAATGCAATGCGTCATGACAATCGCTATATCGTTGCCGCCGCTGACTACGCCCCGACTCTTGGTCATGCAGGAGCCAGTTACCGTTGACGCCCTAGACACGTCGTTGACTCGGTAAAGAGTTCGACGTGCAACCGAACCCATACATCAGCCCGAGTTTCTCCCCTGATCTTCTGAGCGGCGCGCGATTCCGATCCGATATTGGATGCATTTGCGAAGCAGCTTCCCTTAAGTTGTTCGGGTAGCTGTTAGTAAATCCTTTCTTTCTAAATATAATCTTTAGTAAAATAACCAATGCTCTCCAAAGTTCAATATTTAATTAAATAAAACTCGTAGGTGTACCTATTGTTTTGCAACTCTTTTGTTCCATGAATTCCCTAACATCTAAGTTTAGACCAAATCAACTTATCCATATAGTAAAAAATTTCTTTCAAAATATACCATCATTTCAGTACTGAAAACTGAACGATCCGAACAAACCAATTACAGTAACCGATATCCTTGTGGAAGCACCTCGTTATTCCCATTACGGCTCGTGTTCCTTATTGTGAAAATGTCGTTAAATTGAAAATGTTTTCATGCACACAACATTTCGGACATTCGCTAAACACATGTTATTGTATATGTAACGCTTGTAAAATCTCTATATATAAAAATGAATTGCTGTTCGCTAGTCTCGCTAAAACTCGAGAACGGCTGAATCGATTTGGCTAATTTTGGTCTTGAATTATTTGAGGAAATCCAGGGAAGGCTTAAAAGGTGAGAAAATATAAAAAAGCTCGGAATTATATAAAAACAGACAATTTTGTTTTTCCTTTGATGTGTCCCCTTGATGTGTCTTTTATTTATCGATTGAGGCACTACGAAGTCTGCCGGGTCAGCTAGTCTACAGTAGAAACTGATAGAAATAAAATTAACAACTGAAAACCAATGATTTGGTTGTGTAATATTCTCGCTTTCGTTCCGTCAAAAAGAATGAGCACGACATGGAAATTTGCGCGAACGAATACTGCAAAAACAGTTCGAGGGGAACGTACTGCAATTTTGTATTTCATACGAATCATTACGCTTACAGCCTTTGTATGGCCACCCTCGGGGCGACAAGATCAGACGACTGCACACCGGTAATGGAGGAATAAACATCTCATACTGAGCGTTGCACTGTGTGCGAGTTTCATGAAATTTTGAACTTAAAATGACTTAGTACTAAACAACGATTCGTTTTTAGTGATTTAAATAAATACGATTTTGCTCGATTTTTTTAACGATTGATCAATTTATGCTGAAAGTTTTGTACTAAGTACGCTAGTAAAATTAATAAAATGATTACCTATCTTATAATCGAAATTTGCAATCATACTTTAGACAGATGATAAAATTATCTTTTTATTTTGATAA
This sequence comes from Bombyx mori, assembly GCF_030269925.1. Lineage (NCBI taxonomy): Eukaryota > Metazoa > Arthropoda > Insecta > Lepidoptera > Bombycidae > Bombyx > Bombyx mori. Next base: position 11,443,723 of record NC_085111.1, read on the forward strand.
AGAGGTTTCAAAAATATAGTTTTATTAATTATAGATTAGTAAAATAAATAAAACTATTCTATATACCTACCAAATAATCGTAATCTATACTAATATATAAATCTCCAGTGGTTTTTACGGATGTTCCGTTATAACTACCGAACCATGCATCCGATTGACTTGAAATTTGGTATCCATGTAGAAAATACATGTACTTAATGGATAGGCTATATTTATATGAGTGTTGGACTCCCTACACCAGTTGCGGGAGCGTTAATGATGAGAACATTTGTGAGGGTGAGAAATAAAAATGATAATTTTAAATGCCCAGCGAAGCGGACGAGTGCACCTAGTTTATCCATAATCAAGACTTAGATACTTATGTCCAATAGTGGACCAAAATAGGATGTTAATGCCTTAGAATCATTTTACGCATAAAATCCTCTCTTTATTTTGTCATAGACTGCTTCTATTTTTTTGTCATAACAGGCAGACGACCAGGCGACGCCTCTTGGCGTAAGTGGGCTAAATTGTTGCCTACCGTAGGTATTTAATTTTTTTTCTCTCCTCTTTTTTTTCTCCTGTGTTGCAAATACCAAAAACATATAAGACAACAAGTATACTTAGATCTCACCTACTCGTCCGCGCATAAGTAGTTGGAATAGCCTCTTAGACTACCAGTGAATAGGCAGGGAAAAAATAACTTGAAAATAAAAGGTTGTTGAAATTTATACAACCACGTCGTTTTTGATGAAAAAAAAAAAACAAACCGCCATTATCTACCGCATTATCTTGCTCCTCTTTTCAAATATTTGGACGTTTTATTTGCAATCAACGCGAGCTGGCCCCGCAAAATCCGTAACGATAAAATAATGCCATTTTGATATCTCGCTTAACGTTTAAAATGCTTTAACATGCGTTCGTTTTAATTTCGAATCTGTTCAATGATTGTTCGAAATGATTTTTATTTCCGAGCCGACGGCCCATATGATTTTTAGTGCCCCCGTCCTGAGGTCAGACCGGTCAGAGACGGTCTCAATGGTATTGTGTAACGGCTACCCGATCTTTCAAAAAAAACCACGACTATTTCCCGGAAAAATGGACAGGACGGTCGGATCCTGTCCTGCGATCCCACAGTACGTCCTACTAACAGTAGGTGGTAGGTTACGAATTGTAGGCTTAAGCGGTTTCCGATTCAATTTGAAGCACGATAATAAAATTAATCAACGTGCTACTTTATTGTGATGCAATCTCACATATACATTTTCTGAAGAGTTCATAGGTAATATTTCTGACGTATCACTGTGGCTATTTTTTAAAAAACTTACTGAAACATTTTTTTTTGTATTTTTATGGTCTATATATTGCTGGCAGTACACAATTTAAGGTAAGTCAGCTATAAAAGTATTTTTTTAATACCTACGCTTTTATTAGTTTCATACGTATGTTAGTATGTTTTTTTTTTATTGCTTATATGTGTGGACGAGCTCACCTGGTGTTAAGAAGTTACTGGAGCCCATAGACATCTACAATGTAAATGCGCCACCCATCTTGAAATATGAGTTCTAAGGTCTCACTATAGTTACAACGTCTACCCCACCCTTCAAACCGAAACGTATTACTGCTTTACGGCAGAAATAGTAGAGGTGGTGGTACCTAACCGTGCGGACTCACAAGAGGTCCTACCACCAGTAAAAAATGTACGCTTTTTTTTACAATAAAATCATTTTTTCTTACACTATTTTTACGGCTGGCATGACTCCAATTTCCAAAAATTTACAGGAAGTTTTCAGATTGACCTGGAAGATGATACGGTGTTTGGTATCGATTTAATCAATGTCAAACCATAGATCGACCAGCAAAACGGGCTGGGTTTCATTTTAGTTTCATCTTAAAATACAATCTTCATTTAACGCTAAGCTATGTATAATGAATTGAACAGTGATTCCCAAAGTAGTTTGTCTACGTAGACTTAAAAAACAGATCTTTACAATGTGTAAATGGGTCCTAAAATTTTAGGGAACTTATTTGATATTACATAAGGAGAAGCTTATTGAAAAAAATCTAGGCGTATCTAAAATTGTTGTAGCATCATAGAAAGTTTCGTAATCTCTAATCCAATTAAACGAAATGAAGAATAATTATGTATATTAATGTCCCTTTAACTCTACACCAAAGAAAATAATTCCTAATCTCTTTACTACGCATAACTGGTACGAAACAACAAACAAAATGTTATCTGCCCATTAAATAACTCCATTCTTTAACACTTTAAGCGCACTAACGTTGTTAGCGAGAACAAAGAAAAAACATTCACAATTTCACCCGCAATATACGAAACAAAAGCTTTCGCGATCCACGAACACTCCTCATTGTTGAACGTAGGAGATAGTTTTCATGTGTAATTAAAGTTTGCCGTTCGGATAATATCGGTTGTGATTGCAGGCAACTACTTAATTACGGCGATCCCCCGGGAACCGATCGACTCGGCCCGCGAACGCCTTCGAAGATTTACTGCTCTTGACCTCATTTGATCCGAGTCTCTGGTCGGCAAACAACTTGTAAATTATTACGACGAGATTAGAATCAAATTAACGAAACTTTACGGTTTGATAGAGCCGATGCGGAAAACAATTTAAACTAATCAAGAATGGGTCAGTCGAGTTTGTTTTTGATTATTACAAACTTTCATAGTTTGCTCGCTGTGTTTTTGTTAAATTAATATAATTGCACATATTTTTAGAATAACTAGCTGAGCCCGTCCGCTTCGCTGGGCATTTAAAATTAACATTATTATTTCTCACACCCCACAAAGATTCTCATCATTAACGCCCCCGCAACTGGTGTAGGGAGTCCAACACTCATATAAATATTAGCCTATCCATTAAGTACATGTATTTTCTACATGGATACCAAGTTTCAAGTCAATCGGATGCACAGTTCAGTAGTTACAAGGGAACATCCGTAAAAACCACTGGAGATTTATATATTAGTATAGATTTAGTCATTTCTATATTTACGTCATCAGTACTAAAAAAGACAGCAAATTTACAAGCTATTAAAAAATTAAGAAGTCAATATTGAGATCGTCATTAAAACAAATCAGAACATAATCTTGTACGCAAGTTAATTTAACTAAATGTCTCACACTACTCCACCTATTTATGATGTGAAGCAGTAATGCGTTTCGGTTTGAAAGGTGGGACAACTGTTGCAATGTAAAACTGAGACTTAAAATCCTTGTCTCAAGATCGGTGGCAGCATTTACGTTGTGGATGTCTATGAGCTCCGGTAACCACTTAGCACCAGGTGGGGTTTGAGCTGGTCCATCTGGGATGGCCTATTCCCATTTAGTAATAAAAAAAAACCTGGTGTCGTGGGACACCGAATAGGAACGAAGTTCCTTATTTTATAAATATTAATTTTAAGTTCTATTCGAGGTATAAAGAAAACAAAACTGGAGGTTTTGCAACAACCCACAGTCATTCGGTAATGTGCGAACTTATTGTGGTACACTTCATTCACGGTTCTTTGCATAAGAGTTAGTGTATTGCGCAAACGACCGCTCTGAGACCGTGGTCAATGAATGATAAAAAAATATGTTATTTTTTGTACGTTATTACAAAGTTAAGTCGTACACTGTGTGCATTACTAATAAAAATCTTACGTTACGGACGTTTTTTCCCGGTTAGGGTACCCCTCCGCATCGTCCCATAAGGAACTTCGTTCCAAAAAATTTTAGGCAAATATCAACAAATTATTACCACCATCCTGTCGAACTGTCACGAAACAATGTTTTCCAATTAAAAAATCATGAAAGTCATTAGTTAGTACTTTACTATTGAGATTTTTTTACTTGAAGGTGGATAACGTCATTAGCGTTAGTTAAAACACCAGGCGGGCCATAAGCTTACTATCCATTATGCTCGTAACAAAAGCTTTTTAAACAAATTTCCACAAAATAAACTTTGTCACAAATACCTACCGAATCAGGGAACATTTACAGCTGCTCACAGATATTTCGATATTTCTAAACAATTTTTTTATTAGTTCGTAGTCCGATTTTTCCGACGGGAAAATTGGAATTTTATACGTTCTTTTTTCGGCAGGATATTAAAACGTTCGTGGTGTATCTAAAATTGAAATTTTCATCAGAATATTTCTTGTTTACTCATTTCCTAGGCTAGCGGTGCCACGTTTTCCCGTAAACAAAACCATCGCTGTTTTAATTAACTATACCGGGAACATCACGGGTTCGAATTGCAAAATGAAAAAAATATATATCAAAACAATAACACAACAAACTTATCTACGAAACAAGCCCAAAGCACGTACATTTACAAATGTAATGAACGAACCTAAGCAACGAAAAACGATGTCAGCATAAATGAGGAATCAAGCCACGTAGACCGTTAATTAAGGCAAATTCTTGGTGAGAAAGAACTTGAATATTTGCATCAAGGGAACAATCCGGGCAGGAGCGATTTCATTAAAAAAAAAAAAACGACAAAAGAATCACGTTCCTTAAGAATTTCATCGCTATCGTGAAGAGGGAGAAAAAGAAAATACAATTAGATTATAAGGGACGGCAAATAAAATTAGTTCGCATCTGAAAGTTCTCGAGGCAGATTTTATTGATACTCGTCTTTCAATAGTAATAGAAATAACTCTCGTAACATTTTTCATTTATGAAATTTCTCAAAGCGGAAGAAAATAAAGTAACGATTAAATTATTATTTTTGTGTTCGTATTATGTATTATATTTAAATGTGTATATACATAATTGTTTAAAGTAAATTACAAAATACTTTCAAACATTTAGAGCTATCAAAATGAAAGAGTAATCAACTCGCCTGTTAAAGCTGCATAGATGTAAAAGAAAATTGACCGTGTCGATAGTCGCTAATCAAAAATACAAAATTAAAAACAGAAAAAAATAAAACATATACCGTTATATTATAAACTTTAATGTGTTTGCGATAAAAATATAAGTTTTTTAATATTAAAATGAATATACTAGGTTCTCGGTGCCGTAGGACAAGGGCAAGGCATCAATAGTGCCTGTTGTAATCCCCAACCAGGCGGAGGGGGACACTGCTGTAAGCTTGTTAGGCCGCATGCTGGTTCGGAGGCAAATCTACCATTTCTGTTCAACAAATAATTAGTATCTATTATAACTATAATCTAAACTTATCTATAATGTTTTATTACAAAAGATTTACTCTGAAATGCGCTTTTACTCTACAATTCAGTTTTTTCCGAACTTCAAGGCAAGATACTGTAGTCATCGTCGCCCAAAGGATAAGAAGCCCAGTGCATTCGTATCGAGTGATGATACGATCTTCCAATCCCTTTCACAAGTATTAATTGTTTTAAAGCAATACGCACCTACTTAATACGTGCTTACAAACGACTTCGAAAAATTTCGGTGGTAGATTCTGCGAAACACTGCTCTTGCTAGGGCTAGTGCTAGCTAGTGTTTGTTACCTGAGAGAATTTGCTAACAATGCTAACACTAGCTGTAGCAAGAGCAGTGTTAGCAAATTCTCTCAGGTTGAGCTCGTGAGCTCACTTAAAGTCTGGGCGTAACTGAAATAGCCCTTTAGGCTGCCAGCAAATAAGTAGGAAAAGCTTTTTAAAAATGCGATAACGGAACAACATCATTTAATAAGAATCAGCCATACATCAAGGGATACGACTAATGTAAGATCTCTTATTCGACCACTATTCAAACCATGTCTGCAACGAAATCTTTCAATTCCAATCTAAAGGATGGGAAAGTCTCATGGTGAATGGCAGCATTTAGCATGGTAATGCTCGTGAGCTCTAATAGCCGCTTAACACCAATTGGACCGTGAACTTATTCATCCATCAACGCAACAAAAGCGAGATATAACTTTTTAAGTGACATATTTTACGTTTACTTCAGGGCCAAGCCAAGTAGGCTTAGTAACATTTATACTTCGGAATCGATCCTAGTCAATATGTATCGATATTTCACAATTAAAAAATTATGACTAAGTAAGTATACACATACTGAGGTCCCGCCGGTGGAATTCCTCCGCATCTCAAGGTCTGTATTATGTTGTAAACATCACATACATCAACGTCTTCCTGCAATGTTGTAAGTTTTTGAATAAACCATATGAAATATTTAGTTTAATTTAAAAAAAATGTTTAAGATGTCAAACACATTTACATATATAGATTTTAAACGTAAAGAAATAGAAATCACGAGACATGGTAGTATAATTCGTCCCGGCTTTTTTACATCACAATTTTCAGTACAGTAGCGTTTCCAAACAACATTTACTGGTGGTAGGACCTCTTGTGAGTCCGCACGGTTAGGTTCCACCACCCCGCCTATTTCTGCCGTAAAGCAGTAATGCGTTTCGGTTTGGAGGGTGGGACAGCCGTTGTAACTATACCGAGACCTTAGAACTTATATCTCAAGGTGGGTGGCGTATTCACGTTGTGGATGTCTGTGGGCTCCAGTAACTACTTAGCACCAGGTGGGCTGTGAGCTCGTCCACCCACATAAACAATAAAAAAATCCACGTATCCCAGGCTGTGGGATAATGTTTCGCTACTAGAGGCTCTGCAAACCAGTTTATAAACAAACGCACTGTAGATAAACAAAGTATTTCCTGTTGCATTGCCGACATGAACGTCAGATATCATTTACTAAATATAAGGCGACCCAAGCTTATAGGTTTCTGATTTGTCATCTCTAATAATAATAAGAATATTGGAGATAAATGGAGAAACTTTCAAGAGTAAGATGTTATTTTTTACTCAACACATTATAATGAATTAAAATGATGAAAATCATGAATAATTCAAACTGGACAAGGCTACATTTGTGTGTACATATTAATATTTCAGAAGTGAATGAAGAAAGAGAAGATGAGATTATTGAGATATATGTATATGTACGGAACCGACATAGATGAATGAATGATGACATTATGTATCGAAATGTACTCATGTGAGTATGATATATTTACTGTTTATTTTATTATTTACTGATTATTTATTTACTATATATTTTTATTACATTGCATTTACTATTATACTATCGTAAAATATGATTTCAGGAGTTTTAAAGGCGAATCAAAAAGTTTCGACAGGTTTTTCTGGTTAGATATTTTGCTAATAGAATTATTTAATTTGATATTCATATTATGTTTAGATTAAGTTCTTATAATAATATATATGCCCACGTAAGATACATACAGATAAATAGATAAATTATTACTTTATTTTGTGTTTCTGTTGCTAAGCAATGATGTGTTCCAGCTTAAAGGGTGGGATAGCCCCTCTAAAATACAATTGGGTATTCCACCCCGTAGTAAAAGGGGTGACAACATTCACATTCTATAATCTTAAAGGCCCCGCTAACCAAGTGGGCTTTTAGTTCATCTACTCGAAAACCAAAATCAAATACACTTTTACAGTCGTTAAAGTGAGTTCCTTTAACAGTGAAATGGAAAGGTTCAAAATAATTTGAGATTATCGAACTTCAAAGGAACTTTTATTGAAAACGGAAATGATCTGATTCCAGATCAGAAGGTTGCGTGTTCAAATCACGTCGGGGTCACCAGTGTGAGGTTTTAGTGGTGAGGTTTGTTGTGCATTAGTTGAGTTGTCCTCCAGAAACCTCATCATAGCGGTCAATAAAACACTACTATAATTACATGCTTATTCACGTCAGCGACCGCGGTGGATCCCTGTACGTTAACCACTAACTGATTAACGTACCTATATTGCGTATGTTGCTTATAGTACGCTAAGCGGGGTGGGGTATAATTCCCATACAGTTTGATACTTACGTAATAGTCATCATCAACAACAATCATGGGAGCGTTGACGCATGCTCCTTGACATTGGACTGTGTCAACTCCAAACAAGCCGTCAGCGGACACACTACCAACGCAACAGCAGGTCGCCTGTTCTACTGCGCTCAATATACTGTCTGATCCACGGAGCATACAAGGGGTCGTTATGCAAACTTTAACGTTGAACTTTCCCCTGAACCTTCTAGAACATCGGAAACAAAATCTAACATTGTATTATATTCACTGCAGAAAATTGCATCCAAATCGAAAACAGAGGTACTTTTGCTGCTAATAAAACCCGATTGCGCTCCGATGTGACGCGTATATCACGGAAATACACCAATTTATCGAAACTGCTCCCGCGCCAATTGTACGTTGAAAGTACTGACAAAAACCTTCCCTGAAATGCCAAGAACAACATTACCAAGTCAATCGTAAAAATGTTGTTTCTTGCCTGAAAGGTAATGACGAAAAAGACCTTTACACGGTGAATTTTCTTTTTTTTAACTTCACACGTAAGTCTAACTTGTCTTTTTTTTTATTGCCTTTGTAGGCAGACGAGCATACGGCCCACCTGATGGTAAGTGGTCACCGTCGCTCATGGACGTCAGCAATGCCAGGGGCAGAGCCAAGCCGCTGCCTACCATTAAGTACTCTCCGCAAGCCTCGTTTGAAGATGGACATGTCATAGCGCTCGGAAAACACCGTGGAGGGGAGTTCATTCCAAAGCCGGATGGTACGTGTCAAAAAAGACCACCTACCTTTTGTTCATAGTATAGAATGTAGCCCACTCATAGACTCTCATTCTAGGAACGCTTAGTATTTCAGCGACCTTATGCATAGCTGAAATCGGGACCCATCCGATCTGACGCTGTGCTATATCCAAGCAAGCACCAAGAGCCGCTCTTTCAGCTCCTTCTGGATAATTTTGTACTAAAGCGGCAATCCTCTGAAAATGAAAAAGAGAGTGTGAGAGAAGTTCTCATTTTTGGAACGAAGTTCCTTATGGGACGATGCGGAGAGGTACCCTAACCGGGAAAAAACGTCCGTAACGTAAGATTTTTATTATTGGCTATACAGTGTCTAATATAGTAGTATAGTCTACGCGATGACGGCTATTATTATTATTATTCATATAAAGCTCATATCAGCACTCATATAAAGCTGTTTCTTTGTATATTATTATTATATATTTTTTATAAATCATTGTGAATAAAATAAAGTTAATAACTATGTGAAGTATTTTTATTTTTATCAATAAAAGAAATCATAATAAAAAATATATACCCGAATAACTATTTTCTTTATACCTCGAATAGAACTTAAAATTAATATTTTTATAATAAGGAACTTCGTTCCTATCCGGTGTCCCACGACACCACACATCTTTTTTTATTTTATTACTTAGACGGGTGGACAAGCTCGCAAACCACCTGATGTTAAGTGGTTACTGGAGCCCATAGACATCTACAACGTAAATGCGCCACCCACCTTGAGATATAAGTTCTAAGGTCTCAAGTACAGTTTTACAACGGCTGCCCCACCCTTCAAACCGAAATGCATTACTACTTCACGGCAGAAATAGACGGGGGGGGGTGGTACCTACCCGTGCAGACCCACAAGAGGTCCTACCACCAGTATACTACACAGTATTTATTACACATCAAAACACAAATGATATTAAAAAACAGTCCACAAACATCTGTCAAACCGGAAAGATTCCGGTTTTTGTCACAGAAACAAATCGGATGTTATAAAAAGTGCGGGCATGAAAAAAACAACTTATTTTTTAAATACAAAATATAAAATTCAATTATTTTTTCTTTATCTTAAGTGGCAAAAACAAATTAGATTATAACTCAATCAGTAATATCCCAATAAAAAAAAAACAAAAAGAACTTCATTGTACCTAAAATTATTTGCAAGGTTAATTATTTGTAGCAAAAAATTTTCACGCAAAAAATCATTTTCACTTTGATAAACGAGACGAAAAGCCACGTCAATTCACTACTCAATTCCATTCGTTATAACGGTAGCTCATTATAATTGTATTGATGTTTGTTCAGTTCCAGTCGTCATATTATTTTTAATAAATACACGTGTTGGGTTACACGTAATTTAGTTTTCATTTTGTAGATAGGTCGGTGTTAAAAATAACAATTTTTACAGCCTTCCTAGTAGTTACCAGGGCCCATAGATATCAAAACGTAAATGCGGCCACTGAACGGGCTAATTAGAGGCCTAGAACCTAAACAAACCTCAGGGACACTTCGGAAAATGGGCAGCATCTTTCTCTTCTTTTTTTTTTATTGCTTTGATGTGTGGACGAGCTCACAGCCCACCTGGTGTTAAGTGGTTACTGGAGCCCATAGACATTTACAACGTAAATGCGCCACACACCTTGAGATATAGTTCTAAGGTCTCAGTATAGTCACAACGGCTGTCCCACCCTTCAAACCGCAACGCATTACTGCTTCACGGCAGAAATAGGCGGGGCGGTGGTACCTACCCGTGCGAACTCACAAGAGGTCCTACCACCAGTAGTATTCTATACCATACCATATATACATATCATATATACCATACCGTATAGGTATACCAGCGTACTGCCCTCATCAGGGGTATTTTACTTGCAGTGGAGCGTATTGTAAGCCCGCACGGAAAGGTAACTCCATCATACTTATTGTTTCCACGAAGTAATCATCCGTTCCAGCTTAAAGGAAGCTTCGTCCTCATGAGCCGTGAGCTTAAAAGCGCCCATTAAACAAATCAATTGTAACTAATAAACTACAATCTGTAGCTCTCATTTTAACGAACCGCTTTAGCACCAGTAAAAGAAATTCCCAATGCCCGAATAAAACATAAAATTTGAGCAAAATTGACAATTTGCCAAGTTGACAACTAATTAATACCAAAAAACAATTGGACACTGATGTATTATTTTTATGTCCCATTCCTTATAAACACCACATGTAATTCACGTTGGGCATCGCTCACCCAATGTGTGGACCAACATTGTTATATAGAAATTCCAGCTCACCGTCATGTTGGCTTCGGTGAATTCAAAAGGTGTCTTGGCATTGTTATCTTCACTATCTCTGTGGACGTTTAACTCTTCACTACAAAGTTTCATCGTAGATGAGACTCCGCGTGTGAGTGTAATCTGTGAAATAGCCGTTCCGTGTTTATTTTATTTAAGTCATCACCGTAAGTGGACTGTAACAAAGATGTTGAATTCCAAGTATTTTATTGTTATTTTAATATTTTAAAAACGTTTTATGATGAAGTAAGTAATTACTTTTTTGGAACATATGACAATTTTGACATAATGGCATATCCCTTTTCGAGGTTTCTAGTGTTCGGAATAACGTACATGCTACCCTTCGACCACATTCAACGCTATTTTCTATCGCCGGGGCAGTATGATAAAATAATGATAATGATATAATGATAATATTTTTAATTACTGAGTACTTTGTACAGCTGATAAGCAACTATCTGTGTATCAATCTTAGTTTAATTTGAGATTTTATTAAAATCTCTCACCTTACGAAAAACACCTTTGATAGACAACATAATTATTTGTTGAATCCTACTGGGCTTTACGATGAAAAAACCAATTATACTTAAACAGTTCACTTTTAATCTGAAAACCGAAATCACATGTCAATGTCACAGACAAATAAAACGGTAGACAAACTCTTTAAAATTAAATTTAAAGTAGGTATTCGCAGTGAAAAGAAATTCGTGAAGGCGTGCTCTGCGGAGATAAGCTGATTCAATTAATAATGTACATTCAAACGGACCTTGAACCTTCTTCCAAAATAAATGAGAGCTAAATAAAATAAAAACCCTTTTTGTATTTATTACATTGTACATTTCGCAAATTAATTCGTTTTACACATTGTGTTATTATTAGGAATTGGATCACTGGTTGCGATTTGAAAGCATCAAATTACACATTAAGAAGAATAGAATCTTTTTTTTTTTAAGTTGTCGTATGTAATTTAGGCTAACACACTCAATGAGTACAATAATTGACGGCGTAATATGAGCACACACGATAATGGTTCACCATTTCCGCATTTTTCTGTTACTAAGCAATCGCGCGTTTCGGTTCCAAGGTTGGAGCAGCCGTCATATGATACAATTGAGGCCTTAGTGTCTCAAATTGCGATATCCCCTTTATCATTTATGTGGACTTCGGTAACAGCAGGTAACAATATAAGATCGTCCTTTCTAGATGAATGATCACTTAATTCAAAGAATATATTTAAATATCCAAGCGCAGTGAACCCCTTTTTTCAGTTTTTTGAACTAGAAACAACACAAAATATTTGCATACTTTATTTGTTTACCTCGAATACTAGGGCAATAAAAAGTAAACAGAAAGTTTAGGATGCGGCGCGGAAACGTTAGGGAAAGTGTTTTCAACGATATAAAAAGTTGTTAGCCGCCGACCGATATTAACGGATATTGGAAAAAGATGGTAAAGACGAGCGTTGCCGGATCAAGAAGTGGGCACTAATATTCCCTGGGTGCAATATCGGGGTTCATTGCTATAAAATCGCTCGAGGCGAATATCTCGGGAAAGATATTGACCCACTGGTATTCGCTGAGGAAGCAGATATCTGAGGCAATTTCAACATCATAAGCGATGTTTATCGTGTAACCCACTGACCTATGTAAACTCGTCACATGTCATCGTTACGTAGCCCCTCGCAAATACCTAACGGTTCGGATAAGTACTTCTGTAGAACTTTAGTAACTGGCTTAACCATCAACTTTAATAGGTCACTTACGGACCAAAACGCACACATAAATTACAACTTCCAAAAGTCAAAAGTTTTAAGTAGTAGTAGTAGTATGCTGGGATATTTTTTTTTTTTTTATTGCTTAGATGTGTGGACGAGCTCACAGCCCACCTGATGTTAAGTGGTTACTGGAGCCCATAGACATTTACAACGTAAATGCGCCACACACCTTGAGATATGGTTCTAAGGTCTCAGTATAGTCACAACGACTGCCCCACCCTTCAAACCGAAACGCATTACTGCTTCACGGCAGAAATAGGCGGGGCGGTGGTACCTACCCGTGCGGACTCACAAGAGGTCCTACCACCAGGATATGATTGAGATTTGCTAATTTTTCAAGCCACTGACTTTATTTTGCTAAAGTCTAGTCGTACTGTTCACTGGCGCTCAAAGTCTAGTTACAAATTCAAACCCAAATAATTTAACAGTGAATTCTTCGCTTACTTCATATAATTCAATGAAATTTCTGGCTCCCTTGCAAATATACAGAAACGTTTTACCAAATTAAATTTATTGTCGACTGCGGCGTCGCTCGTTAGGTGAAAACGCATTTTCAATCGAGCGGCAAAAAATGTTCGACATCTATTTTTAAATCAGCGGTAGGCAGCGCGTCGTAACCTTTTTGTCCTTTCTCAAATATGGACTTGATGTTACAAAATTTGAATATAAGATAATGTTAAAAAGTTGGAAATTACGTCAATGTTAATAATGATTAAAACATAATTATGAACAATGACGAAACTCATTAGAAAGTTACACATAATTTTTATACTATGCAACTTTTGGATGAAGCATATAAAATATTTGGTCAAAAGGTCTTAATTTCTCAATGACCGAAAATGTTCGTATCTTTAATAGAATAACTTTTCACTTATGTAATTTTTATTGAAAATGTCCGAAAAATCATAAATCAGCAAAGCTATTGTAGTAAATTTATAGGTTGCCTTAACTTGAGCCGCCAAAATAATAAAGAACTTGATTATGAACATAACGCCTATTCCCTTAAATTTTACAGATAAAAGACATTCTCACTGTTCTATGAATCTACTATTATAAAAACAATCACAGTAAAATATTGTTAAAAAAGATAAGTGTATCTAAGTCTAAATCTTTCTTAATTCTGGAGCTAGTTACGTTTGGGTGATTGATGCTGTTTCGTTTATCGTGATATTGTATACATTAATAGATAATTTTTTTTCATCAATCATCAGATTTTAATCAAATCAAAATGGGACCACGTTCGAATCAAACCCGAGCGATGTAAACAAAAATCAACGTAACCGATTTAGTTAAAGCCGAGTTATTGAGAGGCACACAAAAAAATCCGAATTCAAAGCTTTACTTTTATTCAAATGAGTAAAACTCACTAAAATACTCAATAAACTACGTTGCTACATACAACAAAGGAATATGAGATATGTAATTTGTAAATTGTATTTCTAATCTATACCAGATTCAATTGATTGTTGGTCTCTTTTTTTTAAAATATGTGTTTGCTCTAGTCACCTCGGTCTATTAAATGAAATATGGTAAACATGACAAACATTGCAGCGTTCATCGACAGTGCGTTTCCAAAGATCTTTTTTGCCACGTACCATTCGGCTTTGGAATGAACTCCCCTCCACGGTGTTTTGCAAGCGCTATGACATGTCCTTCTTCAAACGAGGCTTGCGGAGAGTACTTAATGGTAGGCAGCGGCTTGGCTCTGCCCCTGGCATTGCTGACGTCCATGAGCGACGGTGACCACTTACCATCAGGTGGGCCGTATGCTCGTCTGCCTACAAGGGCAATAAAAAAAAAAAAAAATTCAATTTAAAGTAAATTCCAAATCCAAATATTTTCTTGTTTAATTTAGAGTTTGTTATTTTTTCTTTACAATTCTCATCATTTAGACAATTAAGTTTTTATGGTCGCCAAATGTGTTATCGAAGCACAGCAACTTTGCTTTGAAACTCTGCAAATACTGTAAGGCTTTACTGATATGAAATAAATATAAGGTTTAAAAAATTAAAGTATCCATGAATGTTCACCGTCGCCATTCTGTTAATATTTCTGTATTTGTATAATAATTCTGTATGTGTTCATTTTGGAGCACGGAAAATGAGCGATCAAAAAAAAAGGAAATTTCTGCGCTGTTCTAATCTTGAAAGACACTGACATCTTGGACGAGGTGGCCCTCATGCGAAGGAAAATATCACTTGCCACTTGACTGTAATATTATAGTACACAAACAGGCCGTCCAAACAAGACTTAATGGCTCCTTCAGCTTTGATATCATTATATATACGGTAAGTATTTTGACTATTATTTATTACTGGTGGTAGGACTCTTGTGAGTCCGCACGGGTAGATACCACCACCCTGCCTATTTCTGCCGTGAAGCAGTAATGCGTTTCGGTTTGAAGGGTGGGGCACCCGTTGTAACTGTACTTGAGACCTTAGAACTTATATCTCTAGATGAGTGGCGGCATTTACGTTGTAGATGTCTAAGGGCTCCAGTAACCACTTAACACCAGGTGGGCTGTGAGCTCGTCCACCTATCTAAACAATAAAATAACGTTGGATTACTTGAAATTAATATTATGAATATTGTATTCGAATTTTCTTTTTGAATTTCAAAAGATATTCGTAAATCCCCTTTCAAACCTTAGATAACTCAAGGGTTTGAAGTTATCGGTACGTACCACCTGACAGCGAATAAGAGAAACTCCATATTTTGTCGTTAAGGGAGGTATGCAGAATAAAATTAAATTATGCCAGGGATTATGCTGACATAGGAAAAGGTACTCTCTAAAAAGACCCTTGTAATCAAAAACCTTTACCTCGGCAAAAATTGTTTCATAATTAAAATAATTAAAGAGTTATGGAGAAATTGTGATTATTTAATGTTATAATTTATATTTTGTGGTATTTCTTTAATTTTATGAAGGGTTAGCCTAGGTTGAATTCCAAAATAAATTTGTTCGTTACTTTTTTATAATATGTTACCAAAACATACGTCATTGTTTGCCCTAATCAATTACCCCGACGCTTGGTTTTGAGTCGACTGTATGCGATACTTATTAACTAGTTATGGGAACTGTGAAATGAGGGATGAAAAGAGACCGTGCGTTAACTTGCTCATTACTTTTCTTTATAAAACTTGGACTTTATTTATTTCCGTGCGCAGCCACACTTCGTCATCACTCGACAATTCTTCAATATAGAAATTGTCACAAACCAACATTCTGATGACATTTGACGAGCTCTCTTTTGAAGAACTCAGACAATTTATTTGCAAATCATAATTAGAGTTAGGAAATAAGTAGTAAAATTAGTGAAATTAAAACCGAATATTGCCTCAAGTTTAATAGGGTATGCTGATAAAATAGCCGGTAGTTTTAAAATCTAGTTTCTATTGGATAACACCACTCACCGGTTCGTGCTTCTGTTATTGTAAAATAATAAATTAGCACATTATACAACACACATACATCGCACCAAATTGTGAGTTGAAAATTGAATTACTTATTTTGATACTTTAAGAACACGTAAACTTCAGTAGCAAACATAAGAGCATTGAATCGAGCTCTTTTCATAAACATTTTAAGAATTCTTGCCAAAGCACCGAAGAACTTCTTTTAATAGTTTACTAAAGTAGAATAGTACATTAACAAGAAGAACAAAAGTAATTTAAAATTCTAAAGTAAACTGACTTGGCATGGCTTTGCTAAGAAATCATAAAAGTAAATTCTTATACAAAACATTAGGTCTATACCTACAATATTATCATTTAGTACACAGAAAGTTAAAGTCATTTGTTTACAGATATTTTTTATTGCTATCAATCAAAATAAACTTGCCGGGTATGGATGCTTCTCTACCTGCATAGTGGTAATTTTTCAATGCCCTTCTTGACGAAGTCAGTTGCACGGGAGCAAACACGCTCTTCAAAGGCATAATGCCTCTTGGGTATTTTTTTTTTACCGGCCAAGAAGTTTTTCAAGCTTTGGAAAAGTAAAAGTCGATCGGTGCAAGGTCTGGCAAGTACAGAATATGACGCAATAGTTCCAACCCTAACTTTTTTTTTAACCTTTGTTGATAGCCTTGAGGGAGAGGCTATTTCAGCTTCACCCTAAGGTGTAGGTGAGCTCACGGGGCTCAAACCGGAGAGTTGCTAACACTGGCCCTAGCAAGAGCAGTGCTTCGCAGAATCTACCACCGGATCGGAAACGCGACCCACTGAGAAGATCCGGCGAGAAACTCAGTGGGCTGTGTCTATGGGTTAATTCGCTCGTCGAGCCCTTCGTCGCAAGCGACGGGCTCGGTGAGGACGGTGACCGGGGCCAACCCTAGCTATTGTAGCTTGAAGACCATCCGTTGTGCGGTATGAAGTCGAGCGTTGTAGTGTAGGAAGAGCAGGGGCGAACGATAAATTAAGGCTGGCCGGTGAATCGTCGTGGCCTAACGGATAAGACGTCCGGTGCATTCGTGTTGAAGCGATGCACCGGTGTTCGAATCCCGCAGGCGGGTACCAATTTTTCTAATGAAATAGGTACTCAACAAATGTTCACGATTGACTTCCACGGTGAAGGAATAACATCGTGTAATAAAAATGAAACCCGCAAAATTATAATTTGCGTAATTACTGGTGGTAGGACCTCTTGTGAGTCCGCACGGGTAGGTACCACCGCCCCGCCTATTTCTGCCGTGAAGCAGTAATGCGTTTCGGTTTGAAGGGTGGGGCAGCCGTTGTGACTATACTGAGACCTTAGAACTATATCTCAAGGTGTGTGGCGCATTTACGTTGTAGATGTCTATGGGCTCCAGTAACCACTTAACATCAGGTGGGCTGTGAGCTCGTCCACACATCTAAGCAATAAAAAAAAAAAAAAAAAAGAATCGCGAAGTTCTCCGTTATTGTGTCCCATTCCTCACAGTACACATCCGCAGTAATTCTACGTAGGAGCCTAAAATGATTTACCAAACAATGACTGACTTTTTTATTGCTAAGTTTTCGTTTGTGGCATTATCTTGGTCCTGAACCAGGGACTAACCAACATGATGACCGCTTACGATTATTCGATGTTCGAATCGTTCAAACCAATAATTCGTCATGTGTTCATTTTTAGGTCAATCCTCACACGTCATTAATGCTGTGAGTCGTTTGTGCGGTAATAGAATTCCAGATTTTAGAATAGAATACATTAAATTTGAATTTAGAATTTATTATCACATAAATTACGTTTCAGATGACCGGTATTGGAAAATGACAACATTATAGGTTAGACTATTAAATAACACCCATACTGCTTAATAAATTTCAAAAAATAATAACTTTTTAATTTATATCACTTAACCAACTAAAATACCTTATCGCTCCAAAACCATCTTCCAAAACTCGGGAAAATAAGCAAAATCAAAAGACTATGGTTCAGCTTAGAAGTGTATTGACACTTCTAAGTATTGACACTTCTAGACTTATATTGATAAGTCTATAGAAGGACCGAAATCACGAACTAAGGAGATTAAGCCTCAACATTAAAGCTGCATGTTTCTGTACAATGCTCAAACAAGTTTGGGGGAAAAGTTTAGGGTACCTTAAGCGACTCATCATAGGCCTCACAAGAGCCTGTAATTTTAACGCTAAAATTACAGGTCGTAAGCTAAAAAAAACGCAGACAAAACAGCATCCTTGAGAATTTTATCATCGCAAACAAATTCAATGGGAAAAGACCCGAACGACGAATATGTCTGATTAGGTCGAAGCAACGAAGTTCCAATATACATTCCTAAAATTCAACCGTTAAGACAAAACTCTCCGAAATCACCTAAAGATGCAAAACGGTTAATTCTATCTGTTTTACGAGACAATTAAGGAGCGGAAGACATCGGGGCTACGTCGCGTCACGGTTACATTTTGTCTGTAATAAAAGAAGCTGGAACATTTAAACAGAAGATTGAAAACTCGTTACGACCGCCCGTTAAGACTGGGGCGATAAAAGATATAGTCTGCGGCAGCTATACTGTTTATCCATTAATTTTAAATTTATTTTTAACTTAATTTTGCTAAAGGAGACCGAGTGAGTGCTCCGGGTAAAGTGATGCAGACCTGTTTATTCATGTTCTAGTCGTACTTATTATTTTGTACTGATTAAAAAAACAATCTGTTTCTGATTTACGAAAGAGTAAGCCCTATGTATCGGCCCCCTGAGTAGAGAAACTGAATTCGGAATAGAATATTATGCCTTGTCCATTTGAAAGGATAACTTAGATTTGATGGTTTTATTCCTAATTGTAAGGTTATATTACATTGATCTTTTATTTGATGTATTTTGCGGTTTGTATGTATGTATTTTTACAATTTTTTTTATCTGTCTGACTTTACGTACTAATGAGTTCATAATTCCAAACGATAATTATTTTCAATTGAGTTTTGTTTTTTCGAAACTAGACCCGAGTCTAGTTTAATCGTAAAGCAATCAGTTCTTTCAGTAACAAAGTTACGACAAACACTATTTTCAAGAAAATCATATGGTGAATTACTTCATCATCATAGGCCTTACAGCCCAGCGTGGGCCTTAGCCTGGTTCAGTATGTCTCTCCAGACTGCTCTATTCAGGGCTTTCTCCTTCCAGTTCCTGACGCCGATAACTTTGAGGTCGTGCTCCATCTAATCATCGGAATTTGGGTCTGTCACGACTTCTGCAATCCTCTGGTTTGCCATAGAGTAGTTGTCTTGGCATTCTGGTCTCCTGGTTTCCTCCATTCGAACTACGCGTCCTGATGAATTATTTACTCCACGTAAAATAAAATGTGACACTACACGATGAGACAACGTTTTCCATCAGGCGTACTGCACGCCCATTACCTAATAATAATAAAAACAGTAACGACAATTTGTTTATATAATCATCAGACTAACGGTCACAGTATCAAGAAAACTCAATCAAATATTAAATCGGTGTTTCTTGAATGTGCCAAAGAAACAAATCGCTTTGTTTCGAAAGTGTACGCTAACAATTTAACGGAATGCATTGTTGTTACCGACTCTAAACTTTTCCATTAAAAGTTTATGAGCAAGGCGGCTTCCTTGTTATAACCGCTTTTAAATTCCATTTATCGTTAGATCTACTCAGATTGGTTAAACAACTAAGGTTAATTAAATTGGCAGTGGTTTTCTGGTGTCTTTAATCTATCGTCTCACTAGCGTATGGTTTATACACCATCTAACTTCGAAGACAATTAAAAATATTATTACTAAAGCAAGTTTTTAACGTTAATGTGAAATTTATTCGCATTTTCTGTCATTCGTTAATTAAACCGTAATAAAATTATTTCGACGTCTGACATAATAACAATAAATAAATAAAAAAAAGCTTGTATGCAAAAGGTCAAGCCGTAAAGCTTATCTTTTTTCGACCCTTGTCAGAAGTAATACGTTTATAGGCTAATTAATTTACCTGTGAATTCGTTCCTCATGAATCGTTTTGTTTTACGGTCTAAAAAGCAGGGCCTAAATAGGGTCTCAGACCCTCAATGATAGATTTCATTGTGACGAGAGTACCATGGTACTTCGGGGATTAACACTCATTTGTCTAATTTCCACCGAAGCGATACAAATGCCTTTTACACATTTTTCAAAGTGCCCACAGAGATAAATCTTAGCACATTACTTCAATCTCCACCATTAGTCCCCGCTGTGCTGCTGCGGACTGTTTTTTGGCTAGACTTAAAAATACTTTTTGACATCAGACAGCTCTTTGGCTTTGGAATACCGAAGCTTAATACTCAAAGTACTCAAAGCCAGTTGGATCAGATTCGATTGCCATCCATGATATTTTTTATATAATATACTATTCTTAGTAAATCTAGTAAAGCCCAGCCCTAACCGAAATATTAGAATACATAAATTTGATAATACTCACACGATGAAATTGAGTATTGCTATAGTAGACCGATATTGCACCAAACGATTTTGGATCGAAAAATCTTATCATATTATTATACAGTTCGTTTTTAGAAAAAAAAACTTATAAAGGCACAACTATGTACATAAAATGCTCATCCCATTTGCTTTATACCAGTAAATTTCGCAAACAAATCGAAATTACTGCAACCGAAATAGATGACGATGATAAAAAAAAAGAGCGATCTCCGTAAGAAAAGGAATTCTAAAGAAATCCCTAGCAAAATTAACGAAAGTCGAATCATCAACTTTTGAACAAAGAAACTAGGTGACTACAAATTCAGGATTTATAAAATAACCTTATCTTAGACCCTTATAATCCCTACCCGGAACTTTGATCCGTTCAAAATGGAGCAGTCCTACAGAGATTGACATTTACAGCGTTATCTGTCCCAGCAGGCACACCGCGCTTTGAAACTAGCTTTCAACAAAATGTGTCCACGCAAACAGTAAATTAAAGTTAGAAGACGAACAATACTAGAAATCTAAACGTATTAAATATTAAATATATTCAATATCGAAAGTAGTACATGAATAATAGCAGGCATACTTCTCACTAATAATTGAAGTAATGAAATTATCTAGACCTAACCGAGTTTTGGCTCCAATTTTTTCTGGCAATAGTTGTCATATGAACTTTTTATAGACGGAATTATTTTTTCGGAATAACTGCTTTTAGCCATTTTCAGGTAACTTTAATGAGACTGCCGTTTCGAATTAAAGATAGGACAAGCTCCGAAGTAGAATATTAAGTACTACGTACCGACTTTTACATGATAATTTATTCAAATAAAACATTTATTGACAGAGGAACAATTTAGTTGAAAGATGTGATTTATTTTGTTTGATATTTTTGTGTTGTTCCACATGGTAGATTGCAATTCAGTTACTGTGTGCCCTTTTGCTATGACCATAAACTGAAATAGACCCGTACACATCAGAGGGAGTAATGTCACCCTCGGTATATTTCATACGTGTTATGCGAAATCTTCTTTTGCGCTTTGATCGTGGCCCCGGAGTAAATTTCTTTCACAAGAATCTGTATTTCTCATTTCGTACGAAAACGTTTTAAATAAGTACCTACGTACATGTGGAGCTGTTTCATTGACTTTCTGTATCTTTTCGAATGTCGTATCTTTGGTATCTTTGATATTCATTAGGTACTTACTGATTTTGACGGAAAAAATATACTCGTTTGTTTTGAAGTTATAATAGTTGACGTTAAATCAAAATTAATTTTGAAAAGGGCGAGCCTATATTTCAACAAGCAGCAATTGATGCATTAACGTTTTTTTTTTTCTTTTTGAAACCTTAATTTTAAAAGTGAGAAATACTTTGAATTCCTGATACTCGTCACTACGTGATTGGATAGGGAAATAACATTAAGGCAACAAAATTAAATGATCATCGGCTTTTTTTTTAAGTGTGTAAAGGAGACTTGAGGAAAAAAACTTTTTACTTATTAACCAAAAAATACTTATTACTTATGAAATATACTTTTATAGGCTATATTAATTATGCTAATATATTTTATTTATAATTACTACTTAATGATACTGGGTGCAGACAGCGCAGGACCGGTCTTTTTGGCGAGGCCTGGGATAGGCCCATGTCCAGCAGTGGACGTCTGTGGGCTAATAAGAAGATACTGTTAACTTTAGTTTGGTAGCAATTTAATCAATGAAGTTAATAAATGAATTTAAGTAATTGGTGTGGACGTTTCTGTGTGTTTTACAAATTTTCATGAAATAGGTAATTACGTACGCGCCTAAAAAGACTTCGACGGAATATAAGAAATAGGATATGCCAGAGAAGGATGGGCGTGCAGAGATGACCACGAAGGATATAGATTTGAATGATAGACCTAAATGGACAAAGAGGACATGCTGCGCCGACCCCACATAGTGGTATAAGGACAAGAAGAAGAAGATAAGTACGTACATTTCTTGAATCACAAACGTGCAGGGCTAAACCCTACTTTTGGTTACGTCACAGTAATCCTAGAGGCATTATAGAGTTGATACCAAAGCTGATATTGGACTAAGCCGGTATTATAATCTAAATCAAAGTTATATCAAGGATTATGGAGATTTAGAGGGGACTTGCCAATGAACAGAAGAAAATCTATGATATATTATTAGCGAGTATAATAAATCTCAGAATTTAAATTTAAATTTCGATTCGATTTGGGCCAACCGTACTAAGTTGGCCGTAAAATAATGAGCACCGTCCGTTAGTTCCACGACCAGTTCAATCTTGGGACATGAGGTCGAAACCTACTGTAAGAAGGACTGCCCCATCTTATTTGATAGAACGCATAAATGTTTCGTGGCGACAAAAGACAGTGTGTCGCTAGTAAAAATTTTAAGCCATGTAATTAATAAATTTATAAATCTCCACGTTTGATTTAATTACGCAATCTTAATATTTCGTTCTTAAATAGGCTTTTAAAATTTTATTACATTAGTAAAATAGGTAAATGTCAGAGGTTGAGAGCGATGGCATAATGCATCACTTGTTACAAGATTATCGGGCGCATTACCAACTAGGCCTCGTTAGGAAAAATAAAATCTAGTTATGTCTGAAATGTCAAATCCGTACACACCATCTATATATTAATACGTGAAGCAAAAACTTTGTATCCCTTTTTACGAAAATTGCGCGGACGGAGGAGTATGAAATTTTCTACACTTATAGAGAATATAGAGAAGAAGTGCACAATGTTAATATTTTTTTAAAATAATGCACAAAATATACATTAAATCAATAAAGAAAACATTACACACACTACATACCATGATTTGACGCACACACGCATGCATACTATTTACTGTCAAACTTTTGTTCTTGACGTCTGTGGTCAAATTGAGAATAGATTAAATATTGTTTGTCTTTATTAATATTTTTTATTGGCGAAATTTGTGATTATAGAGGTATAAAATACAATCATAATAGTGTACAAACTTCATTCTCGCTCACGACTCGGTCGTGCGCGGACGTGCTTTCCGATCCGTGGCCCGCTTGCGAGCTGCGTCTCTGAACTCACAGTTGTGCTCGACAGTGTAGTGACCGTGAATACATCGTGCGTACAATTCGGTAGTGCGGACGTGCCGATCCGTTGGTCGCTTGCGATTTGCGTCTCGGAGTCCATTTTTGTGCGCTAAAGTTTTGTAACCGCGAACCCACCTTTTACCAACTGTCTTTTTCAAGACAAAACCAATCGCTACGATCAGGCTTCCTGTGGCACTCACAGGCTAGCGATTTCCTAACCCTTCCCAAAACAACAGTCTTTTTCAAGACTAGACCCCCGCTCGCGATTCTGCCTGCTGTAGCACTATACAGCCCGAGCGGGTTCCTTTCCTTTTCCCCGCCGATTGCCGTTTTCACGGCATAGGCATTCCCCCCCCCTGCTCCTTGCTGTCCTGCAGCACAGGGGGGTTACAAATCCTATCCGGGGCCTCGCCTTTCGGCGAGTTCAACAAAAGTCCCGGGGCCGCCCCCCCCCGGGCAAGAAGACCGAAGCATGGAAGAACTCAGTGAAAGTGTTGTCAGTGACAGTGATTTTGTCGGGTTCCTCCGGGAAAGGTACCCGACAATTAGGGCCGAGTATGTTAGATATAGGGCCTCTCGTGGCAATCCCTCCCCCCCCCGCGTCCGTCGCCGCGTTTCTCAACCGTGCCTCGGAGGCACGCCGCGCGCCCCCCGCCGCCGCGTTAAGTTCGAGCGCACGTTCCGACGATGCGGCTCACATAGCGCCTAACGCTACCCCCACCCCCGCGCCCGCGTCGTTTACGTCATCGCGCGCTTCGTCCGTCGCGACCTCGATCATTTCGAGTCCAGGCTCCGATACCGAATCGGAGATGGATTTCGAATCCGCGTCAAGCCCTCAGCCTGGAACCTCGGATGGGTTCCAAACCGTAACGCGCGGTAAAAAGCGTTCTCGCGCCGTGGAGTCCCGGAGCTCCACGACGAAGCAAACTAAATCCGCGACCGCCTCCCGCCCGCAGGTAGTCGTGACACCGGAGTCGGACTCCGCTCGCCGCGTAACCCCGCCGCCGCGTCCCAAGCCCGCGCCCGCTCCTAAAGTAGCTGCCCCGCCCCCGCTGATACTTCAAGAGAAGACAGCGTGGAATCGCGTGTCCCAGGCCCTCCAGGCCAACAAAATTAATTACACCCATGCGCGTAACGTCGCGCATGGGATTCAGATAAAGGTCGCAACGCCGGGCGACCATAGGGCCCTCTCTTCATACCTCCGAAAGGAGAACATAGGTTTTCACACCTATGCTCTTCAGGAGGACCGCGAGCTCCGCGTAGTAATACGCGGAGTCCCTAAGGAGCTAGAAATAGACTACATTAAGGAGGATCTGACCGCTCAGGTCCTCCCGATAGTTAGTGTGCACCGGATGCACAGCGGGCGGGGCAAACACCCCTATAATATGATACCAAAGGCGGGACTGCCATTTACTATAGGCGGGCCCTGCACGTTGTCCCTCTCGATACTCCCTCGCTCTCACATATCGAGGCGTCAGTGTGCCGCATCTCGCTGACGGGACACCAGCCGATCGTCATCGCATCCGTTTATCTCCCCCCGGACAAGCCCCTTCTGAGCAGTGACATCGAGTCACTGTTCGGCATGGGAGACTCTGTCATCCTGGCAGGCGATTTAAATTGCCACCACACTAGGTGGAACTGCCATCGTACAAACGTTAACGGTAGGCGTCTCGACGCGTTTATAGACGACCTCACCTTTGAAATAGTCGGTCCCACAACTCCAACATGTTATCCGTATAACATCGCGCTCCGTCCGAGCACTATAGACCTGGCATTGCTTAGGAACGTAACTCTGCGCTTGCGTTCCATCGAAGCAATGTCAGAGCTCGACTCAGACCACCGACCTGTCGTTATGCAGCTCGGTCGCCCTCACAACCCAGTCACTGTTACGAGGACCATGGTGGATTGGAATAAGCTGGGCACGTGCCTAGCCGACGCCGCTCCGCCAATCCTCCCTTACGGCCCGGATTCGAATCCATCCCCCGAGGACACCGTCGAATCCATAAACATCATTACCGATCACATCTCTTCCGCGATCATTAGATCTTCAAAAGAAGTCGATGTGGAGGACAGCTTCCACCGCATCAGACTGTCCCCCGATCTTAGGAATCTCTTAAGAGTTAGGAACGCGGCAATCCGGGCCTACGATCGTCTTCCCACGCATGCAAACCGGATTCAGATGCGTCGTCTACAACGCGAAGTCCACTCCCGCTTAAGCGACGCGCGTAACGATAATTGGCATAGTTATTTAGAACAACTCGCGCCCTCCCACCAAGCATACTGGCGACTAGCTAGGACTCTCAAATCCGAAACTACCGCTACTATGCCTCCCCTCTTACGCCCTTCAGGCCAACCACCGGCATTCGATGACGATGACAAGGCTGAGCTGCTGGCCGATGCACTGCAAGAGCAGTGCACCACCAGCACTCAACATGCGGACCCCGAACACACCGAGTTAGTCGACAGGGAGGTCGAGCGCAGAGCTTCCCTGCCGCCCTCGGACGCGTTACCCCCCATTACCACGGACGAAGTTAGAGACGCGATCCACAACCTCCAACCTAGGAAGGCACCAGGCTCCGACGGCATCCACAACCGCGCGCTAAAATTTTTGCCAGTCCAACTGATAGCAATGTTGGCTACAATTTTAAATGCCGCTATGACGCACTGCATCTTTCCCGCGGTGTGGAAAGAAGCGGACGTTATCGGTATACATAAGCCGGGCAAACCCAGAAACGAAACTTCTAGTTACCGTCCGATTAGTCTCCTCTCGACGATAGGAAAAATTTACGAACGTCTCCTTAGGAAACGCCTCTGGGATTTTGTTACCGCGAACAAAATTCTCATAGACGAACAGTTCGGATTCCGCTCAAAACACTCGTGCGTACAACAAGTGCACCGCCTCACGGAGCACATTCTGATAGGACTAAATAGGCATAAACAAATCCCGACCGGCGTCCTCTTCTTCGACATCGCGAAGGCGTTCGACAAAGTCTGGCACAACGGTTTAATTTACAAACTGTACAACATGGGAGTGCCAGACAGACTCGTGCTCATCATACGAGACTTCTTGTCGAACCGTTCGTTTCGATATCGAGTAGAGGGAACTCGTTCTCGTCCCCGTCAACTGACTGCCGGAGTTCCGCAAGGCTCCGCGCTCTCCCCGTTATTATTTAGTTTGTATATCAATGATATACCCCAGTCTCCGGAGACCCATCTAGCGCTCTTCGCCGATGACACGGCTATCTACTACTCGTGTAGGAAGATGTCGCTGCTTCATCGGCGACTCCAGATCGCAGTAGCCACCATGGGACAGTGGTTCCGGAAGTGGCGAATAGACATCAACCCCACGAAAAGCGCAGCGGTGCTCTTCAAAAGGGGTCGCCCTCCGAACATCACTTCGAGCATCCCACTCCGCAGTAGGCGCGCAAACACCTCCGCCGTTAGTCCCATCACTCTCTTTGGCCAGCCCATACCGTGGGTCTCGAAGGTCAAATATCTAGGCGTCACCCTCGACAGAGGGATGACATTCCGTCCCCATATAAAAACGGTACGCGACCACGCCGCGTTTATTCTAGGACGACTCTATCCAATGCTTTGTAGTCGAAGCAAGCTGTCCCTCCGCAATAAGGTAACTCTCTACAAAACTTGTATACGCCCCGTCATGACGTATGCAAGCGTAGTGTTCGCTCACTCAGCCCGCACCCACTTGAAATCCCTTCAGGTTATTCAATCACGATTCTGCAGGATAGCCGTCGGAGCACCATGGTTCCTTAGGAATGTGGATCTCCACGATGACCTGGAGCTCGACTCTCTTAGTAAGTATCTACAGTCGGCATCGCTGCGCCACTTTGAGAAGGCGGCACGACATGAGAACCCTCTCATCGTAGCCGCTGGAAATTACATACCCGACCCAGTAGACCGAATGGTAAACCGTCGACGTCGCCCAAAGCACGTCATTACGGATCCTCCTGATCCATTAACGGTGCTTTTAGGCACCACAAGCACCGGTCACCGTCCTCGTCGAACTCGTCGCTTGCGACGAAGGGCTCGACGAGCGAACTAACCCATAGACACAGCCCACTGAGTTTCTCGCCGGATCTTCTCAGTGGGTCGCGTTTCCGATCCGGTGGTAGATTCTGCGAAGCACTGCTCTTGCTAGGGTCAGTGTTAGCAACTCTCCGGTTGAGCCCCGCGAGCTCACCTACTAACGTTAGGGCGAAGCTGAAATAGCCTCTCAAGGCTATCAGCATAGGTAGGAAAAAAAAAAAAAAAAAGTACAAACTTACAATTCCAATTAATTATAGTCGAATTTCGACTACTGCGGTACCTCTAGTATAATATATTTCATGAATCAATATGAACCCAGATTATTCACCCATATAAAATACAGCTTAAGTATTTCACGTATAAATTTGTAAAATTCACGTTGATTGTGCGGCGACCTTAATCCTTTCTGCTTGCGATGAGCCGAAACCCAGAATTCGAGTCCCTTGTGCCTGTGACATCCTTTGCGTTCAAAGGAGCTTACTTCAAATCCACTGAAGCCGTAAATATGATCTTTGCGGCACTTTGACGGCGGTAAATAAAAATTTATCGTAATCTTTTAATAACTTTCGTGTGAATCTTTTTGTTGGTTAGTATTAGGTAAGTTATTTGGTTTATTTTCGAACGATCAATCAAGTAAAGTGATGGTGGTATTTTTTTTATGTGTATGGGTTCCAGTAAGTACGGATATGTAATTATAATATGAGCTCACGTATCATCAAGTCAAAGTGACGAAAAACTTCAGATTTTCTTGATTTGGCTGAGTATTAAAAGTATCAGTAAATTGTAAAAATAAGTATATCTTTTCTATGCAGTATCGAAGGTTCTTTCTATAGCTTTATGCCCAACGAATACCCGTTAGATGTTCCAACATTAGTACTTCTTATTCTATACCAAACAATAATAGGATTTCATAAAAAATTTGCTCAAAGTCAAAAGTCATTATCGTGTTTTAACTCTTTCAAATTTGTTTTTTTTTTTGTCACAAAGTAACTAAAGCATTCCCGAACATTAAATCGCCACAGACCCCACGAAACATACACCGAAACATCTAGAATGATTGTCGGGCAATTAATTTATGTTTAACTACGTGTCACGAACACAAGTCGAAAGTCAGACGAATTGTATCTAACGACGAAATAATTTAAATAAATAAATTCGTACAAATTAATGTGTCACCATTCCGTTTCGCGCTCTGAGTAATTGCGAAAAAATTACATTGAGATATTTGTGCCGCTTTATTTCTAGAGCGTTTAACTTTTCTGTTTCAAATTAGCGTTATTTATGCAAAACGAATTTCTTGTGAAGTTGCGATTGATATCAGGGTTTTTTTGCTAAGCCTGAGATACGAGTTACTGGTTGTTAGGCGGTTACCAAAGAACACCACCTTACATATAAATACACAAGATTTAAGTCCAAATCTCAATCATAAAACGGCTATCTTACCATTTAAACCTTAAAGGATAATTGCTTCACGGCAGAAATAGACTGGGTGATAGCGCCCACCCATAAACACAGGAAATACAAGTGCTCAATACAAGAAAGTGAGGCAACTACGCATGAAACTAAGGTGAATACAACAGAAAGCTTAGCAATGAATAGTGGTTTCTGCTTCGTTAAGTCACCTTTATCATTATTACTGATCCATTAACGGTGCTTTTAGGCACCACAAGCCCCGGTCACCGTCTTTGTCGAGCCCTTTGTCGCGAGCGACGGGTTCGACGAACGAATTGACCCATAGACACAGCCCACTGAGTTTCTCGACGGATCTTCTCAGTGGGTCGCGTTTCTGATCCGGTGGTAGATTCTGCGTAGCACAGCTCTTGCTAGGGTCAGTGTATTAGCATAGGTAGGAAAAGAAAAACATTATTTTTTCAGCTTTAGGTGAGTTACCTTAGATCTTTAGTAAATTTAACAGAATTCACATATAAATCGGATTCTATCCATATTGACATTCAATACGGTTTTATATTTTTACGTCCACTAATGGTAGCAGTAGCTTAACGTTTCAGCGAGACTACGCGACGACACTCCATTAACCGACGCATTATCTCTCTCTGCCTCGAACACTCTTCATTTTAAAATATCCCTTATAATACAACTGTCATAGAATATTGTTTAATAGAACTGTCTTAGAAAACAACTGTTGAAGAGCTAACGTAACCTACTTGCACGAAATGATACATGCTGGCCATTAATAAGCGTTTTTTTTTTAAAAAAAACATATATGTCATTAATATTCTATTGTATTGATTTTAATATGAACGTAATCTACATACACTAATTCGAATTTTAATACGAAACGTTTTTAAGAATGTTCCGTTATAACTACTGAACCACGCATCCGATTGACTTGAAACTTGGTATCAACGTAGAAAATACATGTACTTAATGGATACGCTAATATTTATATGAGTGTTAGACGCTCTAATAATAATGACAATAAATAATAATGTTAATTTTAAATGCCCAACGAAGCGGGAGAGTACGGCTAATGTCCTATAAAAATTGTAATGGTTGAATATAAATAAAACAATAATATTATCTTACAGATCATTTTAATTAATATTAACATAATATTAACAACTTATTGTAATTACTATAGGAATTCGGCACGTGAAGCTTGGGACCAAACAGGTTCTTTACTGTTTTCATGACAATAGACAACTAAGCTGCTATCTATTGATATTTGAATATTGTGCTGACTATTGTCTATCTTTTTCATACTAGTGACTAACTAATGTGCTCTTATTTACACTCAGAAAACACGATACTCTATTCAAATTCAAAAGTATAATTATACGATACTGTTCGAGTAGGTAGACAGGGTAATATGGCACACAATCGTAGGGATGACAGCTATGGATGGATGTGGTCAAAACTATCATACATGATGAATACGACTGAAAGCCGAGGATTCCTAGCCTAGCCTAGAGCACCGTCCTATTTCTTCCCTGGGCTGCCCTAAAAGGCGACTACAGGGTTCAACCAGTGGGCCGTAAGCTTGTTATGGCCCATAGTATTTGAGCTTCTCTCGACTGCAACTCTTCTTAGTTACTGTCTAAATACATTTCCAGGTTTTGCTGTATCTCCCGCTTTACAGGACCCAAAACTAATTATTTATCCTTCATGCTATCTGGACCACATCCTTCAATCTGTTCCGGCGGTAGCCTGAAAATCCTAGCTAAGAATCTGTTACAGTGACGGCGAGTACTTGTAAATATATTAATCGCCCTAAAACAGGAATAGCATGTTTCAATATTGTTTGCATTATCAGCGTATAAGATAAATACCAGTTCAGATAGTAAAGATGAAAAGAAAAGAATTGTGAATTTTTTCATACCAAACTTTCAGTATATCTACAGGAAATGCCAATATTAATGGCCTCAATCAAAAGCGATGCATGTCCTTATATAAATACCCAAAACGGGAACCGTCCACGGACCTTAATCTCCTTTCATCGTTCTATCTTGTTCTGTGGCGAATAGCACTTTACGCGAAACCCACGTTTTATGTAGACTCACGAGGCGTTGACTAAAACTTCGTATAGACGTAGACTTGAGTGATGTGACATGTTGGTTTTATTTTATGAGCTTTCTCCGCAATTCGTTCCGATTTATTGTGATCATTCTAATAAACAAATGTGTAGTTACATGCGAAAGCATACCCAGAATTAAGTTTATTAGCACCATTTCTGGCTTCAAAAAAAGGTTTTGGAGCTTGGTGATATTATTTGAAGTGCAATTTATAATCTTATAACTGTATGTCATCTAGGTGTTACTAGCGGTTTTTTACGCGTGGTCAAAGAAAGTGTCTGCTTTAGTCAGCTTAAGTTATATTTCTAAGGATAATAAAACACGGGGTCGAGATGCTTTTCAGGATAAAAAGTAGCACAAGTCAGTCTCCTGACCTAAACTATCACTTCGAAAAAATCATATCTATCCGCTGCTTCCTTTAGATGTAAAAGAAGGACAAACAAACAGAAACACTTTTATAATATTTTATTAAGTATGAATTTCATATTGAGGTCATTTGTTTTTGAAGACGATTTAAGTGTTAATTGTTTTCTCTGACTTGTTCGGTTATTTCGAAATCTGCAAACTAGAAATACTGAAAAAGCAACAATAATCAAACGAGCCATTCAAACAAACAAGAACAATACAATGTTTAAAAAAAAACATTTGACTTTGCAATGACAGACTCAAGAAAACATCTAAAATTATTAGAACTTCACATGTGACTAAGCTATTGTATATCGTTTTCCATTTGTATTAAGGTGCACGCCTAATCACCATTTCGGCTTAGGTAACTGCCATCCCAGTAAAACCAATAATTCCCTGAACAAAGTCAACAACAGCGCAACACCATTTCAAATTCTTGTTGCCAGAGCCCAACACAAACAGACCGATTTAGATAATATTTATTAATATAGCGGACCCTTTATACACCCCATTAAATCCCATCTTATTGTTCAAGACAAAATGTAATAAAATCTTTTATAGTCTGCAGATACTAATCCGGGGGCTTAGCGACTAATTAACTGGAACGAGTATTCTCATCAGCGATCTGACGTCCCTTGTAAATTAAGGACAGCTTCGTTTTTAACGAGATTAACGGGAGACATGAAGGATCTATCACCGTCGTCGTACAATGTACTGACACTTTCAAGTACAGTCAACAACAACTTTGTTTACATTCATTTATGAGGTGGAATGATCTATCAGTTAATGTGTATGTTGATATGTTGCTCGAAATTCAAATATTTTCGATTAATATGTTAACCGTACTGGTCTCTTTCTGTCTTTTTCTTTTGTCTATTTGTTGGTGTAAATAGATCTAATAGTCGTCGTGGCCTAAAGGATAAGTCGTCCGGTGTATTTATATCTTTTGCGATGTAATGGTGTTCAAATTCCGCAGGCAAGTACGAATTTTTCTAATGAAATACGTATTTAAGAAATGTTCACGAATAACATCGTGTATTAAAAATGAAACCCGTAAAATTATAATTTGCGTAATTACTGGTGGTCATTTATAAATATTATACATAGGACGGATATTATTAGGACGTCTTGCGAGTCCGCACGGGTAGGTACCACCACCCTGCCTATTTCTGCCGTGAAGCATAAATTTGAAGGGTGGGGCAGCCGTTATACTGTAAAAACTAAGACCTAGAACTATTAACTCAAGGTAGGTGGCGCCATTAACATACGTTGTAGATATCTATGGGCTCCAGTAACCACTTAACATCAGGTGGACCGTGAGCTCATCCGCCCACATAAGCAATAAAAAAAAATGTTTTAAAAACAAATTGTACCTTAGAACATATGGCACTTATAAATGAGTCTGGAGCATCCGTGCGCAAGGCACTTGATTTCCTCCAGGGTTCAAATAGAGCGGTAATTAAAAAATTAAAGTTAATACGTACTTAGCTTATGTTCAGTATTTACTTCCATGCTAAAGAAATAGCATAGTGTTATCGAATTTAAATTAATTTATGATTTTGGGTGACTACTCGACACACACGTTTTAAATATTACCATATGAGATTCATATCGTGCTCACCGCATGTTCTGGCAACCACGAAATACTAAGCATGCCGTGGACCCATCTATCCATAATTAGCAACAAACAGAAAAGACAGATTTATAGTCTTTAATATCGTGATTTTTTTGTAAAGCGAAAATAACTAAATACCTCATTCAACTGTAAAATTATACATAATAGTATTAATTATATTATTATCACTGTTTATACAATTAATTGTAAGCACCGAGCTCCAGAAAATATCTACCTTACAACCTTCGTAAGATAAGGAACTATTCAAGGGCTATTTCCTCGTAGGCCGTTGATAAAAACATAAATTATTTACAATACGACTCACTAGTATCGTCTAAAAAGTTTTTTATGGTGAGGTTGTAATACCCTTGTGACGTTTCTTTTTATACCTGACCTGAAACAAACATCTCGTGTCTATATTCCAAGGCAATAAATAAGACAACAAAGACTTAACGAAGTTTTAATAAACTTGACTTAAATAATGAATAAGATTCTAATGAATTAAAAGAAAATCGTCGTGTCCTTGATGAATACGAAAACTGTAAAATATTCGAAACATTAGGTAATAATATAATGACAATAATAAACTCGGGATAAAATCGTTAAAGTAGGTTAAATTTTGGCCATAAAAAAAATGATGATTGAAAGAAAAACAAATTGAAACCTCAGATTGTAGTTTGTTAAAGAGGATGTGTCTTTTACAATGAGGTTAGGCAGGACAACGAATTCTCAAATATCTAG
The DNA here is from genome assembly GCF_030269925.1 of Bombyx mori. Classification (NCBI taxonomy): domain Eukaryota; kingdom Metazoa; phylum Arthropoda; class Insecta; order Lepidoptera; family Bombycidae; genus Bombyx; species Bombyx mori. The sequence goes on from NC_085111.1 coordinate 11,477,693, forward strand.
TTCAACTACATTAAAACTTTTAATAAAACATTATTATTTGCAAAAAAACTCTCCATCTCTTGTCTGAGAATAACTACGTTGATTAAAATTGATAATGCTCGAACCAAATTTAAAAATTAAATTACTTTTAAGCACAAGCATAGACTATATTTGAAAAATAAACATGGTTCAACATCAAGTTAAATTAAATTATTTATTTTATTATTTATTAACAATATTTCATATTTTCAAAAACCTGCTCTTCGGGCGATACTCTACGAAAATATTATACTTCTTATTTAAAACCCGTTGAGTTAAGAAGAGCCATCTAACACATGTAACGACTAGCAAAACCGTAATAGGTGTCTTAAACTGTTCACATAAATTTTAAAACTTTCCCAATTTGAATTTAACTAACAACCTAAGATTTTCTTGTCTGAACTAAAAAGTGTCTTAAACGAGCTCAAGGAAAACTCGGAATAGTTATTAAACTTAACATTGACACAATTTAACGCATTTAAGATAATTCCAAAGCGATCATAAAACAATTCATTTAAGGGGCTGGAAAAATTTATGTATTTTATATTGGACTAGACCAGCGTACGAGCTTGCCAAGTCTAAAGTGATTACGGCTCAATGAATTTGGCCCCCCTTTTTTCATTTTCGGAATCTTTTTATTTTTAATTATTTGTTCGTCGTTAGTTTGTTAATGTTCGAATGTAAAAATTGTTTGTTCGTCTTTTATTTATTTATATTTAATTAAACAAATGATCACCCTTAAGTGGGCCCCTCTTACTAGATATCTTTATTTTTATCGCTCAGATTAATTAATTTGGATCAATTATCGTTTGTTCGACGCATATTGGTGATTGTTCGATCATAAAAACAATTAAATTCTCAATTATTAATTATTTTATTTTTAGATTCGAACATTAACGAGCAAACGACGAACAAATAATTAAAAATCAAAAAAAATCTAAAAATAAAAAAAAGGGCGGCCAAATTCACTGAGCCTGTGATTACACATTACACGAGAATGCAACTTCCCACCACGAACGACAAGTTTGGAATTTAAATTGTGTTTTTGTTGTTCTTACTGTTACGCCGGTAAGAGTAACGCCATCTGTCGTCGAATAGCAGAAACGAATATCGAAAAACTGGCTTTACCGAGAATGTTCTCGATAATTCTAGAGTTACACGTTACACGAAGGCAGTTAGTGATCGGACCTACTCGAAGCGAAACAGCGAACGGATCACCTGAAGCGAAGCGGAAGAAGTAAATTACGAAATGTAAAGTATTCTGTGAGTATTCTAAGTGTTAAATAGAGTTTTAATTTGTACTTATGTGGAAGTTTTATTTATTCCGGACTCTAGCGCGTAACATTACCTTCAAATCGAAAAGCAAAATAGCTTCATGGCAAAAATAGGTAAGATTGCGGTAGGTACTTACACTTTCTTTTTTTTTTTCAAACAAGATCAGAAGAAATTCGGAGTAAAATCAAAGTAAAATAAGATTGTATCAAGGGACCCGCGTACTTTGACATCCAGTATGGAATCTAAGTTGTTTTTACTTTTCTATCAATCAATCCAACACTTAGTGAAGTTTCTTGACGGCATGCTTCCAATTCAAATATTCAGAAAGGACCTTATCCGAAACGTAATTTCGGTCCAAACTTATTTTGTACAAATACTCGGAGGAAATGTTTGGAAAAATTGTTGAGTAAAAATTAAATTTGATCCGAAACTGACGAGTCGTATAATATTGCGAAAGTTTCTCAAGTTATTTCATTTCACTACGCTCGAGATAAAAGTTCGGCCGAGTTTGTAGATCAATATTTTTATGACCAAATATTCATTACATTAAAGTGGTGTACGATTTTGTTCCACTCACGTCGATCTAACATCTTATAGCGAGGGGTTTCAGTAACTCTAGGCAACCCGAATCAAGCTTAATGCCCGGTGTCCTTAGAATCCACCGGAAGGGAATAGTAGACTGGTGATTATTTTAACCTACCCCCTGTTCAAGGACATATGATAAATTATAAAGATTTTACAGCGAAGAATTGAAATATGAATTTCATGAATAGGACCTATATTTAGGACCTATAGAATAGAGATATTTGAACCATTATTTCCTACAGTAAGTACCTTGCTCAATATAAAAGTCCGCGCTTTGCGAAGTAAATGATGTTCTCTGCTAACGATTCGTCTGTGTAGGTTTATTGCCACATTACAAAATATCTTATAGCTGTATTTTACACTCTGTCATTGGTTCTTTCCTCTCCCCGGTGACAAAAGAATGTCACATTTTCTCCTGCAACATCAAAGGTATCATTATTACGACCTCACACGCAGATTTATATGAGAATTTTTAAACTGAGAAATGCGAATTCGAGTCTTGAAGTTATTTTATTTATCAGCGGAAGACTGAAATAGCTTGACTGTATCCCTGATTTATCATTGGATCTAGGATCTCTTGTGAGTCCGCACGGGTAGGTACCACCTCCCTGCCTATTTCTGCCGTGAAGCAGTAATGCGTCTCGGTTTGAAGGGTGGGCAGCCGTTGTAACTATACTGAGACCTTAGAACTTATCTCAAGTTGGGTGGCGCATTTACGTTGTAGATGTCCAAGGGCTCCAGCAACCACTTAATATCAGGTGGGCTGTGAGCTCGTCCACCAATATGAGAAACAAAAAAAAAACAAATTTGCTGATGTTCAGAAGCGATAGTGACCAGTTACCATCATTTGGATCATATACTCCTTTACTTAAAAAGACAGAAACTCTTTTAAAACGCTTACTCATCGAATTAAACTTTTATTATTAAATTTTTTTTTAATTATTAAAAGTATTTATATTCGTATATTTAGGTTTATTTATATTGATATATCGTGTTTTTTAATTATTTATATTTTATTAATTTTATTATTATTTTATTAATCGTACATAGTGGGTAATCTTCGTTCATTGTTACTTTTTAGTGCTCAAACTTCATGAAAAGAAATTCAATTGAAACAAGTATTTGAGCGTAGTGAACTTAATTACACAAAATAAAATAATATATTTACAAATAACTAATGATTCATCAGTAATGAAATGACTATTTGTATCGAAGTTGAACAGGACTTAATATTTTTAATAAATAAAAATATGTGACGTATCATTAGAAAAACAAGCTATTATATTTTTACGATTAAAATAGTGAAGCACGAATCTATTTGAAACTAATATTGTATTCAGCAAGCGCGTCTAGATGTAAGCCTCGAAGTACCGCTGGAGTCTATGTCAAATTCATGAGCTGTTTCTCTGTTGGAGCTAGCTGCTTATAAAAAAACGTCAGGTATAAGCGAAATATCTTCATCATATCCGAGCGATGTTTTCATAAACATGAGTTACTTATATGGCGTTTCAATTTACTTTACCGTCTCCGCGAAACTCGTTTGTACTTACCGCGAAGGATTTATGGAGCGCATACGTTATGGTTTTTTATTATATTACCGAAATTTAGGGTCGAGATTGATGTCGATAGACTTTTTGAAATACTAACGGTATGGTTTGAAATTGTTTGAAAGTGTGTACCCATCCTAATGTAATTTTCTAAATAAAATTACTTGTTTCATTTTATTATATGAATAGATAAACAACTGTACTATCTAGTTTCAAATAAAACTACTAAAGTGGGTAAAACAAAAATAAAAAAGCGGCGTTATAGTTTTAATAATTTAGCCGAATGAGCGCTTATACTCGGTAATACAATGCTGATAGCCTTGAGAGGCTATTTCAGCTTCTCCTTGACGCGTGGGTGAGCTCATGGTGCTCTAACCGAGAGTGTTGCTAATACTGGCCCCTAGCAAGAGCAGTGCTTCGCAGAATCTACCACCGGATTGGAAACGCGACCCACCAGTGACCGACCGACCGACCGACCGACCAGTTCCGGCGAGAAACTCAGTGGGCTGTTTCTGTGGGTTAATTCACTCGTCGAGACCTTCATCGCAAGCGACGGGTTCGACGAGCACGGTGACCGGAAGTAATACAATGCTGTTCGGTAGTTGCATGCCTATCTTCAAAATTTCGTTAGCGCGTTTCTAGTTTTTTTCTACTCTACGATACTCTACTCTACGATCTGCTATTCTACGATAGCTACTGCTATATCATTCCATTCCGAGAGCTGGACTAGTGAGCCCTAGCTTAGCCTAATTTAACAATGATAAAGGGACAGGAGAGATATGGCACTTTAAGAATCTCACCCAGCCCAGGTGAGTGAGTCCAAAAGGGAGATTAACTCAAGCACGTGGGACTGCAAAATGGATCGCCCGAAGAAGGTACCCCACACCTGATGTGGGAAAAGAAGCTTACCAAACATGTATTATTTTATAGTACGGTCATCCATACTTTTCTACTCATAATCTTCTATCTTGATGGAGAAATGACACCACAAAACATTTTCCCGTGATAGACTCCTACATAATATTAAGCTAGTAAGGAGTGCTAGGAATAAGTAAATAACATCTACCCTACTAACTTACAACTACCCTACTACCTAGTTGAAAATGCTAGCTAAATAATGCTAGGTATTAGTGCTAACTACTATATTCCATTTCATTACATTCGTTCAAAAACATTCGTATCTTCTAATTATACATAAGTAACATTTCGACATAAACCTATTAAAATTGACAGCGGATAAGATCATATCCAAAAGTTCACTGAACATTGATTGAAAAGTTTCAGCTTTTGTTAATTAAGTGAACAATCGGCTACTTCGCGAGCATTTACAAATTGTATTTAATTAGACAATTTTATTTAATTAGGATACTTTTTAACTCAAGTCGAATATTTTGATTAAAATTCATTTTTTTTCCCCTACCTATTCGCTGGTGTCCTAAGGGGCTACTTCAGGTTCTCGCGGACGGGTAGTAGAGCGATCGGGCTCAACCTGAGAGAATTTGCTAACACTAGTCGGTCATGGCCTAAAGGATAAGACGTCCGGTGCATTCGCATCTTGCGATGCACCAGTGTTCGAATCCCGCTGACAGGTACCAATATTTCTAATGAAATACGTACTTAACAAATGTTCACGATTAACTTCCGCGGTGAAGGAATAACGTCGTGTAATAAAAATCAAACCCGCTAAATTACAATTTAATGAATTATTTATTAGTAATTAGTGGTGATAGGTCTTCTTACGTCCACCTTGCCAGTCACCATTAGCTTCTCCAAGCTGCTGTAATCCTTTCTTGCAATGTGGCCAAAATATTCCAGAACTCTACGTAGGCAGATAGAGGCAAATGGCGTGAAGTGATCCGGAATAAACTCTTGTTGCGAGGAGGTGGTCACGACCCTCAGTATTGAGGAAACCGAAGCAAGAAGAAACAGTAGTGATAGGACGTCTAGTTGGTCCGCATGGGTAGGTACCACCACCCTGCCTATTTCTGCCGTGAAGCAGTAATGTGTTTCGGTTTGAAGAGTGGGGCAGCCGTTGTACTGTAAAAACTCATATCTCAAGATAGCTACCTATCTTGAGATATGAGTTTGGCATTTAAGTTGTAGATGTCTATGGACTCCGGTAACCACTTAAGATCAGGTGGGTCGTGAGCTCATCCACTCGCCTAAGCAATAAATAAATATAAAAAAAAACACTAGCTCTCGCAAGAGCAGTGCTTCGCAAAATCTACCACCGGATCGCAATCGCGACCCACTGAGAATATCCGACGAGAAACTTAGTGGGCTGTGTCTATGGGCTAGTTCGCTAAACGAGAACGGTGACAACAACCATCTAAAACTTTCTGTCGCTCGATAACCCGCGTCCGAGCCTCAGATAAGACAGAACTCGCCTGAGTCAGGCTGGGGGCAAGGTTGGCGTCCTTGGGGTGAGCTGCGCTGTCTGGTTGCAGTGTTGACCGCGGTAGCCCCCTACCTCATTCGGGTTCTGACCTCGGAGGGAATCGGACGCTTGGGCGAAGAGTGCAGAGGAGTCGTTTAGTGGGTATGGCCCTAAAACGTCCTTGGGCCCGCAGTTTCGCAGTCTCAGACCAGTCCCACATACAGCGCGCACCACCTAGGCGCGAGGACCTCCTAGGAGGTTCGGCCACCAGCCCGAAAAAAAAAGGCTGGGGACAAGGTGACGCCATTCGCTCGAAACACATGTCTCTTTGTCAGCATGTCACAGTCAACATTCAATCGGTTGTCATCGCTGCCATAGCTACTGGACGTCTCGTTCGGTGGGTGTGTTTGAGTGGTGGTTGATTTTGGACGGAGACCATTACCGCAACAAGGGAAACCGGCACCTAATAGACCAATAACAGAACGACCACCCTGTTTCTTTTTAATGTCCCTAATCGTTAAAGCACCGAAATCAGGAATTACGTAAGCGTCGAGAAATTAATTAATGGAGTAATAAAGAATTATGGCGTGCTTACGGCAGCTATTAAATAACATATCGAACGATGGCGTTCTGCCGATCGTGAGCGCAATTCTTCATTCACTTGCCATTATTAACAGCTGGCACTAACAAATGACGACACTTAATTTTGCGTCGCGTCTTGTATTCCGTCTAGCTCTAGGTGTTTTCCCTTCTATATCGGACCGAAATTGAAAACGGGCAACGAACTTCCCTGACCTGTTTTCGAATTGTATTCATAGACTTAAACAATCAAGAAGTTTTGATTTTTGTTGTGAAATCCCAAAGTTTCGGACTCTGTTAGAAACTTTACATTTTGTGGGTTACAGCATATGCTACTCATTTTTAATTTGTCAACTTTTGTTAGCATACAACAAACTGACGGGTTGTTTGATGTAATTGTAATTTAAATTAATTTGTAATTATATATTAATTAAAGTGGTTATTGTAATTTAAAGACAGTAGAAGAAACCGTAGTTCACCATGAACATTATTTAATTTTCAAAGAACTAGAAGAAGTTTATTACTTATTATCAAGGCATAAAAAAAACAAAACACACACACACCCACACATACACACACACACGCACACACGCGCGCGCACACACACGTACGTACTATATTCTTACAGATCGCTCTTCCTGGTTAACTTACTTTACCTGGTGACCTGGCGCTGTACCACTGACTTTTGTAACACAAGTTTTCCTAGCATAAAAGTCAGGGAATATTGTTATTGTATACCTCATAAAAAAAAACATGTATATTATTAACTAGTGTTAAGAATTCTTGTACGTGTTTGTATTTTAAGAGGCTTGAATAAATATTATTATTATTATTTATACGGTCGCGCAAGCAAGCAGGAATCATGAAATTAAATTAGTCCCCAGTATAATTTCTGAATCAAATTAACCGACCTAGCGCCTTAGTTTGCGTTCACATCCCATACAAATTTGGCCAACTTCCTGCCCCAAATTGTGTATCAGCAATATCGGCGTTCTAATGGCTGCGCCGTGAGTATTAGTGTCTGATAGGCAGATTTTGTATTGTTATTACTTCGCCCAATGGCAAACCGAAAAACAGATAAGAATAGTTTAGAACAGATACGATAAAAGCTTTCAGATGTACAACTTAATAATTATGTATTATTCTATTTCAATAGTTTCATCTTTACTTTCAGATGTTCGATTTAATAATTAAATAATATTCAATTTAAACTGTTTCGTCTTTATTTTTCTTCTTCTTCTTCTCAATCGTGTCATTCTTGACAGAGTGGTCGCGATCGTCATGTAATGTTGTTGTTGTTGTGTCATGTCATGTTGTCTTTATTTTATTCGCAATGTAAATCGAATGAGGTAGGTGATTTCATCGTTGGTAAGTTTGACAAAACTATTATTTTTTGTTTTTTTTTTAATCTTTAGAAACTATGTTTATTATATCTAAAGATATTCTACTGCTCCATTTGACGTTCTTGAGTGTGGCTCGCGGCTTTATATGCAATAGTTCTTCAAGTCAGTGTTAGTGAATCAAATTCAAATTTGTTACCATCGTTTGTTATTAATTGTTTATTTTATTGCATTAACGTGTGAACAAACTCGAAGCCCACGTGATGTCGATATCACAATGTGGCAGCTGTCACCCACAGTTACTGATGTTAGGGCGTAATTTAAGTCCGCACGGGTAGGTACCATCATACTAATTTTGCCGCGAAGAAGTCACACATTCCGGGTCGAAAGGTGAGATATACGTTACGCAATACAATTAAGACTTCGACCTGATATTATAAAGCGGCATACGTGTTGTGACGTCATTGGGTGACCGCGTTACAGGCGGACCGTAACCACGTTCGCATGTCTAAGCATATTTAAAAATTCCTTTATCAACTAAATATCGTTTATGCAATCATCAACACGACGCTTGAAAGCAAAAGTGACTAAGCGACAATAACTGCTTTGTACATAAATGACAGGCAATAACCATATTCGATGCGCAAAAAATATATATTTTTAGGTCTATTAAAATCATTTCAATCCTACAGCTACTAGCTAGATTCTACTACAGCTGGATTCGTTAAAATAAATTTTGTGTTCAGATATTTCAACTTTAAATTAGTCTACGATAAAGTTCACGCATTGTCGCTTAGTCACGTTTGCCTTTCAAGCGTCGAACACAGTTGTTTTGATCATTCACAGTAAAATACTTGAAATAAATTCACCTACAAAATTTTATAAATATCACCAAAAAGACATATCTTTTTCGAAGCATTATACCCATAATAATACCCACATAATAATTATTACGTCAGATCTCATAAAGATTAATTACTGGAAGCTGATTTGGGGTAAGCGGCCTTCGGCACAGCTTAGTGTACGCGCATTATTATGAAGCGGCTAGTGAGCGCTGGACTCTGCCTCGATCATTGCTCATAAGCAACATGGAACGCTCATAAAAGGGATCAACGTAAGCTTTACCGGATCAGATGGCAAATGAAATATTTTCGTTTACGTAGCGGGAATTCTCAGCGGGTTATAAAGTGCACGCACGGAAACCGGAGGTGCTAAGGATACGATATCCTTCTGTCTCAGGATTCGCTATATAAAGGTGAAATATGACGTGACACTGTTGACTCGACATTTTCTTGAGAATACGAATCTATTGTTATACTCGCTCGCGAGATTTCCCTCAACGAAATTGCCTTGAGCTAGTTCTGGATAAGCGTAGCGTTCACGCCGATCTCCAAATTTGTTTTTCACATTGATATCATATACGAATTGTTTTTGTAAAATCGAGTGAACTTTATATAGGTGTAGCTCACGAAAACACGTTTAAATATTATTGTAACATTACAATTATTTTAAACAAAATCTAAAGATTGTTTTGTTGATATTAAAATAAATACATATGTATACAAATGCTTAACAATGCAAAATTATAATTTGCGTAATTACTGGTGGTAGGACCTCTTGTGAGTCCGCACGGGTAGGTACCACCGCCCCGCCTATTTCTGCCGTGAAGCAGTAATGCGTTTCGGCTTGAAGGGTGGGGCAGCCGTTGTAACTATACTGAGACCTTAGAACTTATATCTCAAGGTGGGTGGCGCATTTACGTTGTAGATGTCTATGGGCTTCAGTAACCACTTAACACCAGGTGGGCTGTGAGCTCGTCCACCAATCTAAGCAATAAAAAAAAAAAAAAAAATTAGATAATCCTCTTAGACTACCAGCATAGGTACGGACCAATAGGGCCATAGAAATGCCGTCCTACTCTTCAAACAGGAACGCAAAAACTGCACTGAATTTGAAGAAAATCACGAGGAATATGCCCATTTCCATCTAAATCGCGAAGCCAAAATTTCTCACAATCATTTCCAGATAATCTTTAATACATATTTATTTACGAATATTTATCGTGCTGAACCGCTTCGCCGCCAGTTCAAGCATCACACAGATTATAAATTAGATTTCAATTTTACGCATTCCACGTCCTAATTTCGAAGAAGCACTTACGCGTAACAAAATATCTTCATAACAATATAATTCTCAGACAAGATAAAAATTGTAAGACAAAGAATTTTTTATATTCGGAACTCGCAAATATATTAAAATGAGATGGATTTATTAAAATCTAACAAATCTAATTTGGGTCGCGTTCTTTCCTTGTAACAAAATGGTTGCGTACGTCATTTTTTTCTTCTGTTTTAATATCTTTAGGCATTATTCATGAAGTCTAAAATAAGATCGAATACTGGAGTAAGTACTCTGAAATGGAGATTTTTATTCAGTATTGAAAGTAGTATGGCTTTTCTCAATAGTGAGAAATATCGATAGACTATAAACGTAACAATGAAAGTATCGAGATCAGAAATGATTAGGGAGTAATGATGAGGATTTAGGCGATTGGATGATTGCGATATTATTATATACGAGGATCATTTAAAGTGACTTTCGCTTGTGATAATACGAAAAAGTTCGGTCATTTTGTGAGTAGAAAAAGCACATCAAATCTATGCCCGAAATTATATACATTTCCGAGTGACCCACAGGTACCAGCAAACTATACAACATGTAGTTGTAATGTGTACAAGAAGCTTGAAGTCTAGCATAAACTTGTTAGTTCACAACACGGAGCAGAACTCTCTAGCACAATTTCACGAAGACAGCCAACGTAAAAAAATGGCCAGAAAAAACGCAAAACTTTTATTCAAGAAAAGTAACCTCAATTTTTTTTTTTATAATTACTCGATTGATTTTATAAGCATAATTGGGCAGATCATAGATGTTACCGCAATCACCAACAGGAATGAGGCCCCCATCTTGAAACACTGGATTGAAATCATGATTGCGTTGGACTAACGGTTATTACCCCTTGACACCAGAACACCCGACTACTTCACGGTAGAAATAGGGAGCGTCACGCACCGACCCGGGTCGGCCCATATCTTGCCAACAAAATACAAGTTATTAATTAGACGGAATGTCTTCTAGAGGAAGTTAAACAAAATAAGATGAGAAAACTCTCATCTGTGGGTGATTGAGTAAAAGTTTCTAACCTAAAATCAGCGAAGGTGTTGTGAATGAAGCCATTTACGTTGAGGCAAAAAATCAGGTTGTAACTGCATTGGCGCCGTGCAGAAAATTAATTTGCAGCAGAAATTAACACACAATCTATGAATTAGGAAGTAGAATCAAAATAGTAACTGCTAAGGATACTTGGCACTGTAGACAAAACAAGTGGTGGCAAAAGTAGCTCAAAATATTCTCATTGACAATCGACAGATTACCTTCGTTAAGATCCTTTGATCCTAACCTAATCCAATACTTATTCCAATTGAAGAAAATGTGTTGCAGCTTTTTTTGATATCCTTAAATTATAACATTTGATGCCTTTGATGAGCGATTGTTTCTACAAAATCATTTGGAATAAATTCTGTTTACGCATCCCAATCACATAAATAATAAAATAAAATAAAAAAGCCTGTATTTCCATATCCTAACTTTCATTTCAAATGCGGTAGGTATTTGTTTGTTAATGTTTAGTTAGTTATTAATGTTTTGCTTATTGTCTAAATATTATTAAGAGTTAGTATTTGTTATTAGATATGGAGCCCTCCTCGGGTGAAGGCCTCCTCAAAGTTACTTCAAATCCCAATCACATAATTGGTTCAAAATCTAGGTTCAAGTTCTCTTTTGCATAAAAATGATTATTTTTAATTGTAACTAAATAAACTCTAAAACAATTAATATTCATGACGTCATTTAAAAAAGTCTCGAGTGAAAAGGAAAAACGTTCGTTATAAATACAAGTGAAAAGAGTTTTTTTTTTCTCGTTTGAAAAGAGACGTGTCTTTTTACTTATTCTGCGGCAATGAAACCGCAAAATGGACACTTGAAAATTTTAATGTCCAATAACATTAATACGCAGGTGGCATTAAAATTATGTCCCTGTCACGAGCTTGGAGATCCGACTGCTCACATTTACGCAGCCTACAGAATAATAAGTTTTTAATGTCAAATAATAATATACGTAATGAGCTACGGTGTTTCCCGAGCGCTATGACATATCCTTCTTCAAACGAGGCTTGTGGAGAGTACTTAACGGTAGGCAGCGGCTTGGCTCTGCTCCTGGCATTGCTGAAGTCCATGGGCGACGGTAACCACTTACCATCAGGTGGGCCGTATGCTCGTATGCCTACAAGGGCAATAAAAAAAAAAGTTCACTGCTTGCTGAGAGGACTGTAACTATTTATGATTTTAGTACTACAAATAGGCATTAGGCGATTGCTAAGCCGTATGTAAGGATTACTCTTTTGAAGTCGTCGTGGCCTAAAGGATAAGACGTCCGGTGCATTCGTGTAGGGTGAAGCAACGGTGTTCGAATCCCGCAGGCGGGTACCAATTTTTCTAAAGAAATCCGTACTTAACAAATGTTCACGCTTGACTTCCTCGGTGAAGGAATAGCATCGTGTAGGTAATAAAAATGAAGCCCGCAAAATTAAAATTTGCGTACTTACTGGTGGTAGGACCACCTTGTGAGTCGGCACGGGTAGGTAACCACCGCCCTGCCTATTTCTATGCGTGAAGCAGTAGTGCGTTTCGGTTTGAAGGTGGGTGGCGGCATTTATGTTGTAGATATCTATGGGCTCCGGTAACCACCATGTTGGTTGTGAGCTCGTCCATCTATATATGCAATAAAATAAAAAATAATAACCTCACTGAAACCGCGGAATGATGCCGCTCGAAGATGAGACCTTGAGAATGACAAGTTGACACGTATTGGAATAGTTATTTTCCGAATCGAAATTATTATTAATACTAGGCATGGGATGGGATATGTATACAGCACACACTCGTACTCATGGTTCATGGTACTAAGTTCTCCATGATAAAGAAATTATGTGGTGTAACAATGTAGCATGCACAATGTAGGTAAGCGCTTTAGATAGGTACTATCACCGGCGGCGTGCGGCTTAAAGGGTTGGGATACCCTAATACGATCTTCAACACGATGGGCCGACCTCATAAAATCTATGACTCACTCCAACATAAATGATTCGAAACATCGTGCCACATGGCGTCGCATCGCGAGAGCATCGGTATCGCAGGATTCGACTGATACCTACATAACCACGAACACTGTCAAAAGTGTATGATTATGAAGAAGAAGATCCTAATACAACACGCAGCTGTGTCAATGACAGTCAGTAACCACTTAATACTGTGATGGGTAAAGTTAACAAAAATAACAAACCGTTTCGCTCATCTACAGTATAACTTAAAATGTCCAATGAAACTGTGCGTTTTTTAATCCTGAAATGTACATCCACATTTTACGTCGCCCGATAAAAAATTATGTTTGTCGTTCTCGGCAGTCAATTCAATTACTTTCCCCCTTTTAATTTCCGTATTTGGTCTGGAAAGCTTTTCGAGATCAACGAAATATGCAATACCACGAGATTGTTAAGCCGTAATCTTGTTTCGCTTTCAGATTAAGAGATTCAGTCATTCAATTTTACAACTTGATTTATGTAAATTATTGTTTTTAATTTACATTTAACTAGCTGTTTCTTGCACGCGATTTCGCCCGCGTGGTCAAGTACAAATATTATTGTATTTATAGTTTCCCGTGAAAATGAGAAGTTGTGTTCGAGATAAAAGATAACTAATGTCACTCTCGAATCTAATACATACTATGATTATAAAAAAAATCATTGCTTTCCTTCGACGTGAAAGTACGACAAACAAACAAACACACCTTCGTGTTTATAATATGAGTACGGCATTATGGATTGCTCATCAGGTATAGGTTTACAAGTTCTGTGTAACCTTTCGTAGTGTATATCTCGGTTCAGTTGTATTGTAGAGCGGTTGTTCCATCCTACAAACCGCAGAACATGAATGCTCTACGGTAGAACTCAACGGGATATGATAGGAGTTGGGAGATTATTGTACCTATACGTAGGGGTTCATGATACACCCTATCGTAAATTTATATTTACTGAACTGACAGTAGGTAATATGGCCGTCGTGAAGACAATCTTTTTTTTTTCAAAGAGATTCTCATATTTCCAAAAAGTCTATGGATAAGAAGTTTGAGTACGTTTCAATGCAAACAAATTTAATTTTTCCATTGATGAACCCAAACGAAATCGACGGTAAGCTTCTGGAAAGCTAACACTCATGCGTGGCTGCTTACTTGACTCTGGAACTCGATGCGCCATTCGAGCCAACCCAAACTTCGAACAATGATTAAGTGAGGATTCCAAAACTATGTATTAGTCTTAAGTCTTGCATGAAACTGATACTTTACATTGGTAGATTCTAATTAAAGAGTTACACGGCAATTTTCACATCTGGCAATGATTTTTAATTTTTCTAATAGGTTTTTTTTTTGCAATAGGTAGATGCTAGCTAACTGCCCTTCATGTCTTCAATAGTCATCAGAACCCATAAAGTGAACGCTGCCACTCACAATAGTATTGTAATATGCCTATATTATTCTATCTTATCGCGTCGAGTTTGTTGGATATTAGTATTCATATAAGCTCTTCCTAAAACAATTCAAAGTTCTTCAAATAAAAACATTGCAGATAAATCTCTGTGAAATGATCGCCTGAAATGAATATTATTATAAATTTTGTATATAAATCTGACAGAGCCACAAAGATCTCAGTTGAGCGAATCTTAAGGATATTACACGGTCGAGATGAGCAAGAACTTCGTAGAAACGGGAAAGTAACGGGTCAGTAAGCTCGTGATTTTTTTTCTCGTTTTTCGTGACGTGATAAATGGACAAGAACGCAGAGCATCGGACGCCTGGACTCAACCCTGAATCGGATGCCAATAGCCCGAGAAATAACTCTTACATTTACCATCCCTAAAGATTTTTCGTAATGAAATTCCTATCCTATCAGCGTATGATTGATTCAATTAGGTCAACTTTATTTCGTACAGAGCAGTATACTTAGTTGCGCTAAAGCGTTTGCAAAAAAAATATACATAGAATACAAATGAATTAGATAGCAAACATGTACAACAAGTGGTGTTATATCTGAAGCAATGCCCTTCAGATTTCTTAAAGAAATCATGTAAAATATAGTAACGGGACTTAGAGGAGACCGCTTAATTTGATCCCCGAAAAAGTCTTGTTCATTTTAAATACAAGGGATTCCTTTGTCTTTTTATCTCGCATTATGCTCGCATCAAGGTTCATGCATATTACATAGCTCCGTATCATCAATATAGTGCGCTTTCGGCGATATTCCGCCCGCATGGGGCTTTCGATTAATGAAATATTTATAAATATTCTTAGATCTGATGCAAAGGGAATTCTTTAGGTGAGAACAGTATTGAGAGGTTATGATAGGCATAAGCTTGCAAAGGTATATTTACACACTTAAAGGATCCAAACGACTGACAATTTGTATAGCTATTAACCAAAAATGACGGATGCTCCGGTCGGCCCTGATCTTTTTATTTATTCTAGCGAATTCCCTCTCCTTTTTTCTGTAAAGTACCTACTAGTAGTAATTTTGCCGCGAAAAAATTTATCGTCCGGCTTGCAAGGTCGGACAGTAATTGTGATTTGAATCACAAATTTTAAGCTGGTCACATTTTAGGATTTGAAAATGAAAAAAGTAAGTCAATAATAGTGTTTATTGCTGGCGTAGAAAGGTAAGGGCATGACTCGATGGATATTACTTTTAAATTTATAATGTGATAAATTGAATTATAAATTATGTGATTAAATGATAAAAGAAATCTTTTTTTTAAAGTGGTTTACTTTGGTACTGCTGTTAGCAAATCCCATCCCTCCTTACTGAGCCCGTGGGTCACCCATCGGTCTTGGCGAAACTGGAAAAGCCTCCAGGCCACCAGTAATCCTTCTTTCACAAACAAATAACAGTTTTCGGGCGACCAATGGGTTCATATTTTAGATCAAAATTTCAATGTCGGAAGCGTTCAAACCAATTTTGTTGTTTCCTACCTAAGCCTAAGGAGCTATTTTAGCTACGGACGGTTAGGTGAGCTCACGAGCTCAACCTGAGAGAATTTGTAACACTAGCCCTAGCAAGAGCAGTGCTTTGCAGAATCTACCATCGGTTAGGAATCGCGACCCACTAAGAAAGAAGATACGGCAAAGAGCTCAGTGGGCTGTGTGAATGAGTCTGTTCGCTTGTCGAACGTCAAAATCGACTAGTTCGACGAGAACGGTGACCGATGGTTAAGAGCCTAAAAACACAAAAATGGATCCGAGAGATCCGAAAAGTTTCGGATGACGGCTCCGGTGGTAGATTCTGCGAAGCACGGCTCTTGCTAGGGTTTGTGTTAGCTACGTCGTCAGGTTTGAGCCCCGTGAGCTCACCTACTAATTAAGGTTACGCTGAAAAGCCTCTTAAGGCTATATCAGCTTAGGTAGGAGAAAAAAAAAAGATGACGGCTTTGCATTGCCCCGTCGCGTCGCCTGGGTCGGATATGATGGCTTGGCACTAATTTGCTACTTTCATAATTATTTGTTTTCTCTCTCTTTGATTAATTCAAGAATTATACAGATATTCTGGCCACAATAATTTACTATTTAATCTCGGGTGTAGTATTATTATTGCTCATGTTTTGTTTAATGGATTGTTTTCGTGACCACTGATCATTAGCTGTTATGTATTTGTTTTTTTGTAATCAGCGCCATCAAGCGACAAATTTACAAATTATTTCAAATTTATCCTATCTACTTCGGAAAAAAAATCTTCTCACCATCAACAAATTTTCGATGTCTGTCTAACAGATGGCGCTTTACTATTTTAAAAACAAAATTAAATTATTTTCCTTTATTTGGTCCACTGAATAATTAATATCAATACGCTTTATTAATATTACCAGATTTTAAAATTCTGAATTTTTTCATTAAAAAGTTTTCGGCTGGAAATGATCCACATTACATTATTTAGAATAACACCATCTAGTGGTACAATAATTAATGAGTTCTTCATTCGAGCTTTTACTTTATTGTTAAGAAGTGACTGAAAAGTGACATTATCTATATACGTGAAGCAAAAACTTTGTATCCCTTTTTACTAAAATTGCGCGGACGGAGGAGTATGAAAGTTTGTACACTTATAGAGAATATAGAGAAGAAGTGCACAATGCTAATATTTTTTCAAAATAATGCATTAAAGATACAGTAAATTAATAAAGAAAACATTACACACACTACATACCATGTATTTGACGCACACACGCATGCATACTATTTATTGTCAAACTTTTGTTTTTGGCGTCTGTTGTCAAATTGAGAATAGATTAAATATTGTTTTTAATATTTTTTACAGTGTGAAATAAATTATTATATAATTGGCGAAATTTGTGATTATAGAAGTATAAAATACAATCATAATAGTGTACAAACTTACAATACCAATTAATTATAGTCGAATTTCGACTACTGCGGGACCTCTAGTTTTATTAAAACTCTCTTTGCAAATGCATTTTATCAATAATATTAGGTTTTCTAGTAAGATTTACGTAAATAAAACTAATTTTATATACAAATTTCAAAGTCTTACTTTATAATTTTTACGGACAGAAGACAAAAACAATTTAATCTTTGTATGCAATACTAGTTTTAAGTATATTGGACATGCATTCATTCAATAATGAAGTGAGCTCGATCAACATGTGGACAGAAAATTCTGTAAATATGTAAAATGAAAAACATATTTAATAAAGAAGTAAATTGCACTAATTAGCCAATCCCGTAGCATATGTCGACTCCTAAAAAAGTCTATAATATAGGCTTCTTCAATTTAGGAACAGCCGTCGTTTTTTTCATATTTAATTAACCGAAAGAATCCGTAAAAAAACGGATGTCAAGTTGTTAACAATAAAACGGAGACGGCAGAATTTAATATAATTAGGAAGTTTACTTCTACTTACTAAGCATGGAAGTTTTTACATGGTTTTTGGAACGAAGTTTCTTATGGGACGATGCGGAGGGGTACCGTAATCGGGAAAAAACGTCCGTAACGAATGAAGTCGTCGTGGCCTAACGGATAAGACGTCCGGTGCATTCGTGTTGAAACGATGCACCGGTGTTCGAATCCCGCAGGCGGGTACCAATTTTTCTAATGAAATACGTACTCAACAAATGTTCACGATTGACTTCCACGGTGAAGGAATAACATCGTGTAATAAAAATGAAACCCGCAAAATTATAATTTGCGTAATTACTGGTGGTAGGACCTCTTGTGAGTCCGCACGGGTAGGTACCACCGCCCCGCCTATTTCTGCCGTGAAGCAGTAATGCGTTTCGGTTTGAAGGGTGGGGCAGCCGTTGTGACTATACTGAGACCTTAGAACTTATATCTCAAGGTGTGTGGCGCATTTACGTTGTAGATGTCTATGGGCTCCAGTAACCACTTAACATCAGGTGGGCTGTGAGCTCGTCCACACAGCTAAGCAATAAAAAAAAAAAAAAAAAAAAAAACGTAAGATTTTAACGTACAAAAAATAACATATTTTTATTATATATATTTTTATAAATCATTGTAAATAAAATAAAATTGATAACTTTGTAAACCAGTTTTATTATTATTTTTATAAATAAAAAAATCATAACAAAAAATGTATACCCGAATAATTATTTATCTTTATACCTCGAATAGAACTTAAAATTAATATTTTTATAATAAGGAATTCGTTCCGATCCGGTGTCCCACGACACCACACATCTTTTTTTATTTATTTTCAGCAATGGTAAAGGAAGTCATCCTTAAAACTTTGTTAATTTACCACAGAGCTATTTATTTCTATTGGTAGAATGATGGTACCAGTCCATGTGGGTCCACAGCACATCCTGAAACTAGTACCTCGTTAAGCCGTTAAATTACTGATGGTAGGTATTGTGAGTCCGCACGAGCAGGTACCACCATCCTGCCTATTTCTGCCGTGAAGCAGTAATGCGTTTCGGTTTGAAGGGTGGGATAGCCGTTATACTGTAAAAACTTAGAACTCATATCTCAAGATAGGTTGCGGCATTTACGTTGTAGATGTCTATGGGCTCCGGTAATCACTTAACACCAGGTGAGCTCGTCCAAACATATAAGAAAAAAAAAATCTTTTCAATCACGGAATGAGTAGATGGTCCAATTACTCACATCCTTAACTTACACAAACTCCTTCCATTTAACTCTATGCTTAATATATGATACAGGAGACAGTTAATTAGATTTTTAATCTCTGGATAGAAAGGCGAACGGCCTACGTCTTATGGTTATAATCGCTGCAAGCAACGCATTAATAGTATCTTCTCGTCCTCGTCAATCAGCATAGGCCGATAAATAAAGCACACTTCACATATTCACGCCTTAACAAAAATCAAAGAATACACAAACCATCGACAACCGCATAGCAGTGATAATACACTACCAGAGAGAGCTCACTCCGTAACCTGATGCATCTGTTAATGAGGACGTGACTGCATCCGGCATGCCTTTGTCTTAGAGAAATACAAGTGTACGATATAATAAAATGGTATAATATGGAGACGCGTGATACTACTTATGAACACGTAACTGATACTCGTTTAGTAGTAGGATGAACTTTTTTTAGAATTGAAGGATTACTGGTGGCCCGGAGTCCTTTCCAGGTTCACCAGGACAGGTGGGCGAGCAAAGACTCAGGAGGGGTGGGATTTGCTAGCAGCCGCCCGAGCGCCTCCGAAGGAAACCTAACAACTCAAGAGCAGCTGCTTCGCGTATGAAGGGATGAACTCAAATAATAAACCCAAATTGGATCACATGAAGCCTACACCACAGTACATGTATAGAGTCAATGTATCGTAATAGATTCAGAGAATCCAAACAGCCTTATGTATACGTAAGGTTGATGTTATGAAAAAAATTCTGAGGCGTGAGACCGTCATTACTTTTCTCTTTTATATTGATCGGCTGCAACGGTCTCGTGGTACCGTCTATCTATGGCTTTAGTCATTTTTAACACCAGATGGAACCTGTATGCACTTTTTAAGGAAATACGGGGCATTCCGAGGTACGAAGGGATGCTAGGGGCCAAAGATTGCACAAGTTATTAATTTTTATTTCTCTTTTTTCATCACTCACCGTTTAGAAATAGCGATTTTCTTTTCATAAATGCAGTAGTAACTCGAAATACAGTGAAAGATTATGTCCACCTTTAAAATAACGAACAAGCTCTCCTGTTGTCGCCTACCTTTGTTAATGGGAATGTCTCAATGGTATTGGTCTAACAGAAGTCCCATCTATCAAACCAGAACTCATTACAATTTCGATACAAAAAAAGTGGAATAATGGCTTACGGCACCCATCTGAGCGGACTCAACCTTAGCTAGCATTTTTAAATACGCCATGAAACATTTATACCAAAAACAAAAGAAAAAAAACTAACCCCTTTCGCTTATGCGAATTCGCTTATGCGAATGCTTATTGCTTATGCAAAGCTACAATTATTTGCAGCCTTGTTTTGTATTTGTTTTGTATTTTTTGAATTTCTGAATAAACTTCATTTATTTCTTTACAAGCTGACCCGGCAGACTTTCAATCGATGAACAAAAGACCTAACCTTTTGTTTAGAATAATCTTAAAACAAACAAAAGGAATCCGTCCGACGGGGGACACATCAAAGGAAAAACAAAATTGTTATTTTTATTTAATTCCGAGCATTTTCATATTTATCTATCTTTTAAACCTTCTCTGGACTTTCACAAATAATTCAAGACCAAAATTAGCCAAATCGGTCCAGCTTTTCTCGAGTTTTAGCGAGACTTACGAACAGCAATTAATTTTTATATATATGTCGGAGGAGAAACGCTGAAGGAATGTTTTTAAAAAGTGTGACGTCACCATTGCTGACGTCACGGTCATTAAGTTCTCGACGATAACTCATGTTTGGGCTTCCGAAACAAAACTTCACCAGAACTTCACAATAACTGCGTATATTTCACGAGAAGCGTGACAACGTTCAGAGAGATCCGTACTGTACTACGGCTCGGACACGAATGACTAAGGGTTTTTTTTTTTTTTTTTCCTACCTATGTTGATAGCCTTGAGAGGCTATTTAAGCTTCGCCCTAACGTTAGTAGGTGAGCTCGCGGGGCTCAACCGGAGAGTTGCTAACACTGACCCTAGCAAGAGCAGTGCTTCGCAGAATCTACCACCGGATCGGAAACGCGACCCACTGAGAAGACCCGGCGAGAAACTCAGTGGGCTGTGTCTTTGGGTTAGTTCGCTCGTCGAGCCCTTCGTCGCAAGCGATGGGTTCGACGAGGACGGTGACCGGTGCTTGTGGTGCCTAAAAGCACCGTTAATGGGTAAGCGCTAGATAGTACGGCCGTATTTATAGGGCTTGGCACACGTCAGCGTGTTTACAAGTTTTTAAAGTATTGAAATTACAATAAAAGGGACTGTTTAATATTAATTTCTCATCTTAACAAACACAGAGTAATTAGTTGATGACCAAATAATCCGATTATCACATTGAATCATTATTATTTTTACAATAGGTAGGTAAATATTCATATTTGCGCCGACATATACATATATATATATATATATATATATATATATATATAATTATTTTTTTTATTGCTTAGATGGGTGGACGAGCTCACAGCCCACCTGGTGTTAAGTGGTTACTGGCGCCCATAGACATCTACAACGTAAATGCGCCACCCACCTTGAGATATAAGTTCTAAGGTCTCAATTATAGTTACAACGGCTGCCCCACCCTTCAAGCCGAAACGCATTACTGCTTCACGGCAGAAATAGGCAGGGCGGTGGTACCTACCTACCCGTGCGGACTCACAAGAGGTCCTACCACCAGTAATTACGCAAATTATAATTTTGCGGGTTTCATTTTTATTACACGATGTTATTCCTTCACCGTGGAAATCAATCGTGAACATTTGTTGAGTACGTATTTCATTAGAATAATTGGTACCCGCCTGCGGGATTCGAACACCGGTGCATCGCTCAACACGAATGCACCGGACGTCTTATCCGTTAGGCCACGACGACTTCAAATAGATTCAAATATATAGATTTATTGGACACCTGAACCTCGTTATACGACTATACGTTAGGTCCACTAGCCTGGTCATGACCGAATCATACACCGATCGGTTTACTAACCCCACACTAACAAGGCGATAATGATAAGAATGTACCTGATTGAGAATATTTGCATTTTAACTTAATTGCTATGACACAAATATATTATTGATGGCCAAGTCTTCGACAAATGAACACAATAACATTACTAGATAATTCATAATTTATCACTTGAAGACTATCTTAATAAGTAAGTAGTAAGGCGCGTTGGACCAACTCGGATTCTTTTCACATGGGTTTTCTTAATTCCAAATGGGGGCATTCCTGTTTTAGTATCAATGAGCTTTACTATTCGACCAGAGGAGGTAGACTGTAAGCTCATCTACACACCATGCTGAGTCTCAAAGTTAAGAAATATGTACTACAAATTTATTTAGTTACTAGCGACCCGACCTCGCTTCGCTTAGGGAAGACCCCGCTCCGGCTACGCTCGGGTCTTTAACAAAAATTACAACGATATTTGACGTTGTTTTATTTTTTTAAATAAAAGAACACTTATTGTGACATAACTATAATAGTTAGACATATGCTATCGTCTATGTCACTCGAGAATAGTGTAGCTTCCAAACAGTGAAAGAATTTTCCAAATCGGTTCAGTAGTTTCGGAGCCTATTCAATACAAACAAACAAACATTTCCTCTTTATAATATTATTAGTATAGATATAGATATAGATTATTCTAGTTTTTGCTTGTGAAAGCATCTGAATACAAAAATTACGGAAAATTAAATATGTACATAGTTAACTCCGCATTTAACGGTATAAATTGAAGAAAAGCGGTCAGAGTAAGCGCGCATCGTACAATTGTCGATATTGCCTTTTGATGTCACTTCATAACAATGAATGCTTTCTCAATGGACTTTTGATGACGACGCGACATTTAGATAATTTAGAAAACGCTTTACTAACGGTAGGCATCGGCTTGGCTCTGCCCCTGGCATTGCTGAAGTCCATGGGTGACGGTAACCACTGACCATTAGGTGGGCCGTACGCTCGTCTGGACACTAAGGCAATAAAAAAACCTAAAACCATAAGAACGAAACGCATCGAGCGATTTAAATTGAATTCCCTTTGCTTCCTTTACTTACTTTTGCAAGCAAATGGCAATTAGGATTTTCTTTACTCTTCCTTATCCGTTTGAATAAGGCCCTGTATTGGCCACGGAGAAATGTGAAAAGGAGTTCAGTGTGGGGCTAGGTAAAAAATATACATAGTTATTACGACAGCGGTATGTATCGAAATTAATAAATAACTTAAACATTAAAAGGAAAAGAAAGGACATAAAAAATTTTAATGTCACCACTAGCCGATGATTCACAATATGTATTCTTGGCTTGTAATTTTCCATGTTTTAGTGATGAGACAAACGTCAAACATCAGAGCTATCTGATTATATACCATGACAAGATATAGACTGAAAATCTTTAAGGAAAACGTAGTCGCCCTGACCAGAGCTAGCGGCGAAATATCGTGGCGAGAAGAAAGGCCATTGGGAAATCCTGAATAAAACGTGAACCTCAAAACCGGCCTAGTCGTCGTGGCCTAACGGATAAGACGTCCGGTGCATTCGTGTTGAGCGAATCTCAGGCGGGTACCAATTTTTCTAATGAAATACGTACTCAACAAATGTTCACGATTGACTTCCACGGTGAATGAATAACATCGTGTAATAAAAATGAAACCCGCAAAATTATAATTTGCGTAATTACTGGTGGTAGGACCTCTTGTGAGTCCGCGCGGATAGGTACCACCGCCCTGCCTATTTCTGCCGTGAAGCAGTAATGCGTTTCGGTTTGAAGGGTGGGGCAGCCGTTGTAACTATACTGAGACCTTAGAACTTATATCTCAAGGTGGGTGGCGCATTTACGTTGTGGATGTCTATGGGCTCCAGTAACCACTTAATACCAGGTGGGCTGTGAGCTCGTCTACCCACCTAAGCAATAAAGCAATAAAAAAATAAAAAAAAAATAAAAACCGGACGAGATGACGAATCACTATGGCCTTCCCCATCTAAAATACATACGATATTTATATTTACGTAACTCTATGGTCCACAAACCTTTTACTCTTGCGGGTTGTCTCACCGGCTCGCGATTCTGATCCAATTGTAGATGCATTCGCAAAGCAGCTGCCCTTGAGCTTTTAGGTTTTGGAACGAAGTTCCTTATGGGACGATGCGGAGGGGTACCCTAACCGGAAAAAAAACGTCCGTAACGTAAGATTTTTATTAGTAATGCACACAGTGTGCGACTTAACTTTGTAATAACGTACAAAAAATAACATATTTTTTTATCATTCATTGACCACGATCTCAGAGCGTTCGTTTGCGCAATACACTAACTCTTATGCAAACAACCGTGAATGAAGTGTACCACAATAAGTTCGCACGTTACCGAATGACCGTGGGTTGTTACGAAACCTCCAGCTTTATTTTCTTTATACCTCGAATAAAACTTAAAATTAATACTTTAAAAATAAGGAACTTCTATCCTCCTTCTATCCTTCTATCCTAAAAACAACCACTTTACAGAAAAAAAACAAGTCAACGCGACTCCATTTCTATATGAAATATAGACAAGCCAACAATTTTTCCCGTCTAGCTATAATTATATCTAACACGCGCTCTATTAGATCAGTATAAAAAAAACATATAAATATAATGTCGCACTTAGATTCAAAATCAAAGAATGCGATCAATTACGATCAATCAAAACGTTCCTGATCGGTTTTTCGATAAGTATAATCGAATGGCGATTTATCGAACCGCTTCTGATATGCGGTAATTCGCAAGTACGCATTCCTATAGTGACCGTGCGATCAGCTGGCGGCGCGGTTGTATATCGTTCGTTTACTTCATCGCGCCGAAGCTGCCTTGATCAAGGCTGTCGTGCTTGCGCCGCATACCGTCCAGATCTATATCGCCTTCTCACTCCTTCAATACCTCTGTACGAAATACTTGAGCTCGTCTGGAAATATAAAGAATTTACCTACTTGCGTGTGGAATAGTCACTTATCGTGATAGAGCGAACATCGGAATAGCTCTACAAGCTATTTTCTCTTTCGGCTTGAACGGAATTAAGATGTTATCAGTATTCAGCTAATACAGGGGCGACAATATGACTTTAACTAGAACAATGTATATGGGGTTATGACTATAATGTAGGTACTCAACAATTTTGCAACGTACTTACGATAATGATATTACGCATGCCGTTGCGCTTACGGACAACGACCTAAGAAAAGACTACAAATATTTGCCACTGTCTACAATTTCTTTACAAATAAGCTAGTATCTTTATTACTTTATACGGTTCATTGCATGTTCTACTTTTGTTCTATTGTTTGAAAGATTTTGTCGGGTTTGTTTCATACGAATTTTTTGGTAATATTTTTTTAACAAGCAATCAATAATCCGGTAATGTAAAAAAAACATTAAAAGAAGGGAAACAGATAAAGTATATTTCTAAGACACATAACAATGGATGTACTACTAGAGATATAAATAACTCAAGGAACATTGACGTCAGGCATGCGGTCGGTCGTAAAACTCATAACAAATTCCTATGCAGCATGATCAGAGGACATGCCATGCACGCACGGGTAGGTACCACTACTCTACCTATTTTTGACGTGAAGCAGTAATGCGTTTTGATTTGAAAAGTGGGGTAGCCGGTGTACTTTTAAAAACGGAGACCTCAGAACTCGAGTCTGAAGATTGATGGCGGCATTTACGTGTAGATGTAGATGATTTTTTACTGGTGGTAGGACCTCTTGTGAGTCCGCACGGGTAGGTACCACCACCCTGCCTATTTCTCTCGTGAAGCAGTAATGCGTTTCGGTTTGAAGGGTGGGGCAGCCGTTGTAACTATACCGAGATCTTAGAACTTATATCTCAAGGTGGGTGGCGCATTTACGTTGTAGATGTCTATGGGCTGGAGCCCATAGACATCCCACCTGGTGTTAAGTGGTTACTCCAGTAACCACGAGCTCGTCCACCCAACTAAGCCATAAAAAAAAAGATATCTATGGGCTCTGGTAACCACTTAGCACTAGGTAGCCCGAAAGCTCCTCCACTCATCTAAGCAATAAACAAAAGGATCAAACATAGACTCGCACTACTCATATTTATTCGGAGGGGCCTCGATAACGTTTAACCACCCACCTGTCTTTTAACTGATGCGTGACAGTTCGGAACAGGGAACCATCGTAACCGAGGACTGCGCCCGCACGATAACACGCAAATTGACAATTTTCAACCTGTCCCTCACATAAGGGTGCTAGGTAATATAGAATTAGAGTGTTGTTTTTATTAGCGCGTATATGTGTACCAGCAGAAAGCTCAATTCTCTTATTGCGTCAGGCAAATTCCACTAGTATGGCAATGTATTCTTAGTCACCTTTGAAGTTGGGAATAAAAGTCGAACTCCCACTTACATTAGAATTTTGATCACCTTACTCTTCAGACCAAGAATATGAATGTACCATATTAAAGACTGTGCGTGTGTGTGTGTGTGTGTGTGTGAACATTATGAATTTATTATTAAAAATATATTTGTTTTACGAGGTTTATACCACACACTATTTATCACTGTGATCATAAATCTGTAAATAATTATTAAATGATCATATTGTAAACATTGTGCAATCATGCTATAGTTGAAGCACTAGACGTTAAAAAAGAGGCAGAAAAACTTTATAAGGATGAAAAACGAGTTACTGATTTACAGATAAGACTAACAAAAAAATTGGAAAACTACTTGGACTAAAAATACTCGTGTAAAAACTTCAACAAAATGATTTGACCTTTGATTTAACTTTTGGTTTATGAAAGATAAATGGTGCCGCCATTCTATATAGAATTTAGGTTATTTTGCGTAGTGGGATAGACTTTGCAAGTACCATCCCAGCTTTTCAAGGAAGTCAGACAGCTGCCTAGGAATGCTAGTATCTTTGGGGAGCAATTTGTTGCCTAAC
This sequence comes from Bombyx mori, assembly GCF_030269925.1. Lineage (NCBI taxonomy): Eukaryota > Metazoa > Arthropoda > Insecta > Lepidoptera > Bombycidae > Bombyx > Bombyx mori. Next base: position 11,504,676 of record NC_085111.1, read on the forward strand.
ACCCGGTATCTAGCTACATTCGTGCTACTCGTATAAGCCAGCGCCAAAGCAATTGTCTGTGACAGAGCTAGAACAAGCATCTGTTTCAAAGAAATCTTTACCAGTGCGGCCGTCTATTTAAGCGGAAAAATAGCCGGGCTAGTGCCAGTTTTATTCGAATTCGAATTTTCGAGAATTTCTGGAAATAATATTTTTACCTCTGTCAACAGTTTCGCCAGAACAGTCGTGTAATTTTGTTACGAGTTCACATTATTTTTAGCAGGTCAAAAATGACACGGCTTAGTAGGATATTATTGCATAGGACAGTCAAAAAAAGTCAACTTGTAAATGCATCCTTATTTTCATTAGCAAAAGTACGTCCTATTTAATTTTCATCGAATTTTAGCCTTCCTTTCTCTTGTCATTAGAATAACACACGGAAGAGATAAATAAGCTTATTTATCTATTCCGTGGAATATCACCCGTTACTTCATGGTTAACTCGACCGTAATAATATTTAGGTACGTTATATAACTGGCCACCCGCGTAATGGCTCGTAAGTAGATGGTAAAAGGCACGGCGGGCAAACAAAATCGATTTACAATGTAACTAAAGGTAACGGGCACAAATATTCCTGTTAGTCCGGCCAACGAGCCGATTGAAGATATCACGATTATTGAGCACGACACATGTTAACGATCGACCCTTGAAAGTGATCGGATTGCATTTCGCTTACAGATGTGTGTATCTGAGATGCGATTCCAGAAATTATCGAAACCGATCTTTGAGATCTTGAGATATTTAATTAATTATTTTGGTTTTCACTTCACCATTCGGCAGTATTAGTCGGCCAATCTCTTTTATAGTAAAATAACTATTAAGACCATTATACTTCTCATTCATTTACACTCTTGGCAGGGTGGTAGTAGTCATCATTTCAAATAAAATAAAATAGTAAGACCATTATGAATGAAGTTTAAGAAGAAGATGAAGAAGAATAAGCTTTAACGAAGTTTTAATGGACAGAACTCAAAAGGTCTAAATCATAAACAACTTAATAGGGGCTAAAGTATGAAATTGCCGTTTTATTGATTACAATTAAAGATTAAAGATTACTTATTAAAGCACTTCAAATTGACATAGAACCTTCATAACTTCAGATTTTTGAGTGAAACTTTTTTCAAGTGGTACCTATGAGGTTCTTCTTTTAAAAAATGTGCAACATTCGATTATCGACTTTCAGTTGTTTTTTTTATTCAGCTTAGACAAAAAAGATGGATACTTCGAAAATTCGAGTGATTTTGGAATACGATTTCTGACACGGAAACAACTCGCAATATCAATGTTGCGTTTGGAGAAGGGACTGATAATGAACGCACCGTGCGATTTTGGTTTAAACGCTTTCGTGAAGGAAATTTTGATTTGAAGAACCAACCAATGAATTGTAAGAGATGGTGGAAGCCGGTCCGAGCCAAACTACCCAGGAATTAGCGGCATGGTTTAACGTTACCTTACCAACAATATTGACTGCTTTGCGTCAAATCAATGAAAATTTTTTTTTTATGAAAAATGGGTGTATCCATTGATTTGACTGATCTGCGGAAAGAAACGCGTGTTGAAACTTATGTTGCCTTGTTGAATCGATACAGAAATGAAGGAATACTGGATCAAATTGTGACATGTGATGAAAAGTGGATTCTTTACGATAACCGTAAGCGAAAAATGCAATGGCTGACCTCAGGTCAAACGCCGCCACAGTGTCCTAAAGCAAAGCTTACGAATAGAAAGGTAATGGTAACTGCTTGGTGGTGTCAGCATGGTGTTATTCACTATAGCTTTCTCCGATCTGTTCAAACAATAGCAGCAGATGTCTACTGTGCTGAACTCCGAACAATGATAGCAAAACTTGCAGTGAAACAGCCCCGACTTATGAATCGATCTTCACCATTATTGCTCCATGATAACGCGAGACCTCATACAGCAAGATAAACCGTTTTAACTCCACAGGAACTGCAATTTGAAACCATTCGTCACCCTCCGTATTTGCCAGACCTTGCTCCAACGGAATACCATTTGGACAATTTTCTACGGAATAAAAAGTTTTCTTCCCAGGAGGCCGTACAAAATGCTTTCACACAGTTGTAGAATCTATATCACCAGAGCTCTATAGAAAAGGCATAAATGACCTTCCTATTAGATGGCAGCAATGTATAGATTATAATGGTTAGATATTTTGATTAAATAAATATGGTAAATGAAAAAAAAAACGAATTTCAATTTTTCAGTACAAATCGGCAATTTCATACTTGAACCCCTAAATCTACATTTCACTTTTTTAGAATAGGTTATGTGGTTTGTGGTTAGCCACTTCTTTTTAATTGCCAAATAATAGCTGAACAGCTTGCAATCTACCCGTCGTTAAGGGTCATGGCGCAATGTCATTGTTAATACCACAGGGCACAGTCACTTCACCTTTGAAGTGCTATAAAATGAGCTGTAAATGAGCTATAAAAATTTAAATAGTTTTTTTATGCTTTACCCACCTACATTTGTTTTATGAAGATTACTCATATAAAAAAAAATGAAGTGGTTTTTTTGTAACCACATCATTTATAACTAATTTCATTATTTTTGTAACCTCTCGAGGTTCTTGTGAAAAAAAAAGAAATTAGACAGAACATCTATTGAGTCAGCTAATTTTATATAAAAATACTTTTTGTAATTATTTATCATCTTGTCTATTTATTTTTTATCTACTCCCTTTTCGAGTTCCTCTATGAATACCATAATCGCACCTACTTGAATTGTTGGTAATTGTTTAGCTTAAAAATCTTGGCACTACTGCCCAAAAAGGTGTCTAATATTTACTTTTAGGGTATTTAAATTTCTACGTTCCACAATAACTTTGCCTTGGACCGTGTTGTATGTATGAAAAATCGTTACAGTTCTTACACCATTTCGAGTGATAAGGGCTATATTTATTTTTAGGAGAGCAGATGTATTTTTTAATTCTATATTTAAATTATTTTTGAGCGTACCTAAGGAAATGTTCAATTTGCATGATTAATGTAAATTGAACAAATTCTGCTTCACTAGTTACATTAACATAACTAGTACCTACATTAAAATGTGCCCATCGAAGTATGTTTCGAAACAAACGCATCTTCTGAAGAAGATCTAAATGTAAAAAAAAGCACCAAAGCTCATCCGCAAAATTTCCTCATAATCATGCAAAAATGTTGCGGGGTCATTTAGTCACACCGCTTCTTATCTTCCGGCACAGCAGCACTGTGCGATATACCTTTTTTATGTTTGAGAGATTACTGGCCGCCCGGCTAGTTTATCAGGGCAGGTGGGCGAGCAAGGACTCAGTCAGGAGGGGTGGGATTTGCTAATAGCTACCCGAGCGCCTGCAAAGGAGACCTAACAACTCAAGAGTAGCTACTTTCCGAATGAATCTACTACCGGATCGGAATCGCGATGTACCTATTAAAACAACAATGCACAGTAAAAAAATAGTGAAAGCAACAAGTTTTAAGTTACTCTAAGCCTTAGAACTGCGATAGCCGATGGGGGGACAATATTGACCCAAGTGCACCGTCTCTGTCTAAGCCCAGGTCCAGCTATCGGCGGCTCTTTTAGAAATTTCGAAAAGCAAACTTTAGAACATGTGTTAACCGTATTTTTAATTGTATGTTCAGTTGCGGCATTGTAGCGTTACCCGATCGTTTACGCTTAATAAAACTTTGAGCTGTGTTTAGACATGTTTCGTGTTGTCCTTTTTGTTTAATTATAATAACTAGTGGCACCGCAGTAGTCGAAATTCGACTATAATTAATTGGAATTGTAAGTTTGTACACTATTATGATTGTATTTTATACTTCTATAATCACAACTTTGCCAAGGTTACACTATAAAAAAATATTAATAAAGACAAACAATATTTAATCTATTCTCAATTTGACCACAGACGTCAAGAGCAAAAGTTTGACAATAAATAGTATACATGCGTGTGTGCGTCAAATACATATGTAGTGTGTGTAATGTTTTCTTTATTGATTGATACTTTAAAGTATCTTTTATGCATTATTTAAAAAAAATTAGTATTGTCTCCTTCTCTATATTCTCTATAAGTGTGAAAAATTTCATACTCCTCCGCCCGCGCAATTTCGTAAAAAGGGGTACAAAATTTTTGCTTCACGTATTAATATATAATTCGGAAACGTTCTGGATTTGGAAACTTTCACGATTTTTACTAAATATTCCTATATATATATATATATCAAACACTACTTAATTAATAAAATTTATTGAATATCTAGCGTTAAAATATATTTTTTTCTTCGATATTCAGGTCGAGCCGTGGGAATAAATAAATTAGTCAACCCGACAGTGACCGCGAAAATTAAGTATTCGGAATTTCACGTAAAAAAAGCGCCAAAATATTTGTTTTTTTTTTTGTTCAGGTTTGTACAGTACCAGTAAACCTTCTTGGCTTACAAGTTTTTCATATTATCGATAATATTTAATGTCTACAGTTTTATTGTCCATCCCTAGTGTATGCTATCGATAAATCAAGATTATCTGCATTTATCAACCGTTCAGCGACACTAAACTTACTACCTACCTACTAAACTACTAAAGGACTCCCCGTTCAATTGTCTCTATTCTCATATCGATTTTCTCACAATTTTGATTGTGATTATTCTTTGGAATACCGATCTAATTATCAGTCAGTAGCAGACTTCGTTCTTACATCATCTGTTATTGAGACATAGGAGGCAATGTGAGATTTCATAACTGCCTCTGCCGCTATCCATCACTTTCTCTTAGTATCGGGCGTTAGATTTTATTTAGGTCGATGGCTTGACTCACGTTTGTTAAGTATTCCGATAGCAGACGTTATAGCAATCCACTTCAAAGGTCACACACATAAATATGTAATTATTACATAACACGTAGTTAAAAAAGTTTGCCTTCGGTAATGTTACAAATAAAATTTTTATCGCATGTAACCGCACAACATATTTGGCTTGTAATTTATCAAACTCATCGTCACAGTTTGCTTAAGGCCTCATTTTCAATCATCAAATAAAATGCATCCTTGAAGTAAAGTATTTATGTATTCTTCACGAATTATTTTCTACGGGCATGTTATTTTTGTCGAAGTTTTTTTTTTTTATAATGCATCCAAATTGTATCCAATACTTAATTAAACAACAATTAATATTTAATTTATCTCGTATACCTTTTCTATTTCTATCTGTATTTTTACGACTTAGAAAAGAATAACTTCAAAGACATTTTAAACGGGTACAAAGTATTTTCTATATTATTTATTACCATTATAGGTAGACCCACCGACAATAGGATTAGTGTATTCAGAACACATTTAAAGTGCAAATGATAACTTATAAATGTTGAATAAAAACAATTGCGCAAACCAAACGAACACAGTCGTGAATGAAGTTTTCTCGATTCTCGCGGTCGAGTGGCCGCGTTAATTCGATACCCATTTAAATCGATCCATCGAGTCATCTATTTAAATTGTCTGATCGAGATATCGAGTAATTAAACTCGTCGGCGACGCAACAGAGAAAACGATTACTTTGTAAATTGAATCTGTGTATGACGACGACTATGAATTTTAACAGACCGTAAAATTTGGTCACGACATTAACATGTAGTATATTTGAATTTGTAGTGAAAAGTGAAATTTGGATATACCAAGTTTTATCTCTGTTGGAGATGAGGAATGCTGCGCCTATCTTGAGATATCAGATTCCGGTGGGATTGGAATGTTGGCTCTGTTCAAATTGATTACTTTACAGAAACAGAACGGTGGGCTATTTATCTTCGACGATTTTGTGGGGGGCGGTGATCAGTGCTTTGGTTGCTGCTAGCGTTAGAGCAGCATTTAAAACAGTAGGAGTAGATCAGATGGATGATCCATCAGCATGCTTAAGGCGTTAACGGTGTCTGCGTGAGTCTGGTCAGGGGTAAAGTTGATGGGTCGGCTATAGTGTCGTAATGCTATCAGGATTCTCTGGTCTTTGGTATCATCGCTACGATAGTTCTAATAAAACACAACGGTAAACGATATTTCTAAATCGGACGTCATCAAGCCGGATCATAATTAAAATTTTAAAATTATAACAACGGTATTTGTGTTTTTATTTTTACTTGCAAGAATGGTTCCGTCTTATTCGTTATTTAGTAATATGTGTATAATTACAGTACGTTCGGTCAAGGGTGATCAGCTTGACGTGCTTAAACTTTGGGTACGTCCACCGTACATATCTGCAAAGTAAAAATCGTCGAATTCAAAAGTTTGCTTACCGAAAAAGTTTATAGGTACATATGTAATGTCTTGTAATGTTAAGTTTAAAATTAAAAGGTCAGTGGCATACATCAAACTCTTGCTAGCATGTCTGTGTGAATGCAGCCAGTACATGAGTTTCTTTGTGCGATTACAATATCTAGTAATACTCCATTCCGAATGGATCGACGGTGTGGCATCCATTTTATTGTTTTATACCAAAATCTATTAAGTTGCAGATGACGAAACTCCAGTCATTCTAGAAGCGTCAATATAAAGCTTTGTAAAGATTGATGTGGTTGATGTTCAGATTTTTTATACAGTTTTTAAATGATTTGATTGAATTTTTATTTTTACAAGTCCATGCTATAAGAAGAAAAAACCTAAGATGGAAAAAATATGCTTTGATACCAGAAATAGTAAAATAAAACATGCATTGTTTATAGTCCCAAAACCTATTAATTAAATCTAAAAATCGACAAGTTTTTTTTTTTTTTATATTTTTGCAAAGCTACTTCGTGTAATGTGAATTAGGCTGTCACTGTGATTATCTTAGCATATTCTGTAAAAATCTGGGAGCTTTTTAAACATATTGCTTAGTATTTTGCGGTCAGCCAAAGCTGAATACTATATTTCAAAATTAAATTACATTACTTACTAAAATAACAGTAAGGAGTAATCTATATTCTACCTTGAGATAATAATATGAGGTCGATGCCTTATGGCCTATAACTTAATTTTCACAATGACTGTCCCCAGCTTTCAAAACGGCGTGCGTGATCGCTTCTCAGCAGAGCGCCACCAGCACTAGAGACAAGAAGTGCCACACTTAGGTATCGTCTTGACATACTAAAGTTAGATATTGAGTTGTTTAAATATAAACCTGAGAGATAGAGGTAGAAAGATAAAAATTCAGAAAATAACCAAGGTAAAGGATTGACACTTCTCTGAAAGTCTCAAATGGAGATGGGCCGGCCATGTTGGGAGATACGATGACAATAGATGGACAAATAACACCATAAAATGGAAAGGACCGCAGGGCGTGAGAAGTACAGGCCGCCCGGGTGTGCGGTGGCAGGGCGAGACTGTATCCAAAGCAGGAAGAGGCTGGATGACCACTGCTAAAGATAAGGAAAAATGGAATTCTTTGGAGGAGGCTTTTGCCCTGAGGGGGTCCAGATTAGAAGGAGATGAAATCGATCGATGAAGAAGAAAATGAATGTATGAGTAGTAGATTTATTATGGTTAGTAGTAACATAATTATCATAATATCATTGTCAATAGTACACCGCAACATACCTGCGATATTTTTATATTTTCCAGAATCTCTCTAAATTAAACATTTGTCTGTAAGAGATCGCTTTTAGCGATAAGACCGCCTATTGTACAAATTTATCTGCTGTTTAACTGTTTTTGAATCTCTCTCTGGCTATTAAATACTAGTAACGGTCATAAATCTACTAGGTTTTAGGATTAGGCATCTCCACAAGACTCTCCACCACTTGCCTACGTAGGATCTTCGAGTTTTTCGGTCACGTTGCGAGGAAAAAAGGGTGAAAATCTCGAAAGACTACTCATCACCGACAAAATGGAAGGAGAGAGGTGAGAAGATCTGGTCCGATCAGATTAAGAAGACTTTGGACTCCAGCATCAATGTCGCTATCCACTACGCGGAGGATAGGAAGGAATGGAGGAACATAGTCCTAACAAAAGTGAGGAACACGACGCACGGAGGAGGAGTAATATCATTATTAAATACAGAATTAATTAAGCTCTATCTAATTATTGTAGAATCAAATAAAGCTATTTTATTATTATTGATTATTATTGCCGCCCAGAGAAAAAATATCTTAAAGAAACAATACTTTGAAAGAAAAATGATATGAACATTTTTTTTATGAATGGTGGCGGACTGTTATTTTGCCTAAACAATAGTAAACTTGCGGGCTTGGATACCAAATACGTATTAACAGTAAATCTCCATCAGTCATTCCGACGTTCTGAATGGCGGAATATCCATTAGAGGCTTCCTTTCAATGCTTTTCGGAGCTCCCGTTACAAGCCATTGGATTTAATTTCATGTTACACTCGGATTTTCATGATGGATGCTTTTTTCAGTACGATGTTTTTAATTCATCCACATGAATACTAAAAAATGTACCATGAATACGTTCTCGTACTTAGTGGTGTTCCGGCCTGTACATATTGTGGGGAAATAGTTCTTTAAAAATTATATTTTTTAGGCTTATCCATACTGATATTATAAAGAGGAAAGATTTATTTGTTTGTTTGTATTGAATAGGCTCCGAAACTATTGAACCGATTTGAAAAAGTCTTTCACTGTTTGGAAGCTACACTATTCCCGAGTGACATAAGCTATAATCTTTTTTGAAAAAAAATTGGGATCCTTACTAAACCTCCAATAATGTAATTCAAGGTGTAAAAAGATTACCTAAAATATTATTTACATCGCGTGCCCTGCGAAAATATTGATGATAGAATAAAAAATGTATTTACGACTTTATAGAACATATTATTATTTACAAAAAGTGTCGGGACAGCATATGTCTAACTATTATAGTGTTGCCGCAATGTTATTTTATTTAAATAAAATAAAATAAAATAAAATAAAACAACGTCAAATATTGAAATTTTTGTTAAAAACCCGAGCGGAGCCGGAGCGGGCCGCTTGTTTGGTATAAAGTAGTTACTACAGCCTACAGACATCAATGCAAATATAACCCTTATCCTGAGGCCTAATGCTTCAACGTCTCAAACGTATTGTAGGAGACTATCGCAGCCTTCAAACTGGACGCATCTTTGCTTCGCATAGAATTAGGTGGACACACAATACGTTCCACCTTCAGTGGTTACGTAATGTTAAAAATACAGGGCGTAGCTGAAATATCCTCTTAGGCTACCGGTGAATGTGTAGGCAATCTCAATACAGATAATTACTTTAAAAACTAAAATAAAAACATGCTTTAATGGTTAGTCGAATTGAAAATGAAAATAATCGTTATATATGAGGCCGTCAGCGCAAAAGTGGCTTAAGCTTACCATCATCAGTAGTATGAAGATAACAAGCTTGAATTTACTTTTACACTGCTTCGCAGGCAAAAACAATACGCGCAAAAATAATGTTTACAAAGCCATTTGTTATCTATGGTTGAAACTAGGGATAGGTCAGTTTTGTATCAAAACTTATTATGTTTTAAATAATGTAATATAATATAAGCACGAATATGAAAAATTGTGGTTTAGGCCACTTTGTCACTGACGGCCTCATATCCTGTCGAACCTGGTCAATATAATAAATAATATCAGACGAAAATATTTGTTGTATTTAAATAAATATAAAAAATGTCGTCAATCCTTCATTCACCATCCCCGTCGATATCGTCGATTACGAAGCAGAGTTCGACGAGCGAACTAACCCATAGGCACAATCCACTGAATTTCTCGCCGGATCTTCTCGTGGGTTGCGATTCCGATCCGGTGGTATATTCTGCGAAGCACTGCTCTTGCTAGTTGCTAGGGCTAGTGTTAGCAAATTCTTTCAGGTTGAGCCCGTGAGCTTACCTACCCGTCCGGGCGTAGCTTGAATAGCCTCTAAGGCTACCAGCGAATAGGTAGGCGGAAAAAAGCTTCGCAGTAGTGCTTTCCAACTGAACTGAAACCAAAAAAAAACAAGTTATGTTGATTGTTTTCTTTGACTATCGCGGTGTTGCGCGCTCGGAATTATTTCCGGAAGGTTGAAAGGTAAAATAAAGAATATTATTTCAGCGTTATGCGGCGTTTTCGCCAGGCCAGAATTGTGGCAATAAAATTCTTGGATTTTGCAACAGGATAATGCGCTTTCGCACTTTTTTTTTTACTACTTCACCTTGAGCCTTGAGAGGCTATATCAACGTAACCTTAACTTGTTCACGGGGTTCAAACCTGACGACGTTGCTAACACGAACCCTAGCAAAAGCCGTGCTTCGCTGAATCTATCACCGGATTGAAACGCGACCCACTGAGAAGATCCGGAGAGAAACTCAGTGGACTGTATCTGAGGGTTAATTTACTCGTCGAGCCCTTCGTCGCAAGCGACGGGTTCGACGAGAACGATGATCGACTTTCGCGCAACGCCATCATTGTGAATGAATTTTTAACCAAAAACTCAACGAATACCATCGAGCAACCAACCACCTTATTCACCACACCAGATATAGTGCCAGCCGACTTCTTTTTTCCTCTAAACATAAATTACCACTTCGTGGCATCTGTTTTCATTCGGTAGAAGACATAAAGTAGAATTCGCGGCGAGAACAGATCTTAATTCCGGGAAAAGCGTAAATTTTTTTTTTTCACGATTGAATTATTCGTCAGCTCAAGTGTATCGTTTCGGAAAGAGCATGATTTCTTTCAACGTCTTCCGTCTTAACGCTTATTATTTTATTGAAGCCACATTTTCGCAATCAAATGAGTATGAAGGTAATTTTATATTATTTATAATTAATTTGCTGCTACGGGACACACGTAATCAGTTTGTAAAAATAGAAGTTCACAAACAGCATTTGCGTCAACACAAACAGATGGGTCCGCGATAAATATGGCAGCCACCGGCCACAAGCTACGATAAATACTAATTACTCTTCTGCATTATAAATAATTATTTATTCTATGTTTTATAATTAAACTAAAAATGTCCTGCGATTTGGATCGCTTTAAATTTTTAAGATTTATAATGAATTTTGCATTTAGACATTACATTTTTTTCGGGATAAAGAGTTAATTGTGTCACTCCCTCTCTGGTCTCTGATCTACCAGTCGATCTGTAAATCCACTGGTACGTAAAATCACGAATCAGTGAACAAGCTGCCGTGTTCACTACAGTGGATATGTTATTAACGCCGCCCGCCGCGCCGGTGGTGTTGCGACGAACATGTAATTTACCATGTTAAAAGTATCCTAAATGCCAATCCAGGTGATATCTCTATTGGTGCGAAATTTCATACAAATCCGTTCTGGGAGATTGAGTAACAAATATCCAAACATTCAAACTTTCAAATTAAAAATATCAGTATATATATTATAATGAAAAAACGAAGTAAGTTTTAAACATACTAGGAGGATCAAAAAGTAGTGAGAAGGAGATAGAATATAATGACAATTGATAACTTAATAATTTATTTTTATACATAGTCTCCGAGTCTCTCTACACACCGAGTCCAGCGCTTTTCCAAGGCTTCAAACCCTTTAAAAAAAAGTTTTGTCGTGGTCCTGCAAAAAGCTCTCCACGGAATCCATCACCTGGCTATCGTCTTCGTACCTATTTCCCCTTAAGTATTCTTTCAATTTGGGGAACACATAAAAATCGCTAGGCGCCAGATCTGGTTTATAAGGGGGGTTGTCAACTAATTCGAAGCCAGCTTGCTGAATGGCAGCCATTGCAACTGCCGACCTGTGCGCGGGTGCATTGTCGTGATGAAACAGCACGCCCCTTCGAAGCTTCCCTCTCCTTTTCTCTTTGATGGCATTACTCAACATGGAAATGAAAGCTGCCTAATATTGGCCTGTAATAGTGGTTCCACGCTCTAATCAATCAACAATATCCCTTCTGAGTCCCAAAATATTGAGGCCATAACCTTGCCAGCCCATGCCACGACACGAAACTTCTTCGGGGTCGGTGATGGTGGCCGTTTCCATTGCGAAGATTGCTGTTTTGTCTTGGGATCAAAATGACGGACCCAGGTTTTGTCCATTGTTACGAAACGAGACAAAAAGTTTTCAATATCGTCGAAATGTCAAGTCGATTTTGTTACTGACTGTCGATTAACATTCTCGGCACCCATCTTGCGGAGACTCTTTTCATATTCAAAGATTGTTCAATATGGATTGAAAACTTCCATATGAAATGTTCGTTTCTTCTATTAAGTGTCAGATGGTAACTCTTCGATCGCTCATTACAATTTTCTCGACATTCGCAACATTTTCTTGGGTGACTGACGTGGATGGACGGCTGCAACGATGTTCGTCTTCCGTGCCCATTCTCCCTACTCGAAATTGAGAAGCCCACCTTGCGACAGTGGAATACGGCGGAGCAGACTCTCCTAATGTTGCCTCTAAATCGCAATAAATCTCCTGCGTTGTTAATTTTTTTAAACAGAGGTATTTAATAACCGCTCGCATTTCGTTTTTCTCCATTTTCGAGAATACGTTCCGAGACGAAGCAAACAAATGACTACATTCAGAAAAAAAAACAAAAGAGAATCGAAGATTTTTTCTTTATTAATATTACAAATATGTATCTGAGCTATGCCGACCAGTATTCTTTTTTTTTCTTAGCAAGGAGTAGGTCGTCCTCACTACTTTTTGATACAGCTTTGTGTAGCTCACTGTTTCCTACCGATTTTCCTTTGAAGTTCTTCTAGGGACTTATCAAAGTAATGATTCCACTCTACCATCGTACAACCGAAGAAAAATGTATCCATTCTACCTTACTTTACCAGCCTTAAAGTTTATATGCGGGCCCAGTTACTCCAGATGATTCGCGATGACGAGAGCTTACCGGTGGTGGTAGTTCCGCAGTCAACACCGATAGGTAATTACTAACCTCATTGTTTTTGCCAAGAAACAGTAATACTTCCCGGTCTTAAGATTAAGACAGTCGCTTTACAATAAGATTTAGTCTAATTTCATGTCTCATGGTAAGAGGCGATCACGTTAATGTCTATGGGTTCTGGAAACCACTTTAAACCAGGTAGACCATGAGGCTGTGCAACGATTTAGGCCATAAAAATAAAAATTCAAAATTTCATAAAAATTCGCATTTCTGTCTCGGCAGCAAATAATGCAATTTTAAAAATATTAATGAAAATCTTTGCATAATTCAGAAATTTCGTACAAGTAAAAAGAAATTCAATTTTTTTTTTAGCATTACTTATGCATAGGCGCCTGAACAGCCATCATTGAACTGATTATTGTGCTAAGATGATAGTAATGCGAACTATGGTCGAATTTTATGCACGATAACTCGAACGCGTTCGGTATTGAATCCCGTTGCCGAACATTGCCGAACGCCGGACGCCGGCTGCCGAATAGGGCCGAATGAATGCAACTAACTAGTTGTAAACGAACGATCGTTGCGGTTTCACGTCTCTGTTTCATGTGCTCTCGCGAAACTAAGTTATTCTCTTCGTCACACACTTGTGACTGTAAGTGGAGTGAAACTTAATATAGTTTAATAAAAAATACACATTTACATCACGTGGTGCTTCACAATAATAGTATTCCGTGAATTTCTCAGCGGAATACCCCTGGACGTTTCGCAGACCATCAATTCTGTTTTTGTTACCATAGTTTACGTTGTGCCGGTGTACTAATTGTTTGTCGGAGGTAAGCATTTTCGTCAATAAGTCAATATACTTACGTCCATTTAATTGTCATATTCATTTTATTGTAATGTAATCTGTATTCCTTCTATTATAACTATACTGTAACTGTTGTAACTATACTGAGACCTTAGAACTTATATCCCAAGGTGGGTGACGCATTTACGTTGTAGATGTCTATGGGCTCCAGTAGCCACTTAACATCAGGTAGACTGTGAGCCCGCCCACCCATATATACAAAAAAAATATATTTGAAAATCTTTTGTTTAACTGATCATTTTGATGTAGTCACCCTACCAGTATTATGTGTGTCTTTCATGAAAGAGGTTGTTCTTGTCGACTGCCGAGGCTAATGTTAGCAAGTCCTCGCGTGGTTGGAATAGCCTCTTTGGCAACTGACAATTAAGTGGAGGAAAAAAAAAGAGGCAGTACCTACATTGGCGATAAGACAATGTAGCAATTTACAGAATGCTTAAAAACCGTCAGTTACGTGAATTGTTGTCAGATGCATTCACCGTTGTGTCTCTAATAGCAATGTATGCTTTTTTTTTAAAGTCATGGGCTTTGAGACTTTGATCTTTAAGGCTCCAAGCTCACGACTCTAAGGCTGTTTACTTGGAAATCTGCCACCGTAAAACAATTCATTCTTCGATGATCATGAAAAGAACTTCGTCGCGATAAAGAACACTGTCAGACAACAAACACTCCCTTTGATTATTTTCTAAGCAATAAAAATTTCCTTTGCCACGCTCAAGTCTATTGGGTCGGGCCGTTCGCTGACTAAAACCAGTTTTTGACCAGATGATAGTGTGTCATTATTTTATTCCTTGAGGTGTCTCTGTGTTCGGGTGTCGGTATTCTTCAATATTTCCTAACGAACGCTTTCCCATTATTAATATTCACTCTTAGACGTGTATAGCCCGAAAACAAAATAGCTATAATCATTATTCAGCGATGAAATGTTTATGCATGGATTTAGTTAAAGGGGCTTAAATGCCGATTCGTTAACCCGATTTCGATAGATCTCATATAACATGATCAATGAAGATTTCGGTTATGGGAACATAATAAACTATTTGTGAATTCAAAGAAAATGGAAACAAAATAGACCTTAAATAGCAATAAATCTGAAGATGAAAAAAGGTTTACTTTAGACAATGAGTGATTTGTCCGTTAATTAAATTTCAAACCTAGGGTAAGAGAATAGAGTCGAAATACCTTTAAGACGGAATCTGCAGAGACCAACTCCACTCCTGGCTTGTTGGATCAACGACGATTAATTACCGCTGTCAAAACGATTGGCCCTCGCAAAACGAATTAAAACTCTGTCTCAGCGCCCGTGATTGGAGTCATGAAGACAAAATCCCGGCCCTTATTCCCTGGAATTTACCGCAACATTACTTAAAGGGGCTTACGTAATGACAGTCAACGAGTTTAATTAAAATCTATATTTAAACAGTTGGAACATTGTTTTCTTCTGATGTTTACACTCTTTCCTTTTTTGGTTACGCGTAGAACAAATTATAAACGGGTAAAAAAATCTACTCATACTTTGTACATACATAAAAAGATCTAAACAGAATTTTATTAAGTAATATTGTGATAATTGGGACGTATCAGCAACTATTATGTTAAACACTTCCCAAATAATCGTGTGAATTTTATATATTTGATTGCACATTCATAAAATATTCAATTACATCATTCAATATATATAAATGAACAAACGGGTGGAAAGTATTCATTTAAGTAATTTAACATACACTTAAACCAACAATGGTATCATACAGAATGACAATAACTGTAAGATATGGATAATAAAAGTAATTAAATATAAATATTAAAGTAGTCTAAATAGTTTATCAAAAACATCAATCTGGAGCATTATTTAACCGATGTTTTTTTTTTGTTCTATCGTATTTTACCTGTGCGCTACCACAGCATTCATCTGAATGGGATTAAACTTTGTCAATGTATTCCTTACGCTTGCGTGAAGGTTGTATGTCAAGTATAATAATTAATCAGGCGTAGTATTGTAGCAAACGTGGTATGGACATCTGATGCGTAGAGAGAAGATGCATGTGACTAGGAGATGTATGGAAATGGTAGTGCATGATAGAGGTCGACCGAAGAAGACATAGATGGAGTGTGTGAATGACGTTATGAGAGAGAGAGAGAGGAGTGAGTGTTGAGATGACGGCTGATAGAAGAGAATGTAAGAGAAAAATTACCTGTGCCGACCCCACCTAGTGGGATAAAGTGGAGAAAAAGAAGAAGTATTGTAGCGATCGTATAGTTGCAACAAAGGGGTACTTTTCATACATCTAGCCAATTAGGCTACATTGATTTAAAAGAATCAAAAACCATTAAAAATACACATGAATAGGAAGCCGAACTAAAATGTAAATAACCTACTTTATCTTGCTGATCATGGCTAGATTGTTAGAGAAAAATAATAAAACTATTGAAAACGCTCATCAGTTTTGATGCGAGTGCAAATAATCAATTTAAACATATGTACGTCTAAAGTTTGTGAATTACGTTGAAAAATGCCGCTCTATAGATATATATGTTGGCACACGTCAGGGATGGCTGAGCGGTAGGTTCCGTCATCACTCGTATTCGATTGAACTCAGTTTAGTCAATAAAACTTTTCAATAATGATTATTGAAACTCAACACACACAACTTTCACAATGAGAGGATAAACCGACAGTTTCGTTGCACATACCGACAGACCGATTGACTGACTGACTGACTGTCAGAGACTCACTGCTGAGACGGACGGAATCACTGTCTGACACGAATGCCACGACTCTGTCCACGTACCGCCATTTTATACTGTGGCGTTACGGAGTCTACCCTTCATTTTGTGATATTTATCAAAACAACATTTCATCATTTAAAAATAATAATCAAAACCACCGTCTTAATATCACTAAAAGTCGTTATCCACGACAACTAAAAGTCGTTATCCACGACAACTAAAAGTCGTTATCCACGACATATATATTAAGTTACATTAATAATTGCGCGTTAAAAGGTGAAGTATTAATAAGTACGGCACACTATGTGCCACCAAGTACGGCACACCATTTTGCTGACATCAGTACCACCCTTCAGCCAATATCGACTTCTAATATATTTGTTATTTCCACACCATTTATATAATACAACTGGATGATTTATTTTGCAGCGAATTTGTCTTTATCAGAATGTGAAGTTAAAAATCACCATGAAATATGTGGTCGAAGTCCCTATAGTAGGCTGAAACCGCGGTATCACTCTTCAAAATTAAATGCATCACTGCTTCGTTGAAACACGCCGGATGGTGGTAGCTACACCTGCGGACTTACAGTACTAAAGCGTACTGTAAGTCCACCAGGATTAGTGAAACAAACACCACTTTATATTTAGGTACTTATTATTTAGTTATCCGTTTCAAATATGTGTAGGTCGGCGTTACGCTAGGGTTTTCACACAAGATCTATTACAATGCAAATACAATACAATTCTATAAAACGTTAACTTTACTTCTTCATTACAAAAACCCACGTCTTAGTTTTTACACAATTAGCCATTTTGTGATGGTTATAGCAACTACAACTTATTTTATACAAACAAATGTAATTACTGCGAAACAATTCACAAAATATGGCTTAATATTCAGAATAGATATTTTAGTGATTTTTCACATGACTCTCGCATTAATTTATTTTACATAAATTACTTATAACTAACATAAACTAACATTATTTTTATCCAGCCTAATAATAGATGACGCCAACAACTCATTTGTATAACAATTATAGGTACAATATTTAATTAAATTATTACTGTTAATTATAATATAAATTATTATTAATATTTATGCTTTATTAATATTTAATTGTTTATCCAGTAATTTGTGTTTTTAAACAATAATATAAACATTAAATATATTCTGAAATTTTTTACATCAAAACATGTCTGTCTGCTAAATATTAATATGGTAGAATAAACTAAACTAATATAAATATTATTATGTTATTTATTGCCAATAGTGGCGTTTGCGCCCATATTATGTACGTTGCAACGATATTGCCTTATTTATCAGTATCTTTGTGTTGTATGAATACATACATACATTTTTACAGTGTGCAATGATCTGGCTGTGCTCCTGGCATTGCTGACGTATGTGAGCAAGAGAATCCAATGCTGCCCTACTAACTGCAATCGCAGTAATCGACATTTTCGGGTTTAACACTTTTTTGTAGAAATGGAATCCGAAAAGGCTAATAATACATAGATTTACTTATGTACACAAAAAACGATTTCATTGTTGACACCCAAGTATATTATTTATTTAACAAGAAACGCAGTAGTTGCTTGTAAATATGACTTTTGCTAACTAGATCTACACCTTAAAGCATGCGCTAGAAGAATATGCCGCTCTTGCTAGGGATAGTGGTAGCAAATTCTCTCAGGTTGAGCCCGTGGACTCAATTATCCGTCCGGACGTAGCTGCAATAGACTCTTAGGCTACCAGCGAATAGGTAGGAAAAACAAAGCGCCTGACTAATTATGTAATTATGTTAAGACCTGCTTTGAAAGGTTGAAAAAATCACGAGCTAGTACACCCATTTAGCACAATTCAATAAAAAAGGTACTGTATTTAAGGAGTTCGTGAACGATATCGCTACCGGTTATAATGTTTACGTAAGAACGATACTAAAAATCAATAATGATCATTAGTTGTTCACATTGTAAACAATTGGTTTCCACACGTAAACAAGCCGTCGCTGTTAGATACTTACAATAAAGAACAGTTATTTAATTTAAAACAAATTTAAATATATATGTAGATAGGTACATATAGTATTTTATTATATAAGTAGTTGTCATTAAATTATTCCGTAAGTCGTCTGTGATCCCAGCGACCCGTCTTGGTGCCAGACGCCGTGTAAACCACCAAAGCAGGCCATCGCTTGGACTAGTTCCTTTGCAACCATTGCGAAGGAGTTCACGTGAAAGACCATACAAAGATATGACTGTTTCCAGTCACGAGAAAGAAAACCATTAGTGGACTCGTGTTCTAAGAGATAAGGCGCAGGATTTACTCACGTTTAAACCATTTCATTTTTGTAGAATGATAATGTAACACAATTGACTTGCATTGAGAACCAACGACAAGGAACGACAGTACCAGGAAAACCACTTCGATAAGGCTATGCGTCGTGAAAATCGCCTTATCGTTGCCGCCGTTGACTACTCCCAGACACCTGCTGACGCAGGAGCCAATTACCTTCGACGCCCTAGAAACGTTCTTACGAATCCATTAGATCGATTAACCTTAGCACTAGACGCCTTCAACTCTAACACTATATAGTAGCAATTCTCGGAACTCTGGTAACCGTTCTCATCGTACTCCGCAAAGAATTCGACGTGCAACCTAGCCTACTGAGTTTCTCGCCGGATCTTCTCAATGGGTCGCTTTTCAGATCCGGTGGTAGATTCTGCGAAGCACTACTCTTGCTAGGACTTGAGGACCTATATGTTAGAGTGAAGCTGAAGTAGCCTCTCAAGGTTATCAGTATAGGTAGGAAAAAAAACGTGCATCCTAACTCACGCGTCAGTCCACTGAGTTTCTCGCCGGATCTTCTCAGCAGGTCGAGATTACGATCCGGTAGTAGATTCATTCGCGAAGGAATTGCTCTTTAGTTGTTAGGTTTCCTTTGGAGGCGCTCGGGTAGCTATTAGCAAATCCCACCCCTCCTGGCTGCAAGGGCGGATCCAGCTTTGGCGCCAGGAGGGGGTCACATAGTCAAATTTAGATGCGTTCGTTCCCAAACGTTTGCCATTATACAAACTTATTATATTATATTAAATTAATTAAATATTGAAGGTACGTAGTTACATAAAATCTGTATGGTGACAAAATATATAGATAAAGTCATTATATTCAATTAGTGGTCCATCTAAGTCCTGGAACCAGCTCAGGGGGTGGTCATGACCCCCATGACCCCCCCCCCCCTGGATCCGCCATTGCCTGGCTGAGCCCGTACTCTCCACACCTGTCCTTGTGAAACTGGAAATATCTTCGGGACACCAGTAACACTTCCTTCATAAAAAAAATAAAAAAAAGTAAAAAAGTCATAACTGCAAACAATAAAAAAGTCCTTATCACAAGCTAATAAGGTTGTCATGAGCGCCCCCGGACGATGTTGCATTTATCACTACAAAATAAATTAACTTATTATCATCGACTTCAAACATGTTTACGTCTTAGAAGTGTTATCAATATCCTGTGACAAGGAGACGAGAAGTAATATTTATAACATAATTATTTAACCTATCTTCAGGAGCAGGAAGATAACAAAAGAAATGTACTGTATGGTCCCGGCCAAGAGTTCCCATTTAGAAATATAGAAACACTAATAAAACATCTGATTTATTATTTTAAAGATAATGATTTGAACAATTAAATGTCCATAAACGTTGGAGACTGACTTCAGTTTGTAAAGATTGTTTGAATTATAAACTTTGTATTCGACGTAATTCATTTTGTAGATAATTGTTGTTTCGGATTTAGTGATTAAATTAAAAGTGGTCATGGAAGATGTAATAACGCAATAAATGAGCTTATACGATATTTGAAATGATTTTTTTTTAAACGGAATTGAAGTTTGAATATTGAACCTATAACAAGATGAGTTTGATTATCTTATTAAACATTCGTACGACAAGAAAAAAACAATAGGTTTTCAGGCATCAAAGAAAAGAAAATTTGAATTTGTTTTCTCAAATGTAATCAATAACGAACCATGAAACAAACGCCGCAAATGGAACATTCCTTGTGTATCCAGATGCTTCTTTAGAACAGATAACATTGTACAAAGAGCTTTCACTCGTTTGGCCTGTTTGATTATTAACAATAATAAACCTATATGTATTTTAGCTTTAATTTCTTCGAAGCGATACGAAATGTGAGTGAAGCCAAAGAAAGAGGGCTTGTTTTTCATGTTGATGTATGTTGATTCTTTAACATAGTACAAGTTAACAGCTACTTTCTTTGGCCATAATAAGAAAGCAGCAAAGCGTTTTTCTTTTATCCTCCGACAGTTTAACTCATACTATTAGAGTTCATGGACGACGCGGCAATGGAACGGGCTGCACGATTCTTAAATATGCCAAATTAAAGAGAGAACTTTACAAACTCCTAGAATAGTTTTTCATTCCATTTCCTAAGTAAAGATTCTTTTTTATTACTTTTTCCACATTTCAACAATTTTTTCGTATCAAAACTAGATCGTTTTTCAAGTCCGTTATAACATCTGCAGGTTCCGTTATTTAAATAAGGGTGATTTTTATCATCAAATTTGAATGGCTAACATGTCATACAATGGCGAACCGTAAAGACTATTTTTATTAATGTTTTTTGTTGTTTTTTTTAATTGTTTAGAGGGGTGGACGAGCTCACAGCCCACCTGGTGTTAAGTGGTTACTGGAGCCTATAGACATCCACAACGTAAATGCGCCACCCACCTTGAAATGTAAGTTGTAAGGTCTCAGTATAGTTACAACGGCTGCCCCACCCTTCAAACCGAAACGCATTACTGCTTCACGGCAGAAATAGGCAGGGCTGTGGTACCCACCCGCGCGGACTCACAAGAGGTCCTACCACCAGTAATTACACAAATTATAATTTTGCAGGTTTCATTTTTATTACACGATGTTATTTCTTCATCGTGGAAGTCAATCGTGAACATTTGTTGAGTACGTATTTCATTAGAAAAATTGGTACCCGCCTGAGATTCGAACATCGGTGCATCGCTCAACGCGAATGCATCGGACGTCTTATATGTTAGGCCACGACGACTACAAACGTACACGAATTTTGTAACCGACTTCAAGAGAAGGTTCTCGATTTAGAACGTGTCTTTTTGAAATACTTTTACGACGTTTCGAATGTTTAAGAATATGAATATCCTCAGCTTTTATTAAAATAATGACAGACTTTAAGGCCCACATTGCGTTTGTGGTTACTGGAATCCACATCAATGGGCCAATCCTGGAAACATAAATTCGTAGTATCTATTGTAACGGCGGCTGTCTAACGTTTCAAATCGAAACACATTAATCATTAACGCAAGATATTTTTTGCATATGAATAGTGCAATTTCAAACATTAAGAAATGATGAATTTCATTATTTAACTTCAGTACTCTAGCAGGTACTGATTTTAAAACGTAAATACCAATGTCTTCCATAATTATGTTTTTTTTTAAATAAATATAATAAAAACAAACACACATGTGCAGTCGCGGCAAACCGCTAGGAATGAAGTTCTTGATTTCAAAAAATTTAATAGACATAGTTTATTGTAATATATAAGAGAAAATTGTAATTTAGCACAAACTAGCTTAAAATAGAAACAAACACAGAGAAGGAGGGAAAGAGAGGAAAACAAAGTCGCAAGGACGGGCTAGAACGTTTTTCTGTAACCTGATGATTTCTATCGGTCAACGCCAATCGCAAGCCACGTTATAAAACACTGTTCTAAAAAATTTATTTCCCGCGAACCATCATACGTGCCGATTTAAAAGGTGGGACAGTGATCATACTTTTAAATTATGAATTCGAATGTCTCAGACTAAATGGTGGCACTAACTAAAACCCAGGCGAGCCGAGAACTCGTCAGCTTGTTTACAATAAATTTTATATTAATCATAAATTAGCTATTCGAACGTAATAAATACAATATAATAATTTAGGTCTCCTCATAACTCGCAATCGCTCGATGAATAGTTGGTTATTATTTCTGTACTAGTTGTGCTGTGCTGCCTTCCCCGAGGCAACGTACTGCAATCCGGTCAGCAAACGACCTGGGGCCGGCGAAATTAGCGCATTATTTATAACGTCCAGCCCCTTGCCCTCAGGTGAGCTATGGATGTGCCAATTGCTTCGTTTCCGTTTTAAACGGTTCCCGGATATTTTCAACGTAGGGAACGTTGGAAATATTGATTTTTGACCAGTCAATAAACGGATTGATTTGGAATGATTGGGATGTAGATAGGGATGTTATTGAGTTATTTTATGACATTCATGAAGTAACAAATAGTGCTCCTAAGCATTAACATCAAAGCACAAGCAGAATTAAGCATTTAACTTCAAACGGACCATTAGCTCACATGTACAATAAAAAACATACAATTGTGATGTTTTCGACAGTGAAAAAAATTCAAAATTGTCAGAATACAGCAAAAACAATGGATCTGAGTTACTTCTTAAGCTTTTAAAATAAATAAATGAAAATTCTCTACTCTCAACGGCCCTAATATAGGACTTTTTCTCGTGCTTTGGGTACCAGAAGCTTACATAATATCCGAAAATATCACATCCAAACCTCGAATACTAAATAGACTTAACAGAGCTAGTAATCCACACTTCGGCTGGGAATCGAACCCGGTCAAACTGCTCTAGACTGATCAGGCTTGATTGATTTGAAGCTGTGATGTGCCAGTAGCCATGGCTATGACAAATAACCACCCCAATTTATTTGCAGTACCAAGTAACCGAAATATTATTTAGAATGGACTGATTGAGTGTGATGAGATTGTGTATCAGAATAATGATCTGATGATCTTCCCTCATACTCATAAAACCTTGATAAGTCGACATACGTCTCTGGCACTAAGCCCGACTCGACTGCCCTTATACATTCTATGCTGGCCGCTTATATTTGGGATGGAGGGTTTCTTGTTGGCCTAGATAACTTTGGGGCCTCCCCAAGACTGAAGGGCTCCGCTAGCCCAAAAGGGAATTCGCTAGCAAAATTGGAAAGCTGCTTCGCGAATGTGTGCTTTATTGATATTAATCAAAATACGTTATGAATGAACACATTGAATTTTAGTTGTGTATGAATACCCAATGTTGTTGGATAGTAAAATACGAGTATACCACACTTTTTCAAGAAACAATTGGAATCATTTAATAAAGTTCTGAAATATCGGCCTATTAAATGCTTTGTGATTGAGGGAGGCTTGCTCTGTACCTTTTCAATAAAGCGAATTCCAAATATAGTAGAAGTCTTATAAAAACACCTACACTGAATAACATCTATGAGTATATTAAAAATCCAAATCGACAACCGCTGAATGAAAATGAGTTTTCTGATTTATTCTGATTAAATAAACCTTTCAAATCGATCTCGATGCAATTGAAAACAAGAGCATTCATTCGTGATTATTTAGAAACTGAAAAATATCTAGTCTATATTAAGATTGATTTAATTTATCCAGTCAATGGACCAGAACGTTTCACTTTAATCAAATCCGTGAGAAACTTAGTGATGCGTAAATA
Source organism: Bombyx mori (assembly GCF_030269925.1). Lineage (NCBI taxonomy): Eukaryota > Metazoa > Arthropoda > Insecta > Lepidoptera > Bombycidae > Bombyx > Bombyx mori. Next base: position 11,528,693 of record NC_085111.1, read on the forward strand.
AAAGTTACTTATATTTGGAAACATTTCCTTCTTTGTACAAAAAGTCTGTTTTAAAAATTCAAATAAATAAACATAACTTTATAATGAATATGTAATGTCTGTATTTGAAACAAAAACATAATATATATTTTATGATTCAAAATTTTCAACATGTACTGTATATTAATTATTAGTAATATCTTTATTTCCACGTTTCGCAATGACTTAGGCAGCATTAAGTAATAAAAAGCAATGAAAATGTTAATAAATACACTCATACAGTAAACACAGCGCCGTAAATATAGATAGTACCAGAATTAGTGAGTGTATTCAGTATGTCTCGCGCATTGCAGACCAAATCCTACATCAATGATATTGAAGTTTCAATTGGAAATTTATTAGGATAATTTGTCAATAACAGATTCTTAATATCCATTTTCAACCAAGTCATTCTATTCAGATTGCAATCGCAAACCAAATTGTTTTTAAGGAAAACAATTTACACGCACGCATCCTCGTTAGTTCAGGATAATCGATTACAAATCAGATGGATCGAAAGACATGTTTATTATTCTGGTCCAGTAATAGAGGACCGGAATTCTACTGTGTTACTGGTTGCAACACTCAAGAACACTGAATGTAAAGCGTGGCGAAATGTCTTCGCCCACTTTAGGACGCCCATACGTCTCTGCATTCGAAGTATAAATACAAATTATGCCCTTGTAATATAAACGACGTATCCTGTGTTACACATACGAAGGGGTTTAATATTTCTATCCTCGGAGGTGGTCTTACGTCAAAACGTCAACAAAGTATGTTGTAATTATTTGTCAGGATACTACTATAAAACAATGGCAAGATTAATTGATTCAAAAAATGTTGATAGTAAAGTTGCTTTTCCATCGTCACGTTTACAATGTGAACGCGTCGTCTCGAGGAGCACTGAACTTTGTCGAGCAAGGTACTGAGTTTCTTAACAACACCTGAAGTTCACTCACATAGCCATTAGTTCCGACAATTTGAGGCGTCAAGGTAGATATCACGTGCTTACTACATATTATTCTCGAAACTACTTAATTCCATAAATCATGAGAACCTTCTTGATTACCTTTTTTTTTTTAAAACTGATGGCATTACTGTACCTACTGTGCCTAAGCTTTGTCTGTGTTATTACAATGAAATGTACGAAGTAATGTTTTAAAATGTAAATATCAATGATAAGTTGGTCTATTTATGATGCACCCATATATAGCTATATTAAATATTCTACATATTTCTGCATTCTGATATATTCTGCAAAAAAAAATTGTTGCAGAATATATCCCGATGTAGTACAAGCCTAAACTCGGATATATGTACATGATATCAACTTTTCAAATTGAGCATTTTACTATATATAAAGTAACTGGTTTTAATACTTATAGGTGTCGCAACTATGGTCAAGATAATAATTAAACAATATAATAGATACAGATAATAATTAAACAATATAATAGAACAAGATATAATTAAACGTTCGATCTAAAAATTTTAATCGCGATACAAAATAAAATAAAACTATCTCCACGTTGTTGTAAAAAATAGCTCCGATCTTATGTCTTGATTTCAAAAAATGGTGTATAATACAAATCGTTTCAAAGTTACAGCAAGTCATTGGAGCAATAACGCGAAAAATTGTTTCGTGATTGAATTTTCGGTCCGATAAAATCGTTAGGTCTTCAGTCTTATAGAGCAAAGATACAAAACCAGCATGTAAATATATTCAACACTAGATTGGCGAGGCGCAATGAAACAATAGCTGTAAATGTAAATTATATTTGCCTTCATCAAAATTCAATCCGCAACGTTAACAAAAGCACAATAAAAACGATGAGATGTAGGCACCATATCTTTGCTGACGTATAAGTTTATTTATGGAGCCCCAATCCAATAGACTTCTACGGAGAAAAGGCGACTATTTTGAGTATTCCCGAGATGGCTGTCGCCTACCCCAAGTCGGAACGTCGCTTCACTAAAAGCATATTCAAAATAATTAACAAATTAGTTCCACAGTGCCTTAATTATGCACGTTTTCTTCGGCAATTACGCACCTTAACAGGCATCTATAAAACATCTATTAGAAGCAGTAGAAAAACGTTATAGGCCATTATGGATTTTACGATTTACAAATAATTATACAAATAAAAATAACTATTACCTACTAGATGAATCACAATAAAAAAATTTGGTAGCGTTTCACAAATGTTTGAAGTGTATAATTTTGGTTAAAACTAATAAAATTGTTTCCGACCTTTCGAATTCTTCACAGATTTCGATTACACGGACGAAGGGTACGAAGGTTAGTGAACAAGTGATTAAACTGTAAAAGTTGATAACTCACGTAAATCTAATAAATAAATTCATAAGATAAATAATTCTCAGTTTAACTAATCTGTCTATCTTTAATCTAATCTGCAAACACATAGTCATTGAAAAAAAGGGTGTGTGTACTTATGTACGCGCGTAAGAAGTTATATTTTATTTTTATTAAATTTATTTCTTTTTTTTATTTAAGTTTAACCAATTTGAAAAAAAATCGATTAAACAACATCCTCAAACACGCATATTGGACATCCCTTTTCTTGACATCGTATAAATTCGATAATTCTCGGTACGGTTCGGAAAGTTCACCTGCGGCTATATTCAGACTCGCCAAGTTACGTCGGTCGTATTGTAATGAGCGGTTTAGTGGGCAACTTCATTCTGTTAATTTTGTGTCACGGTGCGCGCGCATCGTAAAATTTCACTATCATAAATTTTTCATAACGCGCCTAAAGAAGTATAACTTCAAAAATAATTAAATTAAATATCGTATTTAATTAATAAGGCAAAACATATAGCTGGATACGTATCCAAGTCTGTATTCGAGTATTTCATTCGAAATGAAAATATTTGAGCAAAAATGACAACAAAAAACCTAACATAGTGAACACGTAAAACCCATACAGAGCAAAAAAAATAAATAAAGCTGAAGAGACAAGAAGTTGGCTCGCTGAAAATGATTAACCGCCCTGTGTTCCGTATAATTGCTTGGCTTCTCACAACAAATAGTCGTCATTAAATCCCGAGACCCGAGCACTATTATACAGGTGCTAGCTAAAACGACGCCTTTTCAAGGGTTTTGTCCGACCACTTGCACGTATGTTAAGGGTTTTCTCCGCTAATTACCACTTAGGGACAACCGGCTTCAAGTTTACCAACGCTAACTAAAGCGAAGTGTTTGTTATACAATAGATTTAGTAATGCATAACAGAACGGGACAACGAATATTAATATTCAATTAAATATACGTACGAAGACAATAACATTCTTTAGACCATATATAAAACCTTGCTGCTTGCATTACTGATTATAATGACATGTTAACAACCTTGAGGTGTCAAGGACTGGTCGAGTATGTCTCTTAACCATAGCGATCCCCGATCAAAACGAGTTCTTGCTCATTATCGGTAATATTCCAACTTTTTGCTGATGTTATTTCGTATAATTTTAGTACCGAATAAGGTCGCATTTTTCCGTTTACGTTTTCGATTACAGCATCCACATAAAAACATTATTGTTTTATTTTAAATCTATCGATTTGTTTTATTAGACTTTAAAATGTTTCTATAAAAGAAATCAGATTAAATAACTAACTATTTGGGGAATACATTAGAGCAATATTTCATACCAAACGATTTAACTACGGTCAGGGTCGCTTCGAGTCATGGTAACGTTTTATGTCTTTTAATCACGTAATATCTGTTCAATTTATGAAAATCTCAATGGTTCAAGGCAAACGAACCCATTTAAACAACGCAAAATATCCAGTTTCACAAACATAAATGAATAGAAAACAACTTAAAAAAAATAAAATTGAACTTTTCTTATTGGTTTTTAGCCGAACTTTATACCCAAAAAACGAAAAAGGTTAGCCTTTGAGGTCGAATGTTTCATAAAGGAAACATGTACCAAACACATAGGTTTATGAACTACTATTACGATGAAGGACAACAATAGACGTATAAAAATAGCAGAATACGGTGTGCCCATACATAGAAGAAAAGTAATAAAAATAGAAAAGGACTAACTAAAGATTAGAACATAAGCTATAAATTTTTGTAATTATTTTCTATCTGTATGTCTCTTTGTTTAGTCGCGGATTTCTCCGGAACTACTAAACTGATTTTCATGGTAGACAGAGATTGATGAGATTTGAAGTGAAATACATGATTTGTAAAATAAAATATAAAATCTGATTTTGCAACAAAGCTATCGTCTTTTAAAGATCTTTGGAAATTGTCTTTTTGTTGGATGTCAAAGTTACATAGCAAATGATATTACTAATACGAAATTGTTTCTGTGTCTATTACATTTAATTCAACTGCTGACTGCGGATCTACGACTAAAATAAAAAAAGTAAAAAAGTGTAGTCCACGAAACTACTCATGTATTAAATTCAAATTAACACTATCTATGAATTTGCTAATTCAATGGTAATGTTCAACCCCGTGCGCTAGACTGCGTAGACTGGACATTTATGGGATATTTACGGACTTGTGATGCGTGACCGCGTATGTCCATCTAATCCAGACAAAAAAAAAATTGATCCGGTATACTGAAATGTTGGAACAATAAATATTATTCTGATCTTGCGAACAAACAATTTCGACCAACAAAGCGCGGCTTATCCGCATACGAGTATTCAAGTGAAGTACCGCATTGGATAAATTACATTAATGTTTAGTTCTAAAGATTCATGATGTCGAACATTTGAAATGTTTATGGAGTTTTTCACCTTGGTTACACCTAAGTGTGGATTTTTTAAATCGTTCTCGTCATCACATCCGCATTTCGAACAAGTATGCAAACGTGTCTTCTTCGATCTGTGTCTTCGACGCATAGTTCGTTCATTACCGATGCGGTATTATCCTCATTTTGTTTCAGCGATATTAAGCTGCGCTTATAAAGTTTAAACGCTAGAATAAGCACGATCGATATGGAGGTAATCGGATTTACTGACCGTACCCCTGACAAACCAGGAAGTGACCCCACTGAACGGAAGAGCGAACTCAATACACCTTTATTTTTACACTTCACTTGCGTTCTATATTTCAAAAATAGTTCGTTATATTAAAAGCCGTGCCAAAGACGTTTCTATTAAAAAACACAATATGTTGGCCCCGAAAATATCTACAACAGTAAAAGCCCGTAAAAATACTAACTAACGCAGTATTCCATAAAAAAACCGGTCCTAAAACGGTTCACTTATATTTTTAAAACAACAAAATTTGTTTTATGGTCAGTTAGAACAATTTTACAGTGATGAAATAGTTGACTTCCCACATTGTGCTCCCACGAAACTGGGCACGTAGTGCTAACAAAGCCCATATTCTGATGAGTTCGTGAAACAGCAAACAGTGTCGCCTTACCCGGAGACCAGTGTTTGCACTAGTCCGCAAATACTTTAATGTTTTAACGGACATATTTGAAATGCATTGCTTTAATACATGTTATAAAATACTTATAATTTATCATAATATTATGTGAGACTAAACCCGATAAAATTATTAATCAAGTTATGGTGGTTGTTGGAAATGGTTATAAATCAATCATATCACCACAAACCGATTTTGATATTAACCTAATATTTTTGTACTACTTAATCTTCCTCCTCGAGTCATTCCCTCAACAATCAGGATCGTGGCTTCGACGGAAACGCTGCAGCAACACCTCCACTTGCTGCGATTTTCGGCCTCGAGGACGGCCTGAAGCATTGGCATTTTGGATTCTTCAGACTCGGTGGATCTGACAAAAGCCTAGGCTTTTTCTTGAAGGTTTTAGCATCTACATTGCCTGCCAGTAACTATGCACTTTTCCAGATTATTCGTTGTGCTGTATGACCGAAGTATCGGAATACCATATAAAGGAATATTGTAGAGAGGAGCTGCTGATTGTCAATCTTCAGTTGTTTTAGAATTGAGACGTTAGTACGTCGAACCGTCCGTCGAGAATAAGGCGCATTCTTTTTTTTTTCTATTTAATCGATTTTAACCAAAGGGGCTATTCCAGCTAGTCACGGAGAGAGCAGTCTTCGCCAGCACCACATCTCAAAAACATCGATTTGTTTTCGGTCCGATATCTTTAGTGTCCAGCCTTCTCGGCACACGTTAACAGCAATTCAATCAAAAGTGATCATGGTCTCAGAACTTCTGCAATGTCAAGGGTAAACACTGTTACCTAACAGCGTTTCGCGCTGTGAAACCAATCTTCGATCTCATTGTTCATTCATTCCATTTCTAATGCTGACAACGCGTGGTAAACTCATTTCAAAGAACGTACCGTAGATGAAAATCAAGTCGAAATGATCAAGAGACATAGCTCCGCCGTCGTCTTCGTGAAGTTGAAAGCTAAGCACTTGATTGGGAGATGAACATTCTTATTAACAACAATTATAAGCGGGTCAGGTCCTTTCAAGGAGGGAGTAAAAAATTCGATCTGTCAATGCACGTCTTTAAAGTGATCGAGGTATATGAGTCGACTATTATCAAAGGCGGCAATCTGACTTTTGGACAATGATTGGTAAATCAGAAAAACGAATTATTGACTTTGTATTCCATTGGCAGTCACAAAACTCTTCGGAACGACATCTTAGATAAATAACAGGTTAACTATTAATCTTCATTTAAAGCAGGTTTTGAACCGTATTCTTTGAAGGAGACGATTATATTCAAATAAATCCGTATTGACATATCAATAAAAAATTTTTGTCCAAATGCACAGATTGCCACCTTTGATAATAGACGACTCATATGTGTGTGAGGTATATGAGGATTCCTGAAGGACGGTACATGGGTTGAAGATGAAAAGCTAGCGGAACCCGTCTCTGGCTTGTCGGGTCCCGTCTTGCAAATGCTCAGGTTCTAGTCTACTATTATAGTATTTATATATTGTAGATGATTTTCTCTTCCTAGTCCTGTCTTAGATTACGAGTATGCACGACCGCAAGACAAAATTTTCACTAGAACAATTTCCCGTGGTGAAGCTCACAGCAATACTATCGCAGAGAGTACAGTGAACGTTGCGACCAATACAGTGTTCATTTTTACTAGCAAATCGTTTTTATTTGATAATTTCTCACATTAAGATGGCACTTTAATACATTCTTCGACAAAAATTCACCTGATATTACAATTTTATTTTCGAATCAAATTCGTTCACGTGCGAGAAATCCCGTCTGACAGAGCACCTCCTTACACCTCGTCACTCGTCGACATACAACAACACAACATCGTATTGATTCCGTCGAGCATTACCCTTCTCCGAAATCCACTGCGTTTTTAGTTCGGTATTGATGTAAAACGTGCCAGGAAAAGCGATGATCTACAGCATGGTAAACGATGCAATCGCGTAGATACTTAGACGCGATGTCAGCTCGGGCCGCGCCGAGTCGGCGGTGTCGACAAAATAACTTTAGTTCCGTGGAGTATTCCCGTCGATGTGAACGTTCCGTCTTACGCGTTTACTTATTTAAGTGATTTTCTAGTGAACTACCAAATATTCATGTTTTGTGTATAAAAAGTAAAGTGACGAAAAATTGTAGTTTAATATTATTAAATTACACTTCAAGTAAAATCTGACGAGCGGGTAGGTACTATTTAAATGTTTGTTTTCTTGTATAGAAACAAAAAAAATCCAAAACACTAAATTGTTCCTTTACTACTAAGCTCTTTTTAGCATAATCAAACTAAAAAATTAGCTGAAGTTAACGAAGTCAAGTTTCCTCTTTAATTAAAAATTAATTTTCTTGTGCTATTAACTATCAGGTTGATAAACGAGACCTTGTAAGATAGAATTTCATAAATATGTATGAACCCATAACTTAACCAGATTATTTCATAATAAAATCAGTGCACAGATAGAGGAAGTCAACCGTAGGTAAATTCGAAGCATTTCATTACAAAGTGTGATAATTAATGGAGTAGATTGTAATAAAACCACTCGGTGATGTTTTCTTTGAAGAAAGGCGTCATTGAGAAAAAGGCAAACTCTGATATTACTGAATAAACAAAAGCCAATATTAGGTGGTGGGGTTATGAGGAGCCCGCATGGGTCGGTATCACGAACCAGCCTATATCTACCGCGAATCTATTATACGTACAATACGATTATGTAATTTACATTGCTTTATGTTCTGATAGCTATTTAACTCCTGGTGGGCACTGCCTATGTGTAGCTCTGCATATCACTGTTTATCCTAATAGTAGGTTATATTTATTATGCTGCGTTATGACATTTCTATGCATTAAGCAAAAGCTATGCTGTAAGCTGTAAATACGTGAAGCAAAAACTTTGTGCCCCTTTTTACGAAAATTGCGCAGATGGAGGAGTATGAAATTTCCCACACTTATATGTAGAGAATACAGAGAAAGAGTGCAGAATGCTCTTTTTTTTTTAAATATACACACATATATATACTCTTTGTTAACTGTCAAACTTTTGTTATTGCTTAGTCTATGGTCAAATTGAGAATAGGTTATTATAATATGGTTTATCTTTAATATTATTTGTCTATAGTATAGTCTGGGCGAAATCTGTGATTATAGGAGTATAATAGTCTTTGACAATAGAACCATAATAATGTTCAAACTATAAGTATTTCAATTAATTATAGTCGACTACTGCGGGACCACTAGTAATAAGGAATTGTTAAATAGCATCAGGGTGCGGAAACTGCGACACTTTAAGACAAATATTTTTTTTGTATGGAAACTAGCTACATCTTGTAGCGGATGCCCCTAAACTTATATATTGTTAAAGTTAAGGCATTTAATTATTGTGTAAGTAAACACAAAAAATAATAAATCATACAAGTCTTAATTTGCGGTTTCTGAAAATTTACATTAAAAATCCTTCATTCAAAATAAAATATAGGATAGGTAACATTTTACTGCCATCTACATGAGTAATGAGAAACTAATTGAAGCGAAGCCATCTAGTGGCCGACGCCCGTAAACATTTTTGTTGAGTGCTTGAGTTGCTTATCTATAACTAATTTATGTGTATTATCTATGAATTTCATTAACTATGCAGTAAGAAGCCCTTTACACGTTACATCTAACCGATTCGAGTATGGCAACCTGTTTGCTACTAACGTCATTAAGATTATAAACAAGATGCCTCCGAATATAAACTATTTTACTGCCTCGGAACAAGGTTACGATGCATCTACACACATTCCGATGACTCATTACATAGACAACCGTAACTCAAAATATTGAGAGGCATCCATCTATGCGCACGACCTCATTTAATAAAACTTTTTCTGGATTAAAGTTATTACCAAATTATACTTGAACAGTTCATCTCTAAAATACTTTTTTTTTCAATATAAGGTAATGCTTATGCCAATTAAAAAAGAATTCGTATTTTAATTTTTTATTAAATTTGATACAAATTGTAACACTATATTTAATGCTTAAATTATAATCGGAACTTTCATAAATAGCAACATTGAAAATAGTGTCAAATTATGTTGATATAATTCCTGAAAGGACGTACGTATGACGACCTTTTATTTTTTTTCCTTCAACCTCGACATGTTATATTAAAATATATTAATTAACCTTTCAAATAATCTTAATGTAACATGTTCATTCAATTATCATCATTCTCGCATTAAATCACCATTTTGTTTGGACCACTTTAAGCCGTCATTGATTACGACATTTAAGAATTCGATGACAAATTTTGTAGGTACTTGATGGATGTGTGATTTTATAGGAATCCACACAAATTGGTTTCCTAACTTAACAATGTCAACATTTTCCGGTAAAAAATCATTCAGACTGTAAATCTTATGTTTTCATCCCAAATAAAATACTTTGCCCTTTGAAATTATAATAATCAAAAAAAATTTTGAGTCTCATTTGTATTTGGCCTTCATTTCATCCACTGTCATAAAACTCCGGTAAGGAACTGAGGAATTCAAATCTTCATTCATAAAGCCGACAGTAACTTGTTTCAAATCTGACAAACATTTGATACCGCCCCTAAGATATACGCAGTAGATAATTGCAATTAAAGCAATGAAAAATATTATAATTAAGAATAAAGTCATTGTGTCTAAATATGAAGTTGGAATATTTTTCTTCTTGAGCTTGTCCCACACTATGTGAGGATAGTGCAGCAAGTCCTCTTATTATGCCGCATAGGGATTTGGCAAGAATTTCACGAGCAGCCACCTGTCGGACGTCAACCCTCCTCGGTTCGTTTCCAATAGTATATCCATCGCAATGTGCCACAGGGAGAAACAATTATGTTTCTTCTTTTGGTGCTTCTTTTACTTCGTCGATTTTTATTTTTGTAAATTGAACAATATTGTTATAAGTACACATTTATTTATATATGTACTAAAATTTAGATGTTCTGAAAAAGATAAAAATCTCACTTTTAATTTGTAACGGAATTTAGAACGTTTATGTTTAAATAATACAGTGTTTGCGCACAGTTAGGTAGTAGCAACAAATTACCCTACTCGCGAAACGGTTTCAAGATACGTGCGTACCTCCTATTGAGGACACATACAACATTTCCCTAGTTTGTTTACATTTGAAAACTGTTAGAGAACACTCGTTTTCTTACCATATAACCGATAAACGATTCAAATATCCTCTCTATGAATTCTAATGTTGTATGTTTATAAGCGTGACCGTCTCACGTCATTTTTTGATTTAGATTTTAATCTATGAGCGAAGCGTCGTAATTTGTCGTGGAGAGTTTTGTGTCAGCACCGACGTATTGACTTGCAAATGACAAAATATTACGATGTTGAAAATTTTTCTTAAATAAGATCGATATCGACACTTTCCTTGAACTATTATGCTTGAAAAGAAATTCATTATTCACACGTCTTTAATAGTTATTCTCTTCTACCGGCCTTCCTACATAGCTGTCTCCTTCCTTGTTTCCCTAATTCCATTTTGAGTATCGGTGCTGGATTTATTGTTGGCCTTGTAAACCTTGCATTCCAAATAAGTTGAAATTTTGTCGGTAGAATTCACGTTATGGCTACTACGTACAGTATCCCTAACGTAATTACAAGATAAACATTGTTTTCATTACTTGCACCTTTGCAAGCTTTGTAAACGTGACTTCTAACCTATTAAACACCCATTTCGCGTAGAAAACAAATGTTTTATTTTTATGGAAATGAAAAAAAGTAATCACTTTTAATATTCATAACACAGCAATAGTAATAAGCGAACAATAGTTTGAATTGAGAACTGAACGTTCCACAGATGCAACAATGAAAGTTAAGAATCATAATAAACGAAAAGATTTCAATTGGAATTCACGTTGCTCCAATCAAATCAACAAACGAAAACACACAATGCAATCTAGATAAAGCATGCGATAGGAAAATAGTAATGGAAATTGGATTACCCACATTCCTGTATATGCATGAAGACGAATCTACTTGAACCGATTTAGATGTGTCATTTACGTTCCTTTCACTATCGCTGGTAGCGTATCTAATCGGGGTAGCGAGAAAAAGAATATATTTTATCGTTGTATTATGAATTTGTACTCACGTTTGATAAACTTATCAACAATTCACTCATAATGCGACTAGTAACTCATTTTTCCTACTACGGTAGGTTAACGTTTTCGGGTAAGTATATGCTTGGATTTATGTAAAAAAATATATTCATTGGATTCTATTTTGTAATTTATTTATAATATAATACTAAAAATGGAGAAAATTGTTAGTGAATCATCCCTGCATAATCATCTATATATTAATACGTGAAGCAAAAACTGCATCCCTTTTTACGAAAATTGCGCGGATGGAGGAGTATGAAATTTTCCACACTTATAGGGAATATAGAGAAGTACACAATGCTAATTTTTTTTTTAAATATGCATAAAAGATACATTAAATCAATAAAGAAAACATTACACACACTACATACCATGTATTTGACGCACACACGCATGCATACTATTTATTGTCAAACTTTTGTTCTTGACGTCTGTGGTCAAATTGAGAATAGATTAAATATTGTTGGTTTAATATTTTTTATAGTGTAGTCTTGGCGAAATTTGTGATTATAGAAGTATAAAATACAATGATAATAGTTTACAAACTTACAATTCCAATTAATTATAGTCGAATTACGACTACTGCTGGACCTCTAGTTAAAAATAAATAAGCACCGCTATTTCGAAAATAATAGATCCATAATCCTTCGCACAGCTAGCGTGCGCAGCAAATTGTGATTACAAAAATAAAACGATTTTAATGTCAACATGTTTTAAATGCAATACGTCTGTAAAAATAATGGACAAACGTTTTCTAATCTAGGCCAAGAACACATGTTTTTTTTTTTATTTCACAACAAAACTATAATCCAAAAGAACATTGAATCGCGTCCGTGGGTATTTCGATGTGAACAATAATAATTAATAACTGTTCGATTTACAAATTTTTTGTAGAATTTTTATTAATATTAGTCATCTGATATTGTTTTTATACTAAAGTTAGGCCAAGTTTTTTTGTACTTATGTTAAGTAATCTTCTATCTTCTATATATATAAAAATGAATTGCTGTTCGTTGATCTCGCTAAAACTCGAGAACGGCTGGACCGATCTGGCTGATTTTGGTCTTGAATTATTTGTGGAAGTCCAGAGAAGGTGTAAAAGGTAGATAAATATGAAAATGCTCGGAATTAAATGAAAATAACAATTTTGTTTTTCCTTTGATGTGTCCTCCGTCGGTCTTTTATCGATCGATTGAGGCACTACGAAGTCTGCCGGGTGAGCTAGTTAGGTTATAAAAAATGTTCAATAACACGAACGTACTTGAAATCAAAAATACCAGTTTTTGACCAACCAAACCTTGTGTTTACATTTCGCAATAATTTTCATTTACAGATAGGCGCGCCTGCATAGTTTACAGCGAGTTGTATAATTAATGTATTGAGTAAACGATACGACGCGATTAATGCAAATTCACTTCCCTGTTACATTGTTACATAAATATTGTTCCCTATAAGGTTTAGCAGTGGTAACAAAGCTTTCTACGCTTGACGCATTCCGGCGTTGTAAACAATTTGCCCGAGGCTTCTGCTCTACGATTTTGATCAAGATTGCAAATGGAATTTAAATTAAACCCACCACGCATGCTTTTAAGACGTTAAACATCCATTAATTGGCTTCAACCGTATTAAATGTACATTAGTCTTCAAATGAAAAATAATTTGAACATATAGTTAACGTCGCGCAGGTTGATACAATATCACTATTTGAATTTCAACGGCAGTCAGGTAAAAAGTACAATTAGATATATGTATGCCGGGCAGCTGCTTACTACGCACGTAATGAATAAAACCAGCGCCATCTAATTTACTACTGTAGAACTTAAAATGTCCATAAATTTCATAGTAGGCACACAGCTCACGGCCCGGCTTATACTGAGCAGTTAACGAAGTCCAAACAGAATTAACCCATTGAGTTTCTCGCCGGATCTTTTCAGTGTGTCGCGATTCCGATCCGGTGGTAGTTTCTGAGAATAACTTTTCTGGCTAGGGCCAGCTTTAGCACATTCCCTCAGGTTGAGCTCCGTGAACTCACTTAGCAGTCACAGAGTTGTTGGAATATGCCCTTCGGCTATATAACAGTGCGTGAATACTTAGCAAATATAATCCGAACACTGAAAGATTGTGTTCCTGGCAGGATGATGTAACTTTGATGTTGCGTTGAAATATCGAAGGCAATTTTTTTTTTCTAATACTGAACTGATCATTAAAAATAAATCATTAACAGGTCTTCATCAAGCTAATCAATCAAAAAAAAACAAAATACATATCACTGTTTACATAATGACTCGTCCAGATTTGTTTTATATTTGAATGTGTTGTGAATTAACATAATCAATAAACGGTATTATCAAAATTAAATGTTTCTGATAATAATATTACACCTGTAAAAACATTCGATATCGGGTTCAGTGAACTTTGTTAAATGCTCGTTCATTCTTCATTTGTTCCGGGCCGTGAGTCTGGGATTACAACGAGCTTACATTATCTCTTCATACATAATACATTGTGGGAATACAGTGCTTATCACGTTATATAGTGAATCTTTAGCGATTTGAGGACGTTCACTTACATAATGACACAGCTTCCAATCTAACATGGTCTCTATTATACCGTATATTTGAAGCAATCTACCCTATGAATACGATATTTTGCCTTGGACTGAATTCCAGTTATGTTTTTACGCATTTAAATACGATCACCAATTTATAGACGTGATTTTGTATTAGAAGTTTAAATAAAACACGATCAAGTTTTTTAATATTTAGTTGAGTAGAGTATTTATTACTTTATTGCATACCGAAAGCAATAAATTACCTACATTATAATAATAATATGATAGACAGTCTTATCGCTCAAAGCGATTTCTTGCAGACATCCACTGAGAAAGAAAAGAAATATTATGAAACAAAAAAGTAGGTTCGTACAAAATGTAAAGGTGAATTTTTTTATTGCTTAGTTGGGTGGACGAGGTCACGGCCCACCTGGTATTAAGTGGTTAAGAGCCCATAGACATCTACAACGTAAATGCCGCCACCCACCTCGAGACAGCGCGCGCGGGATCCGGCCATTTTCCGGCCGGTGGAAAAAAAGCACCTCGAGACATGAGTTCTAAGGTCTCATGTTTATAGTATTATTGTTATTACTATAAATATTTGCATATTACTTTTACGGTTGAATCTAGTGTTTATTATTTTCCACAATTCGATTATTTTATAGGTTTCGTGGTCAGGATTCAGTCGTGACGATTTCAGATTTCAGTTGAAAATAATAAAGGCGAGATTAAATCGTCAAAATAGTATTAATGTTGTCTAAGACTTGTAAAAAAGAAGAACATATTAATTCTGTTATGTGACGAATACAAAAAAATAGCCATATGAACCAATGATGTTCCTTCTTAATTCCTTTAAAATACTCCAAGAAATTCACTTCTGCGTTTTTCTCTGTTTTGCTAACATATTTTCTACGCCTAAATATCTCTGCCGGTTTCACAACCTTCAACACAACGAACCTTGTGAATATTTCATGGTTTTTTTAAAACTACATCTCTTGAACATCAAAGAAACCTAAACAAAAAGTGTACATGATACGCTACTGAATATTTATCAGTACTGTTTGTGGTGTAAAAACAATGAATTATAATAACAATACCGTAGGAAAATACTTACCTAACGTATGTTGGCCACTGATCAAATTTTAAGCGAGAACGAAAGAAGACAACAGTAACCTAAATGAGAATCACTTTTACGCTACTGATATTAGCACTAGTAAGTCAAATACAATATGGAAAACAAAAGACTATGATATAATCACTTCTTCTTCTTAGTCGAATACTTCATTGCTGAAGGTCGTGTCCTTGAAAGCCCTTCGTGGCTCTTTGTACCCTCAGCTTCCATTTACTTCGGTTTTCGGCTTCTCTCAGGGCGTTCATAACAGAGAGTCCAGTGAGCGCAGTTATCGGATCTGACCAACGGTTCGGTGGCCGGCCGGTGGGTCTTTTCCCTTCTACCTTGCCCACCACAATCAATCTTTCAAGGTTGTCTGGTGGCTATAACCACAATACACCGTTATCAAATTAAAAAAATGTCGTAACGTCATATTACAATTGATCGCTTAAAAATCTAGTTACGGTCCTAATAAAGCTGTAATTAAACCCGACGTACTCAAAGTCTTCAAACGAAACTTTTCTGGCATCGACAGACAACGTGTTACGTAACCTATTCAAACAAAGAAATCTCAGGGGCCTTAAATTTAAACCACTATTGAGTAACAAAAGAAACTAGTAATTATGACGTATTACATTTTTGCTTGGACATATATCTCTATCGGTGGTATTCCCTCTAAATCTCAATTGAAATCGTCTAACGCATAAGACGTAGTACTCGTATCGATCGACTATGCCGATGTTCAAATTCCGCAGACCGCTACCAATTTTATTTTATTTAAATATGTACTTAACTTCCATGATAAAGGAATTATCGCTGTGTAATAATTCCGCAAAATTAATCAATTTGAATATTAACTGGTAGTAGTGCGTGTCTATAAGTTCCGATGGCTAGACACCACCATCCAGTCTATTTCCGACGCGATGCAACGTTCTGCCATGAAGAATGGGACAGTCGTTATAATAGACCTCACTTTTCAAAGTGAATAGCATCTTTAAGTTCTGATCTATGGGTTATGATAACCATTTAATACCAAACATGCAGGAGCTAATTCACCCATCAAAGCTTTTTAATCAAACTGTTATTCGGAAATATTGGAAAAAATATATTGGAGGGTTAGTTATTACCTAGTTTTTTTTAAAACTTCTATACACTAATCTGTAATATTCGAAATTTGCCTACAATGCGAATTGTGTGTACATATATACGGATTCTGTTTTTGACTACTTGCGTATGGGAACCCTAATATAACATTTTATTGGCAGAACGATGAAGACCAGTTAAATATATAGTGAACGAGAAGCTTTATTTTATCAGACCGGGAATATGAAACCAGAAAATTGTACTTGTATTTGGGACTCAAGCTTTATCAGTCGTTGTGTAGTATATTGGGGCTTACTGAAAATAAAAATACAATACAGTCGAGACTTCAACATCGTGTCTATCAGCGATATTCACGTTGTGGTGTCTATACGCCCCAGTGCTGAGTCGTTCTCTTATTGAGCAAATAATCGTAAGATCCCGTAGAATAATAGTACTTATCAGTTGTATTTACTATTTTTTATACTATTATTATGTTGTATTTACTATTTTTATAGTAATTATCAGTTGTTTTTATATGCTAATTTTTGAATTGTTTCAATAGTTAAAGTTAAACAAAATCGCAAATGCAGCTATAAAACTCTTAGCGCTTAAGAAACGACGTGTTTCCGGGTTCCGGCTTTATTGACTCGTCGGCTGTTCGTTGGCTGCGGTATTGTGAATCCGAGCTCTCAATAGAATTGCCCGGTCAAAGAAAAAAATCTCTGTTCCGCCGTGTGAAAGCCTTAGCTGGTTTAGCTTCTATACACAGCAGACGTGTACACGAAACAGCTTGGCGGGAGCTATTGAAAAATATACGCTTAAAAAGTTGGAGGCGAAGATCTTTTGATGGTTCCCGCCTTTTATTTTAGCTTCAGTAATTCGTATATCGTATAGATTCGCACGTGAGCGAGTTGTTTTTTAGTATGGGGTAGTGACCGAGTCTTGCCTAAATGCGTCATCGCTAATCTTAGCCATCCACAAGTCGGAGTGACGTGCCTTGACCTCTCTTGAGTCACGCGTCTGATCCGATCACAATTAGCCGCGTAATCATTATGAGTTGACCGAGTTAATTACGCGTATGATCATAACGATTTTACATATGTAAGTAGGAAATTAGTAGGTACTGCGCGTTCGAGGTTTCATAGGTAAATAATTTTTTCGTCGGTTCCGAGAATTGTCATTGATTTAATAATAATACTAGCCCGCATAACAATATTGCGTTCACGCCCGACTTTTACAATGTAAAAACGGGTAGCGAAATCTAACCTACAAAATCTGAGTGAGGTTTTAGTGAAGCCTTCTTAATGTTTTCCGTCAAGAGGAAATCGCCGGACTTCCGCTTACGCGTTGAGCCGACTAAAGGCTCTGTCGCGTTACAACTCACGTATGAACCTTGGAGTACTCACCCAAAGCAAGACGTCCGGATGTTTGAAAAGGAGTGGCACATCTACATTGTTGCCTATGTTCTTCTGTAACTCTCAACTCTTATAACTGCGAAAAATTATATCATATGTTAAAAAAATATTGAATCTACATATAAAATCTCTATTATAGTTACTTATGTTCTTACTGAGCCATTAGTTGAGAATATCTGTACGTGATTTACCATTTAGCGTCAGTTTTTGTATATTTATACACTTATAGAGTCATACTTCTTAAAGAAAACCTAAGGACAAACGGTATAAATTGTACTCAGTATTGTCTACATACGACCATCGCACATAAACCATTTATGCTAATTGAAGTGAAAACGCGCGTATGTTACTTCGTTTAGAATCACTTGACATTTATTGTTGTAAATAATTTAACATGCGACATGTGCTGAGAAATCGTTTTTGTAAATTCTATTGTGTCGAATGTGTCGAATTCTGTCGTATGTAGTTGGTCTTCTTCCCTCGATTTTAGGTAGAGGTTTCCCTCGCCTAGGGGTAGATGGAATCCCGTCCTATTGTCAGGATGGGTACCGGCGACGGCGAACCTTCGGCGCGCATTGTGCGGTACCGTAGGTTTCGTGGAGTCGGAGTGGTGGAGCTCGATGGGGTTTAGTCGGTAGTCGGTTGACGCCGCGCAGCGCCTCGCGCGCTTTTCTCAAGGCGTAGTTTCCCGGTAGGAATTGGAAGAAGAGGAGGTCTTTTGGTCTTCCTCTTCTCCCTCTTCTTCTCTGGAGGCGCTGGAGTCCGACATAACCCGGTCTGTTACCCCTCTCGACCGGGTATCCGTAAACGGATTCCCCAGCGTTAAAAAAAAGGGGGGTAGAGGTTCCAAACGATGGTCGGACCAAATAGCGGAGGAACGCAAAATACCTGTCAGCGACGCACTCCACCAAGCTACAGAACGGGATCCATGGAGATAGCTAGTTGATGGAATCGGACAGAGTCACGATCCTCAGCAATGAACCGATTGAAGAGAGAGAGAGTTGTTGGTCTTTAACTACTCAAATAGTCACGACTATGTGAAATTATTTCCTCCTCTTCCCCTAAAAGGGAAAATATATAAGACCTTAATAAGGCCTACCGTCTTGTATGGATCAGCTTGTTGGACAACCAAAGTGGCGGATAAAAGGCGATTGCATGCAGCAGAGATGCGAATGTTGCGATGGATGTGTAGAGTAACGAGAATGGATAGAATACATATGGAATACGTATGGACATGTGACGAGACGAAATAAAAATGAGGTTGGTAAGAGAATGTTAACTATGAATGTGGAAGGATATAAAGGTAGCGGTAGACCTAAGAAGAAATGGATGGATTGAGTGAAAGACGATATGGGTAAGAGGTGAGTGAGCGAAGAAATGGTACATGATAGAAGAGTATGGAAGGAGAAAACATGTTGCGCCGACCCCAGGTGACTGTGAGAAGGGCAGGATAATGATGATGATATGTCAAATTATTTAAGGTATACCTATAACGTCTTTTAAACAAAAACATGTCTTCACTAAACAGTACTGAACGCTTTTATACTCTTGTCTCTTGTACACAATGTCCTTCAATATATAGGTCAGGAGATAACGTGGTTTATCAACATTTATCGCTTGATCCGACCGTCCCATTTATTTGAAATGGAGAATGCTGTTTAATATATTTAAAAATGATAAAACCATTCAACCAAATCTATTGTATAATATTTTGGCTTATCGTTGTTTCAATAACTGAGAAAGAAAAAAAACTATGAAAACAGATAAGCAATGTTTGGTTTGTTTATTGAGAGATTAGGCTTAAAGTTAAACTTTAAAAAACATTACAGCTTAGTGTCTAATGTTTTTGTGTTGTTTTTTGACGCAGATGTCATTCGTGCTGTATGTTGAGTAATTAAGATCTTAACTATTAAGATAGACGATCTTGACTACGTTCTAGAATAACAAAATAGATCAATTTTACTTAAAATACTCCCAAAATAATGAAACTTGTAAAAGTATTTTCCACGTATCCAACGAATCCGTCACAGACATCATCCATTCATTAAGTATTCCGAACACTGAGTTCGGATAGCGACCTCAATTCTGATCAGGCAGACGTGATCCACCTCCCGAAATAAGGAATTTCACTCGATCACGAGGATTAAACTGCAAAACCCACAAACAAGCGATCAATATGCATTAAACATCGTCTATGTAAAACAAAAGCGGAATCGGGCGAAAGCTTCTTTCGTATTCTAGAATGCTTACGTTTTCGTAAATCGATTTATTTTTGCTAAAGACAAATATTTTATAAATAAAATAGACACGCCGACCGACAAGATCGATTTTTAGTGGCTATTGACGACATAAACAATTGTTGTCAAAACAAAAGGGAGAACGAATCAAAATCTTGAGAAGTGTCAGTTAATGTAGTGGAATTTCCACCTGTGAGCAAAACTGTATATAAATAAAACAAAATAGACAATTTTAACTTATGGTTCTTGAGGGCGAATTCGGGGCAATTCGCAATTCGAATAATTGAAAATTCGAAAATTGAAAAAGGATTACAAATATGAAAGAAAAACAATACAATAGATTGTTATTGACTTCAGGCTAGTCTTGCTAAATTGCTAACCATAATAAATGCTACTACCTAAAATAATAACAAAGATATGTAATAGGCATAATAAATACATCATGAAGAATATAATAACGGCTGTGTATTTTGTTATCTTGGTAACATGCCAAATTAGAGGTATAAATTGTAAGGTCGAATATCTTACCCGTATTCTCCTTGAAATAACTTGAGGAAAAATGGAAAGAAAACATAAATTAGTACAACTCCTTTCCATTTCCATTTACAACCAGTTTTGTAACAAAGTAACGTATATTTTCCTTAATGAACCGTCCATTTTGTATTATATTTTAATAGAGAAAATAGAAGGGTTGATTAAATTTATTTCAAGTTGAAATAATATCCCACCAATTAAAAAACAATTCTGAAAAAAGACTTACTGGTGGTAGAACCTCTTGTGAGTCCGCGCAGGTAAGTACCCTGCCTATTTCTGCCGTAAAGCAGTAATGCGTTTCGGGTTGAAGAGTGGGGCAGCCGTTGTAACTATACTGAAACCTTAGAACTTATATCTCAAGGTGGGTGGCGCATTTACGTTGTATATGTCTATGGGCTCCAGTGACCACTTAACACCAGGCGGGCTGTGAGCTCGTCCAACAATCTAAGCAAAAAAAAAAGTTCTATTTTATCTAGAAACTGCAAAAGAACTACATACTTTTTTAACACACTTTCATTAGCTTAGTATGTATCTATTTATGTAACGGAATCTATGAACCCGATTTTCACTATCTTCAAAGTATCGGATTAATTTGAAGCTTGGTGCACTTAATCGCATCAAGGATGATAATGACAGTACAATGAATTAATAAAATTATCTGATTATTCTGATCAGGATCTTCAGGATTAATACTGTAAACACGTTATTATCTTGCGTCACGTACTAAGGCGTTTACGCGCCTGCTACCTTCCTTGGATACGATAGCCGTTTTCCAAGTTCCATCTCTGGAACCTAACCCTAACATCACATTGAAACCCTATCACTAGTCGCAGATCCTGTCATCGGAGAGAAGAACTTGAGAAAAACTTTGATTCCTCAAATTGACACGGAGAGTTCCGTATATTTAATGGTGACGCATTGGATGATATGGTTAGATTAGGAAATAAATCATAGAACGACCTAATAACCTCTTTTCACATATTATGATGCACTAAAAAAACCGAATTTTCCTTGCTATGGAACTATCATCGTTAAAAACTTAAAAAAAAACAACAAAAAAACACGCTTTTATTGCTAGTTGTCTAAAAGTATAAATTAGTTTTCGATGAGTTGATTTTTTTTTTGTGAAAAACGTTTTATTATAAAAAAAGGTTTTTTTTTAAATATTATCTAAAATATCAAGCTTCAAGTCTCGTTGTTTACAGCTGTTGTCATACAAGAAAAATTTGAGCGTCTGTAACAATGTAGCAGCTAGCAAGTAACATTTACTGTCGCCATATGTGTATTTATTCCGCTCCGGTGAATTTAAGAGGTGAATAAAATAGTTTCGCTAACACTCACTCCAGTTCATTTCTTTGTTAATCGCAGATTGTATCTGAAATTGCTGCCTGTGCTGATTCCTTTTTATATTCTTGACAAAAATTTTCGTTATTTCGTTCAGATATTGTTATATGTTATTATTTACATTTATCTAATTTTATTTTTGATAATACCGAGACTGTGATAAAATTTTACATTATTTTATTGCATTAGATAGCAAACGAGCATACGTTCCACACGAATGGTAAGCGGTTGCGATAATCCTAATCATCAGCAAATGCATAGCCTATGCGTCTATGTGCACTAAAATTATACATAAGAAGGGAGTCCATTCCAGAACCCGACATTGTTTTTCCATAACGCAATTAATCATTAGTGACATAAAATAAAGTTCAATATGGTAAAATAATAAAAAAATTCACTTTAGAGACAACTAATTAAAATTGGTTTTAACTACATCGGTAAAATTATTAATACATTCGTTGAAAAACTTACATATATATTTAATTGTTTTTAAACTCTTTGAACTCATTTGTTTTTAATAATTCACCCGTTGTAGATAAATATTTATTGACATCGTCAGTAAAGCTCGACAACAATTTTTAATACTGCGAAACCATCCATCATCTTATCTGTGTAAATTAACACCGGGTATTTAAGCTGAAGTTTACTGACAGCAATATAACATTCTACGAAATACATCACACTTACTTACTTACCTACCGTTAGCAGGGTCGACCGCCCATAGTCTCTTCTAGGAAGAACGCATTGAATCTTATCTCGGCGTAGTAAGATAGTATGACATTTTACGGTCAAAATTTGTATTCTTATCGTGAACGAAATAGATTCAGCTTTTATTTTAAGTAGGTATATTAAGTTTGCCTGATAATAATCGCGCCTGTACACATTCTGCACTAGTAAAATTATATGAATTTCCTATTTTTTCCTCTTGAATATCTGCATGTTACGATGAATTTTATATCTGGTTTAGACTTTTGAATACTATTTTGCTATACATATTTTGGCTAATAATAGCCCTGTTTAATGGTATTTTAGTATTTAATCTTTGTTTATGAATTTATCATAACAGTCATGGAGAAATAAAATATTTTAAAGAAATTTCATGAGACTCTTGAGCCATTTTGAAAATGTAATGTGACATATCGCTCATAATTTTACATGCAGGTAAACTCTGATCTGCTTACTAGAACGTATACACTAACTATTTAAATATAAATTAATTTTGCTAGAATCACCAAAAAATTAAATATTCTTAAATTAAATATTTTGTAGTCAATATCATAATTCACCAAATTCTATCAAACGCATTTTAATAAAACTCTTATATTAAAAAGCCTTTTTTTAAATGAATTATTTAGTTTTAAAGCACCATAAAATTTAAATAATTTTATAAACGCGACGCTCGGAGTTAAAAGCAAATAAGGAGAAAAAAAATACAAAGTCATATCTAAATATAGAAGGTCGATACTGGTTTCTTTGCGCAATAAGATACTAATGCCTTTTCGACAAATACATTTGCTAAGTTACGTCATCGATTTCCCTTTACGACATCTTACCATATCGCGGCTCAGGGAATCTGCTATACCTGAATGAGAGAGAGTAAAGTCCACAGCAACCGAAAATCGTCAAAGTCAGTCATAGACTTCAATTGTCGTCATAGTATCTAATTAACATGGTGTTAGGCCATCAGTTCGTTGACCCGTCTAAAAAATAATAGAGGACGCACTTTTTGCGACATCTACAACACTTAATACTCAGACCTTCCTAGAAGGTGTGACAGGCGTAAAATAAATAGTATGAAATTTTTAACTCCTTCCCCCAAAGCGTATTGTTGCTTCAGACAGACCTCACAGGCAGCCGTTGAGCTTTGCCCCAGGCATTGCTGAAGTCCATGGGCGACGGTAACCACTCACCATCAGGTGGGCCATATGCACGTCTGCCTACAAGGGCAATAGAAAAGAAAAAAAAAGATGTGTGGTGTCGTGGGACACCGGATAGGAACGAAGTTTCTTATTATAAAAATATTAATTTTAAGTTCTATTTGAGGTATAAAGAAAATAAAACTGGAGGTTTCGCAACAACCCACGGTCATTCGGTAACGTGCGAACTTATTGTGGTACACTTCATTCACGGCTGTTTGCATAAGTGTTAGTGTATTGCGCAAACGAATAATCTGAGATCGTGGTCAATGAATGATAAAAAAATGTTATTTTTTGTACGTTATTACAAAGCTAAGTCGTACAGTGTGTGCATTACTAATAAAAATCTTACGTTACGGACGTTTTTTCCCGGTTAGGGTACCCCTCCGCATCGTCCCATAAGGAACTTCGTTCCAAAAATTTTCAGAAGACTGCAGTATATGATGATATCATCTGAATCTGAAACAATCGGTTATACGATGAGTATGAGCTGGCGTCAGCGTCTAGGCGAGCTTCGGAATACCTGCCGACCACGACAGTTGTAGCGTCGCCGCTGCATCGGCATCCCATGGTTGTAGAGTGACGTAGAGACAGACACAACGCGTGTGAATTAGTTTTCAGAGGCCACAGATATGTATATACAACGTAATTACCGCCACCCACCTTGAGAAATGAGTAAGGCCTCCGTTTTTACAGTACAGTGGCTGCCCCAGTCTTCAAACCAAAACGTATTACTGCTTCATGGCAGAAATAGGCAGGGTGGTAGTACCTACCTCTGCGGGCTCACAACACGCCCTACCAACAGTAATTACGCAAATTATAATTATTCGGGTTTGATTTTTATAACACAATGTTATTCCTTCATCGCGGAAATCGATCGTGAACATTTTTTAAGTACGAAATTCATTAGAAAAATTGTTAACTGCTTGCGGGATTCAAACATCGCTTGATACGTATCCACCGGGCATCTTATCCTTTAGGCCACGACGACTTCAGATTAGGAGAAATAATTTTAACTATATGTAATGACAACACTGCTTTAAATACTCAAAGCTTATAAACGCTTAAGAGCCGAAATATGAGCTGATTTTAAATACCATCGACATAAACAAAATTCTTCAAATATTGATTGTTTCGAAATGGATGCACTGCTGACAGCATTCTTTCTCGCCGGTTCATCATTTTGCTGTTGGTACATTTAAAATATTGTGCCTCAAATCTACCGATTGATTACTCAGCACTGCATCGAGTTGTTTGACTGATTGAGAATATTTTAATAACCTTTTCGAGTACAAAAGAGTTTTTACAATAATACATCTAAGCGTTAGATAATAACATAAAAACGAAGATTTAAATGATTACTACACATAATGTCATTTGTCCAATAAAAGGAGCGAGTTAAAATTGATAAATATGTTTTTTTTTTTATAGCTTAGATGGGTGGACGAGCTCACAGCCCACCTGGTGTTAAGTGGTTACTGGAGCCCATAGACATCTACAACGTAAATGCGCCACCCACCTTGAGATATAAGTTCTAAGGTCTCAAGTATAGTTACAACGGCTGCCCCACCCTTCAAACCGAAACGCGTTACTGCTTCACGGCAGAAATAGGCAGGGCGGTGGTACCTATCCGCGCGGACTCACAAGAGGTCCTACCAGCAGTAACGTTAATTTATATACATAATTTTAAGTACTTTTAATGCGTTTTTCACACTTGGTCCATAGTATTTTATGTTACAATCGGTCATAAGTTTATAAATAGGTCTGTTTCGACTACGAAAACGATTCCCGAACATTCTATTTTAAGAGCCGCAACACCTCGCCGCCCGTAAATTTGAATGCATCTGTAAAACTCCACCTGTATATAAATAAGTTATTATCAAAACAAAACGTTATGAAACTGTGATAATATTTTATTTTTTTTATTGCTTAGGTTGGTGGACGAGCTCACAGCCCACCAGGTGTTAAGTGGGTACTGGAGCCCATAGACATCCACAACGTAAATGCGCCACCCACCTTGAGATACAAGTTCTAAGGTTTCAAGTATAGTTACAACGGCTGCCCCACCCTTCAAACCGAAACGCATTACTGCTTCACGGCAGAAATAGGCAGGGTGGTGGTTCATCCGCGCGGACTCACAAGAGGTCCTACCACCAGTAAGTAATAAATATCATGTCAAATGAACATGCAAAAAAACCTTTGAAATTAATTCCGGTTAACTCAAGACTGAGCTTATCTATTTGTAAAATTGTAAGTTACACTCATAATACGTAGTTCTCTAAAGTAATTACGAATGTATAAAGCGATAGTAATTCTAGGTCAATCGATTTAGTTTTTTTCTTTTTTATATTGCGAAATCTGTTTTCGTGTCTCATTAGTATGTAATTAACAAATATGGGCCCTGCGGTACAAGTGTGCCTTTTAAATCCAAGGTGGACCGGTCCGAGATAGGAAACCTATTTGATGAAAAGTAAAGAAGTGTATTGACAAGTTCGCCTTCATTCAATGCGTGACGGCTTTAACTAAAGCTGGTTCTCTAGATTATTTTTGTTGCGAAAAATCATTCGTCCCTGTACCGAAGCTTGAACCGGATGAGCTCACGTCCACCTGGTATTAAGTAGTTCCTGAAGCCCATCGACATCTACAACGTAAATGCTGCCACCTACCTTGAGATATAAGTTCTATGGTCTCAGTATAGTTACAACGGCTGGCCCACCCTTCAAACTGCAACGCATTAATGCTTCACGGCAGAAATAGACAGGGTGGTGGTACCTACCCGTGCGGACTCACAAGAGGTCCTATCACCAGTAATTACGCAAATTATAAGTTTTCGGGTTTGATTTTTACTACACGATTTTATTCCTTCACCGTGGAAGTCAATCGTGAACATTTATTAAGTACGTATTTCATTAGAAAAATTGGTACTTGCCAGCGGGATTCGAACACCGGTGCATCATTAGATAGGTACGAATGCACCGGACGCTTTATCCTTTGGGCCACGATGACGACAGGGCCACTTCAGAGTTGATTCTCGTCATATCTAAATACTCTGATAACGTTTAATAATGTTTTTTGATATAATATAAAGCATAGAACCACTTGTTTCACCCTACATACATTCGATAGCTGTAATTGTGTAAGCATTTAATCGGAGTTTATTGTAAATGTGTGTATAACATGTTAGTGCTCCATAAATAAATACTAGATAGTTTGAACTCGCCCGTGTATCTATGTTGGAATGTTTTTTTTACCGGGCATGTTTTTTTTTCTTCTAGAAAACTCAACTTTCGTCACGTGTTTCCTTTTTCAATGGCAAGCGTTACGTAAATATTATTCTACTAAGTCTCACCGTACTGTCGTGTTCCAATACTAAACAAAAGCAAGGTTTTGAATTTACAAATAAAAATAGTCACGCACGACTAATGTCTAAATTTGCCCTCGAGAGGACTTTGACTTACTGCAATAGGGCATCGAGTATTTAACATTGTTATCATTCACGCCTATTGAATTTTAAAGTAACGCTTAGCACGAAATAGTTTGACACACACGGCACAGAAATAAATAAATAAATAAATATTTACTAACAATCACGCCACGTTAACCGGTCCCGTGATGAGTTCGTAGAGAACTTGTGTTACAGGTACCAGATAACGGATATAAATGTAAGATTTTTATTATACACATACATATATTTAATATACATCCATAACCCTGGAAAAGACATTTATATTTATCATACAAATATCTTCCCTTGGCGGGATTCGAACCCGCGACCCCCTTGTATAGTGACCATGTCACTTACCACTACACCAGACGGCCGTTAAATGTTTACTTAGTAGAAGGCGATTGTTTAAAATTAGGTTTAGGTACGCGACATTTAGCACTCGTTCTATTCAATGAAAATGATGACGTAAACAAATCACTTGGAATTCAAAAGACGTACAAAACTTAACAAAACACTTGCATCAACTTATGAATCATCAGTTATCGATAAATAATAAATAAAAAGAGGATATCAAAAGTGTCGTCCGGTGACCGGAATCGCGAAACTTGTGCAAGTCAATTTCGTGATAAGTAAATCGGTATCGAGTTTGCATAGAAATGTTATTCTTACGTAACTTTCTTGTGAAGTTGGATGGGAAAGTTGCACGGAGCTATGTGGTTTTCTTGTGTTATGTCGGTACTCGACGGTGGTCGGCTTCGCGCGCGGACTATTGTTTAACAATCTTTACGGTCGTTACGTCTCCGGTTTACCGAATGAATGTTTTCTTGCATTGTGTTTTTTTCTTTTAATAGCAATATTTCCTGTATTATTTGGTACATTAAAAACGAACAGCAAATACCTACCAATAAACTAGATTTTATTGTGATAACGATTTTGAAGTTGATAGTAGGATTGACGTTGAATTTCATATTTAATGTTGGGTTTGGTCAAGAGAGATTGTGTATGAGCATATCGTCCGAGAATGTTTCCACTCCATGACAGTGATGTCATAAACTCAATTTACACTCCTTTTTACTTCACTGCCCCAATACAATTGACACGTTTAACTAAATTCAGGATGGATGACTCATGAGCAGTATGAGAAGCATAAAGCCCTATCCATAATTTCTGAAAATCACTTTAATTCAAATTCGTGTTCCTTCTATTTTTTTTCCTACCTATTCTGATAGCCTTGGGAGGCTGTTTCAGCTTCGCCTTCACGTGTAGGCGAGCAAACCGGGAGTATTGCTAACACTGGCCCTAGCAAGAGCAGTGCTTATCAGAATTCACTACCGGATCGGCAACGCGACCCACCGAGAAGATCCGGCGAGAAACTCAGTGGGCTTTCCTTCTGTGCTGGACTGAGTATGTCATTCATTGTGATGAATTTTTGTACAGCAATTGTTGGAACTGCAAAGGTTTTACTCGTGGTAACATTAAGCACAATAGAGGGTGCGCGCCACTGGTAATAGTCATAGGAGTTTCACTATTTATTTGTAAAATCTAAACAAATTGTCATACATTTATATTACCAAAAAAGTTAAAATCACGGGTATCCGACTTCATGACTATAACATCCGAAAATAATTGTAACTAACATCTCTTGTAATTCCAGGACATCTCTGCAATTAGTACGAATATGAGTGAGTCCCCTCTGCTGACTTTAAAGACGAAAACAACGAATCACATGCTAGGAAAGTGATCGTGAAATACATATAATATGATCATTATTAGTAAATATGACTTGCGTTTTCAAAAAAAAAAAACACTGTTCGTTAATGACTCATATACCTTTAAACGAGCAATTCTTGTGTATGTATATATACCTAGTCAGGTCATAAATTCTGTCACATGTTTAATGTAAAATAATTGAAACAGGTTTATTCATTATGTAACCATTCATATACCAAAATGAACTTAACAAAACATAGATTCTTATGACACTAAAGTTTATTCAAAATGACCTCCGCGATTTTGAATACAGGCCTTCAATCTGCGCGGCCAGTCGTCTATCGCAGCACGAACGAGGTCCATGTCAATATCGGCGGCTGCCTTAATCAAGGATGTCTTGAGTGACTCCAAATTGGGATGAGGCTTTGAGCACGCCTTTTCCTCCAAGTATTGCCATATCTTGTAATCTAACGGATTCAAATCTGGACTGGAGGAGGGCCAATCTTCGTGCCGGATGAAGTCGATTTCACGCGCCGCCAGCCAGTCTTGTGTGCTCTTCGCTCTATGAGCTGGCGCCGAATCTTGTTGGAATACCCAGTGCCTGTTATTGAACATGGTATGAGAAACAGGTTCCACAAGGTTCGTCAGGACTGTATTTTGATACACAACTGCATTCGTTTTTACACCTTTCTCACAAAAATGTACCTCTGTTAAGCCCCAATAAGAAACTCCCAACCATACCATTAGCGAGGATGGAAAATGACCTCGTTGGACACGCGGAATACGGTTGCTCGCTTCTTCACTACTGTGTGCGTACACCTTTTCATTTTGTTTGTTGTAGCTCTCTTCTACGGTAAAAATTTTTTCATCCGAAAAAAGAATTTCCCGATATTTTCTTCCCGCGTACCGCTTTAACAAAGCGCGGCATCTCTTCAGTCTCAGGTCCATTAGACGAGCATTCAAACGATGTCCTGTTTTTCTTCGATATGCCCGAAGCCCTAAGTCTTCATTTAACACCCTTTTCACCGTGGTTCTGCTTAACCCCATCTAAAGGGCCAACAGTTTCTGCTTACGTTTGGGATTTCTTTGAATTCGCGCCTTCACAGCTTTTATCACTGCTGGAGTTCTAACAGACCGAGGGCGACCACTTCTTGACCTGTCATCAACACTAGAGTCTTCATTGTATCGTTTGATGGTACGATAAACGAATCTTTTGGTTATATTCAAATTTTTCAGTATGTTAAAAATTTGAATTGGCGCGTAACCGCAACGATGCAACGCAATAACTGCAACACGGTCTTCTTTAAGCGTCCACTCCATATTTGAAAATGAGTAAAATTCTAAAAGTATCATTTTTATTTTCATGAACAATTCGAAATTCGAATTCAATAAACTTTTTTGTGGCCAGCATTCTAAAAGAAAAGTTTTTACTGTGTGACAATACTTATGACCTGACTAGTTATATATAATCTGAATCTCGAAAACGGCTCAAACGATTTTCATAAAATTTTGTATACAGGGTATTTCGGGGGCGGTAAATCGATCTAGCTACGATTTATTTTCAGAAAATGTTGTTTTATTCTTGTTTTCAATAATGAACTTTATCGATAATCAACTATACGAGGGCTGCACTAAAAGTATCGGGAATGGAATATTTTCACTGTTCCTGTCATATTAAAATCTTTTTAATTGAAAACTCCTTGGTTTTAAAGATGGAATACCATTTATTTATTTAAAAAAAGATTCTCGGTCTTGTCACGAGGTTTTGTCAAACTTGTTTAGTCGTTGAGAAAATGGAATTGACTCGAGAAAATTCAAGAGCGATGATTTATTATGACTTTCGAAGTGGTTTAACACAAAAACAGTGTGTTGACCGGATGATTTCTGCATTTGGTGATGAAGCCCCATCCAAAACCACAATTTATCGCTGGTTTGCTGAGTTTCAACGTGGACGTGTCAAGCTCAGTGATGATCCCCGTCAAGGTCGTCCAAAAACTGCAGTCACCCAATAAAACGTTGATGCTGTGCGTAAGCTGATTAAGGAAGATCGACATGTGACATACCGCGAAATTCAGGCAACTTTAGACATTGGCATGAGTCAAATACAAATAATCTTGCATGAACAATTAGGTGTAAAAAAGTTGTTTTCCCGATGGATACCGCATTCGCTCTGTGAAGAGCAAAAAGCGGCTCGCGTTACTTGGTGCTTCAGAACTCTCGAAAGATTCCACGCAGGATCCTCAAATGCTGTATACAACATTGTATCAGGTGACGAATGCTGGATATACGCGTACGAACCCGAAACAAAAAACCAGTCACGAGTTTGGGTGTTCGAAAATGAGTTCAAGCCAACAAAAATTGTTCGTTCACGGAGTGTTGCAAAAAAAATGGTGGCCACGTTTGTCTCCAAAACCGGCCATGTTACGACTATTCCTCTTGAGGGACAAATAACGGTTAATGCAGAATGGTATGCTAGCATTTCTTTGCCACAGGTCGTTTCTGAACTCCGTAAAGAGAACTGCAACCGCCGCATCATCCTCCATCACGACAATGCGAGTTGTCACACCGCGCACAGAACAAAAGAGTTTTTAGAGCAAGAAAACATAGAATTATTAGACCATCCGCCGTACAGCCTCGACCTAAGCCCTAATGATTTCTATACTTTCCCTAAAATAAAGAATAAATTGCGTGGACAGAGATTTTCATCACCTGAAGAAGCTGTGGGCGCCTACAAAACGGCCATTTTGGAGACCCCAACTTCCGAATGGAATGGTTGCTTCAATGATTGGTTCCATCGTATGGAAAAATGTGTCAAATTTCGCGGAGAATACTTCGAAAAGCAATAAATACATTTTTAAATACAGTCAAAACCGTTTACTGCGACATCGTTTAATACGACATGCCGGTTATAATAACCAAGAACAAAGGTCCCGGCTGAATGGCATATGACCGCCTTATTAAAAATATTGCTTTCTACGACATTGCTTATAACGACATACCTCATAAAACGACGACATTTAACTAATATTTCGGAGAATTAGATCTGTTAGAACGACCGACTAAGCTGTATTGTAAACAATTTGAATAGGTATCCACATTTGTCTACAATGGCTATTAAAATCAGGAAAGAAAACAATACGATTTAGTTTAGTGTAGGGTCTTTTCTAATTCTTAGAAACAAAACACGTGCATGCGGTAGTCAAAGCCCGCTTCTTCATATCTCTTCAGTTAGTTTGTTACTTATCTATACACAAGACGCACCAAAACTTTGTGGAGTTATTCGTGAAACTTTCAAAATGTCGCAAAGAAAAAGAAAACAAATTAATATTGAAGAAAAATCGCGTATTATGTAAATATATTTTTCCAATAATTCCCTATCGATTTGTTTGTACTTGCATGATACACATTAAACATCACCGGTTGTTACGACTATCGGTTTTTGCGACTTAATATGAGCAGTCCCTTCGATGTCGTTATAACAGATTTTGACTGTAGTAATGTTGTGTCACTTCGTTAATTCCCGAAATTTTCAGTGCCGCCTATGAATGACTCTTCCCGACATCTATTGGCGAATAATAATACTATTTTTCATAATTGAGAGCAACTAACTGCTTTAAAGACACAACATTATTTCATCATTTTATCAATATGTGATTCGTATTTAAATAGAATTTCTAAAAAACAGAATTTATAAAAAAAGAAAATGCCGAAGTAATAAATTTATTTATTATTAATTAATTTATTATTTAGTTAAACGAGCTCGTAAAACACAAATGTCTCGTCAGTTCCTTTACTTCCTGCATAATTTGTATGCGGAAACAAAGTTTGTTACGATTACTGATTACCGTGTGACAACGCAGCTAGAATCGGTACATTTCTTTATTTCTCTGGTAACAAATGTGACTTCCTATTTGACGTCATTAGTAGACACTGCGTTCCTTTCCTCCTTGGAATACTAAGTCAATTTTTGAATGGAAACTCTGCATAAGGTGAACTGACTGTTTCCCGGTAGAAAATCCAAATGTACAGGTAACCCTCGTTATAACATGGTAGATACGTTCTTACAAAGACTCGTGTTGTGCGAAATCGTTTTATAGAAGACTAGAAGCCAGTACAAAAAGGAGAGTGATGTTTGTGAATGAAACATCTCAATTAGGCCTGTATGTATTTTTTAACCTATTATACATAAAAAATAAGCAGTAAAATTTCGGCTATTTCCATATATTGTGTGTTCATAGTGCATAATGCAATTTTATAATAATTTTAAACAAAAATCTCGTTATCGTGTTGTAAAATACCGTGTTATAGAAGGATTACTTATATTTTAAAATATGTGATAACAAGTTATACATAGTTGCTGCATTCGAATAACTTATAATACCACAATAATTTAATTTCTTTTTATATACTTAGTGTTTTTAATTGTATTTTTAACATATTCTTTTTTAAATAGTGTATAATTAATAAGATTTTAAATAATATAGATTATCATAATTATTGAAATGTTATAAATTGAACCGCCTTAAGGAATAAGATTTCTTCTTGCGCTATGGCTTCTGAGCGCTCATTATGTATTATTACACATGACTCTGGACTGGAAATTAAACCGAGATCCTGTGGTTCAGTAGCCAACGTCACTAATCAAGGATTTTTTCTGTATGTATTATAATATTTTAAATGTGAATGCATGCTTAGATGCTTGATACACATCCGCGCAAAAATTGTAGGTATACGAGATTTAGTTGAAATTTCGCACAAAGACAGCTTATAACGGATACTTTTTGTAAATGCTAATTGACTTGACCCGGCAACGCCGGATATGTTTGCTATACCAAATACTACAATGTGATAGATTTTACGCGCGGAAAATGCAACATATTTCTTCTTCTTTTTTTTATTGCTTAAAAAAATATTAGGTTATATTTCTTATTTCTCTTATATAGATTTAACGCGAGCGAATCCGCAAATGACCCAGTTAATTAAAATCAAACATGTTTTGCTATCTTCTTTATTTATGAACCGGAGACTTTACACCTGATAACCCCAATTTGTGGTGCATTATATACGCATAATGAATAATTTAATAATTCATTACTCGTACTAGTTATCTAGATCAAAAGGTCAATGTGCGTCCGACAGCTCAGTATCATTCCGAAGGACTGAGTAACTTTATTAACTTAAAAAATAAACATAATAATGTTTTTGTTACGGCGATTCTGTCGCGATGATCGCTATCGTACTAAAAAAACTCCATTTTAGTTCGCCGCTGTATGTTTTAATCCGTCGATCTACGCACTAATTTGGTCTACATTCTTCTAGTGCGAAGACAGGTCATCGCTCCATCTAACAAGTCAGCAACGGTCAATTTGTATGAAACAAGTTTTTTGCATGCTGCATCAAATTAAAAACCCATTTTTGAATAATATGAATTGATGTATTTTCTCGTTTTTCGATTTAATATCACTATTTTTATTATACTTTTAGAAGAGAACATAATAATCGCAACGTTTCATTACTTTTACAAAACTTTCGAAAGGCTTAATGTCGGTGACAGATAAACTGCGTTTCTAAGCGTCAAAAATTAATTTCATTATTGCGAGACAAAACCGCATGTTAAAAAAGAAAAGATAAAAAAAATCGATGTAATTTGAACGAGTTTAGATGTTTTTTTGTGAACAAACCCAAAAAAGTTCAATCGCGCACAAGGTTAAATGTTACGTGAATTCAAGTTTCTTTTTCCATTCTTACGATACCATGGTTGGATTGATTGATTTGTTGTAACCGCCACAGCTTAGCTAATCAGCTGTTATGTTATCGTTCATTGTAATCTGAATTCGATGACATTAATTACGAAATCACATGTTACTACATGGATCGTTGGCTAATTGATAATTGACCTCATTGCTGTAATGAGCTCATAATAATTTGAAAATATTTAGTTTAATTATATTTAATTCTAAAATTCTACTTGTACTTTTTTTCGACTTGAGTCGTAGACGTAATTCAAAACTACTTTTACGACCTACGATTTTCGTCTGTGGCAATAAAAAATTTAAAATATTCGAAACGCGTAATAAAATAGAAAAAAATAGTCAACGCGTCAAAAATAAGCCGTAGAATTAATTTTAATTGAAACATTCTGATTTATTTACTTTTAAATCTTTTGAACCGCACCACAAGAGAACTTACAGGAAATGATATTAATACCATAGATTACTTACCAATACCATAGAAACTAACGAAAATTAAAATGATTATCCTAAATAAAGCAACTAGCCCTGGTCATTCCGTAAAATCCTACACAAATTCCGCCCAGACTTGGTTTATTTAAAATTTTACTTTATGATTTGGCGCGGCCAGTCTTGCTAAGCCTGGGACTTGTAAGGAGCCGACCAACTTTAGAAACCTGTTGCCCATTAATGAATTTAGGTGTACAACTAAATAGCCGGTAATGTATTTCAAGTGAGTTATGGCGACATCTTCTTACACGCTGTTACTTCAGACCGATCTGGTTGTCAATGATGGACGACTTTCGATTTTTACGACCTAGTTGTAGGTAATTGCGGAGTCTGGAATCACGTGATAAATTAATACTAAATTCAATACATGCGTTACAAGGCATAAACAGTGTGAGTACAGTTTTAGAAAGACAACATCCATTATATTAGTTAATATATAGAAAAAACGTTATAGCAAGAGAAAAAATGTTAAGTTTTAAAATTAAAAGCATAAATGCTGTTTTTTTTTCTACCTATTCGCTGGTAGCCTCACGGGCTGAACCCGAGAAAATTTGTTAATACTAGCCCTAGCTAATAAATATTGTGAGCTGTTGGTGGAACATTCGCTCCAGTTCGAAGGGTGGGACAGCCGTAAAACAGTAGGTACATTTCTTAAGATGGGTAGCGCTATATACGTTGTAATATCAATGGGCTCCGGTAAAAACTTACACCCGAACTAAAAAAAACTATTGAACAAATACTTTTGCTTTAGAGAGATAATTATACTTACGAAGCCTATCGGCTGTCAAGTGGTTACCGAAGCCCTTACTTAGCCCAACAATATAAATGCCGCCACCACCCACCTTGAAATATAAGCTTTAAAACTCGGTTCCATAGTTGCTCCAACGTTCAAACCAAAACACATTACTGCTTTCCGGAAGAAATAGGCGAGCTTGAGCCTATGCGTGCGGGCTCACAAAATTACAAGTCTTAGCCGTGGTTATTTCGTCTTCTCGCATTAAAACTGTATAATCTCAAAACTTACTAATTTTACAGGAAAGTGTTTTAAAGGTTTGACATGTAATTTGTGTTGTAATTTTTTTATTTTTACCAGTTACATTATCTGTCTTTTAAAGTAAGATAAAATTATGTATTAATTTTGTTAATATTAGTCAAAACATATGTAAACTAAAAAAAACTAATACTAAACTATGCTCTTTTGACAGTATTTATGAGAAAAATATTGATGATAACAAATGATTCCGCATATTAACTTAATTTCGAATATTTTTGGAAATTGTACACTTTTAATGCGAAAAGACGATTTGGAAATTATAACATTTGTTTTGTTTATTTCAGTAACCTCAAAATGGATTGAACTGGGCTGATAAAATGCGGTGGTTTAAGAAAGGCGAGCCGCCGCGGCTGCTCGCCGTGTCTCCGGACGCCGAAAACAGATCCACCCGTAAGTTTGAAATTGAATTGCTTCGTATGACGTAAATCGCAACGATCGAGGTTGGGCTCTCTTATTGCAACAGTAGGAGTGACGTCATAATTTCTACTTTCGCAATAAAAAGAGAGTTCTAGGTCTAAGTCTAACTGTTGACAGCAGTAACCCCCCTTACCATGTTTGGGTTCTGACCTCGGATAGTATTAGATACTTGGGCAAGAGCGCAAAGGAGTCGTTTAGTGGGTAGGGCCCTGAGTACTATCCTTAGGCCCCAGTCCGCTCCCAACATCAGATCGTCCAGTCCTAGGGGCATCCCACGTACACCCTCTAGGTGCGGGGACCTCGTAGGAGGTACGGCCCCCGCCCAGAAAAAAAAAAGTCAATGCCGAATACTCGTAGCTTTGTACTTGTTATTAAAATTTGTTACAAAAGTTCTCTATTTTTTACACTATCATAGTAAAATTAGAGTAAACAGTGGTAGTCAAAACACTTAAAAGGACTTAAAGCCAAATTGTGTGTAATGTGTAATTTTCAGTGAAAAGTAAGTTACTGGGGGCAATAAAGGCTAATGTTGTAGTAAAGATAACATAAGAATTACTAAACATAATTCGATTGGTGCATAAATAATTTTATATAAAAAGACTTCAAATATACCTACCTGTATGCAGTGAGACAATTATAACTTAGTTTCACATGGGTGGAAAACTCATTCATTATAAATAATGAATAAAAGATGTTGTAATACCTATAGTAAAGACAAATATTATTGTAAAATTTAAAAACTTTGGCGTAACTTTATGTATACTCTATGGGTTGTAACATATAGCTATATGAGCAAGCGGAAATTTTCAAACAAAGGGGATTAAAAATATTTGTAATTTAAGATTATTTTTCATGATAAACTGGTTTTCTATAATCATCAGCCTATTCCTCGAAATGGGCTTTCAATCGAAAAAATGAAATCGCCAATGCCTATTAATTTAAGTTGTGTTCCTAAAACAATTGTCAGGACAAGAATAGAAAATTTCGAACATTTAGCTATAAAGTGAAGCGTGACCGGGCTTCCCCTGTTGTTTAAAAAACACATTTTCAAATTTGAACTACGGAATTTAAATAATTTTTAACAGCACAATCAACTGCAATCTAGCTGTTTTTGATTGTAAGTTTAACACAACTGGTTAACCAGGTATTACAAGTTTGACATGTTTTTTTTTTCTATTAGATATATTTATGCGAATGAATAATAATGAATGATATTGAATCCCCAATCTTCGAGGCTCCTTTCCTAAGCCTTCGATTTTGTGATCTTGCCACTTTGTTTAAAATGACACTGATCAAATTATTTGTTCTCTGATCGTATCACAGATAAATCATATAGAAAACTGTTTTTATAAAAGTAATGGGTTAGAACGACTGTTAATTCAGTATTTAAGTCCTTCAGTTTAATTAAGATCAAGAACTGCAATCTCCATAATGCTCGACATATCTATTTTATTATGTATAAATAATTATATGCTGCGTATATTAAGCTACATGAATGCGTTGGCGAGCAACAGTGTTGAGCTTTTACCGATACCTCCTACAGCTTACCTAATTCAAATATTTGGTGTTTAACGGGAACAAACATTTACTTGTTTTTGAAGTGTATCTAAATACAGTGTTGCTGTATGGATCTGAATGTTGGGCGACGAAAGTAAAGCATGAAAGAGGAGTGCATGCGACAGAGATGCGAATGTTGAGAGGGTTGTGTGGAGTGACAAGAATGGACAAGATAAAGAATGAGTATATCAGAGGAAGTGTGAAAGTAGCCCCGGAAAGCAACAAATTAAAGAGCGGACGGTTAGCGTGGTATGGACATCTGATACGTAGAGAGAAGATGCATGTGACTAGGCGATGTATGGAAAGTCAGAAAAGAAAAAAGTATGGTAGTGCAAGGTAGAGGGGAAAGAGGTCGACCGAAGAAGTCATAGATGGAGTGTGTGAATGACGATATGAGGGAGAGAGGAGTGAGTGTAGCTGTGCTGACCCCACCTAGTGGGATAAGGCGGAGAAAAAGAAGAAACAGTGTTGCCAGGTGTTTGATTTTAACTTAGGCTAGATTGTGAATATGATTTCAGTTTTGTTTCGATGACATCAACTTTACGTTATTTACGAGCTTGTAGTACCTACACCTGCTTTATTTACAAGGTTTTTGGGTAGCTTACTTCTAAAGTAGGACAATCAGTGGTTAATAGAACCCAAACACTTTCAGAAATGGCTCTAAATCGCACAAATATAGCCTACGTTTAAAAATATTAACACATTATTTTCAAGAAAGTGAGTTTTCTTATAGCCTGAGATAAAATACGTAAGTTGGTATCTCTGACTAAATATTCAGAGGTAATAATTAATAAAATATATAAAAGTTTACAACGCAAATAAATTACTAAATTATTCGTATATGTGTGTTATAAAAAATAAAATAAATGTAGTTTACTAGTTAGAAAACCTGTTTAGTTAATTACACTAATCAATTACAAATCAGTCAATAATACGACTGCGCATTGTATCGATTGATTGTGTAATTAGTTTCCTTGATAAACAAGCATATCTTGAAACGCAATTTATAATTTATTAACCGACTTAAAAAAAGGAGGAGTTTCTCAATTCGACTTTTTTGTGAAGATGAGAAGTGATGATCAAGAAATTAAAAAACTCGCACTAAGCACACAGACCTTGTGGTTTGAAATGTTTCGAGTACATTGGACCATGGTGGACTCGGTCGCTTTCTTTATTAGGTCATCCATCGGGTTGTTGATTGACCGCATGATCTCATGCTTTGCGACAAACCCATGACTGCTTCGCGACAGAAATAAGCAGCCGATAATACCTTACCAACAATTCGGTAGACACGTTCTGGACGTTATCATTTTAACAAGCCTTTTTTTTACTTATTTTTATTGCTTAGATGGGTGGACGAGCTCACAGCTCACCTGGTGTTAAGTGGTTACTGGAGCCCATAGACATCTACGACGTAAATGCGCCACCCACCTTGAGATATAAGTTCTAAGGTCTCAAATATAGTTACAACGGCTGCCCCACCCTTCGAACCGAAACGCATTACTGCTTCACGGCAGAAATAGACGGGGTGGTGGTACCTACTCGCGCGGACTCACAAGAGGTCGTACCTTCGTTCGTATTCGCATCACTGCATTATGAAATCATGCGTTACATATAGGATTTGTCGCGGCTTTTTAGTATTTACCTACGCTTTACATAAGACGTCTTGATGGTTGTATAACAGTGGATTCAGGTGAACAAACATGGAAATTAGCTGCTACCGTTACGTAACAAGCATAGAGGAGGGCGAGGCACAAATAGTTTTCATACTTGACCGTTTGACTATTGTAAAGTGTATGCATTTCTCACCTTAATTAGATAAAAAAGTCTCGCATGTAATTAAACTATAATACTGGAAAATTAGTGTGAGACTAAAGCAAACTCAACAAACAAATTTGGATGTAAAATATTCTTTCATTCGTTCTTAAAGTTTATTAAGATTTAAGAGCATTGTAGAAAAACATCCGCGAACATTCGATTTCGAAACAAGCTATTAGAAAATCTGAATCCTAAACTGACTTCAAAATGTGTCAAAACAATGATTTTTGTTTATCTCTTATTTCAGATATATCGCCGGTACGCTACCCGAACAGAAAAAGTAGCGGCAGTTCGGTTGAAACCAACTTCTATAACCTCAACGATCAAATAATAATAGTTGAGAAATCTCCTCACCGTTGTAATCACGGCAGTGAAACGCCGGTCACCCGGCGCATATCTTTACAAAACGGCCCCACTTCACCGCAGGAGAACTATAATACATCGCGCAAAAATCGCGGCGGTTCCCTCGAGAAGGAATACATGGTGTTTCGAGAAAGACGCAACCCACTACTCGACAAAGTGAAGAACACCAAACTATCTTGTTTCAAATCCAACGGTCCTTTAAGGCATGGCGACGATGCAGCATCTACTTCAGAAAGTGACTGTAGCGGCTTCGGTCACATTGATGATGTAACTAGCTGTCGGTACAGTAACAATTTTTCTGACGCCCACCTTGAATTCGAGAACCAAAACCCTTGGGTGAAAATGCCAAATTACGACGATGAAGTATTTTTTGCCAAAAGTGTAACTAGTCCTGTAGAAAGTCAGTGGAGGGAGGGAAAGTCATTTATCAATAGAGGTACAAGATGCTACAGCTCCGGTTCAGAATGTGACCGATACCACGCTATACCTAAAGCCGGCGCAAAATTATCAAAATCTAGTGACCAAATCTTTAATGACGAATATGAACCATTTGATGAAGCTCCGATATCAATGAAATCTCAATACAAAAAGACTGATAAATTAAAAACTAAAGATGGTAAAGATTCTATTGGTCCCAGTTCATGTCTATCGGCAAAAATACGAGCAATGTCTGATAGATACTTAAAATCTTCTACGAACAAATTTTTCTCCAAGCTATACAAACCGGGAGGCGAAGCTGAAGAAGACACTGGAAATATCGAAAATGCAACCAAATCAACTAATGCTGTCAGTAAAAGTCGAAAAAAAAGAGGAGGAGTCAAGGCAAAATTACGTAGCTTTTCATATGGGGCTTTACCGGGATTGGACGATTTCCAAAAAAGTCATTCCGTCTTTCACGACGACGCGTATCAAATATCGTGTGACGATGAGAACGTTTTAATACAAGACTGCGAAGACGCCGACTCGGGTATTCTAGTCAACGAATCAGCTACGTCATCGATATTTGATAGTGATCGGATATCGTCTCGGTGTGAGAGCTCAGCTTCACAAGCTAATGCACTATTACCGTGTCACGGGAGAAGTGTGTCCGGTGATCAAAACTATCCAAAGCCTAGAATATCGGGTAGAATGAGCCGAGAGCGGAGGGACGGTCCAAGACCACGGCCGCGACATTCCCAAAGAGCACTTTCACTTGATCGCAAGGAAATTCTGAGGCGAATGCCAAAAACCAAACAAAATGAATACGATGAACCTCAATACCTCCAACTGACTGAAAAACAAAAAATGCGACAAAGGGATGTGACGTTAGGAGACGCTGGTATCCCTCCAATACCACCGTGTAGAAAACCAACTAGAGGTAGTAAACCAGATAAAAATGAATTTAAAGTTGTCAAAATAGTCCGAAGGAATCCAACAGATGAATTAGGTATTTTTATAGCCAAAACCAAGCTCACGGATGAGGGTCATATCGGATATTTAGTTGCACATGTAGTTCCTGGAGGATTAGCTGAAAAGTTAGTAAAAATACAATGTATATTTGTGTTTATTTTTTCCATTACAATTTTTCGAGTTTTCAATACAAGC
This sequence comes from Bombyx mori, assembly GCF_030269925.1. Classification (NCBI taxonomy): domain Eukaryota; kingdom Metazoa; phylum Arthropoda; class Insecta; order Lepidoptera; family Bombycidae; genus Bombyx; species Bombyx mori. The sequence continues at coordinate 11,570,672 of NC_085111.1, forward strand.
ATTATTCTTTTTCAGAGAAGGCACTCTGCGCATTGGGGACGAACTATTGAACGTGAACGGCAGAAGACTTCGAGATCTTACTATGTCAGAAGCTAAAGAAGCCTTGAAATCAGGAACTTCCGAAATTGATATCGTGATATGCAGACAACGCGATAAATCATCGACAGAACAAAGACAGCGCGATTCGTCACACAGAAGCGCAATCCTGATGCGCGAAAGCTCCGTTGATTACGAAAACGCAATAATATTAGGAAAGGAAAAACGTATTGATAAATATGACGTCAAAATAACTGGTCGACGTTCGCAGGATGAGTCCGCGTGTAATCGCAGCGCGCTATCAGTGGCGGACGAGGTGGCCGACAGTGCGGCCAACGCGCACTCCCACTTCCTAAAGGGACAGAACGCGACTTATAGTAGTATGAACAACAAACTGCTGCGTCGACAAGTGGTCAGCTATGCCGGGGCCAACAAGGACGGGCTCGCCCTCAGTTGCGCTGTCGACATTGCAAACGTGGACACCACGGACAGTGCTTCGGAGCGTGTTAAAGAAAAAAATGACAGTGAAATTGAAAATACACAAAACGCAACGAATTTCTGCACGCTACCCCGGAGACCGAGAGCGCCCACGCACACGTATCACACGATAACATTTGAGAAAGGTCACGGGAAGAAACCGCTCGGTTTTACGATCGTGGGAGGACGCGACTCGCCGCGAGGTCCACTCGGAATATTCATTAAGAGCATCCTTCCACAGGGCCAAGCAGTCGACGATGGACGACTAAAAGCAGGTACGTCACTTGATTGTATATCAATATCAGAACATCGATTTCCACTTATTGATAAAACATAGTTTTATTCGAGTTAATAAACATCGTGGAATGCAATTGATAAGAACGATATTGTCGTTTAGCTGCTTGATGACGACACGCAATAATAAAATCACCATTATAATAATGTAAATTATTATGTTATTTGTAGATCAAGTCTTCTACAGTAAGTAGCTTGTTCTTTATGCAAATGCTTACGTTAATGAGATAGTTAAAGTAATTTTATAATAACGAAAACCTGTCTGTTGGCTTACTATAAAACTGGAGTAACGCAACTATGTGTACATATTATATAGGTACATAATATAAGTATATGACTTTCAGCAACCGGATATTTAATGTACTAGAAAATGATTTGGGCGTACATTGAAAAATTTACTTATTTAAAAAAAATTAAACATGTTAGTGAAACATAGTCCCATTGGTTTGTGGCTATTGCTAAAATTAAAACAGTAGGCTGTGGCTTGGCTCTGCCCCTGGCATTGCTAAAGTTCACGGGCGACGGTAACCACTCACCATCAGGGGGGCCGTATGCTTCTATGCCTACAAAAGAAACAAAAAAAAATTACTATGAAAAACGTCCATTTATTAAAACTACTCGAGCGCCACCTGGATCATACGTTGATGGTGCCATTACCTATGCAGTGTGTAGTGGTACTAGTCAGTACCTTTAGTGCCAATTTCACGAAGCTTCAATTTGTGACTCCAGTATATGCTTTATTCACGTATCAGAAAGCTAAGGTACTAAGCAGCGGAATACTTTTGCTTAGAACATTAATTGTCGATTTATTTTTAATAAAATCAAATATAACATAACACTGCATATAAATAATTGAAACTCCAAATTAGTTTGGAGTGTGATCGGGATTCAATAGTAAAACTGTTAAAATCCCCATTATATTTGCTACTCTAAAATCGCATTAAAAATTCGTTACCTTATGTATATATTATTATATTCTTAGAATGGCTTTCAATCCAACACTCAAATGTCGGTAGCTCACAATACTCTGTTTGTGATATTGAATGAAAATTTTCGTAAAATATGTTTCAGGAGATGAGGTGTTGGCGGTCAACGGTCAGGCGTGTCATGAACTGGCTCATGTAGAAGCGTTGGCACTATTCAAAGCAGTCAGGTCCGGATCTATAGAGCTCAGGATATGTCGACGAGTCAAAACAGCGCAGTGAGTATGCAGTAGTTGAGAGTAGGCAGTTTCGCGATTCTGATCCGGTAGTAGATTCATTCGCGATGCAGCTACTCTTGAGTTGTTAGGTCTCCTTTGAAGACGCTCGTCTAGCGGTTAGCAAATCCCACCCCTCCTGGCTGAGCCCTTGCTCGCCCACCTGCCCTAGTAAAACTGCAAAGGCCTCCCGGCCACCAGTAATTTCTAAAACATAAAAAAGTGTAGGCAGTAGCTTCTGAAACACTTAACAAACTCGTTCAAGCGGTAAAGCGCTTTGTTTTTGTAATACACAAACTGAAATAAATACTAAATAGAGCATATTGTGAACTCTTTCGAATTTGACGAAGAACTCTTAACCCATAGACACAATCTACAAGAATGTACAGCTTATGCCGCGACCGATAGATGGCGGTAGCCCTGCTTTTAAACATCAAAATATTTCGAGTAAATATAACAATAAAATTGTTACTTGTTAGGTTTGTTCACAATCATAAATTATTTTTAGTCTGAATTTACACAATCCACAAGAATGTACAGCTTATGCCGCGACCGATAGATGGTGGTAGCCCTGCTTTTAAACATCATAATATTTCGAGTAAATATAACAATAATAAAATTGTTACTTGTTAGGTTTGTTCACAATCATAAATTATTTTTAGTCTGAATTAAAATTCCCCTGTCGGCTCTGAGACTAGATCGAGTTTTCAATATAATAATTATTATAATAAGCGACTGTCTCACTCGTATTTTCAAACAGTAATGCACGACTACTTCGCGCCAGAAGTACGCAGAATGATATCGTGCAGGCTCTTAATACGTCCTGGTGTTAAAAGGTTGTCGAAGCCAATAGGCAACAACAATTCACATGCTGCCACCCACCTTGAGACATGTCTCAACCGTTTAGTAATTACTCATATTACAATACTGTAAAAGGTAGTAATTTTATTTTAACATACCAATTATGAACACTGCACCGAAATAATTGATTTACATTTGTGTTTCTTTCAGATCTACCAAAGCTAAATCATGCACAGATCTTCTGAACGACGATGAATAAAAATAAGTACCTACTGAATTAATTTAATTCAACATGGCTTCAGAAAATATGATTACTTATTAAGTGGTTTTTGCTATCAATGGCAAACTTTTATCGGTCATCCGTGACCAATTAAAGTACGAAACGAATAGTAAAAGCTCGGAAACTTTCAAATGTAAGTACTGAAACCACCAAACGAAATCACAAGCATGGTTTTAGTTAGATCAAAAATAAATTTGTTTTCATTGATCTTCTAGTTTAGGAGGCCTTTGGGTTTTTAAATGTCGTCTCTAATAACAATTACATTGTTTTTTTTTGTTTATCCTTCGTTGAAGCCATGTTTTTCAGGAAAAACTGAATGTAAAAATGTTCTAAGAAAAACTGTATAGTAAATAGTTTAGAATTAAAATAATTATATAGTTCGGTATTAAACGACAAACGTCTCTTGTAAAATTACATTTTTATTTTGTTATTACATAGAAATCTATTATCTCGTAGACTGATATTTAATAAAAATAGCATTCTTAAATGAAGTCAGTGGATTTCATGTTAAGTGTCTCGTTTTGCAAATGAAAACCAGCTCTAATGAAAACAGCTCTTACATCGAAATAAAACTCATTGTATTTAAATTATATTGTTATGGTACTTAAATATTTTTGTTTTGAGGTATAATCTAAACATATCGTAAATTTACTTACTGTGATGCTTAATAATAATTAAGCATTAACCGTAAAATTATTTTGAAAACTATAAACTACCATGAACTCAAGGGATATTTACACGGAGATAGTTACTCGTCTTGTACGAATATCGAAGAAGCGGAAACATATTTTTTTATATACACGTTAAATTGATATACCTGAATCTTGTAATCATAATTTCATATGATAAAAAACGTTCGATAACTCAACTGAATGCGTACAATGAACTATCGCCGCGTAAATGTGACTTTACCCTCAATTTAAGTATTTCACTCTATTGATGTCTTTATCTACTAATATCTATCTGTATATATGTATTTATGAATAACTAAAAAAAATGCGGATGCTTACATCTATACATAACAGATGCTTACATTCATAAAAACTGTTATATAGAGAACTCTTACCACCTATTTTCGTTTCATTGAGTTCGCAATATTGCAGGGCTGTTGAAAGGGGCATGATTAAGGGTAAACTTCAAGACTGCGGTCTAATATTCTAAACACACAAATCTGTTTACACTCTTTTCAATCAATTTTTATGTGTTATCTTCGGCATTCATAACACAATACACACACACAATACATTCATACACAATACAATCATACACTTACGCTGTCAATAGCTTTAGCCTCTTTGTAAAAACTACCTACTCGCAGTCTTCGGTCTACCAGCAATCATAGCATTGGCAACAGCACCGAAATATAGGGAACTCGTTCAGACTAATAATCATCCTAACAATGTATTAAATAATATTGTTTATTATTAAGTAATTATTTTTAAGTATGACCTACAAATGAGACACTTAACTTGAATTATCATTGACGATATAAAAATCTAGAAAGTGCCATTTAAGATAGCTTGCACGTAGTCCTCATCGAATTAAGAAATTTACATGAATCCTTTTTATATCCTTCAATTCTTTGACGAACTGTACCTGACTTTCACTGTTTTCCTATTAGCAACGCTCCAAACCTAGTGAATACCTAAACCGAGAAATCCAAAGAGTAATGAATTAGGTATTTCTTTAGGTATGTACGGTTAATTACTTTCCTTATTCTTTGTTGTAATTATTTTAAGAGCTTATTAAGTATATGACGAGTGTCAGACGTCTGCACACGTGAAAATCTTTGATGGGGTTTTTTAAACTTTGATAGATTTGACAAATGTAGCGCCATCTATATTTAAAACGCATAACTATCCCAATTACATTGGCTCAAACCTATCAATTCGTCATACTGATTGAGCTAATGAATTTAATTTTATTTATTTCTGTTCTTTAGTGAGTCTGAATGGAAAAAAAATGTATTAGCGAGTAAGCTTTTTTGTAAACAACCATGTATACATAAAAAAATAGAAAAATATACCATATGACATAAATAACAATATGTTTCAGATTAAAAACATAAAATTCAGATGTGAAAGCGGTCACTCTTGTTCTGAAGTGTATTCTGATGCTTTTACATAATGATTCTTTTTTTTGTATACTAAATTTTAAATCATCTAGAAGCGTTTTTCTTGAAAATAATATAGCAGCTCTCAGTACCATAATTCAGAAGATATCGATAAAACAACCGTCAATTATTTATAAACCGTTCTGAGATTTTCATACAATGTGCAGTTTTTATGATAGATTTATTAAGTACCTATGTATTTCGTAATTATTGTAGCTAGCACGAGAGGTCTTAGACTTGAATTATATTACGGTTTTTTTTTTCTTGCGCAATAATAAGCTTCGATTAGAAAAAAAAGAAAAAAGTTTAGGGATCTGTGTACTGTGATAGTTTAATAAATATTTGAGGAAATTAATTCACATAAAATTATCAATAAAATGTGTACAATATATATATTATTATTTGAATAGGAATTTACTCGTGCATTTTAAAACAAAGAAAAAACACAAAAATGAAGCTTTTTTGTACAAAATGTGAAATATGATTTTATGTTACATTTATTAGCGTGATTCTCTTAATCGGGTTTAAAATCAAATTATACCTGATTATTTATAAGATACAAATGAAATTGGGGTAAAATACCAACATTGACACGAATATACGAGAATTGCGACTTTGGTATTTAAAACTTTTACATAGATTTTATGACTATTAAGAATTATTATTTTAAACGAAAAGAATATATGTGGCGTATAATATACTATAATAATAAATATCTTAATTGTTTCATAAAAAAAAAAAAACATAAAATTTTGAATCATATCACTTATTGTCAATGCTATCAGAATCAAAATGTAACGTATTAATAATCAATATACATAATTATGAATAAATTACGGAGTTTTGTTTTATTCCATCATAATATTAGACTAGCTAATACTTCGAAAGAAAATTCATTAAATAAACAACGGTTATTAAAAAGTATTCATTAAATTGTTTTGTACAGACAGACAGACCTGTATTTTTATTCGTTTGAGTTGTATTAATAGGCTGTGCTACTTCTATCTATTAATTGACTAGTCCCATACACTTGACAGTACATGTTCCCTGAAATTTGTGAATATTTAAATTGTTACATACATTATATTTGACGCCCATCTTACCTCAAACATTCTGGGATTGTTCCCAATTTGATGATTTAATTATTTTTGTACTGCTCACCAAGGCTTGACGATTAAACGGAGGCACAGATCATAGGGCGTAAGGGCATAAAATAGGAAACCTTAATGGTAAACACGGTGGCAGGGTTGGCAAAATGACACTGACCCCCCCCCGTCTGAGGGTCCACGAGGTCAGAGTAACAAAGTAAATTAATAAAATGTATTTGTATACGACATTTGATATATCTAACTTGTATCTAAATCAATTTAAGTTAGATAGAACAAAGATCGTATACAAATTGAAATAAATTACTAAGATTCAAATGTATACATGAAAAAAGACTACATTTTAGAAGGCCACCATTTGACAAAAATGCATGCAAAATATTTAGTATTACGGGCCTCAGATGGTATTGCATAATTACTCACAGATAATTTCTCACACACAATAAAATATTGGTACGCCAGTGCTTAGTACATGCCTTACAGGCATGCAGGTAGGTGACGTATTGCTGCATAGTGCTTACCTATCATTGCCTAAAATACATTAAAAACAACAAAAAGAAAAAACATATATACTATGGACCGATAGTAGAACAATAAAATCAGGAACTCTAGGAGACCGGGATCAATAAGACAAGGCAAAATCTTCATAAAGTCATTGTAACATATCTCATTACAACATGTTCACAATTTTTACTGCCCTTACCTTAGGCATTCCATTCCTACTATAAAATCTCCATTCCTACTACGAAACAGCCATATGTTCCGGTTTGAAGCTCGGGACACAGGTTAAATTCTACGAGTGTCATGTTTCACGATGGATGGCGTTATCCACATTGTAACCACCAAGTGTGCCGTGAGCTTGTTCACCCGTTTAAAATACACCCAAATTATAATTATTATTTCGTAGTGTATACGCTTGCATAACAAATATAAAAATACACCGAAAACAAATTTATTCTAGTTTGAAGGGTGAAAGAGCGTGTCTTCGAACATATAAGGTGGGTGTTGATGCCACTGCTATAGGCAGTTATTGTACTATTACTTTAGGTAACTTTTATTTTATTATAGCTAGAACTATGAACAACCGAAGTTCGTTTATGTTCAACTACATATCCTAAAGACTTTGCCCATAGAACACTATTACTTCTAGCGAAGACTTTGCCACATCCACAGAACACTATTACTTCTAGGCCACATCTGCCTTCACAACAGATTTAGTGCGATTATTTTAAGGTTGGCAGCGAGCTGTAAATTACAGTCAAACCTGGGTAAGTGAGAACTGGATAAGTGAGAAAACTCTATAAGTGAGAGTAAAAGCCAGGACCCGTCATTTTAAGCTCCCAAAACCTCTATTAGCGAGAAACAGAAACCTCTGTAAGAGAGAGTCGTTTGTCCCTCATGGACCTCCGTAAGTGAGACTGCTACTTATCTATACCTCTGTAAGCGACAGTCGAGCTTTATTTATTTATATTATTTAGGAGGAACAAATGAAAAAACAAATTACAAATTTAACATCTGCTATTTTAAGACTCATTTTTAACTTTTGTGGAACTTCCTTCCATTGTTTTTGTATTGTTTTCTCGTCAATATTGAACCTATTCTATTTCGTGGGACTAAATAACGTTATTTTATCGCATTCTTTCGAATGGGCACGTGTGCCTGTGTATCGTCCTGTTTGTCGGACTTACTCAGTTTATCGTTAATCAATTGCGAAGGAAAGTTCTGTTCTGCATCATGTCAAAACGGAAAATTAAAGTACTGTCATTAAGTGATAAACTTAAAATATTGAATGCGTATGAATCCGGAAAATCGCGAAATGAAATTCAGTGGGAGCATTAGCGAGAAACTCGGGTTAGTGAGAAACCTCTATAAGCGAGAATGAGATTGTGCTCCCTTGAACTCTCCTTATCCAGGTTTGACTGTATATGAATATAACCATCTATCGACCAACGACCTAAAACTAAAACTATAAAAAGTAATACTACTGGCGCTTTTGTCGGAAAGATTTCTGGTCTATTACCTTTCACATTTGATAGATGGCGTGCGAATAATTTCGACAAATCTATTTACGAGATGCTAAGTGATGATAGCTTAAATTCATATCAAAACTAATCGATATTCAATCTAGGCTTTTCAAGACCGCCGGATTTCTAGAAATTAAATTAAGTTTTTGTTTCTATCAAAAGATGTCACTATGTGTCTATTTGTCAACATTGTTACACTGTGTTATTTTTCAAGGAGCTTTTGTTCTTAATTATTAGTACGTTTTTACCACGATGGTTTTTAATAAATTCCCTATATCTACCGGCGATAACGGCGCTTGCAATAGCGCCGGTTACGCATTAATTTACAAATTATGGCTAGATCCAGATTCCTTAAAAAAAGAGACTAATAGCATTCAGAATGTAGATAGAAAATAAAAGAAAAGAAAGAATCTAGATAGAAAGCTAAAATAAAATCTTATTTGTTTTATTATCTAAATAGGTAAGTGAGCTCGCGCCACGTCATGTGTGAAGTTATTACCGGAATCCATTAGCATCACAACGAGAACTAATATGTAACTTTTAACTAGAATTTTTAGCGAAGTGCTTCAGCCAGTGTGTATTTATGAAGCAGTTTATTAATGAAAATTTTATAACAAAATGCATACAGAGTCTTGCGTGAATAGTAAGGTTAATGATGTTTCTTTCCCTTAATTTCCTCAGACCTTAAGGTCTACTTTGGTTTACATTTTGAGCCTGACTATGCTGATTCAGAATAACTAATCATTCTGAGTAAAGAGTTTAATCATTATTGTCAAATAATTGCTTTGCAAGTAAATTCAATTCGACGTAAAATTATATATTTAACTAGCTGACCCGGCAGACTTTGTAGTGCCTCAATCGATAAATAAAAGACACATCAAGGAGACACATCAAAGGAACAACAAAATTGTTTGTTTTTATATAATTCCGAGCTTTTTTATATTTTCTCACCTTTTAAGCCTTCCCTGGACTTCCACGAATAATTCAAGACCAAAATTAGCCAAATCGGTCCAGCCGTCCTCGAGTTTTAGCGGGATTAGCATTAACTGAAACATATTTAAATGACAAATAATATTGAGTAATAGAAGCATATTTCAGACATTCGATAAATGCGTCTCTCTCTCTCTCTTAAAATGCAATCTCAAACCTCCGAGGATCTCATTAGCTTCACTAGCTCGTTTTCCTAACAACTGATCACCGATTGTAATGTGAAACTTTCCCGTGCTTGTACTCCCGTTCGAATAACAATGGAAAACTAGCGTGACAGGCCCCGGGCGTCTTTTGTCATAAAGAGACGGAAGCGAGATGACACCGTGACAAACAACCTCGTCAATTATCGCATCAGCAAACTAATTTTGTACATGTATCTTTCGAGTTTCCGCCTCAGAAAGGTTTTTCCGTTTAGATACAAACGGTGCTGTACGTTGAATTTTGCTTTCACATTAAGATTTCGAGTATTATTAAGACACTAGCGACCCGCCCTCGCTTCGCTTCGGAAATATTAAAACACACATGAAACAAAAAAATAAAATAAAAAATAAAATAAAAAAAGTAGCCTATGTTCATCAGGGACAATGTCGGCTTCTAATGGAAAAAGAATTTTTCAAATCGGTCCAGTAGTTTCGGAGCCTATTCGAAACAAACAAACAAACAAATCTTTCCTCTTTATAATATTAGTATAGATCTATACATATAAATAAAATTAATGTGTCTGTTTGTAGAATTAAAATAATCACTTTTTACTACATGCATATGACTATACATAAGGTACATACACCAAAATAACATTTTTTACGATTTTTGTCTGTCTGTCTGTCTGTCTGTTTGTCTGTATGTCCGTCTGTCTGTCTGCCTGTCTGTTTGTCTGTCTGTCTGTCTGTTTTTCTGTTTGTCTGTCTGTCTGTCCGTCTGTCTGCTTGTCTATCTGTCTGTCTGTTTGTTCCGGCTAATCTCTGGAACGGCTGGACCGATTTTGATGAGACTTTCACTAATAGGTAGCTGATGATATAAGGAATAGCTTAGGTTACTTTTTTAGACTAGCTTCGCCCCGCGGCGTCACCCGCAGTTATTGTCGTACCGCGCGCAATATGGCGGGCTTCGCCTATCAATATTAAAATTTAATGTTTCCGAAGCGAAGCGAGGGCGAGTCGCTAGTTTAAAATATAAGTAAATTCTTAAATTAGTTGAGAATTTAGACATTTAGAGCATTTCAAAATTCGGTGTAGTTTCAAATAACAAAAAAAAACGATCCAAAATCTTGAAGTCTGCTAGTTTATTAGATCTGTAGATGAGTTTATTCTTTAAAATGTTATTTATTGTGCACGTCGTACATTTTAGGTGCTATGTTCACAAAAATATTTTGATGGTATTCTCTGTCGCTAAATTAATGCGCAGAAAACTTTCTAGAATTTCCATGTAACGAAAATATCTATTACAAACATAAATAGCACGCCCTTACTTTGGTATTTACGCAGCTAATTAAATTCATTATGTCGCGGTCTAACATATGTCGCGTGCGTAGTCCTACATCTTTAGCATGGGTAGATACATAAAAAAAAGTTGCTCATCCGTATACCGCCGTCTTATCTAAACACTGTTTTACTAGCAAGGGCAAACAAGTCTTCAATTACAGTTACGTAATATACGAGTGTCACATCTTCTTCCGAGTACATCCACTTTGTAAAATTATTATACTGATTTTAATGATGCGGTATTAAAGTTGAACACCGATAAAAACCGGCATCTCCTTTAGTAGAACTAACTTTGCAAACGCGCGGAATGAAATAAGACTGAGAAACTGTTTGATAGGTAGGTACGGTAATTAGAAGTTGTTCATGTTTATATTAAGTACGAGTTTTATATTACGAGAGCAACGTAATTATTATTAATTTTTTTGGTTTTGCAGTAATGTTATTAATTACATATTTATGTGGTACGTAGTATGACGTAAGTAGAAACATTCGAGCGTAGCTTTCTTTTTCGAAATTAAGTATTTATTCATTGAATTTTCATTTTGATTGAATGATCTATTTTATAGGTAAATCGAAAAATTTATAAAATACTAGTTGAGTCCCGCGATGTTACCCACGGTTATTGTCGTACCGTGGGTGACGCCGCGGGTCAAAGCCAGTCTAAAATAATTAGCCTAAATTACTCTTTATATCATCAGCTACCTATCAGTGAAAGTCCCGTTAAAATCGGTCCACCCATTCCTGAGATTAGCCGGAACAAACAAACAGACAGACAGACAGACAGATATACATAAATAAAAAAAAATGTTATTTTGGTATACGTACTGTGCATATATACTTACGCATTTAGTAACAAGTGCTTATTTTATTATTACAAACAGACACTCCAATTTTATTTATTTATATAGATTATACATTTTTATCTTTTTTGTTCATATTCTAAATTTTAGTGAAAATTGTCTATAAATGCAAATCATAGAACTAAAAGCATACCAAGTAAACGAAACACCAAAAGAGGAAACAGAAAACTCCTTCTCTACGACACGTTGCAATGGATATATGGAGATATAACCCAAATTAGGTTGACGTCAAGCAAGCAGTCGTTCGTAAAACTCATGCGTAATTCCTATGCAGCATATAAGTAATTATCAGGAATTATAATTGTCTAGGCGATCACGACACGATCTAAAGACGCTAAATCTTCTAAACAAACGGTCATAGAAACATTACAATCTTATATTATAGTAATAGTGTGTCTGCAGTTTATTGCGAAGATATGAATATAAAATGTCATACTGTCTAGATAGGTGAAAAAGCTCACGACCTATCTAGTTTTAAGTGTCCATGGAATTCACTCAGTTGGAGTTCACACACTCAGAGTATTAGACGTATTAAAGACGTGTATTGAGAAACAAAATGATTCACGGTTAAAATAGGCATACCAGTAATTATTAAAATGTTACCGATTTTAAAATCGAGACAATGGATGAAAGTAATTAATTAAAAAATAATTGTATTACTAAACGTCCATCCCAATTTTTAAACCCCAACGCATTGTATTTAGTTAGACCCACACCAATACAGTAATTAGTATCGGTGAAACAAAAAAAATTACAGAATAATATGAAAATGTAATTTTGTTCTAACCTGTACCATCATCACGAGCCAGCTTTTATCACAGATACGGGCGCTGTTCTGTCATCACATTGCAACATGTTGACAGGATAAGCTTTATGAATGCGTTCAAGTCAACGACACTGCAGAAGGAATGTTTAGTAGAACAGAACACGGAGAGCCGCAATTACTTACTAAAGTATGTTGCATTCAAAATTACAGTATATAAGTTATTAAATTGTAATTCTAGATAAGGTTGCCTTAAGGAAATATCAGCTTATAACTAACACAAGCGCGTATTCTTTCATTGATTTGCAGGACTGTAAATATGGGAATGAAATTCGAAATAATGTAAAGACTATTAATGTTGAACTCATTATTGACCAACGGAATTCAATGTTAACTACTATTAACTTACTTAACTTTAATCTATATATTAATACGTGAAGCAAAAACTTTGTACCCCTTTTTTTACCCCGAAGATTGCGCGGACGGAGGAGTATTAAATTTCCCACACTTATAGAAAATATAGAAAAAGAGTGCACAATGCTAATATTTTTTTAAAATAATTCATAAAAGATACATTAAATCAATAAAGAAAACATTACACACACTGCCATGTATTTGACACACACACACACATATTATGTTTATATACTCTTTGTTTATGGTCATACTTTAGTTACTGCTTATAGTCTGTTGTGAAATTGAAAATAGGTTATTATTGTTTATCATTAATATTATTTGTCTATAGTATAGGTAATCTTGGCGAAATCTGTGATTATAGAAGTAGTCTTTGACAATATAACCATAATAACGTTCAAACTTATAACTCGACCACTAGTATTAATTATTACCAATACTATTTCATTAATATTTATCATTAAGTTGACAAGAGAAATTGTGTCCTGTGCAGTATCTTTTTTTTCTCGATTTAATACCAAAAATTTCCAAATCGGTCGAGCTATTATAAAGTGCTGCGATTACTAACAAATACCGTTATATTATAAAAAACAATCATCGACGTACGAATAAGTCTAGAAATTTAATTTTTGAATACAATATGGCGTTATATTTGATCGCAATGCATGAAGGCGGAACCAATTATGATAATTCTTCGTTTTGATTCGGCGTACGAGATACGGGAAGTTCCGTCTGCCTCAATCGAGAGAAAACTTTCCCTTCATAAACCATACATTTCGGCGTGGTTCCGAATTCAAATTTCCATAACCATAGCAACGAAATCCTTCGAGACCAATCGAAAGTCAAAACATCCCTTTGCTTCGTTGTCTGCAACACCGAAACCCTTTTACCCTACTCCCTATTATCCAGTATGCTTTAACCGTAAATTTTTAAATTATGGCAGGATTATAACATCAAGTACAGCACATAACATACAAAGAATTTGGACATAGACATTGGATTTTTATATTATAGTAATGTAGGAGGAATATGATCATATTATATTCTTTCAAATTGTATTTTTTTTTATTGCTTAGATGGGTGGACGAGCTCACAGCCCACCTGGTGTTAAGTGGTTACTGGAGTCCATAGACATCCACAACGTAAATGCGCCACCCACCTTGAGATATAAGTTCTAAGGTCTCAAGTATAGTTACAACGGCTGCCCCCTTCAAACCGAAACGCATTACTGCTTCACGGCAGAAATAGGCAGGATGGTGGTACCCACCCGCGCGGACTCTCAGGAGGTCCTACCACCACCAGTAATTACGCAAATTATAGTTTTGCGGGTTTCATTTTTATTACACGATTTTATTCCTTCACCGTGGAAATCAATCGTGAACATTTGTTGAGTACGTATTTCATTAGAAAAATTGGTACCCGCCTGAGATTCGAACACCGGTACATCGCTCAATATGAATGCACTAGACGTCTTATCCGTTAGGCCACGACGACTTCAACACCGGATTTTTATACTAGATTCCCAACTTGATGAACAACATCTAATTAAAATTTCAAATACACTCATACAAATAAACAATGTATTTTTTTTGTAGGTACTTCCCAGCGAAAATTACTTTTTCGCACCACGACCTCAAATATATTTCATAATACATTCAGTGTCTTATGCAAAAAAAAAGTCTCCCCCTGATTTTAGATTTATGCGAGTTTCATGTTCAGAATTTCTCACAGCCTCAGCAGCCCTCTGCTCGCGCTTCCAAAGTAATTTACAAACGAAAGATGTTTTATGTCTGTTTGATACGTAGCATATTTTTGCCGTATTGTTACGCAAAAGATAATGTTATGTTTGGAGAGTGATTTGAAAAAGAAAATGCCTAATAAACATCTGGTTTTGCCTCGTGTCTGTCTAAAGGTTCATTGCCTTCGTGTCTCATTCTATAACACCTTAAATATCAGATCAATCCACCATTTTACTTAAATTGTCTGGAAGTGTAATAAATTAGATACATGGGTGTTCGGAAGACATTTAGGTCAAAAGTGTGGTGATTTAGGTAATGGTTTGGAAAACTTGACGTAAATATACACCTAAAGAGGAATAACCCACCCCAGTAATAAACCTTTGCTAACTACTCGATTAATTAGTTCTACCATCACATTACTAATATAATAATTATGTAAATTGCATTGTTTTTTTTTGTCCTACCTATGCTGACAGCCGTAAGAGGCCATATCAGCACAGCTTCGCAGAATCTACCACCGGATCGAAAACGCGACCCACTGAGAAGATCCGGCGAGAAATTCAGTGGGCTGTGTCTATGGATTAACTTACTCGCCGAACCCTTCGTCGCAAGCGACGGGTGCGGTGAGGACGGTGACCGGTGCTTATGATTGTAAAAGATTCAAGACGAAAGAGCTTTAAGGAAGAAAGAGAAAGAATACGTTTCTAGGCAAATATTATAGGTTAAAATTCTAGACAGTTTACAATGCCTTCTTTTAATAGCAAGGTATAAAAGTACATACCTCGATTAGTATGACGGGTGAACAAATTGTCAGACACGATCCACCTAGTGTTAAGTAGTTACCAGAAACCATAGCCAATGTGAATTATTTCCTACTTTAAGTGGGTATCCGACCAATGCCAATTGTGACAATTTTATTCCACGACCTTATTCCTTCACTTTAGAAGTCATTACCACGACTCCAGGATTCACTTTAGATATGTTCACATAGGCGAAGCTGCCGGCAAAAAGCTACACATACATAATATTATCACTTATAACACCATAGTTATACTTAATTCTACGTATAATTTCACAGTGTAGCAGATTCTGAGTAATATTTTTTGCGAACGCTAATGCATTTGATATTAGAGGAAGTCGTCAGGGCCACAAATGGTCGCCAAGTTGCCAACTACGGAAATTGTGTACCATGGCTTAGAGACACATCGAGAACAAAGGATATTTTTCAAGTGAAGTATTCGTTTTCTTAGTGTAAGATGACCGGCATAAGTTATTTTCTTTGTCTATGAGTTGATAGATAGGTTCGAAACGCTAGATGCAAGAGGAGATTCCCTTCAAGTTACACATCTAAAGAGCACGAAACGCGACCTTAATCACTGATATTTCAAGATTCATTTTATGTATCACATTTTCTGTTTTGTTAGGTTTTTTTTGTCTTCAATAAAGGTTTGACGAATGTAATTATTTTCTAAATTTATTTATCTATCGTGTTTGAACGAAATTATTTGATTTTCTGAAAACAATAACGATAATCTTGTCCACAAAAATTGCCTGCTCTCGGTGTAAGCAACACGTTAGAACATTAGCCGTTATAATAAAAGGGACAGCCGCCCTTATTTCTTGTGAAGGTTGCGGCCGATTTAATGTTGTGGTCGAATTAGAACTATTGCCTTTTACGAGTTCCTATAAAGAATTATATTCCGTGGTTACAGAAATGCGCTCAGGTACGCAGTATTGTAAAGAATTTACATTCGATTTTCTTTTTTTTTTCAACATATTGAAATTCATAGACACAATCTTGTGCAGCTTATTGAAGAAATTATTCCTGATTTACTCCTTGAAACGCTTTTTACTCAAAGTCAAACAAATGTGATTATACTTAGTCCACTAGATCATTAAAGGCGTAGATCATTGGCAAAATTTTATTCTAAACTGAGCTTACTGGTGGTAAAACGTCTTATGAGTCCGCACGGGTAGGTACCACCACCCTGCCTATTTTTGCCGTGAACACCAGGTGGGCCGTGGACTCGTTCACGCTTCTAAACAATAAATAAATGAATATATGTGGGACTACAGCAGAAAACTGTTGGTTAACTCTGTTAAAATCGCGGACCGTCCACGGCTACATTCCAAGGCACGCGCATCCGTCAATCTGTCAATAATTATATCAACGTACTTATCAACAGTAGTGCTACGAGGATTCCTTCGATATCATGAGATTGCCTAGTTGAAACATACTGTTGTTATTTAGTCGTAAAATAAAGAGTAATAAATTTAAATCAATGTTTTTTACTGCGACGAGTAATAATTGAATTCTTGATTAAAAGCGTCATAATTCAATTGTTACATATACGTTAGACTTTTTATAGGTTTTTTTTCCGTAGATTCTGTTCATTTATTACATGACATAGCGTTAACCTTGTGAAAATATTGTAGATAAAAAATAACGAAAAACACGCTCCTAATGACTTGAATACAATGACTTTGAGTTTTTATAACCACATTAATAGAGAGGCAAATTGTTACCAAACGAACAAGTCTATTCCAGATTTAATAGTAACTTTAAAATAATAAATCTTCGCATTTTTAAATGAATTTCAAATTAGGTATTTAATTTTAACTTAAGCACATAATGTGTTTTAATATTCCACTTTTTCTTTTTAAATATTATAGATGATAAACTGAATTAAAGTCACATTAATTAAGACACTGATCACCTATTCCTGTTATTGAATACCCGTTATCGGTGAGGCAAAGCAAGCCGATCTGTATTTTAATAAAATTACTTCTACTTATATAAATTGAAAAGTAATTCGCTACTGGATTAAAAAAAAAAGTGGCACTTGGGAACTGCCGCGGTAAAGCTACTGCATAGCATTTTTTATCAACTTATGCAATTATAATTAGACAATGATAATTTAATATTAAAACAATAATAAAACAAGACCACGCTATATTAAGCATTAATAAAAACAAAACCTTAACTGTCCCCTTCACACTCATAAGCTAAACCGCGCGAGAGAGAGATGGGTAGACTTTACATGATGCGCATGCAGTGTCACGTCACGCCACGCCACTAACACTATACAAGCGCAACGTGTGAATGTGTTGAACGCGAGCTATATGGTAGGCGGAGTAAGAAATGTAATGTTTTTTTCGTTACGGAATTTCATGATTCGGTCGCCGCGCTCAAGGCCAGCGATAAAAGCTATGCAATAGCTTAAAAACAAAATTTCTAGAAAGCTCAAGCTAATTTTTACTGAGTGATCTTATCAATCAGTCCCCAGTGAATTGACCTAATTTTGTGAAACGTTTCGCGGTAAAAAATATCTTAATCTAGTAACTAAAAAGAGGTTAATCGCATGAAACGAGTCAAGTATTGGCTATAAAAGAAAAGTGGATTGGATCGTTTTCGCGAATACTGATAGAAAATGAATTTCGTATCTATAAGGGTTTTGTTGAAATCTACCATACTGCATACTGAGAACCCGCATATACCTATATGTAACTATAAACATTCTATTTCGAAATCAAGGCATACGTTGAGCTTTGAACGGTTGGAAACTACACTACAGCTGAGACTTCAAAAATAAGATGGTTCGCTGAAACACGTTTTCACGAATCACGCAAAAGGTCCTAAAGCATTAAAATTGAAGTATGTATAGACAAAAAAAAACGAGTAGACAGACGTATACGAGCTCCACAGACCACCTAATGTTAATGATTACTAATGTTAATGTTAATGATTACTTAAGCCCATAGACCTCAACAACATAAATGCTGCCATTCACCTTGAGAATAGTTCTAAGGCTTAGTTTTACGTTGTAACGACTGCCCCACTCTTCAAACCGAAACGCGTTACTGCTTGACGGCAGAAATAGACAGGGTGGTGGTATCCTTGGGTGCGGACTCACAAGACGTTCTACCATCCGTAATTATGCAAATTATAATTGTATCATTAGTTTGATTGGTTATTGGTTTTATTATATGATGTTATTCCTTCATCATGGAAGTCATTCGTGAACTAGTTAAGTGTGTATTTTATTAGAATAATTGGTATCTGCGTGCGGAATTGGAACAATGACATAGTCGTATCGTTCGATACGAATACTCCTTCATATCTTGGTGAAACCGGAAAGGCCTCCGGTCCACTAGAAATCCTTCATACATAAAAAAAAGATCGGTATCTTAGACGAATTTACGATCCTTTAGTCAGGTCGACTTCATTATTTCAATTATTTCAATGTGAAAAAAATAGCATCAAAAAGCTATAACAACTCCATAATATAAAATACTGTTCACAGGAATCCAGTTTATCTGTTACACAGTTAAATTAGCAACGCTATTCACAGTTAAAGAGGACAAACACGCGGACATACGAAGACATTTCAAAATGGATTTAGCAGCGAAATTGTACCAATTAAAAAATACTTGAATAACAAGAATGAGGTTGCCTATTAACCGTCTCGTTTCATTACTTAATGGTTAAATAGCCAGACGTACTAATTAATGGTAATTTCCCGCACTTTTTATGACCGCTCTTATTCTATTTTCCGTTTGTATTCCATATTGATAAACGTTTAATAAATTCAGGAGGAGAAGCATTGACACCAACCTCGCCATCTTCCTTCCGATATGACGTCATAGTCGGAGTCCTTTGGAATCGGCTGAATCATGCACTTGTGTCTAATGACTTTTATGCAAAATGACAGAAAGACGAATGTGGTTCAAAGCAAACCTTAAGGTCTTATAGATCTAGATATTTATCAGACAACTTAAACTTATTATAGGGCTTATTCGGGATTAATTTCCATCGTAGCATACCCGATTTTGAACAGGCTAAATTATTATTCGCACTTTGAACTAAGTCGGCGACTCGAGATATATTATCATGGTACGTCACTAAATTCAGCACAAACTAGTAATTTTTCATATGAACTCGAAACATCTATATCATAATAACTGTGTTAGAGTGTTAGTGACAGAGGGACATAAATTAAAGTCACACATTTTCCGCCACTCGTTTGATCTTTGTGAATCATTATTATGGAGTATTTAATTCTGGAACCGTCCGCAAAAAAGGACGTTTGTGAGGTCTTACCGATTTTTTCTGATTAGAATCATCTGCCATTATTTTAATTTCAGCAATTGGACATATGGTTTATTTATGTTGACCATGTGTGTGTGTGTATCATTATCCAAACAGTGGCTCAGGTCTCAATCGCTTTGGAATATCAGTTCTTATCTTCCGAAGGTATCTTATTTCCGATAGATTTCCGATCAGCAGGGTCACTGCTAAGAATTCGCTCTGACAATGATTCATTTAATATTTAAAAAACAATACACCTACACTCATGCATGAGGTACTTTGAAATGTACAATTCACTTCATTCCAAAGCCACAAAGCGTGACCATTCGGTGTCATCATATTCTTTGTACATAATTTCTCGACGCGCATACCTGCCGATGCAAAACACATTTCAACTACATTGAAGCGTATTTATTTGTGTGCACAAATCATCTAATGGAAAGGAATGGTCGTAACTGCAATAAATTTCTATGAGAAATATCTTCTAGCCTATATGCGGAAGGAGTTTCGAAATAATAGATAAGATTGATGAAGAAGAACCACAGATGTTTATTAGATAAGTAATTTACAGAACCGTCACCGAATAACAGTCACCGAAAGTATAAGTATAAGTATAAGTATAAGTATAAGTATAAGTATAAGTATAAGTATAAGTATAAGTATAAGTATAAGTATAAGTATAAGTATAAGTATACATATACGTATAAGTATAAGTATAAGTATAAGTATAAGTATAAGTATAAGTATAAGTATAAGTATAAGTATAAGTATAAGTATAAGTATAAGTATAAGTATAAGTATAAGTATAAGTATAAGTATAAGTATAAGTATAAGTATAAGTATAAGTATAAGTATAAGTATAAGTATAAGTATAAGTATAAGTATAAGTATAAGTATAAGTATAAGTATAAGTATAAGTATAAGTAATAATTACAATTGTAAATGTAAGTCCACTTATAAATGTAACAACATTGAGTGCTGAGACATAACATTAGTACTCAATAACGATAATATAGAACAGTGACTGTGATGTAATGTCTTTTTAAAAACTAACATAATTATTATAACGATTTATGATCATCGAATGCAACAACTAGAAGTTGCATTCGGACAGCAATAATGTATTCGTTTCGCGCAACATTAGACTAATCGATTACCCGAATTAATTCGTACGGCAATTACAAATCGTCCGTGTTAATATTCATGATTTATGTAAGTGTGAACTGAATTATTTCATTACAGTACAACTTTAGTGAATTTCACTTTAAATTATGTACGAATAAATGAAAAAAAAAGCAGGGAGACGTTCTAAAACACATAGACGAACTTAACAAACTTTCTAATTACTTCGATGTTTTATTAAATTTAAAAGACATTGACTCAAAAGTCAACTCTTCAAAAACTCTTTTTTTTTTGTCGTGGATCATGTATCGCAGGAAACCTTGAGACAATCGATTCATTTCACTCAATTTCGAAACACAAACTTAGTCTGAGCGTGTTGTTAATGTAGTCAAAATTTAAACGATTAAATGTCAAATAGCGAGTGTGTGTTTTTAATTTTTATTCATAATTAAATTTAGTGATATAGCCAAAAATAGGATACTTATGAAATATGTATTTCTATAAAGGTAAAATAGCTTCGTCATATTTGTTATTATGTTTTCTAAGTGACAGATAAATTAGAAAACAAAATTGACATAAAATAATTATCACAACTGAGGAATAATTTGAGATGATTCCATCATCTCGTTTTTCCTATCGCACCGCCCCCCACCAGAGTAGAGTTCATCCATACTACCTGGAGCCACTGCGTTCATCCACAGTGCGTTTCCAGAGATCTATTTTGCCATGTACCATCCGGCTTTGGAATGAGCTCCCCTCCACGGTGTTTCCCGAGCGCTATGACTTATCCTTCTTCAAACGAGGCTTGTGGAGAGTACTCAACGGTATGCAGCGGCTTGGCTCTGTCCCTGGCATTGCTGTAGTCCAAGGGCGACGGTAACAACTCTCCATCAGGTGGGCCGTATGCTCGTCTGCCTACAAGGGCAATAAAAAAAAACTGTCATTATTGAAGATATCAAATCGTGTCAAATAAATCCAGAAACCTTACTTACTTTTGACCGCTTATGTTATATAACTGATATAAGTTATAACATATTAGCTGGAAGCTGGATATAAATCTGATATAACATATTATTATTATGAGCTATTTTTAGTGTCGGTCATGTATCGTATGATTCATGCGTGCGATTTTTTTCAAGTTACTAGTCTCCGTCCTGAATAGTACAAGTAGGCAGTGCCATACAAGTAATCACGGCGATGTAATTACATTTTTTAAATAGTCTTTGAGCTGTTGTTATGTGTTACTGTTTTTAATTATTGATAATACTTGCTTTATTTATTTTTTATTGCCCGTGTAGGCAGACGAGCATGCGGCCCACCTGATTGTGAGTGTTTGCCGTCGCCCATGGACTTCAACAATGCCAGGGACAGAGCCAAGCCGCTGCCTTCCGTTAAAACAGTTACCGTTAAACCTGCTTTTGTATATTTATATTTGAGGTTTTTCTACCGAGCGTTTCAAGTAAAATATGACTTAAAAAGCTCATGTAACTTTGAAATCACTCGTAAACAGTTAAAGTTAATAAAGCTCTTTCACATTCACATTCATTAGCATTAACATTAACATGAAGAACCCGGCAAAATTTAATGACCCTTAAAACAATTGAAGTCACTAGTGTTTCAACTATTATTAATAATGTGCGTTATAGCTAATGATTATTATCAACGTAATTCTAAATTACGTTTATGTCATCTATGACGGCAAACGTAAGCTTAGGTAATCAAACTTTTCATTCGAATTCTAATTTATTTCTATATTAAGATGTTTTTCTCAAGCCATCGTCAATAAGCTTCAAGTTGTTAAATAATTACAACGCTTAAGCAGAATAGATGGCCGAAAGAGGACTCGACGAGCATAGTGGTTTTCAGAGCAGAAATAAGAGGGTGCCTACCCCTTGTGGGATTTATTAGTAATAACGATTGTTTTTGGGGGGTGGTTCGGGGGGATTTGAAGGTGAATTTATCACATTTATTTATCGTGAAAGTCGTTCACGAACGTGTTACTTACTGGTGGTAGGACCTCTTGTGAATCCGCACGGGTAGGTACCACCACCCCGCCTATTTCTACCGTGAAGCAGCAATGCGTTTCAGTTTGAAGGACGGGGCAGCCGTTGTAACTATACTAAGAACTTAGAACTTATATCTCAAGGTGTCTCAAGGTTGTAGATGTCTATGTACTCCAATAACCACTTAACACCAGGTGGGCTGTGAGCTCGTTCACCCATCTAAGCAATAAAATATAACAAAAATGTTAAATACGTATTTCTTTTAGAAAAATTAGTATCAAACTTGGTACTCAAATACCAGCATAGTCGCATAGCTTGATACGAGTCTACCGTCTTATCCTTTAGATCACAATGAACGAAGGAATGAATGAATGAACGTAAGTAGGCGAAGTCTACGATTTATCTGATCGTAAATGTTTACAATCGCTCATGGACTTCAGCAATGCGAGGGTCACGGCCAGGCTGCTTCCTTTCCAATCCCGTTCGTTTGGTTGCAAATATTATCTTTATAACAAACTAGCTGACCCCGGCAGACTTCGTAGTGCCTCAATCGATAAATAAAAACTTAAACTTTTGTATAAAATAAACTTAAAACAAACAAAAGGAATCCGTCAGACGGGAGACACATCAAAGGAAAAACAAAATTGTTATTTTTATTTAATTCCGAGCATTTTCATATTTATTTACTTTTTAAGCCTTCTCTGGATTTCCACAAATAATTCAAGACCAAAATTAGCCAAATCGGTCCAGCCGTTCTCGAGTTTTAGCGAGACTAACGAACAGCAATTCATTTTTAGATTTTTCACGTTCCTTCTTCTGAGGGCTCCGGACACATGACCTCATCACCCTATTGAAAATCTATTGATATTTCCTCCCTTCGTGGCGTAATGTTGAAATGAATGACTCCGTCCCAACCCCGAGACGTTTCACAAAATTAACTCGGATAAGGGTTTAAATCTGATTGGTGTTGTTGTTTTAATAATTATATTTGGTTAGTAGTAAGTATTAGCTCAAATTGATTCTGAGAGGGTCAATTACAAAACAAAAAAAAGTGGCGTTTTGAATTATTAAAAATGAAATCTGAATACACGAGGCGTAAGTGATTCTATCGAAAAATAATTCAGGGTGTATATGAGTCGTATATTATCAAAGGTGGCAATCTGTGCATTTGGACAAAAAAAAATTATTGATATGTCAATACAGATTGATTTGAATATAATCGTCTCCATCAAAGAATACGGTTCAAAACCTGCATTAAATAAAGGTTAATACTTAACCTGTTATTTATATAAGATGTCGTTCAGAAGAGTTTTGTGACTGCCAATGGAACACAAAGTCAATAATTCGTTTTTCTGATTTACCAATAATTGTCCAAAAGTCACATTGCCGGCTTTGATAATAGTCGACTCAATTATGATAGTTTCATGATTATGTTCTTTTTAAAAGTTAAAAAAAATCTGAAACGAAAATGATTCAATACCAAGTTACACATATTTTAGATTTTCAAAGGAATCTTTTACTAGGTATAGTATTTCAATGTATTACCTACATATTCATTAAGAGAACAGCCAATCAATCAATACACAGTTCATAGAAGCAGTCATCAATCATCTAAGTCCTAATCAATTACTCTATACTCAACTCCTAAAATATGAGCGAACGTTCATTCGAAATGTCAAGTGAAGTAAATACATTATAAGCCATTTTCAAATGTTAAAACCACACCCGTGAATTCCTACTCCATATATTGATACTATGTATAATATATTATTATTTTCGTATTACAACGTAGTTAAATCTAGGTTTTATTAAGAAAAAAGTGCACTACATAATTCATAAAATAATATGAAATATTTTTTTTTTTTTATTGCTTAGATTGGTGGACGAGCCTCTCAGCCCACCCGGTGTCAAGTGGCTACTGGAGCCCATAGACATCCACAACGCAAATGCGCCACCCACCCACCCACACGAGATACAAATTCTAAGGTCTCGAGTATAATTACAACGGCTGCCCCACCCTTCAAACCGAAACACATTACTGCTTCACGGCAGAAATAGGCAGGGTGGTGGTACCCACCCGCGCGGACTCACAAGAGGTTCTACCACCAGTAACTACGCAAATTATAATTTTGCGGGTTTCATTTTTATTACACGATGTTATTCCTTCACCGTGGAAGTCAATCGTGAACATTTGTTGAGTACGTATTTCATTAGAAAAATTGGTACCCGCCTGCGGGATTCGAACACCGGGGCATCGCTTCAACACGAATGCACCGGACGTCTTATCCGTTACGGTTAGGCCACGACGACTATTTTCTTTAATTATCTTTTTTTATGGTTTAAGGTTTAATAATTATATAATTTATTTGAAGTTTGTACCTCAAAATATTTTGATTTTCTGTTTCTCTTGCTCCAAATTCGTTTAAACTATACTTATGTATATTGTTATTGCTTAATTTAAAATTACACTTACAAAGATTTTAAGAATTATTATACAGCTTATATTAGAATCCCATAATCCCAAGACATAGATATGAATCTGAAAAAACAAAAAAAACGAAACTCAAAAAAAAAAAAAACTTTTGCAGTGGCTTACAGAGTTTACACAGTTATCACACTTTTTATTTTTTCGTCTCATTTGGCGGTAAAATATCATGATGTCACAGACTATATTTTTTCAACCTGTCCGTTCCGGCTTACGCATCATAAACAAGGTGAGTTTTTAAACGCCACGATCCATTTTAGAAAACGATCAAAGACGCAAGTCCACAATTATGCTATTTGTATATTCTAGAACCTTTGAGTTACATAATGCAAAAAGGCATCAAGATAGAAGTTCATTGGAAAGGGTAGTGTTTACCGTCGATCGCCTCTCACTGCACCTCGAGTGGCTAAATGTCAACATGGACTAAATAACTGCACAATGTTCCGATATCCTAACCTCTGCGCTATTTGGTGTTTACACAAGAGTTTAGGTTAAATGAGACCTACATAACAATCTTACAAACCTCAGCATTTACTTTGTTCTATGGTGTGGTATTTTCAAAACATTTTCAGATTTGTATGGCTTAGTCGTGAGAAAATATTGAAAAACTTACCAAAACTAACTTAGTCTAACGACTTCCTCGGCTACCTTAGTATTTTTGAAAAAATCGAATCTAAACGAGTGCTATATTGGTAACAAAAATCAACAACTCGTTTTAAAAACAACGATTTCGGCCTTGACACGAGCGTGTCTTGTGGGATTACATCCTTGTTTCCATTTCAATTGTAGTAGAGACGTTACCAGATATAACGGAAGACAAATAAAAGGTGCATTCTACTATCATATTAAGAAAACATACATACACAAACATATGTATGCTATGTTATTATATCAAGTCGTTGTGGTCTAAAGGATAAGACGTCCGGTGCATTCGTATGTAGTGATGCATCGGTGTTCGAATCCCGCCGGCAGGTATCAATTTTTCCAATGAAATACGTACTTAACAAATGTTCACGATTGGCTTCCACGATGAAAGAATAACATCGTGTAATAAAAATCAAACCCGTAAAATCATAATTTGCGTAATTACTGGTGGTAGGACAACGCGTGAGTCTGCACGGGTAGGTACCACCACCCTGCCTATTTCTGCCGTGAAGCAGGAATGCGTTTCGGTTTGAAGGGCAGGGCAGCCGTTGTACTGTTAAAAGTGAGACCTTACAACTCATGTCTCAAGATGGGTGGCGGCATTTATATTGTAGATGTCTATGGGCTCCGGTAACCACTTAACAACAGGTTGGCCGTGAGCTAGTTCACCCATCTAAGCAATAAAAAAAGAAATAGAAACATAACGAATTTATACCTATAAAGTTATTGTTCTATTAGATAAATCAAACTTATTCAATCGAACGGAAATTCATTTACATATCGCTTTAAAACGAAAATGTAATAAAAATAATAAAACGAAATATATTTCGTTGTTCACACAAAAGTCACCAAACTGGAAACATCAGTAACTGGAACAAGGAGACAGATTTGATGAATCAATGCAGTGATGCCAACTCCGGGGTTTTCCCCCCAAATTTAGGGGGAAAAAATCTATACAGGGATTTTTTTAGGGGGTGAAATTTTTGGGGATATTTTTACGGATAAAATTTTACATACAAAAATACATATAAATACTAAATAACTAATTAACTAATTATTTATTATCTTTATTTATTTCTTTACTTATATTGTAATGAATAAATACTTGGTCCGTCGTTGGGAAGTTTTGTTTTGAATTTAGTGGTTTTTGAAATTTCTTTAGGGGGAAAGTTTTCAAACAGTTGGCGACACTGAATCAATGGTGCATATCAGCTGCCTCACTTCCTCGGTTTGTCTCCGGGACAATGGATTTCGATTCGTTTATTTTGTTATTTACATTACTTTTTTTAGGTCAAGACTGTATTGTTGACGATTTCGTAACCGTCGCTAAGCACTTTCATTGTTTCGTATGTGACATCACAATACACAAAAGGCATAACGCATCAAGAATGCTATCTGGTCTGTGCTTACATTCCAATTATTTAATGTAGTTCATTATACGCGGTCGACAATTTGATACATAATGACGTGCAAATAAACTGGTTTTTTTATTGCTTATATGGGTGGACGAGCTCACCGCCCACCCGGTGTTAAGTGGTTACTGGAGCCCATAGACATATACAACGTAAATGCGCCACCCACCTTGAGATAGAAGTTCTAAGGTCTTAAATATAGTTACAACAGCTGCCCCACCCTTCAAACCGAAACGCATTACTGCTTCACGGCAGAAATAGGCAGGGTGGTGGTACCTACCCGCATAGACTCACAAGAGGTCCTATCACCAGTAATTACGCAAATTATAATTTTGCTATAAAGATTATCGATCTTCACACGTTAAAGACGGTACGCGCATCGTAACGTTTATTATAATGTTAGTACAATAAGCGTAAGAGCCCTACAAATTGCAGACTTACAATAAAATTACATTACGTGATAGCATAGGACAGGAATGCAACGCGACCAGTGCCGAGATGTGCTGATACCATAAACAGATGTAGTTTATTTTAGGATGTCCCTACGTTATACCTACGCTTATTTTACGACATCCAAGCCCACAGGAAGACATAAGTAATAGAACAACATTAGCTGACCGTTTATAATATACATTTAAACGGAAACATGAAATTAGAAATAATATTTACGTTTTGATTTGTATTTTGTAACACATTCTGAAATATCCCATTAGAATAAACATCTTGTAGCAGTTTATCTTCAACGGAAACACTGCGGCATTGCGAGTTACTGTTTTGTATACACACACTGTAGTTTAGAGACTTGAATTTCTACAAAATGTATTTATGAAATTATCAAGAAAGCTAAGTTAGTAGTATTAAAGCAAAATATATTTATTAAGTCTAATCTAGATTGGTTCATAGTTTATGCATTTTAAACATACATTTAAGAAATCGTAATCGGGTTTTTGACCTTATAACATAATATTAAATTAGTAATTCACTCATACATGCTATTCTTCTTCTTATTGTCTCTATTCCAGATTATCTGGGGTCGTTTCAGCATATTCCCTTATCATGCACGGATTTGGTATGAGTTTCACGACTGACCCCCTCTACCTGACCTCAACCCTATTTGTATTATATCTTTAGCAGTACATCCATTGCAACGTACCAAAGAGAGGCATTTGTGCTGTTTCTTCTTTACCTATTTCTTTTATTTTATCCGCTTTTTCGTATTACGATTTACACTTTAATATTATAAACACGTTAATGAATGCTATTGAAGCCAAAAAAATGAATCACAACTGAAAAAATATGAATCGCATATTACCCGACAACTTAGCATTAACGACTCTTGAGGAATCTTCTGCCATTGTCAATACAACATAAAACACAATAATATTCCCTCCAAAACCGCTGTAGGCGGTGCGGCGTGTTTTTGATCACGTTAGCATACCAGGCACGTCTCTCCCTTGTTCCCTTGCATTTAAATTTTATAAAAATGCAAAACAATTCTATACGTAGTCAATGCAAATTTAATTTCTTCGTACTTTCGTATTCGAATATTTATTTTCAAATTTTAATACATTTCAAATGTTGCTTGAAATTTTTTCTTGCATCACACTGTATTTTACTAAAAACTTAATTCGAATTTAGAATTAATTCCGCCTTAAAACCAAACATTAACAGCTTCAGGTCTTTACTTACTTTCTTTGTCAGTCTTCCTCTGTTTTTGTATTGAGATCTCTGCACGGCAATGACACGCGTTAACTAAAACTACCGTGAGATTTAAAAAGCCCACTTTTAATTATCAAGCCATGACTAACACGGCCTATTCTCACGAATCGTTTTATTTGAATTTCGAATATTCTCTGTTCGACGTCTAAAAAATTTACACTTTCCCAGACCTCGTACCACTACGGCTAGGAACTACTAGTGTTTTTGTAAGGTAATGCTTGTATTATTACCGCGTATAATATATTATCTATATATTAATACGTGAAGCAAAAACTTTGTATCCCTTTTTACGAAAATTGCGCGGACGGAGGAGTATGAAATTTTGCACACTTATAAAGAATATAGAGAAGAAGTGCACAATGCTAATATTTTTTAAAATAATGCATAAAATATACATTAAATCAACAAAGAAAACATTACAACACTACATAATATCATGTATTTGACGCACACACGCATGCATACTATTTATTGTCAAACTTTTATTCTCGGCGTCTGTTGTCAAATTGAGAATAGATTAAATATTGTTTGTCTTTGTTAATATTTTTTATAGCATAGTCTTGACGAAATTTGTGATTATAGAAGTATAAAATACAATCATATTAGTGTACAAACTTACAATTCCAATTAATTATAGACGAATTTCGACTACTGCGGGACCTCTAGTGTTATAAAGTCTGTTAAAATTTACATTAGCGATCGTATACACTCGCCATGGTGTAGGCGAAAGATACATGAAATTAGAAATACTTAAGAATTTATTTGTCAAAAATTTTATTTTTATCTCTGATATGATATCTCTCTATTATGATTTCTTTTGCCAGAAGCAAAGGGTCTGAAGTTTGAGCATAGAGCGATTCGAAATTGAAACTTGGACCTTCGCCCACTACAACAACGAGGAACTTCAAACGAAAATGCACCTACGTTTGTTTCCTTAAAACAAAAAAAACAAACGTGCGGCACTCGGGAACTGCCGCGGTAAAGTTATTGCATAGCATTTTTTATTAACTTATGCAATTATAATTAGACAATGATAATTTAATATTAAAACAATAATAAAACAAGACCACGCTATATTAAACATTAATAAAAGCAAAACCTTAACTGTCCCCTTCACACTCATAAGCTAGACCGCGCGAGAGAGAGATGGGCAGAATTTTCATGATGCACATGCAGTGTGACGTCACGCCACGCGCTTATTCACAAACACTACACAAGCGCAACGTGTGAATGTGTTGAACGCGAGCTACATGGTAGGTGGAGTGAGGGGTGTTAGGTTTTTTTCGTTACGGAATTTCATGATTCGGTCGCCGCGCTCAAGGCCCGCAATAAAAGCTATGCAATAGCCTAAAATTGACTTCACGAATTTTTTATGGCGTTAGTGTTCCTCAATAACCATATTAAGATTTGTTTCTTCAATACTCAATGAAAATTCAGTTGCTGCTTACTTAATTGCTCGTAATGAATATCACTCTAATTGCAACGAATGTTCTTAGGACTTATCTCCTAAACAAATAACAATATAGCTGAAGTGAAGGAATCCTACAGATAGCTAATTGGTTACTTGTTTTTTATCACTCACTCCTTTGTCTCCGAGTCTCTTCCATATTGGCTGTTATCTAAGACGTAACATACGAAAAGAAAAGTAACGACTATAAAAAAAGTATCAGATTTAAGCTATTCTGTGTTGAGTTTCTAAATTACTAACTACTTTTAAACATTGTGATAATACTTCAATGCTTCTTTTTCGTAATATGTTTTCATTGGTGCTAGTATAATTTTAATTATCTACGGCAATAAAATCAATCCTAAAATAAACTCTGAAAAATATGAATCGATAAATCTGTGTTGAAAATCCTTAACCAAAAACCTTGCTGTGAAAATCATGATATAAAAATCCGGAATGTAAGAAATAGGGTACATAGTTTCATTATTTTATTGCTTAAATGAGTGACGAGCTCACAGCCACAAGGTGCTTCAGTGGTTACCAGTTTGTTTAGTGTTGTTACCAATGCCCATCGACATCAACAATGTTGACATCAACAACCTTGAGACATGAGTTCTGAGTCTCCATTTTTATAATACAACAGCTTCCACAAGCTTCGAACCGATACGAATTACTGCTCTAAAGCATAAATAGACAGGGCAGTGATACTTTGAGCTCCAGTACCTATTTAATAACTGGTACCCATCCAGACAAAGAAAACATAGCTTGAATCGCCCAAAACCAAAATTTAGTTATTTTCCAAATAACACGTCAGAATGAAAACCGATGTGGTCATTTTAAAGAGCCCATACGCTAAGTAATGTCGCCCCACTCATTATGCTAAGGTGTTTTATATGAAGCATATTTGAAATAGCGACGCGGATGATGAACCTTTGAGTTGCGTTTTGCATTCTGAGTCTATTTCAGTACCGGCGGCCGCATGCGCTGTTACCAGTCAAGCCAAGTTTATAACGCACCATGTTAGGCAATTACTATACTGTATCGAACTGGGCTAGTGGGCTGTTATAGACAGAAAAAAAAACAGTCGGGTTTGATCTTACTTGTAATATCAGTATTTGTACAAAGAAAACATTTTTGTTGTTGTTGTAAACGGTATACGACCTTCTTACTCCAAAATGAATGAACTCCAAAAAGGAATGGTGAAGTAAAAAAAAACAATTAAAAATACTAATTCAAATAACTCGAAGGTACTTGTGAAGCTTTATATATTAAGCCCGCTGTTATAGCCCTACTATATAGTCCAGAATGTCCCCGGCAAAGATCGATGCGTCACCTGCCGCAATTTTATGTCCCACGCCGCGTTTAATCCTAGTGAATAAGATACCGGCAATATGTGCGTAATAAGAGTACAGAGTAACGTCGCAGCCGCCTCCCCATTCCGACAACTTTACGACTTCTGGTGTACGCAGCCTGTCGCCTGCTATCGTGAGACCCTAAAAGTAATTTCATACACTTGGCTCCCTTCCATTTCCTCTCTGCACAGGATAATGACTTGTTTTCCGAGACTTTTATACAAAAAGTTGAAGAACGTTCCTCCTCGGACTGTTTATTTTTGCCGCTCATCGCTTAAATAACAGAACATCGATCAAATGTACTAAGATATGCATACTATTCGCGATGCAAATAAAATATTGGCCTTCATAGACTACGCATCGGCAATATAGTTAATCAGATTAATATTAACGAGACCAGTTCGACGGGATCCGTCCGGTTCGCGGCTCCGTGAGAGGGTGTAATTACATCCGCGGGCAAACAAATAAATAATCCGCACGCTAAGCGATGACAGGATACTGGAACTCATGATTGATTCAATCGGAAAATTGCCCTGAGACGACACGATTTGTGTCACACTCAGATAATAAGTACAAAACAGGGTCTCGAACACGGACATATCTATATCGTAATAGTTAATTCAGATACATGTTTTTTTATATAACGTTTTATGTGTCAGATTATGTCAATCTTATTTTCACGACATTTATATTGTATACATGCATACACAGAAGTAGAATAAAGTACGTTTTTATTCAACTACAAATTATTATGTTATGTCATTTTAATTATAGCATTTATTCAAAGAAGAAATATAAGAGGCGACCATTAAAAACGATAATACTTGTACGTACGATATGTAACTGCGAAATGATAAACGCAAGATAATTGCGACCATTTTAATTGCCGTTTAATTTACGATTAAGTAAAGTTTTATTACATTATAATAGCCGACATCATTGAAGTGCTTGTAAAATCGTTTACTCACAATACCTATTTTTGTAATTTCAATTATGCCGACACACGCACTTTGCTTTGCATTAAAATAGTTTTCATTACAGTATGGTAAATTATAAGTAATTTTGATAAACGATAAATAACGAGAAGTATTTTAACAGAGTTTAAGAAACTAGAACTGTTAATTATATTCTGAATAATGAAGATTTTTTACGCAAAAAATTATACAAGATATGAACTTTAAATATGCTTTCAAACAATAGTCGAAATTTAAGACGCAAAGGTCATCTTTTTAAAGTTTTTAACAAAAATTAAATTTAACTTAGGCTTTTAGTATTAGAAAACAGGGTTGTATTCAATGATTTTGTGATTGATACTTCAATGGAGACTAAACAAAGGTTATGAAAACTAAATGTTTTTAAAGGTCGGCGCGGGCGTCTCCACAGAGCCGACGGCGGCGCGCCCGATCGATACCATGCAGCCGCCCGCCCGACGCACGTACATTTAACCAATAGGGTTACCTCTATCTGACACATTTTAAACATATTTTTTTTATTACATAGGTTGGTAGTTGAGCTCACAGCCCAACTGGTGTTAAGGGTTTACTGGAGTCCATAAGCATCTATAACGTAAATGCGCCACCCACCTTAAGATATAAATTCTAATGTCGCAGTATAGTTACAACGGCTGCTCCACCCTTCAAACCGAAACGCATTACTGCTTCACGGCAGAAATAGGCAGGGTGGTGGTACCTAGCCGTGCGGCCTCACAAGAGGTCCTACCACTAGTAATTACGCAAATTATAATTTTTCGGGTTTCATTTTTATTACACGATGTTATTCCTTCACCGTGGAAGACAATCGTGAACATTTGTTAAGTACGTATTTCATTTGAAAAATTGGTACCCGCCTGCGGGATTCGAATACCGTTGCATCGCTAGATACGAACCATACGTCTTATCCTTTAAGCCACGACGACTTCAAATGTAAACGAATTAAATGTAGGTAACTGTAAAAAACTGTAAAATTGTCCAAGTGCGTTAAGAGCTCGTAGCCTCTTTTTGCCGAAATATGTATTCGCTATATCACTAAATTTTTCACGAATGATGAATCGTGAGATGTTGTTGGTTAGTGCTTACGAATAACCTTTATAATGGAGTTAGGTTGTTAACGGGACCGATTGTTGCATTAAATTATTTTACTCGTACCCTACTAAAAGTGATCAAATTATTTCTACGAAATGGCTATCAAACGAGAATCAAAAAGAGCACTAAAGCGTCATTTTGACTGGGATTACTCAATTTAAATGCTAAATTAGGATCAACAGCCTACTGGTTCTACTTACTTGCATGGTATTTTTTTGTAATTGATCTTATTGTAATAGGCTTATTTTAAATTAAAGTCGTCGTAGCCTAAAGGATAAGACCTCCGGTGCATACGTGTTGCACCGGTGTTCGTATCTCAGGCGGGTACCAATTTTTCTAATGAAATACGTACTCAACAAATGTTCACGATTGACTTCCACGGTGAAGGAATAACATCGTGTAATAAAATTCAAACCCGCAAAATTATAATTTACGTAATTACTGGTGGTAGGACCTCTTGTGAGTCCGCGCGGATAGGTACCACCACCCTGCCTATTTCTACCGTGAAGCAGTAATGCGTTTCGGTCTGAAGGGTGGGGCAGCCATTGTAACTATACTGAGATCTTAGAACTTATATCTCGAGGTGGGTGGCGCATTTACGTTGTAGATGTCTATGGGCTCCAGTAACCACTTAACACTAGGTGGGATGTGAGGTCGTACACCCATCTAAGCAATAAAAAAAAAGTAATAATAGGATTAATAAAATGTAAATAAATTGACAACCCTAAGCTACAATATTCGTCTCCTCTTTGTACTGCGTCGGACGATGTGAAACATCGCTGTGCTTATTGGAACGAAAGCACCGAATTATTAAAACGAACTGCTTGAAATTGAGTAAAATACGAAAATATTTACTACGAACACCTTTAAATTTCATTCTCAATTTAAATAATTTGCATTTGAGATGACCTTTTACACTTAATGTGTTACCTAATAACTTGTTTATCCTCGCAGAATAAATATATTAAAAATAGTTCACATTTCGTAAAAAGTTCAACAAAATTATAATTTGTCCTTCTCTGCTCCGTAAATTTATAGAACCTGATTAATATGGTAATAAAATAACATTAATTGACATTATAAAAAGCGGCATTTCAGTTTTTTTTTTTAATTACGAAACGTTCTGTTATTTACACTAATTAATCGATTAAAGCTTAGATATAAAACCGGCTTAAACATTTTTTTAAATATGTGTATATCTATCGTGAATTCTAGTATTATTTTTAATTAATCTAACGACAGATCGATCCATTCGGAGGTCAAAATACGACCTTAGTTCAAAACATTCATAGATTTTTTCAGATGTTCCAAAGTAATGAGCATAGAGTATAAACAGACGTAACACTTTTTTCAGATGTTCTAAAGTAATGAGCACAGAGTATGAAGCGAACAGACAGGAAGCAAAGGAATAGGTTTATGCAGACTAAACACTGTCGTCGTACGCAACGACAAGAATTCTAATACATGCCTTGTACATATTTAATATTTCCCATTACAAGTGAATCGCTAATCAGTTTTAACGTTTAAGTAAATGTCTTCATGAAACTTAAATTGCTTCGTTAAGCCTGCAATATAGTAGAGGCGTGGCAGTTAAAGTGTTATGACCACGGTTATAGCTCTCGCAGAACGTGTTGAGGTGTGAACAGAAACATCTCGGAAGCAATTAAACGTTATATCTGAAAGAATATTTAACCGGCAAAAGACGAATGCTGCTAATTTGCCGATTTTAAATCGAGTGCAATCCATGTGTAGTCTTAACAAGAAACCGTTGAACCGTATTCAAAAGATTAAATCTTTAATTATAAAGCGAAGCTTCATACATGCAGAATTAAAAATCTTAATTAAATTTGCTTTGAATATATAAATTCAAACGATTCAGTTTGAAGGGTAGGATACACGTTATTCAAATTGAATTGAGAGTTCTATATTCATTTTTAAGATTATTTGGGCTCCACACTACCTGCTTCACAGCAGTGCAGGCTCTTACTATCTATATCAACAAAAACAATATGACATACATCATCTTATACATAACAGACATCTTTTTAAGGTTCCGTTCCTGAAAAGGAGTATCCGTAAGGACGTGTCTAGGGCGTCGACGGTGACTGGCTCCTGCGTGAGCTGGGGTGTCGTTACGATGCCGTCTTCCGGAGTATTCTGGTTGATTTGAGGGCTAGATTGTTATAAAGATCAACGAGTAATGGCAGTGTGGTTGCAGACGAACTTTGAATATGTGTGTGATCCAAAATGATCACATACTTGACCCGCCTGGCCTAGGGTAAATATAGACGCTCAATAATGAAGACTCTCAGAATACAGAAAAAAGTTCAGAATACAAAACTTCCTTTTTCTGTATTCTGAGTGAAGACGATGATCGGGTGTATGCGATTTCTACAAAGCGCCATTCTCGGGACTACTGTTCGAGGGTTACGGCTGCGGTCTGGAGGTTATTCGCAGTTAGGAACTTGTTTATATGTATTTGAATAGTAAACAATAAAATAAAAAAGTGATCGGCAAAGAGGGCTAGCTGGATCGGCGGCGGCTGGACAATTGAACTTATTAGTTAATAAGAAATAAACTGTCATTTATAAATAAATTAAAGAGTAGTGGAGATATGACAGAGCCTTGTAGTCCTCCAGCGTAATAGGGTGGGGGAGGTGCGTACTCCAATTACTATATATCGAAACGAAAGATTCGACAAGAGATTCTGTAGGATGAGCTGTCTCTGACTATCCGGCACGTCCAAGTTGTAAAGTTTGTAAATCAAATCAGTCAAATTTAAATAAATTAATCGAAATCCTGTGTGAAGTCCCGTGTAGGACGGTTCGGGTCGGCGAAGCCTTACGAGAATGTCGTCGCTGTCAAACCAAAATCTGCTATGTACAAAAACTCTATTTTGAATTAACGAGTAAAAACATTTTTGTATAAAACTTTATATGAAAGTGAATGTTTAAGAACTATATCAAATGAAAGCTATAGATAAATATTAAAGTTATAGACACATAATAGTTTTTTTTATACGGTAGAGAGCGCTGTGAACTATACGAAAAGGTCAAAAAGTGCACATAGCAGATTTTGGTTTGACAACGACGATGTACCAGACAGTCTCTGAGGCGTTTGTAAAGCAGAAGTTCCTACAGTTTGCCTAGAGATATGGGAATGCTAATCATCTGATGGCTAGAAGGTTGATCTTTTAATTTGCCGAGCTAATTGATGCTACCAGCGTTCTTTACTTTCTACGCTACGGGAAAAATGCGGTTCGTCATAACATTCATTGAATATGGATGCCAATATCACGATGAGTTCGGGGGATAGAAGTGGGTTGATGTAGTCATTGGATATGTCGTTTTCAGCAATGCGAGAATTTACATCGCGTTGTAGAGCTTGCATCCGAACTCGATTAGCCTCGAGGGAATTTGCGTATTTTTCCCTGCGTTGCCGAATTGTTCCCCATTTTTTTGTAACCGCCACAAAGTATTCGTGAATCCGCGTGATTATCTCGGGAACACGGAGAGTTCTTAAGCACGGTAGTAATTATATTTGCAATAATAGAATGAACAATTAACATTATCTCTGATCAATTTGTTTGTAGGTACATAAATTTTGATTTTAAGTTCGTAATAAAAATTTAAGTAAAAACACAAAAAAAAACCTAGAGCGCCGAGAAAGCGAATTTAAATACTGACTTATCCGATTTGTTTACTTAGTTCTTAATATGTATAAATCTTTATTTTTAAGTGAATAACAAATACAAAATAACACATACGTGTGGTTTAAGTTGTAACGAGAACGTTCAGAATTTAAGCAATAACATACATACATACATACCTACATAGGTGTGCTACATATGTATGTATGTACGTATGCATTGTTTATTGTATTTTATAATAACATACATACATGCATGTATGTATGTATGTTATAGGTAGCACACCTATGTATGTATGTATGTTATTGCTTGGTAAAACTAAATTATAAAAAGCTATTTTCTGTACGCAGCGGTTTAGCTGTGCCCCTTTCATTCCCTATGCCCATGACCCGTAGGCCCGTTGGTCTGAGTTCAGCAGCAATATTTTTTTATGTGAACATTAAAGTGTGATTTCACTATTATCATTTGTGTTTATGGTCATAGGCATAAAATAGCATGCGGGTCCATTTGTAATATTTTCCAAGAACTTAACACCGTTGCGGTTAGTATTCTTAAAGATCAGTTCCAACTAGAAGAAAACCATTTTTTGAAATAGATTTTAGATTATTGTTTATGAAATTGTAATATTTGTTTGCTTTTTTTACCCGACAACAGAAGGGGGAGCGTAATACTTGAGGCGGTACAAGCTGGCTCCTATACGCCACCCACGGTGTCTTCCAAGACGACTTCCTTCGGGATCA
Organism: Bombyx mori; assembly: GCF_030269925.1. Taxonomy (NCBI): domain Eukaryota; kingdom Metazoa; phylum Arthropoda; class Insecta; order Lepidoptera; family Bombycidae; genus Bombyx; species Bombyx mori. The sequence goes on from NC_085111.1 coordinate 11,608,992, forward strand.
TCCCAGGGATGAAATGCCGTCCTAAAATCAGTACTAGTACAGGCGAAGGCAGACTTTCGGCACACTCTATGTGGTATAGTACGTTTCCTTTAGCTGGAGTGCTAGAGCTCGATGGGATTTAGTCAATAGTCGGTTCTACGAGGGGCCCTTGGGCAGCTCGCAGCATTGCCTCGCGCGCCTTTCTCATGGCGTCTCCTAGGGGAAATGGAAAAGTAAGAGGATCTCGATATTTTTCTTCTCCGTCTTCTTCTCTGGAGGCGCCGGAGTCCGGCATAACCCGATCTGCTACCCCCCTCAACCGGGTATTGGTAAGCGAATGCCCAACATAAAAAAGGTTGTCTCTTAAAAAATATATCAAAATTTTAAGCATTGAATTAACCAGTTTTCAGTATTCACTAGACTGGAGGATCTGAAGGGAGGTTCGACGTTCGCTAACGAAGTATCAGGTGCAAACGCTTCTGACATAAAGCCGGTCATTGATCTTTATTCATTGGCCCCCGCTTAGAAACTCCTGTCTAGACTCCGCCGGATAAGCTTTAGGTCAAATAAATATAATCTTTTGTGTAAAAGTACTCACAGCTCTATCGTTGATTTGTGGACGTAAATAAAATAAATTTGTATACAGCGTTAATAAATGCTAATAAACAGAATCTTCATATATAGTTTCGACCAAGAATTGCACCAATTCTCGTGGGTGTTGAAATGCCGACTAAGCGATTCCTCGGAGAACGCGTGAAAGTATTATCCGAGAAACATACCACTGTACTGCAGTCTCCAATCCGTATCTAGTGGTGCTAGGGCGTATTTTGCCTGCATAAGATAGGCACTAACTACCATTTTGCCTATTTTTGTGCAAAGCTATCATGCGTTTCGCCGCACCCGTTTTATCATAAAATCGAGACATCTAGCTCATTTAGGGCAACGAAAAAGTCAGAACATATCTAGAACGTATACTATGCTTAGACAAGATTATCTAGTAACATGAATCTAATGAAATAACTGCAAAATTTTGAAATTAAAATTTTTAAAACACTATATTACCTCACTTATACTTAGAGGTATGAATTGAAAGCGTAGTAGTCTATACTAATATTATAAAGAGGAAAGATTTGTTTGTTTGTTTGTTTCGAATAGGCTCCGAAACTACTGGACCGATTTAAAAAATTCTTTTTTCATTAGAAGCCGACATTGTCCCTGATGAACATAGGCTACTTTTTTTTTTTTTTTTTGGCTTCATGTGTGTTTTAATGTTTCCGAAGCGAAGCGAGGGCGGGTCGCTAGTACTTAATAGATTTCGAAGTCCAGAGTCGCACTCTCCTTTCTATAAATGAATATAAAGTGCGCCCTTTGGTCACGAGTTCTTGTATTCGACCGTTCTGTTGGGATATCAAAAAAGCACTGTAGTAATAATTCGCTAAAAAAATCGATGCATAATTCCAAACAGGAAGTTTCATAAACGTGATATCCGGAGTAAGCCCCACAATAGTTTTGTCGCAAAACGAATCGGAAGTTACACTAAAGGCTTCAATAAACTTTAGACAACAGTACAAAAAAAGCGTTTCGAAAGAACAAGCTTATAATAATTTCCGTGCAATTTCAAAGGCATAAGCTAAAGAGGGCATCTAATTTAATTACGGTCCTTAAGCAACATATTGGAAAAGTTGGTGTCGAAAACGTTATCAAAAAGAAAACAGTTTCTAACCTCGGTGCTTGTTCATTTGATAAATCAAAAAATTGCCTTCGAAACTTTACCTAAGACTCTATTAAGCATTTTTAAGCCGACTAGACGTGAACCTCAGCTTGACCGATGTTAAATTAGTAAGAAAACAAAAAAAAAACCTTGTGTCTCTCTCATATCTACTAGTTGATTATAATCCATTGATACAATTGAAAATCCATTGGCACGTAAAATTAAAACAAGCAGACAAAATGTCATATTTCTTATAGCAGGTATACCCGGTGTTGGTCCATAGTTGGGTCACGTCGCTTACCGAGTTCAAAAGTATCTTGTGCGTTGATACATATTATAAATACTGACAATAAATCGACTAATAGTTACATAACGAGCCCTTTATCTCTCCTGACACTTCTGTGTGCTTGGTACTAGTTTTTTCCATGAACAACCACTGTTTCTCTTCGTTTGCCCCTAGGGGCGCTATTCCAACTCCATACAAATTTGAGTTAACTTTTACGCCATCGAGAACGTTAAAAAGCTCGCACCAAGCACGCTGTATGTTGCTTATGTTCAGCAATCGAATACCGACAAAGTCAGAGTCAAATTCAATGGGTTTCATTTCATAATGTATTCTAAGTCCTTCTTCGAGCGATGTTGACTCATTTCAAATTAAAAACAATAGTCGTTCCATTAAATAATGAAAAATAAATAAAATTTTATTTTATAACAATGATAATGAAAAATAAATAAACATTTATTTTTCATTATATCGAAAGCACAAAAAAATTTAAAATTGCATCTTCCGAGAACTCATTAATGGAACAGATATTAAAACCAACAAGATCTAAAGACATCTTAAAATACGATCCAATATAATACCTCAATATAATGTGTCCTAAAGATTTATGAATGTAATTTCCAGAGTTTTAAGCGTTATTTTTTATGTGTCTAAATGTTAAGACTTGTTCATGTGTCGATCGAATCTCAATGATCTCCTAAATACTTGTGAAACAATTTTTCTGACAACCATATATGTACAAGAAAAAAGAAAAAAAAAATAGTTTCAAAAAGCAATCAAGACTGCTGAGACAATCTTAGAATTCACTGAGATTGGAGAGTATAATAAAAATCACTTTTCATTACGATTATGAAGGCAAAGATATCTTTTAAATTCAATTTCGCACAAATTATCCACGAACGCTGTATTTATATTTGAAGCTTTCGTTTATAAGCTTTTGGTTTGCTTGCACTTTTATATTTACGATAATTTTATTGAGAAACATAACTGTGCACGATCAACGGGATAAACACATTAACTTCATATCACTTTGTAAATTTGTTATTGCAAAATACTTAATATCGGATTTGAGCACTGTATGAATACAAAATATCTTATAGATTCTTTGAAAGATAAGAACTCGACGAGAGAAAGTAATAAGATAGCACAATCCATAGGTTAGGTAGATAGATACACCAAGGTACAGGAAGGAATAGAAGAAATTGTTTTTTGATTTTCGAAATTCATTTATTATTTATTAGAAAGTCTAAAATATTAAAAAAATATATTATAATCATCATTTTAGGCATAACAGCCTAGGGTGGGCTGAGATTTAAGCTTCTGGCTTAGATACTACCACTAAAGTATGATGTGATTTCATTACATACATATATGTATATATTATTTTTATTGCCCTTGTAGGCAGACAAGCATACGGCTCACCTGATGGTGAGTGGTTACCGTCGCCCATGGACTTCAGCAATACCAGGGGCAGAGCCAAGCCGCAGCCTACCGTTAAGTGCTCTCCACAAGCTTCGTTTGAAGAAGGACATGTGCTAATGCTTAGTTTCTTGTTATAATGCTTAGGAAGGAAAGCGCTGTTACTTCAACGGATTTGCGATATACCATATATTAGTATCGTTCTCTACAGGGGAATAAAACTAACATAAAATTGAGTTTATAAATCCGAAGTGAAGTTGTATTGAGGACATCTGACTAATTGGTTGAGACAGACGCGAAGTTACGAGGAGACCAGTCAATGTCGTGTGATGTGGGCTTAACCATTCATGCTCTGTTATGCTACTACAGTTTATAGATGCACGCGACCCGCCATTTGTGCTAATGAACAATTATTTTACTTTTCGAATGTACCTTTCTTCTAAAAGTGTAAAAAAATACAAAACTTACAACTTACTCAACAATTGTAAAGTGCTGTCATAATTAGACAAAAGTCTTCGCAAAAATACACTCCTAACTATTTCGTTTATTATCACAAGTATTGACAGTACAAGTTTTTGTACAAAATAACTCTTACTATATGTCCATGTAAAAGGCAAAAAAAAATATATATCATGTATTTATTTATTTCAATCAAAATACAGTTTAGCTTTGTAAAACTATAGCAATTGAGTTGCTCTTATAAAGAGAAACAACATTTAAAGCTATTGCTTCACCATTATTTTTATATCTCTTTATATTTTAATATTGCAAAAATGCTCTTTATATGTCTAATATTCTAATGTTTCAATAATCGAAATTCTATTTATGTCATCTATAGAAGAATGATATAAATAACATATTAACCTCTTTAAGGATTAATCGTATAGAGGTTACATATATATGAAATTGCAATGTCACTGTTTCGTTCGTGGAACAGATATTTTGGTATACAGTAGAAACAAAGCATGTTTTCGTATAGCATCGACTTTACATTTCAACAAGTGCAATATTTTCAGTTTAGTGACCCGAGACGCTGAAAGGTCGTCCCTTCGCTTATTCAGATTGGAGCTCCCTTAAGAAAACGTTTGGCTCATCGATTATCGAGTCTGCGACAGCGACCGGCCCGTTGCGAGTTTGCCTCTCTTTCGGCCGTAAATAAACCTTTTTGTTTGCTAACTTTAACTTTGCTAAATAAGCTCTGTTTGTCTTTATTTATTTAAAAAAGTACTGCCATATCACAAACATTTAATATTGAAAATAATTAAAAGTACATATTTAATTTATGGCCTGATTCATGTGACAATAATGGCGTACATAACATTGGCAATTCATCGGCTCGAAGATGGAATACCATAATAATAATAAAAAAAAGAGAATACCTAATGAAAACATACTTTGAGATTCAAATTTAACAAGTAAAATAGTAATAATTGTTGAAATATTAATATGAATGTCTAAATAATGTCATGTCATATAAAAAAAAACGAAATGTCAATATAATATCAAGCAACAACAAGTCAGTTATAGAACAACAAATGATTGTCATACCAATACTCATATTGCTTTAAAATCAATCAAATGTGTTTTCTCAATCAATATTGTTTGCTCAGAATATTAAGATTAGTGAATAATGATTATTAGTCATTGGTAGCCGTAATATGTGAAAGGCTCTCACCAAGCTTACCTACAAAGTTACCCATACTCCATCAGTAATTCACAATTAATTACGATGTTAATTATTATCTATTCGTGCTTAGTTTGCCAATTAACAAAAACGCTCCAACAAACTCTATGCTGAATTCGCAAAACAGACTGCCTGGCGCCTGCGTTATTAGTATCATGCGATTATCAACATGCCATTGTTGGCAAACTTCCACCGTCACTCACGTTGACATCGTTCGATTCTAGATTATAATTTAGCTGGTTTCATTCTTATAAATAGGTAGATTAAGGTCGCTTTTGGTTCAACAGAAACTTTCAGATTTGAAACTAGGGATGTACTGCAATACGTTTTTTTTTTGTTTTAATGATTCGATTACGGACCAATAAGTTCACTTGATATTAAATGGTTACTGAAGCTCATGGCTGCTTGGGTGTAGAAAATACACAAAGTACCGATAGTGGTACTACCATTGATTTTATGGATTCCTATGAATTTTTCCAGGATTTTTTTTATTGCTGAAATGGGTGAACGAGCTCACAGCCTGCCGGGTGTTCAGTGGTTACTGGAGCCCATAGGCATCTATGACGTACATACACCATCCACCTTGAGATATAAGTTCGAAGTTCTTAGTATAGTTACAACGGTTGCCCCACCTTTCAAACCGAAACGCATTACTGCTTCACGGCAGAAATAGGAATAGGTGGTGGTACGTACCCGCGCCGGACTCACAAGAGGTCCTACCTCCAGTAATTACGCAAATTATAATTTTGCGAGTTTGATTTTTATTACACGATCTTATTTCCTTCATCGTGTAAGTCAATTGTGAACATTTGTTTTTGTAAACATTTATAAACTATATACATATTATTTGCATTTGCTTGCTCATGTTATATTCGCATCTCACTCTAACACCAACGAACAAAAAAAGGCTATAATTTAACCACGATCGCCTTTAGACTACATACATATTTTAATACGTTGTTGATCTATCCGGGGTAACATTAAACTTGAAGTTGTTGTCAAATTACATCAATATGAACAAAACAACCTGGGTATGCCCAGGTCAAACACAAGTAATAATCAACAAAATTGCCCCATTCGGTCGATATTTTCCCGCTTTTATAGTATCAACCAAAAACGTTTATTGGTAACGCCAATATTTGGGCGCATATAACATAATTTTTACGTTTGAAAGTACTGTTCAACAATGTTGCAAAATTATTAACAAAATCTTCTTTGTAATACTAAGAATACTGGGAAGAAAAAAGAAACAAATACAAATTGTATTTTATTTTTATTATTTGATGGGGCAAATGTATTCAAAAGGTAAAATAATTACATCCCCACAAAAAAGATTATATCAATGAAATTTTCCAAATATATTAAAATCTCTTAGACGTATAGATACCTACAAATGTAGATAATGATACATATATACATATTATTATATACATATTTGAATGAAGTAATCGAAGATGTCACAAATAAACCTTTCAAAAAAACCTACTAAACATGTTTTTTTACTTTAAATTATTATAATAAGATTAAAAGATTTACATTAAGGCCGCTTGCAGTAAATTCCAGTTAAAATCAATTTAGTTTAATCTTATTTCCTAAATTCCAAACTAAATAGATTAGATATAGATACGAGGCAAAGAAAGCCGAGCTATTATAGTTCTATTGAAGTAGGCCTTTTATATAAATTTAGATTTTAAAATTGTCATTTGCTATTCGGATTTTAAAAAAACAAAAAACCTTTCGAACAAGTACATAAGCTTCATTTTTGCTTTCAAATTAATGACGTGTATGTGTGCGTAGTGTTTCTCCATAGTATGTAACAAAACACGCTGCTTGTCTAGATCACTTGATCTTGACACCATACTGACAGCATCCAGGGTGTAAACAATAACACATTTTACGTCAGACTTTAACGTATTTGTTTACTGACAAAACAAGATAAGAGAAGAGGACAGAGATAGTTTTACAAAACATCTTCGAGAGTGGCTGTCCGCAGCTATTTTGAGGGAAAAAAATAAATAATAGTTTAAAAAAACTAACAAAATACGCTTTTATAGAAAATCCAACTAAAAAATAGAAAATAAATTTTAATTATTCTGAAATCTATAAAAGCGTATTTTGTTAGTTTTTTTAAACTATTATTTATTTTTAATTTTTTTTTTGAATTTTAATTTTTTTTTTTTTTAAATATTGAATTGTCGTCGGTCCTTAATAAGTATACCAAATTTCGAGTTAATCCGACGTTTTGAATGCCATACTAACATACATAAATACGACCGATGCTAATACAGGCGTATTAAAATCTAAGCTACACTCACTAGTCTGTTTGTCTTGACTATGACAAAGAAATCAGATATTTAGTGAAAAGTCTACAAACCAGAAGTCGACCAATATAAAACCAATCCACATAATCCATTTATTTTTATTTTGAGTAGACGAAATTACATTTAAAAAATATATATCGATTTTATTACAGAAATAGATTCTTGATCTTCTTTGAACAAATTCATTAAATTGCAACTATCGAATAAGACATTCTCCGATTTAATCAATATGTTTTGCAATCATATCTTATATTAATGAATTCTCTTGGCCTTTTACGTCGATGCAACAAGAAATCACGTCTCAGCCGCTAAATATTCGATGCATAAAAATGTCAATCATGGACAATCATAAAACTAAATCAAGTGATGATATTTGCGACTAGTCATCGCTCGCGACTTCGTTCGCAATTATTTATGACTTTCACGTTTGACGTTGACTTCGACAAAACAACAAATTTATCATACAGAATTAGTTATTTGCAATTATCTCCTGTGTTATCGGCACAGGAAACACTCATCCAAAACAAGAAATAATACGTCGTGCCCGTAATTCTTCGGAATCTTTAACAAAGGCATTCACCGACCATATAATATATCTCCGGGGTGAACTAATATAAGTCACTAATTACTATGAAGCGCAAAACAATAAACAATTAAATTAATGCCAAGAAAGTGGACTTCCTTTAACATGATTTTTTCCGCGATTGCGCCTTTTTTAAAAGCACTTCGAATTAATGTGGAATGTCAATAAAACAGCGGTGGTCAAAAATATTTAGTACTAATGAATTTATTAAGTCATGAACACGAAACAAATAAAAATTAATTACTATGTTTTTTTACTGAGAAACATATTGAGGTTTTATATGAAATTATACCAAAAAGTACAATTAGAAGATTATAGATCTTATACAAATATAGTTTAGAAACTAAAAAAACGCACTCAAACAGCAAGCAGAACTAAATTGTTAGCCAGTGGTAGTTGATACCATTCGGCCACCAAGTATTCATAGTGGTACCTACTTGTCTGAGACACATGGTAGAGTTCACATTAGGCTCCGATCAGCACTTGACCGGGAGAGCCGTGAGTGAGTTCATCAACCTGTTTATGGAATTTCCTTAAATAGTTTACTTGATTATTTTAAAACACGCAAACGTTTTCACGGACTCTCGACGAATCTTCGAAGAATATTTTAAAAAGCAATTCTGAATCGTGATCACATTTTTTTTTTTGTACCAAATTAACCTGCGAATATTTTATGTCGTTGCGTACAGAATTCCTAACCGTTCACGTTTCATTGAACGTATAGATCATAAGCCGATGAAAAAGAAACGCATTGTACGACTTGGCCAGTTCGTCGAGTGCCAAGTATGGAAAAGGTTCCGGGAACTTGTGTGTCTCAACATCTACTACTGAATAACAAACACATAACGTTGGGCGTCCTTCCGTCAGTATGTACGTACGTAACATCATACAATGGGCACACGTACCTTACACCATACAAATTATTCCATATTTTAAAACGAGTCTATACAACACGCTATCATCGCTCATCGAAAAAGCGATGCTTCGAATTTCTATTTCTATCATTTTAAAACGTTTATAAATAATTATACATTAAAAAGAAGATTAAAGATTATTCCGTGTAAAAATATTTTTCTCGAAAACAATTTTAGCAGCGAAAATTCTTAAAACAAGCATTACGAGTTTCATCTCTCGAATAACGAGTATCGCCACGAACTATCATCTAGATCGATGCGAATTATTAAGATTGTGTGAATAATTGAAAATCTGGTAAATTCGAAAACCTCTTTGTGTTAATCGGTACTATAGGTCCCGCAGTAGTCGAAATTCGACTATAATTAATTGGAATTGTAAGTTTGTACACTGTTATGATTGTATTTTATACTTCTATAATCACAAATTTCGCCAAGATTATAACAAATATTAACAAAGACAAACAATATTTAATCTATTCTCAATTTGACAACAGACGTCAAGAACAAAAGTTTGACAATAAATAGTATGCATGCGTGTGTGCCTCAAATACATGGTATGTAGGTGTGTAATGTTTTCTATATTGATTTAATGTATATTTTATGCATTATTTTAAAAAAAAATTAGCATTGTGCACTTCTTCTCTATATTCTCTATAAGTGTGGAAAATTTCATACTCCTCCATCCGCGCAATTTTCGTAAAAAGGGATACAAAGTTTTTGCTTCGCGTTATGTATATAGATTAAATTATGACGTAATAAACAAAGAACAAACCAAAAAGAAAGTTTAAATAAACGTTTCTGGAAATGCCGCAATGCATTAAATTCTGGTAAATAACGGAACTAACTTTAATGAGAAATTACAAATTGAAATACGCACGTCGGATTAATTACGCAGTGTACGACCTCACGTTTCGTTGAAGCTGTATGTGAACAAAATTCTAAATCTAATCCATGTATATATTGTGTCGGTGTGTCTGCATCGAAATCGTTATCAAAAGTTAGATTTTCGTGTAAACTTTACCGTCAAAAAACGATAATACGTTATCGTGGTCGTAATAAAAATAAACAGAAAAACATCAAGAAGAAAAAGTAGGATGTAAGCTGATTTTGAATTTTAACACAATTCAAACCCGTCATTTAGTCAGACGTTTCAGAAAAACAGTATTATTTTTGTAAAGAAAATTAATTTCGACATTTAAGCCTCGTATCGTCTTAAAGGACTTGAAGATTCAAACAAAGTTAACCACCCTCTGCCCCAATTCCAAGAACCCTCCCATTCATTCGGTGAAATAAATGGCGAGAGAAAATTTATAGCGACGACGTTTTTAGCCTGGATTTTTTACAACGGACGGCAAAATATTTTTCCTACGTTTTCTATATTATATTATAAGTATCTCTATTTTCTCATTCATTCGATTAGAGTAGTATTCTGTACTAAACCGCAAAGTATTTAAAATATCATCATTATTAAACGTAACTCAAAAACGAAGATCTTGATAAAATGGGATGACATGATAAGCACCAGCTTTCAAACAACAAAATTAATCAAATGCGGTTCATCTAGAAAAAAGCTCTCTGGTTAGTGGTGAAAAAGGATCGAAACACATAAAAAAATACAGTCGAATTGATAATCGATGATCGTTTTTTTTTTAATTTAGTTACAAATAATAACAATAATAAATCCACACTAAACGAATGGAACGATTAAAGCTTGCACTGAAGTATCTTTTATATATTTACAAACTCAACTCTCAACATATTAGGCTGACCTCGCGAACAGCTTTATTATATGCATACGAGCGAAACAAGTTCGGAAAAATATCATGGTCTTGCTTCGAAGTCAAAGCTCTGTAATTAAAACAAGTTTAAACAACGCGTTTTATGTACAACGTCGCCACCGTGTCAACATTAGCTATTGGACTTACTGCGACTGTTGTTCAAACAAGCAGTTCCTTAACCTAATTTAAAAGTTACACGTGGAATGCATGTTCTGGAATGATCCGTGTACCGTCTCATTTATGATAAATTAACAAAATTGGGCACATATTATTAATACTATTAAGCATTGTTTTACTGTCACTAAAATTTATAAATCCTTTCGGTACTCTTCCGATCGAATGTCACTGAGTACGACCATCATCTTTATACTTATCTTAACAATAAAAAATTAAAAATTTCATCCGAAATCGCTCTAAAAAAAATAATGCTCCGTGAGATTATTAATATGCACTCCCAAGTTAGGATTATTTCGTATTATGCTTGTCAAACTTTTCCGCTTACGTTATATCATTTGTGAGCTATGTTTGTGAGACAATAAGTCGATGTCGCCCTGAACACGTCATTACGGATCCTCTCTATCCATGATCGGTGCTTTTAGGTACCTCAACCACCGGTCACCATCCTCGCCGAACCCGTCGCTTGCGACGTAGTTCTCGCCGAATAAATTAACCCATAGACACAGCCCACTGAGCTTCTCGCCCGATCTTCTCAGTGAGTCGCGTTTCCGATCCGGTGGTAGAAGCTGCAAAGCACTGCTCTTGCTAGGGCCAGTGTTAGCAACACTCCGGTTTGAGCCCCGTCAGCTCACCTATACGTCAAGGAGAAGCTGAAATAGCATTTCAAGGCTATCAGCATAAGTAGGATTAAAAAAAAGATACAATAATCAGAACTACTAACAAACGAGGCGATCAAAATTAAATTGTTACATAGTCCCAAAAAAAAGAAACAGATTGTAACACGAGAACACGCATCTAATTAAAATAAAATCGAATGCCCGTTATGTACAACCAGAAACCACAATGACCTAAAATCGAAAACGTGACACTGAGTAATACAACTCCAAACAAAAAGTATCGAGCCGGTCGCGTCTCCACGAATAGTTCCGCAGACGAGACACAAAACGTGGTTATAAAAGGAAATTGTGACCGAAATAAACTGTGCGTTTGTGTCGCACCAACTTTATACGCGCATACGTGTTTACACGACGCTTTTAAACTGTGCACAGTCCATAAATCTAGCGGCGAACGTTGCAGCATTAGCTTGTCCACGAGCCTGATAAAAATCTAACGCGAACAAATATTATGTCATGAAACAATTATAAAACAAGCTTCTTCGTTTTGTTTAAAACGAGATTTCTCTACTAATACGAAACCGGTTATCGAAATGCATGTATTAACGTTGGCTAAACCAGTGCATTTTATCTCGCTGCCTGATAAAATAATATTATTATTATGATGTCGAGAGGACATCTGGCGCCAACCTCAGACTCGAGTGGTGTAACGGAGACAAAGATATCGTTCTACAGTTACATGAACGTGAACGTTGTATTATTTCTACAATTATCTTATTCGTTACGTTAATTATAAAGATATTATTATGAAGATTAAGCAGAGTTACGGCATAAAACGAAGACATGAGAACGTGTCCATTACATGTCTGAAGGCTGAAGGATGTTTCAAACGGCATGAATTATTCTTGCAAAACATGCAAGATTTTTTTCTTAATTGCCAAAAGAATTTGTGCAATATGCAACTTAATAAGTCCTTTTTTATTAAATGAAGCTATAATGGATAGACTCATGAATTTTACAGAAAACCAAATTGGCTTTAAAATCTAAGTCATTAGGAATCATAGAGCAGATAGGAGTATGAAATTCACTTATGACACCGTAGTCTTGAGTGCCCTGTAAATTTTCCATGAGCGAATAATACAAATATCGGTGTGCTTAGTGAGAGTTTTTTAACGTTCTCGATAGCGTAAAAGTTAGCTTATATTTGGATGGAATGGGATCGTTTGCCTACCTTTGCCGTTATAGTCTCACTCAGTCTCATGCGCGTGGATAATGCGCTGCGCTCTTACCCATAGAGCTATTAAATTGAACTTAGGGGATGATTGGCCCCTTGGGTCGGTCTGTCTTTTTGTAAGAGGTTTTAAAATAGTTGTCTGGTGGATATATATAAAAATCAGCTTTCAGAATTTACGTGAAGTAGGTAATGATTTTATGTACCTTGAGTACCTGATACCTGAAAATTGGCCGTCTAAGCAAGGTAGCAGGTAGGCATGCTTTCTTAGTACATACTAACACGACGCAATCGGCCACATTTCGTTCGTCAGAAAATACATGACGTCTGGGGGCCCTGGGATCTTACTCTATTAGGGGCTCTGTTCCAACTGTATACAAAATTAGGTTAACTTTTAAGCTATCGAGAACTTTAAAAAAACTCGCACTAAGCACACTGCAATACAATTGAGTGTTACTTAGCATCACGTGCCGTTAGCACGTCAACTCATATAGAGCAATAAAAAAAATCTTCAAGATACTCTTTCCTGATTTACGATAAGTATTGTAGATTCAGTAGCAATTAGGAAGTGTTAGGATGAAAGGCCGCTGTGACGTAACGAGGTCGTCGCACGGCACGCTGGCACTTGGCCAACTCGGCTCCCACTTCTACTACTATTTGAACAATTCGCACTTAAATCCCGTACTGTGCGCCAAATAATCCGTCTGCAGTACCAACATACAAAGGTCGACTTGGCTGGAACGTGAAGTAAATTGTTATAATAGAGGCTGCAAGTAGTAAGGAAATAAAAGCTAACCTAAAAAAGTCTACGCGCATCGATTACTAGGGCCGACAACAAAGAAATGACTGATGGTAGGGCGTCTTGTGAGCCCCCACGGGTAGTTACCACCACACCGCCTATTTCTGCCACGAAGCAGTAATTCGTTTCGGTTTGTGGAATGGGGCTACCGTTACACTATAAAAGTGAGACTTCTATCATGCCTCAAAGTGGGTGATGGAGTTTATGGTGTTGATTTCTATGGGCTCCAGCAGATGGGCTGTGGGCTTATTAAAGTAAAGCTTAAGAAAAAAGTAAAAATAAACAAGATTTTTTCTCTTTTTTATAAACCTTATATTCCTCTTTCTCATGTGTAACTTATATGTATTACTTGTAGCCATTTTATTCAGATTATCAGCTTCGGTTCGATAGCAGTGTCACAGAAATATGGCAGTTGACGAAAAATCGATATATGCAAGGAATTGTTATTAGGAATAGTTATTAAACATTAGTGCCCAATAAAGTTATCAAAGAAAAGAGGTGGTAGAGTTAACATTGTTATTTATATTTTGACATTCAACAAGTGTGTTATACTGACATCTAAGTTGAAATAAATGATTTTGAATTTGAATTTGAATTTGAAAAACTTGTAATTGCCGTGATACTATTTTTTTTATTAAAATTTTTCACGCTCTTGAAAAAAAAAATTTACTTTATGGCTCGCTCACTTTGATCTGCAATTACGTACTTACTTATCACTGCCGAATAGTGATCGGGACAACTAGCTAATGAAGTTTTTTTTTGTTACAAAATGTTAAAATTAGCCACTAAAATTCCACACCTATCTCAAATTCCACAACCGTTCTATCTTCGGCCGAGACTCTAACCGCCCAAGATAGAAAATATTTAAAACGAACATTGAAAAAAAAATCCTGCTAACAACAATTAATATTCAAACGCATTCATTTGTTTTAATGATCTCACACGTCTATCCACACACTTCATTCATTAATTGTTCTACAAAATAGCGTCATATATAATTTAAAGCATTTCTGTATTTATTTTTACTTTATTTTAATATAACATTGCATATGAAATTCAAATAGTGTTTAAGTTTATTAAGTAGTTACATTGCATTACACACAGATATTACATAATATACATATACATATAATATACATATACATAATAACTACATTCTAAATTTGTCACCTTTTCCTCTATCTAACCACTAAACATCATAATATTACCATTAATTTTTATATAAGATCATAAATTTATCGTTATTACATAAGAGTAAACAAATAAAACACATTATATTTAAATTATGATACACACGGGTGTATGCATGGATGACTTGAAATTATTTTCTGTTTTTGCTTCCTAGCTACTTGGGCTTAGCTGTATTCTGTATTCCAATACTGCTAGAACTTTCACCTCATTTCTCAAGATGGGCGGCGGCCGTCGTGTTTTCATGTCTATGGCCTTCGACAGTAACATACCATCAGTTAGATAGCTGGCCAGCCTAAAGCAATAAAACTTCCTATCAGCAGCGCTGTAAAATGATGTAAATATGTTGTAACAGGAGCCTCCCGTGCACTCATTATCGCAGATGACTTGACAATCTGTTGGCTTAATATCCACGTACTGTGCATAATGTATGCACAAGAAACGGCCTCACAGAAAGCGCGATTTAATCCCCTTAATTTAGTCAAAAAGAAAATAATCTATTAACGCAAAATATCCCAGTTAGCTTTAAGTTAAAAAAAAGTAATATTATTAACGAGGATTAATGTACATTTATATATGCATTTATATAGATATAGACCTCATGCCGTGTCAATGACTATAGACATTTACTGTGAGGTAGCATACGCTCTCATTCATCGAACTACCCAATAAAAAATAAAGTAACGAATTCCCTTTATTTGTGTGAGAGGATATTACTCACAGAATAATATAAACAAATATATTCTATGAGTATAATGGACGGAGTAATGGCTGGTCGTTTGACGTTCGCTGGCTCTTTCGCCACAGACGCAGAACAAAGGCTCACGCCACGCTCCTTTGATTCCCTACACTTTCCCAGTTCTCTGTTAAAAAGGATGTCACGGCCCGGGGTTCGTTGATCTACGCCCTTAATAGCTCCTTCGTGATCACTTTTACACGGAAAATGGAAAACAATTGTTGTGTTGTTGTTTTCGTTAAAAGGCTTCAAAAGAGAAGGTGGCTACAACTCGTGGTGACCTATTTGATTTTTATTACTCAATTTAAACATTTTTTTACTAAAATTATTTTCAGTGACGGACCTTGGTGGTAAACCGCTACCGCTAAACACTTCTAGATTGAAGGTTGAGGCAGCAGTTATTTTAAAGCATTTTAATTGACACTATTATTTCGAAATCACATTCACAAACTATATTTATTAAAACTTTTATTAAAAACTAAAAAAAGGAATGAATGAGCAACACCGCAAAATATATCGTCATTATTACACTTTTGGTCAATCACGGTACACCGAGTTCGCTATTTGTGCTAAATCGTACTTTCCTCGTTCACCAATAATCACCATAAACATCCACCAAAGCATTTTCCTCAGTCATCTTAATATCAAAATAAAACTCCACAATATAATTCTAATTCTAATCTAAAGCTGTTTTCTAATCTAAAATTCAGAGCATTCAAGAAACTACAACGCAATACGCTATTCAACGATGAAATTAGCAAATATTCAAAATAGAAACTGACTGATGCACGGAAGTGTATATTAACCGATGTATATTAAGATTAACACTGATATATTCTAGACAAGTATAGAGCATTAGTTAATAAATCCTTAAATCCAGTTGTACAGCACCGTAATTTTCAAACACTGTGTATATTACCTTAGACCGTGTCCTAAGGACTAAAGAGTTAAACCTGTAGCCATTAGTAAGTGGCTGAACACAAAAACAAGAGGGAACGAATCCGGAATGCACTCTGGATAGACGCATGGAGGGCATGTGTTGTAAGGATACAAGCGTTTATCCCCGCTCCGAGCGACTTTTATTTTAAACGGTCATTACGCACAGAAAATGTTAAGCGACTCAATTTTCTGGATACCCCGAGAAGTAAATAAACGAGGAATAAAACACCAAAGTTGCTCGATCGGACAAATCCTGTTTTAAACATTACAATTTATAATTTAAATTCCATTTTGTAGTGGTGTTAACACTTAATCGTTTTGAATTTTAAAAACACAATATGTCTAAATAAAGTTGTTTTACCTCGTTTTAACAAATCGAGCGGAACAGCGTGCTGTCAGCTATAGTTTAGGGTTCCTTAAATATTCAAACATAAACCTTGAGTCGAAATAACGAAAATGTACGGCTGTTCAAATTTATAACTATGGTAGTTACATGGTAGATGTGTCTTTGAAACTGTTTGTTTTAAGGCGTTGCCCTAAATATTTTAAAATTACCTTATTACTGTCTCCCGGCTTCTTTTCTTCTTTAGGGTTAAAAATATAAAAAAAAAAAAAATCTTAAAACACTTTCAACGAAATTTTGTCTGTGAGAAAGCTCACGCTATGTAATACCAAATGAATTAATCATTTCGGCTTTAAATTCTAAGCCCCGCCTACGGAACCCCTCGCTGGGTTGTTTCGATACGAATTTCAACATTTATAGCTGATGTTTCCAATACGAACGATATTAAAATTTAATGACGGAGGCCTTAATGAATGAATAGACGCTCCGTTGTAACATTTCGAACAAAAAGAAAGTCACCCTAGTCAATTCAACGGATTTAATTATCTTTAATAAATACCTAATAAAACATGAACATGTTATTACTGTATTCAATGGGGTGATTGTGAGAGATAGAGCTTCCATTAGGCAGTGAAATAGCACATTCCTATGGACAGATTTCTTTACGGTAGATATCTACCCTATAGCATTGTTTTCTATCTGTATAACTTATAGAGAACTGCACGCTTTGGAATGTACTGAGAATGAGATACAATTTTTAATAGATATTTTTCGTTCAAGTAAGACTAGAACATGTCGCATGTTATCCAAACGAAGAGAGGTAAAAAATAAAACAACAAAAAGGTATGTTTTGTCTATTTCACTAATTCTACTTTTTATGTTGTTTATTCATAACATAGGTTAGAAATTTTTCATATAATCATTCAGACACACCTCTAATTCTATAACTATAAATATTACGGTAGTTATGATAATTACCAATATAAGATTTTTACTTATAACAACATCATAATATGTTGTTAAGTGTAACTCACAGCTGGAGGTGTATCTGTGGGTCGCTACCAACAGACGTTGATTAATATGTTCTATTAATAGATTTCTCATTAGATCCCCTGACACTGAACTTTAATAGAATCTGTTCTGTTCTGGTTAATATCGTTCGATTACAGTTTCCGCATTATATCCGATAGTAGCACGCACAGCAGCCTTTAAGTGTTTAGGTCTTCTTCTAAGGCCTTCGAGCAGCTGTTAGAAAATACACCCGGGCTCGTCCACCTGTCCCGGTGAAATTGAAATAGTCTACGGGTCACCCAGTTATCGTTTCTTCATAAAAAAATCCCCACATAAAGTATCTAATATGAAAACGAAAGTCATGAACTAAACACCGCTATTTTTCTCAAAATATATACATATTGTTCAGCTTTATGTAATTTCTCGAAACTTCGAGATCGATGTCTGATGAAATCAAAACAAAATTTATAATCTATAAAAAAAAACTTCGAACTCACTAAGTACATAAGAATTCTCACTCTCCGTGGGATACACCTTATACCAATTACGATAAGGAGCGGATGTGCCAGCCGAGTACAAATGTAATCTCAATTACCTACGTCAAGTAGTCGGACATCTCATCAGTTCTGCGTATTTTCGTAATAAAGGAAATCTGTCGTGCGAAGACCTTTTATGCTAACAAATTGCCTTCATAAACCAAGCGAGCGTTTTTGTTAAGAGACAAGTAAACACAACTTGTTACCTCATACTGTAGTGTAATGTTTAAATTCAATGTATAAATATGACGTAACGTGAGATTTAACATTACGTTAACTTTTTAACGTTCAATCCGCTTCAAATAACTACGATCAAAGAGCAATCTTTAGTCACATGGAGTTTGTTATTAATGGGTATGGTAACTTACTTTATACAGTCAAACTATAAATTTAAATTTTCTTCAAGAAATAATAAAATGGTCAGCTTTCATTTTCATCACGTCATCATCCTTCATTTTTTTTTCTTCTAGTTATAGTCTTATATTTAAAAAAGGCACGTCTCGAGTTCCTTACCGATTCTTTGCAGTGGAACTGCATTCCGAATTATGATAAAATTGTGACTATTGTCAAAGCGCAAGGGAAGTAAAAACAACAAATTAAAAAATATTTAGATTTATTAGGACTAAGTTTTGTTATGTTTGTCCATTTGTAAATGAGTTCTAAGGTCTTGGTATAGTTACAACGGTTGCCCCGCTCTTCAAACTGAAACGCATTACTGCTTCACGGCAGAAATAGGCGGCGTGGTGGTACCTACCCGTGCGGACTCACAAGAGTACCACCAGTAAAAATTCAATATATTCGACTATTGATTTAAAAACTCGGTCACTTTACTCCGGTCTATTTGATCTACAGCGGCTACATACCGTCTTCTATGTGTACTTGATGTTTAATTACCTTTTGAAGTAGATGACAACATAGCTCTTGTACTTGGCAACAGCATTAACCCTCCCAATTATTTTATTCGGATCTGCTCGTGGCTATCATATCATAAAAGGCGTAATAACAACATATTGTACCAACCCTACCTAGGGTAAGGGAAATATTAACGAGAAATGCAAACATATCCAAGTTAAAACAAACAAAAATAATGAATTTGTCAAAAACGGAAGATCACTATTCAATAGAATGGATCCGGTTATTAATTAGTAAATCGTTTAGAATACAACATCTGTTAGAATAGAACATCTGTTAATTTGTCTACAATCAAATATTGTATTAAATCTTCTTTATATTACGTTTTACCAATAATAATATTTCGTAGGCTTTCTAATCTTGAAACCTCTAAAACGAGACGAGAGTGATGGCAGTTAAAAACGACTTTGTTCCGCATATGCGTATTGTTTATGTGTAATTTCATTGGCATTAACATGTTTACGCTTTCATAGCATACGTCATATGCGGCTCGATGCCCTGCAGACTCTACTGCAGAGTTCGAACGACCTCGAAGGACGGTGCGAGCATTGTACAGCTCTTGCGTCACATCCGCATAGCTTGCTTTAGCGCCACAACCTATAATTAAACAATAAAGTCGAGGACCCGACTTTAAAAAACAATACATGAAAGCTGCCTAGATGTTCAAGAATTATTGAACAAATACCAAAAGAAATAAAAACTGGTAGCATTACGAACTGGCTCATTTCTCAAAGCTTGTGGCAGTTATTGATTAATTGCATTGTAATGATTTCAGTGGCCATATGACACCAAATGAACCGTTAGCTTGCTCACCCATCTAGGACAATAGTTAAACAATGTTAATGTTCACGATGGACTTCCACGGAATAACATCATGTAATAAAAATCAAACCCGCAAAATTATATTAATTTGCGCAATTACTGGTGGTAGGACCTCTTGTGAGTCCGCACTGGTAGATACCATCGCCCCGCCCATTTCCGTCGTGAATTAGTAATGCGTTTCGGTTTGAAGGGTGGGGCAGCCGTTGTAACTATACTTGAGACCTTAGAACTTATGATATCTCTAGCTGGGTGGCGCATTTACATTATAGATGTCTATGAGCTCCAGTAACCACTTAACACCAGGTGGGCTGTGAGCTCGTCCACCCATCTAAGCAATAAAAAAAAAAACTTACTGGTGGTAGGACCTCTTGTGAGTCCGCGCGGGTGGGTACCACCACCCTGCCTATTTCTGCCGTGAAGCAGTAATGCGTTTCGGTTTGAAGGGTGGGGCAGCCGTTGTAACTACATATACTTGAGACCTTAGAACTTGTATCTCAAGGTGGGTGGCGCATTTACGTTGTGGATGTCTATGGGCTCCAGTAACCACTTAACACCAGGTGGGCTGTGAGCTCGTCCACCCATCTAAGCAATAAAAAAAAACATGGTTTTTCATTTTCTAATGGGAGGTCCGTAGCTACTCCGCGGGTCGGTACTGGCAGGGACCCGGTCTGCTTCCCTGTTTCCCGCTATATAATGAGGATTAAGCTCGATAGAAAGAGAATAAAAAGTCAGAGAAAAAAATACTGCGACAAACTATTGAAAATTGAAAAAAAAAAGGCTAAGGCCTCACCTATACATACAAAAAGTGTACTATAATAATATCTACACAATCATCACACACGAGCTTCTAAAAGTCATTTTTCAATACGTTTTTTACCAATCAAAATGACCTCGGAACGACACCATGGCAAATTAGAAACGCGATATTATATACCGAATCTTACAAGGTAATTTTATCTCTCTAATAATAGTAGAGCAGCTGCTATACAACCGAGCACTGACCGAGTCAGGAAACTAAGACATTCCTGTTGCTTGCTGACTCACAACAGACCGGACCTCTCCGGACATCCATACTCAACTGAGTGGAAATAATCACAGCTTAATACCAGGAAGAATGTTTAAAATCTTCATTAAATGTATCGAACGGCCGAGCTGACATTAATGTTGCAACTTCGTATTTCTCATTATGACGAGTACAGATTTTTTTCTCAAAATCGACTTTCACTTGTGTGATAAATAAATTGTATCCATAATAAAACTATAATTATAGCGTTTTACGGAGACACTAAACCTTGAAAAACATTATTAGTTAGAAAACAAAACTACAACAGTAAAAAGAATGTTACGTAAGAAAGTTCTAGAAAGCAATTGCTTAGCGTTCCGGATCTATAATTCTATACAAATACAATAATAAAAACAAACATGAAAAAAGGTTTTCCAGCGTCGTAGTGTTATTATGAGGGTCGAGAGAGTCACGTAGGTCATCAAGATCCGCCGCGCAATATCACATAATACATATTCTACAGGCCGGACGTTTTGCTAAATTGTCGGTCCCTTGCTTCGGTTTAATAAAATTGTACTTCTACGCAACCCTCGAAATTGATAGCCCTCGCGTTTTTTTAGATATTCTTGGACATCTTAAAGATTTGTTTCGATTAACGCGCACGCTCCAATCATAATTATAGCTGAAAACGCGCTATGCGGTCAAACTAACCACAAGACACTCTTGGTTTGAAACTACCAATATTATATTCTTCGATTTTCGCGAATCGCATACATTTACTGCATATTTTACTGGTGGTAGGACCTTTTGTGAGTCCGCACGGGTAGGTACCACCAGCCCGCCTATTTCTGCCGTGAAGCAGTAATGCGTTTCATTTTGAAGGTTGGGGCAGCCGTTATAACTATCCCGGTCGGCGGTGTATCGCGTTCCGACCCGGCAGGCTGGTTCTGGCCCAGCGGGGTATCCCGGAACACCAGCGGCACCGCCCGGGCGGCCTGGTAGGGCCGCCGTACCGCGGAGACCGACGTCGTTGGTCGTCGACTATCGCCTCGACGACCCGTCGGTCGGGCGTCCTCGGGGTGGCGCCGCGTGTCTGGTTGTAGTGTTGACCGCGGGAACCCCCTACTCTGAACGGGTTCTGACCCCGGACGGAGATCGGACGTCGGGTGTAAGAGTGCAGGGGAGTCGTTTAGTGGGTGGGCCCTAAAATCCTTGGGCCCGCGATCTGCTCTCAACACCTGCAGATCGTTGAGTCTCACATACCCCGCGCGCCCCCTAGGCGCGGGGACCTCGTAGGAGGTTCGGCCCCCGGCCCGGAAGAAAAAAAAAAAAAAAAAAAAAAGCCGTTATAACTATACTGAGACCTTAGAACTTATATATCAATGTGGCTGGCGCATTTACGTTGTAGATGTCTATGGGCTCCAGTAACCACTTAACACCGGGTGGGCTGTGAGCTCGTCCACCCAATTAAGCAATAAAAAAAAAATTAAAAGTAGTTTAACGAATTCATCTCGCGTTTTTATATTGTCATTATATTATTGCCGACGGACAAGTTTTCCATGTTACCACGAAAACTGTAATAAGTATTCAAATACTTCAGACGTCCGAGATAATTACGATTACGATAATGACTACTGTTTGATTGCAAGATCTATCATCTACATGCATATTTAGATATACATTTGTATATATGCGCTTATCATTTCAGGAGAAAAGGAGTACACTAGTTGCATCCAACAAATACAAAATACTACTTTTTAGGCAGCGGCTTGGCTCTGCCCCTGGCATTGCTTAAGTCCATGGGCAACGGTAACCACTCACCATCAGGTGGGCCGTATGCCCGTATGCCTACAAAGGCAATAAAAAAAAAAACTTTACTCAACGCACTCCATGGAAGATCTGCACGGAATCTTTCTTAACCCATAGACACAGCCTACTGAGTTTCTCGCCGGATCTTCTCAGTGGGTCGCGTTTCCGATCCGGTGGTAGATTCTGCGAGGCACGGCTCTTGCTAGGATTCGTCTGAGCAACGTCATCAGGTTTGGGGCCCGTGAGCTCACGTACTAGTTAAGGCTACGCTGATATAGCCTATCAAGGCTCTCAGCTTAGGTAGTAAAAAAAAAGGAACCCGTAAATTCTTGCAATCACAATATTTCACACATTCACAATTCAAACGAACAAAATTTTTTGTTACCAGAACGTTACTTTTTTTTCAAAGCAGCACGCAATATACACCTATTATTAAATAATATATTATTAGTGAATAGGTATTAAGTATTATTAGTAAACGATTAGCTGAATTCATGCAAATTAAAGTATTTCTTGATATTTAAATTAGTTAGTTAATTATTCTTGAATATTCACCGTGAGTCACAGCACTAGTATAATCTGTGTATAAGATCACGCTTGTATACAATTTATTTTTGTCTACTGTTTAGCATTTATTATCATACGCATTGGATCAAATAACAAATATGCGGTATTCGATTTAATCGCAATGTTACATGAATACAAATTAAATTAGGCTCCTAGTGAAAGCACTAACTTGTTGTAACTAAGCACCATTGACTAGCCACTATTAAATTCAGTTCAGGAGAATATCGAGGGGTGAAAGTTCATTTTGTTTAAGCGCAACTTTACAACGAGAGCCATTTAACGACCGTCTGGTGTAGTGGTAAGTGACATGGTCACTACACAAGGGGGTCGCGGGTTCGAATCCCGCCAAGGAAAGATATTTGTATGATAAATATAAATGTCTTTTCCAGGGTTATGGATGTATATTAAATATATGTATGTGTATAATAAAAATCTTACATTTATTTCCGTTATCTGGTACCTGTAACACAAGTTCTTTACGAACTTATCACGGGACCAGTTAACGTGGCGTGATTATTAGTAAATTTTTTTTTTATTTATTTATTATTTTAAGTTTCAATTTGGAAAAAAATATCATAACAAAAAAACTTCTTTAACTATTTGAATGGATTAACTTAATTGAAGCTCAATTAAAAACATCAAACTGTGAATGCTAATACCAAATAAAAAGCACAATTAATTAAAAAGATAAATGTCGCGTATTAAGCTTAATGTTGCTTAAACAAAAAAGCCTTTCACCCTGCGATATGTAATTTTCATTTTTATTGCTCTAGTGGTCGATGAAGCTATCGGCCCATCTTTTGTTAGGTAGCTGCCGGAGTCCTAAGATATCACCAAATTAATGCTGCTTCTCATCTAGAGACACGAAGTATTATAAAAGTCTCAACCAGGACGTAAAGCCGCTTTTACTATTAAGCAAATGCACAAGCGAAGTACTACTGTTGCTAGAACTAGTCTTAGCTATTCTCTCAGGTTGAGTCTGTGAGTTCACCTACCCTTCCGAAGGTAGCTGGAATAGCTGGTAGGCTACCAGCGATTATAATATAATAACAAAAATAAAAATAAATTCAGCATATGCATGAAGAATTTGGGCCCAGTATAAATGCAACAATCTATACGGACACACGGGTTATGTTACTTATTAGCATGCTACATTCAGTTAATATCACCTGATTTGAAAGAGCAGTTTATGCAGTTTAAGAGCAGTGTTAGTATTAAATGTACAAGGCATATTGTGAGATGTAAGACTTTGTAATCACTGAACTACTGCATATTTCTACCATTAACTACAACATCCCTGTCTACAAAGCAGGATTATTTTTGTCGTTATATATAGGTATATAAGACTTTGATTGATAGTCCGAAAATGAATCACAATGTTTCCATTGAAGCATAAACGGAAATTGTTCGATGATTAACTTCGACCAGAAAAATCGCACGAGTACAATGTGTATCGCGTGTAGAGCCGAGATGCTCTCAGCCCGCCAATCATTCCGCTAATCGGAGAGAATGATCGCCGTAGAAAGTCCAATGTCTACCAACGCAGCGTGGGGGCACGTCGATGTGACGAGGATGCAGTGTCAACGGACAAACGGCCGTGACTATGAGCAACTATGTACTCAAGGGCGGATCCAGCTTTGGCGCCAGGAGGGGGTCACATAGTCGTGGGCAAGTTAAGAACTTATAATGAAATTTTTATAACAATAGATAATAAATAAATCATGATGTTCTTCAATTAGTCCAAGTTAGTTCAAGTCCTCGAACTAGCTCAGGGGGGGGGGGGTCATGACCCCCATGACCCCCCTCCCCTGGATTCGCCGTTGCATGTACTTAATGCGATTTTTTTAACATTCTCGATAGCGTAAAAGTTAACTCAAATTTGTATGCAGTTGGAACAGCGCCCGTAGCGGCAAACGTACGCAAACGTTCCGACGCCATAGAAAACTTGAGTTAACTTTTACGCTATCGAGAACGTTAAAAAACTCTCACTAAGAACACAGATACACGTACGCGCGCACCGGTCATTCACGTGCTTGTTCGTCTTTTACACAGGAATTTTACATACATCACGTTCGTCTTTAACACATTTTAGTCGAAACGTATTTTATTGCATGGTAGTGCATTTATGTAGGTGCGAATTTATAGCAAACAAAAAGGTTTTTTTTTTATTGCTTAGATGTGTGGACGAGCTCACAGCCCACCTGGTGTTAAATGGTTACTGGAGCCACTGGAGTTGGTTACAAAGTAAATGCGCCACACACCATGAGATATAAGTTCTAAGATCTCAGTAGTCACAACGGCTGCCCCACCCTTCAAACCGAAACGCATTACTGCTTCACGGCACAAGAGGTCCTACCACCAGTAATAACTCACAAGAGGTCCTACCACCAGTAATACTCACAAGAGGTCCTACCACCAGTAATACTCACAAGAGGTCCTACCACCAGTAATACTCACAAGAGGTCCTACCACCAGTAATACTCACAAGAGGTCCTACCACCAGTAATACTCACAAGAGGTCCTACCACCAGTAATACTCACAAGAGGTCCTACCACCAGTAATTCATAACTTTTGCATCAAATTTCGATTTCATTAACAAGGCTACGTTTCAATAACAAATTGAAGCATTACGAAACTGTTAAGGCTCAATAGCCGCCCGTTCACATCTTAAACACCTGTCTATAGGCTTCCAACAAGGCCTCGAAGATAGATATCAATAATCATTACGTCACATCGACCAGTAAAGGTCTATTGATTATCGTGAAAGGCGTGTGGGTACGGCTATACGAAGCGAAGCTAGAGGTCGCTGAGTCAGTGTCCCTTCCTGCGTTCATGCCTTTTGGGGAAATGTTATGTGAGCTGTGGGACGCGCTCAGAACTCCAATGCCAGAAGCGCATTGTCTATCAAGCCTTGTAAACGAAACCTTTAAAGGAACTGGAAGGTTACTTTATGAATCTCTGATTGTTCTCGCGTCAGTCTATTACAGAACGATGTATTTGAGATTACGCATAAATGCTTATGCATGCGAGACGTGCTTCGACACGAACCACGCTGTATTATTAATTAGTATCGTGGCCGCATACTTCTACATTATGTTGACCCGATCGATCGCATTTACTTCGACTTTGTTTACAAATCGGTGAATAACGCAATAAGACAGTTAGTTGCATTATATTCGTAGTATGTTTGAAGTATAAATGGATCTTTACAAATTACGATCAAATATTAATTATACATACATTCTTTATAAGCTGTAAGTGTAAGCTTGCGTTTATCGAGTGTGTTCCAGAGATCTTTTTTGCCATGTATCATCCGGCTGCGACTAGACGGTAGGCACCAGTTTAGCTTGGCTCCGGGCATTATTGAAGTCCATAGACAACTGTGACTTCGCACCATAGGTTGGGCCGTACGCTCATTTGGTTACCAATGTATGTTATTTTTGCCAATGCAAAAATAACAAAAAAATATTTTTACTAAATAGTCCGTAGCTCAAATAAAGTTATTTGCTGGCGTCTAATGAAATGGAATAGCTGACGAGTTAAGTTCGGTTTTATTTTCGGTAGGACTGCCGGCAATAAATTATATATTTAAATGAATTTCGTTTAAAAAATATGGAATTCTATTTTCAAATTCAGTTATTTGTTTATTGATTAGTGTTTTATTTTCACGATTGTTGTCTTTACATATTTATTATCGAAATAGACATGATAAAAATACGAGCTATTATGGAACACGAATTCCGTGGCGGCAGCAATGCTGAACAAACGACTGACAAAATTAATGATGTGAACGAAGTGAACGCTGCAAACGAACACACGACTCATTGGTTTGAAAGCTTCAGATATGGAAACTTTGATCTAAAAGATGAACCCTGTGATCGCCCGAAAATTTAAGTCTACAACGACGAATTAAAGGTGATAGTGGAAGCGATACTCAATCTACTGCTGAGTTAGCAGCAGATTTCAAGGCTAGATCATAAAAAAAATAGTGGTCTATTTACGTCAAATTGGCAATTTCAAAAATACTTGATAAGTGGGTGCGGTGCCGTATAAACTGAACCCTCGCCAGTGCGAAGAACGTCTTGCGTTGCTCAACCGACACAGAAATGAAGGGCTTTTGAACCGCTGACTTCTTCTTTTTTCAAAAAAGTTTCGATAACTTTTTGGCAACTCAATACCCGAGAGGCAGTACAGAATGCCTTTGAAGAGTTTGTTGACTCCCGTACACGTGACTTCTTCAAGAATAGCATTGAAATAATACGACAGTGCTAACAGAGATGTCAAGGGTGCATTATTTTGATTTTTTTTTTGCTTAGATGGGTGGACGAGCTCACAGCCCACCTGATGTTAATTGGTTACTGGAGCCCATAGAAATCTACAACGTAGACGCGCCACCCACCTTGAGATACCAAGGTGGTTTTGGTGGCAAGGTTTGATTGCTAAGAATAAAAAAATATTTAGTAAAGACCTAACATCGTCTGCCGTTTTTGCGGGTCGATAGTCTCGGTAGTGTCTATTTGTTTAAAAGGGAAAGGAACAATAGGTTCAGGACCTATTGTTTATGTGTCCAGAGTCAGCCGCGTCATTACCTCTTGTCCCTTAATCTATTCAAGGGTAATGTCACTTAAATTACGTACCTCGATTAGTATGTTATGATACAAGTGGATACCTCAAGGTATTATCCACGAATATCATCAGATACGTTGCTATGAAGTAGTCGTGGCCCTAAAGAAGATTTCCCATGTATTCTTCTGCTTAGAATACTATGTGATAGTGTTTACAATTAGGTCTTTATCCGTAAATATATCAGTAGTAGAATCCTGCTATTGTGTCTCACAATCTGATACGTATATTTCGTGCTTCTTATCATAGACAAATAGTTTCCGGATTATTAAATTAGCGACACAAAGTATTTGCAGTTCGTTTTTTATTCTATTTACGAACGAAACAAAAATAAAATAAATTTAAATATCTGAAATGAATCGAACAAGTCAACGTTTGCACTGTACACGCTGTGGACGTCGGAGGTAGGAGTTTTTTTTCTTCATATCGGTCTGATTTAAACAAGTCAAAGAAACGAGAATGTCGCAATGTATCCGCGTCTCGATTTGTCAACGTCACGAGTCATCACGTCGGCTGTCAACCGTAGAAGCTGCAGAAAACATGAGAAACAGGCGCAAAAGGCAAATAGACGACGTGCTCACATTGTACTACAGGTCAACGTTTATCATTCGTATATGAATTATTCAATCAATACAAAATTCAGTAGCAGAAACGCAACGAAGGATAAACATGATTTAATTCCATTATGCTCAATAATATTACCGAGGAATACTAGACATTACGAATGTGTAAATATTTATGCAGAAAATCTGAAGCACTATATTATTGAAGCAAAAACTTAGTAAACATATTTAAACAGATGTATTTACGTGTAATATATTATGGTATCTATTTTTATGGTAGAAGAATCGTCATTGGTAACTAATCCATAGGCAGAACATGATTTAATTCCATTTTGTTCAATAATACTACCGAGGAATACTAGACATTACGAATGTGTAAATATTTATGCAGAAAATCTGAACCCCTATATTATTGAAGCAAAAACTTAGTAAACATATTTAAACAGACGTGTAATATATTATGGTATCTATTTTTATGGTAGAAGAGTCGTCATTGGTAACTTATCCATAGGCAGAACAAGTACCCAGATGTAATGCTTTATTTTCTGAGGATGTCGACTGACATATTCCAGCCGGTTAATTGCAGCGTTCCTTTATTATGGACCCCCAGTTTTTCGCCACTCGGAATCCAGTTCACATTCAGACACCTGCTACACGCTGCTCATACATCACCTAATTTATATCAATATTGCATTTGTAGATTAAATTGTAAATTAATGCAAAATTCTTCCGAGAATAGATACTTATTTGTGGAGTTGAAACGCGCCTCGGTAGAAATATGTTTTGGAATATTTTAACCTTTGTGACATACGGCGTATGTGCGTGGAACCATATTTTGTTATACGTTGGTAAGAATATGTAAATAAGTTGTCGAGCATTATTCTAAGTTATCCGTGTTAACTTTCCATTGAATTATTACTCTAAGAGGGATAGCACAATCAATTTTTGAAATCATTTAAACATAGTTCCTTAAAACAAATATGTATATAATTCCGACAATATATTAAAGTACTATTATTAACACTTATTCTTTCTTTAGCTTTTATTTTAGATTACTTTTTTGACTTCTATTGATTAATACTTTCATATTATAGATATTCATATTATAAATATTAAAGTGCATTTGTTTGTCTGTCCTTCTTCTACGTCGAAGTAACGGTACGACGTAAAAAAAAATAAACCATCATTCTAAAAAATATTTTACATAATCTGGTGTCAATATTGACTACTTTGAATTTTTAAAGTAGTACTTTAATCTATATGCGTATTGTTAATAAATTAAGTAACCATATTAACGCGTTATAAAATAAAACTACGCTTCAAACGAAAGAGATTTAGATAAACTAGAGGTCCCGCAGTAGTCGGAATTCGACTATAATTAATTGGAATTGTAAGTTTGTACACTATTATGATTGTATTTTATACTTCTATAATCACAAATTTCGCCAAGACTACACTATAAAAATATTAACAAAGACAAACAATATTTAATCTATTCTCAATTTGACAACAGACGTCAAGAACAAAAGTTTGACAATAAATAGTATGCATGCATGTTTGCGTCAAATACATGGTATGTAGTGTGTGTAATGTTTTCTTTATTGATTTAATGTATCTTTTATGCATTATTTTAAAAAAATATTAGCATTGTGCACTTCTTCTCTATATTCTCTATAAGTGTGGAAAATTTCATACTCCTCCGTCCGCGCAATTTTCGTAAAAAGGGATACAAAGTTTTTGCTTCACGTATTAGTATATACTCGAATATATTAAGTGTATAATCTATGAGTATATAGATACACACTTCATAGGGACGGCTGTGTAACTCATTTTTAAATATTGTATTATTATGTATGCTCTCAGTAAACGATGGCTTCGAAATAGGCACGCTTACAAATTAAAATAAATCTGTATAAGAATGTTGCCTTGCGTATTTCTCTTAATTTATGTAATACAACTGTCTAGCCCTGTAGATAAGATTGAATATTTATTAAATAGAAACGCGAAATAGAATTTGCGGTTTTACACATCAGTATTACGAGATATTACCGAACACAATATGTATTAGCAATGAATCGTAATGTATTTTCAATTATATTTGTTACAAAAGAATCATTAACAATCTCGTAATATGTAATAGCTTTATTCATGCACAATGCGTTTAATTGCTTTGTGTTTAATAAATATCTATTTATGCCATCGTATAAGTGTACACCTCACAACTTTGGACTTTTGTTACACTTATTGTAAATGAACGTTACTGCGAATCCCAAGTAAAAGCACTTTAGGACACAACGCTATCTAAATCTTGAATCTCATCGTTGAAATAACTTCTAAAAATCTTAAAATCAAATCGTGAGATTTTATCTATAGGTATTTCGTTTACATGTTTTACATTAGTACCAATTGCCTTAACTAAAGTTGAACATTAACAATAACGAGATATTTCCCTAGTTATTAGCTAGACCGTGAAATTGCATCTTCATAATTATAGTTCACTAGTATTCCAGTACTCTAATCGTATTAAAAAAAATACTTAAAGTAACGAATAGTGGACAAAACTGAGGCACTAATAAAATATTTCAATATTTTTTTATAAATACAGTGGTGTTTCAATTGCTCTTCGATTGGACATGATTGAGAAAATTGCGTCTAAAGTCCACGAGGTGACATTGAACATCTTGTTACCATCTATTACGACGACAAACTTATCATACTATTGTTATATTGATACAATTATAATTTATATTTTTGTCACACGAATTGAATATTGTTAAAAAAAAAACAATTATACCCTAAAAGTCATCTCAATAAACAATCTTTAACAATATAAGATCTATTTACACTCAGATTCAATTTCTAATAATAAAATACAATTAAACTCGAGGAATAAATAACTACAGTGAACTAGGACGGACTTACAAATCGTACAGAGTTAAAAAAAAACTTCCGCGACCGAGATACAAAATGTAAGAAGAGTCACGACGTTATTTAGGAGGTAAGGATGGGGGGCTAAGACCTTGTCAGCTTCACCAGAACAGGTGGGCGAGCACGGGCTCAGTCAAAGAATCAACCACAAACATTAATTTTGAATTTTTTTCAATTATGACAGATATTTTAAATTAACATCGCAATGCAATTTACTGTTGTAGCCCAAAACATGTTTTTTTTTGTTGTTTAAATTTCATTTGCGTGAATTTAAAGCACCTATACCCAAAGAGAATAATAATCTTTCGTTGCTTTCCAGCGAGATTATATTAATAATCACGTATTCGTTCACATACGGGCAATCAAATTATGTTATTATCGGTGCGTTCTTCGCCGGTAAACCAGGATTTAACGCTTCACTGAGCCTGGACAGTTGTGACCTGCATTCACCACATAATTGTATGTTCACTCATGTAATTTACATGTTCTTTTTATGCGAATACATTAAAATAAGGTTGAAAACTGCTGGAGAAGCTAGCCTAAAACTATAGCCTAAGTCTGTTCCCGTGGGTGTCGTCAAATGCTGCTAAGGAACTACCGCATCGCCAATGGCATTGACTAGTGGTAGGATGTATTGTTAGCCGATAAGACTGGGTACTAATATCATGTCTATTTCTGTCGCTAAGTAATCGTGCGTTTCGATTCGGGCTTTGGACTATACAATACAAAAGGGACTTTGACCCCGGGTCCCAAGATGGGCAGCGGCAGTCGGGTTCTCATGTCTATGGGACTGTTAGCCATTTAATTACAGGTGGGTAGAGAGCTCGACTGCCTGTATACAGGCACCTTTTTTTTTACCTACAGACCTTTTTTTTTATAATAAATAAATCAATAAGTCTACAGTTACTGTCTGTTTTAAAAAGATTCGACCATACAGAATTTTTTTTATAGATTTAACTTGTCATTTGATTTTATTTGTAATTTGTCATTTGACTGCATAATGTGTAGATACTGTGAATATTATATTTATGTAATATATATTTTGTGATATAGGTCGAGACACAATTAATTATTTTATTTTATGAAACCGCATATTTTGTGATTGCCGCTTATCACTATCGTTTTGATATCGCAGCCGCGAATAATGACGTCCGGAGTTTGGTTGTGACATTAACGAATGACGTTGTTATTATTTTAAAAAATCTTAATTTAATTATTTTTTTCCTACCTAAGCTGATGGTCTAGAGAGACCACGTCAGCGTAGCCTTAACTAGTAGGTGTGCTCACGGGGCTCAAACCTGAGATGTTGCTAACACGAACCCTAGCAAGAGCCGTGCTTCGCAGATCCTACCACCGGATCGGAAACGCGACCCACTGAGAAGATCCGGCGAGAAACTCAGTGGGCTGTCTGTGTTTTAATTTACTCGCCAAGCCCTTCGTTGCAAGCGACGGGTTCGACGAGAACGATGACCGGTATAAGCACGATGACTGATTTAATTTCATGTTTCTGTAACAATATCACAAATTGACAAACAGCACATTGTGTCACATAGATTAAAAAGCTGTAGATCACAGGATGTTTCATATTGTAAATTACGAATAACTCCACAATTGCTTCATACTAATAGGAAATTACATGTACATTTGGCAACACTTAGTTTTAGTATTTTACGTTGATAATACTGTTATTAGCGTGTATCAACTACATACATTCCTCACACGTTTTCGTAACTAGGCAACTGCATTTCCGAAGCACAACGCACTAATAATTATTATGAACAAATAATTCATACGTTTCTTTTAAACTATGCAAGATACGACCTTCGAGATACGAAAGTGTTTTACGTGATAAATATTGATGTATAGTTTTTTCTTTCCATTATAGCAGGTATTATAGTAACAAATGTAAAATAAAGAAACACAAAGTAGACAATATAGAGTAATATAGACGGTGTTATCGCTTAAAACGTCTCCTTAACCGTTTAAGCGGAAAAACACATCCACACATAACTATGTATATAATTAATTGTTATTTGACGTTCTTTTCTCAATCCGATATTTTTATAGTATGGGCTGGATTAACTAACTAAAAACAGTTCATTACCACTTACTCGTGGGTAGCCTAAGGGGCCATTCCAACTACGCGTGGTCGGTGAGCTCGCAGGGCTAAATCTGAGAGGATATGACTAACACTACCCCTGGCAAGAGCAATGCTTCCGTAAATCTACCATCTGATCGGATTGGCGATCCATTGAGATGATTCGGCGAGAAACTCAACTCGTTATGACTATAGATTACGCTGTAAATATGGTCTTAGCTCACACTGCGAAACCTAAAAGAGATGATCTCTCTTATAATGTTCATTAGAAATGTCACATTTCATCAAATATAAAAGACCTTTTAGTGGAATATTTATTTTGGCTATAACATCTGAAATATTTTGCATTGGAGTTCGACTTCGATCCCCATAGTGGAGTAATTCCGGTATCCTATTCTGTGGTATCGACAGCCGTTAAATTGTAATGACAGTGCAGAGATAGACACAGAATAGGCATACTGTAGTTGAGCAAGATTTATTTAAGATAGTTGTGTTATTTACATTTCATTGCACCTAATCATAATGGATTCTTCCTAATATAAAAAAATCTAATCAGTTCTGAAATGTCTCTGAATACCATAAAATTTATAAAAGGTATTTAAATTTAAAAGCTGCCGACAATATAGTTTTGAAATATAAAAAGACGAACATTAGGTGACGGGTAATTCCTAATGTTGCGAAACAAAAGAAAGAACATACCCATCACTGTTCTGGTAGTCGACCACAAATAAAGATTTCAAACTGACTCAATTGCCAAAAAAATAGCAAGCAAAGAAAAACCTGATCTTCAAATAACGCAAGAAAAGAAGAAGAGCGTAAAAAATAAGGCTTAGTAGCAATAATATTGTTAATTTTTGGTAAAGCATAAGCCTACAGATAACTTTTTTCATCATTTTTACAAATTGACATACTGCTATTGATAATACTTGAATGATGGTAAATTGTTTTCTTTTTCACTACATTATTAGTGATATTATGTACAAGTATTAGTTATATTCACATTAGTAGCTCTTAAACAAGATCACTAGGTAAAAAATAACATTACTACTACCAAAAAAAACTCAGACGTATCGCTTAGAATAATTAATTTAAAAAAAGCCGTGAACACGATCCTTAAAAACGAAACCGCCACCTTGAATTTCGTTTTAATCAAATTTTGAATATTGTATTCACGAAACGAAATATCCTTGTCATCCGCTAAACACTTTTTAATTTATTCGCACTGTGTAAAACAATCAAATGCTTTTCGTGAGGATTTGGTTATTGAATTTAATTTCTTTTTAAGTTTTATTTTTTGACGTTTCATTAAGGCTAAACAAAACAATACGAATGGAATTTGTTAACAATGAAAAGAACAAATATCCGCTAATGAAACTGGCTCATTTTTAGGCCGTCGGATGAAGCAACATTTCAGAGTGCCCGACGCAGAGGTACATACATATACTCCGTGTCGTAGATGCCAACTGCGCAAACATGTTGCAGGTCAGAGAAAAGCACCCAAAACACACAATCCATTTGTACGATTGGCAATGCACGCACGTGGAATACCGGAGCGAGTAAACGTCAGACAAATTGGTAAAGTTGCGCTGTTGTTAGCAATTAGCGGAACATGGTTCTCATTGCTATACTCGTTCCGACTCGTACGTGACTTTTAAGTAATACAGCTCTGTTCTACAAATTATCCGACATATTAAATTTGAACCCAGTTAACATTTCTCTTATATAAACAATGTGCTTATCTAGAATCATTATTATAATACGCAAGTACAAACTATTTAAATTTTCGCTTCTATGCGTATTACGGTTGTTCAAGAATATAAAATTAATTTAATGTAATAATTGTTGATTACGCATGGTCGTAAAAAATATTATCTGTTCTATTTCGTTTTACTATTATTTTATCAACTTTTTATTCCGGTGGAATAGAATCAAATTAAAAACATTCACAAAAACGTCTATACAAAAATTAAATTCCAAGGCGACTCCACGACAGTAATTATTATTATAAGTAAGGTTATCGAATGCCATTGCACAGTCTGCCGGAAACACGATCGTGTGGGTACGCCGGTTTTTTAAACAAACTATATTGTACTTTAGAACTTACTTAACAATATAAGGTTTTATTCGTTGGGTAAATTACTAAGCCACTAACTTTTCCTGACTTAGCGATGTCACGTAAATTTCTTAATAGAAACCCGTCACTGGAGACTGACCAATTCGTATTGAGTTCTTCTGAATGTTTTTTTTTAGTATTGAAGGATTACTAGTGGTCGGGAGGCCTTTCCAGTTTCACCAGGGCAGGTGGGCGAGCAAAGGCTCAGCCAGGAGAGGTCTTCTGAATGCCACGAGTGCTCGCCATATGCAATCCTCCTAACAATATAGGTATTTATGTGTTTTATTGAGAAAACTCTCTCCCTCTCTCTTTCTCTCTCTCTCTCTCTCTCGCGCTCTTTCTATCTCTCTGTTCTCTCGTTTGCGTTCCATTAAAAAATAATTTTGAACTGAAATGAAGGCAATGACGTTTTAATTAACATATTATATGTATTAAAAATTATGTTTTTATTTTATCAGTAAAATATAAGAAAACCTTTCGTTTTGTTTTGTTTTAAACGCGTGACTCTTTAAAAAAATTATTTTTATAATTATCGAACGAGCACTTTACGGTACATGGTCTGATTACAGGCGCTTTAAGTAGTACATCGTTCCAGTTTCCTTGCATAAGATTAAAAAAGACAAAGTCTATATCTATATATTAATACGTGAAGCAAAAAGTTTGTACCCCTTTTTAAGAAAATTACGCGCACGGAGGAGTATGAAATTTCCCACGCTTATAGAGAATATAGAGAAGGAGTGCAGAATGCTAATATTTTTTTAAAATAATGCATAAAAGATACTTTAAATCAATAAAGAAAACATTACACACACTACATACCATGTATTTGACGCACACATGCATGCATACTATTTATTGTCAAACTATTGTTCTTGACGTCTGTTGTCAAATTGAGAATAGATTAAATATTTTTTGTCTTTGTTAATATTTTTATAGTGTAGTCTTGGCGAAATTTGTGATTATAGATGTATAAAATACAATCATAATAGTGTACAAACTTACAATTCCAATTAATTATAGTCGAATTCCGACTACTGCGGGACCTCTAGTAATTTCAATTAACTATAGTCGAATTTCGACTACTGCGGGACCACTAGTTAAAATTATTTACAGAGTTACAGCTATCCGCG
The DNA here is from genome assembly GCF_030269925.1 of Bombyx mori. Classification (NCBI taxonomy): domain Eukaryota; kingdom Metazoa; phylum Arthropoda; class Insecta; order Lepidoptera; family Bombycidae; genus Bombyx; species Bombyx mori. The sequence goes on from NC_085111.1 coordinate 11,645,807, forward strand.
TAAAAATGCTTAGAAAAGAATGCCGTCATTTGCGCGAGCACCGTTATTATTTTAATACGAAGCGAATTTCAGAATTAAGATCATATACCACAACGCGAGCGGGTAATTAACATTTAACGGTTTTTTTTTTAAATCTAAATAAGTAAAGTAATGTTTTGAAACACAATCGAAATTCCACAAGCGATGTTCGAAAATTCCTTCGCGGTTTTTATTTCGTCATAAATTAAAGAAATCTTATATTTAAAGTCGAGAATGAAACGCATAAAATAATATACCAAACGAAGTATGCATTAGTATTAGTGTTTTTATTTTTACTAGAGGTCCCGCAGTAGTCGAAATTCGACTATAATTGAGTCGACTATTATCAAAGCCGGCAATGTGACTTTTGGACAATTATTGGTAAATCAGAAAAACGAATTATTGACTTTGTATTCCATTGGCAGTCACAAAACTCTTCTGAACGACATCTTAGATAAATAACAGGTTAAGTATTAACCTTTATTTAATTCAGGTTTTGAACCGTATTCTTTGAAGGAGACGATTATATTCAAATCAATCTGTATTGACATATCAATAACATTTTTTTGTCCAAATGCACAGATTGCTACCTTTGATAATAGACGACTCAATTAATTGGAATTGTAAGTTTGTACACTATTATGATTGTATTTTATACTTCTATAATCACAAATTTCGCCAAGACTACACTATAAAAAATATTAACGAAGACAAACCATATTCTATTCTCAATTTGACAACAGACGTCAAGAACAAAAGTTTGACAATAAATAGTATGCATGCGTGTGTGCGTCAGATACATGGTATGTAGTGTGTGTAATATTTTTTTTATTGATTTAATGTACCTTTTATGCATTATTAAAAAAAAATATTAGCATTGTGCACTTCTTCTCTATATTATGAATAAGTGTGGAAAATTTCATACTCCTCCATCCGCGCAATTTTCGTAAAAAGGGATACATAGTTTTTGCTTCACGTATTAATACATAGATTTTTATTATTGTTATTGTTTAGATTGTAAATTGTAAATTGATTAGATTGTATTCTTCTACCCACTCATTTAAAGCTTTCCTTCGTTAAGAACGGTTAGCTGGTAGAAAACTCAATTGTTGAATTGAGCTCGCCATTTTTATATCTTATCGCAATTACTGTAATATTAACTGTGTGTACAATAAAGAATAAAGAAATGATAAAAAAATTAATAATTTATATGTGCTATTTATGTTTAAAGGTTATCGATATATATACAATAGTAGTTTATCACGCAAACGATAAGTGAACTACGCAAATTAGCCACGTACTTAATTATCTATTAATCAGAATAAATACGCAGTATATCATGTGTGACCGTGATCAGAGAGCAATAACGAATAAAAACATTGTACGGAATTTTGTCGTTTCAAATTTTAATGAGAGATCTGTTTATTATCTCCACGTCTTTCGAAATGTAGGAATGACTATTACTGAGCTGGTATTTTGATTTGCCTTGCTCAAACTAACAACAACAACATCGCTCTAGCGAATATATATTTTGCTGTGATTTTTTTTTATTGCTTAAATAGCCATCTACAGAATCTACAGAATGCCTTTGAAGAGTTTGTTGACTCCCGTGCGCGTGACTTCTCCAAGAACTCTCTCTCTCTCTTCCCAGCTATTTATCTCCCACATGGTGGTGGGGTCAGCTTTCCTGAACGGCATTGAAAAAATACGACAGTGCTTACAGAGATGTCAAGGGTGCATATTTTAATAGCTAAAAATAAAAAATATTTACTAAATTTTTTTATTGCATAGATGTGTGGACGAGCTCACAGCCCAGCTTGTATTAAGTGGTTACCGGAGCCCATAGACATCTACGACGTAAATGCGCCACTCCCTTGAGATGTAAGCTCTAAGGTCTCAAGTATAGTTACAATGGCTGCCCCGCCCTTCGAACCGAAACGCATTGCCACTTCACGGCAGGAATAGGCGGGGCGGTGGTACCTACCCGCGCGGACTCACAAGAGGTCCTACAACCAGTAAAACCATAAATCGATTGAAATTTTCTATAAATCAAACTTTAAAGCTTCTCTACGTATCTTGACCATAAACATTTATTATATTTAGTTATAATTAATTAATTTAATCTAAATACCAATTAAAATTAGGTACATTTCAAGATAATTTTGTAACAAAACCGGAAACGAGCGACTCACGACGCACAGTTACACATATTTTATATCGTCCGACGCTACTAGATATAATATATTTTATGTCTTTGCTTTCTAAACTCGCATCGGAGCCATTAAAAAAAGTTATAAACAATTCTAGCTTACGTCGACATTAATAGATAAAAGTTTGAAAAATTGTAGCGCTAAAAAGTTTTTACGATTGTTTCAAATTAAACTGTCGATTCAAAATTAAATATATACCGTTTTTTTTTTTGTTATCTTGTTTGACAGACTTAATTAGTATAAATATCAATAAAGTTTTCACTCGTGCATTAATAATTTACAATAGATAAGATAGTAAGCATTTCGTCTTCTCGCATTAAAACTGTATAGTCTCAAAACTTACTAATTTTACAGGAGAGTGTTTTAAAGTTTTAACATCTGATATTTCTAATATTAATCATATTTGCAAATTTTATTTTTTTATTTTTTACCAGTTACATTATCTGTCTTTTAAAGTAAGATAAAATTATGTATTGATTATGTTAATAATTATGTTAAAAAAAAAAAAAAAAAAACTACGCTCTTTTGACATTATTTATGAGAAAAATACTGGTGATACCAAATGATTCCGCATATTAACTCAATTTCGAATATTTTTCGAAATTGTATACTTTTAATGCGAAAAGACGATTTGTGCTGAAAAGAAGTCCAAACGAGTTTCAACATATTCGATAATATAAACGTAATTACAATGCTTCGGATGGTTACAATGAAGACGATTACTTTCGTAATGAATTTCATAATGTTATTATGTAAGATAACAGGTAATGTACTAGGTATTGTCAATCTGGACTCACTCGGCGATGCATTAGTTAGCGCTCCTGACTATTGCGCCGTGGGTCGTGGGTTCGATTCCCACATCTGGCAAACATTATGTGATGAACAAATTTGGTTGCTTCGGTCTGCGTGTTTATTATCTATATATGTATATATTTAAACATATGTTTGTCAGTGTCTAGTACCCCGGTCACCGTCCTCGGCGAACCCGTCGCTTGTGACGAAGGGATCGCCGAGTAAATTAACCCAGACACAGCCCACTGAGTTTTTCGCCGGATCTTCTCAGTGGGTCGCGTTTCCGATCCGGTGGTAGATTCTGCGAAGCACTGCTCTTGCTAGGGCCAGTGTTAGCAACACCTCCGGTTTGAGCCCCGAAAGCTCATTTACGCGCTAGTGTAACGCTGATATAGCCACTCAAGGCTATCAGCATAGGTAGGAAATAAAAAATAAAAAACAATCTGGTAACCACAACACAGGGAATCTTAAATCAGGGCCGGATGACCGTGCGTGATTTGTTCCCAATTATTAAAATATGATTACTGATAGTCTGTTAAGATCTGTTTTAATTTATCATTGTTATATTAAATTTTTAAACGGAATTCTGTGGATTACCTGAATATAATAGAGCAAGAGCCCGCGACAGCGAGACCTTCGTTATTTTATAAAAGCTGAAAGTTTCTCTGTGTATGTCTCCAACACAGGTAAGAACGACCCGCGAATATAGAGTTTCGATTGTGGTTACTTGGGCAGGTAACAGGCAGTAAAGGTATATAAAATAGTACCTTAAATTTGTTAAAGTATAAAGGTTTTTTTTTTTTATATTTACTCCAGAATATCTTTAGAAATCACGATATCCGTTGCCGGACACTTTTTCCAGTTGTTACCCCCTGCCAGACACCCCTAAACTTTAATAAATTTTAATTATACTTTCGTTATACTATAAAAGCTAAATTTTATATATGTTACTTAGGGACTTATAAAAATATGTTACCCCAATAGCCGGACAGTTTTAATGGTTCTTACATCTTGCCAGACACATTGAGAGCCCGCTGTAGGTGCGAGCGCGAGGTAGCAACTGTTCAAGCGGGTGTGAGCGAGATAGAGTGCTTAGTCTATTGTGATCTTTTACTGCACATCAGCTGTCGTTTATAGGATTTATCCGTTCTAAGCAGTGATATAGAGGCGCTACTCGGCATGGGAAGCTTTGTCATTCTGGCGGGCGACCTAAATTGTAAACATATCAGGTGGAACTCACACACCACAACCCCTAATGGCTGGCGGCTCGACGCGTTAGTCGATGATCTCGCCTTCGATATCATCGCTCCGCTAACCCCGACTCACTACCCGCTAAATATCGCGCATCGCCCGGATATACTCGACATAGCGTTATTAAAAAACGTAACTCTGCGCTTACACTCGATCGAAGTAGTTTTAGAGTTAGATTCAGACCACCGCCCCGTCATTATGAAGCTCGGTCGCGCTCCCGATTCCGTTCCCGTCACTAGGACTGTGGTGGATTGGCACACGCTGGGCATTAGCCTGGCTGAATCTGATCCACCATCGCTCCCGTTTAGCCCGGACTCTACCCCGTCTCCTCAGGATACCGCTGAAGCCATAGACATCTTAACGTCACACATCACCTCGACATTAGATAGGTCATCGAAGCAAGTTGTGGCGGAGGACTTCCTTCACCGCTTCAAATTGCCCGACGATATTAGGGAACTCCTTAGAGCTAAGAACGCCTCGATACGCGCTTACGACAGGTATCCTACAGTGGAAAATCGTACTCGAATGCGTGCCCTACAACGCGACGTAAAGTCTCGCATCGCCGAAGTCCGAGATGCCAGATGGTCTGATTTCTTAGACGGACTCGCGCCCTCTCAAAGGTCTTACTACCGCTTAGCTCGTACTCTCAAATCGGATACGATAGTAGCTATGCCCCCCCTCGTAGGCCCCTCAGGCCGACTCGACTGAATAAGGCGATATTGATATCGCCTTATTCATCAGTTCAATATCGACGACAATGAGGAAAATTATAAGAACGATTAAATATTTTTCTTTGACATGTAATATTTTGTTTGTACTTTATAATATTAAAATAACCTTTTTTATTTTCTATAATATTGCTATGAACGTAATAAAATAATTTTTTTATTGGATACCTTAAAAGATCACAATAGACTAAGCACTCTATCTCGCTCACACCCGCTTGAACAGTTGCTACCTCGCGCTCGCACCTACAGCGGGCTCTCAATGTGTCTGGCAAGATGTAAGAACCATTAAAACTGTCCGGCTATTGGGGTAACATATTTTTATAAGTCCCTAAGTAACATATATAAAATTTAGCTTTTATAGTATAACGAAAGTATAATTAAAATTTATTAAAGTTTAGGGGTGTCTGGCAGGGGGTAACAACTGGAAAAAGTGTCCGGCAACGGATATCATGATTTCTAAAGATATTCTGGAGTAAATATTTAAAAAAAAAACCTTTATACTTTAACGAATTTAAGGTACTATTTTATATACCTTTACTGCCTGTTACCTGCCCAAGTAACCACAATCGAAACTCTATAATCGCGAGTCGTTCTTACCTGTGTTGGAGACATACACAGAGAAACTTTCAGCTTTTATAAAATAACGAAGGTCTGGCTGTCGCGGGCTCTTGGGCTATAATGATATAATTACCAAAATGAAAAAATATATATTATAACACAATTTATATTACAATATCATTTCAAGGAAACGTTTTAAACAACGAACTATGACTCAATTCGATCGAATACATTTTTGTTTAGTTGACATAATTAAAATAAATTATATATTACGAGTATTATGGAGGAATTATATTTAAATTACTCATTTGATTCATGTGGAACAACAACTGACTAATGGCCGTTCATTCATGACACTTCTCAATTCACGATACGATTTTCGTGCTGTATACAAAAAAAAAAAAAAACATAACACATAACAGAAAACAATAGCAGCCCATCATCGGTGACGGTTCGATTCACGAATCCCATTGTTCGCATCGTTAAATCGAAGCGCACCTCCGCAGTGAGGATGAATGGATGCACTTGTCGCGTGCATCGTTTTTCGAGGAGCTTATCATTGTAGAGCGAGCGTGTTGTATTTGTAGAGAGGTACTGTGAGCCGCCGCGGTACCGCCGTCGACCAGGCTCCTGCGTCAGTTACGTCGCGCACACCGCACGGGACGTTCATCTATCAGCCACAGAGCTCAGCGGGCGTCAGAACCCGCGTCCCAGTCCGCGCCCGCCCTTATCAAAACATACCCGCATTCGCATCGATCCGCATGTCTTTACGCACCTCCCAGTGATAACGTACTCTCGACTACTACGTGACTGTGACTCGGTTAATACGTTTAACATAAACACTAGTGTTGTGTGTTGACATATTGTGTGTTCTTTAAGTTAAATTTATCGGGTGAATCGTTCGAGCTTTTAGCAAATTGGAAAATTTTAGTTTCGACAGTAAGTTATGTTTACCTTTTAAAAATTGAATTGCGCCGAATTCAAAAAAATTTAAACTAACTATAACTATAATAATAGCGCTAAATTACCAAAAATATATTTACGAATGCTAAGTTTTCGTTCAATTTATCTTGTACACATTATGAATTGCTTCTTTTTTATTTAATAAAAGTTTTACTTTCACCTTTTCTCCATTCTGGGTGCCGTCTAATTTCAGACAGTCACGGTTAATACGAATTGGTAAATAAAACAAAACTGCACACTCCTCACTAAGTAACTGGGTCAGATGATACGGTTTACTTGCATTTTTAAATATATATTTAATCAGATTGTTGAAACCTGCTTTTAAAAGAAAAAATGAACTGCTATGATTTTAAAAACATATTTTAATTCAGCTTTCACGAGAGCATAAAGAAGCGCATTAGTACCTACTTGAAAATCTTGATTTGAAATCCACAAATAGGGTTTGTGTCGTTCTTAAAACACATGGATATTTTTACACCGAAACGCAGACATTAAAGAAAGCCGAAACGAATAGGAAGAGCAGCTGTCCGTAATGAAACAAACCCAATTTTATTACCGCTTTAGGTTTGTGTTATCCCTTAGTAGAAATTATAATTATACATGGGTAATTGTTTGATATCGTAACGTCATTAAGTAATAAGAACGAAAATTTTATAGATAATAAAGAAACATCGTTGTAATTAAAAAATTAAGTCAGATTTAACTTAAATTATATCTGCATTTTATGGCCTTAAATGGACAAACTCGTTCACGGCTCACCCGGTATTAAGGGACTACAAAACGCCATTCCCGCATCATAATCGCAGCCCCCTTTTAGACATGAGATTAATTTAAAATTACCTACTGCGTTAGAAATACGGTTTACAGCACACTTGCTACACTAACAATTAAATATATCACTTACATATCGAATGAATAATAAGTCTCGTGTTGTATTTATTTACTGGTGGAAGGACAAATTGTAAGTCCACACGACTATGTGTTTGTTTCGTGTAGCGTGTTTCAGTTTGATTTTTTTCCTACCTAATCTAGTAACCTCAAGGGGTTACTCTTACTAGATTTTCCAAGGTAGTAATAGATGACCTCGCGGGGCTCTAACCTGAGGACGTTGCTAATACTAGCTCTAGCAAGAGCAGTGCTTCGTAGCATCTACCACCGGATCGAAAACGCGACCCATTGACAAGATTCGGCGAGAAACTCAGTGGGCTGTGTCTGCGGATGGTAACAGCATTCATAGTGATATCTTCAGTCTCCGGTAACTGCTTAACAGCGGGTCGACCGTGAGCTCATTTACCCAACTGTACCGATAAAAAATTGTGATTTCAAATATCCTCTGTAATAGTCCTTGGCTCGTCTTAGCATCTATGTCAATTAAAAGCGAATACATCAAATTTTACATTACATTATCCTCAGCACTAGAGGTTTTCAGCTTTAACACTGTAAACAGGATTAGGGACCCCGGTAACCGTACTCCAACTGACCCAAGCCCGCTGAGTTTCTCGCCAGATCTTCTCAGCGGGTCGCGATGCCGATCCGATGCCGATCGGCACGAACTGCTCTTGAGTTGTTAGGTCTCCTTTGGAGGTGGTCGGGCAGTTGTTAACAAATCCTATTCCTCCTGGCTGAGCCTTTGCTCGCCCACCTGTCCATACTGAAAAGGCCTTAGGGCCACCTAATCCTTCCTTCATAAAAATTCATCAAATTTTGAATTATTATTTTATGAGAATGATGGCATGATGGTTACCCTACCAGAGCATAATTTATTTTCGGGATTCTTAGCTATAATTAAAACAACGTTAACGATTTACTTAATCTCGCGCTGTTTATTTTCATTTTATTGGGTAGTTAGCAAAATATTCAAACGTCGACGAATAGCACTTTAGTCGTCCGTGACCACGAAAGCTTTAAAATGCAATGAAAATAATGAACGCCAGATTAAATCGTCAAATTAGTTTTAATTGTGATTAGGAATTATCGTGTACAATTAATGGCTGTGTGGTTTCGGCCAAGTTTAGCCTCATCTCGTTTCTTGTCGCGGGTATTGATCTGAGAACGGATAGAGGTAGAAAAGATAGTCAGAATGTAAAATTCGTCACTACGACTCAAATGGATTTAATTAAATCTTCGTCCAGGGCCATACCTAATATGAAATGCAAATCTTTTGCTGCCTAAACCACAGCAGTCGCACAATGTGCGAAGAGGGATTTCTCTACAACAATTAAAAAGGATGGTAGTAGGTACTTAGCAATACGCGATGGGTAAACCTTCACCAGTACTGAAGATAAGAAGAGCCGGAAAAGTTAAGCAGACGAGGTGAGGATGACTAAAAAGATACTGGAGGTAGGACGTCTAGTGAGTTGACACGGGTAGGTTAAACCACCCTGCCTATTTCTGCCGTAATACGTTTCGGTTTGAAGGGTGGGGCAGCGGTTGTGCTGTAAAAACTGAGACTTAGAACTCATGTATCAAGACGGGCGGCAGCATTAACGTTGCTAATGTCTATTGGTTCCAGTGACCACTTAACGCTAGATCTGTAATGAGCTTCCTTTTTTGCGATTACGAGGAAAAACGTTATGCACTTAATTTCCGCCACTAATAAATTACTCAATTATTGTGTTAACTCGAGATAAATAAAATTAATTAAAGCAAATTTTGTCATTTTGCACTAAATAATGTAGCGGTGATAGCATCTTCTGGCGATCTGACAATAGTTGTTGTTTGAAGAAGCCGGGTCACTAAATATATTAACAACTAGCGACCCGCCCTCGCTTCGCTTCGGAAACATTAAAACACACATGAAACCAAAAAAATAAAAAAAATAAAAATGAAAAAAAAGTAGCCTATGTTCATCAGGGACAATGTCGGCTTCTAATGGAAAAATAATTTTTCAAATCGGTCCAGTAGTTTCGGAGCCTATTCGAAACAAACAAACAAACAAATCTTTCCTCTTTATAATATTAGTATAGACAGAGGAGACTAGATGAAACCATATTGGGAAATTGTCCTAATTACTCCGGTTAATTATTATTTTGTTTGAATCGTTCGAATTAGTACTTATTCGAGAATTTCAGATATATGGAATTAGAGTGCCACAATTAAGCATTCGGAATAAACAATTTTAATCGTATAAAGATCAGAATGGAAATTTAAATAAAATTTTAATTGTAGGTAATTAAGGTAGGTATACTTTAATCCGTGTTTTAAGATAACATATGATAGTAATTAGTTGTTTCAATTCGAATATAATTACAGTGGGTCGTAAAAAGTACTTCGTAACATCACATTGCTGCAGAAACGTTTGATGAAATATCATCTGGGGTCTCCTGGGTTAAGAAGTCAGTTTTGAAATTTGTAAAATTGATGTGTTGTTCAGAACGTTTTGTATTTATAGCATTAGAAAAAAACCACATCAAAAATACTTTTTTTTTTCAATTGATTCCGAATCGTTATGTAACGAAACTATAAAGAATAAATTTAGGGTTTTATCATCATCCTCAGCCCACAGACGTCAGCCCAGGCACAGGCCTCCCCCAAGATTCGACATAATGACCCACGCAGCCTAGCTTGGCAATTATGACCGCCTCCCCCTCAAATTGGCTGTTCGAGATGACTGACCCTCCATCTGCTTTTTACCATCACACCTCTCGCTATCGGAAGAGAGTTCATTCAAACTATGTGGAGCCACGGCGGGATGGATGTAATATGCTCTGCGTAAACCCTGTCCCGCCGTCTCAATAGCTCCGACTGGGTTCCCACCCGGTCCGGGGTAGGGCGCCGGCTGTGAGCGGCAGGAGTTTTAGTGAGGTTCAACTCCCACATACGGGGATCCGGCGATTTTCTCCTGTGGAAAACTATCTGGAGCCGTTGTGTTCATCGACAGTGCGTTTTCAGAGATCTTTTATGCCACATCCCATGCGGCTTTAGAACGAAATCCCCTCCACGGTGTTTCCAAATAGCTATGACATGTCCTTCTTCAAGCGAGGCTTGCGGACAGTACTTACGCAGTAGTAGACAGCTACTTGGTTGCGCCTCTGACGTTGCCAACGTCCATAAGCGCCGGTAACCACTTACCATGAAGTGGGCCGTGTGCTCGTCTTCCTACAAAGGCAGTAAAAAATATACTGTAATGACATAATAATATTTTGTTCGTAATGTTCTGTACAATTTTCAAATCAAATAGTATTAAATAGTTTTCCTAGCTGGATACGATGAAAACATCGTTTTAACCATTAAGGCCACGCACGCTTTTAACTTACATACTTACTTGTGTTTTCCGTCCGTTGTCATTCCGATCTCAATTTTTCATCTTGTATCTTAACTGGTGGTAGGACCTTTTGTGAATCACAAAGTCAGGCGGAGTACCACCACCCCGCCTATTTCTGCCGTGAAGCAGTGATGCGTTTCGGTTTGAAGGGTGAGGTAGCCGTTGTAACTATACTTGAGACCTTAAAACTTATCTCAAGGTGGGTGGCGCATTTACGTCGTAGATGTCTATGGGCTCCAGTAACCACTTAGCTCCAGGTGGGCTGTGAGCTCGTCCACCCATCTATGCAATAAAATAAAAAAAACGATCTGTTAATGTTTTTTAATTACACTTACTATATAACTATTTAGATAATATTTACTTACCTTTACCTTACTTACCTTACTTACCTTTTACTGGTGGTAGGACCTCTTGTGAGTCCGCGCGGGTGGGTACCACCACCCTGCCTATTTCTGCCGTGAAGCAGTAATGCGTTTCGGTTTGAAGGGTGGGGCAGCCGTTGTAACTTACTTGAGACCTTAGAACTTATATCTCAAGGTGGGTGGCGCATTTACGTTGTGGATGTCTATGGGCTCCAGTAACCACTTAACACCAGGTAGGCTGTGAGCTCGTCCACTCATCTAAGCAATAAATAAATAAATAAATAAATTTAAAAGTTCAAAAGTACTCTACTTTCTCCGTATAATGTCCGACAAGTTTTTTTATTGCTTATATGACTGGACGAGCTCACAGCCCACCTGATGTTAAGTGGTTACTGGAGCCCATAGACATCTACAACGTAAATGCGCCACCCACCTTGAGATATAAGTTCTGAGGTCTCAATTATAGTTACAACGGCTGCCCCACCCTTCAAACCGAAACGCATTACTGCTTCACGGCAGAAATAGGCAGGGTGATGGTACCTACCCGTGCGGACTCACAAGAGGTCCTACCACCAGTAATTACGCAAATTATAATTTTGCGGGTTTGATTTTTATTACACGATGTTATTCCTTCACCGTGGAAATCAATCGTGAACATTTGTTGAGTACGTATTCCATTAGAAAAATTGGTACCCGCCTGCGGGATTCGAACACCGGTGCATCGCTCTACACGAATGCACCGGACGTCTTATCCGTTAGGCCACGACGACTTCTCGATTCATTCGCTTACCGTTCTTCCTTAACCAGACCCGAGATAGTTAAATCGAAACGCATATTGCAATCAACATATCCGAGATAATTCAATGATCAAGAACCAGCACAAATTGGTCTTAATTACTGTTATATTGCTATTTAAAAAAAAAAACACTAAGACGATGCGCCCGTTAAAATCACTCGAGTGAACTCACTGGACCGCGACCGCGAAAGATTTATTATCTTAATTCACGTCCGAAATTATTTCATATCCCGCTGAATAACATTCACTACGGTTATTTCACTCGTTTATAAATAAATATGTATAACATTCGAATAAACAATACAGTAAAACGGTGCCTACTTTCTAACATAAATAATTTAATAAGATCAATTTGCTTTGACATTCTGGAGTGAGCGCCAATTAATAATAATTGTTTTAATTAGTTAATTCACAGCTGTTTCATGCAAAATATAATTATAAATTTATTACAATTTCAACAAAATCCTTATTAACTGAAACTTACAAACAAATTTATGTTGTCCGTTAATAGCTTCAGATCAAGTTGGATGACCTATTAATATAAATGAAGTGTAACTCTAGCTCACGCCATGTTTTCTCCCTTTTTGTTTTTTTATAGTGAAAAGTGATCAAGCGCAGGCCTCACTTGATATTAAGTGGTTAGCGCATGTTTACATCGATCTTACATTGTCTTACTCTTACGTTCACATGTGAAATGGACTTTCAATTCAAAAGCGATAACGCGGTGTAACTATCATTAGAAACTCATTATGTAATAATGTACCTAATACAAAAAAAATATGATTTTCTCAAAAAATCCGCTCCGTAATCTCATAGGTCATGTTAGTTTGATTTCAATGTCACAGATCTCAATAATACCCCTGGTACAAAATCAACTTAGTTACGTAACAAATATTCTGGTTTATATTTTTGAAGTACGATTTTATTTCCAACCTGAGGAAGTGTGAAAGTAGCCCCGGTAATCAACAAAGTAAAGAGCGGACGGTTAGCGTGGTATGGACATGTGATGCGTAGAGAGGAGATGCATGTTCCTAGGAGATGTATGGAAATGGTAGTGCAAGGTAGAGGGGGAAGAGGTCGACCAAAGAAGACATGGATGGAGTGTGTGAATGACGATATGAGAGAGAGAGGAGTGAGTGTTGAGATGACGGCTGAAAGAGAAAAATTAACTGTACCGACCCCACCTAGTGGGATAAGGTGGAGAAAAAGAAGAAAAAAAAGAAAAATATTTTATTTCCAACCCAAGCACGTGTAGCTTTGAGGGGTGATTCAGTTTCTCCCGGCCAATAGACGAAGTCACGGGGCTCAGCCTGAGAGAATTGGCTAGCACTTGAAATCGTCGAAAAAAGTGCTCCGCTGAATCGACCACCGGAAGTGTGCTGGCATACATTCAATAATCCGCATCTCTATCTCTTGACGGTCGAACAGCCACCGCATCGCCACTAGTTTCTTCACAGCTGCAATGTTTCGTGAAGTGCGCACACACATGCGGCCTCAATGCCAATCGAGCTTCACAATTATCTTCTATATATTAATACGTGAAGCAAAAACTTTGTATCCCTTTTTACGAAAATTGCGCGGACGGAGGAGTATGAAATTTTCCACACTTATAGAAAATATAGAGAAGAAGTGCACAATGCTAATATTTTTTTAAAATAATGCGTAAAAGATACGTTAAATCAATAAAGAAAACATTACACACACTACATATCATGTATTTGACGCACACACGCATGCATACTATTTATTGTCAAGCTTTTGTTCTTGACGTCTGTGGTCAAATTGAGAATAGATTAAATATTGTTTGTCTTTATTAATATATTTTTATAGTGTAACCTTGGCAAAGTTGTGGTTATAGAAGTATAAAATACAATCATAATAGTGTATAAACTTACAATTCCAATTAATTATAGTCGAATTTCGTCTACTGCGGGACCGCTAGTTAATCTAGATCAGCAGTAACAATCATTGATACGTCCACTGAAGGCGCATAGTTGTGATCGTTAACGTCCAGTGAATTTCAAGTACAGAGCTCGAGTTTTATTTAAAATGCATTTCATTACCGCGGTGATTCGATTAAAATAATATACGTTCATTAGAAATTTCATTGCATGAGATTAAATTTCACTAATTTCTAAACTTGAATACAAAAGTTGAATACGATGCAATAAACAAATCGGAGAATATTATTATTTTTGCACTAAGTGTATTTATTACACTAAGTACATATTTTATATTACAGTAAATTACAGCAACTATCAATAGATCGATGCGACGTCATCAGACAGATACGAAATGAAATGTATTCAAGAAGAACCATTTGAGTCACAGGGCTCGGACGTGATAATGTTCAAGATAAAAGAAGTCATTATGGAATAACTGTTTCAGAGATGTCAATTGAACGTAATACCATATCTAATAGATCGAACTTTACTGCAATTACGTTATCTATACAAAATAAAGCTTTTTATTCGAATGCATTTAGATACGTAGGACGATCGGGCAGGACCCGTTCATTAGTTTGAGACTTCATAACTTACAACTTTGTTGCGAACATAATCTCATTATTTCTGTACAGCTTCTCTACGATTTACGACACGTAATTTATTACATGCTCTAATAGGAATATCGTTAAAGATTCTCAATGGCGATTAGAAACGTCATAATTTTAATTTAATTATATAGCAATCTTTAAGAAGATTTACGAGCTGAGCTCCACTCTCCTAAATCTCTCGCCTTGCACAATCACAACCAGCGAACGAATGGTTGAAACATCATCTAAGTGTTTTAAAAAAAGAACAAATTGGCCGCCAACTTGTTTGGCGTAACTCCGGAAGCGAACTGGTTTCAATGAACAGAGATAAGTATTGATTGGAATTTTAATTTTTACTAATGAAAGACGTTCGTAAGCGGCCGCCCCAGACTGGTCGAGAATCGTTTTACTGAGTCTATTACGCGTATTAAGTAACTCAGCGGCTTTCACTGAAACTAACAAGCTATTAAAATCAGAGCAGCACGCAACACCATTTAGGTAACTCAATAACTGCAAATTGTAGATCACTTGACCACGCTACAACGACGTATTGATTTCAATCGACCATAAACAATCACATAATTTAGTATCTTCTTCCTGTATAGAACGTGCTTATAGCATGAATCAACATTCATTTTTATTGTATATGACTGTGTTGAAATAATACACTACTAATGTACATATGTACACAGGATACTATGTTCAAGCTTTTAAGAACCTTAATTAAAAAACATATTATAAGTTAATTATTAGATAGGACACTAGATTTTCAAGTAAATTTAAAAATCCAAACATTATTACGTGTAATTTTTATTTTGCTTCTAATTTTACTATGCACTATGTAGGTTAATGTTGGCAGATTATATTGTAGGCCCTCACTGATAGGTATCATACGTCATTCTGCGTATTTCTGCCCTTAACAATTTTATTTTTAATTACACTATGATGCAATTAGTGTCCGGTAACCGCTTCAAAAAGGCTGTGAGCTCTACAACACAATAAACGAAAAAACACAACAATAGCTATAGAGAAGTATAATCAATTTGATTGTTGTAAGCACGAATTTTTTTTTACCATCGCACTGCCCGCCACCGGAGTAGAGTTCATCCATACTACCTGGAGCCACTGCGGTCATCCACAGTGCGTTTCCAGAGATCTTTCTTGCCACGTACCATCCGGCTATGGAATGAGCTCCCCTCCACGGTGTTTCCCGAGCACTATGACATGTCCTTCTTCAAACGAGGCTTGTGGAGAGTATTAAGCGGTAGCCAACAGCTTGGCTCTGCCCCTGGCATTGCTGAAGTCCATGGGCGACGGTAACCACTCACCATCAGGTGGGCCGTATGCTCGTCTGCCTACAAAGGCAATAAATAAAAAAATAAAAAAACGTATGGAATGTGCTGATAAATTTCGTATCCGTGAAGAATAGTCATACTGGTTGCTAAACGTGAAACAGTGAATCATTTCACTAACGAATCGTACGGATTAAGCGTGGAACAAATCATAACCGCCAGTTCCGGATCATAAAATCTGGTATCGTGATCCGATCTAGTTGTTTTGTGAATAGCATGCTCGCGTGATGACAGACTAGAACGCCATGAAACCAAATAAACAGTACAGTGATTATAATTCTGCGGTCTGGTGCTAATAGCGCGAATATCAATAATCACTATTTTTAGTATTAAGCGTTAGAACAATGAGCCACAAACGCCCACTGAGTTTCTCGCCGGATCTTCTGAGTGGGTCGCGATTCCGATCCGGTGGTCGATTCACGAAGCACTGCCCTTGCTAGGGCTAGTGTTAACAACGTCCTCTGGTTAGAGCTCCGTGAGCTCACCTACTTGTTCGGTGAATCTAGTATGACTTCTCGAGGTCACTACAATAGGTAGGAAAAAAAGAGCCACAAATAATATTTAATAATTACATGGCAATTATTGTGGTACCACAAAAAAAAACTTATTTTAATTTTTGATAAACTAACACTCTTGAACACAAAAAATATCGTATCTGTTCAATAAAGCAGCGCTTTAGCCCTTTTAGCTCTGGGCCACAGAATTAATGAACATACGTAAGCGACCGTAGACGTATGACAATATTTGTATGTATATTGTTTAAATGAATGTAAACGGAGTGTGGGCAGTGAGCTCTCAGTTTGATATTTATTGTACAACCGAAAACATCCTCCGCATTAACATTAAAATACAGCCGCAGATGCGTAGATAAAGATAATAACACTTCAACCTCAATAAATAAACAAAATTAATCAAACGACCCCGAGCTAATCAGTGTTGCAACAAAATTATCTCTTATGCTAATTATTTTATATCGTAAATATCTTCAATACAAAGTGCTTTAGATCTAATTCGGTTCGGGGAAACAGTCGAGTTTGTTTTATTACCAGCTATTAATGTCTCATAGCTGGACGTGCTTGATTTACCTATGCCGGATTTATGTAATGCGAGACCACTTAACTTCCAACACCGCCTTTGGTACATCGTTTTAATCTAATCAACTACCTGTTAAAGAGCATTGACCCTCGTAAATATTATCTGTTAAGTCAATATCGAGTCCCCAACATCCTTCAGGAATGGTAACAAATGACGGACCGTAATTAAAAACGATGGTGCATTTTTTCATTGCAAACAGGTTCCAGCGCAAGCTACAAAAGACTGCATTCAAATCTTGTTGTACTTGATTTTGTTTTGTATACAATGAATGGTGGTTATGAGAGTGTTAAAATTTTATTAAGGGTTATATTGTTGTAGGTCGTAAAAAGAGCATTTTGGTGTAGGAGGATAAGCGCTTACGTAGGGCATTTCTATTAAATGGCTGCGTCCACCCACGGCACGTGTGAGTTTCGTCCCTCCACCGCCCACGTGATTGTAAATTGGTCCCATAACTGTATCCACGGCAAATTACTCATAGGCCACAAACTTCTATTATTCTTATTTATTATATCTACTCTTAACATTCTTAATACACTTTTAGTTAATATACTGCTATTTAAATGGACAATCTTATTTCAAAAATATAAAAATGTTTTATCCTTAATTTTATTCTAAAAAAAAAAAGGTGTAAGTACTTTCAAAACAAATAACATAGCAATTACCTACGTTACCTTGCCTATTTAAATTTACTGTTCAACGCAAATATGTAAACTAAACACTATTTCGAGAATACAGCTAAAGTGATTTTATGTTTAAAGACTAAGTTAAAGTTATACGCTTTAGCGAGCTTCTAAAACGCATATTACGCGGGATGCGTAATGAAGGTTTTAGCATCTTCCTGTTAATAATAAAATAAGATGTAACAGTATATTATTATGGATATACATTAAATAACGTTGCTAAGTATGAAGCCTATAATATTGTACTCCATTATTTAAAGGTTAAAAAAAATCTTAAACTTATTCAAAGATCACCTTGATAAGCCATTAACGATTGTTGATTAACAATACTAA
Source organism: Bombyx mori (assembly GCF_030269925.1). Lineage (NCBI taxonomy): Eukaryota > Metazoa > Arthropoda > Insecta > Lepidoptera > Bombycidae > Bombyx > Bombyx mori. The sequence continues at coordinate 11,663,742 of NC_085111.1, forward strand.
ATCTTGATTCGCAACGCGGCATTACCGTCGGTACATTACAAATGTCCCTCAGAGTGAAACTTTACACTAATGATCTTGGCCGAGATAACCACAGCACTGCAATGTTAGGATACCTCGGCTCAAATACTGATTCGCGGGTCACCGCATGTCTTGAGAGCTCCTTTCGCAGCTACCACATAATATTACCGATGCGTTGTGAACTGATGCTAATGAGATACCAAAATAATATATCGTTAGTTTATTTAAAAAAAATGAAACATGTGATTTTCTTTATTCTTGAGTATAATTCTACAATCTTGCAAGGACATAAAATTAAATTCAATATTTGTAAGCAGAGTATGATATTGGTTTGCGGTTGCGAATTCATCTCGAATGAAGAATGATGAATTCATCTTACATGGTAAACTCATCTTGTAAAATATTTTTTTCTTATATTTATCTCCTTTATTATGAACAAGACCTTTTCTTAAGAAAACGCGTACTTAAGACGAGATACTTCCACGATTATGGAACAAGAACACGGTTTAATAATGAAACCTTTAAAGATATACAAATTGATTTCATTACTGAGGCGTAAAGCGTATAAAACCCTTAGTACTTACGTCATGATAGTTTCTAGTGCGAAGCAGTCGGCAGTTTCAGTTTGAAGGGTGTGATAGCCCAGATTTCTTCTTCAATAACAACAATAACTCCTCTTCTTCTTGCCTTTATCGTATATTATGTGAGGTAAAAGCAGTATGTCCTTCTTTTTTTCCTACCTATGCTGATAGCCTTGAGAGGCTATATCAGCTTCTCCTTGACGTGTAGGTAAGCTCACGGGGCTCAAACCGGATATGTTGCTAACACTGGCCCTAGCAAGAGCAGTATTTCGCAGAATCTACCACCGGATCGGAAACGCGACTCACTGAGAAGATCCCGCGAGAAACTCAGTGGGCTGTGTCTATGGGTTAATTCACTTGTCGAGCCCTTCGGTTCAACGAGGACGGTGACCAGTGCTTGAGGTACCTAAAAGCCCTTTAATGGATCGGGATAACGACAAGAGGGTTTTCATGTCGTGCCGCCTTTTCAAAGTGGCGCAATGATGCCGACTGTAGATACATACTGACTGAGTCAAGCTCCTGGTCATCATGGAGACCCACATTCCTTAAGAACCATGGTACTCCGACGGCTATCCTGCAAAAACGGGATTGAAAGACTTGAAGGCGTTTCAAGTTGGTGCGGGCCGCGTGAGCGAACACTACGCTTGCATAGGTCATGACCAGAGTATGTCCTCTTATCAAACTGCATAGGGACTTGGCATGAATTTTAGGCCCGACCTCTTGCCTTTTTTTCGAGCCTGAAGCCGAATCTCCTACGAGGTCCCCGCACCTACGTGGCACGCAGGTTATGGGTATGGCAGTGGGTCTAGACGGTCAACAGATGTTGCGAGTGGGCCGCGGGCCCAAGGGATGGAATTTAGGACCCTACCCACTAAACGACTCCCCTACACTCTTTCACCCCGGCCACTTGCCTTCGTCAACTTTCCTCGAGTAGTACACCTGCAGTAGTTCATTCAGTAGTAGCCATTACAACATGCCACCGTAAGGGACTTTTCTGTTTCTTCTTTTTGTGTTCTATGATTTGCATTTTATTAATGTAAAAATTTACAATAAAATAACAAGACATTTTCATTCCTCATGTCTGAGGGTCGTGACCATCTCCTCCCATTATCTTTCTTTGGATGATGTTTCTGAAAGCCTATGCTAATAACAATTCAAAACTATTTGCAATAGTTTTCGACGAAACTTCAAGTGTATACGTAAATTATCTTGTAAAATTCCGTGGTGTTTTACGTGCACTCTCAAATAAAAACAATACTTTTCTTTTTTGTTTCAAAGCCAGGTAGCAGCAAAACCTGTATGCTAATACTTAGTGTGTGGTAGCCGCTGTGAGAGAAACGTGTCTTAATAATTATCGTGCCTACACCAGAAACTAAGCTTGGAGAGAAAGCTTAATCTAAGACAAAAAGATCCTCCCTAACTTCATTGTGAAAGATTTACAGATATTATTTTCTTCGATATATACTTAATATCTCAAGACACTTATAAACCATTTCATTATTAGTACACCGTACGTTTCAATTTATGAATAGACTGATCCGTAAATGCAAACTTTCGCCTATTATGCTTTGACCAGTCCGAGACATTCAACATTACTTCAACACACATTACATACTGGCACGTTATAATTTTACTAGAGGTCCCGCAGTAGTCGAAATTCGACTATAATTAATTGGAATTGTAAGTTTGTACACTATTACGATTTTATTTTATACTTCTATAATCACAAATTTCGCTAAGACAAAAAAATATTAAAAAGACAAACAATATTTAGTCTCAATTTGACAACATACGTCAAGAACAAAAGTTTGACAATAAATAGTATGCATGTGTGTGTGCCTCAAATCATGGTATATAGTGTGTGTAATGTTTTCTTTATTAATTTAATGTATCTTTTATGCATTATTTTAAAAAAATATTAATATTGTGCACTTCTTCTATAGATTCTCTATAAGTGTGGAAAATTTCATACTCCGCCGTTCGCGCAATTTTCGTAAAAAGGGATACAAAGTTTTTGCTTCACGTATTAATATATAGATTAGTAAACAAACGAGTATTCATGTGACAAGTATAATAATTAATCAACGGAATAATTGTGAGCACGCGCCGTACCGTGGATTGTCGGACGTTTTCTTGAATAGCTGTTTTACCGTAAACGGTTCTTTGGTGTTTAATCACGTCGACTGACCGCTTGCTTGCGTACTCGTCATAAGTAGCCAAGAAACACTTCAAGTATAATTAGCGATACAAAACGATTGACTAATAGAAGAACATAATTTGATCGTTAACTTCCTTTGATAAGTAAAAAGGCACAATAACAAAATTAAAACTAGGTATTACAGCGCTTAAATACATTTTGACGTGGGAAATGATTTATAAAAACGTGTAAGAACCAAAACAATCAAAAGGCGGAAGAATATCATTACAACTTATTTTAGTGAGTTGAAGAGAGACGTGTTCAAGAAACGATCGCTAGCTGACTTCAAGGACATTTTTTACAAATAAATCGAGTTCCAAGGGTTCGTACTCTGTGTTTGCATGTCATTTTACGTGGCCGGTTCAAATCCTTTATACATAGCCATTAACCGCTTTTTCAACGCCGCTCTATTGTCCTTCAATAAATGGCGATAAAACTCTCTGTGTGTTGGAATTTTTATATTTCCGATCCTTAGACGGGCCTGGAATTATGATAGCGAAGGCGTAGTTAACTTATGTTTATTTAAATATAATATTAGAACCACATTTCGAAAAGTTTATCCTGTTTGATTGTATTACGTTTGTAAATATCTAATAGCTATTCAATGGTGCAGGGTAACGAGTTTTATATTATTATGTATTACTAGCTAGCTTTTGCCCGCGACTTCACAAATAATGCTTTATTTTACAACAAATTTGGTTAGCATAGAAAACGTTAAGTGAGCCAACCTTAACGAATAGACATATGCTGTCGCAGACTTTATTTTAGATCTTTTAAAGGGGAACAATTCTTCATATAATAGCCCCGATTTTGAAACATTCTTATTGGTGCTCCGCTTGTATTGGTCTTAGCTATATGCCATATAGCCTATAGCCTTCCTCGATAAATGGGCTATCTAACACTGAAAGATTTTTTTAAATCGGACCAGTAGTTCCTGAGATTTGCGCGTTCAACAAACAAACAAACTCTTCAGCTTTATAATATTAGTATAGATTAAGAATTTTCGTAGTTTTCATCAATTGAAAACCTATTTATGGATGTAAATATAAATACGGCTTTGTGCTCTTTTCAGTTCAACTTCTGAACGACTGTGCCTCGGCCGCCGCTAGCGCAGTGTTAATCCCCATGTGTACTTGTATAAGGTGAGTCATCACGCTCGAATTAAACTCCTTTTCATACAAATGCTGTAAGTTATGATTGAATCGCCGCTTCAATTAAAGCATCCGTGGCCTAACCGTATTGGTATTTGACGATGAGACTATGCCAAGGCTCATCAGGCTTATCCCGAAGAAAAAGAACGTTTTTTTTAAAACATATAAGCAAGATGAAAGATTAACTTCTAATTATAAAATCAAACAAAAAATATATATAATCAAAACTGTTTTTCGTGATTACTAACTAATATTTTTACGTAGCGTAGGTATTGTAAGCTCGTGCCGATTAATACAGCATTCTGCCTACTTCTGCCGCCAAGTGGTTTCGTGTTCCGATTTAATGGTGGGGAAATTAAAAATTAAAAAAAAGACAGAGTGGATCTATATTAGAAAGAGAGAGAGAGAGAGAGTATATTTTATTTCACACAAAAATACAAGTAACATTATACATATTATATATTAAATAGGTATGATATAAGTGTACAATATAGACGGTACGGTCAACCGTTTTTATTTAAAGAAATTCTGATAAAGATACAGCAAGTATGTTGCGGTATACTATTATTCCTAACAATATTCACAGTGATCTATCAAAATAGACCAAATCTTTACGCATATTATTAAACAATTAATAAAAATACATATTACAATAATAAAAATATAAGCGTAATAAATACATATAAACCAATGATACCAGTCGAACTAAGAGCACGTTTGTTCAAATAGAAAGAGAAAAAAAAAACCTTTTTATTCCAATTTGATTTTCGTGGATTCGTTACGACAGCGAATAACTCAACAAATTTAGTAAAAGTACAACGAATTATCGCATCTACATTAAACCGTGCAAGACGCTTTATATTATCGTGACTACGCTATTTGTTGCCGTACGTACACCTGCCTAGCGGCTCGGCGATGTCAACGTCCGTCAAATGCGACCCTCATGTGTTCTAAACATATTTAAACGAAAATCGAGTAAATTACATAAACTTACTTTATAGCGATACAGAATTCAGCGATGGAGCATTAATCATACTTCAAATTGGGAGCGCTGATACACATCTCATTAAAAATAAATGAAGAGCGCTGACCATAGCTAAGTTTTGGAATTGGGAAGCTAAGATATTGCGTAATAAAGTATCAGTGCTCAACTTCTAGCGCTTACAACGACAATAACCGTATTTTACTAATAGTACATGCGTGATATAGACGTGGTACATACAAATAACTCATTTAATTTATTAATTTAGTGTAATTAGTTCCATAATGTCATAAGCTATTTAAAATAATGGTTGTCTGCATTAGGCCAGATAGATTTCACCTAATGCAAAGCGGTAACCAAAGAAAATGTACACGACAACATAAATGCTTGAGATACCATGTCCAAATTTCAAATGAATCGACGTAACTGCTATCATACCTTTCGAACCGGAACGAATGATTGTTCCGCAGCAAAAAAATAACAAAACAGCGCTACCAACCAATGTGTGAACACAAGATTCCCTATTTAATGTTTAATAAAAAATTCTGCTGTATTGCGGCAACGTTTAAAATACCTACTTACAAAAAACGGGAAAATGCTCCCAAAGTAATCTGAATGTGTCACAATATTTAAACATTACTCTAGCCAGAAAGGCTTCAATTTGAAATTACCATATTTTTTCGCTACACAATCTTGTTTTTTGTAACCTAGTAACAACCGGCCGGCGTCTCATTGTTGTAAACATTTTTCTAAAAACTTCTGCGTGGCATGGTTTTATTACATCGCAGGTACTTAGAATGAGACCCATACGCGACAGCTGCCTTTCAAACAATGACATTTTATATCCAAACATATTAGTAGCTTTGTTGTATTAACATGATTTTAATAATGGTTACGTCACGTACGCGCCAACCAATAAAACGTTTTTAATAGCATTTCACGGCGATTTCAAATACTACTTAAAATAAGTTCATTGTACACAAACCAAACATTCCGACGTGTCTGTAGTTTTTTTTTTGTTTGTCACTTTATATAGCAACATTAATGGCACTGTGCTTTAACAAACTACTCATTGTAGCGGCAAGCCTTCATAGAACGGTATTTGACAAATGTCTGAATCTCGCTAATGAAAATCTCAAGATAAACTTGCACAAATACAATAACATTCGGAGCGTCGGTCTACTGAACAATTTCACGCTCGGTGGAAGATCTTCTCGCTGTCGTTTACCGAATCATCATCAATAATTATTACAATAATTTATTTATGCATTAAAAATAATAACATATAGTTTTGTTTTATTAATACACTAAAAATAGCTGTCACAACCGACGGTGGTCATAAAGCGGACTGAGTTCATATCCGGCCGGAAGACGACGCTTCCTCAGTAGATGGACGGTTACGTCATCAACAAAATAACACATTATTCCATAAATAGTTTATATTATTATTCAGTTGAGGCGCGCGGCTATCTAATCGCCATATGGAATGAATTTTGCACTCGTGAAACGACCGGAGAAAGTTTTGCGTCTTAGAACCCGCATATTCTAAGTTTCAATGAATCTGAAATAACTGATTTTGATAATTTTTCTCTTTTGTTCAAAGCTTTAAGACGCTGTCTGATTACCAAGACTATTTTAACATTAAGTGAAAATCACATTTTGAAGACGAAGGAAGTCGGAGGAATTATTAACTTCGTGTTTTTTTTTTAAATCGAAATCATTTATGCTTCATGGCCCTTTAATTTCTTCGTACTTATTTAGATGATGTTATTTCGTTTTTTGAATTTGCTTTTATATTTTGATAAAAACAGAATATTGTCTACATACGATATATTTGATTTCAGGTGTTTCTGTTGCTATATTTTTAAATAAAATCCAAAACAATGAGTAATTTAAGCATCTGTGTGGGTGGGTGTGTTTCATCCATTCATTCCATTTTGAACTTCCTGCTAAACTACAGTTAAAATAAAATTAAACGTTTAGTAACTTCTTAAATGTTAACTAGCATCCTTCGAGTGAAACATAAATGCAGTTTGTGCTCCTAAGATAGAATAATAGCTGGTTATTATTTGCAACTGGAATTTTACTATTACTTCGCATAGTTTTCTGTTGTTTCCCTTCAAATCTTATTCACTTATTAATGAATCAGCAAATTAGATATACAAAAAGTTAAGTAGATTTTTCATGTGAGATCAAATTTTAATTTTGTTGTTATCGAATTAGTTCCCCATCGATGTTGAGAAATTTATTAATGTATTTGACGAGAACGATTTATTTTATAGCATTTTTTTATTGCCTAGACGGGTGAACGTGCCTACGGCTACCTGATGTTAAATGTTTACGGGAGGCCATGCACATCATCAACGTTAATGCCTCTCCACACGCCTTGGGTGAGACATTATAAGTCCCATTTCTATAGTACAACGGCTGCCCCGCCCTTCCCTGCTTCTCGGCAGAATCTGGCAGGCGTGTGGGCAAAAAGTACGACGTCTTAAACAGAGCATTAATACCAACATTGTATATCGTGTTTATATATGGAAAACGTTTAATTACTAACATTGTTATTGTTTCGATTTTGAAATGGATCATCATGAGCTAAGAGATGAGAGAAATTGATGAAATTAAAATACGCTTTCAGTGTTTAATTCAGTATTTATTTTTAGAGCAGAAATCGCGTTCGGTGTGGCGCTATGTTTGCGTGATCGGTCACAATGCGCCTGTTCCGCGGGTCGAAGCGAAGGGAAGTGACCGGGTCGCGTGCCGTCACGACGCCGTCTCCGCGCCGAGACGCCGCCGCCGCAGACGCTCCCGGCACCCCACAGCACGACTTCGCTCTAGTTACGGCCCTACCAGCCATGGTCATGGAGGACGATGTCAAAGAAATGAAGAAGGGTATTTATGTACATTCTTTGCATTAAAATTAACTATCATTCAAAAATGGTTTTTTTTTAATCGTTTTTAATTCACTTTCAGTATTCGCTACATGGGGTCGGCGAATGGGTAAGAAACTAGAAATGCTAAAAAAGTCTGAAGTCAAAGAAACTGATGATGAGCCACAGCACAGCGAGAATTTAAAAGTCGAAACAACGGTAGCTATTACTGGCCATTACAAAAAGAAACAACAATGGAAAATGGGGCGAAGTACATCGGATTCAGCCTCCCTTAAGAAGGATAATGATACAGATTCCATAAAAAGTGGTTCCAGAGATAGATCGCCGAGTCCCTTTAAATCATTTTTTCACAGAATGGGATCTACGGGAATGTTAAATTCGCCTAAATCACAATCAATGAATATGCATAAACCACCTCCAGAAGAAAATTATCCTGTTGCCAGTGGACCGTCATTATATCGAAGTTGTTCCACATCACATTTATCGACATATGTCAAAGCTGATGATCCTTCAGATGATATAGATTTACAAAATGCAAGCAACGAAAGCAAAAAGTCTCCCACTAAACAGAAGACTATTCTTGGTGATGATAATTTAGTAACATCATCAACTAAAGCCGTTAGTTGCGATAATATACCGAATTTAAATGATGGGCAACATCACAATGGCGCAAGTAAAAAACCTAATTTTCCTTACGCATTTTTAAGATCGAAACTGTCAGTTCTCCCAGAAGAAAACAGTATGACATCTCAGCAGAGAACAAGTGGCATCAGACAAAGTTTTTCTGAAAGAATGGTTCGGAAATCGCCCAAATTCCGCAAAGAAAGACTATATTTAACGAATTCGCGATCAGAAGAACGATATCAGAGTAACGATAGTATATCGATTTACGAAGATAATTTACTGCTTAACAATGGATTAAGAAATAATTACGACTTTACTCGTAGTTCTATTAGAAGTATTAACGAAATCGATTGTAGCTTATATCCAGCAGATCAAGTCGACGACGTGCCCAGAAGATCATCAATGATTTCTCAAAGAGGTCCACTTGACTACGATCCAATGCTGATACCAAGAAATAGAAACAGCTTACCAGTATATGAATACAACTCAATAGTAGGTTCTATGAGGGATCTTCGAAATGAATTAGGCTCATCAACACAAAGTATACAACATGGGCCAGAAAACGGTGAAATACAAGCTCATCGTTTGAGTAACTATGTAAGTTCAAATGAGTCTGGATATGACAGTGATGGACGACCAACTGACGAGCATAGCAATCATTCCCCACCTAATTATTTAAGTCATTTGGGCAACAGGTCCATATTAAAAGATCAAAGAGATTCCGGGTTTGAAAAAACAACTTTTTCTAGACAACTCAGTTTGAATCAGAAAATAAATGTAAGTCGAGTACAACTTCCAGTAAGGCGCAGTTCCACTCCGTGCGCTCTTTTTCCTATTGAAAAAGGTGTTTCGCATAAATGTGACAGTGACCAAAATGATGACAAAAAGTTTTCGAATCTCAATAACATTTATAACGTGATGGATCATAATAATTCTAAACCACCGCCACTTCCAAAGAAAACAGTACATAAAAAACCTCCTTACGTTTATAAAACTATTACTTTGGATGAAAGAGTCCAGACAAGACAAATAAAATTACTACACTCGCAGATTGTACCGGTTGAAAATGGACACACTGCATCTGAAAACAAATTCACGATCACAGACTCAAATGCACATGTTAATCATCTACCCCAAGCAGAACCCACTATTTTTGGTAGAGGTTCATGTATGAAAAGATTTAGGAAAATTCGACTACTGAAATCAAGATTAGATGAAAGTCTAGGAGTATATCTAGCACAACATAGAGTAGATTTTGATAGTAGTGGTTCAAACTATGAAATTCGATACATTGTAGTAAAATTAGATTTAGACGGTATAGCTCATAAAGATGGACGACTCAGGATAGGTGATGAAATTGTAAATGTGAATGGCAGAGTTTTGCGTGGCTTATCTTCCTTAAATGAAGTTCAGCACATTGTCAACTCGTGTTCGACTGAAGCTGCGTTTGAAGATGGAACATTATTTCAAAGATATCAGGTTGATCTTGTAATGGCTCATGATGAAATAACTCCGATTACTCTCAGCAGGATTATAAGCAGTCAATCTCGTGAACAAATAATGCAAAAACCTAGTAATCCACCAGATATTATATCACAGACTGTCCACAAGCCTGTTTCACCAAGTCAAATCACTATCGAGACACATTTTCCTGCTGATGGACAATATTACCACAACTCAAATAATAGGCCTTTCAATAATTTGTTAAATTACGATAATAATATTAACAGAATTGAAGTCAATAGAAAATCAGAAACTGGAACCCAAGTTAATAACAGACCTCCTCCACATTCGAACCAAAAAAGTGACGATGAAAAGTTGTTGGAGAGGCATTGCTATGCCCAAAGTTCAGCTTCTTTACAAAATATTACAAATATAGAAATATCTTTAAGGTCTTCTCCTAAACCATCACATAACAATTATAGACCAATATCAGTCCATGGCATCAGAAACCAGCCAAGCAGCGACCAATATTCTATATGCGAAAGTAATTTAACCAAGGACACAAAAGAAAATACATCACATTTCGTAAAACACGTGCCTAGATTGTACCAAAACAGATCGTTTGAAAGCATTCCAGAGCAATTAAGGCACAGCAGTCGAAGTAGATTCTTCAACAGGGTCGGATCGCAGCGTAATCCTCAGAGTCACCGTGGTCATATTCCTCGTCAAGAATATCCACATCCCCAACACGATGGACCACACGGTGGGCATTACTCTCATTCGTTGCATAAAGCTGAATTTTGGAAAGGACCTGGACATAAAAGCCTCGGTTTCAGCATTGTAGGCGGAACTGATTCGCCAAAAGGGCAAATGGGTATATTCGTTAAGACGGTATTTCCTAATGGACAAGCAGCAGATAAAGGAACAATAGTTGAAGGTGATACTTCATATTCTCGTTAATAATAATAATTAAATAGAAGTATAAAAACGTTTCGATTAATTGTAATTAATATGTTTTAGGTGACGAGATCTTGTCAGTTAACAATGTGGCAACGCGTGGTCTAAGCCATGCCGGTGCCATATCGCTTTTCAAACAAGTAAAAGAGGGAAAAATAGAACTGACGCTTTCACGAAGAAGGTAAATACGATGTGAAGGAAACGTTTGTCGTAAATTATGTATCAAAAAGTTATACACCTACCTAATGATAATTAAATTTAAAAAATATATAAATTTTAGAGCACCCAGGTCAAGATCCGTAGAGCCCCTTGGAAATTTCCGTGGCGAAGTCAAAAGGGAATAGTTCCAGAGCAACGTCCCCAAAGAAGCTTATTTTATAGAAATACGTGCAATACATAATAATAATATTTTTTCCAGCCAAAGGCAAACCCTATAAGTTTCGTGTAGGTATATTTTTTAAATCCTACAACAATAATAACCAGATACGTTTTTCCATTGCTTTACAGTCGCCCTAATAACTTCATAGTGTTTATACTATTTACTTAATTTAAATCTTTCAAAGATGCGATAATAATTAATTAATTAGGTTGCTGTAAATATGTACGTGTGCAAAGTCAGTCGCAACGAATACAATAACATGGGTTAACCTATAATATTGTTTCAAAGCTAAAATTCTTTTGGCTTACGTAAAATAAATAAGACTGTATGTATCGTAAATGAAAATAGATTTAGAGGCATCGTAATATCTAGCGCTTAGTGTAATCTGTAACATATTTGCTGTTATCGTCTCGTTAGGAATGCTAGATCTCGTTATATCGTGGTATTGTAAGTAACTTAGTTGAAGCTAAATACAAACGAAGCATGAACTCATGACGTTGAAGTGAACCGACTGATTAATATTTCTCACGATTGAGTACCTTCATGACTGCCAAAGCATTTTATTACTAGATGAACTAAAAGTAAGTTTAACAAAAGAAAAACATCTTTAATAAAACACGTTTCCATAAAGTTTATGATAGTCGTTAATCATAACATTTCAGCGAATCTGTTCCGTCCATTGAAATTTGTTAAGCAATACGATTGTTTCTTAGCACTTATTGGTAATTCGTTTATTATTATTTTTTTACTTTTATATATATGTATATGAAATTTTTAAAACATTTTGCAATTGTCATTGTTATAAAAACAACGAAATCCGAAACCATCCACTGACCGACCTAGTTTTAACGATAGTTGAATTAATTAGGTATATGTCCACAGTATTGTAGTGGTAACAGTTTTGAAGTTTTGTAAATAATAAATATACTGCAATTTTACCTTGTCTTTTTTTCCGCATGTTTTTTTATACACTTTGATTGCGTTTTTAATTAAAAAATCACGAAATTAAGAAAATAAATATATATATTAATATAGGCTGCATTCAAAGTATTAACATTAACATCGATTCACCGAATCGTTTAAGAGATAGAAGCACAAAACGTAAAATAATATAAAACTAAATCATGACACTACTTAGTATCACACAAAATGGCAACACCTCTCAAAATCCAATGATCAGGATTTTTTATAGTTGGCAACCACAGAGGTGTGATGAAGGTTAGATCAGTACGACGAGGCTTTTTATAAACTGGACACTGAAAAGAATAAGGTATCATTTTGCGTACATTTATAAACTGCATTAGATATTATAATGTTATTCGTATACTTCTAATATCAAAGGTCGACGATCTATATAAAGGGTAAGTACTACCATTCTACTAATGCGTTTCAGTTTGAAGGGTAGGACATTTGCTTATAATATATTTGAGACTTCTAACCTCAAAGTTCAAGTTGGGTTACGTTACGTCTATGTTATCGCAATTATATGCGCGCCTTTTAGTTGCGTTAATGTAAAAAATCCCTCGGTAATATTAATATATTTTTTACACAATAACTATCTTATTATTATTTTTGTTCCCTTAAGAAGATGTATGCAAAAATTTACTATGATAGATTTCATAGTTAAGAAAGAGTAACAAACAAGCAAACTCGCCGCAAAGCAAACCGCCGAAGTTGTTTCAGCAAATAATTCTATTTCAAACATTTGACGCTCGTCAAAGCGTAGACAGGGTTTAATTACAATGTTTTTTTATTGCTCAGCGGGGTGGACGAGCTCACGGCTGAGATGTTAAGTGGTCACCGAAGCCCATAGACATCTACAATGTAAATGCCGCCACCTACCTCGAGATATGAGTTCCAAGGTCTGTTTTTACAGTACAACGGCCGCCCCGCCCTTCAAACCGAAACGCATTACTGATATACGCTTCAGAAATAGACAGTTTGGTGGTACCTACTCACAAAACATCCTACCACCAGTTTTTATTTCCCTACCTATGTCGATAGCCTTGAGGCTATTTCAGCTTCGCCCTAACGTGTTTCGGTGAGCTCACGGGGCTCAAACCGGAGTATTGCTAACATTGACCCTAGCAAGAGCAGTGCTTCGCAGAATCTACCACCGAAGATCCGGCGAGAAACTCAGTGGGGTGTGTCTATGGGTTAATTCGCTCGTCGAGCTCTTCGTCGCAAGCGACGGGTTCGACGAGGACGGTGACCGGTGCTTGTGGTGCCTAAAAGCACCGTTAATGGATCAGGATGATCCGTAATGACGTGCTTTGAGCGACGTCGACGGTTTACCAATCGGTCTACAGGATCGGGTATGTAGTTTCCAGCGGCCACGACAAAAGGGTTTTCATGTCGTGCCGCCTTATCAAAATGGCGCAGCGATGCCGACTGTAGATACTTACTGAGAGTCGAGCTCCAGGTCATCGTGGAGATCCACGTTCCTCTGGAAAACCACCAGTAATTACGCAAATGAAAATCTGAAAGAAACTTTTAAGTAGGAAACTAATTTAAACTTCATACCTGATACAGTTTAGGATCCTTCGGGGCCGTTGAATTGATTGCGTACACATGTATCACGGGTACTGGCGTGTACAAAACCTTTAGTATCGATTCAGTGAGACGCATATTACGTCTGTCCCAGCCGGCACCGTCCAAGAACACGCCGTGAATAAATACACCTTCCTAAAGACGACAGTTCGTAAAACATTCTACTAAGTATACTTACAAAACCATTCGGCAATATTAGATAAGCTCTGTCATTTTTACTGGTGGTAGGAGGTCTTGTGAGTCCGCACGGGTAGATACTACGACCCTGCCTATTTCTGCCGTGAAGCAGTAATGCGTTTCAGTTTGAAGGGCGGGGCAACCGTTGTACAGTTTACAATGAGACCTTAAAACTCATGTTTCAAGGTGGGTGGCGGCATTTACGTTGTAGATGGGCTCCGGTAAACACTTAACACGAGGTGGACCGTGAGCTCGTCCACCAATCTAAGCAATAAAAAAACTTTTGATTGCGACAGTACCACGTCCGTTTTGAAGATAGTACATATAACCTGAAAGTTCTACTTTGAAGAATAGATGTTTTTGAGTTGATCTAATATTATGCTGATTAATTTATATGATAAGTACCTCGCCTATCCTGATTATAATTTAGCGTGTGCTCGTACGTGGTGCTAAGCGAAAGAATATGCTCTACCAAGGTAGGTACTACTAACTATAGGGGGCAGCAGTATACCCGACTACGTCTTTAACCAATTTTTTTCGGGCACTAGACCGAATCTCTTGCATGGTTTTCGCATGCTTAGGGAGCGTGTAGGGTATTTGGGTCGTAGTGGTCCGCGGATGTTGGGAGCGGACTACGGGCCTAAGAATGTGTTTAAGGTCCTACTCGCCAAACGACTCCCCTTGTACTCCCTCATCAGAGTAGGCGGATTCCCACGGTCAACACTACAACCAGATTTGGGGCGTCACCCATAGGACGCCCAATCGACGGTCGACGGTTGAGGATAGCCTGGACGTTCAGAGACGCTGGTATCTCTGATATGACGACCCTATCAGCTCGCTCTGTGACCGTCACCGGGAGATCATTAACCAATCACCATTAACCATTTTTGTTTCCTATCCCAATGCACATGAATATTATTAATCGAATTTCAAACAAAAAAACAGTCATTTCGATTGCTTACCGGCGGCGGGGCCTTAATTTCGTCATAAGTATACTTAGTGACGTCATTGTGCAACGCCACCATATCCAGGGCCCATCCTTTGTGAGCCCGAGTCACTTCCTGACGCATCGCAGTCAGGAAACCTTTTCAATTTTCCAAAAAAAGTACTATTAAACAATTTGCGCGTCATTGGTCGAATTATATCTGCGTACTGTATCCCGGAGTTTGAGTTCGATTAGTGTATGTTAAATATATTTAGCCTTGAAGTTACGTTCGTTTACTTGTATTTTCTTGTTTATATTTCCGATCCTCGTAACATTGAAAAAACTCCTAGTTTCTAAGTAATTTTAAAATCTGTTCCCAAGTAAGGTCAGTTAAGGTATGGTAGCAAAAACAGTTGTGATGCCTATTAGCTCCGGTAACCACTTAACAACTAATGGTCCGTGCTGTTATTCGGCCATATTGATACAATAAAATAAATGCTCTAGAGCAATAGAAAATACCTTGAGGATTGAAGAATCCAGTCATCCAAAACGAGTTTGGTCTCGCCTGGAAACACCAAGTCGAGAACTGCGTGTTCCTCTCCAAGAACTCTGTGAACCAGAATCCAAGCGTGGATGACGACCACGAACTCTTCAACCAGATATTCGGAACCTTCGCGTCATATATATTATCTAGGGAATCACGAAGAGCCTGAAGATAGAACATTTAATTAAACTAGTGGTCCCGCAGTAGTCGAAATTCGACTATAATTAATTGGAATTGTAAGTTTGTACACTATTATGATTGTATTTTATACTTCTATAATCACAAATTTCGTCAAGACTACACTATAAAAAATATTAACAAAGACAAACAATATTTAATCTATTCTCAATTTGACAACAGACGCCAAGTACAAAAGTTTGACAATAAATAGTATGCATGCGTGTGTGCGTCAAATACATGGTATGTAGTGTGTGTAATGTTTTCTTTATTGATTTAATGTATCTTTTATGCTTTATCTTAAAAAAATATTAGCATTGTGCACTTCTTCTCTCTATTCTCTATAAGTGTGGAAAATTTCATACTCCTCCGTCCGCGCAATTTTCGTAAAAAGGGATACAAAGTTTTTGCTTCAAGTATTATTGTATTAAGGACAAAAAAGGTGATACGATTATTTTTATATATTTATTAAATAAGAATCAAATAAGACTCACCTCGTTCATAATAATAGTACCATCGATAGCGAGCAACAAATCCTTTAATGTTATACGAACTAAGGAAATTACTTTTTGCATTCGATCTATTTCTTGCCGCAAGAAAATCACCATGGAATTTAGTATACCGTAAAATTTCAATCTGAAACGAAAATAAAAATAAATCGCAGTATTTCAATGACGTGCTTATAAATTTCGCTGCGTTTAATATGTGTACCTTTCCTTTACTTCGTGTGGATCAAAATTAGGAGGAACTTTATCGAGCATTTCTTTAGCTTGTCGATACACTGAAGCTTCTCTAGTTTCACCACCACCAGAACTGGACTCTTTTGGTTGGATAGAAAGTATTGTGTCCAACAGCTCTTGGGTTTTGCTTCTTTGATATCTGTATGATTATGTTTTGTATAAGTAATATTTTTAATAAATAGATTTAGAAAAAAAAAACAGGATAAAGTTAAGGGTTCCTTTACGTTATATCAGCGTTTGTGTGCAGCCCATACGCCTGCGGGGGATCGACCATCTTCATTTTATCGATCTCTTCAAGATATTCCGGAATGTTACGAAATTTCATGATGCCGTAGTTCTTGTAAAACTGAAAATCCTCTTGGAACAGTTGATCCGTTAACCAGACCCTGCAGAAAGTGCCCAATAAGCGATTGTCATAATCGTCCGTCACCCGTCCACCGTACTGCACCGCCGAAACCATATATCTGAAACAGTCCCAATGAGTTTAGGTTAATACATACACACGTGTATTAGTAATGATGATAATTTTCGAGCAAAGCATATTATCCCTCCATAATAATGTGACACTCTACAAAACTTGCATACGCCCCGTCATGATCTATGCAAGTGCAGTGTTCGCTCACGCGGCCCGCACTAGCTTGAAACCCCTTCAGGTCATTCAATCCCGTTTTTGCAGGATAGCCGTCAGAGCACCATGATTCCTAAGGAATGTAGATCTCCATGATGACCTGGAGCTTGACTCAGTCAGTAAGTATTTAGAGTCGACATCATTGCGACACTTTCAGAAGGCGGCACGACACGAAAACCCTCTTGTCGTGGCCGCCGAAAATTGCATACCCGATCCTGTGGACCGAATGGTAAACAGTCGATGTCGCCCTAAGCACGTCATCACGAATCCTGCCGACCCATTAACGGTGCTTTTAGGTACCTCAAGCACCGGTCACCGTCCTTTCCGAACCCGTCGCTTGCAACGAAGGGTTCGACGATTAAATTAACCGATAGACACTGCCCACGGAACTCCTCGCTGGATCTTCTCAGTGGGCCGCGTTTCCGATCCGGTGGTAGATTCTGCGAAGCACTGGTCTTGCTAGGGCCAGTGTCAGCAACACTCCCGGTTTGAGCCCCGTGAGCTCGCTTACACATTAAGGCGAAGCTGAAATAGCCTCTCAAAGCTATCAGCATAGGTAGGGGAAAAAAAAAGTAGTGATGTGGCTGAGATTTGTCTTCAGCCAGTTGCCGTTTGGATGGAAGAAGAACATTGGCGAGGTTTTCTATTTCTTGTATTCGGTCGATTTCACGAAGCACACTGAACTGAACACAATACGCGCTTATATACAAAAATTATTGACAATGGGCTGGAAACAAAACTAATTGACCATAATACTGGCTGTTGTGGAGCTGCGTTTGGTCGTGTGTAAGTACTCGAATACTTGTACAAGTACAAATACACTACAGTAGTATAGCATAACCGTTTGCATAGCTCCTAGCCCTTCAATTTAAGAATCGTGCAAACTTACTAAATTACAAATCAATTTGTAAACGTTTGGTAGAACAAAATTGAGATTGTTAAATTTGATAATAATAAACTAACCGTACAGTTGTCCAGCTTATTGACTGCCCCTGTTCCAAACCATCCAAATGATTTTGAACAAACATACAAGAAGCAAGCCAGTCCGCAGAATTGAATTCGTAGGGGATGTTCCAACCAAGAGGTCCGAATTTACGTCTCTCTTGCACAACAGTGTGTAAGAACGAGATAGTATATATGAGGGGTAGATAAAAAGGACTATCGCTGTAGTCCAGGAAATCTTGGCTCATTGAATCGTAAGTTCTCATGAGGCCTGCCTTTATTCCTGAAATATGGGACTTATTTTGTGAGTAGTAAACCACAAAATCAATTGCATTACAAATATAATTTGAACTTACCTGACGGCGGCTCGCAAGTGTACTTAATCGACATCTGCAGTAACGTTATCGGGAACTTATCGTGCGGCTCAGTTGTGATCCAGAGCCTGAAACCATTGACGTATTCATTCAAGCGAAGTATCAATTGAAAGTGGCCAAAATCCGATTAATTTCCTCAGAAAAAAAAACGTGTGTATAGATCATTTTAGCTACCCTTGATGGCCCAGGATATATATCGCGTCATGTAGATCAAAAACGATTGTACTATGACTTGTTATTGCGCACATGTATGGCACGGAACTTTCCTCAATATTTAAATAAATTCCCATCCTTTCTAGCTTATACTGAATATTTTTATTGCATAGGTGGGTGAACAATAACATAGGCTAACTAATGGTGCATTGTTACCGGAAGTCATAAATATCACAATATGTCGCCATTCACTCCAAGATATAGGTCGAAGCTTCAATTGCATCGTGTAAAGACAGATCTACCCGTCAAACCGAAATGGGTTAGTACTTCGCAGCAGAAATAGTTTGATGGTACCTATCTGTGCGAGCTTATAATAAACCCTACCACCAGTAAATGCCGGTTTGCCGGAGTGGATTAAGATTCCGATCCAATGATAGATACTGCTAAGAACTGCTCTCCTAGAGCAGATGTTAGCAAGTCCTTTCAGGCCGAGCCCCGAGAGCTTCCTATCAACCAAGATGAGGATAGCCCCTCGAAAGTACTGTAAGGCAAAGGCCGGTAATAAAAGAAGCATATCAAGAGCAATTTTAACGTTAAGCTTACCTAAAAGTTTCATGCACCTTTTCCGGGTACTTCTCTAGTTCCGCAAACTGTTCTATGATTTCAACCATATATTCGAGACCCAAGTGACAATTTTGTAGAAGCACCCATAACCCCTAATTTAAAATAAATGAAAATTACTCAATCGACAAATAGTTCCGGAGGAGAAAAACTTCTCGATGAGACAAACCAAGTAAAACTAAAAGCAGGTCCTACGTTTATAAGCAACTAGTTAGAGAAGCGTAAAACCTAACCTCCTTAAGTCCACGGTCGATGAGTTTCCTGGCATGAATTTCTTGTCCTTGCCCCATAGAAATGGACGAACAAAGACACTCTAATCTCTTCGCTGTACCTTCAATAGATGGTGTCGGGTCAGAGCCCATGGCTAAAAATCCAATCAAAGGCACAAGAGGACGGGATTCTAGTACCATTTGCTGTGAAAGGATATTCATTTAAAAATACTTCTTCATAAAGATTACGATAAAAAAATAAAAACTAAATTTTTACCTCATAATTGACAATGACAGCTTCTGAAAATCTTGCGCCCATTGATGATATAACATATTTCCTAAAATTTAAAATTTAGAAATTAAACTAATATTAATACAAACTAATTAAACATGGGCCGAAAAATGAATTTTTTTTTTAAGTCTTTTATTTTATGTGGCAATGTACATTTTTTATACTGGCATAATCTGTGCAGTTTTTAAATGCAAAAGATTAATTGAAGGAGCAATAAAAGTATATTATGAGCAAAACGTTCGCTGCGACACTTACAGACTCTGAGCTAAGGTTCGGTCTGGACACCACGCGCGTACAACGAGCAATTTCCTGAAAACGTCCAACGTGTGATATCCATCAGGCAAGGGCTCGTCTTCTGGAGCCTCTTTATCGAACCTGTTTTACAAAGATTCCTCATTTGAAAAAGTTTATGATTTGAGACATCAAAATAAAGAAGCAACATGTTATACTAGCTCCCGCTTACGAAGAGGACCCACAGTTAGGCAACCAATGTGTCAAGATGACAAATTTCCACTGAACTGAATACAAGTCTATACAACAAAAGGGTGAAAGAAAGAGAAGAGGGGGTTACATCAAATGCACTACATGTATTAACGGTATATAGCAGTGTTTCCCAACCTTTTTTGTGCCGTGCTCCACTGTAACATTTCTAAAATGTTTAGGCCCCCCATATATAATTTTCAACATTAAAAAATTTATTTGTTCACTTAAGAAACATAAATGATATGTTTTGGGAAGAGACCACTATGAAATTGTTATCAGAACACAGTAAGTAATATTTCAAATCATATAATAAAAAACTGAAATTCAAATTCAAAATAATGTTAATACAGATTTTCTACATTAATTTAGTGCGATTGCCCCCCTTAGTTATCAAATTGCCTCCTAGTGGGACGTGGGCCTCACGTTGGGAAACACTGATCTATAGGAACCCAGACGTGTCAGATTAAGTAATAGTTTTCGCACTCGCCTACTTGGTAGATGATGAATCTCAACCAAAGAATAAATAGAAATGGCGAGGGGAGCCATTTTGAAATATTGAGTACGATCTTACCAATTCTTCCATCCCTTCTCATTGTTCACTACTTGGTTTAGGATATTAGTGAATTGTCTCAAGCCGGAAAGCTGTACTAAATTGAGCCATGACATGTCGGTCACCCATTTGAAGGGCTTTGGAGGACAAGCGTTTAGATCTAAAGCAGCACCGCCTACAATTAACAATAAGATTACTATTGATAGATAGTATTTTAAAACTAATTGTATCGATCATTATTAGATGACTGATTTCTCAACTACCGAATTAACATACAAAACAAAACCTTTGATAAAATTCTGAAATTCTTCATATGTCATATATTCTTTCTGCATATCGATTTTCAATGTTAACAGCAATGTAAACAAATATTTATGCTTTTCGTAAAAACCACGGCATATAAACTTAAACACGTCAAAAGTCTGCAAATTAGTTTTGATATTAAATAATTTTAAATCTAAGGTGTAATAAAATTATTACACTGTAGCAGCTCTCAAGGTTTCTTTTCGCGACAGACTTAACGATTTCAAAATTATGGATTGAAATTTCGGTTCCTATTAAAGGTATTTCTACATTATATTTTTAATTATTTTGTTTAAAACTTTTACATGGTCATATATGTACACATAATATGTATACATTATTTTCTCTCATGTAAATTTCATTAATCGTAATGAAATAACATACATTATTTACTAATAAACTAAAATTTAGCGGATTACAATAGTGTCGGGGTATAGTGTTTGAGAACCACTGGGTTTCAGTCTAAATGCAATACACTAACCAAATATTCAATGATAAAACCGATTCTCCGAGATGTTATTGCACTTGGAGGCGATTTCTCCATTGATATATCGAATCGCTCGAGAAACTGAGCCAAAGACGTTTGGTACATGTTACACACGAGCGACATATTGCAGACCAGGAAATAGAGAACCGACCCACGGGTCGCGACCGGACGGAATTCTTCGCGGGCCGCGTTTATCTTCATTTCAGTCTCCTTAGCAATATCAAGCTTTTCTCTGACCTGATTAATAAGTTCAAAAAGGAATTTATTTTTATGGAACTTTATTCGAATTGGGTTTTTATTAAAGCCTGTTATTAGCCTGGTGTTTATAAAAAATAAATATTTAAAAAGTTCAATTCCCCCCTAAGTACCTGATTTAATATACTATACTACTATATACTAGTTGATATAGCGTGAATATTGACGTCATAGTGCAAAATGAGATCATCAACTCTAGTAGTATAATGATTCTAACTTTCTAATGTCTATACTAGATTTTAATTTGTTTTAATAATTTGGAAGGTAAGGACTTTCTTTTGTAAATAAAACTTGCCTCGGTAGCGGTACTCTTAGTAATATTCAACACTTGTATCAAAGAAACGTCTTCGACGAGCGAACCCTGGATCGTCGTCAGCTTATGAAGTAGATTAGCTTCCAGCTCCTGCATTTTTCTTCGGTTGGCGGTTACGTCCATTATCAATTGCGTACGTTCGGCTTCCATCTCAGCTTTCTCCGTTAAAATTACGCGCCCCAATAGCTGATCTTCCAAACCTAGTCGATTCATAATATTTATCACAGAGGCCGCTTAAAAAAACTCATCTAATACAAGCTTTCGAACTATTGATTTTTGATATTTCAACGCAAGTATACAATGGCCCGCATTGTATCATACAAAATCGATAATCGAACATTCCCGATCCTGCGGACCGAATGGAAAGCAGTCGAAGTCGCCCAAAACACGTCATTTCAGATCCTCCCGATCCACTAACGTTGCTTTTAGGTACCTCAAGCACCGGTCACCGTTCTCGTCAAACCCGTCGCTTGCGACGAAGGGCTCGACGAGTAAATTAACCCTCAGACACAGCCCACCGAGTTTCTCGCCGGATCTTCTCAGTGGGTCGCGTTTCCGATCCGGTGGTAGATTCTGGGAAGCACGGCTCTTGCTAGGGTTCGTGTTAGCAACGTCATCAGGTTTGAGCCCCGCGAGCTCACCTACTAGTTAAGGTTACGCTGAAATAGCCTCTCAAGGCTATCAGCTTAGGTAGGAAAAAAAATGTTGATGTCTAAAACTCATTGCCACGGAAATAGACTTAACAATGTGCCAATGCTTAACAATGTATTGGCCAGTGACTTTTATTTTATTTTTTATTGCTTAGATGTGTGGACGAGCTCACAGCCCACCTGGTGTTAAGTGGTTACTGGAGCCCATAGACATCTACAGCGTAAATGCGCCACACACCTTGAGATATAAGTTCTAAGGTCTCAGTATAGTTACAACGGCTGCCCCACCCTTCAAACCGAAACGCATTACTGCTTCACGCCAGAAATAGGCTATGCTATTAGTACCTTGCATGGTGACCGTGAAATCGATGATCGAGGTTCGCGCGGAGATCTCGGGCGTGTACGCCGGATTAGGCAGTTTTGTTGTTATGTATATCTTGTGTCCCGCTGTCACGTCTATTTCTTTATCACCCAACCTCACCTACGAAACAGAGACTGGTGTGAAATATTCAAAAACCTCTTTTAGATGTAAACGATTTATTTTATTGCTTAGTTTGGTGGACGAGCTCACGACCCACCTGTTGTTAAGTGGTAACCGGAGCCTATAGACATCTACAACATAAATGCCGCCATATTGATACTTGAGTTCGAAGGTCTCACTTTTAAAAATTAAAAACGGGATTAAAAACGGATATTTAATCTCTCTGGTAATATTCAGAGAATTTCATCACCTACTTATCTAGATTTGGCGAATAGGTATTGACAATTATCTCTGATCAATCCCATAGACGCAACGTCGCGATTCCGATCCGGCGGTAAATTCAACGAATCACTACTCTTGCTAGAGTCAATGTTAGCAAATCTCTCAGATTTTTGAATATTACCTTAGCCTACCAACTATTATATTAAGTAGCGAAAAACTAATATGCAATTGATGATGGTGCGCGGAATGACAACATCCCTACAATCTAAAATGAACTAAAACCATCTCGGAATTAGACCTTCCTTTATCTATTTATATATAATAATAATAATAATAATTAGCCCTTTAAACTGGGTGAGATTTATCTTTGTGATTGGATCTTTTGGTTTGTTTGTTTATAAGATGTCTCTCAACTCAGTGTGCCTTCTGGCAAAGGCCTCCTCCAGTAGTCTCCATTGTTTTCTATCTTGAGCAACTCTTCTCCATTTGGGTCCGGCGGTAAGTTTCAGCTCATTTTCCCATCGCATTTGTTGACGTCCTCGACACCTCTTGCCATCTCTTGGATACCAGTTCGTTATAATTTGACTCCACTTTTCTTGTCTAGATCTCAACATATGGCCGGTCCATCTCCATTTTTGGAGGTCTATTTTTTCCAGGATGTCAGTTAGTTTTGTTTTTTCTCTTAATTGCACATTGCTTACTCTATCTTGTCTTCTTGTTCCTGTCATGCTTCGTTCCATACCTCTCTGGCACTTTCCCAGTTTTTCTCTATGGTGTTTTGTAAGGGACCATGTTTCGCAGCCGTATGTGATGCATGGGAGAATACAAGTATTGAATACTTTCCTCTTCGTTGCCATATTGTGTTCTTTAGCTTTTACAACTTCCTTAAGAGACCAGTATTTTTTCCACCCATTAGCAATCCTCTTATTTATTTCCTTGGTTGTTTGGTCTTTAGGGGAGATGATCTGACCCAAGTAGCAATATTCGTCAACATATTCTATTTTTTGTCCATCAATTTCAATGGGCCTTATTTCTGAGTTAGTCATCAATTTCGTTTTTGTTATGTTCATTTTTAGTCCCACTTTGGAGCTTTCAGTATTTAGAGCTTGGATCATCTTTTCGAGTGCCTTTGGATTTTTTTCAAGCAGAACTATATCGTCCGCGAATCTTAAGTGGTTTAGTTTCCTTCCGTCTATGTTGAGGCCTAGATGTTCCCAGTCAAGGTTGCGAAAGACGTTCTCTAGCACTGCTGAAAATAACTTTGGGGACATTGGGTCTTCCTGCCTGACTCCTCGCTTGATTCGGAATTCTTTTCCCAGGGTTTCTAACTGGATTTTTGCTTTACTGTTTGCATATATATTTTTGATAATGTCTAAATATGTTTCTGGTATACCTTGCTTTCCTAGGCTTTCCCACATTGCTTTATGACTAATGCAATCAAAAGCCTTTGCATAATCTATAAAAGCCACATACAGTGTTTTGTTGAATTCGTTGTACTTCTCAATTAATTGTTTGAGTGTATGGATGTGGTCTATTGTTGAAAAATTCCGTCTGAACCCGGCTTGCTCCATTGGTTGGTTTTCGTCTAATTTTGCGCTAACCCTGCCCAAAATAATTTTTGCAAATATTTTGTACATATTCGACATTAAGCTTATTGGCCGATAATTCCCAATGTCATCCTTTGCGCCTTTCTTGTATAGTAGGATTATATATGAGGTTTCCCATTGTGTTGGTATATATCCACTTTTCAGAATTCGGTTGAACATCTTAGTTAGTATTGGTACTAGTTCATCCATAGTCCCCCTCAACATTTCGTTTGTTATTTTATCCGGTCCAGGAGCTTTTTCCATTTTTTGGCTTTTTATTGCCTTTTCCACTTCACTTTCCAAAATATCTGGTTCCTGCTCTGGTAGGCTGTTTGTTACTTTACTCTTGGATGGTTGTGTGATATGGTGCTTACATGTGTCTTTGTTTGAGTATAATTCTTTGTAAAATTCTGTGGCCAGTTCATGTATACCTTTCCTGTTCGTGATGATATCTTCTTTTTTCCTTAGTTTAGGCATCCACTCTTTTCCTGTTTCCCTGAGTTCTTTCAGAGCTTTTCTTATACCGCCTGTTCTTATTATTTGTCTCTCTAACACTTCTAGTCTTTTATTTTTGCGGTCTCTTCTGATATATTTATTAATTTGTTTGCTTATTTCTGTAATTAGTTGCATGTTTTCTTTATTTTTTCCTTGATCTAGTAAAAGTTTCCTGCGTTTTATGAGTTGAATGGTTTCGTTGCTGAGTGGGTATTTGCTTTTGCTTTTGTTAATATTGATAGTGGTAGTAAGTTGTTTTTCCAGTTTTCTATAGTTTGCTATGATATCATCTTCATTTTCATACGTCAGCTCTTGTAGGTTATTTGTTATCGACTGGCCAATTACTTGGAAAGTTTCCGTGGAGATTTGGGTTGGACTATAAGTGGTAGTGTACTTCCTTGACTTTTTTGGTGGTTCTGCTACAATTGTGCTTCTGACCATACGATGGTCTGTGTTAAAATTGAGTTTTGAGATCACACTTGTGTTTGAAAATGCCTTAGGGAAATTGCTTGTTATATAATCTATTTCATTTTTGTATCTGCCATCTGGTGAAATCCAGGTCCATTTATTCTTCGTATTTTTTTTGAATACACTGTTCAAAAGAGTTAAGTTGTGTTCTAGCAAGAATTCTACAAGCCTTTGACCGTTGGGGCTTCTTTTACCAAGCCCATGTTTGCCCAATACATACTCCTCCTCATATTGTTTTTCCCCGATCTGAGCATTAAAATCCCCCATCAGTATAATATGGTTGTTAGTGTAGTTTCTGATGGCTTTTGCCAGATCGGCGTAGAATGACTCTATCTCCGATTCTGTAGCTTGCTCGGTTGGTGCGTATGCTTGAATGATAGTCCAAGTCTTTGTATAGTTGGATAAGTTGATATTGAGCACTGCTATCCTGTCGGAAATACCAAAGATGCTTTGTATTTGTTTCTTCAAAGACATTTTTATGAGGAATCCCACTCCTCTTTTGCCTCCTTTTTCACCTTTGTTGAACAATATGTAGTCTTGATATTCATGTATGTTTTCACCTTCTCTTCTCATTTCGCTAATTCCGAGTATGTCCCACTTTATGTCTTGAATGGCCATATTCAGTTCTGCAAGGGTATCCTGGGTTCTTAAAGTTCTTGTGTTTAATGTTGCAATATTGATTCTATTTAATTTTCTACTGTATTTGACTGGAGGGTTATGGTCTGTACTTCCCTCGGCGACCAACCGTGGTGGGAAGGTTTTTTGTGAATGTTGTTTTGGATTATGTTTTTTCTGAGTTTGTTCTGTTATTCCGGTTCTATTTGTAATTTTTATAGGTTGCATATTTGTATTTATTAGTTTTTTGAATTTCCTGAAGTTGAAGTGGAAGTAGTTCTATCTCTTCCCATGTATTGTAAAATGTTTGGTTTCAATATTTCTTTTTGTCCAATAGTTTTAGCTTTATTTGTTTTGTTTCCAGTTTCATTATGAGTATTCGGTTTTTTCATTGTTTGAAATTCGGGGGATATAGTCTTGTCTCTCTTCCTCTTTTCGCGCTGGTTGTCCTTCTGCTTTTTAATTACGAGTTGGTCTCCTCTCATGAAAGCTATGTTCCCCTTTTTCCATTCTTCCTCCACTTTTGGCTGCAGTTTTTTCCGGGCTTCAAGGACATCCTTGGGGAAGTCTTCTTTGACATAAATGCCTGTTGGTAAGTTTGATTTAGATTTTAATATGAGATGTTTCTTCCACATAGTAGAGGAAGTAACCACTACAGGGCGATTTTCGCTGGTTTGCGCTCCAATTCTATAGATGTTGTTTATTTCATGGCTGTCTATATGCACTTTCGCTTCTTCTATAATTCCTTTTATGTAGTCAACTAGTTCTGTCTCTCTTTTCCCATTTTCATCAACACCAAAGAAAATCAGGTTGCTTTTTCGCTTTTCTTTTTCCAAGGTATTGATTTTGCGTTTCAGTCTTGATACTTCAGATTTTAATTCTTGGTTTTCTTCCATTAATATTTTCATCTTTTCATCAATTGCTTCCATAACGTTCTTAGTAACTGCTGTTGTTAATGTTTGGGTTTGTTGATTAAACTTTTCATCTAACTTTGCATCGAATTTTGAGAATAATAATTCCATTTGTTCATTCGTCATTTTTTTTTTTTTTTTTTCTCAAGACTATATTTTCCTATGGTAATTTGAAACTCGTAGTGGTAACACTGTTTGTCACTATAGCGATTGAATAGTTATTTTTGTTTAAAATACTGGTATATCTGTCTTCCTGTTAGGTTAGTATGTTAGATAGATGGTATGTTGAGTTGCGGCTAACTTCTCACCCACTAGTTTTTAGGTTGTGTCGCTATGTATTCGCTGCACTTTTTTGGATCAATCTCGATCTCTATCGTAACTTCATCGCTTTTTTAAATTCTTTATTAATTCACTAATTCCGATCCACTTCAATATCTCCAATTATTTAATTTTATTCGAACTCATTCGCTTGTATTCGCTATCTAATCTCTGAGCTCACTGACGTACGTGTTGTACTAAATATATTTCTTCAATCCAGAAAAAAAAACAAAAAACGTTACGTTGACTCAGATTCGAACCAGCGCACTTCAATCTCCGAGCTCGGCCGAAGACGGATACCACTTAGCTAATATGACTTGTGCTAAGCCGTTGAAATTATTTATTAGTAATGTTGGAGTTTAAAAGTTTAAGAATTTATGAATACATTTAAGTGTGGGTACAATAACAATTCAACTTCATATGTATGTCACTGCTTGCAATTTTCGACGACTATTTCACCACTAAATTTAGAATTTCACTTCATTACCAGTTTTGTTTCATGACAACTTTTATTCTTATTTGTTCTTGTATATATTTATGTAATTTTTAATTACATTTTATTAGTATAAAGTATCCAAGTTTAGAGGATTTGGACGAACCTCTGGTGGCTGGTTTTCATCCACTTATTAGTCACTGATTACTTCACAAACATTTTTAGTATTGATTTAAAACACTACTGTTATAATTACGTAATTTAAATAGGTAATTGTGGAGTTTACGATTTTATGGAATTATTTTTTTACGGATCCAATGTTTACTAGACAGCAACGCGCGTCTACCCCCCTATTATACCCCCCTATTATACCCCTCTATTTATATATTCAATCTATTTTGGTTTCATTTTATCTAATGTAAAAACATAGCTACCTTATAAGAGGATCCGATCTTAATGTAATTTCTCTCAAGCACATTATCAAGTGCCGGATCTAATTCTTCTGCAACGTCCTCGATGAGTAACGGTCTGCCTAGAGATACGCAATCTTCGATATGATTTCTGTAAAAAAATAATACATTTTTTTCTTGAACTCTAGTGACAAAATTATTTTATTTATTTACTGATGATATATAACTATAATCATAGTCAAAATGCTTGAAAGGAAATTTAATTTTATCTGCATTCACCAACTCATTACTTAGAACCTTTTTTTATCACTTGTTACTTAACTACTGCAAGGAATCAAATTATACGTCTCCTTTTTAAGCAATTGCACGAACGTTTTCAAAATCAAAAATGTTTTATAATAACCATTGAGAAAAAAATGGATGATTTTGAAAACGTTAGTTGTTGGAAAAATTGAAGATGTTGAAAATGGTCGTAGTTTTCTGGCGGTAGGACCTCTTGTGAGTCCGCACGGGTAGGTACCACCACCCTGCCTATTTCTGCCGTGAAGCAGTAATGCGTTTCGGTTTGAAGGGTGGGGCAGCCGTTGTAACTATAATTGAGACCTTAGAACTTATATCTCAAGGTGGGTGGCGCATTTACGTTGTAGATGTCTATGGGCTCCAGTAACCACTTAACACCAGGTGGGCTGTGAGCTCGTCCACTCATCTAAGCAATAAAAAAAAAAAAAAAAAAAAAAAGTTAAGCAGAAAGGACCCAAGCAACAATTACGTCAAGAACCGTGAAGTAAAACTCATAAGTATGTCCTACATCTTTCCTACGTCTTATGTAATAGCAATAGCAATAATCTAGAATCGCTCTTCTAATAGCAATAGCAATAATCTAGAAATGTCCTGACAGAGTTGATAGGTTTCCATTAATTATTTACCTAAAGTATTTATGATTGAGGGTCGTAACAATCAACTCATTATATCTTTCCATGTTCTTTATCCAGTTCTTGCCTTGCGTCTGGGGAT
Organism: Bombyx mori; assembly: GCF_030269925.1. Lineage (NCBI taxonomy): Eukaryota > Metazoa > Arthropoda > Insecta > Lepidoptera > Bombycidae > Bombyx > Bombyx mori. The sequence continues at coordinate 11,693,291 of NC_085111.1, forward strand.
CAATGAGCAATGGAAAACGCGCAGCTTTCGTAACAATTATACCATTTTGTATGGAAAGTTCGTCAGTTGGTAAGCCGCAAAGGTTCCAATCACCAATCTACAAATTTAGTGTATTAATTGGAAATTAACACGTTGAGCGCCATGTAGGTCACCGGTGCCCTGCGCGGTACACTGAAGTAATTATGTCGATTTCTCTCTTCGTTGAAATTATTAAGACGCCGGAATATCTAGTAGCCTCTGGGAAAGACAAATTCTAAGATACTGAGAATGAATCTATTTCTAAAAGACCTAAAAGACTAAAACATACGTTAACAAACAAAAGGCAAAGTTAGGCAATCCAGGCACCGCGACGAGGACGACACAGCGGAACATACATTGGCGCGTTGCTTTGGATTCGACGAGCAACGTGGTGAAGGAAGATGATGCTCGACTTCTGCGAGTCCACCATATCACAGAAGGAGGCGGCGGAACAAGAGAGGGAGAGCTTTTTCCTTTCCACACCGATCCGTCGCCGTCGAGCCGGGGGCCGGAGGAGACAGTACAAGCGTACGTCCCGGCCCCTGTGGGTGGCGGCTTCCCCCCGGTGAAGGTCAAGGGGCGACCTGAGGGGGTTGAGGTCATGCGGCACGCTACCAGCACTCTAGCGCGCTGCCATAGAGTAATATCTTCTGAATAAAAAGAACAACCGGCTGGCGGTATATCGCGCCACGACTCGGCAGGCTAGTTCTGGTCCAGCGGGGCATTCAGGGATACCAGCGGCATCGTCTGGGCGACCCGACGGGCTGCCGTACCGAGACGGGTGACGTTTCAGAACCTTTGATTCGCCTCGAAGGCTCCGTCGGCCGGACGTCCTTGGAGTGATTTGCGCCGTCTGGTTGTAGCGTTGACCGCGGTAATCGCCACTACATCCGGGTTTTGACATCGGAGGGGATCGGACGCTAGGGCGAAAAGTGCAGGGGAGTCGGATCCTTGAGCCCGCGGACCAGTCTCACATACCCAGTGCGCCACTTAGGCGCGGGGACATCGTAGGAGGTTGGGCCCCCGTCCCGAAAAAAAAAAGGACTTAGTTATAGAAATCATAATCACTTCAGTGCGCCGCGTAGGGCACCGATGACCTACATGGCAGTCAACGTCTCAAAAAAAAAACAATATATTAATAAAAAAACACGTATATTTGCTGACCGTGGCTGTGTCCGTCAGTTGTTCCGTGATATTCAAATTCATAGAAACGGGTATTTTTCTTTTCAACAGTTCACCGAGCCAACTGTTTATCAAAAATGCTCGGAATTCTTGATTGAATGGTCCAGAGTAAGACAGGAATCTAAAATATTAGAAACGAAATTATGAAAAATTACATAGTTATTACAAAGGCATCGATTATCTTTGAGCCACATGTTTAAAAACACAAAAATGTAACCATTGTAATAAAAGATTATAGCATGCGAACCCGGTAAGCAATAGTATATCGCCGACGAGTCTTTCTATCTCGGATTTGAACAACGCCGATTGTTCTGTCCATCGGATCCTCTCTCCGCTGAGTCCGTTAATCAGAGCAGTAGCGGCGTCCATTTTCTGTTGGCACTTGGCCGCGTCGTCCAATACGGCCTGCTTCAGAGCCATCGCCTCGTCGAATTGCTTCTGTACTTCCGCTAGTTCTAGCTAAAAATTAATTTGAAATGTCCTCAAACCTCCTCTTGTGACGATCAATACCGTAAAAAAAAAAACTCTTTCGATGAGATGCCTCACTTTAATATGTAAAATACGTCACGAATTTGTAAAGTGACCAACTTATGTTTAAGCATTGCACTAGAGCTGTATAAAACACCACGTATCTAATCTATCGATGTGTCTATGTGTGTATGTTTGCTATAGACTCCAAAGCCGCTGGACTGTTTTTGATAAAACTTTTTATTTATTGCCTTTGTAGGTAGACGAGCATACGGCTCATCTGATGGTGAGTGGTTACCGTCGCTCGTGGACGTTAGCAATGCCATTTTTTTCTTTAGGTTGGCTTAGCTAGTTTAGCTAGGTCGAGATTGGTAACAATCGGATCAAAGTCAAATTATAAATCGGCCAGCAAAGGGGACCGTGTTTAATTGGATTTATTATAATGACGATGCCCCTTCATAAAATCGTATTCGCTGCGCATTTGTTTTCAGTGTGCATGAAAGTTATGTATGTTACAAAAATACAAGTCAAAGCGGTGTGAAATCAATTTTGTTTTTTTGACCGATTGCCTGTTGTAGTCAAAAAATTTAGGGTACAGTTAGTTCTTCATGCATCCAATAATTACCTAAAACACTATTTTGTTACACTAAAATCACCTTACCTCTTTAGCTTCGAGCAGTGCTTCTGCACCTTCCAATTCCTTTTTGGCTGCCTGGTACTTTCCTTGCATTATAGCTAGATTAGCCTTCAACGGCAAAACGTCTTTGTTTACCGAATAAAACTGGGCCATCGCAATGGTCCACGAAATCAATCCGGCCACATTGCCGCAAGCAATCTTAGCGGCCTCGAACGTGTATTGACTGAAAATTTCCGAAGTCGATATTTAGATTTTCCTAAGGTGGCAAAGCATGTATACCTTTGTTTGTGTTTTTACTGGTAGTAGGACCTCTTGTGAGTCCGCACGGGTAGGTACCACCGCCTCGCCTATTTCTGCCGTGAAGCAGTAATGCGTTTCGGTTTGAAGGGTGGGCCAGTCGTTGTAACTATACTGAGACCTTAGAACTTATATCTCAAGGTGTGTGGCGCATTTACGTTGTAGATGTCTATGGGTTCCAGTAACCACTTAACACCAGGTGGGCTGTGAGCTCGTCCAAACGTCTAGGCAATAAAAAATAAAAAAACCTTAGCATCAAAATCCCGCTAATTTTTGGTTTAAATTAATGTACTTTTAAATTTTAAAAAATATATAACCAGTTTTTAAAGCAAAGTAAAGCCAAATTCTAGCTCTATTTTTGGGTTTTCGTCTATCAGTACCGATAGCAGATTAAGGCCAAGCGGGTTTGGACCACATTACCCCATTTTCATTTCAATAAAAAAAACCGTTTTTAAACTTAATTTTATAGTTTTATAATTATTAGTAGACATTCGGATATTTTGCCAACTACCTAATAATTTGAAAATAAGTAACGAGCGATTAAGCCTCTAACGTAGATTTAACTAAGTGTGAGACTCTCTAAAACCGAAGATATACTACAAAATACTACTAAAAAATACACTACAAAACTACACTACTATTTTATTTTAATTTATTAGGAAGACAAACAGTGAACTTAAAGTATATAAACTCAAACCTTACAACTAAAGACCATTTAAATGTCTCCGCATTTATACTAATTTTTTTTTGTTTTTAACGCTGTGGAATCCGTTTACGGATACCCGGTCGAGAGGGGCAATAGACCGGGTTATGTCGGACTCTGGCGCCTCCAGAGAAGAAGAGGGAGAAGAGGAAGACCAAAGTCCTCCTCTTCTTCCAATTCCTACCGGGAGACTACGCCTTGAGAACGCCGTCACCGGTACCCGTCCTGACAATAGGACGGGATCCCATGCATTTATACTACCTAACTAACTACCTAACTATACTATACTACGTAACAAACATTTTTGATAAATCCTATAAAATGTCCATAGACATTGCCTAATTTCTCATACCCGAAATTAAAGTAGGGTTGCAGCAAATCAATCATCTCGGCATTGATTACGTCTTTCGGATAAAATTTTAGATTATTCAAAAATCGCGAGTCCGCCATCACCTATTTTAATAGTTATATATTAAACGATCATCTGTTGATTGTGATTACTGGTGGTAGGACGTCTTATGATTCCGTACGGATAGATACTACAACCCTGCCTATTTCTGCCGTGAAGCAGTAATGCGTTTCAGTCTGAAGGTTGGGGCAGCCGTTGCACTGTTAAAACTGAGACCTTACAAGTCATGTTTTTTTTTTTATTGCTTAGATGGGTGGACGAGCTCTCAGCCCACCTGATGTAAAGTGGTTACTGGAGCCCATAGACATCCACAACGTAAATGCGCCACCCACCTTGTGATATAAGCTCTAAGGTCTCAAGTATAGTTACAACGGCTGCCCCACCCTTCAAACCGAAACGCATTACTGCTTTACGGCAGAAATAGACAGGGTGGTGGTACCCACCCGCGCGGACTCACAAGAGGTCCTACCACCAGTAATTACGCAAATTATAATTTTGCGGGTTTCATTTTTATTACACGATGTTATTCCTTCACCGTGGATATCAATCGTGAACATTTGTTGAGTACGTATTTCATTAGAAAAATTGGTACCCGCCTGAGATTCGAACACCGGTGCATCGCTCAACACGAATGCACCGGACGTCTTATCCGTTAGGCCACGACGACTTCAAAATGTCTCGAGATGTGTGGCGGAATTTAATGTTGTAGATGTTTATGAACTCCGGTAACCACTTAACACCAGGTGGGCCGTGAGCTCGTCCACCCATCTAAGCATTTTTTTTATCTAAAACATCAATATTAGTATCCTAAATCAAGTTACGTGTAATAAATACAAAAATTACTTTAAGAGATTCTGCCCATGACGCCATCAGGAACAACCTTTCGGGGTCCGGTCTGATTGGATCAATCCTCTTTCTAAACAAGAGTATTACAGCGTCCATAATGAGCGTGATAAGGTAGGGCGGTTTCCCCAACTTTCTCACTGTTGCTATATCCGCTGCGTTAATCGTCTGCAAGAAATCCACGCATTAAAATCATGTAGACATCATTAAATGGAGCCTTAATAAGGAAAACACTAATTTACTACTGACTCGGTAGGGCAGTAGCTAGCGCGCCCCTGACTGGTGCGCCGAGGGTCGTGAGTTCGATTTCCACATCGAGGAAAGATTATTTGATGAACGGGTTTATTTGCTCTTTTTTTGGGTGTTTATTATCTATTTAAGTATATATTCAATTAAACGTTTGTTTCTAATTATTATTATGATTATTATTATATGAAAATTTAATAAATGGAAAATCCTCTACGTACGTCTATTATCTTAGTTTTATACGACGTTTGAATGGTAACATCATCGTTTATTTTTCTGCCACAAAGTTACAAGGGTCTATTTTTTTTATTGCCCTTGTAGGCAGACTAGCATACGGCCCACCTGATGGATAGTGGTTACCGTCGCCCATGGACCTCAGCAATGCCAGGGGCAGAGCCAAGCCGCTGCCTACGTACTCTATTGGAAGGGTCGCTCTTAATAAAACTACAGCCTGGTGCATAAAAAAGTTTAGCACTATTTACGTTAGATCTAAAGTCGTGAGTTCGTTTCTGCGCACGTTAATAGAACAAATTGAGCAACGTCATTTACTTGTAGGGCAGCTTCGGCGGCGTCTAGGGCCGGCTTGGCTGCAGCCAACTTCTCTTCGGCCACTGCTGTTTCCGCGGCGATCACGCCCACCAACTTCACAGCGCGGTCCTTAACATCTAACACTTCCGTTTTAACCACTTCTGCTGCAGCCGCCGACTCAGCTACCGCGGCCAAGACCTATTGAAATTTTGAAAATTTAAAATTGGTGGTAGGAAGTCTTGTGAGTCCGCCGGGGGAGGGACCGTCATCCCGCTTATTTATGCCGTGAAGCAGTAATGCGTTTCGGTTTGGAGGGTGGGGCAGCCGTTGTAACTATACTGAGACCTTAAAAGTTATATCTCAAGGTGGGTGGCGCATTTATGTCGTAGATGTCTATGAGCTCCAGTAACCACTTAACACCAGGTGGGCTCTGAGCTGGTCCAACCATCTAAGAATGTTTTTTATTGAACAGTACGTTCTATGAAATCAATCTACGTCACAGTACCTCTTCAGCTTTCGCTGTTGCAACTTTAATCTCGTAATCTTTTAATTCAAGTTCCTTCTTTAGTACGTCGACGCTTGCGGCCGCCTCCACAAGTTTATCTAAGCCAGTCGTCATTCTTTAAAAAAAAAACATTTAAGTTTTTTTCTATATACCTACATATCGCACATATAATGCTATAACCTCACTTATGCAATTTTTGTTATCATTAAACTGAGTATGAGAAATTACATTTTTTAATAGTTATTAATGAGACGAGAGAGATGTTTGCTTTTACTGATAAAGTTTAAAATTGTAGTTTAAATATAATCATTTTATTTCTGTAGCCTAGCAGAACTGTATAAGAATTATATAATAAGATGTTGAATTTTCCAACGTTTCTCCTTAAAAATTACATAGTTTGCATAAGTGACGTTATTGCACCGTATTTGCGATATATTAATATATTAATACGTGAAGCAAAAACTTTGTATCCCTTTTTACGAAAATTGCGCGGACTGAGGAGTATGAAATTTCCCACACTTATAAGAGAATATAGAGAAGGAGTGCCGAATGTTAATTTTTTTTTTAATTATGCATAAAAAATACATTAAATCAATAAAAAATACATCACACACACTACCATGTATTTTATTTGACACAAACATGCACGCATACTATTCGTTTATTGTCAAACTTTTCTTATTGCTTATACAGTCTGTGGTCCAATTGAGAATATGTATATTAAATATTATTTGTCTTTAATAATATTTGTCTAAGGTGTAGTCTTTGACAATAGAATCGTAATAATGTACAAACTTATAAGTTCAATTAATTATAGTCAAATTTCGACTTCTGTGGGACCACTAGTATTTTTTAAACTACAAATTTCGCTTCGACAAAACCCCGCAATACCTGCGAGCCATTTCGGCGATATTGACATGTTTTTCCTTGTACAATACTTTGTAACCTTCCAAGAACGAAAGATACGACTTCGGAGTTACGTGTGTCTGTCTTCTGAACCTATCGTAATAAGTTGTGCAAGTATCGGCCACGTTGTCTTGCACCATTCCCATAATCTCGATTAGCTGTTGTTTCGTTTCTGGAGAGCACACAACCTGAAATTCAACTCAACAATCTATACTAATATATAAATCTACAGTGGTTTTTACGGATGTTCCGTTATAACTACTGAACCATGCATCCGATTGGCTTGAAACTTGGTGTCCATGTAGAAAATACATGTATATAATGGATAGTCTAATATTTATGTAAGTGTTGGACTCCCTACACCAATTGCGGGGGCGTTAATGATGAGACTTTTTGTGGGGATGAGAAATAATAATGTTAATTTTAAATGGCCAGCGTAGCGGACGGGTACAGTTAGTATATATACCTATATAAATGAATTGCTGTTCGTTAGTCTCGCTAAAACTCGAGAACGGCTGGACCGATTTGGCTAATTTTGGTCTTGAATTATTTGTGGAAGTCCAGAGAAGGTTTAAAAGGTAGATAAATATGAAAATGCTCGGAATTTAATAAAAATAACAATTTTGTTTTCCCTTTGATGTTTCCCCCGTCGGACGGATTCCTTTTGTTTGTTTTAAGTTTATTTTATACGATATACTTATATGGTTTAGGCACTACGAAGTCTGCCGGGTTAGCTAGTTAGAAATAAAAACGAATTCTATTAACGAAGTTGTTATAGAACCATTACTAACATGAAAGTCCGCGAGGAAATGATGAGCAACTTCGATAAGTGCAACTCTCGGCCACTTCTGGAACCAATCCATGGTTGACCCAGAAATGAGTCCCGGGAATTTTAGGGCTCTGCTTCTAAACTTTTCTCCGACCTCAAAAAGATTTTTTATATTTTTTATTACTCGTTAACAAAATTAATATTGTCTATTTTTTATCGTAATATGAATTTCTTTTGGCTTACTTACGGGCGAAAAACATAATACAACGTGTAGATTTGCCCTCGAACGCATTATAAAGTATTCGTACAGCACATCAGGTACCGGAATCCTTTTCGGTGCATATTTCTTCATTATCGGAGTCAATTCGTTTAGAATTTCATCTGGAGGCATCAAAATATATATTAATACGTGAAGCAAAAAAATTGTACCCCTTTTTACGAAAATTGCGCGGATGGAGGATTAAGAAATTTCCCACACTTATAGAGAATGTAGAGTAGGAGTGCAGAATGATATTTTTTTTAATTATGCATAATAAATACACTAAATCAATAAAAATACATTACACACACACTACCATGTATTTGACACACACAGACACACACATAAATATATTCTTTAGTTTATTGTTTAAGTCTGTGGTCAAATTGAAAATAGATTAATATTGTTTGTCTTTAATATTATTTGTCTATGGTGTAGTCTTGGCGAAATTTGTGATTGTAGAAATATAGGTAGGTATAGTCTTTGACAATATAACCAAAACTTATAATTTCAATTAATTAGAGTCGAATTTCGACTACTGAGGGGCCACTAGTATTAATTAAATTGACATTTTTTTGAAATTAAATTCGCAAACGTAAAACACAACGCTTACCCATTTCGTCTTTAGCAAATAAATTGGCAATCTCTCCCGAACTGAGAATGTTATTTAAAAATTCCAAAAACTGTTCGTCTTTTATGTCGTTGTCGGTGAATATAAACGTTATACCTTGACCTTGCAAGCCGGCGATTCGGTACAATATTTTAATGTCATCCATGAAATTTCCCACGTTATATGATCTGAAACAATGGTAGATATTATTAAAGTACAGAAATTCAAAATCATAAGTGACAATGTTTTTTTTATAAAGCTGAAGGTATCTAATGCTAAAGTTATTGGATCTGATGGAAATTATTTGTGCAACAAGAGAGTAAAGTTATTTTTTGTTTCACTCGCGATTCAGTTTCCTGAAGAAAAGAATTTCCAAAGAATCCTGAGCGTTGTGAGGGACTCAACAGCACGAGATGCAAAAAACTTTGCTCTCGTATAGCCCACATAACTTTTCACCTCAGCAGTGAGAGAACATATATTGCTTAGGAGACATAGAAATGAACAGGGATAGATTGAAATAACTATTAAAAAAACGTAATTTCTTTATTACTTTAATATCTTTCAATTTTAGGGTATTGCGCGTTTCCGAACATGTTTTCTTTGAGGTCGAATTTCGAAGGGGTTTCTTTTTTCACTCGCTTTTTATATGCATGTGAAAGAGACAGAGCACAGTAAAATTCGAATGTTTCAAATTTATGGCTGAACAATGTCAATTCGTGGCACTGAAGTTTGAAAAATTAAAAAGCTACTTTGACCCACGCTCGAATCAAAATCGCGTTTTGTTCACTGTTGTCTCGCAGCAAAAGCGGCATGTTTGAGCTGCTGAGGTGAAAAAGTTATTTTGTCAATGCAAGCGTGGACAAACATATTTTAATGAATCAAACGCTGAATCTTACTTAATACAACATCGTCAAGTTTATAATACATTTATAACATCACTTACTACAAGAGAATAGAATTCACCTCGTTAACGTGATTTGATAAAACGAAAAATTCGCAATATAAGACGCAAGCTTGGTCAAACTTTGCTTCCCCGATCCACCGACACCGACAAGCAAAGCGTTGCCTCTGTAACGAATTATTAATAAAAATATATTCTAGACTAACAATTTAAAAACACATTATTAATACAAAACATACAAAAATCCTGATTCATTCGAGATTCCATAAAACTCTCAACTTATAATGCATATACTGTGTCGTTTCGTTAAACAAGTAATATAGAATAAGTAGTATATTATATATGAAGTACTCATAAAGTATGAACAAGTTACAGCAAAACGTGTCAGACCTTGTTCAATGAAATACCTAATAAAGTTTGAATGCAATCACTCTGTACAAAACACAAACGAGCTACCAATCAATCACGAACATTTAGGCGGGAAGATCTTTAGAATAACAATAATCCCTACTGTTAATGAAAACATAGGTGTTCGAGCCTAGTATCCTAGAGCTATTGCTATTAGTATAGTCCTTATTTCCAAGCCCAAGCTCCTATATTCCCTTGTCATTAAATATAAAAGCAATCAAGAGTTCTAGTTTAATGGTATACACAACCGTTGTGCCAACGTTAAGGAGTTGACGTCTCTATAATAAACTATAGTGCACAGTTACCGAAATAAAACTCAGGCCAATTAATCGTGACAATGCTAAACAAAACTACATACAAAAAAATCAAAACTCTGACCTCGGCGTATTTATGATCCGTGATATAATGAACAAATGTACCATGGCGTCGTGGAAAAACACCAAGTCTAAATGAGCGCCTCTGACTTGATCGTTAAATTGTTCTTGGAATTGACCAAGTTTCATCAAAACGAAATCCCATCTGAAAACATTGTGTTCGGGTTTGTTCGGCTTGGATAATCGTATACCATACTTGCAAAAGTTACATTCTAATACAAATAATACATGTTTACATTAAAAGAGCAAGTAATTTAAAATAATTTTTACACAAATCTAAAATCACATACACATTTGAAATCAAGTAATCATAGACTAATCTATTTTCTTGTAGCTCTAATTTTAATTATAATTGATTGAAATAAAAAAGTCAGTAATAAGTCTTATGACTGCTAAAAAAACTGCCGTCGCACAAAATTACTGTTTTTTTTCTATTAAATCACGTCAAATTTATAATGTATTCGATATGTATTTAATTCGATATGTATAAAAGTAGTATGAATAAATAATAAGTCAGGAAATGTAACTGCGCTCTAAAAATGACCCAACAAAAGTCGTGTCCAAGTAGGCGGGGCTTAAAAGTCGTGTCCACCGTGACATTAGTCGGATGTTGTTCTTGCAAGCAAGCACACCTCTTATTTCGATTTATTATTGTGTTGTCAATATTCATGCCAGCGTGTGCTTTGAATTGGTGCAGGAGCCATACAAGGCTAAAATGCCCAGGGATCACTTTTCACTAGTAAGTAGTAACAAAATTTTAATTATATTTAATGATTTGCAAATATGTTATCAAACCGACATAGTCAACACTATGCAACATGAAGTCAGTAATTTTTTGATTGTATTTTTTCTTCTTGGTGAAATATTGAAAAGTACATCGATAAAATATTTTTTATTATCAAATAGATATATTTATTTTGATAATTTTATAACGATAATGGATTTTGCATAATTTATTTTCTTTTAGTTTTCCTGCCGATGCAATTCGGCAAAAACGTGAATAGCTGCAGTTAACTTGGAAAGACAAGAAAGAATATGACTGGATGCCTGTGAAAACCAGCAGAGTATGCTCTATTCAGTCTATCAAACATGCTGGACGCTAGTCTTCAATTGCCAGAAACAGTGGAGAAAATTGTAGGCTATATAGCCGGCTTTGTAAGCCGAAAACTGCAAGCGAAAATCAACTGTCCAGAATGCTTATCATTGCTACCTGCTAATGAAAATTTGTATTTTCACAATCTGATTAGTTTGAAAGATTTCGATGGTCTCTCGTACCCATCTGTAGTGTTGTATAAAATATGCACACGCACAGAAATACTAATAAGACAGATAATAAAAATACATGATAACGGAAAATCTGTCAGTAATATCTACACAGTGTTTTTCTAAAATAATTGACAATGAAGATATTCTACGCTTACTAAAAAAACAGTCACCAGACAATAAATAATGACCATTTCTTCTTTTTTTATAAAATGTGTAATGGTTGAATTTCTCAGAATCCGACTTCCCTACATTGCGAAAAAAGATGATTTTTTAATTTCTTCTAGGCAAAACTTACTAAATTAATTATATTTTTAATTAATTTTTGAATTGATTAATTATCTTATAGAGTTTATTAGAAAAAAAAAACTAATATATAAACATTATACAATGATATTGTTTTATTATTAACCTTGTCCGGTCCACTTATTACATAACATCGTCTACGCTGTCATGACCAGAGTCATAGCAACATTGCACCAAGCATATTAACCAATCCCTGCTTTCGTTTTAAATTCAAACCAATGTCTATTTCTAACCTCGTTTGTGATTGGTTTTTTATTCATACGTCGTTTTGGTTTCAAGTGGGACCACTTTTTTTGTGAAATTTGTTCCGAGTTTAGACTTCCTGACTTATTATTTATTCGTAGGTCTATATATATAAAAATGAATTACTTTTCGTTAGTCTCGCTAAAACCCGAGAACGGCTGGACCGATTTGGCTAATTTTGGTCTGGAATTATTTGTGGAAGTCCAGAGAAGGTTTAAAAGGTAGATAAATATGAAATCGGAATTAAATAAAAATAACAATTTTGTTTTTCCTTTGATGTGTCCCCCGTCGGACGGATTCCTTTTGTTTGTTTTAAGTCTATTTTCTACAAAAGTTTAGGTTTTTTATTTATCAATTGAGGCACTATGAAGTCTGCCGGGTCAGCTAGTCTGTCAATAAAAAACAATAAAAGCGTACGTTGGTAGCTCTTCGTAGATCTTTGGCGCGTCAGTGCTAAAATCTTCTTCCTCGTCGCCGGTGGGATCTGCGGGTTCTCGGAGAAAGTTCACGAAAAATGTTTCCTCTTCAGGAAATTCGCTGACGAGTTCAGGCAACTCTTGGGCGGCGGTCTTCCAGAAGTTTGCCACGAACCAGTCCTTGTCATCGAATGTAGTGAATCTGTAATTTTTGATCGTAATTGAATTTGAATTTGATCCTAATTTTTTTACTGGTGGTAGGACCTCTTGTAAGTCCGCACGGGTAGGTACCACCACCCTGCCTATTTGTGCCGTGAAGCAGTAATGCGTTTCGGTTTGAAGGGTGGGGCAGCCGTTGTAACTATACTGAGACCTTAGAACTTATATCTCGAAGTGGGTGACGCATTTACGTTGCAGATGTCTATGGGCTCCAGTAACCACTTAACACCAGGTGGGCTGTGAGCTCCTCCACCCAACTAAGCAATAAAAAAAATCTCTCTTTTTGCGCCTTTGATAATTTCGGTGATATTTTTGATAACGGATAGTAAAAACTTATTTAATTGCATATAACCGTATAATTCAAACCCAAGATTTTGATTAGACATAAAAATGTGACCATTTTTTTTTATATTTGTTATTCATAAATACCGGGCATACATACCTATCACATATGACTCTTAAGCATTCGTGGAACCATAGCTTTAGAGCCGTTGTAATTGTCGGCAGTTCATCTTTCTTAATAAACAAAATCCCTTCCCATATTCTAGATAGATCTCGAAGATTAAACACGTAATGAAACTTTGCAGGAGTCGGCAACATTTTTGCCTAAAACGTTTATAGTACATTATTATATAAATACAAAAAGGTTTTATTTATTGAGTTACTATTCATTAGAAAGAGCTGTTTTTACTTTTGTTTGCTGCCAAATTATTCGCGTGACAGGCACAAGCCTCGGCATGAAATCCACAATTTTTTTCTCGAACCTTGTCTTACAGAAGTATCCGGCACTTATAGTTTCTGAAAATGTATCATTCATTAAACAATTTTAAATCCAAATTAAATCCCCAATCGTTATGAAATATCGTCAACTATCTTACCAAAAATACGATCCATTGAAATATTACTCGGTAAGGTGCAGTTAAAAATGTTGAACTGCCTTTTTAAACGAGGTGGAATGTCGTTTCTTCCACCACCTAAAATAATTTTAATTAATTTTTATCACAACACCAATAGTTTTCATTTTCAAAAAAAAAAATGTAACAGCAATACAAAGAACATTGTAATTGGGGTCAGTATTTAAGCCGCTTTCAGACTACGCTATAATATAATAGCATATATGTAGTATATAGCTCATATCACAACAATATCGCACACCATACATTGTTATGGACACGTTCATACTGTACTGTACTATATATTATTGGCTAAGTATAGGTTGTTATACTATATGGCACTATAGTATAACGTAGTCTGAAAGCAGCTTTAAGGAAAAAAATATTAGAAATCCTGCTTAAATTATCGACACCCGAATTATGAATGAAGTGACAATGCATAACCATAGACGTGGTTGAAGTTTCTATTCGCATCTTGAGGCAGAATCTAAAGTACTATAATATACTTTTATAATCAATATTCCGCAAGCCGATGCAGCGATTAATGCATCTCATTTAATATTGATAGATTTTAAAAGATAATAATAATACTTTTTGTTTATTGCACATTTAAACATTAATTAAATCTCAACCTGGATGAATCATCGCTCCAAACATTTGTATTTCAGCGATAGTAATGAAATCTCCAGGTTTTTCCAACGAATAAAAACCACCACACTCCATCATTTGACGTACAATCTCATTTGTAACCTATAATATACAAGACATACAAGTAGTTTATATATAAGCAGTCGTAGTGGCCTAAAGGATAAGACGTCTGGTGCATATGTATCGAGCGATACCAGTGGCCGACGTTCCAATCCTACGGAGCGTGTAATGATTTTTCTAATGAAATACGTACTTAAATAATGTTCACGATCGGCTGCCACGATGAAGGAATGACGTAGGGCAATAAAAGGCATACCCGCAAAAAAAATCATTAATGAATTTTATACGAAGTCATTGTGTATTTATATAATTTATCGTCGTTATATTTATATCAAGTTGTGATGATTATGGGCTGTGTTAACCACTCAACACTAGATGGCCCGTCATTAGCCCGTATTACAAGTAAAATTACGTATTATTAATAGTTATGTCGGTAAGTCGTTTGATAGCGAAAAGTTTCGACCAACACCGAAACTTTCGTTATCCAGTTGGGTTATTGGCCTGATACGGAAAGCAGTTTTCCTTAATACAGCGCGTATTGTGAAGTTTCTCACTATGGAGTCCTAACCACTGGTGGCTTGTGTCGTAGACACCACCATCAGCGGCCATCTATTTATTTTTGTATAGAGTTTAAAAAAAAATCTATTTTAATAATTATTTTTAAAATATAGTGTAATAAAAAAAAATAGTATAATAACAATAATAATATCAAATAACAGTATAAATAACTTCTATCCCACCTGATCTCCCCACTCGTTGACAACCGGCATATTAATGTCGTCAACAAATACGGTCATGGATCGATTACCGGGGGGACCGTATGTCATACCGACGCGCTTCTCAACGTACGATTCGACAATTCTCTGTGGACAAAACAAATTCAACCACTTTTCATACATGATATTATAAACAAATCAACACACATTCTGTCGATATCGTGTTATGTTTTTTTCCCCTACCTATTGACTAGTAGCCTAAGGGCCTAAGAGGTTATTCCAGCTACGCCCGGACTGATAGGAGAGCTCACGAGCTCAACCTAAGAGAATTTGCTAACACTAGCCCTAGCAAAAGCAGTGCGTCACAGAACCTACTGCCGGATCGGAATCGCGACCCATTGAGAAGATCCGGCGAGAAACTCAGTGAGCACTTTGTTTGTTCGTGGTCATATACCACAGCGCGTTCTCTATCCCATTATGTTGAAATTTTGTAAATTTATTTTTGAAACTTGCAACGTATGTATGTTTCATCAAATGTATGTCGTCAAATGTATAATTATAATAATTATGTTTCGATAAGTCGTTTTCGAGATAGTGGTGAAAGTTTCTGCGGTACAGACAATCGTAGAAGATACTTGCCTGAAACATATTAGGTGTGGTCGCAGAAGAGAAATTGATCATCTTGTACAATTTAACTTCATTGTTATATTTCTGCATATAGCTCTTCAGCATCACTGTTTTGGCGGTGCCTTGCTCGCCTATCAACAGTACAGCTTTATTCTGCTTCGCAATAGTTTCAATGAGAAATGATATGCATACGTTATCGATATTCGGTACTAAAATCGATGCGTATTCCGGAATGCTGTCCGAAGGATAAATATAGTTTTCTACACTCTCTGACCTGTACAGAGAGGAACAAACAATTATCAATTTTACATTATCAAAATTAAACAATTAAGAAATAAAAACCAAGGACCGAATAAAAATCATATTTATCTATATATTACTTTGTACCCCTTTTTTACGAAAATTGCGTGGACGGAAGAGTATGAAATTTTCCACACTTATAGAAAATATAGAGAAGAAGTGCACAATGCTAATATTTTTTTAAATTATGCATAAAACATACATTAAATCAATAAAAAAACATTACACACACACTACCATGTATTTGACACACTAACGTATGCATACTATTGGTTTATTGTCAAACTTTTCTTATTGCTTATAGTCTGTGGTCAAATTTAGAATAGATAAAATAAGTAATATAAGTTATAGTAAAATAAGTTATATTTAAAATTAACAAAGAGACCAGAACAGTAGTGACACGGTAGAACAGACGATACAAACCAATGTTGCCACACTCCGGCCTCGTTAACCATATACTCGAATGGCATCACCCACTCTTTAGACTTGGCTCCGGGCCAATCCATTCTCACGGGCAACTTTGTCGCGAATTCGGCCAAACGAGTCCGAGAGTCCAGCTCCAAGACGGCGCCGAGCGACCACATCATCGCAAATATAAACAGACGTTCTAGATGTCGGTCTGTGTGTATCTCTACAAAAAACACCAAGTTTTTTATCTTTTTATTTCTTGTTTAGATAGGTGGACTAACTCACAGCCCACCTGATGTTAAGTGGTTACTGGAGCCCATAGACATCTACAACGTAAATGCGCCACCCGCCTTGATATATAAGTTCTAAGGTCTCAGTATAGTTACAGCGGCTGCCCCACCCTTCAAACCGAAACGCATTACTGCTTCACGGCAGAAATAGAAAGGGTGGTGGTACCTGTCCGTGCGGACTCACAAGAGGTCCTACCACCAGTAAAAAAGTTATTGTTGAGTTATTGCCTGCCTCCAAAACTACATAACATAAACCTTCAATGTCAAAATAAAGTACTTACTTCCACCGGGTACTTCTATTTGAAGGAGACCAATCAAAACATCGATACATTGCCTGTAATTATTATTAATCATTATCTATTTACTATTAATCTACATATTTAAAACAAAACGTATATGTGTATGTGCGTATCGCACATACGATGCTTTAATGTCACTTATGCAATTTTTGTTAAAACTGAACTGAGTATGAGAAAGTACATTTTTTAACAGTTCTATTGAGATGTTTGCTTTTACTGATTGAAGTTTAAAGTTGTAATTGAAATATTATCATTTTATTTCTTTAGTCGAGAAGAACTACATATATAATTGTAATAAGGTGCTGAATTTTGAACTATGCTGGCATAGCCTCTCAAGGCTACCAGATAAAGTAGAAAAAAAAAGAATTTTCAAACGCTTCTCCTGAAAAACTATAAAATTTGAATAACTAACATTATAGCACCGTATGTGCGATATTTAGGTTCACCTAAAACTCGAGGACCGTTAGCTAAACTGATATGAAACTTTTCATAGATATAAAGTACGACACGCACGACCAATCCGACGATCATAATTACTTTAGTGCCGGATAGGTGGCGCTAGTGGGAGAGATTTTTATCATTTGAACCAAAGCACGAATCGATATGAAATTTTGCATATATGCATATTGTCGCCAATGTAGATTTTTTTAGGTGTAGCAAAGTACACCGTACATCATCTACTTATATTATCCAATAAAAAATACCTGACATATATAGCCTCGAGCAGTTTCATTTTAGCTGGCAACTTTTGTTGCACGAACGAATGTATATCATCGTATACTTTATTGAATGCGTTCCTCAAAGCATCCGATTCTTTTTGCGATCTCTTTTTCAACCAACCCTGAAACAGGAGAATTAAAATATAATTTTCATTTCATTAAGGGCAAAAAACTCACAAATTTAACAAGCCGTATTAAGACTTAATCGATGGCCTTACCTCTAAGATGGGCTGCCACTTTAAGACGGAAGAAGATAGGAAGACCATCCCCATACGGCTGACGGTGGCAGGCGAAGCATTGTCCACGTTGTCTGGTTCGAACACCAGCTTACTATTCTGCGCCATTGTAATACGATCTCCATTGGCCAAAGTCAAAGTCTTGTTATCATCCAACACTGAATTTAAGTTTTCAATCCAAACAGCGTCCACGGGACCATCTATTTTTATAAACGTTACGTTAAAATTATTCCAAAGACCAGTATTATAAAATAATATATCTAGACATTCGTCGCTACCTAAAACTATCCAGGTGGTATCAGACTTCTTGACCTTCAAAGCTCTTCTCCACAAAGTGGAAAAAATACCATCCGTCCAATCGTTGGTTGCAACATCCAAGCGTCCAAACATTTGCGGAGCAGTGATGGCCTTAAATGTTAAAGAATTCATCATGAAAACAATAAAACTAGACAAAGAAGGCATGTGCTTCGAATTTTGTATACATTTTCAAACGGTTTGTTATATAACAAGATATAAAGAGCAGCTTAAGTTACACCTCAAATTGTTTCAGATATTTAGTTAGAGAGTTAGTGGCATGCACAAGATGCAAAGACAAATGTTCCAAGGTATAAATATACATAATGTGGTAGGGCTCACTATACTACTATCTTCTCAGAATACTGCCATCCTGGATACAATTTAATGGACGGGACAAGTATTACACAATATAAATGAGAATACGACCCCATGTCTCAAGCCGAGTGGCGATTTACATTGCGATGTATCTTGGACAAAGTAACCGCGTGCTCGTACCCTACATGGGTACGATAAAAACATCTAGATTATGTACTTTTGGATTCATCCTCATCTCCCTGTGCGGTCTCCCTACTTCCGTCAAAGCCGCCATGAGTGTGTGAATGCATGTCGTTTTCCCTGAACCAGTGGGTCCCATCGTCATTAGACCGTGTCGCACTAACGAAGTTTCATACAGTTGAATGATCTTCAAATTCCACTCAGGATGATTGACTAGACCTGTACGATCTGTCACTAATGCGATGGCGCGTTGCATTTCCCTGAGTTAGTAAAAGAGAATTTTTACTTATAAAAGAAAAGAAACTATTGAAATCTAGAAAAGCATGTGTGCAATTCACACGTGATAGAAGTGAAAAATAAAAAAAATTTGGTCGCGTAGGTTTTAGCAATGATCATAGTGATACAAAGTTTGATAATTATTATTTTACATTTTATTCCTATATATTACATAGATTAAATTACATACTAATTACGAATATTAGGTACGAAGCAGAGCATAAAGAGAACCACGGATATAAGAAGCATTGTATAATGCTTCCTATCTCATTTACTCCCACGTTAAATTCTATGAATTTATGTGTCTGTCTTTTTTTACTGTTGCTTTTTGGGTTCATCAACTTTCGAATCACAACGATACTAAATAAGTTTTCACCTCAAAAAAAAGGCACTCACCTGTGAACGGTTTGACTCAACTTAATTCCAGGGAACAAATCTTCAATCAAAGACACAAACAGCGGTTCGTCTTCGTCCACCAGCTTTGATACATTCATTTCCCTAAATCATCAAAGGGAGGTTACAAAATGTCGTGATTAAAAAAATATATTCAAGTATTTAAATGTTTTACTTTTTCCACTTACTTCAATACTCTCATCATAATATTCTCCTCAGTGCTCTCGGGATTGGCTCGTTTCTGCGAGCCCATAGTACGCAACACAGACAGAATGTTACGTAGTCCAAAATCATAGTGCACTTGCTTAGATAACTGCTCTTCGCATAGCTTGTACAAGGTAAAGAATTTCCGGGCTAATAAAAACATTAAAATTATTATTATTTTGTGACAATCACTCGGCTTCGGCAATTACAAAATATCGACGGAAGAATGCCGAATTTTTATAATCTGAAAAACCCTTCTTTATACTAGATCCATAAAAGTATTTGAAAATTCATAACTCGTATAAAAAGTTGCTTATTGGCCTGTATTTATAATAACATAATCAGATAGGCTTTAGATCATTTAAATATACATACATACCAATTTGAGTTTTTGAAATAGTTTTATGACTCTGGTGTAAAGTTAGGAATTTAATTTTAATTTTATTGCTCAGATGGGTGGACGAGCTCACAGCCCACCTGGTGTTAAGTGGTTACCGGAGCCCATAGACATCTACAACGTAAATGCGCCACCCACCTTGAGATATAAGTTCTAATGTCTCAGGGTCTCTCAAGTTACGATGATTCCGCTTTCTTTCGTCGATATTTACCAATTCCTTGTACGTGAAAAAAACTTACCAAGCAAAATATTATCCTTAAAACCGCAACTAGCAAGTTTCACTCGTATGATAATCTGTCTGTCGGGCACCATCATGGCCACCGAACGGAACTGAATCTTTAGATTTTCGGGCAGCTCTTGCCTTCCAGCGTATCCCGGATTCATCGTGATTATGAACGCGAACTCCGGATTTAAAGTGACAACGTCACCGTCGCTAAAATACCATTTTACATTACGAAGCACATCGGAAGGTTGTAAACAAAAACACACCTAAAAATCAACAGTACCTGAATATGAAGAAGTCACGCTTCTCTCGTCTCGCCGTGAGACAAATATAAATCTGCTGAGCAGCCACAGATAGCACCGGCAATTCTATACGATTGAATTCGTCGAAGCAACCCCAAGTGCCCGACTGTGCTAAGCCCTTGTATATGCGACCCAAGCCTTGAATACAATAATATCCTAGTAGTTTAGATTTTTAATAACAATAATAAACACTTATTTCAAACATAATTTACAAATATGTAAAGCAACAATAAAAGACCGTCTCCACAATGCTTAACAGTATTTTTGTTTAGGATTGTAGGATTACTGTTGGCCCGGAGGCCTTTGCAGTTTCATCAGGACAGGTGGGCGAGCAAAGGCTCAGCCAGAAGGGGTGGGATTTTCTAACAGCCGTCCAAGTGCCTCCGAAGGAGACCTAACAACTAAAGAGCAGCTGGTTCGCGAATGAATCTACTACCGGATCGGAATCGCGACCCGCTGAGTAGATCCGGCGAGAAACTCAGCGATCTGAAGCATGGGTAAGGCTGCACGATGAACTTTTTGTCGAGTTCGACGAGTACAGTTACCGGGATTCCTCAGCCTGCTCCTAGTGTTAGAGCTGAAGGCGTCTAATGCAAAGGTTATTGGTTCTGTTGGATCCGTAAGGACGTGTCTAGGGCGTCGACGGTGACTGGCTCCTGCGTGACCCTGATCACGATCCGAATCCTGATTCGGAATGCCTAATAGTAACGAATCAATCGATACTGCGGTTTTTCTTTCAGATATTTACGCCCATAGAAGTTTTTACAATTCGTTCATACCTCTGAAATCCATTTGATCGGAGCAATTGAACACGATGACCAGTTTCCCGAGTGTTCGAGCCATGTCCTTGGTGGTTTCAGTCTTACCCGTGCCGGCCGGACCCGCCGGCGCCCCGCCCATACTCATGCCGATAGCTTGGGAGAGCGTGATGTAGCATCGATCGGTCAACGGCGTGATCACAAGACGCTCAGTTATACCCAGATATTCATTCTAAAATAAATCAGTTCAGAAACAATACCACATATTGTGCAAACTCTAGTAATAAACTGTAGGTACTTGAAAACACTTTATACTTGAAAATAGTGCAAATTACACGTCAGTAGAATGATGAAATGTGAATTACGAAAGTTTTATGTTTATAATTTTTTTTATTGCCATTGCTGACGACCAAATGGATCATCTGAGCATTGATGTCAAAAATGCCTAGGACATTGCTACTGCCTATTGCCGAGGGCTCTTCGGAAACCTCATTTGAAGAAAGACGTGTTAAAACGCTTCGAAAGCATTGTAGAGGGGAGTTCAACCCAGAGTTGCATGGTATATGGAAAAACAAATCTACGAAAATAATAGTTGAATAGGAAATGCATTATACGTTATACCTAACAAGAGCAATAATTATGTACGAGGGTATATGTTTAAATATTATAAGATCAAGAAAATGCATCAACCTGATACAAGAAATCAACATCAGTTATGGAAACAATACAGTCATCTGAATCTTCGTTGTAATAGAAACGTGCTTGCTTTTGCCATTCGAAATCAATAGGAGACTTTATTCTCATCCTTACTAGATCATCAAAGATATCCCTGCAGGTATACAAAATGGAGATATTATTTGTTGATCAAATACGCAATTCTAATGATATCTGAACTTACCTTTGATGCACGTGTATAGTGATCATAGTTTCGACCCTGGTTCTATCCAAAGATACAAGATCAGTCACCGTCAAGTCGATGAGACCATTCAACAAATCCAAGAACTTCTGATTCGTCAACCTCATTATAAATCGATCGGCTTTAGCTTTTTTTAATGCATATTCCGCGTCACTGGTCCACAGAATTTGCATACCCAACAAACCAGCCTAAAATAAACAAGCATATGAATGAAGTAACATATAAATGTAAAATAAACGAAGTATCTGCATAAACCTTAAAGTACCTGGCCAGGGAAAAACCAGAATCCGACTAAGAACTCAAATTCCGGATCACCAGACATCGTTTGTGAGATATTAGCGATTATATTCCTGACGGTATCTTTCATTGTGTCTAACAAAGTGTTCAACCAAATCTAAAATCATCAAATAGCTATCTTATAAACAAAGACAACAAATAAGTTTCAATAATTAATTTCCAAATAAATCAGATTTCAATATTACTTCTACACCACCAGTGCACACTACAGGTCTTTCCAGTGGAATAGTCTCGCCGTTGTCCGAATTCATATTGATTATCCTCTCCTTGTCGTCAAAATCGACTGTGTACATCGCGTCGAAAATACTGGGCAAATGAGGCTGTAATGATAAGTCGTTTATTCAGGATCGCCCATTGAAGCATTCACAACACATGCACATGTTGGTACAGATTCTTTGGCCTTAAATTTCAACAACAACATGCAATCTTGCCTGTTCTGATTACTTACTAGGGTACTACTAGGGCATTAGAGCCCTGAGAAGTCCTGAGAATAGACGACTGAACGAGCTCACGGTCGTCTTGTTAAACGGTTACTGGAACTTATCACTCGTAGAAGACAAGACAGTTTTTATTTCAGCACCTACCTTCAGATCTGTAGCCAAGCGTCCTGCCAAATATCAAAGTCTTGCCTATTCTAGTCGTTATTCAAATACAACTGAGACTTCAAATTCACGTCATGAACAAACTCATAAATCCTGCATAATTTAATTTCAATACCTGTATAGAGTGCGGATCCGAGGCTTGTCCAAGGATCTCGAGCAAAACTGGATCGGACACGAAGAAAAATCTCGGAAATATCAAACGTTTTGTTTCGAGGTACCCGGTGAGCGATTTCTGACACGCTTCCAGTTGTTCGTACAGGTGCGGCAGGAGTTGCTTCAATGTATCATCGCACGTGCAAGTTTCAACGCAGTTCACTATGTCTCGAGCCCGATACATGATTTTCACGTATGACTTGTCGATCGACTGTGATAAAGAAGTTATTAGCACATTTTACCTATACTGTAAAATGGACTATATTTAAAAACTTACAGCGAATCTCTTAGCTTCAGCGGGCAGCTGTTTGGCGATATCGCCGCCAACAAATACAGCCTCCAAATACATCCACAAGTTTTGTACTTGAAGCCATTTCTCTAGGATCTCGGCTGTACCGACTAGCTTATTAATCCAAAGAAGAATATCTTTTTTGAACGGTGCATTGTATCTATAAAATTTATACATCGTGGTATACTAACTGGGGTATTAAATAGTCCATTGATTGCATGATTCTTAAAAAAATAAAAGCTATTTCTGTAGCGAAAATTTATTTATTACTAGCTGACCCGGCAAATCAAATCAAATCAAATCAAAAAAGTTTTATTCAACATAAATGAAAGTACATACTTGTTGAACGTCAAAAGAACTACCGCCAATTCACAAGAATTAGCTTTCGTAGTGCCTCAATCGACAAATAAAAGACCTAAACTTTTGTATAAAATAAACTTAAACAAACAAAAGGAATCCGTCCGACGGGAAACACATCAAAGGAAAAACAGAATTGTTATTTTTATTTAATTCCGAGAATTTTCATATTTATCTACCTTTTAAACCT
The DNA here is from genome assembly GCF_030269925.1 of Bombyx mori. Lineage (NCBI taxonomy): Eukaryota > Metazoa > Arthropoda > Insecta > Lepidoptera > Bombycidae > Bombyx > Bombyx mori. The sequence continues at coordinate 11,717,146 of NC_085111.1, forward strand.
TCTCTGGACTTCCGCAAATAATTCAAGACCGAAATTAGCCAAATCGGTCCAGCGGTTCTCGAGTTTTAGCGAGACTAACGAACAGCAATTCATTTTTATATAATACCAAGTCAGGTCATAAGTATTGTCACACAGTAAAAACTTTTCTTTTAGAATGCTGGCCACAAAAAAGTTTATTGAATTCGAATTTCGAATTGTTCATGAAAATAAAAATGTATATTTTTAGAATTTTACTCATTTTTAAATATGGAGTGGACGCTTAAAGAAGACCGTGTTGCAGTTATTGCGTTGCATCGTTGCGGTTACGCGCCAATTCAAATTTTTAACATACTGAAAAATTTTGAATATAACCAAAAGATTCGTTTATCGTACCATCAAACGATACAATGAAGACTCTAGTGTAGATGACAGGTCAAGAAGTGGTCGCCCTCGGTCTGTTAGGACTCCAGCAGTGATAAAAGCTGTGAAGGCGAGAATTCAAAGAAATCCCAAACGTAAGCAGAAACTGTTGGCCCTTCAGATGGGGTTAAGTAGAACCACGGTGAAAAGGGTGTTAAATGAAGACTTAGGGCTTCGGGCATATCGAAGAAAAACAGGACATCGTTTGAATGCTCGTCTAATGGACCTGAGACTGAAGAGATGCCGCGCTTTGTTGAAGCGGTACGCGGGAAAAAAATATCGGGAAATTCTTTTTTCGGATGAAAAAATTTTTACCGTAGAAGAGAGCTACAACAAACAAAATGATAAGGTGTACGCACACAGTAGTGAAGAAGCGAGCAACCGTATTCCGCGTGTCCAACGAGGTCATTTTCCATCCTCGCTCATGGTATGGTTGGGAGTTTCTTATTGGGGCTTAACAGAGGTAATTTTTTGTGAGAAAGGTGTAAAAACGAATGCAGTTGTGTATCAAAATACAGTCCTGACGAACCTTGTGGAACCTGTTTCTCATACCATGTTCAATAACAGGCACTGGGTATTCCAACAAGATTCGGCGCCAGCTCATAGAGCGAAGAGCACACAAGACTAGCTGGCGGCGCGTGAAATCGACTTCATCCGGCAGGAAGACTGGCCCTCCTCCAGTCCAGATTTGAATCCGTTAGATTACAAGATATGGCAACACTTGGAGGAAAAGGCGTGCTCAAAGCCTCATCCCAATTTGGAGTCACTGAAGACATCCTTGATTATGGCAGCCGCCGATATTGACATGGACCTCGTTCGTGCTGCGATAAATGACTGGCCGCGCAGATTGAAGGCCTGTATTAAAAATCACGGAGGTCATTTTGAATAAACTTTAGTGTCGTAAGAATCTATGTTTTGTTAAGTTCATTTTGGTATATGAATGGTTACATAATGAATAAACTGGTTTCAATTATTTTACATTAAACATGTGACAGAATTTATGACCTGACTAGGTATATAGATGTAGATACCCAAACGAGCCCATCGACCCAATAATTCGAGTTAAAGATGACTAAAAGTCCAACCCAAAGTTGCAAGGAAATATCAAATATCGCACCATTCCAACTATTTCAGCGATTCGTTCGTCATACAACACGCCTTACCAATACTGCTAAGATAAGATTTTTATTTTAGCGGAAAGAGTTAAGTTAATCATAAAAATAATCTATATGTATATTAAAACAATAAGCAGAGATAGGTAATAGGTACAATTTTAATTCAATGTTTGCCTATAAGCACTGCTTTTATTACCTATTCGAAGCTAATGAGTTGAGAATCATTAACGAGTCCTCCAATAACGTGATTATGTCAAGGGTTTCTTGAGGTTTGACGAGCAGCTCTCCCCTGTTCTTGAATGGAGCAAATGTGAGATCAATGACAGCCCAATCAGCTATAACTTGCTTTAACTTTGCTTCTATGTCTTTTTCTTTCACTGCACTTATACAGATGTCCTATAAAAACGATTTATTGTTTCACGATTATCAATAAATATATTGCCCTTTGAAAAACAATAAAATTATTTATTGTCTAATATTCTGATACCTCAACATCTTCTTTATATTTCAGTAGCGGAGCTTCCATGACATTGGCCAGCGTAAATGATTCAGATTCGACATCCAGAATACAATCTAAAATTTAATAAAATATATAATCACCGCTCATCATACATCAGTAAATTTCATTGTTATAGTGCAGCGAAAAACAAATACAAACTCATCAATTTTTCTAATCTCTTCCAGTGTCGATCTTTCATTGATTTATCTGCCATCAATTCTAGTAATGGGCAGGTTTGGTTGAAATCATCTATTTTGTTCTTCAACTCTATGAACGCAGGCCAATCTTTCATACCTCGCGGTAATTTTCGACATCTAAAGTAATGTTTATTAACATCATTTTCGAAGTCCAAATTATGACGTCACTTATATACCAATAGGGAAGAAGTAGGTTTGACGATTAAATAAGAGAAGTATTATACTCTACCAATGTATTCTAATAATGCTAGAGAAAGTATCAGTAACTGCTGGAGAAAGTAACAATCGCATACTCGTGTATTTCTTATTAATGGCCAAACTATGAACAAAGGCCCTGGCTTTAACACATCAACCCGTAAGGGGGACTAGTTACCTCATAATATTCCTCCTTCACCGTGATTTACATTAATCAAAAGATTTAAAAGTAAGAGTTTGAAAGATAGACTACCTACCTTAAGTCAAAGTCCGCTAGCTGCGCAACAATTTGCTCAATATCAATCTCACTCCACGGAGTTTCAAAGTACCCGTCTATTGAATTCATAACGGCCAAATATAAACTGTACCTGTAGGCAAAAACGATATGTGACCCATAAAATTATCAGAATTTGTGCTGAATTGCTCAAAACTTAAATACGAAAAAAAAAAAAACGAACAGTTTGCTCAATAAATTAAATTCCTTCTTCTTCTGGTGAAGAATCGGATAATCCTTAACCTCCATGCCGAACAATTTTTCACCATTTGAATACATTTCGAACCTTCTCCATAGTTCATCGAACCTCGACTGGAACAATATTACCCTGAAATGAGAACAAATCATTACCAAACTATTCATCTAATATTTATATATACGCTATGGGTAATTTCGCGCAATCAGCATTTTATATTGATTGCCTCGAGCAAAAGGTATGTTCAGAATAGTTTCGACAATTTGCTGTTGATACGTGTCTCCTATACACATATATATGTATATATTTATATAATATATATTCATATTCCTATATATTTTAATGAATTGAAACTTCATTTACAAATCAGTGTTTATCCAACTACAAATATTTATCTATGCACAAACTGAATTGGTGTCAGTTTTGTCACAAGTATACAAGTAATTTGTACGCATGTAATTTTTTTCCTATAGATCTATGGTACTAGGAAGGCTTTGGAGGAAGAGTTAGACCTAAGAAAAAATGAATGGATTGCGTGAAAGGCGAAATGTGTAAGAGGGAAGTCAACGAAGAAATGTTATATGATAGAGGAGTATGGAAGGAGAAAACATGTTGCGCCGACCCCAGGTGACTGGGAGAAGGGCAGGAGAATGATAATGAGATCTATGGTACTATGCCATTCAAATCACTCGAATCAAGCTTCAGTGAGAGGAATATATTGCCTGTAATGTGGTGTGGAGAGGTGTCTTTATTAAGAATGTATATTTGTTTACTGAATGTGAATTGTTGTCTTTTTAGTTGCGATCTTTACCTGTCACTAGCTTCTCTAGCGCTTAGTCCAGGCGTCATAGGACCGTATGCATCATAGTCAGCATCAAACTTCAAGACATCGGCCAAGAATGACGCTACACCTTCGGTCAACTCTTTTTGAAGCGGGCCTTGCATGTCCACTATTTTTTGTTGAACTTGTTGAGACTAGGATAACGATTTTTAATTTTAAAGGTTAGTATATTATACCACTAAAAATTGTATATGAATCCAATTCCTAGCACAAAAGGTGTATTTAAGCATACCGTTATTAACATATTCTGAAAAGCGTAACGCAATCCATACACCAAATCTATGTCTTCTTTGGGAATATCAATACTGAACTGTGCAAACGTGGCGTAACTTTCTTCAATTAGATCCAATTCCATGTCCATACTAAAACAACCAATTTATATTTTTAATTTTCATTCACATTGCAATGTATGGTAATTTGAAGGAGATATTCTATACCCAATAAATTCTTCTCTGATTAGTTCGAGGCACATCATAGCTAATCTGACATCGTCCAAATCTTTGATTTTCTTTCCCATAGTCTTCATGCGGTCGTTTATAAACTGCATCAATTTAATTACTCGTTCTTTGTACGCCTGACTGAGTAATTTACCCAGAATCCGTTTCCATTCCACCGATTCGACATGTAGGGCAAGCTTTATGTTATCTATATGAATGATAACAAATTACAAGTTTGCGCGCATAAAATTGAGAAAATTTGTGTCAAATAGCAAACCATTCCTAACTTATAGAATAGGGCAGTACAAGTTAAGAAATTTTAATTATTTTTCAAAGAGAAACGGCTTAACAATTGCAATTAAGTGAATAAAGTAGTTATTTAGAAACCAACTTACAACAGCAGCAGTATTATTTTTTTGTTGTATGAGCATATAGGGTTTTTGTTTGCAGAACGTGGAAGAGCTTCTCTTGATAATTATTAAATTTTATTAGTTGGTTAACTTATTTCGCGTATCAATCTTGTTTTTTATCTCTAGCGTTGTGGCATACCTATGTCTCGTTATTGGAAATTAATACAAATTAAACGCGGTCGAAACCACGTGGTTCATCATGATTAGATTTCATGGCGTTATTATGAAAACTTATTAGTATGTAATACCAAACTTTTTAACTTAAAACAATTCCGTACCCATATTAATTTCTATTGACCCAATAATGTGTCGTTCCGGTAAATTCAGCACTTCTTCAGTTTGTCCTTCATATTTTTTGAGCATATCTCTGATAATCACATTCAATGGATTGGAATCTACGAAGTCTTGGACCTGTTGTACCCTATCTTCAGCCCAAAGATACGAAAATCGGGAGTAGGTCTATAAGATTTAAATAACATGAAGTTAATTCAGCGTTTTCTTGAGTGTTGTTCGTACATATTTTATGTAATCGCAAGTAAGCCTCTTTTACGTAAGAAGGCAGAAGATTGTCTACAGAATGCATAAGCAAGCAACGCTGCTTACAGATACTTAACAAGAGTTAAACCTAATTATATACTATTATTCAACAGAACACATGCTATAATAATGACCAATGATGATAGAAAAAAAATAATCTAATAATTGCTACGGTAGTGCAATATAGTGGAGGCCTCTTTATATAAATAAGTATATCATTCTCTGGTTCCCATAGTACAGGGTATCCTTATTATTGGTCAGATGACCGTGTTATCTCTAGATGTTATTATGTTTTCATTATTAAATAACATACCTTCAACAGCTTCTCAATATCAGGCTTGTACATAAACATCATGCCTTGTAAGGCCATTACAGAACGTACGATATCTTTATGTTCGGATACCATTCGAAAATAATTTCTAATACCGGCGAGACTCGACCCTGTTTTCGAGCCTAAAATTATCAAATGATATGTATCAAATTTAGAATGTACCAATTTGTCAGCTATACTATTAGACGAGTAGTATTAGGGAACAATAGCTACTCTGAAACAAAATGTTATCCAACTTATAGAAAGCCGTTACCTGATTGCAAAACTCACCTTTTTTTCCTACCTAATCGTTGGTAGTCTAACAGGCTATTCCGACTACGGTTAGATGGGTGTGGGTAGGTATACGAGCACGGGGCTCAACCTCAGCGAATTTGCTTACACTATCCCTAGCAAAAGCACTGCTTCGCTGAATCTACCACCGGAATTGCGACTCAGTGAGCAGATGCGTTGAAAAACTCAATAGTTGTGTCCATGGGTTAGACAAAACGCATCCTTTTTTGTGACCGAAATATATAAACGTTCAGGATTGACTTTCACAGTGAAGGAATAACATCGTGTAATAAAAACCCGAAAAATTATAATTTGCGTAATTACTGGTGGCAGGACCTCTTGTGATTCCGCACGGGTAGGTACCACCGCCCTGCCTATTTCTGCCGTGAAGCAGTAATGCGTTTCGGTTTGAAGGGTGGGGCAGCCTGACTATATTGAGACCTTAGAACTCATATCTCAAGGTGGGTGGCGGCATTTACGTTGTAGATGTCTATGGGCTCCGGTTACCATTTAACACCAGGTGGGCTGTGAGCTCGTCCACCTATGTATGCAATAAAATATATACGAGTATATATATGACTGATGCCAAGGCCAGATAGTAATTGTAGAGAGAGTTGAGTAGGAAAAAGTAGATATGCATATATCGAATAAACAAACAGATTTCAATGAAGAGACAACCTTAGATGGTAGTAAAAGTACAAGATGATGAACAAAATTGTAGACACATGCGAAAGTATCTTACCGCTCACACTTCTACTCGTAGTCAACGACACTCCCCTCATTTGTTCCTTCTTGATTTGTTCCTGCTGACCCCACATGAACACGCTACGATGCGTATCCATCACGCAATTCAAAACTACCTAAACATGGATATGATAACATTAAAACGAATTACTTAGTAAAATGAAATATATTAAACCAACAACCCTAATCTGTGATGTTACGAGTATTGGAAACAAACAAGGACTCCCAGGCCCTGATTATCAAATAACTTCAGAGATCGTCGAAGGGAAAGTCGACCTACGCGGTAATGTAGCTAGGGTCACTACTTTACCAACGAAACGATAATACACAATTTGCAAAATAGCATTTAAAATATAACGCAGTAAAATGCAAATTTCATTGTAAGCACCTGAGAGAAAGCTGCCTGAATTTCTTCAAGCGCTGGTTTAATGAGTATTCTGGGAATTTGAAGGAACATCTTCGTTAGCATGAGTGGTTTTAGTTTCTTTTGTTCTTCAGGATCGGTTGTCATTGTTAAAAAGCTGAAAACAAATACATAATATTTCTACTCTCACTAAATTAGAAGTCCATTTGGACAAAGTTTACTACGGATTTTGCTATATTATTTTCAAATCATCGTTAGTGGCAAATTTTGGTATTTTCATGGGCACAGTCACACCATAAGCAATTAAGCGCTCTTGATATCGTTTGATGGTATACATATCTCTAGGAATCATCGGGAAGAGGATTCTACTTCAAAGTTTAATATTTTGTGGCGGACATTACTCTCCCCTGGAGATAGGAAGGAAACAATTTTATTGTCTTCTAAGTCAAGTGACCTCACGATTAATTTAATTGTAAATGATTACTGTCTAACACAAACTTTAACCATCAACCATAAACTGCTTAACTCAATAGCAGAATCATCTCAAGCAAATGAATAAAAAAGTCTTACTTTTTTATTTCGGGTTAGATATTTGGGTTTATTGTTTTTATACCTGGACACTGAAGCTCGCTTCCGTAATATATCAAGACTCTGCCTGGTACACTTGATGAGCGACTCCAAGCATTTCGTTGCGAAATACGCGAATAATTCATTGCATTCGTTTATAGTGGGCAATACGTCGAATCGGTCAGGATTTTCAATTTCCAAAAATGCTGAAAAACTCGGATTTTTTCTGATAGTCTGTAAATATGTCTTGTAAAAAAAGCCTTTTTAACTAAAATCAAACTTTAAATTCGACCATCGTGGTACAAGTTAAACAAATTACAAGTTTTTAGTAAATAAAGTTTATAGAAGTATCAATAAGTAAATTGATTAGATTGTACTCTTCTACCCACTTATGTTAAGGTTTCCCTCTTTAAGAACGGTTAGCTGATAGATAACTCAATTGTTGAGTTAAGCTCGCCACTTTATAACTTTTCGCAATTATTGTATCGTATTAACTGTGTGTACAATAAAGAATAAAGGAACAGAAAAGACGATATTTATTTATTTATTCTTCGGTAAATTAATTTACAGACACGTCACACTGAAAATTTTGTTTTAAACGGATGAAAAAACATACCAGCATCTTCAGGAAATACTCTTGTAGCAGAGGTAACTTGTTTTAGCGCTTTTTCTATATCTAACCTATAAAGTTATAAAATTTATAACGACCAAAAAAGTAAAAGGTTTTATTTTTATTTATTTAAGTTTGGTTTTACCAATTGTCCTTTAAATCTTGAATCTGTTTCGATGGCACACTGTCGAGAAACTTGTGTATCAATTCAATCACAGCAATCTCGGCATTCCAAGATTTCTGTTGCAATTCAATTGCTGTAAAGAGAAAAACTTTATAAAATTTTTATTCAAAATTATTACACATTACTGTAATATCAAGAATATTTTATTTATTATTATTTTAATGCATAAATTTATTGCTGTGACTTTCGATAAATTAATGAATAGATAGATTAGTTGAATCTACTCATGCGCCATCTGTCACACGTTGTTGGTACTACGACAACTATTTCACCAAGCTTTAAATCAACCATGTATAAGAGGGGCCAGTACATAGATCAAGTAACACAGTAACAAGTAACATATTCGATGACAACAGACCTAATAGTTATTTTCTTTTCAGATTGTAGATATCTTACAAGTAAATAAATTACCGATTTCATCTCGTCGTAAAAGATTCTCTTCATAAAACACCGCAGGCTCTACAGCTTGCTCAGGCAAATACACAAGCAACATTTTAGATATTGACTGCAAGATTGCATCAATTCGAGCTTCCTTCATGTCCACCACCTAGATAATTCAATAAAATAATTATTCTTCCTTTTTTTATCATTTCAACTTATGCATGTTTAGCTTGAGGATAATTTAAAAAAAATATTTTTTTCTTGTTGCTTAGGTGGGTGGACGACTCACGGCCCACCTGATGTTAAGTGGTCACCGAAGCCCATAGACACCTACAACGTAAATGCTGCCACCTACTTCGAGACGTGAGTTCTAAGGTCTCGGTTATTACAGTACAACGGCTGCCCCACCCTTCAAACCGAAACGCATTACTGCTTCACGGCAGAAATAGGCAGGGTGGTGGTGCCTACTCTCACAAGACGTCTTACCACCAGTAATTACGATCAGTACCGGTCACCGTTCTCGTCGAACCCGTCGCTTGCGACGAAGGGCTCGACGAGTAAATTAACTCTCAGACACAGCCCACTGAGTTTCTCGCCGGATCTTCTTAGTGGGTCGCGTTTCCGATCCGGTGGTAGATTCTGCGAAGCACGGCTCTTGCTAGGGTTCGTGTTAGCAACGTCATCAGGTTTGAGCCCCGTGAGCTCACCTACAAACGTTAGGGTTACGCTGAAATAGCCTCTCAAGGCTCTCACCTTAGGTAGGAAAAAAAAAAAAAATACGATTAGTAAATATTAAAGAATATACGAAATATCATCTACTTACTTCTTTGACAAACAAATCGACTTCATCGAGAATAGCTTCGATATTATCACAATACGAGGGTATTTCTAAAGAAGTCCACGTTATTGTTGACAGCCCAGGTTGGAAGGCTTTTTCTATTTTTATCAACTGTGCTCGAAGGAGCGGTAAATATAATTTCGGCATACTCCTATAATGGCAAATTGTTTATGCTGTATTTTTCTTAACAGCAGTAAAATATAAATAAGGTGGCGTGAACAAGTACTCACTTTCTAATTTGATTATTTCTCTCCACCAAGAATTTTATGCGCTCGTAATTCCCCAATATTTTTTCCTTGCAGAAAGCTACAATTTGAGCTCCTTCGGGAACACCTATTATTTCATAATTTCATAATTATATAAACAGGCAAAAACAACACAACCGACAGGCATGTGGTTTTTTTATGTTGCATAAAAAAAAACTTAACTGTTTTTACAATATATACTAGTACAATAATAACTAGACGACGACCGAGCATTGCTCGGTTTTTTTTTGTTGATAAATTGTATTTTTTTGAAATTATATTTAAATACGAATTACATATTGATAATATGATGAAATATTCAAAGATCGTTTAGGCATTTTTAAGTGGCTTCGGGTGGCTTAACAACGCCATCTGCTGAAAAGCAGTTAGTTGCTCTCAATTATGAAAAATAGTATTATTATTCGCCAATAAATGTCGGGAAGAGTCTTATAGTTGATTATCTACAAAGTTGATTATTGAAGAACACGAATAAAATAACATTTTCTGAAAATAAATTGTAGCTACATCGATTTATCGCCCCCGAAATACCCTGTATACTAAATTTTATAAAAATCGTTGGAGCCGTTTCCGAGATTCAGATTATATGTATATTATATACATATACTTGAGACCTTAGAACTTATATCTCAAGGTGGGTGGCGCAATTACGTTGTAGATGTCTATGGGCTCCAGTAACCACTTAACACCAGGTGGGCTGTTAGCTCGTCCACCCATCTAAGCAATAAAAAAAACCTGTTCACCCATGTGTACCCAATTAAACAGATAGTATCAAATTTCATCTAAACTAACAATAACAGTGATAACACAGATATTTCAGGTACGTTTGATGTGCAATGCAAACGAAAATATAAAAATATTCTTATATTCTTACGTAATCCCAATTGCCACATGTATTCAACTTCCCTTATACACTCCGGTATATAAATACTGAAATTCACAATGTACATATTCGTAGATGGATGACGTATCAGTAGGGGTGCGACTAAACCGAGTCTGACCTAAAGAAAATAAACAATAAAACAGTAAACTATCCGTTGTATCGATCGCATATTTGTATTTAGGTATATGTATTTATCTTTTACCTGACCAACATTTTCCGCCCAAGCGCTATGGTAAATTAATTCGAATTCGGTGAATACAATAGTCATAACATTATACAGTTTTATGCATCTTTGTGTATTCTGAAAAATAATAACTTGATAAATAATAATAATTGGAGATTTTATTACTTCCGTGTTGACCCGTTGGTCATCATAGTACTAAATACCGTCGGTCGGTCAGACGTTCTGCGGGGGTGTTGTAACGGATAGAGATCACCCAGTTTGCCTAGTGGCACATTCCCGTACTAAGTATTTTCTTTCTTACCTATTCTAGTAACTTCATGGTGTTATACTAGATTCACTGAGCGAGTACGTAGCTCACGGAGTCTAACCTGACGAATTTGTTAACACTAGCCCTAGCGATAAGTGCTTCGCGGAATCTACTACCGTATCCACCTTTTTTTTCCTACCTAAGCTGATAGCCTTGAGAGGCTATTTCAGCGGAACCTTAACTAGTAGGTGAGCTCACGGGGCTCAAACCTGACGACGTTGCTAACGAACCCTAGCAAGAGCCGTGCTTCGCAGAATCTACCACCGGATCGGAAACGAGACCCACTGAGAAGATTCAGTGGGCTGTGTCTGAGGGTTAATTTACTCGTCGAGCCCTTCGTCGCAAGCGACGGTTCGACGAGAACGGTGACCGGTGCTTGAGGTACCTAAAAGCACCGTTAGTGGATCGGGAGGATCCGAAATGACGTGTTTGGGGCGACGTCGACTGCTTTCCATTCTCTCCGCAGGATCGGGAATGTAGTTACCGGCGGCCACGATGAGAGGGTTCTCGTGTCGTGCCGCTTTATCGAAGTGGCGCGTATCCACCACTGTGTCTGAGGGTTAATTTTCCCGTCCAACCCTTCGTCGCAAGCGACGGTTTCGACGAGAAAGGTAACCGATGCTTGTACGGTACCTAAAAGCACCGATAGCGGATAGGGAGGAGTGCTAGGTCACTATACACGCAACCACTCTAATTACGTAAAATTTTACAGTATATTATGGGGATTTTATTTATTACACCATGTTATTCTTCCATAGTCTTTGTAAGCATCTGTTAGGTACGTATTCTTTAGAAAAATAGTCTGGAGGATTTTAACACTGGTATAATCAAGAAGTACCTACATCGATCGACTTACCCTTCAGGCCATGACGATTTAATACTACATGCTGTGTGGTTTATGAGCTGTCATAATATTGATTAATATTTGTAAATAACAAATCTCCCCGTACTTTGTTTACTATTAACATAATCTTAAAATAAAGATTATATATACCATATGTGTGATAACTTCATAATGTTTTTTGAATTCTTCCATCGGTCCTTTGATATTTTTGTTATAGAACCTTATCCACATAACCCTGCCGGCTACCGGTGGCATATTTCGAGGCAATTCCGGGTTTTCCCTGATTTCATTATACCTAGAGGAAAAACCATTCGATTTTGTTTTAGTTACCATTTTTGTCCGCAAATATTACCTTTTAAATCCCCAAATATAAAGACCAATTTTACTAAGTCATGTTCATTCGTATGACGCTACATCCAACGTAACAACGTACCTACAACTAAATTAGGTAATATAGACAGGAATTTATTTAGAAAAGATATTTATAAGCACCTGTCCCTGATTGCTTCAATTTCAGCTGTGTAATTACTAATCAAATCATAATATTGATCTTCCAAGTACAAACAATCTAATTGAAGCTTTTCAAAACGTTTCAATAGATGTAACGCTATTTCTGTGGTTGGGCATTTATTGACGCTCTGAAATAATGAACTTTGGCTTAATTTATTGCTATTTATAATGCCGAAAAGTTTTAGATGCTACATTACCGCGATCATGAAATTTTCCAGTAATAACTCTTGATTCGCAACTCCATCTTTATACACTTTGTAATCTTTATCGAAATCAGGACGTCTAAAATTTACGTTTACAATTTTAAGTATGATATAAATTGGTGAGATTCTAATAAGACTCTAACTCAGACTCTAGCTCTAATTTACTACCTATGGTCCAAGGCATCATATGTTTTTGTGGAAATAGCTTTGAATAGTTTGTTGAAATTTGTAGCGTATTCTTCAATACCTTCCAGTGTGGTCTTATTCAAAACATAATAGGTGATGTAGTTTTGGAAAAGATCCATTATCTGAAATGAAAATTATTGCACCTAGGCTTTAATTGATCATCATCAATTTAATTGATCATCATTCATCCCAGTTGATTAATGTCTAATTAATCATCTTCATTTCATCAAATAAATTTAAATAAGAACATGACCTAAAGATTTTAGTACCGGGTCATAATCCCTAGGACCGAAAAGTTTACGAATGACCGCGCTCTAAAAGCACAATGACAATGACCGCACAATGGGCGGGCGTCTCATATAGCGGACGGACATCCTGTTGAAGTCGCGGGAATTAACTGGATTACAGTCAGGGTATAGCCGATCATTGTTACGAACTTAGCGAAAGGCCTAGATCCGGCAGTGGGTGTTTGTGGGCTGATGCCGATTATAAGAAAAAATAAATCATGTTGCATGTCTCTCACCTTTAATAATCGTTTTCGAAATGTTTCGAATTTTCCAAATATATACATTTCAGAGCAATCGAATGGACGTTCGTCTGCCGCTGCTATCATTTCTTTTTGCGTTTCCATATAACATTCTCGATAAAACCCATATAAATCAAGGCATAACTTAAAACCGAAAAATGTTTATGTAATCGTTTACATTAAATCGTTTGGTGATTTTGTTTGATGAGAATGTTATAGTACATTGTGCACCATGGGAGAAAAATAGGACATTTCCTCCCGCTTGTAAACGTGGCAAACACGCGGGATGAGATGTCCTACTTTTTTTCCCGCGGTGCACAATGTACTATTTTCTCCTACCAGGCCGAAAGTTCGTGGAGTACCGAACCGGGGTCCAGGGGCGAAGCCCTGGCAGGGGTAGGGGGGACGGAGGCCCCCCCCCCATACTCATAAAAAAAAACCATTTATAATAACCGGCAAACTTCTTGAGCATTTGTTGACGTAGTGGGGGTAAGTTTGCGCATGGTACACTCACGTGCAAAAACATTACTTACTCTGCGTCATAATGCTATTAAATTATTAAAATCAACATATGTATTTATTTATATATTTATTAGAACATCAACAAAACATATAGGTTAATAATTGTAATAATTTAATCTTGGGGTAAAATAGATATTCCTTCTATTAAGTCAAAACTAGAGCTGTTGCCAGGTCTTGGTTCAGTTGAAGCGAAGTTGGTATTTGTAATTTTTTTTTCGTTATCATAATCTTGACCATCATCATCATCACTGTTTTCATCACCCGAGTCGCTATCATCGTGATGAGTCGACATAGGGCTCATCTGCGTAGTTTACAACTCGGTCGATTCGGTCTTCTTTTTTGTCTATAATTAATTATTTTTTGAAGATATTCGATTCGTAGTAATCGAATGTTACTTTTTTCATTTACCAGCTTCCGATTATTTTCTGTTCTTTTTTTCCATCTGAAGCCTAGCTCTTTCATAATTCGTCGTAAGCTTCATTCCGAGCCATTAAAATGTATATCTTCTTTAAAATTTTCGAAGCCTTTCTACGGTACGGAGTTTCGCTGCTTGTTATGTAGTTATTATGATTACATTTTTTTATTACAGATTGAACGAAACTATCCATTCCGGTAACTTTCTTCTTCCCTGATCTTTTCTTACCCGGAGTCCGCAACACGGCGAGCAAGCCAGAGCCTTTAGCTTCGTTAATAATGCACCTAACAGTACTCACTGATGTTTTTGTTGCTTCCGAAGTCTGTTTTAATTTTTCCATATCATTCTTCCCCTGTTTTATAATGAAGCAATATACGTCGTACACAAATTTTCTACCCTTTCTTTTAAGTACTACACCAGTTTGTCACGGCATAGTGTATGTTTTATAAAAAATCAACAAACACTCAACAAATAGCAATGGCAACAAAGTCCACAAGCAATTATAACAAATAACTTAACGATTAATAACGATAGACTTTCCACTGTACGCAAGCGTACTTTTGGGAGCAAGCGGAATGAAGGCGCGGTGCGGGACGCAAGGTTCGACTGATCTACCAATAACGCGCTCGATACGATTTCCCCTGCCGTCGCGCCTCACCCTCACCACCAAAGTGATCTAAAATTCGGTTCTGCGCAGTCAAGGTCATTTGCTCAAGATGTTTGCCGGTTACTATACCTGTTTTTTAATTTTTAAATAAACTACTACTAATTGAATAAGAACTGTTTGACGAACTCATCTTTGTTTAATACTTCACTATTAAATTTTATTGACTTTTGTTTATTTCACTTTTACACTAAACACAATATTGCAAATTACCTGAGCACAACAATGGCGGAGAATTTTAGGTGCGTGAGAGCAGACGTAGACACTAACGCGCATGCGCACTTGTCAGTACCCAGGGAGGAAAATTTACACTTTCTTCCCTGTACAGCGGGAGGAAAACCGAACTTTCGGCGTAGTTAGGAGAAAAAAATCATTAACACCTTACTGGTTACAGTGACGATCTAGATATCAGTAACAAAACATAACCTAGCTCTATAAATATTATTCTAAGTGCCAATGCGCATATTATTATAATTGAATACGGTAGGATCAAATGAATTAAATGAACAATGGCTTTTGGTGAAAACACAATAGACCTAGAACATAAGGTAAACACCGAGTATAAACAACTTCCCTATTATTATTACTTAAACTTAAATTTCAAATGGCGAATAACGAGTCAGTTCTTAGGCTATGAAATCAGCAATTTAAATCTACATCTACACTAATATTATAAAGAGGAAAGATTTGTTTGTTTGTTTGTATTGAACAGGCTCCGAAACTACGGAATTGATTTGAAAAATTATTTCACTATTTCAAAGCTACACTATTCCCGAGTGACATAGGATATAATATTTTTTGAAAAAAATTAGGTATCCTTACTAAAATTCCAATAATGTAACCTAAGGTGTAAAAAAATTACCAAAAATATTCTTTACATCGCGGGCCCTGCAAAAGCTATTGATGATAGAATAAAAAAAAGTACTACGACTTTGTGGAACACATAATTATTTGCAAAAAGTGTCGGTACAGCATATGTCTAACTATTATAGTTATGCCGCAATAAGTGATCTTTTATTTAAAAAAATAAAACGACGTCAAATATCGTTGAAATTTTTGTTAAAGACCCGAGCGAAGCCGAAGCGGGCCGCTTGTGTTAAATATTATTGTTGTTGTATTATTATTTTTGACAATGAATTAGTGTTTAATACTGTATGATCATTGAATACTATTTTAATGCTATTTTAATTCAGTTTTATATATTTATGTATGTAAAAACCTTGGCTTTTTCAATGAAATTCAATTTATCTTGGTTCCATATAGTTTTCTTTCCGCCATTGGTTAGATATTCCATGCACATGTTAAGTATCTGATTCGTAACTTTAACAAGCAGGGTAGAGATTTGTTTAGTCGTATTGTAATATCTAGATGTCGCAAAAACCATTCGGACCGTGTACAGCAAGCCCGGTATGTACTGCTGCATTGACTTTGGATCACATCTATAAGCAAGAAATCATTAGCGGATCCTTTTTTTGATAGCTTTTTTTTACCTGGTTTAAAGACACTATTGTAAACACGAGGTGAAAATCACAATCGGCAATCGACCATTAATTACAAAATAATGAAGTTACAACTGGTTTCAAATAAATTACAGGGATAATTTAATAGTGAAAATTAATGATCAATCATTTAAATCACTAAATTGATCTAATCATTCTAAAATCAGCTAAACGACGAACACGTGCGGGGCGAGTGAGGGAAAGCTCTCCTCACTACGCAGAAACCCGCCGCCGCCGAGCAGGGGGTCGGGACCGGGGTCGTATCCGTGACCTGGCCCCCTAAGAGCTAGGGGTCCCACCCGTTTTGTGCGGGGAGGGACCCAGACGAGGGGTGGCGTGCTCTGCACGCTCACCCGCAATAGGAAGCCGGGTGATGGTAGACCGCGTTCCCCCGACCGCTCTGGGGGAAGGTGTAACGCGGCGCCATCAAAGCGGGCTCTCGGCCCGCTGAACGAGGGAACCGGTGGTCGTTTCGCTGGCGGCCACCGGTCCGGCGTCCGTGGGACGGTGGGATGGATGTAATGTGCTCTGCGTCAACCCTGTCCCGCCGTTTCAATAGCCCCGACTGGGCTCTGGCCCGGTCCGAGGTAGGGCGCCGGTTGTGAGCGGCAGGAGTTTTTAGTGAGGTTCAACTCCCACATACCCCACCTGCCGCGCGGGTGGGGATCCGGCGATTTTCTCCTGTGGAAAAAAAAAAAAAAAAAAAAAAAAACGACGAACACGTGAATGATAAATGACTAGCTAGTCGTAAATTTTGGCCTCGAATGACGTCACACAGGCTGTGTGACATTTACAATTCAGAGTTGACCAAGTGCATTAGAATAGCAACCATCGATCAGTGCAAATCGGAATACATTGTTTGCTTTATAGCAGAAACAGGCTAGGTAAAAGTTTGATTGTATGTATGCGATTTAGGTGCCAGAGCAGACTTTTAGTCAAAGGAAAACATATCACCAAAATATAGTGTCTAAAACGAAAGGCGTCCATGAAATACCTGTAAAGTGGTTCACAGTACTTTTCCAAAGCATATAAATATTTAACATTGTCTGAAGCTTCATTGTAATAGTCCGTTACTTGATTATCTAAGAGCCTCCATTTCTGTAAGACATCAAAATGACGAGATTACTAACCCAACTCAGCCTTTATTCTAGCTTATTTTTTTAGAGTTGGATTTACGGCTATCTTGCAAGGCAGACGATAATACTAGTTTGTCAGTCAAGAAGGTTGGAAACTAGGCCCTCAACATCATGTTCTTAGGTCATCTAAAGTGAAGTGTGGTCGCATGCTCACTGTTAGCAGTGTTTCCAATGAATAAATTTGTTGACATGCCACACATGCCTAACCTAAGCAACTTTTAGCTACACTGTTATAAAATGTACCTTAATCAGTTTCGACTTGGCTCTTATAAGCGTGTGAATGTACATCTGACAAGGATCGCTTTTTATGTGTTCAATAATCGATGTAAAAGTGGTGAGTTGTCGCCGCCAATGATCCAGCTCAGCCAAAGGACCTATGTTGGACGGTTCACGTCTTAACTGCTGACTTTGCACTAATACCTTCAAAAAGGAATACAACAATATTTGAATTTCTCGTGTCGTGTTGCCTTCAGTCTCGTGCTCATCAAACGGGACTTCTTGTCGAACCGCTCTTTTCGATATCGAGTCGAGGGAACCCGCTCCTCACAGCGATCGCTCATGGCTGGAGTCCCGCAGGGCTCCGTCCTCTCGCCGATCCTATTTAGTTTATTTATTAACGATATTCCCCGGTCGTCGCCGACCCAGTTAGCCTTATTCGCCGACGACACACATTCGTATCCTTCCTAGACTGTCACACCCTCAGATTATGTGATGCATAGTTTATGCTATTCATCAATCAGATTCATTTTACTTAGGGTGCTCTCCAGTAGCAAAACTCCCTGTAAGGGCTACCAGCAAAATATGTCTATGCTGACTTCTAGTAAGCTACATTAATTCCTCTTGAAGACCTGATGTAATGCTCTATTCCAGGGTGGATTTGGTTTTGGAGGAGTCCTATACGGCATCATCATGACTCCCCATTGTAATTCCTATACAAGGTTCAAATCCTGTCTTTGCTGTTTCAGAGCCCTTTTCCCTTAACTCAAGAACTTTACCTAGTTAACTCTTTTTCTCGCCACAACTTTACAAGAATTCTCAAGTTGCGAGTAAATTCCCCGGACTCTATTTGTCTTGTTAGAGTTCGCGATGAAAAATAATAGTTTACTTTATAATTGTGTACTTCTAGAAGAAAATTTAAAATAATATTTGGGAAATAATAGAACAAGGAAACTACGTTTTACAATTTCTCCCACGTCTTATTAGGTGCGTGTTGAGATGGATGGCACCATTTGTGGAATCAATTGCCCATTCACGTCAAGAATAGCGAAATTGAAATAAAACAAACATCGAGCTTACATTAGATACATTTACAAATCGTTTACCATAGTAATTTGTTTCATCCATTGTTTAACAAATGCGCATATCTCTTCCAAAACATGCATCTTTGTTACTGCGTGTTTCATTTTCTCTTGATCTGACAACTCATCTTCATAGAGAGTCAAATTTATTTTAAACTTCGTACAACAGTCCAAGTCAGTTTTTGTTTCTAACACAAAAAAGTCCCATTAGTAAGTCACAAAAATATTTTGTTTTATAGTTTAAATAGCATCTTATATTCAACTAGTCAAACCCGGTCCGCTTTGCTGGCCGATCTTGGATCGGACTTTGATACGATAGGTACCAATTTTACATTACTTAATGCCAGATGGGTCAATCAAAAGGTTTACTGAAAATTTTATCGAAATCGGTCTGGCCATTCCGTAGTCTATAGGAAAGATACACACATCAGACAGATACATAACATTAGACAAATATATAATATTACACAGACATATCTGTCTTATCACACAGGTATATTATATACATAAACAGCACACTTACTTGCTAGATAGTCAATGAACAGCATCACCTTCGAAATGTAAGTTTTGATGATGTCCTCACTATTCGGTTTTGGTGGATTAAGATCGCCCCAAGCTTTACAACATTTTATGGCGGGTATATAAACACGATCCATGGTTTTAAAAATACCAGAAACCACATTTTCGGTTTCTTGATTCATGTCAAGATAGACTAAATAATAATCCTAAAAAAAATATCTCATTGTTTATCTGCTCTAGGAAAGCAACCAAGCTTGCAGCTTACAAAGTAGAATCGATCCTTAAACACTATAACGCCATCAAGCACTTGGGTCACAATCTTAGTTGTATTGTGTATAAGCTATTCCACTCTATAAACTAAATGACACACCTACTTCACTCCAAAAATAGTCAGGATGGTACCTGTACCATGGGTCACTACATACAAGCTATCTCAATGGATCATAAGTAACTCATCATAACGAAATTTGGCAAAATTTTGTGATGATGATGATTTCAATGTGAGAAAATACTAAATATTCTAAAACAAACTAATAATAACTAACATCAGCCATATTTTTTGTATCAATGGCTTTATTTTTTATTCTGTACATTGCAACACAAACACCCTCAGTTGCAATTGTTGCTCCATCTGATAAATAAACCCTCTCCATTCTTCCTTTCTGGTTCGGAATATATCTCCCAGACTCTGGTTTTAAAGTAAAATTTATGTTGGTTAACAATTTAAAGAATAACATGTGTGTTTATGCATTCACCATACACAATAATGATAATACTCTGCAGCTTTTTAATCAGATTCAATTTCAAATGCATTAAGTTAAAAAAAAGAAATGAGAAATAATGTTCATTTTTTTCTACTGCCCAACTGTTGTTAACTGATTTCTGGAGCACAAAGACATCAGAATGTGACTGCTGCCATGCAACTTGAAACATTAGGTCTAAATCTCATTTTAATAGTATAAGGGCCTGCCTTTAAATATGAGTGCACTAAGTACAGGCACACTTCTCCTAAAGTCCTGAAGGCTATCACAACTTCAAAGTAGTCTACTGAACTATTCACAATATATACATACCAATGATATTTATTTCAGTAATTACAAAATAAACTTCTCATAGTTACCCATTTTTAGTTGTGGCAGCACCGCATCACAGACCACAACACAATTTCTTCCACCTTCAACTACAGCACTATCCAGTAGTTCAATATTAATGTCTGCATCAAACACACCATCCTGTATTTAAAAATCAATATTAAATTTACACATTTCCATATGTTCAAGCTATCACATTGCTTGCAATACGCTACTAAGAATTTCATAATAAACACTGCTTACCAAAACATATTCAACTGGTCGGTTTAAAATGGCTGCTGCATTTTCCAGCAAAAATCTGTGTTGGGTTTTAAGACCACCCATGCGGTTATTCCTGGCTTCTTTAGCTTTGGCCTAAAAAAAGTTTCGTTTTTTGAGAATGTTATTTAAATATATGAAAAGAAATATCATGTACTGCTATTTATTTACTTGTTTATCTTTATAAGACTCATGTGCCAAAGCCAATGTACTCATAGACACCCTACTTTTCTTTTGAATATCTTGTAATCGAGCGCCGACATCTAAAATTGCTTCTAAAGCTGTTCTATCAACATCTACACGTTCTTCATCATCGCCAAAAGAAAATGGGAATAGAGAATCTCTTTTAGAAGGTCTTGTTTCTATTTCATTAATTATTACAGCAGTTTGAGCTACATCTTCTGCGTGTTCGTCAGAAATATCCTGGCCACCAGCCTCTGTCTTTTCTGTGTTTTCGGGTACATTTTCAGCATCATCCGACATTGTTACTTAAAATCCACCAATTGCATGTATTAAGCAATCGGAGAAGAAACACATTTATTAAACAAAAAGTCTCCCAGAAATAACGTATTTTCTTTACTACGTTTTAGCAGTTCTTCTATTTAAATTTGTCAATCCAAGTTCAACGTAATTCTCCAAATTCAAATATTAACTTCAAAAAATATCAAAACAAAAAACATCTGATTTTGTTTGACAGTTCTACAAATATACTTTTTGATGACTTTTTGCTATCGATTTAAAAGCAGACGAAAAAGTAAAATTTTGATATATTTGTCTTTCTCACACATATTACTAAGACAACATGAAAATAGAGTCAAACATATAAAATCAAATCAATCACTCTCATGCCACCGTTTTTTTTTTGGACCCAACACCAAGTATTATTTGCCACTTTCAAATGTCACCATTTAAGTACCGGTTTAAGTTATTTAAGCACCATAGGTACAATAAACATACTTATGAATATATTTTAAACCTTAAAAATTAAGTGTATTGTCTATGTTCTAAATACAAATTTAATCTATTAATATTAAGTGTATAATCTATGTTAGGCGTACTTTTTGGCGGGAACGCGAGGAGTGAATTTGTGTGGATTTATTTTGTCTGTTTACTGTTTCTTCAGGTTTAAATGTGTTTAAATGTGTTGTTTATTTATATGTTATGTATATTAACTGTTTAATATCTGTAAAAGTGCACAAATGTGAGAAAATGAAACAAAGGCGCTGAACGTAACTTCTCGGGATCCTATAAAGAGTCCACTGAAAAAGTCTTTATCCTTTCTGCAGCTGAGGTGTCGAAATGACATTTACCGCGCGCTGCCCGTCGTGTGTGTCCATTCGCAAATACGTGCGACCAAACCGAGCTCGAATCACGAGAAAGGTTATATAAATGACCACCATTTTACTAGGATCATTTTCATCCTTTATCATCTCATTTCATTTCATACCATGTTTAATATTAATTAACTTCATTTCATTTCGTAATATCATTTTTCATTTAAAAAAGTTTTAAAATAAGACTTGAGCTAAAAGTCTCAGTTACCAGGTCATAAAACCCCTTAAAGACATAATATTCGCGGGAACAATATATTCATCTAAATTTTAAAAACTACCTACCTGCACGGTACCCACATGATTTTAAAGTTCGTTTAAATAAGCAATGAGACGCACCGGAAGAGGGCGATATCGCAACAACTGGTATCGTTCTAAAAATAAAGGAAACATTAACTCCGATGATTCGAGCCTCAACAACACTTCAACATCCGCAAGGGTCACTAGTACTGCTGGGTCTTCAAGAGCACCAGCTAATCAGCTTCCCATAGTAATATCTGTTGGAACGGATCTTAACAACATATGGAAATTGTACTTTCCGTCCGATGGTTAGTAAATTTAAGGTTTTTTTTTGTATAAATTAACAAAAAACCTACAAAACAAACTTTAGAACTCTTTTTTTTACAAAAATGCAGCTGCAAATCTTATTTACTCACATTACTTTGCATTGCTGTTTCTTGACTGCTCCAATGTTTTTTTTTAGAAAAAGGATCCAATGAAACAGTGGCTAAGCATATTAATAGTTTCAAGCTATATATAAACAAGAATAGGAACTTGTTCGATTTGGAAAAAATAGATCAAACTCACAGCGTACCATTGGATGTGCAGAACTTGCAAAATGATGATGAATTTATTCAAGAGTGGAGTTCCTTTACTACTGACCTTTTTGAGAATCCAGTCACAACATTGTCCACACTAGAATATTGCTTGCATGAGGTAAAATTAAAGATTAGATTATTAGTTTTAATATTTAACTATCACAATATGGATGATAAATATATTGTTTTAAAGTATCTAATCTCACTGATGTGTAAAAGGTTTACAAACCAACAATAATTAAATTAATGAAATAATAAGTAGAAAAAAAGTAGAAATGTATGCTTGGTAGCTTGGTGTCCCTAGCCTAAAGATTATATTAATATATATAATACTCACACTCTTTTGGTAGAATAATTGTAGAGATGGTAGTGTCAATTTAGTATTATAAATGTTAAATGGGAGATTTTTCCGGGAATTATTTTTAGTTCCATAGCTTTCATTGTGTTACATGTAATTTATTTCTCAAATGCTTTTTTTCTTGTTATTACTTAACTTGTGTTTTGTGTTTACTTGTATCTAAATAGTTTAGTTAAAAAATTCAAGCTTTATTATCATCTATTATTTTAAAGATCTATTTATATCTATTATACTTTTCTGTGTTTATTATAAATAGGAGTTGGTCTTAATTTTCGACTATGTATGATCTTCTTTGTCCTTAACTTTTGTGCTTTTGTCATCAACCCTATAAAATACCATGCTTACTTTTCAGACTTTAAACTGTGCAGTAAAACTAAAAGTGAGAATACTAAATCATCAACCAGTTATACCAATTGCGAGTTTGAAAGTTAATTATTTTGGTAAGTTGAATTTTGTTTTGTTGTGTATAATGATTAGACAATCTGTGTTATGTGGGCGAAGAAAGAAATCATGGCTCCGGAATATCCGGGAGTGGACCGGTATTGCCTCCGTCGAACAGCTGTTCCGGCTGGCTGCAGATAAAAACGAATATAGAAAGCTAACGGCCAACCTTCAGGATTGAAGAGGCACTGGAAGAAGAAGAAGAAGAAGTGTTATTATTTAACTTGCATGAAGTTCCACACCTACGGGGTATATTGGTCTTGAAAAAGAGTTGTCGAGGCGATTGCCACAGACTAGTGTGTTCCGCGTTTTGGCGGACCGTGATGCCGACCGGGTCGTGCTGCTGTTGTTTGGGATAATCCACTAGTTCAGAACCAGCCTGCAAAGTCGGAACGCAATACGCCACCTCCACAGTACGCCCAGCTGCAATGGCGACGATGACAACGTGGACTGCAGCAGCCGTCGCGTCATCCGATCTTTCCTGGTGTCAGTACGCTAGCGTGTCGTTGGCGTTTGACGCCCTCAGGTCGCTCCGTGATTATCACCGGGAGGAGACTACCTCTTCATAGGACTGTAGCTGGACGAATGCCTTCTGTGGTACCTGGCATAGTGGCGGCAGCCTGGTGCCGAGAAGGAAAAAGATCCACCGCAGTAGTGGCACTCCGGCGTCGACTCACTAAGGAAACGAGATATTGGTAGCAAACGAAACGACCGCGACCCTGTGACCCAGGTGAGACTTTTCGGTCACGATTCACCCAGGCCGTGAAGACCATATTCAGTCCGTCGCCTGTAGGCAGGGTCCACCAGGCCGAGCCCGAGCACGATCCACCGAGATTAGTCTTCGCTCTCGAACTTCGCCGGGCTGGGACGAAACTCCCCCACTAAAGCGAATGTCGCATCGACATGCGTAATCTCGACCGATACGGCGCCGCATCGATGTCGCGGGTCGGGGCGTGGTACCACACGACAGCACCGTTCTTTTATGTTTAAAGGATTACTAGTGTCCCGGAGGCCTTTCTAGTTTCACCAGGACATTGTCTCAGCCAGGAGGGGAGGGATTAGCTAACAGCAAGCGCCTCCGAAGGAGACCTAACAACTCGAGAGTAGCTGCTTCGCGAATTTATCTACTACCGGATCGGGATTGCGACCCGCTGAGGAGATCCGGCGAGAAACTCAGAGGGCTGATTTGCGGGCTGGATTAAGTTGCACGTCGAAGTCTTTGCCGAGTTCGACGAGTATAGTTACCGGGATCCCTACTCCTAGTGTTAGAGAGGCGTCTAATGCAAAGGTTATTGGATCATGGACTTCGTGTGTTTTCGGATAGATTTGAGGCCCAGATCGGCGTGTAAGTCGATGTTCCTCACGAACGACGGAGCTCCGACAGCTAACCTGCAAAAACGAGATTGGAGGGATTGAAAGGGCAACTATGTGAGTGCGGGCCGCGTGAGCAAACATCACACTCGCGTAAGTCATGACGGGCCTTATGCAAGTTTTCTAAAGTGTCACCTTGTTTCGAAGGGACATTTTATTCCGCTTACAGATCATGGCGTAGAGTCTGCCGAGATTAAACGCGACATGGTCGCGGACTAATTTTAAATGTGGGCTGAATGTAATGAATGCATCCAGGGATCCATCCAAGTATTTGACCTTCCTGGCTCCGGGTTATTGGTTGGCCGAAGAGGATAATCGTGGGTGAATAGTCAGTGAAGGCATAAAGTTAACAACAATATTATAAGTTAAACGAATGCATCTGCATGGCGCTGACTAAACGCATTCCGTATGAAATAAATTGCAAAACATAAATTTTAGCAATAAATGTGTTTTTCAATTTCCACATAATAATATTCTGAGATTTTTTTTAATCTAATCTAGTGCACTGGTTATCGAATACAAACCAGCAGACAGGGTGAATCATAAGGATCACGTAATATTTTAACAGTAGGCAGCAGCTTAACTCTGCCCCTGGCATTGCTGAAGTCTATGGGCGACGGTAACCACTCACTATCAGGTGGGCCGTATGCTCGTCTGCCTACAAGGGCAATAAAGAAATCTGAGTTTGCTTCACAACCGGCACTGAGTACGAATTCTGTTTCAAATTTTTTATCTCTTTCTGACCCTTAGCTGGCCTTATTTATCAATACTACATCATCTGTTTTAACTCGCAAAACAATTGGCAAATTTATTTTACTTTATTTGGGTGCTTCTAAACAAATTCCATGTCACAATTATCAAGCTATTCAAAATAACATTACTTGTTCGTTTTAGGTAAATTAGTAACAATAAAAGGAACAGTAATAAGAGTGGGCAGTATTGGACTTATTTGCACATCCATGGCGTTCGAATGTTCCAGTTGTCACAGTGTTCAAGCTGTTATTCAGCCACAAGGAGTATTTACTGGTAATTTTTTCGTTAGATACTTTCAATGCGCAGAGTAGCTCACGACTCATCCACTATAGGACACGAAATACGAGTTTTAATGGTATTTCTTATTTGCTGATCCAACTATTAAATTGTATTGCATGATTGTTTCACGGTAGAAACGTGAGAAATGGACACAATTTCACACGTTCCAAGTAATCAGTATCACGTAAAATGTCCTATTTTTTTTTATTATACAATTTATAATTAGTACAAGTAATTGTAATAATTAATTATCTTATCTTATCAATCATTAATCACCTGGGATCGACGAAACATTTTTTCTCCTTCTATACTCATCTATCATATTATTATACTGTTTCTTTTCTCACTTCCCTCTTTCACGCAATTCATCCATTTTTTCTATTGTCTACCTCTTCCTCTAAAGCCTTCCACATTCATAGTTAAGACTATCTTACTAACCTAATGGTCATTTCGTCTCGTTACATGTCCAAACGCGCACTTCTCAACTTCTCTGTAACAGTGGCACACTTTTAGATCGTATTTATAATAATTACATCATGCATATATAATATGTATTAATAATTATGTAATCAATTGTAATAATTAATAAGTGTTAATAACATTGAAATGTCTTTAATACGTGGTCTAGCTCCGAACTTTTGTCAGAGTTGTAATAGTGGCGTTAAGTTTGAGCCTCTACAGTCCTCGCCGTACACGAACACCACAGATTGGCAGGTTGCAAAAATACAAGAGATCCAGTCTCATGTAAGTCGAATATAATTTACTAAACTGCCCCTAATATCATCAACACTAGAAACTTAAATATTAATATCTAATCATAACACTGACCTTGTTGCCGTTATTAAACTTATAATGCCACATATAAAATAAACCTTTGTGTAAAAGGTTTTTGGTCTATCTAACCCTCAGACACAGCCAACTGAGTTTCTCGCCGGATCTTCTCAGTGGGTCGCGTTTCCGATCCGGTGGTAAATTCTGCGAAGCACGACTCTTGCTAGGGTTCGTGTTAGCAACGTCGTCAGGTTTGAGCCCAGTGAGCTCACCTACTAGTTAAGGTTACGCTGAAATAGCTTCTCAAGGCTCTCAGCTTAGGTAGGAAGAAAAAAAAAAGGTCTATGATCCAGTACTAAGAGGTGAAAAGTAAAAAAGGCATATACCGGTAGTTTATATTTCAGTAATTGAATTAAGAATCATTTTTGCAGAGCATTTCCGGTACTATACCTAGAAGTGTTGAGATTGAGCTCCAAGGAGATTTAGTTGGGACTGCATGTCCAGGAGACGTGCTTTCAGTCACTGGTATAGTACAGGTAAGTTTTAACTACCTATATAATATAAAAAAAAAAACGATTATCTACTTCAGTCAGTGTTAATATCTGATTTTAAAATGTTTTCTTTAACCCCAGTGACTACTTAACACTAGGTGGGCCGTAAGCTCGTCCACCCATTTTAGCAATAAAATAATAATAATATAATGTATGAAGTTAATGACTTCATCGAATGAGGCTTGCTGTAACTCAACTCAACTATAAATAGGTTCAATTACTTCGCGTTACAAGTTACATACGTCCGAAAATCTAAAATATACAAAAAAATCACAAGGCCTAATATATAAAACAAATTAAAAATACACGGACCATTTCCCTTGTAAAATTAATGTTCGATGGTATTACTTAAAGAATGTGATTGCATAGCTTTTTATTTTCAGGTCCGTGGCGAGAGTAAAGGCGGAGAAGACGGAAAGAGAGCTGCGAGATTGTTGCAGTTATACATTGAAGCTATTTCCATTCACAGTCAGAGGAACTTATCCAATCCGACACTGTCCTTTACTTTAAAGGATTATTATGCAATACAGGCAGGTGTTTTTTGTTTCTATATGTATGTATGTATAAAAATATATTTTTTATTGTATGTCTGTAATGTCAAAATCAGCTTTTAACTAAATTTATACTCATTTATCAAGAAATCTCCTTTTTGGTCTGTTTGTCTGTTTGTCTATCAATCGGCTGAATAGATTTTGACGGGACGTTAATAGAGATTAGCTTTTTTTTTTTTTTTCCACAGGAGAAAATCGCCGGATCCCCACCCGCGCGGCAGGTGGGGTATGTGGGAGTTGAACCTCACTAAAAACTCCTGCCGCTCACGACCGGCGCCCTACCTCGGACCGGGCCGGAGCCCAGTCGGGGCTATTGAAACGGCGGGACAGGGTTGACGCAGAGCACATTACATCCATCCCACCGTCCCACGGACGCCGGACCGGCGGCCGCCAGCGACACGACCGCCGGTTCCCTCGTTCAGCGGGCCGAGAGCCCGCTTTGATGGCGCCGCGTTACACCTTCCCCCAGAGCGGTCGGGGGAACGCGGTCTACCATCACCCGGCTTCCTATTGCGGGTGAGCGTGCAAAGCACGCCACCCCACGTCTGGGTCTCTCCCCGCACAAAACGGGTGGGACCCCTAGCTCTTAGGGGGCCAGGTCACGGATACGACCCCGGTCCCGACCCCCTGCTCGGCGGCGGCGGGTTTCTGCGTAGTGAGGAGAGCTTTCCCTCACTCGCCCCGCCGCCTCCTTCTGCGAGATGGTGCACTCGCAGAAGTCGAGCATAGCCTTCCATGACTCATCGCTGCCAAGCATCGACGCCACGACGCCAGGCAGCGACAAGTCAGGTCCTATCTTTGCGACCAGGACACGGCGCTGCACCTCCCAAGCGGGGCAGACAGCGAATAGAGATTAGCTTAGGGTTATTTTATTTAAAATACAAAAATTATAAAAAAAATTCTAAAAAAAACTCCCCAAATAGAGAGCTTATTAAGAGCAAAGCGGATTTAGCTATATAGTTCAAAATGTGATGTGAAATTTACGTAGAAAGCAAATTGAGTGTATAACAATTAACATCAGAATCTCTTTTCTGCACGAATATGAATAACAACAAAAATTATATATAATACAACAAGCCTTTGAAAAATGACACAATTTTTTTTCAGGAAATTCATGGATCCGACGACGTATTCCGCTTACTAGTTCACTCGCTGTGTCCGACCATCTTTGGTCATGAAGCTGTGAAGGCCGGCCTTATCCTGGGGTTGCTGGGTGGAACTGAGCATGAGAACGGTCCGAGATCTAATCCTCACATACTCGTTGTTGGAGATCCAGGACTGGGCAAATCGCAGTTGTTACAGGCTGCAGCGCATGCTGCGCCCAGGGGTGAGTTTTATATCGGCAACACACACAACACTCCACTTAGTATTTTTCTCGGTTCCCGGGAGCCACAGATATTTTGAAGTCGTCGTGACCTAAAGGATAAGACGTCCGGTGCATTCGTATGTAGCGATGCACCGATGTTCGAATCCCGCTGGCGGGTATCAATGTTTCTAATAAAATACGTACTTAACAATTATTCACGATTGATTTTCACGGTGAAGAAATAACATCGTGTAATAAAAATCAAACCCGCAAAATTAATTTGCGTAATGGCTTATGGTAGGACCTCTTGTGAGTCCGCACGGGTAGGTACCATCACCCTGCCCATTCCTGCCTATTTCTGTAAAGCGTTTCGGCTTAAAGGGTGGGGCAGCCGTAGTAACCAAACTGAGACCTTAAAACTCATATCCCAAAGATCGGTGGCGGCGTTTACGTTGTAGATATCTAGGGCTCCGGTAACCACTTAACACCAGATGGGCTGTGAGCTCGTCCACCAATCTAAGCAACAAAAAAAATAAAAACTTAATTTTACTAAAACTACTTTTACGGTTTTTTACTGAACTGACGACTGAATTGTCCGTGACCACGAAAATTGTTATGTATTCGAAACGTCGGAAATAATATAATGACAATGAAAAAGGCGAGTTAAAACCGTAAAAGTATTTTTAGACATAGGTACATACTTAACCACTTATTTAATACCAGACGTAACCTGCGGTATCGCCCGCTTAATTTTGAAATTCAGAAAAAAAATAAACTTCTTGCCGTTTCCGAAGATAGAAAGTTTCTATTAGCTTCCTGTCGTTTTGTAGATCCGTTTGTCTGTAAAATCACGAACCAGCAAACACGCTGTGTGTACTATGGCAGGTATACCTGACGTAGCGCGTCCTAAAAAATAATTTAGATTATAAAGTTCGTTGTGCGAAATTTAATCAAAATCTATTTAGCTATTTTTTCGTCATTGAGTAATAAAGAATCAAACTGTCATTTAACTTATTGGTATTGATTACTAGCTGACCCGGCAGACTTCGTAGTGCCTCAATCTATATAAATAAATAAAATAAACTTAAAACAAACAAAAGGAATCCGTCCGACGGGGGACACATCAAAGGAAAAACAAAATTGTAATTTTTATTTAATTCCGAGCATCTTCATATTTATATACCTTTTAAGCCTTCTTTGGACTTCCACAAATAAATCAAGACAAAATTAGCCAAATCGGTCCAGCGGTTCTCCAGTTTCAGCGAGACTAACGAACAGCAATTCATTTTTTTATGTATATAGATAATTGTTTGATTGAAACTACATAATGTTATTTTAAAGGTGTGTATGTGTGTGGAGCTTCGGCATCAGCGGGAGGACTGACAGTGGCATTAGGCAGGGAGGCCGGAGGTGATTTCGCGCTCGAAGCTGGCGCATTAGTTTTGGCTGACAAAGGCGTTTGCTGTATTGACGAACTAGATAAAGTAAGTGTAACTTACTGTTCTTGGCATTTTGGAGAAGGTTTAGAATCATTAGCGTACAGTAGATTAGGGGAAAGTAGAATCGGTATGCTTTCCAATTCCAACACAAATTTTCAGCGGTTTTTCTTAGTTTAATACCAATACAATTGAGATTAAAACGGTTCCGGATGCTTAAGATTTCATATACGATGCATATATCATACATAGTTCATTGAAATATAGACACAAAAACTTAAAAAATTCGGTTGACCTGATCCACCTTGGCTTTCGGAGTGAATCGGATCACGTATGGCAACAATAGTTTTTCGATAGGGGTGGCACTGTTTAGTTGTTAGGTACTTACTTACTTACCTTTAGGTAGTTAACTTTTCAAAATCTTTAATCAATTACAAAACTGATGACTAAACTAAACTATTTTTTTGTAAACACTAAGTAAAAGTCTTTTTTTCTATTCTACAAATTTAAATCTCACAAAATCATTGTGACAACCAAGATTTGTCCCTATTCTACCCCTAATCCCGATTCCCTCCAATCTACTGTATTAAAGGTAGCGTGCGGACATATTAAATAACTTTCATGCTTTCACAGATAATTAAATTAGACCACGGCTGGGTTTTATTAGTAAACTAGCAGACCTGGCCACACGTTGCTGTGGCTAACTAAACAACACGCGGCTGGCTATGCTAATACCAAAAATTGACAAAGTTAGAACAATTGGATTTCACTGTATTGCGTTTACTATGAAATAAAATTCACTTATACTTTAGCCTCAGTAACACGTGGTGTTTATGCCATTAAATTGTAGCTTATGTGAAACGTTGGTATTTTTAACAAAGCGCTATCTATGAGATATTAATATCCGACAGTATTACAATTGTCTGTAAAAATTGATTGAAAGCGCCATCTGTTTTAGACTTAGTTGGATCAAACTGCACACGGTGTGCAAATTTTATTTAAAATCGGTTAAGTAGTTTAGGAGTCCATCGCGGACAAACAACGTGACACGTGATTTATATATATTAAGATAAATAAATAAATGTTCAGATGAAAGCGCATCACAGTAGTCTGCTGGAGGCCATGGAACAGCGGCGTGTGAGTGTTGCCAAGGGAGGTGTGGTGTGCAGCCTAGCCGCTCGGGCCACAGTGCTTGCCGCCGCAAATCCCGCTGCTGGAAGCTATAATAGGTATGACCCAAGTAACTAACAATAAGACTTACAAATTTCATAAAAGATAAATTATAAAATATATTTTTTTATGCAATAAAACCTCATTTTCCAACAACTCCAACAAAAAATTGAAGGAAGGGGTTCTCATTTCGAATCTTAAAATATATTTGTATTTACTCTCCTACCACAGCAAAGTCGATTAATTAGTGATAGAAAGCTAAAATGAAAGCTTGTCGTAAATAGTTAAAATATATGTATTTCTAGAGCAAAAACGGTGGTCGAAAATTTGAAACTAAATTCAGCGCTACTTTCGAGGTTTGATCTAGTTTTTATACTTTTGGATCAACCGGATGAGGTAAGTAATCACCATTCTCATTTTTCTTAATTATCTTGTACCCAGATAAATTTATCAATGTAAATCAGAATAAATAATACAATTGGCGTATTATTTTTTTAGAAAATGGACGCAATGCTCTCTGAACATGTGTTAGCGCTTCACGCTGGTCATAAAACAAAGAAATCGGCACAGGGTAGCAGTTTTAATAGCAGCATGCATACTAGTCAGAGTAATAATAGCAAACGTTCTCTTAGGTAAGCTACAAATTAATGTCTAAAACAATCTTTAATCGACATAGATTTCGTTAAAAGAGAAATTTAAAAAAATGCATTATCTTTCTGTCTTTGTATTTATTCTAAGCGCATTTTTCGCATTGCCTAGTTTTAATGTGTTCAAATTGATTCACAATGGTAGTCATTTATAATATAATATAATTATCTTCTTAAGCCAAGATGTTAAAGCTTAAATTTAGATTTTTTAATTAATGTTACACAATAATGGGACTCAAGCCAAAAGCTTAACTTTTTTTGTAATCAGAAACAAAAAGAGAAGAAAAAGTTTCGTAAACGAAGTTAGGACAACCGGAAATGGGATCAGTGTGCTTAGTGCGAGTTATTTAACGTTCTCGATAGCGTAAAAGTGAACTCAAATTTGTATGCAGTTTGAACGTTTGCCTACGTTTACCGCTAGGGGCGCTGTTACAACTGCAAACAAATTTGAGCTAACTTTTACGCTATCGAGAACGTTAAATAACTCACATTAAACATACAGAGCCCTGCGATACGAAACTTAAGAATTTTACTAATACGGTTAAAGACACGATCGAAATACTAAACTTTCGAAATTATTACCACTCGAGATCTGGTACCACTGGGTACTGAACTCATCAAGCAAAACAGATTAAACACGTTTCTTTCTTTCCAGTCAAAGACTCAGACTGAAGCCGGGAGAGGAGATAGACAATTTACCTCTTGTATTGTTACGGAAGTACATAGCTTACGCACAGAGATATGTACATCCGAAATTGAGTAAAGAAGCGGCAACTGCGCTACAGGAATTTTATCTGGAGCTGCGTCACAACCACGACGCGGATCCTAGTGGTGGTACACCTATAACTACGCGGCAGCTAGAGGCGTGTATTCGATTGACACAGGCAAGTTTCGACTTTTTTTTTATTGCTTAGATGGGTGGACGAGCTCACAGCCCACCTGGTGCTAAGTGGTTACTGGAGCCCATAGAGATTTACAACGCAAATGCGCCACCCACCTTGAGATATACGTTCTAAGGTCTCAGTTACAACGGCTGCCCCCACTCTTCAAGTCGAAACGCATTACTGCTTCACGGCATAAATAAGCAGGATGGTGGTACCTACCCGTGCGGACTCACATGAGGACCTACCACCCGTAGAAATTATTGTTGTCAATTTTTTTTAATTTATAATGTTTGAGATTTTTCAAAATTCGTTTTGGCAGTCCAACCAGTATATAGGTACGTACTTCATAAAATCTGTTCCAAAACCCAGTAAGATTTTACATGAGAATGCGAAAACATAAATTGAGATAGCCGTTGTTAAATCGGTTTATAATTTAAATACTAGGATTAATGTCCTGTGTGCTTGCTGTTTTTTTGTATTGCTTTGATGGATGGACGAACTCACGACATACCTGGTGTTAAGTGTTTACCTGAGGCCATAAACATCTACAAGGTAAATGCCGCACCTGTCTTGAGACACGAGTTCTAAGATCTCAGTTTTTTACAGTAAAACGGTTGCCCCATCCTTCAAACCTAAACACATTACTGCTTCACGGCAGAAAAATTAGCAGGGTTGTGGTACCTACCCGTGCGGACTCACAAGCCGTCCAGTAATTACGCAAATTACAATTTTGTGGGTTTGATTTTTATTACACGTTGTTACCGCTTCAGAATCGAAGTCAATCGTGAACATTTGAAGTATGTATTTCATTAGAAATATTGGTAGATACCTGCCTGCGGGATGCGAACATCATAGCGTCGCTGGATACGAATGCACCGGGCGTTTTATCCCTTAAACCACGATGACTCTGTAATTATTACGATTATCGAATAGGCTCGTGCGAGAGTAGAACTACGGGAAGAGGCAACAGTGGATGATGCTAATGATGTTATTAGCTTAATGAAACACAGCTTGATCGACACCTTTAGCGATGAATTTGGAAACATTCAACTATCTCGGTCTATCAACGGTTCTGGTGTCAGTTCAAAAAGCAAGGTATTGAGTTTATTACGAAACTTACGGTTTATATCTAAGATATTTTATTACCGATGGTTAATTTATTATCTTTTTATTTATTGCTTAGATGGTTGGACGAGCTCACAGCCCACCTGGTGTTGAGTGGTTACTGGAGCCCATAGACATCAACGTAGATGCAGCACCCACCTTGAGATACAAGTTCTAAATTCTCAGTATAGTTACAACGGCTGCCCCGCCCTTCAAATCGAAACGCATTACTGCTTCACGGCAGAAATAGGCAGGGCGGTGATACCTGCCTACCCGTGCAGACTCAAGAGGTCCTACCACAAGTCTTAGTTAGTCATAAAATAGTAAAGCAATGAAATGGAGCAGTTTTCCTTGATGTAAAAATTTTAGTAAATAAACTATGTTTCACCTAATAAAAGCAGGGCCAAAGGTAAAATACGGGGGATATAATGGCTCATCACAAAGCCTACTAGGAGCGCAACTATTTTGTTGTGACTATTTTAACGTTAATGTGAAAAGATTTCCCAACATTAGTACTAATTGTGCTTTAGAAAATGGTGCTCTCCTATCGGTATTTATTATTTGACAAAACATTCATTTTATCCATCATAAAAATGACCGTTGTCTTGAAACATAAATTTAAAGTCCTAAATACATTAGATTAGTAACTGTTCAATTCAAATCTCCTTAGGTAATTTGTGCTTGGTTATTTTTTTCCAGTTGAAGAAATATTTGGAGGCATTAACAAGACAATCACATCAGTTAGGAAAAGATATTTTTACACGACAAGAGTTGATACAAATACACAAAGCAGCTGGAGTCCAGGGTGACGCAAATGACCTAATTGAAGCAATGCACATACATTCCTACTTGCTTCTTAAAGCATCTAATACATATCAACTTATACCTATATGATGATTGCAGTAAAAAAATTATAACACAATTTTGTTTCAGTCAATTTAATCGTTGCCTTTTTTCCAATATATTTATGCCTCATTTTAGTTAGTGAACTAACCAATTTAATTAATGCTTATCAGAAGCTATTCAGTCTTAAGTATTTCAATTTTACATTACGCTACGATTTTAATGATTACATAATCACAGCAGTTTTAATTAGGAACAAACACATTTACATTTTTTTTCTCACTAATCTTTCTAATATCTGTCCTTGATGGGATATCTTTCAAAGCAATAGAAATTTGACAACAACAATAAAGAGATAAACTAATAATAAAACAATTACTCCAAGTAGGGCCTTTCAAAAGACCAAAAAATAAATCTCCAATTTCACTACCAGCCAATAAATAAAAATTTGATATAGCTGAGAGTGCTAGTAATGGAGAGCATAGAAATGCAATCCATCTATTTTCCATAGAATTACTTCTTAAAATTTTAGTTCTGAACCATTTGTATCCCTCAGTACTTGATACTGCTTTACCAGTATATTCTAGCAGAATGCCAATGTAGTTTAGACTTGACCAAACAAATATGTTCCACACAGTTCCATGCCACATAAATATGAAAATGAATGTAGCTAATGATGCTATTAATTTATTTACAAACTTTGAAAGCTTTAGTGAATTAGATAGGACACTGTAACCAGGTTTGTAGATATATCTGAAAAAAAATTTAAGTGGTTTAAGCAAGGGTTTTTGTTTCACAATGTTAGAAACAGCAGGCTTTATTTGCTTGATTATGCAAAATGTGTAATTCTTTCTGAGTTTATATATCTTTACGAGATCCCACAAAACGTATTTTATAACTAAAATAAATCAAAACAAAAACAGGATAACACGTAAGGAAACAGTAATGTTTAAGGAAGATGTTTTAAATTTTAGAAATAAATCTTGCACAATAACCTGCTGACAAAACATATTCAGAGGAATATTACCAAATACAAACAAATTTGCCTTGATAAATTAATAAAAAGTGCAAAGATAGTATTACTTGGATAAAAACTGGTATAATCCAACATCAAAATATCTCCACATGAGAGAATAGACATGAATTCTTGCAACACATCTTGGAATTGGTGGTGGTTCCATATTGTCTAATCTGGCGAAAGCTCCTGTTGTGCCATATGATATGACATACTTTAAATGGAATACTAAACCCATCCATAAACCACCTCCACAAAGAGCTAATGTCGGCAAACTTTTTATAGCCTGAAAAAAAAGAAAATATTTAATTTTAAAAGAAAAAAAAATACATTACAAATTTTATTGATCTTGAACATACCTCAATGTTACTTTGCAGCGCATAAAAATATACATAATGGAATGATAAATCTAATAAGAATGTGTAAAATAAATATAGTAACATATCCCAGACAAATCTCTTTAATTTTGTAGTATATTTCTCATTTTTTACAGTGAAGCTTTTTTCAAAATCTTCATATAACATTATGGGTCCAACATATAACAATGGTGCATATAAAACATAACTAAACATATCAAGTATTGCTTGGTAAATAGAAACTTTATATGCTTTTTCTTTGGTAAATTTCTCCTTCATATCTATATAATCTACACAAAAACTAATACATCGCAGTTCTATCCATGCAACTGCAAATAAAACCAAATAAACTTCTTCATCTTGTATGTGTTTGTAATCCAAAAAATTCCAAAAATAATACTTATATTTTAATGAATTATAACTCATCAGCAACACAATACTGGTAAGCCATATACTGGTTTTTTTTCCTCCCAAAAATATAATAGTTGAAAATATAACTGGCTGCATTAAAATTATTATTAAAGGCTTCCAGCCCCAGTATATCAAAACAAACATTATGCTTGATATTATGTACCAGTGTTTCAGACATGTTAATTTAGTCTTCCTAATTATTTCTGATATAGCAAATTGCAAGATTAAATAAACCCATGATGTCTGTATGAAATGCTTCCAAGTACTCCATTCTACATCTGAAATGTCTCTTAATCTATCCACAAATGCCCAACCGTGTGCCAAATCTCTCAAAGAATATCCTAATTGAGGATTATTTTCAAGAATTTCTGAAAAAGTAACAATTATTTGGTACAGGTATACTGTGCAAAAATAATTCATTTTTTTAAGTTAAAACTTAACATTATTCTAATTAATGTAATTGAAGATACTATTTAGTACGTATTTTATTTTTCAAAATATCCTTTTACAGGAATTTGTTAATGTCTTGATATAAAGTTTTGTTTTAATAAAAAACATTACCGTTTTGAGCTTGAACCAACGAAAATAACGAATAAAAATTTGCTAATATCCAAATACTCAAATATATATATTGCTCGAAATGTAATATAATATTCATTATTTAAATAAATAGGAAATGAACTGAGATTTAGAATCTCAAACTATATTCACAACTTTTAATTTATTTTCCTGCACTAATCTTGCACCAATTCAAATTTGTTTTGAAATGGTAAATGGACCTTTTGAATATTTTGACAGTAGTAGTAGTAGTTTTATGTTTCCAACTGTAAAGGCAAGAGTATCATACCATACAGTCTAATCTTTTATAATTTTTTTATATGAAAAATAATAATATGAAGTGAAATGAAATGAAGTTGATTAATATGAAAGATGACATTAAATGAAATAAAACGTAAATGAGATGAAATTAAATGAAACGAAATGAGGTGAGATGAGATGAGAAATTTAATCTCAGTGGACTTTTTGGAGGTTACCGAGAAGTGACGTCCAGCGGCATTGTTTTATTTTCCCATATTTGTGCACTTTCACAGATATTAAACAGCTAATAAACCACCGTTATTACGCATTCAAACCTGAAGCAACACTAAATAGACAAAACAAATCACACAACTTCACACCCCGCGTTCCCGCCAAAAAGTCGAATTCTTTGACAGTAGCAAAACACAGTTCCATTTTTCCAACAGGAAAAACGAAAGTATTACTCCATACACCCTAAACTTTTATATAGGTACATATTTTGTTTATGGATGAAATGAGGTTGTTGATTTGTTCGAGACTGTAATTGGGACGAAATTAAATGAAACGATGTGATGAAACGATAACTAAAATCTCAGTAAATTTATGATTATTTATTAAGAGAGTATACAGTGAGCTTTTTAGAAGGATACGTTAAGACACCTTGTTTCGTTTTCCCACATTGGTGTACTTTCACAAATGATAATTAATTAGTATAATTAGTAGTAGTTAATAATTAATAAAGTACCATTACAACATGTTTAAACATGAAGAAAAACTAAATTAAGAAATTTGAACAATTAATAATACTTCGCTCCTCGCTTTTCTACCAAAATGCCTTTGAATTACTGACCAGTATTACCTAGTACAATGTATTTCATTCATTTTAAAGTCGGTAGTGCCATACAACACCTATGAACCTAGAAACTGCCTGAAACTTGATCGATTGTCCATCCTCTTCTAAGGCCTGCTAATGGCTAAGGCTTCTAATGGACGAATGTTATAGAGTGATAGAGAATCTTTTTGAACACAAGTCCTGCAAAATCCAGTCGAGCTCTATAAAAAAAGTTGCTTTTAACCTCGCTAATCGTAGAGAATCAATGTCATCTCACTTACTATCCACTGTTTACACATCTTACTAAACACCCACGTAGTGATAAAACTCGCGAATCATTCGCCATTCGTTCTCCGCGATCAGTGCGGGACACACTGCTTTCTTTAAATGTGAATACCGAATTACCGTAACTGTGAACTAGTTTGAACGTGTGAGTGAACTTTCCCGTAGTGCTGTACACTTGTAAACAATGAAAATGAGGTTTCTTACAATGTTATGTGTTTTATTTTTTTACGTGAAGCCAAATACGGGTGAGCAATCAATCAAATTGCAAATAACTTAAATTGCCAACACAGAATCTGAGTAATGAAAAGGTCAGCTCGGTTCATATTTTATATTAGAAGGCCAACGATAAGGAAAGATATTATGTCTTATATGAATTTTGGAGTACAGTGATTTAAAACTTTAATTTATTAAAAAATCTATTGATGAAATGTTGTAGAGCGCTTTGTTTTTATTTAGTTTTGTGACGTCAGACCATACCACCAACATACGGTACAAGGAAAAATAGAACAACTCTGTTTTCTCATTTGTTATGTTTCTAATTATCAATAATACTTCAATGTCGTTCATCTTCTTTCTGCAAAACAGCAGTTTCCTTGTTTGATTTAGGTATACTCATGAAGTATATCTTACGCATTTGTGACGAACAAAACAGCATCGAAATTAGTTGTGTAATATAAATTATCGAAATATAATTGTAAAATATAAAGATTAAGTTTATTTCTTATTTGTATTTCTTAGAAGGGGGCTATTTTCGATGACTTTTGATGACATATACCTCGTCGGGTATACCGTTACGAGGTTACGGATCGTGCTTTGCAGCAGCACCCATATAATCTTTACGGCCTCATAGCCGTCGAGGATCGTTCATCTCCGCATGAGAATCCGGGGTATTTAGATAAACCCGTGGCAACGCCTTACCACCTGTTAGTCTGGCAGCAGAGTGTCATTGTGAAGGTGCTCGTGGAGGTCTCTTTCGGCTTGCTCATACATATCGAGCCTGCACTGCTCGTATACACGAACTCCCCGGGCGATTTCACACGCAGGACATAAGGGATTTTACTGTGTTTTAGTCGTGTTTGCGAACGTAGACGTGAAGACAGTCTGTACTTAACAAATGTTCACGATTGACTTCCACGGTGAAGGAATAACATCTTGTAATAAAAATCAAACCCGAAAAATTATAATTTGCGTAATTACTGGTGGTAGGACCTCTTGTGAGTCCGCACGGGTAGGTACCCACCGCCCCGCCTATTTCTGCCGTGAAGCAGTAATGCGTTTCGGTTTGAAGGGTGGGGCAGCCGTTGTAACTATACTGAGACCTTAGAACTTATATCTCAAGGTGGGTGGCGCATTTACAATGTAGATGTCTATGGGCTCCAGTAACCACTTAACACCAGGTGGGCTGTGAGCTCGTCCACCCAACTAAGCAATAAAAAAAAAAGAATAGTGCCATGGTCTTACCCACATTTACCCCGACTCTACATTGGTTTAGCGACGGGGGCAGAATATCTAAAAACCTTTACATTCTCCTGATGGCCGCAGAATGAACGTGATAGTATATGGAACACAAACGGATATTGTTGATCGACCCTGACAAAGGAAGTTCGGCCTGCACGGGACGCCAGCTGTTGTCGCACGCGCGTGAGAACCGCTCTCCTTTTAA
The DNA here is from genome assembly GCF_030269925.1 of Bombyx mori. NCBI lineage: Eukaryota > Metazoa > Arthropoda > Insecta > Lepidoptera > Bombycidae > Bombyx > Bombyx mori. The sequence goes on from NC_085111.1 coordinate 11,757,817, forward strand.
GGTTATTTAACTGTAGCAGTTCTTGGGTTGTCGCCCATTCCTTGCGGGCCAGCCTGTCGTGCAACATACGATTGCAGTTCCTTTGGTTGTCAGAAGGATTGCGACCGTATATTGGCGCGAGTTTCACCGATCCGCCAAATAGACCGACGCTGATCAGTAGCTAAGGCGTTGAGTGGAAACTCCTGAAGTGTTATTGCTCAGGCCGGAGGAGAATATGTGACGATATTCTCCTCAGGAGTAGTCGCAGTAAATTAAATAATATCCAATACGTCACAATGAAATTTTCACTAGAAGAATCTTCGGAGAATACTAAAAAGTAATCGATGCTCATGCAAGAAGGATGTAAAGTCACTTCGCTTCTTTCAGAGCGGCATTTCGCACGCCTCACTTTACTTTGCCCTCTTCTTCTTCTTGGAATTAATCTGCCACGCTCATGAACACGTTTCGAAAAGCAAAGTTAAACCGATCAATCCATTTCTTTGGTGACTCATTCACAAAAATGCTAACGTGTATATTTTTGACTACTTTTGTTTGTTTGTTTCAGGTCGTGAACACAATAAAAATTACAACCCTATTTTAAACACCGATTTTCTGCTTCACGAAAGCGGCGGAATCCCCAATACACCGAAAAGAGATAATTTACCGACTAATACAAACATCGAAACGAATGGTAAAAATAATTATAACTCTCAATTTCCACAGTTAGGTTCGACGCACAAGAGCCAACATACAAATACAAACCAGCAATCTTTACAGTCGAACGGTAAAAGAGATTATGTATCTCCACAATTTACAACACCGAAGCCCAGTTCCGGTCAAACTCTGATCCCTCAATCCACTCGAAATCCTAATCATAATCCCAGTAGCAGCACACGAGGTATAACCCCTCTGTCTCCTACTACTAAAGTCCAACCAAACCATCAAACAACAGGAAAAGTGAAAGACCTCATACACTTTTACGATGGTAAATCGAAAGATCAAAACGCTCCCCAACCTATACCAAGCTACAGTTCAATTTTGCAAGGAACTGGAAACAATAATTTTCCAACTTCGGGGTCTGTCGGTTCGACGAAAATTACTCAGCCATATACGCAAACAACACCGAAACCACCCACTACGAAGCCGTTTAGTTATAGCGCGATGGTGAGCGGTTCAAACAAACCGACCACTCTATCAGTTTATACAACCCCTAAACCTTCTACAAGAGGACCGGTTCTGCCAAGTGTAATCCTAAATAATAATAGGAACACAAACACTGGTAGCGATTCACGGTCAACTTCTGATACTGAACTGCAGACACTGAGTGAAGAACTTCTTCGGAAAGATACAAACAATGCTGCCAAATATATCACGATGGACTTTCAAGAAAAAACGACATCACAGTCGAAAGAAGACAAAGCCCCGTTGCCGTAAGTTTGGTGTACAACAAACTAAAAAAATATATGTATCTAGTAAATAAGCCAATTGGCTTTAAACTCAGATGTACTTAAGCATATGAATTCAATATGAGACTTGTATATTGCACTAGGTTCATGCACTTCTCGAAATAATTAATAATCATTAATCAATCTGATGTGCTAAATTAAAGAACAGATCAACGTCATGATGAGTAATTGATTGAATAAGGTGATTAATTATTTTTTGACTAACATAGCGTGTTTTTCGTCGCAGGCTGCTAAATATATCATCAGCGGCATGGAATATTCCAACAATAGAAAAAATTGTCCCACTCTTGGACAATTACGAAAGAAGCACGTTAGTAAATGAACATGTAACGCCACAGGTTCGTAAAGAGTTTTACCAAAACTAATATTAAAAAGGAAAATTAATAAAACTTAATCCTTAAATTTATAGGAACGAAACGAGGAAAATGCGTTTATGGACGCCATCATGGCCACAAGTGTTATGAGGCATTTAATGAATTTTTTGAAAGAAAAAGGTAAAGAGATGACTCTTATTAATTTAAGCTAGTAATCGTCTTGTGATCTAATCTGTCGGTTTTATTTTCCGTACAATTGATTCTATTGAAGGTTACTTCGATAGCCACCACTCGTGTTCGGTTTGAAGTAAAGGAAATTAAGTTAAAACTATAAGCCATCAAATACAGACTAGATGTACCTATACGTGGTTTAAAAATGCTTCGTAAACTAGTGGCAGTGGATTAGGTTTATTTTTGTCTCGTCCAAAGGTCCGGTGGCAACACCATTGACTTGTTGTCCGATGACTGACTCAGTGGTGCAGTAATTAGCGCCCCTGACTGTTGCGCCGAGGATCGTGGGTTCGATTCCCACAACGGGCAAATATTGTGTAATGAACATGTTTATTTGCTCTTTGTTTGAGTATTTATTATGTATATTATTATATTTGACAGTCTCTGGTACCCATAACACAGGGAATCCTAAATTGAGACCCGATGATCGTGCGTGATTTGTTCCGAGTTATTTAGTTATTTCTATGAACTTTGGTGACCCTTTAACCCGTAAGATCGCTTGCAAGATAAAATAAGAGCAATATGGTCTCTTTAGAGAAATATTTATGTTACAGGTTATGTCACACCGGATCCTAGACAACAAAGAGATTTTGTAAAGCAGCTCTGGTTTAGTTTGTACTCGAGGGGAAAAGGAAAAATCAGTAGTTCAGGATTTGAACATATATTTGTATCTGAATTAAAAAATGGCGAAGTTTCTGGTGGGTAACTGAATTTCGTCTCACGTTAACAATTGTAAATATAATCAACATTTACATTATAATAAAAACAGCTGATTTTGCTAATTTCTGTTCAGTCTTCATATTTTGTACTTGTAGATTTTAAATGTACCTAATCTCATGTAACCAATTGGGCAGTGAGCTCCTTTATCCACCTAGTGCATTACAAAGATAACATTCAAATCTCACAAATTTTTGTACAAATCTAAGTTGTGTAGCGCTTATATCAAATTGTAAAAATTTGATTCATTCCGCAAACTGAAATGGTTTTCACTGGCTTAAAAGCTAATACATACATGATTTTAAGTAAAATGGTTTAGTAAATAGTAAGTCGATTAAGTACTTACATGTGAGTAAGAGCATGTTGCTCTATAACAGAAATTTTGAGAAGGCGGCACGACATGAGAAGCCTCTTGTCGTGGCCGCTGGAAAGTACATACCTGATCCTGTAGACCGAATGGTAAACCGTCGACGTCGCCCAAAGCACGTCATTACGGATCCTCCTGATCCATTAACGGTGCTTTTAGGCACCACAAGCACCGGTCACCGTCCTCGTCGAACCGTTCGCTTGCGACGAAGCGTTCGACGAGCGAATTAGCCCGTAGACCCAGCCCACTGAGTTTCTTGCCGGATCTTCACAGTGGGTTGCGTTTCCGATCCGGTGGTAGATTCTGCGAAGCACTGCTCTTGCTAGGGTCAGTGTTAGCAACAATCCGGTTTGAGCCCCGTGAGCTCACCTAAAAACGTTAGGGCGAAGCTGAAATAGCCTCTCAAGGCTATCAGCATAGGTAGGAAAAAAATATTACAGAAAGTAAAGTTAATACTTATCATTGTTTCAGGTCTACATAATTGGATTTATTTTTCAAAGGAAGAAGCAGCGAACCGACTGAATTACTTAGGTTACTTGAAATACAGACAATTTGGGGAGGTAAGTATAAATGTGTATTCTATTGTCCTTTCTGAAACTTTCCCTTTAAACTTAAATATTCAACTTCAGGCTAAAATTACTTCTAGGTATAATTAAAAGTTATTTTACGGCGTTTAAGTGTCACCATATTATTTTGGGCGTTTCGAATATGATAAATGTATTCACGGTCACGGTCGTCGATATTTTAATAACTTAAATATTAAGTGTTATATGTTTAATATTGTGCTAAGTACAGTATGACAAGTGAACTCAGTTTCGAATGTCGAAGAAAATATCTGTAGATATATCTATAAATATTAATACATGAAGCAAAAACTTTGTATCCCTTTTTGCGAAAATTGTGCGAACGGAGGAGTATGAAATTTCCCACACTTATAGGGAATATAGAGGAGTGCATAATGTTAATATTTTTCTTAAGTGTAGTCTTGGCGGAATATGTGAAGTACACTTATTAGTCTTTGAAAATAGAATCATAATAGCGATAAGATAACTTATAATTTCAGCAAATTATAGTCGAATTTCGACTACTGGAGGACCACTAGTTAAAACAAACATTTCTTACGTTCCATTTCATAAGAGTTTTAATGCTGAAACAATACGAACAACTCCTATATACGTAAGTTTAAGCGATTTTGAGCTTTAACGAAAATAATATAATGCATATTATTCCAGCGTGGAGCAGTGATTAAATTCCACTTCACCCAACAAGGAGTGGACAAGCCGGTTAACTCTATGTTCATTGGTACATCACCTGAGTTGGAAATGGCATTGTATACTTTGTGCTTCGTGACTCGTGCTGACAGCGAGTGTAACCTGAAACTGTCCAACAACGATGTCAGTATCATGACTCACACTTTCCGTTACAGGAGTAAAAATCTAATCGGTAGTGGCTATCCACAGATCTAACTTGTCACTGCCGCTTGTAAAATTATTGCTTAATTAGGCAACTAGATAAAGCCCATGTAATTATATTATAATGAAGGTAATATATTTATAAGTTATTATATATTAACCTGTATCGCGTTAGAGCCATTAAAATGTTTTTAGGTTTTGTTATTTTTGTTTAATAAAGTTATACAACATTAATAAAGTGCATATTTTTATTCACCCAGTGTGACTTACACTTCAAACTTGATTTTATGTAGTCATTCTTATTCTTATTGATTTTTTTATTGCTAAGATAGGAAGTCATTGTTGCCTGTGCATTTATTTTGAAGAATGCGACTATCAAGTGTATTTAATATCTGGAAAATATTCTGATATTCGAATACCAAGATACGTCAGATACAAATTTTTATAAGAAAATACTACTAACAAATATTCACGAGTGCTCTCAGTGATGATTAAATAACTTTGTATAATAAAAATCAAAACCCGCAATATGTAATCACAATTTGCTTATTAGCTCTGCATATTTCTGTTTTTTTTTCTACCTTTTCGCTGTTAGCCTAACAGGCTATTCCAGATACGCCCGGACGAGTAGATGAGCTTACGGACTCAACCTGAGAAGCTTTGCTAACATTAATCCTAGCAAGAGCAGTGCTTCACAGAATTTATTACTGGATCAAATACACAAGCCACTGAGAAGATCCGGCAAGAAACTCAGTGGGCTCTGCCTATAGGTTAGTTCGGTCGTCGAATTCTTCGTAATTGACGATTTAACGAGGACTGTGCCCTGTGCTCCGGACCTGGGGGATCCGACAAGACATGTTTCAAGCGACAGCGGCTTTGCGTTGACCCGTCGCCTGGGTCGGATAAGTAATTAGCGGCTGCACGATAAGAGGGTCGACATTTCTGTCGCCAAGCAGTAACACGTTTACATTATTGTGATCATTCGAAGTACAAGCATGGTGCATTGGTGACTTTGAGTATATGGGCCGAATAGGAAAGGCATGTAGTCACTCTTTACACTTAGGTAAGAGTAAGATGTAGGTAAGAGGTCAAAGGTCAAAGACTTAGTAATTTTGAAATAACATCTATTCCATTGTATAGACGAAAGCTATAGAATGCTCAATGGGTGTTTTTGTCCTACTTAAGCTGATCTTTTGGTCTGGTCTTAAGAGACCATTTCAGCGTCGTCGCTGACGTCGTTGCTAACACTAACACTAGCAAAAGCAGTGCTTTGCAGAATCTATCACCGGATCGGAAACGCAACCCACTGAGAAGACCCGGCACGAAACTCAGTAGGCTGTGTCTATGGGCTAATTTACTAGCCGAGCCCTTCGTCGCAAGCAACAGGTTCGACGAGAACGATAACCTATGACCTTGGGGTACCTAAAAGTGCCATTAGTGGATCGGGAGTAAAGATGGGTTAATACCGATATTTATCAATATTAGCGAATACTAATATATTCATGATGTAATATTATAATACCTTAACGAATACGTGAATATCCTGATATCTTAATATACTTCGATAAAACGGGTAAACGAGTTAAACTTAATACGGTATTCGTGAAATAAGTTAATGATTATTAATACACTTAATACGGTATTCGTACCGTATTAATTTTAACTCGTTTATCCGTTTTATCGAAGTATATTAAGATATCAGGATATTCACGTATTAGTTAAGGTATTATATATACAAAAATGAATTGCTGTTAGTTAGTCTCGCTAAAACTCGAGAACGGCTGGACCGATTTGGCTAATTTTGGTCTTGAATTGTTTGTGGAAGTCCAGAGAAGGCTTAAAAGTTAAAATAAATATGAAAATGCTCAGAATGAAATAAAAATAACAATTTTGTTTTTCCTTTGATATCCCCCCGTCGGACGGATTCCTTTTGTTTGTTTTAAGTCTATTTTATACAAAAGCATAAGTCTTTTATTTATCGATTGAGGCACTACGAAGTCTGCCGGGTCAGCTAGTTAATAATATAAATAGTATATTGTATCTAGGAATTTGACTTCACACTAAATATTTTACAAGTAATATTATGTACATTAAAATTAATATTATTATTAAATCAGAATTTGGTCAACATTGTACATTGATATAAACAACAAGTTAGTAATATTATTTATTTCTTATTGGTGCATAAAAATATCAGCTTTTTTACTTTTTCTACCGAAAGCCTGTTACGTCGGTCAGAAATAAGTTTAGAAATTTTGAAAAATTTTTTTAAAAATTTTTTGAAAAAATCCTCTCACTTGGTACTGAGGTGGCTAGTGGGTACACAACATCTATAATATTATAATCCACGAACCGTTTGTTTAGAAAGTCATTTCGATTCAAATCAAACTAAATAATAAAAATTAAAAAAATCAAACTTTTATTTAAATTTTGAGAAGTCCGTAGAAGATAATTAAATACCACCGCAAAAATATATTGTCATCATAATTTATTACGTAAAAACACTTAATTTAGTTGTGGCAGTATTTCATTGTGTAAAAAAAAATTAATTTATGTAATTGGTAAACAATATCAACTACCGTACCTACTTTCGTTTTTCAAATCATCGTTTTAAAACCAACTAATTCAAAGGAAACAGAAAATAAAATTAAAATAATGAAAATAAAGCTCACCGATTTTATTCCAATAAATGTAAAAATGCACTATTTTGCCTTGAGTAGAATCTTTAGTTGAATCAAGAAATGAAGGTTCAAACATTAAAAAGTAATGCATTTAAAAATTCCCACTAGCATCTATGACATGTAAAAAGTTGAATTAAAAAATAGTCCTTATACTCATAATGATATGTACTTATTTTCATTGCTCAATATGTAAACATGTAGTTTATCTCACTTACTCTTAGCGCATGCAGTATTGTTATGAATGTGATAGACAGATATCCGCGAGACACGTACGGCGTATGCCAGTATATTTTCGAGTGATAGATACAACCCGACCGATGTGAGTTGGCTATTATTATGAATAGAGTAATACGGAATATTAGCATATCAGAATTCGACGGATTACCGATACACGAATACAAGCTGTATTACGAATATCATAATGAATACTAATATATCGGTCTCACCCTTAATCGGGAGTATCTGAAATGACGTGGGCAAAATGTCTTAATCAATGCTCGTTCACAATACGCTGTATGATGGATGTTCAAAGAATTAGGTACGTTCAGGAGTAAAAGTAATAAGGTATGAAAATAAGTTTTGGCAATATCGATGCGACGTGGGATTTTTTGTGACACCTTTTAATATTAAATTTATACATGCTGACAAAAATTGAAAACAAATTATTACTATTAAAAATAAAAGAAAGCTTAGAAGCATTGTTTCTTTTGCTTATTAATAGACTAAAAAAAACATTGAACTCCTTGACAGATGACATGATTGACGTCAACGACATTGAAATCAGCAGGCAGTCAGAAATAAAGACTGCAGAATTTTTGTAATATTATGTGAATACTACATAATTCTTTACAATTATGCAACAGTTTGTTTTAAGTTACGTTAATGCTTGAAATAATTAATAAGCCCATCTTATATGGAAGTTTTAAATAAGACTAATCTTTTTGTTTGTACACAAATGCTGTAAGAACTGGAAGCTATCAGCGCATTTATTATAATTTTACAATAATTCAAAACTTTCGGTAAAAATGTCTTTGTTAATCAGTTCGGTTGGTAATTTATTTCTTGGAGTCAAAACCTCTCGCACGGGTTTAATTCAGAAAACCTTAAAATATTCCGAAGTAAAGAGTGCTTTATCTTTGAAGAAATATTCTACAAGGGAACTGTTAAATGAAGCCTATTGCCGTACTAAACTCAAATGTAGATGTAAGTATCACATTTGTTACTAGCATGTATGTAGATTCAGTACAGAAATTTCAAAAAATTTGAGACAAGATAATTGACATTAGCACTTGCCTTAAATTTTACACTTAGATACGTAATGGCTCTTTACTTTACAACATTCTATGAACAAAATTGAATGTCCCAAACATAAAAAAACTATTTTCTTTAATAACTGGGATGGATGTATCAGTTAATGACATAATGTTTTTTGTTATAGCCAAAAAGCTTCCACAAGATGTTAATCCTAAAGGTGTTTTTGCGTGCAATGAATTGGACCTTTCGGAAGTACAAGTATATGGATTTGACTATGACTATACCTTGGCGCACTATAAACCCACAATGGAACACCTGCTTTATAATCTTGGTAGAGAATATCTGTTAGAGAAGTACAATGTAAGCCATTCATTTTACAAACAACTAAATATCATCCTATTACTATATTTTAAACAGTTATCCAACACTTCTTTTTTTATAATTTATATTCAGAATAGTAAATTTAGAAATTCAATATACCTATGCACATTTACAATATTAAAATTATCATGCACATTTTCAGTACCCTCCAGAAATATTGAAACTGGAATACAAACCCAATTTTGCTGTTCGAGGTTTACATTATGACATTGAAAAGGGACTTCTTTTAAAACTTGACTCTTTCCTGCAAATACAATTTGGAGCTGTGTACAGAGGTCTCACACCTGTATCAACAGATGAGGTTCTCAAATTGTACAAAAACAGGATTATACCAATTGCCTATGTGGAAGGGGACACAAGGGCTCATAAGGTATACTATTAAAATTGAAATAGTTTTTGAACATTCACTATTTTAATGTTGTAAGTCCAATATACAAATTTTGATTACATTGTCTTCATGTGTGACATTGAGAAATGTAAACCGCTTTGTATACTGTATATAAAATGAATATAAAAAATAATTAAAAAATATTAATCATGACCACATCTGAAAACACCGAAGAATACTAATAAAAATGATATATTTATTAGTCAAACATTGGTGATGTACAATCATTAATTAATCAAGTAAGGCATTCCTTATCTCTCAACATTAACGAAATCAGTAATTATTATGCAAAGACTATATCGTAGATAACAATTTAGAACAAGCTAAAAGACGGATCTTAGCATTGATAAAACTAACTAGAATGTCTTAGTGTTGAATTTATTTCATGGCAAATATGAATTATTTCCTTTAAGTAATTTCCTGACCCTTATTCTAAATAATGATTTCACAAAATACATGATTTTTTTTCAGCCAAATCGGGCAAAGATGGTGCACTTGGCTGATTTATTCTCAGTACCGGAGATGGGCCTGTTATGTAATGTTGCAGAGTATTTTATAAAAAATCACATTGACTACCACCCTGAAATATTGTTCTTAGATGTCAAGGTTTGCTTTAACAATTTTTGCATCATTTTTCATGATTTCTGTGAGCTTAAAATATTGCATGAGTTTTAATTGTTCATAAATAATAGGCATTTTATTTAACCCTTGGATACTACTCTAAAAGATGAAAAATCTGGAGTTTCTAGCAGTTTTGACAGTTTTTTTATTTTTATTTTATTGCTTAGATGAGTGGACGAGTTCACAGCCCACCTGGTGTTAAGTGGTTATTGGAGCCCATAGACATCTACAACGTAAATGCGCCACGCACCTTGAGATATACGTTCTAAGGTCTCAGTATAGTTACAACAGCTGCCCCACCCTTCAAACTGCTGCTACTGCTTCACGGCTGAAATAGGCAGGGAGGTGGTACCTACCCGCGCGGACTCACTAGAGGTCCTACCACCAGTAATTACGCAAATTATAATTTTTGCGGGTTTGATTTTTATTACACAATGTTATTCCTTCATCGTGGAAGTCAATCGTGAACATTTGTTAAGTACGTATTTCATTAGAAAAATTGGTACCCGTCTGCGGGATTCGAACACCGGTGCATCGCTGCATACGAATGCACCGGACGTCTTATCCTTTAGGCCACGACGACGACAAAAGTCTAGTTCACTTAAAGCCCACATATCCCCATGGCTCCACAAAATAGAATACTATATTTATGTGTTATTCGAAATATCTTTTCAATTAATGTTTCAATATTTAAGTAATATAACCTACAGGTACTAATTTTTTTAATTGCTTATGTGGATGGACAAGCTCATGGCCCACCTGGTGCTTAGTGGTTGCCAGAGCCAATAGTAATCAACAACGTTAATGCCGCCACCCAACTTGACATATTAGTTCTATGTCTCAGTATTACAGTATAGCGGCCGCTCTACCCTTTAATCCGTTAACCATTACCGCTTCCCGACCGATATAGGCAGGGTGGAGGTATGTACTGGTACTGGGTCATAAGACGTCCCTACCACCTAAAATAGCATGTACCGAGAATAATCAGGGATGTTAATACAAAGCTTAACTTATTATAACTTCTTACTGTTACTTTAATAATACAAATGGAAATTTTTAAAAACGCAGAAAGCAAATGTCTAGATTTCCCAGCACTAAATACGGGCCGCTATTTGTGATCGTGCACTATGGATTGTTGAAATGCTAAATAAATTATTTTCCAAAAGTTGAATACGTTGGAGCATTTCTTGGCTATATAATATAAGTCATAACTGCGACTCACAGAGTTTAATTCGCAAATTATCTTCGATTTTCAGAATTCAGTGCAGAGCTGCCATCCAATAATGCACAAGATCGTTGCTCAGAATGTGGAGGAATACATAAGACCTAATAAAAAATTACGCAATTATTTCCAAATGTTACAGGAAAGTGACAAAAAACTTTTCCTTGTAACAAACAGTCCCTACCATTTTGTGTGAGTTTTTTTTAAAGAAATTTAAATTTAAAATATTACAAGACAGTATTTGTCAATTGGTAGTAAGTAGTTCAATAGTCAGCTCACTAAATGTAGTCCTAGGGTTGATTTTTTATTATCAGAAAATAATTCTCGACAACAGATGCATAATCATGATTTGAATGAAATTCCCCCATCATTTCAAAAGTTACATTTTTTAAAATAGCTGAGCTAAAAATTATAGTCAAGACCAAAAACTTCTATCGAATAGAAATAAAAGCGATTATTTCTATATTCTATCTACATATGATATTGGTATATTTTCAGTAACGCTGGAATGGAGATGCTAGTCGGTCACGACTGGCGGGACTTCTTCGATGTCGTGATAGTCAACGCTAACAAACCGAAGTTCTTCACGGAGGTGTCCAGGCCGATCAGAGTATTCGATAAGAACGCCAACAGTCACATATGGGAGAAGGTTACTTCATTAGAAAAAGGAATCATCTATTATGAGGTTAGAACTTTTACTGCAACCCAGTTTGCGTGTATTCAAGTATGTATTGTTGTTTTATTCAGAGCAACAATTATGTAACGACAAAATTATAAGGATATAATGCGATTAAATTGTTATTAGTATTATTACCTAGTATTCGCTCGTGAGTAGTAGTCGTATCTTTGATTTATTTATTTTTTACAAGCGCCCGCTCCGGCTCCGCTCGGTCTTTATCAAAAATTTCAACGAAATTTGACGTTTTATTTTTTTAAATAAAAGAACACCTATTGCGGCATAACTATAATAGTTAGACATATGCTGTCATCGACACTTTTTGTAAATAATAATGTGTTCTACAAAGTCATAGTACGTTATTTTATTCTATCATCAATAGTTTTCGCAGGGCACGCGATGTAAAGAATATTTTACTTGGGTTACATTATTGGAGTTTTAGTAAGGATCCCTAATTTTTTCAAAATTTTAATTTTTTAGCCTGTGTCACTCGGGAACTCGAGAATACTGTAGCTTCTAAACAGTGAAAGATTTTTTCTAAGCGGTCCAGTAGTTTCGGAGCCTATTCGATACAAACAAACAAACAAATCTCTCCTCTTCATAATATTTGTATAGATTGCATACTTGGGTTGTCGAGCTCACGGCCCACGGCCCACCTGATGTTAAGTGGTTTCCGGAGCCCATAGACATCTACAAAATAAATGCCGCCACCTACCTCGAGATATGTGTTCTAAGGTCTCCGTATAGTACAACGGCTGCCCCACCCTTCAAACTAAATCAATTTGCTAATATGAATTGAACCCCAATAATGGAATGCGTGTATGTGATCCTTTCAGGGTACCGTAAAACAGCTTCAAGACTTGACCGGGTGGTGTGGACATCAAGTGTTGTACTTCGGGGACCATCCGTACAGTGACCTCGCTGACGTCACGCTCGAACACGGTTGGAGGACCGGAGCCATCATCAATGAACTTACAGTGAGTCACTTTGAAAACATTACCAAAATCTAAAGACCCCTCACCCATTAGTGACCACCCCACCATGCTCTATTGTGGTTATGATTTATCTTAAAACATCCAATTATTTATACTCCACTAAGTTTCTAGTAAATCGGATAAACCACGTACAAACGTATAGATGGTGAGCCAAAAACACCTATTTTTAAATATTAAAAATACAGAAATGTACATTGTAAGTTAAAATATTATATTAAAGACCTCAGATTTAGTGAATGTCGATTACGTAAAAAAGAAAAAAATACTCATTGTTCGCCAATAAATTTCAAACATCAAAAAACTTTCTTGTTGAAATAATTTTGCTCTTATATATTAGCCAACTTCAAAGAAGGTAAAGGTTGTTTCTCTTGTTATTGTTGACCGATTTTGACATTTTTTTTGATTAAAATGAGATAGATACTTTCGCGGTTCTCCCATTGCTATGTTCAATCGATGTGCTTAACTCTTATAATCGGATTTTAATTTGTTTTTTAAGTAATGATAAAATAAATTCATACCAATGTACCGTTTTATATCGGGTTGCATTTAATATAGAAAACAGCAAAACAGATAGCACAGCCACGAAGCTATCATAAATAAAGTAAAAATAAAACATTCATAATTTATACGAATGCGTGTATATTTACTACGTTTTATCACGACACAAGAGAAACTCACAGTTGTTGGACATTACGAACACACAAGATATACTCTTATTTAGCGCCGGGGAAAGTGATCGAATCTAACACAATAACATTTCTATACTGTCGAAATAATCAGAAATATTTGAAGTCTTCGTGGCCTAAAAGATTATACGCCCGGTATATTGAGCCGTGCGACTGAGCCGGTGTTCAAATCCCGCATGCAGGTACCAATTTTGGGTCTAACGAAATACGCACTTAACACGTGCTGACGAATGACAATGAAGAAATAAAATAACTCCAAATTTATCATTTGCCTAACTGCTATACAATTGAGACACATATATACTTCAAGTCGTAATGTGATTGGCGGACATTCACGTTGTGACATTTATGGTAACCACTTAACGTCAGAAGGGCTGTGAATTCGTTTTTGTCGCAATAAAAAAAATACAAACCACAAAGAACAAATTCGCTTTAGGATTGTGTTAATTTGAACTAATAATGTGTAATGAAAGTGCATTCCGAAACGGGTTTTTTTTCCTACCTAAGCTGATAGCCTTGAGAGGCTATTTCAGCGTAACCTTAACTAGTAGGTGAGCTCACGGGGCTCAAACTGGAGTGATGCTAACACTGACCCTAGCAAGAGCAGTGCTTCGAATCTACCACCGGATCGGAAACGCGACCCACTGAGAAGATCCGGCGAGAAACTCAGTGGGCTGTGTCTATGAGTTAATTCGCTCGTCGAGCCCTTCGTCGCAAGCGACGGGTTCGACGAGGACAGTGACCGGTGCTTGTGGTACATAAAAACACCGTTAATGGATCGGGAGAATCCGTAATGACGTGTTTTGGGCGACGTCAACTATTTACCATCCGGTCTACAGGATCGGGTATGTAGTTTCCACCGGCCACGACAAGAGGATTCTCATGTCGTGCCGCCTTCTAAAAGTGGCGCAACCGAAACGGTAGTAAAGTTTGATTTAAAAGCGCCTGAGAAGACGTACGTAAATAAATAAAACATTTTGATATTCACAATAGTTGACAAAAAGTGTTGTAGGTAAATTTTATATTTTTTTCGATAGCCGACGAGACTACGGCATTATTATTATGATATTGAGTCATCATCGCTGCTTCACGCACCTACTGCCCTACTCGAGATGAGAAGGAGAGAGAACCTTTCGTATCCTTCAACCAGGACATGGTGAAATCGTTATAAAAGCATATAATAATATAGACGATACGATGGTATCCACACCAATGTCGGTAGTGCTATTTCGCCGCGCTACCTAAGATTATACTTAAGTGCGAATTGGCATCTCGTTCCTCCCTGTTACCCTTTAAGATCAATTTAAGAATACATAATTCAATTTGAGAAAAACCTAGCTTAGTCTCTGTTATTACAATCTCATTAAATTTTAGATTAGTGTTTTGTATTAGTGTTTAATTGATTAAAAAACTTTTTTTTAATTCGTAGCACGAGATCAACACACTGAATACGAGGTCGTTTAAGGAAAACGCGAATTGGCTTCAAATGCTGACGCAACTGATTGAGGACCATCAAGACTACAAGGACCCGGAGGCAATGGAGGTGCTCACACAGTGGATGGGCGAGAGAGACTACCTCAGGTAACTAATTCATTCAAGTCTATGTGTGCAAAGTTTTTACGATTTATTAAAAAATATACACGCTCTCGATTAAATCAAAGGAAATAAAACTGTATGGACGTGCAAATGGTTTATTTATTTTTATTTATTGCTTAGATGTGTAGACGAACTGACGGACCTGGTGTTGTTGGTTACTGGTGCCCATATTCATCTACAACGTAAATGCCGCCACCCATCTTAAGATGTGAGTTCTAATGTCTCAGTATAGTTACGACGGCTGCCCCACCCTTCAAACCGAAACGCATTACTGCTTCACGGCAGAAATAGACGGGGTGGTGGTACCTACGCGTGCGGACTCGCAGAAGGTCCTAGTAGGCCCCCAGTAAAAATGGTGGTTTAATGATGACCGTCGCTTTCATTAACAACAAATTAGTGCATTACTAGTCTATTATCCTTGAGTATTCGTGAACGCACATCACATTACTAAAATATATTAGAAACAATATTTTCTGTAACTAACTAGTGCAATGCTTTCACTTCAAATTCTCTATTCAACAGTGAAGATTGTTAAATAAGTTGCCTTTTTTATAACCTTTGTTGTCTTTAAAATTTCTAAGAGCAACATTTAATAGCACCATTTATAATAATAACATTTATAATAATACATAATTAACAAGTTTTAATTTGATAGAACAGTGTAGGGTATGGGTTTGTGTGTGTAGTTTTAAAGATATCGGTTCATTAAATGACTTGTGTATTGTTTGTGTTTGCTTTCATGCTCCCAATGTAGGAGTTATTATATCGGTTCCAGGAATGAGATCAAGGCGGTGTTTAACCCACAGTTCGGTAGCGTGTTCCGTACGTATCACAACCCCACGTATTTCAGCAGGAGACTTTTCAGATTCGCCGACATCTACACTTCGAATATAATCAATCTGTTAAATTATTCTTTGACGCACACGTTTTATCCGCGACGCGGCGTTATGCCACACGAATACGGTTCTTATTTCGTTTAAGTGAAGTATAATTTTGTGTATTTTTTTTTTTGTGTTTTGTTTATTGCTTGTATAGTCCGGCAAGGCGGTTTACGTGTGAATGACTTTTGTGCGAGAATGTCACTGAGATGACAGTGTTACAAGTAATGGCAAAAAATAATTTAAATATTTTCTTTGGCGTTAAAAATCTTGCAGGTCAGAACGTTACCAGTCAAACTCAGACAGACATTCTTGTCCAAAATCTTTTGACTTGATAGTTTGGTTATAAATGTGAAATCTCAACACCAAATTTCAGTATCATGATTTTGTGTGTTTTGTATTTTTTATGTACAATCAGATTATAGTGATTTTGCCATAATGCACAATGCAGCCTTGTCGGATCATACAAGTGCTTTATTATGAAATATAACCTATATAGAAATAAGGTCTAGTTTTGATTACATTTTTGCTCAATCAATTAGAATCTGTATTACATTTTTTTTTGTTCTTCGTATCGACTTTGAAACATATCATATTTAGTGAAATTTATTCTTTCTTATTCTAGTCACCTTTATAATTTTTGCTGATTGTTATATTTCTGTCTGTAATAATAATTTTATAATTCGTTAAATCAATTCTCAAATCTATGATTTTTAAGAAAATTTCTTATATACATTTACACAACCCATCGTTTTTTTGCTGCCAAAAATATATCAACAGATAATTTCGTAAGGATGACGTAGCTACTATTTCAAATTAAATAAAAAAATTGACGAACATGAGCTCAGTATTCAAATTATGAATGTAAAGTATTTAAAAAAGGATTATGTTTAATTTATCCAATTCATATTTTTTTTAACACCCTTACATCCGTTTTTTTTTTAAAAGTAACAAACAGTAAATGTGTAACTAAAAAATCTCAAGTCGATAAATAATCAGTAAGGAATATAAACGCGGTAGTAATAAGTATAATATAATCGATAAGACAACAAGTATTCTTCAAGAAAAATGCTAATAACATACGGGTTTTATAATTGGTAAAAATTATTGGTAAGGTAATAAATAAATTTAGCAGTTTTCAACTCTGATTTAAATAGAAATGCATTTTTGATGCATTCAAAATTGTATTTTAGTGTCATTTTTAACATTAATCGGCGCTAATTTATAAGGTTTTTTTTTGTATGTGTAACTGTTTGTGTTTGTAACTCAAATAATTGCGATAAACTCAATCAAATCCTTTTTATTTTATATGGGCATAGGCAAGCTATGTTTTTGTTTCTAATTTAATTTATCAGTATTACTTTTATATTGACCTTTTTTGTCTTTTATATTTCATCCCATTTAATAAAGTTACATTAAAATCATAAAATTTTATATCTAGAAAATTTGTTTTACAATATATAGAATATTTTAGAAAGATTCAAATATTGTTTTTTTTTTTAAATTACAAAAAATCAAAAAACATTATAATCATGACATTACTGAAATTCTTGCAATTAAAAAAATAGGTTTTTTTTTTCTTTGTCCACGCTAATGACAGAACCGATTTGACTAGTTTTCAGTAGTGTATTGAGAGAAACTTAAAGAAACAATATTTGTCTCATTCAAGCCAGTCGACGTCCAAAAGCAACGATGACCATCAACCAAAAAACAAAAGATATTTGAGGAACGCGACTAACTTACGATGACTCGCGTTAATTCTCAGTTTAATATTTCGTGACCTAACGATTATGATGGGTTTATTCAACTCTATTGCGATTGTAACCAATAAAACAAATTATAATATTACCGTTAGTGTCTTCTTGTACATTCAAGTTTCGCGTGAATTGTAATCGGTAGGTCAAAGTTACATTAAATTATCACAGAAATATCGTTACGAAACGTCTTAGCGACAATTATTTTGTACGAATCGGCTCCTATTAAGATAATTAATTCGGAATTCAGATAAATATTTGTAAAAAAAGAACAAAGACATGAATTTTTTTTAGATTTGTGGCGCCGATTTGTTTCGATAAATTCTTAGTACAAACTGATCATTTATTTTAAGTAGATTTAATTCAATTTTCTTAGGAAATGTTATGAAATGTGCATTTCGTAATACTCTAATGTTTGTTGAGATTTTATTAGTTAGAATCATCGAATTATGTACACGAGTAATTATTATTGTTGTTTAATGTTCTGACACGAGTAAGTCGTAGATTTAGATTATATAGAGTTCGTAGTAGATAACCTTAATATTGTGCCATAGAACTATTGATAAACACGTCCTAGTATATAATAAGGGATATCTTTGTATTTCATAATTATATGTTACAATAAAACGAATTTTTAGAGATTTCGATTGGGTGTTTTATTATTTAAAAAATATGTATAAATTGTTCGATTTATTTACATATTTAGAACATCGTTATGATAATCTCGAGGTTTCGAAATATATGTTGCATTAATAAAATTGACTATTTGTTAGATACACAAATGTATGTTGTAGAAAATATAATAATAAAACTATAGTTCTTCCTTTAAGAGAAGACTTGTTTGTCTTTTTAAATATTATTTTTTTACCAAGTTGGGTAAGCGGTGTCAATGACCGGTAAGTTTTCGACTTTGATCGATTTTGTTTGGATAGTGAAGGGTATGTTGTTGAAGCGCAGTCTGCAAGGTCTGTCCGGGCGGGTCATGAAACAGAGCGTGTACAGAGCGGTCTCCAGTTCGGGGGAGGTGCCAACAAACATGTTCACTTCGGGCGCGTCTTTCGTTTCGCTCAACACCGAGTGCTGCTTGAGGATCAGTCCTTTCTGTGAAATTGGGATTCAGATTAATTTTGCTGCGTATTAAATGACGATAAAGGAATTGTTTTGGTTAATGTAGTGGCGGTAGGGTATGAGGAACTATTGTTAGGTGGGCAAGCCGCATTCCTATGTGAATGGACACATTAATAGCATCACTAATATAGTAAGTGAAGTAATAAGAGTAATGAATGTCCGTTATAAACTTAACATACATAACCAATCTATATTTCCAATTCGGTTTTCTGGTGAGTGTTTTGATGGCGCCTAAATACCGTCTCCCTCTATTTCTCCCGCGAGCTATAATGCTTTCCGGTTTGAAGGGTAGGACATCCATTGCACTGTAAAACTGAGACTTAAAATGTCTCAAGGTGGATGGCGGCATTTATGTTGTTGACGTCTATGGGCTCCGATAGCCACTTAAACCAAAGTGAACCGTGTACTCGTTCACCCTTCTGAGTAATATAAAAAATGCGTTTGCTTGGTCCGTATAGTATTAAGTGATTCCCGGTACACCCGTAGATGTCATAAAGCCCACGTTGAAACACGAAATATAAGTCTCAAAAGTATTCTACTATCTACTATATGGCGAGAAACTCAGTGGGCTGTGTCTATGGGTTAGTTCACTCGTTGAACTCTTCGTCGTAATTGGCGAGTACGAGGAGGACGGTGACTGGTGCTCGAAAGACCTAAAAGCACTGAGAGTGGATCTGGGGGAATAAGTACGCGACGTCTCCTGGGTCGGATAAGTAATTAGCGGTCACCACAATAAGGTTTATGTTGATTTCGAATTGTTAAAACATACTAAAGTGAAAGATTATTAAAAATTACAAACAATAGCAGCCAGTAAGCCTCTAGCAGCGTTTACTACCTCAGATACTTATAATCTACGGTAAGATATGAAACTTGAATACATAATATTGTCAATTTACTAAAAATATAACCTGCATATTGTTTCCTTTGTTTGAATAAAATCTATATGTATGAGGGAAATTAATAAAACTTAAATTGGTAGCAAACAAATAATGAACACCGGTGTCATCCTATGTAAACTAAAAGTAGATAGTTAAATAAGAATCATACGAATAGTACTCACGCCACTAAGATCCAGCTTGTCGATGTAACCCAAGTAGTTGGCTTTGTGATCTAATTCACGTTTAGCGAAGAACAACCAGCTGTGAAGACCTGAATTGAAAAAATAAAATTGAGTATTTTTTTTATAGTAATTTTGTTCTTACCTTGAATTGATAATTTGTCCAACATTGTTAGTCGTTATTCTTGCGTTTGTTTGAGACCCGGAATTTTGCTTACTATTTTCATGCACTTAAGAACGTTTTATTTATTTTTTGAATGATTACCGCTTTCTTTACAAGTAAAAATATATAAAAATTAAAAGTAATAACTAACATTAAAGCTTTGAGGTACGTGCGTTTAAAATTTACGATTACCAATAAAGAATCAACTAATAATTAACCATTTTCATTATCTGTACCGTCAATCTGTTTGATGTGGACTTACCTAGAACCTCATTAGATTTGAGTTCAGCCATAAACACGTTCTCGAAGGCGCAACTGCATTTGCAAAGGCCGGTCCAGTGGCGTGCGTACTTCGTGAACCAAATCTTTCTCAGCAGCTCAACTTGTTCGGGATACTCATTCAGCTGAGTAATGCCTGTAGTAAGACGTAAAATAAACGAAAGAGCATTTTGTAGCACCTACAGTAAAGGGTTGCGTGGTTGACACGGACGTCGTCTCATAGCCAACTGCCATTTCCTGGAGGTAGGGCGTAAACTCGCACGGATACCGCCGTAACAACCGTACTGACTATTCCTGCCGCGAAGGGGAGATACGTTCCCGTTTGTAGGCTGGACAATCATGATGACTAAGGGTTACGGTAACCATTTAATATCAGATGAGCTGTGAATTCGTCCACTCATCTATCTATACAATAAATAAATTGTAAGTGTATAAGTAATAATAAAACGGAATAATAAGTACGTGAAAATACGAATAAGAAAAATCCAAGAACGTTTTTGACCATAATGGAACTACTTGAATTTCATAATAAAATTAGAATGAATTTGTAAATAAATAGCAAAAATCAATTAGAGCAGTTTTTCTAATATGCCTACTTCTTACATACATAAAACTATAAAAACTATAATCGCTCCGATCCATTCATAAAAGAATATATGTATAAATAAATAAATAAACAAATGACAACGAAGCCTATTTTCTGGGTTACGTACGGAGAGGATTAATAATCTCTTTTGCGCGTACGTAATGCCAATCATACGTACATGCTTCATTAGAAAAATAAAAGATCATATTTAATTTTACCATTACGACTGAACCCACCTTTGTTGACTAAGAAAGTAATGAGGCTCCTGATGGGTCCCGTAGCAAGAATAGTGTTGATGTAAGTGGTTTGTTCCGTTTCTTCCTGCAACATGACATCATTCATATCAGTTTACCTTATTTAATGACTTGTTGAACGTATGCACGTCGAGTGATTCAATTGTAACGTTAACTTACATTCGGCGTAACAAACTCTGGTCTGATCACATTCTTGTGATAGTTGTCGAATAGTGCAACAAAAGGTCTTATTGTTGGTCCGCTCCATACATTCTCAGGAACGTTTAATAAACTGAAAATTTGAGAATATATTCGTGACTATAACGTCGAGATACCTACTTTATTTTTATTTTTGTAAACGCTTTATTTTGAGTATTAGATATCGAAATGCTGCTTACAAAACTACGATTGGTATTTCTATGATATAATTTAAAATAATATATCAATAACCTTAATTTTTAATGTGATTTGTTTAGACAATATTAGATAGTACGTAGAACAGATATCGATATTCACGGTGGATTGGTCAAGAGCACGGGTTTAGACTGTTGCACGTATCGTACACGATATCAATTTAATATCATTGTTTATGGGCATTTTTTATATAATAATATAATACATTAAATATGTATTTTCTGATGTTTCCATAAAACGGGAATGTATAATGTATGAACAAAATATTCAAGTGCAACATTGCCAATCAGTTATATTGTAATTTGGAATCTAATTTAAATACGTAGGACCGAATAAATATTAAATATACAAGCTGTAACTTACTTCGATTGTGCTTCATCATTCCTAGACATAGGAGTGGTCTTGCCTTGTAAATTCACTTGAATGTAGTTGAAGGCATTATTTATATCTGCATTAAACATTTCCTCGCTAACTCTGAGGAGGTCATCGTCGGTCGTCGAATCTTGTGCTTGGCGCAACAAATCTTCGTAGCTCTTCTTCTTCGCATAGTCAACGACGCCACCGACAACTGTGCCTATTTGCTGGAAAGTGTTTTGAGCTGTGTTCCCTTGCTGACCAGTCACATGATTGCTAATCAAGTTGGGAAGGATGTTGTTGAAGATCTGGCCCGCAGCCTGGGCTATGTCATCAGCGTGACATACCCCCAGAAAAACAACGAAAATCAATGTAATTTTCATATTTGATTAATGCGTATGATCTAGCGCAGTCCCGGCGCACTAGTGATTTTAGTATAGAGCCCGCGCGGAGTGGGCGATGTTCGACCTTTGGGTGACGTCAGCTCCATGTGAATAAGTATATGTCCGTATAATATTGAGATTCAAACAACGTGCTTCTAGTTTTTGCCTCGACATATGTCATGAATATCTTAGTACATTGGTAAATAAACAAATTCAACCTTCATTGTGACTCGCATGTCGCTTCCATAAAGGGGTACGCATCGTTTGTAATATCGGAAGTTTCTTTGAGTAGTTCTCATCTGTGGGTTTCATTTAATTCATCATTGAAAGATATAATATTTATTCACTCTTCTCTTCATATATGATCACTAAAAGAAAGTTATGAGTGGAGACATTATCGCAAGTACAGATCGTCGCAGGCGAGTGCGCGCGAGAAATGCAGTGATAGCGTGCATTATTGCGCGACGGTGTTACGGGAATTTTCTTATTTTACCTTATGTATTATGTATAAGACCGTATAAGTATATAACACGTTCAATAATGACCGGACCAACACAATGATTTGATGTGCTCTCAATTACTAGAAACACCAACGGCGCATCCATATAAATTCACAAAATTAGTAATTTTTTTATTGCTTAGGTGGGTGGTGTTAAGTGGTTACTGGAGCGCGTATGCATCTACATTGTAAATGCGCCACCCGCCTTGAGATATAAGTTCTAAGGTCTCAAGTATAGTTACAACGACTGCTCTACCCTCCAAACCAAAACGCATTACTGCTTCACGGCAGAAATAGGCAGGGTGGTGGTACCTACCCGTGCGGACTCACAAGAGGTCCTACCATCAGTAGTATACACATATCTTCTAGAAAATTTAAATAAGAGACCATCATAAGATGATTTGTAAATAAATAACAAGCAACCACTACTGAGAACTTGTTATCACGATGAGGTCAGACCTGACAGAGGTCGCTTGGTTCGCGCTCCCCGTATCTACAGATCCGCAGCGCAGTATGCGTATTCGATCGAGTTGGATCGCTTGACCCTGACTAACGCACACGAAAAGTATCGGAGATCTCGAAAAAAAGGCTGTGACTGCTTTAGTCTTCAGACAACACCTGCGCGAGTGCCTTGTCAATATGAAGATCATTGGAATTGTTCTGTTATTAGTCTTTTACGGCAGTGAATGTGAGTATGTTTCATCGAATAACTGATTTAGTAATTTATTTGTGATAAATTAACTCTATATAACCTTAGCGCTTTCTAATAGTTCACGCTTTGATTAGATTAGGTTTATGTTATAAAAAGTAATTTAAATTCCTCCTCGAATTACCAATTATCAATCAAGAAATATAATTATGCTTAACATACAGCTCCTTTGAAGCACATCTTTAAAATCACATTAATGTCCGAAAATATGCATCATCAATTTTTATATTTGCTAGGCGTATGACGTCATGTTAAGCCGTATGTTGAGTCACGAATAAAACAATTGCAGGTCGCAAGATTTACAAGCCGATTGACAAAAATGCCAACATCGATTTCATTAATATGGAAGCTGGGGGAGCGAGGCCAGTAGGGAAGCCAACTGATAAGCCACTCGCAAAGCCGCCTGTTGTCCAGCCTGCTCCTACACCCGTGCCTCCAGCTCAGATCAAACCTGTCGTGACAGCTCTAACGCCTGTAGCTCCGAAGCCGGTTCATCCAACTCTACCACCCAACCAGATTAAGCCTGTGCCAGTGTACCCTACTCCAGCGACGCGGCTCATCACCACCCCAGGACCTGGAAGCGTGCAGCAGCTCGTCACTTTCTACAATAGCCAGGGCAAAGGAAGTGTAATCAAACCGTACAGTTACAGCGATGCCGTAAAGCAAGGTTAAACATTTAACGAAAATATCAAGGATTTAATATGTCTATTGCGGAAATATTGTTATTCTATTAAGACTTGAGATTTTTTTAAGCACGTTTTCAATTGGCCGTAGAAAAAACAAAAACATTATAATTTGTCTTTTAATTAAATATTTAACTGACTGTCAGAAGTGTAGAAAGTGGAAGGTGCTTAAAGATTTAATTTATGTAAAATAAATTAATGCTGGACTTTAAATTAAATAATTACTCTGATTTCAGTTTGTTTTAATCTAAGTTATAAGTAATTGACTCGTATTCAATTTAAAAAAAATTACTTCACATCAGTACCAGATAATTGTGCTGATTCTTTTAGTTTTAAATGTTCATGTTCTATCAACAACATGTTCTTTCTACTAGAGATTGATTTTAATGGACAGATCTGCGTCCTGTTTCTTATCTTTTCTCTGAATTGGAAACTGATTCCTTTCGCATTTTGCAATAAAACCATTCAGTTTGACTGGTTTTATTGGTAGTGAGATCACGACATCATTGTGTGCTAAATGGTTACCGGTGACCTAAAAACATGACAGTGTCAATGACGCCACGCACTTTGATATAAGAAGTTGAAGTTCCGCCTGTAATGAAAACAATTGTCTGCCTTTGGGCAGAAATAGAATGGCATCTGCCCACTCGGACTTACGTTGTGCTCTACCTAGAAGTAGGCAAAGGCAAATTTTGCATATAATTAATAAAATATTTTCAATCCCTGCATCAAATTTCGTAATTTAATTAAAAATGGATACACTGTGAAACATCACAAGATGCTCACCCCGCAAGTCCGCTCTACTTAGTGAAAGTGTGAGCAAGCAACGCTGCAACGGACGGATGTGGTCGGGGACTGAAACCTTACACCAATCGAAATTTCGAACGTAGTGTAGCGTTGGTACAGTAACATGACTGTTCAATGCTGCCGGGAGCGTGGTAGTCAACCACCGAGTTTTGTACGTGCTACATCGCTGGCCATGATATAAATATTGTTTTTTTTTATTAGATGGGTGAACCAGTTTCCGGCTCTTTTTGTGTTATGTGTATATCTATCTGAACCCAAAGACACAGCCCACTGAATTTCTCGCCGGATCTTCTCAGTGGGTCGCGTTTCCGATCCGGTGGTAGATTCTGCGAAGCACGACTCTTGCTAGGGTTTATGTTAGCAACGTCGTCAGGTTTGAACCCCGTGAGCTCATTTACTAGTTAAGGTTACGCTGAAATAGCCTCTCAGAGCTATCAGCTTAGGTAGGGAAAAAAAAAATTATGTGGTTGCCGGAGCTCATAAACAACCGTGAGACATTATATAGGTCGACGTCTCAGTTTTAATATATAAAGGCAATCTCACACTTTCATATCGAATTGAAATATGTGAGAAAAATATATGAGAGAGATATATGTGAGAGAAATATATGAGAGTGGATATAAAATCTGCATTAAAACAATGTATCATAGGACCTTAAGGATAATTTACTTTTTTCAACAAAAAATATGAACGCAATCATATTTATTTTGTCTATGAAAGTCTGAAACTTCTTATTTCTTAACTAATAAAATTGCTTTGTATATCGTCACGGACTATATTATACTCATAAGACTTTCAGAAGAATTGCTTTGAATGCGAGACACGCATACTATGGGTCCGGTAGTAGATTCATTCGCGAAACAATTGCTCTTGAGTTGTTAGGTCTCCTTCGGAGGCGCTCGGGCAGTTGTTAGCAAATCCCACCCCTCTTGGCTGAGCCTTTGCTCGCCCACCTGTCCTGGTGAAACTGGAAAGGCCTTCGGGCCACCAGTAAACTTTCAATCACAAAAAAAAAAAAAAAAAAAAAAAAAACTATGGGTAAGCAGCAGCGTTCTGAACTGGGATTTACTCAAAACAATAAAAAATATCCTGAAGCAATAATTGAACATAATTATTAAAGTAGAAAAGTCAAATTGAAAAAAATTATGTCACATAAAATTGGGTCAACAAATGTTTGCGGAATAATCTAAAGTTTCCGCAGATCAAAAAACACCACTGAAAGCACTTTTACGACCAACTGTTATTATTACAATGTTTAAAACTGTAATCTAGTTCCGCTCTTGTATTGCATAACACAGGACAGTAGGCTTGCGAGTAAATGTGCCACTTTCACTTTCCGGGTGATTCATAAGTCTGCAGATACAAGAACAGGACGCCTTGCATTTCTTACATGAACGTCGATGACGTCGGTGGCATATTGTGTAACAGATTGTCCGCCTGCAGAATATTATATTAACAAAAACAATGACTCATACTCAGCCAAATAAACTGAAGCCTAGCTTTTATTTGTAACAACATATAAATCGGAAGGAAACGTTCTTTATCAGAATAAAATATAACAAATATTTCGCAACAATTACGGTCTATTATTTTTGTTGTGGAACAACCACGTTCTGATTACTTCAATATAAAGCATCAGAATTGTTTGGTTAAGTTATTATTCTGAATCCGCTTTATCAAATAAGCCTTGATCATTTTCTAAATCGAATTATAATCTCTATATATAAAAATGAATTGCTGTTAGTTAGTCTCGCTAAAACTCGAGAACGGCTCAACCGATTTGGCTAATTTTGGTCTTGAATTATTCGTGGAAGTCCAGAGAAGGTATAAAAGGTAGATAAACATGAAAATGCTCGGAATTAAATAAAAATAACAATTTTGTTTTTCCTTTGTGTCCACCGTCGGACGGATTCCTTATGTTTGTTTTAAGTTTATTTTATACGAAAGCTTAGGTCTTTTATTTATCGATTGAGGCACTACGAAGTCTGCCGGGTTAGCTAGTATTAAAATATAATTTACATTTCACAATATTTAAACAGATATTTTCAATGTTTTAAGACAGAAAATTTAACAAAATTAAGATGGTTACGCAGAGGCCAACTACATACTTATTCACTCACACAAAACAAGTTACACAGAACGCATGACTCGAACATACTAAACATTAAAATAAAGCGAGATAAACAGATTTCTAAAAAGCGAAATTTCATTCTGTCTTTTAGTACCTCTTCGCATTTAATTACGTACTGTTTTTCAAGCAACATAAAATAGAAAATTGAATCTCATTGTACTTGCTTTCTTACTTTATTTTGTAGTAAGTTTTTGATTTCGCCACTACGAGCTTAGAATACCTAATTTAATAAAGATATTTGATCCCGTAAATTAACAGTGTAAAGTAAGTAATGATTAAATAAATAGAATACAACTGCACATTTCTAAATATTCACAAATGATGCTCTTAGTCCTTTGTTCCGGATTTTTGTAACGCAATGATGAGATACATTGATAGCGTTACCCGAAGATGACTTGAATTATAATTGTCTTAAAATAACATGGATATATGTATATAACAAAATATTGCTGAAAGAAGTTGTTAAGTGGGTGTTTTCTTAGTTGGAATGAGTGCTAAGAAGTACCAATTATTTTCATAAAATACAAAAAATATATATACATATTCGTATATCACAAAATTTATTACGAAAATTGTACGATTGATTAAAAATATATAAATAAAAAAACAGTTGTAGAGTTCAGTGTATGAAAATCACCGAAAGCGATCTTTTGTCTTAATTATATTTAAAAAGGAAATCCCAGCCGCTGTGTTGCAAACTTTCATTGCACCACAATACTTACCCAGCGTGAGAGTTATGAAATCTTTAAGATCCGCCTCAGTTCCATTGAGGTACGCTTGTTGACTCAGAAGTAAAATTATGACAGACGACATGCCCATTCTAATGACTGAATTGACGCACGCGCATTACAAAACTGACTGTTGTCCATAAGGGTCAAATTCGTTCGACACTACACTATAAAGCGACTGGAACAGCGTGTTTTTTATTTTTTTTTATTGCTTAGGTGGTTGTACGATCTCACAGCCCACCTGATGTTAAGTGGTTACTGGAGCCCATAGACATCTACAACGTAAATGCGCTATCCGCCTTGAGATATAAGTTCTAAGGTCTCAGTATAGTTACAACGGCTGCCCCACCCTTCAAACCGAAATAGGCAAGCCAGTGGTACCTACCCGTCCGGACTCACAAGAGGTCCTACCACCACTAATAAAAGTAAGTAAGTAAGTGTGTTATTGTTGCAGATGGTTGACAATAAACTACGGCATCTCTGGTGGTGACCGGATGGATACGTCACGGGGTGGATGCAGTCAGCCACCTTGAGACATGAGGTTGAGCTTTCATATCGTATGACGACTGTTTCAAGCCGGAACGAATGATTGCTTTGTAGCAGAAATAGGCAGCATTATGGCACTTAGCAGTGGGGCATTACAATTGTGATGCTCTAAGAGCAATCACGATAATTGATTCCGGGAGATGAATTTTAGCTACTTAGTGAAGTTCTTAGGGGTCGCGCATTACCCGGTCGTGGACGGGCTTGCGGTGCGCACTCTGCGTGCTGTGGGTCTCGTCTGCGGGGGAGTTGCTGGACTTCGACCGGGCGCGTCCGTAGGTGGCGGATCACGGGCCTCTGGGCAATAGTCACAGGGGCATCGCTCCTTCTCTCCCGTTGTGTTACGGCGGGAGAGATTGAGCGACGCGGACCAAAACCAGCACCGGGGGCTACACGCTCTCCTCCCCCTTCACCTGCTGAAGGGTGGTTCTTCTGGAGATGCGTGAGCCTCCACTTGTTTTTTTTTCCCTTTTCTTTTCTTTGTTACTTTATTGTTTTGTTTTTACTGTCCCTTGGTTATTTTTATTTATCTTAAGTTTTACCCTGTCTCTTTCTCTTCTTTTGTTTCCGTTCATTGTTTTATTTTACACGCCTTTCTATTCTTCTTCGCCTGTGGTTTTATTTTGTTTTATTTGGTTTTATTTTCATCTTCTTTCCCTCTCATACCCAATTCTAAGCTCTGACACCCGGCGAGAGAATGAATGGCTGGTGGGGGACCAGTCGTTAGGGTGTCCCAGGGAACCGTACCCCGGGTTAAAAAAATAAATAAAAATTTATGTAATGGCCAGTTTAAAAAAGTTATTACCCCAGGAGGGTACCTCCCGCTCAGCGGGAGGAGAATCCCTCCGTGTGGCCGACTCGTCGGACGCACGCTGCCCCGCGTACTCTGGGGGGGGCAAAAACTGCCTAGACGTCAGGTCCGGGAAGGACGGAGTTCAAAAGAAGAAAATTATGTCCGAGAAGGACCCTGAAGTAAGCTCCTTAAGAGCCGATGTCGTGTCGGACAACGATATGGCCACAGTTGGTTCGGCCCAGTCGTCGACCCATTCGTCGCCGACACGACGACGGCGGAAAAGGGTGCTCAATATAAGCTCGGACGGGCTGAGTAGCAGCTCCGGCTCGGAGGCTCAGGATCCGACACGTGTGAAGCCCAGAGCAGTCACGCCGTCAAAGCGTGGACGGGGACGCCCTGCGACCACAGGGCAGTACGTTGGCATGGCCGCTGCCAGGCAAGCGTACCTCAAGGCACAAAAAGAGGAGAAGGAGCTCACTGAGAGCGCGCGCACCACACGCCACAAGAGGAGAGCGGCTGAAGGGTCTGTCCCTAAGCCCGATGCCGAGCGTAGGCTCCATCAAAGTGCAGAGGTGGCCCTGATGGTCGCCGCCAAATCCAGCAGCCCGAAGGGCACGTACGTGCGTGCACTGAAGGAGTTGGCAGTCACTGTCAAGGAGGCCACGGAGGACCTTGTGGGCTACACCGCAGCCGAAGAGGCTAAGAGACTGCGAGCGGTCAACGTCAAGCAGGAGCAGGAGATCCTGCAACTGCGTAAGGAGCTCGATGAAGTTAGAAGGGAGTTGGCGAGGGTTTCGCAGGTGCTAGCGTTGCCCACATCGACTGCGACCCCGGCCCCGAACACCAAGGAGGAAGAGGAGGAGTTGCGCCTACAGCGCATTATGCGAGCTGTCGGCACTATGCTCGACGCTCGCTTTGAAGGGCTGGAGGCACGGCTTCTACCGGAGCCCCGAATGCGACCACCGCTAGCGGCGGACAAGCAGAGGAGCCGGGAAAAATCGTCTAATCCCCCTGTCGTCGTTGACGCTGCACCGGATGCGGCACCGTCATCAGTGCCACCGATGACATTGGCGAAAAAGAGGATGCGTGGCCCCAAGAGAAGTGTCACCGCGCAAGCGGCTTCATCCGAAACGCACACCTTCCTCCCGGCTCCAGCTTCCATGATCGAGAGCTGGTCAACGGTCACCCGTAGGGGTGCTCGACCGAGGGAGGAAGCAGTGAGGACGCTTCCAGCGGCAGCTATCGCTGAAGCGGAAAGGAAAGACCGGTCTTCTGTAAAGAGGAAAGAGAAGAAGCTGCGCCCTCCACGCACTCAGGCCGTTGTCCTCAAGCTGCAACCAGAGGCCGTGGAAAGAGGACTCACGTACCGCACTGTACTCGCCGAAGCGAGGGCCAAGGTAGATCCTGGGGCACTTGGAATACCCATCCAGCGCATCCGGTCTGCAGTGACTGGGTCTAAGGTGCTGGTAGTGGAAGGTGCAGACCAGAGCACCAAGGCCGATCTCCTGGCCCAAAAGCTTCGTGAGGTTCTGCCCGCAGAAGGGGTCATAGTGACCAGGCCAGTAACGACCGCAGCCATCCGCATCAGCGGACTGGACGACTCCCTGATGCCGGAGGAACTTACCGCGGAGCTTGCCCGGATTGGCGAATGCGCTCCTGATGCGATGAAGATCGGAGACATCAAGTATGGCCCAGGCGGGATGGGTCAAGTATTGGTCCGGTTGCCCGTCGTTGCCACGATGAAGGTTCTCGCCGTTCCAAAACTGAGGGTTGGTTGGAGCGTGCTCCGCGCTTGTTTGTTAGAGGCTAAGAAGCTACAGTGCTTCCGATGCCATGAGCTAGGGCACGTGAGCGCCCGATGTCCTTCGTCGGTCGACCGCAGCCGGGATTGTTATCGGTGCGGCCAGACCGGCCACGTAGCGGCCGGCTGCTCTCTTGCACCACACTGCGCTGTATGTACCGCTGCCGGCAGACCGGCGGACCATGTCTCCGGGAGCAAGGCTTGTGCCAAGTCCCCGAGACCGAGACTTAGAAGAGGAACTTCCGCTGCACTTGAAAATGCACGGAGGCAGCCCGGTACGGCTATGGAGACATCGAATGGCGTCCTGCTATGACAGGTGTCCTTCGATTCCTGCAGGGGAATCTCAACCATTGCGCCAGAGCTCAGGACCTTTTGTTCCAGAGCATGGCGGAGGGGTTGACCCATCTTGCGGTGGTCGCCGAGCCGTATCGGGTCCCTTCGAGCCCCGATTGGGCAGCCGATTTGGAGGGCCGAGTGGCAATCATCCGGCGTTGTTGTGTGGGTGCTCCGCCTACGTTTGCCGTTGTTGAAAGAGGTCGCGGCTTCGTTGCCGTCCTCTGGGCCGAGATATTCGTGTTGGGAGTGTACTTTTCCCCAAACAGGACGCTCGCCGAGTTTGAGGTTTTCCTCAGCGAGCTCAGCCGCGTCGTTGGAAGGTCGCACTTCCGACGGATCCTCGTTCTGGGTGACCTAAATGCAAAGTCATTGTCTTGGGGTTCCTCTAGGACGTGCCCCAGAGGTAGAGCGGTGGAGGAGTGGCTGGTCGGAAGCGGTCTCCTCATCCTCAATCGCGGTACGGAACTCACATGCGTGCGACGTTTGGGCGGGTCCGTGGTGGACGTTACATTCGCCACGCCTGACGTCGCATATCGCGTACGCGGTTGGGCGGTGATGGTTGGCGAGGAGACCCTCTCCGACCACCGTTACATCCGATTCAGTGTCGCCGCGACCCCGGTGGGTTCTGTTCGGGGCTTTTCCTTGCCCATCAGTGGCAGCGCTAGGGGTCCTCGTTGGGCCCAGAAGCGCCTCAACATCGAGCGGTTGCGTGAGGCGGCCATAGTGCAGGCGTGGCGTCTTGACTCGCTTGGCGAGCCAGCAGACGTGTGCGAGGGGGTGGAGCGTCTGCGCGAGGCAATGTCACGGGTGTGTGACGCTGCTATGCCTCGCGTGAGAGCTCTCGCTCCTAAGCGCCAAGTTCATTGGTGGACCGAGGAGATCGCTAGCCAGCGCCGGCTATGCGATATTAGTCGTCGCACATACCAGCGATATCGACGACGAAGAACGCGCCGGGACCCCGACGAGGAGGACCGCCTGTACGAAGTGTACAGGACGGCGATAAGAACCCTGCGCTTGGCTATCGGGGAGGCGAAGGAGGCCGCCTGGAACGACCTACTGGCCTCGCTGGACCGTGACCCGTGGGGGCGGCCCTACAGGCTGGCGCGTAATGCGCTTCGCCGTTGGGGTCCTCCCGCAACCAGCACCCTGCCGCCGGAAACATTGCAGCGGGTAGTCGGGGGTCTGTTTCCCGATTTATCCGGGACGGCCTTCGTCCCCCCTGTGATGACAATGGCGCGGATTGCTGATAGCGAAGAGCTTGAGGACGTCTCCCAGGTGGAGTTCGATTTGGCTGTGCAGAGGATGCGGGCTAAGCGCACGGCACCCGGTCCCGATGGGATCTCGTCCCAAGCGTGGGCGCTCGCCTTGACAGGTGACGGCTTGGGGCCTGCCCTCCAAGGGCTATTCAGCAGGTGCCTCCGTGAGGGCAGGTTCCCAGAGCCATGGAAGACTGGTCGGCTTGTCCTTATTCCTAAGGAAGGCCGGCCACGTGATGAGCCAAGCGGGTACCGCCCAATCGTCGTGCTGGACGAGGCTGGTAAGCTCCTCGAGCGCATCGTCGCCAGTCGCCTCGTCCAGCACCTCGAAAGCGTTGGGCCTGACCTGGCTCCTAACCAATATGGTTTCCGGAGAGGTCGCTCCACCATGGACGCGGTCTTGCGCGTTCGCCGCCTCTCCGATCGTGCGTGCTCCGAGGGGGGCGTGTTGTTGGCTGTGTCGATTGATATCGCCAACGCCTTCAACACGATCCCTTGGAGCACGATCGTGGAATCGCTCCGGTTTCACCGCGTCCCCCCTAGTCTCCGCACCCTGATAGAGGATTACCTCTCAGGGCGAAATGTGGTCTTCCCCGAGAGGAGAGGGTGGGGACGGAAAGCGGTGTCGTGCGGGGTCCCGCAGGGGTCGGTACTGGGACCACTCCTGTGGGACATTGGTTTCGACTGGGTCCTGCGCGGTGCTTGCCTGCGTGGCGTCGACGTAGTGTGCTATGCCGACGACACGCTGGTGACGGCCCGCGGAGCCGACTACAGAGCCGCAGCGATCCTTGCGACGGCGGCGGTCTCCACCGTCGTTAGTCGCATTCGGAGATTAGGTCTTGAGGTGGCCCTCCGCAAGTCCGAAGCGGTGTGCTTTCACCCAGTCCGGAGGGGACCTCCTCCGGGAGCGAACCTCATAGTCGGCGGAGTATCGATCGCTGTCCAGCCGAAGCTCAAATATTTGGGCCTTGTGCTGGACAGTCGATGGCGCTTCGACCACCACTTTGGTGAGTTAGTCCCGAAGCTGCTGGGGATGGCGGGCGCACTAGCCCGTCTTCTCCCCAACGTCGGTGGTTGCAGCGCCGGCGTCCGGCGTCTGTACCTGGGGGTCGTGCGCAGTATGGCTTTGTACGGCGCTCCCGTGTGGTCGCCCGCACTCTCTGCGCGCAATGCAGCTTTGCTGCTACGAGCGCAGCGGGTGCTCGCGGTGAGAGTCATCAGGGGGTACCGTACGATCTCCCGGGAGGTCGCCTGCGCCCTCGCCGGTTCCCTTCCTTGGGATCTCGAGGCTGAGGTAGCAGCTGCGGTATACCGGCGTAGAACACAGTCCCTGAGTCGGGGACGGACGCCCGGCCCGTCGGCTGTCGGTCGGTGGAGGCGTGCTGCGCGTCATCTGGCGTACGCCAAGTGGAGGGAGCGGTTGCTGGAGGAGCTTGGCCAAACTTCAGTCACTCGCCGACGCACCCTCGAGGCCCTGGTGCCCGTGCTGGAGGCATGGTCAGATAGACGACACGGCGTGCTCTCCTTCCACTTAACGCAGGTCCTCTCGGGGCATGGCTGCTTCGGGAGGTACCTGTGGAAGGTCTGCAGGAGAGAGCCACATCCGGGTTGCCACCAGTGCGGGCATCCGGACGATGACGCTCAGCACGCACTCGAAGCGTGCCCGCGTTGGGAGCGCTCGCGGCGAGACCTCATCGCGGTGCTGGGGAGAGACCTCTCCTTGCGGGCTGTCATCGCCCGCATGCTAGAGGACCAGAATTCTTGGGAGGCCATGACCAGGTTTTGCGACCTGGTCATGGCGTTCCGTGAGGCTGAGGAGCGCGAAAGGGAGTGGGATCCCTCTTCGGCTTCACAGCGAAGAAGGCGGAGTGGGCGGCACGGGCGCGAAGCTCCCGTTCATCTCCCGTAGGGGCTGTCGGGTGCCGGGTGCGGGGGTGCCCGGTACTCGGCTGTTGGTCCGGTGGTGGGGCGGCGCAAGGTGGCTCCTGTGCACCGCTCACGGTGTGTCTCCGAGACGACGTCCTGCGGGATTTTCCCGGGGATGGAGTGCCGTCCTATTAACAGGATGGGTACCGGCGACGGCGAGCCTTCGGCGCGCACTGTGCGGTACCGTGGGTTTCGTGGAGTCGGAGTGGTGGGGCTCGATGGGGTTTAGTCGGTAGTCGTTCTGCGGGGCAAGTGCTTCGCGCGCCTTTTTCAAGGCGTAGTCTCCTGTGAGAAATTGGGGGAGGTGAAGGACCTCGGCTCTTCTCTTCTCCCCTTCTTCCTCTCAGGAGGCGCCGGAGTCCGACATAACCCGGTCCGTTACCCCCCTCGACCGGGTATCCGTAAATGGATTCCCCAGCGTTAAAAAAAAAAAAAAAAAAAAAAAAAAAAAAAAAAAAAAAAAAAAAAAAAAAAAAAAAAAAAAAAAAAAAAAAAAAAAAGGGGTCGCGCATTAGACACGTATTTATTTAGATAAATCTGTATTTTTTCTAACGAATTGGCCTCTTTACATTCTGTTGTTAAATTTTTATTACTGTAGTGTAGATAATATGCAATGTTGCATATTGCAATATGACGTGTATGTATACAATGTGTGATGTTGGGCGACGCTCCTGCGAGGGCAGTCGTTCGCCTGCCGCCAGCTAAGCAAGGTGTGCCAAAAATGCCTAATATATCATAAGTATTTTATTGAAGAACCCAATGTTACTAAATTACCTTCACCAGATTTTTTACCCATTTAATTAAATAATGGACAAGTTTTAAGATTTAAAAATTTTGTTAAAGTTAATTTCGACAAATAATTTAATTACACATCATAATCGATTGTATTTACCAAAACAGTTATGCTGGTAATTAAACAACGAATACCACGCCAAATGTATAGATAAACAACTATCTACTGAACAATGTGGTATAAAAACACTTTTTTTTTAAATACACCTGCGATGTAATGACGTATTGTAATGTGTATTCACAAAATTCCACTTTCACCTTTATTCAAATTTCGTTTTTCTAACTGATAAACAGTTACAATGGTATATTGACACATTTGTGGTAATGATAATGCGATGTAAGTAAGCCTCTTATGTAAATTGCAACAACGAAAACACGAGTAAAAGAACTGTGACTGATATAACATAGATTGGATTCGATTTGAGAAAGTTGCAACATGCTATTGTCGTGCTAAAACATATTTATGATTGTTCATTGGGCTATTTTTTTATTTAACATGAGCATTTAATGGTGAATCATGAAGGAAAAGTTTTTTTTGTATATTTATGTATTTATGTATATTTTACTGATGGTAGGACCTCTTGTGAGTCCGCACGGGTAGGTACCACCGCCCCGCCTATTTCTGCCGTGAAGCAGTAATGCGTTTCGGTTTGAAGGGTGGGGCAGCCGTTGTAACTATACTGAGACCTTAGGACTTATATCTCAAGGTGTGTGGCGCATTTACGTTCTAGATGTCTATGGGCTCCAGTAACCACTTAACACCAGGTGGGCTGTGAGCTCGTCCACACATCATGGCAATAAAAAAATAATAATAAAAAATAATAATTGAAACAGAGTATGTAGAATGAAAAAAAAATTTGGTTACAAAAAAATACATTAATAGGCCAGACCCATGTATGGTCATAAAAAGCCCAAAAACAACGGAATCATCAAAGTTGGGATATCTATGATGTCTAATAATCACTTAGTAACGGATGAGCTGTCTAAAAACTACTAATTTGAAAACTACCCGCGCCGGACATACTTTGACGGTGCTGGGATAATAATCTTCTCTTCGATACTTCAAAAAATAAAAAGCTTGGAGTTGTTGTTGTTGTAGTTCTAGAGTCTCCCGCTGGTACACAGGACTATCAACTCACAAGTTGTCTCCACCTCACCCTGACTTGCGCTTGCTCTTTAACAAGTGAATTGTTCGATTTTAAACTGTATTGTAATGAATTGTAAACTTCATGGGAATAAACGGTGCGCGAGGGTATGATTGCGAAAATACACAGATATTGATTTGTAAATAATATTTGGTATAACAATCGGTATTTTCTTCAGTATTCGCGAATCGTACAAATTCCTTTTAGGACTTAGTCTTGCGTTTTTAATTGTCATTATTTTATTTTCGTAATGTCGAACATTTTACAGTTAACGTTTTTACGGAAAACTAAAGTGCGATAAGTCGACTTTTGAATATTGCGCTAACTACCGTCAATTAATTATTTAAAAAAAGCAGAAGTTTTCTCACTGAACTGAAATACTTGTATTACTCATATAGGTACCTTCGCGATTATAGAACACATTTGAGAATTGGTACTCATGTTTCTAGAAAGATTTCGCTTAATAACACGTTAAACCTTACCTTACGTCTTAACTCGTCTACCCACTAAGTCCCAAAAAAATATAAAACAGTACTTACTCTGTAGGGCAGATCTGGTGATGTAGCCTCTGAAAAATTCGCTGAACCATAGAAGTCTTGATTACTATAATTGAAACAGCTTAATTTCAAATAGTTACAGAGTCACCTGCAGTAATCACATGGGCGTGGGTGGCACGAGTTCATTCACCCGTCCGTGTCTCTAGATGAAAACAGAAAGTGTTACTTACTAAATCCGTGCACCTCGGTTAGACAATGGGCAATTTATTCGATTTCACTGTTTCCGTCGGTTTCGGATTTTCGTGATATGCGCGTCTGAGGCGAGACGAGACATTAAAGCGACGTTTGCATCGCTAGTAGGGAGGGCGATCAAATTGATTTCGTCGATTATATAAAATTGATTTCTACATTTTTCATAACAATTAACACTTTTTATTGCACGAATACCTTGAAACATGAGGTACAAGATATAGTATAACGACGGTCCAGAACCTTTAAACCAAAATGCATTACTGTTTCATGGGAGAATCGGGCGGGTGGTGGTACCTTACCCGTGTGCGCTTATTTGTCTATATGTCTCAGTAGCAGTAGTTACGCAAATTATATTTTTTGCATCCTACATATTTTTTTATCCCGTATGTCAGGGGTCACCAATTAGTTTCGCTCGGGGTCTGTTTTAAGAAATGAAATGACCATCGCGGTCCGCACATAATGTTCTAGAAAAAAATGTTTATTAAACATATTATGCAATTAGATTTATTAAACAAATGTTTTACATATGCAGTAGTCGTGGCCTAAAGCGTAAGACATCCGGTGCATTCGTATGTAGCGATCATCGGTGTTCGAATCCGGCAGGCGGGTACCAATATTTCCAATGAAATAGGTACTTAACAAATGTTCACGATTGACTTCCACGGTGAAGGAATAACGCATTACTGCCGTGAATCAGTAATGCATTTCGGCTTGAAGGACAGGGCCGCTTGTACTGTTAAAACTCATGTTTCAAGGTAGGTGGCGGCATTTACGTTGTAGAAGTCTATGGGCTCCGGTAATCACTTAACAGCAGATGGGCCATGAGCTCGTCCAACCATCTAAGCAATAAAAAAAACATATAAATGAGAATGACTATCTG
Organism: Bombyx mori; assembly: GCF_030269925.1. Lineage (NCBI taxonomy): Eukaryota > Metazoa > Arthropoda > Insecta > Lepidoptera > Bombycidae > Bombyx > Bombyx mori. The sequence goes on from NC_085111.1 coordinate 11,795,810, forward strand.
TCGCAAGTTTGAAGTAAAATTTGTGCTAGCTATTGACATTAAAATCTAAAGATGTTCATCAGTAAGTCGAGATCGAAAGCTAATTTTTGTAGTTCTGTTTATGTCTATGGGATCCAGTAACCCCTTGACAGCAGTACACAATAAAAAATCCTCTATCCGTACACCAAGAGGACTGACCGGAAGATTATTTAAGCTATTGAAAATCCTTCTTCAGCTTACCTGCCTATTTACTGAGCTTAAGTTACGGCTGGAAGTTAGCATGTACGAATCTTGAATTTTGTTTTTTTTTTATAATTGAAAACCATATCTATGTTCTGTGTAATTTGTTTCTTGATTTATTATATAAGTTATGTATACTATTTTCGGACATGTTAAAATGCGAAATGCAAACTATATTATCAATACTACACAGTTAAAGTAAGAATAATTGAGAAATAATACATCAATAATGATAAAATCCAGACTGATAGAGTTTCACGTAACAAATGATGATGATGATAATTTTGATAACAAAAATTTGGTGTGATTTTTTCTATACATATAAAATTTAGACATCATGATTTAGATAATAATTAATGAGATTACATTGAAATAATCGATAAAGGGCATGCACGATATTAGACGATCTACGCTTCCCTTCACAAACTTGTTAGTTGACAGAACGCCTAAGAGCGCGCGTTGATGTCTTTTCGACGTAATGTGGGCTCATTTCGAAGTCGTTGTATCGCCAGCCTCTACGCTCACGTCTAAAGCTTGGTAAATAATAACCAGAAACTGCATGAGACGTGGAAAGTTGTTTTTACCAATTTTCAAGACACTCTGATTATTTATTTATCCTTATTAAATACAACTGATTTTACAGAATTATTAAATAACTAGCAGTAGTCGCCCGCCCGCTTCGCTGCGCATTTAAAATTAACATTATTATTTATTGTCATTATTATTAGGGACTCCAACACTCATATAAATATTATCCTATCCATTAAGTACATGTATTTTCTACATGGATACCAAGTTTCAAGTCAATCGGATGCATGGTTCAGTAGTTATAACGGAATATTCGTAAAAACCACTGAAGATTTATATATTAGTATAGATTACAAATTATCGAAGAACCATGTGTTATCTTATTTTATACCTTTAAACGAGCAATTCTTGCATATATATAATCGAATCTCGGAAACAGCTCCAACGATTTTCATAAAATTTTGTATACAGGGGATTTCGGGGGCGATAGCTACGATTTATTTTCAGAAAATGTTGTTTTATTCGTGTTTTCCATAATCAGTTCTTCCCGACATCTATTGGCGAATAATAATACTATTTTTCTTAATTTAGAGCAACTAACCGCTTTCAAGACACAGCAAGATGGCGTTATAAAAAAAAACCGAGCAAGGCCGGTCATCATCTAGTATTATTAAAGAAGATAATTATGTACTTGATAGTGTAAACCAGAGTATTCGAAGATGGGCAGATGAGATCAGAAATCATACAGATTCTTTTTAGAAGTGTATCATGAGATACTTTATAGGTGCTGCCACCATGCCTATTTCTACAGCGGAGAAGCTTCCAGTTTAAAGGGTAGGACAGCAATTATATTCTACAACTGAGATATAGACCGCATGCGTCAAAGCGATTCAAGTAGAGATTTTTATGGACTGCGGCAACCACTTAACACTGGGTGAGCTGTGAGATCGTTTACCCATGTAATAAATGTACGAAATAAATAAAAAAAACTAGAAAAGTCTGGGGCGTATATACATATGTATGTACGTATATTATGATTAATATTGGTAGTTAAGTTCCACTGATCAATCATTTCGTTTGCCTGAAAGAAATTTAAAACGTGATGTTTACTAAAAACTAAAAGAAAGTCACGAAGGCGCTTGTGAATTCTTGTATTCAACTGTCATTTCATCATAATATATTAAAAACAAAAACACAAAACATATTTCACCAAATACTTTAGAAGAAAACCAGCGCGACAATGACTCAACGTTGTGTCACACGAAAAGATCGTTTGCCAAATGAAATATCTAGACACTAGAACCATAAAAAGGTTTTAAAATCGTTTTTCCAAAAAACAATAACGCACAGATGATATGTGTATATTTTTATATTTATATTGTCCTTGTAGGCATGCGAGCGTATGGCCTACCTGATGGTGAGTGGTTACCGTCGCTTATAGACTTTAGCAATGCCAGGGGCAGAGCCAACCCACTCTCTACCCTTAGGTACTCTCCGCAAGCCTTGTTTGAAAAAGGACATGTCACACCGCTCGAAAAACACCGTGGGGCTCATACCAAAACCGGATGATACATAGCGAAAAATATATTTGAATGAACTCTACTCCGATGGCGGGAGCTGCGATAGTAAAAACGAGATGACGGAATCATCTCAAACAATTCCTCAGAGCACCACCCATGGAACATACAGTACAAAATACAGAGAGAAGAGAAGTCCCTCCGCAGATCCAGAGGCTGCAAACGATCCGTGAGAATGGGATTATCAACAATCCGAATGGCCCTTATCTGTATGGAGTCAAATGGAAATAGCTGATGTTTGGGAGCCCTGGCCCAGAGGTGGGAGCAGCACTCCACACGAGGCCAGATTTCTGCTCTATAAATCAAAACTCTTTGTGCAGGCGTGGAGTACCGCTTCACCCTGTTGAGGACTCCCAGTATTTTGGACGCCAACTTGGCTTTGCTCTCCAAATGACTCCGAAATTGGACATCACTCGAAATGTCGACCCCAAGTATCTCGAGTAAGTACTCTTGGATGATATTTTTAATTTTTGTTCGGAGTTTCAATTTTAAATTTAGTTTCTGTTATTTAACCAAATGTTATAATGAAATGCACACACAAATATCCCGAAAATACATAGGTGCCAATATTGATTTGAAAAAAGAAAAATATTCAAATTCAAATGGAACGCTGCTTGTGACATCATAACAGGATTTCAAAATCGGAACGCGATATAGTGCGACAGTATGACGTCAACGGTGTCATCAAAGGATTTCAAAATCGGAATGGACAAATCTACACGTTCCGGGATAGGAGGTGTATGAGCGATGTCGGCGCGGAACTTTCCCGCGTATATAACGTGGAAGTGGGCGGCCGGCGCGAGCAGTGAGTCCCTCGACGCCGACCAACGACGCACCGGCGTCCGCACGCGACCCCGACACGACGAAAGTGAAACGTGTGACAAGGATCTGTGCTTTGTGAACTCTTGAACAGTGATCGATAGCTGAATCTGCTTCTTCCGCCGACACCTCACCTCTGAAGGTACATTGGATCTGTGATATTAGTGGACGGGATGCGGGAAAATTTCAGTGATGAAAATCTGTTGATCGAAATTAGCTGTTTTCTGTGAACGTGCTCTGAACGTTTCCGTTTATTCATAATTATTTAGTTTTAGAGATTAACTCTTGATTGACTTATCTTGTGAATTTTTTTTCTATTTTCATACAATTTAAACGGAATTAAGTGACGTTTTCTAATATTTATTTTAAAATTTGAAATGTCATTAAATACGTTTTAAATAATAACAGTAAGCATAAGAAGCCTAAAATGTATAACATTACTAGGACTTATTGGGCGTATTTCAATCCGGATAGGTACCACCATCCGGTCCATTTCTGCCTCGAAGCATTCGTACGTTCATGTTTCAAGGGCGGGATAGCCCTTGTACAATACAAACTATGTCTTGGACCTCATGTCTCAGTCTAGAAAGCGGCATGCTTACCATGGGCATCTGTAACAAGCTTACACATTCAGTCATTAAAACGATTAGAAAAATATGTAGTTGACTATGACATCTGACGGTTGGTTTTTACGGTAGGCAGCAGGTTAGCTCTGCCTTTTGCATTGCTGATGTCCATGGGCGACGGTAGCCGCTCACCATCAGGCGGGCTGTACGCTCGTCTGCCTACGAGGGCAATAAAAAAACTGGATATGATTCCTAATTTTTTTTTTATTGCTTAGATGGGTGGACGAGCTCACAGCCCACCTGGTGTTAAGTGGTTACTGGAGCCCATAGACATCTACAACGTAAATGCGCCACCCACCTTGAGATGAGTCGACTATTATCAAAGCCGGCAATCTGACTTTTGGACAATGATTGGTAAATCAGAAAAACGAATTATTGACTTTGTATTCCATTGGCAGTCACAAAACTCTTCGGAACGAAATCTTAGATAAATAACAGGTTAACTATTAACCTTTATTTAATGCAGGTTTTGAACCGTATTCTTTGAAGGAGACGATTATATTCAAATCAATCTGTATTGACATATCAATAAAAAAATTTTGTCCAAATGCACAGATTGGTGGCAAGGTGGCAGAAGGTGGCAACCTTTGATAATAGACGACTCAGATATAAGTTCTAAGATCTCAGTATAGTTACAACGGCTGCCCTACCCTTCAGACCGAAACGCATTACTGCTTCACGGCAGAAACAGGCAGGGCGGTGGTACCTACCCGTGCGGACTCACAAGAGGTACTACCACCAGTAAAAAATCGAAATCAGTTTCATCGTTTCTGCTTTCTATGTGTATGTTGCGGGCACAAGAGAAAATTTTAACTTACAACCAAAGCTAAAGACTTGTTTTTAAGTTTGTATTTATTTATAATTTCCGTATCAATCGTTCAAGTTCAATTGTAGAAAGTTGCATAATGTTACTTTCACTTGACGCCCGAAATTATCTCTGTATAGCGAGTGAGGCGCACGATTTACATGTGTCCAACCGTTTCTGCTACACAGCTGACAATTTTTTTTTATCATTTCGCAGTAATTGGACCTTGATCTTTATATCAATAGCTATAAGAGTTACGGAAGGTTGGGGAAGGCATTTGGTGTAGCCGGTGCGTGGAAAGTGGGTCACACGTCACACCGTTCGCGCTTAACTCGTATATGTGGGGTTTCTCGTATCAAATTGAATATTTATGGAAAATGAAGCAAATAGGTTTCACAGTGTGCTTCTTTATTCAACTAACGAACGTAATTAAACTGTATTTTCTGAATGAGTATTGCTGTTCACTGAATTATTTTATCATTAACATTGAATGTTTTGGATGATAATTTTTTATTGTTTTCGTGATGTAAATAAACTCATAGCACATCTGCCGCTAAGTGATTTTCAGAGACCAAGGGATTACAACGTAGATTCGTCCATCCCTTGAAACCGAACTTTTACTGCATACTTGGTGTGCGTTTTAAATAAGCAGGATAACACTAAATATCTATACGGACACTTCCTACCTCCTCCTTTCTACTTCCTCGGAATACTTCCTACCATTTGTCATTATTACAATTCAAATCATAATTTTATTCCCCCTAGATCAACATAAATAATTACTTATTTATGCTCTCACTTACAATATATACGGTATATTAAAACTTAGCTACGTTCTTAAATCCATATTTCAACCAAAATACTAAATTACACCCCCATTAAAACAAAACGTAACTATACTTAGTCTGGCCATAAATACTGTTACAATTAATATATAAAATTTTTATACTTTAAATTGTTTTATATTTATGTATTAAACTAACACACTGTAAAAGTAATAAATGTTATTTGCAATAGAAATTTTTTTTTCCCTTGTCTCAGTATTTATGGAAAGACTAGGTAAAACACGCTGCATCATAGTGTTTCAGACTAGTTCTATACGTACATGTTTTTAAAATAAACCAACCTCTTTTTTACTGTTTCCTCGTAATTATCGTTAGGCAAAACTTTGTTGTAACGCATTTGCTAAGGCGTCATGTATAACGCTAATACTGAGCAATAACTTGTTCGTTCTAGACTTACTTGCCCCAGTTTGAGCAACAACCTTGCGAGAACATGCTAATTTTCTCACGAAACGAAAATGTCTTCCGGTCTGAAGCGCGGGATAGCCCTATCATGGCTTCAACAGCCTGATGTCATCGAAAAACTCTTTTGCTCTATAGATTAAAAAAATACAGCAGATTTTAAAAAAAAATAGCTTCTCGAAAATGCACATACGGATTCTATTAACCAAATGTTGTCATACCTTCTATACTATACCTATACCTTTCTAGCAACCGAGAGATTTAAGCAATCCCTGTCTTTGTAACTAAGAAAATGTGTTTTGTTGTTTTTTGAAATAAGTTTTGGTCTGAAATAAGCACAGAAGAAAAAACATGACAAATCTGGTTATTCAATATGTACAAGTCGTTTCCTAGCTATCCTGACGGTCAGTCTGATTTTGAGAAAAAAGTTTACACCCTAAATTTGCCAATAAATCTCAAAGTTTTAGTTTACCATTGCAGTAATAAAGAACAAACGGGTCTGTGTTTTTTAAAACATCATTTAGAACTAAGCTTAAATTAACTATTTAGTAGAGAAACAAACAGAAAGTTATGATTATGATTTTACTCTACATGCATGTACATGATGTGTACTTTTGAAGTTTATGTGAAATTCGCGAAGCAACTGCCCTTATGCTGTTAGGTTTTCTCCGGAAGCGTTCGGGCAGTTGTTACCAAATCCAATCCCTCCTAGCTGAGCCCGTGCTCGCCCACCTATCCTGGTGAAACTGGAAATTTCAAATGACTCCGGCTCATCAGTAGTCCTTCTTTCTGTCTAAAAAAACAATGAAGTTTATATATGCGTACTGCACCGGATGTGGCGCTACTAAATCACGCTGTTCCAAAATGACATTGCAAAACTTTACACGGTGGCACCACTCATTCTATTGTTTAAGCGCATTAAGGTTTTGTAACAAAGTATTTTTCGTCACGGCAGCGTGTTTTTAAAAGGCTGTACACTTATATGTATGTTGTGCAATCATACCTTACATACTCTTAATGGATAAGCCTAATAGGTATATCATATTTTTGAAATTTTACAAACATACACATTATTTACATATAAGCTTCTTTCAATGTAGACTTTCATTCAAGACTGTAACGAATCCTAGTGGCGTTTTATTGTTAACGATATGAACTGCGATCTCGCTACGTTATTTCGTAGACAGAAGGGAACTTTTGCCTCATGGTGGCATCATTCACAATGTGACGTCCATAAACATTAGATAAATGAGATTAGATTATTAGATAGCTGCTCATCGAATTTACAAAAGGTTGTAAATTTGGATATTTATTCACTAAACGTCGATCGTTAGAAAATATAGGTGAACAAATATAACACCTACTAATATAATTTATCGTTTATTACTAACAAAAAGTCAAATCAAAATAATTTAACATACATCAACCCACACAGTAGAACAGATCTTCCAATGCGCTTGAAGGAGGCACAGTTCCCAAGATACTGGCTACGTTGCCTCATTGGACAGCCAGACTCACTCTCTGTGCAAAGTACCAGCCAGCCTTAGCATCACGTGTAACCTCGTTCAAGCGTTTGGAGATTTCTGTTAAAATTTTATTTGCTTCAGGGCCCCAAGTGCCTATCGTCTCAACACCTACTTAATTCTTACAGGTTACATAACTAATATCTCCGAATTTAAATGTCGTGCATAACAAGGCATTAGAAAATCGCATAATTTTAAATGAACGTATTAACGAATAATTTATAACATTTTAATACAAATGCTTTCACTTTTCGAGCTTATAGAATTTAAGTTGTATTATATTAAACAAGATAAATCTCAGTGAAAGCGTTAATGAGCATTACCAATTAATTTCCGTGAAAATCATTTACATTGTTACAACTTACACTCGGGAATTATCTACGTAGTAATCTCAATTGTTAACTCTAAATAATTATTCGTTTTAGTAAGTATTATATAAAGGATAATACAAAGCCATTTTTATTTAATTAATTATTCATTATTATCTTTAATTAGTTTATAAATCTGTATCGAAGTTTTTAAGACTAAGGGCATCAAGTATTGATGACATGAGTATTATGAAAACTAATGTCCGTGCAACGATCGAAATTCGACCATAAGTACGGGCAAATTAAGATTTATATTCATTTAATCTAATAATTTTCTATATTATACCGCTATTTACTTTTTAAAAAAAAGTATTTTATTGTTATCACTAAAATTCGTGAATAAAGAAAAAGAAAATCTGTTGACGGAGAGAGAGAGTAGAAAAGCTAAGCTATTTCAACTTTCCTGTTTATATATTCAATGCATTTTTTATTCATTAAATCACATTATTGATTTCGAGTTCTTTTAATGAAAATTACATAACAAAAGTATGTATTTTTCGTTTCTTGTTAACATTGCGTGTTCCTGTGTTTACCAATACATACATTGAGATATTTTAAGTTATAAATATTAATTAAACATTATATTATATTCGCCCACTTTTGAAACCTTATATATACGATATGAAATACGAATATATCTTTTTGGTATGTAGAGATGATAATGATAGGTAGTGGGTAGAGTTTTGTGTATTTAGGGTATTGTGATATCGCATAGATACTGACCGCGAGCCAGCAATCCAATTCATAATTCAGTTCCAATTTTAAGGGTGGGAGCGGTGTTATTCATTACAGACTGTAATCTCCTTTCTAAAAGTAGGTGTATAACATGTAAGGCTTTATATCTAAAGTATATAAAGGCATTTACGTTGTAATGTCCACTATATAGAATAGACACTAATAGAAACTGTTGCGCAGTGGGTCATCATTTAGATTCCAGCATCGGACCAATATTCGTGAAATGAAAAGTTTTATTTCTTACTAGCAACCCGCCCTCGCTTCGCTTCGGAAACATGACATTTTATTATTGATAGCTGAGTCCCGCGATGTAACCCGCGGTTATTGTCGTACCGCAAGTGAGGCTGCAAGGCGATACTAGTCTAAAAAAAGTAAGTCACTCCTAAGCCTAAGTTACTCCTTATATCATCAGCTACCTATCAGTGAAAGTCCCGTCAAAATCGGCCCAGCCGTTCCAGAGATTAGCCGGAACAAACAGACATATAGACAGACAGACAGACAAAAATTGTAAAAAAGGTTATTTTGTTGTATGTATCGCATATATAGTCGGATTTTTAATTAGACGAAGCCAGCTGACAGTAGCTAATGTCACTTTGTGAAATAATGTTGCTATATTTAAAGTAATAGTGATGCGTTCAGTTCTCGTTCAATCACATGAATGAACAATGAGTGTGAAGAGTTAATCATTAATTTCAAACTATAAAAGAATATTATTTCTATTTTACAATAAAATTGTATTAAAGTGCTCCAATATATGTTACTAGTAGTATGTAACTACAATAAATTTTTTTATTTTCATTACATACCTATAATTGTTATATTTTATACATCTATAATTTCAACTATATGATGTATTGGAAATAGGACAGTCTTACAAGCTTCCTCGCAATGTTTTTCTTAATGTTTAAAACACTCGGTATTCAGTACAGGTAGATACTATAAGAACATAATATTTCGTCGAAAACTCGTTGGTATGTACAAAGCACGCCTAAAATTCGAACCCCGTACCCGAGATCGGCAATTCGGCACACCAACTATTCACTAGACAATCGAGGCAATTTTTAATTCAGGAGTTTTTTCAATCGTTCACTTTGTCACAACACTATTTTTATTTCATCAAAACCTGACAACACAGTAAACGTCAGTTGACTTCGTCTAATAAAAAATCCGACTATAGGTATATTCATATGCATGTAGTTAAAAGCGGCTATTTTAGTATTACAAATAGACACACCAATTTTATTTACATGTATAGATTTGTCTGGACGTTTGTTACTATATATGTATATATTTAAACGTATAAAAGTGTTTATGTTAGTCTCTGGTACCCATGACACAGGGAATCCTAATATAGGGCCGGACGACCATACGTGATTTGTTCTCAGTTATTTATTTATTATTAAATACATTTCAGAAATTATTTTAATATTTAACTAATATTTTATAACCATGCGGTAATATAAGCATGCGGTCGTAAAAGTAAAAGATGAACAACACTACAGAATTTAATGAAACATAGCTTAGAATCATTAGACATATCTCGCTTTAGACTGAAATGAGAAGGAATGTATTGTAACAGTGATTTAGTTTAACTACAGTCAATCTCCCTAAAGACACAGAAAAACATTATTACCATTCAACTGTAATAGACACAATGAAATGATCGGTAACATGCACGACATAAAACTAAACGATCCAAGATATCGAGAGGCAAGTAAAACCTTCATTTTTTTTCTTGTTTACATGGGTGGTCGAGCTCCCAGCCCACCTCGTATTAAGTGGTTACTGGAGCCCATGGACATCTACAACGTAAATGCGCTACCCACCTTGAGATATAAGTTCTAAGATCTCAGTATAGTTACAGCGGCTGCCCTACCCTTCAAACCGAAACGCATTACTGCTTCACGGCAGAAATAGCCAGGGCGGTGGTCACTACCCGCGCGGACTCACAAGAGGTCCTACTACAGGTGGTCGTGTCGTAAAGTCGTACTCACACACAGTCGTACAAACTTAATCACTGACCTTTTTAATGAATTGATAATAAAATCTTACTCGAACTATCCAAACGGGCATTGTACCTTACGATCAATAAATAATAATGTAAAGCATTGTCTAATGTAACATACAATAAAATATGCAAATGGTAAAACGTCTTTCATATTTTAACTGTTTCATGCATATCCATTATAACATATTATTATGTTTCTCGAAAATTTTTGTTGAAATGTTTCCTAGTGAGTAGCTTTTGAATATTAGCTTGTCGAAAAGTAATAAAAGTCAAATATTTCACAGAGAACCCAACATCCTTAGCGAACCCAAAATTCTGATCAGAATCAGAAAAAATTAATTAAGGCTTATAGTTTATTTGTATTCTCATATTTATTATTGAAAAGTGGAACAGAAAAAATGGAAAATGGTCTAAAGCGAAAATTTTAATCCACTGAAAATTATGATCAAGTTTTATAGTAATTGAATATTCCGCGAGGTCTTACTGTAAAACGTACTCAAAGCCCTCTTAAAGATTTACCTATTTTATGTATTTGAGCCCAATAATGTTGCAAGCCTAGTATAGAACCCATATTTCTACATATGTATTGAATTGCAGTTGGTATTGTATAGCCTCGATATTGTCAGTAATAGAAATGTTACTAAAGCTGGTAAATATGTAGGTACATAAATCAAGTATGCCAAGTATTTATATGTAAATACATTTTAAATATATGAAAATGTCAAGTTTATCAAATAATACTAAAAATACTATTAGAAGATTTAGAAAATTTTAGAAAATGCGTATTCTGCAAAAAATGTATTCTTAGATGGTTATGAAGAAGTTAAATAAAAAAATCATAATTTTATCAATCGTTTTCTCAATTCTACGGAGTGTGACAACTCGAGATACAATTATAAGTCGAGTCAAGTTTGTAATAAATTGTCAGTCATAGCACCTTATTTACAAAAAAACAGCGTCAGCAAATTCAGAACCACGTGGCAATATTGAAGCAGTCCACCAGCCTTCATTTTTCGTCTTAATTACAGAAAAACAACTGGGGCACGTTGTTTTTCTTAACTTAATTAAATTCTCTGTATATAAAATGTCTGTAACTTAATTAAAGAAAAACACGAGAGGTTCTACCACCTTACCTTTCGTGAGTCCGCACGAGTAGGTACTGCCACACCGTCTATTTCTGCCGTGAAGCAGTAATGCGTTTCGGTTTGAAGGGTGGGGCAGCCGTTGTAACCATACCGAGACCTTAGAATTTATATATCAAGGTGGGTGGCGCATTTACGTTGTAGATCTCTATGGGCTCCAGTACCCACTTAACACCAGGTGGGCTGTGAGCTCGTTCACCCATCTTAGCAATAAATAAACAAAAATGAAATTTATTATAAATTGGGTCACAAAATAATTGACGACTCATTTTTGCTTGTTTAACAGACAACATCACAAAACATTTGACAGGCGTATATAACCCGTAACATTTTCTAAATGCCGATTAGCCATTGTTTAGTGGTTTACAAGTATTGTGTGATGCGAAGGCGCAGACGATCGAACGTCAGTGAGGCGAGAGAGGAAAGCGAGTCAGTGTGTCAGATGAGGCGCTCCTAACTGACCATCGATCAATAACACCTGATCAATTCTATATAATATCCCCGTTCACAATACAAGAATTTTTAATTTAAACACATTCTAACTATTTTTTAACTATGATTAATGAAATAGATTTAAAATCGTACAAAATAAATCTTAAAGTTTATTTATTAAATTGACAAGTGGCGAGCGGTTTTTGAGTCTTGTATGTGTATTTTTGAGTCCATTCTACACCTAGTAAAATACATGATTGACGTTTCCACTCCCTTTTTTTTTTAATTGTTTAAAAAGGTGAACGAGCTCACAGCCCACCGGTGTTAAGTGGTTACCCATAGACTTCTACAACCTGTCTTGAAATATCAGTTGTAAGGACTCCGTTTTTACAATACAACGTCTACCCCACCCTACAAACCGAAACGCATTACTGCTTCACGGCAGAAATAGGCAGGGTACCTACCCGTGCGGACTCGCAAGACATCCTGCCACTACGTAATATTTAATAGTCCTACCTCCATATCCATAGGTGCTGCTATATCGTTTTCCAGTAGGAATGGAAGTGTGCCTGTGCTCAGATTTACTTGTAAGCGCTCCTAGTATTGGGGTTGCTAACACTAAGCTTTTAATGCTGTTTCTGACTGTCGCAAGTACATTGTAAAGCTGATTGACCGTAAGTGCTGAATGTATTACGGTCTGTAGGGTGTAATGAGAGAGTTTACTGGAATGATGGACCAGAGTTAGATATAGTGATCTTGATAGATGTATAGAGTTGTAGTGCGCAATAGGGTTGTATGTTAATCGAAGCTCCTCGCGCTAAAAAGTAAATCGGATTGAAGGGTCGGATTATATTATAGATTGGCAATCAGGTCAATTAAAGGCCGGTTCTGATGTCGCCGCTGACATAAACTGCTATTTACGCTACTTAAGTATGCATTGGGAACGATGAAAAATATCGATCAAAGTGCCCCAGAACTTGTTGCCTATTTAAGCCTTGTTTATTAATAGGCTTTGAAGATTTAGCAAAAAAATTTGCAATTCTAATTTAAAAAATGTTAATTTTACTTTATTTTTAATTTTAGCTATATAGATTTTTAATTAATGGATAAAAGTATTTCATCGCCTTTTTAAGTAGGATACGATATACAACTATTTGTTGATAATATTCGCGTGTCACCTTGAAGTACTAACCAACACACAAGGTTTTAACCCAGTTTGAGTAATAAAGTGCGAATGAATCTAAGACAAAAATAATAATAACAAGTCCATAAATATTAATTAAAATATTGCCATTTATAAGAAAAATAAATAATAAATAAAAAGTTTTTGTGTACCGGTTATTAATTAAACAATATTAACTATAATGAATCATCATTCAATAACTTTAACCGTTTTAAAAATTCAAACCTCTTAATTATTTCCGTAGATATGCAAATAAGTTCAGAAATATTTAGAGATCACAATGTGAAAGCTGTTGTCAATCTCGAGAAACTAAGAGGAAATATTCTTTAAATTATCGCCATGTATTAACTTTATCACAGCTAGGCAGTTCTTGAATCTTTCACTTCAGCAACGAGGGTTAACTGGAAGAGAATGTCTGCATGGCGTTAAGTTCGCCTTTGTACAATATTTTTGTGCAATAAAGAATTTTCAATCAATCAATCAAATATTTCGAATTAAGTGTGACCTAAACAGTAAGACGCACTGTGTACTCGTATCAAGCGATGCGATTATGCTGGTGTTCAGATCCCGCAGACAGTATGCAGCAACTTGGCTCTGCCCCTAGCATTGCTGAAGTCCATGGGCGACGGTAACCACTCACCATCAGGTAGGCCGTATGCTCGTCTGCCTACAAAGGCAATAAAAAAATAAAGACACTGATTTTTCTAAAAAACTTCGCGAGAATTCTCTGACGATTTCCACATTGAAGGAATTACGTCGAGTAATAAAATCAAATTCGCTTGATTATAGTAGTATTCGTAATTCTACTAAGTCCCAAATTGACGGAAATTGTGCTGTGATCTTTATTGGTTCCGAATACAAAAATAGCCGGGTGCTACTGATACAATGTCCACAGGCAACACACAATCCAAAATACGCCCCACTAACAATAGAAGGATTTCATTCATTGAAGGTAGGTCGTGAAAGGTAGGTATCCCTATTCACTTTAGTTAAAGATTACTAACGTAATCGATAATCATCGGTTCATGCATGAAAATGCAGAAGCTATCTTGCTGTTGCCTAATTTGTGTATTTCAAACTGAATTGTCACGATACAAAAGAGAGCCTTCTCCGACATCCGTCAAAAGCTGACGTAATCTTTCTTTTGTTGTCGTTTAGAGTTCTAAGGAATGCGGTTATGCGAACACGGGCCAGCTAACAGCTTTCCACTGATTGTTTATTTCGATTCGATCGCCGCGAGCTGTAGATTAAACACTCGTTACTAGCAATTATTCGCACTGCAAATTGTATTATCAATGGATGTTCGCACTCGTCACTCAGACAGCTAAATTGCCGAGTGTTTTTCATATACTAACATCATTAATTTGATTATTTTGAACCAATTACACTCTAGTTTTTTTTTTTTTTTGCATATTATTTTTTCTGCGCATCGTGTTTTCGTCCTCAGACGAGAACATTTGTATGTATTAGGTTTAGTTCTGGCAACATAGTTCTTTTTTTTTACGTCTACTATGACTTATAAATCATTTATAGGCTACTTAATGCAAAACGAATGAGAATTACAAACAAGGTACACCCGTATATCGACCATAACGTACGATAAAACCCCCATATATTTTACAATTATTGTAGTTACACGAGAAAATTTATTAGTTTTCACTTTTATTAAATTTCGTTCAACAATGGCGGTTATGGAGTTATTTCCTTTTTTAAAAGTGAAATTTTGAGGAACATGGAATTCAGTATTCTAAGACAGCATGATGCAACCATCTTTGTTTCTTGATTGTATCGGAGAAATTATTTCATTTTAGAAAACTATTGTTTTAAACTCTCGAGAAACTGAAAGTATTAATTAGACTAGTGCATGCATGTATGTTTGAATTTTTATGAATTATTTAAACGTTGAATTGGAGAAAGTATATCAAATTATCGTGCTCCAATTATGATGTGAAGTTTGTGTTACGGCAAATGAGTTTCGCCCGTGAGACGACGGATGTTGGAAACGAACTAGAGACAATGCTGATGGCGCTTGGATTCAACTCTTTCTTCAGCTAATTATATGCACAAAAGACAACTTTATCGTAACATGAATAAAGATCAATTTAAATTTGTACAACACGTGAATTTAAAAAAAAAAGCCGCCGGAAAGTCGCCGTCTCTTGGTAGTCAATGGCGTTATCTAAAGTAATTATATGAAGTCAAACTTTCATTACGCGATAAGAATCGGATAAGAAGACTGACAAAATGATACTAATCACATGAGTAAAATTAAGGTTGTGCAGCGGTTATAGAATTCTGCTGATACAAATATCCTGGTGGTGGGATTCTAACGTTTTGTCTACTGCTGACACCAAGCTGTTGTGTACTTTTGTTGATAGAGTGGGAAAGCTATTATAACTAAATAATATAATAAAACAAACTTTTAGCCCGTAGCTATGCATGCTTAGACTACAGCTTATATGTATTATTATTGCATGAGCGGAGCCCGTGCTCATCACTGATCCTTAGTTCTATTCCAGAATTCATAATATTTTCATACTAGATTATGTCAAAATTTGTTCAATAGTATGGAAAAGGTTCGAACTAACAGACAGACCGACAGAATAGATGAATTAAAATCGCTGATTTATGTTCTATTACTCTTTTTTTTTATGTCTTAGATGGGTGGACGAGCTCACAGCCCACCTGGTGTTAAGTGGTTACTGGAGGCCATAGGCATCCACAACGTAAATGCGCCACCTTCCTTGAGATATAAGTTCTAAGGTCTCAAATATAGTTACAACGGCTGCCCCGCCCTTCAAACCGAAACGCATTACTGCTTCACGGCAGAAATAAGCAAGGCGGTGGTACCTACCGGCGCGGACTCCTAAGAGGTTCTACGACCAGTAAGAATACTATTTTATTAGATTTGTTCAGTGTTAGTTTCTTCAACTCCGGATTCTATGGTTTTATTATATTGATAATGAAGACATATTTAAATAATAACCTCATGTCTCGAGGTGGATGTGGGCAATCACGCTGTGACTAGCACGACACGAGCAGAGCTAACCGAATGAGTAGTGATTTCGTTTGCCCATCTAGGTCAATAAAACCTGTAATGTTCTCAACATATAAATTAATTGGATACTTTACAGAAAACGAAGATAGACTATTTAAAGAATCTCACCTAATCTTTGATTTGATCGATTCACGACCAATTAACTAAATAGAAAGGTTGTATTATGTGAACGAGTGTCGGTAACAATATTTTTCTAGTCGGACCACAACTGTAACAAAACCAGTTAGACGTTAAAGGGCTTGCTTGAGAGAACTAGTGCATTATTTATTGCAGCGGTGATTTCTCGACGACGACGGTTCTGTTGAGATTTCACCACTTTCATCGCGGATTTACGAGTGGTCGAGCTTCGTCTATCCTGTAACACGAGTACGTGCAGTATAAAATTCTATGAACAACGAACGACTGATTGAGTGACAAAAAGCTTGGAGCCCCTAATACGTTGAGTCTGTGTTGACTGTAAAACCTGCCATTCGAGAAAACGCCGGTCGCGTTGCGTCGTTGGGTCTTCGTCCCCTTGCGGAAGCACGGATCGGGCCTCAGGGAAATCCCCTCTGCCCGGGCTTGGACTCCCTGCCTGACGAGGCAGGGATGATGAGGTTGCTGGTACGATTCTTTAGTGGGTCGAGTTTTGTTGTGTGGGTCGAATCGAGAATTTGGCATGTTGTTTGTCTTACTCTTCTCTTCTCTCTTCCTTTTTCCTTTCTTTCTTCTCTCTTCTTCGTATGTCAAGGTCGCGTTGCAAACGTCCGTCAGCCTATTGTCTCGCGGGGAGACCTCATCATCATCATCATAATCGGTTGCTCTTGGCAGAGCAGTCGTGGTCATGTGGAATTCTTGCTTATTAAAGCCTTGACAGATGTTTTCCATAGCTTGCGAACCGAGGCCCGGCGCACGCACTCGTTAAGTAGGGTTTTTCACCTAATCAGTCCAGCGCGCGGGGATTCGTCCACGAGATCTCTTACCATTGAACAGGGAGACCTAACGATATCGTATCGAGGAGCGAAAGGCTATTTGGTTTGAGCGACATTTTTACAACTATACCGGAGAGCCATTTCAACTTTAAAATTTTAGAAAAAATATCATAAAAAAACAACATTCTTCAACAACTACATAAAAGTGGTTTTCCTTAATGGAATTTAAAAATAGAATATGCAATTCAAGCACAATTATGTTGAACCGAGAAATGTCGTTTGAGTAGGTATATTACATACAGCCAAGTAATAAGCTATAAAACTGCGTTACAAACTAAATTGTATATTGGATTTTAAAATTTACGAAAAAAAAAAAACGGCAAACCAAAGTTTAAATACGAAGCGTGCTTTTTTTAAATTTCCTTTTTTATAAATTTCGTGTGATTATGCAATTTTAAGTCTAGAAGTCACAGCAAGCAACTAAACATTCCTGTAGGTTTGTCAGCATAATTACACCTGTTTTCGCTTTCACTCTAGTTTCTGCACTCAGGAAGTTCGCTTATCGTAAAATACCTCATTGTTTACCTCGCATTGTGACAAGGACGATTTCACTACCGGAACACTTCGTGCATTATGCGTTACAGATAACACACTCGCCTAATATATTTATTGTGACATCATAATAGAACAATGGTCGTTAGTTATGTGTGATATTAGTTTGTGGTTACGTAACCAGAAAGTGGAGTTGTTATTTAACGAATAATAACAATAGGCAAACGTGATAATGTCAAAGGACTATCCGAACGCATATTTTTATCATATTGAACTATTACTTTAGGATGATTAGGCCTATTAAGGAAAGTATTTTGGATAATGAGGAATAGAACGGGCGAAATTAGTTTTATTACGAAATATCCGGTTTTCTTACCACTTAGTAGAATCAAAGTCTCAAAAAGAAAATAAAAGTGATCTCACATCCTCATCATTAAAATTTAAAATCACATTAAAATCAATTATATTCTTATTACTTAGTTAGCGATCTCAAATATTATGATGCTTAATTCCATCACTAAGCAATATGAAAATCATTAATATTGATATTCAATACAGATGATGATTAGAAGCGATTTACTTAATATGTATATAATCAGAATATACATACATATATATACCACTACTATATAAGATTTTCCTGTAAGTTTAGTTTAATGTAGTTCAATGAAATAAAAGTTACGTGAAAAATAAATAATAGTTTAAAAAAACTAACAAAATACGCTCTTATAGAAAAGCGTGGGGTGCATGGTATTAGTAGCTATAAACATTTTATGAACAGATATAAGTAGAAGGGTTATTTTGATAATATCCTGAAAAGCACCTTACGCTTTTTTACAATAAAATCATTTTTTCTTACACTATTTCTAATTCAAATTTATTAAAATTTATTTTCAATTTTTTAGTTGGATTTTCTATAAAAGCGTATTTTGTCATTTTTTTAAACTGTTATTTATGTTTTAGTTAAATTAAAAAAAATTCAATTTTATTTTTTAATATTGAATTGTCATCGGTTCTCAATAAGTATACCAAATTTCGAGTTAATCCAACGTTTTGAAGGGGGTCAAAATCATGTTCAAAGATTCCGTTACAAACATACGTCTGAAGCTAATAAAAGCGTATTAAAAAGTATTCTATAAAAATAATGACCAAATTAATTGAAATAAAACCAAAAAATGAATGGTGAAAATTCAATAGGATATGCGACATGAAGTATTTATTGGTTATAGTCGGCATAATTTAGGGTACCGTTTAATATTCTTCGTACGTGCAGCTCATTGTTGTACGTGTGTTGTTAGTGCCAATAAACAGTATTGTTTTCAAAGCACAATGATGAACCGTGTCGCCTGTCGAATCAGGCCAGACAACGGCACACTTTTCCTTTTATCGGCATAGTATTCGTAATTAGTTTTTGTGTATGACAATAACAACTAAATTAATTGGTATCGATTATTATTTGAAGAACAGTTGAAGTTGTTGATTTTTTTTGGAGTAAAACTCGCAAACTGCTTTACTAATTTATGATTTTTTTTATTGCAGGTTTTCAACCTGAACAGTCGATTGGGAATTTATGTCACCGAAATAATTCTGTAAGTACAACCTTACTACAACTATAATTCAGCTATAATGTTCAAATAAGTTCTATATTCTTTGCTATAAAACAACCTAATAATGTTGTAAACGATACAAAAGATACATACAATTTAAAAACGATTTTATGTCACACTAATAAAAATGCCTGTTGTATGTATTATCTATGTTACGTAGAAACTAATGTTGAAGTTTGACTTTTTGGCGGGAACGCGAGGAGTGAAGTTGTGTGATTTGTTCTATTTTGTCTATTTAGTGTTTCTTCGGGTTTAAATGTGTAATAATGGTGGTTTATTAACTGTTTAATATCTGTGAAAGTGCACAAATGTGGGAAAATGAAACAAAGCCGCTGGACGTAACTTCTCGGGATCCTCCAAAAAGTCCACTGAAAAAATCTTAGTAAATGACCACCATTTTACTGAGATAATATTTCATCTCATATCATCTCATTTAATTTCATCCCAGTTGATTAATGTCTCAAATTAATCATCTTCATTTCATTTCACTCCGTAATATCATTTTTCATAAAAATGTGAATATACATTAAAATAAGACATGACTTAAAGTTCAGTTACCGGGTCATAAAATCCCTTAAAAAAAAAATTGAACTTTTAAATTCCGTTTTGTTCTATAGAACATACCATCCTATACGATACAATATACAATGATCATTTAAAGATAACGATTTCGGTTGTAAGATTGCGTAAGCCGGTCGTTAAAATACAAAACGTAGCTTAAGAACATCCAATCTTCTTTCCAAAATAAATCGACTTTCTCCTGCGGTAATTGCACGATCGCATTTAAAACATTTCTTCATTACAAACAATTTGTTCAGCTCCGTGATTTTAGCTTCAATCTTTCTTAATTGAATGTGGTCTCATCTCACATAGGTAATTAAAAAAAAATGCAAGCCCTTGTCAATTTTCTAGGATTTTTTTTATTGCTTAGTTGTGTGGACGAGCTCACAGCCCACCTGGTGTTAAGTGGTTACTGGGGCCCATAGACATCTACAACGTAAATGCGCCACCCACCTTGAGACATAAGTTCTAAAGTCTCAAGTATAGTTACAACGGCTGCCCCACGCTTCAAACCGACACGCATTACTGCTTCACGGCAGAAATAGGCAGGGTGGTGGTACCTACCCGCGCGGACTCACAAGAGGTCCTACCACCAGTAAAGGAAAGGAAACCTTTTTTTTAAATGATGATTAAAGCAACATTCAAAACCGTATTCTAGTCATTGAATTGTGACTGATTTGGCCGGCAGTCATCAATTTCCAAAGAATTCAAAGTGAAAGCGAGTTCCGTAAAGAAATTTGGTAATCTTCCAGACAGCAGAGTCATCGTCCTTGAACCGACGTCCGCGTTGTTATTTCATTGCTCCCATAAATTACTTTGGCCCTCACTAAACGTATACATAATTAAGTAAAAAACATCTTACTCAACACCGCTTCAATACAGTATGGGCCGTTTTGAAAATGCGACTAGTTTAAATCGATTTATTGTTTGTCAAATAATTGCGCGAATTGATTTTAAAGATAGAATAGTTGATGCATCTGATACCAACGCAATTGAAACTTCAATTTTATGTTTTTAAATGAGTGCAAGCATTCAAGTTGTGAATCTATGAACTCAGATGAACTCAGTCTCTTGTCTGGGTTAGTTAAGCTGATTTACACGATATTATCCGATCAAAAACTCTCAATAATTATTCAGGGCGTTGCGCAATAACCGGGAGCGATGCCCTCGTCCTTGGCCCGTAACTTTCTCCATAGCCATTAAAAATATTTTTTTGACGCCGGCTGATGATTCGGAGGCGTGAAGATTTCTTAAAGCGATATAGCGCCTTTTACTGGGAGCTTGGTGCGTTAACATTTACTCTACGGCCTCCGTAATTAAGATCTTCGGCGTCCGGTCGGAGTATTATCCATTGGAAACTGGCCCATCATTTTATCTTACTGAATTTTTAGCATCTTTTTACCCTTTTAATTAGATAATACTTACTAAAAATACTGAAATATATACGTAATATAAATTAAGATTAATTTTGATGAGCACAATAAACTGACAGACATATTTTTACTGGTGGTAGGACCTCTTGTGAGTCCGCGCGGGTAGCCGTTGTAACTTGAGACTTTAGAACTTATATCTAAAGGTGGGTGGCGCATTTACGTTGTAGATGTGTATGGGCTCCAGTAACCACTTAACATCAGGTGGGCTGTGAGCTCTTCCACCCTTCTAAGCAATAAAAGAAAAAAGATACAACAATATCTAAGAAAAATCCTATTTCAACTGAACATTTTTACTTAGAGCTATAGACGTGTTTACGGCCTACCTGTTGCGAAACGTAACGCCACGAAGCGGACATCACCGTCCACCCTGGGACACTCGGTACAAATCTCTGTGGACATAAAAAAGACTGTAGCGCCCTTCTCGGCATTGTATATATAAATGCACGACCTGCCCCGTGCCTAAAATAGGCAGAATGATGATAGGAATATCTTGAGTAAAACATAAATAAAATAAAAGAACATATTATGTGCAATTCATGAGCGAAAGAATAAAGCTTTTGACAGTATTCTATCTTCTGCTCTCGTAGGAAAGCCCTTTAGATATACCCCTATATAAATAGCCGATATAAATAACTCTTTAGGCTCCTGTTTTTATAGTCCCTTTGTCATTTCATCGAATTACAAAACAGAACGTAGCCAAGGTAGTTTTCACCAAACAAATAGTGTAACGATTTAACATAGCTATTAAGATACTTCTTTTTACCTCAACTCACAGGACGAGATCATTGTGTCTGTTATTCATCAATGTAATCGATCTATTACCAAATTCATTTAAATAAGAGTTGCGTAACAATGAAGACCGGCTAATTGTAACGAGACGGGTCGAGTCGGAGTCGGCTCTCGGAATCGACACAATCGTTAACGAAAGTTACCGGATTTTGTACAACTCCATTGCCAAGTGCGGCGAAGAAAGCGAGCCCAGCATCCTCTACATGTACGATGTAGCATCTTACTTAGTTTGGTCTCGCTCTTCATACCTGACTTTTCTCACGCGTGATAGAGACGAAGAGAGCTTAAAAAGAGAAAGTGGGCCGCCTTACGTTTCTCGGTACCATTACCACGGGCATTGGATGTAAACGTTGGCAATGGACACACTGGTTTCGTTCGAAATTTACTGCTAATGCTTAAATCGTAAAGGTCATATTAGTCTGATTGTTTCGACGAAGGCTTAAATTGTGTACTGGAGCGTTGGGTCATTGATACAGAGACGCAGAATTCGGAGAGCAACGAACTGCAACAGCCAGAGAAAGTGATGTGGCGTAACCTTGAGCCCGCACCTATTCTCATCAACCGCCTATAATATTCGTCATTCACGATTTGCTCAACCTGTAAATGCACGTGCTATTTTAATCGCCTTTTGGACAGGAATCGTAGATTTTAACAGATTTTTGTCAGAAATCTGTACCTATCTCTCTTTATAAATATGTGGGACTTGAACTGGATGGAAAAAAGAGAAACCAATAATTTTTACAACATAAACACAGCCAGTTGAAAATACTACTAATACTTGTATTATCATCACCACTACTATTATACTATTGTATCATTCGAGTACTAGTCGTTTTAAAAAAAATATGTAAAAATCATATTAACGACATCACAATGTCGTAACCTACAAGCTGTCTTTAATAATTTTTTTAGATAGTTTGGTGGGTTTCTATTTATTTTTGAGTTTCTATTCTATTTGATTTCGGGAAGTATTTCATGAAAAATTATTAACTGCTCCCAGCTCGATCTAAACACTAACACATATTCTAAATTAATTTTAAAAGATTTAAAAAAAGAAAATATATTTTAGTCAACAACAATGACAACGATAATACAGACAATTCATTACAATATTTAAATCGCTTCAATTTTGCACCCAAAATGAACGAACAGAAAGAGTTTTTAATTAATTTAGATCCCGACGTATTAAAGCGTATCGGAATATTTGGATTAAAACGAGGTATTGAGGTGAACTCCTAAAGCGGATTGATGTTCGTAGACTATTAACCGACTTTTATATTAAAAAGCACACGTAGCGTAAATGTTATTGGAAAAGTCACAATGTTTCTTTCAATAAACTCCAAATTATTCAGAATATGTAAGTAAGCGTAGTTTTTTATTACACATGATTTCATGGCCGTGATTTTCAAACCCATAATAATTCATAGCGCGTATCTGTTAAATGCATATTGCTAATATTTTACTAAATATTTAATGTCATTTCTTATTAGATAATAAGGCGATGATGATTCATATTTTAATAACACCCTTACAACAAATGTATTCTATTATTTTAAATTTTTACAATTAGATTAACTCGTTATTCTGATATTTCAGCACTTGCAACAGCGCTGAAATATCAGCACCGTTTTAAAGTCCACCTAATGTTTGTTTTATGCTGATAGTCCAACTTCATTATTTAATTAAGTTTAAAGTAAGATTTATTTAAAAAAAAGTCAAATTTGTTGCATTTTGTTTATCCACAAAAATTTGATATTTTTCTGCATCATTTTCAATTTACAACCAGAGCCCGTGAACCTAAACTATTTCAAAACGCTTAGGTGTAATACAATGCGAGATGATTATGTGATAATTGAGAACTGAAATGAATCAATTTCTCATTGTTCTTATTGTGAGCGATCATTGACCCTGCCAGTAAAAATAGTAATGAGAATTACTCAATCAAAACAATAAAACCGATCGTACGTGTAGTTTTTCATAAGAATCGAAAGTTTGTAAAACAAATTCAATCGAATATATTCTCAGATGTATCCACGATTATTATTGAACCTTTTTTCATTACGAGCATTAAGTTAGTTCATGGAAATGCATGAATAGGCTTCGATTATTTTCCGTTTTGACGAGAGAGAAATTTCTAATAAACAATGCGTGTTTTAATTAGCGGACGTGTAGTCTGTTAGATTTATTTTAAACAACAATTGAAAGGCGTTCCCTGTAGGTTGTTGCCCTAACGCGTGTTTATTCAGACTCGCTTTCTAAGTTCACGTACGCCGAAAGAATAATGGAAAAGAGCTAATCTCCTCCGGCAAATCCCATACATCAAGGCACACTTTCAGCTCGTTACGATGTAATTAAAAGTCGCCGTGCTATCACTGTCTGTAACACCTCGTTAATCTCAACAGCAAGTCATTTGAAATCTCACTGAGTACAATTCTTTATGAATAAAACTATATTAATTAGTCGTCTGTAATAAAATAGCATTCATATTTTTGTTAAGCTAATTTTTTACCTTTGTTTAATAATATTAAATTAATAAAAAAATACTTTTGTTTAATCGACTTTTCTTGATTTTAAGAACTATATATACTAACAACGTTATGTGCGTGTTTAAAAAAAAATCGAATATTCCAGAATGTTTTATTTAAATTTCGTCCTTAAAAAGAACAAACTAGTAATTGTTTTTTAGCGTGTCAGTCTAAAACCGTCGATTGCAAACATAAATTATAAATATTATTTATTGTAATTGATGAACAGACTAAGTCATGGCCCACCTGATAAAATATGACGTCGTTCTAAAGTCCATAAATACTATAACATCAAGACAGCCAGCTTAAAACGATAGCAAGTGGCATGATATATCTGCAGACAGGATTTCAAAAAGAGTGTGTGCTTAGATAAATTATTATCTTTGACGTGTAATTCTAAAATAATATTGGAGCCTACATAAAATCAATGATAAATTATTACACAGAAATGAATATAAAATCTATCGAGAATGCAACCGACAGTTGATTGTTGGACGTGACTTCACTCGCTTGAACAACAAGTGGTTTTGAACTGAAAACGATAAAATTGGATCAAACGTGCGTTTCGCTCAATTGTTTTTTTTTGGGCGGTAATTCAGAACTTTGAAAGAATTCAGAAAACTATGAGTTCGAATTAATTTATCGTTTATATATTTTTTTCTAATCTATACTAATATTATAAAGAGGAAAGATTTGTTTGTTTGTTTGTATTGAATAGGCTCCGAAACTACTGAACCGGTTTGAAAAATTATTTCACTGTTTGGAAGCTACACTATTCCCGAGTGACATGAGCTATAATCTTTTTTGAAAAAAATTAGGGATCCTTACTAAAACTCCATAATATAACCCAAGGTGAAAAAAAATGATTTAAAATATTCTTTACATCGCGTGCCCTGCGAAAACTATTGATGATAGAATAAAATAATGTACTACGACTTTGTAGAACACATTATTATTTACAAAAAGTGTCGCGAGAGCATATGTCTAACTATTATAGTTATGCCGCAATAAGTGTTCTTTTATTTTAAAAAATAAAACAACTTCAAATATCGTTGAAATTTTTGTTAAAGACCCGAGCGGAGTCGGAGCGGGCCTCTAGTATCGAATATTTAACTACTTTTTAGTATAAACTCAAAGCAATTGCTTCAATTTTCAATCTCAGCGATGTCATGGATTCAGTATTCGAAACCCGGCATTCCAATAGAAAGTGTTCAATTGGATTATGTAATCGAAATGTACATAAGTACAAACACACATGTATTTCGTACAAACAAATCGATGTAAAGATGGACCTGTATCTTTTGACTCGATTACAAATATTTATTCAACTGCAGAAATCTAAAGAGAAAACACACAGATAACGGACCAAAGGCTATCCAGTAATTTAAAATGAATTTATCAGATTCACGTAGTTTCTTCGGACGTTGACTTGCACAATTAATTAGTGAAAGATAGAAAATGAAAGTTCAGGCACGAATTCGCAGATCACTGTAGTTTTTGTAGATCATCCTTTGTTAAAGTCGATTCTAAATTTACATATCGCCTACGACTTTACTGTTTCTGCTACGCGCGTTCTACGTTACATTAAGTTGTAGTTATACATCATCAGTTATACATCAAAAGAAATCATAGATGTAGCAACACATTTCTATAAAACACTATATAAAGCACAAGGAAACGAGTGTAGCCATAGCTATGCAAATGATATTAACTCTTCAAACAAAAGCGGAGACATAGCACCAATTACTGAAAAAGAAGTAACACAAGAAATAAAAAAGCTAAGGCTAGAGAAGAGCCCAGGACCAGATGGCATTACAAATGAAGCTATAAAGGTTGCTTGGCCGCTACTGACTCTCCCATTATTACACTTATTTAACCTTATATTAAAAACTGCTGAAATACCATCGCAGTGGGCAGAATCGGAAATAATTTTAATTTACAAAAAAGGTGACTCAAAAGATATCACAAATTACAGGCCTATAAGCTTACTCTCATGTATCTACAAACTGTTTTCCTCCATAATTAACAAAAGAATAAGTGTCACAATAGAAGCAAACCAACCAATAGAACAAGCAGGTTTTCGCAAGAGTTTTTCAACAATCGACCACATACATACTCTAGAACAAATAATGGAAAAATATCAAGAGAAGCAAAGAACGTTATACATTGCATATATTGATTATAAAAAAGCTTTTGATACCGTGTCACATTCAAGTATCTGGACCGCCCTGCAAGCTCAAAAAGTTGAACAAAAGTATATAGATATAATAAGTAACATTTACAAAAGTAGTACAGCAAAAATAAAACTAGAATCCACTGGTCCTACGTTCTCCATCGGAAGAGGCGTGAAACAAGGCGACCCGCTATCTCCAAAGTTATTTATATCTCTCCTAGAGTCAATAATAAAAAGACTCAACTGGGAAAAGACAGGATTGAACATCAATGGCAAGTATTTATCTCACCTATGCTTCGCAGATGACTTAGTTTTGCTGTCAGAATCTAGCACACAATTACAAAACATGATCGATTCACTAAACACAGCTAGTAAGCAGGTAGGACTGGAAATGAATCTTTCTAAAACAATGGTTATGACAAATAGTTTACAGAGAAGAATATCAGTGGACAACGAAACTCTGAAATATACAGAGAATTACATCTACCTTGGAAAACAAATTGGCTTGAACAGAAAACAAAATGACCTAGAAATAGAACGAAGAGTACAAAATACTTGGAACATGTATTGGTCCTTAAAAGAGATATTCAAAAGTAACATGCCAACAAATATCAAAACAAAAGTCATGATGCAATGCCTCCTACCTTGTCTAACCTATGCATGTCAAACTTGGAAATTTACATGTAAATTAAAAAGCAAAATTACTAGCTGCCAACGCGGAATAGAACGAAGTATGCTCAATATAAAAAAGATGCAAAAAATTCGTCACACAAAAATTAGAGAAGCCACCAAAGCGACGGATGCTCTAATCTACGCTAAGAAACTAAAATGGAAGTGGGCTGGGCACGTGGCGAGGCTAAAGGATGAGAGATGGACCAACAGGGTAAAAACGTGGAAGGGTCCAATAGGCAAACGCCGGAAAGGCAGACCCCACATGAGATGGTCAGACGAGCTGATAAAAATAGCTGGTACCCGCTGGCCACAAAAAGCCCAAGATAAAGATACATGGTATTCTTTAGAGGAGGCCTTCACCTTCATTTGAGGAGGGTTCATGTAAACAAACTTTTATATTTAGACACTATAAACTTTTTTTTAAAAAGCACTATCTATATTTATATTTTTTTAAACGAGGGGATTGAGGGAAGAGGGATGAGAGGAGGAAGGAGAAAAGGGCAAACAAGTGTAAACAGCATCACTATAATATTTTTTTTCTTTTTTTTTCTTTTCTTCTTTATAATTTCTTCTTCATACTTAAAACGTGTATGTAACCTATTATTTGCATGAAATAAAAGGCTTATTATTATTATTATTATGTGTATTAAACACTGCCACGCCTGGGAAGACGGCAGGACACACTCCGGCGAGGGGGGCAACAATGGGCCGGAGCGTTGGGGACTATTGGGAGAGAAACCGGCGAACTATACGGGCATTATCGAGCAAGACTGCCTTTTGCATTTGGGCCACCACCGACTTTTTGTTGAGACCAAGCCTCTCGAGATGTTTTGAGAGGCTTTTAGGGACCAAACCATTCACCGACACAACTACCGGGATTATTTCTGTAGATACCACCCTCCACATGTCGGTCACCTCGTGCGCCAGGTCCAAATATTTGGTCTTTTTATCTGCCTCGGCCCGCACGAGGTTCTCGTCGTAGGGGATGGTGATATCCACCAGAAATACCCGAGACTCCGTCCGGTCCATCAGCACGATATCAGGCTTATTCGCAAGAATAGTC
This sequence comes from Bombyx mori, assembly GCF_030269925.1. Taxonomy (NCBI): domain Eukaryota; kingdom Metazoa; phylum Arthropoda; class Insecta; order Lepidoptera; family Bombycidae; genus Bombyx; species Bombyx mori. The sequence continues at coordinate 11,824,363 of NC_085111.1, forward strand.
CTGTCCGTAATGATGGGCCGGTCCCAGTAGAGCTTGGCACGGTCGTTTTCGAGTACAGCGTCCGGCTGGTACTTATAATACGGTAGCCTCTGTTCGATGAGGCCATACTTAAGGGCGAGCTCTTGGTGGAGGATTCTGGCTGCTTGGTTATGTCTGTGCAAGTACTCAGTGTTAGCAAGCATAGAACAACCAGAGGTGACATGTCTGAGGGATTCACCCGGTCGGCGGCATAATCGACAGATGTCAGCTGTCCCATCCCTCAGAATGTGCTTCCTATAGTTGTTCGTCCTGATAACCTGATCCTGTATTGCACAGACAAAACCCTCGGTTTCCCCAAAGAGGTCACCGAATCGCAGCCAGTGCACGGAGGCTTCTTTGTCCACGTGGGGCTCATGCAGTGCCTGAAAGAAGCGTCCGTGCAGCTCTTTCCCTTTCCATATGGCCTCACGGTCAGAGGTACTGAGTACCGCCGGTGATTGCCACCCGTCTCTGGCCAGGGCTAGCGGGGTCAGTCCTTTGTCGCATTCCATGACCTCTCTGTGCATCACACTGTCAGCCCTCGATAGGAAATATTCCCTGAGACTGCACACCCCACTGTTGTGCATGACCTTGGCACTAAGTAGGCCCCGGCCACCACACTTCCGCGGAATGTACAATCTCATTACCGAGGACTTCGGGTGGAGCATCCTATGGAGGGTCATAATTGAGCGGACTTTTCTATCCAGGGCATCCAGTTCGGTCTGAGTCCACCTGAGCACGCCGAAGGTATACAACAGGACGGGCATCGCCCAGCCGTTAAACGCCCTTGTCTTATTCACGCCCGACAAAAGGCTCTTACACACTTTTGTCAAACGTTCATAAAACACGTCGCATGCAGCTTGTTTGACGACCGCCACGTCAATACCTAAATTTTGCGACATGCCCAGGTACCGGTATGTTTCTCCCTCGGAGAGTGCCCGAAGGTTTATCCCATCGGATACAGGTAAACGATCCGATGAGACTATGCTCCCTCTCTCTACATGGAGAACCGCACACTTGTCGACTCCCAGCCTCATCCTAATGCGACTACTGAAATCACAAGTGATGTCAAGCAGTCGCCTGAGGCCTGCAGCATGAGGAGCGTACAACTTGAGGTCATCCATGTAGAACAAGTGGGACACCTTCAAGCCCCCCCTTCGGAACTGAAAGCCTGTCCTCGAAGCCTCCAGTAATGAACTGAGAGGATTCAGGGCCAGGCAAAACCACAATGGACTCAGACAATCACCCTGAAATATACCCCGATTCACCTTTATTCGGTCTTCTACAGCCGACAGCCGCACACCGGATAGACTAAGCATTGTACTCCATTGCCCCATACAGGCACCGAGGAAGTCTCGAACTGTATCGTCTATCTTATACAGCTCGAGGACCCTCTTCAGCCATGTATGGGGGACCGAGTCAAATGCCTTTTTATAATCTATCCAGGCGGCAGAGAAATTTCGTCGGTTGCGTTTGACCTGCTGGCCAGCTACCGCGTCGATCAAGAGGAGTTCCTTAGTACCGCGGCTACCACGCCTACACCCGTTCTGGGCACCAGACAGTACTCGACAGCTGTCTATGTGGTGTGAGATCTTAGTTTCCAGAACGGATGTCAGTGTCTTATAGGTGGTAGGAAGACACGTTATTGGCCGGTACTGTGCCGGATCCGCGGTACTTTCCGATTTTGGAATGAGGTGAGTGATCCCAGTAGTGAGGAAGGCGGGGAGCACTTTTGTATCTAGGGCTTCCTGGAACTGTCTGGCGAGGGTTTCGTGACAAGCCCGGAAACTTTTTAGCCAGTAAAGCTGCAGTCCGTCGCAGCCTGGAGACTTCCAGTGTGAAGAACTACAGACTGCAGCCTTAATATCACCTTTGCTGATAGTAACCGGGCTCATCGGTGGTATGCCCGCACACGAGTCCTCAATGACCTGCATCCAGGAGCCCTCCACATGCTCCACAGGTCTTGACCACAAGTTGCGCCAGAATGTGACCATCTCCTGTCCAGCTGGACGTTCGGTGACGGCGCTAACATTGGCCTGTTCTAGGGACCTGTAGAACTTCCTCTGATCACTCACGAAGAGGCGATTCTGGCGATACCTTTGAACTCGTTCCGAGTACCGCCGGATGCGCTTGCTCCAAGCAGCCACCTTCTGCTTCAGGAGGTCTATGCGATCTTATTATTGCTATATATATGCGATATTATTATTATTATTATTATACATCAAAATTCAGCTTACAGTCAATGTATTAAGATCCATCTTTCGTTATTGCGTACTTTCCCAATTAAGTAATTATAAAAATTGTCGAGCAGCCCAAATGTTTTTTTCTACGCAAATTCTGTTTTGATGAATGTGTCAGTATGTATCACTTTTAACGCTTCGTTAAAACATTACTCTGCGGTAGGTAACGAAATAACTTTCTCCCAATTGTGAACGTTGATCAATGTCTATTAAATTGGATAATAAGTCGTCTCCAGGATTGATGATGATTTTGACAGGGCAATTGAGGATAAAAGAACACAAAATGAGCCCTCAGGCGGAATCATGCGATTAGGCTACAAAGGAATATCAAATTACACAGTCTCATCTTAATAGCCATTGATAAAAATAGGTTTGTTTTTGATGAATACAACAGTTAATGTTGCCTATTTTAACTATTTAAAATAGTTAATATAATTTGAATTGTGATCTTCAGCCTCTACGTATTTTTTCTTTAAATAAATTAAAGACTGTAAATTTTCTTTAATATACATAGTACAGTAGTATTAATACCTAATATATAGAGCTTATATATTCTCTATAGTTTTCGAAGCGAAAATTTATCTCTTTAACGACACTTCATCTCTCCCTCTTAGGACAAGACGCACTACCTCTTTTACATTGTGGAATCCAATTTACGGATACTCGACCAATGGAAGATGAGGCCGGGCTGCTTCTAGTACTACTACGTCTAGTACTACTGCGTCTAGTAGTACTACGTCTAGTACTACTGCGTCTAGTAGTACTACGTCTAGTACTACTGCGTCTAGTAGTACTACGTCTAGTACTACTGCGTCTAGTAGTACTACGTCTAGTACTACTGCGTCTAGTACTACTACGGCTAGTACTACTACGTCTAGTACTACTACGGCTAGTACTACTACGTCTAGTACTACTACGTCTAGTACTACTACGTCTAGTACTACTACGTCTAGTACTACTACGTCTAGTACTGTTACGTTAAGTACTACTACGTCTAATATTACTATGTCTAGTACTACTGTTACGGTTTCATCTCGCGTTTATTACGACGCGATCAGTCGTCCTTCCAACATGAAAGTTTGTCGCATTAGTGGACATAACAAGCGAGGGATAAAAACTGTAAAAGCAGTTTTAGTTTTAGTTTTGAGTCGCAAAAATCGCAGAAAATACTAACAATCAATATATTGATTAATTATAATAATCCCAATCAAATTCAGAGACAGTTAATCATATCATAAAAAAATATGAAAACATTTGTGACCTGATTTGAATTTTATTCAATAAAAAAAGAAATTACTATTTGAGTACAAGTAAGGCACTAATAATACATTATTTATCAAAATTGAATTTTATTTTATTTTTAGCTTAAATTGTATTTATTATACCTTTCCTATCACCTATACCTATCATTCAACAGTAGCCATGGAACGGTTAAATTAATTGTTATTAATATTCTACTATTAAGTACATTTACTAATAACTAATAGAAGAAAAATGTACGAAACGCGAGCTCGTATAGCATTCTAGTATTGAGTAATGAGAGTTGCTTGATAATAAATGTGCTTTCTACTGGAGAGCAATAGAATGTTTCGGGTGAAATCGGCGACGTCAATGCTGCACCTCCACCGGCATAACTCTCGGAAATTGTCCATTTAACAACATAAGTTAATTCAATTTTACTTCGAAACATATATTTAAAATAAAGAAAATGTAGATATTCAATCTATGCAATTTTGTCACGGCTTATTTTTTGTATTTCTTTTGATAAATCAAAATAAATTATTGATTAAAAAAGTAAAGGAGAGAGAGAGAGAGAGAATACACTTTATTGCACACCAAAACACAATTTACATTCAAAAAACAATCAAAAAAGCAAATACATTTGTACAATAGGTGGTCTTATCGCTAAAAGCGTAGACAACCGTTTAACTAATAGAAATTCTGGAAAATATAAAAATATAGCAGGTATGTTGCGGTGTACTATAGATAATACATTATTATAAAGAAATTTTTATTACATTATTATAAAGGAAAGATAAATTTAAAGTATAAAAATACGAAACTGGTATTAAACACGAGCAGAGGCGGCCTTGGTCCGTAATAGGGTCAAGGCCGCGCGCAGTTTCCTCTCGATGCAACGGGAGCGGCGCGGGAGTGAAAGATGCAGCTAGTGCAGTTCCGGCGTGGTCGCACTCGGTCAGTGGGTCAGCCCCACTAGCCTCGGGGTGCAGCGCAGTGGGGGCATCACCACGCACCGCCACCACTCCACACCGCCGTATTGCAGAGTCGTCGCCGTGATGGCCGTAGAGGCTGCGCTTCAGCGCTGATGCCAAGTGTCGCCCGCGTTGGGCTTTTACGAAAGTGCTCACTTGAACGTGTTTCGTTGGTTACAGGGCGTTGACTGACTGGACTGTGACGATGAAGAGGATCAGGTTGACATTGGTATTAGCTACGCTCCTATTAAAGGTTAGTGTCTTAAATTCTTTGCTATTATTATAATCAGGTATCGCTGTTCGAACCTCGTTAAAATTTTAATAACCCAGAAGCAATTCACCTAATTTAAATTACGCAAAAGAATGTAACGCTTTCACAATTGAATTTGTGCGTGATAGTAGAAAAAGAAATATACATACAAAAAGATGACAAAAACTTAAAAGAAACTGTTTCTTTCGGACCACATAATAATGTTTTTTGAAAGTAATTTATTTTATTTAAAGATAGTCGTGCATTATATTATCATAAATATATAATGTTATTAATTAATATAGGCATACGGCCATTATTTAATGTATCGTAACTTTTTAAAATAACAAGCCGCTCTACAACGCCGTTTACAACAGCGCTTGAGTGCATGTTCATTTTTGTAACCACAGTTCTGATTAAAAAATAATTATTCAAGAATAAAGTATACATATTTTAAGTTCATGAGGAAGCGCAGGTGCCAAGGAATTTGGATAATATGTTTCCAATGTATATTCCTCATACTTCCGATTGAAAATGGCTACCTAAAACTGGCGAAAAAAATCGTAAACAACGTATTGTTTTTAAATAAATAAATAAAAAATCGTCAATTATAAGTTGATATCTCTTACATAATTAATTTATGAAATGAAATTTATAGTTACCGTGGCAGTACAGTATAAATCGTATGGTATAAAATATTTATTTTATTATCATTGTGCGGGTAAAAAAAAACGGAATACGTTTAGATAGATATAATTCTATACGCATTTCCTCTTAATTTTCTTACATGTAAGCGATAGCAAGCGGTAAATGCCATCACAGTCTATTGCACTAGTGCACTTATCCGTTACTTTAAAATATTATCCCGTTCCATATAACAGTCCTCTCAACACCATTGCTGTTCTAAATTATCTTGCATGAATAGAATTAGCCCGATTATGAATCAGATATCGTGCGTGCCCTTCCAATAGTAATATTTTCAAATCCACTAATGTTAGTGTGCTAAGCCAAATGATCGGTATTGTCCATTTCTGCTGAATAGCAAACATACCTTCCAACAGTAGCCGCTATTCTACAATTAAGAATTTGACATCGTGTCGCAAGGTCTATGGCAGCCGGGACCCTAAAATTGCATAACCCTAAGCTAGTAAAAACTCGAATCGTCTGGAAACTACCACTAGCGATTATTCCGATGTAAAACTGCAATCAGTTTGGTGAACGCATGAAATACTTTATCAGTTCCGTTTATGCTCTGATTGCTGAAGACTTTTTACTCTTAATGAAATTCTATTTCGTACTTCGAATAAATAAGAAAAGAAATAAAGCGAAGAAGAATTTATAAATATATAGTACGAGTATAACTTACCCGGGGTTTACTCAAAATATACGTTCGCCCAAAAAAAAGCAATATTTTTTAATTAATCAAAAGTATACAATCGTAACAATTTGAAAGGTAGCAATGAATGCACGATTCTCTGAAATCGATATAAAATGAACATAAATGCATACATACAATTCATCAAGAAAATAATTTTAATATCAAGTTTATTGAATGAAAATTTAGTTTAGTTTAGTATATTCTACGCAGTCTTATACTTCACGATCTATGTATACTGTTTTTTTTCCGCACGTTTTCTCAACAACTAGGCTAATGATTCCGTTACCATATCCACAAAACAGCGGTCCACTGGAAATAACTGCTCACGATACGCACAGTGTGAAAAAAATTATGATTTATATTAGTAATGAATATGTTTTTGTTGTTGACTGACACGATGGTGTAGTAATTAGTAAGTTTGATTCCCATATCAAACGGTTATTATGAACGCGCCGGAACGGAGCTTGATGTCAACTGTCAAACAATCACCTGTCATGAAGCGTCCTTCTGGTTTTTACCGCGTTTTCGGGAACACATCAAAATGTTCCAACATTAGATTTGCATTCATTTAGTTATGTATTTGTGTAATACTAAAATAAAAGGATTGATAAGTTACGGTGTTTGCTTACTACACTTTGACACAGACAAACATTCGTACTGATGAAAAGGTTTGTTTGCTCTTTGTCCGGGTTTTTATTATCTATATACCTATGTGTGACATTAAATACTCTTGACAACGACTTACGAGATTAAATACTCTTGACAACGACTTGACGAGACTTAACTGCGTTTTCTATAATATAAATACGAAAACAATATTTAAAGCCCTTGATATCTCTATTTAAAATAATATTTTCAACAATATTGATATGTATGATTGAATTATTCTCTTCATTGAATGACAGGGGAGTGAGCTTGTCTAAGAAAAATAATTTTAAAACTAAAGAGGTTTTTCTTTACTATACTTAAGTACACTCAAACGAGAAATCATTGTTTAGATTCGCCATTTGACGAATATTTTAATTTTCATTCGTCAGGTTGTATCATCATAATGTAAATGTTGTATTAATATTGGATTTATGTGGTATAAAGTAAATGGAATATTTTAATTAGAAAATCACTTTAATAGATCGCATTCTCGGAAAAGAGATACACATCGGTAAAAGGGAAATCAAATTAAAATCATTTAAAGTGATGCAAGTCTTTGACGGAAAGAATTGTAATTGATAAAAGATCACAATTATTCTATTTTACCATTTGCTATTTTTGTATTCACTAGTTTGATCGGGAACCACGCATCTCTAGTCAGTGCGATTCAGCCTTCCTCACTACGCAGATTAAAATTTTCTCAAGAATACACTACTGTGTCTTATAAAGCGAATCTTTCAGTTATTCAAAGAAGTAGCGGCGCTGCCCTGGGTACTGATTGCCCATATAAATATTCAGCGTTATCAATTTACTATGAAATAAGCCGCATACTCCTTTAACTCTTTGAACAATAAATTAAATTAAAAGATTGTAGGTAAACTCTGTTTAACATAGTTGAATGTAAACTATTTTGGATATGAATAGAAATTAGAATATGAATAAAATATTTTCGAATAGAAATTAGCAAAATTCGAATGCTCTCTATATTCACATCATTAAAACGAAATGTCTCCGGCCCGCGTTTTAGAAAATAAAAACTGTTACATAACAACATGATCACTTAAACGGTCATGGAGGCAGCTGAGTGATGTCATTGACCGCTAAAATACCTTTGCAACGTAGAAACACTTTCACTCTGGATGAAATTTCGCAGTTTGTCAGAGGTGGTGATGTAATCGCTTGCATTTAATTTCAATTTCGACAATTACCGGTCGTGTTGTAATTGAAAATATATAATTGTTGTGTTCGATTAGAAGTCGTATGATAGCTTGGTTATTGTAATTTTTTTGTTTGTTTTAAGAATGCTGTATATATAAATAAGATACAGGATTTTATGGAGTTTATTGATTTGAATTTTGGACTGACTTTTGTGTATTAGATACTTTTCGAAGGATTATACTGGGCTATGTAAATATTTGTAGCTAACAGAAACTAAAAATAATTGAAAGTAATTACAAAATTCACTGATAAATTAAAAAGAAGTCATAGCTTTAAAAAAAAAACAAGTAGGTACCATCTACAGCTTTCGTACAAACAAGAGAGTGTCATAACATTGCTGCCCATAACGCAATCGCGCGAAATCATGTTAGAAAGCATATTTTAGTTAAAGAAAGTGTAAACGACCGATCACTTTCCTTTGTCGGAAAGATTATGTGCCTGCGATGGCCTATCGATGTCCATTACACGGGTAGATTGATCCGTCAAGGTAATGGCGCCCAAGGCTAGTGGACCGTCAATTTAATATAACAGACAGTGCTAACTCGGATTTAAAAGTAACCATGGCTCGATTGGTAAGATACGTGCCGATCACCGTCCTCGCCGAACCCGTTGCTTGCGACGAAGGGGTCGACGAGTAAATTAACCCATAGACACAGCCCACTATGTTTCTCGCCGGATCTTCTCAGTGGGTTTCAAATCCGGTACTAGATTCTGCGTAGCACTGCACTTGGTAGAGCCCCGTGAGCTCATCTACACGCCAAGGAGAAGCTGAAATAGCCTCTCAAGGCTATTAGCATAGATAGCAATAAAAGCAGCTCTATTTGTATCGAACTGATGCGGTTTTAATTCAAATTCTGGTATTATTATTATGAAAAAAATTTTCGTATCCATGAACGATTTCTACGATGAAGAATAAGACAAATTTAATAAAACCTGCTTTGTTTTATTTGCGTATTTACTTGTGGTAAGGTGATCGGCTAGGCGAGTAGGTATTACTGTCCTGTCTATTTTCTATCGAATATCTAGTCTGTGATTCTATCGGCTTAAAGGTGATTTGAATGTAGTTATGACTTCAACCTCAAATCCCAAATCAGCTTTTAGTTTTGATTACGAAATACATGCGTATTCGCTCCACAGATCAATTACATAGAGCTGTTATATTTTATTTCTGTAGATTGTAATGTGAAATTGTTCATGTGCTATAATATTAACTAATAAATAAACGATTGCTGTGAGTGTTCCACTGGCTCTTCTCAGGATTGAGACTCTGTTTTGAATCGGTAATAGAGCAATGATATTTGACTTTTACTCATCACTACATAGTATAAAACAAAGTCGCTTTCTCTGTCCCTATATCCCTGTATGCTTAAATCTTTAAAACTACGCAATGGATTTTGATGCGGTTTTTTTAATAGATAGAGTGATTGAAGAGGAAGGTTTTTATGTATAATAACATTCATTAAATAGTGGAGAAATCAGTAATAAATTACAGTTCCCGAAGCGAAGCGAGGGCGGGTCGCTAGTATATTATGTTATATTGGGACATTTAAGCTGAAAATTTTTAACGAAATTATTAATTCGGTGCAAAATACCTTGAAGCTCCTCTTGTGTTAAGTGGTTGCCAGAATTTATCAATACCAAAGAGAACATTGCGCCGTCGGACTTTTGAAAAATCTTTATTTATAGGTCTGTAACAGTTAACGATAACGCTCACAACATCCCGCCTATTTCTGGCGTGAAACAGTAATGCGTTTCGGTTTGAAGGGTGGGGCAGCCGTTGTAACTATACTGAGACCTTAGAACTTATATCTCAAGGTGTGTGGCGTATTTACGTTGTAGATGTCTATGGGTTCCAGTAACCACTTAACACCAGGTGGGCTGTGAGCTCGTCCAACCATCTAGGCAATAAAAAAATAAAAAAACATGCTTTTAATTTCAATAAGTACTCAATTTTAAAAATATTCCTTTTCCGAATACTACTGCTTAATTAGCCCTGCTAATCTACTACTTAATCAGAAGAGTCACTATTTAAACCCACTATCTTGATCGAAGTCTTAATGGTATTAAAATGTGTAATGAACTAGTTTCTAAAAGCGAAGGATGTCAGTTGTGCACGGTTCATCAGATAATGCACGCATTACACACTTCCCACGTGCTTGGAACTAAATCACTTGCCGACAATATGACGGGAGAGCTGTGGGAGACAAGAAGCACAGCTTCATCCACACGGGGCAGATTAAATCGTGATCATTAAATGATTTATCACCATGAATAGATAACGTACCAGATTAGATTTACAAATTAATCATGGTAAAATATGAATTATATTTTTTCTACAAGTCATCTTATTTTTTCTACAAGCTATTTGTCAATTGCAGCCCACTTTAGAACGTTTCCCTAAAAAGCGATTACTTTTTTTCATAAACTAAATTATATATTTAAATTTTTTATTTATTATTTCTTGTCACTTTATAAATTTAAGTTATAATTCTACTCATTTCATATGTATTTATTATTGTCACGATCTGATCAATTAAATCTAGTGCAAATAGTAAAATAGTGAAATATTGTAATATTTCTCTTGTATTATACTTCTAAACGCTATACTCGAGAGAGAAAGACAGAGATAGACACCAGTAGCATGTGCCGTAGTAGTAAAAAGGAAATCATTGTGTTGTTTCAAAAAAGTACTTTGAAGTCGTTCCACGGTACATACGGAACATGATTCAGAACTAGAGGCTAGAATGAATCTAAAGAATACAATGATCTGGACAAGAAGTATAAGTATGATCAATTCAAAAGACGTAATTTTAAATTTTTTCAGGGTAGCTTTGTGGGTGGAGCATTTCTTCGTAATCTTAGACCAGACCATTTATCTTAATGATCTAAGGAACTGAAGGGATAATATACTGAATGGATAAAGGTCTTCATTCAATTTACATATTTTATTTAAACATTATGGTGAACGTCATCCTCGTAGGAAACATTCATGAAAATTACTTGGTAGCTAAACTACTACTATTCACATTACGAAATGTAAATGCATATGTTAAACAGTTATTTTATGTTTACGAATGATGATAAATACGTAAATAGCCACGACCTTCTTAGGATTCACAATACTTTGCGGAACACAAACAAAAATCCGGTTCAACTCCATTCTCGTTCATTTAAACAACTTTCTTCGATGCCTTACTAATTTTAATAAGACTTTTGACGAAAATATTATAAACAAAATTTAGTGATACTTAAAAGTAAATTGTTTTTATTTTAACGATTAACGGTTCTCAATTTTTTTTCAAGAACGGAGAAAATAACTTATTCAATGACGACGTAGACTTGGAAGGATATCCGAGAGATGCAAAATTTCTAATTTGAATTGGTTCGAAAGTACACAAAAACTTTATGACATAAAATTTCTTTAAATTTTTTTTTTTAATTTTTTTTTATAGGTCGAGAGCCCGTGAAGTTAAAAATAAGCTTAGTAAATTATAATAACTTACTTTTTTTTATTTACGATAGGCTAATACTTTCTGTCGCCATTGGAAACAGTCTCCTTATATTGGCGGCGTACTTGGGCATAACAAAATAAATCTATGCATCATTCATATTTTAGCAAAGATACCTAAATAAATTAATATGTCCATTGACTAACACGTTCATTATTCTGATAGACAATGTTTATATTTCATATCAATTACGTATCTAACGCGAATAGCGATCTCAAGTCGGGCCAGAGATACTTTCACCCACCGGTCACCTGTTTCGTGTATGCTACATGCGCTAGTAATCGCGTTTGTCAATTTCTCGCAATTATTCTTCACGACAACGATAACTAAGTTAACGAAGTCACGCAAATCTGCTAGAAACAGAGTGGCTCACTCCTCAAAACAATTACTTTGGATATAGTAATGATTTCTGTGAATATTTTCATTACTTTCGAGAATTCATTTGGGACTAGACTTTGTCAGAGACCGCGATAATGCAGCATATATAAAGCACGCATTGAGTTTCTAAGTGCTTCAAAATTACTGTTAACCTAATTGAAACATAATTTACCAGCAATAAAACAAATAATGACGCTCTCCGTTAATATATTTTTATACTTATTCATAAGATTTAGAATTTCTGAAATAAATGAATATCATACATAAATTAATATCGCGTACCTATAGCGTCAAGGAAAGTTCTAGTAGATGAAGAGTTACGCATGTTTATAGGTCCGGTGTTTTCTTCCGCAACTGACAATCTCGATCAGTGGGTACAATTTCTAACCGGTTTAGAAAACGCGAGCGTCAGTGTTGACTGCGTTGGGCCAGACTGCCGCACTTGCAGCTATTCTCGTATGAAGCCGGCACCTTGCATGCGAGCTCTCACTCAATCTGATGTTCTAGTTTAGATAATGTCTTGATTGACTAAATAAAAAGCATTTCAAGGCTACATTTCAACATAAAATTTAGCTTTTATAGAGTATAATCGAAATTGAAGACAGAGAGCTGTTTTGAGAACATTTGTTTTTAGGGTGTAACAACGCCAATAGGAAGATCATCGAGCGAGTAAACTGCTTGGTAGACCGATTCGGAGATTCAGAATTCTGTCAAATACCTTGCGCTCCGTGATAGCTATCTGCTACATTTTAATAATTAGCCTGTTAAAGTATATTAAGAAATCAATACATTCTCTTTTACATGTACCATGTTAATGAAATAATGAGTAAAATATGTAGATGATCTGCCTATCAGCGTAGAAAGTCGGTAAGATCGACAAGCTCTCAACTCGCGGGACCAAACAGCGGAGCGCGCGGCACGAAGTATGTAGAGTGAGACGCGTCGAGGAATGCACTTACTTCCTCAACGATTATTGTATGAAACTCGCGCTAAACTATGTGTCGCTACACATCCGCTTTATAGTGTTTTAAGACCGTTCATTACTTCGAGTGCAGAAAGATAATAAAATATACTTCTTTTATGTTAAATCGCAAGCGCAGTGTGGGACGGCCACCTACTAGATGGACCGACGACCTAGTAAAAAGCGCTGGGTCTCGTTGGATGCAGGTGGCAATGAACCGGTCGCACTGAAAATCTATTGGAGAGGCCTATGTTCAGCAGTGGACGGCGATCGGCTGAAATGATGATGATGATGATGTTAAATCGCTAATCTTATCAAAAACAAAAAAGTACGCTCGTCTTTCACCACAAATTCAATTTCAATCCAGCATTATGGCAGTCACATGGTAACAACCAGTGCTGATTTTCATCCAGTAACGAAGAACGCGAAACTTTTTAGATACTAATTAAAAGGCATAGAATACAATATTTTACTGATTAAAATATACCACTACTACGTGTTTTAATTAAATTGTAATTTATCTTTCAGGAAGCAACATGCGAGCCTCCTGTGGATTCAGCTTCGCTACCATTGGAGCACCGCGCGGGTGGAGGCTACGGTCCGCCCTTGGCTCCAGCACATGCCGACGATCCTTGGCCATTAGCGACACCTGACAGCCCAAAGATCAAACATTTACAAGTCCAGTGTGAAAAAACTCATATGAGAGTTAATATTGAATTCGATCGACCCTTCTACGGCATGATCTTCTCAAAAGGCTTTTACAGCGATCCTCATTGTATGCACCTTAAGCCGGGGACGGGACATCTTAGTGCGACTTTTGAAATCTTCCTAAATAGTTGTGGTATGTCTAGTTCGGCAAACCATAACGTAGCAAGTTATGGAAGTCCCACTCCAAGCGGTTCTTATGTTGAAAATACAATTATTGTACAATACGATCCATATGTTCAAGAAGTATGGGATCAAGCCAGAAAATTAAGATGCACATGGTACGATTTCTATGAAAAAGCAGTTACCTTCAGACCTTTCCAAGTCGATATGTTACATGCTGTGACCGCGAACTTCCTTGGCGACAACCTGCAGTGCTGGATGCAAATACAAGTCGGTAAAGGGCCGTGGGCGTCAGAAGTTTCAGGAATAGTCAAAATAGGACAAACGATGACCATGGTACTCGCCATTAAAGACGACGAAAATAAATTCGACATGTTAGTACGAAATTGTGTAGCTCATGACGGTAAACGGGCGCCCATACAGCTAGTCGACCAGTATGGATGCGTTGTTAGACCGAAAATTATGAGCAAATTCCAGAAGATAAAAAATTTCGGACCCTCAGCATCTGTAGTCTCGTTTGCATATTTCCAAGCATTCAAATTCCCTGATTCGATGAACGTACATTTTCAATGTGTAATTCAAGTCTGTAGATACAACTGCCCCGAACCCAAGTGCGGCCTTGGCGCTGATTACGGAGTACCTTTGTTAGCCGGTAATACGCTCGGAGGTGGAGACTATGGCCTTTCTAATTCGCCACATGCTGAGTATGCACCACCACCACCCGGACCGCATAGCGAATACGGGGTACCGCCGGCGTATCCCGATCCCAGACACCCAGCAGACGCTATAGGATCGTTCTCAGAAAAACGCGATGACGCTGTTCCACCACCACAAGCACAGGTTTCATCGACTCCAAACGCACCTAGTCCTTCTTCACCGGCGCCGTCGCGAGATGAAGACGATGTTAATCTACCTCCACCACCACCTCCAGGCCGACGCGGAGTTTATAACACCGTCAAGAGGAAAGACGAAGCTCACGGCAATCTAGCCACTCTGGGCGGTCGACCACGTTCCGTAGAAGACTTACCCGAGAGCTTAGCCGGGATCCGACGCCGGCGAGAAACATCGACCCCAACTCGTATTTACAAACGAGATACTCAGGAGATGACTGACGTGAACACGAGTCGCACTATTCAAGTCGTAGCACCGGGTGACGTTAATTTCGCATTGAACAATGCCGCGGCCAACGAAACTGTCGTTATTCAATCGCCCGCAACCGATCCGGAGACGATTTGCATGTCAGTACCGTCATTTATTGCGGGCCTGGTGATGTTATTATTGGTGCTTGTTGTCGCATCTCTCGTCGCTGCTTTTCTGTTCGTGAGAGTGCGAGCGCTCGACAGGAAAGGCGCTCACGGAGCTACCGCCTATTACGAAACGGATTACGTTAAGCACACAAACTAGTGGAGGAACTCGGTACGGAAGTGTGACGCGTGGACATTTTATAAATATTTCTTGGATCCAAAGAGCGTGCGTTCTTCGGCCCCGGTCGGATGGCTTGGCGGCTGCGCTATCACGGTCGCGATCGAAGTCCGGTGCAGTGCAGATGACGTGTGACTTATTTATTTAGTAACGTAGTGAGCGTGATGTATAGTATGTTCGATGTTTTTTTGTAAATTATTTTATCAGCGTGAGAAACCCTCTTTATCCTTCAAATAGTCTCAACTTATGTCGGTTGTAATTTTGTAAAGAGTCGTAAGTAAGAAAGTAGGAGTGTTACGTATATAGCAATTAAAGTGTCGTGTGAAGAGTAACTTGTTTTATTTTTAAAATCTGCTTTCTTTTCTATCGAGATGCAATTAATGCTAAAACTGACAGAAATTTTTATTCCAATATTTATTAGATAAAATATTCTACAACTTAAAAGACAATAATGCAAATAAAAACACCGCGTTTGTTTAAAACCAAAGTTTCATCTCCAAGGTTGTTTTCTGGTACTGTGGGGCTCGCGCACGCCATCAGCATTATGTATGTTGCGGGCCAAACTTAGTATCGAAGGATATTCATCTCTATGTGGACTCAAGTAGAGTAATTTTAGTTTTTTGTCATGACTTTCAACTATTTTATCTATTAGATCCTGCGAAGAAATGTTACAATTAAATTCTAGACTTTTCTAGTAAGTACGATAGGTATATCATATTTTATCTTCTTGGCCTTTCTTTGGATTTACGTTTCTACTCTAAAATGAGCAGTAGCACATGACGTCAAAGCCACAATCGTATTGTAGGACAGCTGTCCTGCTGTGACTCCTTCGCGGCAGAAATAGGTTTTTTTTTCCACAGGAGAAAATCGCCGGATTCCCACCCGCACGGCATCGCGATAACTTCCTTGCTTTCCAAGGTGATGGAGCGAATTATAAACACACAACTCCTGAAGTATCTTGAGGATCGCCAGCTGATCAGTGACCGACAGTACGGTTTCCGTCACGGTCGCTCAGCTGGCGATCTTCTTGTATACCTTACTCACAGGTGGGCTGAAGCCTTGGAGAGCAAGGGCGAGGCTCTTGCTGTGAGCCTTGATATCGCGAAGGCCTTCGACAGGGTCTGGCATAGGGCACTTCTATCGAAGTTACCATCTTACGGAATCCCCGAGGGTCTCTGCAAGTGGATCGCTAGCTTTTTGGATGGGCGGAGCATCACGGTCGTTGTAGACGGTGACTGTTCTGATACCATGACCATTAACGCTGGCGTTCCACAAGGTTCGGTGCTCTCCCCCACGCTTTTCATCCTGTATATCAATGACATGCTGTCTATTGATGGCATGCATTGCTATGCAGATGATAGCACGGGGGATGCGCGATATATCGGCCATCAGAGTCTCTCTCGGAGCGTGGTGCAAGAGAGACGATCAAAACTTGTGTCTGAAGTGGAGAACTCTCTGGGGCGAGTCTCCGAATGGGGTGAATTCAACTTGGTTCAATTCAACCCGATAAAGACACAAGTTTGCGCGTTCACTGCGAAGAAGGACCCCTTTGTCATGGCGCCGCAATTCCAAGGAGTATCCCTGCAACCTTCCGA
Organism: Bombyx mori; assembly: GCF_030269925.1. Classification (NCBI taxonomy): domain Eukaryota; kingdom Metazoa; phylum Arthropoda; class Insecta; order Lepidoptera; family Bombycidae; genus Bombyx; species Bombyx mori. Next base: position 11,841,021 of record NC_085111.1, read on the forward strand.
GAGTATCGGGATACTTGGGGTCGACGTTTCGAGCGATGTCCAGTTTCGGAGTCATTTGGAAGGCAAAGCCAAGTTGGCGTCCAAAATGCTGGGAGTCCTCAACAGAGCGAAGCGGTACTTCACGCCTGGACAAAGACTTTTGCTTTATAAAGCACAAGTCCGGCCTCGCATGGAGTACTGCTCCCATCTCTGGGCCGGGGCTCCCAAATACCAGCTTCTTCCATTTGACTCCATACAGAGGAGGGCCGTTCGGATTGTCGATAATCCCATTCTCTCGGATCGTTTGGAGCCTCTGGGTCTGCGGAGGGACTTCGGTTCCCTCTGTATTTTATACCGTATGTTCCATGGGGAGTGTTCTGAGGAATTGTTCGAGATGATACCAACATCTCGTTTTTACCATCGCACCGCCCGCCACCGGAGTAGAGTTCATCCATACTACCTGGAGCCACTGCGGTCATCCACAGTGCGTTTCCAGAGATCTTTTTTGCCACGTACCATCCGGCTATGGAATGAGCTCCCCTCCTCGGTGTTTCCCGAGCGCTATGACATGTCCTTCTTCAAACGAGGCTTGTGGAGAGTATTAAGCGGTAGGCAGCGGCTTGGCTCTGCCCCTGGCATTGCTGAAGTCCATGGGCGACGGTAACCACTCACCATCAGGTGGGCCGTATGCCCGTCTGCCTACAAAGGCAATAAAAAAAAAAAAAAAAAAAAAAGGTGGGGTATGTGGGAGTCGAACCTCACTAAAAACTCCTGCCGCACACAGCCGGCGCCCTACCCCGGACCGGGCGGGAACCCAGTCGGAGCTATTGAGACGGCGGGACAGGGTTTACGCAGAGCATATTACATCCATCCTAGGTAGGTCAGCGTTATCTACCAGCTCTGTTTCACAATACGCCCCACTACCAGTAATTACGTAACTATAACAGTGATTAATCACCACAAGACAGTTGACTTATGTCCCCTGACTTCAGTCTTTTTGTCATTTTTCGTTTTAACTATGTTATGCATCTATAGTTTAAAGTTAGAAAAGAAATCTGCATAATATTGACTTTATTGCCTTCGAAAGTAAACGATCTTATTCTTAAGTTGATTTAAGGTAACTTAATAGTTTGTGTATGAAATATATTAAGGACATATTTGTTCGTAGTAAGAATTTTATATCTTTCGCTTAAGCTGGAGTAATGTGCGCTAATAAGAACAACCGTCTCAAATAAATCGGCAGCAACCGACGGTGAGCATTTAAAAACACATTCAGAAATTTCATAAAAAATACCTACAGGATCAAGGATATCGCTTCCGAAGCCGTATAAAGAAATACCATAATTGAACAGTCATGAAAAACTATTTAAAGAGAAATAGCAAATGCGCCTTGGCATCTTGATGCATATTTCTTCTACCCGCAATTTAAAACAAGGTTCCCACATCACATGCGACCTTTGACCCCACATATAAAATTATTTTTTAAATGATGCATGCACTGCAAAGATTTTTTTTTATTGCTTAGGTGGCTGGACGAGCTTACAGCCCACCTGGTGTTAAGTAGTAACTGGAGCCCATAGACATCTACGACGTAAATGCGCCACCCACCTTGAGATATAAGTTCTAAGTTCTTAAGTATAGTTACAACGGCTACCCCACCCTTCAAACCGAAACGCATTACTGCTTCACGGCAGAAATAGGCAGGGTGGCGGTATCTACCCGCACGGACTCACTAGAGGTCCTACCACCAGTAAAAAATAATTATTATTGTGCTAATTATTATTATTGTGATAATAATAATTGTGCTTCATTCAATCATCAGTGTGAAAAAGTCTGTCTTAATTTTCAGAAACGGTTCCCTGGTAACCTGTTATCAATTCTTACGTCTGGAAATAGTTTAATAGGTATCTGTGTCCTGTTGTTGGCCTCTTGATGATTTGGAGACTGCAGTTTTTTCATGGTTATAGGAGAACGAATAATGACAGGCTCCGTTTGCGTTGATTTGTCTTTCTTTTTCGCCTTTTGAGCCTTTTTTTCGTGATACACCTGTAATTGATTATACTTATATACGTTAGACCAACTTGAAATAAGTTTTTGGCATTTGGACCAACTTGAAATAAGTTTTTGGCATTTCTACAACGGGTGCAAATACAAGACGCGGCTGCAAGGTGACTACAACACAATAGTTTTATCAAAAACGTGCCTGCCCCGTCTAAGCTGTCTGTCTGTCTACGAAGCCAGATACAAGCGATTGCCTGATGACAAATGGTTAGCATCAAATAATGTGGGATGATAAATTTTATTCATTCAACGCTTCCACTTCCACGACCTGAAGTAACCTAAGCCCGGTGTACTCATGCCGAGCGAGAGGACTGTGATATATTAAGTGTATAATCTATGGGACTGTGCCAGTATTCAAATCCAGTAAACAGATACAAATGCTTATTAAGAAATCGTAATTATCTACGTGTTCACGAATTATTTCTACGGTGAACGAATATTAATTTGTGATAAAAATTAAATCTACAATTTTTTTATTTCATTTTTGTTTTAAGAACCTTTACAGCGAAGCATTCATGCAGTATATACAGCATATCATGCAGTGTATACAGTTTGATCGATGAAACGGTCGTTATACAATACAATCGAGACTTCGGCCTCATGTTCCAAAGTTGGTGACAGCATACACGTTATGAACTATAAAGGCTTCGGTAACTATTTAACACAAGGTGGGCCATGAACTCGTTTGTCCATCAGTTCAATAAAAGTGTCATCAGTGAAATGGAAAAGATCAGAGCGAAGACGAATAATGGCAACGACGATCTTAATTTCGTCTACCACGAAGATAAATAGTGCTGTTCATTACTGAAGATTACATAATCGCTATCGAAAACTCAAAATTTTGCTTTGTATTTGCAGTTTTAAAATCAATCAAAACAATTGAAGGGCGCCAATAACAGTCACGTGTGTCGTCTATGGATTCACGCATAAACCTACTACTCGTAATAACCTTGTCCAATAATCATTTTATGCTATTCAAATGGACTCTATTTTTCTTTTATGTTAATTTATGTTATGTTTTTATTATTTACTATCTAAATTATTAGAGGCTTTGGAAACCGTTCCCATCTATCATGTAAATTGTTTGTAGCATACAAATTTATATACGGTATTGTATTTCAAAGCCTACTTGATTCCGTTGTCGTGGTTTTTTCGGCGAAGCTGTACGAATCCTTCGGTCGTCGTGACGAGGAGAGGCAGCGGGAGATAAATTGCTATATGTGTGACACAGGCGAGGAACCCTCCAGTCGTACTTTGATTTCGATGAAATATGTGTTTTTTGCGATTCTCCTTTACATTTACGATGTCTCTAAATAAAAATAAAGATTTCTTTGTATCCAAAAACAGTTATTAAAGTTAAAAATATTGTGTACATTTTTTTGTGTACAAGTTTTTAAAATAAAACTTCATTTCAATAATGCTAAATCCAATATTAAAAAGACATAGGTCAAAATAATTTCTCAATATTTCCTTTCAATCGTCATAAATAAGGCGCTGTTTGAGACCCAGAAGAAATCGGTACGTTGTATGATGAAATACGATGTACCCTGCATTTTGCCGTGTTATTGATTAGGTTTTATAAGAGTACTAGCCGTACTCGCCCGCTTCGCTGCGCATTTAAAATTAACATTGTTATTTATTGTCATTATTATTAGGAAGTCCAACACTCATATAAATATTAGCCTGTCCATTAAGTACCTACATGTATTTTCTATATGGATACCAAGTTTCAAGTCAATCGGATGCATGGTTCAGTGTGCTTAGTACGAGTTTTTTAACGTTCTCGATAGCGTCAAAGTTAGCTCATATTTGTATGGAATGGGACTGTTTGCGTACGTTTGCCGCTAGGGGCGCTGTTCCAACTGCATACAAATTTGGCTTAACTTTTACGCTATCGAGAACGTTAAGAAACTTGCACTAAGCACACAGTACTTATAACGGAACATCCGTTAAATCCACTGTAGATTTATATATTAGTATAGATTCAACGTCAATACCGGCGTTGTCAGCTGTAGGGACGGCAGCATCTGTGGCGGAGGTACTGGCTGAGCTGATGGCGTTGACAGCCTGCGACACCGCGCTTTCGATACTGTTGGCTGCCTCGAACAGCAAGCGGCACAATTCACATTGCGCCGCCGATGACGCTGTATTGAACAAATATTCCCTTAGCAGCCTTTCTATACCTTCAAAACTAGCAATTTTGTCATATTTGTCTCTCGAAATTAACCTCTGTTTCTATTGGCAAATATTAGAAACATATGTATTTTTTACATCATTAAAATGTTGGACAATATAAGAGTTACCTTAAGATTGTGTGATTAGAAAATGAGCAATTCGGAAATCAGATGCGTGAGCTAGGGGGTGGGTCTCGTACATCTGATGCAGCACCTGGATCGACATGTGAGCAGTCAGTCAAGTGAGCCGCCAGACCATCGTGGTCTCCGCTTTCCGGTGGCGCGCCGTGGAAGTGAACCTTGATATTATTTCGGATCAAATGAGGTTTTATATCTTCGAACCAAACGTCACATAGCTAAAATAATAAGACGAAACTATAAATGATCACAAATTCAAAAATAAATTTCTGTTTAGTGTTAAAAATTATGAATTATTTACGCCAACTAAAGCACTCTCCAAATCGTTTCGAACGTTTTTGGGAATTTTATTCTTGCTCCTGCTCCTTTTATCATGATGTTTAAAATTATCATCGTAAGTTTCTTTCCGTCTGAGGTCGCATGCGACTGCATCCCCTGATGCTTTAGCAGTGAAAGGCCTGTTTCGTCCACAATCACCATTTGCAACTGAAGGAACTTTACGAACTCTAAATTGAGACATAGCTTGAAACAAAAATGTTCAAGTTCGAAATGTTTTTTCTTAAAAAAATAAAAATACGCGTAAAAAATTAAATGTCAAAATCCAAGTCATAGTAAACACAAGAAAATATCTTTTATCGTGTTATTGCTGTAGAGGTTGGTTGCACCAATGTCACTTTGCATCAATTTATTCGATTTCGTAAAATGAAACGTGAATTTTCTTTTGCTACCCGCTATACAAGAAGCCATTAGAATATTTCACACCGCATCCATCATTAAAATTTCTTGTTTTCTTAAGTCATAACTTAAAATTTTAAGGTAATTTTAATTTCCAATAGCTGAGACAATGATATGTCCAATAATACAAATCATATTAGCCACGACAAATATACTTGTACGAAAGATCTCAACAATAATTTCCAACCCGCTTAAACATAAAAACAAAAAGAATTATATTAAGAAAACCATTAACGAAGTTTTGTTTTATAGTGATGATGATCCCGATCATATGAGAATGATTGGACTGGGTAATATTTTCTGCATTTATTATGTTATTTTTAAATCAAAACGAACCATTGATGTATGCGTTCCGAGACTGTCCAGTGATGCGTTAGCTAAGTGCCTTGTTAAAGTACAACAGCAAAATGGATCGAAAACAAGAATCATAATCCACAAGAGCAACGACCTACGAAATTTACAATTGTTTACTCTAAACAAAATAGAAGTGAAACTTATAAAATCAGAAGTTCGCCTGGAGCATGAGTTTATAGTAATCGATTCCTCAGAACCGAACGCCATGATTTTGCTGGGAAACGTTTGTTGTGGGGGATGCTGGGATAAAATGGAGTGTTTCAATAAAGCCCCCACAATATTGTCTTCGGAAAAATCTTTAGTAGGTGCTATGAAACAAGAATTTGACAGAATATGGAATTCAGAATCATACTAGTAATGACATTTTTTTTATTATAAATATTGTTTAAGTTTATAATATGTAATCTTATTTTTGTTTGTAGATTAATAATTTGGAAATAAAACACGTAAATTAACAAAACATAGTTTTATTTTGCTTTGATCACTCGAATAATGAGATTATCAATATTATACATTTATAGATATTGATTTCAATAACTAGGGTTATTTATAAAACGTTTGTACTCGAGTGCCTACTAGCTAGTGACTGGCGTTTCATTGTAACAAAAACATTGAAACTTCGGCTTTAAGCTTCCGAAATAAGGTGCACAATGATTTTGTACAATAGGAAATGATTTAAGTCATATCTGTGTGGACTTTTTATGAAAATCTACCTAGTGATCGAACTAGGTACTTAATTAAAAAATCAAAAGTTTCAACATTAATAAGGGATGTGTAATCACATTAATTTACAGAATCGATACGCACATAGATGAAATAAATTGGAGGCGAAGTGATTAAGTTCTATCACAAAAAAGGCTTTGCGATCAATACAGTGATCCAGTTTAATATGCCCGAATTTGTATAATTGATATACATATACATATTTATATTACATATACTAGTTCCATTACCCACCTTCTAGATTTATCAACAGACCAACTTCACTGTACCATTTAATAGATAAGAATGACCATCAGAAATACAGATCATCACCAAATATCATAATAAATTTTAAAAAAGAGCAAAATATACTATAATTGTCCATTACCATTTAAAAATGAGTAATACATAGGGTTCAAGGTTCCTGAATGCTATAAGCGAATAATAAGCTTTGACATGGTGGAACACAATTTGAGTTACGGAGTCTCGCCGTTAGTTTTAATAGTCAAACGCCGCAGTCTAAAACAAACGACCGCATCAGCCGATTTCTTTTTTAAATATTTCATGAACTGGTGATCACATTCGCGTTGGGAATCACGAATCATCACATGCTCTCCGAAACAATTTCCTCAAATCCGGTGTTATATAAAAATATCATTCACATTATTGACAATATTCTTGATGTAAAAAATTTGGGATGACCTTGTTTTAGGGTTGAACATTTTGACTAAATACCAAATATTTTTCATTTCATAATATTTAAATTTTCTTGTCATTCAGAAACCGAAACAATGGAAACATTCCTTACTTGTAATTACATATTTAACGGCACGCTGCGGTTTATTTTTAAATACTAATAACTAGATACGTACAAAGGTAATTAATTTACCATTACTAACATGATTTTTATGAAGGTCGAATTTATCGGGTAATTGTATTGTATTTTCTTATGTATAAAACATCAGTAATAAAATAAATATATTAAATTTAAATGAACATGATCTTAAACTGAATTGAAGACTGGTAATCGCAAAAGCTGCACAATGTTATTTTCAGTAAACACAAAAACTGAAGTTCTGTAGCTGTGTATCATGCTTTTTTCCCAAAAGCACAACTTGAATCCTTAAATAGTTACGACTGTGGGTGTGCTAGACAAACTTTTACTAAATTTGCTTAAAGTATAAAAATCGCAAACGACATCAGCTTGTAACTCTGATAAGATATTCAAACAATTATATGTATAAGCTTCTAGGGGTTTTCAGCTTTAGTTTAGTCTATAGTAAGGATAGCTTTATATAGAATATCAGCGACAAAGATAAGGTTTAGATTAGTTAACTATTATTACTATTAAAAAGAAAATCTGGTACGTGCCAATTACGAGAGCGCCTTTATGAGACGCCAGTGTTACAAGTAAATATAAAAAATACGTATTTCAGGAAATTGTTTATATGTTTAATTTTTTCTTGAGGCTAGGAAGCAAGTTCCTAATGGGAACTTTGATTCATTACTTGGTTTATAATGGGCCGCTTCAATTAAATCTAATTGGTCAAATCTTAGCGACCACATAGTTAAGTAAACAGGTTCATATTGATTGAATTTAAATACCTATAGGTACAATATATTATTATCAATCAAAACTATTCTCGGGATTTGAAATTTGAAATAAATTTACGAACTTCCAACACGGAGCATTACGTAGAAATTTATAGGCGATAAATACACTAATATTTCTTCGGTTTTTACGCATCTCAGAAATAATTAAAATCTTGTGTTTACTATCTCTAGTATTGAATATTCATAAAAAATTGGACTACCTGGCTATCCATACAAAAATGTCTCGCATATTATATAAAGGTGTCATTTTGACGACTTGAAATAAATGCGAAATGCGATTAGTCTATTGAGCTTAGGATAAATAACAATGGATACACGATGAAACAATAAGTCGCCGTCAAAGTTTGCGGTGTTGTGTTAGTCGTGGCCAAATATCTAGAATCTTGAACTACAACTTCCTTTGACTTCGACAAAATTAAGAAGTTAGGAAACAATATCACAGAAAGATCTTTAAATAATCGATGCAATATTGTTTTATTTTCTCAAAAATATGAATAGTTTTCAGTCACCATGGATATTAAGTAAAACTATTTTTACGGTTTGATGTAGCGTTTTTTTTTAATTGTCATTATATATTATTTTCGACGTTTCAGATACAGTTTTCGTTATTTCGCTTAGGTACTTTTGTGAAACGTAACGGCCAGAAATAATGTTTGAAAAAAAATAGACGGTAGTTAGCATATTTAAATTTCGCTGAATAACACCTTAGTGGTCAGAGACTACGAAAACATACAGTAAGTATTCGTAACGTCGGAAATAATATAATGGTAAAAAAATAAAGCAAAAATAAAAACCGTCAAAGTAGCTTTAATTATCTCTAATACTCGCGAAAACCGAAGAAAATACTAAATCATCATTCATCACAGATTCATAGCTCATTATTTTGTATAAATTAACTAGTTATAAACACGAATCATAATAGGACAAATTATAATTAGAAGGTCTTATGTTTAGATTAATGTGATAAGAAGAAATGACTCTTATACGTATTGAAAATAAAATTGGTGTTTATTTATTTTTCTGATACGAACATGGACCTCTTATTGCTCTAATTCCACGTAAAATTTACGGCCAGCGAAAAGACAAGAATATTAAAGCGTTTTCGTGAAACTTTTTCTTTTATGATGTAACCTCCACCTCCTTTCTAATGTTAAGGAATCAACAAAAAATTTTCTAATCCATACAAAACTATTGAAAATAGGTTTTAATATTTACAATGTAAAAACTACTAACAACATTTATGTTTACATGTAACAAAATCGAAACTATAGGTAGGCTTATTTATTATTCAATCAAAAATACATATTCAAACTTTTTTTTATCTATAAAAAATATACATACTTTGGATAAGTCTTTCTAAGTACAAATAATTACTATTTATAAAAATTTACACCATTTAAAATTAAGTATTTTATTTAAAAAAATATTATGAACTGATTAAGGTAAGTGATATATTATTCATTATTTTAATTCATCATTCAATGCAAACATACAACATAATAATAATAATAGAACAGTTACATAATTGAACCAGCCTTCTCATACGAATACTATAATTATTTTATGGAATAGGAAAATTGATATGATCTTCACACAAATACGATCTAAAATAATTTAACACTTTGGAATCATTGACTCTGACATATACATCTATGATCTAACTCGATTCTGATCAACACAAATTTTAATGATCTTATGATTATAATTCGACGCTTGAAAGGCAAACGTGACAATAACTGCTTTGTACATAAATGATAGGCGATAACCATATTCGACGCGCAAAAAAAAAAATTTTTCTAGATCTATCAAAATCATTTCAATCCTGCAGCTAGATACCTTAAAATAGATTTTTTTTCAGGTATTTCTCAGGTATATTTTAAATTAATTTCAACTTTAAATTAGTCTAATGTAAAGTTCATGCATTGTCGCTTAGTCACGTTTGCCTTTCAAGCGTCGAATTATAAACAGTTGGTGAATACTATTTCAAACATTTTATAAGTGACATCTGTGGTCGTGCACTGAACGTTCCTTTGGACGCGCGTCAACTTAGTGACGATGACGAGACCCTAGTCGCTCGCCATTGAAAGTGGATGTCATACATCCACCTCAATGTCACTGGTGACATCTTGAGTCTCTGCTGACTGCGGTGAGATGACGTCCACGTCGTAACCCTGAGGAGATGCCAGGGTGTAGTCATGTGGGGAGCTCATATCATCGTCCGGCGATTCAGCTAGGTCCTCGTCCATCATTATCGTCGCTGGCAACGACGGTGATACCTCTTGTAATTGACTTGTGTAAACTGTAATGAATGAAATTACTATTAAGGCTGGAGGTAAGGAAATTACAACCAAAATTGAAGACTTTAGAATTGTTAGGGTGTCTTGTGAGCTTGTAGGGATAGATAGCACCGTCCTGACTATTTTTGCGATAAGCAGTAATGCGTTTGGTTTGAAGGGTGGATCATATGTTGTACTATTAAATTGAGATTTGAAACTTATATTTCAATGTCGGTGACGGGATTTACTTCGGTAACCACTTAACACTAAGTCGGTCGTGAGCTCATCACCAATCTAAGCATTTAAAAAGAAAGACAATGTTTATGATCTTTGGTGTGACCATTTCATATAACATTATGACTGAAAGTATTAGTTTACTTAATGTTTACCAGCACAAAGCCCACAAAACAATACACCGATCAGTTTGTTCATAAGTCACAAACTAAATAACAAGTTGTTATGCACTGATTAATTATCAAATGATGATGTTTTCTCCTTTATTTTAAAATATAGTTACATTAATACTTGTAATTTGGAATGACATATCAGTGTTAAAATTATTTCTTCAAATCAAAAAGAAATCAGAATTACAAAACAGACATGGAAGAGGATGGTAGTGGCCGTGTCCATGTAGAAATCCAAGATTTAGTGTTGATGGTGCTCAAATGGTGCTCAACCTGACCTTAAGATGATTCACATCCAGAAAGGGAAAGCTTACCAGAGATCTAAAATAATTTACTGAAGCAGCCCTAGATTTGTGGGTCGAAATGGCACTCTGCAGATTTTGATAACAATATTACAATAACACCTGTTTCTACTTTAAATTACTTAGAACACAATATTTACCTTTAATGTTTGACGATTTAAGTTCTGCAGTGTAACTAAGCGATTCCTCCATAGCCTCCATGGTAAGGGTATCAGTATCCAAACTGTCCATTGAGCCTGAACATGATGGTGAGCTGTCAGGGTTGTTTAGAGTCAATTGCAGTGTGTCCACTAATTGTGGTATGTGAGGTCGGACCTGAAATAAAAAACCAAAACAAATTAAACCTACACTTTCATCATAACCAATCAATTAAAGACAACAGGATAGCGATAATATTTCCATGAAAATACTATTAGGGTGCCAAGATTATAATAATGGCATACAAAATTACTATTTTTTACTGGTACATATTACCAAAATACTTCACTTTGTAAGTAAGCAATAAAACTCATTATATTTAGTGACATATAATTTTAATTAATGCGATTTGAAGGCACTTTCAATGCTTTTTAAAATTATATGGAAACAGACTTTATTATTTTCAAATCATAGCAAAATTTAAAACCACTTTTATTGTATTGTTTTCATTTTTCTTAATATTTTTATTTTTCTAAATACATATTTTTCAAACTTCCATTATTAAGACTAGCTAAGATATCACATACCTTCATCCCGTCTGGCCTGTGAGGATTTCTGCATCCTTTACACTTACACTCGGTACAAGGTTTACTGTCAACGTAACAGGGGCATCTTTGGCCGCAACAAGTAAGTTTCCCCGGTGTTGCCGTTGCATTTCCACATCTGCAGCCTTTGCGCTTACCGCCCGTAGAATTACGGGATCTATTTGATGGTTTCTTGAAACCGAGTGACTAAAATTCATGAGTGATTCACTTTAAAAAGTTAATGAATGTTAATCTGTACAAATGCATGTTTCTTTACATGCCTTGTCATTGTTTTGTTTATTTTAAATTTCAATTATTCTTTTCCACTTCTATTTTAATCGTGTTATCAAAATGTTTATAAATTAGCAAGAATTTCTCTCGGTTTCTTAATTAGCAAAATAGTTTCTTATAATATGGATTGTACATACTACCTTACTCTCCCTAGATGATGATTCACTTTGGGGTGAATCCAATTCATCCATTGCTTTTCTTTTGATTGTGATTTTATTCCCAGAGCCAGCATACATTACAGAATACATGGGAGATCCGTTTGCTGTTGATCTTGAATTGGGAGAATCTCTGGAACTTCTTGCTCCCGAGCTACTTGAACTAGATCCATGTTGGGTTTGTGTTGATGCTGAATTTGTGTATACACATGGTAATATGCTATATGCTGACTTCGAAAGGCCTCCTGTACTTTTATAGTCGTCTGAAAATCCCGCACCTTCCTGAATTAAATCTATTAAGCCTGAGCTGGCCACTGTACCCCCATTCACACTGGCAGCAACTTCATCTTCATCTAATAATGTTTTGTACACTTCTGTTCCCATGAAATATTCGCACAACTTTTTGTAACACTGAAGGAGTATACGTAACTGTAAGTTTTCAGTATAATTTTCATAATCTTTACACCAACTGCATGAAGGTTTTAATTTTTTTCGACCACCTTTACACTTTTTACACACGTGATGTTGGCACCCAGAACTTGTTGGCGTATATGGTTCTTTTAGTAAATTACCGCAAACCGTACAGGATAAAGATTGTCTTAAATACGGAACCAAACGAAATAAATCAGTCCACGTAGATTTGTCAGCGGGATCAGCTAATATTATGAGTCGACACGTAGAAACGTAAAGGCTTGTTGCATTCATTTTGAAAATTTGCAATGAATTAAGTCATGTATGTTATCTTTGTTTATTTTAAAAGAAAATATACAAACGAAAGCCGCAAACATTTCCCATCGAATCGAAACGTCAACAATTCAACACTCAACTGACAGTAGGTATAGCTTTCAACTTCAATGTTAGTAGTAGTTTTATTTTCCAACTGGAAAGGCAGAGGTGTCGTACCATACCGCCTAAGCTTTTTTAAATATATAGTTTACATGAAAAATGATAATATGAAATGAAATAAGATGAGATGATATGGGATGAAAAATAATCTCAGTAAAATGGTGGTCATTTACTGAGACTTTTTCAGTGGACTTTTTGGAGGATCCCGAGAAGTTACATCCAGCGGCTTTGTTTTATTTTCCCGCATTTGTACACTTTCACAAATACTAAACAGTTAATAAACAACCAGTATTAAATATTGAAACCTGAAAAAACACCACTTTAACAAAATAAAATAATTCACACAACTTCGCTCCTCGTTTTCTCGCCAAAAAGTCTAACCTCAATATTACTAGTAGTTTCATTTACTGAGAGGAAAGGCGACAGAATCAAACATGCCTAATATTTTTATGTTGTGTTAAATACAAAATTAAACGGATCAAAAAATGTTGGATGAAACGAGGTGCCAGTGGTGGATTTACACTAGGGGCAGTCAGGGCAAGTGCACAGAGAGGCAAATTTTTGAAATTAATTTTTTTTTTTATCTTATCAAGATTTCTCAATAAAATAATTTTCTTTTTAATTGATAATTCAACAAATTCAATTCATCCATTATTTGTGAATTATAATTTTGGCACTTTTGTTAAAAATTAATAATCAAAATGATTTAGGTAATCAACTTAATACCTAGGACATTTAAAATAATAATCGAGTTTTCTATTTTCTGGAATTAAAGAAATTTAATAATTTTTTTTATGATGTAATATAATTATGAGTCTCCCTTAGTACAAAATTTATAATTGTTAGAAAAAAAACAAATATTTATTTATGTTTTTGGAATATATAACATATGATAGGTAACGTTTCTGCCACTGAGCAAGTAATCACTACGTTATAGTTTCTGCAATAAATTAGTTACTTGAATTTTGAAACATAAAATATACAAACTATAAGTTTATGTAAAATTCCAGTATTGGGGCGGATTTTTTTCCAATGCCCAGGAGCGGCATTAGGTTTAAATCCGGCCCTGTGAGGTGCAGTTGATTAATTTGAGACTTTAATCAATTGAAAGGATATTAAATGAAACGAAATAAGATGTAATCTGGGAAAGTCTCAGAAAATGATGGTTATTATCGGAGAGCGCAGTGAACTTTTTGGAACAAATTCAGAGGCCACGTTCAGCAATCTTATTTCATGTTCCCACATTTGTGTAAATAAGCATGGGTTTTTATTTATTATTGAAGGATTACCGGTGCCCCAGAGGCCTTTACAGTTTCACCAGGACAGGTGCGCGAGCAAAGGCTCAGCTAGGACAGGTGGGATTAGCTAACAGCTGCCCGAGTGTCGAAAGAGACCTAACAACTCAAGAGCAGCTGCTTCACGAATAAATCTACTACCAGATCGGAATCACGACCCGCTGAGAAGATCCGAAGATGAAAAACTAAACGGACTGATACATGGTTTGGTTGTCCGTCGACGTGTACGGTTGTCGGGGTTCCTATGCATGTTTCTAGCCTTAGAGCTGAAGGCGTCTAATGCAAGAGCTATGTATTGGATCCGAATGATCCGTAAGGACGTGTCAAGAGCGTAGACGGTGACTGGCTTCTGAGTAATCAGGATTCGGGGAGTAGTCAGCGGCGGCAACGATAAGGCGATTATCATGACGCATAGCCTTATCGAAGTAGCGATCCGACGCTGACTTCATGTGTTTTCGGATTGATTCGAGGCCCAGGTCGTTGTGTAAGTCGATATTCCTCACAAACCACGCTGTATTGACGGCTAATCTGCAAAAACGGGATTGTAAGAATTAGAAGATGTCTGTCTGTGCGGACCGCGTAAACACCAACACGCGAACGCGAACACCACCCTCGAGTAAGTTATGACGGGCAGTATGCAAGTTTTGTAAAGTGTCACCTTGTTTCGATGGGACATTTTACTTCGCTTACAGATCATGGAGTAAAGTTGACCGAGATTAAATGCGGCAAGGTCGCGGACTAATTTTATAGGTGGGAGGAATGCCATGGGTGCATCCAGGTGTCACCCAGGTACTTGACTTTCCGGGCCCAGGATACATGTTGGCCGAAAAGGGTAATCGGGGGTGATATATGCATAACAATTATAGCAATAAACATAACGTATGAAGCTAGGCATGTGTATTATTATCAAAGACTGTGTTTTTTAGACTACTTGGAATAGCATGATATGAAAATCACTGGAACTGACAATCCTTGCTTTATGCAGTGAGTTTATCTACAGTTTAGCTATGTTATTCGGTGTGGTTTATGTAATTATTAAAAATGTATTAAATATGCATTTCATTAGAAAAAAAGGTTGCCATTCTGCAGGATTTCAAATCCAGTACAATCAAACCGGGCATCGTTGAATATCAGACTGTTACTTTTTTATATTACTTTTTTATAAGTAGATACTTAGTTAGTTTGTAAGTTACTTTTTTATGTACTTTTTTATATTTCATTTTTATTTTGTATTCAACACTACTTCGTGATATTACTACAAACCAAACCTATAACAATAAGTACTAGCTTAAATAACATTAAATTACCAGTTTTACGAAGAAGTCGTGTTTGTGAAAAATGTCTTACTATACAATGAGACGTCGATGTAATTATATCGCAGTATACAGAGGCTTGGCTCTGCTCCTGGAGTCATTGAGGTCAATGAGTGACGGTGACCGCTTAACATCAGGTGGGACCTACAATCGTCTGTCTAAAATGAAAATAAAGAGACCTAAACAACTGTACACTTTTAAAAGATTCATTTATTGATGAACATGCAATAGTGTTTGACTAAGGGCATACTGTCCTCTTCTGACTGAGCCTTAAGTTCAACCACTAGCTGTAGCCAAGCAGCAAGGTCACAGAGCCAGACACAAACAATCCGTTCCAAAAAAAAAAACGACTTTAACTTTTGTTCAGGCACTGATAGTATGTCAATAAAAGATCATGAAGTCGTCGTGGCCTAAAGGATAAGACGTCCGGTGCATTCGTATGTAGCGATGCACCGGTGTTCGAATCCCGCAGGCGGGTACCAATTTTTCTAATGAAATACGTACTCAACAAATGTTCCAGATTGACTTCCACGGTGAAGGAATAACACCGTGCAATAAAAATCAAACCCGCAAAATTATAATTAGCGTAATTACTGGTGGTAGGACCTCTTGTGAGTCCGCACGGGTAGGTACCACCGCCCCGCCTATTTCTGCCGTGAAGCAGTAATGCGTTTCGGTTTGAAGGGTGGGGCAGCCGTTGTGACTATACTGAGATCTTAGAACTATATCTCAAGGTGTGTGGCGCATTTACGTTGTAGATGTCTATGGGCTCCAGTAACCACTTAACACCAGGTGGGCTGTAAGCTCGTCCACACATCTAAGCAATAAAAATAAAATAATAAAGAAACGGGCTATGGACAGGCACAATGCTTTTAGATATTATGGATGAACCTCCTCAGTAAGGGGATCATATCAAACTATTCTTAGAGAATCTACACTACCTGATAAACCACTTCTATTAGTAAATACTACTGAGTGTTAGAATATATTATTCTCATTTAGAGTCAAGCTGGATCTTAAGTCGGTCAGTTATGTTAATAAAATCGCACACAATATTAAACGTGGTTCTCAGAACATACGCCTTATACCCAATTGAAACCACTTAAGAACAGTGTCTGACGATGTCCGTGCAGAATGTGCAGCTACGTTCTCCTATTGTTCGATTATTATTGTATCGTTATCATTTCTACATTAATAATTGTCTTCGGTAGTTATAACTGTGTACATTTCTTATCCGCCGAGTTCGTTTTCTTTACAATGACTGAGTAACTATTATCATTTCGATGGGTACCTACTTGACGTTTACACAAAGACAGTCTTTAAACGACAAACACAGGAACTATTACTGAATAAACATAATCAAACGACCAATCGCAGCATTTAGATAATGCGATTTATGTATTAGGTTCGTATCTGGTCTAAATGATTGACTGACCACGGTATTGTCTCAATGGTGCTACGGTGCGTTGATACGGGGTGCGCTAACGCAGGGCAGCCGCTGATAATAGATTAAAACGTCCAGTATCATTTGATCCTTTGTCGTAGGAGGATCTCTCGCGATAGTACGTTTTTAATTTAATCAACTCGCCGTCTTCCGCCGTTAATAACTTCAACCAGTGTCTATATATCATACAATGAAAAACAAGATATTCAAAGATTTATTTGTGTATTATCAAGTGATGTAAAGATTCTAAAACGGATAATTTTGCAGTGATTAGAATGAGGATCATGTACAAGATGTACAGGTAATGACATTTTAAACTTTTAGTATACGCCTACGCAGTAAGCTTAAATTAATTGTACTCTAGTTTTTTATCCTTAAAAATTCTAATTTATAGCTTTTATTGCAATCATTCGTAAACAAGTCTACCGCCCGACTATCGGAATTTACTTTTCGATTTGTATTTAATTATTAACACTTAAGACAATGAAATAATGGAAATCTTTATCAAGATAACATATCCACTCCACTTAAGGCCTGATAAAAATGTTCAAAAATTCAAAATTTAGCATAAAGTTGTAATTAGGTATGTGTGATAGTTTTACTATCACACATACCTAATACGCTGATACGTAACACAGAAGAATCAATAATTTTAACATTTACAAAAATGCGACAACCAGTTTGAATTGTACATACAGCAGTAATTACCAATTTGATATCATTAAACAGTCTCAGTCTATCTACAAAACCATTATCGTAATCATGTAGCCAGCGAAATGGGAAATAAACGATGATATATTATTAGTCAATTATCAAATTAACGTTAATATAGTTAGTTAGCACGAAGAATTTCCTGACAATATTCGCCTGGAGCTTCATTCAATTTTCCTACGGAGGCGCGTGAATCATAGATATCGAGTTTTTTGAAATGTCTTTATCAGTTAAAACTGCGGAATTCATTAATTTTCGTAGAATCAACTAGTAACAGGATTGTTTTTTATCTAAATATAAATTGTGCATATCCATGAATACATTTGCAAAGACATTGAACTCAGATAACAAGAGAATTGTAGATGATTGTCGCAAATCGAACGTTACACTGTGATGTTGCAGTGAATCAATTCTTCTCTCGATTAACATTGACTGGGGCGTGGGCACTGGGCAGGCACATCATAAAGATCAATCAGACAATTGGGGTCGCCACGCACTATGCGCAGGAGTGTCCCTAGCCACTGTTCATACCTACTTACAAATACTAATAGTGGATGGATAGGATGTCGTGGAATCAATTATACAATACGTACATCCTAGAAAGATTACTAGTATCAAATTTGATATGTAACAGATTTTAAAGAAAAATCGTGTTTCTTAAAAGTTATTTTTTTGCCTTTGTAGGCAGACGAGCATACGGCCCACCTGATGGTGAGTGATTACAACCGCCCATGGACGTCAGCAACGCCAGGAACAGAGCTAAGCCTCTGTTTACCGTAACACAACAAATTGTATTTGTTTCAGTTTTAGCGGGTCGTAGTTATTTAGAACTAGCTACTTTTACGGTGTCATCCCGAGTTTATTATTTTCATTTAATAATTTCTGACAATACGTACACGAAATAATTCTATCAGTTCAGCGTATTTTTAGTTTAGAATAAGGATTAGTTCTTAGTTTTTATTGTCTTGCCACCAAGCCTTATTCTCTGTCTTTAGTTCCCAGAAGCTCAAATTGAATCTTCAATTAGAAGTGATTAATTTGACCTTCGACCAATTGAAGTTGCAATTACTGAGAAGAAAAATAAGGCACTAATATTCGTATGTCTAAACCAGTGATTATCAAACTTCTTTCTTTTACCGCCCCCTTTGAAAATCAATTTTTTTTCAGCGCCCCCCATTATTTATACACCCCTAAAACTTTAAAACCACAATTTCATTAATTTAATTAATAAATGTTGCATTAATTGTAGTAAATGTAGTACCACGTAGTACATAATTATGTATTTGTAGATGCTATTATTGTTTCTTCATATTATTATATGTCCATACATCGCTACAGAGCGTGTATTTATAAATTTTCAAAGTAAAAATGAATTCTTCTCATCAATATGTTTGTTTAAATTCAGAATTACCAAAATAAATTGCTAGTTCACTGTACTATTACTATGCTAATTGAAACTATTTTTGTTGAATATCTTCCTCATTAATATAAGATTCTCATCATAAGATAATTAAAAATTTATTAGCTAGAAATGGATCCTCCGAAAAGGACCTCAGAAGGCGAATCAGTATGGCAAAGAGAGCTATGTACCAAATGGACCGTGTTTGGGCGGACAGAAACATCTCGAGGAATACCAAAAAGCAGCTCGTCACCTCCCTCGTCTTTTCCATTTTTCTCTACGGCGCAGAGACTTGGACCCTCAAGAAAGCCGATCGCCAACGCATCGACGCGTTTGGGATGTGGTGCTGGAGGAAAATGCTCGGGATTCGTTGGACAGAACACAGAACCAACGAATCCATTCTTACCGAGCTCAAGATTCCAATGTGCCTCAGCACTACATGCGCGCGGAGAAGTTTCGAGATCTTTGGAGATATTGCCAGAAAGAGAGGTGACAATCTGGAAAAGCTGCTGGTAACAGGCAAGGTATCCGGGAGAAGGCACAGAGGTAGAAGTCCAATGCGCTGGTCGAACCAAATATGCTCCACTCTCAATATCTCAGTCCACGTTGCTATCCACACAGCCGAGGACAGGCAGTAATGGCGCAAGATGATGCAGGAGAAAGTTATTAGAGGAGGCCACGACCCTCAGCACTGAGGATTATCGACGCAAGAAGGAAGGAAACTACGAAAAATAAATTAATATCATTTCGTATTATAGACAAATATGATAATTTTTCACAGAATTTTAGTTTATAATTTAGAACTGGTTCAAATAAAAACCGCCGCCTAAGTCAGCGTTTTTATTATTTGTAATAATTAATATCTATACTTAATATTATAAAGAGGAAAGATTTGTTTGTTTGTTTGTATTCAATAGGCTCCGAAACTACTTAGCCGATTTGAAAAATTCTTTCACTGTTTGGAAGCTTCACTATTCCTGAGTGACATAGGCTATAATCTTTTTTGAAAAAAATTAGGTATCCTTACTACAATTTCAATAATTTAACACAAGGTGTAAAAAAAAAATTCCTAAAATATTCTTTACGTCGCGTACCTACGAAAACTATTGATGATAGAATAAAATAATGTACTACGACTTTGTAGAAAACCTTATTATTTACAAAAAGTGTCGCGACAGCATATGTCTAACTAACTTTCTTTTATTTAAAAAAATGCCCCTGGTAAGACACGGAGTGCCCCCCTACCTTCGCCGACTGGTGGCTTCCTACTTGGAGGACAGATCGGTCACATGTACTGGACACGGTGGGACGTGCACAGGCTCCCGGTCGTGCGCGATGTTCCACAGGGGTCAGTGCTCGGCCCCCTTTTGTAGAATATCGGGTATGACTGGGTACTGAGAGGTGCTCTCCTCCCGGGCCTAAGCGTAATCTGTTACGACGTCAGCAGACGACACGCTGGTCGTGTCCCGGGGGGAGGAGGGGGGGGGGGTTTGCTGAGTTTGCTCGTCTTGCCACCGTTGGGGTGGCGCATGTCGTCGGCAAAATCAGGAGATTGGGCCTCGACGTGACACTCAGTAAATCCGAGGCCATGTGGTTCCACAGGCCCCGGAGAGTGCCACCTGTCGATGCCCATATCGTGGTTGGAGGCGTCCGTATCGGGTCGGGGTGCAGTTGAAGTACCTCGGCCTCATTCTGGACAGTCGTTGGACCTTTCGTGTTCACTTTCAGAACCTGGTCCCTCGTTTGTTGGGGGTGGCCGGCGCGTTAAGCCGGCTTCTTCCCAACATCGGGTGGCCTGACCAGCTGACGCGCCGTCTCTATACGGGTGCGGTCAATGGCCTTATACGAGGCGCCCGCGTGGGGCCAGTCACTGGCCGTGGGGGTAGCGAAGTTGCTGCAACGGCCGCAACGCACCATCGCGGTCAGGATCATCCGTGTTTATCGCAACATCTCTTTCGAGGCGGCGTGTGTACTGGCTGGGACGCCGCCTTGGGTCCTGGAGGCGGAGGCGCTCGCCGCTGACTATCAGTAGCGAGCTAACCTTCGTGCTCGGGACGTTGCACGTCCCAGCCCCAGTGTGGTCAGAGCGCGGAGGGCCCAATCTCGGCGGTCCATGCTGGAGTCATGGTCCAGGCGGCTGGCCGATCCTTCGGCTGGTCGTAGGACCGTCGAGGTGATTCGCCCGGTTCTTGTGAATTGGGTGAAGAATCGTGAGGATGAACGTGAACAGAGGACGCCTCACTTTCCGGCTCACGCAGGTACTCACTGGACATGGTTGCTTCGGTGAGTTCCTACACCGGACGGCAGAGTGCCACCATTGTGGTTGCGACTTGGACACGGCAGAGCATACGCTCGTCGCCTGCCCCGCATGGGAGGGGTGGCGGCGTGTCCTCGTCGCAAAAATAGGAAACGACTTGTCGTTGCCGAGTGTTCTGGCATCGATGCTCGGTGACGACGAATCGTGGAAGGCGATGCTCGACTTCTGCGAGTGCACCATCTCGCAAAAGGAGGCGGCGGGGCGCGTGAGAGATGCACAGGCCCGCCCCCGTCGAGCGGGGTCCAGGGAGGCGGATCTCGCCCAAGCCCTGGCCCTCTAAGTGTTTCGGGTCTCCCTCACATGTCGGCCTGGGGACCGGCGAAGGGGGCCTAAGAAGACGACGTGCAAGCTGCTCTGCATACGTTTTACGTATGAGCATCCGGGTGATGGAAGGCCGGCTATCCCCAACCCACCCTGGTTCTGACCCAGCGGGGTATTCCGTAGGATAGACCATTCTAACCGGCGCCATCTAGGCGGACTTCGGACAGCCTGCCGACCGAGAGGGCTGGTGGTCGTGGCGCCGACGACCGGTAGTCCGGCATCTCGAGGGGGAGGGTGATGGGAGAGATGTGCTCCGCACTAAACACTTCACTTTCCCCCCTTTGCCTTTTCATGAGCTCTGTCTCATGCGAGGTTTGGATGCTGGTTGTTGAGCGACAGGAGGTTTTAGTCGGTACGATTCCGACATGCCCCGCCCTCCATCCCCAGTGAAGGGCGGAAGCCCGGCGATTTCCGGCGAAAAAAAACCTGTGGCTCTCGGGAACTGCGGCGGTAAAGCTATTGCATAGCATTTTTTATGAACTTATGACATTATAATTAGACAATGATAATTTAATATTAAAACAATAATAAAACAAGACCACGCTATATTAAACATTAATAAAAGCAAAACCTTAACTGTCCCCTTCACACTCATAAGCTAAACCGCGCGAGAGAGAGATGGGCAGACTTTTCATGATTCGCATGCAGTGTCACATCACGCCACGCGGTTATTCACAAACACTACACGAGCGCAACGTGTGAATGTGTTGAACACGAGCTACATGGTAGGCGGGGTGAGGGGTATTAGGTTTTTTTCGTTATGGAATTTCATGATTCGGGCGCCGCGCTCAAGGCCCGCGATAAAAGCTATGCAATAGCTTGAAAATGTATGAACTTATGTTTATGGACCTAGTGCTGTGTCTGTGAGAGTAGCACAAATTTGGTTTAAGCGTTTTCAATCCGGAAATTTTGATGTCAAAAATGCACGTCGCTCTGGTCGCCTTATTACGGATAAAATCGATGCCATTTTTGAAAAAGTGGGGCAAGATCGGCATATCAGTAGTTACAACGTAACTGAAGAACTGGGAATTGACCACAAAATAGTTATGGCGCATTTGAAAAAAACTGGGTACACAAAAAAGGTCACTGAAAGAAACCTAATGAACCGTGTACTCATTTGTGATTCTTTATTACGACGTAATGAAACCGAACCATTTTTGAAGCTGATAACTAGTGATGAAAAGTGGATCAAGTACGACAAGAACGTACGAGAAAGGTTGTGGTCAAAGGCCGGTCAGGCTTCACAGACTCTGGCGAAACCCGGGTTAACTCGCAACAAGGTGATGCGTGTGTGTGTGGTGGGATTGGAAGGGCATTATACATTATGAGCTATTACCACCAGGCAGAACCATCGATTCTGAATTCTACTGCGAACAACTGATGAGATTAAAGCAAGAAGTTGAGAGAAAGCGGCCGGAATTAATCAACAGAAGGGGTGTGGTTTTTCATCACGATAACGCTAGACCTCACACATCTTTAGCCACTCAGCAAAAATTAAGAGAGCCTGGCTGGGAGGTGTTAATGCATCCGCCGTATAGTTCTGACCTTGCACCTTCAGATTTCTACCTGTTTCGGTCTCTTCAGAATTCTTTAGGCAGTGTCAGGTTAACATCACGAGAGGCCTGCCAAAACCAATTGTCGCGGTATTTTGATCAGAAGCCCCAAAATTTCTATAGCATTGGGATAATGTCCCTACCTAAAAGATGGCAAAAAGCTATCGAACAAAATGATACCGACATACTTTAGTTAAATGTGAATAAACTATGTTAAAAAATGTTGTGAATTTTCTTAAAAAATGCGAAGAAACTTTTTCCCTAACCTATTATTATATAGAAATAAAATAGTACAATGTTTACAATAAGTGAGCTGTTTAGGCTTACTATACTATACTATTTGACATTGGACGGTAATGGGTAAATTGTAAAAAATAATAATCTAAGACAAGTTTTTGAACAATAATTATATACGTATTTCCATTTTATATAAAAATTATGATTCTCACATCAGTAATTTCTTATAAAATGCTAGGAAAATGCTTTAAAATGCCCTTATGTTAGAAACAAGAAAGAAAGTAAAGAAAACCTCAATTTGTGTTAGTTTACGTATGTGTAATATTTTAAAACTCTGCATGGTAGTTTTTTTCTAATCTTTAAAATAATTTCTGGTGCAATGTAATTAAGGTAAAATTGCTCTAATTTTTTAACTATCATCGATCATGTTCCGCAGAAACTTGTTACAACTTGATTGCGTACGGTGTGCGGGCTATCCTACGAAATCTATGTTAATTATTTTAAGTTTTTATAACATCATACAGGGTAGAAATATAAACTAATTATTCGTTATTGTGTAGTAGGTGAGTTTTAATTTTAGTAAAATTTAAAATACTATAAATTAAATGAAATTACAAATTTTACAGCGCCCCCCTAACCCACATCAACGCCCCCCATTTTTTCGTGGGCCCCTTAACGCCCCCCTCTAGGTTTCAAACGCCCCCCAGGGGGCGTTATCGCCCACTTTGAGAAAGACTGGTCTAAACCAATATGATCGAATTAAAATGTTAAAAACACATTATCAATAAAATAATATAATATTATATATATTCCTATAATTCTTATAAATTCTGATTGTTTAATACATAATCCAGATCATATATAAATCTGACGCAGATAGGCCGTAAACGTACCTACAAGGAAAAAAAAAACTAGCATCAAACACACGAAAACATTTAATAGACCATTCTTCACAATTCATGTAGAATACTCAAAGCGGTTGCGGTTATCAGTATTGTGAAAACATTAACTACTTATCAAGATTACACGTACATTGATGAAAGACCAAACAAATAGTATCTAGATTATCTAGGGCACGATTCATTTGACAAAAATAAGGTCAGGTTTGCATCGTTTACCTATCAGTTTTGTTATTGGTAATTAAAACAGGAATTAACAATACAACATTAGTGCGTCATCTAGAGTTGCTTCTTTTAAAATTTATCAGTAGTTTTCCTTCTTCGAATGAAAAGACTAGCTGATATACAAAATGATCTCCTAATTGAGGTCTGATTCATACCAACAGTTATATTTTCTATTAGTACCTATTAGGATTCATCTCATACAAAAGTTTCACGGGGCTCAAAATCAAAATTATATTGAGTTGTCCATACATAACGTACAAGTATTTTATTTATTATGAACATTATTATAATTGACAAAAAATATATCACATAATAATATGTTTTAATTTTACGAGTATGTATATATAGTCATATAATATTGTTTATCGAGATATGTTTTAGTATATAATTTTTTCAGTAATAGTAATAGTAAGAATTGATTGAGTCAAACAAACTCAAACATATATATGTTTTTTTGTATTTTAAGGCCTTCATACTGCCCAACATACGATGTGCAAAGACTCATAGTTATCAGTAATGAGGTTGTTATTTATTAGTAGTTTCACTTTTCGGACTCTAATTGTGAATGGTCCTGTCAGTGAAAATGATCTCGTGATTTTTTTTCCTACCTTTGCTGATAGCCTTGAGAGGCTATTTCAGCTTCACCCTATCATGTAGGTGAGCACACGGGGCTCAAACCCGAGGGCGTTGCTAACACGAACCCTAGCAGGAGCCGGGCTTCGCAGAATCTAACACCGGATCGGAAACGCGACCCACTGAGAAGATCCGGCGAGAAACTCAGTTGGCTTAAGAAGCGATGAAGAAGTAGAAGTACGATGTTTTAAGCGATTTTACTACTGTCTCACGATAGTTGAAGCCCCTAGAGCGAGGGCGGTTTGAATTAGTATATTATTTTCAAGTCAAGGTAATATATTATTTTCGACATCGAGAATGATTCCTTTGAAGACTATGATTTCTTTTACTTCGTATACTGTGTCAATTTATGATTATGATTGTGAAAAGGTAAATATATTTTTACTGGTGGTAGGACCTCTTGTGAGTCCGCGCGGGTAGGTACCACTGCCCTGCCTATTTCTGCCGTGAAGCAGTAATGCGTTTCGGTTTGAAGGGTGGGGCAGCCGTTGTAACTATACTGAGATCTTAGAACTTATATTTCAAGGTGGGTGGCGCATTTACGTCGTAGATGTCCATGGGCTCCAGTAACCACTTAACATGAGGTGAGCTGTGAGCTCGTCCACTCATCTAAGCAATAAAAAAAAAATACTGTTACATGAAGTGCAATAAAACGGAAACACAATTATTATGTTTTGCAGTGACATCGTGATAGCATGATTGCAATTTACGCCCGGTGTTACATTACACGTGATCTGGGTAGAACAGATTCGTTTGTTAGCCTATATCGCTTGTCATATCACGAGAACACCTATTATCTTGCGACACCATTATACCATTACTCCGTGCCCTCTAATTTGTTGTTATTCCGCATCTATTATTTTCATTATTTACGCTGACGTAACGTTAAGAATAACCAAGCTATTTTAGATTTTCATCGCGAGACCGGCGCAAAATTATAGGTTCTCCGTTCGGCTATACAATGCAAATAGTGTTTTCAGAGAACTATTTCCGCAGAGCGTTTGTCATCCGCATACCGTCATCATTATCATACCGAGGATCCACTTTTATTTTCTGAAACTAAGCCAGTAAGCACTGTTGCATTCGTTTTGTTTAGTATATATCTATGATAAGCTTCACAAAGATTTGTAAGAACGTACTTTACGACAAGCCAATAATATTTTATTCTCATTATCCGTTTGTGGTTACTTAGTTAGTAAACAAGCACTAGCTACATTTAAAAACTCTTTTATTAACTTGATATGTTTGTGTGCAATGGAATCTTTGAACATAATTTTCCCCAACCTAAATAGGTACGTCCGATAAACATGAAAATTTGCACTCGCATCAAGGATTGACGTCGATGATTTTATATCTTCACTCCAATACTGGTAGGACCAGTATCAACAAGATAAAAAAAAATGTTGTTTTTTTTTAATTTATTTATTAGGCACACAATACACATAATATGCTGAAAAGATACACAAAAAATAACAAGTAAAAATAGAAAAATCTGGCTTGCAACATAAGCCATGTGCGCACGACTAATCAAAAAAAGTGCTGTTTGTACACAATGTTATAAATAATGCAATAAACAATTACACTACTTAATCTACTATTAACATGGAGGATGCATACATACTTCAGTGGGAGGATGCCCTTAACATTTTTATAAAAGTCACTAAACTACAACTAAAAATATCCTATTCAGTTGACGACTTTTCCAATTCGTTTTACTCGTAGGTGCAAGATATTCGCGTAATTAATTGGATTAAGATTATTTTTTTATTACCTGATGGTGAGTGGTTACCGTCGCCAGGGGCAGAGCCAAGCCGCTGCCTACCGTTAAATATATATTGTTTTTGTAAATTAATAATGCAATTTTTTAATTATATTATATTAATTTTATTTTAGTATTCAGGGTTTTTGAAGTTTTTAAACTACATTGTAAAGTTTGTTATTGATACAGTAGAATTTTATGTTTAGACATGCACAAGTTATTAAGGTAGATAGATATAGGTAACATTATATGTTAATAGAAAGTCAACACCTCATCATTTCAAAAGCATTATGCGGACACGAACCCGAGTAACTTATGTGCGATTGTAACAACAAAATGTACTTAATGCATTTTTTGCTTACGACAATGAAGTATTGTCAAAGCAGCCATTAGAAAACTGTCTTCTATGAACATTTTCATGAGAGCATCGATAAAAAAATATGCTGATAGACGCATTACATGTTACACGTAGTGAACATGAATACCTATTGCGTAGAAAACGTGTTCAATCTCGAATAAGCGAAATCGTATTTAAGAAGCCCACGTGATATTACCAAGATAGGTGTATACTTACTTTAAATTATTTTAATGTTACGGTACTCATGAATCTTTTTTCCTTCCTATGCTGATAGCCATGAGAGGCTATTTCAGCTTCTCCTTGACGTGTAGGTGAGCTCACGGGGCTCAAACCGGAGTGTTGCTAGCACTGGCCCTAGCAAGAGCAGTGCTTCGCTGAATCTACCACCAAATCGGAAACGCGACCCACTGAGAAGATCCAGCGAGAAACTCAGTGGGCTGTATCTATGGGTTAATTTACTCGTCGATCCCTCCATTGCAAGCGGCGGGTTCGGCGAGGACGCTGACTGGTGCTGGACCTAAAAGCTCCGTTAATTGATCGGGAGGATCCGTAATTACGTGTTTAGGGCGACGTCGACTGTTTACCATTCGGTCCACAGGATCGCCTGTGACTTCGTACTCATATATCAACCTGCCGCTTTGGTAATCAGTCCATAATCACCATCAGGTGGCCAGCGGGCTCTTAACAATGGCATCCTTAAAAAATCCTTCCAAAATTTTGTCGCAATATACAATATGCAGCTCATAAATTCAACATCAATCATCAAAAACATAACATACCTACCTAATTCTCATCATATCCTATATTTCTCTTTATTTTTTTAAAAAAGATTTTAGGACCTGGTAACTAAGCCATTTACGTCATGTCTTATTTTAACTTATATTCTCATTTTTATGAAAAATGATATGGAGTGAAATGAAATGAAGTTGATTAATTTGAGACATTAATTAATTGGAAAGAAATTAAATGAAATGAGATGAGATGATATGGGATGAAATATAAAACTTCGATATAAATATAGACAAACTAAATATTCCTTAATTTTGTTCGCTATCAGCGTTTTCCGTCTACCTCCGTCGCGTCGCTACGTATCGTTTTCGTAACGTGAAAACTGTCATACACGACGGCTATGTACACACGACGCAATTTGTAAATTGATATCGAGCTCCAGATTTTATGTAGAATAGATAAATATTTGGAGACGTCGAATAATAGAGACTAGGACGTTGTATGAGTGTAATTTTGTTGCATCATTGGTATGTTTTTATTGAATAGATAAATGGGTCGATGATCTCACGGCCCACCTTGTGTTTAGTTACCGGAGCATACAGAATACTACCTCCCATCTTGAGACTTTAGGTCAAAGTCTCAATGGTATTGATATTGGCTGCTCCAGTTTTCAAACAGGAACTCATAATTACTTCAAGGCAGATGTAGGGAGGATCGTAGTACCTACGGACACCGCTTCCGGGTTTCCGGGTTTGATTCTGACAAATCTGTTTTTTTTTTGACTAAACGATGTTCTAAAACTTGGATAATAGTTTATGATCACGTATTTAGTAAGTATTTATTACAAAAAATAGTACCTGCATGCGGGATTTGAACTTACGTATCACAGTTCATTTGGTTGCTCGGAGTTTTCCTACGAAATCGAATCAGGAATGAGGAGATTCGAAGAAGAACCAAGGCTACTGACGTAATCCGAAGGATTGCAAGATTGAAGTGCCAGTGGACAGAACACATTGCTCGTAGAACAGATGGCCGCTTTGGCGGAAAAGTTCTTGAGTGGCAACCGCGCACCAGAAATCGCAGCGAGGATAATTACTACCGACACGGTAGTTATGGTCAGTACCAAGATTCTGCTTATTTCTGCCGAGATATGCATTTCGGTTTAAAGGGAAGGGACAGCCGTTACACCAGTCTCACGTTGTCACGACCAACAATGCCCAACGCAGAGTACAAGATCACGCATTTTCGAAACATAAAAATTTAATCTTCGGTAAAATTAAAATTCTGCGAATTATAATAATATTAAATTATAATTTTACAGCTTTGATTTTTATTACACGATGTTATTCCTTGACTGTGGAAATCAATCGCGAACATTTGTTAAGTACATATTTCATTATAAAAAATGGTACCGGCATACGAGATTCGAACACCGGTGCATCGTTAGATAAGAATGGACCGGGCTTCTTATCCTTTAGGCCGCGACGACTTCTTTTGCATCCACTATGTCATTTGCCGATGTAAAAGGGAATCGAAAGGCTCATTGGTTTTCCAATTTTTTATAAACCCAGGTTTTCTCAAAGTAATACTTCCGGCCCCAGGATAACCAGACTAGACATGAACGAAAAAGATATTTCGTAAGATTTGTAAGTTTACGAAGAAGTTCTAGATGCATGTACAAAATATTTATACCAAAGGTTAGGATGCGATAACCTCGAATAAGGAGAAAATGTAAATGTTTGTATGACTAAGAATAACCTCTTGACCTGAAGGGAACAAACGCAATGACTATATTCTTTAAACTTGTACATACATTATCTACTTACAACAAACAGTGAGTCAAAAAGAGAAATAAATAATAATTAGACACTTTCGAGTAATTAATAAGTAACGGTTGACGAATAAAACTCAAAAAATAATAATGATAAATAAATCGTGAAATGACTAAATTTCCTTGAAATTCAAAATTAAAGTTATAACTAATGTAAGCTAGTGACTTAGCTTGCCTTATCAATGCCCAATTTATAAGCGACGAAAGACACTCTGCATTGAGCTTGGCCAGGAATCAGCAATAAGCAGTGGCTGTCCCTAGCTATGCATAATCCATGACCATCGGTAGATTCTTCTTAGGACCGTCCCTTTTGGTTAGATAAAAAAACCTTACACGATTTTACTAATGACTGAACGAAAGTACAAAATACTAGCGGTAAATTATTTTCAGTCTGCTCTATTATACTGACATTCTGTCGAAACAATCATACGATATGGTACAAAGGGTTGGCAGGATATGATAGCTGAATAGCAGAATGAATTTACTGGTGGTAGGACCTCTTGTGAGTCCATGGTGGTACCCCACCACCCTGCCTATTTCTGCCGTGAAGCAGTAATGCGTTTCGGTTTTAAGGGTGGAGCAGCCGTTGTAGCTATCCTGAGACCTTAGAACTTATATCTCAAAGTGGGTGGCGCATTTACGTTGTAGATGTCTATGGGCTCCAGTAACCACTTAACACCAGGTAGCTGTGCGCTCGTCCACCCATCTAAGCAATAAAAAAAAACTTAAATGCAATACAATGAAGTTTTTAAGTTGCTTAAGTTGCTGTAGATAAGCAGACACTCACGACCAGGAGGCGTCTACGGACTCCACATAGATGGGCGATGAGTTGGCTTGTCCACCTTCGCAACAGCATTTAAGTGTTTTTGTTTTTGTTATTGTAATTGTTGTTGTTGTGTTGTTGTTATTGACTGAACCCCTAGCATTACTAATGTCTACTAGTGACAGTGACCTTCATCGTCAGATGTGCCGTTAACTCATCTGGCTTTGAATGCAAAAAGTAAAACGATGTAAAAATATTAAAGTACAATTTAAATTCGTTAATCAGATAACGAACTACAATAGCTAAGCCCGTCTTTGGTGATTTATCGTTAGTTTATCATAAACAGTTTGTTCTGTCAGTCTAATCTAAATGTGTTTACTTTTCATTTCAGAATAAACGCGATATTATTTATGTTGGTACTATATTGTGCAACAACATGTAGCAAAGGAATGACTGAAATCGAAGCTCTGGGAGCAAAACCAAATCACTGCACCTATGAATATGCCTACGACATGTACGGAGCTCACTGCGCCGATCTCAGACTCTCAAAAATACCGAGCCTTAGAAGTGGCATTGAGGTGAACATTTTACTTTTATTATTTAGGCCGTAGTGGTAAGTGACATGGTCACTACACAAGGGGGTCGCGGGTTCGAATCCCGCCAAGGGAAGATATTTGTATGATAAATATAAATGTCTTTTCCAGGGTTATGGATGTATATTAAATATGTGTATGAGTATAATAAAACAAAAAAATCTTATATTTATTTCCGTTATCTGGTACCTGTAACACAAGTTCTGTACGAATTTATCACGGGACCAGTTAACGTGGCGTGACTGTTAGTAAAATATTTATTATTTATTATTATTATTATTATTATTTATTATATTATTATTATCATAAAATTATGGCTAATACATTTAAGCCCACTTATATGGAAAACTTTGTGACTAATAAAGTAAATTTTCCATGCCCACAAATAAACATAATTATAATATAATAAACATAGTTTTCTTCTGGTCGAAGTCGAATGGTCGAATGCGACGAAGGGTTCGACGTGCAACTTAGGCCACCTAGTATACAACCTACTGAATTTTTCCTCGAAAAATTTCAGTGCATCACGATTCCAATCCGGTAGTAAATTCAGCAAAGTATTGCTATTTCTCGGAGTAGTGCTTTTTTTTGTTGCCCTTATATGCAGACGAGCATACGGCACACCTGGTGGTGAGTGGTTACCATCGCCCATAGACTTCAACAATACCAGGGGTAGAGCCAAGCCGCTGCCTACCGAAAAGTTGTTACCGAAGTGCTGCGTACCGAAGTGTTTTTATTTTTTTTATTTTTTTTTTATTGCCCTTGTAGGCAGACGAGCATACGGCCCACCTGATGGTGAGTGGTTACCGTTGCCCATGGACTTCAGCAATGTCAGGGGCAGAGCCAAGCCGCTGCCTACCGCTTGGCAAGTTCTCTCATTTTGAGTCCCATGAGCTCGCCTACCAAACCGATAAAGCTCTAATAGGAAGCCAGAGATAGCCCTTCGAGGCTAACAGCGGTTGGGTAGGGAAAAAAATATTGGTCTCCATAACAAAACCAACACCTAATCCTTAACTATTATAATTCCAGATCTTGGACTTCAGCGACAACAAGCTGCAAGAATTAACAGGAGATACGTTGTCAAGTTATACTAGTATAAAATTCTTGTATTTAGCAGATAATCAAATCTATCTCATAGAAGATGATGCGCTCAGTAGTCTAACCGACTTACAGACATTGGATCTCTCAAATAACGTAATTTTGGAATTACCAAAAAAGATTTTTCAGTTGCCTTCTCTAAGAAAACTGTATCTAAAAGGAAATCCATTGATTCATATGAGTTTGAATGATCTGGTTTCATTCCAGCCAGTGAAAGCGCCTTTAGAATTGCTAGATCTGTCAAATTGTAGGATTAAAGTACTTCCGAAATGGGGAATTCTTTCTCAGCTAATATTCTACAACATTTCACACAATCCTTTGATTTCTATAGATCCCCATCACTTTTCTAGCATGTGTAATCTAGGAAAAGTCGATATAACAGATTCTATAGACAATATTAAAATTTGTGATCTTAAGCCCACGATAATGTGGTTTCAAAATAAATCTGTTTACTTTGAGCTCGCAGATTATTCTAGGTTAAATTCTGGAGGTAAGACACATATTTCACGTATTTAAATTGTTATTAATATCACTTGTGGATGAAAAACAATATTATTTTATCCATCTTAACGGTGTCTTTGGTTTTATTTCCATAGCGAAACAATTCTGAAGGGATCGATTTTATTCTAGTCCAATTTAATAAATTTGACCTCATGTCTTTTTGATTAGCTTGAATTCCCACGAAAGCCTCACTCACAAGCAAAGGCTCACATATTTCTAAGCGGTTACCGAAACCCGTAAATGCTGTCGACTAAATCCCACCATTACGGACTGCAAGTCGCTACGGCCTAAAGGTTAAGACAACCGGTGTACACGTATCAAGCGATGCGGACTATACTGATGTTCAAATCCCGTAGAAAGGCTCAAATATTTCGAATGAAATACGTACTTAGCACATGTTCTGAAATAACTTCCGTGATGACGGATATCTTATGGTAAATTATGTCGCGAAGTAGTCATGTTTTTCGGTTTGAAGAGTTGAGACAGTCATTACAGTATGTATATTAATAACCCTTTTATCTCATGCCTCAAGCTGGGTGGTGGCATTCGTATTGTAATGAGTATACATTCCGGTAACCACTTGACACCCGATGAGCTTGTTTACGCAAACAGTCGAATGGGAAGTGGTGGGAGTTTGGGAGCTTCAAAATGTCTCAATATGGCTAGCGCCATTGAAATTGGGATTTCTATGGACTGCGATAACAGCTTAAATCCAACTGAGCAGATGAGCTGGTCTACAAATGTATATTAATGAAAAAGTAGTTGTTAAAAAATTAATTTTATGATTTATCTAAAAATTATCTAAGTGTTGAAGAGCAGATAATAAATACCTAATTGTTTTTTCTTGTTTTTAGAATACGAATCGTGTCCTGTCTTAAATGGCACTCATATGAATATCAACAACGCAACATTCAATCTATGTAAAGCGGAACTACTACAGGTAATATTACTTTAAATTGAAAATGGGAATACTTTGATTTGTTATGATATTTTTAAAAAATTAGATTTGTGTTCCAGGTACAAAACATTAAAGCGGCACGGAAAACATGGCTTACTATCAGTGGCAGTCTTTTCGGATTCCTCGTCGGCTTCATATTGTTACTATACATAATGCATCGACACAATGTGGCGCAAACCAAGAAGCCGTCACCGGAAAAGCTTAAAGAGACAAAAAAACCCTCGGGCGATGCGGACAAACGTGCCACAGTTGTGCTGTTAGATAACATGTCATAGTGTCAAATAATACTTGATAAATACTGCTTTATGCAATTTTAAACTATCTCGATCCAATTTTTTTTAACATTTTATAATAAGGCTTACATTATTTGATATGGTTTCTAAAGTGAAAGCAGTGGAATAAAACAGCTTCAGCTTTGAAAAATCACACAAGTTTGATGAAAAACGCGGTTTATTTAAACGGTTAACTGCCCTACAAATTGAAATAGGGTTGTCGTCATTATTGTGTTTTAATATAATTTATTTTTCTGTGAATTTAAAAAAATTAGTAGTGTAGTTAAGTAAATTAGTAATTAGTAAAGTATTTATGTCTAAAATCTTGCAATATAATTTAGGTTGCAGAGTAGAACTAACATAATATGATTTGAGTATCAAAATTGATATGCATATATTGTACTAGATTATTTTTGTAATGTTTTTTTTTTATATAAATAGATAGAGGCTGCTAAAGGCTGACTAAAATTTAATACATATTAATAAGTACTATATCCCTAACACATTGTGAGTCTTGTTAATCAACTAATTGGGTAGATACATTTTATATATTACGATTTCTCCCAAAGGCTTTGCAAAAAAATTAATTTATTTTAATTGACATTAAGCATAGTACGTAACAAGGATCTATTAGTTAAGCTTTTAATTTGATATTAAAATAGTTGAAGTCGAAATTACCAAAGATATAGGGTATTGTATTTTTGCGCTAATTATTCGGTTTGTGATCTCCACATATTATCGCATTATCTTAATCAGCATAATCTTTTTATCTTCCCAAACTTAAACTTCGAAATCAATAATAATAAATGTTGCGTTGTGCGTTTTTTAGAGAATTCGCATCTCTTAAGAAATAGAGAGAACAAAATATGTTTAATTGTATAAAACAATGAGCCGGACACCATACTTACTGTTTACTACCAGTACACTTTTAATTTGGATGACTATTCTGTTTTGATTAGATTTTTCTTCGATGTTTTCCATTTCCGTTGTACCAGAATCCAACATGCTGTAGTACGATCGTTTTTGGGGAAATTTAATTTCTACCATTTGTTTTTTTTATTGCCACATTATAGGCAAACGATACCTATTCGTAAGTGATCACCGTCGCTGACAGTCGTGTCAATTGCGAAATTATCTAAAGTGACCCTGAGCAAAACACATTTCAAACTGCTACCTAGAATAAAACAGCCGAGCAGGGTAGCGCGGCTTAGTAAAGGTTTTCATGTTTAAGTTTCATTCCACCTTTTTCAGTCGTATTGGTGTATTGGGTTGATAACTACCCACATATAGTAGATTTTACATCCTCTTATTTGGGTTTCCTGTTTTAGGGCGGATTTATGCGCGTTTTTTTTTTTTTTTTTTTTTATTGCTTAGATGTGTGGACGAGCTCACAGCCCACCTGATGTTAAGTGGTTACTGGAGCCCATAGACATCTACAACGCAAATGCGCCACACACCTTGAGATATAGTTCTAAGGTCTCAGTATAGTCACAACGGCTGCCCCACCCTTCAAACCGAAACGCATTACTGCTTCACGGCAGAAATAGGCGGAGCGGTGGTACCTACCCGTGCGGACTCACAAGAGGTCCTACCACCAGTAATTACGCAAATTATAATTTTGCGGGTTTCACTTTTATTACACGATGTTATTCCTTCACCGTGGAAGTCAATCGTGAACATTTGTTGAGTACGTATTTCATTAGAAAAATTGGTACCCGCCTGCGGGATTCGAACACCGGTGCATCGCTTCAACACGAATGCACCGGACGTCTTATCCGTTAGGCCACGACGACTCACGTCGTATATATTATTTACGGCTGCATGCCTCTCATGTCGTGTAATCAGAGTAATTTACATTACTTTTTTATTTATTACGACAGCAAATTCGCAAAGCTACGACGGTGCTACAAAAAAGTTATATATTCATTTAACTTTGTAATTTTATGACATACTACATTATTAACAGTTCTGTTATCTAGTTATGTTTTTTTTTATATGCACAACTGCTTTTGTAACGCAGAATTTTGTTTTACTGATGAAAAGTTATTTAGGAATTTTATAATCTTTTCTTAAGAAAATGAATCCTGTTTTTTTGTAAAGTTGCCATGAAAGAGAGAGTATTAAAACTATTGTAGTGATTAATGTTTTTCTACCATGTAATAATATAAGTAAATTATTATATTAAAAAAAAAGCTATATTTAACTGTGATAGTTAATAAATTGGTTTTAAATTTCTATTACTTTTTTTTTATAGTGGAATAAGTTCCACAATGAAAACACAGTGCACTCCCAATTAAAATATTATATTTTATTGAAATAAACAAACTGAACTAAATCGGTCATAATCTATAAACAAGAGGGCAAAAACAAGGAATGGTATATTTCAATTTTTATGTTGAAGATTTCCGACTCATTTATAATGCATATAAACTAAACAAATCAATTAGGGCAGGCTTCAATGAACACGACAGCAGCTGTTCCTTCGTTTGGCATATTCATGTCCTCCCTTAGTGACTCCGCGTGGACATGCATCAAGTGCCAGTTTCAGGTCATATCCGTTTAAAGTCGTCCAATAACTGGGAAAAGTACCGTATCTTCAAGTGTCTTTCTTTTCACTGTCGCTCACTTTCGTCGGGAGCGTTTCCTTTTCTTTCGCGAGACGCTGTTTACTAAACTTCCCCATGCCGGGCTGGTAAATCACGAGACTGGGCCGATCCTGTTTCAAAACGATATCAATGAAGTTATTATTGAAAACAAACCTGATACATACTTACCTTTACCGCTATAGTGACTAACCTTATTTCTTATTCTGCGTTCAGCGCGACGTTCGCCGTCACATTTTTCTTTCTCTTCCGATCCTTCACGTTCCGAAGATTTTGGTCTTTCTTCGAAGGTTGTTTTCTTTGAATCAGATTCATCATTGCTTGTGGCTTTATTTGAGTCAAGGCTATTTCTGCGTACATTACTCTTAGTCTCAACTTTGTCTGAATCTTTTGAGTTTCGTGTCGTTTCTTCTTTTGCTTCAAGCTTTGTTTTTTTATCCATTCCATCAATAATCTTGGATAAGTCATCAGTTTTCACTTGAGGCAGTTGAGTGAATGGTTTAATATCATTACTGAGTGCAGTACTTTTGGGACATAGAGATATGAGCTTCGAAAGAGCATACTCTTTTTCAGATTTTGTAATTAAAACATTTTGTTTGATTCTCTCTTTCCTAGTGTCGCTGTATTTTTTACTCTTTTGCTCACGTGGAGATTCTTGTATCTTATTTTTTTCGCGTTTATCCTTTTTCTGCCCATCAAGATCATCTCCTACTTCGTCCTCTTTTTCAATTCTATCGTTTTCAGATTTCTTCTTTTTATCAATTTTTAAATTAGGTTTACGTTCTTTGTATGATTTAGATTCGAATACCATCCCGTCGTCCAGTTTTGTTTGATCTTCTTTAGAATCTTTCTTCTCTTTCTCAGATTCTCTGGTTTTAATTTTTCTTACTTCTGTATCCTCATTATCTTCTTCCTAAAATGAAGTAATACCATAGATTACTTTATATTACAGAATTGAAGTGCTAGTTTTTAGTTTTTTATATATTCATATTTTATTTTAAATATATTCTGCAAAACTCAACAAAATATCTCCTCATATAAATAATGTATAACTTGTCATTTAAGACTTAGTGACAAAGTCTCGATTTGAAAGATTATTGTTCTTCAGGTCTGCCTAACTCTGGCTAATCACTCATAAACACCTTAGCATTGTTCTATGTCAATAGACGGAACACTAAGAAGTTCGCAGGACATAATTAAAAAATATATAAAATCTTTGTCAAAGCTGAGTGCCGAAATTACACTTCTTAGATGCACCCAGTTTTCAATATTTCTACAAAAACTATATACTCTTACACCATAAAGGTTTTTTTCACACAATAGTGGTGGATGGGTAAGCACTGGTGGTAGGATGCCGTGAGTCCGCACGGGTAGACACCACCCTGTCTATTTCTGCCGCAGTAATGTGTTTCAATTTGAAGGGTGAGGCAGCCCTTGAACCGTTAAATACTGAGACTTTAGAACTCATATCTCAAGATAGCTGGCGACATTTACGTTGTAGATGTCTATGGTCTCCAGTAACCACTTAGTGTCAGGTGAGCCTTGAGCTCGTTCACCCACTTAAGCAATAAAAAAAACACCTAAATGAACACTGTATACAGAAACAGTACCAGTCTACTTTACAGTTTGCTTAAATATTAACAAACACACTTCTGGACAATCTTTTATATTATTTTATTAATTATTATTTAATAATTTTAATTTAATAATAACGAATAACAATTTTACAACCACATTAATAATAAGATTTTAAAATTTTTTTTAATGTGTGAAGTTGAATTCCATATACTTTTACACTTATGACGGACTACTCAAGCTAAATAAATTATGCTTCAAAGACTACATACTTCTCTTACTTCACATGGAAATCAATAATCTACAACTATTTAAAAAAGATTCTATTTGAACCTTTAAAAACGGATCACCGCTACTTTTACATGCACCATCTTCTAAGTAATTCTCGTTTAAGGAATTGGACACTAAAGTGAACGTATTGTGAGTTTTAGAGCACAGTGCTGGGAAATGAACATCCCAATCTGAATTGATATTAATAAATTCGTCTGAGCTGTGGGAACTTTTCGATTCAACTTCAAATTCTGATTTAGTTTTGGGATAATTTTTGTGTTGTCCACACCACTGTATGTTTCTTTTTTTTTCAAAGTTATTGCAGTCACTTTTGTATGTCGCATCTTCTTCGCCATGTTTCTATATCAAACAGCACATTAATGATGAAATGTATTTACTGGAACTATTCATGAATTGAACTATTGATAATTTGCACAATAATGCAGGAATACATTTAGAGTTATAACAGTAATATCACTTGAAGTTCCTAATTTGAGCACCTTCAAGAAAATATAAGTCCCAGTAGTTATTAAGATATACACTCTGGCCTTCTTTAGACACTCTCTCTATGATCACATCTCTATGGTCCATCCGCACAAACAGTGTTCTTACCTATTTCACTATCCAAGTTAAATAATGTAAATAAATCATGCTATAAGAGACTGCTGTACCAAGACACTTGAGACACAAATGTTTATCATTCATGGACATTCAAGCAGACAAGCTTACAACTTATATTTTGAAACCTCATTCGAAGGAAATTTAATAGCATTACACACTTAATAGGGAACACTTAATTAGTTTTTTCCAAAGCTAGCTGGTACACAGGACTGGAATATACAGTGATTAAATCTGATTATTGTTTTTTTTTACTGTTATTACATTTCTTCAAATTCCTCTATATGTATAAAAAGTGTCCCACTAGTTTGACAGTTAATAGAATTCAGGCAATGTAGGGTTTACCTTGATAGGACCTTCCTTTGTTTTTCGTTCAATTCTCATTTTTCTCTTGTCATTATCGCGCCTACGACGTTCATCTCTACCTCTCTTGTCTAGTTTACGTGCGGCTAGATATTCCAGCAAAGGTGTTGATTGTGTTTTTTTTTCACTAACTAAAAAAGATCAAAGATTAAGTTTCTATTTGTGATAAAATAGATTTGCATATTTTTTTATTATGAGAAATAATTGATCAAATTACCATCATTTATTGGGTAAGAATATTCTAGTTTAGGTTGGCTCTCAACCTCAGGATCTTTGTTCAGACTCTCGATAAACTCTTGATAAATTGGGTCACTCTCAAGTGTTCCACATTTAGGATCTTTCTTCTTTTTTTTCTTTGAAATTCTTTGGAAGGGTGCATATTCAACTATGCCTACATATTCTCCACCTGTAATCAAAATTTTCTTTAATTCATTGAGAGGTAAATCAGTAATAAGCACTGTCAAATAAATATATATATTTCTTGCTGTGCTGTTTCCTATTTGGAGTAAAATCAGAAAAGATAAAGCTTTCATACAAAATTTAATAAAGATGGAGGATAACAAATATAACATTAAAATAAATTGCTATACAAATAGAGGTGGTATGATAATATTTTCATTAATTATATTTCTATACAAAAATTATTACATAATATTCATTATAATAAAGAAAATTTTGAGATAAATCGAGTACATCATTTTATTACATTTGGAATTACCCATTTTCTATATGCTCTTAATTTTTTTCTGTTATGCTTTTTTTACAATCAATTCCAACGCTTATGGTATGCTATAATTTTCAAACTTAGAACGCATTTTTTTGTATTTCCGTATAATAATATGTGACTTTTTCCATGAAAATAACTATTATGGTATATTTTTACATAATTAACTCAATACACACCTTTTTCATCTAAGAAAACATAACCGTCAAATTTATCTCGGAACAGAAAAATATCTTCCACGTTAACGAAATTGATATACGCTCTAGAAAATAGGTTATTGCCCAAAGTCGGGTCCGGTTTGGCAAAATAAAAATAGTCATGCTCTGGAATAGGCGATACTTGCTCCAAAAACGTTTCCTCAGTCATCGTGGGCGGTAAACGTCGAAGAATTATCTGAAAAAAGTACACAAACCGTTACGAAATGTTTCTATTACAAACACGGGCTACAAGTTACAGGGTAAATAATCACTTTTGTCAACGGACGATGTATCTTAGATTTCTTGTCCTTGCTCTTGTTGATGAATGTCTTGGAACCCGAATCTGACTGTGAGTCTTTACCATCTTGATCCTCAGTCATATTTCTTATGGAATTTTCGTTAGCTCAACAATATATTACTCAACATAATTTTATAATCATACGTCGTGTATAGCTTTTTTGACATTTTGGTCGAAGTCACAGGCTAGTAAAAGAAACAAACGGTTCGAAGACACAGACTAGTTAAAATTATACCTTTTCTATGGAATTATAAACTCAAGTAAAAATCTCAATACTTTCAAAAGGTTGCAGGGAATGGATACTCCTTAAAATTGCAAGACCATGACGTAAAGACTCTTCTCTGCAGAGAATGCACAAATCAGTATCTTCCACGGCCAAAATAAATTTAATTCACTTATCACCATGGTTTAAGAAGTACCACGCGATTTGAAAAAAAAAAATTGTGTTTTTTAAAAAACGTATTATATTACCCTAACTTAACCATCTCAGTTGCCATTGATGAAATGGCTTTGTGAATAAATACCTGCGTCAACTTTTGAAAATCTTTTGGCCTTAGACGATCACTAACAAAGAGCTATCAGGATCAGAAGGATCACAAAGCAGACACCAACGCAGAAGGAGATGCTTACGCGGGAGTGGTATTGGATTGGTCACACATTAAATTAAGAAAGCCCGATACCCACCTATCCAAGAGAGTACTGAACTGGAAAGTGTCTGGCAAAAGGAAGAGAGAGGCCGTCCGAGAACAACTTGGCTCGATGGAGCAGGTGTCTAGGGGCTCTGTAAATTTGGCCCCCTTTTTTTGATTTTCGGATTTTTTTTATTTTTAATTATTTGTTTGTCGTTTGTTCGTTAATGTCCGAATGTAAAAATTGTTTGTTCGTCTTTTATTTATTTACAATTAATTAAAGAAATGATCACCGTTAAGTGGGCCCCCTTTACTAGATATCTTTATTTTTATCGCTCAGATTAATTCACTTTGATCAATTACCGTTTGTTCAACGACTATTGGTGATTGTTCGATCATAAAAACAATTAAATTCCCAATTATTAATTATTTTATATCAAATAAGCAAACTATCACCTCACGCCACCTTTTTTTGATTTTAAATTTTTTTTATTTTTAATTATTTGTTCGTCATTTGTTCGTTAATCTTCGGATG
Source organism: Bombyx mori (assembly GCF_030269925.1). Lineage (NCBI taxonomy): Eukaryota > Metazoa > Arthropoda > Insecta > Lepidoptera > Bombycidae > Bombyx > Bombyx mori. The sequence continues at coordinate 11,882,795 of NC_085111.1, forward strand.
TAAAAATTGTTTGTTCGTCTTTTATTTATTTATAATTAATTAAACAAATGATCACCCGTAGGTTGCCCCTCCTTACTAGATATCTTTATTTTTATCGCTGTGATTAATTCATTTTGATCAATTATCGTTTGTACAATCACCAATAGTCGACGACAATGTTCGATCATAAAAACAATTGAATTCCCAATTATTAATTAATTTATATCTAGCAAACCATCACCTCATGCCTACATTGCGCATGCACCGGTTTTGTCAGCTGACAATGGCCATATTTACTAGCGTTTTGTTTACAAGTGCGTTTATAAAAAATATAATAAAAATAAAAACTCGTTTTGAGGTTAATTTTCTATATAAATACTTCAAAAACTTTTCTTTTTTTAATGTGATGTTCCTAATGTGTTTTTATCCAACTGTAGTTATTAGGGTATAAAAAACACACATACTTCTTTAAATATCTATATTTTCTTCATCTTCATACACAATTAGTAAAATATAATCTAAAAATAGCACAGGAGAGCATATACACGGTTTTAAATCTCGGTTAGGTTAAAACCACAATTCACACAATGTTTTCAGTCGTGGTATGAAACGTTATTGATAAAATCAAAATAAATCAAAGAAAAATCGAAACATCCATTTTGAACCACTGAAGTAGGAAACCTATGGAAATGAAACGTCAACAAAAAATTCGTGCCACTGTGACGTCATCTGGCCACAAAACATGGCGGTTTTAGTGCTGCCCAGAAGATTTTAATGTTAGTAGGTTTTATCGATAAACGTTCTTGGCTCATTTTATTATAAATATTGTTGAGTATGAATGTATTTGTAGAATTTATACTTTAATAGGAAGTAAGTATATTGTTATGTGCAAAGATGATGTGATTTAGATATTATGTGATATCTAAGACGAATTCGTGCTTCAAATTTGCCAAGTAAACGATATGACGATTTTTAAAATTTGCTACACTGATTTTATAAAGTTGTCGTTTGCCGCAAAACATAAAGATATGGCGTAGTACAGTGCCATCTGCCCATTTCTAGCATGCTGAATGTTATCGTATTTTGAGTACGTGTTTTTCTTAGACTATTACAATCTATTTTAATTGTTTTGCTGACTCTAAAGTCAGTAACTCACTACCGCAGCGCACCTCAAGGATGGTACGCCGCACCATTTGAATCACTCTCAATTGAGAGTGATTCAAATTTTAAACTTATCAAAGGACCGCCTGATAAAAAAAAACACCTATAGAACATTTATTCGTTAATAAAATTACAAACGTCATTCCTTGTGACTTCCTCTCTAAAATCACTTAATTATTAAATATTTAACGAGTTGACAATAGTGTTATAAAACTATTTTATTTAAATAGTGCCGACGACTTTCTTGAGATCCTATAAAATATGTTTTAATTATTATTTTTGTATGTTTTAAGCATGATAAAATAAGAAATTTTATATAAGCAATCATATTAAATCGATATCAAAGTCAATAAATAATGTACAACCCAAAACAGACGGCCGAACTGACGTGACAATGACATTTGGCGCGCTAAACATGGCGGATTTTCGGCCTCATTAGACGGAGACGGAGACATTTACGTATATTCATGTTTCATTTTATGTACGCACTGAAATACTGTTATATTGTTTTCCTGCGAGTTAAAGTGCTGAGTAAGAACGAGATAGATATATATTTATGTGTGTGCCTTCAAAATGGGTGCTATTTATATAAACAATGGTACGTATAGAACAATATGTCGTGTCCCAAACGCAAGAACAAGCAGCAAGCGAAGTGTCAGTCCTAGAAGTATGTTCTGTGTGTCAGTCAGTCAGATTAAAATCAGTGTTGTCAGTAAAAAGAAAAATAATTACATGAAATTCATATATCAATCATTTTTTTAAATAACTGATAATTGATTTATTTCTTAATCTTTTTTTTACGAGTACACATTATTTTTAATTTTTTTGTTTTAGTTGTACATATATAAATAACAACTAGTTAAGTTTTTTTTTATTCCTTAGATGGGTGGACGATCTCACAGCCACCCTGGTGTTAAGTGGTTACTGGAGCCCACAGACATCTACAACGTAAATGCGCCACCCACCTTGAGATATAAGTTCTAAGGTCTCAAGTATAGTAACAAGTTAAAGTCCAATGGGTATGTCTTTGATGTTATTTTATGTGCTTATAATCGATTAAAATCGATTGATTAATGATAATACTTAAAATGATTTATTTATATGTTTTATTTATATACTTAAAATGTTTACTTAATACGTAAAAGGTTTTGATGCTGGCAATATTTTTCCCGCAAAAATAAAAATCTTGTTTTTTTCAATAGAGTTACTATTTTTAAACTACTTATTGTAAACTGTAGTGGCGCTTATTTGGAAGAAAGTAAATGCCTATTTATTTATGACAAAATTAATGCACTAAGTGTTTTTTCTCTAATCTATTGTCCGCTTTGGGCCTGAAATGAGCATTCCCCTTTGTCTAGAGAAAAACAAAGAATTTTAGAAGTCCACCTACCAGTTAATCGACCTGACCTCGTTAAACAGTTTCTTATGGAATACTTAAAGAACAATACTAAATACCGTAAAATGGGGCGATTAGGGACAAATTCCAACTTTATGAGCAATTTTAAGGTAGTTGTTGATGTATATAATGCTATATCAGGATCAAAATGATTGAGTCTTGGGGGCATATTTGTTGTCCAATTTCAAACTATGCAACTAGCATCCAGTTTAAGCAAAAAATGCAAAAATAGGTGTAATCCCTATTTACCCAGAAATTGCGGTTAATTGGGACGAAATGATAAATTTGCTAGGGTTGGCACTACTAGGTTTTAATTTATTTATTTATTTAGTTGCAACAACAAAGTGATCATCAATAAAAAATTTGAAAAACTGACAAAAGTACATGGCAGATGTCACCTCAATTATAGGTGCAACCGACAGTGCATTAACAACAATGGGCTTTCTTAGAAACGGTTTATATTTCTTCGTTCTTGGTAAGTACTTAGGGGCTGATATTTTTATCTGGGTTAAGGGATTAGGTGTGTCGGTTATTCCATGGATTAATCAGATGAATACCCCCACTCTGAACAAATATTAAATATTTTATTATGTATTACTTAGACATTTTTGTGAACCTTGAGATTTCATTGTTCTTGTTACATGTCTGTGAAAAATCGACTTACTTATATTAAATTACTTATCTATTTCAACTAAAGACTTATTCCCAATTTCATAGGCTTCTATTGCTGTTTTTAATATTAAAGGATCATATCTCATAAAAGGCTTTGCACTCTTTGATACGTACACGCGAGGCATATCTAAAAATAGAAAACAATACGTAACTGATAATATAAATATTTACCAAACAATAAAATAACACATTGATAATTTTGAATAAAAGTTCTAGACAAAGACATCATGAATAAACCAGACTTTTACCAACAAATTTAAAAAATATTGCTATAACTACTTATACAACCCTACAAACCTGTACCTATTTATACTTAGGTCGTTTCCATTTCACGTATTCATATCTCAATTGACCCCCTTTTTCGTTGTTATTTGTACCTAAGACGTCCCCAATATCCCCAAAAACAACAGATTTTTACATGTATTTTTATTTTATCAAATACATTAAAACCAAAAACAACTGAGACTCACCTTTTATATATATTCTGGTTCAAACACTAAATAACGTTTATAAATCACAGTCGTCTTCTATTATTATCGAATAAATAAAAGAGAGCAAAGTTTCTAGCACTAAAATAATTACCACCACAGGAAGTTAATTTGAAACGCGATTTTTTGTAAGTTAGCAGCTATTATCATGCATATTCAGAGTTATTTTGTGAACTTTCAACATTCTACTATTAAACTACAAAAAATGGAAGATTTTGCAACGAATATAAAACTTATATTGAGCGTCGAAAGATTTTCCCGGTTTTTTCCCGATTCGCCTCTCAATCCCTAATCGCCCCATTTTACCGGTACTTCATTTATTTCGAAGATGACCAACATAGGAGACAATTTACAGAAACAGTAATCTTTTTATTCAAAAAGGAAATGGTACAATTTTTCGAATGCACTAAAAGAGTAGTTTTTATTGAAAATGAATTAGAACAAAAGGAAATCGTTGAAAAATATTATACAGGTAAAACATGTCACCGAGGCATAAGAGAAACACTTACACACATTAAACGCACATACTTTTGGCATAAAATGGAACAAACCGTTTCAAGTGTCATAAACTCTTGCGAAGTATGTAAACGTATGAAATACGACAGGAAACTCCTCAGACCTACACTACAATTAACACAGACACAAACTAAGCCTTTAGAAGAACTTTTTATCGACTTATTTACTATCGAAGGACATTACTATCTTACTATTATTGACGCCTTCAGCAAACTGGGACAAGCACTAGAAATTACTAACCGATCTACTCCTGAAGTAGTACAAGCCCTAATAAAATACTTTTCATTTTATGGGATACCCCAAAAAATTAGCTCGGGTCCTGGTACAGAATTTAATAATGCACTTCTAAAGGAAATCTTAGCATTTTACAAAATAGATTTACACATCAGTACACCTAACAACCCGAACTCCATGGGAATCATAGAAAGGTTCCATTCCACAATGCTAGAAATATATAGACTGGCTAAATACGAACAAAAATACACGGATGCAGCATATAATAGCTGATATAATAGCATAGGTCATTATGGAATGACCTATGCTATTATGGCCTATAATCAGTCTATTCAGTCCAGTACTGGCTACACCCCATTCGAGATATTCCTAGGTCACACAGACTCTAGAAATACTTTTGATGCCGACTTTAATAAGCAATATATACAACAATTAATCAAAGAACACGCAAAAAGAACTAATTTTTTATACAAACATATTTCGGAACAAACAATAAAAATGAAGGAAAAACGAAATGAAAAAGAGCAGGAGAAACAGAATTTTACATTATGCCAGGAGAGACCATATTTTCCAAAAACACAAACAAAAGAATTAGCAAAGATAAGCCGCGTTACCAAAAAGCTATAGTTACAGATGACATAGTCAGAAACACAGTTCCCGTTCAAATAAAAGAACGCAGTACAAAAGTTCCACTAAAAAACATTAAACGCCCTTCACAGGCACCTCCGCGTCCTCCTGATGACGATCGTGACGACGCAAGTCCACGCCCTTCAACTTCAGGTATTAAATAACAATCCCGGAGTTTTACCCGTCAAAGAAGGCACTGCTGTTTTCAGCAAAGACAAGTGGATAATAACAAGAGTATTGGACTTTAAACCTATTAGGGAAGACTTAGATCTTAACATTCAATGTTTCAGGGAACTAAATAGTTTAGTTAGTGTTAAGTTTATTAAGAACTTTACTTATAATTTTATAGATGTAAGAGAACAAGTAGACTATATGCAAAATCTAACAGTAAGCAAATTCGAACAAATCACTCCTACCTTTAAAATCAAACGCGGACTGATTAACCCAATTGGATGATTAATTAAAATCATCACAGGAAATCTGGATCACGATTACGCCATAAAATACGATAAATTAATTAGTGAAATAAAATCAGATCAAGACGCTAATAATAAAAAATTAACGTTAATCTCTGAAATGGTGCAAATTTTATCTAATTCAACCATTACCTTAAATAGAAACCTCATTCGATTGAATAAAGAAATTGCAACATTGTGGCAAAATTATACTGAAAATTTACGGATTGAACACTTTGAAGTTCAAATCATATCTGCATACAATAAAATATACCATAACCTTCAGACGATTCATGCTAAGCTAAGTGAAATAGAAACTAGTTTTGCACTTATTCTTAGTTGGTACGTCAGGTCCTGTAATATTTTCTTTGAAAATATACTGACATATGTCAAATTGAATTTTAAAAAATTCAGATCTCCAATATAAATTATAATTCTATTCCAGTATTTACAAAAAAATTACAAATATACTGGTATGTAGACTCATTCTTCAATAGATCTTGTATGCAGCGCGGTACCAAATTTGAAGATCCATAAACGTCCTGTAACTCATCCATTAACACAAGGCGCTGAATTTTTTTATATTTTATTGCTTAGATGGGTGGACGAGCTCACAGCCCACCTGGTGTTAAGTGGTTACTGGAGCCCATAGACATCTACAACGTAAATGCGCCACCCGCCTTGAGATATAAGTTCTAAGGGTCTCAGTATAGTTACAACGGCTGCCCCACCCTTCAAGCCGAAACGCATTACTGCTTCACGGCAGAAATAGGCAGGGTGGTGGTACCTACCCGCGCGGACTCACAAGAGGTCCTACCACCAGTAATTACGCAAATTATAATTTTGTGGGTTTGATTTTTAATACACGATGTTATTCCTTCACCGTGGAAGTCAAACGTTAGCATTTGTTGAGTACGTATTTCATTAGAAAAATTGGTACCAGCCTGAGATTCGAACACCGGTGCATCGCTAGATACGAATGCACCGGACGTCTTATCGCTTAGGCCACGATGACTTCAATGAACGAACGAATGTTAAAGGATGGGCAAGAAAATAGAATATGGTTTATAGATTGTTGTTCAGCATTTCCACAACGATCACACAAGTCACTGAGAATCATTCTCATACGATATAAATGGTAATTGACGACAATGACCAAACCTCAAACGACTTAAAATAGAATAAAACTTTCTATTTACATATTCTCCTTTACAAAACCAAGGTCTTTTATTTACTTCGGAATTCAAAAGACTGTACCAAGTACCCTTACATAAGACTTGAGTAGAATGATCCCAATGTTTCTTCCAGTTATCACACATTCTTTTTTAAGACAACTATGAATATCTGTGAAAGGAATTCCAACTTCAAAATATGGGACAGAACCCGCACTATAATTTATTATCATGGTTGCTAAATGGTCAGCTTTTTCATTGCCCACTATGCCAATGTGGGATGGAACCCAAACTAGTACAATATTTACATGACAAACTACATTCAAATAATACAAAAGTTGTTTAATATTATACACTAAATAATTTACATTTGTTTTATTTACATTACTTTCTAGACTTTATAATAGGCTCATACAATCAGTGGTAATAATCCACTTTGAACAAGTATTTTTATGCTTATCTATATTAAGACCTGGTAACTAAGATCTTTAAGTCATGTCTTGTTTTAATTTATATTTTTATTTTTATGAAAAATGATAATTTGAAGTGAAATGAAATGAAAGGAAGTGAAGATGATTAATTTGAGACATAAATCACCTGGGATGAAATTAAATGAAATGAGATGAGATAATATGGGATGAAATACAAACTCAGTAAAACGGTGGTCATTTACTGTGATTTATTCAGTGCACTTTTTGGAGGATCCCGAGAAGTTACGTCGAGCGGCTTTGTTTCATTTTCCCACATTTGTGCACATTTACAGATATTAAACAGTTATAAACCACCGTTATTACACATTTAAACCTGAAGAAACATTAAATAGACAAAATAAAACAAATCACACAACTTCACTCCTCGCGTTCCCGCCAAAAAGTCTTCGCAAGCTTTAGATATTTTTTTTAGGGATTTTATGACCTGGTAACTGAGACTTTTAAGTCATGTCTTATAATTTTAATGTATATTCATATTTTTATGAAAAATGATATTATGGAGTGAAATCAAATGAAGATGATTAATTTGAGACATTAATCAACTGGGATGAAATTAAATGAGATGATATGAGATGAATTATAATCTCAGTAAAATGGTGGTCATTTACTAAGATTTTTCAGTGGACTTTTTGGAGGATTCCGAGAAGTTACGTCCAGCGGCTTTGTTTCATTTTCCCACATTTGTGCACTTTCACAGATATTAAACAGTTAATAAACCACCATTATTACACATTTAAACCCGAAGAAACACTAAATAGACAAAATAAAACAAATCACACAACTTCACTCCTCGCGTTCCCGCCAAAAAGTCCGCAAGCTTTAGTATAAAGGCTTGCAGGCATAGATTAAACACTTAATATTTGAGAATTTTGACATTTGTAGGCTAAGAAATCATAGATTATACACTTAAGAAGAAATGGAAAAAAAACTTTAGAGGTTATCTTGAACATAAAAATAGTCTCTCATGCTAAATTAACTATTTTAAATAATTTACTACCATTAAGACGATTTGAAACTGAAGGAACATAAATACGCTGAGAAATATTAAATATTACCATAAATAATACAAAACATGATACCATTCAGGAATATCAAACCGAGATATTTCACGCGAAGTTTATTGAATGGAATTGAAAAGTCAAATCATTTAATTAGAGTTTTAAATTTGTGTAGTTATTCTAACATCCCTTCGTATTCTGATTCTGGTAACGAAATCGATAAGGATATTTCGCAGGAAAAATTAAGTGGTTTCGCAAAAGCCTTTGAAAAACAATCTCAAATTCTGGAGAATCCGGAAGAAGAAAAAAGTTATACTTTCGCTTCATTACTTCGGAATTCAAAATTAATGGATGTAAGTTAAAACTTAAGACTTGCATAGCTTTGATATCTAGCAATAAAAATAGATAAGTAATAGGTTCGATGAAAGCATGAAAATCCTTGTGGAAATAATTAACCCAGGGTTTCTGATTTGCAAAGTATAAATATCAAATAAGAATCAACAATCTTGCATTGCCAATAGCTTGAATACTATAAATAAGCCACTCTGGGAGATTTGTGTCAACAAGACCCTATAAAATGTTCTATTATTACACAAAAGATTAATTATAGGATTGTTTGTGTGGTAAAACAATATTAATTCAAAGATTCTGAATAGACAGTGCCTTTGTTTTTGAACTGGTTCTAGAGATAATATGTTTTATCATTCAAGAAATATATCTCAGTGACATTTAGTTTAACAAATAATTTTGATGAATTTGAAAATTGGAGTAAGTTACATATTAAAATTATTGTATTGTTATTGATACTTGTCATATATATACATAGTTAAAACATTTGAAGTGTCTTCAAAAAGTTTTAGCTGCAATTTATTATCAACAATTATGTTAATATTTCTATTACAGAATAAGCTATAGCAAGCATAATAGAGTGGATCCCCAGTAATCTGACCCCTGTAATCCAACATGTTTATTAATATTGAATATTTTTGGACAATCGTTGCTATTGCAGATTATGCATGATTGTACAGGCTACAACTTATATACGCCACCAGCATATGGCATGGCATATTTTACTCAATGCATAGATATGTTTTGATTCTGATTGCTTAGTAATGGGCGACGGTAACCACTCATCATCAGGTGGGCCGTATGCTCGTCTGCCTACAAGGGCAATAAAAAAAAAAAAAGTTTGAATTTGACTGCATATGATAGCGAATATGTCCATTTTAGAACTGAGGTTGGCCACAAAAGCTTATGTTTTTTTAAAGGAAATAATAGAAAAAGATGATTTTGTGGCTAGGAAGTGATGGCTAGAATCTTTCAAAAGTCTTCACGACTTACCTAAAGTATTTTTTGTAAGTTTTATGGTAATAATTACATTAATCTTAGGCGATAGTCTATAATCCAACAAATTCGATAGTTCGACATTGCCCTGCAAAACATTTGTCGAGTTACCGGGAGTCCACTGTATAGCTATAATAGCACGTTAAATATTATTGACTAACAATATTTCTAAAAGGCTCCTTTTTTTTGTTGAACATTTGCTCTTTTCAGTTGGGGGATCCAGTGGGAAAAACCGTAATAGGAAAAATATTTCATGTTGTAGAAGACGACTTATATATAGATTTTGGATGGAAATTTCATTGTGTTTGTACAAGACCAAATTTGAGAGGTGAAGAATACGTCAGGGGCACTAGAGTTCGGATACAAATTAATGATTTAGAATTATCATCTCGTTTCTTAGGATCGAGCACAGATCTTACACTTTTAGAGGCAGACTGTAAATTACTTGGTATTATATCTACTCCCACTAAACCAGCTGTAAGTGTTAATTAAATGAACAAGTTGTTAAATATAGTAATTTGTTTTTGTTTAGTTTTCGTTCAAATAGTAAACAGATTTTTAATGTAATAATAAATAAAATTGGTAATACAATAAGTAGTAATTTTATTGATGTTTAAAAATTTAAATACCCTGACTAAAATTCTATGAAGGGATACTTTTTGATCTTGTGAATAATGGAGCATCATCAAGGCATCTAATTCACAGTCATCTTGTATTTCTGATATCCATCTGTTAGTAGGTTCTTATTTGTTTAGTAGGTTTTGTTGAGCTTTATCAATAAACAATTTGGAAGTCTTTTCAAACTATGTCAATAACAAAACAAAAGAGAAGCAAAATATATCTAACCCTTTTACTTTGAGTATTGTTGAATTTTAATCATTGGGCAAACACTATTTTATTTAGCTGAATGAAATAATCTGAGATTAGAGTTGCATAGTGTTATTGCCTGTTATATAGGTCATAATAATAGTTAATTAAATTTAAGATACAGTAAAAGCTCTTTATTCGCGCGGTATATGTTCAAATCAATGTAAAATCAACTTAATTGAAGTTTTTGACTACTCGTGTAGGAAGAAGTCGTTGTTGCATCGGCGACTCCAGATCGCAGTAACCACCATGGGACAGTGGTTCCGGATGTGGCGCATTTACATCAACCCCACGAAAAGCACAGCGGTGCTCTTCAAAAGGGGTCGCCCTCCGAATACCACTTCGAGCACTAATAGGCTCGCAAACACTGAAAACATTTTTGAATCATTTGTCGAACGCTCACGATTTTCAAATATTAAACCTCTTACTAATTTCTAACACTTGGAATAGTAAACAATAATATATAGTCTGTAAAAAACTTTTAAAAATAAAGAAACCGATTATAAATTCAACAAGTTTAATTGACTTATACATAATATGGACAACATTAATACACATGAACTATAATTACTAAATATTGTTTTGTTAACATTATAATTATTGTCTTTGCGTATTTATTAAAACGTGTGTAATGCAACATTTTTAACATTCCCACTTACCAACTTTAGTATTTATATAAAAGGATGACGTTATAAACCATTAGCTAAACGACAAGCAGTATTTAAAAGACATACATTGCGTCTGTCATCAAAAATGGAATGTTAAAAAAATATAACACAGATTTTAACTCTGGAAATGTGGCGTTTATAGTTTATAAGCAATTTAAATACAATCGTACTTATAAATTTAAAGACATGCAGAAATATGATAAATTGTACCTACATAATAATTCCAGTGATGAAATTCCACCTATATTGTCCGTAACGTAAATAAAACAGTAATTTATGAGCACGGTTTTCAAATCTTCTTTTACTTAAAAAAAAAACAATTTAAATTATAGTCGCTCATTAAAAATCAAAATACACAATAAAGCTTACATCGATGATTTACTTTTTCCAACTACATATTTAGATTTAAAAACCAAACTACTGAACGGATTTTGATGAAATTTCATGAGACGAAACTGATTGTATATTATTTCGAATTCCAAAATAAATGACGGAGTTCTGAGATAGCAAGCTTTATTAAAAAACTTAATTTGAAACCTTTTTAAGAAGTCGGATAAAAATACCTAGGTCATATAGGTAATTATTATTTTACACCGAAGATGACACGTGGATGTGTACTTAGGTACACAAACAAATAATTAATTTTCAATTTAAAACTCATTCAAGGCATTTTCGATATTAAACATTATTAAACAAATCATTATTATGAAAACGAAATGATTTGTATAAATCACCTCCTCTGGAGATACAATGGCGTGAAATGCCGTGGTTATTTTTATTTTAGGTTACATAGTGAGATCTACAACTAAATGTATGAGATTCTACTGTATTATTGTACTTTATCTCCATTTCTGGTAACTATCTCCTGGATGCTGGGATCCTTTACAGCATCGGTAGCATCTGGCTTAGTCACGAGTATTTCGTCCACTGAGGATGGTGATTCTACTGGGGGGTTTTCGGGGTGAGCGCGTTCCCATTCCTTCAGATATTGAACAACGGCAGTGTGTCCAAATGTTTCGGCTTCATTTAGAGGTCGACTGCCCCAACGATCTCGCGGGTCATGAGGTACTCCACATTGAGCGAGCAAAAATTCGACGCACGCCAAATGACCCTCAGCAGCGGATAAATGCAAAGCCGTCCGTCCATCGTAGTCCGACAAAGTCATGTCCATACCAGACAGGTGGTGCCTGTAATGAAAAACGCAGTTGATTTTAATTAATCTGATTATCTTTTAATGCATCACGTTTTTTAATATAAATTAGCAATATATTTTTCCTGCTGTCCTTTATTTGTGGGGGATTTAATATGTATCTACCTCTTGCAATAAAGCAGTATGGTCCTAGGCTTTTTATAACATGGCCTATTCGCGGATAGCCATAATCAAAGTAATTAGGCAAATTATTATAAATTACCAGTTTAAACCAAGCATACTACGATACCTTCATCAATTACAAGAAGCTTAAAAACATTGTTATACTTGTTTTAGTAAGTTGCTATTGAGATGTTTGTGTAGTGTTTTCTTGTACGGAAACAGCTTCCGATGTGCTATTAATAATAGTGCTGACGAATAAACAAAACATACGTTACTCTAGTTTGCGCTTAAGTTACACGTATTTTTAAATAGGAAATGATTAAAAATTACCTTCTCAGTGCACTGAGATCTCCACTTGCAGCAGAGAACAATAAGTTGACGATATTAAGTCCTGTGGATTCGAACTTGTATCGGCGGGGATCCTTTTTGTGGCTCGCGTAACGAATGTTATCGTATTTGTGAAAATTGAATCGTTTAATTAAGTCCTGAAATACATGAAAATAAATTAGTGTATTTAATCAATCTTCACTACATTTTACGTAAATAATTCAAGAATTACATCGCAGAACTGTAAGCCTCTGCAGCTATTTCCCAATGGATCTAGAGGCGGTGACCATGTACATATGCCCATAACATTTGGGACCACAATAAGCATGGCGCCCGATACTCCAGATTTGGCAGGGAGTCCCACTTTGAAAGCGAACTGTCCAGAGTAGTCGTACATGCCGCAACTGTGCATTAACGACAGCACATTACGCACGGAGTCTGGTCGCAATACTTTTTCATCAGTTATCGGACAAATTCCTCCGTTAGCCAAAGTTGCCGCCATAATTGACATTATATCGCAGTTTGCTTCCATGGAACAGCACTGAAAATATTCAAAAATAAATTAGTATTTTGGCTTATTAATTCTAATACGAAATGCTTCTTTATTTTTTACCTGGAAATAAAAGTCCATACATTCCCTCAGATTTGTTTTCTCGGGGTAGCATTTGTGTTCCCTCATGTAAAAACCCAGAGCATAGTTTCGGTCGGCGGCTTCACGTTCCGATAAAAATACTGCATTATTAAAGCCCAACACCTCATTCCCAGCAAGGCGACTAAAGAACGACATGACGTAGTCGAATTTTTCAGCCAATGTCATTTCTGGTTTGTCCAGCGTTTTTAGTAATGAACAAACAAGAATAGCACCAGCGTTGATCATAGGGTTGTGTGGTTTCACTGCAAAATTAATAAAAAACTTGTTAGCTTGATGCTATGACATGATTACTTTTGATTAAAATAATACGTACTATTATAATCGAGGATCAATTCATTAAAGTTCCGTCCGCTAGGTTCTGTGCCAACATAGTTGTGCACTACGTCAGGACCAAGAGTTTCAAGGGCCATTGCATAAGTCAAAGGCTTGCTGCAAGATTGAAGAGTAAATGGCACGGTCACGTCACCTATAATGAAATAGAAACAGAAAGATTAATGTCTAAAGCAAAAGCAATCACTAATTATAATCTATTGACTAATCTAAATGACTTTTAATAGAACCAGAAGTATTGAAATTTGAGGTACAAATCCGTACGGATACAAAACGTCATACTGTTAATGTGCGCTCTATTTTTAATTAAATAATTGATGTAGTTTTACAGATCATCGTTATAGTATTATTGTACCCGTGGCCAAAATGTAACATGCCTGCTTGTCGAGCAAGGCTTCAAAATTCTATACGTACCAACATTTTTTCCTGAAATACGTAACATGATTGCGTGTAAGCTGAAAAGTGTGTGGCCCCTTATTTAGATGAGCGGAAATGAGACAGAGCAATTTAAGTTTTTTTCTTTTATTTAAGTAATATTTAACAAATTTAGTGGAAAATATAATTATGAAAGATAAGATTCAATCCTAAAAATATTTGGGTACTTTTCCGATAGCCGGGCGCAAGCGAAAAATCATTTACTAACCTAACCCAATTTGCGCCCGGCTAACGGAACAATACCAACTTTTCAATTTATTTAATAGGTTGGAGAAAAACTCTTTTCGCATTATAGTATGTATGAACTTGTAATAAAATCTCTTTGGCTATACCATTTGTATCTGGCTGGTTTTGGTATCATTAAAAGTTTAAATTTTAAAGAAGATAATTCCAAATTCAAATTAGGAAAATGTGTGATTTTTATTTATTTTTCGTACTGTTAATATGAGTGAATCTAATGAAGAAATTCGATACATTTTATAATTTTACTACAAAAAAAAAAAATGCGATGTTTATGGACCTAGTGCAGTGTCTGTGAGAGTAGCACAAATTTGGTTTAAGCGTTTTCAATCCGGAAATTTTGATGTCAAAGATGCAGTCGCCCTATTACGGATAAAATGGATACCATTTTTGAAAAAGTGGAGCAAGATCGGTATGTCTGTAGTTACGACGTAGCTGAAGAACTGGGAATTGACCACAAACAGTTTTGGCGCATTTGAAAAAAACTGCGTACACAAAAAAGCTCGATATTTGGGTACCTCGCGAGCTCACTGAAAGAAACCTAATGAACCGTGTACTCATTTGTGATTCTTTATTACGACGTAATAAAAACTGAACCATTTTTGAAGAAGCTGATAACTGGTGATAAAAAGCGGATCACGTACGACAAGAACGTGCGAAAAAAGGTCGTGGTCAAAGGCCGGTCAGGCTTCACAGACTGTGGCGAAACCCGGGTTAACTCGCAACAAGGTGATGCTGTGTGTGTGGTGGTATTGGAAGGGCATTATTCATTATGAGCTGTTACCGCCAGGCAGGACCATTGATTCTGAAATCTACTGCGAACAACTAATGAGATTAAAGCAAGAAGTTGAGAGAAAGCGGCCGGAATTAATCAACAGAAGGGGTGTGGTTTTTCATCATGATAACGCTAGACCTCACACCTCTTTAACCACTCAGTAAAAATTAAGAGAGATTGGCTGGGAGGTGTTAATGCATCCACCATATAGTCCTGACCTTGCACCTTCAGATTTCCACCCGTTTCGGTCTCTTCAGAATTATTTAGGCAGTGTCAGATTAACATCACGAGAGGGCTGCCAAACCAACTGTCGCGGTATTTTAATCAGAAGCCCATAAATTTCTATAGTAATGGGATCATGTACCTACCTAAAAGACGGCAAAAAGTTATCGAACAAAATGGTACCTACATACTTTAGTTAAATGTAAATAAACAATATTAAAAAATATTGTGAATTTTCTTAAAAAATGCGAAAAAACTTTTTCCCCAACCTTATAATAAATACATATACCTAATATCTTTAATTCTTACCAATAGAAAAACGTTGACCATCAATTGTGCAAACACTTACGCCCCAACTCTCGGGACTGGCTCTCGTTAATTGCGGGATATAGCTCGCATTTTTACCATCAGTATTGCTCTTTGCAGCCCAGTACATTTCCTCTATGTCCTTGATAAAATCTTGGAAGTCTGGAATTACGAACTGACTTCGGAAAGCTCGAGTTATCAACACTATATTTGGTGCAATAACTTCTTTGAAGGTCTTTCGATCAAGTTTCAGTGTTTCTGGAGATCCTCCTTCGAAATTAGATTCCTTGTGAACTTTGTACAGGCTATGCATTACCTCTTTAACACGTGCGTCGTTTTTTCTTATCCCGGTGGTTCTTAGGGCCTGCATTAAAAATCAAGCCAATGTATACGACAATAAAATAAATAAACAAATAAAATATATAAATTGTTCATTATGATGAACATAAATAATAAAATGTAACATAAACGATGCGAATTTTTGATAAATGGTCGCCTATGGTATTTTCGGGTTGCTATGACAGCTTTTCTATCAAACGTAGCTTAAAAATATACCTATTCGTAGTAGCAGGTAAGTATTAACGACTTTCGCTTGATAAGTAATCTGATTATTGAGTAACAGTAATCAAAAGGCAAAAAGATGCCCGTAATATTTCAGGTTACTGAAGTTGATATAAAAAGGTGTTATTTTAAACTAACCTGCAACCTACTACAAATCCTCCAAAAGAAATAGTTAGCTGCGTGACGTTTTATAGGGATAAATAAATGTATAGAAATAGATCAATGCTCAATATTATGGCTGTATATTATCCTCAATAGCACTATCGCTACTTTAGGTATGATTCTATTATCTGATGATATTTTTATAGTATGTATGTACCTTTGGAAAACAGAACCCATAACAATTAGTATTTAAAAACTTACGGCCAAAAATTTTCCAACTGGAAGTAATCCTGTTTCTTCATTCTTAAACATATCAAATAGGACATCATCAGCATTCTTATGTGGACCATCTCGGACTCTGATAAAAACGAACAATTAGCTATGTACATATTATTATATTGAAATTCAAAATTACGGACATCCGATCGGACACATAGATATTAAATAATAAAGTTATATTAATATTTAAAACGTTTGCTAATGGAATTATTGTACTTCGTTAGCAAATATTGAACAATGTTACGTGAAATTGGAAAAACCTGTTCAGGGTAATTATTGGTGTCACGACTGTGTTCTAATAATAACTCTATTTCTTTGACGTAATACGCGGGTGTGTCTGCGACGTAAACAGGTGCCCGAAGGCCCGAACAAACATTTACTCGGTACAATACATTATGTACACATCGAATACCATCACATGACGTTTTATATTTAGCCAAACGAGTGAACATTAACGAAAGCTTTGCATTTTCGTTTTTTTGGCGTGCGGTAGTTGAATTTACACAATTCGAAAACACGATTGGCGTTATTGATTCACGTGCGTGTAACATACGATTGGACGGCTACCAAATTTGTTTTCAGCTTATTCAACACACAACACTCCTGCATATAATAAGTCCCTCAGATCTCACAGTGATGACCTAAACTACCCAAATTATATTAATAATAATACAACATAATTACCTCAATATAATAACAATTATTATCTATTAATAATCGAAGAATAACCTAATGTTTCTTACGATTTTTTCGTAAAATACTATGTTCTAAAATCAAACTGAAGCCAATCGTATCAATAATGCATGCTTTTAATTAATTAAAAAAAAAACAAGTTATTTGTAATGTCTAAATTTTAAAATACATATACGAACAAAAAGCCAATTAAAAAACAAATATTTTTTCAACCAAACTCTTTGGTGTAAAATAGGAAAAAGCTAGTGCGTAATTAGCAAAAAATAAATTCATTCGAAACGAAATTTCGTATAAGCCTTTGTAGTTACATTTTGCGAAAATATTAAAAAATCAAAATTAGGTCCAAATATCTACATGCAGAACCAACACAAGGCTTACTAGCCCTGTACTCACGATTTAGGGTCGATGTTATGCACGAACGAATACTGCCTGCACCATGGAATGTGAACAAATTTTAATATAGGATTTTCATGAAATCTTATCAGCGATTTTTGAAAGTGAAATCACCACGAGATTAACTTTGATTTTTTGTCTTGAAATAGCGTCTAGAAGTCTAGATAAAGAGCTGCTAAATTTTTGTACAAATTTTATCAAATATGAAAAATCAAAACGGTTTTCCTAGCTAAGAGTGTCTCATCAAGATGAATAAATAGTTTTCAAAAATGTATCAAACAAAATAAATTATACATTGACTGAGATTTAATATTATAGTGTTTGTAAATTACAAATCTCGGTGATCGAAGTCTGCAGACGGCGCCGTTGCTTTAATTGTAGATCAATAAGTATGTGTCACCGGTTCATTAAAATCAATTTATGTTAAATGTACATAGGTTTCGAATACTGCGTCTATTGATTTTGTGTACATACCTTATATCGACGGATTGAATCGAATAGAAGTTGGGTGCTGAGTTGCGCCATTTCTGAAATTGACGTTTCATTTAATTCACATTATGGAACCGCATTATTGTATTGTACGTAATTAAGAAAGGAGAGGAGTGAAAAAAGGAACATAAACATCACAGGATTCGAAATTAGATATCATTGGAACACATAGAAAGACACTCACATCAGAGTTTTCAATTATATAGACGGGTCTCACTTGACTGTAGTGTCGAAAACAGGCGCATATCGAGGGCTTAAGAATCGGTGAGGCGAGTCGACGGAGCTGGCTAGCGTTCATGATGGTCGAGGACAGAACACCTGTAAGCGATACCCGCTCCGTCGATGCCGGTTGGGAATGGTGAAACCACGCAAGCGCTGTAGAGTATACTCGCGAAGCGCAGGCGCCAACTGAACCACATCGTCACGCCTCTCTGGCTTATCTTACTGTTGACTTTCAACGTTTACATGCTGACGATTACCACTAGTTCAATGTAAATTTTGTTAGTCACGTTTTTATCAAACAGTTTTTACTGTGCACACGCGGATAGTATTCATTCATTCAAAGGTATTGCCAAACGACAAAAAAAAACGTTTTTTCCTAAAATTTCTAAATATGAGCAATAGATAAAAAAATATTTAAAGAAACAAAGAATGTTGTTCATTACAGAAAATAATAATCATTAATTTACAATTAAAGGGTTACTTAAAACAATTAATTTTAAAATTAAACAATGTAGCATAATATGTTTTTCTCACGGTACTCGAATCCGGAATTCAGTTTGGTGGAACTTACATAATATGTTCGTAGACATCTACTAATGACAGTGGTAGACTAGTGGAAAAATTGGTTTTAATTTAACTAAAATAAGCGACTAACGAAATCCCGAAATCTCGTTTCCTCTTTTTATTGTTATTCCATTTTATTTTTGTATTAGACACGTGGCTTTAACCATCATAAAACACAAGATATTTGACAGATCTCTGAATTTTGTTAACGACATTATCAAGTTCCAAACAACAACATTTTGGACGATCGGCCTACCGAGAAATTACATCTGCTCGCTAGAAGATCTTTTCTTTATCGTTACCCCCAAAAGGCACAAAACAAGTTTTTGTACATAATTAGTTTGAATCCGGAATAATAAATGCCAATTATGGTAAATAAACAAATTATTCGTTATTTTTTTTTTTTTTTTTTCCTTTCTTTCTGGCTTTTGTTACTTAGATTAAAGTACAATTTTGCCAACGTCGGGTAGTGGAGGTATCAACATAATTATGCTAGGACATTTACATAACATTTACAGGCATGAACTGAAAATAGAGTTACCTATTTAGTTTTACAATTTTTGTATTTAACAGTTAGTAGGAACTACAATTTTATATTATTAGTGTCTATGAAAGATGCAAGCGAGTAGACTACCTTTTTACTGGGGAAAGTTAATAGGAAGTTCATGTTGATGGGGAAGGGGATTATGTTTTTTAATAAAGTATATAGGGAATCACAATTATTGTTAAGAATGCAGTTGAAGAATATATGATCCACAGTACCTTCCTCGGATCCACAGTCGCATATTGCTGTATTTCTTACTTTGAATTTGAACAGCTGGACAGGAGAGCAAACGTGACCCAGTCGCATTCTGATAAGAATGCTAGTGGTACTTTTGTTAAGATTTCTGTACTTAAAAAACCATGGGGAATGGGGTATTGTTGGTTGGATTATAGAATACTTATACTTAAAAGATTCCCATTCTATGCTCCAGTCACGGAATAAAGTTTTCTTAGCAATACTTAATATATCAGTCATTGTATTATAAAAAAAAATGTTATCACCGTGCAATGTAGCCTTTTTTGCCAAATCATCTGCATACTCATTTCCTTTAATGCCGACATGAGCAGGAACCCATGCTAGTTCAACAATGATATTACTGTTATGGCATCTAAGAAGGCATTCCTTTATTTTACAAATAATATGGTTATGGATGCAAGTTTTAAAAGGGTGACCGGAAATGGCCTGTAAGGCACTTAGAGAGTCTGTGAATATTACTGAAGGGTTGATAGATTTTTCCATAATATGAGTAATGCAGCTTAGAATAGCTATACATTCTCCACTAAAAACACTTGCCTCGACAGGTAATTTATGTAAACTCCAAACTTTTGTGGTTGCATTCAGAAAAGCAGCGCCCACATTGCTATTCGAATTCAATTTTGATGCATCAGTAAAAAATGTATACCAGCCAGGCCATTTCTCAGTAACAGTATTTAAGAAATTAGAGTTAATATCAAAGTTTTCATTTAGGCCAATATCTTTTACAATTTTTGGGACGTGGCAGAGAGCATTGAACGCTGTCTCATAAATTGGTAGCACATCAGATTGTACAGCTGGTGCTGAGAGGCATGTTATTTTTTCTAAGCTTCTAAGAAGGCAGGGCCAATTTTTATTTCTCCAATATTTTGAGTGCATGTAGGTTTTGAGTGAAATGAGTTTAGTAAGTACGAGGTTAGACTTTATGTGGGATACTTTGAATAAGAAGCGATCTGCTAGGTATTGTCGTCTTAAATGTAAAGGTGGATCAACACTTTCGACCTGCAATGCACGATTGGGAGACGATTTCATGGCCCCCAAAACAACCCGCAGGGCTTTTACTTGTATTTTATCCAAACGTGATAAAGTTTTTTTATCGCATGGTTCTAACATAATTGAGCCAAAGTCTAATATACTGCGTATTAAAGCGTTATATAGTAGTTTCTGAGAGTATGGGTGGGCCCCCCACCAAGTTCCCGAGAGAGTCCACAATAAGTTTATATTCTTTTCACATTTGTCAACTACCGTATCGACATGAGCTGTCCATTTAAGATGCGAGTCTAGAGTTAAACCGAGGAACCTAACAGTATTACAGATAGGAATAAACTCATCTCTGTATTTTACTGTGACAGGTGGGATATTTTTTTTCCTTGAGAATATAGCTACAGAGCTTTTGTGCGCTGAGATTTCCAAACCATGTTCTTCTATCCAAGTTCCGATAGATATCAGGCATTTGGTTAAAACAGATGCTGCCACAGGAATGCTCTTATGAGATGTGTAGATGCACATGTCATCAGCGTATTGGATCATTTGGCAATTACCTGTTAGTTTTCTGTGAATATCATGAGTGAAGATATTAAATAGTATCGGGCTTAATACTGACCCTTGAGGTAGGCCTTTCCAAACGTTCCTTCTATCTGTAAGTGATCCGTTGAGGAGTAGATGAATCTTACGATCATTTAACATATTGCATATAAATTGTACCAACTTGCAAGGTAAACTCAGCTGTAGCAGCTTGCTTCTGAGTACTGAAATTGGGACGTTATCATATGCAGCGGAAATATCGATAAAAGCAGCTACAACAGAAGCATTCGAAGAGAAGGCACTACGAATATCAGTGGTCAAAATAGAGTGGCAGTCTGTAACACTTTTACCTTTACGGAATCCAAATTGTACAGGTGGTAATATTTTTTGGTTTTCCATATACCAGTCTAGTCTATTTTTAATTAAATGTTCTGCTGTTTTACTTATAGTAGAAGAGAGAGCTATGGGTCTATATGAAGTATGATCATTAGGGTCTTTGTGTTGTTTCAAAACAGGGATAATAATTTGGTCTTTCCAAGAACTAGGAACAGAGCCTAAGCAGTACATGTGGTTGATGAGAGAGAGAAAATATTTAAGTGGCTTCGTTGGGGAGCGTTTCAAAAAGGAATAAGGGATGCCATCAAGTCCAGGAGCCGTATCCGGTAACTTTTGGAGGATAAATAATAACTCTTGGAAAGAAAACGGCTCGGAGAGCACGTCATCTTGAGGTCTGGTAATTTGGAAGGATGAGTTTCCAAGAGAAGGGGGTGCATAAGGAGGTGCGAGTTTATTGAGGAAATCGTATTTCCATTCATCGACATTAGAATTTGGCGATTGCGTTGTATTTTTAGCCGATCTATATCGCTTCACCGACTTCCAAACTGTCGAGGAAGGGGTACGCGGGGAGACGTTCTTACAAAAGTCCCTCCAACTCAGGGCCTTTTTCTTAGAAAATTCACGCTTACAGCGTGCTTGTGTTCTTCGCAGGTTAATAAAGTTTTCTAAGGTCATTGAATTTACAAATGTGGCTTCCAGAGAACGTCGAAGTTTAACTAAATCTGAACATTCATGGTCCCACCAAGGAGGTGAGGGTAATTTATTTGAAGCCCTTTTTATGGGTATTGATTTAATTCCTGCCTCATGGAGTGTTGCAATAAATTGATTATAACATGTTTCGACATTGCTGAAATTTACAACTGGTAACTGTTCGATTGCTAAGTTTAAGCAATGGCTAAAAAAATCCCAGTCAGCATTAGCAAGGTTATATCTGACATGTGTTGAAGGTACAGTATATGGGCTGCCACTAATTCTACCAGGAAAAGATACAATTATAGGGGCGTGATCACTGCCATAGGTGCAACATTCTATATTCCATGAAAGTAAGGAACCGAGTGAACTAGAGCAGAATGAGAGATCAATAGCGGAAGGGTTCTGAATCGGTGAGGTCCTACGGGTAGGCCTACCGTCATTTAGGATGACGAGATCGCAATCGTCTGTCATTTCTATTAGTTTCTTCCCCGGTGCATCAGAAGATATGGAACCCCAGTTACGGTGATGACAGTTGAAATCACCTAAAATTATTTTAGGCGAAGGAAGAGTGTCTAATGCTATCTTCAGATTGTTTATAGTGGAAACCAAAGGGTGTGGTAGATAGATGCTTATAATAGTAATCCATGATGAATTTATATAGATCTTTGCGGCAACGATGTATCCATTTTCTACAGGTGGACTGGAGAGTCTGACATACTTGATGCTAGTTTTAATGAGCAGCGCTGCTCCATCCCATCCCTCGTGCCTGTCGTGTCTCAAACAAGCATATCTTGGGACAGTGAATCTTGTGGAGGGCTTAAGCCATGTCTCAGAAAGAGCTATAGCAATGGGATTATATTTATTAATAAGGTATAAAAGATCGCTTCTATTCCGCGTTACACTCCTCGTATTCCATTGAAGTATCTGGTCCATTAATGTGTAGTAAAAGTTGATTTAACAAATTCATTTTTTCGGCAACGTTGGACGGTAAAGACAAAGTTTTTGATGTAATATTAGTAAGATTAAACAGTAAAGAGTCCAAAAGCTCTATGACTTTTGAAATAGCTATATCAGGAGGAGTGGAATTATGGGCTTTTTTTTTAACTAGCGCACAGCCATTTTGGGGTGTTGGAATTGTAAAACTGTGAATGAGTTCAGAATGGGTTTTTTGGTCGTAACCTGACTGTAGTTGAGTTTTGGGTCTGGGTTTCAGAAAGACGGTCTTTTTGTAAGAAATGGGGTGGGTGTTATCTTGTGTAGCTTGGTCTAACAGGTTTGGATGGTGACGAGAAGGGGGTTGTTTTACTACGTCAGCATAAGGTCGTCTGATGGGTGCTAAGCGTTTTGAGGCTTCTTGGAATGATATGTTTTCGGCGGACATAAGTGATTTAATTTGATATTGTCGCATGTATTCCGGGCACGTTTTGTCAAGGGCTGAGTGATTAGCATGGCAAAAGGCGCAACACATAGCATCGGGAGCGACATTGCATGTCTCTGCAGGATGGTCCTCTGAACACTTGTGGCACCAAATTTTCGACCTACATTGAACTTGTACATGTCCATACCTACAGCATTTGTAACATTGGACTACCGGATATTTATAAGATTCGACAACAAGGCTATTATGGAACAGAAAGGTGTTATGAGGTAATTTTTGACCATCAAAAGTTAAGACAACAGTTTCGCTGGGTCTCCACTCCGTGGTACCTTCTGAGCGAACTTTGTAATTCAGACGTCTTGCCTTGATTACTTTTCCGTAACCATGCGGTGTTTCAATAAACTCCGTTATTTCTTCATTTGAAAGTTCCGTACATATTCCTCTAACAATTCCAATACGAGTAATATTGAAAGTGGGTATAAATGCTTTATAGCCTTTCTCTTTTAACAGGGAGTAGTTATGAAAATCATTTGCTCCCTGGGCTGTAGAAAATTCTATCGATACACGGTTTCTACCAATCCGCTTAATACCACCGTTTTTCAGAGATTGTACTTTATTCTTATATAAAAATTGTCCGAATTTAACTGGGTGGAGGGAAACCGGTGAAGCCGGATCTTCGGTTACTCTAGAAACATGAACTATATAAGGTCCCTGATCTGTGTCGGCATATGGTCTATAGTACGAATTTAATCCACCTCTAGTGGATGCATTTTTAAAAGTATCAATTTTGGAGAGTTTTTTGGAAGCCAGCTCATCTGCATTGTTATCATATGGTTTACGTTTTCGGGGGGTACTCGTAACTAGGTCAACTGACATGTTTTCATTATAATTAGATGGTGAGGGTAGGTTGTCAATATCAGACTGGGCACTTAACGTTGAATATGATGGTGAGTTAACAGAACCGTTTTCTAAACTAATATCTATGCCTGGGTCAGGCGGTTCATTAGGTACAGAATCCATGACAAATATTTATCTCTATGTGTAACTCATAGAAATAAAAATTTGTTTTCAATTTGTATTAAAAACAATTCTGTACAGTAGACTTACTTACTAAATATTATTTACAAAATATATATTTACAACTTACTGACACCGTTGATTAAGCAAAACAGACAAAGAAACACAAACATGCAACAAAAACTATAAAACAACAGGTATAAAAAGACAGAATACAAAAAAAAAGAATATTAAAGGAAAAAGATATTCGTTAGCAACAAATACGTGATACCCGCACTGACGCTGTCTATCGAATCCTTATTCGTTATTGCTTTAGATGAATAGACTAGTACAACTAATTAATTATTAATTAATTTGCGGAAGCCATAGACATCATCACTACGTGAATGCCGTCACCTTCCAAGAGACATGAAGTGAAAGGTAGAAATAGAGACATTGGTGGCAAATATCCGTGCGGACTTACAATACACTATACCATCGGTTAATGCTGGTCTGCGATTGCAGCACTGGGGGAATGCTGCTGTCCGTTTACCTCTGAATTCCCAAGTCGCGTCATACGATGCCTATAGGAATATCGCTACTTGGGGCATATTACGTGCGAACTTCGACCTCCATGACGACCTGGACTTAGAGTCCATCAGTAAGTATCTATAGTCGGCGTCGATGCGCCACTTCGATAAAGCGGCACGACACGAGAACCCTCTCATCGTGGCCGCCGGTAACTACATTCCCGATCCTACGGACAGAATGGAAAGCTGTCGACGTCGCCCCAAACACGTCATTTCCACTAACGGTGCTTTTAGGTACCTCAAGCACCGGGCTCGACGAGTAAATTAATCCTCAGACACAGCCCACTGAGTTTCTCGCCGGATCTTCTCAGTGGGTCGCGTTTCCGATCCAGTGGTAGATTCTGCGAAGCATGGCTCTTGCTAGGGTTCGTGTTAGCAACGTCGTCAGGTTTGAGCCCCGTGAGCTCCCTACTAGTTAAGGTTACGCTGAAATAGCCTCTCCAGGCTCTCAGCTTGGTAGAGAAAAAAAAAGGGGCATATTAATATAAAATATTTTGAAATAATTTGATCAAAAAAAAAAAAAAAAACTTACTACTATTCATAAAACCAAAGCGTTAAATGAAATTCAAAACATTTTTTTTCTGGCTAGCATTCCGTCTCAATTACACCAAATAGTTTGAAGTTCGAAGAGGTTGTAAAATTAATATTTGCTATTTTAAATAGTTAATGTTCGATAAATTATACTGTAATATTAACAGCTTTATTTTGTTAACCTTCTAAAAGTTTTGGAAAAAAAGAGGAGGTTATCAATTTGACTTTTTATCTGTGTCATTTCAGAACTTTTGTATGCGAACCGATGCTTATGATAATTTTTTTATTTGAAATCTGGTACTTTTCATGTGATCCTATTAAAATTATTATTTTTAATTAGTTATCTGAGCAGTAGTTTTCGAGTTATTCTTATTAATACATATTGAATTGAATTCGAACTACTTATTCTTCTTTTAAATTGAAGAAGTTAGTTTTTTTTTTAAATATTCCTATGTCAGTATGCCAGTAAAAGCTATTAGTCAAATTAGTCAAAACATTTTTATTTAACTACCTATCTGCGAGTAGCTTCTTTCTATTCTAGTTTGGCCGTGATAGATGGAAGAGCTCTAGAGGAAAAGGTAGACCTAAGAAAAAATGGATGGATTGCGTGAAAGACGATATGTGTAAGAAGGGAGTGAGCAGAGAGATGGTATATGATAGAGAATTAAGGAAAGAGAAAACATGTTGCGCCGATCCCAGGCGACTGGGAGAAGGGCAGGAGAAATTCTTGATTCGTGGTGCTCGTTTTCATGAAGTTCTCATGAATTTCAGTATTTATTGTAACTTAAATGTAATTTTCCAGAACGTATCCAGCGTTTTATGACACATTTGATAACTGAAAGATTATTGATTATTAAAAAAAAATTGATCCTTTTAGCCAAAATAGGTTTTATGCTATGTCAGTCAATAGGAAATGAATTAATAACAAAATCACGTCATGTCTTAATCAGTAATGGCCATGTTACTTATTATTTTATTTTTGAGTCTTTTGAAGTCACCACAGATAAGTCTAAAAATAAAAAATAAACGTTACGAATTGATTTCCTGTAGCCGTCGGTTTTGTTCGTATGCGTAAATTGGACTTCAACTTGATTCATTCAGCGTGTTAATTGGTCAAAATACGACTTTATTTAAAAATATATATATCGTAGTCAGATCAATGGAAATGTCTAACGCAGTGTTGTTATCAAATTAGCCCCTTTCTTTTAATTTTTTTAAGATCCTTCACGTAGTTAAGTCATATTTTGTTGTAGTTTTTATTTGAGATATATTTTAACAGTCTCACGTTAATTAAAAAAAGAAATGAGATTTTTATTTCCTAAGCCATATCATTGAAACCTTGTGTATTTTAAGGTTCAGTCATGTCACCGAAATTTGAGAGAATAAAACATTAAAAGACAGATGAAAATTTATTTCATTGCTTCATTCACAAAGCTGTACACTTTTTGTTTTTATTGTTGTTTTATATGGGCAATAAGTTCACGGTTCAGCTGATGTTAAGGACCTGATTTAATAAGCACCCCAACATGAATACCGTGATTACATTGAGACAAACATTAAAATTTAAGCGTTTAAAACTAAAATATAGAATCTATTATTTTAGGAAAAAATAGAAAAGGATTAGGCAAACTTAATAAAACGTGTGAAAACCAAGACTATTAATTTTATTAATATTTAATGTAAGAGTTACTTAGCCTATAATAAATTTCCAAAAAAATAACAATTATCTATATTTAATGACAACATGCATGATTAAAATTTTAAAAACATCAACTAAATGGAATGATTTCAACGTCGTACGTATATTAAATTATAACAGTTCCATGAATGAGGAAGATATTTTCGCAAGATAATTTCAAACAACATCTTAATCACCTCAAAAGCATTGTCGCACTCCATCACGAAATCCTCGTATCTACCAGATGACAAATTTCTCATAACACACACTTTAACCGAAAGTGTTGGTAGCACGTGTACCACTAACCGCGAAAACTTTCTGCAAAAGATTTGCACGTAACTGACGCCTCCTCTGCGTACGCAGTACTGAGCCATTTCTCTTTGGCCTGCCGTTTATAAATACACTATATGGGAGTGCCAAAATATATTTGCCGGGAATGCTTAGTGTCTAGCTAATTTTAGATAGAACACAGAATATGAAAACGAAAACTTACAAAGCGCGGTTCGAGCTATACTTTATTTCTCTTCACAAATCTAACGTGAACCGGTTCCGTTGTCCTTAAAACTAGATCTAGAACAAATTTAAGATCTTCCGGTTTGGTTATTGGATACAGATTGTAACGACGCAATACAGCAGACAGAAGAGACTTCATCTCGAGTATGGCAAATTTCTGACCTAGAAACATAAACGAAATTAATTTTATGGTAAGTTCTTTAATGTGTCGACAGATGTGGCTACCGTTATACATACCTATGCAATTTCTGGGTCCAGCGCTAAAAGGTATGTAAGCGTAAGGGTGTCGGCCTTCGGTGTTATGTGGTAAGAAACGGTCCGGGTCAAACACAAGAGGATCTTTGAACAAATCCTCGCGGCGGTGTAAGTCAAATATTTGAATATGACAGTAGGTCCCGGCTGGTACGGTGTAACCATCTAGAACAGTGATTATCAAACTTATTTCTGTTACCGCCCCCTTTGAAAATCAATTACTTTTCAGCGCCCCCCATTTTTTATACACCCCTAAAACTTTAAAACCACAATTTCATTAATTTAATTAATAAATGTTGTATTAATTTTAGTAAATGTAGTACCACGTAGTACATAATTATGTATTTGTAGATGCTATTATTGTTTCTTCATATTATTATATGTCCGTACATTGCTACGTAGCGTGTATTTACAAATTTGCAAAGTAAAAATGAATTCTTCTCATCAATATGTTTGTTTAAATTCAGAATCACCAAAATAAATTGCTAGTTCACTGTACTATTACTATGCTAATTTATTAGAACGAAACTATTTTTGTTGAATATCTTTCTCATTAATATAAGATTCTCATCATAAGATAATTAAAAATTTATATTTCGACTAGTAAATAATACTACTAACAATAATAACTTATTAAACTACGAATAAGCTAAACCTGGAAGTCGTAGAGGATTTCATTTATCTGGGCTCCGTCATAGCTAGTAATGGATCCTCTGAAAAGGACCTCAGAAGGCGAATCAGTATGGCAAAGAGAGCTATGTCCCAAATGGACCGTGTTTGGGCGGACAGAAACATCTCGAGGAATACCAAAAAGCAGCTCGTCACCCCCTCGTCTTTTCCATTTTTCTCTACGGCCACAGAGATTTGGACCCTCAAGAAAGCCGATTGCCAACGCATCGAAGCGTTTGAGATGTGGTGCTGGAGGAAAATGCTCGGGATTCGTTGGACAGAACACAGAACCAACGAATCCATTCTTAACGAGCTCAAGATTCCAATGCGCCTCAGCACTACATGCGCGCGGAGAAGTTTCGAGATCTTTGGACATGTCGCCAGAAAGAGAGGTGAAAATCTGGAAAAGCTGCTGGTAACAGGCAAGGTATGCGGGAGAAGGCACAGAGGCAGAAATCCAATGCGCTGGTCGGACCAAATACGCTCCACTCTCAATATCTCAGTCCACGTCGCTATCCACACAGCCGAGGACAGGCAGGAATGGCGCAAGATGATGCAGGAGAAAGTTATTAGAGGAGGCCACGACCCTCAGCACTGAGGATTATCGACGCAAGAAGGAAGGAAACTACGAAAAATAAATTAATATCATTTATGGTTTGCTGAGTTTGCTCGTCTTGCCACCGTTGTGGTGGCGCATGTCGTCGGCAAAATCAGCAGATTGGGCCTCGACGTGACACTCAGTAAATCCGAGGCCATGTGATTCCACAGGCCCCGGAGAGTGCCACCTGTCGATACCCATATCGCGGTTGGAGGCGTCCGTATCGGGTCGGGGTGCAGTTGAAGTACCTCGGCCTCATTCTGGACAGTCGTTGGACCTTCCGTGTTCACTTTCAGAATCTGGTCCCTCGTTTGTTGGGGGTGGCCGGCGCGTTAAGCTGGCTTCTTCCTAACATCGGGGGGCCTGACCAGGTGGCGCCCGTGTGGGGCCAGTCACTGGCCGTGGGGGGTAGCGAAGTTGCTGCAACGGCCGCAAGGCACCATCGCGGTCAGGATCATCCGTGTTTATCGCACCATCTCTTTCGAGGCGGCGTGTGTACTGGCTGGGACGCCGCTTTGGGTCCTGGAGGCGGAGGCGCTCGCCGCTGACTATCAGTGGCGGGCTAACCTTCGTGCCCGGGGCGTGGCGCGTCCCAGCCCCAGTGTGGTCAGAGCGCGGAGGGCCCAATCTCGGCGGTCCGTGCTGGAGTCATGGTCCAGGCGGCTGGCCGATCCTTCGGCTGGTCATAGGACCGTCGAGGCGATTCGCCCGGTTCTTGTGAATTGGGTGAATCGTGACAGAGGATGCCTCACTTTCCGGCTCACGCAGTTACTCACTGGGCATGGTTGCTTCGGTGAGTTCCTACACCGGATCAGAGCCGAGCCGACGGCAGAGTGCCACCATTGTGGTTGCGACTTGGACACCTCAGAGCATACGATCGTCGCCTGCCCCGCATGGGAGGGGTGGTGGCGTGTCCTCGTCGCAAAAATAGGAAACGACTTGTCGTTGCCGAGTGTTCTGGCATTGATGCTCGGTGACGACGAGTCGTGGAAGGCGATGCTCGACTTCTGCGAGTGCACCATCTCGCAAATCGAGGCGGCGGGGCGCGTGAGAGATGCACAGGCCCGCCCCCGTCGAGCGGTGTCCAGGGAGGCGGATCTCGCCCAAGCCCTGGCCTTCCTAAGTGTTTCGGGTCTCCCTCACATGTCAGCCTGGGCTGCGGCGAAGGGGGCCTAAGAAGACGACGTGCAAGCTGCTCTGCATACGTTTTACGTATGAGCATCCGGGTGATGGAAGGCCGGCTATCCCCAACCCACCCTGGTTCTGACCCAGCGGGGTATTCCCTAGGATAGACCATTCTAACCGGCGCCATCTAGGCGGGCTTCGGACAGCCTGCCGACCGAGAGGGCTGGTGGTTGTGGCGCCGACGACTGCCAGTCCGGCATCCCGAGGGGGAGGGTGATGGGAGAGATGTGCTCCGCACTAAACACTTCACTTTCCCCCCTTTGCCTTTTCATGAGCTCTGTCTCATGCGAGGTTTGGATGCTGGTTGTTGAGCGACAGGAGGTTTTAGTCGGTACGATTCCGACATGCGCCGCCCTCCATCCCCAGTGAAAGGCGGAAGTCCGGCGATTTCCATCTGACAAAAAAAAAAGTGTGGCACTCGGGAACTGCGGCGGTAAAGCTGTTGCATAGCATTTTTTATCAACTTATGACATTATAATTAGACAATGATAATTTAATATTAAAACAATAATAAAACAATACCACGCTATATTAAACCTTAATAAAGGCAAAACCTTAACTGTCCCCTTCACACTCATAAGCTAAAGCGCACGAGAGAGAGATGGGCAGACTTTTTATGATTCGCATGCAGTGTGACATCACGCCACGCGCTTATTCACAAACACTACACAAGCGCAACGTGTGAATGTGTTGAACGCGAGCTACATGGTAGGCGGAGTGAGGGCAGTTAGGTTTTTTTCGTTACGGAATTTCATGATTCGGTCCCCGCGCTCAAGGCCCGCGATAAAAGCTATGCAATAGCTTAAAAATTTATGAACTTGTAATAAAATCTCTTTGGCTATACTATTTGTATCTATTTTTTTTGTTCTTTTTTTTTTTCAACAGGACAAAATCGCCGGATACCCACTATTTGTATCTGGCTGGTTTTGGTATCATTAAAAGTTTAATTTCGAAAGAAGATAATTCCAAATTAAAATTAGGAAGATGTGTGATTTTTATTTATTTTTCGTACTGTCAAGATGAGTGAATCTAATGAAGATATTCGATACATTTGAAAATTTTACTACGAAAAAAGTAAAAAAGCAACGCAAGCCGTGAAAAAAATTGCGATGTTTATGGACCTAGTGCTGTCTGTGAGAGTAGCACAAATTTGGTTTAAGCGTTTTCAATCCGCAAATTTTGATGTCAAAAATGCACGTCGCTCTGGTCGCCCTGTTACGGATAAAATCGATGCCATTTTTGAAAAAGTGGGGCAAGATCGGCATATCAGTAGTTACAACGTAACTGAAGAACTGGGAATTGACCACAAAATAGTTATGGCGCATTTGAAAAAAACTGGGTACACAAAAAAGCTCACTGAAAGAAACCTAATGAACCGTATACTTTTTTTTTTTTTTTTCGGATAGAGGTCCGAACCACCTACGAGGTCCCCGCGCAAAAG
Organism: Bombyx mori; assembly: GCF_030269925.1. Classification (NCBI taxonomy): domain Eukaryota; kingdom Metazoa; phylum Arthropoda; class Insecta; order Lepidoptera; family Bombycidae; genus Bombyx; species Bombyx mori. Next base: position 11,914,945 of record NC_085111.1, read on the forward strand.
GGGCGCGCGAGGTATGTGAGACTCAACGGTCTGCATGGTGTTGTGAGCAGACCGCGGGCCCAAGGATTTTAGGACCCACCCACTAAACGACTCCCCTGCACTCTTACACCCGACGTCCGATCCCCTCCGAGGTCAGAACCCGGATGAGGTAGGGGGGCTACCGCGGTCAATACTACAACCAGACGGCGCGGCTCACCCCAAGGACGCCCAGCCGACGGAGCCTTCGAGGCGAATCGAAGGCTCTGAAACGTCGGCCGTCTCGGTACGGCAGCCCGTCGGGCCGCCCAGACGGTGCTGCCGGGTCGGGACGCGATACACCGTCGACCGGTCGCTCTAATCACTCCACGGCAGCGCGCTAGAGTGCTGGTAGCGCGCCGCGCGGCCTCACCCCCTCAGGTCGCCCCTTGACCTTCACCGGGGGGAGGCCGCCACCTACAGGGAATGAACCGTATACTAATTTGTGATTCTTTATTACGACGTAATGAAACCGAACCATTTTTGAAGAAGCTGATAACTGGAGTGGATCACGTACGAGAAAGGTTGTGGTCAAAGGCCGGTCAGGCTTCACAGACTCTGGCGAAACCCGGGTTAACTCGCAACAAGGTGATGCTGTGTGTGTGGTGGGATTGGAAGGGCATTATACATTATGAACTGTTACCACCAGGCAGGACCATCGATTCTGAACTCAACTGCGAACAACTGATGAGATTAAAGCAAGAAGTTGAGAGAAAGCGGCCGGAATTAATCAACAGAAGGGGTGTGGTTTTTCATCAGCAAAATTTAAGAGAGCTTGGCTGGGAGGTGTTAATGCATCCGCCATATAGTTCTGACCTTGCACCTTCAGATTTCTACCTGTTTCGGTCTCTTCAGAATTCTTTAGGCAGTGTCAGGTTAACATCACGAGAGGACTGCCAAAAACAATTGTCGCGGTATTTTGATCAGAAGCCCCAAAATTTCTATAGCAATGGGATCATGTCCCTACCTACAAGATGGCAAAAAGTTATCGAACAAAATGGTACCGACATACTTTAGTTAAATGTCATTATCATTATCATCATCAGCCTTTATCTGCCCACTGCTGGACATAGGCCTTCCCCAATGCCTTCCACATAATACGGTCCTCCGCCTTCCGCATCCAACGACTTCCCGGCGTGCGCACTAAGTCGTCAGTCCACCTGGTTGGAGGACGCCCCACGCTCCTTGTACCCATCCGTGGCCTCCATTCGAGTTAAATGTGAATAAATTATATTAAAAAATGTTGTGAATTTTCATAAAAAATGCGAAGGAACTTTTTCCTCAATCTATTATTATATAGAAATAAAATAGTAAACAATGTTTACAATAAGTGAGCTGTTTAGGCTTACTATACTATACTATTTGACATTGGACGGTAATGGGTAAATTGTAAAAAATAATAATCTAAGACAAGTTTTTGAACAATAATTATATACGCATTTCCATTTTATATAAAAATTATGATTCTTACATCAGTAATTTCTTATAACATGCAAGGAAAATGCTTTAAAATGCCCTTATGTTAAAAACAAGAAAGAAAGTAAAGAAAACCTCAATTTGTGTTAGTTTTTTTTTTTTTTTTTTTTTTTCTTTTATTGCCCTTGTAGGCAGACGAACATACGGCCCACCTGATGGTGAGTGGTTACCGTCGCCCATGGACTTCAGCAATGCCAGGAGCAGAGCCAAGCCGCTGCCCAAATATGTACTACGTATGTGTAATATTTTAAAACTCTGCATGGTAGCTTTTTTTTTCTAATGCTTAAAATAATTTCTAGCGCAATGTAATTAAGGTAAAATTGCTCTAATTTTTTAACTTTCATCGATCATGTTCCGCAGAAACTTGTTACAACTTGATTGCGTACGGTGTGTGGGCTATCCTACGAAATCTATGTTAATTATTTTAAGTTTTTATAACATCATACAGGATAGAAATATAAACTAATTATTCGTTATTGTGTAGTAGGTGATATTAATTTTAGTAAAATTTAAAATACTACACAGTAAATGAAATTACAAATTTTACAGCGCCCCCCTAACCCACATCAACGCCCCCCATTTTTTCCTGGACCCCTTAACGCCCCCCTCTAGGTTTCAAACGCCCCCCAGGGGGCGTTATCGCCCACTTTGAGAAAGACTGATCTAGAATAATATCAAATCTATTTAAATATGAAAACAAGTAATCAATTTCTTTTGTATGAATACATTTTAAACATAAAAGTAGTAACAAGGCTTACGCGAATGAAAAGAAAGGTTTACATCAGTAATACGTACTGAGGTTGATTTCTTCGCTTAAAATACGGCCCATTGATGGTACCGGTGGATATAATCGTAAAGATTCTTTGATGCACCTTTCTAAATAGCGCATTTTAGATAGATCTTCTATGTCAGCGGCTCTCGTTGATTCACCGAAAATTTCATCCAATTCTTCAATTATTTTATCCTAGAAAAATAAATGGTTTTTTTTTTTTTTTTTTTTTTTTTTTTTTATGATTGAAGGATTACTGGTGGCCCGGAGGCCTTTCCAGTTTCACCAGGACAGGTGGGCGAGCAAAGGCTCAGCCAGGAGGGGTGGGATTTGCTAACAGCTACCCGAGCGCCTCCGAAGGAGACCTAACAGCTCAAGAGCAGCTGCTTCGCGAATGAATCTACTACCGGATCGGAATCGCGACCCGCTGAGAAGATCCGGCGAGAAACTCAGCGAGCTGATTCATGGGTTAGGTTGCACGGCGAACTCTTTGTCGAGTTCGACGAGTACGGTTACCGAGGTCCCTAAGCCTGCTTCTAGAGCTGAAGGCGTCTAGTGCGAAGGTTATTGGATCTGATGGATCCGTAAGGACGTGTCTAGGGCGTCGACGGTGACTGGCTCCTGCATGATCAGGATTCGGGGAGTAGTCAGCGGCGGCTACGATAAGGCGATTATCATGACGCATAGCCTTATCGAAATACCGTTCCGACGCTGACTTCATGTATTTCTGTATAGATTCGAGGCCCAGGTCGTCGTGTAGGTCAACGTTCCTCACGAACCACGGAGCTCCGACGGCTAACCTGCAAAAGCGGGATTGTAGAGATTGAAGGGTGTCTATGTGCGTGCGGGCCGCGTGAGCGAACACCACACTCGCGTAAGTCATGACGGGCCTTATGCAAGTTTTGTAAAGTGTCACCTTGTTCCGAAGGGACATTTTACTCCGCTTACAAATCATGGGGTAGAGTCTACCGAGAATAAACGCGGCACGGTCACGGACTGATTTTATATGCGGGCGGAATGTCATCGATGCATCCAGGGTAACGCCCAGGTACTTGACCTTCCTGGCCCAGGGTATGGATTGACTAAAGAGAGTAATCGGGGGTGTGAGATTCCTCCTCCTAATACGGGAGGAAATCCGTGTGGAGCTTCCCCTCTGAAAGAGCACCGCAGTACTTTTCGCTGGGTTGATGTCTATGCGCCATTTTCGGAACCACTGTCCTAGGGCTAGGGCTGCGCTCTGAAGCTTCTTCGCGATTAGGGACTTGTTTCTACTGGAATAGTAAACAGTCGTGTCGTCGGCGAATAAAGCTAAATGGGTCGGTGGCGACCGGGGAATATCGTTAACGAATAAGCTAAATAGGAGGGGTGAGAGGACAGAGCCTTGCGGGACTCCAGCTGTGAGAGGTCGTGGGGAGGAGCGGGTTCCCTCGACTCGATATCGAAAAGAGCGGTTCGACAAGAAGTCCCGTATGATGAGCACGAGACTATCCGGCACACCCATGTTGAATAGTTTGAAAATCAAACCGTTGTGCCAGACTTTGTCGAACGCTTTTGCGACGTCGAAGAAGAGAGCTCCCGTGTATAACGGTTTTGGTCGATTAAGCCCCACAAGAATGTGCTCCGTGAGGCGGTGCACCTGTTGAACGCATGAGTGATTTGTACGGAATCCGAATTGTTCATCGATGAGAATGCCCTTGGATGAGACGAAGTCTCTGAGGCGTTTGTAGAGCAGACGCTCATACAGTTTGCCTAGAGACATGAGGAGGCTAATCGGGCGGTAGCTCGTCGGATGATTTTTTGGTTTACCGGGTTTATGTATGCCGATAACGTCCGCTTCTTTCCACACCGCGGGAAAGATACAGTTCGCCATAGCGGCATTGAAAATAGATGCCAACATCACGATGAGTTGGACGGGTAGAAGTTTAATAACGCGGTTGGATATACCGTCGGAACCGGGAGCCTTGCGAGGACGTAGGTCTTTGATCAAGTCTTTAACTTCCATCGGGGTGACGGGTGGTAACACATCAGAGGGTGGCAAGGAGGCTCTGCGTTCTACCTCACTGTCTACTAATTCTACATGCACAGGGTCCACGGATTGAGTGCTGGGCGTGCACTGGGTTTGCAATGTATCGGCCAGCAGCTCTGCTTTTTCGTCATCATCGAACGCCGTGAGTCGGCCTGAGGGGCCTACGAGGGGGGGCATAGTTACTACCGTATCCGATTTGAGAGTACGAGCTAAGCGGTAGTAAGACCTTTGGGAGGGCGCGAGTTCTTCTAAGAAATCAGACCATCTGGCATCTCGGACTTCGGCGATGCGAGACTTTACGTCGCGTTGTAGGGCACGCATTCGAATACGATTTTCCGCGGTAGGATACCTGTCGTAGGCGCGTATCGAGGCGTTCTTAGCTCTAAGGAGTTCCCTAATATCGTCGGACAATTTGAAGCGGTGAAGGAAGTCCTCCGCTACAACTTGTTTCGATGACCTATCTAATGTCGAGGTGATGTGTGACGTTAAGATGTCTATGGCTTCAGCGGTATCCTGAGGAGACGGGGTAGAGTCCGGGCTAAACGGTAGCGATGGTGGATCAGATTCAGCCAGGCTGATGCCCAGCGTGTGCCAATCCACCACAGTCCTCGTGACGGGAACGGAATCGGGAGCGCGACCGAGCTTCATAACGACGGGACGGTGGTCTGAATCTAACTCTGAAACTACTTCGATCGAGTGTAAGCGCAGAGTTACGTTTTTTAATAACGCTATGTCGAGTATATCCGGGCGATGCGCGATATTTAGCGGGTAGTGAGTCGGGATTAGCGGAGCGACGATATCGAAGGCGAGATTATCGACTAACGCGTCAAGCCGCAAAAAAAAAAAAAAAAAAAAAAAAAAAAAAAAAAAAAAAAAAAAAAAAAAAAAAAAAAAAAAAAAAAAAAAAAAAAATAAAAAAAAAAATGGTTCGCTCATTACAAATGTATTAAATTAGTAATCTATATATTTTCGAAGAGCACCTACTTGAATTGATTTGTGGTTTGCTATCAACATAATGCAATAAGTTAATCCGGTAGCAGTAGTGTCGTGACCCTGCAATAATAACAAGTAACACAGCAATCAAATTGTTGTTTAATAATAAAACGATTCGTTTTAAAATATTACTTACTTCAAACATGAATGTGTCGATTTCTTCTTGAACGCCAATTTCGTCAATTAATCCATCTCGTTCTGCCTTTAGCAGGAGATCCAACATAGCTGTTTTTTTCTTGTTAAAATAAATGGAATGTTCGTCAGCTTGTGTGTCTTTTTCATCGTCAAAATTATTACCTCCGTTCCCTCTTATGTATTGACGGCGATCTTTTATTACTTTTTTAGTGAAGCTATGAACTATGTTTAAGTGTTTATTTTGCTTTCCCAGTGTGTACAAGTTGTAAATGAAGTTGTTGTGGAGAGGTAATCTAGCTAGTCTGTGCACGAATTGGTTTCCGAGCTCACATATAGCATTCTTATATGATCTTCCTGCTTCAGACGTTTCGCTACCAAGTTGGGTTCTCATTGCAGTTTCTGGAATTTAATTACAATTTCATTACTTGTTTTTTCTTAGATGTTTATTCAAAACGTAAAAGAACTGAATTTTATTACTTTGTATTAAATTTAAATTTACAAAAATTAAATTATACCGCAAATTGAATGAAGTGTGTACTCCGAGATAGCAGGAACAACATTAATACTTTTGCCCTCAGTGTCCTTTAGATTCTCAGTAAAACGCTGACTATTTTCTTCCAGAATGACACAGAACTGCTTCAAAATGTTGAAATGAAAAGCTGGTGTCAGTATTTTTCTTCGTTTTTGCCATTTCGTACCTAAATATAATATATGTGCATATAATACCCGTTGTGTTATCAATGCATCTGGTCTCGTCTGGATAATATTATATAGCAAACACATAAAAAAATAATATATAAAATACATTTTTTTATTGCCTTTACAGGCAGACGAGCTTACGACCCACCTGCGGTAAGCCGTACCACCTGGTAAGCCGTTACCGTCACTCATGGACGTCAGCAATGTCAGGGGTAGAGCCAAGCCGCTGCCTGCCATTGAGTACTCTCCGCAAGCCTTGAAGCCTTTGAAGAAAGACATGTCACAGCGCTCGGGAAACACTGTGGAGAAGAGTTCATTCCAAAGCCGGATGGTAGGTGGCAGAAAAGATCTTTGGAAACTCAAAGTTTTATTTAATTTTTATTTATTTGATGGTTGGACGAGCTCACAGCCCACCTGATGTTGAGTGGTTACTGGAGCCCATAGACATCTACAACGTAAATGCGTCAACCACCTTGAGATATAAGTTCTAAGGTATCAGTAAAAAACCGAACCGAAGCACACAACCGTTTCAAACCGAAACGCATTACTGCTTCATGGCAGAAATAGGCAGGGTGGTGGTACCTACCCCCGCGGACTCACAAGAGGTCCACAAGAGGACCAGTAAAGATATATATCGATATATATCATTTAAATCGAATTATATGCTTAAAAAATCACCTGTACTCAAAAGTAATCCGTCTCGTAGCCAATCACTCAAAAAGTTGTACACAGGACTCTTTGTAATATGTTGTGTGCTTGAAATAATAGCCTATAAACAAAACCGTAATGTACCCTTTTAAAGGTGGATCAAGTCTACAAATATCTATGTACTCTTCTTTTCTTCATCAAATATATTCATATAACTATACAAAGATTTTAGAAACCATCATCGACTATATAGTAATATTTTCAACATAGGTTCAACATAGGTATAGGGAATTGTTTAAGTTTGTTGGGAATCAGAGTATCAAGTTGGCAATGAACTTGTTAGTGCAATTTGACTTTTTGTATGTAATTATTATATACGCTAGAAACGTTCCTAGCGTATATAATAATTGCATACAAAAAGTCTCTCCAAGCGTACGTACGCTTGCGGAGACTCCTCACCCCTAGATAGCGGCTTGATTATGCCCCTTGCTATTGCTAATGTCTATGCTAGTCCTTGCTAATGCTGTCACTAACTCCAGACCGCAGCTACCACCATGGGACAGTGGTTCCGGAAGTGGCGCATCGACATCAACCCCACGAAAAGCACAGCGGTACTCTTCAAAAGGGGTCGCCCTCCGAACACCACTTTGAGCATCCCACTCCTGACTAGGCGCGCCAACACCTCCGCCTCCGCCATTCGCCCCATCACGATGTACGACCAACCCATACCGTGGGTCCCGAAGTTCAAATACTTAGGCGTCATCCTCGACAGAGGGATGACATTCCGCTCCCACTTAAAGACGGTACGCGACCGTACCGCCTTCATTTTAGGACGTCTCTACCCGATGATTTGCAGGCGAAGTAAATTTTCCCTTAGAAGTAAGGTGACACTCTACAAATATTGCATACGCCCCGTCATGACATATGCAAGTGTAGTGTTCGCTCACGCGGCCCGCGCTAACTTAAAATCACTCCAAGCCATTCAATCCCGTTTTTGCAGGATAGCCGTCAGAGCTCCGTGGTTCGTCAGGAACGTCGACCTGATAACGACCTGGATTTAGAGTCCATCAGTAAGTATTTAGAGTCGGCATCGATGCGCCACTTCGATAAAGCGGCACGACACGAGAACCCTCTCATCGTGGCCGCCGGTAACTACATTTCCGATCCTGCGGACAGAATGAAAAGCAGTCGACGTCACCCCGAACACGTTATTTCGGATCCTCCCGATCCACTAATGGTGCTTTTAGGTACCTCAAGCACTAGTCATCGTTCCCGTCGAACCCGTCGCTTGCGACGAAGGGCTCGACGAGTAAATTAGCCCATAGGCACAGCCCGGTTTCTCGCCGGATCTTCTCAGTGACTCACGTTTCCGATCCGGTGGTAGATTCTGCGAAGCACGACTCTTGCTAGGGTTCGTGTTAGCAACGTCGTCAGGTTTGAGCCCTGTGAGCTCACCTACTATTTAAGGTTACGCTGAAATAGCCTCTCAAGGCTCTCAGCTTAGGTAGGAAAAAAAAAGCTGTCACTGCAAATGACCATAAGCGACGGTGATTATTTACCATCAGAACCGTACACTCGTCTGCCTGCAAAGCATTAAATAATTACTAAAGCCAAACTGATTAAAGTTTGGCTTAAATGTACATGTTACATGTACATGTTACAATATGTAATTAATAATGTACTGTTACGCGGGCTCGGGATAAATAAAAAAATTCTACCGAATTACAGGTTAACACCGTATTAGCACTTAGAACACTTAAAACACTCAACAAACACTTTAAAACTCTCAATTCGCTTCTTCCGCTTCGCTTCAAGTGATTCGTTCGCTGTTTCGCTCAGAGTAGTTCCAATTACTGACTGAGTGCGTGCCATCACTGCAACGCTTTTGTAGCCGATACCACATGCCTAAAGTTATCAAGAATATTCCACACATTTCGAGTATTGTGTTTCCGCTATCTGGCAGCAGATGGCGTTGTACTTCTCGAGCGTTCAATTACAATTGCCATATCAATTGATTATTTCTTGATAAATGATAATAATTGATGAATTTTTAAGCTATCTACATTCATAAGTAATTTGTACTTAGTAATTTGTAAATATGTAGGTGGATACAAGTACGTTTTGTAATAAATACCTCAATTTCATCGGGTCCGTATATATTTAAGGCTCCTATACCAAAAGACCAAAATCTATTTAAATTCGGCCATTGGGCTGCATTTTTTCTTGTCGATGCGAATAATTCAGCTGAAAAAGATATAATTATCGTAATGTAATGAATATTTTTAAACAGCTTTTTCTATGTTCAAATAACGGACAATTATAATGTGCTATAGGATTATCTGTGAACTACGTCACAATATTAAATTTCAATCTAAAATGTATTAGTAGAATCTCTTTTTTTTTAAACCGGTTTAAAAATTCTGTCAATGACTAACTACCCTTTAACATCCCAACTAGTAATAACAAAATATGAAAAAGTTAAAATTATTATATCGGTTTCCTGTTTTAGTTTTTGAAGTTCATATATTATTCGTATAACAGTAAGGAATCCCACTAATGAGTAAAGCTCGCTACTGTACATATATAATTTTTTATCCTCCTCCTTGTGTCGTATTCCTCAAAGCTGAGGGTCGAGACTACCATTCTGTATCAATTTCTCTCGCATGATCATTCTTCATCTGTTCCTGTCTCTAGCGGTATGGAGGGCGGTGTGAGCTCTGGAATCAAGAGCGGTGCGAATCTGGTCGGACCAACGTATTGGGTTGCGACCACGAGGCCTTTTGCCATACACCTTACCGGTCACGATGAGCCTCTGGAGGTTGTTTCTAAGTATCTTTTTTTTATTGCTTATATGCTTGGACGAGCTCACAGCCCACCTGGTTGTTAAGTGGTTATTGGAGCCCATAGACATCTACGACATAAATGCGCCACCCACCTTGAGATATCAGTTCTAAGGTCTCAAGTATAGTTACAACGGCTGCCCTCCCTTGAAACAGAAACGCATTTCTGCTTCACGGCAGAAATAGGCGGGGTGGTGGTACCTACCTACCCGTGGGGACTCACAAGAGGTCCAATCACCAGTATTTACTGTCCGCGCACGAGCTCCGAGGATTTTTAAGGAATGTTGACGTAATGAGCTAGTGTTGTAATTAGTCGATATTGCGCTATCGATACTAACACATCTTAAGCCTTCGTGCGAGTGTAAATTATAAAATAGTTTTATGAGAGTATTATGTACTTGAAATAAATAAAGTAAAACGTATGAATTTCATTTAATGAACTGATTTTTATTGAACAAAATGAACGTGAAATCTTATTAATTACTCTCGCAATCAGATTAATCAGTAGTTGAAGAACTTGATGTACTCTCCTCTTGATGTCACTCTCCTCACATACTTCAATAATAAATGATTCGACAAAATCTGTTTGCACAAATAGCTATTTAATTTGATGAAAAAGGAATGGCGAGCACTAGCATAATAAACATGTCTTAGCATTAGAGGAATATTACTGGCAAAAGGCTGACTTAATGGTCCTCCATTAAGTCATCCAGTGCTAACGGATTACCACTTTTTTCGTGATTTGGACAATTTTCTACGTGATAACAAGTTTTCTTCCCAGGAGGCAGTACAAAATGCTTTCACGCAGTTTGTAGAGTCTAGATCATCAGAGTTCTATCGTAAAGGCATAAAATATGACCTTCCTACTAGATGACAGCAATGTATAGATAATAATGGTAAACATTTTGATTAAATAAATATGTTAAATAAAAATTTAAAAAATACAATTTTTCAGTATAAATCGGCAATTTCATAATATTTTAACCTCTAATATTTACGTACGAAATGCAGTACAGTTCAATCTTACCTGGTGACAAAATAACATCCAAGGCATTTCCAACGATGAAATAACCTCTTGGTCCCGGAATTCTTCTAAGTAATCTAGCTCTGTAGTTATAATTTAACAAGAAATGAATTGTAAGCAACAGTAGTAAAATAAGAATAAAGTACATCCACATTTTGAGTTAATTTGAATATAACAGAACGAAAAAAAGCACGAATCTAAATAATATAATTTAAAAGTCATTCGTAAGTAAGGTTTGTAACTAGACTGATTTTCAATAAGCCGATACTATTTATCATTTAATTCCATTACAATCATACTATTTATAGTTCATTATTGGTCGCTTGAACCCGCCAATACCAGTCGTTATCATTTAAAATGAAGGTGGACTTCGCTCAGACTTGAACAACAATAAATAGTAATCAAAGACAACCAATACAAATTGCGATATTAATTTCGTATGTGTTTACTGATTGTCGGCGCTTTTCTACGTTTTACTTATTATTATTATATTATTATTATACTATTATTATACGACGTGGACTTTGCGGCAGGTCGAGAGAAAGAAGATTGATGCTCTGGAGATGTGGTGCTGGAGACGAATGCTTGGTATTTCATGGACCGAACTTCGCACCAATATCTCCATTCTTCGAGAACTCGGCATTAAGCAGCGTCTTTCGGAGCTCGTGCATGGACGCATACTATCATTTTTTGGACATGTCTCCCGTCGAGGAAATGACTCCATAGACCACCTTGTCGTTCAGGGCAAAGTAGAAGGCACCAGACCGCGTGAAAGGGTGCCCATGCGATGGACCGACCAGATCAAGTCGGCAGTTGGCGGCTGTTTGCATGAGTGCACCAGGCTCACCACAAACCGGGAGGAGTGGCGATTGCTCGTGAGGCGCATAACATCTGCCCACAACAATGATGCTGGATGACGACCACGACCGCTCTGACAAGAGTGATACGACATACGAGATACGAGATTATTATACATACTATTATTATTATTTTTCTTTTTTGTACGTAAATTACTTTTCCCCTAGTGGTCGAAATTCTATGATCATTCGATCGTTTATTTGTTATTTAGGTTTTATTGTGTTAAAAACAAAATAAACGCCCACAATTTTGTTTATTGATAACACCAAATCTCGCAAATACGTAAAGAACAAAATAAAAAATGTCATTTAACAAACAAAAAAAAGGTACTGAACTCTTTTGTCTTTATCCCTTTAAATATATTTAGATGATTTAAGCATTGTCATTCGGAAATTGATGGTATAGATATTCAACGCTAAAGCTTCCCTGGTGTGCAAATAACAGCTGAAAAGCTTCCCCTGGAAAGAAGCTATCCCTGGAGTACCACCAACAAATCTAAGAAATAAAGTTTCAATCCTTCGACCAAAACAGTATTGTTAGTAGAAATTTTACTGGATGAAAATGCACTTGTGTTTGTTAGATACTTATGCAGATGTATAAATAAATAAAATAAGGGGATTTTTAGAAATAATGTTCGGTATTACTGAAACAAAAAGTATAATGTATTTATTCAGCGTTTATACAATTAAATACTATAGATAAAACTGATTTTATAACGATAAAGGTACAAAATATAAAGAAAATTAGATGTTTAGTTCACATAAAAAAGATTAAAACATTCCGGCCGTTTTGAAATACATAATAAATGTGTGTTAATAAACACAAAAAACACACAACACAATATTGCACTAGCACATATTATGTACATAATGCATAAATATTCCTTTAATATATAATATTACATTTTTACTAGTCTTACAAAGTCAATTGTTGAATGCTGCGTAAATTATGTGAATATATTTTCTTTAAAATTTAAATTTGTAACGTCTAAATATGTAACAATACACATATTTACTAATGCTTGGTCCTGTTTTTTATTTTATTATTTCCGGCGTTAACAGGTTTCTTGGACACAATTTAATCAAGTCGTAAATATATTCTCTTGACCTTAAGTTGAATTTATTTGGTCCTTTTATTAAATGTAATCTCAACCGGGCCAGAGTTCCTCAGTATGATGTCGGCAATAAGTTCAATTTCTGAAGGACGCGTTACCGGCACAAGTTCGTATTTTCGCAGTACTTCAGCAACGGCAGATTTCATTTCTATCATGGCGAATTTTTGACCTGCAGATAACAAAAATAGATAGATCGCTTTCAAGAGTCTATTTTAAATAGGTTTTCAACAGGGTAAGTCTCAACATTAGTTTTGTTGTGTTTTTTTTATTCTACAGGCAGACGAAGCTTACGGGCCATCTTATGATATATATTTTTTTAGTCAGTAGGAAATCGCCGGACTTCCGCCCTCCACTGGGGATGGAGGGCGAGGCATGTCAGAGTTGAACTGACTAAAACCTCCTGTCGCTCAACAACCCATGTCCGAACCTCGCATGAGGCAGAACTAATGAAAAGGCAAAGAGGGGAAAGTGAAATGTGTAGTGCGGAGTGTGCTCCGCACTACACATTTCTCCCATCGCCCTCCCACTCGGGACGCCGGACCAGTGGTCGTCGGCGCCACGACCACCAGCCCTCTCGGTCGGCAGGCTATCCGAAGCCCGCCTAGATGGCGGAGGTTAGAGTGAGTTATCCTACGGAATACCCCGCTGGGCCAGAACCAGCGTGGGTCGAAGATAGCCAGCCTTCCACCACCCGGATGCTCTTGCGTAAAACGCGTGCAGAGCAGCTTGCACGTCGTCTTCTTAGGCCCCCCTCGCTGGTCCCCAGACTGACATGTGAGGTGGACCCGAAGCACTTAGAGGGCCAGGGCTTGGGTGAGATCCACCTCCCTGGCCCCCGCTCGACGTCGGCGGGCTTGTCCGGCTCTCATGCGCACCGCCGCCTCCTTCTGCGAGATGGTGCACTCGCAGAAGTCGAGCATCGCCTTCCACGGCTCGTCGCCGCCGAGCATCGATACCACAACACTCGGCAACGACAAGTCTTTCCTATTTTTGCGAGGATGTCACGGCGCCACCCCTCCCATGCGAGGTAGACGACGAGCGTATGCTCCGCCGTGTCCAAGTCGCGCCATCTTATGATACAGTTTGCGGATATCGGCACAGAAAAGGACACAACCAAGCTGCCGCCTACCGCAAAATTACTATGCACTCAGGTAATTCTTCAATATTACAAAACAAACCGTTTTCCAAATCCAGCTCGTTTTGAACAAATAGATACTCGTACGGTAAGTATCAATTCAATGCATATTAGGTATTACAAAATAAACATTTTATTATTATTATTATACGTATTGTTTTGTATCTTCCAACCTAAATATAGCATTAACAAGGAAAACACAGACAAGTGGCGTGGGAACTGCTATAAAAAAGACAATAGGCTTATTTTGAAAGCCAAAAACATTAAATACAATGGTTATTACATATTACCAATGCAATTTCTCGGTCCAGCACTGAATGGTATGTATGCGTACGGATGTCGTCCTTTGCTGTTTTCTTGAGAGAACCGATCTGGATCGTAGACTAGTGGATCTTCGTATATGTCGGCGCGTCGATGAAGGTCGAAGATGTGAATGTGGCAGAACGAACCGGCGGGTATTTCATAGTTACCTGCATTATATTTTATTTTTATTATAAAATAATAAGTTTTTTTTTTGTAGTGGTAATTAAAGAGCCCACATGCTGTCTGTAGTTGAATGGTTCTCGAACTCCAATAATATCACAAAGAGAATGCCGTCACTTATATAAATGTACCTTTTAGACATGAGTTTGAATTTTCATTTGTATTGAACAGCTATCTTACCCTTCGAACCAGAATGCATCACTGTTTCGAGGGAAAAGGTGACTGTAAGCACAAACAAGAAGACAGCCACGTACATACGCAAAACTAATTTTCAAGTTTGATTTTTATTGCATTGTAGTATTTCATTGTGATAATCGACCGTGAAAACCTCTTCGGTAAGTATGTATTTGAAAAAAAAAAAAACTGCCGTCGCGATTCGAACCCCGTTATAAAATCTGGATACGATTACATCGAGCGTCTTATTCTTTAGACCGCGGCAACTTTATTATGATGTTGATGTTTTTTTTTCCTACCTAAGCTGATAGCCTTGAGAGGCTATATCAGCGGAACCTTAACTAGTAGGTGAGCTCACGGGGCTCAAACCTGACGACGTTGCCAACACGAACCCTAGCAAGAGCCGTGCTTCGCAGAATCTACCACCGGATCGGAAACGCGACCCACTGAGAAGATCCGGCGAGAAACTCAGTGGGCTGTGTCTGAGCGTTAATTTACGGTGACCGGTGCTTGAGGTACCTAAAAGCACCATTAGTGGATCGGGAGGAGTATTTATGAATATTTATTAACATGTATACATACTTAAAACAACAGGCTCGTTTAAGTTACGGCTAATAAAATGCACAGGTGGATATAGTCTTAAAGACTCCTTAATGCAACATTCCAAGTACTTCATCTTGGACAAGTCCTCCAAGTTCGCGCGTCGAGTTGAATCTCCCATAATATCATTTATTTCTTCCACAATCTTATCCTGTAATAATAAAACTTGTCAGTAGTAGGTAATTTGATTTTATTTAAGTTCACAGAAATGCGAATTTACAATAATCAATTCAATGATTAATTGATCTCGAGTATTTAATTATAAACGGCGAAGTGTAGGTAATTACAAATGTAGTGTTTTAGATTGCTTTGATATAATAATATGTGACATAATTATTATATAATTTACTTACATAATTATTATATAATTTACTTACTGGTGGTAGGACCTCTTATGAGTCCGCGCGGGTAGGTACCACCGCTTTGCCTATTCTGCCGTGAAGCAGTAATGCGTTTCGGTTTGAAGAGTGGGGCAGCCGTTGTAACTATACTTGAGACCGTAGAACTTATATCTCAAGGTGGGTGGCGCATTTACATCGTAGATTTCTATGGGCTCCAGTAACCACTTAACCAGGTGGGCCGTGAGCTCGTCCACCCATCTAAGCAATAAAAAAAAAACATTACTACTCACTTACAACGGTTATGAATGATTAATTATTAACTATTGTAATAATAATACGAAAATTATGAATTACATTCATTATTGGAAATGATTTGTTTATATGTACATAGTTCCAAACTCAACTTTTTTTAATTGTCGAGTTGCATTTGATATTCAGATAACAGCATAAACAACAAAACAAAAATTTACTGTGAATTTCATAATAACTAAAACATCGAATAAATAAATGCAGATTAAAACACTATAATCTTATTATTAAAATTAGAAATGTTACAAAATACGTACCTGAACTGCTCTGTGATTGGCGAGTAGCATAAAACAAAATGTCAATCCAGACGCAGTGGTATCGTGACCCTGAAATAATCAAAGTAATTATATTTTTTTGTAATGTCTTTTGAAGTTTGTCTCTATTGTCATGTATATATTAATACGTGAAGGAAAAAATTTGTATCCCTTTTTACGAAAATTGCGCGGACGAAGGAGTATGAAATTTCCCACACTTAAAGAGAATATAGAGAAGGGGTGCAGAATGTTAATATTTTTTTAAATTATGCCTAAAAAATACATTAAATCAATAAAGAAAACATTACACACACTACCAAGTTTTTTTTTTTTTTTTTTTTTTATTGCTTAGATGAGTGGACGAGCTCACAGCCCACCTGGTGTTAAGTGGTTACTGGAGCCCATAGACATCTACAACGAAAATGCGCCACCCAACTTGAGATATAAGTTCTAAGGTCTCAATTATAGTTACAACGGCTGCCCCACCCTTCAAACCGAAACGCATTACTGCTTCACGGCAGAAATAGGCAGGGTGGTGGTACCTACCCGTGCGGACTCACAAGAGGTCCTACCACCAGTAATTACGCAAATTATAATTTGGCGGGTTTCATTTTTATTACACGATGTTATTCCTTCACCGTGGAAATCAATCGTGAACATTTGTTGAGTACGTATTTCATTAGAATAATTGGTACCCGCCTGCGAGATTCGAACACCGGTGCATCGCTCAACACGAATGCACCGGACGCCTTATCCGTTAGGCCACAACGACTTCAAAATACTAATTATTACTAATTATTATTATTACTAACTATTATTACTAATATATAATACTATTTATTTATTGTCAAACTTGTTCTTGACGTCTGTGGTCAAATCGAGAATAGATTAAAGTATAATAAAGAAATATAGTCGAAGAATTATAGTCGAATTTCGACTACTGCGAGACCACTAGTTCAGATTATTCGATGTATTCATGTAGTCATGTAATCATGTGTTTACGAATGCATTCCTCGATGCATCAATAACATCGTGTAATAAGAATTAAACCCGATAAAAACAAGGTGATTGGCATGTTTACAGTCTCGTAAGGAGTAACTATAAATTTCTATTACAATTGCGAAGCTATCACGGCTTCTGATTTAAAAGCTTTGCAACGATTGTACCTATGATCTCTGGTAATTGCTTTGCACCAGATGGATGCAATTAGGCCAATAAATGAAAATATTTATGCGAATATTTGCGTAACGACATAACGATTCTAACTTCGAACATAAAAGTGTCCACTTCTTCCTGTATTCCGTGATCGTCGATCTCTCCGTCTTTTTGCGCAGCTATCAGTAAATCCAGCATGGCAGTTTTTCTCCTCTTTTTGTATATGTAAAGGTCATCATCGTTGACGTCCTCGCCGAATTTAACACCATTTTGTTCAACGTAAATTTTCCTTTCTTTTATAACGGTAGAAGTAAATCCGTGGAGTGACTTTAAAGGTTTTTTCATTTTTCTCCATAAAGATGTTAAATAGAAGATAATGTCAAAATATAAATAAACCCTAGTGAATCTTTGAAAGAAGTACGGTCCGAGCTCATATATGGCGTCCTTGTATGCCTTCCACGCATCTTCTGTTTTGTCGCTTAGTTGAGTGCCCATTGAGGTCTCTGGGAAAAGAATGTAATAGAAAATACATAACATTTTATATTTACGTTTCCATCTGACACTAATAGACAAGATTTTCATGTTAACCCATTAATTTTACAGGTTTATTTTGTTTATTTGTTTCTATTGCAAGCGTTAGAAGAGAACTGAATGTACAAAATATACGGTCACTGCGTAGACTGCATTTCAAGAGCATCAGTAACGCATTCCAGTTAAAAACAAATACATATTATGTGTTTCACATTTAGCGACTAGAAGCTAGAGCTTTCCCATTTGATGTATGCCGGAAACACATAATAGAGAATTCAAATTCAAATCCAAAATAATTTATTTCAACTTAGATGTCAGCATAACACGCTTGTTGAATGTCAAAATATAAATAACAATGTTAAGTCTACCACCGGTTCCAAATTAACGCCACAGTCCTGAGAAGAGCCGGCAAAACAAACTCAGCAGGCAGAAAAACCTGTACACCCAAACCTCGAATACCTAATTTCCTTAACAAAGATACCAACCGGAATTCTAACCTGATCTCCGTGGTGCAGCAGCTATTGTCCCTAAGTACATATTGTACATGCTTCAATGTACAACTTCAAAAAATCTGTTTGAGCGGGAAACGATTTTCACGATACGATATTCTAATATGCGATCGAAAATAATATGTGAATCAACCGAAAACAATAACCACTAGATAGATTGACCTGCTGGAATAATTTATTCCTAATACGTAAAATAGGGAATGTTATGCAATAGACAAACTGTTTTTATACTCGCTCCTGGCCTTTTCATTTTTCATTATTATTATTATTTTTTTAATTGTATTTTTTTTTGACTTGTTTTTTCTTTTATTGTGAATATTTTTATTTATTTAAAAAAAAGAAAATATTTGAGAAAAAACAAAAAAAAAAAGCCCGCTGAGTTTGTTTCGCCGGTTCTTCTCAGGACTGTGGCTTTTTTTGGTACCGGTGGTAGAGTTAACAGTGTTATTTGTATTTTGACATTCAACAAGTGTGTCATACTGACATCTAAGTTGAAATAAATGATTTTGAATTTGAATTTGAATTTGAATTTATACGAACTAAAATACACGCTCCCAGGTCGTTATTTCTCTAAAATAGCAATTGCGTAACGATTATGGACGGCCTTGGGTCATAATAACTAATACTGATTGTACTGAACGATGAGTACATTTTCGATAAACGATACCTAATGAAGCATTATTAAAATACCAATTTTTTTATTCACGGGTAATTTTTTTTGAAAGCGATCAATAATAAACTAACCACAAATGGAATTCAGTGTATACTCTGATACTACAGGTACTATGTCTATAGGTTTTCCGATGCATTTCTCCAATGATTCCACCAAACGTTGAGAATTTTCTTCAATTATGACACTGAACTGTCGCAAGATATTGAAGTGGAAAGCGGGCGTAAGGATTTTTCTTCTTTGCTGCCATTTTTCTCCTGGAAATTAAGACAAATTTGTTTAATTTTTGAAATCAAAGTTGGTAACAGTGTTTCGATAAGCACTGCGAACATTGGAGTATGTTATTAAAAAAAATTAATATAAGATCGTCGATAACGTCACCTCTAATTGGAAATCCGTGACCGAATTAGATATATTCTTTATGTATTCGATACTCACCAATCGTTTAGTCTTAATCAGACGAATGAGTTATTTATGTAACAAGTTACCTTTACTTATTAGCAATCCATCCCCAAGCCACGGCTTCAAAAATTTATACACAGAACTCTTTTCGTTGTGTTTTGTGGTCGAAACTATCACCTATAAAAAAGAAAACGAGAAACATTCAAATTGACACGTTGCGTTGGTTCACTCTAAATAATTCATAGACTAAAAAACTAAGCGCCCGGCGCGAAACAATGATAACATTTACACGAATTACTTTCACGATTAATGAAATATCGTGTCAAAAACATCAAACCTGCAATAGTTGTAACTTGGGAAATAACTAGTGGGATGTACAAAACGGTCATTGGCTCCGGCTTAATTGGTGGAAGAATTAATATACAGTGTAATTGAGACTTCGGCCTCATGTCTAACGATGGGGACCTTAACGATGTGATGTGCATGGGTTACGACTACGACACGTCATTTCGGATCCTCCCGATCCACTAACGGTGCTTTTAGGTACCTCAAGCACCGGTTACCGTTCTCGTCGAACCCGTCGCTGACGACAAAGGGTTCGGTGAGTAAATTAAGACACAGACACAGCCTACTGAGTTTCTCGCCGGATCTTCTCAGTGACTCGCCTATCCGAGTCGGTGGCAAATTCTGCGAAACACTGCCCTAGCTAGGGCTAGCGTTAGCAACATCAGTTAAGAGCCCCGTGAACTTACCTACTCGTTCTGCGAATCTAGTATAACCCCTTGAGGTTACTAGTAGATTGTAGTAACTATATAGTAGATTGTTGTAACTATACTGAGATCTTAGAACTTATATCTCAAGGTGGGTGGCGCATTTACGTTGTAGATGTCTATGGGCTCCAGTAACTACTTAACACCAGGTGCACTGTTAGCTCGTCCATCCATCAAAGCAATAAAAAAAAGGTAAGAAAAAAAACGAAGACTCCGTGCGCCAACAAATAGCACATCTACCCGTTTAGAACAAACAAAGTTGACACTGAACTTTTAAAGTAACCTTGTCATGTCTCACATTTTGCGATAGATATGTAAAAATAAATTCTTAAACATAACAACTGATTGCGTATACCTACCTCTACGTCATCCGGATTGTATATATTTATAATGGACAAAGGAAACGCCCAAATCCTATATATTCCATCCCAGCGACTTGCGAATTTCCTGGCCAGTTTCATTAACTCAACTGCGAATAAAATGTAACGATATATTACAAGTTAATTATATATATCGACGCTTGAAAGGCAAACGTGACTAAGCGACAATAACTGCTTTGCACATAAATGATAGGCAATAACCATATTCGATGCGCAAAAGATATATATTTCTAAGTCTATTAAAACATTTTAATCCTACAGCTACTAGCTAGATTCTACTACAGCTAGATTCGTTAAAATAAATTTTGTTTTCAGGTATTTCAACTTTAAATTAGTCTACTGTAAAGTTCACGCATTGTCGCTTAGTCACGTTTGCCTTTCAAGCGTCGATATGCTTGTGTTATAAAGAGTTAAATAACGAAAAAAATATATTAAAATATCCAACTGAGTGCTTGCTTCTTGCATGCCTATCTCATTTTGAAAAAGAACTTAAATTAATTCAGAATTAAAACTACTTATTACAATTTCTCTGCGTACCAGCAGATAAAATGTACCATCAATATAAAAAAATATAATATATAAATCTACAGTGGTTTTTACGGATGTTCCATTATACCTACTGAACCATGCATCCGATTGACTTGAAACTTGGTATCCATGTAGAAAATACATGTACTTAATGGATAGGCTAATATTTATATGACTGTTGGACTCCCTAATAATAATGACAATAAATAATAATGCTAATTTTAAATGCCCAGCGAAGCGGACGGGTACAGCTAGTACAATATAAATATACAAGCTTTTGCAGTCTGTAGACTAGAAGGTTGGTAATTAATTCATAAGTAATTATGAATTGAAGTTCATATGAATGGCATATGAAAGTTAAGACGTCTGTCTTTGTTTTTATTTTATTTACTATGGTGATTCGTTCACGTTCATGACGAAAATCAAATTACCACCCACCGATTACACACCGCACAAGAAGTTTCACTTCTTTTACGTGCATCAAGTTGCACGCACACTTTTTTTGTTGTAAAATTAGATAATATTTATGTGGCTTAATGTGATCCCGTACGGAATATATACCTTCTTTCTGTTTATTGTAAATCTAAAGCAGTCATACTTTTTTGGCTTTGAATGGCTGTATACAATAAATTGAAAAGTTTGACTTAATGTCTCAATTTATTTCACCCATCAAGTGCATCTGACCTTCCCGATACATGAGGTCCTACACTTAAGGCGAACACGAAAGACTTCGCAACTTAAATAGGTAGGACGTTAGTAGCCACCCGTGCGG
The DNA here is from genome assembly GCF_030269925.1 of Bombyx mori. Taxonomy (NCBI): domain Eukaryota; kingdom Metazoa; phylum Arthropoda; class Insecta; order Lepidoptera; family Bombycidae; genus Bombyx; species Bombyx mori. The sequence goes on from NC_085111.1 coordinate 11,936,555, forward strand.
GCTTACAACATTCCCTACCCTCAATAGAAAACGTATGCAATGTGTTACAATAATTTAAAACAGACTTATTCGTAAACCGCGCGCCGTCAATAAGCTTTACTTCACTAAAACTAAATAAATCCGCGGAAGCGTCTTTGAGGGCATCAAGATCACGGTCTTCGATAAATTATTCCAAAATACACTATCAACACAATTACTATGTTGAGTTCACAATAAGTTTTCGAAATGAACAAAAGTGAATGTATACAATATCTACCGTCGTTTTTATCTATGCTTCGCGATTCATGGAGCAATCGGACATTGACATGACTACAAAAATTGGTACAATCTGATAACGCGAGTCATAAAAATTTAAGTGTATTTATTTATTATTCAAGTACTACCTATAGCATGGCATGAATAGTATAATCTATGGCATGAATAGTAGCCTCTTGGTTGGTGGAAGATATCACGAGAACCAGCCTGAGAGGTTTTGCTAACATCTGTCCTAGCAAGAGCAGTGCTTCGTTGAATTTACAGTCGAATTCGCAGTTGCTATCCACTGAAAAGTTCCGACGGGAAACTCGGTGGATTGCATCTGTGGGTTGAATTGAACTTCAAACTCTTCACCGAATTAGACGTGAATGACGAGAAAATTGAGTGGTGCTTGGAATCGGGTGGATCTGAAATAGCATGTCTAGGGCGACGGCGGCTGTTTGTTACAAGATTCCGTCATTCGTTCTGTGGTTCTGTGAACTCTTATGAAATGCAACTATGCCAAAGTTAAATCCCACACGCAGGTACAGATTGTTTCTTTCAAATTAAACATGAAAATATGCAAAAATTACACAATTACTAATAAATTTATATTTTTTCCCAGACCTGACTTGTGCATCCTGTAAAGAGAAACCAGTTGGAATATTACGGCCTTGGTGTAATTTGCAAAATCCATATAATAAAAAATATATAATTAAATTCTTTTGTATTGCTGTTATCAAAATTTTTAATATTAATACTGAAATTTTGAGAAGGAAGCTAATAGGCGCATACAGTTGGGCTGGGCTGCGTATGGGAAACTTCGTCATATCTTAAACTCAGCAATCCCGCAATGCCTAAAGACAAAAGTCTTCAAAGCTTGTGTATTGCCGGTCATGACATATGGCGCTGAAACGTGGACATTGACCGTAGGTCTGGTCCATAAGTTCAAAGTCGCTCAGCGTGCTATGGAAAGGTGTATGCTCGGAGTTCCTTTGATGGATCGAGTCAGAAATGATGAAATCCGTCAAAGAACCAAAGTAATAAACCGACATAGCCCTAAAGATTAGCAAGCTGAAGTGGTAATGGGCCAGACATAGTGTCGCAGAACCGATGGCTGATGCGCTGCGTACCGGTAAGCGCAGCGTTGGGTGTCCCCCTGCCCGTTGGACCGATGACTTGCGGCGATATGCTGGGACAGATTGGATGCGGAAGGCGGAGGATCGTTCATTGCGGTGGACTATGAGAGAGGCCTACACTCAGCAGTGGAGAGATACAGGCTGACGATGATGATGCATGCTCAAAGTTCGAATTCTAAGATAGTATTATAATGTTAAGCACGCATAGTGTAACCCTTAAATGTCATGTTGTGTTCTGCTGAGTTTTGGCCAATAAAGCAATAATCAGCTGTTCCGAAAATATAAAGTGCACTAGCAAAATAATTTAAGAATTATTTATATTGATCTTTATTAAATTAAAGCAATAATCCAATCACTAGATTTGTGAAATATCGATTAAACGTTTGATCACGTCGCAAACTAGACACAACGCTTACTTAAATGATTGTATTCAAAACAAGAAATAATTTGAGTGAATTTCATGTTTTAAAAATGTAATATATTAAAATATATTATAATGTGTGAACTAACGCACTGTGCTAATAACAAAGAACGATGATTTCTTTGTTTAAATATTTACGGCAAAACTAGGAAATTACCCATGAACAATGGAAATCTACTGGAAAATTTGAATGGTTCGAAAAATTAAATTATGCTGAGAATGAGATTTTTCTGCACTAGATAGTATCATTCTGATGCACAATAACATTTTATGCAATTCCCTAATGCTACTCTGTGATATTATATTAAGTAAAACTAGGTTTTTTTTTAAGTCGGGAAAAAGTCAGCGCACTACCGCCAACACATTGGAAGTGGTAGGTGGGTTTTGTCGCAGTTGAACCGACTAAAACTCCCTATTACTCAACCATCCCCTTCGAAGATGAGAAGAGGCATGCTAGGGGCAAAGGAATGGATTCCGCGGGAAGCGAATATCTCTGCACCACCTTGCTCATGGACGTTGAACCCGTGGCCGTCGGCGCCACGACCGCCAGGCCTGTTCATCGATGGGCTATCCGAAGACCGCCAAGACGGCGCTAGACCAGAAATGCTTAGGAGCCCAGAATTCAGTCGAGGTCCTTATCCTGAAGCCTAGTTCGGCGGCTATGGATTTAGTGCGAAGAAAAAATATTGCTCTCTCTCGCGTCGCACCGGCTGCTTTGCATTTGCAGAAGAGGAACATCGCGCGCCACAACTCGTCCTTGCTGAGCATCGCACCCATGTTGCTCGGTAGCGACAAGTCTTTACCTATTTGTACGATGAGGACACCTCTCGTGTAGCTTAATCCGCGAGCGTAGGCCTCGCTGTGTCAAAGTTACATTCACAGTGATGGCAATCTGCCGTCGACTCAGCTCCGATCAGGTGGAAGTACTTCCCGAAATGACTACTCGGTCAGCACCTACGCCAGCCGGAAGATGAGACATCCGCAGCCGCGAATCATCCAGTCACCGAGGACCGGGCGAACCGCCGCGACGGTTCACATGTCGGTCAAAGGAGCATCACTTCGGAGTGACCAGTACGAACCCCAGTACAGTACCTCAATACGAACCGAAACTCAGAAGGAGCATAAGTATACTGTCGTTTATTTTTCTTTGTTCTTAACACTTTTGTACCATTAACCACCATGTGTACCATTACTATCAATATTATTATTTTTATAATGTCTATACAAGGTCTGCTACTGATTAAAATGAAGGTTCACTACTCTGTGTTTTAATATAGGTGCATTTTGTATTTTAAGTTTTAAATCGTTATCTCTTCACAGTTAATAAAATTGAAAATAATTTACCTGATGACAACATCATTATCTCTGGTGCATTCCCGAGAATGAACGACAACTTTGGACCAGGAACTTTATTCATCATCACAGCTTTCGAATTATAATTGAAAGCTAAATGAATTAATAAGAAAAACGAAGCGATAAATATCAAGTAAACGAACATTTTGTTATTTATAGGCGTCTTCTTTGGATCGCTCTTTGCAGCTTACTGATAAACATAAATGTGTATTAAAATGAATAAAAGACGATATCATCACACAAGATTAAATTAATTATTCTACATACACGCAAACATATTATAAAGCTTTTTTATAAAAAAAATTTTTCCTATCTAAGCTGGTATCCTTAGCGGGCTATGCCAGCGTAACCGGACGAGTAGGTGAGCTCACGGGGCTCTACCCTGGGGACGTTGCTAACACTAGCCCTAGCAAGAGCAGTGCTTCGCAGAATCTACCACCGGATCGGAAACGCGACCCACTGAGAAGATCCGGCGAGAAACTCACTGGGCTGTGTCTGTGTGGGTTAATTTACTCGCCGAGCCCTGCATCGCAAGCGACGGGTTCAGCGAAAACGGTGACCGGTGCTTGTGGTACCTAAAAGCACCAATAGTGGATTGGAACGATGCGAAATGGCGTGCTATAATTACGACCAGTGGAACACGGTATTGCTTCGCTCTTCGACTATCGCTAATTGTGTGAAAAACAATCATTTCTTGCCAGTACTTGCGTGCCACTTATCATACGTGTGATATTATGACACAAAAGTACCCTGGAATGCCAACAACAAGAGCACTGAGTTTCATCACATCCAGATGAATATTTTAAACGTATATAAAACGTATACAAGACAAACATACAAAGAAATATAATTCCCATAGAATTAAAGTGAAATAAACAGGCGGGTGACTTCAGGGAAAAGTTAGATTTAATAAAAAATTGAAAAATAACCGAGGACAAATCACACATGTTCATCTGGTTCCAAACTAGGATTCCCTGTACTACAGGAATTAGAGACTAACAGAATTAAATAATATTAAAAATATTAAAAAAAAAGACATGTAATCGATGTCATTAATCAATGTAATCGAAGACTATTAAATATGCAGTAATAAGGATAACTCAAAGACTATGTACCGATCAGAATTTCAAGTGGGAAAAAAAATATCCAAAAAATATATGGCATCTGTATTAATCATGATGAATATTAAATACACATTCAAAACAGTCGGATTGAGAACACCACTTTTAATTGCTTATATAGGTAGACGAGCTCACAGCCCACCTGGTGTTAAGTGGTTACTGGAGCCCTTAGACATCTACAACGTAAATGCGCCACCCACCTTGAGATATAAGTTCAAACGCATTACTGCTTCACGGCAGAAATAGGCAGGGCGGTCGTACCTACTCGTGCGGACTCACAAGAGGTCCGACCACCAGTAATTACGCAAATTATAATTTTGCGGGTTTGGTTTTTATTACATAATGTTATTCCGTCACAGCGAAAAATTGGTACCCGCCTGCGGGATTCGAACACCGCTGTATCGCTAGATACGAATGCACCGGACGTCTTATCCTTTAGGCCACGACGACTTCAGTGCAGAAGTCGGTTCGGTTGGTCAATTCGGAGTTTATATGTGGTCCCATTTAAATTTTATCAAAATCTGACTAGTACTTCTCAAGTAATTCTTAACAATCCATGTTTAACTGACTTAAATTAAATTGATGATATTCTTAATTTCTTTGTTACAAGCTGGTTTTCGTTTTTGTTAAAATTGTATATTATTATCGGCTTTAAATAAATAAAAAAGGAGGAAGTCGGAGCTTAAGACTTTTCTGGTGAATTTTTCGTTATTTTTAAATTTAATTAATCAAGATAATACTCTATGTATATATTCATATTTTGTCAATGACATGACATTTTCTCATAGTATAAATTTACTATGAATAAAGTTTCAATCTAAAGATAAATAAATAAATAATAAATAGTGGGTGGCGCATTTACGTTGTAGATGTCTATGGGCTCCAGTAACCACTTAACATCAGGTGGGCTGTGAGCTCTTCCACCCATAAAAGCAATAAAAAAATAAAATAAAATAAAATAAATAATAAACTTTTAAAGCACGTTTGATTTTCTATTTGCGTCGTCGCAACTTCTGATTGTAAGTAGTTAATTGACCTGCTCGATAACACAAGCGATAATACATATGTTACGGTAAATGTATATATGAGTTCTAGAGTCTCAGTATAGTTACAACGGCTGCCCCACCCTTCAAACCGAAACGCATTACTGCTTCAAGGCAGAAATAGGCGGGGTGGTGGTACCTACCCGTGCGGACTCACAAGAGGTCCTAACACCGGTAATTATGCAAATTACGGGTTTGATTTACTCTTGAGAAATGTACACTTTTACCTTATATGTGCACATTTGCCAAAAAGTTAGGTATATGTGAACTGAATATAAATGTATATGTACATTTCCCGGCAAATTTGTACTCTTGCCTTCACGTTTTGGTAAATGTATATATACTCTTACTTTCATGTTTTAAGAAAAGTTGGAATACGAATAAATTAATAATGTTGTTGCAGTAAAAAATATTTATTTAAATAAACATAATACATAAAGCTCTAATAACGAAAATTATTAAAAAAAAAAAAAGTAAATGACAAACAAAACATACTTCTCTTTGCATATTATATAAAGAAGTAGGTTAGGTTGTAGTGGTGCGCATGCGCACTACATTACTGGCACATGCGATTTCGTATTTTGTATGCCATGCTCACATTTACCAAAACGACATGGTCATTGTGAAGTCAATGCACATTTCACTTCTTTGAAATTGTAAATGTTAGTTGAATGCACATTACCCAAACGAGGAAGCAAATGTGCACATTCACCGGAAAATGCGTACATTTGCCGCAATATCTACTTTTACCGTAACACATATACCTAACAGCGTGTAGTCAGAGAGTCATCTTGCGTAAAGGATTGTTTATCAATATCCGTGGCCACAACCGCGGAATAACAAACGAGGTCTTGACGATCGAGAGAGTACACCACTCAACAAATAATATATTTAAGGTCATTAAAGCGACAAATAGACAATATAATCTTTAAAGAAAACGTTTTGTAGCTCCGGCCACAAACCAGCACATCAAGCCGACAACTATGGCATAAACCAGAGTATGAAACAAAAATATAGACTTCCAGTAAAAATTAGCGATTACTATTCCTCGTTACACATCAATTTGAAGGGCGAGATAGCCGTCGTAACAAAACAATATACCTAGTCAGGTCATAAATTCTGTCACATGTTTAATGTAAAATAATTGAAACAAGTTTATTCATTATGTAACCATTCATATACCAAAATGAACTTAACAAAACATAGATTCTTATGACAGTAAAGTTTATTCAAAATGACCTCCGTGATTTTGAATACAGGCCTTCAATCTGCACGGCCAGTCGTCTGTCGCAGCACGAACGAGGTCCATGTCAATATCGGCGGCTGCCTTAATCAAGGATGTCTTGAGTGACTCCAAATTGGGATGAGGCTTTGAGCATGCCTTTTCCTCCAAGTGTTGCCATATCTTGTAATCTAACGGATTCAAATCTGGACTGGAGGAGGGCCAGTCTTCGTGCCGGATGAAGTCGATTTCACGCACCGCCAGCCAGTCTTGTGTGCTCTTCGCTCTATGAGCTGGCGCCGAATCTTGTTGGAATACCCAGTGCCTGTTATTGAACATGGTATGAGAAACAGGTTCCACAAGGTTCGTCAGGACTATATTTTGATACACAACTGCATTCGTTTTTACACCTTTCTCACAAAAATGTACCTCTGTTAAGCCCCAATAAGAAACTCCCAACCATACCATCAGCGAGGATGGAAAATGACCTCGTTGGACACGCGGAATACGGTTGCTCGCTTCTTCACTACTGTGTGCGTACACCTTATCATTTTGTTTGTTGTAGCTCTCTTCTACGGTAAAAAATTTTTCATCCGAAAAAAGAATTTCCCGATATTTTTTTCCCGCGTACCGCTTCAACAAAGCGCGGCATCTCTTCAGTCTCAGGTCCATTAGACGAGCATTCAAACGATGTCCTGTTTTTCTTCGATATGCCCGAAGCCCTAAGTCTTCATTTAACACCCTTTTCACCGTGGTTCTGCTTAACCCCATCTGAAGAGCCAACAGTTTCTGCTTACGTTTGGGATTTCTTTGAATTCGCGCCTTCACAGCTTTTATCACTGCTGGAGTCCTAACAGACCGAGGGCGACCACTTCTTGACCTGTTATCTACACTAGAGTCTTCATTGTATCGTTTGATGGTACGATAAACGAATCTTTTGGTTATATTCAAAATTTTCAGTGTGTTAAAAATTTGAATTGGCGCGTAACCGCAACGATGCAACGCAATAACTGCAACACGGTCTTCTTTAAGCGTCCACTCCATATTTAAAAATGAGTAAAATTCTAAAAGTATACATTTTTATTTTCATGAACAATTCGAAATTCGAATTCAATAAACTTTTTTGTGGCCAGCATTCTAAAAGAAAAGTTTTTACTGTGTGACAATACTTATGACCTGACTAGGTATACTCAGTATAGATATATATATATATATATATATTTTGCGAAAGAAGGATTACTGATGACCCGTATGGCTTTCCAGTTTCACCACGATAGGTAGGCGAGCAAAGGCTCAACCAGCTCATCATACACGTCTCCCTATGAGCTCAGTTTGTATTAATAGTGATTATAATACCTACTTTTCTCCATATCTATTGTACGCCTTTTTAGTATGTTGATAACATACGGAATGTCAGGTTCGAACGTTGTCAAAAATTCACAAAAAATCCATTAGTCATTAAAAATACATATTATTATGATGAAGTAACAATATTTTACAAAATTAAATTATAAAAAAAAACACTACAAAATGGACAAACAAAAAATTCAACCAAAATAAAATTGAGAAGTTAATTTACATCAGAATTGTGTGTTCAGTTAAATTTATGGTATGAAACCGTACCAGCGGACAAACAAAGTGTTTATGATCGAGGTAAATAGCCAATTAATTATATGTGATGTACATTTGTCTTAATTTAATTTGTAATGGTTTAATAAACAACGGATGCCGATATATTTGTGTAGACTCTGTCTATTTTTTGACAAGCATGAGTTTCGAATTCGATATATATTTAAAAATTAATTAATTCTAAGCAGTAGGTATCAAACCAGCCGTGCCCTGGCAATACTGGTTCTTTTTTTTTTTTAAATGAACATCGTTAACCATTAAGTCGATGGTGTATGCCTTCAAAGGTAACAAAATCGATTTCTGATTAAAATTGTACTGTGTGTTGTTTTCAATGCAAACAAACATTAAAATATTAAATCACGCATGCATAAATCGATGTAGGCAACACTGAAAAGCTTGTCTAATTTTGGCTCAGACATCTTTTAATCAGTGTGCTTAGTGCGAGTTTTTTAATTTTACGTTTGTCTTGAGCTAAACGTTTGTCTACGTTTGCGACTAGGGGCGCTGTTCCACCTGCATACAAAATTGAGTTAACTTTTACGCCATTGAGAAGGTTAAAAAACTAGCACTAAGCACACAGTTAATTCACAAACAAAATGTGTATTGTTAGTGTTCAGGCTAGTGCCTGCAATTCTTTTATAGCAATGTCAAAGATGCTAGCCTTCTAAGGCGCTAAGCATCACAGTATAGTAACTACCTAGTCAGGTCATAAATTCTGTCACATGTTTAATGTAAAATAATTGAAACAAGTTTATTCATTATGTGACCATTCATATACCAAAATGAACTTAACAAAACATAGATTCTTATGACACTAAAGTTTATTCAAAATGACCTCCGTGATTTTGAATACAGGCCTTCAATCTGCACGGCCAGTCGTCTGTCGCAGCACGAACGAGGTCCATGTCAATATCGGCGGCTGCCTTAATCAAGGATGTCTTGAGTGACTCCAAATTGGGATGAGGCTTTGAGCATGCCTTTTCCTCCAAGTGTTGCCATATCTTGTAATCTAACGGATTCAAATCTGGACTGGAGGAGGGCCAGTCTTCGTGCCGGATGAAGTCGATTTCACGCACCGCCAGCCAGTCTTGTGTGCTCTTCGCTCTATGAGCTGGCGCCGAATCTTGTTGGAATACCCAGTGCCTGTTATTGAACATGGTATGAGAAACAGGTTCCACAAGGTTCGTCAGGACTATATTTTGATACACAACTGCATTCGTTTTTACACCTTTCTCACAAAAATGTACCTCTGTTAAGCCCCAATAAGAAACTCCCAACCATACCATCAGCGAGGATGGAAAATGACCTCGTTGGACACGCGGAATACGGTTGCTCGCTTCTTCACTACTGTGTGCGTACACCTTATCATTTTGTTTGTTGTAGCTCTCTTCTACGGTAAAAAATTTTTCATCCGAAAAAAGAATTTCCCGATATTTTTTTCCCGCGTACCGCTTCAACAAAGCGCGGCATCTCTTCAGTCTCAGGTCCATTAGACGAGCATTCAAACGATGTCCTGTTTTTCTTCGATATGCCCGAAGCCCTAAGTCTTCATTTAACACCCTTTTCACCGTGGTTCTGCTTAACCCCATCTGAAGAGCCAACAGTTTCTGCTTACGTTTGGGATTTCTTTGAATTCGCGCCTTCACAGCTTTTATCACTGCTGGAGTCCTAACAGACCGAGGGCGACCACTTCTTGACCTGTTATCTACACTAGAGTCTTCATTGTATCGTTTGATGGTACGATAAACGAATCTTTTGGTTATATTCAAAATTTTCAGTGTGTTAAAAATTTGAATTGGCGCGTAACCGCAACGATGCAACGCAATAACTGCAACACGGTCTTCTTTAAGCGTCCACTCCATATTTAAAAATGAGTAAAATTCTAAAAGTATACATTTTTATTTTCATGAACAATTCGAAATTCGAATTCAATAAACTTTTTTGTGGCCAGCATTCTAAAAGAAAAGTTTTTACTGTGTGACAATACTTATGACCTGACTAGGTATACTCAGTATAGATATATATATATATATATATATATTTTGCGAAAGAAGGATTACTGATGACCCGTATGGCTTTCCAGTTTCACCACGATAGGTAGGCGAGCAAAGGCTCAACCAGCTCATCATACACGTCTCCCTATGAGCTCAGTTTGTATTAATAGTGATTATAATACCTACTTTTCTCCATATCTATTGTACGCCTTTTTAGTATGTTGATAACATACGGAATGTCAGGTTCGAACGTTGTCAAAAATTCACAAAAAATCCATTAGTCATTAAAAATACATATTATTATGATGAAGTAACAATATTTTACAAAATTAAATTATAAAAAAAAACACTACAAAATGGACAAACAAAAAATTCAACCAAAATAAAATTGAGAAGTTAATTTACATCAGAATTGTGTGTTCAGTTAAATTTATGGTATGAAACCGTACCAGCGGACAAACAAAGTGTTTATGATCGAGGTAAATAGCCAATTAATTATATGTGATGTACATTTGTCTTAATTTAATTTGTAATGGTTTAATAAACAACGGATGCCGATATATTTGTGTAGACTCTGTCTATTTTTTGACAAGCATGAGTTTCGAATTCGATATATATTTAAAAATTAATTAATTCTAAGCAGTAGGTATCAAACCAGCCGTGCCCTGGCAATACTGGTTCTTTTTTTTTTTTAAATGAACATCGTTAACCATTAAGTCGATGGTGTATGCCTTCAAAGGTAACAAAATCGATTTCTGATTAAAATTGTACTGTGTGTTGTTTTCAATGCAAACAAACATTAAAATATTAAATCACGCATGCATAAATCGATGTAGGCAACACTGAAAAGCTTGTCTAATTTTGGCTCAGACATCTTTTAATCAGTGTGCTTAGTGCGAGTTTTTTAATTTTACGTTTGTCTTGAGCTAAACGTTTGTCTACGTTTGCGACTAGGGGCGCTGTTCCACCTGCATACAAAATTGAGTTAACTTTTACGCCATTGAGAAGGTTAAAAAACTAGCACTAAGCACACAGTTAATTCACAAACAAAATGTGTATTGTTAGTGTTCAGGCTAGTGCCTGCAATTCTTTTATAGCAATGTCAAAGATGCTAGCCTTCTAAGGCGCTAAGCATCACAGTATAGTAACTACCTAGTCAGGTCATAAATTCTGTCACATGTTTAATGTAAAATAATTGAAACAAGTTTATTCATTATGTGACCATTCATATACCAAAATGAACTTAACAAAACATAGATTCTTATGACACTAAAGTTTATTCAAAATGACCTCCGTGATTTTGAATACAGGCCTTCAATCTGCGCGGCCAGTCGTCTATCGCAGCACGAACGAGGTCCATGTCAATATCGGCGGCTGCCTTAATCAAGGATGTCTTGAGTGACTCCAAATTGGGATGAGGCTTTGAGCACGCCTTTTCCTCCAAGTGTCGCCATATCTTGTAATCTAACGGATTCAAATCTGGACTAGAGGAGGGCCAGTGTTCGTGCCGGATGAAGTCGATTTCACGCGCCACCAGCCAGTCTTGTGTGCTCTTCGCTCTATGAGCTGGCGCCGAATCTTGTTGGAATACCCAGTGCCTGTTATTGAACATGGTATGAGAAACAGGTTCCACAAGGTTCGTCAGGACTGTATTTTGATACACAACTGCATTCGTTTTTACAGCTTTCTCACAAAAATGTACCTCTGTTAAGCTCCAATAAGAAACTCCCAACCATACCATGAGCGAGGATGGAAAATGACCTCGTTGGACACGCGGAATACGGTTGCTCGCTTCTTCACTACTGTGTGCGTACACCTGTGGATTCGAACACCGCTGTATCGCTAGATACGAATGCACCGGACGTCTTATCCTTTAGGCCACGACGACTTCAGTGCAGAAGTCGGTTCGGTTGGTCAATTCGGAGTTTATATGTGGTCCCATTTAAATTTTATCAAAATCTGACTAGTACTTCTCAAGTAATTCTTAACAATCCATGTTTAACTGACTTAAATTAAATTGATGATATTCTTAATTTCTTTGTTACAAGCTGGTTTTCGTTTTTGTTAAAATTGTATATTATTATCGGCTTTAAATAAATAAAAAAGGAGGAAGTCGGAGCTTAAGACTTTTCTGGTGAATTTTTCGTTATTTTTAAATTTAATTAATCAAGATAATACTCTATGTATATATTCATATTTTGTCAATGACATGACATTTTCTCATAGTATAAATTTACTATGAATAAAGTTTCAATCTAAAGATAAATAAATAAATAATAAATAGTGGGTGGCGCATTTACGTTGTAGATGTCTATGGGCTCCAGTAACCACTTAACATCAGGTGGGCTGTGAGCTCTTCCACCCATAAAAGCAATAAAAAAATAAAATAAAATAAAATAAATAATAAACTTTTAAAGCACGTTTGATTTTCTATTTGCGTCGTCGCAACTTCTGATTGTAAGTAGTTAATTGACCTGCTCGATAACACAAGCGATAATACATATGTTACGGTAAATGTATATATGAGTTCTAGAGTCTCAGTATAGTTACAACGGCTGCCCCACCCTTCAAACCGAAACGCATTACTGCTTCAAGGCAGAAATAGGCGGGGTGGTGGTACCTACCCGTGCGGACTCACAAGAGGTCCTAACACCGGTAATTATGCAAATTACGGGTTTGATTTACTCTTGAGAAATGTACACTTTTACCTTATATGTGCACATTTGCCAAAAAGTTAGGTATATGTGAACTGAATATAAATGTATATGTACATTTCCCGGCAAATTTGTACTCTTGCCTTCACGTTTTGGTAAATGTATATATACTCTTACTTTCATGTTTTAAGAAAAGTTGGAATACGAATAAATTAATAATGTTGTTGCAGTAAAAAATATTTATTTAAATAAACATAATACATAAAGCTCTAATAACGAAAATTATTAAAAAAAAAAAAAGTAAATGACAAACAAAACATACTTCTCTTTGCATATTATATAAAGAAGTAGGTTAGGTTGTAGTGGTGCGCATGCGCACTACATTACTGGCACATGCGATTTCGTATTTTGTATGCCATGCTCACATTTACCAAAACGACATGGTCATTGTGAAGTCAATGCACATTTCACTTCTTTGAAATTGTAAATGTTAGTTGAATGCACATTACCCAAACGAGGAAGCAAATGTGCACATTCACCGGAAAATGCGTACATTTGCCGCAATATCTACTTTTACCGTAACACATATACCTAACAGCGTGTAGTCAGAGAGTCATCTTGCGTAAAGGATTGTTTATCAATATCCGTGGCCACAACCGCGGAATAACAAACGAGGTCTTGACGATCGAGAGAGTACACCACTCAACAAATAATATATTTAAGGTCATTAAAGCGACAAATAGACAATATAATCTTTAAAGAAAACGTTTTGTAGCTCCGGCCACAAACCAGCACATCAAGCCGACAACTATGGCATAAACCAGAGTATGAAACAAAAATATAGACTTCCAGTAAAAATTAGCGATTACTATTCCTCACACATCAATTTGAAGGGCGAGATAGCCGTCGTAACAAAACAATATACCTAGTCAGGTCATAAATTCTGTCACATGTTTAATGTAAAATAATTGAAACAAGTTTATTCATTATGTAACCATTCATATACCAAAATGAACTTAACAAAACATAGATTCTTATGACAGTAAAGTTTATTCAAAATGACCTCCGTGATTTTGAATACAGGCCTTCAATCTGCACGGCCAGTCGTCTGTCGCAGCACGAACGAGGTCCATGTCAATATCGGCGGCTGCCTTAATCAAGGATGTCTTGAGTGACTCCAAATTGGGATGAGGCTTTGAGCATGCCTTTTCCTCCAAGTGTTGCCATATCTTGTAATCTAACGGATTCAAATCTGGACTGGAGGAGGGCCAGTCTTCGTGCCGGATGAAGTCGATTTCACGCACCGCCAGCCAGTCTTGTGTGCTCTTCGCTCTATGAGCTGGCGCCGAATCTTGTTGGAATACCCAGTGCCTGTTATTGAACATGGTATGAGAAACAGGTTCCACAAGGTTCGTCAGGACTATATTTTGATACACAACTGCATTCGTTTTTACACCTTTCTCACAAAAATGTACCTCTGTTAAGCCCCAATAAGAAACTCCCAACCATACCATCAGCGAGGATGGAAAATGACCTCGTTGGACACGCGGAATACGGTTGCTCGCTTCTTCACTACTGTGTGCGTACACCTTATCATTTTGTTTGTTGTAGCTCTCTTCTACGGTAAAAAATTTTTCATCCGAAAAAAGAATTTCCCGATATTTTTTTCCCGCGTACCGCTTCAACAAAGCGCGGCATCTCTTCAGTCTCAGGTCCATTAGACGAGCATTCAAACGATGTCCTGTTTTTCTTCGATATGCCCGAAGCCCTAAGTCTTCATTTAACACCCTTTTCACCGTGGTTCTGCTTAACCCCATCTGAAGAGCCAACAGTTTCTGCTTACGTTTGGGATTTCTTTGAATTCGCGCCTTCACAGCTTTTATCACTGCTGGAGTCCTAACAGACCGAGGGCGACCACTTCTTGACCTGTTATCTACACTAGAGTCTTCATTGTATCGTTTGATGGTACGATAAACGAATCTTTTGGTTATATTCAAAATTTTCAGTGTGTTAAAAATTTGAATTGGCGCGTAACCGCAACGATGCAACGCAATAACTGCAACACGGTCTTCTTTAAGCGTCCACTCCATATTTAAAAATGAGTAAAATTCTAAAAGTATACATTTTTATTTTCATGAACAATTCGAAATTCGAATTCAATAAACTTTTTTGTGGCCAGCATTCTAAAAGAAAAGTTTTTACTGTGTGACAATACTTATGACCTGACTAGGTATACTCAGTATAGATATATATATATATATATATATTTTGCGAAAGAAGGATTACTGATGACCCGTATGGCTTTCCAGTTTCACCACGATAGGTAGGCGAGCAAAGGCTCAACCAGCTCATCATACACGTCTCCCTATGAGCTCAGTTTGTATTAATAGTGATTATAATACCTACTTTTCTCCATATCTATTGTACGCCTTTTTAGTATGTTGATAACATACGGAATGTCAGGTTCGAACGTTGTCAAAAATTCACAAAAAATCCATTAGTCATTAAAAATACATATTATTATGATGAAGTAACAATATTTTACAAAATTAAATTATAAAAAAAAACACTACAAAATGGACAAACAAAAAATTCAACCAAAATAAAATTGAGAAGTTAATTTACATCAGAATTGTGTGTTCAGTTAAATTTATGGTATGAAACCGTACCAGCGGACAAACAAAGTGTTTATGATCGAGGTAAATAGCCAATTAATTATATGTGATGTACATTTGTCTTAATTTAATTTGTAATGGTTTAATAAACAACGGATGCCGATATATTTGTGTAGACTCTGTCTATTTTTTGACAAGCATGAGTTTCGAATTCGATATATATTTAAAAATTAATTAATTCTAAGCAGTAGGTATCAAACCAGCCGTGCCCTGGCAATACTGGTTCTTTTTTTTTTTTAAATGAACATCGTTAACCATTAAGTCGATGGTGTATGCCTTCAAAGGTAACAAAATCGATTTCTGATTAAAATTGTACTGTGTGTTGTTTTCAATGCAAACAAACATTAAAATATTAAATCACGCATGCATAAATCGATGTAGGCAACACTGAAAAGCTTGTCTAATTTTGGCTCAGACATCTTTTAATCAGTGTGCTTAGTGCGAGTTTTTTAATTTTACGTTTGTCTTGAGCTAAACGTTTGTCTACGTTTGCGACTAGGGGCGCTGTTCCACCTGCATACAAAATTGAGTTAACTTTTACGCCATTGAGAAGGTTAAAAAACTAGCACTAAGCACACAGTTAATTCACAAACAAAATGTGTATTGTTAGTGTTCAGGCTAGTGCCTGCAATTCTTTTATAGCAATGTCAAAGATGCTAGCCTTCTAAGGCGCTAAGCATCACAGTATAGTAACTACCTAGTCAGGTCATAAATTCTGTCACATGTTTAATGTAAAATAATTGAAACAAGTTTATTCATTATGTGACCATTCATATACCAAAATGAACTTAACAAAACATAGATTCTTATGACACTAAAGTTTATTCAAAATGACCTCCGTGATTTTGAATACAGGCCTTCAATCTGCACGGCCAGTCGTCTGTCGCAGCACGAACGAGGTCCATGTCAATATCGGCGGCTGCCTTAATCAAGGATGTCTTGAGTGACTCCAAATTGGGATGAGGCTTTGAGCATGCCTTTTCCTCCAAGTGTTGCCATATCTTGTAATCTAACGGATTCAAATCTGGACTGGAGGAGGGCCAGTCTTCGTGCCGGATGAAGTCGATTTCACGCACCGCCAGCCAGTCTTGTGTGCTCTTCGCTCTATGAGCTGGCGCCGAATCTTGTTGGAATACCCAGTGCCTGTTATTGAACATGGTATGAGAAACAGGTTCCACAAGGTTCGTCAGGACTATATTTTGATACACAACTGCATTCGTTTTTACACCTTTCTCACAAAAATGTACCTCTGTTAAGCCCCAATAAGAAACTCCCAACCATACCATCAGCGAGGATGGAAAATGACCTCGTTGGACACGCGGAATACGGTTGCTCGCTTCTTCACTACTGTGTGCGTACACCTTATCATTTTGTTTGTTGTAGCTCTCTTCTACGGTAAAAAATTTTTCATCCGAAAAAAGAATTTCCCGATATTTTTTTCCCGCGTACCGCTTCAACAAAGCGCGGCATCTCTTCAGTCTCAGGTCCATTAGACGAGCATTCAAACGATGTCCTGTTTTTCTTCGATATGCCCGAAGCCCTAAGTCTTCATTTAACACCCTTTTCACCGTGGTTCTGCTTAACCCCATCTGAAGAGCCAACAGTTTCTGCTTACGTTTGGGATTTCTTTGAATTCGCGCCTTCACAGCTTTTATCACTGCTGGAGTCCTAACAGACCGAGGGCGACCACTTCTTGACCTGTTATCTACACTAGAGTCTTCATTGTATCGTTTGATGGTACGATAAACGAATCTTTTGGTTATATTCAAAATTTTCAGTGTGTTAAAAATTTGAATTGGCGCGTAACCGCAACGATGCAACGCAATAACTGCAACACGGTCTTCTTTAAGCGTCCACTCCATATTTAAAAATGAGTAAAATTCTAAAAGTATACATTTTTATTTTCATGAACAATTCGAAATTCGAATTCAATAAACTTTTTTGTGGCCAGCATTCTAAAAGAAAAGTTTTTACTGTGTGACAATACTTATGACCTGACTAGGTATACTCAGTATAGATATATATATATATATATATATATTTTGCGAAAGAAGGATTACTGATGACCCGTATGGCTTTCCAGTTTCACCACGATAGGTAGGCGAGCAAAGGCTCAACCAGCTCATCATACACGTCTCCCTATGAGCTCAGTTTGTATTAATAGTGATTATAATACCTACTTTTCTCCATATCTATTGTACGCCTTTTTAGTATGTTGATAACATACGGAATGTCAGGTTCGAACGTTGTCAAAAATTCACAAAAAATCCATTAGTCATTAAAAATACATATTATTATGATGAAGTAACAATATTTTACAAAATTAAATTATAAAAAAAAACACTACAAAATGGACAAACAAAAAATTCAACCAAAATAAAATTGAGAAGTTAATTTACATCAGAATTGTGTGTTCAGTTAAATTTATGGTATGAAACCGTACCAGCGGACAAACAAAGTGTTTATGATCGAGGTAAATAGCCAATTAATTATATGTGATGTACATTTGTCTTAATTTAATTTGTAATGGTTTAATAAACAACGGATGCCGATATATTTGTGTAGACTCTGTCTATTTTTTGACAAGCATGAGTTTCGAATTCGATATATATTTAAAAATTAATTAATTCTAAGCAGTAGGTATCAAACCAGCCGTGCCCTGGCAATACTGGTTCTTTTTTTTTTTTAAATGAACATCGTTAACCATTAAGTCGATGGTGTATGCCTTCAAAGGTAACAAAATCGATTTCTGATTAAAATTGTACTGTGTGTTGTTTTCAATGCAAACAAACATTAAAATATTAAATCACGCATGCATAAATCGATGTAGGCAACACTGAAAAGCTTGTCTAATTTTGGCTCAGACATCTTTTAATCAGTGTGCTTAGTGCGAGTTTTTTAATTTTACGTTTGTCTTGAGCTAAACGTTTGTCTACGTTTGCGACTAGGGGCGCTGTTCCACCTGCATACAAAATTGAGTTAACTTTTACGCCATTGAGAAGGTTAAAAAACTAGCACTAAGCACACAGTTAATTCACAAACAAAATGTGTATTGTTAGTGTTCAGGCTAGTGCCTGCAATTCTTTTATAGCAATGTCAAAGATGCTAGCCTTCTAAGGCGCTAAGCATCACAGTATAGTAACTACCTAGTCAGGTCATAAATTCTGTCACATGTTTAATGTAAAATAATTGAAACAAGTTTATTCATTATGTGACCATTCATATACCAAAATGAACTTAACAAAACATAGATTCTTATGACACTAAAGTTTATTCAAAATGACCTCCGTGATTTTGAATACAGGCCTTCAATCTGCGCGGCCAGTCGTCTATCGCAGCACGAACGAGGTCCATGTCAATATCGGCGGCTGCCTTAATCAAGGATGTCTTGAGTGACTCCAAATTGGGATGAGGCTTTGAGCACGCCTTTTCCTCCAAGTGTCGCCATATCTTGTAATCTAACGGATTCAAATCTGGACTAGAGGAGGGCCAGTGTTCGTGCCGGATGAAGTCGATTTCACGCGCCACCAGCCAGTCTTGTGTGCTCTTCGCTCTATGAGCTGGCGCCGAATCTTGTTGGAATACCCAGTGCCTGTTATTGAACATGGTATGAGAAACAGGTTCCACAAGGTTCGTCAGGACTGTATTTTGATACACAACTGCATTCGTTTTTACAGCTTTCTCACAAAAATGTACCTCTGTTAAGCTCCAATAAGAAACTCCCAACCATACCATGAGCGAGGATGGAAAATGACCTCGTTGGACACGCGGAATACGGTTGCTCGCTTCTTCACTACTGTGTGCGTACACCTTATCATTTTGTTTGTTGTAGCTCTCTTCTACGGTAAAAATGTTTTCATCCGAAAAAAGAATTTCCCGATATTTTTTCCCGCGTACCGCTTCAACAAAGCGCGGCATCTCTTCAGTCTCAGGTCCATTAGACAAGCATTCAAATGATGTCCTGTTTTTCTTCGATATGCCCGAAGCCCTAAGTCTTCATTTAACACCCTTTTCACCGTGGTTCTGCTTAACCCCATCTGAAGGGCCAACAGTTTCTGCTTACGTTTGGGATTTCTTTGAATTCGCGCCTTCACAGCTTTTATCACTGCTGGAGTCCTAACAGACTGAGGGCGACCACTTCTTGACCTGTCATCTACACTAGAGTCTTCATTGTATCGTTTGATGGTACGATAAACGAATCTTTTGGTTATATTCAAAATTTTCAGTATGTTAAAAATTTGAATTGGCGCGTAACCGCAACGATGCAACGCAATAACTGCAACACGGTCTTCTTTAAGCGTCCACTCCATATTTAAAAATGAGTAAAATTCTAAAAGTATACATTTTTATTTTCATGAACAATTCGAAATTCGAATTCAATAAACTTTTTTGTGGCCAGCATTCTAAAAGAAAAGTTTTTACTGTGTGACAATACTTATGACCTGACTAGGTATACTCAGTATAGATATATATATATATATATATATTTTGCGAAAGAAGGATTACTGATGACCCGTATGGCTTTCCAGTTTCACCACGATAGGTAGGCGAGCAAAGGCTCAACCAGCTCATCATACACGTCTCCCTATGAGCTCAGTTTGTATTAATAGTGATTATAATACCTACTTTTCTCCATATCTATTGTACGCCTTTTTAGTATGTTGATAACATACGGAATGTCAGGTTCGAACGTTGTCAAAAATTCACAAAAAATCCATTAGTCATTAAAAATACATATTATTATGATGAAGTAACAATATTTTACAAAATTAAATTATAAAAAAAAACACTACAAAATGGACAAACAAAAAATTCAACCAAAATAAAATTGAGAAGTTAATTTACATCAGAATTGTGTGTTCAGTTAAATTTATGGTATGAAACCGTACCAGCGGACAAACAAAGTGTTTATGATCGAGGTAAATAGCCAATTAATTATATGTGATGTACATTTGTCTTAATTTAATTTGTAATGGTTTAATAAACAACGGATGCCGATATATTTGTGTAGACTCTGTCTATTTTTTGACAAGCATGAGTTTCGAATTCGATATATATTTAAAAATTAATTAATTCTAAGCAGTAGGTATCAAACCAGCCGTGCCCTGGCAATACTGGTTCTTTTTTTTTTTTAAATGAACATCGTTAACCATTAAGTCGATGGTGTATGCCTTCAAAGGTAACAAAATCGATTTCTGATTAAAATTGTACTGTGTGTTGTTTTCAATGCAAACAAACATTAAAATATTAAATCACGCATGCATAAATCGATGTAGGCAACACTGAAAAGCTTGTCTAATTTTGGCTCAGACATCTTTTAATCAGTGTGCTTAGTGCGAGTTTTTTAATTTTACGTTTGTCTTGAGCTAAACGTTTGTCTACGTTTGCGACTAGGGGCGCTGTTCCACCTGCATACAAAATTGAGTTAACTTTTACGCCATTGAGAAGGTTAAAAAACTAGCACTAAGCACACAGTTAATTCACAAACAAAATGTGTATTGTTAGTGTTCAGGCTAGTGCCTGCAATTCTTTTATAGCAATGTCAAAGATGCTAGCCTTCTAAGGCGCTAAGCATCACAGTATAGTAACTACCTAGTCAGGTCATAAATTCTGTCACATGTTTAATGTAAAATAATTGAAACAAGTTTATTCATTATGTGACCATTCATATACCAAAATGAACTTAACAAAACATAGATTCTTATGACACTAAAGTTTATTCAAAATGACCTCCGTGATTTTGAATACAGGCCTTCAATCTGCACGGCCAGTCGTCTGTCGCAGCACGAACGAGGTCCATGTCAATATCGGCGGCTGCCTTAATCAAGGATGTCTTGAGTGACTCCAAATTGGGATGAGGCTTTGAGCATGCCTTTTCCTCCAAGTGTTGCCATATCTTGTAATCTAACGGATTCAAATCTGGACTGGAGGAGGGCCAGTCTTCGTGCCGGATGAAGTCGATTTCACGCACCGCCAGCCAGTCTTGTGTGCTCTTCGCTCTATGAGCTGGCGCCGAATCTTGTTGGAATACCCAGTGCCTGTTATTGAACATGGTATGAGAAACAGGTTCCACAAGGTTCGTCAGGACTATATTTTGATACACAACTGCATTCGTTTTTACACCTTTCTCACAAAAATGTACCTCTGTTAAGCCCCAATAAGAAACTCCCAACCATACCATCAGCGAGGATGGAAAATGACCTCGTTGGACACGCGGAATACGGTTGCTCGCTTCTTCACTACTGTGTGCGTACACCTTATCATTTTGTTTGTTGTAGCTCTCTTCTACGGTAAAAAATTTTTCATCCGAAAAAAGAATTTCCCGATATTTTTTTCCCGCGTACCGCTTCAACAAAGCGCGGCATCTCTTCAGTCTCAGGTCCATTAGACGAGCATTCAAACGATGTCCTGTTTTTCTTCGATATGCCCGAAGCCCTAAGTCTTCATTTAACACCCTTTTCACCGTGGTTCTGCTTAACCCCATCTGAAGAGCCAACAGTTTCTGCTTACGTTTGGGATTTCTTTGAATTCGCGCCTTCACAGCTTTTATCACTGCTGGAGTCCTAACAGACCGAGGGCGACCACTTCTTGACCTGTTATCTACACTAGAGTCTTCATTGTATCGTTTGATGGTACGATAAACGAATCTTTTGGTTATATTCAAAATTTTCAGTGTGTTAAAAATTTGAATTGGCGCGTAACCGCAACGATGCAACGCAATAACTGCAACACGGTCTTCTTTAAGCGTCCACTCCATATTTAAAAATGAGTAAAATTCTAAAAGTATACATTTTTATTTTCATGAACAATTCGAAATTCGAATTCAATAAACTTTTTTGTGGCCAGCATTCTAAAAGAAAAGTTTTTACTGTGTGACAATACTTATGACCTGACTAGGTATACTCAGTATAGATATATATATATATATATATATATTTTGCGAAAGAAGGATTACTGATGACCCGTATGGCTTTCCAGTTTCACCACGATAGGTAGGCGAGCAAAGGCTCAACCAGCTCATCATACACGTCTCCCTATGAGCTCAGTTTGTATTAATAGTGATTATAATACCTACTTTTCTCCATATCTATTGTACGCCTTTTTAGTATGTTGATAACATACGGAATGTCAGGTTCGAACGTTGTCAAAAATTCACAAAAAATCCATTAGTCATTAAAAATACATATTATTATGATGAAGTAACAATATTTTACAAAATTAAATTATAAAAAAAAACACTACAAAATGGACAAACAAAAAATTCAACCAAAATAAAATTGAGAAGTTAATTTACATCAGAATTGTGTGTTCAGTTAAATTTATGGTATGAAACCGTACCAGCGGACAAACAAAGTGTTTATGATCGAGGTAAATAGCCAATTAATTATATGTGATGTACATTTGTCTTAATTTAATTTGTAATGGTTTAATAAACAACGGATGCCGATATATTTGTGTAGACTCTGTCTATTTTTTGACAAGCATGAGTTTCGAATTCGATATATATTTAAAAATTAATTAATTCTAAGCAGTAGGTATCAAACCAGCCGTGCCCTGGCAATACTGGTTCTTTTTTTTTTTTAAATGAACATCGTTAACCATTAAGTCGATGGTGTATGCCTTCAAAGGTAACAAAATCGATTTCTGATTAAAATTGTACTGTGTGTTGTTTTCAATGCAAACAAACATTAAAATATTAAATCACGCATGCATAAATCGATGTAGGCAACACTGAAAAGCTTGTCTAATTTTGGCTCAGACATCTTTTAATCAGTGTGCTTAGTGCGAGTTTTTTAATTTTACGTTTGTCTTGAGCTAAACGTTTGTCTACGTTTGCGACTAGGGGCGCTGTTCCACCTGCATACAAAATTGAGTTAACTTTTACGCCATTGAGAAGGTTAAAAAACTAGCACTAAGCACACAGTTAATTCACAAACAAAATGTGTATTGTTAGTGTTCAGGCTAGTGCCTGCAATTCTTTTATAGCAATGTCAAAGATGCTAGCCTTCTAAGGCGCTAAGCATCACAGTATAGTAACTACCTAGTCAGGTCATAAATTCTGTCACATGTTTAATGTAAAATAATTGAAACAAGTTTATTCATTATGTGACCATTCATATACCAAAATGAACTTAACAAAACATAGATTCTTATGACACTAAAGTTTATTCAAAATGACCTCCGTGATTTTGAATACAGGCCTTCAATCTGCGCGGCCAGTCGTCTATCGCAGCACGAACGAGGTCCATGTCAATATCGGCGGCTGCCTTAATCAAGGATGTCTTGAGTGACTCCAAATTGGGATGAGGCTTTGAGCACGCCTTTTCCTCCAAGTGTCGCCATATCTTGTAATCTAACGGATTCAAATCTGGACTAGAGGAGGGCCAGTGTTCGTGCCGGATGAAGTCGATTTCACGCGCCACCAGCCAGTCTTGTGTGCTCTTCGCTCTATGAGCTGGCGCCGAATCTTGTTGGAATACCCAGTGCCTGTTATTGAACATGGTATGAGAAACAGGTTCCACAAGGTTCGTCAGGACTGTATTTTGATACACAACTGCATTCGTTTTTACAGCTTTCTCACAAAAATGTACCTCTGTTAAGCTCCAATAAGAAACTCCCAACCATACCATGAGCGAGGATGGAAAATGACCTCGTTGGACACGCGGAATACGGTTGCTCGCTTCTTCACTACTGTGTGCGTACACCTTATCATTTTGTTTGTTGTAGCTCTCTTCTACGGTAAAAATGTTTTCATCCGAAAAAAGAATTTCCCGATATTTTTTCCCGCGTACCGCTTCAACAAAGCGCGGCATCTCTTCAGTCTCAGGTCCATTAGACAAGCATTCAAATGATGTCCTGTTTTTCTTCGATATGCCCGAAGCCCTAAGTCTTCATTTAACACCCTTTTCACCGTGGTTCTGCTTAACCCCATCTGAAGGGCCAACAGTTTCTGCTTACGTTTGGGATTTCTTTGAATTCGCGCCTTCACAGCTTTTATCACTGCTGGAGTCCTAACAGACTGAGGGCGACCACTTCTTGACCTGTCATCTACACTAGAGTCTTCATTGTATCGTTTGATGGTACGATAAACGAATCTTTTGGTTATATTCAAAATTTTCAGTATGTTAAAAATTTGAATTGGCGCGTAACCGCAACGATGCAACGCAATAACTGCAACACGGTCTTCTTTAAGCGTCCACTCCATATTTAAAAATGAGTAAAATTCTAAAAGTATACATTTTTATTTTCATGAACAATTCGAAATTCGAATTCAATAAACTTTTTTGTGGCCAGCATTCTAAAAGAAAAGTTTTTACTGTGTGACAATACTTATGACCTGACTAGGTATACTCAGTATAGATATATATATATATATATATATTTTGCGAAAGAAGGATTACTGATGACCCGTATGGCTTTCCAGTTTCACCACGATAGGTAGGCGAGCAAAGGCTCAACCAGCTCATCATACACGTCTCCCTATGAGCTCAGTTTGTATTAATAGTGATTATAATACCTACTTTTCTCCATATCTATTGTACGCCTTTTTAGTATGTTGATAACATACGGAATGTCAGGTTCGAACGTTGTCAAAAATTCACAAAAAATCCATTAGTCATTAAAAATACATATTATTATGATGAAGTAACAATATTTTACAAAATTAAATTATAAAAAAAAACACTACAAAATGGACAAACAAAAAATTCAACCAAAATAAAATTGAGAAGTTAATTTACATCAGAATTGTGTGTTCAGTTAAATTTATGGTATGAAACCGTACCAGCGGACAAACAAAGTGTTTATGATCGAGGTAAATAGCCAATTAATTATATGTGATGTACATTTGTCTTAATTTAATTTGTAATGGTTTAATAAACAACGGATGCCGATATATTTGTGTAGACTCTATTTTTTGACAAGCATGAGTTTCGAATTCGATATATATTTAAAAATTAATTAATTCTAAGCAGTAGGTATCAAACCAGCCGTGCCCTGGCAATACTGGTTCTTTTTTTTTTTTAAATGAACATCGTTAACCATTAAGTCGATGGTGTATGCCTTCAAAGGTAACAAAATCGATTTCTGATTAAAATTGTACTGTGTGTTGTTTTCAATGCAAACAAACATTAAAATATTAAATCACGCATGCATAAATCGATGTAGGCAACACTGAAAAGCTTGTCTAATTTTGGCTCAGACATCTTTTAATCAGTGTGCTTAGTGCGAGTTTTTTAATTTTACGTTTGTCTTGAGCTAAACGTTTGTCTACGTTTGCGAC
Source organism: Bombyx mori (assembly GCF_030269925.1). Classification (NCBI taxonomy): domain Eukaryota; kingdom Metazoa; phylum Arthropoda; class Insecta; order Lepidoptera; family Bombycidae; genus Bombyx; species Bombyx mori. Next base: position 11,962,322 of record NC_085111.1, read on the forward strand.
TAGGGGCGCTGTTCCACCTGCATACAAAATTGAGTTAACTTTTACGCCATTGAGAAGGTTAAAAAACTAGCACTAAGCACACAGTTAATTCACAAACAAAATGTGTATTGTTAGTGTTCAGGCTAGTGCCTGCAATTCTTTTATAGCAATGTCAAAGATGCTAGCCTTCTAAGGCGCTAAGCATCACAGTATAGTAACTACCTAGTCAGGTCATAAATTCTGTCACATGTTTAATGTAAAATAATTGAAACAAGTTTATTCATTATGTGACCATTCATATACCAAAATGAACTTAAAAGTTTATTCAAAATGACCTCCGTGATTTTGAATACAGGCCTTCAATCTGCACGGCCAGTCGTCTGTCGCAGCACGAACGAGGTCCATGTCAATATCGGCGGCTGCCTTAATCAAGGATGTCTTGAGTGACTCCAAATTGGGATGAGGCTTTGAGCATGCCTTTTCCTCCAAGTGTTGCCATATCTTGTAATCTAACGGATTCAAATCTGGACTGGAGGAGGGCCAGTCTTCGTGCCGGATGAAGTCGATTTCACGCACCGCCAGCCAGTCTTGTGTGCTCTTCGCTCTATGAGCTGGCGCCGAATCTTGTTGGAATACCCAGTGCCTGTTATTGAACATGGTATGAGAAACAGGTTCCACAAGGTTCGTCAGGACTATATTTTGATACACAACTGCATTCGTTTTTACACCTTTCTCACAAAAATGTACCTCTGTTAAGCCCCAATAAGAAACTCCCAACCATACCATCAGCGAGGATGGAAAATGACCTCGTTGGACACGCGGAATACGGTTGCTCGCTTCTTCACTACTGTGTGCGTACACCTTATCATTTTGTTTGTTGTAGCTCTCTTCTACGGTAAAAAATTTTTCATCCGAAAAAAGAATTTCCCGATATTTTTTTCCCGCGTACCGCTTCAACAAAGCGCGGCATCTCTTCAGTCTCAGGTCCATTAGACGAGCATTCAAACGATGTCCTGTTTTTCTTCGATATGCCCGAAGCCCTAAGTCTTCATTTAACACCCTTTTCACCGTGGTTCTGCTTAACCCCATCTGAAGAGCCAACAGTTTCTGCTTACGTTTGGGATTTCTTTGAATTCGCGCCTTCACAGCTTTTATCACTGCTGGAGTCCTAACAGACCGAGGGCGACCACTTCTTGACCTGTTATCTACACTAGAGTCTTCATTGTATCGTTTGATGGTACGATAAACGAATCTTTTGGTTATATTCAAAATTTTCAGTGTGTTAAAAATTTGAATTGGCGCGTAACCGCAACGATGCAACGCAATAACTGCAACACGGTCTTCTTTAAGCGTCCACTCCATATTTAAAAATGAGTAAAATTCTAAAAGTATACATTTTTATTTTCATGAACAATTCGAAATTCGAATTCAATAAACTTTTTTGTGGCCAGCATTCTAAAAGAAAAGTTTTTACTGTGTGACAATACTTATGACCTGACTAGGTATACTCAGTATAGATATATATATATATATATATATATATTTTGCGAAAGAAGGATTACTGATGACCCGTATGGCTTTCCAGTTTCACCACGATAGGTAGGCGAGCAAAGGCTCAACCAGCTCATCATACACGTCTCCCTATGAGCTCAGTTTGTATTAATAGTGATTATAATACCTACTTTTCTCCATATCTATTGTACGCCTTTTTAGTATGTTGATAACATACGGAATGTCAGGTTCGAACGTTGTCAAAAATTCACAAAAAATCCATTAGTCATTAAAAATACATATTATTATGATGAAGTAACAATATTTTACAAAATTAAATTATAAAAAAAAACACTACAAAATGGACAAACAAAAAATTCAACCAAAATAAAATTGAGAAGTTAATTTACATCAGAATTGTGTGTTCAGTTAAATTTATGGTATGAAACCGTACCAGCGGACAAACAAAGTGTTTATGATCGAGGTAAATAGCCAATTAATTATATGTGATGTACATTTGTCTTAATTTAATTTGTAATGGTTTAATAAACAACGGATGCCGATATATTTGTGTAGACTCTGTCTATTTTTTGACAAGCATGAGTTTCGAATTCGATATATATTTAAAAATTAATTAATTCTAAGCAGTAGGTATCAAACCAGCCGTGCCCTGGCAATACTGGTTCTTTTTTTTTTTTAAATGAACATCGTTAACCATTAAGTCGATGGTGTATGCCTTCAAAGGTAACAAAATCGATTTCTGATTAAAATTGTACTGTGTGTTGTTTTCAATGCAAACAAACATTAAAATATTAAATCACGCATGCATAAATCGATGTAGGCAACACTGAAAAGCTTGTCTAATTTTGGCTCAGACATCTTTTAATCAGTGTGCTTAGTGCGAGTTTTTTAATTTTACGTTTGTCTTGAGCTAAACGTTTGTCTACGTTTGCGACTAGGGGCGCTGTTCCACCTGCATACAAAATTGAGTTAACTTTTACGCCATTGAGAAGGTTAAAAAACTAGCACTAAGCACACAGTTAATTCACAAACAAAATGTGTATTGTTAGTGTTCAGGCTAGTGCCTGCAATTCTTTTATAGCAATGTCAAAGATGCTAGCCTTCTAAGGCGCTAAGCATCACAGTATAGTAACTACCTAGTCAGGTCATAAATTCTGTCACATGTTTAATGTAAAATAATTGAAACAAGTTTATTCATTATGTGACCATTCATATACCAAAATGAACTTAACAAAACATAGATTCTTATGACACTAAAGTTTATTCAAAATGACCTCCGTGATTTTGAATACAGGCCTTCAATCTGCGCGGCCAGTCGTCTATCGCAGCACGAACGAGGTCCATGTCAATATCGGCGGCTGCCTTAATCAAGGATGTCTTGAGTGACTCCAAATTGGGATGAGGCTTTGAGCACGCCTTTTCCTCCAAGTGTCGCCATATCTTGTAATCTAACGGATTCAAATCTGGACTAGAGGAGGGCCAGTGTTCGTGCCGGATGAAGTCGATTTCACGCGCCACCAGCCAGTCTTGTGTGCTCTTCGCTCTATGAGCTGGCGCCGAATCTTGTTGGAATACCCAGTGCCTGTTATTGAACATGGTATGAGAAACAGGTTCCACAAGGTTCGTCAGGACTGTATTTTGATACACAACTGCATTCGTTTTTACAGCTTTCTCACAAAAATGTACCTCTGTTAAGCTCCAATAAGAAACTCCCAACCATACCATGAGCGAGGATGGAAAATGACCTCGTTGGACACGCGGAATACGGTTGCTCGCTTCTTCACTACTGTGTGCGTACACCTTATCATTTTGTTTGTTGTAGCTCTCTTCTACGGTAAAAATGTTTTCATCCGAAAAAAGAATTTCCCGATATTTTTTCCCGCGTACCGCTTCAACAAAGCGCGGCATCTCTTCAGTCTCAGGTCCATTAGACAAGCATTCAAATGATGTCCTGTTTTTCTTCGATATGCCCGAAGCCCTAAGTCTTCATTTAACACCCTTTTCACCGTGGTTCTGCTTAACCCCATCTGAAGGGCCAACAGTTTCTGCTTACGTTTGGGATTTCTTTGAATTCGCGCCTTCACAGCTTTTATCACTGCTGGAGTCCTAACAGACTGAGGGCGACCACTTCTTGACCTGTCATCTACACTAGAGTCTTCATTGTATCGTTTGATGGTACGATAAACGAATCTTTTGGTTATATTCAAAATTTTCAGTATGTTAAAAATTTGAATTGGCGCGTAACCGCAACGATGCAACGCAATAACTGCAACACGGTCTTCTTTAAGCGTCCACTTCATATTTAAAAATGAGTAAAATTCTAAAAGTTCTTCATTTTTATTTTCATGAACAATTCGAAATTCGAATTCAATAAACTTTTTTGTGGCCAGCATTCTAAAAGAAAAGTTTTTACTGTGTGACAATACTTATGACCTGACTAGTTATATAGTAACATATTGTATTTCGCTATCATTCATTCACTACCCGCTCTTCAAGCACGCTGTACATCTCTCAATTTAAATGTTATAAAAATAATATGAAGTGCTGAAGTTTTATTACCATAAGAAACTCTCTTATGTATCTCAAGACGGTACTGTTACACTTTTTGTAAAAAATAATGTGTTCTACAAAGTCGTAGTACATTATTTTATTCTATCATCAATAGTTTTCGCAGGGCACGCGATGTAAAGAATACTTTAGGTATTTTTTTTACACCTTGGGTTACATTATTGGAGTCTTTTTTTATTTTTTCTTATTGCTTAGATGAGTAGACGAGCTCACAGCCCACCTGGTGTTAAGTGGTTACTGGAGCCCATAGACATTCACAACGTAAATGCGCCACGCACCTTGAGATACAAATTCTAAGGTCTCAAGTATAGTTACAACGGCTGCCCCACCCTTCAAACCGAAACGCATTACAGTTTCACGGCAGAAATAGGCAGGGTGGTGGTACCCACCCGTGCGGACTCACAAGAGGTCCTACCACCAGTCTTAGTAAGGATCCCTAATTTTTTTGAAAAATAATTATAGCCTTTGTCACTCGGGAATAGTGTAGATTCCAAGCAGTGAAAGAATTTTTCAAATCGGTTTAGTAGTTTCGGAGCCTATTCAATACAAACAAACAAACAAATCTTTCCTCTTTATAATATTATTATTATTATAGTATAGAAGTACCTATAGTAGAATTATTTTGTCGCTGCAGTTTGGGTCATAAAACATAGCCCGGCTAGGGCGGTGAGCATGTTGCGCGGGCGCAACGCCATTATCGATAAAAACAAATGAGTCATCGAAGGCAGGTAGGTACACGGCGGCGGGGTGGTATACGAATGTTATGAGTCATTTGTAGTTACCTACAAGTTATAGTACATTATGTCGAAGAGAAATGTGTTTTTATGCATTCGTTCTCTGAATTTCTTTAGTGACACAATGGCTACTCATTTGTTTTGTATCGAAACGGCAGAATTTATTCAAAATAATATTTTCACGTATTGTTATCAACAATGTGTTTAAAATCTTCACTGAAATAAGAACAAGTCCCGAAAAGTTACAAAGTGTTAATTTCTGCCGTTCTCGTTAACTTGCTGCGGCGATATGTGGTGTAAATCTTCGATTAGTGATTTTTTCTTTCATTTTTATCACTAACCCACAAAATGACAAAACTAAATACACTATCGATAACGCTTATCGACAACAATAATGCGCTTCACTATGCCCGTCCATAAAGCTCGTGAGTGGAAGAGAGAGGGAAATACTCGCTTCACCGCTCCGATTTTTTATGACCCAAACTGCAGCGACAACATAATTCTACTATACTTAGTCTGGCCATAAATACTGTTACAATTAAAAATAATCAAAATATTACATTTGAATTTGGAATCTGTCATTTTTATATGATTACTCATTGAGTTTTCTCATTTTGGCGCCAATACATTGTACAATATTTTGCGATATTAAAATGGAGTGGGGTGATAAACAGAACCGAATCGCTGCGATTGCATTACACAAAGTAGGTATGGAACCAAATGCAATTTTTAAAACTCTCCATACGCTTGGTATTAGTAAAATGTTTGTGTACCGGGCTATTAATAGGTGCAATGAGACCTCCTCTGTTTGTGACAGAAAAAGATCTGGCCGTCCACGTAGTGTTCGTACGAAAAATGTGGTCAAAGCAGTAAGGGAAAGAATTCGAAGAAATCCTGTCCGAAAGCAAAAGATTTTATCTCGGGAGATGAAGATAGCACCTAGAACCATGTCGCGTATTTTAAAAGATGACTTAAGACTTGCAGCCTATAAGAGACATACTGGTCATTTCTTAACTGATAATTTAAAAGAAAATAGGGTGATAAAATCGAAACAACTACTGAAGCGGTACGCAAAGGGAGGTCATAGAAAAATTTTGTTTACGGATGAGAAAAATTTACAATTGAGCAACATTTTAACAAACAAAATGACCGTATTTATGCTCAAAGCTCTAAGGAAGCTTCCCAATTAGTCGACAGAGTGCAACGTGGGCACTATCCGACTTCAGTGATGGTTTGGTGGGGTATTAGCTATGAAGGAGTGACTGAGCCATACTTTTGTGAAAAAGGTATCAAAACATCGGCACAAGTGTATCAAGATACCATTCTTGTGAAAGTAGTGAAGCCCCTTAACAACACCATGTTCAATAATCAAGAATGGTCCTTCCAGCAAGACTCGGCGACAGGTCATAAAGCTCGGTCTACGCAGTCTTGGTTGGAAACGAACGTTTCGGACTTCATCAGAGCTGAAGACTGGCCGTCGTTTAGTCCCGATCTTAATTCGCTGGATTATGATTTATGGTCAGTTTTAGAGAGTACGGCTTGCTCTAAACGCCATGATAATTTGGAGTCCCTAAAACAATCCGTACGATTGGCAGTGAAAAATTTTCCCATGGAAAGAGTGCGTGCTTCTATTGATAATGGCCAATGGAGACGACGGCCAGTCTTCAGCTCTGATGAAGTCCGAAACGTTCGTGTCCAACCAAGACTGCGTAGACCGAGCTTTATGACCTGGCGCCGAGCCTTGCTGGAAGGACCATTCTTGATTATTGAACATGGTGTTGTTAAGGGGCTTCACTACCTTCTCAAGAATGGTATCTTGATACACTTGTGCCGATGTTTTGATACCTTTTTCACAAAACCGGCGATCGTATGCAGGGTGGACTGGAAGCCCTTCCATTCCCTGCGTCAGCTTCTCGCGCAACCCCGGATCGAGTGTTCATTGTGCTCTGCGCTTTATTCATGTTTTGCCTGTCGCCTAACATCTTCCGGTGTGACAGCTCTTTTCCTGAGATTCGCATCACACAACTTGCGGTCAGGCAGGAGCTTCGGCTTCTTGATGTCCATAAGTCGAGTGGGCCGGATTGCATACCCGCAGTGGTTCTAAAAACATGCGTCCCTGAATTGACACCCGCGCTAACGCGTCTATATCGCCGCTCGTACAATACCAACAGGGTTTCGTCTTCATGGAAGACTGCTCATGTCCACCCTATCCCCAAAAAGGGTGACCGGTCGGACCCCGCGAATTACAGACTTATCGCGATAACTTCCTTGCTTTCCAAGGTGATGGAGCGAATCATAAACATCCAACTTCTTAAGCATCTTGAAGATCGCCAGCTGATCAGTGACCGGCAGTACGGTTTCCGTAATGGTCGCTCAGCTGGCGATCTTCTTGTATACCTCACACATAAATGGGCTGAAGCCTTGGAAAGCAAGGGCGAGGCTCTCGCTGTGAGCCTTGACATCGCGAAGGCCTTCGACAGGGTCTGGCATAGGGCACTTCTATCGAAGCTTCTAGCTTACGGGATCCCTGAGGGACTCTGCAAGTGGATCGCTAGCTTTTTGGATGGACGGAGCATCACAGTTGTCGTCAACGGCTGTTGCTCCGATACCATGACCATCAACGCTGGTGTTCCACAAGGTTCGGTTCTCCCCCACGCTTTTCATATTGCATATCAATGACATGCTATCTATTGATGGCATGCATTGCTATGCGGATGATAGCACAGGGGATGCGCGATATATCGGCCATCAGAGTCTCTCTCGAAGCGTTGTACACGAGAGGCGATTAAAACTTGTGTCTGAAGTGAAGAACTCTCTGGGGCGGGTCTCCAAGTGGGATGAACTGAATTCAGTTCAGTTCAACCCATTGAAGACACAGGTTTGCGCGTTCACTGCGAAGAAGGACCCATTTGTCATGGCGCCGGAATTTCAAGGAGTATCCCTGCAGCTTTCCGCGAGTATCGGGATTCTAGGGGTCGATATTTCGAGCGATGTCCAGTTTCGGAGTCATTTGGAAGGTAAAGCCAAATTGGTCTCTAAAATGTTGGGAGTCCTCAACAGAGCGAAGCGGTATTTCACGCCTGGACAGAGACTTGCGCTTTATAAAGCGCAGGTCCGCGCGTTGAGTACTGCTCTCACGGTGACCACTTACCATCAGGTGGGCCGTATGCTCGTCTGCCTACAAAGGCGATAAAAAAAAAACAACAACAACAAAAGTATGGATCAGTCACTCCTTCATAGCTAATACCCCACCAAACCATCACTGAAGTCGGATAGTGCCCACATTGCACTCTGTCCACTAATTGGGAAACTTCCTTAGAGCTTTGAGCATAAATACGGTCATTTTGTTTGTTAAAATGTTGCTCAATTGTAAAAATTTTCTTATCCGTAAACAAAAATTTTCTATGACCTCCCTTTGCGTACCGCTTCAGTTGTTGTTTCGATTTTACCACCCTATTCTCTTTTAAATTATCAGTTAAGAAATGACCAGCACGTCTCTTATAGGCTGCAAGTCCTAAGTCATCTTTTAAAATACGCGACATGGTTCTAGGTGCTATCTTCATCTCCCGAGATAAAATCTTTTGCTTTCGGACAGGATTTCTTCGAATTCTTTCCCTTACTGCTTTGACCACATTTTTCGTACGAACACTACGTGGACGGCCAGATCTTTTTCTTTCACAAACAGAGGAGGTCTCATTGCACCTATTAATAGCCCGGTACACAAACATTTTACTAATACCAAGCGTATGGAGAGTTTTAAAAATTACATTTGGTTCCATACCTACTTTGTGTAATACAATCGCAGCGATTCGGTTCTGTTTATCACCCCACTCCATTTTAATATCGCAAAATATTGTACAATGTATTGACGCCAAAATGAAAAAACTCAATGAGCAATCATATAAAAATGACAGATTCCAAATTCAAATGTAATATTTTGATTATTTTTAATTGTAACAGTATTTATGGCCAGACTAAGTATAGATAATACAAATTATGTTATTGTTACATATTTAACCCGTAATAAGTCACTATGTCTTCGAGAGCACATTTATAACTATCTCATTACTTAAATTTTCTATTATCTCATTTAATTATCTCATTGCTTTAACTTTTGTATTTCAATTTTCACGTATTTTCTTATCTTTTGGCTTGTTTTGTCTCTGTTTTATTTAAATTAATATTTCATAGACACTTTCCCAGTTGGTGGGAGTTATTAGTACCTAGTCAGGTCATAAGTATTGTCACACAGTAAAAACTTTTCTTTTAGAATGCTGGCCACAAAAAAGTTTATTGAACCCGAATTTCGAATTGTTCATGAAAATAAAAATAGTATACATTTAGAATTTTACTCATTTTTAAATATGGAGTGGACGCTTAAAGAAGACCGTGTTGCAGTTATTGCGTTGCATCGTTGCGGTTACGCGCCAATTCAAATTTTTAACATACTGAAAAATTTGAATATAACCAAAAGATTCGTTTATCGTACCATCAAACGATACAATGAAGACTCTAGTGTAGATGACAGGTCAAGAAGTGGTCGCCCTCGGTCTGTTAGGACTCCAGCAGTGATAAAAGCTGTGAAGGCGCGAATTCAAAGAAATCCCAAACGTAAGCAGAAACTGTTGGCCCTTCAGATGGGGTTAAGCAGAACCACGGTGAAAAGGGTGTTAAATGAAGACTTAGGGCTTCGGGCATATTGAAAAAAAACAGGACATCGTTTGAATGCTCGTCTAATGGACCTGAGACTGAAGAGATGTCGCGCTTTGTTGAAGCGGTACGCGGGAAAAAAATATCGGGAAATTCTTTTTTCGGACGAAAAAGTTTTTACCGTAGAAGAGAGCTACAACAAACAAAATGATAAGGTGTACGCACACAGTAGTGAAGAAGCGAGCAACCGTATTCCACGTGTCCAACGAGGTCATTTTCCATCCTCGCTCATGGTATGGTTGGGAGTTTCTTATTGGGGCTTAACAGAGGTACATTTTTGTGACAAAGGTGTAAAAACGAATGCAGTTGTGTATCAAAATACAGTCCTGACGAACCTTGTGGAACATGTTTCTCATACCATGTTCAATAACAGGCACTGGGTATTCCAACAAGATTCGGCGCCAGCTCGTAGAGCGAAGAGCACACAAGACTGGCTGGCGGCGCGTGAAATCGACTTCATCCGGCACGAAGACTGGCCCTCCTCCAGTCTAGATTTGAATCCGTTAGATTACAAGATATGGCAACACTTGGAGGAAAAGGCGTGCTCAAAGCCTCATCCCAATTTGGAGTCACTCAAGACATCCTTGATTAAGGCAGCCGCCGATATTGACATGGACCTCGTTCGTGCTGCGATAGACGACTGGCCGCGCAGATTGAAGGCCTGTATTCAAAATCACGGAGGTCATTTTGAATAAACTTTAGTGTCATAAGAATCTATGTTTTATTAAGTTCATTTTGGTATATGAATGGTTACATAATGAATAAACTTGTTTCAATTATTTTACATTAAACATGTGACAGAATTTATGACCTGACTATGTATTATTAATTAGTGTATTTATTTATAATCGTATTTATACAATTTTTTTTATTTCTTTTTTAATTGTATATATATATATTTGCTTATATGTTCAATTCAACAGATACAAGTGAATCTGAAACTTTTTATTCAGCTAACAGCGACGACAGCGATATTAGTGTGCCTTCTTTAGCAGAAACATTGTCTTCACGGTTCTCTGGTGTTCCTAGGAATTTTAATGTCGTTCATATCAATGCCCAGAGTATTGCGGCTCATTTCCCTGACATGCTTGCAAGTTTTGATTCTAAGAATATCCATGCTATACTTGGTTCAGAGTCTTGGCTTAAGCCATGTCTTCCTTCTACTTCTTATACCATTCCTGGTTTTCAACTTTTTAGGAACGATCGTATTAATGGCGGTGGTGGTGGCGTTGCCATTTATATCCGTTCGTATTTTAATTGTGCAGTTGTTAATGTATCGGCACAGCCTACGCCGCCATATGCGGGCGAGCACTTATTTCTTGAAATAGAACTTCAACACACGAAGATGTTACTTGGTGTTTATTATTGTCCTTCGTCAAGTATAGATTTCTTTACTTCTTTTGAAACTCTGCTAGAAAATACAATGCCTTCATATACTCATACCATTATCATGGGTGACTTTAACACATGCCTACTTAAAAACAATTCTCGAACCACTTTATTTCGCTCGATGATCGAATCAGTAAACTTAACTGTTCTACCGTTGAACTCGACTCATCATTTTCCAAATTGTGCTCCTTTACTTCTTGATCTTATTTTCGTTTCTTCTCGTGACCACGTGGCTGACCATGGACAGTGTTCAGCTGACGCTTTCTCATACCATGATCTTATCTTCGTTTCATATAAAGTACGACCTCCCAAAGCAAAATCAAAAACTCTTCTGCTGCGCAGTTTTAACGGTATGGATCTTGAAAGTCTTCGAGAAGATGCTGGCAGCATTGACTGGACTGCTTTGACGTGCTCTACCTCAATCAATGAGAAAGTTGATCAGTTCAATGCCAAGCTAACTGATCTATATGACAAGTACGCACCCTTCCGACCAGTAAGAATTAAACATATGCCAGCGCCGTGGCTTACTGACGAAATTAAAAGTCTATTGACCAGGAAGGCAGCTGCTAAACTAAAATATAAAAAAAAACCAACCCCTGACAATAGTACAAATTATCACCGAATCCGCAATCACTGCAACAGAGTGTGTAGGGATGCACAACGCCAGCATATCCATAGTGCTATCGAAAATGGTGATCCAGCTAGAGTCTGGAAATTTCTTAAATCACTGGGGATTGGAAAATTACAACATGACTCTCATCTATCACATTCGAGTATTGATTTATTAAATCAACATTTCTGTGCGTCATCCCTTTATGACGGGACAACTAAATCTAATACATTAAATCACATTTTATCTCTTCCGATCCCAAATTGTTCTCCATTTGTTTTTAATCACCTAACGGCTTGTGATGTTAAGCGGAGCATATTATCCATAACTTCCAATGCTGTTGGAAGTGACTGTGTGGCCCGTAATATGATCCTTCCTATCCTAGACCAAATCCTTCCCATTATTTGTCATATCCTGAATGAATCATTATCTAGCGACATCTTTCCAAAGGCTTGGAAAGAAGCACAGATTACACCACTGCCAAAAAAGCCGAATCCTACATCCTTTTCAGAATACCGTCCAATTTCCATTCTACCGTTTCTTTCAAAGGTTTTAGAACGCCTGATTCACAACCAGCTCAGTGAGTTTCTTACGAGAAACGAGCTTTTAAACCCTTATCAGTCCGGCTTTCGTCCTGGCCATAGCACGGTCACAGCCCTGGTGCATATTACGGATGCCATCAGATTTGGCATGGAGAGTGGGAAACTGACGGTGTTGGCATTGCTGGATTTCAGTAATGCTTTTGGCACCGTTGATTTCGACATACTTCTAGCCATCCTTAGCTCCATTAACATATCTCCAACCGTGGTTGATTGGTTTCGCAGTTACCTGTCTGGTCGCCGACAGCGTATTCACTGTGAGAATGCTTATTCTTCATGGTGTGAAACGCACGTGCAGGGTGGCGTTTTATCTCCTTTACTCTTTTCAATTTTTATAAATTCTATTTCTTTACAACTTACTTCTTCCTACCACCTGTACGCAGATGATCTACAGATATATACGCAAACTTCTTTACCAGAGCTGACCAACGCGATAAAGATCCTGAACAATGACTTATCGATATTGTCCCGTTGGAGTAAGTCTCATGGATTGAGGGTGAACCCGTCAAAGACACAGGTCATTGTTGTCGGTAGTTCAAGAATGTGTTCGAAAGTTACATGGTCGCAGCTTCCGGCTATATTATTTGACGGCGCACAAATTCCTATCAGCGATACTGTGAAAAATTTGGGTATCTTAATTGACAAAAACCTTTCATGGAGCGCACAAATAAAAGAGGTTAGCCGGAAGGTGTTTGCATCAGCTGGATCGTTGAGACGGTTACGAAATTTTCTTCCAACTGCCACTAAAACTGCGCTTGCACAGTCTTTACTTCTTCCAATTCTTGACTACGCTGATTCCAGCTATCCGGATCTAACCGAAACACAACTTGATAAACTTGAGCGGCTACAAAATTTCTGTATAAGATTCATATTTGGGTTACGGAAATATGATCATATATCTGAATTTCGCACTAAGCTCAAGTGGTTACTAATTCGCCTTCGCCGCAATACTCATGTCCTTTCATTACTATACTGTATACCGCCCGATTAGCCTCCTCATGTCTCTAGGCAAACTGTATGAGCGTCTGCTCTACAAACGCCTCAGAGACTTCGTCTCATCCAAGGGCATTCTCATCGATGAACAATTCGGATTCCGTACAAATCACTCATGCGTTCAACAGGTGCACCGCCTCACGGAGCACATTCTTGTGGGGCTTAATCGACCAAAACCGTTATACACGGGAGCTCTCTTCTTCGACGTCGCAAAAGCGTTCGACAAAGTCTGGCACAATGGTTTGATTTTCAAAGTATTCAACATGGGCGTGCCGGATAGTCTCGTGCTCATCATACGGGACTTCTTGTCGAACCGCTCTTTTCGATATCGAGTCGAGGGAACCCGCTCCTCCCCACGACCTCTCACAGCTGGAGTCCCGCAAGGCTCTGTCCTCTCACCCCTCCTATTTAGCTTATTCGTCAACGATATTCCCCGGTCGCCGCCGACCCATTTAGCTTTATTCGCCGACGACACGACTGTTTACTATTCTAGTAGAAATAAGTCCCTAATCGCGAAGAAGCTTCAGAGCGCAGCCCTAGCCCTAGGACAGTGGTTCCGAAAATGGCGCATAGACATCAACCCATCGAAAAGTACTGCGGTGCTATTTCAGAGGGGAAGCTCCACACGGATTTCCTCCCGGATTAGGAGGAGGAATCTCACACCCCCGATTACTCTCTTTAGTCAACCCATACCCTGGGCTAGGAAGGTCAAGTACCTGGGCGTTACCCTGGATGCATCGATGACATTCCGCCCGCATATAAAATCAGTCCGTGACCGTGCCGCGTTTATTCTCGGTAGACTCTACCCCATGATCTGTAAGCGGAGTAAAATGTCCCTTCGAAACAAGGTGACACTTTACAAAACTTGCATAAGGCCCGTCATGACTTACGCGAGTGTGGTGTTCGCTCACGCGGCCCGCATACACATAGACACCCTCCAATCCCTACAATCCCGCTTTTGTAGGTTAGCTGTCGGGGCTCCGTGGTTCGTGAGGAACGTTGACCTACACGACGACCTGGGCCTCGAATCAATTCGGAAATACATGAAGTCAGCGTCGGAACGATACTTCGATAAGGCTATGCGTCATGATAATCGCCTTATCGTTGCCGCCGCTGACTACTCCCCGAATCCTGATCATGCAGGAGCCAGTCACCGTCGACGCCCTAGACACGTCCTTACGGATCCATCAGATCCAATAACCGTTGCATTAGATGCCTTCAGCTCTAATACTAGGGGCAGGCTTAGGGACCCCGGTAACCGTACTCGTCGAACTCGACAAAGAGGTCGACGTGCAACCTAACCCATGCATCAGCCCGCTGAGTTTCTCGCCGGATCTTCTCAGCGGGTCGCGATTCCGATCCGGTAGTAGATTCATACGCGAAACAATTGCTCTTGAGTTGTTAGGTCTCCTTCGGAGGCGCTCGGGCAGTTGTTAGCAAATCCCGCCCCTCTTGGCTGAGCCTTTGCTCGCCCACCCGTCCTGGTGAAACTGGAAAGGCCTTCGGGCCACCAGTAAACTTTCAATCATAAAAAAAAAAAAAAAAAAAAAATACTATACTGTACTCTCTTTAACCCCCATACCCCTACATATCTCAAAGAACGTTTCGAGTTCCTAGGTGATACGCATAATTTTTCTCTGAGATCATCAGATAACCTGAGACTGAAAATGCCGGTGCATTCATCATCATTCTTTGACAATTCATTCACCGTCCAGGCGGTTCGATTGTGGAATGCTCTGCCGGATGCAGTGAGAAGTGCTCCAACTTTAAACTGTTTTAAAAGAATGGTGAAGGAACACTACTTATCTGCTTAGTGCTGTTTGTTGCATCATTATCATTTATAATTTCCATACTGTTGATTTATTATGTGTGTGTGTAAGTATATTAGTATGTATTGTATGTATATTGGTATATATTATATTATGTAAACGGTATATATCTGTTTATTGTATGTATATATTTTCTATAATAATGTATTGTATATTGTACACCGCAACATACCTGCTATATTTTTTATATTTTACAGAATTTCTGTAAATTAAACGGTTGTCTGGAAGAGATCACTTTTAGCGATAAGACCGCCTATTGTACATATGTGCTTTTTGACTGTTTTTTTTTTTTTTATATGTAAATTGTGTTGTTGTGCAATAAAGTGTATTCTCTCTCTCTCTCTCTAAATTTTAAATATACTCTGGAATCTACAGCTTGATTTTAAAACAAAGAGTTTTATATTAAATAGTAAATATTTAAAAAAACACCTTTGCGTAAAAAGTACTTTTTTTTCGTCGATTTAGATGTGTTGAACTCATGGGTTCCGCCAATAAAGAAATCTATACGAAGAGGAAAGAAATTTCAATACATGACATAAATGAATTTTTGGGACGGTTTGCATTTAACTAAATTTTTCCTGGTTTTTCAGCAGTTACGGTCGGCTTCCACGCTAGGACGTATGCGTTTGTTGCTCCGAGAGTTCGGTAGCGACATCCGGGCACTATGGCGGCACGGAGCACCTTTTCCTACGTTTCTTAAGTTAATTGGAACGCTGATTTTATGTCTCATTGTAATTCTGCCCCTGATCTATCCTGTTTTTATTGTTGTAATAACTTATTTTACATTTGAAGGACTGTACCTTAGGTCAGTAAGTAGCAATATCTAAATATCTGGTTGTAGGGTGTCTTGTGAGCCCGTATAGGTAGGTACCACCACCTTGCCCATGTCTGCCGTGAAGCAGAAATGCATTTGCATTGCTAGAATGGTGGGGCAGCAGTTGTATCAAAAAAACTGAGACTTAGAACTCATGTCTCAAGGTGGATGGCGATGGTTGGTCCATGAGCTCGAGCTACCTATCTAAGCAATAAATAAAAAAAACATCAGCTTCACTACTTCAACTCGTAGAAATAATTTACGATAGGAATTAGATGCTGTAACAAATAATGGTTCTTTAACAATATTAAAGATATAGAGTAATGAGTAATGAAAAAACGTAACTCTTAAAAGTAGTCTATTTATTATTCAAGAGAGATATTTGAAAGTTGAAATATTTATATAAAAGGTATTGTTGTCTTTTACGAAATGACTTTGCTGGTTAGCCGTCGGTGCTCCGTGGTTCGTGAGGAAAGTTAACCTGCACGACGAGCTGGACCTCGAATCAATCCGATAATACATTAAGTCAGCGTCGGGACAGTACTTCGATAAGGCTATGCGTCATGATAGTCACCTTGACGTTGCCGCCGCTGACTACTCCCCGAATTCTGATCACGCAAGAGCCAATCACCGTCGACGCCCTAGACACGTCCTTACGGATCCATCAGATCCAATAACCTTTGCATTAGACGTCTTCAGCCCTAACACTAAATCGTACTCATCGAACTCGACAAAGAGTTCGACGTGCAACCTAACCCATGCATCAGCTCGCTGAGTTTCTCGCCGGATCTTCTCAGCGGGCCACGATTCCGATCCGGAAGAAGATATATTCGCGAAGCAGCTGCTCTTGAGTTCGGAGGCGCTCGGGCAGCTGTCAGCAAATGCCACTCCTCCTAGCCAAGCCTTTGCTCGCCCACGCTCGAATTGCACGCTCGAATTTTATAACACGACTAAACTTTTAAAATACATTTTTTTGTTTTAGTTGGCGATTAGATCAACCACGGCACTTCATTCCTTCATCGGTAATGAGACGAGCACTCTCTGTCGCCTTTAAACCTATACCGGGAACCGAGGTGTGGAAAGTACGTGAGGTTCTAACACGTGGAATCCTCCTCGCTCACTCATTAGCTACCTCTGTAGATTATCTTTGCGTCATGCAAGGGCTACTCGATGAAACGTAGCTAAATTTTAAAATCTTATTGAATTAAATTGAATACTTTGTAACTGAATTTGTTTATATTTTTCACGGGAAACTGAAAGAAAAGTGTTACCAGAAACACCCAAGTACTTTATATGTATACGTATTACGAAAAGGAAGCACTCAGAGAAAAAGGAGGTAATAATAGTACTGGTAGTTTCTTACACAATAACATTTAATAATAGCTATAAAAAAAAATGCGCTTTTTATTAAAAACGCTCAACAGCACTTTCTTAAAGTGAACCCTTTGAAGATTTTTTTATTTCGCGTGTAGTCGAACAAACATCCACCTAATGGTATAAGGTTACCGTCGCTTATGGCCACCAGCGATGCCAGGAGCACAGCCAAGCCGCTGCCTATTACTAAGGACTCTTTTTTTTATTGCTTAGATGGGTGGACGAGCTCACAGCCCACCTGGTGTTAAGTGGTTACTGGAGCCCAAAGACATCTACGACATAAATGCGCCACCCACCTTGAGATATCAGTTCTAAGATCTCAGTATAGTTACAACGGCTGCCCTACCCTTCAGACCGAAACGCATTACTGCTTCACGGCAGAAATAGGCAGGGCGGTGGTACCTACCCGCGCGGACTCACAAAAGGTCCTACCTACTACCACAAAGGTCCTTCCTACCTCTGACCTCATTTGAAGAAGGACATGTCAGCTCAAATGATAGTTTGGTCAGAAAATTATCGGTTTAATTCTCATTTTCTATGTAGATCATGTTAAAAAATCTTTTTAAATAGATAGTAAACAGTTTTGTCACGGTCTCCACGAATACTTTTAGTTAATAAAAATGAATGCGAAGTTTATAGATATATATGTAGGTCAATAGCATGAAGACTAGATTATTAATGAAGGTTATTAATATACTACCAATAACATATTTGATAAACTTTTTCTACATTATTTGCCTTGAATATTTGTTTACCTATAGCCATACACGAACGCTTTTGTTTCAACTCTAAATGCCGAATTAACGAATTATAATCAGTAAAATAAATAAATTTCCATGTAATTATGTAGTTGTTTTATTACATTAGTAACCGTAGATATACACGTCTGTAAATTGAAGATATTATATTTGTTGGAAACACTTCCAAAATTTGACTGTTTGTTAGTTTAAATTATTCGATCAAGAATCATCTAAGGAATACTAGACCGATTCAAATGCCTTTCGAACCACTCAATTAGTAATCATAAGCCAAAGCCAAGGGAATCTTCTGAATTTTCCAGAACGTTGTTAGATGTGTCGCATTGTAAAAGTTTAGGGTCAAATTATATCAAGATTTATATGTATGTTCACTGATAGATCTGATATTGTGAGGGAATGGATTATCTATTAATATTCTATGAATACTAATAGGTACTGTTTTCTGTACATCTCGTCGCGTTATGACGACGGGTAACAATAATTTAATAAGGTTATATTTTGGCAAAGGCTTTTCGTATAACGACCAAGAACTCTTCGAGTGCATATTACTACTTCCTCATCGTCTGTCCTTAACAGCAGTATAATATTCGAAGGCGAAATTTCCATAGCACTGTTATAATTTTAAATTTAACAAAACGGAAATGACATTCGAAAGGGGACACTAAAGACATACCAAATATGTGCAGCTGTCAAATTTAGCCTGCGACAGAATGAGATGGAAGACTTGAACTTTTCACGTCTATCTGGAAATAAGAAAGACAACCGTGTACATTACTATGATTAGCTTTTGAGAGAGTGAAATAGATTTTGTAGTCGTGAACTACTCACTGTTTTTTGTACTAGGTAAATCTCTTACTCATTCAGGTAGAGGGAGTTAGAAATTCTTATGAGAAGTAGTTTTTTTTTTTCTAAATTTACTGGTACAGGGTGTATCGTAAACTCGCCTAGGTAGATACTGCACAGCCTTCGATTGATTCGCGAGCTGCCAATGTAATGTGATTTGAAGAGTGGGACAGCCGCTATACAATACAACTGCACGTTGGACCTCGTGTCTCAGTTCGCAAATCAAATGCAATTGAATCAGTGGAGTGTCATTCGATTAGTAGTGATAATTTTTATTCCAAATTCAAAGCAGGTGAAACCGCAGAACGCCCAATACATATCAATCAATGAGATTAAATTCGTACTTTATTATAACTATAACGTCGATTCGTAGTGCTCACTGTATCAAATAAACATTAAATAGGTGCCATTTAATTCAACACTGTGACTTAATTAATTTATATTTAAAAAATAGTACCTATAAGCCTACCTTATTGTAACATTTTGTGGGCTTATTTTTTGTCACTTTTCAAACTATCTATGTATTTAATAAATATCTTTCAAGTTTTGTTTCTATATCAGATACGGGTGTTAGCTGTCACGTCGAGAGATTTATCACGAAATATTCTCAAAAATAACCTCTTGAAAGATTAGGTTGAAGGTGTTCATAAAGAAGGATCGTGAGCCGTCGTATTGCAGTTTGGCAAAGGAGGTCGGCGGTGCGCGACGACACAATGGCTTGGTTAACAACTCTCTCAATACTGGCGGTGTGCCATACGTGAGTAATGTTTATTTACAAATCAAATCAACTTCGCAATCATAACACCTGATTAGAACGCTACTTCAATGATACACAGCTATTTATTCCTTCTGATTAATTTGTTTTGTACTCCATGAATGAAAGTGAATATCGAGTCTGACGCTAGATATGGCAAGCGACCTCGAATAATACAATTAAAACATGAATAAGAATGAACCTTAAATTTATTGGTACATATTTGTTTCTAATTTCTTTCGGATACTGCCATCGAAAAAAGGTTACGCTAAGGCTAAATTAACCATAAGTGTTAACCGTTTAGACAGGGTCCCCGCCAGTACTCAGTAGCTACAAATCTCCCAGTAGCCGTTGTCGATGGATATCTGCTATGTCAGAGATTATTTTTTGAGAGTTTGTTTTTGTATTATAATGTTAAACTTTTTATAGAGGATTAGCCGCATACACTAAGTTTCCTGACGGCTTTACATTCGGTGTGGCAACAGCTTCCCATCAAATCGAGGGTGCTTGGAATGTCAGCGGTGAGTGGTCTTAATCTTATTCTTGTCACCGAGATAAGCATCGTACATTTCTTATCGTCCTCACAGGAGGTAGTATTACACTTGTCATATGTTATTTTTATCTTAACATCAAGATATTACTATTCATCTGTTATGTAATCAATGTCGTTGAAATCGTTTTAGGGAAATCCGAAAATGTGTGGGATCGTTTAACCCACACCCGCCCTGAGATGATAGCTGATGGAACCAACGGAGATGTTGCATGTGATTCGTACCATCGTTACCTTGAGGATGTGGAGGAGCTCACTTACCTTGGCGTTGATTTTTACCGGTTCTCGCTTTCCTGGTCACGGATATTGCCAACTGGTTTCTCGGATCACGTGAATCCTGACGGAATTCGGTACTATAACGCTCTCCTCGATGCTCTTGCCGAGAAAAATATCGAGCCTCTTGTAAGAACTTAGTGTTTTAATAAGTTATTGTGTCAAATATTCTAATAGAACGAAGACGAATGTAAGTGAAATTGGCGTGTACATTTGCAGGTCACACTCTTTCACTGGGACTTACCTCAGTCATTACAAGACCTCGGAGGCTGGACTAATTCCAAAATGGTTGATTATTTCCGTGATTACTCCGACGTGTGCTACAGGGAATTCGGTGACAAGATTAAGTCGTGGATTACTATTAACGAACCCTACGAGGTATGCGAAGATGCCTATGGCGATATTAAGAAGGCCCCCGCTTTGGACAGCCATGGCATCGGCAACTATCTATGCAGTGATAATTTACTGAAGGCTCACGCTGAATCTTATCATCTCTACAACGAAAAGTACCGCCCTACTCAAAACGGTACAGTTATGATTTCTATTAATTCGATCTGGTATGAACCTAGCGATCCGGAAAATGCAGAGCAGGTTGCGTTGGCTGAAACTGCCAATCAGTTTAAAGTGAGTAACTCTTCGTCCATATTGAACAATTATTATACGGGATTATTATTCCATTTAAAATATGCATATTCTTACAGTTCGGTTGGTTTGCACATCCAATATTTACCAACGAAGGTGGTTATCCTGAAGTTATGATTGAAAATGTCGCAAAGCAAAGCGCAGCTGAAGGTTTCAGCAAGCCCCGATTAGAACAGTTTGATGATTATTGGATTCAAAGGATTAAGGGAACTTCCGATTTTCTGGGTATTAACCACTATGCTACACACTTGATTACTGGCCCCGGAATCGACCCAATAGCTAAATCCCCGTCCTGGTTGAAGGATACTGGCTCCATTACTAGTCTAGAAGTCGGCGGAGATTCAGCTTCGGAGTGGCTTAGGGTAACAATTACTTTTTTTTAATTGCTTAGATGGGTGGACGAGCTCACAGATGTCTATGGGTTACTAAAGCCCATAGACATCTGTAACGTAAATGCGCCACCCATCTTGAGATATAAGTTCTAAGGTCTCAGTATAGTTACAACGGCTGCCCCACTCTTCAAACCGAAACGCACTACTGCTTCACGGCAGAAATAGGCGGTGTGGTGGTACCTACCCGTGCGGACTCACAAGAGATCCTACAACCAGTAATTACGAAAATTATAATTTTGCGGGTTTGATTTTTGTTACACGATGTTATTCCTTCACCGTGGAAGTCAATCGTGAACATTTATCAAGTAAGTATTTTATTGGAAAAATTGGTACCCGCCTGCGGGATTCGAAAACCGTTGCATCGCTAGATACGAATGCACCGGACGTCTTATCCTTTAGGCCACGACGACTTAAATCACTTATATATATAAAAATATATCCAATGATTATAATTATTAATTAAACTATTAAAATCGTTCAGGTGGTGCCGACTGGCTTCGCTAATCTGCTACGTTGGTGCAAGAGCTCGTACAATGACCCACCGATTTACATAACTGAAAATGGATTTTCCGATCGCGGTACCTTGCAAGACTACGGACGCATCCAGTATTACAACGTAAGTTCTAAATATATCCGGAGGCTGATAAACGAAACTTTGATGACTTACATAATTTTATCAACAAATAGTATCTGTGCATATCTAAAAGGGTATTTATTATAATAAACTTTCACATATGTAAATTGATAAACTACACAGCTCGTATTAAACAAAAAATAGAGATTGTTTTTGTACGTTCTTATTAAAATTTCACACTAACTCATTAATTAAATACGGTAACTGATTTTGAATTGTATCGGTTGAACATTGGGTGCAAATTGCAATATTTTCTTTTCTAACCCAAGAACCACCACCACTGTTACTGTTTGGTTTTAGTGTCGGTTCGTTTCACCTGATATAACATTTTATGTTGTTCAATAATAAAATTAACAATTCCAAACATTTTTTGTTGTTTGTTAATCTATTCTAGTTATTTTATACTCTTATCTAATGAAATTTTATGAAACAGGACTATCTGTCTGCGATATTGGATGTTATCTACGATGATGGCGTGAGAGTCCTGGGTTACACCGCGTGGACTCTTATGGACAATTTCGAATGGCGTGCTGGATTCACGTAAGATAAAGAGGCATTTCATTTTAAACTAGTTTCAGCTGTGCGCAAACTACACTTGTAATATACCTAGTCTTGCCATAAATACTGAGACAAAGGAAAAAAATAATTCTATTGCAAATAACATTTATTATTTTTACGGTGTGTTAGTTTAATACATAAATATAAAAAAAAATTAAAGTATAAAAAGCTTATTCGAAGTGGTCTCCATTGGCTGCAATACAGTCCTTTAAACGTTGAGGCCAGTTATCAATAGAAGCACGCACTCTTTCCATGGGAAAAATTTTCACTGCCAATCGTACGGATTGTTTTAGGGACTCCAAATTATCATGGCGTTTAGAGCAAGCCGTACTCTCTAAAACTGACCATAACACATAATCCAGCGGATTAAGATCGGGACTAGACGACGGCCAGTCTTCAGCTCTGATGAAGTCCGAAACGTTCGTTTCCAACCAAGACTGCGTAGACCGAGCTTTATGACCTGGCGCCGAGTCTTGCTGGAAGGACCATTCTTGATTATTGAACATGGTGTTGTTAAGGGGCTTCACTAATTTCTCAAGAATGGTATCTTGATACACTTGTGCCGATGTTTTGATACCTTTTTCACAAAAGTATGGCTCAGTCACTCCTTCATAGCTAATACCCCACCAAACCATCACTGAAGTCGGATAGTGCCCACGTTGCACTCTGTCGACTAATTGGGAAGCTTCCTTAGAGCTTTGAGCATAAATACGGTCATTTTGTTTGTTAAAATGTTGCTCAATTGTAAAAATTTTCTCATCCGTAAACAAAATTTTTCTATGACCTCCCTTTGCGTATCGCTTCAGTAGTTGTTTCGATTTTACCACCCTATTCTCTTTTAAATTATCAGTTAAGAAATGACCAGTACGTCTCTTATAGGCTGCAAGTCCTAAGTCATCTTTTAAAATACGCGACATGGTTCTAGGTGCTATCTTCATCTCCCGAGATAAAATATTTTGATTCCGGACAGGATTTTTTCGAATTCTTTCCCTTACTGCTTTGACCACCTTTTTCGTACGAACACTACGTGGACGGCTAGATCTTTTTCTGTCACAAATAGAGGAGGTCTCATTGCACCTATTAATAGCCCGGTACATAAACATTTTACTAATACCAAGCGTATCGAGAGTTTTAAAAATTGCATTTGGTTCCATACCTACTTTGTGTAATGCAATCACAGCGATTCGGTTCTCTTTATCACCCCACTCCATTTTAATATCGCAAAATTATAGTACAATGTACTGGCGCGAAAATGAGAAAACTCAATGAGCAATCATATAAAAATGACAGATTCCAAATTCAAATGTAATATTTTGTTTATTTTTAATTGTAACAGTATTTATGGCCAGACTAAGTATATCTAAAGTCATGCGTTTTAACAATAAGCCGTGCTATCGTTAAGGCGACATGGCCCGAGAATCAAACAAGATTAAATAAAACAGGAATTAAATAAAAGAAACGGATTTACAACCCCGTTCTCCTCGTATACTTCCCCATCATTCACAGTAGTAGTAGGTTTCCGAAACCTTTACTGATATACATAGTCTAAGACACTCTCTAATTTCTCTATTACTACTCAAACCGATATTTCTGCTATATTGCTTTATATGTACTCTTTCATTTCAAACTAAAGAATGGATCAGCTGCTATTCAAGAGATTTGAGACTTCATTGTTATGTCTCACGGGGGAGAACGGGACCCAAGTTGTGTAATGTGTTGTGTAATGTGCTGTTGACTATCTTACCTTTTTTTATTGCTTAGATGGGTCAAAGAGCTCACAGCCCACCTGGTGTTGAGTGGTTACTGGAGCCCGTAGACATCTACAACGTAAATGCGCCACCCACCTTGAGATATAAGTTTTAAGGTCTCAGTATAATACAAAGGCTGCCCCACCCTTCAAACCGAAACGCATTACTGCTTCACGGCAGAATTAGGCAGGGCGGTGGTATCTACCCGCGCGGACTCACAAGAGATCCTACCACCAGTAATTACGTAAATTATAATTTTGCGGGTTTCATTTTTATTACACGATGTTATTCCTTCACTGTGAAAGTCAATCGTGAACATTTGTTGAGTACGTATTTCATTAGAAAAATTGGTACCCGCCAGCGGGATTCGAACACCGGTGCATCGCAAGATACGAATGCACCGGACGTCTTATCCTTTAGGCCACGACGACTTATAAAGAATTGAATCATTTCTATAAATACCTTCTAGAATAATGTTTAAAATTTCAATTTTTCACTTTCGAAGGGAACCTTTTGGCTTCTACCACGTGGACATCACCGATCCGGACCTACCGAGGACTCCTAAACTCTCAGCAGATTATTATCGCCAGCTCGTCGCCAACCGCGAACTGCCCCAGGACGAGCGTTTTAAGGACCCAGCTGTAAGAACGAAATGTTGAATAACGCTACAACTTAACTTAGCTTATAGTTTACTAAAAAAATTGATATAGTTTATGATTTATACGATATTTTAAGACTACATTAAGTATCCTCATGGATATAATCTTTCATACCGCTAGAGCTGCACTTGATGTCTGCACTTGTAGATTGGTAAATTGGTTTTTGGTTATTTATAAAAACAAGGATGACATTTTTTTGGTGTCAGTGTATGATTTTGTTAAAATGTTACATACTTGTCTAGGCATGTCATGGTAAACTTTCAAAATCCAATTCTAGTACCACGATGTGAAGAATCTAATGTTTTTATCGAAATAACATCGACTTATTATAGTTTCTCTCTCTGTTTCTCTCTCAAAAACAGCACGTGTAAACATCCTATCATTGTATTCATAATAAGTACACTTCTATAATTGTTTCATTGTTTTTTTTTTTTGCTCAAGTTGAAATATAATCTATTGAATTTTAAAAGTGCTATTTATTAAGTACACGGTGTTGGTTTCATCCAATATGTAGCAATGCAGTTTATGACTAATTGTATGCTTTCAATATTAACGCGTTTCACATTTTAATTTCTGTATCGGATATAAGTTCTTGTTTTATTATTAGTTGTTGGAATTTGTCGTCGTCCTCGCGGGCGTCCTGTCATCTCTCTATAGTATTCGAACGGTTCTCTTATATCCGATACGTAAAACTAACCTTAGCTTAGCTATATTTGCATGATATTTTCCAGGTGAGGAAATAAATCCTAAGAGTATCCGGCTGATGAAATATTAACAACTAAAAAAAAGCACGCATCACTAATCACTATTGTACGTAGTTTACATAATGCATGTCGCTTTAAATAAATATTAAGCTTTAATAAAAATTGTTTTTTTTTTATTCTACAGAATAAATACAAAGAAGAATTGTAAATTATCATAATTCTACATATTTTGAAATACTGACGAGAAACGCGTCAATTTATTTAAATCTATATATATATAAATGAATTGCTGTTCGTTAGCCTCGCTAAAACTCGAGAACGGCTGGACCGATTTGACTAATTTTGGTCTTGAATTATTTGTGGAAGTCCAGAGAAGGTTCAAAAGGTAGATAAATATGAAAATACTTGGAATTAAATAAAAATTACAATTTTGTTTTTCCTTTCATGTGTCCCCCCGTCGGACGGATTCCTTTTGTTTGTTTTAAGTTTATTTTATACAAAAGTTTAGGTCTTTTATTTATCGATTGAGGCACTACGAAGTCTGCCGGGTCAGCTAGTTTATATTAAATATGTACAGCGAAGAGCAATTCAACATAAACTGTAATTATAAAAAGATATTGCTTAATCTACGACGAAATTTTTTCAACTATATGATTCGAGATTAATATTTGTATTAATAAATATATTATTATTATGACATATGTCCTTGTGATAAATAAAACAAATTGCATTCGGTATTAAACAAATATTTACTCCATATAAGAATATCGAAAATTATTTACAATGAAATTATAGTAAATGAATGAATCGACACTTTTAATTTCATTGTTATAACATTGATACACGTACATACACTACAGAGAAAACTTGCATCTGCTATCAAACTGGAGAGATATGTGTGTAAAATATAAAGTTTACTTACTTATAGAATTAAACGAATATAGTTTTAAATTCTAGATATTGTTCCGAAAATTATTCTTTAGCAAGCAGTGCCAGCCTCGTCGTAAGAGGACCGGCGCCGAGCGAACTGTTAGCATCATGGAATGTTTCTCGATGTGACATTAAACCAACAATTAGAACAGGAACACTAGTCGATACATGGATGAGGCTCCAACCGACACGCCAACTAAAATAGTTTAACACCAATTTACGTGAGTAAGATATAGTTATTGGTGGTTTAGGACAAAATCGAAATTTCACTTGCATTAACTAAACCTTCAAATCGATTCGCGACAGAAATTGATGACATATTGTCATTACGTTATCTTACATTGTCCCTCCTATTTAATATGCACTACGAAGACGTATTGTCACAAATTTATTATAACACATTTAACATAGTAAATTGGTGACAAAGTCGAATTTTGTCGAACAAAAAAACCGATGTTTATCATTTTTAATCTATTGTAAAATTGGTGTATCTATGATAGTGACAGTTAAAGCAATTTAAATAAATAATGACAGTTATAGAACCTTCAATTTTACAGTTAGAAAAAAGTAACTACTGCTACCGTTAGATGAAGAGAATTCGAAATCGATTGAGGAAACGCGGTATGATTTTTAGTAACAGTGAAAAGAGTCAGATTTTAGTGCTAATTATTATAGTCAATTTAGAACGATAGAATGACGTTTTTAGAAAATATAGTTTAACCCTGAGTAATGTTTTCATTATCATTTGGTAATACACGTTAGTGTTGTGTCGGTTGGTTGAGACCAAGGTCGAGGATGTGGCGATGGCGAAGCGGGCGCCCCCTACCGGGAAGCGACCGAACTAAATGAAAGCAATATAAAACAGAATAATGAACCGAACAATACGAGAAGCGTTGCTAATTAACTCATAGCATTATTAACACGAGACAAATACTAAATAGGTATACAACGAATGGATCTACAAAATACAAAATTATATGTATCATGAACCCAGCACCGTTACGTCTAATTACAATAGTTACACAGACGAAGTTAATGCTAGTTAACATAAATGAAAGTTACATTAAGTCTTATTAGAATAGTAGTACATTTACTAATATGGCAAAGTTTTCAATGTAGTATTTCATTATTAAAAAGGCCTAAAATACAAACCAATCGAGCTATTTGAATTCATAACACTCATGCGAAAGAAATCTAAAGACTAGGTGGGCTAAAACACAATTTTGAGAAGATAATTTGATTTAAAAATAGTATAATAGCAAATAAATTTCATCGATTTTTAGATAGGTAAGAAGAATATAAAATCAAAGTTGACATTGAGATAATTTCATTCATAGCTAGCATATAGACATATATACTACTTGTCATTACAATATAATTATTATAAGTATATGCATATAATGAATAAGGCAAAAGTGGCATACTCGAATACAACACACAGAGTATCTCATACATATTTGTATAACTGTGTCGCGATAATGACATGCGCGACGCGTACTTAACGCTTCATTTAAAATAGACTAAATGTAATAGTTGCCAACATGATGACTTAATTAAAGAATTAACTATGTATCAAACTTAACAACTAATTATAATCTCGAAAAATACACAAGGACGGTGTGAGTCGACAAAACGCAAATCTACACGATGGCGTAGCTCGTTTGCTGTCAACCATATTAATCGAATATAATAATGAAAATGTAAAAATGTAGAAATAGTGTAGAAATATCAATATCACCTAAATTACATAATAAATATATTTATTTAAGGCACGTTAAGGCACTGTTACGTCAAGATGTTATCACAATCTTAATTTTAGATAATACACTACAACGAATACTTCGCTTATAAGGGCAGGCACGAGTTCGTTTACCGATAATCTCGATCAAAAGAATATGGGAAACTGATTAACGAATGATTCTGTCGCACGGCGGTTATTTTCCGTTCGGAAAACAGGCTTGCGACAAAGAGCTTCTGGTCGGGACCAAACCTAGTATCGACCTCTATTCAACCAGCTAACCGTCATTTAATAGTCATGGTGAATTATTTTCGAGAAAATTTTATGTTTGGTTAAAGATAAAAAATAATAATGTAAAGAGAATGCTATGCCACTAATCGTCTGTATCAATTCTATTAAAACAGAAGTTGATACTGTGACAACAAATTCTTAGAAGCAGCACTTTTTGTTGGTACAAATCAGACATTCGAATATTCAACGGTTCAGTTCTTTTAGATGTCTGTATTTTCAATCTCATTTTAATAAATGCAGAGATGAAATTCATTTCGTACAGTCAATGTTAGAAAGCAAACCGTTACGTCATTATCAGTACAAAAGGAAGCAATTTTACGATAGAGTAAATTATACCTAATTACTGGCCATGAAGAGAAATACAGCTTTATGTATTGCCGATGTGAGATTGTGAATTTAGGTTGCTGTCCCTTTTGAATCTGAAGACGTCGTGGAGTTTTTCAGAAACCGACGTAGGCAACGCGTGATCCTGAGTACAGTGCTCTTAGATTACCAGAAAACTATAAATATTATTTAAAGTTTGTTAAAAGTAGGTCAACTATAGTTGCCTACATTGGCCGCTGCGAAAGACTTCGATGAAGTGTTGTTAGAAACTGCCGTCAAACATTATTATTATAATGAACCAAATATGTTCACAATATTCCGCGCACACACCAGTTATTGTCATTTTCAGTGTAATTCACATCCATATTACCTCATCAACGACAATGTAATGGCGGACTTTTTCAACAGCGGTAAGTACACTAATTAAAAATAACTATAATAGCACTGATACCTAAATCTGGTAAAGGAAACTTCTAGACATTATGAACTAAACTAGTAAAATGACGAAATTAGCAATTCGGATCTCTCTCAGATCGAATCACGTCTTCACATGTATCGGATTTATGATACAATTTTAGGATTGCCTTAATTTACGCACTCAATTTAACATGTTTTATTTTCGTTCGGTGTATTTTAGTTGTAAATCAAAAAGTTTCAACCTATCATCGGACTTTTAAATATATCACGAATCACAGTTCATTAATTAAAAAAATGTCAAATCAAACAATTAAATTTGGCGGGAATCTGAAAATCATTGTTTTTCGTTTCAGTCATTTCTTTCGCGTGGGATAAATTTTTATCCGTAAATTAAGAGCAGTCCTGATTGAAGTTTCATTTTGAAGTCCTGATTATTTTGAAGTTTCATTTACGCAACTTAATAAAAATAAAAATATGTAGAAAATACTTGACATGATACGCCTACGCTTTACAGCCACGTGAGTACGTTGTCAGGTTTGCTCGGTGTTGAATTTATGAGCGATTGCACGTCATCCAGGAGTATATCGTTAGTGAACTCGTTCAGCTGTAAATAGAAAAAGAATCTTGTACTGCTTCAGTTTAAAGAAACATTTGGAAACTTTAGCAAAGCGTTTCAGTGAGCTGGCAATAATAATATTGGACTTGTTACGCTCCTAACATCGATACTTGGATCACTGCACTGATAAATCTTGGGGATCTTTTGTCTATTTTAGAAAACAATATTGTTTGAGCAAATAAACCCTTTCATACCTTTCATAAATGAATTTAGCGATGTTTTTATTAGCTGGTAGTTTCTAGTTTTGACTCTGTGATTTATAAAAAAAAAGTTGTACTAACTAAAAATTATATATTAACTATTTATTTACACGAAGCTCAAAACTTTGAAATACGTCCAACTGTTGTAATTTTAGACTACGAAGTTAAATATAACACATTTCCCTGTTCGACCAGGTTCGACTCTCAAACTGGGGGGATATAATTTTATCCACGGATAGATTGACCCCTTGAAAATATTATCAACTAGCGACCCGCTCTCGCTTCGCTTCGGAAACTGTAATTTATTATTGATTTCTCCATTATTTAATGGATGTTATTATACATATAAACCTGCCTCTTCAATCACTCTATCTATTAAAGAAAACCGCATCAAAATCAGTTGCGTAATTTTAAAGATTTAAGCATACATAGGGATATAGGGACAGAAAGCTACTTTGTTTTATACTATGTAGTTATTTCAAATTATCGTTGTCCGACTTGACCGTTATTCTTATACAATAAATGCTTAATTTTTCGCAAGCAGTACATATAGTCGTATGTACATTAACCTACGTTCACAGCTTTATCTCGAGTTTATAATAATTGTCATTTTAAAACTTCGAGATGGATTACGTTATATACTTTTTGTTTTCGGGAAATGTTTAAATTTACCTTTTTACATTTTTTCGAGTAGTGTACCCAAAATGACGACCTTGAATTTTTTTCTTTTTGTTCATGAATAGTTCCTAAGACCTGCGCTGGTAGGTGGCGTCTTCACGTCAACACACGTATTTAAACTACCTTTAAGATTTTTTTAACTATTCATTTTTATTATTGATCTTATTTGAAAATTCGCAGGACATCTAGGATTTCTACTCAAAGTTTCTACTCAAATATAGGGGCATATTTTAGCATGCCATGAAAAATTATGGTTTAAAAATTGAGATAGTAAGAATAGGACAAAAACACGTATCCGTTTAAAAGCTATGTTATTTTGTATTTTTGCATCAGTTGGTTGTAACAAAGATGATGCTGAGAAAGTCACGATAGGTATTTCAATAAATACATGCATAAAACAGATACTTGATATAATCACTTATACCACATAATTATTACATTTATTTTTTAAATATTAAAACGAATACTCATAGCCCATTAGTAGTAGTGACAGTTAAAAGTAAATTCGACCTTACGCTTCTGTTATAAAGTAATTTGTCTATATGATAGAGAAGTCATGAAATTCTGTGGCTTTAAAACCGTTTGGAAAGTTAAGTGCTGGTTTTTATTAGTAAGCCTAAGCGTGTTAGTGATACCTGTAAAGACGGTACCAAGTCATCAGTGGAGCCTATGTTGTCGCCGAGCGTGATGTCCGTGGAGTCCATGTTGGCTCCGGCCTCGCTGGTGCAGTCCATGCGATCGTCCATGCCGGAGAGGAAGTCCTCAGGCGTGTGCGGCATGGAATAGGACTGTGGGACTGCCATGCCGAGCCCGCTATCGGCTGATTCTTGGCGCTGATGATCCGTCAGCCCAGGCAGAAAAGGGTCCAAGGGCAATTCAGTACTCGCCACCGCACCTGTACTGCTCGCCAAAGACGATACGATAGAAGACGCCTGCCGGGCCATTAGTTCTTGCTGAAACAGAATCACAATACTCTTCAATCAAAACAATTTTGAAATGAACACACGAATAAAATTCAATAAAAAAAAACTAAAAATATATATTTAATGATATTCTAATTTATTTTTCTTTGATTAGGTATGTAAAATTACATCGAATAAATGTCAAGTCACAAACTTGTTTATCAAGTGACATTTACGTGTTGATTCGTAATAATAAAATGCCTCGTTAATATAGTAAGCTGTTGAATAAGTTTATTCATTAATTTATTACTTGGAGTCTGATCTCCTGTTGGCGCTGTTTGAGTCGGTCTCTTTCGAGCTGCAACGACTGGAGTCGAAGTTTCTGTTGACAAGCTTGAATGGACGCGTTGGCCCAGCCTCCCCCCGCCACGCCGGTTGCACCCACTGGCGTACGTTGCAAATGTTGCGCTGAAAACAAAAAAAAACAAAAACATTCATAATGATATAGATACAATCTCCTTTAATCAGAGAACAATTTTTAATGGACTTACGTATTCTAGGATCGAACCAGGACGTGGTACGAGCTGCGTGATTAATGAAGTAGATTTCGCCTTCCGCTGTCGTGGCCTGCTCCCAGCCTTCCGGCAGTGGCCCTAAAGGATCTGTTGTCGTATTACTTGTACTCTTCGCTGCTGAAATCAATCAGGCATACGAAATTCAACAAATTATTTATTGTATATTTATAAAATGAGTACAACAAGTGATCCTCTCAACAGCGACTAGTTGCAAGCGAGATTACGACTGAACCGTACGCGCACGTGATCAGTAATCTGGTGGACATCGGGAAGGTCATCGAGAGCTCGTTCCAAGAAATACTGGCGCCAGACGCTCGCGACGCTCAGCTCTCCGCGTTGTGTTGGCACACGCACCCATGTGAATCATAGATAACGCCTCAGCGCTCTGTTCGGATACCGCGAACACCTCACCCTCGTGCTCGTTCACGCTTTTGTATCATTACGCGTACCAAAACAACCGATCATTCATAAACACACAGAGCCAGTTGGCTAATTGTACCTCAATATCATAACCATTACGTTTCCATTAGCGAACAATGCCAGAACTAATTTTGATAAGTAGTTAGGTCTGTTGCAAACGATGTACCATTACCTAATGAAATCACAGCGTTTGCAAAAAATAATTTTGTTACTAAGCTTCCTTTATGCTAGTTCGGTAGACTTATCTTGTGAGTACAACAGGCTCAAACTTAATGTCATTGAACCGACCATAAACGAACAAGCTTAGAGATTCCACAGAAATATTTCACACAAAAAAATAAAAAAAATAAAAAACACTTTATGAGTGTCTTTTAGTATTTCATTTCCATTTAAATTTACTGTTAAACTAATAATTTAAAATAAATGTTAGATTTAATTTATTTTTTGTAAACTTTTCACAAACGAACAAGCTTAAGTGAGCTTGGGTATTTTTAGTGGCGTGTAATTTTTTCATCATATCACATAGAGTACCGTTTTGGTGTACATTATAACTAGAATATTGAGACGAATTTCTAAGAAAAGCAGTTCTCTTTTTTCCGTTTTTGGGAAGAAGATTAACAAACCTAATTATATTGAAGGCTTATTATCTAGACTAGAGGTCCCGCAGTAGTCGAAATTCAACTATAATTAATTGGAATTGTAAGTTTGTACACTATTATGATTGTATTTTATACTTCTATAATTACAAATTTCGCTAAGACTACACTATAAAAAATATTAACAAAGGCAAGCAATATTTAATCTATTCTCAATTTGACAACAGACGTCAAGAACAAAAGTTTGACAATAAATAGTATGCATGCGTGTGTGCGTCAAATACATGGTAAGTAGTGTGTGTAATGTTTTCTTTATTGGTTTAATGTATCTTTTATGCATTATTTAAAAAAAATATTAGCATTGTGTACTTCTTCTATATATTCTCTATAAGTGTGGAAAATTTCATACTCCTGCGTCCGCGCAATTTTCGTAAAAAGGGATACAAAGTTTTTGCTTCACGTATTAATATATAGATACTTTATTACAATTTGGAAGTATATAAGTGTGCATCGTGTTTTTTGTAACACAATTATTTAACACCGAGATGCGTAATACAAAAAACATTTTATGTTTGGACTACGATGCACCTTATCTCATCACATCAGATTAAAGAGGAACGCGTTATGAAAACATGATTATTTGTATTGTAACCTGATCTACATCGGGCTTTGTTTGTAGTGCACTGATGATAAATTGTACTGGATTTCTGTTCACGTATCTATATCTACGTATTCTAATCTAGTTTTGTTGACAATAACTAATGACTTATACTATTTCATAGACCCGATATTTTAGCTGAAGTTAAGTTAATATGCTTAAAGTTGCTTTGAATTGATAAATTTTGGTGGTAGGTTACCCTACCGGATTATAGGTGGTAGAATTTACTGGTGGTAGGACCTCTTGTAAGTCCGCGCGGGTAGGTACCAGCGCCCTGCCTATTTCTGCCGTGAAGCAGTAATGCGTTTCGGTATGAAGGGTGGAGCAGCCGTTGTAACTATACTGAGATCTTAGAACTTATATCTCAAGGTGATTGGCGCATTTACGTTGTAGATTTCCATGGGCTCCAGTAACCACTTAACACCAGGTGGGCTGTGAGCTCGTTCACCCAGGTGAGCAATAAAAAAAATTAAAAAAAATTGGTTAGAAAATACGGAAAGCATTAAAGTAGAGATCACAACGTAATTGAATATGCAATTTCGAAAAGGGCACATCTCTGTAAATGTAAAATGTTCAGGAAATAAAAAAAAACTGATGATTTTCTAAAGCAGTCTAAAACTTTAAATATTAACTTTTGAGATATATTTTAGTGTTAATTAGCAATTGAAAATTACTGGAATTATTATAAAACGGGTGCAGGTAAGCCTCAAAACTACATGAATATGAAAAAACGTATTTGACAAAATATGCGACATGTTCCCTTTTCGAAATTGCATATTCAATTTAGTTTGTCAGACTTTGTATTCTAGTTGTGATTTCAACTGTTATTCTTTGGCCTGCGTTGTAAACCTACAAACGTTCGAGATCGTCCGCGTCGGTTGGTGCCACCGTGGCGGCTGTAGTGTCGCTGTGGTCGCACATTTACACTACGTCGTGATTACGTGACTAGGTCACGTACTGGCTACACTATCACGAGAAAAATAAATCATGTGTGCGCATGCACGTGACCCTCTTGCGCTATTGCCTTCATATTTAATTAATTTTGAAATCCAGAATAATAAAGGAGTTTTTTTTTTGCGTTCTTAAAAACATTATTGTCACACATTTGAAGTCGTCGTGGCCTAAAGGATAAGACGTCTGGTGCATCCGTGTTGAGCGATGCAACGGTGTTCGAATCCCAGGCGGGTATAAATTTTTCTAATGAAATACGTACTCAACAAATGTTCGCGATTGACTTCCACGGTGAAGGAATGTGTAAGTGTAATGAAAATCAAACCCGCAAAATTATAATTTGCGTAATTACTGGTGGTAGGAGGATCTCTTGTGAGTCCGTACAGGTAGGTACCACCGCCCTGCCTATTTCTGCCGTGAAGCAGTAATGCGTTTCGGTTTGAAGGGTAGGGCAGCCCTTGTAACTATACTTGAGACCTTTGAATTTATATCTCAAGGTGGGTGTCGCATTTACGTTGTAAATGTCTATGGGCTCCAGTAACCACTTAACACCGGGTGGGCTGTGAGCTCGTCCACCCATCTAACCAATATAAAAAAGGGTGCGTGTACTTTTGTACGCGCGTAAGAAGTTATACTTTATTTTTATTAAATTTATTTATGTTTTTTTATTTAAATTTTAATTAATTTGAAAAAAAATCGATTAAACAACATCCTCAAACACGCATATTGGACATCCCTTTTCTTGACATCGTATAAATTCGGTAATTCTCGGTACGGTTCTGAAAGTTCACCTGCGGCTATATTCAGACTCACCAAGTTACGTCGGTCGTATTGTAATGAGCGATTTAGTGGGCAACTTCATTCTGTTAATTTTGTGTCACAGTGCGCGCGCATCGTAAAATTTCACTCTAATCAATTTTTCATAACGCGCCTAAAGAAGTATAACTTCAAAAATAAGTATTATAAAACCAGTAATGAAACTAGTTTTATATTTTAAAGAACCGAAGGTAGATAGATGTCTCAGGGAAACGCTGCAATCGTCACCAACCGCCCAGTCTCTGCTGCTGGCGCCGTCATAACGATGTATTTTTCGAACACCTTTCATCGCTCATCTCGCATCGACCGACGGAAACAACGCGTTAATTCCAGTCATAAAATCAGTTTTAGAATTCGGGTTATTTACTTGTTTTCTTTTTTAGTTCGTCGATTATTTTAAACTCGCCTCGGTGGCCAAATAGATCACGTGAAAAATGAATCGGGAACAGAAGTTTAGAAATGTGTCATAATTTCAAAACAACAAACAATAAAATTATGAATATGAAATAGGTACGTAGAACAAAAAAAAATTTATGAACACGTACTAGTACAGGTCTGCTGGAAGAGATTTCTTAAAGAAATAAGCAGTGCCTTTGTACATAATTTTCTATTACTCTGTACTGTGTCTTGTTTTCTGTGTGTACATAAACAAATAAATAAAATAACAGTCTCATTCGAGTAGTCACAGTGGATGCGCGTGCCGCACGTCGTTCAGTCGGAGTCGTGTTTTGTCTACTTACGAGTTAGTGAAGTACCCTGCATTAATTGTGATTATAGTGTATTTAATTAGGGCTACTCCTGGAAACAGGAGTCCCTACAAAAATAATGTATAGTCACCCAACGTCCCAAAAACCAACAACGTCACAACCCACAATGATGCCATCAACACCCAAACCATCAAGTTATGCCAACGTAACGTCTTCAACATGTTTTCCA
Organism: Bombyx mori; assembly: GCF_030269925.1. Lineage (NCBI taxonomy): Eukaryota > Metazoa > Arthropoda > Insecta > Lepidoptera > Bombycidae > Bombyx > Bombyx mori. The sequence goes on from NC_085111.1 coordinate 11,998,996, forward strand.
AAAAAAGATCAAGCCATAATATTGGATTCTATTGACGGAATAACCCTTAAAGAGTATCTTGTTGCCTTATCAGCTATAACACCAGCCGCAAACATTCGTTTTATATCACGCATATCGAATGCTAGAATATGCATTTATTTAGACTCTAAGAAAACGGCCGACAACTTAATCGATAAAAAAGTAAAAGTTAACATAAAATCCAACGCACTCGAAATAAAACCGTTAATTACAAGAAATAAAAGAATCGTCCTATCTAACGTCTGTCCAGTCATCCCTAATCATATTATAGAACAAAAATTTGAAGAACTACGCATAAAGATTATGTCACCTATAACCTTCATGAAAATTGGTGTGAGTGACCCAGGCTTCTCACACATTTTGAGTTTTAGGCGACAACTTTTTATTAGTCCCGAGGACGAAAGTCACCTGCCAGAATCTTTTCAAGTAACATTCGAAGGAACCAACTATTGGATTTATACTTCTACCGATGCTTTGAAATGTTTTTCTTGTAATTCATTAGGTCATTTAGCCAAGAATTGCACACAAAATGAACAAAACTTAGAAAAAGAAACTGACAATGAAATAACTGAATCTTTCAATGAGTTACAAGGTTTCTCCTTACCGACCCCATTAAAAGGAAAAAAACGAATTCACTCACCTACCTTAACCGAATGTTCAAAAACTGGAACCAATGAAGAACTACAAAATGATGAATCAGATAAGATGGAATTTGAGACTGATGAAACAGGAAGCAATATCTCAATAGAAGATAATGTTGATATAAACAAGAAAACACAAAAAAAATTAAAGAAAACTGACACCCGGACTAATGAGGAAATTTGGGACAATATTCGTAAAAATATGGCAGATTTAATTAAAGAAAATTCCTTCCCTATCAATTTAGACCAATTTATCAGTTTATTGGAAAACTCAAGTGGAAAACAAAATGTTAGAGAATTAGTATTTTCATATACAGATAATGTTAAAGATCTCATAAAAATGTGCAACAAACTACATAGTAAAATGAACAAAAGTTTAAAAAATAGATGTTCACGCCTGTCTAGGAAACTACATGAATTGCTAAACCCTAACCCTATCTTGATGTCAGACAGAGATGAATAAGAAACTTTATTTTCACACAAATAGGAAATACTTTATACACACAACAAAAATATATATTTATACACACTTTAACAAACTATATACTAAAATAAATAATATAAATTTCTATATCTGATTAGAATGGATATTTTGCAGTGGAATATCAATGGCTATTTCAAGAGACTTGAAAATATTAAATTATTGGTAAATCATACATGGCCAACATGTATCTGTTTTCAAGAAACTAATTTTAGCTCCAACTATTGCGCTTTTATGTCAGGATATGAAAAGTTTTATAGAAATCGAACACAGAGTGGTAGGGCTAGTGGTGGAGTAGTCATTTATATTAAACCTCATACAATTCCTGAGGAAATAAAATTAAACACAAACCTTGAAGCAATAGCAATAAAAATTAAATTTCCATTTTCAATTACAATCTGTAACATATATATACCGAATAGTCATCGATTAGATAAACAAGAATTTAATAACCTCATTGAACAACTACCAAAACCCTATATAATTTTAGGTGATTTTAACAGCCATCATTTTTATTGGGGCTCGAACAAATGTGATAGTAGAGGTAAAATAATAGCAGAATGGCTCGATGAAAATGATAATGTTGCTTTATTAAATAATGGACAACCCACCCATTTTGATAGTAATACTGGTCGCACTAGTAATATAGACCTCTCAATGGCTTCACAAAATATAATGTCATATTTTGAATGGAATGCCTTAGATGATTTATATGATAGTGACCATTTTCCGATTTTAATTAAATCTCAAATCTCTAATGATAATGTCCCAGAAAATATTAAAGTACCACAAAAATGGAAGACTGATAAAGCCAATTGGATTTTGTTTAGTGAAGAGATTAATAAATACATTACAGAATTACCTGCTTTAAATGTAGATACGCCTAAATATTCTGTCAATGAATACCTTGATAAATTTACTGAAGTTATTCTTAAAGCAGCACAAAAATCTATACCTAAAACGTTCGGGATATTAAGAAAAAATAACTTACCTTGGTGGACAGATGAATGTAAAACTGCAACTAAAGAAACTAAAAAAGCATTTAAACTGTTTAAGCGATATGCCAGAAATGAACCTAATTCAAATTACAAAATTGATTATAAAAAAAAACGAGCTTATTCCAGAAGATTAGTTAAAGAAAATAGAAAAAAATATTGGGAAAATTGGGTCTCATCTATAAATAATAATACTCTTGTGGGTGATATATGGAAAAAGATACAAAAACTTAGTTATCGAAACACTAAATTTAATAATATAGTTCTAGAAAAAAATAATGGATCATTTACATCTAATCCTATGGAAATTTCTAACTTATTGGCCAAAATATTTGCAACAAATTCTAGCTCTGAAAATTATGATCCAAAATTTCTTGATATAAAGAACTATCAAGAGACATATTCAAACTTTAATATTACTGAAAACTCTAACCCAATTAATGATGACATAACGTTACATGAATTGATACAAGTAATTACTCAAGCCAAAAACTCCAGCCCTGGACCAGATAATATACCAAACATTATAATCAAGCATTTACCTGCGAGGGCATTAGAATATTTACTTCAACTTTATAATTTTGTATACAAAAAACAAGTATTCCCAGACAGTTGGAGAGAAGCTTTGGTTATTCCAATTTTAAAACCAGGCAAAATACCAAGTTTGCAATCCAGCTATAGACCCATATCTTTGACATGCAATATGTGTAAAATACTGGAAAAAATAATCAGCAAAAGAATCAGGTGGTATGTGGAAACCAATAAATATCTTTCAGCCTATCAGTATGGTTTTCGGCAATACAGATCAACAACTGACTATTTGATCAATATTGAAAGTGAAATACTCGATAGTTTTGCAAATAGTAATTATTCAGTGGTAGTAGCCTTAGATATCGAAAAGGCATATGAAATGGTGTGGAAGCACAGAGTTCTGAAGTTATTACAGAATATTAACATTGTTGGCAATACTTTAGCTTTTGTCAGGAACTTTCTTTCAAGTAGAACAATGAAAGTCAGAATTAACGACTACATGTCTGATCCTGTCCCTATAGAAAATGGGCTACCCCAAGGTTCAGTACTAAGTGTTATTTTATTTTTAGTGGCCATAAATGACGTTCTTAATAATATTGAAAAACCAGTGAAGGGTTTCCTATTTGCCGATGACCTTACAATAATTTGTAGTGGCGGAACATTATGCCCTACCTTGAAGCTTATTCAAAATACACTTAATAATTTACAGGAATGGTCAGAAAGAGTTGGATTTAAATTTTCTAAAACAAAAACGGAATTTATGATATTTACAAATAAAAGAAAAGTATTTAGAAACACACAATTAACCTTAAATAATCATAGTATTAAAGAAGTAAGCAATTTAAAAATTTTAGGTTTGATATTTGATAAAAAACTGTCATGGAATACACACATAAATAACCTTAAATCAGAATGTTATAAAAGACTAAATATAATAAAGTCTTTATCGTCCACTGGATGGGGGTCAGAAAAAAGTTGCTTAATTAATATATATCGTACTCTGATCAGGCAGAAGATAGATTATGGCTGCATTATTTATGATTCCGCCAAAAAACGAACACTAAATTCCTTAGAAAGTATCCAGAATACTGCTCTTCGTCTAAGTATTGGTGGTTTTAGAACAAGCCCCATTAAATGTATCCTAGTTGAAGCTGGTGAAATGCCATTAGAATTTAGAAGGAAACAACTTATGCTTACATATATAACAAATATATTAACTCAACCTGAAAATCCCACCTACCATTATTACACTAAAGTAACAGCAGTTGACACTGAATATGAACTCCAACCTAATTTATCTCAACCCTTACGAATCAGAGCAGTCAAATACTTAGATGAATTAAATCTTAAAATTCCAAAATTATTTACAAAAAAACTACTTACTTCTGGTCCATGGGAAAACTTAGAATTGCCAGTTAACCTTGAATTAGCCAACTATAAAAAAGGTGATACCCCTCAGTGTATATATAAAAACTTATTTTGTGAAATTAATGATAGATATAGAGGTTACAAAATTTATTACACAGATGGTTCTGTAAAAGATGGACATTCAGGTTGTTCAGTAGTATCTGCTGATAATTACTACAGGTATAGACTAGTAAATTTTAATTCTATTTTCAGTTGTGAGGGAATAGCTATCCTTAAGGCCTTAGAATTAATACACAGTCAACCTAATACAGACAAATACATAATATACACTAATTCGAAATCATGTTTGACAGCGTTAAAAAACCCAAACAACTTAAATAATCTTATTTTAGAAATTAAAAAAAAAATGGTAGATCTATTAAAAGAAAGTTACAAATTTGAAATTATATGGATTCCAAGTCACCAAGGAATAGCCGGTAATGAAAAGGCTGACCAGGAAGCTAAAAATGCAACAAGTGATTTTGAAGAGGTACAGCTAATCATTTCCACTGCATCAGATGTTCAAAAACATCTCAAGTTCAAAATTAAAACTCTTTGGGATAATCAGTGGAAATTTGAGAACCCATCATTTTTATTTAAAATTAGAAATTCAATTTTTGATAAGCTTTCCTTTTCCTTAACTAAAAGAAAAGACCAAGTGGTTCTTACAAGATTGCGGATTGGACACACAAATTTAACTCATATACATCTTATTACCAAAACAGATAAAAACAAATGTAAGTGTGGTTTGGATCAAACTGTGGTACACTTGTTAGTTGAATGTAAAGCATATGACATAGAAAGACAATTTTGTAAGCTCCCTGATAATTTAACAGACTGTCTGACTCAAGATGGGTATAAACAGACCCTTAGTTTTTTAAAGATCATTGGTTTGTATAATTTAGTATGATGTTGAAGTCAATGTAACTTAAAATGATACTGTAAACTGTGGTCGTTAATGACCCTAGTTGTTAAAAAGCGACCTTAAATAAATAAAAAAAAAAAAAAAAAAAAAAAAAAAAAAAATAAAATAGTTACTGTACAGTGTTCAAATTACTGTTTCTTAATCAATTACTTTTAACGCAATGAAATAATTCTAGTCAATCAATTCCAATGGTCTAAGGCCCACCCACGCAGACTTTAAATAACTCTTCATACATCTCACTTTATTAACGGATCAATATTATTTTAATTCAGTATCCTCAATGAATTAACTACAATAAGGAAAGTTGGTAATTAAATTATACATTGGAAAACCCTAAAACTTCATAAGTCATAGAACGAAGAGCGAAAACCAAAACATTTAATTGACGTAAACACAGATCTATTTTTATAATTTTTATTAAGAAATTTTAAATATTATGTATTTTTAATGCTGATTATTGTAAATAAAAAAATCGTGTTTATAAAATATTAAGAATTGCAATCGTCACGGTGGCCCTAATTTCGTTAATTCGATCTTAATTATGTATATCACATTATCAATAGGGTACATAAAATAACCATTTGTGACTGAAGCGTAATAAAAGTTCAAGGTACGTAGTGAATTGGTTTTTGACAAAATATCTATTTCTATTCTATTTAAATCTTCGTTATCTAAAAAGCACTGTCAAAAGTTTATAAAGGAACCTACTATATACGTCACAAAGAATTGCTTTTTTTATCGCTTAGCTGGGTGGACGAGCTTACAGCCCACTCGTTGTTAAGTGGTTACTGGAGCCCATAGACATCTGCAATGTAAATGCGCCACCCACCTTGAGATATAAGTTCTAAGGTCTCAAGTACAGTTACAACGGCTGCCCCACCCTTCAAACCGCAACGCTTTACTGCTTCACGGCAGAAATAGGCAGGGTGGTGGTACCTACCTGTGCGGACTTACAAGAGGTTCTACCACCAGTATAAGTCGCTTAAAGAATTGAGTAGGTAGTATAAGAACAGTTTCAGGTTAATAAAAGGTAAATTTTGTTTACAAAGATCGCTATATTCTTACCAGGTGTGGCTGTGTTGGTAATGGTTTGTTGTGCGTTCTGATTGAGCAGGGCTTCGGCGGCTTGATGCTGGACAGTGTTGGCCACGTTCTGCGCTGCGAGAGTTTTCCGCGGATCATCCCATGTCGTCGTTTTTGTTATGTGACTGTAAAGATGAGTAATTACATTAATTTAACTTCTTCGTTAGCTTCGATTAAGCTAAGCTAAGCTAGAGATCTAAGCTAGAGAACGAATCTTATAATATTAACATTAGGTAAGGCTTACATCGAATTTACAATTGTATGTTTTTGGGGTCAAATGTATTCCGCTGAAAACAGGCTGATGGAGCGCGTTATTATTAAAATTCAATTTTCTAAGAGGGGAAGATGAATTCCTCTAAGCAACAGCGGTAAGTAAAGCCTCTGTATACCCAGAGGTTAGTCGGATCGGAATAGATGAAAACGCGAATCATTGTTGTCTGTAGCTTAATATTGATGTGAATAGTTTTTTTTATTTGATAAATAATCTCCCTGTCTCAATATATTGCGAGGGATTGTTCCTACCGGGATTGTTTATTATTATTATTTTATTAAATGCACTTTGTTTGAGTCAGGGGGCGTTCGTTGGGCTTCCGCCTACCGGTTAAAGGGCAGTAAACGGTTGTGTCGCAGTTGAATTGACATCTCTCAACAATTCACGTTCAACCCTGATATAAGAAAGAAATCAACATATAGGTACAGGAGCTGGAAAGGTGATGTGATTAGCACAAAGCGGAACTCTCCACTAATCTAGCCCCAAGGAACGCATCGTTGGTCGTCGATTATCTGAAGTTCGTTTGAGCAGCAATACCAACTCGTAACCCCAGGATACCGCAATAGTTCGGAGTGAGCGTTTGCTTTTTTGCAACAATTATGTCGAAAAACTGAAACGTCATCTTCTTAGGGCCCAAAACACGCTCACACAAAAGTCACAAAGCACTTTAGATTCCCTATCCAGTCACCAGCTCGAATATTAAGCACATTGCGAACCTTTGCTGATTTACATGGTTCGAAGTTTATTTACCCCTCGTCGTGGCTTTCCTTGAACGAGTTTAATGTTTCTGCCATTATAACTTTTTATAAAATAATAATGTGCTAAGATAAATGCTTTAATTTCCTAAAGCTGTAGGCTTCAAAAATTAATTTTCAATTTCCGGCAAATTTAGGTCACATATGATTTACATAGAAAAAAATTGTCTCAACGAATATTCGAAAATCTTTTTTTTCCTACCTAATCTGATGGTCTTGAGAGACCATATCAGCGTAATCGGGCGAGTAGGTGAGCTCGCGGGACTCAAACCTGACGTTGTTGCTAACACAAACCCTAACAAGAGCCGTGCTTCGCAGAATCTCTATCACCGGATCGGAATCGCGACCCACTGAGAAGATCCGGCGAGAAACTCAGTGGGCTGTGTCTGTGGGTTAATTTACTCGCCGAGCCCTTCGTGGCAAGCTACGGGTTCGACTAGAACGATGACCGGTGGTTGGGGTACCCAAAAGCACCGTTAGTCGATCGGGAGGATCCGAAATGACGTGTTTTGAGCGACGTCGACTGTTTACCATTCGGTCCGGGGGATCGGGTATGAAAAATATTCGAAAATACATCATACCATTACATTCATAAGGTTCAATAGCTTGTAGTAGATGGACGTCAGACATCACAAAGAAGAAAAGAAAGAAGAAGGTCTAATTTCAGGACTTTTTATATTACCTAAACAAATAACAGCTTGCAGTGGCTTTGTCCGGTATGTACGCAAAAAATACGATCATCAGAGATCACCAGGTTCTAAAGTAACCTTAATGTGAATCAGGAAGTTACACTGCATTAAGCATTGACGTGAACTCTATACATTTTTACTCGAAAGCCCCATTGCACTTTTATAAAAATAATTCTGTGAGACCCGTATCAAGTTGCTTGTTTCTAGGGATATACATTTTCCGGTTAATATCTTAAAGAAAAACTCTTTGTCTTACAAAACTTACTACCACCATCTCTTGGATATGAATATTAGAACATTGTGTATGTGTACATCTTTCTTTGTCTTTAGGTATTAAGTTTAAAAGAATTTTACACGTACAAATGGACTTCATTGTTTCATCATTAAATGTTTTGACCGCTTATACTTATACAGTAGTAACCAGTACCGCTTATACAGTGGTAAAAAAACTCCTTTAAAATATTTCCATCGTTGTGTAGTTTACGAGATGTGACATCATTATATAATACATGACCTGGGCGATGAATAAGCAAATGACACAATAAGCGCGCAATGCAGCGCGAAGGTAGAATGCAACCGCCTTACTTAAGTTCGTAAACTCAACACATCGTTTGATTTTTAATTGTAAATGCACATTACATTGCGTGCAATAAAGAATGATTTTTTAAAGGTTTTTTAGTGATATTATCGTGTTCGGAGTCACCAGCTGTACTGTTCGCATACGGTAATGCACTAAACATACGACAAAATTAAATACTGTCAGTTGACAATAGTCTTTTTTATATTTATTTATTCCATACTAATTATGGTCATGTTAAATACCGTTACTATTTTGACTGCACAATTATGTGTTGATAAATTAACTAACAAATATAATTTGGTCACGTACATTATTTCTGTTAAAGTATTGATGGCACGTCTATTAATAAATCACCATGAATATTCCTTCTAATCACTTACAAGCAGAATTTAAAGCCACATTGAATTTCGAAGCCGGTTAGCGACATGAGCGGCGTGTGAGCTAAATCTTCCCACTTAGCGGTCGATGTGACCAATTTGTAGACAAACCGGACACGCGCCTTGTACGACCCACTCAACTTGCCACGCCGTGATGAATGACTCTTTTACTTTCTTTACATTGAAAGTAGGCGCGGAGGGATGCAGCTATTTCCGACGGTCAGTAATATTTCCTAAGTTTACATTAGTTACTCGTGTGTCGTTTGTTTATCGCAGGGTGAACTTTGGAACTCGACGAGACGTATTGCGATAAGAGAAGGAGGTGCATAGTAAAAGCAGTTAGTACTACTAAAACGAATCGATCTTCATGGTTTGCTAATGAACTTGGCCTTGCCGGTGGTCGTTATCAAACGCTGCAGATGATATCGACCCACGGCCACCTGAACGCTGCACACCTGCATTGATATTTTATTAACCATTTGTTATTGTGTACGGAGAAATCTTTAGAGTATTTCAAATGCAGGTGGATAAAATGAACCGCGCACTCGCTTATATCGTCTTTTCGCATTAAAAGTGTACAATTTCCAAAAATATTCGAAATTGAGTTAATATTCGGAATCATTTGATATCTATCACCAGGTATTTTTCTCATAAATACTGTAAAAAGAACTTAGTTTAGTTTTAGTTTTTTTTTTTTAATATACCTATATTTTGACTACTATTAACAAAATTAATACATAATTTTATCTTACTTTAAAAGACAGATATTGTAACTGGTAAAAACTAAAGAATTAATATTGCAAAGACGATTAATATTAACAATATCATAATAATATGTTAAACCTTTAAAACACTCTCCTGTAAAATTTAGTAAGTTTTCAGATTATACAGTTTTAATGCGAGAAGACGATATGTATTTTGTTTAAAAAAATATTATGGCCTTTAGAATATACATGTAAAACTTATAACAATTAATAATACATTCATGTATTTCCAAATGAATGAACATATAAATGGCATACCATGTATTTTTTTTTTTTTTTATTAATATTCTAAATGACGATAGATTCTGTGAATTGTATTCGTGATGTACCTCACGGAACGGAAAGAGCACGGCGAGGTGCGGAGGGACCGGGGACGTGTGTAAAATGCACTGTGCATTGCCTGCTCAGCGCGTTGATGGCTCAAGTTGCATAACACCGACCGCTCTATACCTTATACGAGTCAGATTTACGCATTACGATTATTTGTACACAATCACATTATTTCTCCACACAGCACGCGCGTAACATGTAATGCTTATTCTTGGAAATCAAACATCAAAATTGGCAACGTTCATCAACGCCTTAAATATTATTACATATATTATCCTTGTTCTCTATATTATATTGGTCATGTTAACTTCAATGTATTGTTTGTTACGTCTAAAGTTTCAGATCGATGTGTATATAAAATATCTATTGCCTACGAAACGAAGAATTATCGTGTTATGCTTTTTCGATTAGTATCTACAATGTGGAGCAATACCCGAGCCACGTGTACCGTAGCGAAGCCGGACAATTTGTTTTAATAACGTAACGAGTAACAAGAGCTGGCACACGACATGACATAAGCGCGTAAGCCTAGCGAAATTAGAATATAAATATCCAATCGCAATGCACAATCGCCAGATGGTAAGAAACATTAAGAAATAAGACGCCATTTCTCGATGCGAAGGCCTACTACCTCTCTTGCACAATAACAGGCGTTTTAGTTGCTATTCTATGCTGTAGTTGAATGAGCGAACACCAGTTACACTCAACTAAAAATAATATTATTATGTATTAAAAATAGGTAAACGAAAAAACTTGTAATTTTCCTAATAAGTGGACAAGTACGTATTAATAGGAACCATTCGCGTTCAAGAGAAAACGAATATTAACGAGAACGTAAAACCTGATGAAACGAAGTGTTCGTAAACACAGTCACGAGTATCAATACGACGAATTCAGTGAAATGCCTCGTGTTTCAATTAAACGGAAAGTAAAGTTGGCATCGTCCCTGCGTACGTAACAAAAACATTTGAATCATTATGATTGCTGACTTACCGCTCATAAGATCTCATTCAGTTGCCGACACCCAGTTTTTTTTAACTTTTGATTTTGCATATTTGGATGAGTAAGCTCACAGCCCACTTGATGTTAAGTCCTTACCGAAGAATATTGTATAACGGTTTCCTCGCTCTTCGAATTGCAACGCATTACTGCTACATGACGATAATACCTACCCGTGCTGACTTATAATGCGCGCTACCACAAGTGTTTACGTAATAATAAGCCCTCGATATTTTCATTCTACAGTTTTTTATTACAATCAATTAAAATATAGTAAATATGGATATATTTCTCAAGATTTTTATAATGTTCTAAAACCGAGTAAGTAAAACGACTGATAAGCTTAAATTACTCCTGTCGAATAATGAAACTAATGAGTTATGCTGAGATTAAAATCTTCTGGATGGTAAATACCGATAGTTGTAAATAATAATATAAAATACATGGGAGACTTTGTTCTCTAAGTGGGCGGCGACATTCACGCAAAGATATCTATGGACAACAGTGACTGACAAATACTAGATGGATAGTGAGCTCGCTGGGCCATCGAGCGAGACAAGAATGTTTTTTCTATTATTTTTGTAGCTGAAAACTCGTAACAAGCGACATGAAGCCACGCGATACAAGGCAATTTAATACAAATTTGCCCACTGAGTTTCTCACCGGATCTTCTCAGTGGGACGCATTTCCGATCCGGTGGTAAATTCTGCGAAGTACCTACTGCTCTTGCTAGGGCCAGTGTTAGCAACACCCCGGCTTGAGCCCCGTGAACTCACCTACAACGTCAAGGCTATGCTAGGTAGGAAAAAAGAAGGAAAAAAGACAGTTAAATTGCAATGAGTGCATCGTGAACGCGAGATTAGCCGGTTAAATCAAGTTCAGCGAATACTGTACGACTGTCAAGATGGCGCCGCCAGGGACCGGATACGCGTCATGTCGGACGCACATCCTCGTCTGCTGTCCGATTTTCTCGATCTTACACTCGGAGAGTTAGTATTTATGAGCAGATGACACAAAAGGCTAGTACCCTTAAATGGCTTAAAATAAATCCGCTCAATTTCCTCTTCAAACAGTTATAAAACTCGGTTGGTTATACTGTTGTGCGCTGACTAGTTTGCTTATATCGGATTGGAATACGCCAATTAATTGACTCATTGAAGACTTGCACAACTTTTATATTTTTTATTGCTTAAATAGGTGGACGAGCTCACAGCCCACCTGGTGTTAAGTGGTTACTGGAGCCCATAGACATCTACGACGTAAATGCGCCACCCACCTTAAGATATAAGTTCTAAAGTCTCAGTATAGTTACAACGGCCGCCCCGCCCTTCAAGCTGAAACGCATTACTGCTTCACGGCAGAAATAGGCAGGGTGGTGGTACCTAGCCACAAATTGCAAACTAAATAATATTAGCAGGTAACTAAAATGCTCACGTAAAAAAATATATAATATGATGCTATGCGTCTACAGTATATTATACCCTTTTGAATATGTTTATGTAACTAGCAAATTATTCGAATTTTTAAAACAAATGTTATAAATAAATAATTTTAAGATTTTCCTGTATGCTCATAGCAGCTTATTTTAAATTTGCACAAGATCAACTGTACTTATCCCTATTTTATTTTTGCTATATTTTTTATACATATAATTATAGAATTAACGCAAATCGGCGCTTCTGCGCGGAAACGATAAACTAAAATATTTGTAAATGGACGTATATACATTCCCTAGTAGTGTTATTATAACATAGTATTTATTATATTACCTATATTCGAAGGCAGTAGAGACACAATGTAGGTCAAGCAACTAAAGCAATTGCTGGATTACTAGGCTCCAATACTGGGAGAGTTGTCATTTAGTGAGTCCAGACAGGAACGTACGACAATCCTGCCTACTTCTGCGACTACGTAAGATTATGATACTGTGACCTCAGGTTTCAAGGTTCATTTACGTTCATAAATAGCAGCAGAACTTAAATACTTACATAATACCACGCAGGCAGTCAACCCTTTCAAGAGAAGTTTTAGAGAAGAGTTATGTTGTACTTATTTTATCGTAATTTTTTCGAATGTTCAGTGTATTTTGATGATAGACGCTTTTATTCTGGGTCAATAAATGAAAATATTTGAACATTTGATGCCCATTTCATATTAATAATTTCCAAAAAAAAAATGTAATTTGTATGTTAACTCATGAACTCAATGTGTATAAATCTGTAAGTATGTACAACAAATTGTCGGCTATTTGAACTAAAAACCAATTCTGCGCGTGACTCATTCATTCATTCATATAAATACGTTTACGTTCTGATTTAACTAATACTACCAAAATTCTGTGATGTTTCCAAGACTTTTACTATTATCGGAAGTAAACTACAATTTTATTGTACATAATGCCAATTATAATTCCAAATTTTGTCATTAGAGTTGCAAACGTAAATTAGAGAATATGTTCTCTTTATTAATTTTAAGCTTCCGCATAATTTATAGGTTATGAGCAATCGTAAAAGGATTAGCGTCAATATCTTTGTGACGGTTTCTCGATTCCACAGACGAACCGTAGGTTTTTCACCGACAACAACATGGCGGAGACGGCATTCTAAATTTGAATCTCGGACGAGTCGGCGCTCGCATACGTAAATATACGCACACACCAATAATAATCAGTAACACTATACAAGTTGTAGAAAAACGTGATGTTACTACATCATTAAAAATCTAAGATCTCATTAGGCAAACTTAAGGATCGTGGTCGATAAAAAGCTTTTGCTCTCCGGATTTTATGTTTTCAAGTGTTTGACAGTCACTCACTAATCTAAATACTATTTAAATGCTTCTACACTCTGCACTCACACAAACAAAGGTGAACGAAAATGTACTCGTGACGCATCGACTTCCGGCCGATGATTTTATTATGGGATCTACTGTTTCAGCCAGCGCTTGTACTTACCCACATAAGCCACGCTGTCAATATTGTTCATGAATTGTGAAGGGTCCAGAAATATATTCATTATTATCTCTTAATTTCGTAAAAATCCAATAACAAAACTCTTTTGTATGCACCAGCTCTCGACCTCATGAAAGTTATTAAATTTGTTTTAATTTCACTAAAACTGCGATGTTTCCGAGGTATATTAATTAATGTTTTTTCTATCTTAGTAATAACACAACATACACTGTCTTTATGAAAACCTATGAAGCATCTAGTGTGAAATGAACTTTTGAATTATTTTGAGCAATAGTTATTTTTATTCTAGTGCTATTTATTATACAGTATTATTTAATTAAGTAACCTCTGGGTTATAAGTGGTTTAGTTTTGGTTTACTATGTGGTATTTTTGTAATGGTAGTGATCAAAATAACTAAGGTGCAATCGTTCATTGCATAACATTTAATGAATAGAATAATATATCTAATTTTATTCCGCAGTCTTACCATATTAGTTAAATCGAACGGGTCGCTTACTAATATATTTGACTCAGAAGAAGGGATTGATAATCTATAATTTTTTTTTTATATTTCAGGAAATTCCTGGACCTGCCGTGAGAACTTCACAATTCAGCTGGTCGTAAGTGTCTATCTCCTATAGACATCACAGTCGGAATCAGAATGTAACTTCAACTACCTCGACTACCACTTACTTACTGAGTAATATCATTCAATTCATTTTCTAACCTAACCCTCCCACTAATTCCTGTCCTCATTCGCCAATCCACATTCATTCGCCTTTTTAGCGTTTTCTTAAGTTCTCACGAGACGTAGACATATAACAATTAAAACTACTTGTATGGTTTAATCTCGCGTTTTTTATAGTCATTATGTTCGCAATTGTAAGTGGCTGGTAAAGATTGGATGAACACCGCCAAGGATAAGAAACAGTGGTATACCTTAGAGGAGGCGTTTTACCCGGGGGGGCCCGTACAGAAATAATGTAAATAATAATCACTAATAAATAAATCGTATAGGAAACTAACTTTTTAATCCATTAACGTTTGTAATTCAGTGTTAATTATTTTTATATGGAATAAAGAAAGCTTTATTAGGTATTATTATTATTATTATTATATTATGTTCGCGGGTTGGAATACTTTACAATTTTTATTTTCACGAACGACTACATTTGTCTTTCATTAGTCTACATCTGAATGTTGCGCGAACTACATGTTTCTAATAAATATCTCTGAACATTTCATTTCACACAGAACGAACCAATAGTATCTTTAAATCTAGCAGTTTATTTAACGTGATGATAATAAGCCAAGTCAAAACCGTACAAAAAATATTAATTATAAGTTCCCTTCTAAAAAGGGTCTCACTTTTTTTTATCATAAACTAGCGGCCCGCTCCGGCTCCGCTCAGGTCTTTAACAAAAATTTCAACGATATTTGACGTTGTTTTATTTTTTTAAATAAAATAACACTTATTGCGGCATAACTATAATAGCATTAACATATGCTGTTGCGACACTTTTTGTAAATAATAATGTGTTCTACAAAGTCGTAGTACATTATTTTATTCTATCATCAATAGTTTTCGCAGGGTACGCGATGTAAAGAATATTGTAGGTAATTTTTTTACACCTTGGGTTACATTATTGTAGTTTTAGTAAGGATCCCTAATTTTTTTCAAAAAAGATTATATTATATAGCCTATGACACTGGGGAATAGTGTAGCTTCCAAACAGTGAAATAATTTTTCAAATCGGTTCAGTAGTTTCGGAGCCTATTCAATACAAACAAATCTTTCCTCTTTATAATTCTATAATAATAATATTTATAATATTTATTATTATTATTATAAAAATGGCTTGATTATTTTGATTACCTTACATTAAGGCTTCTGACATTTGAAATAAATAAGGCAATAGTAGCTTTACTAGAAGTGCATAGACGACAAATAAATAAGCATTTGTTTGTGGCCAGAGCGTATCTACGTAGTAAAGTTGAGCGCGGGTGCGACCACCGCGACCAGTCGGCCTTGCCGCGGAGTGGGCTGCAACTCGCTGCCAGAGGTTAACCACAATATGTTTTTTTCTTCTATCTTTAGAAAGTAACAATACGACTGACTACTTTTTGTGCGTTTTCTCTAACAAACTTCACATGTTCGAGCTGCTATTTAAACATTAAACACTTCCACGTATCAGGTTGGAACGGACATCAAAATTTACAATCCATTATATAGTAATATGATAATTGCAGGACACTCCAAACAAAAAAAAACTGGTCAAGTATCACGTTGAAATAATGTGTATTTAAAAAAAAAAAAAACCTGATATTGTAATAAATAGTTGTTCTAACAGGAAGTCGTCTCATACTCGAGTCGTGTAGATAAAGGACGACATTGTCTGTTCGGATTGAATCGTTTAAGTCACTGATTTCGCTGTATCCGGGTACAACTTTAAATAATTCACATGATTTAACGTTAAGGTTTAACGTTTTAGGCCTACTATCGAATTTATGTTATCGATAATGTCAAATAAGCTTTGAGAAAAACATATCGTCACTGTCAAACCTAAATCTGCTATGTGCGAAAACCCTATTTTGAATTAACGAATAAAAACATTTTCGTATAAAATTTTATATGAAGGTGATTTTTGAAGAACTATATCAAATGAAAGCTATACATATATATCAAAACTATAGACACATAACAGTTTTTTTATACGGTAGATAGGGTTGTGAACTATACGAAAAGGTCAAAAAGTAAAAATCTCCAAAAGTGCACATAGCAGATTGTGGTTTGACAACGACGATATTCAAATCGATACAATCGAACACTTGGATTATAACTGTACCTTAGCACGGCACTACGAGGTAAACGGCGAACTGAGTCACCAGAAGTCATGTGTTCGAGAGCTTTGCCCTATAATTAGACGTTAATCAGCTAAAAAGACATGGAGCACATGTCCGGCGCCAGCGGAAGCCGATCTGGCACGAAATACCTAATTCATTGTGCAGTGCGCGCAACATAGCCCATTCATATGGCGTACGGCAGCCAGGTCGCGAACAGGGCTCATTCAATTTGGATGCACAGGAAGTTATAATAAATAAAACAGCTCGCTACTGTCTGCCCGGAACTGGAAGTAGACAGACACCGAACAGTTGACCGCACTAAACTGGGTTACCTTTCGTGTCACTCAAACTATACGTAATTTATATTACACTGGATTTTTATTTCCTTGTGGAGCAATTTGTAAATCTTATATTTTTAAACGAGCAATTCTTGTATATATATAATCTGAATCTCGGAAACGGCTCCAACGATTTTCATAAAATTTATAATAGTATCTAGCTACGATTTATTTTCAGAAAATGTTGTTTTATTCGTGTTTTCAATAATCAACTTTATCGATAATTTTGATTTTTTCTTTAAATAACCAGTTCATATTTTTTTATTATTCTGTCGGTAAGATCGAAAAGTAAAATATTATGCATATTTCATCATCTTATCAATATGTAATTCGTATTTAAATATAATTTCTAATAAACACAATTTCTCAAAAATAAAAAAAAATTCGAGCAAAGCTTGCTCATTATCTAGTGGTATTTAATAAGAGCTATATTTAAAGTTAGCGACAGTTCATGTTCGCGTAGTCGCGGACTTAATTCTAATGATCATAATGGGTCTCGTTCGATCGCGAGAGAACTAATAAAATATGAAGCTACTTTAATATTAACAACACATTGCTAATACTAATTAGTACGTTACCTTAACCGAGATCTAATTGCACTTATGTTGGCTTTTGTCCATATTTGGTGATAGTATAATACGTATTTACAGATTATATTATATTTTATATTAAAGTATAATAAATTTTTCTGTTCGTCCTGTCATTTTTATCTATAACTAGCTGTGCCCATCCGCTTCGCTGGGCATTTAAAATTAACATTATTATTTCTCATCCCCACAAAGATTCTCATCATTAACGCCCCTGCAACTGGTCTAGGAATCCAACACTCATATAAATATTAGCCTATCCATTAAGTACATGTATTTTCTACATGGATACCAAGTTTCAAGTCAATCGGAAGCATGGTTCAGTAGTAATAACGGAACATCCGTAAAAACCACTGTAGATTTATATATTAGTATAGATAAATTTTGTTTCCTAATAATTAAAATCTATATCTCTATATTATTATGTAAAAATGAATTGTTGTTCGTTAGTCTCGCTAAATCTCGAGAACGGCTGGACCGATTTGGCTAATTTTGGTATTGAATTATTTGTGGAAGTCCAGAAAAGGTTTAAAAGGTAAGTAAATATGAAAATACTCGGAATTAAATAAACATAATAATTTTGTTTTTCCTTTGATGTGTCCCCCCCCCCCCCGTCGCACGGATTCCTTTTGTTTGTTTTAAGTTTATTTCATACAAAAGTTTAGGTCTTTTATTTATCAATTGAGGCAGTACGAACTCTGCTGGGTCAGCTAGTACATGATAAAAACAATAATTTCGGTCGGATGAATTTTTTTTATCGAGGTCATTGAATAGTTCGAAAATAGAACGAAACTTAATTTTCATACACGCAACCAAAGAATCGAACGGGCCGGGTGTATCGGCGAGCGAGCTCGGGCCAGTGGCTCGTACCTGGCCACTAAATGACTTAGCGGTCCTTGAACCTGCCGCCCTGCACACACCGTCAACAGGATAATAACGAACAGGTAGAGAGATCTTCCTCGTTTCTAGTCATGCATAATCGAAACACAACAAAAGGAAATCTTAGAAGTCTAAATTTATTGGGGATCGTAATTATTATATTAATTACAATCTATCTATCTATATATATATATATATAAAAATGAATTGCTGTTCGCTAGTCTCGGCTAAAACTCGAGAACGGCTAAACCGATTTGGCTAATTTTGGTCTTGAATTATTTGTGGAAGTCCAGAGAAGGTTTAAAATGTAGACAAATATGAAAATAATCGGAATTAAATAAAAATAACAATTTTGTTTTCCCTTAGATGTGTCCCCCGTCGCACAGATTCCTTTTGTTTGTTTTAAGTTTATTTTATACAAAAGTTTAGGTATTTTATTTATCGATTGAGGCACTACGAAGTCTGCCAGGTCAGCTAGTCCTCAATAAATTTAAAAATTTAATTATTATATAATATAAATTTCATTGCACCTACCACTATTTACTCTGCACTACCTTTTGGTCGACTGGTAGAGAATGCATTAAGCATTAGGTCCGCCAATGTAGATTTTACATGAAGTTTAATAAATAAAATAAATAAATATATTTGTGATGTCATAAAAACAAAACAGAGTAACTAAAAATAAAATATTGCATTGCTTAATTCAAGTAAAATTCGTTATGTCTACGAGTAGGTATCTGTTAATTTATCGCAACGAATTCGCTGTTGTTAAGCTAAAACAAGTAAGCTAAAATCTAGGACATCGCTGTGCTGCGCGCTCGTAACAAAGCACAACTTTCGAAATGTTAAAGGCGAGAAGGGAACCAATCCGTACGCGGTACGGCTCCGAGATGCAAAATGTCACTAACAATCGATTTACATAACATTCGTCCCCATTGCGATTGTTAGATGATTCAAGGTTGAATGTGAACATATACTTTACCCACCCTTCAAATCACGAACTTTAAGAATTTTTGCATTCGACACAAGGAATATCTTCCAATTTTTCAATTGCTTACTGGTGGTAGGACCTCTTGTGAGCCCGCGCGGGTTGGTACCACCACCCCGCCTATTTTCTGCCGTGAAGCAGTAATGCGTTTCGGTTTGAAGGGTGGGGCAGCCGTTCTAACTACACTTGGGACCTTAGAACTTATATATCAAAGTGGGTGACGCATTTACGTCGTAGATGTCTATGGGCTTCAGTAACCATTTAAGACCAGGTGGGCTGTGAGCTCATTCACCCATCTAGGCAACAAAAAAGTTTAATTAATTAAAACATATTTTGGCATAGTATTTCTTTATACTATATATAGCACATACTTCGATTAAAAACAGGGAAATTCATGATTATATTTTTGGATACAGGTAGATTCGAAACTTGAAAGATTAGTGAATGATTGGAGTAGTTATAAACCGAGAGAAGCGGCGATGAGCTCAAAGACCGGGGCGTATCCAAGACGAAAAAATCAATCCCTTTGTAACTAACAACTCAGGTGTACAGAAACGAAATAAAAGAACTTAAAAGATTACCGAACGCCATAAGACTAGGTCAGAGACGAAGCGTTTTGTATCGATGGAATAATTTCAATGACTGTTAGTATTTATGATTAAATATTGATAAAAAAATCGATTATTTAATTACTAGAATAACCTTCAAGAACTGTTTGAGAGTCGAATTAAATTCGAATATTAAGAATCGATTTTATAGCTAAATCTAAACCTTTTTAAACAGATTAAAATTAAATACACATAAGGCATCTAGAAAACCGATTTAATTCTATGGTAAATTAATTATGAGAAAAACTATAAAATAATTAAGTTAGAAAATCAATTTGTATCGATAAATGCATCGATGCAAAACCGAACGAAATGTGTACAACCTTAAGCTTTCTTCGAGCGGTTCTCGTCAGGGTGGGCGATTACGAGGAGAGGCAGGGGGGGCGGGTCGGGGCTCTGAGACGATTCCGAGAAGTCGGAGCGTACCACAGCCTCCAAGGCTAACTGCGGTAACATCAGACGACATGGCCAGACATGGGCTCGTTAACTCAACTCCGACCGAGGTGTAAATCGATTCACGTAACCATGCATGTAGAGTACAGTGGACGTTTATTATATCTACGTTGATTAGAGTAACGACAAATTACTAAATATTCACAATATTTTGGTTTTTCCACGTAACGACTTCTCCTTTTTTTTATTTAAATGAAACATTTGAATAAACAGCTAATGTTCGCTGAATTATCGAAATTCGACCGTAATCCCTGATTCCTGAAGGGTTAGATTTATTTTTATAGTATACTAGCTGACCCGGCAAACGTTGTATTGCCTTAAATAAGATTTCTAGGGAAATTTTACTGTAGAAAAAAAAACCTCATTTAACCACATAATACCTCATTATAAACAAAAAAAATATTAAAAAAATTAAAATAAAAAATAAATGTTTGGGGTGGACAACCCTCTTCACTTAGGGGTATGAAAAATAGATAGTAGCCGATTCTCAGACCTACTGAACATACTATTGATACACAAATAAAACCAAAAAAACATGGCTGAAAAATGTATAGGAGTATTGTATAGCTCTCAAATATATTAAGTGTATAATCTATGATGTATAGTGAGTAAGTAAGACAGGAGACCGGCTTCGTTCTCATCCCTACTACGTGATGTTTGCTGGATGAGTGGTGACACCTGGCGGGGATAGCTGATCGATCGATAGTTGATCAGTAGTCGACCGGCGAGCGCGGAAGATCAAATTCAATTTAAAAAAAATCATAATTAAAGGAACTTGAAATTATAAACTCTGAATAAGAATTTATCGTACTACAATTATAATATTTGATTGCCATCTTGCAACCTTATTGCGGATCTGTGCATAGAATAAAAAAAATATTAATCGGGATGGAAAAATAGGGGTTGATCGTATAAGAGTGAAAATTGAGTATGAGAGTAATATGATTTTTTTTATTTTAAGTCATGACAAAACAAAATAAAAAACTTGCCAAAAAAATTAAAGTTTATAATTAACAAATAAAAAATAGGGGTTGGTCATAGAGGGATGAAAAATTGAGAGTAAAATCAGATTTTTTATTTTAATTCATGACAAAATAAAAATGAAAATCTTGCCAAAAAATCAAAAGTTTATAATTAACAAATAAAAAAATAGGGGTTGATCGTAGAGGGGTGAAAATTTCAGAGTAATATGAATTTTTTTATTCTACGTCATGACAAAATAAAAACAAAATTCTCGCAAAAAAAATTAAAGTTTTTAATTAGCAAATAAAAAATAAGGGTTAATCGTAGAGGGGTGAAAATTTAGGGTTGTATGTATTTTTGTATGTTGTATCATAAAAAAATAGAAATTAAAAATTTTGTCTAAAAATTAAAAAAGAATATTTAGGGGTGGACTACCCCTAACATTTAGGGGGATGAAAAATAGATGTTGGCCGATTCTCATAGATACCGGATAAGCACAAAAAATTTCATCAAAATCGGTCAAGCCGTTTCGGAGGAGTATGGCAACGAAAACTGTGACACGAGAATTTTATATATTAGATTTTCTCTTTTGTTTTGTTATATAACACTAAATACTAGTAAATAAACAAAAATACAAGAAAAGAGAATCGGTTAACATACAGAGGGAGAAACAGTAGAAAACCGATCTGTCATTGCCTATTTATATAAAGATACCAACATATTTTTTTTAAGATTCTTCGTCACTCCTTTTATATTTTAGTAATAACTATGTTTAAATTTTTAAATGTATGATGTTTATTTTAAATATAAGTAGATACAAAACGAGTGAACAAACTATTGACTTATCTGTGTGCTTAGTGCGAGTTTTTTAACGTTCTCGATAGCGTAAAAGTTAACGCAAATTTGTATGCAATTTAAACTGTGCACCTAGCAGCAAACGTTCCAACTGCGAAGAGTTAGCTTTTACGCTATCGAGAACGTTAAAATCTGGCACTAAGCACACTGGTGTTAATTTTTATTTATTTTTTATTGCCTCTGTAGGCAGACGAGCATACGGCCCACCTGATGGTGAGTGGTTACCGTCGCCCATGGACTTCAGCAATGCCAGGGGCAGAGCCAAGCCGCTGCCGTTTGTAACCGAAAGCCGTGAAATGTAAACGCCGCTTTATTATGGGAGATTTTAATTATATAACACGACGACAGTATTAGCCCTTATAGACAGGAATTCGCGAGAGAAATGGCTCCCACTGGTCCGGCCTAACAATATGTACTTTATTTATTTTTGCTGGTTGAATTTTGTTTACGTGAAAATAGTTCGTAAGCGTACATTGAATATGTATTTCATTAGAAAAATGGATACCTGCCTACGGCATTTGAACATCGACGTATGCGCATCGCTCAATACAAGCACATCGGGCATCTTATCCTTTAGGCCGCGGCGACTTTGAATATTAAAAATAGTATGAGCAAATAAAAAAAAGAACTGTCAAGAATTAACGAGTTTATATTACGAGTATATACACAAAATGGTTCTGTTAATGTTGTTAATGACAACTAAGATATTTTTAGTTTAAACGATTATTTTGAATCCAACATCTAATACTATCATCGCCTACTAACCGTGTTCTCTGAAATCATGAATCATGAAAAGCTGTAGGTAGCTGTCCAACTTATCTACGGAGTTTCATTGTGACAATAAAACTATTCGATATATCAACAAAACAAGGTCGGAATATCTTTGCGATGCAAGCGAAAAATAAATTACCTGCAAGTCTTGTGCCATAACAGTCATCAAATTTCGTAAAATTTTGATCAACGAGTTTGACAGGTTCCTAAAATATCATTAATTAATGTATGGAGTGAAGCTACTTTCTTATTTTTATTTATTTAGGATTTAAACAGTTCGATACGTGTAAAATTTCGGTGTCAAATTTTGCTCATTTGTTAATTGAGTGCGAAAGTAGCAAATACGTGTGTAAGTATGTAATCGCATTTACAGTAGCTTAACAGGCGATGCCTTGCGAAAAATTCTATGAATTTAATGTTCTTCTAAACATTTTGCAAAACTAACAGATATAATTTAACTCCCGTGGAAGGGATGACGAGTTCATGCCCGTCTAATGAAAATCCGTTCTCGATGCTCAAAGGGCACAATGGAGATGCTACTGCCCATATTGCCACATAATGTCGAAGTTTCTATTGTAGGTATATGAATAATAGCTACTCTTTCAAAACACAACATATGTACACACTTCGCGAAAAAAATAACAAATTGCGATGACACCGACTCATGTCTTATCACTACATAGTATAAAACAAAGTCGCTTTCTCTGTCCCTATATTCCTATGTATGCTTAAATCTTTAAAACTACGCAAGGGATTTTGATGCGGTTTTTTTTAAATAGATAGAGTGATTGAAGAGGAAGGTTTATATGTATAATAACATCCATTAAATCGTGGGGAAATCAATAATAAATTACAGTTTCCGAAGCGAAGCGAGGGCGGGTCGCTAGTGACAAGTAAAATCTAATTCTTAAACAAAGAAATTACACAAATATGTTTGCCAATTTTTGACTATTGCATATTATTATCTTCGGCAGAGGAAATATCTTTGTCTGATGTAGCTAGTGTCTTACAGTTTAGTCAAAATTGAGGATATTCCGTGGCGTCGACGTGACGCCTTCGGCATGCCGAAATAACCACACGCGTACCGTCGTGTTCAATGGGCAACGCGCGGGAGGAGCGGGGGCGGCCGTCGCGGCGCTCGCGCCAAAATTAGACGTAAACACGACGGGGCACGAGGCGCCGCCGTTGACGACGCTCACTTAGCTCACAACAAAACTTTCCAACTTCATTAACTACAACGAACCAACACCTACCTAAAGACGTCCAATAATTTCTTCCGAAACATGGAAATATTAATGTCTCTATAATTTTTATGTCAAAACTGATTAGATATCTTTAAATGAAAACGAAAACAATAGCTACCAATTGTATTGACGGAAAAAATAACGTATAACTTAAATCCAACTTGACATAAAACAATAGCAAGTAAAATCCAAGCCGGCTTTTTGAAGTCACAATTTACAAATTTCCAACATGCAAAGCAGTCGGTTGGTACTTGTAACAATACAATAACCTGCGCGACGTTATGAGTAAACTTATCAGTATTCAATAAAGGCACATGGTAGCAAACGACTAACAAACAAGCAGAATACTGGCCGTACCTCGCCGAGACGTCGTATGAGTAATAAGAGCACGGGAATCTGTTAACAATACGAAGGCAATGACTTTAATCAAATAAACTAAACAGACATTTGAAGAGAGGATTATTATTATTATTATTAACACTTTTAATATTCATTTATAAATATACAGATACGTACATTGTGCCAAAGCGGGGAATTTTGAAATGAAATGCCTTACTGCATACCTAGTCGAATTTCGAGTACAAGCGGTGCCTGGCGAATGTAACATGAATATACAGTGTTGAGCTTACCATAGCTATAACGATTTGAATCTTCTTTTTTATTGATTAAGTTTAGCGGACGAGCTCACGGTCCACCTTGGCTCTAGCGGTTACCGGAGCCCATAGATATCAACAACATAAATATAATATAATGCTGATGAATCTCCATAATTTACGGTCATGGGCAAAATTTTACTGAACTGACAAGATACTTATTGATTACATTTATAATTTTTCGTATAACCGGAACATAAAGCGATGGTAGAACCTTAAAGTTTGTGATACATCGAATTTTGAGTAACGTAAATTGCATACATCACAAAAAAAGTGAGATTGATAAGCGCTTTGTACGTCATCAGGTCTGCCTTTTAAATAATAAAACCTATTACTAAAAAGTAAGTTTAGGTCAATCCAAACATTAAAAAAGATTGCTTTATTAGGTATCGTACGATAATATTATTTTCCAATTTAATTTCGTATATTTACTGTAATTGGAGAGGCATTCGTAGTAGAGTCGTTTAAATACTTTTTACATGCTCTTTAATTCTGGCATGTTCCAATATACATATACTCTGTCTTATCTTTTCATTAAATTGTCAAAAATAAAAACTTCACAAGATGGCGGCGCATTAGGTTCTATTTTGTGGGCATATCTTATTTTGTTGGCATATCTATTTGTTGGCATTTTTTGGCATATCTTTTCATTTTAAGGTTGGAATCATATTCAAATGTACCTAAGAATATTAATTATTCAGTGTTTTGACCACAAAAAGCTGTAAAGTGAAACCCTATTCGAATCTTCGGAAAATATTATCAAAAAATTAATAAAGGAGATATTAATTTATTAAGTTCCAACGACGCATTCTTTGATTCAGTTTATAAAACTAACCACAAACAGATGGTTTGAAATAGTAACTATAAAAAGTGAATCTCGCCAATGACAATTTAAAAAAAATCTTGAGTTTACAAGTTCCGAACAACAACGTTCCGACCCTCGCATCGATCTATCGAGTAATGACACTTGCTCGATGAAAGTAGTACAATTTCAAGAAATTTTTTATTTTAAACATAACAACAATTGCTATAACGTTCAGACCGTTGTTTACCGAACAATGGTGGAATATCTTCTCTTTTTCTTAGGATGGACGGATTGCTGGACACCTAGAAACCTAACCAGCTTCACCAGGACAGTAGGCTAGCTCGAGGGCTCAACGATGCCTAAGCGGCTCTGTTCGATTTATTTGATAATTTATTGAAAATACTAAATATAAGGTTTCAAATTAAAACATAACTAGAGGTCCCGCTGTAGTCGAAATTCGACTATAATTAATTGGAATTGTAAGTTTGTACACTATTATGATTGTATTTTATACTTCTATAATCACAAATTTCGCCAAGGCTACACTATAAAAAAAATATTAATAAAGACAAACAATATTTAATCTATTCTCAATTTGACCACAGACGTCAAGAACAAAAGCTTGACAATAAATAGTATGCATGCGTGTGTGCGTCAAATACACGGTATGTAGTGTGTGTAATGTTTTCTTTATTGATTTAATGCATCTTTTATGCATTATGTTAAAAAAATATTAGCATTGTGCACTTCTTTTTTATATTCTCTATAAGTGTGGAAAATTTCATACTGCTCGGTCCTCGCAATTTTCGTAAAAAGGGATACAAAGTTTTTGCTTCACGTATTAATATATAGATTGCTTCTAGTTTTCTTTGTTTATGATTCAAGCTGGAGGTGGAGTCGATAGAGCCATTGAGGTTTCTTGGCCACTGCTTACGCTTAGCCACCTCGAAATCAATTCATTTTTTGCCACGTAACTTTAAATATCTATCTATCTACGGCTGGAAAAAAATACCCAGTCAAAAAGGTTATGCAATATCTTCTACACAAAAAAGTTAAAATGTGAAAGAAAAATAAGTATTTTTTTTTTCACCCTGGAAAGGTATCAAATTATGGATATCGTAAAAAACTTTATAGAAATTATGAGGCCATTTACTATCTCAATATATACATATAAACAATTCGTGTTGTGTGTACTGTGTATGTTAGTAAACTATATACCTCATAAACGGCTCCTAAGCGGCTGGACTGATTTTGTTTAATTTTTTTGTGTTTGTTCGTATGGACTCGAAAATGGTTAGATGCGCAATTCGGTCCACTACAAAAAAAAACTTGAAATTTTAGGATTTATGTCGTGTATACAGGACAACTTTTGTCGGGTCCGCTAGTTGTTGTTTTATAATATTACTAGGGGACATGGCGAGTTCTGAACCTGCAGCACCTAAAATCCACCATCCTGCCCATTCTGGCAGCAAAGCATCCAACATGTAATCCATTTGGAAGAGTGGGACAATCATTAAATGTATCATACACTGAGGCTTTAACCTCATGTCCCAAGATGGGTGGCGAAATTCGCTATGATTCCTATAGGTTCAGCCAAGGAAGCCCTTCTACGACAAAAAAATATAGTAGATTTATTCACACAAGTGTTCGGCTAATGACTGAAATTCGCCCAGAGCCATTAACACCTCAATTAGGACACCTACCATCATAGTTACCAAAATATTAAATGAAAGGAAATCGATTGACAAACTGAAGAAAACGGTACTGAACTGCTTAGTCTTTCTCGAAAAAAATATATGTTAGTTCTATTCTCATTAATACTCTTCAATAAGTATTAAGCAGTAAAAGAAAGTCTGTTAACAAACCGAGTATGGTGTTTAAATGCTTTGTTTTTGGCTATTTATGATGTAGATTTAAATTTTATATTACACGAACTCCATTTTAAGGATGACGTTGGCCCTAAGGCGCTCCTCAATATACACACTTGACCCCTTTTGATCCTACAATTAAGTACGTCGATCTTCTCAACACAATATGGGCGCCAGGCAACTCTGCGTAATTCATTCATATACGCACCAGTTGAATATTTTTCATAATATTTATGATATACTCTTTTCATTATTTGATAGATCTTCCAAACACTAGACACATTACTTGATTACAATGGTTGTTGTCAAATGTAAATGAATGTTAGTAAGTTTGTTCTGCGTTATATAGTATTTGTGTTACTATGGTATCATTCTATGATCTGTGGTCAAAAAAAAATCATAGAATGATCTGTGCTATTGACTGACGTCAAAGTCATAATTATCTACATTGAACCCGTGGACTACCAGTGTGGTCTGAGTGAATACTTTGTACCTGTTTATCGCAGGCACCTTTATTGACCATAGCAAGTATTATTGGAACCACATTAATACCGATGACACAAGCCGATGAGAGCCAACTGTGTCCACAAGTCTTGATAATGCAGCGCAACGAACGAACAAAGATATGCCCTTGAAGGAACCGCCGCAAATATACTTACATTTACATTCGGTACACACTTGTAAACTAAACACAAAAATTAAATGCATTTGTTTTAAGTCTAAAGAATTTCTAAGAGTGCCTCGAGTATTTTATTAAGTGCCGAGAATTATGTAGGCATTAATTAGATACACCAGTAAAAGGTATAAGTTTGAATGTGAATGCATCTTTTTTTCCTCACTATGTTATTTTCGTTTACAATTTCCATAGCGATAATACTTTTATGTTAACATAATTTTATTTTATTTAAAATTCTGTACAAAAAAAATCTTTTTTGTAGATAATAGTTTCTTGAAATTGTTGGTACTCTACGAATTAAACTGATTCATGAGAAATGTTTTGTATTACGTTAATTTTAAGTATTCTTTCTGGTATTATTATTATTAGTAAAGTTTTAGTTATTTAATTGAATAATTTAAATTCAAAGGTTTCCATAAATCGAAAATGAAATGTTGCCAGTGTGCGACTGAGATGTTACTGATCGGTACGGATAGAGACGCTGTCTAGAGCCAACATCCAGTAATCAGAGCGTGGAAGCTGAGTAGATGCCTGGTAGCTACTGCAGCGCCACATGGTTTACGCCACACATTACAATGTTACAATAATAACATGAACTAATAATACAATCTGAACGACAGCGAGATTACGCAGCCATGAAAAAATTATCTTATCAAATATCGAAAACAAATCCTAAACGTTCGATTACTTATGTTTTTGTTGTCATTTGTTTACGGACACGTCATCAAAACGACGACAAAAAAAATAATATCACAATAGCAAAAGGAGAAAGTATTAACGGAATATTATCGTTTTAAATGTAAAATGTATTCTGAGAGTTCCGTTACGTCTCAGCTACCTGTCGCGTTGGCTGCGACGAACAACGAACGAGTTCTCGGAAGGCGATAGTGAGCTGTGTTTTAATGTTATCGCATTCAATACACTACTCTGATAAGTCCACTTGTTGTGCATGTGACTACTCCACCATGTCCTTCTTAGAAACGATTGTGCGACTTTAACTAATTACCTGTCTTGAGGCAATAACCTTAACTTGGTGCGTTGAGTAATGTCTATTTATATTTTTATTTAATGTTTGTAGTCGAAATTGTTATTTATCTTCAATTTGAAAATAATTACTTAAAACGTATAAGTTTAAATAAGTACATATTTTGTTGGTTAATATATAAGTTTATGGGACTGCAGATTTAACTTTTTTTTTTAATACCATTTTAGTCCGCACAAAGGTGTTCAGGTACTCATAGAAAACTTGGAAAAGTTTGTCCGATAATTCGATATTTTTTTCCACAATTAAATCGATTGAAAATCCGTATTATAATAATTATGTTTCTAAAGTTATAAAGTCATCGTTCTCGGGCAGTGATCGCGACACAGTCGGTTGGTGATTACGTTACACCGACATCGACAACGGCCTTGCCAAAGTCGTCTGAGAGGTTGCTCAGCTCCTTTCTCCATACGCATATAACATGAACACGCTCTTAATTAAATTATTCAATTATCGCTTAAACGGTAACAATTGACTTTTATTAACAGACGCTAATTTTTTTAAAATTAAAAGTAATAAACTACTTTAATTGAAATTTTAATGTTAACCGTTCCCTTGTTTAATTTAAACTTAGAAATATTTAACCGCTATTACACAACACTTGCTTTGAAAAATATATTTCATTTAAAATCTAGTTGAGGGTCGAGTAATGTCTTTTTTTATGTAATGTGGTATTTAATCATCATTCATTAAATAGAAACATTGTGTTATAGACTCTTTAATTTACTGTGCTGTACTGGGAAGGGCTTAGATACACGCAACAAACGGTGAACGAACTTAAAATATGACTTTTTCGTACGAGGCTGTTTTGTATTCAAGTTATATGTTTTGAATATTTTAAATGCAAAGGAGGATCGTTAAAAGGAATTAAAAACCGTCCCATTACGTTCGTCATAGCGTTAACTCATTATTTTACTACCTATTTCTTTTGAATAAAACTTATTGGACATAGTCACCTACAGTTTTTGGTTTTCAGGAAAACCTAGAAATTATTTTCGGTAAAAGTACCTACGTTTCTGCTCTCTCGTCGATACTTTCAATAAAATAGAATGAAAATATTTCAAAACATGTTTAATTTTACTTATCGCGATGTGGTTTTTGCAAAATATTTTCATTTGCATTAATATATAAGTAAATAATTAGATTGCACTATTTTCTGTTTACCTGGTAAGGAAAAATTGAACGCTTAATGCGATGTTAACCAATTCGTATGGGGCTGATAGCGCCACATTGGGCGCCCGCCAAGGCAATTTGCATCGCTACCCATTTCGGAACATCGCCAAGTCTAGGCGAACAAAACCACAGAGAATAACCCACCATTCCAATAATAATTAAAGCAAAACAGTCGAGACGATCGCCGACTGACGTTATGGAGCTTGTAAAGCATCAGTCCCAAACCGCAATTAAGAAACAACGTGCAAGTCTATTTACCGACACGGAAGAAACGCTCTGCTCGCAATGGTCCATCGCGGCATGCTGCTGGAACTGGTCGCCGGTGCCGAATGAAGCCAACTAACTCACCGCACGTCTAAATTAATAGCTTTGATATTCGAAATACCAATATTTTAAACGAGCTTACGCGAACGATGAGCATCTTTTGCAGATGAACAGACATGCCTATTGCCTTCCGCGTTGGCAGTCTAGACAAATAATCGTTAGGAATTTGATCAACGAAAGTTAGATCTGGTGCTAAAATTTAATATATTAGATACACTCTTGGATTTTATGATGATTTACAATTTGACGTTTCACTGCTTATCAGTTAACATTACATGAGAGAAATCCTATGAACTATTATTGAATATTTCACGGGTGATTTGTTTTTATTAGATCGTATTCAGCTGAATCAAGATTTTGAAAGCTCTAACGCACGCTCCATGTAATTTACTTCAAAACTCACTTGTTAAATTTTCTGTCATTTTGGCAGTAAAGCATGGCAGTGTAGCAATATGTTTAGGCATGTTACGGAATATTACTCTTTACCGCTCCTCAAAAACGAGATGACATTACTTATCCAAGACTCATTTTTACATTCAGTCATGATTTAAATTTTACAGGAAAACCTTTACACGTGAGAATAAATTTGATGAAAATGAGACTGAATTATAGTAATCATGATAAGATACCGCAATATACTACTCATGATGATGTGTTAATTAAAATTTCTTCATACCTTTATTCTATTAAGTAGGTGTGGTCAACAAATTCCTATTTTGTAATATTTCACTTAGCTATTGTAGTCTAAATCGGATCACCCTGCTCTCCGTAATTTTAGGCTCTTCAAG
Source organism: Bombyx mori (assembly GCF_030269925.1). Lineage (NCBI taxonomy): Eukaryota > Metazoa > Arthropoda > Insecta > Lepidoptera > Bombycidae > Bombyx > Bombyx mori. The sequence continues at coordinate 12,030,652 of NC_085111.1, forward strand.
CATCGGTCACCGACCTCGTCAAAATTGTCGATTACAACGAAGAGTTTTAACTAGCCCATGGAAAGAAACCACTGAGTTTCTCGCAAAATCTTCTCAATCGGTCGCGGTTCTGATCCAATGGTAGATTCGGCGAATAGCTGCTTTTGCTAGGGCCAGTGTTAGCAAGCTTTCTCAGGTTGGGCTCATGAGCTCACCTACCAGACCGTGAATAGCTGGAATAGCCTATTGGGCTACCAGTAGTGAGGTAGGGAAAAAATATATTTTTGATAATTATTTGATTGTGCACGACAATTTTCTCCCTGATAAAATTCAATTACCAAGACGTCGATTTGGTTATTCATCAAGACCAGCAAAAACATTACAAGAATATAATGGCTAAGGCGCCAGACTACAGCTCAGCCATTACCGATTATCGATAACAATTATTTCAAATTCACTTGTCTGGCTTTGTGCATTAACACCGACGTCTGTTCAATGAAGCAATTTCAACTATATACTTCATTCACCATTCGCGTCAAAAATAGTATAATGTATTTCACTATTCTTTTATGTACAAGACGTGGATACTTGACGTTTTAACTCTTTATTTTCATTAGAATTAACGCATTTTTGGCAATTGTTTTGTTTTTTACATAAGAGATTTGTTAACAGGATAACAGTCTGTTGACTTTAAAAATTAATTTAACAGTAGGTATTTCTTGTATTCCATGTTAGCTTTAAGACACTAGTTTAATATTGAAAACCAGTTATCGATTCAAACACGCACTTTTTCCATCAGAAATGCTTCATTTCCCTTTGTGGAATTTCAGAGGTTTAATAATATTTAGACTGAAGCAGCATTTGGAGTATATTATATCTTCTTTTTTTATGATTGAGGGAGATCTTCTAAAAGTGATTGTAACCGAACGAATTATGATATAAATCAGATGCTGGCCAGTTTATTGCTCTAACAAGAAGTTAGGACTTTAGCCACGCTAGTCAGTTTCATGAGCTAGCTAATATTTAGAGATAGAACCGACTTTCTCTTCATATGAATCGAAATTTTAAATAGTTGTCCTATTGGCTATTAAGCTAATTCCCTGTCAAATTCAGTAAAGGTATGTAATAATTGATTGGATCGGAGATCTTACACCATACAAGCTCGGTCATTCTGCTTGTTAAAAATTTGCCGAATATAAAAATAGATAATAATTGCATTTTTTTATTTTTCGTCATTTCCTGTTAATAAGGTAGCTAAACCTGATTCTAAGTGCTATATTCACAGGATAGAAGTTCTTCAGATTCTCTAATACAGATAACGAATAGTCACGAAGACTACATGAAAGATTAGACTTTTGCTATCACAAAGGACGCTTCATTGTACCTACCATTCGGGCTATCGATAGTACACGAAAATTCGATCAATACCAACCAAGTGGACAGGATAAAATGCGTTTAGTTCCAAACCTACTTTGTATAGTGCTGTCACAATAACAGTTCTCGTTATAATTACACTCAATTTTATTGTTGACGCTAAAATGAGACTATAACAATACCCTTAAGTAATTTTCAACATAACACTAGACCAAATGTTCCAAATTCAAGTGGAAATATTGTTTTTCTATATGTATTGGTATTTTTATGTAAATGTTGTATCCAGGCATGTATTATGACCAAAGTATATTCGATGTCCTCATTATTATACTGTTTTTTACTGTATTATTTCTGTACACTAATAAATTGATTCATAATTGTATGAACATCATAATAAACGCACTCATGTACAAAGCACGATCACTTGTTCTTTTGAACCATTTTCACCTTATCACAATAATTCTTATCTGTACCAACTGACGGCAGGTACATTTATCCTGATAAGATAATGAATGACGACAATGTTTAGATCTACACATGAATCTTTTTAAATCATCCATTATGTCTTATTTATAAGTTTAAACTTTACTTTACATATTAGTATTTAAGTTATGTAAAATGTTACTTTTAAAAAGTTATTAAATTATTTTAAATTTTAACTTAAAATTTATTTTCAAAGACTAGTAGAAGTATAGGTTAAAATCTATCTCACTTGTTCTACAAAAATAAGTACCAAGTAACTTAATTACAAATCTTATTATATATTGTAATTTTATACTCACTTTTGGAGTGGGAAAGCTGGCGGAAAATATGTTGGGATCATAGCGAGGTACATATATACATAAATCTTAAATTCCCCGTATTCTTATAAAATTTATAAGACATTTAATATTATCAAAATATTCGTACACCGTACAAACTATTAATATATTTTACCACTTACAGGAAACTTGTCGATGGCTAAAAAAATCACATTCATAATAATTAAAGTAACATTAATTTAACAATTTACCATAATTAGGAATCCGCATATTTCGATGAATAGATTTTATTACATTGGTTATTACGATTTCATGCAGTACTTACTTCAAATAATATATTTGTCCTTCTGGAGTACGAGCTTGCTCCCAGCCTGCTGGTAAGGGTCCAAGATCGTCTGGAATATGTGTACCAACATCATAAGATCTTTGTTTCGTGTGTTGATGATGCAACGGTGGTTGTTGACTTTGTTGGCCTGCGGTGTAAGTTTGTTGCAAGCTTGCTGGTGACGAATGTGCCCGTGAATGGGAAACTGTAGAGGTGCCAGTTGCAGACGATGATCCGAATGCCGAATCAGCCGAGTTTTCTCGCGAGTGAGACACTGATGGCGACTTGGAACCGGTCGACGGCGGGTTAAAGAATGACTTGGGAAGCTGTCGCATACGAAGAGGCACCTGTAGCGGTCGCTTTGAGTCCGGCTTGAGCACTGTGTCGAACAACGATTGTAATACAGAGTCTGAATCCTGGTCCACGCGGAGGACCAGGTTCGATTTCTGTTCACCGTCCGAGTTGAGAGCCATTATTTACGTCGGAACGAAGAAATCTCGAAACCGACCTGGCCCACCGCTGTGACACAACACTAGCACGCGACGAGCTGGCGCGGTACCACCTAACGTTCTTACAATATAGCGCTCGCCGCGCAACTGATTCTCGCCCCGCCCGCACCGCGGAATCTCCCTGCCCACGCGCACCCGCCACACCACCCGCACAAACAGCACAGCGTTTGAAGCATCGGGCATGGACCGGTCTTCGAGAACTACGCGACGCGGACTACGCCCCTCCACTCCGTTACCTACTTACTATCTCTTTACCTGCGCTCGGATTTAAAATTTGAATACAACGCGCTTTATTCATAAATTTTATGTACCTATTGATTATAAGTAAGTATCTTCCTCATAACCTTATCTATTCCTTAAATTTATAAAAAAAAAATCTTCTGATGAAGCTTTTCGTCAGGTATTGGCTCCCAATGATTGGTTTATGACTAGACACACTGCTATTGTTTGTATAGGTATTTGGAAATTATTTAGTAAATAGTTTATCGTTTTTTATGCATATACAAACTTACTGTACCTATACATTAAGTCCAACTCCAAATTTTTGAAATGAAAACTTTAAAAATTGATGCATTGTGTGAAATACTGCTACTTAAATAATAATTACTTAATTAGGTATATCTGAAACGTGTAAACCTGTAAATTAAACAATTTAATTTGTTTTTTTTTTACTTTCATTTCAATTTCAAATTTTGTTATAAATTTAAAATAACCTATCTACATATATTTATACCACGACCTGTATTGCATTCACAAAAGAATATTTTTTGTGAGCAATAATACCTATTTGATACAGAAAATGCAACACCATAAAGCTAGTATCGTTTACTGCTTAATACAAACATAATATACTCGGACGTGTATACAATCAAAGTATACACGGTAGCTAATTAGGCCTAAATCTAAAATCGTTTATTTATTTATTTTACCTAGATGCCTTGGTAATTTTTTATTCCAAGAAGAATAGTAAGAATACTCGAAATCAGTATTCTTACATACCTAATTTTTTAATAACTATATTGACTTGGATTGACTTGAATTTGATGGTGACCTAACTTCAATCAACAATAGTAACTAGTACTATTGATGATCGAAGTGACCTAAGAATAAGATTTGTGGAGCATTTTTCAACTAAAATTATTAATTTCCTTGAATTTGGTTGAGTAGATTCAAGGAAGTTACAAGGCAACGTTTATGGTATTGATTAGTCATACTTTTAAACAACTGAAAAAGTTCATTTCTTCAATGTAAACACTCAAATAAATCTTGTCATAACTGGACTTTCTGTATTTAGATAGTTTACGTACGTGCGAATTGTACCTACGGGGGAAAACGATATTCCCATGATGTTAGTCTTGACATCAGCCATGTACCGTACAATGGGGTAAATAGGGACAAAATCGACCTTCAGATTGAATTTTAAAATAGTTCCAATTAAATAGTCACTGCTCAACCAAAGAAATAAGTTGAGTCTTGAACGTATCTAGGTGATAAAAACCGTTACATTATTTTAATTATTCATTTTAAAGAAATAATGGGTAAAATAATGGCCGTCCCAGTTTACCCAGCGTCCGGGGTAAATTGACACGGTTAAGGGTTAAACTGGGATATTTGTAAGGGTTGTCAACTCGCGGTACTGCGATATATAGGTAGGTGCCATATAATTATTTATATGGACCGAAATGATGAATACAATCCATAATTTAAGCACAATACACAACATAGTGTAAATTAAGCTGGTTTCTATTCCGAAGCGATGTGACGTGAATGATAATCAACAATACAATGATAAAAAAAGTATGTGCATGTTATATTTTAGAAAATTATTATTTAATTTCCTTAAAAATCACAACTCTGAAACAAAATCATAAAATAGAATAAAAAATAGAAAACAAAAGGACTGGAAATGCATTAATACAATTATATTTAATCAACATTTTCAAAATGATCTTTGAGCAAGAGTAAGATATCAGGTGAATAAGATAAAAAAACAGCTTTATTTGATTACTGTCAATAATAACAAAAATAAAAGAAATTCTTTCCAAGCTAAATAACTAAACTCAATTAATTCACTCACTCATAATTGGATATCTCGGATTTTTAATTAATGTTACATTTAAAATCTGAGGCCTGTTTTTATTTGTGTGTGTTCGTTGTGAATGTTAACAAAATCATGATTCGACGCGTGAATAGATTCTGAAATAACAAAAGTTTTGATTCGTTTGAGTTCTTTTAACTTTTAATTTTTTTTATTGCTATAAAGAACATACGACCGGGCAGATATTACAAGGTAAATGTCGCGAAAAAAAGTAATTATATATATACTTTTCTTTTACCTATAATACTTACATAAACTAACTGATAAACACATTAACCTTCTTTACATCACGCAATTAAGTGATAGTATAGGCTAAAAAATCTATTATAAGATATCAGTGACAACCCTAACAAGCCATCCCTATTTTGTCTTTTGGCGTTCCAATTTTGTGTTTTCTCGTCCCTAATTTTTCCAGTCTCGGTCCAAATTACCCTACATACGTCCCAATTTTCCCCAAAAAGAAAGGAAAAAATATACATTTTTTATTTTGTCGAAATATTGTATTTAAAATAAGAATATTGCAACTTACCGTTTGTTGTGGCATTTCCAGGTGTATTAAAAACTTATATAAACTGTGATCTTAATGAAAAAACAACGATAATATTACTTTTTTTAAAAATTCTTTAAGCTGTTTTAAAACGCATTTTTCAACCACTATTTTAAATTTAATTTGACAAATTTTTGGGACCAACTAAACTCATGTTTAGTACTTCCATAGTTAACTTGGTTTTTCTTCTATACATTGATAAATATTACCTTAAAGAAAATTAGGTAGATTCCGTGCTACAAGTACTTTGAGAATCTTCCGCAGGTTTGTCCCAATTTACCCCAGAATCCCAATTTACCCCATGTCATGGTCCTACCTACTGTGCGCCATTAACGAGAGACAGTGTCTCCATCTGTGAATTGGTACCGCCACTTACACACATTTTTGTTTTTTTTTATTGTTCACTTTTTTATTGTTCACTAATTAAGTACCTACATAATTATTTTCATTCTAAAATAATTTTATTTGCAAAAGCTTATTTTTTATTTTTTTACTACTATTCATTAGAATTGGCATTAATTCATATTTGTGTTTGTTTATGAAAGAATACTAGAAATAAAACGTTTGTAATAATTTAGAAAAAATTCAATAAACTCTCTTGATGCATTAAACATATGTATTCTCTCTGTTTACTCATTACCAGTAAAAATGATGGCTTTTATTTACGCGTACGTGTTACGCAAATCTTATTTACCATATTATCACAACAACAAAAACCCCGTATTTAAAGTGTGTATCGCGCAGTAAAAACCAAACGCTAGCAGGAGGAAGTACAGGTTGATTGTTACTCAACATGTATTTCAAATCTTCTTAAATGATAGGTATGCAATTGTTTACGTAGGTATTGATTTTGGACAACTATACCAGAATTATGGCAGAATGCAACTAAAACAACATTTAAAGTAGGTATAAAATGTTTGAGTAGACTCTCTACATCCTTTGCATAGTATATAACTCTCTATTATGGTCGGTAGAGGTAAGGAAAACCGTCTCATAAGGGAGAAGCTTGAAAAAAGTCCCACTTTCAGCACTAAATAACAGTTCAAAAATCCTCCAGAATGGCACTAGCATATATAGGCACAAGGTATGATATCAATTGAGCAGTTGATAACTGATTGAAGTATGCTGAGTTAGGAAATTTAATACCTATATTTAAGAGTAAATAGTGACAGTGTAATAAACAAGACCTCACATGTTTACGTAGTCCAAACTAATTTTGTCAATATAACCTAAAATTATTGCTGCCGTAAAACGTGGATACATCGATTGCATTTTCTTAACAGTTTTAAATTTTTTTTAAATTGTGATTTTGTAGTGCTTACAGTTCTTTTATTTTTCTATCTTATTCTAATAACTTTCAGCGCCTTTTTTTAAAAACCGGTTGCTGCTGTAGCGCCACCCTAATTTAGCAGATTTTAACGAACACTTTCAGACACAGAGATGGGTCTCCTTACCTCTACCCTCCATATTTTTAAGATTTGTTAAATATCTGCGATAGCTATGTTTTTTTTTTAATATTTTACTCAGTGGCATTGAGAAAAGTGGAGCCGTTGCCTGAAAAAACTTAAACCTCTGACATAATCGTTCTATCAATGTCATACGTTTTTTTTGTTATTGTTTTTGATTTTTGTCAGTGGCATATGCGCAAACAGCGCGATGCCAAATGAAAAAAAAAAACTTCAGTGATGTTTTATGAAATGATAAGACTTTTAAGCCAAGTCTTTTATTTTCTTCAGATCTAAATTATTATATGAAATGAAATATGAAAAATGATGTGAAGCGAAATGAGATGAAGCTCATTAGAGATAAATCAATTGAGATGAAATTTATGAAGCGAGATATGGCGAAACAAAATATTAGTAAAATGGTGGTTTCAGTAAGAAACATTTTCAGTGGGCTTTTTGGAAGAAACTGAGTAGTTATGTCCAGCGGCTTCATTTCGCATTTGTGCAATTTCACAGATTCTAAACAGTTAATAAACCACCGTTATTGCATATTTAATATTAATAATTTCAATTTTTTCTACGAATTCAATATAATATCTCTGAAAACATGATCGAGTTTTTAAAAGTTTTTAAAAACCACATCGAAAGATGAGTCTTCCAGTCACGACTACCGTTAAGCTTTTAATTGAAATTAGAAAAGTATTAACAATAAAATTTATGTAACAACAAATCTGACATTAGACTCATACACAGAGTTTAAATAAAATAAAAATTATATTTTTTTGATATCAGCCTAACCTATCTATATCTATACTAATATTATATTTCCAAACGCTATGGTACTAAATAAAGAAAAAACATTTTAAATTTTAATTGTATAATTATAGTCATCTATTGGAGTTATTCCATACTGCAAGGACTATTCGGATCATCTACATTCATATCACTATCATTATCAGATTCTGTTTCGCTATCACTTGCTGCAAATATTATAAATCGGTCCATTTCTTCATCTATCACGTTTTTGAAATATTCATCTTCTAGATGCTCCACATGCTTATATTGAATAGCCCAATCTGGCGTTACACTTGCAAACACATCTTCTGTATCTTTCACAATGTTTTTTGGGTTTTGTTCCAAATTTTTCTCTGCCACACGTCTTTTAACAAGGCTCCATTTCTTTTCAATTGGGTTTAGATCGCAATGATACGATGGAAGTTTTAAAACTTCGTGATTGTGACTTTTTAAAAGTTCATTTACAGTATAAGTAGCCGGTGGTCCTTTATTTTGTTTTATGTTTATATAATACGGGTTTCGTCCAGCTCTCTTCAAAATAAATACCCCTTTCTCGCAACCACTTACGCATTTCGTCTTTTAAAATTGAAATGGTTGGAGCTTTATTTATTTGGGTACAGTGGTATGGAGCTTTATCCAAAACCACATGAGACCTTGCTGGCAAATTTGGAATTAATTTTTCATTCATCCACTTGAAGAAATTGGTTGAATTCATGTCATCATGGTAATCAGAAGACTTTGATTGAGATTTAAAAATAAGTAAAGCATTACTAATAAAACCATTTTCTGTACCAGCATGTGCGATTATCCATCTACTCCCAACATGGTTGGAGCTTTATTTATTTGGGTACAGTGGTATGGAGCATTATCCATAACCACATGAGACCTTGCTGGCAAATTTGGAATAAATTTTTCATTCATCCACTTGAGGAAATTAGTTGAATTCATGTCATTATGGTAATCAGAAGACTTTGAGATTTAAAAATAAGTAAAGCATTACTAATAAAACCATTTTCTATACCAGCATGTGCGATTATCCATCTACTCCCAACAGAATCTGAAGTGAAAAGTCCTGACTCTTCCTCACTTTGCCAACAACTTCTAGAATGGTATGTGCTGTGGATATAAGTCTCATTTACGAATATGACAGGTCCTTTTTCAGTGGTTCGATTCGAATGTCTTGTTTCAACACTGCAAGTAATTTGTTTAATGTCGGCAGTTCCTGTTTTACAGCATAAAATTGGTGAATTTTATGGCGAATAGCACAAATATCAAAATCATCTATAATTATTTTATCTTATTTGAACGTGGATGACTCTTCCCTGGCGTGACAATCTTTTTTGAAGTACTTGCAGCAGTCTTTCCTGCTTGTATTATTGTTGATACGGTTTTCTCAGACAGACCTGGAATTTTTTTTAAACCATATTAGTCTTTATTTAGTAAACTAACTTAGTTTTTATCAGTGGTAGTTAGCTGAATATGCAGTTTGTATGTCGTGTATGTCGTCTGCTCGTTTGTGTTCCTTTGCTCAATAAAAAGTCTAGTGTCCTAGAGTATTGATAAAACTTAAGAAACAAATGATAAATTTTAAATAAATAAAACCCTAATGTCATCATTTGTGTAGTAAAATAGTATACAAAGTGCTGATTGTAATAGCAAGATATCTAAATTTCAAAAATCAAAATTCTAAATTTTCTTACAAAATAAAATCTAAAATCGAATGGCAAAACACATTAGCTAGCAACACTGCTGGAGTCATGGTCCAGACGGCTGGCTGATCCTTCAGCTGGTCGTAGGACCGTCGAGGCGATTCGCCCGGTCCTTGTGGATTGGGTGAATCGTGACAGAGGACGCCTCACTTTCCGGCTCACGCAGGTGCTCACTGGGCATGGTTGTTTCGGTGAGTTCCTGCACCGGATCGGAGCCGAGCCGACGGCAGAGTGCCACCATTGTGGTTGCGACTTGGACACGACAGAGCATACGCTCGTCGCCTGCCCCGCATGGGATGGCGCCGTGTCCTCGTCGCAAAAATAGGAAGCGACTTGTCGTTGCCGAGTGTTGTGGCATCGATGCTCGGCGACGACGAGTCGTGGAAGGCGATGCTCGACTTCTGCGACCATCTCGCAGAAGGAGGCGGCGGGGCGCGTGAGAGACGCGCAAGCCCGCCGCCGTCGGGCGGGGGCCAGGGAGGCGGATCTCGCCCAAGCCCTGGCCCTCTAAGGGTTTCGGGTCCCCTTCACATGTCGGTCTGGGGACCGGCGAAGGGGGCCTAAGAAGACGACGTGCAAGCTGCTCTGCACGCGTTTTACGCAAGAGCATCCGGGTGATGGAAGGCTGGCTATCCTCGACCCACGCTGGTTCTGACCCAGCGGGGTATTCCGTAGGATAACCCATTCTAACCGGCGCCATCTAGGCGGGCTCCGGATAGCCTGCCGACCGAGAGGGCTGGTGGTCGTGGCGCCAGTCCGGCGTCCCGAGGGGGAGGGTGATGGGAGAGATGTGCTCCGCACTAAACGCTTCACTTTCCCCCCTTTGCCTTTTCATGGGTTCTGTCCCATGCGAGGTTCGGACGCGGGTTGTTGAGCGACAGGAGGTTTTAGTCAGTTCGACTCCGACATGCCCCGCACTTCATCCCCAGGGGAGGGCGGAAGTCCGGCGATTTCCTCTTGACCAAAAAAAAAAAAAAGCTAGCAACACTAAATATGTACCTATAATGGCAGCAACTCTCTTGCGTACATTGTCTAATGGTATCAAAAGTACTTGATTTTGCTGTTCTGCTTCACAAAACGCCCTTACTTGCAGTATCATTTCTCGCGAGTTTTCTTCCGAGTTTTCTTTTATTTCCCTGATATGAACACTTCATATCAGGGAAATAAATAAAAATCTTGACAATCGAACACTGTAACAGCATTTGACAGTAACAACAACAAACAACATGGCTGATCAAAATAATTATTAGAGTTCTATTTTTGGCCGCGGGAGAGGACTCGTGACTAGGTGAATGAAGTTAGCCCCTAAAAAAAATTTTTTTTTTCTTATTTTATACTTATTTTCAATTAATTCGTTTGTTCATCATTTGTTCTTGATTGTTCACTGTTAATAATTGTTTGTTCTGCATTTATTTATAAAAAAAAAATATTTAAAAATATACCTACAAGTTAGCTCCCCTAATGCATTTTTTTATATTTTTTCATCCTTAATGACTCGTAAATATTCATTTTCGATTGTTCTTATATAAAACACGTTTGTTCTCTTTCGAAATTACTCGTTTTTTGTTTAATTTACTATTTTTATTAGTTGAATAAATGTATGCAAAATATGTGTACTGCGCATGCGTCAACTAATGCCTAAACTTTCTACGCGGTTTTAATCGTGAAAAAAAAAAAAACAAATATAAATCCTGAAGGAGCAATCTAGTGAACTTAGTGATACCAATGCATTTAAGTGTGTCTCTTCCTCCCGCCCGCCGCCACTTAACTTTTTACTAAAAGATCCAACATCCTATAAACCAATTTATAATTAAATAAAAAATACAATTCAAACAATTTAAATGACAAAATTTAGTGAAGTGAAGTGTAGTGACCCCAAAGTAATGAACATTTTCCAAATAAGATATGACCTAAAGGTCTCTGTCACCAGGTCATAAAATAAAAAATAAAAAAATGAAGGAGCAATTAATTGGTGTACAGTTTAATTAAAAAATAAATAAATGAAATAATATGCATTAGCGTAAAGTTAGACCAAATACATTTTTTCCATCCTCCTACTTATCGTTATGAAGGTATAAAAAAGAATATGTTCATTATTTATCTTTCAAGAGATAATGTAGGTATACATTATAATAACTTCTTTACACAGTCGAAATTATATTCCTAACATTAGTAAAATAACATTTCAATTATTTTTTATAGGTTATGTACCGGTAAAATGGGGCGATTAGGGACAAATTCCAACTTTATGACCAATTTTAAGGTAGTTGTTGATGTATATAATGCTATATCAGAATCAAAATGATTGAGTCTTGGGGGCATCTTTGTTATCCAATTTAAAACTATGCAACTAGCATTCCAGTTTAAGTAAAAAAAGCAAAAATAGGTGTAATCCCTATTTACCCGGAAATTGCGGTTAATTGGGACGAAATGAGAAATTTGCTAGGGTTGGCACTACTTGGTTTTAATTTATTTATTTATTAATTATTTATTTGATATATATATATATAACTAAAACTTGATTACATTTATTTACTTATGGTTAATTTATATTTACTTGGGAAATGATCCGCGATAGATTTTTCCTGTAAGTTGTGAGACAATTAAAAAAAACATCTATTTCATCACTTAAAATTAGTTCAGCGCAATCGGACAACTCCGAATGAACATTGACGGAGACCACGCTACCGTGGACATTATTGTTGTCCCAAAGGATTCTGTATATGGGAGAGTAAGAACCTAAATTCGAACGAGTGGGCTTATCTAAAAATAGAAAACAATACGTAACTGATAATATAAATATTTACCAAACAATAAAATAACACATTGATAATTTTAAATAAAAGTTCTAGACAAAAACATATAATTATTAATAGAATAAGACAAATTTTTACCAACAAATTTAAAAAATATTGTTATAACTACATAGACAACCCTACAAACCTGTACCTATTTATATTTAGGTCGTTTCCATTTCACGTATTCTCATCCCAATTGACCCCTTTTTCGTTGTTATTTGTAACTAAGACGTCTCTAATATCCCCCAAAACAACAGATTTTACATGTATTTTTATTTTATCAAATACATTAAAACCAATAACAACTGAGACTTACCTTTAATATATATGATGGTTCAAACACTAAATAACGTTTATAAATCACAGTTGTCTTCTATTATTATCAAATAAATAAAAGAGAGCAAAGTTTCTAGCACTAAAATAATTACCACCGCAGAAAGTTAATTTGAAACGCGATTTTTTATAAGTTAGCAGCTATTATCATGCATATTCAGAGTTGTTTTGTGAACTACAAAAAATGGAAGATATTGCAACGAATATAAAACTAATATTGAGCGTCGAAAGATTTTCCCGGTTTTTTCCCGATTCGCCTCTCAATCCCTAATCGCCCCATTTTACGGTATTGAAAGTGTTGGAAAATTATTTCATGTTGTAGCTGGAAAACGACATGGAGAATTATATGCAATACAAGATAATGGGCTCCATCAAATGAATTTGAATGAAACCAAACTGTTTACCATTGAAATTCGAATGTAGAGAAGATAGAAAACGAAAATTCACTCAAAGTGAACCTGCCTGCATTTGTGAAACGGCAAAGACTCACTATTGTCAAGGAGATTGAAGAGACGACTAAAAATGAGATGTGTTATATTATTATACCTTTGCCATCTTGTAGTCAAGGTAGGTGTAACTGTCAATATTTAGTAACACTCACAGATCTCATAATCAAATAACAATATCAGAAAAAAGGATAATAGTTACTTAGTTAGTGGAAGTAGCTAAAATGGGCAAGTGGACCTCAGTTCCTGTTACATAAGGTACTAGGAAGTTTGTGATAATGAAAATTTATCACAGTGTAATATCACTAACTTACTTTGACCGTGAAGGAAGACATTGTGATGAAACCTGCACACCTAAATGTTCTTAGGATTTTCTTAGGTGTGTAATCCACCAACCAGCACTAGGCCAGCGTGGTGGACTAAGGCCTAAAAACCCTCTCAATGGTAGTGGAGGCCAGTGTCCAGCAAGGGAATATATTATATGGGCTGATGATGATGACTAGGAAGTTACATACTACTACTACTACAGTACACATATAATCTTATATATTTACAAACTATAAGTTTGTTGGGTACCTAGAAATTGCTAACATTATTTCATATTTCCAGATGTCCAGCCACTTGAAAGTAGGTGTAGTAATGACAAAGCTATCCAAGTAGCTCCAGCACAGGAACACAAAGGCAAGGCAAGTGTGTATTGCCACATCACCCCTTAATATATCTGAAGCAAGTACAAGTAAACAATCAGAACCAGCAAAAAGAAAACTGTTGTTCCTGAGGACAAATTTGACAGTGATGAGTCAAATGCACCAGCAACAGAAGGATCAACAGTTGACTATGAGTTATAGAAGAAGATTAATTAATATTTATTTAAATTAATATTAATGAATATTAATTTAAATTATCGTGCAAAATTTGTGGTTAAAACATATATGTGTATTTTATAAATAAATATTCATTCTCAGTATTAATGTTGTTTTAATCTTCGATTGAAAAATTGGTTAATATTTTCGAATAACAAACACGTGACTTTAAGCATAAACATATTTTTTAGGTAAATACTTTATTTAGCTTTGCTGGATTTATCCAAGATTTCGACATACCAACATTTCATACAGGAAAGACAGAGATAGATAGCTGTCTGATTGAATACCTTGTAGAATTGAGCTTCGAAGAAAGCTCTTTTCTTCTTCTCTTCAAAGTTTATTCTTATTCTTTATTAGAATTTATTCTAGTTTGCACAGCTTCCAATAGCAATTGATCCTTCAGGATTTATAATTGTTTTTTTTTTCACGATTAAAACAGCGTAGAAAGTTGAGGCATTATAGTTGACGCATGCGCAGTACACATATTTTGCATACATTTATTCAACTAATACAAATAGTTAATTAAACAAAAAATGAGTAATTTCGAAAGAGAACAAACGTATTTTATATAAGAACAATCGAAAATGAATATTTACGAGTCATTAATGACGAAAAAATATTAAAAATTGCAATCGGGGGGCTAACTTGTACATATATTTTTAATAATTTTTTTAAAATAAATAAATGCAGAACAAACAATTATTAACAGTGAACAATCAAGAACAAATGATGAGCAAACGAATTAATAGAAAATAAGTAGAAAACAGGAAAGAAATTTTTTTTTGAGGGGCTAACTTCAGGCACCTCTCGTGACTCGTGGTACGGAGTAGACTTGCGCAAAACATCACTTGCCAATGTAATGTGATATGACATCACTTTTACAGACAGGTGATATTACTCGAAAACATTACACATCACTCTTAACATTACTCGGTGCGTTCAATAGATACTGTGACGACGAATACATTGTATCTATACACCCGAATCATTACTTAAGTGATGTGTTGATACACATCACTTAGGTAATGATTCGGGTGTGACATTACAGTAGTGTATTACAATACAAAGTATGAACTTTGTATTGTAATACACTGTTATATTACTTGACAGAGATTGACTTACTTAATAATATAATAATTTTATTTTTTACTTAATATAATTTATTGTGGGATGAACGGATTTCATATGGCGACTTAGACTGCAAATTGAGCTCGACAATAATGTTAATATACGAGAGCAGTAGATGCATTGTTTCGGCGCGATATCCTCAAAGTGCATCCAAGGAGGACTGTACTTTCATTTAGACGGCGTTATTTCTTTCACTTATTAAACACGCATTAAAACAAATAATGAAACTATCTTCAAACAAGTGCTTAAGTAATTCAAATCAAACACAAAAATTAATATGAAATATTACTAAACAATTACGAGCGACTAGCGATTTTACAAAAGTTGCGAATAAAAAATTAAGTAAGTACTTGCGGGGAGCTACCGGCTGGCCGCATGAAAAATATAAACACAAATACCTATATTAAAATTCAGACGTACCATAGGTATAAAAATGTACCTAGCGGCCAGGACATACGGTTCAAAATCACTAGGAATAATTCCGTGTCGCTTGCTCATTTATATTGCGTCGATCGGTCTGTCTCGCTCGCTCGGTTCCGTTCGTGTATTAAGCAACATTACACGACAAAGAAAGAAACATGTTGGGTGATAGTGTGATGTTTGTTTCCTTCGCGTAATGTGTGATGTTGCATTACATCGTAGAGTAATATTACCCGAGTAATATCACTCGCATTACTTACACATGTCTAGTACGGAGTCGGAGTAGTAGTTTTATTTTTCCAATGGGGTTGGCATTGGGTTGGCCGGTTAAAGCTTTTCTCAGATGTCGCCAGCGTAGCTTGTTCCCTTGTCACAGAGAGCCGCCATTTTGTGTGTTTTGCGTTCGTGATATTTCGGCATTTTGTGACTTTGATACGGTTCTTATTACTTTCTAAGTAGTGCTAAACAGTTTTACAACATGTATTCCTACTGGATAGTTAAAGAATTAAAGGAGGAGTTGAGAAAACGTGATGCATCTTTACGAGAAAAAAAAGTGGATTTTGTCGAAAAGTACAATGTTGATGTTTTATTTTAACTTAGAAAACTTCTCTCAAACTGTTTCCGGTAGCTATTATAATAATAATATTAAATTGTGTACCTTAGGAACTTTATTCCTTGTAGCATGTGCAAAAAGAATTGCTCATATTACACATTACCTACCAACTAATATATTATTTTACTTTTTTCAGATTAGAGCTATATGACCAAAATTTTAATTTTGAAACAAAATGAAAAAATTGCTCTAGCAAAATATGCTAATATATATGATTTGCTAGTGGAGCCATGTGGCATTGTCATTAGCCAAGAGCGCCCATATCTTGCTGCATCTCCTGATGGTGTGTTGGGCGAAGAAACTATAATTGAAGTGAAATATCCATACGCTAGCAGAAAACATGAAATAAATATAACAACGGTGCCTTACTTAGAACTATGTAACGGGATATTGTCTCTAAAAAAACCTGCCCATATTATTATCAAATACATACTGCATATAACATACTGCAACTTGGTCATTTACACCTACAAGGACATCAAAGTGATTTATGTTGAAAAAGACAATAATTTTATAAATAATATGATAAATAAATTAGATATCTTTTGTGAAAATATTTTCAAAGAAGCATTGTATGAAAAATATCTGTATTATAACTATACACACTTGTCGAAATAAAAAATCAGGAATATTTTTAATTATTTTATTGACAATTCCTTCTCTAAAATTATATAACATTACACATATGAAATTAATCATTCTATGTGAACCCTCTGACTAGCAAATTTTTGATCTATCTTTAACTGAACACCTGGGATTTGTGACTTACCTTTTAAAAAAGATGGGATATTTATACTAATTCCTTAGAGGCAAACAGATCCTGTATATTAAAACCTCTGTCTGCCATAATACTATCTCTAGAATCACAAATCTGCAGCAGCTTACTTCGTTCTACTACCTGTCGATCACTTGCAGAACCAGCGTAGCCGTTTGAAACATATGATAATAATCCCCCTGGTGAAGCTCCTACCAAAAATTTCAAGGTATTTTTATGTTTATAAGAACTAAATGACGCTTTTTGAGCATCAGGTTGACTAGGCTTCTGTATGCCTATTTTAGTCCTGTCTATAATCACCCTTGTGGAGGGATAATGTGTTCTAAAACAATTAGGCATATAATAATTTACTAAGCTGCGGATAGGCCAAATGTCAATTAGGCTCTAGATATCACTGACAAAATTTATTCATGTTACAACAATATTAGACACTTCAGTTTTACTTACACCGAAAATTTTACTTAATTCAAAATCTGTTGTTTCTTCTAAGCTTAATTAGTAACATTAAAAATTGATCTTCTATTGATATGCCGACCACTCTACTCCAGCGATACCTTATATCATTTGACATTGGCAAAAGTGTGATTAAAACTAATGAAAACTTAGATGCTGTTTCCAACCCGGTGTAGTATTGCACTGTCTCATCGTCTGCAAGTAATAGCTCTGTAGAGAACAATTTTAATATATTGGATGTTTGAGTTCCAATAGTAATATGATGCCTTGTAATTGTTTCATCTATACTAGAGTTATTATTTTCTATTAGAATTTCTTGAGAGACATTTGAATCAAAATGCACATTGCTGTGTTCTTCAAGGGGTACTATATCTTCATAGTATTGGGAAGTGTTGGGCAGGCTAAAAAGCTGTTTTTTAAGGTTACGAGTTTGTAACCTTTGTTCTCTACTTTTTGTTTCTTCAGAAACTGGTTTCATATTCCATGAAAATATAGATGGTACAGCACCTTTCTTCAGATATTTATGTTAATGTTTGACACCTACAACACAAAGAAAAACATTTAAATATACTATCACAAGGAAACCTGACCATAGTTTCAAAATATTTGTTATTACAATGGATGCAGCGATTTAGATAGAACTTTCAATAGTAACAGCTGATAATGAACAACAGCTCATGAGGAATGTGTTTCCTCCAGTCTGATTTTGTGTTTGTTAAAAGGTTGCTTACAACATAAATCTACTTGCAAAATATGTTAGCAACTAATAGTGTGCCTAACTAATTATTATTGGATTTTTTTAATAAGAGAACAAAGATGTGTGCTACACCTAGTCATGATTATAAATATTTGACAGAAAGAAGCATACCTGTGTATTTACTAATGTTTTCATAGCCAGATTCCACAGTGTTTACGACATAACCTCGAACTTTTTGTGGGAGTACTTTTTTCGCGTCAAATGGCCTTTAACCACAGTCTTCCAATTTTCTTGTCCTTCGGAATTGATGTACTCCAATTTCTGAGCATATTGGCACAAAACAACGCGTCATTGTGTTTAAAATAATTTTTAATCAAAAATTCCAATACAAATATTGAATGTTATGGGAACAATGCTCAATGCACAACAGCGCCACTTTGACAGTTGCCAACCCCATTGGAAAGGCAAGTGTGTGGCATATCATACAGCTTCATCTTTTATATATTTTTTTAATATGTAAAATGATAATATGAAGTCAAATTAAATGAGATGAGATGATATGAGATGAAATAATCTCAGTGAAATGGTGGTCATTTACTGAGTGAGACTCTTTTAGTGGAATTTTTGGAAAATCCTGAGAAGACGTCCAACGGCTTTGTTTTATTTTCCCACATTTGTGCACCTTCATAGAAGCTGAACATCATTACAGATGCCAAAGTTATCACCAAGTAGTAGTTTTATTTTCCAACTGAAAAGGCAAAAGTGTCATACCAAACAACCTAATCTTTTATATATTAATATTTATATGAACAATGATAAGAAGTAAAAAGAAATGAAGTTAATTAATATGAAACATGACATAAAATGAAATGAGATAAGATGTGATGATGATGAGCGGCTTTGTTTCATTTTTCCACATTTGTGCACTTTCACAGATATTAAACAGTTAATAAACCACCATTATTACACATTTAAACCCGAAGAAACACTAAATAGACAAAATAAAACAAATCACACAACTTCACTCCTCGCGTTCCCGCCAAAAAGTCCAAGAATGTTTGTGTAGTTTTGAGAGCACAGACTATCACAAATTGCGAGAATTGGGAGGGAAATGCGTTTTTTGACTTTTGAGTCGATCGATCATAAGTTACACAGTACACACTGCTAAATTTGTCATGAACATCAAAATAACATAGATAGGTAATACACTTAACTGATCAATAATCAAGTAGTAAATAAGTAATTAATAGCTGATAATGTAGGTACAACAACTGAAATGACCTTCAAGTCCGACCTCTAACTTTGGTCAATAGAAATTCAAATACGCATGCGTAACATTTCAGGTTCCTCTAGTAAAGTTCCTATAAACTCAGTTTCGCGCGCTGATAACGAGGTACTGTTCAACGCCACACGATGAAATTACTTGTTTTAGTTGTTGTAGAGATACTAAACAGTTCTGACGTGCTTGTTAGTGTTAAACTAAATTACTTTGTATAAGAAAAAATGTCGAGTGAAATATCTATTGCAGATAAACAGATGGCTCGACAAAACGGTATTGTGCAACCACTTTTAACTGGTGAGTTAAATTGAATGGAGCGAAATTTAAAAAAAAATGCTTATTTATTATTTTTAAGGCCTAAGGTAGGTAGGTGTTTTTAAAAACTTTTCTTATTAACGCGGAAAATTATTTTAGTACCTCAAGACAATGATAACAATTGTAAGCATTTCCTAAAAAGTTTAAGTATTTAAAACAATCATCTAAAAGATAGTTTGGTACAATGTGATCTGGTTTAATTCATAGTGAAGTATTAAAGGATTATTTAATATAAACCAACAATACTTTAGAGCAACACTAAACTGCCTTAATTAAAAATGAGCCTTATTCATTTAAAAAAAAAAACTTTATCCCATACTTTAAGCATAAAAGCTTGGCAATCAGAGCTGCTTGCCTAATGACAGTCTCCACTGTGATTTAGAGTGAAAAGCTTAAAAAATATATTTTTTTCCACCATTTTTTCACAGGAAGACATGCAAATTGACCCACCTGATGGTAACTAGTCACTGTTGCTCATGGAAATTAGCAATGCCAAGCTGCTGCATACTTCTGAGGACTCTCCTCAAACCTTTTTAAAGAAGGACATGTCTCAGCTGTCAGGAAACTGTATAGGGGTAATTCCAGAATCAGATAGTATCTTGCAAAAATAGATCCATGTCCATGGAACCTACATAGGGTACAAATATAGAGAAAACTGAAATACCTGCTATACTCAGATTCTAAATGATTCATATTGTTTATTCAAGTATCGTTTAATACTTTAGTAATTGTTGGCAATATATTTGAAGAAGGTTTCTTACCAATTGATTTTGATGATTTTTTACTTTTTGACTGATTACTGAGCTCTGATGTGGTCCAACATGAAACTTAGTGAAAAATGATAATAGGTTGATATTATACAGCAAATATATTTCATTCCTTCAATTAATGTTCGCCTTTTCGTAATCGCGAATCTGGAGCTTAAATAAATTTGTGCTAATTCATTTGACTTCGCATTCCTGAATTTGTGATATGCAAATTAATATTTATATAATAAATTATTGATACTTATACTTACATAAAAGTAAGTAGCTAAAAGATGTGAATGTATTGTAGGTCAGCTACTAATTGCTTTAATTATATTCTAGGTCAATAATAAAACCGGTAACAAGTTTAGTGTCATATTTCTGCTGTAGGTATTATTTAAATATTGAATATGTAAAGTAATATGCAAAAAATGCTCATAAATGATTTGCACTGTGAATTAAATCAAACTAAAGTTTGAATTTGCTTGCTCGTTGATAAGTAGGGCTTGAGTGCCATGTCTCTTTGTGTTGCGAAGTATATATCGCTTACAATTTGAAGGATAGGACTGCCATTATTCCTGTACAACCTACCTCACCACTTAGGATGGGCTTAAGAAGATTCATAATATTTTGTCTAAGACAACTATTTTTACATAATAATAGCAGGTGAAATTTCAGTTCAGTTTCCTATTGAATCTATACATATAAATAAAATTGGAGTGTCTGTTTGTAATATTGAAATAGCCTCTATTTACTACATGCATATGAATATATATACGGTACATAGACCAAAATAACATTTTTTACAATTTTTGTCTGTCTGTCTGTTTGTTCCGGCTAATCTCTGGAACGGCTGGACCATTTTGATGAGACTTTCACTAATAGGTAGCTGATAATATAAGGAGTAACTTAGGCTATTTTTTAGACTAGCTTCGCCCTGCAGCGTCACCCGCAGTTATTGTCGTAAAGTACCGCGCGCAACATGGCAGGACTCGCCTGTCAATAAATAAAATTTAATGTTTCCGAAGCGAAGCGAGGGTGGGTCGCTAGTCCAAAATAAAAGAATTCAACCTATTCTGACTAAAAGAAAAAAAAATGATATTTTTTTTACATTTCTTCTCAGACCTTTATCAAATAACTATGGCGTATGCATATTGGAAATCAGGAAAAGTAAATGATGTCGCTGTATTTGATTTATTTTTTCGAACAAATCCATTCCAAGGTGAATTCACTATATTTGCTGGATTAGAGGAGTGTATGAAATTTTTAGAAAACTTTCATTATTCTAACAGCGGTAAGTATAATTTTATAACAATTCTGTTAATATCCATTTCGAGTATTTTCGAGTAAAAATGTACTTACATTCTGTGACGTCTCTTGTAGATGATGATGAGACTCTCTTGTAGATGATGATTTTACTGACTATACTTGAATTTTTATAATAGAGAAATGACTTCTGATTATTCGACTATTGATTGCAATATTTATCAAAAGCTGTAAAAATGACCTTCCTTGCTCATGGTTAATTCTTTTTATTATCGTTATTGTTGCGATGTTATAGAATTCAAGCTCTAAAATAGCCACCCTTATTAATCACTATATGAGACAGAAATCAAGTACCAAATTATTTGAAGTACTTGTTGTTTAAAAGTGACAACATGATTGGTAAAATGAGAATGAATTTAGATTATATTTGTTACAGATATCAAATATTTGAAGCAAACATTACCTGAAAACATTGAACCTGAATTTTATTTATATCTCAAAGAACTAACTTGCAAGGACATTATTGTAAGTGCTATTGAAGAAGGATCTGTGGTGTTTCCGAGGTCAGATTTGTATTAGTACGTTCCTGGACACTTGAACTTCGATGGCCAATCGCTTTGTATTTTTAAATTACGTGTACCGTTACTAACATTATCTATGCCGGTAAACGTTTTAATCCAGTTTTTTTAATCTGCCATAAGAACCATAATAACAATACACATGTACTTATCAATCAAATTCGGTGTTATGAAAAAAAACACTAAATTGGACTAGACATTTGTTAAAAATACTTTGACAATGAGTTTTATCTAATATATAAAATTCTCGTGTCACAGTTTTCGTTGCCATACTCCTCCGAAACGGCTTGACCGATTTTGATGAAATTTTTTGTGCTTATCCGGTATCTATGAGAATCAGCCAACATCTATTTTTCATCCCCCTAAATGTTAGGGGTAGTCCACCCCTAAAAATTTTTTTTAATTTTTTAGACAAAATTTTTTATTTCTATTTTTTTATGATACAACATAAAAAAATACATACAACCCTAAATTTTCACCCCTCTACGATCAACCCTTATTTTTTATTTGCTAATTAAAAACTTTTAAATTTTTTGCGAGAATTTTGTTTTTATTTTGTCATGACGTAGAATAAAAAAATTCATATTACTCTGAAATTTTCACCCCTCTACGATCAACCCCTATTTTTTATTTGTTAATTATCAACTTTAATTTTTTTGGCAAGATTTTCATTTTTATTTTTATTTTGTCATGAATTAAAATAAAAAATTGGATGTTACTCTCAATTTTTCATCCCTCTATGATCAACCCCTATTTTTTATTCGTTAATTATAAACTTTAATTTTTTTGGCAAGTTTTTTATTTTGTTTTGTCATGACTTAAAATAAAAAAATCGTATTACTCTCAATTTTCACTCTTATACGATCAACCCCTATTTTTCTATCCCGATTAATATTTTTTTTATTCTATGCACAGATCCGCAATAAGGTTGCAAGATGGCAATCAAATATTATAATTGTAGTACGACAAATTCTTATTCAGAGTTTATAATTTCAAGTTCCTTTAATTATGATTTTTTTTAAATTGAATTTGATCTCCCGCCCTCGCCAGTTGACTAATGATCAACTATCAATCGATCAGCTATCCCCGTCTAATGCCACCACTCATCCAGCAAACATCACGTAGTAGGGATGAGGACAAAGCCGGTCTCCTGTCTTACTTTTTTTTTTATGGGATTTTATGACCTGGTAACTGAGACCTTTAAGTCATGTCTTATTTTAATTTATATTCATATTTTTATGAAAAATGATATTATGAAGTGAAATGATATGAAGATGATTAATTTGAGACATTAATCAACTAGGATGAAATTAAATGAAATGAAATGAGATGAAATATAATCTCAGAAAATTGTGGTCATTTACTTTTTTTGAGTCGACTTTTTGGAGGATCCCGAGAAGTTACGTCCAGCGGCTTTGTTTCATTTTCCCACATTTGTGCACTTTCACAGATATTAAACAGTTAATAAACCACCATTATTACACATTTAAACCCGAAGAAACACTAAATATACAAAATAAAACACATCACACAACTTCACTCCTCGCGTTCCCGCCAAAAAGTCCCTGTCTTACTTACTCACTATACATCATAGATTATACACTTAATATTATTATATTTGAGAGCTATACAATACTATACATTATTCAGCTATGTTTTTTTGGTTTTATTTGTGTATCAATAGTATGTTCAGTAGGTCTGAGAATCGGCTACTATCTATTTTTCATACCTAAGTGAAAAGGGTGTCCGTCCACCCCAAACATTTATTTTTAATATTAATTTTTTGGATATTTTTTTTGTTTATAATGAAGTATTATGTGGTTAAATGAGGTTTTTTTTCTACAGTAGAATTTCCCTAGCAATCTTATTTAAGGCAACACAACGTTTGCCGGGTCAGCTAGTTTAATATATAAAATTCTCGTGTCACAGTTTTCGTTGCCATACTCCTCCGAAACGGCTTGACCGATTTTGATGAAATTTTTTGTGCATATTCAGTAAGCCTGAGAATCGGCTACTATCTATTTTTCTAACCTTTAAGTGATAAGGGGTGTTCACACCAAATTTTTTTTTTTTTATGTATATATTTTTTTTAAATGTTTGATGTTTTGTTATTTTTAACCAACATTCCCTCATCGTTCACAGCGCTCCAGGCCTTTTTCACTCATATTCCACATCCTTACACACTTACAATAAGTTAGTTTTTTTTTCTACACTAGAAATTCCCTAGAAATCTTATATATGGCAAAACAATGTTTGCCGGGTCAGCTAGTTATTCTGTAAAATTGTGACGGTTATGGATAGTAAAGATACTAGACTATAGATACATTGATCATTTTATTTGAAATCGAATTCATCAATGTCACTACACGTTGTTACTTATTCTCAAGGTTTCTCTTCTGCAAGGTTTCCTGAGGAACGTATTGCACTAGAACTTTAGCTAATGAAAAATATCATAAATGTTTTATTTCATTCTTTCGTTCCGATATGTTAGCTTCGTGTTGGCTATCTCATGGCCGTGTTACCAACGCCTTGATCTTCTCAACGGGTCGCGATTCCGATCCGGTAGTAGATTCATTTGCGAAGCAGTTGCTCTTAAATTGTTAGGTCTCCTTCGGAGGCGCTCGGGCAGTTGTTAGCAAATCTCACCCCTCCTGACTGAGCCTTTGCTCGCCCACCTTTCCTGGTGAAACTGGAAAGGCCTCCGGGCCACCAGTAATCTTTCAATCATAAAAAAAAACCAACGCCATTTAAATACCAGATAAAAAAATTCAAGTTAAAGAAGTTGTGAAGTTAACGAAGATTAACTAGCCGGCTCCAGCGACGTCGAAAATAAATGCTCACGTGCAAATTGCGTTCGGTGGGCACTTATCAAATTGGATTCATTAGCTGACTTATGTGTGTAACTATGTAACGGTCATTTTATAAAAGTCTCAGCAGTTTTCTTTTTGAACAGAGTCAGGCACAGACTTCATGAGCTGGTCGTGAAGATTTTACGATTTTTATCATTATGTTATAAAATATGTCGTGCAATCTCTTTGACGGACATAAGACCTACAACCACTAGACACAGACTGAGACAGACACTTGACAAGAATTCAAAAATAAAGCGAGAAATGGAACGAGGGCGTACGTGACTAGCGGCAGGCAGTACTTTTTTGACTTCCTAAAAGACGGACGCGAACCAGACGACAAGGAACGAACTGACCGTTCCCATATGTATATAAAATAGACGGCAAAAGAACTAACCGACCGTTCAAGTGGTCCTTAGACCGTACAAGTCCGTTCAATATAACTGACGAACTCGGTAACGAGGTTGTTTGGGCGATGCGTAAACTCCCCAATCACTACCTACATCTCTTTGAATAGTAAAACGGATTAAGCACGACTCCGTGCTTGGCCCAGAGCGAAGATTGCGACGCTATCGCGCTAGTTCAAGTGCAACATCTACCTACCATTTTTAAATAATTCAAATATCATCAAGAAAAATATCTAAATGCACCTTTTATACATAAATATCGAACTAAGCCGCTTCGGTATCAAGTTTCTGGGTTTTTTTTTACAATACCCATGACCTAGTCCAGTTTTGTTTTGTAATTTAATGTACCTAATTAAAATTTTCAAAACTGGAACAATGTTTACATGTATTATAACTAAATATGGCAGCATTATAACTGCGTACCTAGTATAAATTTCGTAGTTTCATTAATTTTGTCTCGAGCTTTCATGTTGTTTAAAAATACAAAGGGAGACTAATTTGTCTAATGGATCTTTTATCGGTACGTCGAATCTGGTGTCCGGGTTTATTACATAATATTTATAGATAAATAGGCAACGACAAAACAGCTAACAATTTTTTTCTCAGCTGTTTATCAATCAAATTCTTTGTTTTGTTTAATAGATATTTAGAGCTTTAGCGTAAATATTCAAATAACACAAGAGAAAATGTAATCTAAATCTTAGGTGCTAGTGAATAAAGTCGAAGTTTGATCTTTGGGTACCCCCACTCGTGATTAGATATTTACAATTTTAAATAAAACGCAAAATAAATAATGTGAACAAATAAATATGGTTTTAAATGTTTACAAGCTATTTTACTTTTAGGGTGCCATTGTTGAGAGTTGAAGGTCCGCTCATTGTGGCACAGCTATTGGAGACCACTCTGCTAACATTAGTCAACTTTGCCAGGTAAGTTTTGGTGTGGAATATAATTACAAATAGCACAGTCCTCAAAGAAAAGCAAAGACTCGAATGCGAATGGAAAATTAGGCGTTTTATTTTATTTCAGTGTGATCTAATAATTATATACGACGTAATGTTTCTTAGTTAGTGATACAACTCAATAAGTAAGTCCACGATGAACTATGATAGTAGTGGCCTGTTTGTTTACTTTTAGTAGAAGTCATGCGTTTCGGTTCGATAAGCAAGATATTTAATGCATATGTTCCAATTCATTTGAGATTTCGACCGCATGTTTAAAGATGGATAACAGCATCCACGTCAAATATTCATGAGCTCTCAAGTGTTGCTAAACTGTAAAAAAACGTTTGAGGTAAATTGTAAAAAAAGATATATAACTACCCGTTACAACTCTCTTATATATTTACTAGGCGCCGCGTATACTCATTTACAGCAATAAAAAAAAAATCCTACCTGTAGTTATCATGTCAGGCATGACTGGTTCGGTTAATTACTTGTTATCCGATCCAACCATCCCATCCAACAAACATAATTATCTTATTTTCATTATTCGCCGAAAATCCATATCGTTTTTATTAAAGAATAATCTGCTACTGCTGTGCATTAGTATCGTTCAAACTTTAACATGTGTTTTTATATTTGTATACTCAATTATTTACGTTGATTGTAGGAGTCGAGCAGCTAACTATATAGTCTAACACTTCGTTCAAATATCGTTTAAAGGAAAACGGCGTTGACAAAACTTCGAGGGGAGGGAGAATATTCTAAAGCGTGTTCACACGGCCAAAGTGATACCTTGAGACATGAGGTCAAAATCTCGATTGGATTGCGTATCGGCTCTCCCACCTTTCAAAATATAACGCATGACGGCTTTTCGACAGAAATAGGCAGGATCGTTGATTACTTCCACTGGCTTGTAATACGTCAATGTAAACTTTGGTGATTTCTATAGGGTACTAAGGTTCTAAAGAGTATGTATGTTTCTTTTTATAATGTAGTACGGAACCTCTACCTTGCTATTGACTATCCCTAGTATATGAAAACACTATTTTATTAAAATGTCTTGTTGTTGACAAAAATCTCTGAACTGTACAAAGTTTCAGATCAATCGTAAACCATGTGCGAACACGTAGAATATGAATAAACATACATTTTAGTATATGAGATGTACTCAAGATATAGACAACGTCACACTTCACTGTAAATTTATCTGTCAATTGCTCCTTTGATACGACTAGAATTTTATCACTTGAGAATAGTAGTAACATGATGTAATGTGGAATTAAACAACGTACCCGGAACAGAACAAAAATCTTGTTATATTTTACTTAACATTACAATATTTATTATAAATAATATGATGCATAGAACACGTTATAAAATCGCATAGGCTGTGAGTACTAAGACTTGGTAAAGTAAATAATCATATCATTGCTATCTTTTCTATATAGGTCTAGTTTTCTTAATGGTGTAGCTAATTTCGTGTGAGCCGAATCCCTTATAAAATAAACTAAGATAAAATATGAACATATAGATATACACAACAATTCATATATTTTTTTGTTTTAGTTTGATGGCCACGAACGCTGCGAGATATCGGATGGTGGCCGGTAAAAATGTATCCCTACTCGAATTCGGACTACGGAGAGCGCAAGGACCCGATGGAGGGCTATCGGCGTCCAAATATGCGTACATCGGTATGAAATTTCCCACAGACACAGCCCACTGAGTTTCTCGCCGGATCTTCTCAGTGGGTCGCGTTTCCGATCCGGTGGTAATTTCTCTGAAGCACTGCCCTTGTTAGGGCCAGTGTTAGCAACACTCCGGTTTGAGCCCCGTGAACTCACCTACACGTCAAGGAGAAGCTGAAATAGCCTCTCAAGACTATCAGTATAAGTAGGAAAAAAAAATGAAATTTTAGCGATGAAACAATACACGTATCTATTATTTATTCGGTTTCAATTGCCTGTTACAATTCAGATAGAAGCTTATCGATTACACCAGCACGGTTCTCTGGCTCGGGTGACTAGCAATAACCGGTGCCATGCACGAGGCTGCCCGCCCTTCAGACTTGTGCGATAAAAACACCCCGCCACGCCTTTGACTCGCAAGACACCCCTAAAGCCGATGTACTTCGATCTAATAGTTTTAATCAGGCAATCTATGGAATCTCGCCCTTGAAAGTAACAACTTTTACCGTAAAAAGAAACATCGCAACACGAAATCGGCTTTCGTTAGCAAATTACTTTGTTTGTGCTGCGAAGTTTTTTGTTGCATGTCAGCGCCTGGCCGTGAGTCATGACAAGACTCCGTGGGCGGTTTATTAGTTCATGGGAACGCTTCTTTCGTATCGTCCTAGTGACTCATCGCATTGCATTCGATGGCATTCGCTACTGTATTCGATGTTATAGAATGTTAAAACTTTTCAGGTGGGTTTGACGGGACCAGCAACGTTCTGGCGGGAAAGATGTTCAATATACCGGTAAAGGGCACCCACGCGCATTCGTTCGTTACATCCTTCAGTACTTTAGACGACATACATAGAGTGACGCTGACGCACGCGCAGACACGAGAGCCGTGTAATCTTCTAGAGTCGGCAATGGAATGGCGGAGTCGCGTCTCTACCGTTATCGATGTATCGACAGAGGAATCCAGCGATGGCGAACTGGCCGCCCTAATATCATACGCCATAGCCTTTCCGACGGGTTTCTTGGCTTTAGTGGATACGTACGATGTCAAGAGGTATAATTTTCAAGGCTTAACGTCACGTCACAGGCAGCGTATTACGAATGGGCATTCTGGCTACAATAGCAACTGTGGAACCAATGGTACTATAGTACAAATAGCACCGACAATACATAGTACATATGGATCTAGCACGGTCGAACGCACACTGAGGTAAAGATGCAAATAGACAATTCACCATTGACATTTTGTATGGTGTCTTACATAAATATTATATTATTGTTTGCATTGTTCATTTTATAATTTTATGTGGAATTTAACAGTTATTAGAATGTAATTATATATTATATATATATAAATATTAATAACAAATATATCGTTCTGGGAAAGTAGGCCTCATTGACAGAGTAACGTTTGGGCGGGGCATGGTACATCAGTACAGCGTTGCCAACTCTACCAACTTTTAGTGTCGTAATCAAACCTACCACTTTATCTACCAACTTTTGAAGTTTTCAAAAAGTTTGAATCATAACGCGATTCAATTAACAGATAACTGATTGCAATTTTTAAAACGTTTCAATTGAACACTATCAAAATGAGTGAAAGTGAAAGTGAAAACGAAGAAAATTCTCCTCCTCGAAAATGAAAAAAGATGCATTACAATCAAAAATATTCTCAACTATGGGAAAAAGAAGAATATTAGCGGCCTGTAATTCTGTTTTATCATTGGATTTCTAATAAAATAGTTCAAATATGTCTTATCCAATCGAAAATGTAAATTAAGGATGCCAGATTCTTATTGGAGGGTCTCTAAAAGACTTGAAAAGTTGGTAGATCTACCAACTTTTCATAGTAGTGTTTGTTGGAAACTACCAACTTGTAGAACCCTATCTCCCACCTTGACGAATTTCGAGTTGGCAACGCTGCATCAGTACATCACACGTACACTTCGCGACATTGAACTCGACACGCGCGACAACTACTCACCGAGACACATACATACTATATTTTATATTATTTCGCTTTTTCAGTGAAGCGTATGTGGACGGCGCTTCACGTAAGCAGCCGAATGTAAATAAATGAGAACATGTACGAGATCGACATTGTACTTGCTTCAGTGTGACGTAATGTCTTCGGACGTATGAGCAACATTAGGGACGATATTCATTGGGCACAGTTGCATTGTATAGGGATATGCACTCATTCACTGTTATCAATTGTAACTGTTATATTTGCATGCACTCACCGCATCATAAATTTTGATTGTGAGAATGTTTTTTTTTTTCTTTTTTGTTCAATTATTATTATTTGTATGTCTATTATGTAACTATAGCGCGTTCGATAAGAGATTCTTTTGGTAGACACAGTTTGAAGACCTTGATACGATTAAAATTATTATTGATTATAGTATCATGAAGTATTTTGGTTCGTAGATAATATAATTTATCAATAGACGTTTGAAGTATTTAGTTGCAACAAAACATAAGATTTTTGGTTGTCGTACACCCTGGATGTTAAAACAGTATAATATAATGTATTTTTTTTTTAAAGGCATAAGTTAACAACCTGTTTTTTATCGACAGGAGTGGACTACTGAACTTTTGTGCTGTGGCCCTAGCGTTAAACGATTGTGGCTACAGAGCCGTGGGCATTAGGATCGATAGTGGTGATTTGGCGTATCTATCAGTACTGGCCAGGGAGACGTTCGAAAAGGTCGGGGAAACATTCAACGTCCCTTGGTTCGCTAAACTAACAATCGTCGCATCCAATGATATTAATGAAGAAACCATTCTAAGTTTAAACGAGCAGGGTCATAAAATCGATTGTTTCGGCATCGGAACGCATTTAGGTGAGTCTCGTCTCATTGGTGTATAGAAAAATCGCACATACCCACATTAATACTCAAAAACGATGCGTCATTATTTAAAACAAATCGCGATGTCTCAATGCTAAATCATGTACTTCGTTGTATGATAAATAGTACAATATCAGCTAGATATACAAATTTGTTCACAAATATAGTCTTCCGATTGCTATTGTTGTAATAATGTTTGTTAGTTCATACATTTAATATGACTAGTGGTCCCAAAGTAGTCTAAATTCGGCTAATTAATTAAAATTATAAGTTTGAACATTATCAAGGTTCTATTGTCAAAGACTATTACACTTCTATAATCACAGATTTCGCCAAGACTACACAATAGACAAATATTATTAAAGATAAACAATATTAACCTATTCTCAATTTGACCACAGACTTTAAGCAATAACAAAAGTTTGACATTATATATGTGTGTGTGTGTGTGTGTGTGTTTCAAATACATGGTAGTTTGTGTAATGTTTTTTTATTGATTTAATGTATTATTAATGCATAATTTTTTAAAAAATATTATCATTCTGCGCTTCTTCTCTATATCCTCTATAAGTGTGGGAAATTTTATACTCCTCTATCCGCGCAATTTTCGTAAAAAGGGGTACAAAGTTTTTGCTTCACTTATTAATATATAGTTCAGTTTTCAGATTAAATTAGCTTGATAACGAATGTTCACGTATCTTTGAGGGTATTTATGTATGTATCCGACACTATAGACTTTTAGCATACGAAAATATTATGCAGCGGTAAATACATAAGTTGAAACTTTTGATATAATTAAACTTCACGAGGACAATGGATTGTGATGAATACAAACAGGAAAAAATATTTCGCTAACTCCAATAATGCCTTTATAATATTAAATTTAATTGATTTAATAATACCATACAGAATTGCTTCATAATGTAATGAATATTTAGACGACATGACTGTCATTGATTACGGCTTTGCAACAACTTTAAATTATATTCTATTAATTTTACACATGTTTCCAAATTAATACATATCTAAGCGTCTGTAAATGCATCACCTTTCGTGTTGTAGATGTATCCAATTTAATCTTTTTAAAAGTGTACTACAAATTTTCTCTCAAGTCATAATCTAGACTATTTGTGAGCTATAGTGAAATAGTCCTACTATCTTTGTGCTTTGGGTTTTAATCGCCTTGAAATATACATGGCTGTATATACAAATATACATGTTCTTCTAAAGAGTTTTTGAACTAAATAAGTATGACCTATATATTCCTTAAGTCATGCACACGGGTCCAAGCTCTTTATCCGAAACATACCCGACATACCCACACTTAACATTCATCGCCATGCTTTACTGACTTGTATGCTAATAATACGTAATAATATAGAACATTTTAGAAAAATACACGACAAGTTATTTACATTACTATATATTATTATATAATATATTTTTTTCGGACGCCGACAATGTCGTACAAGGCTATTGACCTCGTCCGTCCGGGGAAATTACATTGCGCAATTAAAAAAACTTCATATAAAATTACTAATAACATTATTATCGTCTCAGGTATCAATAGTGATTTCAGTTGTTTTCACTATAGGGACGTTTTCGATATAACTGCATATTCATCGTAATGTGAATATGCAATTCAAAAATAATAATCATCATTGAAAAACATAACATCGAAATACAGATTTTGTGACACGAATCTGATGCCTTCGTGTCGGAATTATCAAAACTCTTAAATTAATAATTGTTGGGTCGAAACTTGTACAATTAATTCATTTTCAGTGACATGTCAGCGGCAACCTGCTCTCGGTTGCGTCTACAAGTTGGTCGAAATAAACGGCCAGCCGCGTATAAAGCTCAGCCAGGACGTTGGCAAAGTAACCATACCCGGACACAAAGAGGTAAGCGCGTCGTAGTATTTATGTTTCATTCGTGAAGCAGCTGCCCTTGAGTTGTTAGGTCTCCTTTGGAGGCGCTCGGGCAGCTGTCAGCAAATCCTGCCCTTTCTGGATGAGCCTTTGCTCGCCCACCTATCCTGGTGAAACTGGAAAGGAGCCAACGGTAATACCTCAACAATAAAAAAATAATTAAGTATTTATGTCACTATATTGGCCAATCCGAACCAATCTGTTATTTTATTCGTGGTCGAGCGTATGGTTAATTAGACGCATCTTGCGCTTATATGCCTCGAATAAAGTCATCTATTCCGGTTTTAAAGATGAAACAACCCTTAAATAATGCTATAGAAACTTTTCGCCTCTAATGTGAAAGTGGGTGGCGATATTAACGTTGTGATGTATTATGGGTTAGGTGGGGTATGTTATTACAACTTTTTTCCAGGCTGAGCCTTTGCTCGCCCACGTGTCCTGGTGAAACCGGAAAGGCATCCGGGCCACCAGTAATGCTTCGATCATAAAAAATGTAACTTTTTACATAAGGCCTTACGGCGCACCTGCTCCACTTAAAGCAATAAAGAGACCAGGTAGTATGTTATATGGATTTAGTAATTATTTAACTGTACGTGTTTGCTGATCGTAATGATAAACGAGTGTTTCGCGCAACGATCTAAATTCTACCATAACCACTGAAACCTCAAGATTTAGATGAATTTTTTGTCAATACTAAATTTCCGTGTTTGTTTTTATATTGCCAGCTTTTAAAAAAACCTTCCAAAAACGAATCGGGTAAACCCTGGTGAATCAATGAAAAAAAAGTTATCTATTTATATATAAATCGTCTCTCCTGCTTATTAATCGCAATTCCTCGAGTTCTTGCTACTTCTCAATCATCTGTCCACAGTAAAAGAATCTACATCATTTTTTCCTACCAAACAC
Source organism: Bombyx mori (assembly GCF_030269925.1). Taxonomy (NCBI): domain Eukaryota; kingdom Metazoa; phylum Arthropoda; class Insecta; order Lepidoptera; family Bombycidae; genus Bombyx; species Bombyx mori. Next base: position 12,064,481 of record NC_085111.1, read on the forward strand.
TTTCATTTCGAAACCCTAGTTGCTACCTCAACTAATGTTTTTAAAGCATATTTAATTAAGTCGCGAAGCAGTCAGCAAAAATTTGAACAGTCACTAACAGGAAAAATGTTTCTACATTGTAAAGAAATGCAAGTCATTGAAGTATTTTAGCCGTAAGATATAAATACTGCTGGATTTGTAATATTTATGCACTAGTATCACTAAAACAGTTTTATCTTATCGTGCCTGAGGCTCATCAAAGGATATTGTAATAAAACAGCGAGCACGAGTAAACATTAGATTTTCGGTACAAAAGAAAGGAAAATCTAGACTAGATAAATTCTTCTACCCAGGCGCCGGCATATTAGCGGAAGGCAGTGGCTTTATTATACCACCGGCTTCACTGATGTCCATGAGTGACGGTAACCATTCACCGTCAACTAAACTGTATGATTGTCTGTCTCTGAAATCAATAATAAAAACTCAATTGAACATTTACCTTTACCCCGTATCACATTAACGGGTCTCGTCTTCAAAATAGAATACTTTTTTATTTTGTACTGAAGAAATGAAGTCGCTTCTAGCGATCGCATGATAAACGGTTATAAAGTAATTTACCGATAAAAAATAGAAGCATCCGGAATCCATTTAATTTATATATACTCCAGGTATAATGTGTTATGTGCATGTCAATAAGCCGAATTGATATACCAGACGACAGCCTAAAGAGTATCTTTCTATCGCCCGAAAATACTACTTTTCATTGGATGATTAGATGACCATGTATCTTCTTCTGTATTTCTGATAACGTATATGCTAAATCTTATGACCGGCTGAGAAGCGAAAACGCGAAATCGTAAAAAACCTTACTTTGCATGCTCATATTATAAATTTTGAATGCTGAGTTTATAAATAGAACTAGATGCGAACAAAGGTGCTTTTGATGTTAAATACATCGAAATCAAAACAAAACTAATAATTATAGTATTTATTTATATTACTTTATTTGATACAAGTGTATTTGATCTGCAAATAAATACGCAAAGACAAAAAAGTCATTATCATTGTTTCCTCAACTTAACAAACAAGTTTCATAAGTGGCTATTTGACGGACTATGTATATTGTTATCAACAATTTTTTTTTGGACTAAGTGAGTTTTTTTTATCAAAATTTTAATAAGATACGAAAAGCAAATGAAAATTAACGTAAAAAAGGAATCGAAATGCTGAGGTGTCAGTAATTATGGACGAAATTTCGATCACCGAGCGAAGTTATAAAAAAAAGATTATTTTATAATTCCGATTTTAGAAACCAAAATGAAGTAGACAAATTCTTGACTACAAACAAAGGTCTAATCCACAATTTTTTTAAACCACTTTCAATAATATAATCATAATAAAAAAGATAAAAAACGTTTTTTATTTCTTTCTCGATATAAAAACGATTAGATCAAGATGTTTAGATCAAATGAGCTACAACGCTTCCATTGATATTAAATTCGAACTCTACAAATTCAAATCGTTGAAAACATAGACATCGGACGTTATGTCTCTAATATTGTATTTCTAATATACGACTTAAAACATGTCGAATAACACGACCCTGAACTTCTCAATGGTGCTATCACGAAAATTTAACGATTCAAAACAAAGTAATCATAACAATGTATGATAGATAATATATTTACAGCTAAATTATAATCTTACGCAAGAGTGAATGTTTATTTCCTGATTAAATTATATTTCATATCGCAGCGTTTATCTTTTTTGTATTTAAGTAGATTAGTACAGTCTAGTCAACAAGTTCAAAAACATGAAAAATAGAGATAAAGGTCCTAAAAATATGAGCTCATTGGATTCGGAATCACCTCTAGAAAAATGTTTTTGAAGGATTTTGGTGCAGGTAAAAAATTGCAATTGTTATTAACAAAATAAGATGAAAAAAAAAGATATTTAATTTTTCGTTAATAACTCGAAAAATATTAATATCTAAGGAACTTTGAAACAAGTTCGTTAAAGAGGAGGAAATTTCCAATAAAAAAGTCCGTACTCCCGGAAGTCTATCTCTATTATTTATTATTTTAATTTGACGTGAAAATAGGGCTCCGCGCGGCTTTTACGCATGCGCGCGCCACCGCTAAAAAGAGTTCGTCAGATAAAATATTTTTTTATAACACAAAATGTCATTTTAAAAATTTGAAAAAATTCTAGTATCTTCTTAACACTTAAAAGATTCGAGCCCCGTTGGAAAAAAAGTTTTATCCCCATTTTTCAAAAAGTTATTGAATTGTTAACTAACAATTTTTTTTCTAATCTCCGTTGGCATAAATAATGGCATGAAAGGTATAAATAATTGGCCTATAAATTTGAAACTTCGTGGACCCCTTTTCATATATATACTTCATAAGATCCTGTGATAAATGTTCATAAAAGTTTATTAATTTGTCAGACTAGTAAACGAGTTTATGTTTTTGACTTCGCCACGACCTTGTGACGTAACGTTGAGGTCTGGACTGTAATATATGTCTATAATATGATGGAAATGGTATGACTGCCTCGCAATAGGACAGAGTTGAAAGGAGCAAAATCATCAAAAGATAGAAATCATATTGCAGAAGCCCTCATAAAACTATGGCGTTAGTGAACTACGTAAGCGGCCGAACCGAGTTTGTTGTCATTTTTTGTGTTGTTCTAGTGAATCCGAGAATGACTGAGATAACTAAACAATTTGGTTTACTACCAAAAAAAAAAACTTAATATTATATATTAAAAGTTTGAAATTCTCGGGTATAAATGCGCTCAACGGGTACTGAAAAGAAGAGAGGGTGGGTAAGAGAGAGAAGCCCGCCGATCTGATACCAGCATTCCGTCTATTTCTGCATCGCCGCAGTCATATGTTCCGGTTTGAAGGGATTCGATCTCAAGATGGGTGGGTTGATCTACTGCTGGTCTACATTATTGGTATACATACATTTGAATCGCGGAGGCCATGGATTCGGATTACTTAATATCAGTTGGACGGTGAGCTCGTGTGCCAATCTAAAGGATTAAAAAAATTAGCCATCGCGGGAAAGCTGGCACATGTGAAACATTGCAATTATTCTGTACAGGTATAGAGATGCATAAAATGATAGTTTACGACAGGAAATTTACGTGGTTTAATGAAAAATAAAATATTATTAATATTAAGAAACAATCGCTTGCCCATGGCGACGCGTCGCCACACCATACCCACTACTACTTAAATACCGTCAGATAGCTACGTCAGCAATCGGTTTTACGGGCGTCTATAGATGTTTCACCTCAAAAAGATCAGCCCACTGAGTTTCTCGCCGTATCTTCTCAGTGGGTCGCGTTTCCGATCCGGTGGTAAATTCTGCGAAGTACGTCTCTTGCTATGGTTCGTGCTAGCAACAACGTCAGGTTTGAGCTCCGTGAGCTCACCTACTCGCCCGGTGACGCTGATATGGTATCTCAAGACCATCAGATTAGGAAGAAAAAAAAATTATCAAAAAGAGTTATTACTATTGTTTATAGGCATATCGGCTGTTCGGTGCGGATGGACACGCGCTTATAGATTTACTGCAGAGATCTTCGGAACCAGCGCCGGTCGTCGGTCAGAAAGTGCTCTGCCGACATCCGTTCCAAGAGTCGAAACGAGCCTACGTTATCCCCAGCTATGTCGAACATCTTTATAAGGTGGGTGAATTATTTTTAACGGTTTGTCTAGGGTAAGTCTAGTGTAGGTTTGGGGCGGGGCTGCCAACCTATAAAAATAAAACGTAGTCTTTAATTTAATTTGATGCACTTTATAATCTTTGCTACTCATAAGTATGGCCGCAAGAAAAATCATTACGGATTAACCGTGCCTCCTCAAATTACCTCACAACCAGTGCTTAAGATAGGGTTTATGAAGTAAGAATCTAAAATAGCTCACTATACTAGTGACATCCTTATCTACGTTTCTCTACGTCTCCCTAGATTATTATTTTGAATATTGTTGGGTATTCTGAGTAAATGAGCTTTCTGACACGAGGCAACCATACCTTCATGTGTTAAGGACGGGATATTGTTTTACAACAGAGAGTTAAGTCTAATTAATATCTTATTGTTTATTAACTTCATTAATGTATCTACTATATAATAAATATCCTATTATTTATAGATATGCTGGAAAGATGGACGCGTTTGTACGGCACCAAAACCCTTGTCAAAGGTTAGAGAGAGGGTACAGTCGTCTCTAAGGACACTTCGTCAAGACATTAAACGTAACTTGAATCCTACGCCTTATAAGGTAAAAACGACTTTAATGTCTTTATTGCTAATTAATTACTAATGTATATGTCGTGGATAACGACTTTTAGTAATATTAAGACGTTGTTATTATTATTATTTTAAATGATAAAATGTTGTTTTTATAAATATTACAAAAATGTAGGGTAGACGCCGTAACTCCAGAGTATAAAATGGCGGTGCGTGGACAGTCGTATCAGTCCGTCTCAGTTAGTCAATCTGTTAGTATGTCAGTCAGTCTCAGGCAGTCAGTCTCGGGCATGCAGTCTGTCAGTCAGTCTCTGGCATGCAGTCCGTCAGTCGGTCGGTCGGTGTGCACGCGTCACGATGATGTCATCAATCGGTTACAGTCTATCTACAGATCCTAGATTCATATCAAGTCATTCTCAGCACCGATAATGCTAATGTGGCTATGAAAGGCATGGGTGGTTCATATTGTGTTAATGATGGGGGTTGATTGCTTCCCGCTTCCGTAGGTTTAACCCGCGATTCTCTACAAGTGACCCCTGGGTGGTGCAAAACGGGAGCCGAATACATAATCGGTGGTAGGACTTGTCCGACTGGCTGGCGACCACCCTCCAACTAGAGTCCGCCGCCAAATAGCCTAGCTGTGTTCCGGCGTGTGGGTTGGAGAGCCAGTGTTATTCCTACCCTTTCCTCTTCCTTGTTGGGGGTGAATCTTGGCGATACCTGGAACATGCGGAGCAGACGTGCGTGTGAGCTCGCGGGACGTGATTGTTTGACGGGGGTATAGGGAGACCCAGTGAAACGGTGTTCGCCGCCGCCCGCCGGTCAGTTGGGGACCTGAACCCGGGTGTCACTACTAAACTCCGCCCCGGGAAGCTGTCCCGCCAACCGGTGTAAAATCCTGTCGTGCGGTCGTCGTGCCGGAGTCGGAGACCGGAGTGGATCCCGGCGATCGCACGCAGGGTGGACTGGGGGCCCTTCCATGCCCTGCGTCAGTCGCTCACGCAACCCGTGGTCGAGCACGTACTGTGCTCCGCGCTTTATTCAGGTATTGTCACGATTTCGCCTCGAACATCCTACCCCGCCCAATCCCACTCTCCAAATAAAAATAAAATAAAAAAAATGAAAGTTCGAAAAAGGAAAAGGGTTTTGTCGGCGACTCCCCATTCCACATTTAATGTGGATTTCAGCAATGTAAGGGGTCTACATAGCAACCTCGACGCCGTACACCACCATCTTGAGACGGCGCAGCCTGCCCTTCTTTTTCTGACAGAGACGCAGATATCTGCTCCGGATGATACTTCGTACCTTGAATACCCCGGCTACGTATTGGAGCACAACTTCCTGCGTAAAGCCGGGGTGTGTGTATTCGTCCGGGCTGATGTCTGTTGTCGCCGTCTACGAAGCCTCGAACAACGGGACCTGTCCCTCTTGTGGCTGCGCGTAGATCACGGGGGCTGTACCCGAGTCTACGCGTGCCTGTACAGGTCCCACAGCAGTGATGCAGGTTCAGCTCTGATAGAGCATGTGCAAGAGGGGACTAACCGCGTGCTTGAGCAGTACCCATCTGCGGAGGTGGTGGTTCTTGGAGACTTTAACGCTCATCACCAAGAGTGGTTGGGGTCCAGAACCACTGACCTCCCGGGTCGGGCTGCCTACGATTTCGCCTTGGCCTACGGCCTCTCCCAGCTGGTGACACAGCCCACCCGTGTCCCAGATATTGAGGGGCACGAGCCTTCTCTGTTGGACCTTCTGCTGACCACCGATCCAGCCGGATACAGTGTGGTGGTCGACGCTCCACTTGGATCGTCTGATCACTGCCTTATCCGTGCTGCCACACCACTCTCTCGTCCTAGTCGTCGAACGACGACCAGGTATCGAAGAGTTTGGCAGTATTTGTCAGCAGATTGGGATGGATTGCGTGAGTTTTACGCATCCTACCCATGGGGGCGGTTCTGCTTTTCCTCTGCTGATCCTGACGTCTGTGCGGACCGTCTTAAAGACGTGGTGCTCCAGGGGATGGAATTGTTTATTCCCTCCTCTGAAGTGCCCGTTGGGGGTCGCAGCAGACCCTGGTATAACAATGCCAGCAGGGATGCTGCACACCTCAAGCGGTCCGCATACGTTGCATGGGATGATGCTAGGAGACGTCGGGATCCTAACATCTCAGAGGAAAGGCGGAAATATAACGCCGCTTCCAGGTCCTACAAGAAGGTTATTGCCAGGGCGAAATCGGAGCACGTTGCTAGAATTGGCGAGCGGCTGAAGAGCTATCCCTCTGGGAGCCGTGCTTTTTGGTCGCTCGCCAAAGCTGCAGAAGGTAACTTTTGCAGGTCTAGTCTCCCACCACTACGCAAGTCCGATGACAGTCTGGCCCATAGTGCGAAAGAGAAGGCTGACCTTCTGGTCAAACTCTTCGCCTCGAACTCGACTGTGGACGACGGGGGTGCCACACCACCGAACATCCTCCGGTGTGATAGTTCCCTGCCGGAGATCTGCTTTACACAGTGTGCAGTCAGGCGGGAACTCCGACTCCTGGACGTCCATAAGTCGAGCGGGCCAGACGGCATCCCTGCAGTGGTTCTGAAAACGTGCGCCCCTGAGCTGACGCCTGCGCTAACGCGTTTGTATCGCCTCTCTTATTGCGCTAACAGGGTTCCGTCTTCATGGAAGACTGCCCACGTCCACCCTATCCCCAAGAAGGGTGACCGGTCGGACCCATCGAGCTACAGGCCTATCGCGATAACTTCCTTGCTTTCCAAGGTGATGGAGCGAATAATTAATATACAACTCCTGAAGTATCTGGAGGATCGCCAGCTGATCAGTGACCGACAGTACGGTTTCCGTCACGGTCGCTCAGCTGGCGATCTTCTTGTATACCTTACTCACAGGTGGGCTGAAGCCTTGGAGAGCAAGGGCGAGGCTCTTGCTGTGAGCCTTGATATTGCGAAGGCCTTCGACAGGGTCTGGCATAGGGCACTTCTGTCGAAGCTACCATCTTACGGAATCCCCGAGGGTCTCTGCAAGTGGATCGCTAGCTTTTTGGATGGGCGGAGCATCACGGTCGTTGTAGACGGTGACTGTTCTGATACCATGACCATTAACGCTGGCGTTCCACAAGGTTCGGTGCTCTCCCCCACGCTTTTCATCCTGTATATCAATGACATGCTGTCTATTGATGGCATGCATTGCTATGCGGATGGCAGCACGGGGGATGCGCGATATATCGGCCATCAGAGTCTCTCTCGGAGCGTGGTGCAAGAGAGACGATCAAAACTTGTGTCTGAAGTGGAGAACTCTCTGGGGCGAGTCTCCAAATGGGGTGAATTGAACTTGGTTCAATTCAACCCGTTAAAGACACAAGTTTGCGCGTTCACTGCGAAGAAGGACCCCTTTGTCATGGCGCCGCAATTCCAAGGAGTATCCCTGCAACCTTCCGAGAGTATTGGGATACTTGGGGTCGACATTTCGAGCGATGTCCAGTTTCGGAGTCATTTGGAAGGCAAAGCCAAGTTGGCGTCCAAAATGCTGGGAGTCCTCAACAGAGCGAAGCGGTACTTCACGCCTGGACAAAGGCTTTTGCTTTATAAAGCACAAGTCCGGCCTCGCGTGGAGTACTGCTCCCATCTCTGGGCCGGGGCTCCCAAATACCAGCTTCTTCCATTTGACTCCATACAGAGGAGGGCCGTTCGGATTGTCGATAATCCCGGTCTCACGGATCGTTTGGAACCTCTGGGTCTGCGGAGGGACTTCGGTTCCCTCTGTATTTTGTACCGTATGTTCCATGGGGAGTGCTCTGAGGAATTGTTCGAGATGATACCGGCATCTCGTTTTTACCATCGCACCGCCCGCCACCGGAGTAGAGTTCATCCATACTACCTGGAGCCACTGCGGTCATCCACAGTGCGTTTCCAGAGGTCTTTTTTGCCACGTACCATCCGGCTATGGAATGAGCTCCCCTCCACGGTGTTTCCCGAGCGCTATGACATGTCCCTCTTCAAACGAGGCTTGTGGAGAGTATTAAGCGGTAGGCAGCGGCTTGGCTCTGCCCCTGGCATTGCTGAAGTCCATGGGCGACGGTAACCACTCACCATCAGGTGGGCCGTATGCTCGTCTGCCTAACATATGGTCATCTGGTCCTAAATTAGGAATCTCCGTACAATGAGTACAAGAACCAAAGACTAATATACATACCTTTATACGTTTAAATATTAAGTACATATCATATAGATATTAAACACCGAGACAAAGAGTAAAAATACAATTTACTGGTGGTAGGACCTCTTGTGAGCCTGCCTATTTCTGCCGTGAAGCAGTAATGCGTTTCGGTTGGAAGGGTGGGGCAGCCGTTGTAACTATACGGAATCTGAGAACTCATATTTCAAGGTGGGTGGCGACATTTACATTGTAGATGTCTATGGGCCCCAGTAACCACTTAACACCAGGTGGGCTGTGAGCTCGTCCACCAAAATCTAAACAATAAAAAAAAACCTGTTCATGACACGAATGTTTGCCCGATACGGGAATCGAACCCACAACCCTCGGCCCAGGTATCGACGGCACTAATTACCGCACCACCGAGTCAGTAAAGAAAATTTAAACTTACCGGTTATTCCGTGGACAGCGCTTTGACAAGAAATGGTGTGAAACGGTTTCGTTATCCAGAGTTACCATTCTCGTCTCTATGTATACAGCCGTAAAGTAAATAAAATAGCTAAGAGAATTTGAACAATAAGGGAGACGGAGTCAGATTAAAAAGTGAGGTCGGAAGTCTAAATTCATAAATAATAATTCATTAAATTCAGTATAAAAAATTAATGGTAAGCGCGTCTTGGCTGTGCCCCTGGCATTGCTGACGTCCATAAGTGTCGTGACGTGATCAGATGGGCCGCATGCATGTCTGCCTATAGATAGAACTATCATAAATAAATTAAATGTAGGTCTCAGGTTGGAAATGTAGCAGAATGAATGATCGCCTTAAGATCATCAAGCGACTGAAAGTTAAAGTTTTCAAAACTTTTACATTAAATTTATTAAAGCTTTTATACGAATGGACGTAACCACCGAACAAGAAATCACTGTTAACGTTATCAAAAAATAAACAGGCTTTGTATATGATGCTTTGTATAGCAGATTTAGGTAGTTTTCCAATTACAGCACAAGAGCGCATTATGCGGCATAATGCTCAACGTTGAATGTTCCAACTACAGCCGCACACTCGAGCACTCTCAAAAGTACTGCTCTCGCGTGATACTCGCAATCGATACCGACTCAGTGACAGAAAATTGACAAGTGTTTTTTCTTTAAGTTGGCATTGATTGAAATTTTGTTTATATTATCATTAGTAATATTATTTAATGTTGAAAAAAATTGTAAGGCTTTCGTTTCGTCGTAGTTTCTTAGAAATAATCAAAGTTAATTAAAACTGTGCTAACTTAGCGCACTCTGCTGATGCATTTGAAAACTAATTCACGTTCCAATTAAGCTTCAGCATAATTCGGCATTGTGCGTCACTGAGTCGCATTATGCTCTGTAATTGGAAAACTACCTTAATCGCTGTGTAGTTTAGAATCGTAAGAGATTTATGATTAGTTTTAATTTTAATTGTCGAAAATAATGGTAAACAACTTAATATTATAAAATTATTTTCAGGTGGCCGTCAGCGACGATCTATACAACTTTATCCACGACTTGTGGCTTCAGAATGCACCCATTGGTGAACTCTCATGAAAATAGGATTGAAGATTTAAGAGAGTGGCCACAACTCGACCACAATTCGCACAAAATAGATCACTGAAAAGCACGGATTTAAGATTTTAATAGAAATCACTTTTGTAATGCAAAAGTAATCACAAACAACTATGAACAAATTTTTATTCTTCACCATTATTAAAAATGAATAAAGCACAGCGTGGATAAAAGCAATAGTAAAAAACGTGAAAAGCATATTGCTGAAATGAATTGCGATTTTAAAAATTACACAACGTTTACCACAACATTTTTGGTGGGAACGCGAGGAGCGAAGTTGCGTGAATTGTTTTAATTTGTTAATTTAGTGTTTCTTCAAGTTTAAATCGTGTGTGAAACTGCACAAATGTGAACCAAAGCTGCTGGACATACAATTTTGGGTTCCCCTAAAAGTCATCTGAAAAGGTTTCAGTAAAAAACCACAATTTTATTGAGACTTTATTTCATCCCATCTCATTTCGATTAATGTATTTTTTTTATATTAATGCAGAATATAAAAAGAAATTGTAAGACTGGCTTAAAGGTCTCGTTACCAAGTCATAAAACATTCAAGGGGGTCATGTAATACGAACTGAATATGACAGCTGTAGGTGTAATTAAAAAAATATGTTTCCGTTGCCTTTAGATTAGTTTCAGCTTCGGGAACGGCCTTTCAACACCCTGTATAGTGCGATGGCCTTTATTGTTGTAGACGCATTTGTTGTTTTATTTGTAAGTGGTTTTCTGGGTTTTACTGTATTGTATTTATTTACTGGTGTGACCGAATTGTTAGTTGTAGTGGTGTTTATAGTTAAATTAAAATGGGAATTAAGTGCTACAGTTATTAGTAGTGAAAGAATCAAAATAATTGAACATCGAAAATCGTAGTACCGTTTCTTAGTATTAATAGTGAAAGAGCGAAATGAATGTTATGAAATTCCGAACCAAAGGTACAGATGTGCCTTAGTTTGTGATCACCTTTAAGACACAAAAGATAACAATTCTTGATTAGAATTATATCCAATTCGAAAGAAAATTCTAGAATATCTATGTATCACTAAAATCACGGCTTAGTGAACATTGGCTGTCACAAAGTCACAAAAAGTTTTGTTTTTGTGATTAATGCGAGCTTTTATTTTGTTGGTAAACTTACATAGATCCATATGTATTGGTTACAATAATTTAAAAAATGCATTTAAGTAAATTACGTATTTGTTCCAAAAAGTATAGTGTAAATCGTATTTTTTATAGTTTTTGTTGATCCCAGAATCAATTGGTTGGTACTAGTTTTTTATTGTATAATAAATTTATGTTGTATAGATAATATTTAAATTTTATTCTTTTTTGTAAATATACAAATTACAGAAAAGTGTAGTACAAAAATATCCGTCCAATTATGCACGCTCGTGCAACAATTGTATCTAACGAAATTTTTAATTTTAAAACACTTTTGTCGGTTGGTAGTAGTGCTTATCATAGACAATAAATATACTTGTTTATTATTGCATAATTTTCAAAGTTGTTATAAAATTCTCCATTTTCATTTTAAAAGTTTAAAAATTTCGATTTGGTAGCTGGTTATCGGTCGCTTAGATATGCACTGTGGCAGGCAACAGCTTGCCTGTTCCTCTGTCATTGCTGATGTCCATGAGTCACTGTCACCACTGTCGAGCATACGTCTGCCTATAAACGCAAAAAATCAGCCTGTACTGACAGACAACTCATGCTGGCCCATATTAATTAATAGGTACATCATTATTTAAGCAATCAATACTAAGTCTGTCGTCGTTTGTTGGAACATGGACATCTACTATTAATAACTCCTCGTCATCCATCCGAACTGTTTGTATCTTCGCATTGTTTACCTATATATATTTTTTTAAATCTAACATGAGACAAGCACTTGGTGTTAAGTAGTCGCCGGAGCCCATAGACATCAACAAGGTAAATGCATCCATTCGTTTTGGGACATGAGTTCTAAGTCTCTGTTTTTGCAGTACAACGGCTGCCCCACCCTTCAAATCAAAACGCATTAGTGCTCCACAAGTCGCCCTACCAAAAAACTACCCCTAATCATATTTTTAACTCTATCGTCAAGCAACCGCTCATTCTGGTCTGGTGATTCGGATAACCGTTGCTCTAATGTAAGATTTCAATTTAATGTCTCAATGTGAATAGCGCGCATTTTATGTATGGGCCTTAGGAAGCACTTTCTATCAGATAAGTCGTGAGCTCCATATATCATATGCGAATATCTTTAGCGTTTGGCTTCACATTTCTTAAGCAATTTATAGGGTTCGATGAAGCTTTCCCGCGAACAATGTTTACTTTCCAACTTCTGAAATAACAAAAATCATAAATCCTAACAAAATATGCCATACCGAAACATCTATTAAACTGTAACGTTTTCAAATCTAACTGCAACATTATTAACCTAGTATATTTTTCACAGAATAAGTCTAAAAAGTTATGTTTTATTTCGGAATCAAAAACATTTGAAATCAATTGAGACTACGCTATCTTTCTTGGCTCAGAATAGACGTCAGTTTTCATGTAAAGGAGTTTAACCACTTAATACAAAGGGACTCGTTAAGGTATTTGCTGATACCTTCAAAAGACAATTTTATTCCAACACTATTTTGCCGTAGGCGTGCACACCAATTTACACTTATGAGCTCCACGTGCGCGACGCAACTGATAAAAAAGGATTAGTAAATTCACGACGTATAGGAATTAATTAGACAAAGATTCAACGGTTAGAACTATTTATTTATTTATTGGTATACTGCATGTTCGTTTTTGTGCCGCGAAATTATTATCAATCAATAATAAAATTTATTACATTCAGTTGTTTTTATTGTCTTCCTTGTATGTACGTACTGCATTAAAAAAAAAACTAACGACACGAATTAGGTGAGCTCACGGGGCCCAAAACTGACGATGTTGCTAACACTGACCCTAGCAAGAGCAGTGCTTCGCAGAATCTACCACCGGATCGGAAACGCGACTTACTGAGAAGATCCGGCGAGAAACTCAGGGGGCTATGTCTGGGTTAATTTACTCGCGAGTCTCGTCACAAGCTGCGGGTTGGACGAGAACGATGACCTATACCTACTTGGAATGCCTAAAAGCAACGAGAGTGGGTCGCAAATAAAATGTCGTATTTGTACAATACAATGAAAGCACATTATTTTTATTGTTTTGATGGGTGGACAAGCTCACAGCCCACCTGGTATTAAGTGGTTACTGGAGTCCATGGACACCTACAACTTTAATGCGCCATCCATCTTGAGATATAAGTTCTAAGGTCTCAGTATAGTTAAAATGGCAGCCCCACCTTTCAAACCGAAACGCATTGCTGCTTCACGGCAGAAATAGGTGGTGGTACCTACTCGTCGTGCAAACTCACAAGAGATCCTACCACCAGTAATTACGCAAACTATAATTTTGCGGGCTTCATTTTTATTATACGATGTTATTCCTTCACCGTGGAAGTCAATCGTGAACATTTGTCAAGTACGTACTTCATTAGAAAAATTGGTACCCGCCTGCGGGATTCGTACCTACTCCGTCGCATCGCTAGATACGAATGCACCGGACGTCTTATCCTTTAGGCCCCGACGACCAAAGTTTGACGTATTGCCAAATATTTTATTTCTTGCTCATTCTTTATCTATTGGGGGAGAAATGGTACGCTTTAACTGACAATCGCAACTATAATAGGTACAAATTACATTGTATTAGGTACGAATTCAGAATTCTAGTCTGTACACATCGATATATCGATGTCTGTACATTATGCCGGCCACTCACATGCGGGCAAATATTCGTACATTGTACGAATGTTTACACGCATGTGAAGGGCCGTCAAACATTCATTCGCAAACTTAGCAGCTGTGCAAATGGGTTCGCATACTCAATTTGCGAACCCGTTCGCGCTTCCTCCTACACTTGTTTACGAATGTCTCACAAATTTCTCCTCCTTTTTAATTCGTCAATAGAACATTGAAGAGAAAAAGAGTTTTGAATTCTTTCCCAGACATCATTAACAGCCATGCTGTTTTTATGGGATTTCTTCTGAGGAAGATACGCTACACAGTAGACGTCACGAACTATGAAAATGGTGATACGTCCGTTACCTTCGCAATCGTCGGCGCAACTGGGCAAACGAATGTGTGGGAGACTACGCGAAGGATCACGGTTCGCGCGCTTTGATGTCTGTTAAAAAACCGACACAGCTTGGAAAACCAAGAATGCAGCGAAAACTTTGCATAGGTAATAATTTGCAAATGTCGTCCTACACTTTCAGGTTTGCGTATTCGTGCGCATGTGAGTGACCGGTGTTAGATGGATTTAGTGTGACCAGCATTACAATTGAAGCAAAAATAGGAGAATTAAAAAAAGAAAATGAATAACTGTTTCACAACTTAACCCATTTCACGTTTGGAATTGTTTTATATAATTTATACATATTTAAGTATTTTATAGCTGTCCAATCGATAATGTATAGCATCCCAGCAATAATCTAGCGGTAGGCAGTGGCTTGGCTCTGCCCCTGGCATTGCTGAAGTCCATGGGCGACGATAACCACTCACCATCAGGTGGGCCGTATGCTCGTCTGCCTACAAGGGCAATAAAAAAAATGCCTTTCCAAAATTATTTATTGTGAATATTTTTTTTTATTGGTATCACAAATGATGTCGTTTTGTGACAAATAGAAATAACCTAGCTAAGACTGATTTTGGGAAAATTTTATACAACTTTATAATAAAATAAACCGTGGGTTAAAGCTTTACATGCATAATACTCCTAGTAATACTTCGGCTTAGCTGCGAGAAATTAAATAGTGGTAAGTAGTTATACTAATTCGATTAGATTAAGCAACGCCACAAGCAAATGCTATTTACTTTCGGTATCTGAGTATACAACCGGTTGATTGTATTGTGATTGATAAAAATGTATGTAGATAATGATTAATAAACATTCATAAGAATGATAACAACGGAAACATATTTAATATTTTGTCTCTCAGTATGTTAACGAAAAAAGTCACATTTTGAATTTTACATCCCTTTCCATGTAACTAATCTAACTCAGACTAAACACACCCCGATCAAATTCACAAGCAATTTAAGAATCTAGCTAAGCAGGGCTATAAAAATTAAAGTTCAAATTTACAATATTGTTGATTAAATATTAGGAAATATTATGATTTAATCAACACACATATGTACACATTTCTTTCCAATTTATTTCAATTAATTGGATAAAAGTAAAATTTCGTTGTCTATTTACCCATATTTAATAAAAAATAGTTCTACAAAACTTATAATAATAATTAAATATATAATAATTAGTTGTAATACATATATTAAAAAACTAGTAAGAGGGAAACCTGTGACATATTGGCTGGAACAGGTCTGACCGTTGACTGTAAATACTTTAGTTTATACTCAAGCAAAATGAGTAAGCTTTCTTGTACTTATAATACTTATATTAACACAAACAAAACAAATGCAACAAGTACAAGTGGTCCAGACAACCTTCAGATAGACAATAATTTAAGGAAAAGATATTAAATGCATTATACTTACTGATTGATTAATTTGACTAGCTTAAATTTCTACAGACAATCATAATTAAAACAAAAACAGGTTTTTTTGAATACTTTTGAAGTTATTTTCTTAAATTGGAAATACATACAAAGTTTTTTAAAAGCACTATTAAGGTTTCTTTCAAATTTCTTAATGTTCTACTGATAAAATTAATTTCAATAGTTCAATTCTTTTAGATTTTCATAGTATAGTTGCATTGTAAACATGCTGTTTCAGTATAGGATGGGGATTTCGTGATTTTGTTATAATAACAGTGTCGCACCCTGTTGTGAGCTCATATACATACTGGCTATTATTGCTGTGAAGCAGTCTTGCATTTTTCTTTTTTTTCTTTTTGAGGTGTGGAACACCCATTAAGCATTACAATTGGAACTTCACCCTGAGGTCTTTATTTGGGTGGTGTTGTTTACATTATGATGTGTAATGGTTAAAATTTTAGCGGCTAGCAACACAAAAACATCAAGTGGGCTGTAGCTCATCATCCAATCAATGCAGTAAAAAATAATATTAATAACTAAACTATTCATCACACTGGAATACATTTTGGCATTTTGGCAGAAAAATCTAGGCAGTTGTCTATCTACCAGTAATTATTTATCTTTTTTTTTTTTATTGCTTTTATGGGTGGACGAGCTCACAGCCCACCTGGTGTTAAGTGGTTACTGGAGCCCATAGACATCCACAACGTAAATGCGCCACCCACCTCGAAACATGAGTTCTAAGGTCTCATTTTTTACAGTACAACGGCTGCCCCACCCTTCAAACCATAACGCATTACTTACTCCTTCACCGCAGAAATAGGCAGGGTGGTGGTACCTACCCTTGCGGACTCACAAACTCACAAAACGTCCTACCACCAGTAATTACCTAAATTATAATTTTGCGAGTTTGATTTTTATTACACGATATAATTCCTTCACCGTGTTATCTAAGGGTGTTTTATTAATTTACCTCCCTGTTACTGTTAATGGCGGCTAGTCAGCTGCATTCCTGACATTCTAAAAAAAAAATTGTGTATTTAAAAACTTTTCTAGAATCTCAGAACAGTTACCTGACACACATGATGATAAATTATAATTTATAATTTGGTAAAGTGTGAAAATTGAAAAGTGTTTTCTGATGAAAAAAATGGAAAGACAGTGAACATTGAAATGGTTAAATCGTTTTGACATTTTGAAGGAATTCTACTAAATCTTTTTAATAAATCACATTGTCTGAAAAATTGTTAGTAGAATAAAATTTTAAATAGTGAAGAAAACCCAAGATAGACCTGTTATACGTACAGAAAGCGGCGCATAAGGGGACTACTAATGACTGTTAGATCTTCGCGCCTAAATTTTGTATTTAAACGGCTTAATTTTATTATTTTATACTATTTCGTAGTAAAAACCCAATAATTGCATTTTTAGAAGATTTTAAAAAATAATGGCGTGTATTATGTGCTATATTAATGTTTAGTTAGACATTTTATTCTCTTGAACGATTTCGTGGGAATAATACGAAAATTGAAACGTAATTACCTATACCTAACAACAATACAATACAAGTTCCATGTGCATATTCAATTAAATTTGACAATGTCAAAATACGTTAGGATATGTCATGCACAGAAAAACAGTGGGTCCCGAAAATTGAGCAGTACTCGGTAAGGGTGGCTGGATGCGCCGAGCTGGCGGCGCATCCGCCCTGCGTCACTACCGGCAGTCGCCAGCCGCCGCGCGCCCGGCTGGACGAACTCATCACGCGCTACCCTTTATGAAAATTCATTTTTGTAACGTGTCTTAGTGACATAGATGTTCACACGAAATCTTTCTTTTAAGCGTTGTTATTCGGCTTAAACAAGAATTTTTCATTCAGAAATTATTGATTGAAGAGCTTGTTGAAAACTTGTACATCTATTTGTTTTAAAAGGAAACAAAGTTTCTTTAAAATAGGATATTATAATTATGTTCAAAAGTTGCTGCGCGCGGCCTTCTAAGAAACTTAGTAAAAGCAAATCGAAATCTGAACAAATTAACAAAATGAACGAATCAGGTGTCTTGGAAATAACCGAACAGGTAACAGATGATACTTCCGAGATAATAGAAAAGGATAATCAGCTAAAAGTAACCAAAGATTCTGGATTAGACGAGTGCAGTTTTATTACTGATGAGGAATCCAAAATTCTAGATGAAAAATCTCCTAGCAGCCACGATAAACTAATACTTGAAAAACCGACCAACGAAATATTTGTCGAATATCCCTCAAACAAAGAAGTTATGAAAAGGGATTTATGTCAAAAGCGTTTCTCGGTAGATTACAAAAGGAGTAGGTTAGATTTCAAACGTTTTTCTGTCGATTGCCGCCGTAATTCTGCTACTTTAGAGGAACTGACACGTCTCGAAGAAGAACTTGCTCGAACCAACGTCGACGTTCGCCCGGAGCCTCGCCGTAAATCATCCGGCATTCTTAAATCAACAGTGCATAACAGTGGCGATATAAATGAATATAAAACCAGCATCAAACAAGATTCATGCTCTGATGACGATGATGTTTTTGAAGAGAGTACGAATAAAGGGGATGGAGCCGGAAGTCCAAAAGACCCACCAGCTACGCCTGTTGGCCGCGATGAATTAGCTTTGCGTAGACACCGGTTCTTTTCCGATCTCGTGTGTGCTGCACGCGCAGCTGTGGAACATCGAGTACGTTTTGATCCACTAGGCCCTGTGGTAGCGGACTCAGGTAACGTTTGGAATTTCAAACTATTTTTTAATGACACAAAAAAAATCTCATATCTGAAGATGTGATTCGTCATTCAAATAACTATCTAGTTAAACCGGGTGAATCGTAAACTCGTCGGTCAGCCCATCTACTGTAATAGAGAAAACTATTATAATTGGCATTTAATAAATAACTAGTGTTCCCCTTAGAGTATACATAAGCAAGCTACATATATAAGCTAGCTTGCTTATGTATGGCTTGCTTATATTGTAACGTGCTCCCGTAGTCGAAATTTGACTAAAATTAATTGAAATTATAAGTTTGAACATTATTATGGTACTATTATCAAAGACTATTATTATACTTCTATAATCACAGATTTCGCCAAAACTGCACTATAGACAAATAATATTAAAGATAAACAATATTAACCTATTCTCAATTTGACCAAAACAATAACAAAAGTTGACAATAAACAAAGATATGTGTGTGTCAAATACATGGTAGTGAGTGTAATGTTTTTTTTATTGATTTAATATATATTTTTATGCATAACTTAAAAAATATATTAACATTTTGCACTCCTCCTCTATATTCTCTATAAGTGTGGGAAATTTCATACTCCGTCCGCGCAATTTTCGTAAAAAGGGGTACAGCGTTTTTGCTTCACGTATTAATTATATAGTTAATGTAATGGGCTGTGTATTTAATAAATTGCATTGCAGTGACAACTCCTTATATTTATTGAACTGGGAAGTAGAAACAATACAGAAAAAATAGATAAAACTTTATGAGAAAATTCAACAGAGGTTGATTATTATAATTTTTTTACAAACAGGATACTCGCCTTTTGCTATTTCGCGTTGTTAAAAATTTTAAAACTATATGAAGTACCTATTTAATTTATATTGAATTTTAACAATGCACGTTTATCCAAAAAGAAGAGTTCAACACTGGACGATATGCATTTTCATGGTTTTTATTTAATTTATTATTTGCTTACAATTTTCCATTGTTTATAGAGCAGCTAGGCATTTAGTCATTAGAGATAAAAATCGATGCATTGGCATAATTCCAACTAAAATGCGACCACGTAACAATAAACACGAATGATAGTACGTTCACATCATTTCTTGTCGTATATAATTTCATGTTTGTTCACTTTTCTGAAGAAAAAGAAGAAAATATAATGAATAGAAATTTCCATGAGATAGAAATCTACCAATGACAGTGTTATTACAATATTGTTTTCTATTGCAATATAATTATGGAGCCATGGGATCAATTTAGTGATGTCTGATCAATACAAAGAGTTCAATTACATCAACGGAAATGCCATCAAATAAATATAGATCGATTTATGATAGTACTCAAATAAGCAATTCAACATGAATTACATTTTGTTTATGAATTCTATTTCAGTTGTATTTGAGTGCCATAGATAAACAGCACAGGGATATTACCCGTATCGAAATTTTAATTTTGGTAATAAGTAACAAGATTTTATTGTTACACTGACCTTTTTGTACTTACATGACTAACGATACGCTACGGAATAAGTACAGAGCGTTTATAGGCATGTCTTAATGTTCCCTTGAGAAATAAGTTGAAGTTCATCATAAATTACTTTAGGTATTTGAATATGTATTAATATATGGTTGCGTTCTACAGACTTTTATACAAATAAACATGTTAGGATAATGTAAAAGGAAAACAATATACTTCACTTAAAAGTAGCACCTCTTTTACAAGATGGTTTTATGGGAAGGTGGTGTTCTCATATATTGTTATTGAAACAGATTTATTTCAAAAAAAAACCTTCCTTTTAGTCCTATGTTTTATTTACTTATTGCCTTCGTGAAAAACCTCATCCATTTAATGTAAGGTGGTTTCGGACATACTAGGCATCATGAACATCGTCACCCACCTGAGACCTAGCGGTTGAAGTCTCATTTGTATTGTATAGCGGCTATCTAACTCTTGAAACCGGAGCGAATGGTGGCTTCGTGGTATTTACATTGTTTATAAACTGGTAACTGTGAGCAGTTCGAATCTCAAAATATATGGAATAGCTTAGAATTAAAACTGCGACCTCTCGCGTCGAAGAAGGCAATGAATACTTAATGCAATTTTATTTAACATGTTATAAAGTCACCACACATTTTCTTTGGCTCTTCGTCAAATCGCATAATCAATTTCACCTCGTTATTGGCCTGTAGTTCTAATACCTATGATATCAGTCTTGGTTAATAATCGACGTCATCGCAATGACTCATTATCATGGTTATAGGTGGGCGAATCGTTTGTAAGGTAGGAATGTTTTGGCTTGCACCAGCAGGTTTTCTGAGGAACGTTCGGTGAATATCGGTGCTTTGAGTCTGATTCACAGTTGGAGCGTCACACATCCGTCCTCATTGGCCGTACATGTTTTGCGCTAGCCAGTAGCCAGTACACAGAAGCGCGCGCGCATGTTTACACGCATTGTGGATTTTATTATCAGTGCATGAAAAAAGACGGTTTAGTGTGCTTGAAAAGTGTTTATAACTGTGAGTGATCTCATTAAACACTATAGGATATTTTTGTCGTTTTTCTGGTGAGAATTTAAATTTGATCTCATTTTTCGATTTGCTGAATCTAAATTAGATTTTCCATACATTTATTTTATTAGAGCAGTCATACAGTCACAATAATTTATTATAACAGGCACTGATTTGCTGTTCATGTAAACTCGCTGAGATTCCAACCGGATATCAAGTAACTAACCGGTGTCATTCAACTGTATCTCTTCATTTGATATGTTCCGTAGTGCATGATTACCAGCGATAAGTGGTATACCGCTAATGTAGTATCTTGATTGTTCACAAGAGCTCTTATTCCTTCTATTACATGTATTGAACAGAACGCTAATCTTAATAATTGTTCATAGCTATTTCTCATATTCTGGTATTGTGAAAAACTAGATATTAAAAAAAGTAAGGTTATTGCCGAAAATTCAACTTGTAAAAATTGTATCAACTTGTAAAATAAACACAAACATTTATCTCTATTCTAATATAACTGTATTATTACTGTCTTTGTACGAGCAGAGAAAAAAAACAAAGACAAGAAATATACTCATTATGTTTTTCGTATACTTTTCGTCAACATAAAAAAACTGGAAAAAAGGAATTTATTCGTTTATTGGCATTTTTGCTTACGTAACGGTTTTTTGGAAAATCACACACTTTGTTTGTGTTTATAATTGAAATGGTTACTCCGTGAAATTGTTACTGGAATATTAATAACAAACCAACTAATACGAGATTAAAAATAGATTGAATATAAATAAATCCGCCGCAGAAATGTATTAATTGTCGTCGGTCATGTAGAAAATGGAATTTCTGGTAAATGTATCTAAAACTGCAAAACTATCAGAAACGCCCATGAGTTGTTATCACGACTCAGTCATGAGGAAACGTTTATAAATAAACATTTTGAAATCATTACGCTTGTGGTAAATTAAGTAAATTGAGTTTGATGACCTCATACTCTTCATTATTTACCTAGAACAAATCAACAAAATCACAATAACCTTTAGAGCGTTCTTATTATTTTGTTGGTAAGGTACAAATTATTTTGTTTTATCTAAAAAATAAATAAATATATGGTAATATCTTCAACCTGATTCATTTGAAGCATGATCAAATCGATTCCAATGATTTGAATCATAAAATGTTGTCTTAGCAGTTTTGTTGTCACTTCGAAACATATTGGAGAGTCCGGCTGGCAGTTCTCCCAAGCTTAGCGTAAATATAGAATTCGTAATAATACTGGAAGGCAATTTTGACATCGGTTTTGTGACTAAACATTATCTGTGTTGCCCTTGATTTTCTAGGGCAGGCGTCGTCAAAAATTGTATGCGCTGCACGTAACGTAATTGTTCTTAATTTAGTAAGTACATTCATTCGAAATAAAATAAACCATTAAAGTGGATTTACAGGTGTGTTGCTTACTCTACTCGTTCGGTTTTGATGATTATAGAGCGAAACGAGAGACCTCTCCATATTTTGTGGAAAAGCTAAATGTTTAAGCGCTCCATGTTACAAATATCGTACGAAACAGTTCTTTTTTTTTCTGTGTCGACAGGTGAAAGGCAATTTGGTTTAAGCGCTATTTTTGTAACTTTTCAGGAGAGCCATTAAAGCTTCTTCAGCTATTTGAATGCGGTAAAAACAATTGAAGTTCAATTAAAAACATCGAATTGTTGATACTGATACTTACTGGCGGTTACGACCTCTTGTGAGTCCGCGCGGGTAGGTAACAAACAGCGCCCT
The DNA here is from genome assembly GCF_030269925.1 of Bombyx mori. Lineage (NCBI taxonomy): Eukaryota > Metazoa > Arthropoda > Insecta > Lepidoptera > Bombycidae > Bombyx > Bombyx mori. Next base: position 12,087,075 of record NC_085111.1, read on the forward strand.
GCCTATTTCTGCCGTGAAGTGGTAATGCGTTTCGGTTTGAAGGGTGGGGCAGCCGTTGTAACTATACTAGAGACCTTAGAACTTATATCTCAAGGTGGCTGGCGGCATTTATGTTGCGGATGTCTATGGGCTCCAGTAACCACTTAACACCAGGAGGGCTGTGAGCTCGTCCACCCATCGAAACAATAAAAAATAAATAAAAAAAAAGCACATTTAATTACAAAGATAAATGTCGCGTATTAACCGAAACGTCGCTTAAACAAAAAGTCTTTCACCTCTCGAAGTAATAATATTTGCAGGATATTCTAAATTGATTCAAAAAAATTCTTTTAAACACACAATACTGCTGGAGAGTTACAAAATGCTTTGAAATGTAAATAGGCATGGTAGAGCAAAGCAGGTCAAGCGTAACAACACTTATTTAGTATTGCTACTCTGTAGTTGCCATCCCAACTAAGCAGTATACTACATACATATTATATATGACGATTAACACATGTTACATCAATTAATGTGTTCTGCACTACAGATGGTCCCGTTCAGTGATCTTATTTCGTTTGCTTACAATATCATATATAAAAATGAATTGCTGTTCGTTAGTCTCGCTAAAACTCGAAAACGGCTGAACCGATTTGGCTAATTTTGGTCTTGAATTATTCGTGGAAGTCCAGGGAAGGTTTAAAAGGTAGATAAATATGAAAATGCTCGGAATTAAATAAACAAAAACAATTTTGTTTTTCCTTCGATGTGTCCCCTTGATGTGTCTTTTATTTAACGAGTGAGGCACTACGAAGTCTGCCGGGTCAGCTAGTGAACGATAAATAAGTGTTCTGTCTAAGGGTATTTATCTACGAACATCTTTTATGATTAAATTAAAACATCAAGATTGTTACAAATTTCCTTACCGATATTAAATTTCATCTCGTCGTTATTGTATTTAATTATAAGGTCTTCGGATAACTTAATCTGTTTACTGTAGAATTACTTAGATTTGTGTTTCTTGTACGAAATTGGTTTAAATTTGTACCTCTGAAGCTACTTTGGTTTTCTCCTTTTTATATTTGCTAAACATGAAAAGTATAGTCGCACTAATACTTACTACCTACTTAAATTGTAGATTTAAATACTATTACTACATTTTTTTAATTGTTAGCGCGAGACGTAAATAACATACCTCATCAAAAAAGAAATAGTGAATGTAGAGAGTGTGGTGCAATAGTGTATAGATAATTTTTTTATTTAAATAAGATTTTTAAAAACCTTAAAATTGTTAGCTGTGATTTTTATTCATATAGTCTATATCAATATAAATTATGTAAGATTCTCTGAAACGATTGTGGCCTGTAAAATGCTCGACGAATAGTCGTGGTTACATTTTATGGAATACTAAGCCATAAGCGGTGACAAAAAGTTTAGACTATGTAAGTATATTTGTCGTATTTTAAAAAAATATTCGTGGTTATGAATATTGGATTTGTTTGTAACTTTTAATAGCATAGTAGGCAGCTTATGTCCCTGGCGTTGATGTCCAAGAGCCTCAGTGGCCACTCTCTATGAGGTGGCCTTTATGCTCGTTTATCTACAAACTCAACGAGAAATACATTGAGACAAGATTAGACTTAATTTCATGGGAACAACCGTTATCCTCTATCTTTTAAACCAACTTTCATGATTGCTCCGCGTAGTTAGGATGATGGTTACCGTTGCGGTGACCTGTATATTCTACCACTAATACTTAAAGTATAGTTGATACGAGTCTAATGAAATACTTACTTAACAAATGTTTACGATTGAATTCCACGGTGAAGGTATAACATCGTGTAGTATAAATCAAACCCACAAAATTATAATTTGCGTAATTACTGGTGGTAGGACCTCTTGTGAGTCCGCGCGGGTGGGTACCACCACCCTACCTATTTCTGCCGTGAAGCAGTAGTGCTTTTCGGTTTGAAGGATAGGGCAGCCATTGTAACTATACTTGAGACCTTAGATCTCAGGATGGGTAGCTCATTTATGTTGTAGATGTCTATGGGCTCCAATAACCACTTAACACCAGGTGGGCTGTGAGCTCGTCCACCCATCTAAGCAATAAAAAAAAAGAAAAAAGTCTACTCGAGCAGTCATTTCTTGTGATTGATCTGCACATAATCGTGGAAATTAAATTAAGGTGGGACCCTAGTCGGTAGACCGAGTACGAAAAGACACCCGTTAATATTGATAAAAACATCAGCCTCCCTGACGGCGTCCATTTCACCTTGTTGCGGCTCCAATAAAAACTGTTGTCGTAAACAAGCTTTACGTAATGTTGGTCGTGTTAGGGGTTTTAGATCTGTTTTGACCTTGTGCGTGCTACACTTCGAAATAAACACGCATTGGAAATTGTGAAAAACTAGATATTAAAAAAGAAAGATTATTATTGCAGAAAATTCAACTTGTAAAATAAACCTGTGAAAACATTTATCTCTATTCTAATATAACTATGTATTAGTATTAGTGCTGTCTTTGTACGAGCAGAGAAAAACAACAAAGACAAAAAATATACTTATTATAATATTTTTCGTATATGTGCTTTTCGTCAAAGTAAAAAACTCAAAGAAAAAAAGAATTTTTTCGTTTATTAGAATTTTTACCCGCGTAACGGCTTTTGGAAAATCAACAAATAGGATCGTAAAGTGACTCACACTATAGTAAATTATAATAGAAACTATAGGATATATTTATTATTTTATAGTTTTATTATTTTGAAAGTACCGTAATCACGTATTTTTCAAAATGTACAAGGGCGGGATGATAAGTAACTAGCCTAACAATAAAACACTTAACTTTTCGTGATAAAATTGATTTTATTTTTCGACATAGTCTCCGTGAACCTCTACACACTTATTCCATATTCGTTCTAAAGCAGCAATGCCTTCCATAAAATGATATCTTTCGAGGCCTGCAAAATACTCCTCTACAGCGGCTATGACTTTATCATTTGTGGTAAATTTCTGTCCGCCAAAAAATGTTTTGAGCTTAGGGAATAAGTGGAAGTCTGATGGCGCTATATCAGGCGAATAAGGTGGGTGGGACAGCAAATCACACTTCAATTCGTTGATTTTTGCTATAGCTTTAACACATGTGTAAACCCTAGCGTTGTCTTGGCGGAAGGTGATTATTGTTTCGCCAAATCAGGTCGTTTTTACTGAATACACTGATGAAAATTATCTAGAAGATTAGCGTAGTATTCTCCATTAATCGTTTGACCTTTAGGAAGGTAATCTATCATCAAGATCCCATCTGCATCCCAAAAGACGGAAGCCATCACTTTTCCAGCCGACTTGACAGCCATGGCTTTTTTGGAGCCGGGCATCGCGATTGCGTCCACTGTTTTGATTGAATTTTTGATTCTGGCGTGTAATAACAAACCCATGTTTCATCTGTTGTTACAAATCGACGTAAAAAATCGGCATTATTACTCTGAAACGGTCCAGACATTCTTTTAAGTTTTGCACCCGAATCCTTTTTTGATCGTGCGTAAGCAATCGCGGCACCAAACGGGCCGATGACTTTTTCATATTTAATTCCTCACTTAGGATATGATGTACCCGGTCTTTTGAGATACCTGTAGTGTCAGCTGTTTCAGATAACTTCAATCGTCGATCTGTTAAAACTATATCATGTTCTTTCACGACCATTTCCGGAGTCGTGACGCTTTTTGGACGTCCGGGGCGGGCTTCATTTTGGACACATGTACGACCGCGTTTAAACTCATCCACCCAGTTTTTTACTATGGCATAAGAAGGAGCACATTCACCCAAAACATTCTTTAACTCGTCATAGATATATTTCGCCTTCATGCCCTTTATATGAAGAAACTTTATGACCGCTCTTTGTTCAATTTTATCCATTTTGAAAACACTTGACGAAATATATTTTCAAATGACAAAAAATCAATAAAATGTTCACGCCACCAAATTCAAATTTAGAACACAGGTGGCCAGAGATATTAATTTAAAAATGACATATATATTTTTTTAATTTTAACTTTTTAAATAGTAGAGGCTAGTTACTTATCATCCCGCCCTCGTATCAATATTTTAGTTGAACAATCACAAAAACACCATATCGTCTATTAAAAAGAGAGTATAAAAATATTGATACGTAAAACTAATTATACTTGTGTGTATGTTTCGCGAAAACCGAAGAAAATACTGTAACAATATCAAAAAAGGGTCGCTCTTTTCGAGAAAAATAATATTGATGTAAATTCCCGTATTGGGAAAAATATCTTGGATAGTAAATATCTGCGGGCTAAAAACTATACATTCACTTTTCTAATATTTATTTACAGTAATAGATACTTTTACGCAAATATTATGTACTAACAATAAATCATATTATGTTGTACACATTCTAAATTATTTTATTTTGTTAACCCTGTTCCCATATGAAAAACAAGTTAACTTCCTTTTTAGCCGCGTTCTGTTAACTTGATTTGATGTAACTATCAAACTTAAAATAAATGTAGTATCAAATTCTGATGACATTTTTAATGCCTTCATAGGCAAATGTACTTGCTTCTGGCGCTGAATTGTCATCGATGCTCTTGAACAGAAGTGATGACAATGATACAGCTGAGCAGCTGTCTATATCTAAATAAAATCGTATAAAACAAATAACGAATCCTTGTTTAACTACTTGGAGATTTATCGGATATATATATTGGAGATATTTTAAATATAACTATTATATATTTTAATAAGCATTGGTCAAAAAAGCTCTTAGATTTAGTTATTAAACGAAATTTTCATAAGAGACTTGCCCTAGACACGTCCTTACGGGTCCATCAGATCCATTAATTCTTGCATTAGCCACCTGAAGGAAAACTGAAGTTCTAACACTAGCAGCAGGCTTTGGGCCCCGGTAATCGTGCAACGTAACATCAGCCCGCTGAGTTTCTCGCCGGTTCTTTTCAGCGGGTCGCGATTACTATCCGGTAGTAGATTCATTCGTGAAGCAGCTGCTCTTGAGTTCTTAGGTTTCCCTTGGAGGCGCTCGGGTAGCTGTTAGCAAATCCCATCCTGGCTGAGCCCGTGCTCGCCCACCTGTCCCGGCGAAACTGCAAAGGACTCCGGGGCGCAAAACCTTCAATCATAAAACAAAGATTCATTAACTGACCATTATTTGTATTGTCTCGCTCGTGTCTTGGCAATTTTTTATCAGATTTGAAACAACAAATAAATAATAGTAAAGTAACACATCGATAATTCACGGAAATTCTGTGCTTCTTCGATAAGCGCATTTTGGTATCTTTTGAAACGCATTAGGTAGTTGAGTTTTCTTTAGAATCTAGATTCTTATCATATCTATTTGCTTATTATTCATTCGATAACAGTCCTTGTATCAGTTACGTATTGTGCGGATGACCAATTAGACGTATTTACTTCTAGTTTTTTTTTTTGGATTCACTTAATGATGGAAGAAAGTGCACAAAGAAACCTAATGAACTTAATTAAAATGTTCGAAGGACAATCAAATATTCAAAACGAAGGAGGAGATAGTGTTGAGTCAACACACGAAGCTGTTAATACGGTGATGGGTATGAAGTGAATTTATAGTTTAAATCACGCTGTACCGGTGTTGTTTCTGTCTATTCCTGCTACAAAGCAGACTTTCATTCCGTGAACTATTATTTGATACAATACAAATGTAACTTCAAGTTCTGTCAAGATCTGTTAACGGTCTTCGCATCTCAGTAAATATAGTTTAAAAACAGAAAAACCGAACAAACAATAATTTCAGGCCTATTGGTAAGGTAATATAGCAAAGCTATAAAATTGTTGTAATGTCATCGATCCTTAGTGTGTGTGTGTGTGTGCAAATTTTCAACTTAATCGATCCTCTTGAAGTCAGTGAAAATGACATTTATAGATTCGATTGCATACAAACAAAATAATATATTATACCAAGCTAATAAAAGCGTGTTCAAATGAGTATTCTTCTACGACCCAGAGAATGCGATCGTTTTAACTTAAATTTAGCGCAAATTACATTCAATTTACAACATTCAATTTAAGTTGACATAATCATAATTTTTTAATGACAAGCATTCGCTAGCAGGACAGATAAAGTATTAATCTGTTTTTATCGTAAATATATCGCCTCTTGAGAGTTACATCGTCCGTTAAGCCGAATTTACATTACAAAATTAGTGGCGTGAAATTAATTTCGTGACATTAGTTTTACCAACAGTTTCACGTGTAATTTAATACTTTCGTAATGCATGCATTAATTTCATGCATGTAAATTAGTTTCGTGCCCTGCGCGATTTTTTGGTGAAATTAGTGTCATGCAACTAATTTCATAGTGTAGACGCGACGTGAAACTAATGTCGCGAAAGCGCCTGCACTGTGCGGACGTGTGTATTGTTAGTTCGGACGCGCTTTAAACGTTGAAAATGGCAAACCAATGAAGGAGTACAGAAAAAAATATAGATCTTATTAATGAATATCAATGACAAGGGTCCCGAAACACCTATAGTAAAAAATCAAAATTATCTTCACTCATTCGAAAATAGTTTTTATAACTCTCAGGATCTTCATCTGCTAATTCAGAGACTAACTTCATTGCACCTAAATGCCTTCTTGTTAACCATCCTCGTATCTACCAACTTTTTTTTTCTTGATAGTCTTTTTTTAAGTTTATAGGTATATAAGCATTTCTTTAGCTACATTGAATATAGCAAATTATAGCTTTGATGCTGAAGGCGCCATGGTTACTGCGATACTGTGGATTTCGCGACACTAATTTTTTAACGAAATTACTTTCGCATATATCGAAACTACTTTCGTGAAACTGAGCTCAACATGCATGACACTAATTTCGTAATGTAAACTCGGCATTAGTGTACGGACGCATTTCATGGGTCTGACAGCAACTACGTAACAACCTAATAATAGTATAAAATAAATTATGTAAATATGTATGTACTCAATTTACAAATACGTATTTACAAAATACAATCTTCAACGCCGCACCCATTAATAGGTGCAACAAACGAATAAATTTATCAGATATGACTAATAACAATTAAGTCTATAAAAATATAGATTGATTGAATTATATTAATATATAAGTCGTCGTAGCCTAAAGATTAGTCGTCCGGTGCAATCTTATCTAGCGATGCGACGGTGATCGAATCCCGCAGGCGGGTATCAATTTATCTAATGAAAAATCTACTTAACAAATGTTCACGATTGATGGAATAACATCGTGTAATAAAAGTCTAACTCGCAAAATGATAATTTGCGTAATTACTGGTGGTAGGAACTCTTGTGAGCCCGCGCGGGTAGGTACCACCGCCCTGCCTATTTCTGCTGTGAAGTAGTAATGCGTTTCGGTCTGAAAGGTGGGGCAACCGTTGTAACTATACTTGAGACCTTAGAACTTATATCTCGAGTTGGGTGGCGCATTTACTGTAGATATCTATGGCTCCAGTAACCACTTAACACCAGATGGGCTGTGAGCTCATCCACCCATCTAAGCAATAAAAAAATTATAGCAAGTAGCATGTATATTAGCACTATTAAGCTGCCATTCTAACAATACAAAAACTTATCTTAAGACAGAGGAAGAGAAGTAATGAACGCGAAAGCGCTTAATTGTTTTTTTTATTACTTTCCTCTACTATTAATTTGATTGTGCGCTTTATTTTCTAAATGGTACTTATTCTCTTTATGCCATGTTGTCTACGTTATGTGTTTAATGGCTTAATTTTCTAGTTCTGTTTCGGTTCTTTAAGGTCGTGTCTAGACTTAATACACCCAGACCGATTCATGATTTAAAATTTTCCATATTATGTTCCTGTCAATGCAACTATTAACTATTTGTTAGAGAATTTTAATCCACTGAGTTTCTGACGGGATATTCTCAGTGAGTCGTGATTCTGATCAGTAATAGATTATGCGAAGTATAGCTCTTGCTAGAGCTAATTTTATCAAACTCTTAGGTTAGCACCATGACCTTACCTATCAGGTATAGTGTAGGTAGAATAGCCCCTTAGGCTTCCGGCGAATAGGTAGGAACAGAAGAGAAACGAAACAATAAAATTGGTGAACAAATGCCAGGTCTGTAAGTTTGTTAGAGCGGAATAATGTACTTTGTAGTTCTGAAGTTTAATCAAGAATTAAATAAATTATCGAGTTTTTTTTATAAACGGCGCCCAATTAATTTTGTAATGTTATGATGAAATGGAGAAGAAACAGAGCTACCCTAATCGAGATACGATATAGCTGGCAAGTGATTCCTTTTAAATATGCAGAGGTGTGCTTAAATTCTGGCTGAGCGCAAAATCAATATGAACAAGACTGGGACGCTACCTTTCTTGAATCTAAGATCTATGTAACAAGGGATCCAAGTTTTTTTGTGTTAAATCGATTCCTCGTCGATTACTACGATCATCTCACCGGCACGCAGAAAATGTGATCTGAATAATCAATTTTATCCTTGTTCGCGCATAAACTCTGCTCATTATAAAAGCGACGAAGACAATTAACCTACAATGTTCTCCTTATTAATTTAAATCCAGGACCTTTACATTAGTATTAAAAATATATAATATTTGCTTAGTTAAGCTTGGTAACGTGATTCAGATATGTTATCACGAAAATCATATCTCATTATTTACGAAGCAACAATGACACGTTTTATAATTTACGTTAAAGAATTGTAGTCTTACAATTAAAAAAAATTATGACTCGTTATAATGTTATAAAAATAAAACGATTTATTTACTGCGGTCATTACTTAAATATAATTTATTTTCAGTTCTTTGTTGATTACTTAGTTCACGGACAAAAGTAATACAGTATCATCATTATCCTACCCTTCTCCCTGTTACCTGGGGCCGGCGTAACATGTTTTCACCTTCCATACTCTTCTATCATATACCATTATTCTTTCTCGTGTTGCTCTAAGTTTTGGCAAAAAAAATAATGACCGGCCGCCTGCCTGACGTCAACCCTCCTTGGGAATGCTTTTGTTGACCTTGGGCCGAGTTTTTATTGGCTTTGGTCTTTCTTTGGCTCTTAGTCGCCTTCTACGACACCCATGAGCTAAGTTTAGGTTGGGGGTATTCTTAGGCGCTCACCACACGCTTAATGTATAATAATAACACGGACAAAAGTAATTACATACTAAAAATAAATTGTCGGAATAGGTAACGAAGTCGAGGGCACCGCAGCTGCTCACGGCTCGGCATCGGATCTCGAGACGCTGATCGAGCGTTTGGAACGCGTTACCTCGCGATTAGAACGTCTGCCGCTGCTGCGAGCTCATACTCCTGCAGCTCCTCATTCGCCGGCGCCTTCTCCAGTCTCGCTGAACACACCACCGCCCCAAGAATCGCTCGAACCAATACCATCGGACAACATGAGTGTCAACGGATATCAAGACCTTGTCCAGGTGAGGATTAGAACATTGTAATAATCTTTTTTTTTTTTTTATTGTTTATTGTTTGGATGGACGGACGAGCTTCACAGCCCAACTGGTGTTACGTGGTTACTGGCGCACATAAACATCTACAATGTAAATGCCGCCATCCAGATCAGAGTTATAAGGTCTCAGAATAGTTACAACGGCTGCCCCACCCTTCAAACCGAATCGCATTACTGCTTCACCGCAGAAATAGACAGGGAGGTCTAGGTGCGGACTCACATTCCTCACTCATTCCCTTTCACACACTCATTATTAATTTGGACTGAATACTTTTTGTTAAAGCCACACATATATTACTGATACCTCGATAGGTATTTTTTTTATTGATTTGGATTTTTATCACATACTCCTACAAAGAAAAAATGTGCCCACACCACATTTCGCTGATGCGTTTATGAAAAATCCTTCGTGACATTAAACCATCAATAGTATAGCAGTAACAACTTATCAACGGTAAAATAAATAGCTAAATTAAAAAGTGGTCGCTCGAAATATTTATTATTTAATAAGTAATTAATATTTATAATTAGTAATGGTAGGGCGTGTTGTGAACCTACACTCGCCTATCGTAAATCTGTAATGTGCTCCAGTATGAAGTGTGGGATAGTTGTTTACCAATAAGATTGAGACTTCGTATGTCTCAAAATGAGAGACGGTATCCACGCTGTGATGTCTATATGCTCCTATAACCTCTTAACGCTAGAAGGGCCGAGAGCAAGTTCACCTATCAAGAGCAATAAAAGATGAACGTTTAGTTGTTAAATTCAATATCAATGTCTTATGGAAATAAAACGAAAGAAATTTGACTTTTGTGACAAAAAATAATAAATCGAACCTTGTCAAAAATACGAAATTTTGTTTATTCATCCAACCTCACAATAAAATATTTTCCTTATAAAACCAATCCCTTACAAAAAAAAAACAAAGAAGTTTACAAAGAAAGGAATTTTCCTATCTTCGAGAGAATTTGATGAATGAAGTACATAATTTGGAAGGCATTGTTATTTTCAGCTTTGAAACTCAAGTTAATTGTTCCCTGTCGTTGTAATAATTACTCTACTATAATGTTAACAAACCCTTTTTTAATGACACAAATCTATAGTACAGCAATGACAAGTTTTAAATTTTAGGCGTATTCCAAAAAGCAATTTCTTAATATGTTTATCGTTCCCAATAAATAGATAATAATGTACTCAAACAGTGGAAGTATTAACTGTATCAATCTTCTAATTAATATTGCGCGGTATTTCGCGGTAACTTATTAATTAAGTGTATTTTAGGGTTGTGCCTAGTCGCCGATTCTACTGAAAATTGAATAATAATCTGACGTAACCAAAGCCCAATTCATAGAATCGTTCCGCATCCTTTGAGTAAGGATATTAACTATTCATTTTTGTTAAAAAAAGGCTTTTTCGCCGCTGCGCAAGGTGAATTTGGTGTTCTGTTTGACTTGTACCCTTTTATTTTTTAACGGAATATACATACCGCAATTCAAGCTAACCCCATAAAATTAAATGTTTCCTCAATCTTCTATAATTTTACTATAATGTTGCCCATCCCTACTTCATAATTTATTGCTCATTGGATTATGGCTATTTCGTAAATTTCATTATTTTTATGCAAAAATATGTCTATCAAGTTAGGAGCGAATATGAATAAATGATTTAATTTGACTGATTTTCGAAACAATAAGAGCTCGTGTCACGTACACGTGTCATTACAATATGAACATTATTAATAAATTCAATTATCAATATGCATGTACTTATGCAAAGTAAATGAGTGTTAACGTGTTATTTATATTATGGTCTTATTCATTTTTTGACAGTTTTAAAGACCTATCTATATATTAATACGTGAAGCAAGAACGTTGTATCCCTTTTTACGAAAATTGCGCGGACGGAGGAATATGAAATTTTCCACACTTATCTATATCTATACTAATATTATAAAGAGGAAAGATTTGTTTGTTTGTTTGTTTCGAATAGGCTCCGAAACTACTGGACCGATTTGAAAAATTCTTTTTCCATTAGAAGCAGACATTGTCCCTTATGAACATAGGCTACTTTTTTTTAATTTTTTTTTTTGTTTCATGTGTGTTTTAATGTTTCCGAAGCGAAGCGAGGGCGGGTCGCTAGTAGAGAATATAGAGAAGAAGTGCACAATGCTAATTTTTTTTAAAATAATGCATAAAAGATACATTTAATCAATAAAGAAAACGTTACACACACTACATACCATGTATTTGATGCACACACGCATGCATACTATTTATTGTCAAACTTTTGTTCTTGACGTAACGTCTGTTGTCAAATTGAGAATAGATTAAATATTGTTTGTCTTTATTAATATTTTTCTATAGTGTAGCCTTGGCGAAATTTGTGATTATAGAAGTATAAAATACAATCGTAATAGTGTACAAACTTACAATTCCAATTAATTATAGTCGAATTTCGACTACTGCGGGAGTTTCTCGACTCTAGTTTTTATTATAGTGGAACACGCTTGGCTATGATTGTCGCTAATCGTTGAAGCATGTAAATCCGCTCCGCCATACGTTGATACTATGCCTACAAAAAACTTTCTTGGAATGGCAACAACAACTGTATCAAGTTTCATCACAATCAGATCAATGATTTAAGAATTCATAGAGGAAAAACCTATAAACAAACATTCATTTTTATTTATAAAGTTTTTTTTATTCGCCCTCTCTTACTCTGAAAGGCTATATAAAGTTGTATTTTCTTTCAGTTAACATGAAAGCCGAACGTACTCTCTATCTGGAAGGCGAACTTCAAAAAACATATTTATAGAAAAAAGTTTCTTTTCAGATTTACTTATAAAGTGCTTTTCGATCGACTGAATTTCGGTCCAAAGATTTTTCTAATATTATTTACATTATCTTGTGTGGATCTGATAACTACATTCTATAAAGTAGTTTGTCGTTGATGGACCAAAGATTTTCTTTCAATTCAATTTAATCCTAAATGAAATACGACACTTCAGCCCGAAGATATAAATTGCATTCTAAGTTGTTCTAAATCTAAAAAGATTGTTTTTGAATACGAAACGACAATCAAGCGATTATCAACAACTCTAAATTAATAAAAAAATACGTAAATGCTTTCGTTTTTGTAAAAACGTTTTTTTTCTGAAACCGTAATACAGATAACCCTCCTATAACACGGTATTTTACAACACGGTTCCACTTTAACACGAAAAGAAAAAATCCCCAAAACCCTCTTAAAACACGGCACTTCTACAACGCGAAAATGAGATTTTTGTTTAAAATTATTTACAAAATTAGATTATGGACCATGAACTCACAATATATAGGAATACCGAAGTTTTATTGATTATTTTGTATTTATAATAGGTAAAAAAATACATAGACATATTTGAGATGTTTCTTTCATTAAAAATACTCTCCTTTTTGTACTGGTTTCTAGTTTCTTATAACACGGTTTCGCATAACACGGGACTTTATAAGAACATATGTACCATGTTATAGGAAGGTTACCTACCTGTATAACGAAATATCAGTTTGACCCGTTCTGTACCTCGGCCCACAAATCCCGGGCGTCAGTTGAATTTTAAATCGTGTACATCGCGTGCACCTTATATTATCGTGTATACATACGTGTCCCAGTTTTCACGAACGATTTCTGAACACCCTGTATATATATACTATTACATGTTTGATTAAGATCACTTCTGTATTCGACTGTGTCTAATATTAGATATTTTGTTATGTTATATGCAGGGTCCCCTCCGCGCCTATCTCCAACTGTCGCAGCAGATTGGCGGAGACGTTGCTACTCAAGCTAACCTCGTGAATGCTGCTTTTCAGTAAGTACAACATGTATAAAAAGAATAATGTGAGATATAAATTAAACAAAGTGATATGGACAATGAAAACAAACCATTTTTGTTCGATGTCGTTCCTTCAAAACGTTTGAAATATTTCACACCCGGACGTTCCAATGCAGTCATCTATATATTAATACGTGAAGCAAAAACTTTGTATCCCTTTTTACGAAAATTGCGCGGACGGAGGAGTATGAAATTTTCTACACTTATAGAGAACATAGAGGAGAAGTGCACAATGCTAATTTTTTTTTTAAATAATGCATAAAATATACATTAAATCAATAAAGAAAACATTACACACACTACATACCATGTATTTGACGCACACACGCATGCATACTATTTATTGTCAAACTTTTGTTCTTGACGTCTGTGGTCAAATTGAGAATAGATTAAATATTGTTTATCTTTATTAATATTTTTTTATAGTGGAGCCTTGGCAAAATTTGTGATTATAGAAGTATAAAATACAATCATAATAGTGTACAAACTTACAATTCTAATTAATTATAGTCGAATTTCGACTACTGCGGGACCTCTAGTATCTTTTAAACCTCAAAATTATAATATTTTATTGGGATACAAAAAAATAATATTCTTAGGTTTGTTTGTCCGTGTTCGTGTCTTGTGTTCGATTCAGTAGTATCGCATTCGAAACGTAATACATAAATCGTTTTTGTTAGCTACAGCGAATCGTGGTCGGCCTTCTCTGGAATGAAATATGGTATACAATAACAAGCCTCTTCCAGCTTCTTCCATTTGACTCCATACAGAAGAGGGCCGTTCGGATTGTCGATAATCCCATTCTCACGGATCGTTTGGAGCCTCTGGGTCTGCGGAGGGACTTCGGTTCCCTCTGTATTCTGTACCGTATGTTCCATGGGGAGTGCTCTGAGGAATTGTTCGAGATGATACCGGCATCTCGTTTTTACCATCGCACCGCCCGCCACCGGAGTAGAGTTCATCCATACTACCTGGAGCCACTGCGGTCATCCACAGTGCGTTTCCAGAGGTCTTTTTTGCCACGTACCATCCGGCTATGGAATGAGCTCCCCTCCACGGTGTTTCCCGAGCGCTATGACATGTCCTTCTTCAAACGAGGCTTGTGGAGAGTATTAAGCGGTAGGCAGCGGCTTGGCTCTGCCCCTGGCATTGCTGAAGTCCATGGGCGACGGTAACCACTCACCATCAGGTGGGCCGTATGCTCGTCTGCCTACAAGGGCAATAAAAAAGCCATTCGTATTTAACAAAAATATATATGTATATTCCAAATTTTTTTTTTATTACCCTGGTAGGCAGACGAGCATACGGCCCACCTGATGGTGAGTGGTTACCGTCGCCCATGGACTTCAGCAATGCCAGGGGCAGAGCCAAGCCGCTGCCTACCGCTTAATACTCTCCACAAGCCTCTTTTAAAGAAGGACATGTCATAGCGCTCAGGAAACACCGTGGAGGGGAGCTCATTCCATAGCCGGATGGTACGTGGCAAAAATACCTCTGGAAACGCACTGTCGATGACCGCAGTAGCTCCAGGTAGTATGGATGAACTCTACTCCGGAGGCGGGCGGTGCGATGGTAAAAACGAGATGCCGGTATCATCTCGAACAATTCCTGAGAGCACTCCCCATGGAACATACGGTACAAAATACAGAGGGAACCGAAGTCCCTCCGCAGACCCAAAGGTTCCAAACGATTTTTCGAGTTAGTCATTTTTGTTAGCTACAGCGAATCGTGGTCAGCCTTCACTGGAACGAAATATGGTATACAATAACAAGCCATTCGTATTTAACAAAAAAAAAATATATATTTCAATATGATGGTTATTTCGGATCGGTAAATAGAAAATAATACGAAAAAATGTAGTGAAAGCAATTACGTCACTCAGTAACGAGAATGACGAGGGTCCATCACAGAGGCCCTTCATATCTTTTTTATTTTTGCTTGTTTTCTGCTTATTCTCTCTAAGATATTTCCCCGAAACGCTCAATAAACGTGTCTGTTAATGATCTTAACTAATCCGAACAAATCTTAAATAGCTTATACGACTTTCTAAACTTTCTTCTTGACAGTATTTATTATGTACCGCTCATGGTATCGCTTTCGTACGCCTATGCGTTAAGGCTTTTAGTCGTTCAATCGAAGAACTTATAAAGATTACGTTTAAAATTGTTTAAAAAAAACAAATCATATTTGAATTTTATACATTACAATTACACAACACATTTCTAACAATTATCGTCATTCCATTTCTGTTCTAACTATTTATGAGTGTGTAGTCTAACTTAAAAATGTGCTTACCTGATTATTTCTGCTACGTAGGATTTAACAGATTCATTAATCCTCATAATTATTACCTGCAACCCCTTTCGTGTTCGATTATCAGGGCTCTTCTTAATTTTGTTTGTTTGAGATTTAAAAGAAGGTGACGCTTATAGTCGCATATAAATAAAACACAAAGACTATACATAATCATTGAAACCTGAAATAATCTCAACCTGTATTTATTTTTGCATTCATTTTATTGTATTTTATCCTCAAAGCTCGTCACTAGCGACCAAAAAATCTTTGACAAAAAGAGGGAAGAATAAAGACGTTCACGTTGCGTCCGTGGTACGTTATGTTTGCGAGAAAATAATGTTGTCCGTGCCCACTTTTATATCTACTGATCTTGAAAATGAATAAGCATTAAAACGTAGGATCCACTGAGTTTCTCGCCGGATCTTCTCAGTGGGTCGCGATTCCGATCCGGTGGTAGTTTCAACGAAGCATTGCTTCTGCTAGGGCCGGTGTTAGCAAATTGTCTCAGTTTGAGCCCGTGAGCTCACCGGTCCATCTGTAGCTGTAATAGCCCCTTAGACCACCATCGATTAGGTAGGAAATGATGTAGGTAAGATAATATATAGGCAGCAAAAAAACCGTATCATACCAAAAATATTTTATTTTTATGCTCGGTCTGTTTACACATGGAATATAAATAGAAATTTTTTGTCTGTATATTTTCGTGTTATTAGATTATATTTTCGCAACGCTGTGTTGAGTCTTGTCATTTTCCCGTTCTTATTCGGTTATTTTGTTCATCGCAACATGAATGAATTTACAGTAAGACAGTTTATGTACTTGCAATGGCCGTATAAATTCGTATCTACCTTATTTGGTATGTAGAATTTAGAATTAAATTTACTATGTAAACTTTCACATGGTTCTACAGTAATCTAATTATTGTTATGTTAGCTAAATTATTTCACATGTAATATGCAACATTAACTGTATTTGTATTGTAGTTGTAAATGTAATTAATGTAATGAATAAATGTATTTGTTCTATCTTAGAGCGCAATCCCGCTACATACAACTGGCGGCAACAAAAGCCAAGCCTTCCCAAGCTGAGGAAATGCAGCTTCTGACTCCGACCAGCGAACAGATATCTGCTATCCAGCAATATCGTGAAAAGAATCGCGCCTCGCAGTTCTTTAATCATCTCTCGGCGATATCCGAGAGTATCCCGGCTTTGGGATGGGTAGCCGTTGCTCCCGCCCCGGCTCCGTACGTTAAGGAAATGAATGACGCCGGCCAGTTCTACACTAACCGCGTGCTCAAGGATTGGAAGGAGAAAGACAAGACCCACGTAGAGTGGTGCCGCGCTTGGGTCCAACTGCTGTCCGATTTGCAAGCGTACGTCAAACAGTTTCACACAACAGGACTTGTGTGGTCTGGTGAGTATATTTAATTATAGTATATGTAGGCGCAACCTCACTATTTAGTTAACTAAAAATAGTTAAAGTTAACTATTTCCTTAGTGCTACGTATGTCAACAACTGTTTAAGAAGGTATTCAAGAGAATTCATGACTAAATTACCCCCACTTTCTACTATGAATACGAGTGAGTAGTATCACACAAAACATTCCGACTCGAGCAACCGACTGAGGCGGAGCTCTCTGTTTTTATCGTTGCACATTCGAAATACAATAAACGGAATTCATTGGAAAAGTGAGTCATAATTACTGTCACTATGAAAGGCAATGATAATGATGAAGAGAATGGCGTCGCTGGTTCATCATTTTAAAAACACCATAGAACCAGCAATCTCCGTCATGCATTTATACATGTCTTAAATTTGTGCAAGTCAAATCTAGATTGGTATCTAAGGAACGTTAGGCGACGCAAAGGCTTGTATTGTAGCCTGCAAAGGAAGTAAAATGACGAGTTAAAACTAACAGCGGACTCGGAGGCGAGTGAATTGTGACTGAATACAATAGAAGTGTCTAAAGGCCCTTGGGGAAAGGCATGGTAAATAGAATAATGAATTTTCGGATATTATTTAGCTTATTGCTAACTAGCGACCCGCCCTCGCTTCGCTTCGGAAACATTAAAACACACATGAAACAAAAAAAAAAAAAAATTTTTTTAAAAAAAAGTAGCCTATGTTCATCAGGGACAATGTCGGCTTCTAATGGAAAAAGAATTTTTCAAATCGGTCCAGTAGTTTCGGAGCCTATTCGAAACAAACAAACAAACAAATCTTTCCTCTTTATAATATTAGTATAGACAAAATAAACAATTTCAAAATGTAAAGCCATTTGAATAGTGAATTAACGTAATAACAATAATTTAACAATGAATTATAATATTAATATGTAATGTATTTAGCAACTATTGTGCACGAGTGTATAGTCGTCATAGCCCCGTTCCCACGATATAGTGACTCTCTGGCTGAATAATTGAACGAGCAGCGTTTCGACCTCAATACGGTCGCAATTTTCTCATTTCTCAACGTTTCTTGTATTGCCTTTGTGTAGTTAATATTAATCGTACGAATCATTCAGTCTATTAATAACACATATAAACGAGGTGACGCCTCATAAGTGGTTAGTTTAAAAAAAAAATGTGCATAATTACTCGGTGGTGCAGCAATTAGCGCCCCTGACTGTTGCACTGAGGGTCGGGACTTAAATTTCCAGATCGAGCAAACATCGTGTGATAAACAAGTTTGTTTGCTCTTTGTCTGGATGTATATTATGTATATAATTAAACGTATATAAGTATATATGTGAGACGCTGATACCCATAACACAGGGCATTCGTGGTCGGTTGACCGTGCGTGATTTATTCCCAGTTGTTATTATTAAAATACTGTGCGCCAAATTTCGAACGCACAACTGAAATTGATCCAGTAAATCTATTGAATCCCGCAATGTAGCACATATACCTACAAGAGGAACTCAGGGTTGGATTTAAATATTTAATAGCTTTTAATGGCTGGGCGAGCTGACGACTCACCTAGTATTAGGTGGTTAAATATCTTGTAATACCAAGTGGAAGTTGTATTGTAAAACGGGTGCCGAGTTTGTCGAATCGGACCGTATTACTTGAATGACTGATGAACGTGTAAGCAGTGGGTTTATTGCGAGTTTTTTAACTTCGCGATCGCGTAAAAGTTAACTACAATTTGTATGGAGTTGGAACAGCGCCTCTAGCAAGTGTCTGGTTGTAGTGTTGACCGCGGGAACCCCCCTACTCTGACCGGGTTCTGACTCCGGACGGAGATCGGACCTCGGGTGTAAGAGTGCAGGGGAGTCCTTTAGTGCGGTAGAGCCCTAAAATTCCTTGCGCCCGCGGTCTGCTCCCAACACCTTGCAGATCGTCAAGTCCCACATACCCCGCAGGCGCGGTGATCTCGTAGGAGGTTCGGCACCCGAGCAAACGACGGAAAGCTGCTTCAACTCCATACCAATTTGAGTTAAATTTTACGCGATCGAAAAGTTACAAAACTCGCACTAAGCACACTGATGCCATTACACCTATTGCTAACGTGAAGACGTCTGTAGTGGTTAGGAATCATTGTTTTGCTACAGAAGAAAGCAGTACGGCGGTATCGTTCCGTTCGATATTTGCGACATAGATATTGCGTTATTAGGAGTTATCGTAATACAAGTTAAATTTAAATAAAAAAAAATGTTTATTCCAAATTGTTTTTTTTTACTGTAAAATTATTTTAAAACAATATACTCGCTGACGTTGAACGTAAAATATTCGCCGTAACATTCCACTAGATAAATTCACTAATTGGACGAGAGTTTCTCTTGTTAACAAAGGTTAAAACTTTAAATATTCACAAACTTGTACACAAATAGTTGTTGGCCCGGTCTCGACCTCTGACATTCAACCAGACGAAACAAAGGGACGTAATGTTTTCATTAGTCCTTCAAATCAAAGGAATATACTGCTTAAATTATTTTTGTCCAAAAATCGTTGTCTACACACTAACCAGAAATAAATGTTCTGTGGCCTGTTTGCTAAGGTGGGTAGACAAGCTCATGGCTTGGGCTAAAGGTTTACCAGAACCCATTTAAGACACGAACCCCACGGTTCACCTTTAGAAAGAAGATCGAAGCCTCAACTTGCATGGTTTTCTGCTTTACGACAGAAAACCACTTCTGCTTTACTAGTGGTAGGACCTCTTGTGAGTCCGAACGGGCGGAACGGGTAGGTACCACCGCCTTGCCTATTTCTGCCGTGAAGCAGTAATGCGTTTCGGTTTGAAGGCTGGGGAAGCCGTTGTAACTATACTGAGACCTTAGAACTTATATCTCAAGGTGGGTGGCGCATTTACGTTGTAGATGTCTATGAGATCCAGTAACCACTTGACATCAGGTGGGCTGTGAGCTCGTCCACCCATCTAAGCAACAAACAAAAAAAAAAGGTCAGATACTGTCCCGGTACAATTATGAATCTAAACAATCTAGAGACCTCGTAAAAAGCACACAAAAATTTATCAAAATCGTTCCAACGTTTTATGAGAAGTTCAGTAAAAGACTAAGATAAAGATAAAACTATTTTATTATTAGTTGAGTAAATATTAAATATTTCCATTCTAAATCTCTTTTCATAACATTAGAAGCTTAAATTAAAATTTCTCTACAAACACCCAAATCTACTTACATAACTGCACATTGTTTCGTTAAGTTAATTTCAAATATGATCAACTGAAGGGTTGACGTGTGGATTAAATTGGGTCAATTTCGGTTTAGCTGAAAACTCTTGCTCCGTTCGCTCAACAGTTTTTTTATTTTATTTTAATTACAATACAATTATTATTATTTTGATTTGGTAATTTAAAGACAATTTTGATGAATTGTGGATCATTTGTATTGAATCATATTATAAAAAAAGTAAAATCCCATTAGAAAATTTCAAACTGATTTTAAATAGCATTTAGTTACTATCATTTGTGTCACTTAATAAAGAAATTTGTAGTCAAAATCAATATGTATATATGTTACCGGAAATGTATGAAATCAAGGAATTGTATACAAATCCTAGGAAATGTGTACAATTCCGATACTATTTAGGAAATGTATAAAATATTGTTTGAAAAATTATTTAATGCATACATATCCTAGGAAATGTATAAATTTCCTCGGAATTGTATATAATTCCAATATCGTATTAGGAAATGTATAAAGTAAATGTTTTCTGTAATAAAACACTTTGTTAATATTTTTTTTTAAATATAACACTTCTTGAGACAATCGGGTAACAGTCATACCGTAAAATAATAATAATATATTCATATTATCTTACTAATTAAAACTTCTAAAATCAACTATCTATTCACTTTTAACGTATCACAAAATCAACTTATATTTATTCTTATAAAATCAAATTTTCATTTGGCAAGTAATCAGTCTGATAATTAAATAATTATAAATGTCAAAGTATAAAAGTAAATCTTTATATGATAATACTTTGTGAGTCCATATAGCTATTTATTTTTGCAGGGTAAGCTCGAATGGCATTTGGAAGTACATAATACTTTATTTTTAAAACACAGACATCTTGATGTAGCACAGTTTTTCTTGCAAAGGCACTTCTTAAATCCCTGGCCGGTTCCAGTGGATTGCAAGTTGGCAACTGACCGTAGTGCAAGACTCGTCCCGCTGTCCCCGCGTACCCACCAATATCTTAAATGTTTTACATTTCCGATTGCTATTTAGGAAATGTATAGATTTCCTAGGAAATGTGTAATGTGTAAGTATAATATAATTTATTTCACACATTTCCGTGCGATTTTAGGAATTACATACATTTCCTAGGAATTGTATACAATGACGGATTACATACATTTCCGTTAACATATATAATCTTGTCATATAAAACATACGGCGACAAGTTGTGGTCAGTGTTTGGAACATTTTCACCTCAACAACTTTTAATATTTAAATTGGACAACATTTTATTTGTACTATTACTGTAGCGAAGATCGCGACTTGAATAACTCCCATCTCTGGTATTAAGCAGTAGTGTTTGTACAGGCAAGGGCAGTGCTGGTGCCCCCCCACCGCCTCCCCCGGGAGGACTTCCCCCTCCGCCGCCCGTGCTGCCAGACGTGGACTTCTCCAACTTGTCGCTCGATGACCGCAGCGCTCTCTTCGCCGAAATCAATCGAGGCGAAGCCATAACTAGCTGTAAGTATTGATACATCCAAATAATTTATACACCGCGTGTAATTTGTTTCCTATTAATTCCTGTTCACTCCTCTCCCCCTCTCTCCCTCTCCCCTCCCCTCCCTCTCCCCCTCTCCCTCTCTTATCCCCTCTTTCTCCCTCTCTTATCCCCTCTTTCTCCCTCCCTTCCTCTCTCTCCCTCTTCCCTCCCTCCCCTACCTCCCCTCCCTCACTCTCTATTTTCCATTCGTATAGTCGGGCAGACTAGTCAACTTGATGTTATACAGATATTGGAGTTTTTGGATATCACTACAATATGAATTCAACATTGGCACATAACATTGGGCTTGAAAATAATAATACGAAGATTGACATGAGCAATTTGTTTGGCTTAACCAATGTTATTTTGCAAACTGGATCGCAGGATTACGTTGAGCCGCAGAATCGGGAAGGGAATACCATTTCAATCATTCATTTCTACGAAATTCTACGAAATTGGAATTTTTTTTTACTTTATGTTTTAAATATTAAATGCGCTCATTAAATACCCAACAAAAACACAAAATTGTCGCTTTTAGGACCAAGAAAATGGGTGCGGTAACTTCAAAATTGATAACTTTCTCTCGTCTTCAACTTTAGGGCTTTAGCGCAAAAGTTGTGTTGTTTAATGAATATATACATATACATATACACGATGTGCTTACATCGACCGAAGACTGAAGCTCCTAAAATGTATTTGTTTTAAAACTTGCTGAGTAACATTATAAAAGTTGAACATTCTAGAAAACTTTCACTGAAAACTTCTATGTTCCCCGGAGCTTACCATTTATTTACATTGTTAGAATTAGAATACATTAGATTACATAATATTACCTTAATAAAAATATTAAAATAATTATGATTAACTATAGACTTGGTCATTGACAAAGATTACATACATAAATTCATTATGTCCTCTAGATTAATGCGAAACGCAAATGTAAACTTTATATCTTCTGAAAGTTATCCTTCTGTCGGTATTTGAATTATTTAAATCTTAGTGTTTCTGTCTTAACGAGTTTCTTTAGTATTCTGAATTTAATTTGATTATAATAACATTTATTTAGCCTGACATTCTAAATATGTAACCAAATGTCTGGTCACAAAGAGGTCCAATTTACATATTTATGTGATTTATCAAAAATCAATTAAGTATCTTTCTTTGAAATCGTTTTACTAGCTTCACCCTGCATAGCGTGTAACGACGACTATGTCTTACCATCCGTTGACCTCAGTCCTCAGACATTTGGAATCAATGTCTTTGTGTTAAATTAATTTTGACTTTCAGGGTCTGAGTGAGCTGGTTCTTGACTCATACATACGTGTATTTCCAGTAATCATAATACTAGAGAAAATACTAAGTCGAAAAGTTAACTGTGGAACATTCGTGAATGAAATAAACGATTCTATCGTTTTAATCTTTGTAGCTCACGATCACAAAAACTGTAAAGTGCTAGAAATGTCATAAATGGGGAATGCGAGTGCTTACAAAACTCTCCTGCGTGCTAAGTGCGAATTTCTTAACGTCCTCAATAGCGTAAAAGTTAACTAAAATTTGTATGGAGTTGGAACGTTTGCCTACGTTTGTCGCTAAGGGCGCTGTTCCAACCGCATACTAATTTGAGTTAACCTATCGAGAAAGTATAATAAAAAAAACTCGCACTAAGCACACTGAACGCAACTTCATTACCTTTGACGTCATTCGAGGCTAAAATGTCGGACGATCTAACTATGGTGTAATTCTATGAAATATATAATAAAAAACAACGATTACGACATGATGCGTTGTGATTACTTTAAAAAAGTGTCAGAATAATATTTAGCGATTTCAAATGCAAAGTTAGGTGTTTCAAAATTGTAGTCAAGTAATTTGATGACTCTTTTAATGTCCATGACCCATGTAATTACTTTTCAACTATTATTTGTTTGATGTCTGTTATGCCATATTATATAATAAAAGTAATTGTTATTACTATTAAACACGACACTCCCATTACACACTTAACACGAGTACGTACAACAAATTATTAGTAAATAAGAAAATTGAATTTAGGCTATAGAGCATGTTTAGGTTGATATGATAATTGATTTTAGTTAGAGAGCAATGTATCCTAAATGTAAAAAATAAAAATGCTTGACGAGAGACAATGCACCAGCAACTAGACATCTTTTTACTGTAACGAGTCTTCCAAAAAAACACAAAGCAATAAACGGATTCATAATTTTGAATAAATCACATTCAACATTTACATTCTAACTTTCTGTAGGTAATGTACAGACGTAGCTACGAATAAAATAATCTTAATTAATTACTATTCATGCTCTGTAGGTACTTAAAACGTGTTCTGCTAACTAAATAGAACTTTTTTTTTACTCTGTGTGGACGTGTCTTTATATTTTAAACACGTTGATTAATACATAGTGCTGTTATAAAAACTATTAAATTTTAATTACGTATTAATAGAGAATAGCATACTATCTAATAGTAGTTAGTAGCAGTGTATTAATATTTAAAGCTACTTTTACGGCTTAATTTCACGTTTTTTTATTATCATTATATTAATTCCGACGTTTTGGATACCACATAATTTTGCGGATGACTGATAATAATTAACTCAAGATTAAATATTTAGATATTGCCCTGTGCTATTTCTGCCTATTTCTGCCGTGAAGCAGTAATGCGTTTCGGTTTGAAGGGTGGGGCAGCCGTTGTAACTATACTTGAGACCTTAGAACTTATATCTCAAGGTGGGTGGCGCATTTACGTTGTAGATGTCTATGGGCTCCAGTAACCACTTAAAACCAGGTGGGCTGTGAGCTCGTCCACCCATCTAAGCAATAATTTTTTTTATTAGATAGCTTTAATTATAGTAATGCGATTCCGATCCGGTGGTAGATTCGGCGAAGCACTGTTCTTGCTAGAGTTAATGTTGACGAACTATCTCAAGTTGAGCCCGTGAGCTCGCTTACTGGTCCGTGAGTAGCTGGATTAGCCCCTTAGGCTACCAGTAATTAGGTAGAGGAAAAAAATTGTAGTAACAGATTGTAAAGGTGTAACTAATTTTATTTTTCACTTTTAACTTGGACAAAGCTATCACAGATTTACAGATATGTACAATAACAAAAATCATGCGTTAATATAAGAGCATGCGAGTTTATCGAGTGAGTGTTCCGTGTATAAAGCAGCAACCAGCGTATAATAATATGTAGTCGTTAAAATAAGTAATATGCTGAGAACAAACAATCTCGTAACATTTATTCTTGATAGTTAATTACAAATAAATCTTGTAATTACATTTTAAACAACTGCGAATATTTTAGTGACTGCTGTATCAGAGGCGGTGGGGTAATTTTAATTAAACTTTTACATCTCAAAGGCTTTAATGAATATTCGTTGACAAATGTTTTCTTTCGTCGTTTATCTCATAAAATAAAGTCAACCCAAAATATACCCAACGTTGTAATTTAATTATTTTTACGACCCGTCGCCTATCCGACCATAACCCGCGGCACCATATGCCTTAGATTGCCTTAAATTGTCAAATTAATATAGAATTTTGTGGTAAGATTAAGGTGTAATCTACACGTATAAATAAAAAACTGTCGTCTGTGTACATTTATCATTCATGGGATTATGAGGGAAACTTTAGGGTTTTTATTTGTTGCTTAGATTCGTGATGAGATCACGGCCGACTTGGTTTTAAGTGGTTGCTAGAGCCTGAAAACATGAATTCTAACTCTGTTTTATAGTAAAACGGCTGCTTCATCCTTCAAACCGAAACATATTATTGCTTCACCGCAGAAATAGGCATCGTGTGGGCTCACAACACGCTCTACTACCAGTGAATAGTACCATCTGCGAACGATAGGTAGCTTGCGAGTAACATAAAAAAAGTGTTTTTCATTTAAAGGCAATTAGTGATGGTCACAGAGCAACGTGACCGGGTTCCGCTAGTGAACAATACAGCGTTTATAATGCTACTGAAGAAATTAGCATAGCTCGAAGTGCCCACAAAGACTATTCCCACATGCTCTATATCTTTTTTTTTATTTTGTCATAACTAGCCTTGCGCAAAGTGACGCCGGACATGCAGACCCACAAGAATCCGACTCTCCGTCAAGGCCCGGCGCCGTTCAAAGCGACGTCGGCCGCCGGACACAAGCCGCTGCCGCAGCCCGGCGCTGGACAACTGGACAAGCCGCCCGTCTTCACTCGGGACGGCAAGAAGTGGCTTATCGTGAGTGCTCTAATAACATTTTTATCTATACTAATATATAAATCTACAGTAGTTTTTACGGATGTTCCGTTATAATTACTGAACCGTGCATCCGATTGACTTGAAACTTGGTATCCATGTAGAAAATACATGTATGTACTTAATGGATAGACTAATATTTATATGAGTGTTGGACTACCTACACCAGTTGCGGGGGCGTTAATGATGAGAATCTTTGTGGTAGTGAGAAATAATAATGTTAATTTTAAAGGCCCAGCGAAGCGGACGGGTACAGCTAGTTTGTAATATAATCATTTGGAAACTGTTAAAATGTTTTGAACATAATATTATTACAGTCCTTAAATTATTATGTTTTCATTGGTAAGACACGTTAGCAATTTCAAGGATCTTAATGATCTTAATGAAAAACTGGAAGTAAATGAAATTGTAGTGAAATTCATTCAAATACCATTAAAACTTAAGTAATCCACAGCAAAGCTAATAATATAATTAAGTTACATGTAGTCCTATTTTTTAATTATTAAGATTTGACCTATTGGTTTAAAAATCAATGCGACAGCTCTTTTTTCAGGACCTTTTTTGGAGCCTTTAACAAATATCCCCAAATTTGACCATCGGTCTACAGTTGACACGGGCATTTTCACCCAAAGAAAAATGAATATACAAGAATAAATTAATGTAACAATATCTTGAAAGAAATCTAAATTCTCTTTGCAGGAGTACCAAAAGGGCAACTCCAATTTAGTGGTCGAGAACGCGGACATGAACAACGTTGTGTACATGTTCCGTTGTCGCGACTCCGCCCTGACGGTCCGCGGGAAGGTCAACGGGGTCGTGCTGGACTCGTGCACCAAGTGCGCGGTCGTGTTCGACAACCTCGTATCCAGCATCGAGTTCGTCAACTGCCAGTCCGTACAGATGCAGGTCAGTCGCGAATACAATTTTTTTTAAGGAATTTTATGACCTGGTAACTAAGACCTTTAAGTCATGTCTTATTTTAATTTATTATTTTCTTATTATATTCTTATTTTTATGAAAAATGATAATATGAGACATTAATCAACTGGGATGAAATTAAATTAAATGACATGATATGGGATGAAATATAACCTCAGTAAAATGGTGGTCATTTACTGAGATTTTTGAGGGGACTTTTTGGGGGATCCCGAGAAGTTACGTCCAATGGCTTTATTTCATTTTTCCACATTATTTGTGACAACGTTTTCATAAACAAATGCTTGAAGAAGAAGATGAAGAAGATGAAGAAATATGAAAATATTACGTAAATGAAAAAAAAAACAAGCAATGCAAATAAAAATATATTAATTTAGAAGAACTTCAAATAGCAATATTGTCAGAACATTCTTCGTCGTATTCGTTTTCTTTTTTAACTTCTTCGATGGTCAATAGACGGCCGGGCTCCGCCGGCATCATCGACAACAACGCAGGTCTCGTTACGTGACTGCTGTATTCGCATTGCGAAGAATGGGAGCAGACGTCACCGTACTGTTGGAAGTCGCATTCAGCTGTGTCTAAAAGATCCTGCTTGAAACAACATTTCAATTTCATCAGAAATTAGGTACACATCGGTTCTAAGTGCAGAAATGTACACTATAAAATAGACTGACGTGAGGATCCGTGCTTTAGATACGGGGTCACTAAACAGAAGTGCATTTCGAGACACTATAAATAAATTGAGGGGTAGGTTAATATTGTTCATATTGTTATTGTTTTGCGTTTATATAGTCGTAGAGATTTGCAGTTGGCAGCAGCTTGGTTGTGCCAAGGTTGTTGTATGGATATGGAATGAGTATATCAGAGAAAGTGTGAAAGTAGCCCCGGTAATCAACAAATTAAAGAGCGGACGGTTAGCGTGGTATGGACATATGATGTGTACAGAGAAGATACATGTGACTAGGAGATGTATGGAATTGGTAGTGTATGTCCATGAGTGACAGCGACTATTCATCATGAAGCGGGCCGCAGGCTCGTCTGCTAATATAGGCAATAAATAAATATTGACTTGTGGTTTCACACCACACCCTGTATATGGATAAGTTTTAAATTTCGATTAAAAAAAATTGATATTACTAACCCCAGTGTATATGCACGGGCTGGCCTTATTCTCTTGCGTCCAGTTCGCGGCGTATTCACTGTTCAAATCACTACTGCTGTTCCTCAAATCGCTGTCTCCTGAATCTGAGGAATCGTTTGGCTTCGTGTAATCTCCCCGGGCCTTACGAGATGCCACATCGGCCGAATGCGTGTCGATATTCAGTATAGTCAATTCACTATTGATCACCATACTAAGAGTGTTTTGCCAATCTTCTAGAAGCTTTTTTACGCTCTCCATCTAAAATATTGATGAGATGTGTGAATTGAAATAAACAAAAAAAATATTATTCTAAAATAAAAAATAAATTTTTACTTTTTACTGGTGGTACCTCTTGTGAGTGTGCGCGGATAGGTACCACCACCCTGCATATTTCTGCCTTGAAGCAGTAATGCGTTTCGGTTTGAAGGGTGGGGCATGTAACTACACTGAGATCTTAGAACTTATATCTCAATCTGGGTGGTGCATTTACGTTGTAGATGTCTATGGACTCCAGTAACCACTTAACACCAGATGGGCTGTGAGCTCGTCCACCGATCTAAGCAATAAAAAAAAAAAGATTTTAGACTCATTACCTTTTTCTTGATCATGGCATGACGGTTTGCACGCCTCAGTCTTTTTTGTTTTATATAGTGTTTCAAATAAGCAACTTTATACACATTTGTAACGTTGACAATCTTCACGCGACAGTCTTGGCGGAGGTCTCCGTCGCTGAGCGATGAGTAAATGCTGTTTTCTGGCGATGGACTCTCATTTGGCAGCTGCTCTCCGCAGTCCATTTTACCAGGTTGTCGTTCAGATACATTGACCTGGTCACATTTCATTTCTTTTAATAATCGTATAAGGAACTCCCGATCTGGAATTTTAAACATGTATTTTTTTTTATTGCTACCATGCCGATAGTCTTGAGAGGCTATTTCAACTTCGCCTTGATGTGTAGGTGAGCTCACGGGGTTCAAACCGAAGTGTTGCTAATACTGGCCCTAAAGAAGTGCTTTGCAGAATCTTCCACCGGATCGGAAACGCGACCCACTGAGAAGATCCGGCGAGAAACTCAGTGTGCTTTTTTTTTTGTATTTTCTCATCTGCACTACGAAAGTTTCAAAGTTCAAGTTATTTTAGTCTAAGAGGAAAGGGTGAATGAAACTATTATTTCGAAAAATATCTAAATAAAGTAGAAGTATCTTGAGTAAAACAAGGTTTTATTGAAGCAAAATAAATAAACCTATGTATTTTTTTTTAATACAAATTGGATTTAGTAATGTAATTTCGTTTACAGGATGCATACTATTCGTATAGTTAAATCATTTTTTCATTAAATTTAGATATCGTTTTCTGCTTGTGTGTCTCATAAATTGAAATCAACTTACTTTCTTGCGGGGTCGAATGAGATAGAGCGTCGTGGTCGTTGTCCCAAGCGGCGCCTTCGAGTGTACGTCGGAGCGCCTCGTCCGTGGCTATGACGTCACGCACGCGCGCCCGCACCCTCCTCAAGCGTTCCGCGTCTCTACGCAATTGCTCCGTTCGTTCCGTGAATTCGGCATCACGTACACACAATTTTGTATTCACTATCTGAATCTACCCTTCAAACAAATATCTTGATAAGCCTGAATAATAAACTCTATAAAGTCGGTCCGTATGAGCACGAATAATAAAATAGTAATAACCTGTAGTTGAATATCTTGAAGTTCGTTTTGCTTTCGTTTTATTCTTTCCCGCGATGTCAAATATATATTCTTCACCAGCGTGTACATGTAAATTGCCGTCGGGACATATTTAACAAAATATAATGCCTGCATAATAATACATTTTATACATAAATAAATTTGTTTGATTTTAAGTCCTTCAACAAAAATTATTTGTGAATTGATGTCGAATTTATTTGACTGTGGAACGTTATCACTTAACACTGGGTAGATTAAGACACTAGACGAGATGCCATACTAAAAAAAATATAGAAATCGTCAGGAGACTTCTTTGATAAAGCTACGCGACACGATCTTATCCCCGCCCCAATAACTACATATTCGACCACGCATCCGGCAAAGAAAAGCCGCCGTCGCCCAAAAATTCGGAATCACTCTCGGTGCTTTTAAGCCTCTAAGCACCGGTCACCATTTTCGTTGAACTCGTCGAATATGGTCAAAAATTGGATGCGCAACCTAGGCCATAGACACAACCCACTTAGTTTCTCGCCGGATAATCTCAGCGGGTCGCGATTCCCATCCGGTGGTAGATTCAACGAAGCACTGCTCTTGCTAGGGCTATTGAGCTGACCTACTGGTCCGTGATTAGCTGGAATAACCCCGTAGGTTACCAGCGATTAGGTACGCGATAAAAATCTAAAAATATAAAAGAAAAACATACCAAAGCTGTGAAAGTAAAATGCGTATAAAGTCCATAAAAAAAACTGATCCAAAATTGCATAAACGGCACACCGTATTGGTGTAGAACCGTGCTCCAATATTGCTCCCAACTCCATGAAACACCATTACTAACATCTACAGCATCATTTCTTTCCCATTCGTCTTTCATGATTGCGAAACAAAGTAATTTACATTAAATTATTTGTGAACCTTTGTATACAAAGTTAAATTAACCGTCAATCTCACTTTCTTCATGGCATTTATAAAAAAAAAAAGAATTACAAAATATTATGAGAAATAAACGGTTACGATAAAAATCACAGCTGACAGCAGAATTGCTTTATGTGTCTGTCAGAAATATTTAATAAAAAAGTTTTTTTTATAAATTTTTTAAGCAAAATTATTCAAAATTGTTTCTGAAGGATAAAGTTTTTTCATTATAGAAGACTTTTTTTATTAAAAGCTTAATTCTGAAAACGTGACGAATACAAATTATTGTTTGTAAAATGGATCTGTTTGTTTCGTCGGAGAAATCGTTGGCTTTGGTAGGATCGTGTTTCATGTTTATCTATAATTATTTGACTGAAAATTTTAAATATTAATATATTTTTTTAACTTGAATATACTGTCAATCTCCCATCTTAAGACGCAAGGCCGGTGTTCCATTCACATTAGATTAACGAAGGTTTTACGCATTTTTTTTATTTTTCATTTTCTTTTCCCTACGATATTTTTAATGAACTCACGCTCCACCTCATAACGTGACAGTCGTCACCCATCACGCAACTAGCATGCTGACTCGCAACCGGGCTTGCAGTGATTTTTAAAAGATTAGGATATATTTTGCGGTAAAAATAGTTTTTCTATTCTTCTTTAAGACACAAGCCCGTAGTCTCAATTTTAGTATTACAATCGTCTCACCCTACTTCAACACTAAACTGCTTCACGTCAGAACTAAAAACGATGATTGTAGCTACCCGTGCGGGCCCACACCGCCCCACCATTAACTAGTAATTAAACTGAATTTATTTGTAATTCTTTTTACACTTTTTTTTATTGCTTAGGTGGGTGGACGAGCTCACAGCCCACCTGGTGTTAAGTGGTTACTGGAGCCCATAGACATCCACAACGTAAACGCGCCACCCACCTTGAGATATAAGTTCTAAGGTCTCAAGTATAGCTACACAATACTATTCCTTCATCGTTGAAAACATGTCGCTTTTCTACCCACCCAAACCCGCTTTAATTCTTTGCATTAATCCGTTCAAAGGTATTGGGCAAAGTTCCAACCGTTTCCATCGACAAGACCGACGGATGTCAGATATATCTGTCGCCGGAATCGCTGGACGTCGAAATCGTCAGCTCCAAGTCATCGGAGATGAACGTTTTGATACCCAAGGCTAATGGCGATTACGTGAGTACTGTTTATGTTAATACGGTTTTGGTTTTGTATTGTTTTATACTGTAGTGTGCTAAACACTAAACATTATTGATTTTCTCTGAATTAGGACGAGGTTTTATTTATTTTTTGCTTCAACTTTATGCACAAAAGTACAGTGGCGGACTTAATGCCTAAGACATTCTCTATCAGTCAATCAAAGGTGGTCTAAAGCCCTTTGGTGGGTGCATTCCTTTTGAGAAATGAAAAAGATAATGATATGTATATGAAAGGTTAATGGCTATTGGGTTTAGGCGATATTTCGGTTAATACGTAACATCTTTGTAATTAAAGGTCCGTTTTATTTGATATTAGTATCAAAAATTCGATATTTTTAATTGAACTTCAATTATGCTTACCAAATTCACATAGCTGAAATGTTTGGTTGTCATGATATTAAACATTAAACGACTATCCTGGAAATTTGCAAAAATGTCGCCTAAACTAAATAGCCTTTACCCGTCGATATACAAATACGAAAACACACTCATGTCTTAGTATAGAGGTTGGGGAAGTGAATACCTGATCCGGTAGACCGAATGGTAAACAGTCGACGTCGCCCTAATCACGTCATTACGGATCTTCCCGATCGATTAACGCTGCTTTTATGTGCCTCAAGCACCGGTCACCGTCCTCGCCGAACCCGTCGCTTGCGACGAAGAGCTCGACGAGTGAATTAACCCATAGACATAGCCCACTGAGTTTCTCGTTAATAACACATTGTTTTGTTGCAGACCGAACACGCGATCCCCGAGCAGTTCAAGACGGTACTGAACAAGCCGGCCGGCCTCACCACGACGCCCGTCGAGAACAAGGGCTAACTCTGACTCGCTTCCGAGAACTCGATACTACTAACATTATTAACTCGTCTCGTCTTTAGTAAACTTGCTGTAACCTAAGGCGCGAGATACACACAAACGGCGTAAGGCTTAAAAGAACGCGTCCATTGGCCCGCGTCGGACGCACCGCACGCAACAGACTTTATTTTGCTTTGTACGATTTCAGTGCTGCGTCCACTATCCGCGCCGCCCGCACCGAAAGCCGGCATTTATGAGCAAAAATTACAAAGCAAAATAAAGTTGGCCAATGAACGCATAGCTTAAGGCGCGGCGCAGGCGTGGAACGGACACAACACGGATTTAAATTATATAGAAGAGGCGAAGTGAATTTATAGGCTGATTTCGTTGAATTAGCATACCTTCCTCTACAAATGACGTAGATGCGCTTGATTTGTGATATACTGCTTGCGTGACGCTTCAGTTATGACCGAGTGTAATTCACAATACGTTTCCTTAGTACATTTTGTATGCAAAAGGTTTTGAAATTGCGCCACGCCGAACTCCTCGCCGTATATGTGTATTTCCCGACTAACGGTAGTGATTAGAGTATTATCATTGACAATTTTCGATTTGCATTCGAAATAAACGAATTAGCTGGTCGCGTCTATTATTAACATATTTTGTATCGAGACGAGGGTAAACTGTTTAATTTAAATGTACCGTGAATGACGCACTCGTCTCATGGTATTATTAGCACACAAACATTACCTATGATAAAACCATAAAGATATTGATCGAGTTCTCGAATAACATATTGTATCATTATTATTATTATTATCAATAATATAATAATAACATCCTCGTTTCTATATATAATTTCGCTCGTTCGTGTAGTTCTTTAAAATTAATATTGTAAATCTATAATCTAGATGTGAACTGTATTCAGTATTTATTGGTCTTATTTTTTCTTGTATAATAATACAATAATGTTCCTTGCATTCGTGCTTGACGTTTTGGATGTTTTTTTTTTTTGTAATGATATTACGTACGCTGTATCTCGTGTCTCGTCGGCTTGGAGTACCGTCAGGTACTGGTCTTGGAGTCGCTTCACAAATTTTCTAAATCTCTTACCGGTTCACGGATTCGTAATTGTCTGGATTGACTGAAATAGACAGTCGCCGCTTCGGTCCCCGGACCACAAGCGTCTGTTTACTAGTAAGTTATTGCGTGGTGTGTGATTATCTCGTGTTTTTGAAGGCTTTCTCTCGTTCTTTGCTAACGATGTAAAGTAAATACACGTTATTGTATAACCCCGTGATTTGCTTCGATCTTGGTCTAATTATACTATATTATATTTTGTATCGACCCGACAGAGTTTTGTAGTAGTCATTTTTTTTTAAATTAGGACATGCCCTAATTTATATTTGTGTATTTTAATTTGTTTGTATTCAAGTAAAAGTATTATGCATCATAAATGTCGATTAGTTTACATTGTGTTCGTTTAGTGACAATTTGAATGAATATTCTATTTATTTATGCTATTCTCAACCTAATTATAATGCTGTATTGAAAAATTTTGCATTTTGTTAATTTATTTGTCGAGAGATTAAAATTTATTTTTAAGAAATTTGTTCGTTTTATACCATACGAATACTGTGGAAGTTTTAATTAAAAATGCATATTCAATAATTGAACGAGTTTATTATCGTGATTGTGGTCGTCCATTTGAATCTCACCGAGTGTGCTGCCGACATTGAGACTCACACGGACAAGGATACTCTAATATAAATAATAATTGAATAGTACAATAAAACTGGACGCAAACTAAACTATATATACAAACGGCCCAACAGACGCACAGTTTTATATGGCATAGAAAAAGTGGTAAGTGTAAATATGTTATACATCTATTGTTGCTATGGTTTGCCAATTAACGCTAAAACACAAACTTACAAAATATCAGTCGAATGAGAATATACTCTACGTAAGTACTGGCTTATCCTAAGTCGTTCGTTTTAATCGGGATCTAAGCTAGTGTTGTTTAGGGGCTTGCTGCATTGCCATTCGTCGCTGCCGTCAGAACATTCTAGAAACCCGTTGCACACGCTCGACGGCGGCAGGCACTCGCCGAGGGGACACCTGTGCCCTCTGCAAGTGTCTACTCTATGTCGCCGGTTCTCTGCGACTTCTAAGTCCGCGTAGAACTCCTCGTTCGATTCGTTCTCGTCGAGTTCGGTGTCGTTGTGCGCTGGAGTGTTGGTAGCGATCACCGAGTCGATCCAGTCGATGTAGTTTGAGACTTTGGTGTAGACGCCCGGGCGATTCGCCCGAGCGCAACCGTATCCGTTGCTGGTCACACCGTAGATATACCATCTTCCGGATTCCTAAAAAAAAAAAAACAATAACTTTCATAAATACTCACGGACTGAATTATGTTCTTAATTCGAATATACGTATGATGACAATGTAGGTAAAAGCGGGTGATTTATACAAGCGTTAGAGGACTTTTTTATAAAAACAGATTTCAAAGTATATCTCACTAAATGAAATGTCGTTTTTGGTTGTACGATTCATTACACAAAAAAAAAGCCGTCGTGTCATATTTGAGTACTTACAAATTGTTCATTCAGTAAACCTAAATCTAACTAACAACTATTCATAATTACTTAAATATTTTCGCTACGATTATTCTTTCGTGTTAAATGAATTATTCGTGTCTGAGACTACATAATTACTTAAACATTTTCGCTACATTATTCTCTCGTGTTAAATCAATTATTCGTGTCTGAGACTGCATAATTACTTAAACATTTTCGCTACGATTATTCTTTCTTACTAAATCAATTATTCGTGTCTGAGACTGCATAATTACTTAAATATTTTCGCTACATTATTCTCTCGTGCTAAATCAATTATTCGTATCTGAGACTGCATAATTACTTAAAAATTTTCGCTACATTCTCTCGTGTTAAATCAATTATTCGTGTCTGAGACTGCATAATTACTTAAAAACTTTCGCTACATTCTCTCGTGTTAAATCAATTATTCGTGTCTGAGACTGCATAATTACTTAAAAACTTTCGCTACATTCTCTCGTGTTAAATCAATTATTCGTGTCTGAGACTGCATAATTACTTAAACATTTTCGCTACGATTATTCTTTCTTACTAAATCAATTATTCGTGTATGAGACTGCATAATTACTTAAACATTTTCGCTACGATTATTCTCTCGTGCTAAATTCGTGTCTGAGACATGCTAACCTGACACATTAGTGGTCCCCCCGAATCCCCGAGACAAGCGTCGCGGCCGCCGCGGTCGTATCCGGCGCAGAACATGTCGTCGGTGACTCTGTACAAGGGGAGCAAGCGCGTGCGACGCCGGCACTCCGCGCTCGATATCACCGGTAACTCCACCTCTTGCAGGGTGTCCGCTGAAAACAGATGTTACGTATTATAATCATTTGAGTACGATCGTATTACGATTGAGTTTTCCAAAAACGAATTCTTAGAACGAAAAAAAGGACTAATGCGCAACAGTTTAATAAGAAAAATTTATGTATTATAAAATGTATATAAATGTTACTAATAATTACTATCGTCGGTTGTCGTCGGACGTTTCGATTACAGTAAAAGCTCCTTATATGCGCTTCCTTTATTAGCGTTTTAAAAAAAGCAACCCAACTTTTAGAAATAGCTTCGTAAGGAACGTAGGTATACTTCGCGCATAAACGGCTTTTACTGTACTTTACTTTCATTTTGATTCCGTAAAATGTTATCAGTTACACGAGTCGTCGCCGTTTTAAGTCGTCGTGGCCTAAAGGATAAGAAGTCCGGTGCATTCGTGTTGAGCGATGCACCGGTGTTCGAATCCGAGGCGAGTACCGATTTTTCTAATGAAATGCGTACTCAACAAATGTTCACGATTTACTTCCACGGTGAAGGAATAACATCGTGTAATAAAAATCAAACCCGCAAAATTATAATTTGCGTAATTACTGGTGGTAGGACCTCTTGTGAGTCCGCGCGGGTGGGTGCGACCACCCTGCCTATTTCTGCCGTGAAGCAGTAATGTGTTTCGGTTTGAAGGGTGGGGCAGCCGTTGTAACTTAACCACTAACACCAGGTGGGCTGTGAGCTCGTCCACCCATCTAAGAAAGAAGAAAGAAGAAAAAAAAATACTAACGGAAAACTCGTTCGTGCTCGTACAATTGCCCCCAGCCGACGACCGTGCAGTGTCGTCCGGGGGGCGGCATGTGGTACGCCGGCGGCAGGCAGGCGGGTCGGAGCCGTGCGTGCATGGCGCCGCGCTCCAGCCGCAACAGCGCGATGTCGTTCCGGAACCCGCGCGACATGTACTTGGGGTGCGTCACAACCTGCACCACGCGCGACACCCGCTCCCACGGCCCCCGAGGCCACGCCCCCCGCCGCAACGCGCCCAGTCGCGCCACCCAGTGCGCTTCTGTGGCTCTGTTACATTTAAATAAAACATTATTACCTAGTTTTTTTTATGAGGTGGCCTGGAGGCCTTTCCGCTGTCACAGGGGCTCAGCCAGAAGGAGCGGGATTTGGTAACAGCTACCTAAGCACCTTCAAGGGAGACCTAACAACTCAAGAGTAGCTGCTTCGCGAATGAATCTACTACCGGATCGGAATCGTGACCCGCTGAGAAGATCCGGCGAGAAACTCAACGGACTGATGTTTAGGTTAGGTTGCACGTCGAAGTCTTTGCCGAGTTCGACGAGTACGGTTACCGGGGTCCCTACTCCTAATGTTAGAGCGGAAGGCGTCTAATGCAAGGGCTATTGGATCTGATTGGTCCGTAAGGACGTGTCGTAGTCGACGACAGTGACTGGCATTATTACCTAGTATTTGATACAATCAATACACGCATGTGACTAACTACAACAAGTCCGTGTGCTTACTGCGATTTTTGAACGTTTTCGATAGTGTAAAAGTTACCGCAAATTCGTATGTAGTTCGAACAGCGCCCCTAGCGTTCTAACTTCATATAAATTTTAGGTAACTTCACGCTATCGATAACGTTAGAAAACTCGCACTAAGCACACAGATTTAAGTAGCCGAATTAACTGGTAAAATAAAATTATTAATGACTTGGTTTATTATAATTCAAACTATCGAAAAGTAAAAAAATGAATGATCCATTATTGGATTTAATTGTGTCTCAAAACGATCTTTATAGATTTTCAACTCCCAAATATATACTAACTGGTAGAAACAGTGGCTGGCTGAGAGTAACCACTGCGGGTGTATGAGAGTGGCTCCACATTGGAAGTCGCCGTCCCTGTAGAGAGCCGCCTGCCACGGCCAGGCGCCGGCTACTGCTGCATCGCCTCCCACCACCCTGCTCCGGCGCACCCATTCCGTTACATCCCTGTGCAAACAACTTGTTTGTGCCGGTCACAGTTACTTAGTACTCTGAATAGATAGAATCTGCGTCCTCGTATAAAAAGACTTAGACGAATGAGTACGCATCTAAGACCAGCACAAAGAAGTTGTTTGAACGCGAATTACTACAAACACTAGCATTATATTAAAATTATTGTGTGGGTATAGGTATTTACTTATCGGTGGTCAGTAATTTACGGAACAGAAAACAAGTATGAATTTCCCAGGACGTGCCCAGCAGCTTTCCTTGAATGGCAAAGAAACAAGAATGATATTTATGAAGATGTACCAAGAGGCCTCGGATACCACAGTCTGAACGCTGCTGCTTATTTTGAAGCAGTCGAAGTCTCAATTTGCAATGAAATTTTAAAACTTAAATTCATATTTGCTTCAGTAGACAGGTGGTGCGTGCGGACTTAAAACATGCCCTGCCATTGATATTTAACATTACTGCACGCAATCTGAATACACTGTGTTACTGGTGGTAGGACCTCCTGTGAGTCCGCGCGGCTGGGTACCACCACCCTGCCTATTTCTGTCGTGAAGCAGTAATGCGTTTCGGTTTGAAGGGTGGGGTAGCCGTTCTAACTATACTTGAGACCTTCTTATATCTCTAGGTAGGTGGCGCAGTTACGTTGTGGATGTCTATGGGCTCCAAGTAACCACTTAACACCAGGTGGGCTGTGAGCTCGTCCACCCATATAAGTAATAAAAAAAAACGCTTTTCAAACCAATAAACACTAATTTCTTCCAACACATGATTAGCCGAGTTCATTAAAATAAGATTCAAACCTTGGTTGCTGAGCATCAGCGTGTGGTCGTATTCCGCAGTCTAAGTCTGTGCAGCGTACTCGCAATGCCTTCCGTCGCTTGCATGCGGACCGACGGAACGTGAGCCGCGTGTCTGCTGCGCGGGCCCCCGCGTTGTGCCACACCTCCCAGTAGCCGTGCGGACTCGCCTTGCGACCCTCGCGAGCTTCGCGGGCCCAACCCGCATCGCTGATGATACAGTATCGAATTATAGCTCACTGAGTTTCTCGCCGGATCTTCTAGTGGGTCGCGTTTCCGATCCGGTGGAAGATTCTGCGAAGCACTGCTCTCGCTAGGGCCAGTGTTAGTAACACTCCCGGTTTTAGCAGTAGGCAGCGGCTTGGCTCTGCCCCTGGCATTGCTGAAATCCATGGGCGACGGTAACCACTCACCATCAGGTGGACCGTATGCCTACAAGGGTAATAAAAAAAGCCCCGTGAACTTACCTCGTGAACTTACCTACACGTCAATGCGAAGCTGAAATAGCCTCTCAAGGCTATCAGCGTAGTTATAAAAAAAGACATAACCATTGAATTATATAAAATATGTACATGATAATAAATAAAAGAATGTGTGTTCGTTTGTGGTTTACGAAAACTATGCAGCCTGGCTATGGGTACAATAACGATGCGGTCTTGTATTGGCAATGTACCAGAACAACCGATGGGGATGTTTCGTAAGCCATTTCGTATAAAATACATAATAATATAATTCTTATCCGCCTTTATTCATACAAAATACTTTTTTATTTTCAGTTATTTTTTCACTTTATTAATTATTTAATATGTTTTAAGTACTGTTATTAATATTAATCTAATTACAATAGTTTCCTTCATAAATTAATTTTTGGATTACTTAAATTTATCATTATTTATTGTAATTTTTGTCCGTTTGTCTATTATAGACATAGATATCCTCCAACTGCTTCCATAGGCCTCCATAGGCTCCTGTTTCAGCTGTTCTGTTCAGATGCCATTTCGTATACTACTATGTTATAGTAAAATTAAATAAAAATCGAATATAATCGAAATTATTGTAAAATAACGAATTGGATTGAAGGAGACATAGCTTGTAATAAAATTCTGCTACTATTGTAGATGGGCAAGCGAACTGGCGAGACCATCTGGTATTAACCGATAACCGGAACAGATAATGAAAATGAAACACGGCCACCTCGAAATAAGCAGGTGTTTTAAGATAAGATCGAAGTGTCGCACGTAATGCAATGACTAGCCCTACCCTTCAAGCTGGAAAGTATGGTGGATTACCTACTTGTGTGGTTTCTGTTAATATTGTTGATCGAAGGTTTCTAAACATGCCTTGCCATAAAAAAATACCTATCTCACGCTAGTACTACAATGTGGTGACGTCCTATTATGATAATTACCGCAGTTCGATTTGACATTTTTTGAATGCTAAAAAATTTCCAACCGAACTATTATAAACTTCCATACCTTATAGATTTAAATAAAAAAACATACCCACAGTTTTCTTAATAAATTTAGCAACGTATACTCACTTGTACGTCATAGCTCGACACACCGCCCGACCGAGGTCTGGCAATTTTAGTGAGCTGTGCGCCTGCTCAACCACATCGGTAAAACTTTCTACACAGAGTCTACCCCATACGCCACGTTTCCGCACCATGACATAACCTGAGGAAGTAGAAAACCAGTATTTTTATTTATTTATTGCATACATGGGACGAGCTCACAGCCCACCTGGTGTTAAATGTTTACCGGAGCCCATAACCATCTTCAACATTAATGCCACCACACACCTTGAGATATAAGTTCTAAGGTCTTAGTATAGTTTCAAAGGCTGCCCCAACCTTAAAAACCAAAACGCATTACTATTTCACGGTAGAAATAGGCGGGGAGTTGGAACTACCCGTACCGACTCGCAAAAGGTCCTACCACCAGTAACATAAAACATTTTTTTTTTTTTCATTGAGCGGAAATGTCTGTATCTAAATTGTTTATGGGTCGAAACAAACCTTCCTCGTTGTACGGAATGACTTCATTATTTTCTAGCTCGTCCGCTAACGTAACGCAACTCTTCTCATCATCTCCTAGAGGACAGTCAGGTGTTCCATCACAAACTTTGATCATATCAATACATTGACGGGAATTAGCACAAACATATTGTTCTTCTTTGCACCAATCTACAAAACAAATCGATCTTTAATTTACTGCCCAAAGATTTATAGCTAATGGATAAGATTATAATATGTATAAACTTATTTGCTCACCGCATTTATTTTCATCAGAATAATCCCAACAATCAACAACGCCGTCACATATCTTAGACTGTGAGTACTCGGCCTTCAAATAGTCTGCACAAGTACATGATCTCTCGTCTTCCCCTTGAGGGCAATCTAGCAATCGATTGCAACGTGAAGTTAACGGCAGGCAAGGACCGTTTACGCATTGAAATGATGTTAAATTATTACATTCTTCTGAAATCAGAAAATCGCTACAATCTATAGCAAACTGTTAAGATAAAAATGGGATAAATTTTAATTAAACAAAAAAAAACTAATATAGGCAAATAAGAATCACATTAAAAGTCGTAATTTGCTATTAGTATTATTTTACTGTTTACTTTACTTCAAAAATTTGTCTTTAAAGCTAACCTTCTTCAATTACTTCCTTGACAAAGTAAACGTTATTATCCTTAGAAGGCTTGCCGAAAGCCTTGTCCGGTTTTCCAAGTTTGTTTTCATCTTGTTTTGTGGATTGAGCTTTGTTGAAAGTTTTCGTCAATATTTGAAATCCAGCTTGGTTTAATGTGTAGCTAGAAGGAATCGCTTTCGTCGAGATCACACCTCCGGGTGAACGAAATAAAGTATTATTGTTGGAATCAGAAATTGTAGCTAAATTAGCAAGTTGTTTTAATTTTTCGACCGATAAAGAATTTGTTTGATTTACGGGTATTTCCAGAACTATGTCTGGCTCCAACTTCAATTCATACGCAGGTAGATTTTGTGTTTTATTGGCTTGTTTACTACTGACACTGCCTGTTACATGGTAAGAGACCCTATAAGTGCCTTCAGGTAAATCAGTATTTATGTTTCCATCTGGTAAATGTATGTCATCGTTGGATTTAGGAAGTCTGTTGCTGTTTGTTGAACTTTCAGCTGCTTCTATTGCTTCTATAATTCCTGTAAGGTTCTTTGAATCTGTCAAATGATTTAATTCCGTGGGATAACTATTTTCAGTTTTTTTAGTATCAATGAATTCAGATCCATCATCATTTAAATTTTCATTTTCTTTGTAATATTCTTCATTCAAACTACTAACAAGTTTTTGTGGTTCTATGTTTTCACGAAAAAAACCACGTGAATTGTCCTTGTTAGTTTTCAATTCGGGTTTGATTTTAGGCCTTGGCCTCAATGGTCTGTTTACGCCTAGATTAGATTTCGCAGGAAGTAATGTTATTACATTAGTAGTAGTAATTTCCATTTCATAATCCGGTACTACTTCTACAGAGCCCCTCATTTTAGTAAATTCT
Source organism: Bombyx mori (assembly GCF_030269925.1). Lineage (NCBI taxonomy): Eukaryota > Metazoa > Arthropoda > Insecta > Lepidoptera > Bombycidae > Bombyx > Bombyx mori. The sequence continues at coordinate 12,129,570 of NC_085111.1, forward strand.
AGTTCCTCTTCCTCTTCAGTTTCGCTTTCTTCCAATTTTGTACTATTTTCTGTTGTTGATATTTGTGAATACTTTTTAATAATATCTGTTAAATTTTTTAATAGTGAAACCTTGCCGGAAAATTTTGGCGTTGTGTTCGGAAATACAGCTTCGTTTTTCGTTATTATAGCTTGTAAAGTATCATTATAATATTTTTCAGGTGAAGTTTTACTAAACGTGTCGTTATCATTAGTAGAAGTGTTGACTAATTCCCAGGTGTGATGCGGAACAGTTGTACTGGGTATCATTGATACTTTGTCATTAGGACGTTTCGTTGTATTTTCTTTAGTTTCATGATGTTTTTTATCTACAAAAGTTGTGGCAGTCGTTGTAACAGTAGTGTTGACGACTTTTGTAACAAACGTGATTGATTCTGAAGTAGACTTAGGAGTGCTTGCAGTAGAGGACCTGGTCGTCGAGGTGGCTGTTGTTGTTACAGGATATGTAGTAGTATTATTTCTTTTTATGATAGACGCACCATCGACGGAAACTCTCTCTGTATTTTCTTGTTGAGCAAACTGTAAAACACTTAAGACAGCCGAAGCTGTTTTATCTTTAGGTGGTCTTTCAACTGGTTTACCGTCATCCATCTTGCTAGGGTCTTGTTCAGCTGTTGCTTCAACTACGCTACCGATTTTATCAACAGGTATAGGATGTGGTTTTGGGTATTTTGATCCTAAGGTTTCCATGTTCTTTAAAGGTGGAGCAAAAGTGGGAAGGGTAAAACTGGTATAAACCGGACTAGGGGCGTACACCTCGGCTTCTAAGCCCGGATTAACGTTGTATAATCCAGGGCGGCGTGTAGTTGTCAGTCTTTTTTGAACTGGTGGAATTGGAGTAAGCATACTTTCCAGAATAGAAACGTCATCCACGACTTCAGCGACTCCCATTCTATCCTCAGCGTTAAGTTCATCTGGAATTTCGAATTTTGGCGATGCCTTAGGGGTAGAATCGAAATAGGGCTGGGTTATTGGTCTCCATGGTTCATTATCGATAACATGTGGAACAGTAAATAGTGTATCAATTTTAGGCAAGTCTTTATAGTGGTTTTCATTTGTTAAAAGATCAAGTAAAATTTGTGATACATTAGTGGTTGTTGTTGGTGTTCCCATTGTTGATGTCGAAGTTGTTGATGTTGACGTTGTTTTAATTTTAGTTGTAGTCGTGTCTTTTCTTAGTGAAGGCTCAGTTCTTGGTTTAACGTTAAGAGTCGATTTTATTGTGAACGGCCTAGTTTTTGCTGTACTCGTAATTGGCCTTTTAGTAGTAGTTCTTGTAGTCGGTTTTGTAGTTGGTGATTTAGTTGTTGTAGTCACTTTTGTAGTTGTTGCCGGCTTATGTTTATCTTCATGTCTCGGACTAGAACTGTGTTTATTTTCCGTTATATCAGCCTCTGTTTTCGTGATTTGAAATGTTCCTTGTACAACTGGTATGTTCTCTGTGTCTATGTCCGGTTCATCCGGATCAGTTTTCTTAGTTGTCTGATTAGGCTTTACAGTAGTTTTACGAACGACACCCACTCTAGATTGCAAAGTTTTGTCTTTGCTACTTTGGTTGTTTTGTGGTGTTAATGTTTTTTGGTGATTTGTTTCCATGCTTTCACTTAAAGCTTCTTTGACATGTGACTCTGATTGATATGTATGTTCTAAATCCCGCTTGATCACTATACTTGTCGGATCTACCCTGATTTGTCCAAAAGCTGAGTTCTTTGTGTTGATGTCCTGAAGTATCAAATTTTTTAAGGTTTCTTCCACGTTCGATACAGAACTGAAACATAGGTTTCTGTTAGTTGGAAAATTCCAGTATCATCTCAGATATGTTATAGAATATCGTAATACCTTGGTATTTTCCTTCTATCGAGATACAGTCTGAAATGTACATCAAGTCGTCGATCACCGAAGCCTGTCACTAGTGCCCCAGTGAAGGCCTGACGGAGGGGTGAAGGTCCCGAGAATACTTGTCGCAATGATGCACTGTACCGTCGGGCTCGCTCCCGCCACGCCGGACTACCGGGCGCCCCGCCGTACACATCTCCACGTGTCACTCGTAATGTGCCCTCAAAAGCTATGATTGCTGTAAAACATAAAAAAACAATGAGTAAATGTTTTATATTATACTATTTCATTTAAAAAAATGGGCTATTCACCCGTATTGCTTTATACATACATTCGTCATTAAATTGTCTTTGTTACATTATTGTACCTAAAGCTAAAAATATTACTACTATCAACTAACTAATTTAATTAATTTTTATCTTAAGCGGCTCCTGCGTGTTATTAGTATCATGAGCTCAAACAGGTAAATTCCACAGACATGTGTATCTCGGCCTCAAAGAAACCCTACGTTCTAATTTGAATTGAGACTTCGACCTGATAGTTTGAAGATGATGGCAATTAAGCTGTGGTTGTGTGGTCTGGTAGCCACTAACAAATGGACTATCTATTAACTAAACAAAACCTACATTGAATAAAAATTAAAAACTCACGCTCTCCGCTATCTGGTTTTAAAGCTCCCATGTAAAAAGCTAGAGCTGCGACGGCCAACACAGCAACAGCAGCTAGCAAAGCGCCTCCCACTAGCGCCGCTGAACACAAACCTCCACTACGGGTAGTAGGCGCGACACGCGGGTACCCACTACCTGCGAATCTGTACTCGCTCTGGAAGCAAAAAAAAATGATTAAAGAAAATTTACTGGTGGTAGGACCTCTTGTGAGTCTGCACGGGTAAGTACCACCCTGCCTATTTCTGCCGTGAAGTAGTAATTCGTTTCGCTTTAAAAGCAACAGAGCTCTGATCTGTAAGCACACCTTTTCAGAATCCAACCATAAAAAGGCAATGACAAGAGCTAAAAATTCTTATTCGTCAAGACTGATTGCCTACTAACAAAACTTCCTTAAAACAATTCACCAAGCAACTTATCTCAAATAGTATGTAAGTAGATGTCTAAAGATTGTTTTTAGTAATAAGGGCGCAGTTTGCACTCACTTTGTCTTGTTTTAAGTAAATTTTAATTTATTTCTTATTATGACCAAAGGAGTGTAAAAGAAATGAACATGTGCAATTTCAAATATTTTGGTTAAAGGTAAAGAAAATAGTTTTATACTTAGGCAAACTAATAAATAGACAAAAAGTAAAGCCAAAAGTCACATTATTAAATTTATCGTACCTTTCTAATATTTTAATATTTATTTGTTTGTAATATTTTTGCAGAATCTATTATTACTCTATTTTTCTAATTTATATAGGTAGTAATTCTAACCATTTTGTTTCCTCTATAGACATAAAACACTACATACAAAATCAGAATAACGTACTGAGTATTCTTGTGCATAAATTTTCGTAAAAAGTTCAAATTAAAAATATTAAAAAACTTCAAATTAATCTAATATGTAATCAATATTATTTGTATGATAAGTACATTTTTTAATACAAATTATGATATTAATACGCTTTTATTAGCTTTTTTTTTTATTGTCCTTGTAGGCAGACGAGCATACGGCCCACTTGATGGTGAGTGGTTACCGTCGCCCATGGACTTCAGCAATGCCAGGGGCAGAGCCAAGCCGCTGCCTACCGACTTTAAAGCCAACTAAAAAATAGAAAATAAATTTTAATAAATTTGAATTAAAAATAGTGTAAGAAAAAATTATCAGTAGTTATAAATATTTTATGAATAGATATGAGTAGAAGGGTTATTTTGATAATATCCTGAAAAGCACCCCACGCTTTTTTTTACAATAAAATCATTTTTTACACTATTTTTAACTCCAATTAAACTTTATTTTCTATTTTTTTGTTGGATTTTCTATAAAAGCGTATTTTGATAGTTTTTTTAAACTATTATTTATTTGTCATAATTTTAGAGAAAACTATAACTACTTGATAGCGTAAATTATAAATGCAGAAACACGTTTTTTTATGAGACTCGTGTCCGTGTGGTGGGATCTTGTTTTAGTTGTTTCCCTCCTCTCAACACGTACCACGCTGTACGTCCGAGTATGGGAATCGCCTAAGGTGGCCCTTACATCGAGGCACCACCCGCCATTTACTGATGATTAAGTGCGTTTGTCAGTTCAAACGCGCAACAATCTTTCAACAAAACAAGCCCGGCAAAACGTCTGGGAATGTCGTTTCGGTATTCTGATTGTTCACAGTGCAATAAAAATATCGTAATTTAAAAAACAAAAAATAAAAAACAGGCACGTCTTAGGTCCCACCGAGATTTGAACTCGGATCGTTGGATTCAAAGTCCAAAGTGCTAACCATTACACCATGGGACCCCCAATACTATACTATGAAAAGCCAGTACACCCTCAATATCAAAGAACGAAACGATCGATAACATTATTTAAAGTGAATGTTTTGTTTTACAAAAGCTATTAAATTACAGGTCATTTTTAAAAAAAAAAAATTATTCGATATATGTAATTAAATTGACTGTTTAAGTTTACGTTTAAACGATGACGAACAGTGATTGTGATCACGAAAAATGTCTCCAGTGGATTTCTTGGACAACATAATTGCATTCAGACGACGCGACGCTCATTATAAAACGTTTTAAATTTCTACCAGGCTAATTTGAAAATGTTTGTTCATTTGAAAATATTCCCGTGGTTATTTATTTATACATCTTTACACGTACTATATACGCTTTGTTGATAATTCTGAGAATTTTCAAAAAACTAAGGTAAGGTACACTGCATTCCAGAGTAAATATTTATGTATTTTTGTATGGTAGAAATTCTCGGACCTCTGGAGCCCACTTGAAATTACAATTTCGCATATTCCAATTTCTCAAAGAATTCAGTGAAAGAGTTTGAAGAATACCTAGATTTATTTGAAGAAATCCTAATTATCATCGTCATTAAATGAAAAAGCTCTCTCTCTTCTTAGTCTTTAATTAAAATAATTACTTACTTATATGTTTGACAACAAGAGCGAAATATGTTGTATTATTTCGTACATTTCGTGCTAAATGCAATATAACAATGAATATGTAGTGAGAATTTTGAACCCGTGCGACTGCATTTGTACTTGGATATTGGAAAAATATGAATGGAAGTACACCACATGTTAAATTATGTCTTAAAGCTCAGGCATTTTAAAGCAGACTCTAAAGTAACATAGTTTGAGATAAAATCGGAGTTACCTTAAAATTACATAGTTGTAAAAAAATCTTTCCCATTTTAGTCTTAGGTGCTGAAATATATTCAAAAACGAAATATTATAATAGTATTTTTAGCAACGGAAAATAACTAGAGAACGACTGGAACGTAAAAAGGCCAAAATACAGGTTCCACCGAGATTTGAACTCGGATCGCTGGATTCAGAGTCCAGAGTGCTAACCATTACACCATGGAACCGTTCTGCGAGATGTTTAATTTAAGATAACCAAACTAAAATTAGCTATTTGTAAAAAAATTAAATTTTCGTTCCATAAATTACTTATTTTTTTCTATGTATATTACGATATGCTAGAAAATACATTCTAAAATTGAATCTATGCTTTTTTTAAATCTCTAAGTCCCACAAGCGATTTGTTCAATACCATAAATAATGAGGACACAAGGATACATTAAGAATAGACAATAAGACGACACGGTGACCCTGATCCCAATACAACTGGACTACGATAATTATACTAAATTTAGCATTGAAAGCTGTGATTTAAAGCGGCATATAACAAAATTAATGTTAAATTTGTAGATATTTTCAAGTTCAGTGTTAAAGAAAGAAAGACTTTTCTCTAAAACAATCTTTTATTTCGGTATTTCTTCTAACTAATATGACTAGAGGTCCCGCTGTAGTCGAAATTCGACTATAATGAATTGGAATTGTAAGTTTGTACACTATTATGATTGTATTTTATACTTCTATAATCACAAATTTCGCCCAAGATTACACTATAAAAAATATTAACAAAGACAAACAATTTTTAATCTCAATTTGACAACAGACGTCAAGAACAAAAGTTTGACAATAAATAGTATGCATACGTGTGTGCGTCAAATACATGGTATGTAGTGTATGTAATGTTTTCTTTATTGATTTAATGTATCTTTTATGCATTATTTTAAAAAAATATTAACATTGTGCACTTCTTCTCTATATTCTCTATAAGTGTGGAAAATTTCATACTGCTCCGTCCGCGCAATTTTCGTAAAAAGGGATACAAAGTTTTCGCTTCACGTATCTAACTAATATGATATGATTACTAATATTATATTATTGAGTACTCACACCGTCACATTGACATAATGTACGAATTTTACCAAAACATTTAGCTTCACAATTTATCCTGGTGATACGTTGATTTTAATAGGTAAGGTATTAGATAAGAAATGATAAGTTATTGTTTAAATGATAATTTACATTATAATTACAAAGCAAGTTATTATCTCAGACATGTCAAGGCAGAATTGGAAACGGCTACTTATTTGTTCATAATATGTTTATTTGCATGTCATCGAATCTATGATATACCTACGATATACCTACCCTTTTCACCGACTTCAAAACACCTTATTAAAATGAAAATTTGCACACGCATTAAAAACTCATGACAATAGAATAATTTCGCTCTAATATCCTAACCAGTATATTTAAGATAAAGAAGGCGAATCTAATTAATTATTGTTAGTTCCTTTTATTCTAGTGAAGTGTTTTTTTTAACTTTATACTATAATTATAAATTTAATTTTATTTTGCAAATGTGGAAATTTAACTATATTCATGCTAACATTTAGAATTTTTTATTGCTTAGTTTGGTGGACGAGCTCACAGCCCCCCTGGTGTTAAATGGTTACTAGAGCCCATAGACATCCACAACGTAAATGCGCCACCCACCTCGAGATATAAGTTTTAAGGTCTCAGTGTAGTTACAACGGCTGCCCCACCCTTCAAACCGAAACGCATTACTGCTTCACGGCAGAAATAGGCAGGGCGGTGGTACCTGCCCGTGCGGACTCACAAGAGGTCCTACCACCAGTAATTACGCAAATTATAATTTTGCGGGTTTGATTTTTATTACACGATGTTATTCCTTCACCGTGGAAGTAAATCGTGAACATTGTTGAGTACGCATTTCATTAGAAAAATTGGTACCCGCCTGCGGGATTCGAACACCGGTGCATCGCTCAACACGAATGCATCGGACGTCTTATCCTTTTTTTTTTTTTTTTTTTTTTTGTGATTGAAAGATTACTGGTGGCCCGGAGGCCTTTCCAGCTTCACCAGGACAGGTGGGCGAGCAAAGGCTCAGCCAGGAGGGGTGGGATTTGCTAACAACTGCCCGAGCGCCTCCGAAGGAGACCTAACAACTCAAGAGCAATTGCTTCGCGAATGAATCTACTACCGGATCGGAATCGCGACCCACTGAGAAGATCCGGCGAGAAACTCAGCGGGCTGATGCATGGGTTAGGTTGCACGTCGACCTCTTTGTCGAGTTCGACGAGTACGGTTACCGGGGTTCCTTAGCCTGCTCCTAGTGTTAGAGCTGAAGGTATCTAATGCAAGAGTTATTGGATCTGATGGATCCGTAAGGACGTGTCTAGGGCGACGACGGTGACTTGCTCCTGCGTGATCAGGATTCGGGGAGTAATCAGCGGCGGCAACGATACGGCGGTTATCATGACGCATAGCCTTATCGAAGTAACGTTCCGACACTGACTTCATATGTTTACGGATCGATTCGAGGCCCAGGTCGTCGTGTAGGTCAACGTTCCTCACGAACCACGGAGCCCCGACAGCTAACCTGCAAAAGCGGGATTGTAGGGATTGGAGGGTGTCTATGTGTGTGCGGGCCGCGTGAGCGAACACCACACTCGCGTAAGTCATGACGGGCCTTATGCAAATTTTGTAAAGTGTCACCTTGTTCCGAAGGGACATTTTACTCCGCTTACAGATCATGGGATAGAGTCTACCGAGAATAAATGCGGCACGGTCACGGACTGTTTTTATATGCGGGCGGAATGTCATGGATGCATCCAGGATGACTCCCAGGTACTTTACCTTCCTGGTCCAGGGTATAGGTTGGCCAAAGAGGGTGATCGGGGGTGTGATATTTCTCCTCCTAATGCGGGAGGAAATAAGCGGAGAGTTTCCCCTTTGAAATAACACTGCTGTGCTTTTCGCTGGGTTGATGTCTATGTCTTATCCTTTAGGCCACGACGACTTCATGTTAAAACAGAATGGTAGTTAGTAGCTATATTCTGTGTAACTACTTAAATATAAATGTAAAATTGATTTCGCGATGTCCTTTTTTTCTAATTTCATTTAAAATCTGATACATTTGCAGGGCTTACAGTGAATAAATTATTAATATTTTTTAACATTCTAAATGTGTAGGCGAATCGCGGATGAGCGTCGCAGTGACTATAGCTGAATTTGAGAATATTTCGCGCGCGTAGTAGGTATATCCGAAACGTTCGCTGAACTACCAACCATTGTTTAAATTCCTATCCAATCTATTATGCTTGTGGCACTTATACGGTTTAATCTCACGTTTATTTCACATATTCAGTTACAAATTCCGAAAATGTTTGGACTCATTAATTAATACATAATTTCATCTATTTGATAACAATGACAAACAACCGGATTCGATATAAAATTTTACGATTATTTACATTTTATTTATTACTTCCATTTTAGCGTTCGGCTATGTTTTTCAGCTATCGCATTTTACGATTTACGTTTTATAGCTATTTTATGGAAGACTGTTCATGAACTAGAGCTGTGATTAGAAGCCAACTTGAGAAGTCATGTAAGTTATATGAGTCGTCTATTATCAAAGCCGGCAATCTGACTTTTGGACAATGACTGGTAAATCAGAAAAACGATTTATTGACTTTGTATTCCATTGGCAGTCACAAAACTCTTCGGAACGACATCTTAGATAAATAACAGGTTAACTATTAACCTTCATTTAATGCAGGTGTTGAACCGTATTCTTTGAAGGAGACGATTATATTCAAATCAATCTGAATTGACATATCAATAAAATTTTTTTGTCCAAATGCACAGATTGCCACCTTTGATAATAGACGACTCATATAGTAGTTTTATATTTATTATATATAATAGTTTTTATTTTGTGACTTATAATTGTAGAACGTTGGTCTGTAGATAGGCTGAATTTAAAAACTTTTACTTCAATATTAAATTCTAGTTCTAATTGAAACGATATTGAAACAATTAAAATCTACATGCGAATATGTGGCGGATTGTAAGTGTACCTACAAGCAGGTTTCTCTACACTGATATAGTCTGTGGTAGAGAGACAGAAAACCCGCCAAAACTAAAACATGTAAAATAACACTTCTAATACATACACATTGTACATAATTGTAAATGTATAATATATTGTTATTTTACGTTAAATACCACTTGCATAATAATTGCGACAGTTAGTTGTTGTAAACACTAAACATCTTTATTTCCCCAAATACACGACATTAGAAATATAATTCCTTAACGTAGACTAGGTAACGAACATACCTAATACAGAAACAGAACGACATTAAGTTTTTTACTTGTTTATTTAAGTACGTGCTAAGAGAGAAAAATGTACAAATTTAGTATTTTTTATGTTTAGCTTACATGATTATCAATCAAGCGAACTTGTATGTATACACTTTGCTTGTGGACAACAAGCCAGAAACGTTGATGTTGTCTCCATTTTCGTTATCAGATGCAGGATATTAAATACAGCATGTCTATTATTTTTAGCGTTCCCACATCATTAGTTGTCAAAATTGTTTAGTACGATGTTTGTTTTATTGTAATAAGAATTTCATATTTTTTAAAAACTTCAAATGTAACGTGTCAATTATTCTTATTTTATGAATATGATCATAAATTATAAAATTCGCATAGGGAGTTTAAAAATTAAATGAAAAAAATATGAAGTAAAAAGCTACTTTGAAAGCTTTTGTATAATCTTGCATTATTTTCTTTTAACGCATTGATTCGGAAAAAATACGCATTAAAAATACATTGCTCTTAATCAAAATAAATAAAATTCAATTCCCATGAAACACGGCCACACAAGTTATTCTGGATGTTGCGACTGTGACCATGGGGTTCTATTTCAAGATGTCCACTGTTAACCCTTACTGCAGGTATCTTACTGGTCGGCCTTGTAATACCTTGTATATTGAGCATGACCCTATACAGATCCAGTTAGGTGCATCCAGATTAAGTAACATATATATTATCTTGAAACAAGTTACGACTCATTACATTAATATGGTTTGTTTTATCTTTGTAATTCGAGTACCTATGCAGTGTTATGGGGAAAGTACCAGCTTAAAAGAGACAGGAAAGAAACAAAGAGGTTTATCCCTTATCTTTGTGCGACTTGGGATATTCAGCTTAACAGTGATCAATAACACATGATTGAATAAAATATTTTTTATTTATTTATATTACGAACAAGGCTGCCATGTGTGGGTCATGGGTGAACACGATAATGGCATAAACACGGGAACTAATTTGTGGGTAGCATTGAACAAATTCGTTTCTTGCTGCAGCATCATCATGCAGCAATGACATAATCGCGAAACTATGATTAATAACAATTCATTACGTACGGTAATTATGCTGTAACCAAACATTGGAGCTTAAACGAAAACTCTCCTTAGTAAAGTACTTTGTTAATAATATTGCATTCAACTCTTCTTAAGCTATTTTTAAAGCATCAAGATCGACATCATGTGAGCCAAAGTGATATCGTTAACAAAAATGGAGTTATATATGCCGAGAAAAAAAACTAAATTTTCCCACCGATGTAGCGGAGAAAAACAATACTTAGATTCAACTCAATCCACTCGATTGGTATCCCAGTTTATAAGTGACACACAAAAATCCGGCTCAATACAAAATTCTAGGTAATAATAAACTATAATGCTCAAAGTATATATATATATAACTGTAATACATATATATAAATATATAGTTATACATCTAATAATAGTTATACAACTTACTACTTAATTTGTATTTAATTGCATATTTTTAGTATTTATTTGTATTTAATCGTATGTAAGTCTATCTTATATTGTATTTCTTTTTCACATGTGTAAGTATATAACTATATATTTTTACGTAAGTTTATAGCACCGTCCATTCTAGTTTGCTTATTCCTCTCCCTGCAAAGTTACATGGAAGAGATCGCTTTCAGCGATAAGGCCGCCAATTTATGTCACTGTCTATTATTTGTTTTATATGCTTACTCTGTACATGTGGTGTCAAATAAAAAGTTATATGTATTATTAAGTTGCACTTAAAAACCTTCTTCTGGCTCTTGTCTCACATAATATGGGATCAGCCCGGTAGGTCCTCATCTGCGGCTTCGGGATTTGGCATGAATTTACGATTAAATAAATAAAAAGCACATTGTACTAAAACCCTAATACAGTTTTCATTTGTCGACAAAAGTCAGGTAAGATGCTCAAGATGTTGAGTAACGAAAATCTAGGTGCATCACAGTAAATATTTATACTCGTTTAAGTAAAAATAAAGAGTAGGCGGTGGCTTATCATTAGGTAGGCCAACGAGCGTGTACACACAAAGGCTTTAAGAAAGGGATTATTGTTTTTCGTTATTTTTATTGCAGGGTACTTACTAAAGATTGATAAGATTATTAAAATTATATTACTTAATGTTACTTTGTAATTTTATTTGACAATAAAAAACAATGATTCTTTAATTTCATTGTTTAACGTTAATACAAAATAATTTTCATGATTTACCGAAGTTCTTTATGAACCTAACACATAAATAAAAACTAATATATAATTTCTTCAATTTATGGTAACACATGCTAAGCACTCTTCTTTTTTTTTTTTTTTTTTTTTTATGATTGAAAGTTTACTGGTGGCCCGAAGGCCTTTCCAGTTTCACCAGGACAGGTGGGCGAGCAAAGGCTCAGCCAAGAGGGGTGGGATTTGCTAACAACTGCCCGAGCGCCTCCGAAGGAGACCTAACAACTCAAGAGCAATTGTTTCGCGAATGAATCTACTACCGGATCGGAATCGCGACCCGCTGAGAAGATCCGGCGAGAAACTCAGCGGGCTGATGCATGGGTTAGGTTGCACGTCGACCTCTTTGTCGAGTTCGACGAGTACGGTTACCGGGGTCCCTAAGCCTGCCCCTAGTATTAGAGCTGAAGGCATCTAATGCAAAGGTTATTGGATCTGATGGATCCGTAAGGACGTGTCTAGGGCGTCGACGGTGACTGGCTCCTGCATGATCAGGATTCGGGGAGTAGTCAGCGGCGGCAACGATAAGGCGATTATCATGACGCATAGCCTTATCGAAGTATCGTTCCGACGCTGACTTCATGTATTTCCGAATTGATTCGAGGCCCAGGTCGTCGTGTAGGTCAACGTTCCTCACGAACCACGGAGCCCCGACAGCTAACCTGCAAAAGCGGGATTGTAGGGATTGGAGGGTGTCTATGTGTGTGCGGGCCGCGTGAGCGAACACCACACTCGCGTAAGTCATGACGGGCCTTATGCAAGTTTTGTAAAGTGTCACCTTGTTCCGAAGGGACATTTTACTCCGCTTACAGATCATGGGGTAGAGTCTACCGAGAATAAACGCGGCACGGTCACGGACTGATTTTATATGCGGGCGGAATGTCATCGATGCATCCAGGGTAACGCCCAGGTACTTGACCTTCCTGGCCCAGGGTATGGGTTGTCTAAAGAGAGTAATCGGGGGTGTGAGATTCCTCCTCCTAATCCGGGAGGAAATCCGTGTGGAGCTTCCCCTCTGAAATAGCACCGCAGTACTTTTCGCTGGGTTGATGTCTATGCGCCATTTTCGGAACCACTGTCCTAGGGCTAGGGCTGCGCTCTGAAGCTTCTTCGCGATTAGGGACTTATTTCTACTAGAATAGTAAACAGTCGTGTCGTCGGCGAATAAAGCTAAATGGGTCGGCGGCGACCGGGGAATATCGTTGACGAATAAGCTAAATAGAAGGGGTGAGAGGACAGAGCCTTGCGGGACTCCAGCTGTGAGAGGTCGTGGGGAGGAGCGGGTTCCCTCGACTCGATATCGAAAAGAGCGGTTCGACAAGAAGTCCCGTATGATGAGCACGAGACTATCCGGCACGCCCATGTTGAATAGTTTGAAAATCAAACCATTATGCCAGACTTTGTCGAACGCTTTTGCGACGTCGAAGAAGAGAGCTCCCGTGTATAACGGTTTTGGTCGATTAAGCCCCACAAGAATGTGCTCCGTGAGGCGGTGCACCTGTTGAACGCATGAGTGATTTGTACGGAATCCGAATTGTTCATCGATAAGAATGCCCTTGGATGAGACGAAGTCTCTGAGGCGTTTGTAGAGCAGACGCTCATACAGTTTGCCTAGAGACATGAGGAGGCTAATCGGGCGGTAGCTCGTCGGATGATTTTTTGGTTTACCGGGTTTATGTATGCCGATAACGTCCGCTTCTTTCCACACCGCGGGAAAGATACAGTTCGCCATAGCGGCATTGAAAATAGATGCCAACATCACGATGAGTTGGACGGGTAGAAGTTTAATAACGCGGTTGGATATACCGTCGGAACCGGGAGCCTTGCGAGGACGTAGGTCTTTGATCAAGTCTTTAACTTCCATCGGGGTGACGGGTGGTAACGCATCAGAGGGTGGCAAGGAGGCTCTGCGTTCTACCTCACTGTCTACTAATTCTACATGAACAGGGTCCACGGATTGAGTGCTGGGCGTGCACTGGGTTTGCAATGTATCGGCCAGCAGCTCTGCTTTTTCGTCATCATCGAACGCCGCGAGTCGGCCTGAGGGGCCTACGAGGGGGGGCATAGTTACTACCGTATCCGATTTGAGAGTACGAGCTAAGCGGTAGTAAGACCTTTGAGAGGGCGCGAGTCCTTCTAAGAAATCAGACCATCTGGCATCTCGGACTTCGGTGATGCGAGACTTTACGTCGCGTTGTAGGGCACGCATTCGAATACGATTTTCCGCGGTAGGATACCTATCGTACGCACGGATCGAGGCGTTCTTAGCTCTAAGGAGTTCCCTAATATCGTCGGGCAATTTGAAGCGGTGAAGGAAGTCCTCCGCTACAACTTGCTTCGATGACCTATCTAATGTCGAGGTGATGTGTGACGTTACGATGTCTATGGCTTCAGCGGTATCCTGAGGAGACGGGATAGAGTCCGGACTAAACGGAAGCGATGGTGGATCAGATTCAGCCAGGCTGATGCCCAGCGTGTGCCAATCCACCACAGTCCTCGTGACGGGAACGGAATCGGGAGCGCGACCGAGCTTCATAACGACGGGACGGTGGTCTGAATCTAACTCTGAAACTACTTCGATCGAGTGTAAGCACAGAGTTACGTTTTTTAATAACGCTATGTCGAGTATATCCGGGCGATGCGCGATATTTAGCGGGTAGTGAGTCGGGGTTAGCGGAGCGACGATATCGAAGGCGAGATCATCGACTAACGCGTCAAGCCGCCTGCCATTCGGGGTTGTGGTGTGTGAGTTCCACCTGATGTGTTTACAATTTAGGTCGCCCGCCAGAATGACAGAGCTCCCCATACCGAGCAGCGCCTCGATATCACTGCTTAGAACGATCTTATCCGGTGGAAGATAAACGGACGCGATAACGATCGGCGCGTGTCCCGTCAGTGAGATTCGGCACACTGATGCTTCGATATTAGCGAGCGCGGGAGGATCGAGCGGGACGCAATGCAGGGCTCTTCTATAGTAAATGACGGTACCACCACCACGGGCAGAGAGCCTGTCGTTCCTGACCATGTTATAGTTCGCGATTTTAGGGTCACGGCGCGCGGGCTTAAGTAGGGTCTCCTGCACTAAAAAGATATCAATTTGGTGGTCACGCAAAAAGTCAGAAACCTGATCACGTTGATTTGCGAGACCGTAAGCGTTAAAAAATCCTATCGTTACGGATAGGGGCTTTATTCTACTTATATACGCCATTGATTACCGGCGGAGTGAGGGGAGGACGTACGTATTTAATGACGCGTATACGTCGGCGTATTCCTGCACAACGGCGATAAAGTGTTGTGCAGTGGAGGCAGCGCGAATGGCGTCGCCCAAAGCGTTAACGCGCTCAAAGTTGATCGACTGAAAGAAGTCGATCGCTAAAGCGAGATTGTCGGACGCGGTCGGAGGGCAAGTCGCGGGAGAGGGACGAGTCGCGGGGGCGGGACGAATCGCGGAGGAGGGAGTTGTAGCCGTGTTCGTGTACGGCAGCGGTTTTGCCCAGGCCGAGACACTGGGCACCGCCGCCGGAACGAACGCTGGCTTAGCCTGCGACGCAGAGGGTGCCGAGGCTTTGATGTCTGGGCCGGAAGCTCGGAGGCGGTTTTGGCGGGCGACGCGGCGATTTATTTTAGGGGCTCGGGGGCAACCACGGTAATTCGCGGGGTGACCCTGTGTTCGACACAGGACGCAGCTAGGCGGTTCCGTCGCGGTTTTTTGGTCGCGAGCGCAGAGGGCCGTGGCGTGATCGCCCAAACACTTAACACATCGGGGGCGCGCGTGACAGTTACGGGAAGAGTGCCCGTACAATTGACAGTTATGGCACTGGCTAGGAGTGCCTTTTTTATGGGGGGCTTCGACAGCGATACCAGAGAGCCTACAGACGGTCTGTGTGTTAAAGATTTTCTTACCCTCGGGGGTAGGCTGGAGAGCGACTAGAACCATATTATATGGCTCCCTACCGCGACCGGTGTGCATGCGGTGTACGGAGTTAACCGGTAGGCCTTGTTCGAGAAGGTCGGCCTTGACTAGCTCGGCATCCAACTCTTTAGGGATGCCACGTATGACGACACGGAGTTCGCGCTCCTCCTGGAGCGTATACGTGTGGAAACTTATACGCTCCTTACGGAGGTAAGAAGAGAGGGCCCTATGGTCGTCGGGTGTTCGAACCTTAATTTGAATGCCGTTCGCGAGGTTACGGGCATTCGTGAAGTTGATATTTTTGGCCTTAAGGGCCAGGGAAACTCGATCCCAAGCTGCCTTCTCTTGGAGGATTACCGGGGGAGGGGTCTGGGTTTTATTTTGTGCCACCGGACGCGGCGACGGAGTGGCACGGGCTGGGGGCGCAACAGGAGTCTGAGGGCGGGGGCGCGACGCGTTCACGGCTTTGCTAATTTTAGCGGCCGCGGGAGCTCGAGACTCCGCGGCACGCTTCTTACCCTTCTGTACCAGGGTGAATCCATCCGTCGATGAGGCGGGGGCGAGGTCGACCTCCATGTCCGAGTCAGAGTCGGAGCACGAGGAGGCGGGTGCAGGCGACCTACGAGCAAGTGTAGGTGTTTTAGAGGGCGCGACGGAGGCCGCGGATGATCGCTCAGCTGAAACGATGGTCACGGCGGACGACGCAGCAGCTTTTCTCGCCAGTATAGGCGACACGGGAGCGGCAGGCACGACAGAGGCTGCGGTGCTCAATGCAGAAGCTCTGCACGCAGGTACAGGCGACGCAGGAGCAGCGAGCGCGGCGGAGTCCTCGAGAGGGCTCGCAGTGTGATTGGCCTTGAAGGCCAAAAACTCCGAGGCGAGCTGTGGGTGGCGAAGTCGGAGGAATTCCGCGAATACAGCGTCCATGATCGCTGAGTACCCAGGTGGGGCGGCCCCGGGTCTTGAAAACACTCGCCTTGCGGCGAGGCCCCAACTTCTCGGACCTGAGCGGTTCTATTGAACACAGGTGGCAATGCGGCGCGATTACTACAGGACAAAGAAAAAGCACAACAAAACAGAAATTACGAAAAGAAACAAAACAAATAAATACTTGCAGGAAACCACTTTGTCGGCAGATGTACCACGAACACAGAAACAACAAAAGGAAACAAAACAAATAAAAACTTCCAGAAAGAGCACTTAGTCGGCAGATGTACCACAAACACAGGCCGCGCGAACAATGGCCGGGCTAACAAAAGCCGGGCGAACAAAGACCGGGCGATCGAGTGGACGATGAGCACGTCCGCACGTGACGGGTGCCTCTATCGGAATGAAGCACTCTTCTATAAAGCACAAAGGAAGACTTCTGTTTGCCAAACCATTGTGTACTATATCCAATGAATGAACTTAAAACGTAAATAGTATAATAAAAACATAATTTCAATTACAAAATGAATCTTTGAAACTTTTTTCTTTTATTCTTTCAAGCTTCGTTGAGCACAAAATACCTAGGTACATATTTTAAACTAAATACATACAAACAGTGCTGTCAACCTTCTCAATAAAATTACAATTGAATAAAATATAATAATGAGCCTTATTATTTCTATTGAAGTGGATGCAGGAAGATTTTTTTGGTAAAACCTTGGCTCTATGTATTTACAGCGTAATGAATATATTAATTTACTAATGTGTAACTCATGTTCATCTCATTATAATTAAAAATGATTAGCCACAGTACAAGATGTTAAGAAACCGCTGCGCAGATATTATTGCTTGTAAAGCGTATAGTGATTGATACGTGGTTGAGACTATATCAAATAATGCCGTATCAATATAATTGAATACTATATATGTATATGAAACCCTTTTCAGTATATTTTTTTAATTTTTTTTTTTATTTTACTTTGCTATACTCAAATAATGATGCTAGTATGCACGTCGCTTCCCAGGTGACGGCGGAAGATCTGCTCCGCTGTACCGATTGGATAGCTACTGTTAAGAATTGCTGAGCCAATAACCCTTTTCCAAGCCTCGTTATCTTTTTTTAATTATGTTTTTCTGAATTTGTATAATTTATGGTTGGAATAAATGTTTATTATTGTTATTAACAAGCGTTAGGATAGATAGTCCATCCATTGTTAAGTACTTCACGACAAAAATAGGCGGGGATGGGATGGGTAGTGGGATCCATAGTTTTATAGCACTCAGAAGTTGTAATCTGTAAAAATGAGTGAAATTGTAAAAGATATTATAATAACGGACAAAGACAACATACATTGAAGTACGATTTTCTCTTCGGTTTCTTCAACTTGACTTTTTTAAGCTGTTAATAAAGTTTTGGTTTTAAAAATAATTTCATTTTTGGAAATATGTAGTCACTTTTTTTTCATAAAATTGTCAATGAAAATTTGATTATAGAATAATAGCCTAGATCTTGAGGTGTTTGTTAGTGGTTATGGCCGAATTTCGGTCATTTTATGAATACTAGTTTAAATAAATAGTTGTTTACAACGTAATATTACTCGTTTATTCTGTTGATTCACAGTTTTATGTCAGTCAGTCACCCTCGGTGAGATTAGCTTGTAATTGGCAAAGCGAAGATTAAATCAATAGATAAGAAATTAATGTTACGGAAGGGTTGATTAGAAGCTATTGTAGTATTATTATAGCTTGAGGCAGTCTGCTCACTCTGTCCTTTATTAAATCGTCTATCAAACAATAACTTCAATAGAAGCGCAAACATTTTTATCAAAACTCACAATTTTTATATTGTTGTTCGAATTCAAACAGGAAAAACGATAATCGTTGTAAAAAAAAACCACGGTCATACTAACAAGAATCTAGAGCAGATTTTCAATTTGAATATTTTGAACTTGTTGTATCTTTGACATGCCATCGATTACGGTTAGAAAAACATTTATCGAACGTATTCAGGGTCCCCGAACATAACAAAAGTGTTCTGCTCTATATTTTTTTTCTTTCAACAAAAACATGCCAACTTTAAACTTATAGAGCTAAGGCATATTTTAAATGACATGAGTCATCAAGAACTGTTGTTCTTGACTAGGAGGTAATTACTATTCCTTCGTGCTAACTGATGTGATAAAAAATCCTTGACATGCGAATTGAATACTCATGGCTCTCGTGAACTAGAAAAAATCGCGGGTACAATACCCTGAAGGCTATAAACAAGTTCAGCGATTCAAGGTCAAGTATATTAGAACAAACTGGTGTGTAAGATCCAAAAATCATTATTGCAATATTTCAATATTTCGGGAAGACAAAGGAAGTTTTTACAAATTCCATAGTTAAGTAAGCGAAGCGATCACGAGAGGTCCAAAGACATCATTACTCGAGTGCTGCTGTCAATATTAACACGTCATGTCGAAATTTCAATTGGCAGCTGAAATTTGAAGTCGTCGTGGCGCATTTATGTTGTAGACGTCTATGGGCTCCAGTAACCACTTAGCACCAGGTGGGCTGTGAGCTCGTCCACCCATTTAAGCAATAAAAAAAATTAAAAAGAAATAAGAAAGGCAATGATACTTTGGGGATACGCAAAAGGGAAGATCTTCACCCAGTAGGTAAAATTGCTTGCTAGATGGATGTTCCGAATGATTTTTTAGGAATTATTAATGGCCTAAAGGACTCCTTTATCTGGTCCAATTAATATTGTTTGGAACTTTGTATATAATTATGTAAACTTTTGTTATAATGTCGTTAGCGAAATTCAGGCATCTGTCAAATATCATGTGTTCTATGATAGTTATCGCCACAATACCGCCTGTGCGACGGGCTATCTAATACTCATCGATAAACACGGGCCACAGCGGTTTCCCAAATTACTTTTATGTATTTAGTTTTCGTAGTAGGAGCTGATAACCCAATTTTTTCATTTCAAACTAAGCCTTTAAAAAAATGGAATAGAAATTTTAAACAATACGACTTATGGCTATTGTTAGGACTGAAAGTGCACTTAGTTACTCTACTTCAACTTCGCTATAGCCGGCAGCAACGATAGTTATTGTTGCGAGGACAAAGGGTGACAATCTCGAAAGACTTCTCATCACCGGCAAAGTGGAAGGAAAGAGGCCTAGGGGGCGTAGTCCCATGCGCTGGTCCGATCAGATTAAGACGACTTTGGAATCCAGCATGAATGTCGCTATCCACTGCGCGGAGGACAGAAGTTAATGGAGGAACATAATCCTAACAAAAGTGCTCAGTAAAGGTCACGACCCTCGGAACTGAGGAATACGACGCACAGAGGAGGATAACTAACTCTTCGTCAATACCTATTTATAGAACAGCGTTTTACCTTTATATAACTGTGTTACCATAGATTTATTTATTGACTTTTGAATACAAACATTTTAACGTCACTAACTAACTTTAACTTTCTAACGTCAATTATAGAATTAATTCAATGTATACGATGGTGTACAAAGTGTCGTTACACTGAAAATACTAATTTAATAACGAAGAATGTTTAACTGTCTTTGGGCGGGCAATAAATAGTATATTATTATTATAGTGACTCGGACTCGACTTACCGTCGACATCCCTTTGAAGGGAGATAACAGACAGACAGACATATATTAACAGACATATATGAACGGACATATTTTACGCCACCGCGAGATATAAAACGTAACTAATACTATAGTATGGTCAGACTAGAACAGTTCTCTGATTTCCGGAACGAATGAATAAAATCGGAATCAGACAACGTTGCATCAATCAACAGCCATATTATAACTTCATGATCACGCGGTAAAAACATTATTAATTTTACGTAAGACAACAACGAATCCGAGTCAGGTGTATTATGTAGATATTCGTTTAAAAACAAGGCTTTGAACTCTGTCGGGGTCACGTTCCATGAATTTGTGATATCTTCATTAAAGTAGTTTTGATGACGTGAACAAATTGAAGTTGAACACACCAAGGACTAATAAAGTTAAATAGAAAGCAGGATAATTCTAGTGTCGACGAAGGTGGGCCGCCGGTGAGTGAGCGCAAGCGTAGTGTGTCGTATAACGGTACAAGCGACACGACCACGGAGCTGCTAAGCTACTGGCTGGTTCTTTAACAAATCCAATAACATCTCTACAATATAGCCTATTATATAAATAGGCGAAACAAATGCAATTTAATAAACTAAACTTGCCATTTCACCATTAAACAAATCCAGAAAAATACTTAGAACTTGTTTTCAAAAAGAACATTTTTTTTAAAAAAACATATTACAAAAAAATGTTGCGATGGTGTAACATTACCCTTTAAAATAACAGGCTCAAATACTGGTAATATTCTGTCCGGTTATGCCCCAGGAGATCGGTACGTACGCTACTAATCTTCTTTTTCTCCACCTTATCCCACTATGTGGGGTCGGCACAGCTAATTTTTCTCTTCCATTCTCTTCTATCAGCCGTCATCTCAACACTCACTCCTCTCTCTCTCATATCGTCATTCACACACTCCATCCATGTCTTCTTCGGTCGACCTCTTCCCCCTCTACCTTGCACTACCATTTCCATACATCTCCTAATCAACTTTTTTTTTTTTTTTCTTTTTTTTTTTTTTTTTTTTTTTTTTTTTTTTTTTTTTTTTTTTTTTTTTTTTTTTTTTTTTTTTTTTTTTTTTTTATTTTTTTATGATTGAGAGATTACTGGTGGCCCGAAGGCCTTTCCAGTTTCACCAGGACAGGTGGGCGAGCAAAGGCTCAGCCAGGAGGGGTGGGATTTGCTAACAGCTGCCCGAGCGCCTCCGAAGGAGACCTAACAACTCAAGAGCAATTGCTTCGCGAATGAATCTACTACCGGATCGGAATCGCGACCCGCTGAGAAGATCCGGCGAGAAACTCAGCGGGCTGATGCATGGGCTAGGTTGCACGTCGACCTCTTTGTCGAGTTCGACGAGTACGGTTACTGGGGTCCCTAAGCCTGCTCCTAGTATTAGAGCTGAAGGCATCTAATGCAAAGGTTATTGGATCTGATGGATCCGTAAGGACGTGTCTAGGGCGTCGACGGTGACTGGCTCCTGCATGATCAGGATTCGGTGCGTAGTCAGCGGCGGCAACGATAAGGCGATTATCATGACGCATAGCCTTATCGAAGTACCGTTCCGACGCTGACTTCATGTATTTCTGGATTGATTCAAGGCCCAGGTCGTCGTGTAGGTCAACGTTCCTCACGAACCACGGAGCCCCGACAGCTAACCTGCAAAAGCGAGATTGTAGGGATTGGAGGGTGTCTATGTGTGTGCGGGCCGCGTGAGCGAACACCACACTCGCGTAAGTCATGATGGGCCTTATGCAAGTTTTGTAAAGTGTCACCTTGTTCCGAAGGGACATTTTACTCCGCTTACAGATCATGGGATAGAGTCTGCCGAGAATGAATGCGGCACGGTCGCGGACTGTTTTTATGTGTGGGCGGAATGTCATGGATGCATCCAGGGTGACTCCCAGGTACTTAACCTTCCTGACCCAGGGTATAGGTTGGCCGAAGAGGGTGATCGGGGGAGTGATATTTCTCCTCCTAATGCGGGAGGAAATAAGCGGTGAGTTTCCCCTTTGAAATAACACTGCTGTGCTTTTCGCCGGGTTGATGTCTATGCGCCATTTTCGGAACCACTGTCCGAGGGCTAACGCTGCGCTCTGGAGTTTACTCGCGATTAGGGACTTGTTTCTACTTGAGTAGTAAACGGTTGTGTCGTCAGCGAATAAGGCTAGCTGGGTCGGCGGCGACCGGGGAATATCATTAATAAATAAACTAAATAAGAGCGGTGAGAGAACGGAGCCTTGCGGCACTCCAGCCGTGAGTGGTCGCGGGGAGGAGCGGGTTCCCTCTACTCGATATCGAAAAGAGCGGTTCGACAAGAAGTCCCGTATGATGAGCACGAGACTATCCGGCACGCCCATGTTGAATAGTTTGAAAATCAAACCGTTGTGCCAGACTTTGTCGAACGCTTTTGCGACGTCGAAGAAGAGAGCTCCCGTGTATAACGGTTTTGGTCGATTAAGTCCCACAAGAATATGCTCCGTGAGGCGGTGCACCTGTTGTACGCATGAGTGATTTGCACGGAATCCGAATTGTTCATCGATGAGAATGCCCTTGGATGAGACGAAGTCTCTGAGGCGTTTGTAGAGCAGACGCTCATACAGTTTGCCTAGAGACATGAGGAGGCTAATCGGGCGATAACTCGTCGGATTATTTTTTGGTTTACCGGGTTTGTGTATGCCGATAACGTCCGCTTCTTTCCACACCGTGGGAAAGATACAGTTAGCCATAGCGGCATTGAAAATAGATGCCAACATCACGATGAGTTGGACGGGTAAAAGTTTAATAACGCGGTTAGATATACCGTCGGAACCGGGAGCCTTGCGAGGACGTAGGTCTTTGATCAGGTCTTTAACTTCCATTGAGGTGACGGGCGGTAACGCGTCCAAGGGTGGCAAGGAGGCTCTGCGTTCTACCTCACTGTCTACTAATTCTACATGAACAGGGTCCGCGGATTGAATGCTGGGCATGCACTGGGCTTGCAATGTATCGGCCAGCAGCTCTGCTTTTTCGTCATCATCGAACGCCGCGAGTCGGCCTGAGGGGCCTACGAGGGGGGGCATAGTTACTACCGTATCCGATTTGAGAGTACGAGCTAAGCGGTAGTAAGACCTTTGAGAGGGCGCGAGTCCTTCTAAGAAATCAGACCATCTGGCATCTCGGACTTCGGTGATGCGAGACTTTACGTCGCGTTGTAGGGCACGCATTCGAATACGATTTTCCGCGGTAGGATACCTATCGTACGCACGGATCGAGGCGTTCTTAGCTCTAAGGAGTTCCCTAATATCGTCGGGCAATTTGAAGCGGTGAAGGAAGTCCTCCGCTACAACTTGCTTCGATGACCTATCTAATGTCGAGGTGATGTGTGACGTTACGATGTCTATGGCTTCAGCGGTATCCTGAGGAGACGGGATAGAGTCCGGACTAAACGGAAGCGATGGTGGATCAGATTCAGCCAGGCTGATGCCCAGCGTGTGCCAATCCACCACAGTCCTCGTGACGGGAACGGAATCGGGAGCGCGACCGAGCTTCATAATGACGGGACGATGGTCTGAATCTAACTCTGAAACTACTTCAATCGAATGTAAGCGCAGAGTTACGTTTTTTAATAACGCTATGTCGAGTATATCCGGGCGATGCGCGATATTTAGCGGGTAGTGAGTCGGGGTCAGCGGAGCGACGATATCGAAGGCGAGATCATCGACTAACGCGTCGAGGCGCCTGCCATTAGGGGTTGAGGTGTGAGAGTTCCACCTGACGTGTTTACAATTTAGGTCACCCGCCAGAATGACAGAGCTTCCCATTCCGAGCAGCGCCTCAATATCACTACTTAGAACAATTTTATCCGGTGGAAGATAAACGGACGCGATAACGATCGGCGCGTGTCCAGTCAGTGAGATTCGGCATACTGATGCTTCGATGTTAGAAAGCGCGGGGGGGTCGAGTGGGACGCAATGCAGGGCTCTTCTATAGTAAATGACGGTACCACCACCACGGGCAGTGAGCCTGTCGTTCCTAACCATGTTGTAGTTCGCGATTTTAGGGTCGCGGCGCGCGGGCTTAAGCAGGGTCTCCTGCACCAAAAAGATGTCAATTTGATGGTCTCGCAAAAAATCACAAACCTGATCACGTTGATTTGCGAGACCGTAAGCGTTAAAAAATCCTATCGTTACGGATAGGGGCTTGATTCTACTTATGTACGCCATTGATTACCGGCGGAGTGAGGGGAGGACGTACGTATTTAACGACGCGTATACGTCAGCGTATTCTTGCACAACGGCGATAAAGTGTTTTGCAGTGGAGGCGGCGCGGATGGCGTCGCCCAAAGCATTAACGCGATCAAAGTTGATCGACTGAAAAAAGTCGATCGCTAGAGCGAGATTGTCGGACGCGGTCGGAGGGCAGGTCGCGGGAGAGGGACGAGTCGCGGGGGAGGGACGTATCGCGGGGGTGGGATGAGTCGCGGGGGAGAGAATTGTAGCCGTGTTCGTGTACGGCAACGGCTTAGCCCAGGCCGAGACGCTGGGCACCGACGCCGGCACGAAAGCAGGCTTAGCCTTCGGCACAGAGGGTGCCGTGGCTTTGATGTCTGTCCTAGTCACATGCATCTAATACATTCCTATATCACACCCAAAGTAACTGTATATTTATATAAAGTAACTGTATATATATACGTACGCTACTAATACATTCCTATATCACACCCAAAGTAACTGTATATTTTTCTCAATTACTTTCTCCTTTTAAAATTTTTTCTGCCGTTTCTCAATACCTTTTGATTTAACTGGGAATAAGGCGTCTTCTCAGTCCGCAAGGTTTTGTGGTATCATCTAACCTGTTTCTGCCGCGAAATATTCGTGCCTTCTGAATAAAACGTAGCTTTAAAATAGTATCTTCATCCAGAAGGCTTACCTCTACAATACTATAATTACGGAAGAAATTAACCACGAATTTCATGTCTTAAGATGGGTGGCGACAATCACGCTGTAATATCGTATCGTATCGGCTCTGGTAACTTAACACGAGGTGGACCCTTAACTAATACGTACAGGCAAAAATTAACTGCTAAATACAATTATCGACATCACTTTTGATTAATTTTTTGTACTAGATACCAGCACTTACTACTCGGCTTATTTATTTATTTATACATGCGTGGACCAGTCAGATTAGTCACGGAATGCTGAAATTTGATAATTAGTTGATGCGGTTTCAAGTTAATTAAATTAGATAATACTTATATGAATGGTTGAGATTATTGTGGCGGTTGAAGTTATTTATTAATTAATATTTAAGATATTTCGGTGATGAGATGTTTGAAATCATTATTTCCGAATTACGAAACAGTTTATTA
Source organism: Bombyx mori (assembly GCF_030269925.1). Lineage (NCBI taxonomy): Eukaryota > Metazoa > Arthropoda > Insecta > Lepidoptera > Bombycidae > Bombyx > Bombyx mori. The sequence goes on from NC_085111.1 coordinate 12,155,199, forward strand.
GTTAAACTAGTGCTCATATCGAGATTACAAAAAAAAAAAAAACTCCGACTTGCGAAAGCCTAAGAATATCGTAGGATTTTGTATGAATTACAACGATCTCATTCACGACACTTGGTTCAAGATTAAAATTATGACCTCAATATGGTTAAAAAAAAATAAACACAAACACATTAGCCCATTTTTAAGGTATGCCGACCACAACCACACCGGGTAATAATGCTCCATTCATCAGTACACTTTCTCCCAATCGCCCTCTCACTTTATTTTAAAACCTTTCAAGACGCTTCACGTCGTGAAGAGCAGGCCTATAACTTGCTCTGGGTCAAGGACGCTGGTGCCCGACATTCCTCTTACAACTATCGATTTTAGAATTATCTGATCTTGTACGGATAAACTCGTAATAAATTGGCTATTTTAATAACAGTTCTTAATGAGGTTTAAAACTAGTTTTTTAACATTTGTAGGTAGAAATATCTAATGAAAAAACGTTGAACCCACAAGGATGCAGCTACCTCGACCGTTGATATCCTGACCGCTGTGAATAACTTGAAAAAAAAATACATAAAACATTTTTATTTATTCTTACTGTTGTAACACCTTATATCGGGGTTTTGATTTTAAATTCCATAAGTTATTATTTTAACCATAAATATCTTATATGTCATACACCTCTTTTGTATTAGGGAAAGATTTCAGTATAAATTGTTCAATATTTCAATGCAATGCAGAACATCCTAAAAAAATAATACCTATATACGAATATGTTTCGATAGTCATCTAAAAAAATTGTGGTTCAGTAAAGTGTGGTTCTTCGACAAACGATTGTGACGTTTTAAAAAAAATCTGTATACGATTTAATTTGATTTGCAGCTTGAGAGATAACCCTTGACAGAAATCTTCCCAAGCATTCTAAGGTAAGGCCATGCATTGACGTAATAGGATTGTAATAATTTAAGGGTTCACAAGGGTTCTACTATTACAGATCAGTATGGGAAATACCGCTATCAGAGGCTTCATAAACTGTATGATTGAGAAGTCTGATGACATTGATGACGCTGGGTAGATTAAATGTGTGTAATCATTGAAAACCTTAATAAACCTTTACATTTCCTTCTCATAGAACTCGTCGAATACTGAATGAAGCTGGACCTAGGTCGATTCTAGAATCTAACTCATAGACAAAACCCACTGATTTTCTCGCCGGATCTTCTGAATTAGTTGAGATTCCGATCTGGTTGTAGATTCAACGAAGCACTGCCCTTGCTAGGGCAGATATTAGCAAAGACTCTCAAGCTGAGACACGTGAGTCCTGATCATCTGTAATGCCGGAATATCCTTTCAAGGGTATCGGTGATAAGCTAGGAACAAACCTTTAAGCCTAAATATTCTAGATATAGTACTACTCTCTAAAAATGTATAAAATCTTACCATTACTACTGTCGAATTATTAATTAAATAAAAACTTCAATACAAAATGAGATGCATACGATACGATACAAAGTCGTGATAAAAGAATAAAATTACGCAAATCAATAAATTTTTTTCAAAATAAATCACGAAAATGAATTAACAAACATGCAACGTGATGTACCACTTCCTCGAAGAGAACCTTGATGAATTAAAAAAATTAAGTAATGAAACAAAAAACAGCTGCTGGAAGTGTTGCGTATAAATATAATCTATGGTAATTTGTGTGGACCACTAACAAACAATGTAAGAAATAATTATGTATCATAACGACTTTATTAATATAACAAACTCTTTTCTAAGTATAGCTATGATTAAACGAAACCATTCGTAAAAATAAATGCAATCTAGAATAAATATCAAACAACATACGTTAGGTTTAAGTATTTTAACAACTTTATGCTTTTAGGTACTTACCCGACACACTGTAGTGAGTAAAAAGTTTTATGAAATACAAAATGAATGCGATTCACGTCGTCTCATTTCGATATTGCAGTATATTCAGTGGATTTAAATTTATTTGTCTGTTCTAATAAAAAAAATCAGCCCGGAGGGGGAGGTAACTTGAGGAAGTTACCAGTTTATGTGAGTTATATGAGTATTCTAGGGTACGAGCTTTTGAGACGGCACGGTGAGCAACCTCCAAACCGATTATTGGCTTACAGATATTAAAGTAGATACGATTTAATAATACTGATAGCGTACGACTCATCCTAAGCTTTCACCACGATAAAAAGATGCAACTTAAAGACCTTGTTAAAACATGAGTACTGTGTGACGCAGAATCGATTTTTGATAGAAAACAATTCAAATGCTTTGTCAATAATATTTTTTTTATTTTTTTATTTCTTAGATTCAAAAAATTTCAAATTTTAAAAATTTCAAAATTCATAATTCAAAAAAATTCAAATAACTCATCCTCCTAGCCGATATATCGAATGAAGACTTCGATTTTATATCTCAAAATGGTCAGCGAAATTCAGATTCAATTAACTAAGTGCTCAACAATAGGTACGCTGTGATCTTTGAGCAATAAAAAAAATTTCACTACCAAAGAAGCACCTTAGTAAATTTAAATTCTTTCTAGGTTTTTGTGCGGGTGCGTCAGTATCAGAATGAAATAATTCATTTTAAATCACTTACGCATTGTCTTCAATTATTGAGTGTACTATATTTCGAGACTATGATGCTACAAATACCGCATAAGCGCATAGTTTTATTTAAATATATTGGGTAAAAAACGTAACTTAACAATATACAATCATTAAGTAGCTTCACATAAATAATTTCAATAATTAATTCAATTCCGTTAATTTTTATCCATAAAACTCTCATGTCAATAATGTACGACGGCCTAGGTTCTAAGTAATACCTATGCACCAAGAAGACGTGAAGTACAATACAAATTACTTTCGAGATAGTAACCTTTTCTCTCTCAAAATTAATACGATATTTCTAAACTGAAGTTAAAAATGAAAATGAAAAAAAAAACCGAGTTACGTAATTAATTCATTTAAAATAAGAGAGAAAACACGTGCTGTGTTGTACCCCCGATATCTAAAGTTCTTCAAATAATTCTACACTTATCAAGAAATTTGTACGAAGAAATTATTAGGTTTATATAAATTATTAGGATATCGTATATCACTAAGAGCCAAAATCGAATTGAATTGCTCACTGTATAAGAAATACTTACGTTCACACACATACAAAATATTATAAGGGTGCGTAAATATTTCTTTACGTTTGCATGAGTAAATAATTAGCAAGATCCAGGCTCTAGCCAGTTCGCTGAGATCAACGAACTCTGACGGGTCAAAAGCCCTGCATCGTGAGCAAGTTGCGATATTTATTGGTAATCATTTTTAAACAAAAGATATAAAACTAATCTCCTCAAAATTGTAAGTCTGGAGATTCTTGAAACAATTGTTGTTGCAGCTACAGAATTAAAACTATTTTAAGCAATTAAATTATTTTTGGCAAATTAAAAACAATAAAAACGCCAATTTATTTTCTAAATTCACTCAATCAACGTCAATTATCGTATTTTTGATTAGAGGGTTTGTGTAATAAAATGTTTTTGTGTCTTTTACAAACTTTTCATGTAATTGTGGTTTTGGCGTCGGTAATAAAAAATATATTTTAGATTGCACCATTCATATAAAATCAGATAATTTACAAAAATATGTACCTACATGATGTGTTACCAAAAAAATTACGTGCTATTTTAAAATATTTTATCTTAGTATACTCTGTATGCCTTATTCTTGGACTTAATATCGATCTATATATATTTTTTACTGGTGGTAGGACCTCTTGTGAGTGTGCGCGGGTAGGTGCCACCACCCTGCCTATTTCTGCCGTGAAGCAGTAATGCGTTTCGGTTTGAAGAGCAGGGCAGCCGTTGTAACTGTACTGAGACCTTAGAACTTATGTCTCAAGGTGGGTGGCGCATTTACGTTGTAGATGTCAATGGGCTCAAGTAACCACTTAACACCAGGTGGACTGTGAGCTCGTCCACCCATCTAAGCAATAAAAAATAATAATGCAGTATTTAATAAATTAAATCGTTTTTTTTCGCTTTGCATAAGTAGAGATGCCCAATCTTTATCAAACTTTCTAGTACCTCATAGTTAACTAACAAGGTTCTAAATAAACGGGTTAGCGTGTCTATGCGAATCGTCGGTTTTGAGTACACTGATTAAAGTTGACACGTTCAATATATGTGTATCAACAACCACCGCAATGTTACTTAGCGTCTTTTTTTTTTATTGCCTAGATGTGTGGACGAGCCCACAGCCCACCTGATGTTAAGTCGTTACTGGAACCCATAGACATCTACAACGTAAATGCGCCACACACCTTAAGATATAAGTTCTAAGGTCTCAGTATAGTTACAACGGCTGCCCCACCCTTCAAACCGAAACGCATTACTGCTTCACGGCAGAAATAGGCGGGGCGGTGGTACCTACCCGTGCGGACTCACAAGAGGTCCTACCACCAGTAATTGCGCAAATTATAATTTTGCGGGTTTGATTTTTATTACACGATGTTATTCCTCCACCGTGGAAGTCAATCGTGAACAATTGCTAAGTACGTATTTCATTAGAAAAATTGGTACCCGCCTGCGGGATTCGAACACCGTTGCATCGCTATATACGAATGCACCGGACGTCTTATCCTTTAGGCCACGACGACTTCATTGTTTAGCAACATTCTGAGGTTGATTTAAAACTAAAACATGCCTTTATTTATAAATTTAAACGGCACAGATAGTAAAGTGAAACGCACTTCGATATTTGTTAGAAAGTCTTCTAGTTAAATTTTAAATTCAGCGTTTCGTTTTCATTAAATTACCCGATTCAAAAAAGCTATCTCGAAAATGTTTCGTTCGTAATGAAACAGTATCACGACATCAACTAGAAATAATATAATGATGTTCTTGTTACGCAGAATTGAAGAGAAAGGCGAGTCTGGTCCCACTGACCTACTCCTTACGAATACTTTCCTTGCGTCATTTGTTCTTTGAAAAATATTTTTGGCAATTAGGTACATAGTTTAGGCACTGTCATCAACCTTTCTCATATACCTTACAAACGTGAGACGTAGGTTGTATACATCATATATACATTTACTGATAGTAGGGTCTCATGTGAGCCCGCACGGGTAGGTACCACCACCCTGCCTATTTCTGCCGTGAAGCAGTAATGCGTTTCGGTTTGAAGGGTGGGGCAGCCGTTGTAACTAAACTGAGACCTTAGAACTTATATCTCAAGGTGGGTGGCGTATTTGCGTTGTAAGTGTCTATGGGCTCCAGTAACCACTTAACACCAGGTGGGCTGTGAGCTCGTCCACGCATCTAAGCAATAAATAAAAAAAATATTGTCAGAGTCAAAACAGTAATTTTTTTTAATATATATCAAACGATTATTGAATATATCGAGGGTTGAAAGGCTATTTTGTTTAAGCGACATTTCGCTTAAAACACGACATTTATCTTTGTAATTAAAGTTACGTTTTATTTAATAGTTCGATATTTTTAATTGAACCTCAATTAAGTTTACTCCATGGGAATAGCTTAAGAAGTTATTTGTTATGATATTCTTTCCAAATGTTAAACTTTAAATGGCTCTCCTGTAAAGTTGCAAGAATATCGCTTAAGCCAGCCTTTGCTCGATATAATAAAGTAGATCTATTCAAATATCAATGGATAATTTTAGCATCGAATCGTAGTGAGGTTGACTGCTACAAGTTTTTGAGATAGATGAATTATAACTGGTTACACGGCAACAACTACAACTACTAAGAATCAACATTTTTTACAACAGTTTTTACAGAGCTAGTAAGTACTAAGTAGTAAAGAGTAGTAAGTAGTAAATTATAATTTCTTGCTAAAAATGTGGAATGAGCCATTTGTTGACTCCTGACTTCAGTTTTAAACGACAAAAAATCTCATATTAATGCACATTTTATTTACATTTGGTAATTAAAGCTTATGCTACCATTATATTATAGATATTAATTATGTCTCTGTTTATTATTCAAATTCCAATTAAAGTATTGTTTGTTTGTTCATTTGTTAATCTCCTAAAAAGCTAAATCAATTTGAATGTTGGTCATAGAATGGGGATGATGATTGTCGGTTTTTTTTCTTTTAACAGATAATAATTACTCATAAGATAATACACAATAACAAAAAACAGGTAAATGAATACAACCAATTCAATTATTTCATTCTTACATGCATCCACAATACAATTTACTGTTGGTTGAATTTGGTTTGTTAAATGAATATACCTAGTCAGGTCATAAATTCTGTCACATGTTTAATGTAAAATAATTGAAACAAGTTTATTCATTATGTAACCATTAATATACCAAAATGAACTTAACAAAACATAGATTCTTATGACATTAAAGTTTATTCAAAATGACCTCCGTGATTTTGAATACAGGCCTTCAATCTGCGTGGCCAGTCGTCTATCGCAGCACGAACGAGGTCCATGTCAATATCGGCGGCTACCTTAATCAAGGATGTCTTGAGTGATTGGGATGAGGCTTTGAGCACGCCTTTTCTTCCAAGTGTTGCCATATCTTGTAATCTAACGGATTCAAATCTGGACTGGAGGAGGGCCAGTCTTCGTGCCAGATGAAGTCGATTTTACGCGCCGCCAGCCAGTCTTGTGTGCTCTTCGCTCTATGAGCTGGCGCCGAATCTTGTTGGAATACCCAGTGCCTGTTATTGAACATGGTATGAGAAACAGGTTCCACAAGGTTCGTCAGGACTGTATTTTGATACACAACTGCATTCGTTTTTACACCTTTCTCACAAAAATGTACTCTGTTAAGCCCCAATAAGAAACTCCCAACCATACCATGAGCGAGGATGGAAAATGACCTCGTTGGACACGCGGAATACGGTTGCTCGCTTCTTCACTACTGTGTGCGTACACCTTATCATTTTGTTTGTTGTAGCTCTCTTCTACGGTAATTTTTTTTTAATCCGAATAAATAATTTCCCGATATTTTTTTCCCACGTACCGCTTCAACAAAGCGCGGCATCTCTTCAGTCTTAGGTCCATTAGACGAGCATTCAAACGATGTCCTGTTTTTCTTCGATATGCCCGAAGCTCTAAGTCTTCATTTAACACCCTTTTCACCGTGGTTGTGCTTAACCCCATCTGAAGGGCCAACAGTTTCTGCTTACGTTTGGGATTTCTTTGAAATCGCGCCTTCACAGCTTTTATCACTGCTGGAGTCCTAACAGACCGAGGGCGACCACTTCTTGACCTGTCATCTACACTAGAGTCTTCATTGTATCGTTTGATGGTACGATAAACGAATCTTTTGGTTATATTCAAAATTTTCAGTATGTTAAAAATTTGAATTGGCGCGTAACCGCAACGATGCAACGCAATAACTGCAACACGGTCTTCTTTAAGCGTCCACTCCATATTTAAAAATGAGTAAAATTCTAAAAGTTATACATTTTTATTTTCATGAACAATTCGAAATTCGAATTCAATAAACTTTTTTGTGGCCAGCATTCTAAAAGAAAAGTTTTTACTGTGAGACAATACTTATGACCTGACTAGGTACATACAATCAGTCCCGTAAATGGCTTACAAACAAAAACTTTCAAATAAACTCTGAAGTTAGGAAATATCATTGAAATCGGTTGAAAGAAATGTTACATGTTAATCTGTAATTAGTAGAATAGGTGTTTAATATTTTACAGACAGTACTCGTTAATAATATTGCTTCTATCGATTTATTAATTTATTAAGTTGCATTACTCCATGCATGCAGCCGTAAAATTTTAAAATATGCGGAAACAGTAAACAAAAAATTAAAAACCAATAAAAATAAATATTTAATTTTAACTATTTATGAACATCGTGCACCGCGCGTGAACACCGTTACGTTATGCATAACCTCAACGGGATTCAACATTAATAACGGTATGCTGCCGATAATTCACAGGTCTATTTCGAAATCCAGTTTTTTTTTTTTATAAAATATTAGTGACAACAACGTAACCGGTCACAAAACCGGATCGCTGTGTTTTATACGTTGACCCGGTTGCGGTCTCGCGCCAGGGTCGGCTGTTGCACTGAAGACGCGGCCCGCAAGTCGCAACCAAGTGCAAGGCAAACCTCTTCACGTAACACGGCATAACTATGAATGCCAACAGACAGTTTTTGATTTTTTTTTTCTTTCCGTTGCATAAACATTAGCATTTTTATTTTGTTTATTTATAATACGTACCTACTCGGTTTTATATAGCTAAGCTAGTCAATTATAATTTCAAGATTATCGTGAGGCGTTTTATGTGCTTTACGTTGAATATATAAAACCGAGTACGTATGAATAAACAAAATAAAAAAGCAAAAAAAGCTTTTGCCCGCGACCCCGACCGCGTGCAATAGTTACTTTGGCATAACATTAAATTTTACCCCCACCTCATTTACGTAGAAAGTGAAAATATTTTTGAATTATAGAATTTTAAGGAGCTATTTAAACCCCTATTTTGAAACATTCATTATTGATGCTCCACTTGTATTGGCCTTACCGTGATGTTATAAAGCCTATAGCCTTCCTCAATAAATGGGTTATCGAACACTGAACTTTTCAAATCGGACCAGTAGTTCCTGAGGTTAGCGTGTTCAAACAAACAAACTCTTCAGCTTTATAATATTATAAGTATATAAGTATAGATTTAAATTATAAAACTGATTGTGTTCGTTTTTAAAGCTATTTTTTGTACTAAATGAATAACAGTATATTTATAGGTCTTTATAGGTAAGAACAAGACTTGCATATTCTATTTTTATTAAAAAAAAACTAAACCCTGCGTCTCATGCGGTCAAAAATACGGTAAATATTAAACAGTTTAGTAACGTAAAGTATCCGCAAAGGTCACTGACCGCTGTATTTGAGCCAGGTCGATCTTGGATTGTAAAACACAAAGTGAAACCAATACGAATTTATTTTAACAACAACAATACATATTTGGCGATTCCCTTCCAATATTCAGGAACAAAATTATAAAAAGTTGTTGTTGAACCTCAACCTCAGCCTTGGTCTGAGTACTCGGGTATTACTGTCCTTGTTGTCTTTCTTTTGTTTTAATTTTTTTATTATTATTATTAGTATTGTTAAATCTCTGTTGATATATTAATGTAACGCATGCTGTGATTGCCTCTAATTAGAGTTGCAGTTATCAATTGCTCTATACATGTCAATATTATTTTATGTCTTACTGTAAACCTCTCTCTCTCTCTCTCTCTCTCTCTCTCTCTCTCTCTCTCTAAACCCTGTTGGTAATTCTTAAATAAATAAATAACAAAAAAAAATCAATAATTCATTAATCTACTATCAAGATTAATGTGTGTTTGTGGTTTTGTCGTTATTTCATTCAACAACGAACCGACTGATCGATATGATTATGTATTAAGAGATACTTACTACATAGGGCAGCGAGCATCAAATACTTTGTAACTCGAAAGGGCGATTTACTATTATTAAAAGAAAACAGCTCAAATAGCGCAATCCTAGTATAAGATAAGAGTAAATAAGTTAATGTATAAAAAGAAAACTGGAAACGTTCGCACGGAGTCTCTCGATTTATTCGCGATTCAATCGCGATAAAAGACGTAAAGCTTGGCGAATCGTTTTTTAGCAATTATGTGAGAGCAACAGCGTCTTTATTGTTACTAAAAAGGTTACTTTACTTACAGCGTAATTTATTACCACAGATTTTACAGTCAATCATCTAAATTGCTCTGATATTTTTTATTAGTCTAATATTTTATAGCTTTTACTAACTACTCTTATGACCGTTTAAACAAAAAAAAATTATTTTATTTTTAAAAAAAATTCTATTCTATTGAATCCAAGTTTTAGTCCGAAGGTACGCACCGACAAGCCCTTTGGTGTGCTGACGGACTCCAGTAACCACTTAACCTCAAAGTGAGATTTTCAGTCCATCTTAGCTTGTACAAAAGAATTTTGCTTATCAAGGGGTGAAAGGCTGTTTGGTTTAAGCGACATTTTTGCAACTTCACAGGAGAGTCATTTCAAGTTTAAAATTTGAAAAAAAAACCAGTAGAACAAAAAAAAACTTCTTCAGTTGTTTGAATGCAATAAACTTAAGTTCAATTAAAAACATCGAACTGTTGATGCTAACACCAAATAAAACGCACCTTTAATTATTATACAAATATCGCGTATTAATCGAAATGCCGCTTTATACATTTTTTTAATTTTTTTTATTGCCTTTGTAGGCAGACTAGCATACGGCCCACCTGATGGTAAGTGGTCACCGTCGCTCATGGACGTCAGCAAAGCCAGGGGCAGAGCCAAGCCGCTGCCTACCATAAATTTTATAGCTTTAAATCTCTCAATTTTACTTCCAAAGTCAATCATGATACTGCCAACAAATCTTACTATACTGCTGTCTTGAGAAAGAGGTGATACAAAGAAAAAATAGACAAATTTGAAATTTGTAAAATAATATTATAATATTAATTAATACTTTTTTGTAGGAAAATTTACGAAATTGAACTTTAAAATTATAATTTAATTTATTTGGTATATGATCATAACCACATTAAAAATTTGAAGCGTGTATGATATTACCGACTCAATGTGGATTCTGCATAGATAGGATGCAGACGGCAAATATCCCTCAGGCATCGCAATAAGACTACGACGAGAACCCACAGGAGCCTCGACCCGCTCGTAATTATACATGGACGATCAACGCACGCTGAATATAAAATAAATTTTACGTGCCATTCGAATTATTTCACGACGCTTTTACAGCTCAATGGGTAATTGCTTTTCAATGCGAAAAATCCCGAGGCTAAAAAACATATTATGAAATACTTTTAAAGAGTAAAAAAATGAATTCAATATCGTTATTTTTTATTTATTTCTCAGATGGGTGGACGATCTCACAGCCCACCTGGTGTTAAGTGGTTACTGGAGCCCATAGACATCCACAATGTAAATGCGCTATCCATCTTGAGATATAAGTTCTAAAGTCTCAAGTATAGTTACAACGGCTGCCCCACCCTTCAAACCGAAACGCATTACTGCTTCACGGCAGAAATAGGCAGGGTGGTGGTACCCATCCGCGCGGACTCACAAGAGGTCCCTACCGCCAGTAATTACGCAAATTATAATTTTACGGGTTTCATTTTTATTACACGATGTTATTCCTTCACTGTGGAAATCAATCGTGAACATTTGTTGAGTTCGTATATCATTAAAAAAATTGGTACCCGCCTGCGGGATTCGAACACCGGTGCATCGCTCAACACGAACGCACCGGACGTCTTATCCGTTAGGCCACGACGACTTCAAAGTTAAGCGGTGTTGGATAGGTGATCACTCGAAGTCGTTATTAAGACTAAGCCATACATTAGTAATCAGGTTAAATTACATGTAAAACTAACTATGTGAATACAGCGACAAATATGGTAGCAGAAACATTTTGCATTTCGATGTAATTTGCAAAGCACAATAAAAAAAATTGTTTGTTTATTGAGTCTGTTCAGGTTATAGGCTATTGAAATTGAGTCTATTAAATGTTTCGGCAGTTTTCAACAACATTTTTTTATCTTGCTTGTACGCATATTTTTTTAGGCTCTACCGTGCAAACCAATCTGTTTTCCTTATTTTTAAGGGGAAAATATTTTTACATTACGCGGTCATCAATTTTGTATCGGACACCTGTCAAAATGTGTAATAACAATGTGAAAATGTATTTCTGCAAATTTTTCAGTTATATACGCGTATAATGTAATAATCATAGCAATTCTACGTTATTATAAAATGCTTTCCATCAAATAAGTGCTGTACAAAGAAATTTGTTGGTATGTTCGAATTTCTTAATTTCTATTAAAATTGTAAGTTTTGTTTATTTGATTAGTTAAATAATTGTTTGTTAATTAATTAAACCATTGTAAGTTTTTTTATTTGATTATGTAATTTATTGCAATCTCAAATAATACAGAGATGTGTGATATTACATAACATATTACATAACTTTATTTACGTAACAATTTCAATTTAAATTGATCTATATTAAAGTCCCGTTTTTAAAGAAATAACAAACCTATTAGAGATACTTACATAAAATATATGAACAATACTAGTCTCAACTACATAACTGAACTGATAATTAGCTTACAATTTATTATATTAATTAGTGTAACATCTCGAACAGTTATAATTATTTTTTGTTTAGATTGGTGAGCACTCACGGCCCTCTTGGTATTCAGTAGTTATCGAAACCCATACCGTAACGTGATAGCCGCTATCTACCTTGAGGCTTAAGTTCGAAGTCTCAATTGCAATATATCCAGGCTGTCCCGCCTTGCATGTCGAAACACAGTTACTGGTGATAGGACCTCTTGTGAGTCCGCGCGGGTAGGTACCACCGCCTTGCCTATATCTGACGTGAAGCAGTACTGCGTTTCGGTTTGAAGGGTGGGGCAGCCGTTGTAACTATACTGAGATCTTAGAACTTATATCTCAAGTTCGGTGGCGCATGTACGTTGTAGATGTCTATGGGCTCCAGTAACCACTTAACACCAGGTGGGCTGTGAGCTCGTCCACCCATCTAAGCAATAAAAATAAATAAAATACTTCGTTGCAAAAGTAGGCTAGATGGCGGTAATCCACTAAGCTGGCTTACAATACCACTAGTGAATAAAATTGCTTGGAAATAAATAAAAAGTACCAAACGTGCAGATTAAAGATGAGCGTTTTAATACGAAAGCTTCGTCACGCACGCGCGCTTTGCAAAAACTTCGATAAAATTGTTCTAATCCTGGTTATTCGGTTGGTTTTTACTCTCGACGTCGTCTGCAAGTTCTTAATTAGATTTTTCTTTTGTTAAATTAACCACATTTATATCACGTATTAGTGTTATAAATAAAAAATCTAATATTAAAAAAAAAGAAAAAAGATAATATGCCCGCTGAGTTTCTTGCCAGTTCTTCTCAAGACGGAGGCTAGTTTTTGCGAATTGGCGGTAGTTCTTTTTGACGTTCAACAAGTATGTACTTTCATTTATGTTGAATATTTTTTTTTGATTTGATTTGACATATTGATAATTAATTCAACTTTGTCAAATGGAAAATAGAAGCTCTTCAATCAGGAACAACGTTCGTAAGGATCGTTTTGTAAGAACAGTTTGAACAAGAGAAACAGGTTGTATACTTACTCACAAACTGCCCGGATACTCATAATTGCCACTGGTGCTGACGAGAACGTATTTGAACAGGAGAGATGGTTCATTGACATTAAGGTTCCAGTGGATATTTGTGGGTTTACCGTTGTGTGACACTGACTCCTGACCTTGATCGCTACGAACCAACAGACAATAACTAAAAAATACATTCTCAGGCCTCTGTATTTTGGTAGTTTTTTCTATAAACGATAACGGTAGTTCATTATAAGCCTTACATTAAATTTAAATAATGTCTGTATTATAGTTAAATAACTTTTGTAAAACATTCTTCTTTTGTTTATTTTTCACTAAAATATACAACATTCCTTTAATACAAGTAACCAAAATAGTATAGCTCTATTAAAATATATCCTGACTAGTTACTTCTGAAGCGAATATGATAACAGAGTTAATATCTACAAGTTAACTATCTAAAAATATTTGCGTTTCTAGATCGATGATTTTTCTTTGAATTAATTAATGATAAGGGAAAATTCTGCGGCGCTTATTAAACCACATAACGGGTTGAACAATTTCAATAATTAGACACGCATGTTTTTGCTTAAGACGATGCATAAGCAGCGTTATTCACAAGATGCGTACTGGTTCGTTTAGCACGTGTTGTTGGTAATTAATCGTCTATACGGAAATTACCTGGAACAGTCAAGTTGAGGGCAAGCTTCCTTGGTTTTTGTATTGCCTCTGAAACGACGATATATTATGGGTACGCGTGCTGCCCGGCTGCGCTCGTGCGCACACACCACAAACCACAGTATATATATTATTAATTTTACATCATAATACATCTTTAAAATACTTCTCTAAGTAATACTTGAATCGGACCGTGACTTTGATATTGTGCCTAACGGTTTTGCGATTGTTTTGTTTTGAAAAGCAACATTTATTTTGTTTTTTTTATAAAGTTTAAACATATTCAGTACTTATAAGAACCGGTAAAACCTGTATTTTCGTTCAAGGCGATACTGTCATCCCCAGCGATAAGCTAAAATGCGTGTACGTAAAGCAAAATCGTAATACCTTAAATGATAACAGGTAAGCTTTCTTTCGTAACTTGTATTGTAAAAGGAAGATATGTTCATATGTTACCGTAAAATACCGACTGCGGTAAATTTTAAAGTTTTCCAGTAAGACCATATAATTTATCATCTCTTAATGGTAAAAGTTCTAAGAAGTCTAATAATCGTTTTTTTGGACTTTTTACCATCATTGAATTTGTACCAACAAATAAATACTTTGTAAATCTTAAGATTTACTTTAAAGACACTGTAAATGTTGAAAAAGGTATATCATGAAGTGTTCGTCTTCTGGGTATTCAATATTTATTGTCTTACTCGAGGATACTCTGACGATGACTTTTCGAACGCCGAAAAAACTTTATTCCGATAATGATCGGGAATTTTGTCCGTTACATCCTCCATTCGAAGTAATTGAAAGTTTATACTCTATGTGAACATTCGACCGGCCGAAAATCGTACATGAAAAGCCAAGACATAACCAGAATCAAGGATCAGAGTCATATGTCAATCAAGACATCGAAAACATACTAAAAGCGGGGATAAACACTGATAAGTCGCCAAAGTGATCAGATAGCCTGCAAACCATCCAGGCCAAGAAAATATAACATAATATCATGAAGGAATTAGATACTCTCTCTTTGAAGCAATGATAGTTAATCGAAATAAATAATTATAAAGTACTCCTTGTTTCATTCATTAAAGAAATTTTTACAAATTGTTACTGCTAATATTTTTGACAGATAGATGTTTAAACCTCTTTATTAATGATAATATGCAAACAGCGCATAACAAATAAACGAAGCGATATTACTGTATCGGCGACAAGACATTCAAACGCGTGCTTAATCTTAATCTATAAGGGCTAGATAAACAAATTCTCGACCCTGCGACCCTTGAGAATCCTTTTGTCAGCATTTTATGCTTATTTGCATAGTATGACGACAATTATATCGAGTGATATTCAAGCTGCTTTCAGACTACGCTATACTATAGTGTCATGTAGTATAGCAGCCTATACTTAGCCAATAATAATACAGTACAGTGTGAACGTGGCCATAACAATGTATGGTGTGTGATATTGTTGTGCTGTGAGCTATATACTATTATATTATAGCGTAGTCTGAAAGCGGCTTCATAACACAACCATGTCGACCAAATCGATTCCAATTATAACAGTTCTAATAATGAAGCACACTGTTACTAATCTCCAATCTTTTAAAATCGAACGTAGCTAATTCGATTCAAATCGAACTAAAATAACGGCGAAGGCAACGCTTGCCAGTGTCAACGGTGAGCGACATCGAAAACCCAGTCAATTTACCCGTAAAGGTACAGATTTCTAGGACATGTTTACATTTTATGTTAAAATATAAAACTTTAAAGCTGCATTCAGAGTCCCAAATATAGGGCCTTTAGCTCAGTTTGGGATCGACTACTTTCCTTGTGAGATACTAGAATGTTTAGACTAACTATGAAACTCATGGCTTAAATGTCTGACTTTGTATTAAAGCTTTTTTTGTAAATGAAAATGAATACTTACACCCGCGTACATAAATGCAGATTACTCATGTTTTTATATGTATATAGCGGTTAGATCATTTATCAACTTTCGATAGATATGATAGTTTATGTTCTTGTTTTGATTTTTTCCCTTCCTATTCCCTGACAGCCTAGAGGGTTATTGCAACTTCGCACGGACGGGATAGGTTATGATAAATCTATTAAATACTAGCTGACCCGGCAGACTTCGTAGTGCCTCAATCGACAAATAAAAGATCTAAACTTTTGTATAAAATAAACTCAAAGGGAAAACGAAATTGTTATTTTTATTTAATTCCGAGCATTTTCATATTTATTTAACTTTTAAACCTTCTCTGGACTTCCACAAATAATTCAAGACCAAAATTAGCCAAATCGGTCCAGCTGTTCTCGAGTTTTAGCGAGACTAACGAACAGCAATTCATTTTTATATATATAGATAATATTAAATATAGCTATTAAATATAGCTATAATATAATATATTAAAATATTTTGTAAGGTCACTGCAATCGTTGGTTTAAGTTTAATAGGATAATTTTGCCATCGAACCCCACTGTGTCCGAAATAATAATCTTAAAGACATTTTTTGTTTGGTAATTTAAAACGATGTTAAGGTCATTGCCAGGAAGCTCTCAATGTAAACATAAAAATGTATAAGTAACTTAAATTTAGAAGCCACGAATGCTGATGATACTGTTGATAAAATATAAAGGACAAATCGTGTATTATGACAATGTCACCGGAAGTTTATCCCTAAGTTTATTTGTTGAAACATACATGACACGTTCACGACCTGTGTGCGCTACCGAATGATGCTAATTAGTTAGACATGCGTGACTAGTTTTAATCTCTTTTTTTTTTCATTTTGACTCGTCATATGAAGTCGTCGTGGTCTGAAGGATAAGACCCCTGGTGTGCTCGTATCGAATGATGCCACTACGCCGGTGTTTAAACCTTTTGCAAACTTCTAGATCCTATGTATAAATTATACAACAAATATATTTAAAGAACTTTTAAAAGTATAACCCCCCATAAATAATGTGGAATCCTGTAGAGATGCCGTTTTCGAAAAGTGTTTTTTTTTATTTAATTGATTTAAATAACTTACGGTACATTAGTGAGGTTAACATAAAATATTGTAATCGTAAAATAATTAACCAACGCTAATCACGGAACTCCGCAATAGCGCACATACTCCGCGTCATTTAAACTTGGATAATTAGATGTTTAATTGAATTAACATGTCATTACATATTTACATTTCGGCATTCCACTGGTTTAGAGATTGTCGGGTACCGTTCTCCGGCGCAGTAGTTAACGGGACTAACCCGACCCTACGATGTGCCTTGAATAAAGCCGACACAAGATTCTCGATAGATTGTACATAATATCAACATAGGAATGAATTTTTATTGTATTATATGATTTTTTTTATTGATTAGATGGGTGGACGAGCTCACAGCCCACCTGGTGTTATGTGGTTACTGGAGCCCATAGACATCTACGAAGTAAATGCGCCACCCACCTTGAGATATAAATTCTAAGATCTCAGTATAGTTACAACGACTGCCTCACCCTTCAAACCGAAACGTATTACTGCTTCACGGCAAGAAATAGGCAGGGTAGTGGTACCTACCCGCGTGGACTCACAAGAGGTCCTACCACCAGTTAATTATTCTGTTTTAATTATTCTTGGAATTAATTTTTATTCGAATCTTAATTGGATTCATTTCTCGACCTTATGCTTATATTGTATCTCTGTCAGGCTCATAAAACCTCCACCGGACGTGACTTCCGACAGAAAATAAGTTAAAAATAGATATGATATAACTTGTCTGTCACATACCTGAGGACGGAGCGTGGTATGTCTGGAGTAGTAGTCGTGCTGATAGAAGGTGTTCGGGGAGATTGGGGGCCGATACTTCTTGTGGCCGTAGCCCATTGTGTCCATGGTGTGCATGGTGATTCCTCACACGCAACACGCAGCTCTATCGAAATGCTTTATTACAAAGTCGATCGTGGATCGTCACATGTTTTGTGTCCTGCAACAATAATAATATCTTATATATAAATAAAACGAATTGTTGTTCGTTAGTCTCGCTAAAACTCGAGAACGGCTGGACCGATTTGACTAATTTTGGTCTTGAATTATTTGTGGAAGTCCAGGGAAGGTTTATAAGGTAGATAATAAAGAAAATGCTTGGAATTAAATAAAAATAACAATTTTGTTTTCCCTTTGATGTGGCCCCATCGGACGGATTCGTTTTGTTTGTTTTATGTTTATTTTATACAAAAGCTTAGGTCTTTTATTCATCGATTGAGGCACTACGAAGTCTGTCGGGTCAGCTAGTTATTATTAATACATAAGCATCAACCAAATGAGATGGTACTGATGAAGCTCAGTAAAATTTCAATGCCATGATATCGCTTATACGGTGCCAAAAAGTCACTTATTCAATTTTTGTTAACACTGAACTGAGTATGAGAAAATAAATTTTTTAATAGTCAATTAGTGAGACGAGAGTGATGTTTGCTTTTACTTAAGAAGTTTAAAGTTGTAGTTTAAATATTATCATTTTATTTCTATAGCCTAAGCAGAACTATATAAGAATTATATAATAAGATGTTGAATTTTCCAACGTTTTTCTTGAAAATTACATAAATTGCATAAGTAACGTTATCGCACCGTATGTGCGATATGTTAGGTGCTATACGAAATTTAGCCCGACTGTAGTGCACCTTATGAATAGGGCCAAAAATCTACCGTCAGTGTAATTTAAGCCTGCCATTGAAACAAAATACGAGTCATTTTGTACTCATCTAATGTTCGGATGATATTCAATCCCCCTAAGTTTATTTAATTTATGTGTAATATGTGGATACAAGCACAGGTGAAGTGTCACGGAAATGGGCTTATTGAATGAATGAATATCAATTTGTGCTCGAGTATTCTCTGCGACCACTTGACGCGTTCGGTCAAGAACCCGTAGGCGATCGCTGCTATTCACTTCGTCATCATTCTTCTGCGTAACAGTAAAAATAATGTGCACAATAGACACACCCAGACAAAGCTTAATGACATTTCGTATTCAATGCTCCCAACCGGAGTGGGTTTGGTTTAGAGTTTGTATAAATCTGTCACGAAGTCAAATATTTCCAATTTTGTTTGTTTAAAACGACAAATAACGGTACGCGTTTAAAATGGAATGTGCTTTATGCTCAAATTGTGGTCTTGTTATTCGCATTTGAATCGCAAATATCTATGTCTGTATGGAGCTATGTAATTTTCTTGCCCTTAGTCGTTCACTCTTGGCAGAGCGGTCGTGGTTAATGATGCTGTATTTTCATTAGGCAAAGCAGACCCCGCGATGCGCCTCCTCTTGATGCGATCTTCAGCTGGAACTTTGGGCCAAATAGGTCTGTGTCACAGCTTTGATGAGTGTTCCAGGTATTATTATGCATCACATATTCCTCATTATCGTCGATTATATTAAAATATTATCATTTATTATCTATTAATCTAGTTCAGATACCTTAGACCTTAATTTCCTTATTAGGGTATTACTGCGAGTATAACAAATGTATATTTATTATAAGCACCTTTAACAACATCCTAAGAACAAATTTACAAAAAAATCAAAGTTCAATTACATTTTTCTCGTCTACTTCACGCTTCATAAAATATTTTAGATGAAGATTTATTGTAGCGTCAATCCAGTTTTAGGCCAAATCTAATACGGCGTATCGAACTCGAAATTCTCAATAATAACTCTAGCCGTTTCTGTTCCCACAAATTTTCGTAATCGTCACAAAAACTCTACTATAGAAATACGTAATCGGGTTTTTTTTTTCTTTTCTTTTTTAGTCATTAAACGATAATATTATTATTAATGAAGCATCTTTTCTATGGATCCACTAATCGGACATAGCTCCCGTCTCACGGTCAATCTAACATATAATTCCGAATGTTCTCAGTAATAAACAACACGGATGATTGTTGTTAATATTTTATTGTATTACGTGTTACAACAATTACACGCTACAACTGAGATAATGAAAAAACTAACTGAACAGTAATAAATTAACGTATTGATTGCTAACAGGAAGCATCTATATGATTACTTACCGAGCTTCTATCGACACGATTTTCATGTACCAAAAATTATTTTATTTGTTCGGCTGTAAAAATTATTATTTTTATTATAATATTATTTTTTTATTGCGCTTGTAGGCAGACAAGCACACGGCCCACCTGATGGTGAGTGGTTACCGTCGCCCATGGACTTCAGCAATGCCAGGAGCAGAGCCAAGCCGCTGCCTACCGACCAAGCCGCTGCCTATTTATTTACATATAATATTTAATATTTATATAAACACCTAATACTCATGTAATTAAGTAACATAATTAAGCATCGAAAACTCATGTTCTCACTATTTTTATAGCGGTTTTACAGATCTTTGAAATAAAAAAACTAGATGTAGTTTTTAGAATAATTAATTTTTAGTATATCTATACATATATTAGTCGCCTTAGCGATTCACTTAAAAAAATCGAAACGTTCGAAGTAATAAAAAAAAAAACAAAATTAAACCGCAAAAGTAGTTTTTGTCTATGATTTTGAATTCTGTCAACAGAAATATTGTGAACAAAATCAACAACAAAAATAAATTACTTGATCCTACCTTACCATTATATTACTAATAGCAATGCCCTTAACAATTTTTTAGCACGTAATATGCACATAACGCGTCATTCACACGTAGACGTAGTACACAGATAAATTGCTTAACTGGAGCAGTACAGAATAGCGTAGACCTTGTCTTGTACTCTAGAGCTGACTCACGGTACAGACCGTGGACACCGTGGGAAATAGCTTATCAGATAGGGTTGCCACACGTCAGACTTCATTAAGCTGTTTATTATCTTGTCAGCGGTCAAGACTTATTTAATACGTTTTTTTGTACTTCATTGTACTAATAACATTTTAAGATTACTCTGCAAAACTCTATGTCCAAATTACACTACTTATTTCACAAAAAATACAGACCACCTCAAACATTGCGCTGCTGTTCTTTGAGATATAATTTGATATTTTAGATCAATGTTGCTCGACTACTTGGAATAACGCTAGATATGAAGGTATACAATGGCCCTGCTAACTTACGTGGATCACGGACGTTAAGATAATAGCTAGTATTTTCCTTATATACCGTATAAACCATTGAATATCTGCTCGAGGGCGTCTACATATTAATCGGTTGATTAATTATGTTGCTGCATTGTAATAAACAATCGTTTGGTATTTATAGCTTTTAACGAAGCTAATTTTTATTTATCATTTGTAAAATGGTTAATAAATATAATTTATAATGTTCGGTAAATAAAAAAATTAAAGTAAAAACAATAAAAATCTAATCATAGTACCGGATCACCGTACTAGCAAATTCAATAAATCTGGCAAAGTCTTAAATAGCTCTAACGATTATTTCAAGAAGTCTTTAATAAACACACGTCCAGATTACGCCTTTGGAGAGAGACGAGCTTGTAGTCTATTTTAACAGAGTTGTCATCGTTCCCTATGGACATTAGTAATGCCAGGGAATAATTTGTTACGAACCTTTTTTGTTACAACTCGGTTGTAATAGAAAACAAGAAAACGCATATAAAGAAATCGCTAAAAGTCAAATTCTTTAAGATGATTCGATTATTAAATTGGAAACGAATACTGAATCGGAATCTTTAAGAATTAGTGAAGCATCATCATTTAACGGCCGTCTGGTGTAGTGGTAAGTGACATGGTCACTACACAAGGGGGTCGCAGGTTCGAATCCCGCCAAGGGAGGATATTTGTATGATAAATATAAATGTATTTTCCAGGGTTATGGATGTATCTTAAATAGATGTATGTGTATAATAAAAATCTTACATTTATTTCCGTTATCTGGTACCTGTAACACAAGTTCTTTACGAACTTACCACGGGACCAGTTAACGTGGCGTGATTGTTAGTAAATATTTATTTATAAAAAAAAAAATATATATCTTAAGAATCACAAACTTGACAAATGTTCAAATTCATGAAAGTATTATGTTAAGCAGTAAGATGATTTTGATTTTATGTGTAGTAGTAGAGTAAGCGGTAGGTATAGTGGAGCAAGCATATAATGTACCTTAGTTCATATCTTTGCCGGGAGACCGATGACTAAACTTTCTATTTTTAAAAATCTCTTTATATCATAACAACTATTAATAAATACGACTGGATATGGCAATATGGAATATACATATTTCGGATTAAGAGAGTAATTGTTCTCCTAAAACCTGAACGTACAAACAGGTAAATAAAAACAGTTTAAAAACCTAAAACCACACATAAACTAACTAAATATTAAATTAATCATTTTTTATCCTCGTAATTCTAGTCAGCTTAATAAGCTAAAGTACTGAAAATATGTTAAATTGTATATATATGTAATTGTAAATATGTTAAGTTGTACTTAAATAATATGTTTACTTTAATGTGGTTGTCCTTAATAAGTGTGCAAAATTTCAAGTTAATTAAGTTGATTAAAATTAAATACAAAGATTTCGTCATCATTATAGAATAGATACAGGTCAAGTTAACAAAATCGTGTTAAAATCATCATTTGCCTATTTCCTCGTATACTGATAAACGACCCGATTATTACAAACCTTCAGAAATACAATAAGTCTTGCTTCCGGTTAAGCCGTATGAATATGTAGACATGGAACTTTATTATTCATCATCTATATTATTTCTAAATTCAAATTACAATAATTGTGCATATTAAATGCAAAATTTTCGTGTTAGTAAACAAAATACCTGTGAGAGTTCAATGATTGCGGACGATACGGCGAGGTTTCCCGCTGTGAACTGAATGTCAATGTCACCTTTCCATTGAGTTTCAACGTCAGCGACACTATTGCACACTTAAACAGATTCTTCGATTTTTTAAGGATAAATTACATTCAGATTTTTGCTATAAAATTCATCATCATTATTCTGCCCTTCTCCCAGTCGCCTGGGGTCAGCGCAACATGTTTGCTCCTTCCATACTCTTCTATCATATACCATTTCTTCGCTCACTCCCCTCCCACCCATATCGTCTTTCACACAATCCATCCATTTCTTCTTAGGTCTACCTCTTCCTCTAAATCCTTTCACATTCATAGTTAACACTCTCTTAACAACCTCATTTTCATTTCGTCTCATCACATGTCCATACCATCCCAAACGCGCACTCCTCAGCTTCTCTGTCACAAGTGCTACTTTCAGACTTCCTCTAACATACTCATTCCGCATTCTATCCATTCTCGTTACTCCACACATCCATCGCAACATTCGCATCTCTGCTGCATGCAATCACCTTTCATGCTATAAAATTGACGTGATTTTATTTAATAGATATAACCTTGAACCTTTGTTATGTCTCTTTGAGAGCCACCGTATATTTGATGGAGAAGATTCAAGTTCATTCCATCGAAATGCAAACAAGCTTACGACTGAGATTTGAACCTTATTAAAGCTGAGTGGCGGCATTCAAGATTTGATGTCTATAGGCTCCGGTAGTCTATCCACGTAAAAAACCGAGAATTCATAATAGGCATTCATAGAATCCCTCATCCTCATCATAGA
The DNA here is from genome assembly GCF_030269925.1 of Bombyx mori. NCBI lineage: Eukaryota > Metazoa > Arthropoda > Insecta > Lepidoptera > Bombycidae > Bombyx > Bombyx mori. Next base: position 12,178,643 of record NC_085111.1, read on the forward strand.
ATTCCTAAAGCAGAATAGGAAAATAGGCCTAAAAATAGTCTAATGCATGTTTTTTCTTCATAAGTTGTGTCCAAATGAAATGACCGTTACCATTTTTGGAGTGACTCGTGGACAAGCCCTGAGTGAAACAATCAACTTTCTTAATTTATAAACGCAAAATTTTACATGTAAGTATAAAATGTAGGTGGACTAACGCGAATCGTTCCGGAATTCGGTCAGCGCTATACGCAGCATACAACATTAGTCGCGACCTAAACATGTGCTCCACAAATACATACCTACTGGTACATTCGTAATTAAAAGATAATACGTAAATATTTAATTGGATACATTCACACACACCTGTACAAACGCTGAAAAAACTGACAAAAGATGCCACTAATGGGTCAACTTCGTCAGTGATGTAACTAATCGTCAGATTTAATTAAAACTTTTGTATATTACGTGTATTATTAACCGTCTTGCGAGTTGATAATGACACGCAAATATTAATAGAATTCAATTAATAAAATTAATAATTAGAATAGCTGATGATTATTTAAGTTAATGATCGTGGATAGATCTTAATTTAATCTTAATCTTAAGTTAGCATTTTTATTAAGTATTTTTTAGGTATTAGGTATCTTAAGGCGATGTATTTGAGAAAATATGATATCTGTTAACTTGTTGTTCTAGACATGCTAAAAGGGATAGAGCTAAGACTGTTCTAAAAATCTATATATCAATACGTGAAGCATAAACTTTGTATCCCTTTTTACAAAAATTGCGCGGACGGAGGAGTATGAAATTTTCTACACTTATAGAGAATATAGAGAAGAAGTGCACAATGCTAATATTTCTTTAAAATAATGCATAAAAGATACATTAAATCAATAAATAAAACATTACACACACTACATACCATGTATTTGACGCACACACGCATGCATACTATTTATTGTCAAACTTTTGTTCTTGACGTCTGTGGTCAAATTGAGAATAGATTAAATATTATTTGTCTTTATTAATATATTTTTATAGTGTAGCCTTGGCGAAATTTGTGATTATAGTATGTGTACAAACTTACAATTCCAATTAATTATAGTCGAATTTCGACTACTACGGGACCTCTAGTTTAATTTATTTTAAGTGTTTGAAAGTCATGAGGCTTACGAGCTCGTATATACGTGTCAATGAAATAGCCTACACAAATCGTGAACCATAACTAATAATCGAACTCGTCTACGGGATTATAAATTATGTATCGCGACTCACGCAATGTACAGTTCATTGAATACCTCGAAAGACCCGTAACTGTTTGACACAAATACAGAATCTAGAACGTTCCGAATAAAGTTAAATAATATCGTTTGTAATAAAGTTATTCATATCTACATGTAACAGTTCTTTAATCTATCTATATATATATAAAAATAAATTGCTGTTCGTTAGTATCGCTAAAACTCGGGAAAGGCTAGACCGATTTGGCTAATTTTGATAATGAATTATTGGTAAAAGTCCAGAGAAGGTTTAAAACGTAGATAAATATGAAAATGCTCGGAATTAAATAAAAATAACCATTTTGTTTTTCCTTTGATGTGTCCCCCGTCAGACGGATTCCTTTTAGATCTTTTATTTATCGATTGAGGCACTACGAAGTCTGCCGGGTCAGCTAGTTACTAATATTATAAGTAATAATAATAAGTAAACACGCGGATTTAATGAGACAAAGAACGGGTTATACAGAACATAACAAAGCATTGAGTTTATACCAGCGTGAAGAAGGCTTAATCGGCGATTAATTGTCGGTGTGAGGATGTGTAAGAATAATATGTTTGAATGATGTTTCCTGCTGATGTTGATAATGAGCGTCACGACACACCTGACGTCCTCTGATGGTCGGGTCTGGAGAAGCAGCGAGACCTGTCGACCTCGGTTACGTCAGCGCTATTAGGTACACGCGAGATGCGCTCAGTTATCTAATCACTATAATCAAGACCGTGTCAGTTGCTCACCACTGTGTCATCATGAAATCTTGAAACTAACATTCCGAATACACAATTGAACATGAAAGAGATTAAAAAAAAAAAAAGCAAGAAAGAAACAAATTGGAAAAATAGACAGTCAACAAAACAACGATCAATCAAAAATATATACACTGAATATGTCTTACATGACTTCTGTCAATTTATACGAAGCTCGCGAATACGTAACGTTCTCCTAATATATAATCAAATATTTAAATAAATTTCTATCGTCCTTAATGGACCGGTTCAATGATTAATTTAACGGATAATCCAAGATTGATTGACGACGTAACGGTACCGGAGAGTTGGACTGAAACAATAAAACGAGCAAAAAACGAATGAACGGTCTAAATGCTTCTTTTTTTTTTAAATTAATAACTCAAATTACTTATCAAGCTAAATGTAGCAGTGGACTAATTTATATAGAAAACATACACCTAAGAATAACGAAAAATTGTGGTTTATTGTCTGTTATTTTAAAATTCTTGTAATTTAGTATGTATTACAATTTTCCTATTCTTTATAACTATTAATATTAAATTCATTATCACTATATATAACATAAAAGACAAATTTGACGAATCCGAATTGTAAAATACAACAACTTTTCTGTTAGTAAAAGTGGCATTAACGGTGTCATTGTAAAAACCGTAATACTTTTACGATTATGAAGTAAGCAAGCATGATATATTAAAGTATACGAGGAACTTGCAGAACTGTCATGTTATTTTCTAAAACACCGTAAACCACACGCCTGACATCCCACAGCGGTAGTAACCGTTAACATGAGTTGAAAAATTACCCTGACATATTTTCATGAAATAGTTCAAATGATAATATTACACTCGAAAATAAAACTAAGTTCAAGTAAGTAGATGATACTAAGTAACTTACAAAGTAATAAGACTAAGTAATAAAACTAAGTAGCTTACAAAGGAAGATAAAGTAAATGTGCTGCTGACATGGCTACAACGGGTGCCTTTAGGACAACCATAAGGAGTACCTTTTGGAATTTAGACCGCTACAGCTATGAATTCGAATAGATCATTCGAGCTTACTAGCCAGTTACTATCTACTAGAAGATTTTTCATGAAATCATTGCAAACCAAACACTTTTTATTTGCATTTATTACTTCATTCAATGTTAAATAATGTAAAAATTACATAAATTATTACAGTACAGTCCGCTGTCTGTATTTAAATCAGCAAAGCTACCTATGTAGATCAATAAGTAAATTTCCATCACTACTATACAATATTCTTCTACTAAATTCAAAACAACGAAAACTTTAGCGCGGCTATATTGATTTGAATATTAGTCTTAAAATACGAGTATGATGAAAATATGATTGATGAAATATGATGGGGTTCCCAACGAGGCACTGAGTTCTATAGTTTTTACTCTAGCAATGATTCCACTGACACACGAAAAAAGTTTTTATTATTATCTATATATTAATACATGAAGCAAAAACTTTGTATCCCTTTTTACGAAAATTGCGCGGACGGAGGAGTATGAAAATTTCCACACTTATAGAGAATATAGAGAAGAAGTGCACAATGCTAAAATTTTTTTGAATAATGCATAAAAGATACATTAAATCAATAAAGAAAACATTACACACACTACATACCATGTATTTGACGCACACACGCATGCATACTATTTATTTTCAAACTTTTGTTCTTGACGTCTGTGGTCAACTTGAGAATAGATTAAAGTGATTAAATATTGTTTGTCTTTATTAATATTTTTCTATAGTGTAGCCTTGGCGAAATTCGTGATTATAGAAGTATAAAATACAATCATAATAGTGTACAAACTTACAATTCCAATTAATTATAGTCGAATTTCGACTACTGCGGGACCTCTAGTCTATCTAAAAGTATCTAAATGTTAAGTTAATGTAAAATTGTCTGATAATAACAATTAGTGAACGTACCTATGCCGGGTTCCGCAAGGCTGATTTTGATATTTTTTGTCTGTGCATTCGTATATAGTTTTATAATTGAACTTAATAAATGGCGCTCCGATAATTTTCCCAATCCATGTTATTTTTCAGGTTATTAATTACATTTAGATTATTCGAATCACTTTATACATACTAATTAGAAATATTTATTTTATACTTCGAAATCAGTTTATAAAACTGAGTTTTTAGCATCGGCAAGGATCGCTGCTAATACTTCCTAGATATCCGTAGAAATATATTTTTCTAACATAATACCTAAATAGGTACTATGCAGTTAATAAGAAAATTATACAAACTTTAATCGAAACAGTAAAGCAACATTAAAATCGTTTAAAGCTAACAAAGAACTGTGCAGCCTTCATTATGAATATTCACAGCATTAAACACCATTCAATCAATCTGTGTGTTGTTGCTGTCACGTATTTATTATGAATTAAGTTTATAAGCCGATGCGATGAGCACTGAATAATGATAAATTGAAGAACTTGTACGAAGCGCTCTCGGCAGTTCATCGCTATTAAATTTTTTATTTATTTTTTATTGGCCTAGAAGCCGGGCGTACGACACACCTGATGGTGAATGGTCACCGCGTCGCCCATCGTCTTCAGCAATGCCAGGGACAGAGCTAAGTTGCTGCCAACCGTTAAGTACTCTCCACAAGCCTCGTTTGAAGAACGACATGTCATAGTGCTCGGGAAACACCGTGGAGGGGAGCTCATTCCAAAGCCGAATGTTACGTGGCAAAAAAGATCTCTGGAAACGCACTGGGGATGAACGCAGTTGCTCGAGGTAGTATGAATGAACTCTACTCCGGTGGCGGGAGGTGCGATGGTAAAAACGAGATGATGGGATCATCTCAAACAACTCCTCCGAGCACTCCACTCAATTTATGATATATTACAGACATGTATTCAATAAAGACGCGAATGTTTAATAATTTCGTGCTTAAATTAAATATCGTGATTTTGACTATTAAAAGTTCCTCTGTTTTTCTGACGAATTTTCAGTGTTCGTGTATTTTTTAAACCGCTGTGAATCTCACAACTTCCCCTAATAATAAGCAGTTAACGGAGGCATCCATCTAACTTGGTCATCAGGTCAAATACTCGGTTCTATCGGGCACCACCACTTGGGCATCACCACATATTTTGGAGTAGTTATCGGTTGGAGTGGGAGCGGGGGGATGAAAGCCTTTTTTTTAATGGTTATGAAATAGTTATGAATGACTAAAAGGTTCTTATAAAAAAATGAGTGTAACATATAAGACTATATGGGTCATGAACTCATCTATCGAACTATGGTAATATACGAGTATTTAACCTAATTAAAAACCCGACAAATTATCTCCCTCAGGCACAGTCTGAAACGGTTACTCAAATGACATCAAGACGAAATGACAAAGGACTACTTTTTGTATGAGAATGAGCAAGCTTTCTTTTAGTTGACAAGAACATACGATTGGACGGTGAGTCACAGTAATGACGACTAAAAGATTCCTGACCATTTGAGATAAATTTTTTCGTTAACAATAGTTAACTAATACACTAATATAAATGTACTTACATGTACATATTTTTGCAACAAAAACGTGTGGATAATTATTAAATAAATTAACTAATAACAGCAATATCAAAGAACAAAAGTAATTTTACAAGACTTAGCCGCGAGCAACGACCCGCGAAAATATAAGAAAATATTATTAATTTATAAAGAAAATTTGTTAAGAAAATTTATGGTTTTGCATGTGCATACTCTACTTCTTATCCAACCGCGGCGGGGCAACGCAAAACCGACGTCGCCCTAAATGTGTCTTATCGGATCTCCGGGATTCACTCTCAGTGCTTTTAGGACTCTCAAGCACCGGTCACCGTCCTGGTCGAACTCGTCAATTACGACAATGAGTTCGACGAGCGAACCAACCTGTGGACACAGCCCACTGAGTTTCTTGCCGGGCCTTCTCTATGGGTCGCGTTTCCGATTTGGTCCAGTAGATTCACCGAAGCACTTTGTGCTAGGGCTATTGCTAGCAAATTCTCTTACGTTGAGCCCGTGAGCTCACCTACCTGTCTGGACGTAGCTGGAACAGCCTTTTAAGCTACCAGCGAATAGGTGAGGAAAGAAACTCTACTGCAGAATACTGTATGTGAAGTCGTTGAAGTCTTTTTAATGAACGCATTAGTGTAGTTTCAGCTCTACACATACATACATCACATGACATTTCTATTAATTTTACTAGTGTGGAAAGAACCAAATGAATAGCTGAGATATTGAAGTTGATGACACGTAAATCTCTAACTTGAGACAAAAAATTGAAATCCTAATTACATTGGAAATACAGGTCTCTTCGATCCGGAATGTAATAATATGTATAAGCCGCGCGGCAGAATACGCAAGGAGTTTGTTATACCTCTGTGCATTAGCATTTAATAAAACATCACGTATGAAATCGAATCTCATTGTAATACACATATCTCTTAACTTATTCACTTGCTTCGATTGATTTAAAAAATGAAAAAACTATTAATTGTCGTAGGACTATAATTACATACAGACATGATTTAACTACCACGGACTCTACTGCATAAATCAATCAAATTTCAAAATAAAATCCTGATTGATATTTTAACACATGCAGAAAACTTAGCGGTATCAAAAATAACTGTAAAAAATATACATATATTTACCTTCTTGTTCGACCTAAAAGAAGCACTCACACGTATTATGAAACAGAACGTCTATGCAAACACCACACACTACGATGTTCCTTATTTGTATTTAAAACAATCGTTTAATAACACTGCAGAGTTAATTTATATTTCGTGCCAGCGAGGCAGCATGGGGTCACTGTGACCGCGCAACCACGCACCGATGCGACCTCTTCGGATGTGCGCCCGCGCTGCACCTAAACGATGAACTGGCGCGCCAACCCGGCCGCACGAACAGGCCGTCCGCACGCACCAGAACCATCACGAACAACGAACAATCTAACGCGAACGGCTCATACCAGCACACGGATCACAATTGTAGCAAAATGCTAATGCGGGCTTTTATGTGCAAGCCGCAGGAGCTGTTCAGAAACGATGTTGTGGTCAACCGATTGTCGGGAAATTATTTGATTGATCGATAGAACATCATCGTCGGGCTATAAACAGGAAAGCAACAATTTAAACAGACGCAAGATACGAAATGTAATTGTGTAAAAAACTAAAGCTAAGCTTCCTTGTTTGAATTTATTAATTAAAAGATTTAGAAAAGATATACATAAAAATAAGACACTCACCTGTAATAAAAATATAATATCTTAAGCATAATAAAGCAGCCGTAAGCATTTAAAAATATGTTTAACTTCAATTATTCAACACATTAATGATACTCGTGAATTCGGTAATTGTGTAATTTTCATATTATTATACATAAAAGTATGACTGAAAATACAATTTTGGGGAAACTAAACTAAGATCTATAATGTACATAAGATCTAGAATGTTTTAAAATAAACTAAGCAAATATTATGTTAAATGAAAAAACAAACAAATCCGACATTTTTTTATATGACAAAGAAAAACTCGACAATTTTTTTTCTTCAAGCAACAATTGTATCGACTTTATAAACTACCATTTTTAATAGGTCTACAACTATTTGAATTGGTAATATTGAAAGTGATTGAGACGACTTTTAATTGTCCTTTAATTCTTACTAAAGCTTGTCAAAACTGAAAACAAAACTGTCGAATCTACCAATCGGTTTATAAGAATAAAATATATATTCAAAAGAATTTTTTGATTTAGTTGGCAAGTAAAAAATGAACAACACTGATCGAAGCGATTTAAAAATAAATAGAGAAGGCATAATCAGTAGTAATAGGGTATGATCGAGGCTCGGTGAGGCAGTGTGATGTGGACATCCTGTGCGTATCCTAGCGAGCCGACCGGCCATCGAACCCGAAGTCGGCCGCCGACCACTATACAACAGCACGCGAGCGACGTGTACACTTTAATGTACGGGAAAATATGAAATCACCGGTTTTTTTTAAATAATATTCTTAGGAAATAAACGCAAAGGCCTCGTTCAATTGTTAATCTTACGACTTTTATGAAAAACTATGTTTTTCATTACATTAGTAACGCGAAGGGAACAAATACGAATGCCAATCAATGAACACAAATTTTCGAAGTCCAGTACCTCTTTCTAAGCCTATCGAATTCTACTTGAAATAATTCACGAGTTTGAAATGTTTCCCTTGATTTTGATTTAACAAAATTTGGGGCACTTCAATAAAAAACAAATATAATTAAAATTGAAATATAATATTTTTTCTAGGAACTAATATTGAGCTTAGATACATTTTATATCTTAAAAATACACTATTGAAAACCCGATTCAATAAGGACTTGTTTTCAAGTACTGTCGAATCACGGCTTACGATATTGGTGGTATTTCATAATTGTTACTAAAAATAAGAATAAAACTAATTTGGAAAATAATTAGACCTCTAGTTTTGAATAAGGGGCAACAAGGATTATCTACTTTAACTTTAAAATACCGATAGACCCATCACTGTAAAACATAACGCTAATATTACAGCGGAAATATATAAAATAAATCCACAATAATTGTAAATGAGCAGTAACCATCTCACCCGTTCGTATATCGTCGTTGTCCCTTAAAAAACAAAGTTTTAAACTTTTAAAGTAAGTCTATTCTGATTCGTAGTGCTTTGAAATAGCATCCATAATGAATTGGAAGGTCTGTGGGTTAATCCAGGATAGACCAGATGGTAATTCGGCGGGTTCTAAGCTCCTGGCTTTTCTCCCTACCGTTCGCTCTAAAAAGTAGTCGTCATATTCCATGCTGTAGTCCGGGAGAATAGGATTGAATTTCGCGTAATAGATTGCAGAGAGGCAAGCGTACAGCAGAAGAGCAGCTGTAAATAACTGAAAAACAAAAGATAAATATATTAATTTATTCACGTTAAATGTACACCATGACTGGTGGTAGGACCTCATGTGAGTCCGCACGGGTAGGTACCACTACCCCGCCTATTTCTGCCGTGAAGCAGTAATGCGTTTCGGCTTGAAGGGTGGGGCAGCCGTTGTAACTATACTGAGACCTTAGAACTTATATCTCAAGGTGGGTGGCGCATTTGCGTTGTAAATGTCTATGGGCTCCAGTAACCACTTAACACCAGGTGGGCTGTGAGCTCGTCCACCCATCTAAGCAATAAAAAAATATTTAAGATCTTTAGTCGATCATTGAAAAAACAACCCTCTGTTACTGGGTATAATGTATTAAATATAGTGATTTTAATTTATGAGACGTAATGTATCTATTACGGTTACAAAAAATACGGAACCATAAAATAAACCACTTAGATATGACCGTGGAGATTACAGTTATCACGCTTCGCCAATTATAACATCAAGATGCTTTTGAATTATTATTACTCCTAGTTCAACTTTATGACATTTCATTCACCCCTGATTATTATCAGAAACATCGACTTCATCAGAAACAGAAATAAAATTAAAAGTATCTTTTAGATAAGCAGTTTTTTAATTACAGCTTGTCATAATATTATTATTTAGACGGCCATTTTTCATGTGGCGTTGTACATAATTAAATTGTAATTCAGTTATGTGTTTTACTTTATTATCGTTTACTATTCAGAGTCTGAGTATATACTTGATTTTGTCTAGTATATGCTTAATTTTTTAATACATTAATTGATAAGATGAAACTTTAACTGCTTTGAAGATTGTTTGTCTGTGGGTTCTGAAATCCACGTAACACCAAGGGGCCCTGAGTTCAACTATCATTAAAATAATATGTTTTATTAACTAATATTTTATTGCAATTTTCTAACCAATTCACCAATGGTATTTTAGACAGGACCCGGGAATTTATATGGGGACACCTGTTATATTATTATCTACGAATTCCACTAAAATTGTATAGCGACGTATCACTTTTTAATTAATTTTATTCAATGGAATTTAATATTCTGAGCGGAAACTTCTATTAAGTAATTACTGAAACTTTTGTTGAGTCCGATTAAGCCTTAAAAACGTATAAACAGACATTTTTTTTTTTATGTATACCTTCTATACGACACTGCGATACGAAATTAACCTCCATTCGTTCTATTCTACTTTGTGTCACCAAAATTTTAGTTCTACATAACGATAAAATATATTTTTTATAAAAATCATTGAAATAAATAACAGGAAAACTCGGAGATAATTTCAAGTAAAATAATTTGCCTTGACAAATTATAACTCATAACAATAATAATTCAGATTTAAAATTGTGTCAATGTTATGTCTCCTTCTCGTAATGACAGCGTTATATTATCTTATTTTTTTATGTTAAATAATTGACAACAGTAGTTTTCGCGCTACGATGCACCACGGTGCACAGGAGGTCAAGATAATTTGTTTACTTGGCGGAGAATGAAATCTGTTTACATAAAAGCACTGGGAAGATGTAATGTCATGGTACATGGTTTGAATAAGTCTATAATTATCGTGATATCGCAGTAAGGACCGTGTGAATGTAAATTAAATTAAAGTTCGAAATGAAATTGCCGCCCTTGTACACTTTCCGTAATATTTGAATCTAATATTTGAATTAATATTGGAATCTAATAGCAGTTTTACCTATAAACCGAGTTGTAAGTACCGTTACCATTACTATATATGTCGCGTAAGCCATGTACGGCCTATATAGCTCTTAGACTCAGGTGGCCTTTTCGAAATCAATAAAACTAAAATATTTTCTCTAAATTGATTAATTTTCAATTAATAAATTCGCACACACACACTCTGTTGCAATTTTATAAAAAAATATTTTATAATGAACTAGTGTAACCCGTTCACGGTTTTCTGCGATTATCGATACTTGGATGGTTTTTTTATTTTATTTTAATAAAACTATTATGGAGTCACTTGTCATACGTTCATGGCATTATGACAGAAATGTTCTCTAGAGCTCCAAAACACCTGCAGGCTTCATCATAATCGGGTGAATAACTTAGGAACGCATAGAGGACGTACATTCATAAATACATTTATTCTTGAAGTTCATTTATATCGATAGATACTTATTTGATGCATTTAAACTTGCGCCTGAAGTTTGACAAAGAGCAAAATGTTGCGACCACATATTGTAAGTACCCTAACTATCCCGCGTCACCCGCCTGTTAATCTGCTGTATCACTCAAGAGATCGCAAGTTCAAGTTACAGAGTTACTTTATAAGAGAATTAGAGAGTACATCGAAGAGTTCACGAGTACTCACATCTGGGAGTTTTTTTGGCAAAATATACAATTAATAGGGTAGAGTTTCTCGCGTAACGGTGGAAATTCATGATCGATTAAAAATGTTTGAGCGTATTCTGCTTATCTGACAATGTCCGCTAATTATAAACTACAAAGAGCAGTACACAACAACTTGTCTGTATTATTGACATTGACGTTATGCATTAACGACAGCGACTGTTTAAAATCTTGTGTCTTAAATGGCAATAAAAATCAACTTTTGTTAGCAAATTAGATGAACTACTCAATGTTAATTAGATAAGTAGTTAATGATCGGCGCAACTAGTTCGGTTGGTATCATTTTAATATATATAGTTATTATTTTTCTTTCAAAAACGTGATATCACAATATAATAACTACATTAGTTAGAACTTACTTGAAACACGCTCCAGAACTTGAAGGAGCCTTCGTTGATTATCCAATCGTAGTAGCCAGCCCATGGGTCGGTATACCTGCCTTGCTTCATCGGCTTTGCAGTCGTTGTGGTCGGGTCGTGGTCGTGATAGTGGTGCTCATCATAATAGTCTTCGAGTCCTCGTCCGGTTTCAACTAAAGTATTGTTCGAAGGCTTTCTCCTTTTCAACTGAAATAGACATTTCGACTCTTCGTTAGATTTTTTTATTGCTTCAATGGGTAGACGAGTTCACACGGCCCACCTGGTGTGAAGTGGTTACCGGATCCTATAGACATCTACAACGTAAATGCCGCCACCCACCTTGAAACATGAGTTCTAAGTCTCAGTTTTTAGAGTACAACGGCTGCACAACCCTTCAAACCGAAACGCATTACTGCTTCACGGCAGAAATAGGCAGAGTGGTTGTACCTACCCATGCGGACTAACAAATCAAATCAAAATCAAATCAAAAATTTTTTATTCAACATAAATGAAAGTACATACTTGTTGAACGTCAAAAGAACTACCGCCAATTCACAAGAATTTGCCTCCGTCCTGAGAAGAATTGGCAAGAAACTCAGCGGGCATGTTTTTTTTTTTTTAATATTTGATTATTTTTTAAATATTAGATTTTTTTAAATATTCATTTTTACATGAGTATAATAACATAACAATTATTACAAAATGAAATGCCCGGGGCGAGCAACTCATTCCCACTTTGTGCAATCTTCTAGATAATCATTGACTTTATAGTAAGCTTTATTGCACAGATGTTCTTTAATAGTTTTCTTAAACCTATTTATATGTAGGTTCTGAACATCTTGTGGGATTTTGTTGTACAGGCGCACAAGACCAGTAATTACGCAAATTATAATTTTGCAGTTTCGATTTTTTTACACGTTGTTATTCCTTCACCGTGGAAGTCAATCCTCAACATTTGTTAAGTACGTAATTCATTGGAAAAATTGGTACTCGCCGGCGGGATTCGAACTCCGATGCATCGCTACATACGTTTGCACCGGGCGCCTTATCCTTTAGGCCACGACGAATTACGATTAAAATGTCAAGAGTACGGTATTTACTTCGTACAGGTTTCGAAAAAAACGAATTCCGAGGCTAAAACGGCTATAAACTACAATCCTAACAAAAATATATAAATAATGCTCGTTGGGGTACTTGGATTTCTTGAATCCGCAATGTAACGCGAAGGCAGATGACCTCCACAGTTCTCGACACTATACGCTAAAGTTGTAACTGACTACAAATAACAAAGAAAAGATACGTCAATGCTTTGTAGATAAAATGCTGACAGGGATCACCAGCAACACCTGTCTTCGCAACAGATCCTATACTATCTCGATGCACTCATCACAAATGAAAAACAATAGCTGTATTCGGACCCAACTTAAAGATTTATCATTTTGAGATTCATATTTCTAAAAGTCTGTCCGATGACCCCTGATCAACAGGAGTCCGTGGGACCACCGCACCAGATATTTTTAAAAGCTGTACAAAACACGAATGGCCTTGTTTAAAGAAATCAGATGGAACAAACCAATACGACCACTCATTTTATTTTTGAACTCCCTGACACTAAGTACAGTTTATAATTTTACTGCATTTTTTTAAAAATCTCGAAAATCCCTGTTTAAATTAGCATACAAAGAAACTATTTGTTATAATAAGTTTGCTAGTCGTTGTTGGTTCAATTTACATGAACATGTCAACCAAACGTGTATTTCGTTCAAACAAGGGTGTCTAACCGATCAGCTATAACACTGGGTCACCTAGTTAAAAAGAAACTGTATTTTGACCTACTTTATGTCGTACACTTTAATTTGAATATTTTATAAAATAGATTACATACATTTCTGTAGACACACGCACTTAAATTTAGTACAAATCTATATTATTAAATTAAATAAGAGGATTTCTTTTTTTTGAAATCGAATTGATCCTTTTATTTGAAAATTAATAAAAGAGAAGCTATAGCATTCATGAAGTCGTCATGGCCTAAAGGATAAGACGGTGCATTTGCATCTAGCGATGCACCGGTGCACCGAATCCCTCTGGCAAGTATTAATTTTTCTAATGAAATAGGTACTTAACAAATGTTCACGATTGACTTCCACGGTGAACGAATAACATCGTGTAATAAATATCAAACCCGCAAACTTACAATTTGCGTAATTACTGGTGGTAGGACGTCTTGTGAGTCCGCACCGGTAGGTACCACCATCCTGCCTGTTTTTTGCCGTGAGGCATTAATTTATTTCGGTTTGAGGGGTGGGCAGCCGTTGTAATATACTGAAACCTTAGAACTCATTTGGCGACATTTACCCTGTAGATGTCTAGGGGCTCCGGTAACCACTTAACATCAGGTGGGCCGTGAGATCGTCCACCCACCTATGCAATCAAATAAAAAGAAGCACTTTACTTCAATGTCAATAAATCAACAATCAATTAAATACAATAATCAATCATTTAAAATAATTAAATTATAATACGTTTACTTACAACAACAGCAGTTGAGTTTGCAGCGGGTGAAATTGCCTTGGTCATTGCACGTTGCTTATTCATTTTGTTCACGACCTCTAAAATAGTTTTCAGTGCTGCCAAAATATATTGAGAGGGCGCTATACTAGATCCACCGGAAACTGAATCCTCGGAGGCAGCAACTGCTTCATTATTCTCATAGGGATCATCGTTAGGACTGCAAAAGTAATAAAAATAATTTATTTAAACCCGAAACATAGGAATCAATCCTATCCTAGCACTCGAGGCAAATTAACTTTGCTTTCGTTAAAAAATTCAAAGCAAGAACTTAAATATTCTAAAACACGGCTGGAACTGACCGTAGACTGTATTTTATACCTTTAAACGAGCAATTCTTGTATTTATATAATAATATATATATTTATAATCTGAATCTCGGAAACGGCTCCAACGATTTTTATAAAATTTAGTATACAAGGGATTTCGGAAGCGATAAATCGATCTAGCTACGATTTATTTTCAGAAAATGTTGTTTTATTCGTGTTTTCAATAATCATCTGGTCCCGACATCTATTGGCGAATAATAATACAATTTTTCTTAATTGAGGGCAACTAACCGCTTTAAAGACACAACAAGATGGCATTATCAAATAAATAAAAAAAACCGGTCATAATCTAGTTTGAAAATAAAGCCATGACAATTGACATAAAAATTGTATGTTATACTCACTGCAAAGGAATATATTTGCGATTGTAAGGCGGAGTGTACGGTGTAGCGGTGTCGTAGCGCGCTGCTTTGACAGCGCCCGCCCATAGCGCGAAAGCAAGGGCCCCAACCCACACAATCCCATGACAAGACAACAACATTACCCCTTTCGATACCATCTCAAATTAAATACTATTCAGTCTTCTCGGCGACAGTATTTTGTTTTTCGTTTCTCTTATTTCACTTAAATTTTACAAATCAATGTTCATTGTCCAGTAGCAGGGAGACGACTGACTGATTTGTAAACTAACGCCCCAGTTAACAACGTACACCAGATCATCTGAAATGTGAAAATTAAACAAGTCGTGTGCAAGTTGGTCTCGGCAGTGGTGTCAATTTAATTTGAGTAGTTATGTGGGCGTTGTCATAGTGAAAGCTAGCATAATTCGAGCGCACTAATAAAAATCGATCGTTAAAAACCAACTGTGAGAAAATTCGTACATTAAAAACCAACTTTGAGAAAATTGTAAGCATTTATTATTCTTCTTAGAAAAAAATCTCGGCTTGGTTTGATCAATTCGATCGATTCGATCGACAACTTTATAATATACAAGCGGCCCGCTCCGGCTCCGCTCAGGTCTTTAACAAAAATTTCAACGATATTTGACGTTGTTTTATTTTTTTTAATAAAAGAACACTTATAGCGGCATAACTATAACAATTAGACATATGCATAAGTCGTCGTGGCCTAAAGGATAAGACGCTCGGTGCATTCGTATGTAGCGATTCACCGATGTTCGAATCCCGCAGGTGGGTACCAATTTTTCTAATGAAATACGTACTCAACAAATGTTCACGATTGACTTTCACGGTGAAGGAATAACATCGTGTAATAAAAACCAAACCCGCAAAAATTATAATTTGCGTAATCACTGGTGGTAGGACCTCTTGGGAGTCCCCACGGGTAGGCACCACCACCCCGCCTATTTCCACCGTGAAGCAGTAATGCGTTTCGGTTCGAAGGGTGGGGTAGCCACTGTAACTATACTGAGACCTTAGAACTTATATCTCGAGGTGGGTGGCGTATTTACGTTGTAGATGTCTATGGGCTCCAGTAACCACTTAGCACCAGGTGGGCTGTGAGCTCGTCCATCCATCTAAGCAATAAAAATAAAAAAATATTTTGTTCCCCCAACAAGAGCGCACTTTTCGAATTTATATTCGGTTCATTTATTTTTTCTTTTCAATCTCCGATCTATGATCGACTATACCGTTTGTTTGAGATACAAGCACATTTATTTCATTACGTATTTATAATATTTTGAAATGTTGAGTAATGTGTACAAAAAGTGACTGCCACATATTATATGTATCTATTATTCTATGCGTGTAAGCACCTTTATCTGATAAAAGATACTTGAAATTCTGAACTCACCAAAGATGATACCAATTTACTTCATGTGGGCATCGCGATAAAACAACAATGCTGCTTTACCTTTTACTTTTGTTTTTAGGGGCAAATAATTGTGAAGGATTATCAAGAATAGATCCTTTGGTTGATACAAATGTCGGCTTAATACGAGGAATCAGAGCTGTCGACGGCGAATACTCCATGTTCATGGGAATACCATATGGAATTGTCGATGTGAATAATCCATTTGGGGTAAGTTAAAATATTTAAAATATTTTAATCTAGCGAAGATCTAATATTATTGAGTATTTAATATCAATTACTAATATTATAATTTATTAATACTTATCTAAAATGATATTACTACAGTTTCTAAACTGATATTAAAATTAGTCAACAAACCCATAATTCAATCTATTTCATTCTGACGATTTTGATAATTTGCATGAGTGTTCAAGAGTTTCCGCAATATCTGCTTTTATCAATAATCTACTGTCTTCTCTGTATATAAAAATGAATTGCTGTTCGTTAGTCTCGCTAAAACTCGAGAACGGCTGGACCGATTTGGCTAATTTTGATCTTGAATTATTCGTGGAAGTCCAGGGAAGGTTTAAAAGGTGAAGAAAAAATATGAAAATGCTCGGAATTAAATAAAAATTACAATTTTGTTTTTCCTTTGATGTTTATTTTATACAAAAGTTTAGGTCTTTTATTTATCGATTGAGGCACTACGAAGTCTGCCGGATCAGCTGGTTTTAAATAAATAACAATTGTTTGTAAAATTAACCACTTTCTCTTTTCGAAGCCCGCAACTTCTCACCCGGGATTCGACAACGTCTTCGAAGCTTTTGACGACTCCGCCATATGTCCACAAATCGAAGAATTCAATAACACGATAGTTGGAACCCTTGATTGCCTTCATCTGAATATCTATGTTCCGAATTCAGCTACATCACGAAATCGTCTACCCGTGCTTGTTTGGATCCACGGTGGTGGTTTTTCTGTAGGATTTTCGGGAAGGTACCTTTATGGACCGAAGTACTTAGTTCGACACGATATTATTTTAGTAACTTTAAACTACCGCCTCGGCCCTTATGGGTTTATGTGTCTTAACACACCCGAGATCTCGGGTAATCAGGGTCTCAAAGATCAGTACATGGCCCTTAAATGGATAAAAAATAATATAAATGCTTTTGGAGGGGACGCCAATAGTATAACTATTTTCGGAGAAAGTGCTGGTGGCGCTTCAGTTGATTTACATGTCCATTTTGACGAAGAAAGATTGTTCGATAAAGTTATTATGCAAAGTGGGACCTCCAGAGGCCCTTGGGTGATACAAGAACCTGACTTGTCAGCTCCTAAAAAGATTGCCAATTATTTAGGTTATACAACCGACGACATAAACGACGCCGTATCATTTTTATCAACAGTCGATACGAAATTGATCATTGCATCAGCATCTGAATTAAACTTATCGTTTCGACCTTGTGTTGAACAAGACACTTCCAAAAGATTGATTAGTGATTATCCAATAAACGTGGCACCTAAAATGAAAAATATTCCGGTCCTTATAGGCTACAATGACCACGAATGGTTAGCACAATACCTGAACAAAGATACTTCTTTTTACAAGGGATTAAATAATAAGTTTTATGAATACCTTCAGTCTTTTTTTAACTTCGACGATGAGCAACTTTCTGAAATGGAAAAAATTGTACGACAATTTTACACTGGTGACGAAGCGATTGACGAAGAATCCATGTGGCATGTTGTTGATTTTGACTCAGACATAATGTTCAACTATCCTACAGAAATTTCAATAAAAGAGTATATTGACAACGGCGCCGAAACGGTATTCTTTTACATATTTTCGTATGTCGGAGAAAAAAACTTCGTTAAAGATAGACTTAACATAACCGTTGGTGGTGCCGTGCACGCTGACGAAATTGGATATTTATTTGACTTATCTTACGACACTCAAATACCTTCAGCGGAAGATCAGCTTATGATAGATCGAATCACTACATTGTGGGCGAATTTTGTAAAATACGGGTAAGATAGCGATTCTAGAAACTAGTGTCATTTAAAATCATAGCTTTATTGTTTTTTATTTTAATACATTTTATTTTTATTGTAGAAATCCAACTCCAGATACATCGGATTTACTTCCAGTTCAATGGACACCAGTTACTAAAACAACAAGACCCTATTTAAATATAAATACGGACCTCGACATACAAAAAAGGCCTTTCCATAAAAGAATCGCCTTTTGGGATATGTTCTACAAATTAAATTATGAGTTCCAAAAAGGCCTTCGCAATGACAAACAGTAAAAGTGGCAGACCAGTTAAAATGTTAGTATTAGGCGCTGATAATTTTATATTAAGCATATAAATGCTAATGACCAACAGAAAAAAATCTGTACTCTGTGAACCAATGACAATAGAAATAAAAAAAAATAGTACGCACCAAATTTCTTTCAGTTTCTTTTAAATCTAAAGCCTGTTACAATCAAATTTAATGTGATGCTATCATTAAACACTCAAACAGATTTTGAAATTATTAGGTCTAAATTATAGTTGTTTCTAATACACTACGAGTATTAAAATCAATACAATATTATGGTTATTCTTTCACTAAAGATCTTTTTTCTCTGTTTCATAAAACCGTTTTACAGATATCCTCTAGTTTTCATTCTTGTTGAAAACTCTAAATTTTCTAAAAATAAATCATCCCAGTGCCATTTCTCTTATGTACCCTAACCTCGTTTTCGATATTCTTAACACAATCTTCGACAGTGAACTCGATATATGTATGCAATTCGCAATGTAATTTTATATAAATTTTCAGTCGTCTAAGTAAATTAACACAAAGATGCTAACGGTGTCATTATAGAAATGATTTTTTTTTTGTGGAGCGATTTCTATTTCTATGCATGTTGGCGAGAATATGAAACACTTGTATGCCTACAATACAGGTACATAAAGCGGTTCACTTAGGACAGTTTTACGGTTTAGTTTGAAAATTTACATGTTTTTTATCGTTTTCCATCCAGGTACCTAATTTTTTGGAAAAACTGTACAAGTTTTTGGTCGACAGTGCCTTTATCATTTAATCGCAATGCCTCTTTAACCATTTACTACAACGCAAAGATAAGGATTTTTGTTTGTTTTATATTTCTATCTTAAAAGAGAAAGCCGTAAACAGTTCAAGCAGGTCGTTCGTGGACTTGATATTCTCTAGTTGTTTTGGTCCAATATAGTTCTTCTCTACCTCTTTTACAGATCGCTTTCTTATCATTTGACTACCTCACTATGTAAAGAATTGCTTGTGAAGAATTGCCTGTTTAATATTAGTTTAATTTTATAATATTGTAGGCAGCGGCTTGGCTCTGCCCCTGGCATTGCTGACGTCCATGAGCGACGGTAACTACTCACCATCAGGTGGGCCGTATGCTCGTCTGCCTATACGGCATATATCATCTGTTCCCGTAAGTGTCATAAAAGGCGACTAAGAGATTCATAGTCGTCGTGGCCTAAAGGATAAGACGTCCGGTGCATTCGTATCTAGCGATGCACCGCTGTTCCAATTCCGCAGGCGGGTACCAATTTTTCTAATGAAATACGTACTCAACAAATGTTCACGATTGACTTCCCCTGTGAAGGAATAACATCGTGTAATAAAAATCAAACCCGCAAAAATTATTATTTGCCTAATTACTGGTGGTAGGACCTCGCGTGAGTCCGCACGGGTAGGTACCACCACCCCGCCTATTTCTGCCGTGAAGCAGTAATGCATTTCGGTTTGAAGGGTGAGGCAGCCATTGTAATATACCGAGACCTTAGAACTCATATCTCAAGGTGGATGGTGCATTAACGTTGTAGATGTCCATAGGCTCTAGTAACTACTTAACACCAGGTGGGTTGTGAGCTCGTCGATCCATCTAAGAAATCATCATCTTTAGGCCACGAAGACTTCATAATCGTAAAAGGTCTCCAACCTCTCTTTGTATAAAGTAATAAATAGTTCATATGATATTAGATTATATAAAAATGTAACAAACAGGGTAAGAAATCAATAAGAATCACATAAGATATTAACTACGAAGTTACTTTCATATTTTACCAAAAAAAGCAAAAATTCAGTCATGTAGATATCTGTATCATGTGAGTATCTTTGTTAAGATTAGATGTTCAATATTCAAGATTTTTGATGCACTTTTTTCTTTTAATTTCGTTCCGTGACTCGAAAGAGTTCCGCTTTAAAACTATTGTCTTTATAATGATTATTTAGGAATAAATCCCAAAAAAAAATTTTTTTTTTTTAATATATATTAAAAAGTTTAGAATAACTAAGTAGTATTCACTCAGTGATCGAAATTAAGTCGCAATCACTGGCATCTCAAAAATTATATATAAAAAGTTTATGTATCGCATTTGTTTTCTTACTGATATTTTGAAAGATAAATGACTAGGTATTCCCAAAAAATATATTTGATAACGATAAAGCTCTAGATAAACATTAAAAAAAAGGAAAAAAGAGATACGAGTAATACATACAAAGGAAATAATAGCACTGAACTATTTTTTACAGCATTTTATGTTCAGAAGATAAAAAAGTATTCATATTATCTTAACAAATTTACAATAATATAAAGTATGATTTTAAAATATTATCGCTTTAGTGTGTTATTAGTATTATGGTGTAATAGGTAAAAAGGAAAAATCTTTCTTAATAATATAAAACCAGATTTAATTCTAATAGGATTGTCTTAATGATACACTTTGAGCAATAATACATGTTCTAAAGAAAACAATACTTATCATAGTTGTAATAATGAACACCATTCAAAAATGCACGTAGATCAGACGAAATCACTTGTTTTAAATGTGTCCAGTTTGCAACTAAATAGCCTATCTATTATTTACAATAAAACAAAATAAGGATATATTTTTTTATGAATTCATTGTTCTTCTTACTTTTTCTTTTTATCCATATATTTTTCTGCAGCTGAAGCGATCGCGTGCGTGACCTTTCCAGTAATTTCATGTATGTTTTCATTGGAAAGGTCCCACGAATCCACAGAGCGCTTAGAGAAAAAAGATGCAGTTGTACCATTAGGCCGCCAACTATTTGGGTATACAATCTTGTGACGAAGGACTGCCTTGATTATAAGAGCACCCACGTATATAATAAAATAGACACTGAAATACAAGGGCAGATAGTATAACTTCTTTCCTAAATAATAATAGCTGTATCGGTTTACTCGAGGTTGTTCTGTTGTAGTTGTAGTTGTTGGATGGGGATGATGATGGTGATGATAATCGTGATCGTCAAAATCATGATGAAATTTGAAATCTCCAGGAAAATCGTGAGGAAAACCTTGGTCAATCGAAGCACCAGCATCCATAGATGGACCATGGCCGTAAGGCAGTGGAGGAGGTGCCATATCGGTCCCTTTCATGTCGCTTCCACCCTTTGCATCACTCATACCATCATGTGGCTTATTATAAATGAGTTCAGGATAGTCTGAGTCGTGATGGTCATTGTTTGAAGGGACGTGACTATGAAGTGGGTGATTGTGTGCCATGTGATCATCCGACATAGAAGGGGGTTCAGGTTTGCTGTAAACATATCCTTGAAATTCAGGCTTTTCATCCGAACTCAATGCTGGGGGTGTATCAAGAGTAAGTGACGGCTTATTGTATGAATAGCCGTTGAAAGGTTTTGTCTTCATTGGGGGAACAGTTGGTAAAAATTGCGTCGGGGGTTGCTGGTAGTGATATCCAAGGTCAGTTGGTGGTCCCATATCATCAGACGGTGGTAAAATCGCGTCAGAGCTGTCAGATGAATCAATAATTGGAGGTTGATACATGGTAATAACTGGTTTTGAGACAGGTAGAGATGGAAGCGGTGAAGCTGCTGGAGGCGCAGGACTGGGGTTCGGAGCTGAGGCAGAAGCATAAGGAGGGAACGACTCATAACTAGAAGGAGCCGGGAAATCGTTATCTGTCAGTTTTGGTGGAGGGGGTGGTGGTGGAACTAGGTTTGCAACTGCCTTCTCAGGTGCTGAGTATCCACCAGATTGTTTAGAATTTCCACCATACGGTTGTGGAAGGTAAGGTTGTGCTGGATTATAACGATCTATCGGTTGACGAATAGGTACCACGTCTTGTGCTTCACCTCTCACCGGATTCTTAACATCTCGAAAATCATTTAAATTAAACATGTTGTTCCCTGTTTTGCTATGACCTGAAGGTTTCTTTAAGTCTTTCACTTGAAATGGTTTCAGATTCACATAAGGAAATCTAAATTTAGGTTCTGTACGAATAGCACGAGACTCGTTTTCTGCTCCGTTTCCAGGATTTGACGTAAATCTGAAAACAAATCGTGGTTATACTTTGAAAATAAACTTAATCTACAAGAAAAGTTTTTAATGTAAATACGTTATTCATTTCGCTACTTTTTATGTTGTTTTATCTAAAAATAATTCAATATTTAATAAAAAATTAAGATTTGATTTTTAATATCTGTTACGAAAGAGTTTACTTGATTAATGTAGATGTAATTAATGTAATAACAAGTGACGTAGATTATGTAAAATATTTTACCCTGGTAAAGCAAAATTTTCATCGAGAGGTACTTGTCCTTGTTTGTCGCTATTTTCTGATTGTTCTGTATGATTGTCCATATTTCCATCCTGACTTGCATCTTCAGTATTTTCGTCTGCAACAACTTCTTCCTCCCACTTTCCAGCGTATTCATCGTATTTTTGGTTATCAATTATATGCCAAATATTTTCTACATTCATCGGGTTTGATGTAGTTGTTGTGGTTGTTGGAGAAGCAGTACTCGTAGTAGTCATAATAGTTGTAGAAGGAACGTATACAGGAACGGGTTCATTATTATACAAATTATTGTACATAGAAAAATAGTCGGTCGAATCACTTGACGTTGGTTTTGTGTCCTTATTCTCGTCTGCCTTAACAGGTAATCCATAGTTTACAACACGAGTTACCTCGTCGGTTTCTTCATCTGGCACATAAATAGGTCTTAATATCGATTTCACTGTAGACGTCGAGTCGATTTTTTCCTTCTCTAAAAGTTTACGAATTGATTTCACGTTACTGCTAGATTCAAACTCAGCAAAAATTAAATCCGGAGTCTTCGTTTTTTCGGTCGTAGTTGAGGTCGATGAACTTTCGTTCTTAGGCGAATCCATTCTTCTTATCCAGTTATGGTAATAAAACGGTGCAGATCTACCTTCATCGCTATTAGGTGGTCGCGGAGAGGGCGTCACAACATACACTAAAGGTCCCGGTAACTTTAAAGCATTTAGATCGCGTTGTAAAATGCAAACCAGCAACACAGAAAATGTTATTCTTTTCATTTTCATTTAAGTTACTGCATCGGGGTTGTAAATGAGTGTTCCCTTCAAGCACTGACTACAGAATGAAACTTATAACTTGATATTTTCATATACTCGCACAGTACACGAAGTGAAATTGCGATAATTTTTAGCGGTACTCAAATATGTAGAACGGCTGTAACACGATTTGAATGACCCGAACCCGACTTACAATTTACACTATTATCATGCTCATCAATATCTCTCCCGAGTAAGGTTTTGTAGAAAGTGTCACATATTTGTGTAAAATATTTAGAACGACATCAGTCGAAAGTCGTTTATTACACGTGGAATAATTGATTTTACACATATATATTTTTAGGTTTAAGTTTTAAATTACACTAAATTTCCATAATTAAAAAAATATATTTAATAGACAATATTAACTCAATTTACTTAGTCTGGCCATAAATACTGTTACAATTAAAAATAAAGAAAATATTATATTTGAATTTGGAATCTGTCAATTTTATAAATATGATTGCTCATTGAGTTTTCTCATTTTGGCGCCAATACATTGTACAATATTTTGCGATATTAAAATAGAGTGGGGTGATAAAGAGAACCGAATCGCTGTGATTGCATTACACAAAGTAGGTATGGAGCCAAATGCAATTTTCAAAACTCTCCATACGCTTGGTATTAGTAAAATGTTTGTGTACCGGGCTATCAATAGGTGCAATGAGACCTCCTCTGTTTGTGACAGAAAAAGATCTGGCCGTCCACGTAGTGTTCGTACGAAAAAGGTGGTCAAAGCAGTAAGGGAAAGAATTCGAAGAAATCCTGTCCGAAAGCAAAAGATTTTATCTCGGGAGATGAAGATAGCATCTAGAACCATGTCGCGTATTTTAAAAGATGACTTAGGATTTGCGGCATATAAGAGACGTACTGGTCATTTCCTGATAATTTAAAAGAGAATAGGGTGGTAAAATCGGAACAACTACTGAAGCGGTACGCAAAGGGAGGTCATAGAAAAAATTTGTTTACGGATGAGAAAATTTTTACAATTGACCAACATTTTAACAAACAAAATGACCGTATTTATGCTCAAAGCTCTAAGGAAGCTTCCCGATTAGTCGACAGAGTGCAACGTGGGCACTATCCGACTTCAGTGATGGATTGGTGGGGTATTAGCTATGAAGGAGTGACTGAGCCATACTTTTGTGAAAAAGGTATCAAAACATCGGCACAAGTGTATCAAGATACCATTCTTGAGAAGGTAGTGAAGCCCTTTATCAACACCATGTTCAATAATCAAGAATGGTCCTTCCAGCAAGACTCAGCGCCAGATCATAAAGCTCGGTCTACGCAGTCTTGGTTGGAAACGAACGTTTCGGACTTCATCAGAGCTGAGGACTGGCCGTCGTCTAGTCCCGATCTTAATCCGCTGGATTATGATTTATGGTCAGTTTTAGAGAGTACGGCTTGCTCTAAACGCCATGATAATTTGGAGTCCCTAAAACAATCCGTACGATTGGCAATGAAAAATTTTCCCATGGAAAGAGTGCGTGCTTCTATTGATAACTGGCCTCAACGTTTAAAGGACTGTATTGCAGCCAATGGAGACCACTTCGAATAAACTTTTTATAGTTTAAATTGTTTTATATTTATGTATTAAACTAACACACTGTAAAAGTAATAAATGTTATTTGCAATAGATTTTTTTTATTTTTAATTGTAACAGTATTTATGGCCAGACTAAGTATACAAACGACATACTTATTTCAGTATAATCGGTTCGAAATAGAGTTTTTCATATTTTAATAACGCACTCCCGTTATTTTTAATCATAATTTATTTTAATTTATTCTTAATACGTACGTGCCTTTTTGTAGCTAGTGAATCAATCCAAATGCTGTAAAAAAATTGGGGCTTGGGGATATTTGCGATCTGGGGTTATCATGACGAAAAACCACAACTTAATATCACAATTAATATCAACGATCTTTTCAAAAAACGTTTCATTTTCATTGCGTTTCAGTAAAGAATCTCAAATACCAGTCATTAGGTTTCTTTCAGTGAGCTCTTGAGGTAACAAAATATCAACTGTTTTTGTATATTCAAACGTTTTCAAATTGTTCACAACTGCTTCGTGGGCGAACTCAAGCTCTTCACCTATGTCACAGCTGTTAATATCTTATTTGAGTATTTATCGAATTTATTCGTATCGGGTTGACCAGAGCGAGTCCTTGGACATCAACATTCCCGGAACTGAAACCTTGCTTGAACAATTTTTGTGCTGCTCTTACTGGCACTACGTTATTCCCATAAATGTCATAAATTTCCTGGTTTGTGTCGCATTTGTAATAAAACTTCAAAATATATAACTTTTTTAGTCAGATGCAATAATTTTGGCGGACAGTAAAACCAAAATAAAAACGGCGAAAACCGTTTTCACTTTTTTGTATCCAAATTGATAGTAATTTAATGGTAGCCAGACAGATCCAAATAGGGTGACACCACTTATTTCCTTTCATATTAGGGGTTAAAGTATGAAATTGCCGATTTGTACTGAAAAATTGAAATTCGTTATTTTTTATTTAACATATTTATTTAATCAAAATATCTACCATTATTATCTATATATTTCTGCCATCTAATAGGAAGATCATTTATACCTTTGCGATATAGCTCTGGTGATCTAGATTCTACAAACTGTGGGAAAGCATTTTGTACTGCCTCCTGGGAAGAAAACTTTTTATCACGTAGAAAATTGTCCAAATCACGTTAAAAATTGTAGTCCGTTGGAGCAAGGTCTGGCGAATACGGAAGGTGACGAATGGTTTCTAATTGCAGTTCCTCTGGAGTTAAAACGGTCTGTCGTGCTGTATGAGGTCTCGCGATATCATGGAGCAATAATGTTGAAGATCGATTCATGAATCGGGGCTGTTTCACTGCAAGTTTTGCTGTCATTGTTCAGAGTTCGGCACAGTAGACATCTGCCGTTATTGCTTGACCATATCGGAGAAAACTATAGTGAATAACACCATGCTGAGACCACCAAACAGTTACCATTACCTTTTTAATGGTAGGCTTTGCTTTAGGACATTGTTGTTGCGTTTGACCTGGGGTCGGCCATTGTATTTTTCGCTTACGGTTATCGTAAAGACACCACTTTGTCACAAGGCAACACAAGTTCCAACACGCGTTTCTTTCAGCAGATCAGTAAAATCATGAGGCATCCATTTTTCATATTTTTTTATTTTATTGATTTGACGCAATCAATATTGCTGGTAAGGTAAGGTTAAATCATGCCGCTAATTCCTGGGTATTTTGTTCGGATCGGCTCTCCGATCCAGCATCTCTTTCAATTCATTGTTATTCAAATGTCTTCCACGTGGTTCGTTCCTCAAATTAAAATTTCCATCACGAAAGCGTTTAAACCAAAATCGCAGGGTGCGTTCATTAGCAGTCCCCTTTCCAAACACAACATTGATATTGCGAGCTGCTTCTGCAGCGTTTGTTCTCGGTCGGAACTCGTATTTAAAAATCACTCGAATTTTCGAAGTATCCATTTTTCTCGTCTAAGCTGGATAAAGAAAAACAACTGAATGTCGATAATCGAATATTGCACTTTTTTTAAAAGAAGAACCTCATAGGTACCATTTGAAAAAAGTTTCACTCAAAAATCTCAAACCATGAAGGTTCTATGTCAATTTGAACTACCTATTACAATAGAACGGCAATTTCATACTTTAACTCCTATTATATTTTTTGTAGTCTTATCACTTAAATTAGTAAACTAGTATTGTAGGTATCCTCGCTTGAGTAAACTAGTATTGTAGGTATCCTCGCTTGAGTAAACTAGTATTGTAGGTATGTATCCTCGCTTGTCATCCGCTGTCGTTGTCATCGTGAACTAAAGAATAAAACGCCCGATTTACTCGTAACTAACGATGGGACCGTCGGTTTTCAAATATCGCAAGTAAGTATAATATCAATTATTCTCAGGAAATACGCACTTACTAAATTTTTACGAACGGCGTTTGCGATTGAGAAATTACATCTTGTAATAAAAATCAAACCCGCAAAGTTTATAGTGTGCACAATTACTGATACTTGGGCGTATTTTATGTCCACGTTGGTAGGCAATACTTTTTGCCGTTAAGCCTTCCTCCCGCGAAGCAGGCATGCGTTCCCATTTAAAGGGCGGGACACCCCTTCTATAATGCAATTAAGACTTCAACCTCATGTCTTAAAGGTGGGACCTCCAAAATACAGCTATCATGACTATGAAAACGTTTTTCCGATATAAGTTTTTAATTTCTTTGTTCGGGTATTCTTCATTCTTACTCATCACCTGTGGTGATTTTGCGTAGATAAATGCTTTCCAGTGCCATAATGTCCAAAGGCCCCAAGCATATGATTGAGCTGACAAAGGCTGTAACTATACTCAACACAACACACTTTAAGAACGTTTGATTTGATCACGACCTAGATAAAATAAAATACCCACGTTAAGTACGCAAAGGCTTGACTGTGCCCCTGGCGTTGCTGATGTCTATGAATATCGGTAACCATCAGTGCATTCACCTTCGGAAAGTAACCTGTAAAAACTAAGCAGAGCAAAAAAACAACACAAACAGTCATATACTTTTATTCTAAGCAATCTAAAATTTACAATCAAAATAACTATTTAATAAATAATATACATTTAACACTAAATTTAATTTCTGTACTATTGGAGATTTATATCACATACGTACTTTGTCAGGTGCTCATCATTTCGTTTCGTCTTTCTTTGATCCGTTCGCGCACTCGGTTTCGTTGTAAGCGGGATTTTCGACGCCGGAGTCACTACCGCCATCTGTACATTCCGCTACTAACTTTCTGTGATTTAAGTCTAGTACTTTGTCATTCTCAAATTTGTCAGTAGCGACATCTAGTGGACTTGAAGTTTTGTCGGAACCTTTTACCCCCTCGACATCTGTTGGCTGCGGTTTGCAGATGTCGTTGTTCACGCTGCCGGGTCGCTTTCCAATATAGAATTTATTGAATAGATAGTACATACAACCGGTGACTAAAGTGGCACCGGCAAAAATTTGATATGTTGGCCTCGTGCCGAAGAACTTCATGAGATATCCGCCTATTAAGCTGCCAGCTCCTTTACCTGAAGTTTGGAATTATTATTAATGATTGTGTAATAAAAATACAAGCTTGTAAAATGAACATTCGCGCTTATTCTAATTTTATTATAATTTCATTACAATTTGCTATGCACGGGGCTAATAGGCACGAACGGAAGAGAGGGTTGCCATGAGCAAATCTTAAAATTAGCTAACTTAGTTAGAAATTAGGTGTTACCATTACAATTTTACAATAAAAATCTAATGTTCGTGTTTTGATTGAACAATGATTATAAATAAAAATCAAGAAAATCTCTTTTTTTTTCCAACCTGTGCTGATAGCCTTGAGATGCTATTTCAGCTTCTCGTTGACGTGTAGGTGAGCTCACGGGGCTCAAACCGGGAGTGTTGCTAACACTGACTCTAGCAAGAGCAGTGCTTCACATAATCTACCACTGGATCGGAAACGCGACCCACTGAGAAGATCCGGCGAGAAACTCAGTGGGCTGTGCCTATGGGTTAATTCACTCGTCGAGTCCTTCGTCGTAAGCGATCGGTTCGGCGAGGACGGTCGTGCTTAAGGTACCTAAAAGCACCGTTAATGGATCGGAAGGATCCGTAATGACGTTTTTCCTATACACACACATATATATATATATATATATAAACAAAGTGCTCACCAACGCCATAGTACAGGCCACCAAGTAGTCCCTGTACGGATGTGTCGGTGGTGGTGGAGGAGAGTCGCGCGGCATACGTCACCGCTGCGGTGAACGACAACGATGACGTTACCGACTCCAGTGCCTCGAACACCAAACACAACCACGGGTTGTATATCAGCGAGTAGCCTGTTAACATTTAACAAACGAAAGAACACCTTGAGACATGGTATCAAAGTCGCAACTCAAATGTGGATTCGAAAAACGACCATCCTAAAGAGGCTTATGTAGGAGAATAATATTATGACACATTATTGATGAACATTGAATGAGCAGCAAAAGGAACTCGAGGATATTCGCGTATCTTCTGATGTTGATGATAATGTTAAGCTACTCGTAATATAACGACAATTAGAAAGCGAGATTGAAACGTAAAAATAGTTTTAATGATGTTTTTTTTTATTGCCCTTGTAGGCAGACGACCATACGGCCCACCTGACGGTGAGTGGTTACCGTCGCCCATGGACTTCAGCAATGCCAGGGGCAGAGCCAAGCCTACTACCGCAAGCTGCCTACCGCTTAATACTCTCCACAAGCCTATTTTGAAGAAGGACATGTCATAGCGCTCATTCCATCCATAGCCGGATGGTACGTGGCAAAAAAGACCTTGGAAACGCACTGTTGATGAACGCAGCGGTTCCAGGTGATATGGATGAACTCTGCTCCGATGTCGGGAGATGCGATGATAAAAAGGAGATGAAAGGATCATCTCAAACAATTCCTCAGAGCATTCCCCATGGAACATACGGCACAAAATACAGAGGGAACCGAAGTCCCTCCGCAGACTCAGAGGTTCCAAACGATCCGTGAGAATGAGATTATCGACAATCCGAACGGTATTTAGTCAGATTAACTATTATGTAACATCCAATGAATGTAAGCTAGATAATATGCGACTACATAATAGATATATCTATAAAATTAAAATATATAGATATTACTTTCATCGTATATATAATATTATGTAACAGTCTCGATATTATTGTGTTTAATTTAATTTGCGCCATAACTAATGACATAAAGAATAATAAATTATTTCAAACCCGTTATTGTAGATACCAAATGTACGTTATTAGAGATACCAGTATTCCTGGAAGCGCCCTGCCTGCCTTATGTATTAGTCCTGCAACTATTTATTACCTTAACATGTAGAATAAAATACAACTCACCAAGCAATCGTATGGCGTAGAATATAAATCCTATGAACAATACATTAGCATGACCCAACTTCCTGATGATGGGCCCTGATAGCACCAGGAGAGGCAGACCCGCGACACCACCCACAGTTATGGTGATCCCCATTAACGACCTGGAGGCTCCGAGGTCTTGGAGCAGCCAAAACAAGAAGCTCTCTATGTAACCCCATGCAGTGCCTGATGAAATACAATATTCTCTCAAATAGTTGAAATATTTTATTTTATAAAAAAATAAAAAAAATAAAAATTAACAAAACATAAAACAGTAAATTTTTTTTTATGGGGGAACGTTCTCCAAGCCGCAACGGTAATTTTATATTATCACCGTAACGAATTTATTTTAATGAATTTGTGCTCAACTTAACATTTAGTGAAGGCTGGCAGAAGACGCTATTTTCGTTTTCCTAAAACCTCACCTGCACCATCTGACTTCTATTTATATTACATAATGGATAAAATGAAAAACAAAAAAAAATGTCAGATTTTTTTTGTATTATCGTATTTAGCATCAACCTCTGTTTGTCTTCGGGAACAGTTCAATGGAGCTGCTATTGATACTACATTTTTCAATGCCTAGATTGAAACCTAAAAGTGCCGGGCTACGTCCCAGGCAAGTAAAACATCTATTTAATATAATAACGATTCCTACCCATTATAAAGCACGCAATGAACAGCGCAACGATTTCTACGTTCTTGAATACTGTGATGACATCTTCGAGGAGGTTCTGCGCAGGCTGTTTAAACTCAAGATCGATGCTCAGCATCAATACACCGGAAGCGACTTTTAGTATTGCGTAAAGATAAAACGCTGGCCTGGAAATTCAATAAAATATACATTCATGGTATTTCATATTTAACGACTTTCAAAGAACCTACGTCCAAGAATAATAAATATTACATCAAAAAGTTTTAGAAATCAGTTTTTTTTTTATCTGCTTGCAGGCAAACGAGTATATGATCCGTCTTATGATTAGTGGCCATCGTCAATCATGGAATTATTATGGACGCAATTCCAAGGCCACAAAAACAGCCAGAAACCGCTGAAGGATCTCATCAAACGTCGTTTGACGAAGGATATGTCATTACAAAAGCAAGCATCGTGGAGGGGAGACCACGGGCATTCATTTACATGGCAAATATGATCTCTGGAATCACACTGCTGAAGCGGCAGATAGTGGTAAAAGGAAGATGACAGGATCATTCAAAAATTTTAAAAGGCTTCAGGCAATCTTAATAAGTGTCAAGTATGTCGTGTTAAAATATAATTAATTCCGGTATGTTTTTTTTTTTCGTAATACTTTAAGTGTTAATAAGTTTTTAAAAATGTAATTTAAATTTATAATATATATTATTATGTCATATGTGAGTTAAGAAATAGCTGATAATAGCATCGCATTCCACAAAACGAAATATCGTAGTGGTATTACTTTACATACGATACGATATACGATAGGTTGAATTGCTATAAAATAAAATAAATGTATATTATTTTCTAAGAAATACAATAGAAATAGAATCTTAAAAAAACAATAATATAAAACCTCATGAATACAAGTATTTAACATCATTTATCTATACTTTTAATTGTAGAAAAAGCATTGAATTCAAATTAGAATAATGTTTAAAAACCACTTACATCGGTTATGCGGTCAGTTAATGTATAGAATTAAAAGCTCGCTTAAGCTTGTTGTTAATTTGCGCTAAATATGCTTACATTATTTAAAGCGCAAGATTCACACCTACATTTTAATGTTTGTTATATGTACGTGGGAGTTTTGATTATTTGTTAAAAATAAAGTAAACTTTAGGCCAATTTCAATTAAAATTAAACGGAATATTTTCCAAATATTATGTAAATTATTAATTAAATTGATTACCTAAAGTCTGTGTATCCTTTCCCTCTGCTAGCATAGTCTATTAAAAGTCCAGAAAGAGGTGATGAAATCATTCCTCCTATACTGCCATAGACTCTCTGTAAGCCATAGTCCGCTTTTTGATCCCTCACTATGGCAATCACTGCACCCTCAAACATAGCAAATGCTGTACCGCCTATTATACCTATAAACACTCTCACCTGAAATAAAATGTTATTATATAATAATATGCTATACTCTAGTCGTTATAATAAATGAAGGCACGAATGAAAACTATTGAAATTGGATGTCGTGATAAAATGAAGTGATCTGTATTTTTTCATATTTCGAAAACCAGTTTATTTGAACTGATAGAAACCTTGACATATTGCACATAATGACTTATAAATCCATCTTCAATTTGCGTCGAAGTGTCTAAGCACCGGTCTATGCCATACAATTTTCAGTTGTTTAATCTCTAATAAATATTTAAGTAATTTTAAACTTTAATGCGATTCCACTTGCGTATCATTTAAAATAAATATTACAAATTTCCCTACTTCAAACGGGAAAATAATAATAATAAGTGGAGAGCAATAGAACATTGGCCAAATTAAGACGTTGATATAGCAATTATTTGGCTTGAGCAAACTACGCGTCATACCTAAGTCATTCAAGACAAACACTTTTTGTTTTTTATTGATAACAACATATCACACTCGGTCATCTGGCCCCAAATTAGAATTCCCTGTGTTATACGTACCTGACATACATATACTTATATGTGTACGTTTAAATATATATTTTTATTGGTTCGTTGGGTGGACGAGCTCACAGCCCACCTGGTGTTAAGTGCTTACTGGAGCCCATAAACATATACAACGTAAATGCACCATCCATATACATAAGTATAAGTTCTAAGGTCTCAGTATATTACAATGGCTACCCCACCCTTCAAACTGAAACGCATTACTGCTTCACGGCAGAAATAGG
Organism: Bombyx mori; assembly: GCF_030269925.1. Taxonomy (NCBI): domain Eukaryota; kingdom Metazoa; phylum Arthropoda; class Insecta; order Lepidoptera; family Bombycidae; genus Bombyx; species Bombyx mori. The sequence goes on from NC_085111.1 coordinate 12,212,181, forward strand.
CACGTGGTGGTACCTATCCGTGCGGACTCACAAAAGGTCCTGCCACCAGTAGTAATAATATATACACATATAGATAATAAACACGTAGACCAGTGATGGGTAATAAAGTACGACTCACGGGCCGAAGTTGGCAAAGTATTTAATCCGGCCCGCCGAGGACCCATCCAGTAACATGGCCCGTTATAATTACGTTTTGACGGACAAGAACAAAAATAGATTCTACTTAGTAGAATAATAGAAATAAAAATTAATTCTTAGCTGTTTATACCTGTTCATTACACAATGTTGGCCCAATGTGGGAATGGAAGCCACGACCCACGGCACAACAGTCAAGGGAATTAACCATTACACTACCGAGTCAGAGTATTTAATATGTATATTATATTAGTTAATCTGTTTATAGGTAAACAATTTCTCACTCCTTCCGTTCGTTTGCAAATAGTGAACAGTCTTACTCAAACTACTTTCTAAACCTTTCCAGTGATAATACATAGAACTTAATCCATATGTTTGAGCTCAATCGATCGAGTCAGTGGTGAATATTCGAGTAAATTACTCACACACACGTTAAATTTCATATACGTGTGCTCACATATAAATAATCAAATTCAGAGATGTCAACTTTGATATTTGTAACTGTTTTTAAAGTCATTTGCATAGCAAAATGCAAAATATAGATAACAGTCTCTTTTCGGAGAACTAATGAATTATAACTGTTCTTTACAAAACTATCAGAACAGTAAATGTAAGATTATAAATCTGTCACAATTCAGATATAATATCGTTAATAAATACACTCAATCCTCAACTCTTAGGAAGATGACTGATATGCGATTAGAATTAAGGAACACAATGCGGGTGTCAAGAATAACCTGGTAAACAAGTATGCAATTTTCCAAACATGTTCTACCAATACAAGGCCATTGAATTTAAGAAAAATACCAACTTTAACAGAAATGATGACATCTATTTAACACCTAGGAAGTTAAAACTCTAAATCAAACAGACGGCAAAATGTCAAAAGATACTGTTTGTTCATTCTGTGTCATGTTAAGTTCAATTAAGTGTATAATCTATGGTTAAGTTTTTATAATCAAAGGATGGAAATTAATGATCTATTTAAATTTCTTATTTTAACAAATAACACATTTGTTGTCTGTGACCATGAATAGTGTAATCAAAGCTTGGGACATATTACAATGAAAAAGATAAAAGCAAGATTAAAGAACTGATAAAAACGAAATGTCGTTTTAATTCCGAACCTCCATCGGTTAAAGCTCAAATAATGCTATTTAGGTTTTCATGATTTTACTCAGTAAGATAAACTGCAATACTAAAGTTTGAACTAAAATTTTGACCTAACCAGGATTGCGTATGAGGGACAAAAGCAAAACAACCGAAAGAGAAGCATTTGTTTGCATATTCACTTATAGAAACCACTGACTCATATTTTAGGTTGTACATCTCGCACGGATCTTTCAAGTTGTAGAGGTTGAACAGGTAGAGAACAAACTCATCATAAGACGGGAATGCTTCAAAATAAAGACATAACACAAAAATACTTATCATCACGTTGGTCTATTGATTAGAAAAACGAAGCCTATAGACATGACAAAGTATATCGCCTCCAACCTTGTCATATGAGATGGATATCTCAATTTTACTGTAGAACGGCTGTCTTGTGTATCAAACTGTAACACATGACTGCTCCGCGGTATATGTAGGAAGGATAGTGATACCCGAGGGGCCTTTCAATTTGCTACCTACACAAAATATGCGAATTTACAAATATTGCGGTTTTAATGTTTACTACACAATGTAATTTCCTAGTTGTGGAAGTCATTGGAGAAAACATTTCAGTACGTATTTCCTTGGGAGATCTGACACCTGTTTGCGGGATTTGAGAACCACAGTCGCATCCCTTGATACGTGTACATAGAGAGTTTTTATTATATCATTCTCGCGACGACTAAAGTAACACAGAGCGAAAGCTCAATTTTATTTATTAAATTATATAAGATTTTATATTTTTTATAAATTTCGTAATATTAATTTCTGAATTATTTCTTATAGATCTTAATTCTTAAGAATAGATCTTATATCTTCTTATATTAGAATATTAGAAAATGTCTATTCGATTTGAACAATTATCCTTTCTTTTTTTATGGTCTTTGAGATGAGCACGTGGCCCGCTTCACGGAAAGTTACCTACTCGTGGAAATTAGCAATTAGCACAGCCTAATTTCTGCCTAATCATATCTTTTACACACAAATAAATTATACAAACGCGAAACGCTTAGTCGTAATTAAATGTAGAGTTATCAAGTTGTACACAGGGTACCCGAAGTTTTAAATTGTCAAGCTTAACGATCGAGGACAAGGTTGTTGCTCTAACCCGAGGCGGCAGGTCATTACGAAACCAATCCGATCGTGACCGAAGTACTCGTAACTAAGCTCGCATATCAAAACCATATGTGACTTTCCAAAACAGCCTAAGTTCCTGCGATCTTAATTTGTGATCCAATTTCAATTGGTATTTGTGGATACGTGTGTAAGACCTTACATGATTATTTATCCTATTCAGCTTAGTCTATTTAAAATAACCTATTTATATCTATTTAAACATAGCGCCGGCCACTTCATGTGTAGTAAAAGTACGTTCGCACTTGTACCTATAACAGTTAACTCGAACAACTAATAGTAAAGCTAATAGTTTGAACTGGATGCATGTTCTGCCAATTCCAGAGCCTTATTAAGATACATATGGAAAATAAGTTGTCCTGGTTAGAGACAAGAAAATTTATATCCAAAATCTGAACACCAAATACATGATGGTATGAAATCAACTCCGACCGAGTATCTGTGGACTACAGTAAAACTTTTTCATAGCTGAAAAATAAAACAATTTATATGTGAAGTAATTTAAAATTTACTGGTTTTTTTTTTTTCAAACTGTATTTTGACGAATTTTATTAGTTCAAATTATCTTTTGAATATTTATATTTTTGATCTATGGGCTGTTAATAAAGTGCTAACGACTTTTTTTACGATTTTTGAGAATATGGAAAATTTACATCGTGCCGCCTCTGGATTATACAATCAACAATCATTCTATATTCATATCCCATATCTTGTCGCAATGCATACACGATATTTGAACATATGTCATCATACTTTCCGCGAGATTGTGAGTTCTTCTTTGAAATGCTTGTACTACGAATCAATTTACTCTTGAAAAAAAAAGGTGAACATATTAAGTAATTACTTTCCACATAAATTGTTTTATTATGAGTTCATTTTTAGTATAACCCACGTACAAAATCTTTACTTAAAATGGCATATACTATCTTCGACTAATCAAAGTAACAAAAAAGCAAAAGATAAATCATTGCGTAATCATATCGTAAAAAACATTGGGATTTCCATCCAATACGTCAACCAGTTTGGACACTGCGATGTTTACAAAAGAAATGCGACAAAAAGAAGGTTAGCAAGAAACTTAACATCGTTTGTTACGTGTGTGTTGTACAACTAATGTGTAATTTGAATTGAGTCCAAAATGTTTAATATCTCACAGCTAAACCAAAACAATTATCAAAGAAATAATACAACAACACATTATGTAAGACTCACTGAGCTACGATTATAATGGGAATACAAAAGATTATTATGTTATGCAATGATCGAAAACAATTGTTGAATTTTCATCAATACGTAACTACAAAATGCGTCAGCTTAAAGCGAAAAACATGATTTGAGTTTCTCGTCGGATCTTCTCAGTGGGTCGCGTTTCCGATCTGGTAGTAGATTCTGAGAAGCACTGCTTTCGCTAGGGTCAGTGTTAGCATCACTCCGGTTTGAGCCCCGTGAGCTCACCTACTAGTTAAGGTTACGCTGAAATAGCCTCTAAAGGCTATCGGGTTAGGTAGGAAAAAAAAAATTAATTGAAATAAATCTTTCGGTTATATACAGATAAACCATTAGAACTCGACACAGTCCCGGTGAGTTGTAGACTAAACAATCCCTTAACGAGACGGAATTGGGACGTACAATCCGCTCCTGTTGCTTATCAAGTTCGCGATTACTCAGTTAGCCACGATGAGTGGACAATCTTTTCATCAGAGGATCCGTCGGACCGTATGGTTGCGTTTACGTCAATGGTCCACGTGCTCACGACGAATTCCGTAGCGGAAAACGACAATTTAAGCGTCCTCTTGTTTTTAATTTTTGAGTGCCATTTAAAGTCTCAACTTTAAATTTAAAAAACCGGTATTTGCATTTTACGCTTCATAACTTTTTCTGTTCAATGATATTTGCTGATCTTTGTGTAAACTTCCTCATACTTTCAACAAAGGTTAGTCATACTCACTTAAGATTTAACTGTAGGTACATCGTTTTATTTAAAAACCACATGCAAATGAGTTTTTCTGGTAACAAAACGTAAAAAATATTGTACGTAGACTCACAGCAAGGTAGGTCCAAAATGTGAAAGCAGGATCAATCTCAATTGGTTGTTGTGTATTTGAACAAAGAGAATTACGTGATGTGATCGCCGTACAAGCAGCTAAGCATCCAAGCAGCTGCCGTGATCCGACTTGCACTCGAACTCCACTTTCGTCAAGTACCTATAGTTTTATTTTACGTTAAATCAAAAAGCAAGCTTATTGGCATAACTTAATGACGAATTAGAAATACAAATTCAATATACTTTTTATTGCTTAGATGTGTGGACAAGCTCACAGCCCACCTGGTCTTAAGTGGTTACTGTAGCCCATGGACACCTAAAACTTAAATGCCGCCACCCACCTTGAGATATGAGCTCTAAACGTTCAGTATAATTACAACGGCTGCCCGACCCATCCAACCAAAATGCATTACTGCTTCACGGCAGAAATAGGCGGGGTGGTAGTACCCTTCCGTGCGGACTCACAAGAGGTCCTACCACTCCTAATACTAAAGTAAACCAAATTTTCGCAAATGATCTCGAATTAAAATCTTAATGATTCCTGTGAAACACATTAAGTAGTTCAAATACCTTCATAGCTTGTGAATTGTCAATATCTCACCTCGTCATAACTGTTTTTACATATAACACTGTCGACTCCATCGTAATCGTTGTCGATTGAACCGTTTCCACTAGATAAAGCTCTAACCCAATAATTTCTTACAGTTTTAGGCGTTTTCTGTGCATCATGCGAAATTCTCATTCGGAATGTTTCCATTTCCTCACCACCTTCGTCGTTTTGTTTAAAAATATCATTTCTTCCAAAAACACACGATCCATTATTCAAATCTCGAGAGCAATGCATTTTGTAAAGTCTTGGTGCTGGAAAGAATATCTCTCGGTCGGAGATTTTAGACACAGTTACATTAAAGTAAGGATCATTGTTCAGGATTCGTGACGTGCTTTGGTCTTTCATAGGAGTCATCGATCGAGTCACCGATGAAGTTAATGTGTGCCGGTACACCAGTTGTTGGGCATCCAAACTTGAATGCAAGTGTATATCGTATGCGTCGTTCCGCAATATGTTGTCAATTTCATTCGGAGTAACTATATCTGGGACGTCACAAATGAAGCCACATGATGAAATTCTGCGTGAAAAAAAAAACCATATCTGTAAGTTAATGTCCAAATCAAACCAAAAATCTTTTTTTTTATTGAACTTACCTAAGGTTGATGTCATATGAATATGGATGCAAGGGTAGGCATGGATATTCTTGGATATGTCGGACCCTCAGAGCAGAGTCATCACAGGTTGTTAAAAGCTCTACATCTGTGGGATATGTAATTGTTATTCTTCCGACGGGTACGGCCAACAACAACAAGGCCGAGATACCGCCCAATACTGACGACAACGCCAACAATAGCTAAAAGTAAAAAATATGTATATATCAGAAGAAGTAGAAGTATGGAAACATTGAAAAATTATAAATAACTAGCTGACCCAGCAGACTTCGTAGTGCCTCAATTGACAAATAAAAGACCTAAACTTTTGTATAAAATAAACTTAAAACAAACAATAGGAATCCGTCCGACGGGGGCACAAAGGGAAAACAAAATTGTTATTTTTATTTAATTCCGAGCATTTTTATATTTATCTACCTTTTAAGCCTTCTCTGGACTTTCACAAATAATTCAAGACCAAAATTAGCCAAATCGGTCCAGCCGTTCTCGAGTTTTAGCGAGACTAACGAACAGCAATTCATTTTTATATATATAGATAGATAGATAGATAGATAGATTTAGGCACGTAATCGTTGTGCTGAATGCTAATATCAAATTGTGAAGGTAAAAACATCTAACTACTTAACTAACAATATAATGTCGTGTACCGGTATTCGTGCCAACCTGAGATATACATTTAGAGAATGCAACGAAACGTGAAATGATGATGGACAGAAAATGACAATTAACGTGAGCAAAGAAAAACAGGATGCAGTATTTACGAAGAATGATCAGTAAAACGTGGGCAAATGATCGTTTTACAATTGTTGCGAGTCAAGTCAAATGTCATTGAAAAATTGTTAACGGAGGGCGCGAACCTCATGTTCACAAGCGGAAAACGTACTGAGCTGCGTGTACATTTTTTTTGTTAGATTCCATCTGATTGTGTAATGTAAATTATTAGAATAATTGGCTGGACGGCCAATTCCCACGACGAAAATATTTTACACAACAAAAAGATACAAAAACAAGAACTATGTGAAATCTGTCGAGTCTTTTTCAAACGATATACAGATATTTATGAATTACATAATTGAATCCAATGACGATCAACAAAATAATCATCTTAAATATTGGTTTTTAAAACAATTTGTTTCACTATGAACGATTCTAAGTCATATAATATAGTTACAACGCCTGTTCAACGAAAAAATAAGATCCTTTAATAATTATTATAATTTTTTTATCTTATTGAAACTAATTAATAAAATTATTCTATATATCGGACCTTGATAGGTGTAAAAATTTTCGAAAGTCAATGGAACATCTTGAAGTTGGTGAAAATCGAGTTTAAATATTTACTTAGACAGATACAGGTTAAGTTAATAAAATCCTACCATCGTATAGTGTACCATGAGCCCGCACGGTTTTTAGGTGGCTGATAGCATGACAAACTAAATAGTGTAGCCTAACATCGCTACCTATTATGAACCTATGTATGTAACTGATCACATATGTACATGCATATGACATGTACTCGCACGGCAGATTCACAATGTCGGGTACAATACAAGGTAAAGGTTATTGTAACTAGAATTGACTGTAATTTGCGTTACGGACGTCGCAGATTAAATTCATTACATTGAACTGGAACGTTTATTGGATTAACACTTATTGAATTGAATGTACCTTCTAATACAAAATAGAGATTTATGGGAATACACCATGCGTCAGCATAAATAAATCTTCAACCAGTTCAATTTTTGTAGGCAGACGAGCATACGGCGCACCTGATGGTGAGTGGTTACCGTCGCCGATGGACTTCAGCAGCGCCAGGGGCAGAGCCAAGCCGCTGCCTACCGTTGAATTTCCGAAGATTTCCATCAAACAGAGTTAAAACAAACTTTTATAATGAGATTAGTTTTAACGGCGCAAGTAACCAGACCGGCACGCGTCTTATCTGGCAGTGGCACTAATTGTTTATCTGAGCACATTCGACTTAACGTGCCTCCTTAAGACAAAAGCAATAAGTGCGGCCATTACTTTAATCTTGCTATTAAGTAATCAGTAACTATTTAAATGTGTATTTATGTAGGCCAACTATACCTATATTGATTTACAACAGACCACACGACAATATTTTAAGTTTTGAATAGATAATAAAGATAAATTTTCATCTGTTACAGCCACTAGATTCTAATTACTAGGGTAGGTAGCAATTAAAGAGCAATGGATCTTTTTTATTTCTATGATTGAAAAATCATTTCGAGGAATAGGCTAGCCGATCAAAAGAAACTATATTTAATGATAAATAATATTTAATCAAAAATTTTAATCAGATATGTTTGAACTTTATTTGTCCTCAAGTATCGTTATAATTGACTTTATTAAAATAGATAGTATGGCGTTTATTTGTGTACGACTCAATTGTCAGTTTTGTTTTTCCTTAAATGTCTCATTACCAGGCCATAAAATCCTCAAAAAAATCAGTTTTGTTTTGATTTTATTGATAAACTCATAACACTTTTTTAATTTAAACTCAAAGCGTGAAGTCAGCCAGCCATTACTTGAACACAGTTAAGACTTAATCTTGTTTATCAATGCGCTATATCACAATCCAAACGTGTTTTCAGAGATATTGTACTAAGTACGTAGAAAAAATAAAAATTATGTAACGTTAAAAAAAATATATATTAGTTTCTTATATTAGTCTATTAGCGACCCGCCCTCGCTTCGCTTCGGAAACTGTAATTTATTATTGATTTTTTCACTATTTGATGGATGTTATTATACATATAAACCTTCCTCTTCAATCACTCTATCTATTAAAAAAAGCCGCATCAAAATCCGTTGCGTAGTTTTAAAGATTTAAGCATACATAGGGACAGACAGATATAGGGACAGAGAAAGCGACTTTGTTTTATACTATGTTCACTACATAGTATAAAACAGTAGTTATTGCCTAAAAATAATAATTAAAATCACATTTTTTGAATAAATGCCCTATTATTGTAGTAAAAATGTCATGGTCAGACTGTTGATCTTCCAACTTGACGTCAGAATGGTTGGTCAATGAGATCTGCCTTTCATTTGATACAATAAGATAGACATTATTTGATCATTCATCTACTTCGATGCGAAATATTTAAATTATAAGCCAATAGGACGTACCCTAACAAAACAATAAAATTGTAGACAGGTAAAGCTTGTGCATTGAATGTGTTATTTATTTTAAATATCAAGGCTTCTTTAACTTCGTAAAAAACGTAACCTTTCTTGTCTTTTTATGTTAGTATGCATATAGCGTATGAATATTATCAAGTCATTCGTGATGAAGTCCGTTGCACCAAGCGATAAAGGAATCTGTTAAAATTTTATTCAAGACTATTTTATTGACGTATTTTACAGGAATGTGGAACTTAAATTATTTTTTTAGAGCACAGGTTGGAGAACCACCTTACGACCAACCTGGTACTAAGTGCTTACCAGACCCCATAGAGATCTCAACGTGAATTCCGCCACCCATCTTAAGACCTGAGGTCTAAGTCTTAATTGTATTGTATAATGGCTGGCCCACCGTTCAAACAGGTACGCATTGCAGCTTCGCCGTAGAAATAGACAAGCTGGTCATACCTAAGCGTGTGTGCTTAAAAACACCAGAATTAAAAATAACAAGTTTGTACAATTATATGTATTGTATGTAACTGTATGTATGTGTACATGTATCGAAATAAATATGAAAATGAGTTGAACCGATTCGAGAATAACTTTGAAGATTCAACAAGAATTCAGGGCGTACTCTTTTCATGTAAACTAAGTACAATTAGTTACATTGTTTTTAATTTAAGTAATTCATCAGCGAAGATTATTAAAATTACATCTTTATAGTGCCTATTCTCTGCGCGCGAGTTTACTGCTGTAGGCGTTTATGAAATTATTTTTTTATATCGCACGTCGCAATTAGTTAGTCTGACTTTAACGTTGGTTTCTATCGATCAAAATACGTATAATCCTCTGAAAATATATAAAATCTAAAACTTGCACTATCATTTGTACTCACTCTAAAATTTCCAATTTTGTCTGCAAGCATACCAGCCAAGGGTGGCATTATTATGGACACCACTGGAGTTACGGCAGACATTATCGCCGTTTCCTCAACATTGATGCCAAGCTCTCGCATATGTATCGTCAAGTAAGGATACAACACGTACAAAGCTAAAAAAAAATATATTTTGCATTATATTTTATCATTGAAGCTTTCTGTACTTCTCTTTACTTTAAAAAAAAGAACGTTTCGTGCTAAAAATATATAAGTAGGGTATTGTAAGAAGTGGCACGGATAACGAAATTTAAGAAATGTAAAACACTGAACAAGTTCTGAACTATCCGCAAAATTCTATACACTGGGCATCTTTCCATTAAATATGAAACACTTAAAACATCCGAGAATTTAACTTATTGTAGTGCCTGTTTTCGTGAGTTTCTACTCGTATTCCCAAAATAATCAATTAATATTAAAGTTTGGATGAATTTCACACTCTTTTAACAAAAATTTTACTTACTTGAAGCATGAACGAAGAACAGTATTTTTAATGGAATCAATTTTTTCTGCTTCAAGTCATCTGTTATTCTTTTGAAAAATGACCTGATTAGTCGCATCTTCACGGTTGGTATGAATTCCAAATAACAAAAGAGGATCAAATCTTTACTCGTACACTAAGTAGGAAATTTTTTAGTCACCCAGCTTTCCTCGCGAAAAAACGTGAGTACTTGTCCTTGATACATGGAAGTGATTTGTAAGTTTTACCTGAAACAATTTAATTTCTGGGAATAAAAAAAAGCTGTTTATGGTATTTCCGTTAGTTTTAGCGTACATAATTTAAACTGTACATAATTTAGCCTATTACGACATAACTTAAGCTATTTTTTCGGGTAAGCCTCGCTTTTATTATTTCCAACGCCTCGAATAGTTTACAAATTTTGTTAATTCCCCGAATCCTGATCACGCAGGAGCCAGTCACCGTCGACGCCCTAGACACGTCCTTACGGATCCATCAGATCCAATAACTTTTGCATTAGACACCTTCAGCTCTAACACTAGGAGCAGGCTTAGGGACCTCGGTAACCGTACTCGTCGAACTCGACAAAGAGTTCGCCGTGCAACCTAACCCATGAATCAGCTCGCTGAGTTTCTCGCCGGATCTTCTCAGCGGGTCGCGATTCCGATCCGGTAGTAGATTCATTCGCGAAGCAGCTACTCTTGAGCTGTTAGGTCTCCTTCGGAGGCGCTCGGGTAGCTGTTAGCAAATCCCACCCCTCCTGGCTGAGCCTTTGCTCGCCCACCTGTCCTGGTGAAACTGGAAAGGCATCCGGGCCACCAGTAATCGTTCAATCATAAAAAAAAAAAAATGTTAATAAACGCGAAATTAAAGTGTAACAGTAGTTTTGAATTTATGTGTATATATTAATAATTCATATCAAATTATTTTTTTAGTTTTTCAACTTATCAATGAACGTATAAATAATAATAATAACGTATGTACCGTTATTACAACCTAACAATATAAAATTAAAAAATAATACTCTTTACCTAAGATGTTGCCTGCCGTTTTACAATAATCGCCATTTGAATCGTAATTTATTTATTACTGGCAATAAATTTTAAATTGACATGATATTTATTCAAAAAATATGGAATCATATTAGGTAGGGGTTAGGGGTTAGGGGTTAGGTAAGGGTTAAAGTATGAAATTGCCGATTTATACTGAAAAATTTAAATTGGTTTTTTTTTTCATTTAATTTCATTATTATCTATACATTACTGCCATCTAATAGGAAGGTAATTTATACCTTTGCGATAGAACTTTGGTGTTCTATATTCTACAAACTGTGTGAAAGCATTTTGTACTGCCTCCTGAGAAGAAAACTTTTTATCACGTAGAAAATTGTCCAAATCACGAAAGAAATGGTAGTCCGTTGGAGCAAGATCTGGCGAATACGGAGGGTGACAAGTGGTTTCTAATTGCAGTTCCTATAGAGTTAAAACGGTTTCTCGTGCTGTATGAGGTCTTGTGTTGGAGCAATAATGAATCGATTAATAAATCGGGGCTGTTTCACTGCATGTTTTGCTATCATTGTTTGGAGTTCGGCACAGTAGACATCTGCCGTTATTGCTTGACCATATCGGAGAAAGCTATAGTGAATAACACCGTGCTGAGACCACTAAACAGTTACCTTTACCTTTTTATTGGTAAGCTTTGCTTTAGGACACTGTTGCGGTGTTTGACCTGGGGTCAGCCATTGCATTTTCGCTTACGGTTATCGTAAAGAATCCACTTTTCATCACGTCACAATTCGATCCAATATTCCTTCATTTCTGTATCGATTCAACAAGGCAACCCAAGCGGTTTCTTTGCAGATCAGTCAAATCATGAGGCATCCATTTTTCATATTTTTTATTTTATTGATTTGACACAAATGAGTCAATATTGTTGGTAACGTTAAACCATGCTGCTAATTCCTGGGTAGTTTGTCTCGGATCGGCTTCCACCATCTCTTTCAATTCATTGTTATTCACATGTGTGGGCGGTATTCCACGTGGTTCATTCTTCAAATCAAAATTTCCATCAAGAAAGCGTTTAAACCAAAATCGCACGGTGCGTTCATTAGCAGTCCCCTCTCAAACCCTTCATTGATAATGCGAGCTGTTTCTGCAGCGTTAGTTCCGCGTCGGAACTCGTATTCAAAAAACACTCGAATTTTCGAAATATCCATCTTTCTTATCTAAGCTGGATAAAAAAAACAATTGAAAGTCGATAATCGAATGTTGCACATTTTTTAAAAGAAGCTCCGCATAGGCAGGTACCATTTGAAAAAAGTATCCCCTATTATTTTCGACATTAGTTTATTGATTACTACCAAAAATATATATTTAATATGGACCTGATAAAAATACAATTATGGAATACAAGTTCCGTCGAGGTAGAAATGCCACACAAACAAACGGCTCACGACAATAATTTGACGTCTACGCAGTGAATACTACAAACGAGCACACGAGTTGTTATTGGCTTGAACGATTCCGGCATGGAAATTTTGATCTAAAAAATGAGCTCCGTGGTCGACCGAAAACTAAAGTCAACAAGGAAAAACTGAAGGTGAACAATACCTATATTGTCTTGCGTTATTAAACAGATACAGGGACAACAGACAAAGGGATTTTGAACCGCGTTGCTTTTCATTGCAACTGAGAATGCGGATTTTTTTTAAAAATCGTAAGCGGTCATCGTGTTGAATAGACCCTGGCTCAGCATCTAGGCAATGCTCCTAACGAAAAGGTATCGTTTAGTAGTAAAATATTAGAACTTTAGATGGCAATTCTGTCGCATAGTCTTGTAATTACAGTAAACGCAGATCTTTTGTTTATTTACACTATCATAAGTATGTATACAGTGCGTAAACAGTGAGTTAAGTTTATAAATAAACATTTTTTGATAAATTTGTAAATCGTTCTATATTAAGCAGTTGTTCAGAGTGATTCATATATTTGTTATATTTTTGTTAATTTACATTTTTTTATGTTAATTCGTTTGAATATTAGGAAATTTTAATATGTGGCATTTTAATTTGCCTCTCGTTATTTGAGATTTCAATAAATTATTTTAATTACAATTAAATACATTAAATTCCTAACATATCTTCCTTTTTCCCTTACTCTAAGTCTCGGAAATCTAAACCTTTGGATTAGTATAAATATAAATGAGATTAAAAAATTAGTTTGCTAAGGAAGTTTCACTTCTGACATGTGTACATAATTTGTAGAAGCGCACTTTTAATTTTTTCCTTTACTTCAAAGTTTGCATAAATTCTTGGTAGAGAAAAAATGTAATACTCGAGAGGCGGTACAGTTGAATAAATTGTTGGCTGAGTTCTTCAAGAAGGGCATTGAAAAATAACCACTACGCTGGCAGAGGTGTACCGAAACCATGAGTCTACCTACCTATATTTTAATTGATAGTTTTTTTTTTTAATGACTAGCTTAACGTATACTTAACGGCAACGTCATATATAAAGACCTAATATTTGCAGCCCAACTAAACAATCCTAAATCTTACTTTTGCATTCTGTAAAAGCCACCACCCATCAATCCTTCTCACATTTATAGTATCCGAAAATACAACGGTTTTTAAGTTCGTAGAAATAGGCATTTGCTAGATGCAAAGTACTTAATTTCTAAAAATAAAGTAATACAACACAATGCTTATACAGCAGCTGGTCTATTTGACTTTTTCTGCTAAACTTGATTACAGTGCTACCGGTAGGTAACAGACGCACTCGCGAATGGCCGTATTAAAACAATGGAATAATACAATAGCTCATTCACAGCACATTATAAGTGTGTATGTGGGACGTTTTGTAGCTGGTCAACGTAGGATGTCCATACAGGGGTGCGTACGTGGGTTAATTGTTCATTAAAAATAGTATATACTTAAACGATCTCAAACATTACGTTACATCGTTAGGTAAGTGAAATGATTCTCAAATTCTACAAATCGCTTTATTTCACAATATAATTCATTTGTAAAATAAGACACCTAATTGAGGTAAATTCAATTTTAAATTAAATTCGCTTCAAAATATTCACAAAGGTCATGTCCCTCTCAAATGCTATGATTGTTAAATTCGTTGACGTGATAATTTTCTCAAATGTTTTCACAACGCGCGACGCGCGTAACGCGCTTGACTATTAATCACGAAATTTGACAGTGCCATAGAGACTCTCTTTAAGCACTCTGTTTAAAAGAAACCGCAACTTATGAATGAAATAAATAAAATATCAAATTGCGGTTCAAAATTAATTACCAATTGTAGGTTCGATGTAAATGCGTAATGATTGATCTCTCAAGAAAATCTGAATCTCAGGGGAAAATGAAATCCTTCAACTTACGGAAAATAAACAATCAGAAGAGCATTTGACCTTTGTTCCGGCGCAAAATTATGACGCGTTAAAAAAAATACCAACTCAACTCAAATAAAATGAATGTGGTTTTGTTACCCATCTAAACTAGGATCATTTTGTGACCTTGTTATGTGCAACAAAACATAAATAAACTAGTCGCTTTTTCTCGTCGAGTTCTTGAATATAAAGTTGTATAATGTAAGTTTCTAAATTTTATGTACTAAAACTAAAAGATAACGTTTAACTAATTACTTTCAATATCATAGTGACACATCTTCATTACACTATGTACATATGTATTTGTAATGAATTTTAGAACAAACATTTTACTCATTGTCATGTAGAAATTAAAATTAATAATAATAATAATTAAATGAAAATTACTTTTTTTGTTAATCTGCTTAATCAAAACTGTTTAACTATAAAAACTTACCCACCGTAAATTTGAAATTGAATTTTTATCACAAAACTGTTAAATTTTAAAATACACCTTATCGATCACGTTCGATTTTGTTTTTAAAGATCGTGTGCACTTTTACTTCTTCTTATAATAAACGTGTATGAATTTGGAATAAATCGATACTTTATTATGCGCGTATGTGAACGATAGTGTGCAAGCGCACCGTAGTTGAATCGTTCACGAAGACTGGCACAGCCCTACTCGTCCCCCCTATGCGCGCTTCATTCAGCGACTCAATTTGCAGTTATAAAACAGCAATGAACCAGCGTCTGAGTAGTGAAAGGAAGATATCTATGTAAGTGGGGTCATGTAGATGTAATATAGGTACATTCACGGTGCCATCAGTTACACGTACACTTAACACCATAAATGATACTAACATGAATTTAGATATGTAATTTTTTTAGTATTATCCAATAACATAATCTTTTTTTTTTATTGCTAATATGGGTGGACGATCTCACAGCCCACCTGGTGTTAAGTGGTTACTGGAGCCCATAGACGTTTACAATGTAAATGCGCCACCCACCTTGAGATATACCTAAGCTGTAAGGTCTCAGTATAGTTACAACGGCTGCCCCACCCTTCAAACCGAAAGAAATTACTGCTTCACGGCAGAAACAGGCAGGATGGTGGTACCTACCCTCGTGGACTCACAAGAGGCTACCAACAGTGTAAAAAAATTTCCAAAAAAATTGTTATCAATCTAAATGAATTGTCCAATTATTTAAAAATCACAAAAAAGATTGTCTTTAAAGGTAATGAAAAGTATATAAACCTGCATATGCGTGTTATTCTTTATTCTTCCTAATACTATCAGGGGACATCAAAGATTTACACATTTCAACCTAAACACTAAGCACATAATAAAATTAAATAGTGGTTCGACACTGAATAATCACACTATTTAGTTTCTTTTTTTTTTGTGAATTGCGTCATCAATTCATATTCAGTTTAACCGACACCAACTCAAAGAGATTCTTTATTCGAGTCGTTTCTTTACCTTTTTAAAAGATTTTCTCGATAACTATTTTTGCTAATAGCCTTGAAAAAGATGAGAGATAATTTTAACGAAATCAAAATTTAGTTTTCTAGTAGGCAATTTTAAATAAAAGGCGCTTTTAAATAATTGACTTTATCACCGATTCGGAATTTAAAATAACTTAGGGCTTGCTTTTTTTTTCAAATGTACGTGCCTCTTGTATTAGTCGTGACGAACACACCAAGACACCAAGAGAGTCACGTCACGTCACCTTCATCCGTGACTTTTGTCCTCACGATATCAAATACATTATATGTACATCACTAAATCAGTAGATATAATATAAATTATGTATTTAGGACCTGAGACGTTTTCGAAAGTGGCAGTCGTCTCCCGCGTTCCTTGATACTGTCTCGGGATACAGCAAAAACAATGCATCTGCAATGTTTTTATGTATTTCTGTGCCTATAGCACAAACATTTAAGTAAAATATAATTTACCGAATGTGATTTTTAGTGCTGTCGTATCTTACATTTTTCAGTTTAAAACACTCTTGCACTTCCCGGCGATAAAGCATAAGTTCATATTTTAATTGTTTTGACTTAAAAATTTCCAAATGTTACAATTTTGTCCAAAAAGCTGGTACCCTTCTACCGATCCTTGAAAAGAAAAAAACGGGACCCTTATAGGGTAACTTTGTTGTCCATTCGTCTGATTTTTCGACACTTAAGACCATTTTTAGGCTAGATGGGTAATTGGCACCATCCTGTCTGCGTTATGGTTTGAAGGATGTGACAGCAGTTATACGACTTTCATCTTCTTATTAAGATTAGTACAGATACCGGGACCTATAGACATGGTAATATGAACATGTGTTCATAAGTACATTGTTCATACCACTTAACATTGCTCATCTGCATAATAAAAAAAATTAAAAATAAGTTACCAAATAAGGTCTTCGGCGGAAATAAATCATACAAAATTTCTAACTTTTCAAATCTTTTTTTTTAATCATTCATAACAAACTTATAGAGCCCTTTCCATTGACGTGAATCTTGAAATTGGGCAAGATTTTGGCAGGAATGCAATAAAACATATTTCTATACATAGATAGATATACTCGTAGACATTAATAAAATTTCTTTAATAAAAAACATGGTTCTGTGACGATTTTTTTTAATTTTTTTTACTAATTATAGCACTTAATACCTATTGCGTCCTTCAGAACCCCGAAAATCAGCTCAGGTTGTTCTTTAAATTTTATAGTATATTCCAATACTTCACTACATCTAAATTATAATCCCAAAAAATATTAATAGTTGGTCTTAAAAACGTTGTCAAAAACAAGCAGTTCCTCACTCAAGCACTACTTTCGATGCTAATATGATACGATTCTAATAATTATGTAGGTACTATTGCGACAAGGCAGCTGTGAACACACTTCAAGCCATAACATATTCATATCCTCCGAAAAGCTAGAAACCTGTGTCAATATTAAATATATATCACTAATGATGCTGATTCGAAAATAAAACAATAAAAATTAAAAAGTATTTTTTTATTCGTATTCATAAAATTTTTGGTTTTTAAAATTAAATTTTTAAAATATCATTTCATCATTTGTTTTTCACATGAATAAATACATGCATACATTGATCACACATAATTCTTACTAAGTACATAATTATTACAAAGTAAATTTTATTAATTAAATTTGAAAACGCTTCTAAATCAAGAACTATTACATATACAATAAAAAAATATAAATATTTGTGAGTTCAATAAAAAAAACCAAAAGGATATCGTATTTCGCAGACCGATTTGTATTCAAAACTTCGAACATACGAGATATATACATACACGATATATTTATTCAAGGCGACGCATCAACAATAGGTACATAAACAGTGAGTGATATTATATGGCTATCCGGTTAAAAAAAGAGTAGTCACCTACGAAATGATAGTTTCGAATTTGAACTTTGAACTCGAATTCGAACTTCGAACTTCTTTTACAATATGTACCTAATAAATTTTATTTTAAATTAAATGTGATGGTTGTTTCCCAAATTCAGTGTTAAAAAATATTACTTACTTTTGACAGTCGTTTGTGCTTTGGCATCGATCTATTAACCGCAAGTAGGTATAGTTCGTTTCATTCCATTCCATTCTAGAAACTTCGGTTTACCTCGGATCTCCGGCTATGGAATGAGCTCCCCTCCACGGTGTTTCCTGAGCGCTATGACATGTCCTTCTTTAAAAGAGGCTTGTGGAGAGTATTAAGCGGTAGGCAGCGGCGGATTGCTGAAGTCCATGGGCGACGGTAACCACTCACCATCAGGTGTGCCGTATGCTCGCCCGCCTACATGGGCAATAAAAAATAAAAAAAAGATCTGAAGAAATGTAAACGATTTCGGGAACTGCTCAATCTCGGACCATTTTCGATTCAACAGTAAGTAGCGTTCATTGTAAATGTGATAAAATCGAAAATAATTTTAAGTGAATACCATAAGCGAACACAAAACCCCCGAGGACTTGTTAAAACTGGTCCTAAGCTAAAAATATATTTGTATTTATTTGCATAGCATAGTCTACATGCAGATGACGCAACACGCCCCCACACTGTCCGACATACTTTTTACCTGCGAGTTGAGATTGAAAACTTCCCTTCTCTTTCTTTTCGCAATTTAAAATCTCACAAATTAAAGGTTTTGTCAAGGAAAAGACCAAAGACCAAAAAGACCATTTTTTTTATTCTTCAACTTCAAAGACTTCAACCCCTCTTTCATAAATGCCGTTGATCATCGTAAATTATGAGTTTGAGATCAATAAAATCAATTTGAATAACGGCTAACAAAACAATCTAGATTGGATTAATAATTTTAAATAGTGAATAGCATAGTAATAATTTTCACTATTGTTTTTTTGCTAATTTTATATTATTTTCTATTACGTGTTTGTCCATTTTACTTCTTGCTAAATTAAGTTCCAACTCATTATATCTTATGCTTCCTTTAAAAGATGACATAGTTTTACCAAAATCAAAGGTAATCCTCTATTTAGGAATGTACTAGTAGGAACTTTAATACTCAAATAAATCTATTTTAAAAGGTTATAAAGGTGAATATTTTTCAACTTAAATATCAGCAAAACGTTGGCATTTGATTGAATGTCAAATTAACTGACAAGTGGTCTATGAATAATTAATTAATTAATTAATTCCAGTAGATTTAGTTTTATAAAAATCTAGTAATGATTTTATATTTTTAAATTCGTTTTCTTAATAAGATCTGATTTTTTTATAGGTTTATAGATTCGCAAAACAAATCTGTCATGGTTATTACAACTCGACCAAGCTAAGTTTGCACCTCGCTGGGATGCGGCGCTCCGACCGCTTCCCCGTTCACCTTCCCGAGATCGCCCTGCCGCGTCAGTACGGTTAGCATCTTTGTCGCCGACACGCGTCATACGACTTTTCGTCTCCCTATCCGTTGAATTTAAAAATTTTTAATTGTTCTTGTTAGGTTTTTTGTTGAAGTTTAGTTACATTAATGGACTATTTTTATCAAGTTTTTGTTGAACTGTTGTTGCTGAACGCTTAACGTTCATTTTTTTTTACTTCGAGAGGATTTTTGTGGGCAACAGAAATGAAAGGAAAGGTCATACACAGTGAAGGGATAAACTCCTGAAAAGGAAACATAAAGAAAAATTATTACTGAGCAATTGGGATACAAATTTAAAAAGTGCAAGAATGCCCGGGTGGTCTTAATACAAAAACCCGATATCGCTATATTCTAATGTACCTGTGTATAATATATTTGTTAAAAACAATAAATGCAAAGTAAAATCTAACAAACATTTGTTTACATTTTTAAAGTCATAGCGAATCCTTTTTTCAGACCATACCTAAGCGGCAGTGTGACGTAATCGATGCGAGGTGCAAACTTAGCTTGGTCGAGCTGTAGGTACATCTGTGGCGACCATAAAAACATGGATATTTTTTTTTGTTTTTATTATTAATTTAATCTGGAACTTTTTGGACTTTTTAATGAATAAGTATGAATTCGTTTGAAAAGCTACCGCTCTTCTTCTAATTTCGATCCAAATCTCAGGATATTAATATGTATTTGATTTACAATTTTTTATTTTGTGGATAAGATCATACCTATAGAATGATTAAATTTTATGAACGTGTTTGTTTAATAAGTCGATAGTTTATTAATTCATTATAATGCTAAGATCTTGAAAAAGTATTCAACTTCTAGTAATCCATCTTCTGCTAAATCGCTACAGTGAACTGCGTTTTGTACTTTCGTTTTTCCCAACTTTGCTCTCAGGGTATCCGGTCGAAGTAATCTTGCAATCTCCTAAAGTGGAATATGAACATCATGAATTAATTATTCAAAACTATAGGCGTGTACGCTTTTTAAGATTACAAAGATTATAAAAAAATATTGTATTTGCAGTGTTTTCAATATTCATTTGTCGAATGTCGAACAACCACAAAAATAATATAATGCAAGACGTGTAGTCCAGAGACATGGTTTTTTTTTCTTTTTCTTCATTTATCTATCTATACATACAGAAACAGCTTACGGGTACAAGCTGCGGAATCAGTAGCGACTAATTACACGGCTTATCTGCACGTGTTTACAAAATTTCGTGATAATCGGTTGAGTAGTTAAAAAGCATAAAAAGTCAACAAAAACACCTTCACCTTTGTAATATTAGGATAGATTCGATAACGTAAATTGCTTACTTTAATTTTATTACATTAATAGGTGAACCAGCTCACAGCCCACCCGGTGTTATATGGTTTCCTGAGGTCATCAGCAATAGGGCTTTTGAATGATGAGATTTAATTTTCAATTGCATTGCCTGACGGCTTTCCCACCCTTTAAACCGAAACACCTAATCGCTTCCCGATTGAAATAGGCAGATATCGGTTCGATACGTGCGGGCCTATAATAAGCTCTACCACTAGTAATTATTTTAATCACTATTTCCTATGGGACAAAATCTATTTTTCATTACGAAGACCATGAATTCGGGTTTCAGGTATGGCTGGGACGTGTATAAATGTCTATTAACTTTATTTCGTAATTAATGGAAGAGATTTCGACTCTACGACCATCTTCTTAAATAGTTCTAATCCTGTTCGGGTGTAACTGGAAAAGCCCCTTAGATTACCAGCGAATAGATGAGGAAAAAATTACTTCTAATACGGTTTTGTTAAAGTTAGAAAGAAAATGGTTTTAAAACTCCCTTTTGGACGTAAAAAAGGTCTCGTAGTATTATTACTAATATTATGGCAGCTGTACTATTGTATTTTAAACTCATTCGTGAGAATTAGTATGTGATTGTGATTGACTGAAATTACAGATATTAATTTTGGCACGTTTGAAAAAAAAAACGTGAGTGTTTTTAATGTGACGAACCTGCGTGCGCCGATGTATAACAATCTAGTTCTTTATAAGGATTGTTTAGTGTAAGATTTAGGACTATATTAATGTAGGTATTATTTATTGGTAAAATTACATATCAATAAATAAATATATTTATGAATTTGTATAGATGAGTACACAAGCATGTGCATACACCTGATTTTATTTTAGGATGGCGCATGAATTCCTTTTCAAAATCGAATTCAGCATTTCTGGCCAGTTCTCAAAAATTTCATTAACCATAGATGTGGCAGAACTTATAACCCAATTGAATGTATACAATAATAAATTTATTAACAGTACTTACAGGATCAGAAGGACCTACTAATTTTCTAAATTCAACAGCAGTGTTAACATTTTTATTTTTCGCTACTATTTCCATAGCCACGCAAGGGCCACTCGACAATTCTTCAACCATACCCTGGAAAATTCAAGTATTTTAAGGAACTAAGACAATTTCTTTTTTTGAATTGTCTAAATGGGTAAAGAAGCTTGTGTACAATGGTTATCAGTGACAGTAGACAACCGAACCTAGATGCTGCCACCCAACTTGAGACATGACAATTATATAGTATAATGGCTGTGCCAAACTTTACACCAGATAACATGACCGTTTTAGTGACAGAAATAGGGGAGATATTAGTGCCTATCTGTGTGGGTTTAGTACATGCCTTAGCAGGAATAAGCACTTGTTGATGATCTCAGTACGCTGGTAAAATACTCTTAGGATGCTGCCACCCATTCTCTGGAATTCTTCAGCAACAGCAGTGTCCTCAGTTGTAAATATCAACTAAGGCATTCCCGTTAGTCGACTTTTACAACAACCTCAGGAAGAGATATTGGGTGGTGCTATTTTAAACCTTAATGCTGAACCAGCACTTGTTTTTTTTAAAATATATACTTACTGAATATAATATAAGAGATACAAATTTATATTTAAGGCATAATTTAGTGAAATTTTACAACTTTTCATAATTAAGTGAATTTAATTTAACAATCTTTAAAATATCTCTAGCTTAAGACATACACACATTATCATAGGAATGTGAATGTATTAAATATAAAATAATTTTACTAAATAAAATTAACAATAACTAAAATTTACCTTGTATTCAGGCACAATGCCTTTATAAACTTCATAAAATTCAGCTGCATTAATATTTTCAACAATCAGCATGTAGAGGGCAGTTACATTGAAACCACCCTTATCAATGGCTTCCAAAGCTGCACCTAGTTTTCCCTCTAGTATTGCATGAGGCTTTACTATACAAAGGGTGCAGTTCGAGAGAGTTGCAGTCAGACAAAGTCGTGTCGAATTTAGAGGTGGAGGTGGAAAAAAATATTCTATATCCTAAAAATATCACGACTATTAACATAACATTAATATTATTTTAGATATTTTCTAGACACAAAAAATATTTTCAAGTACCTCTATTGCCGATTCTGATGAGCTTGATGCATGAACACAATTTTTAACAGGATCTGTACCATAGAGAGCTCTTATTGACCCTATTTCAGCCTTTCTTGGATCTTTATCACCAAGGAGTTTAATACATACTAGTACTGCATCTCTTCCAACTAACTCTAAACCATAAACCATTTCTCCTGTGAGGTAATCTAAAAGAAACCTGAAAATTACAAAATATATAATATTGTTTTCTAGGAAATAACTAAATCCAGTCAGTTTGTACTACTATATATTTGACCTAATAATTACGAGGATTACAAAACTTTAACATGGTTCTGGTATTAAATATTAAAACAATTATTCATATCCTTTTTAATGTTATTGTAGTTAGATTATGGTGGAAGAGATTTTTAAAGTTGCATTTCTAACTTGAATTTATACTACTTACGGAAATGTAGGATCTGTGACCTGAGATCTATACAAAATATTAATATCTTCAGCAGTCAGTCGTGATTTCTTCATTTTTGTTACCCGCAAACCATGCTCATGAAAGTGACTTAAAATTTTACCAACGATTTCAGTTGGAAGGGGTTTAATCATAGCAAAAGTTCTGTAAATTTAAGATATGTTATATTAGACTGATACTGAATTTTTTATAATAAATAATGTGATTAATTGTATTTAGTAAACCAACTTACACTTGCATTTCATTGTGCAACTTCTTTCGTGTATGGTCACAAGCGAAGTCAATTATTTTTATAAGACGACCTAATATACTTAAAGTACAACCAATATAAAACCTATCTAAAGTTACACCATTTACTTTAACTCTTTTCACAAACGTTTTTCGACTTTTTAAGTCATACATTTCTATAGTATCATCAGAAGGGTAGTAAAAAATGTTAAACCGGCGTTTTAAATTTGCTTGATTGTCATACCATTCGCCAATGAAAGAATATTTATCAGCGTAAGATTCTTCCTGCAAATGTATACACAAAAATTTATTAATTTATATGGATTGGTCCTGTTGTAACATAAAATTAAATTTCTATACCATTGTAGAATTTCAAAGTTAGGTTGCTACAGTTGTAATTCAAAGTTTGAAACAGTTCCACTAGATACAGTAAACAGAAACTTGTCATAAAATCAACAACTGTGACGTGATGTTTGACAGCACTTTCAAAACAAACACCCTTTGTTCATCTATTGGACAGACAAAGGGAATTGAGCCCATGTTGTCAAAATGCTAAAATTGTTCTAAAATGTCTTCCAAAATTCTCTCATTTAAAAATCGACTGAGACTTTAATATCCTACCAGTTCCTAAAATTTTCAAGACGACTATGGCCAAGTAGAAGTCGGAGCACGCTTATGGGTTCTAGTAAAACCAGGTGGGCTGTGAGCTCGTCCACCGATCTATGCAGTAAAAAAAAAGGTTACGGTAATAAGTCCAACGCAAGGCAACAATTGTTTAAGACGGTATTCATGAACAAACCACTTTACTGTTCTATAAATACGAGCTACTTTTGCCGCACAACACTCGTCAGGTTTCAGCCCTGTGAGCTCACCTACTAGTTAGGTGAATCTAGAATAACCCCTCGAAGTTACTAAAATAATAGGAAAAAAAATAGCATAACACATTCCGACTTTAGAAGCCGAATGATGTGGAGCTCTCTGTGTTTAATGTTGTACACTTGAAATTCAATAAAAGGAATTTATTGGAAAAGTGAGTCTTAATTACTGTCACTATGAAAGGCAATGATAACGAAGAAGAGAATGGCATCAGCAACACTGACGTCATCATCTTCAAATACACCATGGATCCTCTCCATCATATACCTATATATATAGATAATAAACACCCAAACAAAGAGAAAACAAGCGTGTTCATCACACGAATGTTTGGCCGATATGGGAATCGAACCCACGACCCTCAGCGCAACAGTGAGGGGCACTAACTACTGCACCACCGAGTCAGTCTTATAGTCATGGCTGGTCCTAGTTTTTTTTAGTAGTTATTACTCGTGGCCAAGAAGCATTTCCAATGTCTCCAAGACAAATAGGCGTGCTGGAGCTCAACCAAGTGGGCTGGAATTTACTTAGCTGCCGGAGAACCTTCTACTATGACCTACTGTGACCTATCTACTCAAAGGTAGGTGATTCACGAATGCATCTACTATCAGATTAAAATCGCGATCTACTAGATATTGGCAACATAAAACAAGCCGAAAACTCACCCCGATGGAAGTTAAAGACTTGATCAAAGACCTACGTCCTCGCAAGGCTCCCGGTTCCGACGGTATATCTAACCGCGTTATTAAACTTCTACCCGTCCAACTCATCGTGATGTTGGCATCTCTTTTCAATGCCGCTATGGCGAACTGTATCTTTCCCGCGGTGTGGAAAGAAGCGGACGGTATCGGCATACATAAACCCGGTAAACCAAAAAATGATCCGACGAGCTACCGCCCGATTAGCCTCCTCATGTCTCTAGGCAAACTGTGTGAGCGTCTGCTCTACAAACGCCTCAGAGACCTCGTCTCATCCAAGGGCATTCTCATCGATGAACAATTTGGATTCCGTGCAAATCACTCATGCGTTCAACAGGTGCACCGCCTCACGGAGCACATTCTTGTGGGGCTTAACCGACCAAAACCGATCTACACGGGAGCCCTCTTCTTCGACCTCGCAAAAGCGTTCGACAAAGTCTGGCACAACGGTTTGATTTTGAAACTTTTCAACATGGGCGTACCGGACAGTCTCGTGCTCATCATACGGGACTTCTTGTCTAACCGCTCTTTTCGATATCGAGTAGAGGGAACTCGCTCCTCCCCGCGACCACTCACGGCTGGAGTCCCGCAAGGCTCCGTTCTTTCTCCGCTCCTATTTAGTTTATTTGTCAATGATATTCCCCGGTCGCCACCGACCCAGCTAGCCTTATTCGCTGACGACACAACCGTTTACTACTCAAGTAGAAACAAGTCCCTAATCGCGAGTAAACTCCAGAGTGCAGCGTTAGCCCTCAGACAGTGGTTCCGAAAATGGCGCATAGACATCAATCCAGCGAAAAGCACAGCAGTGTTATTTCAAAGGGGAAACTCACCGCTTATTTCCTCCTGCATTAGGAGGAGAAATATCACACCCCCGATCACCCTTTTCGGCCAACCTATACCCTGGGCCAGGAAGTACCTGGGAGTCACCCTGGATGCATCCATGACATTCCGCCCGCATATAAAAACAGTCCGCGACCGTACCGCATTTATTCTCGGCATACTCTATCCAATGATCTGTAAGCAGAGTAAAATGTCCCTTCGGAACAAGGTGACACTTTACAAAACTTGCATAAGGCCCGTCATGACTTACGCGAGTGTGGTGTTCGCTCACGCGGCCCGCACACACATAGACACCCTCCAATCCCTCCAATCCCGCTTTTGCAGGTTAGCCGTCGGGGCTCCGTGGTTCGTGAGGAACATCGACCTACACGACGACCTGGGCCTCGAATCGATCCGCAAACACATGAAGTCAGTGTCGGAACGTTACTTCGATAAGGCTCTGCGTCATGATAATCGCCTTATCGTTGCCGCCGCTGATTACTCCCCGAATCCTGATCACGCAGGAGCAAGTCACCGTCGTCGCCCTAGACACGTCCTTACGGATCCATCAGATCCAATAACTCTTGCATTAGATACCTTCAGCTCTAACACTAGGAGCAGGCTGAGGAACCCCGGTAACCTTACTCGTCGAACTCGACAAAGAGGTCGACGTGCAACCTAACCCATGCATCAGCCCGCTGAGTTTCCGGATCTTCTCAGTGGGTTGCGATTCCGATCCGGTAGTAGATTCATTCGCGAAGCAATTGCTCTTGAGTTGTTAGGTCTCCTTCGGAGACGCTCGGGCAGTTGTTAGCAAATCCCACCCCTCCTGGCTGAGCCTTTGCTCGCCCACCTATCCTGGTGAAGCTGGAAAGGCCTCCGGGCCACCAGTAATCTTTCAATCATAAAAAAAAAACCGAAAACGCGACTGCATTGTTCCAAATGACATTACTTCATTTCACAAGATGAATGACGATTTATGGCATACGTGTTGCAGTGTCTGTGACAATACGGGCCACTTTCCAATAAAACCAGCTCAATATAAAATTATTGTTATTGCCACAACAATTTTACTATTCTACAAAAAGAATGGATTCTGGCACAAATCACTCAAATGTTAATGTTTTAAGTATTGAACAAGATCTACTAGCAATGTAACGAACATACAGATTCCCACATTCGCACAGTCGATTCGATTATTCAATCATTTCAATCAAAAGTAATTTTATTGTTGAACAAAGCATAGCTGTTTTTTTTATTTAAACTTTCTCATGAAACTTATAGAAATGGTTTTTAAAAAACTAATGGGTTTATAAATAGGTAATAATAAAGAAAATCTTGTCCGTCAATAAATTTTTGCTTGCGTACAGCCTAACAAGTTACATTTTTTAAATCACTCTGTTCATTTTTTTAATTAAGGGCTATGCAATGAAAAGTTATTTTCTGGCGGGAGCGCTAGGTGATTTGTCTTTTGTGAATTGTTTCTTTAGTAGTAAACGTAATAATGGCTTAAGAAATAATTGCTGGATGGACTGGAACAGCAGTCGTGTGTTACAGTTGAGAGAGTGCGATTGAGATTTCCATCTCAAGTCGCGGAGAGCGTGGCAGAATTCACCTTATGATGTTTGTAGGTTCCTATAGCCGTTTTACACCAGGTGGACTGTGAGTTCCTTCACCTAAATATCTGATTAAAAAGATCTTAATCTCAATCGGTATGG
Source organism: Bombyx mori (assembly GCF_030269925.1). Lineage (NCBI taxonomy): Eukaryota > Metazoa > Arthropoda > Insecta > Lepidoptera > Bombycidae > Bombyx > Bombyx mori. The sequence goes on from NC_085111.1 coordinate 12,239,906, forward strand.
TTTCCTGCCATGGTCTACGCGTTGGTCGGTCAATACTGCACGCTTTTCCTGATATTCTAATTTAATAGATAATTTAGTTCAAAAATAAAACTAAGTACATATACTTAGTGTATTAATAACAAAACGCATCCAACATCATGTCCTTTTTACTTTCAATTCCACTCGTAATACCTGTCATAAATTCAATTAAGCAACCTCTGTGGCGAAAACAAAATAAAAAGGATAATATTCTGAGATTATATTTGTATTCGTATGTATTTGCCAATGCGAAAAATCCAACATTCGGTCAACACTAAGACGTATCACATAATAATGACATATATACATTATTCATAACAGAGAATTCGTTTCTTTGATGAGAAGATTGTGTGCTAATAAAACAGACTACAAAAATAAACGCATATTTTTTTACGAAATTTTACAAGTATTTTAATAATAATAATTATACTTGCTATCCTATTGACTTCAACATTGCATACTTTTATTACCTAACATAAACAGGTTGATATCGATAGCAATGGTGAGTACTTAATGTAGTTTAATTATTTTTAACGTACACCGTTTATTTTCACTCCGTCGAGGCCATTTAATGAAACAAAAAAGTAAACAGGGGGCACCATTGATTGTAGTACCCAATAAGACGGGCCTGAAAATAGGACGGAAAATAAAGGATACAGCCATCAAGAACAAATTATAAAGAAATAACAATTATTATTATGGCCGGATTTGCATTCTCAAACGTTCGGATTAACATCCCGGCTGGTCTAATTATCGAATGTAATATGAATATCAAATTAATAAGTAATATTTCACAGGTATACGACTACTTTGATAAATATAGTTTCTTGTGTGAAATGTATGATGAGGATGCTGACGAAATAAAAGATTTAACCCTCAATTATTTTCCATTTGACAATTCGGTTCAAATAATAGACGCGAAGAAAGGCAAAAATGTTTTGAAACGAGTACAACTACCACCATTAAATTTAGATATGTTACAAATCGGTAATATAGTTAATATATTTTCAAAATTATTATATATCAAGGATTGCGCTCCTGCTACACGGAAAACGCTTTTCAAAAATGTGCAAAGGTTAGTTAATTCCTTTAGATAACTAACGGAAAAATTCTGCAACGTTCTCTGCAACTGTAGGTAGTAGGTATTCTAGTAGCCTGATCAAGCGACGCGCTGCTTTTACATGGGGGTGGTGCGGTCTATGGCTCTGAACGGAGCTCTCATATGAGGCCAGTCCCTGACCGGAAGAATAGGGATACTGCTTCAGAGACCGCACGATGTCATCACGGTAAGGGTCTTCGAGGTTTTTTTTTTATTGCTTAGATGGGTGGACGAGCTCACAGCCCACCTGGTGTTAAGTGGTTACTGGAACCCATAGACAACTACAACGTAAATGCGCCACCCATCTTGAGATATAAGTTCTAAGGTCTCAAGTATAGTTACAACGGCTGGCCTACCCTTCAAACCGAAACGCATTACTGCTTCACAGCAGAAATAGGCATGGTGGTGGTACCTACCCGCGCGAACTCACAAGAGGTTCCCGCAACATATTTTTTTTGACGGCATGCGTGTCGGCCGTCCAATGATCTTGGAGAATTTTATGTATTACCGAAGTAAAGTTACCAATTTTATTACAAGTATGCCCTTGTTGCTTGCTAGGTGTACTTTTTTAAATAGCAAATGTGTAATTATTCATTAGAATTGTGTATTATCAATACATTCCTTTCATTAGTACATTTGCCATGATTAAGCCGATAGCTCCAAGTGAACATGGTAAAATAATCACATTCATCATGAAAAATGATTTTCGCATCGTTCGAATGAAAAACGGCAAAATTTGCAAAGAATTTGCAATGGAACTTTACCAAAGCATAGCCAGTAATAATATGCTACCGTAAGTTTTTATCTGTTTTCTTAAAAAAATAAGGTTTGCCACAATAATCTAAATTTTAATGTAACCTACAGTTAACACATATGTACCTATGTATATTAATTACATACAGGCAAGACTACACAGCCAAATAGAACTCAATATCTCTATATATAAAAATGAATTGCTGCTCGTTAGTCTCGCTAAAACTCGAGAACGGCTGAACCGATTTGGCTAATTTTGGTCTTGAATTATTCGTGGAAGTCCAGAGAAGGTTTAAAATGTAGATAAATATGAAAATACTCGGAATTAAATAAAAATAAAGATTTTGTTTTCCCTTTGATGTGTCCCCCGTCGGACGGATTCCTTTTGTTTGTTTGAAGTTTATTTTATTACACAAAAGTTTAGGTCTTTTATTTATCGATTGAGGCACTAAGAAGTCTGCCGGGTCAGCTAATCCTCAATATAATATAATTAAAAAATTGAAATGGGCGATTTTTATTACTTTTAGTTTGTGCCAAAACCAGAGAAAATGTTCATCAAGCTAAGGGATATTAAAAAAAAGTGATAGCTTCCAGTGTGCTTAGTGCCAGTTTTTTAACGTTCTCGATAGCGTAAAAGTTAGCTCATATTTGTATGGAATGGGATCGTTACCGCTAGGGGCGCTGTTCCAACTGCATACAAAATTGGGCAAACTTTTACGCTATCGTTAAAAAACACGCACTAAGCACACAGATCTGAAACTTAGAACTAATATCTCAAAGCGGGTAGCGTGTTGTGGCCGCCGTTAATTACATATCCGACGCAGGCAACGGAGCAACGCAAAGCCACTGTAGCCCAAACATGTCTTGTCGGATCCCCGGATCCACTCTCGGTGCTTTTAGACTCTTCAAGCATCTGTCACCATCCTCGTCGAATTTGTCAATTACGATGAAAAGTTCGGCAAGCACATTTCTTCGCCGGATCTTCTTAGTCGGTCATGATTTTGATCCGGTGGTGAGATTCTGCGAAGCATTGCTCTTGCTAGAGCTAGTGCTAGCAAATTCTCCCAGGATGAGTCCGTGAGTAATCTTACCCGTCCGCGAGAACCTGATGTAGTCCCATAGGCTACCAGCGAGTAGCTAGGGAAAAATGTTTGGATAATATATTTATTTGCTTTTTAGATTTTTGTAATATAAATAAAACACTAATTTTAAAATTTAAACAATAAAAACTACTGTCTCAAATTCGGTGCGTTTAAATTTCGCAGGATAATCATAGATTATGTTACTACTGGTGAAGTTATAGGACTAGAGCTTGTTGCACCGGATGCAGTTACAAAATGGCGACAGTGCCTAGGAGCTACAGACCCTACTGAAGCTGCCCCTGGAACTCTGCGAAACCTTTATGGCGAGAACAAACTGAAGAACGTAGCACACGGCTGTAATACATCGGAGGATGCAGCAAAGGTAGAAACAACATTTAAATTAATAAGTAAATTCCGATGGCGCCGATAACTTAACACAGGCTGGACGTAAGATCGGTTACTATACTTACAAAAAAAAACCGGAATGAATGAGCTTCACAGCGGATAACAGGTGTACGCCCATGCGACTCAAAATGTGCTTTACTACCCCATAACGTCATAAAATACGGGCACTTCAATATAATTATACAATAGTAATAAAGTTTTCTTCCATTATACTATATTACTGTCTTTCCATAGATGTTGGAATTATTTTTTGGTTATGAAAAAGGAATACCCAGGGTTCCATTTAGAGCTACATTCAAAAATTGCACATGCTGTGTTATTAAGCCCCACGCAGTAATTGAAGGAAATATCGGTTCTATTTTGGAACAAATCTCAACCTCTGGAAAATTCTTTATATCAGCTATGGCTATGTTCTCAGTTAAGCTTGCAAATGCAACAGAATTTTTTGAAGTTTACAAAGGAGTCCTCCCTGAATACGAGGTAAGTACCTAATTAAAGTGGTTTCAAGACATATTTAAGGGAGTCACAATGAAGGTTCTTAACTTAGAATTTGTTTATTATTCACCAATTTAATTGTAATCTTCGCAAACACCAAACGAACCAAATTCTAAAAAAGATCATAATATTACCCTCCTCTTTCGGCAGTCGGGTAATTATAGGATGAGAATATTTGTCTGCCTAACTTATTTTTCATTAATGCTTCTTTAGTATTATTTTCTAAGCTTATCCCATTCGTGCTCATTCGGGTTTAAATCGTGCGGACGACCTAGCCATCCTATAGTATTGATTTCAGGGTCTCGAAATTATTCGACAACTAAGGCCGCAGTTTGGGGCCGTGCATTTTCATGCGCATAAACAAAATTTATCTCATATCGTCCCCTAAATGAGTATAGTAGGATAGCCTTGAGCATAAACATCGTGTGGTGCGTTAAGTCTACTTGCTCAACATTACATGTCAATCGCAACCACGCTGACATCAGTAGTAAAACGATTGAGAAGCAGTTGACAGGAGAAAATACAACTACAATTTGTTCCAAAACCCATTCTCAACGACGAGGAGTTCCATACGTGCTCTCATAGAAATATTTCAACATACAAAGTTGTACTGAGAGTACATCTCCCTCGGGCGTGCCCACACTTTACTCCTCCATCATCTTACTTCAAGCATAATCGGAACTAGTTGCTTATAGGACTAAGTCGCTATTCGAACTTTCGTGATTACCAGAAAAATTAACTGTAACTGCTGTATAGCTTGTTGCAAGACAGGGCCTCTGGATGGCGTTTTTATCGATAAGATGGTTGAACGAGCTCACGACCCGCCTGAGTCCGATGATCATCGGTGATGATCGCATAAACATCAACCACGTTACTACCGCCACTCGATCTCAATTTTTACAGTGCAACGACAGTCTCCCCTTTCAAACCGAAACGCATTACTGCCTCACGGCAGAGATAGGCACGGTGGTATCTACACGTGTGGGCTCACAAGACGCACTGCTACCAGTAATTACGCAAATAAGAATTTTTAGGGGTTTGGTTTTTACTACACGATGTTATTTCTTCACCGTGAAAGTCAATCGTGAACATTTGTCAAGTATGTTTTTCATTACAAAAATTGGTACCTGCTTGCGGGATTCGAACATTGACAGAGTTGCATCGCTCAATACAAATGCATTCGGCGTCTTATCCTTGGGGCCACGACGACTTTAAAACTGTGAAGTTCGCAGTGTGAACTTATTGCCGCTGATGTCATTCTTCCTCACACCGTTTTTGTGTTTACTTAAAATAAACGATCACCTCGAACTTCCTGAACGTTCGTTTTTATCTTAGAAGTTAGTTTTTTTTGGCCTGCTAACCAATTGAACTTCTAATAAGTAGCATCTACAACAGTTAAGTTTAGAACTGGCATTTTAAGTTTATTAGCAGTAACAATGCACACGATAATCGAGGCTAGCCATCTAGGCAAATTAAAAACTGAAATAAAACCTATTTAAATATTAAAAATAAATAATTTGGAAAATATAAACATTTCAAAACTTTATTTTTTTTAAAGGATACTATTTATGGAAAGTACTCATGACAATAACAGCACAAATGAAACCTTTTTAATCTCTAATTTTATCCTGAGTGTTTGTGTTTAAAATACCTAATATTTATTCAAGTAAAAGTTAGTTGTCCTACCTTCTAAAATGATGTGCATGATGTCTTTATAGCTAAATAAACAGGGCAGTGGTGCAAGCTTGAAATATACTCTACCACTTGACATAGCTACTAGAAGTTTCAAGGATTAATTAAGAAACTCCATTAGTGTTGTCAAACTAGAATAACACCAGTCCATTTCTTTGCATGGGCACATATGAGGTGACTAAGAGACTCACTGAAGAATGAGTGGTTCATGGTGGAATTCTAGGCAGACACTACTGTTGATAAGTTGATGAATATGACAGCCTTTGAACGAATCTTGTAACCAGGTAGTGTTAAAAACTAGATTCACAACTTAATTTTTATTGCCATTTTCAGGCAATGTGTATTCATTTGGCTGAGGGGAAATGTGTTGTATTAGAGGTAACAAGCACCAACCTTGAATTGAATAGCGTTTGTGAATTCAGAAAGATGTGTGGACCTAGGGATCCTGTAAGATATTATTTATTACATATTATTTAACAAACGTAATTTAATTTATTTAAGAGGTTTATTTTTACCAAAACTTTTAGCACTATTTAAATTCATGAAAATTTTATTTTTTAAAAACTAGGATTTGTGTCGTCAACTATACCCAGAATCCATCAGAGCTCTCTATGGAAAATCTATAGTACATAATGCTGTTCATTGTACTGATCTTCCTGAAGATGGTGAACTAGAAGTTGAATATTTCTTTAAACTTGTAGCTAATGATTAAATATGTTTTATTATAATATTATATTTCCAGTTACTTGTTTTTGTAATCATTTTTTACAACAAAATCATTTCCTTCTATTTCAATTTTGTCATACATCCATTTTCTGTTAATTCTGAAAAAGAATTTAATCTTAGAATTATGTGTATAATTATGAATTACTATTTTAAATAAAGATAAATGTTCAGTGAAATACACCTTTGATTTATTAAAAGATAAGTAAGTTAATTTTTTTAATTGCTAAAGGAGTAACTGAGATGAGATCACGAAATTTGTGCATTTGCCGTCATTAAAAACTTGGGCTATCTACATACCACCTTAACTCATAAGATCAAAGTGTTGTAATAGCAGTTGTCTTATACTTCAAAGGGATACTCATAATTGTTTCATGACAAATTGCTAAAATGGTAACAATCTTACCTAACAAGTCCACTGTATGTGTCACTGCTCATAATTATGCAATTTAATAAATTTTACAGGAGAATAAGGGCTTTAAAAAAAAAAGTTTTGATTGCTTAGATAGGTGGTCGAGCTCACAGCCCATCTGATGCATCTATAATGTAAATGCCGTCACCCACCTTGAGACATGAGTTCTAAGGTCTCACTTTTAACAGTACAAAAGCTGTCATACCCTTCAAACCAAAACGCATTACCTACTGCTTCACAGCAGAAATAGGCAGGGTGGTGGTACCTTCCCGTGTGGACTTCTAAGACGTCCTACAACCAGTAATAAGTGTTGTACCACAGCATTTATCTCTATCTGATATCCATGATTATTTTGAAAGATTAATTATTGTTTAAAATTAATATATTGTTTATACCTGCACTCATGGCCACATTTATTGGAATTGCAGTTTGCACATGGAAAATGGCATCCGGGACACTTCTCATCGAGGCAATCACACAAGTCTTTGCCAGTTTCAGCAATATGACCGTGGTCATCATAAATTCTCTTCACTTTTCGACTGCAACATTAGAAATATTGACTATTAAATTGATGAAAATATATTTATATATATTACAAATTCAGACTTGAACGGATTCAATAGAATAGAAATTGTTTCAACTTACGAAGTGAAATATTTTTTCCTGTTTGCTTTTCTACGTTCACGAGCTGAATTTTTAGGATCAAAATTATCTAAGAAACGCATCTTTTAAAAAGTACATGCTACAAACACAAAATAATATTAAAAAAATATTCTCTTCCGCGCGTTATTACCCGAATACAAACGATATTTAATTTATTATTATTATTATTTATTATTATATATTTATCCGGTGGAAGATTCTGCGAATTCTGCGACTATTTTTGTTAGGCCTAGTGTTAGCAAATTCTCTCAGGTTTAGCTAGTGAGGTGAGCTCACCTACCCGTCGGTGAGAAGTACTGAGAAGCTGAAATAGCCAGCTGTAACCGGTAAACAATATATAATCTTACTCTATGCGGTAAACTTTGTGAGCAAATGACCTTGACTGCGCAGAACCGAATTTTAGATCACTTTGGTGGTGAGGGTGAGGCGCGACGGCAGGGGAAATCGTATCGAGCGCGTTGTTGGTAGATCAGTCGAACCTTGCGTCCCGCACCGCGCCCTCGTTCCCATAGATTATACACTTAATATATTTGAGACTCGTTCCGCTTGCTCCCAAAAGTACGCTTGCGTACAGTGAAAAGTCTATTAATATTAATCGTTGAAGTTATTTGTTATAATTATTATTGTTTGTTGATTTTGTTGTTATTGCTATTTGTTGAGTGTTTCTTGATTTTTTATAAAAAATATACTATGCCACGTCAAACTGGTGTAGTATTAAAAAGACAAGCTAGAAAAATGGTGTACGACGTATATTGCTTTCTTAAAAAGCAGGGAAATAATGATATGGAAACGGTAAAAGAGACTTCAGAGGCAACAAAAACATCAGTCAGTACTGTTAGGCGTATTATTAATGAAGCGAAGGGCTCTAACTTGCTCGCCGTGTTTCGTACTCCAGGTAAAAAAAGATCAGGGAAGAAGAAAGTTACCGGAATTGATAGTTTCGACCAATCTGCAATAAAAAGATGTATTCATAATTATCACATAACAAACAGCGAACTTCCTACCGTCGAAAGACTTCGTAAAAAATTGAAAGAAGATATAAATTTTAATGGCTCGGAACGAAGTTTACGACGAATTATGAAAGAGCTAGGCTTCAGATGGAAAAGAACAGAAAATAATCGGAAGCTATTAATTGAAAAAAGTAATATTCGACTACTAAGGATCGAATATCTCCAAAAAATAATTAAATATAGGCAAGAAGGAAGACCGATAGTGTACACCGATGAGTCCTATGTCGACTCATCACATGCAAGTGGTATGTCGTGGTCAGATGGATCAACTGGGGGTTTAAAAAAACCAATTTCGAAAGGACAGCGTGTAGTAATAGTGCATGCTGGCTCCGAAGATGGATTTGTTCCCAATGCCCTTCTTTTGTTTAAAGCTGGCACAAAATCTGGTGACTACCACGATAACATGAACTATTTGAACTACGAAAAATGGCTGCGTTGTCAATTGCTACCAAATCTGCCACCAAATTCCGTTGTAGTAGTCAACAATGCGTCATATCACTATAAACAGTCTGACCCCGCTCCAACTGCCAATGCCAAAAAAGTCTATATGAAGAAATGGTTACAAGAAAAAGAAATTCCATACGATGAAAACATGTTGAAACCCCAGCTTTTTAGCTTGATTAAAGCACATAAGGAACAACACAAAACATACAGCATTGATAAAATTTTATCAAACCACAACCATTCAGTGCTTCGCTTACCTCCATACCATCCAGACCTCAACCCAATTGAAATGGCTTGGGCAGCTATTAAAGGGTATGTCAGTAGCAAAAATGTCGACTGGAGCACTGGCAAAGTAATAGAGCTAGTGAAGGAAAAGGTCGCGGTGATGGGTGCTCCGGAATGGGGTAGAATATGTCAAAAGATAAAAGATATTGAGGCGGAGTATGTAAAAAGTGATCATGTGGTAGATTTAGTCACTGATGAGTTTGTAATTTTTGCTGACGATGATTGCGACACGGATGAAGAAAGTAGTGATGATGATGATGATGGTCATGATTATGATAGCGAAAAAACAATTAAAAATACCAGCTCAGCTTCAGCTGATCCAAGACCTGGCACCAGCTCCTAGTTTTGACCTAATGGAAGGAATATCTATTTTACCCCTAGATTAAATTACTACAATTATTAACCTGTATTTTTTGTTCATGTACTAATAAATATATAAATAAATACATATTATGTTGTTTTTAATAACTTAACATTTTTGTACGTAATTGTACGATGCGCGAACTTACCCCCACTACGTCAACTAATGCTCAAGAAGTTTGCCGAGTATTAAGCGAATAGGCAGGTGCAGGTAGGGAAAAAAATGAAAAAATATTTATTTCTTTGTTTACTATGTTTGTTTTTTTAAGGGATTTTATGACCTGGTAACTAAGACCTTTAGGTCAAGTCTTATTTTAATTTTAATGATAACTTTTTTATATGAAAAATGATATTATTAAATGAAATGAAGTTGATTATTGTGAAACATGGCATGAAATGAAATGAAAACGAAATGAAATGAGAAAATATGGGATGAAATATAATCTCAGTAAAATGGTGGTCATTTACTAAGATTTTTCAGTGGACTTTTTGGAGGATCCCGAGAAGTTACGTCCAGCGGCTTTGTTCCATTTTCCCACATTTGTGCACTTTCACAGATATTAAACTGCTAATAAACCACCATTATTACACATTTAAACCCGAAGAAACACTAAATAGACAAAATATAACAAATCACACAATATCACTCCTCGCGTTCCCGCCAAAAAGTCTGTTTTTCTATGTTTGGGAGCTTAATGCACAGATTAGCTAACTCAATCCATAAATAAAATGTAAAAAAATATGCCATTTATTTGCTTTACGGCTCACTGAATTTGGTCCCCTTTTTTAATTTTCGATTTTTTTAATTTTTAATTATTTGTTCGTCGTTTGTTCGTTAATGTTCGCGCGTAACAAAAAGGTAGTAAATACGGCCGTCGGCCATTGCCATCTGACTGACAAAACCGGCGCATGCGCAATGTAGGCGTGAGGTGATAATTTGCTTATTAGATATAAAATAATTAATAATTTCGAATTTACTTGTTTTTATGATCGAACAATCACCAATAGTCGTCGAACAAACAATAATTGATCAAAATTAATTAATCTGAGCAATAAAAACAAAGATATCTAGTAAGAGGGGCCAACTGAAGGGTGATCATTTGTTTAATTAATTATAAATAAATAAAAGACGAACAGATAATTTTACATTCAAACATTGACGATCAAACGACGAACAAATAATTAAAAATAATCCTCGGTTCCCCTCCAATGTCCCGATGATTTTTTCTTTTAAATTTCCACTCCTTTTTTTACGTATTTTTTTCTTCAACAAGACAAGCCCTCTTTTGAACAAAACGTTTTATGGTTTAAGTTCCCTTTGCGGCTTAATTAAACAAATCCAAAAACCATAGATTCTACACACAAAATAACAATCCAAAGCATAGATTATACACTTAATATAAAGCTTAAATCAAATTGGTGATTTAAAATAAAACACATTTTTTATTATTATTTAATTTTTCTCTATTTTAGCACATAATGGCTGACACAACTGGGAAAGAGCAATCAGTTACTAAAGTGCCAATGATATATGTTTGTGGAGGTACAGTGTAACCAAATAATAACAAAACTTCTATCACTTTGTAAAACACTAACACAAAATAACCTAATAATTGTTAGGTATCAGCATACCCCAATAATTGAATATTTTTTTTGTATTTCTTTTTCTCTTGATTTATGAACATTTTTTATAGAAAAAAGAAAGAAACTACTTTTAAAATGTTCTTACCGATAACACTAAGCTTGTCAATGTCTACTAAACAAAGAATTAATAAATCAGTTAATTTGTCTTTTGTGTATAGTAGATTATAAAATTATTCACACTGTCTTATAACATTGTATAAATTAAGGCGTTTTGTTTAATGTGTTATTGTTTTACTATATTTCAAATGGGGAATGCATCTGTATAAATATAAATGTTCTTTAGTAAAGCTAAAAGCCGTAAAAGCTTAAGTGCTTTTAATAAAACTTGTTAATATTAATATTAAAATTTAAAAAACCTAAACTTAAAAGTATTAGAAAAATGAAATTGATTCAATTGAGAGTAAATTATATTGTTTGCCCTTTTCTACATTATTGTTTTTGCCGATCATCTACTTCAACTGTTTAAATGTTGGTTTCTTTAATAAATGCAATCCTGAAACTATAATATGGGTCTGCAAAACAAATGATGCTTTCATTATCATTTTCAGAATGTCACAAAGAGAATGAAATCAAACCAAGAGATCCTATTAGGTGCAGAGAATGTGGTTACAGAATAATGTACAAGAAAAGAACAAAAAGACGTATCCTTTTGATTCTATAAATATATTCTTAAAGTAAAGATTATAGGACTAGGATACAGCCTAGTGATTTTAATCAGTAGAAAGGTATTGACAGGTATCACCCATATTTAATTCCTTCATTGTGGAAGTGATTCGTGATCACATTTCGAGAGTATATTTCTTTGGATATTGGTATATGCAATTTGCACATTTGCATGGTTGCACAGCTTGACACAACTACACCATCTGTTTTATCCTTTAGATCACATTGAGCTTGCAAGAAAATAAATGTAATAAATGAGTCGACTATTATCAAAGGCGGCAATCTGACTTTTGGACAATGATTGGTAAATCAGAAAAACGAATTATTGACTTTGTATTCCATTGGCAGTCACAAAACTCTTCGGAACGACATCTTAGATAAATAACAGGTTAACTATTAACCTTTATTTAATGCAGGTTTTGAACCGTATTCTTTGAAGGAGACGATTATATTCAAATAAATCTGTATTGACATATCAATAAAAAAAAATTGTCCAAATGTACAGATTGCCACCTTTGATAATAGACGACTCATATCTGTTAAAATCTTCAGAAAATTACCCTTTTTGTAGTTTGTGTTGATTTTAAATTCATCATATTTTTGTTCGTAATATTCTGAAAAATTTTCCTTAAGTAAGAATTCAGTGGTTGTGTTTGACGCTCGGTAAACGAATTCTGGAAACAAAACCCTAGAAGATAAGTTCGGTGGATACATCATGCACAGAAGAGTGAAATAAATTTATAATAAGGTTAATGTGTATTTTTGTTACTTTGTCTATGCTCTAATAATACTGACCAATGAAAAAAAATATATACAAGGTAGTTTTTTTATAGTAGATTTATAGATCTACATCATCACTTTACATTATATACTGGTGGTAGCCCATAGACATTAAAACATGAATGCCACCTACCGCCATGATATATGTGTTCTAAATTGTACCCAATAGATATAAGTAATCTGAATGATTTGAAGTATCAATCAACTTATTTGATGTTTCTAAATGAACTACTGCCTTAAAAAAAAAAGACTTAAGTGCAAGAAAAATATGTAACTTTATAGATAGATATCAAATGAGTTCATTATCTTTTTTTTTTATTGCTTCGATGGGTGAATGAGCTCACAGCCCACCAGGTGTTAAGTGGTTACTGGAGCCCATAGACATCTACAACGTAAATGCGCCACCCACCTTGAGATAAAGTTCTAAGGTCTCAAGTATAATTACAACGGCTGCTTCACCCTTCAAACCGAAACGCATTACTGCTTCACGGCAGAAATAAGCAGGGCGGTGGTACCTACCCGCGCGGTCTCACAAGAGGTCCTACCACCAGTAATTACGCAAATTATAATTTTGCGGGTTTGATTTTCATTACACGATGTTATTCCTTTAATCGTAAACATGGGTGGCGGCATTTACGTGTGACCGTTGGCCAGTTTTGCACACGACACCGCTAGTGGCGCCAGACGCAAAGTGTCAATATGGAGTACTTTCGTAAAACTTCCGTTAAATAATAACAACTAATAAAAAAAACAAAAGGGAAATATCTCAGTGTATTTTAATTATGTAACTTCATCATTATAAAGTTTTAACAATTTATTAAAATTATTACCTCTCATAATAAAACACCAGAAAATGTATGTCTAAAATTTTACAATAGCCACAAATATACATTTTTTTTCGATCCATAAAAACTATCAATAAATAATTGTTAGGACTCACGACATTAATATCAAATTTAATTTTTCACACATTCCTCTAAGTCAACTTTTTGCTTACGTTATATAATAGTGAATATAAACATGCTATGGGTATACACATGCATAAAGAAAATTTGAATAAAGAGATTTAATTCCATTCTATAGTTACCAACTCACTAATCATAATCAAAAAGTTTATAGCACATACAAATAACATTCTTGGAAACAAAATACAAAATCATGACAGTTTATGATCAAGTAACTTTACATGTTCTGTCTCGAATTTATATTATGTCCCAATTAGAGAACTATACAGATGACGTAATAAATTTCAATTTATCGGTAGTTGAAATATAAAAATTACATAGAAAAATATCAATTAAAAATCATTTTAAACTTGAAATAACTAAATGATTATCTTTAAAAAGCTTATATTTCTATTCGCAAGTGTTTTGAAAATAATAATTATGTATTTATTTAAAATCATACTAGTGGCTAACAGAGGAGATAATTTCATTGAAAAACTAATATGGAAATGAGCTATTTGTATTCTGTAAAATACGCATTTAAATATGTATTTATGGCTTTGCTGAATTAGTAGAGTTGACTTTAGCTACCTATTGTATCACAGAGTCCTCTTTAAATTCGAAGTCAGCTTCTTCATTAAAAACATTTGGCATTCGAGGACTAAATGTACATACATTTGTCATGTTTAACTTTCAAGCACCCATTATAACAAAGGGGAAAACCCTAGCTTGGGGACGTTTAATATGAAACGTTTAGTACCGAACCATTGAAATTTTATTAGATGGATTTAATCAGTTAGAACAACTTATTATTGTAGATAAGACCGCTTACAGGCCACCTGTGTGCTTAGTGCGAGCTTCTGAACGTTCTCGATAACGTAAAAGTTAAGCCAATTTTGTATGCAATTGGAACCGCCCCTAGCGGCAAACGTACGCAAGCGATCCCATTCCATACAAATATGACCTAACTTTTACGCTATCGAGAACGTTAAAAAAACTCGCACTAAGCACACTGGCTTAAATGGAAAAAGAGCCGCTCGCACAACAATGGAATAGCAAAGAATTGGAAACAATTTTATTGGATAGTGCGAGAATTATAACGTCGGATCACATTTTTGAGTAACATATCGAATTTTGATTTTGTTATTTAAATTGTAAACGGTTTGATCTTATAAGTAATGGTAAACAAGGGCAAGTAAAATTGATAGAGTCCCGTCTGTAATGAGAGATGAAAGGATGGATCATGTATGATTTAAAATAATGTGAATAATGACAATACCAGTAAATAGGCATTCAATTGAAATTATATTGAATATTATCATTTTTCTTTCATGCCAATCCGGAATTGGATTAATATTAGAAACATTATTTGTAGATGTGAATTATTTAAGTATGCATGTTATTTTGTTTAAAATATTTATTTTTTTATTTACCGCACTTTATGTCGCCTCTCGAGACTGATACGATTTATCGTTTCCGCTTGAATGTCTATTTCAACAGTTTTTTCAATTAAAACGTATAGCAGATTTTTTGTATAAGTTTTAGAATTAGGAGCCTATAATTATAAATCATTGATTAGCGTCGATGCCTTTCTGTTGCTATAAGCTTCTTGATCATAATGGTAGATTTAGGTTTTTATCGATTATGTACATATATATTTTAATAGATAGTTATTTATTATGGTGGTACTTAAATACATTTTGTACCTTAATAATTATGACAGTCCCGTGATATGATCAGACACAAGATATTTACAAAAATAACTAAGTAGTTTGTTTTTGAAAATTGATATTCCAATATGGTATAGTACAATAGTAGTATAAGGCGCAGTGCAGCAACCCAGTTCGAAAATATTGTAAAAATGTTATTGTAAATCTACATCGTTATTAAAATAGTTTATACAATATATTATATAACAATATAAGACATATATATACTACAATAAAGAAACATAATGATGATATCATATATTTTAAAAATTTGAATTTGATTTGATTGGTATTATTAATAGTGATATTTTCGAACAGCTTGTGGTCTGCAGCTTCAATGAAGCTTAATTTCATATTAGCGCCATAAAGCTTAATTTCTAGAAAAATAGTTTAACAATGAATATATATATACTTTTCAAATAACAGTACATTATATATAAAAAACTAGGCTCTGTAACCTATCCCTTACAAAAAAGACAAAACATGCAGATCATTGATCATTCACACTAATAATTATTTTTACATTGGACTATAAAAATTAAATGAATAATAGTAATGCATAATAGTAGGAATCAAAACTATACTACTATTAATATAATTTTTTTAAATCGGAGAGCCCAGCTTAAACATGTATACAAATTGATTATAACTTTAAAGAAACTAAATTCAATTTATTTCCGTACATTTTTATGGAAGACATTTTTGTTTTTTATTCATATCTACGTTTAGTGTATGGAAGTTGATATGCCAATTGTTTTAAATTTATGGAAGTAGTAGTTACATAGTATAAATATGAAGTGGTAAATATGTCATACAAAAATTCATACAAAAGTGCTGTTCTATTCTATATATCATCCGACTACTCCTATGACAATGTAATATGTTTGACTGATATTTAAGCGTAGTTTAAAAAATGTGGACCTCTTTTTTTTCTGTCGCAATAATATATCCCATCTAGGTCTTCGTTTTCAAATACAATTCAACAAATATTATCTCTGTAGAAATTACAAATAACAGTATTAATACATAATAAGACTTACATTAAAAGCAAATTTAACAAATTTAATATTACGTGGAGATATTTACAAGATACATATTAATATTTTTCGAATTTTTAATGTTAGAGTATGTTACAATCTTAAAGCGTACAATTGTTTTCACACGAATCTGAGTAACCCCAGCTTTAATAATTACACTTAAATTAAAAACAAAATAAAACTGCACATTAAAATACACTATGTACGTAATATAATTTTGGCACTAAATATCTGTGGCACTACAGTTAACACGTGTTTCCATTTCTTGATCTTCATTACCTTCACTTGTTTTTCCATTACTGTTTTTTTCACTAACACATGCGTTATCGGCGGGTGTGTTATCTTCGTCTTCCGACAGTTCCCTGCCTGCAGGTAGTTCTACTATTGTTAGACCGTTAGGATCTCGATATTCCAATTTTGTTGGATCTTTTTCGTGAAGCTTCCTTGCGAGCAATTGCAAGCTAGCCAGCGAACTATCACAATCTGTTGTGTCTATATCTGTCAAACTAACACCGGCGCGTTCAATCTCGGTGAATGTACCAAAAGGTAATTTAAACAAACACTCTAAACGCATAACATGCATTTTACTTCTTAAGTGTTTAGCAAGATGTCCATGAATTCGGAACGCTATATTACAGTCGGAGCATCTAAACGGTCTGGGATTAAACGACGTTGCTGCCCCGAATGTTGAAGTCATTGATATTTTGTTGTGATGTGAAGCAGACCGTTCGTGTTTTTGTAAATGACCCCGTGTGCGAAAGCTCACGGCACATATACTACATCTAAAGGGCCTTTCCATGTAATGAATATTTAGATGCAACCGTAGCTGTGAAGGTTTCGTAAATGTCTTATTACAAAAATTGCAATCTCTGCATCCGTCTTCCATGATTCTGCCAGGGGGATATGAAGAACTTTCAAGTTCTTTGCCTTTAGTAACCTTAAAAGCCACGCCACCCACACCAATTACGACTTTTGTCGCAACAGAATCATGTTCCAATATCGATGATGACTTCATGGTTTCTGAATCTGAAAATTCATCAGATTTTAAGATATCATCGCCATTTTTTTCTTCACCGAAGTTTTCTGATTGATTAATTGACATATCCTCTTGCGCTTTGATGAGATTAATCTTTGCTTGTTTTAAATATTCGGACACTACGTGTTTTGCATTTTCTGCGTTAGAATTTGTACTATTCTGCACAAACGACTTTTTCATATCAATTGGTACATTGCTGTTCATTATGGTAGAATCTTTTGTATCAATTACCATATCGTTAAGTGCCACGGAGGATATGTTATTTTCAATTTCGTCACATTCATTTGTATTTCTTACTCTATCATCATTTTTAATATAATGTAAAGATTTTACTTTTTCTGTGTTATTTTGATTTTCTACTGCATCATCCGTGAACGCAGATTTTTCTAAATCGATATTTTTATGTTTGCTTAGGCAACTCGTAACTTGACTTTGCTTTATTTTTGTATCTAATAAAGCTCTTTCGGTCAAATATGTGTGTAGCAAAGGTTCCCCATTTGTCCATTGATTCGGAGCTTGAGGGAGCTTAGCGGTATTTGAAGCCAAAGAAGCTAAAACACTTGATTCTCTTGCAGTTGGAATTTCAGGAATGTTAGGTGTTTTCACATCATTTTTACTGAGATCAATAGGTTCATTTTCTGCATCAACTCTCACATCAACAGATGAATCCCTAACCTGTTCTGTGTATATTTCGATACATTCCAATCCCACGGGTGCGTAAGGATACGTTGTTGGTCTAGCACTTGTTAATAAACCTGGAGTAGCTGACGTAGAAGGTCTGTTACCACCTAAAGACAACAAGCAATGTGCAGCTTCATGTTCCGGTAAACGAGATTTATATGCTTCCGTATCTGAAACAAATATAAATGTAAGTCTATGTTATGTGATATGTATATAGAAATAAAAAAATATGGAATAAACACCCATAGATCCGTGACATGACATAGACATGGGTAAACTAAAGGGTCCTCTTCTGTATGGAGTGAAATAGAAGTAGTTGGTATTTGGAAGCCCTACAGAGGAAACCTTACAGATATACTTCTTGAAATTTGACAAAGAGGTCCTTCTTCATAGTGAACCGGTCTTCGTAGGATTAAATTGAACTAAATTCAATATACCCTATGCGGAAACGAAGTGAATTTAGATAGATGAGTTCTCGACTTCAGAAAGACGTTTTGACGTTCTCTCTTGAGCTATTTTCCATGAAACGTGTTGTCGTCGCCTAAATATAGCAATGCATGTTATCAATGGATCAGCGTGTCATCGATATAAACTATGAAAAGGGAAAACTTAGTGGAACGCTAGCGTTCATGGCATTGGAGCAGTAAACGTTAAGAACGATTTTGTTACTCCGATTTTTTTTTATTGCCCTTGTAGACAGACGAGCATACAGCCGACCTGATGGTGAGTGGTTACCGTCGCCCATAGACTTCAGCAATGACAGGGGTAAAACCAAGCCGCTGCCTATATCCAAAAAGCTAACAATCCATTTAGTGATTCCTTCGGCGATTTCGTAAGGCGGTAACTTCAACAGAACTTCCCTATACCAGACCCTACCGAAGGTCTTCGCGATATCGAGACCCCGATAACAATGCAGAGTAGATTCAGAGTTTGTTTATCATCTTTTATGGATTCGCTTTCTTGTGTTTGTTGAAAAGATTTTCTGTGATTGACATAAACTTCCTGATCAGAGCTACCTAGATCAACTGCTTAGTTGCAACTGTGTTTGTAAAAATTTGTATGTAATTTTTTTTACTGTTTACTTGTTATGTTAGGTCATTTCACTGAAATTCTTAATGAACTATCTTCTAACGGAAAGGATAATATGTGTTATATGATTGTTTTCTCATAAACCTTACCACTGGATTCAGTTTCACCCTCATTTCCTTCATCTCCATCTGAATCAGTGTCGTCATCTGTTTCACCAGAGCATTGGGCCATTTCATTAGTGTCACAATCACCTTCATTTGGATTTATACCCAACTCACAACACTTTTTGTAATGAGCTTTGCTTTTCATATGTTTAGTTAAATTACCCTTAGTTTTAAAGCTGTAAATAAAATTTTATTAATTACAATTACAGAATAAATTCAATGGTCAACAAAAAAACATGCTTAAAATTGTTGACAAAGTAAACTATAAAATGATTGGCATTCAACATTTTGATAGTGGAGCAGATTTACACATTTTTTAATTTCGTTTGATTTGATCAATTGATATGCTAAGAGTTTTTATTTATTATAACTATTCCGACTTCTAGACTATCCAGAATCACTAAGGGTCCTAAGAGGGCATTGAAATTTCCGCAGAAAAGCAGTAGCAGTTATTTTGATTTGATTCATGAAGTCACTATTTAATGAAAATAGAATAAGATAATTGAAAAGAATGTAAATATTTGAAGGATTCTCATTTTTTAACTGAATATTGAAGATAGAAAATCAGAAGACATGTATCATTCATTTAATCGAAATATAGTCTTTTCATGACAAACCAATTAAAAATATGTTTCATTCTAAAAAGATGTAACCGTCATTTGATATCATTCGTACGATTCAATGGTTACTAAATCCCTTTGCTTTATTCTGGCACAGAACTACTATCTAGCGTCAAAATATCGAGCGGCATAACTTCATTGAAGTTGATTTACGTATATTGATTAAGTAGATACTAGGTAATTACCGAAACCCATAGACATCAATATAACCATCTCGAACTCGAACGAAGTTATTTTTCATAACAGCTGCCCTACCCGCTCTAAATTAACGTAATATTTAGGTAAAAAATGGGTAAAAACTTGCCTACGCTACTTCAAAAATGTTTCAGAAATATGATTTTTACATTGTTATGCACATTGTTATAAAATATAATAGCAAAATAAACAAATGAAACAAACACTTTTATTTTCGGGATTTCGAAGTTACAGTAGGTACCAATGACTAGGAAACGGTAGGGTTGTAAATATAATATGACTTAACCTATTTTTTACTTATTAACGGCACACTAGTAATCCTTAATCAGTGTAGCTTGACGAGAGTGATCAAAAGCTCATAACATTTCATATTACAGTCAATAGAAATACCTGAAAGCGCAATGCACGCATGTGTAAGGCCTCACGTCGGTGTGAGTGCGAATATGCTTCTTTAACATGGATGGTTTCTTGCATCTAATACCGCATTCGGAGCAGACGTAACGTCCTCTCCCACGCCCCCGAACATATGTGTACTCTTCATTACTTTCAAAGCCACCAGTCAACTCTTTTTTGGGAGTCATCAAGTTTTCAGACTCTGACATAATTTGAGACTTATTTTCCTCTATCTTTTTTACATCTAGTGACTGGAGCACCTATAATCGAAACATTTATTAGATTACAAAATATTTTTGAATTGCAATTAGACTAAAAAAAATCTTGCTTTACAGAAATACATAAAATCCAAACGAGATTAATAACGGAGTTTACTAAGCTGGGATGTTCCCGATTTCATTTTATACTTATTTTATAAAATATACATACCTGTTTCTTTTCTTTTATAAATGTATTCCATTGTGATGAGTGTGTTAAAATAAGATCGTGCTTAATTACTGCTACTGACATATTTTGTGGTCGATGTCGAGAATCGTATAAAGACATAGCTGAAGACGCCGACAACCCTAATGGATCTGGTGTCAATTCTGATAATAACTGTAAATAAATAAATAAACGCTATTAAACACACATTCCTCAAAATGTAATGACATTTTCTTAGAAAGCTTATATTTACCTGCCAATTACTGTACATGGAAAGAAAATGTTGATTTGGAACGTAAGTTGGTTGAGGTCTGTTGATGGTGCAATAAAAAACCTTAGTTGAACATTTCAGGCCCAAGTACGTATACGCATTTCCGTTAAGGTACAACTGCCCATAGGCCTTGGCTGGTCTGGGAGTTTCGGGTGATACCAAGGGCATAGTATTTGCATTTGGTGTAATACCGTGATGTCTTTTTGGTGTAAACGTCCCAGGCTTTAAAGGCAACGTAGACGGCCTCAAAAATTTTGGTTTTCTTTCACCGTTAGCAGACTTTACCATTATGTTCTTTTGAAAATATAAAGGCTCCGACCTTTCATTTTGCGGAGTTGCACACGATGTTGTAACTTGTGTGTTATTCTTCTGAATATCGCATGAAGTTGGAACTTGGTTATTGAAAATTTCAGTTTTCGTTATCAAATTCTCAAAATTAAAATTACGTATTTCTTTTTCATTTTTAATATCTAATGTTTTGATCAACAATCCAGGTGCTTTATTTTTATTTTTATTGTTTGGGAAGTTAACGTTTTCTTTCAAGACAGGTGTCCTTAAAACTCCCTCAGCGTTTCTTTTCAGCCCGACATCTTGTCTATGGAGTTGTTTTATGGTGTTGGAGGAGTATATTTTTGTGTCTTCAGCATTATTTACATTGATAATAGGAATGGAAGAAATATAATGTACTTCACTATGTTCATGTGTCTGAACATGTTTTTCGGTTTCCATGTGAGGTATCCTCAAATTAGGACTTCGTGTATTGCGCAATTGCTGAGTATCATACTTCGCCATTACGTGAGGACTTTTTATAGGGTGTATGGCTCCTAAGTTTGAGTGTTTATCATCATGTATAGAAATTGTTTTATCGTTATTCCCTAGATTTTTTGGAACTGTATTTGTATTTCCTATAAACCTACTTGGAGTATTTGGTCCTGGTATACCTGGAACGTGTGGGATCAATTTCCCTCCATGCATAATTTTCGTAGCTCCGTTGGGTGATACAGATGCTGAAGGACTCAATGGAGGCAGTGTTAACGGATTAAAAGCCGTAATTGCACTGAGTGGCGGAAATTGAAAATGAGTTATATCATGAATATTCGGCAAGTTTGAATTTGGAACACCAGTCGTTGATATTGTCATTCTAGGCGTCTGTGGCTGTGGAGTACTCAAGTTTTCCTTCGGTGTTGGAGGATTATGAACGATTGTCCCGCCTGAATGCAAACCAGATCTAACTACAACACTACTTGCTTCAATGTCACTAATAAGCTTCGATGGCGACAAGTTTGTCTGAATCATTATAGGTGACAATTGGTTTTTATTTGGTTCAATACGCAATGTTGTAGTGCTCCCAGAATGGTCTACTATCTTCACTTCACCACCAAACATTTGAAGGGATGTTGAATTAATTCTTAAATTAGGTGAAATTTCTTCGATCGAACGTAAATTATTCGAATTTGTTTCTACGCATCTCAATTTTGGGTGAGAATACAAGTCAGTAGATCTTGGTGATACGTTTTCTACTAATCTTGGACTGTATGCATCAGAATGACTATCAATTTTCCTTTTTGGACTTGCTATAGGTTTTGATTTTATAACGTCGTTTTTTCTAGCAAATTCAGATGGTATTCTTGAGTCCACAAGTCGGGTGTTGCCGAGTAAAGGACCTGGTGATGGCAAAGGAGCTACCACATCATTGCATTCTGCCTTCGTGATAACGAGGTTCTCTGGTTTTAATCGAGCTGGTGCTGATTTTGAATTTATGCCTGATTTTTGAATAGCACTTGAACTACTTTCAGGTAATCGCACATTAACAGAATTACTTCTTACAAAAATATTGTCAGTTCTTATAACTTTTAGATCTTTACTGTCACTGACTACATTACTGTTAACGTTACCTTTACAATAATACAGCCTATGAATTTCTAAATTATCTGCACTTCTGTACATTATTTGACAAACAGGGCAAAGAAATAGGGGACCTTCGAGCAGTTCTCCAGTAATTGGCACCATTCCGTCCATTTTCGTTTTTAAGAGGAGATCTTTTATTATAGATCCCTCAGGATTCAAAGGGTGTTTTTGAAAATGACCCTGTGAAAAACTTTCAGAATGGGATCTTTTCCTGAACGAAACTTCTGTTTCATTATTGTTTTTTGTCAGATTCAAGGGAGACGAATCCGACTTTATTTCGTTAATGTCATTCATAAGTTGTTTACTTTCTGCTATTTGTTTGATTTTACCATATTTTTTTTGTAATGGTGTTTCTATAACATCAATTATAGCTTCGTTGTCTGATATAATTTTAGAGATATGTTCGTTGAGAAAATCTGCATTTGGTGATATTGATTTCTTTAATTTTTCTTTCTCATCGCTTTCACGGTAAAACGCAACTCCAGCTCTAAATTTAGGTTTATAAATTGTCTTCGATTTACTGGTCTCACTTGGAGATGTATTTGTGTAGCGGAGTTGTGTTATATCCGTAAGCCGTTCGGGTTCAGGCTTATAGTCCAACGTTTCTATTCGACAATTCGAAACGTCTGACCCTGCTTCAGAGATAGAGGTAGGAGTGTCACTCTCGGACCCCCCTGACATTTCGTCGTCATTTAGAGTCATAGGTATATCTGTTCCTTGTAACCTTAACGCATGCATACGTGATCGGCAATGTTTGTATAAATTTGATTTTGTCTTAAAGGCAAATCCACAAGGTATACATGGATAGGGTCTCTCGTTAGTATGTGCTCTGATATGTTTTTGAAGAACTGAAGGCTTGGCACAAGATAATTTACAATATGGGCATATATATCGCCCGCCTACTGTGCCATTATAGGCATCCCTGATAAAATCATTTTCAAGGTTCTCAGTCTTGTTTAAAAATTCATCTGTCAAACTGGTTTGACCAGATAGTTGAACAGTATTTACATTATCTAACTTACTATTTTCATCATTATAATTAATTTGTACATTATTTTCACCCGCATCTACGTGCTGCCTGTGTTGTTTTTCTTTAATTTTTTCAATTTCAGGATGTGCTGCAGAAATGCTTCCATTTGTTATCGGAGCATTAGATGCATTCTGTATCACGTTTATTTCTTTTTGTCTAATTTCCTGACCTCTTGACTGATTTGATGGTAGAACGGGTATAGTAGATGCCATTTTTTTAAATTTCTTGTGAAGGTAGTTGTGGTCATTGTTATTAGAAACAGTTATGTTCGAACGTTTTTCTTGATTGAGCGGCATCTTCTCCGCGATGTCTGTACCTAAAATAAATAGATTCAGTTTAAGTTTCAATAATAATCACAGCTTGTTCCGTACTTTGATTATTTTATAATGATTTAAAAGTCAAAACAATGTTTTTATGTTACATAAGGGGAACTATGTAGATTCGACTTTTTAAAATTTACTATTATATCTAATATTATTTATTATATTACTAGCTGACCCGGCAGACTTCGTAGTGCCTCAATCGATAAATAAAAGACCTAAGCTTTTGTATAAAATGGTTTCGGAGTAAAGAGTACTTGAACATCAAGAACGAACTGTTCTTCTACCAACCTTTGAATTGTGTTTCTCGTAATATATATAAGAATAAGTAAAAAATAACGCTGGCCACATTAAAAAATGGGGTTGTCTTTATTTTTTATTGCCAATCTGGTATTAGCACCTCCTCTGGTAACTTCTTAAGACGTTAGGCCTATAGATACTAACAACACGAAAGCCTCCACTTACCACCTCGAGACATGAGTTTTAAGTCTTAGTTTTTACAGTAAAACGGCTACACCGCCTTTAAAACGCATTACTGCTTCACGACAGAAATAGGCAGGGTGGCGATATCTCCCTGTAAAGACTCACAAGACGATCTAGCACAATTCAGTACCACTGAGAAGTAAACCTATCAATATTGGTCGTAGGAATTGAATGCGCACACTGAATACGTTTTTCTGTCTCTGTATCATTTAGATGGAGATTACGTAAATGATAACTTGAATTATTTTTATCTCACAAAGATTTATGTGCGTAGACCAATTTTAACGCACTAAGGAGTCAAAATAATTATAAAAAACCCAATAACTACGAATTGTTTTTTGGGAAATTTGAAGAATCGGTGCAAACGCGGTGGTGCGGCTTAATCAAATTCAAAAAACTAAAAACGGTTGAATGATGTCAGCTGATTGACATAAACACTCCGCCGGCGCGGGCACATCAAACAGCTTCTTTTGTTTTTGCAATAAAGTAAAATTAAGCAATATTAATGTAATATTAAATACGTGAAGCAAAAAATTTGTATTCCTTTTTACAAAAATTGCGCGGACGGAGGAGTATGAAATTTTCCATACTTATAGAGAATATAGAGAAGAAGTGAACAATGCTAATTTTTTTTTTAAATAATGCATAAAAGATACATTAAATCAATAAAGAAAACATTTCACACACTATATACCATGTATTTGACGCACACACGCATGCATACTATTTATTGTCAAACTTTTGTTCTTGACGTCTGTTGTCAAATTGAGAATACATTAATTATTGTTTGTCTTTGTTAATATTTTTTATAGTGTAGTCTTGGCAAAATTTGTGATTATAGAAGTATAAAATACATCATAATAGTGTACAAACTTACAATTCCAATTAATTATAGTCGAATTTCGACTACCACGGGACCTCTAGTTAATGTAATTTAATAATAAACCATAATAAGTTTGAAATTTGTTTTGAGTTTTCAAACCTTAACACCTAGCATTATTGCATTTTTGTCGTATTCTTTGTTTGAAATGAGTTAAACCAATTTCTTACAATCTATCTCTTTCTGACGCGCTTAACGGCTTAAGGGTAGTTCATGGCTGTCATTAAAAAAGTTGAAACCATTAAAGTTATATGTATTTTGTATGAAACAATTACTTCATTTTTTTAACGTGATCTACATTGTTGATTCTACATATAACCACGTTTCGGCTTGATATAGCCATTGTGGGAAACACCACACATAATAATACTACCAAATGTAATACATCTATTTTTAAACAGTATTTTTTATTGTTCACTTTAAATAAATACAAAAATTTAAGCACCTATTTATAATTTTACTAGCATCTAGATATTTTTATAACCCTAATATCAGTGCATTATTTTATGAGTAAAATAACTTTTCAAAGGTTTCTCAATACGAAGAATCATGCCAAGATTTCTTCACGCTTTTGATCAATAACATATCATCAATATATTAAATATAATCTATGAGTCAAATCAAACTCCTAGATCGTATATTGTTTAAACTTCCTCTATGACATGGTTTGCAATTTTATATTAGTTGTCAAATATATTTTTCTGTCTGTATCATGTTTATTGTATTTTAGGCTCATATAGAAATATTTTCAGTCTTGAAATAAGCATAAAATATAAAAATTCGTAACGGGCTTTAAATTGCAACAGGGAGATGGACTGCAGTCGTTCCAAAGATGTTTAAAACTAGCACTAACCTTCAACTTTTCAAACAAACATAAAATAAGTATTCTGTTCAAAGTTGTTAAATCATGAAAAATATATTTTTGACGCGTACTTATTAATGCTGAATTAATTGTAATGAAGATGCCTCGAATCTACCCACCCGGTTATTACCTGAGCATATTTAAGTACACATACAAACTTGAGTAATTTACTAAATATATTCTAAACCTAAAAATGATGCTCAAAAGTTTTATTCAAATACGTCTTTTATAGACTCTTAAATCGTCATGACTAAACCACCGATTTGGAATGCAGTTTCAACATTGAGTATAATGGGCAAGAAAATGAGGGCTTGCTCTATTCCAAATATATATAGGATCAGGATAAATATGTATAGGATATTCCTAGAAGGATACAAGTATAAATAATCGCTGAATATACATGAAGCCTTTCGGAGAGCAAGTGGCAGGATGCTTCTAAAACAATTAAACATTCTTCACGGGCGACCTTGTAAATTATCTGCGTTGCTTTGTTTATCGATTTAAATAAACAGTTTACATTGATATTAAAGGTATTGAAAAACAGAAACTTGAATAGATTAACAATGTGCGTGGAGTTATGAACCGAATGAATGTTTAGTCCTTCAATAACGAGACGGCGTCGTTGCGGTGAGCGGATTGACGCAACGCGCATGTGCCGTGCCATTTCTTAGCGCGAACGTGACATCATCATGACGTCGCGTAAACAAGGATATCCCAACGTAACATAAAATTAAAGTGATTGTATTAAATTAACTAGTTACAACCAAATAAGTGTAACATACACTTAGGTAAATCGGTGAAAACTCATAACATTTGTAAACACATGTCTACCACACTAACAACCACGCATCTTATTTTTCATATATTTAACGTAAAAGTAGTCAAGTCATAATCCGCATAAAACTGCATCTTAAAGATCAGACTAACGTGTGATTATGTGAATGAGTGCGAGAGAAGGAAAGAGACAGAGATATACCCTTACTCTTTTATTTTGCGGTACCTATTTCTTTTTAAGTTACCTACCTAAAGTTGTACCTATTATTCCGATTACACCTGTCGGGCGACTGCCTCAACTCACCATGCCATATATTACCTTCGAAGAAGATAAAAACTGTACATCTTCGTGGAAAATAAAGATATACATACGAATCAAATTAATTTATTTTCAGATCATAAGTTCAGTCTCAGTATTTATAAATCTTCGTAAAAAATTTAAATGTGATAGGGCGTGACAGCAAAAAATATACTCGTAGTAGTATTTGATAGGTATACTAATATATAATAATATATTCCAAATTGAATGGTCTACTGTGTTTTAAAGTATATTGATAACAAAATTTGTATTAGCATATTATATTGAGTTAAATACTGAGTCAAAATTATCAACTTAAAGGATTCTGATGTCTATTTTCTTCAACTCTGTTTATTTCATTTGACTCTTTGCTACGGCTGTTTTGTCTTATAGCTAGCGCTTGTATTATTACTTGATTATAAACCAAATACGATCGGGTATTAAGGTGGCGGCCGAGGCAGGCGACCTCGCTTTGTGCTCACTTGAATCGTTTTCGTTTGTAGACGGCAGCGTTAGGCATTCTGAGAAGGCGTTACAATTTCTGAGAAGCGGAGAGACAAGCAACCCGTTTGTTTCGCTTAATAAATATGAGCTGAATAAATATGTTAGTAAGTTGTTCGCTTTTAATGCGTTTCCCGTAAAAAATAACCATATTAATTTTCGCGGTTTTTTTTATTTTGTCGCCATTATAACAACCCGTTTATTGATTCTGTTTTCGAAATAAAAATATAAAACAGATCTAAAATAAAATCTTATACCTTTAAACGAGCAATTCTTGTATATTAATATATATGTATATAATTTGAATCTCGGAAACGGCTCCAACGATTTTCATAAAATTTAGTATACAGGGGATTTCGGGGGCGATAAATCGATCTAGCTACGATTTATTTTCAGAAAATTTTGTTTTATTCGTGTTTTCAATAATCAACTCTTCCCGACATCTATTGGCGAATAATAATACTATTTTTCTTAATTGAGAGCAACTAAGCAAGACGGCGTTATCAAAAAAAAAAAAACGTGCAAAGCTCGGTCATCATCTAGTAATAATTGTACAAGAAGAAAATTGTTACCGTAAAAATAACAGTGCTTTTTTTTTAATCAACGAAGTGTTTTCCTGTTTTTGCCACTTGTGGATGATATGATTTTGGTATGAAAGGGTGTCGTAAATTGGTGGTTTAGTAATGAGACAAAGGAATCCCGGCGTCCAGCTGCCGCCCGCCGGCCTGGCGCCAAGCCAGGCGGCCCTGTTGACGCTCGTGTCGGCCGCCAGCACGTCGCCTCTATGCGATAGATAAAGATTCACCCAATCTCGATAAATTAAAACGCTTGCATTTTAACAACTACCAATGTCATGAGTAGTCACTATATCCTAAATACTTAACGGAGATCTTTACTGTAACCTATAGATTTTTTTTAATATCGTCATTTCGGCCTAAAATTCAACACCTATGTGTAATACGTAATTATTTGTTTTATTTTTTCTTTTTTACATATATTACAGTATCTACAAAGTACTAAATAAATTTTTTTCATGAAGTGTAGTTACCTATTAGGTAGTTACTTCATCAAGTTGATATTAGAACATTATCAAAATCCATTTATATGACTTAATGTGCTTAAATTTTTATAGGATTAATTAGTACCAATTTTAAGTGTGCAGATAGGTATTACTCATTCATTAGATAGGTTTAAAAAAAAACTATACTAATATGACTTATTAGAATTAGTAAAATTTAAGAAAACGATTATGACGGATATTTTATTGACATGTTCATTTAATTGATTTACTTGACTATGTAAATCATACGTTGGGTTATGTGTTTTATAATAGGTATCGATATTGAATTTCAATCACGTAGATTCTTACCGCGGTAGAATATTTCAGTCCACCATTATACTAGATAGATACTGCGTAGGTATTATTTGTTGACGCCTTCAAACCAAGTGTCAACAAGTCCGATGGGTTGCATTTCACCCGCGCTCAAGTGAATCATCGTTAATAATTGCGCGACGTTACACGCCACACGTCACACAACTCACACACACACACACACACCCACGAACATTAACATAACACATACACAGAGATACACCTGTGTAACCATCAATTTATGAATCAATCTATATCATCTAAATATCACGAGTCCCATTTTCCACGTATTACAAATTGTATTGTCTATACGAACACTAGGTTTTAAATATGTTGATGTTTCGAGAAATGTAAATTGGTAAACACGCAGCCGTTAGGGCGCGTATCAAGAATGACTGTTCACAGTTCAACTGTTTGTGTAATGTCGTTGAGTCGTTTCGTTTCGTTCGTCTCCCCTCGCCGCCCGACCCTCACCCGCGCATGC
Source organism: Bombyx mori (assembly GCF_030269925.1). Classification (NCBI taxonomy): domain Eukaryota; kingdom Metazoa; phylum Arthropoda; class Insecta; order Lepidoptera; family Bombycidae; genus Bombyx; species Bombyx mori. Next base: position 12,269,848 of record NC_085111.1, read on the forward strand.
CGCACTGACTGCGCCCGCTGTGAGTAGTGATTCATGTCGCGTGTATCTATCTCCCTCCTTCACCGCAACCGGATCGGTTGTTCTTGGTAATCTATTTACGTATCTACTAGGTAGGTATATATGTATTTATTTCTGCGGACTTTAACCTGTACCGAGCTTATATGCCTTAGCTTTGAAGTCATTAGCTTAAATTAGTCGCAGAAATAAGGCACATCGTCGTCGGTTTTAGGATTTAAAATATTAATTCGTACCGAATGCAACATAATATTACCGTAATGGTAGTCACAACCGAGCATAAAACGTTATGATAAGCTTATACGTCATTTAATTCAAATTTGAATATTGTATCTTATTTATCAGTATACTATCGGTATCGCTGGCAACGCAATGTAATTTTCATGCGGCGTCGATTTCGTAACGGTTGCGCTCGACTAGAACGAGTAATCAGCTAGTGTCAGCTATGTGCCACCGTACAACAGCATTCTCAACACTATCAACCAATACTATTAATTTCATACTAAAACACTAAACGTTTAAAGATGTTAGACATTTTTCTATCGTATGACAGTGAAGTACATATTTTTAAAATCCAAATATTCGTAAATGGCTGGTATTTTCCTACATTCGGCTTATCTCTTGAACCTATTATCGCAAAGACCTCACTATCACAAGTTTATATTTTCATAATTCACAACTTGCCGATAAATGAGCCTCGTTCAGAATCATATCTATTTTGAAGCTAAAATTCATGATATTTTTGTTGGTGAAACTACGACACTCATGCTAGATACTCGAATGTATAATATAAACATATTATTTGCAATGATAATTAGTAGGCGCTTATCAGTAGCGCGGAGGTGATGACGCACGCGGTTCGAGCATAGCACGCAATCTCTTGATTGTAATTTGTAAGTAACTTAGCCAGGAAACAAGTGATATACCAAAACACGATATCATTATTAGATTTGTTTTGTATTCGTTTTAAAATATTTCATGGCCTTACGAGGAATAAACTTATCATTTAATATAAAATTTAGTTGTAATTTTAATTAAGTTTGTAATAAATGGCTAAAAATTCCTTGGGTTTCGCGTTGTTACTCTCTATTGTTTCCATAGCATCATGTCTATGGCACGTTGTAATAGCGTTAACGATTGACATAGCGAACGCAAAATCACGTGGTCCAAACTTGTCAAATTTCAATTTCATACAATTCGATACTTTTACAAGCGTTATGTACACGCCGTTTATCATCTACACAGAAATAATATTACAAAAATTTAGCTACCGTCCGGCACATACTTATGTATTGCAATAAGAACGGTTTCTTGAAATACATTACAGATTTGACAATATCTACTATAGTTTTACAAATTATTTTGTTTGAAGCTACATCTTTCATTAAGTACCTATATGAGAAATAAACTCATAAATATTTTAATTTCAAATATTTTAATTGAGGCCTATAAAATCAAAGGCAGCTAAATCCAAGTCTGTCAAATATTCAGGTAAACTACAAAAATCGGCCCTAAACACGTCATTACGGATCTTCCCGATCCATCGAAGTACTGCTCTTGCTAGCAGCGGCTTGCTAGGGCCAGTGTTAGCAACACTGGCCCTAGCAAGCCACGCCGGTTTGAGAAGCTGAAATAACTTTGTTCGGGTAGCTACGATATTCTTTATTTTAAAGCAGATTTATAAAGAATGAGAATATTATTACTAATAATCCTAATTTTAAATAGTAAAACTTCGTTTATTAGTACTTAGTACAGAGTAAAAATAACATTTTTGAACTGAATTTGTTAGAGATTTAGCTGCATTTGTTATAACATGAAAACATTAAAGCGTATCCTACTAACTAAAGAAGATGGCGCCATTGTTAATCCATTTTACATTAGGGCTTTTAGCTGCCTTTGATTTTATAGGCCTCAATTTTACGTTTACAAGGACTAGTCGGAAGGCTTATTTCTGTATTAGGTAGCAGGCTTGTGGATATGAAGCATCCTCATTTGCCCATTTCACTTATTTTCACAGCATGATGTGTTACGGGAATTTGCTTTGGGGCAAACGTGCGAATGCTGAAAGCGTTTAACTTGGAAAATAAGATTATTCGAGATATTTTTTAAGATATTTGAATCCTCTGATTTGGGCCACAATACATTTTAACTACCATCATGTACGTGTATACAAATTAAAAAGTTATATAGTTACGATCTTTCGATGATCATTAGATGAATACTAAAAATTAAGATAGAAAACTAATCGGTAGCACCAACAGAAAACTAATTACTCGTTTTTTGGTCAGGGCATAATTAATTTTAACAAAATCTCCAGGAGACAAATTACAGTACAAGTAGTCGACGGATCCTTAGTCCTTAGTGCACAGCTCAGTGAATATATACATAGTTACTCGTAGTACAAACCCCTAATAGAAAATAGGGAACCCTGAGTTTCTTGCCAATACTTCTCAGTGTTGAAACTGCATTCTGAATAAGTAGTAAAGTTATGATAATATGAAACATAAGACATGTAGACAACATAATCTTACTTGAATAAAAACATTTTTATTATCATTTAATAGATAAGAATTCATTATTGATTAAAGCGACTTTATGTAGTAAATCGCATGCTAATAGTTTTAAGTTGGTCATACGTAGGAAAAACGAAATTAGCGCAAAAAGACTTCAGAGCGGTGATTGTTTTATGATTTATTTTACATTTTTTAAACTGATTTGTATTTAAATAAAGAAATAAATAGTATATAGCTCGTCTTCAGTATATTCTTGTGAGGGAAGGGCCTCATTTAAGCACCGTAAGGCATATTGGTTCGCAATTTTATCATAGCCATGTTTCATTCCATTGTGAAATTTGTGACAGGCGGCCCTTCTACTGCAATCTTTAAGAAAGATGTGCCAACGTGTAAAGTTTTTAATCATATAATTTTTATTTTTAAGTTACAATATACTGGTACACCGCCACTGAGTATTGACAAAAAATGTAAAGGTTTTTCTAAGACCAAATGTATTTATTCTTTTATAAAATAATAACACTGCTGTAATTTCGTAAAAGTGTACCTAATAAATACCTTAAACGGTTTCCAATCCTAATTGCAATTTTTATCCAGAAATTAATATTATAAAATTTGTAAACTATAGTTATTATTTATACAAAACGCGGAATAGCAATATATATCTTAAAAGTATAATAGAACTGAATGTTGTTTTGTAAAAAAAATATAACTCAGCTTCTCTCTCAGCAACTCACACGTCAAGCTGAGGTCAAAATGTTATCTAGATCAGATATATTCTGTACCCATGTAAATGGCATACAAAATCTTTACATTTATTATTACATCTTAAATTTTTTGGTATCAGTCTTATTTTAGTGGATTTTTTTTTCGATAAAAACCTTGGCGCTTACCTGTGTATTTCCATTTAGGTATGATTGAGTATGTTAAAGATAAAAGAAAAGTCTTTAACTTGTGCATCCTACCCTGTTTGACGTACGGTTGCCAAACATGGGCGTTAACCGAAAAATTAATAAATAAAATACAGGTATGTCAGTACAGCATAGAAAGAAGTATCACTGGTGTCAAGGGAAGAGACAAAGTAAGTTTGTCGGCACAAAGATAAATTAAATTTAAAAATGCGATCAAAATAAGTAGAACGTTGAAGTGGAGATGGACATGACATATCTTAAGAGAGAAATACGATAAATGGACTAAAATAATTAATGGCTGTAGAAAAAAAGGAAAAGACAGCCAAAACGTTGGGAAGATGAAATAAAGAGTGTAGCCGGTCTGCATTGGAGTCGAATGGCCAAAAAATAGAGAATATTGGCAATCTTTAGAGGAGGCCTTTGTCGAGTGACAGGCTGTTTGGAATATCACACCGAACGCCGAACGGAATACTTGTCTATAAGTTGAATTTAAATTTAATTTATTATTAAGTAATTTATTAAGTTAGTAATTAGTAAGTAAAACAGCAATAAAGGCCTATTATTATAAGTATGTCCAGCCATAACGCACCTTTAGGATTGAAGTGGCTTAATCCAAAATTCGTTTTTTGGTAAACACCAAAAATGTACTTAATTGATGAATTGTATTATTTTGTTTTTAATGCTTTAAGGTACGCGCTTTATTTAAAAGAGACGGAAAGAAGAGTGCTTTGTCCTTTTCTAGTCTAAAAGACAGTGTTTCATTTCATAAACTGATAGAATACACGTTTATAAGTCGGTCAAAGTATAAAAATCATTTTTATTTTACTTTTAGATAGGTCACTTCAATTCTAGAGGTGCGATATTGTTAGAACTTCTGTTTCGTGAACGTCGAAGAGCGCGGGTGGCACGCGCGGGGCACTTGTTGCGTTCTATACTCTGAGAAGGTGCCGCCTGTTGCCGCTGGTGAGTGTCGACGTCACTTCGCGACCTTGAGTAACGCGGTATGGGGATTGTCCGTTTCTTTGTGGTCTACAACACGATCGGAATTCGACGTATTAAAACCAAATTACATATAACTCATACATAACATAATGCTGCATGAATCATACATAATCAAGTTAATATAACAATGACACTGAACAAATATTTTAAAAGTTTCCCTTTTCTTTTTTTTTTATTGCCCTTGTAGGCAGACGAGCATACAGCCCACCCGATGGTGAGTGGTTACCGTCGCCCATGGACTTCAGCAATGCCAGAGGCAGAGCCAAGCCGCTGCCTACCGTAACCTGTAACCAACTAAAAAATACACTATAATGAAACAAGTAAATTAATAATATAAGTTCTTCACTATTTTCGGTATCTATGTGATTTTAACAAGTCAAGATAGAATTAATAATTAATTTACTCATCGTTCGGGATTCTTTTGGCATAATGTACCTAAAGCTGTTAAACAGTGTTTTGAGACCAAACAGGCGCGGCGCCACAAAGTCGCGTAGGCGGGAAAACGTGAAACCTGTCCTGCTGGCAACAACTTATGAACTTACTAGCTGTGCTTTATGAAAGACTATGCATTCGATGTGGTATTTAACTTCCTTAATATGTAAATATTTCTGGTAAAGATAACTTTCCACTTGCAAGTTCGTCTGCGTGGTCTACTTTATATCGCGAGGTCCGATAACTGTGCTCAGCAGTGGGATGAAAATGCCTTATTTTCTTTCTTAATGTTCCAATACCGAATTTCGTCAAAATCGGTTCAGTGCTTAGAGCGTAAAAATATAATTGACAGACCTTGATACTTTCGTATATTCATATTATTATTCGCTATGTAAATTATATTATGTAAAGTATAAAAGTTAATTACAAAATTATTTAAACGACGATAGCTTTTTCTTGCAACATCAGACTTTAATAAGCCGAACAAAGCCTTGTTCAACAGTCTTGGAGACATACGCGTAGAAAGAGACAGACAGAAAATAACTTTAAAAGTTGCTATTTATAATTTTATTACGTTTATTTAAATACTAATCCGTTCTTATAGGTTTCACATTTCCATTACCTTTAGTACCCGTTTCACGCTGGTTTTTGCATAGCGGGGTTATCCGAGTTCTGACTCGAAGATGTATGCGGCGCCATTCGGGCGGAGTTTGCAAATCCCGCCGCGCCGTCGGACTAGGCCTACGCTGGCGGCGTAATATTCGGTTCGCTTCGCAGACGACCGTCAGTCTAGCATTGTGGGGAACTATGAAGTAGCGAAATGTACTTAATGCTTAGATTAAACTAAATTCTGCAGTATCCCACTATCCCCACGAAGGGATGGTGTTCTGCGATTCCATAAGCTCGATTTCAAACAAACAACTAGGCCTGAATATTAGGTATTATAGTTTTAGCTATTTTCGTATTCAAGGGACAATTCAACGTGAAATCAATACATAACACAGTTGATATGATTCAATAAATTCTGGTTGTGTAAATGTTCTGTTCATATTAATTCAATTTAAAAATTAAAAATCAATTTCATTCTTGATACTGGAAAATATTTAGGTATAGAAGCAATGAAATGAGCATGAGCCAAAACGGCAAAAGCATTCTTAAATCATAGCCGTAAATAGCTAATCAAGTACCTATCACATATCTTCAGTTGTTTTAGAACACTTGCTCGTAATATTAAGTGTATTCACCAAAGCTCATAGGTTTCAGCTACACCTGACATAGTGCGAAGACAATGTTTGGTACCTAATAGGCAAAAAATAGAAACGAAAATACCCCTGGTGTTGTTATAGATGGGTCCCAATTTAGTAATGAGTGCTTTTCGAAGAAAATTGCAATGTGTGAAGAGTGGATTCTCTACACTAGTGCAGGCAACGATTAAACCCAATTCAAATACCGGAACAAAATCGAAAAAGTAAGCCCATCCATATACCAAATGACCATAAAAGTTATAATAACTGTTTAGTGGTCGTTTCATGGTATAGTTTACCACAAGCTTTTGATATTCAGTGAATCAATAACAATATGTCTCTTGTCAACTTCGAATAAAGATATCAAAACACTGGAGAAAAAATTCCAGCTTGTTAAGGGATTATTCGAGATTATTTATGAAAACAACGCAAGACACACTTCGCAAACCGTTTTAACAACCAAAGACCTACATTGTGAACAATATTATTTAATGGGTTCTTACCACGATAAAGTTCCCAATATTTTTTATTACAATACAGACAGTTCCAATGTGAAATCAAAAGTATATGCTTCTATTGATAATATTGAGAAGGATCAGATGTAATATTTTAGCTTACGTAAGCAACACGTGACGCAGTAGTGTGCTTTTTTTTTGGTATAATCCCATTTCCAAATAAATATATCGATGACAGAAATGTGAGAGATATATCTGCCTTTTTTTGCGAAGGAAAACTTCACTGTAATACGATTTTGAAAGTTGTGAAGTTAATTTTGAAGTACTATTATCAAAATATTCTCATTAATTAAAAGATTATTTTAAAAAAAAATAAACGATATCAAATTAGATATTAGATGCATGAATTATAATTTTCTCTGAGGACCAAATAATCAACTAGTATTTTTTAGCACACAATATGACCTTTGAATATTTCAGAAGTGTAAGAAGTATAATTAACTCACATTTGCCAAAAACATAATATCATATGGCACGCGAAACAGCTAACCGGCGAACGTGCAACGATTTATGCCAAAAATATTCATCTGACATTGAATTGATGAAACGAAAACGATGACGCGTAGAAAATACCATCATTTCATTCATTTTATTCAAAGTATTCATATGTGTTTATTTTTGTTCCAGTTCTAATAAAGATATTTCTATAATATAATACGTTTTATTTGTTCTGGATGACAGTCTGTGATAAATAATTTAGATTTAATGTGATTGCCACATCAACTCGGGCTAAGTTAATATGGCGTCATTCTCTGCGAATTCCGGCGTTAACGTATCAACGGTCAAAATACGCTATATGTAAGTATGATTGTGACAATAATATTCATGAGTCAGACAGACGAGGCCGGAGTAACACTTGACCAAATAAACAACTATTCAACGTTTGCCAGTCTTTCCTTCATGACGCGGACGCCTGTAAATTAAGTTTTGCTTAACATTTGCATAAATAGTCTTTTTTTCTTCATTTCAAAAAAAACAAATTGATGGTTGGTACTGAAAATTTAAGATTCATAATTTTGTTTTAAAAACATTACCAATGTAACTTTGTAATCTTAAAATATAAATATGTATTCATTTAGCGACAAAAATAACTTTGGCAAATCCCTATAATCGCGAAATCGTCAAAAGCGGTGGGCTGAAGTGTAGTTAGATTATTATGTTGGGAACGTTTTTGGATTTAAGCCAGATATTCAGAGGTGTTCCCACTTCCGAGGTGCATTCCCCACCCACACGTCTCAGTAGTTTCAATATAGTACGTCCGTGCCGCTCTTGAAGCCGTAGTGATACCACCGATATTTCTTGACAGTAACAAAGATATAAACAAAATATGCGCGTTTTACAGTTATATTTATTATAGATTCCTGTTAATGGGCGGATGAATTCACGGCTGATCTAATGTAAAGCGATTACCTGAGCCTGGATGGACCTGAGATGGACTCCACAACATGAATTCCGTATCCCACCTTAAGACATGAGGTCGTTATGATCAACTACCGGTCGGTTGTCTAACATCAATGTCAGTAAATAATAAAAACGTTACTGGCGATATAGCTTATTTTGCTGCTTTATATTTATAGCCGAACCGTGTAATCGCTCGAATGACTCGTTTTTTTGTGTATTATACAGATTTAATTACGAAGCGAACGGTTTGTCAAGAAGTTGTATATTGAAGTTGAAGTCGTATGTTGAGCACGAGACTATCTGGCAATCCCATGGTGTATCCCAGTTTATAATGAAATCGTTGTGACAAACTTTGTCGAATGCCTTCGCCATATCGAAGAAGAGGGCTCCGGTGGGGATGGGTCTGCGTTTGTTTAGCCCTACTAAGATGTGCTCCGTGAGGCGGTGCACTTGCTGAATGCATGAGTGTTTCGCGCCGGGCCGTACGCTCGTCTGCCTACTTGGCAATAAAATAATAAAATAAAAACATAATATATTGTTTGTATGCTATTAATAAATAACTAATTGATTAATTAATAAATTACTTTTAATTAATCGAACAGTGCGGGTATTTATAAATAATCTGATTGGCTAGGATTTGGAGATGATTTGGAGGATGACTGAGTGTATCACACATTACTTACTGATTACCATTGCTTAATCATTCATCCAGTTAGCCTGCAAAATTTCAGATTGATCCAAAAGTAGAGAAAAAATTAATAATATTTCTTGATACTTTGATATGTTACTTATGGACATATTTACCGTATTGAAATACAGAAAAGAATAATTGTTTTTCCTAGTAGAAACCACTGATGCAACACAATCCTTTTTTTTTTTTTTTTTTTTTTTTTTTTTTTTTTTTTTTTTTTTTTTTTTTTTTTTTTTTTTTTTTTTTTTTTTTGGTATCGATGGGGAATCCTACTCTTTACGGATACCCTGCCGACGGGGGTCGGACCGGGTTATGTCGGACTCCGCGCCTCCGGTGGAAGAAAGAGGAAGAAGTCGCGAACCGAGGTCCTCGCCCTCAACCAATTGGTCCACGGAGACTACGCCTTTAGAAAGGCGCGCTGGGCTAAGTTCAGCTCTCGCCAAACCCGCCCAGCTTAACGACTACCGACTAAACCCCAACGAGCTCCTCCACTCCGGCTGAGCGGAGACCCAGGTACCGCCATGTGCGCGCCATAGGCCCGCCTTCGCCGGCTCCCACCCCAATGTTACGTTGGGCGGGATCTGCCACCGGGGACTTCTTCCCCCTCTCATCTCCACGACTCGTGAGGGGCGCACCAGAGCCACAGCGCACCACCACCCCACAGGACCTTAGTGCCGAGCACCGGGCGCCCCCGCACCCAGCAATCGACGGCCCCTGCAGGAGCCGGGTGGGGGCTTTCTGCCCGCACCACCCGCTCCGCCTTCACTGCCTACGAACCGAGGTCCACGACCTCCTCCTCACGACTTCCTCCTCGGTTCATCGGCATGCCCGGTTCTTCATAAAGCCCCGGTCTTCCTTGTGCCCGACGGAGGCTGGACGTCCATCGGAGTCGTCGTCTCGCCGAGTTGACTTCGGTCTGCAGCAACGGGTGCGGCCGCGGGTGCAGCGACGTCCTCTCTCCTTGGTTTTCTCGGGGGCCTTGCACAGGCCTTGCCCCCCGAAGTGTGTTCCGCTGGTTTCCCGGCGGAGGCGCAGACGGCGCATCGCGGTGCCAGTGTGCATCCGGATGCCACGTGGCCGGTCTGTCCGCACCGGTAGCAGTCGTGGCTGCGGTCGACCGACGACGGGCACCGCGCACCCACATGGCCCAACGCGTGGCAGCGGAAGCATTGTAGCCTCCGGGCCTCCAGCAGGTGGACGCGAACAACGCTCCACCCGATGCGCAGCTTCGTCACTGTAACAATTTTCTTCGCCGCTGCTATCGGGCAACGAACGAGAACCTGGCCCATTCCTCCGGATCCGGGCTTGATAGAGCCAGCCTTGACTGCATCGACGGAGCATTCGCCGATGCGCGCAAGCTCGGTGCATATCTCCTCCTCCGTCAGCGAATCGTCAAGTCCGCTTATGCGGATTGCAGCGGTCACTATCGGTCTTGTCACCGTTACTCTCTTAGAAGAGAGAACCTCCTTAAGCTTCTCGGCCAGCAAGTCGGCCTTCGCGATCTGGTCCTCGCCGCTCACTATGAGTATTTTGGCTCCGGTTATTGCTGACCGGACCTTCTCGATGGGGATCCCTAAGGCTCCGGCGTCGATGCTGGCCCTCGCCTCGGCGAGCACCTCCCGGTAGGAGAGCCCCTTTTCGATGGCCTCCGGGTGCAGCCTCAGAATAACGGCCTGCGAGCGCGGAGCTCGAAGTCTCTTCTTTCTACCTTTCTTCTTAGGCTTGAGCGGGGCAGGGTTTCTGTCTCGTTGGCCTTCCGCGTTGGTCGTCGGTGCTGGCTCCTTTTCCCTTCTCGGCCGTGCTCCTCTACGCGCAACGGTCGCCCAACTGACCGTAAGGGCAGCGGGGGCCGGAGGGAATGCGCGCGGCTCGGGTGGAGCTGGTGGCTCGGGTGGAGCTGACGGCGTCGTCTTCTTGTTATTGCCCTTCTGTTTCTTGGGCTTCACTTTCTTGTTGGTCTCAAGCTGGGGCAGAGCCGCATAAGGCGGCGTTGCCTCCGACACAAGACCTGCAGTGTCTGGATCGATTTCGCTCTCTCTGCTCCTCCTTCTTGCGTCAGCGGCCAAAGGTGGTCGCAAGCGAGGCTCTGGGAGTAGACGGGCCTCCAGACCCGCGAGTCGGGCGTCCAGCATGGACCCGACTGCTCGCATGATTATCTGCAGGCGTCGCTCGTCGTCTTCGTTTGGCAGTGTTGGGGCGGGAGTGGGCTGCGCTGTCGTCTGAGCGAGGCGCACCATTTCCGCTCTTACGTCCTCTACTTCCTTCCTGAGCTGCAGGATCTCCGCCTCCTGTCTCTCGCTGAGTGCCTGCAGCCTCAGGGTTTCCTCGTTGGCCGATCTGGAAGCTAGATCTTCCGTGGCCTCCTTTATTGTTGTGGCCATCTCCTTAAGGGCTTTGATGTACGTCCCCTTCGGATTGCGCGCTTTCGCCGCGATGGTAAGGGCCATCTGGGCGGTCTCCTGGAGCCTAGTCGCGGGATCTGCTGTTATGTTCCCGGATATTAAATGTACTGCGCGCCTCTTCTCACGCAGGTTGTGCACGCTTTCCACTACCTCCTGTTCAGCGCGAAGCTCCAGCTCTTCACGTTGAGCTTTTAAGTATGCCTGCTTCGCCGCCGCCAATCCCACGTATTGGCCGGTCGTTGGAGGACGACCTCGGCCTCTCTTCGATGGTCTGGTCCTGGACACCAACGATCCTGACCTAGACGCCTCCGATTCGGTACTGCTGTCGGAGCTTGCGTTCTTCGAGCCTTTTGCCCTTTTGCGCGTCGTTCTCTTTGGTGATGAACAGCAGGAGCTGACCACCATGCTGTCCTCCGAGCAAACGCTGCTTTCTCTCCTGCGGTCTTCGTTTTGCACCGTTTCTCTTTCGTCCCTTGTGGACCTCTTCCTTTTCTCCCCGTCCTTCTCGGACTCTTTCCCGGAACAGCTTGTGCCCCCCCCAGAATACGAGGGGCAGCGTGCGGCCGATTTCTCGACCGCACGGAGGGATTCTCCTCCCGCAGAGCAAGAGGTACCCTCCTGGGGTAATAACTTTTTCAGGCTGGACATGCTCATGCTTTTTTATTTTTATTTACCTAGGGTGCGGTCCCCTAGGACGCCCTCGAGTGAAGATAGTAAACAAACAAAACACAAAGAACAAAATAACAACGAAGATAAGGACAGACAAACTCAACATAAATTAAATCAAAAATATAAAGAAAACAAAAAGACAGTAAAAACAAACTCAAAATAATAAGGAAGAAGTCGGGGGCCCGGGCATCCCCGGAAGAAACACCCTTCAACTAGGTGAAGGGCGCAGAGAGCCCAGAACCCCCCCTGCTGGTTTTGGTCCACGTCGCTCAATCTCTCCCGCCATAACACAACGAGAGAGAAGGAGCGATACCCCTGGGAGTATGACTGCTCCCAGAGGCCCGTTATCCGCCACCTACGGACGCGCCCGGTGGAAGTCCAGCAAAACTCCCCCACAGACGCACCCACGGCACGCAGAGTGCGCATCGGGGGCCCGCCCAGGTCCCGGGATGCAACACAATCCTGGAATCAAGCAGGCAATTTATTCTAGTTGAGATCCCATTATCTGTACTAAAAAGAGGTAATTAGAAAATAATAGAATAAACGCACAAATTTTCTTGGAATTTTCCTTCGTGTTTGACCGTTGAACCGAAGTTGTTTCAAGTTTGCTATGCGTTTAGCAAGCGTACGATTCTGCGAATATCCAACAGCACGCGCCATCGTCCGTCGACCGCATCGACAAATGGAAGTCCAATAGAAGTATTCAGTGTATTTTCACATTTACGATTCCAATTCTTCCTAGAACACCGTCGATTCCGTCCATTTCAAACTCGAGTTATTTTCATGGCTATGAGCACTAATGTAATCCCCAACGTACAGTTTTTAAGCGGTTTCTACTGAACTAATCAAGCCCTGAACTTTAGACTTATAAATAGTTACATATTATTTACTAAGAAATGTAGGTACTTATCATAATATATAATTAATTTACAACGTTCTTTGAACAAAAAGTTCATTAAATGGAAATTATATTTTTGTATTTGCCACTTCACATTAAATTGGTATACTAATTCAGTAGCCCGGCATTGTGTTTCTTTTGACCTTTACGAAACCCAGTTGCATAATTAAAATGTTTTCAACGAAATATTCATCAGGAATGACGTCCGAAGTTTTCAATTTTTAATAAATAAACTGTCATCAAGTCAGACAAGTACACACACAGGTCATCTGATTACGAGCGGCTTTCAGATATGGGTAAAGATACGTAAAGAATCGGTAACATAAATGTCCAATTTTTTTATATTTTGTTGAAGTTGTAGGATGGAAGGAAGGCAGAATTTAACTATGGTGTTCTTACATGGTCGGATTACAAGACTCGGTCATACAAGAATTATTTAATCACAAAAAATCGGGCAAATGTGTTTGGAATTAACGATTCACTGTTGAAATAATTAAAAGTACATAGGTACATAGTAAATTTATTGAAATCGTCGCGTAATTAAAATCAAGTCTACAGAATATATTATCATTATTTTACGTAAAATCTGGAAAACTATTGTTGCGTCTCATTAATCAAGACAATAACTTTTTTTAATTAATAATTAGTAATGTATGAAACGTGGTTTCGTATAAACCTGCGTTTATTATACCTATTTATTATGTATGTATAATATAAAAAAGTATCATGATTAATGAGAAAATCCGTCAAAGATGCATGCTCAAGAAATGTGTCAACAGAGTGCAATAAGATCCTTACAGAGGAGAGGTGAGGTAGATCTAATGATTGGTTTGTGTCCTTCATATACATACGGTGGCTTTTAGCAACGGCTTATTCTACCGTCGTCTACATAGCACAATTTAAGCAAAGGGCTCATTACACATTTTTTCCCTACCTATTCGCTGATAGCCTAAGTGGCTATTTCAGCTTCGTCTGGACGGATAGGTGAGCTCATGGACTCAACCTAAGAGAATTTGTTAACACTAGCCCTAGGAAGAGCAGTGTTTCGTAGAATCTACCATTAGTCCCAAATTGCGACCCACTGAAATCGGTGGGTACTGATTACATTACTTTTTAATCATATTCGACGAATTTTAAAATTCGTTAGCTTTTCGGGTGGTCGAATTCAATTTTATGTCTGTGTTAAATATTCATGTCAAGAATACCAGCGTACATCGCAGATTACCTAATTTACACGAGGTATTGTGTGCATAGCTTAAAGCGCACTGCCGCCACCGTAAGAAATCCCTATTGCTTAATAAATAGAACATGAATTGAGAAATTGAATCGCCGGATTAAGCGTCGTCATGAAGTGCCATGGTTTTGCTTTTAAAGCTAGGGTAGGGGCAATCGTTATTCTAATATGTTTTTACGATCATTTAACATTGTCGACTGAACTAAAACAAAATAAGGATACCTATTAATACTTATGTAACTAATTAGTGGCCGTGGGGCGTGAAAATATGCCTTCGTTTACCACCCTAGCCACTACCTAGCATTTTACCAGGTTGCATTAATCATTTCGGGTTAAATTGTAAGAAATTATAAATGTTATTAGTACCCCTGGGTATATCAAAGTCAGACCGCGAGCAACCTGAACCATGAGTTTACATGGATCACGTGCCTAAGAAGTTAACTTCTGACGTTCTATTCATTACAAAAACAATATTCATCATGACGAATTAACGAAAATTTCAAAAATGATATATTGATGGGAGATAATTGAAGGCACGAAGCGGGGGCGGGCGGACGTGCCAAGGCAGGCAGGCAAGCAACATATTCATAAGGTTGAGACGTAAATCAGCGTGCCTCTATTTCGAGTCGGGCGGTGCGGGTTTAGGTACCGGGCGACGCGGTGCGGCGGGGAGTGGGCAGACGACGATGCCGGTCTGGCGCCAGAAGGATTCCCCAGCGCCCCACTCTCCGCACACCGCAACATCGACTCCGCGCACGGCGCAACACTCGAGGTCGTCACGCACCCGTATACAATCTTTGCTTAGCGAGTTGCGGCAGTGAATACCTAATACTATTCACTAAAATCATCATTCATGACAACTTTAAATTTAGAGCTGACTAATTCAATAGCCTTGCAGAATATACATTTATGGATTTATGTTGTTAACATAATTTCTGAATTCAATTATTTTCAATGTAAGTAAAGGTTTATTTTAGAAGAGTGGGCGAACTCGAGGACTCAGTAAGAATGGCATGGTACCATGTAATTTATATATTTATGGTAAATTAACATTAAAATGTGTAGGTATTGAGCAGTGTTTGGCGGAGCCAGAACGTCAGAATACAGTCTTTGACGTGAATCATAACGCAACAAATTTGAATACATGTCAATAATATTACATAATAATTTTACTACACCAGATACCCCCATTTGGTCATTCTGATAGCACTACATACTTACAAGTTACAATATTTTGCCCGGGCGCCTAATGTCCACCCGTGCCTGTCAGACAAGTTTTTTTAGCTCTCTCTAAAGCCAATGTTAGAAAAGGATGAACTATCCATGAAATTTCCGGTAGTCGCCCGATCAAAACATAATGTGTAAACGTAAACAATCAATGATGAATTAAACTGTTTAGATTAATCTGGGCAAAACATTATACCTAGACACCTTATTTATTTTCTCTTAACTCGCCAAATAAATACCACTTAATTTGCAGCAAAGTGCAATCAATGTTAGATAAAGTCATATTTTGTATACTTTCATATAGGTACATATTTAAATTATACGTATTACCTAGTAGAGGATTTAATATTTGACATCTTGTAGTAAGCAATCGCATTATACTCACATACCAATTAAAACAGACTTGAATTTTCGCGGTCGGGAAGAAAATTTTATAGTTTAATGAGAAAATACAGAGTAAACTCAAATTTTGCGACAACTATGTGTTAGAGATTTTGACCTAAATGAAAGTAAAGAAAATAAGTCACTGGACTAACGAATTTACTCACTAGTCATTTTTATTACGGTGCAAGATGAGGCAAAAACTCAGTGCAACGCTGTCGGCTGTCGGCGAATTCGGCGAACCGATCCGATCACCCCCCTTCTCCCCGCCCCGCCACCGCGCAGGGATGCCCTGCGGTCATTGGTTACTCATACATCTTGCAAAACCTGTACTCATTCCGTAACTCAAATTCATAGTTTGTTTGCACGATTATACAGCACACAGCACTTCTACAACTTTTTACATTTGCGATTTTTGTGGACTTTCGAGCAAAAAATCTGCCCATAAATGTTTTTAAAAACAATATTGAACACAGACACGAGTACACCGTGCCGAACGCGGACCGAGAATGAATATGACTTCCGTCCCGTACGAACCAAATTGAAAGTGGGCATTACATATACAACAACCTAGTTGGACAGATGTTTGTGTGTACAATAATAATTGTTACGTTAAAGTGTACCCTAAAACTATGCGTAGTTAGAGCTATTTTAAGTTGTTTTGAATATAATTAAACACTTTTTCTATTTGTAGTACGCCACATACTTCGTAAAAACAGTCATTGAATAGAACGTTTCACTTGTAAGAAAGATGTAGGTATTATCGTCATTATCGATGTTACCATCTTTAGCCTTGCAATTTTTTTTTATCGATTTCTCGTAATGTTTTTTAGAAATGTTACGAATTCACGAGTATTTAAGATAGTGTGTTTAGCCAAGATAAGACGTAGTTTTAAAATTTGCTCAAAACAATCATAGAGACTACGTTAGTATTTTCAATTTTTTAAGATGAAAGTGTTGCTGGATGCCTCGCCGCCTAAGCTACACGAATGGGCGAACTTAAAGGCTCTGCCGGGAGATATTATTAACATGTATGGTTATTAATGAATTTGGATGTGATCATCTAATTCGAGTATTTAACAACAACAATTTCCGTGCTTTTAACAGCAAACGGTAACAATTAGCCGTCGTGATTCTTCTTCTCCTCGGCAGTTTTAATTCTGTTGGGCAGAGATCAGCACGGGGTCCATAAAGTGCCTTCTGTCGTATACTAGTTACTTTTGTAATAGATGGGGGCGCACAGTGCATTAACACGTTTTTTGGGATCATTAACACCTAATTGAATGGTTTCATTGCCATTGTAGGTAGGCAGAGTATACGTATATCTTTCCACCCGGTAAGCTGATTCTGGTCCAGTAGAATATTCCGGGGCATCAGCGGCAGCCTCTGGGGTGGCTTGACCGTCTACTGTGCCAAGACAGCCGACGTAGTCTTCGAGTATAGCATCAACTTCTCCACTGGCCGAACGTCATTGGGGACAACTGTGCGACTGATTGTAGTGTTGATGGCAAAATCACCCCTATCTTGCTCGAGTTCTGTTTTGAGCGAGTGTAGAGCATAGATAATACTCGGCGTAGAGCAGTCGTTTAGTACATAGGCCTTTAAAATCTTTGGTCCCGGCCGGAATCTCGCAGGGGGTTCGGCCCTCGTCCTCAATAAAAAAAAGACTATACGCCCCAACTGGTGAAAAGTAATCGCCGGGGGCATAGCGGATGAACTGCCTTCTGCTGAGGACTCTCCTCAAGACTGACTTATACAAAGAGCGCCATAACCACTGAAGCCTGTTTTGTTATCCTTAACAGTAGGTACATAGTAATTGAGTGAACTTTTTATATCATTTAAAGAGAATTTGAGGGCCCAGTGAGTCAAACCCTATAGTATTATGGCTTGGTTATGTTCAGCCTAGCATATTTCGTTTGTTCGATCAAATCTATTTTAGAGTAGGAAATAAGTAGGTACTTGCAACAATAATTTATTGAATCTTGATGGTGGGAATGTATAGAAGACTATTAGAAAATAGTAACGTCATGAAATAGAAGGTAATCGTTAACTTCCATATTTTTTTATAAATCGAAAATAAATATAGTATTAAGTGCAATAAAAACAATAACATATTAACATTTTAGGGCAAAGAGATTATAAGCCATTTAAAATAGTTACCGTGATTGCTTTTTCAAAGGAACGTAAGGACCAAAATTGTTTGAATTTTTTTTTTCCAGTTTATTACAGTTTGAGGTAGATCAACTTCATTTCATTCCGTTTCACTGAGATTTTGTAAACTAATGTATCTATATCTACACATATATAGGTATATCCATCAGACTTCAGTAATTCATACGGAGGATAGAACTACCTCTACCCTCCATAGTAATTCACTATATAAACTAGAAACTGCCACACTGCCAGATTGCCATACTGAAAAAAAAAGAAATACTGTCCCTGATCATGCCGTGATGATCATCAGCCAAGCCCCTAATTTGAAGCATTTAATAAATCTCGTTTGAAGAACATTACTCGACAGAAATAAAAACAATAAACAGAAAAGTCTCCAATGCTACCAAGATGAGACTAGTCCGGACGTTGGTTTTCTCGATTTTCCTCTATGGTGCAGAGTCGTGGACGATTCGAACAACAGAGCGGAAAAAAATAGATGCGTTCGAGATGTGGTGTTGGCGATGAATGCTCCGCATACCGTGGACCGCCAAGAGAACAAACAAATCTGTTCTCGAGAACTTCGTATAGAAACGAGACTGTCGACGATTTGCTACCAGAAGGTTCTTGGTTACTTTGGTCATATTACTCGGCGGCCACCAGACAACCTTGAAAGATTGATTGTGGTGGGCAAGGTAGAAGGGAAAAGACCCGCCGGCCGGCCACCATACCGTTGGTCGGATCAGATAACTGCGCTCAGTGGATTCTCTGTTGCGAACGCCCTGAGAGAAGCAGAAAACCGAAGCAAATGGAAGCTGAGGGTACAAAGAGCCACGAAGGGCTTTCAAGGACACGACCTTCAGCAATGAAGTATTCGACTAAGAAGAAGAAGAAGAACATTAACTTAAATCGTTATCCTTATAAGTACTATATTAAACCATACAGCCCGCTGCATGTACTAATTCGACATGAATCTACTATCAATTCCACAAGTTAGCTATACACACGGGTGATTAGGTTAGGTTTTGGCCTCGAAACAATCTTGCGATTCTGTTCATAGAGTCGAGTACTGTATGGTGGCCAATAACAAAGTTAGAGACGTGCAGAGCAGCACAAAAAAAGGTTAAACTGGGTTTCGGAGCTGTAGCGAGGACCTAGGAAACATTTTTAACCACTACTGCACTATTGAACTCTACACTGCAACTTTTAGCAATACAGGCTAAAACTAGTCACAAAAAATTAGGGGATAATTGGATCCTAAAAGAAATTAAACGGGTATTTTTTTGTTTCAACCCACGTACTGAACTGCTTGACATAAGCCTCCTCCAAAGTTCGCCATAATAGCCGGTCGTAATAACCGCAACTTGCATTCAGCGGATTCCCGCGACTTTTAGCGGGTCGTCGCAATGTGAATAGTCTGTGATGAATTGTAATAATAAATATTCCAAAAATGAGACTTGGACAAGGATTTTTAGCGCTTAAGGAAAATAATCCAATCTGGTATATTCTATGTATACTGACGGTTCTAAAATCAGTTCAGGAAAGAAAGCGGCTATGCACTCTGTGTAAGGATGGGTAGAACGATAAATCCACCTAAGAACTCGAGTTATTCTAGGCTCGTCGAAAATATATGAATAGTTCTTAAAATACATACACAAACTTTACAACATATTTGGATGAAATTTTGCCCAAATAAGTTTATAACTTGGTTTAATACTTTTTATCGTGATAAATGACATGATCCAGGCGAGGCCGAATATACTTACTTATTGTAATTGCGACATTGCGTTCGCTGTTTCATGATTTTACTTACCAAGGAATCTACAAATAAGAAAAGTAGCTTGTAGACAAAAGTGACAAAATAACTATTTATGTTTGAAAAGGGCCACTTCATTTTTTCTAATTAACCATTTAGCAGGTATGAAAACCCAGCGCCCAAACCATTGCCCATCGTCAATAGTTACCGTAGCGTTCCCAATAGCGTTGGATAGAACACACTACTGCGCAGCGGAGGCAACGCAGCATCCATTTTTTTCCTACCTATGCTTATAGCCTTGAGAGGCTATTTCAGCTTCACCCTAACGTATAGGTGAGCTCACGGGGCTCAAACCGGAAATGATGCTAACGCTGGCCCTAACAAGAGCAGTGCTTCGCAGAATCTACCACCGGATCGGAAACGCAACCCACTGAGAAGATCCAGCGAGAAACTGAGTGTTTATTTACTCGTCGAGCCTTTCGTTGCAAGTGACGGGTTCGGCGAGGGCGGTGAACGGTGCTTGAGGTACCTAAAAGCACCGTAATGGATCGGGAGGATCCCTAATGACGGGGCATCAATCGCATTTGAGTGTCAAGGCAGGAGAAGACCTATGTGCTTAGTGCGTGTTTTTTAACGTTTTCGATAGCGTAAAAGTTAACTCAAATTGGTATGGAGTTCTATGAGGAGGCAGTCTCCTCCCGGTGATGGTCATGGGGCGACCCAAGAGGGTTGCGGCTGCGCCGCACGCTACCGTTACTCTAGCGAGCTGGCACCAGGAGGACGGGACGACGCGTCGGCGGCTGCGGTCCGCATTTTCGTCGTCGCTGTCGTCGCCGAACATACTCTGGAAGAGCAACCCGGTCGGCGGTGTATAGCGTTTCGACCCGGCAGGCTGGTTCTGGCCCAGCGGGGTAACCCGGAACACTAGCAGCATCGCCCGGGCGGCCTGGTAGGGCCGCCGTACCACGGAGACCGACGTCATTGGTCGTCGACTATCGCCTTGAAGACCTGTCGGTCGGGCGTCCTCGGGGTGGCGCCGCGTGTCTGGTTGTAGTGTTGACCGCGGGAGCCCCCCCTACTCAACTCAACACCTGCAGATCGTTGAGTCTCACATACCCCGCGCGCCCCTTATGCGCGTGGACCTCGTAGGAGGTTCGGCCCCCGGCCCGAAAAAATAATAATAATTGGTATGGAGTTGGAACGTTTGCCGCTAGAGGGCGCTGTTGTTATGGTTGATATTGATTTATCAGAAATAATATTTTGTTGGTATTTATTTAGTAATGTGAGATGATTGAGATAGATTAGGCTTAAATATACTTGATTTTTAGGGCGTCAATATTTCCTTTATACTGAAAATATCAATATTTGCAAAAAGTATTTGACTTTTTGGCGCTTATGATATAAATACGAGTTATTGAAAATGTCCGTAAGTTAGTAGAAAATTCTTGCAATTAAAGTAAAACGCATTTTGTACGTGAGAAAATATATATTATTTATTCACAGTTGAAAAGAAATAAAATGCTTGAATATTAAACGAAATTTAATTATTTTTGTCAATAAAAGTAAATCGCTAAAATAATTAGAGTGAAATTTGTTTGTCATAATACACTATTTTGTATAATAACTAAAGGGCCATTCATTAATAATACAATAACTAATTTTCTGTGCACTGTAACAACACATATCTATACGATTTCAGACTCCCAATCTACGTTCTTACGCAAGATTTTTTTAAATAAATTGTTACCTATGTGCATTATTAAATAATTACGTACACTAATATTTATAGTTTGACATAAATGGTTTTTGTAAAGGTAATTATTATTAATATTATTATAACTGTTAATTAGATATGAAAAAAAATATTCATTGTAACTTGCCCTAGCTTTACGCAAGAATTGTTTTAACAACCCAGGAGTCTATGAATGGTCCCTAAACTTATACCAACTAATATTATCCCAAACTGTTATTCTGGGTGAACAGGAACAAACAAATAATACTATTATAAAAGTACATATATATCGTTTATTTTAGCAAAGTTATAAGATATTCGCGTGATGGGCCTAATTGTTAGTGCTGAATTTACACGCATATAATACACAGCAAGTCCCAAAGTATGTACAAAGCTTAGAAAAAATATTTGAGCCGAACATTGATAGCTACTATAGTACTTGTGTCATAGGGAACTCAGATCAAGAGAATTAAGATTCTCATTATATTTTACAATTTTCATCACAATATAATGCAATAAATTAGCAACATTCTTCGCTCGTTTCTATTATTAAATTGATTTAACGCTTTATATTGAAAAAAAAAACAAAACAACGGAAATGAGACTACCAATTTCATCAAAAAATTCGTCTTACAATTTCGTACAAACTTAATGCCCAATTCTCACTTTGATACTTGTAGGTGCTTGCCGCTGTTTAGCAATAGTGTAAAACCAGCATAACATTCACGCTTACAAAATATATAAAAATTGTTATCGGGAAGAGGGTTAATACATTAAATTAATCAAGGGACATTCCGGCATCATCATCTTTTTTACTATTTTGATCGTCTTTAGATTTATCCTTTTTTTTGTCGTCTTCTTTTGTCGTGGTACCTGACGAAGAAGAAGTGTCTTCCAGTGCCTTGAAGACGGCTTCAATGTTTCCCGTATTTGCAGCAGATGAGACTTCCGACGGTAAGCCGAATTGTGACATTACTGGCCCCATCTGTCCGGAACCCACCGCTGAAGAAAACTGATTTGCGGCCTATAAGTTTATTAATGCACTAAATTAATTTTATCTTTTCATGTATATACAAAAATCTTAATCATCTTGATATGCGCTTAAACTAGACAATTTGACACAAACTTTTGTTTTAACTTAATTTCACTTGTACACTTTCACATTGCACATAGGTTGAAAATTCTGGAGTATATTTGTCTCCATAATTGTAAATTTTTTACGATTTTGTTCCGCCCTCAGCAACATGTTCAGATAATCTGTTCAGTTTAAATTTGGCGTTTTTTTTTTAGGATTATGTTTTTCAATTTCAATTACAATGAAAGTACAAACTAACACATTTTCTATTAATTTGTTTGTTTGTTCTTAGAAGTGCTCCAAGTAACTTTATTAGGGTAATTAGAAATATTTAAATCTAAATGGTTGATTTGGTTATTTGTGTGCATAGTATTTATATGCCAAAAATATATATTCACCTAAAAAGTAATAATAGATGGGGGCGCACAGTGCATTAACACGTTTTTTGGGATCATTAACACCTAATTGAATGGTTTCATTGCCATTGTAGGTAGGCAGAGTATACGTATATCTTTCCACCCGGTAAGCTGATTCTGGTCCAGTAGAATATTCCGGGGCATCAGCGGCAGCCTCTGGGGTGGCTTGACCGTCTACTGTGCCAAGACAGCCGACGTAGTCTTCGAGTATAGCATCAACTTCTCCACTGGCCGAACGTCATTGGGGACAACTGTGCGACTGATTGTAGTGTTGATGGCAAAATCACCCCTATCTTGCTCGAGTTCTGTTTTGAGCGAGTGTAGAGCATAGATAATACTCGGCGTAGAGCAGTCGTTTAGTACATAGGCCTTTAAAATCTTTGGTCCCGGCCGGAATCTCGCAGGGGGTTCGGCCCTCGTCCTCAATAAAAAAAAGACTATACGCCCCAACTGGTGAAAAGTAATCGCCGGGGGCATAGCGGATGAACTGCCTTCTGCTGAGGACTCTCCTCAAGACTGACTTA
Source organism: Bombyx mori (assembly GCF_030269925.1). Lineage (NCBI taxonomy): Eukaryota > Metazoa > Arthropoda > Insecta > Lepidoptera > Bombycidae > Bombyx > Bombyx mori. The sequence goes on from NC_085111.1 coordinate 12,293,034, forward strand.
TACAAAGAGCGCCATAACCACTGAAGCCTGTTTTGTTATCCTTAACAGTAGGTACATAGTAATTGAGTGAACTTTTTATATCATTTAAAGAGAATTTGAGGGCCCAGTGAGTCAAACCCTATAGTATTATGGCTTGGTTATGTTCAGCCTAGCATATTTCGTTTGTTCGATCAAATCTATTTTAGAGTAGGAAATAAGTAGGTACTTGCAACAATAATTTATTGAATCTTGATGGTGGGAATGTATAGAAGACTATTAGAAAATAGTAACGTCATGAAATAGAAGGTAATCGTTAACTTCCATATTTTTTTATAAATCGAAAATAAATATAGTATTAAGTGCAATAAAAACAATAACATATTAACATTTTAGGGCAAAGAGATTATAAGCCATTTAAAATAGTTACCGTGATTGCTTTTTCAAAGGAACGTAAGGACCAAAATTGTTTGAATTTTTTTTTTCCAGTTTATTACAGTTTGAGGTAGATCAACTTCATTTCATTCCGTTTCACTGAGATTTTGTAAACTAATGTATCTATATCTACACATATATAGGTATATCCATCAGACTTCAGTAATTCATACGGAGGATAGAACTACCTCTACCCTCCATAGTAATTCACTATATAAACTAGAAACTGCCACACTGCCAGATTGCCATACTGAAAAAAAAAGAAATACTGTCCCTGATCATGCCGTGATGATCATCAGCCAAGCCCCTAATTTGAAGCATTTAATAAATCTCGTTTGAAGAACATTACTCGACAGAAATAAAAACAATAAACAGAAAAGTCTCCAATGCTACCAAGATGAGACTAGTCCGGACGTTGGTTTTCTCGATTTTCCTCTATGGTGCAGAGTCGTGGACGATTCGAACAACAGAGCGGAAAAAAATAGATGCGTTCGAGATGTGGTGTTGGCGATGAATGCTCCGCATACCGTGGACCGCCAAGAGAACAAACAAATCTGTTCTCGAGAACTTCGTATAGAAACGAGACTGTCGACGATTTGCTACCAGAAGGTTCTTGGTTACTTTGGTCATATTACTCGGCGGCCACCAGACAACCTTGAAAGATTGATTGTGGTGGGCAAGGTAGAAGGGAAAAGACCCGCCGGCCGGCCACCATACCGTTGGTCGGATCAGATAACTGCGCTCAGTGGATTCTCTGTTGCGAACGCCCTGAGAGAAGCAGAAAACCGAAGCAAATGGAAGCTGAGGGTACAAAGAGCCACGAAGGGCTTTCAAGGACACGACCTTCAGCAATGAAGTATTCGACTAAGAAGAAGAAGAAGAACATTAACTTAAATCGTTATCCTTATAAGTACTATATTAAACCATACAGCCCGCTGCATGTACTAATTCGACATGAATCTACTATCAATTCCACAAGTTAGCTATACACACGGGTGATTAGGTTAGGTTTTGGCCTCGAAACAATCTTGCGATTCTGTTCATAGAGTCGAGTACTGTATGGTGGCCAATAACAAAGTTAGAGACGTGCAGAGCAGCACAAAAAAAGGTTAAACTGGGTTTCGGAGCTGTAGCGAGGACCTAGGAAACATTTTTAACCACTACTGCACTATTGAACTCTACACTGCAACTTTTAGCAATACAGGCTAAAACTAGTCACAAAAAATTAGGGGATAATTGGATCCTAAAAGAAATTAAACGGGTATTTTTTTGTTTCAACCCACGTACTGAACTGCTTGACATAAGCCTCCTCCAAAGTTCGCCATAATAGCCGGTCGTAATAACCGCAACTTGCATTCAGCGGATTCCCGCGACTTTTAGCGGGTCGTCGCAATGTGAATAGTCTGTGATGAATTGTAATAATAAATATTCCAAAAATGAGACTTGGACAAGGATTTTTAGCGCTTAAGGAAAATAATCCAATCTGGTATATTCTATGTATACTGACGGTTCTAAAATCAGTTCAGGAAAGAAAGCGGCTATGCACTCTGTGTAAGGATGGGTAGAACGATAAATCCACCTAAGAACTCGAGTTATTCTAGGCTCGTCGAAAATATATGAATAGTTCTTAAAATACATACACAAACTTTACAACATATTTGGATGAAATTTTGCCCAAATAAGTTTATAACTTGGTTTAATACTTTTTATCGTGATAAATGACATGATCCAGGCGAGGCCGAATATACTTACTTATTGTAATTGCGACATTGCGTTCGCTGTTTCATGATTTTACTTACCAAGGAATCTACAAATAAGAAAAGTAGCTTGTAGACAAAAGTGACAAAATAACTATTTATGTTTGAAAAGGGCCACTTCATTTTTTCTAATTAACCATTTAGCAGGTATGAAAACCCAGCGCCCAAACCATTGCCCATCGTCAATAGTTACCGTAGCGTTCCCAATAGCGTTGGATAGAACACACTACTGCGCAGCGGAGGCAACGCAGCATCCATTTTTTTCCTACCTATGCTTATAGCCTTGAGAGGCTATTTCAGCTTCACCCTAACGTATAGGTGAGCTCACGGGGCTCAAACCGGAAATGATGCTAACGCTGGCCCTAACAAGAGCAGTGCTTCGCAGAATCTACCACCGGATCGGAAACGCAACCCACTGAGAAGATCCAGCGAGAAACTGAGTGTTTATTTACTCGTCGAGCCTTTCGTTGCAAGTGACGGGTTCGGCGAGGGCGGTGAACGGTGCTTGAGGTACCTAAAAGCACCGTAATGGATCGGGAGGATCCCTAATGACGGGGCATCAATCGCATTTGAGTGTCAAGGCAGGAGAAGACCTATGTGCTTAGTGCGTGTTTTTTAACGTTTTCGATAGCGTAAAAGTTAACTCAAATTGGTATGGAGTTCTATGAGGAGGCAGTCTCCTCCCGGTGATGGTCATGGGGCGACCCAAGAGGGTTGCGGCTGCGCCGCACGCTACCGTTACTCTAGCGAGCTGGCACCAGGAGGACGGGACGACGCGTCGGCGGCTGCGGTCCGCATTTTCGTCGTCGCTGTCGTCGCCGAACATACTCTGGAAGAGCAACCCGGTCGGCGGTGTATAGCGTTTCGACCCGGCAGGCTGGTTCTGGCCCAGCGGGGTAACCCGGAACACTAGCAGCATCGCCCGGGCGGCCTGGTAGGGCCGCCGTACCACGGAGACCGACGTCATTGGTCGTCGACTATCGCCTTGAAGACCTGTCGGTCGGGCGTCCTCGGGGTGGCGCCGCGTGTCTGGTTGTAGTGTTGACCGCGGGAGCCCCCCCTACTCAACTCAACACCTGCAGATCGTTGAGTCTCACATACCCCGCGCGCCCCTTATGCGCGTGGACCTCGTAGGAGGTTCGGCCCCCGGCCCGAAAAAATAATAATAATTGGTATGGAGTTGGAACGTTTGCCGCTAGAGGGCGCTGTTGTTATGGTTGATATTGATTTATCAGAAATAATATTTTGTTGGTATTTATTTAGTAATGTGAGATGATTGAGATAGATTAGGCTTAAATATACTTGATTTTTAGGGCGTCAATATTTCCTTTATACTGAAAATATCAATATTTGCAAAAAGTATTTGACTTTTTGGCGCTTATGATATAAATACGAGTTATTGAAAATGTCCGTAAGTTAGTAGAAAATTCTTGCAATTAAAGTAAAACGCATTTTGTACGTGAGAAAATATATATTATTTATTCACAGTTGAAAAGAAATAAAATGCTTGAATATTAAACGAAATTTAATTATTTTTGTCAATAAAAGTAAATCGCTAAAATAATTAGAGTGAAATTTGTTTGTCATAATACACTATTTTGTATAATAACTAAAGGGCCATTCATTAATAATACAATAACTAATTTTCTGTGCACTGTAACAACACATATCTATACGATTTCAGACTCCCAATCTACGTTCTTACGCAAGATTTTTTTAAATAAATTGTTACCTATGTGCATTATTAAATAATTACGTACACTAATATTTATAGTTTGACATAAATGGTTTTTGTAAAGGTAATTATTATTAATATTATTATAACTGTTAATTAGATATGAAAAAAAATATTCATTGTAACTTGCCCTAGCTTTACGCAAGAATTGTTTTAACAACCCAGGAGTCTATGAATGGTCCCTAAACTTATACCAACTAATATTATCCCAAACTGTTATTCTGGGTGAACAGGAACAAACAAATAATACTATTATAAAAGTACATATATATCGTTTATTTTAGCAAAGTTATAAGATATTCGCGTGATGGGCCTAATTGTTAGTGCTGAATTTACACGCATATAATACACAGCAAGTCCCAAAGTATGTACAAAGCTTAGAAAAAATATTTGAGCCGAACATTGATAGCTACTATAGTACTTGTGTCATAGGGAACTCAGATCAAGAGAATTAAGATTCTCATTATATTTTACAATTTTCATCACAATATAATGCAATAAATTAGCAACATTCTTCGCTCGTTTCTATTATTAAATTGATTTAACGCTTTATATTGAAAAAAAAAACAAAACAACGGAAATGAGACTACCAATTTCATCAAAAAATTCGTCTTACAATTTCGTACAAACTTAATGCCCAATTCTCACTTTGATACTTGTAGGTGCTTGCCGCTGTTTAGCAATAGTGTAAAACCAGCATAACATTCACGCTTACAAAATATATAAAAATTGTTATCAGGAAGAGGGTTAATACATTAAATTAATCAAGGGACATTCCGGCATCATCATCTTTTTTACTATTTTGATCGTCTTTAGATTTATCCTTTTTTTTGTCGTCTTCTTTTGTCGTGGTACCTGACGAAGAAGAAGTGTCTTCCAGTGCCTTGAAGACGGCTTCAATGTTTCCCGTATTTGCAGCAGATGAGACTTCCGACGGTAAGCCGAATTGTGACATTACTGGCCCCATCTGTCCGGAACCCACCGCTGAAGAAAACTGATTTGCGGCCTATAAGTTTATTAATGCACTAAATTAATTTTATCTTTTCATGTATATACAAAAATCTTAATCATCTTGATATGCGCTTAAACTAGACAATTTGACACAAACTTTTGTTTTAACTTAATTTCACTTGTACACTTTCACATTGCACATAGGTTGAAAATTCTGGAGTATATTTGTCTCCATAATTGTAAATTTTTTACGATTTTGTTCCGCCCTCAGCAACATGTTCAGATAATCTGTTCAGTTTAAATTTGGCGTTTTTTTTTTAGGATTATGTTTTTCAATTTCAATTACAATGAAAGTACAAACTAACACATTTTCTATTAATTTGTTTGTTTGTTCTTAGAAGTGCTCCAAGTAACTTTATTAGGGTAATTAGAAATATTTAAATCTAAATGGTTGATTTGGTTATTTGTGTGCATAGTATTTATATGCCAAAAATATATATTCACCTAAAAAGTAATAAAGATCATAATGACAAAAAAAAAAATTAATGACGTCCAACGACGTAATCAATACTTTGCGCTTTAATATTGTAACATTCAATATGGATGCATAAATGTAATGAAACATAAGTAATGCTCGTGTTGAACGCCGAAGCAAAAAAAAAAAGGAGAAAGTAAAGTTGAAGCCGCACACGTGAACTCAGAGCAGCAGGGAGCGCGCTAGATTAGGGGATCACCTGAGCGAACTGCGGGGAGAGCAGGGTGGTCCTTACATCGTCCTGGGCGGGCAGGTGTGGCGCCAGTCGCACGGCATTCTCCGGGGCCGAAGCAGTAGACACTACGTCGGAAGCTGACAGAACGCTGCCCAGATCGACATTGACTGCACCAGCTACGGGGGCCGTCCTTGACGCACCGTTCCCTTCCGGCGGAGCTGTGCCTAGTTCGGAAAAGTAACGCTGCAGATCCGACAGGAATATTTGTCCGCCTGGAAACATAATTTTTTATTTATAGCTTATATGGGTGGACGAGCTCACAGCCCACCTGGTGTTAAGTGGTCACTGGAACCCATAGACATCTACAACGTAAATGCGCCACCCACCTTGAGATATAAGTTCTAAAGTCTCAGTATAGTTACAATGGCTACCCCACCCTTCAAACCGAAACGCATTGCTGCTTCACGGCAGAAATAAGCGGGATGGTGGTACCTACCTGTGCGGACTCACAAGAGGTCCTACCACCAGTAATATGTTAGTATAATTAGTCTTGTAAGTTTTTCAAATTCTAGATTAATTAACAAGTAGTTTTTGGAACTTGTCAATTTCCTTACTTCTATTCTGGGCAGGAGCATTGGCAGTATTGGGTGGTGTGGCAGTCGTTGTGGCCGTGGTTGTGGCGGTTGCAGCAGTAGGTGTGGGCGCGGTAACGGCGGGAGCGGGTGTCGCAGCTGGCAGGTCACGAGCGCGAGCAGGTGTACGTGTCTCTGTGCTGCTGCGTGGAGTGCTGCCACTGCGAGACGCGCTGCTGCCAGATGTTCTGCTACTGCTGTTATTCCTGTTTACATAAGTAGAACATATTATTAAATAATAAAATCTTAAAAAATGATTATGATTTAAATGTAGGACACCAGTGTGCTTAGTGCGAGTTGTTTAACGTTCTCGATAGCGTAAAGTTAACCCAAATTTGTATGCAGTTGGCGCCCCTAGCGGCAAACGTAGGCAGACGTTGTGCAAAAGTTGAGGGAGGCCAGCAGCTTTGTCGTCCATAAAAATTCGTATTTTTATGGATTAGTAATTAGGAGATTGTTTATAGGGGACTTATTGTCTCACATGTGTACCAATTTCTTCGCTGTTATAGGCAGACGAGCATACACTGATGATGTGTTGTTTAATGCCGCTCATGGACGTCAGCAATACTAGAGATAGAGTTAAGTCGCTGTCTACCGCTAGTACCACCCTCCTCCGCAAGTCTCGTTTGAAGTGTGCATGCAATGTGCAAATTTTTTCATTTACATTATATTGCATTGTATGATATGATTCACCCCACACATTCTCAACACATTAATTCAGGTCCACACTAAAGATCTATGTTTCTTAACGTCTGACTGAAGGTAGTTGGTAGTTGGTAGCATTCTCATTGTGACATCTATGGGCTCCTCCCACAGCTCAATTCAAATTTCCATTCAAGTAAAAAGCACCCTTTATAGAAACTGCTAAGTAAAAGTAAGTGTAATTCCTCATTTTTGGCTTATCCATAAATGTGACTTTTAATTACAATTCCATAAAGACTAAATTCCGTTGCATTATTAACTGATGACTTAAATTAATATTAATTTCGATATTATAATAGCCGGCAAACTTCTTGAGCATTTGTTGACGTAGTGGGGGTAAGTTCGCGCATGGTACACTCACGTACAAAAACATTATTTACTCTGCGTCATAATGCAATTAAATTATTAAAATCAACATATATATTTATTTATATACTTATTAGAACATCAACAAAAAATATAGGTTAATAATTGTAATAATTTAATCTTGCGGTAAAATAAATATTCCTTCTATTAAGTCATAACTAGAGCTGTTGCCAGGACTTGGTTCAGTTGAAGCGAAGCTGGTATTTGTAATTTTTTTTTCGTTATCATAATCTTGACCATCATCATCAATCACTGTTTTCATTACCCGAGTCGCTATCATCGTGATGAGTCGACATAGGGCTCATCGGTGTAGTTTCGGTCGGTTCGGTCTACTTTTTTGTCTATAATTAATTATTTTTTGAAGATATTCGATTCGTAGTAATCGAATGTAACTTTTTTCAATTACCAGCTTCCGATTATTTTCTGGTTTTTTTTTCCATCTGAAGCCTAGCTCTTTCATAATTCGTTTCCATTAAAATTTATATCTTCTTTAAATTTTTCGAAGCCTTTCTACGGTAAGGAGTTTCGCTGCTTGTTATGTAGTTATTATGATTACATCTTTTTATTAGATTGAACGAAACTATCCATTCCGGTAACTTTATTCTTCCCTGATCTTTTCTTACCCGGAGTCCGAAACACGGCGAGCAAGCCAGAGCCTTTAGCTTCGTTAATAATGCACCTAACAGTACTCACGGATGTTTTTGTTGCTTCCGAAGTCTGTTTTACTTTTCCATATCATTCTTCCTCTGTTTTATAATGAAGCAACATACGTCGTACATATTTTTTCTACCCTTTCTTTTGAATACTACACCAGTTTGTCGCGGCATAGTGTATTTTTTATAAAAAATCAACAAACAGCAATGGCAACAAAGTCAACAAGCAATTATAACAAATAACTTAACGATTAATAACGATAGACTTTTCACTGTACGCAAGCGTACTTTTGGGAGCAAGCGGAACGAGGGCGCGTTGCGGGGCGCAAGGTTCGACTGATCTACCAATAACGCGCTCGATACAATTTCCCCTGCCGTCGCGCCTCACCCTCACCACCAAAGTGATATAAAATTCGGTTCTGCGCAGTCAAGGTCATTTGCTCAAGAAGTTTGCCGGTTACTTTACCAGGGGTGTAAAAGGTTTTTTTTAAATTGAATGCAATCAATTCAATACTTCTATAAACTCATAATAGATTTTTTAATCAAAATTAGGCAATTATAAGCTGTTTATCTTCTGCTGATAAAATTAATTGTAAATTATTATAATACACAAAAATATGTGAGCAAACAAATTTTAATAAGCCAAACTGAACATTCATGACATACAGGTTTTTTTTTTATTGCCCTTGTAGGCAGACAAGCATACGGCCCACCTGATAGTGAGTGGTTACCGTCGCCCACGGACTTCAGCAATGTCAGAAGCAAAGCCAAGCCGCTGCCTACCGAAAATCATCTTCTCCATACAGCGAAGCAAGAGATATTTAATATCTAGCACTCCAGAAAACAAGACTGCACATATATTATATTAAATTACTCCATATTCCAAATTATTTATGTTTACTATTCACTATTATCATTTATTTATAAAGTAGGAAAAAGATAATGGTGTCAAAGAAAGATCTTTTTTTGTAATTGTTTGACTTTTATGTATTTTCATGATTACATTTTGATAAAAAATTTATGATGTATGCCTGTTTTATTACAAATGCATTGTTTGTTTTTTTTAAGATGATTTATTGGTTAAGGTTATTGGTTCCATCAATACTTAACCTGCTGATCTAAAATTTTGATGACATACTTATTGTCATAAAACTTAACTAAGGCAGACTTAAGAGAAAACAAAGTTTGTGCAAAAAACACTTAACTGATTCATGATGCATTTGCAAATCAATATAGAATGTATTTGAGGAACAAAAATGAATTCTAATACATTTTGAATTTTCAAGAAGCAGTTGAAAATGCTTTTAGAGATCATACTCTTAAAACTGGTTGAAATTGATCATCACAACCAAATGTAAGGTTAAATATGCAATATTTTTTTTATATTTACATTAGTGGCGAGAATGAGCTAAAATTGATATACTTATTGTGCTACTTATACTATTATAATATTATTAGCATAATATTTACCCCATTGTTCCTAAGAGAGAAGTAATTCCTCCCACTGGACCAACACCTCCAAATAATTGCATTAGCTGTTGTTGAGACATATTGTTGAGTAAATTACGTATTTCACGATCTTGCCCACCACTACTGCTTCCTCCACGCCCACCAGATGTAGGAGGATTGTTTAATGCTTCATTAATGCGCCGACAGTATTCTTCATCCTTGTCAGCCTTTGGCTCCTGAAAGGGCTTTCATTAATTTCTTTATCATAGAGTTTCATAGTTCAATAAGTTTTACTAATAGACTGTCATGTAGGAAGTAATTTGGAGGTCCTGATAGGTCGTCTTGTCAGTCTACATTGGTAGGTGCCACAATCTTGCCTATTTTTACCATGAAGCAGTTAAGCAGTCTGGAAAGGTGAGGCAACTGTTTTACTGTAAAAATATATCTCATGGTGGGTGTAGGCATATAACATCTACAGATGTTCTGGTAACTACTGCGCACCAAGTGGGTGGTGCACTCTAAGCAATAACCTCGTTTAAGTAATAAAAAAACGTTTATATAAATATAAAATATGTTTGTTAAAAAACTAGAAATTTCTTGGTTCTTGTAAAAATAAAAAGTCTAAAAGTGTGATTAGAAAACAAAATAAGCTATAAATCTCAATAAAATAGAAATACATATCATTAAATATTTTTTCTATAAAATAACAATTCTTCTTTAAGTGAGAATATTTTATATGATAGTAAAATTGCTACAATACTACTGAATAGTCAAGATGTCAGACTTTTAATCAAGAGAAATCAATATAAAAATCTAGTCTCTCAATCTATACAATTTTGACTTGGCAATCCAAAAATCTACCATTCTAAAGTACAGCTGAAATCAAACTGGCAATATTTTTTTTTAGAAACCATTGCCATAATTGTAGATTACAATGATTAATTAGTAAACAAATTTAAATGTTGCATCATGATTACTGTTTTTTAATACTTTACACAATAAATTAGCAACAATTTTTACCAAATTTATTTATATTTTTCACTAAGAAATTTACGGTCATCTCATGACAAACAGTTTTAAGGTTATAATATGTGTACTTTCAGACCTGCATCCAGAAGAAGCACTTCTTCGAAAACAACTTGAACTTGAGTACATAAACTCGGCCTGTGGTGCATTCATTCACACGCGTAAATTCACAATCATCAGGAAATATAAGCAAGTCATCCTCAACCTCCCCCGTAGTTCGGTCTTTCCAACAAAAGTGCATGAGAGAATCTTCTCCTTGGTAAACATACAAGAGCCCCTTCCTTTTGTCTGGATGTACCATACGACCTTTCAACGTCATACGACCAGCACGAAATTCTACTATGTGTTTGTTTCCTCCTGAACTTCCCCCAAGACCAGACGTATTGCCAAACAGTGCAGTAGACATTTTCTAAAAAAAAAAAACAAATCTGATCAAACCACAAATGGCGGAGACGGCAGGAACGAAAATAAATACATTTGATAAAAATGCAATTAAATAATTAATCACTTATCAAAGGAATTTAAATCCAGATCTTAATAACTTACATTTTAAAATTAATAGAGATTAAAAAACATAAGATGAACTTAAATGCCCAAAATCGAAATTTTATAAGTTAATAAATGATAACAAGTATGTACTAAGTACTGATATAAAATTTACTAGTATATAATGGATGTAGGTTATGCACTCAATTAAAATACAGCAGTGTTGTGGAGAAATTATTGTTAACTTACACTATGATATGCAGTGTCACTGTGAACCCTTAAAGTACTTTAACCCTTTACAGTAAACTGTTTGAAATAGTTTGAATAGAGTGACGACAAATATATTGAAGTAGGCAAGTACGAAATGTAAAATGACGCCGATGACTAGCACCTTTACTTTTTTTTTAAGGGATTTTATGACCTGGTAACTGAGACCTTTAAGTCATGTCTTATTTTAATTTATATTCATTTTTATGAAAAATGATATTATGGAGTGAAATGAAATGAAGACGACTAATTTGAGACATTAATCAACTGGGGTAAAATTAAATGAAATGAAATGGGATGAAATATAATCTCAGTAAAATGGTGGTCATTTACTAAGATTTTTTCAGTGGACTTTTTGGAGGATCTCGAGAAGTTACGTCCAGCGGCTTTGTTTCATTTTCCCACATTTGTGCACTTTCACAGATATTAAACAGTTAATAAACCACCATTCTTATACATTTAAACCCGAAGAAACACTAAATAGACAAAATAAAACAAATCACACAACTTCACTCCTCGCGTTCCCGCCAAAAAATCCTCTCAAGCACCTTTAGGTATATAAAAATAGGTTATACACTTAATATTGGTAAAGTAGAGTTGCTACATAGACCAATATCGGGACACGACATATTGTTCTATACGTACAATTGTTTATATAAATAGCACCTATTTTGAAGGCACACACATAAACATATATCTATCTCGTTCTTACTCAGTACTGTAACTCGCAGGAAAACAATATAACAGTATTTCAGTGCGTACATAAAATGAAACATGAATATACGTAAATGTCTAATATGGTCTAATGAGGCCGAAAATCCGCCATGTTTAGCGCACCAAATGTCATTGTCACGTCAGTTCAGCCGTCTGTTTTGAGTTGTACATTATTTATTGACTTTGATATCGATATAATATGATTGCTTATATAAAATTTCTTATTTTATCATGCTACCCCGCTTAAAACATACAAAAATAATAATTAAAACATATTTTATAGGATCTCAAGAAAGTCGATGCCCCAAAACTATTATCTACATATATTTAAATTCATTATGGAGCACTCATCCCAAAAATCGGACACCATTTTGAGGTCGGAATCTATTGATAATGACACTAATCATAAATACCTCTTAATAAAATGTGTCATCAAAACATATTTAGACACTCTGTTTAGATATTTCGGGCAAAAGGCTACCGACAAAATTTCTCTTCGGAACTATTTAAATAAAATAGTTTTATTCCGTAGCGAGTAAAACACTATTGTAAATTCATTAATTTTTTAATAATTAAGTGTATTTAGAGGGGAAGTCACAAGGAATGACGTTTGTAATTAAATAAATGTTCTGTAGGTGCTTTTTATCACGCGGTCCCTTGATAAGTTTAAAATTTGAATCACTCTCGAGAGTGATTCAAATGTTGCGGCGCACCTACCTTGAGGTTCGCTGCGGTAGTGTGTTACGGACTTTAGAGTCAGCAATACAATTAAAATAGATTGTAATAGTAAAATAGATTGTAACCGCTGCACGTTCAAGTTAAGGGTTCGGCGAATGCTGTTGGAAAAGTTAGCGGAATCGTCATGAACTTGATGAAGTTATTTGTTAAGGAAATTTATTCCTTTTAATACTGTATAAACTATTATATGTATGTATGTGTGTATATATGTATGTATGTATGTATATGTGATTTTGTATATATGTAGATATACTTTTTTTGTATGTATTCGTTACCTAATATAAATTTCATTGCACCTACCACTATTTACTCTGCACTACCTTTGGTTGACTGGTAGAGAATGCCTTAGGCATTAAGTCCGCCAATGTAAATTTTACATGAAGTGTAATAAATAAATAAATAAATAAATAATAGGGAGGTAAGTAGTCTAAGAAAAACACGTACTCTTATTTTCATATCCAAAACAGCATAGCTAGCATGCTAACGTTTTATCGCCGACATAAAGCTTTAATCCCTTTCCAGCATAAACGCAAGTGCGAGCGAGACGGCAACATACGAAACGACGATAACATTTAGCATGCTAGAAATGCGCAGATGGCACTGTACTGCGCCGCCGCCTTGGGTCCTGGAGGCGGAGGCGCTCGCTGCTGACTATCAGTGGCGGGCTGACCTTCGTATCCGGGGCGTGGCACGTCCCAGCCCCAGTGTGGTCAGAGCGCGGAGGGCCCAATCTCGGCGGTCCGTGCTGGAGGCATGGTCCAGACGGCTGGCCGATCCTTCGGCTGGTCGTAGGACCGTCGAGGCGATTCGCCCGGTTCTTGTGAATTGGGTGAATCGTGACAGAGGACGCCTCACTTTCCGGCTCACGCAGGTGCTCACTGGGCATGGTTGCTTCGGTGAGTTCCTGCACCGGATCGGAGCCGAGCCGACGGCAGAGTGCCACCATTGTGGTTGCGGCTTGGACACGGCGGAGCACACGCTCGTCGCCTGCCCCGCATGGGAGGGGTGGCGCCGTGTCCTCGTCGCAAAAATAGGAAACGACTTGTCGTTGCCGAGTGTTGTGGCATCGATGCTCGGCGACGACGAGTCGTGGAAGGCGATGCTCGACTTCTGCGAGTGCACCATCTCGCAGAAGGAGGCGGCGGGGCGCGTGAGAGACACGCAAGCCCGCCGCCGTCGAGCGGGGGCCAGGGAGGCGGATCTCGCCCAAGCCCTGGCCCTCTAAGTGTTTCGGGTCCCCTTCATATGTCGGTCTGGGGACAGGCGAAGGGGGCCTAAGAAGACGACGTGCAAGCTGCTCTGCACGCGTTTTACGCAAGAGCATCCGGGTGATGGAAGGCCGGCTATCCTCGACCCACGCTGGTTCTGACCCAGCGGGGTATTCCGTAGGATAGACCATTCTAACTGGCGCCATCTAGGCGGGCTCCGGATAGCCTGCCGACCGAGAGGGCTGGTGGTCGTGGCGCCGACGACCGCCGGTCCGGCGTCCCGAGGGGGAGGGTGATGGGAGAGATGTGCTCCGCACTAAACGCTTCACTTTCCCCCCTTTGCCTTTGCATGGGTTCTGTCCCATGCGAGGTTCGGACGCGGGTTGTTGAGCGACAGGAGGTTTTAGTCAGTTCGACTCCGACATGCCCCGCCTTCCATCCCCAGGGGAGGGCGGAAGTCCGGCGATTTCCTCCTGACCAAAAAAAAAAAAAAAACTGTACTGCGCCACATGTTTATGTTTTGCGGTCACTGAGTTGTCAAACGACAACTTTATAAAATCAGTGTAGGTAGCAACTTTTAAAAATCGTCACATCGTTTACTTGTTTCACATCACACACATCATCTTTGCAAATAGCAATATACTTACTTCCTATTAAAGAAGTATAAATTCTACAAATAATTAATACTCAACAGTATTTAAAATAAAATGAACCAAGAACGTTTACCGATAAAACCTAATAACATTATAATCTTCTGGGCAGCATTAAAACCGCCATGTTTAGTGGGCAGATGACGTCGCAGTGGCTCGCATTTTTTGTTGACGTTGCAATTCCTTAAGTTTCATACTTCAGTGGGTTGCAACCTTAAGCCTTTCTCGTACAGAGTACATCCAAAATAATGGGGCGAAAGTGTAAAATCTCCTTTATTTTTAATTAAAGCGTAATAAAAAACAAAAGATTTACAATTTCGAAGCTTCATACTACAACATTGGTGATTTCACGAACGAAAAGTCACGTGGTCTAGCTTTAGTCAATTCCACCTATTTGTGTGCATCACTCCGTAGTTAAGAAATGTACACTGCATTCTAGGCGTGTCATTTTAGTACTTCTCGTGGCTTTCATACCTCTAACATCTCTCAAAATCTCAAATTATAATTATAGTAAAGTATCTCGTCAGTACGAAGAATATCGTTAGTTTCAAATTTGAGTATGAATACAGGTTATTGCCATTCAAACTTATCATTGCTTCAGACAATCATACAGACTGTGTAATTTCTACTGTAATAATTCGGATGTAATAATTCGGAATCACGACCTACTGAGAAGATCCGGCGAGAAACTTAGTGTATTGTGTCTATGGGTTAGTTCGCTCGTCGAACGCTTCGTCGAACTAATCAACGAGTTCGATGAGGACGGTGACCCGTGCTTGAGAGGCCTAAAAGCACCCAGATTGAATCCGGGTTATCCGACAAGACGTGTTTCGGGCGACGGCGGCTTTGCGTTGCCCCGTTGCGGTCGGATAAGTAAGGTTTGTATTCTGACCTCAGGGTATAAGAATCGACAGCTGACCCCAAGCAGTACTAGGTGTATCTCCGACGAATGTTTGGATAATCATTTTTTAAGAATCTATTCTGAATTACCTTTATAATATAAATGCGGATGTGAGTTTTTTTTTGTAAATCACTTACATGATAAGACGAGTTCACGCGCCAGCTGGTGTTATATTGTTAAGGCAATGTACTACCATTATTGTTATTATGTTAGAATAAACACAAAAACTGTATCTTCAACGGTACTGCAGACTAACTATCAAGGGCGGATCCAGTTTTGGCTGGAGGGGGTCACATAGTCGTGATCAAGTCAAGAACATATAATTTAATTTTGATAATAATAGATACAAGTAAAAAGTAGGTATATTATTAATGTACGTAAGTACTGTACTTAAAAATATTTATTCTTTATTATACACTTGAAAAACTTGACACATAATAACTAGTACATATACACGTACATATTGCCATTTTCTCTTGAAGATATCCAGAGAAGCATTATCACGCGCGGAATGAGGCAGCCTATATATATATTCCATAACCGTGGTGAATTATTTGTCATAACAGCTAGAGGTATGCCAAGGGGTATGACGCACAACTCCTTCGATTCGCCTCGAAGGCTCCGTCGGCTGGGCGTCCTTGGGGTGAGCCGCGCCGTCTGGTTGTAGTGTTGACCGCGGTAACCCCCCTACCTCATCCGGGTTCTGGCCTCGGAGGGGATCGGACGTCGGGTGTGAGAGTGCAGGAGAGTCGTTTAGTGGGTGGGCCCTAAAATCCTTGGGCCCGCGGTCTGCTCACAACACCGTGCAGATCGTTGAGTCTCACATATCAAATAAAATTGATCATGGAGCTAATAAGTACCTACAACTACTAACTCTAACGTTTGCCATCATACAAAGTTATTATATTATATAAAATTAATAAAATATTGAAGGTATGTAGTTAAATAAAATCTGTATGGTGACAAAATATAGAAATACCACCTAAGTCCTGAATTCAGTCGGGGGGGGGGGGGGGGAGGAGTGTCATGACCCCCATGATGCCCCCCTCCCTTGCTTACTATTCGCCTCCTTTAAGATAATTATAAGGTCACCGATTGTTTTATTATTTTTCACTTTATACCTACCTAAATGTAATAGTAAGTATTCAGAGAATTCGAGTAGAGTAGGTAAGAGAAGTAGCACAGAAAGAGTAGGTAACACAAAACTATAGCTGAATATAAAAAAGTCAATCTGAATGTGAAACGAATGTGAAACAACGAAATGAAATGAACAAAGACAGTTTTGGCTGAAAAAAGCTAGATCCCAGGCCTATAATTAAACTAAAACCTGTCAGACGTCATTTACGTGTGCAATCATTGTTCATTGACGTTTGAAAATCGTTTTGTATCAAAATTTTATACCTACCTACCATAACTCGATATTGGTCACAATTTTCACTAAAAGTGCTTGGCTTATTAGTGTGCTACATACATAAAAGTTTTGTGTTCTATTACTTTTCTAAAGAAATATAAGCTTAATATTTTTCATTCATTTCACACCGTAAGAGTTTTTCATTGTAAAATATGAGCGGTGTTCAAACAGGTAAGTTCAATGATTAAATACCTTAATTGCTGTGTGTTAGTTCATATATATATAATATATATATATATATCTACGTAAAAGAAAAAACATAAATAACCTAGAATTGTAGGTGACTAATTAACTTTGTCGTCCTGCGCACGTACTTCGGACTCTACTGAAGATAACAGTTTTAAAATAAATAAAAAGTAGTACATACATTTTATTACTTACTATTTAATTTCAATATATAAGTAACAATTAAATGGCTAACTGTAATTATATTTTTCAATGTTGTATCATTTTAAGCTTACAAACACCGGAAATCGTCATTGAGTGAAGGCGATGACCAAAATGTGCATAGGTCTTTTATCTAGCCCTATATTTGCTCGCCCAACAGGTAGAGTGTATAAGTTCTTGTTTAAGCACTCTACCTGTTGTTTCTAATCAATATTAGCCAACTTTTATATAGGTACTTTGCATATGGTGTAATATTTTATCTTTTTATTAAATAGTTTTTATTTGGTCAGTAAAGTTAAATGTAATTAGCTACTAGGTTTTGAAACAATTTTTTTTTTGCATATTAACTCTTGATGGGCTTCATTTTATTGAAATTATGCACTTTCCTGTTTTGAAAAAAATACAGTTAAGTATCATTTCCTGTTTGTTTGTAAATCTATATTTCATATTCAATAAAAACATTGAATATTACTTTTGCTTGTCTATAACAAAACAAGGTCAATAATTAATATCATCCAATTTGCATAATATTGCATTATAGGTGGAATCCTATGAACTTTATTCAAGTCCTAAGTTCTTCTAGGCCTTTATAGCTGAACTGTTCCCAAAATCTATGTTTTGATTAACTATGTTCTTGAAGGTTATGTTGCTAAAATTTCATACATTTATTAGTTTCTGGTGATAATTATGGATGATACCTGAGGTATAGGCATTACTTTCCACTTACGAGATAACTTTGCTATTTAATACATTTTTATTTTAGAACCTTTATCTATTTAGTTTTAAAGTTAGTTTTTTAGTTAAAGTAGCTAGAGTTTTGCATGTTATGTGGAATCTAATATGTTAAACTCTGATCCCTCGGCTCCCATAAATGTAATATATTATATAATGTATATATTTGTTTCTAAGTTGTGATTTTAATGCTGTTGTGTGGCAATTATTTTTCGCTTTGTATAAGGTGTAATATTTATTAGCTTTACATTAGGTGCACCTGTGACCTAGTTGATGTAAATTTTAGGAAAATGGTAAGAATTGATAATGTTTGAAAACATTCAGTAAGTGTACATTAAAGGAAAATTTGTTTGGAGCACACCAACATATCAAGAGCTAAAGTTTGTATCTACACATCATCCATACAAAGTCCATGGCTCTACCTAATACATATTGGAACAGAGTTTCAAGAACTTTCTCATTTAAACTATAAACAGGCATTGTGTGCATTATTCTAGGATGTTAAGAGAACAACAAAAACATATTTTGCTTTTAACATGAATTTTAAGAAAAAAAACAGAAATTATAATTTTTGTGGGTTGATTCTATTATATGATGTTATTCCTTCATCACAGAAGTCATTTGTGTTAATCTGAATATTAAGTAGGTTTTTTTATTAGAAAAATCGTTATTTACTCTGTAAGATTTGAACACTGGCATAGTTTCATAGACCTCGTACTGGACGTTGTAAGGTGGGCAGACAGCCAACTTGGTGGACCGATGTCCTGGTGAAAGTACTGTGTACTGTGGCGGCATTTACGTTGTTGATGTTTATGGGCTCTGGTAACAATTCAACACCAGGTGGGCTGTGAGCTATAATGATGTAATCAATTTACAAAAAAAAATCTAACATCCGCATTTATATTTTAAAAGTAATTTAGAATAGAATTTATTTATTGAGTAGTGTTCTTGAAATATTATGGTGCTTTTTTTAGTATTTTCACACAACTGGATAAAATTTACCCATTTTAATATTTAAAGTAAATAAATAAAAAAAAAACATTGTTGAATTCACCTTTTTGGGTGTGAACACAACTTGCATAAGATCGGTTGTGAAGTCGTCAAGAGGCTGATTTTTATTTATTAAATAACTAGCTGACCCGGCAGACTTCGTAGTGCCTCAATCAATAAATAAAAGACCTAAACTTTTGTATAAAATAAACTTAAAACAAACAAGAGGAATCCGTCCGACGGGGGGCACATCAAAGGAAAAACAAAATTATTATTTTTATTTAATTTCGAGTATTTTAATTCATTTATCTACCTTTTAAACCTTCTCTGGACTTCCACAAATAATTTGAGACCAAAATTAGCCAAATCGGTCCAGCCGTTCTCGAGTTTTACCGAGACTAACGAACAGCAATTCATTTTTATATACCTAGTCTTGCCATAAATACTGAGACAAAGGAAAAAAAATTCTATTGCAAATAACATTTATTACTTTTACAGTGTGTTAGTTTAATACATAAATATAAAACAATTTAAAGTATAAAAAGCTTATTCGAAGTGGTCTCCATTGGCTGCAATACAGTCCTTTAATCGTTGAGGCCAGTTATCAATAGAAGCACGCACTTTTTCCATGGGAAAATTTTTCACTGCCAATCGTACGGATTGTTTTAGGGACTCCAAATTATCATGGCGTTTAGAGTAAGCCGTACTCTCCAAAACTGACTATAAATCATAATCCAGCGGATTAAGATCGGGACTAGACAACGGCCAGTCTTCAGCTCTGATGAAGTCCGAAACGTTCGTTTCCAACCAAGACTGCGTAGACCGAGCTTTATGACCTGGCGCCGAGTCTTGCTGGAAGAACCATTCTTGATTATTGAACATGGTGTTGTTAAGGGGCTTCACTACCTTCTCAAGAATGGTATCTTGATACACTTGTGCCGATGTTTTGATACCTTTTTCACAAAAGTATGGCTCAGTCACTCCTTCATAGCTAATACCCCACCAAACCATCACTAAAGCGGATAGTGCCCACGTTGCACTCTGTCGACTAATTGGGAAGCTTCCGTAGAACTTTGAGCAAAAATACGGTCATTATGTTTGTTAAAATGTTGCTCAATTGTAAAAATTTTCTCATCCGTAAACAATTTTTTTCTATGACCTCCCTTTGCGTACCGCTTCAGTAGATGTTTCGATTTTACCAACCTATTCTCTTTTAAATTATCAATTAAGAAATCCTGCAAGTCCTCAGTCATCTTTTAAAATGCGCGACATGGTTCTAGGTGCTATCTTCATCTCCTGAGATAAAACCTTTTGCTTTCGGACAGGATTTCTTCGAATTCTTTCCCTTACTGCTTTGACCACCTTTTTCGTACGAATACTACGTGGACGGCCAGATCTTTTTCTGTTACAAACAGAGGAAGTCTCGTTGCACCTATTAATAGCCCGGTACACAAATATTTTACTAATACCAAGCGTATGGAGAGTTTTAAAAATTGCATTTGGCTCCATACCTACTTTGTGTAATGCAATCACAGCGATTCGGTTCTATTTATCACCCCACTCCATTTTAATATCGCAAAATATTGTACAATGTATTGGCGCCAAAATGAGAAAACTCAATGAGCAATCATATAAAAATGACAGATTCCAAATTCAAATGTAATATTTTGTTTATTTTTAATTGTAACAGTATTTATGGCCAGACTAAGTATATAGATAAAATAACCATGTAGATAGATATAAAAACGAAGAGAAACAAAAAAATAACTGCAAATAAAACATTCAACAATAAAAAAAAAAAGAGGGAAATTAATCTTCAATTAAATCAAATGTGTTTTTAATAGCTCAGTGTGGATCGCCGATCTTAAATTTATTTTAAGTGAAGCTACAGAAGCATGGCAAACAAATATGTCGATTTCATCATGTATATTGTATAGTATTAGTTAGGGAAGTCATACGATAGACAGGAGAGTGCTGGCCAAGATTTCTTTTAAGTTTTTGGTAGATTGAAAGTTTTCCGATTACATAACCGGCTGTCCGAGTGCGATACATTCGGTGCATACGTGTTGAGCGGTGCACCTGTGTTTGAATCCCAGGCGGGTACCAATGTTTCTAATGAAATACGTACTCAACAAATGTTCACGATTGACTTCCACGGTGAAGGAATAACATCGTGTAATAAAAACCGAACCCACAAAATTATAATTTGCGTAATTACTGGCGGTTGGACCTCTTGTGAGTCCGCTCGGGTAGGCACCACCGCCCTGCCTATTTCTGCCGTGAAGCAGTAGTGCGTTTCGGTTTGAAGGGTGGGGCAGCCGTTGTAAGTATACTTGAGACCTTAGAACTTATATCTCAAGGTGGGTGGCGCATTTACGTTGTAGATATCTATGGTCTCCAGTAACCACTTAATACCAGGTGAGCTGTGAGCTCCTCCACCCACCTAAGCAATAAAAATAAATAGCTACTTTACGTAGTGTGCTTAATGACTGCATCTCATAGAATAAAAATCGTTCTTTATAGTTGCTGACAGATATTATTATTAAAAGCGAGATGGTAAAGGAACCGTTTTTGGATTCTTTCTATCCTGTTCGCACGTACTTGATAGCCGGGGCTCCAGACTGTACAACAATATTCCAAAATGTTTAGTACGATTGTATTGTAAATAAGAATGGTTAAACTAGGTTGTTTATATATTTTTATTTATTTACTTATGAAACCGGAGAGCCGGAAGGTCTTGCTATTCATGCTATCAATATGAGATCTGAAGCTCAATGCGCTATCGAGGATGATGCCCAAGTCCCGAGCAGTACTGACTTCTTGACAGGGGGTGCTATTAATGAAGTACATATTATGTGGTTTGAAACAGAATTTTCTTCCTTGCAAATTTAATACAATTACACTTTTTGAAATTTAGGTGCATGTAATTCTGCTATTCTGCATACTCTAACGACTAACAAATATTAATCTAATATATTACAAAAGACTATTTTACATTATTTATTATTATGTACCTTTTATTAATAAGATTCATTAGTGTCGATGAAAATGCCTTAAATAACACATCGTCACGATTAAACGAATGCATAGGTTTCAGAATTATACTCATGTATGTTATGTTTTAGGTTTTTATTAGTGATTCTTGTATTTAGGCTTGTTATGGTATGTTTAGTGTTTAAATTGGGATTATTTAAAATTTTGGGATTAAAATGGGATGGGATTCGATTTCAGGTCAGGAGTCAGAATCTTTGTTATAGATATATGGTATTCAGGATCTGTGTATCGCTTCTTCTTGCCTCGGATCTGAGTTCCAGTACCCATTACAAGAGTGAAAATCCTGACTTTAGCTGTTGCATCTGGAACGTTTATTATTCGCCTATTAACACACACATTCCTCTCAAAAGTCGCATTGAAATTTTGAAATGTCTATTGCGTTAGTAACATGTTGGAACTATAATATACACGCGAGCAAAAGTTTGGAATCACTTACTTGAAATTGGTTCCGCGCGATCTTGGTTACTAAATAAATGTTTAATTATCATAAAAATTACATAATTTTAAAGGTTCAGCTGTGAACTTTAAATTGATACCAAATTCATTTAAATCGAGCCAGTAGTTAAGGAGCTATCCCTGATTAAGTGAAAGAGGTAGGAAAACAAGGAAATATGGAAAAATAATGAATGAACAAAACAACAAAAATTAATAAGTAAAAGAAATTATTTAGCCTTAAAATTAAGTATCAGTACTTTGTGTTCCCTTCCCTCGCCCTAATAACTGCTCGAAGACGATTCTTCATAGACATGATCAGCTTCTGAATTGATTCTTGTGGGATACCTTCCCACTCGTAAATCAACGCCGATTTCAGCTCATTCAGACACGAAGGAGCAGGAGTTCTGGAACGAAACTTCCTCTTCGGTTCATTCCACACGTGCTCAATGGGATTCAAGTCAGGACTGAGCGCTGGCCAGTCCAATGTGGCGATACCGACTTCTTCGAGGTATACAGTTGTTACACGGGCAGTGTGACAACGAGCGTTATCCTGCATAAGGAGGAAGTGATCACCGATATATCCAGCATAGGTAAGGACATGTTCCAGCAGAATATTGGAAATGTACCAGTCCGAAGTTAGACCGCCTCCTCGTCCCCCGACAGGCACGAAAACAAGTTCGGTTTTACCATCGAAGGAAATGCCGGCCCACATCATACAATGGCGCCCCCATAAGTCACTGTTTCAGCGAAACAGCACTGCGCAAATCGCTCCCCAGGCCGCCTGTAGACCCGACCTCTTCGGTCGCTACCGTGCAAACACATCCTGCTCTCGTCGGAGAACAGGACTTGCCTCTATTGCTCAACCTCCCAATCAAGATGGGTGCGAGTAAATTGAAGGAGTGCTTGTCGGTGAGCTACCGTGAGTTTCGAGCCTGTGGGAGGCCTTTTTGGAGTCGGATTCGCTAGCTTGAGTCGTCGACAAAGTGTCCACTCGCTGGCTGCTATCCCACGAATATCTCGGAGCTCCTGTTGGACGTTGACACCATGTAAATGCCGATTTCGGAGAGAGGTTGGCACGATAAAACGGTCATCCCTCTCAGATGTACACCGGCACCGTCCAGATCTTAGTCTCGGGATAAAGCCACCAGTCTCCTGAAAGCGCTTGTAAGCTTTCAAAACACAGGACTGGCTTATGTGGAGCCGACGAGTGACAACCCGCTGGCTGAGCCCTTCTTGCAATAGGTCTACGATTTGTGCTGTTTCTGTAGGTGTTTTCTCCATTGTCGTACAAGGTAAAGTATCAAAATTAGCGGAAATGTGTACCGGTCAACGTGTGAAAGTCAACTGATAAAGAAAATCCGATGATAGGTGCTTTTATAGGGGTCAATAAGTCGCAACTCGCGACGTATCAAGCAATTGAAACACGTCTTTTTCGTTATTCCTTCACTTAATCCGGGATAGCTTCTTAAATACTGGCTTGATTTTAATGAATTTAGTATCAATTTAAAGTTAAGAATTAAACCTTTAAAACGATGTCATTTTTATGATTATTAAAAAAAAAATTAGTACACGAGAGCGCGCGGAACTAATTTCAAGTAAGTGATTCCAAACTTTTGCTCGCGAGTGTAGTTTTCGAACTTTACTTTTAATGTTTGATGTTTCACTATTTCACATAGATCAATTTGAATTTTGAAGCAATTTAATATCATTTCATAGTGTTATGTCAATTAAAAATGCAAATTTTATTTAAATGTTTTTGACCACTGGCTTAAAACTATCGCTTCATATTCAAAAGCCCTGTTTGATTAAAAAAATAATAAAATTAAATAAGATCTAAAATCTGTGTTTTTGAGATAAATCACAAACAATCTAAAACACGAATTCTATTAAAGTCGCGATGAGTCACACTGTGGCAATCTTAAGTTGAGAAATTTGAACATTTTTTGTTCCATCGCCAGCAAGAAGTTAAATGACGCAACACATGTATTATCCAGTGCTCGCGCCACCAGTCTTGTTGCCTCGGGCACTGTCAATAAACTTTAGCGGGGCAAGGTGAGATCCGTTTTTATTTAGGATTTATCAGACGAAACTTGTTTCACAGTATTATTTGCATGTCGAACTTTAGCGAATCTGGAAACATTCTAAAGTTAGATTTTCGTGGTTTTGGAGGTCATTTAATAATTCCAAGCTAAATTGCCATTCATAGCGCTGATTTGGTGAAAGTGGTGAACACTAGATCGATCAGCGGTGCGAGACGGGCGCGGGCTGGCTTGCTTGCTGGCGGGGCTTGACGTGGCGCAAGACTGACACCATTGAGCGTCGGCTGCGCACGTTTATCAAATACGTTTCTCGCACGGCAGTGTTTTACGAAAATAAAACAATGTACAAAGTGACAATAACATTCAGATCGTTTATCATGTAGCATATTATTGCGATTATACGTTTTCAATGTGAACTTGCGGAGTTGTACTTATATTACGGAACCAAAACAAATGAAGCAATATGAAACTAGGAAATGCTAGATTGTGACTGAAGTTAAAGGAGACAGTTAATGGTGATGGCGAATCATGGAAGTTCGGTACGAAGCGCTGGCCCTGCTAGCTTGGAGTACATGGAGGATCCGTATTTTGTGCCTCCAGATGACGATTCAACGCCAAGTTTTGACGTGGCCGTGGACGAGTTAGACGAATTAGAAGAGTTACAAACTTGGGCCCATAATGATCTCGATGCGGATTGGCGTGCGCTCCCTGATATAGCTGAATCCGCCTTGTGCATCGAGACAGAATTTTATATGGACAATCGGCGGCGTCGCTTACGTATATTCAGGAAGAAAATGCGTGAAGTAAGAGTCACGTTTCAGGATTTATCAAAGCCTTATCTTGCCAAAATGTCAAGCCACACTAACTACAAAAAATTCTTAGGTATAACAGTTGGAGGTTAGTTTTCAATGTTGTAATTTAAAAGTTAGTATAACCTTCAAGACATCATTGTCGGAAACTAAACGAAAATGAAATGTATAAAAGCTCTATGAAAAAACATTTTTGTAGTGCAATGTAAATATTATGTTCACATTATAATGGAGGTTTTATTAATTGAACTGAAAAATACCGCTATTTAATTTATTATTTCCAGCCGTATGGATAAAATATCAATTACAACATTGAAATCCGAAATTCGATTCGGAATAATTTATCGATTATCTCATAAGCTTTTATGTAATATATTTTAATTTACAAGCAAGGAGAGGTGGTTACGGTTGTAGTTAGTTTCAGAATTAATAGCGAGACATGAAGCATGCCGAAAACGTTAAATATAATTAAATAATAACCCCTCTTATCATTTAACCTCTCCACAGTTCGGAGTCCTTTGAGCGGACTCCACAGATACGTGAATTATATACGTAAATAATTAACACTAAATTTTATTGAAGATTGGTATGATTTATATAAAAAAAAGTATAAACGTGAATAAATATCGACATTGTAAATTATACAATGGCATAAAACAATTTCTAATTTATTATAGTCTGCTTGTATATATACCTTTGCATTTTATTTGAATTTAATAAAAAAAACAACGGAAAACTTTAAAACGCTACTATGTACAAATAAAAAATGAAACTGTAAATTTATTACATTCACTACCCACGCTTCAAATCATACCCGTTACAATTTTCGGTAATAACATTTAAATATTTTGGTTAATTTATCTAGAGTAAAACAAGAGTTCTTTATAAATTTAATTTGCTGTTGGGACACACAAATGAGAAATAATTTATATATGAATAACGTGACTTATCGAAGTTAATATGCATGAAATGTAATACGTTAATTTTGAAGACGTGAGATTAAAGGCACTATAACACTATTAGTCCTGCCCTTCATTAAAATTGGAATAATAAAGCGGTTTGTAGTGTTTAACAACCTTTAATAATGTCCACGTGTCTTCTAACAACGTCTAGAAAAATCTTAAGCGGTTTTACAGCCACATTCATCATTAGATACGGATCGCCGTTTCGTCTACTTTCAAAGGCAATAGATATTAGCTTGTGAATATTAAACTATAACAAAGGTCTTTGTTTCAGCTGAAGAAGCAATGTCAGGCACCGGAGTGGCAGGGGACATACATACTCCTGATGAGTTGGCCGGCCTCACACCCGAGCAGGCAGACCAGTTACGCGCTGAATGGAGTCGCGAGCTAGCCCGTGTCGAAGATGAAATCGCGACTTTGAGAACTGTACTGCAAAGCAAGGTAAAACAAATCGTTTATGTGATGTCTAGTGCGTTCCTAAAGATGTCTAAAGATGTCTGAAGCTTTGCGTGTTGTAACTTATAATAATAAAATGTAATTGTGTTTTTTTTCTTCATCATTATCATCATTCTCCTGCTTTTCTCCCAGTCACTTGGGGTCGGCGCAACATGTTTTCTCCGTCCATACTCATCAATCATATACCATTTCTTCGCTCACTCCCCTCTTACACATATCGTTTTTCACGCAATCCATCAATTTCTTCTTAGGCTTACCTCTTCCTCTATATCCTTCCACATTTATAGCAAACACTCTCTTACCAACCTCATTTTCATTTCGTATCATCGTCGGGTCCATACTATCCCAAACGCGTGTTTGTCGTGTGTGTGTTTTTTTATTCTTAAACTAACAAATAGTAAAAATAAGAATTAAAAGTAAACTGACTTTATCAAAATACGCTGAGAACATGATCAAATATAGTCGAAATCAATGAAACACGCATTGATAAGGATAACTCAAAAATTACTGGTCAGATCTTGATAAAATTTATATCGGAACGTACGAGAAGCACCAGTTTTCAAATTAAAAAAGAATCATCAAAACCTGTTTTCATCTACATAAAGGAAAAAGTCTAAAGTATCACACAGAAACAGATACAGGCGAATTGATAACATTTTCTCTACCCTTTTTGAAGTCAGTCAAAAATCAAATTAAACGTGAATTATCTTTTTTTTTTTATTGCTTTAATGGGTGGACGAGCTCACAGCCCACCTGGTGTTAAGTGGTTACTGGAGCCCATAGACATCCACAACGTAAATGCGCCACCCACTTTGAGATATAAGTTCTAAGGTCTCAAGTATAGTTACAACGGCTGCCCTACCCTTCAAACCGAAACGCATTACTGCTTCAGGGCAGAAATGGGCAGGGTGGTGGTACCTACCCGCGCGGACTCGCAAGAGGTCCTACCACCAGTAATTACGCAAATTATAATTTTATATAAAATTATAATTTTATATAAAATTATAATTATAAAATTATAAATTAAAATTATAATTTTATATAAAATTATAATTTTAATTATTATAATTTTAATTTTATAAATTATAATTTTATATATTATAGGATGCCCAAAAGTATGTTATGCTAATCGCTCTTCATAAGGCTGTATGCTTTTCCAGATCCGTCAAAGCTCGGACTTAAAACGTAAACTTGGCATCACGGTGTGGAAAGAGATCACCGAGGACGTCAATCAGGGTTTGAAAAACGTCAAAGAAAGCCAAGTGTGAGTATTAAACTAAATTCACTTGTACAAATTACAGCAAATACTGTTGGTCTATATTGGCGCTTGCTTTACGGGAATGGCTTTCATTAGTACGTTTATCGAATTATGTAAATATATATAAGTGTGTATGTATAAAATTGTTTTTGTTGCACGCTCGGTACGGATGTTTTTTTTTTTAAACAATATGTGTTGTCGTAAGATTTGTGTTAATGCAAAAAAACCTTTGGATACATAAAAATCTATACGTTAAAACAATTTTTCGTTACTACGCTTCTAATACGGCCGTCTGGTGTAGTGGTAAGTGACATGGTCACTACACAAGGGGGTCGCGGGTTCGAATCCCGCCAAGGGAAGATATTTGTATGATAAATATAAATGTCTTTTCCAGGGTTACGGATGTCTATTAAATATATGTATGTGTATAATAAAAATCTTACATTTATATCCGTTATCTGGTACCTGTAACACAAGTTCTTTACGAACTTATCACGGGACCAGTTAACGTGGCGTGATTGTTAGTAAATATTTATTTATTAAAAAAAAAAAAATACAAGCATCGACACAAATTACAAAGAAAAAATATGTTTAAAAGTATGTCGTTTGTTTTTTATATTTTTTCCATGCGTATGGTTGCGTTTTGCATCTAGTTTTGTTTCACTTATGATTTGTTATGCGACAGCTATCAATCGATAGAGAATCGCGTGGCTGCTCTTACAAATGCCGTGACCGAAACACCCATGTAAGTACAGTTCAGGATTCTATCTTTATCTCTTGTATACATTAATTAATAACACATACTAAGGAGTGATTAACCAGAGTACTAAGATGTTAGAAAAGTTTTTTGGCGAAAATCCGTCAAGCTCATAATAGTTCGTAGATTATAAATTTAATAAAAAAATTTAGAATGGCATAAAGTTACATCATCTGTCTGGCTGTCTATTCGTAAGCCATAGCCATTTTAATAGAAGACTTGCATAATATTGATAACATTTAAAAAAAAAAACCAATAGGGTTGGCATTTCCAATTGAAATTGGAGTGCATGTGAGGCCTAGATCTATTTTAAAATTCAAATTGAAACTGAGGTTTCTTGATTATAATTCACAACTGGTAAAATAAATGCATTTCCCAATATCGTATAGGTCTGTTCCCCCTCTAACTGTTCAACCATTCCTTGGAAAAATCTGAAAATCTTTGTTAGAGTAACAATACTTGTGTATAACAATATTTCCCTGTGTGATATCTTCACACGTGCAATATGTATATATTTATGAGTCTCCCAATTAAATGTTCACCCATTTCTAGAGTATTGTTTCGTTGTAAACGATAACAAGTGTATATCTAATAAAAATAACATACAGGAGCGTTGAAATCGTTCGATGGAAAATATGGATGGTCCATAATGGATTTTTTCTATAACTACTATATTAGTAATGTAATCGAAATTGGATTTATGAAATTTTAAATAACTGAAAACAAATCACCCACGGTCATCGGGCCCCAAATTAGGATTCGCCATTTTATGGTTACCAGTGACTGACATACGTACATACGTTTAAATATATATACGAAGCTTTGCTTCATGTGGGAAACGAACCCACGAGTCTCGGCAAATCAGTCAGGGGCGCTATACTGCACCACCGAGTCATCTTTTTTTTTCCCTACCCATGCTGATAGCCTTGAGAGGCTATGTCAGCGTTACCCTAGCGTGTAGGTGAGCTCTCTGTGCTCAAACCGGAGGTGTTGCTAACACTGGCCCTAGCAAGAGTAGTGCTTCGCAGAATCTAGCACCGGATCGGAACCGCGACCCACTGAGAAGATCCAGCGAGAAACTCAGTGGGCTGTGTCTATGGGTTAATTTACTCGCCGAGCCCTTCGTCACAAGCGACGGGTTCGGCATGGACGGTGATCGGTGACTAACGGTGCTTGAGGTACCTAAAAGCACCGTTAATGGATCGGGAGGATCAGTCATCTATTAAGTTTATCTAACATGTATTTATCAAAAAGCTATTTCTGTTTAAAAATGTCATTATTCTATAATACCCTGAAACGGAAGTATTAGAGTTATGTTATCAAAAGTCTAAAAGGCAGGATTTTTGTAAATACATTTAGAAAGTATTCTTTTAGATTTGGTGACGGGCGTACCTAACAGTCAAATGGCAAAAAGAAATGCACATAATAATTTCTGACGTCACCTCTGTTCTGATGAAGGCATTTGTGAGAGACGCTGAGATTATACCAATAAATTCCCTTCTCTTATTTAAAACGATCTTTAAAATATACTTTTACGTATATGAATTATTTTAAACGAAATTGCCACCGCATACCTTGCTCCCCTGGTATTTTTTTTCAGTTTCTCGATCATGCTTCTCATCTAGTATATAATCAACAGAGTAGTAGCTACAAGATGGATGACGGCCCGGCTTCTTGATTTAATATAAAAACCTAAAAACTGCGTATTCAAAGAAGCGACCGATAAGGTTAATATAATCCATAGAAACATTAATTCTTTCAACATGAAACTTGCTGTGAATTTTTGCATCTCCCTCTATCGGCGGGTGTTTCTTTATCTTTCTTTTACTAGATAAATAGTAGTGCTTAATTACATAATGCTATTGCCAGTTTCTGAATATTTGTTTTCTAACTTTACACATTTTGTTTTTACACACATTACTAACACTGAAACGCATGCGATTATTTACTTATTTTGAATTTTCATTGTACAGTAATGTGTTCGTTTTTAAATGTGGGAGACTTAGGTCTTGTCTTGGTATTCAACAGAACCCATAGACACGTCATGCACAAGTCGACCCAAATGTATATAGTAAAGGATAAAACTAGGCACTTTCACTGGTGGTAGGACCTCTTGTGAGTCCGCGCGGGTGGGTACCACCGCCCTGTCTATTTCCGCCGTGAAGCAGTAATGCGTTTCGGTTCGAAGGGAGGGGTAGCCGTTGTAACTATAATGAGACCTTAGAACTTATATCTCGAGGTGGGTGGCGCATTTACGTTGTAGATGTCTATGGGCTCCAGTAACCACTTAACACCAGGTGGGCTGTGAGCTCGTCCATCCATCTAAGCAATAAAAAAAAAGGCAAGTTTGTATGACGAATAAAATACTACTAGAGCTATATGACATGAGGGATCAATTAAGTGTTCATAATTTTATAGCTGATAGTGTTGTTTATTTTGGAAAAACGATAAGAAAATCGTTAAGATTAAGGTTAAAAAACACGATTAAAAAAACAATCTATCACTATATCAATGTAGTGTACGGGATGTGAGGTAATTACACAATCCGTAGCCTCGCGGAATTGACGGTTGATTGAAATTGGCTTTTAAGCAAAATCTATATATTAATACGTGAAGCAAAAACTTTGTGCCCCTTTTTACGAAAATTGCGCGGACGGAGGAGTATGAAATTTCTCACATTTATAGAGAATATAGAGAAGGAGTGCACAATGCTAATATTTTTTAAAAATAATGCATAAAAGATACTTTAAATTAACAAAGAAAACATTACACACACTACCATGTATTTGACACAACACATATATAAAAATATACTCTTTACTTACTGTCAATTGGAAAACTTTTGTTATTGCTTAAAGTCTGTGGTCGAATTGAAAATAGATTAATATTGTTTGTCTTTAAAATTATTGAGCTATAGTGCAGTTTTGGCGAATACTGTGATTATATTATCGATTTATAATAGTGTTTGACAATAGAACCATAATAATGTTTAAACTTATAATTTTATTTAATTATAGTTGAATTTCGATTACTGCGGGGCCACTAGTATTTATAACATCACTATTTTCAGATACCAAAAAACTGAATCTGTGATAAAAACGACCGCCGAGAAGACGTCTTCGATCATCGGCGGCATCACGGCCGGCGTGTCCAGCAAGCTCGGTCAGATGCGCAACTCGGAGTCTTTCCGCTCCATCGAAGAACGCGTCGGTTCGGCTTATGAAAACGTCAAGGTAATTTATTTATTTATACATTCAACTTCGTGCACAACGGTACAATGGTGGACTTAATGCCTGAGGCGAGAATGCCTGTCCAGTCAACCAGTCAACCAAGGGTGGTGTAGAGTCCTGTGGTAGGTGCTTTATTTATTGCGAAAATAACAAAATTGTTAATAATATTACATACATATACAAACACATACATCATCACATACAACAACGTACACAATATTATATCATGATAAAAATAATAATATAAAATTTACACATATCTGTTATATACATACTTAGTCTGGCCATAAATACTGTTACAATTAAAAATAAATAAAAATCTATTGCAAACAAACAGAGGAAGTCTCATTGTGCCTATTAATAGCCCGGTACACAAACATTTTACTAATACCAAGCGTATGGAGAGTTTTAAAAATTGCATTTGGCTCCATACCTATACTTAACATATACAGTACTTGGTGTATTGCAATCACAGCGATTCGGTTCTCTTTATCACCCCACTCCATTTTAATATCGCAAAATATTGTACAATGTATTGGGGCCAAAATGAGAAAACTCAATAAGCAATCATATAAAAATGACAGATTCCAAATTCAAATGTAATATTTTGTTTATTTTTAATTGTAACAGTATTTATGGCCAGACTAAGTATAATTAATATCATATATATTCACATACATATATAAACATATATACATTTATACACAACATAAAAATATACCACATTTATCTATAATGATTGAGTTAGTATAATTAGTTCGCTATACCTCGTTCTGTGCAGTTATTGTTTCTATTATTGCACAAATGGGTCAACATCTCATGGCCCATCTATTTATTTATAAAAGCCTTTATTCGCTAACCTTTTTAACTTGCATGCCATTCTTATAAAACAGTAGTATTCTTAAATCTAAATTACATAGCAACGGAAATGCTAATTTTGCTTCGTATGGGCGGGCGTATTCTGATTTATTAAATTACTTTTGTATTATATATTTGGAAAGGTGGTGGTTTCCATATAGAAACATTTTACTATACTTTGCTTCAACGAGAAGACGATCTCAAACAATGCGAAATAATGAAGTCGTCTTGGCCTAAAGGATAAGACGTCCGGTGCATTCGTATCGAGCGATGTACCGGTGTTCGAATCCCGCAGGCGGGTACCAATTTTTCCAATACAATACGTACTTAATCAATGTTCGTGATTGACTTCCACGGTGAAGGAATAACATCGTGTAATAAAAATCAGAACCCGCAAAATTATAATTTGCGTAATTACTGGTGGTAGGACCTCTTTGAGTCTCCACACGGGTAGGTACACCACTACCCTGCCAATTTCCGCCGTGAAGCAGTTATGCGATTCCCTTAGAACTTTAAGACCTCAGAACTTATATCTCAAAGTGGGTGGCGCATTTACGTTGTAGATGTCTATGGGTTCCAGTAACCACTTAACAAAGATATATTATACTAGCGGCACGCTCCGGCTCCGCTCGGATCTTTAACAAAAATTTCAACGACGTTGTTTTATTTTTATTATTTTAAATAAAAGGACACTTATTGCGGCATAACTATAATAGTGACAAATATGCTGTCGCGACACTTTTTGTAAATGATAATGTGTTCTACAAAGTCGTACTACATTACTTTACTCTATCATCAATAGTTTTCGCAGGGCATGCGATGTAAAGCATATTTTAGGTAATTTTTTTACACCTTGGGTTACATTATTGGAGTTGTAATAATGGTTTCTAATTTTTTTCAAAAAAGATTATAGCCTATGTCATTCGTGAATAGTATAACTTCCAAACAGTGAAATAATTTTTCAAATCGGTTCGGTAGTTTCGGAGCCTATTCAACACAAACAAATAAACAAATCTTTTCTCTTTATAATATTAGTATAGATAAAAAATCATGTTGCGTAATTGTAATGCCGAGAATGTATTTAAATTTTCAGGGTAAAGTAGCTTCTAGATCGAACTCGACTCAGAGCTTCGACGAGGCGCTGCGTGACGCCAGTGGCGCCACCTCGCCCCCCATCCCCGAGCACAAGCCGCTGCCCTGAGCGGGACACTGAGCTGTCACTCCACACGTCACATGTCATTCGCTATATCGCCTCTCCCATACCGCGCCCGGCCCCGCGAGGCTGGCAACTCTACTCATACGAAACGAAACACGTTTGGCCTAAAGGTCTAGATACCAGGCCATAAAATCCAAAAAAAAAAGCGAAACGTTTATTATTACACAGCTTACCGTCGTGGACGATATGAATATATGGGCCGGAAAAGAGGGTGTCCATTCCTTTTTGATTCAATATTAATTGTCTATGTGTAATCAAAACACCTATCACCATATATTTGTTATTAAATATACAAAAATTATTCAATGATATTATTCTACAATGAGAGCTGTAATTAATTTGCGGATTCGCAAAAAGTTTTACTTGCAAACGATAGAAAAGGCGCGACTAATATCTGACAACTATAGAGCATTGGCTTTCTTAGGTGTGCTTTTGATGGATAAGACCTATCCCTGCGAAGCTTCCTCTAAAATTGTCTTTGCTCTGTGTCAAAAACCATTAGTCCAGAGATCGTGTTGCGCCGGTCGTCACGCAGCCCGCAGTCTAATGTATGACCATTATATTTCCCCCACACGTACTGAGACGGCATACGAGGCGTGGCAACGGTATATGGTATGGTATGGACGCGAGTATGGGAGTCATTACTATTGCACCGCGATGAAGTTGTCCTATCGCAATTTTAAATCGATAATCTCGAGTCCACTTTCCATCGTAAAATTGTATCCCTCGAATGTGTGATCTTGGCGTAAGTTCTTGTTTACCCGTTGATTTAAGAAAACTGTAAAACCCCATTTTGCGATAAATGAGGTGATTACGTTTATTAATCCGATTTTGTACTTATGTAACGTTTTACAGCAGATTTGGAGTAAATGTTTGCTTATCGTAAGACGGCTTACAAATTAGGCTATAGTTTGAAAATTTATGTGAACAGGGTTGCCACTTTACGTCCTTCTTCGGAACGGTATCATAGAGATTTTGACATTGTATTAATGTGTGTTTCGGCAGCCAAGATCTTTGATTATTATTTTTTCAGATTAAATTCGCGTTACGATTTCTTACTTACTCAATATTCGCTTTTATTAAAGAAATTTAGTAGCGTGCGTGATTATGTCCAGAGTGCAAAAAAAAATGCTTTGTGTGTCATTTTATGTCTGATAAATTTGTTATCGAAATGCATTCCGAATGTTTTTTTTTTTATTTATTTATAAAACATGTATTCACAATTATATGCGCTTTGAATATGATTGTTAAAAATATTACGTTAAAATTGAATGTATAACAAATATAAAACATAAGCTTGTTGTTTACCTGTAAGACGCTATCATGACTTGCCGAAGTGAAGCCGGTGTGAAGTATAAAATGATATTTTTATAAGATGCTTAGCTTTCCTTATGAACATTTTCACTATTTACAAAGTAAATAAAGTTTATGTACTAAAAGTGGTCTATTATTTTTTCTTTCGCCACTTAGTTTAATCAACTATTTTTTCTAGAGTACATTATTCAACTATAAGAGTAATAAGTCGATTTAAGTATCGATAGTTATTTCGCAGTCAGCCTCCAAAAAGAAATTATAGTACATACTTTATAAGGTCGTTATCTCACAGTGATAGTAATAATGTCTTATATGACGACACCCTATTAAAACACGATATAGTAGTTTTATTAATACTTACTAATATTATTATACAAATTAAGACCTGCGTTCCTTTCTATGACGTTCATAGAATTTGATTAGCAACACTGTTCCATTCCATGTAAGGCGTGTTACATAAAGGTTGCTTTGAAATAGTTTGAAAGCACTATGGATAACGCTGTGGTTCTAAACAGTAAGGATGAAATTACTCGATGATAAAAGGGGAAATGACAGGACAAGATCTCAGCACCAAACTCCGAATACTGTCTCTGAAGACTCGAAGGTTCCAAACAATCCGTAACATTAAGATTATCGACATATCGACACTCTCTCTTCTGTATGCAGTAAAATGGAAGCGGTTGCTTCAAACCCCGGTATAGATTTGAGATCACTAATCCGGATGAAATAGGATCTATTCTTTGATTATCATTAAAGACCAGGCGGCTTAGACATGATTATATTCTAGGTTGACGCAGTCGCATGGTATTTCCCATAATTTGTATGCTTTTCTACAAACTAGGTAATAGAATATAAAACTTATTTGTCAATATGGAG
Source organism: Bombyx mori (assembly GCF_030269925.1). Taxonomy (NCBI): domain Eukaryota; kingdom Metazoa; phylum Arthropoda; class Insecta; order Lepidoptera; family Bombycidae; genus Bombyx; species Bombyx mori. The sequence continues at coordinate 12,329,174 of NC_085111.1, forward strand.
TTTCATATTATAAATACAACATAAAGGTATATTCAACATATTGAAACCATTCCAGGTGAATATGTATTGAAATAACAATAATTTAAGATCAGAACGATTTATTACATATCAATACGCTTCTATACAATAACAGACATCGCGGGCATTCGCTTTATTAAAAAAAAAGTACGCGTAATTTATGTGGTTTACCCTGCACGAAAGAATTTGGAATCTGTCATTTCATTAGCCATTTGTTTGTTTGTGGACATAAAATGCCATTCCTTTCTTTAATTAAAGCATTTCATGTGACGTGCAAGAATACAACACTAAAATTAAGAAACTGTTACAAATTTTTGATTACAATAAAAAATGCATAGATAAAAATTTAAATAAATTTATTTGAAAGAGTTTTATGATACCACCCGGCTAAGTTATAATTAAAGTTCTTATTAGGTAGACATAATATACCATGTAGATATACATGTATACCAAAGTAGACATGTATACCAAATTAGTGTTAGTTAATTTATAGTTTGTTTATATTTACAGTGATATCAAACTGTCTTATTATTGTCAGAATCAAACCAAAATTAATTTAACTTTCTCATTAAAACATAACAAGGTCTACGTTCAATGATTTATAACCTTGCTAGTTAATACATCAAACTTGGTAGACAAAGAAATGACTTGAAAAGTTTCGTTTTCTAAAATTACAGTACATAATCGTCATAAAATAAAATATTTAATTCGCACTTATTCAAATTTCCAGAGTAAGCTGATATTAAATATCAGAATAGAAAATGATTTGCGATAAAATAATAAACAAATAAAAATATTCTTAAAACTAAAAGGCGGCAAAACAACCTTACTTTTTTGGCCATAGGGAATATAAGCACGATTTAAATTGACGACTGACAGAATACACATTTTTATCATAAAACTGATCTTAAAATAAGATTGCATTGTATTTAAATACAAAAAACTACCTAATGAATGGCTTTATGACATATAGGGATGTTGAAGGAAAAAAGAATAGAGACTAAAATTTCGTTAGTAAAAAAAGGCGTCGTTTTGACAAAAATCAATTTGCCGCCGCGTTACATTTACATTTGGACCGTGTATTTTGAAAGTGGTGTAAGTCCATTTTTGAGAAAAATGAGCTATCACGTAATTCATGCTTAATTTTTATGTAAATTTTTTATATATAACTAGTCCGTGTTTAATTTCTCAAAAAAATCCCATGTTTTGTACAACTTAAAATCGGTCGGTAAATGAAATTGCATAATCATCGATTATGAAAGTGGTGTAAGTCCAATTGACAGAGGTGGGTGGCATAGCCAAACTTCATATGATTTGCCTGTATTTTTAAATCAACAACCTTTAATTTTCTCGAAACAAAAGAAAATGGATTTACACCACTTTCAAAATAAACGGTCCATTTATTCATTGATTTCATTGTACGCACAAAAAGTTACTCGTTAATTTGTACGCAAATTACATACTTGATTTTAACGACATTTCGACGTAGAACTTTTAGCGTGTAACGTCTTTAGTTGCATTTAAAAAAAAAATGAAAAATTTTATTCAACATCCCTCTTGGATAAATATTTCTATAATATGGAGTATTCAACGTAAATGTATTTTTATCCTGAATGTTCTTTTTCCTTCTCAATTTCACCTAATGCTGCTGAATAACCGTTAGTCAATTAAAAGTCTCTAAAGTTCAAAGTAACAGTTACATGAACATCATCGATAGTATTTCGAAAAAGCATCCCTTTCTAGAGTCGGGGTATATTACTCAAAATCTTTAATAAACTTGAAGCCGCAGCCACTGGAAATCGCAAATTACCTTGTCTGATTTACTTCGTATGTGTACAATCAATAATATGCAAACGTAATCTTAACGCGACTTTTTGATCAAAACTAAGATAAATTCAGTATTTGAGTCGACTATTATCAAAGCCGGTAATGTGACTTTTGGACAATTATTGGTAAATCAGAAAAACGAATTATTGACTTTGTATTCCATTGGCAGTCACAAAACTGTTCTGAACGACATCTTAGATAAATAACAGGTTAAGTATTAACCTTTATTTAATGCAGGTTTTGAACATTATTCTTTGAAGGAGACGATTATATTCAAATCAATCTGTATTGACATATCAATAACATTTTTTTGTCCAAATACACAGATTGCCTGCCACCTTTGATAATAGACGACTCATTTACCGTTCCACTCTTAAGCGCGTTAGTTTCGCATGAGATGTGACGCCGTCATGTTTTTTTATGTGCAGCGGCATATATGTCATAGGTAGGAGTGACGTAAATCAGCGTATTGTAAAACTACACATCCTAGTATTACTATTGAATTTCCAGTTCTGTGCACGATGGCGGCTTCTAGTTTGTTCAAAGTGGTTTTTTTCTGATTTACAAGAGAACAAATATTTCTCGAAATCACAGGCATAAAAGGTCTTATATTAATTTTCTCAACCTTTCAAATTAAACATTTCAATTTGTAATTAGTACGAACTTATTACAAGAAGATCTATGCGACAAATTTTTGGATAATTAGATATCTCGAGATAAAAAAAACGAACTACACAGGAATCACTAATCCCTAAGTTACTGTGCGATCATAATTCGTTATTAAGAATTTTATGACAATTTAAATGTATATTGTTCGAGGTTTCAAAATTTAAAATTCACATATATATATTTTAAATAATATTTAGTTTCACATTCAAAACAAAGAAAATTTTACTATTATTCAAATGAGATGTTTTCATCAAAAAAATACTATCGTTTAAATTATTTGGATGGATCGTCCTCATCTAGATTATTTACTTATATTAATCAATTCTAAAATTACAATATGACCTTCATTTTAAAGTACGCTCTACTGTAAACTAAAACATATAATATGTATGTATGTATTTACAAACATACAAAAGTGTTAACAAATTCTTGTCTTTTGTGAGATACCCAAGAACCAACAATAATTGCACTTATCTAAAAAATATATTTCCTATCATCTTTGTCCTTACCGATACAACAATATTATTTATTTATGTAATGCATATAAATATACCATATATTAGTTATTATTAGAGTGCTTGAGTTCATATTTTCAAACGATCGTATCGGGGTCCTTGGATACTGACCTCCATGAATTGTAACATTTGATAACACAGCTTTTTGCTTAATAAAAACGTGATATAGCCGATATCGATTTACAGCGGGTTCAATGATTAGTTTGAATGTGAAGGCGGTTCATACGGAGGACCCATCGAACTATAGATCACTGTATTTTTTAAATTTCATCAGCTGTTTAATTGTTATAAAAATTCAAATGAAAAAAACAATAATTATTAAAAAAAAAAAACTACAGTAGGTACATAATGTGCACTTCCCGATTCTCGCAATCAAACACAACACAATATGAAAATACACTTATCGCTCAATAATATTAATTAGCAATACATTACGACGAAAGCGATAACAGCAAACGAATTAAAAAAAAAGCTAATAATAATAATTATTATTATTTTCAAATACATAAACAATACCGTTCGCGTTTGTTTCTCTGTCAAATGATTTGATGTTGAACATTTCACGATATTAAAATCGACACGAACAAAAAAAAAAAAAAAAAACATTTGTAAATTTGTTTATGTATTTAAAGATGCCATTAACTCTACAACAAAATAATGTCTACTTACATAAGTAATTATTAATTAAGTCGCATACTGTTAATGCGAAACGTTATCAATTAGTTTTAAAGCACAGTACGTTTCCGGCGTTTTTTGCTACAGCTGAGGCGGTTCGAACGGACATGTCCGCGTCCGGCGTACTCGCGTCCGACATTTAATTATAAGCTTTGTCGTTCTTCGCTTCTTAAACGTTAAAAAACCTTTAGAATCTGTACAAAGCGTTCAGTTACTAAGCCACTGACGACGCCCCAAAAAAATTCGAGAGCTCCAATCATCACAAATATATTCATTAGAAATCATCAATGAAAATAATAACAATATAATGATAAAAATACATTATAATGCTTTCACTATTATAACAGCATTTAAACTAGTGTTAATATTTATTATTGCTAGAACTTAAGGCAGGCAACGTAACGTCAATTAAGCAGCCGTCGTTTGCTACGAATCAACAATGTACTAACTAATCGGTTACATTATTTCAATCAACCTTTACCTAATGAGGACATCCTTTACATACTTAAGTGAATTTAACGAAAGTAAATCCTGGCAGTATATTTTAAAGTGAAAAAAAAACGTAAAAATAAAAAAAATCTTACGTCTCAACATAATCATGTTTGTGTATGTAAAATTTTATATACATATTTATTTTGCTAAAGAATTTTTAATTATTGCACAAAAATGTTTATACTTTAAGTCGGATATTTTATAATAAGGGCATAGTGTGAATTGAACACGAACTTCCTGGCGAGAAATTTTTATCTAGCTAAAAAAGTGGTAGACATTTGATAAGTTTTACTTTGTACTAGGTAGAACAGGGATGTGAAGTATTTTATAAGAGTAATCTAGAATTATCTATATTTGTTTTGTACACCCATCGACACAAATAAGAGAGAATCGAGGACAGAAAATACCCGTAGTATTATTTATACCGATAATATTACGTCTATGTTAAAAGAAAAATATTTTTGGTTTAATATTTTTTATACGATGCGCGACAAAAGGCACCGGCGGTAAATAAAGTACGGAACGAATCAAGGCAAAAAATATCAATATTGCTTCTTGAAGTAAAGCTGTCCGTTTTAAGGTCTCGACAATACAATTGTTGAATTAATAGGCGGGGTATCAATTTTATAAAGAAATACGTACTTAACAAATGCTCACGATTGACTTCCACGGTCAAGGAATAAAACATCGTGTAATAAAAATCAACACGCTAAATTATAATTTGCGTAATTTCTGGTGGTGGGACCTCTTGTGAGTCCGCACGGGTAGGTAACTACCACCCTGCCTATTTCTGCCGTGAAGCAGTAATGCCTTTCAGCTTGAAGGGTGGGGCAGCCGTTGTAACTATGCTGAGACCTCAGAACGTATATCTCCAGATGAGTGGCGCATTTACGTTGTAGATGTCTATGGGTTCGAGTAACCAATTAAGACCAGGTGGGCTGCGAGCTCGTCCACACATCTAAGCAATAAAAAAATTTAATTTCATTAAACACAAAGCGTGGCGTGCAACTCTAAATGAACGTGTAAGCGGTTGTTTACATCGACTTCGTGTGTATCCGTTCTACTATACACTGTGTATTGCCAGCGACGGTTTCAAGGGTGTTAAAAATGAAAACAATAAAGATGGCATTCCCGTTCCCTGGAAATACAATAGCTTAAATAGAAACTGCCAATGCCGTGTATATTACTTATGGGTATCGTATTAACGCAGACGCGAGACGAAACTCGAACATCGGATAATATAAAGCAAAGATGAATTAATATATTATATTATTTTATGATACATCCGTTATTTTTGTTTTCGTACGGATATCTTTGATGCCACGACCGGGTCTTAAGGCAGGATTTGGGGGACGCCTATGCGAAAGCAAAACAATCTTAGCCGATGTCAAATGCAAAGAAAAATTAAATGAATCGTATGTACCTAAATATGAAATAATTGTTAATAAAGGCTTCTTTATCTTTCTTATTTTATATGAAGAAAAAAGAAAAAAATACAGAAATATTAAAAAAAAAAACAATCCGAATATATAATTGACGAACTGCTAAATCGTACCGTCGCGTCATGATGTCTTTTAATCTGAATCCGGGTTGCCAATTGAATTGTAAAGCTGCACGAAAATAAAATCGAAAAACTGACGGAAGAGTCGTCGTGTCAGTATCAGCCTATGACTAGAGAAACGAATCAATTTCTCAGAAAAAAAAAACAAAAAAATTTAAGAACTTTTCAACTTTGATAATATTCAATAATTAGTTAACGGAGCTTTATAATACCGTTATAAGAAAAGTGCGTAATAGTGTTAGTCATGGATCTTTTTTTATTGTACCTGCTGACCCGACTGGGATTTTCTTGTCTAATTTTTCTCTTGACTAATCTTGTCCAAATAACGTCATTTGGAATATTATTAACAATATTTTAAGGCCAAAAAAATAACAAAATCGAACCAGACGTTCTCAAATAGTTCAATAGCATATTTCAATTCAGTTTAAATATATAAAAAAAAAACTACAGTCTTATAAAGCTCCAATAACTTATTACGAATAAGAGCAAAAACCATTTATATTTTAGTATAACTGATCTGTCAATGATGGATAAGAACGAATAGAACTTCTGTTAAATTAACAACGATAGAAAATTAAATAAAAAAAGACATAGTCTAAATAAAATCCTCAATTTTTTCAGTGACGCCATTATCTATGGAGTTACACACAATTTTATTACATAGCTGGTCTTCATTTACTAACGCAAATAATCTGTAATCTGACTGTAATCTTTTTTTAAGAATAAATATACAAACGGATGTGAGAGTTTGAACTTATTATTCGCTAAAAATAATTGGATTGTAATTGCATTCTAATAAAGCGATTTACACGTGGATGGATGCATGAATGAACTATACACTACTACACTACTCTCTGCCAGGAAAAGCTGCAGACATTTTATCATAGAAAAAGATAAGATAGAAAAAGTTTAAGCTATCATTTAATTAATTACTCTAAAATTTAAAGATTAAAAGTAAATGGGTTTTTAATTGTTCATATTCAATTACTTATATTTAATAAATACACATAGGTTTACTCCGTTTATAGAACTAGTTGACACCAAAATATATAACTATGTTTGTTTTGTTGCTTTTTTTTCCCCGAGTACCGTGAAGTACTTTGATTGCGATCATTTTATGACTAATTACTCTATGGTTCGTAAAATTTTATTTATAACTATACACTATTTTTCTATCCTAATATGAAAACTGTGTAATGTTTTTGTCCGATTTTTTTAACACTCAGCATCACCCTAATAATTTATTTCATTACAGCAAGCTATATATGTTTTACCCTGGAATATAAAATATGGCCCAAGATCATTAATACACACTCTACATTAATTTGTTGTTTAAATTATCAGTATCTAGTATGTTCTAATTAAGTTAACTCATTTAAAGAACCTACGGTAGTTGCATTTTACTCGTTATAAATAACCAATAAACAATAATTGAACACAAGTCTGAGATTTAGGTGAAAGTTAAAAAATAATTCTTATGGATGTGTAACAAATTAACTTAGGAAACGTATCTATGGTCAGGGCACGTGCGCAGCACCCCCGAAGGTTTGTTATATCAGTAAAAACGAAAAATAATGTAACGTAAACAAAATGACTCAAGTTGATGTCCGCGATGGTGTCTAGTCTGCACTCAGACGTCCGCGTTGTAGATGTGTCCTTCAACAACAGCTGTACCAATATACCTATAACCTACCAATATTAAGTGTATTATCTATGGTAGTACCTCACGATTTGTCGGTTACCATAGAAACGCTTTTATTTGCCGCCGGTCCCGGACACGGTCTTTAATCAAAATAATTTTTGAAAACAAAAAAACTAGACCACAAAAAAATACAATTGTGAACGTCTCTTTTTTTTTTAAAGTTGGTTATAGAATGCTCTGATTGTATTCAAAAAATGATTCATTTTGACATGATACCGTCCACATACAAATCACGCGGCAAACTGAATGAATTAACTACGAATTTTTACATTTAGAAGTTTCCACGTCTTCTAGATGTGCCTGTTAATTTTATATTTTAGTAATAAAAAACTAGTAGAGTCTGTCTTAAGTAAATGTTAGGTAAGTAGTGTCTAACAACTATCTGTTATATTTAATATCTGTCATAACAATATAGATACGACGATAAACACGATTCATGTGCATTCATTTCACTAATATGTTACTTAAAGTTCATTTTACTAACATTATGTTTTCACTTGATAAAGGCATTACGTTGCTTTATTTTATTTGGACTTGCATATCGCTTAAAGTAAGTATAGAAATTAATGATTTTATTTATATTTCATTTGATTTAGATTTTTTCTTTTGTAAAATATTTCCTATTTATTGAGCTTCGATTCAGTAATCATAGATTTAAAAAAACGCTTGTTTTCATGAATCCGGTACAATAATTGTTACGTTGCTCTATGGCTTAGTGAAAACTGTCATTTTTGTTTTGTTTATATTAAAAAGAATACAAAACAATAAAGTTAACCTTCGCTGCGAACTGATTTATACGAGAGTTTTGTATTTGGTGGTATATTCAGTTTCGTTTTTTTTTCTTTTTTTGTAAAATGTAGCTCGATAGTTACACCCTGAGATTAATCTTATAATCTAATACGCAGTACGTAAAGTAATGTGTGATAAGTAAAATAAAAAAGTTGAACGATCAACTGTGAAATATTTAAATATTACAGTCGAGAGGGTGAGTGTGTGAAAGATAAGGGCTGAATGTTCGAGAACTGTTTCTCCGCGATACAATCGACGGCGGAAACGTTGGGAGTGAAAGTTTGTGTTTCGTTAGATATGTCCCTATGAGTTAGATAATTCGACGCTTGAAAGACAAACGTGACTAAGCGACAATGCGTGAACTTTACAGTAGACTAATTTAAAGTTGAAATACCTGAAAAAAAAATTATTATTACTACTATTATACTATTTTAACGAATCTAGCTGTGGGATTGATATGATTTTAATAGACCTAGAAATATTTTTTTTTTTTGCGCATCGATAGCGGTTATTGCCTATCGTTTATGTACAAAGCAGTTATTGTCGCTTAGTCACGTTTGCCTGTCAAGCGTCGAATTATGTTTGAGTTGGCGGGGCGCGCGCGGACCCGTCGGCTTTAGGCGAAGTACATGACCTTCTTGACGTTCGAGAACTGTTTCTCCGCGATACAATCGACGGCGGAACGTTGGGAGTGAACGTTTGTGTTTCGTTAGATATGTCTCTATGAGTCGTCTGCGTTAGGCGAAGTACATGACCTTCTTGGTGACGGCGTGCACGGTGATGGCGCGCGCCATGGCGCCGGGCGTGCGGTCCTCGCTGCAGGCGGACTGGTGGCTGCCCTCGCCCGAGTCGTGCTCCTTCTCGACGAGGTGGTAGCGCGCGCGGAAGGCGACCAGGTGCGCGTAGTAGGCCGGCGCCGGGATGGACACGGAGCGCGTGCAGCGCACGTACGTGTGGCACAGCTGGTACGTGAGGCACTGCAGCTCGTCCGAACCGAAGTGGTTGTCGTCCCACAGCACGTGGTAGTGCGACGGCCGCGACGTACCCTGTCGGCGACACAACAACATCACTATGCCATCTAGTTACTTAGTATCAGTCAATTCAATACGCGCGCATTGCTGTTTAATCCTCAAACACAGCCCACCGAGTTTCTCGCCGGATCTTCTCAGTGGGTCGCGTTTCCAATCCGTTGGTAGATTCTGCGAAGCGCGGCTCTTACAACTATAAGTATAGTTACAACGGCTGTCCCAACCTTCAAACCGAAACGTATTACTGCTTCACGGTAGAAATAGGCAGGGTGGTGATACCCACCCGCGCGGACTCAGAAGAGGTCCTAGCATCAGTATACCAGATTAGAGAACGGCCGATTGAATCGTATTGGCACGTACCTGGATGCCCTGGTGACTGCACAGGTAGAAATCGAATTCGGTGGGATGCGTGATGCCGAGGTCGACCGTGGTCCCGGCCGGGATGTTCCCGGACTTGCCGGACTGCTCCTTCTTGTCGGCGCAGAACAGCCGCGTGTGATGTCGCTTCTGTACCACGATGAAAGTGATGCCCGGCTTGTACTCCGCTTCCAGCTGTAACCAATATGATATTATACGTGACTACTATTGAAACTATTCAGTAGCATAAAGTACGTTGTTACATTCTTTTGTACAGGTTACAATTATCCCGAATGTTATTATTTAGGTCATTGACCTTAATTAGCCACAGAGTCACGAGATCCGACTTCGATTGAATTGGTCGTATCTTATATGGTTTCCCGCGTGTATGACAATAATAACAAGATAAAACTCTTAGCTTTATCCTAATCTGGAAGATATAATTATAGGCGATTACTTTAAATAAACGATTCATAATAAAGAAACATCTTTATAGTTAAGCAATAATTAAAATTTGTCTCAAACACCAGGTACAAAAGTAACTTAGGCACTATCCAGATGACTATTACGAACAGAGTATTACGTATGAAATTATATTTACTAAACGGTTTGTTTTATGTAACCTCTGCATTAAAGTACATCAATTAATGTCTTGTTCTGAGGTAGCACCCAGCCTTCAAAACTTGTTTGGTAATACTGCACTTTTCACGACATAAATAAAATAACATATAAGTGATAATGATTGGGTTAAAATAATGAATAAACGTAAAGTCAATAAAATGATTAATAAAATAATAATGACCTTGATACAAGCCTCCCTCACAGCAGTCAGCTCATGCTGTAAGACGTGCAGGAACTGGCCTTCGGAGATGCCGTCGCGATACATGATGATCCGGTGGGGTTTGAATCCGCCGGTGCTCTTGTAAAACATGATGAGCAGCTCCTGGACCATGCTGCTCATTTCGTGAACTATCTCTTGCCTGTAAAAGGATTTTATTGAATATAATTTTTCGCGTAGATGGTCAAAGACCTCACGTATGACCTCACAGCTCGCTTTGTTCGTAAGCGATTCCCAGGGCTCAATTTAAAAACCTTCATTTAGGTTTTATTGCAGTGTGAAACTAGTAATGAAGAAAATCTGTATGGCTTGTTTTGCACCAATATAATTGGTAGGACGGTGGTACCTCCCGATTCGAACTGGAAAACACGCTCCACTAATCTACTTCTAAAGTACTAAATTTATTTTACGTTTTATAAATTTCTGAATAGACCTTATATGATGTATCTTTAAGGAAACTTGCTCTTGCGAATTAAGCAAAAAATTACTAATTAAACTATTTAACATTCTTAAACACTAAGTAAACGTTTTTTTCAGTTCAACAAATTCAAATCTAACAACAACAAAAGTGACATCCCAGATTTGTCCCTATTCTAACTCTAGTCTCTATTCCCGCCAATCTACTGTAGTTGGAACAACTCTACCGGCGAATAGGTAGGGAAATAATAATATACGACTACGTAATATGGAAGGGCTGGTTACCGGTGCTGCTGTACCCTGACGGTGGCGGCGTACCGCGACGGATGCGCGTCCATGGAGCCGACGACGGCCGCGATGGAAGGCTTCTTGTTGTCACCGGCGGGCGGGTGCGTCACGTCCACGCCCAGGAAGATCACGGGCTCGTTGAACACCTGCGCGACACAAACGACAGAATTAGACTGTTAAAAAGAACTAGTCCCCCCCCCCCCAATAGTCGAAATTCGACTATAATTAATAGAAATTATAAGTTTGAACATTATTAAGATTCTATTGTCAAGGACTATTAAAATTCTATAGTCACCGATTTCGCTAAGACTACACTTTATTTAGACAAATCTTAATAATGACAAACAATATTTATTCTATACTCAATTTGGCCACATACTATAAGCAATAAGAAAAGTTTGACAAAAAACAAAGAGTATGCATGCGTGTGCGTGTCAAATACACGGTAGTGCGCATAATGTTTTTTTATCGATTTAATAAATAAAAATGCATAATTAACAAAAATATTAACATTCTACACTCCTTCTCTATATTCTCTATAGGTGTGGGAAATTTCATACTCTTCCGTCTGCGCAATTTTCGTAAAGAGGGGTACAAAGTTTTTGCTTCACGTATTAATATATAGATAAACTATTACGGACCACTTCTATCTATCTCGCTCTAATAATGTTCTTCATGACGCATGTGATGAATGACATTATGACATATCCTTCAAACGATTTAAGAGGTAGCGTTAGGTTGCTGTCGATGCTGATGTCCATGAGCGACGGCTGCCGTACATCAGGGTAACAACATACACTAATTTGTTGGTTGCAACCGAACGCCACTAGATGTCGTTCTACACTTCCACATGCGTTCTAATAACAACTGTAGAAAAGTTTCACGGGTTGAACGAAGATCATAAGCCTTAGAAGTTGGATCGATGTAAATTAAAAATTGATCAACAATAATTGCCCTGATGTGTGTGTGAATGAATAAAAAATTTGGAATTGAAAATTTCAGCAATAGGTCAACAGCCTAATCGGCACGATCAATGTTGCATTCGATCAGCATAGAGGGTCGGCTGTTACACCAACGTATATTTTTATCGACTGTTACACCAACGTAGATTTTTATCGACTGTTACACCAACGTAGATTTTATCGACTGTTACCTTTGGGTACAATTTGGGTACAACGTACTCTGTAGCCAGTAATTATAAAAGTTTCTTAATTTTCATGGATGATCGTATTACACTGTTGTAACAAACCTTCGACATGGAAATAATCGACCCTCATTACCACAATTCAGCCTTAGTTAATGAACGTGATGACCAACAATGAGACCTTTAAATGTGTAACTGATACAATCTCTTCGACCTACCTATCACTCTAAGCCATGAACGGGCAAAAGTGTGAAGTCACTTTGCACTAATTGGTTTTATAACAATGTTCCGGTCACCATAACTGATGTGTAATGGAATTATTTCATAAAATTCAAGACATTAATAAAACAATGATTCAATAAACAATGCTCTTTCTACAATATCTGTAGGATCCCCGTTCTACATTGTAAATCTTATGCTTTAAAAGTACTTACAAAAAGAATAAGTACTAGAGAAATCGAGATTAATCGCCGTTGGAGTCTGGTACCATGGAATCGCATACCGATTCCGGCACGTCAGTCAACGCGCGGTGTAACCTTACCTTCGGACGAAGAGATGGAACGAGAATAGAATTAATGCCTCCCAGTTTAACATTAATTTTTAAACATAAATTACTGAGGGTCTGCGGTGAAGTTTTGTTTACGTTCTTCGCTTGTACACATTGAGTTGCCATTCCCAATACTGTGTCACCAACTCTTTTTACTTCGGCTGTAACAGAATTATACTTTAGTTTTTCTCATTTTTTCGATTTACTTATACCAGGTATGCCCAAAAGGGTATAGGGTTCCGTTAACCATTGTAAGGGAACGACGGCACTTTGCAATAATGAATGTAATTTGTGTTTTGTTAAGCCTTGTCACTCGATTTCTTAATTGCTTTTTACAGTTCAAGTCGATTGTTATTAAAGAGTTAATTAAGCATAGTGGAGACGGAAAGCCTGTGTTTATGAAAGACATTTTTTTATTGTCATAAGTTTTTTATTCCCATACGCGTTTGTGTAGTCATAATTCGCTCAATTAGTGTTTATTACGGCGTGTGTAAAACAATAGTCAAGGGTTGGTAAAAGCACATTTTGTTTACATCTAAATTCTAGTAATTTCGAAACTATTAGCTTTTTAGCTTAATTTTCCTTCAAATAAGTCATTTCTCCCAGAAGTAATTTCATGACAGAAAGGCGATATTAAAAAATACTAGTGTAACTTGTTTCGGTTTTTGTCGTCATCACATAACTTTACTTTATCCTTTTGCATGACTTTTTTTTCCAACAAAATTAAATAATAAATGTTGAGAAAATGTATTTCAGCTCAGGATAACAAAATACTACTTTTTTTACGGCATTAACAACTTTGATAGTTACCTGAAACACTGTCTAAGTGTGCCACATATTTTCTTAGTAGATACATTATTAATAATAATTAATTTGTAAAAGAATACTCATATTAATTTTATTTAAAAAAAAATAATAATTTAATATTAATTTATTATATTTTTCTTACCATAGACAGGTGTTTTTCCTGGTAACACGACGACAACGAGCTGTAGCTGCACAAATGTAGACTTTAAGTATTTAAACATAGGCTCCACTTGGTCTGGCCCTGTAGCGTACTTGCAGAAACAGGGTTGCCCTATTATTGGCATGCCAGCGTCGTTGGATATCTTTTGAAGTTGTTGAGTAAAATTCCTAGTGAAATAAACATTACTTTTAAATATGGATTTATAAGAGTACATATATAAATTACAATGCCACTAAAATTTTAACATAACCGGTGGCTTCAACTGTTTATTGGTAAATAGGTCATTTCGTAGGCAAAGGCTTGGCTCTGTCCCTGGCATTTCTGAAGTCAATGAGCGACGGCAAGGGCATTAAAAAAAAAGAAGAAAAAAACTTATAAATTGTCTTACTTGAGAGCATCCTCTCGTACTGTTCTTTGTGGCGCGAAACATGCTATCGCCCATACTCTTATCTCGACTCCCATAAAAAACTGTTTTCCTCGCATGTCCCAAACTCCCTGATTCGGTAATGCTTGCTGTGGGAAAATAGTATAATGTAAAAACCATAAGTTTTTTTACAAAACGATTTTATAGATAATTCACGAGAATTAGATAGGCGTTTGCGTTTTTTTTTAATATGGAGACAGTAGTTACTAATATATTTTATTTCATTTTTAAATGAACTTTCAGTCATGATTTCATAAATTCTCAGTTCCTGAATCTTGCTTTAGATTTTCCATGAAACACATTTTAAAACTGGATCATAAATTACCACATTTATGGTCAGATTTTTCTATTAGCATTTTTGTTGAAAAAAATTGGGAATAAACGATATTGGTCTATTGCAAATCAATAAACACTTTTTAAAAAAAGAATTATAATTACAAATTTCACCTGGTAGGTAGGTAACTTAGAATTAGGATAATAATTAGCATAGCCACATCCTTGATCCTGATTTAGAGATGGCATAGCCAGTGAATTTTCTATTTGATGCAGATTACATTATTTTATAAATATGATGCAGGAAATAATTTTTTTTTCTTAAAAATAAGAGTCTGCAAAGTTTTCTCTGTTCTTTCTAAACTGTTCGGAAGCATTGGTAAGCTTTTGTCATGACATGATAATGTAATTAATTTATACCCTGTTTACATTTTAAATATAACATTCAATGAAAGGGTTGCAGCTGTTCTTCTTTTGAGTTCAAATCATGAATGTACTTGCTTAATTTTAAGTAACATAATGGGTACATCTATGAACTAATGAATCCAGACAAACTTTGCTGTCATTATCATTAAACATGTGAAATACACCTCTTGTATGAAAACTACTCCCACACACTCCAATCGCATGTTAACAGTTTCTAATGGAAACCTTTCTAAAAGAGCTCAAATCAAAATCACGACTTAATCAGATAAACAATTGGTAAACGCATGGAATGGGTACAAATCTGCAAACGTTGAAATCTTTTGTAGAGGTATTATTATAACACTAGCACATAAATTAATTTATATTCCCTTATTAATGTAACTAGATGATGACTAGAGGGTTTTTTTTTGATAACGCCATCTTGTTGTGTCTTTAAAGCGGTTAGTTGCCCTCAATTAAGAAAAATAGTATTATTATTCGCCAATAGATGTCAGGAAGAGTTAATTATTGAAAACACGAATAAAACAACATTTTCTGAAAATAAATCGTAGCTAGATCGATTTATAGCCCCCGAAATCCCCTGTATACTAAATTTTATGAAAATCGTTGGAGCCGTTTCCGAGATTCAGATTATATATATACAAGAATTGCTTGTTTAAAGGTATAAGATAAGATGAGGATTAGTTACCTGTCCACCCAGTGAGGACACACGACCACCATATTGCAGCTTCGGCGGAGGTAGCACTCGGCCGCGAACCTCCATCATGTTATTGGATATGGTTAGCCCAAATTCTTTTACATACGAATCAGTATTGAAGTTTGCTCGACGGACCAAATTATTGATTTCCCTCTCCCTTTAAAAACAATTTTGCAAATTATAAAACAACTGCAAGAAACTTACACAACAAATTCAAATGAATTGTATGACAAAAAAATGACATCATTAATTAAAAATCAAACCTGCTTGTTTTATGAATTTGTGTATGTTCTGAGCATGTATGGTAGCATAATAGCATTATATAAGTCTCAGTACCTAATTCTACTGAGATACATACCATACGACCAGTATACAATGCATTTTTTTTATTGTTTATATAGGTGGACGAACCCACAGCCCACATGGTTATTAAGTGGTTACCGGAGCTCATAGACATCTACAACGTAAAAGCGCCACCTACCTTGAGATATAGAGGTCCTACCACCATTAAAGTAAAGGCTTCGACCTACTGTAGCAAGATGGGTGGCAGCCAAATCCCAGAATGATGCCTATAAGGCTTGATTGGCTACTTAACAAGAAGTGGGCTGTAAGTTTTTTCATCATCTTTGTAAAAAAATATACTATAAAACTTACTTGGATGAATTAGAAAACATATAAATATTAGTAATTACTTACTAATTTATTAGACTTTGTTTTTAATCAGTAGACAGTATAATAATTGATGATAATAATAATAATTATAATAATTTATGGTACACACCTGTCTGGAGCGGAACGTGCTGTTGCTTTGATCATGGTTGATGTTTGCATATCTGTTAATTTTTTTATACATCTCTGTCCCGGAACAATATTACAAACTTCAAGAGGTAGGTATGTGTGTTTGTGTTCCTGGCCTACTTGTAAACATGGCAGATGAGGGTATCTAAGCTTCATCTTATATTTGTCCAAAAAATATTTAGCTACTGTGCATTCTACTGTTTGTCCATTTTCTAGTTGAAGAGGAAAACTGAAATGAATAATGGAAATTGTATTCAAATTTAAATATTTAACATGCTTAAAACTGAGTATTTTGATTTAGATTTCATATATTCAGGAATAGATAAAAATTGTTTTTCCTTAACGTCTGAAATAATGGCATGATATATATTGTTTAAGGTATATGTATATGGTAATAGTATATATTATCACTTACGACTGCATTTGAGCAGGCCTACGTGTCACATTGCACACTCTGTATTTACGCTTCATAGTACCACAATGCGTGATTTCTATTTTCAAACCTTTAATTTCTTTAGTAAACTTAACTCTCTGTGAGTCTGTTAATGGTTTTCTTTGGTCATTAATATCTCGTATATCAAGAACTTCACACATGAACTCTATAACGGGCTGAGCTTTATAAAAAGCAGTTGCTGACACTGTAATAGTGAAAAAAAACAGTGTTATATTATTTGTGAAAATCATTAGGTGAAATGTCTATTTCAATAATAGAATGTATACATACCATCAATATTAAGCATCATTTTCCATTGGCTTGGTCTCACCGATTGATGAAAACCAAACCAAACTTCTCGTCCACCACCAAGGGGATGATAATATCCCTCTGGTGAAGAGAAAAATGAGCGTCCAACAGGGGTATACATCATTGATGGTAAATGTCTCATCACTACATCCAGAGCTAAGATTGCATCATAAGGGATTTGTCTTGTGCGACCTTCCAATGCCTCTTCCAGTGCAAACAATGAAACCTAAAATCATATTTTGGGCA
Organism: Bombyx mori; assembly: GCF_030269925.1. Lineage (NCBI taxonomy): Eukaryota > Metazoa > Arthropoda > Insecta > Lepidoptera > Bombycidae > Bombyx > Bombyx mori. The sequence goes on from NC_085111.1 coordinate 12,346,614, forward strand.
TTTTTCATGGTATGCAAACAAGTAAATTAATATATTTTTTTGTTTTTACAGACAGACATGATAATTTCATTAACAAAGAGCACATATGGTATTTATCAAAGGTCAGTGTGACAATTTCTTTAGCATTTCTTACTTAAAACATCTGAACATCAGGGACATTGGGATGTATGTACTTTTCACAAAATTCCTTATAAATAAGTCTGTTTATAGTATTTCTTAGGTCCTAAAAGTTCTGAGAGTCTAATTTTTTTATTAATATTTTTAAGAATTTTGTACTTTACAATCTAATTGAAACATCAAGAGATTATACGTGTATTCATCTTCATACGTGTACCATGAACAACCATCCAGGGGTAAGTCTTCTCTGGTTAAACTTGATTAAGCAATCACACCTTTTAATAAACTTTGATAAAAATCATGATTTACCTGAGCTACCCATTTAATAGTAACACGGAACACTCTGTCTTTTCCTTCACCAGGTAAAATTACTTCTAATTCCATTCTATCATTTCCTATGGGAAGAGGGTCTCTTGTGTACAAATTATTTCTTCCATCAAACACTGGTTTGAGGGCTCCAAATATTTTATTATAACAGTGCACCATTGTCTCAACTATTTCTCTATTCACCTAAAATGCAATTTGCAGGTTACTTTAGGATATATATCAGGTAAATTACAAGGAAACACAAATTTTCACAGTCAAAGTTTAGTCATATAAGTAATTCTTTTTTTACCTTCCTAGGGCATTTATCAGGTTGAATATTCACATCATAGTGATGAACAAACCCTCTTGGCATTGATATTTGAAAATGGTTTGCTCTCAGCATTATTGGCCTGCCCTCGTGGCCAAGGTTTGGTCGTCGAGGACATGTTAGCACTGGCAGATCTGGAGGCGCCGCTGCTGCTGGAGATACTAGTGGCAGACCTGCTGCACCACCTGCCACGCCTGGGGCCGGTGCTCCAACTGGTGCAGCGCTCGGAGCTACGGGCGCTGCTCCAGGCGTGCCAGCAGGTGCACCCACGGCTCCTGCAACACCTACTGCCCCACCACTCGTCTCCCCCGCTGGAGCTACATCGAAATAAACCCTTGCATTAACATTTTCCAAGATTCAAGATATTTTCGTTTTAATATTGTATTTAATCTTCTAGTATTATTATTTGGGGCACTCAAACAAAGAGTGATGCATCCTCGTGTGTTCTTATACTTACGTTGACCAACGGGGTACATCCTGTTATATTACGCGGATGAACAGGATCTTAAAAATCAAAGTCATAAAAAGGTTCCTCGTGCTGAAAAGCTGTTAAGTGCAAACGTTTTGATTTAATTTAGTTCAGATTGGATCTTTTACAATTTGATGATTTCGTTTGACATGAACAGCCTACATGACATTTCAGTGAGAGACATAGATCAATTTTGATAATTTTTTTCGTCAGGCACAGGAAAAGTAAACTATACATTGTTTTCGACGTTCTGCAAAAGGCAAAAGCCCAAGGACGAAAAGAGACTGACCTGACTCAACGAATATTGTAAACTAGCGGCCCACTCCGGCTCCACTCGGGTCTTTCACAAAAAATTCAACGATATTTGTCGTTGTTTTATTTTTTAAAATAAAAGAACACTTATTGCGGCATAACTATAATAGTTAGACATAGGCTGTCGCGACACTTTTTGTAAATAATAATGTGTTTTGCAAAGTCGTAGTTTATTATTTTATTCTATCATCAATAGTTTTCGCAGGGCACGCTATGTAAAATATTTTAGGAATTTTTTTTACACCTTGGGTTACATTATTGGAGTTTAAGTAAGGATCCCTAATTAAAAAAAATTAGATTAAAATAGCCTATATCACTCGGGAATAGTGTAGCTTCCAAACAGTGAAAGAATTTTTCAAATCAGTTCAGTAGTTTCGGAACCTATTCAATACAAACAAACTAATAACTTCTCTAATAACTTTCTCCTGGATTGTCCTCCCGTCATGACCTATGCAAGTGTAGTGTCCGCTCACGCGGCCCGCACTCACTTAAAATCATTCCAAATCATTAAATCCCGTTTTTGCAGGATAGCCGTCGGAGCCCCGTGGTTCGTCAGGAACGTCGACCTCCATGACGACCTGAAAGTTCACTCTAAGTAGAGTCCATCAGTAAGTATCTACAGTCGGCGTCAATGCGCCACTTCGATAAAGCGGCATGACATGAGAACCCTCTCATCGTGGCCGCCGGTAACTACATTCCCGATCCTGCGGAAAGAATGGAAAGCAGTCGACGTCGCCCAAAACACGTCATCTCGGATCCTCCCGATGCACTGACGGTGCTTTTAGGTACTTCAAGCACCGGTCACCGTTCTCGTCGAACCCGGCGCTTGCGACGAAGGGCTCGGCGAGTAAATTAACTCTCAGACACAGCCCACTGAGTTTCTCGCCGGATCTTCTCAGTGGGTCGCGTTTCCGATCCGGTGGTAGATTCTGCGAAGCACGGCTCTTGCTAGGGTTCGTGTCAGCAACGTCGTCAGGTTTGAGCCCTGTGAGCTCACCTACTAGTTAAGGTTACGCTGGAATAGCCTCTCAAGGCTACCAGCTTAGGTAGGAAAAAAAAAGGATTATCTTGCGCCACTCCTGCCTATCCTCGTCTTTGTGAATAGCAGCATGGACTGAAGTGTTGAGAGCGGAACCTATCTGATCCGACCAGTGCATTAGACTTCTGCCTCTGAGCCTTCATCCACATGTTGTCTTTTTTTTTTTTTTTTTTTTTTTTTTTATTGCCTTTGTAGGCAGACGAGCACACGGCCCACCTGATGGTAAGTGGTCACCGTCGCTCATGGACGTCAGCAATGCCAGGGGCAGAGCTAAGCCGCTGCCTACCATAAAGTACTCTCCGCAAGCCTCGTTTGAAGAAGGACATGTCATAGCGCTCGGAAAACACCGTGGAGGGGAGTTCATTCCAAAGCCGGATGGTACGTGGCAAAAAAGATCTTTGGAAACGCACTGTCGATGAACGCAGTGGTTCCAGATAATATGGATGAACTCTGCTCCGATGGCGGGAGGTGCGATGATAAAAAGGAGATGAGGGAATCATCTCGAATAATTCCTCAGAGCATTCCCCATGGACCATGCGGTATAAAACACAGAGAGAACCGAAGTCCCTCCGTAGACCCAACGGTTCCAAGCGATCCGCGAGAGCAGGACTATCGACCATCCGAATAGCCCGTTTCTGTATGGAGTCAAATGGAAGTAGCTGGTATTTGGGAGCCCCGGCCCAGAGGTGAGAGCAGTACTCCACGCGAGGTCGGACCTGCGCCTTATAAAGCGCAAGTCTCTGTCCAGGCGTGAAATACCGCTTCGCTCTGTTGAGAACTCCCAACATTTTAGAGGCCAATTTGGCTTTACCTTCCAAATGACTCCGAAACTGGACATCGCTCGAAATATCGACCCCCAGAATCCCGATACTCGCGGAAAGCTGCAGGGATACTCCTTGGAATTCCGGCGCCATGACAAAAGGGTCCTTCTTCGCAGTGAACGCGCAAACCTGTGTCTTCAATGGGTTAAACTGAACTGAATTCAGTTCACCCCACTTGGAGACCCGCCCCAGAGAGTTCTCCACTTCAGACACAAGTTTTAATCGCCTCTCGTGTACAACGCTTCGAGAGAGACTCTGATGGCCGATATATCGCGCATCCCCCGTGCTATCATCCGCATAGCAATGCATGCCATCAATAGACAGCATGTCATTGATATGCAGTATGAAAAGCGTGGGGGAGAGCACCGAACCTTGTGGAACACCAGCGTTGATGGTCATGGTATCGGAGCAGCAGCCGTCGACGACAACTGTGATGCTCCGTCCATCCAAAAAGCTAGCGATCCACTTGCAGAGTCCCTCAGGGATCCCGTATGCTGGAAGCTTCGATAGAAGTGCCCTATGCCAGACCCTGTCGAAGGCCTTCGCGATATCAAGGCTCACAGCGAGAGCCTCGCCCTTGCTTTCCAAGGCTTCAGCCCATTTATGTGTGAGGTATACAAGAAGATCGCCAGCTGAGCGACCATGACGGAAACCGTACTGCCGGTCACTGATCAGCTGGCGATCCTCAAGATACTTAAGAAGTTGGATGTTTATGATTCGCTCCATCACCTTGGAAAGCAAGGAAGTTATCGCGATAGGTCTGTAATTCGAGGGGTCCGACCGGTCACCCTTTTTGGGGATAGGGTGGACATGAGCAGTCTTCCATGAAGACGGAACCCTGTTGGTATTGTACGAGAGGCGATATAGACGCGTTAGCGCGGGTGTCAACTCAGGGGCGCATGTTTTTAGAACCACTGCGGGGATGCAATCTGGCCCACTCGACTTATGGACATCAAGAAACCGAAGCTCCTGTCTGACCGCACGCTGTGTGATGCGAATCTCAGGCATGGAGCTGTCACACCGGGAGATGTTGGGCGGCGTGGCTCCTCCGTCATCCAAAGTCGAGTATGAGGCAAAGAGCTTGACCAGAAGGTCAGCCTTCTCCTTCGCACTATGAGCCAGACTGTCATTGGACTTACGCAGTGGTGGAAGGCTAGACCTGCAGAAGTTACCTTCTGCAGCCTCAGCCAGCGACCAGAAAGCACGGCTCCCAGAGGGATAGCTATTCAGTCGCTCGCCAATTCTGGCAACGTGCTCCGACTTCGCCTTGGCAATAGCCTTCTTATAGGACCTAGAGGCCTGTTACCAGCCTGTCTGTTACCAGCAGCTTCTCTAAATTATCAGAACAAAATATTTGGACATTAATAACTTAAAAGTCCGATGAACATGCCACTTGAACCAATACTATTATTTATTTAGAACTAAAAACTTATTTTGTATTAAAATTGTAATTAGAAACAGGCTTATCAAAAGATTTTAATATCAAAATCTATGGAGATATTGGCATTCCAGATCACAGTAAGTACAAGGTTAACACATGGAATTCCATTAGGACTTTTTTACCAAATTGTCAATGTTGAGCTCGAGATTCGTTTTCAATTTCAAATTAATTTCATATTGTATTATTGCACTTTTATGTAACAGATATTTTTTGCACTTTATATACAAGGCTGAATGGGCTATGCCCTCTTTGCTGATACAATTGAACAAAAAAGTGGTCAATTGGATTTGGTCATAGACTAAATACTATATTGTGGTAGGTAGTATCGATTTCCGTGATTCCTGTGGGAAATAAATAATGTCTATTCCGTATAGCGGTACAATTAGAAGATCCAAAGGTGTTGTTTCAGCCATTGGAAAACAACTAAAAGCAGTTAATTTAAAGGCTGCTAAAAAAATTACCATAAAATTTGATCCATTTGGAGAAAACGCAACTCACACAAGGTAATTTCTTTATTCCGATAAATCTATGTTTACCGCACTTCTATTGAAATCCTATCTTTTCTAATTATAAATTTATATGCCTACAACCTTGTCTACTCAAATCTAAGGAGATCGGTAACCTACAAGCTAAAGATTGGATTTATAGTAAAAAATTGGAACTGAATTGAATGTTTTCTTAAGTGTTGCTTTAAAACGCTTAACCCTTAAGCGTTTTAAAGCAACATAAAACAAAGCAAATAGCAAATAACTTTACCAAAATACAGTAAATATTATGATTATGCGGTAACTGATGAATGAACTGCTGAAGTCACGCCTGCTTTGTTTTGTTTTTAAGACTGATTAAAAACTACTATAATAAATGAGAAATTGTTGGAGCGGAACTTATGCATGTGTGCTATTTATTTAAGTCTCATTCGAGCTGTAATTTTCAGGAATTTTGCTCATTACATCAGTGCACCTAAAATAGCAATCACAAATCCCAATTGCTCTGTGAAGACCGAAGTGTTGTGTGACAGGAGTGAGCCAACAGTAGAAATAACACTCTTGCCTGCAATTGCAGGTATTTCTTATTTTATTTATCAGTTCTTCTCTTCCAGCTTACCAAAATTCAATCCATTTTACTATAAATGTACAGGTTCAAATCTTGGTATTTACATCTATTTGCAGTTTAACAATCATACAGTATATAAATTATTATTGAAGAAACACATTCTCAAGAAATTAGAATGGGAAGTAGACTTCAAAGTATATAATTTGATTGAATTTACCCATGTCACATACAATTGCAAATTGTAACTGCAATAGTGAATTGTGTCGGAACCATACTGCATCTTTTAATTTTCTGATATTCTCAAGATACAATTGTTCTAATTTAAGTGCATCTGTTAAATAATGTGTATGACAATGAAACATTCCAAAATATTATGGCACAAGCCAGCAATCAACACTATAAATGTATCTGCACACTAAATTATTTACTTATTTAATTATTATTTTATTTTATATTTATTTTGTTTCAGCAACTGCAAAAATACAGAAAGTGACTTTAAGAAGTGAGAATCTTACTTGTCTTGAAATTCTCCAATTATTGAATAAGCACATTTCTTCTTTAGCACCTGTAGAACTACCACCAACTACACTACAAACTAAGTCAGATAAAAAGAAGACAAAAACAAAATAAAAGCAGAGATGGCAAAACCTAAAGGAAACCTAGATGTCATTGAAGAAATATATCGTCAAATACCAGCATTTACTGATGTATTCTCAGAAGACACATTTTATGTTTTTGTTACGTTTTTTGTGTTGTCTACAATTTTAGTTGCCTTTGTTTTGTCCAGGTTCATTACCATAAAACCTGTAGAATAGATTGTAACCTTTAAATTAAAGTATAATGATTTATTAAAAAATTTCACTCTATTAATCCTGTCCCTATATAATGAAAAGGGAATTTTAAAATTATATCATTGTATGTATTACCTACTTGTTTTGTATTGCATTTGAAGGCTGAAGGTGATATTAATATGGCCCTTTTTTTTTCCTACCTAAGCTTATAGCCTTAGGGGCTATTTCAGTGTAACCCTAACGTTTGTAGGTGAGCTCACGGGGCTCAAACCTGATGACGTTGCTAACACGAACCCTAGCAAGAGTCGTGCTTCGCAGAATCTACCACCGGATCGGAAACGCGACCCACTGAGGAGATCCGGCGAGAACCTCAGTGGGCTGTGTCTGAGAGTTAATTTACTCGTAGAGCCCTTCGTCGCAAGTGACGGGTTCGACGAGAACGGTGACCGGTGCTTGAAGTACCTAAAAGCACCGTTAGTGGATCGGGAGGATCCGAGATGACGTGTTTTGGGCGACGTCGACTGCTTTCCATTCTGTCCGCAGGATCGGGAATGTAGTTACCGGCGGCCACGATGAGAGGGTTCTCGTGTCGTGCCGCTTTATCGAAGTGGCGCATCGACGCCGACTGAAGATACTTACTGATGGACTCTAAGTCCAGGTCGTCATGGAGGTCGACGTTCCTGACGAACCACGGGGTTCCGACGGCTATCCTGCAAAAACGGGATTGAATAATTTGGAAGGATTTTAAGTGAGTGCGGGCCGTGTGAGCGAACACTACACTTGCATAGGTCATGACGGGGCGTATGCAAGTTTTGTAGAGTGTCACTTTATTTCTAAGGGAATATGGCCCACTGAAAGGTGAACCAATTTTTTTTTTTTGTTGCCCTTGTAGGCAGACGATCATACGGCCCACCTGATGGTGAGTGGTTACCGTCGCCCATGGACTTCAGCAATGCCAGGGGCAGAGCCAAGCCGCTGCCTACCGCTTAATACTCTCCACAAGCCTCGTTTGAAGAAGGACATGTCATAGCGCTCGGGAAACACCGTGGAGGGGAGCTCATTCCATAGCCGGATACGGTACGTGGCAAAAAAGCTCTCTGGAAACGCACTGTGGATGACCGCAGTGGCTCCAGGTAGTACGGATGAACTCTACTCCGGTGGCGGGCGGTGCGATGGTAAAAACGAGATGCCGGTATCATCTCGAACAATTCCTCAGAGCACTCCCCATGGAACATACGGTACAAAAAACAGAGGAAACCGAAGTCCCTCCGCAGACCCAGAGGTTCCAAACGATCCGTGAGAATGGGATTATCGACAATCCGAACGGCCCTCCTCTGTATGGAGTCAAATGGAAGAAGCTGGTATTTGGGAGCCCAGCCCAGAGATGGGAGCAGTACTCCACGCGAGGCCGGACTTGTGTTTTATAAAGCAGAAGCCTTTGTCCAGGCGTGAAGTACCGCTTCGCTCTGTTGAGGACTCCCAGCATTTTGGACGCCAACTTGGCTTTGCCTTACAAATTACTCCGAAACTGGACATCGCTCGAAATGTCGACCCCAAGTATCCCAATACTCTCGGAAGGTTGCAGGGATACTCCTTGGAATTGCGGCGCCATGACAAAGGGGTCCTTCTTCGCAGTGAACGCGCAAACTTGTGTCGTTATCGGGTTGAATTGAACCAAGTTCAATTCACCCCATTCGGAGACTCGCCCCAGAGAGTTCTCCACTTCAGACACAAGTTTTGATCGTCTCTCTTGCACCACGCTCCGAGAGAGACTCTGATGGCCGATATATCGCGCATCCCCCGTGCTGTCATCCGCATAGCAATGCATGCCATCAATAAACAGCATGTCATTGATCTACAGGATGAAAAGCGTGGGGGAGAGCACCGAACCTTGTGGAACGCCAGCGTTAATGGTCATGGTATCAGAACAGTCACCGTCTACAACGACCGTGATGCTCCGCCCATCCAAAAAGCTAGCGATCCACTTGCAGAGACCCTCGGGGATTCCGTAAGATGGTAGCTTCGACAGAAGTGCCCTATGCCAGACCCTGTCGAAGGCCTTCGCGATATCAAGGCTCACAGCAAGAGCCTCGCCCTTGCTCTCCAAGGCTTCAGCCCACCTGTGAGTAAGGTATACAAGAAGATCGCCAGCTGAGCGACCGTGACGGAAACCGTACTGTCGGTCACTGATCAGCTGGCGATCTTCAAGATACTTCAGGAGTTGTATATTTATAATTCGCTCCATCACCTTGGAAAGCAAGGAAGTTATCGCGATAGGCCTATAGCTCGATGGGTCCGACCGGTCACCCTTCTTGGGGATAGGGTGGACGTGGGCGTTCTTCCATGAAGACGGAACCCTGTTAGTGCAATAAGAGAGGCGATACAAACGCGTTAGCGCAGGCGTCAGCTCAGGGGCGCACCTTTTCAGAACCACAGCAGGGATGCCGTCCGGCCCACTCGACTTATGGACGTCCAGGAGTCGGAGTTCCCGCCTGACTGCTCACTGTGTAAAGCAGATCTCCGGCATGGAACTGTCACACCGGGGGATGTTCGGTGGTGTGGCACCCCCGTCGTCCACAGTCGAGTTCGAGGCGAAGAGTTTGACCAGAAGGTCAGCCTTCTCTTTCGCACTATGGGCCAGACTGTCATCGGACTTGCGTAGTGGTGGGAGACTAGACCTGCAGAAGTTACCTTCTGCAGCCTTAGCGAGCGACCAGAAAGCACGGCTCCTGGCGGGATAGCTCTTCAGTCGCTCGCCAATTCTGGCAACGTGCTCCGACTTCGCCCTGGCAATAGCCCTCTTATAGGACCTAGAAGCGGCGTTAAATTTCCGCCTTTCCTCAGAGATATTAGGATCCTGGCGTCTCCTGGCATCATTCCATGCCGCGTATGCGGACCGCTTGAGGCGTGCAGCGTCCCGACTGGCATTGTTATACCAGGGTCCACTGCGACCCCCGACGGGCACCTCGGAAGAAGGAATGAACAGTTCCATCCCCCGAAGCACCACGTTTTTAAGTCGGTCCGCACAGACGTCAGGATCACCAGAGGAAAATATATGGTGAATATATGACTGAGGAAATATGATGAATGGTCACCACTACTTATGGATATCCATTATGATATAGAGATACCATCAATGTCAAAGACACAGACAAGATACTGCCTATTGTTGAAGAATCTTAAACTGAATGTGATCACTTATCATCAGGAGACTTATAAAGTGAATGAAACATAATGGTTTATTTCAAATAATACACTAAAACTATACAAATCTGTTTAATTTGTTTTAATTATGTCATTATCTTGAAGTAAAAAAGCTTCAAGTAGCGTTTTTTCAATTAAAACTCTTGAGCACCCCAACGTATCTGAAAAATAAAGATCAAAAATTATATTTTTCAACACTTTAAAAGGAACAGCAACATGTAGTTGTATTATAACTGTTCCCGAAGCTGAAAGTGGAATAAATGATAAACCTTAAATTAATTACTAAGCATACACACACTTAGTAAGTATTTTATCATATTCATAAATAAGTACAAATATAGTGAAGCCACAACGTAAGGAAAAATTGTAAGTGCCCACATGTTTTCTCATCCCACATCAATGAATGCAATAAAAACAGCAATAATATTTATTTATTGCGTGATTAATTGAAACTATGTACTACCTATTGACATTATTTTTTGCGAATGGCTTTTTTTAATTTTAATTCGTGTTTTTAACATATTCAAATATGAGAATGAGGCCACGGCTCACCTAGCGTTGAGTGGTTACTGGCGACCCATAGGTATCAACATGTGAAGACCTCCACCCACCATAAAACAGAGATTTGAATCTGAATTGTATAGTACTACTGCTGTCCCACCAATTAAGCTGAAGAGCATGACTGCTTCACGGTAAAAATAGACACCGCATGGGAGAGTATTTTATGGTTGCACGGATAAATACCACCATAGGGCATAAGGTTCCAATACATCAGGAATATTTTAATTATAACATAATTTTTTTTACTCACATCTTGATTGCGTGCTTTATGTTTCCTTTCCACTAATGAAGTCAGAGCTTCGGATCTCACTGCCAGTGAATCGATTCTCTCAACTAATTGTTGATATGGCGAAAGAGGTTGTGCACCCATCACCACGTGACCTAACTTGGAATCGATCTTCGCGTCCAGGCGCGCATTACGGATTAAGTTCACGATCCAGCATTCCGCTTCATCAGGCTGCATGTTTAAGTTCTCGGCTAACATTCTGTAAAAAAATTTAAACTTTCTCTCATCACATTGATACATTATATCAAAATAATTTTCAGCCCACAGCCGTCCACCGCCGGACATACTACCCTGTCAAGAAAGTACCAGGAAAAGATCAAAAATACACAAAATGTTAATTATTCGTCCAAATTTATTGTATCATCTTCAAAGTATGCTCTTTTAGAAACGATACACTTACGCCAACGAATAATCTAATCATAAAAATATTTGAGTTTAGGAAAAAGAAAGTGCTAGGCCATATCTGGTGGATAAGGTGGTTGCTTCAAGCATTTGTTGAGTTTTTGGTCAAAATTTCGTTCACAATGATGGCCTTGTCCGAAGGCGCAGTATTGTGATGCAAAATCCAAGAATTTTCTATCCACAAATCTTACATCTGGGTACGCATCGACTAGTGAGACACAGAAAGTTTGGCGGCTATATCTCTCAAACTTGAATGAGGATGCTCTGGTCATTATTTCCTTCACTTTTGCGATGTTAACTTCAATTGCTGACGTTCCTGGTCATTTTTTTTATGATTGAAGGATTACTGGTGGCCCGGAGGCCTTTCCAGTTTCACCAGGACAGGTGGGCGAGCAAAGGCTCAGCCAGGAGGGGTGGGATTTACTAACAGCTACCCGAGCGCCTCCGAAGGAGACCTAACAGCTCAAGAGTAGCTGCTTCGCGAATGAATCTACTACCGGATCGGAATCGCGACCCGCTGAGAAGATCCGGCTAGAAACTCAGCGAGCTGATTCATGGGTTAGGTTGCACGGCGAACTCTTTGTCGAGTTCGACGAGTACGGTTACCGAGGTCCCTAAGCCTGCTCCTAGTGTTAAAGCTGAAGGCGTCTAATGTAAAGGTTATTGGATCTGATGGATCCGTAAGGACGTGTCTAGAACGTCGACGGTGACTGGCTCCTGCGTGATCAGGATTCGGGGAGTAATCAGCGGCGGCAACGATAAGGCGATTATCATGACGGTTCCTGGTCTACCCGAGTGAGGCAAATCTTCCATCACAACTCCACCGATTTTGAACAATTTTTATCATTCTTATGCACGCGTTTTGGACAAAGTTGATTTACCATAAGCTTTCGAGAGGTAACATTTTCAGTGACTCCGAAAATGAAATTTGATTGGCGATGCAAAATTTAAGACAAACTCTTTGTTCGATGCTTTTGTTCATAATGAAATTCGCAATACTCACTGGATATAATTAAAAACAGCACTGTATAGTATATCCACTAAGTATAGTAGATTAAATTATGTAGGTAGCATATTATGCTACTCAAACTCCGCGCCAAAATCGAAAACAGTTGTGCCAATCTTATAAAAAAAAGTAGGGAGTTTGGAACTTTTTTTCCTTTTCCCTTTTCGCTGGTGGCCTAAGAGGCTATTCCAACTACGCCCGGACAGATAGGTGAGCTCGCGGGCTCAACCTACGAGAATTTGCTAACACTAGTTAGCAGTAGAGCAGTGCTTCTCAGAATCTACCACCGGATCGGAATCGCGAACCACTGAGAAGATCGGGCGAGAAACTCGGTGGATGGTGTCTATGGGTTAGTTCGCTCGTACTCTTCGTCGTAATAGACAAGTTTAACGAGCACAGTGACCGGTGCTTGAGGGTCCTAAAAGCACCGAGAGTGAATCCGGGGGATCCGACAAGACATGTTTCGGGCGACGGCGGTTTTCCGTTGCTCTGTCGCAGTCGGATAAATAATTAACGGCGGCCACGATAAGAGGGTTTCGTGGCGCGCCGCTTGTAGAAGTAGCGTTCAGTTTGAAACCAAATACAATTCCCGATACTTTTTTGACTGAATGTAGGCCTTTTCCAATTTACGTAATTACAATTCTAATTTATTTACCTCAATGAAATTGCAAATATACACCTAACTTATTAATATTGAGCTTCAGTGCTTGTAATATAAAAATAGAACCACTTTTATTTCCACGTGCACACGACACCAACTGCATCTAAATATGAATGTGTCAGTGATTATGGTCATATCTTAACCAGTGTGCGAACACTAGTTAGTGTACATAAAAACGTTAACAGAGTAAACGTTCACACTTACCCAATACTAATGACTTGATGAATACGGCAGAAAGTTTCAAAGATCATCAGTCGAGCATTTTCGACAAACTCTTCCAAACAGGCGATTAAGAAAAAGTCAGTCAAAAGTACAGCTTGGCATTGATTCAATTTTCGACGGGCCGCTTCAAAGTCAAAATTAACGTAAAGATGTTCAATGAACTCTGTGATAGGATCTCTGAAAAATAATATATATTTTTATTTCGTATTTGCGATAAACACAAACATAAAAAAGTGTCATCATATATCTTAAAAAAAAATTTAAAGCACCTATAGGTGTAAGCTTCTTGTTGAATAACTTTCACAAGGTCCTTCAAGGCATTTCTGCGAGACCTGTTTATGATTACTGCAGTAGCCAAGTAGCGGAGGATGTGGGGACACATCGTCTGGATGGCGTTCAAGTACCTGTAATACGATAATACATATTATGATACCTTTTAAAATAATATAACTGATTCGGTTGGGGTCGCGGTTAGTGACCATTATTTCAGTACCTCGGGTCCCGGTTAGATTTTCCGTCTGAGTTAAGGTCTCTTTTGCAATTGGATCGCCTTTGGTTTCATTACCACTCGGGCTTTGGAATGTAGAATATACATATAACTAAGTTAATGTAACAACATATTTTTAATTGATAATTATTCTTTTCATTGCCTATTATGTTGCCATATTAGAGACTCGAAATTTTTCATAAAATCTGAAGATAAACATTCCAAAATGTAAAACTTACAAAGGCTTATACAGGAACATTTCGATGATCAAATCACGTCCTTTGACATGATTGAAGAACACGAATAGCGACCAGTGAACCAGCCAGGTCCGTTGCTGTAGGGCTTGCATGTTGCTGGCAGTGGAACCGGCTCCACCGTTATCGATGAACTCTCGAAGTTTGGTTAGATCATCGAGCGCGCCATCCCAATTTTGTACCAAAATTTCGCTAGCCAATTTACCCCAAAGAACCGACAAATAATTCTGAAAACAATATATTCGTTGTTTACCTTGCTAATTATTATTTATGATAGATTCTCTTTGGTGTCTACAATGTTATTTTCTTTCTCAATGACATAATGTACTTAAAGGTGACATTTGAAATTAAATGCAAGTTTATATCGAAATGCCATGTACAAAGTTAATAATACGAAAACACGAAGAATCGAAAAACTGTAAAAGTTTGCAAATTTTAATAGACGATGACGAACATTCAGCAAATGTGCATTTTGGAAAATGGGCGGATGGGACAGTTGATACTAACAAGAGTACCAAATCACCATGTCTTATTGTGAAGATAGTTTCCACCTTTGAATCAGATCTACTTAATTTAGAATCTAGTGCTAAGCTGCTAGAACCCGATAAAGTGAACGAATATTTAGACACTAACACTGATTGCCGCTTGAATAATAACAATCGAATCATACATCAAAATGATAGTAATGAATTTACTGAAAAACATATCAATAACGTTCCCAAAGATTACATCAACCCCTTACAGTACAGTCTTGATAGAGTGAATGAGAATAATGCCCGAATTATGGAAAATATTAAAATATTAAATAGAACATTGGATTTGACTAAAAGTCAAGAGATTTTAGATACAATATACACGAGATCTTTGAGACATCCTTACTACCGTGGGTCAAATTATATCCATGAAGCAGGAATAAAAAAACATTTTAACTGCCAACATTTAACAACAGAATGCAAGACACAACAGCGTTGGCAAATCGTTTGGACTTGCATTCAATGTTTTCAAGTATGGCCTCGTCGAGATCAAGCAATTGAACATCCTGGTGATAGTTGTAATCCAAAAGATATTGAGGGCATTCGAGAAATTAAAACCTCGTCACTATTACAATGCGAGTTTTGCGAAAAAGTATTTACAAGTATTCCAAGACTTTTGACTCATAGCAAATTGCACTCTGTCGTAAACAATTACGAATGCACTACTTGTAGTTTAACATTTAAATCATATAAAACTAACGAGCAACATTGGCTGGTGTGCCCGTGGTTGAAAATATACAGTTTTGAATTGCCTAAATTTTTGTTGTGCAACATTTGCGACCGTAAATTCAAGAATTACGATCAACTCTACAATCACAGGTGAAATTCTCTTCGCATTTTTCTTATCTTATAGGTGCCTTCAATTCGATTTCCATTCAAGGCAGATATCATACAATGGTAATGGTCCAATGGTAAGTGCTTACTGTCGCTCGTACACCTTTGCCTACTGCTAAGGGCTCTTTTCAAAACTCATCCGACGATGAGGATATAAAATTTCAAAAAACACCACGGAAGCGAATTCTTTCTAGAAATGGATTTACAAGGCAAGCTCTTGAAACGCAGTGGTAGTGGCAGTTACATAGTGGTAGTGGTAGTAGGAGTGTACTCTACTTCAGAAATGGTACTGATGACTGACATCTGCTGCATATAAAGTATGGTATAGATCACAGGGGGAACCAACCTCTATTCGAAGAAGAGAAGTCAACAAACACTCTGAACGCTTCTCTCTCCTCTTATGAAGCCAAAGAAAAATAGTACATACGGATCAAAGTTGGGTTGTGGTAGGCTACGCGAGGTCGAACCTGTGCTTTATTTAGGCGCTTAAGTTTTTATTAAGGAGTGAATTACAGCCTTATTCTAGTAAGGAATCATAAACAAGAATGGACACTCTGTCGTTAGTTTGAGTTTGATTTACGGAGATTTACTTTTTTTTTCTTTTTTTTATTGCTTAGATGGGTGGACGAGCTCACACCCCACCTGGTGTTAAGTGGTTATGTCTAAGTTCTAAGGTCTCAGTATAGTTACAACGGCTGCCCCACCCTTCAAACCGAAACGCATTACTGCTTCACGGCAGAAATAGGTAGCGCGGTGGTACCTACTCGTGCGGATTCACAAGAGGTCCTACCACCAGAAGACTTACTACTTAAAGCTTGTAAGCATCACACACTAAGATTATGTGCATGAAATAAGATGGAACTCTGTAATTAAATTAATAAAATATTTGCAGATATAAAGCTGAACATTTCATGCTGAAAATCATTCAAGATATTAAAACCGATGAGCCAATGATAAAAGCGTCTATCAGTATTTTAGCTCATCAATGTGAGCTATGTGGTCTTTGGTATAACGCCCTTTCAGAAGTAAAAGCCCACAGAACACAAGTTCACCAACAGTTTGATGCTATAGTTTATTAATATGCAATTTCCCTAAATGCTAGTTGTTACTTGCAATAAATTGTATTTTTTTTACTTACAAATAGATGTAGTATTTAACATTCTTATTAATTAATACAAGAAATAAGAACTGAAATATATTAATTTACAACTTCATAAATCTTTAAAATTAAAAGTGTTACATTTTATCTTTTTTTCATAGATGGGTACACAATCTCATTGCCCACCTGCTCTATTGATACTGGATACTATAGATATCACAATGTTCATATTATATCTACATAATAATATATTCCTAACCTATCTAATACATGAAGTTGAATTTTTTTTTTTTTATTGCTTAGATGTGTGGACCAACTCACAGCCCACCTGGTGTTAAGTGGTTACTGGAGCCCATAGACATCTACAACGTAAATGCGCCACACACCTTGAGATATAGTTCTAAGGTCTCAGTATAGTCACAACAGCTGCCCCACCCTTCAAACCGAAACGCATTACTGCTTCACGGCAGAAATAGGCAGGGTGGTGGTACCTACCCGTGCGGACTCACAAGAGGTCCTACCACCAGTACCCAACTGTATTGTAGAATAGCTGTCCCAACCTTCAAAACTTAATAACAGGTTCATGATAGAAGTAGCCAAAACGGTGATAACTACGCATGAGGATTTCCAATACCCCCTATTATCAGTATATGCTCGTAGGCTATATCAGTACACTATAATAATATGCTGAGTACTGCTGCCCATTCTCTGGCGAATCTCGCGTGACTCTAGGGGAAAAGCTGGTGCTATACCACACACAGAGTAAGTCGCTTTTATACATTGCTGCCTATACATATTTTGACAAATTTATTTTACAAGTCTATTTAAATGTCATAACAATGGCTTCATTTCATAATACATAGGTATTTGATAATTAAATACAATATGACATATTATGTTTTTACTGTTCCTTACCTTGTCAGTTGGCGACATCACCAGTTGACAAAAGTAAAGATATGATGCTGACTCCACATAATTTCCACATTCATAGCGATATTTGGCCAAACGATACATGCTATCGATCATTTCAATTTTAAACTGGAATAGAAATTGATATTAGTCAAACCATTCTTTTATTTTTAGTTTTATTTAAGGATTTATATTTATAAATTGAATATCTTGCTGGTAGACATATTTCATATATCTACTATATACTAAATATGTTTACTAAGACCAAACAATTTTAGGCTTATTTTTTTCTTTTTTTGGTGGACGAGCTCACAGCCCTCCTGGTGTTAAGTGGTTACTGGAGCCCATAGACATCCACAACGTAAATGCGCCACCCACCTTGAGATATAAGTTCTAAGGTCTCAAGTATAGTTACAACGGCTGCCCCACCCTTCAAACCGAAACGCATTACTGCTTCACGGCAGAAATAGGCAGACAATGATTTATAAAAAATATATAACAATTCTACTACATTCTACTACTGTATTTAAAAGATATATCATTAAAATTTATTAAGTTAACCAAGGTAATATTCCACTTAAAATTTATGATCTGAAGATAAAATTCTGTAAGCTGACATCATAAGCTAAGGCAGGTAGAGGATGTATATATGTTTCCTTTAAAGTGTACATATATCTAATGTATATGATATTAATAATTAAAATTATAATTATTTATGCAGAATTTTCTCAGCTGCTTGTTGTATTAGCACAAAAAAGTCTTCTTCTGAAGAACGAAATATGAAATTTTGATACACTGCCCTATTGCAAAATTCAATATTATACTGCAGTATTCTATGACATAATTCTTGAGTAATATCAAGAAAAATCTGGCATTGGCATAACAATATTTTTGTCAAAATCCATGTCAAATTACTCTTCTAATTTACAACTATTTTTTGTCATAAATTGCTATTTGCTCAAAATAGTGCTTAGTATTTTACTTTTAAATAAGATTCCACTGAATAATGAATTTGATCTTATTGAGGGGTTGGAAAAATAAATGCCCCACACTTGCTATTATCTTGATAAATATTTATACAGAAAAGCTTTTTACTTTTAAGTTACAATCGTACAACAATTGAATGAGGTGTTCTATGCCTTTCGGTTATATTATTCGGCTTTTGTATAATGTTTTCTTTTGTTTTGATAATTTGTGATTGGGCATAAAAAAGAAAGAAAGAAATATATATTTGGGAATACCCTTCTCAGGACTGTCTCTATTAGAGTATGTAAAATTGTTAACAATTTAATTTAATTAGCATTTTAAGTTATTATTCTTTCTTCATATAGAATAAATAATACTGTTTTGCTGTACTGCATGGCAGTTTAGTAATTATCTTTTCATTTAGTTTCCGTTGTATGAAAGACTCACCTCATACTCCTTGTTTGTCGAAAGATGGTTTATAAGAGTTTTAGGATCCCTCATGGTTTCAATTGTTTTCATTACATCATCTCTTTGCATGAGTCTCAATACTGGCTCTACTGCATCTTGAAGTTCCTGCAGTTCCGAAAGAACTACACCTCTCCGCTGTATAATTTCCTAGAATCACTTTTAGGTTTAATTAAGTCATTATACTAATTGTATATGCAATTTCGGAAAGGTCACATGTCGCATATTTTGTCAAATACGTTTTTTCATATACATGTAGTTTTGAGGCTTACCTACACCCATTTTATAATAATTCCAGTAATTTTCAATTGCTAATTAACACTAAAACGTATCTCAAAAGTTAATATTTTAAATTTTACACTGCTTTAGAAAATAATCAGTTTTTTTTCATCTCCTGAACATTTTACATTTTCAGAGATGTGCCCTTTTCGAAATTGCATATTCAATTATTCTTGTCATAATTATGTATTTAAACACATATACATATACATACATAGTCAGATGTCAGCATCTCTAATAATTTGTGTTAAACATCATTCCGTAAATAAAGTTAATTTAGGACAAATAATATATTTGTTAAAGATAAATTCTTACTTCAGGAGTGTCTTCTTCAGGATAGAGCATTCTTCTGATGTCAGTAACATAATCTATCATGTTAGTTTTGCTCAAAATCTCCAACTTTGCCTGCAGGAGCTCTGACTGGTCATATGTCTGAAAGTATTTGGTTTTAAGCCTTTCAGTTGCTTTTTAGAATGAAACGGACAACACTTTGTAAAACTTGACTACATAACCTACCTCCTTTGCTGCTAAGAATTCTAGTAAAGGAAACACGAGATGCCGATCAAGATACTGTCCTATTTTAAACGTTAAATCAAATTTTGAGTAACTCATGTTGATAGTTTATTTTCATGAATTCTTATGAAAATGGAAACACATGTAGTAGGTAGAAACCAACAACCTGTAATCTACAAATAGTATGTAGTAAAAGGAAAGCACTTTAGGCTACGTCCACAGTAAATATACTGAGTACAGAGTAAGCCAAAGTCAATAGTAGACAAATATTTAAAATGTTATCTATGGCGTAGTATGATATTTTGTTTATTGAGGGACTTTTTAGCGGGAACGCGAGGAGTGAAGTTGTGTGATTTGTTTTATTTTGTCTACTTAGTGTTTCTTCAGGTTTAAATGTATAGTAACGGTGGTTTATTAACTGTTTAGTATCTGTGAAAGTGCACAAATGTGGGAAAATGAAACAAAGCCAATGAACGTAACTTCTCGGGATCCTCCAAAAAGTCCACTGAAAAAATCTCAGTAAATCACCACCATTTTACTGAGATTATATTTCATCCCATATCATATAAATTCATTTGATTTCATCCCAGTTGATTAATGTCTCAAATTAATCATCAATTCATTTTTCATAAAAATAAGAATGTAAATTAAAATAAGACATTACATAAAAGTCTTATGCCCGTATCTTTAGACGTTTCGTAAAATAGTCCTCCACTCTAAACTCATCCGATGATGCTCGAATATTCCTCCCAAACTTACTCGAGTTTGGTATTTTTAGTCGACCATTACAATATTCCTCAACTGTCCTCGAGTAAGGTAGAGAGGTGCTATTGCGTCACCACGACAACATCAGTTTGAGGAAAATTTGATCAAGCTAGCATCAAACCTATAAGAGTTCTGTAGCTTATGGTCATTGTTTAATGTCAAAGTCAAGCTACCACTGTCTGTTTGACACTAGACGCATCGAACTTGTTTGATGTTTTAGTTGAGAGACTCATAAATACGTGCGCGTGCGGTGAAATAGAAGGTTTTCGTTTTTCTAACCCATGATTAATAAATTAGATTTCGGATTTTGAATAATAGCTCCTCCAGGAACCCGGCTTTGTATTTTTATTCGCTGTTTCTTTGTTGAATTTGATTGCATCGTCTTTTTGAAGTGCTTTTCCACAACCACCGGTTTATTATTCAGGTAAGTTATGATTGTGGTGTTTTATTTATTAAATAGTTAACTTTAAGTTAACTCAAATAGTTAAATATTTTTGTCCTTTATTACTCACTGCCTAAGCAAAGTTTTTTATAGATTTTACGTGAAATTACGATGCAGTAAATTATTTGTCGTTTCAGTTTTTCTATGATGACGTCCAGGCAAGTATTTAGCGAAAGCGAGAAGACCTTGCCTACAAGAATTAATTTTAAAATATAATCTGCACAAAACTGCTACCATGACAGCTAGTCAAAACACAAAAAAACTTTTGTGGATACATTTAACAGAAGAATTCAATTCAATTGAATCAAATGCAAAGGTAGATATTTATTTATATTACTTGTATCTGATTTTTACTTGTCTATATATACCATGCTATTCTTATTTATCATTTGTTTTAGCGAAGTGAGGCCCAGCTCAAGAAGTGCTGGGATAATTTAAAAACACGGAGGAAGCACTTTTTAGCTAATGAAAAGCGTCAGAGAATGAAGACTGGTGGCGGACAGTGTGTTCCAAATGAGCCACAGCCTGGTAGCAGCAATGAGACCCTTATTTTTGCTGAGGTTCTACTGGATCAGACTGATGTGGAACTCAGGGGTGACATTGACAGTGATACCATTTACAGTTCTGAAGGTAAGTGAATCTTAAAAATTTGAGATAAGTGCTTCAATCTCACATGCTCTCTCACAAAAAACAGTAAGAACGTGGTGGCATGGAGGGTCTTTTGATTATTGTTATATATCTATATGAGTCGAACTACATGTATTACTGTGCTAAAAACTAGATAAATAATATGCGTGACAATACCTGATAAAGATTTTCACTCAAGAAACCATTTTAATAATCATAATGAATATACCACATTCTGATTAAGAACAATATTACTTTAAAATTCTTTCCTCTACTCCAACTATCACTATTATTCTACCATACATAATTAAAGATTTTATTGTTTTATTTCTAGATATTGCAATGGAGCTTGAAACATCAGTTCCAGCAGTAGCGCAACCACAACAGAATGATGAAGTTCTGAGTGTCTATCTATATTAATTAGTTAGGGTAAAGCACAAATAATGCAATTTGTAAATCTAATCTAAATATATCAATATCTTTTTATAACTTCACCTTAATTGTATTGAATCAGATGAATTGACTATCACATTTTACTCAGTCTAATTAATAATTCGACTATAGTAGCTCAATCCAATTGTGGGATTTGAAACCACCCTTAATACCTTAATTACCACTAAAGCTATCATCACTTCAAAATCATAAATATACATTATATAGATTACTAAAATGTTACAAATATAGATGTATAACAATTGCATTTTATTTAATTACAGGAGGGAATGTGCGCACCAGGGTAATTCAGGAGGAATTTAAGTTTAGAAAAGAATCTTATGAAAAGAAAGAGAGAAGAGAAGATGAACTCTTTCAATTCCAAAAAAAGGAAAGAGAGTGGATGATGAAGGCAGCAGAAGAAGTATATCTAAAAGCAAAGGCTGAGAGGGAAGCTGCAGAAGATATTAAAAAATATAATCGGGCTACAAGAGATTGTAGTGAAAAATAATTTAAATAAATAACTCATAATCACATTGACTTTATTTATTAGATAGTAAGCAAAATATGACTCTTATGTAGATAAATAAAATAAGGAGTTTCAAAAGTCTAACCTCGTACTATTTACTTTTTTAGTAAAAAATTTATCAAAATTAACAAAATCAATTTAATCATTCATCTTCAAAATAAATAATACTATCTGCATTACAATAACGGTGCTCACTGCTCGGTTCCAACTTATATACCCATATTAGCCGGACAACTGATAACTGTTAGGGTAAACATGTTCTTGAGTCGAAACTGTGAAGTGGTGGAGTGATGATCTGTGCAGGGTGGCTGGCAAGAGCTGGATGAGGGAAGCCGAGGATTGTGCTCAGTGGCGAGCAATTGGAGAGGCCTATGTCCAGCAGTGGACTGCTGTAGGTTGATGATACCCATATGAGAATTTTTAACTGAAATGCCTAGAAATAAAAGCCGATCTTATAATACTCCCTCTAGAAGAGTCCTGAGTATTAGGTACTGGGACATTTTCTAGCTCAATTTCAGGGTTCAGCTCAGGTTCATTGGTCATTAAACAAATGTTGTGTAGGGCAGCACAAGAGACTATAATATTACATGTATTTGGTGTACTGTATTGTAATTTTCTACACAAACAAGCAAAGCGTCTCTTTAATACACCATTTACACATGCTCGATTGTATCTGTGTTCTGGGTCTGTTTGAGGATTGAGTACAGGAGTGTACATAAAGCCAGTCTGCGCATAACCACTGTCTCCGACAAGAATGCCATCTAAATCGCCTTCTTCAAATCTCAATCTGCTGTTGTTAAATATGCGCGAATCATGCACAGATCCAGGCCATCGCACAACAATGTCGTATATTTCCATTTGCGGTCCACATATTATTTGGACATTGATAGAAAACCAGCCTTTTCTATTACGAAAGATTTCTCCCCTTGCTCTGGATGGATTTTTTATTGGAATGTGTGTGCAATCAATACATCCAATTACACCTGGAAACCCTGCAATTCGGTAGAATTTTCTTTTAGTTTCAACCCTTTCATTTAATGCAGGGAATTTAATAAATTGCCTGGATTTCAAAGCCAATCTCTTAGAAATGTTTGCTACCGTTTTTGATACTACGGATTGAGAAATTTTGTGCAAGTCGCCACAAACAATCTGAAAAATAACCATACCACATGAAACCAAATGAAAGTTATAAATTATAAATATTCTATTATGTAGACACAAAAGCACATTATGCACGAACCTGAAAATTTGCGTAAAATCTCAAAGCAATTAGCACTTGTAATATCGGCGTTAAAGGTAGTCCACGATCGTTTTCATTAATGTTGTTAGTCAACAAAGGCAGCAAAATATGCACAACCGAATCTTTGGTAAGCCGGTAACGTTTTCGGAATTCGTCGTCATCGTAAACTTCCAACGGGTTATCTGCATCTCTCAAATACCTTCGCGACGGATAATTATACACTCTGCTATCAAAAATATAGTTAATAAATTCTTCAAAACTGCTCTCAGAAGTCATCTTGTAATAAACGCTGTTTTGAGGAACGTTCAAGGTACGTCGCGACGTACCTTGACTTGACAGTTCGCTGACAGTTCGGATGAGTTAAGAGTGGAGGACTATTTTACGAAACGTCTAAAGATACGGGCATTAGTTACCAGGTCATACAATCCCTTAAAAAATAACTTTAGCAACGGGATACGTAGTGTTGTAACATGGTTGTAATTCCGGCCACTCACATGCGCGCAAATATTCGTACATTGTACGAATGTTTTGTTTGAAGGGCCGTCAAACATTCATTCGTAAACTTAGCGGCTGTGAAAATGGGTTCGGTACGCAATTTGCGAACCCGTTTGCGCTTCCTCCTATACTTGTTTACGAATGTCTCACGAATTTCTCCTCCTTTTTAATTCGTCAATAAAACATTGAAGAGATAAAGAGTTTTGAATTCTTTCCCAGACATCATTAATAGCCATGCTGTTTTTATGGCATTTCTTTTGATGAAGATACGCTAAACAGTAGACGTCACGATCTATGAAAATAGCGAAACGTCCGTTGCCTTCGCAATCCTGGGCGCAACTGGTCACATGAATGTGTGGGAGACTACGCAAAGGATAGCGGTTCGCGCGCTTTGATGTCTGTTAAAAAACCGACACAGCTTGGAAAACCACGAATGCAGCGAAAACTTTGCATAATCATTTGCAAATGTCGTCCTACACTTGCGGGTTTGCGTATTCGTGCGAATGTGAGTGACGGTGTAACATGCGAAGACATTTCTTCCTTATTTTAATATGGCCGTCTGGCCTTATGTCTAATAAAGACACAAAAGAAATGAAATTTAGTTTTGAAGTCATCGTGTCCTAAAGGATAAGACGTCTGGTGCAATCGTATCAAGCGATGCACAGGTCTACCAATCCCGCAGGCAGATAACATTTTTTGTAATTAAATATGTACTTGACAATTGTTCACGATTGACCTCCACGGTAAAGGAATAAATTCGTCTAATAAAAATCAAACCCACAAAATTATAATTTGAGTAATTACTGGTGGTAGGACGTCTTGTTAGTCCGCATGGGTAGATACCACCCTGCCTATTTCGGCCGTGAAGCAGTAATGTGTTTCGGTTTGAAGGGTGGGGCAACCGTTGCACTGTAAAAACGTGGTAAAAACTGAGGACTAAGAACTGATGTCTCGAGGTGGGCGATGGCATTTACCTTGTAGTTGTCTATGGGCTCCGTACCCAACCACTTAACACCAGGTGGGCCGTGATCTCGTCCACCCATCAAAGCAATAAAAAAGTGTGAGTGTGTGTGTGTGTGTGTGTAGTATTTGAACATTGCCATTGTTCCAATTTCCGATTTACTAATATAAAATGATCAGGCGTTTGAAAAAAAAAAGTTATTAAATTCCATGCTATGGTTAAGTTTATTTTGTGTTGAAAAATGCACCAGAATAAAGCAGTTTTCCTTCTTTTTTTTATTCACTCTCCTACTCTAGTAACTGTTGGCACTATCTTTGATTTACACTACTCGCTACGGTGACGCCACACAAATTGATCGCTTTTTGACGGACACTTCCATACACAGTGTGCTCCGTAGTGTCCCACCATACCCGATCCTGTAAACAGTCGATGCGACGTCGCCCTAAGCACGTCATTACGGATCCTCCCGATCCATTAACGGTGCGTTTTAGGTACCTACCTCAAACGGTCACCTGTCACCGGTCACCGTCCTCGCCATCTCTTGCGACCAAGGGCTCGACAAATAAATTAACAAATAGGCACAGCCCATTGATTTTCTCGCTGGATTTTCTTGGTGGGTCGCGTTTCCGATCCGGTGGTAGTTTCTGCGAAGCACTGCTCTTGCTAGGGCCAGTGTTAGCAACACTCCGGTTTGTGCCCCGTGAGCTCATCTACATGTCAAGGCGAAGCTGATATAGCCGCTGAAGGCTATCAGCATAGGTAGGAAAAAAATGTCCTACTCCTCCTAGTTATAAGTTTAATGTGTACAAGTACAAGTTTTAGATACAACAAAAGCTGTATGAGCCGCAATGTTTTTCATTTTTTTTCCTACCTAAGCTGATGGTCTATAGAGACCGCGTTACTAAATATTGTAGAGCAAGATCCCAGATCCACAAGACGTTACTCATTTTCTAAGTAATAAAAAGTGTCGGGTAAAGCAGCACCAGTATATAATTTGACGGAACGTCTGTATATACTTTACAAAATTAAAGTGTTTTTCTTATAACTGTTAAAATTAGAATTAAGAATTTCTACAAAAAAAAGTAGTAAAGTTTTGATGAAAATTGAATATATTTTATTTATTTAATTATTTACTTTATTTTGTGGTAGCGTAACGATTATTTGAGATAATTGTAATTTTATCTAAATAAAATACGCTTTAAAAGTAAAAACTCTTTTTAAGCTGCGAGCCATTTTCTCTGCAGTTTATATTGTGAGATAGGCTCCCTTTGCCTGTCCAATAGCGAATTTCACAATGACAGAGAGTGTCAAATCGCGTGCCTCCATGTTTAATTTTCGTGTGGCTCCGAATTTTCTGTATTTTAATACATAAATTAGATGCATATATAATGTTTAAATTTAATTTAAAGGTGTTCACTCGTTTTTAATAAATTGCGGAAAAACGTACTTTCTATCGCATTCAACTTTGTAGGAAATTACATTGATCCCGTCTGTCTTTAGTTTACCCGCCTTGTGCTTGGTTTATGAAGTGTGGGAGTTGTTCAAAATGGCGCCAGAAGCGTAACATAGAATGCGTCATTTTTGGACGCTGTGCATTCAGAAGCAAATGGCTATAAATAGACGAATTGCATGTGAATGGTGTTAATTTTTACAATGAAAAATGTCTAATACAGTAATCACCAACTACACTGACCTTAATGGACCGTCCACAAAGGCGGAAAGTTCTGTTGTTGTTATTGTAAACAAGGATGGCTCCTTGTCGGTCGACCAAAACCTACTTGGAACATTAATGGGTAATTATTATAAATATAAATATCACCCGGTATGTAGGTATTAAACAGGTTTAATTTTAATCGTAATTTAAAGAAAAAATCTTTAGGTTGCCATTAAATAAAATTCACCTATCAATCCAAAGCTTTTAAGTTCGCAAGTATACATGTTGAATTTATTGTAAAAGTACACGAAAATACGCTTTCGTTTTGAATAGGAATTACATAATTTGCATAGGTAGGACTGTAGATGCTCGGATAGTTCAGGAGGATCACAGGAAAATATTCAAAGCTTCTATTTAATTTGTAGTTGATATCAAGCAAAAACAGTTTTTTTTCATTAAATTGCATATACAGTGAAATGAAACGTTAATATGACCTCAAATGCAGGGCTTAGATGTAGCCCAGTCATATAGAATGCTACTTAAATAATGCATACGTAATTTTGCCGCCATAATAGCTGTTGGGGCAAAAGAAAATTCCTGCATAAAAACGTTTTATTGGGTTAAGTCAGTATGAATGGTGTAGCATTATTAGCAGTCTTAATAATATGGATCTAACAATAAGACCAGTCTCACAGTGATTTACCTCAATTTCTAAGCTTAATTGTGAGTAGATTTCCACAGTAGTGCTCTTATGTTAGTTTACATATTTTGTTCAATGCCTATAGCACTGTCTTGCTATTAGGGGCTATGCCTAGTTTTATTGTTGCTGATGCTGGATCTAGAATTCTTATCCATTATTGGTTTATAAACGTGTATATATCCCAGTGCCCAATATTGATGTTTCTAAGTATCTCGGTAGTCCTGCTGTCACTTTGTATGATTCTTGTTAAGTGTATTCTATATTTCTATTACTGTAATGTATTCTATATTTTTAAATACAAATTGTTTTTCATCTTTATGAATCTTTTCATTATATATAGCATTTTTCAGTCGGCTATTTCAGGGTTACATGTCCTGTCTGTCATGTTTATTTGTAACAAATTAAACTAGCTAATCCTGCAAATATGTAAAATGCACGATATTTTAAAGTATATTGTACATTTAAGTAATGAACTAATTAAATCTATCCTGAAGTCTTTCAAATTTGTAGGTACAGATGGCACTCAGGGTGCAATAAGTGTAGTTCGAGTTGGGCATGAGGGTAAACCAGATGATGCTACGGATTCTGAAAATGAAGATGAGAAACTGCAACATGTCACACTTTCTGTGGATAGTTATTATGGTGAACCTAACAGTATCATCAAATATGGTAAAACTATAAATGTAATTTGAATAATAAAAATTTGTTTCTGTTTTTGGTTCCATCTTATATTTTTTGAAATAGATAAAATATTAAAATATATGTTTCTTTTTCAGACAGTGGTGCTGAAATGTTACAGTCGTTAAGGATTGAAACGAGGGAAAATAGTTTGATTGGGTTTCAAAATGATCACTGCTATACTTCATTGACTTCACCCAGTCAAGAAATAGGTACACATGAGAAGTCAAATAAGAGTGATACTTTAACCTCATACACAGATGGCGTAATAGAAATTACACAGTCATCACCAGTGCCCATCTCATCGCCTAAATCTGTTCCTAGTTCTAAAAAGATAACTATTTTGGAACAACAGATAATTCCAAAGGGTAAAAAAATATTAATTAAACCAACTGAATCGCCAATTATATTAAAAGGAAATGATGTGCTAACTAAAACTCTGCCAGTTATTCCTAAATCAAAACATGTAAAACCGTCTGAGAAAATAGAGACCATTCAAAAACATGACGAAAGTCCTGACACATCTTCAGTAAGTTCATCAGGTGAGAGTATCCCTGATAGAGACTCAGATTCTGATTATAAGGATACCAAAGACAAAAGTTGTACGTCTTTTAAAGTAAAAAAGGGAAAAGTAAAACCTCGAATTTTAAAATGCCCTGTTTCTAAGGCAAATAAAACAGAAATAAAAGGTACACCCAAATTAAAATATGGTAAAAATGCCCTTAAAAAGGAGATTAAAGATAAGGCAATTTCATTAAAAATTATGTCAGAACAGAAAGAGGACGAATTCAATATGGAGACTTTAATGCCAACAAGTAAAGTGAACGAAATACCTCCAATGAAAGATATAAGTAGAGTAGTAGTTAAACAAACACCAAAACCTTCTAAAAAAGAGAAGAAAACACCAGCTCATGTTACAGCTCTGTTAACAGATATGTCTTCATTATTTTCTACTCCTGATGTCATACGAAGGGTGTCTACAGACAACAAAGGACCACCTAAAGATTTGGTTGGCCCTGAGAATAAAAAAATCACAGGAATTGTTAAATTAGATGTGGACAATAAAGTGGCTGAAAATCCAAAGTCTGTTGAAGAGACAGATGAAAAATCAAAAACAATTCTTACTATTCATAAACCTCTGATTAAGCAAAAAGAGAAGGTTTTAAATTCTACAGATAAGACAACAAAAACATATGAATCTATCCCACAACTTGATGAAGTTAGTTTGGCACAAATATTGCAAGACAATACTGCCCCTAGTGTAGCAAAAAGTCAACAAGCAATTACCACTTCAACTACCATGAGCAGTCCAGGATTGGTTGGTCCTTTATCACCAACTTTAGATTTGCTTGGCAGTCTCAGTGCGATACAGCCTGAAGAAGAAGGTTTAACTGAAGATTTACTAATGCATGTTGCGCAACTTGTTGAGAGTTCAGAAAATTTACAAGAAGTTATTGACAAGCAAGTTTTGGGTAAAGTTGATTCCGTCCCTGCAAAACCTCCAGTGCATTCATTATTCCAACAGACACAAGCAGAGCCGAATCTGTATACACAAACACTTTCTAAAACAGTCCAAAAGAACATCACTGCACCACGTAAGGATCCAATAGAAATAGTACGACGTGATGGTCGGGTAATTACTTTACCTCCAATAGAAGCTCCTGCTACCAGATCATCTAAGCGCAAAAGTCAACTGGAAGTTACAAATGTTGAATCACCAACTGTTACAACTCCATTGATATCACCTACTCCTGAACCACAGGTACTACCTGTGCCCAAACAGTATGTAAATAAAAAACCTAACCCCAAAAAGATCGAACCTTTGCCTCAAGCAAATTTAATTGATAAAATTTGTGCAGAATCACAAGAAAGTTGGAATTCAGAAGATGACCCCAATAGGTAATTATCCACTTATTTGATTTTGTACTAGTTGTGGCTAAAATTATAAGACACCTGATGTACTTCTATTGAGTAATGCAATTATACAGGTGCTTCACTGCCAGGCTCATACCATTTCTTTTCTAAATATGCATTTATTTATTTATGGATTTATGTATTTGTTATGATTTTGAAATAATAGATTTGAACTTTAATTTGAAGAAACTATCAATTCTGGATTGCTTCATTTCTTTTTCCATCGGTTTAATACCAGAGTACCTATCTATTTATTATTGTTGAATTATATTAATCTTTGTATTGATAAAGCTGATGGTTAAAAGATCGTAACTCGCACGACATGGAATAAACCCTACAACGTTAATCAAAAGAATTAACTATGTAGCTGGAGGATTATGTTGGGTGTGTTTGAAACTTTCGGGAACAGCAGCAACTAAGAAAGCAGTGCCGGTGATAACTAATATGAAATAGAGAAATCACATTCGAATACTGCTGATACTAAAGTATTATACAATGCATCAGTAAAAATAATGTTTGTTTGCTTAATTTACATTCTAGTTCACAAAAATTAAGCCTTACAAAATACAAGTAGAGTACAGTAATCCCCCTTGAACATGATACTCTTATAACGCATTTTCATATTACGCCACTTCAGTCCCTGGTATAAGAAGAGAGTGCCCCCATATACAGCGGAGATTTCACACGTAGGTACTATTTCTGTACAGTGAAATTTATGATTTGTAGAATTCATAATTAATTTTGAGTACTTTTCAATTTTGTTGTTACGAAATTAATATTTTAAATTTGTGTTCCTAGTTTTTGATGTGAATAAACATTGGTTATTTTATTTTATATAAGTATATAACGCGTTATACAGGGTCATACAAGCGCGTTATGCGTGAATAATCCTACAACGTGTTTCCTGTAATGCAGAATCAATATACTGTATTTTAAGGGAGATTACTGTATTTATATTTTATAACAGCAAATAAATGTTATTTTCTGTTCACATTGAGATTTTAGTTTATTATCTTTTCAGCCATAAGAATGGTCCACACCCTATATAATTCATATTGCAGTTAATAGTCATTAAACACAGAAATGAAAAAAAAAATTTTTTTTAGATTATGGTGCATTTGCAAACAGCCTCACAATAACCGTTTCATGATTTGTTGTGATAGTTGTGAGGATTGGTTTCATGGGAAGTGTGTAAATATAACCAAAACTATGGGTCAGCAAATGGAGGAACAGGGTATAGAATGGAGGTGTCCAAACTGTATCAAAAAAGTTAAAACTACACCAAAAAGTACATCTAAGGTAGGAAAACAAACTGAGTTAATAGTAAACTGAATAGAATTAAAGTTAGTTTTTATTAATATATTTAAAAACAAAAACCTTTAAATAGAATTGCAAATTTGCATTTAATTTAATTAATTATGTACTCATGAAGAAATTGTCACTTTGTCATTGAACTAGAAATGAAATTCAAAGAAATTGACAGTGGTATTGCATTTGATTTTATCTAAAATTTTGTTGTCTGTAGCCATCACTGACTCCGAAGAAACATGAAGTGGAATCGTTATCACCTGAGACGCCTCCGCCCGAGAGAAAAAAGGAAAATGCTGGAAAAACAACCTGTATAGTTTGCAAGAAACATGCGCGCGCCAGCAGTATCTACTGTAGTGATGCATGTATTCTCAAACACGCACAGGACTCTCTTGTTAACCCGACCAATCAGAGCAAAACTGAAGAAGAAACTGGTAAATCACAAGAGAAACAGAATCCTGAATCAAGGGTAAGTAATAAATTTTTAAATAAGGTAAAATAAAAAAAGAATGCTTCATAGTTATGGAAAACATTTGTCCACCGTAAGGTGGAAGTTTTAGTTGTATTTTCATAAGAGCATAACTGTCATACTCTTGAAATGGTAACGAGAGAACTCCTTGCAGCAGAGAAACAGTAATATAGGGTTAACTAGCCTAACGCCACACACAATACATTTATAAATATATGTATAAATTTAATATATAAATTATAGAATATTATTATACAAAATTATAATAATATATGCAAAACTTTTTTTTTCTTTTGTTATATAATGTCTTTCGTTCATGATAGTTATTCCTGAATATGTGTGTTACGTACGTATTGAACGGACAATTTTAACGGCCGTGTTCGGTATGGTCGCATCATTCCATATGTGTATTGGCGACTTAGTGAATAGATTACGAACTTAGAGTTATTTAAACATACAAGTAGCAATGTAGACAATGGTGATTGGAGAGGAGAGAAAAACGGACACTAGCAACTAACTGTCTGCATAATATGCATGAACTTTTTTAATTTTTGTGGATGTATTTTGATGTAAAAATAAATAATATTGATTATCAATTACTTTCAAGATGTTCAAGTAGATTTAAAGCTTCCGCGTAAATCACGTTAAATAGCTAAGTTTTCTCATTTTCATATTTTGATTTTATGGTTTTTTTAAATCTATTTTTCACCACACTCTTACCACATTAGTTTCCTTCTAGGTTATTGTATATGAAAGGAAATCGGGACGCTTATTGGCTGGGCCAAATGCTCCGACTGCCGAAAATTTAAAAGCTTGGATACAAAAGAATCCTACATTTGAAGTTGTCAGACCTGGTGCTCTTAATACTATTAGACCAAATATAAGCAAAAAAAAGACTTCGATAGAATCAAATAAAATACAAACCACACTGAACTTCGAAAGGTTACCAAGAAAAAGTATAGAGCCAACAGTTCCAACTAAATCACAGACAAGTGAGGTGAAGGACAGACTGAAGCCTTTACTATCACCAAAAGAAGAACCGAAACAGGTTCCTCAACCTAAAACGCCAGTGACACCAAAAAGTCTTCAAAGTCAAAACTTTGACTCTCCTAAAGCTAGCGGGTCAGGCATACGAAACTCCAGTGATAAAAGGAAGAGCTCTAGAAACTCTTTAAATAAATCTCAATCCATTCCCGAAAAGGTAAGTAAACTAATTTTTTTTTAATAATGTTTACAATAAAATTATTATTTATTATTTAATAAAATATCAACTAGAAACCACGAAGATGGTGGTACCACATTGCATTGGACTATTTACAAAATATATTAGTCAAGGTAATTAGTTATTTTTCCTGTGTCACACTAAAATATGTAGAATGAATTTAAAAAATAACAAATTCTTTAAAACTAAGATTTTGGTTTATAATAAATTATGTCATATGTCTATACATGGGTTAATAGTGTCATCACTTATCAAATCATACCATAATATAATCAAAACGTGCTATGGGTCTATTTAACATTCGGATCATAAATAAAGATCGTAAAGCAAACGGAAAATTACTTCATCAAATAGACGCTCCTGTAAAGTTGCAGAGCTCAGTCTTCCGGAAGACGACGGCGTGTGTCGGTGATGTAACATACTAATAAAGTATCATCAATATAAACAATTTTGCGGTCACACATTGTATTTCTGAATATTTGTGTGTTTTTGTGGGAACGAAGTGGAAAATCGTTTTAAATGACGAAACTTATTTAAAAAGGTCTATAAGTATATTTTTTAATAAAATGTATATGACTCATAGGCAAAACAATCGACACATTGTCGAAATTTGTTCGCCTAAAATTAATAGCATTAACCTTGTACGTGTTTGCATAGTGATTATAAGTTGAGAATGGCATATTTATGGTAATTACAGGCCGCTTCAGTTACTCCGTCGACGTCTCGTAAAAAAGAGTCGCATGAAAACAAAAGCAAAATGAATTCACTGGAATCAATACGTGAAAACGTTAGAAAATCATTGCAAGAACAGATGAGCCTACGCATGGCAGAAAACAAAGAATCTAACTTTACAGAAGATGAAATAGAACAATTTGCGCTCGAAACGGAAGAAGAATTGCACGATCTATTCCGAGACGTTGGTATGAAATATAAAGCTAAATACAGATCGCTCATGTTTAATATTAAAGACCGCAAGAACCTGACTCTGTGGGAAAAGATTTGCGATAAATCATTAACACCAAAGCAGTTGGTATGTATTGTATTTTTCTGTATTTAAAAATACATAACTAAAGTAAGTACATAAATGTTTTAATCGTTCAAAACGTTATAGGTACGACTGTCTCCAGAAGAACTTGCAAGTCAAGAATTAGCTGAATGGAGAGATCAAGAAGCGAAACATCAATTGGAGTTGATTAAGAAATCGGAGTTAGATCTTTTGGCCGCCAATAAAACTTACGTTCTCAAAACACACAAAGGCGAAGAGGTGAGTAAACTAAGTCTAAAAAAGATGATGACTGTGCATATTGACACTGATATTAAAAATGAATTTCACAATGGACAGTAATTAAATATTCTCATAATGAATATTTTTTTTCTAAAACAGGTAATGGAAACTAAGGAATCTGTATCAACAGAACTAGACCCTAATGTGCCAGTTGAAGATGTGGTCAGTGTACTAAATGATGCTATCAATGAAGATTCACAAGAAAAAGAGAAAACACCAGATATGTTAGTATAATAATAAAAAGATATCATATTCTGTCGAGTTTTATTACCACTACAAGTTCACCTTATATTTTTAATGACTTGGTTTATTTCGTAGGTTACGTAAGGGTTCAAATAAAAAATCTAATAGCCGTAAAAGAGAGCGCGAAGAAAGCTATTATCAGACTAAAAAGGTTAGACGAGATTCTGAAAAGAAATCTAGATCTTCTAGGCGAAGAAAGTCTGCATGCTATGAAAAAGAACCTAAATTAAGCCAGAGGAGGCCTTCGCGAAGATCGGACAGAAAATCGAGATCCATTTCAAACGATAGATCAAGATCAGGTAAGGAGAAATCTGATATAAGAGAAAGATCTCTATATCGATCAAAGTCTAAAGAGAAATCAAGACGGCGATCAAAATCCAAGTCACGCGTACGGTCCAGATCTAAATCTATAGAAAAGTCACGCGAGCGCGATCGATCTGGGCGTCGGTCGCGATCTAGAAGTATTTCGAAAAGACATAGCTCACGATCGAAGCGACTACCTAGTACTGAAGACAAACAACAGCCTCGTTCCCGGTCTCAAGACAACGTTATGATGAAGAATAAGCATGAGTAAGTGAAAAGGCTTTGTAATATTAAGTTCGGTTGATGATTAATGTCGTTTATACTAATGAGGTAAATATTAGTTCCACAGACTCAGAATCTTTGGAAAGGCCAAAATCAGCCATGCTCAAAGAGGTTCATCCTGAGTATGATCCTCATGAGCCTATGATAACATCGGCGTTCTCTGACGAAGATCTGATAAAATCCAGAGAAGACGTATTTGAAGAAAGTTACAAAAACAAAACTGATAATGGGGTGGGATATGATTCCAGTGAACCCATATCAACTAATGTTGAATTAATTAAGTCTAATACATATCAAAGTCTGGAAAAGACGTCAGGTAGCTAAATACTTTTATAATGTATAATATCAGTAAAGTATCAATACTGTTTATTGTCTAAAAATTAAACCAAAATTACTGTAAATTAATTTTTTTATAAACAGAAGGTGACAGTGATCAAGAACCAAGCAGTACTGTTGATACTATACCCGTCGCAACAGTTTGGAATGGATGTATAAACATGGTAGATGTTGCAAGATTCTATGTTTCAGCACATGAGGTTCGACCTTTATAAAATTAAAACAGATTGTTGTTGTTTTGGACATTATTGAAATATTATTATTTTGTATTTAGGTCTCTGGCACTGCAGTCGACCTGGAAGAAGATCTGCCCACAGAACTTGATATTGTAGGAAGAATTAATCCAGATACAGTCTGGGAATATATTGGAAAGATGAAGAAAGCTAGTAATAAAGATATAATTATTTTAAGACTTCAAGCTGCTAATGATGAGGAAAAAATGCCATACATCGCATTGTTTAGTTACTTAAGTAGTCGAAATAGGTTTGTATTTTTCACATAGATAACTGCGAAAGAAATAAATAAAAACTAATTTGTTATATCTTAATACTTCCTTCTATCGAAATTTAGGTTAGGCGTGGTAAAAGTATCAAATACGACAACAGTGAAAGATTTCTACGTGGTTCCGCTGCCGGCGAATACCACACTTCCACCAGTGTTGATGCCTCTGGACGGCCCCGGAATCGGCGAGGTTAAAACTCATCAGCTACTCACCATCGTTATAAGGCAAAGAAAGAAACGTCTAGCATCTCACATTCCTAAAGAAGTAATTCCAGCTAAGGTCAGTTTGTTATACGAAAGAAATATAATAAAATAAATAATGTGGTTGTTCAATTTATTATACACTACCCTCACAATACGCCTTTAAAATAATAATATAATAATTTCGTCTAAATAACATTATTTCATCAATAAATAGTTCATTATTTTGTGGTTTTATTTTTTGGCAATTCCGAATATGTTAATAGAATATTAGTAATAATTTAGAAACCTTTCTCAAAATATCAATTCCTTGTTTCTGCCAACGTTTGCTCGTATAATAAACATCATATTGTTTTGTTTTGAAATTTTAAAGTCTTTTGTTGCGAACCGTACGTGAGATTAGTAGAGATCGCAAAGTAGCGTAGACAAGTTCATCTTAAGCAAGTGCGAATACAAAACTATACCGTTGAGCTGTTTAATAAATACAAAGCTTGTTTGTTGCTTTTTAATAAAACAATATCTTTTGAAAAAGTAATTATAATTTAATATTGACACATTTACTATTCATACTTTAAAAATAGCTTAACTGAAAACTACACAGTTTTCTCTAAACATAACGTGACGTTCAAGTTGAATACGCTCTGTCTCGGGTTTTGCGTATACTGGCTTATGGGTCTTACGTTTGAAAAGTAATTTGGACGCAGTTTGCAGTGAAGATAACTTGCATCAGTGCAGGCAATAGCCTAGTCTTAACTTTTGTCACTTACGTTAATATACAGTATTGATTTCATGAAATAATTTACTATACGCAAAAATAGGTTATTTTAAAGTGTTTGATGTACAGTCGTAAATTTGTATCGAAGCAGTTTTTAGAGGACCTCGCAATACACGGCGTATTGGATATGTTCCCGAAGAACACAGGCTATAGTGTCGGTGATTCTTAGGACAATAGCACTAATAAACAAAGCTTTGTGCTTTAGGCTCGAGTAACGGACTGATTCTACGGTACCGAATGAACGCAGGGGTGGTTTATGCTAGGTACATAGTGGTTTTACGAAGTATGACCATAACATTAACACGACATTTATGTTTATTACAAATGTATCCCATTTATTCTGGTCGTCGAAACTTCACTTTTATAAATATGATTTATATTTAAAAGATTGCAAAAACTACTTTATTTAAGTAATGAAGAACGTGTTTTTTTTTTGTATATGCTTTAGGTTGCGAGGGAGTCTCACAAACGTTCATATACGCCACCAGTGCAGAGCAAGATTACTCACACGCCACCGGCTTCGCCTCGGCGTCGTAATCCACTTCCACTACCATCATACAGCACATCTACGCTCTCTACTTCGGTTAAAGATAAAATTGCTGCATCTTTAGGTATTTGCGTCTACTTTTCAGTATATAATCCATCAACGTAACAATTCAGTCACATTTCAAAACACGAAACCCTTATAATTTCCTCAAGTAACTGGTGTACTCTGAAGAAATGTGAATGCTCAGAATTTGCAAAGAAAGTATTTTATTTATTAGTGGCGCACCGTCTTTTAATTATAACTATAGGTTGTAAAAAAATTTCGATATCAGTGTGTGGGTTATTATTGTTTTAAATAGGTTTAAAATTACTTTGCGGTGTGGATCTAGCATTTAAGCCAATGTTCGTAATATAAGTTAGATTTGAAAACGATAAAAAGATAGTAATATATTGAGTAATTCTACCACAGACTGAAACCGTCACTGTGCGTTTACAATTTCGATTTTTATTAGTTACTAACTGAGTAATTCATAGGAGCAGTTGACGACGATGATGAAGCATACAGCCCAGGTTCGTCAAGTAGCGGAAGCAGTGCTACTGCAACGGCATCTTCGAGTATCGCTTCTAGTACTTTACGTTCGAAAATGGAAGAACTCAATCGACAGATAGAAGAACAGAAACAACAAATTCGTAAAATAGCACAAGCCAGCTCTTCTCCAGGAGAGGTGAAATTTTCTAGCATAATATCAAAAACTTATTGATTTATTAATGAACTTTTACAATTCAACATAAAATCCAGTAAGCACTATTTGTGCATAAAAATTGTTATAAATTATGGCTTAGAATGGATTTTCTTTCAGGATGAAGCTTATTCGCCGTCTCGACCAATGACTCCACCTGCCGCATCTGTCGTTCCACTAGCAGACATAGCATTGCCTTCAAACCTGCATGAAATACTTGCAACAATAAAACAACGTTCAGAAACTACAACTGGAGATGTAGATATGCGTACATTACCCCTGAAGTAGCATATGAAATTCAGCACAACACGATAATAACACTTCAATAAAACAATAGCATTTTACTAGAATGGTACTATAAATGAGCATATTACTGCGTAATAATTTTTGTATTTGTTGACATTTAAAAATTATCAAAATTTTGCATGAATGCAATTTTTTTTTGACTTTAAAAAAATGTATTTTTGAAAACATGGTATTTAGTTTAAGAAATATAATAAAATTATAATGCGAAATGCGGTTCACAGGCGCTGTAAACATTTTCATTATTGTGTGTGCAATAAAATTAAACTAGAAAACATGTGCACTTTAGCAACAATTTTTCAAACTTTTTGTATATAATTAAGTGACTATAAAATGTATGAATTACTTAGTTGTACAAAATTAGATCCCATACCTTAATGTACATACATTTACTATTTTCTTGTTGAATTAAATAGTAAGAATTTTGATAATATGAAATAAAAATGTGTTTTTAAATACATATTTTTTTATTCCAAATCATCATACAACGAGCGTCTTATATTTGTTTTCTTTAGGTTTGGTAAAGAATTTACAGAGCTCAATTTAAAATTATTCTTTCTGAAATTTTTCAATACATCATTTTTCAATTGAGGGTTATTCTTTATCCTTTTTTGCATTGCTAAAATTTTGGTTTCCATTAATTTTCTTTTAGGAATGTGTCGTAGTGCATATTCCCAATCGCCTGTCAACTTCAGATCAAGTAATATTGGAATCATGTGATTAATGTTCAGGTTTTTCTTTGATCCAGGAGCCCATTCCAAATACCTGTCCAAAGGTAGCTTTGCCATTGTAATATTATCTTTCTTTGCTTTAGCTAGTGAAATTGGTTCATTATTTGTCTGAAACCATTAAAAGACATTACAAACCATTTTTTCATATAAGTACTGTTTCATATATTTTACCTTAATTAAAACAAATTTATGGTTTTAATCTCTGACTGATCTGATGGTGGTCATCAGAGACCACAAAAACTGTAAAACATTCTAAGTAAGACGTTTGACATAAATGCATGATTAAAACCATTAAATTAGTTTTAATTATCAGTCATTTAGTTAATAAAATTACTATTTTACCTTATCAACCATGCAACCAATAATATAAATAGCATCAGGATCAAATCTGGTCAATTCATTGCGACAATGAGGAGTAAGGTAAACTAACTTTTCTCTTGGAAAAATATCTAAATAGCTTTCAGTATGAATATTCATTGGGAACCAAGGTTCTTCCATGCATGGAATATTTTTTTTAAGTTGTTTCAGGAATTCACTATCATTGTTTACATTACACAGGTGAATATTGAATGGTTCTTTATGAAGTCTGTTGTCTCCAAATACTAATGTCATTTGCTTTGCAGCATTTAAAGTTTCTCTCCAAACCATGTGTTCTTCATAAGAACAGTCAATGACCAGTGACTGACTGTGCATCATTGCTAAAAGAGCTCTAAAACAGAAAAATATTTACATGTCTTTTCCAAATATTCAATATTTTGTTTAAACCTGAATATATTAGTGCCATATATTTGAAACATACCTATAATTATCAAAGTTGTTTATTGATTGATCTCGAATTCGTAAAAATAGTGACTGATATCTAATACCATACAGGAGATCATCAGGATACTCTTTTTCTTGGTCTGGGATGCCATCAGCAAATTGTTTTCTTCTAGTTTCTTTTTTTATCTAGCAATCATTTTAGAGATAAGTATTATTTTTAGAGAAAAAATATTAATATGTCAAGTTACACAGTAGTCTTATTTTTTGATACGATTTCATACAGATATTGTTTTACCTTTTGATTTTCCCTAGATTTTTCATTTTTCCAAAGAAAGGTTAAATAATTTGTTCTTTGGTTTCTACTACTTAAATCTAGCAAATGTTTCCACTGAGTAGTATTCATTGAATCAGGGGCACATCTACCATCCTGCCGCATTACTTCAACTTCCAACATCAAAATCCTCAACTTTTTTTCGAGTTCTGCATTGCCTTTACAAATAGTATTAATTGATGTTTCTGTAAAATTATTGAGTTACTTAGGTTTCTGTATGTTATCTATCCCGATGTAGAATCAGATAAAACGACTAATTAGTTATCACCTAATTCATCCTCTTCGCCTGCTGAGTAAAATCTTCGGTAGCTATTGAACATTAGCGGGTTAAAAGATGGTGTCATTCTTTTAGCACAATAGAATTTTGCTACTGAATGGGTAAAGGTTTTCTTTAAAAACGACGCGAAATACATAGCTCAATATTATGAGGTTATTGTTTATTTGTAATTTTACTAATGTGTATTATTACTACAACTGTGTAACCAAATTAATGTAGTTTTGTTACATTTATCATGAAAAAATTATGTACACCTTTGGCTTATTTAAGATATTGCAAATAGATTTAAAGTACTTTAATAAACATAAATAGTGTTAATTTTTGTATTTGTTTAAGTAAATATTAAGTATAATCCATGATTATCCATGGCCCATGGCATAGATTATACACTTAATATATTAGAGATAGATGCGCAACTCTCATTTTTATTTTTGCTTTAGTTTAAGCCCGGTCCAGCAGGCGTCGCTACGGTCGATTATTAGTCTCCCTACCCCCCACCAGGTGGCTTTTTTAGTAATTTTAATATTTTTAATAACTCTCTTTATGAAAAAATCTTATCGTTTAGAATCGCTGAAATTCCCGGTAGTACTTATGAGATATTAAGAAATGTTTGATTGTGTTCAGCATTCTAATCGATAAGATCTTTTCATACAGAGAGAAAACAGTTTTTAAAATAAAAAGCTGTAATTCTCTGTAAGCTATTTAATTTCCCTATATTACAAACAATTTTCTGTTAAAAGATTGTATGAACGTACAATTGTATAAAATTTCGAATAACAATAACTCCTCTAGATTAATCCTACTAGCGTACACATTAAGTCGAAAGTTATCTAAAAGTTAATTAAGTCTAGATAATCAAATCATTCAATGTCAATTAAGTCATTTGTGCGAAATATAAACATGTCAGCTTTCCATTACAAACATAGTAGACAATTTGAATTAAATTTAATAAATTTGTTTCTTAACGATAGCAGTTCTTGCTTAAAGTTGATCGTGATAGATCATGACCTTGTATGAAAATATTACATCTATAAACACTACCTATGCTTCGTCATACAATAATTGTCATTTAAACTAGCATTGTAGAGATAATACACACACTAAAGTGAATACTAAATTAATCTTAGCATTCTTATAAATATTTAGAAATTTAAGAAACAATTAACCCACAATCATGTTCATAACATGTGACATTTTGTTCTGCACAAACGTTTTGTTACATGATTTGAAAAACAAAAAAAAACAAAAAATGTTTAAAAAATGTAATGATGATTTAAAGTACTCTTAAATATTGATAGTTTGTACTTAACGACGCTTATAGTAATTTTAGACATGATTACATTAGTTATACTTTTATTCCCTATCTAAATTATTTCTATTCTGACGTTTCTGATGCTTTAGCTTTGGTAATACTAGATGAAACAAACAGCAGATTGAAAGAAAATCATCTTAAAGTTAATTACATTCATTACAAACCATTAGTTTGTATTTTGTTACAAAAGAAACTGATGTTCGTTACATGCAAATGAATTATAAACATACACAAGCAAACATAAAATGTAAATTTATCTTTTAATCCAAATTAAATGTACATTAATATTACATCTAAATAATAGAAAGGGTTTCGAAAATTTTTATTGCACTCAACAGCAGACGAGCACGCAACCCGGCTCATGATAAGTGGTCACCAGTGCTTATAAACTTCAGCAGTGCCATAAGGGTTGCTGTCTATCACTGAAGTTTTAATAAATTATTAATATACTCAGTCACAAGCATATTGATAATTAAAATCATCTTCTCGTAGAATTTACAAAAGGTTATTTACAAAAATTTACATCAGTATTTTCATATATTACTAACTTACTAATTACAACTATTCAAACGTAATACTATAACTATAAGAACTAAACAACCTATTTTAAAACAAAATTGGCATCAATTTAGTTCTTATGAACTATTTCAATTATTAATTTATAAATTATAAACATATTTAAAAAAAATTAAGATCCCTTGAGAGTTCACGTTCCTTGCTGAATCAGTTTCTCTTCTGAAACGGAGCAACAAAGTATCTTAAGTACGTAACAAATATTGAAAAAATACGACCATGAAAAATTTAGTGTTAATGTAATCATACTTACAAATTAATATATTACATAACACGTTCTGGTTCAAATATAGTGCATCAATCTTTTCATGTTTCAGACATTTTAGTGCTCCTTATAATTTTTCCATAAAATTTTGTCATTATCAAACCTTTGTCTACAAAAATAAAAACATTATTTTATATTGGGTAGAAGGATGAACGTGGTCACAGGCCACTTGGTGTAACTTGGTTATCAAACACCAGGAAACAAAACGTGAATGCCATCATCTAACTTTGGATGTGAGATCAATTGTGCTGTATTTTATTTAAACAGGAAAGCATGACTGATTGATCATTCCAAAAAACTAGTTCGGGCCCACTTGACAATAAGCATATAATACGCTGAGTTGCATACTTCCACCCACTCGAGACAATTTTATTATCTGAGGTGTGTGTGTGATAGTACGAGACTTAACACCGACTGTTTTGATCAAACTTAACATATATGATAGCTAGGCAGCAGAAACAGGAAGGACCATTAGTTGGTGCTAATTCATTTAATTATATTATGAATAATAATTCTGTTAGCAAATAATATACCGGGAAAATAGTGTAAACTCACCGTTATCAAGGCATCCGAAATAGCATTTCAATTTCGATCTTCGAGGCATGCTGATTTTTAATAATAAACTTTCTGTAAGAAATGAAAATAGTTACACAGGCTTACGAAACGCTAACGAAGAAAAAAGTATTGGAACCAAGTTATGTCTAAAGAGAATTCAAAACAGAGTTTCTCAATGTCTAATCGTCTAATATTCTCATAAAGCTAAAAGATGCTCTAAATTAATACTACAACGTAAAATAACTCACACCAAGACCAAAAAAAAAAACGATTTAAAAAATTAAATCGTTACGACATTTTGAAAACTTTTTTTTTTTTTTGAGATTGTTTTACGGCCCTGGAATTTTGAAAACTTCAAAGCAGTGTTTCCACTTACGTTTTTTTTAACACATTTTACCCTAGTTTCTTTTGAATTTATGCCTAAAGTTTCCTAGACAACTTTCATAAATCCTTTATATAGAAAGCATAAATAAAATACAGAAAATAAACCGCAGCATATTATTTAATGTAGGTATATATAATATAAACGCCCCCAGAAGATCATAGATCTATAGGATTGGAATTTTCAAGGAAGTCGACGCATTGCTTTTATATTCTTTTGCTGCACGTAACCTAACACTGTTCGGTTCTAAAATTGAGCAATTGTTTGCTGGCAAAGTTGGGAACTTTCTATGAAGCAAGCCGTTCAGGGTTTCATTAGAAAGCCTGTTTCTTTTGTCAGTTTTTACATTTGAGAACACTGAATAATCTTTCCACCTCAGTCTTTGAAGAAGGAACTGCTAGCAAAAGTGAAATGACAATTACAAGGTTTTCGTAAATGAAATTACCATGATAATCTTTCATGGTACATGAAGTACC
The DNA here is from genome assembly GCF_030269925.1 of Bombyx mori. Classification (NCBI taxonomy): domain Eukaryota; kingdom Metazoa; phylum Arthropoda; class Insecta; order Lepidoptera; family Bombycidae; genus Bombyx; species Bombyx mori. The sequence continues at coordinate 12,390,527 of NC_085111.1, forward strand.
TGTATATTACAATACAAGTAAGTTCTGGTGACATCAACGAATATAGGTAAATAAAAGTTTGGCGGATTATACTTATTGGGATTCTGGGGAATCCCTAAGAAAAAAGTAGTGGCTTAATCTATGATTTACTTTACTAGAGGGTTACTGTTGAATCAAACTTTCTTTATGGTTTTTATACACAACTCTGTTTTATTCTTTTACTTGTCAACTCGACTTAATGTCATTCTCTCTCCATAAAATAAAATGTTCATTGTTTTACTTTAATTATCGTTTATTTTAAAATTCACAACAGTTACTAGTATAGGCTTTGCTTTTTACCCCGAAATATCCTAAATCCTGGTATTTTTTAAATTGTCTTTATCATCCAAAATATCAGCTATTTTTCCCTAAAAAAGGGAGAATTCCCTAAAAGTGGAAGCACCTTCAAAGTACGCTAACCTTTTTTATTGAGTCAGAACTCGTATCTGCCATCTAGTGAGTTTATTAGTTCATTAAGGCCAAAACGTTTCAAAAATGACCTCGCCGGTTCCTAAAGATGACGCTAGTTGAATGTTTTTTTCCTTTGTATGGGAGTTGCACCCCCTGGCCCATGGTATGTGATTTTAATTTAACGGCCTGGATTCGAGTCTTTTGAGCCAAAATAAACCATGCTTTACAAAGCCGTAACTAAGCTAGCTGGAATGTGAGAAGTGAAGTTGGGTGTTGTTTTATATCCTACCTAAGCTGGTAATCTAGAGGATTATACCACCGTAGCCGGGTGAGTAGGTGAGCTCACAGGGCTCTAGCCTGAGGACGTTGCTAACACTAGCCTTAGCAAGAGCAGTGCTTCACAGAATCTACCGCTGAATCGTAAACGCGACCCACTGAGTAGTTCCGCTGAGAAACTCAGTGGGCTCTTTCTGTGGGCTAATTTACTCGCCGAACCCTTCGTTACAAACGATGGGTTCAACAAGAACGGTGACTAGTGCTTTTAAAAGCACCGATAATGTTTACCATAGCTGAGGTGTAGCTGGGTCTATTGATTTTTATTATTTTTTGTTGGTAATAGTTTCTTCAGTAATACAGTAAGTACAGATAAGGCGAATTGTCTTATATGGGGCAAGTTGAAAAGTGTCCAGCTGTAAGCAGCAAATTACAACACAAAAACCCACACATGAATGTTGCAGTTGTAAACGGAGTGTAGTACATTGAGTCACAACTGAGTGTGTATCTTTATTATTTATATTCCTATTACAACAAGTAATTTTATTTTTTTGGGGAAATCATTTGTGACAAAAATAACTATTTCTCGTAAAAATAAAACATTATGTTATTTAATTTACATATTTTCGATGTCTACGTTCTTTTGAAAATTACACTATGACAAAGCGGAAGACTTCTGTTTATATTTTAATTCACTATTCTACAGGTGAATGAAGTTAGCCCCTCAAAAAAAATTTTTTTTCCTGTTTTCTACTTATTTTCTATTAATTCGTTTGTTCATCATTTGTTCTTGATTGTTCACTGTTAATAATTGTTTGTTCCCCATTTATTTATTTAAAAAAAATATTAAAAATATATCTACAAGTTAGCCCCTCGATTGCAATTTTTAATATTTTTTTGTCCTTAATTACTCGTAAATATTCATTTTCGATTGTTCTTATATAAAATACGTTTGTTCTCTTTCGAAATTACTCATTTTTTGTTTAATTAACTATTTGTATTAGTTGAATAAATGTATACAAAATATGTGTATTGCGCATGCCATAAGTGTAATAATCTATGGCGCATGCGTCGACTATAATGCCTAAACTTTCTACGCGGTTTTAATCGTGAAAAATAAAACAATTATAAATCCTGAAGGATCAATTAATTGGTATACAGTTTAATTAAAAAAATTAAAAAATAAATAAATAAAATAATGTGCATTCGCGTATTTATACCCTATTGGATAAAAATACATTAGGAACATCTTAAGCATTAAGAAAAGAAAAGTTCTTGAAGTATCTCACAATCCGACACTTATTTATATAGAAAATTAACCTCAAAACGAGTTTTCATTTTTATTATATTTTTTATAATAGTGGCGTAAATTTCAATATATTTTTTAGATATCCGAATCAGTACATTTTTATAGTAATATTTGATGTCCATCTTGGGCCTAGCACACTATGGAGAGTGGGCAATCCCCTTTGTCCTCAGGAACAACAGTTTTTTTTTTGCTGGTTCTGATTGTTTACTTATACTTGCTTCAGATATGTTAAGGGGTGATGTGGCAATACACACTTGCCTTGCTTTCGTGTTCCTGTGCTGGAGCTACTTCGATAGCTTTGTCATTACTACACCTATTTTCAAGTGGCTGGACATCTGGAAATATGAAATAATGTTAGCAATTTCCAACAAACTTTTAGTTTGTAAATATATAGGATTATATGTGTACTGTCGTAGTAGTAGTAATAGTATTTAACCTCCTAGTCATCATCATCAGCCCATATAATATATCCCCTTGCTGGACACTGGCCTTCACTGGAGGGTTTTTAGGCCTTAGTCCACCATGCTGGCCTAGTGCTGGTTGGTGGATTACACACCTAAGAAAATCCTAAGAACATTTAGGTGTGCAGGTTTCATCACAATGTTTTCCTTCACTGTTAAAGTAAGTAAGTGATATTACACTGTGATAAATTTTCATTATCACAAACTTCCTAGTACCTTATGTAATAGGAACTGAGGTCCACTTGCCCATTTTGGCTACTTCCACTAACTAACTAACTATTCTCATTTTTTCTGATATTGTTATTTGATTAGGAGATCTGTGAGTGTAACTAATTATTGACAGTTACACCTACCTTGACTACAAGATGGCAAAGGTATAATAATACGACACATCTCATTTTTAGTCGTCTCTTCAATTTCCTTGATAATAGTGAGTCTTTGCCGTTTCACAAATGTAGGCCGAGGTTCACTATGAGTGAATTTTCGTTTTCTATCTGCCCAACAATCGAATTTGGATGGTAAACAGTTTGGTTTCATTCGAATTCATTTGATGGAGCTCACTATCTTGTATTGCATATAATTCTCCATGTCGTTTTCTAGCTAAAACATGAAATAATTTTCCAACAATTTCAATACATAACCTATAAAAAAAATATTAAAATGTTATTTTACTAATGTTAGGAATATAATTTCGACTGGGTCAAAATGTTATTATAATGTATACCTACATTATCTCTTGAAAGATAAATAATGAACATATTTACTTATTTGTTTATATTACCTATGTGAACTCTTAACCTATCTTTTTTATACCTTCATAGCGATAGGTATATAGGAGGATGGAAAAAATGTATTTGGTCTAACTTTACGCGAATGCACATTATTTTATTTATTTATCTTTTAATTTTTTTAATTAAACTGTATACCAATTAATTGATCCTTCAGGATTTATAATTATTTTATTTTTCACGATTAAAACCGCGTAGAAAGTTTAGGCATTATAGTCGACGGTCGACGCATGCGCCATAGATTATACACTTATGGCATGCGCAGTACACATATTTTGTATACATTTATTCAACTAATACAAATAGTTAATTAAACAAAAAATGAGTAATTTCGAAAGAGAACAAACGTATTTTATATAAGAACAATCGAAAATGAATATTTACGAGTAATTAAGGACGAAAAAATATTAAAAATTGCAATCGAGGGGCTAACTTGTAGATATATTTTTAATAATTTTTTTTAAATAAATAAATGGGGAACAAACAATTATTAACAGTGAACAATCAAGAACAAATGATGAACAAACGAATTAATAGAAAATAAGTAGAAAACAGGAAAGAAAATTTTTTTTGAGGGGCTAACTTCATTCACCTCTATTCTACTGTAATAAAGGCGCATTTTTTTAAATTAGACTTTTTTTTTAATTTTGTGGCCTGTTAACTTGATCTTTTTAAGCATTTAAAACCTGTGCATAGATAACACACATGATACTGTTTAAGCATCTATGGGATTTTATGGCGGAAACGCGAGGAGTTAAGGGCTCTGTAAATTTGGCCCACCCTTTTTTGATTTTCAGTTTTATTTTTATTTTTAATTGTTTGTTCGTCTTTTATTTATTTATAATTAATTAAACAAATGATCACCGTTACGTGGGCCCCCCTTACTAGACATCTTTATAAAAAGACATCTTTACTGGTGGTAGGACCTCTTGTGAGTCCGCACGGGTAGGTACCACCGCCCCGCTTATTTCTGCCGTGAAGCAATAATGCGTTTCGGTTTACAGGGTGGGGCAGCCGTTGTGACTATACTGAGACCTTAGAACTTATATCTCAAGGTGTGTGGCGCATTTACGTTATAGATGTCTATGGGCTCCAGTAACCACTTAACACCAGGTGGGCTGTGAGCTCGTCCACACCTCTAAGCAATAATAATAAAAAAAACAATTAAATTCCCAATTATTAATTATTTTATAACTAGCAAACCAAAGCCTATATTGCGCATGCGCCGGTTTTGTCAGTTAGCTGGCAATGGCCATATTTACTAGCGTTTTGTTTACAAGTGCGTTTATACTGTCTAATTATTTCATATGTAGTTCAAAAAAATATTGAAAACTTCAACAAAATTCAACAATACTTCAACAAAAAAATGTCAGTGAATTAAATGAAACGGCCAATTAGACGTTAAGGTACGATTAGCGCGGCTTTAATAAATTCAGTTATTTTTAATGATATTGAATATTAACAAGCACATTGAAATTTCAGTGATTTCTAATTATTTTTAAGAATATTTTAGGAGTACAATTTTCGTGTTAAAATGATACTAATCATTACCATGCATGCATTCGAACATTAACGAACAAACGACGAACAAATAGTTAAAAATAAAAAAAAACCTGAAAATCAAAAAAGGTGGCGTGATGTGATGGTTTGCTTAATAGATATAAAATAATTAATAATTGGGAATTTAATTGTTTTTATGATCGAACAATCACCAATAGTCATCGAACAAATGATAACTGATCAAAGTGAATTAATCTGAGCGATAAAAATAAAGATATCTAGTAAGGGGAGCCCACTTAACGGTGATCATTTGTTTAATTGATTATATGTAAATAAAAGACGAACAAACAATTTTGACATTCGAACATTAACGAACAAATAATTAAAAATAAAAAAGATCTGAAAATAAAAAAAGGGGGCCAAATTTACATAGCCGGAGTTAAGTTGTATAATTTGTTTTATTTTGTCTATTTAGTGTTTCTACCGGTTTAAATGTGTAATAGCGGTGGTTTATTAATTATTTAGTAACTGTGAAAGTGCACAAAGGTGGGAAAATAAAACAAAGCCGATGGACGTAACTTCTTGGGATCCAACAAAAAATCCACTGAAAAAGTCTCAGTAAATGACCACTATTTTACTGAGATTATATTTCATCCCATATCATCTCATTTCATTTAATTTCATCTCAGTTGATTAATGTATCAAATTAATCATCTTCATTTCATTTCACTGCATATTATCATTTTTCTTATAAGAAAAGATGCGTGGTGTCGTAGGACACCGCATAGGAACGAAGTTCCTTATATTAATTTTAAGTTCTATTCGAGGTATAAAGAAAATCATTATGCGGGTATACATTCTTTATAATGATATTTTTATTGATAAAAAATAAAATAAAACTACTTTACAAAGTTATCAACTTTATTTTATTCTTTTTTTGAAGTGAAACTTCTTTAGGCGCATGAGGGTCAAATTTTAACAGATGTAACGTCACGCGGGTATGTATTATGCATAGACCTATATAGTAGGGACACGACATATTGTTCTATACGTACAATTGCTTATATAAATAGCACCCATTTTGAAGGCACATACATAAACATATATCTATCTCGTTCTTACTCAGCACTTTAACTCGCAGGAAAACAATATAACAGTATTTCAGTGCGTACATAAAATGAAACATGAATATACGTAAATATCTCCGTCTCTGTCTAATGAGGCCGAAAATCCGCCATGTTTAGCGCGCCAAATGTCATTGTCACGTCAGTTCGGCCGTCTGTTTTGGGTTGTACATTATTTATTGACTTTGATATCGATTTAATATGATTGATTATATAAAATTTCATAATTTATCATGCTTAAAACATACAAAAATAATAATTAAAACGTATTTTATAGGATCTCAAGAAAGTCGATGCCCTAAAACTATTATCTATGTGTATTTAAATTCATTATGGAGCCCTCATCCGAAAAATCCATTTTTCGGTCGGAATCTATTGATCATGACACTAATCATAAATACCACTTTAAAATATGTCATCAAAACATATTTAGACATTCTGTTTAGATATTTCGGGAAAAAGGCTACCGACAAAATTTCTTCGGAACTATTTAAATAAAATAGTTTTATTCCGCAGTGAGTAAAACACTATTGTAAATTTGTTAAATATTTAATAATTAAGTGATTTTAGAGAGGAAGTCACAAGGAATGACGTTTGTAATTAATGAATAAATGTTCTGTAGGTGTTTTTTTTTCCACGCGGTCCCTTGATAAGTTTAAAATTTGAATCACTCTCAAGCGAAAGTGATTCAAATGGTGCGGCGCACCTTCCTTGGGGTGCGCTGCGGTAGTATGTTACGGACTTTAGAGTCAGCAAAACAATTAAAATAGATTGTTATAGTCTAAGAAAAACACGTACTCAAAATACGATAACATTTAGCATGCTAGAAATGGGCTGATGGCTTTGAACTACGCCATATCTTTATGTTTTGCGACAAACGACAACTTTATAAAATCAGTGTAGCAACTTTTAAAAATCATCATATCGTTTACTTGGCAAATTCGAAGGACGAACTTGTCTTAGATTTCACCCATCTAAATCATATCATATTTGCACATAACAATATACCTACTTACTTCCCATTAAAGTATAAATTCTACAAATAAATAATACTCAACAATATTTAAAATAAAATGAGCCAAGAACGTTTATCGATAAAACCTGATAACATTGAAATCTTTTGTACAGCACTAAAGCCGCCATGTTTTGTGGCCAGATGACGTCACAGTGGCACGAAATTTTGGTTGACGTTTCATTTCCATAGGTTTCCTACTTCATTGGTATTATGCAACGGAAGTATCGAAAAAGAGAGAGAGAGCGATCGAGACCGATTGAGAGAGAATAAGACAGGGCAAACGTAGCATAACGCAACTAGCCATGGAGTGAGAATAGGGAGCAAGCAATTGAAAAAGATCGAGAGAAAAAGTGAGACAGAGCGAACGTCGTATCACGCACAGTGCCATGGAGCGAGAGGTGGGAGAGAGCTATAGTGAGAAAGATTGAACGAGAGAGAGAATAAGGGATATCGAGAAATAATACACGCTATATTGGTTTGTGTATTCGTTTACTAGTTAATTATTTTTAATACAGCGCCATCTATGAGATTTTTTAATACTAACGTGTGTATGAAACCTCTTGGAATTTCAATTTAGGATTATACGTGAAGTTAAAATATCAATTCACAGAGGGCGCTACCTCATACTATAAAAGATGATTTACCGTTATTTACTAATGACAATATTTTACATATAATATCACCCCCGATTACTCTCTTTAGACAATCCATACCCTGGGCCAGGAAGGTCAAGTACCTGGGCGTTACCCTGGATGCATCGATGACATTCCGCCCGCATACAAAATCAGTCCGTGACCGTGCCGCGTTTATTCTCGGTAGACTCTACCCCATGATCTGTAAGCGGAGTAAAATGTCCCTTCGGAACAAGGTGACACTTTACAAAACTTGCATAAGGCCCGTCATGACTTATGCGAGTGTGGTGTTCGCTCACGCGGTCCGCACACACATAGACACCCTCCAATCTCTACAATCCCGCTTTTGCAGGCTAGCCGTCGGAGCTCCGTGGTTCGTGAGGAACGTTGACCTACACGACGACCTGGGCCTCGAATCTATCCAGAAATACATGAAGTCAACGTCGGAACGGTACTTCGATAAGGCTATGCGTCATGATAATCGCCTTATCGTTGCCGCCGCTGACTACTCCCCGAATCCTGATCACGCAGAAGTCAGTCACCGTCGGCGCCCTAGACACGTCCTTACGGATCCATCAGATCCAATAACCTTTGCATTAGACGCCTTCAGCTCTAACACTAGGAGCAGGCTTAGGGACCTCGGTAACCGTACTCGTCGAACTCGTCAAAGAGTTCGCCGTGCAACCTAACCCATGAATCAGCTCGCTGAGTTTCTCGCCGGATCTTCTCAGCGGGTCGCGATTCCGATCCGGTAGTAGATTCATTCGCGAAGCAGCTACTCTTGAGCTGTTGGGTCTCCTTCGGAGGCGCTCGGGTAGCTGTTAGCAAATCCCACCCCTCCTGGCTGAGCCTTTGCTCGCCCACCTGTCCTGGTGAAACTGGAAAGGCCTCCGGGCCACCAGTAATCATTCAATCATAAAAAAAAAAAAAAAACATATAATATGTACTTAGACATTTAGGATAATTGTATTTTAATTTTTGAAGGTTTCACTTCTACCACGTGTGGATTGCACACATGTCTTTTTTTTTTATTGCTTAGATGGGTGGACGAGCTCACAGCCCACCTGGTGTTAAGTGGTTATTGGAGCCCATAGACATCCACAACGTAAATGCGCCACCCACCTTGAGATACAAGTTCTAAGGTCTCAAGTATAGTTACAACGGCTGCCCCACCCTTCAAACCGAAACGCATTACTGCTTCACGGCAGAAATAGGCAGACAATGATTTATAAAAAATATATAACAAAAATATGTTATTTTTTGTACGTTTTTACAAAGTTAAGTCGTACACTGCGTGCAGTTCTAATTTGTACGTTATTACAAAGCTAAGACGTACACTGTGTGCATTACTAATAAAAATCTTACGTTACGGACGTTTTTTCCCGGTTAGGGTACCCCTCCGCATCGTCCCATAAAGGAACTTCGTTCCAACAAGAATGTAAATTAAAATAAGACTGGACCTAAAATTCTTAGTTACCAGGTCATAAAATCCCTTTGAAAAAATATTAACACGCTGGGACGAGACGGGAGGTTATAAACCTGACGAACGCCTCATTTGTTTACCAAATGACTACATAGTAAGTTTTTTTTATAAATATGTAAAATGAATGTGTACGTAACAGTAATATAATTTGAAAATCATCTACACAACAGTTTCTAACAATTTCTTTATTATTTTATTTTAATAACATAATTTTGTAATGTTTAGGGAGTGGGAGTATAATAACTACAAATAACTTTTCAAGCAATCATTTCAAAAGTACACATTGTGAAATATACTGGACGCATATATCTAGTCTGTGATGAAAATCCCAATCATGATACCGGTATCAATGCTTCGGCGAACTTTAGTCAATGGGACAATATACTCTGCTGCAGCACTTCGTTTTGCTTCGACTCAACCTGATAAACAAGTTTATTTCGATGTAACTGCTGACGGAGAGCCATTGGGACGTATAGTCATAAAATTGAACACGGATGAAGTACCGAAAACTGCTGAGAACTTTAGAGCTCTGTGTACTGGTGAAAAAGGTTTTGGGTACAAGGGTTCATCATTTCATAGAATAATACCAGACTTCATGTGTCAAGGTGGAGATTTTACCAATCACAACGGTACCGGCGGAAAGTCTATTTACGGGCGTACCTTCTCAGATGAGAATTTCAAATTAAAGCATACTGGGCCTGGAATTTTATCAATGGCGAATGCTGGACCGAATACAAATGGGTCTCAATTTTTTATAACCACAGTTCCGACTCCTTGGTTGGATAGAAAACATGTAGTATTTGGGTCTGTGGTTGAAGGTATGGATGTTGTGCAGAAAATGGAAAAACTTGGTTCTAAAAGTGGTAAACCAATAAAGAAAGTTGTCATCTCAGATTCAGGTGAGTTAGATTAAAGTTGTCTAGTTGTTAATTCTGGTATATCAAAGTATGTAAGAAAGAATTATTTAGACTTAATGTTTGTTATTGCTATTAAATGTAGAGAAAAATCATGTTTGTAGTTAAATAAAGTTATGTAGTTAAATAGTGTGTCATATTATTTTTTAGCCATTTTATTGATCATCCATATACCTAAAATATATTTTCAAATGTGTTTCAGTTTGTTGATTTCACAGGTTAATTTAACATCTGTACAAAAATTTATATCACTGATAAAATTTATATTTTTATTTGATCCATAGCTTGTGAACCTCAGAATGTGTGTCTACAAAATTTATAGCTTCTCTCGATGAGGACTATACCTTCTTTAAAATTACACCAATTAATAGTGTCTATAGATAAAAAAAGTGAGGATGCTGCAATATTGAATGTTTTGTAAATTTTTTAATTTAACTGATATTTGTTCTTCCTTTTCCTTTCATATATCCATTCAATAAATAAATAAAAAAGAGGTTCAGTCAATTTGGTATCATCATAAATGGTCTAGGGATTATGAAAAGCAATGTGGATTTGAAAGTTTTGCATTTTATTTAGCATCACTATATTACAAACATTCCTTTAAGCTCTTAAGATTTCAATATTGTAAATGTTACAGGCATTATCAATTGAAAATTCAATAGTGCTAATAGGATTGAGTTCTTACTGAATGTTGAGGAACAATATGTCTTATATTATAGTTACTATCTATAGTGACAGCTATGATCCGATTAATGCATTTCAATTGTGTGGGGTTAGAGCTCAGATCTTATATAATAATAATGTACTAAACTGATGAATAGTATATCTTGAAAGTATTTGTAATTAGCTTAATAAAGTTTAATGGGTTCTTATCACGATTTTTAGATTTAATAAGTTCATGAGTAAATGAATTTAATGATTTCATACAACAGTACGCAGCAGTTTGGGTCTGCCTCTGGCATTGCTGACATTATGAACGATGGTAACCACTCACTATCAGGTTGGCTGTATGTTAGTCTGCTTACAAGGACAATAAAGAAAGTTCCCAGTTTATTGGCGATGTTGCAAGCCCAAGTGGTAAACCAATACAGAAATTCACCTGAGGTTCAATTAGATCATGGGTAAAAAAATTGTTGGAAAATCATAAGAATCCGTTAAATAATAGTGCTTCTACTGTAGGTAGCTGAATAAGTTTGAGACAAATTGTTCATAAACAAACATTTCATTAAGTTGTATGGACTAGTACATTGTTACCTTTTGAATTCAGAATTACTTTCAAATTTTATCTTACATGCCATAGGTGATTATCATGAAGAACTAATTTTGAAGAGTGCAGATTGACAGAGTAGAAACTTACATATTATTAAAGATTAATAAAATATGCTACAATAAAGTAAACTTCAATAAAATAAGAATGCAATTTTAATTTATTCACTAAATGCAACAAATTATTTTAGAAGTTGTTAACATCGTACTTATCTGTGTGATTGACATAACAACATTCATTTACATACACCTAAGTCAGTATCACTATCAAGTCTTAAGACCTATTGTAGTAAGGCATTTTAGGTAAAACACTCTTTTTTCCATATGAAACTATAACCTCTCTTAACATATATGTGACAAAATTTACACAGACAACATCTCTCTTGTCTTTTTTAATTAAATATATCTCTGATATATATTTCTTAATACTATATTGCTTCATATTAGTGTTTACATTGCTATTAAAATAAATTTATATAATTTTAATTGATTTCTAGTACCAAAGGAGTAGCCTGACAATTGACACCTTTTTTAATACATCAATTTTAAGAAATAACTAAAAAAGATGCTTGTATTTCATATTTTTATGTTCTATATGTAACCAGTATAACAGACATGATATGCAAAATATTGTTTATGCTGCTGTTCAAGACAACTTATTGTAGTGGATGGTAGGTAATAATAAAAAAATGGTAAATATGAACACATGACATAGTGACAACAAATTCTGGAAATCTAAAATATGAAAAGCTAAGAACTTTTACATATTTTGTAAATGTATCGGTCACTTAAATTTTGTCGTTTCAAAATCCATAAACCATTATACACATTTTTTTTTTTTGAATGGGCGGACAAGTTAATGGAGCATCTGATGTAAATAGTTTACTGGAGCCCTTTGACAATACACTGAATAGCAATGGACCGTTTGATACATTCGGTTGAAGTCTCAGTTGTGTAGGAGTAATGCCTATTCTGCTGTGAGATAGCATTTGTTACAAAATTTGAATGTGACATATTATTATGGCAACATATATCCTTGATCCTTAATAGGAATGTCAGAGTAAGTCAAAATACAATACAATTAAAAAATGTTCAAGTATATATGCATTCCATTTAAACTTTGAAATTTATAGCAAAATAAGGCATAAATGGCATTGGTTCAGTGATCCCACTGCTCTCAAGACATACCTATTTCTAAAATTTTTTGTTAGAATTAAAAATTATTTCATATCACAATATTGCGGTCTACTAATAATTTGTGGCATATTACAGACAACCTTTACAATTAAAAATTTTACTGTGATATTCACATCAGTCTACTTTAAGTGATATTTTTTCTTTCTATAGTAACATCTACATAGTTGTGATTTATTTTCAATAATATGATCATGCAAACATTTATTAAAATAGGAATTATTATTCTAGACATATTTCAATTGGTTTAACTACAGAGCACTGAAATACAAAGTAGTCACAATGGTATATTAAAATAAAAATGATTCAACTTTAATTTTCTAAAATCACTAAATGTTTTAAAAGTTTTTTAATAACTTCCACGGATTTAATTGAGAAGATCTGTTTTAAAAAGTATTAAGTACAGTAATTTGATGCTAAAAATTGCTGCCATGGCTAATAATAAACACAATTAGTGTGTTTGATCACATCAATGCAGTTTTTTTCTTCTAAATATATATTTAACTTCAAAACGTTTTTCATTGAAATATAAGAAAACAATATAACACGACCCATTAGGATATGATTTGAAATCACTCATTTATTTATCTAAGTAGTCAAAATAAAATTAGTCTACAGAAGCTGAATTTTACTATTTTGCATTACGAGGTCAAGCCATAAAGCGACCAGCAAAGCTTCCTCATGGAGCTTCGACGCCGTTTGAGATTCCTTCCGCGACGCAATCGTCACTCGCGGTTGACTCACACGCGGGGTTCTAGAGGCGCGGATGCCAGGTGATCGACGCTACGTCCTTTTTGTATCTGAAGGCTGAGTTCATTTGGCTCCATTGTGATGTGATGTGACGAAGTCCGTTTGTGTTTCGATTCTGGCGGCTTGATGTCCCTCGAACTCGTTCGCCGGTGGCGCAATACGCCCCCGCTCTCTATCAGCCGCTTGCTCTCCTCGTCGGCACACTTGGCGAGCGGCAGCACGTTCAGATCGAGGCTTTCGACGCTGCGGAGCGCCAGCTGCCTCAGCTGGTCGAGGCTGAGATCGCGTGAGTCCGATCGCGAGTGCACCTTGAAGTCGCGCGATCCGTTTCGCGAGTGTCCGGGGAAGTCCCGCGAGGCTGAGCGCGGGAACGCTCGCTCGGACTCGTCGAGCGACCGCTGGCGGGTGCGCGGCTCCAGCTGGATGGTCTTGGAGTCGTTGCGGAGATGGCGCGACGCGACCAGGACGCGCGAGTTCTTGTACTGCGAGTCGACGCGCTGCAGGCTCTCGGCCGCGGCCGGCTCCAGCGGCGTGCTGCTCGCCGAGCTCAGTCCTGACGTCACGCCTGACCGGAACCCGCTCGCGTTCTCCGCCGACGGCAACTCCTCGAATACTGTAACGAAATCAGGTTGAATGCTGCGGTCACGGAGACACCCCGCTGAGATATTGTGAAGAGTGTGATTTCTCTAGACTCACGTTTGTCGAGGCTGATGATTGAACCGGCGATGTCTTTGTGAGGATCGAGCGGTGCGGCGGTCTCGAGATTTTTCCTTCTTCTAACCAACCACCAGTCTGCTAGGAAGATGCCTAAAGCTACGATTTTTATTCCTCCACACAAGCCTACATACCTACAATATTAAGATTAGGTTAATTATAACAGGTGATCAGTCTTCTAAAGCATTCACAGAATATATGTAGATAATTTTCAAATTCGAATTCCATTAGATCTTAGCATATTTATGGTGAATGAGTCGTACAGGCTTGCATAAAGTATAAAAAAAAAAACTATACCTGTATCGGAATTGCTCGATATCGTACAACAGGCAACGTCCGCCTTTCTCGCCGCTGCATGATTGTTTCCACAGAATACACGTGGAGTCGATGAGATTACCGAAAAGTATTGGGGCCGGTATGTATCCAAACAAACGGAATATCACAAACTGCATACCGAGAGCAAACGAACGTTCTTCTTCACTCACAGATCTGGAACAATCAAAACAATTGTCTAAAGTTCGTAATCACGACGATTGCGAAGTTTAAGAAAGCGTAAAAAAAATTATGAAAATAATAAACGCGAAATATATCGAGGGAGGAAAGTCTATTTGGCGTAAGTGACATTACGCTTAATACGATACATTTATCATTATAATAATTAAGGGTCCGTTTTATTTGGTATTAACATCAACAATTCGATGTTTTTAACTGAACTTCAATTACGTTTACCCCATTCTAATAGCTGAAGAAGTTTTTTTAATCATATTTTTTACAAAAATTTAAGCTTTAAATGGCTCTCCTATAAAATTGTAAAAATGTCGCATAAACCAATTAGCCTTCGATATAAAGCGATAAAATTTGATTGCCAGTCATTGTCTTTAAACAGACTATGGTTACATTACAAATAATAATGTTATGTGTAATGAATGAAAGAATTATTTACAGCAGAAATATTATGATCTTATTGTCGTCTGGTTCTTCTAATCATCAGGCCATGGACGATTAAGAATAGATGCGATCTCACATTTTGTCGAGCTGCTGTCGTCAGGATTGAGCTCCGTGAGCTCACCTACTGGTTAAGGCGACGCTGAAACAGCCTTTCAAGGCTATCAGCATAGGTAGGAAAAAGAAAGAAGGATAATTGCTCATGCTGGATCT
Source organism: Bombyx mori (assembly GCF_030269925.1). Classification (NCBI taxonomy): domain Eukaryota; kingdom Metazoa; phylum Arthropoda; class Insecta; order Lepidoptera; family Bombycidae; genus Bombyx; species Bombyx mori. Next base: position 12,405,537 of record NC_085111.1, read on the forward strand.
GAAAATGGTTTTGTTGAGAATGCTCTATTCATTTTTAAGTCCCAGTCAAAGTCATCAGATTATCATGACGATATGAACTCCGGTAATTTTCTAAAGTAGATGACTGAAAAGGTAATCCCAAATTTGCCTGAAAAGTCACTTGTGATTATGGACAATGCTTCATACCACTGCACACAGCTAAACAAAGTGCCAACAATGGCAAAGCTAAAAAGTGAAATGCAACAGTGGTTGCATGAAAAAAATATATAAATTCAGCTAGGTATGAAAAAAAAACGTGTGTCACTCGGGAACTGTCGCAGTAAAGCTATTGCATAGCATTTTTTATCAACTTATGCAATTATAATTAGACAATGATAATTAAATATTAAAACAATAATAAAACAAGATCACGCTATATTAAACATTAATAAAAGCAAAACCTTAACTGTCCCCTTTACACGCATAAACTAGACCGCGCGAGAGAGAGATGGGCAGACTTTTCATGATGCGCATGCAGTGTGACGACACAAGCGCAACGTGTGAATGTGTTGAACGCGAGCTACATGGTAGGCGGAGTGAGGGGTGCAAGGTTTTTTTCGTTACGGAATTTCATGATAAAGGCTATGCAATAGCTTAAAAAAAATCGAGCTGCTATTTACCTGAGTACGATCATGAGGAGCGGCATCTGCGTAACGGCCACAACGAACGTCATGAAGAAGAGCAGCACGAGGAAGGGGAAGATGGTGGTGCAGGGGGGGTTGCAGGGGCCGGCCGTGGCCACGGGCACGATGGTGACGTCACTGTATTGCGCGCGCGAGTCCGAGCGCAGCGCCGCCGCCACCACGCCGCCGCCGCCCATACTGTTCTCGTGCACGCCTGGAACCGACACCCATAATACGCGTTAACTAACAAAAGCGTAATAAAATAAGTATATAAAATATAATAAAATTAGTATCTGTAAAAGTGCATAAATGTGGGAAAATGAAACAAAGCCGCTGGACGTTGCTTGTCGGGATCCTCCAAAAAGTCTCAGTAAATAACCACCATTTTACTGAGGTATATTTCATCCCATATCATTTAATTTCATGCCAATTGATTAAGTTTCCTTCGTTTTTTATTATTCATAAACAGTACATAGTTAACATGGAGAATTATAAAAATCTTATTACTTGACGCTAGCTAATGCACAAACCGTGCCGGAGCCAAAATTAAGGAAGAAGACACACGTCATATCTATCGATTTTATTTAACATTAACGAAACTGATTTGATAAGACATTATCATGCTATAGGAACCATACATTGGACAATTGTAGACAGGCCATTACATAGCTCAGTTGATGATTATCGTCGCTCATTAACGTCCGCAATGCCAGACGAAGAGTTAAGCCACTGCCTATAGTTACTCTCCGCAAGCCTCGTTTGAAGAAGGACATGTCATAGCGCTCAGAAAACAGCGTGGAGGGAAATTCATTCCAAAACCGGATGGTAGGTGCCAGAATACAGAAAAGTTATCTGAAATCGCGCTATGCACATCTATTGTAATATTATCGATATTTTTTTGAATATAATCGTTGAAGTATAATAATTCTCATTTCATTTATTAACAAGCTTAAATACGATAACGAGGTTATCTGTTGAAGTGAGAAGTACCTAGTTTCCAGTTTAAAAATTACTAAATATACGTGATTACTGTCGTAGGTGACCCGAGCAACAATCGGTGCTTGTACACATGAAAGGTTGAAGATAATATCGATTAAGCGTATCATCTCTACCAACTGTCGACGCGGGTCATTCGTCGAAGAATGAAAAATGTATAAAAATTTATTACAGTCGAATGATTGCAGGCTGCAATATTTATTAACTTCTTCTTCTTTGTCTCCAGCTTATTCCACTAGGCGGGGTCGGCAGAGTGACTTTTGCTATACCATCCTTTTCTATCAGCCGTCATCTCAAGACTCACTTCTCTCACTCTCATATCGTCATTCACACACTCCTGCTCACTACCTTGCGCTACAATTTCCATACATCTCATAAGCACATGCATTTCATCTCTACGCATCACACGTCCATACCACGCTAACCGCATTACTTATTAATATTTAAAAAAAAAGTTTTGATTTACGTTGTCCATTCAAACAATGTCAATGTTGATATTTTCGAGACAGCACAACTTGTGAGTCGTAACATAAATTTTATCGCGAACCCTCTAAGAGAGCGGTAAATTACCCCAAATGGAGTAAAATTAAATTTTGGGGGGTAAAAATGAAGCTTTTGTGAGTAAAAAGTATATATTAAAGTGAAACTTCTTTAGCATCGTTAAATTTTTAGTTATTATTTTCTTTTCAAAATTTTCATGGGGTCTATAATATGAAAGATACTAAAAAGAAGCGATTTCGTTTTTTTCTTGTTCTTCGCCATGGGGTAATATCAACTTACACAAAAATATTTTGGGGTAATAAATAAAAAAGTTCCCCGAACGCTGCTCTAAGACTATACTGACGAACTAAGACCATGATGTCGTTTTTGCCCGACATGCCCTAAATCGTGAGTGATTGTAAAGCTCTAGAATTATTCGTACATGCGCAGTTGGTGAAATTGGACCGATGCGAGGAGAACTTGGCGCATCCGGCGTGACAGGGCGAGAAGTACGTGAGGCCGTTGTTCCCGCAGACCGGTTCCATGTCCGTCTCCGTGCACAGGCAGTTTAAATTGCACGCGGCCGTCAGATTCACTTTGAAAGGTTCCAGATTACTGTAAGAAACAAAAAAAAAAGTGCTGCCTCTAATTTTCATGTTCCTAGCCACTATAGAGACTATAGACTCTATATAGTATAAAGTAATTCATATGCAAACATTTGTATTAAGAAAACGTATTCGCAAAAATTTAAATTTACAGTCCGTTTTGCTTTATCGACGGTTTTGTTAAAAAAAAAAAAATTTCTGTACAGTCTAGCCTACTCAGTTTCTCGCTGGATCTTCTCAGTGGGTCGCGTTTCCGATCCGGTGGTAGATTCTGCGAAGCACTGCTCTTACTAGGGTCAGTGTTAGCAACATTCCGGTTTGAGCCCCAAGAGCTCACCTACACGCTAGGGTAACGCTATTAGCATAGGTAGGAAAAAAAGTACAATCCTACCTGTTGTTGGTGTAAGGAATTGTAGTTCCCGCCATCTTAATGTTGTCGCAGCCCAAGAAGAACAGTAGCGCGTAACAAGAGAGACAAATGATGTTTGATATGAGCACAAACTGTACGGCGCCCTTGGGTCGCAACTCCAAACGTTTCAGTAAACATCCGCCCATAAAGATTCCTATGCACGCACCCGGTATGGCGACGGAGCCTACGAATGAAACAAAATCTTCAGTTTCGGAATAACCCAATAAATTTTAATAATATGTATATCGAGAGGTGAAAAGTTATTTGGTTTAAGCAATATTTCGGTTAATACGCAACATTTATCTTTGTAATTAAAGGTCTGTTTTATTTTGGTATTTGTATCAACAATTCGATGTTTTTAATTAAACGTCAATTAAGTTTACCAAAATCAAATAACTGAAGAAGTTTTTTTTTATCTTGTTTTTTTTCCAAAATTTAAACTTTAAATTGCTCTTCCGTAGAGTTGCAAAAACGTCGCTTAAACCAAACAGCCTTTTACCCCTCGATACGATACATATTATAAGATACACAAAAAAGAGGTGATCGAAAAGTAATAAGCAATGTAAGGTGAATTGTGAGTCAGCTGATGCGTGATCTATGTCCACTGCGAACACTTGTAATAACAATTTTTTGTTTCTTACTATTTGTGCTTCTAAAAGCCTCTTTACACCCTAAGCGTCGCGTCATACATTGATGGCTATGATTGGCCAGCGGTGACGTGATATCGCACGAACCAATGAGAAATCAGGGAACGCAACAGAGACATCAAACGTCAAATTTAAAAAAATAATACATTGAGAAAAAAGATAGACGCGCATGCTAATTTACCTATATTTGTAAAATAATTAAAAACAACTTAATTAGTATTTGAAGAAGTGAACGCATTTATTAATTCTCCTGGCCACCTCAAGATACCTCTAAGAAATAGACGCAACACCTATTTAATTCAAGTCAAGTAATTTCAAATTGAAGTGTTCGAATCACTTACCGGTAAAAACACTGGCTTGACTTTTGCCGAGGCTGAACTGCGTTTCTAAATATTTGGGCAAGAAGACGACGAAACCAGACACTATCATGAGTTCCATGCAAGCACCGAGACACGTGACAACGTATACGGGGTTCTTTAGCAGCCTCCACATCGACACCGGTATATCTGGAAAATGTTCAACACTGTTTAGTTATTTGGAGCACATCTATCTATGATTATATTTCTAGAATTTACCTGCTATTCGCATCAATGTAGAATCCATTGCGGTGACCTCACAAAAAGACTACGAACGCTGAGGTACCGGACGAATTTAATCAGAAGTTAATAGGAGGCTTATGAATTTAAGGTGGTGGTATAGGACCTCTTCTGAGTCCGCACGGGTAGGTACCACCACCCCACCTATTTCTGCCGTGAAGCAGTAATGCGCTTCGGTTTGAAGGGTGGGGCAGCCGTTGTGACTATACTGAGACCTTAGAACTATATCTCAAGGTGTGTGGCGCATTTACGTTGTAGATGTCTATGGGCTCCAGTAACCACTTAACATCAGGTGGGCTGTGAGCTCGTCCACACATCTAAGCAATAAAAAAAAAAAACTACGAACGATGAGGTACCGGACGGAAGATCCGGCGAGAGACTCAACGGGCTGATGTTTAGGTTAGGTTGTATGTCGAACTCTGTGCCGAGTTCGACAAGCACGGTCACCGGGATCTTTACTAATGTTAGAGCGGAAGGCGTCAATATTTTTAGCCTGACTCCCATCATCCATCTTGGATTCGGGGCCACATAATAGTCAGGGGTACGGCACTCCGAAGTGGCCAAGTTGTTATGAATAATAAATACCGGTTATTTAAAACCATCGACAAATGTCATCCATACTTCAGAAGGCGCCGTGTGTTATATCATTCGTGGTGATGCTATGTTGTGGTTCCAACGTATGTAGGTATATACTTAACGTGGGTTCACGAACTTTGTTATTGTTGTTTCACGATAAGCATTATTGCGTTGTGAAATAAAATCATCCAATTTTTATAATATAAACTTGCGTAATTGCGTTGCAAGATGTGACGTCACGCGTCAAAGTTTTAAAGTCACGTACCTAACTACAATATCTTTAGTTTGAAAATATAATAATAATGTCAGTGTATTGTTAGACAAAACGTAGAAGACATGTTTTTTTTTTACGTGGTTTTCCATTATTGTTGAATATTACAATGATCAGCGATTTGTAATGATTTCCGTGAAGACTCTGCACTTTATGTACGTGACACTTGAGGCAACGTACGATGTTTATTATTATTATTATTATTAAATCGTTTTGCTTTACGAATCGTTTCGAATCAAGTTCAAGCGAATCGAGTTTCATAGCTGTCATCGTTGAATACACATTGGAGTCCGTTTTCATTGGAATCCGTTTACCAGGCTATAGGTGTTATCAACTGAACGCCACTAAGCACAGTTTGGTAAAAAAAAACCATCTAGATAGTTTATAAAAACATCTTGATACTTCTACCGGATTGTTGTCTGCGAGTTGTGAAGCGAGCGGAATCCAATAATAAGGTTTAATAAAAACATTGTTTTCATAGTGTCGTAAAAAAACTTTCGATTTCGTGAGTGTGTATATTGTCGACGCGAGCTATCGAGTTAAAGTGGTAACACCAAAATAGAACCAGAAAGAAGTTAGATATAATTACACATTATATATATCTTCACATATAATTACACAGTTTACCCGTGAACATGACGTTTGCAAAAGCTCAAAAATATCAAACTAAAATCGTAGGAAGAATACGTTAAATATTACTTTAGGTAGGTCAGTTTAGGTTATCAGACGACATAAGGGTTAATTATTCTCTTGCAACTTTCGTTGTTTAATTTTTCTCTAAATCGCTGTTATTCATATAATACTAATTACCTAAATAACACATGGTCTCTTCAAGAATTTGATAAGGTCAACAAAAACAATACCTGCGAATAATTTCTATGTATTCTATTCTAATTGCAAAATTCTGATGAAGCCTTACAAGCTAGTAGGTAGGTATGACTGTAATATATAATCCGTAGTCACTCTTTGAATATGGCATTACAATATTTCAAATATACATATTTATGCATATTATAGTGTCTAGTTACATAAACGCACCTTTTATGTCTTTCCCATAGCCGGAGTCCTTAATATCGGTTTGTGGTTTGGGCGGTGGTTTAGAAGTCGACGCACCGCTAGCGGCGGCCGCTTTCTCTACAAGTCTGATTTTCTCTTTTTCTCGAACCAAGACTTTTGGGAAAGAGAAGAACGGAACCGCGACGAGAATCAGAAGTAAGCCACAGAGTAGGAAACCGCCCCACCACATTCCGACCCAACGATGGTCACCGGGACCTGAAATCAAGAAAATCAAACATGTATATAGGTATTCACAGTTACGGATATTTCGATGGCAAACGGATAATATTTATCGAACCATTTAAAATCTTACCAATCGATATAATAGCGCCGGAAAACGAATCCATATGAAAAGATAATAAGTAGGCACCAAGCAAAAAGCCGAGGACAGGGCCGAAAGCAGCCATGCTGTACATGCATCCTGAAATTTTAAACTCACATAAATCTAATTGGAAATAAACATAGCCTGCTCGTCTATTTTAGCATTTCATAGTTTTATAGAAAGAAAAAAAAAACGTGTTCAGCGACGTTAATAACATTACGAATCGAAAACTGGGGCATTCTTTGTTTTGCACGGTTACGAGTAGCGTGAATTTCCCAGTTCATTTAATGCCAAATGAGTGATGGTCTGCCAAATTTTGAAATGTGCATAATATTTCGGATTTCCCTTTTTGACGTTTAAAATATTATGAAACATTTTTCATTCATCTAAATTTATAAACGTACGTTTCGCTTTTTTGTTTTTGTTTTAAAAAATTTGAACATTTTCAGTTATGATTGAAATACCTGATTGTTTCTTTTAAAGGGCCTCGAAGAACGGATTTTTGTTAAGTTGTTACGAACCGTATATACTTATTTGTGTGTATAAAACGCGCTTGAGAACGTTTTCAAAGTGAACCTGACTGACGGCGAACAAGAGGTACTTGACTTCGGGACTCGGCTATGCGAGTCTTGACATAATATAAGAGTCTTATTAAATCCACCTCGCTTCGACGGTCACTATCGCTTTCTTACTTTATTTCTTTTATTTTAAATATTTATATTACAGTTTCGTTTTATAGTTCGAAGTCTCAAACTCAATTAAGCAAAATTTCTTTAGTGTATCTTTTTTTTATTTGTCCAACAACACATAGGTTATTTGTGGTTGGTAAGTAAGTACCTATGGCAAATAATCTTTTTACTACTTGCGATCATTAGTGCCAATTATTGTATGCTTAATTTTGTGTACGTCAAAACAATGAATTGTAATAAACATCCATTTTCCTTAGAATTAGAATAGAGCGGTTAACATTGGTTTACAGTTAAAGCCAGAAATTGTGGCAATGGTGATATAAAAATAAAAATTTGAATAAAAAAAAGAAATTACAAATAAAAATGAACCGCTAAATACATTTGATCAAAGAAAGACAATGAAGAAATATTTTATGAGGACATCAAAATAATAGCAACGATCATAGTCATAACAGGAATATTGGACGAACGGCATTGGTCACAGATCAACGTTACTCACAGAGTGTATCTGAACCGTTAATTACGATACTCAAAATTGAAGACTAATCTAATCGTATTGCATTTGATTCATGACTGAGTCATATCATCATTATAAGCAAAAAAAATAATCGCCAATGTAACGACTATATATAGTTATTATATTATATATTTTATTCATATAGTATAACATTTTTTAAAGCTAATGAAGTTCTGTTTCGAGCTTTAATTTTATGAAAATCATAATGCGTTTTATAAAAATAATCACACCCTGTATTATTGCACAAACAAACGATACAACTAATATGGAACACGAAGTGAAATAAATGTAAACATTTTTTAACAATAAAATTTATTGATGTTTTGAAATTTTCGTACAAAAATTATGTTCAACTTTCATTAAATTCCTGCATATTCAAGTCAAGTAATACAGGTCACGTTCCCGGTACTTTAATTTAGTATACCACAAGAAATGAATTTGTTTTTATATATATAGTTTTCAATTGACTTTGATCAATGTTATGCTTGACTTTATTCAAGTCAATGACCGGGTGAATATCAAACAAAAAAAAAAACAGTTATCGGTCCAGATACCTGGTGAACACTTAACATAATTTCGAACAATATAAATAATTACGGTATCCATAATGTATGGTATGATAAATTTAAAAAATTTTAATGCACTAGAATGTATGATAATAAATTATTGAAAATGACATTTTTTATTTTTATTTCTTTAACATTGGCTCGATAGTAAAAATTATCTTTATGTACACCTATATACTTTAAATGTGACTGATTACATGTGAAATGTTTTTATTACATATTTGACATTGCATGAATAAGTAACAAATATTGCATGTGACGCTACACTCCGGTGCGTTCAACAATTTCTACAAGTTCAACAACCTGCCGTAACTATTCATTTAATGAACTCCTGCGGTTATTACAATATCATGCATCGCATTATATTCTACTAAAAAGCCCGTTGAGAGAGGAACGTTCCAATAAAAAATAGATTTTGTTCACTACTAACACATAGACTATAAAAGTTAACCAGCATAATAAGAAAATGGAACATTGTAAACGAATGCCAATCAATATATTTGATAGCAAGCAAACTTCAATATCATACCGATAAATCATCTTAAAGACGGGAAATTCATTATAGATAACAACGTTACTCTGATATTAATATTGAAATCGCGAGACCTATTTTACGATTTGTAGGCAAATAGCTCCTAGCGAACAAGAATAAACCTTTGCGTGTTGCTTTAATATATGTTTTTTTTAGTGAATCCTGTCGAGTATATGTAGCAAACGTCTAGCTATATTAAGTTCAGTGACTCCTGTGATGTCTGCGTTGTTAACGAGAGGGACGCGAGCATTACGAGTCTAACTCTGACGGAGTGACAATAAAGACAAACAATAAAAATACTGCGTTCTTATGCGACGGACGCGAGGGAGGTCGAAATGCGTCAACTTAAGACTTCTCTGGCACGAAGGTCACTTTTAGATTACGTTATAAAATTTGTTGTTATCGTTTTAATGAACTGTGAAAATAAAATGACTCACCGATATACATGCTAGAAGATTCAGGGCGTACGTGATCGTCGACGTAAGTTGTGCCAAGCGTCAGCAATGGCGATCCGCCGCAACCGAGCAATAGTTGTGCAACTATGAACACCATTACTGGCAAGAATGTGCTCGGAGTGCTCTGCAACAACAAATATGCTACATTCTTTCTTCTTCGTCGCTTTCTGGTGGTAGGACTTCTTGTGAGTCCGCACGGGTAGGACCACCACCCCGCCTACTTCTGCCGTGAAGTAGTAATGCGTTTCGGTTTGAAGGGTGGGGTAGCCGTTGTAACTATACCGAGACCTTATAACTTATATCTCAAGGTGGGTGGCGCATTTACGTTGTAGATGTCTATGGGTTCCAGTAACCACTTACACCAGGTGAGCTGTGAGCTCGTCTACCCAGCTAAGCAATAAATAAAAAAAATCTTCATTGCTGAAGGTCGTGTCCCTGAAACTTGACCGTGGCCTGTCTCATGAGCTGTTTCCACCTCGTCCGGTCCTCAGCTTCTCGAATGGCGGTTGCGACTGTCAGCCCAGTTAGGGCGGTTATTTGATCACACCAACGGCTAGGTAATCGGCCGCGGGGTCTCTTTCCTCCTACTTTGCCCATCACAATCACTTTGTCCAAGTTATCTGACTGTCGGCGGGCTACATGCTAATTATCGTAAAAAAAAAAAAACAGATCACCGTGAGGTACAAATACAACATTACCTTAATACAGTTATCTGGTCTCAAATTGTTTGGCGGTAGGCCTTGTACTGATAAACGTCCGACCATGTCTTGGTCGAGGGCATGTGTTAGCCGACAGATGTTTTCTTCCGATTGATTGTTTGCCAAAGTTTCGCTATTGACTTCCGCAATAAAGTGCGGAACTACAAACACCAACGACCCGATACCCATTATTACAGCACCTAAAATGAAAGATATTGGCCATTAATATGATTTTATTATAGTGACGTGTAAACTGCTGGATATAGCGTATAAGGCTTACCAACTGCTATCCAAACTGGAATGTGTCGTCTACTACCAAGATATGAAACGAAAATCACTGTTATGACGTTTCCTATCTCGTAGCTACTCGCGATTAATCCAGAAAGACTCGAAGGGATTTCGAATCTTTTTTCAATAGTTGTGATCACAGAGTTAATGTAGCCGGAACTCAACGCCTGTTGAAGCGTCACAAGAAAAGAAAGAAAGAACACAAACACCTGCAAAAGAAATTATTTTAAGATATAGTATAGACCAACCATAAATTTGTAAAGAATTTATTGATTGTACATTTCTTACTTTTATACTAGAAAATCTCTGAATGAGTAGCGGCCTCCAAGACAAGATACCGCAATCTCTTGCGTCATGAGGAATGTCCAGTATTTCTGGAAATATTTGTCGGGGTTTTTCTCTTTCTTTTTCGCGATCCCTGTAACAAACCCATTACTTTTTATCTCATATTAACGCTCTATGTTATTTTAATAGAAAATGAATCAATTTATTAATCACCTGTCGCATATACCAGCGGAGGGGTTCCGGCTGTGACATTTGATAGATTCCCGTGGTGGATGCGAGGGTAGAGGTGGCGTAATCGGCCTAGCAACCTTTTCGCCATCTATGCCAACTGATTCGGCGTATAGTCCTGTCATAGCGTACATTGACTCTTGCCTCCTGTGTGATAAATTATAATATTGACGTTTATTTAATGTTTACTCCTTCAATACTTACTTCTCTTAGATGAATATATTTCATATAATGTGTGTGATTTATCAATCCGTTAACCTAACATTCGATAAAATTGTTATTTTTTTTATAAAATTATGTATAATTTATACAAATTAAATAATTTCTGTTATTAAGTATACTCGTAAGTAGGTACAGGCTATAGCTGAAATTTGACCAATGGAACGTGTATTTATACTATTTATATATTTTTATTGACGTAATAACATCCCACATATTTTTATACACGTTACTGTCATTTAAATTATCTCCTTTTATAGCATATTCTAAAATAGGTGCATTATTTTTCATTGTTTAATTCACGGTTTCATATGACGATAAATTATCACCTCTGTAACAAGTGCTTCAGTTGTTCAGCTGAATTCTTCTGCATGGCGTATGACTGATCAACAATTTAGTTAGAGGCAACACGTTTACACAACCATTTACTTAACTCGGTCAATTGCTCAACCGATCAACACCACATTTTAATCGCTAAAATGCTTAACGATTTCGATTTTAAGAGAAAATGAATTCACCGTTGTAAGTAAATATTACACACATACATGACTAAAGCTTTGTCTACGGTGAATGATATCAGAGTAACGCACGATTAGGTATGAATATGGGCCACAGCTGTGTCTGTTGTTATCTGCGATAGAACGCACGCTTATCAACAATGTTCCGAATCGTGTGTATTTTGTCCTGCTCAGGCGATCACCAGCAAAGATCGTTGTTAAATATAAAATTAAACATTTTTATGCACGGTAGGTATACGATGAGAGCATGTGTGTTTTCTTGCAGGAGATGCCGCGCTATAAATAAACAATCTTTTTTCAGATTTCGATTAGTCCCGAACTACTTTTACAGTTTCGTTGCAGCAATAACGAATCGATTAATAGTTCGATTGATTCATTGTGAAACTTTCTATTTAATTGCATCTTTGAAATCCTCGATGGTTGACTTTGTTTAGCATCATAAAAACATAGATAATAGGTAATAAAAATAAGTCTAAAATGTATATTTTATCTGTTGATAAGTAAGTTTATAGCTCTGAATCATCGAATGTGCCGCGTTATACTTATTTGCCTTAAATACACCTTATATAGCGTGTGGACAGGACTTGGCAATGTTCATACGCGTGAATTACATACATATTTATGGCAATCCGTTTATTGCTATGTATAATGATGGAGCGAGTGAATAAAATTAAAACTCCTAAGGTTTCAGCGTCAGGTGATCAACGCAATGCGGTCTGTTTCACAACGCGTCCTACTGCACATCGTTATAATTTCGTTGATCCGAATTAAACAATCCATTTGTCTGATGATATTTACCAGTATTTTTTTAAATATTGAAATCTCTCATATTTTTTTAAATTTCTATTTCTGAGCTGGGTAGATGAGCTCGCGGCCCTGGTGTTAATTTGTCACCAGAGCCCGTAGACATTAACCACGTCAATGTCGCCACCATCTTGAGACATGAGTTCTAAGTCTCCGTTTTTAGAGTATAATGGCTTCTCCAGTTTTTAAACCGAAATACATTACTGCTTCACGGCAGAAATAGGCCGAGTGGTGAAACCTACCCGTGCGGGCTGACGAGACGCTCTACCACCAGTAAAAATAGTTCCTGACACCTCAATCGAGTTTAAAAATGCATAACAAAGGAAAACAATAACATTATTTCAATGCAGTTTGAGGCCGCGACGCTAATCATAATGCTATTGTTCTAAATTTCAATACGTATGTTCACGAATATTTTGCCTCATAAAAAATATAATTCAAAGCCTTTCGGTAGGCTATGAATGAAATTAAGTGATCAGAAATAATATTTACTTATTTTTCAAAATAAATTCTTCTTTTCAATTCGAGCTAAGTGCGTATTTTACTAACTTTCCAACTATCTAAATTTTTTTTTCTTATTTATTGAATCCATGGCGTATCTCAATTTTAGTTTTGTTGAAAATTTAACGATAAAAACAAAAATAAGAGATAAATATCCTCGAAATATAATGTACATACTATTTACAAATTTTCCTCCACCAAACCAAATCCACCAAAATTGTATTTGATATGATAAATTTAGAATTGTAATTTATTTTAAATACTAGATTACATTAAATATTAAATTGTATTATAATTTTCACAATAAATTTAGAATAATATGCTAAACAAATAATATTCGAAACATCAAAAATTCTAAATTTAAAAAGAACATCTCTATTGAACTTTTTGTATATAAAGAGTTGAACGAACCTGTGTCCTTTTCTGTGCTGTGGGGCGGCATTGGTGCCGCCTGCATTCTGCTGTTTCTCTCCCTCCAACATGCTGGCGGAGTGCTCCGAATCTCACCGCACGCCCATACCAATCTGCACAGCCTTCGTCCACCTAGCGAAAAAAAAAAAAAACTGTAATTCGTAAAATTTGAAGGTTCAACAGATAACGGCAGTGATCCTTTGGTCCTTTATAGTATTTAGTTGTTTATGAACTTTATCGCTGTATAGCATTTTATACCTTAGGGATTCGCATATCCATATCTCTAAGGTACAGGTTATTCTTTAAAATTAAGATTCTCAAAACACAAATTTACAAACGTAATTGTAAAAACAATTGATTTTTACAATTACGAGGAAGAATTAAAGAAGAATTAAATGAGATGTAGTCTATAATTACTCTAAAACCACGAGTGGTTGGGAGCACTCGGCATAAGACAATTGTCTGACATGAGTCTGAATTGACATCAGTCACTTAAATACTAAATTCCGAAACGTGATCATACTTTTTGCTTTTGCATTAATCTTGAAAGTAATTAAATCTGCCATAAGCAGAAATTTTGGGGACGCTCATCATAAGACATTGACACCGTCGAAGAAAGGATTGAGAACTTCGTTCAGAAATGCGGGTTTTCATCAAAGTTCGGTAATTTTTGGCAAAGAAACATTAAACATTAAGCTATGAAGGTGACACGGCAAGGTCAGGTTGACTGCCGCCGCCATTATTGTGGCTTCGGCGTTACGGTTTAATGGTAAACGAGGGGGATACCTTCTTCGTTTTCTATTCTCTCTTATTTTATTACCTGTATCAACTAATTGTTATTGGTTTGACGTGTCTGATATAATATAGAATTTTAATGTTTTAAAATAATAAATTATCTAACCTAAAAATATAATACTTCAGTTGGAAAATCCCTGCCCTGTGTAAATGTATCAACTTCTAGCACTTTAGTAAAACCCTCTATCTAGTTATTGGTAGAAACGCAAAATAAATGATACGATGACGTCATTGAAAAATCTGGTGAAAACAGGCACTGGTAAATATTTATGCAAATGTTGTTTATTTGTGGCAATCGTAAAATTTTATTTGGTAAACTTTTTTTTGAGAAATCTTCACCAACCATTTTAGCCAAATTGAACAGAACGAGGTCAATGGAGCCGGTTGATTGGATGAGTTACGGAAGGTCCATGAACGGTTTAATACCTATCACAAAAAACGATACTATTTTTAGTCCTATGTCATGAACCAGCGGGGAAATTTCTATTTTATTAAAAATGAAATCGGAATGTCTTTTATTCGTTATTAATTAATTTTTTTATTTAGTAAATGCACACTACCCCAATTACTGGAACGAAGTTCCTTATGGGACGATGCGGAGGGGTACCCTAACCGGGAAAAAACGTCCGTAACGTAAGATTTTTATTATTTATGTATAGTCTTAGTATGATGGCTATACAGTGTCTATCTAATGTATAGTCTACGTGACGCCTGTTATTATTATTATTCATATAAATAGCTGTTTCTTTGTATATTATTATTATACATTTTTTATAAATTATTGTGAATAAAATAAAGTTGATAACTTTGTAAAGTAGTTCTTTTTTTATCAATAAAAAAATCATAAAAAAAATGTATACTCAAATAATAATTTTTTTAATACCTCGAATAGAACTTAAAATTAATATTTTTATAATAAGGAACTTCGTTCTTATCCGGTGTCCCACTCCCACGACACCACACATCTTTTTTATTTTTGAATGGACAAAATCAACAAGGGCAGCGTTTTTAATTGGTAATGTAATTTATCTACAACTACATATTTATTTTGCGCACTTAATGATAAATTATTGAGATATATGAGAATTAATCAATGATTTGTTTTATGTTTTGTCGATACGCATAGTACTGGTAAGTTAATCACACTTTAGTTCTATGAACTGTACAATAAACTAAAAGACAATGAGCCGATTAACATGAATCCGAATCTCCCACGGTCACTGTTACAATCGTAACTGTAAACTTTCGCAAGCACGTTTTATACCGAATAACCGAGATTTTATTGTATAATTATGAATCAAAACATATGACTCATGAATACAAAAGCAGTTGTTTTATAAATAATAATATTCTTACGGAAACTGGCTAAACAATTGAATAACAACGAAAACAATTATTGTTTATCATAAAATTCAGTGACGCGCATCTATCTCAACAGCTTTCCGATCGATATACCTGCTGACCAGATGCTTTATGACGTCACACACCTTATGGCTGACACAAAGCGAAGCAAACATTACTCAGACTATCGAAACTGCTTACGTGTTGAAGCTATTAAACTAATGTAACTGGAACAGTGTAAACGGTATGTTAATCGGAGTTCTCTCTCGGTTATGACTTTTCATAATTAAATTCCTAAATTATTAGATCATAATGATTTTGTTACGTAATTTTAAGCCGTTCGTCTAACATCTTTTTGTGTGTTAGCGTTGACGAATACCTGCAATGTTATATAACATTTTGCAGAATAGGATCGGTGCCAAAACTTCTTCCTACCGAATATTGGCGCAGAGGGCAGGGAAACTTTAGTATGGAAGCGATAACGTTAATGCTTTTAGAAGTTCTTAGTTTTAGATTGTATATGTTGTGGACTTACAATGTTCCAATTTAGGTAAAAGTCTCAGGGTTACATAAGTCCATAAAACAATAACGAATCGTTCGATGGAACATTAAATCCAACGACTTTATTCATTATCATTAAAATATTACGTAATAGCACGATTTTCCGCTTTCGAATATCTAAACAGAAATTCATTTAACAGTTTTATTTTAAACTGTTATGTTGTAAATGTATAACACGGATAAGTAAGAGATGTCCATCTAGAAGAATAAAAATGCCGTAATAATAATAAGCTCTCCAGGGTGGTGTTGTGGTACAAGCACATCCAGACACGGTATATCGGATATATTCACTTTCACTCTGTCCAGGGATTTAACACTCCGAGCTAAGCTGTAGTCAGGGTCATTTACCGGCTAATCAGTCGCGTGGTCGAACGTGTGACCAAACTATATTTTGTATCAAAATCGTATACTCAGGTGTCCGAAGACGGAACTCATGATATGGAAACCTAATTAGGAAACCTGATATGTGCGACTTATACCGAAGTATTATTTATTTCATTGTACATTTATAATATTTTATAATAATTTAAAAAATCAAGGTGTCAAGATCAGGGTGCGTACTTGAATTGTTTCCGAAATCAAAGAAACTGATTATATCTGATACGAACACAATCAGTAATCATATCCGAAAAATTACATATATGTACGAAGTTTTTTGCGTGAAGTCTTTAAATAAGATTACACGTGGGGTCCACGATTTCTAGGAAGCTCAGAAGAATTGCATCTCGTCTTGCGATAAGAATTAATCACAGCCGAAGCAGATTTCATTCACATTACCTGGAATTTTAAATTTTTACTGGTGGTAGGACCTCTTGTGAGTCCGCACGGGTAGGTACCAACCACCACCCTGCCTATTTCTGCCGTGAAGCAGTAATGCGTTTCGGTTTGAAGGGTGGGATAGCCGTTATAACTATACTGAGACCTTAGAACTTATATCACAAGGTGGATGGCGTATTTACGTTGTAGATGCCTATGGACTCCAGTAACCACTTAACACGAGGTGGGCTGTGAGCTCGTCCACCCATCTAAGCAATAAAAAAAATTGCTTCGATTATCTACTTTGAGTTTCTTTCATGTGTCTTCTATATATAGCTATAGCTCTATTTATATATAGCTTTCCTCCACGGAGTTTCTTTGAGAGACCTCAACGGTAGGCAGCAGCTTAGTCCTTGGCATTGCTGAGGTCTACGAACGACAGTGACCACTTGCCATTATTTAGCCGCAGTATCATTTATATACATAGCTTAAATTAGAATACTATATAGTATAACTTTCTTTTCACTTTAGGTTATAGTTTATTTCTGTTTCGGTTTCAGTAAAGATCTTTTGGACGCTATATAATAATATGCATAAATATTATTTTTGTTTTGCAACGTGTATTGCTAAGACAGACCCTGACTATGAATATTCTCAATAATGTTATGCATGTTCGACTGTATGTATAAACACTTTTTTCCATTGTTTTGTGTATTCAGATGTTATTTTTCATTATCAAAGAATTTTAATAATTATATTTTTTCTATTCCGATGTATGGCTAAAAGCTTTTCATTGACTCAATTCATTATTAATCAAGTATTGCACTAAAATAGAAAACAAAGTGCTTGGCGATACATTTTAATTTATTTATATAAAATTTTATTTAATAAAACTTTTTTGTGGTCTTTGCAGATAGACTTGCATACAGCCCATCTGATGGTATGCAGTCACCCTAGCTCATGAACATCAAGAATAGCAGGGATACGGCAGAGTTGTTGTGTATTGCAATGGACCCCGTGTTTGTTTTAAGAATGACATGCCATACACCTCGTGTAACACCGTCGAGTGGAATTCAATTCGAAGTCGGATGGTACGTGAAGAAAAAAGATCTCTAGGAAAGCATATGACGCATCACGAATCGAATGCACACTATGCATAACAATCTACTTCTTTGGAAATTGTATTATGCCTTATTATGTACTGTTGTTAATTACGTTACGTATTTCTCAGAATAATTTAAAATACTCGCGAAGAGTTCATGGCTTTATAGGTAAAACGCCCAGACGTGGGTCGTCGTATAAATTTTTCTGAATAACCACAAGGCACTCGTGTCAAGTTTAGCTTGTATAATATTCATATTTTCTCGATTCAATATTTGTATTAAGTAGACACCACTAGATCAACAGACAGCATACATGATTTAACATGTTATGAATGCACACTTGGTTTTTATTTTATTACTGTAGATATATAGACTAGCTTATGGCACACTTAGCATTAAGTGGTTAGTGGAGTCTATTCGAAGTTTTTATTGTGTACGATTGCTTCAACTGTCAAACCAGGATACTGTCTGCTTCACGGCAGATTTCGTTTGGTGCGGACTCACTAGGCCAAACTAGCGGCTATCACTATTAGTAAAAGGGGGTTGGCGATCGTAGGATACTGGTATAATAATTGGATCTATATATTAATACGTGAAGCAAAAACTTTGTATCCCTTTTTACGAAATTGCGCGGACGGAGGAGTATGAAATTTTCCACACTTATAGAGAACATAGAGAAGAAGTGCACAATGCTAATTTGGTTTTAAAATAATGCATAAAAGATACATTAAATCAGTAAAGAAAACATTGCGCACACTACCATGTATTTGACACAACACATACATAAAAATATACTCTTTGTTTACTGTCAATTGGGAAACTTTTGTTATTATAGTCAGTGGTCGAATTGAAAATAGATTAATATTGTTTGTCATTAATATTATTGATCTATAGTGCAGTTTTGGCGAATACTGTGATAATATTATCGAAATATAATAGTGTTTGACAATAGCACCGTAATAATGTTTAAGCTTATAATTTCAATTAATTATAGTCGAATCTCGACTACTGCGGGGCCACCAGTAATTGGAAAACCATATAAGATATTCTGCGGTGAATGCTTTAGAAAGAGCGACCGATACTAAGCCAGCGTAAAAACATTACACAGCCTGTATAATTTTACGATAACAGTTGTACTAACAGCCACAGTTTTAAGAAATCGTGCTTAAAATGTCTGACACGCAACAAATCGCGCTGGTTTATGAGAATCAATGTTAGCGCTTGGCCTATGTTTGATCGTTTCAGTGGGATTCGATTTCCAGATTAAACTCAAATGCCTCACTTAGATACTTGCCGAGTACAGATAAATAGATACGAGTATGCAAGCGGCTTATTTGGAGTGTGTTCGGTACTCTTTTTTTTTTATTTATTGCTTAGATGGTTGGACGAGGTCACAGACCACCTGGTGTTAAGTGGTTACTGGAGCCCACAGACATCTACAAAATAAATGCGCCACCCACCTTGAGATATAAGTTCTAAGGTCTCAGTATAGTTACAACGGCGGCCCCACCCTTCAAACCGAAACGCATTACTGCTTCACAGCAGAAATAGGCGGCAGGGTGGTGGTACCTACCCGAGCGGACTTACAAGAGGTCCTACCACCAGTAAAAACTCGTCACGAATACTTGTAAGTTGTGTTGATTTTTTGGGCATGTATCGAATTGGTCTGAATTCGTGTTCCATGTTTACGCAGTTCACTCGTGAACCTTAGTCGTAAGTTGTTTATTACGTTACAGTAGTCTTATTTTCTCTTTTCTATTGTACGACGAGATACATTGTATGAACAATGAGTACCAACGTGTCGCACGTCTTTCATATGTTGTAAGATAACTTGGCTGAATAATACATGAATATATGAGGCCGTCAGCGGAAAAGTGGTCTAAGTTTATTATAGTTAGTATGGATATAATGAGGTTTGAATTTATTTTTACACTGCTCCGTTGACAAAAACAATACGCGCAAAAATTAGTGTTTACAAAGCCATCTGTTATCTATGGGTGAAACTAGGAATAGGCCAGTTTTACATCAAAATTTATTGTTTTAAACATATTGCAATATAAAAGCACGAATATGAAAAATTATGGTTTAGGCCATTTTTGCGTTGATGGCCTCATATATAGATGGGTTTTTATTTGGTTCTATACGGACCTATGCAAGTGTAGTATTTGCTCACGCGGCCCGCACTAACTTAAAAATCCTTCAAATAATTCAATCCCGTTAGCCGTCGGAGCCCCGTGGTTCGTCAGGAACATCGATTTGCATGACGACCTGGACCTAGATTCCATCAGTAAGTATTTACAGTCGGCATCAGTGCGCCATTTCGAGAAAGTGACACGACACGAGAACTCTCTCATCGTGGCCGCCGGTAACTATATTGCCGATCCTGCGGACCGCATGGAAAGCTGTCGACGTCCCCCAAAACACGTCATTTCAGATCCTCTTGAACCACTAACGGTGCTTTTAGGTACCTCAAGCACCGGTCATCGTGCTGGTCGAACCCGTCGCTTGCGACGAAGGGCTCGGCGAGTAAACTAACCAACCGACACAGCCCACTGAGTTTCTCGCCGGATCTTCTCAGTGGGTCGCCTTTCCGATCCGGTGGTAGATTCTGCGAAGCACGGCTCTTGCTAGGCTTGAGCCCCGTGAGCTCACCTACAAGCTCGGCGAATCTAGAATAACCCCTTGAAGTTACTATAATAGGTAGGCAAAAAAAGTTGTATACGTTTACTAATTATTTGGCGAACTGTTCACTGATAGTCTTAAACGAAGCGCGAGTATCGTAGCCAGTTCAGAACAGGATTTTTTATTGCCTTTATGGGCAGACGAGCATACGGCCTACCTGATGGTGAGTGGTTACCGTCGCCTATGAACGTCAGCAATGCTAAGGGCACAGCCAAGCTGGTGTTTATTGTTACAAGAATGTATAATAAGGTGAACGCGGTTGCAAGTAGTCAAACAAGTTAAACGCTGAAGACATTGAAAAAAATAAAAATAAACGCTAGAGTAATTCCCACTTTAAATTACATTTAAACGGTTGCTTTTCATAGCGGAAGCGATATATAATATATCTATTATAGATTATCTTGTTGTATTATGTTTATTATTTATTTATTTAGTTAAAAACCGGAAAATGAGACCACAGCCTATTTAGTGCTAAGCGGTCATCATAGTTCAACGATGTTAAGGCCTTGAGTTCACAGTAATAACTATTTCCTAAATAACGTTTCGACCTGGACGCGCCTTCCAATACTAATGTTTATTAAAATATGATTTAGATATCTAAATACCTAATCAGTGATTAATCTTTGCCTTACATTGAAATTTGAAAGAGCCCTGTTTATTATTCACGTGTATTATTTCATTTTATTATTTTCTTAAGCAGCGAGTTACAATTAATGGATTGTAGTACATAATTATTTTAATTTATAGCATATTAAGAGCATTAAGACCTATGTACCGCCGACATATTATTATAAGCAAACAAAATTATGTAAGTAAACGTTTTATGTCTAATTTAACTTATTGTTACTTAACTATTTCATTTGGTTACAATAAAAGTTGTTTTGTGATTTTCATAATAACATAATTAAAATTATATTAAGTGAATGATTTCTAGTTTGTATCGAGACTCATAATATTATTATACGAGTATTATAATCGCAATTCATTTGTTGAGTAGAGTCGTTATTTGCAATGTACTGAATAGTAATTTTATTGTTATTGTAGTACTGTTTCATTGTTTTATTTATGAGAGAAAAAAAACACCGACAAATAAGTCAATAAGTCTCGGGCAGCCTTACTAAAGTGATAAAACGAGAATATATATTTTATATAAAATTCCCATTTACGTGATCAATAGTTCATTGACTTCAACAGTACCCTACTTCCATTAGATTTGTAAGGTTTTTTATTAGTATTTCATTTCGTTTTCTACTATGTCTATTTTCGTAGAGCTGATGGTTTGTTTATTTAGCCGACAATGTAGAATTCAGGGTTTGTACTGTAACACAGACAAACATAACTATACTGAGACCTTAGAACTTATCTCAAGGTGGGTGGCGCATTTACGTTGTAGATGTCCATGGGCTCCAGTAACCACTTAACACCAGGGGGCTGTGAGCTCGTACAGCAATCTAAGACATAAAAAAAAAAAAACTGGTTCTCTCCAACATTGATCATCATGTGAATGTTATCAATATCATCGAGGCATCAGTCACACTACGTTTGTTAGTAATTCTACAGGCGCTGTCCATTATTATACTCTACCATTAGTGTTAGATCCGCGTTCGATGCGTGTCGGCCTCCGACAGCGTCCAAGGGAAAGGCTTCGAGGTCAGATATTCGGGTGGGCGATATTTTATTTAAATATCACTGGTTTCCTGATCAGACTTCGTTAGCAAACTTAATTATGGTGTTCGGTTGGTTGAGGTATTTTTTTCTGTTTCTAGGGACCCCGCTTGGCCCAACGGCATTACCAGTTTCCTCAGAAGCTATCCGGTACAGGGAAGGATTGTCTATAACCGTCGTCAAATATATTAAGTGTACTCGCTTATTGAAGCAATATTTTTTTTGCTTTGCTGGGTGGACGAACTCAGGGCCCCTCTGGTGTTAAGCGGTTACTGGAGCCCATAGACATCCACAACGTAAATGCGCCACCCACCTTGAGATATAAGTTCTAAGGTCTCAAATATAGTTACAACGGCTGCCCCAGCCTTCAAACTGAAACGCATTACTGCTTCACGGCAGGATTGTAGTACCTACCCGTGCGGACTCACTGGAGGTCCTACCACGTGGAAGTAAATCGTGAACATTTGTTAAGTACGTACATATTTCATTAGAAAAATTGGTACTTGTCTGCGGTATTCGAACACCGGTGCATCGCTAGATACACGAATGGATCAGACATCTTATCTTTTAGGCCACGACGACTTATATGAAATTATGTTATCGCACGTTCGTGGTACTATGGTGGAAACGACAACAGTATCAAATCAATCACCGAGCGGTTGAATTTGCTCAGTAGACCGCGGGTCCGAACGTTATTGTTATCTTGAAAATGTCGTCAGCGCGATTCAGGCATTTGTCACATATCTTTTGTTCTACGATAGTCACCAGCTACAAATTAAATCCGATAAATGACGTGTTCACGCGTACAACAACCAATAATTAATTACATTTAAATATCGTAACATTATAATTTCAATTACAGTTACATGTAAACCATTTAATATTTACGAGGATAAAGTTCATAATTCAAAGGAAACGATGTACTAAATATAAATTCGTTTTATGTACAGAAATGACACGACTTGGTCCTTTAATGACAGAAGAAACTAACTGCAATGCCCGCAGCGCAGTGGCAATGAACGTTCGAGCCGAGGACCGGTTTTGTTTCGACAAGCTATACATATATATACTAAACGATGACTCACTTTGTAGACTATGTTTTATCGACAAATGTATACAAGAGGTACAACGTGACAAGTGATAGCGTAGTTCTATTATTTTCACAACAACAAAAAAAAAACATATTTACATCGGACATTTTTTACTGGTCTTTTGCTTGCGAGTCCGCTCGGGTAGGTACCACCGCCCTGCTTATTTCTGCCGTGAAGCAGTAATGCGTTTCGGTTTGAAGGGTGGGGCAGCCGTTGTAACTATACTTGAGACCTTCGAACTTATGTCTCAAGGTGGGTGGCGCATTTACGATGTCTATGGGCTCCAGTAACCACTTAACACCAGATGGGCTGTGACCTCGTCCACCCATCGAAGCAAAAAAAAAAAAAACAAGAATCATTTTAAAGTAGTCTTAAAAAATTAAGCGGGGCCTTCCCAAGCTGGAGTATTGAGATCGAACAGTAGAGAGTCTAACAACCTGTGAGGAGCAGACGCCATCAAGCCTTCGAGTGCTCATCTTGTTTGCTCACCACTCCAGACGTTGATGCAATGCTTTACGATGGTAAACATAGAACAGGGATAAAGTGCTTTTAGTGTATCTACAAAAGCGAAAGGCTTACCTTTATCACAGCTTTGTCTTCAATGAGTCGGTAAATCGTCAATTCTCATTCCAAGCCTGTAACAAAAAAACGAAATTATGTTACACAAATACTACGAAACATATTCCTTAATATCGTTATATTTGTATTTTCTTAACGATAATTAGGGTGCTTGGTTGGTTGGAGCGTTGACGGATACATTGATTATTAAAAAAATAGAAAAATTTCGTTTCGAACCTACGATATCTCACACCACGTTATAAATGGCCCACAAGCACATCTCGTCATCAGTCAGCTATTCAACTTTCTAGTCTAGTCAATGCCCGTTATCCAAAATAGCCTATAAATTTATTGACCTCCTACTCTTTGATAAGATTGATCTAATAAAACGTATTTTCTTTATAAATGATAGGTATTTTTGTGCGTACTGTAAATATAACTGAAATTAAATAAATTCTATCAATGCGGCGAAAGATCACCCATAAACAATTATAGAATTACTGTCGGTTAATAACATATAAACAAAAACCAAATTTATTCAGCACATAATACCTCTATCTATCAAATAAATATTTATATAGATTTGGAGCTTGTCTGATATCTCCAATTTCCTTGTTGTTAAGATGAAGGCTATAAACTATGCCTCAAGAGAGTATCTTCCATTCTTCTGTATGCAAAGAAGGGACGTAGGTCGTAATATGTGTTTTTGTTCTACACGTGTTTCAAAATTTCTTTTTTTGCAAATTTTTTAAACATTACCTTATTTATTTTATACGAGTATCAAGGGCTAAAAAACTTCAAGTTATTTATGAAGTGTTGGATTATGAAATTAATAAAATGAAATAAGTCCGAGATTAAATATCAAAAAGAGTCTTTAAATCAGTTTGTGGAAGTTTTTTTTTTAACTACGTTATTCAATCGATGTTCGAAATGTACTTCTATACATATTTAACAAGTATTTAAATTAGTTGATTTGCATAATAGTATACATAATTTACTTGTACTGAAAATACAGAGTACTTAATTTTTTTTATCAACAAGAAAAAAATCCCGATTTAAAATACAGTGTGTCACATACTCACATACCCGTAGCGTGCCTCAAATTTATCGTTGCTCGACAAACAAAACCGTATTAATGTAAACATTAGCGGCGACGTCACGCTTCGTAATTTTATCTCATTATTTTCATAATGTAACCCTGTATCATTATAATAGAAGTCAGCTTATCTCGCTTCCTTATTTTATTAGTATCACCAAAGCTCTTGGAACAATTATTTATTAACAATATTCGCCAGACCTACAAAATATACCATAATACGAGGATGGTCTGTGGTATTAAGTTGGTATATTTATAGGCTTTCCAGTTGGTTTCGTCCGGTCCGTGAGTTCGTCTCAAAAGTTTCATGTGGAAATTTGCAATTAATTCATCGAAACGTTTTACATAATTACAACGAAAAAGCTTTTAAAAACTTGCGACTATGGCTCGGTGCTCTGTTATATTTGTTGATTTTTCTTTATCTTTGAGTGTTAAATAGACAAGCGCGTTTTGATATTTTAAGGATGTTTCCAGAAGTACTAAATGTATTGGTGTTGATGTGGATAATTTGAGAGTACTTCTGCATCTTAGAAAGAATTGATGTGCGTGTTGACAGAGGTGATCGACCGGTAGCCGCGTGGGTCATGTTCACACACGTTCTCTCGTATCAGATGCTAAATCATCTCTGTTACGCGATTTGCTAAATGATTATTTATTTTTATTACTAGCTGACTCGGCAGACTTCGTAGTGCCTCAATCGATAAACAAAATACCTAAACTTTTGTATAAAATAACTTAAATCAAACCCAAGGAATCCGTCCGACGGGGGACATATCAAAGGAAAAACAAAATTGTTATTTTTATTTAATTCCGACAATTTTCATATTTATCTAGCTTTTAAACCTTCTCTAGACTTCCACAAATAGTTCAAGACCAAAATTAGCCAAATCTGTCCAGCCGTTCTCGAGTTTTAGCGAGACTAACGAACAGAAATTCATTTTTATAAATATAGATTCGAATTAAGTCAGAAAAATGACGAAAAATACCAAGGTTCAGCTTTCCACTCGCAGTTTCCTCTGCGTGGAATACATTATATACCGTGTGGGTGGATACCCGTACTCGAAGGTGGGATGAAGGTAGTCTATATTAAGTCCCTATCTACAAACTATTTTCATACCGTATTTCGTCAATATCGAGTTCAGTAGTTCGGGCATGAAAACGTAATCGATAGATATATTTGTATTCCTATTTATAATTCTTGTGTGGATAATTTTGATGTTGCGCAAACTTTAGTTTACGTGATTTTTTGTCCCCTAGATCTTAACTCTATTACGTTTCATACCCTGATTTGACGCCTTATAAACTACTAAACTTAAAAATTTACGCAATTGGGGAGTTCAAAAGCAGTTGAAAGAATTTTGCATTTCGAACAGTCTGTACTGTTCTGTACTATATCTTGTTCTGTATATATCTTCTCTTATATCTGTATTAAACTGTTCGAGGCCTGATTTAATAAGTTATGGCATTCATTTAATAGACGGGACAGTATTTATATAATATAATATAACATAATATAATAGAGTTGGCCTCATGTCACAAATTGTGTTGTGGCATTTAGTTCGTAGCTAGTTTCTATGAAATTCGGTTATTACTCAGCATCATTCACTTGGTTATGAGCTCGTCTGCTCATCCAAGACAATAAAATTATATTCAAAAATTAGTTTAAAATTTACAACTTAAAATAATAGGTAATATTTATTTTTTACCTTTATCGTATTTGGGACTCTTACAGTTTCTGGGGTTGGGCGTATATTGGTCAGTAGTCAGTACTGGCTCTGATAACCTTTTGTGTCAATATTTAGGTACCTATTGTAACAAGCAGAAATTTTGTAACAAAAATTTAATGTGGCGTATTTTTTAAAACGATTTTGATTTTACACTTCAACTTTCTTTTCTGCTACAAAATAAGGCGTTCAGCGATGTTACCACGAATTTAGACGTAACAATACGGACACGGATTACCAGTAAGCTTTAGGTTTTGAAAGAAAATTTAAACGTATTTAAATTCCTTTGTTTACGATTAGTAAAGTAGTGTCCTCCGGTTCAACAACAAAAACATTAGAATGCATGTCATGATTACATACTGCCATACACTTTCTACAACGAACAAAAGAAAACTGAAGTTTCCAAATACAAACCTTATACGAAAACTGTACGATTCAACATTGAACAAACAAAAGCCAACAAAAAACGAGTAAAATATTATACAAAGTGACAAGCCAATGTAAAGTCTGTGACGCGCTATCTTACAAAATACATACATATACTCTACAGTTAATATTTTATCTTAGTAACTAATAACAGTATCACAGTAATCTAAAAATTTAAACTAATTAAAATTAAATCAAGTTCTTCAATTTTTATCAGCTTATTCAGAGCGTACGACCTCGGGTTTTTTAATATTATTCGTTTTTTTTTTAAATTGATTACACGCGTTCCATCTTCGAAGACGGTGAGAATTAGTTTGAAATGATGCCTCATCTATTTCTACTCCGCCATCAGCTGTCAGTTCATCCGTATTATTTGGTATTACTGTATAGATTCCCAGTTCGTTTGTAGAAATAGTTTTATGCTATCAAACATTAGGCTCTGAAGCGTATTCCCCTCCACAGTGCTAAGTGGTATCACAAGTTTGCAAAGGAAGCCGGCCATGGTGGTTTATCAGTACCTAGACATAAGCAATGACGGGAGTTCGTAATTCGTAACTTGTCATAGAAAACCTGTAATTTATTTTATCAGCTCTTTAACGGAAATGAAACTTGATTTTAATATAGATTACAAGTGAACCCATCGAAATTTTTTACTTAGATATTTCAATAAAGTTCAATCATCATGATCGGAATAAAGTATAATACATTTCATTCAAGTGTACAAAACTATCGTTTGCATTTTAATAGACGTATAGAGGTCGTATAAGATTTACATAGACGCGAAATCGTCCAATGCGCCAAGTCTTTATTCTATACGGAAATCGATAAGGCAGTAGACACCAAGGTTAATTTCCAGTTAGTTATTCGACCACGCCCGTGGTCGTAAATTATTACTTAAAATGATTGAGGCCAAACCCCAAAACTGTAAACAAACGTTGAGGGATTGCTCTGTTTTTAATTATATCGAAGTGATTTAGCGCCCACTTCTCAGTTGAATCTGAGATATAAAATAAAAATAGTAATTCTTTAAAAATTTTTCAATAAAAGATTCTGTAGTTATGAGGAATTACCTCGATTGTTATGATTTCCAATTTTTTCGGGTTTCATCTGGTGTTAAGGGGTTACTGGAGGCCATAGATCATATAGTGAATTCACTAAAGTTAAGACGCGAGGTTAAAGCCCCAGCGTACAAATCGTAATGCAGGGCTGCATCGCGCTGGAACTAGGTGGAACGGTGGTAGCCTGGTACCGTGGACTCAACAATAGACTCCCACCAATTCATATGCCTATTTTATTAGTTTTATTACAAACTAGTGAAAACAGACAGAAGAAAACCAATGCGCATTTTGGTACTGCGGTAAATAAAAGCATGAATATGTATAAATTTTCTGGGCTACGCTGTCAGCCTAGCAAGGTCAAAAGTTCAAGCCCATTATTACTATAGTGTTAAGCTGCGTTTCCACCAATGAAACATTAATATAATTGTTGGGTGTACTTTCTAAATCTGAAACTTGTAAATCTATAAAGGCAGTAGATATCGAAGGATTTACATATATAGCCGCCAATCAAAGGAGAATTATGAATGTGATTTTGATTTTATCTTGGGCCCTGTTCAACTATTGTATTAATTGACAAAACACCGATGAAACAGTTATTACCAATTTTGAAGGTGCAGGATGTTTTATTGCATTGGCAAATGGGCTCGCAGCCCTGATGTTACGGAGCTATCGAAGTCAATAGACAACACAAGTGCCACTGTTTCAGTGAATCTAGTATGACCCCTCGAGGTTACTAAAATAGGTAATTCCATTTCTCAATCTATACTAATATTATAAAGCTGAAGAGTTTGTTTGTTTGAACGCGCTAATCTCAGGAACTACTTGTCCGATTTGAAAAATTCTTTCAGTGTTAGATAGCGCATTGATCGAGGAAGGCTATAGGTTACATCACATCATGCTATCACATCACGCTAAGACCAATACAAGCGGAGCACCAATAAATAATGTTTAAAAATCGGGGTTTTTAAGTTATTTTCACTTTCTACGTAAACGAAGAGACGGGTAAAATTTAGCGTTATGCCATAGTAACAATTCCACGCGTACAAAGTCGCGGACAAAAGCTAGTGTATAATATAACGGATTTTTCTCATTTTTCAAACTGAAACGTAATTACTGATTTGCGAAAGGAATAAACAGGATATTGGTAGGTAGCATCGCGAGGCTACAGTCACCCCGCCCTACCACTGTTTTATTTATCTCTAACTTATGATTTTGTACGTGTATTTGTCTGCCAAATGGTAAATGGTTTAATTAATTTGATGTAATTTTTTTGTTTGTATTCGAGTTTGGATTTAAAATTAGACCTCGTACATAGGTGGCGCTGCGATCAGATTCTAGATATTTTTTATTTTCGGAACAGGATTACGTCCGTCAGACTCGGTAGTATTTTAATAATAAAAATATATCATCTTATATCTTTATCTTTAAAAAGTTATGATGATGGATAGAATTTAGAATTCAGACACGCATTATTCAATTATTTGTTACGTAGAGCGTGTTCGTTCATCATGTAATATTGTAACGATTTAATTGACCCATGCTAGGAAAGTTATAAATTTAAAAACCATGACGACGCATGCATTTGTAATGCATTGAATAAAAATTGAATTTGTATAATAGTAACGATGTAAGTAATTAAAAAATTACAATTAACGATATCGTTGAAAATTGCTACAAATTTTTTATCAGCGATGGATTATTCTCGAGCGTTGCATGATCAATTAATGTAGTTAGTTACACAGACACAGTTAGCGAATAAAATCGCGCCTTAAGGGCTTTGTATGCAAGCTTCGTACATATAACTACGCAAGTCATTAAATTATTAGTTCATTCACAGAAAATTACCGTCCTACATCTATCCGATGAAGCAAGCGAAGTAAATTGTCCCTTAGAAATAAGGTGATACTACAAAACGTCACTCATACGCCCCGTCATGACCTATGCAAGTGTAGTGTTCACTCACGTGGTCCGCACAAACTTGAAACCCCTTCAAATAATACAATCCCGTATATGCAGGAAAGCCCCATGGTATATCCGAGACGTGGACTTGCACGGCGATGTGGACCAAGAGTTCATCAGTAAGTATCTACAGTCAGCATCAGTGCGCCATTTCGAGAAAACGGCACGACACGAGAACTCTCTCATCGTGGCCGTCGGTAACTACATTCCCGATTGTGCGGACCGAATGGTAAACAGTCGATGTCGCCCAAAACACGTCATTTCAGATCCTCCCGATCCACTAACGGTGCTTTTAGGTACCTCAAGCATCGGTCATCGTTCCCGTCGAACCCGTCGCTTGCGACGAAGGGCTCGACGAGTAACTTAACCAACCGACACAGCCCACTGAGTTTCTCGCCGGATCTTCTCAGTGGGTCCCGTTTCCGATCCGGTTGTAGATTCTGCGAAGCACGGCTCTTGCTAGGGTTAGTGTTAGCAACGTCGTCAGGTTTGAGCCCCGTGAGTTCACCTAATAGTTAAGGTTACGCTGAAATGGTCTCTCAAGACCACCAGCTTAGATAGGAAAAAAAAACCGTCTTACAGAAACACAACACAAAATAAAACAAAAAAGAAAGTTATACATACTTATTCTGGCCATAAATACTGTTACAATTAAAAATAAACAAAATATTACAATTTGAATTTGGAATCTGTAATTTTTATGTTAATACCTTGAGCACCTAGAACCATGTCGCGTATTTTAAAAGATGACTCAGGACTTGCAGCCTATAGGAGATGTACTGTTCATTTCTTAACTGATAATTTAAAAGAGAATAGGGTGGTAAAATCGATACTACTTCTGAAGCGGTACGCAAAGGCAGGTCCTAGAAACATTTTGTTTACGGATGAGAACATTTTTACAATTGAGCAACATTTTAACAAACAAAATGACCGTATTTATGCTCAAAGCTCTAAGGAAGCTTCCCAATAAATCGACAGAGTGCAACGTGGGCACTATCCGACTTCAGTGATGGTTTGGTGGGGTATTAGCTATGAAGGAGTGACTGAGCCATACTTTTGTGAAAAAGGTATCAAAGCATCGGCACAAGTGTATCAAGATACCATTCTTGAGAAGGTAGAGAAACCCCTTAACAACACCATGTTCAATAATCAAGAATGATCGTTCCAGCAAGACTCGGCGCCAGGTCATAAAGCTCGGTCTACACAGTCTTGGTTGGAAACGAAAGTTTCGGACTTCATCAGAGCTGAAGACTGGCCGTCGTCTAGTCCCGATCTTAATCCGCTGGATTATGATTTATGGTCAGTTTTAGAGAGTACGACTTGCTCTAAACGCCATGATAATTTGGAGTCCCTAAAACAATCCGTACGATTGGCAGTGAAAATTTTTCCCATGGAAAGAGTGCGTGCTTCTATTGATAACTGGCCTCAACGTTTGAAGGACTGTATTGCAGCCAATGGAGACCACTTCGAAAAGCTTTTTATATTTTAAATTGTTTTATAATATTTATGTATTAAACTAACACACTGTAAAAGTAATAAATATTATTTTGGAATAGATTTTTTTTTTCCTTTGTCTCAGTATTTATGGCAAGGCTAGGTACTTATATTATTCCAAGATTTAGCTGTATTGACTAAGTTCTGTTTACCTGTCCAATTTGATAAACAGAAGCTAAAACAATTTACAGAGAAATGTAGGCGTAAGAACCAAACACTAATATATTTATAGAACCGGAGAAATTAAAATGTTTTATTTAAATATGTTTTTATAGTCATAATCCGTAATTCTCAATATTGTTTGAAAGACAAACTTAACTTTACAGTCGAATAAATTTATCTCTTATACATTTTCAATGTATTATAACGGTTGGTGCTTTACCTGGGAATGTAAGACTAAATTACAATAAATGCGATGTTATGTTTCGTAGATACAGATTTATAATTTTCAGACTTTTCGTTTTACCTATGCTATAATATCTCGATTCGTGGCAAAGTTCATGATCAAGTGAATGGGCAATCTATAGAGGTTTATATGAGTGGCAAAATATAGTTTTATCTTTTGATTGGGTTGACTGAGAATATAAGATTTTTATCGCTACTTTCCACCTTCGACTTGATTATTTGACAGTAGTTTCAACTTGATACTTCCAGTTGCTCCTGAGCAAAACGGTATTAACTGTCATATAATCTTAAAAATAGATCGACAGAAAGACAACAAAGTGATTTCACAAGGGTTCTGTTTTTATTTTTTAAGCACTGGAACTCTAGAAATTAGTAATTATATGAAAAAAAAGTATATCCAATGATTATCGCAATCGTAGAAATACCTAGTTTTAATATTTGTGATTAATGAATCCAAGAAGTAATTGCGGTTTTGATACGATCCGGTTAAAGAGATTTGTATCTCTGTATTAACATTTAAAAGAAAAAATCTTCTGGTGATCCTTTGCATTGTAAGGTCGTTTTAGCTTTTAAGTAGGAATTTAAACGAGTTTCATGCGTTTATGCTTTCTGATCACGTCCTGTTTGACAAACGCTATTTTTGTTGAGTAGCTATGCAGTTCACGGCTAGAACGACCTTGCTAGATCTAACTTTCATGTACTTACTTACGGTGAATGCACGTATTCATCACAAGACCTTGTTTCAAATGTCATAACGATCCCAGTATGTAGTTAAACTGATTTTTTACCTTTTCTCGTCTGACATAATATGATTTAGCTGCATCATATAAAACATTCTAATCATGTTCAAATTCATATACCTAGTTGAATTATTGTAATGCGTTTTGTCAAGTTTTGCGATAGTTTGATATTAATATTTAAAGCGAAATAGCATTTATTTATCCAGAACATTGAAACTAACCGTCCGATGACTTTAAATTTGGTTTAAATACTTCTTTTGCGATGTATACGCTTACTTAGAATGAATTGAAGTAAATATTATCCAGAATTGATTTTTTATTTACCATTGCATATGCATAGAGAAAGTTGGCATGATAACCGTTGCTGTTGGAATAAAAAAATATGGACCAGATAGTGAAGCTGCTTTTATCCTGGGAAAATGTAGTGTTTCATTATTTCTGAATGACAAACTAATCGCGAGTAAAATCGTATGGCACGACTAGTATTGTATAAAAGCAAAGAACGAACGAACTGCGAAGCTGGACGGTCGTTGTTTGCGCAAAGTTGTTGCGTCATGGTATAACTCCATCAGTTTGTGGGCCCCTACCATGAAATGTAAACTATTTTTTTAAATATAATTTTAATAATGAAAATCAGTACCTAGATTTTGAAGCAGCATTTTTTATGTTGTTAAATTCATATGAAATTAAGTGGTTCATATCTTGGTTACATAGATAATTAATTATAACGGTATACTAACCTACTTAGCTTTGTGTTATTATGTTATCTTATAGTGTGCACACTTTTCTTTTTACCGTAAATGCTTAGATGTGTTTGCGGCATATTTATGTTATATTTTGAAGCGCTCAAAAACATTTATACGTTCCGGTCTGAAGGGTAGTCGTAGCCGAATTAAATTTTACTGAAACTTCTATGTATGTTCTTTCTATGTTCTATGTTCTATATTTCTATGTTCTCCTCTTCTTCTATTCTATTTTCTGTCTCTAGATGGATGACGGTGGTGACCGCTAACACCAATCTGATGGTGAGACGTTTCATCCACGCCCGCAAAAAGCAACGGAAGACACTATGGTTTTGCGGCAAAAATGGACTCTTGAGGCAACAAGGACGTTCCACTATCAGCATTAAACAGGGGAATTCGTCTAAGTAAGGTCACATACTCGGACCATCTGATTTATAGTAAGGAAGACTTTTCGTGTTTTTATACGATCCCTAGAACATGTAAATTAATAAGACTTTAAAAAAAAACTTAAATTATATCTAGACGTCATCGTAAAACCAACCAAACAGTATAAAACTAACAACGACAAATCTGTTGTTCCACACGCAGTACTAACAAGAGGTGAATTAAATTCAATCATCTAGGTCAAGATTACGTACCTTGTGCGTGTAAAATATCAGTCAGTACTCCTCAAAGCAGGATCCATTCATAAACAGATGATAATTAAATTAGGGAATGTGATTTTTTCCAGCATATGAAACTGGATCATGGACGCACACGCAATTTATCAGGCACTGCCCACACGAGAACCCGTAGCCAGAGTTCAATCGAATTTTGTATGAAACGTTATAGTAGACGGGGGTGTTTGGTGCGAGCTTAAAGAGCCGTCGTCTATTGGCATCATGTTAAACATTTCATTCGTTAAATAATTTGATTAATCGCAACACAAAATATTATAATGCTGTTCTAAATAATTGGCAGCCAGTTAAAAGACATTCTGTGCCGTGGCTATACGGAAACACAAACTGACCTAGTATGCTTCGAAAAGATATGATACAAACGTTTTGCTGTTATCTACATTATACAAAACAATTAAGTATGAAAATAATAAAAAAAATCGTTTACGACATTGCAGTTGTTTAACTTTTTTTTTAAATGTTCTAAAGCTGATAGTTAGCATAGTATATTTTATTAATTAAGTCTAAATGTTTATTGAAAATCAGCAACATAATTTAAAGTTTTGTCAATGCCAAAATTTTATTGTTTATTAACTTATTATTATAATATTTTTTTTATTGCCCTTGTAGGCAGACGAGCATACGGCCCACCTGATGGTGAGTGGTTACCGTTGCACTTCAGCAATGCCAGGGGCAGAGCCAAGCCGCTGCCTACCGAATATGATAGCATTTAAAAGAATATGATAGCATAAATTGTCATCTGATAATATATTATATATTTTGAATGAATAAATGTTTTACATGTGTTAAGTGGTTACTAGAGCCCATAGACATCCACAACGTAAATGCGCCACCCACCTTGAGATATAAGTTCTAAGGTCTCAAGTATAGTTACAACGGCTGCCCCACCCTTCAAACCGAAACGCATTATTGCTTCACTGCAGAAATAGGCAGGGTGGTGGTACCCACCCGCGCGGACTTACAAGAGGTCCTACCACCAGTAAATCACAAAGTTTTATATCAACCTTTTACTAGTGGTAGGTTGTCTTGTGGGCTCGCACAGATAGGTACCAACATCCTGCCTACTTCTCCTGCGACTCAGTAATGCATTTCGATTTGAATGGTGGGGCAGCCATCGTACTATAAAACTCGTTGGTAGTGACCTTTGGGTTGTTGATGTCTATGGGCTCTGGTAATCACTTAACCAGGTAGGCCGTGAGTTCGACAATCATCTAAGCAATAAATAAATAAAAAATTCTAAATTCAAGAAAGTTTATTATGATGTTTACGGTTTAATCTCGTATTTATTACTTTATTTATTTATTTAAACCACAAAGTTTAATTTAAAATTCCAAGATATAATATCCTTCTAATACTTTTTTCTATACTAAAAATAATTGAACACCAATATTCAGATAAAGAATACATGTTATCTGTTATTGTCCACTAATTAAAACAATTATATCTCTCAAACAAAGATATTATTATGTGGATGGCTTAGTCTTTGTATATGAATTACCTACCAACCACTTTAATTCTGTTCAAAAGAAAAAAATTAAGGTAATTTTAAACTGCAAAGTGTGTGATCTAGGGAGGGGGTCAATCACTTAAGCTGAATATATCACCTATTTATTAATTGATTCCCTCGAAGGGTAGTGAAAAATATACCTACTTTTCTAATCCACATTTTTGGCACAATACATTAATTAATGTTGTAGTTTGATTAGAATTTCTTTAAAACTGGTTAGCTGGTTAAAATGATAGATCTGGGAGTGTCAAATCAAGATAGAAATTAACGGTAGGGTTTCATTAAATGGTACTATTTATATTACACTTCTGTAATATAAATAGTATCATTTAATCAGTTATATTATAATAGGCGGGGGTGGCGGTATAATAGGTGGGTGGCGCATTTGCATTGTAGATGTCTATGGGCTCCAGTAACCACTTAACACCAGGTGGGCTGTGAGCTCGTCCACCCATCTAAGCAATAAAAAAAAAAAGCAGCTACTGAAATGACTAGGAATATTTTGGTGGAGAATTAATTCACTTCTGAATTCTGTTTCTATTCCACAAAATGTAAATCACTTTTCTGATTTGTACTTATTCCAGTGAGAAATTACGCATGAAGAAATTACATATTTGAGTAATAATTGACCTTGCACGATTGCAATGAAACATAAAATCATAATTTCAATACCGAAACAATCTCTCTGCACCAAATCTATTTGTAATTTGAATTGCGCCTATATTTAAACAGCTGATTATAATTATGCATGAACATCATTGGTTTATCATATCTATGGTAAAGAGTTCAGTTTAAACAAGAAAAAAATCGTTGATTATTCTGAGAAAATACAAAAATTGCATGGAAAGAAAGAAGTTCAAAATTTTTTCAATAAACCACAATTGTATTTATTTATACGAAATACAATGATTCTGTAAATTATGAGATTTAACAGGATTAGATTACTAATTTTTAAGTTACTCACCTTAGCTCGCAAATGTTGAAATGTTACGGTGTACCAAGATTCTCCGTTTATCCTTTGTGAAAGGTGTCAGCTGAATACACACATTGCACACAGACTAAATATATGTAATACGGGTAATTTCTGACAGTAACAAAATATTTTAACACGTGTGACAATAATTAAAGATCCCGTAAAAATTACCACAGTTGATTAAAATTTTGATTGTATGGCCTAATAATACCGACACAACACAATACACTCACTCACCAAATCGAACACGAAAGCAATGTTGCTATTTGCCACCCGACACCTTCCTTAGGACAAATTAAGAAAAATTGCCAAAACTCATAGTTGTATGTTTTGGTTTGAGTAAAACGGCTTGAATGAAAATTAATTTGTTACTATTGAGTATGTTATCGAAAGTGAAAACTTTTTGGATAATATATCTTAAGCATTTACCTGAGTATACAAAATACCGCTTCTTTATTATCACCTATAGATTTGATTTGTTTACTTGAATTACTCTTGGATGACTCTGCAAAACAAAAAACCTACCATGTTCATAAATAATTTTCAATTATTATTAGGAGAATCTAAGCCTTGGCAACATTTTACGACAAAATAACTTTGGTACTATTGGCTTTTACCGATATGAAGTTGGCAACAGTAAATGCAAACATTTCTTGGTGTAACAGCTGATTGCTGCGTTGTGCGACATCTATTGGTGTAGTTGAGAAATAATCTGAAAAACAAAAATAGAGTGATGTTTTAATTTCTTCCGTAGATGACAGTTTTGTGTGCTCTAAGTGTGGCATTTAGTTATCATAAGAATCATGTAGATGACGCTGCAAAACAAAAAACCTAAGATAATAATTTAATGTTAATAAATGTCTGATAATTTAAGCCTTGTACAGTGGAATCAATAGAATTGAATTTTTTTTATATGATCCTTTAATATGAAATATTATCAGGTTCACTCCTTTATATTAGCCAAATAGTAAAAAAGTATATAATATATTTTCAACGTCAATTTTATAAGTGTAATTAATGTATTGCTGTGACTTTCTCATATTTTCAAGAGCTTAAGAGTAGTCCTTACTGGTAGTAGGAGGTCTTGTGAGACCACCCGGGTAGGTACCACCACCACCCCGCCTATTTCTGCGGTGAAGCAGTAATTTGTTTCGGTTTGAAGGGTGGGGCTGCCGTTATACCTACTGTATAAACGGAGACCTTAGAACTCATGTCTCAAGCTGAGGGGTGGCACTTACGTTGTAGATGTCTATGGGCTCCGGTAACTACTTAACATCATCTAAGCAATTAAACAAGTCAGGGGCATTTTTTTGCATGCAAAAGAATAATAATTTGTTAATAATAATAGTTTGTGTTCCTAATTCTTCTTTCCTTTTGCGGGCCTACTGGAAGAGATTTCAGCATGAAATAAGTAGTGCCCTTGTACTCTGTATCCTTATTGACGTGTCTTTTCTAACAGCTGTGTGTACAAATATATATAAAAAATTTAACGAATGCAGTCTTATCATCTTAGAATCTTAGATGGACCCAATTCCGTATGTAGTATACTTTGCGGCAACCATCATACTTTTGTACTGATTGATTTTAGAATCAATGAAATAAAAATATTTAGTTTAACAGTGAAGCTGGTATTAAATGGAAGTTCTTTTTTTAGTGAACAAAATTATGGCTTCTTTCTCAACAGCTTTCGCTTTTTTGCGCTTTTCCTATTTGTTCGCTGTTCAAGGAAACTTTTATAATAACAAATTCCTACCAAAAAACAAAGTTTTCAACAAAAACCAGCATGCTTCCGTGAAGTACAACTTCCTTTTTTGTTTCAATAAGGTACATTTTCATAGGAATGCTTCGAGTAGTTCGTGAATAATAGAGTGCAGTCACTTATAATGGTCTTCAAAAACATAGTATATTAATGTTGGCAGTACTTTTTTCCAGTTACACAGTGTCAGGGCATGGACACATGTCTATGGTGCGGCGCCGGCTACCGTGTAAAGGTGCGGCGCCGGCTACCGTGTAAAGGCGCGGCGTCGTGCTGGGGCACGGTGCACCGCACCGACACATTGCAGTAACCATAGTTTCCAATACAGTTTCTGTCTTAACATGCATCGCGAAAACGTATTATTCTGTTCCTGTTGCTAATACGACGAATCATGAAAAACAGAATCAAAGAAAATATTGGGTGAATCCATACCTTTCTATAATGAACCATGAGGGAGGTTATTTTAAGAGGAAATATGAAACGCTGAAAATATGTGGTATTGACAAATTTTACGAATATTTTGTGCAGCAGGAGCAGTGCGGCCTGTGTCAGCGCGGTGCACCGTACACGGCACTGTGCCGCGGTACGATGCCGCGCCGTTACGCGGTAGCCGGCGTCGCACCGTAGACATGTGTCTACGCCCTTAGGTGTTCTAAAAGGAACAACTCCTTATAACATATTAACAGAGAGGCTTGACTGCCTGCTTAAACTTAAAGGGGAATGCCCACTCTCCATAGTGTGCTAGGCCCAAGGTGGATATCAAATATTACTATAAAAATGGACTGATTCAAATTCTTAAATGTATTACATATCTAAAAAATATATTGAAATTGACGCCACTATTATAAAAAATATAATAAAAATAAAAACTCGTTTTGAGGTTAATTTTCTATACAAATACTTCAAGAACTTTTTTTTTAATGTTTAAGATGTTCCTAATGTATTTTTATCCAATTGTAGTTATTAAGGTATAAAAAACACACATATTTCTTTAAATATCTATATTTTCTTCATCTTCATACACAATTAGTAAATCATCTAAAAATAGCACAGAAGAGCATATACACGGTTTTAAATCTCGGTCAGGTTAAAACCACAATTCACACAATGTTTTTCAGTCGTAGTATGAAACGTTATTGATAAAAGCAAAATAAATCGAAGAAAAATCAAAACACATCCATTTTGAACGCAACCACAAGCAGCAAGCGAAGTGTCAGTCAGATTAAAATCAGTGCTGTCAGTATAAAGAAAAATAATTACATGAAATTCATTTTTTTTAATAACCGATAACTGATTTATTTCTTAATCTTTTTTTTACGAGAACACATTTTTTTTTTTATGTTTTCGTTTTTGTTGTACATATTTAAATAACAATACAAGTTAAGTTTTTTTTTATTGCTTAGATGGGTGGACGATCTCACAGCCACCCTGGTGTTAAGTGGTTACTGGAGCCCACAAACATCTACAACGTTAATGCGCCACCCACCTTGAGATATAAGTTCTAAGGTCTCAAGTATAGTAACAAGTTAAAGTCCAATGGGTATGTCTTTGATGTTATTTTATGTGCTTAAAATCGATTAAAATCGATTGATTAATGATAATACTTAAAATGATTTATTTATATGTTTTTTTATATACTTCAAATGTTTACTTAATACGTAAAAGGTTTTGATACTGGCAATATTTTTCCCGCAAAAATAAAAATCTTGTTTTTTCAACAGAGTTACTTTTTTAAACTACTTATTGTAAACTGTAGTGGCGCTTATTTGGAAAAAAGTAAATGCATATTAATTTATGACAAAATTAATGCACTAAGTATTTTTTCTCTAATCTATTGTCCGCTTTGGGCCTGAAATGGGCATTCCCCTTTAGCACATTTGTGAAGCACCAATGACAATGCAATAATTGAAAGTGTTTTTTTAGCCCATACAATTTTCGAGTTTTAAAATACGAATTAAGTTAACAATCCGATAGTTTATTTGATTAAACAATTTGTAATTAATAATAAAAAACTTTATACAATTGACGCTGCTTGGGATGTTTACTCAAGCCACCAATTTTTAGGTCTTCAGAGTGAGGGACTTCCTCGGGCTACGTGAATTTTACAGGAACAATAGTTTTTTATTAAACCCAGTTGAATAGCAAAGGTGTTGGTCGATTTTCGAAACAAAACGTACAACTATCGGAACAATGACGGTTGAATTATTTTCTTACGTGTTTTTTATTTTATTTTTATTTTTTAATTGCTTATAATACATATTATTATGTTTAATAGGATCGAGGGACTACAAGAGATGGCGGCGAGCTCGCAATGTAACGCAGTCTTTGTTCACGTAATATTCAATGAACGAAATGCTACATTTAGTAAATGATTTATAGTTAAAACTATTTTTAAGGCTTAGCGTCGCTTTTTTATTAGCATTATATTAATTTGCGACGTTTCGAATACTTACAGTTTTTGTGGTCACGGACGATTAAGTTAAAAGTAGTTTTTATTAAGTTAGCGGAACGAACTGAAGAAAATAGGTACTACATCATTTGTTTTATTTAATTAAGCTGAATAATTAAGTCCCGTTTGTATGGTCTATTGTTTGCTTATTTACGTCTAAGGATATAAAAAAATCCTGCCTTAGCAAAAGAAAAAACGAATGAAATCAATATTTTGTTATGAAAATCGTATAATCCGTCCGTAATTCTGTATTTTGAAAATCACAATTTTATTGTATTTTTTTGTGTGTAAAAACGTGATTTTGTTGTATTTTCCGGAATGTCAACAAATCGGCGTAGTGGCGTGTGCCTGCAACAACTAAATCCTGAATAGCGCTAAAGAAAGATTTTGTCTTTATATAATCAACGAAAATTAAGATTTTTGATAAATCTTTATCGACATTTCGACCAAACAAAGATTACCGCTCGGTGATAAATTTTCACTTATTATAGATTATAGCAGAGCATCTATTACAATTAATATCTTCAATAATGCTCCTTCAAAAGGAATAAAGTCCGAAGGTACCTGTAGTTTTAACTTGTTATGCATGTGATGAAGTTGACTGTTATAGCACAGTATTATGTTATTTCGGGCACGCAATTGAATGTAATTACATGTTACATGAGCAATCGCAGCAGACAGCGCATCGCACGATGCCACGGATCGACAAGAAAGCGGTTCTTCATTCTAAACGAACGTTACATGCTGATTAGAGATGGCGTTAATGGTTGAATTTATTTATCTGTTAACTGGTAATTGATAAAAAAAATTACCGATATTTTTATTGGTTGAAAATACCGGTAAATCTTTTCGTTGAAAAACTAATTTTGCTAATGTTAAACTTGAATGGTAGAGTTTCTTACATTTATTTTCGATTCAGTGAACTTTAGAAGCTACAGGCTTAGGGCTAACTAGCTTAACTAATTAGTACGAAATGATTAGTGGGAAAAACTCTTTACAAATTTTCCACCACGGCGGTGCGCTGGTTCAATATTTTTGAATTGATTTTTCTTACAATAATTACACATTGCAATTTTTTCCGCTCCCAAGCACTTTTCGAAATGATCCCATATTTCTGCATTGCGTTTCGGCATTTTAAATTAGATATACACTTTAAAAATCCACAACAACAAAGTAAGCAAAGTCTCAAACACACAAAAACAAAGTCAAAACACACAAACACAAAGTACAAATCTCTTAAAATACAAAAACACAACTTTACCAAAATAATAGAAAAGATGCACTGAGCCGCCAAAATGTCAAGTATCAAACAAAATATTACGTTTAAAAAATCAACCAATCGCGTCATCTTCGCGTTCGGTAAAAATATCGTTTCATTTCAATTTTTTAACGAAAAAAATTATCATTAACTGTAAAATACACCAACTTAAATATTGTGCTTTATTTTGAGGGGTATAGAGCATACAATGAAATCATAAAATTCAATATTTTTTACATGATAAGTTGAAAACATCTGCAAGGCGAAAATGAATCTTACGTGTTGAAATAAAGTTGAAACTTGCATAAATATAATTTCCAATAATTGCCTATGCCACTACACGCAGTGTGTTTGTTAAACGGTATTTTTAACCATTTTGGGTA
This sequence comes from Bombyx mori, assembly GCF_030269925.1. Taxonomy (NCBI): domain Eukaryota; kingdom Metazoa; phylum Arthropoda; class Insecta; order Lepidoptera; family Bombycidae; genus Bombyx; species Bombyx mori. The sequence continues at coordinate 12,448,047 of NC_085111.1, forward strand.
ATTTTATTTATCGAATAGAAGTGTTAATTTTTTTTACCGGTAAATTTATTGGTTAATGGTTATATTAGCCACCTCTAATGCTGATCAATGAGCCGAATCTATTGTGTAATGTGTTTTTTGTTTATTTAATTCAGTGACCTATTTAGTGTAACAGCGGCGTTTCGTTCGTAGTTCGGAGCTATGAAATTAGGTAATAGCGAAATTTACACTTCACGTTTATTGAATACGTTTATGTATTGATCACCATGACTAGAATAACGATATATTAGCACACATTAGCACAGAATATAAAAAGTATAATAATATGCGAGACCACTTACAGAATTATACCTAAGTATTTTTGTGGTTTAATTTCCTCTTTTTTACTGTCACTATTGTCTTCTTTTGTTTATGAAGGATCGCTAGGATCACTGAAGGATCCTAATAAAATAAAATAAAATAATTCACTAGTGGTCCGGAGGGCCTTTCAGTTTCATGAGTTCAGTTGGGCGAGCACAGGCTCAGCCAGGAGGGATGGCATTTGCTAACAGCTGCCCGAACGCCTCCAGAGGAGACCTAGCAACTCAAGGACAGCGGTTTCGCCAATAAACTACATATATTATTTCCGACGTTTCGATTACTTTATACTTTTCATGGTCACGGACGATCAGTCCAAAGTAATATCTATAAAAGCAGTTTTACTTTAAATATTATACAACAAACTAAGTACCTACAGTTAATTACTTGAGACAACCTTTGTCATTCGAAAACAAAATGTTTATTTTAAAACGTTTACTACGATTTTGTATTTGCGTCTTTAATTGCATACTTCTTATTAGCTTAAAGTTTAAAGCGTACATAGATTTGATTTTCGTGTAAGCCGAAATCTTTTTATGTACTCAGACTCGATAGATACATAATTAATAATTGAATAATTGATTAACTTAATATACATAATTATTATTAATTAATTACTTACTTGGACTTACTTATATTTTAATAAAATTGCATTAAAATTGTTACCAGATGAATAATTAAGGCGATCATTGCCACCTTTCATGTTGATGTTAATAAAAACTTTATCTTTCATACGTTTACGAAAGGCTGTGACAACCATTCCCGCATTCTACTACTGCAACTAAGGGTTGTCAGGGTTAGCAGGTAATGAGAGGTTTATTAGTGGTACTCTCTTTCACACTACGGTTCGGTTGGCACGAGCTTATCATCAGCTTTTCCTAACGACCGCAGAATAAATACTACTGGCGTATATACCAGCATTGTCGGTGTCTTTAATTGTTACAAAAACATATTGTTAACATACTCATAGACTTCTGGGCGAATTAATTACATTTTTAAGGTGTATGTAGTCAAAATAATTGTGTGTTGAAGATAAATAAAAAGAACAGACTTCACGTCGACTTTATTTAATTTTAACAGAATAAAATAAGTAATTGAGTATTGATCACTGTTATTATAAATTTCAAAACCACCATCTACAACCATTTATTGGATATTCTCGAAGGTATTGCTAAATATGCGGTATCGGTGGATCTTTGACAAATATTTTAAGGTCAAATGTTCCAATATTTGTTGTAATACGAACGTGACTCAGTATGTTTTTTATGAAACAATAATCGGAAATACCTACCGCCATTCTATTGAGTGTTTTATGGATTAAATAAATTGGTTGCGTAAATTCTTCTAAAAATATTAAGCTACGTACGATATATGCTTCCATCTGATTTCACTATAAAAATTATGTAGATTAATTCAGTTTAAAAAATCAGTATAGGTACGTGCAAATTTTATTGTCGTACTAGCTGACCCGGCAGACTTCTTAGTGCCTCAATGGATAAATAAAAGATCTAAACTTTTGTATAAAATAAACTTTAAACAAACAAAAGGAATCCATCCGACGGGGGACACATCAAAGGAAAAACAAAATTGTTATTTTTATTTAATTCTGAGCATTTTCATATTTATCTACCTTTTAAGCCTTCTCTTGACTTCCACAATTAATTCAAGACCAAAATTAGCCAAATTGGTCCAGCCGTTCTCGAGTTTTAGTGAGACTAACGAACAGCAATTCATTTTTATATATATAGATGTGAATATATATAATACATAACTATAACTTCGCTCTTTGCTTGGTACGAAATGAAAATATCCTATTTTCCGATCCATAAAAGATTTTTAATTTTGTTCTTAAATGTTTTCGTTAAACAACTGCATTTACGGGCAGTTGTTGTGGGATCATAAAATTTATCAGTCAAGAGACGAGTTGAGACTTCGGTTTCATGTTTCAAGGTAAACGACCTTCTTCACGCAACGGGATCTGTCAAACGTTTTACCGAGTGGTGAGCAAGTCTGTCCATCGATAAAATAGAAAATATCTTTTATCTATAACTGACTCGGTGGTGCAGTCGATAGGGCTCCTGATTGTTGCACCGAGGGCCGTGGGTTCGATGGTTGAATAGGTTTGGTTGCTCTTTGTCTGGGTTTTTTTTATTATCTATGCTTATTGATTGAAAGTTTACTGGTGGCCCGAAGGCCTTTCCAGTTTTACCAGGACAGGTGGGCGAGCAAAGGCTCAGCCAAGAGGGGCGGGATTTGCTAACAACTGCCCGAGCGCCTCCGAAGGAGACCTAACAACTCAAGAGTAGCTGATTCGCAAATGAATCTACTACCGGATCGGAATCGCGACCCACTGAGAAGATCCGGCGAGAAACTCAGCGGGCTGATGCATGGGTTAGGTTGCACGTCGACCTCTTTGTCGAGTTCGACGAGTACGGTTACCGGGGTCCCTAAGCCTGCCCCTAGTATTAGAGCTGAAGGCATCTAATGCAAAGGTTATTGGATCTGATGGATCCGTAAGGACGTGTCTAGGGCGTCGACGGTGACTGGCTCCTGCATGATCAGGATTCGGGGAGTAGTCAGCGGCGGCAACGATAAGGCGATTATCATGACGCATAGCCTTATCGAAGTATCGTTCCGACGCTGACTTCATGTATTTCCGAATTGATTCGAGGCCCAGGTCGTCGTGTAGGTCAACGTTCCTCACGAACCACGGAGCCCCGACAGCTAACCTGCAAAAGCGGGATTGTAGAGATTGAAGGGTGTCTATGTGTGTGCGGGCCGCGTGAGCGAACACCACACTCGCGTAAGTCATGACGGGCCTTATGCAAGTTTTGTAAAGTGTTACCTTGTTCCGAAGGGACATTTTACTCCGCTTACAGATCATGGGGTAGAGTCTACCGAGAATAAACGCGGCACGGTTACGGACTGATTTTATATGCGGGCGAAATGTCATCGATGCATCCAGGGTAACGCCCAGGTACTTGACCTTCCTGGCCCAGGGTATGGGTTGTCTAAAGAGAGTAATCGGGGGTATGAGATTCCTCCTCCTAATCCGGGAGGAAATCCGTGAGGAGCTTCCCCTCTGAAATAGCACCGCAGTACTTTTCGCTGGGTTGATGTCTATGAGCCATTTTCGGAACTACTGTCCTAGGGCTAGGGCTGCGCTCTGAAGCTTCTTCGCAATTAGGGACTTATTTCTACTAGAATAGTAAACAGTCGTGTCGTCGGCGAACAAAGCTAAATGGGTCGGCGGCGACCGGGGAATATCGTTGACGAATAAGCTAAATAGGAGGGGTGAGAGGACAGAGCCTTGCGGGACTCCAGCTGTGAGAGGTCGTGGGGAGGAGCGGGTTCCCTCGACTCGATATCGAAAAGAGCGGTTCGACAAGAAGTCCCGTATGATGAGCACGAGACTATCCGGCACGCCCATGTTGAATAGTTTGAAAATCAAACCATTGTGCCAGACTTTGTCGAACGCTTTAGCGACGTCGAAGAAGAGAGCTCCCGTGTATAACGGTTTTGGTCGATTAAGCCCCACAAGAATGTGCTCCGTGAGGCGGTGCACCTGTTGAACGCATGAGTGATTTGTATGGAATCCGAATTGTTCATCGATGAGAATGCCCTTGGATGAGACGAAGTCTCTGAGGCGTTTGTAGAGCAGACGCTCATACAGTTTGCCTAGAGACATGAGGAGGCTGATCGGGCGGTAGCTCGTCGGATGATTTTTTGGTTTACCGGGTTTATGTATGCCAATAGCGTCCGCTTCTTTCCACACCGCGGGAAAGATACAGTTCGCCATAGCGGCATTGAAAATAGATGCCAACATCACGATGAGTTGGACGGGTAGAAGTTTAATAACGCGGTTAGATATACCGTCGGAACCGGGAGCCTTGCGAGGACGTAGGTCTTTGATCAAGTCTTTAACTTCCATCGGGGTGACGGGTGGTAACGCATCCGAGGGTGGCAAGGAGGCTCTGCGTTCTACCTCACTGTCTACTAATTCTACATGAACAGGATCCACGGATTGAGTGCTGGGCGTGCACTGGGTTTGCAATGTATCGGCCAGTAGCTCTGCTTTTTCGTCATCATCGAACGCCGAGAGTCGGCCTGAGGGACCTACGAGGGGGGGCATAGTTACTACCGTATCCGATTTGAGAGTACGAGCTAAGCGGTAGTAAAACCTTTGGGAGGGCGCGAGTCTTTCTAAGAAATCAGACCATCTGTCATCTCGGACTTCGGCGATGCGAGATTTTACGTCGCGTTGTAGGGCACGCATTCGAATACGATTATCCACGGTAGGATACCTATCGTAGGCGCGGATCGACGCGTTCTTAGCTCTAAGGAGTTCCCTAATATCGTCGGGCAATTTGAAGCGGTGAAGGAAGTCCTCCGCTACGACTTGCTTCGATGACCTATCTAATGTCGAGGTGATGTAAGTGGTGTAAGTATCTCTGTCAGTCTACGGTACCCGTAACACAGGGTCTCCTAATTTGGGGCCGGATGATCGTAGTAGTAATAATTAATATAGTAGTAATAATTTCATTCAGGTGAGATATAAAAAGCTATAAACAGATATAAATACAGCAGTGTTTTTTTTCTATCTCTAAAAATTTACTGGAAGCTGTTCTCTCATGCAACGGATGCTACAAAATAATAATATTAATCTTGTTAAGATACATAACTAATAAAACTTCAGATAATACGGCAGCTTTTTCAAACCCAATAACAATTATATAATATACAAAGATTGAATTGAAATAATAGCTATGCTACATAATAAATCAGATTTGCTTTGAGACAAAATAAAATGTAGCGCCGTTAGAACGGTTCATGCGGTTAGAACACGCCTTATTAAAAATACAGAGCTAGCTGTGAAAATACGTTGAAGGTATTATAATTACAGACGTAAGTTGGAGAAGTAGGAATACTGGTTTAAAAAACAACAGATTCTTATTTTTATATTAATACCGGGACACATATATTTTAAGAGCCGGTGGCCTAAAAACCTGACTTATTACGTTTTGGTCACTAACTCAATCTTTTAAAGTTTTAAACCCACAGACACAGCCCACTGAGTTTCACGCTGGATCTACTCAGTGGGTCGCATTTCCGATCTGGTGGTAGATTCTGCGAAGCACTGCTCTTGCTAGGGCCACTGTTAGCACCACTCCGGTTTGAGCACCGTGAGCTCACCTACACGTTCGGGCGAAGCTGATATAGTCTCTCAATGCTATCAGCATAGGTAGGAAAAAAAAATTGTTTTACTCCGTTCGCTTCCACATATGTCTACTTCATATCGTCTGAGGTTCATTACACTTTAGTATTTACTATATGTCTACCCGGAACTTTTAAATGCAATATCAAGAAGCTTGTGCAGCAAGGTGAAACTAATAAGACTACATTTTTTCCATCCGAAGCCATAACAGGGTTTTGTATCGTTAAAACAGATGTCCTGTGTAATTATCCGCACTAACTATCCATACGTATATATGTATATTATAAATATGAAAGTGTGTTTGTTTGTTTTTGGGTTTGTTGCACTTTTTCCAAGTTGAAACGAAGCAACAGAGTTTTTAAAGCAATAGTTTTATTTCACGAGAGTGACATAGGCTACGTTTTAAATCCCGAAAAGACATCTCATTCCCATGGGAAATTGTTTTATTATCTTTACAAAATTACGTGAAACTTCTCCCCGAACTACGCTGGCAAAGTCGCGGGTAACAGTTAATTCACAAAATGTTAATATATTTTTTGTGTTATCTGATGTGAAGAGCATCTTAAGAATGTTCGAAGCTGCAGATCGTTGATGGGTTATTTGGATGATAAATTATCGAATTTTAGTATGATCTTTTTTGAGATGCACTTATAGTGAGTACGGAAGTATCTCAGGTATATAGTCAAACGATTTTTCACTGAAAAAAGGAAAATTTGTTATTTTCATCTATTGGCGTTTCAAAATCTAAACTTTAGTCTAACTGTTTTGATGAAGTAAAAGAAACATGTTTATGTTTAACAGTTAAAAATTTAAACTAAAAATTTAAATGAAGAAACATAAAAGTCCCTCCCAATGATACGTTGCAATGGATAGGTTACTGCAGATTTTTTTGTATTGCCCTTGTAGGCACACGAGCACACGGCCCACCTGATGGTGAGTGGTTACCGTCGCCCATGGACTTCAGCAATGCCAGGGGCAGAGCCAAGGCGCTGCCTACCGCTTAATACTCTTTACAAGCCTCGTTTGAAGAAGGACATGGCATAGCGCTCGGGAAACACCGTGGAGGGGAGTTCATTCCATAGCCGGATGATACTTGGCAAAAAAGACCTCTGGAAACGCAATGTGGATGATCGCAGTGGCTCCAGGTAGTATGGATGAACTTTACTCCGGTGGCGGGCGGTACGATGGTAAAAACGAGATGACGGTATCATCTCGAACAATTCCTTAGAACACACCCCATGGAACATACGGTACAAAATACAGAGGGAATCGAAGTCCCTCCGCAGACCAGAGGTTCCAAACGACAAGGATTTGACAACCGAAGTAGGATTGACTCATGCCAAATTCCTATGCAGCACGATAAAAGGACATGCTGCACCGATCTCACATATTGTGGGATAAGGGCAAGAAGAACAAGACAAAATAGTCAAGTGATAAAGTGATCGAGTTTTTTTTTGTTCAGTCAGTAGACCAAACTTCCTATGAGGTATCCGCGCCTAGGGGGCACGCGGTCTATGAGTGACTAGACGGTCTGCAGATTTTGGGAGCAGATCGCAGGCTTAAGATGTATCCAACATCTGCCACAACTTTCACAGTTAAGAAACATAATATCGTACCCGGATAGTGGTGTCACAGTCCTGTCGATTTTTAGCTTGAAGCGGTTATGTCTTCACGTTGTGTTGTGATGTCTTTAGACTTCGGTACTCTTCGCACCTCTGTCTATTTATCATACAAAAAATAACAAGCATGGTTCCAGAAAAATCACTCATGTGCTTAAATTATGAAGTTATCCATAAAAGATTTGAGCGAGTTTGAACACAGATAAAAAAGTTGGTGGCGTGTAATTGAAATTTTCCAGCAAGTGCTAATACGCGTGACGGACGTGTAGTGCGAGGCCACAAGTACCAAGCTAGACAGGTAACACTGTCTTCAAAGATTTATTTTGAGCTTATGTAACATGCCCAAAAGAGCCCAGACTTGGCAATGGCAATATTTTGAGCTTTTGATGGGCTCACGGTCCTTTCGTTGTTAAGTGGTAACTAAAGACCACAAGAGTAATTCTGCTACCTTGAGGTGTGCGGTAATAGTTTAAAATATATTGTATACACATTCTTCAAACCGGAACATATGCTTGCTATGCGGTAGTTATTGGCAGGTTAGCGAAACCTACCCTTGGGAGCTGATAATAGATGGTAGGTTAGACCGTAATTTGGAGGTGTAGAATAATATATCAATTAGCTAGAAGCTAGATAAACAGCTGCACGATTCAGTGGTATATTTTTTTGATAAATTGATAAAGATTCAATTGCAAAAGTGTGATGCGCACATTAAAATATAAAAAAAGGTATTGATAAACATTAATAAATTTATAAGTGCAATTACTTATTTAACTCAAGTACAAATAATTCAATCAATATAGTTCCAAGGTGATCAATTACCATTGAATTATCTTAATTAATGGGCACAAAACTATTACAGCCACGAGGACCACGCATATCTGATTTTCCTTGAACCCTTGAAACGCGCCATCGTAACGACCGCCGTCGGTCCGCCCTTCCCTGGACTTCACGTTGCAATCTATAAAAGAATTGGACTGTAACTCATCTTCAATTGTGTATCAGTGACTGCAGCAGTGTTGTGTTGTGTTCACGTACCAAACTTGCCAAGGTACATTATATTTTAATTCACACTATTTATTATGTGCTATTGGAATTTGTTCGGTTTTTGCGGATGGCCGACCATTGTCTTTACGAGCCGTGTAATATTTAGCGGTTACGTTCGATTTCGAAATATGCGTAAACTCTGCATTACGACAATTATAACGTGTCTATCTGCAATGTTTGTATTGGCACTTGGTTTGGAAATGTTTGCTTGATGAGGTTTTTGTATAGTTCATACGTGAGTGCTGATCTTTTGTATGTCGACTATCGAATTCGTTTTCAACATCGAATTAATTCTGACCGATTTTATTCTGAATTAAAATCAATCAATTACCCGCTCAAATTGGTCTTATTGTTAGTAAGATGTTTGATGTGGTCAAAAGTTTTGCTATGTCCCGGTTTGGTCATAGGGTAGGAGTCATTTTTTTTATTATCCGAAATTGGTAGTGGTGTATATCAATAAATAAATAAAATTTCTAACTGGCGATTCGTGATTATAGGTAATATGTCTAACAATTAACCAGAAAATTTCTGTGAACAGGTCGTAACTCGTAAGAATAAAACTTTTTGATTTATGTATCTCCTTATTTCTAAATACGAGATGAGAGCATACCCTTTTCTATTACAAAGGTAGGGTCTGAGGACAGGATACTGATAGGAATCTGTCCGTAATATATATATAATATGTGTGTGATTGTGTGAATAACACATAAGTAGTTTTAGTATTATCTCTCAGCTATCATCTTCTGTCTCCCAAATTATTCCTATCTTACTTCTTATTTACATTTTGAAAAGCCTCATGCGTGAGCCGTCATTCGAATTTAAATTCATCAACGAATTCTAGAATAAAAGTATAACGTGAATTGAAAACAAAATTAAAACAAAATATATTTTTAGTAATTAACCTTAATCTTATGAGTCAAATAAATAAATAATAACCTAGCCTAAATAGGTACTTTGCCCTTATGTATGAAGGACATCTGCGGTATTGACATTCTGCCCTTCGTAGACTCATTGAGTTCCATCTTTTTTTTACTTAGAAGCATTCGTATGAAATTCCTCGTTAAAGAATGGATAATGAAGCTATAAAATAGTAGTTTGTAGTTCTAAAAAGACAAAGACTATTTACAGAAAGGTAGGGCTTGTACCTTTAAATAAATATTAAGAGCTTCTTATATAGCAGAGCTAATATTTTCGTCTCTCAGCAGTCGGGAACCGCAACCGCGGAGATGGCTAGGAAACGTTGAACGAAACGAAAGGAAATAGAAATATCTCAATTTCCGCTGAAACGTTTCTTAGTAAAATTGCTGTATTTCTTTTAGAGTGTTCGTATCGAGATGTTTTCGAAGTATTTTAATGAACAATGAACAAGAATTTTTCTTTTTTCAACGTCTATCCTAAAATAGAATTTTTGCTGAAATGTTTTAAATTACAGAAATTTCTTTCAGAAAACTGCCACAATGCAGACATCAACATTCGTTGTGCTAACATGCCTCATCGCTGTAGTTGTAGCAGACTTGTATATTGAACAATACCAGTCGCCAGTAGTGGACACCGTCCAGGAATCTGTATATGACACTCCCGTGAACGACAGAAGTCCTAGGACGAAGAGAGGGCTGCTTCTATTGAAGAAGAAGCTACTACTTGGTAATTTATATAATAATTTGAACATAAGAACTTTGACAGCAAAACTGTAAGTTTTAAAACAGTATATATTTCGTTTTTAGTTCGTATACACCTGTTGATGCCTTAGTCTTGATTAGGATGTTGTTATTGAATTCTTTGATTAATTCATATCTTGAATAATAGACCATCTTGTAAACATAGACGAGTTGATAGGTACACAATCCTGCCTATTTCAGCAAGCATGAGTTCTATTATGTCGGTAAAAATAGTCGATATTTAAACAGACTTGAGATTTTAGAATTGAGACTAGAATTTAAATGAATTCTTATGGAGGGCGACAACAGTGCCGTGTCTGTCCGTGGCTTTAGTATACGCTTATCGTCTGATTGAAACACGTCTGCTCGCATCAAGCTAATCAAAATAAACAAGCGCGACTCCAGAATCTCGAATCAGGGCTCCGTAGCATTACATTTATTGTGATTCCATTTCTACTTTAATTACTATTATTAAGCACAATTTTTGTTGTTGCTGAAACTATTAAATTCACCAAATAATAAATAAATATAAAATTTGTCCTGGTGAAACTAAAAAGGCCTCCAGTAATACTTCAATCATAAAATAAACCACATGTGTCCAATCTAACAGGTTATTGGCTTTTCTTGACCAGATTTTCTGACGTAATTTTCTTGATATGAGATCCATATTTTTCCCTGACTTTCATTTTAAGCAAGATAAATGAATGAAACCCAATTAGAATTTTAAAAATAAAAAAAAAATACATTGTTAGGTCACATGAAAAGAATGTTTAAAGTTTTCGTGTTTAGTTAAATTTTATTTGCGCGAAACGTCTGAGATTTTTACTTATTTTCATCTTTTACGACACTAGGTTCGAAGAAAATGATCTGTAGCGTTTTATATCGGATGCATGAAGCCTTATGAGTAATTGTGTAACGTGCGACGAAGGTTTCTCAATGAGGATAAAAACTGTTTTGAATTATGAAACTCATCAAGTTTATCATCTTTACATTGGGATTGCTCGGTCGCCTAACTGAAGTTGATTATTCATTAGACACAATTAGACAGATTTTTTCTGATTATTTTATGATAATTTTTCTTGAATTTATTATTAACAAAAAAAATATACATCTGCATAGATGACACTGAAAAAGAGTAAACATATTTTTGCTTGAATATTTCTGTTTCTGCAACTGTAACTAAGTACATATTTATTTAACTAAATAGTAATAAGAATTAAATTTAAGGAAAAAACATTATTACTTCCAGTTTGAAATACATATCTTAAATGAAATGCGTCCGAAGTCGCTTCAAATCCTCTTGTGTAAAGGTGCTTCAGACGTTACAATCTTGGAGCTTAGAGAGATTTTTGTTTTACTTCCATCGTCCTATTCTTGAATGTGATCCCAGCTTAATCATTTAGGCCAGTGTACGCTGTTCTTATAATAATTCGGAGTTTTTAACGTTTTTGTGACTTATTTCTGCTGAGTCAGTCTAGTACATGACAGTAGGTAGGCAGGTAGGGCGATAATACGATTGAAACTTTGACCATGGTTCAAGGTGGGTTGGTACCCACTTAGCACCAGATCGATAGCGAACTTATTCAACGCAACCACGCAAAAAAAAAAACTTCTAACAAAACCAACAATTTAATGAGAAGGTCAAAAGTGTTGACACTTCAAATAATTAGTAGTTCCAAATTAAGAATTCCAAATATTTTACTCAAACCTATTAATATTTGCTTTAAGCGTGTCGTCGAAGCGTTAACTATTAGAGGCTTTCAATGTATGCATGTACGTTCAGTGTACACATTGTTGTACAGGGTCATTGCTATTTAGCGTTATATTATGAGCGTACATATGTAGGTGAACTTGGAGTTTGTTTGGTCTTGCAATGCGATATCGTAATTGTACCCAATTTGGAAAACGGGTGGAAGAAACTGCGCTACAATTCTACTTGTATGAGGAAATCGTATAATATCATTGATATTCTGCGTCCACCGTATGTGGACACGACCAAAGTACGTTGAAGTAGTTTAATAGTGTCAGGTCCGTGTGGAATATTAAATACGATGCAAAAGCCACGGGAATCACTTCAACATTTTACGTACATATACATATCGACGCTTGTAAGGCAAACGTGACTAAGCGACAATAACTGCTTTGTACATAAATGATAGGCAATAACCATATTCGATGCGCAAAAAAAACATATTTCTAGGTCTATTAAAATAATTTTAATCCTACAGCTAGATTCGTTAAAATAGATTTTTTTCGGGTATTTCAACTTTAAATTAATCTACTGTAAAGTTCACGCATTGTCGCTTAGTCACGTTCGCCTTTCAAGCGTCGATATATTTATATTGTTCATTAATAACAACGTCATAATTTTCTATAGTATTCGTATTCGTATAGTAAATATATAATTTGGCCCAAAAGCCTTAATGCAAATGGAAGAATTTGATTCGAGCCTTACACCCCAGCAGAAGGTAATAGGAAAGACAGAAAGAAAAAAAGAAAAACAAATTCCTTAACGAAAGTCACCTTCGATCAAACGATGCTCATACGCCTTTTAAAGTGATCATATGTTCTTACCATGTGTATTCTATTTTAGCAACAATACGCCGTTAATTTAGAGATTTCCGAATAGACTCGACAAAGGTTTGATTGTGCAAGAGATATTGCTATCTGATATCACTTGCAGACTTATGTCAGCTTTGGAGACCATCTCCTAATATCCTATTACTTTAGTTATACCAGTAAATTTGTGCATAGGTGCTCTTGGGCTGAAGGCGGCTAAAGTTGGTGCGGTGGGAGCCGGAGTGGTCGGCGCCATAGCTCTTAAGAGTAAAGCAGGGTAAGTAATATAATAAGTACTATCAAAAAAAGAATCCGGACTATTTTTTATTAATTAATTGGGATTCATTACCAATTAAAGAATTATGATCAGCCCGAAGATTCCTCCTCCGTGCGTCGTATTCCTTAGTGCTCAGGGTCGTGACCTTTACGGAGCACTTTTGTTAGGACTATGTTCCTCCATCACTCCTGTCCTCCGCGCAGTGGATAGCGACATTGAAGCTGGATTCCAAAGTCATATTAATCTGATCGGACCAGCGCATGGGACTACGCCCCTTAGGCCTCTTTCCTTCCACTTTGCCGGTGATGAGAAGTCTCTTAGAAATTGTCACCCTTTTTCCTCGCAACGTGACCGATGATTAAATATTAGTTGATAAACAAATTAACAATCGACGTAATAAAATCCAACAGCAAAGTTCTGTTTGCATAAAATATTGTAAGTGAATATTTTAATTTATCAAATATTGGTATATATCATTGAAATAAGTTAACCCAAGGTGACAGTACTTCGTACTAATTAGTCCTTTTCACGTCACACTTTCGCAACTCATTAAAGTCTACCCGCTACCATATTTCATAATGAATAACTTAAACTATCATAACCTTCTTTCATTTAAAATCATTAATAACAAAAAAATGTTACGTATGCAACATGTGTCGTCATAGATGCAATGTACAAAATGTTTAAAAACTGTAAACTTATTAATAACTTTTTTAAATCGCATGCATAGTATTTCCGTATGCTAATAGTTTCTAATAATAATTAAATACATCACACGTTTTAATAAAATGTCTCATTTACTTATTAATATGTATTACCATCATAATTGCAGCCATCATCACCATCCTCCACCTACATACGTAGAAATCCATAGGTGAGTTATATATATTAACAAACGTATTCAGGAAATCTGTTTTCAAAAATACATGAATAACGGTAGATTTTTTTTCGCCTACATTAGCAGATTCGTGTCTTTAATTCAAACTTAGAGCAACAAAAATAGTCTTCAATAGATTTTTGGCCATTGGTATATTATTATTTTTATTTAATATCGCGTTTTTCATTGTCATTACATTATTTTCGATGTGTCCAATACTTTACTGTTTTCGTGGTTTAAATACATATTTAAATTAGAACACCTTTAAATATTATGCTAACAATCGTTTATTTGTCTATGAAAAATATATCTAGACTATATTTTAAATAATAAAAATGCGAGATTAAGTCGTAAAAGTAGTTTTAATTCTCGATTCGCGAAAACCGAAGAAAATAACGTAGTAGTAACGACGCAGTGGTATCATTTTATGACGTTTATGATCTAAATTTTAGCATAAAATTAAAATATGTTCGTTTGAATACTTAAATACAATAAAACATATTCGAATGAGTTATACTCGTACTTATTCGAATTTAAGACTAATTAGGATAGTAATTAATATTGTTTGAACTATTTATGTTCACGTAAAATCTGAAAAGAAAATTAAAGTAAAAATAGTGAAAGTAAGTGTACAAATACAAAAAAAAAAAGTACTAAAATTACTTTTTGAAAACGATTTCAATAGCCTCGTCGTATCTGGGTTATATTCACGAAAAAAAATATTCACGTATCATTAACTAATATTCACACACTTCCAGCCCACCTCACTACCATCACCCTGTAGCATACGTAGAAGAACATAGGTGAGTAAACGTTCTCATCACCATTATCCTAAGTAATATGATTTACGTACTTGTCTCATCTTTTTTGTTACGTGACAGTGATAAAGAGGGTATTTATTAACAAAACCTACACCGGCAATCTTAATTTTTTTTATCTACACTCCGAAGTAATATGTGTTTTGTAATAGTTAAGACAACGTTCCGAAAGTAGGTAACCTAAATAATTTATCGATATTAGAGGTATTTTGATTGGTTCTAGTACATATATTTTAATATAATCGAGACTTGGACATTTTTTTTATTGCTTAGATGGGTGGACGAGCACACAGCCCACCTGTTGTTAAGTGGTTACTGGAGCCCATGGACATCTACAACGTAAATGCGCCACCCACCTACCTATAAAGTATGGCTTGTCTGCATCAGTAATCTATTAAAAAATATTATAATTTTTGGTGGTAAACCGCGTGTGAATTATTATTATGTTAATTTACTTGTATATTTCTGGATCCCAGAATTAATGTCACAATACCACAATACCGTGTTTAAATTCATTTGTCATAGCGTTACTCAGTTCATTAATAAAGCGTTGTTACGCATTTATGTACATTTAACATTGTTTTGTGTGAACAAGCTCAAAATATTTTTGTTTAAATCCATTGCTTTTTAATTCATGTCACTTTTCTGTTTTGTCTTTTAGCTGGCATTGAGAGTTTTCTGAAGGCAAGTCAAGAGTACTGCAGAACACTGATTTAGTTTTAAGCTTACAGTTTTTAGGTTTATAAGGTTCTGAATAGACTGTTAAAAAAATCTTGTAATTTTTAAACCACTAAGGAAGAAGGTGAATTTAGATTAAATGTTCAAGTTTCTCAGATCCCAACAGATTGATATGCCTGCTCGTGATAGTGTGATGTTTTCATAAAGCAGCATCTCTCTTTGTGTATTTAATGTTTTTGTAATAATTGTTTCATGAGGCCTTGAAATTGTCATTCCTGTGTAACTAAAATTTGTTGAACTTAGTTGGAAGCTCCACACTGCTTTTGAATTTTAGAAAATACTCAAATGAAGCTGCATTGTTTCAATATTAATTTAGCACCAAATAAATGTGCTTTGAGTGTATTCAAAGTTATGGTCCAGTATTAAAATTAAAATGATTTGAAGTTTCAAGGAATTTATGATATCGATATGTTACAGGAATAATACGTACACATTGATTGATAAGTGAGTAATAAATCTGACGGCGTGCTGGTGGAGGTGTATTCCAGGGTGCCATGTAGTGATTAGTCAACTTAACGGTTTGAACTAGCACACCTTTGTTGACATATACTATTTGAAACAATATAAAACTCATTTACTAATACATTTTTTAGTTGTTTGAATTTGTAAATCAAAAATTATTTTTACTTTCATGTTTTTATAAATTTGAGTGTAGTCAGCATTCAAGTTGCATCCAAGGTTGTTATTCTATTAAAATATTTTGTTTACTATTTTAACATTTGTGTTATTGTAGGGTTATTAGAAACCAAAGTATCTTTGATGGCACACTGAAGTTAACCCAATAAAGTTTGTTGGTGTGTTAATTAGTCATCATTTTTGTTGTTCTGGTTATAGAAAATTCAAATTATTGAAATAAATGAGTTTTATTATTGTTTAAAGTAGCCATTAACATGTTTACTTTATATGCAAGCGAATTAGTGTTTGACAGAAATGTTGTTTAATAGATAGATCAAAATGGTATGATGACTATTTTTATTAAGTTTTGATCCTATTATTACAGTCAAAACAATACAAGCTAGCTTCTGAATCAGTTTTGAAGATCGGAAACATGCACATTTATAGAAATGTATCCTCGAAACAGTATGACAAGGAATTTTGATTCAGTAGACAATGAGTACTAATCTCTGTATATAAAAATGAATTGCTGTTCGTTAGCCTCGCTAAAACTCGAGAACGGCTAGACCGATTTGGCTAATTTTGGTCTTGAATTATTCGTGGAAGTCCAGAGAAGGTTTAAAAGGTAGATAAATATGAAAATGCTCGGAATGAAATAAAAATAAAAAAAATATTTTTCCTTTTTTTGTTTTACGTTTATTTTATACAAAAGTTTAGGACTTTTATTTATCGATTGAGGCACTACGAATTCTGCTAGGTCAGCTAGTTTAAAAATAAATTAAATAGTACTAAATGCAGCAGCAGCAACAACATTTTGATTTTTACTCACGTGAAAAAAGTACCAGGTGATAATTTCCTAATTATCGAAAGTAATTAGTTATAGTACTCGGTGTGAAAGGTCAAATGTGCATGTTTTAAGTAGAATTACCTCGTTTAAGTCGCAGATTGATTTCAAAGATGAAATTAGAGTCACTTCAAACATTCAAATAAACCAAATAACAGTTGTTATAACATTTATAACACTTTGTTGTCAGTCAACTTTATACTTTGTGTTATTTTTAATAAATAGTATTTACCTATGTATTTGTTTTTTATTTAACTCTGATGATTGAAATGTTATTGTTACTTTTTCAGTTTTATATTTAAAAATACCCATCCTTGCTTTTACGGGAACCCCATCTTGTTCTGCCTGTTCCTTTATTCGTAACTCATATGAGTACCTACTAAGTCCTTCAGCTTTCAAAATTCTCAATTGCATTATAATAATTGGTGTCATAGTTTTCACATCAGAACACATGATTACGGTGGTACTGACCAGAGCCGTCTCACAGCACCTCTACTTACAAATTAAAATTTTAACCATATAAATTCAAATCTTTAATAATTCTTTGTCAATTAAAAAAATATTCTGTCTTGATATTTTCGTTACCTGTTTTTATATGGAAAAAAAACTAACTATAAGGTTTTTGAAGCCATCTAATTGTTTATGAATCAAAAATTCACGTATCGTATATAATCAATATTTTGCTTAATGACAGTGTAGCCAAAAAGTGATGATAATAAAAAAAATGTCAAACATTTGGCCGGTTTATTATGATGTCATTTCGGAAACATTGTTAAAAACTGGTCGAATAAAAATCTAGTTTGGCAGCTCATTCAAGTCGGTCTGTCCTTCGATTTGCTTACAAATATTCTTTTTAGAGATTCGTCAAGTTATGAGGCGTCGCTTGGTCCCGATTTAAGTAGTTGTTTATTTTTCAGCTCAATTTCGCTCATCCATAATCAATATAGAGGAATTTTCATTAAACTTACCCGTTTATTTCTCTTGTTTTAAGTTTTTTTTGTGGATAATTTGATTTTAATTATAGTCATTGGGCTAGCAACTGCAATTATGTATTATCCTCATACTAATAATATTTTAAATGCAAAAGCTTGTTCGTCTTGCCTGTATTAAAAGAGCAGTGGACTGTAATGACATTTTAGCAAGCAGTTTTTGCGCTACGCAGTCACTAAGGCTTTTAATCTCGAAAAAATAAAATGTTTCATGAATCACAAGCTACTTAAAAAAATATATTTCTAAATTAAAAGCTCAATACTGAACTATGTACAATTACGACAGTTATAGTTAAAACAGTTATAAGTGGTACAAGCGGTAAGTAGCATATTGATTGTGCCTATGGTATTGTTGATGTCCATAGGCGACGGTAACCAATTACCACCAGATGGACTGAACGTTAGTTACCTTTTCAAGGCAGTTTTAAATATAAAAAAGGTATAGAAAATCACAAAAAATTGATATTTAGTTGAATCTACAACGATAACATGATACATGACAATCGTAAAAGTTCATGGCCATTGATTAAAAGATAAATTTCATTTTAACATTTATCCGTTTTGGTATTTCAAAGTATCTCATAAAAATATTTGTCTAATAATATCTAAGTAATAAATAATAGGTAGCGTCGTTTATACATCGTTTTTAAAAGTTCGTGCATATAAGTTATTAGAGTTATGGTCAGAAATAGAATCAATGTTCTGTGAACCCTTCACATATGCATGGCAACAGTTCGAGTGTACAGTTAATAAAAAAGATGTGTGTTATCGTGGGACACCAGATAGGAACGAAGTTCCGTATTATAAAAATATTAATTTAAAGTTCTATTCGAGGTATAAAGAAAATAATAATGATTCGGGTATACATTTTTTATTATGATTTTTTATTGATAATAAAAAACTACTTTACAAAGTTATCAACTTTAGTTTATTCACAATGATTTATAAAAAATATAATATAATAAAAATATGTTATTTTTTGTACGTTATTACAAAGTTAAGTCGTACACTGTGTGCATTACTAATAAAAATCTTACGTTACGGACGTTTTTTCCCGGTTAGGGTGCCCCTTCGCATTGTCCCACAAGGTGCTTCGTTCCAAAAACCCAATACCAGTTCTAGTTCTAGCTTGGAGTTCTAAATAAACGGCGGAATCGTTGAACAATATCCTGGACACTGTTGGATTGATGCGGTAGAGGTAGACCTGTGAGAATTGCAATTTATCGACTGGCGAGAAAAAACTGTACGACGGGCAGCTACATTCTTCAGTGTCAGAGGTTAAGCCCATGTTCGTGTAGCTTCAGCGGCGAAGTAGTTTTTCAACGATGTCAGAGAAAACACAAATGTTGAAAACCTCTTTAATTTTAATTATAGAATTGCCCTGAGGTGCTGTTACGCTAGCTTTATTCTGCCTATTACTGTCGTCATTCTTCACAGTTTCAAAGGTGAGACAATCGTTAATACAGTTGTAACTTCGACTTCACAACTTAGGCGGATACCGACATTCACATTATAGCGAATTCTGGTAGCTTCTTAACTAGGTGAGCCAAGAGCTCGTTCAGCCAGTTATGAACAAAAAATTGTAAAACCAATATAGTAGAGATGTCACATATGAGACAAGAACAACTACACTTCAAATAACGAATATCTTTTAAATTGTTCTATAAAACAGTTAGACACAATAACAACGGCTTTTGATTAATGCCAACGGAAATTCCATATTCAAAGTTATGAGCCCTCGAACTATTCTCATGATCAAATTCGTGTTTGTTATAGCGTCTAATGAATATTGATCATTTATACCTAGTTGGCGTATTATCCGTGAGTTATAATGTACATAAGTTAAGGTAGGTAGGGCAATCACATACTTTGCGTCCCTTTACGGACGACATCTTCTTAACTACATTTACATTTTAACAGATGAGTTTGAATGTCTGTATATTGGAATAAAGGGTATGCAAAATTAATGACATAAGAAGTTGGTATACCTACGTAACAAATTTTTTGTATCTACATACATTTTTTTGGGTACCAATAAAAAAGAAAAATAAAAAAAAGTCACCAATAAACCAACCATGTTGGGTCTCAAGTATTGATTGGACAGGATATGGTTGAACGAAATTTAGTTTTTTAGCCTAGGATTTTTTAACTTGGGATTAATTGCCCTAAGAAACTATACTAGTTTTATTTATACTCGTATAGTTTCTTAGGACGAAATTAAATGGAATTAAATAGATTGCGTATTATGTTTGCTAACAGAACATACTATAAAATCTATATTTCTACGATTTCATCGCGTAGCTTCTAACAGTTTAGATAAAATTAGGGACTTCCGTATTGATGCTGTCCACTTGACGGATTTTTGGTTCTTTCGAGCAGGAAACAATTCAATTACTAACAGTCTGTACATCTAAGGTAGCGATCTTTTTCATTCTTCCGAAACATTTGTGTTGGATATTTTTAATTTACTCTAAAATAATAAGGTAGTCATTTTAACAATAATGAAAACACGTTGAGAGGAGTCACGAAATTATATAGTCAAGTTGTAATATTCACGGAGATTTAAACGACCTATAAAAGTCAAAGGCAGGAGCAGACCGGATACCATAGTAGTCACGGAGTGAGCCAGTAATACGGTGTGATTCGGATCATTAATTATACAGGTAGGCTTAAAAAAATAATTTATATAATATTTTAAAATAATGTGTTGTAATCTGAAATTGAATAAGTGTCCATCTTTTTTTATATTGTGTAAAAATAATCATTGAAATATAATATGATTTTGTGGTAGTAATAAACTATGGAATTAAGTTCTTATTGAAGTTTTGCGAGTTATTTGCGATTCAAAAATCTTTTTGGTTTCTCGGGCCTATATTTGCAGACCCGCACGTGACCATCATAAAATTAAAGCGTTAATATAGTTTTCAATCTACTTTAATTGCAGTTAAATTCTACTAAACTCAAATCCTTTATATTCATCATTCATTATCCTGCCCTTCTCCCAGTCACCTGGGGTCGGCGCAACATGTTTTCTCCTTCCATACTCTTCTATCATATACCATTTCTTCGCTCACTCCCCTCCTACCCATATCGTCTTTCACACAATCCATCCATTTCTTCTTAGGTCTACCTCTTCCTCTAAATCCTTCCACATTCATAGTTAACACTCTCTTAACAACCTCATTTTCATTCCGTCTCATCACATGTCCATACCATCCCAAACGTGCACTCCTCAGCTTCTCTGTCACAGGTGCCACTTTCAGACTTTCTCTAACATATTCATTCCGTATTCTATCCATTCTCGTTACTCCACACATCCATCGCAACATTCGCATCTCTGCTGCATGCAATCGCCTTTCATCCGCCACTTTCGTTCAAAACTCAAATCCTTTATATTATAGATATATAATTCAAGATTTTGCAATTTGCTATTGTTTTTGTTATAATTTTAGGCACTATGAAGGTGTATGGGCTTATTCTGTGTGTACTGGTGGCGTATGCCATGGGGCTCGCAGTGGAGCCTGTGTCACGGTCTGACTCTCCGTCGACCAGTGAACTGGCTGAAGTCAACCCCGCTGATAGACAAAAACGTAGTTTACTCCTTGGTAAGAATAAGCAATAGTAATTGACTATTATTTTTTAATTTTTCTTTATTACAAAAACTATTTCGGGAAATAATAGGCTAGCTGACTACCGAAAATCTTTTATTACCGATATGTTTAATGAAGTATGTTTCCTTTTACGTTTTTTTGTTCTCAAATGGTGTCATGATCAGTTTTATTTAAACATACACCCTCTAGCCCATATTTTTAAAATACTATGTGTCCGACTCAAATTTTGTTATGAGTTTATTGATAACCTCAAAACACTTTTTTATTTTCAATTGTAAGCATGTCGTTAGTCATGACTTGAACACCATTTATATCTATTTTATTGCTTAAATGTTTGGATGAGCTCACGGCTCACCTGATGTTAAGTGGTCACCTTAACCTATAGACATCTACAACGTAAATACCGTCACCCACCTCGAAACATGCGTTCTTAGGTCTCCATTTTTACAGTACAACGGCTGCCCCACCCTTCAAACCGAAACGAATTACTGCTTCACGGCAAAAATAGCCGTGCGGATTCACAAGACGTCCTACCACCAGTAAACTTATAACATTTATCGTAATTGTTATTATTTTCTCTAAGCACCTCCATACGTCAGCAATGCTCTCAAACGTTTTCTACGATGCAGGAATAGCCTATCGTAATAAAAGCTAACCAGTCAAAATTTTTGTTAGATTAATAGCCGGCGGTAAGTTGTGAGCCCGTAGAGATCGGATTATCTTACCTGTACCTTTGGCAAATGAGTCATCGTCACTCTTCCAGTATAATTGAGATTTCGACACGACCCGAAGTGCGAGTGGACCATAAGCTCATTTACGTACGTACCTACGCCAAAAAGCAACGATTGCAAATGTTTTTGTTTTACAACCCCAATAACCGTTAACCAATCATTTTATATTTTTTTCTAATCTTTTTAAATTGCTTGATCACCATTTAAATACAACTGCGCAACTGCATCGATGCAATAGAACCAATGTCCAATATCTATAAACTATTTTCCGAGAACTCAGATTAAATAACTAAAGAAAAAAATTAATTCAGTTTG
Organism: Bombyx mori; assembly: GCF_030269925.1. Taxonomy (NCBI): domain Eukaryota; kingdom Metazoa; phylum Arthropoda; class Insecta; order Lepidoptera; family Bombycidae; genus Bombyx; species Bombyx mori. The sequence goes on from NC_085111.1 coordinate 12,470,293, forward strand.
GCCTTTAGAGATTTGTAAGATTTGATGCCCTTGTCCTCATCGTATCGTGGAGTCCCACAATACTGAGCGAATATGTTCAAATCTACAAGTAACAATTTCTCAATCCTTTCTAGTTTGAATTAACCTTGAACTGTGCAACAGACCAGAAGTCCAAGAAAAAAATTAAGTACGTACTTAAGAGGATGAAATGACTCGTATATCCACTTGACTATTTTAGTTGTGAGCAATTCACGCCCGGTTACGATTTGCGTCAATTATTAAATATTTCTGTATTATGTAATTTCTCTACTGAACCCAAATATTTGAGAATGTTCAGTAACGTATTTTATTTTTATTTTAAATAGCGATCCCCCTCGTTTATTGAATTTTCTTTTATATAAATCTGATCCTGAGCTAGTGCCTTGAAAATTCGTATTAAGGATATAACCGTCAACGTAATCGCCCGCGCACTTTTCCCATTCGCCCGCCGGCGCCGGACCGCACCATAATATCGCGCACTATATGTTTTAGGGTTGCTTATAGACATAACTGTTGAAATATTTGTCCAAATGATGTAATTTAAAAGAAACAGTTTATCTACTTTAAATACCAGATGCGATAAAAGTACATATTTATTTTGATATAAGGATCAATTTGTGACTACCAAATGAGCGTTAGAAATAAATTATCAAATTTTATTGCATTTATGGTTCACTATTTTGGCGATAATGCCTTACACATAAAATATAGATATATGCTGCCGCGGTTTTTTTTGTAGGTAGACTATTTAGGATAAACATTTTCATCATATATTTTATACATACGTTTAACTCCAATGGTTTTTGCGGCGCACGCCAGAATAGCTCGCAGATGGCAAATTTTTATACTAGACTAGATCACTATTTAGATTATTATTACCATTATATTTTGGGTAATTCACACTATACCTTTATAAATTATAGCCTATGTGTTATTTTGATGTATAAACTATATTATTAATAATATAAAGTTTCATCAAAATTCATTCGGTAGTTTTTGCGTGAAAGAGTAACAAACCTAGATCCATACATTCATATAAACTTTCGCGTAGTATTAGTAGTAATAGCAGTATGTATTAGTAGCATATCGTATTAGCTTTACATATCACTATAATAGACGAATAGGTAGGTTTAATCTTACGTAATTAATTATCAACCGCCAAATATTCTCTATCGAGTTGGATTAGTACAAACCAAAGGTATTTGAGGTACTTGATTAGTATTGAAGACGCTCTGGAATGTTCCAAGTGCTAATTACTGACGTATTGTATACTCAAGCAAGTAAAATGAAAATCGTAAGACTTCCGTTGGTTTGCAAGTAATGTGTACGAGAGATATAAACGTTATGATAATGAGATTCTTTTAGGACATGGTGGTAAGGCGTCTTTCGAGTCCGTACGGGTATGTACCACCACCCTGCCTATTTGTGGGGTGAAGCAGTAATGCGTTTCGGTTTGAAGGGTGGGGCAGCCGTTGTAACTATAATAAGACCTCAGAACTTATATCTCAAGGTGTGTGGCGCATTTACGTTGTAGATGTCTATGGGCTCCAGTAACCACTTAACACCAGGTAGGAAGGACATCTTGAGAGTCCGCGCGGGTAGGTACCACCACCCTGCTTATTTCTGCCGTGAAGCAGTAATGCGTTTCGGTTTGAAGGGTGGGGCAGCCGTTGTAAGTATACCTGAGACCTTAGAACTTATGTTTCAAGCTGGGTGGCGCATTTACGTTGTAGATGTCTATGGGCTCCAGTAACCAATTAACACCAGGTGGGCTGTGAGCTCGTGCACCCATCTAAACAATAAAAAAAATCCATTGCGGTAATGATCTGGAATTATATAAGTCACGTGTGACTAACTCGTTTTTATAAGCCGACGTTTATTAAAGTTAGTGCGTGCATGAGCGTAAATATCAATTAAAAAGAATTTCATTTAAAATCGATTCCTTAAACTGTTAATTAGATTTTTAGTCATAAACTGAAACAGAAAACGTTTTTATTAGTTTTATTAAGACGTAACTGCAGAAAATATAATTGGAAAGATGAAAAATCGTTAAATTTCTAAAAGCGATAAATAAGAAAAACGGAGTAAGTAAAGAAATTAAAGCTAGCCATAAAAATCTGTACGGAAGACCGGCGCGCGTTGAGGCGCTGTACTCGTAAATGCAAATCTGTTAGGCAATTTATTTTTATGAAAAATTACCTTGTTTATTCTGGATATAAATCTTTATACAGCCTAATGCGCACAAAATAACCATGTTATTTGAGGATCAGCTGTGAGTTCAGTTTAACAAATTCGCCTATAAATTATTGTATGTGGTTGAGAAATTCGGTACAATAGCGTGGTGATTGATTTAAATTTGTTGCGCTAATTGAATTAGATTTATTATGGAAAATACATCTTTATGCAATATCAGGTGCTGGTGCTCTTGGTGCGGGAGCTCTTGGTGTTGGTGTGCTAGGAGCTGGCGTTCTAGGCGCTGGAGTCATTGGTGCTAAGGCTGGTTTTATTGGTGGTGCTCTCGCCGGAAAAGCGTTCCACGGCAGAAGCTACGGCGGCTGGGGTGGTCATGGATATGGCGGCTATGGAGGATACCGTGGATACGGAGGATACGGCGGATATGGCGGATACGGCGGATATGGTGGATATGGTGGATACGGTGGATATGGTGGATATGGAGGACATGGCAGCTACTATCCCCGGCACTACGGTGGTTACAGCAGCTATGGCTCTTACCACGGGTAACATTTCCTTTAATTTAATTAATTGTATTTTATTTTTTATCTGAGATGTTTCGTAACTTTTTTTTTCCGGATAAGTGGAACACCACTTGTTTTCATTTAATAAGATTTAATTTGATTGACCTTGAATGCGTGTATCTAAAACTTTTGCGACGAGAATTTCTAAATGCTGACAAAAGTAGGAGCTGCCTTTTCTTAACTTTGCAGTTTAATGTGTTTTTGTTTGTTCCAGTTCCGAGTACTATCCGGGATCCTACTACAACTCATGGTGGTGAATTGAATCAAAAACAATGACCGCGGCTCTTTTAGAACGAATTATTCAGTTTCCCGTTGAAAATTCTTTTGTTGAGACCTGATAGCTAGGAGAAATAAAACATCAAACATTCATTTGTTTATAATTTTACGGCGACTGCTTATTGACGTTAAGTCGTCCATCCTATTTCTGCCGCAAGGTAGGGGTTCCATTTCAACAATGAGCCCGTTCTAATACAATAAAATTATTGTAATACAATAAAATTATTGCAATAAAATTATTGTATTAGACCTCCCGCTGCCTGCTTAGCGGTAGGCAGCGGCTTGGCTCTGCCCCTGGCATTGCTGAAGTCCATAGGCGACGGTAACCACTCACCATCAGGTGGGCCATATGCTCATCTGCCGACAAGGGCAATAAAAAAAAATAGAACTTTAACTTTCACGTCAAGTTATGCGGCGAAATTTGCGTTATTGTGTCTGGTTCTCGTGGTTTATTAAATATCGCGTTGAAGCATGCGCTATTCTGTTATTGTCAAGTAAAAGAACAAATGGAAATTAATATTTGCTGCTGCGTACACTGAAATATAGTTTTTGTACCTTTATATTATTATAGGAGAAATATTTGTACGGTATAAGATGACAGTTGTCCGTGACGTCAACAATAAGTAATGTAGTGAGTTTCGATATCTTAGAAAGAAAATAATATACACAAATTTTTACTGGTGGTAGGACCTCACCTACTAGTTAAATAGCTGAAATAGCCTCTCAAGGCTATCAGCTTAGGTAGGGACCAAAAAAGAAAAGAATCACAGGCTAATAAACGCACGGGTAGGTACCGCCACCTCGCCTATTTCTGCCGTGAAGTAGTAATGCGTTTCGGTTTGAAGGGTGGGGTAGCCGTTGTAACTATACTGCGACCTAAGAACTTATATCTCAAGATCATGCGCCACCTTATTTACGTTGTAGATGTTTATGGGCTCGAGTAACCACTTAACACCAGGTGGGCTGTGAGCTCGTCTACCCATCGATGCAATAAAAAAAAGAATTTTACGTTAGAATAATAAATAAAGAGGAATATTAACTGAATAAAATTAAAAATTGCTAAACGTACTGCATGGAACGACACTAGCGTCGAAACGCCACTAACAGAGATGGATGGCACCAGCTACCGACATTGCCTCTTTAATCTCGTCTACAAGAGAGATATACGACGATACGTACTCCGTATTAACTATCACGCGTTGAATTCCATCAATCGCGTAATCCACAGGGACTTTTACGTCGAAAAACATTGTCGTTTAATTTTGTTACAGATCGTATCGCAAGGGTTCAGCGGAATAGCGTCTCGTAATTTTAAACAGATTGCGTTTTAGAAATTCAATGAAGATCTTTCGTGTTTTCTATGCGATGGTTATAAAGCGGGATAATGGGTATTCACAAAGAGCCGGCTGTATCGCTCTGGAACAGATCTGCAAGCCGGGGAAGTAATGACAAAGATTAATTATGGCCCAATAATGACAGAACAATCTTATCTGACGCTATTGATAGAATAGATTATGAGAGACGTTTGTTCTCATCGCGCTGTCATCGGAATACGAAGGCTACTGAATTAATCTTTGCCTGCAAAATTGTATTTCGTTGTTTAATACTTGGTTTGTGAAATATTCGGGCACATTCTACAAAACAAAGTAATCCGAGCTCACGCTAGAGCTCCTGCAAAGTTTGAACTTTGATTTAATCTAACGAAGACCTTATTCCTGGAAGTAGGATAGTAAACCGCGATTGTCTAAACTTTTCAAATAAAACCAATGGACCCCTTGTTTACGTAGGCACTTCGTTGCTACAACCGGCCTTTTCTTTGTTCAAATCAAACTTCGTAGTGTTCGTACAAGTAATTTGCGGTCATTCGGACGAACTATTCTTTTCTTAGAGGCTAACGAAAGTCAAAGTTTCTTTATAACTTATCACATGGTTTTTTATTGTAAATATATTATGTGGATATTTTATGAGTTTAAATCCGGCCTAATGTTTATAGAAACTGCAGTCTGAAATCTGCTACCTACCTTGGAAAAAAAATATAGCTGGATGGTGGTATTCTATCGTGCGGGTATTGCCACATGCTGTTAGCATAGATGCTGTTAGTTGAATAAAAATTACTAAGATTTTTTTTAAGGTTATTTTTAAGATAAGATTATTTTAGGCTGGTATCTCCTCCTTGCGTCGTATTCCTCATTGCTGAGGGTCGTGACCACCCTTTTGTATCACCTTCGCACGCACGATCTTTCTCCATCCATTCTTGTCTCTGGCGGTTTGATTTACTTGATTGTGATCATGTAACTGAATACCGTGCTAAATTCACGTGGTAGCCAATTCGCCTTCGTCGCAATACTCATGTTCTTTCTTTACTATATTGTATTATCTTTCTGAAGGTAACAATATTCTTAAGTAAACATGTACTGTGTACTTATGTACACATGTTCATGAACGACCTACAGCATGAAGAATCAGGAACCACTCATTTAGCGGAAAAAATAAGTTCAAATATCACTTTTTTGATAACACAATCAGTTTTTAGCACAATCAATTAGCAATTAGCTGTTTTAAATATTTCAAGTATATTAATACGTGAAGCAAAAACTTTGTATCCCTTTTTACGAAAATTGCGCGGACGGAGGAGTATGATATTTCCCAGACTTATAGAGAATATAAAGTAGGAGTGCAGAATGTAAATATTTTTTTAATTTATGCATAAAAAATACCTTAAATCAATTAAAAAAAACATTACACACACTACCATGAATTTGACACACATGTATTTGACACCTACTATTTGCTTATTGTCTAACTTTTCTTATTGCTTATAATTTGTGTTCAAATTAAGGATAAATTAAATATTGTATGTCTTTATTAATATTTATCTAAAGTGTACATAGTCTTAGCGAAATCTTATAGTCTTATAGTTATTAATAGTCTTTGACAATAGAATCATAATAGTGTACAAACTTATAATTTCAATTAATTATAGTCAAATTTCGACTACTGGGTGCCTACTAGTATTTAGAAATGGCTGTTAATTAAAATTGATGTTTCGTTTGCAAATAATAGAAAAATCAATTTGAACTTACCGAATTCTAAGACTACTATTTTCAAAGGAACGTACGTAAGTTATGCACGGGTCAATCAGTATACAGCATTGAACTTGTTTTAATTTTTTTTTAACAGAATACCACAGACATTAACATAGAAAAGTATCTTTTTTATTCACCTCAGCGTTCCAACAAACGCGAAAGATTTGTTGATTCTGCTGAAATGTTCTGTAGCTATTTGAAGAGAAACCGTTTCGTACCTCCAGTTTTTTAAGTAGCTGAAGTTTTTATAAATAATAATTTTCCTTTGTCGGTTTTGTTCATTTTAAAAGCTTGTGTTTCATTCAGCGAGTGATCAGAGGATTTTAAGTTGAAAATTGTAATATATTATTTAACATCTTCTGCGGTTTCACTCACTTTCATCGCTCACATCCTGATTGAAGAAGACTGAAACACGTACAATTTTTTTGGGTGCTATCCTCTTGTGCTACACTGTGGTTACAAATTACTAGTTGATTTCGCAATCGATTAATCCGAATAATAGATACGCATTGACTATTTCTAAAACAACTGGCCTATAAAGCGTCACGCAGTGACCACGAAAACTGTAAAATATTTGAAGCAATTTTCATTTCAATCTAGTTCAACTTTGTGATGGTGATTGGTTTCTTAAAAGTGTATTTCGTGGTCCGGTGATATCAGATAACTTAAATGAGCAAAATATCGCGTGATTTATTTCACAAATCTCTTAATTGTTCATAAATGACTATCTCTTTGGTTTTTACTGTTATTCGGCAGACGAGCTGTTACTTAAGTTATGTTTTCAAACCAGTGATTTTTTAAAATACAGATATAGTAATCGGCACGAGTCGTGAGCTCTGACCTTGACATGTGCAAAAGTGCATTTTTGGGTCTGTTCGGGGGAACTAGGCAAGAACCGGGTTGGCACCAGCCATATCGATTACGGGATTTGATCTTCTCGCGTCGCGTCACAAAGCATCAGTTGTGATTGCTTTCCTGTGTTCTTTTTCTCTATTTTTATTTTTTATTGCTTAGATGGGTGGACGAGCTCACAGACAACCTGGTGTTAAGTGGTTACTGGAGCAAATAGACATCTACAACATAAATGTGCCACCCACCTTGGGATATAAAATCTAAGGTCTGATACGGGCTCTACATTCGCCCGCGAACCGCGCATGAACACGATGTGAAAAACATATCTCTCTACACATGCAACCTTTCGCATTTACGTTCGTGCATTTGACTGAAATGGACGTTGAAGTTTCTGCTGCTCTGACACTGTGCGCCTTAGCGTGTTACAATTATGCGTTTATAAAATCAAAAAACAAATAAAAAAGAAATGGAGGAGAAGAAGGTGGTGGATGACACAAATCAATCGCAACAATCCTTAACTTTTTTTCTATATGTTCTGTAGCTGGACATTAAGGAATCCTTTTTATTATTTAAATATGGCACAGGAATTTCCATGATTGCACTAATTCTCAGCCATGCATCATGTACTTTGTTTTTGTTTTTATGATCTCTATATTGAGCTTGCCAAAGCACGGGCTCAGCATGATAACATTCAAGGAACGCTAGTTGCCGATCGTTACTCCATTCGATACTCATGACATCCGCTTGTCACTGCGTTTCGCACACAACTGCGAACATACCCGAGTGTGGATGCCTTCGCGTTCGCGCTTCGCAGGCCCTTTGTCGCGGGCCAAAAAACCGCCACCGGACGGGGAACGCCGCGAAGCACGAACCATCCACACTCGCGGTTCGCACCCTTCGCGGACATTCGCACCGCGAATGTGGAGCCGGCTTTAGTATAGTTACAACGGCTGCCCCACCCTTCAAACCGAAACGCATTACTGCTTCACGGCAGACGTGCGGACTCACAAGAAGTCCTACCACCAGTAATGCATGCGCATCACTGCAACAAACTACACTTAAGTTCAATTTTATTAACTTAAATATTTAGTGTATCTATGTTTATTAACCATACATTTTTTATCAACTTCATTTAAATCTTCCAGGCATCGACTTCTTATGAAAATGCACTTTGGATAAATGTACATTTAGTACCACAAGGATTATACATTATGCATATATAGCATTAGGTATGTTAGGTTAGGTTATATTATGATTAGGTATGTTATTCAAATGGTTTCCCTGGCATCAGAGAAATCAATGAAAGTCATCTAAAATTTAAAGCTTAATAATATAAATTCGTGTATTTCTTCCATATCCGTCACTACACGGGAAAGGAAAATTAGCGGTAAAACCGGCCCCACACTCTTCTGTCGAGAGCTCACGACTCGTGCCGATTACTATACTAGATTTTAGACGGTAACATCTGTAGGCAGTGGCTTTGCTGTGCTCCTGACACTGCTGATGTCCAATCCTGACCTCTCACTATCAGGTAGACCTATTCAGGCGAATCTATTATCAGGTGGACCTATTAAGGCTATATTAAAGACACTGTTTGGATTCATTCTAATTATTTTAATTAATTACCTGTGCCTGCCGTCGATCATCATTTCCCGTTAAGGGTTGAAAATAAATTATGGAACACGAGCAGATGTATACTTAGAGAGATTTTAAAAATGTCATTGACATTTCTAAATGAGTATTTTTATTCGTTAAAGTGACCTTTCCTTAAATTTCTTACTTATCCCGAGGAAAATTCTAAAGATTTTTATACGGTAAATAAAAAAATACTAATTGCTTTGTTTTATAAATCTCTAAACGTATCAAAACAGAATTTTCTGCTTCAACAAGCTAAATCAATAACAAAATTGTTTTGCATATGAAAGGACTTATCGACCAAATAAACCTTTGAAGATCCATCTAACAGCTTAGGCTCCATTGAATATTCATACACTTTTAGTGAAGTCATTAGACCACTCCTAACATATTAGTAAAGGCAAAATATACCTACAACATTAAGGGTTTCCATTTATTGACATGTAAGAATCCGAAGCGGCCTGGTAAAATCAAAATCAAGTTATTTTTATTCAAGTAGGCCTTTACAGTCGCTTTCAAATTGTCATGGTACATCACTATCAAAGGGTACCAACAATTAGAAATGCTGTCACGATTAATCACAATTTAACCACTGAGAAGAATCAGCTAATAACTATAAATGTACCTATGTACATGTGTACATAAGAAGGTATCCGATAATTTTGTTTTTTTTTCAAATTGCAGTTTTCGCAATTTCTGTTGTTCCTGAAAATCCTGAAAAACTTAAACAAATTTTAACGTAAACGTAACATAAACGTTAAAAATAGCTTAGGTTACGAACACACAGCCTATTTAATGATGAGTGATCACCGTCGCCCATAGATATTAGTAATGTTAAAGGCTCTGGTGGAAGGACCTCTTCTGAGTCCGCATGAGTAGGTACCACCTATTTACCTGCAATCCTCCCTATTTCTGCCGTGAAGCAGTAATGCGTTTCGGCTTGAAGGGTGGGGCAGCCGTTGTAACTGTACTGACACCTTAGAACTCAGGAACTCTACATCTACATTGTAGTTAAACATCTACGTTGTAGATGTTCATAGGCTTTGGTAACCACTTAAAACCAGGTGGGCTGTGAGGTCTTCAATCCTTATTTGCAATATATAAAAAAAGGCAGCATTAAGCCCGTGTCTAAACGCTACGAACTCTTCTCACTACCCACCTAAAGATCGAATCACGGTATAATTGTAATATTAAGACTACGTCAGGGCTCTTACCTATTATTAGTCTACAGATGGGTTCACGGTCAAAAATTATTTCTTTTTCAAATGTAAACGCCCTGATTGTAAACGCTGCTCTAAAACCCAAATGGCTGGTAGAAATATATTCAACAATCTTGTCTGATACACAGCATAGACATTCTTAAGACACGGACTATTCTGTTTTTTGTACTTAATTCCAATCGACTTCCATAATCTCTAACATAAAGGCATAAAAAATAACAAACAGAGCATTACGCGATAACGATCAATCATTATAATACATTAGTGAAAAGATATATTATCATCTGCAACAATGGATCGACACTATTCAGACAATAGAACGTCGTTCAGCGGTAGTAAGACCTTCGTTCATATCATAATAACAGATGAATAACGAAAAAGTTATAGCAGAGAGCTCTGGATTTATTACTGATCAGCGTTAAATGTACTTACAAGAACCAGTGAGATAATAGCACATAAAATTAATATACTGTTATTATTTGTATAGCAATGTATATAAACTTTGTCAATTGCGCATTAAAATAGTATTTACAGTTGATAAGATAACTCAACTATAACTATGTATATGACTCCCAAATGAGATTTTTCAAACGTATATGTCTATCTATATATACCTATAAAAATAAATCGCTGTTCGTTAGTCTCGCTAAAACTCGAGAACGACTGAACAGATTTGGCTAATTTTGGTCTTGAATTATTTGTAGAAGCCCAGAGAAGGTTTAAAAGGTAGATAGATACATATGAAAATGCTCGGAATTAAATAAAAATAACAATTTTGTTTTTCCTTTGATGTGTCGTCGGACAGATTCCTTTTGTTTGTTTTAAGTTTATTTTATACAAAAGTTTAGGTCTTTTATTTATCGATTGAGGCACTACGAAGTCTGCCGGGTCAGCTAGTGTATTATAAATATTATGGCATTTTCAACAGCCTTATAAGGTAACATTGGATTCGTCTCAGTGGTGACAGTAACTTAGTCTATACATATACGTACACATAGTTTGAGACGTCCTCAAATTACCGTACAAAGAAGGAGTGTTAACAAAAGCCTATTCTTTGTGTTATTAATGGATATAACGAGTTGTAAGTGTGTAGGTATGTAGAGGCGTTTGGACTTAAAGGTTGAAAGAATGAGGCTAGGCCCCAAGGGCGTGATAGCGGGGTCCGCTTAAACGAGTTCAACCGGCTAAACTTCGCAGTATCCGCTCTCTCGTAACGAGAAATATAACAAACTTCATGGAGCGAGGGGTGGTCCGTTAGACCATAGTATCTCCTAAGTAAATTCCTCAGGGTAATAAACTGAGATTTATCCCCCTTATCCATTATCGGAGAGTGTACGATGTGCTTACCAACTGCGAATACCTAAGTGTTTAGTGTCCATTATCGTTTTACTGTTTGTTTTGTCTTAAGTAGTATTCATATATTCAGCTATTTCACAAAACGTTGGATGTAAAGTGTCTCAGAATACTGGGTTCTGTGGAAAGTTTTATTTAAAAATGTAGCATTTGATGATTAATTTGTGAATTAAATTTATTAAAATAAATATCACTAAAAACGCGAAAGTTTTGATACCAATAAAACGGAAATATTGTGTATTACAAATGTTTTGTGAATCGCTATTAAGATTACTCGATCATGGTTCATTTCCAGCATCTAGACCCAGCGGAGCGAGAACGGGCGTTCAGATCCACGGCTCATCCATCAAATCAAAGTTGATCTTTCTTCGATTTATGAAAGCGGATAGTTTGCTTTCGTTCCTCGCTATAATAACCTTTATCTTCAGGAACTTTATGACGAATCGGCTTTTTACAAACATTGTTGTTTATTTTTATTCTGTCGCAGAAATTTTTGGGTCAATCCAGCTCGAGAAGCTAAAATATGTTCCGTGCTTCCTTTGAGATTGTATTATTTAAGCGTGTCATTTTCTTTCAATTGTTAAATCTATCATAAAATAAAACCATTAAAGATAGCAATCATATTGAGTTATTTCAAATTGGTATCTTCCTTGTCTTGCGAAATTCAACAGTTAGTTTTTCCAAAGTGATTCGTGTCAAACTACTATTTTATTCATTATTACTCTTTGGAGGACTATTGTAGAGGATCGGAATGAGGTGGCAGAATTCTTGAATATGGACTGTGTGGTTGGATTCTGGAAAATACAGGAGACAGAGCGCGTAACAATTTTTACGTCCAACGATAGAGCACGATTTTATACAACTGACACTTTATTTTCATTTCGTTTCTTATGAAAACAACATGCTCGAAATATAAAGATAGAATAAATAGGTGAATTTTTAACAACAGAAAGAGGTATGTATAATCTCGCGTTTTTTATTATAAATATATTATTTCCGTTATTATATACTGTCATTATGTTATAGATGTATAGAATTATAAATTTTATTCGTGACCACGAAAACTGTAAAGCATTCAAAATGTAGATAACAATAAAATGTTAATAAAAACGCGGAACGAAACTATAGAAGTAGTTTTAATTATTTCTACGACTTACGAAAGCCGGAGAAAATACTGGAAAGAAATATATTACGAACTAACGTGTCGCGTACAGGGCCAATGTGTGTAGGGTCATTATCCTCACGCGTTCGTCGTACAGGCTTATAGCCTGCCTGGCAGGTCGTCTATTAAAGTTAGCGTCGATGAGCCGAGTCGGCGGTAAAAGTTGGCACATCAATATGCAGGGGCGGCTGGCTCCCGGCCAACCTAGGATACGCCAATTGAATATTTTGGTTGTTTCGGATTCCAACGACACATCCGCGATACAATAATTGATATACGTTTAATGGAGAGCTTGTGTTATCACTATTATCGTTGTTCAATATACCTGTTATCGATTTAGACATTACGATACATTGAGTTAATCCTTCATACTTTGCTAACAAAGTTAATGAGATATTTCGCGACATTAAATAGGATTTTTTAATATGAGTACAATTTCTTGTTTGTTCGTATGCTATACCTATAACTTACACCTTTTAAAAACGGAAAATTAATAAGCAAGCAAGTTGTATATCGAGATAAGAAGCATAACGTCGGTCAAAAATTAGATTAAGGTAAAATAGTTTTAAAGCATTTTTTTCGTTTTCACGGGTTATTGGCCTTTAATAAAATAAATATAAGCCAATCTTTAAGTAAATTTTATCCCCATTAATGATCATACACATATCTATTAAATATAAGAAGTAATTAATTACATGTTTAAATCATAGATATCTATCTGGTTTTACATAAAGGGTGTAGTGATGAGGTAAATTTGCAACTTAGCCTTGAAAATTTGGTCATTAAAAATAATCCCTTGTCGTGTTGTTATTAATGTAAGCAGTACGTAATAACAGCCTTGCGTAAATTACTGACTAATTACTTCTTGTTAGTCGGTAACCACCGTCTCGCCTTGTCTGCGAAATGACAGGACTTATATCAAATATCTCTATAGTGGTCACATTCTCTTAGAATTTATTAGATTCTTAGGTAAAACAGCTGTCAATACAAAAAATTTTACTTGATTTTAAATCATTATTAATGCTGTTGATTGCGAATTCTATTTTGTATATTATAACATATTCTTATTTAGGTATTGTTGATTCAAATTCATATTCTAAATAATTGGCCTTTTATCACAGAAACTTATAATAACTTGAATTAATTCGAATTAATTTTAAAATTCGTCTTTCGTTAAATATTAATGAGAATACTGAGTAATTGTAGTTTAAAGTTGAGAAGTAACAACATTTTGTAGCAAACATTCATAGGGATAATTAAAACTATTTTGATGTTGAGTCGTAAAATTAGTTAAAATCATCTATATATTAATACGTGAAGCAAAAACTTTGTATCCCTTTTTACGTAAATTGCGCGGACGGAGGAATATAAAATTTTCCACACTTATAGAGAATATAGAGAAGAAGTGCACAATGCAATTTTTTTTTTAAAATAATGCATAAAAGATACATTCAATCAATAAAGAAAACGTTACACACACTACATACCATGTATTTGACACACACACGCATGAATACTATTTATTGTCAAACATTTGTTCTTGACGTCTGTTGTCAAATTGAGAATAGAATAAATATAGTTGGTCTTTATTAATCTTTTTTATAGTGTAGTCTTGGCGAAATTTATGATTATAGAAGTATAAAATACAATCATAATAGTGTACAAACTTACGATTCAATAAATTATAGTCGAATTTCGACTACTGCGGGACCTCTAGTAATGTATTAATATCCGTTAAATTAAAGCGTCCGTGACTTAATAAAATACAAGACGCCCGGGTTAACTCGTAGCGAGCGTTGTCACTATGCCAGGTTGTGTTAGTTATTGTACTAAATGAAGATATCCGGCAAAGACCTAAATCGCGCCCACAACAAGATAAGCTCGCATTTGCCACCAATTCTGAAGAACATCGTTCGGGCCGTAATTCCCCACAGGGATTAAAATCTTCCAGACAGAACCTTTTTTTTAAAATCGCAATTAGAATTGGAAATTTGTATCATATACTAGGACGTATTATGAGTCTGGACAATAGGTAAGAACATTCTACTACGTAGCAGTAATACGTTCGAGTTTCAGCGAAACAGCCATTGTACCGTAGACGTGAGACTTCAAACTCAATCGAGACCAAAATCGTTTCGCGCAGTCGATATCGGATCCGATCGGATGTCGAACGCACAACTAAAAGTCGCACGTGATACTAAAATTTCGATTGCAAACTGTAATTTGTTCGGAATGCCCTGCCCAAACCACATCGAAAACCTTCCGGCTGAACCGGCGTTTGTTTCCCGGCACGCGCAAATGGAACTAGTTTGTATGCAAGTGAAGTTTTTCATAAACTTTTCCTAGCTTAAACGGCGCCAGGCGTTGTTGCTTCGCAGCAAAAACTGTAATTAGAGGAGACTGAAAATGAATACTTTTCTTTCTATTTCTTTTATTGTCTCAATAGTCACCGATGCTTACGGTCTTGCTCAATAGGGCTACATATACATATTGATTACGATATGATGATTAAGATTATGCTAATTTGTCTAGCTGTTTATCATATAATATGGGTATGCTCTTCATATCAACTTATTGTCACTTTTCCGCATCAGTCGTTGTATTGACGATTAAAGGTATACACGAGATGAAACACGATAAAGTAACCGTGCTACGAATTGGTCTAGGTTACAAAAGATTTTTAGGGTTCCATTTTTTTTGTTTTGCGCCAAAAACTCTGAATAGTTCCTAAGAATGATTTATTTCTTTGTATAGAACTTAATTCTTGAGTATATTATTTAGTCGTAAGTTTATTTGCGTAACAGGAATGTAGCCTCTGTTATGGATGTGCACTAAGGGGCTCTGTACAGTATGGAGTTGCAAGTAATCCGATTAGTTGACTGTAGTCAGCTGTGTTCGAACCCATCGTGTGTCAGTACCGCAAAATCCTATTCCAATAATGTGCATCACAGCCACCTTATTTCTTTGGAATTTATTTATAATAAAAGGAAGTTTAATATAAGTTTACAGGAACTTAAATAATTACTTCAATAATTTGAATTCGCTAGCTACTACACATTTGATTCAAACTCACACTATAATTAGCTTGTCGTTGCCTATTGATTCTCGACACTGGGATATTATGAAAGTTCACTTATCACATAACTGACGTATGAACGGCATAAGATCGGTTAACCAATAAGCATTTTAAATTCAACATATCTGTTGTAATCTGTGGTAGGCTATTACTGGTGGTACGACCTCTTGTGAGTCCGCGCGGGTGGGTACCAACATCCTGCCTATTTCTGCCGTGAAGCAGTAATGCGTTTCGGTTTGAAGGGTGGGGCAGCCGTTGTAACTATACTTGAGACCTTAGAACTTATATCTCAAGATGGGTGGCGCATTTACGTTGTGGATGTCTATGGGCTCCAGTAACCACTTAACACCAGGTGGGCGGGCTGTGAGCTCGTCCACCCATCTAAGCAATAAATAAAAAAAACCTATAATTTTATAATCTTGATTTATATAAGATTAAAAATGTCTGTCATGGTTCCTTTTCCCTTTTCTTTTAATATAATTGTCTAATATCACTACTGGTCTCCTTTTATTGAAACCTCAACTATATCTAACTGTAATTCGAATGTATTTTTGATATCGATGCAACCATTTTATAATTATTTTTATTTAGTTAATAATTGATTAAGAAAGCTGTAGATTCTAAATTGAGAAAATTAAACTTTTCTAAATTACAATTAAGAAAGTATAGTACAATATAGGACACTGTACGTTTTTATTATATTAAAAAGTTGATCTGATCACATGTTTCGATCGGGTCATTCGAATAATTGGATAAAATGGTTAGATCCATAGTTGAAATTACATATTTCGGGCAGTGTAAAAACGGTTAAAACAAATCGAAGGCGATTAGGAAACAAATCTATGACGGACTTTTGTTATTAGGAATTATCAATACGTGTAAGACCAAGCACGCTTTTATTTATTTATTTTTATTGCCTTTGTAGACAGACGAGCAAACGGCCCACCTGATGGTAAGTGGTCACCGTCATTCATGGACGTCAGCAATGCCAGGGGCAGAGCCAAGCCGCTGCCTACCATAGATACGCTTTATAATGAGCCACGTCATAAATAAAATGATAGTAATTGGAATGACGAAACGTAAATTAAATAACTCACCGTGACCGCGTTCCTATATTGCATTAATGCAGCGACTACAAAGCAATACGTACCCAAAACTATGTTTCATAAAGTGATACCGTGGTGTTCGTCTCCAAAGGAAATCCAATTAGCTGGGTGCCTGTTAAACTAACATAGCAAGCAACATGTCTGTGTTTAGTGACATACTCACGAACAATAGACGATTGGATATGCAGCCTTTATTATGTCTCGTAGTCACTCTCTCTGTCTTAGAATTTAAATGCTGTTAATTTAGTTTGAAAATGCTCTAAGACGCTTAGAATTGACTTAAATGGCATCATATATTTATATGGCGTCCTCGATTTAATGTGTAAGACGCCCGGCCTACTGCCAGTTAGTCAAGTACTGGTGGTAGGACCTCTTGTGAGTCCGCGCGGGTAGGTATCACCGCCCTGCCTATTTCTGTCGTGAAGCAGTAATGCGTTTCGGTTTGAAGGGTGGAGCAGCCGTTGTAGCTATACTGAGATTTTAGAACTCATATCTCAAGGTGGGTGGCGCATTTACGTTGTAGATGTCCATGGGCTCCAGTAACCACTTAACACCAGGTGGGCTGTGAGCTCGTCCACTCACCTAAGCAATAAATAAATAAAAAAGTGGCCAGAAAACTAGGTACTAATGCGACAACAGTAAAATACATTCGACCAAATTGGAAAATGCTTATGAAATACATTCATATACCGCCCAAAGCAATTTGAATATCAATGTTGATTTTAGTCTAACCGACTTTGAATTTTGTAATTTTCTAATAAAATCGAGAATTCATTGTTCTCGTTAATTTTGTTAAATCTACATAGTGCTTACAATGAATATATAGTCGTCACGTTAAATTTAGAAAATTTCCATTTCGCACTTGAAATCTTACCAAGCCGAATGGAAATCTAAAATTTAATTAATATTTTAACCTTTGTCTTGCGAGTTCTACTTAAAATTTGTTTTATAACTTACAAGAATCCATAGAAACGTAATTCAAACATAGTACATGTTAACATAATATACAGTCATAAGTCATACACATAAGTTACAGTCTTTATATGAAAAAGGCTTGGATTTGTAATCTCTATATATAAAAATTAATTGCTGTTCGTTAGTCTCGCTAAAACTCGAGAACGGCTGGAACGATTTGGCTAATTATGGTCTTGAATTATTCGTGGAAGTCCAGGGAAGGTTTAAAAGGTGAGAAAATATAAAAAAGGTCGGAATTAAATAAAAACAAACAATTTTGTTTTTCCTTTGATGTGTCTGTCCCCTTGATGTGTCTTTTATTTATCGATTGAGGCACTACGAAGTCTGCCGGGTCAGCTAATGTGTAAATATTTTAGACAATATGATACGAAATATGGCCGATACGTGATTTCTTTTAGGCTTAAGTACCATTCTGTCTCACCCGCGTTCAATTGGTAATTCTCAAACAATGAAATGCATTGCACTGAGGAAAAAAGTCTCTGTAGATTTTATATTGCTTAACTAACTACATTCATTATTAAAATTGTGTATTGCTAAACTACTATCAGTTGCATTTCTTCTAGTGGGTGGGTGTGTAAAGACAACTTATAGTATCACGGGAGGGTGGGCAGAAATAATGCAAGAAAACTTCGATCTTATCTTTCAAGATAAGTGGCGGCATCCAGTTCCTGATGTTAAGTGTGTGTCAAGTATTATGTTGAATTTTAAAATAATGTGGTAAGAAACATTTGTATTCCAAAAATCCACTTTTTTTCTTCTTCTTTTCCATCGCTCCCTCATTACTGAGGATCGTGACTCCGTTTCAGCTTGTTGACTGCCAGCCTCCCTCGATTCCGGTCAGGTGCCTGGTGTAGTGCAGCGCTAAGTGGTCCGCTGGTTTGCTCGGAGATCTGGTCGGACCAACGTTTGGGCTTCCGGCCTCCAGGACGTTTTCCTTCTACTTTTCCAGTGAACATCAGACGTTCCAAGTTATTTATACCTCTGCGGGCAACGCGGCCAAAATAGCGCATTATGCGTCGCAGACAGGTGGTAGAAAGGCGTTGAGCGTTCTCCATTTTAAGCTGTAAATGTAAAAATTAAAAAATCCACTACGTATTACAAAATTTAGTTAGTTGAGTAGATTCAGGAGGATTGTAAATTAGATTTTATGTCCAACATCGTTCATCATGGTTGAGATCCGCTTGTCATATCTCACAAGAGACTAAAGCTCACAACTGAAACTACAAGTCACCAGGGATCCCGCCTCAAATGTAGTTATGGGATTTACATGAGAACACGCAGAACAATGTTTTATAGAGAGCCTGTATCAGTCTGTATTAGAGTTTGTATTTCCCTAAGGATTCGTGGAATACATTCGAAATTGCATGTTCGTCGTGATATATCTCATAACATATGGCATAATCTATATTTCATCAAATTTACTTCGAACAATCCGACGATAGTCTGTCTGCATTGTTGTGATCTTATTACATTTTATCTAAAAGCGAACAGAAGTAGTATCATTATTGCATGGTATATTTTTGTAATTTATTTACTTTTCATTTATTTCTTTATTGTTAATTATTTTAAATTAGAAAGTACGTCTTTAAAAAAACACGTTTTTAATATTGTCTGAATTAATTTTCATTAATTCGGTATGTATATTTTTCTTCGGAAAATTTAACTTAACACTTCGATTAAGTTACATCAATCACCTCTTTCTTCATTGTGATTTTGGATCTTCAACTATCTAAGTAGCGTCTAAATATTAATTCAAAATCTAAACCTAAAACCGTCATAGTTTATAAATTCAGAAGAGTAAGTACATCGTTAACTACATCCTGTTGTTTCCATAACTATTCTATTTTTGTCTGTCGTTTGGCTGAGTGCTAAAACTCGCTTTTAAGACCGTCTCTTGTAAGCTTTACTTGAAAGCAACGACATGTTCTAGTGTACATTTAAGCACAGCCTAGCTTACCGAAATAATTTTAAACTTTTAAATTATTAACTAATACATGTCTGATCGAATGTGAAAATAGCGAACTATACCAATGATTTGGGTCATCTGAGAGAGGCCGCGGATTGCGCAGACTGTTGTATTGATTTGATTTATTTGTGGACTGCTGCATTCAAACAGACTGTGTCCCTTACTTTCTCACACTGCGGAAGGCTAAATTTAAAATAATGGCAGTCGCAAGTTTTAAAACCTCCTGTTTTTAATGCAGTAAAGGTACATTATCCTGTCAAGAGTTTTGAATTTTTTAATAATTTACCACGTCCGCGTCTGCCTTACTTAATTATAAGGGGAAGTGATGATGAGCGATGATCTCTCCTAGACGAAGAATAATATCGAATCATTCTGGTAATAACACCTTCTCTCGGTTGGTGTTAAGATTTACGATTTTATTCAATCCAACGTCCCGGTAAATTACGGGGAGCCGAGATCCATTAAGTGCTTAAGTGCCTCCCGAGCACGAAATTGGGGATGATAATGGAAATGGGTTCCTTACTATGTTAATATGGGACTTTACACCGAGCGAACCGTTCGCGCATTGTTTTAGGCAATATGCAAGGGTGTAGCCCTGACGTGACCATTTATAATTTAAGTAAGACCCCAGAAATATGTGTGCTCATTATAACATAGGTAAGTAACATGAGAAAGCACATTTAATTACAATGAAGACGGATGATGACGGGAACAACGAATTCAAATAATATAATATTTTCGGATCAGCTATCTGTAGGATCGGATAACTGTGTTGTATGCTATATTACTATGTTACAAGAGTTTGGTCCGATAATTTGATTTAGATGTTTCTTTGGAAGTATTTTTCAACAGCCAGTTTCCATTCGCCTGTGCTTTGCCCATTCATACCAGTTCAACTGCTATAGTAATTTATTACTTTTGGCTTCACTAACTCACTATGAATTGAAATAGCCAGTTCTATTCGTAACTTTGGCACAATAAAGAAGTTCCAATATCTTGGGGCTCGGGCTACAAATGGGATAAGTTTAAGAAAGCAATCGGCCTTATATGGTCGTTACGAACCACTATGTTAGTAGAGGGCGTGAAAGCCATCGCAAAGTTTCCCTTATCGCTTCATTTCATGCAATTCTTTTAGAATTTCAGTGTCCGTGTACTTCTGCGAAAACTTGCGCGTGAGAAAGTTTATAAATTATTTATAGCGATTAAATAATAAGGGTGAGTGAGGGCACTAAGAGCTCGTCCAGGGTCGCTTGGAACAAAATTAATTACGAAATAGTCGAGGAAACTTTTGGGTTGGCGTCGCTTCGTCGTTGGAATAATTGTTGCTAATTGAGTTCCATCCACCTGGCTTAAACGAGGTGCACGGGTAGATTACATTTGTGAGAATGGCTATGTACTCTCCGCTGCAACTAACGAGTCACCATTCAATTAATCAATAGACAGTCCGCACGACAAAAGCTTATAGAATAACGTCATCAACGTTTTTAGGGATATTAGATTAGATTCTTGATTAGAAGCCATGCTGCTTCTAATGTACTTACGTCTGACATTATCTCAGTATTGTTAATAAATATGAAGTTCACATTTTTGTTATATTATTATTTCAAAAGCTGTGCACTTCCAGTAATACATAAGAATCTATTACATGTAGGCGATGAGTTTTGAAAAAATAAAGACGCTATACATGCCGCCACATATAAAATAAAGTTGATGAAGGATACCGAAACATGAAACGCTTACGATGAATTGTCGGCTCGTATCCATCGACCGTTATCTTGCAGACATCTCGTTAGCCTGACCCATCAATAGGATTAGAGCGTGATTAGGGTTACGGTGCTTTTTCTTCTCTCGATCGGTAATAAGCCAATCGCATCCCTTTGATTTGATTGGTTTGAAGATTAGAATTTCACCAATGTTCTACCGGACCGCTTGGTGTATCGAAGCTTCCAATTTGATTTTAAATAGAATTGTATTTTATATAAAATTAAGGGGATCAATTTTAATTTTTATTTTCTGGAAAGTATCTTGTATCTAGTTGAGATAAAGTCAGCTGGTGTAAGAATGTGCCGTATTTCTATAATAAATATTATATATTTCTGCGTGTATACAAAAAAGACTTCTCCAAGAAAGGGAAGATAGTGTAAAAAATGGAAAACTGCCATAAAGTAATTGTAATTACAAGTACTTACAAATATTTATAAGTTTTGTGAGCCGAACGGGGTCCGCTACTCTACTCATTTCTAGTGCGAACTATTCACGCGTTTCTGTACCATAGTGTCAATAATGGTAGCGGCATTAATTTTAGACTACGGTGCTGATTTACATTATAAACAAATCATCATAAACATCACAGATAAATACGACTCTAAAATTTAAAATAAATAACACTGTGTCTTTTTGGGAATGCTCCATTTCGCTAAAACGAAAATATAAATTACTGAAGCAAAAATTTTCTTCGTGAAGTAATCAAATTAAACTGTGAGTAATAAGAAAAACAGGACTTTGTTGATAATTACGAAGAATTAAGAAGCACTTGATTGTAAAAGTTTTAATGTCACAAAGTTACAACTTAGCGGATAAGTTTTTCTGTGAACTATTTATGTAGACGACTTTTCTTTCCGAAAACTTTTATTTATACGCGTTAAACATTTTGCTCGAAATTTGTAAGCTTTGAGATTTTTCATTAAAAATTAATGGATGAAGAAAGTTTTTAAGCCCTTTAAGAGATTCATGAAAATTCTGTCCTTTGTATTTTACACGTAAAACGTTTAGTTAGAGAATTAAAAACGTTTTCGCTACAAAAATGCAGGAAGCTATTACAGGTCAATTTTAAATAGAATTTCGTTCGGAAAACTGCGACTATTAGATAAATATTAATCATATTAAGACTAGTATGCGTATAAAAATAAAACTAACTAAAGTACTAAAGCAAATAATTTGCTACTGTCAGTGGACAAAGAAGCTCACGGCCAACCTGTTGTAAATCAGTGACCGGAGTTCATGGAAATTCACGTGTTCAAAATGGATAACGTCAGTTATTGTAACCACTTAGGTACTCTGTACCCTCCATGGAGTTAATAAGTACCAGTAACTCTATGGTACCCTCTTCTATATGCCAAATTATGAGCTACCCCTGTACTGGAACCATTAATTACAATCAAACACAGATTGCTATATGCCTACACAAGGGTCTATCGTCAGTCCATATCAACTCGATCTGACTACCACTGAGTACTAAACATAAGGTCTTTCAAAAAATAAATCGAATGTTGTAAGTCATTTAATGTTCCGTAAAGCTATTTAAAAAGTTTAAAATAACGATTATCGTGTGATTTTTTTTAAAAAGGGGCCACGTTTCGTGATGCAAACATAAAAGTTTTGCGTGGCAGCTGCCAGGGTAATGATCCCGAAATAATTTTCTTCGCTGAATACTAAAATGCTATTGAACTATGAGTGGAATAGAGTTAAATGTTGCGTTATCCTTTTAGAATGTTTAGATAGTTTTCTCGACAATTTTTTTGGTATAGTAAAGTTTTGCAATTTCTATATTCAATGATCGATTGATTCTTAGGAGTCATTTTAATTTTGGACTATGTTCATGATAAATATGAAAACATTTCAAATATGTTCAACATGAAAACATATAATATGTAAACAAATACGAAAACATTTCAAAAATATTACGTTGTTTACCAAATTGTCTACCACTTTATTTCAAAACAGCTTTAGAGCCGTGTTTCAATTGGAAAGCATTTTTCGAGACTTTATTTTCCAAGGAAACGTAATTTAAAAATATGAAAATGTAACGTGGTGTACCAGAGGGACATTCAAAGGACATGCATAATTTAGCTGTCCATCTGACGTCTAAATATTCAAAGAGCACTACGAACTGGAAAAAGGCTGCCATCGTCCAAAATTTTACCGTATTTTTGTCACATCCACATGTACACATACATATCTTGTCAGCTAACACATTAAATTATGTATACAAACTTAAAATGAAACAGTCGACTGAAGGTATTCCTTTAGAGTTGACTATTTCGTTTTAGTTTTAAAAACTTTGAAATTACAACAAATTGACTAGAGTAATAAATAACACAATTAAACTGCTATTGAAAGCTAATAGTTTAAATATAGTTTGACAAGAAAAAAAAACTTGAAATGCATAATATGTATAATTGAACGATGTGTATCATAAACCCATTTCCTTTTACAAGATTATTGAGGTCAATGCCGAGTTTTTTTTTTGTTTGGGATAAATAAATAGATATGTAGTTCATCAAACAAATTCAAGGAGTTGTTAATATGATTTAACAGAGAAATATTTTGGAGTCAGTATTCTTTGTTGAAGATATTTGGCATTCGGTGTTTGGGTCTACTGGTTCTCATTTCCTAAATGTATTACATATTTCCATTACCTATAACAGTGGAAAATCAAACATCATGCGTTGGTTGTGAAATGTTTTTATTTCTATTGTTATAAAATCTACGATTCGCGGTAACCAGACTAGCCATAACCACTCGTCTGCTCACTTAAAACAGTAAAAAAATAAACCAGCCATTAAAAGTTCGAAACTAATTACAGTTTAAGAATAGTTCATTGAATAAGGAGCAACTTGTTTGCTCTTGCTTATTTTTGCTAATTTACGGTCGCTTAAAAACGTTATTTGCTATCTCAACAGAATACTTTAGAACTTTTGAATTGTTCAGAGAATGCTGAACGTCAATTGATGTTTATTGGTTTTGAGTCCTAGGTACGCAGAATAACAGAGTAAAATAAAGAAAACCGGGTCATGATTTATACGGTTCACCAAATGAACCGGTAAACAATATCCGGACTTGTTTTCGTTTGTGATTTTTCTTTGGCTTCTGTCAAAGAACTTTTTCGAAAAAGACTTGTATCGAAATAAGAGCTTACAAGTTTTAGAATTAAATTAGAATAAAAGAATTGTTCGCTTTTCATTCGCTTCGGTTTATTACTGTTTTTGTTGACATACAATAATCAGACATTGTTATATTTTTGGGAGACCTATATGTTATTAAATTTAAATACCATAAACACTTACCTATTATGTGTTATGCTTAATATTTACTGGGGTAATAAATACACTAGTTATTAATAAAAATGCTTGCAAAAGGTAGGTAGATGGTTACAGAAAAATAGTATACAACTCTGCAATAATTTGGCAAAAATACTCGGGAGCACTTGTAAACGTTGGACGGCTGTCTCGAGCACGCGTACTAAAAGTTTCCACGAGAAGGCGTCCCGAGGAGAAATCTCCTCGGAAGTCGTAGAGATTTATGGCGGCAGTTAACGTGACGCAGGTATTTCTGCCGCTCCAGTCGAGAGGAAAACTGACCAATACCTCAACACGTTTTTGCTTTATAAGTTATTTTTTCCCGACTGCTCCTCCAGCAAGAGAGTTAAGTTTTTAAATGTGTTTATAGATGAGTGGTATTTACATTTTTCTTTAGCACTCTCAGCACCCTAAGTGAATCAATGAACTTTAACATTATTATAATATGTCGTTAGATTTGTCAATCGCAAGACTTACACAGAATAATATTATGTTATGCCAGGAAGGCGCTACGAATGCCAAAGAGGAGAAGAAATAAATGTTTGTATTTCATATTGTCACAGTATAGACATCGTGCATTCTAAATATATGATAATGTAATTTTGTAACTTTTGTATGGTTTTTGACACAAATTAGAAAGGTGCATAGAATAAGTCAGTTTTTTCATATCCTATTGCTATGATATTAACTTTTTTATTTTATCTGATGATAGTAGGAAGGATCTTTGTTACATCGACGTGTGGGCAGGCTAACGAAAACAATGCCTTAGAACGATTGTTCTGGGATGCGTGATATAAAACACAAAGAAACTAAATTTATTTCCATAGACTCAGACATTCAATTTTCTATGAATGCAGAACTATTAACTTTCGGTCAATGATCACAATTTGTGTATAGATATAGTGAGAAAAGATTTTCCTTTGTAATTTTTCGGAAAAGTTCGTATTTATCGTGCTCTCTCAAATAAATAGCTTCAGTACATTATTCATTTTGACATTTGACACTTTTTTTTTATTTTGACAGGAGGAAATCACCGGACTTCTGCCCTCCACTGGGGATAGACGGACGGATGTACGGACAGGTGGGCGAGCAAAGGCTCAGCCAGGAGGGGTGGGATTTCCTAACAGCTGCCCGAGCGCCTCCGAAGGAGACCTAACAACTCCAGAGCAGCTGTTTCGCGAATGAATCTACTACCGGGTCGGAATCGCGACCCGTTGAGAAAATCCGGCAAGAAACTCAGCGGGCGGATGCATGGGTTATGTTGCACGTAGAGCTCTTTGTCGAGTTCTACGAGTACGGTTACCGGGGTCCCTAAGCCAGCTCCTAGTATTAGACTTGAAGGCGTCTAATGCAAGGGTTATTGGATCTGATGGATCCGTAAGGACGTGTCTAGGGCGTCGACGGTGGTCAGGATTCTGGGAGTAGTCAGCGGCGGCAAGGATAAGGCGATTATCATGACGCATAGCCTTATCGAAGTACCGTTCCGACGCTGACTTCGTGTATTTCCGGATTGATTCGAGGCCCAGGTTGTCGTGTGGGTCAATGTTCCTCACGAACCACGGTGCTCCAACGGCTAACCTGGAACAGCGGGATTTTAGGGACTGGAGGGTGCCTCTGTGTGTGTGTGCGGGCCGCGTGAGCTAACACCATACTCGTGTAAGTCATGACGGGTCCTTAATTTGTCACACGTAACATCGTTATTACAAAACATTCTTTCGGTTCTTCTTCGTGTTTAGCACTGAACGTTTCATGGAGATTGATCTGAGAAGTTGTTGGGGATGATTAGGTCATCTTGTTTTTATCATCGCACCGTCCATCATCGTTCATGCGCGAGTGCTGTCTGCTACGTCACGCTACGCATCAAAACAAATCACGGCCTGTCGGGCGGTAGATTTAATCTTATGTATGTCCGAATTGATCTCAACGACTTAGTACGAACATCATCATTGAAAAAAAAAATCACAGAAACAAAGCACTGGATTGTACAAACGTTCAGTGTTCATTGAATTTAGCTTTAGATATTTCATTTTTTGTTTGAACAAGATAAAACGAATACTTGAATTAATTTTTTATTTTCGTCAATTCAATCCATGGTGACAATTGACGTAAAAAACAATTGATATTTAAATAAAATATTTTAAAGAGACGGTACTACGATAATAATATGATTTTAGACGTAAACAAAGTCTTATTGAGTTTGAACTTGATAACTACGTTAGTTCCGCTTGAAGAAGCGAACGAAATGAGACTGGCTTAAGGCCAGGATACTGATTCCTACCGAACAATGTCTATCTGTGTATATTTCCAATTGTTAAATCTGATTCGATATACTATCATAGTATAGAAAATTATTATTATTTATAGTGCATACGGTTTCATTGTTTTTGAAGAGATTTCTTCGAGAAAGAGAATTTTTCTATTCTTACTATATATTGCTTATATAAAATTATTTTACTTGGTTACTGATCCCACGCATTATGAGCCTCCGTGAAAGGTTTGCCATCTTATTTTTGGTGCGAAGTAAGCATGCTAGCAATTATTGATCTTTATATGCTCTGGTATTAGCTCAAGGTGGGACTAAGCGATACAAAAAAAAAACAATCTGCCCGGGTAAGGTTAGGTTAGATTAGGCCACATTTATTATTGTGTTAAATGCACCGTAAAACGCACTACCTGCCACTATACTTGAGACTTTAGAACTTATACCTCAAGGTGGGTGGAGCATTTACGTTGTAGATGTCTATGGGCTCCAGCAACCATTTAACATCAGGTGGGCTGTGAGCTCGTCCACCCAACTGAGCAATAAAAAAAAAGCATCAGGAGAAGGTGGCAAAGGTAACATTTGAAGAAAAAGTAAATGAAAATAAGATTTTGCTACCGTGGATACGTTAAGAAAGCAGTAGTTAGAGTTGGCAGTTTTCTTTGATGAATAACAATCCCTTCTCAGTTTCGGAACCGTTGACCTAAATTCAATGCAAATGAGATTTTGACCGGCATAGGCCTTCTTCTATCGCCATATTATAGAACAGCCGGGCCATTCATATCGAGCGATGCGACTGTGCCAGTGTTTCAATCGCGTAGGCAGGTACCAATTTTCCTGATGAAATACTACTTGATAAATGTTCACGATTGACTTCGATGGCGAAGGAATAATATCCTGTAATAAATCAAACCCGCAAAAAATATAATTTTACTAGTTACTGGTAGGGTATTGTGAGCTTGTACGGTTAGGTACTACTACCCTGCCTATTTTTACCGTGAAGCAGTAATGCGCTTCGGTTTTTAAGGTGGGGCAGTCGTTATACTGTAAAAAAGATGTGTGGTGTCGCGGGACGCCGGAAATTTAAAAAAAATATGTTATTTTTTGTACGTTGAGATACGTAGAGATAAGTTCTAAGGTCTCAACTCTCAACTATAGTTACAACGGCTGCCCCACCCTTCAAACCGAAACGCATTACTGCTTCTATGTTATAAAGTTTAAATTTACTATAATAAAGTTACAAAGTTAAAAGGTAATTTACAAAGTTAAAATCACAAAGTTAAGTGTGCATTACTAGTTTGTACGTTATTACAAAGTTAAGTCGTACACTGTGTGCATAACTAATCAAAATCTTACGTTACGGACGTTTTTTCCCGGTTAGGATACCCCTCCGCATCCTCCCATAAAGAACTTCGTTCCAAAAACTGAAACGTAGAACTTTTAAGATGTCCCACACATCTTAAGAATAACAAAAAAACTATTGAGCCTATTTGGATTGAATTATTCGATCATCAAAGTCAATGAAAAAGCTATTCGTGTGACCAAAGTTAAAGGATTTAAGAAAACAATGTAAACTTGAAGTGAATCTGCGGATTGTCGTTTATTACGTTAATATCGTGTAGGAGAATTTAATAAATGTTTAGCGATCGAGGACGAGGCCCGGAAGCACGACTGGATCAGAGCCAGCAGCGACAAAATACATGCTCAGTTGCAAGAATACTGCTCACTTTGTCTTCATTATGAGTCGTTGCGATCCTATATATTAAGCTTCGTACAAGGTTTTCGTTCCAGTATGTTGGATGGATCTATACACTTGACACTATTATATTTCGAAGTTGGTGCCAACCAGATGTTTTAAACTATTGTTGTTAGTATTATTAACTTTTACAATACTGAGTCGCATTGCAGTTTGAATTATTCCTAAAATACTATGAACCGAATTTTCATTTTTCAAACGTAACTACTTTTTCTGCGAATTAATCTTAAAAAACCATGTACGAATAATGTAAGTATTAAGTAAATAAAGTAACTAAATGATACTTTAGCGAACGCTTAGCATTATAAACATGTAAAATCTGGCGAGCTGACTCGGTCCACTCATTACATATTCCGATTCGTCGAGCGAATATTTCGACAACAAACATTATGGTAATTCGGCCGCATAACGATCCATTTTACACCTGTTTACGTAAACAAGCTGGCTAAGCGCTGAAGACGATTTTTACGTGTTTACACTAGTTTAGTCCTTACGAGTAAAATGGCTGTTTACTCGCGGAAAGCGCAGGAGGGTTCACTCCTAATGACCCTTTATGGTGGCCATAAATTGACGATGCCATAACTTTGGCTCTTGCTGTTTCAACCGAGATGTGTTCGTATGTACGTTTCATTCGAAACAAACCCTTATGGTAGCTGTACTGTGCGGTTGTTAATGATGTTTAATGAGGTTATATTTGGAAAATAAAAGTTAGTTTTAAAAAAATACTTCTGTGCAGTTAATTGGTGGGTTCTATTAATCAAAAGCTTGTTCCGATGAGAAAGAAAATGCATAAGGTTGCTTGACTTCCCTATTAACGTAGTGTGTTGCCATTTCGTAGGGATTGATGTGCCGTCACACCTCATCAATCATTTTGGATTACGAATATACTCAAGTACAATGGGAATTTACTCTGTCGTCTTATAAAATCCAGCAAGATCTGATAGAATCCGGCAAAGATTTATGTTCCACTAGTTAATGTTGCTAATAAAAAATGATTTTTGCGTGTTTGCATAATAAATTTTTATTATTATTATTGCCATGTGTAGCAAATATACCTTCGGTTCACAAGATCCTAGGCGGCCACTTTTGAATATTTTTCCGTGCTTCTCTACTTTTTTTCTTCTCTCTTTATTTGTTCCGTTGACTAATATTTTATTGCTTCATTTACAAATTTGAGAAAAAGAATTCTTACGCTTTACAGTAAATGTTTAGAGGATAAGAAGGAATCGTAATATTGAAATTGAATTGAATAATAATTCAACTCCAATAGACCTTAGAAAAGAATTTTACTTTAGAATAGAATAATTGAATTTTACTCCAATAGTTTGCGACAATTTTGCGATGAAATTGAAAAGTCAATGGGTCAATTGGTCAATCTTATAAGCTATGACCGAACACCACTCCGGTCAATCAATCTATTTATTAATATAACGGGGTGTCGGAAGGTCGGGTTGCGCCTATGACTATTTCATTCGTGAACACGTCAGCACAGGAATCCACGGTGAGGGTTGAACTGCAGAAAACATTGAAATATGTAGACTGTAGTGTTGACTTTTCAATTTTTTAATTAAAAAGTTCGCAAATGCAACTCCATTCGATGTTGCCCGCTCTTAATTTAGATTTCCATAAAATTTAGAACAATACAAAATGATGAATCGTTATAAAAATAGCGAAATAAATTGTATTTTTTTTTTTTATTGCCCTTGTAGGCAGACGAGCATACGGCCCACCTGATGGTGAGTGGTTACCGTCGCCCATGGACTTCAGCAATGCCAGGGGCAGAGCCAAGCCGCTGCCTACCGCTTAATACTCTCCACAAGCCTCGTTTGAAGAAGGACATGTCATATAAGTCTTAAAATGAACTAATTTTGACTATAACTAAAAAAGTGCAGTTTTTTTTTTGCAAGTTCGTTTTCAATCTTTGTTTTGTGTTCCTGCATTAGACAGCACACTGTTTGTGCACGCTAAGGGTACCTCCTTGAAATACCCTAGCAAACAAAGAAACTTGGGAGTAGGTAGTCGGAGATGTCTGTGTGTGTTTGTGCGTACTTGTGATTTGTCGTAGAGTGACAAGCACTCGTTGCAAGTCCCCGACGCGACGCCACTCGACATACCCCATTGTTGACTTTTAGGTGCAGTATTTACATATACCGAACCGTAAACTGTGTTTTTGTGGAATGAGAGTGTTTACTGTGAAAAACATAGTTTAATTTTCAATTTTATTGTCACTGACCCGGAGCTTAGTAAAATTCGGATGCGGAAATTTTATACTATAAACATTTGATTAAAAAAAGACGCTTCGATACATATTGACGCTTGAAAGGTAAACGTGACTAAGCGACAATAAGTGATTTGTACATAAATAATAGGCAATAACCATATTCGATGCGCAAAAAATATATATTTCTAGGTCTATTAAAATCATTTCAATCCTACAGCTACTAGCTAGATTCTACTACAGCTAGATTCGTTAAAATAAATTTTGTTTTCAGGTATTTCAACTTTAAATTAGTCTACTGTAAAGTTCACGCATTGTCGCTTAGTCAAGTTTGCCTTTCAAACGTCGATATGTATTTAAAACACTGTAACGTTAAAGTAAATGAGATCAGAAACACAAAAAGAACTAACGCAAATAATTTATAATCAATAAATGCGACTTATAGTATAACGTTACAAATGTGTAGTAACAGGGAATATAACCCTTTGCCGAACCTCCAGCCAGTACGATGTCTAATGTTCGAAACAAAGCTGAGATTTGCATAACATGGGCCAGATCATCCACTCTGATTGTATCGTTGCCAGTTACAGCCTGTGTAATTTGTAGGGATTTCGATGAATAAATGGATTTACATTTATAAAATGTTTCATATTATGTTGTCTTTCAATCTGTCAACGTAATACGTGTGGCAATAGGTAGATCGTGTTCGAATGAATCGTAAAATTTCGGGGGGAAATGTTTCATTTTGCTTGTATTTTTATAAAGACAAAGCTCTCTTCATAAAACTCGGGTTTCGATGTGCGAAAAGTGTTACGTCACTACATGCAGTGGAGTGCCCGTGCCGGTTCGGTTTCATCCCGATAATACATCACCTTTTTGTTGAAAAAAAAATGCGTTAATATTTCGCGAGGAATTTCATTATTGCGAGCCTTGTTGGCTTTCAAATAAATAGGCGTTTTATTGCTTTTCTTTTCTCGCCGTCCGTTCGATATTGTGTATCGGGTTGTTATTAAGCTACATGTATTCTTTTCAGGGGCTTTTGAATACCATTAATTCAGAATTAAGTTGCATTCTTGTTTTAATTCGAAGACGACTTATTTATACAATTATATATTTATACAATTCTGTTATGATTACAAATAGATACACATAGAACAAATAGGTTTAACAGTATTTTTAGATTAGACTAGCTGACCCGGCAGACTTCGTAGTGCGTCAATCGATAAATAAAAGACAAAAGGAATCCGTCCGATGGAGGACACATCAAAGGACAAACAAAATTGTTATTTTTATTTAATTCCGAGAATTTTCATATATAAATACCTTTTAAATCTTCTCTGGACTTCCACAAATAATTTAAGACCAAAATTAGCCAAATCGGTCCAGCCGTTCTCGAGTTTTAGTGAGATTAACGAACAGCAATTCATTTTTATATATGTATATAGATAGATTGACAAACATTATGAAAATAATGAAGTTGGTACAGTGAGTTCGATTAAATAAAATACTTTGCGTAGATTCTAGAAAAAACTTTCACACAATTTAATTTAATGCATACCGTTCAAACTTCGCATATAAAGAGCTTAGGTAAAATTAGTTCTCAAATAAGACTATCTGTTTAGATGGAACCCTAAAAACATTGTCGTGTGGCGTGGAGTGAAAATTGTACTCGAGGGAGTGTAAGAAGAGGGGCGAAAATGAGAAATGCAAATAGGTTGTTGAGCTCTCCCTCGTGCAGAATAAGCCTATGAACGCTTGACAAATAGTATTACGCTACGATTGCGCTCTCCGCGAGAAAATACTGTAATAGATTAATAAAGCGGCAACGTACATTTTATTACGTGGACGACAGAATTTACAAAATGAAATATGGCACGACACGTTCACCGTTGGGAACTATATTTTGTAAACATTCAATTTCCTGCCCTATGAAAAGGTTTTGGGTACGTTATCGAAATTGTGAAAATAACGGGCGGAAATGACAGTGAATTCAAAAGCAAACGATGATAATCTTTCGGAATTAACTGACATTAAAAATGTTTTCTTGTTCTAAAAATCAGATATTTTCATTGCTTAGACGGCTCACGGCCCATCTGATGTTATGTGGTCACTGTAGTTCATAAAAGAAGTAGATCTATCCGGGATATCGGCAGAATTAATTCTGTAAAATTTCTTTTATATACAAAATTATTTCAAAATAAAAAAAAACGTTCGCTTTCTTGTTGATAAATCGGATAATATTTCAAAACTAAACAAAGACATCGGATCCTCTTGTTCTTTTAGCTAACAAAGCTCAAATGACCCCTTTACTGTCGGAACGGCCACTCCTTTGTCATCAGAAAACCCTTGTCGCTAAATGTCGAAGAAGATTAATTACCATGCAAATGAATAGGATATTGCCTATAAATAATACAATGATTGATATAATTTTACGTTTATTATTGAGACACGGTGAAGTTGAATGGGAATGTGCCATTTAGATAAATGACTTCCAGTTCAATTTATAAACATAAAACGTCAAAACAAAATATGTTTTGTAAAAAGAAATGTAATTTGCAGAGGATTGTTATTTACAAAATTTGCTCTGCTTAATTGGCAATTTTACTCCGATTAAAACTGCTAAAAAATCTAATATATGTAAATGCTAAAGTAATTGTTGATTTATGCTTTTTTTTTGTTTCTATTCTTCTATCTGAAATTGAGACAATAACCAATTCAATCACAGGAATTAGGTGAAAATTTGGCATGTCTATGCACATTGACAATAACTTGAATGAAGCCTATTGATGTCTTAGTGAAGTAATTATTAGTTAGAAGTAATTAAATTATAATTTGCGTAATTACTGGTGGTAGGACCACTTGTGAGTCCGCGCGGATAGGTACCAGCGCCCTGCCTATTTCTGCCGTGAAGCAGTAATGCTTTTCGGTTTGAAGGGTGGGGCAGCCGTTAGTTACTGAGACCTTAGAACTTGTATCTCAAGGTGGGTGGCGCGTCTACGTTGTAGATGTCTATGGGCTTCAGTAACCACTTAACACCAGGTGGGCTATGAGCTCGTCCACTCATCTAACCAATAATAAAAAAAAAGGTAAGACATGTAATGTTATTAACATACACAGGGTCCTTAAATAATTTCTTAATTAATTCAGCACATCTCAATTGAATATACGTCTATAAGATGCTCTTTTGATAATGAAATTCAAGAACTCTTGTCGCATGTTCATTGTTTCAGCAAATAGATATAATGGAAATACTAAGTGTGAATGGGGCTTGGGATAGCGGTGGTGATTATATACTCCAGAAGCGCCGGCGCCGGTTTAATTTCACGCCATTTACGCTAACCCGAGGGCGTTCGTATTAATGTTCAATTAATGGTAACTAGTTTTGTCATGCTTATAGATCTGATGGAAGTTTAATAGATATCGCTGTGGTCTCGAGGCTTATACTGAAGTAGAAGACTTTTGGTCTGTGTTTTCTTTGAGATTCGCGCCAATCTTTTGCTAATATTCTTGTGATTTTAAAATTGAGTGGGGCGATCATGATAACTCAGTTGCAGTCATAGTATTACACAAAGAAGGCGTGAAGCCAATTTGAAATTTTTGAGAAAAAACGGTGTAAGCAGTAAAAGAAGGAATCCTGTACGAGAGAAAAAAATGGTTCTGGGAAAAATGTGTAATTTATAAGGCGACTTAAGATATGCTGCTGGACACTACATAAACAATAATTTAAAAACAAAATAAAGTATTAATTGGAGGATCTTGGTAATATACTATTTATTGGCTTTTTTCTATAGTGCATCTTTTTAATAAATTCAATTGATCAGTAGGATACGCGGGCGTTATGCGGCTTTAGTTTGGTGCGATGTGCAAGCCATGAAGTGATCAAGTCAATGATAGTGAATTTTTTGTGAAAAAACCTATAACGGTCTATTAAGATTTTCTTGAAGAGATATTTAAGACCCTAACGGCATCATGTTCTGGAATCTAGAAGGTTCATTTCACTAAGATTCAGCATCAGGTCCTTGGTGTATAACCAATAAACGTTTCTGACTGCATTAGATACTTCATCAGAAGATTACCCCTTGTTTGATCCCGATCTAGGGTACGAGGTACGAGTATGGCGCACTCTAAACGCCATGATAATTTGGACTCCTTAACTTTTTTAAAGCATCACACTGTCGAAATTAGCCAAATTATACCTGTTTCAATCTAGAGCTTAAAGTCTTAAATTAAAGTCAGTGACCATTTTGCCCGAGCAAAGTTTTTTCCTTGTAACCATATTATATAGAGCCGGACTTGGTAAAGACTAATGGTATTTTATCAGTAATACTTTACTGAAATAACAATTATACGATATGCATGCTACTATTACGACTAATGAGCAGAACACATCAACGAAATTTCATGTCTGTAAACGCGCCCGTCTCCTATTATAACAATTAATTTGTAGACAAACTAAAATTCTCATTATAGTTCAGAAAGTTAGCTTGTTTTATGCATAAATGATGTTAAAATAATTCACATACTATGTATGGCCTTAAGCATAATTGTAACTAACACTAAAATTTGGGTAGGCGATTTGAGTGCGGGAGCGCAAGCATCTGCATAGTAGTAACACGAGCCTTCGAACAGCGGATTTCGTTAATGGCCAACCCGTGGATTTCGAATAGGATAAGTCTAGTCCTCTCTTTGTTTGACTTTGCTATTCAAATAAGGAACGGGTAGGAGCTATCACTTGGGCAACGTAAACCTAATCATCGAAAACCAACAGTATGCGGAGCTTGGAGCCACCGCCATTTCCAGCCAGATGTGTTTGACTAGCAACGTTTGTACTCTCTGATCCCAGTTGTTTGTCAATGGGACTTCCGTTCTTGTCGTCTTCATTTTAAATGAGATCTACAAATTGGACTCTTATTGTCTTAAATAATGCCAAGCTAAAGAAAAAAGAATGGACTCATTATGAATTTCGTTAAGAATCGGACTGAATAAGTAAAACAAAAGGCCGTTGGGTTTTAAAATTGTGCATTTCTTTATTGTAGCTCAGATCGAGTTGACAACAATGCGAAAGAAGTGCACGGGAAAAGGAAAACTTTTAAGTGAGTCTAAAGTATGGGAGGGTCGAATGTTTAAGTCACCGTAGTCGGATGGCCACAAGAGCACTGAATACAAATCAGTTTCGCGACCGACTTTTTCCGTTTTGTGTGTCCTTCAACTTAGTGTGACCGTGGATTTTATTCATATAACTAATAATATGTTGGTACACAAATATATGTATTAAGAAAACCAGGATTACATTTAGGGTCTCGGGTATAGAATGTCAATAAGGTTCGTCTAACCAATATTTTAGGGTTCGATGGTCCGAAATTGATCTCAATTACGTCAAACGAAAAAACCTAGCGGAAAAATGGTATTGGATTTTTGAAAAACGATAGCTAATTGATTACATTAAATATCTTTTTAAAATATTTTATGCTCTAAGTTAGTACGCTTTTCTTGTTAGCAACGTTCAGGATCTTTTAGTGTGTGTTTGTGTGTGTGTAGTCTTATATACATTTTTCTATTAAAACCGTCTTAAAAGTTGAATAGAAAAGTCAAGGAAAAGAAAGTGAACAGTAACTGCATATAAATGAATAAGGTGGTAAATCGTATATTGGAATATTGTCTACAAATAACTTCACTAATGTCTAATTAATGCATTAAAATGTTACAGTTTGTAGATCTAGTTTGGACGATTTCAAGTAAGTTTCTTGTTGACCCAGAAAAGGACTATGACGTATTCCAAACGACGGGGCAGGTATATTTGGCTTATTCACCATAAACTGAAAAAATATGAAGTAAAATGAGCGTTATTATCAATTAAAGCAAATTGTTAGTAAGAGGTTCTCAAAAAAGGTTCTCTATTAGACATGAATGATAGAATGTTTAAATCCATAGTTTCAAATTATGTTTAATTACTAAATTTCTTCCAAGAAAACCCAAAACAAATTTCGGTACAGAGCAATTCCAGGAAGGATTTAATAATTAATTTAATCATTATCCCACGTACATCCAATTATGGACATAGACTTCATAATTAATTTAAAAGTAAGATAAGCGTATTATTTGCTTTAATTATTTCTACAGCTATCATAAAATTAAATAACATAGTCATTCGCTTCCTCACATTTGTGACATAAGCGCATTGATTATGTATACGAGGTCAGAGTATACTTGTTGTTAAGTGCTTATCGAAACGATTAATGAAGGGTGAGGGAGCCGTTATTCTAATGAAATTGAGACTTCATGTCACGGAGCGAGAGGCAGTATACACGTTGTAATGTCTATAGGCTCGGCTTAGCACCATGCCGATGAGGAGCGATCGTCTACGCATTTTTTTGTAAACATTAGTATAAAACAAATGTAAATATACTCCATTTTAGGGAGAATAGTAATAGATAGATAGAAGCGGTCAAGTGATTGATTAATAAATTTTGAGTACCTAAAATGAATTAAATCAACTGGTGTGGCCTTTTTGTGCAATAGAGTAAAACAATGTTATCGTATACGCAATGTGGAATATAGTTTTGACTCTTTTCTTCAAATGGAGGTGACATTAATTTTGTATAGTAATGAAAAAATGATAAGTTGCAGAACGTAATTATAAAAGATTGTTGGGTGCGATGCAATTTTTACGTGCAAGATTTTTTTCTACGAATGAAATTAATGTATCTCTGTCTTTTATTCCTGTCTGTGCACTAACAAAAAGTTTCACTTTTGTTTCGCGTACGTAATTGGACGTAAACTATATGCATGATAAACTACGTAAAACATTTCTAGGTTAATTTGGAAATGCACTCAGTTTAACGCAAATTAAGTAACTTCCTATGCAAACGCATACACGTGCATATTAAACGCGACTCTATTTACCGTCTCGGCGCCTTTAATTACGTTCAAAGCTTACCCGTATTCTGTAAGTTAATTACCTTTTTCTCGCAGTAGGTGTTCGGTGTTGGAGTCTTCGGTGGTACGAGAGACTTGAACGGCGCTCCAAATGAGTATGCGGGTTTGTTCCTTTTTACGTAGTCGAACTTAGGATCGTGTTCTCCCGGTCCGGGCAAATTTTGCGTTTTACAGTCTTTCGCGGTGTAACCAAGCGAGTACGCCGGAGATTTTCTATTAAAGTAGAATGCTTTTTAAATAGTTTTTTTTTTTGCGTATATAGCTAAACCGTTTCACGGTGTAACTAGTTATTGAAGCTATCGTGCTTCCTGAAGTTCATAGACATAATAACATGAATATCGCCACCTACTTCGAGGCACGAGGCCGAAGGTTCAGTATTGTATAAAGGCTGTCTTAACCTTCAAATCGAAACGAATGACTGCTTTAGGGCCGAAACCTGTAGAAAGACGTAAATGCCAGTTGGCGGTTGTAGTACGTTAGTATAATACACAGAAAGTGTTGCTGATCATTCTCCTGAAACATATACATATATTTAGACTTTATCTGAAGACCATTTTTTTCTGAGGCTTCTATTAATTAGTTTTTTTTTGGATGGACGAGCTCACAGCCCACCTGGTGTTAAGTGGTTACTGGAGCACATAGACATCTACAACGTAAATGCGCCACCCACCTTGAGATATAAGTTCTAAGATCTCAGTATAGTTACAACGGCTGTCCTACCCTTCAAAACCGAACCGCATTACCGCTTCACGGCAAGAATAGGCGGGTTGGTGGTACCTACCCGTGCGGACTTACAAGAAGTCCTACCACCAGTAAATAGTATATCTCCTAGTCCGAATGAAAAAAGATTTCATGTTAGAGAAGAAAACAATTTGTACGATTAAATCATTCAGGCATTTGACCGCGAACAAATCAATTTTATTGGTCTTTCAATAGAAAATCATTTCCATAACCGTTCCGCTGGTTAGTTTTAGAGAGGAGATTACTATCGAAATTATAGTTATGGTAAATTGGTCGAACAGATGGCAACTGTTACTGATAAATACACAAATACGGCATTTATATCTGTTATTCGTAGAACCAACCAAAATAAATGTTTGCGATTCGTTCCGAGTACGGTTAATCACAATAAAACTATTGTCATGGAAACTAAATAAATAAAATTCAAAAATATTTTTAATCATTGATCATTGTTAAAGAATTTCACGGTCCACCTCCTGTTAAGCGATTGAAGAACATCGTATAGGAATGCTTTTGCCCAGTTTGAAGTATTAAGTGCACTGGGATAGTAATTATCTTACCCAACTGAACCTTTCAACTGAACCTCACTATTACTTTTTGGTAGAAATAGCCAGT
The DNA here is from genome assembly GCF_030269925.1 of Bombyx mori. Classification (NCBI taxonomy): domain Eukaryota; kingdom Metazoa; phylum Arthropoda; class Insecta; order Lepidoptera; family Bombycidae; genus Bombyx; species Bombyx mori. Next base: position 12,509,378 of record NC_085111.1, read on the forward strand.
GTTGGCACTTTAGCTATCACTCCTATCAATAAAAAAACCGCGTAGACAGACGTGGCTATCGTTGGGCGGCCTATCATAGTGCTGTACCGAGACGGCCGACGTCCAGAGCCTTCAATTCGTCTCGAAGGCTACGTCGGCTGGAGGTTCTTGGGGTGAGAAGCGAGTTTGGTTACAGTGTTGATTCTGGTTACCCAGCCCGGGTTTTGACCTCCCTGCATCTGCAGTCCATCCAGTCCCACATACCCCATGCCTAGGGAAGTCGGGCCAGATAAAGAAGGAATGACTATTATATCCAGCTGCGCAACTATGTTGGGGTTCAATTCACGTGGAATAGACTAGTTTTTTGGTAAATAGGCAGTCACCACGCGTTCAGGGACACCATTCACGGTGAAGTCAGAACATCATTATGTAATAAACATAAGCTTGTCAAGAGTATATTCGTAAACTTGCCTAGTCAGCACATCGCCTAAACTTGCATCCTGTTTATTTCTGCAAGCACTCGTGTGTTCCAATATAGAGATAGCACAGCTATTTGAATTATTACCATACAACTGAAACATTCACGTTGTATCACAAGGTGGCCAAAGACATTCGTGTAACACATATTTGTGATATCTTTAGCCAGTAGTAGCTCCTTAATTCCGATTGGCGCGAGATCTTCTTTTTTTTTTTTTTTTTGGACTAGCTCACAGCCCACCTAGTGTTAAGTGGTTACTGGAGCCCATAGACATCTACAGCGTAAATGCGCCACACACCTTGAGATATAAGTTCTAAGGTCTCAGTATAGTTACAACGGATGCCCCACCCTTCAAACCGAAACGCATTACTGCTTCACGGCAGAAATAGGCGGGGCGGTGGTACCTACCCGTGCGGACTCACAAGAGGTCCTATCACCAGTAATTACGCAAATTATAATTTTGCGGGTTTGATTTTTATTACACGATGTTATTCCTTCACCGTGGAGGTCAATCGTGAACATTTGTTAAGTACGTATTTCATTAGAAAAATTGGTACCCGCCTGCGGGATTCGAACACCGGCGCATCGCTAGATACGAATGCACCGGACGTCTTATCCTTTAGGCCACTTCTTTTCCCTTCAGTAAAAAGTTGTTAAAAGACACGAGAAGATAAACCGTTATAGAAACTTAATTCAATTATTTTGGCTGATAAATTTAACACTATTCGAGCGTACTGGTACTTAATTGACCTGATTACTCCACTTGGGATTAATACCTTGAATTTTGGCGTATCAACAGATACATTATAAAGATTTATTAGATTTGGCCTGGGCGGAGTGCGAAGTTAATTAAAGCACGTGCGTAATATACGTACAACCTTTGTGTAGAAAGGTGGTAGTTGAAATAATGTAGAATGCCAGGGTCTATTGACCCAAGGTTTATCTGACGAAGGTAAAGGATACACTCTAAATTATATCAAAGGATGATATTCAATTTGTGAAATTTATTACTCGTGTATGTAGTGTAGGCTTATAAGCTGTGGATACAATACGTCCGTTCGAAAAATTATCCATACATTTTACGATAAGTCTGCAGACTGTGGATAACTGTTTGTTCATGTACACGGCCACGCAACTCTAAGCTTGTACTTAGACTTACTTGTAAGGTATAGGAGGACAGTACATATTCGGTGGCGGCGTCCACTGATCCCAGGGTTCGTACTGGGGTCTCGCCGGTGCTCGTAAGCTGTACGCAGGTGGTCGTTTGTATTGGATCGAAAATTTTGGGGCATAACTGCCCGGGCCTGGTATTTTTACTCGATCCTCTACGGGTGCGACTTGTGGCGAAACAACGCTATGTGTTATTTTGTATGGACCTAATCAAATAATAAAAACAATGATACATAAAGAAATATTCAAAAAATATCTTGTTATTAGTTGGATGGTTTAAGTCATTGTTTCTCGCTGTAAGACTTTATCTCTATATTACTTGTTTTAAAACTAATCTATTATATTATATACTATTTTTTTCTATAATTTTTTTGTACAACTATTTTTTTTCTCCTGAAATAAAAGTGAAATTTTGAATTTTAATCTTCTATGTTATCTTAAGCAATTCATTCAATGGTAAAAAAACTTGCTCTAGTTGTTGTTGGCGGTCCATGATAGCTTTTTTTGTCAAAGTACCACAGTACAGCTAATACATAGAATCCCAAATTTCTTTAATGAAAATACTAACTTTGACCGCAAATCCAATGCGTATTCTGTGGTACAATAGCGAGGGTTATTTATTAATCAAGAGTTCGTGATCCCGAGAATTTCATTCTTTAATAATATAACAAGGTTGAAAGACAAATGTTTATGGGCAATTTGAAAGTCGAACGAAATTATATGATACACAAAATGAATTTGTATTTACGACGTACATGATCCGAAAGCTATGGCCAGAAATATGAAAACACGGATGCAGTGTATTCAACTTGCCACACAAAAACCATCTTAAAGATGTCACTTTCTCCAAAATTGAGCAACCAAATGATCTGAAATCCATTTTCTTCTTCTTCTCAGTCGTGTCACTCTTGACAGAGTGGTCGTGATCGTCATGTAGTGTTGGAAGGGGCAGACTTGATGCGTCTCATGATGTCGCGCCATCTCTCCCTGCTCGATGCCATTCTACTGCACTCATTTAGGGGACCTCCTACTGCAGTTTTAATTTGGTCGGTCTACCGCATTGGTGGCCTCCCTTAAATCCATTATATACATTAAAAGTACCTTGTCTCCCAAGTCCTTGAATGTCGAACATTGGGGCGTACGGTGTGGTGACTGGTTTGGCCAGATTAGATTTTGTTAAGTGACCAAATGTAAAGGCTGGTGCACGTTTTACTTTCGAGAAACCTTTACCGCCTGAAATACATCAAAACTTTAAAATAACAATGTGGCAAGTGTTATTTATTTTAGCTAATTAATAGTCAGGCATTTGAATGCTGGAATGAATGGCCAATTTTGGCCTTTTCAGCCAATATTCTCATTAAATTAGATCTTCACCCGATTGGTAATTTATGAAGTACAAAGCATTGACACAACTATGAATAATAATAAATGTACAACATATTTAATAGGATGTAGATGATGTTTTTATTCCAGTAACACCACCATAAACACTTCTTAAATTTAATTTAATTGTTTATCAGATATTTGGCTCTTTTATTTTTGATTACTATTAAATTTAAATTAGATATAAGGACCAATTTTCGTTGGTATATAATTATACTTTTCAAAAAGTGTTAGCTCAGTTGCATGATTATGAATGCTGTGATTTATTCTTATAAATAGCTACTAAAAGGATATATGATCAAATAATCAAAGTATGGACTTCGACGAATCCTATTCGATTGTCTACCTATTACTCCGTCGTAGCATAGCAGTAGTTATCGAAAGGACCACAGATAATAGAACCGCGAGCGTCATTCCTGGTCTTCAAATATTTCATGGCAATTCAGTATGTTACGTCTTTGGTTAATAAGTTAATATGTTAACTATTATTTGTAGTATGCTAAATATGTTACCGTTAGGAAATCCGTAATCTTTATATATAAAATTGCTTACAGAATATCTGAGGTAATTCATAGTGATTAGGTGCGGGAGATTTAGTTGAGTGACTTGTTCGGCGACGCTCTGTAGGCTTCGATGGTAGTTGTTTAATGTGTTTTGCTCGGCATTCCCACCCCCAAGGCATTTTAATTTGGGTAAATAATTAACTTATAGAGAAAAATTGAAATTCAGTTAAATTACGATTAAAATATAACTTTACGAAAAAACGTTGACTGTTTATTTTTGGTTTGACAATTGGCACACAAAAAAAATTCAATGTCACAATAATAATATAATAATTGAAAGATTACGAAAGAGTATCTAAATTTTCTTAAATCGCCGAGATTGGCTGAAATATCAAACTGGCTCACTGCTGAACAGAAAAAAAGTGTAAGTTAGGGTTTGACGTACCGATTATGGCGACTAAGATAATTACTAAATCTAGGATATTCATTGCGTTCTAACCGACATGTTTGTGATTTAAGTTTATTTTAATTATGTATAAAGCTTCAATTAAGCCTTTTAGTGCAACAAAAGTTGCAAAATATATACATATCAGTTTGAGGTGTCTAAAGCTAGTCTTGTATCTAACGAGGCTGATCCTTAAAATTTCCAGCCAACCTTCACGATCATGGAGAACTTAGTAAATCGTTTTAAAACTGCCTAATATGCTGTAAACGGTTTTGCATAGAGATGAAACAACCTGGACGCTAAATCAAGGGAGCAAATAAAAACTTGGCGAGAATTCCACAACTCAGGAAATTGAGCTGCACCGGATATCGTCGCACCGGAACGACGTGCGACGGAGGAATGGCTTCCTGTCGAGGTGGGGCTGTCTTCATTATTCCTTAATTCTCTCACATTTCGATTCAGTAAATCACCTTAGTAATATTTCGGATGTCGCAACGAAAACCTTTGTTTAAGACAACAAAGCAATTTATAAGAAATATTAAATCGTTAGTGGCAAGCTACCAAGAATTATTTCTTGACATGAAAATGTTGTAAATTGTAATTTCAATTTTCGTATATAATTATTTTTAATAGTTAATGAAATAAAATGATGTGAGAGTGATATAGAATTACAGCTCAGTCAAGACTTCATTTGATGAGATTACATACGAAAAAAAAATATGAAGACAACAAAACGAAATTTCATTGTTAATAAATCAATACAACGTAATACGCTGTCTCGTTCATTTCTCTGTCATAATTTATTCAGGTAAGTAATGGAAAATTAAAAACGAAAACGGGGCAATATAGCGAGGTCGTGAGGCATTCATTATTCAAGCCATAAAGCTTGGGGTCATGCGGGTTGAGGGATTTCATAGATTCCTGCGTGGATGCGCACAACTCTCGCTAATAATATATACGTATTATCGTTCGACGTCCCTTTGAGGGCTCCTTTAAGATCTGCGGTAGCAACCAATTACGTTACTAATATAAAGTAAACATTTGTTATGTGACTTAGAAATGAGCAATTTACGAAATGATGCGAATATTTCAAAATCGACTGATAAAGCAGTTACAAATATTACAATAAACAGTTACAAATATGAGAAGTAAATTTTGCAATCGTCTGTTTTCAGTTTGCTAAGTTATTTCCAGTTTAAAAGGTGATCGTGTTAGATAAGAAATAGAACTTTAATTATCAAAAAACAGAAAATTCCCAAAAAATATAATTGTATGGTTTTCATAACACTGGAATCCATACGTTAAATACATATATTATTATAAAGCTGTTATATATACTTTATACATACTTTATGTCTTTACTGGTGATAGGACCTCTTGTGAGTCCGCGCGGGTAGGTACCACCACCCTGCCTATTTCTGCCGTGAAGCAGTAATGCGTTTCGATTTGAAGGGTGGGGCAGCCGTTGTAACTATACTGAGACCTTAGAACTTATCTCAAGGTTGGTGGCGTATTTACGTTGTAGATGTCTATGGGCTCCAGTAACCACTCAACACCAGGTGGGCTGTGAGCTCGTCCATCCATCTAAGCAATAAATAAATAGTTATATTTTATGCCCTATTGATTAAAAACATTATTAAGAATCAATAGTCCATCACAAAAGGATTTCACCAAAGTTTATTGTTTCAATAAACTAAAATATATTGAACGAAAATGGAATGCAATTAATTATTAATTATGGTATGTTTTCGAAACGAAAACCATAAGCAGTTCTTACGAAGCAAACAAAAGTCTGCGCACGTAATTAATTAAACGGTGTAGGTTCTGTTGTTAATATCTTCGATCTCTCCAAGTGTGCTTTCTATCCCATTATAGCTGGTTAGTTTTTCTTTGGTAAACAGTTTATCCACCCACGTATATACAGACACGAAACTCTTCCGAACAATACCTTGTATTTATGTTCACATTAGATTCGAAAAAAACAAAATTAACTTAGTAATTGTTCTATTTTATTTAAAATTGGGTTTGCCACGTGTATCGAACAAACTTTCTTCTTTCAGTAGATAGACATTCACGGTAATCGTGACGATTATAATAACCTGTGTTTTCCTCTTGAATTTGGTTTTGTACATTTTTCTCACTACCCGTATCTTTTCTCAGAGAAATAGATTTATATATTTAGAAATAGAGATATATATATTTATTTATTTATTGGCCTTGTAGGCAGACGAGCATACGGCCCACCTGATGATGAGTAGTTACCGTCGCCCATAGACTTCAGCAATGCCAGGGGCAGAGCCAAGCCTACCTTTATATACTGGTTAACTTTTGCGTAGCAACGGCGGTTCCTTGATTGACCTTTCGTCCTGATAGTTGGGTACCTAGATTTCTATTTAGTAGCACTGTAAATAATTAAGTAGGTACTATTTTATATAATATTAAGTAGGATTTTATACCAAACCAGTAGATCTCCGATAAGTACAACTTCCAAATAGTTTTCTTTTACAATTACATATTTCCGTTTCACTATAATTACGTATTTATAGTCATCAATCAAAATTAAGATTAAGATTTTTAAATAAAACGTTACACTAGCACGCTTTGTTAGTAAAGTTGAAAGATTAGAATTAAAATAAATCGCCCAACGATTGAAATTGGACCGTAAGTACTGGTACTTCAAGATATAGATTCATTGCAAGTATGGAACTTTCTCTTTCCTTATGTTAGAAAACTTCTAAAAAATTTACTATTTCTTTAAAAATATATATCATTAGCTCGTCAATAGCTAATAAATAAAATACGCAATTGGAAAGAAAACACTGACTATTTTATTGATAACGGTAAAGCTGATCTATTAAGCTGCTACAAAAAATATTAGTTGAGAAGAAACAGAGAAGAAAATGGCGCGTTTTTTCGTTACCTGTTTATATATAATCATCGCTTGTATAACAAATATACATATATATGTCCATTATTAGATGATTGAATTATTTCGTCAATCAATGATCAATATGTTCCTGTAATTTCAGTCGAAGGGCAGATACGATTGAAAATAACAGCACTAGCGAGCGCAAGGGTTGTTGGATCATCTATTATTTAGAGGCAAACTACGGAATGTTCTGGGTGAAATCTCGTGGTCTGCCGCCTTTCACGTATATTACGTCTCACAAAAGCTTTGTACATCTTTATCGAAGCGTTGCTGATAATGTGAATGCGTGATCATCCGAATATGTACATGCGGTCTGGAATGGAATACAATTAAAACTACTTTTACCGTGTAATCTCGCGTTTATATTTGTCAACGCATGACTTATTTTTTGTTTACAACAACCAAAGAGAATACTATCCAAAAATTTGAATATCTCATCAATTACAATAGATTGTCAAATTTTAAATTTGTTCTTGTATTTGTGCACTGGTTCTATTGTTTCGTTGTAGAACTATAGTTAAGTAGACGTAAATCGTATATGCACCCAATAAGATAAGTTAGAAAATGTATACGGAAATTATAGTTAAGGCGGTCAACCGAGAGAGTATTTCAAATTCTGGTGAACGGTGTAGAGTATTGACATCATTGAACAACGCTCTGATCGTATTATGGTTCACTCCTTCCAATTTTCTAAAAGATACATTAACTTATAAATCCGTCTAAAATCTACACTAAGACGGTGTTTTTTCGATCGAAAAGATTTTCGCGGGTTCCGCGCGAGGAACATTCCGTACCTGTTAAATAATTAATTTGTTATTACCTGCGCCTTTCTTTAGCTTAATAATTTTTCATCTCGTTTCCGAGAAATGATTTCTCAGGCATCCGGCGCAGTAGCACGCGTAGCTTGTTCAGTTTTTCACTATTTTAAAATTTTGTTTCAAACTAAGACTTCAGAAAGTGTCAAAGATTTTGTTCTTTTGATTGCTATGAACAGGCAGGGAAGCTCATACAATCTGGTGTTAATTGGACATGCACATCAGGATATGCTTACCGCCAACCATTTTGAAACGTGATGTCGATCCGCAAAGGTTTTGGTTTAAAGCTGTTCTAACCTTCAACGTCGAAGTCATGACTGCTTCGCCACGCAAATAAGCACGAGCCCTCCTTAATTGATCTTGGGTATTTGTTCAGCAATCGTGCTACTTATACAATATGCTACATAGAATAACAATATTCTGTTGTATGATAGTCCGGGCTGGTGCCAATCAAGACCAGCGTTTGCGGCCGGTGATCATCAATGTGAAGCTCTGAATATTCATTACACAAATTACCGGTCTCGGGCGTCTTAGTCTATTTCCCACCACTACGAACATAACGTTAAGGCCGAAGAAAATATATTAGTTTTATTATTTATAATATAATTAAAGTCATAATTTACATTATATATTCAAGTTATTATTATTTGTTTTTACTGTGAATTGCTTTGGCAAAATTCATTGCCAAATTCATGCCATTCATTGTAAAAATGTTTCACACAAAATAGCATACTATGAAAAGTCACTTTGTATGGATGTATGTGATAAATGATAATGTTTTCTTCAACAATCAAAACCTTACATTTTAAATCTGAATTAATGTGTTTGTGAAATTAATACGTCCGTAAAAGAACTATTAGTTTACCATGAACCTATTGCTTAGATGGGTGGACGAACTCACAGCCCACCTGGTGTTAAGTGGTGCGCCAACCACCTTGAGATATAAGTTCTAAGGTCTCACGTATAGTTACAACGGCTGCCGCACCCTGCCAACCGAAACGCATTACTGCTTTACGGCAGAAATAGGCAGGGTGGTGGTACCCACCTGCGCGGACTCACAAGAGGTCCTACCACCAGTAAAAATGGTACCAGTAAAAAACCAGTAATGTATAAAGAGCGCTTAGAACTACTGTTAAAATACAATAAAATGAAAAATGCTTGTGATCAACGGTGGCCTATAGTGTTATTGGTTATATAGTATCTCGGTTCTTGGTTATTAATGTAATAAATGTGAAAGTTTGTATGTTTGTTAAGCAATCACGCAAAAATAGATAAACGGAATTAGATGAAATGTCGGACGAAGTCAGTCAGTCGTGATAAATACGTAAGTGTCACTGGTTCTTTTAAGTATCAACGGATTTACAAATCTATGAACACAAGAAAACATTGTCTTAGGAAAATGCAACATGTTACTATTATTTTTAAAATACAAGTTTAATCGGGTTGAAACTACGGGGCACTTCTTTTGAGCATAAGAAATCTGTTTAAAACTCTAGAAGTGGTAAAGATTATATAATAAGCGGTTATAAAAAAAATACCCTGCAAGATTGATATTCTTTGAGACGCTCTATATTTAATGAATTGTTTTCTTTTTGCAAAACCGGATTTCAGTTCCTGTTTTAATTAATTAACTTTTTCACAGCATGTACGGACGGTATGGAGGCAATAAAAGAATTAACTCTTCGCTCAGAATGAATTATCCTTTTGTATTGCCTTCGTACGGGGTTGAGAGCTCAGTAAAGTTTATTAAATTGTCTTGTTTTTAGCAACGAAGCAAAAAGGGTGGTGCTATAAGTTTAAAGCAATTGTCTGTTACCCTGTATGTCTGACTGTAGTACTGAGATGGTTCTCGAGTAGTAAGTTTATTTTAATGTGTTTTTTTAAGCTCGATTTAATTGAAATGTTCCATAATTATATTTTATTTTTTATTGCCTTTGTAGGCAGACGAGCATACGGCCCACCTGATGGTGAGTGGTTACCGTCGCCCATGGACTTCAGCAATGTCAGGGGCAGAGCCAAGCCGTTGCCTACCGCAGATTATATTTCATAAAAGTCTTCGTACGTTTGATTTTTTGTTATCAGTTCGTTTTCTCGTTGTGGTTCATTCGCTCCACAACCCCCAAAAACAATTGCAAAAGTTTTGGATGTACATTTCATTAAACAGGTCTCTTTTTTTTTATATCTCGAATACTATTAATGTTAAACTAATAAATAAAAAAAGGTTCTAAGAAAATGTAATTAGGAAAACACAAGATATCTTTTACTCTTAAAACTTCAGCTCTAACGTTCATCATTTACATTTAATATTGAGAATAGCGTTTCGCTTTGCACGCATCCGGTCGCTGTGAAATCTGAAAACTTCCAGTTCGGATTTTATTTATTTAACATTACATTTGAGGGAAAAATGTCTGGAGAAAATATTATTGATTTGTGTAAGAAGAGTGCATTGTTAATCCTATAATTTTACTTTTCAGAGTCCCTTTTTCCATTGAGCATTGTTGAGATTTTCACATAAATTAGATTTATACAATATTTTTTATTCTTTCTTACGTTGAACTTGAACTGACCAAAATCCCATCGCGCAAGACATTGCTCATCGGAAATGGCGTTGGATAGGACACACTCTACGGTGCAGCGGAGTCAAAGCAGCATCAATCGCGTTTGAGTGGCAACCGCTTGGCAGGAGAAGACCTGGTCGCCCTGTACACACTTGGCGACGCACCGTAGAGAGTGAGATGAGAACTGCCAACGTGACCTGGAGTGATGTCAAGGAGCAAGCGCAAGACAGGTTAAAGTGGAGACAACTTGTGAGGGCCCTATGTACCAGCGGGGTACCCTAGGACTACAACAACAACAACAACAACGTTGAACCTGATTTACGAAAATAAATTTTTATCATATTAAAGTGATTCAAGTTATTTTTAATGTAACCTCGACCTAGAATATACAGATTGTTCATGTGCTAAAGACATATCATAGGGACAGTGATTATTTGGGGGAGATAGTTTGCGCACTTAATACAAATTTGTATGAATACTATTAATACGCTTACTAACTGGTATTGACTAATGATAGGGCGTCTAGTTAGTCCGCACTCGTGGCAACCTGCCTATTCCTACCCTTAAGCAGTAATGCATTTCGGTTTGAAAGCAGGGCAACATTATACTGTAAAAATTGAGACATAGAACTCATCTTTCAAGGTGTGTGGTGGCATTTAAGTTGTTGATGTCTCTGGGATCCGGTAACCACTTCCCACCAAGCTGGCTTGTCTACCCATCTAAGCCAAAAAAACATAAAAAAAAACAAATTTGCATCTTCTGATATATGGCCATTTTTATTTTTACTACGGATCATATTACGGTCGGTACCTTGCCTAAAACAAAATTTAAGGGTTGGCAGAAGAATAATGTGTTTACTATGTACCCTTTATTCCGAAACTATTTAATTGAGAATATTAGTCGAATCGATTATTCTTATATCAAACACGATGGTGGGCCACGACTTATAGATAGGTAAAATATGTCATGGCCCAATCCAATAAGTAATGGCGAATGTAGCTGTGTACTACCAGTTAAGCCGAAAGCTTCTCTGTTCATCTACGTAATAAATATAAATATACTTTATTAATAGTAACTAGAGTAGTAGTCGAAATTCGACTATAATTAATTGGAATTGTAAGTTTGTACACTATTATGATTGTATTTCATACTTCTAAAATCACAAATTTCTCCAAGACTACACAGCTAACAAAGACAAACAATATTTAATCTATTTCAATTTGACAACAGACGTCAAGAACAAAAGTTTGACAATAAATAGTATGCATGCGTGTGTGCGTCAAATACATGGTATGTAGTGTGTGTAATGTTTTATTTATTGATTTAATGTACTTTTACGCATTATTTTAAAAACATATTGGCATTGTGCACTTCTTCTCTATATTCTCTATAGGTGTGGAAAATTTCATACTCCTCCGTCCGCGCAATTTTCGTAAAAAGGGATACAAAGTTTTTGCTTCACGTATTAATATTTACACTTAATTACGACACGATACTCGTATACTCAGATGCCAGAGATCTCATCGGACAGAGATAGACTTTAGATATGATTATCGAATCATGGTTATTGGTAATAATTGAAAATATCTTAGTAGAACTTTATAAAACTTCAGTTGTTTCAATGTATGTTGAAGAATGATTTTCTTTGCCGGTCGTTATTTCACTGGTTCTACTCCGACTTATTTGATTGCGTGGTCGGGGTTGGCGCCGGTTGAGACATAGCCCGGGTTTATTGCTCTACTTAAATAACTCCCTCTTCGGTCACGAATACCACACAACTCATTATTACCTTTTGATTCGACCTTACAAACAGAACAAAAATATGTCACCAAAACAAATGGAATATATTTTGTTTTGCCAATAACAAAAGAAAACAAACAACAAAATGTGTTTTGTTTGTCGGATTATATATGCTCACTGATTCTGTTTAAAGAGCTTTTTCGCATGGTAATAATTTTCATTTTCGCTTTCAATATCGAGTAACTTTTAAAGCAAAAATTAACAAAAAACTAAGTATATATTTCTTGTTATGTTCTCAAGAATTCTTGTTAGACTATTCTAAATACTTATTCATAAACATATTTTTAGTAAGTTTTATTTTTTTGAAGGGAGCTTGTTAAAGCTTAACAAAGGGCATGACCGGTCTGTCAATAGCATCAGTACAGGTGTCACCTTCAGAAACATGAGATACGAATCACACAATAGATATATTTTCTACAACAAAAATTAATGAACATGTACCACTGATTTTTGTTAAATACCTATTCATTCTATTGTATGAAAAGTGTATATTTGTTAAATGAATTTAATAAATCGCGTACACGTGAGAAGGAATTAAGAATTTTAGAATACTTGTATTATTTACGATCCCTGTTGTGTTATTAAAATTCATTAAAGACGTTTTTCATGTAAATAGAATAAATAATAAAATTCTGATCACGTTTTTGTTTTAAAGCTGAGGGAGGCGAAACTTAAGGCGTGAGGTGTCATTTTAGATGAAAGGCCTCGAGATGATGGTTCGCCCAACGTCGACGGGCCAACGTACCGGAAAATAGCCTGCTCCGTAGCGATACTACGTTCTCTTAGACGCTCTGACTTAAACATACAATTGCCTGTTCTATTTAAATCGGATGTATAATAGACGAGAAACGAATGAATGCGGATTTTTTCAGCCTTAAATTGCTTAGTTTGACTTCGACTACTGGCTCGGAGAAAAAAAAAAAAAATTATTTTGTTTCTGTTTATTCATGTTTGGTTGCGCTGGTTTAGAACTGTTAGTTTTTGGTTTCTGAAGATAGCAACATTTAATTTGGTTTTGTAAATCCTGTCCCATCCCTCTCTCGCACATTACCTAGCGACGCGTGCGAGCGAGATCGCGTGGCGACATCGGCTCAAGAAGAAAATGTAATGGCTGTACTAAATAAGTGAAATTGTTGGTGTTTCTCATCGTCTATCTGTACGAGCTTACAGTAAGGACTACATAAGGTACTGTGCATCCTTCCTTTACCGCATAACTGCCGCTTGATCTTGTTTCTGTCCGCAGTCTGTGTCCTACAATTTGTAACTACCAAATTTCAAAAATTTTACAATATTTCGTGGTTTTTGCCTATTTCGCGTCTGCAATGTTCACCATCATCGTAATTGATTAGATACATATAATCAAGAAATACCTTCCACTGTATATTTTTGAGTTGCTACAACTTCTTTGTTTTGTGTTGGAACGAAGTTCCTTATTGATGAACTCCGCCCATTGACACAAATCGTTAGAGTCGAGTAAAGAATATACAAAGTATTATTAGTTATCTACAATTGGTTAAAAATGCGACAAACACTATATCAACACTTTTTCAATAAAAAATTTTAATTTGTAAAGACTCATTAGTGTTAAACATTTTATTATGTCAGTAAATATGTTAAATTAGGAAAGCAGGTATTTTTGTTCATGGTTACTTGTTTAAGATTATCAATTTCTATAAGTTTCAGTTAATTACGTGAGCGATCTTGAAAGATAACCGGGGCATAAATTTTGAAGGATCTATCATAGATTATGTTGTAAATGTGGAAGTTTCGGATTTTATCTTCAATAATTTGTCTTCGGAGATAGATCCTCGCATCTAACGAGGTAACATCGTGTGACGTCTCACCGTGACGACTGACTATAATTCATTCCGGCTGCCTGTCGACAATTCCATATAAACGGAGAGTTTACCTGCACACCCGAAATTCCAGTTCGCACAGCGACGATTAAGTACCTTTTGTCGTTATTACGCCAGGGTCACGCTTCCTCTGAAGCGGGTCAAACCGTTTCTCTCATCTTTTTTTCATTCTCTGAGTTTTAGTAGATACAGAAAAATATTATATATTTTTTTGAAAATCTGAATTTTGCCGCCATTGATTGACAATGTAATTTAGAATATAAACAAAGGAATTCGTTGAAATTTCTACGTTTTCTCGATAATACCCTTATCTGCCGTAAATTTTTTATTTAATTCATATTTAAATTCGCCAGGGGCATTTGGTGTTCATCTGAACATTACTAATAAGTGATCTTGAGACTAGTATTGATAAAATTAGTTATGACAGCTATACACCACCGTAGTTTAATCAACTTAAACTTAAAAAACTTATACTCAATATAATAATGCAAATTCAATAAGAACCCAGAACAAACGAGTTTTAAAACTGACTTTTCTACATACATCTGACACGATCTAGATTCGACCGTGAAATTATGAAAATAAGTGTTGTTTCACTTTACTTATTGCGATGAACGCAGGACTATTGCCCCTTTGATGTGTCTATCTATTTTTTTGTGCCTGTCTTTTCCCGCTTTTCTCGAATAAATGGACAACGGTAAAGGACGACAAAGGTCGATATTGCATTTATTTGAAGCCCGATGTGAACAGACCGTGCTAATAGCTAAACTGGGCTTGTATTGATCCGAACTTATTTTAGTAGAAGCGAGCCAGACTGTTCAAGCATGTTTTCGCTAAAAGCTTATACTAAAATTGTACCTCTAGTGTGAATGCTAATAATATCTACAATTTGATGAAAATGTTTATTTGATAGAAAAGGTTTCGATATGATTAAATATAAATTATTTTGTTTTTCAAGTGTGTCAAATAAAATAAAAAAGTCAGTGAGAAACATATTCCACGTTTGGATGACAGAATAAATAAATAAACAATCTATATATTAATACGTGAATCAAAAACTTTGTATCCCTTTTTACGAGAATTGCGCGGACGGAGGAGTATGAAATTTTCCACACTTATAGAGAATATAGAGAAGAAGTGCACAATGATAATTTTTTTTTTAAATAATGCATAAAAGATACATTAAATCAATAAAGAAAACATTACACACACTACATACCATGTATTTGACGCACACACGCATGCATACTATTTATTGTCAAACTTTTGTTCTTGACGTCTGTTGTCAAATTGAGAATAGAATATGGTTTGTCTTTGTTAAAAAAATTTATAGTGTAGTCTTGGCGAAATTTGTTATTATAGTAGTATAAAATACAATCATAATAGTGTACAAACTTACAATTCCCATTAATTATAGTCGAATTTCGACTACTGCGGGACCTCTAGTAACATTTAAAGACGGATAAAATCCCATCAGAGTATTTGATGTTTACTTATTATAAAACGAATATGACGCACACGATATTCACACGGACGATAATAATGTGAAGTGGTACATATCCACAGTTGAAACAACCATAAATTTTGGATTAATATCGGAGAGTAGTGGAGTCAGGTGATACAAGTTTGTTGAATACAGACTATTTCAGATATGAAACACGAGCTTGTAGATCTATAAGGATATATGTATGAGAGCTTTAAACATAAATAATACTGTGTGTTTCATCAAGTGTTCCATCTTATAGTTTCCGCCTCAACGTAACTCTTGAATGCCAAAGCCAACAGTATTTAAAAGAAAATTACGATATAATACAATAGCATAAAGCATTGAAATCCCTTCTATTAAGAAAAAAAAACCGAAGTTTTAAAACCATTTACACGACGAGTAGATTTCAAGTTTTTAAAAGTGAATGTTGTGAATATTTAAGCAACTTTTCAAATAATATTTTGAAGATAAAAGCGAAAACTCCTCATCGTCTGATTTGAATTTAAAATACTTTTTGCGAACAATGAGATGCCCATCATTCTCCCGCGACGCCTCTGTGTTTGAGTCTATCCATCATTGAGCTATCAAAATCTCTCTCAGAATCATTCGCTTTTATTTTATAATTATTATACTCTCGCACCTGTCTTCTTTGTAAAGAGGCCTATGAATATTATACTTTGTACATGGCTTTTAATTATCATTTTAATATTATACGCGTAAGTGGTCAATCTTCAAAAATATTGCGACTGTTGATTTATTAAAGTAATTTCTTAAATTTAGTAAAAATATGAAATATTTTCAGTCACAAATTTGAGCAGATTTTTAGAGTGCGATATACTGTGGAAATAATCCGCCATAAATCTCGGTAAGGCAAGGGTTCCTGCGGAAAACTACCTTACGTTTAACATTTTTATCTATTCCTTTAGCTTTTTGGTTTCAAACATAATTTTCTCGCATCTTCAACAGACAGATTTATGGGCGGAAAAAAATTATCTTTGTAATTTATCGTCACTGATGCACTGTCGCGACTTTCAGACTTGCGATTGAGTACAGTTCGTCTTTGCCTACGTCTTTTACTAGGGTCAGTGTTAGCAGCACTCCCGGTTTGAGCCCGGTGAGCTCACCTACACGTCAAAGAGAAGGTAAAATAGCCTCTCAAGGGTATCAGCATAGGTAGGAAAAAAAAAAGAAAAAAAAATCTTACGTCTCAGTATTTTCCCCGATATTATTTCGATCGCCACATTATTCTAAAATTTGGTAGTTGTATGAAGTAAACTAGTATAGGTAATATAGGTAGATACCGTCCTGTCTATTTCTGCTCCAGCTAATGTTGAAGAATTTGAAGAATTGGTGGGTCGTTCATTCCGGGACTGCATTGGTGATTTTTGAAGTGAAACTCCTTTGCACGCATGAGGGTAATTTTTTTACGGATGAAAAGCGATAATAATACTATTAGTGACACGAAAATACATGTTTCACTTTATCGGTACTGGTTTTTTATTTAAGTATTAAATGTCAGCACTGAATTTGTACGCATTTTTTTTGATAAAAGCTGTTTTCATTATAGTAATTGTTGTAGCGTTTAATGTAATTTGTATAAATAAATAAACAATACAGGATAAATGTGTTTTTTACTTTTTCGTCTGGATATACGTAACCAGGCGGTCTGATCAAGTACCGACCACGCCCAATGTTGTTTTTTTTTATTGCCCTTGTAGGCAGACGAGCATACGGCCCACCTGCTGGTGAGTGGTTATTCAGCAATCCCAGGGGCAGAGCCAAGCCGTTGCCTACCGTTGAGTACTCTCCACAAGCCTCGTTTGAAAAAGGACAAGTCATAGCGCTCGGCTCCAGGTAGTATGGATGAACTCTACTCCGGTGTGGGGGGGGGGGTGCGATAGTAAAAACGAGATGATGGAATCATCTCAAATAATTCTTCAGAGCACTCCCCATGGAACATGCGATACAAAATGCAGAGAGAAGCGAAGTCCCTCCGCAGACCTAGAGGGTCCAAACGATCCGTGAGAACGGGATTATCGACAATCCGAACGGCCCTCTTCTGTATGGAGTCAAATAGAAGTAGCTGGTATTTGGGCGCCCCAGCCCAGAGGTGGGAACTGACTGCTTGACTTCGAGGATCGGACGAGAACGGTGTATTCAACATGGCATCGACGCGTCGTCGATGTCGATGTTTTCATCGCTAACGTCGCGACGTCGCTAGGTACCAATGCACCGGATGTCTTATCCTTTAGGCCACGACGACTTAGCTAGTACATATATGTGGGATGGTATGGCGAAATCTAGTGGGTATTTAGTATAACAACAAAATCTTTTATTCTTTCAAAAAAATACTACATACACATTGGTAACATCGTTATGTCAATCTTATATCTGTCATTTATATTTTCTTCTTTTAAAATAAAACTAGTGTGCCAGTGTGAATTAACCAAAAAGTACCGATATCCCACTTATATACAGTGTGTAAACAGTGCGTTAAATTTATAAATAAACATTAGGAAATTGTAACATTTACAAATAGCATACGGCATTTTAATTTTCCACTCGTCATTTGAGAATTTAATATACTCTTTTTTATAAAATATAAAATAAAAATATTTCTTAAATTCTCTTTTCTAAATTTGAATTTTAGAAATATAATTAATTATTTCTAACATTGAAAAAAACACGTGGCGTTTTAATTTACATTTAAAAAAAAATTGGATTTTTATAATAATTATTCTAAAATTATTTTGTATTAGTATAGATAAATTTAAATTAAGGTTGTTTTTTTTTTCTATTTACAAAAAATCCCGAGGAATTTTAATTTAATATTCATCATCTAAGACTTTACTATGATTATAAATATAAAAATTAGTTTGCCAAAGAACATTCACTTCTGACATGTCATTGTGTACTTTGACGGACGCACTTTTTTAATTTCAAATCAACCTAGATTGGCATTGCAAATACAATAATAACCACATTTATCTACGGACTGGCAGAGCGATTAGCTGATAGCCGAATATCTATATATTAATACGTGAAGCAAAAACTTTGTACCCTTTTTTACGAAAATTGCACGGACGGAGGAGTATGAAATTTCCCACACTTATAGAGAATATAGTGAAGGAGTGCAGAATGCTAATATATTTTTTTATTATGTATTAATAATACATTAAATCAACAAAAAAAACTTTACACACACTACCATGTATTTGACACACACATATGTATATTCTATGTTATTGTCTTACTTTTGTTGCTTATAGTCTGTGGTCAAATTGATAATAGGTTAATCTATATATTAATACGTGAAGCAAAAACTTTGTATCCTTTTTTAAGAAAATTGCGCGGACGGAGGAGTATGAAATTTTACACACTTATAGAGAATATAGAGAAGAAGTGCACAATGCTAATATTTTTTTTAAATAATGCATAAAAGATACATTAAATCAATAAAGAAAACATAGCACACACTACATACCATGTATTTGACGCACACACGCATGCATACTATTTATTGTCAAACTTTTGTTCTTGACGTCTGTTGTCAAATTGAGAATACATTAAATATTGTTTGTCTTTGTGAATATTTTTTATAGTGCAGTCTTGGCGAAATTTGTGATTATAGAAGTATTAAATACAATCTTAATAGTGTACAAACTTACAATTCCAATTAATTATAGTCGAATTTCGACTACTGCGGGACCTCTAGTATTGTTTATTTGTCTATAGTGTACTCTTGACGAAATCTGTGATTATACAAGTATAATAGTTTTTGACAATAGAACCATAATAATGTTCAAACTTATAATTACAATTAATTGTAGTCGAATTTCGACTACTGCGGGACCACTAGTAAACTCAAATCTATGAGTGTAGTTAAATTTCATGAATCATTCGCATCTCGTCTCTGATTTATACATCGTGCACCTATCTGTAATGTACTCTTTCAAAGACCTTTTTCGATTTCTTTACCTAATCCCTTAATGGTGCTGTTACTGAAGTCGAGAGGGAGGGGAGGAACCTGGTTCGACTGTGGCTGTTACCTGTTTGTTACAACGGAGGCTGCGTTAGCCTAACTACTGCCATAAATTGTAGAAGTGGCGAAGCGTTTTCTAGGTTTTTCGTGAAAAGTCTTTAGAGAGCACTCAAGGGAACAGTTCAAGCGAAGATTTCTTGTGTGAATTAAGTCAGTTGTCCGCATATACAAGTCGAGCGGACGGTGTAGTGAAATAATAAAGCAGAAAATGGTTTTAGTTAAAAATATAACTAAAAGCTTATATAATAGCTGTAAGATTTTTTTCCACATTGACCATATTATTATGTCTAACATTAGAATTTTTATTACAAAACATTAAAAAAAGTACAATAAAAACTTGTTACATTTGGTATTATTATTTTATATATATTATATGTATGTAGCTGGGCGTGGTTAACTTAGTATTACCGCGGAGATCGGCGTCGTTGGTCGTCGACTATCGCCTCGACGACCCGTCAGTCGGGCGTCCTCGGGGTAGAGCCGCGAGTTTGGTTGTAGTGTTGACCGCGGAAACCCCCCCTACTCTGACCGGGTTTTGACCCCGGACGGAGATCGGACGTCGGGTGTAAGAGTGCAGGTGAGTCGTTTAGTGCGGTAGGGCCCTAAAATATCCTTGGGCCTGCAGCCTGCTCCCAACATCTGCAGATCGTCAAGTCCCTCATACCCCGCGCGTCCCCTAGGCGCGGGGATCACGTAGGAGGTACGGTCCCCGGCTCGAAAAAAAAAAGGTCCACTTAGTACTAAGAGTCTAGCGCAAAGGATCATTATCACAATATGAAAGCCACTACACGGGGTCAAAATCTACCACTCTTATACCCATAATACAATGAACAAACACATCGACATCATATTTAAAGTTGCAGCATTGTGTTGAACTCTCTGACAACTTAAAATTAAGTGGAATTCGTCCACCAATAGGTACAAATCGATTAAAAACCGTTTCAGCGTTCAATAAAAAGAAATGACTAATTTTAATGTAAACACTAACGTCTGAACGAGTAAATCTAGGTGTATTGCCTGAAGACAAGGAGTTTATAACAAAACCGAGGCCAGCAAATTGCGGACTCAGTGCAACCAGCTCGCTTGGCTCCGGGGAAATTAAAGCAGTTTATTTAGAGACAACAGGACATATGCTAAGGGTAAATTAGATGCATTGATGGTGCACGTATATTTAAATAATTTAGAGTTTAAATACACTGGATTTATTTGATTTCAGACAATAGTAGCTAGATTACTGAATATGCTATTAAATTTTTAAGTTAAATAGTCTCTATATATAAAAATGAATTGCTGTTCGTTAGTCTCGATAAAACTCGAGAACGGCTGGACCGATTTGGCTAATTTTGGTCTTGAATTATTTGTGGAAGTCCAGAGAAGGTTTGAAAGATAGATAAATATGAAAATGCTCGGAATTAAATAAAAATAACAATTTTGTTTTTCCTTTGATGTGTCCCCCGTCGGACCGATTCCTTTTGTTTGTTTTAAGTTTATTTTGTACAAAACTTTAGGTCTTTTATTTATCGATTGCGGCACTACGAAGTCTGCCGGGTCAGCTAGTCTTTATATATAAAAATGAATTGCTGTTCGTTAGTTTCGCTAAAACTCGAGAATGGCTGGACCGAATTTCGCTAATTTTGGTCTTGAATTATTTGTGGAAGTCCAGAAAAGATTTAAATGGTAGATAAATTTGAAAATGCTCGGAATTAAATAAAAATAACAGTTTTGTTTTTCCTTTGATGTGTCCCCGGTCGGACGGATTCTTAAGTTTATTTTATACAAAAGTTTAGGTCTTTTATTTATCGATTGAGGCACTACGAAGTCTGCCGGGTCAGCTAGTAAAAAATAAT
This sequence comes from Bombyx mori, assembly GCF_030269925.1. NCBI lineage: Eukaryota > Metazoa > Arthropoda > Insecta > Lepidoptera > Bombycidae > Bombyx > Bombyx mori. Next base: position 12,530,669 of record NC_085111.1, read on the forward strand.
TTTCATCCAGTTATTTTTTGTAACTTGAAAATAAATGCATTAAGGAAATATAATATCTTATATAAGAGGCTATTATTCTGTGTCATAACACAGATAAGATACGTTAGCGTCATTCAGGTTTGTGTGTTCTTTAATCACGATTAAAGTTCTTTAGCAATTACTAAACTCAATGTAGGCAATCCGTTCGTCTATTCAGAGAGTAAAATAAAAACGCATTTTTAGTTGTTCATGAATAAATAGCTTCGACTTTAACATATCATGTTTTCCTATTACTTTCGTATTCAATTCAACTCACATTACCTTTTACAATATAAGTTTCCTTATTTTGTTTGGTGTAACGGAACTATTGTTTTGAACTATTGGAACTATTGTTTTCCAATAAACGAAATTCAGTTTGACTATGGTAAAAGAGAATGATGATAAAACAAAATTGTTTTGAACGCGGCTAACGATCAACAAGCAAACATCACGTCGCGGATTGTCGCGCGACATTTCCCGTACGCCATCGATTTCATCGACAAGAAAAATAATATTTATGACATTCGCAACTCAAACTTTTTCTATTATTCCCTAGTTTGTTTCACTTTTTCAACTGAAACAAAAGTAACATGTTTTGGAGACAGAGAACAGCAAAAAATATTACCGTGACGCGAATAAAGGGAAATGTATTATTTTTTTACAGGTTATCGAACTCTTGTGCCTACGTTATATAAGCGTGAGTTCGACTCGATCTGCTTGAATTTACGGACCTAGAAGTATGTAGGTTCTTATATAGACAAAGTTTAACAAAATTCATAAATCAAGGTTTTATTTTTTTATTGGGTAGATAAGTGAACGAGATCAAAGACACCGTGAAACCACCACCCATCTTGATATTTGAGGACGTCGTCTCAATTGAACTATATAACGAATGTCCAACTCCTCAGACTTGAACGTAATGCGTTTGTTTCATGTGTTCCGAAATAGACAGTACGGTCTCTTACGACTATAATCCTTTCATAATATCATCACACGAATCCCATCTGAATAATTTTATCGTAATATATCTTTAAATATTGTTACGCGCTGGGGTTCGGGATAAATAAAATAAAAAATACCGAAGTATAAATTAAAACTGTATTCAACTTAAAACACTCAACAAATACTTTAAAACTCTCAATTCGCTTCTTCCGCTTCACTTCAGGTGATCCGTTCGCTGTTTCGCTTTGAGTAGTTCCGATTACTGACTGACTGCGTGTCATCTCTGCAACACTTTTATAGCCAATACCACATCCGTAGAATTACCGAGAATATTCCACACATTTCGAGTATTGTGTTTCCGCTATCTGACAATAGATGGCGTTGTACTTCTCGAGCGTTCTAGGTGCTACTAGATCCTTCGATATTCGTTCGACTATTCGGCGATAGATGGCGTTACTCTTCCCGGCATAACAATAATAATAACTGTTTTTAGTACAATTCAAAATGTTATCTCCAAAATACATTATTAAATTAATATTGTATTTGTAATCTACATTCCTTTATTTGCGTCCACGAGTTTTCCTGCTCCATCAATTATATAAACAATTCACAATCGTGACGTAATTGCTCGATTGCATCCCGTTCCCTGCCTATTGTTTACCAGCGTACTTTATGTCGTCTCTGTCGGCTGAATTGGTACGTGTGTATCGCGAAATAAATATAATAGCAATCTATTATTTCACGTTATGTGCCTGTTTTTTCTACTTTATATGCTCCGAAAAGGCGGTAAAACAGTAGTGTTTTAAAAAGAAATCCGTAATAATTAGAAGAGCAGTAAGAGCAGAACCAGCAGCGAAGAAAAACTTCGGAAAATATAAAGAAAAGCCGTCGAGGCAGTTTTATAATATTGTTTTTTGTATTAGCCTTCGCTTGGCAAGTGAACAAGAAACAACTGAAAAACATACTTCAACTAAAACATATAACACGGCTTGTGAAAGTAACTGAATCAAAACACTTCGATCGAAAATGTTCACGTAATAAAATAAAGAGTGAATCTGTTTTAATGCATATTAAAGAGTTTTTGATCACGCCTATCCAGGTGTGATACTTTTATCGTTATAACTGATCAAAAATATTGCGTTGTAAAATTCTATGAGCGCGAGGGTGAGAATCGCGATTCAAGTTTATTGCTTTTGATCTACAAATTATTGTCTGTCGAAATCTATGATGGAAATTGACATAAAAGCGATGTATATTTGATTTGTTTTTTACGTCCACGTAATTCATAGTACGTATTTTTTTTATTGCTCGAGCAGGCAGACACGCGCACAGCCTACCTAATGGTAAGTGGTTACCGTCGCTCATGGACGTCAGCAATGTCAGGGGCAGAGCCAAGCCGCTGCCTACCGCTTTAGTTTACCGCGTTTGCAGTGATTATTTTTGGCACTTACATTCTAGCTCTGGACTAAACTCAAATTAAATTAATTAAAAGATAATATTAAAACCTTCACGAAATTTACCTAAAATATAGTAACGATGTGCATCAAACGAAATGGGTGAACCGGAGACGATTCCGGCATTTTCTCCAGGCGACATTTTTCACTCTTTTTTTATTTCTAGCACCCTCCAATATCAATTTGAATAATATGCCTCAGGCTGGTTTTATGTCAATTAATTCATTAGGGTGAGAAAATTCTATGGCTTATTGCCATGACCTTAATTGTAACTAAATTCAAAATTTCACATTAAAAAGTAGTAGCAGTAGTAAAATAGTAACGATTTAAACTCTTCGATATCGTTTTATTATGAAATTACAAATCTTTTTATTACGTTGGGTATTTTATTAATAAGCACCTGTTTCTTTGTTATTTTTACTACATAATGATGTTTTCATTCATTAGTACGTTGTTTGTGTATTTATTTTCCTTATTAGCGAGAAAAATTATTTCTGGATTTTCACAATAACATCATTCAATTAGCTCGTACTTTGATATATTAATGGCCGTCGACCTCGTGATGTTATAGTAAAAATATAAATATGAAATGAAAACATTTACTGTATTTCTGTATTTATTTTGAGGTAAAACACACACGAAGATATAAATAGTAATCCTAAACGTAAAAACATATATGTAATGCATAAGAGTAAAAACCAGTAAAATTAAATCGTTTTGAATGTGCAATATAAATAAGTCTAATTTCGGGTGAACTGTATGTTAAGAAATTTCGAAATAAGTAAATGGGCAAACGAATTGGTGCCGATTGATTTTTTTTTTTCTTATTTTTTTTTGAGTAGATGTGTGGACGAGCTCACAGCCCACCTGGTGTTAAGTGGTTACTGGAGCCCATAGACATCTACAACGTAAATGCGCCACCCACCTTGAGACATAAGTTCTAAGGTCTCAGGTATAGTTAAACGGGTGCCCCGCCCTTCAAACCGAAACGCATTACTGCTTTACGGCAGAAATAGGCGGGGTGGTGGTACCTACCCGCGCGGACTCACGATAGGTCCTACCACGAGTAAAGTGATTACTCGATGTTGAGTGATTACTGGAGTTCACCTCTAGTAATGCGATCGAAGTCTCTGTTGTGTAGGAATAACAACTATCCAGTCCTACAGACCCGAACACGCGATTGCTTACTTCAATATAAATGAAGCAGATAGTTTCCGTCGTTTAAAAAAAACATTAGCTACGGCGAGCAAATCAGCTAGCGGCCGATATGTTTTTAAGCGATTATTGGAGCATGCGGGCATTATAACGAGATTCCTTGTGCTCAAACCGACCATGACACTTATGATACTTCAAAATTTTTTTTAAGGGATTTTATGACCTGGTTTATGAGCTGAGACCTTTAAGTCATGTCTTATTTTAATTTATATTCATATTTTTATGAAAAATGATATTATGGAGTGAAATGAAATGAAGATGATTAATTTGAGACATTAATCAACTAGGATGAAATTAAATGAAATGAGATGATATGGAATGAAATATAATCTCAGTAAAATGGTGGTCATTTATTAAGATTTTTTCAGTGTACTTTTTGGAAGATCTCGAGAAGTTACGTCCAGCGGCTTTGTTTCATTTTCCCACATTTGTGCACTTTCACAGATATTAAACAGTTAATAAACCACCAAACAGTTAATAAACAGTTAATATTACACATTTAAACCCGAAGAAACACTAAATAGACAAAATAAAACAAATCACACAACTTCACTCTCCGCGTTCCCGCCAAAAAGTCCACTTCAAATTATTTATCTCGCCCAGAGTACTTGGAACTAGTGACACGACCATATCTAGCTTCATATTCCGTGGCAGATACCAAAATTTATAACTAAATGCGTATCTTGGCGTGTGGTAAAAAAAAAGATGTCAAAGCGTATTTATTCTATTAACATGTATAGCAACTACCGCCCTGTCTGTTTTTGGGGTGAAGCATGCTGCGTTTCGATTTTAAGAATCGGATAGCCAGTGCTCGCAGAATCGATTTTTTGACAACATGTCACATTACTAAGGTAGCGATATTTTGTGATGTCTACGAGATCCGGTAACTATACATTAAAAACAATAGAGCCACGAGAACATCAGTTGAACTACAAAAATAACAAAAACATACGTTCAGTTCACACCGGGTAGAAGTAAAATTTTCAGAAATATCCTATTTCATTCCCTCGCAGGATAAATCCTCTGGATGTTTCTTATGTTTCGTCGATTTTCTAATGAAAACGGTGTTAAAAATATTTTTTCTTTTCCAAATATAATTTCAATGTAATTCAACATCTTTATTTATAATATTACTAAAGTATACGCGTTTATTTTCTTTATAATAAACGCAATGATAATAACGACCACCTCAGCATCGGAAGTTTGTTATTATTTCTAATTTCTCACAGTAGTCGTACGCTAAAGATTTATGTTTTATTTCAACGAATTTCAGCGTATCCAAGTTTGTGCATATGCAGTGGTTCTCTGGTCCTGAACAGGACTGCAGCGCTCACCGTTTGCAAATTGAATTTCTAAGTTATTCCACAAGTTCTGAAGGCACGAATGAAGTGAGCTCGTTCTCGGTTGTTGTTTCCATCGACTTGGGACTTGATGATTGAAACCCAAGGCGCACGGGCTACGTAACTACAATCTATAACTATTTTGAGGAACATTTCGTTCACAGAGCTGCAATATTTTTTTTAATTAATCTGTCCTATAAGAACATCAATCAGAAGATCCAAGCTGACGTCTCGGCCTTCTGGATTTACTATTATCAGCATCAGTTGCAGTTTCCTCGGCTTTTCCTACTCTGTTAGTTGTTTTGAATTATGATTTGTAAAACATAATCGTTATTCTAACGACATTGATGTTTCGAGTAGTCTTATGAGAACGCTGACCGTCCGCATTTATAGTTAACAATTAGAATGGTCATTAGACTATCTAAATCAACGAAAACTAAATATAAATCTAAAAATAGAAAGTGAAAAGTAAATGAGTTTATTTCAACTTGAAATGAACTCATTTGATGAAAGTACTTGTGAGATATCTATTGAAACATTGATGGTATACCAGGGATCTACCCTAAAGTTTCAAAAACAATTATACAAAGCTTTATTGCAACCGGATGCATCGAACAAATAAAGAATCAAACACAGGCACTAATAATCGGAATTTAGAGATTTTAGTATTTACATTATAATAATTTTTTTATTGCTTAGATTGGTGCGCGAGCTCACAGCCCACCTGGTGTTAAGTGGTTACTGGAGCCTATAGACATCTACAACGTAAATGCGCCACCCACCTTGAGATGTAAGTTCTAAGGTCTCAAGTATAGTTACAACGGCTGCCCCGCCCTTCAAACCGAAACGCATTACTGCTTCACGGCAGAAATAGGCGGGGTGGTGGTACCATGCGGACTCACAAGAGGTCCTACCACCAGTAATAAGATCCTACCACCAGTAATCAAAAGATCCGTTTTATTATAAATTAAAAGTAATAATAAAATTAAAAGAGCCGTCGAGCTTTGGTTCATTATTTATCTTCTTGTTCTTAAGAAAATTGTAGAATTTGATGAATTTTAATATGAGTAAACATAAATATTATAAGTAATTTCGATATTTTTTTTCGTTTTCTTATTCTCTGAGTTAGAGATTAGGTCTGAGTGAAATCGAAACGATGCCCCTGAGAGATAACTCGTTCATTCCATGCTAAAATGAGATTGAACCGTCTTTGTCAAGACGTGAATTCAAAATACTCGATTTGCAATTTTGTTCGGTCACGAAGCGAGCCGCAGTCTTTTTTTTTTGTTCAAATCTGGAATCTGCGTAACGAACGTGATTACATTTTTAATTAGATTTATTTTTCCTGGTCGCTTGGGGAGTGAGTGCCCGTGGCCTCGCGTGAGACTTATGCATTAACACACCCTCTCGTGCTGCGTACTCAACGATAATTGTTATTATTAACACCGGATTCTATAATTAAACATAAACTTTATTTCTACAGCGATAAGGCGGGTTTTCGTGAGTAACTTAATAGGATACTTTTTCCCATTATTTAACGTTACTTTCCTTACTTTTATAACATATCACATGTTTCCGGTTTTCACTATTGAAATCGTGGTAAAAATGTAATTATACATAGTATGATTAAATTTACATAACATCGTAATTTTATTAGACAGAGTTTTTTAAATTTAATTCATTGAAACTTACCTAAAGACTTGTCTTTGGTAAATGTGAATTGTCTATTTTTAGATACTATGTTTGTTTACATGTGTAAAATCTAACAAGTAAATGCATGTTGCTTCCAAGTAAATCTAAAATTACAAGCCCTTGTAAAAAATCATAATTCATCAAAACTTACATTTTCCCGAAGCAATAGCTGCCTCATCCATCATTATCGCTCCGACTTTTCTTCCATGCGCAGCCAGGAGGTCAGTCAGGGTACAAAGGAGCTCAACACTAAGACATAGTATATCTCACAATTTGTTAACAAAAGGTTGGGAGTCGTACTTTTTAATTTATTGCTTTCCGGACACCCACCTTCGTGAAAGGCCCCTTTTTATAACTTTGAAGATAACGCATTTCTCACTTACCCTCGCGATACGAAACGTAATGTTTTGTAAAAAAATATTCCTGACAATTTCTCTGGCCGAAATCATGCTTTTAATATCAGAGTAAACGACTTTTTACGTGAGCGTATCATACACCGATAGTAATAAAACAAATGGCTACCATATTATATAAATATGGGGTCATGAAGATTGAATTGTATTTAATAATAACATCTTGCTTTACGATTAGGTTTTAGTACTTAGAACTTATTTATTAGCAAAAAGTATGTGAAACGAAAAGTACGGGCTCAAGGCCCACGTGGTGCTAAGTCGTTACCGGTGACCGTAACCATTATCACTACGTGAATATCCCTATCCACTTTGTGGTCTTAATCTCGATAGTGTAGTGTAACGGCTGTGTCATCTTTCAAACTGGAGCCCATTAGTGCTTCGCGGCAGGTATGGGCAGGGTGGTAGTGGTAGTAACTACCCTTGCGGGCTCACAAGACGCTCTACGTTGGCGGTGGTATTTTATACAAATTGATATTTTTGGTGGTAGGACCTCTTGTGAGTCCGCACGGGTAGGTACCACCACCCCGCCTATTTCCGCCGTGAAGCAGTAATGCGTTTCGGTTCGAAGGGTGGGGTAGCCGTTGTAACTATACCGAGACCTTAGAACTATATCTCGAGGTGGGTGGCGCATTTACGTTGTAGATGTCTATGGGCTCCAGTAACCACTTAACACCAGGTGGGCTGTGAGCTCGTCCATCCATCTAAGCAATAAAAAAAAAAGGTTCGATGTTTATTACACGATATTATTCCATCATCGTGAAAGTCATTCGTGAACTTGTGCTAAGCAACTTCTCTGTGTTTGTAGTGCGTATATAAACCTTAGACGCTTTCATAATTTACTTAAACTGAATTTACCTGTTGGTGTAATGTCCACGAGCGGAGTGCACATTTGTCACCATTACGCGGTCGTAACACGTGAACTGCCTAATGCGAGTAGGGCGTAGGCGCTGAAGCTCTGCGTAGCTTTAGGTAATCCCGGACGGAGCGCATAAATCGACCGTATGTCCGCTAAACGCACACAGTGAGTTACACTGACAGCACAATGTTCGCTTATCTTAATTGTCTCCCGAGATACGATCGCCCTAGAATTTATCTGCGGCACCGCCAGAATAAGTACGGCACTTTTTAGTGGTCCGACGTGCGCGGTAAAAAGTTTAACGATAGCGCTGGAGTGGTATCGCTGCGATAAGTCTACTTCTACTTTTAGCCATTAAAATTTGAACGCCATTTTTTTTATTTATTGCTTAGGAGTGAGGACGAGCTCACAGCCTAAGTGTGGTGGTGTTAAGTGGTTACTGGAGCCCATAGACATCTACAACGTAAATGCGCCACACACCTTGAGATATAAGTTCTAAGATCTCAGTATAGTTACAATGGCTGCCCCTCCCTTCAAACCGAAACGCATTACTGCTTCACGGCTGAAATAAGCGGGGTGGTGGTACCTACCCGTACGGACTCAAAAGAGGTAGGACCACCGCCATATTATGTACATAGATTTATTATTATTGACAATTCTTAATTTAAGCGGGTAGACACAACGAACACAAGTCTGTCTAATAAGTATGTTAACCAGTCTCTAGTACAATGATTTGTTCCTAATTACTTATTAATTTCATTTTAATAAATACAGAATCAATTAATTCAAATCGTTCATTAATTTTAGAGGTGAAACGTTGTTTATTTACAGAGACTCAGGAAAACGAACGGAGACTAACAAAATGAATAATGCATCAGACAATGAAATGCGAAAACCAAATCTGAATCCATTTTCAGTGCTTAGTCTGAAACTCCAATAAATATAAAATGTTTTGGCTGCTGCGGTTTTAAATTACAAATCCATTTGCTGGCTTGTTCTCAAGATTTAGCAAAAAAAGACAAAGCGACAGTTTTTCGCACACATAAGCATACTGAATCGATTGATTGCTTAGAAGGATGTCACATATTAAAACACTCACACAAATCATTCATGCACATTATTCCTTAATTTTTTTAATTTGTATATAGTGTAGGGTTAATTAATGAGCTCATGGCTAATATGGTGCTAAGTGGTTACCGGAGCCCATTGATATCATAGTGCGAATGCACAGCCATACGGCTTCAGACTTGAGGTTTGAGTGTCGTAGGAAGTACATGTGAATAAATTTCAAATTGAAAAACACTTTAATTTCAGCCGTCCAAAGGTTACATGAACGAATATCTTTTGTTTTGTTTAATGTTCATATGCGTCACACTGCGTTATTCTTTGAATATGTAATAGGTATGATTATTTTCTTATATTTGCTTTCTAATCCTAAAATATCGCTTTCAAATATAAAAAAATCCACATAAAGCAATATAACGCCATTCTGCGTGCGAGATAATAAGATGCACCCACTACGCACCCACTCCTCGTCATTGCTAAAATATTAACTGTAACCTACGTCATTTTTTATGTAATTTTATTTCAGTGCTGCTTTTATGACATATTTTCAAACATCGAAGTTTTAATGACAATATAATATCGTATCGTATGATAATGATCGTAATGAAAACAAGTACATCTGGAAGACTGGTATGTTTCATCGAGCTATTGTTGGTAGTTCTCTGTCATCCATTCGTAGTAGCATATCTTCCATCCTTTTCCTACATAACTTCCTAAATCTACCACTATTTATTAAGCCAATTTCTGTTGAGAAGCAGTCATGCAAACGAACTTGTAGGGTAGAAAGCACGTCGTACCACAAAGATGGGATATTTGAAGTTTCAAGGTCGAAATAGGCATCGGGCGTGCTCTGACTCGACTACCCACTTAAAATGATTTGTGATAATACAAAAATTTAAGGTATACAATGAATATTCTACAATGAAATTTTCAATAAACGAAAAAGCAAATGCAACAGATCCGACATGTGAACTATCGCTGTAAAATTCAAGACATATATCTCTTGTGAATACGCCCGTCGTATCTTGAATCTGGTACTGCACAACGCAATCGGACAGTGCATAAAACAGGTACAAAACGGTTTCGCACGAATATATTTAATGGATGAAAGGCAAATAGCCGTTAACTCGCCAGTTGGCACGGTCTGATGCAGCCTCCGTTAATTTCAGGGGCGGTCATAGAACCAGTTAATGTGTCATGTTAATCGCATCGCGTTAAAATACGCACGGTTTCATTTTATAGCTTTCCGATTTAATCTACGTTCAATGGTGCCATAAACTTATGACGCACTTGCATTATTTGACTTTGTCTACATTTAGTGACTTGTTATAATTTGATAGCAAAAGCTTTTTTTATTGCTTGGACGGATGAATGACCTCTCTGGCCACTTGGGATTAAGTTATTATTGGAACCAATAAACATCAGCAAAGAAAATTGGGAGGTAGTAGTAACCCATGCGGATTCACAGAACGCCCTGCCAGCAGGGTTCTAATAAATCCAGGTTTAATATATTATCAACGAATTTATTTAGTACAACAGATAGTCGTTAGTAACAATGGCTTAGCTTTTAAATGAAAATATCATTTTTGAGTGAGATCACGTTTTTTCAGTAATTAGCTTCAGAAATCACTTTATACCGGGTGGACCGTGAGTTCGTCCGGCATTTTAAGGCAAACAAAAAAAATATTTACCTACATTTTTAGTGAAGGATAATGGGCGCGAGTTTTATCGTTCAAAATTCCGGAAGATAATGGAAATATTCTTCATAAATTTGGCTTTGACGTCCTCCTGGCGATAATGGTTATGAATAAAAATTTATTGGCCCCCAAGTACCCTTTCTATTCGGCGAAGCTCTGTCTCAATTAAAATCATATTATCTAGACAAAATGGTCGGCGCCATGTGGTAGGAACTGCTGCCACGGGTCTTATTAACAGCGAGTTATCACCGCTTTGTCCGGATAAAGTTTCTTTGATTGTGTGCCGATATGACTACATTTTAGAGAAATGGTCGGCTCTTTGAATGTCTTATCATTATCTAATCATTATTTAAATATGAAGACAAGTACCGAATTACTTACTTTGAAAAGTTATTCTAATTAATAAGTAATGGGGTTCAAAACTATTTCGATTGTTCGACAATTGCTGCTTAAAAATATTAAATTTTATTTAGCATTAGATTTTATTTGCGAATATGATGCTTGATTTAGTCCCAAAATAATTTAACGATTAACTCAAGAACATGATTTATTTCAACGTGTGTACGTAATGTACGTAATGCTTCACGCAATAACATATTTTTTCCGTCCTTTCATTCCAAAATCTACATAATAGCTCATGATTAAGCTCAAGTGCTACAGTGGAATTTACTTTCATGAATAATAAATACACTCCTACAAAGTAACTAGTTTTAGATAGATTTCGATTAGTAAAATAGTCGATAGATTTCGTAGTATTGATTTAAATTGTTAAATCTATAAAAATATTAATACGTGAAGCAAAAACTTTGTATCCCTTTTTACGAAAATTGCGCGGACGGAGGAGTATGAAATTTTCCACACTTATCTATACTATAATATTATAAAGAGGAAAGATTTGTTTGTTTGTTTGTTTCGAATAGGCTCCGAAACTACTGGACCGATTTGAAAAATTCTTTTTCCATTAGAAGCCGACATTGTCCCTGATGAACATAGGCTACTTTTTTTTATTTATTTTTTTTACTTTATTTTTTTGGTTTCATGTGTGTTTTAATGTTTCCGAAGCGAAGCGAGGTCGGGTCGCTAGTAGAGAATATAGAGAAGAAGCGCACAATGCTAATATTTTTTTAAAATAATGCATAATAGATACATTAAATCAATAAAGAAAACATTACACACACTACATACGATGTATTTGACGCACACACGCATGCATACTATTTATTGTCAAACTTTTGTTCTTGACGTCTGTTGTCAAATTGAGAATAGATTAAATATTGTTTGTCTTTGTTAATTTTTTTTATAATGTAGTATAAAATACAATCATAACAGTGTACAAACTTACAATTCCAATTAATTATAGTCGAATTTCGACTACTGCGGGACCTCTAGTATATTTTAAAATACGCTCCATTATTCATGTGACAACATTTTGATCAACATTATTACGTTAATTAAATTTTAAACTATAAATTTCTTGAAATTCAGAGTTAAGAAAATGCTTTCAAATTAAACGTTTGCCAATTCAATTATCAATGTATTACCTTGAGTTGCAATGAATAATAAGGAGTTTGTGGAGCATTGCAAAGTTTCACTGGCATCTCGCTTGGTAGGCCTGTTGGGAATATCTATTATGCGGGTAAATTGTTCCTCTGGCATTATAGTAAAGTAATTTTCATACTATTATATCTAAGAAATAACCTGAATTTATAGGTAATTATTTTCTCAATAGCTATTTCGGAATTGGTAGATTCCAAATTAATATAATGAAGACATTTCAAGTTTTTATGAAATTCTCAAAAAACAGAAGGATATTTATATTAGAAAATGGTAACCAAACGTTTTCAATACGGTATTATGTTCTTTAGTTTTTGAGTTTTGGTTTAATATTCTAGATGACGAAATAGTATATTTCATTAAGTCTATAATCAATGTTTATTTTAAGTCGTGATTGTACATCCGTACTCTGTCCATGACCTTGTAGCTAGTTTTCTTTCCTTTTAATTTTTTTAACGTTGTTTGAAATAATGATTGATTACTCCTCACCAGCGTTGTCTTGTTATATTTAAGTTTATCTGTTTTTCGTATCTTTACCATATTTAAGTTTATCTGTTTGTGTCTGTTTTGCGTTTTTTGACTACTTTAAAAAGTTACCCCTCTTCTGAAATTTTAACATGGACAATTACAATTTATTTGTAAGTTATTACAGACAATAAATATCAAAAAAATGCATTTAAGTAATTAAAGTTTTAAGTGCGGTTTCATTTAATTTTTTGTGGTTTCGAAACCACATATTCGTAAAGCCCCAAAATTGTTATTGAAAAAAAATCGAAAAGCCGTTTTTTTCATCACGGTTATGAATAGTAATAGTTTAAAACAGACTACCACGGTTTGGTACTTGACCGAATAAATAAAGAAGCTATAATAATAGTCCACAAGAAATCTTCTCATGAGCACGGAATTTGGCTTAGTTGAATGCTTCAATTCGCTAAAACTACGCTAAAAACGCTAAAATTCATTTTTACAAACATTACTTCGAGCATCATTTATTGCATTACCGCCTTCCTTTAACATAGCTGAAGAACCGCAGCCACAATGCAATCATTACGTACTCAAGTTTTGAATTCAACGTGAAATGTACGAAGCATTCCAAGACGTTGTTAGAATTTATTGGTCGAGTTGAGTGAAAGATTCTCGTGAATTGTTACGTAATGCGGATTTTGTGTGACTTTCAGCTGACTTGATGCATTTCAATGAGTGCTGCCTTGTCATGGAAATGTTCTACATTTTCTTCGCATCATATTATGAATGTAAGGATTGCCATTTTATTAAGATTCAGATTACACATTTGGTTAAAAAGGTTTTTAATGTACATTATTGAAACGCATGACGCATAATATATATATTTACGTGTTACATAGCTACTTTAGTTTCAAAATATTTTTTTGACATTGTAAGTTGGCATTATTTTTAAAGATTTCCTTCAATGCGAATGAATTTTCCATGTTTCTACTTATAATCGAAAGGCTCATAAGCTAAGTGTCATTCACTTGACAGCGACAACCAAGCAAAGGATCAATTGATCGGCACTGGAGCGTGTGTCACGTTTAGAGAAAAGGTTTATTGTGTGGGTTAATCTGCCCTCCGGGGAGGAACATACCACTAATTCTAATTAGGTCAACCGGCCAATACTTATCTACGTTTTTGTCCAGAGCAACTGATGTGTGTTCCTTTAGAAATCTAGCTAACCGATGAGAGCACGTCCTCTCCTTCGGTCAGAATGTGGCGGCACTCAAAAAGATTTAATCATCTTGAATCAATCAACTGTCTTATGTGCTTTTTTTGTACTTGGGTTTCTGTTCTAATTGTACCTATACTTGAGACCTTAGAACTTATATCTCAAGGTGGGGGGCGCATTTACGTCGTAGATGTCTATGGGCTCCAGTAACCACTTAACACCAGGTGGGCTGTGAGCTCGTCCTCCCATCTAAGCAATAAAAATTAAAATTAAACGAAGGGTTGTAAGCACGCACGTGTAGGTACTGTCTAATTATTGTACTCTGTCTAATTATGCCGCGAAAAAGGTTCCGGTTTCGGTTTGATGGATGGGACAGTCGTTATACTGTAAAAACTGCGACTTAGAACTCATGTCTTAAGTTGGATTGCGTAATTCATGTTGTTAATGTCTACAAGTATATGCTCCAGTGTCCACTTTACACCTGATGGGCCGTGAGCTCGTCCGTCCATAAAACCGTCCAATAAACAAAATTATAAATTATTCAGTTTAGCTATTTATTAGATCATTTATTATTTATCAGAGGATAAAGGCACTAAATAGGTCATTACGTAAAAGCCTTTGTGTCTGCTTAATTTTTTTCGTCTTCTGAACATCATATCGAGCAAAATCGAGGGACTGCTAATTAATAAGCCTTTGCAGCAGGGATTTGGATTTAAAAAGAAAAAAAGTCAAATATTTATGTGTTAGGTTTTTAAGTTACTAACATAAATTAGTAATAATACTTACTAACCAAATGTTATGGCTTATTTACTGAAATAAAGATACATAATAATAATAACAAATGACAGTTTTATTAAAATTAAAATGTATATTAGCCATAATAATCTCGGGTTTCGGTTTATTACATGCTAGATGACTCGGCAGACTTTGTAGTGCCTCAATCGATAAATAAAATACCTAAACTTTTGTATAAAATAAATTTAAAACAAACAAAAGGAATCCGTCCGACAGGGGACACATCAAGGGAAAAACAAAATTGTTATTTTTATTTAATTCCGAGAATTTTCATATATATATATATATCTACCTTTAAACCTTCTCTGGACTTCCACAAATAATTCAAGACCAAAATTAGCCAAATCGGTACAGCCGTTCTCGAGTTTTAGCGAGACTAACGAACAGCAATTCATTTTTATATAATACCTATATATAGATACATATCTTTATCTAGAGATTATATTATTTAAATTACAATTCGTTGGTAATGTTTTACCGATACGATCGGACCCACGAGTGAACGCGGCATGACAATACATTGTCGGAACAAGCTTTAAGGTAGCGTGGCGAACTAAATAATGCGCGGCGTTTCCTATTGATTGTGGCTATTTTGAGTATGAGCGCCGTCTGCCGCCGCCGTGTCGCTCTCCTCAGAAAATTATTTCACCTATTCTGTTGCGGAAATGGTAAATCAATTCGCTATGATCATAAGCATTCGAGCGCTTTATGTGGGGTTGAAACTTTGAAGATATAGTGTTTTCTCCTTGAATAGTTTCGCGACCGCTTCATTGTTAGTTTCTGAAGTTATGGCACGTGTTCTTGTAAGTTGGTAATTTCGGCGTTACCGAGTGAAAGTTTTTTCATTACCGGAACCGGTGACTATGTACTTATTATAAATCAAATTATCATTGCATTCATGCGTCTAAATTCTCCATTATCTTCAAAATCGTATTCGTTTTGTTATGATTTTCACATAAAATCTAGTGATTTTTTAATAATACTTTATTTGTTGTTTTGTTTCAGGGGACTTTTCTTTTTAATTTTAAAATTTAGTTCTAGTAATAAACATGTTATAAAGTACCTACTAAAGTTAATTTTACTATCTAAAATATAATAGAAATTGTTTTATTCTTCCTATCAGATATCATACGACACGAGTAGTAGTTGTAGAGTATGTAGTTGAGGCTTCGAACTGATTTGAGCATCGCGATATCTAATCTATAGGCTTCAATACGTACCTGAGCCGTGAGTTAGATTACTCTACAATTTCTAAAAAAAAACACAAAAACATATCCAAAAAAAAATCAAATAAATTGGCCTTCATTAAGAGTAATCTATATTATTAGAATCTAGACCTACTAATTTTTATTCTGATTTGCCAGTACAAGACCCATAATTCTTTGGAACGGTTGACGTCATATATACTGGTATGCGTAAAATTGTACTAATCAAACTCCAAAGCTACATGTTCTAACAATTGATCCGAAAATGGTTTAGATAATGAACCGAGAAAATAATGCGTATTTTTGGGCACCTTGTTGTTCTGTGCCGCCGTTTCTCTCATGTCTCGGGAACCCTAATTCCAAAGATGTATGTCGCCGTTATGTTTACATGGCATTTAGCTCGGTCGCTATGGTTTCGACGCAAAAACGTTGGATATGCCGGCATCAACTTAATTCCAATCACGTATCGGCCGCTCGCAATGAGCTTGTAAACACATCCCCATCACGCTAAAGTGTATCACAATACGGCATAGCAAATTTCATACATTTTACGAGTTGTTTATACGTATTAAGGCCTGATTTTCGTGAAGCAAATGCGGTTGCTGCGTTAAGAATTTTTATTGGTGCCGAATATTAGCCAATAACGACGTTATGAGCATTTCTGAACATATTAGCCTCAAATATTACTGCGTGTATGCGTTCATCGGCAGGATATTGAGACTAAGGGAATTTCATTATGCTGTATCTAAGCATTTTCTCACGGCATATTGGGTTTACTGTAGTATTCTGTTAATATAGAAGCGCACTTGTAATTAGTTTCATTTAATGGCTGCTCGGTGAATTAAATGAATAATTATGGTGAATAACTGCATAAAATTAAATTGAAAAATTGGTATTTAAATAATCATCCTCATCAGGACACAGACGTCTACTGCTGAAAATAGGTCTTCACCGAGGTGCGTCACGATCAGCATCTAGCGGATACCCGCGACCTTAGAGATAGTTGGTCCACGTAGTGAGAGGCCTATCTATATTGCGTTTTCCGGTGCGCGGTCGACACTGGAGAACTTTTTAGCCACAGCGGCCATTTGTTCTTTAATGTGCTCTGCACACTGCCACTTCATCCTCACAATCCTTTAAATAAATTATATATAATGGTATAGATAATAGTATCTTTAAATAGTATACAGATATCAGATTAAATTTTGAATTGCCGCCAAAAGAATAGAAAAAGCCAAAAAAGAAATGCTATTCTCCAATTTCAAAAAAATAACGAGCTATGGATGCTTTTTTAATGTTTCTAATTAGGCGTCCAAGCGGCCAGTAACAGAAAATAAACTCCTACATACACGTGTACAAGACTCATTTTGTAATTAAAAGTTAGATATGTTTTATATTTAATGCATTTATTGAGTTTTTTATTTGAGTGGCTATATTATTGCATGATTATTAATTATTGAATGTGTATATTTTTACGAACATTTTTTAATCATAAGAAATGTTTCTAATTCTATGACCACCACTGTATATATTATAAAGCTTTTTTCTAAATCATGAAATCTGGTTATAACAATCGCTTTTACTGCCTTCATACCGATCGGAAAGTCCTAATGTTGTTAGATCATAATATAGTATTCTATACAAGAAAAGTTTCGGGAAATCAATTTCCCATAAAAGGCTATAGTGTTGCTAGTGGCCCCTACAAAATACGATAAGGAAACTATCAGGCAGTCGGTTATCGGTTCGACGCACACAGGATAAACCTTTCATGAATAGTTAAAACGTGGGATCTTAAGGATACATGCACACACGAAATATCCGAGTAGCGTTCGCACGTTGAAAAGCTTATATTGAGAATGTTGCGAAACTAATATTCCAAGTCAGGTGGTTTCGCCGGTGATAGAGTTGTTGTATAAATAAAAATCTGTCCGACGAAGCGTGCGAGTTTAGCTTGAATGTATGTGTGAGCTAGGTTTTATTGTGATAGAGGCATGCGCGCTGGGCGGCGATAGGCAGCCTCGGCTCAGTGGCATCCGGCGTCACGCGGAGCCAGCCGCTGGCCGCGTTCCTCGCTATCTTGCGCCTCTACTTACGTAAGTGACGCGACTATAAAATAATCATAAACTTATGAAAACACTCGCCGAGCGTCTTTATACGTGTATTACGTGATCTTGAAAAATGTGAGTGGCTACGTTCCGTAAGTTAAGCTCGTTCCAACTTTTACAAGTGCGTGAAACGTTTGTTGTGATAGTTTGACGTTTTAGTGATCTTCAAGACTGTTATTGCTAATTAGGACCGACGAGGAGGGTTGCGAGGTAAGGAACGTGAAGCTCAATTACATAAAAAAAGGAAGAGAGAATAAATATTCTAAGAATAGAAAACTAAGTTTTCCTTTAAGTTATTCCATCATCCACGAAATTTTGTTTAAAATGATAAAGTGTTCAGAAATTAATTCCGAAATTAACATATTTTTTTAAGGTTTTTTTTAAAGTTATAACTATATTATTTTCATGGTCATGACTACTAGGGTGTTATTTGTCGAATTCAAATTTGAATATCGCGCAAAATACCGTATGAAATTTGAAAACACACAGAAGACTCTGAATTTATGAAATTAGTTTGATTTCGTTTTATTTTTATAACTACAGGAATATTACGGCATTCATATAAATAAAGCTGTTTAATTTCATGTTAATGAATGAATTAAAATTGAATAAACTTAATTCCTGTAAGATCTTAACATAATTTATTAATAACTTGACACGAGAGGCTTCAGAAAAGGTTTCGCGTGAAATACATGGTAATCTTTTATGTCCTCCTGAATAAATTCCCTTTATTTTCCTATATAAATTTGGGTAATATTTAAATACTGCGAGATTTAATTCAGTATGAAATATTCCTTGAAGATGTATTGAATATATAAAAAAAAAAAACATGTGAATATAATTATTTCGAGTCGTTGCAACATTCATTTTGGAGCGTGTGATACATATTTATGAGACAATCTCCGTGAAAAATGTGGGTCATTTGAAACGTCTGATGGAAATTCTGGTTTGTAGCGTAAAGATATCAGACATCTTTATTCAAGGGACATTAATAACAATAAGTGATTTCATATTTTTAGCAGCCCGTATAAGAATTTAGAATGTACAGTAAACGAATTATCGTTTAGAATTAACTCAAAATTTGAAGTCGTAATTTTTAGGGATTTTCTTACAAATTTCTGGGAGTATAATGTCCATTATATCTTTAAAGTACCAAGACGAAGAAGAGGAATATTTAAAAATAAAGCAAAAAATATGTGTAAATGTAAAATAAGAGTTTTGAAAGAGATAGTCATTATGATTGGATTTAAAACAAACATACGCAGAAGAAAATCGGTATACCCACGACCGCTAATGTCTGTTTCTATTAAAAGCAACTTGAACACTCTCTCGCTTGAGCTATTGAATTAAATTCCATAACAAAACCTAAGACGAATATCAAAAAAGTAAATTTGAAACTTGCCGTCGATATTTTACATAGAATAGTATTGAATTATTTCAATCACCTGTTTATTCAAGTAAAGAGTGTCATCTTAAATGAACAAGTTCAGAACAACAACGTTCGGATCGTTGGTCTGTCGGGGAATATCTTTCTTTGATACGTTCCCGTGTAGGTGTACTGGAACTTGACAAAAAACAAAGATATGGCAATGCCAGGTAGGCAGCGGCTCTGGCAATTTTCGGTAGGCAGCGGCTTGGCTCTGCCCCTGGCATTGCTGAAGTCCATGGGCGACGGTAACCACTCACCATCAGGTGGGCCGTATGCTCGTCTGCCTACAAGGACAATAAAAAAAATGGTGCTGGTTTCGAACACGATAATATAAAAAAAATAGTTGGAAAGTTCCCATTAATGTTTCTATCTGCATTAGACGCAATGTATTATATTACAAAGCATCATCTGACGCGTGGGATCTACGGTCTCGGGGAGAAGCGGGGTCATCCACCAGCCGCCTCTACGTTTTTTCCTATCTACGAATTCTGTTTGCTTTGTTAACAATAGGTATTTAAAAATAGGTACCATTTTCTACAATAAGAAAATAAAAGAGCAAATTTACTGATTCCTTTAACTCTATTCCTAAAGGGTACAGTGGGGTTAACCTAAAGTACTCGCGATCCAAGGATACATTGCCATTGTCTATACTAATATTATAAAGAGGAAAGATTTGTTTGTTTGTTTGTTTCGAATAGGCTCCGCAACTACTGGACCGATTTGAAAAATTCTTTTTCCATTAGAAGCCGATATTGTCCCTGATGAACATAGGCTACTTTTAAAATAAAAAAAAAATTTTTATTTTTTTGCTTTCATGTGTGTTTTAATGTTTCCGAAGCGAAGTGAGGGCGGGTCGCTAGTTGATTATAAAAAATGAAAACAGAATAATAAAATATTATATGTTGACGCAAGATACTTAATAATATGTGTTTTGAAGAATAGGACGGCCATGTACAATTCAGAAGTAGACCTCATGACTCAAACTAGGCATTCAAGTAGTGATGTCTATTGGCTCCGATAATCATTTAAAAAAAGGTAGGCTATGAACTGGTTTATTCTTCTGAGCACAAAATAATAGTCACAAGTCTAGTTACGGAACGGGATTAATGCATAGAATGTAAATGAATTTCAAGGTGTCGGTAATTATCATCAAATTTCGATCTCTGGGCGAACAGTGTTGGAAATTAATTTCCGTTTTCTGTTACAGAAATTTTTACCGCTTACTTTTAGGATCGTCCATACATAACTACATATATATAACACTTAACACACATAAGTCTACCTTACCAGCATCAAATAGGTCAGCTAAAGTCAGACACTAAACGCGGCGGTAATGCACCATCGCGGAGTAACCACTTTCATTTTTATATGCAAGCGAGAGTGCCAAAAGTATTGCGCACTGCGTCGTCGCCTCCACTGAATATGTATGGGACAAACTTGCCAATTCAAATTCAGTTGCTTTATTCGCCACATTGCAGGTCTTATTGAAATTTTGACGCTCCGTAATCTCTCTAAATCTGTTTAAGAAATGGGTTTTTTTACGCACTGGAGAACGTGGTTTTGAAATTTTTTAATTTTGTTCATCGTACATTACTTCGTTCTAAAAATCACTTTATAAGCTAAATATATACAAACGGTTCATAGACAGAGCCTTATACGAACACATCGATACGGTATGGTCTCCGATGTTAGGTTTTTCTGACATGTTTCTCGACGAGATTACCAATACATATTATTATTATAATACTTCGTCGTGCAAAGAACGGTAGATAGCATAAGATTGCGCGGGAGCTCACCCATGCAGTGGACTAAATCAGGGCTATAACGTGACGAGGATGACTGAATGACTGAATTGTATGAGACGAATCAAATCTGCTCCCTTCAATATTTTACAACCATCACGACCGGCAGTGAATTCCTGTCTGAGTGAAGATTCTATCAAGAGTGAAATGAATGATAAAACAAAGGAAATAAACAAAATAACTAAAATAGGCACAAACATTTGAAGCACCTTTATGCATTTTTGACGTGACAACGTCTTATAATTCGAAGGAGCCGGCTGCACGCACGAAAAAACATGACTCATGCGGCGTTACTTCGCTCTGAGGCATTCCATTTGAGGCTTGAAGTGCAAGAGAGAGTGCGCAACGAGCGACAAAGAGGCACAATCGGCCGCCGCGTTCGGCAGCGTTCGACAACTGTCTCTCTCCTACTTGAGTGAGCGATGCATCCGCGTGGACAGCTGCTATACAATAATACATTTACATGTTTTCGTCAAGTATGAAGTTCAGTGAAAAGTGAATGTGGTGTCAATTGTTTATAGCAACGATAATTGCGATAATTGAAGAATGAAATCATTCCATCAGTATTTTCTTATGACATTGTCACGTTCAACTATCATCAGTAAACTGACTTTACAGACAACCGACTTTTTTTTTATTTAAGCTGATAAATCTAACAAACCGTATATCTAAGTTGAACCCTTCGATTTTGCGAGAGCTCTTCTAACAGAATGTCACTCTTTGAATTATCTCTATTATAATTTCAAGAAATTGAATGTACAGAAAATAGCAATTTCAATTGAAATAAATCTTTCCTTGTCCGTACTTTGACAATATTTATCGTGCACCTGAGCTTTTCGGGATATTCCTTATGAATGCAGATATAAAATGTATATCAATAAGTAGACAATTTGTTGACCGAATTTTTTTTTATTGTTTCGTTGGGTGAACGAGCTCACAGCCCACCTGGTGTTAAGTGGTTACTGGAGCCCATAGACATCTCCAACGTAAATGCGCCACCCACCTTGAGACACAAGTTCTAAGGTCTCAGTATAGTTTAAACGGCTGCCCCGCCCTTCAAACCGAAACGCATTACTGCTTCACGGCAGAAATAGGCGGGGTGGTGGTACCTACCCGTGCGGACTCACAAGAGGTCCTACCACCAGTAGTTAATTTAAGCTCTTTTTAGGCAGCGGCTTGGCCCCTAGCATTGCTGACGTCCATGAGCGACGGTAACCACTGACCATTAAGTGAGCCGTATGCTCGTCTGCCTACGAAGGCAATAAAAAATAAAATAAAAATGTATTAAACAAACAAACGTGTTAAATAATTATGTAACCTTGAAATTATATTACGAAATTTTCTTCGGGAACAAAGTCATTAATCGTTTTAAATTTGTAAATTGATTAAAGACGTTAATTTATTAAGCAATAACTATCTTATAATGATGAAATCAATTATCAATAAATGTTACACACTCAACAGCCCCAAGATAGGACGCTCGTCTGTGCATTGCGTGCCTAAAGAAAGTACAAGACAGACCCTGAAAAAAATATATCACAAAAATACTGACGCTAAACAGGAATCAAACTTGCTAATTCACTAAACATCTCCGTGACACTGTAGTCAGTTTCACCAGCAGCTTAGCCGAATGGGTCCAATCCAGCGCTACTATGTCCAAGATATAGAAGACGACGCTTATGTCATTCAATAACCATTTGACCAATCATGGAACTATTTATTCATCAGATAATTAAACTGTCTCTTGTTCTAAACGCTTAGATATAAGCCTGTCAGTAATTTCAAGTGGGTATCGACAGCGAATCAATTTACATCAAATTATTCTGTCGATATTTCACTCGCATAGCGGTAACAGGTTCCCAGTTGTATTACGACATACGGATATTAAAATAGATTAAACCAACAAATTGGCTTGTTATTTGCAAACGAAGTTAATTGTTTCGTTTGTTTGCCACAATCTCATCAATATACTGTATTTTAATTAACGGTTAAATAAGTATCGGGTATGCTTTTGGGGGTTTTTCAAATAAGTTTACATTGAAAACACTAGTACTCACTTTGACCGTACAATACATAATACAATTGATAGTTTACCTTCCACGCTTAGTTTTGAGCGATTAACAAAGTAATTACATCAAAAATTTTTTAATAAAACACGTACTTAATAAACGTTCACGATTGACTTCGGCTTAAGGGAATATACCTATATTAAGCGCTACGACTTTGCCGGTGCTCAAATCTCGCAGGTATCTTCTTCTTCGTCGCTTTCTTCATTGGTGAAGGTCGTGTCCCTGAAACTTAACCGTTGCCTGTCTCATGAGCTGTTCCCATATCGTCCGGTCCTCAGCTGCTCGAATGGCGGTTGCGACTGGCAACCCAGTTAGAGCGGTTACTTGATCTCACCAACGGCTAGGTAATCGGCCGCGGGGTCTCTTCCCTTCTACTTTCTCGCAGGTATACGCCTATATATATTCTACTGAAATTGGTGTTTAGCACATGATCAAGAATGAATTCCACGATGAAGGAATAACACTATGTAAATATATATAAATCAAACCCGCAATAAAAAATAATTTGCGCAATTACTGTTGGTAGGGCGTTTTATGTGACCGCACGGGTAGGTATTACCGTCTCGTCTATCTTTACAGCAAAGCAGTTATGTATTCCGGTTTGAAGGGTATGGGACACCCGTTATATTGTACAATTGGGACTCCGACCTCGTGTGTCAAGGCGAGTTGAGGTCTGAAGCGGCATTAACGTTGTTGACGTCTATGTGCTCCATTAAGAATTTTAAAGCTAATGAGCCATGACCTAGGTCACCAATAGCAATAAAAAAAACGAAATTTCGCGTAATCACTGGTGGTAGGACGGACCTATTGTGAGTCCGCACGGGTAGGTACCACCACCCTGCCTATTTCTGCCGTGAAGCAGTAATGCGTTTCGGTTTGAAGGGTGGGGTAGCCCTTGTAACTATATTGAGACCTTAGAAGTTATATCTCAAGGTGGGTGGCGCATTTACGTTGTAGATGTCTATGGGCTCCAGTAACCACTTAACACCAGGTGGGCTGTGAGCTCGTCCACACATCTAAGCAATAAAAAAATAAAATAAAAAAAAAACATTTTCAACGCCGTTCATAATTAATGGAATTAAAGTTTCACTAACATCAGAATGTCTGAACTACAGTAATAGATAAGACGATAGATGGTTTGACGATATTTTTACAAATTCATGAACTTTAGATTTCTTTATACGCTGTATTTTTCTTGATCACAGAATTCATTCGTGAATACATTATAGATTTTCTTCGTTATCCGCGAGTCGTATTCATAGTTAAAACCGCTTTTACGGTTTAATATCCCGTTTTTTATTGTCATTGT
Source organism: Bombyx mori (assembly GCF_030269925.1). Lineage (NCBI taxonomy): Eukaryota > Metazoa > Arthropoda > Insecta > Lepidoptera > Bombycidae > Bombyx > Bombyx mori. The sequence goes on from NC_085111.1 coordinate 12,555,310, forward strand.
ATTATTCACGGATCAGTAATCAGTCGTGGTCCTGGTCAGTCGTCCTGTGACGTCGGAAATAATAAATTAATATAAAAAAATACCACATTGATCGGTAAAAGTATTTTTATAGATATTATATTTTATAGATATTTTATTGATTAATAATAATAATTTACAAAATTTATAGTGGCATTGGAATCCAAACCATAGCATAATCCCATGATTAGAGTCAGGAGAGGCTATCTATAAGGTGGGAATACGTCAAAGAGAGCAGCTCCTATAAATTAAGACAGTTAGTAGTTTTTTTTTTTTTTGTTAAAACTAATAGATACTTTTATTAAATTTCGACGCTATTGACTACTTCGAAATTTAACAAGATGCATAGGTATTTAAATATTAGAATATAATTATTATGAGAGGTAAAATAATTTAAGGGGGGTTTTGAGTAGACAGTATATAAATATAATATATAACTTTATATGTAAATGAACGAAACTAAGATGTCATGTAAATTTGTAAGTGGTTAATATAATGTTTTGTAAAAGTGTAAATAGAAATGTACAAAAAATAACACTATAAATGCCACTGAAACGTAACAAAGTCGTCGTGGACTAAAGGATAAGATGTCCGGTGCATTCGTATCTAGCGGTGCAATGGTGTTCGGATCCCAGGCGGGTACTAATTTTTCTAATGAAATACGCACTCAACAAAATTAATTTTCACGATTGACTTCCACGGTGAAGGACATCGTGTAATAAAAATCAAACCCGCAAAATTATAATTTGCGTAATTACTGGTGGTAGGACCTCTCGTGAGTCCGCGTGGGTAGGTACCACCACCCTGCCTATTTCTGCCGCGAAGCAGTAATGCGTTTCGGTTTGAAGGGTAGGGCAGCCGTTGTAACTTTACTTGAGACCTTAGAACTTATATCTCAAGGTGGGTGGCGCATTTACATCGTAGATGTCTATGGGCTCCAGCAACCACTTCACACCAGGTGGGCTGTGAGCTCGTCCACTCATGTAAGCAATAAAAAAAATAATTACCTGCAAACTATCCAAAACAACGTATAATAAGCAGTACGGGTAGTATTCGCCAGCCAACTGCATTAAATATGAGTTACACTGCTCACCAACAAACCAACAATGATTGAAACTGTGTTTTATATGAATGTGCTAGTAAATAAATTGAAATCAAAGTGAAAAGTAGGTAATGGAAAAATAGTTGAGTATCATTTTCTGCTTTGTTTTTCAACGAAACCGATACCGAACCGATATTCTTTTATTTTTTCTTTAGTAGCTATTGACGAGGTTTGCCTTTCAATAAAACTATTCTAGAAACACTATTTTTAGCGCTTTTTAATTGAAAAATATCACATAACAAAACAGAAAATAAAAAAAAAAACATTAGAGAATTTAAAACTCAAAGTGTCAGTTAATACGGTCGAATTTTGACAAGTGCACGGGCATGCGTATAAATAATAATATCATTCCGGTTCTGGGTGCATTTATCTTCTACCGTTGTATATTTATTCTAAACTAGCTGACCCAGCAGACTTCGTAGCGCCTCAATCGATAAATAAAATACCTAAAATTTTGTATAAAATAAACTTAACACAAACAAAAGGAATTCGTCCGACGGGGGACACAACAAAAGAAAAAAATAATTGTAATTTTTATTTAATTCCGAGCATTTTCATATTTATCTACCATTTAAACCTTCTCTGGACTTCCACAAATAATTCAAGACCAAAATTAGCTAAATCTGTCCAGCCGTTCTCGAGTTTTAGCGAGACTAACGAACAACAATTCATTTTTATATATATATAGATGATGTAATTTCAAACTATACCAATACTATTACGAGTACATACACGAAAAGAAAATTAAAATCGTAAATAATAAAAGGTGTTTTTTTTTTAAATTAAATCGAAATCCAATTTAGCTTGCGATTTTCATTGATCTGCGGATTATGTTTCGAAGTTGAACCGACCAGGGCAGAGTTCATTTGAAATCCAATCATATCCGTGAACGAATAACAGCTTTACCACACCTGGGCAGCCGTTAATATGGTTACTCGGCTTAATTCTGAAATGTTGAGAGCATTTCAGGACCCTGAGTACTTATCATTTAAAATTAAAAAATTTGCAAATATCGATTCAGATACCTAATGTACATTATGTGGTGCTTACTTATTGTAAAAAGTATTTTAATGGTACGATAGTGTTTTGATGGGATCTTATTTTATTTTTCCAAACACATAATTGTAATTTTTTTACATTTTATTCAGCTCTTCCCATAATTTGACAATATTATGTGAGTTTTGAAGACTTCTTAAGTTTTATTCAATACATCTAAAATCTCGATTCCTTTCAATCTTTTGCTATATCGAAGCGTGGCTTTATATTGCGAAGGCGGTGACCCCGGCTCAGAAGTTAGATAAAAGGTAGCCTATATTGTTTCCCGAAGCTAGAATCAAGGGTATTAAATATTTTCATCTAGGATTTGGTCAATACGGGTCAGTGGTCTGAGTGTCAAAACATGGCTTGTCTATCTGAAAGAGTTGCTGGCCCATATAATAATATTATTTACTATGTAACTTTTAGCATCTAACTTTATTAAAATAGACGCGCCACCCACCTTGAGATACAAGTTCTAAGGTCTCAGTATAGTTACAACGGCTGCCCCATTCTTCAAACCGAAACGCATTACTGCTTCACGGCAGAAATAGGCAGGGCGGTGGTACCTATCCGCGCGGACTTACAAGTGGTCCTACCACTAGTAAATGAATTTTATTCTACCTGTAAAAGGTACGCGAAAATTCATTCAGATTTTCCGGAGATGTGTGCGTGCAAACAACACACACAAAAAAAATTCTAAAAACCACTGGCTATGTTAATAAGTCTTTTATTTGTACTCTCTTTCGATTTTTATTACTTTATTTCAATGTACCGACACACTGGATTTTACCAGTGTATTATATTATGTATTGAAGTAAGCGGCATCAATCAGCGTAAGAGGTTATTTAAAAAAAAGGCCTTAGTACCTACGTACCTAACGTAGGTACCAATTAAGGTCCTTTTTTCTCGGACCGGGAGCTGAACCTCATAAGGTTTCCTTCACGCCTAAGGAGCGCGCGGTGTATGTGGGTCTTGACAGTCCATAGATTTCGGGAACGGATCGCGGGTTCAAGAATGTTTTTGGCCTTATTCATCAAATTACTCCCCTTGAACTCTCTTACCTAACGTTCGATCTCCGCCCGGGCACAGTAGCGTTTACCCGCGGTTAACACTATAAGAGACTCGGGGTGCCACCCTGAGTACACCCGACTGACGGATCGTCGAGACAAATGTCGACGACTAACGATGCCATTCTATGCGGTATGGGAGCCCGTCAGTTTACCCGGGCGGTGCTGTCGATATTATGGGATACCTCGCTGGTTCTGGACCAGCCTGCTAAGTCGGATCGCGATACATTGCTGACCGGGTTACTTTTCCACAGTACGTATGGTGATGACGGCAACGCGGACCACACTGCGAACCGCAGTCGGCAGCGCGTCGTCCCATCCTCTTGGTGCCAGCGCGCTAGAGTGATAGTAGCGTGCGAACGTCTTCTTCCGACCCTTGACTTGGTGGCGGCGACATGACGCCGCGAGGGATGAAGAGCTCTCCCTTTCTTGTTTCGCCGCTCACTTCTGCGAGATGGTGGGCTTGCAGAAATCGAACATCTCCTGCCAAGACCCGTCGCTCTCGAACATCGTAATGGCGATGGTCGACAGCGACAGGTCTGGTTCTATCTTTGCGACGAAGAAGCGGCCCTGCGGCAAAAGCGGGGTAGTGCGCGAGCATGTGCCGTTTCCACTGTGTTCTAGTCGCAACCACTGCAGTGGTGGGACTCCGGCGTCGGTTCTCTTCCGGTGACGAGCTGCAGATGGCGACCAAAATGGTCGTGTCCCGTGAACAGCTGCGTTGCCCGGAAAGTGAAACGTCTTCGGTGGCGGTTCGTAACCAGTCCGAAAGAACCAGGCGGATCACCTCGACGGTCCGCTGTCTGTAAGTTAGGTCTGCAAGGTGCAACAGTCCGCCGAGATTGAAGCCTCCGCGCTCGAACTTCCGCCGCGCCGGGACGTAGCTCCCATCAGGAATGGAGGTCACATCGCCACGCGTAATTTGCGGCGAGCGCCTCCGCATTCATGCCACAGAGAGGCGTCCAGGCGAGCACACATGTCGTCTCAAACGCGACAGTGCGGTGGCCACTTACCGCTCTGATCGCGATCACGCGTTGCTGAAGTCACGTCGCCATGTAGCTGTCGCGGGTCAGGAACGTTTGGCAACCGCCGACTCAGCGAGCCGGCGGCCGCGATCATTCGAGGATCCATCTTTTCGAAGTGAGCATCTAGGTTTCAACGACTACCGCCCTGCCCAGGTCTACTATGACATGAAAGTCATGCGTTTAGATTTAAAGAAGCTGAAGGAATGAAATTGGGATTATGAATTACCTCAAGCTCCCATCTCGTAGATAATGAAAAACCATGAGCGAAGTTAATAATAAAAGGAAATGTATATGTAGCCTATATATGTACGTATTATACTACATATTTTAGCCACATTGTAATTGTAATAATTAATTTAGGGTACGTTTTTAAAAACACAAACGCGTTTAACAAATTCGGTTTGTTGTTTTATATTTCTTAAATACTTACCCTAGCTTGACGTCGTACCACATAAATAGATTACAATTAGCAGATAAATAACCACAGAGAAAGGAAAAACAATTATGTAGCCAGAAACAAAAAAAAAACCCTTTTTGTAAAAGGATAAATCTTGTTCCTTCGGTTCTCTTTTTCGACATGAGAGGGTCAGCCCTCGAAAAAATCAAATTGTCTGCCCTTTGTTTTTGTCATTATAGTGTAAAATTTTCTTGCAGTAATAATATATGTATATATCGCAACAAAGTAAACTCTAATTATAAGCACTCAATTTATAAGCATACGTTGCATAACCGCATCACGATTATCAGTCAAACGTGGGTTGACGAGAGTGGGCAAGTTTTTGCACATGTGTACTATAATTTGGCAGAAAAAATCACGATACACCTTTTACTAGAGCGCCAGCCTTCATTACCTTGTTCTTCTTCGAAGTCAAATCGATAAATAGGCGGGAACCGATCATATAATAACGTATTAGCATTACTATGTACTGTTTTCAGTTTTTTTTCCATATCGACCTGTGAAATGACATAGTTTTATTAATATTTATAAAGAAATTATTATATTATACGATTATTTACAGCATACGTGGCACGTACGATAGAAGGACGACGCGGTGCTTATTGATGAGGCAATTGAAGGCCCAAAATATAACGTCTGCACAGGTTAAAAATGTCTGCATAACTTTTCTTTGTCTTTACCTCAATAATTAAGTTCACCAATCACTAGAATGACATATATTTGAAATAGTTCGTTTTGCATGCTTTCAACATGCTGCTTGTCTGATGCCTACGAAAGTGCAATTGCTAAGATTTTGTATCCGGTTGGAATTATTGGCAAGTCTGAACTAGAAATTCGCCGAGATACTGATACTACAGTCTAAATTTATTTTAATTAAATTAATTTTATTTATTTATTGGTTTAGATGTGTAAGCGAGCTCAAAGCCTAAAGTTGGTGTTAAATGTTTACCTAAGCCTGGTGTTAAATGTTTACCGGAGCCCATACACATATATAGCGTAAATGCCGACACCCACCTTGAAGCATGAGTTCTAAGGTCTCCGTTTTTACAGTACAACCTTCTTTCTTTACCGCTACTCTGTATTTATAATCCTTAACAAAAATGTTCTACCTATTTTCTAACCCAAGCCTCTAATTTTATTTATCAATTCCTGTCCTATAATTCCTGTATTCATATAATTTTGGAAGCCTATTCGGGCTGATACAACTATTCAGCTTATTTTTGATGCCAAACTATTATATTTTTCCCTTTATATGGTGGGACAGTCATGCAATTTTGACCTCCACATCAAGGTGGACTGCGATATTTACATTGTATGTACCCTCCTGTGACCCTTAAGTGTGCAATTTATTATATTTTTTATTCGAAGAGAATTTTCATTAAATATCTCGAATACTTTATAGCTTTCGTCATTATGGACCTACAGATCAGTATATTTATAGTTGGGTAGAGACGGCCGATTAGGTATTGACCAGTCACCGAATCGTATAGATAGATGAATTTTACTGTTCACCTTAAGACACGAAGTAGAAGACTCGACTGCAATCTTAAAAGTGACTGCTGAAATGGTGTTTCAAACCAGATCGATAAGAGCTGTGATATATGACAAACACTTGGTTTTCATAATTGGTCTAGACGGACGCGCTCACTGCCATTTCGGTTATTGGAAACTATAAATACCATAAGGTAAATACTCCCACTTACTTTGTGAGAAGAGATCAAAGCTTCAGCCGCGTTGGTATAACGGTTGCTCTTCACATCAGAAATTAGTAGCGATTGGTAGTTCGTGATCTACACAACTCAAATGGGCTTGTCCTAATAAATTTTACGTTGATAAAATCAATTTGTATCAATCTGATTTTCCTAATGCTGCATAGATATTTTTGGTGATGTATATGTTACCTCATAGCTGATTAACACTATTATTCACTTCAAGATATTCATTGCCAAATAAGTGGCAGAATATTAAAATGCACTTTCTCCATAAAATTATAAGCTAATCAGGCTTTTTATACTTCGAATTTTTATAATAATAATTTATACCAACAAAATGTCATAGCATACCATAAATTAATAATAATAGAATTAACAGAGTACCCTACAAAGGGTCCACTCGATTAAATGTCGTAAAACAATGGGAAAAGGCTCTTAATGTTACCGAGGGTCCTCGCTCTGACAGTCCCCTTTCATTGATGCACAGATAGGGAGAGCCCTATCAAAATTTAAATGCGGTCCATTTCGCTGTTTCGGACCGCAGGCTCGTAATGAAAATATCCTTTATTTCTTTTCATATTGGTTTTTTATTTGATCCCATCTCCTGATTATATTGCTGGTTCCATGATCACTCTCATTGATATTTATCGAAGCGTAATTTCACTGCAAATCTTATATGATGTTTCAAATCTCATTCTGCTGTTACTCCTAATGTTAACAACTGTTAGCGTAGACTAGTGGGCGTCAATTCTCTGGAGACACGTAGAACGCTTTCATAAAACCCGAGGTGTCATTTCCCTTTGAATAGTTCGTTATATCTGCGACGGGGACGAAGCCGCGTATAAAAGTCTCAGGTTATTCAGGCTATTACGAATAGTCCCCGCGATCCTTCCGTGTCAGGGGACCGACCGTGTTATAAAGCGGACACTAAATCTCACTCCTATTGACAAATGACGTAGCTCGTTATAATAATACACCATCGCGTCGTCCGCGTAGCTAGTTGCATTTTATATTATATTTCCTTAAACTTTTTTGATGTGTTCCGATCGTGGGACTGTATTGCTTCCTTCCTGCGAACCGTAAGGAAAGATTCAGATACCCTTTTGAAAGCGCCTCCGAAAAAATAGGATCGTTACGATAGCATTCGTTTAATAGTATTTTCCTTTTAGCAGCGTTTTGTAGCTACTTGTTATTTTTACTTTTCGTTTTGGTTCATAAATAATATATCATTTTGAATAAAGTTGGGTCCACATAATGTTATACTAGTGTTTACTTTATAGTATGTTTTACTATATTTGCTAATTTAATATAAGAACTAACGGGATATAAAATAGTTAATAGTCAAGTAATAGCCAATAAAACAGTTTTCACGAATAGCAATAGAATAATCTAAAATTAAATAAACCTTTGAACCTAAGAAATTAACAATTGAAATCAATTGTAAAAAGTATAAATACCTTGATACTGAAGGCATTACATGTAGAGTGAAGCCACTATTATTATTATTTAGTACACTATTATTATTAATTACTGGTAGTAGGACCTCTTGTGAGCCGCACGGGTAGGTACCGTCACCCTGTTTATTTCTGCGGTGAAGCCGTAATGCGTTTCGGTTTGAAAGGTGAGGCAGCCGTTGTAACTATACTGAGCTTTAGGACTCATATCTCAAGATGGGTGGCGGCATTTACGGTGTGGATGTCTATGGGCTCCGGTAACCACTTAACACCAGGTGGGCCATGAGCTCGTCCAACCATCGATGCAATTAATAAATAAAAAATCGTGATTCCCTCGTTCTCCTATTTTTATATAAATAATTAACTTCCTAATTAGCTTCCTAAACTTTTCATCCATACGTGATGAAACTTACCAAAATTATTGTTGGCACTCCATGGATGTTTTCTACAATGGTAATGTTAAAAGACGGTAGCAACGCGAGTAATTTTAAGAAATCAAGGTCTATCATACAATCATCAATGTCATAGTGGTGTGTGACCTATATTCACTAGATAACCATAAAAATATTTTTTTTCGGTTTTACAATTTACTTAAAACTACTGTTATTTGAAGTACCTACTTTTTTCTAATTTGCTGAATAAATACATTTATCTTTAGAAACACTTAAATACTATTAAGTGACATAATCGTAGTTATGTATAGGATATAATAATAATATAATATTATCAGTTTATATATAGAACACAGAATAGTTCAAATGTAGTATTTATACAACCTAATACTATTAAAAAACTAAGCTTTAAATGTTTATATTATATACTTCATCTAGATGACGTATTTACTTTTGAGTAAATAATTGAGAACTATAATTCAGACTTTATTGAGTATTACACGATTTCCCATAAAAATAATCATGTTATTGAATGTGAAAACATAAATCACGAATATAATGTTCTTATTTTCTATACAGAATGCAGAATTTATTACGTTCCGATAAATAGAATATAAAAACCGTCTTTGTGCAAAGGGTCATAACTCACCGAAATAAACCCTAACGCCCATTGACAAAAGTATCAACGTAAATAAATACATTCTTACATACTTCCCTACACTTCAACGGAAGTCCTCCAAGTGATGCTCCCTTTGTGTATGTTACGATAAATAAGCATTTTAGTAAACCTATTTCCTATTTGTCGAAGGTGTGCTTTATCATGATTCTGTCATGACGGTGTATTTTGAGCGTAAATTCTTTCCAAAGAAAGTGCATCAAAATGTGTCAATCTGCATAAAAAATTGTAACAAATCTATTTTATAATAAAATAACGTCCTGAATACATTACAGTTCAATGAAATACAAACAGTAAAATAAAAATCAAGAGGCAATCAAAAAATGCGTAGTGCATTTTTGAAGTTCCTTAAATGATCTAAATATTATTAAATCGACAAAGACAAACCGTTAAGTACCTCTACAGAAGTATGTTTGATAACCAATTTTTTAGTAGACGACAATTGACGAATTGTGTTATCAACAAACTTTTTTTTTAGAAAATAGTCAGCTTTTTAAATGATATACAAGTAAGTGTCCTTTTGTCTATCATACAATTTTTTTTTTTAGTATAGATAGAGCTTAACTCCTTCTAATTATTTTTTTTGGATATTGTATTGGATCATTGACCGAACGAACACTAGTACACATATTTTTGCAATAATTATACATAATTTCTAATTGACTATTCAAGAGCTATTTTAAGTGTATTATTATCTATCTTTATAACGGAAATGTAGTAGGAAGGTAATCGACAATATCAACGTCGTATTCACTTCAAAGGATGTAGCAAAGGGATTTAGTCGATTGGAAATAATGTGCATTTTCGGAGATATGATCGTTCGAAACTCAGACTAGATATATCCCATTTACCTATTTGTACTGTTGTGTAAATTTTGAAATGAAAACATTTAATTTTGAAATTTAGAAAAAATCTATAACAAATATTTTATGAATTTTTTTTTATAGTTCGATTAGTTACTTTACCTTGCAGCTCATCTGGTACTAAGTTTTTTTATTCTTTTTATGGCCGTATGGGCAGACGAGCATACGGCCCACCTGATGGTGAGTGGTTACCGTCGCTCATGGACGTCAGAAATGCCAGGGGCAGAGCCAAGCTGCTGCCTACCGTTTAATACTCTCCACAAGCCTCGTTTGAAGAAGGACATGTCATAGCGCTCGGGAAACACTGTGAAGGGGAGCTTATTCCAAAGCCGGATGGTACGTGGAAAATGATCTCTGGAAACGCACATACGTAGCTCCAGGTAGTATAGATGAACTCTACTCGATGGCGGGCGGGACAGTGCGATGGTAAGTGGCTATCAGAACCCATAGACCATACAACGTGAATATCGCCGCCCATTTTGAACATGACACTCGACATTAAGTCGCAGTCTCAATTTTATGGTACCTAACCAAACAGCATTGTTAGTATTTTCCCAATTAATAGATAGTATAATAATTTAAATAACAAAGGTATCATGATATTTATGACAAAAAAATAGGAGTTCAAATAAACATTTATTTCATATGATTAGTTTTCCAACAAATTTTATACAGTATTCAGTTATGTACGCACAGAAAAATGAACCCTCCATATAGATTTCACGAGAAAAAAACATGCAATATACAAAATCAGGGTTTGCCATTTCGGAAAACGCTGACTGAATTGTTTGCTTCTGAGACTACCAATACAAACAAAACTCATTGAGAGTGCATTTCCATGGATGCACCGTGTAAACATTTGACGGCGAAGCAATTTTAAAAGCTTACTCTTGTGTACCTACTAGATAGAAAACGTGGAACCAAACATCAAAAGTGCCTGTCAAAATACATTTTCCGAGAGCCCGGAAAAGTCTATTTTAGTACTTAATAGAGTACACAGAGTGGTTTGAATTAAAAATAAATAATAAATATGGATATGTAAAACTGAATTGCTTAGTTATTAAAAGTCCATTTAAAAAGTTTATTTAAAAATAAACAAAATATATTTGCTGAATCCTTTTTAGTCCTTTTAATCTGTTCTATTTTGTCTATTCTACAAGCCGCAATTCTTTGATTCTCTCGATTCTTTCCCAGAAATGATGGGCAAAATTGGCAAGTGAAAGGCATTAAATCTGTCTGGAACGTTCGATTTGCATTGGGAAAATTGCATTTTCGAGTTGATAGCGGCAAGGAAGTGACGCCGCTCTTCTCAATGTTTGCATATTTGTTGATGAAAATTCACCTTGGAAAAATTACATTTTAAGTACTGGAAGTCAATTTAAAAAATAATCTTGTAGTATAAAATATATTGTAACAAAATTCGTTTGAGGCATACCTAAGTAATTGTATGTTTCAATGGGTTTTATTATTTATTAACAGCTATTATTGTAATTTCAATTATATTACATAAATTAACACCGTCTTTGTTACTCAAAATCATCGATTAATTATATTCAACTGAGTTATCTACAAAAACATTAATCTAGTTAAATTTCTCTTCAAAGAAGTTTTTATTCGGTTTTATTAAATACTTTTTTCTATGAAATATGTAACGACTCAGAAATTTTTTAAAATAAAACAAAACTTTTACTTTTGACATTTCGTAATTCAAAAGTCTGATTAGATCAAAATTCGTCGTGAACAGCAAATTATGTAAAATATAATTACAAATTTTAAAACGGGATAAAAATTTATAAAAATGCAATATTGCTATCCTGAAGACTGCGGTCCGTTCGCTGTAGCCCCGGTTCTTGTTACATCTTCGTATCCAACCAGATGTGAGGAATCACCCACGTGCTACCCGTGCTTGCCACACTGCCCACAATCTATGGTTTACTGTTGTGACACTAGGCCGAAGACACCATTGAGGAGGTCAAGTTGTTGTGATAGCAAGGAATTTGATAGCCGTAATCGTAACCGAAATCATAGCCCCCCTCGCCAAAACAGAAACTCCCCACCGCCCCCTTGTCGTTCGGATTCAACCCACAAGCCCTCTTCAAACTGCTGTCCAACTTGTTGTCAGCCTACTTGCCAACCAGTCAAGACAAAATATGTCATACCGTGTTATCGATACGAAGACGGCCGTATTGTAAGTTGAAAATATATTTTTTACTGATTTTTATTTTTTGATTTTATTCTGTAAAAAATTAACATACGTGACGTGTTATTGAGATATTTTTAAATATTTTGTGAACTGAAACCAACAACTGAGTCAACTCGTTTTAAAGTTAATGGCCGTAACGTTTTAAGCATTTTATAACTTCAAATAAATATATATTCTCGGCTCAGGGCGTATTCCCTCTTACATATTTGCTAGACGTGTCTACGTGCTCGTAAGACTATGGTTGTTCCATTGCTTAATTGTTGGTTTCAGGAACGATACGTTCCTACTCGTCACGGTAGGCTTCCTGGGTCCGCGTACAGACGAAATGGAATGCAGGATCAAATACACGGCTACAGAGGAGCCGTGCGGTATCTCTGTGCTGGAGGGAATTCACAGGGTTGCTGTGTCTACACTACTATTGAACCTATGCGGCGATTATATCCAAAAGTCACTCAGGAAATTAATCCTGTTAAAAAGAAAAAAGATAAAAAATGATTAATTGAAATAATTGCGTCCATTTATTCGGTTAAATGCTAAGAATTAAATTATCAATCAGTGCCGCACGTTTTACACGTCTGACAGGTAAATCCGCTACCGTCGTCTGCAATAAAACGGAATGGAATTCAAGACCAGAACTTTCTGGAAAGCGGCGGAATAGCGTATATCCGCAAATGCTGGCACAATGCGATTTGGAGTGACCACCCACTCGCTATACCGGTTAGACCGATGAAGAAACTTCCAGCAAAGAAACGAACTCGGTAATGGGTGGGTATAATAATCTAACAAGCCCACTACTGAAAGCCAAAAAAAATACTGCTAAAATTCATAATCGGTGGCTAATAGAGGGCCCTCTGGTCCGTTCCAGGTGCAAAAGTTTCCAGTAACAGCGTTCAAGCGGAACGGAATGCAAGATCAAGAGCATTCGAAGCTGTTGGGAGCCACTAATTTCCTTGTACGTTGTCCCCGGGACGTTTCCATTGAATGCGACGTGTGCGCGAGGCCCGTCAAAGTGGGCGACCCGGCGAAAGTACCACCTTGTACTTCTAAGCCCGGCCTTGGCTGTTGTTTGCTCCGAAAGAAACCTATTGAAGTGTCACTCGGAGATATATTAGACGAATGAAACGTTCTTTACGCCAGCGTTGAATGTGTGACACGAGAAAATGAATTAAGTTTTACGTCGAGCCTTGTTTGAAAAATTGTGGATCTTAAATGACGACCGTTATGTATTGAATGTTTTGAACTCACGTAAGCGGCTTTCGTTTTATTCATTCATCGGAATACTATACCAGTGAAAGTTTTGAACTATATTTAATTCTATACTATATATTTCAATGTAATTTATTTCATTTAGCCCAATAAAACGTAATGTTAAAATAATTTTGTTATTAAAACATACTGACGCGTTATTTCTGTAGGTACTTGTGTTTGGTTACAGGATCAGCCAACGGTTCTAATGAGGCGCGCCTGCGAGGTGGCAGCGGGAGTCCGTGGGCGTCGTAAGCCCTTCGTAGAAACTTCTTATCGAGCTGATCCCTACGACGAGGTTCATCGTTACCATTCTGAGGATGAACAGGTTCAAACTTGTGGTAGATTAAACAGAATTTGTTTGATTCCGGAAACAAAAAACAAAATTTATCTAGTACTTACTAGCTGACCCGGCAGATTTCGTAGTGCCTCAATCGAAAAATAAAAGACCTAAACTTTTGTATAAAATAAACTTAAAACAAACAAAAGGAATCCGTCCTACGGGGGGGGACATCAAAGGAAAAACAAAATTATTTTATTTTATTTATAGTTATTTTTATTTAATTCCGAGCATTTTCATATTTATCTACCTTATAAACCTTCTCTGGACTTCCACAAATAATTTAAGACCAAAATTAGCCAAATCGGTCCAGCCGTTCTCAAGTTTTAGCGAGACTAACGAACAGCAATTCATTTTTATATATATAGATGGAAGATAGATAATTTTCATTAAATGAATAGTATGTTTTCAAAGATTAATATTCTGCCGGAGGTGGGAAACCGTCACCTGAAGTGATTCCCAGGCAATATCCTTTTTCGAGCCAAACCAAAAAGCCGAATAAACGCCGACGGTGACGGCAATGAGAAATTCAATTTCATTACGAACCGGCTTCGTACTAGAAAAATGAATCCCACTAAGGGCTCTATTGAATTTAAAATTAAAATTGAATTAGTCAATAACAAATTTACGTGAATTGTTATTATAAACGAATCAGTGGTACTTACGCTTGCCACAGATATTCTGCTATATCGGTTTTCTTTAATTTGGTTTTAGTCATTACATGATATGTATTATAATATATGTGAAGTATGTTTAAGAAAATAAGAATTTCCTAGATTTCGGTTTGAGTAGGTACTTTATACTATATATTTTTATGAAGAAAACTAAAGATTGAGCTAAACATAAGCCGGTCATGACTCAACTTTGAAAAACAAAATTGATGATCACAATCGATGTGCTCGACATTGTACAATCTTTTATGTGGTGCTAACATGAGCTAACCATAGCTATCAAACAGACTGAAAATAATGGTGTCCAGAAAAGTGTCTTACAGTCTATATTAATGTAGTTAGACGAAATCTCGATTTTGTGTTGTTGTTGTTTGCTATGTTTTTGAGATAGATCGGTGTCGCCCAGGGACCGCGATGTTTATTCGTTGAACGTGGCGAGGGTTCAGATAGGGATTTATTTGCGACCGGGGCTCAAGATACGAATCCCCGTGATTGGGCTCTGTAATCCTATGGTTTGCGATCGGCTCGTATGTATAGGTATATACCTACTACGCGTTATATATTCTCATTTTACTTAAAATGACTACTTTAGGATCACGTAATCACAAATAATTAGCATTACCTATTTCCTTCTCTTCTCTTCCTTCACTTTTAAGGTGTTGTAGAATCATATGTAGAATCATTTTTGCAGTTGTCCTAGTCCCGTAGGCGGGTACAAATTTTTTTAATGAAATACGGACTTGACCAATGTTCACTTTCGCGTTGAATCTATAACATTGATTAATACATATAAATCAAACCTAAAAAATTTTAATTTGAGTAATTACTGGCGGTAGGACGTCTTGTTAGTCCGCACGGGTAGGTAACACCGCCCTTCCTATTTCTGCTGTGAAGCAGTAATGCGTTTCGGTTTGAAAGCGGGACAGCCGTTGTGCTGTAAAAACGGAGACCTTAGAAGCACGTGTCTCAAGGTTGCTGACGGCTTTTACCTTTAATGTTAGGTAGACCGTGAGCTCGTCCAACCAACTGAGCGATAATAAAAAAAGTATACCAAAAGAATTATTAATTTAGAAGAGTACATATTATTACAATATTGTTCACTTAAAAATGAAAAATTTAAATAATTCATGCACAATTTAAAAAAAAACTCGTATTTTACGTTTACTTTTTTTTTACAGAAAATTTTATTACCAAATGATATTTTAGCAAACCAAATTTTACATTTTAGCTTCTAAAAAATTCAACAGAATCTCTACTTAATGCACAATGTCTATTTAAAAAAAGTAGAAAAAAAAGGTGGTCTATAAATAATTTGTGTACAAATCAATGTTAATATTATAAGCCGGATTAACCGAAAAAGCTAGTTATTGTTATGTGAAATGAAAACTTTTAGATGGATAATCTCGGCACAAAATTTTACCCGAAAAGTTAATTAATTTATGGGATCTCGTTGCCGAAAGTTACCTGCTTATGCAAATAAGGAAATCGCCTTTTGTATTTGTAGCTTTATGAGATTGGCTTCGAACTGTCTTATATATTATACTAGTTCTGCCCCAGTCGACAGTGAAATACCAAATTTATCGTGGACGCGGAAACTGATTACACAAATAATTTCAAATGAAACTAAATCATCGATTTGCAAACTTTATGAAATGTGTAAATTGAACTGATCAGCAAAATCGCGTGTTTTATTAACCAAATAGTCGTATCCGTCATGCCAGTGGCACTATTGCGAAATAGTAGAACTCGAGAGAACATTTGATAAAACAATGGGCAAAATATGTCGTATTTTTGATGGTACTATGCCAGAAACTTTAATACCATACACTAATAAAACCGCAATTACAAATTAGTTTTTCGAGTGCAGTCTTCACGACTAGCATCTTTCGGCTTATGTAACTATGACAAATATCTTCATCCTGCTCATACTCCGGTATTTTGGGAGTAATGACAAAGGGAAGATCTTCCACCGAGTGCGAGAAATTACTCAGTAGACCGACGGTCCAAATGCTCTTGTCCTGAACTTGTATATATTCAAACATATCTTGAAAGTAGCGTTAGTGAGATTTAGGCATCTGTCAAATATGTATCTTCTGTTCTATGATAGCTACCCGCTAAGGGACGAAGCTTCGGCATGGCGCTCACTTGATGGGTTGTGAACTAAAATACTGCAATATGACTGTATCCTTGTGGGGTCTTAAAAATAACATATTCAATGTAATAAATATAGTTTACTTACTTTCATTAAAAAGTAATATCATGATTTGATAACACATTATTCTTCCGGACAGGTTAACAATCGTGAGCACTCATGATCACACTTCCCGGTACGTACGACTTTAATTATATTTGAAGCTCAGCACTCAGTGTGGAAAGTGTTAGTTCTCGCAAGAGAGGCAAGGGAAAACACATTTAGTTACATACATAATAGTACTTTTGCTCTCTTGAGTTCGTACCTATCGCCGGTTATTTTCGGAGCTGTGGTTAATTCTTAAAACGGTGGTTGAAATAACATTTAAGTTGAGAGAAATATCAATTTCGAGCCAAAACGCGATACTTTTTCGCACAGAAATGGACAGGAATGCCGAATATACCCGTGCTCGCTCACATGCGTATTAAGTTCACGGTTAAGCAAATTTCGTCCTATTATTTGTTTTTGTATAACTACGCAATATACACCGCTGTCGCTTATCGAATACATGCTAGGCAGTATTTATTAAGAAAATACCGAGTTTTTTAAAAATTAGGCGTAGGGCGTGTAATGTGTGCACCGACATACATATAAGTATATCTATATTCAATTTGCCGCAAAGAAGTTACTTATAAAGTTGAAGAATATGCCATCCATATTTTTGTAATACGCTTTTATTAGCTTCAGACGTATTGTATGTTAGTATGTAACGGAATCTTAGAACATGATTTTGACCCCGTTAAAACGTCGGATTAACTCTAAATTTGGCATACTTATTAAGGATCGATGACAATTCAATATTTAAAAAAAAAATTGAAATTCAACTAAAAAAATAGTTTAAAAAAACTAAAAAAAAGACGTTTTTATAGAAAATCCAACTAAGAAATAGAAAATAAATTTTAATAAATTTGAATTAAAATAGTGTAAGAAAACATGATTTTATTGTAAAAAAGTGTGGGGTGCTTTTCAGGATATTATCAAAATAACCCTTCTACTCATATCTGTTCATAAAATATTTATAACTACTGATACAATGCATGCATATATTATCTATATTGAATTCGCCACAAAGAAGTTACTTATAAAGTCGAATAATATGACATCCATATTTTTTTGTGATTGCGATTTCGTTTTTCTATGCCAAGGTGAAAGACGGCATCGGACGGACAACGACTGTTTGCCCATCGAAAACAAAGAAAATCTTAACGTTAAGCTTAAGGCATTTTTTTTTCTTTTATACAGGGTAACCTTTGTTATCATTACGAAAGAAAGAAACCTCTGTCGACTCACAATGCTTGCGCACCTCCTCACTCTTCGTGTCAGCTCTGCGCCTCAAGTCCAGAATGTCAATACGTCAACTATATTCACGCACAGCCACTGCATTCTTGTGCTCAGTCCGCTCGGTCGTCTTCGTGTTGTTACTATTGTTAATTGGTTTTGAATGTATTGCTAGCTATGATCGATTTGAACTATTTTAAATTTTGAATAAAATTTTATTTATTTTACCGCTTTTATTTTTTCTTTTAGAGGAATTTAGTGAGCAATGTTGTTTTAGATTTTTTTTTACCTAGGGTGAACGGGCTCGCATTCCGTGTCTTAAAATATTTTACAAGCTTTTAAACTAAATGGCACCGTCCCCTTCAAGACAAAAGGTCAAAATCTTGGTTACCTATTGTGTGTTGTTCTTTAATTATATGTAAGTAGTAAACTCGGCCACACCGTAAATGTATGAATAATAAGTTATGAAATAATGAAAAACTACGCTATTTAGGCGAAGAAAATGTAAACTAAAAGTAAAGCTTGGAAGTCGTCGTGACCTAAAGGATGCCCGGTGCATTCGTGTCAAACCATAGAACGGTGCCCGAATCCCGCAGGCGGGATCTTTTCTAATGGAATACGTGCTTAAGAAATGTTCACGATTGACTTCCACGGTGAAGGAAGAACATCGTGTACCTAACCTAGTCAAACCCGAAAAATTATAATTTGCCTAATTGCTGATGGCAGGACGTCTTGTAAGTCCGCCAGGACGTCTTGTAAGTCCGCACGACTAGGTACTACCACCCTGCCTATTACTGCCGTGAAGCAGTAATGCATTTTGGTTTGATGGGTGGGGCAGCTGTTCTACTGTGTAAAAACGGAGACCTTGAAGGCCTTGAGGTGGATGGCCGCATGTACGTTGTAGATGTCTATGGGCTCCGGTGACTACTTAACACAAGGTAAGCCGTGGTGTTGGCCCGTCTAACCATTTAAGCAATAAAATTAAATAAGAAATCTAAAATTTCGATGTTTCGATTTGCATTACCGTTTGTCCTGAAACTTCCTTCCATAAATAAAAGTCATTAGAGGACACTTTTTAAATTAACGATTTACAATCCCCCAATTCCAATCATGTGGTTGCAGAAACTACTCTCATTGTTTCGTTCAGTAAAATTACAAAATATCCACACATGATTTTTTTTTGTTACAGGCAACACAGTCACCCAATGGAAAAAGAAAAATTTTGCGAATCAAAAATTTCGACAGTATAGTTTCTCAGTGATAAAAGTTAGTGAACATGTTCTATTTGTGCCCCATGTGTAGTTCTGTGTTTTCGTACGAGTGTCAGTGAGGTATAGTGGCAAATGCGAAGACGGCGTGGCTGGGCGGCGGCGCGAGCCCCACGGTGAGTGCCCGCGCGCACCATGCGCCGCCCGCTGGCGCTGCTGCTAGTCGCCGCTGCGAGCGTCGCTGTTTCCGCGCAAATCGCTTGGACGCCAATCTTTCTTGACGGCAGCAGTAAGTTTGACATATTTTCATACACACGGTAGGCAGCGGCTTGGCTCTGCCCCTGGCATTGCTGAAGTCCACGGGCGACGGTAGTCCACTGAGTTTCTGGCCTTATCTTCTCAGTGGGTCGCGTTTCCGATTCGCAGGTAGATTCTGTGAAGCACTGCTCTTGCTAGGGTCAGTGTTAGCATCACTCCGGTATGAGCCCCTTGAGCTCACCTACTAGTTAAAAGTTACGCTGGAATAGCCTCTCAAGGCTATTAGCTTAGGTAGGAAAAAAAAGAGCGACGGTAACCACTCATGATCAGTTAGACCGGATGATTTTCTGCCTACAAGGCTAATAAAAAAAAAACACGTGTACATTATTTTATCAGGTATTACCAGAACATATTTCATTATAGAAATAAGCATCTATCTATACCAAGGAGTATTAGAACGTTTTTAGGTGTACTCAAACTATTTTACATTTCAAATTCTAATCGATAGTTCGACGAGTAATAGGCAAAGTAACATTCTAATCCTTTCGAACGAATTAATTAAATGTAGCTCTCTGAGAACATACATACCTCCTTTTGTTATGTTATTATTTATTCATTTTGACAAATTTTATTTAATTAAACGATGATAAACATTAAACATCAATGAACTATTTTTTTCTCGGCACTCAAACATTATGTGGAAGAACTAGTGATGAAATTATTATAATTTACTATTACGATTATATCGCTAAATAATTTATAATCGACAATTACGATTTCGATTATGTCTGTTTAATAATAAAAAGTGCTATTATCGATAAGAACATAATATTTATTACGATAAAATAAAGCGGGCAACGATTGCTTAGAACTTAATAAGTTTTTTATTTTTTATTTTTAATCTTTAGGTTTTAATTTGATTTTTTAATAGCATTTTTAATTTTTCAGAGCTCAATATGCTTTTTTGTCATAAATATTTTCTCGATAACAGAGGATTCCAATTAATCATGACATGTCAATAATCTTTGATTACGATTAATCGAAATATAGTATACCAACAAATAATCTGGACCTGGAAAATATTTAATTAAGATACTGACTCTGCTGGGATTCGAAATCGGATCCGCCGCAGTAGTCAATAAACCTAGAGCAACGAGACGATCAGACAGACGGTGATACAGGCGATGCATGACTCGCGAAATATATCTCCTTCGGATTTCCGTTGCGACATTTGTCGAACGGGGTTCTAAAACATCGGAGGCATCAAGATCGCCAATCGATTCAATCTTAAAACTGGTTTCGATTCTTTTATTTATTTATTAATATCGTATACATAGATTATGGCTCACTTTAGTGATTACCGGAGTCCATAGACATACCAATGTGCTCTTTGAGACTATGAGGTCGAAGTATCAATTGTATAGTATAACGAATCTCCTAGCCTTCAAATTGAAAAGTAATAGCTCGCGGCAAAAATAAACAGAATAACATACCGTGCAAAATTGTAAGAGGTTTTGCGTTTATGCGCATTTTATTGTAATATAAGAGTTTTATAGTAGTCACTACTTGTAATTTTTACAGATTTTACAGCGTTAATGGTGGCCACCGATCTTGAATATTAAGTGTGATGTATTTAAGTTATCGTAATAATGGATTATCGTTAAACTAGAATTTAAGCTTTATAGCAGAAATAGCTATTTTGGTATCACTTAATAGGTTAACAATCAAGAAAATTATTGAGTGAAAACGACGATTTATAAAGTGTACCGCTGTAAACTAACCAGTCCATTACCCATACAAACGAACAGAGCGAATTGCGAGCCCGATCAGTTCAAACTTCAAAACGGTTTCAGTGGACCACCGTTTCGGATGTTTGTTTTCAACAACGGGAAAAGGTTGCGCTTCGTACACAATTAAATTGATGATAACAGACTCTTATTTCAAGTGTGTAGAGAGAAAACGTGAAGCGTCTACGTGTGTTCGTTTAGTTTATGTGTAAACTGTCTCTTTTTTGCTACGCCATAAGGCCGAAGATTTACAGGGAGATCTCGAACATTTATATTACTTATTGAATAACTTACACGGAACACTTGAGCAGTGAAGATGTTTTTTTATTTTATTGCGCCTTGTAGGTAGACGAGTATACAGCCCACCTGATGGTGAGTGGTTACCGTCACCAATGTACTTCAGCAGTGCCAGGGGCAGTACCAAGCCGCTGCCTACCGCTTAATACTCTCCACAAGCCTCGTTTAAAGATGGACATGTCATAGCGCTCGGGAAACACCGTGGAGGGGAGCTCATTCCATAGCCGGATGGTACGTGACAAAAAATACCTCTGGAAACGCACTGTGGATGACCGCAGTGGCTCCAGGTAGTATGGATGAACTCTACTCCGGTGGCGGGTGGTGCGATGGTTAAAACGAGATGAAGGTATCAATCATCTCGAACAAGTGAAGAAACAAGAATACTAACGAATTACAACAATTAAAACTTTTTTTACTGTATAATCTCGCGTTGTTTAGTGTCCCGGTCACGCTACGACTCGCGAAACCCGAAGAATATCAATTGCTGTGGAGTATGGCTCATCCATATTATCTAGAACCACTGCATTCATCTAGTGTGCAGTACTTAACGGTAGACAGCGGCTTGGCTCTGCCCTTGGCCTGCTTTTGTCTGCCTACAAAGGCAATAAAGAAAGCGTTTCGAATGTCATAGTTGTGGATGCAAAATGTCCTTTGCTCGTAGGTCAAGTGGATCTCTGGACGCAGTCGTCAAGCGGATGCGCGTGCCCAGGCGAGGGCGGCGAAGAGTGCGCGTGTTGCGTGCGTGACGGCGCGTGTCCGTGCGGCGACATCGCGCCCGCCCGCTGCTCGCAGTGCGGACTCGAACAATACTGTGCTAATAGTAAGATAATTATTGGTAATAATTACGTAATTACTGGTGGTGGGACCTCTTAAGAGTCCGCGCAGGTAGGTACCACCACCCTGTCTATTTCTGCCGTGAAGCAGTAATGCGTTTCGGTTTGAAGGGTGGGGCAGTCGTTGTAACTATATTTGAGACCTTAGAACTTATATCTCAAGGTGGGTAGCGCATTTACGTTGTAGATGTCTATGGGCTCCAGTAACCACTTCACACCAGGGGGGCTGTGAGCTCGTCCAACCATCTAAGCAATAAAATAAAATAAATTAGAAAATTATCTATCTATCTATATATATATACATAAAAATGAATTGCTGTTCGTTAGTCTCACTAAAACTCGAGAACAGCTGGACCGATTTGACTAATTTTGGTCTTCAATTATTATATTTGTGGAAGTACAGAGAAGGTTTAAAAGGTAGATAAATATGACAATGCTCGGAATTAAATAAAAATAATAATGTTGTTTTCCGTTTAATGTGTCCCCCGTTGGACGGATTCCTTTTGTTTGTTTTAAGTTTATTTTATACAAAAGTTGAGATCTTTTATTTATCGATTGAGGCACCACGAAGTCTACCGGGTTAGCTAGCCTAAAATAAATATGTGTAAAGAAAAACCTCTTTAGTTTTATAAAGATTTTCCTTAGACAAGTTCACTCACTTGTCATTCATTGAAGAGAAGTAATTCAATCCAAATAAGATCATAATAATATTGTTTAAAATATTAATTTAAATATAGATAATAAGTAAGCGTTGTTTTTGTATTTATATTACAGAAAATTTCATTGTCTGGAGTATTTGATATCATTATTATATAAGTATATTTAATATAAATAAGTTCATTTAAAATAATGCACGTTTTAACAATATGATACTTTATAGGATTCTGTTAACTCTTATGATGAGTTAAACTTACAGACTCAGAATATATTAATCAATATCAACTATTTCAACAATTATTTATTTTGAAGGAATTCATGCAAGCTTTTGTTGCCTAAAATCGAGTAAAGGTTGCAATGTTTTAAATATGTTTTCTTTAGTCAAACTCTAAAATAATTTATCTTTCGGTAGTGTGCAACATAACGATAGATTCTCGGATCCTGAAGGCCAAATCGGGGAAGAGCTTTGGACAAATTAAATCGCCATCCATGGAGGGACCAGGTTCCTGCTCTTACTTCCTACAGCCCGACGCTGGACAGCGGGTAGAGCTACAGCTGTATCGACTGGTTTCTGTTGGAAAATTTAATGGTACCAGGTAAGAAAAGATGCAGGTTTTTCATACATGTGACAATAAAATCGATAACATACATTTATATCTATACTAATCTATACTAATATTATAATGAGGAAAGATTTGTTGGTTTGTTTGTATTGAATAGGCTCCGAAACTACTGAACCGATTTGAAAAATTCTTATATATTAGTAACATAGGCTATAATCTTTTTTGAAAAAAATTAAGGATCCTTACTAAAACTCCAATAATGTAACCCAAGGTGTAATAAAATTACCTAAAATATTCTTTACATCGCGTGCCCTGCGAAAACTATTGATGATAGAATAAAATAATGTACTACGATTTTGTAGAACACATTATTATTTACAAAGTGTCGCGACAGCAAATGTCCATATTGTAGTTATGCCGCAATAAGCTACTTTTATTTAAAAAAATAAAAAGCTTTTTTAATAAAAAAAATAAAAAGATTCTTTTTTAATTAAAAAAATAAAAAGCTTCTTTTATTTAAAAAAATAAAACAACGTCAAATATCGTTGAAATTTTTGTTAAAGACCCGAGCGGAGCCGGAGTGGGCCGCGAGTTTTATTATAATCGCAAACGAGCCAGTGAGCTTACGGCCTACATGATAAGTGGATAACTTTTAAGGGTGCGCGAATAATAGCTTCCCGTTTTCAGTAGGCAGCAGAAGTGGCTTTGGCATTGCTGACGGTGAATACCTATAATCAGCCAAATGCTCGTCTGCCAAGAAAGGATATAAACAAAAACAAATCGGCAGGGCAGTCATGTCTATCGTTCCATATACGCTTGAAACATGTGTGACTTCAAATACCCGAGACAATTAAAAATATTTTTGAGAGAATTATAGTTTAGATACTATTAGAGACAATAGTGCGGAAACATCTCATAATAGTAAGTCCTGGAAGCTGGGGTCGTACGTATACCCGCTACTTCTGTTTAATATGGCCTGTATGAAATCGTATTTTGCTTTTCGGTACTAATATTTTCAGAAATAAGCACTAAATATGAGCAGATATGCATCGTAATTAATATTATTTTAATTTCACTCAAACCGTTACCATATAGAGCACACATGTGCTACACGAATAAAGGTAATACAGCGAAATCGACATGAAAGGAAGGTTGAAAATTATTGGATGTGACGGGTCCAACGTTGTCATACGCAGTCAGCTATGATCAATGTCCCGTCAAATCTAATATGGGAAACGAGTCGTCTTTGTAATACCGCCGAGCATGTGTTCCAAATGATACGCTCATTGTTCATTCTGTCAAAATTTTCACTTTTGTTATAACATTTTTGCGGTATATTTTAACTATCGATCGAATCATTGTGTATTACTAAATTCAATACTAAAATAATTCACTTTTATTTCTGTGGTCTTTAGTGCTTAAAAAGCCATGCTTAACTCCTAAAAAGACGTTTAGCATCATGTCCCATATTTTCAATGAAGAAAGAAGGGCGAAAAGAGAAGGACCATTTCGTCTTTCCTGTCCTTATTATTGAGTATCTGTGCAACCTTCCCCGAGTCATTTGGCGTCAACAAGGCTGGAAGTCCTCAATAGAGGAAAACGACACTTCACGTCTGGACAAAAGCTTTTT
This sequence comes from Bombyx mori, assembly GCF_030269925.1. Taxonomy (NCBI): domain Eukaryota; kingdom Metazoa; phylum Arthropoda; class Insecta; order Lepidoptera; family Bombycidae; genus Bombyx; species Bombyx mori. Next base: position 12,580,275 of record NC_085111.1, read on the forward strand.
CTTCGGAATGCACCAGTTCGGTGCCGCTTGGGGTATTACTCCCATCTATGGGACTCCCAATTACTGGCTACTTCTATTTGATTCCATACAAAAGAAGACCATTTGGAGTGTCGTTAATCCCGTTTTTTACGGATCGTTTGGAACCTCCATAGATGGAGAGCCTTTGGTTCTCTCTGTATTTTTGACCGTATGTTCCATGGGGAGTGTTTTGAGGATTGTTTGAGGTGATCCCATGATCTCCTTTTTATCATCGCGCAGCCCATTACTGGAGCAGAGTTCATCCATGCTACTAAGAATCATTGCGTCAAGCCCAGTGCATTTCCGGAGAGCTTCTCTCCTCGATGTTTTCTGAGCTCTATGACATACATATATTTCTTCAAACGAGGCTTACTCAATGGTAATGGTCTGTGAAAAGGGTGTAATTGTTGGCATCTGTCAAATTTAAGATAAAGAGTCTAGTTATTTGTTGAATCAAACACTCATACCATATCTATGAAGGCTCGACAATGGCGCTGGTGGGAAAGACAACAAAAATTTTCCAACAGTATGGTGCAGCGTCAAGAATTCAACTCGTCCGGTTAATACCAGACGAGTTGAATTCTGCTTAATAGCAGTTTCTAGTCTCGGTTTGATCGCGGTTCGTCAGCAGCAAAACTGCAGAGACATAAAACTTCCCTCTCTTTTCCAGTGCCTCCTTTTCAGTGATTGTTATAGCTCATCGCTGGTGAGAAGGCTTAACGACACATAAACCGTATGTTTCGTTCTCAGAGTATTCCTGATATGCATTTGTAAAATAATCACAGTTACAGATAAATTTAAGCTACCGGTAACATTATTCATGATAATAATATTTCCGGTGACTCAAACAAACTTTGTGAACCAACAAAAAGTTTGCGTTTAGATGACGTGACCTTGCATACATTACATACACAATACTCGGAACAGTTTGGTGTAACAATGTTTAGACTGTAATCACTTTGTGGTCCGTGACAGGAACTGCAGGCTTTGGTACGGCATTAGCCGCAACCACTGTTTGCATTCGTTATTCGTTTAATTTACTTGGTTGCGACCATAATAAGCTACAACCAGAATCCGCATTTTGGGACATCAACGCAGACAATTTTGGAAAGATTTAAATGAATTGTTATTCTGGTTTTGTTTCCATACACCTCTGCGTATCTTTAGAGGTTTTCTTCGTAACTAGTTAAAGCTGCTACGCTACACATCTTATACATCTCGCCTTCGAAATCTATTGCAACTTGATTGTGTTACGTTAACGATTTTAATGTAAGTTTCAACAACGAACACATCAATTTTCAACTTAATAGTGCTACGCGCTGGGGTTCGGGATAAATAAATGTTCCACCAAAGTATAACTCAAAACTGTACTAGCACTTAGAACACTCACAGAACACTTTAAAATTCTTAATTCACTTCTTCAGCCTCGCTTCAGGTGATCCGTTCGCTGTTTCGCTTCGAGTAACTCTGATTACTAACTGACTGCGTGCCATTTCTGCAACACTTTTATAGTCGATACGACATCCCTAGATTTATCGAGTACATTCTGGACAAATCGAGTAGCTTTGATGTGTGTTTCTGCTATCTGACAATAGATGGCGTTGTACTTCTCGATATTTCTAGTACCTTCGACATTCGTTTGGCTATTAAGCGATAGATAGCGTTACTCTTACCGGTGTAGAAATAGAAACTGAAGGAAATGCATTCGCATACGCACTGTGGAGAAGACAAGCTCTCCAAGCATTTTTTAAATACTTATGTCTATCAAGATCCAAAACTTTATTCCGGCCGAGTATGAAGACATACTTTTTTGTAAATATAGAAATATCTCTCATTCAGTCTGCCATATTTCAAACTGAATACGAATGAACTTTGATGAGGTTACCACGGAATTAAATTTAAATTATATATCATTTTATCTAAGTGTCTAATGAGAATTCCATCAATCAATTTATTAATTACTACAATAATTTGAAAGAAACCGTATTATTCAATTTGCGTAATTACTGGTGATACCAGGTGGTGGACCTCTTGTGAGTCCACGCGGGTAGGTACCACTACCTATTTCTGCCGTGAAGCAGTAATGCGTTTCGATTTGAAAGGTGGGGCAGCCGTTTTTAACCATACTTGAGACCTTAGAACTTATATCTCAAGGTGGATGGCGCATTTACGTTGTAGATGTCTATGGGCTCCTGTAACCACTTAACACCAGGTGGGCTGTGAGCTCATCCCCCTATCTAAGCAATAAAAAAAAAACTAGAACATGAAGCATATTAGTAAGTTTAATACATATGAATTTAACTATATCATTTTTTTATTGCATAGATCGGTGGACGAGCTCCCGGCTCACCTGGTGTTAAGAGGTTACCGGAGCCCATAGACATCTTTAACGTAAATGTCGCCACCTACCCGAGATATGAGTTTTAAAGTCTCAGTACAGTTACTTTAATTAAACTAATAGATAAATTTAATAAGATTATTATTTTTATTTGCGCAGTTGTGTAGGCGGATGGATCCAATTGAGTAGTGCAAGTGCAGTTCGGACTGATAGTGTGGCTGAAACTCGGCTATGTGGGGCGAACGAGCGTTACACTCCGCCTGTTGTACTCTTCGCAGACCATGGCGCAGCTCTGCTTGAGTTCAGGTATCAGAATTGCACAAGTGAGTTTTTTTTCCTATCTAACCGAGAGCCTTTAGAGGCTATTTCAGCGTAACCTTAACTAGTAGGTAAGCTCACGGGGCTCAAACCTGACGACGTTGCTAACACGAACCCTAGCAAGAGCCGTGCTTCGCAGAATCTACCACCGGATCGGAAACGCGACCCACTGAGAAGATCCGGCGAGAAACTCAGTGGGCCTGTGTCTGAGGCTGAGTAAATTAACACTTGTCGAGCCCTTCGTCGCAAGCGACGGCTTCGACGAGAACGATGACCGGGCAAGTTAGTAAAAAAATTACCGAACTCCCTTAGTTTAGAATTTTAGTTTTCTAAACTAAGGGACGTTGAAATGGCAGTGGGCAGGACACAATGCTCGTAGAACGGATGGCCGTTGGGGCCAGAAAGTTCTTGAGTGGCGACCGCGTACCGGAAGACGTAGCTTGGGTAGGCCTCCCACAAGATGGACCGACGAGGGGGGAGGCCTATGTCCAGCAGTGGACGCCTGTGGGCTGATAAGAAAAAGAAAGAAACTAAAAAAGATATGAAATGTTTGTTTGATTTTTAAAATTCTACTTTCCGGCTTTTTAGTTACACTAATGCCTATATTAATGAATGCTGCAATTACACGAAAAGTAATTCGATAAAGTTGCTACATAGTTGCTATGAATCGAATAGAAATTGAGTAATATATTATTTTCTTTAAAATTAAAATGTACGTAATGAAGACCTGCACGCAAATTCACGTAATTTTCACTAAGCGCTACGGACGAAGCTACAGACTTTTCAGCGTTTATCTCCATTTGAATTTCATTTCGAGAACTTGAATTCTGCTTGTTAGTATATACGAGCACTCGGAATCGCAACAAAAGATCGTCACAGCGGAACCGGTAATGCTCAGTTCGGAGTTGTGGCCAAGATACTACAGCGACAAGTGCTGCTAATGCTCAAATTTACTCCCGAAGTAGACTTCTCTTGAGATGTATTAGATTTAAAGGCTTTAAGCCTTTGAAACATTATATTGTACATTGACTGAAAAATTGACACTTATTTCACGATTTATCTTGTTGAATCTTTTGTGAATGTAACACAACAAGCTTAGCTGCTGCTAAACTATTATATAAATGATCATTATTGACAAGGAAATATGTTTCTCTGTAGAATAATAGAAAAAACTGTGAGGTCTCAATTCCTGGCATTCTTCAGCTTCACCTCGCTGAGCAATACTCAAGGGGTGGGTTTTCACCCCAGTGGAGGCTCCCGGATACCGCACACAGGTATGTCGCACTGCTAAAACTATGATAGAAATAGTTGGAATTACAAGGAGCAACAGTCTAGTTCCGATTAGTTTTACCGTAATTTTGTAACAATTTGCAAGAATACCTATAAAGGGTTTTCAGTTTGCCTACAATTAGTTCACGCTGTTAGTCTTACTTGAAAATTTGGTTAAAACTTAGAATGAAATATCTATGGAAATGTTTGTATCGTTTTTCTGGGAGATTGTTTTAAGCTGCAGTGTAAACTATGAAAAGATTGCCTTTAAATATTTTTTATCATATAACATTTTAAAAAATCAATTAGCCACTAATTGTTCTAAAATTAACGGTCTCAAGCTATGATTCTTTTCTCAGTCTTATGGATGCCGGGCTGAATGACAAGAAGTACATTTATATTCGAGGCGTACAAATTGCACGTGAATCATTACCGGATTAAGATCAAAAGGAATATTAGTTAAAATCTAAATCTCAATTTCAAACTGGAGCAACCGGAAGACACCAACATTATTTTTTGTCCGCATTTCAATTCTCGAGTTGACTACTTATCGGACTACAAATAAACAAGCATACCTAACCTTATTTCGGTCGACAACTGTCTCGAAAAGCCCGACAGGATCTCTTTGGAAGTACAGTAACACAAGTGCGGCGGACAGTGCGACCCTCGTCACAAGTTAGCTTATAATTATTACCTAAGCGTTTCGTCCCCTGCCTTCAACGACTTACACATTAGACAAGTTTATTTTCGATGATTCCATGTGAGACATTTTTTTTTTAACCATGAATGAAAAACGATTAATTCTCCAGGATGTGGATTAGTTTTTACCTATCAAAATATATATTGGGTAGAAGCAAGGAGCACCATCTTAGTGTAATTAAAAAGCGTCCGATGAAAAGGAAGCAATGAAGGTGGCGCCATAATGGCAAGTGGGAAAATTTTGAAAACAGCGCCATAAATGACTAGAGTCGGACCCTAATTTAAGAAGGAAAGACACATTTCCTGTTTCGATAGTAATGAAAATAATTAGTTGAGATTTTAAATACCGTATATTTTTTAACTACGAAAAATATTAAATTTATTAACCTGGCACACCTCGCTCTGTTTAAAATAGCTATATACACATCATTTCCATTTCCCACGCTAGCGCTATTTCGGTGAGACTTCTAACAATAACTTGCTGTTTACAGTTAGACGCTTTTTCAAATTGTCCTCTATACGAGATGGAATTACAAACTAGAAAATAGCATGATAATTTTTATGTGAAACATTTATGAACAAGTTGGATAACGAGTTTGAAACCGATAATATGTGCGAATGTATATTATTATCATAATTGTCGTCTTCCTAAACATTAGGACTTTCCACAGACTGCGACTGGTTATACCAGGATGTTTCGTGTCGTGGTCCGAACGCCTGTATCCTCGCGAGCCCCGGGTACCCAGGCTTGTATCCACCGCATCGCAAATGTCGTTATCTCTTCGCAACTAACTCCGTGCACACCAGGGTCAAAATCATCTTCACTTCCATATTACTACCCAGAAAGTAAGTTTATTGTTATACATTTTAAATGTTACCTTAAGTTTACTTTGAAAAAGTTTTAGTATTCAACGATTTAATTTAAATAAACGAACTATGTATGTTTGTATCACAAATAGTAAAATTTTATTTTCAGACTGTACTTATTAATATTAACTATATATATAAAAGAAAGTCGTGTTAGTTACACTATTTATAACCCAGGAACGGCTGAACTGATTTGGCTGAAAATTGGTGAGGAGGTAGCTTAGAACCAGGAGAAGGACATAGGATACATAGGATACGTACGAAGGATTTTTATCACGTTCCCATGGGACGTGATATAAAACGTGGTATAACAAAACGAAATTGATATGGAATAGCAAAACGCAACTGACAGCTAAACGTAATATACTCTATGGTTAATTAAAGTAGAATTTTGAAGTCGACCGGTTAATGTGTTTTAAACAAACCGTGTGGACGAACAAAGTTCGCCGGGTCCACTAGTCAATGTTATTCATCTTCAACAGATTTGTACCAAAAATGCCGCCCTAACCTTTAAAATTTCTTAGCCTCTATCTAATACTATACCTCTCTAATACCTCTCAAATACTAATAATGCAATAAGCGTATGTTCATGGAATGGAAGCACATATCAAACATATTCATAAACAAGACTTAGCTGAGGATTTACTTCAGCATATCAAATGCATCTAATTAGCCTGGCGACGGAATAAAAGTAACCTCAAATTTGATTAGTTGTACAATAGATATTTGCAGTCAAAACTATTTCTATGTTATACAATACTCGATTCCTAAAAAAGGCGAATAGAGATTAAATCTTTATAATTTGAATGTGAACTGTTAAAATTTCGAAACCTAGTACCTTGGGTACTAAATAAGTAAGATCGATCACGATTCATAGAAGGAACTTCTTCTTCTTCAAACGAGGCTTGCCGAGAGTACTTAACGGTAGGCAGCGGCTTGGCTCTGCCCCTGGCATTTCTGACGTCCATGAGCGACGGTGACCACTTACCATCAGGTGGGCCGTATGCTCGTCTGCTTACAAAGGCAATAAAAAAAACACTAGTTATTTCGAACGGAACTTCATAACCATGAAATAATAAACCGGTCACATCGTATCGTCGTCGCATTACGTTCCCGTTCTTTCGGAAGTATTTTTATCAGGCACCCGTATGAAATTCTCTCGTTCGAGTTTTGAAAGGCCGGAGAGAACAATCGCTTCAGTAAATAAAGGGCCGGCATCCGTATCTCTCTTCCACGCGCGTGGGCCCGCTCTGTCGTGTTCGGTTCAAACTTTACGAGATCACCGACTTTACGAACTTGCACGCTCATGTTGTAAATTATCACCGCTCGTAGTGCTGTGTTTTTGGAATACATCCATCTTAAAAATGCTTGAGTGTGACGGGAGACAAAATATGAAGGAAGCATTATCGTTTTCGTGCTGATTCACCAAAAATTACATTATAACACAGTTTTGTGTGAAAATTTTCTGCCGATTCATTCAGAAAGTTGCTTCGGAGACAATAATTCAAAGCTTGAAGGATAATTTTATTCAATTATAGACAATCCATAATATAAACTTTCTTTTTTATGTACCATGTAATGCTCTTAGGCTCATCAGATAGGTACTGTGTTGAGTTTTTCATAGATTTCATTTTTATTGTTAAGTGATTGTTGAATATCAACATAATTAGATATCATTTTTGTAAATATTTTATTATATTTATTTTATATATTTTTAATAGTAATATATGCAACATATTTTTGCCTACTAACCACTCAGAATTGAAACTCGAGAGCGTCCCATCTCATCTATTAATTCATTATAATAGTTAAACAACACATTTAATTATTCTCAGGCGATCTAAATGAAAAAATAAAATTCCAGTTCGTGCAGTTTTAATGTACGGTACTGTATTTTATTCATGCAAACTTTAAAGCACAGCAGATAAGACATTCTCGACATTGTAATATTTCCGATATTAGATTATAGAGGGCTTCTTTATTAAAAACGTATTTTAAGAGGCTTCTGCTTGAACGTTATTGAACTGTTATTCATAGTTCGCGACGCATTTTCATTCTCCGGTTTCAAATTTCAATTTTGTTTTTGTAATCGTACTTACCAGTTGCCCGATAATGCTCGGAGAAATGGCGCGAGGAGAAATAAAAATGCTATCCTAAAGCAATAATTTATATCATCTAGTAGGTACTTAAGTTGTTCACACTTGGCCGAAGCGTAACATTACAATCATAAAATTGTCTAAAATCCCATTGCAGTGTAGTTTTGAAGAATTATTTATACCCATTCCGGTATGCTTGGTGTACTCAGAAAAACTCCGTTAGAACAATGAATATATCATACATGCATTATTACATATACCTAATGGTATTCTCAAAACATTACATTAAAAACAGTAAAATGTTATTATCTAGTAAAAACTAGGCAAAGTGAAGCACTTTGACTAAGAAAAAAATGTGGATCAGCTCCGGCGCACGACTGGAGAGCGATTGTCATTGGACATGTAATAGGCAAAAAGGGGGAAAAAATCACGTTTGGCACTCGGGGACTGCCGCGGTAAAGCAATTGCATAGCATTTTTTATCAACATATATAAATTCATATGTTGATGAATTAGACAATAATAATTTTATATTAAAACAATAATACAATAAGACAACGATATTTATCAACATTAACAAAAGCTAAAAATTAAGTGTCCCCTTCACACTCATAAGCTAGACTGCGCGAGAGAGAGAGGTGGGCAGACCTTTCATGATGCGCATGCAGTGCGACGTCACGCCGCGCGCTTATTCACAAACACAACACAAGCGAAATGTGTGAACGTGTTGAACGCGACCTACATGGTAGGCGGAGTGGGGGTGTTAGGTTTTATTTTCGTTACGGAATTTCTTGATTCAGTCGCCACGCTCAAAGCCCGCGATAAAAGCTATGCAATAGCTTAAAAACGAATGTTTTGAAATACTGATATAAATTTATATTTATTTGTTACATATCAATTTAATAAAATGTTAAACAAAAATCAAGTTTATACGAGTAAGTAATACATACGTGTCCTGATATTTGTAGTCAGGTGTACGTACATATATTATTATGCTATGAAAAGTTACTTACTTTTGAAGTATTCTGTTAGATTTTAGAACCTAGTTAAGATAGATGGCTATGAATTAATATTTTAAACACTATAGTAATTGATTAAGTATTAAATCGCGGCTGTCTTTGTAATATTTTAGTACATTGAATATTTAGTAAAATGAAAATGTTAAATAGACATTCTATTAAACTAACTGAAAAAACATAACTCTTAGTGCCTATCTAATTATTGTACCGAACTTTTAAAATGAAATCGATCATTAAGGAGAAAACTCGGAAAATTTAAGACAAACATCAATTTGTCAAAGCTACTCGTACGCCCCTATGTTAATGGCCATTTGCAAAAACTTCTCAAATGCCCACAACGACTGTATGAAGTTTCAAGTCAATCTTTTTCAAGTAATTTATATTAAGTTAACAGCATACATTCCTTTTCAAATATTAGATTTCTAGTTACTACATTTACCATGAAAAAATTCAAATTACCTTTACCTCTCTATCAGATATCACTGAAATAGCTCATGCAAATGACACGCATCAGACATTATAATAGAGGATCTATTGATAACAACTGGCATAGAAAAAAATATAAGGTAATTGGAATGTATTTCGGTAAACACAAAGTTGATACCTATTCTAAATAATACCAGAGTTACGTCGTAAAGGATTACTGTAATATTTTTTTACAACATTACATTTTTACTGTAAAAACGCTGTTACAACAAAAAAAAACAAATGATTAAAAAATATTAAAAGAAAGGTGCACATTTCCGAGGCAATGAAAATTATATTTACACTCTTAATTACAATTTTCACATGTTCCAAGATTTACCTTTTAAGCAGTAAATATTGCTGGAACAAAAAAATTCTTAACAATCCTTTATTTTGAAATCTTAGGCCGAGACTTAAATAATTTTCTGACTTGTGTAGGTTTATTTCTAAATTTACAATGTTTCTTTTCCGAATTGGGTCCAGACGGGTCCGAAACGGGTGGGTTCAGACTCGTATTAGCTTAGAAAACATTTTTGTTGAAAACTTTGTCTCCTTTACAGTCACTGTACATGGGATTATCTGACGTTAAGGGCTGGGAGCTCGCCGTCAGCACCGCTACTTGCCTCGCTTTGTTCAGAAAGAATGGCGACATTGGAACATCCCGGACCCAATTTACTATTAGAGTTCAAGTAAGTTGGCAAAGATACAGAACTTTACTGTGTTACGACTGACTGTCTCTTTATTACGTAGTTTTGAAGTGAGTGCTACATGTACTAAAGATCTTAACAGCTAAAAACTTTCCAAGGTGCAAGAACTTAAAATTTGAGTGTGTTGTCTTGTCAACATGACTGCTGATCTAAAAGTAAGTGTATTAAAATGAAAATAATATGTTTATTGTGCAGGTCTGGTCCTTTGGTGCCTCCTTACGATTATAACGGGTTCATAGCTAAATTAGAGTTTATTGAGCGACTGGACAGCAGTGGTGCGCCGCCTACTGTGTTACCAGCTTCCCCCCCACTAGCCGCCCTTACACATCTTTTAGATAATGGTAATTCTCCCATCATTATTTTATTGCTTATATGGGTGAATGAGCTCACGGCCCACCTGGTGTTAAGTCTTTATCGGAGCCCATAGACATTTACAGCGTAAATGCCGCCACCCGCCTTGAGATATGAGTTCCAAGGTCTCAGTATAGTTACAACAGCTGCCTCGCCCTTCAAACCGAAACGCATTACTGCTTCACGGCAGAAATAGGCAGGGTGGTGGTACCTACCCGTGCGGACTCTTAAGAGGTCCTACCACCAGTAAAAATGTTACTGTTAACCAGTTTAAAAATGTTTTTTTCATTGGCCTATTATAAATTTGTTTCGCATAACAATTTTTGCATTGCATGTTGGTTTTATTAAATTTCTTAGGTGATGCAGCGTTAGACGCATTGGGTTCGAATGAAGTGTTCGCAAACAGCGGAGGTCGTATAGGTTGCGGCGCTATTGTCCGAGGGTACGGCCCGGGCGGCCTTCGCTCGGGTCATTTCGACACGCGAGCCACGACCTGGCGTACGCAGTGTACAGTACATCTCATCGGAGCTGCCACCGATGTTGTACAAGTCTCTTTGTTTAATTATAACTTAAGGTAGGCGTAAAATCATATTAATTTATTTAATGGGTATGGGTAATAATACTATTAAAGTGTAGCAAAGTAATGTAAAGCTACAGTACAGTAAAGCTAGTATTAAAGAGAGTATCTTATATATTAATGTACTAGCTTTTGCCCGCGACTCCGTTCGCGTGGAATAATTACTTTGGCATAACGCTAAATTTTATCCCCCACTTCATTTACGTAGAAAGTTAAAATATTTTGAAACATTCTTTATTGGTACTCCACTTGTATTGGTGTTACCGTTGTTATATAGTCTATAACCTTCGTCAATAAATGGGCTATCTAACACTGAAAGATTTTTTTAAATCGGACCAGTAGTTCCTGAGATTAGCGCGTTCAAACAAACTCTTCAGCTTTATAATATTAGTATAGGTAAATAAATACATATGGACATATATAAAGAGAGCGAACCGGGACTTCATATCTCAACAAAGACTTGTGCTTATACAAAAAGTTACGTTGTTCAAACTAGTTGGATTTTTTAATTTACAATTCTATTTATTTCCAACATATGCTCTGGAGATTCTTATTAACTTTTAAATTTGAGATTTGTGTAACGAAAATAGTTATTTCGTTTAATTATATTTAATTAATTTCCATCGCACTTTTCAAATTTAATTTTCTCAATTCAGGTTACAAGGCTGTAGGTCTCATATAGAAATTTTAGAAGGTCTCCACGAATTTAGTTCGAGAGAAAGAGACAGGTCTGAGAAAGGAGATCGTGCTCTGCTCAAGGTGTGCGGGCCCGCCGCTCGAGAAGCCAGGGATCCGTCTGGAAGGTTCTTGATACGTCAAGCTGTGACTTCGAAAGGTGCTAATTTGACGATAATGGTGCGAAGAGCATTGTCACAGAACGCAGAGGAGGAGGAGTTTGTTGATGGTGCATTCGCGTTTCATGACGGTAAGCTGCTGTTATCAACAATCTTCTTCTTCATGGTTCCCTCTTTACTGAGGATCACGACCACACTATGTATTTCTATGAAGCTCGGTCTGTTGCGAGGTGGATCGCCTTTTGGATGCTGCCCCCAACTGTCCTCCTTATAGTGTCCGATCATCGTGATGGTGCCCTACCTTTGTCTCGTTTCACCTCCACTTGACCAAGAATGAGAAACTATTCCAGACTCTAGCTGTTATCAACATTGTTGTATCAAATGAATGTTTGCTTTTTCTTGTTACATCTATTTGTGCGGTATTTTTAAGATTCATTGGTCATTGTTGGGGTGTGATATTCGGTGAAGGATTTTGGTATCATCCATGCTATGTAAATGGCATATAAGTCATTTCAATCGTTGGGGGTATTGAAGACCACGTACTGGCAAGCGCAGTGTGGTGCAGCCACCTACCAGATGGACCGAAGACTTAGTGAGAATCGCTGTGTCACGTTGGAATAAGGTGGCAACGGACCGGCCGCACTGAAGATCAGTTGGAGAAGTCTATGTTCAGCAGTGGACAGGCTGAGATTATGATGATGACGTTTGCAGTCGTCGTCGTGGCCTAAAGGATAAGACATCCGATGCATTCGTATCTAGCGAGGCAACGGTGTTCAAATTCCGCAGGCGGGTACCCATTTTTCTAATGAGATACGTACTTAACAAGTTTTCACGATTGACTTCCACGGTGAACGAATAACATCATGTAATAAAAATCAAACCCGCAAAATTATAATTTGCGTAATTACTGGTGGTAGGACCTCTTGTGAGTCCGCACGGATAGGTACCACCACCCCGCCTATTTCTGTCGTGAAGCAGTAATGCGTTTCGGTTTGAAGGGTGAGGTAGCCGTTGTAACTATACTGAGACCTTAAAACTTATATCTCAAGGTAGGTGGCGCATTTACGATGTAGATGTCTATGGGCTCCAGTAACCACTTAACACCAGGTGAGCTGTGAGCTCTTCTACCTATATAAGCAATAAAAAACAGGTATTTAGTGAACTTATTTTGTATCAGAACAACACGAAGGGACTGCCTCGCCGGACGCAACGTGCGCGTCCACGCATTACGGTCTCGCTGCACCGGCCCACGGAGGAGTCTCCGCACCCTCGCATCATCATATATTCTGGAATATAGAAGAGAGACTGCTGTGTACACATCGGTTTATACCGGCCTCAAATCAAAGTGTTACTGTGGAGGTAAATATATTCAAAACTAATTAATAGAGAACCTAGAGCATACTGTTTGTTTTTTTTTTTAAATATAAAGTGACTGTATACGAGATGTATATGCTACGCTTGGAATAATTTATTCTACTTATTTTTTATATTATATAATTTTTTAGATAGAAAACGAAAAGGGACAATTTGAATAGTATAAACAAAAGGCGAGATGAACTCAGACATCAGATTTCTTCCAGGAAATCCAAATCAGAAGAACGTTAGAAAGGTGGAAAAGCGTACAATAAATTAGAGAATATATTTAATTAAATTTTATTTAAGCGGTATTTAATTAAAAACAAATATTTTTACATTGTAACGTATTGTAACATATACCAAATATATTATACACATATGTATGTACATAATATACACACACATTCAAATCACAATCTGAATAAAGATATCTGGCGAGTGAACTGTTCCTTGTTTCTATTTTTTTATTTTCTAATCTTATGTGACTATGGTTGTATTTTTTTTAATGCTATGATGTATAGACCCGCCTACAGTCTACCCGGTGTAAATCGGATACCGTAGACATAACAAGGTAAATAAATCCGGGCACCTTGAAACGTGAGTTAGAAATCTCGAAGAAGAATAGAACAGTATATATATATAATATTCTTTGTGATAATGGAGCGTCTCAAATTACGCTCTGACGCACGTGCAAGTACTTAGACTAAAAATGACGCAGAAGGGACTTAGACATTGAATTAACATTGCCCGCTTTCGAAATATAATTTTTCATTGATTTTACTGGTGGTAGGACCTTTTGTGAGTCCGCACGGGTAGGTACCACCACCCTGCCCATTTCTGCCGTGAAGCAGTAATGCGTTTCGTTTTGAAGGGTGGGGCAGCCGTTGTAGCTATAGTTGAGACCTTAGATCTTATATCTCAAGGGGAATAGCGCATTTACGTTGTAGATGTCTATGGGCTCCAGTAACCACTTAACATCAGGTGGGCTGTGAGCTCGTCCACCCATTAAGCAATAAAAACAATATACAATCGAAATTCGAAATTTCTTTTTTCTCATGTTCGGGATGTGATTGAAAACGTATTCATTGGCACCAGATCCAGCGGTTAGACCGCATGTGGAGTGCAGAACCGACGGGGACCACTGGCGCGTCCGGATGCAGGACGGCCTGTGGCGACGCTGGGTGTGAATGCAGAGCACAAACTCCGTTACATTATCATGATCACGTGGCGCTAGTGGCTGGAGACGGAACCCACCTCTCCTGTCTGTGCGGCGATTTTCAGGTCATTATGGAATCTCAGCTCTACATAAATGATTTAATTTTGAAATTGAGATTGAGAGATTGAATAAACAAGATTCACAGTAACACGTAAGCTTGTAAAATTTTAAGTTCGCTAAATAATGGATAATTTTTTTCTGAAACTATTATTATGTAGAACTAAGTAAATTCAGATTATACATAATTTGATATTTAAACAATATTATGCAAAGATTAGACTTCTCACTGTAACCTCAGGCCCACAAGAACCATGTCACATCATTGTGTGGGGCCCAAGGCGGCAGATTGGACATCAAGCTGTCATTTGACAGCGATAGGTTTTTACACGTTTTATATTAGCTTCACTTGTATGTATGTTTGTATGTTTGTAACTGACTCCTTTAGACGCGATTTTAACCCACTTTAAACGGCTAGATTTCATTCAAACTTTGTAGATTTATCGAGGACCGATGACAATACACTAATTTGATAAGATTATTCCAGTATTCAATTTGCAAAATAAGATTTTTGCCAATTTATATACTTTATATCTATACTCGATAAGGCAGGAATAGATGTTAAAGTACTTAATAGTTTTAAAAATACACTTTTATAGAAAATTTAACTAAAAAATGAAAATATAATAGTTTAAAAAAACTAAAAAACACGCTTCATATAAAATTCAACTAAAAAATAGAAAATAAATTTTAATAATTTTAAATTAAAAATAGTGTAAAATATATTTTATTTTAAAGAAAGCGTGGGGTGTTTTTTAATATATTATTGAAATAATATTTCTTCTACTCATATCTGTCAGAAAAATATTTATAACTAATAACACCATGCACCCCACGCTTTTTTTACAGTAAAATATATTTTACAATAATTTAAATTTATTAAAGTTTATTTTCTATTTTTAGGTGAATTTTATATAAAGCATGTTTTTTAGTTTTTTTAAACTATTATTTATTTTTACGCTAAGATCTTCACCCACCAGTCATCACTGAGCTAACGGAATCTGATATCTGTCGTTTTATCTACGCCATTGGAATGAAAAATATTACCTGCTCGAAACACGGCTTAATTGCACGACTACAAATACACGAACCAAGCTTCTTGCCTATTAACGGTCACGGACGCTTCATATAAATATTTAATTCGCTCCGCTGAAACAAACCGTTGACCTTACGAAAGCGCTTCCAAAATGTGTTATGTAATTATTGCGAGCTCTTTCAAAGACGACAGCAAATAAATTAATCGTGTTACTTGGGCCTTATGCTAACGCGGCTACGGGATGAGCCCACCCTGACAGAGGCGGCGCCCTCGCTCGCGGCTCGATTCGCATAATTAAGTAAGAGGGTTACTATTAAGTATGTAACAGCAATAAAGTGTGGGACGTCCATCCCAGCGAACAGGGACTTCTACATAAAAGGAATTACGTTGCTTTCATATAAACCTTTATTGCTTTTTCATTACGACGCGACGTTATGAAATATTTGTAAGATTATTGAATAATTTTCGTAATAATTTATATTGTAATTGAATTTCGTTTTAGATTCATTGAAGTGATTCTCCCGCTCGTAATTTAAAGGTTTTGAGGCGTAATTAAATAACGATTAACGCAACCCACCGATGTCTCGTAATTTAAGCTCACCAAAAATATAAATTTTCTTATATATGTACTATATATATCATTATAGTGTACGTTGACCTGGCCCTATTATATTGGCTTGTAGAACGGATACGTAATTTAATTATTAACTAGAGGTCCCGCAGTAGTCGAAATTCGACTATAATTAATTGGAATTGTAAGTTTGTACACTATTACGATTGTATTTTATACTTCTATAATCACAAATTTCGCCAAGACTACACTATAAAAAATATTAACAAAGACAAACAATATTAAATTTAATCTATTCTCAAATTGACAACAGACGTCAGGAACAAAATTTTGACAATAAATAGTATGCATGCGTGTGTGCGTCAAATACATGGCATGTAGTGTGTGTAATGTTTTCTTTATTGATTTAATGTATCTTTTACGCATTATTTAAAAAAAATATTAGCATTGTGCACTTCTTCTCTATAGTCTCTCTATAAGTGTGGGAAATTTTATACTCCTCCGTACGCACAATTTTCGTAAAAAGGGATACAAAGTTTTTGCTTCACGTATTAATATATAGATAGTACTTTACCATTTATGAAGAGGTGACGGCGTCCGTGCGTAATTACCTACTCGTATTACGAGGGCACGTAGACACAAAATACATGTATCTTCGACGATATAGGCGACGGTCGCGATGTCAACCATCCTATACCTATAAACACGAGATGGGTTAACCGGTAATCCGTACGCTCCTGTTGTTAGTGAGCGAGCTACGCTGCTCTGACGTCCACTTTCGCGACTCTGGAAATTCAATTAAATAGTTTCCAGCGTAGTAAACGTATGGAGTAGGTACATCGTTTTACCGGTACACGATCCAATAGCGTATTTGTCGAAATACCTTGAACCACATGAGTTTAGTCACACACGCAAAGGTATATCAAGTTTGTTGTTTATAGTGTTTTAATTAGTTGAAATTCCTGAACGGAACATTATTCTTTTTTCAATTGAATGATATAAAAAAAGTGATAGTACCTCTTGTAAGTCCGCACGCTTAGGTACTACCACCCTGCCTATTTCTGCCGTGAAGCAGTAATGCGTTTTGGTTGGAAGGGTGGGGCAGTCGTTGTAACTATACTGAGACCTTAGAACTCATATCTCAAGGTAGGTGGCGGCATTTACGATGTGGATGTCTATGGGCTCCGTTAACCACTTAACAACAGGTGGGCTGTGCTCGTCAAACCATCTATACAATAAAATAAAAAGTTGTTTTTGTGTATTACGATTAAGAGATGTTTTATTTTGTTGTTTAACTGTTCAATTCCAAAGGCCCTAGTTCCTATTTTAAGTACTAGGGTGGCAAGGTATACTGCAAGCTTATACGACTAAATTATTTCAATGATTACCGAAATCAACGTTCCAAACACAAAGACAAACTCTAGAAAGATCCTCGAATCAATCAGTGTTTAGAAATTGTGCAATCAAATAGTAATTTGTATTCACCAGGCTGCTTGGTTGCCTGTCGTCGTCCGTAGTTGGACCAGCGTCCGCCTGGAGTACTCCGTGGCCCACTACACGTATGCGAGTAGGGGATTCGATTATGCTGCTGCATATAGTTTCAACGATGATGCCATGTGCGGGCAGAGAACATTTACAACACATTCAGGTAATTCTAATTCCAAATATAGAAAAAAAGATGTGTGGTGTCGTGAGACACCGGATTGGAACGAAGTTCCTTATTATAAAAATATTAATTTTAAGTTCTATTCGAGGTATAAAGAAAATAATTATTCAGGGTATACTTTTTTTATTATGATGTTTTAATTGATAAAAAAAAACTTTTTTTTTTTTTTTTTTTTTTATTGCTTAGATGTGTGGACGAGCTCACAGCCCACCTGGTGTTAAGTGGTTACTGGAGCCCATAGACACCTACAACGTAAATGCGCCACACACCTTGAGATATAGTTCTAAGGTCTCAGTATAGTCACAACGGCTGCCCCACCCTTCAAACCGAAACGCATTACTGCTTCACGGCAGAAATAGGCGGGGCGGTGGTACCTACCCGTGCGGACTCACAAGAGGTCCTACCACCAGTAAAAAAACTACTTTACAAAGTTATCAACTTTATTTTATTCACAACTAGCTGACCCGGCAGACCTCGTAGTGCCTCAATCGATAAATAAAAGACCTAAACTTTTGTATAAAATAAACTTAAAACACAAAAAAATCCGTCCGACGGGAAACACATCGAAGGAAATACCAAGTTGTTATTTTTATTTAAATCCGAGCATTTTCATATTTATTTACCTTTTAAACCTTCTCTGGACTTCCACAAATAATTCAAGACCAAAATTAGCCAAATCGGTCCAACCGTTCTGGAGTTTTAGCGAGACTAACAATTCTACAAGACTAACAAGAACAGCAATTCATTTTTATATATATAGATGAAGATGATTTATAAAACATATATAATAAAAATATGTTATTTTTTGTACGTTATTACAAAGTTAAGTCGTACACTGTGTGCATTACTAATAAAAATCTTACGTTACGGACGTTTTTTCCCGGTTAGGGTACCCCACCGCATCGTCCCATAAGGAACTTCGTTCCAGTTCCAATAATATCATCTAACATGGATAGTATACTCATGTAGACGTGTAGTCGTTTAGTTGATCCACGATTTAAAGTCGTAGTAGCTTAAAGGACGTGTCTTATCCTTTACGATGTGACTTTAGCGGTGTTCAATCTCGCTAGGAGGTACCAATTTGTTGTACAAGGAAACAAGTAGCTGACACATGCTCTCGAATAACTTCCGCGTTGTTGGAATAAATAACCTGTAATAAAAATCAAAGTCAAATCAAGAATATATTAAATAATAATATTTGGTATTATTGTGCGCACTTTAAGCCCGCGCTGGTAAGTGTTACCAACTTATCTTTTTTTGACAGCGAAGAAGTCATGCGTTGCGGGTTTAAGGGTGGTACTACCGTTTTAAAATACAAGTGAGACATTATGTCCAAGTTATTGAACAAAAAAAAGTTATAACATGTTCACTAAGATTGTCCGTGCTACAGAAGCAAACTCGTGTTGTAGTTGAAACCTTTTATTCCTTCACATGTTTATTTCTTACATATTTTCCCACAACTCAATATTAAATTCTGGCTTGAGATTTGGATTATATGTATGTGTTTAAGTGGACTGCTGTAAAGATGTACATGGATTGTGTATGTTTTAGTGTTTTTTTGCTTTAGTTTTAGTAACCACGTAAAAGGAATTGATTCGTCAACTCAACGATTTATCACACTACCAACAAAAGCCTATATTTGCGCTCGGGCAATTTATTTACAGATTTATATTTCAGTAACAAGACTAAGATGTAAATTGTAAAATTCCCTTTAATTCGACGGAGTTGTCTCGCTAAGGGACCAGGTAATTTGAGTTTTATCTCGGATGAACTCCGCAGGGCCTCAATCGCGCGAAGCGAAAACAAACAGTCCTATTTGACATTCGAAGCGCGTCTCAGACGTTTGGAAAAACCCGTCGGATATTGTTCCCGGTGGCGCGGCGGGCGTCCGAGAAAATTGCCACGACCTAGTTCGGAACCGCCTACGGTAGCAGCACTGAATCGAAAAAGCCTCGAACAAGATCGTAAACTTCCAATTACAATGTCGCTGTCCCGCGGTGACCCGCCTCGTCTGCCTTTTGCTCGCATTATTGACCCAAGAGATGGCCCCTCGTCGCCACCTAGAAGTCGTATTTTCCCCGACATTTTATCCGGTAACTTCCTTTCTAGGTGAGATTTCATCGAAGAACGTGTCCGTCACGGGAAGCTTAAACGAGTTTTTCTATCAGCAGTGCACTTGGGTGCTTGACTCGAACGTCGAGAGACAGCTTTTCATAGATATAACGTCGGAACAGGTGAGCTGTGTTTAGTTTTCGAAGATTTGTTTGAAATGTATATGTAATTAAAGTCGATTTTCAAAGGAGGTTGGGACGTGGTTTTCGTCTTTTACTTTAAAAAAATATGATAAATATACACATTTTAATTCGGTCATGACAATGCTACATTTTGCGGTCCTCTTATACGAGAGTATAACCTGAGTTTATTTTTTTAAAGACACAACATATACGTGTTAAGGAATTGTTTATATGCTAATTGTTTGTTGTTGGATAGCCTAATTGATTCATTTACTTTTCACTTTATTTATGCAAGCTGTTTTATACAATTTGTTCCAAATTTATTATTAAGGGTCACTTTCATAACCATTGTCTGTAACGTTTCATTGCTCATAGAGATATCAAAAACTCCGTGTTCGCGTACTCACAAATAAGAACTTGCTAATATATTAATTCAATTATGCATTGAAAAATATTATAAAAAAATTATCGCATTAATTGAAATATTTAATTTGAAAATTTGAAGTACTTGTACGGTACCGATTTGGATTGTATTAAATGTTTTTTTTCATGATTTGGCAGAAATCCCTTTCATGTTAAAACTAACCACTGTATTTACTGTGTTTTAGTTTTTGGGAATTTCATAGTATTGGCTGTTAGGTAGAATCACAGGCACCGGTCACGGTACTCGTCGAACCCGTCGCTTGCGACGAAGGGCTCGACGAGCGAATTAACCCATAGACACAGCCCACTGAGTTTCTCGCCGGATCTTCTCAGTGGGTCGCGTTTCCGATCCGGTGGTAGATTCTGCGAAGCACTGTTCTTGCTGGGGTCAGTGTTAGCATCACTCCGGCTTGAGCCCCGTGAGCTCACCTACTAGTTAAAGTTACGCTGAAATAGCCTCTCAAGGCTATCGGCTTAAGTAGGGAAAAAAAAAGAATCACAGGCAAATAAATAGGTAACTAAAACCGACCTCCTGCCACTGTTGTCGGTTTTGTTTATTCAAATTACTTAACAGGACAAGTCGTGTGGTTCATGGAATATCACCCTTCATGAGTGGTCTGGAGCAGGAGCGCACAGCGACGCAGGTCTCTCGGGAGCGGCGGGAGACCTCCTCTATACGTTCTGTGCAAGACACAAGAACCACACATATACGTTGCCTTGGAGACTGAATACCCTTGTTATAAGGTACGTGATGTCACGATCAATCCGAGTCGATGTATAGTCTGCACTAGAAAATGTAATTTACCAACCACCACCCGACCCTAATTTTGATGCGAAGCAGTTAAGCATTCTAGTTTGAAAGGAGAACAGGTTACATAACGTTTGAGGCTTCGAGGTCATGTATTAATGTAGGTAATGGACATTCTGGCATCTATGGGCTCCAGTAACACTATAGTGTCTCGTGAGTTTAATTGAATATGCAATTTCGAAAAGGGCACATCACTGAAAATGTAAAATGTTCAGGAAATGAAAAAAAACTGATGATTTTCTAAAGTAGTGTAAAATTTAAAATATTAACTTTTGAGATATATTTTAGTGTTAATTAGCAATTGAAAATTACCGGAATTATTATAAAATGGGTGTAGGTAAGCCTCAAAACTACATGTATGTGAAAAAACGTATTTGACAAAATATGCGACATATTAAATTTACATATTAAATTTTTGTCGACACTACATCTATCTATCTATACAAAATCCTTGAGTCCAGTTGGACCCCTAGAGGTTGACACCACTCATTTAGGGGAATCTAAATGATTAATTTCGAGAAAGAATGTTTTAAGTAGTAAATGATTTTTTTTTGAAATAGATAAAAATAATTCAGAGAAGTGGAGATAGAGTGCGTTTTATCGTTACATCAACGTTTCAACTAACTCGCGCCCCCGCTTGATTTAACAGAGCGCTAAATAAACAAAGAAGAACACACAAGGAAGTCGAAGGAAAGTTTTATACGTGAGCTTTTAGCGCGGCCTAAACAATTTTCAAAAGGAACGCTTTTCAGATGTTCCATTTGATAAATTATTTATAAATGTCCCTCGTTCTTAATACGGCAACCGACGAAACGTGCCAAACGAGTATATGCGCATGCTTTTGTATGTACTATTTGATACAAAGATTTCTTTCCTTTGTGCATATTAGAGAAGCCTTAAGAGGGTACGTGGCGTGGATCCTAAATGACATTTTCACTCGTAAATCCCAAATAACGACGTGTGAAAACACATCTTCACGAAGAATCAAAAAGGTCTCACGACAGATTCGTGTTCGTAAAAGGTTTCCGTCCACGCCTTCACATTGGCAAATAAGCATCTAATTCAACCAGCTCTGCAATTTAGCTTCATTTTCGAGCATATTGGCAGCAATAGAAGTAGGTTATGGCTAGCTACGAGTAATAAAAACGTGAAAAGATGCATTAGTATCGATCGAATTGAACGAAACTATTGAAACCATTATTTTGTCGTCGACAACGCTTATTTTAAGTTTATTAACTCCACTTTTAGTTGGTCTCTAGTATACGGCATAAATTATTTATTTTGCAAATATGTACAAATTTTTGTCACAAATCGTGTATTTTATGAATTTAATACATTTTATACAAATAAAGTTAATATACTGAAAAAAAATAGTGTAGGTATATATAAAATTTTAGTTTTTCTGTTTTAGGTTGGTAGCACTGTCGCGGCAACAACCATTGTACACGATAAGGTGGCGTTCACAAGTCGTAAGAGCGAACAATCGCTTGGGACCCCCGACACCCGTTCCCGCAGCCTCGGCCGCGGGCAATGGGCTCACTATCTCGTACATCTTGTATTGCGTCTTATATTGCATACTACAGTACGCTTTATAATTTTGGTTATTATCGAACTAGGAATTGTAAACGAACTAAAAAACGTAATGGAGTGTTCCGTGATTAGATTTAAACGTCAACAAACATTTTGTAATACATTTTATACATAGGCAATTAATTGAGATATGTTGTATTGACCACAGCATTTTTAATATTTGAACACTGTGATTTATGTCACTTTATTTTTTTGCAATTCAATCTCTTTAAGGAGTATGCAAATAATTGAGAAACACTTGCGTTAATTTCAACTTTCTGATATGTTTTTTATGGCTTATTTAAAATCATTAAAATGGTTCTACGATAAATCGTGCTGTTATTGTAAGCAAGAAAACAAGTTAAAATGCGTAATGAAATTATTTTCTTTATATCTAGATAACTAATAGGTGTTTATATTGTGTATTGATTTGCGTTGTAGTTAGTAATGAATTTAGCATTAAATGGATTATGTATTTATTGTCAATTACGTAACTAACATTTATTGTTTTAAAAGGTAATAATGTGCGGAACAACTATATAGGGAAGGGATAAGAAAAAGCTATTTTGGCGGTCGTATACGCTTTTTCTCGCCAAAGGCTTTTTATTTAAGATGTTATTTTTGTTGTCGATTTTCTTGGTAATTTACTACGAAGTTACAATCTGTTTGAGTTGGTTTGGGTTTATGCTGGTAATTTATTATGATTTTTTGATGGACTTTCATAAAAAAGTATGCACAACAAAAATCGCAGATCGTTTTCATTATAACTTTATTCACGGAAAGTTTTTAAGAATATTCATATGTTAACTATTACAAACAGCACGAATACTTGGTGGCTAGGTTTTAATCGTTAGAGTGATTTATCGTGATCTCTTAAATCGAAACTTTGTTGAAAAATTGATGTCCAATTTTCTATTAAATTAAGTTATTCGCCCACGATTTAAAACATTAAAGTATTGGCCAATCATTTATGCATGAAGTCGTAGTCTTCGTTACATTGCTTGTTCAAGCTCCGAGCCTTCAAACTGGACGCGGAATCTCGGTTACTAGTATACTAATACTATAACAGTGACCGAGTAATACTTAGTAATACTAGGTACTAGTATTCTCAAAGATTTAAATTGTTAGGATCGTGGTACACATCAAAAGTCGTCAAATTTTAACAACGTTTCAGGAATGATAACAGGCGATAAGTAATTAAGAATTAGTTACGCTGCTTGAGTATGATAGATAGGCTTTATGGTGTTTTTTATACATTGCTGACTTAGTTGCCTGCAATAGTGAATCTAAATAGTGCTTTGACATAAAAATGCATACAACGTTTACTAATATCAGTAAAATTAGTTAGATGTAAATAGTCTGAATTGACAGATTTTATAATAATTTTGTTTTGTTTCAATCTATTTGTTTGGAATCTGTCAGTTCGTAATTTTAGATTTATTACGTAAGAATGGCTAATTAACTTTACTTAAGTAGAATATTATTAAAATAATGTTTGTTACACCGAAATAGATAAATCAAAGGCAAATTTAATGTCTTTCAATTCTGTTTATCCAATCCTGATTTATCCTAAAGTGGGCGCGTAAAATGTGAATTAATCAGCTTGTAAATCAAAATTTATGAAATGCGGGTTCTTCGGTGAAATATTCGAATCAAACATTCTCGTGGAATTTACATACAAAGTAATTGTTGGTGGTAGGGAAGCGGTGCGGGTAAGTGCAACCGTCCTGCCTATTTCTGCCATGAAGCAGTGATGCTTTCCAGTTTTCAAAAATGGGACAACCGTTATACATACAACATGTGATATTCCTATAGATATCGGAGCTTATGCCCCGGTAACACTGGGCCGGCCTTAAGCTGATTCGAAAGTGTGGAGCAAAAATTAATAAATTATGTGTGTAGTGAATATATCAATTGCAATCCAATATCGATTATGGTAATCCGCAAGATTTCTTCAAAATGTATTTCAAATTCTGAATAGGAACACGTAGGACAATTGTGTTTTTGCTTTTTGTTGAAAATTGTTTTTTTCAGCTTTTTTAGTCACATGTTTTACTGGTGGCAGGACCTCTTGTGAGTCTGCACGGGTAGGTACCACCACCCTGCCTATTTCTGCCGTGAAGCAGTAATGCGTTTCGGTTTGAAAGGTGGGGCAGCCGTTGTAACTATACATGAGACCTTAGAACTTATATCTCAAGGTGGGTTGCGCATTTACTTTATAGATGTATATGGGCTCCAGTAACCACATAACACCTGGTGGCCTGTGAGCTCGTCCAACTATCTAAGCAATAAAAAATAAAAATGTATGGTTAAGTGTCATGAGTGCGTACTCATGAACGGCAGCCTATAATGAGTGATATTATTATTAACAATTTAGAAATTCTCATGACATGAAAAAAAACACGTTTATATAGGATATATTGTATTGAATGCGTGCATTCTTCGCAACGATGGAATCTCTGATGCGAAAACCTAATCACAGGTAGGCTGATGTTTGCTGCCGGAATATCTAAACTATTAAATCAGTGTAAACAAAACACACCGTTAGCAACTATGTATTAAATCTATCGTCAGCATCGGATGAATGGCTTACTGTCGCACACATGACAAACAAGCAAAAAATCATTTTGTTTTTATAGATGGAAGCTGAAACTTCTAAACTTTGAAGCTAAAGATAATTTCCTCGATCGCTTCGTTGTTCTATATTAGTGCACATAATTACTATGATCAGTACAGTCGAAGTCGAACATATTGAATCGGACGGTACTGTACTGTAGGCATTTGTTGGGTATTCGGGATTTTGATTCGAGAAGATTACTTATACTTCCTGTTCTCGTATGTGTCATAGGCGATAATCATATACTCGTATTGCGGTCGTGGAATGTGAAGTGTTTATAATAAATAGATTTTGTCGCAAGATAAAGCTCTTCAGCATCTAACGTCATCGGTCGTAACAAACATTGCAACCTGTCAATGTATTGGTAAGTATCTTAAGACAGAATAGATCTGACAAAATCTTAATCGCGCTAATTAAATTTACAAAATAAGTTTGCTTGCACACATCACTATTGTTTGAGCAGTGCCGGTCTACCAGGGAATAAAAACTGCCCGGTGGAGCTATTACCTGTGTCGTTGGTTTTCCTAAGCAAAGGAAAAATAAAGTAGCTAAAACATTTTAAAATTCAAGTCACAATCACAACGAAAATCGGATTGTATTTATTATTCCAATCACGTATTTGATTAAGCTACAAATATTTACGAAAATATGCTAAAGAGCAATTACCCAGCAGTCTTAAGTTCAAACATTTGATTTAACGTGTCAGCGGAGTTAACAAAATCATGGAAGCAAGCGGCGGCGAAGCTTTATCAGTTCGATCGGGGGCTCCGTTTAAACTTTACATTTGAAATGTTCCCCTGCGTCTTTCTTAAAACTTCCACTTTTGCCTTTGAGATTTCTTAGGCGGAAACTTCCCTTTAACGCAAGTTCTGTGGTAGCATTTTTATTCTTCACTCTGGCTCGCGGCCATTTCCAATACAAGTGTTTTGAACGTGAAAGAATCCTAATTTTAAATTTATATGAAACTTTTGTCTGTAAATTTTTCATTTTTTTTCAGAAGACAATCTAGGGTGAGTTTTAAATTAAAATGGACCTTTTAGCATATCAGAGCAGTTTATATATTACCCGAGCAAATGTTGTTAATACCTGAATTCGTCGTCCACCATAAGAGATTAGATTTCAGTTTTACTTTTCAGTTATTAAAATACCTTACAAAGTGATTTCTCAATGGCAGTGACACAGTCGCACTATCCAATTACCACCACCGCCACTACCTGTGGTAAGGTTTGTATTAAGAGGAGAGTTAACGTATACAAAACTTTTGGAACTGCATAATAATTACTTTACATTAATTAATTTCTATTTTGAGATACGATTTATTAAAGTAAAAATCATAATTGTATCTGAAACCGTAAGTAAAAGACAAAAAAACACACACTCATCATAATACAGTAAAAGCATTGTGCAAATTAGATCTTTACTGAGCTTTTTTTTTTGCTTTCATGGGTGGACGAGCTCACAGCCCACCTGGTCTTAAGTGGTTACTGGAGCCCATAGACATCCACAACTGAAATGCGCCACCCACCCTGATACATAAGTTCTAAGGTCTCAGTATAGTTATAACGGCTGCCCTACCCTTCAGACCGAAACGCATTACTGCTTCACGGCAGAAATAGGCGGGGCGGTATCCGCGCGGACTCAAAAAAGGTCCTACCACTAGTAATTAGGCAAATTATAATTTTGCGGGTTAAGGCACAGAAAAAATTATAAACGTATTATCACCTATCTTTAAAAGTTTATTAACAACAACATGACTCGTTCGCCCAACTGTCCCTGTTAAACCGGAAATGCCTCCGGGTCACCAGTAAGCCCTCAATCATAAAAAAAAAACATGACTCAACCAAGGCTTTAATACAAAAAGTTCTCACTAGTTGTTCACTAAGTTTGCAGTTTTTGATTCGTACTGCTCCCAAAAGTTGTTGCCTTGGAAAGGCGGTTGGTGAAGTAAGCCTTTAGATGAAGTTCTACGAATCCAGCCGCCAACGTCTTTGTATCTCAACTCAAAGGAAACGCAATTTAAACTACATGCGGGTACAGCAAATATTCATTCCCTTATTCCAACTCTTTCGAG
The DNA here is from genome assembly GCF_030269925.1 of Bombyx mori. Taxonomy (NCBI): domain Eukaryota; kingdom Metazoa; phylum Arthropoda; class Insecta; order Lepidoptera; family Bombycidae; genus Bombyx; species Bombyx mori. Next base: position 12,607,416 of record NC_085111.1, read on the forward strand.
TTTCTACTCTTTGCAAGTTTTATCCATAGCTCACATTTCGTTTAGAATATTCAAGTCCTATGCGCATTTTATAAATACCATCTTCAAGAAAATTTCCACCAAGCATCAAATAGAGTATTAGGATATTTTTCGTTATAATTTTGTTATCTATCTATCTATCTATATATATAAAAATGAATTGCTGTTCTTTAGTCTCGCTAAAACTCGAGACCGTTTTTTTATTTATCGATTGAGGCACTACGAAGTCTGCCGGGTCAGCTAGTTTGACCTTAAAAACCTCTGTACAGTTTTGAATCTAAAAATACATATAATCCTCATCATTTCATAACAATAAGTCTGTATACTGTCTGCGACAAAATTGGTGGTAAGTAAATGGATATAGCGAAGCATCCGACGACTTTCTTCAGCATTAAACTCTTTTCTTGGATGTATCATCTGACTAATTTACGTTTTATTCTGACGAATAATAAAACACAACAGTACAAAACCCCAATTTTGAAAGCAACGATTAAGTTGCCCATTGTGTTTTCGCTCCGGCCGCGTTTCGAGTTGTTCATCGCTGTCGTAATTATGTTTTTAACTAAGACAAATTAACCGAGATATAGTATTTAAATAATGAAAAACCTCGCTCAACTACAAAGAAAATCTTACAAAAGCGTTTTATCTCTTCTCTATCGGAATACAAAACAGCGTTAATTTCAGAGATTTGGGTTTATGATGTTTTATTTTATTAAAAGTCCTTCGATCGAAATTTAAAAATGGATGAATATTCAGATTGTTAACGTCTACTATATTAGCATTCGTAAATAATAAGAAAACAATCGATTATTAGATTATTATTCAAATATTTAACACAATTCAAAGAGCAGTATACAGTATAGTATACTCATTTTTACTGTTTAAATTATCCAGTGATATAACCTCGAATTGACTTAGACAGAGGCTAAACATTTTAAGCTTAAACGGTGTATCTTTTCACTGTGATGGCTGCGAAGAGAAAATTTGTTGAACGCCAGAGAATGTGAATAAGTCAAATTACAGTACTTTCCATTGTAAGTAAGACATTTCTTAATTGACCTTGCGCTGCTAAAAGTTCACATTTGTTAATTGGAGTTTCTAATTACGCTTTGTCTGCTTTCACGGCTTGACTCGCATTAATGAAGTCAAGAATTAAGGAAGATACTTACTTTTTAATTTCTTTCCATTAGGTAATTTAAACTTGAAGAACGACAACAATATATCAAAAAGCCTCAAACAATTTCTGAGAATTTAACATGTGTATAATTCGATATATTATTATGTTACTCGCCTAAATAAACATAGTTAATTTTCGATACACTCTAACCCTTACGCATCAATTTGGTTTTGTAAACAGTATTGTATGGCAATGGATATCGACCATCGTGCGTATTGTTTGTATAGATTGCTTGGATATACGATATTCGAAAAATCTGGATTGAAAGGTTGGGAACAGCGGCCCTTCGTTTCAAAATACGAGTAGTTTGTGTTTGTATTGTAGCAATTTAGGGGTGCAATGAATCGAGAGAGACAGCCTTTAGGCGGTTGGCATTTAAAGCACCTGACTGGCTATATTTAATTTGAAAAGTTTTCGTTATTTATAAGATAATAATCTTTTGAAAATATTTTTTCATTACTCATATAGAATAAGGGTGTGTCTGATACACTGAAATAAGAGGATGGTGACGAGAACGCATTATATTGTACATATTATGCAAATTATATTGCATTTTGCATATTTGATTCATATTGTTATTCCTTCATCGTGAAAGATATTTGTAAATGTGAGTTAAGTACATATATATCTCATTAGAGAAAATTCTACCTGCCTTCGGGATTTGAAGATAGACATATTCGCATCGCTGGATATTTAACATCTCATTTTTTAGTCCACGACGACGTCGTACTTTCGGTTTTAACTAAATAAAATATTAAAATACACGCTTAAAGAAATCGTATTCTCGCTCGAAGTAAATTTTAAAATTGTCGGGTACCAATTTACATATGTAGTTCTCACTGGTGCCCAATGAATCAACAACATGAGCGTCAATATCCACCTCAATCCATTTGTTCTACTCTTAAACCGGAGCATAAAAATCCTTCGCTTTAAGACATACGTAAGTAGGCAGGCTGTTCGATCCGAACCCAGCGCTCTCGTGGCAGCCTAGGGCTCCGGAAACCAGCACGAGGTGCCCGTCAAACACTTGCCGCGATCCGCAGCGCTGTATGTACATTTTTAACAAAATATTGTCTAATCACTCACCGGAACCGATGACCTCGTCGACTCACGCCGTATCATTTAGGGAGAAGGCTTTAATGCGGGAATGGATAAGGAAGAGTGATAATGGAAAACCGTAGCGTACCGTAGCAAGACCGTCACACATGAGGGTACCGTCTCGTTCGAGAGCAAGCAAAAGTGACAGATGTGAAGTCACCAAGGCACCGTCAAATCGCGACCCGTGTTGCCGTGGTAAAAATTCAAATACCCACAGATTGGTTTCGAACACAGGCACTACACGTCCTTGGTCGAATGAAGTGCTTTCGCGAATCGTGACAAAAAAAAACATTATTAAAACGGTTTTCGCGTGTAGGTAATCATGGTTGACAGCCTTTTAGCGGTGTATTAAAAATATTTAATGGTAGTAACGGTAGCACGTATATAATTAATAACGTGGTGTATCTATTCCTGATTTGTCAACTTCGAACCACAAATAAACTTTTAACATTACTACTATTGATCGCTTCATTGGTTTAGTGTTTAGTGACACCGATTGCTGGTTCACAGGTTTCGAGTTCGATTCCGAGTTGGTTTCTTTATCAAAGATTGTAAAAGAAATGTTTAAATTTTTAAGCTTTTGTATAGCTTTTATCGCGGGTTTTGAGCGCAGCGACCTAATCAAGAAATTCCGTAACGAAAATAAAACCTAACACCCCCACTCCGCCTACCACGTAGCTCGCGTTCAACACATTAACACGTTGCCTTTGTGTAGTGTTTGTGAATAAGCGCGCGGCGTGACGTCGCACTGCATGCGCATCATGAAAAGTCTGCCTATCTCTCTCTCGCGCGGTCTAGCTAATCAGTGTGAAGGGGATAGTAAATTATTGATTTTGTTAATGTTTATAAATATAGCGTGGTCTTATTTTATTATTGTTTTAATATTAAATTATTATTGTCTAATTATAATTGCACAAGTTGATAAAAAATGCTATGCAATAGCTTTATTGCGGCAGTCCTCGAGTGCCAAACGTGTTTTTTTTACAAAAATATATACGTTAACAATTAATTTAATTTAGTATGTTTTTATTAAAACATGAGAAGCAGATAATCGGTCGATATTTGGAGTTGTCTTATACAGAACGCAGTGGTTTCAAATAATAGGGATGAAGTATGCTCTACGGATGCGTAGTGTAGTATGTATGATAAACCTAGTACGATAATCATGATAAAGAATTATATAGAACAATCCTTTGAAACATTGTAATAGTTACTATTTCATGGGTTCTTCGCGCGATTTTTAGTTTTGGGAAGTTCCTAATATCTCGGGGCGTGTCAAGCGCCGTAGTCACGTGTAGTAGATTGTCCTTATAGAAAACACGGAGAAAATTAAAGTATAAAATTAGTAAAGTTGTTCAGTGACTGACAGTAAAAATACGCCCTCTCGTAACGTAAAATTCGTTACTAATGTTCTCCTTATTTTGAAACTAGCGGCCCGTTCCGGCTCCGCTCGGGTCAACAAAAATTTCAATGATATTTGACGTTGTTTTATTTTTTAAATAACACTTATTGTGGCATAACTATAATAATATATGCCGTCGCGACACTTTTTGTGAATTATAATGTGTTATAGAAAGTCGTAGTACATTATTTTATTCTATAATGAATAGTTTTTGCAGGGCACGGGATGTAAAGAATATTTTAGGTATTTTTTTTACATCTTGGGTTACATTATTGGAGCTTTAGTAAGGATACCTAATTATTTTCAAAAAAGCTTTTAGTCTATGTCACTCGGGAATAGTGTAGCTTCCAAACAGTTAAAGAATTTTTCAAATCGGTTCAGTAGTTTCGGAGCCTATTCAATACAAACAAACAAACAAATATTTCCTCTTTATAATATTAGTATAGAAGTATAGATGTTGGATGATATTTTTATTCATGAGAAATTTTCACATAGTTCCAGCCAACTTTCCAAAGTTATAATTTTACTATTGTTTCAACCAAATTGTAGCGCGTTGTCGACAGTAAAAATTGTTTGAAGCGAATACGAATTTGTTTACGAATTGACAAATTTCGTAGAAATGTTAATGTCTCAAATGATATTAAAAAGAAAAAAACACTGTTTTGTAAATGTTCCAAATCTCCAAACTAAACTCTTTTCGATGTTGGATTCCTGCAACTAGTTTTTTACGAATTTGTTTGCAACATTAATCACTTTTTTCCTCTTCTGGTTACCTTACAAGCTTCTCGAAAGGAAACTCAGCTTTAGCGTCTAGTCTGAAATCTTTGCTAACTTTTTCCTGTGCTGCATTCCGATACGGAGTCTTAGAAATGTTAAACGATTTTACATATTTTATTTTTCACACATTTTGCTTACTAAATTCTTAGTAAACATTTGATTTTGTTAACATAAAGTTACCAGAAAAACATTTTCAAAAGATTTCTTAGTTGTTAGTTATAGTATTGGTTAGAATAACATTTGTCTAATTTACACAATTTATATGGAACCAATCCAAGACAGATTGATAAATAAATATTTGCTGATTCCAAGATGGATAACATTTAAAATCACCTTTTAATGTATTTTTTTTACATTTTAATATTAAAATTTAGCTGGCGTGCAATATTTTAAAGGAATGTGAAAAATGGGTGCAAATTGGTTTTATGTAAATAATGGGTATAGGTTCATAGTAGAATAATGGTTGAACCCCATGGTGGCTTCGGAATGAATCCTACTGATTTTCACGCCGGATCTTCTCAGTGGGTCGCATTTCCGATCTGGTGGTAGATTCTGAGAACCATTGCTCTTGCTGGGGATGGTGTTGGCAACGCCTCCTGGGTTGAGCCCCGAGAGCTCACCTACACGTTAGGTTGACAGCCTCTCAAGGCTCAGCTTAGGTACAAAAAAAAAGGAATGAATCTCTTTATCATGCATTATTATGAAGGCTTCCTATTTTATAAAATTTAATACGATTAACCTAATGCCGTAATCATTACATTTCATTTCAATTTAATAACAGTTAACGATAATGTAACTATGTAATGTAACTATAATGAGATCTTAGAACTAATATCTCAAGGTGGGTGGCGCATTTACGTTGTAGATGTCTATGGGCTCCAGTAACCACTTTACACCAGGTGGGCTGTGAGATCGTCCACCGATCTAAGCAATAAACATAAAAAAAGATGACGAGAAATGATCTACATATGTGTAAATTCCTAAAACGGCACTAGCTCCACAACTGCTCGAAATTCAAGTAACATCACTAAATGTACCTAAATACTCACAAAGTAATATTGTGTGTTTTAATGAGAATTCTCGGAATATTGTGTTAGTGAAACGCCTGTTGATGACAGAGAAATAATAAAATGAAAATAAGTTTTTAAACCAAGCTTCTAATTTACATTAAAGTAAAGTAAAGAAAAAAAGTCCTATCGTAAATTTATTCATTGTCATGTTGTTTTGTGTTCGAACATAACCGACATACATGGTGTGATGGACATTATACATGCTTAATGAAATGTTTATTATTTGATGACAAGTTGTTTATATAGTAACATATTCAAACTGTCCCGTTTGTTTGAATTTAAGATTAATCTCACTTATTGAAAATTGAAATCAACAAAGAGTAGTTGCATATTTGATCAAATAATCGTTTTAGCTTTAGGTACTGCAAGCAATCACACGCTTCGTCGAATTCCAATCGGGAAACGAATATTTAAAATGCTCAAAAATAGCTGGAAACTAAAACACAACGGTTTTTGGCGAACCAGTCACTTGAAGCGAAGTGTCCGGGATTAAAGGCTTACGGCACTGTAGCCAAACAAATTGCCCATCTAATGGCAGAGTAGTGCGGCCTAAACCGCGATCCAGCGAAGCCCGCCGATAATCCTGACCGGTTAAAACTTCCAAGCCTTTTTTTGTTCATTCAAATCGATTAGTTGAATGGTTTGCTTGTCTTGTATTTAAGCTATGGGGCATGCCTGTCAAAATCTATATCACCGTTTAGTCTACACTAGACTTGAAACTCAATTTACTATTATATCTATCAAATTCTTTATTGCTTGAAACATCTTGATAATACGAGAGAATTATTGTTACGACTGAGTCCTACATTTCGCTCATCCGTTCAAGCGGCAAGACCTCCGGGTCAAATGCAATCCATCCACCCTAAAAAAGAAGAATTACCGTTAGTTGCGTCAAAGACCTTAATATAATCCCTACTGAACTGTGAAAAGTGATTTAATAAACAGTAGTAAATATTACTTAAAGGATTCGCTTTAGAGACGAATGCTGTAATAACATTGATATCAGCCGAGTTCAAAATCCCTACTAGAATTTTAGCCGATCTAAGACCTGATGATGGCTACGAAACATAATATATTCTAATTATTTTATTTTTATACTACTGAAACTCGACCAAGTTCCAACATGTGTATGTCGAGTTTCAATTGCTTTGTATGACAGTTATTGCTCGTGTTATACTAGAGCCAATGCCTATTACTCAGTAGAGATAGGCAGTAAGAATCAAGTAGAGAAAGGCCACTTACTCATGTGGCCTTTCAGTAACCACCGGTCACCACAAGTAAAAACGAAAAAAAATACCACCATGGCGAATTGATAATTAATTAAAATAAACTGTGTGTGACCAAAAAGATGGCAGGAAAGGGGCATCAACTCAGTCTGTCCGCCGAACCCACTGCAACATCAATACAGAAGACATTAACTACAAACCCACTTTCAATAAATGTAACCGTAATTACACTCAAAGTTTAAGCCGCATCAAGCTTGTCTAATATTATAAATTATTATTATAAAAGAAGTCGCACGACATTGGTAAAAGATACAGTTTATTTACGATTTATCTAAGAAAGTATTGTCCGCCTCATCATCTATACTTATAATCCTCCTCCTCTATATTATAATTGTTCTCCATCTGCTGCGATCCTTAGCCTCGTGGAGGGCATCGTGGAGCTTGATGTCCAGCCAAGATCGAATTTGGTCTAACCATCTCGTGGAAATGCATCCTCTGGGACGTTTGTCCTCTATCTTACCTGTCACAATCAGCTGCGTAAGATTGTGACCCTCTTTTCGAGCAATGTGTCCAAAGAACTCCAATACTCTACGAATGCATATTGTGGAAAGTCTAGTTTTAATATTAAGTTCGTTTAGTATTAACACGTTGGTCCGAAAAGCTGTCCATACTTATAATAAAGATTTAACTAAACTTTCGTCACAGTCGTATTTATCTACTTATTATTTGGAATTAACAAACACAATAATTGAATTTTAAGGTCGATCATCCAAGCTTACAATCCAAACCATTGTGGAGATAGCAAAATTATTTGCATTAGTATGTGTTTTGACAATTGGAGACACAAATGGTCCAGCGTGGGACGTAATCGTGTCTTTATTTGTTTTAATGTTGCTGAAAGAATGGATTTCTGCGGTGACCGTGGCGAATACAGTATGTGCGGTAAATGCGGAATTAAAGCCGTCTAAGTTCATATTATACTATAGTATAGACCTTAACATAATGTAATGCCTTAACAAATGGAAACCCTCTCGAATATTCTGGGCACATTCCTTGAATGTTCTAGAACATTTCCTCAGTATCACAGTTGTGTCGAGAGCTCTAATGGCCCTGAAAATGTTCTCGATATTAGACAAGACGTATTGGGAATGTTCATCGGCTTTAAATTGATAGGTCTTCAGAACACAGTAAAATTCCAAATGAGACAGTGAAAATTTCAGCTTTTACATAGTTACAGCTTTTACATACATGTAGCCTTTTAAGTGTCGAGACCGTAGTAAATCACTATAAATACAGAACATTATCGAATCTTCGATACGAAATGTTGTTAACTATAATAATATGATAAAATCTACACTGCGATATGCGTTTTATTATTATAAAATTTATTATATTTATAACAATATAAATACATACATACTAAAATAATATTTATAGTAAAGAAGAACACTAATTAATATACTACCAAAACACAAAAAAAATTTCGTTATTTTTACAAAAAAAAAAGTTAAGAAACATAAGTAAACCTAACAAGCCTTGAGTAAACTTGATAGGACCTAATCCAAATCGCGTTTGCAAGAAGGAAATAAGACTATGTATTATCAAAGAGCTCTAGTTTCATCAGCTCGTTAAGCGACAAAGAGACCTGATCCTTCTAGTCTTTTGTGTTGAATCTTGAATGAATAAAAAACGATCACACGATCTCTCTAGAATGCGGAACGTGCCGCATCTGTCGGATATGAACAAAACGAAGCATTAAGCCTCCAAGGAATACGGGCAATTAAGAACATTCCCATTTTGTTTGTGGATTTGTAACTGCGTAATAGGTATCCCTGCGTGTGAAGGTTTCCGTTTGGGATTATATATTTCTTAGAAAATTGGAGAGGCTGCGCGGGTAGATATCACCATTAATGCTTTTCAGTTTAGAGGGTAGAACAGCACAGTTGAGACTTACAAAATATGTCTCAAGAAAGCTGGCGGTATTCGCATTGTGATATTTATAGGCTCCGTTAGGTACTTAAAATCAGGTGAGCTGTGAGTTCCTACACTCATGCTTGTGCAAAAAATATACTAATAAGTGAAGCATGCAACACTAATGTACGAATTTGAATGTACTTTTAAGTACATAATAACGCTTTAGTAATTCAAATGAGTTACAAAAATATGCACTAACAAAAAGAGAACAAGTTATAATGGTAGTCGTTTTTATACGTGATGAAATTTAAGTATAAGTATAGCAGTAATTTAAGTCATGTAGTCACTTTTAGAACATTTTCAAAATCAAATAGCGAGTGAAGCATGAGCCAGATTTATGAACGAGATCTACACGTATCAGCAATAAATCCGGAGGCCTTAGCAGCTCCAGCTAAAGTGGTCGACTGACACCTTCCCATTTACCATGACTTATGGACACGTGACACAATGTTTTTGTCACTAATCCAGTTTTTGTCATATAGACTGTTCACACTTTTGTGCAGTTAAGTGAGTTGTTCATATTTTGCTTTTAACTGTTAACTAATCAATAATGTTTGTTTAATTTTTAGTGTATGGTTGGTTATATGAATGGTTAGATTCTGGACAATTAGTTTTCCTGGTTGAGCTACTGATGATCTTAATTTATACAGCCCAGCTGTATATCAGATAAACAGAGCCTTTTTTGTTGGGCCTATTGAGAGCAAACATAAGGGTAGATAGAGTCTGGTGGTCCGATACTTGATTAGAACTTACGAACTTCTGCTTAATCCATTCTAAAACCTTTCCTTAAGCATTAACAACTACTATATAAAGTTTCAACTCCATCATATAAATAACAAGCAAACCGTACAAACAAATAAATACAGATAACCGAATTACTAAAGATTAACCAATTATACTAAAAAAAAGAGTGCTATGACTTAAAACAATCCTATGTTTTGGCTTTAAGTACATATGTAATGTATACATATATGTATTTTTCGAAAAACTAACAAAATAAATAAATAATATATATAGAAAACAAGTTCGAATAAAAGAAACCGTTTTATAACTTTTAATAAAATATATTCGTGTTAGAACTATAATATATATTTGTCTAATTTTATTAAATAATAACAAAATAATAATTGCTAAAAAATACTTTAAACATTACAAACGTTCACATTTTATACTATGAATGTTCCCAAATTACAATCTGTACACCAAAAGATTAGTCCCTTTCAATGGTTTCCTAATTTCGTTCATTATTTGGACAGCATTTGGCTAAATTCAATTTACTTTTGGACGCAAAACTAAAGAGGTTTCAATTCAATCCTCTTTTCAAATTTAAATTAAGAAAGGCTTTTACATTATTTTAATTCTGATATCCCAGTATATTTTAATTTCATTATTGGAAATTATTTCCTTTTTTAATGAGATTTTATTGGCTTTCGAAAATAATGATTGTCTTTTATGGTAATTCAATAATTGCTATTGTTTGTGAACTTTTGGTGGTAGAACCTCTTGTGAGTCCGCGCGGGTAGGTACCACCGCCCTATTTCTGCCGTGAAGCAGTAATGCGATAGATAATGTTCAATAAATTGAACAGTTTATCATCTTTAGTAGGATGTTTATTTGAAATATTCAAAATTCCAGATACACATTCTTTCACTTAGCCTAAAAGGCTTCTTGAAAGGCTTCATTTAAATAAGGAGTTCTAAAATCAATTGAAGAAATTAAATAAGCAGCAAATTAAATTGGGATAAGGGCTTTAAATTCACAAGGTAAGACGGCACTTCTTATTAAGGAGCAAATACAATTAAGCAGTCCCAGCAATTTAAGAAGATCAAGCCCTGTTTAATTGCAACACCATAAATTGTCCTTTGAACGTATAATTTTCTACCGTTCCGTTTTATGGTTCTCGTAAAATTTACCACCTATGTAATTAAATTGATTACATTTACACAAACATCTTGGAAGTAAGTTGTAAAATGAGTCAAGGATCGAGTAAAATTAAGCTTTGTATAATTTTATCAGCGAAGTTGATAACCAATAGGAATTCGTCTCACTCTGAGATATCGATATTTTTTGTGGAAATATTTTTCTAGTCAGTTCTCTTCGATTTTCTTTCGTCAATTTAACCACTTAGTTTTGCTACTTATAGTGAGTTTTAAATATATAAAAATATATTTTTTCCCTGAGTTCAATAATTGTACCGACATTTCTTTAAGCAAATTTCAAGCAGGTACAGTTGGTATTGATGGTCGACTGTATATCACTTTCTATAGGGTATCTTCACGCTCGTTTGTGTGCCTCTTGGTCATCTATTACTATTTCTACACAACGATTGTGACTTATAAATTAAACATCAAAGATTTATAAATTTTTCATCAAATTTATGTAACTATAGTTATTCTTGTTGTAAGGTTGTGAAGATAAATATTGATATTTAAAAAAAAAATTGAGTGCCATTAACAATTTTTCTAAAGCTTCGATATTTATCAGGTCATGATTTTTATAAAATATACTATAACGCATGCACCTAAACATACATTTCGAAGCTTCTGTAAAGGCACAATTACGTCAGATAAGAAATTATATTTGAACACAACGAGGGTAGTTGATTAAATCCCGAGGCATTTCCATGCCTTATTAAATATTTACAAACTCCAACGGATTCTGAATTAATTTTAGGAAATCGACTTTGTGTTACAGTCTACCTTTGTTCGCGCCTTTATAATACGTGTTTTTGAAGTGAAAACTTCTTTAGAATCGTTGTGATTTCAAACCGGATGCAACGGAAAAAACGACAGGTAAGAGACACAAATACAAAAATGTGTAGGATGAATGAGACAGAAATATACATACTATTTAATACAGCGCCATCTGTGAGATTTTTTTAATACTAACGTGTGTATGAAAGCTCTTGTAGTGAATTTTAATTTAGGATTATACGTGAAATTAAAATATCAATTCACAGAGGGTGCTGCTACCTTACAATTATTTACTAATGACAAAATTTTACATATACTTAAGACGTTTAGGATAATTGTATTTTAATTTTTTTTTCATTAAAATTAAGTTCCATTGTTTTTGCGCAAATAAAATAATTTCGTCAAATTTTTTGTAACATATTGAAAAATTGTCTATTTATCTTCAATTATTTTCTTTTCTACTTTGAATAATGTCATTTTTAATAATGTCTCATATTTATTAGTAACACTATAACCGCTTTGTAAATAGCTGAGACTGCCGGTGTACTCTTTTTTTTTTATTGCTATATGTGTGGATGAGCTCACAGTCCACCTGGTATTGAGTGGTTACTGGAGCCCATAGACATCTATAACGTAAATTCGCCACCCGCGTTGAGATATAAGTTCTAAGGTCTCAAGTATAGTTACAACGGCTGCCCCGCCCTTTAAGCCGAAACGTTTCACAGCAGAAATAGGCAAGGTGGTGGTACCTACCCGTCCGGACTCACGAGAGGTTCTACCACCACTGATTACGCAAATTATAATTTTACGGGTTTAATTTTTATTACACGATGTCATTCCTTCACCGCGGAAGTCAATCGTGAACATTTGTTGAGTACGTATTTCATTAGAAAAATTGGTACCCGCCTGGGATTCGAACACCGATGCATCGATCAACACGAATGCACCGGACGGCCTATCCTTTAGGCCACGACCACTTGCAAAACTCGTATTCAGTGTTGCTACTTTGCTATGATTCGGGAATGAGCCGCGAAAATATCTATCTATATACGGCAGAAAAACAGCAAAAAAGCCAAAAAAATGTTAATAATTAAAAATTTGTGAAGTGTACGTAGGTACAAGTATTTGTAACAAATAAGAAACATAGTCTTTTTTTTTTTCAATTACAATATTTTCTTTCAGGATCCTCCAACGTATCATTTTATTTAAGAAAAATGAAATTTAAACGTTGACATTTTCAAACACAAGCAAGCCGCATACTTTTGGATTTGTGGTAAACCCATGAGAAGAGTTTTCCATCTCGTCTCGGCATACTTGCCAAATGATCCACACACATGCGTTTTTATTACTTCCCTCGACACCGTGGGGTCTGCTTATTTACATTACAAATGAAGTATACTAAACAAAACAGTTTAATAGAAGGGGCATGTGAATTTACATTATTCAGGGGCTTTATAGGATGTTTTAAAAGCAGGAAATGTTATGATTCACTTAAATTAATTAAAACTTTGAAAATGATTGCACAGTAACAATTTTACAAGTTTGTTATGACTGAAGTTATCGGTATTAAAATTCTTTATTGACAGCAATTAATAATAACTGTTAAATAGTTTTGGTAGTTGTCTATGGAAGAATTAATAGGCAATAATTATATAAGTATTACAGAGTATTGATAACTGTGTTGAAAAGAAGTTTATATGGAATTGGCAAAGTAGAGAAATATATTTTTTCTTGATATTAGAGACTAGCAGCCCGCTCCGGCTCCGTTCGGGTCTTTAACAAAAATTTGAACGATATTTGACGTTCTTTTATTTTTTTATATAAAAGAACACTTATTGCGGCATAACTATAATAGTTAGACGTATACTGTCGCGACACTTTTTGTAAATAATAATATGTTCTACAAAGTCGTAGTACATTATTTTATTCTATCATCAATAGCTTTCGCAGGGCACGCGATGTAAAGAATATATTAGGTAATTTTTTTAGACTTTGGGTTACATTATTGGAGTCTTAGTAGGGATCCCTAATTTTTTTCAAAAAAGATTATAGCCTATGTCGTTCGGGAATAGTGTAGCTTCCAAACAGTGAAAGAATTTTTCAAATAGGTTCAGTAGTTTCGGAGCCAATTCATAACAAACAAACAAACAAATCTTTCCTCTTTATAATATTATATAGTATAGAATATTAGTATACATTATTTTTCGAGAAGGATTACTTGTGGTCCGTAGACTTTTCGAGTTTCACCAGGACAGATGGGTGAGCACATCTTTTATTGCTTTCGAAAACCATCTGAGTTTTCGCCCCGTTCAAATCGGAACGCAAGATGGTAATAGAAAAAAGTAGAAATCTATGCGGACAGTGTGGGCTCAAATTATACATTACTACCAGTAATTGCGTATTATAACCATTTTTCAGGTTTGATTTTTATTACACGAAATATTCTTAAATCAATGTAATGTCCAATATTTTTTTGATATAAACGACGATTTGTTTCCTTGGCGTTGAAAATTTATCGGTCTTCAGAAGTAGACGAAATAAAACGCTAAATACAAATGCAATTGAAATCGCTAATGGAACTTACAAGGAGTTTCAACGTTAACTTTTAATAAATGTCAGCGAGCGGTCCCGAAGTGATATATTACTATTGGCGGTTGGACACGCGGCGACGTAAAAAATGCTGCGTCAACCACATTTCATAATACTGGAAGTTTCCGTCGAATCACGATGGGCATATCGCTTATTATTTATAATGATCCTTAAAAACAAATTTTGACGGTTCAGGGACCGTAGGCAAATATATTATAATATCCTTAATTTCTTTGTAGATGAGAAAGGGAGTTTGTTGCTTTTTTTTCCCTATCTAAGCTGATGGTCTAGAGATACAGAGACCACATCAGCGTCACCGGGCTAGTAGCTGAGCTCACGGGGCTCAAACCTGACGATTTTGCTAACACGAATTCTAGCAAGAGCCGTGTTTCGCAGAATCTACCACCGGTTCGGAAACGCGTCCCACTGAGAAGATCCGGCGAGAAACTCAGTGGGCTGTGTCTGTGGGTTAAGGTTTGTTGTTTGTTGCGCATTTCTCATTTTACTATAATGATGAAAATTTAAATGTACGAATCTAATTATGTCTGTCTTGTAATATGTGCATAAAATTTTTCCATTAGAATAAAAAGCTTGGTTTGTTACGGAAACCAAACCAAGTTTTAAGTATAACGTGTTATTTTCTTAGTACTACTATACCGATTAGATTATACTCGTATCTATCTACATATGCTCCTACAGAATACGAAAAGACTGATTTTTTGATTGACCTTGAATTTTTTTAAATTTATTTACAAACTTCGTCGTAAACGTTCTCCATCATCACTCATAGACATCGGCAGGGCTATGTGCAAAATCAACACAGTACCTTTTGCAAATTAATATTTTCAATCATATTTGCCCGCCAAAAAGAATATTTTGCGTTATACAAAACGTGAGTGACCGAGGCTCCCGTCGGTATTCGATTCATTCTAAAACCGGATGAAACATGCCAAAAATGTTCTCTAACATTCATTTTTTTCATTTTGTCATAAACCTCTAACTAATTTGCAAAACGACTAACTCTCTACCAGTGAAACATCAAAGGCTTATAATACTGAAACATTTTACGTCGATTACCATTTGTTAACGTATTGTTTAGACTTATATAAATTCAGTAAGCATCATTACTTCCTTATTCCGCAGCGAGCTGAAGTGTTAAATAACGTAGAACTTTCGACTAGCACGCCCAACAGTTACTTGTTTAACCAACAGTATTAAATCACACAGAGAGACGCTTCCACAACACTGTAATATTTGCACCGAGCTCTCAGATATTCTTGAACGCGAAATATCAACGAAAGTGGAATAGAAATCAGTTGGTGAATTTTCGATATTTTACCGCAGCGTCGTGGTAGCACCGCGCAGAAATGTCGGAACATTTGTTTGTGTATTTTAAAATTCGTGCTTTGAATGTATTTCGTGAATCTTTAAAATGTCACTACTTTTAAAGGAGTTTAGTTTTAAATTTTAATTTTACGGCCAATCAACTATACTATACTATAAGTATATTTCTATGAAAAGAAGAATTAGTGCCTTTTTCAAATATTAAAATTTGCTAATGGGTTCTTAAATTTCGTTGGTTAGGGGACAAAATTATAGGCTGCCTCATGAGAAGCACTGATTCATAAGCCATATAAAAACTGGTGCCTGTCTTGAAATCCCAATTGTCTTGAAATAACAACAGAATAAATGAAATACTAGTGGGAAAGGTTTGCAACTTAGAACCAGTAATCTTACAGGTTTCATTCTATTGCACACTAGCTAACCCGTCTGACAGTTTTCTATCCAGATTTCAATAAATTTAGTTTTCTTTAAAATTGTCAGTAAAATGATCCAGCCGCTTTCAAGTCCACTTGCTAATAACAGTATTGTTCTTAATTTATAATAGTTTTAACATTTTTTTTAAATTATATAATAATCCTTCCAATGGTTCAAAAGGCAACCGGTGTCTTCAGCATTGGAATCAGCCATATTTGCAATTCAAGATCAGGCAGTGGTGACCAGACAACATGAAAGAGACATAATGAAACGCCAAGTTGATGGTAGGTGTCGGTTATGCTGCATTAAAGATGAGACCACACAGCACATTGTCTCAGGATGCGAAAAGCTTGCTGGCACTTATTACACCAAAAGGCACAATAACATAGTGCAATATGTTTTCTGGTCGCTAGCTAAAAAGCATGCGTTTCAGGTCTCCGACCTGTGGTGGCGAGAACACCTTACGCAGCCGCAGGTTAGGGAGAATGAAGGTGCAAAAATAATGTGGGAGATACCGGTTCAAACCGACGTTACAATAGTTCACAACAGACCAGACATTATTTATATAAACAAAACGGACAACAAAACATACCTCATAGATGTAACAGTTCCCTCAGACTACAATATAGGAGCAAAAGAAATAGAAAAGCTAAGTAAATACCATGCACTCAAAACCGAAATAACCAGATTATGGAAAACACACACAGAAATAGTACCAATAGTAATAGGAGCAACCGGAGTAATAGCCAAAAGCCTACAGAAATACATAGATAAATTAGATGCAAACATCAACCCACACATCATGCAGAAACAAGCTGCCATACACACGGTCACCATCATCACGAAAGTCTTGGGGGATACGGTCTTCGTAGGAGGGGAAACTGAGCCACCCTTTCCCTGAGGGTCTCGGGGCGGGAGCTCAGTAAACCGAGCCTAGAAAGCTCGAGTAGAGGAATAATATAATAATGTAATAATTAATAAGAAGAAATTGTAACTTCCGTAAGATTTTCACACACACCTACTGTAACGAATACATGACCACAAAGTAAATCAGTATAAATAATAAACTTATTCTTTTTTTATTTATTTTTAATGCTTAGATGAGTGAACGAGCTCACAGCCCACTTGGCGTTAAGTGGTTACTGGAGCCCATAGACATCTACAACGTAAATGCGCCACGCACCTTGAGATATAAGTTCTAAGGTCTCAGTATAGTTACAACGGCTGCCCCGCCATTCAAACCGAAACTTCACGGCAAAAATAGGCGGGGTGGTAGTACCTACCCGCGCGGGCCCACGAGAGGTCCTACCACCAATTAAAAAATTAAAAAAAAAATTAAAATTTAAATAATAACAATGATTTAGTGAACCCCTTACTTAGGTTATTTTGAGTTCGTTTTGAAAATATTTACTTACTTTGCCTAATAGTTTAACGAGTCCAGTATCTAAAACGCCACAAAGTAAATCGTTCATAAATCTGAAAACTAAATTGAATCTCTACAACTTATCAGTTATGGTAATAATATAACTGATAAGTTGTAAGTGTAAGTGTGGTAAGTGTTAAATGAATCAGAAACAATGAAAATATTACTTGCAAAAAAAGATTATGAAACATGTTGTTGCTACCAGACTCTAAAGCACTGATTCTTAATTTTTTGTCTGACTTTTATTTCTTTGTTAGAGTATTTTTCTCGAGTTTCACGTTAAATCCATTAGATCGTGTATCGTCAGCTGCAAAATTGCATGGATACCTTAATTTCTATGAGCACCTGGTCCAAGCCAATAAAAATAAAACTAGATAGCAGTGATAGTTTTATTCATTACAGGCGTAGTAGGTATAAATATAGTCTTACGATACGATAAGGGTCATCGTACCCCCTTACGGAACGGGCCTCGGGGTAAACTCCACTGCCCGGGCAGAAGCTTCCTGCCACATAGGGCAGGGGTGATGTGGGTGCAGGACGAGATGGAATAGGGGAGAGCTGCTCGCAGCGAGCACGGCTACAAAACATCGACAAAAATATATACATATATAATGGCTGGTTTGGTGACGGAGTGATGCCCGCGGAGGAGTCGCCCCGGCGCCGGCTGCTGTCCTCTGCTGCCTCCTGCTCCTGCTCCTCTGCCAACGCCGCATTGGCGTGGGCGGTGATCCTAAAACCCCGGTCGATACTGTGCGACACTACCTGTTCTTTCCCGATAAAAAAAAAAAAAAAAAAGCACTAGTGTCTAAAGTAAAAAAAAATTATATATATATTACAAAAAAAAAACAGGCAGTTGAGCACACAAATTTGTAGGGCGTGGTTGTACGGCCGATCTGACTCTCCCTCTGTAGGTTACCCTCCTGAATCCCGGCAGCCAACGGACGTGGGTTGACCCGCTGAAGCACCACGCCTAGACTCCTGGAGGTCTCCTGGGTTAACTAGATCACCAGGGTGCGGATTACTGTGCGGAGATGACTTTTTCAGCACAGACGCAGTTATTGAGTGAAGCAAGAAACAGGAAGCGTGAAAAGCAGCAAGGCATGAACCCCTAAAAGCGGGGTCGAATCCGGTTATTTTACTAGTGTTAATATTAAAGACAGCACACGATATTGCTGTACTTAATTAAATTAAGTTAAGTATTTTTTTAAATAAATTATTTGCAGGGTAAGTCGTCTGGTTTGAAAGCGAAATTTAAACTGAACTCGAAAACAAACGTAAGACTTTTTACTGGTGGTAGGACCTCTTGTGAGTCCGCGCGGATAGATACCACAACCCTGCCTATTTCTGCCGTGAAGCAGTAATGCGTTTCGGTTTGAAGGGTGGGGCAGCCGTTGTAACTATACTGAGGCCCTTAGAACTTATATCTCAAGGTGGGTGGCGCATTAACGTTGTAGATGTCTATGGGCTCCAGTAACCACTTAACACCAGGTGGGCTACAAGCTCGTTCACCCATCTAAGCAATAAATAAAAAAAAAGACTAACAAGGAAGTCTAGTGACGACTCCGGCGGCTGCGCAGTGTCTCCACGAGCCGAACCTACGTCTCGGGAGTAGGTGGGAACTATTGTTCTCACCTCAGCGGTACAATCCATAAAATAACTGCTTTGACTATAAATACTTTTCATGGTTGCCTGGAAGATATTGCTCTAAGCGATAAGGCCGCCCATTGTTGCACAAATTTGTTTTAAGGTTTTTGTTCAAACTTGCGTCTGTTTTAAAGGTTTGACTGGCAGACGATTTCAGTTGTAACATTACGTTACAATTGACCCCCAAGTATCGGACGCTGGATATAAACTCGACATTAGCGTCACGAGGACTGAGCTGTCCCGGAACGACTGTTGTGCGGACCGGACCGAAGAGAATAGCCGCAGTCTTCCCCACGTTGACCGCGACCCTCCATCGATCCAGCCACTGGGGCAGTAAGTCCAATAGCCTCTGCATCCTCGAATTGCTCGAGTCTGAGAAGGATGTACGGCGACACCTTTCTCAGCAGCAGCCGCTCGAACAACTTGCCCACATGCGACAGCAAGGTGATCGGACGATAACTGGAGGGATTTCTCCTATCCTTGCCATTTCCTTGCAATTTCCAAACTCCCGGAAAGTGCCCTGTGGACAGAATGGAGTTGAACAGTCGTGTCATGTATGACACGACCATTTCAGGGAAATGCAAGGGAGGGAATACCGTCCTCGCCCGGCGCCTTGCGCCTCTCCATCCGCTTGATGGAGAGCACCTTTAATGGATCGGGAGGATCCGTAATGACGTGTTTAGAGCGACGTCGACTGTTTACCATTCGGTCAACAGAGTCGGGTATATAATTTCCGACGGCCACAACAAGGGGCTTTTCGTGTCGTGTCGCCTTCTCGCATGATTGTGGCGCATTGATGCCGACTGTATATACTTACTGATTAAGTCAAGCTCCAGGTCATCATAGAGATCCACGTTCCTTAAGAACCACGGTGCTCCGACACGGCTATCCTGCAAAAACAGGATTGAATGACTTGAAGGGTTTTCAAATTAGTGCGGGCTGTGTGAATGAACACTACACTTGCATAGGTCATGACCGGGCGTATGCAAGTTTTGTAGAATGTCACCTTATTACAAAGGGACGATTTACTTCACTTTAAAATCATGGGATAAAGGCGTCCTAGTATGAAAGCGGCGCGGTCGCGTATAATTGTTAATAGATGCAGTTAATACACAAAACAAATTCGTAATTTCTTTTCCTATTTATTTACCTTAACAAAGTTTAATTTAAGTTGTTGTGTTGAACACTTTCTCTAATTCCTTTACCAAACCAAACAATACCGACAAATAGCATGTACTCATTAAAGCGACGCTGATGGCAATGAGTTTTGGAATGAGGCTAAACACCTCGCTACAAGGTGCCCTCACAAGAGTAATGCGAAACATTTGAAGTAAGCTGCCGATCTTATGTGTGATACAATTACAACAAATATTTTTGGTAAAACAAACACGAGCATGATACAAATAAAGAAAGGAGACTGAAACGATTACATACATTTTTGGGCCCGAATGTAACGTGATGAAACTAATATGAATTAATAGATTCAGATTTATCAGTACCTTGCTGAAAATTATAAAAGTTTTCTCAATCTGAGAGCCGAGTTAATCAAGATTTAGTAAAAGTTAGGTTATGTTACAATATCTTTAAAAGAGCTGAATAATAACTTATTTAAGCATAAGTAAATGTTTATTATATCCATTAGATAATCTTTTAAATGTCATATTATGAATGAATATCAATGATATATATCAGGTATGGAATATGGAATTGCTATCCCACAATTCACACAGCGATCCATAATTTCAACAGTATCCAATGCAAAAATTTCAAGTCAAACGTGTGAGCGATCTTCGGTGTCCAGTGTAGAAGCAATTGTCGTCCAAGGCTGGCAGAGTTGGAATCCGTAATAATAAAGCAGTGATCGTTGAAAATATAAAAACAGCCCGATAGATACACACTCAAAATGCGCCGAAGATACAAAACGAGTAGAGCAGAAAAAACCAACAAGCGCCAAAAAATAATTGTATAATCTATGAACAAACGTCATGTCAGCTTACTGTCAAAGCTGTCATAAAAAATACAATCGATTTTAATCGATTTGAAATCGATAATCATATTACTTTTTTAAGTAATAATAGACTTTTTCTTCATTTATGTATATAATCGCAATTAAATCCGGCGTATACCGCACTTGTATACAACAAGTATAAATCGCTCATTTAATTACTTTGCATTAATTACCTAGTGCAATGTTTTTCTTTTTATAATCCTGTAATCGATTAATTAAATCGATCACACCTTTATACCGACAAAAACTAACTTTCTCATTTTTCCCAGAAAGAGGATTGAGGTGATTTTTTATATTCTTATATAAAAAAATATGGCAAATTTTTTAGACTACATTCCAAGTTATTACATTTTTGGCCCACGATTTTCCGTCTCCTTTACAGTGGTTGATTTTGTGTTGTTGATTCAGCTTATTCATCAAATTTCTAAAATGCAAACTTTTTTGTCCATTCTGGACATATTTTCCATCGTATAATTATTAAACAGCATTTAAGGTTTTTTTTTTGTCTAAACATTAGACCCTTTTACTTATTTCGATGTTAATATTTGACGTATGCTCGAAAAAAACTTGTCTCACCTGTTTGTGCTCGCATTTAATTGTTTTTTTCGTATATATTTGTAAAATAAAGAAATATAACAAACTTGTTAAAACTACGTTTAAGTTTTTACTGGTACTAGATAGTAAGACTAATTATTTTTCGTAAAGTTTTTTTTTTTTTTTTTTTTTTTTTATGATTGAAGGATTACTGGTGGCCCGGAGGCCTTTCCAGTTTCACCAGGACAGGTGGGCGAGCAAAGGCTCAGCCAGGAGGGGTGGGATTTGCTAACAGCTGCCCGAGCGCCTCCGAAGGAGACCTAACAACTCAAGAGTAGCTGCTTCGCGAATGAATCTACTACCGGATCGGAATCGCGACCCGCTGAGAAGATCCGGCGAGAAACTCAGCGAGCTGATTCATGGGTTAGGTTGCACGGCGAACTCTTTGTCGAGTTCGACGAGTACGGTTACCGAGGTCCCTAAGCCTGCTCCTAGAGCTGAAGGCGTCTAGTGCAAAGGTTATTGGATCTGATGGATCCGTAAGAACGTGTCTAGGGCGTCGACGGTGACTGGCTCCTGCATGATCAGGATTCGGGGAGTAGTCAGCGGTGGCTACGATAAGGCGATTATCATGACGCATAGCTTATCGAAGTACCGTTCCGACGCTGACTTCATGTATTTCTGTATAGATTCGAGGCCCAGGTCGTCGTGTAGGTCAACGTTCCTCACGAACCACGGAGCTCCGACGGCTAACCTGCAAAAGCGGGATTGTAGAGATTGAAGGGTGTCTATGTGTGTGCGGGCCGCGTGAGCGAACACCACACTCGCGTAAGTCATGACAGGCCTTATGCAAGTTTTGTAAAGTGTCACCTTGTTCCGAAGGGACATTTTACTCCGCTTACAGATCATGGGGTAGAGTCTACCGAGAATAAACGCGGCACGGTCACGGACTGATTTTATATGCGGGCGGAATGTCATCGATGCATCCAGGGTAACGCCCAGGTACTTGACCTTCCTGGCCCAGGGTATGGATTGACTAAAGAGAGTAATCGGGGGTGTGAGATTCCTCCTCCTAATACGGGAGGAAATCCGTGTGGAGCTTCCCCTCTGAAATAGCACCGCAGTACTTTTCGCTGGGTTGATGTCTATGCGCCATTTTCGGAACCACTGTCCTAGGGCTAGGGCTGCGCTCTGAAGCTTCTTCGCGATTAGGGACTTGTTTCTACTGGAATAGTAAACAGTCGTGTCGTCGGCAAATAAAGCTAAATGGGTCGGCGGCGACCGGGGAATATCGTTAACGAATAAGCTAAATAGGAGGGGTGAAAGGACAGAGCCTTGCGGGACTCCAGCTGTGAGAGGTCGTGGGGAGGAGCGGGTTCCCTCGACTCGATATCGAAAAGAGCGGTTCGACAAGAAGTCCCGTATGATGAGCACGAGACTATCCGGCACACCCATGTTGAATAGTTTGAAAATCAAACCGTTGTGCCAGACTTTGTCGAACGCTTTTGCGACGTCGAAGAAGAGAGCTCCCGTGTATAACGGTTTTGGTCGATTAAGCCCCACAAGAATGTGCTCCGTGAGGCGGTGCACCTGTTGTACGCATGAGTGATTTGTACGGAATCCGAATTGTTCATCGATGAGAATGCCCTTGGATGAGACGAAGTCTCTGAGGCGTTTGTAGAGCAGACGCTCATACAGTTTGCCTAGAGACATGAGGAGGCTAATCGGGCGGTAGCTCGTCGGATGATTTTTTGGTTTACCGGGTTTATGTATGTCGATAACGTCCGCTTCTTTCCACACTGCGGGAAAGATACAGTTCGCCATAGCGGCATTGAAAATAGATGCCAACATCACGATGAGTTGGACGGGTAGAAGCTTAATAACGCGGTTGGATATACCGTCGGAACCGGGAGCCTTGCGAGGACGTAGGTCTTTGATCAAGTCTTTAACTTCCATCGGGGTGACGGGTGGTAACGCATCCGAGGGTGGCAAGGAGACTCTGCGTTCTACCTCACTGTCTACTAATTCTACATGAACAGGGTCCACGGATTGAGTGCTGGGCGTGCACTGGGTTTGCAATGTATCGGCCAGCAACTCTGCTTTTTCGTCATCATCAAACGCTGCGAGTCGGCCTGAGGGGCCTACGAGGGGGGGCATAGTTACTACCGTATCCGATTTGAGAGTACGAGCTAAGCGGTAGTAAGACCTTTGGGAGGGCGCGAGTCCTTCTAAGAAATCAGACCATCTGGCATCTCGGACTTCGGCGATGCGAGACTTTACGTCGCGTTGTAGGGCACGCATTCGAATACGATTTTCCGCGGTAGGATACCTGTCGTAGGCGCGTATCGAGGCGTTCTTAGCTCTAAGGAGTTCCCTAATATCATCGGACAATTTGAAGCGGTGAAGGAAGTCCTCCGCTACAACTTGTTTCGATGTGTGACGTTAAGATGTCTATGGCTTCAGCGGTATCCTGAGGAGACGGGGTAGAGTCCGGGTTAAACGGGAACGATGGTGGATCAGATTCAGCCAGGCTGATGCCCAGTGTGTGCCAATCCACCACAATCCTCGTGACGGGAACGGAGTCGGGAGCGCGACCGAGCTTCATAACGACGGGACGGTGGTCTGAATCTAACTCTGAAACTACTTCGATCGAGTGTAAGCTCAGAGTTACGTTTTTTAATAACGCTATGTCGAGTATATCCGGGCGATGCGCGATATTTAGCGGGTAGTGAGTCGGTGTTAGCGGAGCGACGATATCGAAGACGAGATCATCGACTAACGCGTCAAGCCGCCTGCCATTCGGGGTTGTGGTGTGTGAGTTCCACCTGATGTGTTTACAATTTAGGTCGCCCGCCAGAATGACAGAGCTCCCCATGCCGAGCAGCGCCTCGATATCACTGCTTAGAACGATCTTATCCGGTGGAAGATAAACGGACGCGATAACGATCGGCGCGTGTCCCGTCAGTGAGATTCGGCACACTGATGCTTCGATATTAGCGAGCGCGGGAGGATCGAGCGGGACGCAATGCAGGGCTCTTCTATAGTAATTGACGGTACCACCACCACGGGCAGAGAGCCTGTCGTTCCTGACCATGTTATAGTTCGCGATTTTAGGGTCACGGCGCGCGGGCTTAAGTAGGGTCTCCTGCACTAAAAAGATATCAATTTGATGGTCACGCAAAAAGTCAGAAACCTGATCACGTTGATTTGCGAGACCGTAAGCGTTAAAAAATCCTATCGTTACGGATAGGGGCTTTACTCTACTTATATACGCCATTGATTACCGGCGGAGTGAGGGGAGGACGTACGTATTTAATGACGCGTATACGTCGGCGTATTCTTGCACAACGGCGATAAAGTGTTGTGCGGTGGAGGCAGCGCGAATGGCGTCGCCCAAAGCGTTAACGCGCTCAAAGTTGATCGACTGAAAGAAGTCGATCGCTAAAGCGAGATTGTCGGACGCGGTCGGAGGGCAAGTCGCGGGAGAGGGACGAGTTGCGGGGGCGGGACGAATCGCGGAGGAGGGAGTTGTAACCGTGTTCGCGTACGGCAGCGGTTTCGCCCAAGCCGAGACACTGGGCACCGGCGCCGGAACGAACGCTGGCTTAGCCTGCGACACAGAGGGTGCTGAGGCTTTGATGTCTGGGCCGGAAGCTCGGAGGCGGTTTTGGCGGGCGACGCGGCGATTTATTTTCGGGGCTCGGGGGCATCCGCGGTAATTTGCGGGGTGACCCTGTGTGCGACACAGGACGTAGCTAGGCGGTTCCGTCGCGGTTTTTTGATCGCGAGTGCAGAGGGCCGTGGCGTGATCTCCTAAACACTTGACGCATCGGGGGCGCGCGTGACAGTTACGGGAAGAATGCCCGTATAATTGGCAGTTATGGCACTGGCTAGGTGTGCCTTTCTTGTGTGGGGTTTCGACGGCGATTCCGGAAAGGCTACAGACCGTTCGGATGTTGAATATTTGCTTACCCTCGGGGGTAGGCTGGAGGGCGACGAGAACCATGTTATATGGCTCCCTTCCGCGACCTGTGTGCATGCGGTGTACGGAGTTAAGTCCGCCGGGGGACACATCAAAGGGAAAACAAAATTGTTATTTTTATTTAATTCCGAGCATTTTTATATTTGTCTACCTTTTAAACCTTCTCTGGACTTCCACAAATAATTCAAGACCAAAATTAGCCAAATCGGTCCAGCCTTTCTCGAGTTTTAGCGAGACTAACAAACAGCAATTCATTTTTATAGATATAGATTATATACAGATTTATGAACTAAATCATGCATTATGATTGTTTTTAAAAAGTGTTACAGTTATTATATAAATGGTGCTGAAAAGATCTTAAATTTTAGCACCGATTAAATTGAGCAGCTTAATTAAATAAAAATTTCATTTAATCAAATGGTAAAAGAATACCAGGTCACTAGGCTCGCTGCCGGAGCCATAATTAACACTCGAGCACTTTCAGCCACCGACTCCCGTGACTTTTATGTTTCACCTCATTTCAGTGGCTTCAGTGTCTCACTAATCCACATCATTAGTATCTCAATATCGAGAGTTTATGATCTTTAATACTTTTTTAATTCAATATAAAATTTCCATTCCAATCTGTTGAGGACCAATGAAGTGAATTTCACATTGGGTTTAATTAATAATTTCAATATCATTTCATATTCCTAGTGTTAGAGCGGAAGGAATCTAATGCAAGAGTTATTGGATCTGATGGATCCGTAAGGACGTGTCTAGGGCGACGACGGTCGGACGAAAGGAATTAAGTTATACATCATGACGCGTGTAAAAACATGTAAATAATTAACAAATTTCCTATAAAATAGCAGCAAAGTATTTATTATCTGACTATATTATTTTATATATTAATGTTAGAATGCTAGTTCTAAATTTGATTATAATACAAATATATATTTTCAGAGGAAGGGCTCTTCATGGAAACTATAAATTCAGATTGAACGTAAACAATCTAAAGGAACTCTACTTAATATTCCACAATTATCCTGGATAAAAACGATACCGGCTACCCTAACGCTTGAACCCGAAGTCTGAATACATATGCCTGATTCCGGTCCAATATTTGGGCCCAATAACCAATAAGTAAAAACGAACAATATTTGTATTTCGTTATGTTATTTACAAAACTAACCAAATAAAAAATAAATAACACCTGTTACAGGGCTCAGTTTCACTTTACGTTTTATCAACAAGCACGTGACGTTATGCAAATATCAGATATTTCATAGTACAATATTCGGTGGCAATTTACAGGGAAATTGGGCAGGAAACCAATTGATATTCTGATCTCGTTTGGGAATTTTCTTGGGGAATTCTGTCGAAACTACTTCTAATTCACAGTTGATGTCGAAACACGCATCGCGACTTAGCATGCATTACCGGCATGCTTACCTGCACTGTACCTGTTACTGTTTTGTATGATTTTACTATTTAATTAAGCGACTTAAGCGACTTTAGCGAAATTCGACCAACTTTTTCAGGGAATGGAAAAAAAGCTTATTATTGACAATGAGCAACTTGATTATTGTAAATATTTTTTTAGATTGATAGCCGAACTTGTACAAGTAGTAGTGGTAGGACCTCTTGTGAATCCGCGCGAGTAGGTACCACCGCCCTGCCTATTTCTGCCGTGCAACAGTAATGCGTTTCGATCTGAAGGATAGGGCTGCCGTTGTAACTATACTGAGATCTTAGAACTTATATCTCAAGGTGGGTGACGCATTTACGTTGTAAATGTCTATGGGGTCCAGTAACCACTTAACACCAAGTGGGCTGTGAGGTCATCCACCCATTTAAGCAATAAAAAAAAAAGTTAGGCAGATAAAATTTACATAGATACAACGATACATATACAATTTTTTTTTTTTTTTTTTTTTTTTTTTTTTTTTTTTTTTTTTTTTTTTTTTTTTTTTTTTTTTTTTTTTTTTTTATTGCCCTTGTAGACAGACGAGCATACGGCCCACCTGATGGTGAGTGGTTACCGTCGCCCATGGACTTCAGCAATGCCAGGGGCAGAGCCAAGCCGCTGCCTACCGCTTAATACTCTCCACAAGCCTCGTTTGAAGAAGGACATGTCATAGCGCTCGGGAAACACCGTGGAGGGGAGCTCATTCCATAGCCGGATGGTACGTGGCAAAAAAGACCTCTGGAAACGCACTGTGGATGACCGCAGTGGCTCCAGGTAGTATGGATGAACTCTACTCCGGTGGCGGGCGGTGCGATGGTAAAAACGAGATGCCGGTATCATCTCGAACAATTCCTCAGAGCACTCCCCATGGAACATACGGTACAAAATACAGAGGGAACCGAAGTCCCTCCGCAGACCCAGAGGTTCCAAACGATCCGTGAGACCGGGATTATCGACAATCCGAACGGCCCTCCTCTGTATGGAGTCAAATGGAAGAAGATCTACCGCTAGAATATCATCGTCTGAAATCATTTTGCCTTTTTCAATAATACATTAATTTAAACAGTCTGGGATTCATTCAAGTACCTCATAATTCTATACAAAGTCGTGTTTGAATTATATACATGCTTGCTATTATAACACATTTTTTTTATTGCTTTTGTAGGCAGACGGGCATACGGCCCACCTGATGGTGAGTGGTTACCGTCGCCCATGGACTTCAGCAATGCCAGGGGCAGAGCCAAGCCGCTGCCTACCGCTTAAATACATATACACAAAACATATATACACAAAACGAGAAACGAAAAGAAATAAAACGTTTATTCCATCATTTACCACCGACAGCGGGTTCTATTATTTACCGTGTCCTTTCTAAGCAAGTTTCCTTTAGCAAAAACAGGAAACGACTGAGAAACAGTGGCGGTATTCACATTTGCGTCACTGAATGAACTCACACGACTATAACTGCTCACAAACATCCGTTCATAGTTGAAAGCACGAAACTCGGATATATATAATGATGGGTCTTATTAATATTCTATGCTTATAATAGTTTTTATTACTTATATGGGTGGAGGACCTGACGGTTCTTGGTGTTAAGTAATTACCGGAACTTTTTTTTTATTGCTTAGATGGGTGGACGAGCTCACAGCCCACCTGATGTTAAGTGGTTACTCGAGCCCATGGACATCTACAACGTAAATGCGCCACCCACCTTGAGATATAAGTTCTACGATTTCAGTATAGCTTACAAACGTGAACCACGTCAATGTCACTGCCCATCTTGAGACATGAGTTCTTAGTGTCAGCTTTTACCATTGAAAGCTTTTACACTAACACGGCTGCCCCACCCTTCGAACCGAAACGCATTACTGCTTTACGGCAGTAATAGGTAGATTGGTGGTACCTAGCCGTGCGGGCTCACAAGGTGCTAGGGCGACCAGTCATTACGCCTAATTATAATTTTTTTGGTTTGAATTTTATCACACAATGTTATTCACTTATCGTTGAAGTCAATCATAAACATTCGTTAGGTAAGTATAATATTTCATTAAAACAATTTGTACCCGCCTGTAGAATCCGAACACCGGCACAGTCGTGCCGCTCGTTATAAATGTACCGGAAATCTTATCTTTTTTGGCTACAACGACTTCTTATCTCTTAAACGATCCGTTTACTACTACATATATGGAAATAATCCCATTGATAACCCTACGAGACTCCAGTAAATAACTGCATCGCCGTAAAGTATCAACATCTAATACTATACATCGACGAACTGGTGGTAGGACCTCTTGTGAGTCCGCACGGGGACGTACCACCACCCTGCCTATTTATGCCGTGAAGCAGTAATGCGTTTCGGCTTGAAAGGCGAGGCAGCCGTTGTAACAAAACTGAGAGCTTAGAACTCATATCTCAAGGTGGACGGCAGCATTTACGTTGTAGATGTCTATGGGTTCCAGTAACCCCTTAACACTAGCCGGGCTGTGAACTCGTCAACTTATCTAAGCAATAAAAAAAAGAATGTATCAAGTACTTACCGGCAGAATGTACTCTCAAAAACTACCGTTTGCCTGAACAGAAGCTATGTATGCTTACACGAATGTTCTTAACGGAAAACCACCGAATTTTCAGTGAGGAGTGCAAAGATTGAAAGCGGTTTTCCCGAACGTCGCGAACCGTGTTATTTGCCGTGTAGATCGATTGTCCCCGGGGGATTTTCCGAAGCATCCGGGCATACATTTCGATGTTCTTTGGTGGCGATTAAGCTGCATTCTTCCGTTCTGCAGATTCGGATTTTACACTTGCCACTATTTAACGTACGTGATATTTTTAGCCAGTGCATTTGCGTCGACCGCAAAATCACAATTAAATCGCTACGAGCACGTTAAGTAACATAAATTAAATCGTTTTGGCCCATACCTACTTAAATAGTAAAGCTTAATTAATTAATGGAACGGGAGAACAAAGTAATGGATAATTTCGATTTTGTTTTCATAACAGTTTTTGTTTTTTACAGTTAGCTCATTTTGTGATGAAAAATAGAAATTGGAGAAAGTGACTGTCTAATAATTTCCGGACAACCCCTGACTTTTGATTATTCACTCTCGGAATAAACAATCAACGCCTCCGATTTTGACGGAAGGCAACAATTCAAAATCATAAAGGCAGACTTATAGACCATAAAGTTTACTGTCGTATTTACAGCGCTTTTATTCTTACGATTTTTTCTGCCATGTCTTTGTATTTGAAGTCTGTACAGAATAAACACAAATATTTATCGGAGACTTTATTTTCTGCACTAAAAAATAACATGCGTAAAGCAATAACTCTTACATCGCAAATAATATTTCTGTAACCTTTCGCGACATTTTCCCGACTGAGAGAAATCAATGTACCGATCAAATTTTTATTAAACTTTTTTATTAAAATTTTAGACCTGGTGAGATAAAGAGTAATGTATTATTTTTAAGCTTCTTTGATTAAATGGCAAAAATTAATTATGTTCATCAAGCATTATTTGAAGATTGCAGATACTGCATCATCTGCCCATAGACATCGACTACTGCACATAGGACTCCCCCAAGGCTCACAACAAAAAGCAGTCCTGTGCTGCTTGCATACAGTGAAATCACGCGACCTTCAAACAGGTCCTTGGTTCAACACATCGAAGATCTCTCATGCTACGTGTTCCAATGCCCGGTCGCAACTCAAGAGCCTTTGAGCTTCAACTGCCTGACCCTAATGGCACTACTTAACTAGAATTATTAGGAAGTACCTATGCAAAGTACAAGATCATGACTGTCAGGTTTGTAAATCAACATTGTAATTTCACGACCAATTTGCTCAGAGTTTACAAATTTACACAAAGAAATGTCTACCATCATAACATCATTGCATACCAGTTAGTAGTTAGTAATATAATGCTGCCTTTAAAATGTTAAGCAGTTTGTATTCTACATTAGATTTTTCGTGTATATCTAATCGGATTTGTTAGATGAAGACCGATAAATACTTTCGACAATACTTTATTTTATTAAACCCGATATCCACATATCGAGATTTTTGATACACGGTATCTGTTATTAATTTTTTTCGGTAAACGGTAACTTTTTATCGCGAACATTTGTATAAATATAATATAAACTGGCGGATATAAGAAAATTTGAATCATGAATGAATCCGAATAAGTAATTTCAAGGAATCTATAGATAATTTTGTATGTATATTGAAGAATAACAAATAACAAAATTTCATCAATCAATCAGTCTGTCTAGTGAGCAAAAACATCCACTTAGCATCGCATGGCCTTAGTACGCACATTTCAATTTTTTATGCACAAATATGTGAACGAGCTCACGGCCCTTATGTTAATGCATTACCGAAACAAATAGACAATACACGTGAAAATCGTTCCCCAAACATGAGGTCGAAATGTAAATTTATAAGGACTTCCAGTCTTCAAATTGCGCACCGAACGCATGACTGCTTTGCGGCTTTTGACCAGTTTCTATCTCACGGCATTCCTATACCCAAATTATATCGAATTAAAAGTAAACGATTCACCATCAGTGTGCTTAGTGCGAATTTTTTAACGTTAAGTTTAAGTTAACCCAATTTTGTATGCAGTTGGAACAGTGCCCTTAGCGGTAAACGTAGGTTTTTTTTTTTTTTTTTTATTTTTTTTTTTTTTTTTTTATATGATTGAAAGTTTACTGGTGGCCCGAAGGCCTTTCCAGTTTCACCAGGACAGGTGGGCGAGCAAAGGCTCAGCCAAGAGGGGCGAGATTTGCTAACAACTACCCGAGCGCCTCCGAAGGAGACCTAACAACTCAAGAGCAATTGCTTCGCGAATGAATCTACTACCGGATCGGAATCGCGACCCGCTAAGAAGATCCGGCGAGAAACTCAGCGGGCTGATGCATGGGTTAGGTTGCACGTCGACCTCTTTGTCGAGTTCGACGAGTACGGCTACCGGGGTCCCTAAGCCTGCTCCTAGTATTAGAGCTGAAGGCATCTAATGCAAAGGTTATTGGATCTGATGGATCCGTAAGGACGTGTCTAGGGCGTCGACGGTGACTGGCTCCTGCATGATCAGGATTCGGGGAGTAGTCAGCGGCGGCAACGATAAGGCGATTATCATGACGCATAGCCTTATCGAAGTATCGTTCCGACGCTGACTTCATGTATTTCCGAATTGATTCGAGGCCCAGGTCGTCGTGTAGGTCAACGTTCCTCACGACCACGGAGCCCCGACAGCTAACCTGCAAAAGCGGGATTGTAGGGATTGGAGGGTGTCTATGTGTGTGCGGGCCGCGTGAGCGAACACCACACTCGCGTAAGTCATGACGGGCCTTATGCAAGTTTTGTAAAGTGTCACCTTGTTCCGAAGGGACATTTTACTCCGCTTACAGATCATGGGGTAGAGTCTACCGAGAATAAACGCGGCACGGTCACGGACTGATTTTATATGCGGGCGGAATGTCATCGATGCATCCAGGGTAACACTCAGGTACTTGACCTTCCTGGCCCAGGGTATGGGTTGTCTAAAGAGAGTAATCGGTGGTGTGAGATTCCTCCTCCTAATCGGGGAGGAAATCCGTGTGGAGCTTCCCCTCTGAAATAGCACCGCAGTACTTTTCGCAGGGTTGATGTCTATGCGCCATTTTCGGAACCACTGTCCTAGGGCTAGGGCTGCGCTCTGAAGCTTCTTCGCGATTAGGGACTTATTTCTACTAGAATAGTAAACAGTCGTGTCGTTGGCGAATAAAGCTAAATGGGTCGGCGGCGACCGGGGAATATCGTTGACGAATAAGCTAAATAGGAGGGGTGAGAGGACAGAGCCTTGCGGGACTCCAGCTGTGAGAGGTCGTGGGGAGGAGCGGGTTCCCTCGACTCGATATCGAAAAGAGCGGTTCGACAAGAAGTCCCGTATGATGAGCACGAGACTATCCGGCACGCCCATGTTGAATAGTTTGAAAATCAAACCATTGTGCCAGACTTTGTCGAACGCTTTTGCGACGTCGAAGAAGAGAGCTCCCGTGTATAACGGTTTTGGTCGATTAAGCCCCACAAGAATGTGCTCCGTGAGGCGGTGCACCTGTTGAACGCATGAGTGATTTGTACGGAATCCGAATTGTTCATCGATGAGAATGCCCTTGGATGAGACGAAGTCTCTGAGGCGTTTGTAGAGCAGACGCTCATACAGTTTGCCTAGAGACATGAGGAGGCTAATCGGGCGGTAGTTCGTCGGATGATTTTTTGGTTTACCGGGTTTATGTATGCGGATAACGTCCGCTTCTTTCCACACCGCGGGAAAGATGCAGTTCGCCATAGCGGCATTGAAAATAGATGCCAACATCACGATGAGTTGGACGGGTAGTAGTTTAATAACGCGGTTGGATATACCGTCGGAACCGGGAGCCTTGCGAGGACGTAAAAACGTAGGTAAACGATCCCATTCCATACAAATATGAGCTAACTTTTACGCTATCGAGAACGTTAAAAAACTCGCACTAAGCACACAGAATAAGCCTAGCGGTTCACGAGCGAAACACTCTTATCGTATATTTTCTCCAGAAACTTAATCAATGTTTTCACACTGATGTAATAAACACGACCATTTTCGTTTACAGCCCCAGAACGCCATAACTTCTTCGCTTAAATGAAAGATCTAACGAAATAAACTAAATACCGGGGATGCTTGTACGGGGCTCTAAACGTTGTTATCCGATGTTTGTTGTTTCGAATCCCGCAAACTGCGATGTTATTCGATCTCAGTATATGCCCCGCAACAAAGTTATCATAGATAAATAAATATTGTGCACATCCCGATATTATTATGTGATACACACGGGTGCTGTGATGTTTACTCAACCACTAACGGCTCTCTGAATATTTATTTAATTCTTGGACACGTTTCCTTCGTGTTCTATTTATTTTCGTCATTGGAAGAATTTGTTATAGTCTTTCTTGGTAATTTCACGCGGCAATTTTGTTAGACGAATACGATGGAAATTATTATTATTTATTCAGTCACTGTTCTTCTATGTTGTAAATTATACTTAATTGATTTTTAGTGTTAACAATTGCATCCTGATACATTTTTACAAAATAGTTTACTATAATAGATTTAGATGGTGGGTTGCCTTCCTGGCGATATAAGTGAAATTACATACGCTTTCTTAATAAACTTTACTTCATTAATATATATATATTTTTTTCGTCATTCCATAATTTGCTTCCATTATGTTTTTTTTATTGTTTAGATGGGTTGACGAGCTTACAGCCCACCTGGTGTTAAGTGGTTACTGGAGCCCATAGACATGTACAATGTAAATGCGCCACCCGTCTTGAGATATAAATTCTAAGATCTCAGTATAGTTACAAGGGCTGTCCTACCCTTCAGACTTCACTTCAGAAATAGGCAGGGCGGTAGTACATACCCGCGTGGACTCACAAGAGGTCCTACCACCAGTTGAACGAACGGAAAATAATTTTAAATATTTAATGAAAAACGCTTAAACATAATTTAATATTTTTCTTCTAGATCTTCGAGTGTTATCTTTTTTTTTATTTTTTTTTTATTGCCTTTGTAGGCAAACGGGCATACGGCCCACCTGATGGTGAGTGGTTACCGTCGCCCATGGACTTCAGCAATGCCAGGGGCAGAGCCAAGTCGCTGCCTACCGCTTAATACTCTCCACAAGCCTCGTTTGAAGAAGGACATGTCATAGCGCTCGGGAAACACCGTGGAGGAGAGCTCAATTCAAAGCCAGATGGTCCGTGGCAAAAGAAGAAATCGCACTGTGGATGAACGCAGTGGCTTCAGGTAGTATAGATGAACTCTACTCCGGTGGCGGGCGGTGCGATGGTAAAAACGAGATGCCGGTATCATCTCGAACAATTCCTCAGAGCACTCCCCATGGAACATACGGTACAAAATACAGAAGGAACCGAAGTCCCTCCGCAGACGCAGAGGTTCCAAACGATCCGAGAGAAGTAAATAATAACATTCCACGTTAAAAGCAATTTTAATATAATATTTTCTCAGAACGTATTTTTTTCTTTTCATATGATAGAATTTATTTTGTATATACCACATAATTGCTAGGGCTAGTGCGTATTGTAAACGTTTACGGCCATATATCTGTCACGAAGCGCTCATTCGTTCCGGTTTCAATAGCGAGGCAACCGTAATACAAAATATTATTTATTATTGAGGAACAATTAAAACCAAAACAATAATTAATTATGGTTTAATTTCGCGTTTATTATTTCCATTTTATTATGTCCGATGTTTTAAATAGCTTACAGTTTTCATGATACACAGACGACATTTAAATGTTGTGCTACCCGCAATCAAATTTTCAATGAGAATCGCAGGTGTTAAATAAGCGAAAATCATTTTCTCTTTAGTTGTCTTAACTATTTCTGCGACTCGCGTATACTAAAGACAGTATTTTACTCTATAATTTCTCTTTACACTTGTACTTCAAAGACTTAGTATGACGTAATCTCTAGCGAGCTCTAAAAAGTGTTAACAAAATGTTATCATAGTAATCTCATCTGGCTCAGGGTGAAACGAGAAATTCATAGGAAATGCAAATGTGTCGTCCGGTTAGCTACAGACGCGTTTTTTATGTCTCCCGAGCAATGTTCATTTTATACGAACCCATATCAATGAACATAAACATGAACATGAATAAGTATGACGGATTTACGATTCTCCTGCCCAATAAATCCATAGAAAGAGGTGGTCATTACTACACGCACGATGTCCGTGTTAATATTCAAGAGTATTCTGACGATTTTATAATTTTCGTTGCAATCTCCAACAAAACAAAAAAATATATTTTTTTATTGCCTTAGTAGGCAGACGAGCATACGGCCCACCTGATGGTAAGTGGTCACCATCGCTTATGGACGTCAGCAATGCCAGGGGCAGAGCCAAGCCGCTGCCTACCATTGAATAAATAAAATAATTAACTGAGTGTTATCTAATGCTGTTCGTATTTCATTAAAGTCCTACGTAAACACATGTTGGAAGGTAGCAATATTGGTCCTTGTGCCATGATCGAACCACGGACTAGTCACATGACTCTTGCCTATTAGGACAAGAATGCTTTTATGAATCAAACGAATGTGATGTCACCAATCAAGAACATAAAAGCAAAATAAATGAACTTTAATGTACTATAGTTGGATTTGAAATGAAATTTCGTCAATTCAACAACAAGCCTGTATTTGTTTCTTTGTGAAATTGTGTCAAAAGCTTTTTATCAGAATGTTTTTTTCCAAGCTTTACGTGAAATACGTAAAAAATACACATTACTTTGAATTGGTGCTTCGAATAATTGAAATACGCAAAATGGGAAACAATGGCTACACGTAGTACATAATTGTTGTAAATAAGCATTCAAATTAAACTGACTACGCACGAAATAGGTAGGTAGGATCGTGTTATTTATCCATGTCATTTCACAATACATTCGAATATTGGAAGCTACGAGAATGTCTAAATTTTGTAGGCTATAATTAAATACATTTTTTAATACATTTTGGAATTATCTTTACTGAGGAAATTGGTGTCTGCCACTTTACTATTACTTTTTTTTAATTCATTTAGTTAAGAAAAGTTCAACCCAACAAAATTACACACAATACTTATATATTTGTATAAATGTGAATTCCAATTTTAGCTTGCCCATTAATGTTTCAACACAAACGAACTGATTAGGTGCGTAGACGAAACGCTCTCTTAAAAGGTTTTCTTTTAACTTTTTTTGTACCAAAAAAAGCTTTGTCCAAGAAAGATTCATTTTAATTAAGTTTTCCACGAGAAATAACGACTTGCGAAAGTACGGCCTTCGCCTAGCTACCAATCTTCATTAGGTTCATTATTTTCATGTTAAATTTAAGCCGTGTGTCCGGTTTGTGAGAGCCTACCTGTAGTTAATATTAAATACACACATATCTATGTATATATAAATGTTTTGCTGTTCGTTAGTCTCGCTAAAACTCGAGAACGGCTGGACCGATTTGGATAATTTTGGACTTGAATTATTTGTGGAAGTCCAGAGAAGGTTTAAAAGGTTTAAAAATATGAAAATGCTCGGAATTACATAAAAATAACAATTTTGTTTTCTCTTTGATGTGTCCCCCGTCGGACGGTTTCCTTTTGTTTGTTTTAAGTTTATTTTATAAAAAACTTTAGGTATTTATTTATCGATTGAGGCACTACGAGGTCTGCCGGGTCAACTAGTAATATATATAATACTATTTTTATTTCTGAAGATTTTTTCTGCTCTTTTTTATTTTTTTATTGCGATAATATACAAAATACCTTACAAGCATTGGTTCCCCGATCGTATCGTTCCTGGAACAGACACCATTTTTACAACGTTACTTGTGGAACCTGTGCTATCCTTGTGTTTCAGATTTTCATGATGAAGGCACAAAATCTTGCCGTAAAGTCAAACCCGTAATGGTTTTTTTAATATGCGCATTTCAGGCCGATACGGATTTTTGACAATTTTGTGTATGGTAGCCGTTATTTCAGTAAAATTGAATTATAATTGCAAATATAATATAAAATACTGGGACACGTGTCCGGCGCACTGTTTTGAAGTCTAGTAATCGCTTGACACAAGGAAACCTATCGGCTAATCTAATCGGTCAAAGAAACCTCTAATTTGGTTACCTCGAAGTAGTTGATACTTTTGGGTAGCTTTAGTGTACGAGTAATTTTTCCGTCAGCTTTGGCTAATTAAAAAAAAATCCAATCAGTTTTGTAGGTTTGTAACAAAAAAATAGGTCAAAATAAGCTATTATAAATGGAATCCAAGGAAAAGTACCTACCCACTCAGTAATCACTCTGTGTAAACAGGAAAACGCGTGGGATTCAATTGGAGCAATTATTTAAATTCATTCTATGAATTTCTAACATAAAGTGAAAAGTCTTACAAAAATTACCTCAACAGTTAATTGTGACCTAATTGAATACATATCGTTCAATAACTCAATCAAATAAATTACTAGAACCGTTTTCAAATTTACCGAATTCAAAGTACAAAAGAATAATTGAAGTGGCTTATCAATCAATTTGTTGCAACTCACTGAATATCAGATGGGTTGACAAGCTTTAAATTATAATAGCAATGAAATTTATAAATAGGCTAAACCCTATTTTGTACTCAGACATGCGAGTGAATTAACAAAGCTTAACATGATCATTAGTCTAGATTGTTACAAAGGGAGGTACTAACAACACTGTGTGATGTATAACGGTACCTATTATTTAACACAAATGAAGGCCTTCAATTAATAAAATGTTTTACAAAAACAAGTTTATTGATTTAGTTTAGAGAATGACTTTGTCACGCGGGCGTGTCTTTATGACCTAGTTTACTACGCAGTACTTCAGTCATTGTAGTAGGGGGAGTTTCTTTAAAGTTTTTTTTTTCCTCGTGACAACACCAGCGGCGGCCTTGAGTTATTTGATTTATTCGCGCGGAACGCCGCCATGACCGTACGTTACTTAGGCAAAGTTGCGGAGACATAAATCCTGGACCACTTCAGTGAAACCGAACGAATTGGACCGAATGAATTATTCCGCATACATTATGTAAGTCGAGTTTCCGTTCCATAATCTTATAGGATGACGAAAGCAATATTTTACGAGGATTCGTACGGGAAAGTTTTTTACTAAACGTTCCGATGATACTGGCCGAAATGATTTTTTTTTTCTCGTTCCTCTAATATATTTTAAATGGATGGGGATGGATTCTTAGATTACAATGACGACCCGGAATAATAATATGTTAATTATGTCTGGAAATTGAATTGTTCTTTTTTCTCATTAGAGCATCACAATGTGATGTTTCCCATGCAACAATCGTAGTTAGTGGAGAATCAGATAAATCTTGTTTGTTGAAATAACATGACTGATGAGAAAGGACGCACATGTCGTTCATTGTTTTTCAATTATCCCTTTAATTTTCCTCTACTTATGTTTATCGAGAGCGTTTCTGTAAATAGCTTTCGTCCAGAATCCCTTCGCAGATATTTAAGGCTACTGTTAATACACACACCGTAAACAAACATTTTTCAATTATAATTCAAGGAGATATGAACAGCTCTTTATGTATAGTATTGTTACGTCGGTGAGAGCAACGCCATCTATCGCCGAATAGCCGAACGAATGTCGAAAGTACTAGTAAATCGAGTAATACAGCGCCATCTATTATCAGATAGCAAAAACACACATCGAAGCTACTCGACTTGTCCAGAATGTACTCAATAAATCTAGGGATGTCGTATCGACTATAAAAGCGTTGCAATATGGCACACATTTAGTAAGTAATCGGAACTACTCGAAGCGAAACACCGAACGGATCACCTGAAGCGAAGAGGAAGAAGTGAATTGAGAATTTAAAAGTGTTCGTTAAGTGTTATACGTGTTAATACAGTGTTAATTTATACTTCGGTCGAATTTTTATTTATCCCGAACCCCAGCACGTAATAGTATGAACAAACATATTATTACTTTGGAGAATACAGTATTTTTTCACTGTAAATACGATAACTGAAACTGATAATAGTTGCTTTGTCCTTTTATCGTTTAGCAACTTTTTGTTTCGACAAAGATTTTGATTTCCTCTTCGTTTAAAGTAATGTTCAATAAATACACAGGCCAGAAATCCAAATATTTCTTACAGAATGCTTAACTATGTGCATCCAAAATTAATAAACTTCGAATGGCAGATCATCGCGTCCGGCCAACTATGTTTATAACAACCAGCTCTCTATTATATTACATATTAGAGAGCTGATACGTACATATATTTATGTACATACTTATAGTAGAAATTATTTATTCAACAATCCGAGCACAATCCAACACATGGAAACACAAGAATTACATACAAATTTCCAGAAATGTCTCAACAAATTAACTTGTACAGCAAACAAGGGTACAAATTTAAATTCCAACCAACAAGTCGCATTAAGCCTCTAAAAGTAGTTAAGTCCCGGTACATTCGCTTATATTTATTATTCACTAATCCACTGCTGGCCAGATATTTTTAGAGTTTAACTTAATTTTTTTTTATTTCCACGGCTTGAAAAAATGAAGCGACTAATTACGTTAATTTAAAGGATTATAAGACTTCCTTTTGGGTGAGCGTGTCTTTTATATTTTTGTTTCACTGTTATGACGATGAATAGTCCGCTTGATGCTCAGTGGTCAGCTCCATAGATATCTCAAAATGAATATTGATACCCACCTTGAGATATGAGGTCGAAATTTTAATTGTATCGAATAAAAGATGTCCCATCCTTCCAATGGGAACGGATAAAACAGATAAGACGTTAGAAATCACTTTTCCATTTAATCATTTTGGGTTGAAAAAACGTTTGGTTGTACCTCATAGCGATAAGTATCGATTTTTGTACTAAAATGCAGCTCACACATTTTGAAAAGGCGCGTAAAAAACCCGTATGATAACTATAACAAAATCGATACTGGAGTATTTCTGACAGTTGACATATAATAGCTACCGATTATTAGGACAAGTTTTTGTCGTTCAAATACACTAATCTATATATTAATACGTGAAGCAAAAACTTTGTATCCCTTTTTACGAAAATTGAGCGGACGGAGGAGTATGAAATTTTCCACACTTATAGAGAATATAGAGAAGAAGTGCACAATGCTAATATTTTTTTTAAATAATGCATAAAAGATACATTAAATCAATAAAGAAAACGTTACACACACTACATACCATGTATTTGACGCACACACGCATGCATGCCTACTATTTATTGTCAAACTTTTGTTCTTGAAGTCTGTTGTCAAATTGAGAATAGATTAAATATTGTTTGTCTTTATTAATATTTTTTATAGTGTAGCCTTGGCGAAATTTGTGATTATAGAAGTTACAATTCCAATTAATTATAGTCGAATTTCGACTACTGCGGGACTTCTAGTAAGACATTAATTAACACACTCGTGTTCATTAAAAATAATAACATGTTAATAAATGTTCCTTGACTCGTAAATTTTAGACCTGTAAAACTAAAACGAATTAGCAAATTTGTAATAAAATTACAAGTGTGTCAACATAGGCTGCAGACAGTTAACATTGTGAGGCATGTCGCACGGGCGTCCGCAGTCCTTCATCCCTAATTAGACATAATTCAACTGCTTTCGTTATAAAGTCTCTTTACAAAATTACTTTAAGTATAATGAAATCTGTCATTTCCCTTTTTCCGCGTTGAGCGTCGGATATACTCGTTCCTAATTTCAGGGAAAGAGCAATTATAGGATGTAATGAAAATCAAGCATTTTCGCTATAGCAATTACGTTTGCCGTTTCAAATCACGAAACGATGAGATCTATATTATATTCTTGGATTTTATGTAGTAATACGATGTTTAATACGATGTTAAATATTTATGTAGTAGTATGATTTTTAAAATGGGTTATAACGGCTAATAATGGCCAATTTAATATGATCGAAACATAGCATTGCCTTTGTAACATAGAAGAAACAAATTCAATATTAAAACTACTCGTCGGCGTACCTTTTCTGACAAAATCTTCAAAATCGTTTAGTCTTTAGAACAACAAATAAAGTATTATCTATATATATATAAATGAATTGCTGTTCGTTAGTCTCGCTAAAACTCGAGAACGGCTGGACCGATTTGGCTAATTTTGGTCTCGAATTATTCGTGGAAGTCCAGGGAAGGTTTAAAAGGTGAGAAAATAATATAAAAAAGCTCGGAATTATATAAAAACAAACAATTTTGTTTTTCCTTTGATGTGTCCCCTTGATGTGTCTTTTTTTATCGATTGAGGCACTACGAAGTCTGCCAGGTCAGCTAGTTGTAAATAAAATAAGCAATGTCTTTCATAACGAGTTTCGCTCAAAGTTATATTTATAAATTGTATTTCATTTTATTAATCACAATGAACTATACAATCTAATTTATATATTTTATATTCTATCTGTATTGTAAATAGGTACAGTTTTACTATTCATTGTATAAAATAAATACATAGAATAGAAGAAATCTGGCATAAACCTGAAAAGCGCTAACGTCGTATTCAAGATAAGCTTGCATAAAAAAATAATTTGGAGCATCGCTTTACCGAGCATAAGTCCTCTCGGTGGAAAACGTTCCTTTTACCTATAACTATCTTTCTAGACATTAAAAATACTCACAAAAATACATAGAATGAGTAGTTTTCAAATTATAAATTTTATATCACTACATAGTATAAAACAAAGTCGCTTTCTCTGTCCCTATATCTGTCTGTCCCTATCTATGTATGCTTAAATCTTTAAAACTACGCAACGGATTTTCATACGGTTTTTTTTAATAGATAGAGTGCTTAAAAAGGAAGGTTTATATGTATAATAACATCCATTAAATAGTGAAGAAATCAATAATAAATCACAGTTTCCGAAGCGAAGCGAGGGCGGGTCGCTAATTGTATTTTAATAACATCTCATAAAAAGCACAGTGCCGATTTTTTTTAAACCGTTCCGTGATTAAAAGACTATAG
Source organism: Bombyx mori (assembly GCF_030269925.1). NCBI lineage: Eukaryota > Metazoa > Arthropoda > Insecta > Lepidoptera > Bombycidae > Bombyx > Bombyx mori. The sequence goes on from NC_085111.1 coordinate 12,649,816, forward strand.
TAAGTAATTGTAGTAATATTTGATTATGACGCAAACCAGAGAAACAAGTATTTACTAGTTAGCTCTAAAAGTGAGAAAATATTAAAGTACAAGTACCTATATGAAAGTCTCTTGTCACAAAGAAAAAATAGCTAAATTTTAATCAAAATTCCAAGTTAAAATTAAAATCTAAGAAATCCGTTAACTGGTAATTACCGCTCTAAATCGCTTTGTAATTAAGATCGCCGATATAAAAGGATTGAATTATATTCTGCGCCACGGCACGTCCACGTTTATCACTGATGTTAGAGCTAATGAAAAACGCTAAAAAAACGTACATCTTGATTGGACAATTGAAGCCTTTTTTTTAATAATTCCAGGTGTTCTTTGAGCTTTTCCACCATTTTCAGATCGAGTGGGCAAACTCGATGGGTCTGCGGAAAGAAGGTTTGAAACAAGTAATTTCTTCAGTGTCGAGCTTAGTTTAGGTAGACCTTTCAGAATGTGTCCGGTATGTCAGCTGGCTGTCCCCAGGGGTGTCGAAGTGAGGAGGTGAAATATTGGCGATGCCATGGATTTATCCACGAAAGGAAAGGTATTTTTAGCTTTCCTGGCCTAATGTACAGACAGGAAAGCTAAAAAATAATTAGTTGTTTTAAGTATCTATACCCTATTTTGATGTTCCTAAGAAACATTGACATCAAGTTGATATTGATTCATCTACTCTTACGATAACGATGAGATAACCAACAAACGATTCTGGAGATAAGCCTCAAAGGGAAAATCTTCTAATAAGCGGATCAAATTGAACGGTATACCGACGATATTAATATTATTGTACGAAACTTCTATATATCTTGAAAACATCATTAGCACGCGGCATCTGTCAGAAATCTTATGTTATATACTAGCTAGACAGACATTTCAGATATTTGTGTTGTTGTTGAATAATTGAATAGAAATTAACAAAATTATTCAGTTCGAACCAACTACCCATAGGCTACGTAAACTATTTTACTCCATCAACATACAATAATATAATAATAGGTAACTTACATGAAATGGTAAATTGAATTCTGAAATTCAATATTTGCGAACGAACTAGAATTTACAGAACATCTTGTAGTGTGTTAGACTTCACTGAAAATTCCTTTGACTGGAGGCTAAAGTTTGTCGACTAAGAGGAGTTCAATCTCCTCCGCAGTTAAATTACTATCGAAACCTACTTTAAAGGTGGATTAATGATTATTCTGAAGTTCTATGTTAACTATTATACACTTACATTATTAAAACATGAACACAATAACAAAGACTGGCGCTGATTTTGTTTAATATTTATCACGTTCGTTAATATTTTTTTTTATTTTTATTGCTTAGTTGAGTGGACGAGCTCACAGCCCACCTGGTGTTAAGTGGTAACTGGAGCCCATAGACATCTACAACGTAAATGCGCCACGCACCTTGAGATATAAGTTCTAAGGTCTCAGTACAGTTACAACGGCTGCCCCACCCATCAAACCGAAACGCATTACTGCTTCACGGCTGAAATAGGCAGGGAGGTGGTACCTTCCCGTGCGGACTCACAAGAGGTCCTACCACCAGTAAACACGTTACGATAATATAATAAGTAGTCATACAAGTCACATGTCAAGGTGGGCGATGGAGTTCATCTCAAGACGTCTATCCACCCCAGAGCATCCATCCAGATCCATAAAATAAGTAAAAGCTCAGGGCATATGAAATTGTCCTACATTTACGCATTAAAATTGCCAGTATGCCAATATACAAAACTCGCGTGTTGGTTGCAATTTTTTTATCGAATTCATTACACTATATACGAGTAGTAATAGCATTGGGTTAATACAATTACAGCCAGTAAAGATTGTATATTTTTGGTGCCAGAATGTACTATTAAGCCGCCGTTATCTAACACAAACGTGACGACGTTGTCATTTTCATCTTAAAGTCGTGGTGTGTCTTTCTGTGGACTCCGGAGACCACTCAACAGCAACTAAAATCTGAGCTCGTCGCGCCAAACACGGCAGTTACGATGATTTATTATACTTGAAATGGGTTCTCCAGTTTCGTTCCTATTTAAGACTTTTTGAAAATACTCAAGAGAATGTCCAAATTTTGACTGGACTCGTAATATTTAAATATAACAGAGTGCAGTGTTGATTTGGCCTCTATGATCATTTGGGATTAGTCATGGCTTGGTCATTATCCCTGTGTCTTTTAATTCTTAGTACAAAAACAATTTGTGATATTTGTGCAGTACCATATTCAAGTAAATTCGAATATCAACTGTTTTTATAATAAGTATTTTAATTTAAAATGTTCATAGTCAGTTAAATATATGAGAGTGTTGAGAAATGTATACCGTATAACAGCCAGGTAATAACTTCACTGAAGTATCAGAGAGGCAAAGCAGCGGAAATTAGAAGCGTCTGCAATATCCTGGGTCGTTCACCTATATAATAAAAAAATACGATTGTTAGCTTTTGGAACAAAATGAATGCTGGGAGATTAACATATTGTTTTACTTCTAATCTGAGTTTAATGTGCTGTAAAAATAACGAATTACAGTTTGATAATTTTAGGAAGAGATAATTAAATGAAAACCTTTTTTTCGATCAATTTTTTCCTTATGTCTACGAGTAATTCCTTTTAAGCTTCAGTTTTAACGCTCTACGCTGGTTTAATCTGTTTCGAACTCAATGAAAATGTTTTCTTTTTTGAATGCCAATAACCAGACACAAATAAAGAAAAAACATTATAAATTTTTCACATTTGCGATCCAAGCTTATCAAATCCGCAAGTTTCGATCTTCATTTTAACGATCTATAAATTATCGAACAATTCGAAAATCGTCTTTTGTTAACAAACTTTTATCGTTTCTCCTTTTCTAGTCTAGCTTTCTTCTTTTTGAAACAAAATAAGAAAACAATAAGGGCGAATTTGTTTTGTAATATAGTCAGTTTATTATTAAATGGAATAGTAAAAGTGTAGTTAAAATGATTGCAAATACATTCATAAAATTGTTTTTTTTTTATTTTTTTATTGCCCTTTTAGGCAGGTGGTTACCGTCGCCCATGGATTTTAGCAATGCCAGGGGCAGAGCCAAGCCGCTGCTTACCGCTTAATACTCTCCACAAACCTCGTTTGAAGAAGGACATGTCATAGCGCTCGGGAAACACCGTGGAGGGGAGCTCATTCCATAGCCGAATAGTACGTGGCAAAAAAGACCTCTGGAAACGCACTGTGGATGACTGCAGTGGCTCCAGGTAGTATGGATGAACTCTACTCCGGTGGCGGGCGGTGCGATGGTAAAAACGAGATGCCGGTATCATCTCGAACAATTCCTCAGAGCACTCCTCATGGAACATACCGTACAAAATACAGAGGGAACCGAAGGCCTTCCGCAGACCCAGAGGTTCCAAACGATCCGTGAGAATGGGATTATCGACAATCCGATATAAGTTGTAAACAATGTGAAGGCACATAATAAAAAATCTGTGCTGCACCTCCTATGGTAACGTAAGCCTTAACACTTTTATAAACAACCACATTGAAATAAAGTTCTTTATCTCATATCGTCCGCATAAATCTTCGATGGAAAACAAACAGATCCTCGCATCATTGCCTTGATTTATTTATGAGAGAAACGCAGAATTAACAAACAGTATTTCAAACGATAAACGGCGAGAAAGACCCATGAATCGCATACTTACGGTTACTCTAGAAACACTTGAACTAATAAATCCGGCGAAAGTGAATTATATTGTTTGTCTACAAAAGTTATTCCCGAACTGTCACAGCGAGCTCAAATCTCTGGTTAATTTAGACGTTCAAATATTGATCAGGCAGTAGTCCCCTGGCTCTTGTTCCTTGCTCCGTTTATTTATAACAATAAAAAACTTGGCTTACTTCGAATCCAATTTAACTTTTGTTGTGATTGCTGAAGTTGTGATTAGAATAGGTGCTATGGAAACAACATGGCGATTCTGACGGCTCTTTTGTACCACGACTTGAGGCGTAACTTTTTATGCAGACGAAAAAGATCGATGTATTGGTATGCACTTTGTAGTTTTTTTTTTTTATCGCCCTTCTTGGCATACGAGCATAGGGCCCACCTGATGGTGAGTGGTTACTATCGCCCATGGACTTGGACTTCAGCTTATTAGTAGCCTAATAGTATTTACTGGTGGCAGGACCTCTTGTGAGTCCGCGCGGGTAGGTACCACCACCCTGCCTTTTTCTACGGTGAAACAGTAATGCGTTTCGGTTTGAAGGGTGGGGTGGGTGGCGCATTTACGTTGTAGATGTCTATGGGCTCCAGTAACCACATAACACCAGGGGGACTAAGCAATAAAAAAAAAAATCTTCGGTCGTCGCGAAAACTAGTTTTAATTAGTAACCTGATGCCTTGAGCGCAAACAGGAAGCTACCACCATCCTTTTTTTTCAGGCAGGGAGCCGTAGCTCATACGACCTGCCTGCGTCTAGGGGGTGCGCGAAATATATGAGGAGATGAAGGAGATGGAGGAACGCCCTACTCCGAAAGGGAAGAAGAAAGTTTTTTTTATCACGAAACATGCCCGCCGGTCTGAGCAGGCATTATAGATTTAAATTTAGTCTTCGACGCTGTCTCGAAGTGGGTGGCGGCATTCACCTTTTGTTGTCACTAAACTGGTAACAAGTTATCACTTAGCGTTCTAACAGCTCGTTCACCTATAAAAGCATTAAAGTAAAAAAAACGGCTCAATGTTATCCACAAGGTAAATGCCGACCACCTTGAGACACGAGTTCTAAGTCTCCATTCCATAATAGAACGGCTGCCCCACCCTTCAAACCGGAATACATTACTGCTTTACCGCGTAAATACGTAAGGTGGTGGTACCTACTCGTGCAAGCTCACAAAACGTCCTACCACCAATAGTAATACGAAGTTAATGTTACAGCTCGTCCAGCCATCTATGCAATGAGCTCGTCCACCCATCTATACAATGAGTTCGTCCACCCATCTATGCAATGAGCTCGTCCAGCCATCTATGCAATGAGCTCGTCCACCTATCTATGCAATGAGCTCGTCCAGACATTACTGCAATGAGCTCGTCCAGCCATTAATGCAATGAGCTCGTCCACCCATCTGTGCAATGAGCTCATCCACCCATCTATGCAATGAGCTCGTCCAGCCATCTATGCAATGAGCTCGTCCACCCATCTATGCAATGAGTTCGTCCACATATGCAATAAAAAAACAAACAAAAAAAACGGCTCGCACATCAAAAGCGTTTTTATTGCCATCGACATCGAACGAACAGCTCAGCCGATCATGTGTAGCCGATTATCGTCGCCGAAGGATGTCACGCTAGAGATCAATAAGCCGTTACCTACAAGCTAGATACTCTTTTTAGACCAGGCTTCGAAACGGGCAGAAAAAGATGAAAACAACAATAATTTAGCAAAAACAAACCATATCATTGATTAATCATAAACGACATTAACCTATTGTGACACTTTACATTGATTCGGGTTAAGATGTGAACTCCTCATAATGAGGCCAAGGGTGGAACGGCTGGTTGACTCTCAACGGCAAACATCAAAGGGCTCGGCTCTTGACTAGTGTAGGAGAGTGCTCAGTAGCTAACGAAGAACCTACATAAATCTGTCCTACTTGGCTTGGCGTCGAGCGAGCGAGCCAAAGTCTCATGAATTAATTACGTATGTGTTAATTATTGAGGGACTAACGATAATTACTAGTATTATTTCTTCTTACTCGGTTTATGTATTCGACATCAAACGTATTCAACACGAGGTTTCTTGATTAAGTTTATACTATATGAAATTGTAGGTGGATGACGGAAAGCTTGTTTGTAGACTAAGGAATAAAAAAACACAATCGGAAGTGTCTCAGATTTCATGACTAGAACTTAGTTACTAAGAGGTATAATAATATTTTTTTTTTATATAGTTTGATTTATATTACACGATGTTATTCCTTCACCTTGGAAGTAATCGTCAACATTTAAGTACGTATTTTATTGGAAGAATTGCTACCTGCCGACGGGATTCGAACACCAGTGCATCGCGACATTTTTTTTTTTTTTTTATGATTGAGAGATTACTGGTGGCCCGAAGGCCTTTCCAGTTTCACCAGGACAGGTGGGCGAGCAAAGGCTCAGCCAGGAGGGGTGGGATTTGCTAACAGCTGCCCGAGCGCCTCCGAAGGAGACCTAACAACTCAAGAGCAATTGCTTCGCGAATGAATCTACTACCGGATCGGAATCGCGACCCGCTGAGAAGATCCGGCGAGAAACTCAGCGGGCTGATGCATGGGCTAGGTTGCACGTCGACCTCTTTGTCGAGTTCGACGAGTACGGTTACTGGGGTCCCTAAGCCTGCTCCTAGTATTAGAGCTGAAGGCATCTAATGCAAGGGTTATTGGATCTGATGGATCCGTAAGGACGTGTCTAGGGCGTCGACGGTGACTGGCTCCTGCATGATCAGGATTCGGTGCGTAGTCAGCGGCGGCAACGATAAGGCGATTATCATGACGCATAGCCTTATCGAAGTATCGTTCCGACGCTGACTTCATGTATTTCTGGATTGATTCAAGGCCCAGGTCGTCGTGTAGGTCAACGTTCCTCACGAACCACGGAGCCCCGACGGCTAACCTGCAAAAGCGAGATTGTAGGGATTGGAGGGTGTCTATGTGTGTGCGGGTCGCGTGAGCGAACACCACACTCGCGTAAGTCATGATGGGCCTTATGCAAGTTTTGTAAAGTGTCACCTTGTTCCGAAGGGACATTTTACTCCGCTTACAGATCATGGGATAGAGTCTGCCGAGAATGAATGCGGCACGGTCGCGGACTGTTTTTATGTGTGGGCGGAATGTCATGGATGCATCCAGGGTGACTCCCAGGTACTTAACCTTCCTGACCCAGGGTATAGGTTGGCCGAAGAGGGTGATCGGGGGAGTGATATTTCTCCTCCTAATGCGGGAGGAAATAAGCGGTGAGTTTCCCCTTTGAAATAACACTGCTGTGCTTTTCGCCGGGTTGATGTCTATGCGCCATTTTCGGAACCACTGTCCGAGGGCTAACGCTGCGCTCTGGAGTTTACTCGCGATTAGGGACTTGTTTCTACTTGAGAAGTAAACGGTTGTGTCGTCAGCGAATAAGGCTAGCTGGGTCGGCGGCGACCGGGGAATATCATTAATAAATAAACTAAATAAGAGCGGTGAGAGAACGGAGCCTTGCGGTACTCCAGCCGTGAGTGGTCGCGGGGAGGAGCGGGTTCCCTCTACTCGATATCGAAAAGAGCGGTTCGACAAAAAGTCCCGTATGATGAGCACGAGACTATCCGGCACGCCCATGTTGAATAGTTTGAAAATCAAACCGTTGTGCCAGACTTTGTCGAACGCTTTTGCGACGTCGAAGAAGAGAGCTCCCGTGTATAACGGTTTTGGTCGATTAAGTCCCACAAGAATGTGCTCCGTGAGGCGGTGCACCTGTTGTACGCATGAGTGATTTGCACGGAATCCGAATTGTTCATCGATGAGAATGCCCTTGGATGAGACGAAGTCTCTGAGGCGTTTGTAGAGCAGACGCTCATACAGTTTGCCTAGAGACATGAGGAGGCTAATCGGGCGATAACTCGTCGGATTATTTTTTGGTTTACCGGGTTTGTGTATGCCGATAACGTCCGCTTCTTTCCACACCGTGGGAAAGATACAGTTAGCCATAGCGGCATTGAAAATAGATGCCAACATCACGATGAGTTGGACGGGTAAAAGTTTAATAACGCGATTAGATATACCGTCGGAACCGGGAGCCTTGCGAGGACGTAGGTCTTTGATCAGGTCTTTAACTTCCATTGAGGAGACGGGCGGTAACGCGTCCAAGGGTGGCAAGGAGGCTCTGCGTTCTACCTCACTGTCTACTAATTCTACATGAACAGGGTCCGCGGATTGAATGCTGGGCATGCACTGGGCTTGCAATGTATCGGCCAGCAGCTCTGCTTTTTCGTCATCATCGAACGCCGCGAGTCGGCCTGAGGGGCCTACGAGGGGGGGCATAGTTACTACCGTATCCGATTTGAGAGTACGAGCTAAGCGGTAGTAAGACCTTTGAGAGGGCGCGAGTCCTTCTAAGAAATCAGACCATCTGGCATCTCGGACTTCGGTGATGCGAGACTTTACGTCGCGTTGTAGGGCACGCATTCGTATACGATTTTCCGCGGTAGGATACCTATCGTACGCACGGATCGAGGCGTTCTTAGCTCTAAGGAGTTCCCTAATATCGTCGGGCAATTTGAAGCGGTGAAGGAAGTCCTCCGCTACAACTTGCTTCGATGACCTATCTAATGTCGAGGTGATGTGTGACGTTACGATGTCTATGGCTTCAGCGGTATCCTGAGGAGACGGGATAGAGTCCGGACTAAACGGAAGCGATGGTGGATCAGATTCAGCCAGGCTGATGCCCAGCGTGTGCCAATCCACCACAGTCCTCGTGACGGGAACGGAATCGAGAGCGCGACCGAGCTTCATAATGACGGGACGATGGTCTGAATCTAACTCTGAAACTACTTCAATCGAATGTAAGCGCAGAGTTACGTTTTTTAATAACGCTATGTCGAGTATATCCGGGCGATGCGCGATATTTAGCGGGTAGTGAGTCGGGGTCAGCGGAGCGACGATATCGAAGGCGAGATCATCGACTAACGCGTCGAGGCGCCTGCCATTAGGGGTTGAGGTGTGAGAGTTCCACCTGACGTGTTTACAATTTAGGTCACCCGCCAGAATGACAGAGCTTCCCATTCCGAGCAGCGCCTCAATATCACTACTTAGAACAATTTTATCCGGTGGAAGATAAACGGACGCGATAACGATCGGCGCGTGTCCAGTCAGTGAGATTCGGCATACTGATGCTTCGATGTTAGAAAGCGCGGGGGGGTCGAGTGGGACGCAATGCAGGGCTCTTCTATAGTAAATGACGGTACCACCACCACGAGCAGTGAGCCTGTCGTTCCTAACCATGTTGTAGTTCGCGATTTTAGGGTCGCGGCGCGCGGGCTTAAGCAGGGTCTCCTGCACCAAAAAGATGTCAATTTGATGGTCACGCAAAAAATCACAAATCTGATCACGTTGATTTGCGAGACCGTAAGCGTTAAAAAATCCTATCGTTACGGATAGGGGCTTGATTCTACTTATGTACGCCATTGATTACCGGCGGAGTGAGGGGAGGACGTACGTATTTAACGACGCGTATACGTCAGCGTATTCTTGCACAACGGCGATAAAGTGTTGTGCAGTGGAGGCGGCGCGGATGGCGTCGCCCAAAGCATTAACGCGATCAAAGTTGATCGACTGAAAAAAGTCGATCGCTAGAGCGAGATTGTCGGACGCGGTCGGAGGGCAGGTCGCGGGAGAGGGACGAGTCGCGGGGGAGGGACGTATCGCGGGGGTGGGATGTGTCGCGGGGGAGAGAGTTGTAGCCGTGTTCGTGTACGGCAACGGTTTAGCCCAGGCCGAGACGCTGGGCACCGACGCCGGCACGAAAGCAGGCTTAGCCTTCGGCACAGAGGGTGCCGTGGCTTTGATGTCTGGGCCGAAAGCTCGGAGGCGGTTTTGACGGGCGACGCGGCGATTTATTTTAGGGGTTCGGGGGCAACCACGGTAATTCGCGGGGTGACCCTGTGTTCGGCACAGGACGCAGCTAGGCGGTTCCGTAGCGGTTTTTTGATCGCGAGTGCAAAGGCTCGTGGCGTGATCGCCCAAACACTTGACGCATCGGGAGCGCGCGTGGCAATTACGGGAAGAGTGCCCGTACAACTGACAGTTATGGCAATGGCTCGGAGTGCCTTTTTTATGAGGGGTTTCGACGGTTATTCCGGAAAGCCTACAGACTGTTCGTACGTTGAAAATTTGCTTGCCCTCGGGGGTAGGCTGGAGAGCGACGAGAACCATATTGTATGGCTCCCTCCCGCGTCCTGTGTGCATGCGGTGCACGGAATTGACCGGCAGACCTTGTTCTAGAAGGTCGGCCTTGACGAGATCGGCATCTAGTTCCTTTGGGATGCCGCGTATGACCGCGCGAAGTTCACGCTCCTCCTGAAGCGTATAAGTGTGGAAACTTATACGCTCCTTTCGGAGGTAGCTTGAGAGGGCCCTATGGTCGTCGGGTGTCGTTACCTTAATTTGAATCCCATTCGCGAGGTTACGGGCGCTGATAAAATTAATTTTTTTGGCCTGAAGGGCCAGGGAAACTCGGTCCCAAGCTGCCTTCTCTTGAAGGATTACCGGGGGAGGGGTCTGAGTTTTATTTTGTGCCACTGGACGCGGCGACGGTGTGGCACGGGCAGGGGGAGCGACGGGAGTCGGAGGGCGAGGGCGCGACGCGTTCGCGGCTTTACTAATTTTAGCGGCCGCGGGAGCTCGGGATTCCGCAGCGCGCTTCTTACCCTTTACCAGGGTGAATCCATCCGTCGATGAGGCGGGGGCGAGGTCGACCTCCATGTCCGAGTCAGAGTCGGAGGACGAGGAGGCAGCAGGCTCGGGAGCAGGCGACCTACGGGCAGATGCAGGACGTCCGTCGGACCCTACGGAACCCGCGGATGATCGCGCCAGGGGAGCGGCGGTCACGGCGGACGACGCAGCAGTTTTACCCACTAGTATAGGCGACGCGGGAGCGGCAGGCATGGCGGACGCTGCGGTGTACGACGCGGGAGCGACGAGCACGGCGGAATCCGCGAGAGGGCTCACGGCGTGATCGGCCTTGAAAGCCAGAAACTCAGAAGTGAGCTTAGGGTGGCGAAGTCGGAGGAATTCTGTAAATAAAGCTTCCATGATGTCTGACCCAGGTGGGGCTGTCCCGGGTCTTAAACACACTCGCCTTGCGGCGAGGCCCCAACTTCTCGGTACTTAGCGGTTCGATTGAACACAGGTGGCGATGCGGCACAATTACTGCAGGAAAAAGAAAGAACAACAAAAAAAAAAGGAAACTACAAAAATAAACCAAAACAAAACAAACACTTCCAGGAACACACTTTGTCGGCAGATGTGCCACGAACAAAAGCCGGGTGAACAAAGGCCGGGCTAACAATAAAACCAGGCGAACAATGGCCGGGCGATTGAGTGGTCGATGAGCACGTCCGCAGGCGGCGGGTGCTTCTGTCGGACTGCATCGCGACATACGAACGCACCGGACGCCTTAACCTTTAAGCCACAACGACTTCAAATTATATATCCTAGGCCACTTCAACCTACCGCTACTGCTACGTAATAGTAGGACCCTTAGCTCGTTTAACCACTTGAATTACCTACTAGTTAACTTTTAGTCAGAGTATCTTAATGTTAATATCTGCGCGATAATTATTAATCAAAAGTAGTGTTTGTCCAATGATCGACAACCGCCAGTCCAAGGCCTAATTAATTTAATGTTCAATTTTACTATTAATTTATCACTCTGGTTTTGTTATTGCAATTTTTGAAAGAAAGAAAAAAGAACTGACTTGCTATATATATATTTACTAAAACTCCTAAATAACTACATAGTACTAAACAAAAAAATAATTGGATGACAAACACAGTATAAAATCGTTTTTAGCTGCTTTATTTTTGCCTATTTATAAATTGATAGGGATACACGACCTTGGGCTCTTCGAATGCTCTCTCTCCAACTAGTTACATAACTTACTATAGCGATCAATTCACGAAATGAACGTAGTATACGTAACTTACTACTTGTTTTCGGCTAGATCGACGTGATGAACTTCCATAATTAACTACAAAAACAACTATGAACACAGACGAGATAATGATAATATAAATTGTGAACTGATCTGTTCTCGATAAATGAATGAAACAGGAACGTATTAAAAAGAACTATTGCAACAAAGTCCAAGTTTTTTTTTAAAATATCGAATAAGCAGACTAAATTTTTAAGACTTCTTTTTTTAATTTTTTCGATTAATTCAGTAATGTTACTAAAATGATTACATCGATGACCGGTTTTTTTTCCTGTGGTGGAAGAATCCCCGTTGGTCCAGAGACTTTGTGTATTGGCCCGTATAGGTGAACTCAAAGGCTCAGTCTAGAGGGCAAGGTTTGCTAACAGCGGCCCGAGAACTCTCAGAGGAAGTCTAACAGATCGAGGGCAACTTCTTCGCGTGTGCATCTTCTACGGGATAGGTATTGCGCTGATAAGGTCTGGTTAGAAATTCAGCGAGCTTCAAATCACAACAGAGAGTGCCTTGAGTACTGATAGTGGAATACCCTAAGGTATAAAAAGCTGTATAGAGCAGTCATAATAAGTCAAGTCTGTACCAATCTAGATAACGGACAAAAATAGAAGATTCATTCTGATCAGTATTAATATAGATCTTAAAACTAAAGCAATATCCTAAGCGTGCATTTAAACTTTTTCAGAACGGAAACCCGTTTGTTTTCAAAGTTATTTGACCTCAAAACATTTGTACAAGCGTCACGTAATCCTTCATTGTTACCCTAATAAAACAACTCGGAACGCACATACTCGTAAAATGAACATAATTACAGCACAACATTGTGTTTTAGAGGAGAAGTTAATTTGAAGGCTTCTAACTTTCAGCTACATTCGCAGACATCGTTCCGCTGTAGTTAGAGACCCTCGTGTGACTATCTGTATACTACATAGTATTTTATTATTTTTTATAATATTAATGAAATGAAAATAAACTTAATATAATACTTAAAAGTGTACCTATCGTGGCGTTAGTTAGTAAGTAGTTCGTTTTCTATAACTATCTTCTCTATTTTTGCAGCGAAGCAGTCATGCATTTTACAGTCAGACAACCGTTCTTCGATGCAATTGAAAAAAAATATGTGTGGTGTCGTGGGACACCGGATAGGAACGAAGTTCCTTATTATAAAAATATTAATTTTAAGTTCTATTCGAGGTATAAAGAAAATAATTATTCGTGTATACATTTTTTATTATGATTTTTTTATTGATAAAAATAAAAATAAACTACTTTACAAAGTTATCAACTTTATTTTATTCACAATGATTTATAAAAAATATATAATAATAATATACAAAGAAACAGCTATTTATATGAATAATAATTATAACTGTCATCACGTAGACTATACATTAGATACTGTATAGCCATCATACTAAGACTATACATAAATAATAAAAATCTTACGTTACGGACGTTTTTTCCCGGTTAGAGTACCCCTCCGCATCGTCCCATAAGGAACTTCGTACCAAAAATGTCCCTAAAATTCAAGATAGGTTTTTGATATGTATGGGCTCCAGAAATTTAACGCGGAATATGAATTGGTATGCCCGACTAGAACAATAAAAACATTTTAATTCGTTTTTAACCACGGAGCATTGAGGGTAAAATTGTATGGCCCTGTTAATAAATGCGTTGTCTCTCTGAAGAATATTACACCACGTAATGTCTTTTGAGACACGATTGAGAAACAGAACACGATGTATAATTTGAGTTTAACTTTAACTCTATAACGTGAAGAAACGTTTTTGGTTTGACGTTCAAATTTTCAACATTATCTGTCAATATTATCTACCAATCATTATTTGGGGATATTGATAAAGTCTTCCAATAAATAGGTGGAAGTAAGTTTTTGCTTGCTTTTTTTGTAGGTCAAAGGTGTGAAAGTTGTTGTTCAGAACAAATATATTATTTTTTTTATTGCTTAGGTGGGTGGACGAGCTCACAGCCCACCTGGTGTTAAGTGGTTACTGGAGCCCATAGACATCCACGACGTATGCACGGTAATGCGCCACCTACCTGGTACTTCACTGGTGGTAGGACCTCTTGTGAGTCCGCACGGGTAGGTACCACCACCCCGCCTATTTCCGCCGTGAAGCAGTAATGCGTTTCGGTTCGAAGGGTGGGGTAGCCGTTGTAACTATACTGAGACCTTAGAACTTATATCTCGAGGTGGGTGGCGCATTTACGTTGTAGATGTCTATGGGCTCCAGTAACCACTTAACACCAGGTGGGCTGTGAGCTCGTCCATCCATCTAAGCAATAAAAAAAAAAAAAAAAAAAAAAAAAAAAAATACCTTGAGATATAAGTTCTAAGGTCTCAAGTATAGTTACAACGGCTGCCCCACCCTTCAAAACGAAACGCATTACTGTTTCACGGCAGAAATAGGCAGGGTGATGGTACCCACCCGCGCGGACTCACAAGTGGTCCTACCACCAGTAAAATATAATATTGATATAGAATATTCTCTTGAAATTTTCGTAAGTGTATTTCAGGTTTTTCTCGGATACCTTCGATTCTTTGATAGCGACAACTTCTTTAAATGATAGTCCCGTCCAATCTCTTCTGTAAGTGGTTATGAAAGACTACGGGATTCACCCGGGTAATGGGCAACAGCATCATTATCCGAATATTATACCACACCACTGCAATCGCTGTCAGGCATTCAGTGATCAGGCCTTATTGTAAACTCCGATAGGATAGGTATATAGGATAGGTATCACCGTCCTATCTATTTCTGTCGCTAAGTAGTAAGCCGTTCCAACTTTGTTCCATATCTCAAGGTGCTTAGTGGCCTTAACATTGTTATATCTACAATATTATGACTTCGCTAACCACTTAACATCAGATGGCCCTAGCGCCCGTTTATCTACACAATAAAAAAAGATAATATAAAATACAAACTCTTTCGTCAATTGTTACAAAATTCATCTTACTTTAACATTAATACACTAAGCAAATACCGAGGATGAGTGAGTAATTAAGGATCACTGCAGAGATATTTGAGTAACATAACAGGTGGCTTCTATAAGAAAAAGCCATCAAAGCATTCCCATCACAAGTTTATTACTCATTTCGATGTAACGTCTTGACTTATGTCTGTCATATAACTATCGTACACACAGATGCGCAATAAAATATCTTATCGAATGCTTTCAACAAAATCATACCATATATTATAACTCTATACTCACACACGCTCGCAATATCATTAGATAATATCTATCGAACTTGGAGGTTATGAATGGAAGTACTTTAAAGTTATATTGGGTACTTATCAACGAACCGCTCATACTCGTATCATTGGTTGAAAATTAACTCACAAAACTATTCTACATTAAACAGATTAATCTCAAATTTATTAAGTGTAAATTATTAATTTAAAACACAATTGCTATCACTCAAAAATATTTATTAATTAAATGTTTATTTTTATAATATTGATATGTGATTTTATGCACAAATTGAGTATTGTGCAACAATAAAACATCCAAGTAATAAAAATATTATAAAATAATTACAAAAATAAAATTTAAATATAATTTTATTTATTTGTTCGATTTCTACGCATTAAAACCTTTACTTCAGTTAAAACAACATGTAGTTGCTAACCGCATTTCTAGTCTAGTCAACAAGTTCAAACACGTGTTAAATAGACATAAAGCTCCTAAAAATATGTACGATAGCTCATTGGATGCGGAATGATGTCTACAAAAATGTTTTTTAAGGGCAAATGCTTATAACAACTGATAAACAATAGTTACAGGATCGATTTTGAATTTATTTTAAAGACAAATAAATCCTTTATAAAAATGACCTGAGTGTCCTTTACCGTATCTCTTATAGTTTAAAAGTTATAACAATTTATAACTTGACAAATTATGTAACGGCTGTAATTTCATTATCATATAATATCTAAAAATGCTGTATAAAAAAATTTTTCTATATTTTGTTATGTATGGTTGTTTTTGTAATTTTTTGTAGTTTTCGAAAAAAAATATAACGATTAATATTAATTTTTTATAACAAATTGTTAAGTTAATAAACAATGAAATTATTTATAAAAAAATGTATTTCTTTGTTAATCCGCTATAAGAGTCAATGATGATTTTTAAGAAAAAAATAATTTCTTAACTAATTATTTAAACAATTGAAATATGAAAAAAATGATTTTAAACAATTAAAACATTTATTTAAGAATAATTTTTTTTTAAATATCATTATTTCACCTATACAATAAGACGGTAAACTTTTTTTTTAAAAAAATCCCAAAATAGTCTATTTGTTTATAAACAATTTCTTAACAAATAGCGTAAATATTTTTTTTAAATGTTAATTAATACCTATGGTAGATGCAAATACAGCAATAATAAGATATTACGGAAAAAAACCTTTTTTTCATAACTTTTTTTAAAAATTTAATTTTTTGTTATTTAAAAAAAATTATAATTATCAAAATAATAAAGATAAAAAATTTTTTTTTGCGTTACTTTATTAAGTACTTAAATTATAAGAGCTCCACAAAGGGAAAAATTTATAGATGAATTATTGAAACTTTTATACCGTAATTTATAAAAACATAGATTGGAAAAAAGTTAGTTAGTTAACAATGGTGTAAATTTTTGAAAAATTGATATAAATTTTTTTTCATAACATAATTTATTCAAATTTTTAAATTGTTATTTAATACTATAAAAAAAATATTTTAGGTGATATACCGGCTTTTTAGACGGCGCGCCTATGCCGTAACGACCTCGCGGAGCGCTATTTTCAGCGTTAAAACAAATTTATAAATAATAGAGATAGAATTCCGGGAGCTGGGACTTTTTTATTGGAAATTTCCTCCTCTTTCAGGATCTTTTTTCAAAATTCCTTAAATATCATTATTTTAGAAATTATTAAGGAAAAACCAAATTCTTTTTTTTTTAAATCTTATTTTGTTTATAACAATCGCAATTTTTATGTGCTAATAAGCCCTTAAAAAACATTTTTGTAGACATCATTCCGCATCCAATGAGCTATCGTACATATTTTTAGGAGCTTTATGTCTATTTAACACGTTTTTGAACTTGTTGACTAGACTATTCGGAGGAGGTTTCTGGCACAGTACAGTGCGTTATGTAGCCTTCTGTATTTACATTGTCCAAGAGCCCCATCATAATTTGGTGTGCCGTGTGCTAGTCTACCTTACTACTAGTCTACCTACTAAAATTATACAGTGGAAACACGAGTAGTTTAAAGAATTTAATACAAATCACTAGTAATAAGGTTTAAAAAAAAAACTAGTGATAAGGTTACTATGAACTAGTTTAAAAAAAAGGATTGTGCCGTGAGAAACCTATGCGATTGAAATAAGAACATTTTTTACAATACCTAATTTAAAAAGCACTTTCTCATTGTCCAACATTACGACCACACGCGCCTTAAAGTGACAGGACTAAGTAACGTATGAATGATGAGCGATGACATGATAATATAATACATTTTTCTTTGTCTTTCTCGTAAATATCGTTATTTTTGCAACCCCCCCCCCCCTTCGCGTCACCAGTATCGTGTGTTCGACGCATCGAAATCAAATTTCATTCGCGTATAAATTTAGGGGCACCCGTGTTATATCCACACGTGTGTGCGTTATCGAATTTGTATCCGACGCAGACCTCGGGCGGTTGCTCTTTTCGCGCTCAATTTCATTCGGCCGCTCTCCCTGAGTCTTCATTAATATAGTTTCGGTCAAACCATGCGTCGGTACTACTACTGAACAGATTAACCTCACTCTCAGACGTATTAATGAAAACAATATATTTCTCGCTTACTTAGCGACAACGTTAGAAGTGCGTAATCCCAGATTTTCGAAGTAGTAATTTCATTTTAGCAATCTGCTTAATAAGCGCAAAGTGAATTTGGAATAACACAGCAGTTCTTACGCTTTGATACCCACCTCTTGAACCCATAGTATAAGGCAGTATATAAATTTCTGATATTTATATTTTAATTTCTTTTTTTTTAATTTATAAGTTATCAAATAGTGTCAGTAAAATTATGTTTATGTATTATGTTTATAGTGTTGCTTTTAACAACTATAACGGTCAAGTATTTTTTAAAAGAAAACAAATTATTTCGATTGATTTTTGTTTATAACGCTGGAAATAAATATTTAAACCATTTATGTACGCCTACAAATGGATTTTTTTTAAGGAAATTCCTTAAGTTCAATAAATTTGATTAGCACAATTTTTACTCCATAGTTACAAGAAATCAAAAGAAACAATTCAATGCGAAAGTTAGAACTTCTACTCAGCGCTTAGTCGATTCCAATACTATGTAATATCAATACTTTTACTGCGTGGTTAAAAGTAGTTTATTCGTTTATTATTGAAGTCGTCGTGGCCTAAAGGATAAGACGTCCGGTGCATTCGTGTTGAAGCGATGCAGCGGTGTTCGAATCCCGCAAGCGGGACCAATTTTTCTAATGAAATACGTCCTCAACAAATGTTCACGATTGACATCCACGGTAAAAGAATAACATCGTGTAATAAAAATCAAACCCGCAAATTTATAATTTGCGTAATTACTGGTGGTAGTACCACTTGTGAGTCCGCGCGGATAGGTACCACCGCCCTGCCTATTTCTGCCGTGAAGCAGTAATGCGTTTCGATTTGAAGGGTGGGGCAGCCGTTGTAACTATACTGAGACCTTAGAACTTGTATCTCAAGGTGGGTGGCGCGTCTACGTTGTAGATGTTTATGGGCTCCAGTAACCACTTAACACCAGGTGGGCTGTGAGCTCGCCCACCTATCTAAGCAATAAAAAAAAATCGACTAATTCATTAATTAATCACAAAGCTAGTTAATATTGACTTATTACTCAATTGTAAGATATTACTGCCTCATTTAAGTTTAGCAACAAGGAAAATACAACATTTACCGATACGATCGTATTTTTATCATCCAGAATGAAGATATAATTTGTGTTTTAGTTGTATTGTTAATGCTATTCATCACAATCGTAGTCTTTATCCCTAAAAAAAATCCATTAAGTTTTACAATATTGTAAGCGAAATATTTGGAACGAAAACCTCAAACATGCGGTGCACATTATGTATGGTATAGTGCACATGCACAATTTGTTGACAAATTAGAATAAAAAATCCAATCAAATATTGCCCGGAGGCTGCTGTACCCTTATGAACTTCACCGAAGAGAAATTTTAATACCTATGCTTTCAACTAAATTAGTTGGGGAAAGTGCGCTCTATGCAGGTACCGACGTAAGCGAACTGTCAAAGCACGTCACAACATTACCAAATGCTGCAATAATTGGCTTAGAACCAGATCTGTAGTTCGGACTTGAAATGTTCATCAAGCGATGCCCTGCTTTTGCACATGGTAACTCAGAATGTGTGAAAAGGATGAAATTCCTTTAACCAAATAAACTTTAAAGATTCACCTTTGGTAACACCACGGCTTCTGAGTGGCTCCTATTCAATTATATCTCGGTTAACTCGCATTAGATGAACAAAAGAAGTTTTATTGGCCATCGTTACGTTGTTTATTGTCTCTCGGCAAAATTATTCTGTAACCATTCCGATTAAACGAATCTGTAACTCAATTAAAAGACCCCGACTAGCTTCGGGCCCAAACAACTGAGTTATGTTGGACCTCCGCTTAATTGAGAACGAAATGAAACTTTTAGTCGTTGATGGTAGATATTCACTTGAATTAACGTAGCGTTAGTTAATACATTGCTAACAAAATATTTCAACACAATATAGAGTAAATATAAAAAAAACAACGAATTTCAGTACCTACCATCTTAAAAAAAATGTGGCTACATTATCGATGAAGAGAATAAATGAAAATATTGTGGTAGGCAGCGGGTTTGATTTATTCCCAACATTGCTGATATGCATAAACGACAGTGAATACTCACTATTGGCGCCGAATAATCGTTTATCTTTCAAAGCAAGTATGTTTTAATATTGTTTGTTGATTATGTCGCACAGTTTTTAAGTGATAATTTGAGTCATAACCGTATTGCTTGAACTATTCCTGAAAACATTCAAATGACAAGAAAATTAATTATATTATGTTCACTATTAGCATGGCAAGCAAAAAAAAATAGCCGTGAAGCGATTGGAAAAGATTTGGGGAAATCGCAGCATAAACAAAAAAACTAAGGTAAAGCTCAGGCGAACCCTTATCTTCTTCATATTCTTCTACGCTTCTGTGACGTGGACCCTCAAGGCCAGTACCCGATCGAGAATTGACGCATTTGAAATGTGGTGTTGGCGCAAAATGTTGGACATATCCTGGACGGAGCGCAAATGTAAGAACAAATGTGTCAATTCTCTCGGAGCTAAACGTCAAGATCCGTCTATCTACAATCTGTATGCAGCGTCTCCTCAAGTACTTCGAACACGTGGCCCGACGAAATCCTGACAACTTGGAAAAACTAATAGTCGTAGGTCACGCGGAAAGAAAGAGAAGTCGAGGAAGATCGCCAAGCAGGTAGACGGACATTGTAAGAGAGGCCACAAACACTAGCGTCCCGGGTGCCATTAGCAGCCCGAATGCAGGCAACGTTGGAGGAGGTTGGTGCAGAAACTAGATCGAGTTGGTCATGACCCTCAGTAATGAGGAAGCGACGAAGAAGTATTAGCATGGCTCATCTAACAACAATCGATATTAGAACCTTTTGTCTCAAGATGAGAAATGACGTTGAAATCTTATGATACGATATCCATAGAAGTCAATAAGTGTCAGAACAACACGAGAGCTGTGAGCTCGACTGTCAATCTACGTCATTCGTTTTTATCAAATCACGTTTCGAGATGAAAGTAACAAAATACGACCAAATTGAACACGTAGATTTCAGATTGTTTTGAAACAATGTCGAGATTATAATCTGTGTCTGTATATTGCGGTTAGCATGCAGGGCACGCAGCCGCAGCCATGGATTCAATATAATGTTCAGGTGTGAATTTTCTCAACTTCTTTAGATTTTTTTTTATTACCCGTGTAGGCAGATCATACGGCCCACCTTTTGGTGAGTGGTTACCGTCGCATGGACGTCAACAATTATGCCTATCGTTTAATACTCTCCACAAGAATAGTTTTAAGAAGGACATATGATAGAGCTCAGGAAACACCGCAGAGGGGAGCTCATTTCAAAGCCAGATGGTCCGTGGCAAAAAAAAGGATCGCACTGTGGATGAACGCAGTGACTCCAGGTAGAATGGATGAACTCTATTCCGGTGGCAGGCGCTGGCCATGGTAAAAACGATACCCTCATCGTTTGAGTCTGAGGAATGATACCATCATCTCGAACCATTCCTCAGATCACTCCCCATGGAACATACGGTATGAAATACAGAAGGAATCGCAGCCTTTCCGCAGATAACTTGTGTATCACAAATTTTGTATTCGTAGTACTACTGTATTTTTAAGGGATTATTTTCAAAAAAATGTTTCTGATCTGATGAAATGATCTAGAATAAAAATTAAAGTCGTCGTAGCCTAAAGGATCAGACGTCCGGTGCATTCGTGTAGTGCGTTGCACCGGTGTTCGTATCCCAGACGGGTTCCAATTTTTCTAATGAAATACGTACTCAACAAATGTTCACAATTGACTTTCACGGTGAAAGAATAACAGAAGTAATAAAAGTCAAATCCACATAATTATAATTTGCGTAATTATTGGTGGTAGGATCTCTTGTGAGTTCGCGCGGGTAGGTAGCCCTGTAGGTAACTACACTGCATATTTCTGCCGTGAATCAGTAATGCGTTTCGGTTTGAAGGGTGGGGCAGCCGTTGTAACTATACTTGAGACCTTAGAAATTATATCTGAAGGTGGGTGGCGCATTTACTTTAAAAATGGGCTCCAGTAACCACTTAACACCAGGTGGGCTGTGAGCTCGTCCACCCATATAACCAATAAAAAAAACTAAAACATCGACAGTTTTTTTTTATTAACATTAGTTCGCCTTTTTTTAACTCACCAATAATAATTCATTAAATATAAATAATACGACTTCTGCAAGTACATACTATTACTTCCATGGTCGCGACATATCGTTATTGTTTCACATTTTTCAACAAATAGAAATGAGATTTACATTATTTCACCTAACTTCAGCGTGTTACTTATTTGGTATAAAAATTTCCTTTCGTTCTATTTAAAGCATGTTTTTGTTATGTTTTTTTTTAAGTTTCTTTGACCGTTTGAAGCTTTATATTGAAGATATTCCAATAGTTGCCCGACTTAAATCCGGATTACTTTATAATCCAAGCTGCCTTGAAGAATCTGCAGGTCTCGTTCCAAGAGCACTATTTCTGGACCCAGTACCACGGGCCGTGGAAATAGCGGTTGGTATTCCCGACGTGGCCTTGAAAAGATACCTCCTCTAAAATGGTATTGTGTAAAGCTACCACAAAGTTTCTATTTACCAGAAAAATTACCACCGTGAAGAGAATCTTCGTTTCATCTTAAGAGACTGATTGTCAGAAAATGAATCTCGACCTTAATTTAAATTCGTACGGTTACATTCTGATTTAATTCACGGAAAAATTGTTTCTTTTTTCACTGACATATTTATGTTCTTAGTGCTCAACACGTTAACAAACGACTTCTGTGATAAAATAGTAACATAGAGTAAGAAAAACAGTACCCGAAATTTACAATTTGTAAAGTTCTTCTGAAGGTACTATCAGTGGCAAGACATTATGCGGCCATAATCGTGCCAGTTTCTGAGACGATCTTGCGCGCCAATATGAAAGTATGAGATAGTTACTCCAACAGAAATGAGACATATCTCTGGAAGTGGGCAGCTGCCTACAATGGTGGTGCACGAGCTCCTAGCGCACTTGGCTTGAGGAGGTTACTGGAGATCATACACATCATCACTACGTGAATGCCGCCAACCACTTTGAAACATACTGACAGTGTAGTATCAGCGCTGTTTCATCGCAACGCACTGCTTTGCGGCAGAAATAGGCAAGGCGATGGTACCTACCCATGAGGGCTCACAAAATGCCTGCCACCAGTAAATATGCAAATAAATATTTTTCAGGCCTAATTGTTACGATGTAACTCCTTAATCATGAAAATTATTCGTAAACAGGTGTCAAGTACCTAAGTATTTCGTTACAAAAGTTGGAACTTGCGAACGGGATTTGAATACCGGCATAGACGCATCACTCGATACGGGTACCCGGGGTGTCTTATCTCTTAGGCCACGATGACTTGCAAAGCATATTTTAACTGCGGTAAACGCGCCTTAAACTCCCTTATACCCTCTACGCAAACAAGTAATTCATAAGAGATACTTTCGCGTTACATATTAAAAAGAGTACTTTATTAATAACTCTATTAATTAATTTTAAAATATTACCTTAACCCGGAGTGAGCGCTAATACTCATTAGGTTTCGAACCAATTTATTTTACAAGTACATGATTAATTCTGATAAAATGAAAATTATTGAGTAGAAACAACACAAACAGTAGTAGGCAAAACAGATTCATTAAATCATCAGAGACATACAATAATTAACATATTGAATGATCGATTCGTAAATTGGTCTCTTGTGTGTAGTTAATAACATGGTACAACAGATTGTTTTATAGCATATCTCATAATTCACATTTGAATGTTACTAATTTTATGCTATTTGTATACCATACTGATTTTATGGCATAATATATTTCGAAGGCTTATAATGTTGAAATCTTAAACAATAAAAATAAGTAATCTTTGTCCACAAAATATTATGAAATGGTAAATTTCGAAGTCGTCGTGGCCTAAAAGATAAGACGTCCGGTGCATTCGTGTTGAGCGATGCACCGGTGTTCGAATCCCAGGCGAGTACAATTTTTTCTAATGAAATACGCACTGAACGAATGTTCACGATTGAGTTTCGCGGTGAAGCAATAACATCGTGTAATAAAAATCAAACCCGCAAATTTATAATTTGCGTAATTACTGGTGGTAGGACGTCTTGTGAGCCCGCACGGGTAGATACCACCACTTTGCCTATTTCTGCCGTGAAGCAGTAATGCGTTTCGGTTTGAAGGGTGGGGCAGCCGTTGTGACTATACTGAGACCTTAGAACTTATATCTCAAGGTGGTTGGCGCATTTACGTTATATATATCTATGGACTCAAGTAACCACTTAACACCAGGTGGGCTGAGAGCTCGTCTACCCATCTATTCAATAAAATAAACAAACTCAAGTAAAATTAATGTAAGACATTGCTTTGCAGATTGGTTCTCTGCAGAATAATCTGATGTATACAAATTGTCTAGGTACTTCCTCGTATCATTACGAGTCGTAAATTAAAACAGTAATTATATTGTCTTTTCCAACATTTTTTGTCTACAAAAACTTCAATTTTTTTCCCTACCTAATCGCTGGTAGCCTGGGTAGAGGCCATTCCAGCTTCGCCCGAATGGGTAGGCTACACAGGAATAACCTGAGAGAGTTTTTGCTAACATTAGCCCTAGCAAGAGCAGTGCTTATCAGTATCTACCACTGGATCGGAATCGCGACCCACTGAGAAGATCCGGCGAGAAACTCAGTGGGCTATGTCTATAGAGTTCAACGAGGTTGGTGACCGGTGTTTGAGAGGCCTAAAAGCACCGAGAGTGAATCCATAGGATCTGACAAGATACGTTTCGGGCGACGGCATCTTTGCGTTGCACCATCGCGGTCGGATAAGTAATTAGCGGCGGCCACGATAACAGGGTTTTCGTGTCGCGCCGCTTAGTCGAAGTAACGTTCTCACGCTTCCTTAATATATGTACTTACGTATCGGTACTACATTCAGGTCGTCGTGAAGATCTACATTTCTCACATACCACGGTGCTCCGACAGCTATCCTACAGAAACGGGATTCGATGACCTAGAGACAGTTAATGTGTGTACGGGCCCCGTGAGCGAACACTACACTTGCATAGATCATGACAGAACGTAAGCAAGTTTTGTACGCGTATCGAGCGATACGTCTTTGGCAGTTTTAAAATTCCGCTGGCCGGCATCAATTTTTCTAATGAAATACATGCTTCATTTATGTTCATGAATGACTTCCACGGTGATGGACCCGTGCACTAAGAAACCAACCTGCAAAATTTTTTATTTGCGTGAATACTATAAAATTGAGACGCAATTTTCCAGGCGGCATCAATGTCGATGAACTCCGGTCCACATTTTATACCAATTTGGCCTAGAACTAGTTTACTAGTCACCTTTTTAAGCAATAAATAATTCATATTTTGCAAGAATTTTCTTAGGAAATAATCTTGAGAATTTCACTAGGGTGGTAAAATTAGAGATGTTGAATGAAAGGCTTGTTAAGCCCGCCAAGCAAGAAATACGAAATTTCCTATTACATATACATCGGCATTTTTCTAAATTTTGCTAGTACGAATTACTCGTTGAATCAAGGCTTTAAATATTATGGGAAGCTCGTCAGCTTCGAATGAAGAACCATGAAATTCGATATCAAAGTCTCTTACATAAAGCTTAGTAAAGAAGTTATATTATAATAAGTAATACCTATGTAATTAGTCTAATGACGTACTTCCAGCATAACATCCTGATTCACCCGCTCGGGGCCGGAGCGGGTCGTTGTTTCATCACTCAGAGACTAAAACAAAATTGGCGAAAGTTTTATACATAAAATTTATAAAACTCGAGAAAGCTTAGCGTAAAATTTTGTCGTGCTCACGCCGTTCGATGCCGAAATTATTAGCAGTCATCCCGACCACACGCAACCGTACATAATGGGAACATCGAAGATTGATGAACAGTAAATTTGACTTTCCTTTATTCACGAGTATTAGCTCGCATCAACGATGGGAATAGCAATTAAAAGTTTGTACTGAAGCCTTTGTTTGGAGAGGTTTTCTGTCGTCCACGCGCTTACGAGTGTCGGCGCAAAGGCGGATTTAGCCGTTTCCGATACTGGGATTAGTCTCTCTTTTGTGAGAACCGAAGATGGCACGAATAGAACTGCATTTATTTTAAAACTACTTTGCGGCTGTAATCTCGTGTTTATTATTTTCATTTTATTATTACCGTCTTTTCGAATACTTTCTATAATATTATAGGTTTCGTGGTCACAGATCATGTCTTTGACTAGCGAAAACCGATGAATATAATACATTGCTTAGTCGAGCTATGATTTTTTTTTATCGAATTTTTCCAAACTTAATGAATTTCTGACATGTACTAATTTAGTTTAAATGTTTTTTTTAAGTATTCGTTGTATTTGTACTAAACTAGCGGACCCGGCGAACTTTGTTCCGCCACACGGTTTGTTTCAAACACATCAACCAGTCAACTTCAAAATTCTACTATAATTAACACAATTAACCATAGAATATATTACGTATAGCTGTCAGTTGCGTTTTGTTATAGTTACCACGTTTTATGTCAAGTCCCACGGGAATGTGATAAAAAGTATCCTATGTCCTTCTCTTGGTTCTAAGCTACCTCCTCACCAATTTTCAGCCAAATCAGTTCAGTCGTTCTTGAGTTATAAATAGTGTAACTAACACGACTTTCTTTTATATATATAGATATTGTAAAAGTATAAACGAAATAATAAACGAGTAATGGCAATGATTATTTTTTTTTGGAAAATTGTCACGGATATTTGAAGGGAAATTTTTAACAACAAATGGACACAACTCGATAAAATGAAAATCTAAAAGTTATACTCAAGAGGAAACTTACATAACTATAAAACTTATTTTGTGGAAGAATGAGACAAAATACTTCTCCAGGTTTTAATGTTACAGCTTGAGAACCGCTCATACATAAGTTTGTTTTCAATAAATCTGATTCAGATAATGAACAGACTAAAGATGAACAATAAAAAATCTATTCCTTTATCATATCTACAATAAAATTTGTACGGATCACAGACACTAAGTTCTATATCGTATTTAAAAAGGTAAAATTTAATTATCTCTAAATGAAAATTGACATTTTCAAAAAAACGGAAAACGGAATTGAGATATTCCATTTATGAAACTTGAAACACGATACACAATTTCCAATGCAGTAAACAGCGTTTGGATTGCATTCCAAACACCACGATGTACAATACAGTTCACCTGCCTCAATAAATCTATGAGAGTTTTACACAAAACAAACGGAAACCAGAGAGCGCAGAGGAAAGAACCTTCACAATAATTTAATACCAAACTTCATAACGGAAGTTACGTAGAAGTAGCTATTATTAAATTTTCAAATTGTGTAAAGTTTAAGATTAATAAAGATCCAAGTAACTTTGTAGCAAGAGCTAGAAACTTCATGGCGCGGTAACCTTTGTCACCTTTCAGATACTTAAATATCTCAGTCCTTTATAATCGAGATTAATTTGTTTATTGAAGTCTTACAACCAAAGCGATGTCTGGAAATAAATCCCCTTATATAGTTAATATAATATAGACTTCCAGAGAAGAGACAGACATAATTGAACATTTGATACTAGTTTATGTACCATGCAGAACAAATTTATTGTTACTACTCGGAGGTTACTCTTGTCGGTAGCTATCACATCAAACTGTGATCGCGCACGGTGAAAGAATAACATCGTGTAATAAAAATGAAACCCGCAAAAATTATAACTTGCGTAATTACAGGTGGTAGGACGTCGCGAGTCCGCACGGGTAGAGGTACCATTACCCTGCCTATTTCTGCCGTGAAGCAATAATACGTTTCGGTATGAAGGGCGGGGCAGCCGTAGTTAAAAGTGGGACCTATAGAACTCAAGGTGGCGGCATTTACGTTGTAGATGGCTATGGGCTCCGGTAACCACTTAACATCAGGTGGGCCGTGAGCTCGTCCACCCATCTAAGCAATAAAAAAAGTTAAGTTTTACGCGATCGAAATACCTTCCGTCCCATTTGTACCTCGTTGCGACGATCATGCGTTTCCATTTAAAAGTCTTTATTCAATTGAGCTAAGAACCTCATGTATTGTAGCTAGGAACTGAACTCAGTTACCCATCTACTCACTCACTCTAACCGGCGCCATCGAGGCGGGCTTCGGATAGCCTGCTGACCGAGAGGGCTGGTGGTCGTGGAGCCGACGACCGCCGGTCAGGCGTCCCGAGGGGGAGGCTGATGGGAGAGATGTGCTCCGCACTAAAATTTCACTTTCCCCCCTTTGCCTTTTCATGAGTTCTGTTTCATGCGAGGTTTGGACGTTGGTTGTTGAGCGACAGGAGGTTTTAATCGGTTCGACTCCGACATACTCCGTTCACCATCCCCAGTGGAGGACGGAAGGCCGGCGATTTCTTCCTGACCAAAAAAAAATCCATCTACGCCTTTTAAACCGGATTATGATGTGACTATTCTGTTCGTTTCCTACTAGATGCAAAATGAATACCGTTCTGGCAGCCCGCCTGCCGCTTCTTGCTAGCTGAAACAAGGGTGACATCAGCTTTTTGATTGTCGACGGCTCGTTTGTCCGCTCTCTGATGTTGCAACTTAAAAAGCAATCGTGGCCACTGTTCGCAATATGTGCTTATGACAATTCAACTAATGAACACGCGCCAGCAACAAAATAAATGTACACTATTATTTTAGACAGAATTTGGTTTTAATTTATCGTTTTTGTTTATTTTAAGCTGTGGCCTTTTAACAAACTGTTTATGTTAATTTATCATTATTTATTATTTTCAATATTTGTTGTAGGAATATAATATGTAGATAGCATTATCGGAAAAAATATGATCTAATTGGTTTTATTGAATAGTCGTTTAAATCGCTAATAATGAAATATATAAATAAAAAAATTCTACAAAGACTTTCATGAAACGGCAAAACAAACTGCTTTTAGGGAAAGAAACGTCAAACGTTCCGTTAATTTAGTAAATCAATGTACGGTTTGTCTTGAATAAATTTCATTGCAAGTATTCAAAACGCCGGTATTAAAGTGAGGAGCCTAAGTTAAGTTGTCGCTTTTACTTAATAAGTGGGTCGGAGCACCTAATGTTGAATCTGCATTGTTAGAAGTTCCAGATTATTCTTTGTATTTGCTTTCATTCTTAAAACTGCATTGTAGAAACTTCCATGATAAGACAATTATTATTCGTCTAAGCCCACTGATCAGCAACAAAATTTGTAATCTTAAATCTGCGGTAATGTGAAAATCGGCAGTGAAACTAAAATACCTGCACTGTGATTCAGCTTAGCGTAAAATACTATTGAAATTATCTGAATACGATATTGCGAAAGGCCCGAATGATTTTATCCGCGATATCCTGTTTTGTGCGAATACAACAATAGTGCTACACCACAATAGAGCGAGGCCAGTATTGTGGTCTTAAGCCACGCCACTTTTGTTGCTTTCCCAATGACAATCATTCTGGGGCCGCAATTATTTGGAATGGTCCTTTCCGGATAATTATTCATTAAATAATGTACGCCTAATGCATCTGAAAACATAAAAAATCGGTTTATTGCTTAACTGCACAAAAAATTTAAATAGTATTAGCTGTCTGTTAAAAATTACATATTTTGAGTACTAGTCGGACGCTCCACTATATGAATGAAACATACACATACGTTAATGATATTCGAAAAATATTTTCTTTAGCCATAGCCAAAACTGGTCCAAGATTCATCACAATCGGATGAATGCTTTAGAAACGGATAGAGGACAAAAATACAAAGAAA
Organism: Bombyx mori; assembly: GCF_030269925.1. Taxonomy (NCBI): domain Eukaryota; kingdom Metazoa; phylum Arthropoda; class Insecta; order Lepidoptera; family Bombycidae; genus Bombyx; species Bombyx mori. Next base: position 12,679,265 of record NC_085111.1, read on the forward strand.
TATATTTCTTTACAACACAAAAGAATCTAGAACACAGAAGGCCAAAATTTCAAGTATGTATTGGTAGTAAGTGAAGCTCTGCGTTACTGAATCAGTCAGTCGGGACAAGTAATTGTATAGTCTAGGTGCTGTATTCAGTACTTGCTCCACGCTGTCATTTAAGTTCACGCCTGCTATCGAAAAATTTGACCTTGTGTTTTGTTGATAGTCACGGCGTAAATAGGCTTAATGGAAACTGATCGCGTTTAAAAGCAAGCACAATCTCAGACGTCACAATCTATTGAAATCTTCAAAAACTTTTTTGCTGTAGATTCTTGACTTTCAATACAATGCGGCTATACAAATTTGGCAAGGTTTCTATTTTTCAAAAGAACTATGAGTGTTGAGTATGAATATTAAGTATAATATGAATTGATTGTTAACGAATATGTTCATGTCCCGATTTTAATGAAAGCAACACAATATTTTTACTGTAATGAATACTTTACAATTATAAAAATCTGGTGCTAAATTAGATCATCATCATCATCTTATTGCGTGATGAGTATTCAAATAAATATACAAATGAACAAACAAACATATATTTTAAAGATAACTTGTTTTACCATCCATGGTTCCTTCTTTAAGAACCACACAAAAAGCCGGTATACAAATTCATATTTATATTATTTATATAGATTACAACAATTTTTTTATACCGGGCGGTGTAAAATGATGAAATGAAACATAACTCGAACAACATGAAATAAAACAATCTTATTTCTCCCACACTATACGAGTATGTAATCACAATACGTAAATGCTGAAAATGCCAATATTTTATTACTGATCACAAATCTTCATTTAGGGAGGCAACCGGGGGCCTTTCAAACTTGCTGTACGGAAGCGGTACAAACCGAAACGAAAATAGAACCATTTGCGTTTGATTTACGACAGCCGATAATTATCGGAATCCAATTGGATTTGCTGCGTGCCTTTTTTGTGTAAACCAATAAGACCATTGAACGACCATTAATTATGTTCTGAAAATTATGTTTATTAAGATCGAAATAATGTGTAATATTTAAGCTTTTAAGCAGTTTGGCTTGGTGAATCATGAAATTTTATTTGTATTGTATTAAAAAAACTATTAAAAAAGTTGAAAACGAACTAGGTATTTTGAAGTTCACTTAATGTTATCTATTCATATTGTGGAAGACGATGCTCGACTTCTGTGAGTGCACCATCTCGCAGAAGGAGGCGGCGGGGCGCGTGAGAGACGCACAATCCTGCCGCCGTCGAGCGGGGGCCAGGGAGGCGGATCTCGCCCAAGCCCTGGCCCTCTAAGTGTTTCGGGTCCCCCTCACATGTCAGTCTGGGGACCGACGAGGGGGCCTAAGAAGACGACGTGCAAGCTGCTCTGCATGCGTTTTACGCAAAAGCATACTGGTGATGAAAGGCCGGCTATCCTCGACCCACGCTGCTTCTGACCCAGCGGGGTATTCCGTAGGATAGACCATTCTAACCGGCGCCATCTAGGCGGGCTTCGGATAGCTTGCCGACCGAGAGGGCTGGTGGTCGTGGCGCCAACGACCGCCAGTCCGGCGGCGTCCCGAGAGGGAGGGTGATGGGAGAGATGTGCTCCGCACTAAAACTTCACTTTCCCCCCTTTGCCTCTTCATGAGTTCTGTCTCATGCGAGGTTTGGACGCTGGTTGTTGAGCGACAGGAGGTTTTAGTCAGTTCGACTCCGGCATGCTCCGCCCTCCATCCCCAGTGGAGGGCGGAAGCCCGGCGATTTCCTCAGGACCAAAAAAAAAATCTATTCATATTCTGGTTGCACTATGTCATGACGATAGCATAACGGTATCTTCCGAGTAAAAGACAATAGTGGTATGTGAGATAATCGAGTCTGAAAATATCCAATTTTATTTCGCTATCATTCTGAACAACGGTCTAAATTAAATCAAGAATAAGCGGTAAAGGCTTGTTGCTCGCGGTCTCAGAAATTTGATTCATACATATATACGAACGCTCACAACAAAATAAGGTTTTGTCTAACAAAATACCGCGCTCTTGGACAATTTGCGGAATCAGCGCTTATCTTCCATTCGAGACATAACAAGAGGACTTTAAGTAAATTTAACAGCAATTGCAAACTGTACAAGCGGCGCTTATTGCCACTCCGCTCTCGTTATACTCTCAGACCGGATGATATTGCTAATTGGGTTTCCTAGCTGCCGGAAATCGTATAAAGTTAAACTAATGCAACATACACTGCCAACGCCAACAATACACACCTAAATTAAATATCTCCGTTGAGCTTGAGTACTATTGTCTGAGATGTGATACTCTTGTGTTATCTGGTACTCCTGAACACAGCCGATACTTGTTTCTCAAGAGGCAAATTCAACTGAGAAATGTCTTACGAACGCACATTTCGATATTGTTTAGTTATATTATAGTTTAATTGTTAAAGGTATTATTGGGATTAAATAAATGAGTCCGGATGTATAACATTTTGACTCATAATTAATATGTTGACTGAAATCAATTTCAAAGGAAAGGAAGAAGTCAGAATGTTGGTCCTAGATTTGGTCGAAATTTTATTTCCTAAATTGATTCTGGAGATGATAGATTGAAATGTTATTGTGATTTATAACCGAGATAAGGGTGAGGAATACAAATAGGCACGTAATGTACTATTAATTAAATTGTAAGAAATAACAGAAGAGCGATATTTCTTCTGAATTAAATAATGTTTGCCTCCGATTGACGTTGATCATAAGCAAGATAGATTTAAAGGGAATAAGGTACCATAAGACACTGCAAGATGTCTAATGTAATCCCTAGAAGTGTCGGGTAAGTGTTTACCTATCTCCTAAAATCCAAAATAGGCAAGATCAAATGCCTGGTGAACGCTTGAATGCTTTTAATATGTTGAGAATCAACAGTGTAAGTAAAATGGAGACCATGCACTAATGGCACTTTCGAGAGTATTGCCTACGAGAGAATTGGACAAGGGTCTTTAAGTTTTTATATCTCAGAACATTTCTGTTCAGGAAACCGAACTATTTCCAAACTTTGTTGCTAAATCTATACTAAAATATAAATCTACAGTGGTTTTTACGGATGTTCCGTTATAACTACTGAACCATGCATCCGATTAACTTGAAACTTGGTATCCATGTAGAAAATACATGTACTTAATGGATAGGTTAATGTTTATATGAGTGTTGGACTCCCTACACCAGTTGCGGGGGCGTTAATGATGAGAATGTTTGTGGGGGTGAGAAATAATAATGTTAATTTTAAATGCCCAGCAAAAGCGGTCGGATGCCGCTAGTATTCTCTATTTGTGGTATAAAATTTGTCTCTATTTGTGGTACACAAATAATACTTATTGAAATTTATGTTTCTTTGCACATAGAAAGAACTAACAGTATCTTAAGTAGCAGGATCTTTGACTTGGGGTTTTATTTTTACGATAAAAGAATGTTAAAAAACCGCTAACAACTTTTTTGTTTTAAGCTGTTATTTTTTATCGCAAATATCATTTTATATGGGATTAATTTATTGTCTTTAACGAATATTTTATTTATGTCAAATCTTATAATCGTAAAGTATTTGTACCGGTTATTTCCGACATTTAAAATGGACTCCTTAAGTCAAACCAAAAGATTTCTCTTAGTTTATTAGTTATAAAGAGGTATTTACGACTGACAAAAGGGATGAAAATACCATGTAAGACATTTTAGTGGTAAGTCAACTTTGCTTTTACTCGAAGACATGATATTGCAATAAAACTTATTATTTCGTATACTGGCTTGGCTTTCTAGTGCTATTTATAGGCCAAACGTGTAAGACTAGGTCGTACTGAAAATAAATTGTTTCTGTGCTCCATTTGTTTCAGGTCATACAGACAAGTTAATGCTCACTACATTAGACCTATGTAGTACTGTATTTCAGTAATTCAACGAACGTGGAACGATATGTTACTGAACCGGGTAAGTAGTTAGTACCAGGTAGAAATGTTGAAAGCGGCTTCGGTGGCGGGTGTTAGCAAAACAAAGGCACCGTCTCTATGACCATCAATTACTAAAATATCTCTGTGATAGGCAGTTTCCGTGAAATTCCATTGCATTTCAATGTGAGCTTTGAATTTTCTGTGCGCCTAAGCTTAATACTATCAGGAGACTGCTGCTCATCACGAGATCAACTTATCATGGGACCGATACGTTATGGCTATAGAAGCCGTTTCGAGAATAAATTGAAATGAGAGTTAATTTATATGTAAGAAATTCAAGCATTCAGACAAACCAAAATATTGTTTTTGTGTATATGTATTACAAAAACAATATTTTGGTTTGAACTCCAGAACATTCTCAGCTGAAAATGCGATCTACAAATACGTACGATAGTCGAACAAAGATATTTGCAAACGTTAATTATCAATGAACTCTTAGTACGCGACTATAATTAAATTTGTTCAAATCAAAGCTAAATGTTGTTTTTGTTGAGGTTTTGATTCACGTCAACAAAGAGAATGTCGTTGCCCGCAAATTGCAGACTCATTGTTTGCCGCAAACAAACATTCGCGGGCCCTATGCCTCGATTTCCTTCCTTGCACAAAGGAACTCCGTTTACGGCGAGGAAATTATTTCATTGTTTTTATTTAAAATTACTCGAAGCATTTGTTATATAACCTTACATTCAACGCACACATTGGGATGTCTGTTTATAATTCGTGACGAGCTAAGATCAAAGGTTTTGTAAGCTCTCGAGTTAAAATGTCAAGTGCCCTTTCAGTGTGATTTGATGTGAGCCGTAAAATATTCAAGGTATTCCGTACTTGCTTGACGACAATTATAATTAAATTAACATATTATTACGGAGGATATATGTTTACGACATGTGTACATATCGTTTTGTATATTCGTTCTGCTAACGACGTGAAAGTAATATAAAATCGAGAACGTTTTCAAAAGGCTATTTATTATTTGCGCTCCCTGAAATAAAGATCAATGTAGACTTAATAAAAAAAAAATCCTACCTATTCTAGTAACGTCGAGGGGTTATTCTAGATTTACCGAGCTAGTAGGTGAGCTCATAGGGCTCAAACCAGGGGTGTTGCTAACACTGGCCCTAGCAAGAGCAGTACTTCGCAGAATCTACCACAGGATCGGAAACGCGACTCACTGATAAGGTCCGGCGAGAAACTCAGTAGACTGTCTATGGGTTAATTTACTGATCGAGCCCTTCGTCGCAAGCGACGGGTTCGCATTTGGTTTACATAATTGCAAGAATCTAAATTATTTTTCATCAATCGACAATGATCGTTTGGAGGGTGAAATAGTGACACTTGACCCAACAATGACAAGATTCACCGCGGTATTATTATCGGATAAATTACAAATTTCTATACTGTAACACAATTTTCCGTATCACCTAGCACAACATTCTTGAAGTAAGCTTGTTCGTGTACATAAGGTTTCATCTTCAGTTTGATAATTGTAATTTTATTCAAATCATGCGATCGTCCAACCGGCTTGAATTACCGACAGTTCGCTTTGATCCGCACAAGTCACGTACTACGTTATGACATTTTCTTAAGTCGAGGAGCTTAAGTGGGAAATAAGCTTCGGAGTACATTAATTCACTTCAGTAATTTATAATTTGAGATTCTCCTACTCTCATGGGGGATTATAATAAATTTTACAGAAGGTGGTTAGTGAGATTAGGCGAAAAGAGGGACAAAAATCTTTAATCGTTCAAATTTTTTAAAACTGACTTTAGACTTTAATCAAAATTAATGTTTATAGTGAATAGCAAAAAATAACACTATTCACATTTTAAGCGTATAAAAAAAAATTGTTTTTCTTTTTAACATACTTGACGTATCCTTTTCACTAATTATTACAAAAGTGACGTTGATTTGATAGGAATTAGAAACAGTTATGTCATATTACTGAGTGGCTGGTAGTTTCCTGTCGCATTGTGTTTGAAAAATGTCTATATTTTTATTGCAAACAAAGATAGACGAAGAGAGCACTCTCTCACTACGCTTAATTGTAAGAGATTAGCGCCGCCACGCCAGTAAACATTATCAAAGTCAGGGTCTTTGTTTTTATCAATTGGGAATAATTTAATTAGGAATTTATTTTTTATCTTATAATGTTCGGTAAAGCTAAAGTTTGTTTGTTTGTCTGTTTGAAATAACCGTAATCATTCGAACTTTTTACTGTACAATTGCTATGAAAATTTTAATGAATAGGATATTCCTGAGTGACAAGCTATATTTATTCAAACATCATTCATTTATCTCAATTTCATTGAATTTGCAAATAATTTTTTTATAATTTACACAATGTAACGTTTCGTTTTTAAAAGACATAAACCATTTTTTTTGTTTTATAAATATGCGCTCAGTTGTAATGTATAGATCAAGGATATACTTGTAAAGGGGCATATCTTTTACAAATTAGTAACATATCGTAACGGTTCGATTTTCGCGAACTTTCATAAATTCGCGTCTACAGACTCTAAACCTTTACTTTGCAACTGCAGCCGCACGTACTTGGCCATCTGAATCCTAACTGTTTTTTGCAAATTCGTTGATTCTTCCATTTAAAGAATAAATCTAAATAACAAATTTAAGAACTTAAAAAAAAAACGACACTTAATTTCAATAACAATAACAACTAACAAAAAAAGATCCTGTTGGTGCTGATCAGGATATTGTTTCTATTTTATTGCTTGTACAGATGAATGAGCTTACAGTCCATCTGGTGATAAGTAGAGACTAGAGCCCACAGATATCAACAACGCTAATGTCGCCAACTACCTCGAAATAAAATGATATAAAATGAATCTCCAAATAAAAGTATCTAACGTACCTAACCTTCGTCTCAACCTCATAGATGTATTACGTATCTCATACCTCATAACTTGTTATAACTTTAATTATAGTTACTAAGCCTGATAACTAGTTTTGGCAACTCGTTCGTACTACATACAGACTTAATTAAAGTTGCGTGGATCTACATCCAGGTGACGACTCGTGAAATATTTTTCTCTGTGGCGACATTATATGAAGTAATTCTCAACTGAAATAAATTCGTAGTTTTTTTGTTTTTGTTTTGCGATACAATCATTTAATTCATTAATCGTTCGAAATAGTTTCATATACAAAAAGTTATTGGTGCAAACTTTACAATCAGGTTCGAAAAAATTATCATAAAACATAAACCGCCTCTCTTAATTAAATTTTCGTTCAACAAAATCTTTGAAATTCAATTTTACGATGGACGAATAAGTTCGTTAATAATTTAGAGAGTGTTTAAGTCAATTTTAATCAAAACAGAAAATTGTTCTGAATGCTTGAATTCGATTATTTCGTAAATGACTTTCAAAGTGACGATACTTCTAAAGCCCGTATAAAATTATCAGTTAATTGTCACGACAATTTACTGTATTTAAACAAGATTTAATTTCGGTAGTAGTGTGCTGTTATTCTTGGCTCCCTCTAATTTTCTTAATCAAATGCAAATTTGATGGTATTAACAATTATGTATGAAATGTCCTAAAAGTGATTGACAAAATTAGGCGATTTTTTTGACGTTTAACATCAAAAACACGAGCCAAATTGACCCAAGAGCCGAATTGAGCCAAATTCATATTTTGGTAACATTTTATGTAACGTACAGAAAATTTATCCAAATAGTCGGAGGAAAATTACTAAGAGAAATCGTTCCCAAAATAATATTCCCTGAAGGCATCTCGTTCGCGATTTACCCCGAGTTCGTGAATGAGTGTCATCAGAAAGACGGGGGTTTTCCTTAGCCCTTCGGTTGAGAACGCCGATACCTTTGCCTGCCTCATGTTGATAAAGGCTTACAACGTATTAAATACGGCTTATTGAGTATTTCACCCACAATTTACATAAGTCAACAAATAATGAGAGCCCCGTCTTGGCTTCGAGGATATGATAATTGAATTCTTTTCGTTAAAGTGGATTAATATTTTAATAGAAATTATTCTTTAAATATTATAGCGAACGACAGCTATCTGATCTCTCAATATGAATAACACCTAGTCAGAAGGATTCGGTTTAAAATTCCCGTCTTAATAAACGTTCGAATCGAACAAAACTGTTCCTCCGGGAGCCTGTTGCTCAACCCAATTACCGGATGGCCGGCCCGTCGATACTGGACGACAGGACTTAATTAACATTGTTCGAACGCATTACGTTCACCAATATCACAAGTCTCTTTGACGTTCAACGCTAATTTTACGATTTGATCACGTTGTGCTTTGTCAAAGAATATGTCTGTCCACAGACACACGTGAAAATATTAGAAGAATTCAAATTTTTTTTCCACGACTTAGGGAACAAATAACACTACATATTTAGTGTTTTAATATGATTTATTTTGAAGATGAATTCCATAGAAATTATGCAATATTGAAATAAAATTTCCCGCTGATTCTTTCATATTTTTTCCGGCTCGTTTGATTGTAGATTCCTATTTGTTTCATCCCGCAGTGAATATTGAATTGCGATCACGTCGCATCAGTGAGACTCAACTCGAAGATCGTCCTGCTTACATACGAAAAACAATTTGCTGCCTGCGAGTAAGACAACGGCACAAACACAGAGCGCAGAGCAATTGATTGCTTTGTTTGACAGAAGCGTGTTTTAAATCAAACATTGCTTTATGCTTTAAAGGAAACGTCGACATGCATTGCATGCGTATTGGAAATTTGTATATTCTTTTAAAAAATACTAGTTATTTTGCAAGAACAGACAAGCAAGACAGTGACGAGCAAATTTCAAAAATATCAAATTAAACAAGTAAATTTAAGAACAACATTTTCCTCACTTTTCGTGAGTTATTATATTTAAAACAAATTTTACGGTTTGTCGTGTTTACTTTTTAGAGCATAGCAGACGGTTATTAACGCAATATTCAAATGTCGAGGAGCAGCTTCTTAGTCGAACCACGAAAACTATATAAAAATCGGAAATATAATGAAAATAGTAAACGCGAAATTAGACCTTAAAAGTAGTTTTAAACAAGAATAGTCCTCCTTCATTAATACTAAGTTTATTTGTAATAGAAACTGTTCTTAAAAAAAAAATTGAGGTTATATCGTTTAATGTACTCAGATTTCCTGTCGTCTGTTTGAGTTTCATTCTAAAATAACTGGACTGACTTTAATATACATATTTTTTCAAAAGCCAACCCATTGAACTCGAAATTTGGCATACTTAATAAGGACCGATGACAATTCGATACTTAAAAAAAAGAAAAATTGAAAAAAATTAAATTCTACTAAAAAATGAAAAATAAATAATAGTCTAAAAAACAAAAAAAATATGCTTTTATAAAAAATGAAACTAAAAAATATAAAATAAATTTTAATAAATTTGATTTAAAAATAATGTAAGGAAAAATGATTTTATTGTAAAAAAAAGCGTGGGGTGCATGGTATCACTAGTTATAAATATTTTATGAACAGATATGAGTAAAAGAGTTATTTTAATAATATCCTGAAAAGCACCCCACACGTTTTTTACAATCAAATCATTTTTTCTTACACTATTTTTAATTAAAATTTATTAAAATTATTTTTAGTTGGACTTTCTACAAAATCATATTTTTTTTATTTTTTTTATTTAACTATTATTTATTTCCAGAACAAACTTCAAAAGACCTTATGTTACGTTTCCATAAACAAATGAAGTACTACGTAGGTACGTAGAATTCTTTAGATGTTACAACTTTTACTCGTTACACGTGAGCTACAGACAAGATAATAATAATATGGTTCTGTGATATTCTACAATTGTAGCTCTGCTATACAAGCAGTAAACGTTATTGCTACAGGCGCTCCGTTGCCAGCACGTATTTAACTTTACACTGAATAAAACAAACGGCTGTACTCAGAGCTGAATTCACTCCTTTAATTCGAGCTTCAAAGTATTTGTGTTTATTACGTATTATAATAAATTCGGTTTAACAATACCATAAATCTATTTTAATAAAAAAAAATTACTGAAGTCTACAAATCGTCTTCCCTAGACTAAGAGAGCAAAAAACTATTGCACTATTATAAATAAAGACAGCACATTTTTTATGGTATAGGAAAAAACGCCTACAGTCGTTGGCGTTAATTGATTACCGGAGCCGGATAACGCAGCTGAGCATTTGCTCGCCCACATGTCCTGGTGAAACTGGAAAGATCTCCGGGCCACCAGTAATCTTTCAATCATAAAAAAAGCCGGATAACAAAACGTTATTGATGACACACACACATTGAGACATGAGGCCGATGACTCATTTGTATTATAATTTGGATGCTCTCTAGATCAAACCGAAATGGTTAAATAATTCGCAGCCGAAACGTTTTTGAAATTCAAAACTGCCAATACAACAACACTACTGCAGTGTTATGTACGAAAAGCGTTGGTTGAAATTGAATATTCTTTGCACATCGACGAAACAAACAGTATCTAGAAATCTGAAGATTTATTCTACTTCAGATTTCATTTGTTATGTAAGGATTTTTAATTTCGACAGCCTCGCGCATCTTTTTTTTTTCCTGAGCAAGAATTTGGATTCGAATCGTTTGTCAAAGTGGTTTCCGTGTCTGCAACTGCAATAGATGATTCTATTCCATTCGGCTTAAAGTTGCCTTGAACCAAAGTTACTATATAGATGAAAATAAATCACACTTTTATTTGCACTCTGATGAAATAAAGAGACAGACACTGATGATACTCTAATGAAATAGAGAAAGAGACTAAAGAGATTGATTGAGACCAGTTAAAACGTTCTCAGAAGGGGCTGTTTTAAGCTTACCTACTGTTTGGGCCGTGCCAACAAACTTCAAATATTTATTTTGCCGCGAAGCAAATACTCCTCTTCATTTAAAAGAGTTTTCGTCCTCTGTTTTTAAAAGCATCGCGCTTCTAATAAATATTTTCCTGAAACTATCCATTACTACCGAATGTTCCGATAATTAAATATCGTTTCAAGCAAATTTCTTTTCATCCATTATTGAAAATATTATCGAAAATAATTTGGCATGTAAGTCAATATCTTTATCTGTAAACAGTTAAGTCGTAGAGAAGAAAGCGAGATTTAAAAAAAAAACCTCTTATATGAAAAACTAAATTGCAAATTATATTTAAAATTAAATACGCTAAAAAAATTAATTCTGTTTTATACTTAACCAATTTAAATTAAGTTCACTCAATGAAACAGACCGGATACAATTTCGACTTATGGAACATCGACTATTGAGTTAGGTAGAACCGGCGGCAGTGGCCAGGCCTGGGTTTAGTCTCTAATTGGATAGGTTGTGTGTGCGTGCCATTGCCATAATTGAAAACTGTGAATACTCGGCTGAGTAATGGTTTCATCTTAACTGTTAGTCCGGCTGTCTTTGAAAATAAGTTATTTAATAGGTATGAACAGCAAACCTATATTTTAAGAATAATTTTGCAATTAAGAGGCACAAAGATAAAATATAATATCTTAAATTCATAAAATTACACATTCAACATTGGTATGGTAACCACACCATACCACACAACACAACACCACACCGTGGTGGTGGTACCGTCATTTACTTCCCGCTTGATCCTCCCGCGCTCGCTAATATCGAAGCATCAGTGTGCCGAATCTCACTGACGGGACACGTGCCGATCGTTATCGCGTCCGTTTATCTTCCACCGGATAAGATCGTTCTAAGCAGTGATATCGAGGCGCTGCTCGGCATGGGGAACTCTGTCATTCTGGCGGGTGACCTAAATTGTAAACACATCAGGTGGAACTCACACACCACAACCCCGAATGGCAGGCGGCTTGACGCGTTAGTCGATGATCTCGCCTTCGATATCGTCGCTCCGCCCCGTAGCCGTCGTAGCCCCGACTCACTATCCGCTAAATATCGCGCATCGCCCGGATATACTCGACATAGCGTTATTAAAAAACGTAACTCTGCGCTTACACTCGATCGAAGTAGTTTCAGAGTTAGATTCAGACCACCGTCCCGTCGTTATGAAGCTCGGTCGCGCTCCCGATTCCGTTCCCGTCACGAGGACTGTGGTGGATTGGCACACGCTGGGCATCAGCCTGGCTGAATCTGATCCACCATCGCTCCCGTTTAGCCCGGACTCTATCCCGTCTCCTCAGGATACCGCTGAAGCCATAGACATCTTAACGTCACACATCACCTCGACATTAGATAGGTCATCGAAACAAGTTGTAGCGGAGGACTTCCTTCACCGCTTCAAATTGTCCGACGATATTAGGGAACTCCTTAGAGCTAAGAACGCCTCGATACGCGCCTACAACAGGTATCCTACCGCGGAAAATCGTATTCGAATGCGTGCCCTACAACGCGACGTAAAGTCTCGCATCGCCGAAGTCCGAGATGCCAGATGGTCTGATTTCTTAGAAGGACTCGCGCCCTCCCAAAGGTCTTACTACCGCTTAGCTCGTACTCTCAAATCGGATACGGTAGTAACTATGCCCCCCCTCGTAGGCCCCTCAGGCCGACTCGCGGCGTTCGATGATGACGAAAAAGCAGAGCTGCTGGCTGATACATTGCAAACCCAGTGCACGCCCAGCACTCAATCCGTGGACCCTGTTCATGTAGAATTAGTAGACAGTGAGGTAGAACGCAGAGCCTCCTTGCCACCCTCGGATGCGTTACCACCCGTCACCCCGATGGAAGTTAAAGCCTTGATCAAAGACCTACGTTCCCGCAAGGCTCCCGGTTCCGGCGGTATATCCAACCGCGTTATTAAACTTTTACCCGTCCAACTCATCGTGATGTTGGCATCTATTTTCAATGCCGCTATGGCGAACTGTATCTTTCCCGCGGTGTGGAAAGAAGCGGACGTTATCGGCATACATAAACCCGGTAAACCAAAAAATCATCCGGCGAGCTACCGCCCGATTAGCCTCCTCATGTCTCTAGGCAAACTGTATGAGCGTCTGCTCTACAAACGCCTCAGAGACTTCGTCTCATCCAAGGGCATTCTCATCGATGATCAATTCGGATTCCGTACAAATCACTCATGCGTTCAACAGGTGCACCGCCTCACGGAGCACATTCTTGTGGGGCTTAATCGACCAAAACCGTTATACACGGGAGCTCTCTTCTTCGACGTCGCAAAAGCGTTCGACAAAGTCTGGCACAATTTTTTGATTTTCAAACTATTCAACATGAGCGTGCCGGATAGTCTCGTGCTCATCATACGGGACTTCTTGTCGAACCACTCTTTTCGATATCGAGTCGAGGGAACCCGCTCCTCCACACGACCTCTCACAGCTGGAGTCCCGCAAGGCTCTGTCCTCTCACCCCTCTTATTTAGCTTGTTCGTTAACGATATTCCCCGGTCGCCGCCGACCCATTTAGCTTTATTCGCCGACGACACGACTGTTTACTATTCCAGTAGAAACAAGTCCCTAATCGCGAAGAAGCTTCAGAGCGCAGCCCTAGCCCTAGGGCAGTGGTTCCGAAAATGGCGCATAGACATCAACCCAGCGAAAAGTACTGCGGTGCTATTTCAGAGGGGAAGCTCCACACGGATTTCCTCCCGGATTAGGAGGAGGAATCTCACACCTCCGATTACTCTCTTTAGACAACCCATACCCTGGGCCAGGAAGTTCAAGTACCTAGGCGTTACCCTGGATGCATCGATGACATTCCGCCCGCATATAAAATCAGTCCGTGACCGTGCCGCGTTTATTCTCGGTAGACTCTACCCCATGATCTGTAAGCGGAGTAAAATGTCCCTTCGGAACAAGGCGACACTTTACAAAACTCGCATAAGGCCCGTCATGACTTACGCGAGTGTGGTGTTCGCTCACGCGGCCCGCACACACATAGACACCCTCCAATCTCTACAATCCCGCTTTTGCAGGTTAGCCGTCGGAGCTCCGTGGTTCGTGAGAAACGTTGACTTACACGACGACCTGGGCCTCGAATCTATACAGAAATACATGAAGTCAGCGTCGGAACGGTACTTCGATAAGGCTATGCGTCATGATAATCGCCTTATCGTTGCCGCCGCTGACTACTCCCCGAATCCTGATCACGCAGGAGCCAGTCACCGTCGACGCCCTAGACACGTCCTTACGGATCCATCAGATCCAATAACCTTTGCATTAGACGCCTTCAGCTCTAACACTAGGAGCAGGCTTAGGGACCTCGGTAACCGTACTCGTCGAACTCGACAAAGAGTTCGCCGTGCAACCTAACCCATGAATCAGCTCGCTGAGTTTCTCGCCGGATCTTCTCAGCGGGTCGCGATTCCGATCCGGTAGTAGATTCATTCGCGAAGCAGCTACTCTTGAGCTGTTAGGTCTCCTTCGGAGGCGCTCGGGTAGCTGTTAGCAAATCCCACCCCTCCTGGCTGAGCCTTTGCTCGCCCACCTGTCCTGGTGAAACTGGAAAGGCCTCCGGGCCACCAGAAATCCTTCAATCATAAAAAAAAAAAACACCACACCACACCATATAGGTGCCTTATCCAATTTCAACTATCAAATTCTGTGATTACATACAATTCAAATAGCTAAATACAAGTAGACACACTTAGATAAATGTATTTATATTCAACAATAACTTTATTATTTTGAGGTGATTCGTAGTGGAATTCCTCAATTAGTTTATCGTCTATCATGCGCAATTGCTGATTCGCCAAATTCTGCTGTCATCTTTACTTCATTTTCCTAACAGATGTGTTATCTACCATGTCTTATTTCCATTTAATACTTTAAACTCATCATACGATATGATCTCTTCTTTTTTTGTTAAATTCCATATTCGTCCAGTTTTCATAGCGTGAAATACCTGTACACCGTCATGGCAACTACCAACAATATTCCAGTTTCAACTTTTCTAATTAAATGTTGACAAACTGGCTTTAGGTTCTGTTTGAATAATACAAGTGAATAGTAATAACTAGTTAGACTTAGAGCAATGTTGTCGTCGTGCCAATAACTAAATTGTTTTAGGCGTACATATCAAGTGTGAGAGTTGCTCAACAACAAGTTTCTGACTATCTCTATCCCAGACACACTCAGTTCTCATATGTCTGAGCGAATATTCGCATTCAGCTATAAGAGTTCAGGATATACTAAAAACCACAACAAATCAAAACTTTTATATTCAGACGAAATATCGCACTTCACACATAAAGAAGTGGCAAAATAGTTACAAATCCCTTTATCGAATTTTCGTTTTTATGAAATATTTTACGTGTAAGCTAATTCAATATATCTAGCCGATTTAATGTGAGATGTATCGGTAACATAACATTCTAAGCCAAAAGTCCTGATAGAAACGTCTGCTTCATTTACAAAATATAGACACATTATCCATGAAATTTTATGATGCATGCAAAATGCTACTATCCATACTACATTATAATATCCTGTTATCCGTAGTTCGACGGTGTGTTGGAATTTCAAAAGATTTTTAACTGAACCACTTCAGAATGTTGTTCAGGATCTAATCATTTTCAAAAATTTTGTTTCTAATCTTGGTTTTATTTTATTTATAGCTGGCAAAAGCAGAGGAGCTAAGTGGTTCATGGACATCAACGATGCTAGCGGCAAACACAAGTTACTGTCTACTTACTTACCTTTAAGTTGAATTGAATTTCGAACGTACTCCATAATTGACTAACGTAGCTAAGGAAGAAATCTGCCTAATAATAAACAAATGATTAGCATGTACAAATCCGATAGACGCATAATTGAACATGTTTTTGTCATCGTGAACGCCACTAATAAACGTTTCACGAAGCAACTACCGTGAAGGCGGACTAAGTGAGATAAATTACAGTTTTAATTAATGCTCATGCGACGTCCGCCTGTCCGCCAACCGCCGCCCTGCGTTGGAAAATTCTCAAAGCCTCCGAGGCTTTTGCATGCAAATTGCCGCCACCGACACTTGGTATTGATCCGACACATTAATTCTAGAATAATGAAGTCACGGAGCCAGAACGCAAAAAACAATTTTAATTAAAAAATTTAAACAGCACTAACTTTTTCTTGACTATTCGAGCGGCTTGAGAAATTGCTGTTTTTAAAAGACTGGACTTTTATTTTAGAAGCAATAATTGAATGCTTTAAATTATCCTCAAATTCTGCCAAAGACAGTTTCGTATTGTTTATTATTCGTCATAATTCGTGACTATGAATGTTGACTACATGTAAATAGTATCTACATAATGGTTGAAGAAAGTATTCGATCGGCTATTCTACATAAGTACTTTCAAAGACATTCGCCACCCTCATTCTTTTGATGACACTCGAGCGTGTGCCGAGACGAGACTACATTCCAAAGCATAATATGCGATACAACCTTTGAACGGCTGTTCTAGTGTGTGCTATATGCTCCACTTATCGTATACATGCGGATTTAAATGAAGCGAGTGTTGCTGTGTTGATAGAATTGGCTATGTTGTCATTTTAACAAAAGTACGTACGGAATAATAAATGAAGATCGAAAACGTCTCTATTTGGATTAACTATAAGAAAACAATGCTTATAATTTAAGGAAATTCTTGAAAATAAATACAAAGAACAATGAATGAAAAACTTGAATGACTCCAAATCGTAATTAGATTAAATACTTTATAAGATTATGTAAATTAACTTTAACTTTTTGTGAGGAGTCTAGTCCTCGCCTTTATTTAGGTCATAGTACCACAAACACAAACAATCCACTGAAAACTAAAATGTGAGAAGCTTGTAAAACTAGTGAACTGTATTAAAGAAAACATATTTAAAAAAAATAATAGTAAAACTTGTAAAACATTTCTAATACTTATTCATTTTCGAGGTATTATTATTCGCTGATGAAAAACATGCAAAGTCATCCATTATACTAAAGACTGTGCCTGTTCGCTGAGCCACTTTTTACTAGTTAATCATTTCAATGAAGCACTAGCCACAAGATTAAAGTCTTTACCCGATCTCGGAACAAATTGGCCGGTTAATGAGATAGTCCGGAGTCGGGCGGCCCGGATTAAGCCTAAATGAATCAAAGTTTCGCCAGACCAGCCTCACACGCGATCGATGGGTCTCATGTATACTTTCTGCTAAGTTGCTCGCTGTATCCTTAATTAAATAAATTGATTAAATCTCGTTTCTTGTTCAGGCTGTTTGTCTGAACCATTACTCTCAATACTAGACGATGTTATCAATTGATTTAATTGCCAGCTGATTTTCTAATAAACTAATGACAATTAATCTTACTTTCGTGACCATATCTTTAAAAATTTCGCATTACTAGTGTAATAGTGTATCGTCCAATTATCGAAGTTATCACTGCTACCTTAAAATTCAAATGCATGTGCAAATAGATATATTGACACTATAAAAAAAATAAGGCTTTTAATTGATGACACTAAAGATGTCGTCAATAAATAATAAACTACTAAATAAATAAAAATCTGACGAGAGTAATCAGACGCAACAATTATGCTGATCTGTTTTATCTTTACCTATTTTTAGATTAGAATAAGGAGCATAATTGGTCCTTACTTTAATACAAACTTAGCGTAATCATAACTATGTACGTACATCAAACATTAATCTCCGCAAGAGCTGGCTTCCTAATAATTTGAGTCGAAAACGAAACGGAGTAGGAAAAGTTTATAATGCATGTTTTAAAAGTAAGGGTTTAGGGGAGCGGTTGGCAAGCCAAAGGGAAACCAAAAGCCTGCGAAAATCCCTAACACGTTAAATATACAATGAGAAGCGGTTTTTGGCCAGTTGCTCCGGTACGTTTTCATATGCTGAAACTTTAAATTCCAATAACTATGACTCCAATATGCTTTTATGCGATTATTAAATTTGTAAAATAAATATGTGTAAAAAAAGAACATGATATTAAAATTTCGTCTCTTTGAAATAGTATTTGGTTACATAAACATTTTTTTTTGTTTCATTTGATCCTGTTCTACGATAGAGAAATAATTCAATCTGTAACTATACTTGAGACCTTAGAACTGATGTCTCAATGTGGGTGGCGCATTTATGTTGTAGATGTCTATGGACTCCAGTAACCACTAAACACCAGGTGGGCTGTGAGCTCGTCCACCCATTCATCCATTTCTTAAGCAATAAAAAAAATTAGTAGCTGAATACTACGCTGTCAAATTGGTCTGCAATCTTGTAGATAGGCAAACATAATTTTTATTTAAAATAATGTGTACTAATTTACAAATCTATTGAGATCAGAAAGAATACAGTCAACTCTCTACTACACGGAGATGGGGTCAAACAAGTTGATAAACGAAGTATTCAAAAAAATACCATAAAGGAAATAGCTAGGAGCTGAGCCAAAGCATATTATAATCTGTGTCGACCTCATGGACGCCGACAGTAAAGGCCCTCCGATATCGCGAACTTGAAGCCAATGACAGGTAAAAGATATCGTAAGATCGTGAATAATGGAAGAATCTCTTTACAGTGGCCAAAATCCACGATGGAGAACCCAACCTCTCTACTTCCATTTAGTTTCAACTCATTTTCAATCTGAGATACACATTCACAACACGTGAACCACGTTAGTGCTGATAGTGTGCGTGTTTTTATGTACTAAAATCTCTGGCTTGGACCGGGTACCCTCCAGACTTGAGTTTTATTCCCAATTATTCGATTTTTTTACAAGTCTACGCTGGCAATCGTACAACCGGCTAAAACGCATTAGCTATCTAATGGCTGTGGCTTAATGGCTGTGCCATTAACGATATATTTTATTCTACACCTCCACACGTAAGGTTAAATTCCATATTGCTTTAGAACACGGCTGTCCAACTATTCAAACCAGAATGCAAACATAATTGCATTACTTAAAAAATAGTATGGTAATATCCATTCTGAGCGCAACGGAAACTTGCTCTACCACCAGCTGTGAAAGGAACTAGGAGGTTAGAAACTATGGAGATAGGTAGGAACTTTGATGAAAATACATATTACCACTTCGGGCAGATGACATCGGGGCCTGGAAACAAAAATATTATACCGCACCTTAAAAAAAACAGAATCTTATACTCTCATTTCGTGATTAATGACTCTGTAAGTTAAATAAAATTTTCATCAACTATGATTACTAATGGACACACTACCTCTTACGAATAAATTATTATTCCAAACAATAACTCATATTCAGCTTCAAACGTTTCAAACGATGTTTAAAATACTTAGCTACAATTAGCAGGAAATACGTTTTCTATGGTCTTTGTATTACTGAGTAACATTGATCAGTTTTGTTAAGATGAACAAACATGTTTGAAAAACAATAAAATGTATTGAAATACAAGGCGCGGCGTATCACGTAGACGACAACGAACAAAAACATGCTTTTCTTCGAACTCCAGCGGAAGGAAACAAATTTAGTTAATGGAGCAGTAGTTGTTACCCCACTTTCTAGTCCACGGGTGTGTCTCAATATGAAATATAGCGAAAAGTTTTCTTACCAAATGTCTTAACTCCACAACACAAGGATATCATTTAAACAACTCGGAAGCTCTTTGAATATTAGTCAATTAAAAATTAGGTTGAAAAATCAGAACGTATTTGTGCTTGAAAGGACAATCTAATAAGCCTTCTATACAATTTGAGGTATTGAGTAAAAATTTTGGTAGGTTTCACACTTTCGAAAAGATATTAAATGTAAAAAAAGTAAAAATAAATTAGTCTTGATATTGTATCAAAAAATCTCCCTATTTCCGTTCTCTCTGCTTGCAGTAGGTATTAGTTCTTTTTAGGTACTACTAAGATGCTGTATGACCTATAACATAATATAATTGAAACAAAGCTGTTAGAGGTAATTAAAAAAATTAAACTATGCTAATAGATTATGAATTTAATTAAATAAAAACAATCAAAAATATGCTGATAACGACGAACGATATCAACTCTAAGCCACTGGATCTAGAGAACTAGTTAGATATTTACAAAAAGGGTACTATGTCCTGTAACATAATAAAATACTGGAAAATGTGCATAATGGGGCACTGCTACAAACAAAAACCTTTCAGGTTTCCTTCTCTCAGGAAGCCGTTCCGATTATCAACCGAATCTAATTATGGAGAAATGTGGTCGTGAAAGCCATAGCTTTTGTATTACTCCCATTAGAATGTTTGTAACAACAAAATTTGCATAAAATTTGAGAAAATAAAGCGTAACATAGAATCTGTGGAATTTGTAGACAAAGTGACTTAAACGCACTTTCAATTATAAATATTCACTAGTTATTACTCAAGAAAATCCTTTGCCGAATTATTTTGAAGAGATTTAATGAGATGTTTACAATAGCGACTAATTTTAATACCAAGAAACAAGTTAATAGGCTTATCTAAATTGGAAAATCGAAATCTTAATGGAACTTGACTATATTTATACGTTATTTCATGGAAAACACCAGATTCTAAATTAACCTGAACGGTGAAAGGGCTTCGCTTGTTCAAAGCAGTTTAATTTGATTTTATCAAGTACATTATCTGTTTTGTAAGCGTGGCAACTCGGTATCTTAATATTGATATTCGTACTTTTGTATTGTAGATCTAGATAATATTGCCGATGTATTTTGCATTTTACTATGTGCGTGTCACTTCACTGCACACTTGCTTGCCTACAAATGAAAAAATAATAGTAAAAAGGACCTCAGAGGATAGAGAATATCATCTTACTAAGATTTTTCATAAATAGATTTAAGTGGTCATATCTTAGAAAGTAACGCTTCCAATCATTACGGTCGGGAACGGATACAATGTGCTGAACTATAATTTCGGCCATCTTCTCATTAGAAATGTGGAAACTCGTTTTCGCCAGCTGGTAATTTTCTAACCCAGTTTTGTCGTATAATTAGTACGAACTACTTACCTATGTCTTGGATCAATGTTATTACTACGATGTCTATTACTAAGTCTATAGACAAAGCGAATGCCGACACCCTTGAAACATGAGGTCAAAGTCGATTGCATTGTACAACGGCTGTATCGTTCTTCAAATTTAAACCCCTAACCGCATTATGTAGATAGAACTGTGGTAACTAACCTTGCGGGTTGACGATGAATCGATAACAATAACTTAAAAATATTAATTGTCACATTAAAAAAAATAAGACATTATGAAATGAGTTTAAATCGTGACCGAACAGGTACAATTCGAGACTCACCTCTTAAAAAACCGGACATTATGCTACAGCAGACTGCATGCTTCATGCACGTCTCGCTGCGGCGTTTTATGCTACATTATTTTCCGTGGAGCCCGGTTTATATTCCGCCGTTGTTGCAGACAAGCCCGCCAGGAATACAAATTCTAGACCAACCATGAAACGCTTGGCAAACGTCTCAAATGTATTACACGAAAAATACTTTGAGTAAACCGAAGATGACTGAAGTGTTTGATCGGGCCGGAACGAATTTAACGCTTCGATTGTTTTATTAACGAATTACTTTAAATTTAAATGAAGTACGCAAGAAGTACCAGCAGACGCTTAATTGAATTTTAATGTAAATAGAAATTTTTAAAGAGAGTGCTACTTATTTACTTTAACGAAAAGGATATAATATGAAAGATGATCGTTTTGTTCAACAGTTCTAATCTAGGACTTTCTCATGTACCTGAAACAAATATACGTAACAATAACATCCAAATTCCAAGAACCAACAATTTTTTACTTAGATGCTGACTTTAATTTAGAATTTACTCCGAATCCCATAATACATTAGCAATCATCACCAATCACTAGATATTTAATAATTTCATAGAAAAAATGAAACTTTATTAACTAATGTGAGCCCGTATGGATACTTCTTATCTCTACCACAAAGGAGTCAATTTGATGATTGAACATTCGTTATACAGTGAAGTTGTGATTTCGACCTTAAGTTTTGTCAATTAAAACAGTTTTTGCCACCTTTACGAGAAAAACAAAAGAGAAAAGTAACAAATGGAATGAATGTAAAGCTTTAGGTGTCAGTAATAAACGTAATATTTCGACCATCAGAAGAACAGTATGATAATGTAATCGGACGCCACGAACATATTTCTAAAAACACAGTAAATATTTTTTTGTAAATAATTTACTTACTCATATATTAACATTAACTACTTAGACAACTAATAATGTAAAATACAAAAATATTTTAACAATATACCTATAACTAATTTTAACCAACCAATAAACAAAATATATTTAAAATAAATAGGTTTAGCTAAAGCATGTAGGTAATACATTTATTTTATATATTTAAGTAAAAGGACTAGTTATAGGTATAATTATGATAGGACGGAACAGACTGAAATAATCTAATTTTAAACGAAATACATAATTAACGTATCAAATGATTACAGAATATTAATTGAATAAATGCAACTGACAACCCAAATTAACAACAACCCTGATTCTACTTAACGAAAGCATGTTCACGAAATCCGAAACATCCCACAATTATAATTTAAAGTAAAACCGATGATTAAATTTCAACGGAAACTCGGTCCGTACTCAGATCCACACAATGCAAACCGTAATAATTTCTTTGAAAGTTTAATTTACAAGCGAAGTTGGTGACGCCGAGTGTTAATATTTAAATGTAATTCATGTCGGGTCCAAGTCCCCTAAGGCGTAAGGTTTCTCAGCATTTGTCCTGAGGTAGTAAATCCCATCCTTCCTGTAACAAAACAATGACCGCCATATCTATAGTATGCTATTTATTTAGATTTTTTAACATACACATTATAAGTAACGGAAGAAAAAGTAGGATGTGTGGTATCTAAACTAGCACCATCCCATCAATCACTACGATTGGATATCATTAAAGGCGACTAAGAATTAACGATTATGGGCAGCTGCCTTCTCTCAGTATAATATATGAGAGATCAGTACACGAAACTGTGCCGCCTTTTCTAACACTCCATAACAACAATAAAACTACCACTGCAATACTACTATCACGACTAATAGGCAAACAAGCTCACGGTTTCTTTGTTTGTTTGTATAAGTATTGTCCTAACCTGCAAGACAGATAGCTGCTTCGTAGCAGTGAGGAGCAGAATATCAGTACCAGCCTACCCGTATAGGCTTACCTTAAACTCTAACACCAATAAAAAAAGTACTACCACTAATTCCATATTATGCAATACAAATATTCGTACGAACTCGTCACCAAATATTGAAGAATGAAGAAAATACAGATCAAAATATTGTTAAGTCGAAGTAATCATCTATGACGCCTGCACCAGAGTTCTTCACCAAAGAATTCGCTAATTTTGTAACGATCTCAAAGAAGAGTTTTTTGTTCAATTATGACTGAGATAATTATAAAGTTGGATTTAATGGGCTTAGTCACGAGCTCTGGCTAACGCTAATGGGTTTTGTCAGCAACTTGTTGTGATTAAACAATGTAGTGGTCGGTCATTTTGTACTTTCACGCAGATAGATAGACCAACCAACCAGACCAACTGCCTCATTGTTCAGCACTATTCTCAAAGCTTCGATTGCCTGTCTTAAAGAGGAAACTAGTTTCCATGTTGTACCTTATTAGGTACAACAGGTATATATTTATCCAAAACAATTTCGATAATCTCTCGAATCAGACGCCAGGAAAACAGTAGGTCTACCGTGACGTTTTCAAAAGCTTTGTATGCAAAATAATTATTGTAAAATGTACTTCTCATTATGTGAAGAAAAATTATAGTGGGGACGACGATTTAATTTTAATCGTACCATCACACCAGATTGTAATATGTCAAGGGTGTCCATAAAATATTTTCAAATACACTCAATATTTTAGACGGAGAATCACATCGAGTACATAAGCTTACATATGTTGTAGCCACTAACGCTCCTAGTGAATTATTTAAAAAAAAAATATAATACTACTAAAAGTTGCCACTTTATACAATATGTTTCTAATTGAAATAATTTTCATGGATTACTGTGTTCAAATTAACTTATTTATTTTGTCAGAAAATATATAATAATTATTTTTGATAGTTTTTTTACGAGCAAAACACATACAAAATTGGAGTCGGGACACGCAATAGAGGGGAAACCATTCCAAGAAGTAATGGCACCCTGAGAAGTCACACCGTAAATATAAAATATTCAGCAATTAAAATTGAAAGGAGACAATTAAATTTTTATAGTAGTTAGCTTTTGTTGTTTAGCACCGGAAAACGTGAGAAATCCAACTTTGCTCAAGTGAATTTTCGTTGAAATTTCTTTTACGGTTCATAATCTCTATGTTTTTGGACCGACATTTGAAAAGTTATGTGAGGAAGACACGCTTTGAGACTTTAAAAGTGCACGTCGCACCAAACACCAATACTTTTATGACTTTATTTATGACTAGTCTAGGATCGTATACCCATATAGGGTTTTAAAGGTTTTTTTTTATTCATTATACTTTACCACAGTGTCTTCAATGCACTTGACCTAAAATCGTACGCTTACCGCAACGTCACATAGACTCTATCGTGAACGAAAATAAAATATCAAACAACCGACTATCACATATCACTGATGTTCGTGTATTTATCTGAGCGTAGTTGTGGAAATGTGAAACTTACCCGTAATGTATATCAAAGCCACCCATGATAAGTTTTTCACCGGTTCCCTTACACGAACCCTGGTAGTACAGCTCGTCATAATTCTCACATCTTACTGCTGTGAAAGGCACGTCCGATATAATGGACTCGGAGAAGAACATGTGAGCGCGGTTGTGTGCACAAAGACCTTAAACAATCGAAAAGTTATTTTCACTTCTACTTCATATATTTGTTCTTGATTAACTTCTTTGGACCTGCCTCTAGATTAGTACACACATGAATACTATAATAATATATTATAAGTAAGGGTTTGTTGGAGATTTATGGGCTATTGATACCAATTTCCGCTAAAACGCTGTTTATAAACAGAAATAAAAAGATACGATCAAAGTGCAACTGAAAATCCTATTTGAGGAAAAATAATAGGTTTCACAAAAAACACTATTAATGGATCGTCACCTCTGTAATCGAAGCCGCATCCCGGCTGCCTGGTCCCTCCATTAGGATAGAAGTCAATATGTCCCAGGGGTGAGGCGAAGCCGAGGTAACCGCCGCAAGTGTGGATCACTTCCACGTGTCGCGCGTCATGCTTGTCGAGACGAGCATCTTTATTCCCCAAAGTGAATAGAGGTAATGCAGGGTCCAGACCTAAATTGCAAGATTAGATAATAAATAACTCAATTTTTCTATACTTATCTATTTATGGAGAAATTTCATCTAACTCTTTTATCTTTTTACTAATATAATGACTATTTATTTTCTTTTTATAAAAGTGGTAGCATTAAAGCTCTTCAATGCCTACTAACTAAAAAGGAAATATGCCTATTTATATGCTTTTGCCTATTTATAGATCGATTTTTCTATCAATATAAACACAAATTTTAGAATCTTTAGATTCACTACTGAACTTGTTTAGCCCACTGAGCATCGGCCGGGTCTTCTCAGTGTTTCGCGACTTTCGATCCGCTAGTAGATTCTGCGAAGCACTGTTCTTGCTAGGGCTAGTGTTACAAAATTCTCTCAGGTTGAGCCCGTGAGCTCATCTACCCGTCCGGGCGTTGCTGAAATATCTCCTCAGGCTATCAGCGAATGGGTAAGGAGAAAAATATTGAACTAGCATATTGAAAAAAAAATAACAAACATTACTTGCAAGGATTACTTATACGAACCAGTGATAGTATCAATAGGCCCTTTCTTCACATAAGCCCCGGCTATTCCTACCACATGGGCACCTAAGCTGTGTCCAATAAGGTGCACGTCGTTCATTGATACTCCTTCTCCGATGAGGTGATTAAG
The DNA here is from genome assembly GCF_030269925.1 of Bombyx mori. NCBI lineage: Eukaryota > Metazoa > Arthropoda > Insecta > Lepidoptera > Bombycidae > Bombyx > Bombyx mori. The sequence continues at coordinate 12,705,132 of NC_085111.1, forward strand.
AAAATCCGTCAGAATTTTACCCACACCCGCGACATTATAACTGGCTAGAATATAGTTTACGTTCGCAGCGTTACCCCAGTCTACTACGATGATGTTTAAGTCGCTTACGTTTAGATATGCTGAAAGAAAAAATAACTTCATACTTTATATAGGTCATAGATTAAGGGGGTAAGTAATACGTAAGTTAAAAAATATTTTCAAGTAACTTGAATTACGTAACAGTCAATAATATAAAAAATTAGGTAACTGAAAAATAAACATTGGAATGATGTCAGTAATTTTTCTGTTCTTATAAAATGGATGGCATTTGGTGTCCACTAAGGACGCCATATTTTTTAAATGTCTGTAATAATTGAGCTCTTATGATTGCACATGCAAAACCTTGTACATATATTACAAAATGTGTTAAGAGCAAATATTTAATATTGCATTTCAATATAAGCTAATTCTGTCCTGACCTATCGGACGAAAATCCCATTTGAAATTTAAAAAAAAAATAGTATTCTTATATTTCCATCCACTAGGAAACCCAAAATCCAAAAAGCCATATACAATTCTAATTACAGAAGATAGAGTCAGTGTCAAGCTTTAAACTTAATTTAATTTATTTACCTTCTTTAATGGACTCAGGCATAGGGCTGTCTCCGTGGTTTAACCATCCATGGGTAAGCACTTTCACCTTTTTGTTGAAATCGAAATTCGATTCTCGTAGCGACGCTGAGTCATTTATTTTGAGAACTTGATATTCAAAGGGATTTCTCCTGTAATTTGTACACTTTACTTGAATCTGTCTGTCCTCGGTTCAATGATAATCACCTCGCGTTACCTTACTAATTAATATTTCTTTTCTGAATCAGATTCTTTGTTTTTGTTTTCGCAAAAATACTTTGAGAAAAAGCATGTCAATCGTGTCGTACATTTCTCAATACACGTATTTGAAACTTTTAAAAGAAAACATTTAGAATAATGCCATCATAATTGACATTATGTGGATGGTAAAACTAAGCAAATAATAAACAACGCAGTCACGTAAGGAATTATCATTTTGAAGCAATTTAACAGACGGTCCCAGAATGCGTTGTTCAAGGTACATAGCAGTTCCTCTAATTTTAAGTACAGAAAATTTCATTTCACTCAAGCGTCACAGCAGAGCTTCAGACCAATAATAAAATATAGTATTAATTTATTACCTAGTAAAAAGTCTGAATTCCACATCTTGCTGGTACACCCAGCCCCATAGTCTAGTGTCGTTCAGTATAGGGGCTGGCGGGAACTTTTGAACACTGGCCAGCCACACAGGATCATAGGGCGATGGAGCATCCCATTTCACAGTTCCAGCCGAAGTTAGCGCTACGAAAATATTATTCATATTTCTTTAGGGAAAATCATTGTTTTCGTAGTTTCTTATTAGTTTCGTAGTTCTAATTGTAGGCACGATTTAGTGGTTACGGACATATATTTAGGATTCGAACAACTCGCGTATTGAAGGGTACTTCAATTTGTTCCAATATTTTAATTTTAAGGCACATTTATTAATCTTCAGACTAATCTGGTGGTAGGATCTCTTTTGAATTCGCGCGGGTAGGTACCACCTCCCTGCCTACTTCTGTCGTGAAGCAGTAATACGTTTCGGCTTGAAGGGTGGGACAGCCGTTGTAACTATACTGAGACGTTAGAACTCATATCTCAAGGTAGAACTCATATCTCATTTACATTGTAGATGTCTATGGGCTCCGGTAACAACTTAGCACCAGGTGGGCTGTGAGGTCGTCCACCCATCTAAGCAATAAAAAAAATCATATGCTACATTTTTATGTGACGTAAAAGAAAGCTTCCTTATTTATTTAGACTGATAATTTTGAAAGAGAATTCCAGAGTTTCTTATTAAGTTCTACAAGAGTCTGTCTATAGTCTGCATAAGGTGAGGGAGCGCGAGGTGGGCCTCTCCGAGCTATTATTACTAGTGCGATTTCCTCAACCACCATCAAAGGTATTAATTACTCTCCTTACCATATCTTCCTACCTCACTTTCTCGGTAATATTTATCACAAAGCAAGGCATATTGTACTGGTTCATACCACCGTTCTGCGCATTTTTGCGCGAAACAGTAATTTTACCGGGCAGTAATCTTTCTGAGGCGGTTAAGAGTTTGACCTCACATTTGAGTAGCATTCGGATTATGAGATCAATGCTTTTGATATTTTTTTTAAATCACATGTGTCGTGAATTGTCCTTCTTAGTTAATAAAAAAAGTAATAATTATATTAAGCATATAGTATTTAGAGAAAAGTAAATACATACGGAAAAGTATGGATATTTTTCGTCTCATGTAGGGCTACAGGCCAATTACCATGAAATTTTATCATACGGAGGCATAGCAGGCAGAAAAAAAATGTTACTAAAAAGTTAGTTCATTACACAATATATCTAATATTTCTTTCATTAATACGACTTTTACAGCTTAATTTCGCATTTTAAAATTATCATTATAGAAATTATATAATTAATAATATTAATATTATGTTTGACTTCTTTTTCCCTTGTAGGCAGACGAGCATACGGCCCACCTGATGGTGAGTGGTTACCGTCGCCCATGGACTTCAGCAATGCCAGGAACAGAGCCAAGCCGCTGCCTACCTTCAAGTACTCTCCACGAGCCTCTTTTGAAGAAGATTTTGTGCGATTTACACGTAAAAGTTCATTATGTTTGCGACTTGCGAAAACCGAAGAAAATACTTTATCTAACTTTATTGTTAAACAAGGTGATGGTAAAGGAGGTGAAGATGTAAACATCTTTACAGAAATAAAAGCGAATCTATTCGAACTAGCAACGTGATTACCTTAATTATTTTGCAAGTCACACACCGTTTTCAAAATAAGCGCTTAAGTAAAAGTCGAGTAATTAACATTCTAGAGGCTTATATTCTCTGTCTTCCAAGACTCCATAGTTAGCTTGGAGTTTAAAAGGTAGGTACTGAGGATGTAGATTTTATCATAATTTTTTACGAGTCACGTATATCAAGCCAATTTAAATGAAAGATTCAAATGACTAATGAATAATATTAAGGATCTGTACACAATTACAACATTATTTAATTCGACAAATAATACGTTCTAAGAAAAACTTAGATACGCTGTAAAAGTCTTACTAAAACATTTAAAAAAAACGAGTTGTGTCCTTAAAATTTAAAGAACAATTAACGGTTAATGACAATCAAACAAAATAATAGACAAACCTGCACAAAAGAAAACGAGCAACGGAATCATACCGTTTCGGTTTCCTGAGAAGAAACACCAGTACACGAACGGGAATAACCAAATTTCGGCACACCGAACGTAACTTGTTCAAACTTTAAACGTGTTAGAATGCTCATTTTGAAGCTAAATACAATTGGAGGACCGTCTGCGAGGACTCCAACATTTTCACTGGTCGAACGGCGCAAAGATAGAATTTAAATTTACGTAGCGGTATATCGCGAAGCATTACGATTCACAGAGCGGTCCACCTGCCTACCATCGATCATATTAATCAAACTGTGTCCCACTAAACTTTCTTGGACATTGTAACACGAGTCCACCTAGTCCATTAATTGGTCGAACTTATTTTATAATTAAATCGATTACATTAAAAATTCAATACCTAACAATACAAATACAAAAATCAGTATCTAGAGTAAAGTAAAAAAATTGCAAAGATTTCCGTAGCATTTTATATTAGTTCTCAGCTTATCCTATATAGTATATACCAATTATTTATATCACACTATATAAATTTATATTAAGCTTCGATCAATGTTTCTTGTCCGGTATTAGAAAAATCGAACAAACTAGATAGCAATAAATCCAGAAAAACTCTCAAAATTATTGGTTGGTTTAAAAATGAGAAAAGAATATTAATTTTGTGAGAATCCTGTGCGCCGCGGTGCTCATACTTTGAGTGTGAAATTATTTGATGATTCATTATTTGAAAGCCATTTATTTAGATTACGCAACTTTCCTGTTAGAACCAAATAGTCTTACCTCTCTCTTTCTTTCAGCCCACAGACGTCCACTACTGGATAGCCCGCATATCAAAAATGAATTTTGAAGTGAAACTTCTTTAGGCGCGTTGATTGTAAAATTTAACTCGCGACAGATTCGTTACGGCTAAAGAGAAAATATACAATTTAAGAAGAGCGAGAATGAGAAAATACACAGAGCATATCTCGAACCACTCAACCGTGGAGACAGGGACAGGACAAAGCAAGCTTTTTTTTTTTTTTTTTTTTTGTCAGGAGGAAATCGCCGGACTTCCGCCCTTCACTGGGGATGAAGGGCGGGGCATGTCGGAGTCGAACCGACTAAAACCTCCTGTCTCTCAACAACCAACGTCCAAACCTCGCATGAGACAAAACTCATGAAAAGGCAAAGGGGGGAAAGTGAAGCGTTTAGTGCGGAGCACATCTCTCCCATCACCCTCCCCCTCGGGACGCCGGACTGGCGGTCGTCGGCGCCACGACCACCAGCCCTCTCGGTCGGCAGGCTATCCGAAGCCCGCCTAGATGGCGCCGGTTAGAATGGTCTATCCTACGGAATACCCCGCTGGGTCAGAACCAGCGTGGGTTGAGGATAGCCGGCCTTCCATCACCCGGATGCTCATGCATAAAACGCGTGCAGAGCAGCTTGCACGTCGTCTTCTTAGGCCCCCTTCGCCGGTCCCCAGGCCGACATGTGAGGGGACCCGAAACACTTAGAGGGCCAGGGCTTGGGCGATGTCCGCCTCCCTGGCCCCCGCTCGACGGCGGCGGGCCTGTGCGTCTCTCACGCGCCCCGCCGCCTCCTTCTGCGAGATGGTGCACTCGCAGAAGTCGAGCATCGCCTTCCACGACTCGTCGTCACCGAGCATCGATGCCACAACACTCGGCAACAACAAGTCGTTTCCTATTTTTGCGACGAGGACACGGCGCCACCCCTCCCATGCGGGGCAGGCGACGAGCGTGTGCTCCGCCGTGTCCAAGTCGCAACCACAATGGTGGCACTCTGCCGTCGGCTCGGCTCCGATCCGGTGCAGGAACTCACCGAAGCAACCATGCCCAGTGAGCACCTGCGTGAGCCGGAAAGTGAGGCGTCCTCTGTCACGATTCACCCAGTTCACAAGAACCGGGCGAATCGCCTCGACGGTCCTACGACCAGCCGAAGGATCGGCCAGCCGTCTAGACCATGACTCCAGTACGGACCGCCGAGATTGGGCCCTCCGCGCTCTGACCACACTGGGGCTGGGACGCGCCACGCCCCGTACACGAAGGTCAGCCCGCCACTGATAGTCAGCAGCGAGCGCCTCCGACCCCAGGACCCAAGGCGGCGTCCCAGCCAGTACACACGCCGCCTCGAAAGAGATGGTGCGATAACCACGGATGACCCTGACCGCGATGGTGCGTTGCGGCCGTTGCAGCAGCTTCGCTACCCCCACGGCCAGGGACTGGCCCCACACGGGCGCCCCGTATAGGGCCATTGATCGCACCACCCCTGTATAGAGACGGCGCGTCACCTGGTCAGGCCCCCCAACATTGGGAAGGAGCCGGCTTAACGCGCCGGCCACCCCCAACAAACGAGGGACCAGGTTCTGAAAGTGAGCACGGAAGGTCCAACGACTGTCCAGAATGAGGCCGAGGTACTTCAACTGCACCCCGACCCCGATACGGACGCCTCCAACCACGATATGGGCATCGACAGGTGGCACTCTCCGGGGCCTGTGGAACCACATGGCCTCGGATTTACTGAGCGCCACGTCGAGGCCCAATCTCCTGATTTTGCCGACGACATGCGCCACCCCAGCCGTAGCAAGACGGGCAGACTCAGCAAAACTCCCCCCCCGGGCCACGACCAACGTGTCGTCTGCGTAACAGATTACGCTCAGGCCCGGGAGGAGGGCACCCCTCAGCACCCAGTCATACCCGATATTCCACAAAAGAGGGCCGAGCACCGACCCCTGTGGAACACCGCGCACGACCGGGAACCGGTGCACGATCCCACCGTGTCCGGTACACGTGACCGATCTGTCTTCCAAGTAGGAACCCACCAGCCGGCGAAGGTAGGGGGGCACTCCGTGTCGTTCCAGCGCCCCCCCTAGGACAAAGCAAGCTAGGTTGTTTCTTTTAAGCACAGCATTCCCTATTAGAAGTGAAATTTGATACAATACTCCACACCGCAAATGAAGTTTTACTTCTATTACGTGCAACATTTTCTAATCTTTACTAATATTATGGGTTAAAGTATGAAATTGTCGATTTGTTCTGAAAAATTTAAATTAATTTTTTTTTCTTTTAGCATATTATTATTTATTTAACCAAAATATCTACCATCATTATCTATACATTGCTGCCATCTAATAGGAAGGTCATTTATGCCTTTGCGATAGAACTCTGCTGATCTAGATTCTACAAACTGTGTCAAAGCATTTAGTACTGCCTCCTGGGAAAAAAACTTTTTATCACGTAGAAAATTGTCCAAATCACGAAAAAAATGATAGTCCGATGGAGCAAGGTCTGGCGAATACGGAGGGTGACGAATGATTTCTAATTGCAGTTCCTGTAGAGTTAAAACGGTTTCTCGTGCAGTATGAATGTCTCGCCTTATCATGAAGCATAAATCGGGGCTGTTTCACTGCAAGTTTAGCTATCATTGTTCGGAGTTCGGCACAGTAGACATCTGACGTTATTGCTTCACCAGATCGGAGAAAGTTACAGTGAATAACACCATGCTGAGACCAGTTACTATTACCTTTTTATTGGTAATATTTGCTTTAGGACACTGTTGCGGCGTCTGACCTGGGGTCAGCCATTGCATTTTTAGCTTACGGTTATCGTAAAGAATCCACTTTTCATTACATGTCACAATTCGATACAATATTCCTTCATTTCTGTAACAATTCAACAATGCAACACAAGTTTCAACACGCGTTTCTTTCTGCAGATCAGTCAAATCATAAGGCACCCTTTTTTTGTATTTTTATATTTTTATTGATTTGACGCAAATGAGTCAATATTGTTGGTAAGGTAACGTTAAACCATGCCGCTGTCCTGGATAGTTTGGCTCTGATCGGCTTCCACCATATCTTTCAATTCATTTTTATTCACATGTGTTAGCGGTCTTCCACGTGGTTCGATATTCAAGTCAAAATTTCCATCTCGAAAGCGTTTAAACCAAATCGCAGGGTGCATTCATTAGCAGTCCCAAATTTTTTAAAAGAAGAACCTCATAAGTAGGTACCATTTGAAAAAAAGGAATGTGTGGTATCGTGGGACACCGGATAGGAACGAAGTTCCTTATTATAAAAATATTAATTTTAAGTTCTAATCGAGGTATAAAGAGAGTAATTATTCGGGTTCTTACTGGTGGTAGGACCTCTTGTGAGTCCACGCGGGTGGGTACCACCACCCTGCCTATTTCTGCCGTGAAGCAGTAATGCGTTTCGGTTCGGGCGGGGCAGCCGTTGTAACTATACTTGAGACCTTAGAACTTATATCTCAAGGTGGATGGCGCATCTACGTGGTGGATGTCTACGGGCTCCGGTAACCACTTAACACCAGGTGGGTTGTGAACTCGTCCACCCGTCTAAGCAATAAACAAAAATATTGTCAATTCGAAGTACCTATTTTATTAAAACGGCAATTTCATACTTTATTATTGATATAAAGCTGAAGAGTTTGTTTGTTTGTTTGTTTGGTTGAACGCACTAATCTCAGGAACTAGTTACTGGTCCGATTTGAAAAATTCTTTCAGTGTCAGATAGCTCATTTATTGAGGAAGGCTATATGAGTCGACTATTATCAAAGCCAGCAATGTGACTTTTAACAATTATTGGTAAATCAGAAAAACGAACTATTGACTTTGTATTCCATTGGCAGTCACAAAACTCTTCTGAACGACATCTTAGATAAATAACAGGTTAAGTTAATACTTTATTTAATGCAGGTTTTGAACCGTATTCTTTGAAGGAGACGATTATATTCAAATCAATCTATATTGCCATATCAATAACATTTTTTTGTCCAAATGCACAGATTGCCACCTTTGATAATAGACGACTCATATAAAGCTTTATAACATCACGTTAAGACCAACACAAGCGTGGCACCAATAAAGAATGTTTCAAAATCAGGGTTATTTTCCCTTTTGAGAGCTGCCGCTGCGTGCGCTGCGGAAACGGTTAAAGTTTTTCTCTTTTAAAAAAAGTCCGCAACAGCATATGTCTATATTTTAAGGTTAACTCAGTATAACGTCTTTTATTGTAACCAAATATGTTCTAAAATAAAGCATTATTTGTGAAGGTGTTTTTATGAAGATGATATTAATCCCTATCCAAATAAATACGTTATTCATTACAAGTATTTCATTTTAAAGAAATTTCCCGTCACTTGATTTGAATGAGTAAGTATCTCGCTATGAGTATTTTAATGAGTATGAGAAAATATCGCAGTTTTAAAATAGGATCGCAGCAAAATAATGATCAAGAGCGTAATATTGATGTACAAGGCGCCGGCCAGCCGGAGCGTAGCAGCACAGAATAAGAAGAATAACAATAAACACCCACATCACTTCAAGATAGGCTTTGAAAATTATAGATTTTTCTGGATTTCCAGGATCCCAACATCAGATTTTGATGATTATGTACCGTTCGAGAAGTCTACCCTTTCGAAAAAAAAAAGAAAAAGAATTATCAGAATCGGTTCAAACATTCAACAACAATTTTTTAAAAAGATTTTATGACCTGGTAACTGAGACCTTTAAGTCATGTCTTATTTTAATTTATATTATTCATATTTTTATGAAAAATGATATTATGGAGTGAAATGAAATAAAGATGATTAATTTGAGACACTAATCAACTGGGATGAAATTAAATGAAATGAATTGAGATGATATGGGATGAAATATAATCGCAGTAAAATGGTGGTCATTTCCTAAGATTTTTTCAGTGGACTTTTTGGAGGATCCCTAGAAGTTACGTCCAGCGGCTTTGTTTCATTTTCCCACATTTGTGCACTTTCACAGATATTAAACAGTTAATAAACCACCATTATTACACATTTAAACCTGAAGAAACACTAATTAGACAAAATAAAACAAATCACCCAACTTCACTCCTCGCGTTCCCGCCAAAAAGTCCCCTTCCTGTATTGGAAAAACGACACAAAAGATTATACACTAATATTTACCAATACTAGGCCCTGTGCCTAAACATATCTCTATTTAGTCTCGAGCCACTGATAATGGCCATTTTCCAATTACAGCACAAGAGACAATTAACAATTACAATTACAAGACAATTAACCATTACTTAATGGTAGTTTTCCAATTACAGAGCATAATGCGACTCAGTGACGCACAATGCCGAATTATGCTGAAGCTTAGTTGAGCATTATGCCGCATAATGCGCTCTTGTGCTGTAATTGGAAAACGGCCAATATTACACTTGTCCAAATCAGTGTCTCAAATATATTAAGTGTATAATCTATGATTAAGTGTATAATCTATGGTCCAGTCGTCCCCCGCTAGACGTGCGCTAATCATGTTCGGAACTGGATTGAACATGACATCGTTCTTTTGAGTGTCGGAACTAGTTCCAGTAAACATGTTCGCGGAACTGTTTAGTTCCACGAACATGTTAAGGCTAGTAGCTGTTTGTAGTTTGTAGCTGTTTAGTTCCGCGGACATATTAAGTCTAGTAGCTGTTTGAAGCTGTTTAGTGCCGCGGACATGTTAAGTCTAGTAGCTGTTTGTAGTGTAGCGAATCACGTATTAAGTTATTATTTATTACACAATATTTTTCAAAAAAGGTATTAAAAATACAATTTTTTAAAAGCACTATATAAAAATAGATTGCCGCTTATGGTAATTATTATTGTAATTATTATTTTGTAAGGTTTTTAGTTTAAGGTTCATTGTTACAGCTGGTTGCATAATTTATTAATGTACTCTAATTACTTTGTCATAATTTCAACTACTCTACTACTTTCATTATTTTTCAATGTATTGTACGATGCACCGGAAACTATAACCTATCAGTTGTTAATTAAAATACCACGTTATTCTGATATACAACTTAAATTGAGCTCGTTGTAGCCTTACAACCTTTTTCCCATAACCGAGATACCGAATAGCGAAAGTGGTGAATGTTTTAAAATTCTCTAATTTTGAATTATGATTTTCTAAAAAATGGTCTACAAACACTTAAGGTTAAGTGCTCGTAGGAATGATGCATGGTCAAGGTCAAAATCCATAGCAAAACATTTTAATTTATTCAACTATCGACTGTAACACGTAGGTCGTAGAGCATAACTTCAATATTAATAAAAATGTAATATGAAAGAGCTCCACACGCAGTTTCATGCACTCGCTCCATCTCACTCCCTCGTATTCGTGCCATATGTCGCCTTATCTCTTTACGTGGACTCGTGTCGGTTCGAGACTCGTTCGGGTGGACTCGCCGCGCCACGCCTCCGCGCCGCGCGGTACCTATGCTCTAATCATGTCCGCATGTCCGTCATGTTCAACGCGTTCGTAGTTCCTGCATAACAGTACACTTGGAATGGAAATGGAACTGTCTGAACATGTTAATTTTGACAACTCGGATTGAATGATATAGTTCCATATGAGGACATAGTTCCAGGAACTATTTAGGTCCGGAACTACGCATGTCTATCCCCGCTGAATCGGCCTGATAAGATAATTCATGTCCTATATAAGCGGCATGTTTAATATCCCGAGTATATCAATAACTTCTTCGAATAACTAGTTATTTTATGATCTGAATATACATTTATTTTAGTGTATTTTAAAGTTAACACTAAATATCAATAGGCATTTAATTCATACTCATAGTACTTACCAAGCTGTGAAAGACTAATTTTGATCTAAAACAAACGTGGTGGAATACTGTACATAAAACAACGTTAACGATGGAAAATTCGAAAATATTGGAATTTTTGGAATTGGTAGGGCGCCTTAAGGTGAGACAGTTTTTTATTCACACGCAGTCAAGACGAGCGGCCTATTTGTTGTTAAATGGCCATCGTCGCTCGTGGACATCAGCAATTTTGAACCCCATATATGGCTCATTTTAAAATTTTATTTGAAGAAAAACGACGATTCAATAAGGTATAAACGGATAAGTCCTTTGTGGACAGCACAGAGGCCAGGTCGTGACAATGGCATCGTCGATGTGCATTAAGAGGTGACCATTCACCATTCAGTGGCCGTATGCCCGTATGCCTATTAAGATAGTAGAAAACTCAGCCTGATTTGGTATTTGGTTTATTTATTGTTCTAATTATGATAAAAAATATTTTTGTACCATTCCCAATCAATTCGTTATGTAATTTCTTGTTACAAACATTTACATTACCAAACTTCGTTTATAAATACGTAAAAAAATCATCTTCAATTCCTTTGTCAAAATTTTTATCTACCCTCTGATTTAACCTCTATTGACTGTTATTGATTGTTATCTCTTAATAGATAAAAACAGGAATATAGAATTTATAGAGTATATATCGTCGGCTTATTGCAAGAAGTCATTATGTGACATATTCAATATTTTGGGAAAACGGCATTTTAGTTGGAATTAGTTAGTGGTTATGTTGATTAGCCCATATTATCCTTCATACATAATTACTGTGAGAAAAATTGAATGTTTTGGATTGCTTAATATGTATATTAATTAAAACAAGTGAGAGTCGGTAGTTATATAACATTATATATTATTTATAAACTAAAACTAAAAGTTAATGACTTCTTGCTACTGTAAGTCGGTTTTATATGTGAATTAATTATTTCTTAAATTAAAATAAAACAACAAAATACTTATCAAACCTTATTGAAATAAACAAAAACGAATAATAACATAATAATCAAAAACATTTTTTTCATAACAGTTGACGTAAGAACTTGCAATAGCTAATATTGCCAAGTACTCACGACAACTTCGCAGTCTCAAAAGTTTTACATAATATTATTTTTATTTTATTGCTCAGATGGGTGTACGAGTTCACAGCCCACCTGGTGTTAAGTGGTCTCTGGAGCCCATAGACATCTACAACGTAAATGCGCCACCCACCTTGAGATATAAGTTCTAAGGTATCAGTATGGTCACAACGGGTGCCCCACCCTTGAAGCCGAAACGTAATACTGCTTCTCGGCCGAAATAGGCGGGGTTGTGGTACCCACCCGTACGGACTCACTAGAGGTGTTACCACCAGTAATTACGCAAATTATAATTATGCGAGTTTGATTTTTATTACACGATATTATTCCTTCACCGTGGAAGTAGATCGTAAACATATTTTGTTAAGTACGTATTTCATCAGAAAAATTGGTACCCGCCTGCTGGATTCGAACACCGATGCATCGCTAGATACGAATGCATCGGACGTCTTATCTTTTAGGCCAGGATGACTTCAATAATAAACTAAAAATTATTTTCTTCTCCCTGTTAGTCAATCACTCATGTATTCATTCAATCATGTATTTTTTAATGAAAATTAGGAACTGAGCTTAAACACCATACAAAAACATAAAACAAATAAAAAAAGAGCTAGGTTAAAAAAACTGTATCAGAGGTTTCTTCTTCATTAAGATAATTTGGACCTTCTTTATCAGGTATATTATTATACCAATGCTGTAGCTCTGCAGGCTAGGTCCTTAAAATTGGAAACGTCGTCATACCTATATTGAACAATGTTAGGCCGGTTTGACTTATTATACATTAATTTGTTTCTCAACTCTTTTAGGTTCAAGATATCAGAGTGGCTCATAGGTTCATACGGCTTCTTTGCTGTTTTTTTCTTGTTTAGCTTTCTGTTCGATCTAGTCAATCTTAAAACATTACAGAGGTCTATCATAGAAAAAATTGGCATAAGACGCATTTGATTCTCGATAGAACTATGCATATTATCGACCTCCATATTATTATTCTGTGTATGGCCCAATTCTAAATACTTATGTTCAATCACCTCAAGGTGGGTAACTTGAACTAAGTATAGCATTAAGCATAACAGAAACTGATTACGTTTTTGCATCAGCTCGCTGAGTTTCGCGCCGGATCTTCTCAGCGGGTCGCGATTCCGATCCGGTAGTAGATTCATTCGCGAAGCAGCTGTTCTTGAGTTGTTAGGTCTTTTTCGGAGGCGCACGGACAGCTGTTAGCAAATCCCACCCCTCTTGGCTGGGCCTTTGATAGCCCACATGTCCTGGTGAATCTGGAAAGGCCTCCGGGCCACCAGTAATCCTTCAATCCTAAAAAAATTTAAAAAAGCCTGTCTGGTGTTACAGTGTAGACTGCAGCTCATAGAGATCTCAACGTGAATGCCACCACCCATATTAAGACCCGAAATCTAAATCTAAATTGTTCCGTATGCTGCTTCGCTTCGATGGTGGTACCAACTTGTACGGGCTTTCCATACGCCATACCAACCATCCTATCAGTAAATACAAGTTGGCAATCGTAGTCCACTGGTATGATTCTCAGATAACGATGTTGCCCGTTCTCCAGTGTATCATTTAACGTCTTCTACACTCGTGGAAAGAATGATGCTATTGTAGATCAGGTGTTTGCTTGCTAGGTTTTTTATTTATTGCTTAGATGTGTGGATGGCCTTGCAGCCCACCTGGTGTTAAGTGGTTATTGGAGCCCATAGACATCTACAACGTAAATGCGCCACACACCTTGAGATACAAGTTCTAAGGTCTCAGTATAGTTACAACGGCTGCCCCACCCTTCAAACCGAAACGCATTACTGCTTCACGGCAGAAATAGGCGGGGCGGTGGTACCTACCCGTGCGGACTCACAAAAGGTCCTACCACCAGTAATAGGTTGTTCGGAACTTCAATTGCTCCAACATCTTGCTTCCTTGTCCTTGTTTGAAACATTTATTTCGTTGCATTTTGTCAGAAATCATTAACTTCTATAACAGGTGTGGTAATCAACGTATCTTGCCGCAAACTGAGCGAGCGAGGCAGTACTCTTTCGTCCCGCGTAAACCCACCCTCACCCGCGTTCGTCGGGTTCGTCTTATGCCCCGTGTTCCCTAGACAAGCTGTTTTGTCGCATTTCACCAAACCCTAAATTATAACTCACTAAACTACAACCGAGGTACCACTTAGCCTGCAAGAAGTTACTATGTTCTTTTAATCGATGTTAACTTATTAAAATCATGCCATCAACAAAATGGAAAAAATAATGAAAAAGAATAAATGATTTTATGGAAATCTTAATATTATGATTTATATTATATTAATATGGATAAAAATCATTAAGATTACTTATTGTGCATTTCTGATGAAATGATTCATTACAGAAACTAACTAAATGTAAATAATGAATTTTATCGAAATACAATTTTAAGTTATATTATACTACATTGTTTTGATAAAATTAATTAGATGCTGAAAATGAGTTCTGTAATGTAATGTATGCTGTTTTTAAATAATTATTCATTTAATAAAAATAACTAGTGCTGCTTAGTGAATCTTTGTAAATGCCTGACTTCCAAAGTTGCAATTATCAATTTTCTACCAAAGACGTAACGGCTAAAATTGGCCAGCTAGAAATTAGCGTGTTTTTGCATTTTGTAGAATATGCAAAAATGAGCCCATTATAGATAAAAACGCATTTAGTGATTTTTTGCAGTTAATGAGTTCTTGCAATAAGCCGACGATATTAATAGTGTCTTAACAGTAAAGTAATTAAATAATGTATTTCCTAAGATCAATTGTGGAGCCGAAGGCAGGTCGATCTTAGTTTAGTATAAAATTTAGACTGAAAAATAATTATATAAGTATTCTTTCAAGCTATTGATATAATTCTTAAACCAATATCTACACGGTTCTATCAAAATTAATGTTTAACAATTTGAGGGCTGCCTCTGTAGGCAGTGGCTCTGCTCCTGGCATTGCTGAAGTCCATGGGCGACGGTAACCACTCACCATCAGGTGCGCCGTATGCTCGTCTGCCTACAAGGGCAATAAAAATAATAATAATAATTCACCTGGCTGTTGAGTGGTATAAAATCATAGTTAAAACAAATTCACACAGGTATTATAGTGAAGAGCTATATCTATCCCATTCTCCCCTTTCCATATCATTTCCATAATACGGTGGTGAGTTTCAGCAATATGTGAGCTTAGTATGTGCATCTAACTTCCAGGGCCATGTACATACTCTTCATATTTGAAATTGTGTATCGTATATAAATTATATGTGGAGATAGCTGCGATTTCTCATTAGCATTAATGCATGTGACTACATAACAAAATCAATTAGTACCAATGAATCAAATTAGCAAAAATTAGTAAAGTAACATTATTTTGTACTATAATCAATACAACCTTATCAATCTGTTTCAGCATGTCAAAAGAACGGGTTGGATCCTCTGTGATATTAATGATTGTGAGACAATAGCCGGCCACATGTACAGGATGGGAATCATGACATTCTTACTAACAGAAGAAAATAATCCTACTAAATTGGACAGAATAAAATGTCTTCAAATAGGTGAATTGCCATTGTGAACAATATTAATTTAACATATTAATGCTCAGCCTACCATTTTAATATATTAGAAATTTATTTAAATAGAATCAGGTGGACCACAGGCATGTATACTTTATGTGACAATCAAAAATGATTTTATGCTGCTAGTTACTTCCATATATCCAGTATTGACTTTACATTATGCTGCTAATATAATTATCTTTCTCCCTTAATGCTAAAAAAATATTTATTTATATATTGTTGTTGCGTGCAACCTCTTCGACAGGACATGTGACCTACAATAAGGGAACGTACCCATATTACGTGACCCGTTTAGGGGGGGGAGCGCAGTCTTTAAAATACTACGGTCAGTCACAGGAGCAGGGGGGTGGCTCAGGTTTTTGTCACGTAGTCGATTTTAGTGAGAGAATGTTGTTCTTTTTTATAATACATAATTCACTAGTAATTTAAGTGTGCATGCAGTCTTATGCAATAAAGACGAGTATGTAACATTTTTTTTTCAATTTTTGCCTGTGCAATGTTTAAAAATCATAATTATGAATTACTACGTGAAAACTAAAGGGGGAGAGAGGGGGTTTTGGCATATACTACGAGTGATCACCAAGGGGAGGGAGAAGTCGAAAAAACTAAAAAAATAGGTCACGTAGTATGGGTACGTTCCCTAACAAGAAGACATAGACTGGAGACTTGGCATTGTGACTTTTTTTAGACTTAACAAGACCACAGAAAAAAAAGTGAAAATGGTTGATTCTATTATTTCTAAAAACAAGTATTAGAACCTTATTACCTTAATGGAGGACAAACAAATGAACTGACTGTTCATATACAATTATAGTGAAGTGCTAATTGCTGTTTCGAAGCTATTATTTGTGGTGAGGTATCATATGAGCTCCATTCCAGCATCCTCATTCTAATTTGAGGTGTCAAGGCCACTCCATTTGAATGAACTCCGTTGTGAATAAGTTTTCACCAATTGACTGGCAAGCCAGTTATTACTATTACTCTAAGCTGTACATTAAGAGAGAATAGTAATTAATATTACATGTAGCAATATCAATTATATCAGGTAGAGTTTCTTCCTTTTGTATGGTAAATCTCATCTGTCGTTTTTACAAGCTTATAGTATTATGAGTTTCTGTATGGTTTAAGTGATGAATTATAGTCATTAGTGCCGAGTGACATAGTTTACAACCAATAGTCTAAATAGCTTATCATATAATTATCATACTTTTGTGATTTACAGCTCTCATTCACGACTTGGCTGAGTGCATTGTTGGAGACCTCACACCTCACTGTGGAGTGAGTCCTGAAGAAAAACACAGAAGAGAAGATGAGGCCATGAAGACAATTTCAGGACTAACTGGAATTGCTGGTGATAGAATGTATGAATTATACAAAGTAAGAGAACAATTTATATGATATATGTAGAAGGACATATTTCTTTTTTAATGGCACATTTTTGCGACCATAAATAATGATTTTACTATGCTACAACAGGATGTGTATATTTTAAAGTACAGTCGACAAGAAGGGTAATTGAGATAGCAAAATAATAAGAACAGTGTTTATTTTACTGTTTTGACAAAATTATTTTTAATGGCCTTTTCAGTTACTTAAAATTTATGCAATTTGCTTAAAATATTATATAATGAAAAGAAAGCCTTGCCAGATGGCAGCTTGGTTGTGCTCATAGCAATACTGATGTTTATGAGTGACAGTGACTCCTTAACATCACTTGGACCTTATACTTATTTACCTATATTGGCAATGAAATACTAAAAGATGTCTTAATTTTGCCAACACAAGGATCCATGAATATAGGAAGATAAGATTGAATTCCGCCCACACGTCACTGTGAATGTCAAGAAATATATTAATACATAACTACTCGTCCACCTCTTATTGTATGTTGTAGTATATAAGAACTTTCGACGAAATGCTAGTAACGACTGCTTAAAATGTAGTGCGTCATTTTACACGCTAACAACAACACAAAACATCAAAAAATATATAAAAAGATAATTGTCTCAGTCTGTCATTAATTATTATTTTATTTTTAGGAATACGAAGACCAAAGTTCACCTGAGGCTAAATTTGCTAAAGACTTGGACCGTTATGATATGATCCTACAAGCATTTGAGTACGAAAAACGTGAAAATACTCCAAAGAAATGTCAAGAGTTCTTTACTGCAACAGAGGGAAAATTTGACCACCCGTTTATACAAGATTTAGTCAAAGAACTGTACTTGCAAAGAGAAATCTTTGAGAAACATACCGTTGTCAATGGTCATGTGTAAATGCATAATTATAGTACATAACTTATATGAAATATGATTCCTCAAAGCATAATATAATTTTGTCTAGCATGGCTAGATGTGATGGCTATAGGCTGCCTATCTATTATTTTTTATCTTTTATTCTTTTCTAAATGTAGGAAATTATTATTGTTATAAAGGCTAACCTTTTTAAGTTTCTCAGAAACTGATGCTTTCATAATAAAAACTTTCGTTGCTAAGCACATCATATTAATTGTATTTAATTACAAATATTTAAATGTTACCTTCAAAAGTAAATGACAAAGTTATTGTAATGTTATTAATTATAAGTTATTAATACATATTACTCTCGACATTAAATAAAAATGTACTTAAGGACGTCTGTTTAATTTAGAATCTAATTTACATAAATATTATTTTCGTCAAACTTAGCTTTCGGTGTGATTTCTTTGTGAAATACCAATTAAGAGCTGTGTATCATTATATCGTAAAGTAGTTTGAAGGGAACCAATTTAAGAAAACAGCATAATAACAGCATTGGCACATAAAAAAATATCAATTTTATCTTTGAAAATTATTCGATTCGATCAATTATTTCGAATTTATTTCTCTGTTATTTAAAGGATTTATGCGTATAAGTTGTTCTCTTAAACGAGTATAGGTTCTGATGATTCTAAATACTTCTTACTTCTAGACACTTCTAGTATTCACGATTGATAATATTCATAAAAGATAAAAACTCGTTTTCGTTTAAAAGTGTACGGCATGAAGCTAACTTATGCGGGATTTACATTACGAAATTAGTGTCATGCTCTAGTGAGCTGAGCTCAGTTTCACGAAAGTAGTTTTGATATATGCGAAAGTAATTTCGTTAAAAAATTAGTGTCTCGAAATCCACAGTATCGCAGTAACCAGGGGGGTGCAACTCCCATACAAAGGAAAAGAACATTCAACTAGCGTCATCTTTAGGAACCGGCGAGGTCATTTTTGAAACGTTTTGGCCTTAATGAACTAATAAACCCACTAGATGGCAGATACGAGTTCTGACTCAAAAAAAATATTAGCGTACTTTAAAGCAGTGCTTCCACTTTTAAGGAATTCTCCCTTTTTTAGGGAAAAATAGCTGATATTTTGGATGATAAAGACAATTTAAAAAATACCAGGATTTAGGATATTTCGGTGTAAAAAGCAAAGCCTATACTAGTAACTCTTGTGAATTTTAAAATAAACGATAATTAAAGTAAAACAATGAACATTTTATTCTATGGAGAGAATGACATTAAGTCGAGTTGACAAGTAAAAGAATAAAACAGAGTTGTGTATAAAAACTATAAAGAAGGCTTGATTCAACAGTAACCCTCTAGTAAAGTAAATCATAGATTAAGCCACTGCTTTTTTCTTAGGGATTCCCCAGAATCCCAATAAGTATAATCCGCCAAATTTTTATTTACCTATTTTCGTAATATATTAAGTGTATAATCTATGGCAGTAACCATGGCGCCTTCAGCATCAAAGCTATAATTTGCTATATTCAATGTAGCTAAAGAAATGCTTATATACCTATAAACTTAATAAAAGACTATCAAGAAAAAAAAGTTGGTAGATTCGAGGATGGTCAACAAGAAGGCATTTAAGTTCAATGAAGTTAGTCTGAATTAGCAAATGAAGATCCTGAGAGTTATAAAAACTATTTTCGAATGAGTGAAGATAATTTTGATTTTTTACTGTAGGTGTTTCGGATTCCAGAGACACCCTTGTCGCTGATATTCATTAATAAGACCAATTTTTTTTTCTGTACTCCATCGGTGGTTTGCCATTTTCAAGGCTTGAAGCGCGTCCGAACTAACAATACACACGTCCGCACAGCGCAGGCCCTTTCGCCAAAAAATCGCGCAGGGTACGAAACTAATTTGCATGCATTACGAAAGTTTTAAATTACACGTGAAACTGTTGGTAAAACTAATGTCACGAAATTAATTTCATGCCACTAATTTCGTAATGTAAATTCGCCTTAACAAATGCCAACCGACTAAACAAGCTGTAGAGATGTTTCAATTTCATACCAGAAAGAGCGCATTATTGATCAAGACTTAATAACTATTGTACCAATATACGCGTTGGCGTAACCTTCAGCACTTTACTAATCGATTTCAATGATTTGTTAATTTTTCAATTTATTCATTCATTTATCAATTCGTGTATTTCTAATTGTATTAATCAATAAACTTGACTTTAATAAACACCTTTGTAAGCTACCTAGTAGTTTAGCTTTTTAATCATTTCGATTTTAGGTTCTGTAATATATCACATTAATTTTCAAAACTGCTTGAACAGTAAATAATATTCGTTTACTGGGTATAATAAGTACCTATACAGTTACGGTGGTGATTTTTTTTATATTGCGTCAAGTATAGCCAGGTGTGTCTTGGTTTTTGGGAACAATACCCGTATCAAATATATTAAGTGTATAATCTATGCCCGTATCCATGGACTAGTGGGTATTGTTGGTTAACAAAAGTTTGACAATTGACAATAAACAAAGAGTATAATTATATGTATGTGTATGTGTCAAATACATGGTGTGTGTGTGTAATGTTTTTTAAATTGATATAAAGTATGTTTCATGCATAATTAAAAAAAAAATTAGCAAAATGCACTCCTCCTCTGTATTCTCTATAAGTGTGGGAAATTTTTTAATCCTCCGCGCAATTTTCGTAAAAAGTGGTACAGTTTTTGCTTCACGTATTAATATATAGATAATGGCTATGTGCACGACAGTGGCGCCCTCTAGACTGAATATGAAATCGTGTCGGTTTTTTTGTTCAAAGTAATTAAATATAGCTATATTAGTAATAGTCGTTAGAAGACATATAAATAAAAAAGTAAAACTATACATATATATTTATATACATCATAACTAACGAGTACCTAATGCTGTCCCCACCAAATACTTCACATGTAGCCAATATTAAAATTGACTAATGTTTAAAGTCTGTGGTCAAATTCCGAATAGATTAATATTGTTTGTCTATAATGTTATTTATTTATAGTGTAAGTTTTGGCGAAATCTGTGATTATATTATAGAAATATAATAGTATTTGACAATAGAACCATAATAATGTTTAAACATACAATTTCCATTAACATTATAGTCGAATTTTGACTACTGCAGGACCACTAGTACAGTCTAAAAGCTCAATTAATTACTATGTGCATTCTTTAATAATTAAAAACGTATCTTATATTTTTAAGATTTTATTATAAAAAAGGATTTTGGGTTGCACAATTCTATACATACAAACCTATTCAGTCAAAATCAACATTCAAGATTTGCATAAATACTAATACATATATGATTGTGACAATCCTCACACCACTTTTTGATATTCAGATCATTCTCAGTTTCAACTCAGCTCCGCTTTCATAACATGTAGTTTAATACTAAAGAAAACTTGTTAATCCATAAATTAGGCTTTATTTAACTGAATATTTGTGAATTACTATTAAATTTTAGAATTGCTTACAACATATCACTTGATAAAAATTTTCACTCTTGACGAACAAGCTCAATTTTAATGTTGACACATAATAAAAATAGAGCAGTCAAGAATTTCTTAAATATGAGATTAATTTGCTGCTTGCTTATGATGTTTCTTTGCTGCTAACTCTTCCTCTTTTTTTCGTTGTTTTTCTCGCATTAATTCAGCATCCCTGAAATTAACAGAAAGGTTTAATACACTGTCGCTATCAAAGAGATATTGTTGATAAATGTTTTTGTAAGGCAAACTATTTTTCTCTAAAAAGTATATAATACTATTCATCTATACTTTTGTATTGTAATGTATATATATGCATGATAAAAAAAGTAATGAAACAATATTATCAAGTTATAAATATCATCAAACTCTATTGAAATTAGTAGACGTTTTTAGACGTTTTTTACTGCAGGTGTCAGCCTGAAATCCCGATACAACACAAATGAAGGATGCTCCAGAGAATGGATAGTAACATTCTCAGATCATTAAGCCAAGAGTACTGCCAATCACCAAAGAGTGTTTATTGGTGGTAGGGCCTATTCTAACAATCACAAGTAAATTCCAATGCCATTTCAGCCTTACATAATACAATTGAGACTTGGACCTCATGCTCAAGATGAATGGCAGCATCCATGTTGTCATGGGATGCGGTAACCACTTTACACTAAGTAGACCATGAGTTTGTTGACCCTTATCAGATTGTATAAACTTCTAAGAGTCTAAAACACTATTTGTTGATAATGTGCAAGGAGTTAAGCAACTTTTCTGTCACCTTACGTCTAATAATTTGATCCCAGGTACAAAGTTGGAACTTAGCCACATTCTGGGCTTCAAAGCTCAGTCTTTCATTTGCTTTCTGTGAAACTATCAGCTACCCAAGGAATTGCTTATCAAGTCCTTCCCACCCAAACATAAAATAAACAAAACTTAAGAGCATCAATTTGCAGCCTGGGCCAGATTATCTGAATATTAAATGAACTAGAATACACAATCCATCCACAAATCTGTTTGCAACATAACAATGTTCAATAAGCCCTATTCAGCTATAAGTAGCCTTTGGTAATATAGCAAAGTGTAATTGTTAATTTAATCAAATAATGCCATTTATTGTACTGTTTCTACCTCTAAAAATAATGTAGCACCCATAGAATTTGGTTCAATATTTAATTTATTATATACCATTTTCTTCTAATGATTTGCTGTGTGATTCAGTGAACTACTAAAAACCATTTAATTAATAGCAAAATGTTTCATTTACCATTTTCCTTATAATGTGAAATATAAATGCCTGGTAAAATAAAGGGTGAGTTATTACATTACTAGAGGTACAATATACTGGTTTGCTGTATACTTCAAGGCATTAATTAAATGTCCATTAAAACCAACTGACAAAGTTTTTTTTTTATAATTAATCACATCATCACCTGTGTTTTCTTTCTTGTAGGGATAAACCAGTCTTTTCACTGGCATTTTTCTTTTTTTGCATTTCTACTTGTTTCTTTTGGTTTTTGGCGCGGGCCAAGTCCCTCTGATTACCACCTGAAAGTCACAAAACAAAAAAAAAACAAAAACAGATCTGATTAAACCAACTCTAACTCTGTAAAAAATGCATTCGATTTCAACCTTGTATTCGGATCAAATAAATTTTAAAGTTAGCCGTTGCAAAACTATTGCAGTACGCTGTATTCTAGAATTTTCTGTGGAATTTGATCTCATTAGGATTTACGTTAATAAGACACCGAAACGAATCAGCAAATAATAACTTGTTTTAAAAATCCACTATATTATTATATTAATAGAAAAATATATGTACTAACGAGTCATTCTGATTAGATAATTTCACAAAAGAAAAGTTCACGTTTGTTGCAACTTATAATTATTTTAAAAACACAGTAAAGGCCGGACGATACGCTAGCCCGGTCGAGACCTAGGACAACGCACCGCCCTCCATTTCACCAATAGGAGTAAAATTGGAAAAAAAACTTTTAGCAATAATTAGCGTATACAACACAAAGGCCACACACCGTCGTCAACCAGCTGGCCATAACCAAAAACAAAATTACGACATTTTGGCATAGTCCTCTCAGTAATAGTTCCGTTTTTCTAACATAAAAGGCGAAGGTATGATACCATACTGCCTATTCGTTTCTTATAAATTCTGTTACATAAAAAATGATGAATCCAAAAATGATACCTAAGGATGTTGAGGCCTGTAGCCATTATACAACACAAGATATTTGACAGTTGCCTGAATCTCGCTTACGACATTTTCATAAGTTTAAATATGTACTAGTTCCGAACAACAGCCCTAAGCACGTCATTACGGATCCTCACGATCCATTATCGGTGCTTTTAGGTACCTCAAGCACCGGTCACCGACCTCGCCAAATCTGTCGCATGCGACGAACGGCTCGACGAGTAAATAAACCCATAGACAGCCCACTGAGTTTCTCGCCGGATCTGTTGAGTGGGTCGCGTTTACAATCCAGTGGTAGATTCTACGAAGCACTGCTCTTGCTAGGGCCAACGTGAGCAACACTCCGATTTGAGCCCCGTGAGCCCACCTACATGTCAAGGAGAAGTTGAAATAGCCTCTAAAGGCTATCAGCATGGGTAGGAAAAAAAAGATAGAGATGGCTAGCGATGTTAGTGTTATATTATATACAAAATTTAATTAATTGCTTAATTGTGTAAAGTTGAAAATGTAAACTATATACCAAGAACCTTTTTTTACGTTGGGGATCCAGTTCATAGATACCCAACCCATAGGGATCAGTCCATGTCAGACTCCAAAACGACGACCGACTAAACCCCATAGATCCATTATCTCTTGACGTCCGATACCACCCGAGACGGAACTTGGGCTAGGGTAGGTACCTAGTTAGTTAGTTAGTAGGGGCCGGAGGCGGGAATATGCCCGAATGTCTGCGACAACTGCATAGTCTTTCCGTTAGGAAAAAACAAAACATTAGTGTCTCAGTAAAAAAAATATATATTAAAAAAAAACAGGCAGTTGAGCACACAAATTTGTAGGGCGTGGTTGTACGGCCGATCTGACTCTCCCTCTGTAGGTTACCCTCCTGAATTCCGGCAGCCAACGGACGTGGGTTGACCCGCTGAAGCACCATGTCTGGACTCCTGGAGGTTTCCTGGGCTGGCTAGATCACCAGGGTACGGGTTACTGGGCGGAGATGACCTTTTCAGCACAGACGCAGTTAACGGGTGAAGCAATAAGCAAGAAGCGTGAAAAAGCAGCTAGGCATGAACCCTGGAAGCTATAAGACCAATTTCACAAACTGGTTTATCTATCTAATGGTTTATCTATCTGGTTGATCAACGAGAACTCGAGCAAGGTACCCACATCTTGTGGCGAGATTATCGTGGCAGTGGTCAACCAGAACGGAGTAAATGCACAATAAAAAATTAAAGCAATAAAACAAGTGAAGTATAGCTGTGCATGATTAGCAAACAAAATAAAAAAAGAAGTAATGCGTTAAAAAATAATAATAATATGCCAATTCCAACTCGCCCTAAAAGCGGGGTCGAATCCGGTTATTTTAATAACGTTAATATTAAGCACAGCACACGATATGCTGTACTAAATAAAAAAAAATTAAATAAATTATTTCTAGGTAAGGCGTCTGGTTTGAAAACGAACTTTAACTGAACTCGAATACAAACGTAAGACTAACAAGGAAGTCTAGTGACGACTCCGGCGGCTGCGCAGTGTCTGCGCCAGCCGAACCTACGTCTCGGGGGGAGGTGGGAACTATTGTTCTCACCTCAGCGGTACAATCGATAAAATAACTGCTTGAACATAAATACTTTTGTTTTAAGGTTTTTTTTTTCTTTTTTATTTTCTTTTTTATTTTGCAGACGATTTCAGTTGTAACATTACGTTACACTTCCCGGCTCCTGTAGGTAGCGGCCTCCCTCCGGTGAAAGTCAAGGGGCGACCTGAAGAGGTAGAGGCCGCGCGGCGTGCTACCAGCATTCTAGCGCGCTGCCAAGGAGTAATAGAGCGACCTGTCGACGGTGTATCGCGTCCCGACCTGGCAGGCTGGTTCTGGTCCAGCGAGGTATTCCGGGACACCAGCGGCACCGTCTGGGCGGCCTGACGGGCTGCCGTACCGAGACGGCCGACGTTTCAGAGCCTTCGATTCGCCTCGAAGGCTCCGTCGGCTGGGCGTCCTTGGGGTGAGCCGCGCCGTCTGGTTGTAGTGTTGACCGCGGTAACCCCCCTACCTCATCCGGGTTCTGACCTCGGAGGGGATCGGACGTCGGGTGTAAGAGTGCAGGGGAGTCGTTTAGTGGGTAGGCGCTAAAATTCCTTGGGCCCGCGGTCTGCTCCCAACACCTTGCAGATCGTTGAGTCACACATACCCGCGCGCCCCCTAGGCGAGGGGACCTCGTAGGAGGTTCGGCCCCCGACACGAAAAAAAAAGAAGAAAAAAGGTAGTTAGCCCTACGGGCGATGAACCGTCGAGGCGATCCGCCCAGTCCTCTCGGACTGGGTGAATCCCGAAGACGTCTCACCTTCCGAGCGACGCATGTACTTACGGAACACGGCTATTTCGGTCGCTACCTGCACCTCGTCGCCCGGAGGGAGCCGATGCCGAAGTGCCACCACTGCAGCGGCTGTAAGGAGAACACGGCGGAGCACACACTCACGTACTGTCCTGCTTTCGCGGAGTGGCGCCGCTTCCTCGTTGCAAAAATAGGACCAGACTTGTCGCTTCCGAACGTCGTGGCTACAATGCTCGGCAGCGACGAGTCTTGGCAGGCGATGCTCGGCTTTGCGAGTCCACCATCTCACAGAAGGAGGCGGCGGAACGGGAGAGGTAGAGCTCTTCTTCGTGTGCCCGCGCACCATGCCACCCCCACCAAGCTGGGGTTCGGAGGAGGGCGTTCGTCCAGCTCCAGCCCCTGTGAGGAGGCAGTTTCCTCCCGGTGACGGTCACAGGGCGACCTGAGGGGGTTGAGGCTGCGCTGCACGCTACCACGCCGTCACTCTAGCACGCTGGCACCAGGCCACGTTGTCGTCGTCGCTGTCGTCCCCGAATATACTGTGGAAGAGCAACCCGGTCGGCGGTGTATCGCGTTCCGACCCGGCAGGCTGGTTCTGACCCAGCAAGGTATCATGGAACACCTGCGGCAACGCCTGGACGGCCTGGCAGGGCCGCCGTAACGCGGAGATCGGCGTCGTTAGTCGTCGACTATCCTAGCCTAGACAACCGTCAACGCGTCGGTTGGCTGTCCTGGAGGTGGCGGGCGGCATCGCGAGTATGGTTGTAGTGTTGACCGCAGGAACCTCCTACTCTAACCGGGTTCTGACCTCGGGTGATGATCGGACGTCGGGTATAAATATGCAGGGGAGTCGTTTAATGCGGTAGGGCCCTGAAACTCCTTGGGTTCGCTTTCTGCTCCCAACATCTGCAGATCCTCAAGTCCCACGTACCCCGCGTGCCCCCTAGGCGCAGTGATCTCGTAGGAGTATTTTAGAAGTAGAAATTCAACAGAGATATTAGGTAGTAGATACCTATCTCTATATAGTCTGTGACACGACTACAACACACAGTGTGGAAATGGGTTAAATTTGGCTCTCAAATATTAAGTGTTTAATCTGAATTTGGCTACACACGTTCTCCAAAGGACTTTTTGGCGGTAACACGAAGAGTGAAGTTGTGTGATTTGTTTTATTTTGTCTATTTAGTGTTTTTTTTATGTTTAAATGTGTAATAACGGTGGTTTATTAACTATTAAATATCTGTGATAGTGCACAAATGTGGGAAAATGAAACATTTCATTTAATTTCATCCCAGTTGATTAATGTCTCAAATTAATCATCTTCATTTCATTTCATATCATTTGACTCCATATTATCATTTTTCATAAAATAAGAATAAAAACTAAAATAAGACTTGGCCTAAAGGTCTTAGTTACCAGGTCATAAAATCCCTTAAAAAACGTTCTCCAATAGTCTCTGTCTCTAGAATCTAGATTTATGTTTGTTTGAAACCTTCGTTGAAGTTCGTTGCATAGATATTAAACTGTCAAAATGTCGGTAAATGCACAAATGCATTTAAACAGCAATGCAAATATTATAAAGAGTGATAAAACTATAATAAAACCTTTATTCCCTAAACGTGAGGAATGTTCTCATGTGTCCTGTTATTGGTATGTAGTAATTTCCGCACACTTTCTGAAAATTCTTTGTTGAAATTTGCAATAATGTCTCTGTTTATTCAATTTTTTAGTGAGGAAAACGTTTGGAAACTTTGCCAAGACGTTTCATTGAGAGTACCCGAGGAATTGGATAGATGCTATGTCGTTTTCATTTCGAACCCTTGCCGCACAGTGCCTCTTTGGAAACAAAGGGCCGGGCGTGAAGAAGATCGTCTCGTCATATGGGTGTGTACCAATACATCGTTTTTGGTTTTTGTTTTGTTGTTACTTAGCTTACAATCAATAAATCTATTAACAAGTTTAACAGGTAATTCATGAATTTTACAAATTGTTGACATACATACATATTATATATAATATTTTTTTACGATGTTAAAAATAAAAATAAAAAAATAATCTCAGAAAATAGATCTAAAGTATATGAATATTGTTCAACCCTATTTATTTAACTTATTTTTCTGGTTTCAGGATTATCATGTGATATTCCTGTATTCTGTGGATATCAAGTCTTGTCTTGTATATGATCTTGATTCAGAATTACCATTTCCAACATTTTTCCACAAATATGTAACAGAAACTTTTCGCACAGACCAAGTCCTCAAATCAGATTTCCACAGGTAAGATTTACTGATTTAATTAAAATATAGATACCTAGCAGTTTTTTGTTTTGTGTTTAGTTTTTTGTACCCCTGGCATGATTGGTACCACTTACAATCGAAGGGGCTATAGTTATGCTTGTTGTGGCAAAAATACACTCAAATTATGGTTTAAGTAATTTAATAAAGTGTCCCTTTAAAAGAAATGTATAGAAAATAGTAAAAAACTGAATTTTCATTAAAATTAAAACATAGCGAAAAAATATTAATATTATAATTTAAACATATTAAATTGGTGGTTGGGTGTTTAATAAAAAAAAATATGTTTTAGGTTCTTTCGTGTTGTGACTGCAAAACAATTTCTGCAACTTTTTTCATCAGATAGACGTCATATGAAAAGACCAGATGGTTCATGGATTAAACCCCCACCACCCTACCCAGCAATAAGCACTTCAGGTTAGTGAGCCACACCCATTGTTGCATGATAAAGTATAATTATTAAAATGAATGAGGTCAACTTTTGTTGTATGCTAAAGTAGTCATGGCAACATTTGATACCTTCTAGCTACATGGGCTTTGATAGTTTGTATTTAATATCAGCTATTTTAACATTAAATAATTTAGAAAATTGATTAAATATAATTGAATCAACCTTTGCTTGCATCTCATACTTTGCTCGATAATAAAGTATGTTGTCACAAAATCTTAAGGTTTTATTAAAATCTGACCTTTCAGTCTCAACACACAACTTGGATGAGTACATCAATATGGATGTAGACACAGGACCTGGGCAGGTCTACAACTTGACAGATTTTGTCCAACGTTTCTACAAAATTAACAAGTAGTACAAAAATGAAGCCTAGATAGTCCTAAATATAATTTAGTTTAAATTATCTTTATAATTGGTTTTTGTTGATTATGTTTTAGTAATCTGTTAGTAATTGTTTTTGTACATCCCTAAAAAATAAATCTGTGATTCGATTGCCATTTAGTAAATATTAATTTTTGTACAGTTTGACAACATTACACTTTATTTGATAATGATTTATTTATTTGTGAATTTTTAAATATTTTTCCATACTTATTTTAGTTGACATAAAAGGACTTGAAAAAATGATTTTGAGTAAACACATAAATCACATTCACTTTTATCTTTTAATAAAATGATAAAGCACACATTGATTTAATTAAAATCACTCACTACTAATAATTAAGAACCCATGACATACAAGTTCGTGGTATTTTGACATTAAACACAACTATAATAAAAAAAATTACATACCTTTATTACTTACTTGTTAAGTGCTTTCTATCGTCATGTTAGTATATTATCTAATATAAAAAGATTATCCTTTTAATAATAAGCAAATGGCAAGTTAGATAGATAACTAATACTTATAATAAAATTTGTAAGTATATAATCAAGAGGCTAGTGCTATAATTTCAAATATTGAATTGTAAGTAAGTAAGTAGAGTTTTAAAATTTTATTTATTATTAGGATCGCCAAAGGAATTTACAACATTGCATGACTGTACTTCAAACAATGAAATGTGGGCTAATTGCAATTCTCATAACAGGCTACCATAAATTATAAAAGAATTCAATGTTAATTTTGGTGAGTAACTATAAAACATAATAAAGATTATTTGATACTTGTTATGACTGAATTAAACTTTATTTACTAAATTTATGTTATCTTGAGTGATAATATAAAATTGAAGTAATTTTTATTAAAATGTATATTGTTGTGAGTAGCTTTTGTATGTTGTTAAATCTATTTCAAAATTTTGTAACAACTTTTATACACTTCTTTATTCTTCCCTAGCACCCTTAGTAAATATAAATTTACCTTCATGTTAATCCAGAAATTAAAACAATTTTATTGGAATGAAAATACTTGTTATATTCGTAAATATTTATTAAAAATTTATTAATATATAACTGGTTATAAGGTTTTAATTGTATCGCTTAGATTTTTAACTATATTGCTGTTATAATTGGCGCAATTTTAAATGCATCAGCAAAATGAGCAAATCAAGAATATATAAAATTTATTACAATAACCTACTATATTGTGATTATTGTTAGTTTAATTTACTCGACATTTATTCTTCAAAGAACCTAAAATGCATTAATTATTGTGCCCATACGTTAACTTAAAAATTAAAGTAGCATACTAGATTTAAGAAGAAAGCAGCACAAATTTTAAAATACCCATAAATTTTACTTAATCTTAAAAATGTATTTTATCAATGAGAGCATATAAAAGCACTTATCATTTTACATTTCGTATTTTCTGCAGGGTTTGATGATCTGTGTTCATAACTTTACCGATTTACTAGTCAATGTTTTAATGTTAATATTGTTATTCACGCTTTTGTTTCGTGACAATTTGTTGTTTTAGTGTTTTTAAATGTGATAAGGCCAGCAAATATGAATAAAATTTACTAGGTAATACCATTACGATAATGAAACCAAAGTTACCTATATAAATTTACAAATAATACCTATCTAATGCTTCATATGGGTTAGAACAAATAAATAACTTTATCTTAACAGTCATTACCTGTTTAAATTACGTAACAAAAAAAAAATCAAAATATCATAATCGCTCGCGATCAATTTTTACAAATTGCTAATGTTTTTTCCTGTTAGTATTCACTTTTCATCTTAGTGTAATATTATTCGAGGCGTAGCTGTAAACTTTACGGGACCAATATGTGGATGTAATGATCAACCCATACGAGTGACTAAATAAATAATAGATTAGAAGAATGTGTAATCGTCCCACGGTTGCGCCTTTTATAGAAAAAAAAAATATTTTCACTTTATAATTCGATACCTTCCTTCTGCTTATGTTTTCTCTAATTAGGTACTGATAATCTCAACTGATAAAAATGCGCTTTGCTTTAAGTGTACCAAAGTTACATTTTTATAATTTACGGGTAGACTGAGGTATGCGACAGACGCGTAGGCGAGGCAAAAACAAGATCGCGACATGCAACGGCGTACGATGATACAATTGCAGAAATTGTAGTCTCGTGTGTTTTTTTCATCCTCGCATTCACAATGGCGAAGCAATACGCTGTAATGCCATTAGTCTCGCGTGCCGCGCTCTGTCTTGAACTGCAATTTCTTAAGATTTAATGTGCATAAAATAAAACACTACACGCTACTCTATTTGTTTTATTCGTATCGTAATTTATCTCTATTATGGTAACTATTAATAAATTAATAATTTTTTTTTAATATTTTCAGTCCAATATTAATTTGGCCTATTCTACTAAGGCCTTTCTCAATTATTATTCATCTTTGTTTAAATTATCATTCAGATATTGAATTATATTATTTTGTGCTACATTTTAACCATACTAATGTTAACAATAAATAATCTGTATAATTTAATCTTCAAAACGTTAATAATTCATTTCGTTAAGATTTCTACTCCATCATCAGTAATTAATACGGTATGTTCGATCTGAGATGTTCTCGATCCGTCCTCTGTTAAAATCGTCCAGCCATCATCTAATAAGACAGTATTTTGAGTCCCATGTGAAACGACTGGTTCTATTGTAAATGTCATTCCTGCTTTCATTACTCCTGGATAACGGTTTCCTAGAACAAAGTTTGCAAATTATTTGCAAGCGTTAAGACCTATTGCAGCACTGCAGGTATTGTTGGATTTCTATCGCAAAACACTTATGCAAACTATGTAGAACGCAGCGGGAACTACAATACAACAATGAAATTTCAACCGCGTCATAGTCGCAAAATGTTTCGGTCCAGGTTATGATGTCTAACGACCTCAGTAACCATTTAAAATCAGATGAGGGACTAATGCATTAAAAATAATAATATAAATTTTAACAATCTTTAGGTAATAATTGAAGTCTTTTGAGCACCATCACAAACTGATCGATGCCACAACGGAGTGGACGTCACATAGAATCGTGTAAGTTGAAATCTTGTAAGATAATTTGTGGAAAAAATTACTTATGTGATAAATATCTGGTGGCCCATGAAAATACTGTCCAATTCCATGACCCACAATCGATGGTATAACAGTGAGGCCATTTCTACGTGCGTGCCTTTGAATGCTGGCGCCGATTTCACTGAATGGTACTCCTGGCCCGCATGTTCCGATTCCCTGAAAAGTTGCAATAATAACATAATTACAAGAAAAATAAAGAACACAACCAATATAGAACAATTGTAATTTTATTATTTACTTACGATTCCAAGACATTGCTCGGTGATTTCAACTAGTTGTAGACCTCTGTCGTCTACATTACCAACTTTGAAAGTTTTTGAGCAATCGCCATGAAAACCATGTAAAAATACCTGTCAACGTTAATAAAATTTAAAGTAGTTATAATTGTAATTGGATTAAACGTACAATCCTTGGACACAAGCTTTATGTTAACTGGATTTTGTAGTTTGATTTGCAATGACAATAATATTTAACATTCTGGTGTTATACTCAAAGAACAAATTTAAAGAAACGCAAAAAAGCGTTTTATTTTTCACCTGTATAAATAATCATGAAAATTTTGATTGCTTTAAACTGCAGAAAATTTCCTTTTTTTTTATTTGGGATTACATTTAGGTTTTTATAGTGACGAAGTTGAAATCGGCCGCAATAACTTTTGGCTTGACTTGACCAGAGGTTCATGGAATATTCTCGAATAAATTTTTCTCCAAAGACTTAAACCGAGAAAACGGAATGACGAAGCTTGGAATTGTTTTAATCATAGATGAGGCGATGTTTTGCCTGAAGCCGGATGATGGAAGGTTTCGTGTGGTATAAGCGCAGTGCATCTTAAGAAAAGAGGTTTTTGTGTTGTCCAGTTGGTGCACCTGGTAATGAATACTACAGAGTTTGGGTTGCAATAAGGTGTAGGTATTTTATGGCAGAGGGTCAGTTATATTACCGAGTAAACATTTGGGGTAGAGGCATTAGTGGAACTAGAAAATTTCCAGATTGCTGATCGGTTTCGCATGATAATATGAGCCCATACAGCATCATACAGCATGTATGGGATACGTTTAGAAGACCAATTAAAGAAATAAATTCTGCCCAGCTAATTTGAGAATCATAAAAGTAAAATACTAGAAGAAAAATGCCATCTTTAAAATCTTAAATAAAATAAATGTAAATTTTATTAGGGATATCGCAAAGAGACTGATAGAAAGCAGTTCGAAGAGTTGGAGGGGGAAACACTACGTATTAATTACCATAAACTACATAATAGCATTTCATATGTAGAAAATAATTAATAAAATGTGACATGTAGAAATGTTCTATCCTTGTTTATTTAACTTTGTTTTTTGTTAATTAGTTTTTTTTTACATTTTCAATTTTAAAATAACAAATAGGTACTAGGCAAATTTACAAAGTAATAAACTTATTTGTCAAAATTATCCACAGCATTTTATTTTTTTCCCATTCCTCTACATTTGTCCACGCACGTAAACATATTTTAGATCATATTTATTCAGGGAGTGAGAGAGCTAAAACTAAAGCAGCCATATCAACAAACATTACAAAAAAATACACTAGATTCCTATACCATTCCATTTCGAAGCTAGTATATAATATAGTTTCTTTTATTCTCCTAGAAACCTTTTCGTGGAAACAAAGTTTGGAAAATAGGCATTTTTAATACAGGGTGTCTCAAAATAAAGTTCATATTTATTGGATCGAAAAAAAGTAAGCTTTGTATCGAAATATTGTTAATTAATTATTAAAGTACCTACACAATTTGGGAATTTAAGTCTTACTTAATGGACTTTTTTGTTTTCCTATCTAAGCTGATGGTCTTGAGAGACCATTTTAGCGTAGCCCTAACAAGTAGGTGAGCTCACGGCTCAAACCCGACGTCGTTGCTAACATTAACCCTAGCCAAGAGCAGTTCTTCGCAGTGAGAAGACCCGGCGAGAAACTTAGTGAGCTGTGTCTGTAGGTTAATTTACTCGGCGCGCCCTTCGTCGCAAGCTACGGGTTCGACGAGAACAATGACGGGTTTATTCGACGTGTGTGCGTTTTTTTTTATTGCTTAGATTTGTGGACGAGCTCACAGCCTAGCTGGTGTTAAGTGGTTACTGGAGCCCATAGACCAACGTAAATGCACCATCCACCTTGAGATATAAGTTCTAAGGTCTCAAGTATAGTTACAACGGCTGCCCCGCCCTTCAAACCGAAACGCATTACTGCTTCACGGCAGAAATAGGCAAGGTGGTGGTACCCACCCGCGCGGAATCACAAGAGGTCCTCCCACCAGTAATTACGCTAATTATAATTTTGCCGGTTTGATTTTTATTACACGATGTTAGGAGTGGGTAATATCGGTTTTGCCGCGTATCGAATCGTATCTATATATCGAGTATCAATATCGGATATTGAATGTATATATTGATGGATGCTAGTAGATTTTCTCGATTCATGATATTTGAGATTTGAAACGATACGCTGATATAATATCGTAGTAGATATAGATTTAAGTCAACGTTATACGGTTGGTTTTCTGATTTCAATTTATAATATGATTTTAAAGTAATAAAAAGAACATGAAAATAAAAATAGCAAAAAAACTTTCCTTCATGCTTTTATCAGGCTTAGGACTAGCTACATTATTTTCAGTTTTTAGTATTTTGTGTCTTAATTTAAAATTACAAAATATACCAAAAGAGTAAGAGAGAGAGAGAGATTTCAAAAGTTTAATACAAACACAAGAAATAAACTCAATTATTTGGATTCAACTAAAAATAGAAAAATGTGTACTTTAAAAATCAAACACAAAAAACTTTTAACTATTTATAAACACTTGTCCAAAAATTGTAGTTCAAGGTCAAAGCGCGTGAAATTAAATTCAACGATGCAAATAGGATTGATACTGCATTCAAGTTAGGGTCGAAAATTGAAACTTCTTTCCTAAATTGTATCCTGCTGATACGCTAAGAATAATCTACAGACATATGGACTTAAATATAAGGTTTACAATTGTATGGATAATGCCTGTTTCTGTTTCATTCATCACATGATATCCCTATCGTGCGCTCACTCACTCTGGCCGATTCGATACGAACCAAACGAATATTGCTGATACACGAATCGGTACGATATGCCGATGCGCATCACATCGAGCAATATCGTGTATCGGCTGATATCGATACATAGATTTCGATACATAGATTTCGATTCACGAATCGGTACGATATGCCGATGCGCATCACATCGAGCAATATCGTGTATCGGCTGATATCGATATATAGATTTCGTGCGGGGCGATATCGGATTCAACGATATTGCTGCGATATATAGATATTGAATCTAGATACGATTTATATCATCCACTCCTACACGATGTTATTCCTTCACCGTGGAAGTCGATCGTGAACATTTGTTCAGTACGTATTTCATTAGAAAAATTGGTATCCGCCTGAGATTCGAACACCGGTGCATCGCTCAACATGAATGCACCGGGCGTCTTATCGCTTAGGCCACGAGGACTTCGGCGTTGTTGTGACATTAACACCGTAGCCCATACGGTCACTTTAAACGAACGGAGGGGTTTCTGATGCTTGCGTTTCGGTTCGTTAAAAAGCGCTCAATTGTCTGATTTACAAAGTCAAGCCTCTGACTGGCTTCTGGGGGCTTTAATTCTTGCACTAATTAAATTTTATAGGGGTGCAGTTTTAGGTCTTTGTCCAAAATGCGGTGTAATGATGATCTATGCACATTTAAAATACTGGCGCGCTTCCGAATTAAAAGGTTCAGCTCGTCACAAACAGACTAATTAAGACTCCACGTTTTCTACCGTTCTTGACGACCTTGATCACCCGGATTTTGGTTTGTCCAGTGTTGTAACGGTCTCTTCAAATTTTTTGTCCCATTTTCGAATAAGAGCAATGCTTGGCGCATCATTTAAGTGACGAATGCCTCGAATACAGTAGTATTTTTTACGTGCTAGCCGCTGAATCATGGTTTTTATAAAACTCTCACACGCACAACGCGCGGTCTACTCCTGAGAAACGCTCCATAGCGACTGAATTCCTAAGAGTCAGGCTACTGCTATCAACCCCTGAGCCCCTCAGATTCGTTGCGTTCTCGCAGTAAGCTAAATAAATATAAAATTTATTTTGAGACACCTAGTATATCTATAATAAATTATCTAAAGCCTTACTAAGAAAAATTACAAACATAAATACTGTTATATCAACATTGACAATATCCCCATCAGATAGTGGCCTTAGATCAGGAATACCATGCACAGCCACATTATTGACAGATGTACAAATACTTTTTGGGAATCCCTTATAATGAAGTGGTGAAGGGTATGCTCCAGCTTTAATTATTAACGAATGGACTAGTTGATCAATGTCATCTGTTGTAACTCCAGGCTGAAAAATATTTATCATAGTTAAAATATTTGCATTAGATTTTAAAAAAAGGTTTAATTACTAATTATTATCAAAATTAGTACAGGAGAGAATTGGTTTGAGAAATGAAATAAATGTCTTACACATTGGAAAATTTGGTATAAAGTTCAAAAGTTAATTCACAGCCTATTGATTGCTGCCTGCCATATCATGTCTAAAACCATAAATTATCTTCATTTATATTAAACATTCACATAATATTTCTGATTATGTTGGGGTAATAGATTATTAATTACAGTTATGGGAAATGTCCCGGAACTTTCAGTAGGAAGCGGCTTGGCTCTGCCCTTAGCATTGCTGAAGTCCATGGGCGACGGTTACCACTCATCATCAGGAGAGCCGTGTGCCTACAAGGGCAATAAAAAAAGGGCACTATGAGAACAGCTTCATAACATCCTATTTATAAATTTTTACATTGAATAGTTAATTTAAGATTTAAATGGATTTTAACAAGAATTCTAAATTTGTCTACTTATGCCTCTGAAAAATTCACAAGCTCAGTTAATTTATAGAGTGCTAGTTATTTTAATCATAATATCAATTTTATAAAATAACATTTCACATTTATTAATTTCTCACCTTTATAAAATTTTGCACTTGTGATAGAATAGTAGAAGCCAATTTACAGCTAGTTCTCATTCCTTTCAATTGATTATCATCTTTAATCTCCGGTAAACATGGTAATGTCAATTGTTTTCCTCTAGCTAAATAATCAGGTCTTTCAATGGTATCTGGTACAACTCGACTTGGAGTTGTTTCTACAGGTAAAACTTTTTCGTAAATACCAAACTTTTTCCTGTGAGAAAATTGGTATTTACGAAATATATTAATTAATTATATTAAATAAATTACAAATAGAAGAATAAATGAGGACCACAATATTATTATATTTTTTAAACCTACTTGGTACAACTCATGCAAAATGCAACAAAATATGGTGCATTCTAAATAACATCCATGTATAACAATCACTATCATTAAATGTGTGGCAAATTTTGATGAATTTACTCATACAGGTGTGTAAAACTAAGCATTAATTATATTGCTGAAATCCTATTTGGTTAAGTACATAATATGAAAAGTGACTTACAACAACTGAAGCCGTTTCCTGGGATTAACGGCTTTCGGCACCCTCATTTCAGCCTTTTTATTGCAATGTAATGATTTTATTGCTAAGTGAATCTAGGATAGTAAAAAAAGAAAACCAGTGCAGTTAAAAACAGTTTTCACAATTAATACAATTATTAGTATACAATGTAACAAGCAAGCATTACAAACAAATTTTGATGGTGTTCTTACACGTTACTCCTCCAAGATCTGCCTATAGATTTTATTATTTTAGTTGAGAGCCCCATCAGTACCGTACCTTAAATTACCTACCATAGATTATACACTTAATGTTACCTACCTACTTCGATTTTTACTTCATTTTTAAAACATTCGGTATTTTTTTGTTACAATCTTCTATCACAAAAAGTCGAGAAAAACTTAGCTCATAATGCCAAAGAATTTTAAAACAACACGATAAGTTTTCAGTGGAATGAATATAAGCAACCTCATACCTATAGGGCTTCCGTCCGGATATATTATGTGTGTGGCATGGAGTTAATAAGTACCTACAACTGGAGTGCTGTCTAATGCCGAGAAATCGGTCTCGAAAGAGAATACTTTTTGGTCGCGGTGTCCTTGTCTAATGTGGTGACCATATATAATTTAATTATAGGACAAAATTATACACATGCATAAGTTTTGAATTTACCTTAAGTAATTCTGTGTAACCCTATGTAAATACAAAACACGTGCTTGCAACCTTTTATTTATGTAAATTCAATTCTAAACATTGCTTCGTCGTCATGGTGACTTTTTTTCGACGGTTTTTTTTGGAAATTGCTGCGTTGTCGAAAATCTAGCACTGAGTTTTATTACAAACATCATTACCTCAGTTCTATTACTTAAACTTCCTCAAACTCGTGTTTAACGTCCGAATACTCAACCGCGACTTAAATAATATATTATGTTGAACTTAATTACGCAATTCCTACTTTAATGTACTGGCTAAGTGGGCCGTGCAAATTAATATTTGACACACTGAGTGAGACACTGCAACACACATGGTCTGCGCGTATCGGGTGCTCTTTTCCTACATTCACATCTTCAATTGATTTAAAATTGTTTGTATTTTTACTTCTGTGCTATTTTAATGACACGTGTATATTAAGTCTACTAGTTACATTTTAGGAAATAAAACACAATGGGTAATAAAATGAAATGAACTGAAATTCATTTATTTGTTATATGTAGACAATTAAATAACTCTTAAATGACAAGTCAATACACATAACACGATACACATAGTACTTGATCTCTATTTACAAAATATTGGTTATACATATTATTATTATTAAGTTCAGTTAATTTTCTGTAGTCTTATAATATAACATTTCCTCTATTTTAAGTAAATTCTTTTTTTTCAACGAAATACATAATTTATTTTAATCAATATCTAAGTGGACCATGAGTATCATTAAAATTTCGCAATTTAAATTTCAATTCAATTAAAAATCGCCATTTTTCTTTAATAAATCTAAAATCGACTTTATATTTACAATCACTATTTCGCGACTTTTAAGTTTTTGTTTCAATACCTTAACATCTTGTCGTAATTTTGCTTTTCTCGGGGTATTTTTTATTTCTTGCGTTTGAGTACTTGATTCTTCTTGTTTGACCTTTATATAGGACATTTTCCAGAAATTCCAACGTCATATTTACTAGAAGATCCTACTCGTTCGCTTAACGTCAGGCAAATGATATACATGCTTCCGTGCGACGCTATTCAATACAATAAAAAAGTTCAAAAAATACCACGTGATGGCTCTTATAATATGAAAAATACATTGCAAAATTATAGTTTTCACGATTGTTTTTTCAAATTTAGTATATGACATAGATTAAGTACAATTTACAAGACAAATGGTATTAAATATTATAATGAGAAAAAATATCTCACATTTTAAAAATATATGCTCACACTAGTAAAAATTTATCAATGAATCTGACATATGGAAGGATATTCCACAAACTGGAGACGATTCTCGCTTAAAACCACTTACATTAAAAGTGTTCACCATGATTACACGGAAACTTTCACGATTTTCGAAAAAAAAACAAGCCACAAGCTGTATCAGTGCCATTTTAACTTCGCACTACAAACGTAAATAGACGCCATTTTTCTTTTAATCCATTCATAGCTCTTTTTCGGTGATGCCAACAATTAATCTGGCTTCCCACCAAATTCAACATGAAAACCATCAGAAATCTACGTACCTACCATTAAATTTTCCATTAAACAGAGTTCTTATTAACATAGAACAATAATTTTTTTGTTAATAAGCTTTATTAATATATGATGTTCTATTAAAAATCAATATATATCATATAATCAATACTTCTTATATAATTGGAGTTTACTCCTTTAGAATCGATTTACATATATAGGCCCGGGGTATGAAAATTATGGGGACCAAAATCGTACTAGCATGTCACACGAAATGCGTTATGCGCCTGATTGCGCATGTCACACGAAATGCGTTATCGCAGGTGACGCCGGGCTGCTGCGCCGGCAGTCCGCCACAAAGCCTCGTACTGATCGCGCGTTTCTCTCATTATTGTATTTTCATATATTTGTTAGTCGTTTGTTTTGTGTCTCGTTAATTTGTTAATAATCTGTAGTGTATCGTGTTGTCGTAATATAGAACTATTTCTCGTATTGTTTCGTTTAATTTTTTATATCCAGTAAACTCCAGTCGTGCGTCGGAGCGGACACACACACTTTTTTTTTATTTTAATAAATTGTCATCATCAGAAACTAATTTCACCATAACTTTGTACGTTTATTTTGAACCAATTTAATTTTTGACGTTGATGGAAATTCTAAATTCTCGCAACATTTTCTAGTTAAGTTTAAGTCACTTCGTTTAAATAATATGTATTTAGATATATTATTGTCATAAAATGTTTAAAATCCTGTAAAGTGGATTGATTTTAAACTTTTCGATAATTTTCAACAACACCCAAGCTACTAAAAAATCCACTAACCACTAAAAGCCATTTTTGATAACGAAGACGGGGTCCAAATTCCGAGATTTTATGGAAAATCCTCTAAGCTAGCAACACTGCTTTTTGTTTGTAAAATGTGCGAGAGGGACACCACCACTTAATAATCATTCTCTTTTCAGACCGTTTTTCCTTACATCTTTTGCTATTTAAAAATAAACTTTAAGCCATAGAGATAAAACATATTTTTAGTTTTTATGTCAAACGAAGTAAGCACTCCAGTTAGAATAGTAACTCTATGGTGTGTGGTGAATGGTTTTTCACACACAGATTAACAACGGGAGACGTCCGGAAGAAAAGAAAGACAGGCTGTCAGATTGAGGGAAAAATGTCATGAGATAAAAATTTGTGTTTTACGTTTTTAAAAGGTTCAAAGGATAAAAACCAATTGATTGTTAATGTATACGATTTTAAGGTGCGTGTGGAATAAATAAGTGCTTCCTATACTGCAGTTTGAGTTTAATCCGCAACGACGACAGTTGACAACATATTTCCTAAAATGGTGACCCCGACACGAGAAATTGAGATGTCCCGTTGAAGCCGCGGACGTAATAACGGATGTAGTAACGCAATATAGAAGCCTGCTTTCAATAAATCCACGGAGAACCACAGAAATTAATCGCAAATGTTCATTTCCTTATTACGCCTGAACATTTTTTTCGACAATTTAATTATCAATTTCGCAAGTATTAGTGAGGTCTAATACGAACACCATCAGTGCTGCAGTCTATATATTAGGGACTCTAATAAAAAATAGAATTTCGTATTAAAAACCTTAATGTTATTTATTTCCTTTAATTTTTTATTTTTCTGTGAATGTATTAACTAATATTAATTTTAGTTAAAAAAAATTTTTAATACCATTTTGTATTGTAATATAATACTATAATTGGTTATATGTATAATTCCTGCTGAGCGTGTGGTATAGTTAACATTATTTATACAGTTTTATATTATTAAACTAAGTTTATATTTTTCTTCTTAACAATGGCCAGTCAAGAAATACAGGAACAACTGCAACAACTCTTGGCTGCAAATGCAGCGCTACAAAAACAACTTGAAGGAAATGAGAGAGAAACAAAAGTTTGTAGAGTTACAGTCAAATTGCCTACATTTTGGGCTGACAAACCAGCTGTTTGGTTTGCTCAAATTGAAGCTCAATTCCAAATTGCCAATATTGTGACAGATACTACTAAATATAATTATGTTGTAGGTCACCTTGACCAAAGAATAGCTGGAGAGGTTGAAGACATAATAACAAACCCACCAACTGAAGAAAAATATGAAAAATTAAAAAGCATACTTATTCAGCGCCTTTCTGTATCACAAGAAAAAAGAGTTCGACAACTTCTGAGTGATGAAGAACTTGGGGATAGAAAACCATCACAGTTCCTCCGACACCTACGCTCTCTTGCAGGAAGCACACTCACAGACGACAATATTATACGCCAACTTTGGTTACGCCGCTTGCCTCATCAGGCTCAAGCTATACTGGCAGCACAGGCTGACCTTGGCCTTGACAAATTGTCAGAACTAGCCGACAAAATTCTTGAGTTGGCCCAAACTCCTCCTATGGTATGTTCGACCGCAACATCTTCGAACAGTTTAACCCTTGGTTCATTAGCCAAACAACTAGAAGAGATCAGTAGCCAAGTTGCTGCCCTATCTAGGCGACAGAGCCGCCCTTATCGTGACAGATCATCATCTCGCGGCCCTAAAATTTGTTGGTATCATCGGAGGTGGGTCAATAATGCAACTAAATGTGTAACTCCTTGCACCTGGAAGGCGGAAAACCCAAACAGCAGTCAGTAATGGCGGCAACTGATTGCCATAGTATTGGCCGCCGCCTGTTTGTCATTGACCAAGTGACCAAGCACCGTTTTTTAATCGACACTGGATCAGACCTATGTTGTTTCCCCCATCACTGGTTACCAGTAAAGCGAAAGGCTACCAAATACGACTTAAGCGCTGCCAATGGTAGTTGCATTCGGACTTTCGGTACAATTAATTTAAATCTAAACTTCGGGCTACGCCGTAACTTTGTCTGGAAATTTGTCATAGCCGACGTTAACTCTGCAATTATCGGATCTGATTTTTTAGCGTTTTACAATCTTTTACCGGATTGCAGAAATGAAAGGATAGTTGATGGGACCACAGGACTATCATCAATTGCCTCAACCACTGATATTGATCAACCAAGTGTTCGAGCAGTTGCATCTGGAAAGGTCATTTTTACTGAATTATTAGCAGAATTTCCAGACATTACACGACCACCAGGGCTGCCTCGAGTCGTTAAGCACCATACGGTCCATTTCATCAAAACAACGGATGGGCCTCCGATTGCCTGCCGTCCCCGCCGCTTAGCCCCTCAGAAACTAGTTGCAGCTAAGAAAGAGTTCGAGGATATGGTGCAATCTGGTACAGCTCGACCATCCAAAAGTGCCTCATCACCACTGCATATGACAATTAAAAAAGACGACACCTGGCGTCCATGCGGCGATTACCGGGCCCTAAACGCCAGAACAGTTCCAGATAGGTACCCCGTGCGCCATATTCACGATTTTGCTCATAACCTCTCTGGTTCAAAAGTTTTCAGCACCATCGATTTAGTAAAAGCTTATCACCAGATACCGATCGCTGAGGAGGACGTGCCGAAGACAGCAATTGTTACACCGTTTGGCCTCTTCGAATTCCCATTCATGACTTTTGGGCTTCGAAACGCGGGACAGACATTCCAGCGATTTATTGATGAGGTCACACGGGGTCTTGATTTCTGTTTTCCCTACGTTGATGACATCCTCGTTCATTCAGCTGATGAGAATCTTCATCTGAAACACCTTCGAACCCTCTTCGAACGTCTACAAGAATACGGAGTTGTAATTAACCCCTCCAAATGTACTCTGGGAGTAGATGAAGTTAACTTCTTGGGCTATCACATAAACAGTGAAGGGACACGCCCTCCTCGGGCTCGCATCCAAGTCTTATTGGACTTTCCACCTCCTGAGACGGTACAAGGTATGCGCCGATTTCTCGGTATGCTGAACTACTACCGGC
Source organism: Bombyx mori (assembly GCF_030269925.1). Classification (NCBI taxonomy): domain Eukaryota; kingdom Metazoa; phylum Arthropoda; class Insecta; order Lepidoptera; family Bombycidae; genus Bombyx; species Bombyx mori. The sequence continues at coordinate 12,748,867 of NC_085111.1, forward strand.
GTTTTGTTCCACATGCTGCTCAGTTTCAGGCACCGCTAATTGAGGCTCTCGTAGCAACAAAGAGCAAGGGTGCCAGGCCATTTCCTTGGTCCCCAGAGCTACTTCAGCAATTTGAAGCCTGCAAGCAAAGCTTGTCCTCGGCGACGCTATTGCAACATCCTGTGAGTAATTCTAGTTTAGGTCTGTTCACGGATGCCTCCAGTGTTCATATTGGGTCTTGCCTTCAGCAAAAGGTAAATGGTAAGTGGTTTCCGCTATCTTTTTTTAGTAAGAAACTCACACCCCAGCAAAGACAGTGGCCGACTTACTACAGAGAATTATTAGCGGTATACGAAAGTGTTCAACATTTTCGATATATTTTAGAAGTCCAGCATGCCACAATTTTTACCGACCACAAACCACTCTTATATGCTTTCTTACAGAGACGCGAGAAGCTGCCACCTCCTCAGTTAAACCAGTTGTTTTTTATAAGCCAATTCACGACTGACATACAGTATATTAAGGGCGAGGACAATATCGTTGCTGACACAATGTCACGCATCGATATCAACGCCATCGCGCTGGATCAAGATCACGATGCACTCGCGAAGTCTCAGGCTACAGATTCTGAATTGAAAAATCTGTTACAAAATGGCTCTAGCCTGAGCCTAACTAAAATCAGCCCTCCAGAAGCGAAATCGGCAATTTATTGTGACGTTTCTACAGGTAAGCCACGTCCGTATTTGACCCCTTCCTTTCGAAGAACCGCGTTCAACCAACTGCACAACTTGAGTCATCCTGGTATCCGTGCTACCACACGCCTCGTGTCAGAACGTTTCGTTTGGCCATCGATGAAAAGGGACTGCCGTATTTGGTCTCGAAGCTGTGACGCATGTCAACGTAGCAAAGTTTCAAGACACAACTCAGCTCCTACTGGAAACTTTAACACACCATCCGGTCGCTTCATGCACGTGCATATAGACATTGTAGGGCCATTACCGGTTTGCAACGAATACCGATATTGTTTGACGGCAATTGATAGGGTTTCCAGGTGGCCAGAGGTGTGGCCTATGCGCACCATCACGGCAGAGGAAGTGGTGGAAACTTTTACCAGGGAGTGGATTTCCCGTTTTGGAGTACCGTCAATTATCACAACAGACCAAGGATCCCAATTTGAATCCGATTTGTTTAACCGGCTGCTGCTTCGATTCGCCACCAAGCGTATAAGGACTACTTCATATCATCCCTGCGCAAACGGAATGATTGAACGTGTCCATAGACAGCTCAAGGCGGCATTAATATGCCATCAAGATTCATGGGTAAGATCCCTTCCCATGGTTTTGCTGGGAATGCGGTCAGCCTTTAAAGAAGATTTGGAAGCCACAGTCGCAGAAACGGTGTACGGTGAACCTTTAAGACTCCCTGGAGAGCTGTTAATAGCTTCCTCGTCAATAGAAAAAATTGAGGATGCCACCGACTTTGTGGTACAATTGCGTAACAAAATGTCATCTATACGCCCAGTGCCTGCTTCTCGACATTGTAAAAACTCTCCATTTATATTCAAGGAATTGGAAAGCGCTTCTCATGTTTTCCTGAGAGACGATACCATCCGCAGGGCATTGCAGCCGCCATATACAGGTCCATATAGAGTATTAGAACGCTCCCCTGATGGGAAAACGTTCACACTGTCCATAAAAAATAACAAAGTTGTCGTGAGTGTAGACAGACTTAAGCCGGCTTTCATAGATCACATTGATGATGAACGGAAGCAAGCCGAGCCTTTGTCTTGTCAGCAAAATCAAGCCTTACGACCAATGGATCTGGAAAATCCGCCGCTATTGCCGCTGCCAACAAGGCCGCTGTCAATTCCAATAAAAATTCAAGGTGAGAAAACAAAAGAGCCTTATACCACACGCTCAGGCAGACGTGTCAGATTTAAAAAAATTACTGATTTATAAGAACTACTTGTATCTTGTTACCTGTTGTTACCTATCGTTACCTTGTACTTGTTACTTGTTACCTGTAATTTTCACTTATAATTCTTCGTTTTATACAATTATTCTTGTAATACATTCGCACGTATACCTAATTATGCGTAATATTAAGAGTATAGTGACAATTTTGATTAAGGGCTCTCAACTGGCGTATCTTTCTCCGTGGGGGTGTGGTGTGGTGAATGGTTTTTCACACACAGATTAACAACGGGAGACGTCCAGAAGAAAAGAAAGACAGGCTGTCAGATTGAGGGAAAAATGTCATGAGATAAAAATTTGTGTTTTACGTTTTTAAAAGGTTCAAAGGATAAAAACCAATTGATTGTTAATGTATACGATTTTAAGGTGCGTGTGGAATAAATAAGTGCTTCCTATACTGCAGTTTGAGTTTAATCCGCAACGACGACAGTTGACAACATATTTCCTAAATGTGTATTGTGTATAATGTATGTATGCGTCCGGGCGTAGTTTAAAGCCGAATTTACAATACGAAATTAGTGGCGTGAAATTAATTTCGTGACATTAGTTTTACCAACAGTTTCACGTGTAATTTAATACTTTTGTAATGCATGCATTAATTTCATGCATGTAAATTAGTTTCGTGCCCTGCGCGATTTTTTTGTGAAATTAGTGTCATGCAACTAATTTCATAGTGTAGACGCGACGTGAAACTAATGTCGTGAAAGGGCCTGCGCTGTGCAGACGTGTGTATTGTTAGTTCGGACGCGCTTCAAGCGTTGAAAATGGCAAACCAATGATGGAGTACAGAAAAAAATATAGATCTTATTAATGAATATCAATGACAAGGGTCCCGAAACACCTATAGTAAAAAATCAAAATTATCTTCACTCATTCGAAAATAGTTTTTATAACTCTCAGGATCTTCATCTGCTAATTCAGAGACTAACTTCATTGCACCTAAATGCCTTCTTGTTGACCATTCTCGAATCTACCAACTTTTTTTTTTCTTGATAGTCTTTTTTTAAGTTTATAGGTATATAAGCATTTCTTTAGCTACATTGAATATAGCAAATTATAGCTTTGATGCTGTTGGCGCCATGGTTACTGCGATACTGTGGATTTCGCGACACTAATTTTTAACGAAATTACTTTCGCATATATCGAAACTACTTTCGTGAAACTGAGCTCAACATGCATGACACTAATTTCGTAATGTAAACTCGGCATTATAGTTAGAATAGAGTAGGTATGTATCTAGCTACATAATCCCATAAGCTACCAGTCCAGGTTTCTTTTATTTAAATTATAGGCTTAGGCAGTTAATAAACCACTATTATTACACATCTAAACCCGAAGAAACACTAAATAGACAAAATAAAACAAATCACACAACTTTACTCTTCGCGTTCCCGCCAAAAAGTCCCAAAGCAAAGATTAGCACCTGCAAGCATAGATAAAATACGATTAATATTTTAGACCTGCAAGTGATTTTTGTTTGTGTTCGAGATATTAAAACTGCGTGATAGTTTATAGTAGTTTAAACTCTAAATATAAATACTCTTTCGTTACTATTCAGATTTATTTGAATTAAAAAGAATGTCTCAAGGTAAATAAATGAGTTGCAGCTATAATAAATATAATAACATCTTTATTGTGTTGTGGTGATTATGTTCCGAAAATTAAAATTTTCAGGTTCGGAAAAATCTGCATCTAATCATGACGTGGTGGATCCTACAGGTCCTGGGACGAGAAAAGGTGTTCTTATATCTTTCAGAACGGGAAAAACAATGGAAATACCAGAAAAAGATATAGTAAGAAAATCGTAAATATAACCTAAAAATGCCGGAATATTGTTGAATTCATAAATATATTTCTTATCATAACATTTTGTTACTTTCAGTTAGGAAAATGTCGTTTTGTGGGAGAATTCGAAAAATTAAATCGCATTGGTGAAGGCACATACGGAATAGTCTGTAAGTTATTTGATTTGCTTCAATAACCTTGCAAAATTTTAGTAGGAGTTTGGAAATTCCTAGTAATCATTTTTTTAGCATATTGCTGATCGGTTAAAATATAAATGAAACAAAATTGTCAAAGATTGTTTCAAGAGCACCACAAACTTCAAGTGCTTGATCAAGACCCATCCATTTCTTAAGATTAATGTAATACATGAAAATGAAAAATACAATCTGTCAGAGGCATTTACTGAAGGAATCTGTGTTTGTTTATGTTTTTTTTTTTGTTTTTTTTTATGAATTTTTGGTGGTTTTGATTGGTGTTGTTTCATATCTAGAATAACAAATCTCCGTATGCAATCGAGATTCCATCTGCATGAACATTGTTATAGTATTCGGAGAACAGTGAGCTCTACCTATTAAATAAACTATATATAAATATTAAACAGACCGGGCTAAGAACAAGGCAAATGGCAGCATAGTTGCTTTGAAAAAGGTCAGAATGGATGTGGAGAAGGATGGTCTACCGCTGAGTGGCCTTCGTGAGATTCAAGTGCTAATGTCATGTCGACATGAGAACATTGTGCAACTCAAAGAGGTGTTAGTTGGTCGTTCACTTGAGAGGCAAGTATGAATAAGCTATCCTACTATTGTAATATGGATACAGTAAAGTTACAGTTTGTTTCTAGAAATTCTGATAAATTAAGGGTGACCCCTGATTACCCTCTTTGGCCAGGTCAAGTACCCGGGAGTCACCCTGGATGCATCTATGACATACCGCCTGCATATTAAAATTGTCCACGATCGTGCTGCGTTTATTCTCGGCAGACTTTACCCCATGATATGTAAACGGAGTAAAATGTCCTTTCGAAACAAGGTGACACTTTACAAAACTTGCATAAGACCCGTCATGACTTATGAGAGTGTGGTGTTCGCTCACGCAGCTCGCACATAAATAGACACCCTCCAGTCCCTACAATCCTGCTTTTGCAGGTTAGCCGTCAGGGCTTCGTGGTTCGTGAGGAATGTCGACTTACACAACGACCTGGGCCTCGAATCGATCCGCCAACACATGAAGTCAGTGTCGGAACGTTACTTCGATAAGGCTATGCGTCATGATAATCGCCTTATCATTGCCGCCGCTGACCGCTCCCCGAATCGTGATCACATAGGAGCAAGTCACCGTCGTCGCCCTAGACACGTCCTTACGTATCCATCAGATCCAATAACTCTTGCATTAGATACCTGATTTCAAAAACTAACATAAAGCAAATTTAAAATGATATATAATTTTTAAAAGGAATGTTAAAAGGATTGCTGTTAAAAATATACAAAATAGACATTGTCATCAGTTGTGGAATCTTTTGTGGACATTGGCAAAATGAGTGTTTAAGGAGTTGGAGTTAATTTAAAGAAAAAATAACTAAAGGGCTATGTTTACCCCTGACTACTTGATTACATTTGTTAATTATTTTACTATTTCAAGCTCACTGATGAAAATAGTCTTGTGTTAACATCCCATTAGAATGTAACAAAAGAATTGGCAAAAGATAGTTTTGTTAATTGGGTACATCGAAATTGAGAAGAAGGACTAGTTATTTATTAATAATTATTATTCTACGAAATATGTTAATAATGGTAAATAAATGTTCAGTTTCAGTTTTTACATCCTCCCAAAATATTTTGGTTCTGTAAAGAAGTAGTCGTAGTCGTGTAGTAGCCTGATTGGAAGCACTACCTGTAGGTTGGGGATCTAACCAACTGCAGCTATTTAGCTCAAAAAAATAACAAAGTATTATAAATACGTTAATCCTAAATCCTTATGAGTTTTAGGATCTTTAAGGACTTTTTAGGACTTATTGTATTCTAATGGAAATTCTCTTAGATCTGAGATATTTGTTAGATTGCGTAAAGAAGAAATATATTTACAAAGATTATATAAGTTTCTTTATATTCTTAATTATAAATATATTGATGTTGTTCTTTCAGCATTTTTCTCTCAATGGAGTACTGCGAACAAGATTTAGCCTCATTACTTGATAATATGTCTTCACCTTTTACGGAATCTCAAGTCAAATGTTTGATGCTGCAAGTATTGAAGGGTCTAAAGTATTTGCATTCCAACTTCATTGTGCATAGGGACTTGAAGGTGTCCAATCTTCTTTTAACTGATAAAGGCTGTGTCAAAATAGGTAATATATAATTTTTTTATCTGACTAAAAAAAACAGGGGTTGCTGTAGCTTTTTCTGTTCGTCAAATGATTTTCATTTTGTTTAGTAGTTATTGACGATTGCATTCGCAAGTCATATATTTTTCTTTAAATTTGTTGTTTAATCAAAATGTTAATAACAAAACAAAATATAAAAGATAAATTTAATTCTTGAGTTATCAGTAATTATTATATTAATGGGTGAACTCTTGTGTATATTATTATACCAAATTATAATAACAATTTGAAATTTTATAAAAGAAAAAAGGAATGTAAGTTTTAGTTACTTGTTCTGATTAGTTCAAATTTTTTTTTTTTTTTTTATTTTTCTTGAAATTTTTATTTATATATCAAAATGTTCGTTTTAATCTGTGTTAGTTACTTTTTACATTTTGTTGTCGATGTCCAGTGCAGACGGTATTGTGGTCGTCGGAAAAAAAAGGAAATTTTGCGACCAGTAAAAAATTGTTTGTAACCTTTCACAATTATTTGTCAAATATTATTTCTGAACTTTTTTAGTTCCAGAGCTGAAATAAATAACGAAAGTTAAAAATTTGTGTCTAATGTGAATCATGGTTATCAATGTTTTTTTTACAAGCACATTATTCAATCAATGTTGGTTCTTGTAAACTAACTAGGTCTATGAACATATCATCTCATCTATGTTAATCACATGTTTCTGATGGCAATCCTAAGATTAAGAAACAATGTTTGAGATTTGTTTTCAACCTATGAATTATATTTCAGCTGATTTCGGTCTAGCTCGTTGGTTAGGCGCCCCGGCCAGAAGTGCAACGCCTCGTGTTGTCACCTTATGGTATAGGGCGCCCGAATTACTTCTGCAGTCACCACGACAGACACCTGCACTGGATATGTGGGCAGCTGGATGCATTCTTGGAGAACTTCTTGCCAACAAACCATTGCTCCCCGGAAGAACCGAGATAGAACAGCTTGAACTTATCGTGGATTTACTTGGTAAAAATCATATTGCATAAATTACACAATCAGATACATAAAAAAGTGACGTGTCAGACTGATTTATTAACAATTAGATGACACTGATGTATCTATCTTGAATTTTGAAAGCCCAACCTGGTCTCTGTATCTCAAAGATAAGACGTTTCTATATGGCTCTGGCTATGATGGGAATTTGCTAGGAATTTAATCAACTATTAAATCTAACTAATTAACTCTAGGAAATCACTTTAAGCTAAGGTATCTTTCTGTGTAGTCTGTCACACTGCAGCATGCCCTGCATAGAAGTCATCTACAACAAATAGATGTTTGTTTTTATGAGTACTAGTGGTCGCCCAGTAGTCGAAATTCGACTATAATTAATTGAAATTAAAACTTGTGCACTATTATGATTCTATTTTCAAAGACTATCATACTTCTATAGTCACACATTTCGCCAAGACTACAACTATAGAAAAATATTAATAAAGACAAACAATATTTAATCTATTCTCAATTTGACCACAGACGTCAAGAACAAAAGTTTGACAATAAATAAATAGTATGCATGCGCGTGTGCGTCAAATACATGGTAGTGTTGTTTGTAATGTTTTTTTTATTGATTTAATGTATTTTTAGGGATAATTAAAAAAATATTAACATTCTGCACTCCTTCTCTATATTCTCTATAGGTGTGGAAATTTCATACTCCTCCGTCCGCGCAATTTTCGTAAAAAGGGATACAAAGTTTTTCCTTCACGTATCATCTTGATAACATCTTATATTTACAGGCACCCCATCGGATGCCATTTGGCCAGAGTTTAGTGCACTGCCAGCGTTGCAGAACTTCACTCTGAAACAGCAGCCATACAATAATTTGAAGCAGAGGTTCCCGTGGCTCTCGGCTGCCGGCTTACGGTTACTGAACTTCCTATTCATGTACGATCCCAATAAACGTGCCACGGCCGAAGAGTGCCTACAGAGTTCATACTTTAAAGAAGAACCTTTACGTAAGTAAAAATACTGAAATAAAATAAATAAATAAAATGAAATGTGCTCTGAGGAATTGTTCGAGATGATACCGTCATCTCGTTTTTACCATCGCACCGCCCGCCATCGGAGTAGAGTTCATCCATACTACCTGAAGCCACTGCGGTCATCCACAGTGCGTTTCCAGAGGTCTTTTTTGCCACGTATCATCCGGCTATGGAATGAGCTCCCCTCCACGGTGTTTCCCGAGCGCTATGACATGTCCTTCTTCAAACGAGGCTTGTGGAGAGTATTAAGCGGCAGGCAGCGGTTTGGCTCTGCCCCTGGCATTGCTGAAGTCCATGGGCGACGGTAACCAATCACCATCAGGTGGGCCGTGTGCTCGTCTGCCTACAAGTGCAATAAAAAAAAAAAGGATTTTTTTATCAGCTCTGATGAAAAATACCCGCGCTCGAAGCTTTGGTCAGGCAACGTATTTTTAATACGCTTTTATGAGCTTAACCTATACCATATCACAGTATCTTTTAACGTAAATTTCACAAACTACAAGACTTCAATTTGAGAATTTACGCACGCACGAAGGACAGATAAAACAATATAATAATAGGATGAAGGAAAAATAGGTTAAAAATAATAATAATCAAACACGTTTTTTAATAGTTTTTTTACTTTTAATTATATTTAGTTGTTTTAGTGGAACATTTACTATAAACGATTTCTTGTTTCATTTGCAGCGTGCGATCCGAAATTAATGCCCAGCTTCCCACAACATAGAAATATGAAAGGACAAACAAAGGCGACGTCAAATCAATTGAATATACCACTGTCCAATCTTAACACGGGAGCGAACGACCAAACAAACAATCTACCAGCTATTTCAGATTTACTGGGGTCGCTGGTCAAGAAACGCAGACTAGAGTAGATAAGATGTATTGATAAGTTGCGGAGTACTAATTAGGTTAAGAATTTACTGATATTTGAAATAAAGATTTAATAGGTACGCTAAATTGTTTCATTTGTGGAATGCCTCTAAAAAGCGTGAAAATCTAAATAAACCAATTTTAATATGCGTGGAAAGTGTTGGTAATTAACAGGCCAAAAGTTCTAGTCGGTAGATCCGTCTTCGTCACCAGAGAGTCCCATTGCTTGTCTGAACTTTTGATACTTTTGCAACGTTGCTTCACTGATTTTTGCTTTCGTTTTATCTTTCTACAAAAACAAGATTAAAATTAAGGTTATGATTTCTTTTATATTTTAATAGAAATTCAACAGCGGCGTCTCTTACATTTTCTTTTTCCTGTTTATCAATGTTTTTCAGTGATCGTGTGCACTGCGAACACAATATTACGTCTTCCATGTGATTTATAGTCTTTTTGCGGTGGTGATGTTTTAAACTGAAAATAAGTTCAGTACAGAATTTATTAATGATAATATATACTGAATATATTTGAAGTGAACAGTAAAATAGGTGGGTGCTAAATCTGTCTGAGTGCCGGGGTGGACATCTCGCTCTGCGCTTTGCAATATTATGTGGCCGCTAGGTCAAAATCTTTTTAAGTCAGCTGATCTTAATGAAAGGGAATGTAACCTCGACTTTGATCACTGCCAATAATCCTTCATATCGCTTAAACCTACGTAATAACTAAAGTAGTTATAAAGTGCTGTGAATCAATTATGTTTCAGCAACTTTAACAAAGCAATTTTTATTTATTAGCAAACCTTTGCTCGTAAATAAAAATTTGTTAATGTAAAGTTTAAAATTATTGACATTCAAAACAAACTAACAATTTGCCACAATAATCGCACTGCAATCTCTCAGTCCTGTGTGTGATTATATGACATCCTAATTCGCGGTAAGTAGGGTACCGTTCTGTACATCTTGGGCATATTATTTTTCCTTCAGACCGACCACCGTTGCTTTGATGTTCTGATAGTTCTTGTGACGTTTGGAAATTATGGTGACAACTTGGACACCTGTGACATAAAATCAATGAAGTTCTAGACTGCAATCTGTGCGAGGCTATTAAATTATTGAAAACTATTTTTTAATGGCACCGAGAAGGCGCCATAGCATGGTTTCACATGGCGGTCGCTCACAGTGGGCCATCAGAAGGCCTAAGTCATCCAAAGAGCAATGGAGAAGGTTATACTCAGTTTCCCTGCGAGATCAAATCAGGAATGAGAAGATTCGCAGGAAAACCATGGTAACCAACATAACCCAGTTGAAGTGGCAGTAGGCAGGGCACATTGCTCGTAGAACGGATGGCTGCTGGGGTTGAAAGTTCTCGAGTGGCGACCGCCTACCGGAAGACTTAGAGTGGGCAGGCCTCCCACAAGGTGGATCGACGACCTATTGTGGTTCGCGGCAATCTGCTGGATGCAGGGAGCGCAGGGCCGGTCGTTGTGGCAAGGTTTGGGGGAGAACTATATCCAGCAGTGAACGTCTGTGGGCTGAAAGTTAGACGAAGAAGATAGATAGTTTTTCCCTTACATAAAAATGTTTGGCTGTAGATGATAAGCCATGTGCTCGATAATTTTCTTGGGATAAAAGTAGTGGAATTTCTTTTCACAACATGTAACATAACCGGGAACACCATGTCTATCTTTATAATGTTTCATCAGAGATCTAAAATTGAAACCACTCTCATGACACACACAGCACTCCATTTTGTAAAAGAGCGTTATTTGTTTATCCAAAGCGGAGCCTTGTTTGGCAGGTTTTCCATCTATTAGAACCACAGGGTCTAATGTGCTATTGCCGATTTCAAGATGCTCAGCTTTCGGACTATTTTGTTTCACTATTTTAGTTCTTATGATGGGAGAAAGCCTGTTTTTTGGACTTGTACCTAAGAGATTTTTATCAACTTTTTCAGTAATCGCAAATTCATCGAGTGACATGGCTTCCATTAGCTTCATGTCCAAAGGAGATTTTTTGAGAACAGGCTGAACAGGTTTTTGTTTAGATATTTTTGTGTCTCCATGCTGTCGTTCTGGCGAGGGACTTGATTTAGCTGTCTCGGAATTTTTATTAGATTGTTTTAAATCTTCGACTGAGAGTGCTCCTATTAATGGTGTCATTTTATTTGTTGTGCCATCTTGTTTTTCACCTTTTGATTTTTGTTTATGAAACTCTAAGAATTTTTGGGTTTTTTCTACTTTCACGGCATACAAATGTAGAGTTGAAACTTGTTGCAGGCAATCGTGGCATATTGCCTTGGGTAGGTTGTCGTCTGCTCTAACCTGTAACATTTAAGTAGCTTCTCAAATCATATGACATTTAAGTTATAAAAGAACAATATATTATGAGTTCACCATGCAACGTTAATGTTTAATAGCGACTACAAAACGATACATACTGTTATATCGAATAACCTCTTGAGTTTTCTCTTTACTTCATTGCTGAGAGGTTTGAGTTTCACTACATCAGTACAAAGACACAAACGGCAGGACAGTTCACGTACAATGATTTTCTCCAGATTTCCGAAATCGTTCATTCTGTTCTTGAACTACGTGGCATTACAAAAGTTAAAGTTATGTTAAATTGTACATGACCGAATTTTAGATGTTTTTTTTTCTGTGTAAATCTAATATCCAAATAACCAAACTGACTCAAACGACATGACACTTTGATAGGTACGTAAAGACTTAGGTATTATTTATTCGTAGCGTAAAAACAATGTAAAACCTACTGATCATATTCTCTTTGGCTAAGTAGGTACTAAAGTTTCATTCTGAGCTTGATATTTAAGTAGTCGAATAATAATCAAGAAAATAAAATGTATTTATGTATATACACTGAAATTAATTTGAAGTAATCTAGCTTTTGTTAAAGGATTGAAAATTGTGCGATACGTTTTAAATAAATCTGTATCTTGCCACAATAATTCAAAGGTACATTAACTAGATTGCTCTTTCGATTCGATTTTCGGTTATTATCTCAGGAGTACTTACTTCACAATATCACGACCATGTGTACAAAAAAAATTAAGGCGGCTTGAATATTTCAGTACACTACATTTTCACTACATTTTCACTACATTTTCACTACATTTTCACTACATTTTCACTACATTTTCACTACATTTTCATCAATTTTTGTTGTGGTGAAATTTGCCTTTAGTTATGTTCGAGAGATTGATTCGAATTTGACTACCGTAGATTTTTCGGAAATAAATAGTACCTTACTATGAAGTGGGCAACAGAGTACATTTACTCCACATTGACACCGCCTATCTTTAGACAAGAGGTATGAGTTTAAACTATGGCTATATCAACTTGACTTGAGCGCATGACTGCTTAATGGAAGAAATGGGCAGATTGAAATAGTTTTACCCAACTATGCGGGGTTATTACCTTATACCCTTACTTATTTTAGGCAGCGGCTTGGCACTGCCCCTGGCATTGCTGACGTCCATGAGCGACGGTGACCACTTACCATCAGGTGGGCCGTATGCCCGTCTGCCTACAAAGGCAATAAAAAAATAAAAAAAACCCTACCGCACCTTATATTCTACCGTATCATAATGTCCAATATGTTAAAGGATCTATCGAAATGAATATAGCCAAATAAGTACAACCTTCATTTAAATAATGCTTTTCGATGTGTGCCATCGGCCTTTTTTTATTGCCCTTGAAGGTGGACTAAAACACGATACAAAACAGAGAGCCAGTCTAGAGATGGGAACTGTAATTTACGTGTGGCTGGACCTGTGCTTTGTAAAGCACAACTCTTTATCCAGCGAAGTACTGCATCACTCTGTTGAGGACACCCAGCCTTTTTGATGACGACATGGCTTCATATTCCAAATGATTACGGTACTGGTATCGCGCGAAATGTCAGTCCCAAGAATTGCAACATTGTCAGAAGGTTGCAGGGATAGTACTTCGAACTGAATATGAAAATTCAAATTTTAGGAAGATTAACGTTTCAACTACCGACAAATTTCCGCAATGCTTTATTTAAAGGCCCATTTATGCTAAGCTTGAGGTTTTCTTATTCGTGTTCCGTATTCGACTTCTGACTGTAGTATTGTAAACAAAAATGTTCTACATAGCCCATACGTTTGTTAATCTCCGGTATAGAGATATTTGGTAGTATTCATTTCGCATATCCATGGAAGAGTTTTACTGAAGTTTTTTCAGACAACATTTCCCGTACATATTTCCAAATGCACCAATCACTGAAATACCTATAGAGTAGGAATATTTACATTTATTTTCGGTAAGAAAACAATTTCTCATGTTAATTTCGAAACCTGTCGGCGTATTTCGTCATATGTCATAATGAATTGCTAACATGCAAAACATATTGATGTATCAAGCTATGAACTTAGTATCAATTGGTATGAATTCATTGGGCTATGTATCCACACCGTCTTTAATATAGTTACTAACTTGACTTTGCCCCAGTTCAACCTCCATGAGCGACAGCGATCACCCATCTTAAGGTGGGCTGTATGCTACGTCTATCTATAAAAACAACAAAATTAGTTTTTTTTTTTTTTATGATTGATGGATTACTGGTGGCCCGGAGGCCTTTCCAGTTTCACCAGGACAGGTGGGCGAGCAAAGGCTCAGCCAGGAGGGGTGGGCCTCCTGGCCCTATCGAAGTGGCCTTATCGAAGTACCGTTCCGACACTGATTTCATGTATTTCTGGATAGATTCGAGGCCCAGGTCGTCGTGTAGGTCAACGTTCCTCACGAACCACGGAGCTCCGACGGCTAGCCTGCAAAAGCGGGATTGTAGAGATTGGAGGGTGTCTATGTGTGTGCGGGCCGCGTGAGCGAACACCACACTCGCGTAAGTCATGACGGGCCTTATGCAAGTTTTGTAAAGTGTCACCTTGTTCCGAAGGGACATTTTACTCCGCTTACAGATCATGGGGTAGAGTCTACCGAGAATAAACGCGGCACGGTCACGGACAAAAATAGTAAACACTTGCTATGCATACATTTGTATTGTTATTGAGGCTTATTGTTTTTTATAACGACGACACTTGGCGTTCAGTACAAATCACTGCACACTGAATATCAGTAGATGTGAAATATCTAAAGCCGCACGTAAAACCGATTTCTGGCGTGGCGACGCATGCAATGGCGACGCGTCGCCATGCGCAATCGACTGTGCGATTCTCTCCCACTCGATCCGGCGTTAAGCCATCTCTCTCGCTACACTGAGCTCGGATACCTATAGTGTATACTCCGTAGTGTATACAGTGTTGTTTACTACAGTACACATAACCTGTGTTTTACTTGAAAACAAATTATTTTTTCGTAATATTTTATTTTATCATTATGACATATTTAGTTCCTATCACAATCTGTTCTTTTCTGCATATTACTTTTACAAAATAATGTCGATGTTTCACATCTGCCAGGCGTCCCGTGACGGCTCACATTTTTTAAAATTCTATAATGTTACCTAGTCTGACCACCGTAAATAATATATTATATATGTATTTATACGTGTTCGGTATATCCATTTATGTACACTTCGAACAAATAATAGCATTACATTTTCTTAAAAGGTTGTTTTATCAGTGAGGGAGCCGCCTGGGTCGCTCGTATCTCCACTCAATACAATGGCATTCTCCTTTTCTATATAAAATAACTTTACTATATATCAAAATAATAACTATGTTTTTTGGAACCATCAAAAACTGTAACCTAATCATCACAAAACGTGGCTACCTATAATGTTAACTTGTTTTGGGTATTGATTCAGTCGACATAAATAATTACAGAATTAAAACAATGAAACAAAAAATAAATAATGAAAAATACTTCACAATTTAATTGTAATTCTACATCAACTTTCATAACAATACGGAATGTATTTACAAAAGCATTTAACAGGCACGTTGGATAAATTACTATTAATTAATTTCACACGCCCAGCAGTAGTAAATTAGTTTGTAGTAGACGGAAATTGTGTTTAGATTTTGACCTTCACGACTCTTCTAAATAATCACGGAGCGGGTAACTTTAGTTGGATTAGGCGTTCCTTAAGTTGGAATTGTCCAATAGTGAAATTTGCAGGAGCCTGCGGATAAATTAAAGGGAGTCCCGTCGTATGGGAAATCAACCTCTTGGAGCGGTAACTAAGTGGATTCGTGATTGCACAAAAGCCAAGTTTCGGCTAAAGACGTTATATATTTGAGGACATTGTAATGAACAAAGGACTGTAGTCTGATGAATATGTGACCCCTTTGCTTGTTATTTAATGGAAGGACATAAATAATATTTATAAAAAGCATTTTATTCAACATAAATAAATAAAATAGTATTTGCACTGTTGATAGGTAAGTTGTGTGAATATTTCTCACATTTCTACCTATTTCTGACGCGTATCAATGATGCGTTCTGTTCTGAAGCTCCGTTTTTCCAACTTAAGACTTTGGATTTAACGATCGCATAGTCTAGAAATAAGTATTCATGTGCACGTTCATATAACAGCTCCGGTGATAGCTTTAGATGAGATGAACCACATACTCGGCAGCCTATGTATGGGAGGAATAATTATACATATTAAAATTAAATAACAGAACAAAAAAGAAATATGTATCATAGAATAATGTTTAACTTTGTTTATTGCTAATAATTTTTATTGCTAATAACTTTTGTCAATTTGTCAATGTTTTGTATTGATGATCACTTTGTTGGTGCAACTTATTAAATAAATAAATAAATAAATAAATATATAAATAATTTCAAAGTGTAAGCCCGGGGTTTTATTTTTTTTCTCAGTAATACCTTCCTTTACCATTTGTGTGGTAAAGGAAAGTATTACTGAAGTAAGAAAATATTATTCATAATAATATTGCATTTAAATAAATATCAAATGTAATTTAACAAAAACGATATCTCCGTAAAAATATATTTCATTAGTGCTAAAAGGAATTGAATGTTTGACGAACTGGAATCAAAATCAGCCTGTGAAAATGATTGATGAATGAAAAAGCACTGTTAAATTAGCTCAAGTCTGTGCACGAAAGCCGGATTTCTTTTAATTTTATTCTGGGTTCGCCTTATCTTTATGAAAGTAATAAAGACAAGAAGAAGACAAAGTATTCACGTGAGCTGTGCATAGATGTAGGTACTTATCGTGGCTAAATTTTATTTCAATGAATTTACGAGAGATTAACTTTGAAACATATTTCATGTTTCCGATAATAATATTATTTTATATCATTATAATGTTACATTCAAATTATTCTACTTAATTATTTTTCACACCGCATTCTACATATTTTGTAAACATCTGATCGAATTATCTAGAATAAATATCACGTAATATCCTCCTCATTTAACGCATTCTCGATCAACCATTACAGCGTGTTTACAAAGTACTGGACGATATTTTGTTGAAGAATGAACATGAGAAATTGTTCGAGTAAATAAGAAATCATTATTCAATAATTGTGCATGTTGAGCACTCTTGATCCAAACCAGCCTTTAGGTTAAGGTAGTTTTGATGTAAATTTTGAATTTTTTGTTTTATTATTATTATTATTATTTGATTTTTTGTTTTAATTATTATTATTATTGATTTTGTTTTAGGCCGAGATTGTAGTTATTATTTTTATTTAATTCTAGTATAAATGAAATGTTAATGAGTGTAATATGGATGCAAAATCTGATGTAAATGAAATAAAAATAAATAATACAACTATATCACGTCCATAAAATTTCAAGGAGCTTGTGAATGAATACAACAAAATGCACAACACAAGATGCCTAAGCGTTGAAATAAATAAAAGTAACAGCGGGAACGTCTTTGAGTTTGTTCAAGTTCAGTAAGCTCTCGAAGCCCTTTCACATAATAGATTTGTCTGATACGTTGCCGCCACACGAACTTACTTCTTGGATGGTGGTCACAACTTTATACTTCACTACTTACGGATGCTGTTTGTTTATTTCTAATTCTCAGGACTGCGTTTTAATTTCTTGTAGAAAATAATTAAAATGATCATGGATAATCTCATGGTTTGTTAAGTGATTACCACAGTAAAATAAAAATTACTTTCAAATCAGGAACGCGATATGCCGTCGCGCCATAAATATACAAAATAATTGTGAATTTACTTAGAAATTTGGATCATTCGATAGGAATCCACTATAGCACTGTTACAATCTTAGTTTTACTGTGTGGAGCCAGGGTTAAGAATCTGATTTACAAAATGTAATTGTCTAAGCCCCTCTAATAATCTATAAGAGCCTCGTTATGTCTGAAAATAAGAGAGAAAAATTTTTACTATAACGATAAAACCTTTCTAGACAGTGAAATAGCGAATATATATTTTAGAGTGTAATATAATTAAGTCTGTGATCTGTAATTAATGCTCTCGATACATCACTGCTACTTGCCTTTAAGATAAATACTTTCACCGTTAATATCTGTAGAAGCACCACAGTTGGAGATGAGTTGTCTCGCTCACATGTTATATCGGTGACAGGGATAGTGAAGCTATTATTCTTCTTAAGCTGACTGCCTACGAATTCAGTGTGCAAGTTAAGATTCAAGGTAAAAAGTGATTTGAAAATTTTCCCCTTGTAATTGAGAATCTAAGTCAGATTAAATCTCTTCTATTGAAGAAATTTTTTTTAGGCTCAAGCAGAAATTACACAGATTTAGCAACTTCGGTATCCATTTAATACGTGGATTATAGGGACGTCTAGTTTGTTTTTATTGCATGGTAAATGTAATAACTACACATATAAATGAAATGTTGTAAAAAAAATTAATATTTAGGAATTTTCTGAATTTAATTAAATAGCATTAATTTTGAGTGTGATTTTCTGCAACGCTGTATAATAATGCGTTTATTTACGGTGAATTTTCTGAAGATAGATTTTTTATTATTTTTTATTGCCTAGGTGTGTGGACGAGCTCACAGCCCACCCGGTGTTAAGTGGTTACTGGAACCCATAGACATCTACAACGCAAATGCGCCACACATCTTGAGATAGAAGTTCTAAGGTCTCAGTATAGTTACAACGGCTGCCCCACCCTTCAAACCGAAACGCATTACTGCTTCACGGCAGAAATAAGCGGGGCGGTGGTACCTACCCGTGAGGACTAACAAGAGGTCCTACCACCAGTAACTACGCAAATTATAATTTTGCGGGTTTCGATTAGTTGTTTGTTTACATAAAAACGATCCCGCCGACGGATTAATTAAATATTTTCCGTGTCAAGGAGCACAACCCGTGCAGGTTTCAAAGAGTGCTGATTAATTTATTTTATGAATCGCTTCGTAACTTGATACAAGAATGGAAAATCTTAAAAAATAACCTGTTGACAATACAATGCTTTCAAAAAATATGCAACGTAGTATTTTTTTGCATTTTCGCGAATCGTAGATACTAAACTGCTTTTACTATTTAATCTCGAGTTTTTTATGCAATGTGGAAAAAGTAAAAAAATAAACGTGTTGCTTTAATAAAGCTTTCAGAGTACTAGCGAAGGACTATTCTGTGCCTCTCGGCAATTATGACCATCCTATCTATGAGCCATAAAATTAACATTTTGGAAAGGCCCACTAGGTAAAAGGAACAGAGGTAGACCATTGACTCGTTGTGAAGATCAAATTAAAAGGATAGACGGTCAAAATTGGAAAGAAATTGCAGAGGACAGAAACAATTGGGCATCTTTAGAGGAAGTTTTGACTCAATACGGGGTTTCTTCATAAAACTACAAATGTGTATTACATTAGTTAAGTGATCATACTTGTTAATAACTGGTATAATATTTAGTAGGAAATAAAAGCCTTATTATTATTATTATATGTATGGGCCCCACGAAACAGTCATTCGTGCCGCTTTAAAGGGCGAGGCAGCACTTATATAATGTCTCCAAGGCCTCATCTTTCAAATGGAGTGACGGTATATACGTCGTGATTTCTATGGATATCTACTTAGCACTAATCGGGAAATGAGTTCGGCGGTCCATCTAGAGCATTAATAAACATTCCGATAGAGGCACCCGTCACGTGCGGACGTGCTCATCGTCCACTCGATCGCCCGGTCTTTGTTCGCCCGGCTTTTGTTAGCCCGGCCATTGTTCGCGCGGCCTGTGTTTGTGGTACATCTGCCGACTAAGTGCTCTTTCTGGAAGTTTTTATTTGTTTTGTTTCCTTTTGTTGTTTCTGTGTTCGTGGTACATCTGCCGACAAAGTGGTTTCCTGCAAGTATTTATTTGTTTTGTTTCTTTTCGTAATTTCTGTTTTGTTGTGCTTTTTCTTTGTCCTGTAGTAATCGCGCCGCATTGCCACCTGTGTTCAATAGAACCGCTCAGGTCCGAGAAGTTGGGGCCTCGCCGCAAGGCGAGTGTTTTCAAGACCCGGGGCCGCCCCACCTGGGTACTCAGCGATCATGGACGCTGTATTCGCGGAATTCCTCCGACTTCGCCACCCACAGCTCGCCTCGGAGTTTTTGGCCTTCAAGGCCAATCACACTGCGAGCCCTCTCGAGGACTCCGCCGCGCTCGCTGCTCCTGCGTCGCCTTACCTGCGTGCAGAGCTTCTGCATTGAGCACCGCAGCCTCTGTCGTGCCTGCCGCTCCCGTGTCGCCTATACTGGCGAGAAAAGCTGCTGCGTCGTCCGCCGTGACCATCGTTTCAGCTGAGCGATCATCCGCGGCCTCCGTCGCGCCCTCTAAAACACCTACACTTGCTCGTAGGTCGCCTGCACCCGCCTCCTCGTGCTCCGACTCTGACTCGGACATGGAGGTCGACCTCGCCCCCGCCTCATCGACGGATGGATTCACCCTGGTACAGAAGGGTAAGAAGCGTGCCGCGGAGTCTCGAGCTCCCGCGGCCGCTAAAATTAGCAAAGCCGTGAACGCGTCGCGCCCCCGCCCTCAGACTCCCGTTGCGCCCCCAGCCCGTGCCACTCCGTCGCCGCGTCCGGTGGCACAAAATAAAACCCAGACCCCTCCCCCGGTTATCCTTCAGGAGAAGGCAGCTTGGGATCGAGTTTGCCTGGCCCTTAAGGCCAAAAATATAAATTTCACGAATGCCCGTAACCTCGCGAACGGCATTCAAATTAAGGTTCAAACACCCGACGACCATAGGGCCCTCTCTTCTTACCTCCGTAAGGAGCGTATAAGTTTCCATACGTATACGCTCCAGGAGGAGCGCGAACTCCGCGTTGTAATACGCGGAATCCCTAAAGAGTTAGATGTAGAGTGTTGGAAACCCAACAAAATTGGTATAAAACCTTTTTTATTGTTGTGGTTGTGGTTTTTGACATTACATTTGAATTTTACATTTTGGAATGTCTTAGTTTTGTAATTCTCTTTCATCCGTGCTATTGTACGCGATTTATAAAATTTCTAAAATATACAAATTTTATACGTGCAATCCTCGCGAGTTTATTTAACAAGTTCCTTGCCCATCCTAATAATACAGTCCACTACATAAATTGGTCCGTTACGGCCGAAGAAAAGGAATTCTGTAAAGATAATAAACACGCCGAGGCGAAGCCGGCGATTGAAAGAGCGAAAACTTAATTCAAAAAAAAATTTGTATCGGCAAGCCAGGAGGCAGTGTAAGCTGCACCGAAAAGGAGCAAGCTAAATCAGGGATTTTGACGAGAAGACAAGAGGGCGATACCATTCGTATCAGAAGCCGATTGTCTTTTGTTTATCCCGCGCGTGTGCTTCAAATTTACCATTCCAACGAAGACGTTTTTGGACGACGCGTTGCAGTGGCGCTACCTACCGGCGAGTCGCGAGTAACCTAGAGACTTTATTTTACTATAAGCTAGTTTCAAATCTGTGTAGCAAAATGGTAGAGAGCCAGGAGGTGCTTTCCCATTTAATAGGAAAGCGTCGTTACGTCAAAGGCTCACTTACAAGACTCTATAACCAGTTGGGAGAAACCGAAAGACTGTCTACGGAAACTATACAATGCCGCTTAGAGCGTTGTGTTGTAGCGTTCCGCAAATACGGCGATTATTGCGGCCGAATTCTGGCAACTAACCCGGCTGATGAAGAGGACTCAGGTGAGTACGATGACAAATATTTTGGCATCATGGCTTGCTACCAAGCTGAGCTTAACAAGCGAAAGGCCAATGCTCCGCCTAATCCGACACCCCAAAAAAGGCTTATAAAGTTACCTACCATAGAAATGCCGCAGTTCACGGGTCAATATTCGAAATATATCACATTTAGAGAAATGTTCAAATCAGTTATCGAAAATGATGTTTCTTTAGATGACATTCAAAAACTGCATTATTTGCGATCATTTTTAAAGGAAGAACCTTTAGATTTAATAATTAATTTGCCTCTTATAGGGTCCAGCTTCAAGGAAGCTCTGAGGTTACTGGACCAGAGATATTATAATAAATATAATATAATGACAGAGCTTTTATCTACATTGCTAGATCTAGATGTTATTAGTAAACCTTCTCCTAGCAATATAAGACATTTTGTGTCAACAATTAAACAAACGTTGGCTGCCCTCAAAAATATGGAGGCGAAGGTAGATGAATGGGATCCAATTTTAATGTTGATTTTGACCCGCAAGTTAGATGAACGTACAGCACGCGAATACCAACTGGATCGGGACAACACAATGGACCCCACTGTGGACCAGCTTCTAGCGTTCCTTGAAAAAAGAGCGCTCGCTATGGAGAATGCTGGACAATCCGCAGCCAAGTTGTTTACCACCAAAGTAGTCAACGCAGTGACCGCTAAGGAGAAGCGAGAATGTTACTTCTGTAAGTCAGTTGAACATAAGATTTATAACTGCAAAAATTTCAAACTTCTGCCTTCAGCGGAGAGAATATCTTTTGCACAAAAAAATGAGCTGTGCAATATATGTTTGAACAAACATCCAGGCAAGTGTAGGTTCTATTTTCGATGTAGTACATGCAAAAAAGGGCATCATTCATTGCTGCATCGCGAGGAAGAAAAGGCTGAAGCCGTTATTATGTTGTCTGGCAATAATGATAATAATGTTCTGATTCCCACAGCTCGCATAAAGGTCTTCAGCAGTGATGGCAGGGAGGTGCGCATAAAGGCCATACTGGACTCCGCCTCTCAAGCTTCACTTATCACTACTAAGGCATTGAAGGTTTTAGGTTTGACTCCTAAGCGAGACAGTACTAATATTATAGGGGTCACGAATAACAAAAACCAAGTTCATTATTCTGTACCAATAGAAGTTCACTCGATGAAAACCCCATTCAAGGTTTCCATGAATTGTCATGTAGTGGACACGATAACATGCAAATTGCCACAGACCCCGATAGACCCATCCACAGTAGTTGTTCCAAAAAATATTCAGCTGGCCGATGATGAGTTTTATAAACCATCTGAGATTAATATGCTAATTGGAGCCAGTGTATTTTTTCAGGCACTGCTACCGGCGACGACCAACTCTACGTGCGCGACGCGCCGCCAGCCTCCAGTCGACCCGGCCAGCCAGAGTAAAGGAACGCCACAGATTATCAACACTAAATTTGGTCACATTATCGCGGGTGGTCTGCCACCTCAACATGAGGTAACGAAAATTGTTTCACTTTTATGTACATGTGAATCTGACATTGCTACTACCATAACTAAGTTCTGGGATACCGAAAAGGTTCCAGAAGCATTCCTAGAAAAGGATGCTGAGCATGACATAGTCGAGAATAACTTTAAGGCCACAGTTCAACTTTCGAATCATAGATTTCAAGTGGATTTGCCACTAAAGGTTCCCCTAAACGAGGTCAATGCGACATTAGGTGAATCGTTTGATCTTGCACTATATAGATTTTTAAACCTTGAGAAAAAATTACATAAAAATATAAATTTATTGACAGATTATAAAAATTTCATACATCAATATGTTGACATGGGCCATGCTCACTTTGTAGACTTTCAGTCTTTTAATTTTGACTCGGACGCTATATATTTTTTGCCCCATCATGCGGTGCTTAACGAGGCGAGCAAAACCACGCGTACACGTGTAGTTTTCGATGGTTCTATGAAGACAAAAAATAAAGTTTCACTCAATGACATTTTACTCAATGGTCCTATAGTGCAAAGAGATCTTTTCGAAATTATTACTTTATATAGGCTTGGCGACTACACGTTCAATAGCGATATTAAAAAAATGTTTAGGAATGTTATGGTCAATCCAGAATACACTACGCTGCAAAATATTTTGTGGCGCGATAGGCTTGATGAGCCAATTCGGTGCATTCGCTTAGATACTGTCACGTACGGCTTAAAATGCTCAAGTTACCTGGCAACCAGATGTCTGCTCGAGCTTGCAAACATGCATCAAGCTGACTTACCGTTAGCTTCCTTCATTATAAAGAATTGTGTTTATGTTGATGATGTTTTATATTCGGATAACGATTTAACGGCTTTACATGAGGCGAAACAGCAGCTAAAACGTTTGTTAAGCTTGGGTGGCTTCCAAATGCATAAATGGTCGTCTAACTGCGATGAGATATTAGTTGATATTCCTTTCAATGAGAGACAGTTAGATGAAATTGAAGTTCAAAAAGAAAACAGCAGTATCAAGGCCCTAGGAATGACAATTGACGCAAAGAAAGATTGTTTTGTCATTAAATGCCCAAATAACTTTTCATTAAATTCTATATCAAAACGACAGATATTGAGTGACATTGCCAAATTATACGATCCTCTAGGCTTTGTCAGTCCGATTATAGTAAAGGCTAAGGTGATCATGCAGAGACTGTGGTGCGAGAAAGTGGACTGGGATGCTTGTCCACCACCGCAGGTAAGAGAGGAATGGACTGATTTTGCTACCAGCTTAGCGCAAATGGAACCTATATATTTGCAAAGAAACATTCAGGTCCCTGACGACGCCGAAGCAGTACAGATCGTCGGCTTCGCCGACGCTTCCAGCTCCACAGGCTACGGGGCTTGCTTATATCTGCGCGTAATAGATAAAGCAGGTAAAGTGACTGTCTCTTTACTCTGTTCGAAGTCTAGAATCAATCCGCGTAAGAAGTCTTTAACGGTTCCTAGGCTTGAATTAAACGCTATGCTGCTATTAGCAAAACTTACAGCCAAAATGTATGACACTCTCAAAATTAAAATTAAAATTGATGATGTTATTTTATTTTCTGATTCACAAATAGCTTTAGCATGGGCTCACACAGAAATTACTAAATTGCAAGCATATGTGGCGAACAGAGTAAAAGTAGTACAGCAGTTGACCAATAGATGGCACTGGGGATACGTCAGCACCCATGAGAATCCCGCAGATTACATAAGTCGAGGGCTGGGTCCACCAGAACTTCATTCCTGCTCTATGTGGTGGGACGGGCCTGAGTTCCTGCATAAAAGGGAGTATACATTTGGTCAAAACATACTGAAAGAAAACGCGGACAATCTACCCGAGATGAAGACAGCTCCTGTTGCATCCACGTCCGCTGGTGTTATATTACTCACTCTGAAACAAAAAGAAATCTCACATATGTTAGAAAAATATTCTGATATCAATAAAATGACACGAGTTTTGGCGTACATTTTACGTTTTTGTCATAACAGCAAACCTAACAATATTAAAATACAAACTAGTTATTTACATAGTAAAGAACTCGAGCGATCTTTATCTTTATTGATTAAGCATGAACAAAAATATTACTTCAGTAAGGAATTAAGCTTACTGCGAACAGGTGAGAATATTAAGGGCCCTCTGAAACCTTTGCATCCATTTATTGATGACCAAGGTTTGTTACGTGTTGGGGGAAGGTTGCAAAATGCTTCTATTTCGTATAATCAAAAGCATCCTATGATCCTTCCGAAGGGTTCCAAGCTAACCGACCTTATTATTTCGCGAGAGCACCTCAGACTCCTTCATGCTGGTCCCAAGTTATTGCTGGTGTTATATTACTCACTCTGAAACAAAAAGAAATCTCACATATGTTAGAAAAATATTCTGATATCAATAAAATGACACGAGTTTTGGCGTACATTTTACGTTTTTGTCATAACAGCAAACCTAACAATATTAAAATACAAACTAGTTATTTACATAGTAAAGAACTCGAGCGATCTTTATCTTTATTGATTAAGCATGAACAAAAATATTACTTCAGTAAGGAATTAAGCTTACTGCGAACAGGTGAGAATATTAAGGGCCCTCTGAAACCTTTGCATCCATTTATTGATGACCAAGGTTTGTTACGTGTTGGGGGAAGGTTGCAAAATGCTTCTATTTCGTATAATCAAAAGCATCCTATGATCCTTCCGAAGGGTTCCAAGCTAACCGACCTTATTATTTCGCGAGAGCACCTCAGACTCCTTCATGCTGGTCCCAAGTTATTATTATCTCAGTTAAACCAGAAATATTGGCTTTTGAATGGTTTACGTCAAGTTAAAAAGATTACTCACAAATGTTTAAACTGTTTCAGAATGAAGGCGACTTGTGCAAAGCAGCTGATGGGGTCTCTCCCTACACATCGTGTGACGCCCTCCAGAGCTTTCCAAGTTGTCGGTATAGATTATGCTGGGCCGATACAGATAAAAAACTCGAGAATTAGAAGAGCGTTACTAACTAAAGGTTACATTTGTATATTTGTCTGCTTTAATACCAAGGCGATTCACATCGAACTTGCCTCCGACTTGTCTACCGAAACGTTTTTAGCCTGCTTTAAAAGGTTTATCTCGCGACGCGGAATGCCCACCAACATCTATTGCGACAACGGAGGTGCCTTTAAGGGAGCAGCCAACCATCTAGTTGATTTGTACAGACTGAACAGCTCCAAAGATCATCAAACGCAGGTGCAAAATTTTTCTAATCGGCTTGGAATTAAGTTTAATTTTACACCAAGTTATTCGCCTGTGTTTGCTGGTCTGGCCGAGGCTGCAGTTAAAAGTATGAAATTTCATTTGAAACGGGTCTTACAGAAGATTGTACTTACATATGAACAATTGAATACGGTTTTGTGCCAAATAGAGGCGATTTTAAATTCTAGACCCTTGATGTCCGTTTCTACAGACATTACAGATTTCAGCTACCTCACTCCAGGTCACTTCTTAGTGGGAGCTCCGCTCACTAGCTTCCCTGAACCAGATATCTCAGAAACGCCAGTTAATAGACTTAGGTTTTGGCGGTTAGTTGAGA
The DNA here is from genome assembly GCF_030269925.1 of Bombyx mori. Taxonomy (NCBI): domain Eukaryota; kingdom Metazoa; phylum Arthropoda; class Insecta; order Lepidoptera; family Bombycidae; genus Bombyx; species Bombyx mori. The sequence continues at coordinate 12,775,002 of NC_085111.1, forward strand.
GTATGAAACAGTCATTTTGGAAAACTTGGCATAGGCAATACTTAAATATTTTACAAGCGAGACCGAAATGGCGCGATACCTTACCAGATATTAGTGTAGGTAAGATGGTATTATTGAAGGAACCAAATTCACCTCCTCTTTATTGGCCGTTAGCTAGAATCTCTAAGGTTTTCCCAGGTGGGGATGGTAAAGTACGAGCCTTTGACGTTACTGCCCCTAATGGTAAAGTTTATAGAAGGTCACTGTCAGGTGTAAGTTTGTTACCTTTTGATAATAATTAATGTGTTATTATTTTAATGTTGAGATAAAAATATGTCAAGTTCTGTTAATTAATTTAATTTAATACATTGTTTCACACAAAAGCTTTTCAATTTAAATGTTAAAAGTCAATTTATATAGAGTGTTAAACTTCTGAAATATGTGTTATTGTATTTTATTTATAAGGTCACAGAACATCCGAATGTAGCTATATATATGTCAAGGTATAAAGATTCCTCAATGTATTTTTTGAGCTAACCTTTGTATTCTTAATATGATGTACTGATTAGAGGCTAACTTTGCATTCCTCATTTTGTGTCTAAAGTTAATTCTTAAATGTTAAATTTTATCATGATTATAAAGATTGTCTTTATCCCATAAAGAAATGATGAGTGTAAGTTATTACATTAATTTAGTATTGTATAACTTTCTTGAAAATATATCATTTCTGAGGCCGCAGCATGTTGGAAACCCAACAAAATTGGTATAAAACCTTTTTTATTGTTGTGGTTGTGGTTTTTGACATTACATTTGAATTTTACATTTTGGAATGTCTTAGTTTTGTAATTCTCTTTCATCCGTGCTATTGTACGCGATTTATAAAATTTCTAAAATATACAAATTTTATACGTGCAATCCTCGCGAGTTTATTTAACAAGTTCCTTGCCCATCCTAATAATACAGTCCACTACATAGAGCTCGTAAAAGCCGACCTGTTAGAACAAGGCCTACCAGTGAATTCTGTGCACCGTATGCACACCGGTCGCGGTAGGGAGCCATATAATATGGTTCTAGTCGCTCTCCAGCCTACCCCCGAGGGTAAGAAAATCTTTAACACACAGACCGTCTGTAGGCTCTCTGGTATCGCTGTCGAAGCCCCCCATAAAAAAGGCACTCCTAGCCAGTGCCATAACTGTCAATTGTACGGGCACTCTTCCCGTAACTGTCACGCGCGCCCCCGATGTGTTAAGTGTTTGGGCGATCACGCCACGGCCCTCTGCGCTCGCGACCAAAAAACCGCGACGGAACCGCCTAGCTGCGTCCTGTGTCGAACACAGGGTCACCCCGCGAATTACCGTGGTTGCCCTCGAGCCTCTAAAATAAATCGCCGCGTCGCCCGCCAAAACCGCCTCCGAGCTTCCGGCCCAGACATCAAAGCCTCGGCACCCTCTGCGTCGCAGGCTAAGCCAGCGTTCGTTCCGGCGGCGGTGCCCAGTGTCTCGGCCTGGGCAAAACCGCTGCCGTACACGAACACGGCTACAACTCCCTCCTCCGCGATTCGTCCCGCCCCCGCGACTCGTCCCTCTCCCGCGACTTGCCCTCCGACCGCGTCCGACAATCTCGCTTTAGCGATCGACTTCTTTCAGTCGATCAACTTTGAGCGCGTTAACGCTTTGGGCGACGCCATTCGCGCTGCCTCCACTGCACAACACTTTATCGCCGTTGTGCAGGAATACGCCGACGTATACGCGTCATTAAATACGTACGTCCTCCCCTCACTCCGCCGGTAATCAATGGCTTATATAAGTAGAATAAAGCCCCTATCCGTAACGATAGGATTTTTTAACGCTTACGGTCTCGCAAATCAACGTGATCAGGTTTCTGACTTTTTGCGTGACCACCAAATTGATATCTTTTTAGTGCAGGAGACCCTACTTAAGCCCGCGCGCCGTGACCCTAAAATCGCGAACTATAACATGGTCAGGAACGACAGGCTCTCTGCCCGTGGTGGTGGTACCGTCATTTACTATAGAAGAGCCCTGCATTGCGTCCCGCTCGATCCTCCCGCGCTCGCTAATATCGAAGCATCAGTGTGCCGAATCTCACTGACGGGACACGCGCCGATCGTTATCGCGTCCGTTTATCTTCCACCGGATAAGATCGTTCTAAGCAGTGATATCGAGGCGCTGCTCGGTATGGGGAGCTCTGTCATTCTGGCGGGCGACCTAAATTGTAAACACATCAGGTGGAACTCACACACCACAACCCCGAATGGCAGGCGGCTTGACGCGTTAGTCGATGATCTCGCCTTCGATATCGTCGCTCCGCTAACCCCGACTCACTACCCGCTAAATATCGCGCATCGCCCGGATATACTCGACATAGCGTTATTAAAAAACGTAACTCTGCGCTTACACTCGATCGAAGTAGTTTCAGAGTTAGATTCAGACCACCGTCCCGTCGTTATGAAGCTCGGTCGCGCTCCCGATTCCGTTCCCGTCACGAGGACTGTGGTGGATTGGCACACGCTGGGCATCAGCCTGGCTGAATCTGATCCACCATTGCTCCCGTTTAACCCGGACTCTATCCCGTCTCCTCAGGATACCGCTGAAGCCATAGACATCTTAACGTCACACATCACCTCGACATTAGATAGGTCATCGAAACAAGTTGTAGCGGAGGACTTCCTTCACCGCTTCAAATTGTCCGACGGTATTAGGGAACTCCTTAGAGCTAAGAACGCCTCGATACGCGCCTACGACAGGTATCCTACCGCGGAAAATCGTATTCGAATGCGTGCCCTATAACGCGACATAAAGTCTCGCATCGCCGAAGTCCGAGATGCCAGATGGTCTGATTTCTTAGAAGGACTCGCGCCCTCCCAAAGGTCTTACTACCGCTTAGCTCGTACTCTCAAATCGGATACGGTATTAACTATGCCCCCCCTCGTAGGCCCCTCAGGCCGACTCGCGGCGTTCGATGATGACGAAAAAGCAGAGCTGCTGGCCGATACATTGCAAACCCAGTGCACGCCCAGCACTCAATCCGTGGACCCTGTTCATGTAGAATTAGTAGACAGTGAGGTAGAACGCAGAGCCTCCTTGCCACCCTCTGATGCGTTACCACCCGTCACCCCGATGGAAGTTAAAGACTTGATCAAAGACCTACGTCCTCGCAAGGCTCCCGGTTCCGACGGTATATCCAACCGCGTTATTAAACTTCTACCCGTCCAACTCATCGTGATGTTGGCATCTATTTTCAATGCCGCTATGGCGAACTGTATCTTTCCCGCGGTGTGGAAAGAAGCGGACGTTATCGGCATACATAAACCCGGTAAACCAAAAAATCATCCGACGAGCTACCGCCCGATTAGCCTCCTCATGTCTCTAGGCAAACTGTATGAGCGTCTGCTCTACAAACGCCTCAGAGACTTCGTCTCATCCAAGGGCATTCTTATCGATGAACAATTCGGATTCCGTACAAATCACTCATGCGTTCAACAGGTGCACCGCCTCACGGAGCACATTCTTGTGGGGCTTAATCGACCAAAACCGTTATACACGGGAGCTCTCTTCTTCGACGTCGCAAAAGCGTTCGACAAAGTCTGGCACAATGGTTTGATTTTCAAACTATTCAACATGGGCGTGCCGGATAGTCTCGTGCTCATCATACGGGACTTCTTGTCGAACCGCTCTTTTCGATATCGAGTCGAGGGAACCCGCTCCTCCCCACGACCTCTCACAGCTGGAGTCCCGCAAGGCTCTGTCCTCTCACCCCTCCTATTTAGCTTATTCGTCAACGATATTCCCCGGTCGCCGCCGACCCATTTAGCTTTATTCGCCGACGACACGACTGTTTACTATTCTAGTAGAAATAAGTCCCTAATCGCGAAGAAGCTTCAGAGCGCAGCCCTAGCCCTAGGACAGTGGTTCCGAAAATGGCGCATAGACATCAACCCAGCGAAAAGTACTGCGGTGCTATTTCAGAGGGGAAGCTCCACACGGATTTCCTCCCGGATTAGGAGGAGGAATCTCACACCCCCGATTACTCTCTTTAGACAACCCATACCCTGGGCCAGGAAGGTCAAGTACCTGGGCGTTACCCTGGATGCATCGATGACATTCCGCCCGCATATAAAATCAGTCCGTGACCGTGCCGCGTTTATTCTCGGTAGACTCTACCCCATGATCTGTAAGCGGAGTAAAATGTCCCTTCGGAACAAGGTGACACTTTACAAAACTTGCATAAGGCCCGTCATGACTTACGCGAGTGTGGTGTTCGCTCACGCGGCCCGCACACACATAGACACCCTCCAATCCCTACAATCCCGCTTTTGCAGGTTAGCTGTCGGGGCTCCGTGGTTCGTGAGGAACGTTGACCTACACGACGACCTGGGCCTCGAATCAATTCGGATATACATGAAGTCAGCGTCGGAACGATACTTCGATAAGGCTATGCGTCATGATAATCGCCTTATCGTTGCCGCCGCTGACTACTCCCCGAATCCTGATCATGCAGGAGCCAGTCACCGTCGACGCCCTAGACACGTCCTTACGGATCCATCAGATCCAATAACCTTTGCATTAGATGCCTTCAGCTCTAATACTAGGGGCAGGCTTAGGGACCCCGGTAACCGTACTCGTCGAACTCGACAAAGAGGTCGACGTGCAACCTAACCCATGCATCAGCCCGCTGAGTTTCTCGCCGGATCTTCTCAGCGGGTCGCGATTCCGATCCGGTAGTAGATTCATTCGCGAAACAATTGCTCTTGAGTTGTTAGGTCTCCTTCGGAGGCGCTCGGGCAGTTGTTAGCAAATCCCACCCCTCTTGGCTGAGCCTTTGCTCGCCCACCTGTCCTGGTGAAACTGGAAAGGCCTTCGGGCCACCAGTAAACTTCCAATCATAAAAAAAAAAAAAAAAAAAAGCATTAATAAAGCAAAGAAAAAATGGGCTTTGTTACAGCTCACCTCAGCTACGAAAATACCTCCCTTGCACATAAAACAATGAGTTCGTTTAAAAAAAGCACAGATATTATGTTTGCCTGAAATACAAGCCCTACGTTCATTATAACATAACAATGTTCACAAGTTCTTTCTATTATTTACAATCGTAAATGAAAAGAATCATAGTCTTTTTTCAGCCTGCTAATGCCCACGATATTTCGCAACCTAGTCAACCTAGTCAACCTAGTCAAGTTAGCAATGTATTTAATCTAAATACTGATTTTTCGATTTGTAATATATTGAATGTTTCACTGGTTCTTAAGACGAGCCTAGGATTAGGGCGGTCGGTATTCTTACCGGTGAGGCTATTACGGGCTTATAATGACGCTAGACCTGTTTGTTTGAGAGGTATTTAGAAATTGAACGAATTTTATTGATCCCAGTCGGAGCTAATGTGTGTCGATTGACTGATTCCAGTTCACGGTTGAGTTAGTTTCGTGCTCATGTCGATGCTTAGAGCGATTTAAATTTTTTGAACATGTAATTTTCTAAACCGATTTATATCTGTATTATTAAGTACACATATCGCCGTTGTTAGACGTATATTTGCCACAAATCGAGTTATTTTGATATTTGAAATAAAACAAAAATGAACTTTTTGCATAGGAAAAGTTTTTTTTTTGTTTGTTGTAACTATACTGAGACCTTAGAACTTATATCTCAAGGTGTGTGGCGCATTTACGTTGTAAATGTCTATGGGTTCCAGTAACCACTTAATACCAGGTGGGCTGTGAGCTCGTCCACACATCTAGGCAATAAGAAAAAAAAAAAAAAAAAAATTATAAGTGTAAACTATCCAGGGATCCACTTATTTTTGGGCTGCGGTTAGCTTCCAAAATCTGCAGACCGTTAAAGTCCCATAAACCACGCGCGCCACTTAGGTGCGGACATCTTGTATGAGGTTCGATCCCTGTCCGAAAAAAAAGAGATTCACTTACACCAAAAACCAAAGGCCACTAAGCCACTATGGACCTAGTGTTCCTTAAGCCTGCCTGAAAATCTAAAAATCAAAAAGCCCCATAATTAAATAAACTGATCAAGTGGACGAAGCCAAAGGCCAAACCTGATATTGAATAAAGCGCTGAGATAGAACAAGAACACCGTGAAAGCTTATTAAAAACTTTGTAATATCTCTTCAATCTAAATTTCCCAATTTGCTATAAAATGAAAGCAAAAATTTGTAAACTTCATGCTTATCGGTTTTCGGCTTTATCTCATGAAAATTCTTGTACCATTGTTTGGTTCAAACGTTTGGTTAATATTGAACAGAATAGACATAATTTGTGTGCAAAAGGAGCAAAGAAAAAGCCAGCAATTTCTCTCAATTACACTGTATGTATCTCTGATTACATGTATTTTCTAAAATGCGCGAAAAATTCTTGGAATAAAACATTTACTAGTTCCAGGTTACAATTACCGGTATCAGCCCAGTGGTTAACAGCCGCACACGAGTACAGTGGCCGACAAATCTTTAAGTGGAACGATTTCCTACTTCAGCCACACGATCACCCTAATTGCTGGTACGTAAGTTCAGCACATTTATTTTATAAGAGCTTGTACTGCAAAGCAGCCTTGAAATGTTGAAGATATTTTTTCGTAATTCTTTTTTAATCCAGTTCTAAAATTATTTAACCATAATAACTAAAAGTAGTTTTAAGTGTGAGTAATTCGTGATCCGGAAAACTGTAAAGTTTTTGAAAATTGAAAAAAATATCAAATAACTGAACAATTCCAAATATTGTTGATTCATTTTATGATCCACAAAACTGAAATGAAATACACAATATGAAAAACACGAAAGAGAACATCATGTTTCGTGAAAAAAAATCAGAATTGAAACATCTGCGATTTAAAATGTAAATCAAAATTCTTTCGTAAAATTCGTGTTTTCAGAATGTAGTTTAAAGGATTTAAAACAAAACAAAAAAAAATCTAGAAGCGCTTTTCTGCTTTCTCACGCTCGCAGGCGCGTAGGAAGCTATTTCGTAGCGATGTAGCCACTCGCCTACGACTGTGCTTCAGTACTACGCTCGCAGCCGCGGCCGCTGCCGCAAGATGTCGCCGCGGACACGCAACTTCTGCATGGTTCGTTAAGCCACATTTACGAACGTAGTAGTAAAAGTTTATTACCAAAACACGTGAATGCAGTGGTAGCGATTGTTTTCACTATCTAAAAAGATGTTAGGGTATGAACTGATATTATTTGTTTATGCTCGTACCGAAGTAAAGTAGTGACACTAAAGTTCGGTAATAAACCGTGCGTTACGATGTCCCTACGGAAGCTAGCTGTTATTTTAGTGATATTGTGTATCAGAGGTAAGTTTGAAAGCTTATTATTATTGGTCATTTTTATCAGTGTCAAACAAAAAAGAAGCAAATGTTTTTCCACTTTATTTTCCCAAATCGAGACTTTTGAAAATGCATATATTGTTTGTAACTTATAAGGAAGCTTATATCTCTACGTTGGTCTAGTTAGTAGTGATTTTGACTATTCTAGTAAATATTCTACAGGTTCGGAGTCTACTTTTTGTCGGAGTTAATACCTATATTCAGGATTAATAAAGATTAAAGATATTTCGGTCTTAGTCTAGATATACATACTTATTATTGTCTTGTACGTGTTCCAAAAAAATTTTTTTCTCTTTATTACATTTAAGTAACTTTTAGTGTTAACATTTTTCACTGTTATTGATTCATTGTTTGAATGATCACACATTTTACTGCATTACGGTTTTAGATACAGTATGACTATAAATATGTATTATAAATAAATATTAAGCTTTTAAAATCGTTATTCTCTTCCATACCGCTGCTAAATATTTTTTATTTATATATAACATAATTTTTTTAAATAAATTTTATGAGATGTCAATATTAAATATTAAACACTGAAACTAAACTATCTTAAAGCATATGATTGGCATTCTGAAGAAAAGTTGTTCAGCTATCATAGTTCGTGGAAAAAACATTTTCAATCAGTTATCTGTGTGCAACCACACCTTTTATTCAATACGATTGTTACTTTACAGCGACGATAACTTCAATCATCTTCAAGTATCCTTATCGTATTTCACTGTTTTAAGTTAATACGCCTCCAATAATCCAAAAAAACAAGTATTATATGCATTACAATCAATTAATCATATAATCATAATACTGTAAGCAATGACATGCATTAACAAATTAAATAAACAAAACTTTATAATTATTCCGTTTAAGTCCATAAGTTCAGTATAATTCTCTAATTTTATTTAGAATAAAGTCAAGCATTGTAGTTCAGGGTGTGAGAAATTGCTACACACATTTTTTGGGTTGTATATAAAAGTATTGATCAAAGTTAAAACGCCAGGATCTCTTAAGAGCTTTCTATCCGTAATTTTTTTTAAAGGTTTTTGTTTAAATTACGCAACTGCGCCGTTGATTGCAAGAAGTTGATTAAACCACAGAGTTACCCGTGACCTTCAAACTGTAAAGTGTTTGAAACACGGCAAACATATTCAAACGAGAAGACAAGAATTGACTAAAAACGAAGAGAAAATTAATCATGAACAAAATTATCAGAAAACATTTTTTTATTTTTTATTTATTGCTTAGATGGGTGGACGAGCACACAGCCCACCTGGTGTTAAGTGGTTACTGGAGCCCATAGACATCTACAACGTAAATGCGCCACCCACCTTGAGATAAGTTTTAAGGTCTCAGTATAGTTACAACGGCTGCCCAACCCTTCAAACCGAAACGCATTACTGCTTCACGGCAGAAATAGGCAAGTTGGTGGTATCTACCCGCGTGGACTCACAAGAGGTCCTACCACCAGTAAAAAGCCTATCTAAAGATCTTATAATTTGCAATTATGCTTCATCCGTAAATGACGCTTCTCTAACACCTTACCTACCTACACTTTAAATTAATACAGATTAGCGGAAACCCGACGTCTGTAATTCATTAAATGAAACCAATTTATGAAGCTTACTGAGAATAATTTACGAGTACCTATTCATTAAAATCCCCCTCCATAAATTCGAAGCTCTATGTTTCAAAAATACTTTTTGACATCAACGTTGATTTGTATAGGGTAGTTTTTGGGTTTTTGTTATGTTCTCGTTGTATTTATTCTATTTATTTAATATACTTTGTACACACAACTGTTAGAAGAAACACGACAATAAGGATACAGAGTACAAGGGCACTACTTAATTCATGTTGAAATCTCTTCCAGTAGGCCCGCAAAAGGAAAGAATAATTAGGAACACAAACCTAGTGCACACAGTAAACATTACATATAATAATATATACAAAACAATATATATACATACAAATACACACACACACACACATATATACACATACCTATACTTACTTTATATTATAATACTGTGGTGGCTACTCTGAGAAGTGTTTATCACATCTCAGGAGCAAGCAGCCAAGTATGTGCAATTACATTTCAATTAAGATATTATTATAGTTGTTATATGTTAATGAAGATATCGTCCCGAATTAAGACATGAAGCGTGCAATCCATATTAGTTCACGACCGAAAAAAATCGAGTTCAACAAGTAGGAAAGTTGAAGTTTTTATGAAGTTGTCGTGACCTAAAGGATAAAAGGTCCGATGCATTCGTATGTAGCGATGCCCCGGTGTTCGAATCCCGCAGGCGGGTACCAATTTTTCTAATTAAATACGTACTCAACAAATGTTCACGATTGACTTCCACGGTGAAGGAATAACATCGTGTAATAAAAATCAAACCCGCAAAATTGTAATTTGCGTAATCGCTGGTGGTAGGACCCCTTGGGAGTCCGCACGGGTAGGTACCACCGCGCCGCCTATTTCCGCCGTGAAGCAGTAATGCGTTTCGGTTCGAAGGTTGGGGTAGCCGTTGTAACTATACTGAGACCTCAGAACTTATATCTCAAGGTGGGTGGCGTGTTTACGTTGTAGATGTCTATGGACTCCAGTAACCACTTAACATCAGGTGGGCTGTGAGCTTGTACATCCATCTAAGAAAAAAAGAAAAAAAAAAGAGCAACTAATATACTCTTGTGAATTATTTTCACCATATGTTTCAAAATACGGTGTATTTAAGTAACTCGAAAGAACAAAGTGTCATAATGTATTACTGTTATGTATTAACATTATGTATTACCATTATGTATTTAACAATTTCAAAACAAACATGATCACTTCGAAGTTTCTGAGACCCTTGTCACGTCTATCAGCCATTATTTGTGATGTCACAGTCCGACCAGTTCAATGGAGAGTGATGTCCTTCACAGGAAACGGATATTACGTTTAGTTTGGTAAACCTTTTATGCTTGTAATTTATTCGTTTGAGTTGAAATATGTAGTATAGAAATTGATTTAGGCTGATACTGGCAACGAGCGTTGCCTGCCCCGCATGGGAGGGGTGGCGCCGTGTCCTTGTCGCAAAAATAGGAAACGACTTGTCGTTGCCGAGTGTTGTGGCATCGATGCTCGGCAACGACGAGTCGTGGAAGGCGATGCTCGACTTCTGCGAGTGCACCATCTCGCAGAAGGAGGCGGCGGGGCGCGTGAGAGACGCACAAGCCCGCCGCCGTCGAGCGGGGGCCAGGGAGGCCGATCTCGCCCTAGCCCTGGCCCTCTAAGTGTTTCGGGTCCCCCTCATATGTCGGTCTGGGGCCCGGCGAAGGGGGCCTAAGAAGACGACGTGCAAGCTGCTCTGCACGCGTTTTACGCAAGAGCATCCGGGTGATGGAAGGCCGGCTATCCTCGACCCACGCTGGTTCTGACCCAGCGGGGTATTTCGTAGGATAACCTATTCAAACCGGCGCCATCTAGGCGGGCTTCGGACAGCCTGCCGACCGAGAGGGCTAGTGGTCGTGGCGCCGACGATCGCTGGCCCGGCGTCCCGAGGGGGAGGGTGATGGGAGAGATGTGCTCCGCACTAAACGCTTCACTCTCCTCCCCTTGCCTTTTCATGAGTTCTGTCTCATGCGAGGGTTGGACGTTGGTTGTTGAGCGACAGGAGGTTTTAGTCGGTTCGACTCCGACATGCCCCATCCTCCATCCCCAGTGGAGGGTGGGAGTCCGGCGATTTCCTCCTGACAAAAAAAAAAAAAAAAAGGCTGATACTGATATGAACTTACACGGTTTCATATCATCTGTAATGGACTGTATGATTAGGATTGGCAGGGAACTTGATAAATAAACTCGCGAGGATTGCACGTATAAAATTTTTATATTTTAGAAATTTTATAAATCGCGTACAATAGCACGGAAAAAAAAGAATGACAAAACTACGACATTCCAAAGTTCAAAATTCAAATGTAATGTCAAAAACCACAACGACAACAATAAAAAAGGTTTTATACCAATTTGTTGGGTTTCCAACATCATCTTCTGAGTTTATCTGTGACGAAGAAAGGATGTGGTTTGTTTTCATTTTGAGTCTGTCTGCATTTTTATGTTGTATTCTTTTATTCTCAAGGAAGATTCCATTTTAATTGTATCTATTTAAAGAATCCGAGGCATGTTAAGAACGACCCTCGGCGTATTTTTGTCGAATCATTCAATTATGCTGGAGATTAAATCTTAGAAGCTGTTGTAATTTTTATGTATTTTGCATAGCACCTCGTAGTTGTAATTAAATTCGAGCAGATCCTAATTTGGGCAATTACTGATAGTCGACGGTATTGTCTCAAAGCAGTACCCTAAGTATGAACAGTAACGTATTTGTATTTACAACTAGCTGACCCAGCAGATTTCGTAGTGACTCAATCGATAAATAAAAGACCTAAGCTTTTTTATAAAATAAACTTAAAACAAACAAAGGGATCTGTCCGGAAAATTTATCTTTTTATTTAATTCCAAGCATTTTCATATTTATCTACCTTTTAAACCTTCTCTGGACTTCCACAAATCATTCAAGAGCATTAAACCTTGTCTGGAATTCAAGACCAAAATTAGCCAAATCGGTCCAGCCGTTCTCGAGTTTTAGCGAGACTAACGAACAGCAATTCATTGTTATATATAGAGATTGAGACTTATTTTTTGGGGGGTTTTATCTTTGCAATTACAGTAATAATTAGATCTCATTCCGTTGTCTCCATAAAAATACACACTATATAAATAAGCACCCAAATTGGCGCTCGTAAGAAAGTTAACTTGTAATTGGAATCTTTTCTTAACGAACGGTTTTTAGTTACACGATCAGGACGTATATAAGTCACGTAACAGATTAATGGCTTGAGACGTCTTCTAATATTCGGTTTTCTCGAGCCGTATACTAATCAGAACTACATAACAGCTTAAACGTAAATGGTAAAATGAAAATTATTTGAGATTAAACAGTAAATTTAATTTTAATAATGCCTTGTAATGTCTTCAGTGATGTGACAAAAAAGATTTCTTCTTCGATCAAAACATGAGACAAGGCTTATATGTTAGTTATCAGTCACGATTTGGCACAGTGTGAGAAAAAGTAACATCACTCAAAAGAAAACAGTTTTTTCACCGGCAGACGTACTTGGACTGCAGTAAGGAAATCAGCCAAAACCGGAAATAATATCAGTCAAAGAGATGAGTTAATGTTTGGAAAATGTTATTGACCTACAAATTATTATATAGACCTGGTTGGTTTTTTTTATTGCTTAGATAGGTGGGCGAGCTCACAGCCCACCTGGCGTTAAGTGGTTACTGGAGCCCATAGACATCTACAATGTAAATGCGCCACCCACCTTGAGATATAAGTTATGTTAGATGGACAGTTTATAAGATTAGATAGATAGTTAGATGTTAAGCTCTCAGTACAAGGTATATGTAGGTACAACGGCTGCCCCACCCTTCAAACTGAAACGCATTACTGCTTCACGGTAGAAATAGGCAGGGTGGTGGTACCTACCCACGCGGACTCATAAGAGGTTCTACCACCAGTAATAAATTTCCATTGCTTTAGTTTTTTGTAATTGAGCAAAACATCTAGAGTAAAATAAATCGTGTCTTTTAATAAAAAAAGATAACAATAGCTTTAATCGTATTTACTGAAATTGAACTGAAAATTAATAAATATAAAACCTCTATTCACGGTCGTTCTATTCCAGCTAAGCTTGAATCCTTAGGTTCCAAATTCATATTTGAATTCAAGAATTCATAATTCATATTTGAAAAGATAAAATAAATGTACCGTTTAATAATATGTCAGGACAAGACGGTGATGATGATCCGAAATGGCGATATGTTTCACGAAACATAACACACTCACTGTCGGTACTAGCTTGCGATCGTAAATCAATCAGATTTGACGAACCGAAAACTAAATCGAATTTCAATATTGATACTTGGTTCGCCTACTATGCAGATTCGATGTTAAGATAAATAGCTTTCGTTCGTGTTATCAAAGCTGTTTACATATTTGAATGAATAGATATTTCAAGGGTTAGAACAGATCTGTATTGATGTTTCATATACATTTAGCGGAAGCATTTTTGTCTGTCTGCAGAGGCAATAAAAATTTATACATTCGATAAATGGTAAGTATTAAACTAGGTATTTAAGCCCACCTTATATATAACTAAAAAAATAATTAGGTTTTGTTTTTCTTTTTATGTGTTATTTATTAAGAGTTTATAAGTAAGTATGTAGTTTGCGTTATTAAAATTACTCTATTTAAAATATTTTTAATTGATCGGAAGCGGAGTTTCTCAGTTCAGTCTGTAGTTTTTTTTACATGTTTTATACTTTATCAATTATCATATTTTAAGGTAAACATCTAAAAACTAACTACTACTAAAAGAAATTGTAACAAAAACCAACAACTATTAAACATTTTAGTTTTCGTTTTAATTAGTCAGTAATTTAATTAAATAGTCGGCAATTTTTATTAGTAATTATTCCCTTGAAGTCGAGATTACTTCGATATTAAAATTTGACTGGAGGCTGTATCATCACAACGTGCTTGCTCCACGCAGCTTGAGAAACTGCGTTACCGGTGGGTTTTTTTTTGGTCAGGAGAAAATCGCCGGACTTCCGCCCTCCACTGGAAATGGAAGGGAAACATGTCGGAGTCAAACCAACTAAAACCTCCTGTCGCTCGACAACCAACTGCCAAACCGCGCATGAGACAGAACTCATGAAAAGGCAAAGGAGGGAAAGTGAAGCGTTTAGTGCGGAGCACATCTCTCCCATCACCCTTCCCCTCGGGACGCCCGACTGGCGGTCGTCGGCGCCAGGACCACCAGCCCTCTCGGTCGGTAGACTATCCGAAGCCCGCCTAGATGCCGATTAATAATTACTTACTTCGTTTCCGGTGGTAGGGCATATTATAAATCCACATCACCAATCTATATATTTGTGCCTCGAAGTAAGTTCTGCCGTAGTCTTGGGTTTCCATTTGCTGGGTGAGACAGCCTTTACGCAATTCAAATGAGATTCAGTCTTCAGATGGGCGTAGCCACCCATTGCATTAACATTGTGATATCTATGGGCTCCGGTAGCACTTAGCATAAGGTCAACAATGAATCCATTTATCTATTGATAAAAAAAAACACAAATCCACAGTCATATCTTATAGGTCACAATATTTATCATACGTGTATACTATAAGTATTTATTAAAAAAATTATCAGCTCCACTTTTATAGGTTGTAGTTTATGATGGAACGTATCTCATTCAATATTTAGTTGCTTTCGTCTTTGACAGTAGAACAGGCAGCTAAATAAGGGAATTTCAAATGAGTTCACCAAAAGTTTCGCTAGAAGCTAACTTTATGAGCGGCTCTAACTTTTATAAGCTTGCTTGTTTGATTTTTTGAATTCAATCACTGAAATAAAAAGTTTTCGCGTATACAAACCCCTTGCTTATTTGTTTCTGTAAAACTTTTAATAAAGATGGAAAACGTCCTTCGACTATTTAACAGTTTTGTTTTGTTTTTAAAATATTTTGTATATTTTGATACAATGAGTTAAACAAAATGTTGGGAATTTACCATTGGCTCAGCTTAAATTTCTGATTCGTCTACTATAAAGTAAAACTATGATATGATGTAAATAATGAAGCGATCTATTTGGTTTTCTATTTAGATTGTACCCAAATGAATAATTTGTATGATTAATAATAAAATATTAATTTATAATAATATTAAGATTGATTAAAACGATATTGTCTCGGGAGCTATCATAACTTCCATGACAGCTGAAACAAATATCTCATCTAATCTATATTTGTATAATAATCAGTGCAAATATTGTGAGAGGGCTTGGTTTCCAGACAGGTTTCAATGTAGTAGTGTCTACGTTCTAGCAATTAACTCTTGATAACATTTCCTTGTTCCAATAATTTACTTTGTAAATAGGTCGTTCTCTTTAAAGGACCTTTGTAATCAATTTTATGAAGAAGTTATTTTTCATTAAGAACAAGTCCTCCTTCCAAGTCCTATCATATTTTGTAATTTTTTTCAAAAAAAATTAAATTGTATAACCAGTTACCGTTATTAAAAGAAAAGGAAAGTGCAGTAATAATTCGTTGTTTTAAATAATTGCATTACTGCTTATATGACATAGTACTTTCGAGTTTTAAGTCGTGTAAGTTTTAATTACAATTAACATACATGTGTACATCTGACATACATGTTTGTTCCCATGTTTGCTTGTTCGTGATCGTTTAGGCGTTCTTTATTCAATTGAATTGTAATCTTGTTCCATTGTTGGCACGTGATCGGAAAACGTGCAATTGTTAAAGAGCCGCTGGTGACACGCAAGTACTTTTAAGAAATAGGTATTATGCATAGGTACATTAACGATAGTGCCGATATATTCTAAAAGAATAAATTCTTATGAAGTTTGTTTGATTCCATCGATTTCCACCTATTTACACAGTTTGGCGTTCGGGCAAACGAAAGGAATCAGCAGTTCGAGATTGAATTGAAACTTGGATGAAGTTATGGCAGGCGAGTTAAATAATTATAAAGCGATGACAGCTCGTGGTTCGTTTGTCCTAGCTGACGTTGGCGACCGCGGGTCAAGGCGATTTGTTATCTGCGCCTGACATTTCAAACAACGAAGCCGTAAACTTCCAGCTTACGGACAACTTTAATCGGGTCGCGATTCCGATCCGGTAGTAGATTCATTCGCGAAGCAGTTGCTCTTGAGTTGTTAGGTCTCCTTCGGAGGCGCTCGGGTAGCTGTTAGCAAATCCCACCCCTCCTGGCTGAACGTTTGCTCGCCCACCTGTCCTGGTGAAACTGGAAAGGCCTACAGGCCACCAGTAATCCATCAGTCATAAAAAAAAACAGCTTTAATGTAAAAGTGGAAAAGTCTTTGGATTCGTTTCGTTTTGTTCTGTCTATTTAAAGTCTGAAATACTATTGAATTTAATTAAATTAAATGACACTTTGAAATAGTGAAGATTTAAAAGTTGATTACATGTTAGTGATACATACTCAAAATAATATAACACGATGTACTTAAACCATCTAATACGCTAAGCCTTCCATATGAGTAATGTTATTATTTCAAGAATTATTGTTGTGATTAAATCTGTCAATTATTTGAAATTTGGTAGATCATATAGCGAAAATAAATAATAAAAACGCGAGAATAAACTATAAAATAGCTATAACTATGCTTATGTACCGCAAAAATCGAAGGAAGTGGTTTTTTACTGGTGGTAGGACCTCTTGTGAGTCCGCACGGGTAGGTACCACCGCCCCGCCTATTACTGCCGTGAAGCAGTAATGCGTTTCGGTTTGAAGGGTGGGGCAGCCGTTGTAACTATACTGAGACCTTAGAACTTATATCTCAAGGCGGGTGGCGCATTTACGTTGTAGATGTCTATGGGCTCCAGTAACCACATAACACCACTTAATATCAGGTGGGCTGTGAGCTCGTCCACCCAACTAAGCAATAAAAAAATAAAAAAAATTTGGCTGCAATCGGTACTATGTCATTCACTTGTTCCACTACTAACTCAAGTCTGCAAAATACTATAAAAATCCATTCATTTACTCAAAACGGAGCTAAATCAATAAATAAAATAAAAAAGATGTGTGGTGTCGTGGGACACCGGATAGGAACGAAGTTCCTTATTATAAAAATATTAATTTTAAGTTATATTCGAGGTATAAAGAAAATAAAACTGGAGGTTTCGCAACAACCCACAGTCATCCGGTAACGTGGGAACTTATTGTGGTACACTTCATTCATGGTTGTTTGCATAAGAGTTAGTGTATTGCGCAAACGAACGCTCTGAGATCGTGGTCAATGAATGATACAAAAATATGTTATTTTTTGTACGTTATTACAAAGTGAAGTCGTACACTGTGTGCATAACTAATAAAAATCTTACGTTACGGACGTTTTTTCCCGGTTAGGGTACCCCTCCGCATCGTCCCATAAGGAACTTCGTTCCAAAAACTTTTTAAGACCGATCTTCTTTCATATTTATATGTCGTCCTTTGTTAGCGTTGCTCTTTAATGTGTGAAAGGATTCTTATTATCCGAAAGTGATTTTTTGTGTACCTTTCCTAATAAATTTCCCTGTCATTGTGTGAACACGGAAAACATATTTGCGTTGGTTAGCAAATTGATTACCTATACTGATATGGTGTCTGTTTTTATGTTCTTTTTTGATTATAGCTTTCGAATGTTCTATGAAAATTTAATATATTCATGCTAGTAACAAAAGTAGTAGGAAGCTAGAAGATAAAAGATATATAAGCTTTTCTGGCATTAGTTACTTCTTCGAGTTTCTACCATTACGACACAATATTTTATGCTACTATTTAATGCGATTATATTTGAACAAACCGTAAGTATTACTGTTGGGACTTACGTATGCTGAGAAAACTGCCTATTTCTGCCGTAAAACACTTATGTTCCGGTTTCAAGGAACACATCTTTGTGCTATTAAAACTGAAACTTAGAACTCACATCTCAGCGTGAGTAGCAGAATTTATGTTGTAGATGTCTATGGGTTTCGGTAACTGGTGAGCTCGTCCACCCACCTAAGCAATAAAAAAAACTACCAACCTCTTCCAAATTCCTATCTTAAAAATTTTTACTAGGGCAGATTGAGCTCACATATATAAGGTTGGCGACATCGTTTTGCCTGTTTCTACCAAAAAGCAATCATCTTCGGCTGAAATGTGAATTAGCAACATTTTTACAATACTAAAAATGAGTACTGATTAAGTGAATGCCCACATACAAAACATAAGATTGCAGTAGTGAAACAGTCTCGTAATATTTACCAGAGCGGGTTTGTAACAACTTTATATTTATAATTCTACTGTACGTGTGTATGTAACTGAACTCCTCCTAAACGGCTGGACCGATTTGAGTGATTTTTTTGTATGCATTTGGGTGGCGCCCTGGGTGGTTTAGATTCAAAAATCAGCCCAGCATATGGCGCTGCACTCGGTATCTAGGTTGTTGGCGAAACGAGGGCGGGTCGCTAGTACTCTCTTATTAGTTATCTCACTCTTATCTCACTGGTGATAGGACCTCTTGTGAGTCCGCGCGTAGCTACCACCACCCCGCCTATTTCTGCCGTGAAGCAGTAATGCGTTTCGGTTTGAAGGGTGGGGTAGCCGTTGTAACTATACTTGACACCTTAGAACTTATATCTGAAGGTGGGTGGCGCATTTACGTCGTAGATGTTTATGGGCTCCAGTAACCTAACACCAGGTGGGCTGTGAACTCGTCCACATATCTAAGCAATAAAAATAAAAGTTGAGAAAAGATTCAAAGAGTTTTCTTAAAGGTAGTGGTATGAGAAAAGAGATGGAGAAACTATAGACAAGTACTGAGATCATGGATAGATGAAAGGAGAGCGTAGCGGGAGTTTGAGAAAACCCAACCGGATACTCCTATTTTATGATTTTATGATCTTTTTTTTTTTTTTTTTTTTTTTTATGATTGAAGGATTACTGGTGGCCCGGAGGCCTTTCCAGTTTCACCAGGACAGGTGGGCGAGCAAAGGCTCAGCCAGGAGGGGTGGGATTTGCTAACAGCTACCAGAGCGCCTCCGAAGGAGACCTAACAGCTCAAGAGCAGCTGCTTCGCGAATGAATCTACTACCGGATCGGAATCGCGACCCGCTGAGAAGATCCGGCGAGAAACTCAGCGAGCTGATTCATGGGTTAGGTTGCACGGCGAACTCTTTGTCGAGTTCGACGAGTACGGTTACCGAGGTCCCTAAGCCTGCTCCTAGAGCTGAAGGCGTCTAGTGCGAAGGTTATTGGATCTGATGGATCCGTAAGGACGTGTCTAGGGCGTCGACGGTGACTGGCTCCTGCATGATCAGGATTCGGGGAGTAGTCAGCGGCGGCTACGATAAGGCGATTATCATGACGCATAGCCTTATCGAAGTACCGTTCCGACGCTGACTTCATGTATTTCTGTATAGATTCGAGGCCCAGGTCGTCGTGTAGGTCAACGTTCCTCACGAACCACGGAGCTCCGACGGCTAACCTGCAAAAGCGGGATTGTAGAGATTGAAGGGTGTCTATGTGCGTGCGGGCCGCGTGAGCGAACACCACACTCGCGTAAGTCATGACGGGCCTTATGCAAGTTTTGTAAAGTGTCACCTTGTTCCGAAGGGACATTTTACTCCGCTTACAAATCATGGGGTAGAGTCTACCGAGAATAAACGCGGCACGGTCACGGACTGATTTTATATGCGGGCGGAATGTCATCGATGCATCCAGGGTAACGCCCAGGTACTTGACCTTCCTGGCCCAGGGTATGGATTGACTAAAGAGAGTAATCGGGGGTGTGAGATTCCTCCTCCTAATACGGGAGGAAATCCGTGTGGAGCTTCCCCTATGAAAGAGCACCGCAGTACTTTTCGCTGGGTTGATGTCTATGCGCCATTTTCGGAACCACTGTCCTAGGGCTAGGGCTGCGCTCTGAAGCTTCTTCGCGATTAGGGACTTGTTTCTACTGGAATAGTAAACAGTCGTGTCGTCGGCGAATAAAGCTAAATGGGTCGGCGGCGACCGGGGAATATCGTTAACGAATAAGCTAAATAGGAGGGGTGAGAGGACAGAGCCTTGCGGGACTCCAGCTGTGAGAGGTCGTGGGGAGGAGCGGGTTCCCTCGACTCGATATCGAAAAGAGCGGTTCGACAAGAAGTCCCGTATGATGAGCACGAGACTATCCGGCACACCCATGTTGAATAGTTTGAAAATCAAACCGTTGTGCCAGACTTTGTCGAACGCTTTTGCGACGTCGAAGAAGAGAGCTCCCGTGTATAACGGTTTTGGTCGATTAAGCCCCACAAGAATGTGCTCCGTGAGGCGGTGCACCTGTTGAACGCATGAGTGATTTGTACGGAATCCGAATTGTTCATCGATGAGAATGCCCTTGGATGAGACGAAGTCTCTGAGGCGTTTGTAGAGCAGACGCTCATACAGTTTGCCTAGAGACATGAGGAGGCTAATCGGGCGGTAGCTCGTCGGATGATTTTTTGGTTTACCGGGTTTATGTATGCCGATAACGTCCGCTTCTTTCCACACCGCGGGAAAGATACAGTTCGCCATAGCGGCATTGAAAATAGATGCCAACATCACGATGAGTTGGACGGGTAGAAGTTTAATAACGCGGTTGGATATACCGTCGGAACCGGGAGCCTTGCGAGGACGTAGGTCTTTGATCAAGTCTTTAACTTCCATCGGGGTGACGGGTGGTAACACATCAGAGGGTGGCAAGGAGGCTCTGCGTTCTACCTCACTGTCTACTAATTCTACATGCACAGGGTCCACGGATTGAGTGCTGGGCGTGCACTGGGTTTGCAATGTATCGGCCAGCAGCTCTGCTTTTTCGTCATCATCGAACGCCGTGAGTCGGCCTGAGGGGCCTACGAGGGGGGGCATAGTTACTACCGTATCCGATTTGAGAGTACGAGCTAAGCGGTAGTAAGACCTTTGGGAGGGCGCGAGTCCTTCTAAGAAATCAGACCATCTGGCATCTCGGACTTCGGCGATGCGAGACTTTACGTCGCGTTGTAGGGCACGCATTCGAATACGATTTTCCGCGGTAGGATACCTGTCGTAGGCGCGTATCGAGGCGTTCTTAGCTCTAAGGAGTTCCCTAATATCGTCGGACAATTTGAAGCGGTGAAGGAAGTCCTCCGCTACAACTTGTTTCGATGACCTATCTAATGTCGAGGTGATGTGTGACGTTAAGATGTCTATGGCTTCAGCGGTATCCTGAGGAGACGGGGTAGAGTCCGGGCTAAACGGTAGCGATGGTGGATCAGATTCAGCCAGGCTGATGCCCAGCGTGTGCCAATCCACCACAGTCCTCGTGACGGGAACGGAATCGGGAGCGCGACCGAGCTTCATAACGACGGGACGGTGGTCTGAATCTAACTCTGAAACTACTTCGATCGAGTGTAAGCTCAGAGTTACGTTTTTTAATAACGCTATGTCGAGTATATCCGGGCGATGCGCGATATTTAGCGGGTAGTGAGTCGGGATTAGCGGAGCGACGATATCGAAGGCGAGATTATCGACTAACGCGTCAAGCCGCCTGCCATTCGGGGTTGTGGTGTGTGAGTTCCACCTGATGTGTTTACAATTTAGGTCGCCCGCCAGAATGACAGAGCTCCCCATACCGAGCAGCGCCTCGATATCACTGCTTAGAACGATCTTATCCGGTGGAAGATAAACGGACGCGATAACGATCGGCGCGTGTCCCGTCAGTGAGATTCGGCACACTGATGCTTCGATATTAGCGAGCGCGGGAGGATCGAGTGGGACGCAATGCAGGGCTCTTCTATAGTAAATGACGGTACCACCACCACGAGCAGAGAGCCTGTCGTTCCTGACCATGTTATAGTTCGCGATTTTAGGGTCACGGCGCGCGGGCTTAAGTAGGGTCTCCTGCACTAAAAAGATATCAATTTGATGGTCACGCAAAAAGTCAGAAACCTGATCACGCTGATTTGCGAGACCGTAAGCGTTAAAAAATCCTATCGTTACGGATAGGGGCTTTATTCTACTTATATACGCCATTGATTACCGGCGGAGTGAGGGGAGGACGTACGTATTTAATGACGCGTATACGTCGGCGTATTCTTGCACAACGGCGATAAAGTGTTGTGCAGTGGAGGCAGAGCGAATGGCGTCGCCCAAAGCGTTAACGCGCTCAAAGTTGATCGACTGAAAGAAGTCGATCGCTAAAGCGAGATTGTCGGACGCGGTCGGAGGGCAAGTCGCGGGAGAGGGACGAGTCGCGGGGGCGGGACGAATCGCGGAGGAGGGAGTTGTAGCCGTGTTCATGTACGGCAGCGGTTTCGCCCAGGCCGAGACACTGGGCACCGGCGCCGGAACGAACGCTGGCTTAGCCTGCGACACAGAGGGTGCCGAGGCTTTGATGTCTGGGCCGGAAGCTCGGAGGCGGTTTTGGCGGGCGACGCGGCGATTTATTTTCGGGGCTCGGGGGCATCCGCGGTAATTTGCGGGGTGACCCTGTGTTCGACACAGGACGCAGCTAGGCGGTTCTGTCGCGGTTTTTTGATCGCGAGTGCATAGGGCCGTGGCGTGATCGCCTAAGCATTTGACGCATCGGGGGCGCGCGTGACAGTTACGGGAAGAATGCCCGTATAATTGGCAGTTATGGCACTGGCTAGGTGTGCCTTTCTTGTGTGGGGTTTCGACTGCGATTCCGGAAAGGCTACAGACCGTTCGGATGTTGAATATTTGCTTACCCTCGGGGGTAGGCTGGAGGGCGACGAGAACCATATTATATGGCTCCCTTCCGCGGCCTGTGTGCATGCGGTGTACGGAGTTAACCGGTAGGCCTTGTTCGAGAAGGTCGGCCTTGACGAGCTCGGCATCCAACTCTTTAGGGATGCCACGTATAACGGCACGGAGTTCGCGCTCCTCCTGGAGCGTATATGTGTGGAAACTTATACGCTCCTTACGGAGGTAAGAAGAGAGGGCCCTATGGTCGTCGGATGTTCGAACCTTAATTTGAATGCCGTTCGCGAGGTTACGGGCATTCGTAAAATTGATATTTTTGGCCTTAAGGGCCAGGGAAACTCGTTCCCAAGCTGCCTTCTCTTGAAGGATTACCGGGGGAGGGGTCTGGGCTTTATTTTGTGCCACCGGACGCGGCGACGGAGTGGCACGGGCTGGAGGCGCAACGGGAGTCTGAGGGCGGGGGCGCGACGCGTTCGCGGCTTTGCTAATTTTAGCGGCCGCGGGAGCTCGAGACTCCGCGGCACGCTTCTTACCCTTTTGCACCAGGGTGAATCCATCCGTCGATGAGGCGGGAGCGAGGTCGACCTCCATCTCCGAGTCAGAGTCGGAGGACGAGGAGGCGGGCGCAGGTGACCTACGAGTAGGTGTTTTGGACGGCGCGACGGAGGCCGCGGATGATCGCGCTGCTGGAACGGTGACCACGGCGGACGACGCAGCAGTTTTACTCGCCAGTATAGGCGACGCGGGAACGGCAGGCACGACAGAGGCTGCGGTGCTCGATGCAGAAGCTTTGCACGCAGGTACAGGCGACGCAGGAGCAGCGAGCTCGGTGGAGTCCACGAGAGGGCTCGCAGTGTGATCGGCCTTGAAGGCCTGAAACTCGGAAGTGAGCTTTGGGTAGCGAAGCCGGAGAAATTCCGCAAATACAGCGTCCATGATGTCTACGTGCCCAGGTGGGGCTACCCTGGGTCTTAGAAAACACTCGCCTTGCGGCGAGGCCCCAACTTCTCGGACCTGAGCGGTTCTATTGAACACAGGTGGCGATGCGGCACGATTACTGCAGGACAAAGAAAAATCACAACAAAACGGAAATAACAAAAAGAAACAAAACAATTAAACACTTCCAGGAAGACAGTTTGTCGGCAGATGTACCACGAACACAGAAATAACAAAAGGAAACAAAACAAATAAAAACTTCCAGGAAGAGCACTTAGTCGGCAGATGTACCACGAACACAGGCCGCGCGAACAATGGCCGGGCTAACAAAAGCCGGGCGAACAAAGGCCGGGCGATCGAGTGGTCGATGAGCACGTCCGCGCGTGACGGGTGCCTCTATCGGAATGATTTTATGATCCTGAACAGACTATCGCTATGATTCGCTGACATGAAATTTATACCAATACAAACGAGCTGCTTAACGAATCTTTTTTGGAATTTTGTATGTCATATATTGTATGAATTGTTTTGTATTTTGTATGTTTTGTATGTCATATTGTATTTTGTGGTAATTACAAAAATATGTCAGCATTTTTCCTCACACTTTATGAATTATTACAATAATATTCTTAGTGACACGTTTAAAATTGTGTTTAATCTATCTGCTCATTGGCACCTGTGAGTTAGGAAACAATAGCACAGTCATTTTAAATCATAAAAGAGGTACATAAGTCGAAGTGGAAGTTTGGAAGTCGTCGTGGCCTAAAGGATAAAACGTCCGGTGCATTCGTATGAAGCGATGCACCGGTGTTCGAATCCCGCAGGCGGGTACCAATTTTTCTAATGAAATACGTACTCAACAAATGTTAACGATTGACTTCCACGGTGAAGGAATAACATCGTGTAATAAAAATGAAACCCGCAAAATTATAATTTGCGTAATTACTGGTGGTAGGACCTCTTGGGAGTCCACACGGGTAGGTACCACCACCCCGCCTATTTCCGCCGTGAAGCAGTAATGCGTTTCGGTAGTTGTAGATGTCCAGTTCCACTTAACATCAGGTGGGCTGTGAGCTCGTCCATCCATCAAAGCAATAAAAAAAAAAGACATAAAATAAAAAGAGAATCCAAAAGAATTATCAATTTGAACCAAACTAAAGGAGATATTTTGATTAGGCAGCATTTCCTGAGCTCCTCACAAAGTTTCCAATAGGATTCCATTGGACCCTTAGTCCTGTCCTTCTTACATCCACGCACGGACCGTTATTGACACAGTACAACAAATACGTTAGGCCTTCAGAAATAAATTGGCTTCCGTTCAGATGTACATACTTGCAGATATCTATCAATTTGTCCTTTGTGCGAAAATTGGCAGTTAATCTCGGCTTTCATGGTGTGTGCGGAGTTCCTGTACTTTCTATATTATATTTCGATGTATTTCGCAACCGGCGATTTATAATGGAAGTCGCGTTTTTGTTTATTCATTGTTGTGGAGTGCTTTCATTTGTATTGTGGTTCTCGCTTTTTTTTTTGTATTGCAGAGGCAGAAAAATTTAGTATTCAAAATGTTATTTTAAAACGATTACTTGTTTTCATATTTGTTGCGGTCCTTTGGTGGGATGAAAACTTAATTAATTCAATATGTATTTTTTAAAATGAATATGCAAACAACTAAGAGATATTTAATCTTACATCGATTGATAGATTCAATTTTGTAAAAAAATAATAGGTTAATTCGTTTCTTCATGCTAAGTGAAAAGAAGGAACATCGTATCTGTAATGTTTTTATTTATTATAGCGGTATGAGTAAAATAAACAACTGATTTTGGTAAGACTTCGAAACTAATTATAATAACTTTTTTGCAGATTCCTTATGTTGCGATGAGGAGTACAGATTAGTTCGTCACCTCATGCAAAAGTATGATGCATCAGTTCGGCCCGTGGAGAACTCTTCGCATCCTCTCCTTGTGACATTTGGAGTTTCACTTCATCATATCATCGATGTGGTATGTGTTAGTTCGACTTATTATCTTCTGAGGAAATAAAACATCACTAAAGTTAATATTAACCTCTTTTTCTTCTTTTTCTCCACCTTATCCCACTAGGTGGGGTCGGCACAGCAAAATTTTCTCTCCCATTCTCTTGTATTTATTATTATTGTAACTAAAGTTAATGTTAACTAATGTGCTTAAAACATTATGACTTAAAATAACTTTTTTTTTTTTTTTTTTTATTGCCCTTATAGGCAGACGAGCATACGGCCCACCAGATGGTGAGTGGTTACCGTCGCCCATGGACTTCAGCAATGCCAGGGGCAGAGCCAAGCCGCTGCCTATCGCTTAATACTCTCCACAAGCCTCTTTTAAAGAAGGACATGTCATAGCGCTCGGGAAACACCGTGGAGGGGAGCTCATTCCATAGCCGGATGGTACGTGGCTGAAAAGACCTCTGGAAACGCACTGTCGATGCCCGCAGTGGCTCCAGGTAGTATGGATGAACTCTACTCCGGTGGCGGGCGGTGCGATGGTAAAAACGAGATGCCGGTATCATCTCGAACAATTCCTCAGAGCACTCCCCATGGAACATTCGGTACAAAATACAGAGGGAACCGAAGTCCCTCCGCAGACCCAAAGGTTCCAAACGATCCGCGAGAATGGGATTATCGACGATTCGAACGGCCCTCCTCTGTATGGAGTCAAATGGAAGAAGCTGGTATTTGGGAGCCCCGGCCCAGAGATGGGAACAGTACTCCACGCGAGGCCGGACTTGTGCTTTATAAAGCAAAAGTCTTTGTCCAGGCGTGAAATACCGCTTCGCTCTGTTGAGGACTCCCAGCATTTTGGACGCCAACTTGGCTTTGCCTTCCAAATGACTCCGAAATTGGACATCACTCGAAATGTCGACCCCAAGTATCCCGATGCTCGCGGAAGGTTGCAGGGATACTCCTTGGAATTGCGGCGCCATGACAAAGGGGTCCTTCTTCGCAGTGAACGCGCAAACTTGTGTCTTCAACGGGTTGAATTGAACCTGTTGCTGGCACTAATTAAATTAAAAAGTTAAATCGTCTAATACAAAATTTTCATGTTGGTCTTACTATATTGTTACTATTTTCTCGAACGGTGAATATAAAACTCCTTAGGCCACGAAAGTAAAATTAAAACAGCCCATAGGCTTGGACTAATTATGTGAGAAAAAGGCGGTTCAGAGTTGGTTCTTATACAAACACTATAGCAAGACTCACGATTAAATTTCTGTGGGTAGTGTTTTAATAAAATAGTAAATAAACAGGGGAAGTTTTACGAAAAGTTTCGAGAGAAAATCATGACAAATTTAATATCACCAGCGGTAGGCAGCGGCTTGGCTCTGCCCCTGGCATTGCTGAAGTCCATGGGCGACGGTAACCACTCATCATCAGGTGGACCGTATGCACGTCTGCCTACAAAGGCAATAAAAAAATATGTTAGTAACGTTGGGTTTCCATGTAAATTAAAGTAAATAGCTCTATCGATCGTTAGCGGCGAATTAGGTAAGCAATAAAAAAATCTTATAAATTACATATAAACCAGCAATCGTTTAACAAAAGTCACTGTGTGTTTCAAGTGACTTGTATTTAGGGCAATCCTAAACATAAAATTTTATATGATTATTTTTAAATGTGGGAACACACAAATAAGTATGGCAACAAAGATAGTTGCAGTTGCACAAAAATTCGGGTCGTGCACGTGTTGTAAATCAAGAAATAAAAATCCTTCGCTCTGAATCTAGTTTTTAATGAAGCTAGCACACAAAAATACAGTCCACACTCTAAACAACTTGAGCAAAGAGGAATGATATTTCACATCACGGTAACAAGTGAATGCTTACGTATATATTATGGCGGCGTTTGAATAAATGTTAGTAGGCAGAGGAGGGTGGAAATTTCCTTCTCGATTCGAACACCTTATTTGATTTCACAGGTACGTAGCATTTGGGATTAAATCACGATTCTACGACTACGTAACTATTTCCATTTACCCTTCATACAATACGTTGGTTTTTTTTCAATAAGAATGTTCTTTGAATTTGTGCTAAGAATTCTTACCGTATCAAAAATAAACTTATGTTATTTGGACCGATGTAGGTATATCATAAGAGACACAATACTTTCTGTTACTATTTAATGCGAATATATTTGAACACACCATAAGTATTATTATTGGGGCTTACATATGGTTAGGTAGGTATCGGCCTATTTCTGTCGTGATGCAGTTGTGTTCTGGTTTCAAGGATAGGACGCCGTTGTGGTATTAAAACTGAGACTTAGAACTCATATCTCAACGTGGGTAGCGGATTTATGTTGTAGATGTCTATGGGTTCCGGTAATAACCTGATATCAGGTGAGCCGTGAGCTTGTCCACCCATCTAATTAATATATAAAATGTATGTTCAATACAATTGCGATCATCTCGTTTCTCAGGGTGCTGGCGGCGTTCATTTGTCGTATAAAGACCCTTGTATTCAATTAACACTAGGTGGTCGTCCCCTGAGTTTCTCACCGGATCTTCCCAACTGATCGCGATTCCGATCCGGTAGTAGATGCATTCGCGAAGCAGCTGTACTTGAGCTGTTAGGTCTCTTTCGAACGCTCGGGCATCTGTTAGCAAATCCCACTCCTCCTGGCTGAGCCTTTGCTCGCCCGGTCCTGGTGAAGACCTCTGGGCTACCAGTATTCATTCCTCCATTAAAAAAAACCTAGGTGGCCGTGGTCTTATACCATGGTCTATAGTAGTCTAAACCGTGGTCTATATGCAATAAAAAAAGCACTATTTTTTTGCTTTTTTGTTTTTTATAAATTAACAAAAATCGATTCTTCTAAACTAGACGAAACAAAAAGGCCGATTAGCCAGCTGCCCCTGAACTCAAAAAACAATTATGTATGCATTCAGTGCAAGGTTACGAGCACATTTCAGTGAAATTTCCTTTGAGAGAGCTTCACTTTATACTTTATCCATATACCTGTAGAATTAGGATCATGGCGCATAAAATAAAATTGATTCACGATTGCAGTATCATGGTCCCTTTTAAAATCTACCCTATTATTATAACTTAAAATTAACTGACAACTATTTTACACCTCGCTCATGCAATCGTCCTCGCCATCTTGTTTTTTCCTTTTTATGATTTTCTCCCTTTTTTATCGTTTTCTCTCATTCGCACCTTAATGCTACGTTCTACAGTCTTTTCATATGTTCCGTTCTTACCCATGCTGTATACCTAAACATTTCGTGCTATCCCTCCAGATATCTGTGATACAGATTACATAATTCATTCATAATACAATTAACTAATATTTTAGCCAGCTTTTAAATGTTCATCATATTGAGAATCGCTAATATATATGACTTTTGGAATTGCTAGAGCACAATTTGGAGATAAGATATGAAGAAAATATGTTACGAAATAAGTAAATTAAAACCGAATATATGCAGAAAGAAAAGCTGGAACGAAATATAAAATGAATTGGGTTTAAAAGAAATGTTAGAAGTACTTATAATATTTAAACTGGTTCAAGCTGAGCTAATCATTCTAACCATACAATTAAATAGCAAGGGTAGGACACAAAAATCTGGTCTGACAAAATAAAACAACAACAAAAACCCTGCAGATTCGTTGACCAAGGAAAAATGTATTGCAAGCCGTTGTCTCCCAAGCATCAATACCGCGTATACTTATTTCTTTAAAAAGTCGACCCGTATCACTCGGTATACGAACAGAACATTCGATTGTACAAGACAGTTAAGGTGAGGGACTTATTCAATTTGTAAAGTAATTATTTTGGCGAGCGCCCCCCCGTCACACCGTCTTCGACCGGTCGTTTTGCGGGATGTCGAAATCATCTTAATTCCAAGATGTTTGTCTCCTAAAAAAAATCGTTTTATCGCGATGGCAATTTAAACAGTTTTTAAAGCTCAATTTAGCTTTTTTTTGTGTTTTAATTTAGGTCTGTGTTCAATTTAACTAAATAAGCAGTCCGTTATTAATTATGAATTTTAATTTTAAAAGAAATATCTTGTTACGAGCGCATTGTTTGTTTCTTTTTGATTTTGAAATCGTGTAATTGATTAGCGACTTATAGAGCTTGTTGAGAGTCGGTGTAGATCGGTTTTCACTTCCTTATTCCTGTCGCGAAGCAACCGCGCGTATCGATTGTATTTTAATTATTGTAGATTGCTAAAAGAGTTATCTACCAACCTGTTGTTAGAAGGTTAGTGGAAGCTATAATTATAATGATATAAATGCTCATACTAAAAACTCCCATTGCATTTTAATTTACGATTTAAAATCGATAGGCTAGGAAAGTCAAAGAAAATTTTATTATTACTACAGCCTAAACAATACAGTTTTTTTTAATGCACAAGCTGTTATAAAAATGAGGATGTTATATAAGATAATGTTGTATTGTACAGCAGTAAAAAGAAGTTTTAAGGTATTGAATGTAATTAGCGTAACCTGCTCAGTTTGCGTCTAAAAATAACTTTAATCTTCATTTCCATGAAGAACGCCTACGCGTCAAACCTAACGTTCATGAATAGACAAATACGGGTTAAGGGATTTAAAGAATGAATGGAAAAATTATAAAATGAAAGAATACCTCATTATAACTAGCACAATGGATATGTGGAAGTGAAATGCATTCATATGCTCTCAGCTCGATATTATTTTTTAGTCAACTCATTCACGAACTCTGAATGGGCTGTATGGATAGTAGGTGCTATTGTATGCGATTAAAGCTTCCAAATAATAGAAATGTACCGCGCGTCATTTCAGTCCCCTGATTTGATTTGATATTTGTCACTGATCACAATTTGTTTCTAATAAAACTAATAAAATAAAGTGAGAATTGAATGCAATTTACTGTCTAATTTACTAATAACGTAATGAATTCGCTCGTCAAAATAAATAATTAAAAAAGACTGATCTCTTTTATATCAAAAAGAAATGCCAAGTATTGTTCTGATAAAAAAAGCGACAATAGTAATAAAAAAAAATTGTTTTGGAATTTGGATTCAATATTGTAACCATTACAGATATTTGACATTGTATCATGAAGTATTTAGTAAGTAATAAATTTATATCTATATCTATACTAATATATAAATCTACAGTGGTTTTTACGGATGTTCCGTTATTACTACTGAACCATGCATCCGATTGACTTGAAACTTGGTATCCATGTAGAAAATACATGTACTTAATGGATAGGCTAATATTTATATTATGAGTGTTGGACTCCCTACACCAGTTGCGGGGGCGTTAATGATGAGAATCTTTGTGGGGGTGAGAAATAACAATATTAATTTTAAATGCTTAGCGAAGCGGACGGGTACAGCTAGTTATACTATATTACCAGTTCGTGATTTATGCGTTGACACATCATTGAGCTCGGGTTAATTTGTAAAAAAAGAGAATTGTGCAATACACACATACACAATCATCAATCTCCTCATCGTTAGACATCGGCTCGGCTGTGTCCGTCTGTTGCTGAAGTCGTTGCTACAGGTGGACCGTATGCCTGTCTGCAGTGGCGGATTAAAGGTCCAGAGCGCCCTAGGCAATCACTTTATCGGCGCCCCTGTACCGGCCATCATAATACTATAAATTTTAACTAGTTGTTTTTGCAATTACGATGACGTTGTATCAGCAAACCCTAGACTTTAGAAGACCAGGAGCCTTGCACTTACGCTAATGCGCGAATGAAATACAAAGAAATCCGTAATATTGCATAATACGAGTATATCGATGCTTGTGCAATATAATCTATTATAGACTAGCTGACCCGGTAGACTTCGTATTGCCTCAATCGATAAATAAAAGACCTAAATTTTTGTATAAAATACAGTTAAAACAGACAAAATGAATCCGTCCGACGGGGGACACATTAGAGAAAAAACAAAATTGTTATTTTTGTTTAATTCCGAGCATTTTCATATTTGTCTACCTTTTAAACCTTCTCTGGACTTTCACAAATAATTGAAGACCAAAATTAGCTAAATCGGTCCAACCATTCTCGAGTTTTAGCGAGACTAACGAACTGCAATTCCTTTTTATCTTATATAATCTTATCTTATCCGTATCTTATATAAGATCTAGATTATAGATCAGCATTTAGTTCTTAATCGTCGATATGTTATTTTCTTTATTTATTTAACAATTCGGAGCTCGCACGCCCCTTGTAACTACACGCCTCTAGGTACGTGCCTAGTTTGCCTTACGGATAATCCGCCTCTGCCTGTCTGTCTACAATGGCAGTAAAAGAAAGCTTCACGTGCTGCTTGGGTAGTAGTAGGCAGTAAAAATTGTCATCTTCGCTTATTGGGAATAATATTTTGATAAACAACCCAGTTGCAACAACCATACATTAAACATGGAGGGAACTCGTCAAACATTCTTAATTAATTTATCTATGGCATTTATATGTATAATTTAGTGTCACGAAACTTTAGCAGAACAAAGATGCCTATAACCTGATTGGTCCTGACGATTCGGGTGGAATCCCTTTTCTAATCGTTTCATAAAATTAGATTTTCCAAACTTAATCTAAATGAGACTACAATAAAGCAATCTTATTCACTTGGGTTCAAAAGATCCTCACATGGCGAACAAATAATGAGATCGTCAGTACAAAAACCTTTGTAAGCTCTAAGTAAATTAAACTTGGGTATCAAACCTAATTTCCATCAACCAAGTTTAATAATACGCTTCGTGACTGAAAAAAAGATGAAGCATCGCATTATCTCTGTCACACGCCGGCATACTAATGATATGACGTCATCAGTGGTAATAGTATCCGTTCTTTGTAATTTAAATAAACCTTCCACCTAATAGAATGATTTCATTCATTTCGAACGATTAACAAATTTCTTTGTATTTTTAGATGTTCTTTTGTTCTTGCCAATTTTTAATTTCAAAACCGGATGCTTAGTCTTTGTGTATTTTATCATTGTCCTTCTCACAGGTTCATGCGGGCTCACAAAAGCTTACCGCCATTATTTACGTCACATCAGTATTGATTTATAAAACACAATGTTACTCTTTCATCGTAGAATTCATTGGTCAATACTATACGTTTTTGCTTGAAAAGCACCGTTCTTCTTAATATTAGATACGGATTCTTTTCCGACTGATGAAGCCGCGTGGGCTTGGCACCCACAGACTGAACCGCCGACAAATTGAAAGTTGCGGGGAACTGCTGAATGAGGGCAGCGCGAGACTAGATATTATGGCAAAGTTTGGGGGAGGCTAATGTCTTGATGCTTGTAGGTTGATGATGATGATGACAAAGGCTTAAATAATAGGATGATTCTGAAATATAATTGAATGTAGTGCAGTGGAAATGACTTATACATGAAATACGACTAAAAGAAAAAATTGTATTAGTTTGATAATCTGTTTGTATTTTGATTTAAATAGATAAAATATTCAAGTTGTAGTACACTTTCTGATAAGGCATGTCTAATAAATTGCCTATTTCAAACTATAAGAATACTAGTGAGGGTATTACCTTATCAGCACACCGTATTTAATATGATGGCAAGGTCTTATGACTTTGAAAATTTCCGTTGTTGGTTCGACTTTTTAAATGATTATAATTATAATAAGAACTACGTTTACTGTTTACTCTCGACGAAGAGTCTAAAGTCTAATCTACAGTTGCAAAGTACTTGAATTGTTTCGAACTGCTCTGGGGTAGACCGGTGATATATAAAATAAAAGAGTGGACTGTATTATTTGGTAAGTTTATAAAAAGAGTAAAACAAGATGAAAAACAAGTAAGTGTCGCGGGCGGCGTTGCTGCATGAAGTGACGAAGCCGGTGTCAATCCACTACCCCGCGCCGCGCGATCGTCGATGTCCGTGCATCGACATGAATCATTGGAAATAATAATATTATATTATAATAATAATAAAACGCGACTTTAATGCCTAGAAATTCTTTTAATTATGTTTATTATTAATATTATAGTTGAGATATTCGTTCGCCAGGAGGAGAAAGATCAGCTGTTAACAACAAACTGTTGGATTACGCAAATATGGACGGATTTTCATTTGCGATGGAACACTAGTGACTTCGACGGTATCAGCGTCATTCGAATACCATATGAGAGGGTCTGGAGACCAGACATTATTTTGTATAACAAGTAAGTAAAACCGCAATAGCACTGTATTTTTTTTTATTTTCAGTAATACATCGTATTCATTTTCACTGGCGCAATTCCTTATTCGTATGTATTTTCGCTCAGCAATGCCGATACGTTTTATGCAGAGATATAATATTTGAATTTCTAAAACATGTTGGAGATGAGTGAAATGGATATTGAGACTTTTGTAGATTCCAATATACACAGTTATTTTACGTGATCAATCCATCACCGTAAAAGTGTTTTTGCTGGAAACCGTCATATCCTGAATATTTTAACGGCGTAACTAAGAGTTATTCATTGTCATTCATTGTTTTGTAATAACTTAGAGTAAGTAGGTAGGGCTCCGGTACCAATTTAGCACCAGGTGCGCAGCGAGCTCACTGGCCTATACGTCTGATAAGTAATTAAGATGATACAGGGTAGATACAGGGAAGATACAGGGTGCTTGGAACTAAAAAATAAAACCAAAACTATGTACAGTATGATTTTTTATCATGTGGTATTCAACAATCATAATACATAAAGAGAAATTATTTTTCAAAAATTACTTCATCGAAATGTGCTCAATTTCGTTCCTGTAAATGATGACAAAAATTTTCTATTACTGCGCGGCAAGTAAGCTCTGTAATGTTTGACAAAGTGCATTCTCATTGATTTGATTTGGCTTGCAATTAGACGACCACAACACCTATAACAGTTAGCCTGAAGTTAACGGTCCTTAGGAATTAGTAAAAGGGTTTAAAAAAGGTAATTAGAGAACACTACAACACTATCAAATGGGGAGCAGTTATTATAGATCGAAATGGCTGAGAAAGTGTCGTCTAAAGTTAAGTCGTCGTGGTCTAACGGATAAGACGTTCGGTGCATTCGTGTTGATGTCTATGGGCTCCAGTAACCACTTAAAACCAGGTGGGCTGTGAGCTCATACACCAATCTAAGCAAAAAAAAAAATTATTTATTTTAGTTTAAGAATAAAATCAGAATACTAATAACAACCAATACTAATTTATAAGAACTATATAAACTTAGGCCAACCAGACGAGATAATAAACGTAAACAAGCGGACCGTTACTGAGCTACATTGCGATAGCGAGGGACTATTATCTCTGTCCTTATCACTCGTACGCGCAGTTATGGCGTCAGTTGGTCGACAACAGCTGTCGTTGTGTGTTTCGTGGTACAGGAAAGCACTGAGTGCCGCAGTTGTCAACATTTGGTCCGCCATTTTGTGAACAAGTTCATTCCTGTTTGGATTGTGTTCGAAGTGATGATAATAATACAATAGATAGTTTTATCATAAACACAGCTGACTCGGACTTTTCCGAGGAATCATCTTTGTCTAGTACAGACGACAGCGATTAAAATTCGAACTTTGTAATAATTTATTTAAATAAAAATGTTTTTTACTCCTGAAACTTTGTTTACATTTTTTATCTCGTCTGGTTGGCGTTACTTTAGTTAATTCAGAGATGACGTGGCCTAAACAAGAAGACGCTTCATACCGAGCGATGCGACAATGCCGACTTTTAAATTCCGGATACTAATTTGTCTAATGAATATGATGTACTTGATTTATGTGCACAATAAAAATTACAACCGCAAAAAAACGCTTAATTACTCGACATAGACATCATGCTACAAGGTAAGTTGTGGTATTCGAGTGATTTCAATGGGCTCCGGACCCACTTAACACTACACGATCCATCTTTACCCATTAATGCAATAAAAAATATTTTTTGTAATTCGCATTTGTGATTCGTAAAAAAAAAACAATAAAATCCTTTGGAGTTTTCGCACCTGTGTAGCGTAGCGTACTGAAAATATATTGGACAATTTCAATATGTGGAATGTTCCGCAAAAGTTTGAATCCACCGGAAAGTAATCTTGTTTGACTGGATTGATTTTTTATGAAAACCTAACTGGGAGCCAGACGTATTGTAAGCCCGCGAGGGTATGTACCCTATAGACACAACCCACCGAGTTTCTCGCCGGATCTTTTCAGTGGATCGCGATTGCGATGTCTGTGGTAGATTCAGCGGAATTGCTCTTGCTATAGCTAGTATTAGTAAGTTCTCTCAAGTTGAGCCCCGTGAGCCCACATACCTGTCCATGCGTAGTTGGAATAGCCCTTTAGGCTAGCAATGATTAAGAATGAAAAAAAGGTTTGTGCTACTGACGTGCGCTGGCTTGGAACAGTTTTTACACCAATGGCCCCACTAACCACTTAACACTAAGTGAGCTTTCCAGTCATTTATCCATTATGAGCAAAGAAAAGCTAATTTGAATGAATACTAGAATTTAGCTCGACGGACTGTTAAAAAATTTGTCAAAAAAGGTAATTATAACATGGTCCAATCGAAGTAACATAAAAAATTTAGATATATAAATTTAATAGTGTGTCATTTGTTTTTAAATAACTTTAATGTTTTTAAAACAGTTAACGTTTTTTGTAATTAAGTTACGAACTGAGATAGGAAAATTCGTTTCTCATAATAGCATTCTCGTTAGATGGTGACATAGACACTGGACTTTACGTCATCATTTTCTTACAATTTAATGGTTGTAAGCTTTAAAATAAATGGTGATAACACTGATAACTATAAAGTCAAAGCGGAAATTTTCATTATAGCTACAAAATAACACTGCTATTAACCAAACATTTAGAAGCGTCGCGACGGAAGATCTTAAATTGACGGAAACACCTACAGTTTTTTTTCAATTCTTTTTTCTTGGCCAAAAAAATGTTTCTATTACGAAATGTTAAGCAAAAAAAGTTTCATATTTTAGAGAAGAAAAGTAATTTCCAGTTGAAATACAAAATAATTTTCGGTTTCCTAAAAGATTTTTTAGCTTGAAACGATTTTAGTAAAATGGAAATCTGTTCTTTTTTTTTTTGCAAAAATGGGTCATGTTTAGAATACAATAATTATTATCACAAAACGTTCATTTGTTACAAAATGCAGTAAATTTCGGCAGAGCTGTCTGCGAATATCATTAATAATGTGAAGTAAACCAACTCACTCATAAACAAATAACTTCGAAGTGCCAAAAAGTAGGTGCCTTAAAAATTTATATCACGAACTCGAACAAATATTAATTATGTAAGTAACAGCGTTTTCTTTTTTATGAATTAAAATTAATTCGACTTCTCAAACTCCTCTCCTGTTCCTCTGTCTCTGTCTTTCTTCTTATAGCCGTCTGAGGTTGGTTGGTTGGTGGGATTCGTTTCCAACCGTAAATCAATTAGGTCTATGTAACTGGTTAGGCTTTATTCATCTCGTTATTACTTCATTGGCGTAAATATATTTGTATTGTTTCAGTGCGGATCCAAACTATCGTTCAGCGGTTATTAATACGAACGTAATAGTTAAGTACACTGGCGAAGTGACCTGGCTGAGTCATGGGATTTATGTGTCTGTATGCGATATCAATGTGGAGCAGTTCCCTTTTGATGTGCAACTCTGTACCATGAAATGGGCGTCTTGGACCTACGACGGATTTCAGGTAATAATTCCAATGAGATTTCAAGACTGTTATTACTGTGTAAAAAAATTATTTGTTCAATCAATAAATTTACTTTTTATCTGTGGGTATTTGTAGTATTAGTAGCTGCGAAGGCTTGAATTATATATACATGTATTTAATTTCTTTATGTACTACTTTCTGGTATATTTATAATAATATTTGTGCTATATCACGTATAATACTACGGGGCAGCCGGCGAAGCTAGTCTAAAAAAGAAGCCTAAGTTACTCCTTATATCATCAGCTAGCTATCAGTGAAAGTCTCATCAAAATCGGTCCATCCGTTCCAGAGATTAGCCGGAACAAACAGACAGACAGACAAAAATAAATTTTCATAATTAATTTATTTATTATAAAAAAAAAGAACACAATATTCCTAACCTAAAAGTACATGTTATTATCCGCAACATGCTTCGTCAGATTACAAAAATTGTAAAAAATGTTATTGTGGTGTATGTACCGTATATATATTCATATTCGTGTAGTAAAAAGCGATTATTTCAATATTACAAACAGACACTCTAATTTTATTTTTAAGTATAGATAAAGAAAAACATTAAATATATTTAAAAAAAATGCAGAACTAAATTAGTTAACATGCGAAATATACTACTGAACTGCATTCGCTTGCATGATGGTTACGACTTCTTAATACTTTAACTGCAATAAATTAATTACCTTCATATTTAAATCAAAATCATAAAACTGAAATAGATGTTTTACATCATAAAACAAAACCACATAAACGTTTCAAGGCTTGAACGATAACGCCGCAATAAACACATACTTTGTAATAAACAAAACGCTCCATTCATTACTTTAATGGAAGTCGGAATATAAAACACGAAACCGAATGAAACTGTAAACGGGAACAAAACAAACGGTTAGTTTTTCACGACACTTGGTTTTAACAAGGCACGTTTCTGTTTAAAAGAATTCTTGCGCAACGGAGAGGAAAACCTTTACGAATTTTTGTTTTGGTACATTTTGAAATCATTAGTATTTTCAAGAAACGATTCTTGTAGAAATAATGTAGGACGCAACGAAGCTCGCTCGTTTTTAATGAGAAGTCGGTCTTAATTTTGCCGTGCTACTACCAACTTGTTTCCTTAATATTTGTATAGTTTTTAATTATGTCGTGAACCGGTTTTGCCTTTCTTTTCAATCTGTATGTGACAAAGATGCAGAAGTGGCAATAAGTTTCTCAGTCATCAATCTTATTTCATTCAGGCATAAACGCTGTCTGTAAGCTGAAGCATAAGTTTAAGATCATAGACGATAAAGATGGCCTTGTTTCCCTACCCTGCTTAATAAAATACGTTATTGCTACGTCTGTCTGATCTGGTGTAATCTAATCCCAAATACTGAATATCATGTAAATTTAAAACATTTATATTTACGTCAAGAAAATAAATAAAATATAATTCATAAATAGTTTATTCCGAATGGCCGGGAAAATTTTAAAACAAAACCAGGATTACAAATCAAAACACTTAATTGGAGATCAAGACACAATAGAAAATTAAATTTAAGGAAATAATAATAAAGATAATTTACTCGACGGTATTCTGTTTCATTAATATTTTTAGTTTAGTGAAACTGATCAATTCAAGCAACTAATTATCTCAATAATGAAATTTAAGTAAATATATTAAATCGTTCTAATTGTTTCACCCTTAAAACGATGAGGGAGGAGGGAGGAAGAAAGATAATGGTTACAAAGAGAGGCACTGTCGGTTAGTAGTAATCAATTCTGAATCAATAAATTTGAGAATTATGACTTATACATGAGTCGTCTATTATCAAAGGTGGCAATCTGTGTATTTGGACAAAAAAATGTTATTGATATGGCGATACAGATTGATTTGAATATAATCGTCTCCTTCAAAGAATACGGTTCAAAACCTGCATTAAATAAAGGTTAATACTTAACCTGTTATTTATCAGGTTAAGTATTAATAAAGGTTAATACTTAACCTGTTATTTATCTAAGATGTCGTTCAGAAGAGTTTTGTGACTGCCAATGGAATACAAAGTCAATAATTCGTTTTTCTGATTTACCAATAATTGTCCAAAAGTCACATTGCCGGCTTTGATAATAGTCGACTCACATTATGTTACTGATTTGTTACGAAAATATGTCGTACTTAGCGGAAATTTTAGGTTAAGACATTCCTGAATTTGAATATGAAAAGAGACCCGAATGTAAAACATTCCTAGACAAAAAAATATAGTTATAGTTGTAGTTAGATAATGTTTGTGGCTCGCTGTGCGAGATTTTATTTACCTAATGGTCAGTTCAGTCTGGTTAACAAATGAATGGTTTTGTTGTAAGTTTTCTCCAAGGAAATAACTCGTGGCATTCAAGTGAAAGTTTTTGCTATTTCATCGTGTAGCCTTACCCCTACAAGCGTGCACGACGACATGTTTTTGTGTGTGTCATGTCTGAATTCGATCGGGCAGGGAAACTCAGAGCTTACTCTTCTCCCATATCTTGTGGGCATTTTAAACCTTTGTAAGCCATCACGTCATCAATACAAAATTGAATCAATAATAGAGATATTCCAAGAACCTAGGTAGGTAAACGATATGGCTCAAAGAATTATGAAGCCGAAATGACTGAGGGCCGATTATATTTCTGGTAGAATAATTGACTGCTTATGTCTTAGTCTCAATACAGCCTTAGTATCACCTACTGCCAGTAGTGTAGATCGTACTATTACACATGTATAGACCGGGTAATTTAGCACATTTAATTGCAAAAGGTTTTCTCTATTGCTTAAACGCGCATTATGGTAAAAGTAAAGTATTTCTTCAAAACAATAATATTTTTCTTGCCATCATTTGGGCCATTACCGGTAATGATACCTCTGTTGAATAAAGAGTTTTTTGCATATCGCAAATTAGTTATGTTCCACTCAAACTACATTGTACAAATACGTTTCCATGTAATTTAATTTCGTGCTCTCGAAACGAGGTTGTAAAGGTTATTAGTTCTGTTATTTGCGGGAAGACCATTATCATCAACAATCTCTATATATAAAAATGAATTGCTGTTCGTTAGTCTCGCTAAAACTCGAGAACGACTGGACCGATTTGGCTAATTTTGGTCTTGAATTATTCGTGGAAGTCCAGAGTAGGTTTAAAAGGTAGATAAATATGAAAATGCTCGGAATTAAATAAAAATAACAATTTTGTTTTTCCTTTGATGTATTCCCCGTTGGACGGATTCCTTTTGTTTGTTTTAAGTTTATTTTATACCAAAAGTTTAGGTCTTTTACTTATCGATTGAGGCACTACGAAGTCTGCCGAGTCAGCTAGTATTAAATAAATTACTTGTGAAATCCGGCCACGTTTTACATCGAGTTTCATGAGATATTAAGAACACGAAGTACAACTATTTAGTAAAAATAAAGGGTTTGTTTTGGATTCTAACGTTGCACGGAATGCGCCTCGGGGAAAACCCCTCTGCCCGGGCAGAATCTCCATACCCAGTGGGTTGGTGAATGAGTTAAGATAAATATATACTTTTTTTATTATTGCTTAGATGGATGGACGAGCTCACAGCCCACCTGGTGTTAAGTGGTTACTGGAGCCCATAGACATCTACAACGTAAGTACGCCACCCACCTTGAGATATAGTTTCTAAGGACTACTGCTTCACAGCAGAAATAGGCGGGGTGGTGATACCTATCCGTGCGAACTCACAAGAGGTCCTACCACCAGTAATTACGTAAATTATAATTTTGCGGATTTGATTTTTATTACACGACGTTATTCTTTCACCGTGGAAGTCAATCGTGAACAACAGTGAAGTACGTATTTCATTACAAAAATTTCTACCCGCTTGCGGGATTCGAACACCGGTGCATCATAGATACGAATTCACCGGACGTCTTATCCTTTAGGCCACGACGACAACAACATAGGCATATTATTGGGGTTGATGTTGACGATGCGTGGGTTTCGTCATCGGCCAACTTCGATAGTTTTCTCTTTCTTTTTTCTTCCATTTTTTTCCCCTATTGTATTCCAACTAAATATCAATAACAACTATTTGCTAAAACTAAACACATATAGCCATCTATGACACTGTATTACTAATAGAACACGAATAAAAAACGACAAACATGTGTGTTTAAATAGGGCTGGTTTACAGCTGAAATCATTATGAGTATATAATAATGTTTCAAGGCCACCTACAACATGATTCAAATGTACTTGAGATCCACGGTCACATATATATTTAATGATTTTCACATGCTATATAATATACTCAAGTTCTTGACGAGGTCAGTGACCTGTTTCATCTATAAATCCGTACACGGCGTGAATAACTTGACAAGTCGACTAATATCAAATTTTAAGTTATAGCAGAATTGTCGTCCAGATTACTTGTTTTATATGGGGAATAAATGAGTAACTCGATTCTCTCACGTA
This sequence comes from Bombyx mori, assembly GCF_030269925.1. NCBI lineage: Eukaryota > Metazoa > Arthropoda > Insecta > Lepidoptera > Bombycidae > Bombyx > Bombyx mori. Next base: position 12,816,748 of record NC_085111.1, read on the forward strand.
TTTTTGGGATATCGCACTTGTGAATTACTAAACAACTCTGTTTCTAACGAGAACATGATGACATTTAGATATATCTAAACATAATAATGTTATTTATTTAAATAACTCGACACGTTAAGCTATTTACGCCACATAATTAAATGAACTAACAGAATACCTTTAGATGATCAATTATTCACATAACCCATAATTGTGTTCGCGACTATACATATCCGGTTATTACCGGCATGAAAAAGCATAATAATATTCAGAAAAAAGAAAGGATAAAGATGAAGCAAAGTGCAACTCATCCACTCGAACATATACATATGATCTTCAGCAGTGCTTACCCACCCCCTATTTTAAAACTTCTGTTTCTTTTTATAAAAGACCGCTATGGTCCTACAATCTCAGAATCCATGATTTAGCAACTAATAAGGCTACATGTTACATGTAGGACGAAACCATCGGTGCTCGTCAAATCGCGTCGTCTCTGGGGCATTTTCTTCAGAATTTGCTTTCAAAAGATAACCAGGTCACATTTTATTCAGATACATGTGGAGGCCAAAAAAATAAATGCGGGTGCAATGATGTTCATGTATTTACTTCATGTGTATCCAACGCTAGAAACTATTAATCACAAGTTTCTTGGATTGTGATTCACATGGAGTGTGATCCGTATCATGCCTTGATTGAGAGAACCAAACAGAAAACGCGACTTAAAATTAACTACCTATTTTAATGACTGGGTGCAACTTATAAGATCTTGTAAAATTAATAACGCATATGTCGTTGTACCAATTAAGTGCGAAAATTTCCTAAATTAAGTTCGAAAAAAGAGCCATTCACGATTTAAAAAAAAGACAGTTCCGAAGATAAATTCTTGCGGCAAACTGTAAAATGGCTGCAATACAAAAAACCTATTGGAAAAATACGTTTCAAGATAGATTTGACAGTGAAAGCTCTTTTAAGGTAATCAACTTGCAGAATAGGAGCAAATATAATATAGACAACGTCCAGATAGAAGTTGTCTCCAAAGACATCTTGCCAATAAGTAGAGAAAAGAGTAGAATTTGGTGGATTTATTACCTTTAATAGACACAGCATTTCACGATTTTTATAAAAACATAAAGACTGACAACCCACTAAAAAATGCCACGACTTAGATACTGAAGAACCTGATTTAGAGGGAAACGGAGAAGAACAGTAAATAATAATAGAATAGTAATTCCAGAAACAGATTAATTTCAGTTTCTTTTAATTAATAAAAAATATAATTAAGTACAAGTTTTGGATTTTAGTTTGAGATTGATTAATTCAAATGGCTTATTATTACATCATCATTCTCCTGCCCTTCTCCCAGTCACCTGGGGTCGGCGCAACTTGTTTTCTCCTTCCATACTCCTCTATCATATAGCATTTCTTCACTCACTCCTCTCTTACATACTGTCTTTCACGCAATCCATCCATTTCATCTTAGGTCTACCTCTTCCTCTATATCCTTCCACATTTATAGTTAACACTCTCTTACCAACCTCATTTTCATTTCGTCTCAGCACTTTTTTTTTATTGGTTAGATGAGTGGACGAGCTCACAGACCATCTGGTGTTAAGTGGTTACTGGAGCCCATAGACATCTACATCGTAAAGGCGCCACCCACCTTGAGATATAAGTTCTAAGGTCTCACGTGTCCATACCATCTCACCATCCAACCACCATCAAATGGCTATTACATATTTATGTATTTTTTTAAATCTCTTATGTTAACAATCTTATTACTTTTCTCGGATTTTAATAAATTGCTTAGGTGAATAAATTGACAAGTCGTCGGTGAACAACTTGATATGTCATTTTTTTCTTGATTAAAACATTAATTTATTATTATACTTACACTGTGTGAAAATTCCGATGAAATTACTTAAATACGCATAAAAATTATATAAAAAGATAAAAAAATAGATTTACCAATAATATGTAAACTTAAAAATGGCTGCCCTAAAAAATATGCATTTTCGACTTGTCAATGTATTCACGCCGTGTACGGAAATATAAATAAAATTGGAATGTCTGTTTTTAATATGGAAATAGCCTCTTTTTACTACATATGAATATATACATATATATATACCTAGTCAGGTCATAAATTCTGTCACATGTTTAATGTAAAATAATTGAAACAAGTTTATTCATTATGTAACCATTCATATACCAAAATGAACTTAACAAAACATAGATTCTTATGACACTAAAGTTTATTCAAAATGACCTCCGTGATTTTGAATACAGGCCTTCAATCTGCGCGGCCAGTCGTCTATCGCAGCACGAACGAGGTCCATGTCAATATCGGCGGCTGCCTTAATCAAGGATGTCTTGAGTGACTCCAAATTGGGATGAGGCTTTGATCACACCTTTTCCTCCAAGTGTTGCCATATATTGTAATCTAACGGATTCAAATCTGGACTGGAGGAGGGCCAGTCTTCGTGCCGGATGAAGTCGATTTCACGCGCCGCCAGCCAGTCTTGTGTGCTCTTCGTTCTATGAGCTGGCGCCGAATCTTGTTGGAATACCCAATGCCTGTTATTGAACATGATATGAGAAACAGGTTCCACAAGGTTCGTCAGGACTGTATTTTGATACATAACTGCATTCGTTTTTACACCTTTCTCACAAAAATGTACCTCTGTTAAGCCCCAATAAGAAACTCCCAACCATACCATGAGCGAGGATGGAAAATGACCTCGTTGGACACGCGGAATACGGTTGCTCGCTTTTTCACTACTGTGTGCGTACACTTTATCATTTTGTTTGTTGTAGCTCTCTTCTACGGTAAAAAATTTTTCATCCGAAAAAAGAATTTCCCGATATCTTTTTTCCGCGTACCGCTTCAAAAAGCGCGGCATCTCTTCAGTCTCAGGTCCATTAGATGAGCATTCAAACGATGTCCTGTTTTTCTTCGATATGCCCGAAGCCCTAAGTCTTCATTTAACACCCTTTTCACCGTGGTTCTGCTTAACCCCATCTGAAGGGCCAACAGTTTCTGTTTACGTTTGAGATTTCTTTGAATTCGCGCCTTCACAGCTTTTATCACTGCTGAAGTCCTAACAGACCGAGGGCGACCACTTCTTGACCTGTCATCTACACTAGAGTCTTCATTGTATCGTTTGATGGTACGATAAACGAATCTTTTGGTTATATTCAAAATTTTCAGTATGTTAAAAATTTTAATTGGCGCGTAACCGCAACGATGCCACGCAATAACTGCAACACGGTCTTCTTTAAGCGTCCACTCCATATTTAAAAATGAGTAAAATTCTAAAAGTATACATTTTTATTTTCATGAACAATTCGAAATTCGAATTCAATAAACTTTTTTGTGGCCAGCATTCTAAAAGAAAAGTTTTTACTGTGTGACAATACTTATGACCTGACTAGTTATATATATATATATACCTAGTCAGGTCATAAATTCTGTCACATGTTTAATGTAAAATAATTGAAACAAGTTTATTCATTATGTAACCATTCATATACCAAAATGAACTTAACAAAACATAGATTCTTATGACACTAAAGTTTATTCAAAATGACCTCCGTGATTTTGAATACAGGCCTTCAATCTGCGCGGCCAGTCGTCTATCGCAGCACGAACGAGGTCCATGTCAATATCGGCGGCTGCCTTAATCAAGGATGTCTTGAGTGACTCCAAATTGGGATGAGGCTTTGAGCACGCCTTTTCCTCCAAGTGTTGCCATATCTTGTAATCTAACGAATTCAAATCTGGACTGGAGGAGGGCGAGTCTTCGTGCCGGATGAAGTCGATTTCACGCGCCGCCAGCCAGTCTTGTGTGCTCTTCGCTCTATGAGCTGGCGACGAATCTTGTTGGAATACCCAGTACCTGTTATTGAACATGGTATGAGAAACAGGTTCCAGAAGGTTCGTCAGGACTGTATTTTGATACACAACTGCATTCGTTTTTACACCTTTCTCACAAAAATGTACCTCTGTTAAGCCCCAATAAGAAACTCCCAACCATACCATGAGCGAGGATGGAAAATGACCTCGTTGGACACGCGGAATACGGTTGCTCGCTTCTTCACTACTGTGTGCGTACACCTTATTATTTTGTTTGTTGTAGCTCTCTTCTACGGTAAAAATTTTTTCATCCGAAAAAAGAATTTCCCGATATTTTTTTCCCGCGTACCGCTTCAACAAAGCGCGGCATCTCTTCAGTCTCAGGTCCATTAGACGAGCATTCAAACGATGTCCTGTTTTTCTTCGATATGCCCGAAGCCCTAAGTCTTCATTTAACACCCTTTTCACCGTGGTTCTGCTTAACCCCATCTGAAGGGCCAACAGTTTCTGCTTACGTTTGGGATTTCTTTGAATTCGCGCCTTCACAGCTTTTATCACTGCTGGAGTCCTAACAGACCGAGGGCGACCACTTCTTGACCTGTCATCTACACTAGAGTCTTCATTGTATCGTTTGATGGTACGATAAACGAATCTTTTGGTTATATTCAAATTTTTCAGTATGTTAAAAATTTGAATTGGCGCGTAACCGCAACGATGCAACGCAATAACTGCAACACGGTCTTCTTTAAGCGTCCACTCCATATTTAAAAATGAGTAAAATTCTAAAAGTATACATTTTTATTTTCATGAACAATTCGAAATTCGAATTCAATAAACTATTTTGTGGCCAGCATTCTAAAAGAAAAGTTTTTACTGTGTGACAATACTTATGACCTGACTAGGTATATACGGTACATACACCAAAATAACATTTTTTACAATTTTTGTCAGTCTGTCTGTCTGTCTGTCTTTTTGTTCTGGCTAATCTCTGAAACGGATAGACCGATTTTGACGGGACTTTCACTGATAGGTAGCTGATGATATAAGGAGTAACTGAGGCTACTTTTTTTAGACTCAATCGATAATAAAATTTAATGTTTCCGAAGCGAAGCGAGGGCGGGTCGCTCGTAGCAAATAAAACACAAATAGGACAATTCGAGCAATTTGTTTTCAAATGAGAAAATAATATGTAATTGAAGTCGTTGTGGCCTAAAGAATAAGACGTCTGTTGGATTCGTATGTAGCGATGCAACGGTGTTCGAATCCCGCAGGCGGGTACCAATTTTTCTAATGAAATACGTACTCAACAAATGTTCACAATTGACTTCCACGGTGAAGGAATAACATCGTGTAATAAAAATCAAACCCGCAAAATTATAATTTGCGTAATCACTGGTGGTAGGACCTCTTGGGAGTCCGCACGGGGAGGTACCACCACCCCGCCTATTTCCGCCGTGAAGCAGTAATGCGTTTCGGTTCGAAGGGTGGGGTAGCCGTTGTAACTATACTGAGATCTTAGAACTTATATCTCGAGGTGGGTGGCGCATTTACGTTGTAGATGTCTATGGGCTCCAGTAAACACTTAACACCAGGTGGGCTGTGAGCTCGTCCATCCACCTAAGCAATAAAAAAATTAAAAAAAAAAGGTATAAAAATGTTTAAAAAATAAATGTAATTTTTTTATGTTCAAACGTAAAAGTAGTTTAATCGAAGCAGTATCCAATTTAGCATAAAATTTTAATTCGATGTTGTTATTTATGTCTTCGCCCAGGGCTAAAGTGGCGATTTCGCGAAAACAGCCCATTTCTCTTATAATGTAAAGTTGCTTTAATGACTATCATTTAATTTTGTTATTAAGGTAAAGCTACGTGCAGGCGGAGGATAGACGCTCGTGTGAACAAAAAGCTTTAAGCGAGTTAAAGCTTACTTGCGCGTTTCGTTTTTCCGTTTTAAATGCACATATTTAAATGTCACGTTAAAAACCCCTTTGCAGCGCGTCCGTTACATGTTTTTCCTCAAAGGACTCACAGGTGTTCTTGTTGGAAAAGTGTATTTTTTTTCTATGAAATGTTTTTTTTTTATTGTGCAAATTTAATTAATGCTGTAAACAGCTAGAAACTGTATGAGTTTTCTATTAGGCACTAAGCAAAGCTACGAATTCGTTTAGGTTTTCACATTTTGGTTTTTATTTTATTGGTTAGGTAGATGAACGAGTTCATGACCCACCTGGTGTAAAGCGCTTAGCGAAGCCTATAGACATCACAACGTAAATTCAACCCACCCCGAGATGTCGACATGAGGTCGAATACTCAATTGCATTGTATAACGTCTGTATAACTGTCTCTGCCTGGTCATTTAACCCGAACTGCATGCATGACTGCGCGGCAGAAACAGACATGGTGGCGGTACCTACCTACTCTTGTGGACTAAAGCCCTGTTGATTTCTTCTGCGCAACGTTGTACAACACAACTACGAGTATGTGCACAAACATAATTTTAAAGATGCTGATATTTTAGTTAATTGTTATAAAGATTTTTGTTTTTGTGTCGAATCTAGAAATTTATACAGCTTTATAAGCTGATCCTGAACAAGGAAATTTAAATAAACTTCATTTTATGCAAATTGGTGGTCACCCAGAATAACAACAGTGTTTTTTTTCATTCCTAGTTGGATTTAAAAAAGCAATTCGACGAAGGTGATACTACCAACTATCAAACCAACGGTGAATTTGATTTGGTCAGCTTCGAGGCTATCAGACATGATCAGTACTACTCTTGCTGCGTTGAACCCTACCCTGATATAACGTATGTAATTAAGTTACGTAGGAGACCGATGTTCTACGTGTTCAACCTTATTCTTCCATGTTTACTCATCAACGGAATTGGTAAGTAATCAAAAAAATTTTCAAACACTTATTACGTTATTTAATACCTGTCCTTAAATGATGCTTGTCGATCTGATGGTTCTTTGAAAAATGATTACTCTTAGCGCTAAGATCCGTACTATTGTACTTTATATTTATTTATGTAACTTTATGCACAAAATTACAGTGGCGCACTTAATGCTTAAAGCCTTCTGTACCAGTCGACGAAGACTCGGTCTCTACAAGTCTATTTTTGTATTTAAAGTTGTTTTTTTTACTGTTATGTACAATCAAACTTATTTTACTGTACTCTAATCTATTGCCTATGGCTTACATAATAAAAATGTTATATTCCTTAGGATATCCTGGTATTATTTATTTTACAATATCCATTTGATTCTATGGAATGGTTCCTATGATTACATCCTCCTTTGGTGACAATAATCCACAAAAGAGATGATCTAGTTACTATTCAGTTTCGGGTGTGAACAAAAAGAAGAAATCTTTATCCATTTTTTCAAGTACAATGACAGTATTAAGTAAATATACTTTGCCCACAATATGTGCGTTGGAATATGTGAGGAATTTCTTAATCTGAAGAGACATCAAGTTGTCTTTGTGTTTTTTTATGAGACCGGCTTTGAATTGGATATTTTTTTATGAATAAGTACGTTTTCGAGATTATATTAAAGAAAATGATTATTCAGTAGCTCATATGAATGAAAATCAACTATCAAGCTTCGGGGAAGAGATAAGGGCCTTTACATGTAAACAGAATGAGAATTAAAAAGGTGTTTTGAAAAACAAAAAATCGTCTGGTTCCAAGCCATCAACCGTCCTTTACCATTGAATTCGCACGTCCAATTCTGGGAACCGCTTTTAATAGCGGCTATACAAACAATAGACAAGAAAGGAACGTGATTTTCGTAAATTTTCATCTCGATAAAATTACAAGTTAAACAATCTTTCTTTCGAAATTTAACGAGACCCTGTTAGCGTTTAAAGGCCTAACCTTTCAAGGGCTCGGTGGAAACAAGCGATCCACCGTTATCGAGTTTAGTTTAAGCAGCTGACAGCTTTTGTGTACATTACCAATGTTTTCGAAAATTTAAGTGCCATTTATACGAAATGGTTAACACTAATGGGTTTTTTTTTAACAATTTGTTAGCTCAGTGTAGGTAATATTTAAAACTACTTTTAAAGTTAAAACTCGCTTTTTTATTTGTATATATTTTTTTTCATTAAATTTTTTATTTGTGTATGCATTTATATCATTTCCGACGTGTCGATAGTTAACGTCAAACGTCGGAAATAGTTTTATGATAATTAAAAAAAGGATTTATACGTAAAGTAGTTTTAATTTTTTTTAATTTTTTACTGGTGGTAGGACCTCTTGTGAGTCCGCACGGGTAGGTACCACCGCCCCGCCTATTTCTGCCGTGAAGCAGTAATGCGTTTCCGTTTGAAGGGTGGGGCAGCCGTTGTAACTATACCTGAGACCTTAGAACTTATGTCTCAAGGTGGGTGGCGCATTTACGTTGTAGATGTCTATGGGCTCCAGTAATCACTTAACATCAGGTGGGCTGTGAGCTCGTCCACGCATCTAAGCAATAAAAAAAATACGTCTAATACTTATTACTATCACCTTGCTCAACGGCGTTCCCTTATTAAATTATACCTATATTATCAGGTAAAGCCCATAGAAACATCAAGCTTTGGAATAATAATACTCTCTATAATAACTGCGAGCTAGTACCTATGTATGAATTGTAAGTATGATCAAAGCAATTAAAAGTTCATTAATTTTGAAGCACTCCTTGTTTTCTACGTGCCGTCGGAATCCGGAGAAAAAGTGACATTGGGGATAAGCGCATTATTATCCATGACCGTCTTCCTGATGACAATTAGAGATACATTACCGCCAACTGAAAAGACTCCGCTAATAAGTAAGAATATGTTATTATTTTGCAATTAGAAAAATACGTAACATAACGCCAAGATGTAATAGAAAGTGTTTAGTAAATTTATTTCGATTTAAATATTTAAAGCTACAATGTTTCTCGCGAACCAGTAGGAGAGTGCTGTAGGGTCTAAGCGATTTGTTAAAAATTACAATATCTTTAAAATTAAAACGCTGTGGTAGAACTTTTTTTATTTCAACACTTTTTTTATTCAGCTTCTCTAGCTGTATAATCTTGTTATTAGCTTTAGGATGTGTTAATTTTACATTTTAATGCAATTAATTTTATTTATGGCTGTCACATTCTTGAATTTGTAATTTACCAAACAAAAGAAAAACATAAATTTATGTTGCAGGTTTGTACTACGGAGTCAGCACGTGCCTAGTTTCATTTTCAGCTTCACTATCCGTGGTCACCCTCAACATATCTTACAGGCGAGTATTTCATTGTGGCGTTTATCTATAGATCAAGGATCTTGTATGAAGGCAAACATTAGTTAGCTGCTAGCATTGAGGTACCCTAAAAATAGCGCTTTGTTATCAAAATAACAATTTGTCGTTCTAGTGTAGGTTTTCATGGAACCCCAAAATTAAGCGCGAACACATTAAGCAGTCGCCTCTCGTAATTTCTCGAGGCAAAGAATTTCCCGCGTTAGTTAAATTTTAGTTGTGTTTCGCATACAGGGAAAATCATAAAATTTTACTGAATAGAAATTTGAAAACAACTGCAAAAAAAAAAAACGATGCAACCCACGATTACATCAAAATATAATAAAAACTGTATGGTTTAATAACCCGTTTTCTTTTATTGTCTACTAGCGACCCGCCTTCGCTTCGCTTCGGACACTGTAATTTATTATTGATTTCTCCACTATTTAATAGATGTTATTATACATATAAACCTTCCTCTTCAATCACTCTATCTATTAAAAAAAAACTGAATCAAAATCCATTGCGTAGTTTTAAAGATTTAAGCATACATAGGGGCAGACAGATATAGGGACAGAGAAAGCGACTTTGTTTTATACTATGTAGTGATTTGACGACGTTCGGCTTTCGTGATCAGAGTTGTTAGTGATTAAATCTAATATATTAATACGTGAAGCAAAAACTTTGTATCCCTTTTTACGAAAATTGCGCGGACGGAGGAGTATGAAATTTTCCACTCTTATAGAGAATATAGAGAAGAAGTGCACAATGCTAATTTTTTTTTTAAATAATGCTTAAAAGATACATTAAATCAATAAAGAAAACATTACACACACTACATACCATGTATTTGACGCACACACGCATGCATACTATTTATTGTCAAACTTTTGTTCTTGACGTCTGTTGTCAAATTGAGATTAAATATTGTTTGTCTTTGTTAATATTTTTTATAATGTAGTCTTGGCGAAATTTGTGATTATAGAAGTATAAAATACAATCATAATAGTGTAAAAACTTACAATTCCAATTAATTATAGTCGAATTTCGACTACTGCGGGACCTCTAGTATATTTGATTATGTATACGATTCGCGAATAATAATATACACTAAAACAGCTTGATTTCAACAATAATTTAGTGATTTCTAGTAAATTTGCGGTCAGACAAATAGTAGTTGATATTCAAAACAAGAATAACGGCAAAACGGAAAATAATAAAATTGGCGTGGAAAGAAGCAGAGGAATGTAGGCTTCGACAGCCTAACCGTCTGACTGAACAAAGAATGACCTGAGTAGTCTTTTTTTGGATAAAAAGATTGCGGTTAGCCCGGAGGCTTTGCCGCTTAACCAGGACGGATGACCTAGTACTCGATTGGGCGTTTGTTTTCATAGGGATCGGTAGGTGTCGCTTACTATTTTCAGTAAATTCAACTACCAGAAATAAATACTCCTAATAATATATAGGAAAATCTTATTTTCTGTTAATTTCCAGAAACGAATCTAATACTAATAAGTCGTAAAGATTATTTATCATTTGTGCACATTATTCTCCAAAACGACTGTTGATTCGGTTGTTCAAATTATATAAAAAGGTATATAATAAATTTTAAGTTCGAACAAGTTATTCGCATATCCTACTGTCACATTATAAAATTCAGATTTCTGCTGATTGGAAACATTAAATTAACGTTAATTGCTGTGTCCAATTTCTACGCCACGAATATTTATGACTCATTAATTATTCAGGCCGCTAATACGTAATTCGTATATCGATATTTGAACCAAACGATATAAATATTTTTAATTCGACAAAGTGATTTTTATTTTAATAATATGAAAAGCAGCATAAGGCGTCTTCATATGTTTCAAATTAAACACAAAACTCGACTGCATTTTTATTAAAATAATAATCAAAAAGCGAAAAACAAGCTAAGTTACCAAAGGTTTCGCATATGAGGACATATCAATGGTTCAATCGGTTGTTGAAGTGAAAACTTCTTTAGAATCGTTGTGATTTCAAACCGGATGCAACGGAAAAAACGACAGGTAAGAGACACAAATACAAAAATGTGTAGGATGAAGCCAGCAAAGAATGAGACAGAAATATACATACTATTTAATACAGCGCCATCTGTGAGATTTTTTAATACTAACGTGTGTATGAAAGCTCTTGTAGTGAATTTTAATTTAGGATTATACGTGAAATTTAAATATCAATTCACAGAGGGCGCTACCTTACAATTATTTACTAATGATAAAATTTTACATATACTTAAGACGTTTAGGATAATTGTATTTTAATTTTGGAAGGTTTCACTTCTACCACGTGTGAATTGCACACATTTTGTTTTTTTTTTTTTAAATAGAATCAGTTAAACTACACACCAATATATTTTATTTCTTTGTTTTACCACGCTTAACGTTTTGATTCGCGCACAAAAGAAATATTGTTATATTTTTTTTCGTGGACACCTTATTGAATGATTATCCTTCGTCACTCTAACTGTGATGAAACGACTGACACATAATATGTCAAAGATTTCGGCTATAGAGCGCGCCACGGAATTAGACAAATGCTCAAAAACTTTCTACCCTCTTCCGGACAGTGTACAATAATAAAGTAATTATTTTTATCTATATATTAATACGTGAAGCTAAAACTTTGTATCCCTTTTTACGAAAATTGCGCGGACGGAGGGGTATAAAATTTCCCACACTTATAGAGAATATAGAGGAGTGCAGAATACTAATATTTTTGAAAAATTATGCATTAATAATACATTAAACCATAAAAAAAAAATATACACACTACCATGTATTTGACACACTCTCGCACATATATGCCGTTTTCCAATTACAGCACAAGAGCGCATTATGCGGCATAATGCTCAACTAAGCTTCAGCATAATTCGGCATTGTGCGTTACTGAGTCGCATTATGCTCTGTAATTGGAAAACTACCATTGAGTAATGGTTAATTACAGAGCATAATGCGACTCAGTGACGCTCAATGCCGAATTATGCTGAAGCTAAGTTGAGCATTATGCCGCATAATGCGCTCTTGTGCTGTAATTGGAAAACGGCCATATGCTCTTTTGTCAAACTTTTGCTATTGTAAATAGTCTGTGGTAAAATTGAGAATAGGTTATTATTGTTTATCTTTAATATTAATTGTCTATACTGTAGTCTTGGCGAAATCTGTGATTATAGAAGTATTCAATTAATTATAATCGAATTTCGACTACCGGGCGACCACTAGTTAATTCAAACTCACCAATTCATTTTTGTCTCTCGTGACATATGATTTTATTCGGGTCAAGAGCGTGGTTTGCATGTTTTTAAAATCTCGCAATTGGTACGACCCGGTATTTTATTTTAGAGGTCGGTGAGGATTAGCTTAAACTGATTTGTGAAAATTTAAGATCCCTTAGATATCTACAGGGGGGCATAGAATGACTTTTATAATACTGGTGGTAGAGCTGGTAAACCAAATACAAGGTGCCATTATTCTAAGCTATCGCCCCAACTACGTTTTGGTTTGACGAATGAGACAATTGAAATACAATATTATACAAAACTTCGAATAAATATGAGGTGTCCAGGTTGTCATATCTACGAACTCCGGGAATAATCACTTAAATTAAATGAGTCCGTCTGCCGAAAATAAATAAATAACAAAACCACTTGAAATGTATGAAAACGCTGAAATTTTTTAATAATTACATTATCATGTTTTCATTTTAATATAGGCATGCTCCGATTGAAATTCATCTCGAAATTTATATTTCGGTAATATCAATTTCGTCCTTCATTTATACTGAATAGAATTAATTACTGGCTACAAGTTAACAAACAAGGGTTGAAACAGTCAATTTCCTCAATTTTCCTTTTGTTATATTGCTACAGATCTGGTTAAGAGAATTATACTTAAAACCTTGGTTAAAATTATGGTTGTTATTCGATATGATGTTTCACGATGTAAGACAAAAATGGTGATAAAGCACGTTGGTTTAAGGATAACAAGTTAGTCTAGAAAATGTAAGACAAACATTTCAGCAGATAGGTAATAATCACAGCCATATTTAGATATCCATTTCTAACAAATATATTGTTAGGCGCTGGGGCTCGGTATAAATAAAATTCTACCGAATTACAAGTTAACATTTAGAACACTTAAAACACTTCACAAGCTCTTTAAAATTCTCAATTCGTTTCTTCCGCTTCGCTTCAGGTGATCCGTTCGCTGTTTCGCTTAGAGTAGTTCCGATTACTGACTGCGTGCCATCTCTGCAACGCTTTTATAGTCGAGATGAAATCCCTGGAATCGTCGAGAATATTCCACAAAAGTCTAGTATTCTAGTATTAAGTCTAATATTAAGCGGTAGGCAGCGGCTTGGCTCTGCCCCTGGCATTGCTGAAGTCCATGGGCGACGGTAACCACTCACCATCAGGTGAGCCGTATGCTCGTCTGCCTACAAGGGCAATAAATAAAAAAGTATTGTCTATTTCCGCTATCTGACAATAGATGGCGTTGTACTTCTCGAGCGTTCTAGATGCTGCTAGATCCTTCGATATTTGTTCGACTATTCGGCGATAGATGGCATTACTCTTACCGGTGTTATAATATTGAATGATTTTTAAAATCGAAACATAGTAATTTGAAGATGATGCTGTTTCTAAAGCAGAAGTAAATTCAATTCGTGCATCGGGATCTAAGATATGTTGCTGGGCTAGTTCCGTATCTATCTTCGATTGAGGAGCAATTCGTGTGTCCAGACCCTATGTATGCGAACCCAATGCCCAAGCGAACTGACCGGCTATACTAAACTTACCAAGTCGGGACAAAAATTCACATAAAGGTATAAACGTCAGTGCGGGCGTTCCCCAGGGTAGTGTTCTTTCTCCTCTTCTGTTTTCTGTGTTTATAAACTCTGTCACTAGGCTTATATCTTCTATATTCCACCTCTACGCAGACGATCTCCAGCTATATCGCCACTTCTCAGAAACTGACGTTGAATCGGCTATTGCTGCGATGAACAGTGATCTGAAGTCTATCAGTGAATGGGCAAAAGCCTACGGTCTGCACATTAATCCAGGAAAATCACAGGCTATCATTATAGGGGGTAAACAATTGCGCAGTAGACTCAGCGATCCTATACTCCCCCCAATTTATTTGGATGGGACTCAAATAACTCTAACCGATTCAGTTAAAAACCTGGGTGTTATTATAGATCGACATCTTTCGTGGAGTTCTCACGTTGCTGAGATTAGTAGGAAGGTGCACTTCGCCTTGCACTCGTTGAGATGTCTGCAGGGCTTCTTACCTCAGTATACAAAAATATCTCTCGTCCAAGCTCTCATTCTACCCATAATTGATTACGCCGATGCCTGCTACTTGGATGCCACTGAGGAGCTCTCAAGCAAGCTTGAGAGGATGCAAAATCTATGTATCCGTTTTATATACAATCTCAAAAATTCGATCACGTTTCTCATTTTCGCAAAGAACTTAAATGGCTCCCTATACGCCTTCGTGGGAATACTCGAATATTATGTCTCCTATTCAATATCCTACATAAGCCCACTTCTCCCTTATATTTACGTGAGCGATTCTCTTTCATTCGTTCTCCTGATGCTCCCTGCAGGTCCAACCAACGTTCTGTTTTGTTATTCCCTTCCCACAAAACCAATTTCTATTCTCACTCCTTTACTGTGCACGCGGTCAGACTGTGGAATTCGTTGCCGGCTGACATCCGTGTTTGCAAGTCTGTTTCTGTTTTTAAATACAAGGTCAAACAATTTTATCTCTCATCAACCGAATGATCATGGTTCTATACTCTTCGCATATACGAGTGTTACTGTGTTACTTATAATATTTGCTATGTGTATGTGCTATAATTCTCATCTTGTATTTGTTATTTTAGTTATGTGTTATTTGTTCTACACACACTTATCACTTTTTATTATTATTCTCATTATCCTCTCGCAGGTCTGCTGGAAGAGATTTCTCAAAGAAATAAGCAGTACCTTTGTACATAATTTTCCTTTTACTCTGTACTGTGTCTTGTTTTCTGTGTGTACATAAAAAAATAAAAAATAAAATAAAAAAAAACACAATAAGCTCATTGATTGATTCATTTAGGTTTTATCTAATTGTGTAACGGAGTTTTAAGTAGTTCGAGACTGCTGTGGTTGTCCAGCCGTATTAATTAAAACTTGTTATCAACAATAGTACAGGCTATACGAATACGCGACTTAAAAAGAGCTTTACGTACTGAAGAGTAATATTTTGAACGTAAGATATTTCTCGTAGAGGAGTGAGAGGGCAGCCTGTACCGGCGGTGGTGCGTGACGTCGTGCTGCATCGACTCGCGCGTCTTCTGTTCATCAACTTCGACATTGACGCAAAGGTAATTCCGTTCGAGAACATTGTGACTTCTATTCTTGAAACATTGGTATCAACAATAACGTTTCACGTAATGTCAATCTTTTCACTGAACTATTACGTCACAAAATCGCGTACCAGTGCAGTGCGAAATTTTGTGATTTTACGTCTCATGTAATTTGGTTCTAGATTCGACAAAATGTTCATTGGGAATGTATTATTTATGTTGCTGTTCTAAAATATATTACGAACTTTTATGTACGGAACAATTTTAGTAAATCAAATCGTTGAATCGAAAATCACAAATTTAAATAAAATAAACTTACATAAGTTACGTTCTCAAAGTAAAAAAAAAGTAAAAAAAAAAAGATGTGTCAACTTTTCGAATTGGGTTTGGTAATCTGCTGTAACCATTAAAAGTTCGTCGTGAATCGATAAATATTACGTACTAAACTTTGAGAAATCTGCGGCTTATGAGCTTATTTATATTTCTTTCGTTCGAGTTTGAATGTTAAGTTGACACTTTTTCGAACATTCAAAGGTTAAATCTTAAGTCCTAAGATTGACTGGATGTTCAACATTACGATGTTGGATAATGAATATTATAGGGACGGTTTTTTGTAACGACCTTACCGAATATAAAAAATACTGAATTTAAAAACTCACGTTCTCATTGATGTGCTTACGATTTGCTGAAAGTACTTAGCCTCTTTAGGTGCTATTTAAAATTTATAATTCTTAATATCGAAATCGTATTTGATATTAAAATTGAGAGGTAAGTGCCTAATCTCAACCTTCAATCAAGACTAAACCTAACGCGTGATATTACTATACACGAGAACAATGAATCCGGGTCACTTAAAAAAACCTATAAATCTCGGAAACTAAGAATCCCTCCCCCAATCGCGCTTCGTTAGCTCAAAATTGCTCTCACAGAGGAATGGGAGAAAATTTATCAAAATCGTGTAAGAAACTTGGTGTACAGCATGCCAAGCCGCGTAAACGCAGTAATAGAAGCACGGGGAGGCAATACAAAGTATTAAAATTCAAGAAAATCAAATCGTTGTACAAAAATGTCTAGTTTCCTAATTTTGTTTTATGGCGAGATCAGCATTTTTTTTTGTGTAATATTTTATTTTATTTTATTGCTTAGATGGGTGGACGAGCTCACAGCCGACCTGGTGTAAAGTGGTTACTGGAGCACATGGACATCTACAACGTAAATGCGCCACCCACCTTGAGATATAAGTTCTAAAATCTCAGTATAGTTACAACGGCTGCCCCACCCTTCGAACCGAAACGCATTACTGCTTCACGGCAGAAATAGGTAGGTTGGTGGTACCTACCCGCGCGGACTCACAAGAGGTCCTACCACCAGTAAAAAACCAGTAAAATTTTTAATAAATAAAATGTAATGACTTATAATATAAAATTTATTACTTTTTTTTATATTGTCTATTAAACACCGTTCATTTTATTAAGCTAGCATTCTTAATTTCCAAGATTTATAGTTTCCTTTAGGCGACCCGCATTCATTGCTCTCGAGTATAGATTGTGAACGTACATCGTTAATCTTAACTTCAGTAATTTGATGAAAGTAATTGCGTCCTTTGGGAGCTTTTGTTAGAGCCGAATAAAAATGGGATGATGTGTTCATTCTTGCGCTGACTCGGTCATCTGGAATTGGAAGATGAGCGTGCGATGAAGGAAGTTTTTTTTTTCTTCAATCGAGTGGAAACGTACTGCCGTCTCAATGGTTTTGAAAAAGATTTCACGGCTCTTGAGGTCCAAAAGTGAGGTGAAGTACGGAGAGCAAATTCATTCTTAGGTCGCCCAGCCACTATTGTAATAATAACATCATTGAAATGTTTATTTGCGATTAACTAAACTTTTATTTCATACTAGCTGACCCGGCAGACTTCGTAGTGCCTCAATAGATAAATAAAAGACCTAAAATTTTGTATAAAATAAACTTAAAACAAACAAAAGGAATCCGTCCGATGGGGGACACATTAAAGGAAAAACAAAATTGTTATTTTTATTTAATTCTGAGCATTTTCATATTTATCTAACTTTTAAACCTTCTCTGGACTTTTACAAATAATTCAAGACCAAAATTAGCCAAATCGGTCCAGCCGTTCTCGAGTTTTAGCGAGACTAACGAACAGCAATTCATTTTTAGATATTTCATATATATATATAATATAATAAAACTATTATATATTTTTTTATTTATGGAATATACACATGTATACATATGTATATTGTAACTACTATATTTAATTAATTATAAAATAAAGTTAATATATTAAATTAAGCTAATCTTATCGTTGTCATAACTTTAGTACGGTCGTCAATCAAGACAACATGTAAATTTGTGTTTTCATAAGGATTTTCATATGTGTGACAGTGTGACATATGTCACTCGTAACACATTTAGGGAATAATTCTGTGGTACAACGAAATACGATGTTATAAGAGTTCGCAGTGAGAATGATTTATTACTAAAATGTTAGAAAGTGCTTCCAGATTAAAAATAATCTTTTTTATGAATACAAATACGTTTCCTTTCATATGACTTTCGTGTTAAAAAATTCGTTTTGTATTTATAGAACAATATTGGTCTTCAATTATCAGTAGGATTTTTAATTAAATTAAATTTCACTCTACCGATTTAACTAACCTGAAATGGTGACTAAAATAATTTTTAACAATTTTTTTGTAACAAAAATCTTTTGTGAAATTGATAAAACATATATGTAATTTCAAACTACTCTATTTTTTTAGCTGCAGTAAAAAGACATTATTCCTGTATCGCCAGAGTTCTTTTCAACTTTTTTATATTGGTACGACGAGTATCATAAAATTGCTGTATCACAGTGTCGTAAGATCATTAGTCGCAGTTTGGTAGGCAGCGGCTTGGCTCTGCCCCTGGCATTGCTGAAGTCCATGGGCGACGGTAACCACTCACCATCAGGTGGGCCGTATGCCAGTCTGCCTACAAAGGCAATAAAAAAAAAGTCGCAGGATTTGGTCGCAGATTTGGTCAATTGTATATTATTTCATTTCTTAGGGTGACAGCAGGGCACAGAGCAGTGTGCCAGTGAACCCTCGTACAGGTTCGCGGTTGAAAGCAGAAGTTCGTTGCGATGGAGTACCACTGACTCCAGCCTCGCCCAGATTTGTGCGCCACAATCAAAATCATCTAGGTAAGCTTTTAAATACCCCAAATGAAGATAGACACACAGATATACCCCAGATAAACACACGGCATGAATGATGAAAACTCTCAATTATATCTCACAATTAATATCAGTTGTCTACATTGCGCTGCTGTAGGGATAACAGCGTGTTATACAAATTAAGGACGCCAAAAATTTAATTTGCGTAATTATTGGTTATAGAACTTCTTGTAAGTCCGCACGGGTACGTAACACGATCCTGCCGATTTCTGCCGTGAAGCAGTATTTCGTTCCAGTTTAAAATCGAACTTAGAACTCATGTCTCAAGGTGGGTGTGGTGGGTTTGGACCATAAACTCGGACGCCCGTCGAAGCAACAAAATTAAAAATAATTATCAATATGGTGCGATCTCTCCGAATGTGTTCACAATAAAATGGAGAATGAAAGTGCAGTCGTGAAAATGCTATCTTAACCGTGTGTAACAAAATAAATACTTAAAGTGCCGAAACTAAAAAAGCCGATTGATCGTCAAACATGAAGATTCATGGAAGGTTACGCTCGTCTTCAGCGAGATCGTCAGCTCGATGTATTTGTTTGAGTAAAACAATTGTTTTGTTATTATATCAACAAGCTGGGGCAGCTGCCACAGTTGGGGGGGCTAGCACAACAAGCAGTGAGCCGGTCTGTGTCGCCTCCTGCGCCCGGTGCGTTTGCTGCGGTTGCACGCTGCGAGAGGCCGCAGCCAGACATGAACAACGAGTCGCCGCCAATGAAAGACTCGAGCGAGCCAATTTAGAATGGAAACAGGTATTTCTTATTCATTTACAGGCGACGACAGACAAGCATCTTTCACTGGTTCCTAAAGGATAAGACGTCCGGTGCATTCGTGTTGAGCGATGCATCAGTGTTCTAATCCCAGGCGGGTGGGTACCTATTTTTCTAATGAAATACGTACTCAACAAATGTTCACGATTGACTTCCACGGTGAAGGAATAACATCGTGTAATAAAAATGAAACCCGCAAAATTATAATTTGCGTAATCACTGGTGGTAGGACCTCTTGTGAGTCCGCACGGGTAGGTACCACCACTACCCATGCCTATTTCCGCCTTGAAGCAGTAATGCGTTTCGGTTTGAAGGGTGGGGCAGCCGTTGTAACTATACTGAGACCTTCGAACTTATTTCAAGGTGAGTGGTGCATTTACGTTGTAGATGTCTATGGACTCCAGTAACCACGTCACACCAGGTGGATTGTGAGCTCGTCCACCCACCTAAGCAATAAAAAAAAGATGCTGAACAGTTACTATCCTTCATAGACATCAGCATAACGTAGATTGTAATGTCAAGTCTTTGGCAACAACAAAAAAAGAATAACGTTGTCTAATAAATATTAAAATACAGGTGGCAGTGGTAGCAGATCGAGCCCTGCTGGCAGTATTTGTTCTAGTCACAACCATAGCTACGGCGGCCATCTTACTCCCACAGTTGAACAACCTACACGTCGGCAACACACCTCTCAAACCACCCATTTAGATGAAATAGCTTTTAAGGCATATTACTATAGCAACGAATTTGCAGTACCTACCTGTAAATGTTTTTTTTTTTTCATTGAAGAAGTGTATTTGACCTTTATTAGTTGTTGGAATATTTTTTTGGTGGTCGATATTTTATTATTTTTCAATAGAACAAGTATTAATGTACCTATTAAATCCAAATTTTAAATATGTGTCGTAAAAGTTGTAAATTTGTTGTTGTAAGAGATAATAATTATACCAATATTCATTGAATAGGATTGATAATTTAAGGTGACGATTTAACGCAATTATATTTGTGCCAATGTTTTATAACGTCAATTATGGTGTTTGAGTAGTTTCGATTAGTCATTAATTATAAACCCAAAAGGTCGGAGTTATAATTTAATTTAGTTTTATTGACATCACATATTAAGTATGTGTTCTTAAAACAAATATTATATTTAACGCTATGTGAGACCTTTTATATGATTATAATGCAATATACTGCTGTGAGGATTTCGTGAAAATTAAAAAGATTTAAATCTACAATATACCTTGAAATATCAAAGCCAACGCTTTACTAGACGATGCTATTGTCCTTTGTCTCTTTGGTTACAAGATTGGTTACTGACTTTGAAGCCAATAAAATACTTATAATATTTAAATGTTATCCAATAATAAATATTGTATGAAATTAATTGTAAGGCAATTTACATCTGAATAAATGTGAATAATATATTATAAAGTAGAAATGCTCAAGGTTGTTGCCAAAATTTGTACATAATGTACATTAAAACTCTTCCAATGGATTTAAAAGAAATCACATAACCAGGAAATATGTACAAAATTAAATAAATGTGTTAATAAAATTAAATACTTGGTTTTTTTTGTATAATAACAATTGTGTTGGTTGGTTGGTTTTTTAGCATAATTATAATTATTGGTGGTAGTGAAAGTGAAAATAAAATGTGAAAGTCGAAGATAGCGGAAATAAAAGTGTCACACCAAGAGTTTACATCTAAGTTTTTTTTTATTTTTTATTGCTTAGATGGGTGGACGAGCTCACACCTGGTGTTAAGTGGTTACTGGAGTCCATAGGCATCTACAACGTAAATGCGCCACCCACCTTGAGATATAAGTTCTAAGGTCTCAAGTATAGTTACAACGGCTACCCTACCCTTCAAACCGAAACGCATACCTGCTTCACGGCAGAAATAGGCAGGGTGGTGGTACCTACCCGCGCGGACTCACAAGAGGTCCTACCACCAGTAAAAAGTTTCAGAACCTAAGTTTCTAAGTCTAAGAGAAATGAACTCTATTCGAGCCTGTTTCCCGAAACTATATTATGTCTTTTACAGGAGGCCTTTAAAATCTTTTGGCTATATGTAATAGCTTTTTTAGCATTACTTCTGTAAGCACGAGCGAAGATACGTAGTTAAACTCATGTGGGTTAACTGCGAAGACAACGGCAGCGGCAGCGGCTTGGCTCTGCCCCTGGCATTGCTGAAGTCCACGGGCGACGGTAACTACTCACCATCAGGTGGGCCGTATGCTCGTCTGTCTAAAAAGGCAATAAAAAATAAATAAAAAAAGAAACAAATGCAAAAGAAGTTGATTTTCTGATATTAGTTTCACTGATATTAAAACACGGAGAGTTTGTAGCCTACGTGTTACATGTTACATACTACGTGTTAAGTGTAATATAAGCACGTCCATCATCTAAACAGTGTTAAAGACCGATACAAATTTTTGGTTAATAACAATTTCTTATAGACGAAACAGACACAGAATTGTGATGGACCAAATAAAACGTTATTGTCAAGATCAAAGTAAAAAGATCAAAATACGAGCAAAGCTTACAGAGGAAACATTTTGAATTATTTAAAGGGAAGCTCGTTGTCGTCCGACTTGTTTTTTTACCTTTAATTCAGGAATAATTAACTCTTGTTTTAATAACGAACCAGATGTCCGTTTTCAGTAGCTTTTAATAAAATATAAAGTGATTTATTTGAGCTTTTTTTGCAGTCAAATGTCTTAATTACTCGAATCAAGTTTGAAACGGCTTTGTCTTCATTACACGCAGTGCCTATTAAATATTCTACACAAAATTTGTGAAGGAAAATATATTTTATTAGAAGCATTCAACGTGTCCTTAAAACGGTACAAAAAATAGGAATTGTTTTTTTTATAAAACTGACAGCTATAGCTTGGATCGCTGAGTAGTGTTCAATATAATTTCCTCTAACAACAGTGAAACCAAAATAAAAATCAAAAAAAAATCCAATATCCTATTTTGTCCACAGCAGCTGTTATACGATAGATACAATTGAGATTTCAACTTCATCTTTCAAGGTGGTTAGATCATGTTTCCATGTCTATATACTCTGGTAACCACTCAATACCATGGACCGTGATTTCATATAACATCTAGTATTGAATTTTTTTTATTAGAATATTTAAAAAAAATTGCCACTTCTTAATTAAAAAAAATCAAAAAAATCAGTTTCTCGTAAAAGTGTGGCGTAAGCTGCGAAATTTCAATTCAACCCAATGCTTTTAAGTGACAATCACGTTCGAAGACTCCGCTACATAGAAATAAAGATATACACTTACCAAGCTAAAAAAACGGCTTGAATAATAAATTTCACCCGCCCAGGTTGAGCTTGATGTGAGTCTGAACTTGCGGGTCAAGAGTTCCGGTATGAGGCGTAGAACAGCTGTAAAAGTTATACCAATCGAATATTCGACCTTGTGTTTCACGATGAGTGACATTTTTCACTTTAAGCTGTCTATAGGGTTCAGTAAACTTGTTATATCATCCGAGTAGATTGATTGAATAAAAACAACTTCTCGAGTTGAATGGAAATTATTTATTTTTAGCTTAAACACTCTTAAATACATTAAGGTGTGATGAAGTGCGACTTCCCGAGTGTTTCCGCCTAGTAATGTATTGTAAAATTTTTAATCGTTTGGAACCTCTGGGTCTGCGGGGGGACTTCGGTTCCCTCTGTATTTTGTACCGTATGTTCCATGGGGAGTGCTCTGAGGAATTGTTCGAGATGATACCGGTATCTCGTTTTTACCATCGCACCGCCCGCCACCGGAGTAGAGTTCATCCATACTACCTGGAGCCACTGCGGTCATCCACAGTGCGTTTCCAGAGGTATTTTTTGCCACGTACCATCCGGCTATGGAATGAGCTCCCCTCCACGGTGTTTCCCGAGCGCTATGACATGTCCTTCTTCAAACGAGGCTTGTGGAGAGTATTAAGCGGTAGGCAGCGGCTTGGCTCTGCCCCTGGCATTGCTGAAGTCCATGGGCGACGGTAACCACTCACCATCAGGTGGGCCGTATGCTCGTCTGCCTACAAGGGCAATAAAAAAAAAAAAATAATAATAATCGAAAGTCAGCTCTTGACTCTGCTTACCTCTTGTATAATACGTATTTCTTATCATGTATAAAAATAATAAGCAATAATCGTAAATGTTTCGGTGTTCTATTTTTATTCATTTATTCATTAAGTCGTCGTGGCCTAAAGGATAAGACGTCCGGCGCATTCGTGTTGAGCGATGCACCGGTGTTCGAATCCCAGGCGGGTACCTATTTTTCTAATGAAATACGTACTCAAAAAATGTTCACGATTGACTTCCAGGGTGATGGAATAACATCGTGTAATAAAAATCAAACCCGCAAAATTATAACTTGCATAATTACTGGTTGTAGGACCTCTTGTGAGTTCGCACGGGTAGGTACCACCACCCTGCCTATTTCTACCGTGAAGCAGTAATGCGTTTCGGTTTGAAGGGTGGGGCAGTTGTTGTAACTATACTCGAGATTTTAGAACTTATATCTCAAGGTGGGTGGCGCATTTACGTTGTAGATGTCTATGGGCTCCAATAACCGCTTAACACCAGTTGGACTGTGAGCTGATCCACACTAATCAATAAAAAATCAATAAAGCTAACTAAGCAATAAATAAAATAAATAAAAATTTGTCGTTTTTCTAATAGCCAAAATAATCAAACATGCAACTGTCGTAATATTTTATGTACTTATACACCAATCATTCCTTTAAGGTGCCTCAGTGGCAAACTATGGCCTTTGCAATTCGAAGTTATTGGCCGAACTTCCTTAATGAGTCTTGCTTTGTAAAAAACATGTTGACCCTAACAAGAACTGTTCTCGTTTATGGGCTGATATTTCCTACAATTAAGTTCACAAAACAAGATTTAATTTATCTAATTCCCAAAAGTCAAACGACTTAATCAAAGGACCCGATAGTGTTGTAAGTTGTTTAGCCCAACATAAATCATACATAACAAAACCGTTAACTTTCTGGCTCGAGCGGCTGTCGACCCAATTTAAATCACTCGAGTGGCGAGGGTGTCAAAACTTGTCTTGTGTTCCCTTCGATTGCGCTAAAGATTGCGCAATAAACCTATTATTATTAAAAGCCAAAATTACAATAATTCACGAAAAAATTATCACGCATTTAAATTGGTGATAAGATTTCACGATTACGACTAATTTTAAAATTAAAATAAGTTTCCTAGTATATTCGTATTTTCTGTGTTCTTAGATATTCGACCGAAACAATGAACAGTTTTGTAGGCACTACCATATACAGTTTTTTTTCCTATTTAAGCTGATAGCCTTATGAGGCTATATCAGCGTAACCTTAACTTGTAGGTCACTGGGCTCAAACCTGACGACGTTGCTAACACGAACCCTAGCAAGAGCCGTGCTTCGCAGAATCTACCACCGGATCGGAAACGCGACACACTGAGAAGATCCGGCGAGAAACTCAGTGGGCTGTGTCTGTGGGTTAAGTTACTCGTCGAGCCCTTGCTCGAGCCCGTGCTTGAGGTCATATACAGGAGAAGTCTATTACGACACTGCTAGTGGTATGCGTATAATTTATATAGACAAAATATGAGGCTGTTGTAATGGAGCGAGGCTGCGTTCAATAGTTATAAATAATTTATAAAAAATCAGATTTATAAATATAACTGAATACCTCGGAGATTATGAAAATCAGCTTGGTCTGCCTCGATTCGTGGGCATTCAATCGCAACTCCCATTGAAATCAAAGTATCTTTCGCAAAATGGCTTATTTTAAAATAGAAGGTTGTTTAAAAATGTACTTTATTTGATATTAATCAGGTGGTAAAAATTTAATTTATAGGCCTTGAATGATGTAATTATAATTTAGAACCTTACTGAACATAAATAATTGTGATCGACAACATACTGTTTATATTGTATTGCTAATTAATATCAAATATTTTATATTCTGGCTTAGCCCTTTCAAAATAAAACTCTAACTTAAAATCAAACAAAGATTTTATTTCAAACAGCACTGGAAATTTTAAACAGCTTTGAATATTTTCTGTGCGAGGGATAAAACGAGAACATTCTAAGCGGATGCTCTCAGCTAGCGCCTTTATTTTACATGTAAAAGTTTTTCGACCGTGAAACAATCCCATTGTCATACCCCGAGTTAATTGTTTCGCGGGAAATGAATAGTTACATGTAATGTAGGAAAGGAGAATAGCTATTTTAGGTGTACCGCATACTGGAAATCTGTTTTTATAAAAGTATGTTTTTATAGGTCTACTGGGCGCTCGAGATTCAGATGGAAAGATAAATATTACGGTCCATTTGTAGTTGTTTTAACGACACGATCAGGTATGCCGTGTGGTAGTATGTCTTCGAACACAGTGATAGAAAATACTGATTTACTGGAAAACACAACGGCAACTACATTGCGTGTTTAAGTTGGAGGATTTACTGAGAATCGGTGCTAGTGTTAGCAACGTCATCAGGCTAGATTCCCGTGAGCACACCTACTAGTCCGGTTACGCTGGCATAGCCCCCTAGGTTATCAGCTTAGGTAGGAAAAAAAAGAGGATCGGTTATGTAACACAATGCAGGTTTTGATAGGTAGAGTTTAGATATCTATAAACACAACTAAAACTACTTTTACGGTTTTATTCTGTTAAATTAAATCAGTACTGACAGCGGTCAGTCGTCCGTGATCCCGAAAACTTGTATTACTTTTATGTCTACGACTTGCAAATATTATTTCTATAAACAACTATTCCTACCCAGCTCACTTGTTTGGCCTTTCTTTGATATGACTTTGATTCGATGGCTACCAAACTTCACACATCACTCTTAATCACACATCGACATTTATAAATATAATAGGGTTAAACTGTGATATTGCCGTTTTATTGTAATAGGTCCTTCCAATTTAACATAGAACCTTCATGGTTGAGATTTTTGAGTGAAAGTTTTTTCAAATGCTACCTACGAAATTCTTCTTTTAAAAAATGTGCAACACTCAATTATCGACTTTCAGTTGTTTTTTTTATTCAGCTTAGACAATAAAGATATATTATGTAGATATTTTGAAAACTTGAGTGATTTTTGAATTCGAGTTCCGACGCGAAACTAACGCTGCAGAAACAGCTCGCAATATCAATGTTGCGTTTGGAGAGGGGACTGCTAATGAACGCACCGTGCGATTTTGGTTTAAACGCTTTTGTGATGGAAATTTTGATTTGAAGAACGAACCACGTGGAAGACCGCCCACACATGTGATTAACAATGAATTGAAAGAAATGGTGGAAGCCGATCCGAGCCAAACTACCCAGGAATTAGCGGCATGGTTTAACGTTACCTTACTAACAATATTGACTCATTTACGTCAAATCAATAAAATAAAAAAATATGAAAAATGTGTGCCTCATGATTTTACTGATCTGCAGAAAGAAACGCGTGTTGAAACTTGTGTTGCCTTGTTGATTCGATACAGAAGTGAAGGAATAGTGGATCGAATTGTGACATGTTCTGAAAAGTGGATTCTTTACGATAACCGTACGCGAAATATGCATTGGCTGACCCCAGGTCAAACGCCGCAACAGAGTCCTAAAGCAAAGGCCACCAATAAAAAGGTAATGGTAACGGCAGATGTCTACTGTGCCGAACTCCGAACAGTGATAGCAAAACTTGCAGTGAAACAGCTCCGACTCATGAATCGATCTTCACCACTATTGCTCCATGATAACGCGAGACCTCATACAGCACACGAAACCGTTTTAACTCTACAGGAACTACAATTAGAAACCATTCGTCACCCTCCGTATTCACCAGACCTTTCTCCAACGGACTACCATTTTTTTCGTGATTTGGGCAATTTTCTACGTGATAAAAAGTTTTCTTCCCAGGAGGCAATACAACATGCTTTCACACAGTTTGTAGAATCTAGAATCTAGATCATCAGAGTTCTATCGCAAAGGCAAAAATGACATTTCTATTAGATGGCAGCAATGTAGATAATAATGGTACCTAGATATTTTGATTAAATAAATATATTAAATGAAAAAAAAAACGAATTTCAATTTTTCAGTACAAATCGGCAATTCCATACTTTAACCGTTTAACCCTTAATAGATTACGAATTAGTTGTAAAAGTCTTAAGATGTAAAATGACGTAAAGACCGAAGAAGTTACTTCAGTTGATGCAGCAAAGTACTGAATGGATAGCATATGGAAATATTTCTTTCAACAAAGCGAAGTCTACGTCTTTCCATCAGCTTAAAATAGACATTTGCTTAGTGACGGTCACTCGGTTTTCGTACTATCGATAGAACGCTTGTGTAGAGGTTTGTTTATGAAGGCAGCCGATCGTAGTACGCAGCGGTTCACAGTCATTGTGTTCTGTAAGCGTCAGCAATATCAGAGACACAACCAAGCTGCTGGACTCTGGATGTTATTTTCCTTACAAATTATACGGTATATATAATATGTAGATACGTATTAATTTCCGACGCTTATCTTACTGAGCGTATTTTACGTGTGTGTTGAAGACTATTAAAATTTACGAGATTTTTAAAACGTCGCAACAACAACGCAACAAAGCGATATTATTATAAAACTACTGTAAAAATAATAAACTTGGATTTCGGGTTCATAAGTACTGTAGTGACTAGCGTCACACTAGGGTGCAACACTGGCACACCAAGTCGCATTCAAGTTCGCAAGTGATCGGAATTCCCGAACGCGCAAGTGTCACCTGAAGTCATTGCAACTTTTTTCCTACTTAATCTGATAGCCTTGAGAAGCTATTTAAGCGTAACTTTAACTAGTAGGTGAGCTCACGGGGCTCAAACATGACAAAGTTGCTAACACGAAACCTAGCAAGAGCCGTGCTTCGCAGAATCTACCACCGGATCGGAAAAGATTCGCGCGCTATTTTAAGTTCAACATAAAATCGAAATTTTAGTTTAATTTGTATCTTCTAGTGTCTAGTTTTGTATACTCCTTTTTGTTTATATTTTAATATTGTACACATACATCTAAAACGTTATAAAAGTATTTATGAAATAGTGTGTTTGACTTTTATATATATATTCTGAGTGAAAATTTCCCGCTAAGACGGAGAGTAAATAACAAACCACAGTACCATCCGTATCTGGTTAAAATATTAGTTTTTATGATCTCCTGTAAACTTGCCATCAAAGCACTTATGAGGTATTGGCAGCTTACGGTCGATATGTATTTTAAGGCGCATCACTACGGTGTAACAATTGGAAGGCCAAGGCCTTGTTCAGAATCTTGGTCTCACTATTTCGTACTTCAGGTTGGGCTTAGAATTATTCAGGCGACCTTTGTTATGTGGTTCTGTTTATGTTTCATGACCTAAAAACTAACTTCGTGCAATAAATGAAAAATACAAACTTCATTTTGTACAAATGAGACATATTATTATATAAAACATTAATTTAATGTCATTTACTGTGTTTACATAATGGACATAATAGGTAGGTAGTAATGAAAATAAATGAATGTCTATTTTTTTAAACTCTATTAATACTCTGATTTGAAGTTAAGTGCTCGTAACAAAAGTGAAGCATTTTTCCCCTAAAATCACCATAAAGTGTCTATATTATTCCAAATCATAATTCCTTATCAACTTTGGGAAAATTCAAAGAGAATTGGAAAATATCCACCTTTTTGTTAGGTATAAAATCTGATACACTCGCGGAGGAAACATAGGGCGTAAAAATCTTCTTTCTGCAGCTGATAATCACACCCCGTCTTTGATTTTTCCAACTCCTTTAACTATCTTCTGATAGTTAAAAGTACAACAATCCTATAAAAATGAGTCCCAAAATAATGTAATAAGAAAAATTAAGTAATGTTTTTTTTTATTGTCACTGCACCGCAGCGCTATATGAAAATTGTCGTCTCCATTTTATTGCTGAAATTCAGTACAATGTTTATAACAAAAAAAAATGCAATAGTTAACAAAGGCTCCTACACTACCTTTCCATCTTACACTACCTTTTTGTAAACGGTAATTTTCATTTAATATTATAAGAAATATGCTCATTTTATTAAACTAGGTATAGAACAATAAATATATCGCTTTTTTGAAAGCGCCTTCACTCGCGTTAATGTAAAAGAAATCCCTGGGGACTTGTTCATTTTGTGTAGCCGATTGGTTCTTTTTGTGCTCTTGTCAACGCGTATGCCCTATTTCACGATGATCGGATAGAAGGCGTAAGCGTAATAAACAGGCAAACTCACTTTCGCATTTATTATATTAAGAAAGAACACAAAATGCCAAATAAAATATTAAGGTTATATAACCTGCCGAACTTGTAAATGGAAGAAAGAAAGAGAGAGAAAATGAGAGGGTGAGAGTCGAATTAAAGAAAAATAATCATATAAGGTGTTTTTCTGAAGTAAAAAATTCTTCAATTCTACTACAAGCTGAATTAAGAATCTTAGTACCAGAAGATACCAGAACATTCCGTGTGTTCAATTTACTAAAGTGATATACTGTGTGAACTCGTATTTCAACACGATGCAAAACTTTAAATTAAAAACAAGCAAAGTATACTGCAACACAAACGTATAATAGTTTCCTGCAAAGAAAGGGAACGAGAAAGGGCAACTCCCTTTTAATCTGTACTGTAATCTTCAGATAGCAAACGATGTTCTGTTTGCTGCAGCACAACAAATGGACTTAAATTAAAACTAAGCCACGCGAATTGAGATGCCTTTGCCGCACATGAACAATTCATGAGAGAAGGCGTGAAACGACAACTGGTTTATCATCGTAGATTGAACCGAATTTTTACTTTGTACAAATTAGGTCGTAATACCAAAAATCGTAATACCGTTAGTCACGTGTAATATGGTGAAATGTACATACTGTTAGCGGTGGGGTTCGGGATGAATACATTTTTTACCGCAGTACAAATTAAAAATCTATTTAATTTAAAACACTTAACAATCACTTTAAAATTCTCAATTCACTTCTTCCGCTTCGCTTCGAGTGTTCCGTTCGCTGTTTCGCTTCGAGTAGTTCCGATTACTAAGTGACTTCGTGCCATCTCTGCAACACTTTTATAGTCTATACGAAATCCCTAGATTTATCGAGAAAATTCTGGGCAAGTCGAGTAGCTTGATGTATGTTTCCGCTATCTGACAATAGATGGCGGTGTACTCCTCGAGAACTTTCGATGTTAATAATTCCTTTGATATTTGTTTCTGCTATTCGGCGATAGATGAAGTTTCTCTTATCGGCGTAACTATATACCTTATTATATTCATATACGACGATGACAGATATGAGTTCAAGATCATAGTTATAAGTTATACGTTCACTGTAAGACGTAGATCTTCCCATAAAGTTCGCCAGAACGGCTGGCCTTGCGCTGATTGTATCTAATGGATTTTGTAAGAGAATCAATAATATCGAAATAGCCCAGAGAAATACAGTAGTTAAATGGCTGTGAGCCATATACTGAAGCCAAAGAGCTCGTAAACGATGAGCACGCACTCGGAAACCCAGTGTTCGCCTCTCTCTGTGATTGATTTGAAAAGATTTTAGGAAAATTTTCACATTTGACACTAAGGTAAGTAGATATACTATTGCTATATCTAGAAGTTGGCCACAGTATTCTAATCGTATTACCACCAAGTCAACCTCATTACGTACGGTCAAAGCTTTCAAAACTCGGGAGTGTCAATCGTGTCCATGTGAGATACTATACTATAGTATATACTAAAAACTCGTAATAATATTGATGGTTCAAAAATATTAAAGTAGCATTAAAATCGCTTAAATAATTTACTTATACCGTATTTTTCTACAATTTACTACGAACACTCGTCGGCTAGGCAATCCAAAGTGTAAGTATTGATGTTACCTTTGTGGAAGTTATTCACAAAGCTTACAGATGCAAAGGCCTGTGCTCGATATTCCGAGTACATTATGTATGTAAATTATGTTCTACTTATTAGGATTCAAATTATGCCTACTCGATTGATGGCGTCCGAATTACGATGTAAGTTGCATTACTTTATCATTACCTAGACCAATGCTTTGTAGTCGAAGCAAACTGTCCCTCCGCAATAAGGTAACTCTCTACAAAACTTGTATACGCCCCGTCATGACGTATGCAAGCGTAGTGTTCGCTCACGCAGCCCGCACCCACATGAAATCCCTTCAGGTTATTCAATCCCGATTCTGCAGGATAGCCGTCGGAGCGCCTTGGTTCCTTAGGAACGTGGATCTCCACGATGACCTGGAGCTCGATTCAGTTAGTAAGTATCTGCAGTCGGCATCGCTGCGCCATTTTGAGAAGGCGGCACGACATGAGAACCCTCTCATCGTAGCCGCTGGAAATTACATACCCAGTAGACCGAATGGTAAACCGTCGACGTCGCCCAAAGCACGTCATTACGGATCCTCCTGATCCATTAACGGTGCTTTTAGGCACCACAAGCACCGGTCACCGTCCTCGTCGAACCCGTCGCTTGCGACGAAGGGCTCGACGAGTGAACTAACCCATAGACACAGCCCACTGAGTTTCTCGCCGGATCTTCTCAGTGGGTCGCGTTTCCGATCCGGTGGTAGATTCTGCGAAGCACTGCTCTTGCTAGGGTCAGTGTTAGCAACTCTCCGGTTGAGCCCCGCGAGCTCACCTACTAACATTAGGGCGAAGCTGAAATAGCCTCTCAAGGCTATCAGCATAGGTAGGAAAAAAAAAAAAAAAAACATTACCTAGAAAAGTAAACTATCTAATTTCTTTCCTAACGCATTCTATACATGATCGCCATTATCACTACAACTTTTATCTCTTATAGAAGCGAAAGGATCTCGTAACTCTATAAAAAATGAGGGCCATTTCACAACGTTCGCCCCAACTTCCGTTGCCCATTCAATTGGTAATAACATGAATATTGCGGCTTTTCATCTTCTGATATAGCCCGCACCTCGCCACTATGATACTAAACATTTACCGCGGAAGACAGGAGTAATATTATTACAATATATTTTCCGCGATAGAGAAAGGTGTTATTTATAAACATAATTGATAGTAAGACCGATAGAATATCAGATTTATTGAGTTTGTTTTATTTTGTTTAAATTTACTAACTTTATATCAGGCATTTAAATGTTGATTTTAAATGTATACAAATATTGTGTAGTTTTGAATTAAGCTAATAATCAAAACCCGTATAGTCGTCCTTTTTAAATTTTTTGTCCAAGATGAGTATAGAGGTTACAGTGTACTTGGTCTTAGATAACCACCTAACACCAGGTACATCCATAGACATCTAAGACGGACACCAGGATGTTTGATATTCTCAGTTTAAACTTATTTTCCATATGATTGTAATAATAACAGGATTGTATCAACAGCTCATTTTAGTAGAATTGGGTTTAAGAAAGTCTATTGCTAATTTTGTTTGGGAATAGAATAGTGAATTTGGAATTCAAAGCTAAATTTATTCCGGTACATCCATTATTTGGCATCGAATT
Source organism: Bombyx mori (assembly GCF_030269925.1). NCBI lineage: Eukaryota > Metazoa > Arthropoda > Insecta > Lepidoptera > Bombycidae > Bombyx > Bombyx mori. Next base: position 12,849,759 of record NC_085111.1, read on the forward strand.
TCTTTTAGCACTTATGAAACACTATGTACATATTTACTATATAGTTCGACGGTGCCAAGACAAACGTAGAATCGCCTCGCGTTTTCAAATCGTGCACGAGTGAATTTTTTATGGACTTGAAAATCTGAATGCGAGTAATATTCAGACGCGAATAGTTTCAGAATTGAAAAGTTGCATGCAAAATTTAACCGTACACACATTTTATATACTATATTATGAATTCCGTATATGATACGTTCTAATTAACGTGTACGATATAAGTTTCGAGGAAGGCTCCTTTACAATAAGACGTTCATATTACATATTCGCTTTAGTTATCGTTAGTCGTAAAAATAATTAAAACTGCTTTTATTATATCACGGTTACGGTTATTCAAAAAGTCGGAAAAAAAAATAAAAACCTATCGTAGTACCATTTGTCCCTTATTTTACTTCTTTAGGAGTGAAATTTGCAATTTTACTTAGTGGATTGTTAAGTACAACGTAAAAGGCATCAACTGGCAAAATTTCAAGTTTGTAGCTCCCGCGGCTTAGGCTCCACGTTGATAAATTAGTCAGTCAGGATAAGTATTTTTTTTTAGAATTTAACTTAAAACATTCTTGACAAATTATTTTATTTAAGAGCTATATATATTAGCTTGAGCATAAGCAGCGTCGCAGGTGTTCCTAAGTTACATGCTATTTTGGTAAAACTCTGTGGTATTTATCTATTTCAATCAAATTTGAAGCTCAATGACTAAACAAATTGAACATAGAGTAACTTTATCCCTATTACAATATGTTGATGAACAAAGTTGTTGCGGGCTCTTTTTTTATTGTTCGTCTTGTTCATTAATAACGGGGTTCATTTTTGTAACAAATAAGTGATTAGCTGTGTTTTTTATTGCATCTAAGCAATAAAAAAAATACAATATGTTGATGAACAAAGTTGTTACGGGCTCTTTTTTATTGTTCGTCTTACTCATTATTAATAACGGGGTTAATTTTTGTAACAAATAAATGATTAGCTGTGTGCTTATTGTGACTTGTAAATATTTTCAAAGAACTATTTTACTAGGGACTTGCCGTCTGAATTTGTCGTCGTCGTGGTCGTTGTTAAAGGATAAGACGTCCGGTGCGTTCGTATCTAGCGATGCACCGGTGTTCGAATCCCGCCGGCGCCGCGGCGGGTACCAATTTTTCTAATGAAATACATAATTAACAAATGTTCACGATTGACTTCCACGGTGAAGGAATAACATCGTGTAATGAAAACCAAACCCGCAAAATTATAATTTGCGTAATTACTGGTGGTAGGACCTCTTGTGAGTCCGCACGGCTAGGTACCACCACCACCCTGCCTATTTCTGCCAGCAGTAATGCGTTTCGGTTCGAGGGGTGGGGCAGCCGTTGTAATTATACGGAAACCTTAGAACTCTTATCTCAAGGTGGGTGGCGGCATTTACGTTATAGATGTTTATTGGCTCCGGTAACCATTTAACATCAGGTGTGCCCTCCACACGGATTTCCTCCCGTATTAGGAGGAGGAATCTCACACCCCCGATTACTCTCTTTAGTCAATCCATACCCTGGGCCAGGAAGGTCAAGTACCTGGGCGTTACCCTGGATGCATCGATGACATTCCGCCCGCATATAAAATCAGTCCGTGACCGTGCCGCGTTTATTCTCGGTAGACTCTACCCCATGATCTGTAAGCGGAGTAAAATGTCCCTTCGGAACAAGGTGACACTTTACAAAACTTGCATAAGGCCCGTCATGACTTACGCGAGTGTGGTGTTCGCTCACGCGGCCCGCACACACATAGACACCCTTCAATCTCTACAATCCCGCTTTTGCAGGTTAGCCGTCGGAGCTCCGTGGTTCGTGAGGAACGTTGACCTACACGACGACCTGGGCCTCGAATCTATACAGAAATACATGAATTCAGCGTCGGAACGGTACTTCGATAAGGCTATGCGTCATGATAATCGCCTTATCGTAGCCGCCGCTGACTACTCCCCGAATCCTGATCATGCAGGAGCCAGTCACCGTCGACGCCCTAGACACGTCCTTACGGATCCATCAGATCCAATAACCTTTGCACTAGACGCCTTCAGCTCTAGGAGCAGGCTTAGGGACCTCGGTAACCGTACTCGTCGAACTCGACAAAGAGTTCGCCGTGCAACCTAACCCATGAATCAGCTCGCTGAGTTTCTCGCCGGATCTTCTCAGCGGGTCGCGATTCCGATCCGGTAGTAGATTCATTCGCGAAGCAGCTACTCTTGAGTTGTTAGGTCTCCTTCGGAGGCGCTCGGGCAGCTGTTAGCAAATCCCACCCCACCTGGCTGAGCCTTTGCTCGCCCACCTGTCCTGGTGAAACTGGAAAGGCCTCCGGGCCACCAGTAATCCTTCAATCATAAAAAAAAAAAAAAAAATCAGGTGTGCCGTGAGCTCGTCCACTCATCCAAGCAATAAAAAAAAAGAACAGTGGTGATCCTCATCGAATTTTTTTTTTAAAACTGATACATTACGCATTATGCAGTAGTGCATTTATAAGAACTAAACCAACAAATCAGTTGTGCCGTGTTTTATTAACAAATTAATTAGGAATATCTTAAATTTTTGTTCTTGAAAATATTTTATTACACAATAGCTGACCCGGCAGACCTCGTAGTGCCTCAATCGAGAAATAAAAGACCTAAACTTTTGTATAAAATAAACTTAAAACAAACATAAGGAATCCGTCCGACGAGGGACACATCAAAGGAAAAACAATATTGTTATTTTTATTTAATTCCTAGAATTGTGATATTTATTTACCTTTTAAACATTCTCTGGACTTCCACAAATCATTCAAGACCAAAATTAGCCAAATCGGTCCAGCCGTTCTCGAGTTTTAGCGAGACTAACGAACATCAATTCATTTTCATATATATAGATAGATAGATAGATTTCATGAAAACACTATATTTAATAATATGTCATGTTCAAGGATGCTGTTGAATTGGCTATTATTATTCGTGGCAATCCGAAATCTATCGTGCAGTTTCTCTAACTTGAGCATTAATTAAATGAAAGGGTTTCGTGGTAAGCAATTTGAAATTGGATAAAATGTAGATGCAGCCGGAACTTTCATTGTTAAATTGGAACAATCTGAGAAGGATTAATTTGTCTACGAAGAATCCGATCAGGGAGAAACTTGAGAATTTTGCTATTAAGAGTTGCGGGAGCAAGCTTTTTATGTTACGAAATACAGTTCTTTGTTCGAAACCATAAATTTAGAATAGTAAGATTAAATGTAAAATCATCATGCGTCTTTAGTCCCATCTGGCACATAGTGGTTATTTCATTACTTCACCCACATTGACACAAGATGCCGATGTCCCATAACGCATAGGATGATGCATGCAACGCATGATACCATCATGTAATTTCTGAACTCATTTGGTAATGAAAGTAAATCAATGTCACTTTGTTTTCTTCCCTGTTTGTTTTTCTCACTAGTTTCGTTATGAGGTATTGTTTGGGTTGACCTCAAGTCGAAATATTATTAGGAATTCGAAATTTTATGCTTTTCACCTTATCATTCTGGAGTTTTTTTTTTTTTTTGTAAAATGTAATTATTTGCTGCGAGGTTTTAGCCTAATATACCACCGAATCTGATTTCTTCCTGTGGATGTTATAAATCATGATTACTAAGGGATTCAAGCAATGGTCAATTTTTTTAACATAAAGATAATTCTGTTATACTATCTTACATTGTTGATTCACAAGTTCTTACTATAAATGCCATGCCTGCAACTATGTCAATCATTTAGTGAAATCTGCATTGATGAGGTCACAATTCAGTTCGAAAAAGAAGAAACAGTCAAATGCACCATTTACGCTCTCCAGAAAATTCATACATATATTGCTATTCGAAATTTTAAATACTAAAGTCTATATTCGTGCTCACACTAGGCTTGGTTTATTTTATCTTTCAATCTCAATTTCACCAAAACTTCAATGGGAATTTTAGTCCATTGCTCATTACTCACACGTATAATTTTAATGGGCGTGTGTGAAGAAAGCATCCAGTACATGACGCCCTTAGGCGAACTGCACAATTAGAGCGATGTCTGGCCGCTTCCATCTCGTCGGAACTCCACAAAGGGATGCTCGAGATCACTTTCCGATGGATTGAAAGTGAAATCTGTGCCAGCTAACCACTTTTTCGATAGACTTTTTCCTAACACAATGGCGTGTTCAGGCTTAAGCTGTGAAAAACTTGTTTAAAACGCAATCGAATCCTCTTGAAAACGTATATTTTATGGGAATTATTTGCTTTTTTTTTGTAAACGATAATTGGCGAAATCAAATTGTTAGATATGGATGCTGTAGATTTTTTTTATTGCCCTTGTAGACCGACGAGCATACGGCCCACTTGATAGTAAGTGATACGAACGCCCATGGACGTCAGCAATGCCAGGGGCAGAGCTAAGCCGCAGCCTACCGTTGAGTTGAATTGAGAGTTTTGGGAATTAAGCGAGGCCAAGACCTATTTTCGCATTCAATTGTTTTTGTTAATATTATGATGGTATTTGTATTAGGAGCTCATCATACACTAGGTACTTTGATTTTGAAAATAAAAAGTTCCATCCATATCCGTTTGAATTTTTTGTGGAATTTCGAAGGCACACATTAACAAATAAATTGACAGAAAAAGACGTTTTGTGACTAAGCACTTACCACACTGTTATCTATATATTAATACGTGAAGGAAAAACTTTGTATCCCTTTTTACGAAAATTGCGCGGACGGAGGAGTATGAAATTTTCCACACTTATAGAGTATAGAGAGAAGTGCACAATGCTAAATTTTTTTTTAAATAATGCATATGAGATACATTAAATCAATAAAGAAAACATTACACACACTACCATGTATTTGACACCACACATATATGTATATATATATATAAATATACTCTTTGTTTATTTTCAATTGTCAAACTTTTGTTAGTGTTTAAAACCTGTGGTCGAATTGAGAATAGATGAATATTATTTGACTTTATTATTATTTATGTATAGTATAGTTTTGGCGAAATCTGTGATTATATAATATAAATATAAGTATTTGTCATGTGAAGATACTTATTGGTATAAGCTGTGGTTGACATGTACGGGGGATGACACTACATAATAAACATGGCGCGTGTGAATACTTATGCGTTTCATTACAGTTGTCTTAATAACCTTTTACTAACTAATTAAATACAGTTATTACATGGCGCTGAGGACTTAAAGAACTTATTGAGATAAATATAAAAACCTAAGTGGAAGTAAACCGTTGTAAACGGAAGATGGATTCGTTAAAACCACCGCCACCATTAAGCCTCATGGGCGACTTGAAACAAAATTTTCAAAAATGGACACAGCAATATGATATTTATATGATTGCTAGCGGGACGGAAGGTGATGAAAAAATTAAAGATAAGCAGAAAAAGGCAATCTATTTGCACTGCCTAGGTGCAGAAGCACTAACCATATACAATGGTTTTAAGAACAAAGAAAAGTTATCTTATGTGGAAGTAAAACAGAAGTTTAATGAATATTGTTCGCCACCCGGAAATGAAACTTTTAGCAGACATGTCTTCTTCAGCAGAAAAAAAAGAGATGGAGAAAGTTTTGATGAATTTTTCTGTACGTTGAGAAAATTGGCGGGAGACTGTGGGTTTGCAGACCTAGAAGAAAGCTTAATAAGAGACCAAATCATATTAGGCTTAAATGATGCCAAATTAACAGAAAGATTGCTTAAAGAATCGACCTTAACATTGGATAGCTGCATGAAAATATGTAAAGTGGCTGAGAGTGCTGCAAAACAGGTTCAAGTCATGACAGAAAAGACAGTTGAAGCTGTTACAAGAAAACAAGAATCTCGAAGCAGAATGCCTAATCAGAATAAAACCAGTTTTAATAATAAACAACATCTAGGTAAGAGTGCAGAAGGATCAGTAAGGTTGAAGAATAATAATTGTGAAAGATGCGGAGGAGTGCATTCTCATCGATCCTGCCCAGCCTTTGGAAGGAGATGTGCTAAGTGTAATCGATATGGACATTACATGCAGATGTGCAGAACAGTTGGTGCTGTGTATGTCAGCGATGATGATAGTGATGACTCATTAGTAGTGGGGTCAGTAACTGTGGGCCAGGTTGATACAGAGGACTGGATCGTTGAGGCAAAAGTGAGAGGACAGAAGATGAAGTTCAAAGTGGATACAGGATCGCAGGTTAATATTTTGACTAGTGCTATAGTGAAAAAACTAGACTTAAAAATGACAGAAACTTGTACAAAATTAAAAAACTTTGATGGCTCAACTATAGAAACAGTAGGTATGACTAAAACTATAGTGAAATTCAATAAAAAAAAGTATGTACTTGACTTTTATGTGGTAAAATTTAAAACTACTAATGTGCTGAGCTATAAAGCTGCTGTGCAGTTGGGTTTAATAAACAAAGTTGAAAATATTTCAAAGGAATATGTAGTTCAGGACATTGGTGAATACAAAGATTTGTTTCATGGCTTAGGAAAATTGAACTATGTATACAAAATTAAATTAACAGACAATTGTGCACCTGTAGTGGAGCCACCAAGGAAAATTCCTTTTAAATTAGTAGATAAAGTAAAAAATGAGCTTGATCGGTTGGAGCAACTTGATGTAATAAAGAAAGTGCAAGAACCAACTGAGTGGGTTAACTCTATGGTGATTGTAAAAAAAAGTCAAGATAAAATTAGATTGTGTTTAGATCCACAAAATATAAACAAATGTATCATTAGAGAACGTCATAAAATACCTACCTTTGAGGAACTTACTTCAGCCATGCCTGATGCCAAATATTACTCAGTGTTAGATGCAAACAAAGGATTTTATCAGATTTTGTTAGCAGAAGAAAGTCAACTGCTAACAACGTTCAATGCAGGTCAATTTGGAAGATATTGTTTTAAGCGGTTACCATTTGGCCTGAATTCTGCCCCTGAGGTATTTACTAAGTGTTATTCAGAAATTTTCAATGAGATACAAGGTGTAGTAACTTATGTTGATGAAATATTAGTATGGGGAGATACGAAAAAAACACATGATGAAAGATTACTCCAAGTTTTAGAAAAGGCTCGGCAGGCTGGGGTCAAGTTTAATAAAGAGAAATGTGTCATAGGTGTAAAAGAGGTTAAATATGTGGGTCATATCCTATCTAGTGAGGGCCTTAAGCCAGACCCAGAAAAAGTGCGAGCTATTGTGGACATGAAAGAGCCAACAACAAAAAAGGAATTACAAACTGTCTTGGGTATTATAACATACATTTCTAAATTTATACCAAATACATCAGAATTGACAGAATCACTAAGACAATTGCTAAAAAAAAACGTAGAGTACATTTGGGGTGACAAACAAAAAGAAGATTTTAAAAAAATAAAACAATTTCTCACTAGTGCAACAGTGCTCAGATACTTTGATGTCAACAAACCAGTGACTCTTTCAGTCGACAGTAGCTCCACAGGGTTGGGAGCGGTACTCCTACAGGATAATTTACCAGTTGCTTATGGGTCAAAGACCTTGACAGAGTGCCAAAAGTCATGGGCACAAATTGAAAAAGAAATGTTGGCAATAGTATATGGATGTGAAAAGTTTCATCAATATATTTATGATAAACATGTAATAGTTGAATCTGATCATAGGCCTTTAGAATACATATTTAAAAAAACAATCAATGAAACTCCACTAAGACTACAAAGGCTTAGATTGAGAATTCAAGGGTATGACCTGGAAATAAGATATAAACCAGGAAAAGAATTATTTGTAGCTGACGCCTTGTCTAGGAATAGCTTACCAGACAAAATATGTAATAAAGATTTGGATCAGCATGTAGAATTGCATGTTTGCTTGATAACGGAAGGATTAAAATTCACAGAACAAAAATTAGAAGATTTTAAAAAAAAAACTGCAAATGATGAAGAATGTCAAAAAATTATAAAAAATATTGAAATGGGATGGCCAGATAAAGTAAAATTACCAACAGATTTAAAATATTATCATTCTATAAAAGAGGATTTGTATTATGCAAATGGGTTAATATTTAAAAATAATGCAGTTTTTGTACCAAAGTCACTGAGGAAAGAAATATTGAACTTAATTCACTACAACCACCTAGGATTAGAAAAATGCAAAAATAAGATAAGAGGATTGTTATATTGGCCATTTATGAATAAAGAGCTGGAAGACCACATCAGAAACTGTGAAGCATGTTTGAAATATCAAAAATCTCATTCATTTGAAACCCTAATTCTAAGGGACATACCGAAACAACCCTGGGATATAATAGGAGCTGATATGTTCTTCTATAAAAATAATATATACTTAATGGTTGTAGATTATTTAACTAAATATGTGGAAATTATAAATATGGTGGATCAATCCACGCAAAGTCACATATTAGCATTAAAGCAGATGTTCGCGAGATGGGGTATTCCAACAAAGCTATGTACAGATGATGCATCACAGTTTAATAGTTACGAATTTCAAGAATTTGTGAAAGAATGGGGATTTCAGTTAGTTAAATCTAGTCCATATTATGCGAGGTCCAACGGTATGGTTGAACGGCACATTCAGATTGTTAAAAAAATGTTTAAAAAATGTGATTTTGATCAGAAAGATATTTATATGGCCTTGATGGAATATCGCAACACACCTATAGATTCAGAAATTAACATGTCTCCTAATGAGTTACTCTTAGGAAGACAAACAGTAACTTTGTTACCTACCAGATCTTCTTTGCCAGGTAAAAATAAATTAAAGAAAGTTAGGAATAGTTTGCAGAAAAAGCAAATTAAATACAAATATTATCATGATAGAAGAAATAATCAAAAAGGAATTGAGTTTACAGAGGGTCAAAATGTGTTTATAAGGGATAGTAAAAATAAAAATCTTAGGGGGAAAATAATACAAAAAAACAAACATAGAGCATACAATATTCTAACAGAGCAAGGACAAGTGATTAAAAGAAATAGATACAATATTTACAAAGGCTCTTCTAATAGACAAAGAGACTATAACAGTGGTGATATAGAAGATTCAATTGGTAGTAGTGGCATTGGCAGTGACAATGACAATATTGAGAGTGACAATGACAATATACAGTCTAATGACACTACTAGCAATAGGAAGTCAGTAACTTTGGAAAATGTAAATACTGATATAAGGCAAACAAGGTCTGGAAGGCAGGTAAAACAACCAAGTTGGCTAAAGGGTCAAGTCTTATATTAAGTTAGAATCTAAGTTAAATAAAACTTCAAATTGGTTACTTTGTAGGTTTATTTGAGTAAAGAAAGGGAGATGTCATGTGAAGATACTTATTGGTATAAGCTGTGGTTGACATGTACGGGGGATGACACTACATAATAAACATGGCGCGTGTGAATACTTATGCGTTTCATTACAGTTGTCTTAATAACCTTTTACTAACTAATTAAATACAGTTATTACAGTATTTGACAATAGAACCATAATAATGTTTAAACATAAAATTGCAATGAATTAAAGTCGAATTTCGACTACTGCGGGACCACTAGTCGTAATTATTATGAAAACCTTCAAAACCTGTAGGTTCATTTTAGTAGAAGTAGAAGAATTCATTTTGATCTTAGCGGATCTGGACCTGTCCGTATTAGCTAGTACAAAGGTCTTGTACGTTTAATCGCAAAGCGTTTTTAGGAAATAGCTTCATCGTTTTAAATTATTCAATCGATGATTTAGCTCAAGCTACAGCCGAGTTGCTTATAATCCAGTGAACACTTGAATCCAAGTTAATAAAAATAAACTACATGACATTGAATATGTTAGTCCATTATAACTTAATATTATTTGCGATGTTTGCTCAAAGAATATACATAAATGCATTAACACCAAAAAAATATTTAAAAAGACGTAGCGGTGGATGATATCATAGATTCGACCGCAAGCTGGAACCGCGCTAGCGACATTTACAAAATAACCTTGATTATTATTGAATTCCAACTAACAGGCTTCGGGTTTGATAGTCTACCGCAACAATGACAGCCGACTGGTGTAAAATCTCCATTTTGTTGGTTTCCTATAGTCAATATCATTCATTAATAGGTACATATAAAACCTAATATAACAATACCAGCACAACCCTATAGGAAATACTTTTCAATAGTACCCTGTCGATCATAGGATACAGTAAAGATCACAGTGGTATGTAGTTTTCTATTCACATGTACTTTTGCAGTTTGTCCATGGTACATAAGCTTATTGGAATAGAAATTATTACCACCTACTGTCGAATGGGTCAATAACCTCTCTAGCATTGCGAAGGCTACCAAAGGTATTATTTCTCAAAGGAAAAATGAGGCACAAAGGTCCAAGACCCAAAATACCATAATCCACTAAATTATGATGAAATTTCTCACCGAATATTTAACCTTGAGTAAAATGAATTCGCTTGAGCAATAAAAAATAGTTGTCTCATGACTTTGCATATTTTAAGCAATATTCGTTCACCTCAACTGCGAGGACGGAATAAATTATGGATGCGCAACTTAACTATAGTTATAGATTTTTGAATCATGGTACACGAGATTAAAAATATTACTGCCGAGTACAAACGCAAATACACTAAGTACTTGGTGATAAAAAAAATCTTTAATTTAGCATAAATACTTTTCGTTTGCGTGAGGTCATCATACCTATACATGGTACATATGATCAGACACCGTGCGGGGTCACAATTCTCATCCTCCAGCAAATAATTTTTGTACGCCTGCGTGTTTCGGGCTTCATTTTATTACATGAATGCTGGTGGTAAGACGATAGTAGGTTGTGATCCCGCACGGGTATTTCTGCCGTGAAACAGTAATGCGTTTTGGTTTGAACACCAGTTGACCCTTGAGCTAGTCCACTAAGATCGAATTACGCCAAAATCGCATGACTGACTGTATAGGCGTTTTGACCTGTAATACCCGTCATAACCCAAAGTCACGGACGTTCGTTTTAATGTTATGTGCTTATCTTTATCAATAGCTGCTTAATAAAGGTGAAAGATTAGGTAGCAGTTGAGGTCACATCGATTACCTTTCCTTATCATTCTTTTCGTGGACCTTGTCCGCCCTGTATGTCATGATATTACAATCTCCCGTTGATGTAACAAGAATAGTTTTATTAATTGTACGAGTAAATATAGTTTGTTGGTTAAGTTCGAAATATCTTAAAAAAAACATCAATAATATTGGTGTTTTTTTTCTCAATTAAAAGGCGAAGCTTGTTCTTTCTTCGTTAAATATGTCATTTTACGTACAACAAGTCCTGTTCCACCTAATAACTTGTACGCTAATGAAAAACCAAATTGTTCTGCTTATTCAAGTTGGCCTTCATTAAATGGACATGAATTGTATTTTGATTGACTCGCCGGTGCAGTAGTTAGCGGCCCTGGCTGTTGCGCTCAGAGTTGTGGGTTAGATTTACATTGGGGCAAACATTCGTGTGATGAACAGGTTTGCTTGCTCTGCGTTGGGCTATTTACTATCTATACATGTACATGTTTAAAGGAATATATTCTCGTTGAGCCCGTCGTTTGCGACGAAGAGCTCGGCGAATAAATTAACCCACAGACACAGCCCACTGAGTTTCTCGCCGCATCTTCTCAGTGGGTCGCGTTTCTGATCCGGTGATAGATTCTGCGAAGCACGGCTGTTGCTAGGGTCCATGTTAGCAACAGCGGCAGGTTTGAGCCCCGTGAGCTCACCTACTGGCCCGGTTACGCTGACATAGCCTCTCAAGGCTATAAGATTAGGTAGGAAAAAACAAAAACTATATATATAGGAATATAAATATGTAAGTCAGTCTCTGGTAACCATTACCCAGGGAGTCCTATTTTGGGGCCGGATGACCCCAATAATTTGTTCCCAGCTAGTATTATTATTATTTTATGAATTTACCACACACTGTCTGATCAGATCGTCTGGCTGAAGCCGTTTCATCAAAACACAACACAAACACAAATTACATGAATAAACTTATGTCATTTTAGTTTTAGAAAACTGTAAAATAGAAAACGAACATGATACATGTGGTGGCATATCTCTAAATGATACGTAGCGAAGTCGTAGCCTGCCTATGTGGTTCACCGTTTACTTCTTCCAAGTTAAGCAACCGATTTTGATACGGATTTCGCTAGTAGAAAGAGCGATAAACGAGAATAGTAAGGAAAGGTAATGTAATAAATTCGTAAATATTTTGGACAAAATGACTGATTTTTTTTTAATTAAGTATACTGGTGACCCGCAGGCCTTTTCAGTTTCGCTAATATCTGAACTATGATGGTCTATGTCAAACAAAATGTTTTCGTACGTTTACAGGAGTACTTAAATTTCAAAACAGTAGATAAAAAATCAGTTACAAACTTACTTTTAGTGAAAAAAAGACTACATTTTATTCTGTTCAAAATGTTAACCACTCATTCTATTTCTTCATGTAAAAGTACATGATCAACTACCCGGCGGTATTCATTGTGAAGTTGGTAAAAGATCTCATGATTCAGCTGTTATTGAGTAAGGTAATAAACACTAAATGATATATCGCGCTAATCGTTACAAGATCTAAGGTCCTTCTTTTGAATGGCGCGATATTGAACGGCCAAAAGAGGTTTCCCTCAATTTTATCTCCAGTACTGGTAGAAACATGAGGCCCAAATACAGACCCATCAAACTAGAACTCAATGCCTGGCGATCGAAACAGGCAGGATTGTGGTAGTCACGTGAGAGCTAGAAACAAACCGTAGTACTTAAGATTAGGGAAGCTAAGACCACAAACATTTATTTACTATTTTCTTTGCTTTATTAACACAAGGCGTGCCACTATGAGAGAATACATAATATTTAAAATTTTCAGTTGTAGTATTGGAGATTTTTTTAAACTTCTGGAACTCGTTCCGGGTATCGGCCGGGTATGTAGTCGGGGTTATTGGGATTGTATTCCCAGATTAAATATTCAGGTTCGTTTAGGTAAAGAGGCGGTATCTCGTCGCTCGGTTCCCTGTCTTGACCAATTAAGTTCTTGTTTCTTTCCAACAGTTTGTCGATCTTGCATTGAGTTTCTTCTGAAATATCTAGAGAAAATTTATAGTAGATTGCAGTAGACATGAGAAAAATGATGGAATTTTATTGTTTTATTGCTTAGACGGGTGGACGAGGTCAATGTCTACCTGGTGTTAAATGGTTCGCGGTGCTCAAAGACATCAACAAAGTAAATACAACCTTATGTCTCAAGGTAACCGCATAACGCCTCGGTACGGCTACCGCACCCTTCGACCCGAAACGCTTTACTGCTTCAAAGCAGATATAGGCAGGGTGATACACTTGTGGGTTAACAAGATGCTCATTACCCAGTAATTACACAAATTACAAATTTTGCAGGTTTGATTTTCATTACCCGATGTTATAATATCCTGGAAGTCGTTCGTGAACGTGTGCTAAGTACGTACATATATCATTAAAAAAATTGGTGCCTGTAGCAGGATTCGAACATCGGCCCAGGTGTATCGATATGAATGCACTGGACGTCTTATCCTTTAGGCCACGACGACTTATTTAATATCTCTTTCTTCTAACAAATAGAACTAAAAATAGGCATTAAAGACAGTGCTCTAGAAGCTTAGAAGTATAATATTACATACGTGTCCTTCTTAAATCTATTCTAAGAATATTTCTGTTCTGTTCGACGGCTTTGACCAAAGTTCTTTCAGCTTCTCCCGATAGGTCATTAGCTGCCAAATCTAATCTGGTCAGACCTCGATTTAAGCTTATTAATCCTGCAATCTGATAAAATAAATTCGTTATCCGAATGTTTACTATTATTACCCACTAATTTAATAATTATAGAAAATACTGAGGTTTGCACGATTTGCAAATACCGTTCCACCTATTTTTGTAGCAAAGAAATCTTTGGTGTCTGGTTTGAAGTAAAGAAAAGCCGTATATCTCACAATATAATTGAGCGAGCAGCGCCTTGGCTGTGCGCCTAGCATTGCTAACGCCCATGAGTGACGATCACAACTAACGACCAGGTAAACCGCTAGTCTATCTACAAGGACAAACATTTTCAGCGGAAGCTTGTCTATTGATGCCAAACAATACAAGGCGAGTGCGAATAAATTAGCACATTTTACCTTCTCAGCAGATTCTCCTTTGAAGCCACAAGAGTTGATGATTAACGTTTGTGGCTTTTCCTTGCAGCGTACGAACGCAGCGGCAAAGATTGTTGCACATTCCAAAGACATTGGATTCAGGCTAAAATCTAAATTGAAAAGATGTTCACAGATTTTGAATACTTCAAATTTGCACAAATAAAACCCTGCTCACGATCTACCTATTACCAGAGCTCTAGACATCATCATGACCCGTAGAAGCCACAAAAATACGTGAGTAGAATGCAATTTTTATACGCCCTATCATTAATAATTAATAGAATATAAACAGCAGAATTTACCTAAAAGTTCTATTGGAGCCGCAGGTTTCATTTGCAAGGCATAAGCTATTCCCTGAACGCCAACCTCTTTAAATCGGTTATTAGCAATTCTCACTCTTTTTAAATTTTTGTGAATGTAAATGAAACCTCCGAGAGCTTTCATTCCATAATCGCCGATCTTACAATGGTTGAAGTCAAGCTCCTCAATGCTTTCTTTTTTTACAAGATTCTGTAGAATCAATTTTACTTTCGAGCAGTCTAGATTGCTTCGGTTGATCCGAAACAATTTGAGGTGTCGTAAATCTTCTAGGCCACGACATAAAGATTCGCAGTCTCCCATTGAAAATTCAAAGTATCTTGGTAAATAATCGTCTTCAATATTATTGAGTCCAAAAACTAAAGATATCTCTTGGAGGTTGTAAAGTTTAACCAATACCGGTTCCAGAGGCACGTGATCGAATAATTTAGGGACGCTATAAGGGCACGTGTCTTCAACAATATTCCCAAAAGGGACTGGTGGGGTCGGTTGCCGAACCATGCGTAGTTGATTTAACCCCAATTCATAAATGTAGGGACTAACCTAAGTAAAGAAAGAACATTTTATTGCAAAATGAAATTGCAAACTGAATTTTCTATTACTTGAATTCTAGTTATTTAGCAATCTAGATGATAGTGAATTTACTAGAATTTAGTGCAATTTATTATATTGATTGTAAAAATGGTTTAGTCACAAATTTAATGAATAAAATAACCAAAGTTGCCAATTCTACAGCATCTTCTTCTATAAAGACATCAGGGTTAACGTTTTCTAAATAGTCTTGTAGACATGCTGACAAGAATTTCCCTTTCCAAAATGGCACGTTCAACTCCTTTCTGGACGGAAACTTAGTGGCATAAGATCTTTTCCAGTATTGTTCATCCTTGAAATTTATTGAAAAGATTTATTTTTTATTAAAAACTTGATGTGTTCATAAAACTATTGAAGTTGTATGTAATTTTTGTCGGTAAGTACACAATTTAATATTATGAAACATTTTCTTTGTGAGTCTTCATTTCATAGGTTTGAAATTCGTGCAGGTGCAATATTCCCAATAGAACGATAAATAAAAAACAACTTACCAAATAAAGTTTCTGATTTATATATATATTTTTTTATTTCTTCAAAAACTCACACTTTGATTATTGCTAGTCCTATCTGGAGTCAACACAAAAATTAGCTACTCCATTTTGCTGTTCCCAGAACTGGCTGACGAGCAAATAACTTAACTGCCACTATCCATAATAAAATGTAAGTAAATTATTATAGCATTCATTTATTAATCGCTTTCTACTACGAGCATTTCCCAAAACATTAAATTAAGTACCTTCATAACACTATCTATGCTTTGTTGACAAAAATTTATCGCCGATATTACGATATTACTTTTCATATCGGGTGGTAGAGTGGTATGTGGAGATTCTTACCAACTACACAATCCCACAGTATCACTTTAAGATTAATGTAGAATTGAGATCGTGGCACATAAAATAAAATTATTCCACAGTTGCATTTTACTATTCTTTTCCAAAATCTTCTTTATTATAATAATTAAAAATTAATTGATACCTTCTTTACGCCTTGCTCATTTTATCGTCTTCGCTATCTTACTTTTCTCTGTCATTCTGTCTGTCATTATCTTTCTCCTTTCTTACAGTTTTCTCTCAATCACGTCTTAGAGCTCCGTTCCACACTCTTTTCATACGTGCCATTCTTACCAATCCTACATTATTATTGACTTTAAGAGCAAAATTTGGCAGGACAACGGTGTTCTAGCTTATACCTTCACCACATCTTCCAATGAAACACCAGCCTTCTCGACCCTGTCATATCTCTGGGATATAACAAAAGTTTAAGTTACCTGTATTAGCGGCACACTACATTTCAAGGGAATATCAGCCGGATACAAATCCATTAGAATATCAACATCTTTCTGAAGTATTTTGTTTAATGGATTAATAATATGAAATGCTCTCGACAAACTAAGAGCGGCAAAGTAGCTAAGGGGTGCTGGAGTAAGGCCATCATCCCATTCGAAATCTTCAGCCACAATTTTACGCTTGGCTTCAGCAATAGAAGTCTTCATTTCATGCGATGTAGCGTAAGCTTCCCTTGTATTCTGGGATACAAGATATGGAATCTTCATGACTGGGTTCTTTTTATCTGTTTAAGAATTCTGATAAAAAATTGTAACAGCCTTTGGAGTCTTGTTATAGAAGAAGAAAATGTAAGGTGCGCTATTCCAGATCAAACATTACTTTGAAGTTGACACTACTAACTACTACTATTACGTAGTTGACATAATTAGTTATTATTAAAAGAGGCTCAAAATGTTTGATTTAGTTTCTTAATTTTTAATTAATTTAAATATTTTTGTTTTAAATGGAGGTCTAGAGGAGATCTTTCATAAAATACACTTTAGAGTTGATGAAGAGGATTAGAATATGAAAGGATAAGAGAGTTCTTTGTCTGACTATTTAATATACTCAATAAAAAGCAGTATAAATCGCTGAACGGTAGTTTGGTTGTGTCCTTCGTTTTTTTTTTTTTTTTTTTTTTTTTTTTTTTTTTTTTTTTTTTTTTTTTTTTTTATTGCCCTTGTAGGCAGACGAGCATACGGCCCACCTGATGGTGAGTGGTTACCGTTGCCCATGGACTTCAGCAATGCCAGGGGCAGAGCCAAGCCGCTGCCTACCAATTCGTACTGCCGATCTCCATGAGTGACCGCAATCAAATGGGCATGCAGTCCGTATGCCTTCGACGATTTTTAAAGAGCAGAAATTCCAAATGAGTTGGTACACATTTCTTTAGTTCAACAGTAATAATTAAATAAATAACGGACCCAAGTATCCATCGTACAAGATATTTTTTTCTTCTTCAATTAACTAAAAACATCGGTCTTGCGGACGATATAAACGATATTTTTCTGAAAATTATATTAGTGTACGAATTCATTCATCGTCATATTAATATGTCGTTGGAATCAAATTGATAATGTATCCTGATAGTAAAACGACATATTTACGACAATGAAAAATTAATCGCCTATTGTTCCATTTGTACATTGTTCCGTCATTAGTGTTAGCGTGAGGTTACAGGTTAGTTTAATTCAAGTAATAAACTATGGGACGTGTTTACGTCGTACGAACAAAGTCCAACAGAACGTAAATAAGAAGTCGGCTGTTTCCGTCGGTCTTCGTGAGAGTTCGGATCAAAACAACGCGGCGTTGCTGCGCGCGCGCTCTGAACGGCGGCGACAGTGACTGTTTGTTTCGCCGTTTCGCTCGATACATACAAAACCATCACAGCTCAAAACTGTTTCATATCTGACTGCATTATCGACCGGCGTGCGCGTTTTAAGTACGGGAGAGTAATTTACTAAATATACAAAATGGATACGAATAAAAATATACCGAAAAATAGCACGCAAGCCGCTGGCTACAACCCTTGGAACTTGCTTTTTAGCACGAGACGTCGTACGGAAAGTGAAAACAGTGTCAGCTCAAACACATCGTCGACTTCTTCAGGTAAGATTTTGATGACTTCTAATATTTATTATTATTTTTCCATAGCGTTTGTTGCAGCAGGTATGTATGTAGTATGCTTTTTTTCGTTTTGATTAAAACAAAAAAAACCATCACGCACGTTTTTTGTATTTATCTCGCATCTCGCTCAATTAAATAGGTATAAGATTATACTATTTAGGATGGCCATTTAAAGTTTTTAAGTACCTCCGTAAAAAATGCCACACCTCCGTTATATTATCTTATTTACGTCAACAACAAAAAATGCAACTAAGTGGGCTGAGCTTGGACTCGCTGGTGCCGAATCTGACTTATGTCACGTAGCCTTCGTTATTTGTGAATTTGAATACAAATATACCGGTTTTGTTACCTAATATGTAGGTACCCTGTGTTCATTTTTCAGATAACGCGGCAACGATTGGTAATCATTATTAATCATAATAATGTTGCCTATTCAGAAAAAACACAATTAATAATAATAATAATAATTTATTTTGAAACTTCGAATCCATTTGTTGTTTAACCAATACTAAACTTGAAGGAAGTATGTAGGTTAATTGAAACACATATTTATCGATTGTTATAAAAAAATATATTTGTAAACAGATCATCTTTTATTAATAAGGAAATCGCAGAAACGATTTATCAATTCATTATTATCATTTCCTAGTTGTGAAACGAGTTTTCAAACATTTGTTTGTACTTTGTAAATCTTTGTTTCGTCGTAAACCTCCCAAACTGGTGACCTGCGACGGAAGAACTGCAGCTTTCAAACTTCATCATCAGCGCATCAAGAACTTCGGCTACCACAATTCCCGCATTCTTGCAGATAAAATAACACGCTTAACGCCATGCGGCCCAACGGTGGGCTTAGCGTACTATACCATACGGGCCAAGCCAAAATCAAGAAATCAGTAATTTTTATCATCTTAAGACTTTCATTCTACTGTTTATTTGCACGGAAGATAAAAAATTGTGTTATTTACCGTAGTTTTTAAGATATTTTAAAGGGCTATAATCTTGATAAAAACTACAAATTGCAATTGGATATGAAAACCAAGGCGTTCGATTCGGCTAAAGGGCCATGCGGCTCACTTCCATACGCGTTTTGTTCGATAACTGCAACCTGTGGCTTGTAGGAAGCGTTTACGTTGGAACCCTTACACGGCTCACGGGTGACCCGCACGGCCTGAACTGTTCAGTAAGATAAGGCTCACCGGGGAGCACTGTGCCCTGAATGAAAATACTCGACTTTTCATGCGACGTTCAACGTGTTAGCGGGGATGTTGACTGCTTCGATTAATGTTAAAGGAGGGGTCCTTGCGTCGATAATTCTGAGGGTCGTGGCTTCCTCTAACAACTTGCTCCTGTACTATCCTGCGCCATTCCTGCCTATCCTCGGCGGTGTGGATAGATAGCAACGTGTACTGAAGTACTGAGAGTTGAGCGTAATATTTTTATTTCATATTCCATACAAATTTTATATATAAATAAAAATGTAACAAAACAGAGACAATTATGTATTACATAAAAACATATGGTACGAGTTGAGATCGTCTTCTTGACGTTAGGAAAAAATATGCACATGAGGTTTACGAGAGAGACGATAAGGTGTAACCACCAATGATTGATGAATTTTTGTAAACCTTAACGCTGTAATTGTAAACGTTAGTTTTCAAGATATTAGAGATAGAGCTCTCGAATACGAGTAGCCGAGATCATCCAAGAAGAATAATACTTTCCTTGTTACACTAGTTAGCTGTGACTAATTAAGCAATAAGAGTTCAAGCATTGAAAAAAGCCAGTAAGTAATGCGTGTTTTCTTGATTTAGTCCGAGATATGAAGTTTTTAGAGATAGTTTAATATTTTTTCGAATAGTTTAATGCCTTGAATAGTTTTATACGTTTATTAATCGATCTTGTGTAATCGATTACTCGTTAATAAACAGGTATGGCAGTGAACTAACCTATTTAAATGATTGTCATTGAACAGACGTAACGACACTATTTTTTCCTTATCGCTCGATTGATTGGTCAATAGTACAGTAATGTTTTTCCTTGTTTGCACTTATCAATGATTGAAATAATCTTCGTTTATAAGATTGCGAACATAATGCCGAAGATTGGCTGAGGCCTATATTCTTCTATCAGATCTCTGTGATGTGGGCTAATAATGATATTTTATAATATCGATAAATATTAGATATTCAATTTGAAGATAAAATATGTATTCTCAAATCCTAAACACCGATATATAATATTTTAAATACCGAAGATAAGATTTTAAACACTAACAACAATAAATCAAAACAGTGTTTTAAAACAAAAATACAATTTTTCTTCTTAATCATTCAAGGATTTCATAATCCTATCAAAATTTATTAAAGTGAAAAAGTTCTTATAAAGACTTCTTGTAGTAAACAATAACGTTCGAAGAATAACTTACAGTATATTCTCAAACGAGCTTAAGCCAGAAACATATAACATCTTTTATCTATTTTATGATTGACAAACATTTCCAAAATTTCGTAGCCCTAGTTAATAATGAACAAGCTCTTTCTAGCGACTTTGTACCGCAAAAGAACACGTTAGAGAATTTCATAATTAGCATCACGTAACCATAGCTCTATTCAGCACACTTTAATACCCCGTTTCAACCCTAAATATGGCCAATTCGGAATTCTGTGAGACCCCACTACAGTTATTTATTTTTTAAGGATATTTACGCGGTTCCTGATTAATTAGACATAGAAATCTGTTCTTTACACAAAAAATATAGCATCCGATTGTCCCTTCGGTAATATAAATGATCATGGGATATTTTTGTTTGATCGTATTCGGTTAGTATCAAAATGCAGAGAGAGTTGTTAGTAAAAAAAAAAACAATCATGCTATAAAAAATCCAGCACGATAGATCCAGTGGCTTAGACTGGACGTCGATGAATCACTCGAGACATTTAATTCTACATGTATAAAAAATGTAAGTTGATACAGAACAAAATGATCGTAAGCATATCAAATACATATCTTATTAAACCTGTTTATTCTTTGTTGTAGCCTCAACTGAGAATGCGTTTTAATTTCAAAGTGCCCTTCACATTTACTAGAACATTCATATAGGCTGTACTAGCTACCACGCCTCAAGATCGCGGACTCGTTATTCTACTCTGAGCTGTCTACTATAGCCTTGTACTGCATAACTAAGACAAATTATTGAGAAATATTTTACAAGTCTCTAATACAAAGGATTATGGCTTATTGTTGGGTGAACGTCCATTATATGTGTGGGTGACTTAACTGCTAAAATAGTATTTTTAATATTATGGTAAAAACTGTAACTGTAACTATACTGAGACTTTAGAACTTATATCTCAAGGTGTGTGCGCATTTACATTGTATATGTCTATCGGCTCCAGTAACCACTTCACACCTGGTTCACACCAACTCGTCCACCCATCTAAGCAATAAAAAAAACCGTTTAAGAAAACTTTTAAAAATCTGCACTTTGTGTAAAATCTAATTGATAGTTTGTGTAATGGCTGTGTTGTTGTAAATTGTAGCTATATTCCGTTACTCAATATCAGGCAAGCTCGATGTCCTAATAAACTGACACAACTGTATTGTCAGCAGAATAACACAATGGACAAATTTTATGATGATACTTCAATTCGAAGTGTGTACATTAAAATAAACAAGACAAATGTTATGTTATGCCCATCACACTAGTATCTAAGCCATATATCAGTTCTTATAAAACACATAATGTACTCTAACTCTTAGTTCTTAATTTCTAAATCATTGTATGTTAATATATATAGTAATATAACATATAATACTTATTTCCTTATGTTACTAAATATTTTTGTATATTGTTTACTTTACATCAAATCTTCATTTGTAATTAGAATATTAATTTGTTAGTATGTATTCCATTTACTATATGTGTCATTGTGGATCCTAAATATGTTTACAAATAAGGTTCATAGTCTAAATGACTCATTTACTAATTGTTTAGTGCTCAGTAAATACTATTCATGTATATATTATTTTTCTCCAAAAACTCAAGAAGTTCGACATCAATCTTCAAGCTTATAACATCCTAACTCTGTTCGTGTAACATCAAAATCAAAATCAAAATCAAAATCAAAAAATTTTTCAAAATCAAAATGCGTAACACAAACATAAAAATAAAAATAAATAAAATGTTTTTATGTTATTTAAGTAGACCTTTCCAGGAAACTTTGAATCATCATGACTTTGCATTTGATACTACTCCGTATCAGTTTCTCTGTTGACAAAAATCAGCAATAGCTTAGGCTTGAAAAATTTATAAACTACATTTATGACTATATATTTACATGATATGTTTGTCTGGATGTTAATCAGGACATGCAGAGTCTCGTAAAGAGTCATCGTCCAACTACAATGCAGTTAATACTCGTATTCTCAATGAGCTTGGTACTTCATATGACCTAGTTAGTCATCTTGATTTTCAAATGTAATTTTATCTGCTATTTTTGATATTCATAATATAAATTACACGAAACATACAAACTAATTTCTGCAAACTTTTCAATTTACATGTTGCCGGGCAAGCTGACAGTGAATATATTAAAAGTAATATTATGTATAACTTAAAACCGACAATAAACACACCTGTTTGTAGGCAGCTGCTTGGTTCTGCCCCTGGCATTGCTGAAGTCCATGGGCGACGGTAACCACTCACCATCATGCGGGCCGTATGCTCGTCTACCTACAAGGGCCCATAAAAAAGCATTTGAATTTGTCATTTGTTCAGCCATAAAATTGTATTCTTCTTTACGAGTGACCGTTTCTTTAAAGCAACGGTAGGTATCTGTGTGTTATCTTGTTATTTTTTCAAGTATTCTTTGAATAGATAATGCAGAAATAAAACGGATTTATCGCTAAACTTAGTTCCAAATAAGCAAAATTAAAATTGGGAGATACAGCGTATCGTGAACCTATACTGGGAGGCACGACCGACCTGCCCATTATCATTATCCTGCCCTTCTCCCAGTTACCTAGGGTCGGCGCAACATGTTTTCTCCTTCCATACTCTTCTATCATATACCATTTCTTCGCTCACTCCCCTCTTACCCATATCGTCTTTCAAGCAATCCATCCATTTCTTCTTAAGTCTACATCTTCCTCTATATCCTTCCACATTCATAGTTAATATTTTCTTACTAACCTCATTTTCATTTCATCTCATCACATCTCCATACCATCCCAAACGCTCACTTCTCAGCTTCTCTGTCACAGGTGCCACTTTCAGACTTCCTCTAACATATTCATTCCGTATTCTATCCATTCTCGTTACTCCACACATCCATCGCGACATTCGCATCTCTGCTGCATGCCTTTCATCCGACCGACCTGCCCATTATATAAATAATAAAATTGAGACACCTCATCTCTCAAAGTTGTTGGGGCCATCCACGCTGTGATGTCTATGACTTTAACACGTGTCGAGTATGATAAACATTTTATTTTACCTAAGAAATTCTATCTACGTTAGCAGGGATATGATAAAAGCATTGTCCAGACGAACTGAAAATCTGGTTATTTATTATTTATTATTAATAATACATTAAAATATTATACGGCCTGCAATTTTAATCAATCTATGCTCAACAATTTGTGATAAGAAACCAGATAACATACAGATACGACAATTAGATAATGAAATGAGTCAACTACTATCTCTGTTGCAATAATAAATGTTTTTATGTAATTTAAAATGCATTTTATAACAACTTGTTGTGTTGAATAATAAAAAATTAGTCATTCAACAAAATGGGTACTATCCATTGTTGTAAAACAGATATGAGGCCTATAAAATCAAAGGCAGCTATATCCAAGTCTGTCAAATATTCAGGTAAACTACAAAAATCGGCCCTAAACACGTCATTACGGATCCTCCCGATCCATCGAAGTACTGCTCTTGCTAGGGCCAGTGTTAGCAACACTCCCGGTTTGAGAATCTGAAATAACTTTGTTCGTATAGCTAGGATATTCTTTATTTTAAAACAGTTTAAAAGAATGAGAATATTACTAATAACCTGAATTTTAAATGATAAAACTTCGTTTATTAGTACTTAATACAGAGTAAACTTAACTTTTTTGAACTGAATTTGTTAGAGATTTAGCTGCATTTGTTATAACATAAAAACACTAAAGCATGTTCATGTTCATGCATGTTCATGTTCAACTAACAAAACAAGATAGAGCCATTGTTAATACATTTTACGACATTATGGCGTTTAGCTGCCTTTGATTTTATAGGCCTCATAATAATATGTACTGTGACAGTGACACTGTTTATCACAATCAGTTATAGTGAGTCAGCCTAAGCTAATTGTAGATAAGTTCTAAAATAGTATATTATCTAAAAGGCATCATATATAATATCAAAGTATCATATCATAATCTAAAAGGTAAACGAATATGTAACAAGTGCCGGTCATAGATTAACTCATAATACATATTTATAAACAATTAAAACAGGTATAACAAAAACTATCTTCCCTGTTTTCATTATATGAATCTCAAAGTATGTTTTTTTTTTTTCATTATAACCTGTGGAAAAATGTAAATTATAATCAGATATTGTAGTATAATATCACGGTTATGTTTGCGTAAACTAGTCTTATTGATATTGTTTATTTTAGTCCATTTAACGTTTTCAGGTTTGACGTATGTGGGACTATCGAAACAACCAAATAAAAACGAGGAATACTTGTGGATGATGTAAGTATAATTTTTTTTTATTGCCCTTGTAGGCAGACGAGCGTACGGCCCACCTGATGGTAAGTGGTTACCGTCGCCCATGGACTTCAGCAATGCCAGGGGCAGAGCCAAGCCGCTGCCTACCGACCAAGCCGCTGCCGAAGCGTAATACCATGTAAATTTCAATACGAAAAGTCAACGAATGATTTTATGATTGAAATAAGTAATCCGTATAGAAATTTACTGCAACGTATATAATTGTTATCGTTGACTAAACTTTTTTGTTTGTTTGGAACAATGTGTTTACGCAATTGCCGTAACACGTTTGCGTAAAAGATCGCTGAGGTAGAGAAACAGATAATTACTAGCTCGGTAACATACCAGTAAGTTCTCTAACAATAATATGTTAACCTAATAAATGAATAATAGTATATAATAGGTAGTATGAAATATTTGATCATAAATACTACACATAATAACCACAATATTGAAATTTATGTTGTTTAGTGTTTAGACGTGTGTTTAGCGGTCACTAATACCAGTAGACATTACTGCACTACTGCGAAACGCATTACTGCTTCACGGCAGAAATAGGCAGGGTGACGGCACCTAACCGTGCGAACTCAAAAGAGGTCCTACCACCAGTAATTACGCAAATTATAATTGTGCGGGTTTGATTTTTATAACACGAGATTATTCCTTCACCGTGGAATGAACATTTGTTAAGTACGTATTTCATTAGAAAAATCGGTACCCGCCTGTGGGATTTGAACACCGGTGCATCGTTCGAACACGAATACACCGGACGTCTTATCCTTTAGGCCACTACGACGAATGTCTTTGAAACATGAGGTCTGTTCCGCCCTTCAAACGCATGAACTTGTCGCAGCAAAAATAAGCAAGGCGCTTGACAAATATTTAATTTTTCATAATTGATTTTATAAGTTGTCAGTTCCTCTCAGAACTTTTTTGAACTGACTACCATATCATGTAGATACCACACCAGCTATCTACAGATTACTTGTTTTGACATACAACAGGTATGTTTTTCATTGATTCGTTCGTCTTCATCATATTAATATTTTATGATATCATCATGTGTAATATGAAAAAAGATTGAATGTACAAAAACGCGTTCATACATGTAAAAACTTGAAGGTCGATTTTGAATAGAACACGCAAAATAAAAATAAAAACAAATAAACGGCCTTTAAGTAACGCGGAAATAATATTTTAATTCTATTGTTATAGCGTACATAGTCTAAGCAACATACTACGAATCCTCAAAAAGCATAAAGAAATAGCTCGAATTTTGCTATTAATTCATGTTTTGTTTTTTATTATATATGTCTATTATTAGTACCGTTTTTTCAAACGTTACATGTTTAGAATTTATTTAGTTTCTATTGAATGCGAAATTCGAAATAGAAATGAAATCGAACAGAATTAGAATTAGGAACTAAATCGTAAAATGAAATTATTATTCACGTCAATGATTTGTATTTCCATAGTTTCTCGGGAACAGGCCACAATGTATCGAAAAAAATTGCTGTGTCGGTATTTGATGGTGACGAAAGATAACCTTGAGACAGATGTACTGCGATACTGGTGCAATAATAAATTCTGGCAATTTCGTAAAAATAAACATATTATGTATCACAGCCAAGAGTTGAAACTGAAAGTCTAGGCCGCGTTATTTTGCAAATTCGATTGTAGTTTGTAGGTGAATCACCTGCAAGTTTGATATATCGCCTACAAAATATGCAATTCGTAAATTGTTATTTAAAATGTAGATGCCTACTAGTGGTAGGGCGTCTTGAGAACCCGCACGATAAGGTACCAAGGCACTATTTCTGCCGAGAAAATAATGCGGAACAGTCCAAATTGTATTCATTCAGTTACTGAACTCCAACTATAAGAGTCCTTGAAAGAACGAAATATCATCGTAACATTTATTTAGCCTTCCGGCGTAGTTACCACTGTTCCGCAAAGTTCTGATTTTGAGGTACACACAATATCTATTGTCTTGCGCTCAAAGTTGACAATGATGTCGCTGTTATCCTTAAAACAGAACCAAAGGTCTCTGCTAAAACAATAATGTGATGTTATATCACAATATGGCAATAAGGATACAGCAATGTGGTTTTTTATCAATAACCTCTACCTAGATACTACTCATGAACAAATTGTCATCATCTTACAAGCTTAGAATAACTTATAAGTTTAATAGTTGATTTTACTTCGAATATTAGGTACGTGGTACCCAGAAGGCTAGTACAAAACAAAAACTGTTGAGTCAAAATATGATACGGATGGGAGAATATTCTGCGGGAAGTTTTTCCAACTGATATTAATATTCTGATGGAGCCATTAATTATGTTTGCTTCCAATTATTTTCCAATCGGCACTCCATTGTCAACAACGCCGTTGTCAGAGCTACGGACTTCGTTGATTTGATTTATTTTTGTTACTTGGATTTTTAAAAAAAGAATTGCCATTACAATGTAGACGCGCCGTTCATATTACAAAGATACATTAATGTTTTAGAATTCATACACTGTTGTTATTCATCTCACTCATACATCATCAAGACAAAAATTATCTGTCAAATTCAAAACGAAACTGTTATAGTTTGAAACAGTTGATGGCCTTAGCGTTATCCATATCAATTTAGCCATAATTGAAATGGTTGTGAAAGCTAGTCATTGATATCATTTTAAATTCAATTGAGGCTAAAATATTTTTTGTACTGTAACCTTAATCGTACAGCTTGTCGATCATCGTAGCATTGAAAAAGAAATTAACGAAAGTTTTATGTTGTTAACCACCAGCTTATAATATCAATAGCTCCTCATCATACACATTTAATAAGTCCTAATAAGTAATTATACTATTTGTCTGTTTATTCGAAGGTTTGTACACGGTAACATCAACAGTGTTTTCTGGTAACAGGAGGTAGTTTGATGGGTGAGACAACTAGTACGCAATATAATTGAGGCTTCGACCTCATGCCTCATAGCTCCGGTTATTATTTTATGCCATGTGGATCGTGAGCTCGTTCGCCCATCTACATAATAAAAAGTTCAATTTTTCCCTGTTCCAAAACCAGACTACAATAAAGTATCCTCGCAATTTCTATGGTGCTATGATGAACATTGTCCTTCAAACAAAGTTTTAAGCACAGCACCGATCAGCAATTTGCCTCTGCACTCGACATTGCCTTATCAACACTCGCCGATACATGTAAAATAGAAAAACAAAACTGACTTTATGACTTTTAGAGATAAGTTAACATATATAAAACAAAAATTAAATAATACCATATCAACAAATACGATAACTGTTTTCGCGTACGAATAAATCCGTAATGTTAAATCGAATATCTCGAAGTGCACACAACAAAGCGTTCATGTCGCAAAGAGGAAATTTGCAACATGTTGCAAAAGAAGACTAAATTAGCAATAAAGCTGAACTAGAAGGTCGACCGCATGCTGCAGCTGATGCAGCGTCGGTCTCAAGCACGTGCGGAAACATTCGCAAGTGGGAAGGAGACGAATCGAAGCAGTCGGCTGGTTTCCCCTCTCGCTGATGTCGAAACCTTTGGTTGCATGCGTCCGAGCCACGGCCGGTGACTCGCAGTTAGCGAAGGCACCGCAGTTCGCGTTCATACCACACTACAACGTATATTGTGTTCAGTAGTGATAGTGCTTTGAGAATGGACCACGTGAGTTCAGTGTCACTAAGATAAGGACCATTTCAAGGAGTACCATCTTCGGTTGGTATCTGATATGTTGTTACATTACTAATGTAGTAGTATCATTTCTTGTGTCAAAAAAGCTGAAAGTTGACCTTTCAAAGTTGACATTTCCTGTGGACGTGGGTCAAAGAAATTCCTGTAATTAAAGAAATACAACACCGTGAAATCTGTGTCGCGTTTTTAAGTGTTTTATTATGTGTTTATGACCGTAGATAATTAGATGAGACCAAGCGACTTGATGTAAAACGGTTACCGAAGCCTATAGGTAGTCACCATATAAAAATGTTGTAAGATTTGATCCAATTATGTTGGATTGCAATAACTACAGTCCTGCCCTTCAAATGCGTCTTTACATGATTGGTAAGACGAGGCTTTCAACATTAGAACAGGTATTACGACCAATATCTAAAGTAGGGAATATTATAAGAGGTTAGATATTAAACTGGTCTATTTGTGCATTCTTTAAACACCCTTGTGTATCCGTATTTTAGTTTGGATGGGCTTACATTACTATGCCATTCTAAATACTATTATTTAATAGGTTCTCATCATAATTTTTACATTTAATAAGTTTTCCCTACCTATACGTTGGAAGCCTCTTGAGGCTAATTCAACTACATATAAGCACACGACATTAAAATAATTTTGTTTATATTGTAAATAGCCGTAAATCTAAAACAGTCCTATGCCAAATGCCTAGACACTATTAAGCTTCAACATTGAGATTCACAGGTCTTGAATTCTTGAATTTGTTCAAGGATTAAAGAATATAAAGCAATGATCCTACTATTAGAGCTGATGCCGCTGCCTACCTTGGAACACGAAGTCGAAGTCTCATTTGAATTGGAATAATAGATATTGCCCTTTAGAGGCATTATAGACGTATAAAAATTACACAAGTTGACTAGAGTAATAGCACAAAACGGAGAACTTAAAATCAATATTATAAACCGATAGCAACGAGGATAAATCGGAAGCAGTTTTAAAGTTTCGCCATATTTAGCGATATGCCTTTGTTGCTTCAGAACTTAGCTGTCAATGTCATACAAAACCGGTTGGAGAGCAATATTTTACGTAAGACACTCTGATAAATGAATGAACATATTCTTATGACTCACTGTTATTTGTTGTTTCGTGCTAAAAACACGTGTGTCCGACTGTGATTCTTTATGGTCAGTTTCTTTTCAATTCTACATAAGAACTTTACTTCTAAATGTGTTTAAAAAGAGTGTGGTAATTGGTGTTTATGGTGATTTTGGACGCGATGTTGCAAGAATAAGCCAGTTTCGATATTTTCCTAATAGGTACGGGTTTCAAGGTAAAAACAATTTACATGATCGTGTTCTTGACACTATTCACGAATCAAGTTACTTGTTTAATTGCTTCGGCTGTCTGTTTGTCTTCATAAATATCTTAAGTTCCACTAGTTGTGCAATACACGTTTTGTGCGATATAATATCGGACGTTTAACGAATGTTTTTTTACCCGCTTGGGAGATTCGGAGCCGTAGATTCGATGATCGTAATAATCAAAGTTTGTTGAGCAATTATTTGAAACGAAATCGTTTTGGAATCCATTAAAATTAATGCGATATTCGAAAATATTCGGAGTTCGTCGAGCCCAAAAATTACGATTAAATTTTCATGAGCATTTTTTTTGTTTCCTGAGTGACAGTTCTTTCTTTAAACGAGGTTTGCGGAGAGCACTCGGCGGTAAGCAACGTCTTGGCTTGATCCTGGTATTACCTACGTCCTTAAGGGACGATAACCACTCACCATCACGTAACCATATGTTCGTCTCTGTACAGGGCCAATAAATATATACACGAATATACATATTTAAGTCCGGTTAAATTGTAATCTCTGCGATCAATAATAATTAATACTTTTGAACTTTGGACAGCACTATTCCCATGTGACTAAAGAATACAATAGGCTATAAAAAGGAATGACGCGGGTATATGAATTTTTGTGCAGAAAATTTCAATGTTGAAAATAAACATAAAGAATATATGTGCCTTTACAAGAACGTAAATTGATCGAATAAACTTTTACGATTCATTTCTTGACCAAATAGATCACAATGATTCCGTTATCTTGTAACAAAGGCCGACCTTTGTATGAATGTTTCGTAAAAAATTGGCTTTGTATGAAACCCTCCCTCGTTTTGGTAACTTTCTGGGCTCTGTGGTTGATTAATGGACATAAAATGAGATCCGTTATGTACGTATGGCTGAAGAAAAAACCGATAAAAATCGTCAGTTTTCATCAACGTCAACGGACAAAATATGATCTAGCGGTTCGGTTCATCTGGTCCTTTTAGGTCCACGGGAGTAAATAGACTGCACAGAATTCCTCTGAAGGTGACTGCCGTCCCTACCCTGGTAGCCTGTGAAGCCTCAATTATATTGCTCTATCATTCAAACGATTTCGCGGCACTTGTGTTAACAATACGCCTTCGGTTTTAAACAGATACAATTTGCCGGATTTGATTCTTAATACGCGTTGTTTTTCCTTTGGTAGGCGCTTGTATCAACATGTTTCGGAAAGATAATGCGCAAGAATAATCGGTACATGTCCGTGGGAAACAATCATGCCGGGCGGCATAGCAGCATCGCTCTAGACAAACACGCGATATTTCTTTGTTCTGTTATAAATAAATGTAAAATTGTATTAATTATATTAGCTACTTTAGTATGCATGCAAGATTAAGGTAAAATTGCGATTTTTTTCTTTTAATCCTAGTAATCAGTACTGATATTTTATTACTTAAATCAAAATGGTGGTCATAATTGATGTTCTTCATTAATTTGGTTTTTAAACAAAGCAGATTATTATTATAAATAAATTGACTAAATAGAGTCATTTATATACGAGTAATGTACGTAAATAAGAAATCTGGGTTCATAACTCTATAAAATGTAGTACGGTGGAGAGACGATATAATATGGGAATCCTGCGGGGCAGAATCTGATTGAGGAGAGCTCCGATCAATAATATTGATCGAAGAAGGAGAGCCTCAGTGCTCAGGCTCAATGATACAAATGAGGAGAAGTCTATCAGATGATTATAATGAATTTTTTATTTGGTATATATGTAGATCTTTTTACGAATTATGACAATGATTTAAAGTTTATAAGATAATTCCGATATTCTATTTTGCGATCATTTGGGTTTGAACGAGCTTAAATTAAAGTTATTATAATCAAAACCTAGCTCAAAGAGAAAAAAATGTAATTCGTTCTACCGAACCTTTTAAGCTGTAACAAAGAAACGATTTCAAATTATATATTTTTAATTAAAATGACTTCAGACTTAGTTTATTTTATTTTGGTAATATAGGTATAAGAGTTCCTCAGAAATATTTGACCTTTAAAATAATGAATTGAACATAATATATTCGTGAGTATAATAATTCGTTAATTGTACAGGAAGGATTTCGTTTCAAAATTTGAAGTCGTCGTGGCCTAAAGGATAAGACGTCCGGTGCATTCGTATGTAGCGATGCACCGGTGTTCGAATCCCGCAGGCGGGTACCAATTTTTCTAATCAAATACGTACTCAACAAATTTAATGTTCACGATTGACTTCCACGGTGAAGGAATAACACCGTGCAATAAAAATTAAACCCGCAAAATTATAATTTGCGTAATTACTGGTGGTAGGACCTCTTGTGAGTCCGCACGGGTAGGTACCACCGCCCCGCCTATTTCTGCCGTGAAGCAGTAATGCGTTTCGGTTTGAAGGGTGGGGCAGCCGTTGTGACTATACTGAGACCATAGAACTATATCTCAAGGTGTGTGGCGCATTTACGTTGTAGATGTCTATGGGCTCCAGTAACCACTTAACACCAGGTGGGCTGTGAGCTCGTCCACACATCTAAGCAATAAAAAAATAAAAAAAAACCTCTATGACAATTTTAGAACAGTGCTTCAGAGCTTAGCGCGTATGCAATTCTTTCGTGCCTTGCCTCTTGAATAATTATAAAAAAATAAACGTTGACAATAACACCAACGCATGTGTGCATTTACATACCTAGTTATGCTCGATAACTTAATGTGTTCGTTATTCAAATAAAAAAATAGAAAACAATAAAAAATAAGTGTTTAACATTATTAAATAATAAAACATGATTTATGGATTGAAGATTAATTTTACTTTTTGTGTTGGCACTCGTCCATCTCGCAATTAAATTGTGAATGAGCGTCCCTTTGCCAAATAGTATACCAAAACCAGCTTGTTGGCTAATATTAGAGGAAGATACATCCGACATTATGCGAGTAATCAATCATGACATCAGTTTGAAAACAAGCACGACGCGGCGACGTTGGCCGCGTGGATGAGTTTGTTTCTTTGTTTTGTAGTATAGGAAACGCAATGGTAGATTTCTTATGAGAATGATTCAAACATAGGAGTGTTTGAATAATACTACTACTACTACATACTATACATACTAATACTACTCAGTATTGTGTACCATGATCATGACCATGTGATGATGAAAATTAATGATTTTCCTGTACCGTAGAGAAGACGCGTGTCCGTTTTAGAAATATTTGATTTTGTAATTCTTTATTGATAAATCATACGTGGTTAGGTTTCCTCGTGGTCACGGGATTGTGCCGTTTTTCTATACTTAAGCAGAAATCAAGTTTTATGAATGAACAGATATCAGAATCCGGTATGATGTTATGACTTAGGCTACTAAAATTGTGGAATATAAATATGATTACTTGTGAATACACTTTATATTACATAAGTAAGTTAGTGATGACAGTGAGTGCGACACAGACATGCGTTTCTACTTGAACAGCTCATACAAAAGTTACGAATAAAAAATCATTAACTTGAACACACTATCTCGTGATTTTGTGGTGCACTTGAGGTTAGAATATCCTACATTAGTCTGTCGGGCTGTACATCATCAGATACCAGGATACCGGATCACGTACCGCGCAGTTTCGGCGATCTGGTGGTAGGACCTCTTGTGAGTCCGCACGGGCAGGTGCCCCCTGCCTGTTTCTACCGTGAAGCAGTAGTGCATTTCAGTTTGAAGGCTGGGGCAGCCGTTGTAACTACACTGAGACCTAAGAACTTATATCTCAAGGTGGGTGGCGCATTTACGTTGTAGATGTCTATGGGCTCCAGTAACCACTTAACACCAGGTAGGCGGTGAGCTCGTTCACACAACTAAGCAACAAAAAAAACGCCGCTATTAGTGTTAACGTAATAGCAGCATTGTTTCCTCAATTATCTTCTTCCCAAATTCTACATGCCCCGTAATTTTACCTAGTAAAACCAATCTAATTAGATTGAAAATGAATTTATTCACAAATTGTTGAAAAAAAATTGGCAACATTTTTTATGTTAACTTACAATTGAGCATACAAGTTTAATAACTTGTTGCCGGTTAATTTAAGTTTAATTTTACATCAATTTTCTACTCGGCATGTGTCCATCTTAAATGATAACAATTATAACAATGACAAAAAAACAAGGTCGTTCTTAAATTGGAGCGCATGTTTTTTGATAAACGATTCGGGTTTTTTTCCATACCTAATGAATGCTCGATACCATTATTGGCCTTTTAACACCATTCTTTGCGCAATGGTTAAAATTAATGGCTGTACCTTAATGCTAATGATGGAGGCCAACGCGATTTTGTCCTAACCTAAAAAAGTGCAGAATGCGCGGTATTTTATTTAAAATTTTCAGTATATTTTTCTGTTCTGGCTGCTAGTGTTATAATTTATAAGTATACAGATAGCCTTTAGTTGACAATCAAAACTCGTAATCGATATCGATTATCGATACTCGTAATTTTACTGTAGTTGAATAGATCAATGACCTATAATAAGGAGTATTATTGTTTATTGCTTACCGTATGAAATTTCTATATATAGAATAGGGTGGTCCTTATTTAGGGTTTGTCCGATATTTTTTTCACGAGAGTCCTAATTCGGTTCAAAATCTGTTAAAACAAATTCATGCCAAGTTATAGCTCCTAATTTTAATTTTAACCCGGTCCCCCGGATAACCAAAGATTTAAATGGAAATAACAGGGGAAAAAATCTGTTATTACTTTGTTTTTTTTTACGTTAAGAACGGATAAGCAAATGATGTGTAAAAACAATAATTTTTGTAGAAAATTTAACGCTCTACAAAAAAGGTCTCTTATGATTTTTTGCTAACTCTAACGGTTTCTGAGTTACGAGTATTTTAGAATTAATTTCAATACAAAAAGTTGTTTGTTTACTTACAATACAAAAGTTTCAATACAATGCAATACAAAAGAACTTGGCATGAATTTTTTTTAAAACATTTAGAACCGATTTAGGACTATCGTGAAAAAATAATTTCGGACAAGCCCTAAATAAGGACTACCCTAATATATAATCAACATTTGTCTATACTAATATTATAAAGAGGAAAGATTTGTTTGTTTGTTTGTTTCGAATAGGCTCTGAAAGTACTGGACCGATTTGAAAAATTCTTTTTCCATTAGAAGCCGACATTGTCCCTGATGAACAATAATTTTTTATTTTTTTTTTTTTTTTTTTTTTTTTTTTCATGTTAATGTTTCCGAAGCGAAGCGAGGGCGGGTCGCTAGTTTTCTATATAGGTATGCTTATCACACACTACTACACTCGCACTAAGCCTACTGATGGCAGGTACCAACCAACCTGCGTCTATTCATTTCAGACCGACATAAAGTATCGTTCTTTTGTACGCCATGGAGGCATGGACATGGATTCACGTCGATTCTTATCACACTTAAATAAAAACTATTTTTTGTTTCATGTCGTAAATTTTAAAGTTGGCAGTCGCACTCAAGGCCTTGACTTCAACAAAACATACGTTTGAATTCAAACATAAGTAAATATGCGTTGTAGAAACATAAAAAAGTTTATATTTTGTAATTTTCGTTTCACAAATGCTGGTAATAAATAATGTTAACATACAACCTTTGATATCGGAATATGGAGTTGTTGCAAATTCCACTCGTTATATAAAAATTCTTATTTAAACTTGCTTCCCTTAATTTAACTATGCTATTCAATAATATTCTTCATTTTTTTTCCCCTACTTATGCTGATAGCCTTGAGAGGCTATTTCAGCTTCACCCTAACATTCTAATGTGAGCTCACGGGACTCAAACCGGAGTGTTGCTAACACTGACCCTAGCAAGAGCAGTGCTTCGCAGAATCTACCACCGGGTCGGAAACGCGACCCACTGAGAAGATCCCGCGAGAAACTCAGTGGGCTAATTCTTCATGACTTACGACCGTCATAAGGATATTCTTCAGTTCATAAGCTGCCCTTTACTGTCCCCATTAGCAATAAAGAGATTTTGTTATTGTGTTGCAATATTAGGAAGATTTCCGATGGATGGATTTCCGATGATTGTTTACGCAAATATCAATCAAAATACACGAATAAATACGAGCTACAAATATATTTTCCTCATGATCCGTCCACGGACCTAATTTCTATTTGGAGTAATTATCGTTAGAGGTTTTATTCTTCGAGATGGAAATGCAGTTTTAATTTTATTGAAACTTTTGATTTGTGACTCAAAGTAGCTGACGACAATCAGTTAATAGAGCAATGCTACGCTAGTCCTGTTCTTCTATGAGGTAAATATCCCTTGCAAAATATTAAGACTGTTTATTTTGGTTGCAGGTGGCGTTCGTAATTGCACGCTGATCGAGGCATTGGTCAATGGCGAAGCAGCGGCAACAAACAAAATACAGACTATTATAGTTATTACTAGCATTACGTATTGCAGTATGTGTTTGGCAACTTCAGTACACAGCATTCTATGAACAATGTTCGAACAGATAGCGTTTCTGCCCACGTGGTTCCTGATGGCGTGGCTGGGGGTCTGCGTCCTCTTCAGTCCGTTCGCTGTATTCTTCGTGGTGTGTCTACCGCAACTACCGCTCCTAGTCGTTAGGAGAGCATGTCATATACCATTCGAATATATTTAATATTAACGGGTTAATTTTTATATTAAAATGATCTAGTTTTTAAGAGATTTTGTAAAAAAAACTGTAAATAAATTTAATGAATAAATGTTTTTTTTTATGATTTTTTAGTTTTTGTGGCAGATATTCAAATATCTTTAAATTAAAGGTAAATGTAAAGGGTGCGTGTTCTTTTTTATTGTCCATATTGACTGTATAGTCTAATCTGAGAACCAAGTGCTGGGTCACCCGTGGAATATCTTTATCTTTCTTTTGTTTTTTTTTTGGCTGAGATATACAGTCGGATTAATGACTCATTACCCAGTTGGCTTGTCATTCTTATTGGAACAAATAATATAGATACAGAATTTTCTGCGATATTCGGGCGTCGTTGACAAAATTTCGATTTAATCTCGCATTTTTTATGATAATTATATTATTTCCGACGTTTCTGTCGAACGTTTTCCTCGAAAATTATTAAAGTAGTTTTAATTACCTATGACATACATACCGGCTTACAACAATAATAGCAATGTATAAAGAACCTGAGTGCCCTTACCCAACATGAGATATAAAACTGCAATACCAATTGCATTGATACTATTGTTGCCATATACTCAAAGCGGGCACGCTTAATTGATTAGCGTCAGAAATAGTATGACGTTACCCAGCCATTTGACGATCGCAGTATGCTTGTCGTAATACTAAAAGAACGCCACTGCTCATACTCTGGTAGATGCTTTAGTCGTTTTTTGCGATAACCTCTGGAAATGATGATGGTCATCTACCGTCACACCGTGAGAGTAGTTTACATTTTAGTAATTGTGTTTGTTGAGATTTTTTAAATTTTTATAACTCTAAAGCGTGCTGTGAGCCCGTATGTTCAGTATAACTGTTTCAGACGCATGAATCCGTAATATAACAGCTATTGAATTACAATTGAGAATGATTTCATGTTCCAAAATGGACGGTCCCACTAAAGGTTTTTTTTTATCTGCCCCTTTTAGAAAATGAAAAATAATTATTATTAGCAAAACCTATCCGAAGAATGCTCCTTTATTTACTCTAACCCTGATATAGAGCAATACGCTTCTAATAAACAAGTTTCATAATAAATTTACAAGGCTTTGCAATAACTGTAATGTTTATTAATTGGGTACCATTGTCGGTCTTTGTTCGTTAATAATAAGCTGCGTTACATTGATATGACCGTCCACAACACGGAGAGTTCCAGAAGCGCGTTGATTGAACTGTTGACGTCATCAAGTGATTTAAATTTAGACTTCCTGAATGTGATCAAAAATGCGCGCACCAGTGGCGAAAGTAATATTTTGGTTGTAAAAAAAAAGTAGCAACAACACAAAATGCTTATTTTGGCGAAATAAGACACATAAATATCTTATTTTTATTCTAGCCTATTTTTATTATAGTACGTATAAACACCTATTGATAAATAAAGTAAATATTCTTCCGGTACAATAAAAGCGAATGCGCCGTTTACCTTTTTAATTAAAAAAAATTACCAAGTCTGTAAATGAAAATTAAGAGTTGAGTAAGCAAAACAGCACTACAAAACTATTTTGGAGTCGTTGATTTTATTTATTTATTTTCTATTGCTTAGATTGGTGGATGAGCTCACAACCCATCTGGTGCTAAGTGGTTACTGGAGCCCATAGACATCTACAACGTAAATGCGCCACCCACCTTGAGATATATGTTCTAAGATCTCAGTATAGTTACAACGGCTGGCCTACCCTTCAGACCGAAACACATTACTGCTTCACGGCAGAAATAGGTAAGGCGGTGGTACCTAGCCGCGCGGACTCACAAGAGGTGCTACCACATACGTCCCATTTGCTCTAACCACAAAATACTCACACTTAGGTGTAAAAAATATTTCTCCCTGAGACAATAACGTCTTGTTCATTCATTCGTTCAGTGAGCCATACACGATAGTATACTCTATTTTATTAGGTTAATGTACAAATGTACAAAGTGACAAATACATTTACATTTATATGTGAATGTATTTGTCACTTTGTAGTTATTTCGCGCGGCAACGAAGTCCCGGATCGATATGTTTTCTTTGCAAATAGTTTATGGGCCGGCGTGTGACAGGATGTCGAAACTAATTATATATTTTGACGAATTTCCCTTTTCAGCGCTATAATGATTTCACTGAAGTATGAAACCTAAATGATTTACATTTAATCGCTGTCATACTACTCTGTCAAGAAAGTGCCGGAAAAGATCAATAATACACAAAATGTTAGCTATTTATCTAAATTTATTTTATCACCTTTAAAGTATGCTCTTTCGAAAATGATAGATACACTTACGCCGACGAATTATCTAATCATCAAAACAGTTTTTAAATGCTTTTTCCGGAATTGAATTCAGTTCTCGCCGCAAATTCCGCTTTTTGTCTTCTACCGAATGAAAATGGCTGCCGCGAAGTGGTAATTTGAGTTTAGGAAAAAGGAAGAAGCCAGCTAAAGCCTTATCATAATATGAATAAGATGGTTGCTCGGGGGTATTTGTTTAGTTTTTGGTCAAAAAACGGTTCACAATGATGGGCGATGCGAAGGCATATTATTATGGTTTTATTATGGTTATATGAGAATTATTGGACTTTTCCTTTGAATTTGTTCTCTTAAACGCCGTATAACGCTTAAATAATATTCTTTATTTACCGTTTGACCTTCCGGCAAGAATTCCGAGTCCGGAATAGTCAAAGAAAACAGTCAACATTACTTTGACAGTGATTCGTATGCAATTGAGTTTTTGGATAAAATTTAGGTCTTTT
This sequence comes from Bombyx mori, assembly GCF_030269925.1. Taxonomy (NCBI): domain Eukaryota; kingdom Metazoa; phylum Arthropoda; class Insecta; order Lepidoptera; family Bombycidae; genus Bombyx; species Bombyx mori. The sequence continues at coordinate 12,889,092 of NC_085111.1, forward strand.
GGAACTAGCCGAGCAGCAACACGTTTTATACCCAAGTGGTTATTTTGAATGGTACGGATCGGCTGATAAGACACAGAAAGTTTGGCGGCTATCTCTTTCAAAATTTAATGAGGATTTTCAGTCACGATTTCCTTCATTTTTGCGATGCTAGAAGTTGCAGACGTTGATGGTCTACCAGAGCGAGGCTAATCTTGCATCGCATCTCAACCGCTTTTGAACGCTTTGTACCACCCATAAGCATGTGTTTTTGATAAAGTCGATATACCGTAAGCCTTCTGTAGCATTTTCAGTGACTCTGAACACGAAATCTCATTGGCGATGCCAAATTTAAGACAAAGTTTTTGTTCGATGTTTTTATCCATTATAAAATATACACTAGACATGATTTAACTAAAACACTTAAAACAGCACAGTATTTAATATCAGATGCAAATCAAAATCCGCGCTAAAATGGAAAACAGTTGTGCCAATCTAACAACAACAAAAAAAGTATAGATTAAACAAATTATTCATACTTTATTGACTGAATTTATTGATATTATGTCACGGAGCCCAGGTGTCATACTAGGCTGCACTAAAAGTATCGGGAATGGAATATTTCCACTGTTTCTGTCATATTAAAATCTTTTTAATTGAAAACTCCTTGGTTTTAAAAATCGAATACCATTTATTTATTTAAAAAAATATTTTCGGTCTTGTCACGAGGTTTTGTCAAACTTGTTTAGTCGTTGAGAAAATGGAATTGACTCGAGAAAATTCAAGAGCGATGATTTATTATGACTTTCAAAGTGGTTTAACACAAAAACAGTGTGTTGACCGGATGATTTCTGCATTTGGTGATGAAGCCCCATCCAAAACCACAATTTATCGCTGGTTTGCTGAGTTTCAACGTGGACGTGTCAAGCTCAGTAATGATCCCCGCCAAGGTCGTCCAAAAACTGCAGTCACCCAAGAAAACGTTGATGCTGTCCGTAAGCTGATTGAGGAAGATCGACATGTGACATACCGCGAAATTCAGGCAACTTTAGACATTGGCATGAGTCAAATACAAATAATCTTGCATGAACAATTAGGTGTAAAAAAGTTGTTTTCCCGATGGATACCGCATTCGCTCTGTGAAGAGCAAAATGCGGCTCGCGTTACTTGGTGCGTCAGAACTCTCGAAAGATTCCACGCAGGATCCTCAAATGCTGTATACAACATTGTATCAGGTGACGAATCCTGGATATAAGCGTACGAACCCGAAACAAAAAACCAGTCACGAGTTTGGGTGTTCGAAAATGAGTTAAAGCCAACAAAAATTGTTCGTTCACGGAGTGTTGCAAAAAAATGGTGGCCACGTTTGTCTCCAAAACCGGCCATGTTACGACTATTCCTCTTGAGGGACAAAGAACGGTTAATGCAGAATGGTATGCTAGCATTTGTTTGCCACAGGTCGTTTCTGAACTCCGTAAAGAGAACTGCAACCGCCGCATCATCCTCCATCACGACAATGCGAGTTCTCACACCGCGCACAGAACAAAAGAGTTTTTAGAGCAAGAAAACATAGAATTATTAGACCATCCGCCATACAGCCCCGACCTAAGCCCTAATGATTTCTATACTTTCCCTAAAATAAAGAATAAATTGCGTGGACAGAGATTTTCATCACCTGAAGAAGCTGTGGACGCCTACAAAACGGCCATTTTGGAGACCCCAACTTCCGAATGGAATGGTTGCTTCAATGATTGGTTCCATCGTATGGAAAAATGTGTCAAATTTCGAGGAGAATACTTCGAAAAGCAATAAATACATTTTTAAATAGTAATGTTGTGTCACTTCGTTAATTCCCGAAATTTTCAGTGCCGTCTACGCAATCTTACTCTATGCATACGTCACTTGGATTTGAAAAACTTTAATTGAACGGTAAACAATATAACATTTATCATTAATTTTTTTTAACTCGCAATTCATTTTAATCTCGCGTTTTTACTGTCATTATAAATAATATTATTTTCGACATTTCGAATACTTTTCTTTTTCGTGGTCACGGTCCACAAATCGCGAAAATCGAATGAAAAAAACTGTTTAGTACTTAATTGCATTAATTAACTGTTATATACATGTCGGTTGCAAAACAGTGGAAAATAATGAATTAAAACCCCCCAATAGAAATAATGGATTCTTTCACAAATGAAAAAATATGTTTATTAGCGTAATCCAAAATTGAGTTTTATAATATTATTGTTTTGTCCCGTTAAAATATTTACATGACCGTTCTTTTGTTTTAGTTAGGTGCTTAATGTTCTTAGCAAAAGCCGTTGGCCTTGTCAGTAGCCTGTTACTTTTAATAAATTGTGATATCGAAACTACCTATGTGTCTACTAATTAACAGCGTCTATGCAACATGGAATAATTGAAACCCGTTGAGGATTTTATATGAGTTAAATTATTTGATTATTGGCTTGGAAAATAAATAAAAATCGATTTGTTGCAAACATGCAGTTTTAAATTATTTTTTAATTAGGTATGGTGATTACATAAAAAAAAAAAAAATTGCTTATATGGGTGGACGAGCTCACAGCCCACCTGGTGTTAAGTGGTTACTGGAGCCCATAGACATCTACAACGTAAATGCGCCACCCACCTTGAGATATAAGTTCTAAGATCTCAATATAGTTACAACGGCTGCTCCACCCTTCAAACCGAAACGCATTACTACTTCACGGCCGAAATAGGCAGGGTGGTGGTACCTACCCGCGCGGACTCACAAGAGGTCCTATCACCAGTAAATTGTAGCATTAAATTAAGAAATGCACTCAATATTTAACTCTTCTTATTGTTTTATTCAATAAAGACTTACTATGGTAAGGTATTTTGGCCAACTCTTTAAGAAAACAAAACAAGTCTAGAAAATTAAACCATGCATTTTGTTGTTTTTTATTAGATAATAATTCAAATACTCTGAGGTGGATTATTCATAGTGCTATGTATTAATTTTAGTGTGTTTTTAAAATTGAAATTAACTTGTAAATGAAGTAAAATAAACATATATTTAATTTTGTAGTCTGCACAACTGAATTATTGCACAATAGTAATATTTTGAATGTCCTGCCATCTGTGTAAGTTATTTTGAACCTCGTAGCCAAAATGCTAAGTGACTACAGACTTCTTACTCGAATTTGAAGTAGTTCTATTAAGCCTTGATAGATGGCGCTAGCAACGTCATAGTAAAGAATAATCTTGAAATAATTTTAGGCACATATTCCCGTTTCAAAAATATTATATAAGCGAATGCTTGTCCAACGATCAAAATTCGATTATGATCACCTTAAGATTTAGATTTATTTTGTGTATTATTTTCATTTCATTTTCTTTTTGTTTTTGAAATTTGATGATGTCCAAACAAATTATGGCAATGAAGACCAAAGTTCGTCAATAACAATTAAAAAAAAAAAAATTAAAATAAAAATTGGCTGATAAAACAATAGAAAATGGTACCTATGTACTTAATTGTGCTCTACTCTGCTTATTTAGAATATAGATGATAAAAAAAATATGGGTCGAGATTCAGATTTAATAAAACTATAAACATGATCTGAATACCTATTTTCGCAAAAGTAAGGTTTGACCTTAAGCTACTTACATCACGTTAAGTGTCAACGTGTCTCTTTTGTTTTTGTCGCTTTCGACGCGGACGATTCTGACTGTGAGTGGTTACCGTCACTTATGGATATGAGCAATGGCGGAGGTAAACACAAGTCATTAATATCACAACACTTTTTAATGAAGTGTGTATACTTATATATTATAGCATAGCAAAGCATAGTATTAGCATAGCATTTAGTATATAACATAATTAATAGGTGTAATCTCGTATGTCCCCCTAATAAGGCGGACCAGCCAGAAACATAGGCTTCTTCATAATTGTAAACTAGGATTAAGATGGATTATTAAACATGGAATACACGCAAGAAGACGTTTTCCTTTAACACCTCCCAAAGTACAACATTACATTAATATTCTTCTTCTTTTTCTTTTTTTGTCTCCACCTTATCCCACTAGGTGGGGTCGGTACACGGAATTTTTCTAACCTGTTCCCCTCTATCAGCCGTCATCACTCACTCACTCACTCACTAACTTTTAATATTACGTTTATTAAAAATGAGCAAGATAGGCATGGCCAAAGTACCATGTCTCAGCTCCACAAATTTTGCGCAGATAAGAATGAAGCGCACAAATTATAATTTGCGTTATCACCGCACAGGTAGGTTCCACAACTCCCGCTATTTCTGCCCCGAAGCAGTAATACGTTCTGGCTTGCAGGATAGGATAGCCGCTTTCGTATAGAACTGAGACTTGTAACTCACGTCTCAAGATGACGGTTCTGAGTATTTATTTTCATGCAGATGTATTACCGAAAATCGCAGCTCATCAAAAAATATGAATATAGCCTTTCGAATATTATCCATTATGCTTAGTTCATAGCTCACAGCGAAAATGTATTTCTATCAATAAAGTGAAATCTTCTTAATCTCATCTTGTAGTTAGTTTTTGTTTCATAGTTTATTCCACTATACTTCTAAACTAATATAATTATTATCTGAAAAGTAATTAAATTATTTAATGTGCTTAATTTGAAATTGTTTATAGAATCACTGACGCAACTATTTTGCCCTTTTACAAATTAGTGAAAGCCCTTATTCAGATTATGTTACATCACACATGCAGTTTTGAAATCAACAGTTTTAAGGTAACGTAATAATGCGTTCAAATTAAAATTCAAATTTTTATCAACCTAAATGTCATCATGACATACATGCATATTACATATCGAACGGTAAAACATGCTAAGTTTGTTATTTCCAAAAATACCTCAGTTCAGCGAAAGCCCGCCAAAAAAGTTGCAATTAAAAAAAAACATTCCACAGTTTGAAGTGAGAGAATTTAAAACAATGAAGCAGAAGTGTGAATTAACTGAGACTTCAATTTACATTTCAGAAGAACCTAAGATGCTGCGTCCAACGAATTACTTTTTTTTTAATTTGACAGATGTTAAGCGCCGCCATTTTTACACGTTTACGGTGAAAAAAAAAAAGAAAATGTATAAAAATAAAACGTTAACAACTTCACACCAAAAAGTCATAATAGTTGTCTAAAAAACTTTTAAATAGAAAAGCATTGATTGATAAGTAACTAGGCAAATCGTACGAAGACAAATCAATGAATCGACAAAGGCTTTTCCTTCAGGTAATCCTGTAGGAAATAGAAATTTCCAAGTTGACGTTTTATACAGTTATGAAAACTTCAATAGTATACTACTAAAATAAAATCGTACGGTAAGATCGATTACTTATTAAATAAAAACAAATCAAACGCATCGGAAAATTACATTAGTGATAGGAAAATAAGTTTACTTCTTCACCATTATATTTCGTCGAGGCATAATTGATTTCATCGATGACTTATCTGGTGATTAAAAAATAAATATTATTCAATTAGACGATGTTTTTTTATTACCCTTGACTTAAACACTGGTGGTAGGACCTCTTGGGAGTTCGCACGGGTAGGTACCACCACCCCGCCTATTTCCGCCGTGAAGCAGTAATGCGTTTCGGTTCGAAGGGTGGGGTAGCCGTCGTAACTATACTGAGACCTTAGAACTTATATCTCGAGGTGGGTGGCGCATTTACGTTGTAGATGTCTATGGGCTCCAGTAACCACTTAACATCAGGTGGGCTGTGAGCTCGTCCATCCATCTAAGTAATAAAAAAAATAAAAAAAAACAGGATAATAGTCTCAATAAAAAAATCGATTGACAACTTCACGTCACGAGTGATATAATTGAGGTCAATTACACCGAAAAGCAAGAAGCTTATCAGCTCAGTGGGACAAAGCACAGCGCAGTTGCATTCGCCATCAAGGACGACGGTTAAGACTTATAGAAACTGGAATCGAAAGCGTACTTCCGTTAATACCTTCGCTCCGTACACACCAGTGTTATTATTTTATCAATAATCGTATTTATAGATGATTAATATCAATAGATTTACCTACTTTAAATAATTGAAAAAAAGTAGAGTATCATTTAATTATTATACATTTATTAATTCAATTCGTTTCAAGTGAAAGATAATAAAATGAATTGATCGACATAAAAATGTTTTAATCACTACTACTACTACTCGTGAAAAACTTAGAAAATACTTAATAACTACTTTTTATTCTGTTAACTACGATTTAATTAAAACAATACTTCCTGCATATACCTATATAATACCAATGAGTTTCGATCGTTCTAGAAATACAATCAATGATACATTTTAGCGGTTATATGATAACAAACAAGTTGTTTAAATTATTTATTCACGATTAATTAATTTTAAGAATAATTTAAAAAAGTTAAACGAACTACATCAGTGGTCTCGTTAAAACTGCTAGTCGAAATACAAGCCCAACTACCCGTGGAGTTCATAGTTAAATCGGTCACGGTCATCTTGTTTCGTTAAAATACGCAACACAGACATTATAGAGATGTTATAACGTCATAATTTATCTTTGCTGTCGACATAGACGGTTTAGTGTGAGAGCCCTTGCGACATTTACAGATGAGTTTATTGACATGTTATGTATTTCGGTCACATGTGATACACAGAATATGTTTATTAAATACTAATAATAATAAAATTAGTAATAGTTGGTCGTCTGTGACCACGAAGACTGTAAGGTGTTCGAAAAGTCGGATGAAAAAAAAATCAAAGATAATCCTATAAAATATGATTGGTAAATCTAGGGTAACAATTAAAGAAAAATGTTTGTTAATTGTTACAGTTTTATTGGTCATAATATTATTAGCATAAAAAAAGATAATTAAGGACACGTTAGACAAATATAGTACGAAATGCAAATAATTTCTGAGGGTCAAACAGATAGCAATCTCAATTAAAATCATAATGATACATATTTAAAAACTGATATTATCTCATTCGCTTCCGATTATTGTACTTTCACAGTCGTATCCAGGTAAGCGTAGCTTCGGTGGTGGCAACCGAGGTCCGCAGCCGCAACCACCTGGTCACCATTCTACCACCACTCGCCGTAGCGTGAACATGGTGAACCTCTCAGTGCGCGTGAGTATTAAATAAACTTTGATTTGTGTAAATGTTTTCTTTTTGATATACGCGTTCGTCGTCTTGTACGAATGAATTACAACTTTGAATGGTCGCAACTTTGCTACAATAACAATTTAGCGTTTTTCATTTCAATGGGATCCGATGTTAATATCCACTTAGTGTTTGACAAATGATTGATTTGTAAATTTGTGACCGATAAGCTACTGCCAATAATGAACAACAACGTGCTCCGGTCTTCTCATTATAGGTGTTTTATACGAAGTTGATCAACATTCATTCATTTCCGTCGAACAGCACTGAATACTGTGCAAAAACTGGCCATTGTTAGATACGTTCGTAACGGATACAGATGTCAAATCAACTCGTTTTTTTTGTTCATTTCATTGGAATTGTTGAGGTTAATATATTTAGATTTAAACGATATTCGAATTGTTTTAAACTTTCGCGGCTATCTACAGACATAGACTATAATTTAACGGGTTTTTCTCAGGATTTTCCTATTTAATGGGCTCCCGATATTTCGGCTCTGTTGCAAGCATAATCTTTCTACTGGGATTCATGTACTCGTGGCGGCCATTAAATAATGCAAAAAAATATATGCAAAATACTTTTTTTTTGTATTTGTGGCTTAAACTAAAACCTTCATGTCCGTAACCCACGGTGTGGATCAGGATATTGTGCTAGCTAACGTATTTTTCACTTGACATATAGCTATGTTTTTCAGTATTCATAACGGTAAATAGTTTTAGCTTCGAATTCCTGGAGCATCATTAACCATAGCCCTGCTTGATTATAACTTTTTTCCGATAAATTTACCCGTGTTCTTTAGTTTTTAATCAAGACACACATTGTATGTATTCATAGTAGACTAAATTCTCCAAAAATCCACTCTTTACTGTACTTAAGTCATTTCCTCTCATCATTCGCCAATCAAATCATTATACCTTCCATTGTATTGTTTGCTAGATAATACTGTTTTTGTCTCGTTGCGTTATAAATTATTCGTATTCCATAGTTTTTCGAACTGTAAAATTTATTCGTTTCGCAATAATTGTTTTCATAAGCTGACTCACATATTACTCGCTCTTACTCTTAGTAGGTACCAACAGACTTCGCAAGTAAGGACAATGTATTACCACCCAATCAAGGGCGGATCCAGCTTTGGTGCCAGGAGGGGGTCACATAGTCATAGTCAAGTCAAGAACTTATAATTTAATTTTGATAACAATAGATACAAGTAAAAAGTAGGTTTTTTATTAATGGACGTAAGTACTGTACTTAAAAATATTTATTCTTTATTGTACACTTGAAAAACTTAACACATAATAACTTGTACATATTTAAAAGCTTTTATTTTTAAAAGCATTAAAATCAATGTGGTCACCACGATACACTTGATTTCATTGTGTGAATTTATCTAAGATTTTATTAGGTTGGGTTAGAAACCTTATGCTCTTCAATCTCTCTCATCCAAAAAATATATATAAGTAGGTACATAAGTCACGCAGGACTCTTTCAGTAAGTAGGTACCTTTTTTTTTTAACGCTGGGGAATCCATTTACGGATACCCGGTCGAGGGGGGTAAGAGACTGGGTTATGTCGGACTCCGGCGCCTCCACAGAAGAACAGGGAGAAGAAGAAGACAGGGGTCCTCCTCTTCTCCCAATTCCTGCCGGGAGACTACGCCTTGAGAAAGGCGCACGAGGCACTGCACGGCGTCAGCCACCAAGAGCTACCCCGCAAAACCGACTACCGACTAAACCCCATCGAGCCCCACCATTCCGACTCCACGAAACCCACGGTACCGCACAGTGCGCGCCGAAGGCTCGCCGTCGCCGGTACCCATCCTGTTAATAGGACGGCACTCCATTCCCGGGAAAATCCCGCAAGACGTCGTCTCGGACACACCGTGAGCGGTGCACAGGAGCCACCTTGCGCCGCCTCACCACCGGACCAACAGCCGAGTACCGGGCACCCCCGCACCCGGCACCCGACAGCCCCTACGGGAGATGAACGGGAGCTTCGCGCCCGTGCCGTCCATTCCGCCTTCTTCGCTGAGAAGCCGAAGAGGGATCCCACTCCCTTTCGCGCTCCTCAGCCTCACGGAACGCCATGACCAGGTCGCAAAACCTGGTCATGGCCTCCCAAGAATTCTGGTCCTCTAGCATGCGGGCGATGACAGCCCGCAAGGAGAGGTCTCTCCCCAGCACCGTGATGAGGTCTCGCCGCGAGCGCTCCCAACGCGGGCACCCTTCGAGTGTGTGCTGAGCGTCATCATCCGGATGCCCACACTGGTGGCAACCCGGATGTGGCTCTCTCCTGCAAACCTTCCACAGGTACCTCTCGAAGCAACCATGCCCCGAGAGGACCTGCGTTAGGTGGAAGGAGAGCACGCCGTGTCGTCTATCTAACCATGCCTCCAGCACGGGCACCAGGGCCTCGAGGGTGCGTCGGCGAGTGAGTGAAGTTTGGCCAAGCTCCTCCAGCAACCGCTCCCTCCACTCGGCGTACGCCAGATGACGCGCAGCACGCCTCCACCGACCGACAGCCGAAGGGCCGGGCGTCCGTCCCCGACTCAGGGACTGTGTTCTGCGCCGGTATACCGCAGCTGCTACCTCGGCCTCGAGATCCCAAGGAAGGGAACCGGCGAGGGCGCAGGCGACCTCCCGGGAGATCGTACGGTACCCCCTGATGACCCTCACCGCGAGCACCTGCTGCGCTCGTAGCAGTAAAGCTGCATTGCGCGCAGAGAGTGCGGGCGACCACACGGGAGCGCCGTACAAAGCCATACTGCGCACGACCCCCAGGTACAGACGCCGGACGCCGGCGCTGCAACCACCGACGTTGGGGAGAAGACGGGCTAGTGCACCCGCCATCCCCAGCAGCTTCGGGACTAACTCACCAAAGTGGTGGTCGAAGCGCCATCGACTGTCCAGCACAAGGCCCAAATATTTGAGCTTCGGCTGGACAGCGATCGATACTCCGCCGACTATGAGATTCGCTCCCGGAGGAGGTCCCCTCCGGACTGGGTGAAAGCACACCGCTTCGGACTTGCGGAGGGCCACCTCAAGACCTAATCTCCGAATGCGACTAACGACGGTGGAGACCGCCGCCGTCGCAAGGATCGCTGCGGCTCTGTAGTCAGCTCCGCGGGCCGTCACCAGCGTGTCGTCGACATAGCACACTACGTCGACGCCACGCAGGCTAGCACCGCGCAATACCCAGTCGAAACCGATGTCCCACAGGAGTGGTCCAAGTACCGACCCCTGCGGGACCCCGCACGACACCGCTTTCCGTCCCCACCCCCTCCTCTCGGGGAAGACCACATTTCGCCCTGAGAGGTAATCCTCTATCAGGGTGCGGAGACTAGGGGGGACGCGGTGAAACCGGAGCGATTCCACGATCGTGCTCCAAGGGATCGTGTTGAAGGCGTTGGCGATATCAATCGACACAGCCAATAACACGCCCCCCTCGGAGCACGCACGATCGGAGAGGTGGCGGACGCGCAAGACCGCGTCCATGGTGGAGCGACCTCTCCGGAAACCATATTGGTTAGGAGCCAGGTCAGGCCCAACGCTTTCGAGGTGCTGGACGAGGCGACTGGCGACGATGCGCTCGAGGAGCTTACCAGCCTCGTCCAGCACGACGATTGGGCGGTACCCGCTTGGCTCGTCACGTGGCCAGCCTTCCTTAGGAATAAGGACAAGCCGACCAGTCAGTAAGTAGGTACCTACATATCTACCTATGAGGTACTTTATGAGCATTAACAACAATAACATTTAAGTTAAAACACACACACTGGGATAATGAGAAACTGATTACTTGCCATTTCTTGTAATTAATGAATTTACAGTAACAATTTTTAAGAATACTCATAAAGGTACAATTATAACACATTAAAGCTAGAAATAAATTTTAGTTTTTTAACTTAGAACTATGTTATGATATGTTGAAGTTTAGTCGTTCCGATTCCGATTGAGGTTAGGATTCAATTTGAGGTTAGGCCTAGCTAGACGTTACGTAGTCGACAAGCGCGCGCGAGTGTGGCGCGGTAAAATTAAAAATTTTCGATGCGTTCGTTCCCAAACAATTGCCATCATACAAAGTTATTTTAATATATTAAATTAATTAAGGAGCAACAATATATTGTGTCCTAAAATCATTATGTTCAATATGTGGTCCACCTAGGTCCTGGAACCAGCTCAGGGGGGGGTCATGACCCCCATGACCCCCCCCCTGGATCCGCCCTTGCACCCAATAAGTAATTACAACGGCAGTAAATTCCGAAAAAATTAATCATTTAATGCAGTCGCACAACTATAGTATCCTTAAAAATATGTTGTCTTCATTTAAATTTTATGTTATGAAATAGGCTCATCTATTACAAATAACAACATTCTCAAGATGAGACGTTTTTAAGTTTACATTAAACTGGCTGATTGAGCTACCCAAAGCGATTTACAAAATTGTAAATGTAATACAAACAATCGAACATATGTTATACATAATAATATGTAAAAGGTATATAAGATGAACGCTTTCGGTGTCGCAACTGTCGCTTCAACGTAAACGGAAAGCAGCATTCATTTACTAAACGCATAAATAAAGTTAACGTCCTACATTAAAGCTGCTTTCAGACTACGCTATACTATAGTGCCATATAGTATAGCAGCTTATACTTAGCCAATAATATATAATACAGTATAGCGTGAACGTGTACATAACAATGTATGGTGTGTGCGATATTGTTGTGCTATGAACTATTATATTATAGCGTAGTCCCCTCCACGGTGTTTCCCGAGCGCTATGACATGTCCTTCTTCAAACGAGGCTTGTGGAGAGTATTAAGCGGTAGGCAGCGGCTTGGCTCTGCCCCTGGCATTGCTGAAGTCCATGGGCGACGGTAACCACTCACCATCAGGTGGGCCGTATGCCCGTCTGCCTACAAAGGCAATAAATAAAAAATAAAAAGTCTGAAAGCGGCTTAAGCGGATTCCCAAACTAGACTACGATATTGGCCTTACCTTGGAAGACGGACTAGAAAAAAAATCGAACTTATTCGGTTACAAAAGGTTTTTCGTTGACTTCGTTTTCAAAAAAGGTTCGTATATATTATATATGATCTTTAAACTGAATACTCAGTGCAATATTTCTAGTCTCGAACATGCGAGACACACCTATAACATAAGTGGCACACATTATAATACTGGCTACAAAAATATAATATGTATTTGTAAAGTTGACGTTAAGAATGTTTTTGTTTTGCAAAGTATGTAACGCATATCCACGTTGGTATTCAGTAACCGCTTACCAGATACTATGTAATATGTACATGCTTCTTTCAAGATTATAAATGTTAAAGAGTGTCTGTTTGTATGTTTCTTTGTCCTTTTTTCACGTTGCAATGAAGCAACGGATTGACTTTTTTTTTTAAAGTGGTCTCAGAAGAGTGTCATTGGCTATCATTTCTTCTGAAAAAACATCTCATTCTAATGGGAAACTGACACTAATGCTTTTTCTTGACCATGCGGGCGAAGTCGAAGCGAAATTAGTAAAATTTATTTATCAACCTCAAATTCCGGGTATTTTCTTATTGCATGAAATATATACATTAAAGATCCTTAAACTACATAAGTTGTAGGTTGAATTCGAGTATCACTAAATTGAACTAAACAATAATTTATTTTGTCACAATTCCAGTGCATTATTGTTTTATTGACAACAGTGTGTGTATCATCGAAAATATCGTTAGAAAGCATTTGTGAAATTATTCTTTATACTTTCTGTGTAAAATTTTCAAGTATAATGTCGTATCATTCTATAGTTCATAATTTCACTATATGAGTAACAATATCATTAATTAATTACCATCTGTGCATAACATAAAGAAATTCCAGTGCACATAGAATTTAATATGCCCAGAACAAGACTAACATAAGGCTAGTTTTGGTAATGGCATGGTAACATGGTAATGGTAACATGGTAACATGCTACAAATAAATAAGGTAACATGGTATCACTTACAAAATTATTAATTCCAGCACGGAAGTGCTTTTTGAATACGTAGTCGGTATGCAATGTACTATTAAAAACGGAATTATGCAAATTCATATTTACAAAATTATATTAGTACAATTAATTATGTTTATACATTCTAATTTTCTTATCTCTTAAGGCCATCTGCTTAGTTTGAAACAAAGAGAATAGTTGATATAAGGGGAAGCAATGCTATTAAGTTTGCAAAATTGGCGGAATCACAAGCAACTTTATAATCGTTTCTAGCTTACCGTTAAATGAATAAATTAAGTTGGTTGTCACTTTAAAAAACTTATTTATCTAAATTTTTAAAAGGTCTCATGAAGTACTGATACAGAAATAAGTTGAATTTCAAAGCTTTGTATTGCTAGCTCCTCTAGCAACGGCAACTACTTCAATCAATCGATGCGCTGTATCCCTTCCCTTCCCTTAAGGTCTTAGATTATATTTAGGCTATGCTTTTAAAAAATTATCTCAGCTCTTTTTTATAGTAGAAACGTATTACATAGTTAAGTATAATAATAATAATAATAATAGCCTTTTTATTATTCCTATTCCTAAACATAGGGTTACAAGAGGTCCCTAAGTTCGGTGTGCCTTTTGGCATAGGCCTCCTCCAATTCCTTTCAATGGGTCCTGTCCCTTGCTACTCTCAGCCACAATGGTCCCGCTGTCTGTTTCAAGTCATCTTCCCATCTCCTGACTTGCCGACCCCTACTTCGTTTGCCGTCTCTTGGTTGCCAGAGGGTGACTTGCTTGCTCCATTTCTTAATGGGGTAATTAGTTGAGTATATCAGATATTAAATATATAGTGAATGAAAGACTGTACTAGATAGTCTGTACTGCACTAAACTGGTCAGAATCTGAACGGGCATTTGTAAGCTATCGCATTTAAATGACCGAATCGTTCGGTTCAACTTTTACGTAAGATTCCGGGAGTCTTCTTATTGAGTCATGTGCCTGTTTGTGTTTTGATGAGGGTATTGTGACATTTATTTCAACTACATACGCTCAATTTACAACTACAACAAACACTTATTAATGAACAGCTTGAATGAAAAACAATAATATTGTAACCCGTAAAATTTTAATTAAAGGTCAATTACCTAGGCTTAATAGAGAAATAAACTCCTTTCTACTCCTAAAATTAGTACTTATTAAATAAAATTAAGAAAATTAAGCCATAGTCTACTCGTTAAAAGTTATAGAATTTTCACAATGTCTTATAATGGTAAATAAGGAAATAACGAACTTATTGAGATGATCCGTGCGCAAGCTGATGCACAAACGAAAGTTTATTGACCTCGTATAGCCTTGATACGAGAATGCAAAACGATGTACAGACCTCGTAGTGAATTCACCATTATTCTCTTTCACTTCTTAATTCTCCTTATAACATATATTGCTAATTTCTTTATTTACATTAGAGCTTTGTTCATTTTATGACCTTCAAAATCGTAATCGCTTATAATATAATTTACAAATTACAAATTATATTATAATTTGTGTACTAGTTTTTATCCCTTTCTTATGTTCTCCTTAGAATCTCTTTAGATTGGCTACAAATTCCGCGGAATTAAATTATCGAATATATTCTTCATTCGTATTGTTGCTTGTTTTAATAACAACAATTCTTAGACGTTCCTCGATTTTCGCCGTCCAAGTTTTCTTATTAATTAATTTTAAATAGATTATACAATGACATAGATTATACAATACCATAAACTTCTAAAACACACAATGCTAAATATTCGCAAATTCTAACACTTGGTATAATCGTTTATTAACCAAACGTAATGAACAATGAATAGGGCTAATTCACTTACGTACATATTTTTAAAATTATGTTAGGCGGAAATTCCAGTGCGACGCGTCGTGCAATTTATAATTTCCTTTGTAATTTCTTATCTTTGTACAGTTACAACAGATAGGAATAGGATGAGAGAAACAGTGAGAAAACTACAGAAGAGTCACGTATTTCAACTATGAGAGAACGATTGCGAAGAAGAATGAATTGCCCTTAGAACCTTATCGAGGAATGTTTTTACAAAGACCATTCATAAGATATCGAACTAGGTTATTAAGTGTTGTTAACTATGAGAATGTACACAATACATCCTTAAACTATAAAAAGTCATCTTTTCAAATAATTAGATCACTAAAGCAACTATGGTAAGTTATTACCAAAAAAAAAAACTCGTTTTTACAATAACCATTGATGCTGACATTAGTACGCAGAACATATTCACAATGTATTGCTGAAGACACGACAAACAATGTAATGAATAACAAAGCGACATTTCGAAGAAATTGCCGCCCGGTAAGGCTTTTGCAATCGACATTGTGTATAAAGGTACAAATATATGAGAGATATATATGAGAGAGTAAATACGTTGCCTTTTATTTGTTAATGTTTTAAGTTAAAATAGGTATTGATCGTTTGTTTTTGTCATAAATAATGTTACTAATAAAGTGAATATTTTATGGGAAGTTTCTAGCTGCTATCGATAAAGATCGACGCTCAAAAATCAGCTACCGGTTAAATTGTATGGCACAATCTAAATACCGCCTCATAATTTTTTTAGCGCGTTCCATTTCTTAGACCTTGGTGGCTTTGGTCAAGGCGGTGCCGGCATTGTGCCGTTTCCGGATCAAAACCGGACACGACATCGAACCTTATACTATTTACTGCCCAATTAAGTCTGTACTTGTACTTCTCTCGAGTTAATACACTAGGAAGTTTCCACAGCTAAGGATCTTAACTTACTGGCGGACTGTCTTCAACCAGATAAATATGAAGGTATAATTAAATTACAAAATGAATGAATTAAAGCAGAATACTTAGTCTGGCCATAAATACTGTTACAATTAAAAATAAACAAAATATTACATTTGAATTTGGAATCTGTCATTTTTAAATGCAATTTTTAAAACTCACCATACGCTTGGTATTAGTAGAATGTTTCTGTACCGGGCTATTAATAGGTGCAATGAGACCTCCTCTGTTTGTGACAGAAAAAGATCTGGCCGTCCACGTAGTGTTCGTACGAAAAAGGTGGTCAAAGCAGTAAGGAAAAGAATTCGAAGAAATCCTGTCCGAAAGCAACAGATTTTATCTTTATTTAAGGAGATAAAGATAGCACCTAGAACCATGTCGCATATTTTAAAAGATGATTAAGGACTTGCAGCCTATAAGTGACGTACTGGTCATTTCTTAACTGATAATTTAAAAGAGAATAGGGTAGTAAAATCGAAACAACTACTGAAGCGGTACGCAAAGGGAGGTCATAGAAAAATTTTGTTTACGGATGAGAAAATTTTAACAAATAAAATGACCGTATTTATGCTCAAAGCTCTAAGGAAACAAAGGTTTGGTGGGGTATTAGCTATGAAGGAGTGACCGAGCCATACTTTTGTGAAAAAGGTATCAAAACATCGGCACCAGTGTATCAAGATACCATTCTTGAGAAGGTAGTGAAGCCCCTTACCAACACCATGTTCAATTATCAAGAATGGTCCTTCCAGTAAGACTCGGCGCCAGGTCATAAAGCTCGGTCTACGCAGTCTTGGTTGGAAACGAACGTTTCGGACTTCATCAGAGCTGAAGACTCGCCGTCGTCTAGTCCCGATCTTAATCCGCTGGATTATGATTTATGGCCAGTTTTAGAGAGTACGGCTTGCACTAAACGCCATGATAATTTGGAGTCCCTAAAACAATCCGTACGATTGGCAGTGAAAATTTTTCCCATGGAAAGAGTGCGTGCTTCTATTGATAACTGGCCTCAACGTTTAAAGGACTGTATTGCAGCCAATGGAGACCACTTCGAATAAGCTTTTTATACTTTAAATTATTTTATATTTATGTATTAAACTAACACACTGTAAAAGTAATAAATATTATTTGCAATAGAAATTTTTTTCCTTTGTCTCAGTATTTATGGCAAGACTAGGTATAATAAGTTACAGGCCAAATGTTATTGGTCCCGTGTTGTATTAGGTAGCGTGTTGTGGGAGGTCTCGTGTTATAGTAGGTCGCGTGCTGTAAGTAGGTCGCGTGTAAATAGTAAGTCCCGTATAATAGCAGGTCGCGTGTTGTGGTAGGTCACGTGTTATAGTAGGTCACGTGTTGTAGTAGGTAACGTGATGTGGGATGTCGCGTGTATAGTAAGTCGCGTATTATAGTAGTATAGTAGTAAAAACGAATTTTCATAAATCTCTTCTTCTGTTTTAACAAATCTCTAATGCATACTAAGGCCCTCATGGAAAGACCTATTGATAAGATCGAATGTTATCATCGATAATTGACAATTTGCTGTCTATAAATAGATAAATAATAGTCATAAATGACGCACAATATATTAGAATTTCAAAACATGATATAATATGCAGATTGTTTCATTCAGAACGTTTCGTGACTATGTTATTATTAAAAGAATATACCTAATATGTTTGTTCTACCTATGTTCACGCTATCATATAGATAATATATTATTTACAAAACGTTCTTATCGTAGAATGCAGAGATAGTGTCATGGTTTTGTTTTTCCCGAAAACTGTAAAAACAGAATATTTAACCATAATACGTTATCAACCTTTAGGTGCTTGGTCATCTATATATTAATACGTGAAGCAAAAACTTTGTATCCCTTTTTACGAAACTCGCGCGGACGGAGGAGTATGAAATTTTCCACACTTATAAATAATATAGAGAAGAAGTGCACAATGCTAATATTTTTTTAAATAATGCATAAAAGATACATAAAATCAATAAAGAAAACATTACACGCACTACATACCATGTATTTGACGCACACACGCATGCATACTAATTATTGTCAAACTTTTGTTCTTGACGTCTGTGGTCAAATAGAGAATAGATTAAATATTGTTTGTCTTTATTAATATTTTTTTATGGTGTAGCCTTGGCGAAATAGAGTATATAGAGAATAGAGTACGATATGCAACTGATCGTCATGGCTAACTCTTGTTAAAAAATTCCAACTGAGAAGAAGTAGGCATTTAGGGATTAGCTACGCTTAAGAAAAGATTATTTAATTATTCTTTTAAATTAATACATTTAGTGTATTTTAAATTAAAACATCTCAGACCAGGACAAACGACAATTTTTAAACCGCCTTATTTGGCTCTAATAACTTAAAGTACCTTTTAAGTGCAGAGATAATTACCTAAATGTGTGTATATTAGGCACGCCCATGTTCCTTTGTAGAAACGTTTCGAAATACATGTGCAAATACATTCGAAACAAGACATGTTAGTGAACGGCTGTAGACATGACACATACTTCATGTACCTACATTATTTGAGCAGGACTTACCACAAATGCTAATACTTGTCCTGTAACCATGGGAATGCACTTTTTAGAAATAATTCAGTAACAAAAAATGTCTTGTTGTCTAACTTTCATATGGATTGTATTGCTTAGGCACAGTCGAAAACCTTAACTGGTATAGAAACAGCTTAAGATTAATTTCTTTCTCGCAAATGGTCACTTAAGAAATCACGAATATATATTACATCTACTTCAAGTAAGTCTTTTAAAAAATAATGCCTAGTATATTGAGCAACCAGTTTGTATTACTAATGAATAATGAATTTTTCGGAATTTCAGAATGGTAGCGAACGGACAGTTTGATGGTCTTAGGTACAACGAATATTTCAATTTGAAGTCGTCGTGGCCTAAAGGATAAGACGTCCGGTGCATTCGTATCGAGCGATGCACCGGTGTTCGAATCCCGCAGGCGGGTACCAATTTTTCTAATGAAATACGTACTTAACAAATGTTCACGATTGACTTCCACGGTGAAGGAATAACATCGTGTAATAAAAATCAAACCCGCAAAATTATAATTTGCGTAATTACTGGTGGTAGGACCTCTTGTGAGTCCGCACGGGTAGGTACCACCGTCCCGCCTATTTCTGCCGTGAAGCAGTAATGCGTTTCGGCTTGAAGGGTGGGGCAGCCGTTGTGACAATACTGAGACCTTAGAACTATATCTCAAGGTGTGTGGCGCATTTACGTTGTAGATGTCTATGGGCTCCAGTAACCACTTAACACCAGGTGGGCTGTGAGCTCGTCCACACATCTAAGCAATAAAAAACAAAAAAAAAAAAAATCTGACATATGAATGTCTCATTGTGGGTCACGGTATTCATGTGGCGATAAATCTTGATTCCTATACTCATTGAATATCAGGTGGGTAAATAATTGGACCACCTTCGTAATAAACAAAACCTATAAGCATTTCGTTAAATAATATCTGTAGCACTTGAAAATATACTGAATGCAATTAGGCCAATGTGCTTTTAGTTGCAGGTGTGTGGATTTAATGGCCTCACGCACAAGGCTGCTTTAGATTTATATCGGACTATAAATAGATAGAAGTCTTATTAGTGTGCGCTGCCTAAAGCTCAATCCTTACTCTCTGAACTCCATTGGCGATATAAACTCTTGTCAACCTTACTTGACTAATTTAATATTAGTTGTGTACCAATTTTTACAAAACAATTGTTTTTAAAACCAGAAAATACGAATAGTAGTTTACGATATACTGACTGTGACTGTATTGATGATTTTTTTAGGACCTGAAGTATATCATTATTATTATTATTATTAGATAGATGTATTAAATATTACATTTATGAGATGAATTTAATTACGTTAACCTGAAAGTGACTTAAGTTGCATCAAAATCTTTAAATGAGATTCTTTGCTTAAATATCATATCTAGAAAACATCGCTTTGAATCTTCATAGGAATTGAATTATCCAGAATATTTATCATTATTCATAGGTCGTTGTTCACTAAGTAAAATTTCTCACGGTACGTTTTATCCAAGTTGATAAATAGACCTAATCGAACAGATTGTTCCATGACAAATTTGTGGTGTCAAGGACCTTTCGGATTCTATTAAGCTTTGAACATTTAAGTATCTATTTGAGATATATAATAACCTTTGTAATTCAGCTTTACGTTCGTAAGAAAGATTGTTGGATAGCTTAATGATAATTTAAAATATCGGCTTAAAATATTCCATATTATACAACATGATTCGAATGTTGCCGAATTAAATAATACTACTATTAAGAGTACCACTGCTTTATCTTTGTTTATTTAAATGAAAACAAAATGTATTTTATTAATTTGAAACGTATGTTTAATAATGTTGTAATTGTTCTTCTTCTTCATACTGTGGTAATGAAAACCTCTTTCTTTAACAATAATATCACTGCAAACGTACCTACAATGAAAAATAATGACCAAATTCTAAAATATTTGTTAGCTAGTAGCAATTTCTTTGTTTACGTAATAACAACTTATTTTTCTTCGTCGCGAATCGGTAAAAATGATATTAATTTAACAGTTTAATCTTGAGATTAAGTATTTAATTTATTGGAGTTTATTGGAGTTTACTCCTTTAGAATCGATTTACATATATAGGCCCGGGGTATGAAAATTATGGGGACCAAAATCGTACTAGCATGTCACACGAAATGCGTTATGCGCCTGATTGGCTCCTGATTGCGTGATGCGTGCGCGCGCCAATCAAAATCGTACTAGCATGTCACACGAAATGCGTTATGCGCCTGATTGGCTCCTGATTGCGTGATGCGTGCGCGCGCCAATCAAAATCGTACTAGCATGTCACACGAAATGCGTTATGCGCCTGATTGGCTCCTGATTGCGTGATGCGTGCGCGCGCCAATCAGGAGCCAACGCGCGGCCGCGTTATCGCAGGTGACGCCGGGCTGCTGCGCCGGCAGTCCGCCACAAAGCCTCGTACTGATCGCGCGTTTCTCTCATTATTGTATTTTCATATATTTGTTAGTCGTTTGTTTTGTGTCTCGTTAATTTGTTAATAATCTGTAGTGTATCGTGTTGTCGTAATATAGAACTATTTCTCGTATTGTTTCGTTTAATTTTTTATATCCAGTAAACTCCAGTCGTGCGTCGGAGCGGACACACACACTTTTTTATTATTTCTTACGTTTTGAATACTTTACAATTTTCGTGTTGCGGACGAGTGAGGTCTTATTTTTCGATATTTGGATATTTTACTAATTACCGTCTTCTTTCTGTTATCCGAAGAATAGGCAGCGGCGTTCTCAGAGTATTATACCAGCATACTGCGAGTGATAATACGTATTTACTGGTGGTATAGTGTATTGAAATGTACAACCATCCTGCTCAAATGAGCGGAAATCTGCCGTGAAACAGTCATATAATTAAAATATACAATTTAAATGAGACATTGACATCACATCCCAATCGGTAACCATTTTATATCAAGTGGACTAAGAGCTTGTTTTCGTATCTATTTATCTATAAACTAGCGACACACTCCGGCTCCGCTCGGGTCTTAAACAAAAATTTCAAGGATATTAGACTTTGTTTTATTTTTTTAAATAAAAGAACACTTATTGCGGCATAACTATAATAGTTAGACATAATATGCTGTCGCGACACTTTTTGTAAATAATAATTTACTCTACAAAGACTTGGTACATTATTTTATTCTATCATCAATAGTTTTCGCTCAGTGTTTTCGCAGGGCACGCAATGTAAGAATATTTTAGGTAATTTTTTTACACCTTGGGTTACGTTATTAGAGATTTAGTAAGGATCCCTAATGTTTTCAAAAAATATTATAAGCCATGTCACTTGGGAATAGTGTAGCTTTCAAACAGTGGAAGAATTTTTCAAATCGGTTCAGTAGTTTCGGAGCCTGTTCAATAGAAACAAGCAAAACCAATCTTTCCTCTTTATAATATTAGTATAGAAAATCTGTAAGATAATAAAATTGATATCTTCGTTTCTTTGTACACAGAAAGAAATGACAATACCTTAAGGACTGGCAGTTAATTTAACTTTGGTCTTTGTCTAAGATAAAAGGGATTCAGTTGATTAGATGATTATAAAGTACAACAGATATAATGAAACTAATATTTCAAACCTGGGAACAATGAACTTAATGTATCTATTTAATGCTCATTTTATAAAAATAGATTTTTTTTTTATCTGCAAAACATTTCGTTCGAGTCATAAATTTAATTGGCAAAACTAGCTAGAGGTTGTTACCAAATTTAAAAAAAGAAAAAAAAATCTATTACATGTACTTTACGCTTCCGGCATTGATGTATTTCTACATGTAAAGCAAATCTATAAATACATATCTATAATACGTAATGACAAATACTTTACTTAAGGAAATGTGTATTAAAATGAATAAGTAATGAATACTGTTCAAGGTAAACACTAATTGCGTTATTTAATGCAATTCAAAAAACTAGTTTGAGTATTGAAAAAAGTAGGTATACGCTCTATGTTCCACGGGTTACTGTATAATAAAAGTTTAAATGGGCTTACAATTATTTATTAATTTAATTTAACTGATAGATTGGTAAGCGTACGACTCTCATGGTCTTAGCAATTCTCTGGCACAAATCAGTGAAACAGATACTTAAAAAATATATTTTATTTTTATTTATCTGGAAAACTAACAATAATCTTTATATAAACAATACCATATACATCTTGAGTTCTCTAACAACTTGTGTTCTCGTATCTTTTTTTCCTAACTCTGCTGATAGCCATGTGAGGCTATTTCAGCTTCGCCCTAACATGTAGGTGAGCTCACGGGGCTCAAACCGGTGTGTTGCTAACACCAAGTTGCAAGAGCAGTGCTTCGCAGAATCTACCACCTGATCGGAAACGCGACCCACTACTGAGAAGATCCGGCGAGAAACTCAGTGGGCTGTGTCTGTGGGATCGTATGTTTAATACTACTTCACAACAGCTTATTTTATGAAAATTTTAGATTTATATATTTCTTCTTCTTCTTCGTGCCCTTATCCCAGATTATGTGGGTCGGCGGCGCAACCTGTATTCTTAACATGCTGTTTAGGATTTGACATAAGTTATACGACCGGCCAGGCTACCTGACGTCAAGCCTTCTTTGGTTATATCTCCATATATCCATTGCTGTTTCTTCTTTTGTTGCTATCTTTTACTTCATCTGTTTTTAGCTCAACGATCTCTATTTGATTATTATAAATACTTGCACTAAAATTTTGATTTTCAAATACCAAAAGTCTAAAATGAAATTATTCAGTAAAACTATGTACTTAATTTATAATAACAATAAAAGAGGAAATATAAGAAACCAAAGTAAATTTTGACGCCGAATGAACTTGTAGGGACTTAAAATTGTAATTTCGATTTTAAATAGACTGGGATGTGTTTTCGTTGTCTACTTTTCAGAAAAAGCCAAGGATTAGCTTTTTGTTTGGAATCTATTAATGGCGTAATGTGATTGATATCTTTGACATATCTGTAGCAATTTACAGAAGAAATCAAATAAAATTTCGTTACGTTAATTCTATGTACACCTCATACTGTACATTCCAGATTGAAATAAAATAATGAGAATATGATGTTAACCCAAAGCACTTATTTAGATTCATTACATTTTTTACATTCATTACATATTACATATTTTACATTCAGTATTCAATTAGGATAACATAAATAGTAATTAAAACTTCAATTAATTGTGTATTACTCAAGCGATTTAAATCAAGGGCACTCATTAACAATTGTCTGTAGCTATATAACCTTAATTAATAGTCTTTGTAAGTAAGCTTATAGTTTAGTTTTCCCTGTGTCGCAACAAAACCCTGAGTCAAAAAACAAACAAGTCAAACTGTCTTTGAACCTAAGCCTTTATAATTTCAAAGAAACAGTCGAAACTGGAATAATATTTTAACTCTTTACATACATTCATAACCCAAAGTATCGAGAATGGATGATTTGTTTATGGTTTCAATCTCAATATTTTGTTTCTTTTTTCTTGTTGTTGGCACAACTGTTTTCCTTTTTGGTGGGGAGTTTGAATTGCTTCTGTTATTTACATTAAATATCACACCTAGTGTATAATCCGAATTTCATAATGGACAAAAATATCGAAATTTTGCATCGCCAATGAGATTTCGTGTTCGGAGTCACTGAAAATGCTTACAGAAGCTTAAATGCTTTTCAGGATATTATCAAAACAGCCCTTCTACTGATATTTGTTCATAACATATTTATAAATACCGATACCATGCACCCCACGCTTTTTTTACAATAAAGTCATTTTTTTCTTACACTACTTTTAATTCAAATTTATTAAAATTTATTTTCAATTTTTGTTGGATTTTCTATAAAAGCGTATTTTGTTCGTTTTTTAAACTATTTTTAGTTGAATTTCAATTTTTCCAAATTTTTTTTAATATTGAATTGTCGTCGGTCCTTAATGAGTATACCAAATTTCGAGTTAATCCGACGTTTAAAGGAGATCAAAATAATGTTCAAAGATTCCGTTACAAACATACATACGTCTGAAGCTAATAATAAAAGCGTATTAATAACCACTTGTGTTTCAAAAGTGTTGCCGCTCGGTTTTCTCCAAAAACTCAATCGCTTATGAGTCGCTGAGGACAAGCTAGAGCGAGTCAATTTTTTTTATTGACCTTCTACACCGACGATCACACGACCCACCTGATAGTGAGTGGTTACCGTTATACAGTAACGTTAACCTATCTTTTTCTGGCCGGGGGCCGAACCTCCTACGGGGTCTTCGCGCCTAGAGGGCACGCGGGGTATGTGGGACTTAACGATCTTAAGATGTTAGGAGCAGACCGCGGGCCCAAAGATATTTTTAGGATACGCCGACCGGGGTATTGTTCTAACCAAACTCCAAACTCCATGACAATATTATTAACGGCCGATAACGAGACGTGGGCTTACTTGCTTGACATGCAAGCTAGTCAACATGTTTCGAGAGTGGTGTCTTCCAAGTGAACCAAAACCTAAAAAACCACGCCAAAGTCATGTTGACGGTTCTCTTTGACTATCGTGGTGTTGTTCACTCGGAATTTTTGCCAGAAGGTCAAATGGTAAATAAATAATATTATTTGACCGTTATGCGGCGTTTAAGAGAGTAAATTCGATGAAATAGGCCAGATTTGTGGAGAGAATATTCTTAGATTTTCGATCACGAAAATGCACCTTCGCACAAGGCCATCATTGTAAACGAATTCTTGAGCAGAAACTCAACAAATATCTTCGAGTAACCACTTGTTCACCAGATATGGCTCCAGCTGTTTTTTTTTTTTTCTTGTACTCAAATTGCCATTTCGTAGCATCCGTTTTCATTCGGTAGAAAACATACTCCTAAAGGAAAATTCGCAGCTAAAACTGAACTCATTTCCGAAAAAAGCGATTTAAAAATGCTTTGATAGTTGAATTATTCGCTCGCATAACTGAAGGAGCATATTTTGAAGGTGATACAATAAATTTAGATGAATATTTAACATTCTCTGTATTATTGATCTTTTCCAGGTACTTTCTTGACACAGTAGTATATTTGATTTGTAGCAATCCTGATCTTCAAATTTATAAATATCCACAAATAGCATACTAATTTATATAACCTCTGTTACTTTTTGGTTGTTCAAAAACATCAGAACTAGAGCTCACGTAGAAAGTGGTATAAATTACGTTCTGAAACTAATAACTGTCGTTTTTTAATTTCAGTTACTGACTATATTTGCGGTCGGGGTATTAGCGGACCCTGCGCCCGGGAGGTTTCCGAAAGTGTATAACGCCCTTATTACGTCAAATCAGAACTTGGAGCCGAGTAAGGCATTCCCCGTATATCAGCCAGTTCTCCACCAGGCATTTTCGTTTCCGTTCCAAGACGCACTCTTCTATGGTGACTTCCCAGCAAATAACGTGAGTATTCTATCAGATTTATGATAAAACTCCACTCAAATTATTTAAGTCTTTATACGAATTGGAATGGAAAAGAACTGGAAAAGAATGAAGAAACAAAACCAAGGATAGGGAAGAGTGGAGTAAGCTGGAGGAGGCCTATACCCGAATGGGGTTCCAATAACACAAGTTTATATTTAATTTTGTAATTTTTTATTTGATAACGTGTTTTTTTTCTTTCTTTGTTTTTGGAAAAAAAATGGGCTTACTATTATTATTATACGAATTAACTGACTGCGTTCGCAAATAAAATACTATTGATTGCGATTATCAAAACATTGATTGATTTAAGATTAACACAAAATGGGTTCGTTTGCTTAAATTAATATAAAATCAAAATAATTTCAGGGTTTTGTTCCACCTGTTGAAACCAGAGACCCACAACCATCAGAAGCTACCCCAACAGTAGCACCTGAGAGTGTCAGTGAACAGGCTCCTTCTTCCACCGAAACACCACCAGCACTATCTCCGGAAACTAGCAGTCCTGCTCCTAGCGAAGATGATAAGACAGCAGCGCCATCACTTCCGCCGTTACCAAGCACTCAATCCCCTATTCCTTTGAACGAATTTGGTCTTCCACCTCAAGTACTTCCTATAGGACGACTCGATGGTTTTGGTAGCCCGGCATACGGAGGTTTTTCTCAAATCGGGCCATACCCATATTCATTCCCCGGTTTGAGATTCTACGACCCCTTCGACTCTTTCTCGATTAATTCTTTTCCTAATTTCCCTTTGTACAGACCTCTTACCAATGTTTTAGGTCAAAACGTTCCGCTCATTCCTAATAACGGGCCAAGCGAGGCCCCTGCCACCGAAGCTAGTATTCAAAGTACGGAAAAATCGGTACAAACTCCCCCTCCTGAGCCAAGCGATCTTAACGTCTTAAATTACTCATCGAAGGATCCCACGATACCTGACGTACCACCACCACCGTTGCCGCAAGGAGGATTGAAATCTGACAAAACCGAATAGTTTAAAATACTCGTAGCATGTAGCTTAATTTTTTTTTTTACATCGAATTGTGGTACATCATAAATTAGGCGAAACACCTGAATTTAACGTAAGTGTGCGAAAGTGCATACACGCATGACGAAATGTAAAGTAAGACATAAAAGTTCCTGGTAAATTTTATTTAGTCGTTTTATTTATATACGGCCAATTAAAAGATTAAGGATTAAGATTAGAGGTTGGTAAGAAAATGTTAACTATGAATGTGGAAGGATATAGAGGAAGGGGTAGACCTAAGAAGAAATGGATGGATTGCGTGGAAGACGATATGGGTAAGAGTGGAGTGAGCGAAGAAATGGTATATGATAGAAGAGTATGGAAGGAGAAAATATGTTGCGCCGACCCCAGGTAACTGCGAGAAGGGCAAGATAATAAATGATTTATATACGGCCAATTAAAAGATTAGGTAACGTAAAAGTATAAATCCCAATCGATTCCTTTCATCATTTCCACGGGGATATACCATTCGTAAAAATGAAAAACGAACTTTTCCCCTGAATGCACGTATCCGAGTGTACCGAAACACATTCCGAACTTAAAAGAATGATATCGAACTATATCTGCGTACGACGAATTAGCTCGAACATAGGCGCAGGTTGGTTTCGTGTCTACGTTGATCCAGCGCTGAAATATACAACATAAAAAACAATGGAAAGTTGATAAAGAAAGATATTGGTAAATGGTTTCTTGGTTTTTCGCTGCGTAATTCGGTATCCACTGCGCGGTGAACAAGAATGAATGGAGGAATATAGCGCAAATAAAAGTGCTCCGTAAAGATCACGACCCTCAGCACTGCGGAGCACGATGTGAGGAGGAGGAGGAGGAGAAGAATTCTGCCGAAAACAGCAGACGTTAGGTATAATTGAAACTTGGGCCTCTTGGGCTCTGATAGTCATTATTTTTTTATTGCTTAGATGGGTGGACGAGCTCACAGCCCACCTGGTGTTAAGTGGTTACTGGAGCCCATAGGCATCTACAACGTAAATGCCCCACCCACCTTGAGATATAAGTTCTAAGGTCTCAGTATAGTTACAACGGCTGCCCCGCCTTTCAAACCGAAACGCATCACTGCTTCAAGGCGGAAATACGCGGGGTGATACCTGCCAGTGCGGACTCACAAGAGGTCCTACCTCCAGTAATGTTATTAGTCTAAAAATAACTAAAGTTACATTCAGCTTACCCTTACGATAATCTTTCCTTTAATATCCTCATAAGTCATATGATCATGAACAATTAATGTTTTGTAAATGGATGCACATTTTCCAAAAAAATACTCGCTGTGGACACTCTCTGTTCAAATAAACAATAACACACAATGAATGGAGTTAAAAATTGCTATTTACGCTAAATACAATAAAATGCTAAATAATGTTGCATAAGATATCTATTTCTAACTTTTCTTAGGTAATATACGTATCTTGTATCTAATTTTATTCTTTCAACTTTAGTATCACATTTGAAAATGCTCAGCGCTGCTCATTATATTTCGATATGGGTTCACTAGCGTGTTATCGAAGCCACGGATACTTCGAAATTCACTAAAAATAAAAATAAAAACTATATTTTCTTATTCTTATTAAATCAAAGATTTACTCACCAGGCTCTTGTTGAATATTCGTAAAGATAATATTGTTCAACGGTGTGTAATTTTTGTAACCTTCCACGTGAACTTCTGAATGGAATGTGAATTGATAACTTTAACAAGATATTTATAAGTCATATAAGTCTTATAGAAAAGTTATATGTTGCAATATTATCAATTAATTGTAATCAATTAATTTTATTTTCCAAATTGTTTAAAGTCCCATTTTAAACTACCAAGTAATTCACAGCATGCTCATGTGACACAAATATGTATATAACATAAAATTAAAAAATATATTTTTTACTTAAATGAGAAAGAAAGAGAACTTCACTTTCGGAAAACATACAGTGAATTTACAAGATTATCTACGACACTGGTTTGTTAGTAAAATTTTACCTAAAATTAAAACCTTATAATATTATATAGTTAATAACCTTAAAATTATACCAGGGATAGACCAACCACTTTATAAGCACCGTGGAAGGGTCCTTTAACGTGATAAGTGGAATTTTCCACCACTACAATCGCTAAAGTCGTATGTACTCGAAATTTCGTTATTACACATTTCAAGATGGATAACTTACTGGTGGTAGGACCTCTTTTAAATCCGCACGGGTAGGTACCACCACGCCCCCTCTTTCTGCCGTGAAGCAGTAATGCGTTTCGGTTTGAAGGGTGGGGCAGCCGTTGTAACTATACTGAGACCTTAGAACTTATATCTCAAGGTGGGTGGCGCATTTACGTTGTAGATGTATATGGGCTCCAGTAACCACTTAACACCAGGTGGGCTGTGAGCTCTTCCACCCATCTAAGTAATAAAAAAAATCCAGATTAAATTAGTTCTCAATATCGCCTATCAATAATAGGATCCCTAAGATATATAACATAAAAAATATTGAATTTAATTAGCCTTTTATAGATTTTGTTTACAGTATAATAAATAATCCTCAATTCCTGCAAATCCGCTTCGATACGTTTGGATTTTGATCGTCGTATGCAGAACCCAAATAAGCATGGAACATTTTTTATTACCGTATATTGAGAGACGACATAGTACATCTAGTGGTTAGTAGTTATTGGTGCCCAAAGAAACTAGAGCGTGATTGGCACCAACCTGCCTTGAGATCCGAGTTTTTTTTTGCATAATTGGGTGAGAGAGTTCACAGCCCTCCTGATATTAAAGTAGGTTTCGAAGCCCCTAGACATCATATAGTGAATGTTGCTTGACACATGAGGTCTCATTCTCAAAGTACCTATCCCACTCTCCAACAGGACGCGCTACTGTTTCGCGACAGTAAGCCATTCGTGAATTACACATGTTAAGCACTTATTTCCTTAGAAAAATTGGCACTCACCTGCGAATTTGTGCACCGGCTTATCTTGCCACGATGAATTCAAATACCAAGTCTTTAGTTTTTTATGTCTTATGCTGTCCTGTTCTACATAAAATTAAAATGTGGCAACATAAATTAATCTGTAATTACCTGATTATCAGAACTTAAAGTTAATATTAATTAATGTGAATGTGAAAGTCGTGGTGAGAATCCGTACAAACCAAACGAAACCAATGAGGAATATGTAATAGTCGAACCTTAAAATACCTTAAACCTTAAAAATATAAGAGAAAATTGAACTCACCACAAAAAAGACTTATAATCAAAACCGTTATTACGCTAATACATTGCATTACTATTAAATGAAAATGCTGATCAACAATTGCTGAAAGGTTGTTGATTGATATAATCGAAAACAAAAAATTCCAATCAGCTGAGCGTTTTCATAAGAATTTTATTTTCAAAACAGTCAAACAAAAGAAAGTGCTACGCTAAGAGCCAATTCTAGTTTATATCATGATTGGACGATCTAAATTATAATACAATTGCAAAGTAACTAGAACGAACGGCCGGACATCTTTTTTCGCAATCCAGAAAAATATCACTATTGACTTTTCATTTTACTGAAAGTTTAAATATTCAATGGCCGCTGATGCATTATTGACATTGTTAAAAGCCATATTCCGCAAGCCTTTTATACATCTGTATAACGTAATAGCTATAGTTGTCAATAGAATCGACACGAATGTGTGCACGGTTATTACAAGTACCGCATAAAATCAATGAATATATCAACAGTGATATGATATCAAGCTTACATGCGAAGGATAATGACACAACAGCACTAATATAATATTATGACATATACGTTATACAGCCTGGTCAAAAATCGTATTTATATTATTAGTATAAAATTTTTATTATAGTATTAAATATTATTTTAATGTGTATCAAATAATATCGGAATTGTTTTCAATTAATTGATTAACATGAAGGCTCCAACGAAGGTAGCTTTTAGGAAACCGGATTTCTCGGGGTTGTGTTTAAATAAATTGAAATCGCTTTAGTTCACCGATTCTCGGTCTATCTGCCTCAATACTAGTCGCAAACTGTTGTGTGCAACGAAAAAGGATCTTAGTTATTCACTTTTTAAATTCTGACACTCGATTCGGAGATATTATTTTAAAAGAATCGGTGATATAAAAGGATTTTAATTTATTTAAACACTACAAACCCCGAGAAGTCCGGTTTCCTAAAAGCTTCCTTCGTTGGAGCCTTCATGTTAATCAAATAATTGAAAACAATTCCGATATTATTTAATACACATTAAAATAATGCTATCTTCCGGACGAATTGAGAAAAATTCACTGCCATTCTAAATTTGGTGGCCCATAGAAGTATATATCCCAGTCCATTCCGCCTATATATTCTGTAGGGATGTACCACTCGTAGTAGAAATATTTAAAACGATTTTGTGAGTGACAGTACGTTATTCTAGGCACACATATTTGAAATGGGTATGAGGTACTTCTAAAGGTGTCTTCTTGGTTCGCTACTGCTCTTAAAATAATACACGTTGGTATTCTCAATACTTCAATCCACCCCTGAAATAAATATATTTAATTACTTCTTAATTATTTAATTACTTTTTTTTAATCATATTCGTTCAACTAATTTATTTCATTACAATTAAATAGGCTTTGAACTGCATTGCTCAACTTTTTTTGTTAAAGTTCACATACCCTCATAATTATTTTTCCAAGTACCTCGATGTGATCCAAGTGAACGTGCGTATAAAATATTTGATTTACTCGCTTGCAGTCACCATAAATATATTGACTGTGAACATGTTCTAAAGACAAAAATATATTTATGTATAGCTGCCAATTACGGTGTTTCACATTCATTTTAATTAAATATACTATTGAACGAAAACATCTAGGGTTAGATAAGCCAACGATTATTTTTTGTGACGTGTGGAAGTTTTTACCATTATTTTAGGATAATGGGCTTAAGGATCGTGCATGGAATAAGCGGTATCGACCTTTTTGTACAGGATTCATTGGTAGCGATATAATATTGGATTAATACCAAACACGTGGAACTTTTACAACATCACCCTACTATCGGCTAAGCCAATTTTGGACACACATATCTATCTTCTATTCTATCTTTACCTAATTCTTCTAATTTAAGTTTATTTTAGTGCAATTCCATTCTATGTAATCGGATTTTGTTTATTTCAATATGATTTTAGTAGAATTACAGAGTTTCGTATTTTTCGACTTTAATTGCCTGACCTGATTAATTGTCAATACGTTCGGGACGGCAGGCATGGTATATTGGAGTCGACCTGATTAAAATTTCAATTGCTAAATGGATGAAATGAGACTGTGAGGAGACAGAACTCAACCGAGGCAGGCAGAGGCAAGGAGACGGGTCCAGTGCAAGCCGTGTTCCTGGCGCCAACTGCACACTTCCAAATATCCAAATCGACGCTACATCAAACCAACATAAAAACCCTTTTTTTAGTTACACACAATAATACAATTATACATTCAACTTACTTTGTTCTTTTTCAGAGCTTGTCAGCACTAGATCCGATATTGAAGTAAAGAATTGCCAACAAAAACTATAACTTGCTGGAATGAAAACAATGAAAATAGAAAGTATAAAATATAATGTAAGCTATTTTCAATGAAACGTTACAAAGTAGAATTTGTACCTAAATGAAAAAATAATGTGATTTGAATTAAAAACTTCATTTTAAAAAGAGGTGGCTTAATTTTCTCAGGGTTTTTTGTCGTTGAATTTTGCCATCCGAATCAAGTAAGACTGAAATGTGATGTTGTATTTTCTCAGTTTTTATAAGAAGTTGGTGATTCACGATAAAATTGTGTGCACATTGACTCACAAATTGATATTAAACATTGCTAGCTATATATTGTTATAAAAACGTCAACATTCTTTCAACATCATTAAACTATCGATACTCATGTTTCCTTAGACTTTTCTTCAATTATCATTACAAGTAATCAACTGGATGTTTTTATTTATTTATTTAATTGGTATAAATTAAAAATAATAATTCTAGTAGGTACTAATTTTTTTGAGTTAAGAAAGATAGTAAAGACATTGAAGTTGATAATCATTACGACAAACATGAGTGCAATTCTTGAACCACAAATTAAATTAGATGATGCCCTAAGTATACCTAAAAAATTGTGGCCTATCTAACAAAACCATGTTTTAATTATAAGCTTTCCAACACTCTGTAGGGTTAAATGCGTTCAACACACGTAAGCCTATAATATTCAGTAAAAGTTTTTTTCCAATCACAGTCGGATACGAATCGTGATTGATGCTGGAGCTTGTTTTGTTGCATTATTTCCTATATTTCGTGTAGATAATGAACTTTGTTTTCATAATACTGATTTTAGGATGGACATTTATGACTACTGTACAGGTAATTGAATTTTTAATTATTTCTCAATTGATTTTTACTGTGTGAATTCCTAAGTAATGTGACGGGTTACAGGACTGTCCTGAAGAAATTTCGCATAGTGGAATTAGCGTCAAATGGAAACAAAGTTCTTGGGCTAATCATATAGAATCTGATCCGCAATGCTACCGAAACCAAAATCTAATCACAAGAAACTGTACAGATAACGTTTGGAAGCCGCCATTAGAAGCTGTCGAACCTTGTCTCAAGGTCGTAAAGAATTTTGACGTATTTTCTTGTCCTCCTGGATATCACAAAATATCAGAAAAGAACAATGACTATTGTTATCAAATTGGCCGACCATCACAATGGGAATATCCTTGCTTTAGCAGTGGAGCGGCATCGGTCATCACAGATTTATCAGAACTCGAATTAAATTCTTTACTGCAGTCCCTGGTTTCAATGAATATATCTAGATATTTTTGGCTACCCGGAAAAAGACACAAACTTTTTAATCCAGCTGTTTGGAACATCCCAGGTCCAAACTGGGGTCGACGTGTGAAGTCTAACAGCTACTTGCGTTACAGGACGATATTTTTAAAAAATTGCCTCTTACTTGATGTTCAAAAGCGAGTGATCATCACAGAAACCTGTAGTAACATTTACCCTAGTTTGTGTTTCTATATTAACGAATTTTATCATCCGTCTAAATGTCCTGACGGATATTATGCACTTAGATTTCAACTTGATAACGGCACTTGCTTCGGAATTGAAAGCTCAGATTCGATAAATGGTTGGACTTTTGCCGAATTCATAACCGCCAAATGTAAAAATCCAATGAACGTTTCTTCATTGAATGCTTTGAGTAGATTCATGTTCAAAAAAATTGCTGAACTTTCTAAATTACCAAACGAAATTTGGTGCTGGTTAAAATTTACCAGTTACTATATGGCTAGCAAAAATAATACTTTCTTGGAAGACTTAGAAGAACATAATTTAGAAGGTATAATAGATAATGCCGGAACTTTAGGATTAATGAATAAATCACGGCACCTGTCTTGTATGGCATGTGAAACTCAAGTTGTTTATTTAGAAACAGAGTTGATGTTTGAATATAATACAGTCGATAACAATCTTTACCTCACTATATATTATCCTTCAGGTTTATGGAAATATAATAAGACCGATAAAGGTGTTCAGTGTTTTTCCGATGCCAATGGATTTGTGGGTGTCATAAATGTACGTGAACTTGATTTATTTCAATCAAAACAAATAATTTCTGAATCTATAGCTTCTAACAAAGTAATTAACGGTAGTGCAGTAGAAAAAGTAATTTATGTAATAAATCTAGTCACAGATAGATCTGCTCAGTATTGGTGCGAAGGGCACACAACAAATTTCACATTGCTTTCCACGAACAAAATTGTCGTTAATCCAAGAGGCAATGATGTTCACGTATTTTCTGTTACTGTTGAATACTTAATAATGAATGAAATTGAAGACGAAACTGATCTGAATAGTGTAATTCTGTTACTAACTACTGTATTTAACGCAAACAAAGTACTACTAATGGATATTTTAGAATATAATAAAGATAGCATTTTAATATTATTTCATATTCACGTAGTCCTTGAAGATGCTCACAAAGACTACGGACTAAACATAATAGAAAAAATGAATTTTATAAAAAATCAAGCTAATTTGCATTTGCCCCAACATAATTTAACATTGTTCAACATATCGAGTTCGTTGTATTGTCTACCGACCACCTCTAATGACACCATAATGCTTGATTGGGATTTGACATCAATAGGTCAAATTTCAGCACCAAAACAGTTTTGTTTGCAGAGCAATGGCTTACCAGTTAAGCGGCGCTGTCTTGGATCTTATTTGTATGGAAGCAATTGGGGTAGTATTGATGGGATATGCGATACAGCATACAAACCTTCTACAACAACACAATTTTTATACAACTTTTTAAAGGGACAGGAACCCACTTATACTTCTCGTTTTATCACGGATGGGCTAAATTTTGTTCTGAACGACACAGATATCATAATACCAGCAGATATATACTACCTATCCATGTCACTACGACAAGTTTTACAAATTTCTCATGAACAAGAAATCCTTATCGATATGGGAGACATTGAAAATATAGTGTGGGCGATGGATAGAATGATGACATTGGATTGTGAGTACTTGCGCTTAGCACAAACGCTCAATTCGACTAATGTTATATTAAGTTCGGTAAATTATATTATTGAAAATATTGCGTACAACAATCTGACATCACATCGGAACATTTTAGAAAACGAAAACTATCAAATTGCTGTAAAGCCGAATTTTTTAGTACAAATATCGTTCCCAGTACTGAATAACATAACTGGAATAGCTCTTTCTAAAAACACAGAGTCAGATTCTTTTAATGACATGAAAATTATACCGCTTTATAAAAACACTACACTAGACTACGTGCAATCCATTGAAAACCTGGAAGTCGCTACTTGGGTACCAGAAAACGTGATAAATACTTTGATACCTAATTCTAATGGAAGCGTTCAAAATTATACCAATAAGAAAGACATCAACATTATCCTGAGCTTATTTCATACTGACGCTGTATTTCCGGAAGTAAACTTCAAAGAACATGCCATAAATAGCCGCATTGTAGGTGTCACTATACCAGGATTTATTTCAAACTTAGAATACCCGGTACCCCTTATATTCAGAGAATTCAATGAAAGCAGTTCGAACAAATTTTGTGGATACTGGGATTTTAAGCCACACGGACCTTTCAATAATAATCCTGGGGCGTGGAAAAATGAAGGATGCTACTTAATAAGGTCTGAAGACAAATTAACTGTTTGTGAATGCTATCATCTTACACATTTCGGTCAACTTCTTCATATTTCAGACTACAATTTTCCTAGTAATAATAAAATTCACAAAAGGGCATTAAACATTATCACTTTGATTGGTTGCTTCCTTTCGTTAGGAGGCATAGCCGGTATTTGGATCACGGCCCTAATTTTCGGTAATTGGCGTAAAAAACCTGGTACGAAGGTACTTTTACAGCTGTCGACTTCTATCGCTTTTCCATTGCTTTTCATGGTAGTTTATGATTTGGATAACACGATATTTATTACAGAAAACGATGAACATTTCGTTGACGAAGATTATAGAACTGTTTGTACTGTATTGGGTGCTATACTACATTACTCTATTCTTAGTAGTTTCTTGTGGATGCTAATTGCGGCTGTTCTTCAGTTCGTGCGTTATGTCAGAGTGCTAGGTATACGCAGATCTCCAACGTTCATGATAAAAATAAGTATAGCTGGTTGGGGTGTGCCAATAATACCGGTTGCAATAACACTCATTATCGACCCATCAAATTACATACCTGCTCCGTCCCAAACTAGAGAGATTTGCTATCCTCAAGACTTTGCTTTAGTATTTGGTATTATAATGCCCGTTGGTGTAATACTGATTATAAACGTTATCCTTTTTATACTAGTACTTCACGCTATATCGAGAAACTCTGATGAAGGCACGAAGAATATGGACATGGACCTTGTAGGAGCCCAATTGAGATTATCAGTATTTTTATTTTTCTTGTTGGGTTTGACATGGGTATTTGGCGTCTTATCATTCTCGAAAAATTTACTTTGGTCTTATTTGTTTTGTTTGACTTCTACATTGCAAGGTTTTGTTTTATTTATTTACTTTATTATTTGTGATCCAGTTACTAGAAAAATGTGGGTCGCACTAGTCAAATCACCAGCGAGCCGAGGTAATACTAGAAACAGTATCACAAGTCTAAGCGTGACTTAAAATCTTATAGTATTTATTTTAAACCACATTAAAATGTAGCAGCTATTAAAATACTATTATGAAAATGCGAGATTTCTTGTAATTTGAAAAGAACTGTACTTTCATTAAGTTTATTGAAATTTCTATCTTCAAGCTTTTAATAGTATATATTATATAACAAACGTGTAGTATGTAAGCAAATGATCGACAAATTGTTGTTGAAATTCTAATCCTTTTTAAGCTGTACAATTATTCTACTTTATAAAACTTCCAGGATCCTTTTTATATCTTTAAAAATAAACATGTCATATATTTATTAGTTTCTAAAACTAATATTATGTTAATAAACAAAAACTATCTAATTTTTATATTTTAATTATTTTAGTTTTTTATAATTTTTAATCAATAAATTATAAATATAATTAATGCTTCCAATAAATTAATTTTCAAGTGTTTGTTGTTTCACTGTAAATAGCTACAACGAAAATACAGGATACCGAATTCTAAACAAAGATTAAGTCAATTCAATTCGTAAATTAAACATTAGACTGTCACAACTTTCAAGAAACAAAGTCAAATATAAAGTGCGATTAAATTATATATAAAAAAAAACATTACTTAATTTGAATTTTTTTTTATTAAGAAACACAAATTAAAAATGTATTTTACATTTATTTTTTTGTCTTTAATCGGTAAGTTTATTTTTTTCAAATTTGAAACTAGGTACTTACTAATTAAGTAAGACCCCACGGAGAGCTGAACTAGCGGTCGTCGATGCCCCCAAAGGTTGGTCATCCGAATTCCGCAAGGGCACTGGCTTTCACGCTCAGCCGTCTGCCTGTTTTATCTTCTTGTTTTTCGCCCTGTATACGCTAAAAGGAGCGGGGAGACGGTCGAGCCTTGTGGGACTCCGGCCAAGATTTGACATGGGAGAAATGGGGTTCCATCTTATCGATACCGTACCATCGCGCCTTCGGATTTTGCAAGATAGTGCACCACACACGATGGTCCATAGGCTGGCCAGTACCTGCACTATGCCTCCAGTAACCCAAGCCAAGGACATCGTAACGTGAATGTTGCCAGCCATCTTAGACATGCGATTAAAATATCAATTGTACTGTTTCATCCTTGAAATCGAAAATAATGCCTACTTCACAGTAGAAATAGGCATTGCGCCGTGTAGGTAGGTAGTAGGTACACAATACAGTGTTTTACCACCAATAAGAAGTTAAAAGGTCAAACCACAAAATATATGTCTTTAGTTTAACGACAACACAAAATGTGTTCACCGACTGTAAGCCCTGTTTTTTTTTTATGTTTTGTACATTGCAAACAATATTCAACACATTCTCAATAGAATCGCAGATTTTATAAACGTCATTGTTTTAGAAGACAAGTGTAATAATTTTGATAATTTTCATATCAACGTTTTAAAAGTCAGCAATTCCGTCTCATGGAGGGCTGTTCCTGCGAATCAGGCATCGTACGCAATGCGGAGTTCTTATACCGGTCTCGATGAAAGAAAATCTAAAGACACCAAAGAAAAGGCGGTTATACCTGATGAAAATTTACCTAGAAGTAAGGAAACATATTCGTGCGTATTTAAACAAGATCACAAATAGTTGTGCCAAATAAATTTTATACGTTGTGGGTACTAGTCGACGGACGAGCTCCACAGCCCACCTGGTGTTAAGCGGTTACTGGAACCCATAGACATTTACAACGTAAATGCGCCATCCACCTTGAGATGTAAGTTCTAAGATCTCAATATAGTTACAATGGCTGCCCCACCCTTCAAGCCGAAATGCATTACTGATTCACGGCAGAAATAGGCAGAGTGGTGGTACCTACCCGTGCGGACTCATAAGAGGTCCTACCACTAGTAAAACTGTTAACACTGCGATTCCATAAAGATCATTTTGGTGTAGACACAATAACAATTACGTTCATATATATGTATATTGGTATGATTTTTTTTTTTTTTTTTATGATTGAAAGTTTACTGGTGGCCCGAAAGCCTTTCCAGTTTCACCAGGACAGGTGGGCGAGCAAAGGCTCAGCCAAGAGGGGTGGGATTTGCTAACAACTGCCCGAGCGCCTCCGAAGGAGACCTAACAACTCAAGAGCAATTGTTTCGCGAATGAATCTACTACCGGATCGGAATCGCGACCCGCTGAGAAGATCCGGCGAGAAACTCAGCGGGCTGATGCATGGGTTAGGTTGCACGTCGACCTCTTTGTCGAGTTCGACGAGTACGGTTACCGGGGTCCCTAAGCCTGCCCCTAGTATTAGAGCTGAAGGCATCTAATGCAAAGGTTATTGGATCTGATGGATCCGTAAGGACGTGTCTAGGGCGTCGACGGTGACTGGCTCCTGCATGATCAGGATTCGGGGAGTAGTCAGCGGCGGCAACGATAAGGCGATTATCATGACGCATAGCCTTATCGAAGTATCGTTCCGACGCTGACTTCATGTATTTCCGAATTGATTCGAGGCCCAGATCGTCGTGTAGGTCAACGTTCCTCACGAACCACGGAGCCCCGACAGCTAACCTGCAAAAGCGGGATTGTAGGGATTGGAGGGTGTCTATGTGTGTGCGGGCCGCGTGAGCGAACACCACACTCGCGTAAGTCATGACGGGCCTTATGCAAGTTTTGTAAAGTGTCACCTTGTTCCGAAGGGACATTTTACTCCGCTTACAGATCATGGGGTAGAGTCTACCGAGAATAAACGCGGCACGGTCACGGACTGATTTTATATGCGGGCGGAATGTCATCGATGCATCCAGGGTAACGCCCAGGTACTTGACCTTCCTGGCCCAGGGTATGGGTTGTCTAAAGAGAGTAATCGGGGGTGTGAGATTCCTCCTCCTAATACGGGAGGAAATCCGTGTGGAGCTTCCCCTCTGAAATAGCACCGCAGTACTTTTCGCTGGGTTGATGTCTATGCGCCATTTTCGGAACCACTGTCCTAGGGCTAGGGCTGCGCTCTGAAGCTTCTTCGCGATTAGGGACTTATTTCTACTAGAATAGTAAACAGTCGTGTCGTCGGCGAATAAAGCTAAATGGGTCGGCGGCGACCGGGGAATATCGTTGACGAATAAGCTAAATAGGAGGGGTGAGAGGACAGAGCCTTGCGGGACTCCAGCTGTGAGAGGTCGTGGGGAGGAGCGGGTTCCCTCGACTCGATATCGAAAAGAGCGGTTCGACAAGAAGTCCCGTATGATGAGCACGAGACTATCCGGCACGCCCATGTTGAATAGTTTGAAAATCAAACCATTGTGCCAGACTTTGTCGAACGCTTTTGCGACGTCGAAGAAGAGAGCTCCCGTGTATAACGGTTTTGGTCGATTAAGCCCCACAAGAATGTGCTCCGTGAGGCGGAGCACCTGTTGAACGCATGAGTGATTTGTACGGAATCCGAATTGTTCATCGATGAGAATGCCCTTGGATGAGACGAAGTCTCTGAGGCGTTTGTAGAGCAGACGCTCATACAGTTTGCCTAGAGACATGAGGAGGCTAATCGGGCGGTAGCTCGTCGGATGATTTTTTGGTTTACCGGGTTTATGTATGCCGATAACGTCCGCTTCTTTCCACACCGCGGGAAAGATACAGTTCGCCATAGCGGCATTGAAAATAGATGCCAACATCACGATGAGTTGGACGGGTAGAAGTTTAATAACGCGGTTAGATATACCGTCGGAACCGGGAGCCTTGCGAGGACGTAGGTCTTTGATCAAGTCTTTAACTTCTATCGGGGTGACGGGTGGTAACGCATCCGAGGGTGGCAAGGAGGCTCTGCGTTCTACCTCACTGTCTACTAATTCTACATGAACAGGGTCCACGGATTGAGTGCTGGGCGTGCACTGGGTTTGCAATGTATCGGCCAGCAGCTCTGCTTTTTCGTCATCATCGAACGCCGCGAGTCGGCCTGAGGGGCCTACGAGGGGGGGCATAGTTACTACCGTATCTGATTTGAGAGTACGAGCTAAGCGGTAGTAAGACCTTTGGGAGGGCGCGAGTCCTTCTAAGAAATCAGACCATCTGGCATCTCGGACTTCGGCGATGCGAGACTTTACGTCGCGTTGTAGAGCACGCATTCGAATACGATTTTCCGCGGTAGGATACCTGTCGTAGGCGCGTATCGAGGCGTTCTTAGCTCTAAGGAGCTCCCTAATATCGTCGGACAATTTGAAGCGGTGAAGGAAGTCCTCCGCTATAACTTGTTTCGTTGACCTATCTAATGTCGAGGTGATGTGTGACGTTAAGATGTCTATGGCTTCAGCGGTATCCTGAGGAGACGGGATAGAGTCCGGGTTAAACGGGAGCGATGGTGGATCAGATTCAGCCAGGCTGATGCCCAGCGTATGCCAATCCACCACAGTCCTCGTGACGGGAACGGAATCGGGTGGTCTGAATCTAACTCTGAAACTACTTCGATCGAGTGTAAGCGCAGAGTTACGTTTTTTAATAACGCTATGTCGAGTATATCCGGGCGATGCGCGATATTTAGCGGGTAGTGAGTCGGGGTTAGCGGAGCGACGATATCGAAGGCGAGATCATCGACTAACGCGTCAAGCCGCCTGCCATTCGGGGTTGTGGTGTGTGAGTTCCACCTGATGTGTTTACAATTTAGGTCGCCCGCCAGAATGACAGAGCTCCCCATACCGAGCAGCGCCTCGATATCACTGCTTAGAACGATCTTATCCGGTGGAAGATAAACGGACGCGATAACGATCGGCGCGTGTCCCGTCAGTGAGATTCGGCACACTGATGCTTCGATATTAACGAGCGCGGGAGGATCGAGCGGGACGCAATGCAGGGCTCTTCTATAGTAAATGACGGTACCACCACCACGGACAGAGAGCCTGTCGTTCCTGACCATGTTATAGTTCGCGATTTTAGGGTCACGGCGCGCGGGCTTAAGTAGGGTCTCCTGCACTAAAAAGATATCAATTTGATGATCACGCAAAAAGTCAGAAACCTGATCACGTTGATTTGCGAGACCGTAAGCGTTAAAAAATCCTATCGTTACGGATAGGGGCTTTATTCTACTTATATACGCCATTGATTACCGGCGGAGTGAGGGGAGGACGTACGTATTTAATGACGCGTATACGTCGGCGTATTCCTGCACAACGGCGATAAAGTGTTGTGCAGTGGAGGCAGCGCGAATGGCGTCGCCCAAAGCGTTAACGCGCTCAAAGTTGATCGACTGAAAGAAGTCGATCGCTAAAGCGAGATTTTCGGACGCGGTCGGAGGGCAAGTCGCGGGAGAGGGACGAGTCGCGGGGGCGGGACGAATCGCGGAGGAGGGAGTTGTAGCCGTGTTCGTGTACGGCAGCGGTTTTGCCCAGGCCGAGACACTGGGCACCGCCGCCGGAACGAACGCTGGCTTAGCCTGCGACGCAGAGGGTGCCGAGGCTTTGATGTCTGGGCCGGAAGCTCGGAGGCGGTTTTGGCGGGCGACGCGGCGATTTATTTTAGGGGCTCGGGGGCAACCACGATAATTCGCGGGGTGACCCTGTGTTCGACACAGGACGCAGCTAGGCGGTTCCGTCGCGGTTTTTTGGTCGCGAGCGCAGAGGGCCGTGGCGTGATCGCCCAAACACTTAACACATCGGGGGCGCGCGTGACAGTTACGGGAAGAGTGCCCGTACAATTGACAGTTATGGCACTGGCTAGGAGTGCCTTTTTTATGGGGGGCTTCGATGGCGATACCGGAGAGCCTACAGACGGTCTGTGTGTTGAAGGTTTTCTTACCCTCGGGGGTAGGCTGGAGGGTGACTAGAACCATATTATATGGCTCCCTACCGCGACCGGTGTGCATACGGTGCACAGAATTCACTGGAAAGCCCTGTTCTAACAGATCGGCCTTGACGAGCTCTACATCTAACTCTTTAGGGATTCCGCGTATTACAACGCGGAGTTCGCGCTCCTCCTGGAGCGTATAAGTATGGAAACTTATACGTTCCTTACGGAGGTAAGAAGAGAGGGCCCTATGGTCGTCGGGTGTTTGAACCTTAATTTGAATGCCGTTCGCGAGGTTGCGGGCATTCGTGAAATTTATATTTTTGGCCTTAAGGGCCAGGCAAACTCGATCCCAAGCTGCCTTCTCCTGAAGGATAACCGGGGGAGGGGTCTGGGTTTTATTTTGTGCCACCGGACGCGGCGACGGAGTGGCACGGGCTGGGGGCGCAACGGGAGTCTGAGGGCGGGGGCGCGACGCGTTCACGGCTTTGCTAATTTTAGCGGCCGCGGGAGCTCGAGACTCCGCGGCACGCTTCTTACCCTTCTGTACCAGGGTGAATCCATCCGTCGATGAGGCGGGGGCGAGGTCGACCTCCATGTCCGAGTCAGAGTCGGAGCACGAGGAGGCGGGTGCAGGCGACCTACGAGCAAGTGTAGGTGTTTTAGAGGGCGCGACGGAGGCCGCGGATGATCGCTCAGCTGAAACGATGGTCACGGCGGACGACGGAGCAGCTTTTCTCGCCAGTATAGGCGACACGGGAGCGGCGGGCACGACAGAGGCTGCGGTGCTTAATGCAGAAGCTCTGCACGCAGGTACAGGCGACGCAGGAGCAGCGAGCGCGGCGGAGTCCTCGAGAGGGCTCGCAGTGTGATTGGCCTTGAAGGCCAGAAACTCCGAGGCGAGCTGTGGGTGGCGAAGTCGGAGGAATTCCGCGAATACAGCGTCCATGATCGCTGAGTACCCAGGTGGGGCGGCCCCGGGTCTTGAAAACACTCGCCTTGCGGCGAGGCCCCAACTTCTCGGACCTGAGCGGTTCTATTGAACACAGGTGGCAATGCGGCGCGATTACTACAGTACAAAGAAAAAGCACAACAAAACAGAAATTACAAAAAGAAACAAAACAAATAAATACTTGCAGGAAACCACTTTGTCGGCAAATGTTCCACGAACACAAAAATAACTAAAACAAAACAAATAAAAGCTTCCAGGAAACACACTTGGTCGGCAGATGTATCACGAACACAGGCCGCGCGAACAATGGCCGGGCTAACAAAAGCCGGGCGAACAAAGACCGGGCGATCGAGTGGACGATGAGCACGTCCGCACGTGACGGGTGCCTCTATCGGAATGATATTGGTATGATGCGGTGTAGTCTGCCTAATCATAACAGGGTCTGGCCTGGGTTCCCACTCAGGGACGGCCTCTTTGTTAAAAGTGTTTAGCGTCTGGTTATTTTCAAAATTCTAACTCGAAATTGTACAAGTTTCCAAATAACCGAATAGAACGAAAATGTAAACAAGAGATAAAACATAAATGCGTGTTCTCTAAAAAAATCTTGGGGGAAAAATCTTCCGTATATTTCACGTGATCAAGTTAATTGTGAACTTTTTTTATTGAATTAA
Source organism: Bombyx mori (assembly GCF_030269925.1). NCBI lineage: Eukaryota > Metazoa > Arthropoda > Insecta > Lepidoptera > Bombycidae > Bombyx > Bombyx mori. The sequence continues at coordinate 12,933,627 of NC_085111.1, forward strand.
TGTCATATACCGGATACTGTAAAACGATTAAAGAGTCACGATAAGAAATTGCTTCGTATTTCAGAGTACCTACACAGTACTTATAAATTCGGTTGGTGTCCGGGAGACATAACTTATACTAAGAGATTCCTTCACAAAACAGCGAATATAACTCTTAAGACTTGGAAAGACAGTCAGGCAGATTACTTATACGTGAGTTATAATATTTTTTAATTCATTTAAACGCCGAGACAATAACGTTTCATGTTTTTTTTAAATTAAAAGACAATTTTTTTTTACTGCTTGGATGGTTGGACGCCCTCACAGCCCACCTGGTGTTAAGGGTTACTGGAGCCCATAGACATCTACAACGTAAATGCGCCACCCACCTTGAGATATAAGTTCTAAGACCTCAAGTACAGTTACAATGACTGCCCCACCCTTCAAACCGAAACGCATTACTGCTTCACGGTAGAAATAGGCGGGTGCGGACTCACAAGAGGTCCTACCACCAGTAAAATTGAATTGTTTTTGACATTTTGTATTCGAAACTTCGAATTGAGGAATAAATAAATAGAGACTAGACCGTAATTTAATTTTTTTTTTTCAACTTAAGTCGAAATAAAAACCAGCTTCTTGATCGAGAAACTTTAAAATCCTATATTTAATTTTGTTTCAGTTATTAGTCAATAAACACTCCCAGCGTTTCGCGTTACAATGTATTGTAATGAAGGCGTATGTGGCTAGAAAATATCTGTTTCGCAGAAGTCGCCTCCCGCTGTACTATTGTCAGGGACAAGCCTACGTCCTAATGATGAACACAGTACAAAAGATCGAGATGCATGAGTTTTATTTAAATAAGAAACTAAACATGCCTGTTACATTTCTGTTTGAATTTTACCACCCACTGATTTTGTAAGATAAATATTTTAATTTTAAGCATCCTACGTGTTTCATTAATGCCCGTCTTTCCAGTTCCTTCTTCTTCTTGCTTCAGTTTCCTCAATACTGAGGGTCGTGAACACCTCCTCGCAACAAGAGTTTATTCCGGATCATTCTACGCCATTTGGTTCTACATTTTTATTTTTATATATTTTTCTTTCTCGCCTTTTATATATAATATATACGTAAAACATTTTACAAGTGCTTACTGATCATACATCCATCAGATTTAACTAGATTTAGTCAAAGGGATTCTTTAACAACATAATATTTCATTGTCTCATTAGAATTGTCAAGACATGCAGTTTGATTAACGGTGTTCAAACCAAGTTTGGGTCCAGAGATGTCTGTAGGAATCTATTATTGATCGAAGGTAGGAATACTTTAACTTAAGAAGGCAGCCATATCATTTGTTCTTACTTTTAATTATGTTGTATTTTGTAAATAAAAAGATGATTTAAAAGTTGGTGTTTTACAGAATATTTATGATTTGTTAATTTTGAACTTTCTTGACGTACAGTTAACTTTCAAAATATCTTGATAATTTCATTTTCACGTTTCATGTTTCTTTTCTTGTGTCCAATATTAGTGGTTTCTTGCACAGAGTTTTATCATAGTTGGTTATCTAAAATAATGTATTTTTGTTATTATTTTATTACTCTAGTATATGCGGTTCCAAATTTTAAATGCAATATTAAGATCTATGAATATCATTCTATACAACAATGCCACCTAAAGTGTCCTTATAATAGAAGTGATTCGGCATTACTGACATATTTACTTCTAATATAACGAAGGTAGATTTATTTCGATTCTAGTGGTAGGTGAAGTGTTTGGAATATGAAACGCCGCTGTTCCTTCTAAAATCCTATTGTAAATCATAATTGTTAAGATCACAACAAGTAAAAAAGGATTCAATACGGCAAATCCATTAACAAATTTGAAGGCCAAGGATCTTACAAGAGCGAGTTAGCATGGCAACCGCTACTTGCAACTAAATTAACAGTAGTTGCGATACGGCCTCCTCTTCGCCTCCCCGCGGACCATTCCCAACATCAGATCGTACACCTTCAAGCCCCACATACCACGCGTGCCCCCTAGGCGCCGAAAGGCCTAGGCTGAAAGAAAGGATCTACAATAACATCCCAAATTATTCCTGATCCCGTTACTGCTATTAATTCAACTGGATGAAAAAGGTATTTTAAGCCCAAATGCGTAAGTAATTTCAATACTACTTATGTTGGAAAGCATAAACACTTCCAATCGAAAACAGTAACAATAAGATTATCAGCTTAAACAAAGACATGACACAAATTTGTAAAACGCATTTACGCATTCCAGATTTTGTTTACAAATAATATCCTCGTGCAGGGTGAGTGACAAACATCCAATAATGCATTGGTAAAGAAAGATACGAACGAAATACTAACTAGTCATCGCGTACGTTCAAGATGAATTATAACATAATATTTTCTATCATTGGTGAGTAAGTTCGTGTTTTACTCCATTTTGTAATACAAGCAACAATATCTTCTTCGATTTTCGCGGGTATATTAAAGTATATGAAATAATTAAGGTAAAGTATATTAAAAACTAAAAAAATTAAACCTTTACGGCTTAATATTGCGTTTTTATTGTCATTTTATTATTTGCGAAGTTTCAAATACCGCACAGTTTTTATGGTCACGGATGTCTCAGTGTACGAGGCATAAGCAACTAATTAGCTTATCATTTAAAAATATATCAAACTTATGTATTGTATTTGTTATTATGAGTAAAAAACTATAATCCGACTTGATTTTTTTTGGGGTTTGATTTAGGTAACGTTAAAGTTTCCGTATTATAATTATTGGTGACCGGATATTATAAGCCCGTACGGGTATTCAAGTATTTACAATACCTTGAACTTACGTCTCTGGGTGGATAGTGGTTTCACGTCGATGTCTACGGGCTCTAGTAACAACTTTTTTTTATTGCTTTTAATGAGTGGACGAGCTCACAGCCCACCTGGTGTTAAGTGGTTACTGGAGCCCATAGACATCTACAACGTAAATGCGCCACCCACCTTGAGATATAAGTTCTAAGGTATCATGTTTTGGTTACAACGGCTACCCCACCCTTCAAACCGAAACGCATTACTGCTTCACGGCAGAAATAGGCAGGGCGGTGGTACCCACCCGCGCGGAGTCGCAAGAGGTCCTATCACCAGTAATTACGCAAATTATAATTTTGCGGGCACATTAACACTGGGTGGGCCGAGAGCTCATCTTCCCGTGCTGCATTGTTATGGCATTGAATTGAGATGGGTCCATGAGCGACGGTAACCACTCACCATCAGGTGGGCCGTATGCTCGTCTACCTATAATTGCAATAAAAAAAATAACGTTAATTTATTGAATTACAATTGTAAATCAGTCGGTAACCAATCTAATGTACTGCTATTAATTTTGTGATAGCTGCGGTTCGTCTAGTTTCATCGAACATAAGGGATTTTTCAATATGCCATGACGATTTCACACTGAAGCCAGCTGACGGCATTTTAAAGGAGCACACATTTACTTGGCTGGCGTTTGTGCAATATTTACATGGTAAGAACGTTAATACCTGCAGTTAAATTAAAAATACCATAAGAAACTATCTTGTCCCTGGAAATAAACAAAACTTACCCATTAAGCTATTAGTTTGATCTTTTTCTCCTGTTTTGCCGACTGAGCCTTTTTAACCCTTGTTCCTATTTCTGCCGCTAGACAATCTTACGATGCGTCGGATTGAATTGAAGTTTACGTAGTACAAATTGATGCTTCAATTTTGTGCATTAATATGGGCAATTATAAAATTCACATTTTGATAGTTGACAGGTGAACTGTCATTAATACGCTTTTATTAACTTCAATCTTTGAACATGATTTTGACCCCATTCAAAACGTCGGTTTAACGCGAAATTTGGTATACCTACTTAATAAGGACCGATGATAATTCAAAATTAAAAAAAATAATGAAAAAATTGAAATTCAACTAAAAAATTAAAAATAAATAATAGTTTAAAAAAACTAACAAAATACGCTTTTATAGAAAATCCAACTAAGAAATAGAAAACAAATTTTAATAAATTTGAATTAAAAATAGTGTAAGAAAAAATGATTTTATTGTAAAAAAAAGCGTGGGGTGCTTTTCAGGATATTATCAAATCAACCCTTCTACTCATATCTGTTCATAAAATATTTATAACTACTTATACCATGCACCCCACGCTTTTTTACAATAAAATCATTTTTTTTATCTATCACTTTTGCATATAAAAAAATTTAAGATATCAAGCGCCTTTAATGGTTGTTGGAGCAATGTTCTCTTCATACGTTTCAGGATGTTATTACCGAAAGAGAAATAATCCTAATATAATTTATAAAGAATATTCTATTGCGAAGATTATTCCCGTATTAGAATATGTGGAAAAGTGTATCTTAGTAGATAGGCGCGTGATTAATTTGATTTTAAATTTTTTTACAGTGACAACGGGCTTGCCACATCACAGTATAGCCCCCAGAGTGGTTCTCGTGCATAGTCAATTTGTTGTTGGAACAGCCACGGATTTACTTCATTTACCCAAGAACTATAAACTGTAAGATTTCACAATGCAAACTAAATTAATAAGAGACTGAAATGATGCGTTGAAACTACATATTATTATATCCATGAAAGCCTTCTGTGCTCAGTATTTGTCGGTAGTTTTTAGCCAATTTTTAACAAACGTGTTCGAGTCGAAATTTCTCTCGCCGATTTGTAAATTTAAATCATGATAATTACTGTCCCAAATAAAATAAAGTAACACGTTTTTTTTGTAACATAAAAATACATGTATAAAATGTGTAAAAATGTGTGAAGTATAATTATGCTCTCTAATGCGTTGTTAACTCTATTTACGAAGCTATGTAACTTTCGAAGCTAAAAATAAATTTTTATTTTATTTTTTATTGCTACATTGAATGGATGAGTTCACGGTCCCCCTGGCGTTCAGTGGTCACCGAAGCCCATAGACGTCAATCACGTTAATGCCGCCGCTCATTTAAAGACATGATTTCTAAGTCTCAGTTTTGACAGTACAACGGCGGTCCCATCCTTCAAACCGAAATTACTGCTTCACGGCAGAAACAGGCAGGGCGGTGGTACCTATCCGAGCGGGCTTACAAGATGTTCTACCACCAGTAATTACGCAAATTAAAATTTTTGCGGGTGTGATTTTTATTACACGATGTTATATAGATTGCTAAGTATGTATTTCATTAGGTTTTTTTTGTACCTGCCTGCGAGATTCGAACACCGGTACAGTCGCATTACTCGGATTCGATTGTACCGGGCGTCTTATCATTTAAGCCACTGTGACTTCAAAATGTAATAATGTGCCTTCTTCTACGAGTAATAAAAGCTTAGCATAAAATTTCGTGAACTCGTAAACTTTATACTTTCCAGTATAAGAAGTTATAAATAAATAAATAAATAAACTCTGAATGCCACGCGTTAGCAACAAGCTGATGAGAAATATAAATATTCCGTCTAACAAAGTATATATTTAAGTATTTACATATTTAAATAGAAACAATTGGATGATTAGTTCCGGTCGCGCGCTAATAAAAAAAAACACGTATCTGCAAAACTAAAGTCTGTTCTTTGTTTTTCTATTTGCCTACACTGGTAAAACGAATACTGTTCATAGAAATTTATTGTTGGAGTTCTATAATAATATTATTTACTAGGCGCCCTACTGATGATTCTTATGCGGAAACCGAACAGTTTTTTTGGAACGAATTTCCTTACCGCGCTTGTTGCTTGCCGACTGAGGGGACAAACCGAAAAAATTTAATAATGAAAAACGAAACAAAAAACCGTCATTTTTTGCAATGATTTTGAGACACTTTCCATTCAACCTAGGAATCTGAAAGTTTCGTCTATCGATTCAGCATGCCGTCAATTTTGAGAGTATGCTTTTACTATGTTAGTAACACGTATCTGCTTATCCCTGCCACGAAGCAGTAATGTATTCCTATAGGGGTGGAGCAGCTGACATATTTATACTACGAAAGCTCAAACTTTGTTTTAAGGTAGGTAGGGTGGTATTTATGTGTTGTCTATGGGCTGCGGTAACCATTTAACAGTTGGCGAGCCGTAAGCTTGTCTACATGTCTATGCAAGAAAAAATTACTCACCTTGAAACATGGCGGTTGAAATCCCTATTATTTTGTATTGTCATCCACACCGGACAGTAACGTAAATATTTTCTTACATTTTTCAGTGGTAATATTATTTTTGGAGATTATGAGCGTGAAGAAAATGAATGTGATCTGACGTATATGCAAACGAAAATGGCGGAGAAGTGTCCGCGCGCATACATGGAAATGCCCATCTCAGATATTACTCCACATCCTGAGTACTCTCGGCAAGTACAACAATAAATTAACTTATTACTTAATTATAAATCAAATTACAGTAACGATATAAGAAGCGGGAAGTAAATTAGAATGAAATTACGTAGATAATACAGATAGGCTTTCTTATCATGGCTATCTCTATGTAATTGAATATGCAATTTCGAAAAGGGCACATCTCTGAAAATGTAAAATGTTCAGGAAATGAAAAAAAAACGGATTATTTTCTAAAGCAGTGTAAAATTTTAAATATTAACTTTTGAGATATATATTAGCAATTGAAAATTACTGGAATTATTATAATATAAAATGGGTGTAGCTAAGCCGCAAAACTACATGTATATGAAAAAAGGTATTTGACAAAATATGCGACATGTGCCCTTTTGGAAATTGCATATTCAATTAGACATCCGACCTAGGCAACGGGGCAACGCTAAGCCGTCTTTGCCCAAAACATGTATTGCCGGATCCACTTTCAGTGCTTTTTTATGATTTTTAATTCCAAATTTTAAACTTTAAATGGCTCTCCTGTCAAGTTGCAAAATGTCGCTTAAGCTAAAGAGCCTTTCCCCCTCGATATGTAACTATGATATCAAAACATGCAACAGACTTATACGTTTTTTTTTATTGCTTAGATGGGTGGACAAGCTCACAGCCCACCTGGGGTTGTTACTTGGGCCCATAGACATCTACAACGTAAATGCGCCACCCACCTTGAGATATAAGTTCTAAGGTCTCTGTATAGTTAACGGCTGCCCCACCCTTCAAGCCGAAACGCATTACTGCATCACCGCAGAAATAGGCGGGGTGGTGGTACCGACCCGTGCGGACTCACGTACCACGTATATGGCCAGAAACGCTTCTATTAAATCCGTTATAAATATTGATTACATAATTATCATAAAAATATATACGGCTTAATCTTCAATAAATTTACTGTTGTCATTCATAGTAACACGAAATAATTTTCGTTAAATTTATATTTAAAGAAAGCAATAAAACGGCAACTGCTCAACCTGGCCGCGGAAAGATAAATTTTTATTTTACTTCTTATTAAACTTGAGCAAGCAGGTTTCACAGGACACGGTGATCAACTATTAGTAGAATATAATATTTTATCACACACAACAACCTTCCGACTGTTTTAAGTCACACGTAGACAAATAAATTCTATTTTGTTTCGTTTCAATGAGAAATATATGTAAATGAAGCTAGAATAAGAAGTTACAGTCCATTAACGTAACACGTTGGTCTGAATAATATAAAAAAACTAATCTTTCGCACAAAATTAGGATAATGACCTCTGCTTTGTTTGTTTATTTTAATAAACGATATAGCTGTTACATTCAACACGATTGTTTTACGATAACTTAATTATAAAATTGTTTTTTTTTAACTTTGCTTTAAATGGGTGAGCCGATGGCCCACATAGCTTTAATCTATTATGGGAGAACATAGACATCACCACGGTTACGTTTTTTTTAATTGCTTACATGGATGGACGAGCTCACAGCCCACCTGGTGTTAAGTGGTTACTGAAGCCCATACACATCTACAACGTAAATGCGCCACCCACCTTGAGATATAAGTTCTAAGGTCACAAGTATAGTTACAACGGCTGCCCTACCCTTCAAACCGAAACGCATTAACTGCTTCACGGCAGAAATAGGCAGGGTGATGGTACCTAAGCGTGCGAACTCACAAGAGGTCCTACCACCAGTCTACGTACGTTTATCGTTATAAATATGCATAAATATGTTATAATGCATTTTTTTCTGCTGAAAATAAAACGTTAAATTCCTTGACCACATTTTAAGCATTTAATTTTGAAGCTTCCACCGTAGAATGTATGCCTATGTCGGTTAATGATCAAAGATTAACTTTCAGGTTCGGTGTCGGGAACAGCTTAGCTCTTGTTAAGTTACTGCGTCCCTTGAAGTCTCGTAAGTAGCTTTTTGCATTCTTAAATGTCACTCGCTGGGCGAGAATAAGTTATTTATGATAACTGCTTATCGTATGTCTAGCGCAAAAAAACTCAATACTTTTTGTTGCGATCGAAGAACAGTATAAGGCCATTCCAAGTCTACCTTAGCCATCGTGCTTAATATAATTTGTGTACTAGATATGCCACACGGCTTAGTGCCAGTTAAGTTTAAATTCCTTAATCTCCTCAATTTTTACAAAAAATATAATATTAATCACTTACAAATACACGTATTAGCTCGTATTGACAAGAATTGTTACATTAGAAATCTCACGCTCACCAGATAGACATACTATTACCATATTCATAATTTCGGTTAAATTTGAAAAATGATCACCGAAATGCGTTTTTTTTTAAAAGTTATTTACCTTTTATAGAGTACATGGTACCAATTTGCCTACCCTCTCTCGAAGAAAGGACAAGAAAAAAACGAAATAAAGCAGTATTTATGATCGACTACATAAGCAGTAAGTATAATTAATTAATCAATGTATTAGAAAATTTCCAATGTAATTTTGTACATGCTTACTAATTTATTTTTGCAGCCGTTCCAAGAGATTTTGATACAGAAAGAATGGGAAAGAAAACTTTGAAAATGTATACTCATAAAGAATGTCGTAGGCATCGGAGTAAATCGGTGAGTTACTAAATGTAGTCACCTCGAGACTTCGCTTCGCTTAGCGGTTCTGGTATTAATTTCATAAAATAAAAGAGCAAGTAGACTATGTGTTGTTTATTGGCCGTGGGTAGAATCTTTTACGCGATATCGGCGCCGGAGGAACGTGCGATATTTGTAGAACTGCCACCCGAAGTAAATTTATCAAGTAAAATAGCTCTTAAAAAAGATATCCTCTTTTAAAAAAATACGTGGATGTTATACATTAATATAAAATTGAACCGAAATTGCTTCTGCGAAGCACTGCTCTTGCTAGGGTCAGTGTTAACATCACTCCAGTTTGAGCTCCGTAAGCTCACCTACTAGTTAAGGCTACGCTGAAATAGCCTCTCAAGGCTATCAGCTTAGGTAGGAAAAAAAACTTTTAGATATTTTACCTAGGTATGTAGTGATTCAGACTATTTATTAGAAGTAATCCACCGACACTTTGGGACGTCCGTTTAGTAATATGTTGGGACGTCCGCTTAGTAATATGTTTAATTATCAATTGAGATTATTTATTCACATATGTAAATCTACTCGGCTGACAGAGGCTTGGCAGTGAGGGAGTCACGCACGTTCTGTGTAGCTCTGGCTGTGGCGTAAGACCTGGTGCTCCCATCGTGAGTCAAAATGTGGACGGTGGCTTCGAACTAATCGGTGTCGCTGCTGGCGGTGCGCCCTGCACGAGAAGGTCTATGCGCAGGAAGCTAATTAGTGAGCCCCCGCTGTACATAGATGTTTATCCATATAATAACTGGATTGTAAATGTCGTCACCGCCAACAAGCTTCCGAAACCATATTCGCAGAATTTCATGTTGGTCGAAGGAGGTTCAAGTTAGTAGTTTTTGTAAATTTTAGATTGTTCTCTTCTAGATTGTATTTTATATCTTTAGTTTTACTGACAACTGAAATAACGGCTTGTCCGTTTTTAATGTATGATATCGTTTAACCTGCAAGTGGTACATGAATTGTTTACATTGTTATTGATACGCATTCTTTGCAGGTATGGGAATCCACAGTGGTTATCTCAGAAAGAGAAGAAAAATGAAAGCAGGCTGGAAATCTCGAACTTATGTAGTTGGAGACTACTGCTTCAAAACTGTAAAAAGACAACAAAGATCAACATCTTTCTTTTATTCAGAAAACTTTGAAGTTAAAGCGGATCCGCCGGCTAAGCTCAACGTTATTTTAAAAGTAAGTTTGAATAAAAACTATCTGAAACTAGTTTGGAATCCCTGTATTTAAATACATCATATCTGCATACATTTAAATTAAAATTTTAATTTTAATATATAACTAGTCAGGTCATAAGTATTGTCACACAGTAAAAACTTTTCTTTTAGAATGCTGGCCACAAAAAAGTTTATTGAATTCGAATTTCGAATTGTTCATGAAAATAAAAATGTATACTTTTAGAATTTTACTCATTTTTAAATATGGAGTGGACGCTTAAAGAAGACCGTGTTGCAGTTATTGCGTTGCATCGTTGCGGTTACGCGCCAATACAAATTTTTAACATACTGAAAAATTTGAATATAACCAAAAGATTCGTTTATCGTACCATCAAACGATACAATGAAGACTCTAGTGTAGATGACAGGTCAAGAAGTGGTCGCCCTCGGTCTGTTAGGACTCCAGCAGTGATAAAAGCTGTGAAGGCACGAATTCAAAGAAATCCCAAACGTAAGCAGAAACTGTTGGCCCTTCAGATGTGGTTAAGCAGAACCACGGTGAAAAGGGTGTTAAATGAAGACTTAGGACTTCGGGATTATCGAAGAAAAACAGGACATCGTTTGAATTCTCGTCTAATGGACCTGAGACTGAAGAGTTGCCGCGCTTTGTTGAAGCGGTACGCGGGAAAAAAATATCGGGAAATTCTTTTTTCGGATGAAAAAATTTTTACCGTAGAAGAGAGCTACAACAAAAAAAATGATAAGGTGTACGCACACAGTAGTGAAGAAGCGAGCAACCGTATTCCGCCTGTCCAACGAGGTCATTTTCCATACTCGCTCATGGTATGGTTGGGAGTTTCTTATTGGGGCTTAACAGAGGTACATTTTTGTGAGAAAGGTGTAAAAACGAATGCAGTTGTGTATCAAAATACAGTCCTGACGAACCTTGTGGAACCTGTTTCTCATACCATGTTCAATAACAGGCACTGGGTATTCCAACAAGATTCGGCGCCAGCTCATAGAGCGAAGAGCACACAAGACTGGCTGGTGGCGCGTGAAATCGACTTCATCCGGCACGAAGACTGGCCCTCCTCCAGTCCAGATTTGAATCCGTTAGATTACAAGATATGGCAACACTTGGAGGAAAAGGCGTGCTCAAAGCTTCATCCCAATTTGGAGTCACTCAAGACATCCTTGATTAAGGCAGCCGCCGATATTGACATGGACCTCGTTCGTGCTGCGATAGACGACTGGCCGCTCAGATTGAAGGCCTGTATTCAAAATCACGGAGGTCATTTTGAATAAACTTTAGTGTCATAAGAATCTATGTTTTGTTAAGTTCATTTTGGTATATGAATGGTTACATAATGAATAAAGTTGTTTCAATTATTTTACATTAAACATGTGACAGAATTTATGACCTGACTAGGTATATATTTAATGTAATAATATAAACAGTGTCAAAACTGAACAAACATGCATGTTACTGTTTCAGTTATCTGCAGGAATAGACTGCACTATAGTTTGTGCCAAACTCAAATTGCCTAATCGTCTGATAGTGCCAGAAATTAAAGGCGTCGGAGGATACAATATAACAGTTACATTCAAGACAGACTGGTTTCCGTACATATTTTACTTTAATTTGGGTCTTAATGGAAAGAATACTACCGCAGCAGACTTTGCAACTTGGATACCGGAACGGAAGCCAGGTTTTTGGTGACAATACAAGAGCCTCGTCCAAATGATTCAGATAGAGCGTCTTGTTAGATACGATATCAAATATTATTGTCTCTTGTGGAAGAACAACATAACAAAACAATTCGTAGACAATACGAGTGACTCCATATCCATATTACCTTGCTTCTTAATACCATTCGATTAATGGAAGTTTATGTCATCACATCAAAATTTGAAGTCAATAATCTAAGAATTTCAATATTCGACTATAGTCTCTCATATTCAAGCAACTACGAGTATGCGTCTAAACTACGCGTCTAAATACACGAATTTAATAAATAAATCAGTGATTGTGACCATAACTTATAAAGGCCTTCTCAGAACTCATTGTATTTGCAGCTACTTAGTTTTAAAAAAAACCATAGATAATAATATAATGTTCAATAAAACAACAAAATTTTCCTTGGATTTCTTTATGACCTGAAGAGAATTTTTAATTTAACTAGGCAGACTCCACAGATATTGTATCTTCATCGTTCAATCCCTTGTCACCGTTAGCGTCGCCTGGGTAAGACGTTGGAGGCGAAGGTGATGGGGACTGAGGAAACATGGGGCTCTGTGGTATTTGAGGAAACTGGGGAAGCCCTGGTGCTTGGGGAAACTGTGGGATGGGAGGATATGGTATTTGACCTGGTACTTGAGGAATTTGCGGGAACGATGGTAGGCTGGGTCCTTGAGGTATTTGGGGAAATAGCGGTTGTCCAGCCTGGGGAATCTGAGGGAAATTAGGAAAACTTGGGAATGAACTCACTGGCGGCAACGGGGAAGGTGCTTGGGAATTCGATTCAGTTGGATTTGGCTGTTGTTGGCTTTGTGGTGTAAAATCTGCTGAATCAACTACAGCTGTATCTGCATCACCAGTAGGCTGCTGTTCGTCGTTGGGCTGCTGCTCAGGGTTGCCTGCAGGAGCGGGTTGGTTAGATGGTGGACCAGGAGGCAGGGCAGGTATGATTTGTCCTTGAGGGTAAAAAATGCTAGCCGGATAATATGTATGACCGGGTGCGGGAACGAAACCCGGTTGAATTGCTGAAACACCACTAAAGTGAGGCACTTGGTAGGTGAACTGTGGAACAAATCCATAGGGATTGTACGCAACTGGTGGCTGAAAATTTAAAACAATTAAATTAGTTATAATTTGCCTTTTTAGTTTATAAAGTATATTTTACGAAATACCAATGCAGGCAGTATCTTCTCTTGCCATTTTAGTAATATCATTTATTGGCTTAATGAATTAAAAGAACTTGGCACAAATGAGCTCATAAATTAGGATAGCTCAGCTCATCGGACATTGTGTAATTACGAAATTCCACAAACACGATGCTCGATTTTTTTTTTATATTTTTTTTCATTGCTTGGATGGGTGCACACGAGCTCAAAGCCCACCTGGTGTTAAGTGGTTACTGAAGCCCATAGACATCTATAACGTAAATGCGCCACCCACCCAAGGTGTCAAGCACAGATCATAGAAACACAGTTTCTATGATCTGTGGTGTCAAGTATAGTTACAACGGCTGCCCCGCCCTTCAAACCGAAACGCATCTACCCGTGCGATGCTCGTCTTGATCGTCATAGAAGACGCTAAAGCGCTTCTGAGTTAAAAAAAACATTTTAAACTTACAGAATTAATATATTGTGTTGTTGAAAAGCCGAAGGCTTTCGTTTGTGCCGGTATGACTGTGTGATGATTGAGTACAGCGGCTGATAAAGATAATGGTGCTCCTGGCCAGGACACAGCCCCGCCGGCGACTCCACCGAGCACCGCGCACACCACGCCTAAAAGTGACACCACCTACAAAACAAAAATAAATCTAAATATAACTTAGGATTCTTTCAGATCAGGACCATTCTTATTTAAACAGATTTAAGTTGTAAGTAAGCCTATGTTGAGAGCATTGTAAACTTTAAGCTTATTTGCTTTTTCGTATTATTTTTTTAATTCTAATTCTTTTTTTTAAAACTTAATCCTTTTTTTATAATGTGTAATTTAATATCGTTCTTCGCTCTATATCATCACCAAATTGAGATCACACAATCTCGTTCTATTTAACTAGAGTGTAAAATTAGGTTTGTTTTTTAGAAACAACGTCGATAAGTCCACGGTCATAGTGTTAAGTGGTTACGGGAAACCACAACTGGAATAAAGGCTGGCTTACACAGCTTTTTGGTTAGTGACAAAAATAGGCAAATGTTTAGACCAATTCTTAAATGCTCAGAGCACATTCTATCAACATCAAAAATTTAAATATATATTTTTTATTTATTTTAAATTTGATAGATGCTTATGCTAATTATTAAGAAAATTAAATTCAAAAGACCTCTATATACATTAAATTTGTCAGGTTTTAATTAATTTCTTTATACGGTAAAATTATTTAGTTATTTCTTCAAAAACCTGTAACGGTATTAAAGTTGTATAAAATTCGAGAGAATGTAAATACAAACTACTATGTGACATTTAAAAAACCTAAATAAGTACATTCGAAATATTAAAATGAATAAATTAACATTATATGCACAGTTTTATAATTAATTATATTCAAACACAACACTGGCCTTGTTAATACTCATTTTAATTTAATTTTATAAATAACTAAAGTAATTTTTAGTTATTTATAAAATTTAAAAACAAAAATGAAATAGTCCCTATTCGTGTCACTAATTATCACTTATCACTGTCACAATCCGTGATCCGTACCTTCATGACAGTTCGACTGTAGAGATATTAAATAAACGGTTATCTTCGGACTACTCGCTTTTATACCGTATAATACCCGCCCACGATCAAAGAAGAAAGGCAACTAGATGTGACTCGTGTTTTGTATGCAAAAATGCATTGCTCCGCTCCGATTCAATTACACAACTTATCTGAACACATCGGTCGTTGTGTTTGCCTAAAAAATAACACACAAAGTTTTATTGCAATTCATGCTGTGTTTTTGTTATGCCATTTTAGTAACTGTAACACATACTAATGAAGCGAATAATGCCGTTGTAAATATTCTAGTATGGCCATGACCCGATCGATGCAATTTAGGGAAACATTATGTCTGCAAACAATCTGTTGAAGACACTACTTAGACTTAGGCTTAGGCCTCTTTTTATTTATTAATCTATTCTACAGAAACAAGAAGAGCTAAATAAAGTATATCCGATCTGTAAACTTCTAAATCAAACGAATTTAGCTTTTAAAAGTTTTTATATCAATAAAATCGATAACAGCTCTAACATAGTTTCAAATTTTCAAATGTGTACATGTCCTGTTTTCTCACTTGCCTTGGGAGAGGCCTATGTCTAACAGTGGACTGAAAGAGGCTGCTGACGAAGATGGTGAACGATTTCTCAATTAATAAAAATTGTACTTTTCTAGTTTTTTTATAGCCAAGAACACCAAAACTGCTCTTAAAAGCATTCGAAAACAAACACCATACTTTCATCTGCTCTTCTACGAGTAAATACCTACAACACACACATGTGTTGACGAATTGACGTATCAAAATAAATAGCATGAAAACTAGTTATGGACACCGGCATAAAATGAACGGGTTTTTAAATTAACATACAACTGAGTAGACATGTAATTTTATTTTTAAGCTTTAAAGTTTTTTTCTACCAATGCTTTTTATATTACTTGTGATTTAAGTAAATTTAGATCATCGCACTGTTCGTAAGGTATTGCATGCTGTAAAATCAAGATAATTGATTACTTCCTTAAAAATAATTAGAATTATACATGTCAAACCCGGCCCGCTTTTTTATCATTATTTGATTTGACTTTGATCCGATCACTATCAAACACCGAATCACTGGCTAGGTCAAACAAAATATTTTCTGAAAACACCATCGAAGTCGATAAAGCCGTTTCGGAGTCTATAGAGAACAAACACACATAGACTTTATATAAAAACAAAAAACAACAATATAAAAAAAAAGTTTTTTTCAAAAAAAAAAAACCATAGACTTTTATAAAATACTTATATATTTAGACTAATGAAATCCGGAAAGGGAATGTGATTATTGCTAATTGTATAGAAATTTCCCATGGAAATAACAAGAAAACATTACAAACATACGTCCAAATCATTTACAAATTATTGTGTATGCTATTAATAGTTATATGTTTCATTTACAGGATTTTTTCTCATTCAACAAATTCTCAATTAATGAGGTTTCAATCTCAAGAAGAGATATTTTCTCTACTTATATGCTATTTACTTAGTATTTAAAAAGATATTCCTGGCAAAAGAGAATCAGTCGATAGCATTTTGCCCAAGTCAGACCAGTTAATTAAACCAGAAATCTTACACGTTTTTCTACGGACTTCATTGTTGGCGGTAGAGTATGTTGTTAGATCAAACCGATTGGTATTACTGCTCTAATTGCTTCTACCAAAAAAATACCTATTACATGTACTATTATTTTTAGCACTTATTCATTAGTTTGTCCTGTATCTAGTTATCGAATCTTTCAAAGTATTTCCAACCAATTTCAACTGGTCAATACAATAACTTTATAACTATTGCCTGATGTCAAGAACACCAAGGCGAAAAAAAATAATATTCTTTTAATATTTTTGGTCTAGGTATATAAGCTTTTTTAGCTTTTAAACTATACTAGAGGTCCCGCAGTAGTCGAAATTCGACTATAATTAATTGGAATTGTAAGTTTGTACACTATTATGATTGTATTTTATACTTCTATAATCACAAATTTCGCCAAGACTACACTATAAAAAATATTAACAAAGACAAACAATATTTAATCTCAATTTGACAACAGACGTCAAGAACAAAAGTTTGACAATAAATAGTATGCATGCGTGTGTGCGTCAAATACATGGTATGTAGTGTGTGGAATGTTTTCTTTATTGATTTAATGTATCTTTTATGCATTATTTTAAAAAGATATTAGCATTGTGCACTTCTTCTCTATATTCTCTATAAGTGTGGAAAATTTCATACTCCTCCGTCCGCGCAATTTTCATAAAAAGGAATACAAAGTTTTTGCTTCACGTAACAGATCACGAGACAGGCAACGGTCGAGTTTCAGGGACATGACCTTCAGCAATGAAGAAAGCGACGAAGAAGAAGAAGAAGATCTGCGCTAATAAAAAAAACGCATTTATTTTTTATTTTTCATTGAACTTGTAAATTTAATTATAAAACGCTTTTACGGCTAGAACTGTCATTTGTTTTGTAAATTTTAGAATTTCCGTCGTTTCGTTTCCTTCCCAGTTTTCGTGCGGACATCACAAGCCGTAATCTAAAAGATTTATTTCTAGAAGATTTAATATAAAACTTTATAATCTTATGTACGACTTAGAATCTTAGATATGCATAAAGACATAATTAAGATAGTAGTAATTATATATGGACGACTCGTGAAAACCGAAGGGAAGAATTATAAGCAATTTACAATAATAATTCATTCGACATTAAAACTAACGTACCTACTGCAGAATAAACAGAATATACCTAGACAGACACGACCGAAATATGCAGGGCGGCTCACAAGATGCTCCACCACCAGTAAAATGGGTATGCGTAGAAAACGAGAATAGTAAGCAAATTAGTTCATAATAAGTATTGGACTTAAACTAAAAATAAGTTTTTATATATGTACATATATTTTATTTAAATATATTAGCTTAAGCTAATATCAAACGAATCCAACATAATATTATTTTAAAAATAGCGCATCGTTAGCCGCTTAACACAGTTAAAGGAAATGGCTCAATATTTAAATATATTAGCTTCATCCAGCTAATATCAAATGAATCCAACATAATATAATTTTATACATAGCTCTTAGCTTAAAACGGATATCTTAGAAATAGCTCAAGATTTTATTTTAAATACTGTTTACAAATATACAAAGCTATGATAATATGTATGAACTAATGCGATTTTTTCTGATGTTCTACTCCAGGTTCGGGCATAAAGAATTGTATAATCTTATCCTTGAATAGATAGAGAACCGGCCGGATGATTCGCGGATCCAATGGCCCGGTTCCACCGACGTACGAATCGGCCCATCCATTCTTAAACATCTGCAGGAACAGTCGGAATACCTTGATTTGTGGCATCTTCGCTGCTTCAATGAATTTACCTTAAAATAATCATTAAAAATTTAATTAATTAAGATTTCCTTTTTTGGCTAAAATTGACACAATTAAGTAGGTACAGTATTATCAACCTTACATAGATGCATTAAATTCGTGGTAGGACATATTTTGAAACAGTACAGCTTGATTTCAGCACTGTTTCTATTTTTGCAGTAAAGTAGTCAAATGTTTCAGCTTTAAGTGTGCGACTCAATACAATTGAGATTTTACTGGTGGTAGGACCTCTTGTGAGTCCGCGCGGGTAGGTACCACCGCCCTGCCTATTTCTGCCGTGAAGCAATAATGCGTTTCGATTTGAAGGGTGGGGCAGCCGTTGTACCTACATATACTGAAACCTCAGAACTTATATCTCAAGGTGGATGGCGCATTTACGTTGTAGAGTCCAGTAACCACCTAACACCAGGTGGGATGTGAGCTCATCCGCCAGTTGCATTCATGTTGTGATATATTCGGGTGCTGTCCTTCTTCAAACGAGACTTGTGGAGAGGACTTAACGGTAGGCAGCGGCTTGTCTCTGCCCCTGGCATTGCCGACTTCCATGAGCTACGGTAACCACTCACCATCATGTGGGCCGTATGCTCGTCTGCATACAAGAGCAATAAAAAAAGGACAATTTAACCAATGGTTAGCTTGTCTGCCCATCTAGAGAAACAACAACAAAATATTGACTAATGAAGATAGATACATATTATTTAGCATGAATACAATAATTCAACCCCGTATTGAATTTGCAACTTATGTAAACAAACAAACAATAATATTTTCTTCGACCGGACTAGGGGTTACGTCGGAATTCGTACTGAGTTTCGACTCATATCATAACTGGATGTTAACTATTGAATTCTATACGGGCGATATCGAGGTTAATCAAATCTACGAGTAATTGATTTCCCTGAAAAAACAACAAAAAATACGATATTTTAAAATCCATTTAATTGACCTTTATGCCTCTTTTATGTCTCTAATAAAGCAGACTGGGATCAATATTTATGGAGCAGTGGAGAAGGCTAGACAAGGGCGCGCCTCAGACATTGAACTTAAGGGGCAATCAAATTTAACACAACTTAAAGTTAACAAGGTAATTTTTGTGGGCTATTAAAAATTAAGTTTTAGTCAATCACAAATCAATATTTTGTCGCCAGGAACTGTTCTCGTGCTACACCGTTCGAACTATATTAAGGATATCTTGTATCAAGTATAATAAGTTCAATTACAGTTACAGTTAAAAAAATATATTTAGGTTTGCAACATTTTTCATACCTGCACCCGAACTGACCTGCCGCTTGACTCTCGGTTGTAAATTTTCAAAGTTTTTATTACTCTCTATATTATTAAAAATCAATTGAAAATGTTGCTTGAAGGAATGTCCCATGTTGTGTTCTATTGCATTCTGAAATCAAACGTGCTACTACAACAGCCGTAAACTTAAGAAATTATATCATATTATATTGCTATCTGATTGATATAGCAGTTATTCAAATGTAGTTGAGACTACGTTCTTGTCTCTAAAGGTGAACATTCCCATTGGTGTTATCTATGGATTTTACTAATTTCAATTTTCTTCCCTGTATGTTTTTACCATTGGATTTTATTGCATGCAAATGCTGGGATTTAATAAAATTGTCTCATTTATATTATTGCTTATTTATAGAAACAAAATTGAAAGCTTTCTTATTGTCATAATTTGTTAAATGTTTATCAGAGATGATGTACAACAAGACCAGACTCCTCGCATCAAAATCAAATGTGATGGTAGCAAAATCAAGCCTTGAGGAATGAAGTTAAAGTTACATTTAATAACCACTGTCGCAACCGTCAAATTGGAACACAGAATTCATCGCAAATATCAGAATTGTGGTGATACATAAATACATAGATAAATATAATTTTAAAACATCGATGTTTCATCGTCGAAATTAATATCACATCACTTCGTAATACCGTACCCTTTGATTGATTAATTTCTTATTTGGAGACGAAACAACATAACTCAATTTTATGGCAAAAAGCGCACTCATAATGTAAATTTGAAAACGAAACATGATAATTTTATCAAATACTTTGGCTATTCTGTGACAAAAATATTTGAAATCTTGTTTATACAGTTAAACACCTAGACAAAGACATTAAATAAATAAAAAAAGCTGTCCGCTTAGCTCTTATAAAGGTGCTGTAGTAGAATAACATTAGATACACAATGATTAATTTGTTTTCTAAACATGATCACCGGACAAACAAAATTTCGTCAGTTATTTTATGTTATTGAATAAATATAAAGGCTATCTAACAATTCAAATACTTTTAACACATACCTACTAGCTCTTTTTCGATCTGACTGCTCTATATGATTCGCAGGAGGACTAGGGTGACCGATATAATCTTAATGTGAGGTGGCAAATAACATTACGACTAGAGAAAATAACTTTTTTTTTATTGCTTAGATGTGTGGACGAGCTCACAGCCCACCTGGTGTTAAGCGGTTACTGGAGCCCATAGACATCTACAACGTAAATGCGCCACCCACCTTGAGATACAAGTTCTAAGGTCTCAGTATAGTTACAACGGCTTCCCCACCCTTCAAACCGAAACGCAATACTGCTTTACGGCAGAAATGGCAGGGCGGTGGTACCTACCCGTGCGGACTCACAAGTGGTCCTACCACCAGTAATTACGCAAATTATAATTTTGCGGGTTTGATTTTTACTACACGATGTTATTCCTTCACCGTGGAAGTCAATCGTGAACATTTGTTAAGTACGTATTTCATTAGAAAAATTGGTACCCGCCTGCGGCATTCGAACACCGTTGCATCGCTAGATATGAATGTACCGGACGTCATCTCCTTTAGGCCACGTCGACTTCAAACTGGGAAAATATCTGTGTGTCGCCGACCTTAAGATGTTGTATTGTTTGATGGAACGAGGATCTGCCGAAAATCGCAGAAATACTTAGCTACAGGCTGCACAGTACTACAGGTGAAATTTTAGAGAGAACTATGCTCATTTGATTACAAAATTCATAACTAAGTAAGTGTTATTTAACAAAATACTACGTAGACACGTGTAGACATGTACTGAATACTACAGTACATAACTAGCATTAACACACTCGGTAATATAATCATTGTAATGTAATGTAACTGTTTCTTAATTTAATTATATATATGTATAATATGTTTAAATTCCAAAAATAATAACACGCCTTCCGTAACTATAATTGTTGAGTGATTTTAAATCATCCACACTATATATCTGTGGTATATTTTTTCAATCCTTCGAATGCAATAGCGGTGAATTTGACATTTACATGACCATTAGTAACAGTATCAATAGAGTTTAGATATAATCATGATAACATTAATTCTATCGGTATTGCAAAACAGACCAATGCTGATCATAGATTTGAAGACTCGGTGCTAATATGCCGTGGACTCAAATGTGTGTATTAACTGAAGGATAACTAGGGTTGACAACTATGTTTAATATCTTGTTGGGTTTTCGCCATTCGTAGATGTAATTAATAGTGCTTTAACGTAAATGTTTTTATTTGGTACAGTTATTATATTTCTAACCGAATACATTTTTAAAAATGCAATAGCACTAAAAAGAAAAAACCTTGCTAAAATATTTTTGAAACTCTATGTTTAGGAATGTGATGCATCCTTGGTAAAGAAAACCGTAAGATATAAAACCGTAAAACCAAAAATTATAAAATGAAACCCTACAAATATCGCTCATCAATTATTATTTAAAAGAAAGAAGAAAAAGCAAAGTAAGCAAGAAAACTTATAATTACCATTGCGGATAATAACATGTACTTTTAGGTTAGGAATATTGTGTTTTTTTTTATAATAAATAAATTACCACAACATGTAAACTGATAACTAATTTAACGACTTTTAACAATTAAAGAATTCTTAAAATAAAACGAGGTTTAATAGATTAATGAAAAAAGATTTATAAGCAAAAAGACTGGAGCATAGAGGTAACATTTGGCATGATGACAGTGTCGAAATATTGTGGATGATTGGAGAGACGTGTCAAAAATTGTTTCAAGTTTCAGTGTTAAATGTTGAATAATAATTCTAAAATCTATGATGAAATGTGTTTCAGAAAATCAAAAGTGTTACGATAAAAAAAAGCAGAATCAAATTTGATATACAATATTATGTCAGGTGGGAAAACGAACTTCAGTCATATTCCAAATACATAGATACATAGTTATTTGTTTTTAATTTTTTTTATTCGTATGCCGCAGCTGATTCATCGGCCCAAACAAACGACATAAAGAAAACTAGGAAAAAACGTAAGTGTCTGAGGTGAATTGTGTAATTTAAATTCAATATTATATGAAAGGAGCTTGTTAGATTGTCTTTTAAGCCATTACCATTCAAATTTATCGATATTTTTTATTTAAAAGATCGACCCTAAATTCCACTGCACTCTAAACTTCTAGTTATTCATTCCATTTAAGCTGCTTGCTTCAGTGCCAATGCAATTTAATAAAATTGACCTTTGCATTATAGATTAGCACAAAATAGGTTACAACAGTATCTAAGGAATAATTATGTACGATTTCCACGAAATTATTACATTCCACGAAAATAATCGGAAGTGTTCGTAGTTAAGAAACATCTGTGTGTATTTTTGAACACTAGCAGTTGGATCGCAACTGGATATTGTTGTTTGTACATCTAATTGTGCTGATATTTCAAAATTAATTGGTTTGGATTGGCAAATAAGCTAATGGATCACCCGGTGGTACGTTGTTGACATGGCTGATATATTCTACAACACGAATAAAGCTGTTTTTTTGTATGGAAGCTTTGTGACAGAAATAAGCACATTAATGGTGTCCGTGTAAATTCATATTGCGTTCGACCTTCAACTAGGTTGAACGTCATTTTGATCTTACACACTTTTTTTAAGCTTCGATTATCTCCTCCTCCTTGCGTCGGTTTCCTCATTACTGATCCGCTGGATGCAGGCAGCGCAGGACCGGTCTTTGTGGCGAGGCTTGGGGGAGGCCTATGTCCAGCAGTGGACGTCCATGGGCTGATAGATAGATAGATAGAGGGTCGTGGTCATGGCCTTGAAACAGATTGTTTTTTATAGTGCACCGCCATCTGTTCCTATCTGCAGCTGAATGCAGAGCATCGTGCACTGTGGTATCCAGGGCTGCACGAATCTGGTCCGTCCAACGGGTCGGGTTCCTGCCTCTTAGTCGCTTGCCCTCGACCTTTCCAGTGACCATCAATTTCTCTAAGTTGTCACTGTCTTTCCTTGCGATGTGGCCAAAGTATTCAAGAATTCTTCGCATGCAAATGGTGGAGAGTCTAGTCCGGATCTTCAACTGAGCTAGGATGGATAAATTGGTGCGGCGTGCGGTCCAGGGAATACCCAACATCCTCCTCCAGCACCACATTTCGAAGGCATCAATCCGATTGCGGTCAGCTTTCTTTATAGTCCATGTCTCTGCTCCGTATATGAATATTGAAAACACTAGTGTGCGGACTAGGTTGCTCTTGGTGTTCATAGAGATATTTTTGTCCTTCCATATTTTGTCCAGCTGAGACATGGCACCTTTTGCCATCCCAATCCGTCTGCGAATTTCCGGTTCACAAGAGCCATTGTTGCTGATGTTGGAGCCCAGGTAAACAAAGTTGTCCGTTACTTCTAAATTAAGTGTACCGCTGAGCTCCAGTCTGCCTGTGCGATCAACGATCATGACCTTTGTTTTAGATCTGTTTATCGCGAGTCCGAGGTCTTTGCTAATGCGCTCCATCCTGTCCAAGAACTTGCCCATCTCGATTTCGCTGGCTGCCAGGAGAGTGGTGTCGTCAGCGTAGCGCAAGTTAGAGATTTTACAGCCTCCGACGGTAATACCACCATCCCATCCATCGCAAGTTTTCCTGACGATGTATTCGCCGTAAATATTGAACAGGATGGGTGACAGGATGCAGCCCTGCCGCACGCCCTTGTGAAATTTGAACGAGTCAGATGCAGTCCTATCGATTCTCACTACTCCCTGGCTGTTGTAGTATAATGACTGAAGGAGTGCAGTAAGGTGGCGAGGGACCCCCAACTCTGTGAGGACATCCCACAAGCAGTTCCAGTCAACACAGTCAAAAGCCTTACTATAGTCAACGAAACACATGATGACCGGCGTGTCGAATTCGTAGCACTTTTCCACAATCTGTCTCACGTTCAGTATTTGCTCCCTCGTGCCCTTGCCTTTTACAAATCCAGCTTGTTCCTGCGGGATCTGCCAGTCCAAATAGTAACGAATCCTGCTGTTTATTACATGTAAAAGAATTTTGCTAGCGTGAGAGATGAGGGCCAGGGTGCGGTAATTATCACATTTTCTAGTTGAACCTTTCTTGTGCAGTGGGATAATTACAGACCGCGTCCAGTTTTTGGGCCATTCACCGTTTTGCCATACGTGATTGCAAATCTTATGGAGTACGTCCAAGCCATTGTCACCAAGAGCCTTGAGGATCTCCGATGTGATATCGTCAGGTCCGGGAGCCTTCTTTGATTTGAGCCGGTCGATTGCACCCGTTACCTCTGATCTCAGGATATTAGGCTCCAATTCAAGATCTTTCCAGTCGAACCGGCTTTCGGTAGATTCATGGGGAGCTTTATAGAGTTGCTCACAGTAGCCACGCCAGCGTTCCGTGATTTCGTGCAGTTCATGCAGTGGTAGTCCTTCAGAGTTTTCTATGACCCAAGATTTGGGCTTGAATTTTCTACTTAGCAGACGGACTTTCTTGAACAGATCTGAAGTTTGCAGCTTTAGCGCGTGTGATTCCACCTCTCGACATATGCCCATAATAAATTTATTTTTGTCTCTGCGGCATTCTCTTTGGACTGCTTTACAAATCTCAGAGTATTCCCTACGTATCTCAGGATTCTGTAGGCCTCTGGCTTTGACATCTTTTCTGCGCTGGATTAGGCTCCATGTTTGGTCTGTTATCCATGTGGATCTCCTGGGATCTTTTTCTCTTTGAGAGGTAACATCTTCAAGGGCATCATTTATTTTACTTTCCAGATTCATCCACATAGATTCTGCATCCTCCCTCAGTGATAAAGGGGATTTGGCAAGCTTTGTTTCAATCAAATTCCGAAAATGAGCTTCTTCTATTGGATTTAGTGATCTAGGTTTGAGTCGTGAGTTTTGGTGGACAGCTTTAAGCCGGAGGGAGAAGAAGGCGACGAGCAGTGTGTGATCAGAACCACATTCGGCCCCAGGAAAGGTCTTTACATTTTTTACGGAAGATCTCCAGCGCTTGTCCACTAATACATAGTCTATCTGGTTTCTGAATCGATCGCCAGGAGATCTCCATGTGTACAGTCGCCTCTTATGGTGCTGAAACATTGTATTCGTAATACTCAGACCTCTACCAATACAGAACTCCGCAAGCCTTTGTCCACGTTCGTTTCTAGTGCCCAGACCATACTTCCCGATGACGTCGCTAGTTTCCGGAATTGATTCTGTGTTACCTATCTTGGCATTCCAGTCTCCCAAGATTACTGTGATTTGTCTACTTGGAATATCGTCTAGGGTTTTTTCAAGTGCATCGTAAAACCCATCGATATCCTCTTTCGTGGACTGAGCTGTTGGAGCATAAATTTGAACGATATTGAGGAGACAGGGTTTGGTGTTCAGTTTCATTGTTATTATCCTATCCGACACCGGATTGTATCCGAGGACAAATTTGTTCATATTCCGTGGTAAAAGTATTCCAACGCCGCTCCGGCTAGAGTCTTCTAACCCGGAGAAGTAAAGTGTGCTACCTGACGAAGTCGTGAAATGTCCCTGGCCTCGTATATGTGTTTCGCTGAGGCCCAAGATAGGTAAGTTATGATTCTCTCTTTCTTTGTCCACTATGCTCAATTTGCCTGCTTGAAGCAGCCCATTAACGTTCCAGGTGCCAATGCGCTGATGGGATCGCATTGAGAAATTATTTCTTGTAGTTTTAGTGCCAACAGTAGCATGTCCTTCTGCAGAGGCCTGAAGGCTCGCCTCTTTGGAAGCTTCGGTAGCATACTTCACACCATCCGGCCCGGGTACCGAAAGGCGCCGGGCGTCAGCCGGATCACCCGACAAATCACTTTCAAATGTTTCTCTGTCCATGACTCTCTTGGGATGTAATTGTGGTGGGTTCCCACGTCCTTCCACATCAGTATTTTGAAGGGATTTAGTCCTTCACGGCAACTGGTCCCGCTCCGGGTCACTGGTTGGATCCGGGGGTTGGGTTATTTCCCGCCGCCCAGTGCTCGGCGTTGACATTTTACGGTAGGAATGTCCAGCTCTACTCAACCCTCCTCTTTTCTCATCCGGGCTTGGGACCGGCAATGGCAGAGTTATATATAGCTTCGATTATACTATGTAGTGTTTGTTATTCCCTCATCGTGGGTTACATTATTTCACCCGTGTTGGATAGATCCAAACCACAGTACAGTCTAGTTTGGAATACAACGGGAGTCTCACACTATTTTACGGACGCAAACATTATTTCAACATCGGATGGTTGATTTTACTATCAGATGGTTATATTAAAATAATAACCAGAAAAATATCCTACATATTATGAAAAATAAACAAGACCATAACAGAATATGTTTTGTCGGACAGATGCGATACGTTCATTGTTAGAATAAACCGGTAGTCGTACTACTATCATCGTTTAAATTAAAATCTTAGATATCGTCCGACGGTCAAACGAAATCATAAAATTATAATGTGCGCTCATAAACCAAAAGGGAAACACATTTCCCGAGCGTGCGCCCGCCAGCCCGCGCCGCGCAACTCCGCTTTTCACATCGGCACGGGCGAGGAAAATCAGTCAGTCACTGGCAGCCATTCGGCGCATACCACGCGCTCTAACGCTCCCAACACACACTGTTTATTTACCAACATATAACATCGCACATACGACATAGAAGACATCACATTCAAGTACGTTTTATTAAATACATTTTGTATTCGACAGAGACACTGTTTATTCACATTCGTAGTGCTCTATACTAGGTAGAGTGCTTAAAAAAATTACATGTCATAATGATGACGTATTGCGTTTTTTTGTTGTTTACAAAACATTCATGAATCCTTTGAGAATAACTAGCTAATTCTAAACTATAAAACAGTATAATTGATTACAATACGATTTACATAGATACATTGTACATATGAATACACAATTTTCTGAGCATCTAAGGATGCTACAAATGTAATACTAAATACTATTAAAAGTAGTGCTGGTATTTTTTCTTTATCTCTATCCTCATATGATGGCTTTATAAATGCTGACGTAGATGGGCCGTATTTAAATAATAGCTATGCTCTGATAAACCGGAGCGCATATTGCTTGATGATATAACTATGCAGGACGGTAGAAACACAAAACAAATAAAATGAATTAGTAACATCCGCTTTTAATATGTATATTATCTACCCACTAATATACATTAATCGGCAAATTGAATTACTATTGACGACGAATATTTAAATCCGAATATACATAAAACACACCTTATTTGTGGTAGTCCATACCGAAAACTGTTAAGTATTTCGAAATTTTGCAAATTGTTAAATGTATAAAAGAAACAGGAGAAGCGTGTCCGTTACCATATCAAACAATTTTTAATATCGGATAATTAAACACATGAGTATAATTTAAGTGGTACGATTGTCGGTAGCAGCTACTAGATATATAAGCTAGCAGCAATGTTATTCAATATAATCTATAATATATATATTTATAAATACTAATAATACGGTTTATGATAGTAAAAAATTACATACGACATTTTCAAAGTTGTTGACATGATTAAAAACTAACTACGTTTTAATCACAGAATTGTTCTCGTTTTTTTTTTAATCAAAGAAGTTCAGTCTTCAATCGTGTTTTATGTGTACAGCTTTTCGTATGGCGGACGATGCAGCGACGGATTGCCTCTTCGAACGGCTCAGGTTGCACCAGCAGCGCTCTCCGGACGCGACCGAAGTGGCCCGCGCTATCACCGCACGCATCAATGCGCGTCTCACTTCACATGGTAAGCTAATTTGTGATATTAGTCTTTTTTTATGAGTGCTTAGATGGGTGGACGAGCTCACAGCCCACCTGGTGTTTAGTGGTTACTGGAGCCCATAGATATCTACGACGTAAATGCGCCACCCACCTTGAGATATGAGTTCTAAGGTCTCAAAGTATAGTTACAACAGCTGCCCCACCCTTCAAACCGAAACGCATTGCTGCTTCACGACAGAAATAGGCAGGGTGGTGGTACCTACCCGCGTGAACTCACAAGAGGTCCTACCACCAGTAAAAAAGCTTTTGACTTATGATTCATCGGAATATAGTAGGTACAGGTAAGTACAACTCCGCCCAATTCTGCCGCGAAGCAATAATTCGTTCCAGTTTAAAAGGTAGGATGACAGATAAATGGCTAAAATTTACAAATTACTTGTAGTAGTGGGTCCTATGAGCCTGTACCACCATGCGTATTTGCGATGGTTTAAGGTGTGGGAGAGCCGTAACTTATATCTAAAAGTAAAATAATGTTTAAAAAGTTCGCCACGTAACTATAAGTGTGATGTGAATTTGACTTGACCAATAAAATATCGTCGCTGTCAAACCAAAATCTGCTAAGTGCAAAAACTCTATTTTGAATTAACGAGTAAAAACATAGTCGTATAACATTTTATATAAAAATGATTTTTAAGAACTATATCAAATGAAAGCTATAGATAAATATTAAAGCTAAAGACACATAACAGTTTTTTATACGGTAGATAGGGCTGTGAACTATACGAAAAGATCAAAAAGTAAAAATCTCAAAGTGCACATAGTAAGCAGATTTTGGTTTGACAACGCCGATATTATGTGGGGGTACCTCTACAACATTAAAACTGATGACCAAGCCACAGACTAAATAGACCAGACCTACAATTGATAATAGGAACTTATATTCCTTGAGTTACTCTAAAGAAACTGACTAAATTTAAATATCTTAAATTTAATACATCCCCAACAGGTTGCAGTACATAAGTTTAGACACTTTTGAGCTGTATAATGACATTTCGTGACATGTTCTCGTTAATAATTTTGATAAGACATTCTACGTGATGCTTTCAATTACTAGTACTAATTAAGCGCGGATGAAACTTTATACTCGTACATAATATCGTTTGCAGCGCTGATTGTGTATTCGAACCCACGCAAACAGTTTACATCTTAATCTATATTAAGATTTTTATTGGCAATTTTTCATTCTAACGATATTTTGAATCGCATCATTATGCGATTAATTTATAAGTATTATCCACACAACTAACGGTTATTTATTTATATATATAGATAAGCGCATCAATATCAAATATCCGATTTGTATCGATTTCGGTTTTTAATCATCAAATTAATAATCGATTTTAGGATGTGACCAAATCGTATCAATAATAAAAAAATCCTGTTGCCTCAGCAAGCAATATAAAACAGAGTAAATCAGAGAAAATTTACCAATAACAACAAGGCATTTAAAAGATGTGAATAAACGACCTCGAAATATTACTGTCCATAGTAGCAGTATATTTCCAAAAAATTTTGCATGGCTCCAAACTTATTTTATTTTAGCTTTATTTAGCTAAGGGTTCCATGGTCTTGTATCAGCAGTGAAAGAAAGTTGTGCGAGTCGATGCGTTGTAGTAGGCGTTGAATCCTATCGAAACTTAACCTTAAACTTAATCTCTGGGTGAAGAACAGTATTTCTGACGCGGCATGCTCCAGAAAACACTAACTACGATAAGGATGATGTACTCTTTTATTTGTCATTAACAATTGACTTTTTGTCTATAAGTAAAGTTGCGTTTGATTGTCAAGTATTAAAACGTTTTTCCTCTTTCACCAACATTTATCTAAAGAAGAAATAGTTATATTCCGAATAACTCAGTATTCCGTATTGATGAAATAACTTCATTTTCGTCATTTGAAATTTAAAGGGGCGTCGTGCTAATACAATAACTCATTGATTTTTAAAAGAATTTCACCGTTGGGCAATGACGTATTTGATCAATCGTTTCCCAAATATAAACGTATGAATTTACGTTTTCAATGTTAATTGTTATTTATTTATTTATTTTTCACATGTGTATTTATGTATATATTTTTATGTAAGTTTATTATGATATAGCACCGTCCAGTCCACTCATTCCTCTCCCTGCAAGGTTGCCTGGAAGAGATCGCTTTCAGCGATAAGGCCGCCAATTTATGTCACCGACTATTATTTGTTTTATTTGCTCACTCTGTACATATGGTGTTAAATAAAGTGTTATTATTATTAATCTAATTTCATGTTACTAGCTATAATCATCATGTTATAGTACCTATCAAATATTTTAATGCTATTATCCAATATCTCAAATGTTGATGGTCTGGAAAAATGCTATGTTTAATATATTATAATAATATAATATGTTAAATACGGTTCCAAAGGTACTACTATTAAAAACAAATACAAGTTAATAAAATATAAAAAGACAGTGGCATCTCCTGCTCCTGGGATTGTTGCTGTCCATAAATGACCTACCTGACGGTGACCCACCGTCAGGTAGGTCGTATGCTCGTGTATACCGTCAAAAACAGTAGAAGTGCACTTTTCTTCATAAGAATACGGCGAGATATATATGAAAACTGTGGCAAGTTTTATTTAAATGACACTGTATTTAAAAATACCAGTGACACAGTCAATAGATTCGGTTATGAAAAAATAATGTATGCTCCCCCTTTTTAAAAATTTCTAGCTTACTAACGGATATCTATATATTAATACGTGAAGCAAAAACTTTGTACCCCTTTTTACGAAAATTGCGCGAACGGAGGAGTATGAAATTTTCCACTCTCATAGTTTATATATAGAAGAAGTGCACAATGCTAATATTTTTTTAAAACAATGCGTAAAAGATACATTAAATGAATAAAGAAAACATTCACACAATACCATGTATTTGACACACACACGCATGCATACTATTTGTTTATTGTCAAATTTTTCTTATTGCATAAAGTCTATGGTCAATTTGAGAATAGATTAAATATTCTTTGTCTTTGTTAATATTTGTCTAAAGTGTAGTCTTGGCGAAATCTGTGATTGTAGAAGTATAATAAATAGTCTTTGACAATAGAACCATAATATTATTCAAACTTATAATTTCAATTAATTATAGTCGAATTTCGACTACCGGCGGACCACTAGTATTTATTAATTACCCAGGCTACATTTTTAATCTTTTCGAAAATATTGAAAAAGACTGGATTAAATTCATTTAAATTTTAAACTGCGTCTATAAATTAATTCCGAAAAAGTTTTATAAAACTTTGTCCATAGCATAAATCAGCATTCCAAAACCATTTTTGGAATAATTAATGTTCCACTGTTTCCTGATTCGGTCGTAGTTGTGCTTTTTGTCTAGACCATTTATTTCTTGTGATATGCCCAATTTATTAAATCTTATTAATTCTTTGGAGTTTTGCATAAAAATGTTTTTATTGTTTTTATTATTTTAAATATAAACATACAAACACTTTCATACTTTATCTAAGTATTTCAATACCTCCGATGTATCTTCTGAATTTTTAATTAAAAATATAATCTTTCGTAGTCTCAATATTGTAAATTATTAAAACTATAATAGTAAAATCTGCTTCTCAATACACCAGGTCATTCACCTATCTAAATTATAATAGAAACGATTGTCTTTGACCTATCTGTGCTAAGATTTGTTTGTTAAAGTATGAATTCGAAATTTTAAACACAGTATTAGAATTGAAAGTAGGGAAATATAATACACATAATGGACCAATGAATTGAGAGTCGACTTAAAAAAAGGTTGAGGGATTCGTTACACTGCATTTATTAATTAAATGAAATGGATTGAAAGATTAAAGATAAGATTGGAAATTTAGATTGGATTGGATTGGAAAATCGATTGATAGATTTAAGATAAAATTTAAAATATAAAAAATTGAACAATTCAGAATTAGATTAAAACACATATTGAATAAATGCGCAATATCATTAAAATCATATTAAAATTTAACACGTTAGTGTACTGCTATAGTAACTGCATGTTGGCGTGATGCCCAAAATTGTTTTCTGCGGCATCTCACAGCGAAACGTCAAAAATACCAGAAAGTGATAATTGAAGTACCTACAGTAATTAACTTACCGAATATTCTTAAATGCTCTATAGTTTGCGAAATACACGATTGTGCCAATTTTCAAAGACAGACAACACATTAATCCGGATAAGATCTAAATTAGGCTTACAACTTACGCAAAAGCTTAACAATTCTTTTAAAAAGTTTCGTGCAGGCACGAAGTTTGCATGTCTGACGAATGTTGATAACTTGAGCGTAAGCTCTCAAAACTTTAACTTTTGCTTCAATGTCTTCATTTATACGTAAGTATACAATTTATTTTCATGCTTAAACTAGTTCCATTTAAGTAAGTTTCCGAAAGTAATTTTTGGGTGTCTTTTTTTCCCTACCTATGCTGATAGCCTTGAGAAGCTATTTCAGCTTCTCCTTGACGTGTAGGTGAGCTCACGGGGCTCAAACCGGGAGTGTTTCTAACACTGACCCTAGCAAGAGCAGTGCTTCGCAGAATCTACCACCGGATCGGAAACACGACAAAATGAGAAGATCCGGCGAGAAACTCAGTGGGCTACAGGGTGTCTTGAAAAATATGGAACGACCACCAAGTATACCTCCCTTAGACATATAAGTTCCCCTTTTGTAGCAATGGTAGAAAATTATTCGTATCTCTTAAAAAACTTTAGTGAAGTCATAAAAACCAAGGCACACCGAATTTAAATAAGACTTGCAATCTAAATCACTTGTATCAAATCTAATTTAAATCCTAATGGCAAAATCACAAAAATACTCTCAGATGACGTCATTTCGTTTAATGTAATGTAAGAATAAAAATTAAAGACTTCAGGGCGAGGAAGCGTCTGTCATTCCGATAGAGGCACCCGTCACGTGCGGACGTGCTCATCGTCCACTCGATCGCCCGGTCTTTGTTCGCCCGGCTTTTGTTAGCCCGGCCATTGTTCGCGCGGCCTGTGTTTGTGGTACATCTGCCGACTAAGTGCTCTTTCTGGAAGTTTTTATTTGTTTTGTTTCCTTTTGTTGTTTCTGTGTTCGTGGTACATCTGCCGACAAAGTGGTTTCCTGCAAGTATTTATTTGTTTTGTTTCTTTTCGTAATTTCTGTTTTGTTGTGCTTTTTCTTTGTCCTGTAGTAATCGCGCCGCATTGCCACCTGTGTTCAATAGAACCGCTCAGGTCCGAGTAATTGGGGCCTCGCCGCAAGGCGAGTGTTTTCAAGACCCGGGGCCGCCCCACCTGGGTACTCAGCGATCATGGACGCTGTATTCGCGGAATTCCTCCGACTTCGCCACCCACAGCTCGCCTCGGAGTTTTTGGCCTTCAAGGCCAATCACACTGCGAGCCCTCTCGAGGACTCCGCCGCGCTCGCTGCTCCTGCGTCGCCTGTACCTGTGTGCAGAGCTTCTGCATTGAGCACCGCAGCCTCTGTCGTGCCTGCCGCTCCCGTGTCGCCTATACTGGCGAGAAAAGCTGCTGCGTCGTCCGCCGTGACCATCGTTTCAGCTGAGCGATCATCCGCGGCCTCCGTCGCGCCCTCTAAAACACCTACACTTGCTCGTAGGTCGCCTGCACCCGCCTCCTCGTGCTCCGACTCTGACTCGGACATGGAGGTCGACCTCGCCCCCGCCTCATCGACGGATGGATTCACCCTGGTACAGAAGGGTAAGAAGCGTGCCGCGGAGTCTCGAGCTCCCGCGGCCGCTAAAATTAGCAAAGCCGTGAACGCGTCGCGCCCCCGCCCTCAGACTCCCGTTGCGCCCCCAGCCCGTGCCACTCCGTCGCCGCGTCCGGTGGCACAAAATAAAACCCAGACCCCTCCCCCGGTTATCCTTCAGGAGAAGGCAGCTTGGGATCGAGTTTGCCTGGCCCTTAAGGCCAAAAATATAAATTTCACGAATGCCCGTAACCTCGCGAACGGCATTCAAATTAAGGTTCAAACACCCGACGACCATAGGGCCCTCTCTTCTTACCTCCGTAAGGAGCGTATAAGTTTCCATACGTATACGCTCCAGGAGGAGCGCGAACTCCGCGTTGTAATACGCGGAATCCCTAAAGAGTTAGATGTAGAGCTCGTAAAAGCCGACCTGTTAGAACAAGGCCTACCAGTGAATTCTGTGCACCGTATGCACACCGGTCGCGGTAGGGAGCCATATAATATGGTTCTAGTCGCTCTCCAGCCTACCCCCGAGGGTAAGAAAATCTTTAACACACAGACCGTCTGTAGGCTCTCTGGTATCGCTGTCGAAGCCCCCCATAAAAAAGGCACTCCTAGCCAGTGCCATAACTGTCAATTGTACGGGCACTCTTCCCGTAACTGTCACGCGCGCCCCCGATGTGTTAAGTGTTTGGGCGATCACGCCACGGCCCTCTGCGCTCGCGACCAAAAAACCGCGACGGAACCGCCTAGCTGCGTCCTGTGTCGAACACAGGGTCACCCCGCGAATTACCGTGGTTGCCCCCGAGCCCCTAAAATAAATCGCCGCGTCGCCCGCCAAAACCGCCTCCGAGCTTCCGGCCCAGACATCAAAGCCTCGGCACCCTCTGCGTCGCAGGCTAAGCCAGCGTTCGTTCCGGCGGCGGTGCCCAGTGTCTCGGCCTGGGCAAAACCGCTGCCGTACACGAACACGGCTACAACTCCCTCCTCCGCGATTCGTCCCGCCCCCGCAACTCGTCCCTCTCCCGCGACCTGCCCTCCGACCGCGTCCGACAATCTCGCTTTAGCGATCGACTTCTTTCAGTCGATCAACTTTGAGCGCGTTAACGCTTTGGGCGACGCCATTCGCGCTGCCTCCACTGCACAACACTTTATCGCCGTTGTGCAGGAATACGCCGACGTATACGCGTCATTAAATACGTACGTCCTCCCCTCACTCCGCCGGTAATCAATGGCGTATATAAGTAGAATAAAGCCCCTATCCGTAACGATAGGATTTTTTAACGCTTACGGTCTCGCTAATCAACGTGATCAGGTTTCTGACTTTTTGCGTGACCACCAAATTGATATCTTTTTAGTGCAGGAGACCCTACTTAAGCCCGCGCGCCGTGACCCTAAAATCGCGAACTATAACATGGTCAGGAACGACAGGCTCTCTGCCCGTGGTGGTGGTACCGTCATTTACTATAGAAGAGCCCTGCATTGCGTCCCGCTCGATCCTCCCGCGCTCGCTAATATCGAAGCATCAGTGTGCCGAATCTCACTGACGGGACACGCGCCGATCGTTATCGCGTCCGTTTATCTTCCACCGGATAAGACCGTTCTAAGCAGTGATATCGAGGCGCTGCTCGGTATGGGGAGCTCTGTCATTCTGGCGGGCGACCTAAATTGTAAACACATCAGGTGGAACTCACACACCACAACCCCGAATGGCAGGCGGCTTGAC
Organism: Bombyx mori; assembly: GCF_030269925.1. Taxonomy (NCBI): domain Eukaryota; kingdom Metazoa; phylum Arthropoda; class Insecta; order Lepidoptera; family Bombycidae; genus Bombyx; species Bombyx mori. The sequence goes on from NC_085111.1 coordinate 12,969,189, forward strand.
GCGTTAGTCGATGATCTCGCCTTCGATATCGTCGCTCCGCTAACCCCGACTCACTACCCGCTAAATATCGCGCATCGCCCGGATATACTCGACATAGCGTTATTAAAAAACGTAACTCTGCGCTTACACTCGATCGAAGTAGTTTCAGAGTTAGATTCAGACCACCGTCCCGTCGTTATGAAGCTCGGTCGCGCTCCCGATTCCGTTCCCGTCACGAGGACTGTGGTGGATTGGCACACGCTGGGCATCAGCCTGGCTGAATCTGATCCACCATCGCTCCCGCTTAACCCGGACTCTATCCCGTCTCCTCAGGATACCGCTGAAGCCATAGACATCTTAACGTCACACATCACCTCGACATTAGATAGGTCATCGAAACAAGTTGTAGCGGAGGACTTCCTTCACCGCTTCAAATTGTCCGACGATATTAGGGAACTCCTTAGAGCTAAGAACGCCTCGATACGCGCCTACGACAGGTATCCTACCGCGGAAAATCGTATTCGAATGCGTGCCCTACAACGCGACGTAAAGTCTCGCATCGCCGAAGTCCGAGATGCCAGATGGTCTGATTTCTTAGAAGGACTCGCGCCCTCCCAAAGGTCTTACTACCGCTTAGCTCGTACTCTCAAATCGGATACGGTAGTAAGTATGCCCCCCCTCGTAGGCCCCTCAGGCCGACTCGCGGCGTTCGATGATGACGAAAAAGCAGAGCTGCTGGCCGATACATTGCAAACCCAGTGCACGCCCAGCACTCAATCCGTGGACCCTGTTCATGTAGAATTAGTAGACAGTGAGGTAGAACGCAGAGCCTCCTTGCCACCCTCTGATGCGTTACCACCCGTCACCCCGATGGAAGTTAAAGACTTGATCAAAGACCTACGTCCTCGCAAGGCTCCCGGTTCTGACGGTATATCCAACCGCGTTATTAAACTTCTACCCGTCCAACTCATCGTGATGTTGGCATCTATTTTCAATGCCGCTATGGCGAACTGTATCTTTCCCGCGGTGTGGAAAGAAGCGGACGTTATCGGCATACATAAACCCGGTAAACCAAAAAATCATCCGACGAGCTACCGCCCGATTAGCCTCCTCATGTCTCTAGGCAAACTGTATGAGCGTCTGCTCTACAAACGCCTCAGAGACTTCGTCTCATCCAAGGGCATTCTTATCGATGAACAATTCGGATTCCGTACAAATCACTCATGCGTTCAACAGGTGCACCGCCTCACGGAGCACATTCTTGTGGGGCTTAATCGACCAAAACCGTTATACACGGGAGCTCTCTTCTTCGACGTCGCAAAAGCGTTCGACAAAGTCTGGCACAATGGTTTGATTTTCAAACTATTCAACATGGGCGTGCCGGATAGTCTCGTGCTCATCATACGGGACTTCTTGTCGAACCGCTCTTTTCGATATCGAGTCGAGGGAACCCGCTCCTCCCCACGACCTCTCACAGCTGGAGTCCCGCAAGGCTCTGTCCTCTCACCCCTCCTATTTAGCTTATTCGTCAACGATATTCCCCGGTCGCCGCCGACCCATTTAGCTTTATTCGCCGACGACACGACTGTTTACTATTCTAGTAGAAATAAGTCCCTAATCGCGAAGAAGCTTCAGAGCGCAGCCCTAGCCCTAGGACAGTGGTTCCGAAAATGGCGCATAGACATCAACCCAGCGAAAAGTACTGCGGTGCTATTTCAGAGGGGAAGCTCCACACGGATTTCCTCCCGGATTAGGAGGAGGAATCTCACACCCCCGATTACTCTCTTTAGACAACCCATACCCTGGGCCAGGAAGGTCAAGTACCTGGGCGTTACCCTGGATGCATCGATGACATTCCGCCCGCATATAAAATCAGTCCGTGACCGTGCCGCGTTTATTCTCGGTAGACTCTACCCCATGATCTGTAAGCGGAGTAAAATGTCCCTTCGGAACAAGGTGACACTTTACAAAACTTGCATAAGGCCCGTCATGACTTACGCGAGTGTGGTGTTCGCTCACGCGGCCCGCACACACATAGACACCCTCCAATCCCTACAATCCCGCTTTTGCAGGTTAGCTGTCGGGGCTCCGTGGTTCGTGAGGAACGTTGACCTACACGACGACCTGGGCCTCGAATCAATTCGGAAATACATGAAGTCAGCGTCGGAACGATACTTCGATAAGGCTATGCGTCATGATAATCGCCTTATCGTTGCCGCCGCTGACTACTCCCCGAATCCTGATCATGCAGGAGCCAGTCACCGTCGACGCCCTAGACACGTCCTTACGGATCCATCAGATCCAATAACCTTTGCATTAGATGCCTTCAGCTCTAATACTAGGGGCAGGCTTAGGGACCCCGGTAACCGTACTCGTCGAACTCGACAAAGAGGTCGACGTGCAACCTAACCCATGCATCAGCCCGCTGAGTTTCTCGCCGGATCTTCTCAGCGGGTCGCGATTCCGATCTGGTAGTAGATTCATTCGCGAAACAATTGCTCTTGAGTTGTTAGGTCTCCTTCGGAGGCGCTCGGGCAGTTGTTAGCAAATCCCACCCCTCTTGGCTGAGCCTTTGCTCGCCCACCTGTCTTACGTGTCTGACGACGTCATTTATCTAGTATCGTTATCGTCTCCTGTATATAAAATCGTAATTTATCTTTTAACAGTTAAATAAGATTTAATGAAGTAATCATGAAAAGTGTTACACAACAAAATTTCAACAAAATTTTGATGTTTGAAAAAATATTCGATTTCCACATAAAATTTAAATACTGAACTCAGTTTTAAGATCTATAGAACTATTATTTTTTGAAACGTATAAAGTGTTATCTAAAACTGTACTTACTCTCCATTGTTTCATAAGCTGGTCTAAGTAATTGTTAGCAAATGTAGTTCACAGGCATAAACCTTCAATCCAATTTAGGGTAGAACATCGTTTGACTTGCGGCAATAATGGTCGGTGCGTGTCTTGCGACCCTGAGAAACAATCAAGCCGTGAAATACGATAAAATCAGATACTAAGGTGTCATTACTGCATAGCGGCATCGCGTGTTGATAGGCAGTATTAGGATTCGGTGCAATCGGCCCCCGGCCAAAATGCCCGTCCCATCTCGTGCCGCCCTCGATACGTGTTACCATTAATTTATTTCACTCTATACGTACCTTATTATCGGTTGATTGTTACAAACGGGTACAGTCTGTACCAGGGGGGAAATGAAACGAACCGTGCTATTTTAATAGAGTGTGACGAGGGTTGCTTTGTTGACACTCGATGGGGCTACTACTCGGCAAATAGATTGTTATTCAAACATCCACGCTTAATATTATAAATGCGAAAATAATTTTGTTTATCGCGTTACGCAACCTAAGTGCTCAACTGATAATCATGAGATTTTTCAAACATGTTTTCGGAGGTATATAACGAAGAACATAGGGTATCTAATTTATCCAGAAAAAGCGATTCCCGGGGAATTTTATCCTAAACTAGCTAAGCCGGCAGACTCCGTAGTGCCTCAATCGATAAATAAAAGACCTAAACTTTTGCATAAAATAAACTTAAAACAAACAAAAGAAATCCGTCCGACGGGGGACATATCAAAGGAATAACAAAATTGTTATTTTTATTTAATTCCGAGCATTTTCATATTTATTTACCTTTTAAACTTTCTTTGGACTTCCACAAATAATTCAAGACCAAAATAAGCTAAATGGGACATATCAAAGGAATAACAAAATTGTTATTTTTATTTAATTCCGAGCATTTTCATATTTATTTACCTTTTAAACCTTCTTTGGACTTCCACAAATAATTCAAGACCAAAATAAGCTAAATCGGTTCAGCCGTTCTCGAGTTTTAGCGAGACTAACGAACAGCAACTCATTTTTAAGCTATTGCATAAATTTTATCGCGGGCCTTGAGCGCGGCTTGAGAGCGGAGTCATGAAATTCCGTAACGAAAAAAACCTTCCACCCCTCACTACGCCTACTATGTAGCTCGCATTCAACACCTTTACACGTTGCGCTTGTGTAGTGTTAAAGTAAGAAGTCTATACGCCGATTTATGCACTATCAAAATATGTGATGTAATTTCCTGGGTAACACAACGATAGCGCGATTCAGATTTTCGTCAAGCGCCATCTATCGGCGACAAACGGAATTGTAAAATAGAAAATTATATCACATTACAATGCGTTGGGCGTGCCATTTTCTATCGCTTAGTCGAAGAATTTTATTACTACTCCTACTACTCATTCAGTGATTGGAGTGGCATTAAAAATAAACTAGCTAAACCGTTGATTCTGGGCGAATGAGAGTTAGAACTAGCATCCAAAGGCGTGTCTCTATCCCATGTAGTGCCCTCTAGTGAGTGCGCGGTCAAAATGGAATACTCACAATGTAGCAGATTCATTGAAAGTTAGCCCACTGAGTTTCTCGCCGGGTCTTATTTTATTGTTCTTTTAATATTAAATTATTGTTTATAATTGAATAAGTTGATAAAAACGCTATGCAATAGCTTTACCGCGGCAGTCTCCGAGTGCTACACGTCTTTTTTATATATATAGATTAGTACGAGCGAAGCCTTTGGTTAGTAATTAGGATAAAATTGGGAATCCAGTGACCGTTTGTCGTGTCTCAAAAACCTAATAAATGGATGGTTGGATAAAATTTCAACTGATTTACCTATTTTTAATTACCTAGAGCAAGCCTTCTAAATTGTTTAAAAATAAGACTTCAAAGAAAAATTTGTTTATTTTATTTCACTCTAGATAAGACCACTGTAGAAACCTCTCGACAATCATGGATTATGAAATGTCAGTTTTAAATTTAGAATACTCAAACTACATACACATATTATGAAACACCATTAAATACAACCCGGCTATCTATATATTAATACGTGAAGCAAAAACTTTGTATCCCTTTTTACGAAAATTGCGCGGACGGAGTATGAAATTTTCCACACTTATAGAGAATATAGAGAAGAAGTGCACAATACTATTTTTTTTTTTAATTATGCATAAAAGTTACATTAAATCAATAAGGAAAACATTACACACACTACATACCATGGATTTGACGCACATACTCATGCATACTATTTATTGTCAAACTTTTGTTCTTGACGTCTGTTGTCAAATTGAGAATAGATTAAATATTGTTTGTCTTGTTAATATTTATATAGTGTAGTCTTGGCGAAATTTTTGATTATAGAAGTATAAAATACAATCTTATTAGTGTACAAACTTACAATTCCAATTAATTATAGTCGAATTTCGACTACTGCGGGACCTCTAGTTTCTATAAATCAAGCTCTGCCTTAAAACCGGTCACTCCGACATCAAATTCAAGAGCCCTATTAAACATTCTCTGTAGGAACATTCAATTTTTTTTCTTTATCAAACAATAGTGCTGCGCTGGGTGGTCCCATGCACATGGGAAATCCGTTTAATTGTAATTGTAATGGTTTTTTTTTGACGGCTGCATTGTTTTGAAGCTAGCCCACCTATAATAATTATAAATGTAACATAAACATAGCAAAAACTGTGTAGACTCCAAGAATCACTATTTCTACACTTACATTTCAATTACTTTACGAAAGCAAATAATTACAATTATTTCCTAAAAAAAAATATGGGTTCAGGAGGGTAGATAAAGCTCGCAGACCACCTTCTTTTAAATGACCTATCATGATAATAAAACCGAATTATCTGTTAATTGAAGATTTTGAATATTGTATATGTATCTAAGTATGTTTGTATGTTTGTGAAAATTAACAAAAAAGTTCTACAGCAATTTTACTGAAACGTTTAAACAATTGTGATTATAATAAAAAAAGAATAGATACATATAATAACAATAATAATACAGATAATAATAATTTCTTTCGCCAACTATAGAATCCGATTTACGGTGAGCTCAATTAAAAAATGTAACTATGTATAATTTGTAGTTATAATCAATGAACTAGTGAATATACTTAGTCTGGCCATAAATACTGTTACAATTAAAAATAAACAAAATATTACATTTGAATTTGGAATCTGTCATTTTTATATGATTACCTACTCATTGAGTTTTCTCATTTTGGCGCCAATACATTGTACAATATTTTGCGATATTAAAATGGAGTGGGGTGATAAAGAGAACCGAATCGCTGTGATTGCATTACACAAAGTAGGTATGGAGCCAAATGCAATTTTTAAAACTCTCCGTACGCTTGGTATTAGTAAAATGTTTGTGTACCGGGCTATTAATAGGTGCAATGAGTCCACCTCTGTTTATGACAGAAAAGATCTGGCCGTCCACGTAGTGTTCGTACAAAAAAGGTGGTCAAAGCAGTATATTTATGTATTAAACTAACACATTGTAAAAGTAATAAATGTTATTTGCCATAGAATTTTTTTTCCTTTGTCTCAGTATTTATGGCAAGACTAGGTAAATTCACTAGTTCATTGATTATAACTACAAATTATACATAGTTACAGTTATAGACTGGTGAACGATCTCACTGCTCATCTTGTATTAGATAGTAACTGGAGCCCCATACATAAACTTCATAACGCGAATGCCCTAATCCAACTTGAGCCATGAGTTTTAATTGTCTATTGTGTAGTCCAACGATTACCCCACTTAGAGCAGAAATAGGCAGGATGGTGTTACCTATCCGTCCGCGAACACAGGAAACCTTACTACCAGTATCTTTTTTTATTTTTTATTTATTGCTTAGATGGGTGGACGAGCTCACAGCCCAACTGGTGTTAAGTGGTTACTGGAGCCCATAGACATCTACAACGTAAATGTGCCACCCACCTTGAGATATAAGTTCTAAGGTCTCAAGTATAGTTACAACGGTTGCCCCGCCCTTCAAACCGAAACGCATTACTACTTCACGGTAGAAATAGGCAGGGCGGTGGTACCTACCCGTGCGGACTCACAAGAGGTCCTACCACCAGTAAAATCTACCACGTATATTACATTTATTACGGGTTTATTTTGTATTCGATGACGTTTTTTATTTATTGAATAGATATGTGGACGAGATCACTGCCCGCCTGGTGTTAAGTGGTTACCGGACACCCACCTTTGAGATATGAGTTCTAAAGTCTCAGTATAGTTGCGACAGCTGCCCCGCTCTTCAAACCGAAACGCATTACTGCTTCACGGCTGAAATATGCCGGGTGGTGGTACCTACTCGTGCGGACTCACAATTCGTCCTACATCAGTAATTACACAAATTATGGGTTTGATTTTTATTGCACGATGTTATTCTTACATCATGGAAAGCATTTGTGAACGTGCGCTTCGTACGTATTTCATTGGAAAAATTGGTACCTGTGGCCTGTGGGATTTAAAAACCCACAATCAAAATAGCATCGATTGATACGGAGTGCCTAGTCCGGGCGTCTTATCCTTAAGCCACTATCAGTAACGTTCCGTTTATGACTATGTATACTGTATATTGGGATTCAAAGAAAATTGTCAATCATCATAGTAATAGAGCTAGCAAGACTTATTGCCGTCCACGAAAAACTGCAACGCCAAGACCTGCCGTGCTACTTGCTCGTTTGAAAAAATACATCATTTACACTCATTATAGTTTCGTACAGTTTGTTTTAGCTTGAATAATTCAATCAATTTCTTTTATAATCTATAATCAGCCCGGTAAATAACCAGAGCCTCTTCGTCCACTAATAAAATTTAGAACGGGCCTATCAAAATATCAGCATCTCAATTCGCTATTTTTAATTTAAATTATTAGTATTTTATGTGTATACATATATTACAGTAGTATTGGACGTGGATAATTTATTTGGCAGCTGCGAACACGGACATGTTTACAATTTTCTTGCTGGCATCGTTTTCTTGAGTGTTGAATGTTGATACGGTCAAATGTCACAAATTATTGTAGGCTAAGCGACACATCAAAAATTATTGATCAAAGAGAAACGTCATTTTTTTTTGCACATGAGAAATGTTTCCTGTCTCTTTATTGACTTCTCATACTCATTTTATCGAGTAGTGTGTTACATTAGTTCTTCTTTTTTTTCATCAACACCATTCTGTTTTTATTAGGCGTCTAATTTTCCATTTTTATTGGGTATTTAAATTAAGTCTATGCAAACATTCGAATTTATATATACATTCTTAAAATATGCAAACACCACACGAAAAAAAATTTAAAAAGTTATTCACACTTACTACATAAATTAATAATATATTCGTAATGTTAAATTGTACTTGCCTATAGATCCAGTCGCACGTCAAATAACATTGTTTTTTTTAATTTAAACAGCAACCAAATCGGGCAGCAATTAAATTCATTACTCGCGCATCAGCTTTATAAAATACTGACGTTGTTCTACAGAAAACATTGTTTTTAGAAGATTTTAGACGGACGACGGATCGTGCACGCGGATTGTACGTTTCTCATCTAGATAATTGTTTTTTTAATCTAAAGAGTACCCAAATTGAGCGGATGTAAATTCATTACTCGCGCATCAGCTTTATAAAATACTGACGTCGTTCTACAGAAAACATTGTTTTTAGAAGATTTTAGACGGACGACGGATCGTGCACGCGGCTTGTACGTTTCTCATCTAGATACATTAGTTTCCAATGTGGGAGAATTTTATCGGACGTTTTTTGTTGTAAAAAAAAATTGTACATTAATGTATACTGCTTTGCATTAGTAATTAACGATCAGCTGTGATAAATTGTCAAACTAAATTTGCGTAGCTAAAAATGTCTTTTATAACATTGAAAAATATGGTTGTAGTGCCAGAATCGATTTTGTGACAACCAGAGATTAGATAGAGATTTTTCCTCATAAGCATGTTTCCCGAATACAAAGAACGTAAGAGATCCGAAAAGGAGGTTTCGATTACCGATCAGAAAGGCACTTACGTCTTTGCGTTAGCTATTTGATATTCGATGTCTCCGTACGTACAAAGAAGTACACCGTATTTATTTTTTACTCGTATTTGCTTACTTCCAGAGTCCATAGTAAACCCTAGCTTGAACCCGTTAGCGTATAACATTAAAGATGTACTTTTTACCCAATACTGAATACATGATAGCGGTAGGCAACGGCTTGGCTCTGCCCATGGCATTGCTGAAGTCCATGGGCGACGGTAACCACTCACCATCAGGTGGGCCGTCTGCTCGTCGGCATACAAGGGCAATAACAAAAAAAAAGTGATTCCGATTTTGTTCTCATTAACGTCCGTCAATCTTCGGTTTTCACATGGACAATGGAAACAAACTCGTTCGTGATACTCGCGTGCTAACGCTGGCGCCCGGCCAACGAATCGACCGAGACGGCCCGTCATTGTCACCGTAGCAACTTGCCCCGAGCTTTGCCCCCCACTACGTCGATCACCGCATTATTCGAATGTTCGAATGTTCATAAACAATTGTGTACTTGACATTCTTAATGCACCACTGCTTCCGTATTGTCTGCGTTCACTAAAGTTTTTAAATATTATGAGAGTAGTTAAATTTTAAGCGATTCCATAATTACGTCTGCGTAATTAATATTGGTTTCGTATTATTGTTTTTTTTTAAATTGCTTTTGAGGGCATACTAAATTACGACCCAGCTGGTGGCAAATTATCACCGATACTTATGGATGGCAGTAATGCCAGGAGCATGAGAAGGAGGAGGAGCTGTCTTTTTAATACGCTTTTATTAGCTTCAGACGTATGTATGTTAGTATGTAACGGAATCTTTGAACATGATTTTGAACCCGTTTAAAACGTCGGATTAACTCGAAACTTGGTATACTTATTAAGGACCGATGACAATACAACATTAAAAAATTTCATGGTATCAGTAGTTTTAAATATTTTATGATCAGACATGTATAGAAGGGTTATTTTGATAATATCCTAAAAAGCACCCCACGCTTTTTTTTACAATAAAATCTTTTTTTGTTACACTATTTTTAATTCAAATTTATAAAATTTTATTTACTATTTTTTAGTTGAATTTTCTATAAAAGCGTATTTTGTAACTTTTTTTAAACTATTATTATTTATTGTATTTGACTTAATTGTAAATTATATATTAAATAGCAGGAAACTACGTTTGGAAACAGTATCCACAGTTATATTTAAAAAAAAACTGTCTCTAGCAGTGAACATTTGAAACATTAAATAATCGCACGAAAATATTTCATGCTGCCCAGTATAACATGAAAGTAGATTAACATTGACAACGTTTCAAGGCATCCACATCTGTTTACACACGGCAAACGATTAATCGAATGCGTTATTTACGAAGATTGTATTTTAAGATGGAAAGAGCACTGGACGGCCTCCGTCGTCCGCCCCAGTTGAGTCCAAACAAAAACTACCAAAGTATCTTAATGCTACAAATCAATATAGTTGTTACACTTTTTTTTGTCGACTTTATTATAAGTTTGCAATATACGAAGTAGCTTAAAACTCATACCATAAGCTCCTTACAGACAAGTCGTAAAATGCCTGTGACATGAATCTTAAAAAAAGTATACATAAGAATTTTATTATTAAAAGAGATGGGAATAGTTTATTAGCCATTAACGATACGACATGCATTTTGTCGTTAAACATTAGGATGCGTATTTGTATGTACTTAGCTTTATAACAAGGTGCCACGCGGCGCCCTTGTTAAAAAATCTCAACACATATAAAATTACTAATTTAACGACCGTCTGGTGTAGGGGTAAGTGACATGGTCACTACATATGGGGGTCGCGGGCTCGAATCCCGCCAAGGAAAGATATTTGTATGATAAATATAAATGTCTTTTCCAGGGTTATGGATGTATATTAAATATATGTATGCGTATAATAAAAATCTTACATTTATTTCCGCTATCTGGTACCTGTAAAACAAGTTCTTTACGAACTTATCACGGGACCAGTTAACGTGGCGTGATTGTTAGTAAATATTTATTTATTTATTTATTATTTATTTACTAAGCACACGCATTCAATGAAAGTTCTTATAGCTAGTTTATATTGTCTAATAAGGAGTGCTGTTATTTTGTGTAAAAGTCAATTTTGAAGAGATTAAGATTTTCTATTATTGTTCAAACTCTGTCTCATTAAGATTCAATGACTCGCCTCCTGAATAAATGCCATAATTGAGTAAAACACTAAGGGACCATTTTTTTATTCTACAATAATGTATCGATCTATTGTATTTATTTGTGTCTGTTGACAGTAAAAGGTCAGTTTGCTTATTGATGTCGAATCGATTCTGCGGGTCTTTTTTTTATTTATTTTTTTAATTGCGTTCTTTTGCAGACAAACAGATTCGCCAGAGTACATTGGATAAACTATGGAATAAACAGTCTGGTGGGATTCAGATGCTTCTCTCTATTTTGGAAGTAAGTTTTGAAATTTTAATGTTACTGTGTGGAAAAAAAATGTTTCTGGTTTTTATACCATATTTATTATTATTATTTTGTTTTCGTTTTTATTGTAAAAATCAATAGTGTGAGATTCGTAATAGGAATTATGAAGTTGCCGTAAATTAAAGGATAAGACGCCCGGTTCATTAGTATTAGAGCTATGCGATTGTGCCCGCGTTCGAATACCGCATGCAGATACGAATTTTTGTAATGAAATCCGTACGGATTCGTCCATTAACAATTTTTTTTATTGCTTAGATGGGTGGACGAGCTCACAGCCCACCTGGTGTTAAGTGGTTACTGCAGAGCCCATAGACATCTACAACGTAATACCGCCACCCACCTTGAGATATAAGTTCTAAGGTCTCAAGTATAGTTACAACAGCTGCCCCACCCTTCAAACCGAAACGCATTACTGCTTCACAGCAGAAATAAGCCTGGTGGTGGTGCCTACCCGCGCGGACTCACAAGAGGTGTACCTACCACCAGTAAAATGTTGACGTATGACCACCACGCTGAAGGAATACCGTTAAACTTACAAAAATTATAATTTCCGTAACTAACGGTGAAGGTACCACCACTGCCTATTTCTGCTAGGTTTGAAGAGTGGTGAAGCCGTTTTAATGTAAAACTAAAGCTTAGAACTCAAGTCTCAAGTTGGATGGCGACATTTACATTGTTAATGTGTAGTTAGTTGTAGTATTATTGTGTCTGGGCCGTAAGTTCGTTCACCTCCATGGAAAAGAGGGGAAAAAATAGTATAATTTACGTGATTAATGAATTTTAATTTGCAATTCATTGAAAATCGCTATTTTATGTTTGATAGTCTTCAAGAGACACGCCAACTTCGACCTACGTAACGGCTATTTTGAGGGAGACGCTATGCTTGAAACAAGGGAAAGGAAAGAAGTGTGCAGGTACTTGAACATTTAACATAAAGTACTTATTATTTATTGAAATGATAATATTTGATATGACATAGTTTAAATAAATAAATAAAAGTTGATTAGTTTGTTAGCTAGGCACACCGATTTGATCCTGATCAGGATCTGGAGAATATCATCAATATACATAGTCGAAGTCAATAATCATACACTATTAAGGATTATTCATAAACTACTGGTCTGATAATGATAAAATTTAAATGAGACGACATGAGAAGCACGAAGTTTCAAAAAAAGTAAAGAAGCATCAAAAGGTTCCGGTCCGCCTAGAAAAAATTTCTGAGGCGACACACATAAAAAACTGTCGTGTTGATAACTACCTCCTTCTTTTGAAACTCGGTTAAAAAGCACATATTTTCTGGTGTTCAGTTAGTGAATCCGGAAACAAGAAGAAGGAAACCAAAAAGATTGGGAAGGAAAATAAGTTTGGTTTAGTCAAGAAGGGTATGTCGAGTTTGTGGAACAACGTTTGAAAGCTTGTACTAATCACAGAAATAGTCTTCTTATATATAAGCAATATGACCTTTGAAAAACCTGGATCACTCATATAAAATTATCTATTCAATTTTCTTTCTTAATTTGCACCGCTCTATATTTATGAGACCATGTCACTATTGAGACACCGTGGCATTTCAGTAATCGCTTTATCGAATACACTTTCTAGTCGGTAGCTGTCCTGCCTGCTGACATTTAAGTCGAGCTTATTCAGTTACGGCTCGACATTGGACTACTTTACAAAATAGCCTTGCCGTGAATAATGTTTAGCCATTCGAAGTTCAATTGTCAAGCCACTTTACTACTGGATTAAATCAATTATCTACTGTCGCTTTGGCACTAACACTGAACGCCGCCTACGTTTTTAATGTTTTTTTTAATTGTGTGCATTTGGAATTCAATACTCACGAATGCTAAACATGGAAAATATTTTGACAATTCCAGCAAATAACCTCGCCCGGCAGCAGTGTGCTCAGCAGTTCATATCCGCGAACGGTACTCAAGTTATCATTCGTACATTATTAGCGACGCACGGTAAACGAGATGGAAATGTTGGCACCGAGCTAATGCTGCAAGATCTTGTGTGGATCCTCGCGGCACTCGCGCCAAAAGGTGAACAAAATTCTGCTCAACTTAATACCTTTAATGAGGTCTATTAACATAATACAGTACTAATAATAATTATTTTTATATCTATACTAGCCGTACTCGCCCGCTTCGCTGGGCATTTAAAATTAACATTATTATTTATTGTTATTAATTTTTAGGGAGTCCAACACTCATATAAATATTAGGCTATCCATTAAGTGCATGTATTTTCTACATCGATACCAAGTTTCAAGTCAATCGGATGCATGGTTTAGTAGTTATAACGGAACATCAGTAAAAATCACTGTAGATTTATATATTAGTATAGATTGACAAACCCAATTTTAAATATTTAAATGTTTTTTCAGATCCGAAATTCGCAATGAAAATTAGAATGCTGGGATGCGTCAGGACTTTACATCTAATACTAAAAGGACATTTTACTGACAACAAACTCGTTTTTCCCCTTTTGGTAATAATGAAACAACTAGCCAAAAACGGTAAGGTTTTAATATTAATTAAATATAATTTTCGTAACAAAAACATGACAGAGTAACGAATCCATTTCAGCTGTTACGACGTCGATTTTGATTCGTGATGGCGTTATCGGTACCTACGAAAGGGTTTTGGTGAGCCTCGGTTTCATTCCCACGGCCAGACTACGGTTGTGCCTTGATGCCATTGACTACTTCAGCAAGAATAGTTGAGTGAACCACTTTATAAGTGCATAACCATCATGTGTTACGTTATGTAGCGTGAACGTTTATTCTATCTGATAGAGATGAACAAAACGGTCATTATTATTATACTCAATGCTAAACAATCATGACAGTAATACACAATCGAATGATGTAACTCACGTAGACAATACACAACAGTCACGCCCACGATATAAACATCCGTAGAGATCACTAGCATTATAGTGTATTTACATGTTGATAGTTAATGTTTTTGATTCAATGTTGCATGTCGAATGCTCGATGACTATGTCACATGTGAATGACACGTGCATAACTCAGCAGAGGTGTGCTGCATGCAGATCGTGAAGACAGGCCTGTGTAGCGTCCTCCTAAGGGTGTTCGATCGATGGGATCGATACGAAGGTCGAATGAGACTGAAGATATGCGCCCACATACTACAGACGCTACAACATCTGTGTAACATCAGTACGTATTCAGAAAACAGCTTAGATATCCATTGAATGTTTGAATGGTTGGAACCTTTGAAACTAGAATATGAATACTATTAGGTTTTTTTTTCTTCGGAAATATGATTCTGTGCGATATTGACCGAATTCACAATCAATTCAGGAAATGTAATCTGTAATGTAATCAGTACTTTTAAAATTTGGTAAGCCCCAAAAGCAGTTTATTTTGTATTCTTCTTCTCGGTCGTACGCACTCTTGGCAGAGTGATCGTGGTCATCACTTCGGGTAGTGGTGCGCTTCACCAGACGTCGCCATTCCTCACGTACCGCGGCCCTTCTTGGGCACTTTTTTTTAAATATGAATATGTAAATAGTTTCTATATTTTATTTGTATAAATAAAAATGTATTTTCCAGAGGCAGGTCGTCGAGCTCTGTGCACTAAGAAACATGTTCAAGCGCTGCACAGGTTCTGTTCGCAATGTCCCGATGAACCGGAGTTTGACGGTCTCCTTGCGAGAGTGTGTTCAGTGATTACTTTATGTCTAAAGCATCAAGCTTTACCAGTAGCTGCCGCTAGTCCGGCTACGTTCAACCTGAATCCAATTTTAAAAGGTAATGAATAAAATAAAATCTCAATAGTAATAATGATAATAATTCTAGTATTATAGCGTTCTGTTCCCATTCCGCGACGCCCTTGATACGGCCAATGATCGGAGACGCTGGCGGGACATTACAAGGAGCAAAATCCTGTCGAAATATAATGGTCACGACCCTCAGTAGTGAGGAAACGACGCGAGGAGGAGGATAACGTTCTGTGCGCCTGCGCAGTAGTAAATATCAATACAATACCTATCTCTGGCGCGAAGCTGTCGTACATTTTGATATGTAGGATGCAAAATCTACTTCGAGTCTCAAGATGCGTGGCGGTATTTATTTATATCATGTATTGGATCCCAATAAATATTTAATGCCAAGTGTATGGAAAACATGTATCACCAATTTAAGAAAAAATAATAATTTAAGGTACTTTTAATCGATTAGGCTAATCTTTCCATTTAGCAGACAACTATTTGCTTTAGGTACAAATGCATCGTGGCCATGTCACGAAGACGAGGAAGACGCTGCTAATTCGGATTCCAAAACAGTTAACTCAGATGACGAAGACAGCCCGGATATTGACATCGATGCTATAGACGAATTTCCTGACATAGAATATGATGATGATACAAAAAATGAAAGTATGGAAGTATTGGATAAGATTAATATTAAAAATGGTGATAGTTTGCAAAGCGCCTTATGGATTAATCCTAATGAGAGAGATTTTGAAGACTTAAAAAAGTAAGTTGATATTGTAAAACAGATTAAATACTCGTCGAACAGATGATGTCCTAACAATTTCTAACGAAATATGTACTTAGCTCATGTTCACGAATGACTTCCACGGTGAAGGAATAACATAGTTTATTAAAAATCAATCCCGCAAGAATTATAATTTGCGTAACTACTGGTGGTAAGGCTTCTTGTGAGCCCGCACGGGTAGGTACCACCACCCTGTCTATTTCTACTTCTGGTGGTAGCATTTACGTCGTTAATGTGTATGAGCTATGGAGCCCGCCTAATGTCAGGTGGGCCGTGAGCTCATCCACCTACCTAAGCAACAAAAAAAACTGGTTGATGAATGAATACAGAACAGAGACAGCAGTTCTTCGATCTAAGAGAAATATAAGAAACTGTTGCTGAAAAGAAGTAGATTAATAATCCGGGTTCACTGTTGTCTATTAACTGTTGCCCAGCAGAGCACTATTATTCAATAAGTTTAACGGGGACACAGGAAATAATGTTGGCAAAAATGAATAAAACACTATTAGGTACTTTACTATCTGCAGTATTATGTGTTTTAGATACTTATCTTATATTTTTCAGGTATTTTATATTCTTCAAAGAATTTGGTTCCTATAATAAGCAAGCCAAACTCGTTAAAAGCCGGTCCAATTCCCGCGGATCTATTTTAGAAGACTTCTTAATCAACCAAACCTGTTGCAATAGGAACGTTTCCTCTGCACTAAGCCTCTCAATATCTACAGTTTTGGGAACAACATTTGACAACGTATTGACAACATCTCAATTACCTACCTTCACGCAAAGCTTCAATAAGATTCATGAGGTTACTTGTTAGTACAAAAAGATTCGTATTTATTTGCATTGAATGACTTCACAACAAAGTTAATTCAATTTGATCTAATCCAAAATATATTTTAGCGACAACATCTTGTTCTACTTTGAAGATCCATAAAGACATTTCCAAATATAGTTCGTTTGCCTCAGTATATTGTACAATATCCTCAAGAGTGAAGAGTGTAATACCGTTTGTGAAGGTTGCGTATCCCGACATGACAAGGGGACTGAGCATCACGCACCCAGAGCCTTTGAATAAAATGGAAAGGACAGCTTGCAGGTAAATATAATTTAAATAGTAATTTGTTATCAGATACTCTTAAATTAAATGCCGTTAACTGGAAGTAGCATTCAATTTTCAGAAAATATCGTTTATTGCATATGATAGTAGAAATGTACGTTAAGCATGTAAATTAAAATCTCATTACTAAGTAACATCAAAATTTAAAACTTTTTTTAACATACTTTAAACTTTTAGAGCTAAATTATTATCATGTGTGGACCGAGCAATAAACCCTGAAGCGTATATGAATGAAGTAGTTTATGATTTAGACCAGCTTTGTAGCTCAACAAATAATGTCGATGCAGCCGCACAAAAAAGGTAATAAATACTTAATGCTGAAATTCCTATCTAGACATACATACATACGTACATTATACTAGTCTGTTACTACGGTGCTATTAAATCTGTGATAGGTACAAAACATTCTAAGTAAATGTATACATACCCTCATTACCGCGACGAAAGAAAAACAGTTTGTAAGTACGTATTAAAATAAATCCTTAGTCGTAATATGATTTTTATAGCGTAGGCTATCGCAGAACTAAAGGTATTTTCAATAACTCGAATTTCACTAACGACATTTTCAAGAAAATACAACATTTGGGCAGTTGGTCTATCGATCAAGGTCTGAGTGTGCTAGTTTTAATCTTGTTTTAGCACCGATAACGCTAGACAAAACCTCTGCTTAGGAGCCATTTAAGATTTATTTAAAAAAACCATTAAGGTGCTTATCCATTTAATCTTGACAGTAAAATTTGTTATTTATAAATATGTTAATGTAATATAATATTCACTAATTCCTCATTTAATGGTTTAAAAATTTTCAGTTGCGAAGGTTTATTACTGAGTAATAATGATGAACAAGAAATAACGAAAGTCAACAATTTCTCTTCTCGATTAAGCTTTGAATCGAGATTTGAATCTGGAAACCTCAGGAAAGCCATTCAAGTAAGCGCCCTCATTTTTTTAATTATATCGTCATATGAAAACAACAAATCGATGATAATGAAGAATTTTATCATTGAATAGATAGGCCCCAGAGAGTATGAGCTCGTGCTCATGCCGGACGTTAACTCCAATAAAAGACACCAGTGGTTCTATTTTGAAGTACGTAGCATGCAACAGGGAAGACCGTATATATTCAACATCATCAACTGTGAAAAGTCTGACAGCCAATTCAATTTTGGAATGAAGCCAGTTATTTATTCAGTGAAAGAAGCTGTTTTGGGTCGACCAGGTACGCATGAGCTATGTCATCGGAAGTAAAAACCTAATTCAGCAATATTTGAAACGATTCCTACTATTAGTAACAGTGAGTGAAACTATAGTGAGATTTTTATTCGAAATTGTTAATGATTAATACTGTTCATCTAAAGATCGAAATTTCACCATCATTAACACCTTGTTCTCTTTGGTCTTGTAACTGACATTTCAAAGAAGAAGAAAAAAAAACAATTTCGAAAAAAATATTTAGAAATGTAATTTACATTAACATGTGATATTTAGGGATGAACAAAAATACTAAAACATTCTTCCAAAAATAGCTCAACAACCACTCGAAAAATTTTGAGTTACTCGTCGTGACGTTACTCTGATTACTCGTATATTATTATTCAGTCCCATCCCTCAGGTTGGACGCGAGCAGGATCAGATATTTGTTACTACCGGAACAGCTACCACTACGCGAACCAAAAGAACCACAACAAGTGCTACCTGACTGTCACGTTCAACATTGAGTTTCCACATTCCAATGACGTCTGCTACATCGCTTACCACTACCCCTTCACTTATTCAATGATAATGGTAATTTTCGTGGATTATATTTCAAAAATCCTTAATTATTAAATATCGCTTCCTAAAAGAACTACTGATAAAGAACTTCCTAAAAGAACTTGAAGTCGTCGTGGGCTAAGGGATAACACGTCCGATGCATTCGTGTTGAGCGATGCACCGGTGTTCAAATCCCAGGCCCCACCACCAATTTTTTTAATGAAATAGGTACTTAACAAATTTTTTTTTTTTTTTTTTATTGCCCTTGTAGGCAGACGAGCATACGGCCCACCTGATGGTGAGTGGTTACCGTCGCCCATGGACTTCAGCAATGCCAGGGGCAGAGCCAAGCCGCTGCCTACCGTTTAATACTCTCCACAAGCCTCGTTTGAAGAAGGACATGTCATAGCGCTCGGGAAACACCGTGGAGGGGAGCTCATTCCATAGCCGGATGGTACGTGGCAAAAAAGACCTCTGGAAACGCACTGTGGATGACCGCAGTGGCTCCAGGTAGTATGGATGAACTCTACTCCGGTGGCGGGCGGTGCGATGGTAAAAACGAGATGCCGGTATCATCTCGAACAATTCCTCAGAGCACTCCCCATGGAACATACGGTACAAAATGCAGAGGGAACCGAAGTCCCTCCGCAGACCCAGAGGCTCCAAACGATCCGTGAGAATGGGATTATCGACAATTCGAACGGCCCTCCTCTGTATGGAGTCAAATGGAAGAAGCTGGTATTTGGGGGCCCCGGCCCAGAGATGGGAGCAGTACTCCACGCGAGGCCGGACTTGTGCTTTATAAAGCAAAAGCCTTTGTCCAGGCGTGAAGTACCGCTTCGCTCTGTTGAGGACTCCCAGCATTTTGGACGCCAACTTGGCTTTGCCTTCCAGATGACTCCGAAACTGGACATCGCTCGAAATCTCGACCCCAAGTATCCCAATACTCTCGGAAGGTTGCAGGGATACTCCTTGGTACAAATGTTCACGATTGACTTGCACGGTGAAGGAATAGCATCGTGTATAAAAATTAAACCCGCAAAATTATAATTTGCATAATTACTGTTGGTAGGACCTCTTGTGAGTCCGCACGAGAAGGTACCACCGCCTGCCTATTTCTGCCGTGAAGCAGTAATGCGTTTCGGTCTGAAGGGTAGGGCAGCCGTTGCAACTATAGTCTGATCTTAGAACTTCTATCTCAAAGTAGGTGGCGCATTTACGTTGTAGATGTTTATGGGCTTCAGTAACCACTTAACACCACGTGGACTCGTCCAACGATATTGTTATCAAGAAGTATTGTTATTGTTTAAGCCTTCAAATTTGCAGTTTGGACAATTTATTATAGAACGCTATTTTTATTACTTTAAGCCATACCTGCAAATTTACTGGTGATTATTTGGTATTATTCTCTCTAGAACACCATAACAACCGTCTGCCCATCTACAGCATTCAAAAATTTAAACTCTATTTGAATATTAATATTTATTTATTATATTTATTGTGCAGACTCGTATTTGGCAATGGAGCCTGCAGATGCCTCCCGGTTCGTATTTCCGCGCTGAGCCTCTATGCTACTCTTTGAACAGTAACGAAGTACCCCTTTTAACTGTATCTGCCGAGGACACGCCATCTAATCCAATAGCGGTATGTACCAACAAAATAAATAGCTTTTCAAAGTCTTCACAGCGTGAAACGAAACGCATATCCTCTTTTTTATGTTATCTGTGCTTTTTTCACTCAATCACGACTTTGGCGCCTTTTTTATAAATTTTCAATACCGTACCTATTTTATCTAATATTATTACTGTCGGACTAAAAATATATAGGTAACCACTAACGGTGTTTTTAGGTACCTCAAGCACCGGTCATCATTCTCGTCAAACTCGTCGCTTGCGACGAAGGGCTCGACGAGTAAATTAACCCTCAGACACAACCCACTGAGTTTCTCGCCGGATCTTCTCAGTGGGTCGTATTTCCGTTCCCGGTGGTAGATTGTGCGAAGCACGGCTCTTGCTAGGGTTCGTGTTAGCAACGTCGTCCAGTTTGAGCCCCGTGAGCTCACCTACTAGTTAAGGTTACGCTGAAATAGCCATTCAAGGCTATCAGCTTAGACAGACAATAAAAAAAAAAAGCAGGCCAGTCTTAAACCGATTATTTGTTTCATTTCTATCTAGGATCGTGAAATAGTATTTCTATCCGCTCGTGTCCACCCTGGCGAGAGCAATGCTTCTTGGGTGATGGACGGCACGCTGGGTTGTCTGCTCGGTGACTCTGTGGTCGCGGCTGCGTTGCGGAGCAAATACGTGTTCAAGATTGTACCGATGCTTAACGTCGAAGGGGTACTCAACGGATGGTAAGTAAATTTAAATTTACTATAACGCGGATTCATGCGGCATTTAATATATGCCGCGTCTATCTATTATATGCCGCGAAAAGTTTTAAAAGTGTTGCGTTTTATATTTTAATTGAAATTTGTGAGGATAAGGAAATATGTAGGTATGTATAGGTATACAAATGATACAAGTTGAATGCCAAAGTTCAAACTTTATTAACTTCGCTAAATCACTACCAGTTAAATTCTTGATTTTCAACTTATGATAAACTAATTACGTCACTTCTATAAACACTACCTTAGAACACTATTCCGAATGATATGTCCCGAAGAAATGCACTTTAATTGTTAAATTACATAATACATAAAATTACGGTTCGTGTTGAAATATCGATGAATTGTCGATCAATCTGTTACGTAAACTAATCTTAATTTTAATGAAACGTTTTATTTTGCGATATCCACCGTATTCGGAAGACGGAGGCAAGTCGTTTGACACGAGTCGCCAGCATCTTCAACTGTATTACAAATATTGCCCCATATAACCTACGAAATCACCATAGTTTTTTTTTAAAATGCTAATCTTACTTAACAGTACTACTAATACGATCCTAAAATCTCATTTATACATTACGATAATCGATGTACCAAGTGCAAAAGCAAATCTTCGACAAGCAAGCTATGAACGGGAATCGCACTGAAATCACTTATAGTAGAATAATACTCTTGTTAAACTCGGTCGCTAATCGATAATTTAAAAACGTACAACTACCAAGCCGGACTTTAATAAGCGGGGGGCGCCAACATGCCGCTGGCGTGGACGGAGTGCTCGGTGGCGTCCGGCTCGGCAGTCGATGCGATCTCGTCTCCAACGGGAGCGTCGTGAGCCTCGTTAGTCAGATACGCGGCCGGATCGTCTCCCACCATACCCTCATCATCTTCGTACGGACCCTGAGTGGGTTCTTCCTTCTGGTCCTGGTCGTGATCGCGGGAATGAGCGTCCGCAGCTCGCGAATAGTGGGAGTCGATTTGCGGTGGGGATTTGAACAAGGCGCTAGTCTTGAGGTGTGCAGACTGGAGGCCGTCAAGGGAAGAAGGTCGCAGCTTGCCGATGAGATTGTTAAGGTTGAAGTGGGTCGGCAGGTGCTCGGAGCGCGGTGGCGGTGGCGAGGACGACGTGATTGGGTGGGCGGTCGTCGTCGTCGTCAGCGATAGCGGCTTTCTGTCAAACACAATATTTGACCCTCGTATTAGAGGACCACTGAGTAAATTTTCTAAGCCTTTACGACAACAATTTCATAGTAATTAAATTACAGAAGTGTAACTGAAAATGATTTATGTTAGTAACTGAGAAAACGAATTCAATTTGTTAGAAACAAAACACTAATTGATTAAGAGATACCAAGCAAAGCCCCCTTCACCCACCCACCAAAAGATATATTTGATAATTTTGAAGCGTCTGAACTAACAATTGTACTAATTTAACTGTTAGACTCTCATCATTTACAATTGCCAATGTCTGCTGGGTGTAGGGCTCTTGTTTGGTGGTTGGGTTGGCGCAGAAGCCTTATCCCGCGGACCCGCGCGCGGTTCACAAATCCAAGGTTTATACTTGGCTTGTATTGTTAGCACAATCACAATTGTAACATGAAATATACAAAAAAACAAAATAATATTGATGTCGTGTCGTCTTTTAGACAGTTCAATATTTTTATAGTACGAAAAATATATTTGTTTCGTATATATATACAAAAATTACGCGCGCGGCTGTTGGGGAGCGGGCCTCCGGAGACGCTGGCATCTCACCTGGCATTACCCCTGCGCGGATGAAACGGGAATCGAGCCGTAGTTGTAGTAATAGCAACGCGTCTGCTCGCATATGAAGTCCTTGATCTCGCCGCAGTGTTGAGGCTCCCAGTGGAAGGTCGGAGCTTTGAGCGCGATGCAGCCATTAGTCATGACGTGTTCCGTCCTGGAATACCGACTAGTTTTTATGCAAAAACATACGCTTAATATTGAAACCGTTGCGTAATAATTGATAATTGAATTTTGTTATTAAAATACGTACCCATGTCGGGCGGTGCGTTGTGGAGCAGTGCTTCCTTGTGGTACGTCTAGAGGGTCCATGCTGTCATCAGCATGCTGGGCAGGAGCATCGATGGGCAGTCTCCGCATGTAGTTAAAAGTCGCATTAAATGGCAGACCGGTGCTCATCCACAAAAACATGTCTGTGCCGAGGTTATTACCCGATGTCCAGAAGTCATATTTGTTGTAACCTAAAATAAAATAAAAAATGTTACCAATAATACGCTAAGGGTTCCGATTTCATCTTGCAATACTCAAACATTTATTTTCTTTAGCAAAATTTAGGAAGCAGTTTGTTTACTTAATTGCATTTGTTTTGTTTAAAATTATTATTTAAATAATTAACATAGTTAAAGAATTCTGAAAATCTAAATTGCTCACACAAAGGAATCTGTTTCTCGATCCAGTTTCAACGATGCGAAATTTTATGCTCAATTTAAGTAAGCATCTTATCACAACTATCACATTTAGTTCATTCTCGTTTTTTTAAAACCGTACCTGCATTTGTTAGATAAGTCGTTATCGAATCTGCCTTCTCCTTCGTCTCGAACGATGCCAGTTGAAGACCTAATGATCTGCAATCATATATTCGATATTCAGAAAATCGTCGACTGTCTTCCCAACGTACAAAAGCTAATATACTTGATCTGTTTCAAACTAGGAATTCAGTACATTATATAATATATCTATAAACGAGTAATTCTTAATAAATATATATATAATCTGAATTTCGGAAACGGCTCCAACGATTTTCATAAAATTTAGTATACAGGGGATTTCGGGGGCGATAAATCGATCTAGCTACGATTCATTTTCAGAAAATGTTGTTTTATTCGTCTTTTCAATAATCAACTTTATCGATAATTTTGATTTTTTCTTTAAATCACCGGTTCATATTTTTTTATTATTCTGTCGGTAAGAGCGAAAAATATTATTCATATTTCATCATTTGATCAAAATTTTTTTTTTTTTTAGTAGTACCTAGATAAATATAAATAAATAATAAATATTTTGCTAACAATCACGCCACGTTAACTGGTCCCGTGATAAGCTCGTAAAGAACTTGTGTTACAGGTACCAGATATCGGAAATAAATGTAAGATTTTTATTATACACATACATATATTTAATATACATCCATAACCCTGGAAAAGACATTTATATTTATCATACAAATATCTTCCCTTGGCGGGATTCGAAACCGCGACCCCCTAGTGTAGTGACCATGTCACTTACCACTACACCAGACGGACGTTATGACGGACGAATATGTAATTCGTATTTAAATATATTTTCTAAAAAACACAATTTATCAAAAAAAAAAAAGAAAAATACCGAACTCTGCTAGGTAAGTTTATACCTAAACATAGTTTTAAATATCAAACGCTTTAGTTCAACGCACGTCCTAGTCGAGTTATTGAACTACGTACAGATAATATAATTCATTCGCTATAAGAACGAGCCGGTTCGGATTATTGCGATGCTGTCAATGTATTTACTACGTTCCCGATACCGGTCCGCATTCCCTAGAATTCTAAGATATACTCTATCGGAGCTTATTTGTCTTATAAATTTATTACTCTCTAATGAAAAACTCAACAACATACGCTAAAAGTTAGACTAACAGTGACTTTCGATATGCTATTTTGTCTCATTTTTTATATACGTAACTAGTGTGTCATTTTTATATTCAATTAAAATATAAATAATTTTCCTGTCCTATGACCTTTTTCTGTACCTCTGACAATGTGTATAAAACAACGTGAATGCGCCACACACCTTGTGGGCCACCCACCGTAACAAACAAAAATATTTTCATATAAGGATATACTTAATAATAATATTAGATTAAACTAGATATGTCCCACGGTTTCACTGGCATTAAATTCATGTTGCATTTTTTCGGAGATCATCAGAACAAATCAATTCACGAACTAGCGAATACTCTGTCGTATGGACAATAACAAATATACACGGTGTTGCCCGGATCATTTACTTTCATAAAACTATCATGTCTGGTGGCAGGACCTCTTGTGAGTCCACGCGGATGGGTACCACCACCCTGCCTATTTCTGCCGTGAAGCAGTAATGCGTTTCGATTTGAAGGGTGGGGTAGCCGTTGTAACTATACTTGAGACCTTAATTTACGTTGTAGATGTCTATGGGCTCCAGTAACCACTTAACACCAGGTGTACTGTGAGCTCGTCCACCCAGCTAACCAATAAATATTTTCGCACATTATCAGTTTTTTATCATATGTCATCGAGGTATGACGATGTCGCTGTTTAAGGCAATCCTAAAAAAAAATATTATAATTGTTTTTATATGTGGAAACACACTAATAAGTATAGTAACACAGTTAGTTGCAGTTGCACAAAAAACTCTGTTCTGGTCATACGTGCACGTGTTGTGCATAAAGAAATAAAAATCCTTCGCTCTGAATCTAGTTTTTATTAAAGCTAGCACACAATAAGCTCACGCTCTAAACTTTCAACATATAATGCAATTTATTTATTTTTTGCTTATTTGGGTGGACGATCTCACAGCCCATCTGGTGTTAAGTGGTTACTGGAGCCCATAGACATCTACAACGTAAATGCGCCATCCACCTTGAGATAATAAGGTCTCAAGTATAGTTACAACGGCTGCCCCACGCTTCAAAACGCATTACTGCTTCACGGCAGAAATAGGCAGGGTGGTGGTACCTACCTGCGGGGACTCACAAGAGGTCCTACCACCAGCAATTACGCAAATTATAATTTTTCTGGTTTGATTTTTATTACACGATCTTATTCCTTCACCGTGGAAGTCAATCGTGACCATTTGTTGACTACGTATTTCATTAGAAAAATTGGTACTCGACTGGGATTCGAACACCAGTGTATCGCTCTACACGAATGCAACTGACGTATTATCCTTTAGACCACGACGACTTCTAAAAATATAATGTACTTTATGTAAAATTATTTTCGTTGATATAAGTTGTGTGGTTGTCACGATAAATTTCACTCGCGACACGGCCGTCTTACGAAGCAACGATGCACATTTTAGTCTTAATCGATTCTGAGTCTCATTTCGGCGCACAAACTATGCGTCTCAGCTTAGCTCTGTCGTTAACAATTGAAACTGTAAATAGGTCGTGACAGCGGTGCGAGGACATGATGACCGAGCTGCGAGGGTACTGACCTTACAATTGGAACTTGCACGTGCTCTCTATGAATCGCGATATTAATATTTAAGAGTCACCACTAAGAATGGCCGTTTTAGAAGTGTTTGTCATCAACATATTATTTGAAAACTAGCTAACCCGGCAGACTTCGTAGTACCTCAATCGATAAATAAAAAACCTAAACTTTTGTATAAAATAAACTTAAAACAAACAAAAGTAATCCGTCCGACGGGGGACATATCAAAGGAAAAACAAAATTGTTATTTTTATTTAATTCCGAGCATTTTCATATTTATGTACTTTTTAAACCTTCTCTGGACTTCCACAAATAATTCAAGACCAAAATTAGCCAAATCGGTCCAGCCGTTCACGAGTTTTAGCGAGACTAACGAACAGCAATTCATTTTTATATTATTTGAAAATGAATGTGCGAGCTTCGAAGAACTGAAAACGTTCTTCGTTCGTTTAATCTGAGATTACATTGTAAAACATTAAATTGCAATGGCTTCTTACGCTATATTCTATTGTGTTACCAAGAATTACTTCCTTTTATGACTCTGACGTTGTAACATAATGGACGTCTAATGTTATACGCGCTGCAGCTTGTAGCTCACTCATGAGGTACTCAAGCAGTGGGAACGGCTTGCGGAAGTGGCTCATGACGCCGATATTGTTCTTGTTTATTCCCAGAACCGCTAACGGTATTGCAAACGTTCTTATGGCCCCTTGCAAAAGGCGTCGCCAAATCCAAGGAACACGACTTTTGGTGTGCATACACGGAGTGCAACGAGATTTTGATTCTCGTTAAGAAAATATTGTAGTAATTTCTTTGAGTTA
Source organism: Bombyx mori (assembly GCF_030269925.1). Taxonomy (NCBI): domain Eukaryota; kingdom Metazoa; phylum Arthropoda; class Insecta; order Lepidoptera; family Bombycidae; genus Bombyx; species Bombyx mori. The sequence continues at coordinate 12,996,391 of NC_085111.1, forward strand.
CGTAAAAGATTAACTCAATTTCTCGTGTTTTTTCAACATCTATATATTAATACGTGAAGCAAAAACTTTGTATCCCTTTTTACGAAAATCGCGCGGACAGAGGAGCATGAAATTTCCCACACTTATAGAGAATCTAGAGAAGGAGTGCAGATTGCTAATATTTTTTTAAATAATGCATAAAAAATACATTAAACCAATAAAGAAAACATTACACACACTAACATGTATTTGACACACACACACGCATTTATACTATTTTGTTTATTGTTAAAGTCTGTGATCAAGTTGAGACTAGATTAATATTGATTTCTTTAATATTATTTGTCTATAGTGTATGTAGCCTTAGTGAAATCTGTGATTATAGAATTATGATATATTCTTTGACAATATGTAGTTCAATAATAATGTTCAAACATATAATTTAAATTAATAATTATAGTCGAATTTCGACTACCGGGCGACCACTAGTTCTTATTAATATAAACAAATTGTTGAACAATCAACACTAACGAGATACAATATGTAAAACTAGTGTGTATAAATTTTACCTGCAGTACTGATAGGACAGGAAATAGTTGAGCTCTGGGCTGTACGGATTCATCCTAGAGATAAAATACTGAACGCCATCCAGTTGTATCGTTGTTATTCTTTGAGCTGCAACAAAACAATAAAAACTATTAAAAAAAATATTAACTAGAGCGGCAACGTAAGGAAGAGAAGTTAAAGTAATCGGTTTATGAATGGAAGGGGCCAGACCACATTGTATACTTTAATCAATCTGACCTCAGGCATGACTTGTTCGTTTATTTGCATACGCTGAATTTTTCCTGTTGATATAAATGTTGAATACTAGTTAATATCTATGTAAATAGTTTAACGGGAAAACTTAAGGTATACAAAAACTAGGATTTATTGCACCAAGATTGGAAAATATTTTTTTTCGGACTACCTTAAATTCTTTCGTTGACTTTATTTAAAAACGGAATACAGAAAGGTTCTATACTCTTCGATAAACTTTCATAATTGTAAAAAACACTTATTATTCGAATAATTAAATTAAAACAGTAAACAAATGAAAATTTTGTCATTAATTTCCGAGAATGTACATTATTACACGATCCGAGAAACAAAAATTTCATTTTATGCAGATTTTTTTTCACAGTAACAACAAACAGGTTCGTTTGGGTTTCTGAAGTTTCTCATCGTAAAAACGGTTCGCACATTAATTTACAAACTGCATAATGCAAGCACGCGAAGTAAATATGTAATTGATATGTGGTGGACAGGCGCTTAGTAATGAGAAACACAATGAATTCCAAATGGATATATTTTTGCAGACATTTTTATTCCGTCCCAATTAGGTATTGAATTGAAAGTGATTGAACTTCTGTTAGACATGTATTAATTGCTCTTTGTTCGATGAAAGTCTATTGTTTTAGCTATAAAGACAGTAATTTATTATAAAATTTTATTTATCGAAAATAACTAAGAGTCTGTAGAAAATACGACACAATTCTTAAGGAAATGACAATAATTCTGTTGCGTGAAAGAGAGTAAACACCTAGAAATCTAAATTTTCGTTGACAGAGAAATAAAAAAATTAAAGCAACTAGACCATTATCAATAAAACCACAAAATGAATTCACGCTTGGCGAAGCACGAAATGCAACCTTATAACGTTTTAAGCTATCAAAAAGCTGCCTCCAGTGATTTTCAGTGAAACACGAATCTTCGCAAAGACCTACTCGACTTTTTTGATATCTTTTTCATTATAAAGTTTTAATTAAAAATAAATTTTCTTGAATCAGACATTTCTTCATTTGATTATAGAAATATGTATGTCATAGAAACCAATTTATTTCCAACTAGTAAAAAAGGACGACGCAAAAAATTACTAAAAATATTTTAAAAAATATGGTTTCCTTCGTTATTCAGGACAATTTCTTACAGTAGTTAAACAAAATATAGCCATCGAGATCGTATTGGTAGGCTTATAAGGAAACGAGAAATGAATACCCTTAGACGGGATCATTAGTACTAACTCGCAATTAGAAGATCCAATTGCGAGTTATACGAATAAATAATATTAACTTCCAGGGTTGACTGTTTTCAAATAAATTTTAATCAGCTAATATTTAGAAATACGATAGTTTTTGTCAATATTTTTTCGATTTCGAAATGTAATTGACGTATTGACAGCCCTATCGGCTCTGCAACTTAACTTTAGTCGACTGTTAGGAGCCTGCGATTGGAATCCATGCATAATGCAGTCTCATACATAATGATATTACTTTTACCTCATGTACGACTCTTCTTATGATTAATGTTTGGTTCTTTGACCTGTCGTTACAGCCTTCTCAGTGAACGTGTTCTTTTTATTATAAAATATACGAATCGTCTTCAGCTTTAGTTCAATATTTGTGATGATTATTTTTGTATTTTTTTTAATACAGCACATATCAGTATCACTCTGATTGGTCCATATCATCATAATAAAGTCTTATGATTAGAAGTCTACGTTATAATATGTCAGGTTATCATTTTTTTTCCCTAAAAATTAAAACATTTACAAAACACAGTAGCCTCCAAACAAAACATTGACCTTCAACCAAGAACCTAAATAATTTTGATGTTGACAATAAAACAACGTTGATAGTAAGTTATGATTGCTTGGAAAGTGGCCGGTGAAACAGTACAAAGGGCAAGAACAACAGTCTCGCAGGCGAGTCACGTACACTGAGTCATGAGTGAGGGCCGCATACTGATGAGGTCCTGGTCCCCGGTCCTGGCGTGCCTAGCCGGAATCGAGAGATGCAATCGGGATATTATATACTTTATGACATTAGTTACTGCGCTATGAAATGAACATACTCGTATAGCTATGCTAGACGGAAATTCAAACACAATGTTTTTATAAACAACTAGAATGTTCTTAGTATCGTAAATTATTATTGTACAAACTCGCTTTTGAAAAAGTGGTTTCGTAGCAGCTGATTCCGTTGAATTGCTTTAAGCTTAGACGCTTTTTGTAACAACAGAATATTCAATTGTTATTAATCACATACTTCTATTGTTCTAATACACGTCATTGTTCGAATTTGTTATTCTGGAAATTTCTGGAAATCTATCGGAAAGATCTAGCAAGTTAGCAAGCAGTAGACGTCTTGAAGCTAAAATCATAATGATGATCACAATTTGTTCGCTTTTTAATCATGGTAGAGAGGCTTAAGCTTGGCTTCGTATAATAAGATGTATGTATGTATATGTATTATTTTGTATCTTGTAATATATTTATAGCGGTAGGCAGCGGCTTGGTTCTGCCCCTGGCATTGCTGAAGTCCATGGGCGACGGTAACCACTCACCATCAGGTGGGCCGTATGCCCGTCTGCCTACAAAGGCAATAAAAAAAAAAATGTAATGTTTACTGTATGCACTAGGTTTGTGTTCCTAATTCTTCATTCCTTCTGCGGGCCTACTGGAAGAGATTTCAACATGAAATAAGTAGTGCCCTTGTACTCTGTATCCTTATTGTCGTATTTCCTCTAAAAGCCGTGTGTACAATATATATTAAAAAAACAAAAAAAATAATAAGATGTGATTTAGAATATCAAAGAAGTCGCGTAAGTGTATTTCGTACGTGGACTGTCTTGGCCACATGCAGAGCGTTTGGTGGCTTATGACAGCGCATAGGGGTGAGTGCACTCACATGATGTCGGTGTATGTACTATATCCGGCGGCTGATCTACCGGACGCGACACCCATAACGGTCCGATGTCCAAACTATAGCGAATGTTTAACGCGCTCCGTATGTGGACCACCGACAGTTGCAATTCGTCAAAGCTGACGTGATGTTTTTACGAATTCAAATTTGCAACTCTGTTTAATGTAGGTCATTCAAATTGAATATTTCTTGGGGCTATTTTACAGATGATTTTTTAAACCGCCAGCTCATTGAAGTAATTGAAAATTTACTAGTAATTCTATTTTTTTATTGCTTAGATATGTGGACGAGCTCACAGCCCACCTGGTGTTAAGTGGTTACTGGAGCCCATAGACATCTACAACGTACATGCGCCACACACCTTGAGATATAAGTTCTAAGGTCTCAGTATAGTCACAACGGCTGCCCCACCCTTCAAACCGAAACACATAACTGCTTCACGGCAGAAATAGGCGGGGCGGTGGTACCTACACGTGCGGACTCACAAGAGGTGCTACCACCAGTACAGGTCTTACAGTCATGGGTTGCATTTGCCTTCGCAAGCTTACCTACCCACTGCTCACTTCGTGGTTAGTGATCACCGTGGTCGAAAAGACCTTTTATTTAAGGTGAGGTAAGTATTAATACAATTGAGTTAAAATAGACCTTGAAAAATATCTCCCTCTTATGACTTAGAATAACCTTACGGAATGAAATTGATGTGATTAAACTTTACTCAGTTTATCGCTGATAAATGCAAACTAAAACATTAAAATGCATTCATTAACGAAGTAACATCGGGCTTTAAGTTTTCTCAGAAGTCTTGAATAAACTTTTTTTAATTAACACCTATTTATATAAATATAAAACTTGCTATTAACGAGAAATAAAAACGCGAGCGAACAAAATAGACATAGATTACACAAAATCATATTTAGTGTTATTTATTACTTATATAAATTTCAATTTTGCTTCAGAACGAACTAATTTTTTAACAGAAGAAGATATTTAAAATGACAAATCTTCATCGAATAGTTTGGGCATATTTTAAGTGTCGTTATGTTTTAAAAAATATGAATTGTAGATATTTCATTATACAATAAAATTAAGTAAAATTAGGATGTTTAATTTTCTTTTTGAAATCTCTGAAATAAATCCAGCTGTCGTATTTATAAAGTTGATTTTATTATTATCATTGTCAGCCATCATCTAATTACAGTTTTGAACAAATCATCTTGTTGAGTTAGCTACAACTATATTACAACACGCATAGTTTTCACTCAATTACATTACGAACGAATCATTACAATTTTATATTACTTATAAGAGATATACAATGAACACCCTTAATATTGAATAGAATTTATACAGTTATGTATAGAAATATATATGTAAAAATTCAAATATAGTTCAATAATTCAAATTTAAATTCAAATTCAATATTAATTACTGGTGGTAGGACCTCTTGTGAGTCCGCGCGGGTGGGTACCACGACCCTGCCTATTTCTGCCGTGAAGCAGTAATGCGTTTCGGTTCGAAGGGTGGGGCAGCCATTGTAATTATACTTGAGACCTTAGAATTTATATCTCAAGGTAGGTGGCGCATTTACGTTGTGGATGTCTATGGGCTCCAGTAACCACTTTACCCCACGTGGGCTGAGAGCTCGTCCACACATCTAAGCCATAAAAAAAATATATATATATATATATGTGTGTGTTTTCATAAAAACTTTTCATCTTTGTAATGTCAACACGAAAGCCATTAACATTTTCCATCACTGTATTTACTTTTGCGTTGTTTGGATGGTGGAATGTGGAATACTAGAACAGTATTCTTGTACTTAGTTCTATTTCATAGTGTATGTTATTGCAAATCGAAATTTAATATGAATGTTGTAAAGTTCATTGTTCACAGACAAAAGTTCGTTTATTTTTGTCGCCCCAGATAGGTCGACGGGCACGCGGCTTACCATGTATTTTGTGAATACCGAACTCCACAGATATAAACGTAAATGAGGTTTCACCTTGAGACATGAGGTCGATCGAATGGTCCTACACTAATGGCAGTTCACTTTTAAACCTTGATCCTTTTGTGGCATAAATAGGTAGAAAGAAACATTCTGCCTACTTTTACCGGCTACAAAATATGCACTACAAAGTTAATAGTTCCAGATAAAAAAAAACTGTATTACATTTATACCTAAAGACAAACGACAACACAAAATATAACAGAAAAAATCATCTTTAGAATCATCATAATGATAACTATAAATTCGACAACAATTGAAACTTAAGGTACATTTACGAAATGATTCTAAACATAATTTGCCGAATGACTTCTAATTTTCAGTGATATCATTACGTACCACATAATTTTTTTTTTATTTCAATTAAATTGAATTAAATTTGAGGTATGAGTTGCACGACAAGCACAGATGATCTGTGGAGTAGGCGCCCATCGTTGCCTGTTCAGTTGTAGTATGTGACTTGCACTAAGTTACGTCATAAGACCTGAGAACGAATGCATTCACGTAGCCACTGCTCTGTGAGAATTAATTTCACGGTCACGGTCAAACTTTGAACAATACATAATCATAATTGAAAATTCTTATGAAACATCGTAAATGGTACACTCGCATATTTTTCCTGACAAAAACTAGGTACCTATGTATTATTTATTCACGAAATCATTGAGCTAGAATCGGAATTCAAATTACACAAGTAAATTCGTTAAAAATTCGAACAATAAAAAATGCGTATATAAATTACATTAAAAAACCGCAAGCCCCTCATTGAAATCACCTAAATCAGTGCGTAGCAAAAAGTGCAATTTCAATTTTAATAACGTTGAAACTATTATGGGAACGTTTATCGGATTGTTCGCGACCGGATAGCGATGTTAACGCAAAAAAGGGTTCGAGATAATAGCATTCGAGACGAGGAGACGAGCTCAAGGACGGCGTACGCCCGCCCCTAGCCCACGGAATGCACCCACCAGACTATTTTTAGTAATCAAGCCCAATGCCGACCCGGTTCTGCTCCTAACCGGCGAAACAGAAAAAAAAAAAGCATTGCGAACGCTAGTTATTCCACTTACTACTAACGAGCCGCTCCGCCTTTTATAAACGTTTTTTTTTTTCAAGAAATTAATACAATTATTTCAGTTGTAATAAAGTTGATAGATGTTTCTGGATATAATTTACGAACATCGGAGCACAGTATGACGGAGCCACCAGGGACGAAGCAGCAAAAACATGATATAAAATCTCAAATTACGTTTTTTTTATCATTCGCGTTTGAAAAATTATATTTTTTACTAGTAATTTGATACAATCACATCACCTGGTGCTCCGTAGACATTACCTTTGAATTATAGCGACAAAAAAGTGAAAATGTTAGGACCGTCATAAATAAAACTTTGCTGCTTTCGGCGCTCGATATTCAAAGATTAAATTACTAATGTACAATGCACCCTTACATTCCTTTAGACACGGTCACATTAGAATTTAAACGTGAAATCCTAATTTAGTGTCAGGATATCCACCATCAATAAGAATCGAACGATAATTTGAATTTACGGCAATAACGGCCAGATTAAAGAGCATATTATGATTTCAATAGTGACAAACGTGACTCGGTCAGGAATGTGTTTATAAACTTAACCACGGTTACATCAGTATTATTCGATATTTAAATTAAACATAGATTGTTGTAGAGATACAGGGGAGAAAGACACTCAAGGTGACCCAGGACCGATTTGAGTGTATGCTAAATGTACCGTTGTGAGTTTATGACCAAATATATGGAAAATGCATAAGTACTTAGAGAACCTAGAGCCAGGGCTAATTATTAGAGCCCCATTTTTTGTGGTAGACTTTGACAGAGAAGATAGTAGCTGCAGCTTATCCGTGTTATGTACAGTTCTGTCAATTGGTATTGACAAGTTCATTGTGACTTTGAATTTGCAGCTTTAAAGCCTTATTTAGTCTTCTTGAATATTAAAATAGTATATGAAATAGTCGCCAAATAGCGGATAGGACAATACCCACATACGATATTGTACTTGAGGAATATTACGTAATCGTTAACTTAAGAATACACTGGGGACAGTGCAGGAATAATAAAGACCGTACGATGAGTTTAGCAGAACAAAAACTGAACAACAACTCTGTATTCGGTAGTATATCGAGTTATTTTTCGTCTAACTTCAGTGGGATGTTAATAATACTGATAGTAGAACGTATTGTTGTCCCTCAGATAGGTTCCATTATCCTGCTTATGTCTTTCATGACTTATTTATTAATTCCGGCTTAAAACGCTTACCGTTTATAAAATACAATATTCACTATTATGATCTCTCGGGAATTATGAAATTCTCTCTCAATCTTTAACCGCTTTAACAACATATTAAAAGTAAACTCGTCTTTCTATAAGAAATAAAGAAAGAGGGTTTAAACATTGATTAAAAATTATTGAATGTATCAACAAACGGGAAATGTTTTCTTTGTACATTTATTCAAAACCATGAATAGGATAGATCCTATATTTGGCTAGTATTTTTTTGACGCAACGTCAACATGCACAATGTAAACAGCAACAAAACATTCAGCCATCAACAATGTTACGCAACCAGTTCTTTTTACAACGAATGCGAAGATTTTACCGGGTATGGAATTCTTTTTTCAACGTACTCCTTGTAGAATGTCACATAAACGGTACCCGTACCTGATCTGCAAGTAGCAATTGATGCGCAATCCATAATACCAACTATTCCTAGGAAGGAGGTAGCAGCTATCGGACCCCGCCTGGGCGAGGGCCGATGAACCCCACACCTGTCGTGTATCCCTCCGCACCCCTTGTACATTTTTTGCCGAGCACTGACTTCCGTCGAATAGTTTTTTACCGACCTGTCGATAACCTATCGGATAACCGCGGATACGCTTCATTAGCAGTCGGTCTCTACCACAATCTAATGGTTACTGTTAATCGTTTGCTTTTCCCACGAGAAACAGCGATACGATTTAAATTTATTTCAAATGTTTTCATTGATACCGGAACCGCTGTGTATTACAAACCAATAATAGTCTTGTAGCTTTAAATTTTAACGTCTATTTCCGCAGTATGTGTATGTGTTTAAACTCAAGCAGTTTTTTCCGTCGTGTTTAAATCTGAGAAGATGTATTCAAATAGATTCATGAGCTGGTGTGGCGATTGCATTAGATCGTATCGACATAGAGCTTCGGTATCAATGCAAGCGGCCGAAGTCATTGTTCTCATGTTGCATACCATTACACGGTTTGCTCCCGACCGCACTTGAGTCAACAACAAAACAATAAAGAACTTTATTTCCGATTTATTTTACCATCGTTGTTGTTCTGAGCTTTATGAGACGTTGTTACAAACGTAAGGTTTCTTTATATTTTTTTAATTTTATTCAATCAACAAAGTAATTTCTGTTTATCTAGAACACAAGTATGTGTAGGTACTTTAGGTGCTTTATATGCTTTAAAATTTTAGATCACCTAATAAAAAACCCGACTACAATGATATATATATATTAGAATGAGTATCATGGATAGTTTGGCATTTCTAAAATTAAAATTTTAAAACTAAATAGTTTGAGCTCAATCGTATAAACGGTACGCGAACGCATAGATCATAAAAAAATATAAAGAACCACAAATTTTATTATTATGTAGATTTAAAGAAAATACAACTTCCTTAAACTCTTGCATAAAATCAAAAAGTTGAAGTGGTAGGGCATTACATTGACAAGTATAATCCGTTCGACATTGACAGGTTACAAGCATGTTACACGGAATTACATGATTTTTATAGCGTGGAACGAACTCGTTTCGTTCGCGGTTCACTTAGCATTTTAATTCTCTTTTCTGCATTCAATTTGATTTGCAGGTTTCCTGAATTAATTGCTGTTTGTTTCTTTAAGTCGTGTTAGCTTGAACTTAAATGAATTATGTATTCTATTGAACTTTGTGTTTTGCATTTTTAGCTGGTGCAGTTTTTGTACCATGTTTTTCGTATATCCCTATTATGATGTCGTTGCGGCTAATTCCCAGAGCAGTTGTTTAGTGAATGTTTTTTTTTATCAGTCTAATTACATTTGGCCATTTCATTAAAATTTTGCTTTTTCTTTTTAAAGATTACCCTAATATCCTCGAAATTAGTCCCTCGACTATTTTTACTAGGCTTTTATAATTTTAGTCTCTCGTAATTTTCACCATTTACAAAAGACCAGATTAACTTGAAAGTTTGCACAACACCGGTGATAATTAAATAATTTTATTATATTGATCATATATAGGATAATTAGCACTAAAAAAAATCTTTCCTTATTAGTACAATTTACAATTAAAGTGTATTTTTTTTAAGTTTTTAAGCTATATGCATTAAATATTATTTATAATTAGTATAGATTTGCGAATTAGCTTATGCGTATTCCCCACATGTAACTTATGCTTATGCTGAGCAGCTATAGGTTCTGTTGACTCATACTACCCAGCGTAAATGACACTGAACATTTTGAAACAAAATATTTGAAATGTCAATAGGATATATACAGCGGCTCTACTTCAAAACGGAACATGATCAATCTGCGGTAGAAATACCTTTGAAAGTTTTTAGCGTGACCCACCAGTCCTTAAAATTAGAGCTGGAAAGTTAGTGGGAACAGAACAGTAGTAGTAGCTTATGGAAATTGATGTCGCACTCCTATTTTATATTTTAATTCTATTTATCTATCTTCTAATAAGTCGAGACACTATTACTGATAATTTATTTATATCATAGCTATGAAGAAAAGGTGAATTTAAAAACAATATCAATAAAAAAATCAACATTGTTGTACGTAAAAACGTTTCACCTTTCAGAAAGATATACCAGAGTATTTAAAAAAATCAAATGGCGGTTAAGCTTTTCATTTCTAGGCAATATGCTCGTCAAATATGTATTTTTGAGAATGGTTATATGCAACTTTTTTCTAAAACAATTTTTCAAATTTGAAATCTTCTTCTTTACTGCTCGTACTACTACTAACTGGGGTTAGTTAAAAATAATGACATAAAATATTACTTTTAAAAGAGTTAACAATTTGGTAAATCTCATGTTTCTTAACAGCATAATTGTGTATTTTTGTTAAATTTTCCTGACGGTAAAGCCAAGTTTCCGGATTCTTGGAAGTTCTCGATAGAGCGAAACCTTGACAAAGACTTTTGCTTTACAAAGCACAGGGTCGATTTTTCGTTGACTACGACTCCTATCTTTTGCCTAGGTTGGGGCTTTCAAATACTAGCTACTTTCATTTTTCACCAGAAGATTGTTGGGGTTCTCGATAAAGGATCCGATTTTCACGGGTCGTTTGAAACCTCTGGATCTACGGAGGATCATCAGATATCTATGTGGTTTATCAAAAATGATCCATAGGTGAACCCGTCGTCTCCATTTTACCATCGCACCACTCGCCACCGGAACATAGCATATTCATACCACTTGAAGACATTGCTCTCATGCTGAGTTTGTTTGCAGAGGTCTTTTTTTATCACTTACTAAACCTGCAGGTTTTGTTAACATCCATGACCATCGGGGACCACTCACCATTAGGTAAAAGCAGTTTTAATTATGTCTACGACTCGCAATAACCAATGAAAATCTATCTTATATAATAAGTATATATAAAAATAAATTGCTGTTAGTTAGTCTCGCTAAAACTCCAGAACGGCTGGACCGATTTGGCTAATTTTGGTCTTGAATTATTTGTGGAAGTCCAGAGAAGGTTTAAAAGGTAGATAAATATGAACATGCGCGGAATTAAATAAAAATAAAAATTTTGTTTTTCCTTTGATGTGTCCCCCGTCGGCCGGTTTCCTTTTGTTTGTTTTAAGTTTATTTTATACAAAAGTGTAGGTCTGTTATTTATTTATTGAGGCACTACGAAGTCTGCCGGGTCAGCTAGTACTAAAATAAATTTGTATTACGAAACATAATATTGGAAGTGACCAGTTTTTTTCTCTCTTGGTTTTTATTGACATGAAACATGACATAAAAAGCAATAAGCACTATTAGTACTCGTAGTAGACTGCTAGAAATATATGTAATTAAAATTCAGTATAATATACCCAAACGAATTTACATGTATTCCGAATTGTTGTTAAAAAATACACTTGTTTTTTACTTAAAACTTTTTTTTATTAGATGCCCAAAAAAGGAGACCTAAAATATGTAGTACGGTGATAACTCATATATGCGAACGTACATTAAGAAACATATTGTTGGTCACATAATACAGAAAGACCAAAAGTAATAATGTCAATTGATCGCTGTGAATTGGAGAAGCTAAACTAAGGACAACGCAATATTCTTCAATTACGCATCAATCAAACCAAAACCTATGACGTTTGAACCAGACTGATGTAATCCTCTCATTGATCAAGTTCAATATTCTTCAGATCAGTTGGTAAAGTCAAGATTTACTTAGTCCTCAAGTACCTATAGAATTAAATTAATTTCGATGTTATTTTTCGTTGCTGTAATTTGCACTTTTGTTAAAAGTGAAAAAAACTTTATCTTGACGTTTGAATAAATATTATTTAATTCAAAATAATTCGTTGTTTTCGATGGATTATGTTTAAAGTTAAATTCATCAGACATCAATTATTGTTCTCTTATAAAAAAATCATTAATAAGAAATTATTCTTATTTAATTTAGAGTACAGGTACTCTATGGAATACAGAGTTGAATCGTAGATTTTTGAGCGAGGGACTCACTCTCGTACTCTTATGTAAGTTGAACAATGAAGGTCGAAGACCCTTAGGTCACGACAGCCACTTCGCTACGCCTACGGAGGTGCACTACTAAAGCCTTCCTACTATGTGAAATGTGCCTTAGATAATAGAATATTAGTGTCTAGATAGACACCTAACGTTTAAATAAACACTAAGATTGACGATTACAATGTGACGATTTTCTTCACCTTCACACAGAGAGGGAAAATTACTGAAATATGAAAATCAATTTTTAACTTTACCTTTGGCTGTAATTTTTCGTTTGTCCGCTAATTCTGCAATAATAGTATTATAACAATTTTAAAATAAATTAACATACCTGCGGCTGGGCCGAGGGAAGCTGCGAGCAGCACGAGACATGATGTCAAGAAGAACTGCATATTGTCTGATTCGTTTCGGATCTGCGGGTAAAGTTCGTATAAGTGTAGTCACACGCAGGAGTGCGCTCACGCAACACGGGACACTCAGGCACACTGAACGCGCGATACCCGGGACCCCCCTTATAAATGAGACGCGTCCCGCGCGCACCACTATCAGGGACCGCTATAGCGATTACACCCGCTAGCAACGCGTACACTGCCTCCTTGAGCGGATTAAGCTGATAGCTGCAGGAAGGAACACAGAAATGTAAAATGCGATCTTTAAATCGAGCAACATGACTGGAGGAGAGTCGTTGCACGGATGTCCGGCGGCGGGCGCACAGGGCGGCGCTCTCGGTCCTCAACACGGGAGTTATCTCAGCGAATCGTACCGCACAATAGTTTGCGCTCAATTTGTTCGTGTTGCGGTCGTCGCAAATTCTTGGCTTGTCCAAAGGGTCGTAGATGTTGTTGTAGTTTTTTCTTCGTTCGCGATGCAAAGCGACGCGCCACAACTATGTTCTTTTGTTAAATCTCCTACTGGGGATCGGCCGAGTAATTCAAAGCAATTATTGTGAACATACTAATTTATACTAAGAATGTTGCTGCCGGCGAGGGAATAAAACAAAAGTATTCATCTGACACCTTTACATTTAAATAAAGAAAAAATGTAACTTAATTCATAGGTAGATGCAACGAGCTTCAAGGTAGCAATGGTTTGATTAAAAAAAACTGTGTTATAGTAAATATACAATTATTATTAAATTCAAGATTTAATAATCTCATCTTGTCCAAAGTTCATTTTTGAATCGGAAATATGCTGAGTTGGAATGGTGTTTAGAACACACAGGTTATCTATTAAAAACAAATTGGTGACTTATTTTACTGTTGTGCAATTTCATATAAATGTATATGACATTTTTAAACTAAAAAAATGTTATTTCTTTCGAAAACGATGGTTTTATGCTGTTCTCCTTAGGGTTGTAAATGCTGTAAATAAATAAAGAACATTCAACTTGAACAAAAAAAACTCTGAGTACTACTTACTATACAATTACACTTTTAGCATTTAAAATACAATCAAAGGAAAAGTTCTGTGTCAGAGTTTGGTGAAATAAAAGTATCGTTGCTTTGGTAGTAGTTGAAAGCAGCCGCCGAGCCCTCGCCATTCCAAAGTGGCTGCTTTAAAAGACACGTTAATTGGTGGGAAGGTATTTACTTTGCACACTGCACAGTGGGTGTAAAGTCCTCGCAACGTTCCCTGCCATCCAATGCTACACGTGGATATTATTTTAATTGTACTATAGACAGATAAAAGATATCGGCGAGCCTCGCCTGTTTTACACGTTCATTTTTAATATCCCATCGCACGTCACAATACAAGATATTGCACTTAAAACGACCGCGGCAAAAGCTGGATTATTTCACGGCTCGGAGAATCGTTTTAAACTGTTTTTTTTTTTTTTAAATCGCATTCAATCGATACCCATCAGTATTGTTTTACATGAGTTACGATCAAAGCCAATGCGAATCGGACGTAATAATAACTCAAGTTTAAAAAAAACAAAGAAAGAAAAAACGCTACTTTAATAGCTATAGGTACGAGAAAAAGACGAAGGTGGGAGCGATAAAGGACTTTTTAACTGTAGACGTAAGTCTGCTTCGGGGTGTATTTAATTGAGTCCGAGCGCATGACTCTGATGATTTGAATAATAGCAATAATAGGTGCGCGTGCGCCGCCCAAAGAAAACTATTAATGCGCCAATCATATGGCGACGCCGCGCATCGTGAGCTAACCGTACCGGGCTTATTCAATGTTGGAACTGGGATCATTAACTTGCACTAACCTTTCCCCACTAACCCGACACAAAGATTACAGATAGTTATTTAGTTTTCGTTTGAATTAAATTATTTGATTTATTTAACAAAATAATTGATTTTGCGTAGAAACTTGTGTAAAAAAACGTTCGGCATTAGTTTCATAACATATTATGATTGTTGCGTGCTCGGTGGTCGAAGCGAAGCCTAATTGTAGCGATTACAATAAACATTCACTGCGCTATCGCTGTTAATGTCACATTAAAAAAAAAAGGTAACCGCGTAATAGTCAACCGCAACAGCAATGGACGCTAAAAATAAAACTTGAAGTATGAAGACCCCCGGCTTGACATCCCTAAATAACATTCGGAATATAAGCCGATCATTACCTATACCGACGCTGTAATGTCTACGAGTGGTTCGACATTTACATAGAACACGTCATTAAATTATATCGAGTGCCTTCTGAATATGTGCTTATTTCTGTCCTTGATGACTCACGAAGCATAGGGATAAACTAGGAATTTTACCAAGAGCATGCGACCTAACGTGTAAGAGGTTCTATGTATAAATGTGCGAAGAACATTCCGACATTGGCACCGTGTCGATGTCGTGTCTTGTCCGGGTCGTGCTGTGTTAAGAAAATATTTTCAATGAGCCAAATGTGTTCACGGCTATCGGTGTGCGATATACTGCAAATGCGTTTGTTTCACTATCTACAGCCATAGGTTCGCGGCTTACAATAATTGCAGACAGTTTTAGTATTACGATTATATGTATGTACAACACGTGTTCATGTACATACATATAATCCCCGTATATGTATGTACATACATATGTATGTACACGGCATCCCCGCAGTGGTTCTGAAAAAGTGCGCCCCTGAGCTGACGCCTGCGCTAACGCGTTTGTATCGCCTCTCTTATTGCACTAACAGGGTTCCGTCTTCATGGAAGACCGCCCACGTCCACCCTATCCCCAAGAAGGGTGACCGGTCGGACCCATCGAGCTATAGGCCTATCGCGATAACTTCCTTGCTTTCCAAGGTGATGGAGCGAATAATAAACACACAAATCCTGAAGTATCTTGAAGATCGCCAGCTGATCAGTGACCGACAGTACGGTTTCCGTCACGGTCGTTCAGCTGGCGATCTTCTTGTATACCTTACTCACAGGTGGGCTGAAGCCTTGGAGAGCAAGGGCGAGGCTCTTGCTGTGAGCCTTGATATCGCGAAGGCCTTCGACAGGGTCTGGCATAGGGCGCTTCTGTCGAAGCTACCATCTTACGGAATCCCCGAGGGTCTCTGCAAGTGGATCGCTAGCTTTCTGGATGGGCGGAGCATCACGGTCGTTGTAGACGGTGATTGTTCTGATACCATGACCATTAATGCTGGCGTTCCACAAGGTTCGGTGCTCTCCCCCACGCTTTTCATCCTGTATATCAATGACATGCTGTCTATTGATGGCATGCATTGCTATGCGGATGACAGCACGGGGGATGCGCGATATATCGGCCATCAGAGTCTCTCTCGGAGCGTGGTGCAAGAGAGACGATCAAAACTTGTGTCTGAAGTGGAGAACTCTCTGGGGCGAGTCTCCGAGTGGGGTGAATCGAACTTAGTTCAATTCAACCCGTTGAAGACACAAGTTTGCGCGTTCACTGCGAAGAAGGACCCCTTTGTCATGGCGCCGCAATTCCAAGGAGTATCCCTGCAACCTTCCGCGAGCATCGGGATACTTGGGGTCGACATTTCGAGTGATGTCCAATTTCGGAGTCATTTGGAAGGCAAAGCCAAGTTGGCGTCCAAAATGCTGGGAGTCCTCAACAGAGCGAAGCGGTATTTCACGCCTGGACAAAGACTTTTGCTTTATAAAGCACAAGTCCGGCCTCGCGTGGAGTACTGCTCCCATCTCTGGGCCGGGGCTCCCAAATACCAGCTTCTTCCATTTGACTCCATACAGAGGAGGGCCGTTCGAATCGTCGATAATCCCATTCTCGCGGATCGTTTGGAACCTTTGGGTCTGCGGAGGGACTTCTGTTCCCTCTGTATTTTGTACCGAATGTTCCATGGGGAGTGCTCTGAGGAATTGTTCGAGATGATACCGGCATCTCGTTTTTACCATCGCACCGCCCGCCACCGGAGTAGAGTTCATCCATACTACCTGGAGCCACTGCGGTCATCGACAGTGCGTTTCCAGAGGTCTTTTCTGCCACGTACCATCCGGCTATGGAATGAGCTCCCCTCCACGGTGTTTCCCGAGCGCTATGACATGTCCTTCTTTAAAAGAGGCTTGTGGAGAGTATTAAGCGATAGGCAGCGGCTTGGCTCTGCCCCTGGCATTGCTGAAGTCCATGGGCGACGGTAACCACTCACCATCAGGTGGGCCGCATGCTCGTCTGCCTACAAGGGCAATAAAAAAAAAAAAAAAAAAAAAAAAATGTAAAATATAGGAAATTAATCTTTTTTTTTTATTGCCCTTGTACGCAGACGAGCGCACGGCCCACCTGATGGTGAGTGGTTACCGTCGCCCATGGACTTCAGCAATGCCAGGGGCAGAGCCAAGCCGCTGCCTACATAAAAAGGAATTGCTGTTCGTTAGTCTCGCTAAAACTCGAGAACGGCTGGACCGATTTGGCTAATTTTGGTCTTGAATTATTTGTGGAAGTCCAGAGAAGGTTTAAAAGGTAGATAAATATGAAAATGCTGGGAATTAAATAAAAATAACAATTTTGTTTTTCCTTTGATGTGTCCCCCGTCGGACGGATTCCTTTTGTTTCTTTTAAGTTTATTTTATACAAAAGTTTAGGTATTTTATTTATCGATTGAGGCACTACGAAGTCTGCCGGGTCAGCTAGTGGCTGATAAATTCTTGTACAGATTTATAATTAGTATCGAAATTGTACGTACCAACCTACCGAGAAGTATCATTATGAAGTTATGTCTAGTACAATTGAGAGCACAGAATTTAAATCAGAAAATTGTATTGATTTACTTCTAGATAGCCACTAGAACAAATAACTGATTTTAAATTACGCCGGCCCGGATTCGAAAAGCGGTACAAGATGTACCGGTGATTTTCTATTGCCCTGAGTCTATGAGCTGCAGCACTGTACTTACGAGTTATGTTATTAGGAATGTAGTACTTTGTATAAATTGTATGCAATCCAATCAGGACCGCAACGAGTCGAAGATGAGATGCGGTTAATTGATGATGTCATATTAAATGTGAATTTAGGAATAGTTTACTTTTACCATAGTTTTTTTTTTCGTTATTGTAAATATTTTTTACTTATTTAAAAAAATGAAAATATTTGAGAAAAAACAAAACAAAAAGCCCGCTGAGTTTGTTTCGCCGGTTCTTCTCAGGACTGTGGCTTTTTTTGGAACCGGTGGTAGAGTTAACATTGTTATTTATATTTTGACATTCAACAAGTGTGTTATGCTGACATCTAAGTTGAAATAAATGATTTTGAATTTGAATTTTGAATTTGAATTTTAATTGTTATGAACGATTACAATTTACGAAACACCATCGTATAATAACAAGTTAAATAACTGTGAGTAATGTACAAATAGTACTAAATCTAAATCAACAATGTACAGTTTAAATAAAATATTTTTTATTTACATCACAAAATGGAGTGATTCTGAAGATTTTACCTTTATCCTGAATGTTCATAACAAAATCGCCATCCTAAGTGCGACCTTCAGATTTGATTTTCTTTGATATTTTTAAATTATTTTTCTTTACTACATTTTAGATTTTTACGTTTTTATTATTGAACTATGTATCAGTATTTGCTAGTGAGAATCGAATTCATGTACTTTTTTTTTTAAACTACATTAATTAAGTATGAAAAATAACTTTTCTTGTTTTTTTTTTTAAATTGTATTTTATCGTATCTATAAACACATTCGTCACGAAATTCTAACTGAAAAAATGTGTACCGTAAAGCTAGTAAACAAAATCGTTATAAATGACGCCGCTGTGAAACATAACGTGCAGTCCACGAAATAGCTAAAATAATGTAATAAAACCTACCGATTCCACAAGATGAACGAGCACAGAATCAAAACCACAAGCCGACGCCCACGCCGGCGAATCTAAAATAATATAGCGTTTTAAAATGAAAGAGAATATCAATTGGTCCGCTCGGGTATCGTTTGTGATAAGTGTATATATCGTGTTAGGTTAGCTAACACCGAAGTGGTCACGTTTTTAAGTCGAGCAAATCGAGCGGTTAATAATTGCGGTCGCGATTCGACCCGTAAACTTAAACGAATTGCACTTGTGAGGCTTCGCGAATGCGCCGCCGCGCCGTGGCCGTGACTCAAAACGGATTCATAAATATTTAAACGTTTTTCTGGTTTGCTTTGAAAAGTTGTGTTAATTTTTCGATTGTTTGCTGTGTCAATGTGGCAACATAGGCTGTCTGTGTTTGTGTTCAGTTTCCATATGTACTTGGAAATTGAAATTGAAACTATATAAACCCCTAAACTTAGTGGTCACTAAAAATAATATTCCGTAATTACTCGCGTAGCATGGTATTCAGAATGTTCAATCTTGCGTAGAGCAGCTTAGATTTTTTTTTTGCCTTCGGCCACTTACATATCAGAGCATCCCATTAAGCTCCCCTTATCTGTGCGGTTGATATCGACCCCGATAGCTGTTCGTGAAATACGCTAATGAAATCTCCGTTCGAATATCTACAACAACAGATAGAATCTCATTATCTAATTAGTTTATTAATGTAAAACGTAAATTATATTTCAATTTGTAATGTTTCTTTTTAGCTTCACGTTTGCTTTTCAAATTTTATAATCGTTAATCGTCGATGATTACATTAATGGCTAGGCATTTTATCGATCATAGTTTAGTAAAACAATTTAAAAATAGGTACTAGTATTTAATTTAACCAGATTAAAACGAAATTGAAGTTTTTATAGAATCCAAATGGTAATGAGTATAAAGGAAAACAAGAGATGTTAGAATTATCTTAAAATGTTGGGCGTTTTCAATAGAGAAAAGCCGTACTACAAGTCTGGACAAATACTTGTGTTTCACATAGGACGGTTCTGACCTCCCATGAAGTACTGTAGCTCACATCTCTCACCCGAGCTACCACCTATTTATTTACTTTCGACTCCAGACAGAAGATGGCCGTTCGTGTTGTCAATAATGACGTTCTTACGGGTTGTTCAGAACCCCTAGATCTATTCGGGGAGATCGGTTCTTTGTGTGTTTTGTACCGTATGCGGTATGTATGTATGTATGTTCGTGATGACCCCTTCATTGCGTTTTTACCATCGCACCGTCCGTCCCCGGAGCAGAGTTAATCCCCACTATTTGAAAACACTGCTTTCATCTAGTTTACCAACCCGCCTATTTCGGCCGTGAAGCAGTAATGCGTTTCGGTTTGAAGAGTGGGGCAGCCGTTCTAACTATACTCAGACCCTAAAAATTCATATCTCAGGGTGGGTGGCGGTGGTCACCCGAATCTATAGTCGCCACAATATTAATACCCTTTTTTAGAATATAAGTACTCTGCTCATTCGAGACGTGAGGTTAAAGTATCAATTTTTAAGCTATTGCATAGATTTTATCGCGGGCCTTGAGCGCGGCGACCGAATCATGAAATTCCGTAACGAAAAAAACCTTACACCCCTCACTGCGCCTACCATGTAGCTCGCGTTCAACACATTCACACGTTGCGCTTGTGTAGTGTTTGTGAATAAGCGCGTGGCGTGACGTCACACTGCATGCGCATCATGAAAAGTCTGCCCATCTCTCTCTCGCGCGGTCTAGCTTATGAGTGTGAAGGGGACAGTTAAGGTTTTGCTTTTATTAATGTTTAATATAGCTTGGTCTTGTTTTATTATTGTTTTAATATTAAATTATCATTGCATAAGTTGATAAAAAATGCTATGCAATAGCTTTACCGCGGCAGTTCCCGAGTGCCACACGTTTGTTTTATTTATTATATCGGCCGACATTCACTTCAACTGGATTTCTTGGCAGCTAAAACCCAACCAACAGTAAATCTTCGGCGATAATCTTTCAATTGTCACTGAATCTATACTGACGCTGATATATGTTTATCGTGTCAGTGAATGCGAAAACTCTCATTTGAGGACGCTATTCCAATAAATATCGCATTCCGTGTATATATCTCTAGATGGATCTCACTGGATACTTCACGGTTCATGCTCAGTGCAGATCATATAAGTGTAACGGAGAATCTTCATAGATTGTCATCGAAGGCCAACGGGCCTACGACCCATTTGATTGTAGACAGGTTAGCATACGGATAGCAATGCCATTGGAATCAAGACGGGATTTAAAGTCAACGTTAGATTAAATAATCTGGGCTTACCATACGGCAGTAATAGGGACAGTAAAATAACGCGATCATTTTAAAGAATTCCTCACACCATTGCCCAAACGAAAATAATACATATTATGTATGTATATCTCACCAGATATAGAGCCACCGATAGATTTCATATTACGTGAAAACAAAAACACTTTTTTTTTTCATCAATCCGTATGTTAACTATCTACTCATATCATCATTATCCTGCCCTTCTCCCAGTCACCTGGGGTCGGCGCAACATGTTTTCTCCTTCCATACTCTTCTATCATATACCATTTCTTCGCTCACTCCCCTCTTACCCATATCGTCTTTCACACAATATATCAATTTCTTCTTAGGTCTACCTCTTCCTCTATATCCATCAACATTCATAGTTAACACTCTCTTACCAACCTCATTTTCATTTCGTCTCATCACATGTCCATACCATCCCAAACGCGTACTCCTCAGCTTCTCTGTCACAGGTGCCACTTTCATGTTAACTCTCTACTGCATCCATATATTTAATAGGTTATGAAATTATATTTTATACATAAAAACATGTACACACAAAAATGTTAATGCTCGGACTCATTAAATTTATATATGTATCCATACCTACATTTAGGTTTGCGTACAAAACATCGTCTACATATTTTTTGCATGCACAAACAAGTTGAACAAACACGAGTTCGTGTCGCGTGGATTCAACCTTATAGGTATAAGTTTTTAACAGGACTCAAGAATGTGTGGATCGCAATATTATAATACCTACTGTATTAAAGTTTATCGCATTCTTGGATTTTTTTTTAAAAGAAACTGCAGGTTTATTCCCCCTACTCTCAGCGTCTAAGGATTTTTTTTTATGGGATAAAGTAGTGAAACGTGAGTGACTGACCCTGACTTAAAAGAAATACCTTCAGACGAATGATGGTGGATTGAAATGAGGGCTTCAGTTGCGGAGGCTGAAGTCGCATAAATGTTATCTCCTTGCACCTATTACAAAACTAGCACTATTATAAAAGAATCTTCGTATACCACAGACAAAAGACGTTAGACGTTTTACAAAAAAATTATCGCAAACTTGTGTTTGAAACCTTATTAATTTTGTTTCGATGTCGTTAACAACAAAGTAGCATTCGTTTTTGTGATAAAAGGCTGGTCTTAAGAATGACGTAATAGATTTTTTCCAAGCTCAAATTTTTTTCTGTTGCATTCTGTTAATTTCAAGTTGAACGAACCAAGGCTCAATTACAGCTTTTTTCTCATTTTGTTTTCATGAAAATGTTAAAAACTCTCGAACTGTGTTGACAAAGCGTAAAATTAACAGAACGAATCGTTACATTGTTGACTACAATATAAATGTATATAAAAGTATAATGAAATAAAGATAAACGAAATTTAAAGGTAAGCAGATTCTCATAATTTTTTATTTATTAAAACGCAACTTTAGTTTCAAAAAGGTGCCAAGATCGTCCGAAATTAAATAATTATGGCAGTTCTTATTTTAACACGTATGATTTTCTTATTATCTTTATTAAATAGACAGACGGCTTGGCCATACTTTTAGAATTAAAAAAAAACATTAGATTCAAATTTGGAACAGCATGTTCTATAACCGAGAATGTTCCTTTCAACAATATTCACAGCCCGGTCACGTCTAGTCCCAGTCTTAATATGCTTGATTATTCTTTAGCTTTATTAGAAGAGCGTGATATGCTCTAAACACCATAGTAATTCGATGCCCGTAAAACATTCCATAAGATTGGTGAATCTTTGCAATTTTGTAAGCCATTTCATCAGATCATTTTGAATAGGCTTAACAGTTTTTAAATTATCTCACATACAAATAAACGCAAGCACAGTGCAGTAAAAAATACTTCACGTAAAAACATAATTAAATAAGATGCAAGACTAGATAAAGTAATTAGGATGACGTAATATAAAATTAGTAAATGCCCACATTTGTATCTTACCCGTGTTGTGGCTACCCGCGCATTGACTGCACTCAAAAAGTACCTATCATCATCATCATCATCATCAGCCTGCGGCAATCCACTGCTGGACATAGGTCTCCCCCAAAGCTCGCCACTGAACCCGATCTTCGGTTCTACGCATCCAGTTATTACCAGCCGCCTTGCGCAGGTCGTCGCTCCATCTAGCAGGAGGGCGTCCTACACTACATTTGCCGGTTCGCGGTCTCCACTCCAGAACACGTCTACTCCAACGGTTGTCGGTTCTGCGACATAATATGTGACCAGCCCACTGCCACTTCAGCTTACTAACTCTGCGAGCTATATCGATCACCTTGGTTTTTGCCCGAATGACTTCATTACGTATTCGCAATGACAAAAAGTATACGTTAAACTAAAATGTTGCCTCAAAGAAAAAAAAAGAAGTCGTAATTGACTATGTCCACTTACACGACCGCAACTCCGACACGAAGGTCTATTTTTTCTTGGTCATGTCACCGCTCTGTTCACATAAGTCATTTGACAAATTCACTTAGTGCGGTCGCAGTCGGGAGCTAAATTTAATATTATGAGTAGAAATTTGTGAGCACGCGTGACTAACGTAACTGAAACCGCTTAACTAAAATGTCCAAAATACTTTCGATCCAGTTTACTCAAATGTTATGAATTGGTCACTATAAAAGGTAATGTTTTTAACAATATATTTATTGCTTTGCTTAATATACAATAATTTGTTCACTCGTGAAGACGAGAGAGACGAGTTTGTATTCAATGCTCAAGGATTCACAAGGTTCATAAAAAAAGATAACTTATTATTTAAACCAATTTTAGATTATTATAAAGGTCCAACGAGAACAGAGAGAATAGTTTTAAATTAATTCTACATAATAATATTAAACACTACATATTCTGAAATGAAAATTACCTTTGTCATGTCGTGAGTAATGTCCGTTTTGTTTAACTCAATACTGAAACTAATTACATATAATAAAAATGTTAAATCGGCTTTGTGTTTTATAAAAAGAACAATTTACCGGATCACGATACCAGACGACGAGGTATACTCGTAGTGTAAAATTATGTTGTTCAATCCAGAATGTTATGTTTCAATAATATTATTAAGTGTTAACCGCTATCCGGCCTTTTTTCATATTTGGGGATATAATATAATAAATAAAGTAATAAATTGAGATTTTGACCTCAAGCCTCAAGGTGGGGTGGTTACGTTGTTATGTCTCCGGGAATCCCTTAACACTAAACGAACTCGCCTTCCCATATACAGCACTGCCTTTTAAATTATATTTATCTCTGATCGGGTCTACTTTTTTGGAGAGCTCATGATGTGTCCTAAAGTGGTGCCGCCATGCTCTTTATTCTTTGGGAGAATCACGAATTTTACCCATAAATAAACCGTAGTCATCGTGCCCTTCGAACAGGCCGTAATCGACGAAAGTACTTGGTAAATTGCTATTTAGCTGTAAATTCATACAAATTGAAATAATAGCCGGTTAATGTATGAAACTAATCACTCCAATAATCATAATTGTTTTATGTTGTACACTTTAAGTCTTCCGCTATTCTATTTCGCTCTAAGTATTTGCGGTATTCTGAGAAATAACTCATGCCTGAGTGAAATGGTTTTTTTTTATTATTATTTTTTTACATATATTTTTCACTTTGTATATTGTCGAAGTGATACTAGTGATACCCGGCTACGTTCGTCTGTGATTATCGCTAACTGTATTGTATGTGACTTTTCTCTGTATGGCCAGAAATAGCTGTAAATAGTTTCATTACAATCGGACGAATTAGGCCCTCAAAAAGGACAAACACATCCTTTTTTATAATATGCAAAGAGATAGTTCTGTTCAATGTCCAAAAAAAAACCAAAAAGAATAAAGTTAGGCGTTTTGATAGAAATTCCCCAAGAAATTTTCACGAAAAGTTTTTATTGTTCTAAATCGGTAAATGTTCAAGGGCGTTTGCATTGAGTTGTTACCGGAGTCTATAGGTAACTCTTTGAAGTCGTCGTGGCCTAAAGGATAAGACGTCCAGTGCATTCGTATGTAGCGATGCACCGGTGTTCGAATTTTTACCAATTTTTCTAATGAAATACGTACTCAACGATTGACATCCACGGTGAAGGAATAGCATCGTGTAACAAAAATGAAACCCGCAAAATTATAATTTGCGTAATCACTGGTGGTAGGACCTCTTGGGAGTCCACACGGGTAGGTACCACCACCTCGCCTATTTCCGCCGTGGAGCAGTAATGCGTTTCGGTTCGAAGGGTGGGGTAGCCGTTGGAACTATACTGAGACCATAGAACTTATATCTCAAGGTGGGTGGCGCATTTAAATTGTAGATGTCTATGGGCTCCAGTAACCACTTAACACCAGGTGGGCTGTGAGATCGTCCATCCATCTAAGCAATAAAAAAAAAACTCAGCGTGAATGTAGCCACTTTCAAACTTGAGGTGGAAGGCCAATTGTAACATATAACGGCTGTCCCACCTTTCAAACTACAACTTCTTCCCGTCAGTAAAGAGGGCGGTACCTACCTGTGCGGATTCATAATACGTTACCACAAAAATCAGCAGTACAATAATCTACTTTTATGACCTAGTGCATTAGTTAGCCATTGATTTGTTTAAATGATAAATCTATAAAATTTAATATTCAAACAAAACTTTTAGGTACACAATTCCAGATAAAATTTTGGAAATGCGACGTTAAACGTCTGTGTTTTATGCAACATCTTTTAAATTCAAATATTTTAATGAGTTGTTTCTATCTCTGATCTTTACACCTTTGTATCATCCAAATGTCGGTTTTTTGCCAAATTCCTTCGCTGGTAAACCTTATTAACATTATTATGGTATAAAATAACTTGGCTTATAGTTATTACATGCTTTCACAGAAAGCTACAGTTTTCGTTTTGATGACAACAACATCATAATTACCCTCACTGAATTACGTCTAGCTGTGCAGACGCGATTTTGTTACTTCTCCACAACCGCTCATGATATCAGAAGCTTTATGTAAAGGTAATCACTCCAGGAGATTGAAACTGCACCAGGCTAGGTGTTAGTAAGTCCAGATCCCGTTATAATTGGCATTGTACACGAAGCTCGCCCGTTCAAGGTGTCGGAGCATTGGATCGCTCAGAGATCGCTACCTTCCCATCGAGACTATAATTTCCTTTACTATTATCAAACGAGACACACTTTAAAATATTTTGTTTTATCAAAATAAATATCCTGCGCGTTCACGATTTTTCTCTGATTTTTATGACTGGCAAAACAAAAAAAAAACACTCAGAAAACCATTGCACCAACGTTTATTACTCATATTTTTCTGCTTAACGACCGCTTGATAATGTTACGCGGAGTTGTTACGTAGCATCTCGTTATAATTAATTAAGAAGAGGTCATTGCCGCGAGCCACGCACTAAACGACAACTTGATTATCTGCTAAAAATATATACAAGGGACATTCTCTCTGTATTGTGGCTAATGAACTACAGCTTCCCATGGTGGTGCTTATCCCACTGAATACATTAAAACTGTTTATTTAAATTATTGCTTTTACATAATCATGTATACCGTTTGCAAAATAATTTAGAATTCTTAGATGTGTATAAGAAATATTTGAATTCTAAATGTTATTTTATTGGATCATGTGTATTGTAAATAATATTACATTGAGGCGCGATTTCATCCCCGAGAGCTAAGCTTAGAAACGTGATTTTGATATATCGTAAATCCAATCTGAATGGCTCATCTCGAACTGTGATCGGGGCTTTCTCACGATGCTACATCAAACACTAAAAATATACTACCAATTATATTGCGTGTTAAATAGATTTTTTTTTAAATCGTTTTTCAAAATGAAACAAAGAAACACGTCTGTTATGTTATCCCTCGTTTGTTTTGCTTGAGATTTTTTTGATGTCTTTATCTCTATTGACTCCAATAATATTGAAATAGGAAATTCTATTGTGTTCTAAGTTCCTTAGTAATCAGAAAGGTAAATAATAGAAACCATTTCCGTGTAAGTTTTGATGCAGAAATTGTGCCTCTATACGTTGAAGCAGTAAGCTAAAATATGTTTTAAATTATACTTTTTTTTATTGCTTAGATGGGTGGACGAGCTCACAACCCACCTGGTGTTAAGTGGTTACTGGAGCCCATAGACATCCACAACCTAAATGCGCCACACACCTTGAGATATAAGTTCTAAGGTCTCAGTATAGTTACAACTCAGTTTTAACGGTAGGCAGCGGCTTGGCTCTGCCCCTGGCATTGCTGAAGTCCATGGGCGACGGTAACCATTCACCATCAGGTGGGCCGTATGCTCATCAAAAAAAAACAACGGCTGCCCCACCCTTCAAGCCGGAACCCATTACTGCTTCACGGCAGAAATAGGCGGGGTGGTGGTACCTACCCGTGCGGACTCACAAGAGGTCCTACCACCAGTAATACTACGTGACCGATTGATTTTTAAGATATGCGAGGCATAAATAGTAGATAAGTCATTTATAATCAAATACAGCTATGTATAACAGTTTTTCTCCACGAACAGAATGTCTATTATCTTACAAATTGTCACACCATCATTGGCTTACTGCCTGTTCACCGGACCATAACTTCAGAGCACGGCCGTATCTAATTCCTCCGTTGCACAATTAGTTTTGTCTATTGTGCCTTCCGATTCCCTCGGGATTGCACAGCGCATTTTACCGCAATTCATATTCAATCATCGAAACCGCTAAATTTCTTTGCCATCTTAGAAACAACGTCATGAAAACTTTGTGTCGCATCGTATAAGACATCTTATAATAATCTCTATATATAAAAATGAATTGCTGTTCGTTAGTCTCGCTAAAACTCGAGAACGGCTGGACCGATCTGGCTAATTTTGGTCTTGAATTATTTGTGGAAGTCCAGAGAAGGTTTAAAAGGTACATAAATATGAAAACGCTCGGAATTAAATAACAATAACAATTTTGTTTTTCCTTTCATGTGTCCCCGTCGGACGGATTCCTTTTGTTTGTTTTAAGTTTATTTTATACAAAAGCTTAGGTCTTTTATTCATCGATTGAGGCACTGCGAAGTCTGCCGGGTCAGCTAGTGATTAATAAATGGCTGTCATGAATAGTCAGTGCCCACTGATTAGGTATGAGACAGTCGCTTCCGTCGGGGATGTGCAAACATTTCCGTACTTCAGATGTATGAATATTAATATTCATACATCTGAAGCTTGAAACAAGTTGGAACATATTATTTATATGGATTTTTTTCCACAATAAACGAATTGTTGCTCAAGCGATATTTTATTGGCGGAGGATGCTCGATTTCTTGATATGCACAAGCTTGCAGAAACAGGTGATGGGGTTTTTGAGAGCGCTCTTCTCTTTTCCCACCAACTAGACGCCGCCTAGCCTGGCGATGGGATAAGAATCTCGCCCGAATCTAGCCCAAAAGTGTTTCGGATCCTCACCGTATGTCGATTTGGGTACCGGCAGGGGAACTCCAGAAGTTGACCTACAAGCTGTTCGCATCGTGTAAAAAACCAGTCGGTTGATTTCACCCAGCCCCCCTGGTTGTGAACCAGTAGGATATCCTGAAATTCTAATATGTGAGTGGCGCTGTAGACAAATTTTGGATAGCTCATTGACCGAGAAACCAAGTGGTCACTGATGCTGATTTCGGCAGGTTCGGCATCCCGTGGGGTTAGGGTGGGGAGGAGAGATTTAGCTCGTGCAGAATGCCTCATTGTAGTTTAGCGACAGGCATCTTTAGTGTATTCGACTCTGACATTCCCCCTACCACATCCCAACCCAAAGCCGAAAATCAGAAGGTTTCGATCTTACAAAAAAAACTCTTTACGCGTATACCATGCTAGAATACAATATGAATATTGAGTGTAAAATCTAGTGGTCTATACTTAATTAAACCGTTAGATTAATTGGCAAGTATGCGGTATTGACGAGCAGCGGGATGTGTTTGCAGCCGCGTAGGTATACCTCACCTTACTTGATTACTTCAGCAATGAGTTGTGTTTTAATGTACAACCAGCCGAGTAAGTTTTTGTTCTTCTTACAATTTTTTATTTGGTGACTTTGTTTATGGTCGAACTATCCGTGCTCGTTTTTAATACAAAGTAACACTGTCTGTTTTGTATTCACGCCCCATCATTAAATCAATTTTGACGAAATTCGGCATGAAAGTAGTTTGAATTCTGCGAAACGACCCACCTTTTAACTGTTAATAAAAGTGTTCTGGGTAGGCGGGATTTATAATTCTGTTTGACTTTTTTTCTTCTTCTTCTCAGTCGTATGCACTCTTGGCATAGTGGTCATGGTCACCATTTCGGGTGGCTGTGCGCTTCACCAGACGTCGCCATTCCTCACGTAGTAACTACTCTACTCTTTTGACTAAACTTACTAATATATTATTAATCGAGTATTTGTCCTAATATTAAAATAGTTAATTGATGTAAATCTTACGAACCTGTTAATATAATAATTTAAATTTTTGTACGTACCGACTACTGTTATAAGATCATGTTTAAACAGTCGAAGAATTGAAAAATAAAAATAAAGCTGACAATAACATCGGAGCGACCATTTACAAATGGTTGTTAAATTTTCCATGTTGATTTTATGAATTTCTAAGTAACAAATACTTGCTAGGTAATAAATCATAAATATAGAAGCAATAATTCCAAAGAGCCGTAAAAGAAACATTGTATCTCGAAAACCTTGACCTCGGCTTCTATTCATGCCGTATGGGCCAATTTTGCACTTGTGCCTTGACAATACAGAGCGCCAAGGAACGAAGAAAGTGTTCACCATAAATAACTCTACATGATAAAAGTAATGAATAGCGATTGTACAGAATAGTACCGAATGCGAGTCTCATAATAGCGGATTGCAAACGTTAAAAGCCGCCGCGGGCAACGTACGCGCCGCGAGTGTGGGTCTAGCCAAGCAACTCTCAGCCGCAGTCCGCAGCTAAACAAAGAAAGCCTCGTGCGAATAGTTCACGCTTTGACTCTTGCATCATTGTAATAGACGAACGATGGACCCCCGATTACTCTCTTTAGTCAATCCATACCCTGGGCCAGGAAGGTCAAGTACCTGGGCGTTACCCTGGATGCATCGATGACATTCCGCCCGCATATAAAATCAGTCCGTGACCGTGCCGCGTTTATTCTCGGTAGACTCTACCCCATGATCTGTAAGCGGAGTAAAATGTCCCTTCGGAACAAGGTGACACTTTACAAAACTTGCATAAGGCCCGTCATGACTTACGCGAGTGTGGTGTTCGCTCACGCGGCCCGCACACACATAGACACCCTCCAATCTCTACAATCCCGCTTTTGCAGGTTAGCCGTCGGAGCTCCGTGGTTCGTGAGGAACGTTGACCTACACGATGACCTGGGCCTCGAATCTATTCAGAAATACATGAAGTCAGCGTCGGAACGGTACTTCGATAAGGCTATGCGTCATGATAATCGCCTTATCGTTGCCGCCGCTGACTACTCCCCGAATCCTGATCACGCAGGAGCCAGTTACCGTCGACGCCCTAGACACGTTCTTACGGATCCATCAGATCCAATAACCTTTGCATTAGACGCCTTCAGCTCTAACACTAGGAGCAGGCTTAGGGACCTCGGTAACCGTACTCGTCGAACTCGACAAAGAGTTCGCCGTGCA
Organism: Bombyx mori; assembly: GCF_030269925.1. NCBI lineage: Eukaryota > Metazoa > Arthropoda > Insecta > Lepidoptera > Bombycidae > Bombyx > Bombyx mori. The sequence goes on from NC_085111.1 coordinate 13,027,116, forward strand.
ACCTAACCCATGAATCAGCTCGCTGAGTTTCTCGCCGGATCTTCTCAGCGGGTCGCGATTCCGATCCGGTAGTAGATTCATTCGCGAAGCAATTGCTCTTGAGTTGTTAGGTCTCCTTCGGAGGCGCTCGGGCAGTTGTTAGCTAATCCCGCCCCTCTTGGCTGAGCCTTTGCTCGCCCACCTGTCCTGGTGAAACTGGAAAGGCCTTCGGGCCACCAGTAAAGTATCAATCATAAAAAAAAAAAAAAGACGAACGATGGAATGGGCCAACGACTCCGAATTAACGCCAACTCATCCTCGTCGTCGCCGGAGTAATCTATCTAATCGCTGTCACTACAATTCATCTTATTGATGCACATTCTATCATCGCAGGTTCGTGTTGACAGTGCTATGAACTATTACGATGGCTGTTTCCACCTTATTTAATTCCAATAAAGCAAAACATAATGTAGTAAATATAAATTATAAGCGGCTTCAAATAAAAAAGGTGTAAGTTCTCGATTCAAGGCAAGGCGGTACCTATGGGTTTTTTTTTTCATATCACAGCGGCTATAAAACTGCATAATAAATTCATTAAATAATATTTTTAATATATATATTTTTGCATTACTCTACTCAGGCCGAGCACCTCGTGTTAAGTATATGCTAGAGCCCATGGACATCACAACGTGATCACCCACCCTCAACACGAGAACAAATCATAACTGTTCATACTGTACACAGATTACAGATTATTTATATCATACCTTACAAACGTAATCTATACCTGCTGTTTTTGAGTGTGTCAAAATCTGAATAACATCTATCCAAGTATTGTCTCATTGATAAATAAGTACATATTTTAATTAAATAACCATTCATTTGTTTTCGTATGAGGATAAGAAGGCATTTCGTCATCTGTGTTTTGAAGACATGAATGTAAAGTTTTGTTTCAAGTTAATGTTGAAATTTTCCACCTACATATTCTATTTTTACAGTTCACTAAAGGCAACGATATCAATAAATTACCGGTAAGCTTTAAATCACCGCGAAGAAAGCATTGAAACGTCGAACGTGTCTCTAAATTATTAATATGCACTTGTTCACGCACTTTGTAATTACTGTCCGTTTCAGTTCACGGTATAAAATATTTAATATACTGTAAAACCGTACTCTTTATTTTGGCATAAGAGCGTTCTGTTTGGATTAAATTCTCGTTTTTAAATAATAAATGAGTCCTCAAAGCAACTGCTTATGGCTAATGGTAACTGCATTCCGAGAGTGTCGCCAGAGAAAAGAGCCGTGTCAATGAACCGTCCTGTGGTGAACTGCTCCGGTTCCGCTTAAGCCTGGTAAATTAAATCAATTAGCGAAACAAATGCCGTTAGCTCAACCTGCACGAAGCCTTGTCCCCTCGCAGGCAAAATCAAACATAGATAATATGTTTGAAGTACTCAATTAACTCACACAATTCTACTACATAAATAACAATCCTAAATTTTAAAAAAACAATATATATGTACGTACTTTCACTCGTTTAATGGCGAATCAATATAATACCTGACGAATGATTCACCGATGCTATAAATACACGAAGGCACGTGTATTAATTCCATGCAACTTTATTTAATAAAGACAGACACGTCATGTTATTGTCGGGGTGCACCGGATAAGCGTGGCGACCGCGACCGGCCGATTGTCTCCCGACCATCGTAAATAACTCGCGTCCTGTCCAACCGCCGCCATGGATACCGACCGGAGACGCCGACGGTTAGCAAATCCTTCTACTGCTACCATTATACTTTTGTCATCTTCTAACTTCAAATTCTCGATCTTGCTTGTATTCAAATCGTTACGAAGTGAATCACCTTATCTAAATTCAAATCTTCGAGAAATCATAGTTGGTTATTCTCTGTGCACACAGGAAGTTAATTTTTGCCTTCGGAATACGGATGAGTGTAACGTGTGCCACGCTCGGCCCACCGACTTATCCGACGCCGTAGTTATTAATATCTACTAACATTGAATTATTATTTATTACTACTGTATTAGCTTACAAACCAATGCATAGTAAGTGGATCTGAAACACCAATAAACAGAACAGCCGGCCTAACATCGCTGCTCCGAAATTTCGTGATCAAATTGACGAGTTAAGATCAGGCGATTGAATTGGCTTTAGGCTATCAATTTCCACTCAATTGGAACAATGGGGATAATATGATATAGATAGAATGTATATAAAATACAAGAACCGTGTTTCTTTAGTCTATTTAAGTGAATGTTCACGCGGAGGGTGCATAGAAGGCGGGCAGGTATGGTCGAGGTCCGATAGCATCAGTGCACGGCGCGGTCTATAAATAGACGAAGCAGGCAGAATCTTGAACCAAACGAGCTCGTCACTGAGCCTCAAAGGGCTACTTACATCAAATATTAATGTTTTAGTACTTCATAACTTTAATCGCCTATCGTTGAATGAAAAAAGGCAATCTTAATAAACATCCAAAGTAATTATAGCAATTGGTTATATTTTTAGCTAATAACCCCTGCAGTTTTAGTTTAGGCTCACAGGCGCCTGCAAATGAGCCAGCCCTGTTGCTCTGATACCGCAACGATGAACCATAAAACACGCCGAGACGGGGTGCAGTTTCTCGCTTGTTCGCTTTCGTTCGCGCATGCGTCTGGCTATTATTTTTTTCCCCTGATTAGAGTGAAAGACGCGCAACCGGTCCGTGAGCGAAGGCCGCGCCCGGCAACGAGTGTACTGGCTCTGATGCAAAGTCGAAGACCCGCGCCCGCGCATCCTCGCCTCCACGCTCGCTAATGATGCTCAATCCGCTCAGCCGTTCCCTAATTGGGTTGACACACGACATATAAGAGTATTAATAAACCATAGAGAATTTTATTCACAATCTCACAAGATTAATAATATTGTGATATTTCCCTCGAAAATATTCAAGACTAGACTATCTATTCATTAATTAATTTGAATTCATTTTATATTATAATAGTAAAAAAATATCTCTACGCCTTCTTGACTTATTCAGATGCAAATTTTAGCAGCCAGATAAGCGTAGTAATATTGTTTTGTAATATTACTCATTAGATTTCATTCTTACGATTTATCATTAATAAAAATACAGTATAATAATTGAAGTTTCTATGAATACGAAACTTGAGTCGTCTATTATCAAAGGTGGCAATCTGTGCATTTGGACAATTTTTTTTTATTGATATGTCAATTCAGATTGATTTGAATATAATCGTCTCCTTCAAAGAATACGGTTCAAAACTTGCATTAAATAAAGGTTAATAGTTAACCTGTTATTTATCTAAGATGTCGTTCCGAAGAGTTTTGTGACTGCCAATGGAATACAAAGTCAATAATTCGTTTTTCTGATTTACCAATCATTGTCCAAAAGTCAGATTGGCGGCTTTGATAATAGTCGACTTACTTATAAGTTTTAAAGTTAAAACACCGCATTTATGTATTTTGTATACACCTTCTGGTTGGATTAAGTAATGACCAATGATAAGTTAAAAGTTGTTTGATTATATTTGAAAACCATGCTCTCAACAAGAAAACCCGCGATATATATGTTATACGTATATATTATTGCTTTACTGATTTTTGTATACGTTCTAATGTAATTTCATTAAACTTAGCCTGCATGAGTAATTCTTATACTCGTAGTACAACCTTACAAGCTGAGACTCACAGTGCCTATCAATTCACACCGTCGGATAGGCGAAATGTACAAGCTACAGCTGCGATCCTTATCCAGAAACATCTATGGCAGTATTTTCTTTATACTTATTTATATTTTATTAGTAATTGTAAATACAAACATACCTACATACACATATTTCTATACTACAATTTATTATTATGGTATTTATTACAAAAAGTTTTTTTTTTACTATTTTACTATTCGGCAGGATGTTTTGCATATTTACATATTCAGATTTCGTCTGTACAACGTAGTACCTGTAAATAATAAATTTAAAACACTCATAAACATTGATTTTAAAAAACTGTACAATTGCGATTTTTAAGATTTTACTATTTTCTTACGTTCATCTCTTTATGTCTGTATTATTTCTCAGTTCAAAATAATAAATTGAATTTGAATAGCGGTAAAGCGTTCAAATATTAATCGTGAATTACGAACAAACAGAAGTCATTAGAATATAAAATTATAACCCATTCAGTCAGCGGAAACACATCAAGTTTACGATTAATCAATATCTATAAAAGCATGACATACAGGAATACGTAATACTCATCACAACCATGTCTGTATTTTATGAATAAATAACATAAAAACATCATAATAGTGACGTTACGAATACTAATAAGCTTAGACAAATTCGTTGAAACCTACGCGCGACTAATGCCAAGATGATCTGTTTTCTGTAATCTTCCCAGTATTAATTCTGCAGTGTGTGTTCGTGTGTGTTAATACTACAAAATTATTACACGTTGCAAGATCTTATTTGCGTACTCTATTGATAAATAGGCACAAAACGAAACAGTAGGTACCTATATTCCGTTGTATGACAACTTCTTTTTTCAATTTTGTTGTGTTTATAGAAGACGATTTTATTGTTATCTACAAAAAACATTTTAAAACAATTTGTTTTTTCATCTATTAAGTACATTATAAAAAAACATAAGCAAAGGAGATATCTTAATACTAAAAATGAATGCTAATCTTGACATGTCAGTCACTAATTAATGTCGAATTTAAACTGCTGGTGCAAACACTATTTATTATGAAGGAACATAGGATTACATGTCGAAAATCATAATTTTTGTAGTTTTTACACGTCAGATAAATGTTTTAGTAACGAAAATCAAATTAACATGGCATGCTATAAAGGTTATCTAATAAATTATAAGGCCATTATATTTGAATACATTATGTTCTTCAGTTTTCACAAATCGTAGACATAGCTAAAACTTGATTTTTACGATTTAAAAAACACGTTTATTATTTCCATTGTTACTATTGCAGACGTTTTGTGTAGTTCACAGTTTTCTCGATCGTGACTCACGTCGCAACGTAGGAAATAATAAAATGAAAATTATAAGCGCGAGATTAAACCGTAAAAGTTGTTTTAATTACACATGAAAACATTTATCACATAAATATTATGGGTTTTTAAGAACACAATGGGCGTTTTGAAAATCGGGGTACCGTTACGGTAAAGAGTACGTATGGGTAAAAAGTACGTGAAATCATAAAGTTAAATCATGTTAAATCATAAAAATAATCTTTGTTATTATTAAGAAATAATACAATATTTTATTCTTCTTAACACTTAATATCTATACAAACATTTCTAGTATCGTAGTATTCTTTTGGATTTCACGAGTTGTAGATATAATAAAACTAATTTTAGATTTTGTATTCACCATGTCGTCCGTAATTATAAAAAAACTGTATACTATTCGAAGCGTTGGAAATAATAATAAAATATATAATGCCAAACGGGATATTAAACTTTAGAAGTAACTTTAATTACTTCTTGCACCGGATTAGTAATTAAATAAATAAAAAATAACTTCTTGTAAAAGTGTAATTTTTATTCATTAAACGGGTACAGCTTGCATCTATTCTTTTATTGTCGTTAACTACACCAATTATATAATATTACACCTAGGTTATGCAATTCGTCTTGTTTACGCTACATTCTTCTAATACAGTGATTCTCAACCATTGTTCCGCGGCACTTTTGTGTGCCGCCAAATTTCAAAAGTGTGCCGCCAATTTTTTCGAATATATAATAATGTTAATATTATTAAATTATATCATTTTAAAAGAAAAATATTTTAGACATGAATATATATTTAAATCCACAAAAAAAATTTATAGTATATTTTAGTTTATTTCGTATATTAAAATTTTTTGATAAACTATTTATGCAGTGTGTTGTAGTAAGTAAATAATTTTTTTCTTTTTTTTTTGTGTGCCGCCAATTTTTGAAATCGTTAAATATGTGCCGCAACAAAAAAAAGGTTGAGAATTACTGTTCAAATACATATGTTTGAGCGGGTACAACAGCAAAATCGCTAATGGCATTTGGATTTCTCTCTCGAGTTTTGTCCCGAGAGTTTTCCTTGTTAACCTGTCCTGTAGATTGTCGTTTCTTGTTTCAGCCATCGATGCGGCTTGACTAATGAAGATTTAAATCGACGTTGGTGTAAGCCCAGTCCGGTTCTGCATCCGTCTATCTATCATACTAAGGTTAGATAATATCGAAGGACGATTTGCCAGTTGACGACGTCAAGTTAATTTAATTAATATCGGAACTGATTAATTACTTATCGTCGTTATTTATAATCCAAAACGATTATTTTTTTATTTTGCGAGACAAAAGTTTGTTTCAATTATTCAAAAAATTAAATAGGTTTTAAAAAACATTGGACAATGAGAAAATTTAAATGTATTATGTAGAAACATTCCTTTTTTATTGCCCTCTATGTTAGACGAGCAAACTTTACTCCTATATAAATGTGACGGTGATGAGAGCCCCTCCTAACCTAAAAAGGAACGGATGAATACTGAAAAAGTTTGCGTCAGCGGCTTGACTCTGCCCCTGGCATTGCTGACGTCTACGGGCGATGGTAACCACTCACGATACGATGGTCCGTATGCTCGTCGGCCTATAAGGGCCATAAAAAAACAAAAACAAAATCGATCAGACGACACACTTGTTGATGAATGGTTACAATCCTCTGGACGCTAATTATAGCAGGGATCCAGCCAGGTCACTACATAGCAAAAAAACTTATATAAAATGTTCTTAATCTGGTTTGACACGTCAGAGCACTGGGAAGACACCGTTGAAGGAATATAGTTCATTATGATGCCGCATAATAATTATATCAATAGTATTTCATTTACAGGGCCTAATAGAATATTTAGTACGGGTCTGGAAGAAGCCTCCGCTTGTGTACTGCGACTACCACGGCCACTCGCGTAAAAAGAATGTATTCTTCTACGGTTGCGCTGGCGCTGAGAGCTGGTGCAGCAGTGACCGCCTTGTACAAGATGAACCAGTTAAATACCTCGTAAGTTTATCCGTGAAAACGATTTTAATATTTGTCAATACATAAAACATGTTTTTTTTTAATTGATTATATAGGTGGACGAGCTCACAGCCTCCTATTTTTTTATACTGGATCTTTTTTTTTTTCTATGTTTCGATTTATAAGTAATGCTCGTAGTTTAAAGTTTTTCACAAATGTAAAGCCATACTTTTTGGATCAGGACATATTTTTTTTATTCCTTAGATGGGTGGACGAGCTCACAGCTCACCTGCTGTTAAGTGGTTACTGGAGCCCATAGACATCTACAACGTAAATGCGCCACCCACCTTGAGATATAAGTTCTAAGGTCTCAAGTATAGTTACAACGGCTGCCCCACCTTTCAAACCGAAACGCATTACTGCTTCACGGCAGAAATAGGCAGGGTGGTGGTACCTACCCGTGCGGACTCACAAGAGGTCCTACCACCATGTAGCAGAATTTATTTAAGATGTTTTTAAAAAAATCTCACAAAACATACTGTTCATACGATTTTTCGTCTAGCTAGCGATTGTTATAAAGGTATCTGGAGCCGACAGGCTCGATTTGAATCTCATAATTTGTTCAGGTATAATTAATTAGAATTTCTTATTTGGAATGGTGAGTTTGCTTATATTCATTTAAACTGAAAAAAAAACTTACACGTATTGTGACGTATTCATTTTTTATGGCCTTTTCACATATGCTCTTTGTGTAAATCTGTCCTAGCAAATATCATGTGGACAACTTATGTATATGTAATGTATTACAACTGTTTGTAAGGTTAGAAACGGGTGGTACAACTACGAAAATACTTTGTAAATAAAATGTTGTACTTGATCGTCGCTAGGTAAAGCTGCATTCCTGTTACGTGATCCTCGTTGGAATTTCATGATCCGATCCCACGTCCTATTAAATATTTTTATCCGAGTTCAGGAACGACCCAGCGTCTTCTCGCATTAAAACTGTATAATCTCAAAACTTACTAATTTTACAGGAGAGTGTTTTAAAGGTTTAACATGTGATATTTTTAATATTAATTATCTTTGCAACATTTATTTTTTAACATTTACATTATCTGTCTTTTAAAGTAAGATAAAATTATATATTAATTTTATTAATAGTAGTCAAAATATAGGTAAACTAAAAAAAAAACTAAAACTAAACTACACTTTTTTGATAGTATTTATGAGAAAAATACTAGTGATTTTTGGAAATTGTACACTTTTAATGCGAAAAGACGACAGAAGCAATCGATGATAGCCATTTAAAACTGTTTTCTAGAACTATTAACTTTTACTAATGGATTGTAAATTCATAATTTTTTTTTTTCAGATGTTGCCAGCCTTGATGCACAGAATATCACCTGCTTTTGCACTCGGTTCGTGTTCTTTCCGTGTAGAAAGAGAAAGGGAGAGTACCGCTCGGGTAACGGTATGGAGACACCTTGGTGTTACGCGCTCTTACACAATGGAAGCCTCTTTCTGCGGTTTCGATCGTGGACCTTTTAAGGTGACCTAAAGAACGTTCATCATCATCCCATGATTTAAACAATAATTCAAGCACGTACTGTAACCTACACATGTGATCACTAAGCGTTAAGCCAAAATTAGATGTTAAGTCGAAAATTTTGTTGCATAAGCAACGACCTGATCAGGCTGAAACTCTAGAAATATCATACTTAGCAGATATACTATCTACTGACAATTCAATATCAATTAACAATTTTTTTTAAACTTACAATTATAAACAGTTAACCAATCATTTACTCTACAAATATCATACTTAGCAGATCTACTATCTACTGACAATTCAATCAATCAATTCAATATCAATTAGCTCTATTTTTAAAGACTCACAATTACAAAGAGTTAATCAAGAATTCACAAGTCTAGACTGTTTAAATCAGAAATGATAGTTTATCTAGAGATTAATGATATCAATACAAGCAGCAATACGCTCAGTGTTCTGTTCTCGCAGCTAAATCCAATTGATAACGTTTGAATTCGCAACAAATCCGCAGTCTACTAGCCTTTAGTGTGAAGACGTCTAATCGTCTGTTGTTTTATTAATGAATCGTCCGTAGACGTTGGCGCGACTGTCAAACGTTTCCTTCTAGCCTGTGGGATATGTAACACCTTTGTGGATATCGTATAACTTATTCATAAGTTCCTGCACAAGCGGAACTGCCCCTTTATAGCGAAGTTTTCGCTAGCCTGCACCGGGGACTCACGATCTAAAATTGTGGGAATAGATATAATGCCCGTGCAATAAACCGCTCATGAGGATGCAATTACGTGAAGCTTGATGGAGGTGTAATCGCTATGGTAATAGCCACTCAAAGTCCGATTTTAACTGTACCCGTACAGGGTTTCCACCTGAACACCCAGCACCTGCAGAATGTCGGCAGCGACTTTTGTGAAGCTCTTAATGGATTGAACGACAGCGCTGCTAATGTCGACATTCAGCTAACGAAAGACCTGAATGGGTGCGTAAAATTTTTCATTTTTATTTATTTATTATGATTATCTTTGATATTTCAGTGCATTATAACAATGTATTTTTTTAACAGAAATATCATTGAAATTCACTTAGCGGTGTCAGGGGACAATAGGCAAGTTACGTTGTTGTGTGATTAATAAATTACAATTTAAAAATTTTTTAAACAACTAATCCAATAATTTTCATGTTCAACTTTTTAACGTGCAACAAATTGTTTTCTTATAATATTGCAGCTAAATTCCGGCTACTGATTTTATACTAATCTACTATATAAAAATAAGTCGGCTTTTCCTTCCTGACGCTATAACTTCAGAACGCACGAACCGATTTCCACGGTTTTGCATTCGTTGGAAAGGTCTCGGGCTCCGTGAGGTTTATAGCAAAGAAAATTCAGGAAAAAATTCAACAGAAAAGCGGGAAAATCTTTTTTTATTAACGCGCCAGCGGCAACACGTTTATTTGACAACTGTCTATTGTGTACTACTAATCAATTGAATTGTCCTTAAAGCATAAAAAATCACTTAATGCCACAAACAACATTCGTTTAGTAATTAGATTTAAAATAAGAATTTAATCGATCAGAAATTTAGCTTTATGATTATTTTTCCTGGGTTCTTAGCTTTGAGTTTATTATCAGTATAATCTATTTTATATGTTTAGTTTGATTTATGTTAAAAAGAATATAAAGTAACAAATTAAAATGTTGTAAAACGCTACTTATTTCAAAACGTTTCTAAACGTTTTGTAAGTTATCAAAATGACATCCATCAAAGTGACGTTTTCTAAAGTCGGGGCGGAATAAGCCCCCAGTTAATTTCATATGACAAACCGGTATTGTGTTCACTGTGAAATTGTGAAAAAAAAGTAAAAAAAAATTAGTTATTCGTTTCCTAACATTTCAATTGGAAAGCATCAAATCAATCACGTGTATTGTGCAAATTTTTATTAAATTTCAACAGCAGGCATTTGTCTTTAAGGTCGTAAGTTGAACTGTGTAAATTATGTGCATCGTGCATTTGAGGTTAAATTCACCACTCTGTCCATAGTCCAAAATGCCTAGAGGACGACGTGCGAACATCGGCCGCCGCACAAGACATGCAAGCCAGCAACAAGTGTATTCACAGAACTTAAGCGAAGAAAGACAAAATATAATAAGAGAAAATGCCCGATTGAGACAACGCGTGAGCACACGAAGATCATTGGCATCATACAATCGCTTGGCATTCCAATATGATCCCACTGCGAACTACAGTGATGATGAAAATTTAGATATTGGACCAATGACGACTATATGCCGATATTGCAATGCGTTAAAGTTCAAAAGAGAAACGGCTGGATTGTGCTGCGCAAGTGGAAAAGTCAAACTAGATCCATTACTTACACCACCACAGCCACTGAAACCATTGTTCGATGGAACTGATCCCGATTCCAGCCATTTTCTTCAACACATCCTTGAATACAATAACTGCTTTCGCATGACTTCCTTTGGCGCTAATATCATTCGAGAAGGCGGCTTCATGCCGACTTGCAAGGTAAAAGATACAAAACACATAACCAATCACTCACACAATGAATTGCAACACATAACAACTACATATACACCACACACTAAATCATCACACGATCAGAAGTTACACCGTATTCTTCAACAAATGATTATTTGCAATTACAGATCCAAGGACAAATATATAATTTTCATGGTTCAATGGTGCCAACACCAAATGAACCGCATCAATTTCTGCAAATATATTTCATTTCGTCGATGGTGGATCAGCTGAATGTGCGGTGCAATATACAGGGAACTCAACAGTTAAAGAGACGAATTATTGAACAGTTGCAAGCATTTTTTCACGCTAATAATGCTGTGGTTAATATGTTCAAAACAGCATTGGAACGAATGCCATCGGATACGCACAAATTTGTCATAAGAGCGGATTGTACCCCAACAGGTGAACATGTGCGAAGATTCAATGCACCCACCGTTAATGATGTTGCTGCAATTATTGTTGGCGATCCAACTAAATCGCGAGACATTGTCGTTCAGCGAAGAAGCAATATCATGCATCGTGTAAACGAGACACATCGTTTGTACGATGCGTTACAATATCCAATCATTTATTGGCAAGGGCAAGACGGATACGACATCACGTTGAAGATGGTCGATCCAATTACAGGTACAATATTCACACACTAATTATTGCTATTATTGGTTTCCATTAACAATTCATTTAACTTTGCATTTTCAGGCGTATCAACGAATAAAAATCTAAGCGCAATGAATTACTATGTGTATCGTATAATGATTCGTACACATGAGAAGAATGCCATTCTGAAGTGCCGTAGGCTATTCCAGCAATTCGCTGTCGACATGTATGTCAAAGTCGAGACTGAACGTTTAGCGTTCATCCGATTCAATCAGGCAAAGCTACGATCTGAGAACTATATACACTTGCGTGATGCTATTAATTCAGATGGTGATGTTCAAAATATTGGACGTCTGACGATTCTCCCATCATCTTATATCGGAAGCCCACGCCACATGCACGAATACGCTCAAGACGCTATGACGTACGTGCGAAATTATGGAACTCCGGATTTATTTATTACGTTCACATGCAATCCGAAGTGGACGGAAATCGAACGTGAGTTAGAACCGGGCCAAAAACCGCAAGATCGCCATGACATAATCGCCAGAGTATTTCAGCAAAAACTCAAGGTTATGATGGATGTGCTTACTAAGTATCGAGTTTTTGGTGACACACGTTGTTATATGTACTCGGTGGAATAGCAGAAGCGTGGACTACCGCATGCTCATATCCTAATCTGGTTGCTGAACAAATTACATTCAAATGAAGTGGATGACATCATATCAGCTGAAATTCCTGATCCAGTCACTGATCCCCATCTACACGACACTGTGACAACACAGATGGTGCATGGACCGTGCGGTGCATTAAATCCATTATCGCCTTGCATGGCTGATGGAAAGTGCACAAAACGATATCCGCGACCGTTAGTTGCTGAAACAGTCACAGGGAACGATGGATATCCAGTTTATCGTCGGCGTTCAAAAGAAAATAATGGTCGAACTATCAAAGTTAAAGTTCAAAATCAAGAGATTGAGATCGGAAATGAATTCATTGTACCATATTGCCCGCTGCTATCAAGAATTTTCGAAACACATGCAAACGTTGAGAGTTGTAATTCGGCCAAATCAATCAAATATTTGTGCAAGTACGTCACAAAAGGCAGCGACATGGCTGTGTTTGGTATTGAATGGTATTGGTAATGAAGCACTGTGGCGATTATTGTCATTTCAAATTCATGAAAGATATCCCACAGTTGTACATTTAGCAGTGCATTTGGAAAATGGCCAAAGAGCTTACTTCACTGAGGCTAATGCGGCACAACGAGCTGAAAGACCACCATCGACAACATTGACTAGCTTCTTTGCAATGTGTGAAGCAGATCCATTCGCAGCGACGCTGATGTACGTTGAAATGCCCAAGTATTACACTTGGAATCAATCAACAAAGAAATTCCAACGTCGCAAACAAGGAACCCCAGTTCCAGATTGGCCACAGGTGTTTTCCACTGATGCACTAGGTCGCATGTATACTGTTCATCCTAGAAATGATGAATGTTTTTATTTGCGACTGCTGTTGGTAAATGTACGTGGACCAAAATCATTTGCGCATTTGAAAACTGTGAATGGCCACCAATGCCAAACATATCGAGAAGCATGTCAACTATTGGGTTTGCTGGAGAACGATTCTCATTGGAATTTAACACTTGCGGATTCAGTTGTTTCATCAAATGCGTACCAAATACGAACGCTGTTCGCAATTATCATCACCATATGTTTTCCTTCACAACCAATTCAGTTATGGAACAAATTCAAAGACGAAATATGTGAAGATATCTTGCATCGCTTGCGCATTCAAACGAATAATCCTGACATCCAAATAACCGATGAAATCTACAATGAAGGATTGATTCTGATTGAGGATCAATGCTTGACTATTGCAAACAAGCTACTGATTGAAGTAGGAATGATTGCGCCAAATCGATCGATGCACGATGCATTCAACCAAGAATTAAATCGAGAGCTGCAATACAATGTTGATACATTGCAGGAATTCGTTCGAAATAATGTGCCGTTGCTACAACAACAGCAAAAACAAGTATACGAAACATTAACGCAAGCGGTGGACAATAATACTGGTGGTCTATTCTTCCTGGACGCACCTGGAGGAACAGGGAAAACATTTGTCATTTCATTGATTTTGGCCACTATTCGATCAAGATGTAACATAGCTTTGGCGTTAGCATCATCTGGAATTGCGGCGACTCTTCTAGATGGCGGTCGTACTGCACATTCTACGCTTAAGTTGCCACTCAATTTAAACACAATTGATACTCCAACATGCAATATTTCCCGATCCAGTGCAATGGGAAAATTGTTGATGCAATGCAAGCTCATTGTTTGGGATGAGTGCACAATGGCACATAAGAAATCACTTGAAGCACTTAACTTCACATTGAAGGATCTTCGGCGAAATAATAACATCTTTGGCGGCTTGATGATATTTTTGGCAGGCGATTTCAGGCTGACGTTCCCAGTAATTCCCCGTGGAACGCCTGCAGATGAATTGAATGCTTGCCTGAAGGCATCACCTTTATGGAATAACGTAAAAACATTATCGCTAACCACTAATATGAGAGTTCAACTTCAAAATGATCAAAGTGCTGCACAATTTTCCAAACAATTGTTATCTGTTGGAAATGGAAAAGTCCCAGTTGATGCGACATCTGGATTAATTACTCTTACCAACGACTTTTGCCGATTTGTAGACTCTCAATTAGCTCTTATTGAAAATGTTTTCCCAAACATTAGTGAGAATTATCAGAATTATGCTTGGCTAAGTCAACGAGCAATTCTTGCCGCAAAGAATAATGATGTACACGCACTGAATTTTACCATTCAATCAAAAATTGCTGGCGATTTGGTGACATACAAATCCGTTGATTCCATAACAAATCCCGATGATGTAGCAAATTATCCAACGGAGTTTTTGAACTCTCTGGAGTTACCAGGATTTCCACCACATAACTTGCAACTCAAATTTGGTACAGTTATTATGATATTGCGTAATTTGAATCCACCGCGACTTTGCAACGGTACTCGACTTTCGGTAAAAAGACTTATGCCGAATTTGATTGAGGCAACCATTATTAACGGAAAGTACGCAGGTGAAAATGTATGTATTCCTCGAATACCAATGATTCCGACTGATCTTCCGTTTGACTTCAAACGATTGCAATTTCCAGTTCGCCTTGCGTTCGCAATGACAATTAACAAGTCGCAAGGCCAATCGCTTAGCGTTTGCGGGATAAATTTAGAAAATCATTGTTTTTCACATGGGCAGTTATACGTTGCGTGTTCTCGAGTTGGGAAACCATCCGCTTTGTTTGTGTTAACGTCAGACCAAAAAACAAAAAATGTGGTTTATCAAAGAGCACTTCAATGAAACGGATAATTTGCGGACACGTATAACGCTTCGATTCAGTATTTACTTTGGATTCACTTTCATTTACTTAGAGAAGTTCAACTAAATAACACTTCATTTTTGTAATCGAAATGAATTCATTACTGTTGTGAAATGAAATAAATTTTTTCCTTTTCAAATATAAAACAAACAAAAAAACTTCTTCATCTTTTAATCACCAAACGAAATGTTGCATAAAATGAAGCCGTCTGGTGGCGAAACGGAGTTCGCCGGGTTTGCTAGTATTATATAATAATCGGTTTGAATACTAATTCAACGTGCTATATAAGTTACACAGCCTAGACAAATTGTAGAAATAGCTTAAGCGTGTGACAAAATGACGAGTGACAAGGATTGACGGCCATGTTGTTTGTAGATTTTAATCGAATCAAAAAGCATGACAATAAAAATGTTCGATGTTAAATTTAACGTTGTTATTACAAAATATAATTTTAACTTAAATGCTTTACTTCACAGCGAGGCAGCGGTGGAAAGCGAACTGGGCTCCGGCTCTGATAGCGTTCTGAAAACCGATTCAGATGAAGACTTTGATTAGTTACTGAAAATTAAAATAATAAATAGATCGCTAGAGGCATATTAGGATAAAGCGAGATTACATTAAAACTACATCCTTATTTTTATTTATTTATTTTCGAGCCTTGATTTTATAAGTTGAGTGCATTTTGTTCGCATCCCTCTCTCATTAGCAACGAATTATATTGGACCATAATATTTTATTGAACCGCTTAATCACTAAAAGTCTGTAACAAAATAGACGTGGCGTGAGCTATTAACTTGCACTTACGAGTTTTTAATACTAAAATTATAAGCTGCAAGGTTCAAGTTTTTTTTTTGTTGATAAATTAGTAATGAATTTAGTTTTACTCATTAAAATTGTTATAGAATAAATAAAAATTTTGGTTGGGCTGTTTTTCGCATATTCGCAATATTTAAAGAACTTTAAATTCTAGTTGTAGAAGATTATCACTAATTGTCTATGTCCAATATGGCCTATACTTTATATACTTTAAAAATATATTAAACTATTAGAAACAATATTTTTTCTAATACAAATACGACAATAAGACGTTAGGAACATTCTCAGAGATATTGTATTGAGTATGTTCGTCCATTCTAATGTATGTACCTATGGGATTTTTGTTTGTACCGATTTTTTTACTGTCCCGAAACTGTGTTTTGGAAAGATTTATTTTATTGTCATATAACGTAAATTGTATGTCGTTTGAGATCTCATTTGAATTTTAATAAAATGTTTGTTTTTCATTGTAGTTTTGTTTTTAATTTAAAGTGTGTATGCGTGAGCCCACGACCAAATTAAAAGGAAAGTTTGTTCTACCCTCAAAAAACAAAATAAAATTGTCATTAACATTGAACCAAACAGAACTTGGCAGTCTTGCCAAGTGGACATAGGTGGTAGTAATATTTGTCATGCTAATGAATTCTAACATTTGAATTGCGGACTAAGAGATTTGATTTTTGACACCAATTCTTGCCTAAAATGTACGGTAATGTCATTAATTTATTTAAGAAGAGGATTTGTTTCATTTGGTCACGCTTAGCATCGAGGCAACTCTTTATCTTAACAATTGTCAAAAGAAAAGCGAAACGGGTTTTCAACTCTGAACTGAAAAATTCCAAGACGCCAGATGCCAATACTTCCGTTTTAAGGATGTCCCAAAGCGTCGCTGAAGCAGCCATCTATCATGAAGTAGGTATAGAAAACTTTAAAAGAAATCTATATACAGTCCGCGAAGGCGTGGAATAATAAAAAACTCATCGTATAATCATGAAAATCCATATATTATTTCAAAACTCAATATTGTCTATATAACAATCTAATTAATCACATGTTAAAACTAATACTAACATAAATATGTATTTACTCAAAATACAAACGAAATTTGTTAAACTTTTATAATTATTGTAACACAAATAGTTAACACATTTGAGTTTCATTTTCACTATCATTTCAACGACGCAACAGTGTCATTCGTATAGGTAATAGTGTTGATCATTGGCAATCAGGGACTCAAGGATTTATCTCCTTGCAAACGCTCGGCAGCTTGGATGATAAGTACAATACGGAAACTTCATTTTTGCATACTTAAAATTACATGGTAGAAAATAACGACATCCACAAAACGGTCCGTAATTAAAGAACTTTAAAAAAATTATAATGACCCTAAATTCAGCGAAACACTTCCATAGTCAATGATCGATCTTATTCTTCCTAATTTTCGTGATTAAAGTTTTGATTCACAACATAGTTCACAGATAGACTATACATACTTTTGGAAAAAAAAGTTTTTGATTGAGACGAAACTTCATATGAGAAAATTATTGAGTCGTAATTTTATAGTTAGGTGTTTAATGATTTTGAAATTCCCGCCAAAAATATTGAAAGCCACGGACCAATTACTTCCATGGTGAAGGAATAACACCGTGTAAAAAAATCAAACCCACAAAATTATAATTTGCGTAATTACTGGTGGTAGGAGCTCTTGTGAATCCGCACGGGTAGATACCACCACCACCCTATTTCAGCCGTGAAGCAGTAATGCGTTTCGGTTTGAAGGGTGGGGCAGCCGTTGTAGCTATACTGAGACCTTAGAACTCATATCTCAAGGTGGATGGTGGCATTTACGTTATAGATGTCTATGGGCTCCGGTAACCACTTAATATCAGGTGAGCTGTGAGCTCGTACACCCATCAATGCAATAAAAATAAATAAATAAAAAGCAAAGACATAATTGTTTTAACGCCATTTGGCAGAATATATAATATAACAATAGGTGAAAGATACGTCCAATGTTATAGCTGGAAAACGCAAGACGTCATATAATCATATTATGGAGCCAATACTTTATGTAATTTTTTTTCATGTCATTATTATAACTAAAAAAAATTATGATGAATTTTCAAGTTTATCTCATCTCTCCTACTGTAATTATAATGTGGTCTTCAAAGCAAAGTTAGTGCGTTGTTAAGATTATATTACGCACGAAAGCACAACTAATAATTAATACCAGAGGGATTTATAACTTGTCTCTTAGCTAGCATTCGTAAGAAATTTTTAAATGAACGCAATAAAAGAGAAATAACGCTGTAAAATTTATTTTTCGAAACAGCATATAAATGCCTGTAAAAATCATAAATTATAACGCGCAGTTGCGTCTGAGATTTATTAAGCGAATTCATAGCTCCGAGCTCCGAGAGCTCTTTCTTAGAGTTAAGGCCCCATTTGAAATATACTCATGCTATTTTCGCGGTCTTCATTTTACTAGATTGATAAAGGTGACTAAAGTACTCTATCTTAATTTTTAGGTATCCCAAGAGATATTTAAGGGCTACTTTGACAAAAAAAAAGGTTTTATAAGAAATGAATCAGCAGGAGTCGAAACGGACTCCAAGCCGAAGAGCTGCATTTGTCAATCACTCGACGTATAGTGAATTGAACGAATACAGTACTAAGCCTATATCCGCTTTAGAAATCTAACCGTAAAGAAAGAGAAATAAAATCGAATCTGCGTTATTATTATTATTATCAAAAATAATATGTTTTTTGATATAATATAATAATATCTTCTAAGAACGATAAGATTTTATTGGAGTTTACTCCTTTAGAATCGATTTACATATATAGGCCCGGGGTATGAAAATTATGGGGACCAAAATCGTAATAGCATGTCACACTAAATGCGTTATGCGCCTGATTGCGCATGTCACACGAAATGCGTTATCGCAGGTGACGCCGGGCTGCTGCGCCGGCAGTCCGCCACAAAGCCTCGTACTGATCGCGCGTTTCTCTCATTATTGTATTTTCATATATTTGTTAGTCGTTTGTTTTGTGTCTCGTTAATTTGTTAATAATCTGTAGTGTATCGTGTTGTCGTAATATAGAACTATTTCTCGTATTGTTTCGTTTAATTTTTTATATCCAGTAAACTCCAGTCGTGCGTCGGAGCGGACACACACACTTTTTTACGTGATAATAATTGGAAAACAAAGATTAATTTTTATAACCTCATCAACCACAATCAATGTAAAATTAACTTATGACATTTGTAATCGAAATAATTATCTTCTCTAGCGAAAGAAAGCGCGGTTGTGATTTGTGACTCAGTTTTCTTAATCATAGATTGTGAATAAAAGAATAAGTTTGTATTCGTAGCATAATATATGTAATATAATTCAACAAACAATAAATCTTTTGTTATATGTATTTACTATCATAAACTATATAAAAAACAATACTGTATATAAATTTAATATTATTATTTTCACGAAAATCATAATATTATCTCCTTTGTTCTGTGTTATCTTACCAACTAAAATAACGAAGCGAAAGAAGGAATACAGAAGAAAAAAAAAACTTGAGCATCAAAATTATAGCAACAAACTACTTATCACATGTTCAATCATTACAATGTGTACATTTTATAGGAAGACCAATATGTAATTAAACAACTCGAGATTAGATTACTTTTTCAATTTGTACATTTAAAATTTTATTGGATTTAATGTATTATGGGTTTCTTATTGCAACATTTTATATACAGTTTTGACACTTAGACCTCATGTCTCAAGGTGGGTGGCGGCATTCACATTGTGATATCTTTGGGATTCCGATAACCACTTAATACCAGGGGCTATGAGCTCATACACGCATATATGCAATAAAATTATATTAGAATAAAAAAACTATACATACGTACTTGAGTGATTTTTGAAAAACCATATCCAAACCTTTGCTTCCTTGGCCGCGATATACACAAAACATATATACAGGGTGTAAAATTAAAAATTAAGTTTTAAGCGCAGTAGTTCAGTCATTAATAATTTTCTTTTATTAGAGATAGGTGAATGAACTCATTATTCACCCGGACATCACAATGTTAAAACCGTCATCCACCGTGAGAAATGAGGTCGACGCATCAACATATTGTTTTAATTACGATTCCTTCAGTGTTTTCGTTACCAAGAATCATCAATGGTGCCATCTATTATCGTATTCAAGAACCATTCCTAAACACCCTGTATACTATGGACTTAATGAAATTAAACAAAAATAAATACAGAAATGTAACAAAATAATTGAAGCAATTTCAGATCAATAATATATCATCATTATAATTAAACAAATAATCTCCTTTGCATTAATTAACTATCGATATGGAACCAGCATGGTCGATTTTACTGCTGTGTTCCGTAATGGTGGTAAATGATAGAGAAAGTTTTAACATTACAATTTTTACATTTCAAGATAATTTGTTCTAATCTTAGTATGTTAACTATAATGTATTAATATATATAGAAAAAGCTTAATGGAACAAATGCAACAAAAAAAGTTATAATATTATTAGTAAATACCTATATTTTAAATTGAACAACACTACATTGTGATTAAATCATTTCTCCGTTTCTCTTATGCCAAATTAAATAACATTTCAAAATCATATTGCGCACTTGCATAATGCGATTTTAAATGTTTTCCATTTTAAAGAAATCATCGAAAAAAAGAGCACTTAAATCTATGTCTTTGTAGTATTATTGTTATGATTAAAAATCAATATTAGCTAGTTAGAATAACAGTGAGGCACCCAAATTAAAAAGAAAATATGTGGAAAACATCCAAATTTCTTTTAATTATTTTAAGATGGCGCATGTTAAAGTCAACTTTTATTTTATTGTTTTAGGACGGAAAGACAGAATTACGTTAAGGTCCAATTTCTATTAATACATATATCATTTTATTTCTTACAAGCAATTTGGGTGCTTATTTACTTTACATTAAATATTATATTGTTATGCACGTTCGTAAATTATGAACGTACAATTACTCATTTCAAAGAGTTCTGAAGAGGTCTCTTACATTAATAGGAATTGACACTTTGAAAATCGTTTGTACAGAAATTTGCGTATAGTTAAAAGACACGTCGGCACAAAAAGGTGGGATCTTAACTAACATTCTTACGTTACTTTTTGTACAAAAATAGAGGAATCTTCGATCGATAAAACCATGTCATTATTTTAAATTTTAATTATATATAATTTTTTTGTAACGAACACTGGGACAAACCTCGTCAGGGAAAGAGAACCTCGTACAGAATATTACACACGACCCGATCCAGTTATGGACGAAAGATCTTAAGAGGACATCTTTTTTATTGACATCCAAAACAGATCTTAAAAAGGTTACTGTTGTCCATGGATTACCAAGGTCACAAACAAAGGCACTGCCTTTGCTTAATTTATATCTGTTACTTTTTATCTTGAATTATATATCCACGAAATTCTCACATTGTATTGCTGTAAGTCCGAAGTCTGGTCGATCGTGTGAACGATGAGTATCTAATGACGTAATTGTGCAGACTACTTGAGGGGGGCCCGCGCGGAAGTATTTTTATTCTCCGCCTGATAAATCTTTTCGATATATGATGGCTAAAAACCATCAACTCTTCTAAAATGGGTCAATTTTGTTAGTTTATTGCCGTAGGTTCGAAGTCTGGCCGATCGCGTGAACGTTGAGGATCTAATGACGTCATTGTGCAGACTTTTTGAGGGGGGGCGCGCGCGGAAGTCTTTTTAGTTTCCGCCTGATTGATCTTTCGATATATGATCGCTAAAAACTATCAATTCTTCTAAAGTAGGTCAATTTTGTTAGTTTATTGCCGTAGGTTCGAAGTTTGTTCGATCGTGTGAACGATGAGGATCTAGTGACGTCATTGTGCAGACTTCTTGAGCGGCGGCGCGCGCGGGTGTCTGCGCGGCGGCTGTCTGCGTTGCCGGTCCAGGAAGGAGTGGCCCGCGGACAGCAGCGCCAGCCTGGTCTCGACGGCGTCGCGGTGGCAGCGCGCGCCCAGCTGGTACCAGGCCGACGTCACGAGGCGCTGCTCGCTGTCGCGGGCCGTCTCCGCGCCGCTGCCGCCCCACCTGGATTTAATCATTACTAGTTGAAATACGACTATCTATATGTTAATACGTGAAGCAAAAACTTTGTACGCCTTTTTACGAAAATTATGCGGACTGAGGAGTATCTAATTTCTCACGCTTATAGAGAATATAGAGAAGGAGTGCACAATGCTAATATTTTTTTTTAATTTGCATTACATAATAATGCATTAAATCAATTATAAGTTTGAACATTATTAAGGGTCTATTGTCAGACTATCATATACCTATAAAATAAATAATATTGAAGACAATATATTAATCTATTCTCAATTAGACCACAGACTTTAACAATAAACAAGAGTATTTATGCCTGTTTGTGTCAAATACATGGTAATGTGTGTAATATATTTTTTATTTGATTTAATGTATTTTATATGCATAGTAAAAAAAAAATTAGCATTCTGCACTCCGTTATTTGAGAGCGGTCGTCACTTTTATTGCTATTGACAACATACGGTAATCAATAGGATACTAAAATATTAATTGTAACGCAAAATTGAGCTTTAGAAAGAACAAACCAACTCACTCGTGTCTATTGTTGTTTGTGGCCGTGGGGTCCGGCCGTGACGCATTAGCGGCGCCGGCGTTACCTTGTGTCGGATCAGATATTGACTGTTGACCTGAGACATCATCGAAATTATAATTCTGAAAGAGTTTATATTTTTTTTTCCTGCCTATGCTGATAGCCTTAAGAGGCTATTCCAGCTTCACCCTAACATGTAGGTGAGCTCACGGGGCTCAAACCGGGAGTGTTGCTAACACTGACCCTAGCAAGAGCAGTACTTTTCTGAATATACCACCGGATCGGAAATGCGACCCACTGAGAAGATCCGGCGAGAAACTCAGAGGACTGTGTCTATGGATTAATTTACTCGTCGAGCCCTACATTGACAAATCGACATTAAGTACATGACAGCTGTCACCTCAATTATAGGTGCAATCAACAGTGCAGTAGTTGACAACATCTTGATATTAGAATAATCAAAATACAATGGATAATGTTATAGTAGGAATGATATAGGTTTACCTATACAATACAAATTATTGAGAGATCGAATACATGTCTTAGGACGGATAGCGAAATTTACGTTGTGAACTCAACAAACAAAAACGCAATAAAATAAAATAAAATAAAATAATCTAGTCTGTGATTAGGAATTGCTTTACTGGTGGTAGGACCCCTTGTGAGTCCGCACGGGTAGGTACCACCACCCCGCCTATTTCTGCCGTGAAGCAGTAATGCCTTTCAGTTTGAAGGATGGGGCAGCCGTTGTAACTATACTGAGACCTCAGAACTAATATCTGAAGGTGGGTGGCGCATTTACGTTATAGATGTCTATGGGCTCCAGTAACCACTTAACATCAGGTGGGCTGTGAACTCGTCCACCCATCTAAGCAATAAAAAAAAACCTTTGAGAAATTCACCTGTAGTTTTCGGGTCGAGAGTCCTGATGACTTCCTTGGCCTTCTCGACGTACTTCTTGTACTTGTCCTCGAGCGCCAGCAGGTCCGCGTCTCGTGCGGCGACGTCCTCCTGCAGCTTGGCGGAGCGACGCCTCTCTTCGCTCAGAGCGTTCTGGAGCTCTTCGACTTGGAGAGCTTTCAGTTAAAATTGCAATTAAGATCTCGGCTAACTTCGTGCTGCGATAGAGCCTAGCCGATGTAAGGGCGTAGTCGCCATTACACACTTACCAATCAGCCTTCTTGAAGAGCAGTGCCTCCGGCCTAAGAACGGTAGTTCGTTTTCGTTTGCTAACGTCAAGAGACGATTTCTAAATTGTCCAAAGACAATAAACGTGATTGGTGTACTTAGATCGATCACCATATTCGCCCCTATGATGTCTAACGATGGTGTTAATAACTGTGGCTTCTCCGACATATAGATAAAACTCTTTGACAGTCGTTTTACTGGTGGTAGAACCTCTTGTGAGTCCGCGCGGGTAGGTACCACCGCCCTGCCTATTTCCGCCGTGAATCAATAATGCATTTTGGTTTAAAGGGGGGGGGGGGCAGCCGTTGTAACTATACTGAGACCTTAGAACTCATATCTCAAGCTCAACTCATACAAGCTCCAGTAACCACTTAACACCAGGTGGGCTGTGAGCTCGTCCACCCATCGAAGAAAGTCCCCAAATAAAATAAAAAATTTACATTTTCTCTGGTTGTCCTCTATGGCAGAGGCAAGTCTAGGATGAGGAGCTTCGAGCGTGGCCTCGAGCTGCATGATCCGCTGGCTCGCCTCGCGGTTCTCGGCGCGTTGCTTCTCGAGTCGAGCCCTGTAGTCCTCGATTAGAGCCTGCATATTTTATAAACAAAAAATTAAATGAACGTACTTACTAACAAAAAACAATTGAAGCACAGTATGTAATGTTCGCATTAATAAAAACTAAAAGCACAACCAATGGATTTGATTCGTAAAATATCCTAATGAAATCCTATTAAATAATCTAAAATACACACAAGAAAATATTTTTATTTATCTATAAAGAATTATTTCTGGCAATCACTAACAATGTATGTAAAGAAAAACCTTTTTTTATGCGTGCGAACTCACAAGAGGTCCTACCACCAGTAATTACGCAAATTATAATTTGCGGGTTTGATTTTTATTACACGATGTTATTCCTTCACCGTGGGAGTCAATCGTGAACAATTATAAAAATTGGTACCCGCCTGCGGGATTCGAACATCGTTGCATTGCTAGATACGAATGCACCGGACGTCTTATTCTTTGGGCCACGACAACTTCAAATGTTTTAGGCTTTAAATGTTGTTTTCTTAATATTGTACACAAAACGCAATGAAGTCTTTTATTATTGTTTAACCACTTATAGAATATTCCATATCATTACAAAACAAAAAAAATTGCAATATTTTAAATATTTTATTTTATTGTATAAAGTGAAGAGATATGAAGAAGTTACGATTTACATTTACAATGTTAGTTATTATTAATTATACTGTTCGTTACCTCGTCAAACGGCGCACTCTGGTTCTGCCTCAGCAGTTTATTTTCGTGCTCCAGCCTGATCAAGCGCTCCTTGACGTCATTCGGCATTAGCTCCCTTGAGACATTGTCTTTACTTGCGTCTATTAAATAAAAAAAATCTTTTTCACCTCAGCAGCTCCAACATGCCGCTTTACGTGCGAGACAACAGTGAACAAAACGCGATTTTGATTCGAGCGTGAGTCAAAGTAGCTTTTTAATTTTTCAATCTTCAGTGCCACGAATTGACATTGTTCAGCCATAATTTTGAAACATTCGAATTTTACTGCGCTCTGTCTCTTTCACATGCATATAAAAAACCGAGTGAAAAAACAAACCCCTTCAAAATTTGATTTTGGAATTCGAACTCAAAGAAAACACGTTCGGAAACGCGTAATACCCTAAGATTTAGAAATATTTGTAATCAAAAAATTACCTACGTTTTTTAAATAGTTATTTTAATCTATTTCTGTTCATTTCTATGTCTCCTGAGTAATGTGTTCTCACTGCTGTAGAGGTGAAAAGTTATGTGTGCTACACGAGAGCAAAGTTTTTTGCATCGCATGCTGTTGAGTTCTTCACTACGCTTAGGATTCTAACAATGAATCACTCGCTACGCTCGTGAATCATAGGTTCCTTCGCTTGCTCGGGACTCAATTTTTTATTTTTTTATTGCTTGGATTGGTGGACGAGCTCACAGGCCACTTAGTGTTAAGTGGTTACTGGAGCCCATAGACATCCACAACGTAAATGCGCCACCCATCTTGAGATACAAGTTCTAAGATCTCAAGTATAGTTACGACGGCTGCCCCACCCTTCAAACTGAAATGCATTACTGCTTCACGGCAGAAATAGGCAGGGTCGTGGTACCTACGCGTGCGGACTCACAAGAGGTCCTACCACCAGTAATTACGCAAATTATAATTTTGCGGGTTTGATTTTTATTACACGATGCTATTCCTTCACCGTGGAAGTCAATCGTGAAATTTTGTTGAGTACGTATTTCATTAGAAAAATTGATACCCGCCTGAGATTCGAACACCGGTGCATCGCTCAACACGAATGCACCGGACGTCTTATCCTTTAGACCACGACGACGACAAACATAGATATGCTACATAAACACGAGTTCATCCTATCATGGTTTTTAGTTTGTAGGTCAGAGACGACCACTATTACAAGATCTATCTGCTACATAAACGTAACTCCAACGAACCCGTGGTCATCGTGGAGCACCGCAGTTCGTCGACGGTCTCACGGAGCATACTCTTTTCCTCAACGAGCGCGTCCCTCTCCCTCTGCAGGGAGGCAGCGCGACTACTCAACTTCTTGTTTTCAATCTCCAATTTATCGGCTTTCGTTATTTCCGCGTCTAATTTTTCATTCAGATCCGTCACCTGCAAGTTTACGTGTCCAAATTATTACGTTATTTGACAACGGCAATAACAGAGGCAGCTGCCTCGATTTATAATAGTGCTCACTCAGAAAAAGTAAAGATTCTATAGGTCCACAAAATATGTTATCAAGGATATAAGTGGATTATTGAAGTTATTAATGGAAATATGCTAAGTGAATGTTTAACGCAATCTCATTTCGTTAAACAAGTGTCTCTTGCATCTCTATTAATCAATTGAATCTTGGAAACGACTATAACGTTTTCTCTAAATCCTCTTAAAACTTACGAGATGGTGTTAAAAAAAGTTTTTTCGTGTTATTTTTCACATATGATATCTTCATAAAATAAGGTTTGATCTTTTATTCTAATACCATCTCGTAAGTCTCTGAGGTAGGTTAGGTACTTATGTTATTGCTATTGAATGTTAGCAGAATAGTATCTCAAATTTTTACAAGATGGCGCTGTTTTTTTTTTTATCTGTGCACTCTACATTTTCTTCGTGTATAAAATTTACATGGACTTTTTGGCGGGAACGCGAGGAGTGAAGTTGTGTTTTATTTCGTCTATTTAGGGTTTCTTCAGGTTTAAATATGTAATAACGGTGGTTTATTAACTGTTTAATATCTGTGACAGTGCACAAATGTGGGAAAATGAAACCGCTGGACGTAACTTCTCGGGATCCTACAAAAAGGCCACTGAAAAAATCTCAGTAAATAACCAACCACCATTTTACTGAGATTATATTTCACCCCATATCATCTCATCTCATCTCAATTAGTTTCATCTCAGTTGATTAATATCTGAAATTAATCATCTTATTTCATTTAATATCATTTCATTTTATTTCACTGCATATTAACATTTTTCATATATTTCAAAAATAAGAATATAAATTAAAATAAGACTTAAAGGTCTAATATACCAGGTCATAAAATCTCTTAAAAAAAATAATTTAAATAATTTTTATAGATGTTACATATTTAAGATTATATTTGTTACGAGGGGATGTTATTACCTGTTTCTTGTAAATATCGAGTTGCACCCGCACTGCGTTCGCTCGCGCGGCCGCCTGCTCGTACTCTATGGTGCGTTGAACGTACTCTGTGTTGGCGTGCTCTAGTAACTTAACCTAAAAAATAGTTTACTACATTTTATTTTTTATTGCTTAGATGGGTGGACGAGCTCACAGCCCAGCCCAGGTGTTAAGTGGTTGCTGGAGCCCATAGACATCTACAACGTAAATTTCATTTAATTTTATAACAACACATTTATTAACATGTATTGACATAAATAATATATTTCACAGTACAGAAATACATATAACGTGTTAAATTCCGACGTTATATATATAGGGGAATAGCCGTGTTTACGAGGTACTAAAATCGCGTAAAGCGTATGCGTTATAAAAGTACCCTGTTCTATGGGGGATTACTATATTGTTATTATGAGTGTCTAAATTTATAATTAATACTTTTAATAAATTAATACTTTTATACCTGTTTTTTTAAATCAACATATTCCTCCATCCGCTTTTTATACGATGCCACTGTGGTCTCCAACGCGACCGCCTTCGCCGCCGTCTCGCGCAAAGCATCCACTTCGTCTTTCAGAGCCACGTTCTCTTGGGCCGCTATCTATAAATACACATTATTATACAAAATAAAACCATCAAAGCATTTTAAAATCGGAACTAACTACAAACTATGTAGACAGACTAAATACAATGCAAATGATTTTTTACGTATTTATATTAACAAAAAAAAAACAAATTGATTTTCTACTTAAATAACTATACACACAAGCGCGATTTCACTCAATGATCTTTATAAAACTACATACGTACATATTAGCTAATCTAAAAATAAAAATATAGTAAAATTAAAATAAACTTAACATCGAAGGAGATAGAGTGAGTGACATTCTAATCTGAAAAGAAGTCGTTTGTAAGAAGCGAATAGAGAAAGAAAAAACGATTCAATTGCCACATCATTTACTGGTGGTAGGACCACATGAGTCCGCGCGGGTAGGTACGGTGGTACCCCGCCTATTTTTGCCGTGAAGCAGTAATGCGTTTCGGTTTGAAGGGCGGGGCAGCCGTTGTAACTATACTTCAGACTTTAAAACTTATATCTCAAGGTGGGTGGCGCATTTACGTTGTAGATGTCCATGGGCTCCAGTAACCACTTAACACCAGGTGGGCTGTGAGCTCGTCCACACATCTGAGCAATAAAAAAAAAAACATCAAAACCAAACGCACCTGTAGCTCCTCGTTGCGTAATTTTAAAATGGCCAACTCCCTTTCGAGGGCGTCGCTTCGTGCCCTCTGATCGTCCCTCTGCAGCTCGACTTTGTCCAGTTCGTCTTTGAGCGCGTCGAGCTGGGCCCGCATGTTGCTGTAGCGGAGGGTGCCGGCGTGGGCGGGCCCCAGGGACTCGCCGCCGTCGTCGAGGTCGACGTCGTCGGCGGCCGCGCTCGCCGCGTCTCGGGCCGCCGTCAGCCGCGCCACCTCGCTCAGAAGCGTCATCTTTTCCTCTTGAAGGATTTTTACCTGAAAACAAAATAAACATATTGCTGTTATTGGGAAAGGAAATCGATAATAGATAAGATAGGATTAGGGTATGATAGGATTAGGATATGATAAATATATGA
Organism: Bombyx mori; assembly: GCF_030269925.1. Classification (NCBI taxonomy): domain Eukaryota; kingdom Metazoa; phylum Arthropoda; class Insecta; order Lepidoptera; family Bombycidae; genus Bombyx; species Bombyx mori. The sequence goes on from NC_085111.1 coordinate 13,056,222, forward strand.
TAGGAATAGAATACTATGGATACTATAGGATATGATCACTGGTCGTAGGACCTCTTGTAAGTTGGCACGGGTAGGTACTACCGCCCTGCCTATTTCTGCCGTGAAGCAGTAATGCGTTTCAGTTTGAAGGGTGGGGCAGCCGTTGTAACTAGAACTTATATGTCAAGGTTGGTGGCGCATTTACGTTGTAGATGTCTATGGGCTCCAATAACTACTTAATATCAGGTGGGTTTGTGAGCTCGTCCACACATCTAAACAATAAAAAAAAGGATATGATAAAGTTAAGATTTTGATAGAACACCACGGAAACACGTTGTGTAGTTTTCTTGGTTCGTGCCGCCTGTGATCGAGCATTTATTTAATGAGCACCGCACACAAGCCTTTCGCATGGTTCGACCCACAAACCGCAATAACATCTCCCCCGTGAAATAGTGTCTGGCCATTTGGTCCCGGTCAAAGAAAATCGCCGGTAAAACTGCCTTACAAATATGTAACTTCTTAATTTAATAAATGTCTAATTACTACATTTACACTTTACATAATAATCAGATTGTAAAATACTTTAGGTACAAACAATAAAAATTAAGGTTTCGTACTTCAATTAATGTAAATCAGAATGTGACCTTGCTATTCGATTTTAAATAGGTACAAAAGTATAAATATTTTACACTGTAACAGAATTACTGTGAAAAATAATTGGTACAACGAAGATATCAGTACAGCACCCTTATTATTGTCACATTCCGATCACTCCGCAATCTTTCTAAAACATTTCTATGCCACTAAACTCAAAGCATGCGAACCTTAAATAATAATAAAAATAAAAACAAACCTGTGTATCCAACTCATGGCATCTTTGCGCCAAAATTTCTCTCATCTCAGCATCGGAATGTTCAATGCCTATGTCTTCTGAATGCAAACTCCCACGATTCGCTCCCAAAGTCAACGTCTCCAATTCCTTTCAATGAACAAAACAACATCTAAACACAACACACGACTACGATACAATGTCGACACTATATTGTAACAGTATTATCAAACGTATTGTCACATCAAAGGAAACCCACCAGAGGTCACTGGTACTAGTCTCTTTCATTAAATTCGACGCGACGGCACTAGCACAATACAATTAAATTGCATAACCGATAATGAAAGGACCTAAGTTGGATTTAAAAAGGAAAGTCTCGTCACAACGTTAGAACGTAAACTGACATCAGACTCGAACTCTTCACACGAAGCGTATCGTGATCCAAGGACATAAATGCGAGCGTAACTAACACACAATTTCTTTACCGCAATGGGTAATGAGCAAATCCAAAAACGACGTTAAGCAATTCAAAAGTATGTTTATTATAAAACATATTCGCCATTATGTACGTCATATTGCAACGACGCACTCCTGCAAACTAAGTGAGTTCAATGCATGAAAATAGCAGTCGAGTGAACTAAATTACACATTACATAAGAAAAGTGGGACTAATTGGTTACGGATGGATATAACAATAAATTATTTGAGAACGTTAAACTGAATTTAAGGCTGTGACGATACGTTTTCTATTATCATTCATCAAAAACTATACGCACGTGTAATTTTTTTTTTAAATTCAAATGAACCGCGATGTTGCACTTATAACCAGACAAATGCTAGTACAAATGTTAGACAATTATTACATACAATCGAAATGAATCATAAGTAATATTTGTTTACACATATTGCAGTCTGTGCGCATATAAAACTGCGAATGCACACAAGGTCGAACGCAATTATAAAACGCAAAGTTGCCGAAATAAAATTACCATTTTTTTTTAATTTATTAGTCCATAAAACATCTGTTTCGTCTAAAGAATATTAATTAGAGTTCATAACGAATATCAAGAGTCACGTCGGTATGAAACTCAAAATATAATATTTATTTTAAGTAAGGTCTTTCTTGTTTTCTTGTTATTCAGATCCATAGATTCAGTTGGATGATAATACCATTTGATAAATATTTAAATATGGAGCCTGAAGGCAGCATTTTGCTTAAAGCTTTTGAACATACAGCGACGAGTCCAAATATTATGTTGTATTCAAATGTTGAAAGTTCACACATTTTTCCTTTTTAATTACTTCTGAACAGACAAGATCATGGCCCACCTGGTGTTAAACGCCTATCGAAGGTAACGCGTGCTCCGTTGTAGAAATAGGCAGAATGATAGTAACGCAGTCTGATGGAGCGATGATTTTAGATAAGCGCGTGAAGGTTATGAAAATAATTTAATAAATTTGTAACTTTTATTAATTTATATAAGACTGAACAAAAACTACCTATAACTGCAAGAGAATTTTTGGTATTGAATATAATCCATTTTATTTTATAAATATATTATTATACATAATTCAGTATTCCTCTAAATTTGACTATGGAGAACCTAAACAAAAAGGACTGTTTATTTATTTATTTAGGATTAACTAACCTAACCTTTATTCGGTTAATAACCGATTGAGATAAAGCGTGCTGAACGTTAAGAAACCGTTCCGCGCATCAGTCTTCTCCCAAATCTTAATATGTACATTGCGTACAATAATAATTAAATATATTTTTTTATGTTGTCGTGCATAATTATTTAATTACCACCATTTTTTCGTTTTTGAGAACAATTGCAAAAAAATATAAAAAAATTTACAATCATTGCATTCGGAAGCCATAACTAGTTTTTCATAACAATCGGTTAAAACTTCTATTATATATTCATACGTTAGAAATAAGCACGCGCGTTCTGAAATTGCCCCACCTAAGGAAGACCGTTTACAGTTAAAATATATTTTTGTTTGAATGAAAGTGTTTGAAGATGCCATTTGATTTCTTAAAAATAACCTACCTGTATAGCTTGCATTATAGATCTTTGACAAGATAACTCCATTTCCATTATTCTTGTTATGTACTCTTCCTTCTTAATACAGTTTACTGCACAACCTGAATTCAAAATAATGATGTTGAAGTTATATGATTATAGATTACGTCAGTGGGTCTCAACCTTTTTACTCTTTACATACTCTTTAGAAATTCGCGATACCCATTTCCCTTTTTTTTTATTGAAGAGAACGTAAGAATTTGCACATTTATTACATTATACATCATTAACATATTTAATGCAGTCGTAAAGTTAACATCTAGTAAACACTGTGCGTAGTTTTTTAACGTTCTCGATAGCGTAAAAGTTCGCTAGGGGCACTGTTCCAACTGCATACAAAATTGGCTTAACTTTTACGCTATCGAGAACCTTAAGAAACTCCCACTAGGCACACAGTTTTTGTGTACGCCTAACGAACGATACGACTATGCCGGTGTTCGAATCCCGCAGGCAGATACTACTATTTCTAATAAAATACGTACTTAACAGATATTCACGAATTACCTCCACGATGAGGGAATAACATCGTGTAATAAAAATCAAAACCAATGTATAGTTTACCTAAATAATGGTGATGCTCTTGTGAGCGCGGTAGGGACCACCACCCCTGTCTATATCTACCGCAAAGTAATAATACGTTTCGGTTCAAAGCATGGGGCAGCGGTTGTATTGTAAAACTAAGGTTGAGAACATATGTCTCAGGGTGAGTGGCGGCAATTACGTCCTTGATGTCGATGGGCTCCAGTAACCATTTAACAATAGATGGGCCGTGAGCTCATTCTCCCATATAAATAAAAAAACAAGTAAATTAATAAAAATATCGCATTTGTTAATCTCGCGACAGATTTGACAGAGGCTTGCGACACACCAATATTTCGCGACGCGGTGATTGAGAGCCACTGGATTACTTAATCTAAACTCTTATTTCTACATAATCATTTAACTACTTAATAGAAAGTTTACTTTAGGTCAGCACCAATCTTTCGAAATACAAACCCCCTTTAAAAATGCGTGAGAAATTGTTCGTGTCAGATTACCAGTTTAAAAAAGATCAAAAAAAGATAAAAAAGATAAAAAAGATTAGCAAAAGGATTTTTTTCAAGGAATGTGTCCCGTCTGCGCGTAATTGGTATATCGTCTTAGACTACGAACGATTTCTAGGCCGTATCACTCTTGTCAGAGCGATCGTGGGCGTCAGTCAGTATCATTAGTGTGAGCAGATATTATACCCCTCACGCGCAATCGCCACTTATCCCGATTTGTGGGGACCCTGGTACACTCATGCAAATAACCGCCAACTGCCGACTTGACTTAGGTACGAACGATTAAGTAGGGGTTTTTTTTTTATAATTTATAGAAAAAAAATCCTATAAAGTTCATGCACAATCGAACTAGAACTTAATTTTTCTACAGTTGCAAAATAATGTAAAAAGATATTTTTCTATGAAAATAACAATCAAATCAGTGGCCTAACAATGATCTAATCTTGTATATATAATTTTAAAATGTAACAAAAAACATATCTGCCTCGTGCTTGTTCTCTCTCTTGACAATACAATTGTTTGCTGTTTGACTGTGTACCTAAATTATTTTACATGCAACACAAAACCTATCATTCTTGCTCACCTGCTTTTCAATTGTAATGTAACAAACTATAGTTTTAATGAACTGATGTGCACCAGATATAGGATTTTAAGTCGCTGCTCGAGGGGCGTCTAAATTTCTTGTTATTTTATAATTTGCTGTCACATTTTCTTATGAACATACATAATATTAACAAATACAAAATCACCGTTTGTCAGATATACTTAATCCATTTTTTATTTAATATGAAATGCATTCAGAGAGTAGGCAATGTGTTTGATGCAAATACTTACTTAAAACTAATTGTAGCAACCTTCTTAAGTCAGACGGGTCGGCTGTTTCAGCAATGTTGACTACATCAGGTCTTGGAAATTCTTGAAGACTCAAATTCAAAATGTCTTGATGGTAATCTAAAAGTTGTAAAATACAAATGCAATAGAATACATGCTATAACTTAAAAAGTTACTGAAATCTAATTTTTCTATTTATCTCTACTAATAAAAAAACTATCAGTCAATCTACATAGAAGATTTAGATTATGACTTGGGGGTTGTGGAGAATAGCATGTCTATCAACAATCTAGTATGTCTCCCAATTCACTTACTTATCCTTGGATGAGTGGGATGAGATGGCCCACCTGGTTTTAAGTGGTTAAGATAGCCCATAGACATCTACAACGTAAATGCCTCTATCCACCTTGACACATAAGTTCTAAGGTCTCAGTATAATACAACTACTGCCCCACCCTTCAAACCAAAATGCATTACTGCCGAAAGGTGATACCTACCTGTGCGGACTCACAAGACCTACCACTAGTAAGAACTTTTAGTTAATTAATTACTTTCATTTTGTTATTTATGATGTTTCAAATACTTTACAGTTGTCATAGTCACAAATAGATTTGCAACTTTTCAACTAAAATAGATTTGTGCAGTGTTGTTAGCTAGGAAATTATTTCTATAACAATATATTGCTATTATTACATTAACATTATTTATTTCCATCAATAGGTATGAAATACACAAGGGGCTATTAATGCAATACTAAAAAGCAGTTGACCTGCTTTCATTTCCTTACATAATAAAATGAATTTACATTAATTTATAGAGTTGTTTATTCTGTTATATTATTATAACTCACAGTACAGTACAGTATTGCTCACAGGAAAAAATTGTACACACTTAGTCAATGGGACTCCCTGGGAGTTTTTTCCTCAAACCTACCCTACCCCTATCCTACCCATCAAACAGTACAATTATGAAATATCCTCCCACTTGCTGTTCACACTAACACCTCTTTGTACACCTTTAAAAAATGGAAAAGGTACATTGTATTCCAGTTATTGTAATTCTGGTGTACATTTAAATACATTTTATCTGTCCATAAGCTATCTATGTTTTTTATTTGTTTATTTAATAGTATTGATGAAAGCTAATATTAGTAGTTTTGTTTCTGATTTGGTTCATTTTTCCCCTTGGATGAGTTAGGCTTTGTGTATGCTGGTATTGCAATGTAAAAATAATATTAGTATAGGTTTTATGAATACATATTAACAGACTTACCAACAACACCCTCCAATATTTTCTTTAAATTACTAACTTTTAGTCTCCAGTTGTTTCCAACATCTGTCTTTATTTTTGTATTCCATGATGGAGTGAAATATTCAGGGGCTATCTGGGTCAAAGCTTCAGCTATTGCCACTCCATCTGAGAGTTCTATAATTCATGATTTGAATTTAATATAGCTAGTATATTAGAAGTAGTATCTCTTATTTTATCAACAACTAATGAAAGTGAGTGGGCAAAAATCCTTGCACTTTCTAGGCTACTGAGTTAATAGATTTTCAAAACTAATTTCGAAACTATCCATTAGGTGGAAGTCAAATTATGATCTAGATCTTGATTCTGTGTTTCGAATGAAAAACTTTGTTTTGAAAGATATACAGACTTAGAAACGTATCCATAATATTTTTACCCATTGGATTTCCATGTTTGGCCTTAAGATTTAGCGTTTGTAGCCAATTGATTAGATTGTCACACAATACTGCACCATTCCCTTCCATTGTATTTAATTAAAATATATGAAATAGTCAAATAGTAAGCTTTACACAGATCAATCCAATTTATTTGTTTTTACACATTGTAGGTAGATATATAGTTTAACAATAAAATAAATAGAAAATAAATATTTCAGTGTGTTGATTAATTGTTCATGAAATATGACGTTTAATCAAATGTTACAACTTGTCACTCTTGTCATTTGGATGAATAAAGTAAACGTTTACAGCTCATGCTGACAACTTTTAGGCAAATTACGCGTTACAGCTTACTTACCAGTCACTATTCCGGTGCTTGTTAGCGGTGGTAGAATCCTGGAGATTTTAACTTTAAATATACCGTATTATGTAGGCTTAAAGAAAAGAATAAACATTATTAATATTATTATTTTTATTGCTTAGGTGGGTGGGCGAGCTCACGGCCCTATAGCCCTCAGACACAGCCCACTGAGTTTCTCGCCCGATCTTCTCAGGGGGTCGCGTTTCCGATCCGGTGGTAGATTCTGCGAAGCACGGCTCTTGCTAGGGTTCGTGTTAGCAACGTCGTCAGGTTTGAGCCCCGTGAGCACACCTACTAGTTAAGGTTACGCTGATATGACCTCTCAAGGCTCTCAGGTTAGGTAAGAAAAAAAATCACAGCCCACCTGCTGTTAAATGGTTACTGGACCCCATAGACACCTACGACGCAAATGCCGCCACCCACCTTCAGATGCGAGTTTTTAAGGTCTCAGTATAGTTACAACGGCTGCCCCACCCTTCAAACCGAAACGCATAACTGCTTCACGGCAGAAATAGGCGGGGTGGTGGTACCTACCCGTGCGGACTCAGATGTCCTACCACCAGTAATTACGCAAATTATAATTTTGCGGCTATGATTTTTATTAGACGATGTTATTCCTTCATCGTGGAAGTCAATCGTGATTGTTTCAATGCTACATAATTCATTAGAAAAATTGGCACTTGCCCGCGGGATTCGAACACAGGCATCTTATCCTTTAGACCACGGCTTCTTCGAATATTCATTATTATATTCATAATATTCGTTATTATATATAACCTAAGATAAGTATTCCATATTTTATGACAAAAAACTGTCCATTTTAAAGGTAAAGTATATTTATGTACCAGCGAGTCCAGCGATATATTTACATATTACAAAATATTTTATTTTAATCTTATTTTAATACACAGGCTGCTCCTTCTTCTTTATCCTCCCTACCAACAACATGAGGGCCAGAGGCAGAGTGACAATGAGGCGGGAAAAATCCCGATCGCGGTGAGTGAAGGCGGCTTATATCAGAGTCCTTGGCGATATCATCAAAATAGCAAAAATTGTAATAAGATCTCTTTTACTTTTTTTATTAGTCCATTTGATGGCATTTATAAAGGTTACTGGGTTGGATACCTATTGGAATCCTTTTATTTTTATCTATGTACTTATTAGATACGCGAATGAAGACATTTCTAGCCGCGAAGAATTGGATCGCATTTTTTTAATCCCCCAATAGTAAAAACGCGCATGAAGGAAGCCGGATTACGGACCTTTTACTGTATATACACAAAGATCTTCAAGTACATGCTACATCTACCAATTGACTAAATTGTTTTATTGTTGTTATTTAAATTAGTCAGACTTAAAAAAATACGGGTACGAAAACAAATCATGTACCTACAGTTTACTTGCATTTTATGTTCGTCTGTCTCCATTACCTACCTACATTCTGTAATTCGTTTTTGACTTTTGTAAAATTATAAAGGCTACAATAAAAATGCAAAAAATAAAAGGCGTTTTTACTATTATATACCTATTTATTTCGTAAATTGTTCTTTACAATATGAGGTAAATCACACCCAATGTATTTATCATTTTGAACTGTGCTATTTATTACTTGGATCCATAATGGATCAACACACAAAAGATGAGGGTCACAAAACAAAATGACCGCCACTTGAGCTCTCGTAAGAGCAACATTTAACCTTTTCGCACTTCTTACAAAGCCCAATGAATTTTTTTGGTCTTCTTGTAAATGCGATTCCGAAGATCTCACAGTTGATATTAAAATAATAGGTCTCTCTTGCCCTTGAAACTCTTCCACGGTTCCTATTTTAGGCTGCGGTAATCCCATCGCGTCAAATAACAGGCGTATACATTTAATCTGAAATCACAGTTTTATCATGTTAAGATTAATTAAACTATTATACGCCAGACTGCTAGCGGTCATCATACTGGAAATAAATAAAATGTCAGATTATTAATTTAGAGTAAATTTATGAATAGAAAATATATCGAAATGATCACTCATACAGCTTACTTATTACAATGCAATAGGTACGTACTTGTGCTATGTAAGGTGTTATTATCCCAAGATCGTCAGGTTTAACATCTTTTTTATATAGTTTGCAGACGGTCAGTGCCACCATTGAAGCTTCTTGTGGGTTGTACCATGATGGACTGTCTTCAGCTCTAGCGTTACAACCTCTGATGCCATACATGAATATACCTCCCGTTTCAGAATCCGCTGTTTGAAATATTTCCGAAACGACTTTCAGTAGTTTCGTTACCCATGGTGAAGTTCTGTCAAGTTTAGCAACTAAAGAAGCTTCATAAAACATAGCACTTGGCAACTGCAAAACTTCTTGTAATGATCTATAGTTGTGATTTAATTTTGTCACAAGTCTCGGGTTAAATCCATCAGTTAAATTATAAGCGTCGTAATCTTTTTGGTACGGAAACATTTCCAGAATTCTAGATAAATATGACTCATCCAAGCCCAGTTCTTTGCAATATTTCGACAAAATAACTGGGCCAAGCTGCTTTGGATCGCCGGCTAGAATTATTTGACTACTTTCTTTATCTGCTAGTATTAGAGGAATCATAACTTCTGGTTCCGTAGCCTGACCTGCTTCGTCAACCACAATGTGTGTGAAATGTCCCTTTGGTAAATTTAGCTGTATCAACCCACTGAGACAGTAGCAAGTGCCAATAGTGACACGATGTCTGCCAATAAACGAAGTGCCTCTCGAATTTGTTCCTGATTCTATTTGTCTTCGTTTAGTATTTTCTGCTGATAAATCTAAAGTTGAGCAAAAAGGCTTTATTGATTCTGGAAGATTATCAGAATTTACGAGGTGATGTGCTATCAACCTCAAAATTGAATCTGAAAACATTTCTCTGTATTCAATAACTTTTTCAGTGATGAGGTTAGCGGCACTATTAGAAGGAGTGGCTACTAGAATTCTGCTATCAGGAAACTGTGTCAATATTTGTAGAATTAATTCTGTTACAGTAACAGTTTTTCCAGTTCCTGGAGGTCCATATATGCAGTATGGTAGCGGACGACATTCTCCCTGAAGGATGTTTAAAACGGCAGACTTTTGGTAATCATTCAAATTTTTCTTGAACCATTTGATTGTACTTAGCCTTTTTTGACTAAGCAGACATGAATGAGTAGAAACACGAGAAGGAAATAATACATCAGGACCCAATTTGGTAATTGCGAAATTTATTGTTTGGTGGGCCCTTCTAAACATTGTCCTACTAAAATGAAATTCTATGGACACATCACTCCCTGTATATGATTCATGAAATTTTTGATGAAATTTCATAAGGACTACATCTCCTTTAATGATATGTATGAAACCTTCATAGGCAGGTGCATTGCTATCCCAGATGTCTTTGACTATTGCTTTATCCCCAAGCATTAAACTTGGTCTTTTTTCTGATAATTCTTTTATTTCAACACCAAGATATTCTTGACACCTTATCAAAAAGACTTTGGACAAATCATACACTCGCATGTTTATATTCTGTTGTATCTCTTCCATATAGAGTAATGTATGCCATCTATCTGTATAATTATTAATATTCAAAGGCTGTAAAAGACAAGGCAGAAAACTTATAATTCTGTTTATAATTTGATCAAAGTCTGGACTATATGCTGCTTGTTCGGAATCTCCTAGTACTGCCGCCCATACTTTAGATGGAATAGCAAATGCGCCAAGTCGAACTGCCATAAAATTTGGAGGCTTCAATGGTTTAACACCAGGCATGAATGCATTGTTGTTTTCTGATATTATCTCCTTCATTTTCGTTATGCTCTCTTGCACTGTCTTCCTTTTATGTGGGGCATTTTTATTTAAAAACAGATCATTTACCACCTGAATATTAACATACCTATCTATCTGAAACCCTTTAAATAGAATTTTTATATGTTCCCTAGTTTTACCTAAGAATTTTGGTCTGCATGTTATAGTCAAAGTAAACTTTTGCTGTGGGTAAAGTCTCCAAGGTTTTGTTAAAATAGGCGTAAGATTTATTTGTGAGTTCTTTTTCTTATTGAGAACAATCCACTTATTAATGTAATGCATTTGGCCACTGTTGTTTAAAATAGTTATTACCATTGATTTTGATTCATTAAAATTTATATTTTCAAAATCTATTGGATGAGTGACACTTATCTGTTGTTCTTGTTCTATTATCAAACTGTTATTTTCTTCATCAATGTGAGTGTTATCAACATCTTCAATTAATTCACTAACTTGTATAGTTATTACTTTGGTAGCTCTCCATGTACACAATCCTTGATTGCTTTCAATAGCTTCTAACATCACCTAACAATAATCAGAAAATCTATATTATTTCAATGACTGACAAACTCTTTTCATACATTATTAGACACCTAGGTTCGATTTTTTAATTATTCATATGTAGATTCTAGTACTAATGTACTTACTATAAATGATAAAACCCATTTCTTTAGACTTCAACAAAATTTCTTTAAATTATTAATATCCTAATTATAGTTAAGAAATATTCTGATCTTTTAAGAATAACAACACACTTACATTATTCCCTTTTTGTGGTACACTCCCATCTTGCATTGATTGTCTATTAAAATATATGTTTTTATCACATATTCCATAATCACCAAACCATTCATCAATGATAACATTCTTGATTTTACTTCTCAAGGGCCTAATTGATTTCACTTTTAAAACCTGAAAATATGTTGTTGTTAGTTGTTGTATTCAAGTTACGTTTAAATAAAAAAATAAAATAAAAATAAAAATTTTACATTTTGTTATTTTCCATAAAAGTTTAGTGTCAAGAAAGCCATGATTCATTTTTTGTTCGTCTTTCTTTCTAGACCAATGAATACAAACATTGGATAGTAAATTTTTTATCATTAAGACAAATCTTTTGTATCGTCATATATGATATTACGTGTGATATTGCTATAATGATAAACCTGCTGTGTCAACGACAAATAGTAGAATATTTTATAACTCATAAAATTATTAAGAAGAATAAAATTCATGTTGCTTAGCCTCAATGTTATCATATATTATCATATCAACGCTTGAAAGGCAAACGTGACTAAGCAACAATGCGTGAACTTTACAGTAGACTAATTTAAAGCTGAAATACTTGAAAAAAAATATATTTTAACGAATCTAGCTGTAGGATTGAAATGATTTTAATAGGTCTAGAAATATATCTTTTTTGCGCATCAAATATGGTTATTGCTTATCATTTATGTACAAGTACAAAGCAGTTATTGTCGCGTAGTCACGTTTGCCTTTCAAGGGTCAATATTTTGATTTTAAATTCAGTGTGCTGTTTATTTTTTATTCTTAGATTTTTTGTATGTGTAGCCATGGCTATTAATGTAACTTTAATGAAAATACTACTACATTTTAAATTTTAAATAGCCCTTAAGAAAATACTCCACAGTAAGAAATAACGTTTTTGCTGTGGAACCAGTAGTTTTTACTCAAATTTACTTTTCAACTAAGCAAGGCATATAATCATATAAAACAAAAACAGAAATGGCTCAAAGTATAGCATCAATGAACTCTCAAATAACACAGCTCAGACATATTATGTGCACCATTTTACATTCTCTTTAATAAACACGATCTTAGTAAATCAAGAGATATAAAGAAAATTAAAAAAATTGTATCTATTAATTACTATATATTTATTACCTGGCTTGGAGAAATATCAGTGGGCTTTTCTTCATTCCACTGAACACTGCATTTCAACTCTAACCAGTCACCACTGACTGGAACTAAATTTGAAGCAACATCATCTAAACTAAATTTTATATCACTGTCTTTTATGTACACATATCTATTTTTTCTCTCATCAACTTCTCCAATCACTACATGTTCAATGATACCATAGACAGTTTCTTCAGATTCCTCTATATCTCTTCCACTGTCCCAAAATGCTCCTAAATTCTTTAATATTCTGACAACAACTGTAGAATCATTTTGGTTTTTGTAACCAAGGTACAGAACTTGATCATTAAATTTTAAATCCAAAGTACAAGACTGAGCATCAAAATACAGTGAATCGTCAATAACAATTTCTGAGGTATTTATGCAGGTTATGACTCCTGAAAATGTAAAAATTTTTAGCTCATTAATTTTATTAAGTGTTGTGGTTTATCTTCGAGATCTATTTCCAAATTTTTTCATACTCACCTGTTTTTTGGAAGCAAACTGTATTTTTGGGAAATTCATGAGCTTCTGTTTTATTATCATATTCATTTTGAGTTTCATTAATTATTTCCAGATCCAACAGTTGTTCTGCTAAAAAATCTTCTTTTTCATTGTCATCTTCTTCAGAGTTTTTAGAAAATAAATATTTAAATAATGTAGACATGTATGAAAACATTTTTCTTTTACTTCAACAATAACTATTTAATGAAAATTAAATTGATGGCAGCGAGTTTTTATTGCGCAAATCCTTTATCATATTCAAATTCCCATTCTGTTGACTTAATATATTCAAGTTCCTTTCTCAAAGTCTGTATTCTTTTTTGATGCATTTCTTTCTTTTCACAGTGTTTAGATTGCTCTATGCTGTGACCAAGGTGGACATGGTTTAATGATTGATCAAAATTTGGTATTCTGTTTTGTGTTGTTACCTATAACACGAGTTTTTTATTTATTATTAAGGAAAAAAAATATTTCTAGGATTGGAAGCATCAATAAGATATTTTATAATTTTTAACGACATCACTACAATAATTTCATTATCAATAAATAGCATACATACTTGCGGAGTTTCTGCTTCAGATGAGGAATAGGTAGATTGTGAAAGATTGCTAGATGTAGACATTACTAGTACAAAATACTACAAATCCTTTCCTCATAAATTCGCGTATTATGTGTATTAATACCTATCTATGTTAATCGCTACATAAAAGGAACCAACCGTATATTTAAACCTCTTTACAACACAAACGAATTTTAACTTTTGTACTAATTTGTACTTACAATACTTTTTTTATTATTATTTTAAGAGATTTTATGACCTGGTAACTAAGACCTTTAAGCCTTGACTTATTTAATTTTCATTGTTATTTATTTATATTTTTATGAAAAATGAAATGTGCAATAACTGTGGTTTATTAACTGTTTAGTATCTGTGAAAGTGCATAAATGTAGGAAAATGAAACAAAGCCGCTGAACGTAACTTCTGATAGGGTGGATGGACTAGCGGCTATAGCAATTAATTAAAACGTAAATTAAATACTTGAAAACATTGTGTTGACTTGTATAAGAGAAAATTTAATTCAGAATGACACCGCACATCAAAAGTAAAAGGAACATAATACAAATTCAAATATAATGCATCATAGACAATTATACGTGGACAGCATCACAACCTTCCAACAACTTCTCGTTATCTTCCAAAAAGTCCACTGAAAAAGTCTCAGTAAATGACCACCATTTTACTGAGTTTATACTTCATCCCATATCATCTCATCTCATTTCATTTTTTTCGTTTTCATTACATTTCATGCTATGTTTCATAATAATCAACTTCATTTCATTTCATAATATCATTTTCATATAAAAAGGTACGTATCATTAAAATTAAAAATAAGACTTGACCTAAAGGTCTTAGTTACGAGGTCATAAATTCGCCTAAAAAAAATTCTTTCTCTGATATGGTAGCGTTAAAGTTTAAACGTTTAACGCAACCTTGTTGAAAATCGCATTAGAAGTTTCACTTCAAAAATGCTATCTTTTCGAATCTGCACACTACTGCCACAATCTACATTTACGTGATAAAAAAGCCCGATTTTATAAATCAACCATGGAGTTAATAAGTACCTACAACACTAACTCTATGAAATCAACATTAGTAACTATTTATTAATAATCTGTGATCAACATTCCAACAGCTGTCAGTGCTGTCACCGTACACCAATCACTAATAAAACCGCGTTTCCGATCACAAGAATGAAATTATAGAAAAATATTGTCCAAATAATAAGTGTTAATAACTATGAATATTGCTGTACGGGCTATATTTCTTTTGACTGCCTAAATAGACAAAACAAAAGTATTATTTATTAGTCATTACATATATATGTACTATGAATTGTTAATGTTATAATATCTCAAAGCTGTAATTTAGTGAAAAAGATGTCATTGAAAAAGTACTTGAAAACAATGAAGGATGATGAAGATAATTTGGATATAGTATCACCGTGCTTCAAAATAAGTCCTGATGTGCAATTAAAAGAGGTTCCAACGAACGGTGAAGAATATTTACTTAAAGTCATAAAGGAGCGTAAAAACATTGCAGCAGTTACGAAATGCAACAAAGATTATTCAAAGTTTGCCGAAAATCAGTCTCAGTATGTGCATGAGGTCAGTGAAGTTCTGAAAAATGATTTTAAAAATGATTGATTAACAAAATTTACATTCATGTAACCATGATGCCAATGATTTTGAAACGAATTTCTGGTGTAATATCTGCATCTGATGTAACTATGGAAAAGGTTGGGTACATTTCCGCATTGTTCTAAATATCTGCACCAGTAGCTAAAGTTGTAAAACATTTTTAAAATCATTATCTGCATCAATCTAATTTTAATGTTTAGGTCACCTTTTTTCACCAAACCGAGTTTGATTTCAACTATCAAACCTGGTTCTATATGATATAATTAAAATAATAAATTTGTATTAATTAATTTTCAATACACAGAGTTAAGCTCACTTAACTGTGCAAAATGCAGCTGAGATGTCATTTTATACATAATTTTCATTATTGGCACTGATAAGAATAATTAAAGATTTTTAATGTGTACTAAATCAAGAATAATTAATTAATTGATGTCCCTTTTTTATGTTTATTAATATGACTGTACTAATCTTATTCATTCAGGCATAGTAGGTAGTACTAAAAATATATTTGTAAATTATAATTCAAAACATTCACAATAGTAATTTGTAAAATATAAGTAAAACAATAAATACACTGATATTTTATCTTAATAGATTCATACCTTGGGACATATTCATAAATGATTCATTCCTGATGCCCGAATACAGTCTTAAGATGTCTACACAAAATGTCTAAAATGTCTGCAAGATGTCTACACAAAAAATGGGCTACACAAAATTATTCAATGATCATGACCATAAAAGTCATTTTGTAAAAATAAAAAAGTTAATAATCAGCTCACAAAATTGTATATCCTGTTATTAATTTATGATCTGCACTATTCGTAGAAAGCAAACTGCAATTACAGCAGAATTAATTTATAGTTATTAGTCACTGATGGTTTTTGATGGGTGGTCTCAAGATCATTCGTTAAATCTGTGAAATAATACATAACAGATTTTAAGAATATAGTTTTAATAATTTGGTGGCTTAGTAATGTTATTGTAATTTGAATAGATGTCTAATGGAAATGTCTTTTTAGTTCCCGAGGCTATCAGTACCTGAGAAGTTAAAACCTACAATTGAGTGGCAAAACATGCAAGTAGCAGATTTCTCAGAAACTCGAATGTACATATCTCGTTTGCTGTCAAAAAGGAAAATATGGAAAAACAATATTAATATTATAGAAATAAAACCAACCTGTGTAATTGAATGGAAACAGTTCTTCAGTACCCATATTCCAACATTATCATGCGTGCTCGGATTACAACATGCATTACTAGACCAAGGTTTAGAAGTACTTACTGATATTATTAGTAGAACGAAACCTGGTAATACTATAGAACATAAAACAGGTAAGTCATTACTTTACACTGTACATGTTCAGAAGATGATTAAGAGCCGTTAATTAAATTTAAATGGATTTGAACTTCTTCATGTCATTCTCAATAACAAAGTTTGTGGATTTTATATTGAAGTTTTCTCTATCATCTTCCTATTGATTAAGTACAGCTCTTTTGTAAAGAGAAAACTTAACCTGTTTTGTTACTCTCAGCAAACCAAATTATTCATACAGCATACATTCTGCCACTATTCTTTATGTGTTCCATAATTTTGATTCGATCATAGCATTTTGTCTTTACTTTAACTTTATACAAAATTATACAAGATTTTGTAACAACAAGTGAGCTTTATATGAAGAGAATAAAATCAAGATAATAGTAAATTTGTAATTGGGGTAAGGATGATTAGTGAACGCTTTGTAAGGAAATCACATATCAGCTCTCCCAAAAATCCACTTTTAAAGCAGAGATTTCGTAACCACCCAACCTACCTGTCAAATTAATATATATCAATTTTTAAACTTATTTATAGAATACATTGTGTTTTACAAACCATTTTTTTTTAGTACAAATTGTTCAGATGCATACAGAAGAAGTTTTTATTGGGTGGCCTTTTCATTTTCAGGTCAATGGGTATATGCGTTTTTGGCCTGTACCCAACTACCTCTATTGTCTGATACAACAAGTATTCTAAGAAATTTAGCTCGAAAGTGTGCTGAAATAAGGTAAATATAATAACACCTATTGTTATTTACAGCAGGTGACCACAGCTGAATCATAAACAAATGTAACAAAGATTGTGAAAAGTGGCAGTGTGAAATTTTTCAATTATTTAACAAGGGCTTTTACTACCTATACAGGGTAGCTGGTAAGATCCGGGTGAGAGAAGCCTACAATCATGCTGTGGTGTGCAATTGGATAGGCCTATGTCCAGCAGTAAACTGCTATAGGTTGATGATGATGACAAGAAATTTGATTTTTCATTTTCTTATTTAAAAATGGTTGATTGCATCCACTTATGGAAATTATAATTACAGGTTTAGGCTAAACCCTGATGAAGAAAATGCTATTACTGCAGCAACACCTTTAAATATATTTATATGTTTAGTGGCAAGATATTTTAGACAGTATGATCTAGCAGACTGAATTTTAATAAATAAAAACTTATAATGTATGATTTTGTAAGAACATTATTGTGATACTGAAATAAATTTTGTATGAATATAAAATCTGTGGTGACAAATAATTTTTTTTTAACACAATATTTATTCTGTATTTCTAAAGCGCTCAAGGAAATTCTTGGTCATCAACATCATAGTAAACTCCAAGTTGTTTGCGGACCGTTTGCTCCAATTTTGCCAAGACTAAGCTTTCCTTATGTGACATACGAGGTGATTCAATTAGCCCTGAAAAATTGGGAACACATTAAGTAATAATTTTTTGGAAAAGTATTTATAAATCCCATGAATTTTATTATTTTGTAATCTAGTATTGTTTTTGTATAATTTTACCTTCTTTAAGACACTTTTCTACTTCAAGCGCTTGGTAAACTAAACCGGCGCTGTTTCTGAAGTTGTAGGGTAATGAAGATTTATGAAGCGGAAACTTTTCTACTGTTCCATCTGTATTAATGAAAATTTCCGGGAAATGGAACGGATCCTCTATCTAAAATTATGTTAGATAATATAATTATTAACAATTATTTGTAAAAAATCACAGACTGATAACATCTATTGTCATATACCAATGAGTTAATCTTATACTAATAAGCACCAAAACAATTTACATTGAAAACTAATCAATAGGCAGGTATAATTTGTGCTATGGACAGTCTTATCCCTTAAAGCGATCTTATTCAGACAACCATTTGGACACGACATCGCAGGCTGTTGCTACACACATGTATACAGTACATGCTGTGTACTGTGACTAATACTATTCTAAAAATAATTTAAGTTGAGGGTCTTACTGTAATATGACCGTTGGTGCCAACCACAGTGGCTTTGTTCCACATTTTGAACCTACTATCAACGTTGAGGACTGCGCGTCTGTCACCATCATACTCTAAAATTATCGTTTCGTAAATGTCCACTCCGTCTTCGTTCAGACCCCCTACAGTTGTTACTTTTTTGGGTTCCTCCTTAAATATGTATTGAGCAAATTGCAGTGTGTAAATTCCAATGTCCATAACAGAACTTCCGCCTAATTCCTTTTTCCTATAATAATAAAATAGAAAAATATTATCAAGGAATTATTCTTTGTGTAACGAATTTGAAATACACATATTTTTATAAGTAAAGCAGCTCACCTCAGTCTATCGACTGTAACAATAGGTACACCAAAATTGACTTCGACGAACATAACGTCTCCCAATTTCCCGGAATTGATTTCTTTTTCAATGGCAATGTAGGTGGGAGAAAATCTCGACCAAACAGCTTCCATTAGAAATAGTTTCTTATTCTTCGCAAACCTGATTAGGCTCTCGGCTTGTTTGTAGTTCAAACACAAAGGTTTTTCGCAAAGAACATGCTTGCCGTTTTCGAGAAATAGTTTTGATATGTTGTAATGATCAGGATTTAGCGCACCAATATAAGCCACATCTTAAACAATGCGTTTTAAAGGATAGGTATATAATAACAGTCTTTTATCTTTTTTGGTCAGTAGGAAATCGCCGGACTTCCGCTTTCCACTGGGGATGGCGGGCGGGGTATGTCGGAGTCGAGGATAGCCGACCTTCCATCACCCGGATGCTCTTGCGTAAAAAGCGTGCAGAGCAGCTTGCACGTCGTCTTCTTAGGCCCCCCTCGCCGGTCCCCAGACCGACATGTGAGGGGACCCGAAACACTTAGAGGGCCAGGGCTTGGACGACATCCGCTTCCCTAGCCCTCGCTCGACGGCGAGGGGCTTGTGCGTCTCTCATACGCCCCGTCGCCTTCTTCTGCGAGATGGTGCACTCGCAGAAGTCGAGCATCGCCTTCCACGACTCGCCGCCGCCGAGCATCGATGCCACAACACTTCAACGACAAGTCGTTCCCTATTTTTGCGAGGACGTCACGGCGCCACCCCTCCTATGTTGGGCAGACGACGAGCGTGTGCTCCGCGCTGTCCAAGTCACAATCACAATGGTGGCACTCTGGCGTCGGCTCGACTCCGATATGGTGCAAGCACTTATCGAAGCAACCATGCCCAGTGAGCACCTGCGTGAGCCGGAAAGTTATCCTTTGTCACGATTCACCCAATCCACCAAGACCGGGCGAATCGCTTCGACGGTCCTACGACCAGCCGAAGGAACGGCCAGCTGCTTGGACCATGACTCTAGCACGGACCGCTGAGATTGGGCCCTCCGCGCTCTGACCACACGGGCTGGGACGCGCCACGCCCCGGGCACGAGATCAGCCCGCCACTGATAGACAGCGGCGAGCGCCACTGCCTCCAGGACGCAAGGTGGCGTTCCAGCCAGCACGCCGATTCGAAGGAGATGGTGCTATAACCACAGATGACCCTGACCGCGATGGTGCGTTGCGGCCATAACAGCAGCTTCGCCTCCACGGCCAGAGACTGGCCCCACACGGGCGCTCCGTATAGGGCCATTGATCGAACCATCCCCGTATAGAAACGGCGCGTCCCCTGGTCAAAGCCCCCGACGTATTTTATCTATCTTATTTTTTTCATTTACCAAAAAAGTGATTTATCCAAAAAAAGCTAAGACTCAAAAGTTATATGTATGCTGCTCGAATGTGGACAGTGTTTTTTTGTTATTTGCACAAATGGATATCGCAGAGTTTACAGACTCGACCAGTCGTGCAATAAATTATTAAAGGCTTCGGTTGATTTTAGTACTTGATTATTCTAAATAAATTTCTGTCTTATACATAATCTTACAAACATACCAATCTCATTACTCTCAGCCAAGGCTTTATAGGAATCGAATACTATGGGAATATTGTGTAGCTTTGCAAATTCTTCTGGCTTCGTTCGAGCGGCTACTGCGGCTATAACCTGATCCCCCTTGTTAGGATAGCTGTTGAAAGCGTTAACAAAATCATGGCTGATTTTTCCTGCGGTTACGATACCCCAACGTATGGTCATCTAAAATATTATAAAGATAATCTTATGAATTTCCTATATTGTAGTAGATGCAAATATGTTTGTTTATCTTAGATTATTTTAAAATATGTACATATGTGGAAGTCTAATGGGTCAGAGCAAAATAGAAAGAATCGACGTTAAGGCTATGAAGACAGTAGCAAACATAAAAGGTAATAATAGATACAATTAGACCCTTAATTAGATACCTGGCGGGAGGGCATCTTGTGAATACGCACAGGTACCAACCACACTGATATTTCTGCCGTAAAGCAATGCGTTTCGGTTTAAACGGCGGAGTAGGCGTTTTACTATAAAACTGAGACTTGGAACTCATGTCTCAAGGTGGGTGTATGCACTTAAGCTATATTTAGTTTCCGGAAACCACTTAAAGCCATGTGGGTCATTCAACAGTAAAAAGAAACCCTTATCCAATAAGATTTTAGTGAGAATAATTACTTATTTTAGATGATGAGATACATTTTATCCTTACGTAAGTAATTCAAGTACTGTTGAAATAAAATAAAAAAACTCGTACATTCAAAAATTTACAGAATTAAAAATTCTGCCCGAGAAATGATAAAAATGGAGTTTATATCCGAGACAGCGTTTCTAGAGGATATCTAAATCTTACAAACAAACGAACAAATTAAATGTTATTTCATTTCAATATTAGTGTATATTATAGATGAAATTATTGTTTGTAATAGGTATTTATTTGTACACTGTGATAGGTCATTCATTACTATGGTCCAAGAGCAAAGTACATAATATACAATGCTCTATGGTTCATTGCCTTCGAAATTTTCTGAAGACCTGAGAAACTTAAGAGTATGAGAATTAAGAAGAGATGAGTAATAACTATATAGAATAAAGCTATCATATAATACCTATAGAAAATATCTCGCCAATCTTGAGTTTGGCTACCAAATGTCAAAACAAATTTTACCAACTTTAATTGTGTTCCAATATAAAGCGAGATTATAACTAAAACTTGCTTGTTCATGTATTACATTTTTAAGTCTCACCTTAAATGGATTCAATCAATTTCAAATACAAAACAATATTTTTTTATATTAAACTGAACATTAAGTAAGTACGTGACGTTGATTCTTGACTTGTGAATTGATACTACGTGTTGGTTGATAAAAAAGTTATCTACACAGAGTATCATAAATGTATGTATATCTACCACTGGGATACTGGGTTTTCGCAAGAGCGAGATTGTGTAGTGAAAAACTATAGAACTTAACGTTTCCTCTACATTTTGAATTGAAATCGTAGTTCAAAGACCATGGTTAGACTTAGTACAAAATTAAACTGTACGTCCGGAATTGTTGACGGTAAATTACAAGGTCTGTCCCAAACTATATTTATTTTTTGTAATGAAGAATTTAAGCGAAAGCGTGAAGGCAACCCGGCCATTGCGCCAATATAATCGAGATTTAGACCTCATGTCTCAAGATCTTTGACGTTATCAACTTTGACACTTCGTTAGGTTCCCGTAATACTTAACATTAGATGGGCCATGATAACTCCCATCTGATTCGATAAAAATAAGTAAAAACTAGCTAATTGTAGAATTCTAATCGTCCTAACTCGTCCTAACACACTTTCACAAAGTTCTAATTACAATTCCTAGACTAGAATAGTTTAATAAATTTTCTATTCTTATCTGTGGTTCGAACGACAATAAATTGGCACCTTTACAAACTAGGAATTTCATATCTTGAATTTAATTCTCGTGGCAATTTACTCTCTGAGCGTACTAAATTTTCTTGATGAACGCTATGATTTTAGGCCAATAAAGATACGTACTTTGCCTTTTATTTCATTTACGATTAATTTGACGATTAAAGTGTTTTGATACGATGGCCCCAAGCTATGATTTATGGGTAGCAGAAACACACACACAAGTACATAAGTACACCGAAAACCATATTAATAACACTTATATGAATGACACTGACTT
Source organism: Bombyx mori (assembly GCF_030269925.1). Taxonomy (NCBI): domain Eukaryota; kingdom Metazoa; phylum Arthropoda; class Insecta; order Lepidoptera; family Bombycidae; genus Bombyx; species Bombyx mori. The sequence goes on from NC_085111.1 coordinate 13,078,847, forward strand.
CGAACACGAAACTAGCCCGATCCCTTAAGGTCCAGAAGTCGGATCACTAACCACCAAACCAACGGGCGAACAATTAAATGTACAAAAACTTGAAGCCATTCGATCTTCAATGGCAGTGTAATTAAAATAGTTGCGGGTAGATAAGATTGCGTGCAAACGCTGTCATTACTTCCTTGATTCAATTCGTTTAGCAGCTTGGCAGTGTTCATGCAACGGAGACAGACACCGCTCTAACTATGCTCAATATTTATTTATTGCATTAGACGGATAGATGAGTTCAAGGTCTCAGTATAGTTACAACGGCTGCCCACCCTTCAAGCCGAAACGCATTACTGCTTCACGGCAGAAACAGACGGGGTGGTGGCACCTACCCGTGCGGACTCACAAGAAGTCCTACCACCAGTAATTATGCAAATTATAATTTTGCTGGTTTGATTTTGATTACACGATGTTATTCCTTCACCGTGCAAGTCAATCGAGAACATTTGTAAAGTACGTATTTCATTAGAAAAAGTGGTATTTTGGTTCTTGGATATCGATAAGTGAATACTGACACTGAGTAGTGAGACGTGAAATGGAAGTCTAAATAGAATTGAAATAAGGCTATCTTGCCCTCCCGTTGGCGATGGGACTGTGGAATCCATACACGTGATTAAAGTTTTGTAGATGGAGAAATCGTCTGTTATTAAATCGATATTATCAAAAAGCAATATCTGCTCGCGAAATTTAGCCAAATCCTTTTAATTTCCATGTCGTTTCTTTAATTCACAAATTTACCTATAGTTAGTAAATAAAATATTTCTCGCGGTTTTAATAAAAAAACTTTATTAGTGTTTTAGTATTCTTATCAAATAATGGGTATTGTATTATAACTTAAATTTAAGTAAATTCCTTTTTTTTTTCTTGTTACATAATGAATCAAAGAAGCCTGTTTTCATGTGATAAAAAATCTTACGGTAATTTGAAAAAATAAAACGCATTTGATTTTTTTTATTAATGCTTACACGGAACGAATCAGCTCAAGGCCCACCCGGTGTTAAGTGGTTACCGGGGCCCATAAACTATGTGAATTCTTCTACCCACCTTGTCCCATGTAGGCGGCATTCACATTGTGATGTCCGGAAAACACATTTGTTTAATTTACAGCTACTAAAATTGGATGATAGAAAAGCAGTCGCAGACTCGCGGTCGGGGACCAAGTTCTCGTATCTCGATAAATAGGTAGTTACATAAACTTAACTTAACTAAACGTTGATAGCCACATAAATACTGAAAATAGCATTATATTTCGTTCCTTAAACATAAATAAAAACGACAAATTTCAGATCACAATCATTTATTTCGAATTCTTAATTCTTATTATTGTAACATATATAAAAACGAAATTATATTTATATAAAATAAATATTTTTAAGCAGATACTTTATCAATAAAAACAAATATTGAACTATCTTTGTCTATAGAATGTATGAAATAGGCATATTGCTATTATCAATTAGTACCTTACAAATTAAATAACAGCCTATATTATTCCTTTCCGGACATATCTCGGCAGGAACACGTGTAAATGGAATCATAATAGTTTAATTACGAACGTCAGAAACCAAGGTAGGGAATTTACTAGAAAAAACCCTGCAAATTTTTGTTTATGAAATGCAGCTGTTTATTTATTGTATTATATTGAACGTGATTATCACCCAATGACGGTAAGTACTACAATCATTTTAAGAAACGTGTGCTTAATTGCCCAATTGCTTTTGTTTTACTAATTAGCTAGTAGCGTTATCAAATTCAATAATAGACAAGGCACATCCCTACCTTGTTTTATTAACAATCGTTTTGAACCTTTGTATTTAAAATTTAATTAATTACACATTAGACTCTAATTTCAATGTTTTATTTATCTATAATCAAAACAGGAACGTCATTACCCTATTATCCGTCACGTATAAAAGTACATAAATAGTTATAATTCATATAAAACATATGGCTTATTTTAATAACAAAATTTATACTACCGCACCCGTGTACCGGCCAGGGTTGTCAAATTAAAATGCAGCTTTAAAAGCTTGATCTAAATCTTCGATAAGATCCTCGGTATCTTCGAGACCGACGGAAAGTCTTACCAGCGAATCGGTGATGCCGAGTTCCTCCCTCTGCAGCGCCGGAACTGATGCGTGTGTCATCACAGATCTGTTCCCAATAACGAGAAATTTTAAACATTTCGTGTCGGTACTTCTGAATTGTATTTTTTATGCAAATGCAAAAATAACGTGGTAAATATGTGTTAAGGTTTTTTTTATTGCTTAGATGGGTGGACGAGCTCACAGCCCACCTAATGTGAAGTGGTTACTGGAGCCCATAGACATCTACGACGTAAATGCGCCACCCATCTCGAAATATAAGTTCTAAGGTCTCAGTGTAGTTACAACGGCTGCCCACCTTTCAAACCGAAACGCATTACTGCTTCACGGCAGAAATAGGCGGGGCGGTGGTACCTACCCGCGCGGACTCACATCACAAGAGGTTCTACCACCAGTAATTACGCGAGTTATAATTTTGCGGGTTTCATTTTTATTACACGATGTTAATCCTTCACTGTGGAAGTCAATCGTGAACATTTGTTGAGTACGTATTTCATTAAAAAAATTAATTGGTACCCGCCTGTGATTCGAACACCGGTGCATCGCTCAACACGAATGCAACGGACGTATTATCCCTTAGGCCACGACGACTTCTATAAAATGGATGGTAGTAGATATCCGTTGCCTTAACGCATATATGCCAATATTCGTAAGCTCAGATACACAGAACACGGAATTCCCATTATGGTAGACTGATGTGATAGAACATAACGGCTCTAATACCGCATTGTGATATGAGAACCCCTCGAAGGTGCAGTGGAGAGTATATAAATACTTCGTATAAACTAAAAGTAACATTTTAGAAGCCCTCTGTTGGACATTGCTTTTTATTGCTTTTCTATAGGCGGACGAGCATACGGCCTAACTAGTTATAAGTGGTTACCGGAGCCCATAGACATCTACAACATAAATGCCGCCACCCACCTTGAGATATGAGTTCTAAGGTCTCAGTATAGTTACAACGACTGCCTCAGACTTCAAACCGTAATGCATTACCGCTTCACGGCCAAAATAGGCAGTAATTACCCGTGCAGACTCACAAGAAGTCCTACCACCAATATACCTATTTTAATTTTCCTTCATTAACTAGTTAGTTACTTAGTAACTTGTTTTAAAACAGGTCTGTTTTCAACCAAACCAAACGGGCCCTTAAATGCTAATTTCCCTTCATTAAATAACTGGCAGTCACTAAAAGTCCATTAGTCTTCTACCATACTCCGACCCGTACAAACTGTATACGCATATATTGACAAGTTTTTTTTTTTTAAATAATGTTTATTTATCTTTATGACATGTTCTTCCTCAAACGCTCTATAGTCCTTAGCGGAAGGTAAAGGCTTGGCTGTGCCTTAAATATTGTCAACGCCCATAAGGAATAACAGTTAAATACGACCACAATTGTCTTATCATAGTGTCGCGATTATAAATGTTCACTCATAAATAAACAGAGACACATTTTCACAGTACTTATCCAAACAATTTTCAATAGAACTGATGCAAGAAATAATATGCGTTGCTTATAAACCAAAACAAAACACGCATAAGTAGCAAAACAAGCTAATAATTAATTTGATATTTCTCTTTATCATGTAGATACTGGTCAGGATTATAGGAGATTATTAGAGCGAAGTTATAAAATTATTGTTTTGTTAACGGTCCTTGATGGGTGCGCCAACTTCTAAATTAATCGAAAGCTTTGAAGTCGATGAAAATGGCGTTCAAAAATTCAGTTAATAAATTATTAATAATAAAACCAAGTTAATAAAAACGTATTGATAAATCGTCTTAAAATATATAGAAAAAATAAAGGCGTTATTGAATCGTGAATTAGTTTCTGAACTTACGGTAGCTCAGCGAGACTTTCATAGCCCCCCAAGCTCTCGGCCAGCGTGAACACTTTCAATGAGCTCAGGAATTTTCTAGATTCCTTGAGACCTCCGGAATGTTTGAAACTGAACACACCCGAGTGACCCGTCATCTGTTTTTTAGCTATCTCGTGTTGCGGGTGAGTTGGCAGCCCTGAAAGGAATAAATCAACATTTTTACCCGATCACACTCATTCTTTAATGTACTTGGAAATACCGCTGTGAATTAGTAATATTTAATGATACGACAAATTTATGTTATTTATCCTGTTACTATACCTAGAACGACGCAGGATGTTAATAATGAGTTGGCCATTGGTCTCATCATCATTCTATTTCTTAACTCGAGAATATAATTTTCTGATGTTATTTACGTGAAGTTTTGAAGTTGATGAATAAATAATTTATTAGACGAATTATAATATTGGCAGCAAAAGTACACAAGTTTGCGTTGTTCTAATCATAGATATTTACATCACAATCTATTTACAGATAACACGCGTACGCGTACCGCACCTGGGTGAAGCACTTCGACGATTTTCGGATGTTTCTCCAACCAATTGGCAATGATCAATGACGACTTCTTGTGATGCTCCATTCTTAATGCTAACGTCTTTAAGCTCCTGTTCACAAAATAGCAGTCCATCGGTGACGGAACGATGCCCATGGCTGTAAAATATTCAAAATTAATACAGTACGTACGCATTTAAACATCATCTCATTTATGCAACACGTGATATTAGTTTAGACAATGCGTGACGAACTCTATCGCCTATTAAGGTTTGCTAAGAATGGGAAAGTAGATGTTATTAAGATTTCGTCTGTATAGTGACAATTGAAATAATATATTACTGCAATCGAAGACGGTTAGTTTGTGATCTGTCTGAAAATTAAGTGGTTAAATTCGCTCATGGTTACTGGTGGTAGTCAGCACGGGTAGGCACCACCACCCCGCCTATTTCTGCATTGAAACAGTAATGCGTTTCGGTTTGAAGGGTGGGGCAGCCGTTGTAACTATACTGAGACCTTAGAACTTATATCTCAAGGTAGGTGGCGCGTTTACGTTGTAGATGTCTATGGGCTCTAGTGACTACTTAACATCAGGTGGGCGGTCAGCTCGTCCATCCATCTAAGCAAAAAAAAGAACATGTCCTGGACGCGTGTCGGATACATTCATACAAACAAACCGATTACCTACTATTTCCGCGAATGGGCTATCAACATTTTTTAATCAGTGCATAAATAAAACAGAGCTTAACCGAGGCAAAGAAAGACGAAGACAACGTATATTATCGCACACTTAACAAAATTTGCTACGTTACATTGGCGACGCCGCGACGCGGCCATTAGTTACATGGTATATTTAGTATTAACTATCGTAATAGCAATGTCAAGGTCACAACTAAGCCCGTCTATCGCTAGTTTTAAGGAAGACATTTCATATCGCTCAGGAAATACCGAAGGGAGTTTATTTATACAATAGTTGATACTGGGTAAAAATCTCTGCGATTAACGCAGTGGATTACAATTATAGAATTCAACTGTGTTTTGATTGATTTGATATGGCAAGGGGAAGACATAAAATATATAAAACTGAGTTTGAACTCTTCGCTGAACTCACAGGTTCCAAGTAATCAGTATGATGAATAATTATAAGACGTTTCTCTTTTACATTTTAATCCCAGGTTTCATTTTTATTTGTATTAAAATTCTTTATCCTTGTATATAGTATATCGAGTTTTTTTTTTATAGTTTTTTTATATAATATATATTTTCTTCGATTCCGGCGAATCGTAGACGCAATTTAAATCAATTTTACGATTTAATCTCGCTTTCATTATTTTAATTTTGTTATTTCAGATGTTTTACAATACTTAAAATACGAAATTAGTAAACGCGATATTAAAGTGTAAAAACAGTTTAATTAAAACTTGACGAGCGAGATTGATGTGATGATTGTGAAATAATTGTTTTGTCGTGTAGGTATGTTCTTTCAAAAATTTTATTTGAAGGAAATAAAGGATAAAGAAATATCGGTTTAATAAATAAGCTACTGATAGTATAGAGCGTACAGTAAAGTCATAAATATCGATAATAATACTCGTAATCTATACATATAAATAAAATTGGAGTGTCAGTTTGTAATATTGAAATAACCCCTTTTTACTACATGCATATGAATATATTTATACGGTACATACACCAAAATAGCATTTTTTACAAATTTTTTATGTCTGTCTTTCTGTATGTCTGTTTGTTCCGGCTAATCTCTGGAACGGCTAGACCGATTTTGACGGGACTTTCACTGACAGGTAGCTGATGCTATAAGGAGTAATTTAGGCTTTACTTTTTTTAGACTAGGTTCGCCCCGCGGCGTCACCCGCGGTACGAGTACGGGACATAATATCGCAGGACTCAGCTATCAATAATAAAATTTAATGTTTCCGAAGCAAAGCGAGGGCGGGTCACTGGTACTAAATAATACTAATAATAAATAATACTCGTAAATAAATCAGTTTCATGTTTTTGCGTCGAATCAGTCATGGGTTCGTTTTGAAGGGTAAGGCAGTTCTTATATAAGACAATTGAGTCGTCTATTATCAAAGGTGCCAATCTGTGCATTTGGACAAAAAAATGTTATTGATATGTCAATACAGATTGATTTAAATATAATCGTCTCCTTCAAAGAATACGGTTCAAAACCTGCATTAAATAAAGGTTAATAGTTAACCTGTTATTTATCTAAGATGTCGTTCAGAAGAGTTTTGTGACTGCCAATGGAATACAAAGTCAATAATTCGTTTTTCTGATTTACCAATAATTGTCCAAAAGTCACATTGCCGGCTTTGATAATAGTCGACTCAATTGTGAATTCGACATCATATCTATGGGCTCCGATAATTATCTAACACAAGATGGGCCTCGTGCTCATTAATCATCATCTACGCTATAAATAAATAAAGAATACTAATAATGTAGGATATTACATCCACATTAGAATACTATTTTAAAAAAGACGGGGTCATTCGCCTCTACGATTGTCTTGAAATGTAAATACAGCGCCCCTCATTTAAATAATGAATTTCTTTCAGCTAGTTGACATATTTGGAATCAAATTTAAATAAGATTATTGTTAGTTTTTTTTCCAACACTGTAGCCAAATAGATAAGGCAATTTTTTTTCTTTGGAAGTTACAATACATAGTCGTACATTTCAGTGAAAACTAAATAGTACATAAAGAAATAAAACTAAATAATGTCTATTTCTGTTATCAGCAAAATACAATGTCATAGAATAATATGCATACCTATATTATTTTCTACCTACGACCATGAAATACGTCCTAAGCTGTTAATGGATATTAGTAAAGATAAAACAAGAACAATACATCATGGATTATAGACAGTTTGTTTTTTTGTTTCCGTCATTAAAAGTTTTAAATTAATACGCGTATATATTTCAGGTGAATTCAGTTATCGACTGGAAAACATTAAAACATTTCCCTAAGGCATATATACCTAGTTTTGCCGAACATAAGCGCTGCTGGAAGAGCACATTGATGTTAGAATAAAAAGCTCAATTAAGATCATCAATGTTCAAGCTCTTGAATTATAAGTACGAATGTTATTTCATGAGACGATGTGGCTCTTGTTCAATTAAGAAGTAAGCCAATTGATGCGCTATCGTTATATTTGTAAAAGGCCGTTCAGAACAAACGCCACCATATGCGCGACACGTGATTGGTCTAAATATCATGATAAGACGATCGGCTAATTCCGCTTACATATTTCGCGTTATATAATAATACGTTTAAAAATAAAAATTAAACTCAATTTAGTTCCGTAGTACATCATAGAGATTATTCCTCTAAAAAATTTAATGATATAGGTATGTACCTAAATTAAATTTAAAACAAATAATTCGGACATTAATAGAAATATATTAAAATTAAAGTTCATCATTCTACGATGGTCAAGGAAAAATGTTCACGATCAAAAATGGAATGAGTTTAAAAATAGGTGTTAACCTAGCGAGGCTACAATGAGTAATGACCGTGACATTGCTCTTTTCCGTGGGTTTCTAGTGCGTTAATACAATACATGAAATCGCAAGTTATGTTGCAAATCATTTAGGTCACGTCACCAAAGTTCCGTTAACTCGATATTCGTTGTTAAGACATGTTTCTAATGAATTCGAAATTGTTCTATCGTACACGGTTACACTTTAAATTGATTGTAATTGTTCATTAATTAAGACCACGACAGTAATTTTCGATGTATGGAATGCTCTCATCAAAAAGTCATTGTAGACGTTTTAATAAGTACACTGTTCCAATTAATGTACTAGAAGTGTGTCGAGCGACCGTCAAACAAGCACGTTCATTATTCAGCACTTACCGTTTTGCAAGAATCTTAGTTTGTCTCCGATAGCTTTGTCATTTACAATAGCGGCTCCCATTATGACGTCAGAATGACCATTCATATATTTCGTTAGCGAGTACATAACGATGTCCGCTCCGAAATCTAAAGGTCTTTGTAAATACGGCGTCAAGAAGGTATTGTCTACAACAACGATAATGTCTCCGCGACTCCTCGCGATCTTTACGATCGCCTCAATGTCAACGACTTTTAATAATGGATTTGTTGGGGTCTCTATCCAGATCATCTAAAATAAATGAATATTGTTTTGATTTACACATAATATTAGATGTATTGTAATACGTAATCTAAGACGTACACCATGCGGGTCTGTGACGACGGCCTGGCTGATTCAGCACTCCAGTTTGTAGGGTATGAATATTAAAGTCGCTGTGCAAATACTTTTTTTGTTGTACGTCGTTAAACGTACTAGCAGGCCACCCAGTATTGAGCTTCGTAGTGGTTGAGAATTAACACTGAACCGGACGCGATAAATGCTTCATGGCAGAAATAAGCAGAATGAAAATGTAAACAAATAGTCCCACAATAGACCCCAAAGAACAATAGTTATGCAAATGGACTATTTTGCAGGCTTCATTTTTATAACACGATAATATACCTTGATGAATGTTATCATTATATTAAATGTTTCTCGGTGTCTCTCATTTGTAATATTGTATTTGTACAGTTTAAGACAAAGCCATTCTATGTTTGTTAACACCATTCGCAAAACTATATTTAGCGGAGTCTCTTTCTGCGCCTTCGTATCGTCATTGTCACTAATTGAACCGTGTTTAAACAAAACCGATTATAGAAATATGTACCTATCTACGAAAATTACAATATGTTTTTCAGAATAAATATGTTTCTTGCATGGTATATTACCCGTTATCAATTTCAAAACACGCGATTGTGCGCTGTTAGGACAATATTTTTTCGTTTAAGTAATATTTTATCGAATTGTTTTACAATTCTGAATATATGTAAAGTGTATTAGGCTATCGCAAGAATTAAAACTGCAATAAATATTATCAAGCGCAGTCACTTATCGTTATTTCAACAGATGATTTGAATAACACCGTAATATTTACTCTGAGTAGGGTAACTTATGTAATTCTGATAAAGTTTTGTTTTGGTTAAGCGATTGATTAGTGCTCGCTTGCGGAATTTTCAGTAGTTATTGCAACATTTGTATTATGAAGGACAGAATGCTAATCGAAAAAAAAACATTGACTGCATTTTGAGATGCGAATGTTGCATGACCTGGTTTTGTTTACTGAAAACGAATTTTATTAATAAAATTGTAATCATTATTACCAGTTCTACGATTTAAAAGATTTTCCTACTCCTTAAGAACGTAATATTTACTTTACCCTTATTTAAAAAAAATGGCATTTTTTCCTGGAAAAACAAGAATAATGATGATCAGAATAATTAATTGACAACTGACCTTGGTGTTTTCTTGCATGGCGTTCTTTACTTTTTCAATATTTGTAAAGTCCGTAAATGTAGTGTTGATTCCCAATCTTGCGATTACTTGCCTATAATATTAAATTTAATATTAAAATATATATATTTTTTTAATACGAAAGTTTCGAGATTGTTACGTTTTCGCGCCTAAGCCGCTGAATTGATTTTGACGAAATTCAGTAGGTATGTTAAATATGTAGTTCATAACTTTACTTTAAGAATGGAATACTTTTCATCCTACTATTCAGCAAATATCTCTGGCCAGGTTATATAATGTGTAGTTAGTCCACGCGAGCGAAGTTGCGGGTGGAAAGCTAGTAAATTTTATTGTTCTACTCAAATTTTCCAAAAATATCCTTTTCTTTTATACCTTAATAGTCTGTTTGTACCGCCGTATACATCATCTGAGGACACGATGTGATCTCCGTGATTTAGCAGAGCAACCAAAGTTGTGGTCGCTCCGAGGCCAGAAGCGAACGTTAGACCGTATTTTCCGCCGTCTAATGCAGCTAAGCATTCTTCTAGGGTGTTTCTAGTAGGATTTCCAGAGCGACCGTATTCAAAACCCTATAATAATGATACGGCGTTTATTTTTAAGCGAAACTGTTCTTAATTTTAGTTAAACAATAGTTATTAGTTAAATTATATATTTTTTTGCGGGAAAGCATGTATATATATTTTTACGTCAACTGAGAAGGGATTTTGTTAAGTGCGAAGTTACCGTATGTTCGGCCGGTGCTGGCTGTTTGAATGTAGTGGATGTGACAATGGGTGTAACCACGGCTGCTGAATTCCATTTTTCCGGTTCTTGGCCAGCGTGAATAGCGATAGTAGCAAAACCAGGTTTTTGCTTTAGAAATCCGTGATCTGCCATCTAAAATTAATTAAGTAGATCTGTGATGGTTTTCAACGAATTAAGTACCTATTCCACGTGCTTTTTTTAATATACTTAGCATTTAAACAGTTACCATTCGTTTTTTTATTTAAAAAATATGGATGAGTAACTTCAACTATTTTTTGAGACTGCGAAAAATTTTCAAGTTCTAATTTAAAAATTCAAGGTTAATGACAGTCGGCAAAATGCGGTGGTATTTCATCATCCTCTTCATTAATTTTCTTTCTCTCAGTCTCATTTTAACATTTCATTATCTATTTGTCAAAACTTACCCCAATTTTATTTTCGACGTATTTGTTATCGCTTCACTTACGAATATATTTCTTACAAAGAAACCGACCGGCCGGCACTAGGTTGAAGAACTAAATGAATAAAAATTAAAATGAAGTGTTGCCAGACGCTTCTGTACTACTTTTTTTTTCATGTTTGATGCTCCATGAGAAATTGAAAAGAATCGGAATAATCCTACAGTCAAAGTTGATTCTAAATTGTGGCGCTTTTCTTATGTTTACTTTCATCTAAAGAGGAAGTTAATTATTTGACGAGGCCCACCCTTGTTAATGTTGTCGGATCAGATGCTTTAATATATTAAATTTTCGTTACACCTTTTTAGGATTGAAGTATTATACAAGATATATGAATAAATTGATATTAAAACTTTTAATGATGATTAATTAGATGAAAAAACTTAATTTTACATGCTTTAAAATTGGTATTGTAAGTGCAGGGATTTTCTCCTTTGTGACTACATACGAACTATTTATTAAATGCTCAGCGTGGTGAGCTCTCAGTCTCAACCTGATTGAATTTGCTAATCAAGAGCAGTGCTTCGCAGAATATACAACCGGGTCGGAATCGCGATTCACTGAGAAGATCCGGTGAGAAACTCAGTGGGCAGTAAGTACCCTTATTGATACTTAATCCTTTATTCGGAATTTTTGTCCTTTAAATGTACCCCAGACTTTTTTAGCGTGAATGCGAAGAGTGAAATGATGTGAAGGTTATTTTTGATTTAGTTTTTTATTCTTCAGGTTTAAGCATGTCATAATAGTGACTCGTTAACGTTTATTATTCCTGAGAGAGTAAATGTGCGGAAAAATACAAAATTTCCCATCAAATTCCTGCCATTTTGTTATGGTATTTTTCATTGCATTTTATTTTGTATCATTTCGTCTCATTTCATTCCGTTTCATTCTATTGCATCCTAAAATAAATTTGAGGAAAATTTTCTTCATTTCATTTCAGTCTCTTACAGAAAAATACTTTTCAAAATTCGAGTAATTTTCATTCAAAATAACTCAAAATTTTAAATCAAAAAGATCCATTCTTACATTTTGTTCCCTGCGCATTTATGCTTTGAAAAAATTTAATTACTACCAAAAGTCAAATTCAATTGTCAACAAAAATTACCACTGGAATTTCGCGCCAAATATATGCCCGGATCGTATACCGATATGTACATATCTGTTCAACTTCATTTAAAGTAGTTTATATTACTTAAAATAGAAAAAATGGAATAGTCTCATCGTGTTTAGGTGAATGCAATTATAGTACAAAGAAAATGAAAATTATAATTGCGTAGATTTTCAAATTACTCTGTGATTGTATTCAAATAATTAACATTTCCATATTCCATTCAATGTGTTATTGTTAAAGTTTAAACATGAAAATTGAAAGTAAACCCATAAGATATGCACACGCTGAAGGGCATACTGATGTTTGCTACACAGAAGACGGACGGTAAGCCTAGCCCGAATTTTTTTTTAAAAAATAATGCACTTGAATTTTACTGATACAATATAATTTTTCAGGAATATTATAACTTGTGGTCATGATGGAGATGTCAGAATATGGATGGACATCGAAGATGATGACCCTAATTCTCATTGCGTCGGTGAAAGTGCTTTGGCAGTGTGCTACAAAGATAAGAGACTGTATGTAGCCACTGATAATCATCTTGTACAAGCCTATACATTTCCTGACTTCGATAAAGATGGAATCGTCACCAGATTTACAGCAGCAGTTACTCAAATCAAGAGTAGTTGTAAAATTGAGGTATTTTTTTATAAACATTGTCATTAGTTTTTCTGCACATTATATAGAATTATAAATGTGTTTATAGTATGGAATGTATCTAAGATATTGTATGGCATGTATTCCTGTACTATTATGAAATACTTCGAAGAAGTGGATGACTTAGAACTACTATTTGCTACCTACATATTTCCTTAGTGAATTTGATATCTGCATGTGGGACTTGAACCCTGGCTGATATAAATACATTGGACCTGTTATGCTGTAGGCCACATAAATTAATTTGCTTAAAAATTTAGTTAAATATTACTAAATAAGTATCATTAATAATTTAAAAAATTCGGCAGGCCCTGGGATGTTGTTCAGAAAATATGGAAGCAAAAATATGCAATGTTGAAGGCGGTGCTCCTCTATTTGTCATGAGTAATCACAAAGGCCCTGTTCTCAGTTTAGCTATCTGTCCACACATGAAGTATGCAAGTACGGCCTGTGGAGATGGTTTAATGAGAATATGGGATATTGATACTCAGAAGGTAGTGAAGGAAATAAATTGTGTTCCTAAAATAAACACATTTTATGCTGCTAAAGTTTTATGTGAGTTTGTTCTGCTTATATTTCTGCTCAATATCAACTCTCTTAAGGATAACTTATTTGTTATTATTCAACACATTGCTAACAGGCTACTTGCTAACTGTAGACACTTGACACTTTTGAAGTTGTTGTGGCCTAAAGGATAAGACTTCCGGTGCTTTCTTATCTAGCGATGGAAAGGTGTTTGAATCCTGCAGGCGGGTACCAATTTTTCTAATGAAATACGTACTTAACAAATGTTCATGATTAACTTCCACGGTGAAGGAATAACATTTTGTAGTAAAAATCAAACCTGCAAAATTATAATTTGCATAATTACTGGTGGTAGGACCTTTTGTAAGTCCACCACTCTGCCTATTTCTGCCATGAAGCAGTATTGCATATTGGTTTGAAAGGTGGGGCAGCCATTGTAACTATACTTGAGACCTTAGAACTTATATCTCAAGGTGGGTGGCGCATTAATGTTATAAATGTATGGGCTCCAGTAACCATTTAACACCAGGTGGGCTGTGAGCTTGTCCACTTATCTAAGCAATAAAAAAATATGAAATAGCTTTTTGTTGCATAATTTAGGAAGAAATGAAACATGGGTCATAAATACCTTGCTTACAGTAATGCATGAATTTATTATGCCAGGAGCTTGTAGTGCTTTTGTAGCTTTTATTCATTAATTACTAGCTGACTAGACTAGACTTAGACTTCGTAGTGCCTCAATCGATAAATAAAAGACCTAATCTTTTGTGTAAAATAAACTTAAAACAAACAAAAGGAATCCGTCCAACGGGAGACACATGAAAGGAAAAACAAAATTGTTGTTTTTATTTAATTCCGAACATTTTCATTCATTTATCTACCGTTTGAACCTTCTCTGGACTTCCACAAATAATTTAAGACCAAAATTAGCCAAATCAGTCCAGCCGTTCTCGAGTTTTAGCAAGACTAACGAACAGCAATTCATATAGATTTGATCATCTGAGTCTAACCCAACCATTGTCTATTGTGGCCAAGTGGTGGTAACTGGAGCCCTTACTTCAGATCTGTTTCAATTGAGTTGGTTACAAAAATAGTTAACCTACATTTTAAACTCAATATTTGCATTATTATTTTGACCACTGTGACTTAATGTTTATGGGCTCTGGTGACCACCTAACAGCAGGTGGACCGTGATCTTGTCCACCCATCTTACCCAAAACCAAAAAAAGAAATGCAGGTCCAGCTAGTAAAAGTGCATTCAAAAGCATGAAAATCTGTAATGATTTCAGGCAGAATGGATTTTGAGCCATCTGAAGGAAAGTATTTAGCATACCCAAGTAACAGAGAAATAATTTTATTGGATTGCCAAAGTTGGGGCCAGAGAATGTCATTTACGCATAATACAGTGAGTTACTTCAAAAATTATTTACATTATCCAGTATAAATCTATTTTAGTTGTGTGCAGCAAGTATTAACTAGTAGTAAGGATGAAAAATAGTTAATATTGAATGGAATTAAATGCCAGCTGTACTACTTTTCGAACTAGAGCCTATTTTTGTCTACTAAAATATGTAGACAGGATAAAAGCTACAAGGCTTACACAACAATCAATTGCGCATTAATTGATTGTGAGCATTTGAATTATTTGTTGGATTGTTGTTACGGATACAAAACAAAAGGTCTTGCCTAATACTTCAAAATTAACAAGTATGAGAATAAATAATAATGCAGTAAGGAATAATACAGTTGAATTAATTAATTTTCAGATAAAATGTGCAATCTCCCAATGTCTGTTTTCACCATGCAGTAAATACCTAGCTGGAAATACAGTAGCAGGTCAAATAGCAGTTTGGGACATTGAGTCTGGCTTTTGTATGGGAATTGTTGAACATCCAACTTCCCATAATATTTCTGCAATGGCTTGGAATCCAAAAGGTCAGTTTTTTTACTGCAGATGTACAGATGAGTTCATGTCAGTTCTGATGTTGTTAAAATTAAACAGTGCTGTTTAATAGTTCTATATATTCTTCTTTTTCTGCATAAATCAGTGAAGGAGTTCACAGCCCACCTGGTGTTAAGTGGCCAGCAGAGCCCGTAGACATCAAGTCACAATGGTCAAAATAATAATGCATATATTGAGTTTAAAAGTTTTAAGATTAACTATTTATGTAATGAAACTAAATTGAAACTTTGATCTGAAGTAAGGCTCCAGTTACCACCACTTGGCCATAATAGAACGGCATAATAAATGAGACCAGCCTATAAAGATAATGTAAATGCCGCCACTGATATTCAGACATGAGTTTGAACTGTCAATTGTATTGTAAAATGTTTGTCCTAAACCAGAACATACGACCCCTTCTTGGCAGAAACACTTAGGGTTGTCACAGATTCGTATAATGATTATGTATCAAAAATAATC
The DNA here is from genome assembly GCF_030269925.1 of Bombyx mori. Lineage (NCBI taxonomy): Eukaryota > Metazoa > Arthropoda > Insecta > Lepidoptera > Bombycidae > Bombyx > Bombyx mori. Next base: position 13,094,659 of record NC_085111.1, read on the forward strand.
TTGTTTAAGAAAAATTATTGCAATAGTATTCTGATAATAAAATTTGTATTTAACATAGACAACTTTAATGGCCATATTTAGATATAAAACCACTACTATTTATATTGTTTATCTTCGTATGCCAGGTAATGGTGTTTTAGCCTATTGTGATGTTGCTGGGCAATTAGGAACACTAGTAAATTGCTATGGAAAGAAAAGTAGCAGCTCTGAAAATGAAATCGAAGACATCGAAACAGTGGAGAGAGATAATGGTACTATAATTTATTTCGTTATTAATAAAATGCTCTTGTATCAAAGTATGTTATGGAATTTCAGTTACATCTCATTAATACTTATTTTTAATACAACATTGCAAACTTCTTAGTTCTTTCATTATGTAATCTAAATCAAAATGAAGCAAGTTATGATATTTTTCTTTGGCAGGAAATGATGACTTAGCAGATGATCTCATACAGAATTACGAAAGTGATGATGACAATGCTATTTCACTTGAAAAAATAAAGAATGAAACTCTTGGGTTAATAAAAGACAATGATGACTCTAGACCTGCCTCGAGACAAACAGCCTATGTACCTAGTACTGTACCACCACAGCCACCTTTTCAGCCTTCATCAACACCAGCACATCTTGAGCATAGGTGAATATTTTGTGAGATAAATAGTTGAATCTTGAAGCTGTTGTGCTATTAAAAGTGAGACCTTACAACTCATGTCTCAAGATGGGTGGCAGCATTTACGTTGTCGATGTCTAAGGCTCCGGTAACCACTTAGCACCAGGTAGGCTGTGAACTCGTCCATCCATCTAAGCAATTAATAAAAAAATCTAATTGTGTACAAGTCAAATTATCTTTGTCATTATTTTCAACTCTATAAACTTCTTTTATATGTAATTATGCCCTTTTTGCTGATTAATAACATTTAATAAAGAATAAAAGTAAAAAGAAAAAATTAATCATGATTATGATTTTTATTTCAGGTACATGTGTTGGAATGAAGTTGGAATTGTAAGGTGTCACACAGTCGAGAATGGAGAGTCAACAGTTGATGTTGAGTTCCATGATACTGCAGTTCACCACGGGATCCATTTAAACAACTATTTGAACCATACAATGGCCAGCTTATCCTCTACTGTCTTAGCTTTGTCTTGTGAGACTCCGAGGTATGCTGAGCATTCCATAATTTAACAAATATCGACATTCACTCTTAATATATTTATTACACATGTTTAGAACACCTGTATTTGTTTATTTTCCATTCATATGTTTATTATCTAAAATAAAAAAGGAACGTTAAACATTTTCAAATAGTACTAGTTTCAAATAGTATTGAATTGAGAATTTGGGCTCAATAAAAATAACTTCAAATTAGCCAGAAGTAGATCACATAGTGGTTATGTACATTTTTAAATATGGATATCGATGACTTATTGGAATTATCAACTGACTACCCATCACAATTTTACTGGAGAAAAACTACCTGATCATGTTACGCTCTATCAAAAACAGTAGTATGTTCTAATAAATTGACTTTTCCGCAGTAAATTGGTGTGTATTTCGCTAGTGGGCAGTAGCAAGGAGTGGAGCGTGTCGATGCCTGATACTGAAGAGGTGCTATGTGTGACAGCCGCCCACGGACTAGTCGCGTGCGCCACCAATGCGCGCCTCCTGCGTCTCTATACACCCATGGGCACCCAGAGACAGGTACGCCATGATCTATGCAAGCGCAGTGCTCGCTCACGCGGCAGGTACACGCACATTAACACTCTCCAGGTCATTCAATCCCGTTTGCGAAGGTACCGCACGTACCGTCCCGAATGCATACACAGATGACGCCCAATGACATGACATGTATTCTTTTGGAACGAAGTTCCTTAAGGGACGATGCGGAGAGCGTTCGTTTGCGCAATACACTAACTCTTATGCAAACAACCTTGAATGAAGTATACCACAATAAGTTCGCACTTTACTGAATGACCGTGGGTTGTTGCGAAACCTCCAGTTTTATTATCTTTATACCTCGAATCTTATACCTTTAAATGAGCAATTCTTGTATATATATATATAATCTGAATCTCGGAAACGGCTCCAACGATTTTCATAAAATTTAATATACAGGGGATTTCGGGGGCGATAAATCGATCTAGCTACGATTTATTTTCAGAAAATGTTGTTTTATTCATGACTTCAATAATCAACTCTTCCCGACATCTATTGGCGAATAATAATACTATTTTTCTTAATTGAGGGCAACTAACCGCTTTAAAGACACAACAAGATGGCGTTATCAAAAAAAAACCGAGCAAAGCTCGGTCATCATCTCCTAGGACTTTAAATTAATATTTTTATAATAAGGAACTTCGTTCCTATCCGGTGTCCCACGACACCACACATCTTTTTAATGTATAAAATATGACACGGTTATTTGGACCCAAATTAGAATTAGTAATATCTCAAAGTGTTTAACAAACTTAAACTTTAATGGTGCTTCATACTTATGTTTTAGGTGATATCCTTGCCAGGTCCTGTGGTTGCTTTGGGAGGATACAACACCACAGTACTGGCTGTGTACCACAGTACTGACCCTGGTGTTTCCGATCAACATCTCGCTATGGATATCATTGCTATGAATGGTAATAAAATACTAAATTTTAAATTTAATTTAAAATTAGGCCATTAGGCAACTGACATTCTTGCCTTTCGAATACCTGCAAATCTTAGTGGTTTAGCTAGAAAAAATGTGTTTAGTCCGAGTGTGTTTAGTGCGAGTCCTCACGATGTTTAAAGGTCATAAATAGGTGTGTTAAACCATAAGGTATTAAAATTATAAATTAAAAAGTTTCTGTTTATGACCACCATTCACGAATCAGCCAATGTAGGAAACAATAATATTTTCCAGTAATAATTATATGAGTTTTGTTCATCCAGAAATCAAACCAGAAACATTTATATAGTAAATTTTTTTTAAATATATCGCAATTTAGAAGTGATTTTAGACTCGTTTCCAATAATAAAAAACCAACACTTTAATTTTTTCAGGACGTCAAGTGCGAAGTAAAACTGTTCCTGTGCCTCTGACCCCAGGGTCCAAACTAACTTGGCTCGGCACCACGGATGTCGGCTCTCCCTGTACCTACGACAGCACTGGTATTTTAAGAATGTACGATGTGTCTAGCGGAGTTTGGATGCCTATCTGTGATACTAACGGACACTCCAAAGGAGCTTCTGATTCGTGGTTTATTGTTTCTGTAAGTATTATTTTTAACGGTACCAATGGCCGGCGATCTCACTGCAACATTCTCTGTCTCAGTGCATTTGTAACGTCGTTACATGTAATCATCACCGGCAAGGATTAATATTGGATCTCATTAAAAGTAGAAAAACTAGCTTGAGGTTGTGGAACCGTATGATTTGATATTAGCCAGATAAACTTAGCATATAAGACTCCTGTGACTCCTAATAGAATTAACTTATTTACAGATCAGTGAACCCACACAAAAAGTAAGAGCCATCCTATGTAGAGGCACCACTTTCCCGCCAACAGTGCCTAAACCTATAATAGCGGAGTTGCCTATACAGGTTTGTAAAAACGGATTTTATTGCATAGTGAACTTTATATTCTGTAAGTGAAGAACGAAAACAGGCGTCAGTTGACTTCTGTAGCGTATATTCCGAAAGGTTCTGCACTAGCACCCAGATACATTTTGAACAATCATTATTCTTGATTATCGCACGATCTTACTTTATAATGAACTAGCTGACCCGGCAGACTTCGTAGTGCCTCAATCGATAAATAAAAGATCTAAACTTTTGTATAAAATAAACTTAAAATAAACAAAAGGAATCCGTCCGAACGAAACAAAAGGAACCAAAGGGAACGGGAGAAACATCAAAGGAAAAACAAAATTTAATTCCGAGTATTTTCATATTTATCTACCGTTTAAACCTTCTCTAGACTTCCACAAATAATTCAAGACCATAATTAGCCAAATCGGTCCAGCCGTTCTCGAGTTTTAGCGAGACTAACGAACAGCAATTCATTTTTATATATATTATAGTGAATAATTACAGATACCATTATGCGAAATAGAATCGGAAAAGAGTCAGTACGAAGAACAGTTAGTACGTTGGGCGCATACAACTGCCGATGTTGACATGAAGACTGCCAGAGAAACCGCACTGAAATTGTTTGCTGTGAGTTACCTTAACATTTCAATTAAAATAAACATATATAACAAAATACTACAAGTAAATAAATATACATCAGTGATTTATTATAATTTATTAATATTTATCATCATTGATATATATTCAAATGTACCCTTGTGAGCTCACAAAAAAAAGACTAAAAAAAGTTTTGCGTATTCTATTTTTACTAAAGGTCATTATTCCTTTATCAATGAAGTCGTTCACGGATACGTCTTAAGTACGTATTTCCGTTTTTTTTTATCTGTCAGAATATTTAACAAACGTAATGGGTCACACGGCGTTAAAACTAATATGTCACTGATTACGACTAACTAACTAACACCTCCAAAAGAATATCTAAAAATTGTTAAATTTTATTGATAAAAATCAAACTCATCGCCGTTTTCCTTATTTGTTCACCGACGCTTCATCTCGTCAAATACTTTTCGAAAATTATCGCGTTTTAATGTTTTATGTATCATCACGTAAAAAAAACAAACAAAAAAAATCTAGGAAACTGATTAATACCGATTTGATACCAGGGTTATCATTACACAGCCGTCACGTTTTTACATAAATAAAGATATGAATTTTAAAACAATTCAAATGTTAAGGCCATGTAGCTTATTTTGATAAATGTTACGTTTTTAAATAATTGCATAATATGTCGTGAACTTTCATCAACAACAAATTTTAATCAAAACTGCCAGTAAATATTTATTATATTTAGCGAAATAAATCTGTAACACTTATCTCATCAGTACTAAATTGCTTCCATGTTGCATCCTAATGAAATCTATCTGTCTTACAGTGGCTGTTTTATTATTAAAAGTCTTCATAATCTTGTATATAAAACGGCCAACATGACTAACAAAGCATACCCGATCCTGTAGACCGAATGGTAAACAATCGACGTCGCCCAAAACACGTCATTACGGATCCACCCGATCCACTAACGGTGCTTTTAGGTACCGGTCACCGTCCTCGTCGAACCCGTCGCTTGCGGGCTCGACAAGCGAATTAACCCACAGACACAGCCCACTGAGTTTCTCGTCGGATCTTCTCAGTGGGTCGCGTATCCGGTCCGGTGGTAGATACTGCGAAGCACTGCTCTTGCTAGGGTCAGTGTTAGCAACACTCTGGTTTGAGTCTCGTGAGCTCACCTACACGTTAGGACGAAGCTGAAATAGCCTCTCAAGGCTATCAGCATAGGTAGGATAAAATTTTTTTAGCAAATATATAAACATACATTATGACTTATTATTAGCCTCTTGTGACCTTTAAAATTGATTGCAAACATCACAACAATCGTCTAAAAGTAATAATTTTCAGTCATTCGTTCAATAAATACAAAAAAGGCAAATACAAAAAACTATAACAAAGACTTCATCTAGTAGTAACATAATTATTTATTTTATTAATGTCTTCTTCACAGCTTGCATGCCGAAGCGAAATAGAGCAAAGAGCCTTAGAATTAATGGAACTACTGAAAGACGATCGTCTCTTACCGCTAGCTGCCAAGTACGCATCGCGCTTAGGCCGCATGCACTTGGCAGAGAAATTAACCAATCTTGCTGAATCATGGGAGAAAGAAACTGATAAACTGAATGTAGCTCAGAACTCTCACTTCCAAGAGTTGGACACACAGGAGACTTATGATGTTACGAACTCAGAGCAAGATTTGAACGCGAGCCTTATAATACCACAGAAATCTAAAGAAAAAAAAATTGAAAACGTCACACCTATAAAGCCAGTGGTATGTTATTATAAATCATTTAAGTTATAATAATGATTACTGAAAGTATTATTACCTACCATTTAGTGATTTTTGTTCAGTGTATGCTGATACAGAGGTGAATCAATTGATCCATAGAAAAATTAGTTATTATTGTTTCTTAAGGTAAAGGGAAGATCTTTCATTGGATGAGTGCTTTTACTCAGGATACGCAATATTTTTAAATATAGTTATTGTAACCTTATCTTATTGATGTTGATTTTGTTCAATTATATGTAAAATATTCTATTCGAATATTATGTTGTTTGAATTAGAAATACACAAATAAAAACAAATTTGATGTAATTAATTGAAGTACATTTTGTTGCAGACAATAAAAGCGTCACCCGGTGGCGTTCGGAATCCATTTAGAAAGCAACAGGAAGTGACAAAATGTGTACAAAGTCCGTTAAGTTTAACAGAACGGACATTGGTAGAGGTACACTCCACAGCTGATACTGCTGAAAATACAGACGTGAGTATCATAATGCTGTTTGAAAGAAATGTCATAAATCAAGCCCAGAACTCGCTTAAATCTCTTATTCAATTTCTATAAGAATCTATAAGAATCTAATAGATAGTATATATTTTTATAACTTATTGCTCTTGAGCATAACAACGTCAAAATTATGGGTAATTAGTAAAAATATTGTACTCTTTCACATATACACGGTCGATTTTAGAACTCCATAAATACATAATACTTATGACACAACGCTTGTACTATAAAAGCTAAGATAAGGGTCTGTGCACACCACGTTTTTTAGGGCGCCGTCTTTTATCCTACAAAGCAGTTTGTTGTCGTTTGTATCGATACAAAGGCGCGTTAGCGTACACATGTGAGTTAGTAGACCGCTAGCGTGCGCGCCTTCTCTACGGGCGGGGTTTCCCCCACAACGAGGGAAGTGTGAATCTACGCTAGTAGCAATCGAGCAGTTTGGTGCACCGCACGTCTTAGGAACACAAAAATGGAGCCTTTCGACGCAGAAGACAAAATGTCTCTTTTACCTTATTGTTATAAGTAAACGTTCTTCCGCCGATATACATGATCTTAACACTGTATTTTGACGAGTTAATTCCGGTTTAAGAATCTCAAGAAGTTTTTGAAATGATGAATATGAATTTGCCTTTTTTTTTTCATGTCTTCTGACTTCAGCAAAGCCTGGGGCAGAGCCAAGCCGCTTACTCAAAAACGTCCGTAATTTGTCTTCTTCTTTTAAAAAATAATAATAATAAAGCGAATGCAATCAATGCTGTTTCGACCGACGCCATCTTGCTGCATACTGTTGACGAGGTTCTGCTTAAAAACGCAAAATGCCAGCGCGTCTGTATCGATTCAATCACGTATTTGAATTTATACAGGCGTGCAAAGGTCTACAGGCTGCGTCTGACTTGCGTGCGAATCGCGTTTGTATCGCTACAAACGCGCGTCGACGGCGCGTTTAAAAAAACGCGGTGTGCACAGGCCCTTAGAATTAGGACTCGTACCTCAAAGTGGTTGGCCAAGCAATAGAAAGAAAAAAATATACAGAAAGGTTGCTATTTAATCGTGGCCTAAGGGATAAGACGCCCGGTGCAGTCGTATCTAGCGATGCACTGGTGTTCGAACCCGCAAGCGAGTACCAATTTTTCTAATGAAATACGTACTTAACAAATGTTCACGATTGACTTCTACGGTGAAGGAAAAACAAACCCGCATAAATATAATTTGCGTAATTAATGGTGGTAGGAGCTCTTGTGAGTCCGCACAGGTAGGTACCACCACCCCGCCTATTTCAGCCGTGAAACCGTAATGCGTTTCGGTTTGAAGGGTAGGGCAGTTGCTGTACTGTAAAAACTTAGATCTTACAACTCCTATCCTAAGGTGGGTGGCGGCATTTACGTTGTAGATGTCTATGGGCTCCGATAACCACTTAGCACCAGATGGGCCGTAAGCTCATCTACCCATTTGAACAATAAAATGAATTAAAAAAAAAACAAGTTAAACATAAATTACCCCCTATGAAATATTTCATTTCAATCATTTCGATGTTGTTCCAGCCCTTGAAACCGTTAACTGGCGAAAATTTTATGGATTGGTTCACAAGGAACAAGTCTCTGCTGGAAGAACGAAATCCGGAGCTGACGCCCTCAGAGCTGTCCCGGCACAGCGTTAAAATGTTCAAAAACGTACAATCGATCGCTCACGCTGACTCGAATAAACGGAAACACGAAGACGCAAACGGGGACACTACAACGAGCGCCCCCAAACAATCAAAACTCAGCGCCTTTGCGTTCCAAAAGAAAACATAACATTTTCAAATCATGTTTTATTTTAATTATTGACATGTTTAGTAAACTATTATAAATTAAGCAAAAAACAATAAATATTTATGAAAAGGTTTATTTTATTTCGTAGTTTAAGGGTTCGCCCATTCGGTTTCGTCGGGTTGAGGGAAAATTCCTTCTTTGATCATCTTTTCCCATTCCGTTCCACGTGGATACGTATACTTTTCGAGAGTCTCTTGCAGGAACTGTGTGCTGTATCCTGGTAACTAAAAGAAAATCAAATTAAAAGAAGAAGAAAAAACCATTCTGAAATTCTTTGTATGTAAATTAAATTAACTCAAACGTGAAGGCTTTAAGGTAGATATTCAAGGCTTGTGTTACAGACCAGCTTAAACTATTATTGTATCGACATCAGGAATACACAAAACTCCTAAATTCCATGAATATAGATACGGCAATTACTTTTCACCTCAGCAGCTCAAACATGCCGCTTTTGCTGCGAGACAACAGTGAACAAAACGAGATTTTGAATCGAGCGTGGGCCAAAGCTTTTTAATTTTTCAATCTTCAGTGCCACGAATTGACATTGTTCAGCCATAAATTTGAAACATGTGAATTTTACTGTGCTCTGTCCTTTTCACATTCATATAAAAAAGCGAGTGAAAAAAACAAATCCCTTCGAAATTCGATTTTAGAATACGACCTGAAAAAAAAAGTTTGGAAACGCGTAATAACCTAAAATTTAAAGATATTCGTAATAAAGAAATTACGTATTTTTAATAGTTATTTCAATCTACCTATTACTGTTAATTTCTATGTCTCCTAAGTAATATGTGTTCTCACTGCTGTAGAGGTGAAAAGTTGTGTGCTACACGAGAGTAAAGTTTTTTGCATCTCGTGCTGTTGAGTCCCTCACTACGCTCAGGATTCTAACCTGAAATCACTCGCTACGCTCGTGAATCAATCATAAGTTCCTTCGCTTGCTCGGGACACAAAATCAGCACTCGAAACAAAAAACAACTTTGTTGTCTTGTTGCACAAATAATTATTAGGTACATACATTCAAAGATTTACAATTAATCAAATCATAGATACATCAAATTAGGGCCCGGGTGTATTTCAAATTAGGGAATCTGAAAGATATTGCCTAATTATTGTTGTTTCATATATTATTTCATAATCTTACTTGAGGTGCTAAATATTTCGCATTTTCAACGACACATGGATCTATAAAATGCTCGTGTTGTTGATCAATGTACTCTATGAGGCGATCCTCCATCGTACAAGACACGCTCGCGTAATCCCAGAATTGAAGGTGTTGCACCATCTCACACAAACCAACTCCTCCGGCGTGTGGACATACTTTTACTGTAAAAAAAATTCAGTCTAAGCCAGAACTTTTAAAAAGCATTGAATTAAAATTAAAAATAAACTATGGCAGCGATTCAGCATACCTCTAAGTTTTTCAGCCATAAGATACACCGCTAATATTTCATTGACACCACCGATTCTGGCCGCGTCTATTTGACAGTACTGCATACCGCCGCTCTGCAGGAATTGTTTAAAAAGTACTCGATTGGCGCACATTTCGCCTGTGGCTACTCCAATACCATAAGGTCTGAGGAAAAATAGGACTATTAAATACATAGGACTAGATACATTTTTTTTATTATATAGATGGGTGAAAGAGCTCACAGCCCACCTAGCGTTAAGTGGTTACCGGAGCCCATAGACATCCACAACGTAAATGCCATCACCCACCTAGAGATATGAGTTCTAAGGTCTCAGTATAGTTACAACGGCTGCCCCACCCTTTAAGCCGAAACGCATTGCTGCTTCACGTCAGAAATAGGCAGGGTGGTGGTACCTACCCGTGCGGACTCACAAGAGGTCCTACCGCCAGTAATTACGCAAATTATAATTTTGCGGGCTTAATTTTTATTACACGACGTTATTCGTTCACTGTGGAAGTCAATCGTGAACATTTGTTAAGTACGTCCTATTTCATTAGAAAAATAGGTACCCGTCTGGGATTCGAACACCTTTGCATCGCTCAACACGAATGCACCGGACGTCTTATCCTTTAGGCCACGACGACTTATATTTATACGTATATACGCCGGCCATTTATACGTATCTTCGCCTACTTTGACTACTGTACAGTTTATGGTCCCCGACAAGTACGAAAGTGAACAGTCAACGGGTCATCTGTAAATTTAATGTTGGTCCGATGAGATTCACATCACACCGGACACTTTATTATGCGTTGCGTGTCGCCGAAAATTTGTAAGATTGGCGTAACTTGAGTAAAGTGTGAAAATGTGGAAGTTGATCACAAGCCTCAAGATGAGGAATAAAAATTGAATGGGTAGATAAGTACATAAACTATTATATACACAGATAAACGTGTCACTTTCAACGACTACAAGTTAGGATTTTTTTCTGTCAGGTATATAATATACTCTAAAGCGATGGTTTAGATTTATTATACCCCGATATCTAAAATAAAGGAATCACTCACTTTAGGGCCTCTGAGATTGTTGCATGTCCTAAGACGTCATCAGGAGAAGTTGGCTCTTCGATCCACATTGGCTTCAAAGGCGCTAACTTTTTCATCCATTCGATAGCTTGGCCCACACTCCAGGCTTGGTTGGCATCAACCATCTGAAAGACGCAAGTAGTTCATATCGTATTACTATTCTTTGTTTGATTGTCTATCTCCATTTAAGTTCTAAACTAAAGCATGAGCATTTCATTATTTTCCAATTATAAAATAGTCGTTAAGTAAGTAAATTCACGTACCAAAACATTTTCGTCCCCGATATACCGTCGTACTGCGCTGCATCGTCTATAGTCATCTTCAAAATTGCGACCAACCTTCACTTTGAAGTAGGTAAATCCGAGTTTCAGATATTTATCACATAATTCCTCAACTAATTCATCGCTATAACCCAACCAGCCTGTAAATATAAAAATAAAATAATAAGCCCTGTAATCTGGTAAATTACCGTTTTGTAATTGTACATATTTCTTGTTTAACGGTTCTATGAACTCACGGATATGATTATGTGAATACTACTGTTTCCTTAAACCGGTAGTAACATATCATATGGGTCCACCAAAACCCCTCATTCTAGGATATAAATAAAGAAAATCCAAGTATGTATGTACCTAGTCAGGTCATAAATTCTGTCACATGTTTAATGTAAAATAATTGAAACAAGTTTATTCATTATGTAACCATTCATATACCAAAATGAACTTAACAAAACATAGATTCTTATGACACTAAAGTTTATTCAAAATGACCTCCGTGATTTTGAATACAGGCCTTCAATCTGCGCGGCCAGTCGTCTATCGCAGCACGAACGAGGTCCATGTCAATATTGGCGGCTGCCTTAATCAAGGATGGCTTGAGTGACTCCAAATTGGGATGAGGCTTTGAGCACGCCTTTTCCTCCAAGTGTTACCATATCTTGTAGTCTAACGGATTCAAATCTGGACTGGAGGAGGGCCAGTCTTCGTGCCGGATGAAGTCGATTTCACGCGCCGCCAGCCAGTCTTGTGTGCTCTTCGCTCTATGAGCTGGCGCTGAATCTTGTTGGAATACCCAGTGCCTGTTATTGAACATGGTATGAGAAACAGGTTCCACAAGGTTCGTCAGGACTGTATTTTGATACACAACTGCATTCGTTTTTACACCTTTCTCACAAAAATGTACCTCAGTTAAGCCCCAATAAGAAACTCCCAACCATACCATGAGCGAGGATGGAAAATGACCTCGTTGGACACGCGGAATACGGTTGCTCGCTTCTTCACTACTGTGTGCGTACACCTTATCATTTTGTTTGTTGTAGCTCTCTTCTACGTTAAAAATTTTTTCATCCGAAAAAAGAATTTCCCGATATTTTTTTCCCGCGTACCGCTTCAACAAAGCGCGGCATCTCTTCAGTCTCAGGTCCATTAGACGAGTATTCAAACGATGTCCTGTTTTTCTTCGATATGCCAGAAGCCCTAAGTCTTCATTTAACACCCTTTTCACCGTGGTTCTGCTTAACCCCGTCTGAAGGGCCAACAGTTTCTGCTTACGTTTGGGATTTCTTTGAATTCGCGCCTTCACAGCTTTTACCACTGCTGGAGTCCTAACAGACCGAGGGCGACCACTTCTTGACCTGTCATCTACACTAGAGTCTTCATTGTATCGTTTGATGGTACGATAAACGAATCTTTTGGTTATATTCAAATTTTTCAGTATGTTAAAAATTTGAATTGGCGCGTAACCGCAACGATGCAACGCAATAACTGCAACACGGTCTTTAAGCGTCCACTCCATATTTAAAAATGAGTAAAATTCTAAAAGTATACTTTTTTATTTTCATGAACAATTCGAAATTCGAATTCAATAAACTTTTTTGTGGCCAGCATTCTAAAAGAAAAGTTTTTACTGTGTGACAATACTTATGACCTGACTAGGTATATTAAGCACCTATAATATTAAGTATGTATGTAATTTTGACAGCATACTTTTTATCAACCTTTTACGTTATACAGTGTGTATTCGGACGGTATTTACTGCTTTTAGTCGAAAATAATATTTATTTGCACATCTAAATAACATTTCAAGTTCCACATTTCATATTTACGAAAATGGACTTAATGATCTGTAACGTAAACTGTAAAATACCTATTCGAAATATCTAAAATAATATACGCAAGATTATGGCGTAATATTAGATTAAATTATACCTACTCGCGAAAATCTAAGAAGATATGAAATGAGAACTAAAAAGAACTGGTAACATTAAACTACTAAAAACTGCTGCCTTGACGTCAATGAAATATCATTTTCATTTACTAAACTAAACCCAAAAATCCGTGTTATATTATGCGTAATGGAGAAAATATTGACAAAAGACAATGTAGCATTAGAACCATTACTTAGTATCTTCGGTCCTGGGACCGGTTCCAATAAGTGCGGTCTAATTAGCATTGATACATAATAAATACATACACATAATAGCTTTTTGATAATCGTGCTTGAAAAAAATGCATTTTTGTACGAAATATCACACTGAATTAAATTATGTTCTATACTTAAATCTCCTCTTAGATTAAAATGAAAAATTCGATTATGAGTATTATATCTAGATCATCTTACAAGGTGGGAGTCTGCTAGGTTAATCAACCAGCGACCAAGTAACAAGAAGTTTACAACCCCTAATAATTTTCTGAACGAATTTAACGCGTTATTCTTATCTTGAGTACCTACTCATGTGGATGTGTAGTAAGCGCGTACGAGTCGTTATCTTGTCTATTTTTGAAAACAAAGTAATCACATATTCCAATTTGAATTGGTAGATAGCCTTTATTGATATTCGATTGACGCTATGTATAGACAGGTCGTCTCCCTGTTTATATAAAATGTAATAGCGATAGTTTCGATGTTAGCTTTGTTTGCACACGTTAAAACTAACCAACTTGCGTAGTATAGCACGGATATCCGTTCTCTAACAAAAACTCTATTCTTTCTTCTTTCCCAGCTTGTTTACTTCTCAGTAATTCCACTGCATCTTCTGGAGTTATTACGTCAGTAATGTATCTGAAATCTATTGTTGATACCAATTCCTGAAATAAATGATATATGATAATCATATTAAGACTTCTTCACTTCACTTCTTAGACTCTCAAAACCGATTAGAACCGAATTCAAACACATTTCATAAAAAAAATCGATATTCTCGATAATTGAATAAGTAAAATATATTTGTTTACAATTTTATTTTATTTTATTATTTCTTAGATGAGTGGACCAGCTCACGATCCACCTGATGTTAAGTGGTTACCGGAGCCCATAGACATCTGCAACGTAAATGCCACCCCCCACCTTGAGATATGAGTTCTAAGGTCTCAGTATAGTTACAACGGCTGCCCCACCCTTCAAACCGAAACGCATTACTGCTTCACGGCAGAAATAGGCGGGGTAGTGGCACCTACCGTACGGGCTCACAAGAGGCTTCACCACCAATGCCAGGTGTATTATATTATTAAGAATTATTCAAAGCGCCGTGTGATATTTAACTGTAATTTTGCAATTCTATGTTATGCTCAAGTCGATCACACACCGACAACACAAAACAATTATAGGCAGACTTCCACTGCAATTATGGCTACGACAGCCCATTTAACTGGCGCTCCTCCTCGGCACAGGGATCTCGTGCTGACATTCGGACCTCGGCCAAAAAAAGAGTTCCTCTTCAGTTAAACGGCGGAAACGTGCTGAGACTTTAATTTACTATTTGAAACAACCCAGAAGGCGTATTCAGCAATTTTGTTTGATTGTCTGACTTTAATGGTTAATTAGCCATCATTTTAACGTGCTTAAAACAAACTATATTTGTAGAATAAAAGTATTCATACAACTTAAGAAATATTTTTCGTTAAATGTAATCCTTTTACACAGCCTGATTGGGGCAATTTGGTTACCGAAGCCTAATATAATTATGCCCTTGAATGTTTTTCATTAGTTCATACTCTTGCTAGATTTGTTACAAGCAAGATATGTTGTAACGTAAATACAAAAAAAAACATTGTGCATTGATTGTTCCTACCACAGGATCCATATCAGACAAAAGTCGCCACAGTGGCTTGTTTTCTATTCTTGCCCACAAGTCCCATAAGGAGTTAACAATGGCTGCAACTGCCAAATGAGTTACTCCCTTTTCTGGACCGATCTGTAAAATAAAATTTCATTAATATAAGGGGCATATTTTGGCTATGAAGGCAAAAAAATATTTTTCTTAAACGGTTGAATATTTTGACAACTTATATAACTTTTCTGTTTCAATATAATCTTGCACTCTTTTGCATTTTCACATTGCTGCAAGTTGTGAGATGTAATGAAATCACACTTTTTGATATAATTTGAACGCCAGTGGAATCTCTTAATATAAAAATCTAATCACTACTACACATTACTAAAGTTCGGCATACTCCCTATTAGTATGGACATGCTTTTTTGGTTATCATTTAAATCGTCTTCAGAAACATGGTTTATCGAAAATTTGTCTCATAATACATATTATTATTCTGTTTACTTCAAACATGTAAAATCACAAGAAACTGAAACAAATTTGGCTTTATACATGACTAGCTGTACCCGTCCGTTTCGCTGGGCATTTAAAATTAACATTATTATTTCGCATTCCCACAAAGATTCTCATCATTAACGCCCCCGCAACTGATATAGGGAGTCCAACGCTCATATAAATATTAGCCTATCCATTAAGTATATGTATTTTCTACATGGATACCAAGTTTCAAGTCAATCGGATGCATGGTTCAGTAGTTATAATGGAACATCCGTAAAAACCATTGTAGATGCTATAGATTACTTACCCATCTCATTTGTGATTCATTGGTAATCGCACGCCAGAATCCAGCAAAATCGGCAAAAATGTCCGAAGCGTTCTTGCCCAACAAAAATCGTTTAAAAGATCGTATGGTGAAGACTATGATCTCAGTGCCTCTACCGCAGGTGAAAGTAAGTCCATAGCCGCGTTTACCGCTCTCTGTGGTTATGATGACGTAGGCGCAGGAGTAGTCTGGATCTGTGTGCTGTGTGAAACAAGAAAGGAACAAACTACAGTGTGACTTTTAGTTTCATACGAGCCTCGAGACGAGCTCGTAGCCTACCTGTAGTCCATCAATACTACAATATCAGTGCAGCTTGAGCCTTGGGCCTTGAAAAATCAGAGCAACAGATATCCCGGATTTCTAATTAGGCCGCGTGATGGCTTCTCAGTAGAAATAGGCAGGACGGTATTACCAAAGGTACATAAGGTTGGCAGCGGCTTGGCTCTGCCCCTGGCATTGCTGATGTCTATGAGCGACGGTGATCACGTACCATTAGGTAGACCGTATGCTCGTCTGCCTACAAAGGCAATAAAAAAAATTAAAAAAAAACATACTTGGAATATTAGGGTACCTACTAGGAGTCATAAACAATATAATTCTAGTAGTGGGATACCTATGTTGTAATTACCCTCATAAATTATATTTCTGCTATCCCACTCTTGCGTTCGATTGACGGATAGGATACTTTTTATTCCAATGAATTTGAGACTTGGACCTCACGGCTCAAGGCGATGGAAATCACATTATAATGTCTATCATGTAGGACAACGATATCCGGTATGATAAAAATAATAATAATAAATATTCAAAGCTAGACAGAAATAATGTATCCAAGTTGTATCAAAATTCGCGTTACCGCGTACTCAAAGAATGAAAAAACGAAGTAGAAACTTGTTTCAAAGTGTGCCACAAATAAATAGGGTATGTTCTCACCACAGCGTCAGATCCATGACCTCCAAGCGATGTAGGGAAACGTACGTCCTTAACGTCAACATCTACAATTTTCAGACCATCTCTATTTGGAGCAGGCATTTTAATTAAATATTTTAACTTTAACTCGGATTCAGACGACCGTTCTTGTCAGCTGATGGCGGACTATTGAATTGCGAAACAACATCATCTGAATATTTAAGACATTCGTGTTTACATTTCTATAGCTGTGCTGTTATCATGTTTAATGAACCTAAAAGACCTCTTTTTTAAATTTAGTGCTGCTGATGTGTTATGATTGTTTTGTTATGTAATAATAATAAGGCCTTTTATTCGGACAACAGATAGGTATACAATTAAGTTTCTTATACTGCTGCACTTATACTGACATAGTACGTATATGTATTTTACAAAATTTAAATTGTTCACGTATTTGGTGCTTCTTTACTTTCTGTAAGTCCGTTTGCCAGTTGGCAAAGGCCTCCTCTAACCTACTCCATTCTGATCTCTCTCTGGCTATTCTACTCCATGTTATGCCCGCAACCTGCCTGATATCATCGTCTCATCTTATTTGTTGTCTCCTCTTTTCCTCTTGCCTTCCCTTGGGTACCAATGTGTAGTTATTTTGCTCCATTTTTCTTTTCCTCTGACCATGTTTTGTTATGTAGCATTCAGAAATAATCTATCGATATTTAGATTTTAAACAACAGCAAAATAAATTGCTCAAAGATGCTGCTTTTTAATATTATTATAATTTAATTAGATAAATAAAACGAGGGCATCGTCCACCTTGTGTTAAATGGTTTCTGATGCCCTTAGAAATCACAACATAAACTCTGCCAGACACTTTAAGATGTGACGACGCATTCTGGAACGTCTTCGCGGCAGTAATAGTTAGGATAGTGGTACCTCCCCTTGTGGGCTCACAATACGATTCATACCTATTCCGCGAATCTGAAATACGAAATCTGAAAACTAGAATCTTTTTAAATACTTTGAAAAGTCGTATTCGTGTTAATTTACGTACATATCTACAAATACATTTATATTCTCGCTGTTTAGTGCTTGACCTTGCAATTTTACAATGTAATGGTAAGAACATTTTATCGTTATTGAGAAGTCTCCATAATATTCACTTATAACATTAATAGCTTTTAAAGAAAAAAAACGGACAATTATTGCGAAGAAATATGCTAGGTACATAATGCAAGTTTTTCTGTTTTCACGGTAGATCGTTCACAATTGTTAAAGTTTCCAATGTCACATTGAAACTATTTACGGATCAAATTGAATTCGGTCTGCTGTTGTTAATGTGTTAAATATGTATATGTTTATGTATTTCAATTTCAAAAAATAGCTAATGTTCCTAGGTCTTTATCGCAGGGTTTTTGTTTTGCAGTTCTCATTACTAATGTCAGACCGCACCGGTACATACCTTGCATAAGTCTGCTGAAAAGTATTAATACGTTTCGTTTTGAAATTTAGACCTAGTCTCAAAATGAGTTTTTTTTATTTGTTTTGCATTGGTGGTCGAGCTCACGGCCCACCTGGTGTTAAGTGGTTACCGGAGCCCATAGACATCTACAACGTAAATGTTGACACCCACCTCGAGTCGTGAGTTCTAAGGTCTCAGTTTTTGCAATACAACGGCTGCCCCATCCATGAAACAGAAACGCATTACTTGTCCAAGGCAGAAGTAGGCAAGGTGGTGGTACCGTGCGGACTCACAAAACGTCCTACCACCAGTAATCACGCAAATTCTAATTTTGCAGGTTTGATTTTTACTACCTACGTGATGTTATTCCTTCACCGTCAATCGTGATCATTTGTCAAGTACCTATTTCATTAGAAGAATCCTCGAAGGAGGCGAAGGAATGAGTGAGAGATGAAAGTCAGCTTGCATTGTTGATCCTTGCAACCTGCAAATTCTCGGGTTCTATCTCAGATAGGGGTCAGGCGAGAGCGCAAAAGTCGCTTAGTGGACCGGGTCCTACATCCTACATCTTTGCAAATGCCGGGTGCCTCCACGATCCGGTGAATTCGTAAGAGGTTCAAGCCGAGAAAGAAAATCGTTATTGTCTCCGAATAAGCGATTTATCTGTGCTTCTAGCATTGCTATGGTCGGTTAACGACGGTAACTACTCAACATCAGCTGAGGCCTATGCTCGTCTACCTATAAAGGGATTAAAAATAAAGCCAGATGTTTTTAGATACAATTTTGAGGAAGACACAGTCGCTTCACTTAAAGCACACGGAAAGATTCACTACAATTTAAGAATAGTTCTCGTTGTAATATTACCAACTAGCGACCCGCCCTCGCTTCGCTTCGGAAACATTAAGACACACATGAAACCAAAAAAATAAAATAAAAAAAAATTAAAAAAAAGTAGCCTATGTTCATCAGGGACAATGTCGGCTTCTAATGGAAAAAGAATTTTTCAAATCGGTCCAGTAGTTTCGGAGCCTATTCGAAACAAACAAACAAACAAATCTTTCCTCTTTATAATATTAGTATAGATAGGTAGTAGTAGTATTCGAAACAAATATGAAGTATACCAACGAATGCTTAATTTTATTACTCAGTGAAAATTTATTTTTCTGGACTTAATAATTTTTATAAAATTTCATTATTCTTATTTTCAAATATTCTTACTTTTTAATTTGAAGATGTTATCAATGCAGTGTCGATTGCACCTATAGTTGAGGTGACATTTGTCACGTACTTCTTATAAATTTTTCGATGTTTTATGTTGATGACCACTTTGTTAGCACAACTACATAAATAAATATTTTTTTAATAAATAAATGCTGTGTCGCGGTCTTATGTCTATATATTTATGTGGTAAGGTACTGAAACGTTGCCATTTGCGAAAAAGAGCCGGTTAAATTCACTTCACTTTTACTGGTGGTAGGACCTCTTGTGAGTCCGCACGGGTAGGTACCACCACCCTGCCTATTCCAGCCGTGAAGCAGTAATGCGTTTCGGTTTGAAGGGTCAGCCGTTGTAACTATACTGAGACCTTAGGACTCATATCTCAAGGTGGGTGGCGCATTTACGTTGTAGACGTTTATGGGCTCCAGTAACCACTTAACACCAGGTGGTCTGTGAGCTCGTCCACCCATCTAAGCAATAAAAGAATACTTCGTACACAACAACCTAATGCCCCGCCGCGCCGGTGCAAATCCGTAGCGGGACGCTCGTTAGAGATAAGAACACGATTTATTCGCGAAACAGCTGCTCTTGAGTTGTTAGGTCTCCTTAGGACAGCCCTCGTAGGGACTATCGACTGTTGGTCCGGTGGTGAAGCAGTGCAAGGTGGCTCTTGTGCACCGCTCACGGTTTGTCTCCCGAGACGAGGTTCTTCGGGATTTTCCCGGGGATGAGATCCCGTCTTAACATTAGTACGGGTACCGGCTAAGGCGAGACTTTCGGCGCGCACCGCGGTACCGTATGTTTCGTGTAGTCAATGTGGTGGAGCTCGATGGGGTTTAGTCGGTAGTCGTTCTGCGGGGCAAGTGCTTCGCGCGCCTTTTTCAAGGCGTAGTCTCCTGTGAGAAATTGGGGGAGGTGAAGGACCTCGGCCCTTCTCTTCTCCCCTTCTTCCTCTCAGGAGGCGCCGGAGTCCGACTTATCCCGGTCCGTTACCACCCTCGACTGGGTATACGTAAATGGATTCACCAAAAAAAAAAAAAATTGCTCGCCCACCTATCTTGCTGAAACTGGAAAGGCCTCCGGGCCACCAATAATCCTTCAATCATAAAAAAAGATAAGAAAAAAGACCCAAATTAAATGACATACATTTATTTTTTTCATTAAACAAATTGTAAATATAAATTTTATAAAGTATAATATTTAAAACTTACGTATCTTCGTATGTATATATTTTTCAAAATTGTCTTGACTAGAACAATTTTTGTTATCATTTAGTTACCCAATTTAAATATAAATTTAAAATCACAATTTCTTTAGCACCCCATTTTGTCAATTTATGTTCTCAATTTGTAAATATGTAAACGTAAATTTCTTGTACTTATACACGCAGTAGTTAAATTTACACTTAAAATTAAAACTTAATTATGATGTTTATGGAATGCATAACAAGCATATTAAACCATTACTTATTATGTTTTATCAATTAAAGCCGTAAGCTATTTAGGCATGGCGTGCATGAGTTGACAATTTAATTTTGTACAAAGTGTATATTTGAATCTTCGATGATAAAAGTCATATCAATTTATACCAAATAAGATATGACCTAAAAAACCTATGTTGCCAGGTCATAAAATTATATAAAAAAAAGAATATAAATTTATAATAATTATGTTACTCTTCTTCAAAACCACAATAAATTTAATAATACTTATTTTAACAAGATTGTTTGAAATAGTCTTTACTAATAAAATTAGATTTTAAAATGGCATAAGCCCTGCATTTTAAATATATTAACTTATTCACGCCACGCATCTAATTATTTATGTACCAATGAAGTAATCCATAGTAGAAAGGCGCGGCCAGAGGGAAGGAGGGGTTTTTTAAAAATTTGCCCGACAGCCCTTGGTGGCCTAACAACAAAGGGCAGCTAATTCGCGGGTGCAACTACCACCGGATCGGAATCGTGACCCGCTGAGAAGATCCGGCGAGAAACTCAGCGGGATGATCTTACAGGCTAAGTTTCATGTCATGGGCGGCGAGTACGGTGACTTTTATGCTTAGTGCGAGTTTTTTAACGTTCTCGATAGCGTAAAAGTTAACTCAACGTTTGCCTACGTTTGCCGCTAGGGGCGCTGTTCTAACTGCATACAAATTTGAGTTAACTTTTACACTATCGAGAACGTTAAAAAACTCGCATTAAGCACACCGAGCTTTGAGTGATAGCGTTAGAACTTAAAGCGTTCATCAGCACGAGTGGATCACGTGGATCCAGCAGGGTGCCCTATTTAGCTTCCGTAGCTTACTTAAGTAAGCTGTCACTTCACTGGGATTCAAGAGTGAAACAAATTGCTATGGTATGCGTCGTAACGTATCACAGCAGTAACGTGACTGATCCTTTAGTGAATACCAAGCGCAAGGGACACGAGTATACGTCAAGGTCTTTAAATGCGAATGGGACGAATGAATGCGTAGTTCTAGAACTACTGGAATGTCTCAAAGCGTTGCTATAATGAGAAAATTACAAACATGCATTGAATTTTTTTTTTACATAATTCCTATAAGTTTTTATACTTTCATATATGGCACTTGGAACGGAGATGATTCTTGTTACGGGATTTAATGTAGTTTTTTTTTTATAATTCGTCCAAATCTTCTATTATTGAATCGTATTCAATAAATATATAATATAATTGATATTGTTTGTTCGTAATTTAGGCGCTCGAACCCTGTTTATATGATTCAGTTTCACTAGTTATTGTCAGCAATTCTGTGAGGTTTTTGACATAGCACCATCGGCGAAATGAAACTCAAAAAGTTAGAAAATAATAGTACTCTAAACGTGTATAAGCGATGCATTATTTCTTAGGTTCAAATTTGAATCGTGTTAGTTTTTTTCAGAGTACAAATCTGCTAATTCCTTTACGACGCATTTTTCGCCGTGTTCCCAAAGCAACGTGGCGAGTTTTCCGAGAGTTGCATCATTCTTCTTTTGCATCCATTCGAGAAGAAGCTTGTACCGAACCTGAAAATGAGACAAAACAGTAAAATAAAATTATAATAAATACGAATTTATTATTTTTCCTACGGTATGAATTAGATGGATTTAAATTTGTGTGACCTCATTTGGGGTCAAAAGAACGGGCGAGCTAACCATAGTGCATTATTATAATAATAATAGACTACGTTTTTTTTTTCCTTCCTAAGCTGATAGCCTGGAGGCTATATCAGCGTCGCCTTAACTAGTAGGTGAGCTCACGGGGCTCAAACCTGATGACGTTGCTAGCACGAACCCGTGCCTCGTAGAATCTACCACCAGATCGGAAACGCGACCCACTGAGAAGATCCGGCGAGAAACTCAGTGGGCTGTGTCTGAGGGTTATGGACTACGATTAACCACATATGATTTCAAGCGTTGTGATTTTTGTTTAGCTAAACAAGAATAAATGTTAAGAGTTATTCGATTTCGCTTAATGATTTAAAATATTACTTGTGTACATTCAATGAACGAAACTCGATCATGGACACCAAAATATTAAAAATAAAATCTAGATACATACATACTATACATATTCTCTTTAATTTGGTAAAAATTTGGTTGAAAAATATAAACTATTCCTAAAATAATTTACTGATAATCTCATAAAAGTTTAATCTCATAAATAAATCGATAATAAGCAAAAAAGGTTGACAAACACAGTTAAAAATTTGTTTTTGCTTAAGATTTATGATTTTTTCAGAAAAAAGTGATTGAATGATTTATGATTATTGATGTTTGGTTTTAGTTGTCAGGACTCTCACTGCATCTAGTAGAGCCCTGTCATACGTCAACAATGCGCAAACAAAAGCGATATAATAGGGGTTAAAGTATGAAATTGCCGATTTATTGTAATAGGTACTTCGATTGATATAGAACCTTCATGGTTTGAGATTTTTGAGTGAAACTTTTATCAAATGGTACCTGTAAGGTTTCTCTTTTAAAAAATGTGCAACATTTGACTATCGTTTTTCAGTTGGTTTTTTATTCAATTTAGACAAGAAAGATGGATACTTTGAAAATTAGTTTTTTTTTTGAAATTTTGATTTGAAGAACGAACCACGTGAAAGACCGCCACACATATGAATAGCAATGAATTGAAAGAGATGGTGGAAGCCGATCCGAGCCAAACTACCCAGGAATTAGCGGCAAGGTTTAACGTTATCTTACCAACAATATAGATTCATTTACGTCAAATCAATAAAATAAAAAAATATGAAAAATGGGTGCCTCATGATTTGATTGATCTGCAAAAAGAAACGCGTGTTGAAACTTGTGTTGCCTTGTTGATTCGGTATAGAAATGATGGAATATTGAATCGAATTGTGACATGTGCTGAAAAGTGGATTCTTTATCGATAACGTAAGCGAAAAATGCAATGACTGATGACCCCAGGTCAAATGCCGCAACAGCATCCTAAAGCAAAGGTCAACAATAAAACGGTAATGGTAACTGTTTGGTGGTTTCAGCATAGTGTTGTTCACTATAGCTTTCCCCGGTCTGGTCAAACAATAACGGCAGATGTCTACTGTGCCGAACTCCGAACAATGATAGCAAAACTTGCAGTGAAACAGCCCCGATTTATGCTTCATGGTAACGCGAGTTCTGATACAGCACGAGAAACCGTTTTAACTCTACAGGAACTGCAATTAGAAATCATTCGTCACCCTCCGTATTCGCCAGACTTTATTCCAACGGACTACCATTTTTTTCGTGATTTGGACAATTTTCTACGTGATAAAAAGTTTTCTTCCCAGGAGGCAGTAAAAAAGGCTTTCACACAGTTTGTATAATCTAGATCACCAGAGTTCTATCGCAAAGGCATAAATGACCTTCCTATTAGATGGTAGCAATGTATAGATAATAATGGTAGATACTTTGATTAAATAAAATGTTAAATGAAAAAAAAAGATTTCAATTTTTCAGTACAGATCAGCAATTTCATACTTTAACCCCTAATATTTATGGTATGAAGCCAATGTTTCAATATTCCAACAAGATAATTATATTATGCAGGTCTTGAGATGGTATAGGTGTAGTGTATCCTTTTTTTTTAATTCTTGATTTCACTAAATGCTCACCTCTTGTACACCATAAATTTTATTGTCGTGTTCAAATGTATCAATTCTGCCTTCGGTGAAGCCGAGTTTCCGGAAGAACTTGCGCCATGTTTTACCCATATTCTTCGATATGTAATCTAAATGCTCATCTTCCGGCTGAAAAGATTTGAAAATCAATTTGATTTATTATTGTAAAAAAATCAGTATTTGTCTATAAATAGATTTCATAGATTTTATTTTCGAGTAGCATTCCCAGAGTATTATAGCAGTCCACAGTGATCTTCAAAAGTGAGAGAAAAGATTTAGAGATTTAGTTCTATAAGAAAGTAATTTTAAAAATATTAACTATCGTTTAATTAACTTAAAAATTTCCAGGTGACCATAAAATAATAATGTGAGAATACTTTGCCCTATTATCCAATCATCAGAACACAAAATGCCATTTAAGTTTAGTTTACTGGCCTATTTAATTTATTTAACCTACATTAAATTTATTTTCATGACCACTAGCCACACTTACGAGAACAATAACAAAAAAAATTGTTTTTGTTCCTTTAGTACAAAGTGATTAATTAGTAAGGAAGTGCATAAACAAGTACTAAGCATTTGGGGAATCCAAAGAAATAACATGACACATAGTCGAATGAATAACATTAAAACTAAGCATACATTAATACCTACTTAGTGCATGTGAGGTGAATGTCTCAAATGAATAAAACAAATCAAAATATAGAATATTGTTATATTATCGAGTGACGAAAGCCAGATATCAATAGTCAATTTGTATTATTGTATTGCAATAGACATCTGCCGTAACATTTAATTAAGCCGACCTTCTAAGGACTTGTCTATTAATTGTTTAATCTAGGCAGTCATATATTCTAGGTCAAAGAGTGGTACAGTCATTTGTACAATACAATATAAACTATGGTCTATTCCTCAAGGTGGTAGCTAAGACCATAGTGATTTTTGTGGGCTCCAGTAGACAAACAGACTGTAAGCTTATTTGCCCCTCAGAAAATTTCCAATAACAGTAGATGCATATGGCTTATTAAATTTAAATAAATTGGAGAATTATCTTGTCTGCTATTCTATGTTAATAAAGTAAGTAAATAGATCTCTAAGTGTTGGTACTATGAATACAAAGGTTTTTTTTAAAGATGTAATTACTTTCAAACACACTTAGATACAGCATTGACTACCAAAATTTAAATTTTACAAATAAATAATGGATTGCATATTGAGTAGATAAGATAATTTGTGCTAAATATAAGATTAAATATTTGATCAATTGTACATATTCACATTTACTCATATGAATGTGAATGTATCTGTTAATGCTATGCTAATGGTATAGCATTAACATTTTTCATAGTTGAAGATTCTTTATAGATGTACTCTAGGTTCGGTCTGACCTTTACAAGTGCTAAGGGTGACAGTTGAACTTGTCTTTAAAAAATAAACTAACCTTTATGGTAGCTTTCATAACAGTTTTAATGAGACCAGTCTTTACAATTTCTTCTTCTGGGTCGCTATCATCACAAGTTTCTTCTTTCTTAGCATTTTTTGATCCGATATAAGTAGTACCCATAAAATAATCATTGCCCCATCTTACGTTTGTACAACCAACCACATTCAATACATTGCCTGCAGCTGAAATTAATCTAGAGATAATGTACAATCATAGTTTTCTTTTTTAGGAGGATATTTCTATACTTGGTGGACTTTGTTCTACACGAATTAATAAGTGATAGTTCAGAATAGTGGTTGTGATAATCCACTGATCATTAGATTATTTAAAAAAATATTATTCCATTGATACAGATGAGACAGTGTGCTACTTCAGTGAAAGGGAGTGAAATGTGTATGGCAGACTTCCTGGGGGCGCTGAAATAATACCACATAAAATTCCTTCCAATGATACACAAATTAGTCTCTTTATTTTGGTTGTGGCAAACTGAATATGTAACATATTGTGTTTAACTTACCTTGAGTATTGATTGAGCCTTTATGGTTGTTAGGGTCAGGTTTCTTTGAAGATTTCTTCGGTATTTTCGGTTTGAAAAATGATTTAGGCTTGGATTTTTTCTTCATATCACTATCGTCTTCTTCCTCAATGATAACTTCTTCGTGTTCACTAGAGTCTGCATGTTCGTCATCTACCGGGGCTTCCGGTGGTACTTGATGGTCAAAGTCAACATTTACTGGTCGAGGCTGTCTTGGCACAGCATCAGTTCTGAAACCCTTGATAAATTCCGATAGCTTTGTTTTTAAAGTGGCCATTGTTGTATTTTAAATTTCCTTAATGCAAACAAAGAGATAATGTTGTCGTAAATGTTTTATGGTACACACATTCACAGACAAATAATCAAAGCATACTCATATATCACATCCGTTTAGCGTTTAACATTAATTGATTAAACAAACACACAAAAAATTGGTATGTTTTTAGAAATAATAAAATAAGAGTCTGGTAATTCAAGTTACCAACATTAAAACTACGAATATTAAGAAAATTTCACAAAAAAAGAAACTATTATATACTTAGATTTATTTTTGTTGTGCTGTGGTATTTATTTCTGTCAGTTCTGAGATCCATTGCTGAGATACGACAGTTGACAGTATTGACAATAGAAATGATAATTTATTATATTAGAATCCTCCTTTGGTAAAAAGTCTCTCTCTTATGGTAGTTTTGTGACAAAATAGCTTTTAGCTGTGTGGTCCTTTTATCAGCGAACTGCGATTGATAACTGGTATTTACTGGAGGTATGGTGTATTGTGAGACCGCTTGAGCAGATACTATTGTCCTGCTTATATCTGCAACGAAACAAAAATGCGTTCCGGCCTGATAGGAGAGACAGTAGCTGTATATCAATTGATATTTTAACTTAATATCCGAAAGTGGATGGCAGTTTTTACGTTTTGATATCTTTCGTATCCTATAAAAGTTTTGAAATCGGTTACAAAAAATGTATAAAAAAATTATATCATCATTGACAACAATATTAAAAATGTTTTATCTTTTGACAATCAGAAAATCAGGAACTTTGCTACAGTAACGCCATCTTAAAATAGCTTGTAATGTCGGACAAAAACACAGAGAGTTAACCTTTCTATTATATTCTCTAGAAACATAAATTATAAAATTAAATAAGTTGAGAGAGAAGAGCGAGACTTCCAGGTCGCTTAACTATTACATTTTCAGAGACTGGGAAAGCAATTGATGACGTAGAATTCAGCGTTTACCAATTGTTATACAATTTAGGTGTATTATCTATGAATGAGATTTTAAGTGGTATTCATGTTGTCATGTGGGTCTATAACAATTAAAATAATATTATCAAATTCTAAATAATCTTCATAGGTGCCTATCATTTATCTATCTCTCAGCCACCCGCAGACGTCCACTGCTGGAAATAGGCCTCTAATACCTATCATTGTTTGATGTTAATGAAGACATTGCTATTGACATCCATCCTTTTATAAATAATTATTTAAATTGCTTCTATTTTTCTAATCTCAATAATAAAAATATTTATTAAAATTGACGATGGTGACTTCGATGTGTAGGTATGTACATTTGAACGTCTTATATGCGAGATATTTTTAGACTAATCCGTTAACTTTAATTCATTTCGTATTAATCAAACATATTAATTAGGCTAATAAAAAGCATTCGCCACTAAGACCCGTCTTTAGCTTTTCTCGTCCCCTTCATTCTTACTACAAATTGTATTTTCGTAAGCAATATTCATTAACTATATTTAATACTATTTTGCTAAAATAAGTACTTTGTAGTAATTTTTCGAATCACAAACTCATTCTAATTTTGAAGTTGTCTCTTTTGACAATATACCTACCTACATGCCTAATTAGTTAGCAATTTAGCTACATTTTATATGAATATCACCATAAATCAAGAAATAATTTGAATAATTATAAACAAATGGATCAAGAACAAAACAAATTTTCTTTACTATCCAAAGTGTTAAAATTTGGTATTTTTGAACATATTTATGCAAAAAGTAATCCTTGTTCCGAAGCGAATTCACCAAGAAAAGTATCACAAAGTCCACCGATTGATAAATGTGCCGGAGGAGACGCACCGCCTCAAAGGAAATGCACTTGCAGTGTATCTGAGGATGCAAAAAGTACCGCAGGAAATCGAGGTAAAACAGGAGCGGGAGTAACTGGATCTAGGACAGGACACGCTAGCGAGAAAGATTCTGATAACCTACCTAGTGGAGCGGTTAGTCCTGGTCTACTTCGGCACATTCATAATGCAGCCAGATACAGACTACCGCAGTGTTTCGAAGGAGCATGCGTTTCCGTTAATCAAAACTCGAACACCAATTGGGTGTTGGGTCACTCACTATCGTTCAGCTCGGTTTCGCCTGGTGGCTATAAAGTGCTATTGTCATACATCGACAAAAGCAAACCTTCAGCCCTTCCGTATTTTGTGATGGAAGCAGCTCCTGGAGGTCAGATGAGCTGTGAAGTGCGTGTGGGGCCCACACAGGGCACACGTGCTACAGTTGTGGCTCAAATAGCGAATGCAGAGTTGTACAGCTTCGAAAGCATCTTAGATGGCTACTTCAATAATTTTACGACATCAATCATTGCTGTTAATCGGGACTTTATTGCTCTTCATTATTTACAAGTAAGTGAAATTGTGCAATAAAAAATGCAATAATAAAAAATAACATGAACTGTAATAATTGATTTGTATGAATGTTACTTTTGTGCTAATAATACCTTAAATGCGAACGTGTCCTTAACACAGGCAGTCACTGAGCAAATATCCCTGGGGGCTGAGGTGGTAGCGCGGGGCCATTCAGCCGAGCTGAGCTCCGTGTCGGCTGCTGGTCGGTGGTTTAGTGAGAGCCATTCTGTCAGTGCTACTCTCGGCAACAGAGGTCTAGATCTGTGTTACGCAAGAGCCATTAAGCCTTACCTAACAGTTGCTGCGATGTTAGAAGTAAGACGCTAGACTTTACGTGAATGTATCACTACTTTCTTCAGAAGTACAGAAAATCTTTTTTTTTTTATTGCCCTCGTGGGCAGAAGAGCATCGGCTAACCTGATGATTAGTGGTTATCGACGCCTACGTCAGCAATGTCAGGGGCAGAGCCAAGCCGCTGCCTATCGTTAAGTACTCTACACAAACCTCGTTTGAAGAAGGAGATGTCATAGCGCTGGGGAAACACCCTAGAGGGAAGTTCATGGTCGTGGAATAAAAGATATCTGGAAACGCACTAGTTCTAGGTAGTATGGATTAACTCTACTCCGGTGGCAGGCGGTGCGATGGTAAAAACGAAATGATGGCATCATCTCAAATAATAGCTCAGAACAGTCCCCATGGAACATACACTAGAAAATACAGAGAGAACCGAAGTCCCTCCGTAGACCTACAGGTTCCAAATGATCCGTGTTCTGTCTACTTCCCTATTATATTTTTCTGCAATTGTTGTCATCTTCTTTACATTATTATTTTACACTAGCGGAAACATTAAATTGTATTATTATAGCTGAGTCCCGCGATGTTACCCGCGGTTATTGTCGTACCGCGGGTGAAGCTAGTCTAAAAAGTAGCCTAAAGTAGCCTAGTAGCCTAAGTTACTCCTTATATCATCAGCTACCTGTCAGTGAAAGTCCCGTCAAAATCGGTCCAGCCGTTCCAGAGATTAGCTTGAACAAACAGACAGACAGACAAACAAAAATTGTAAAAAATGTTATTTTGGTGTATGTACCGTATATATATTCATATGCATGTCGTAAAAAGCGGTTAATTCAATATTACAAACAGACACTCCAATTTTATTTATATGTATAGATTGCGTAGCTGAACCTAATTTTGCAGTTCAATCATACAGTCGAGTGTATTTTCAACTAGGTCGGATTTGCAATTCGACGTGCAGTAGCTACTTTGGCCTACGAATGGCGAGCAGAAGAATGGACAGTTCGAGGTTCTGCTGATACCGACGGACTAGTCGGAGCCACATTGCAGAGAGCGCTCGGAGGCAAGAAAGCTCAGCTTGCTTGCGCTATTTCAGCACTCTTGAATCAT
The DNA here is from genome assembly GCF_030269925.1 of Bombyx mori. NCBI lineage: Eukaryota > Metazoa > Arthropoda > Insecta > Lepidoptera > Bombycidae > Bombyx > Bombyx mori. The sequence goes on from NC_085111.1 coordinate 13,125,044, forward strand.
CCTAATGATAAATTTCGGCTCGGCTTTGGTGTTACGGCCGCAATTATTTGATAAAATTCATTACAAAAAAAAATCAGCATGATTATATAGCAAATCTCGATGAATTTTTGATATTTTTTAAAGTAATTTTAGTCTATTTTAGTCTATTGTAGCATTTACCATTAATTATTACTATTTTAGTCAACTTTTAATTTGTACTCTTATTGATGGATACAGTTACTTTACAATTGTTGTTGTGCATAATAAATGTTATTAATATACGACATCAGCTACGACTATTGTTGAATTTAATAAATGGATTTTTACCTGGTTGATTGAAGTGTTGAGTTGAGATTTACCCTCACGGGGTTTCTGATAGCTATAACAGCGACACGGTAAAGGCTCACAAAATATTCAAAACTAAAGGCCCTTAAGGTTCACAGATACCAGCAAGTAACATTAAGTATTCATTTTCAATATAACGATAATGTAGGCGTGTATTATCCGCCGTCGGATACATCAGTGGCGTGCAGGCTCACGGACGTGGGGCGGGCGCCTGCGCGACTTCTGGGCGGGGACTGTAACGCCGCCTTCAATAAACATAACACACTTTACGACGCAACCCGAGCCCTATACAGTTATCAAAAGGTAGATTTTACTCTTATAGACGAGAGGCTATAAGGGTGTGGGCGTGTGGAGAGCACTCACTGCAGTGTGCATTCTGTAGAGCGTGTCGGACGATGGCCGCGCGCGGTGACACGTGCTCCCGGCAGTAATGGTGATGGAGCGGCTGGCGGACTTCGTCAGCAAGTCGCTGGAGGGTGGCGAAGTGCCAGCGCCACCATCCGAGCCTGGCGATTCTGAAGACGCCGACGATGTCGAAGTTGATATCACAGACCTTGAAGACAAACCGCCCCCAGCGAAAAGACCTCGGAATTGGCTTCTGTCGCCGGTTCCTGTGCAGTCTTATAAGAGGGAAAGTAACGACGACGATGATGATCATAAGCACGGTATGAAATGTTTAAGTTAACGGTTGTAAATTATGAATTGTTTTAAACTTTCGCGACTATCTAAATTTCACCCACCATTGAACGGGTTCTCACCACGATTTTCACAATTAATAAGTTTCCAATATTTCGGCGTTTGCAAGTGCTATGATCAAGAGGTAAATAGGCACACGGGTGGTAATTACTTACAAAAGCTCTGTTAAAAGAAGTCTTATACACTAAAATTCAACTAGAAACCTGTTTTCATCAAAATATTTCATTTTGCTAAGATGAATGAATCATCATCAAATTTATTAACGCATTTTCGTTTTATGCTATGAGACTATACTTAGTTAAGTTTTTTAATGGCAAAAGATTAACAAATTAACAAACGAATTCACCCGCCTAGCGTTGAAGATTAGCGGCACGTGATTTGTAGTTTTTTTTTCTTACCTAAGCTGATAGCCTTGAGAGGCCATTTCAGCGTAACCTTAGTTAGTAGCTTAGAGAAGATCCGGCGAGAAACTCAGTGGGCTGTGTCTGTGGGTTAATTCGCTCGTCGAGCCCTTCGTCGCAAGCGACGGGTTCGACGAGGACGGTGACCGGTGCTTGTGGTACCTAAAAGCACCGTTAATGGATCGGGAGGATCCGTAATGACATGTTTTGGGCGACGTCGATGATATATGTAGTACTCGCTTTGAGACGTATGGTCGATGTTTCAATTGTGGGCCAAAAGTTAGCCTACAATACAAAACGGAATACACAACTGTTTCGCGCAAGGAATAGGCAAAGGGGTGTTATCACATGTATGCACCATTGAAACATGCTCTGCTACAAGTGCTTAAAATACGTAATAAGGGTTAGATATTACTGGTAGTAGGACCTCTTGTGAGTCCGCGCGGGTAGGTACCACCACCCTGCCTATTTCGGCCGTGAAGCAGTAATGCGTTTCGGTTTGAAGGGTGGGGCAGCCGTTGTAACTATACTTGAGACCTTAGAACTTATATCTCAAGGTGGGTGGCGCATTTACGTCGTAGATGTCTATGGGCTCCAGTAACCACTTAACACCAGGTGGGCTGTGAGCTCGTCCACCCAACTAAGCAATAAAAAAAAAAGAAAGATATTTGGATGCTAGGTATAGCAACAACAAGGGGTAGTCCTATAGCAGTAGCTTGTCTAGTACCAGATTGTCATCAACGGGTACCAACTATAAAAATTCCGTTCTCTTTCTTTAATTAATTTAATTTACGGAGTAGTAGCTTTTTGTTTGGTTTGTAAGGTTGTTTGTTTTACGTAGCCGTAATGCAATATGATTAAGAATTCGACTTCACGTTTCAAGGTGGATGCCGTCGCATTCACGCATACCTATGGTTAATACAGTTTCGTGGTAGAAATAGATAGGGTGGTTGTACACTTACCCGCGCGGGCTCACAAGACGCCCTATCACTAGTAATAAAATGTTAGTCGTGTCAAGTTCGGTGAAGACATTCGCGTGGGTTCTGTAACCACTTAATGCCCAGTTGGACGTGAACTTGTTTCCTCGTTAATGCTTAAAAAAGGAAAGTAGTGTATACCGGGCTTTTCAGTTACCGTTTTCGGTGGTGGTTGGTGCTTTCGGGTGTTTGAATTTTTTAATACAAAATTATGAAGATATATTATTATAGGTTTGCTTATTTTTCTCATTACAATACTTAACTGCCATTTTGAGTGATCATTTATGCCATTTCCAAAATAGAACATCGGGAACATAGACCTATATAGTAGGGACACGACGTATTGTTCTATACGTACAATTGCTTATATAAACAGCACCCATTTTGAAGGCACATACATAAACATATATCTATCTCGTTCTTACTCAGCACTTTAACTCGCAGGAAAATAATATAACAGTATTTCAGTGCGTACATAAAATGAAACATGAATATACGTAAATATCTCCATCTCCGTCTAATGAGGCCGAAAATCCGCCATGTTTAGCGCGCCAAATGTCATTGTCACGTCAGTTCGGCCGTCTGTTTTGGGTTGTACATTATTTATTGACTTTGATATCGATTTAATATGATTGATTATATAAAATTTCATAATTTATCATGCTTAAAACATACAAAAATAATAATTAAAACGTATTTTATAGGATCTCAAGAAAGTCGATGTCCTAAAACTATTATCTATATGTATTTAAATTCATTATGGAGCCCTCATCCGAAAAATCAATTTTTCGGTCGAAATCTATTGATCATGACACTAATCATAAATACCACTTTAAAATATGTCATCAAAACATATTTAGACATTCTGTTTAGATATTTCGGGAAAAAGGCTACCGACAAAATCTCTTCGGAACTATTTAAATAAAATAGTTTTATTCCGCAGTGAGTAAAACACTATTGTAAATTTGTTAAATATTTAATAATTAAGTGATTTTAGAGAAGAAGTCACAAGGAATGACGTTTGTAATTAATGAATAAATGTTCTGTAGGTGTTTTTTTTTTCACGCGGTCCCTTGATAAGTTTAAAATTTGAATCACTCTCAAGCGAAAGTGATTCAAATGGTGCGGCGCTCCTTCCTTGGGGTGCGCTGCGGTAGTATGTTACGGACTTTAGAGTCAGCAAAACAATTAAAATAGATTGTAATAGTCTAAGAAAAACACGTACTCAAAATACGATAACATTTAGCATGCTAGAAAAGGGCTGATGGCTTTGAACTACGCCATATCTTTATGTTTTGCGACAAACGACAACTTTATAAAATCAGTGTAGCAACTTTTAAAAATCATCATATCGCTTACTTGGCAAATTCGAAGGACGAACTTGTCTTAGATTTCACCCATCTAAATCATATCATATTTGCACATAACAATATACCTACTTACTTCCCATTAAAGTATAAATTCTACAAATAAATAATACTCAACAATATTTAAAATAAAATGAGCCAAGAACGTTTATCGATAAAACCTGATAACATTGAAATCTTTTGTACAACACTAAAGCCGCCATGTTTTGTGGCCAGATGACGTCACAGTGGCACGAAATTTTGGTTGACGTTTCATTTCCATAGGTTTCCTACTTCATTGATCGGGAATCAAGACCTCAGAAAACCTATGAAATCGCTGCTTTTTGAAAGCGCGGTTTTTATTATACTTGAAAATGATTTACATTGCGGAATAAATAGGCATCGTTTGAGCGAGTATGAAGGATTACGTATTGTTTCTAACTACAAGTAAGGTTAAATGATTTTGTCAAGTAAATATGAGATTTTGTTGTATCATGGCGACGATATATTGCCGAGAAGGGGCTGATTCTCGAAGCATTTCGTTATAATTATTCGATTTCCATAGACATATTCACCACAGACGTCTACAGCTATTGATGCGATGGATTTCGAAAAGTCTCGATGTCATTTGCAATAAAGTGTCCGTATATTAGCGTTACCATACCATATTATTAGCCGATTTTGATGGATTTTTTTATTTATTGAAATCTAGTGCTTCTCATGCGGTCCCATTTAAATTTTACCAAGATCTGACCGGTAGTTTTTAAGTTATCCCTAATAATGCATATTTAATTGACAGCGACAACATTGAAAAACTCATTTTATTTATTGAATACGGTTTTTTTTTGTTAAAATTTTGTTTTAAGGGTTTTGTTCTGACATTTGATCTGAGTTCAGCCATTATGTTATTGTTTCGATTATTTTGTTAGCTGTTGAGGGCAAATGAGTCAGTCATGATTTGAAGTAAACAAACATCAAACTAGTAAAATAAGTTTAAATCTCTCTTTAATTATTCAGTAATATACCTAATACAATAGTGGCGTAAAGTAATCGTGGGTTCAAAGACTGAACCTACCTCTGGTACAAATTAGTAAGTAATATTATCTATACTAATATTATAAAGAGGAAGATTTGTTTGTTTGTTTGTTTCGAATAGGCTCCGAAACTACTGGACCGATTTGAAAAATTATTTTTCCATTAGAAGCCGACATTGTCCCTGATGAACATAGGCTACTTTTTTTATTTTTTTTTTTATTTTTTTTGGTTTCATGTGTGTTTTAATGTTTCCGAAGCGAAGCGAGGGCGGGTCGCTAGTGGGATTATAAAATTGAAAAACAAAAATGATCAAGCTGTCCCAACTATTGTTTTTTAATTGTTTTTTAAAATATGAAAAGTAGCTGTCACCCATCATCCTGCCGTGAAGGAATTGTGCGTTCCAGTTTGAACGTTTGGACAGTCATTATGCAGTAAGTTTTCGACCTCATGTCTCAAGGAAGGCGGCAATAAAAATGTTAACAAAAAATAACTTGTTTCATCACTCATTGGACTTCTAATGAGGAAAGGGGTAGTTAACTTAGCCCTTTTAGTGCTGAGCTTATTTTCATATATTTTCCAGAAAGTTCTTGGATTTTTGGGAAAAACCTTTAATATAATATATAAAATTTTAATTTTTCTTAAATACAAAAATCAATGCCAATTTCACAGAAAACTAATTTTAAATTGCTATTTATAAATGTTATTGTTATTCAAAACATTATACAAATATACATGCGTGCGCTAAGACACGTCCGTACATACAGGTCGATACCTAATACCAGTAATGACAGTGCGCAAATAGTCGATATTCCGAGGCTCCGCACTTTATAGGCATTAATAGAGAGTCGATCTATCGACTATTCGCGCTCAAAGGGTTAAATCGAGCGTTGCTATTAAACACATTCAGGAGGGGTACTATTTTATTTAAAGGACATAAAAGAAATCCACGAATGACATCCATGATGAAGGAATAAAAATATCTAATAAAAATAAATAAATATAATGACATATTTTTTTTTTTTTTTTTATTCGAAATTTATGAGGCGTCTCGTGATTCTACCAAACCTTTTACCACATAATTTTTAGTTTACTTTTCCTGCCTATGGCTATTAGCTTCGAGGAGTTATGCTAGCTGTACTAAACGTGTAGGCGATCTCACGCGGCACAGCCTTGAAGATTTTTTTTAGCATGTACAGTCAAACCTGGATAAGCGAGAGTTCAAGGGAGCACAATCTCATTCTCGCTTATAGAGGTTTCTCACTAACCCGAGTTTCTCGCTAATGCTCCCTCTGAATTTCGATTCGCGATTTTCCGCATTCAAATGCATTCACTATTTTAAGTTTATGACTTAATGACAGTAATTTAATTTTCCGTTTTGACATGATGCAGAACAGAACTTTCCTTCGCAATTGATCAACGATAAACTGAGTAAGTCCGATAAATAGGACGGTACACAGGCACATGTGTCCATTCGAAAATAATGCGATAAAATAACAACGTTATTTAGTTCCACGAAATAGAATAGGTTCAATATTCACGAGAAAACAATACAAAAACAAGTTCCACGAAAGTTAAAAATGAGTCATAAAATAGCAGATGTTAAATTTGTAATTTGTTTTGTCATTTGTTCCTCCTAAATAATATAAATAAATAAATAAAGCTCGGCTGTCGCTTATAGAGGTATAGATAGGTAGCAGTCTCACTTACGGAGGCCCATGAGGAAAAAACGACTCTCTCTTACAGAGGTTTCTGTTTCTCGCTAATAGAGGTTTTGGGAGCTTAAAATGACGGGTCCTTGCTATTACTCTCACTTATAGAGTTTTCTTACTTATCCAGTTCTCACTTATCCAGGTTTGACTGTATTAATATGAGGCCGTTATTGCAAAAAAAAAACAGATTTCATATCTTCATGATGTGTGGGCTTCCGTAGTCTCAAATGAATTTAACTGCAACCCTACCCTTCAAACTGGAATGTGTATCTATTCTAATTTGTAGAAAGATAATATCTTCTTTATGCGTGAAAAATAAATTAACTTTTATACAGAGTGATTTTTTAGTTATAAATATTTTTGTCCTAGTCCATGCACGAGTATCTTATTAAATTAATTAGCATTTAATTAACTTTTAGTATTTTTAATATCAAGAAATGTCTTCTTCTAATAATAATGATGGGTTGTAAAAATAGATTCCCTACTTTTTATGTGATCTGTATTGATTTTTTTTATTGCTTACGGTGGACGAGCTCACGGTCCATCCGGTGTTAAGTGGTTACCGGAGCCCATAGACATCTACAACGTAAATGCCGACATCCACCTTGAGATATGAGTTCTATGGTGTCAGTATAATACAACGGCTGCCTCACCCTTCAAACCGAAACGCATTACTGCTTCACGGCAGAAATAGGTAGAGTGTGCGGACTCACAAGACGTCCTACCACCAGTAATATATGTATGTCATGTATTATATTTTATACATGATTAGGGTGTAATTATAAGGGTCTTGGGAGATTATTTCAGAGATATGGGAATTAATATTTCTTACTACCGAAAACCTGATGTTTTTTTGTTTCACTTTTAATTTTTATAATTTTTAATGTTGAAAATTTTTGGTTACCTACCTCTTCTGAATGGATCACTTTTTCAAATATATTATAAGTAAAACGTTAAATTGTCATCATTTTTATTTCTCATAATAGGAAGAACTTCAAGGTACTAAAATAAAAAAATGGAAACTTCTTCTTGATAAAAAAATTAAAACTTCTTCTTGAACTTGTTCTTGATGAGGTTGATACGAAAGTAGGCATTTAGGACAGCAGTGCATTTTAGCCACGTGGTCCGAATAGGGTGGCCGAATATTATAGCAGAGATTAGAGTTTTGCCGTGAAATAAAAAAAAATTGTAATAGACAACCAGACACCAATAACGAAGACACAAAAGGTCATAAGTGGGTAATCGTGTTTTAGTGGACGCTGTATGATTTAATTATACAGACTAGTGGTCCCCCGGTAGTCGAAATTCGACTATAATTAATTGAAAATATAAGTTTATACACTATTACGATTCTATTGTCAAAGACTTCTATAGGTAATTACAGATTTCGCCAAGACTACACTTAAGACAAATACTCGTATTAATAAAGACAAACAATGTTGAATCTATTCTCAATTTGACCACAGACTATTAGCATTAAGAAAAGTTTGACTATAAACCTTCGATCAACAGTTACTATTGTTGATCGAAGCTATAAACAAATGGTATGCATGTGTGTGTGTCAAATACATTGTAGTGTGTGTAATGTTTTTTTTTGATTGATTTAATGTATTTTTTATGCATAATTTAAAAAAAATATTTACATTCTGCACTCCTTCTCTATATTCTCTATAAGTGTGGGAAATTTCATACTCCTCCGTCCGCGCAATTTTCGTAAAAAGGGGTACAAAGTTTTTGCTTCACGTATTAATATTTAGTCGTTATCACAAGGACACGGAGTACTCTATTTCTTCTCTATCATTCTAAGTCCACGTCTATCATTTTACGGTTAGCTCCATCGTTTAATTTAGCTCTGAATGATGTCACACATACGCGTTTGGAAAATTTGCGCGGCAATTTTGAAAAATTGGCCTCACCGGTTCCCGGTGAATATAATATAACCAAGAATAATTTATTGTAATTTGCTATTAACGTTCGGAAATGTACAGTCTAACAAGCGACATGATAATAAATGAACAAGTAATACAAATTGATCAAATAAATCACTAAGCGTTTGTAAGTACAACGGCAATCCCCGTGCATATTTCTGCAATTAATCACAGTTCTCAGATCGTTAGGTGTTTAAGGAGTTCGGATGTCCCCAGGGCGAAAGGGGAGAGCGGGTGTGGCAGAGCGCCGCCCACGTTGGATAATCTCTCCATTTACATAATTGCCGTATAAAAAGGAAAGCTTCCCAATTTGCTAAATTGCTTCAAACGACACTTAAATTCAATACTACTCGCTCGAGCCCGACGCTTGAGACTCATGATTTTGCACGATGATTCGAATCGTTTTTAAGTCCCGATTGCATTCATAGTTATTTATTTTGAAGTCGTCGTGGCCTAAAGGATAAGACGTCCGGTGCATTCGTATTGAGCGATGCAACGGTATTCGAATCCCGCAGGCGGGTACCAATTTTTCTAATGAAATACGTACTTAACAAATGTTCACGATTGACTTCCACGGTGAAGGAATAACATCGTGTAATAAAAATTTAACCCGCAAAATTATAATTTGCGTAATTACTGGTGGTAGGACCTCTTGTGAGTCCGAACGGGTAGATACCACCGCCCCGTCTATTTCTGCCGTGAAGCAGTAATGCGTTTCGGTTTGAAGGGTGGGGTAGCCGTTGTGACAATACTGAGACCTTAGAACTATATCTCAAGGTGTGTGGCGCATTTACGTTGTAGATGTCTATGGGCTCCAGTAACCACTTAACACCAGGTGGGCTGTGAGCTCGTCCACACATCTAAGCAATAAAAAAAAATAAAAAATCTAACATATCACGAAATAATTACTTTGAAATGAAACGTTGTGTCTACCTCGCACAAATGGTAAGTTAATGTCCAATACGATCTAACCTAATAAAATTAACCTCCTGACCCTTATTTGAACCCACGATTTTTCCTCACGGGATTACGCAAGGTTCCCCTGTTTTGATTGAACACATGGAGCCTTGAGTACGTTACATGTTCTGGCTATCAATATCGAACGGTTTTTTTTGCGTAGGTAGTTGAGATATTTTTTTGATGTTACATTCATCGCAAAAAATTAGGCTTGCGTCAGTAACGCTGGTGTATGAGCTAAACATTATCTCTGTGCTATTCTGGTCTTTCCTATTTATGCATTTATTTTTGTTAGCGTGGATGATGAACGTGGTCACCGGATTCCTTAAATACCAGAGCCTGTCCATTTTGAAGCACTAGGTTGAGGTCTCAATTGCATATAACGGCTATGTCGCGGCTCAGATCAATTGCCTTCAATGCAGAAATAGAAATAGATGGTACGTGGTGATGGTAGACTTACAACATGTCGTACCAACATTAGTGAAGATAATCGGCGAAAAAAAAAAGCCGAAATTGGATTGTTAAATCAAATGAGGGAGTCCAGGATTCATTAGCAAAATCAAAGCTTAAATGACTAGTGGTAGAACGTTTTATTAGCCCACACGGGTAGTTAAACATGCTGTCTATTACTGCCGCCAAGGAGAGGGCGAGTCAGGTCATCAGGAGCCCAAATAGACTATTGTGGTAAGGCCCTAAGGCCTAATTATGGCATGTAAAACTAGACATATTATTTTGACAGATTAGTTAAAACAAAATTTGTTTTATTCAGATATAACTGACAAGTCTTCGAACGGTAACGGTAACAACAGCGGTAAACAGCGTCGGTCCCGAACGAATTTCACTTTGGAACAACTAGGCGAACTGGAGAGACTGTTTGATGAGACGCACTACCCTGACGCCTTCATGAGGGAGGAGCTCAGTCAAAGACTCGGCCTCAGTGAGGCGAGGGTTCAGGTAAATTACATTCACAAATGGAGATATTATCAAAACCATTTTAAATATAAGTTTTCAAGTTTGCACGCAATGTAAATTGAGAATGAGAAGATGGGGAGTCAACGGCCTCGAAGTAGCGCAGCGAGCGTCTTGTACTTCGCTTTACGTTGCGGTTTAACTAAATATTAACTTTAATAAACTAAGCTAGCTTTGTTAATACGCTTTTATTAGCTTCAGACGTACCTATGTATATTAGTATGTAACGGAATCTTTGAACATGATTTTGACCCCCTTCAAAACGCCGGATTAACTTGAAATCTAGTATACTTATTAAGGAGACCGATGACAATTCAATATTAAAAAAAATTGAAAAAAAAGAATAGAAAAAATTCAACTAAAAATGAAACATAAATAATAGTTGAGTCAACTATTATCAAAGCCGGCAATCTGACTTTTGGACAATTATTGGTAAATCAGAAAAACGAATTATTGACTTTGTATTCCATTGGCAGTCACAAAACTCTTCGGAACGACATCTTAGATAAATAACAGGTTAACTATTAACCTTTATTTAATGCAGGTTTTGAACCGTATTCTTTGAAGGAGACGATTATATTCAAATCAATCTGTATTGACATATCAATAACATTTTTTTGTCCAAATGCACAGATTGCCACCTTTGATAATAGACGACTCAGTTTAAAAAAATACAAAATACGCTTTTATAGAAAATCCAACTAAAAAATCGAAAATAAATTTTAATTAAAAATAGTGTAAGAAAAAATGATTTTATTGTAAAAAAGCGTGGGATGCTTTTCAGGATATTATCAAAATAACCCTTCTACTCATATCTGTTCATAAAATATTTATAACTACTGAAACCATGCAACCCACGCTTTTTTTTTACAATAAAATCATTTTTTCTTACACTATTTATAATTCAAATTTATTAAAATTTGTATTTTGTTGGTTTTTTTAAACTATTATTTATTTTCAGTTAATGGTAGGGTAGTTAGCACTTTGACGTTTCGGCTTCGGACAAGGTCTCTTTACACTTCTTTTAACTGTCTATTGAGATAATTTACGAGGTATACGATCAAAATATAACGAGTAATTGATTTTTGTTACAGTTTAGAAAATACTCATTAACTCCACGCGCTGTCATAGTGTCCAATAAAGGCACAAACAGCGGTGCGTACTGAGCTTTTAAGATTTAATGATTTTAGGGAAAAAATCCTTCGTTTCGAATGAAAGTTTAACAAACCGGGACCCATTCATTACTAATGCACGTAATTAGCTGTGAGTGTCCAACAAGTGAGCGTTTATAGGCTATATATTGCGATTAGGGCACGATCGGCGTTAAGTGTTGTGCAAAAATAGGGGACGTTAATGTTAGAATTAAAGAGAAAAGCCTTGACCGGACCGACGTGCATCTTAACTAGTGTCAATATTAGGATTTATCACAGACTCTTAAACAAGAATTCATTTTGTTGTTTACTTCTGTATAACAAAATAGTTGATTCAGATAAAACATTTTCGTGTGTGAGCCTCGAGAGTACCTTACGTGTTTGAAACAATTTTATTAATATGTATTATTATGTCATAGGTATAATTATATAGTGCTATTAATGATAGTATACCGTTTTATTAATATTAATACAATATGATACAGAATTTTATATTGTAAAACATTAGATATTTGTAGTTGACTTAAAACTGGGCTCGGAGGTATTTTAACTAAAACTACATCATAAGCTTCCCAGTCTTTTACTATAAATGTATAAAATTGGAAGAGACAAACAGATTATTATTTTAGGTAATCTGCATATTAGTTATAGCGGATATTGTGAACCCTCATTGGTAGGTATCGTCATCTTGTCAATTTCTGGAGTAAGATATTAATAATTCGTTCATAATTGAAGAGAGTATTGGACAATATTACATTTCAACACTAGATGGCATGCACACTGTACATATATCTAATCGTTATAATATGTTCGAGTAACGATTTCATAACAATCATTAAAACATAGCAGACGCAGTTAATACTGAAATTTAAGAACTGATAATCATATTGTGAGATCAAAGTTCACAATTGACAACACAATCAAACGTAAAAATTGTTCTCAAGAATAATCAACAGTAATGGAAACGTTATAGGTTATCAACAAAAGCCACGTTCGGTTGTTGTTTAGTTGTACACTACACTCTTATGTAATCAAAGCTAATGAATTCGTCCCGGCTTCGGCATCGGTCGTTAGTCGGGTTGTAGCAAATAAAGTGCCTACGCTACTAATTAGTTATGTAGTTTTTAAACGGTGGCGCACGGCATGCCAGTTTTCCGATTATATTCGCATGTAAATTCAATAATCTCATTTATATTTTAGTGGACGAGCTAACACTAAGCCTAAATGTTTACTGATTTGAAGACGAAATCTCAACTGTTTTGTAAAACGACTTCGAAACGGCTGTCAAACCATTCAAAACTGCAACTCATGACAACTTTGCTTGAGAATTACCCATGATTATAGTACCCACTCAGTTCTGTGAGACATCAGTTTTAGCACAAAAAAAGTGCTTTAATATCATAATTTTCTAATTGTAGTTCTAAATTTTCTAGTTCAGTCTTGCAATGTAATTGTTAATTTAAAACTCGACATAAGTTATGCAGCAGTCGCTCTGAGGATTAAGTAAATGCGATTAGTAGCGTACTCTGTATCCAATAGTTTACTATCACAGTGTAGTGTAGTAACTACACGATTTAAACGAAAAGCTGTCTACTGTTACTACGCTTAATTTTCCATTCTTGTGTGATGAATCAATTCAAAACCGGAGTTTATAGTTTATGTTGCGCTTCATTCTCGTGAAGTTGAATAATATAGTTTTCCCGAAAGCGTCTTACATACTTGTCATTGTTTTACTTCTTCAGTGTAAAAAAGGTTTAGGTTAGGTACCACAGATAATTTTAACCACGATTTTACAATAATTAGAAAGAAAAAATATACTGTGTTCGGTAAATTCTAAGATGACCTTATTTTAAGACCATAGTAATTTGATTTAATAATTTCATTAAATACAGGTACTCTGAGAAGTCGTTAATAGAATTAATAGAATAATAACCTGTTCAAGTATTTACTGATAATAATTAAAACCCCATTTGTTACAATAACGAATTACTTACCCATTAATTACTAATTAATACTAACTGGTAATTATGAATACACAACATTAAAATACATTCATACATCAATAAGTCAATCACCTTACCTATAGGTACTAATTTATGATTAAAAAAATGAGTTGGAAAACCATCCCCGAAATGTTTTGCGTAATTTTATGATGGATTTGTATGATCTAAAACTAGTTTTTTGCAAATAAATTACACAAGGGAAAGTTATGCAATAATTTCATTAATAACGATTAATAAATATTAGCATACATACATAGGTACACGTTTAGTTCTGCAATGTGCAATCAGTAGCACGCGCGGTTGTCGCTAATACGGTTACCCTTATTTGTCTGTTTGGAATCCTAACTACATATAAATAAGTACGGTACAGACATTCAAATAATACAAACGGCTGCAGTACGTGTCAGGCGGTGTAATGAGATTATTCGCTGTAGACAGAAGATTACACAACCCTATTTATGTAATTAATAAAACACATTTGTATTGATTTCAAGGGCTGCTATTTTGTTTGGTGGCTAGTTTTGGCATATTAAATTTTGTGGTGTAGGTATTAGGTTTTTTTTTAAAGTCAACGTTATTTTACGATTTTATACCCATAATAATAATAGTACAAAAATGAATTTAAAATTGATAAACTCGTCTCATGCAATACATGATTAGAACCAATTGAAAATCTAAAAAATATTGGGTACGTTTCAAAATCATCAACCTAAAATACAGAAGACAAATTTGTTTGCAGGTTTGGTTTCAAAATCGTCGAGCAAAATGTCGGAAGCATGAAAGTCAAATGCATAAAGGTAATTTTTAAGTATATTAATTACAATATATTACATCGGTATTATGTGTAGGTATAATTAAACAAAAAGTACAACAGAGTAGGAGCTTTAATTGAATTGAAATGCGTGTACATATTTGTACAAATATTAGGTTAAAATTAGTAAACTTTTTTTTGCTAGCAACAATTGGTATAAAAGATATACAATTTAATTACCTAGTATGTATATTTAGTATGATCACTTAAAAGAATCTTTTTTTTTCATGGATTGCTTTTATTTTTATAATATTACTAGCTGACCCGGCAAACGTTGTGTTGCCTTAAATAAGATTTCTAGGGAAATTCTAGTCTAATATATAAAATTCTCACAAACCTCATTCAACCACATAATATAGTAAGCGGCACGTAAGTTGGCAAGGTTTTGGTGTAGTGGGGGTAATGTCGCGCATAGTGTACATTGCAACAAAAAAATGGTCACTTTTATTGCCCGCATATATGTTAATTTTATTTTATTAAATTTTTTATTTGCCATAATTTATTTTTAAGCCTGTGTGTTTAGAAGAAAGTTAAAGAAAAGAGAGGAATTCGTGAAGTGTATTAGGTGTTATAAATAAAATACAATTAAAAGTTAAAAATTTTATTTAAAAAAATATACTTAATATTAAAAATTATGTGTCGCCGTCGTCACTATCATTTTCTAATAGTGCTACCCCTTGGATTAAATTTATGGTAGCACCTGAGCTGGTGGAAGGAGTTGGCTCCCTCGACCTCGTCCTCATCGTCGACATAACGAAGAGTCGCTGTCGTCACTGGCGTAAATAATAAAACGCTCAGTGACTGAATCGACTATAATTATGGTCATTGGTATTTGGTCCTGCCATTGCAAGCAAATTTAAAACAATAACACTCGTAACAAAAACTAAATTTAAAACAGTAATAACAACTCGTAACAAAAACTCAATATAAACAAAGGGTTCCTACAACTTTAGTAGGCGCATGTGTAACCAGGAGCGAACGGAACGTGGACGCGGTGCGGGAGGGGAGGGTCGACTGACTTACCAATCGCGCGCTCGGAACGGTGCTACGTCTTTCCCCGCGTCCCGCTTGACAACCAAAGAGACCCAAAAAACGACTTCTGCGCATCTAGCGACTCTTGCCAAGTTACGTGCCGGGGACTATACCTCATTATAACCAAGAAAAAAAATAAAAAATGTTTGGGGTGGACAGCCCTTATCACTTAGGGGTATGAAATATAGATAGTAGCCGATTCTCAGACCTACTGAACATACTATTGATACACAAATAAAACCAAAAAAACATGGCTGGCAAGCTACGATTGATACACAAATAAAACCAAAGAAACATGGCTGAAAAATGTATAGTGAGTAAGACAGGAGACCGGCTTCGTCCTCATCCCTACTACGTGATGTTTGCTGGATGAGAGGCGACACCTGGCGGGGATAACTGATCGATTGAATTTAAAAAAAAATCATAATTAAAGGAACTTGAAATTATAAACTCTGAATAAGAATTTATCGTACTACAATTATAATATTTGATTGCCATCTTGCAACCTTATTGCGGATCTGTGGATAGAATAAAAAAAATAAAAATCGGGATGGAAAAATAGGGGTTGATCGTATAAGAGTGAAAATTGAGAGTAATATATATTTTTTTTATTTTAAGTCATGACAAAATAAAAAATAAAATCTTGCCAAAAAATTTAAAATTTATAATTAACAAATAAAAAATAGGGGTTGATCGTAGAGGGGTGAAAATTTCAGAGTAATATGATTTTTTTTATTCTAAGTCATGACAAAATAAAAACAAAATTCTTGCAAAAAAATTTCGTTTTTAATTAGCAAATAAAAAATAAGGGTTGATCGTAGAAGGGTGAAAATTGAGGATTGTATGTATTTTTGTATGTTGTATCATAAAAAAATAGAAATTAAAAATTTTGTCTAAAAAATAAAAAATAAAAATTTGGGGTGGACTACCCCTAACATTTAGGGGGATGAAAAATAGATGTTGGCCGATTCTCATAGATACCAGATAAGCACAAAAAATTTCATCAAAATCGGTCAAGCCGTTTCGGAGGAGTATGGCAACGAAAACTGTGACACGAGAATTTTATATATTAGATTTTGACAAAATTATAATTTTTATTTTATTTTAGTAATTTATTATTCTTGTACATTAGTTTCTTACAAGAAAAATTCATAATTACACTGACAATGCGAATATCATACATATTTAACTTTACACCATATACCTAGGTACTATATATTTAGTACCACCCGATTTCGTAAAAGGTATTTATTGTTCGTACATTAGCTTGAAACGATAAATTGCAAATGATTCTGGCAAACTACGCTGCCGCCGTTTTGGCTGGCACCGATGTGTTTTCACAATGAATCCACTCATGTGGAAATTGCACCGCATCATTATTTAGTACACGGAGCCACAGATTGAATTCTACAGTAATATAAGTTTGTGCGACTGAACAGCATTATGTATTCTCCATGACTCCGTCTAATTCGATTACGGCTCCCGACGGCGCCGGTCCGACTCTAACAGTTTTTTAATTCGACCATAACTCACGCGAATGAATAATTAAAATGGCGAGTCGAGGCGGGAATCCGCGCAAATTCTGTAAAAAAACTCCTCGGGAGATTCTGATGCGGACGCAGGGCGATAAATTTAGGAAATCGTACAACTCACTTAGCGATAGACTGACTTATACCTGGCTCTATTCAATATTTAATACTCCAGACTCGACTAGAAGATAATTATATATATTGATAAATCTCTATCTACATACTTAGTTTTCATTTGTAGTAAACTATTTCAAATAAATTTCAAGATAAATATTCTTCAAGATCTAAAACCAGTCAAATAAACGAAGGTTGTTATTTGATAATGGTATGGTGAATTACGACTATATCCGGCTACCACATCTTAATCATCGATAGGTAATTGATACCAATCAGCCACTCTGCGTGATGCTAGGGACTTTTTCATTCTTAAAACTAATACGCAGTCGAGGTGCAAAGCTGCGTGCTAACAAATCTAGAACAATAAAACCAAGCTGTTTCAACGTTATACAATTTTTTAAATAAAATTACAATATTCTAAATTGTAATTTTTTCTGCCCTTGTTGTCTTTCTTTTGTTTTTTTAATTTTTTATTATTATTAATAGTATTGTTAAATCTCTATTAATATATTAATGTAATGCATGCTGTGATTGCCTATAATTAGAGTTGCAGTTATCAATTGCTCTATACATGTCAATGTTATTTTATGTCTTACTGTAAACCCTGTCGGTAATCCTTAAATAAATAAATAAATAAATGACAATAGCATTCTTGTTTTGTGTGTCAATTAAGATTTCACGGGGAACATTTTACGCGTCTTACATGCTAGGAAATCGTTCTAATAACGCGCTGTCCCAGCTCGTCAAGCCACAAAGACAAACGAAAGATGACCGCGGCTTATCCACGGCGATCGCACTATCTTCTGATTAGAAGACGGTAGCACTGAACAACCGCTAAACAGAGCGTAAAACGGAAAAAGGCCGCCCGACGGAATCGAATAAAATGATTCCCCGTGGGAGCCATTCGGACGCAATCCCGCCGTCCCCTGCTAAATGTCTTATTAACTTATGTGCTGCCACTCGCCCCGCAGCCACCCTCGACTAACACGAGTATAATCATGTAAAGTGAAATGAAACGGTTATTTGTTATGTTATGCCTCTTTAACCCGCCGCCGAAATATTCAATGTCGTTATCGATACGCTCTGTTATTTTTCGAGAGCTAACGTTATTGCGTAATCGTTGTTTTTATTTTACATTATTGGGATAATGTATTTAGAAATATTCGTATTAAAATTATCATTAAATAAAAAATGTTACCTTAGAAAGACATCGTCTGAAGCGTTACAATGTAATTCGTCACGAGTTCATGATGATGTCATTATGTGACTAATGGATGTGAAGTTATTGTATGGTCTGTGTTTAGCTGATCATCTGATTCGGTCATATAAACATATTGAAATTGATTTTAGCTTGGATCGGCTGTGTTTTGTAAAGTTTACACGGTAAATTCGAAAATACGAACAACTGTACGATAGCAACCATTATAAAATTCTCATTCAAAAAAGTACAGATGAATTAATAACGGGCGTGCTTTATGAAGTATTAAATCATGAAAAAGGGAGACTGTGTCTTCATAAAATTAAAATTCATATTTAACGAAGACGTGCAGGTATCACAGTGAGCGCAGCGTCGACGTGAAAACAATCACAGCGGTCGTAAAATTTTAAGAAAAAAAAAACACTCCAGCTCTTAATTGTACCCCTGTTCATAAAATTGTAAAGTTATTCGTGCACAACGAGGGTGGCGATATTTTATTGCGCCGAAACCGCTGTAAAGATGTTCAGAACACTTTAAAATGAACGAAAAAGAGAGGAGGTCCACCCCGCGCCGACTTACCTTCTAATTCGATTAAAATAAACAACTCAGAGTTAATCAAATAAATGCATGGCGGCCGCAGGGGCGAGGGGCGAGGGGCTGCTGGACGCGTATTTGTATATTTATGTCAGCACTTCTCGAAAGTAATTCGGTGTCAAATATGGAAATAACTCATACGAGCGAGGAGCATTCATTTTGATAATGTCGACGGCGACCGGAGAGTGTCTGATTTACAGCGAGCTTCGCGTAACGTTCCCGCCCTCGGTTGAAGATTCTCCTTGTTTTACGCCCAACGAAGGATCTGTATACGATATTATATAGAATAATTCTTTCTTTGCTATAAACATGATTTGTTTTCTTGTTACGAAACGCCTTTTGTTGAAATAAAATCGTATTACTTGAGAGAGTCGTAAAAATTTCGAAAGAATTAGAACAAAAGGCAAAAAACATTTATTAAAAGAGCGCGCGGATGTAGGTATAATCGGAAAGTGTTAGTTAAAGTATAATAATTAAATTAATGAATCTTTCAGACGAGAGACTCGTTCACCTTAAGTCGGGCAGATCCACGTTAATTTATTAATTGCCTGGTTCGCCCGACGGGCGGGCTATAAACAACAGATCTCACTTAATTTACGAGCAAATTATGCTTTACTTAAATATCAATTTAATTAAGTGAATTTTGGGAAAAGATCTCGGCGGATTTGCGCCGCGCTCTGTGTGACGGGTACGGCTCATTTGTCTCTGCCAATACGACGGATCGATGAGCGTGATTTGACGGTAAAAAAAACAAATCTATGACGTTTTTATTTCGGTTCATTTTAAGGTGTTTATTTTCTAAGGGTCTGATTATAATATGATTAATATGACGGAGTAGTGAGTGAAAGTATAATTTGGAATATAGTAGTGAGTGAAAGTATAATTTGGAATTAATAATCTGACGAAATTTATTTAAGAACACTTTTTTACAACAGGGCTCCTAATTAGCGGTGGTGGTACTCCTTTGGAGCCGTGTCGTGTGGCACCTTACGTATCTGTGCCAAGATTATCAGCCGTAGCTCGTCCGCCCCCACCGCCACCTTCGCTACCACCTTTGGCACCACATCCTCCGCCTTCTGCGGCTTTTGCGCCATTTGACTCGGCGTTACTCTCGGCTGCAGCTCACCAGGTGAGTTTTAATAAGGACTACTTTCAAATTAAAAAAAAAATTGCTGATTTTAGAGGTTTATGTCATCCAAAATATTTATTTTTATTTTAGATTAACGTAACATTTTTGTAAATTATGATGTACAACAAGGAATATTCTATCCATACATGATGTAATCGTATCTATTGAACGTATTGAACGAATGAAATGAATTGAAAATTGAAACTAATATGGTAGGCAGCGGCTTGGCTCTGCCCCTGGCATTGCTTAAAGTCCATGGGCGACGTCAACCACTCACCATCAGGTGGGCCATATGTTCGTCTGCCTGCGAGGGCAATAAAAAAAAAAGACATTAATAAGATTTTTGTCGACTTTGATTTGTTCAAACATTATAAATTTATTAAAATATCAATAATCAATAATCGGGAGCAGTACGCAAGCGCAGCAGCTGCGGCAGCCGCGGCTCTGTGTCCTCCGTACGCGAGTCTGGCGGCGCTGGCTGCGCGGTGCCGGTCCTCCTCCATAGCAGACCTGCGGCTTAAAGCTCGAAGACACGCAGCGGCGCTCGCAGCCGCTAGTGCGCCCTCGCCGCCTCAAGTCGCGCCCGCTCCTGTCTCGACCCCTACAGATACATAACCCAGCTAACCATTAAATACAAAATTACTTTTATGTTTGATTTAAGGCTTCGTCAAACAGAACGCGTACTTAGCGCGCAACAGAACGCTAAACTGACGGCGCGCGATGACGCCGAGATGTGTTGTACTACTATGGTAATATACTGTCAAACAGAGCACTAGCGCTATAAGCGCAACGCTCTGTAAATTTTATTTTAGCCTCCGAGTGAATATGTATTAAAATACTGGATAATGTCCGAAAACATTATAGAATTAGTTAGAAAATACCCATACTTATACAATGCCACATCTGAATCACTCGACATCTTTTAAATTTTCACGCTGCTAATGCGAATGTTACGTTGCGTCAAGGAGCGTTGTGCTCATCTAGTCAATTGGTGTGACATGAAAAGAGCGCGACGTTAAGACGCAGCGCTAAGTACGCGTTCTGTTTGGCGAAGCTTTTAATTGTAGCTATAATAAATTAAAGGTGGCCGTAAAAATTTTTAAAATTGAAACTCACGTATTTATTTTAAACATATTTCAAGGAAATTAATATTTATATTGGATGTAAGAGAACTGCGTGAAAACTAAGACCGGTGGTAGTACTAGTAAATCTGGTTTGATAAAGTTATAAAATCGCAATCGGATAATTACAAAAATTTTGTGCCCTGCACGCAATCTAACAAGGTCGGCATACGTTATTTCCTTTTCGCGGTTGTCTGAGTTGTCTTACACCCTGTATGGATATGTAGACTATATTAGGTCTTTACCTAAGAAATTGCCGTTTAGTATACAGATATTTATTTATATATGTTTTTTATATAAATTAAAATATGTATCCATGTCAGCGCAGTGCCCTTGAAGAAGTCAGGTGTACAGTAAGCCAACAAACTCTTCAAAGAGATTTTGTACTGCCTCTCAGTTTTGATTTTTATCTCCGAAAAAAAAATTATTTTTTCCTTTTCGAAAACTTGTCCAAACTTTGGAAACAGTCGGCGCAAAGTCTGCTGAATACGGTATGACGCAAAATTTCGAAATCTAGCTCTTGTAGCTTAGAGAGCGTCTGTTGTGCCGTATGAGGTTCAACGTTATCGCCTAGGAGCAGCGGGGATGACCATAATTGTGTCCAGTTCTTCATAGTAGACATCCGCAGTAATTTTGATGCCATTCGGTAAGAAACTGTGATTAATTATATTGGCACTAGACAGCTAAGCAGTCTTTTTAGGAGTATTTCTGGTCTTTTTGGTTCGGGCATTACCTAGGTGTTGAATCAGGGTCTAACGAAAGTGGTGACCGCTTGCGATTATCAAAAAGAATCCTTTTATTAGCTATTTGCTGGCAGCCTAAGAGGCGGCTCTGCTACCGCGACGGAGCTCATATTCTATAATTAACGTGCATTTTTATTGTGTCCCTACTGATGAAAAAGATGCAAATGCAGTGAAAATAAAACACTAAACAAAAAATAAATGACTGAATTTTAAAATAAAATTAATGTGAAATTGAACATTTATTACCAGTTTTAGACAAAATTACGTTTTAAAGAGTCAGTATTGTAAAACGGCAACTTCATAAGTAAAGACCTATTATTATTACATACCATATTATTATAATTATAAAGTTGGTATAGTGATTGGCCCCTAAACAACATTCAAGGTATCATTGGTAGTTTTTGAAATCAAAATCAATAGTTTAGTATTGGCTATGAGCAGACCACCGATTCTAATCTAACCGCTATATTGTCTAATAAAATCTTGAAAAATGAAAATCGTAGTGATTGATGGTCTTTAAAATTGGTATGTAAATAAAAGATGAGGTCCTATTGAATATCTATGAAAAAAATCGATTAAATGCAATATGAAACATATGACCAAAGTATGAATGCGGACTGTGAATAATTTGTAAATTATCAAACTGTGATAAGTGTACGAGTATCAGTAGAAGAATTGATCTCATCATTATTTATTGTAGCTTTAAGGTATGTTATGATTAAATTAAAATAAACAAAAATTAAATTCCAATAATTGATGTCCTTAAAGTTTTCTCAATCCATAGTTGCCAAACATGACTATGTACCTACATTAATGATTAAATAATTTTGTAATTAAGAAATGTATAAAATCGCATTGCATTTGCATTAAAATACATTTAAGATTCTCAAACAATCAGATAATTTAAAAGTACTTTAGTTTCCAATGTATGACATAATTTACTAAGCATTAAAATATTTCAGATTTTTTATCTTCATTAAAATAAAATGTACATAAACAAACGTGTAAGTATAGGAAAATAATTTTAAGAATTTTAAGAATACCTATTAAAACTTTGTTCATAGTTACTGTGTATTTAATAAAATTGTACTAGAAAGTTTCGGAAGAGTTTTTACTGGGTCATGAGTGATGGCACTGAGTTGTGCCATAGTCAGGCTACAATGCCTGTAATTCAATTTTTTTCCTACCTATTCTAGTAAACTCGAGGGGTCATACTAGATTCAACGGGCGATTCTCTCTACCAGTTGTGCTATAAAATTATTGTTTATAAATATATATAATTGTGTATAAATATTAAAGCGCTTTCATAAGCGGATTATAATTTTTTATTAGCAAGCGATTAATGTAGCAGTACAGAGATGTGACCCACGACCACGATAAGACAAATCAATTGAAATCAAAGTCGTGGACGCACCCACGAAATAATAATGCATATTGTCTATACATATGATACATAATGCTGATAATAGTTTCTAAAATGAATTATGATTTAAAGCATAATTTTAAGCGATACTACATAAAAGTTCAATAATTCTGACCGAATTCCGAATTATCGAATCGTATACAATGTATCCACAAATAAGAACGTGTCTGTATTGGATTATTACAACAATTTGATATCACAAGTCACGGTTATACTTGATTTCATAAATGAAAATACTTTAGGTAAATTGTTGTTATAAAGTAACACATCACAATGATCGAGAATAGTCGGGGTTGGGACCCCTATAAATCAGGGTTGAAATACGGGGAAAGTGGAGGTCGAAACAAGTGATATTGTTTCTACGTTTGTACTTTGATTGATGACAGCCCTGAGCTACAGACTAATGCTACGGTATCTTTTACTGTGGTTTTGATTTACAAATTATAGCCGCGTTGCTCTAATTGATTTTTCTAGTTCAACCAACAGTCATTGATATACAATTCGTGTTTCATAATTTATTAGTACGTCTGCCTTGTCAATAGATAAATCTCGGTAACCGCACTCGTCGAACTCGATAAAGAGGTCGACGTGCAACCTAACCCATGCATCAGCCCGCTGAGTTTCTCGCCGGATCTTCTCATCGGGTCGCGATTCCGATCCGGTAGTAGATACATTCGCGAAGCAATTGCTCTTGAGTTGTTAGGTCTCCTTCGGAGGCGCCCGGGCATCTGTTAGCAAATCCCACCCCTCCTGGCTGAGCCTTTACTCGCCCACCTGTCCTGGTGAAACTGTACTGTACTGAACTGCCACCAGTAATCTTTCAATCATAAAAAAAATATATATAAATCTTTTAAAGCGTTTATATACGTTTAACACAATAATATTCGCAATCGGTGAAGTTTCGTGGACGACTCCGCGTCGCCTCGTCGGGTTCTGCAATGTTTGTCGAAGCTGTTAAAAAGCGCCCGCCCTCGGATTGGGGCGCCCAATTAGGGCGGCGACGCTGCTGATTGGCCGTAATCGAGTTAGTATCGGCACAAACAGCCTCGCGTCCCCGTGCAAGTCTCAGCAAACAACATACGTGTATACACTGACACACTCGAATGCAGTTTACTAGCGGCTTCATATAAATAATATGGTTATTTAACGGCGAAATTTTGTTGCTGATGTCCATGAGCGACAGTTACCATTTACCTTCAAGTAGGGCGCATGTTCATCTGCCTACAGAGACCTCAAAAATAGAAGTATCTGAAGTAATATTTATTACTAAACCAACACTCACCCGTCAAAATATCCTGTCTAACTTTCCTCTTTATTTCTAAGACTAAAGATAGCAATTTCACAAGAATGAGACAATATTTCGCAGGTTCGTTCAATTATCCTAATCAAATCTACGCGAAAAGTTTTTATTTGCCTACCTTTCTGGCAATAGCGTTGAGGGGTTATTCTGTTTTCACTATAGTGAGCTATACCTACCTAGCTCATGAGGCTAAGCCTGAGAACGTTTTCTAACCCTAACAAGAGCAAAAACAAAAACACGCGGTGGTAAAATACCTTAATAAGAGAAAAGCACAACCGTATACTTCGACTTTTTTCAATTGTTAAAAACAAATTTTCAATTAAACCAATTTTATGAACCATTTGTCGCTCGTTATTGTAAAAAATATTTGGCTGTTTCCACTAAACAGAATTAAACTCCATGATGAGATAATATTCTGTTTTACGGTTAACAAATCAATCTATAGTTTTCAAAATAAATATTCATGAAAAGTTAACATTTTGGTTAAAATATTAATTTCAAAGTCGTCTTGTAGTTGAATGCGGTGTATTTGTCCGCCAGTGCAATATGTTGAGCACTATATAGTGTTGTTTAAGCCATCCTACCTACTGCATCAAAGCAACGATTGTTTGCATTCCTGTTCCATGGGTAATAATAGCTGTTATTCCGTTGCAATAACCAGACATATATTATGTAAATATTTGATTATACAGTATTTTGTCTACAATATCAATCGCATCTCAATCGACCGTACGTACGGTGTGAGTGGCGAAATAAATGACGTGAGCGTCACTTACGATTTTGGTGATAAAACAACGTACTTACCTAATGTAAAGTTACGTTTTCACGTATCGCAAATTTTAAGTAAAAAGTCATATTCTCGAAATGTTACCCCTAATCTTATTACCAGCAGATCGTTAATAGTGAATCACATTCATTTAACATGAACAGAAAAAAAAACATTAACAAACACAAAAATTAACAGAAAAAATGATAATAATAAAATACTCATACAATTTGTTTACTTATTGAACAAAGCAAATTAAAAAAAAAAAAAGAATTATCCAGCAAAGAAACGTCCCACGGTCAGTTTCAATTATACTTTCGTACCGTGAAGTTGTTAGTACAGTGGTTGTACACAGAAATTAATAATGTTTTTATCACGGTTTTTATCAACAATATTACTTGTGCTCCCGCACTTCGGTTTGCTGAGATGTGATTCTACTCAGTACGAGGATAAGTTCTTGTATTTCGCGTATGGAAGCAACTTATTGGCGAAAAGAATTCATATAAATAATCCGACAGCGATATTTTATAGCACTGCCAAATTGCAGGTAAACTGTATTTCTTGTCCTTATCAAGGTTAATCAAAATACATTTTCTATTTTGGTACAATGTAGTTAGTTCAGTCGGCCGACTCATAATCCTGATATTAAGCGGTTCCTGGAACCACCACAGATTTATTCACTTCGGCATCTAGGTACCTTAAGACATGGGGTCGAAATTTCAATCGCATCGGCGTGAAGGCTGTTCTATTCAACGAGTTAATACTACATAATATTATAACCCGGTAGGGTAGTAGGTTCCACAATTATACCTATTTTTACGCCGATAGACGGTCATAAGTTTTTTTTTTTTTTTTTTTTTTTTTTTTATTGCCTTTGTAGGCAGACGGGCATACGGCCCACCTGATGGTGAGTGGTTACCGTCGCCCATGGACTTCAGCAATGCCAGGGGCAGAGCCAAGCCGCTGCCTACCGCTTAATACTCTCCACAAGCCTCGTTTGAAGAAGGACATGTCATAGCGCTCGGGAAACACCGTGGAGGGAAGCTCATTCCATAGCCGGATGGTACGTGGCAAAAAAGACCTCTGGAAACGCACTGTGGATGATCGCAGTGGCTCCAGGTAGTATGGATGAACTCTACTCCGGTGGCGGGCGGTGCGATGGTAAAAACGAGATGCTGGTATCATCTCGAACAATTCCTCAGAGCACTCCCCATGGAACATACGGTACAAAATACAGAGGGAACCGAAGTCCCTCCGCAGACCCAGAGGCTCCAAACGATCCGAGAGAATGGGATTATCGACAATCCGAACGGCCCTCCTCTGTATGGAGTCAAATGGAAGAAGCTGGTATTTGGGAGCCCCAGCCCAGAGATGGGAGCAGTACTCCATGCGAGGCCGGACTTGTGCTTTATAAAGCAAAAGTCTTTGTCCAGGCGTGAAGTACCGCTTCGCTCTGTTGAGGACTCCCAGCATTTTGGACGCCAACTTGGCTTTGCCTTCCAAATGACTCCGAAACTGGACATCGCTCGAAATGTCGACCCCAAGTATCCCGATACTCTCGGAAGGTTGCAGGGATACTCCTTGGAATTGCGGCGCCATGACAAAGGGGTCCTTCTTCGCAGTGAACGCGCAAACTTGTGTCTTTATCGGGTTGAATTGAACCAAGTTCAATTCACCCCATTCGGAGACTCGCCCCAGAGAGTTCTCCACTTCAGACACAAGTTTTGATCGTCTCTCTTGCACCACGCTCCGAGAGAGACTCTGATGGCCGATATATCGCGCATCCCCCGTGCTGTCATCCGCATAGCAATGCATGCCATCAATAGACAGCATGTCATTGATATACAGGATGAAAAGCGTGGGGGAGAGCACCGAACCTTGTGGAACGCCAGCGTTAATGGTCTTGGTATCAGAACAGTCACCGTCTACAACGACCGTGATGCTCCGCCCATCCAAAAAGCTAGCGATCCACTTGCAGAGACCCTCGGGGATTCCGTAAGATGGTAGCTTCGACAGAAGTGCCCTATGCCAGACCCTGTCGAAGGCCTTCGCGATATCAAGGCTCACAGCAAGAGCCTCGCCCTTGCTCTCCAAGGCTTCAGCCCACCTGTGAGTAAGGTATACAAGAAGATCGCCAGCTGAGCGACCGTGACGGAAACCGTACTGTCGGTCACTGATCAGCTGGCGATCCTCCAGATACTTCAGGAGTTGTATATTAATTATTCGCTCCATCACCTTGGAAAGCAAGGAAGTTATCGCGATAGGCCTATAGCTCGATGGGTCCGACCGGTCACCCTTCTTGGGGATAGGGTGGACGTGGGCAGTCTTCCATGAAGACGGAACCCTGTTAGCGCAATAAGAGATACGATACAAACGCGTTAGCGCAGGCGTCAGCTCAGGGGCGCACGTTTTCAGAACCACTGCAGGGATGCCGTCTGGCCCGCTCGACTTATGGACGTCCAGGAGTCGGAGTTCCCGCCTGACTGCACACTGTGTAAAGCAGATCTTCGGCAGGGAACTATCACACCGGAGGATGTTCGGTGGTGTGGCACCCCCGTCGTCCACAGTCGAGTTCGAGGCGAAGAGTTTGACCAGAAGGTCAGCCTTCTCTTTCGCACTATGGGCCAGACTGTCATCAGACTTGCGTAGTGGTGGGAGACTAGACCTGCAAAAGTTACCTTCTGCAGCTTTGGCGAGCGACCAAAAAGCACGGCTCCCAGAGGGATAGCTCTTCAGTCGCTCGCCAATTCTAGCAACGTGCTCCGATTTCGCCCTGGCAATAACCTTCTTGTAGGACCTGGAAGCGGCGTTATATTTCCGCCTTTCCTCTGAGATGTTAGGATCCCGACGTCTCCTAGCATCATCCCATGCCACGTATGCGGACCGCTTGAGGTGTGCAGCATCCCTGCTGGCATTGTTATACCAGGGTCTGCTGCAACCCCCAACGGGCACTTCAGAGGAGGGAACAAACAATTCCATCCCCTGGAGCACCACGTCTTTAAGACGGTCCGCACAGACGTCAGGATCAGCAGAGGAAAAGCAGAACCGCCCCCATGGGTAGGATGCGTAAAACTCACGCAATCCATCCCAATCTGCTGACAAATACTGCCAAACTCCGTTTATAGGAGTTTTTAGTTCCGATTTATAGGGCGTGACAGCCCTAAGGCCGGTTACAGTGCTCCACCGACCGTCTGTGCGTACGTCAGTCGCGCTTGTCGTTTATATGAAAATTCATAAATCATTACAGTGCTGGACTGACCGTACGCACGCGTATATTGCTACGCACTGCGTACGAGGACCGTCGGTCTAGCGCGTCCGCATGCGTGCCGTCGGTCGACCGACGCGCTATGGAAACAAATGAACGCGTTTTGTGCTGCACCGATGAGTGGACCGACCGTACGGATGTGTGTATCATCATCAAAAAAAGCGATTTCGTATTGAACGTGGCCAAATATATCGACACCGAGCGCCTAATCACCGAAGTTCGTCTTCGTGAACCGCTCTGGGACAAAGGACACGTGTTATATAAAGATCATGATGCCAAGTTAAAGGCCTGGCAAGAAGTATATGCTGATAATTCATCAAAACTTGATCGTCATTCTGAAATAATTAAAAAAAACTTGAACGTTCCTTAAGCGTTTTCGAAAATAATAAGCAGTAATTAAACTATTTGCAAACGCTTCCCTTTTGCGTACTGACTATACCAATCCGGTCAGATTGTTGGTCAGGAGAGCACTGAATGAAGCAAACTGACGATCGGTTATTGCGTACCGTCAGGACGGAACGTACGCACAGACGGTCGGTGGAGCACTGTAACCGGCCTAATACTATACCGTTGAGAATGACGTCACGCTTCGAGGTGGTTGGCAGCATTCGCATTGTACCACTTATGTGCTTCGATGGCTACTTAAGACCAGGTGGACCGCGCGCGCGTTCATACGTCAATGCAATTAAAAAACCGAAATTCATGATTTGTGGCTGAATTAAGCATCAGAGTGACACCGGAAATCTAAATAACGTTCGTTGTTCTAAGAGTGAGTTTGCCTTTGTTCCTTGACTATTACCATCTAACTATCGATGGATTCATTTCTTTTAACAAAATAATGAGTCCAAATAAAAAAATTCTGACAATTTAAAAAAAGGGTAAAAATCTTTTCATTTCGTTATTAAATAATAAATTGATAGTTTTCTCTAAATAACCAAAGACAATGATGTCGTAATAACAGTAGGTACGTAAGATAGCAACATCTTAATTGGTCATATATTTTATTCAAATGCCATCATAGATTATAATACACTTGATATTTAATGCCATTAGGATTACCGGTTAGATTTCAACATGTACACAGAGCTTTGGAATGGTAACGCGGCAACAATTGTTGAAGACCCTGGAGAGTATGTGTGGGGCGATCTCTGGCTTATAAACAACAGCGATTTGAAGAGCCTTGACGAGTGAGAATTTGTTTTTTACACATGGAGAGTAGATGTAAGGAATACCATCTTGTATAGGGGACAAGTTGAAAAAGTGTCCATCTGTAAACAACAAATCATAGTTCGAAAACTCACCGAATTAGCGCTAGTGTAGCAAGGGGAAATGGTAAGAATATAGAAGTTATAAGCTGAGTGAAGTCTGCTGGATTGCAGTGAAGGCTATGTTCCGATTTACACTGCGAGCACTGTTCAGTGCTCTTACAGCGGAGATATTCCTTACGTTAAGGACTAACAGTATACAGTCGCAGTAATTTAAGAAAATGCATGATTTCATAAATCATCACTTCATCACTTTTACCGTGCATAGCCTCCTTTCAATAATACGGTTATTAAGTTATTATACCTACATTAAATTGCTTGAAAAACAATATTTTCTTTTACTAAAACGTATACTTACTTTCAGCGATTAATTCAACTGACAATAACTTGAACGTTCTACTTTCAAATATAACTAAATTTAAACAAGATTTTTTTGCTGAAGTGAAAACCCCGCCATGACAACGTCGATGACAATATACTGTACTGTATACTAATTTGACGTAACACCTTCAGTGCTCGCAGTGCAAATCTGAATATACCAGAAGTGTGGTAGTTTATGATGCTGTTTTTAAACTCTTGTCACTTGCTACTATGTCGCCTTCTTAATTTGCTGTCGTTCAATGGACACTTTTTAATATACTGAGATGGTTCTCCTTACCTCTACCCTCCGTATTTCTACAGTTATATTTTTATTTTTCCAGCTAGAAGCAAAGGTAACATAAACCTAATCTATTACATTTAATAATTTCGCTCCTCGCGTTCCCGCCAAAAAGTATTGTTTCTTACATTTGCTTTTTTTTTTTTTTTTTTGTCAGGAGGAAATCGCCGGACTTCCGCCCTTCACTGGGGATGAAGGGCGGGGCATGTCGGAGTCGAACCGACTAAAACCTCCTGTCTCTCAACAACCAACGTCTAAACCTCGCATGAGACAAAACTCATGAAAAGGCAAAGGGGGGAAAGTGAAGCGTTTAGTGCGGAGCACATCTCTCCCATCACCCTCCCCTTCGGGACGCCGGACTGGCGGTCGTCGGCGCCACGACCACCAGCCCTCTCGGTCGGCAGGCTATCCGAAGCCCGCCTAGATGGCGCCGGTTAGAATGGTCTATCCTACGGAATACCCCGCTGGGTCAGAACCAGCGTGGGTTGAGGATAGCCGGCCTTCCATCACCCGGATGCTCATGCATAAAACGCGTGCAGAGCAGCTTGCACGTCGTCTTCTTAGGCCCCCTTCGCCGGTCCCCAGGCCGACATGTGAGGGGACCCGAAACACTTAGAGGGCCAGGGCTTGGGCGATATCCGCCTCCCTGGCCCCCGCTCGACGGCGGCGGGCCTGTGCGTCTCTCACGCTCCCCGCCGCCTCCTTCTGCGAGATGGTGCACTCGCAGAAGTCGAGCATCGCCTTCCACGACTCGTCGTCACCGAGCATCGATGCCACAACACTCGGTAACGACAAGTCGTTTCCTATTTTTGCGACGAGGACACGGCGCCACCCCTCCCATGCGGGGCAGGCGACGAGCGTGTGCTCCGCCGTGTCCAAGTCGCAACCACAATGGTGGCACTCTGCCGTCGGCTCGGCTCCGATCCGGTGCAGGAACTCACCGAAGCAACCATGCCCAGTGAGCACCTGCGTGAGCCGGAAAGTGAGGCGTCCTCTGTCACGATTCACCCAGTTCACAAGAACCGGGCGAATCGCCTCGACGGTCCTACGACCAGCCGAAGGATCGGCCAGCCGTCTAGACCATGACTCCAGTACGGACCGCCGAGATTGGGCCCTCCGCGCTCTGACCACACTGGGGCTGGGACGCGCCACGCCCCGTACACGAAGGTCAGCCCGCCACTGATAGTCAGCAGCGAGCGCCTCCGCCTCCAGGACCCAAGGCGGCGTCCCAGCCAGTACACACGCCGCCTCGAAAGAGATGGTGCGATAACCACGGATGACCCTGACCGCGTTGCGGCCGTTGCAGCAGCTTCGCTACCCCCACGGCCAGGGACTGGCCCCACACGGGCGCCCCGTATAGGGCCATTGATCGCACCACCCCTGTATAGAGACGGCGCGTCACCTGGTCAGGCCCCCCAACATTGGGAAGGAGCCGGCTTAACGCGCCGGCCACCCCCAACAAACGAGGGACCAGATTCTGAAAGTGAGCACGGAAGGCCCAACGACTGTCTAGAATGAGGCCGAGGTACTTCAACTGCACCCCGACCCCGATACGGACGCCTCCAACCACGATATGGGCATCGACAGGTGGCACTCTCCGGGGCCTGTGGAACCACATGGCCTCGGATTTACTGAGCGCCACGTCGAGGCCCAATCTCCTGATTTTGCCGACGACATGCGCCACCCCAGCCGTAGCAAGACGGGCAGACTCAGCAAAACTCCCCCCCGGGCCACGACCAACGTGTCGTCTGCGTAACAGATTACGCTCAGGCCCGGGAGGAGGGCACCCCTCAGCACCAGTCATACCCGATATTCCACAAAAGAGGGCCGAGCACCGACCCCTGTGGAAAACCGCGCACGACCGGGAACCGGTGCACGATCCCACCGTGTCCGGTACACGTGACTCTTACATTTGCTTAGCTGTCATTGTCAAGTTATATATGGTGTACGCACGGGTATATACGATCATCCTGCCTATTTCTGTCATAATATAGAATTAACGTTACTAAATTTATAATTATAGATATAACCAGAACTCTTGTTTTAGCATACTACCAATTTGTCTTGTAAAATAAGTACTTAACGCGTGCTCACGAAATACTTACACTATGATGAAATAGCATTGTGTAATAATAATCAAATATAATTTACGTAATAAACAGTACCTAGTAAGGTGTCTTGTGATTCCGCACGGGTGGGTACCACCATCCTGCCTATT
Organism: Bombyx mori; assembly: GCF_030269925.1. Classification (NCBI taxonomy): domain Eukaryota; kingdom Metazoa; phylum Arthropoda; class Insecta; order Lepidoptera; family Bombycidae; genus Bombyx; species Bombyx mori. The sequence goes on from NC_085111.1 coordinate 13,157,709, forward strand.
TCTGGCGTGAAGAAGTAACGCGTTTTGGTTTGATAAGTGGTACAGCAGGTGTACTATAAAACTGAGACTTAGAATTTGTCTCAAGCTGGGTGGTGGCATTTACGTCGTTGATTTATATGGGTTCCGATAGCCACTTAACACCAGATGGGTATGAGCTGGTCTAACCAAAATGAAAACTAAATTAACGGAAATTTCACCATTTGGAAATTTAAATTTAATATTCTTGTGCAGGCAAGAGCTAGTTGGTTCCGGAGGCTATTTTGCGAGGAATGTCACTGTGACAACTCCAGGTGGAAAACAACTACAAGCTAGAACATACCAAGAGACTGTAGATCCTCCTAAGTTGAAAGAGGGTGAATTATTGCCGGAGGACAGACGACCTTCTAACACCTATTTAGGGGTAACCTTAATTTTATTTCGTTTAGATTCCGGAATAAGTTCGATGATTCCACAGTATACCTATAATACATACATAAATATAGGTTATGATAAAGATGGAAGTCTAATTTTAATATTCCGATCACTGAGAGGATTAAAACAGAACCTAGGATCACTTTTGAGTCTGACACTTACTACTATTTATCTCAGTAACAGGTAGAGGTATCAAGTAGAAATTAGAATAAATACAAAGGTATACAGCGGTTTTCAGTCAAGCGATGATAAGCCATATTTGGTCATTCATGACATGGCGTAGGAAACTTCCCATTAACTTTTAATCATGAAATTTAGTATGAAGAACGGTTAGAACTAAAGAAAAATCTGAATATATTAAAAAAAAGATTTTTTATATTTGACGCTTAAGTTTTTTTATGATTTTCGAACAGTAAATTGGGTTAAGATGTTAGCATTGTCGTCTGTACATTTTCATTATTATTAAGCATGGCCACGAAACAAAAAAAAATTTTTTTTTCATGTTTCAGGTCATCATTCTTGGCGCTTTTGAATCAAACCTCCCATCGGAATACATTGGAAAGCTATTCAATTTCGTAACTAACGGTAATACAGCTTCAAAGCCGATATTGGAGCAACTTGGCTACCCTTTTAATGTTAAACACCTACAAGTATAATAAATAAATGTAATACTTACATATGTTATTCGTCATTTTATTCATTAGGTATAGAAAAAGGGAACTAGTTCAATGCATGTACCTGAACCCCCTTATTTAAAATTTATGGATCTAATTGTGTTTAATTATGAAATTGAAATAGGCGTGTAAATATTATTGTAACTTTTAATTAACCTATTTTTCAGTCTAAGTTGCATTGAGCATAAATATATGGCAATGTGTGGTTAACAAGAGTTTTTAGAGGCAGATTTTTTGTTTTTATTAGTTCCAACAAATGTAGCGAAATGTAGTTGAAAGCCAGGTTTTATTTTAAAAATTAACTGTATGCGACGTGAAAAGGGATTGGGTGCAGTATTATTCCACAAGGACTCGAACATAGAACAACCAATTGCTTTTGCTTCAAGTAAACTACGACCAGCGGAAATGAAATATTCCGTTATTGACCGTAAAGCTTTAGCAATAGTATTTGGTATTAAAAAAAATTATTAGTACTTGAGAGGAACGAAATTTAATCTAGTTATTTACATCTTATGAATTTAAAGAATATTGCATAAAACAGTCTATTTTATATGTTACATCATCTCCATATCATCCTCGGACAAATGGGCTGGCAGAACGCTTAGTCAGAGCATTCAAAATCAGAATGGCATCGGTAGACAACACAAATCTCAACCGCGGACTATTAGAATTTTTGTTTAAATACAGAAGCACTCCGCACTCGTCCACTGGTAAATCTCCAGCTGAAATGATGTTTGGACGAAAATTGAATTGCATACTTTCCAACATTCGGCCAGACAAAAGAAGATTAATGCATTATTTACAAGTAAAAGAAAATATTCGTATCACATCACTGAGTTACCGACCAAGTGACCAAGTATATATTAAAACACGCAATGATAAAATATGGGAACCAGCGGTAATTACATCCCGAAAACATAAATATTCATATATTGTTTCAACACCAGGAGGACTAGAAAAACGAAGACACGCTGATCACATCAGGCCACGCGAGTCCTCCACCTCAGAAACCCCGAGGAATGAAAGGGCGCATTCTTCTAGGCTCCCGGCGACTGCTTCTCCAGACATTGGAATGGAAACAACAATTAACGAAAGGCTACAAGAATTCGGCAGCAGTACCAATACCTACACCGCAGTTGCCTACAAATGTACAAATTTCTCCAAATTCACCTTCACAGCATTCTAAGTTATACTCCTCACCTGCTCCGGTCTCCACTCCTGTGCCATTTGCTCCGCTTCGCAGTAATCGACGTATACAGAAGCCCGCTGTCTAACTCTCTAAATGAGATGTAGATGGGGAGGAATGTTGTAACCTTCCTTTCCATATTCCATTATTTGAAATATACTTCGAACACATTGTCATTTTACCACCTATCATTATTATATTTTATGCTATGTCTTGAAAACCTTGTTTTATTATAGAGACAGATGTCGAACGCTGCAGAACGCGCCGATTGTGCCTCTTTGTCGCTCGTTACGCGCTGTCGCTTGCACTTCAAGCCTTAAATGGAACACCTCAATGAGTCATGTTTTTTCGTGCGTGCAGCCGGCTCCATCGAATTATAAGACGTTGTCACGTCAAAAAACTGTCAGCTCTGTAGGTAGGTACTATGGAGGGTAGAGGTAAGGAGAACCGTCTCTATGTGTAAAAAGTGGTAGTTTTCCAATTACAGCACAAGAGCGCATTATGCGGCATAATGCTCAACGTTGAATGTTCCAACTACAGCAACGCTAATGCGTAGCTGCGTACATAACGCGTAGCTCTGTAATTGGAAAACTACCTTTGTCCGTTAAAATCTGCTAAATAAGGGTGGCGCTACAGGAGCAACCGGGTAAAAAAGGCGCTGAAAGTTATTAAAATAAGATAGAAAAATAAAAAAGGACGAAAGAACTGTAAGCACTACAAAATCACAAAAGTATATTATTTAAAGCTGATAAGAAAATGCAATCGATGTCTCCACGTTTTACCACAGAAAGAAATTTAGGTTATATTGACGAAATTAGTTTGGAATGTCACTAACTACTCTAGTCATTAAATATATTAAGTTTCCTAACTCAGGACACTTCAATCAGTTAACAACTGCTCAATTCATATCATACCCTGTGGTTATGCTAGTGCCATTCTGGAGGATTTTTGAACTGTTATTTAATGCTGAAAGTGGGACACTTTTTCAAGCTTCTCCCATATGAAACGGTTCTTCTAACCTTTACCATTCATAGTATGTACTTAGGAGTAGTAGTAGTTTTATTTTTCCAAATGAAAAGGCAAATGTACCACACCATACAGCCTAATCTTTAATAAATATATATGTATATTTATGAAATATGATATTATGGAATGAAATGAAGCTGATTAATTTAATATGAAACATGGCTTGGTATGAAATGAATTGAAATCAGATGAGAAGATAGGATATGTGATATTTTTATGAAAAATTATAATATGGAGTGAAATGAATGAAGAATTTGAGACATTAATCAACTGGGATGAAATTAAATGAAATGAGATGAGATGATATGGGACGAAATATAATCTCAGTAAAATGGTGGTCGTTTACTGACATTTTTAGTGGACTTTTTGGAGGATCCCGAGAAGTTACGTCCAACGGCTTTGTTTCATTTTGCCACATTTTTGCACTTTCACAGATATTAAAAAGTTAATAAACCACCGTTATTACACATTTAAACCTGAAGAAACACTAAACAGACAAAATAAAACCAATCGCACAACTTTACACCTCGCGTTCCCGCCAAAAAGTTCCACCGTAGAGCCAGCTTTGTTTCCTTTTTTTAAGGGATTATATGACCTGGTATTTAAGACCTTTAGGTGAAGTCATATTTTAATTTATATTCTTATTTTTATGAAAAATGATATTATGGGGTCAAATTAAATGAAATGAGATGATATGGGATGAAATATAATCTTAGTAACATGGTGGTCATTTACGGAGACTTTTTCAGTGGACTTTTAGTACGATCCTGAGAAGTTACGTCCAGCGGCTTTGTTTTATTTTCTCATATTTGTGCACTTTTACATATGCTAAATAGTTAATAAATCAACTTATTGCACATATAAACCCGAAGAAACACTAAGTAGACAAATTAAAACAAATCACATAAATTCACTCCTCGCGTTCCCGCCAAAAAGTCCGCTTCGATTCCATAAAAGTTATGGTCATAGATTGGACACATTATATTAATCATATTTCGTTAAAATTATTACACACATAGATTATACACTTAATATATTATTACACATATGGTACGGTACCACATACCTTCATCTAAAGATTTAAGTTTTTCGTTGTAATAAAACTATATAAATATAAAATCTTATTAGGGCAGTGGTGTGCCTATTTTGTGTTATGATCTGATAGAAGTGATGTTTTTGATGATATGATTTAGTAGAAAGAGTAACAGCTTACTTAGGATACTTAAATTAAAAAATGCCTCATTATTTACTAAGATTAATAATATATTGTATCCATAACTATTCGTGATAGTGGAGTTAAGGCGGTAACAATTATTAATATACAGTTTATGTTTATGTTTTACATGTTTTATTTGAATATATTTCATTGGTGAAGCATGCAATTAATATTGCATTATGTCGATGAATTACATGTTCGGAATATCGGTCTTTCTGCTTTGTTTAGTCCTACTCAATATTTACTTCTTCTACAATCTTAGTACGACCAAACCTACACCTTTAATTCAATCACGGAAAGCAGAAGCTATGCAAAATGTCCATAAAGAAATTAATGATCATTTCGCACACTTAAAAAAACAGTACAAGATTAAAACATCTAAATTTATACCTGTACAACAAGCTCTAATTGCATCACTCAATTCCACCATTACTGAATTAGAAAATATTTGGAATACTGTGGATAATGTAAGTATTATTTTTTTTTCAAGTCAAATTATTTCCTAGCCATTATCAATAAATAAACGACTCTGACGATTCATGAGGTAACTTGATTATTTTGTAGACAGCGAAGTACTAAACTCATTAGTAAAATGACAAAATGAGAGATAAAAAAAATAAAGATATAAAACAACATTCTTTTCAGATATGGCAGCTGAAAGTTTAACAAGACTTATTGATACTTTAAATTGACATCTCCCTGGTGTCAGGCTAAATCAACATTAATGCCTTTTCTTAACAGTTCAAATGTAAAGAGATGTAATTTTTGAGACTTCTGTGGTATCATGTCATATCAAAGCAACGGTGCACAAAACACTCATGCTTTGTTTGTTTGATTTGATTCAGTCATCATGATTTGGTGAAAATGTATCTCGCAATCAATATTACTAATTTGCCTAAATAAAGTCTTATAGTAATAATAAATATGTTGCATATTTATACACAATAGACATTTCACATAATATGCAATATTTATCTTTGCAATGACAGGTCTGTTTTGTTTGGTATTAGTTAATGTTTTTAAATAAACTACTTTCCTTACTTACTTAATTAGGTTTACTCCATTCAAATAGCTAAGGAAATTTTTATTATGATATTTTATTCAAAATTTTAATCTTTAAAGGGCTCTCGTGTAAAGTTGGAAAATAATCCTGGTCTGAACCCAAACTTAGTATTGTGCAATTTTATTTATTGAGCCAAACGATTACCTTGCAAACCATCAAGCAGTTTTGCAATGAATAGTAATAAGTACTGATGCCAGTGAATAGTAATAAGAAATATGTATATTTTTTTTAATAAGCAAACTAGGAAATATATTTTAGTAAACACATTGTTTATTTTGTTTCAGTGGGTTGATAATGAATCTCTGTTTCCTGATAAAAATGGAGATCCTGGAAGAATACTTCATGCAATAAAATCTTCACCGATAGCACTAGTAGATAATGCACCAAAGGGGACACAATTGAAACTGTTACTTATTTTAGAGGTAATTTAAATGAAATCCAGTTATTGTTTCTGTTTTGTTATTTTTAGACTTGAAATATAACTTAAGTCAAGGGCTATTTGTTACTGGGGCTGCCCTCTACGAATCTTAGTGCTGGTATTTGTGTCACCTTATTCTTTGAATTGAATTAATTTAATGCTGTAGATATTAACTCTTTATTTATTCATTCCCTCTGGATAGTTCGTTGTGTTTGTGGATTGTGTTATATGTTGCTTCCACCTTACTATATTTAATTTTTACTTTATTACCTTGTGCATATACGACAGCTTGCTGCTGTAAGCTGAAAACTTTGTTAACAGTTTCTTAAAGTATGGGGATCTTATGAGTATAGAGTACACGTCATCAACTTTTTCAATACTTTTAGGTTTTATGACAATACATTTTTACTGATTATATGTGACTCGCTCTCAGTTGACTAAGAATTCTTTCAATACAGAAATAGTTGCTATATAGAGCAGTGTTAAATTAAAATTCCTTCTTAAAATATGCAATACTTGACATTACTGAATCCAGAATTACAGGCTGCTGAGAAAATTATTAGAACCACCATACATTCTGTGCTAAGTAATTAATTGTCTTAGACATTGAGGCACATAATAAAAAAAAATTTATAATTATATTCATGAAGTTATATTGAAGAAAACAAATAGTTTTTATCCACTAAATTTAACACTGCACAATTTACTTAGGTAGGTATAAACAAGATTATACTATTTCAATAAATTCATATTTTAATTTCAGAGTAAACAAAAGGTTTTGTTTAAACCAAAAAGGTATAATTTGACTGAAGTTATCAAAGGACCAGTATATGCAGGCTTTGATAGGTATAACTCAGAAGTATTTGCATATTACCTTGGGATGGTACTCAATATGCGATGGATAGCACCTGCTGTAACTATGAGGATAAATGTCGAAAATGATATTCTCCCTGTTGCGACACTCGGTTTGAAGAACACAATGGTGAAAAATGGTAAAGAAGAATGGTAAACATCTTAAAAATCTCTGCTACTAGTGTTTTTGTACCAACTTTCGAAAGTAAATTAATGCTGCTGCATTGAAATCACCATATAATATTAATCTGGTGCTTCAGGAAAAATGTCCAAAATAATGCTGCATGAATTAAAAAAAAAGATGTTGATAAACTTCCTTCATTATATTACGTCATACATGTTTGTTCTTTTGTCCAAATAGAAGTTGGTGCAACATGTATTTACGGAAAATGTTACTATTGCAAAATAAATGAGACTGTGTGCCCTGACAACACGGGGGTCCTTGAAGGGGCAGCAATATTGTACCTTGAAAAGCAGTTCAAAGTTCACAAATCACCATGGAGACGATCTTATAGTCGTAAGAAAATGGACTGGGAAAAAGATACTGACTTTTGTAAGTGAGTAATCACAGACTTTAACAATTTGCAAATTTATGAAGAACCATATTAGAATAAATGAAGTTAAGTAAGGAAGGTTTTCAATACTTCAAACCTATAAATGCAAGTCACAGTACCACAGAAGACTTGATTAATAGGCTGATAAGTATGTAATAATTATTACTAACAATATTTATTGTTCATTTATTTATTTACTTGTATTTATTACACTGCATCATCTACATCACTTCCATTGGCGGATTTACGGCTGTCTGGTGTAGTCGTAAGTGACATACATGGTCACTACATAAGGGGGTCGCGGGTTCGAATCCCGCCAAGGGAAGATATTTCTATGATAAATATAAAATGTCTTTTCCAGGGTTATGGATGTATATTATATATATGTATGTGTATAATATGTATGTATAATGTAACACAAGTTCTTTACGAACTTAGCACGGGACCAGTTAATGTGGCGTGATTGTTATTAAATATTTATTTAATGCCTAATATATTATCTACCAGTCAACCAAAGGTTGTGCATATCAAATAATATTACTAGCTAGGCATACTTTTAAAACTCATAAAGAGATCACCTAAATCTATTAAAAGTGCATTAAAATTTAGAAACTTATCGTCAGGACTATTAAAGTTCGTCAATATGTCTTCTTTCAGTATTGGTGCTAACCGCATTACCAATATGGAAAACAAGTCTTCATGACCCAAAAGATAAGACGTATGGTGTATTAATATCAAACGATGAATATCAATACGTCAAAAGTATATAAACACTCGGAAATATTGACGAATTTGAATAATTATTCAATTATTGTGAATATGTATAAAAGTTAAGGTTCCTCTATAGTTAGATTTTGACACTACGTAAATAAGATAGTTAAATTGACAGAATACTCAACACTGACTTTTGAAAGTCGTCGTGGCCTAAAGGATAAGACGTCCGGTGCATTCGTATGAAGCGATGCACCGGTGTTCGAATCCCGCAGGCGGGTACCAATTTTTCTAATGAAATACGTACTCAACAAATGTTAACGATTGACTTCCACGGTGAAGGAATAACATCGTGTAATAAAAACGAAACCCGCAAAATTATAATTTGCGTAATTACTGGTGGTAGGACCTCTTGGGAGTCCACACGGGTAGGTACCACCACCCCGCCTATTTCCGCCGTGAAGCAGTAATGCGTTTCGGTTTGAAAGGTGGGGCAGCCGTTGTAACTATACTTGAGACCTTAGAACTTATTTCTCAAGGTAGGTGGCGCATTCACGTTGTAGATGTATATGGGCTCCAGTAACCGCTTAACACCAGGTGGGCTGTGAGCTCGTCCACCCATCTAAGCAATAAAAAAATATATTAAAGTAACAGCTGGAGGTTTCAGTTTTACAACATCTACTTAAAAAATGAAATAAATAAAAATGAAAATAAAGACTTCTAACTTTAACTCTTTTTCAGGAAATTGTCTCATACATTAAGCCTGCAACGAATTCTAAATTTGATTGACGTTGCCATATTTGATTTCTTAATACAAAACGGCGACAGACATCATTATGAAGTCTATAAAAACAGAATAGTTATACTGGACAATGGCAAAGGTTTAGGAAATCCAATGGTTGATATTTTGGATGTCTTGGCTCCACTCTATCAATGTTGCATGTAAGTACTGAGACCCGCAATTTGAGTCTATTCTTAGAATTACTCATCCATATAATATTATAGTTTTTTATCCGCTATTACCTCGAAATTATATTAACTGAGTTTTAGATTGAATAGAAGTATATTAATTTGTTTTATTTTCATTCAGAATTAATCTACAGACGTGGCAGAACTTACAACTGCTGTCAGGTGGAAGCCTCACTGAGACAATCAAAATTCTTTCTTCATTCCAAGGAGAAAAACTTGCCACAGAAGAACACTTTGAAGCAATTGAACGAAGACTACTTAAGGTGTACGCGACTGTACAATATTGTATTGAAAAATACGGCACTGAAAAAGTTTTTAAACATAATATTGAAGTATGAATTGTTTTCATGAACTAAGGATGAGTTGATTGTAGAAATCTGAACTTAAATGCAATAAAAACAAACTACTAAAGAATGAAGTTGTTTACATAGTACACTTAATAGGTTGGGCAAAAAGTCTTCGCATTATAGTATGTGAACTTGTAATAAAATCTCTTTGGCTATACTATTTATATCTGGCTGGTTTTGGTATCATTAAAAGCTTAAATTTTAAAGAAGATAATTCCAAATTCAAATTAGGAAAATGTGTGATTTTTATTTATTTTTCGTACTGTCAAGATGAGTGCATCTAATGAAGAAATTCGATACATTTAAAAATTTTGCTACAAAAAAGGTAAATATGCAACGCAAGTTGCGAAAAAAAATTGCGATGTTTATAGACCTATATAGTACAGTGTCTGTGAGAGTAGCGCAGATTTGGTTTAAGCGTTTTCAATCCGGAAATTTTGATGTCAAAGATGCACGTCGCTCTGGTTGCTCTATTACGGATAAAATTGATAGCATTTTTGAAAAAGTGGAGCAAGATCGGCATAATAACAGTAGTTACGACGTAGCTGAAGAACTGGGAATTGACCACAAAACAGTTTTGGCGCATTTAAATAAAACTAGGTACACAAAAAAGCTCGATATTTGGGTATCTCACGAGCTCACTGAAAGAAACCTAATGAACCGGCGCACTCATTTATGATTATTTATTACGACGTAATAAAACCGAACCATTTTTGAAGAATCTGATAACTGGTGATTTGAGAGAAAGCGGCCGGAATTAATCAACAGAAGGGGTGTGGTTTTTCATCATGATAACGCTAGACCTCACACAGCTTCACCCTAACGTGTAGGCGAGCTCACGGGGCTCAAACCTGAGTGGTGCTAACATTGGCCCTATAAAGAGCAGTGCTTCGCAGAATCTACCAGCGGATCGGAAACGCGACCCACTGAGGAGAAGATCCGGGGAGAAACTCAGTGGGCTGTGTCTGTGGGTTAACTCGCTCGTCGAGCCTTTCGTGGTAAGCGACGGGTTCGACGAGGACGGTGACTGGTGCTTGTGGTACTTAAAAATACCGTTAATGGATCGGGAGGATCCGTAATAACGTGTTTTGGGCGACGTCGACTGTTTACCATTCGGTCTACAGGATCGGGTATGGGGACGCGTCACTTATACTATACTTGAGTCGTCTATTATCAAAGGTGGCAATCTGTGCATTTGGACAATTTTTTTTTATTGATATGTCAATACAGATTGATTGAATATAATCGTCTCCTTCAAAGAATACGGTTCAAAACCTGCATTAAATAAAGGTTAATAATTAACCTGTTATTTATCTAAGATGTCGTTCCGAAGAGTTTTGTGACTGCCAGTGGAATACAAAGTCAATAATTCGTTTTTCTGATTTACCAATCATTGTCCAAAAGTCAGATTGCCGCCTTTGATAATAGTCGACTCACTTTTGGTATTACTCAAACACAAATCGAAAACAATAATAAAAAATGGACCAGTGCTGCCAACTCTCCAGTGTTAGCAACACTGGTCCATTCTCTAAATTTTATAAATATGTCATAGAATAAACACTATTGCCCAGTAATTTCTCAAAAGGTATCACCTTTTCTCCTTACCCATTTTCTCATCGTCTTAATCACGCAGTAACTAATATAATATATTAATATGTGGTCATGATTACCGTAAACCTTTAAAACATTTTTTTTAGTGTGAATGAGTCCGATGACGTGTCTTACCATATCTCGCCATCTCTCCATATTTAAAGCCATGCTGCTGCACTTATTTAGGAGTCCTCCACTGTAATCCTGAATTAGTCAGCCTACTAGTGTCGGTGCACATTATACTTTAATCTTTTGGCGCAAACGCGAAACATTGACGGTGTGGGAATTCATTCACTTTGTCTTACTTTTTCTTCAGATTTAGATGTGTAATAATGATGTCTCATAACTGTTTAGCATAATAGGTGAAAATGCTAAAGTGTAGGAAAATAAAATAAAATAACCGAATGTGACTACTTGGGTTCTTCGAAAAGTAAATTGAGCACTCAGTCAATTTCACCATCTTACTGAGAAGTTACTTCATTTTATTTGACCCAACACCTACGGTGTTATCTCATCTCAGTTTATTTAAATTATTTACATTTCATTGGTTTTTAACTTGGTTGTATGAGAAATATTCCCTTTGCCAGGATAATTGCAAATCAAACAAAAAACCTCAAAACTTAGAAACATCTTTTAAACAAAAATTGATTAGAGATAGTATTAGATACTAGGAACCTACATATCTCTATATGTATATATAATAAACTACATAGCTAATTAAATATTATTTAATGGATTTTAGACTTTTGGATGAAAATATTTTTAATTAATGTTGAATTCATTTTCACGTAAGATGATGGATCCGATCAAAGATACCTTTTTGTATTTTGCGTATGGGAGTAATTTGTTTAAAAAACGTATCCGTATCAACAATCCAACAGCTGAGTTTTTAGGAGTTGGCAGACTTGATGTAAGTTTTGCTCTTAAAAGATATATTGAAAAAATTACAATATAATTTTAGTAGTAGTACATAGTGATTATTGAATGGTTGCACCATATATAATGCACTTAATAGTTGCACTGGTAAACTACTAAATAAATGTAAGTTATTTTAATTTTAGATGTTGCATTTTAGAATCATCAATTAGATTTTATAAAATATTCTGAACATTGGAGAGGCGCATCAGCAACTATTATACCCACTGAACATGCCCATGTTTGGGGAGCAATATGGAGACTACATGATCAAGATTTACCATCATTAGACAGGTAGGGTCTATTTTTCTGAACAGTTTATTATATTTGTAATTTTTTATCGCTTTTATGTCAGATATTGCTGAATGTCGAATTTTTCAGTATTGAGGAGAGATTCGTGTAACATACAAATAAGTAATCTCATTTTTCTATTAATCAGATGTAATCTAAATACTGTTATTTATTTTGTTTTCAGACAAGAAGGTGTTGATACAAACTGGTATTTTGCTAAATCTGTAAATGTTATGACTTCTGATGGTGTTTCAGTTCAATGTCGAACATATCAACAAACTATTAATCCACCTTTACGGAAAAATGGTGAAGAATTACCTCTCGAAAGAAGGCCTTGCATTACTTATTTAGATTGTATTATTAAGGGAGCTGTTGAGTGTGAATTACCTGAATATTATATTGAAGAGCTTAAAAAAATACCCCACAATGGACAAATAGCTTCAGCTAAAATGTTAGAGAAATTAAATTCACAGTAATTTTTTTTACAAAATAATCTAAATCTTAATAATGAATTGACTGATTACAAAATTTTATTGTAACTGTTAAACATTAAATAAATTGTATATTTTCAAGTCGACTTTCATTTATGAATTGTTTTTGTATTGTAACCTATTGTTTACGTAAAAGTTATTAGTGTTTTAACATTAGCACTTTTGTTTAAAAAGCCATGTGACCATATTAGTAACATTATAATATTTATGACTGAGCAGCAACTAATTATCATACTATACAAAGTTCACAACAATATTTATGCAGATATATTTATATTTTTACTATGCCTACTGTTCATTGCCATACAGGTATTGTCACTATCTTTTTTTTGCTAAGCCATCATGCACCTTGTTAAAGGAGGTAAGACTGCTCTCATGTTCCTTATAGAAAGAGAAAGTCATTATTACAAGGTAGTAAATCTTAAATAATATTTCATAAAATTCACCCTTTCATTCTTTTTCATAAATGGCATGTAAAATATTACAAAGAATTAAAAGTTGGTATTTATTAGAAATGGAAAAAGTCAGATTGTCTCACATCGACCAGTAATCTAAGACAGGGTGCAACGGTAGGGAGCGACTTGGCTCTGCCCCTGGCATTGCTGACGTCCATGAGCGACGGTGACCACTCACCATCAGGTGGGCCGTATGCTCCTCTGCCTATACGGCAATAAAAAATAAAAAAAGTCCCATATATAAAGTGTATTTATATAAGGGATGCAAAACTTAATTGTATGCCTCAATCTTATTCAATATGCTAAGGAGGGTAGAAGTAAAGTCACCATCTTATTGTATTAGAAAGTTTCTGCTGAAAGGGGGCAAATTAAGGCGGCGCCACATTAAAATGTTTTTCAAATGGAAAGATTTTAAAAACACCACCATAAATTATATTTTTGTAATATTACGTATGCTGCTCTGGCATATGTCTTATCAAGCTCCAAGAATTTTCTAACGCAGCCACATAGAAAAAATATTGGAGCAGTCTAAAGTTTTTTTCCATCTTCCACTATTTAAAACAGTAACTGAATTTCTAAAAGTCTAAATAGAAGTAAATAATAAATCAGATTACAAACTATTTGACGAATTTACCTTTTTCTCGAATTTTGATTTTCTTTCATAGAGAATACATCGTTATCTTTGCTTGAACCTGACCATAATCTATGAACCTGACACGACGAATGCAGAAATAGAGCTAGTTATAGTCACTCGAAAATAGTCCATAAACTATACATTTTAGGAACTTCAAAGATGTAAACATCTCAACAGAAAATTATGAAAATGTACGAGCCTGATACTTTCTTATATTATTCTTATGGAGCCAATTTATTAACATCCAGAATACACATGCACAACCCTACAGCCGAGTTTTTATCCATAGCAAGACTAGACGTAAGTTCTATTAAGTTACCGTCTAGTCTATCTATCTATTATATTAAGTTATTAGTTATTATATTGTTGCAACTGATGAGCTTACCCGGTGTTAAGATAAAGAGCTCATAATTCCGAATTGAACGCGCGCTAGACATGAAATCGAGGTTTCCAAAAAAATTTATTAAATTCACCTGTCCCATTACCGCTTAGACATCAAATGTTTTTGATGGAAGATAAAAAGCACATTAATTCTTTTTAAGAACTATAGGTTGGATTTTATAACATATTCAAAATTCTTGGGAGGTCCTACTGGAACATTAGTGCCAACAGCTAATGCACACGTTTGGGGTGCCATTTGGCGTTTGCACATCAACGATATGACATCCCTGGATGCGTGAGTTCATATTTTATTTATTTATTTATTTAAACGTGTATGGTAATGAAGTACCAATATAGTAAATCAAAATTGTTAATGTTAATGTTGTAACTTTAATGTTGTAAACGACTTATACCAGTAGTAATTAACTGATGTCCTAATAAAAAGTGCACTTTAAAATACTAATAGTGAAATGAAAACTGAAATTGCTTACAGTCAAAAACTTGTTGAAGTAAAAAAATATTACATAAAATATGTCAAAGTTCTCACGCCATACATGGGGACGTTTTTATGTAGAGCATACATACAGACCGTTAATCCTTTGCCGAGAAGTGATAACGACGTCATCCCCATAGAAAACTGGCCATCGAGAACATATAAAAAGGTCATAATATTGGGGGCTTTGGAACACGGGCTACCAAATTATTATATAGAATATTTAAAGAAATTAAAACATAATGGCGAAGAAGCATACTGGAGAGCAGCGTGTCTATTAAAACGCTATTCCGAAAATGAACCATGCCAATGTAGAGTTCCAGGGAGAATACCAAGAAGGCCACTTAAACTAGATATGAACATGTTACGAAACAAAAAAATCGAAAAAATAAACATTTTAAAAAACAATATTTATTTACAATAAATACTCATATTTGAGGCGGAAGGTTAAGTGTTTTTTTTTGTATTTTTTTTATTTTAAACAATTCCACAATTTCATAACATTTTTATTAATATAAATAATAAAGTTATTTTAGGTACTCGGTCCTGATTTATTTAATATTTATAAAGTCATATGTATACTACATTAATAGTTTGGTGAATTTGTATTTAAAAATTGAGCATATAGCACAACGCTACCCCGACACTAGATCACAAGTACTCACATATCACACAACAAGGAAATCATTTAGTCAGTCAATAAGTTACGAAAAATATTACACTAAAATGAGGTAATCTAACTGCCTTGATTAATGAAAAATCTTAAATGACATTAAATACTGATAAACAAAAACATTAAAATAACCAAACGAAACCATAATATTTGAGTTCGCACAGAACGCTGTGCGAGGCAACGTTGTGCGAGACTAATCTAACCGGAACCACTCCATTTACTCTCTCCTCGTATTTCAGTAAAAGTACTGATTACAAATTTAGAGAAAGTCTGAAAGTGGCGCGTTTGGAATTGTATGGTATGGTAAATGAGGTTGGTAAGAGAGTGTTAATTATGAATGTGGAAGGATATAGAGGAAATGGAAGACCTAAGAAGAAACGGATGGATTGCGTGAAAGACGATATGTGTAAGAGGGTAGTGAGCGAAGAAATGGTATATGATAGAGGAGAAGGAGAAAACATGTTACGCCGACCTTAGGTGACTAGGAGAAGGGCAGGAGAATGATGATACTAATTACAAATTTAATTATAATCACACTAGCGCTATGCAAAACATCAATTGAGGCCGTCAGAGCAAAAGTGGCCTAATCCAAAATTTTTCATATTCGTGTCGTGCTTATATATTGCAATTTATTTAAAACATAATAAATTTTGATGCAAAACTGTCCTATCCCTAGTTTCACCCATAAATAACAGATGGCTTAGTAAACATTATTTTTACGCGTATTATTTTTGACCACGAAGCAGTGTAAAAGTAAATTCAAAACTCGTTATCTTCATGCTGACTATGGTAAGTTTAGGCCGCTTTTGCGCTGACGGCCTCAATTATTATTTGCGGTGGCGGACAGTTGGAGACGAGCAGTGGAGTGGTTTGGCGGTTTAGTTTCAGGAACTGCGAGGCCGTAAAAAGCGGCTTGCCACTTCGGTTACAACGATGCCAAACCTTCCAGAGCGCTGAGAGATCTCATCCGATAAACAGGTGCGATACGTTGTTCACCGCTCTGGAACATCGGCCCATATATGTGGAGCTAACAGTACAGATAATACACTTAATAACATACGCTTAGTGGTTATCTACAGTATATTTCCATTAATTGAGCAAAAGGCACTATGCAATATACAAAAATAAACGGTTTTTTTTTTCAATGAATTCCCTTTTTTTTTCAATATAACATATTTGACTAATGAAAGTTAGTTATCAACGATGCAACGTGCCTTGAGCCCCGACGATCAGACGACTTAGTGTACCCATAACATATCCCATGCCGGTCGCACTGCACTCCACTCCAAAACCCCAGTTCCAAATAAAACTCAACATTAGTCAGTGCGGACGGAAAATTATCTAAACAAAAAAACAAAAATACAATCGGCAAGCCATTCGCTATACATCTAAACCAGCATTATAATATTCTTCCGGCTAAGAGATTTTTAATTGTGTTAAGGAATAATGTTACTTGCGTTTTGTGAATTACTTTAATTAATTTTCGATTAACTATTCATTCGTATACCGTCAATTTCGATCAAACAGTGTCTTTACCACAATCAAAAATTCTGCATTCATTTAAAGGCTGGACGTCTGAAGGCACTCGTTTTTACCCTTACATCAATATATTTTTTTTTAGTTTTCATTAAAACCAGAAACTATTCGTGTCTTGTAAATCGAATTTAATATTTTGTCGTATGTTGCAAACTAACTTTCGATGATTTTAATAAGTTTACATCGCGAATTTACCGAATGTATAATAATAATAATAATAATAACAATAACGGTTTTGTGTAGATATAGATCTCGGGCATGTGATAGCGGGTGTAAAGACACCGTTTCTGAAAACCAAATCGAAAATATATAATCGAAACATATTTTATAAATGCTTCCTGCACTGCACGCAATGTAACGCAAATATATCAAATGACTCGCGGGGTCAACGGTCTTGTATGAACATAGCAAGTAATGCCGTTTCAGCTTCGAGCACATATCCCTTACATATTGTAAGGATCAAATAGTACTGATAAAGTGACAAAATAGTTGATTGAATTGAAAGAAAAATACACTAAAAAAACACTGCATTTGTATTTAGCAATAAAAGACATCAAAAAGAACTTTCTTGTATCATTTCATTATCATTAATATAACAAATCGCCTTCTTTTTTTTTTGTAGATTTTAGCAGGTAATCTACACTGACTTTGAAATACCAATTAGTCTTATTTCGACTACAAATAATACAAAAATTTTAATTCAAAGGCGAAGTTACAAAAGCCGTCATTATATACCACATAGGTACCATATCATTATATAAACATATTTCATACAATACGTCTTGCTAAAAGATATCTCATTATGAGTCAAATATCAAATTTAGCACAACTCTTAGACGACGGAGCTTTGTAATAACATTGTTATCGAAATGAAAAAAGCTTTTGTATGTACTTTCTCTTACTTTTATACTGAAATACAATTTCATTGTCGTTTTAGGATGTGTATTGTCGGAGTTTTTTTTTTTTTTTTTCATTAATGCAACTTTTTAATAATTGATAAAAATATCAAATTACAACATTATACATGACTTTAAATAAAACAAAAACCGTTGTCTATTTCATTCATTTTCAATCAACCACTCTGTCATTTATTTTGTTACAGAACTATACAATTATTAGTCCTTCGTGTGAAGTATACTTATGAAACTGTTTTAAGTATACTTGACGTCCTCAAGATGGATACAAAGCATTAAAATTTTTATATTTTTTTCCCAAAGAAATTGGCTGTTCATACACACATAATTTTTTTTTATCTTGTAAAAATATACTCGTTAAATGATCAACATCTAATAGTAATTATTAATCTAGGCCAAATACAATAATATGGTGTTAGTTCAAGTATTCTTTTTTTTTTTTCATTTTAACCAATTTAAGTTGTATTATTTGTTTTACCTATTTTATATGATATTAAATAATTATAGTAACTTTTACACTCATGTTTGATGTGGAAAAAAATATTGGCGTGTTTCAGTTAAAGTTTTATATAAGTTTTTTTCAACAGCACAAAATCTATTTAAAACTACACGGTATAATTTGTATGTAAATTGAATTTGTTTATTTAATTATAAATAGATATTTAATCGTAATGTACCTATATCATTTTTATAACAGCAATAATCAAAGTACTATTTTTTCGTTTGTCAGTATGGAACTTTTTTTTTTATGTGAGTATTATAAAGTGTTGCGCGAATCCGGCGACAAGCACGCGAGTGACGGACCCGCTACGTTACACTTTCAACAAAAAGTGTTGCAACAACAATAACAACATGACAACGCAGCGGGGCCGCCCCCCGCGCCGCCCGCCCCTCGCCCCTCGGTCCGAATATCGATCAATTAAATTAATTTGTACAAATTTACTCTCACGCACCAATATTATCATATTAAACACACTATACATCTTATAGGGTAGTCTTAACATTAATAGGCTATGTCAAAGGACACTGTTACAACTATCGTAATGAGGTACAATTTATAGGATAAATATCGAGAGGCGTCGTATCAAACGTTTAATATACGCTTCCGATGCTAAAACATATTCTCACCGAATTTTATTAAGTTTCCTGTTCGATACTACTACTGTTCTTTAGTTATTTTCAAATTGTGCACTTAAAATTTTAATTTACTTTTTAACTCGAACATTCTTCTCTGCTGGCACGCTCCTTGTGCAATAAATTAATGTAATAAATGCAGAGAGGATGGAGGAACGGTCCTCGTTAAGGATAAATTTAAACTAGTATCGAAAAAAAAAAACAGAGTCGACGACCTCGGTTCGGTCTCATTGAAGTCACACAGTGACAGTGTAGAGGGCGGTCAAGTATGGAGACGAACTTTTAAATACAATATCTACACCCGCGTCCGTCCCCGCCGCGCCCTCCACGGGTCAGTCGCGACACGAACCGAGCCCACCGTCCGGCAACACTCCGATCCGTACTACAAGTTAATATTTACATCGCCGTCCGCGTGGAGACGTACTCGTATTCAATAAATAAAAAAAACGCATCGAAGATTTTACTAGCTACGCTTAGAAACTATGATTCGATGAGTCGGGCGCCGAGACGTCCGACCTGAGGTAGATAGAGGTTTCGCGGAAGCACGCGCGCGGCTGCCTACACCTACCCCCCTTCCGGCGCGACTCCGCCACCATCGCGCTGTACCCTTACGCAGTCCCAGGATCGTCATATATACGTAGGGACATTGTTTCGGGCTAAGGGTACGCATGTTCGTTTACAGGTGGGAGGAGTTTCGCTCGATTCGGGTATCAGTGGTTTCGAAAACGGGCAGAGTGCGAGTCGCGCAGTACGCCGTTGGGTCCCTTGATGGCCGGTGCGGGTGCGAGTATGGGGGCGGGGGAGGTGCCGGGCGGAGGGAGGGGCTGCAGAGGCTCGGCCGCCGCGTCGTCGGAGCCCCGGGACCGCAGAGAGGACAGCTCCCGCACCCAGGACGCGAGCCGCCCCGACACACCGAACAGGTTCGACACGGAGCCCGTCGCCACCGCACCCACGTCCACCTCCGGGAGCTCTTGTTCCTCATCTGTATCACGACGAACATGAATTAATTTGCGATACAAAACATAAGACAAAGGGAAGCATTCTACTATTTCGATTTTGCACTACGATAGATTTAATTTAGAACTTAATCGATAGGTACTATCATAATTTAGCATAACTGTACCTAATGAAGAACCTACTTTAAAAAAAAAAGTAATCTAATGATTTTCGTTATATAAATGTCCTCGTTCATGCATGAAATTTGGAAAAAATCAAAGGCTTCTACATACATAAAATTCTAATCGCTAACATGGTTCACTCAGGAAATGATAACAAAAGTGCTTATTGCTCATTTTAATCCGGCATGCATGCACTACTTACAGTTTCTCATTGTGCCGGGGGCTTGACACAAACGTCTATTGTTGGCATGAATGTAAAAGAAAATATTTAACAAATAACTTAATTATAGTATAAAAACATTCTAAAATATAATCAATGTTATCATTTACTGCAGTGTACCTTTTCTGTGCAATTAAATGATCATGCTAATTGATTGTTGAAAACCCATAATGGTTTACCATCAGCATGGATTGAAATAATATTTTTAAAATTTATGTCATGTACAAAGAATGGAGCTGTAAATATAAATTGTCTATCAAAAAGTGTATTTCACATTCATCTGGTCAATAACATGCACTTCTAGCTTCAGCAACATTTAGGCAGACTGACTGTGAAGTTAAAAGTATGACGTCTATGTGTGTAAATATTGTATATGATAAATATAAAGACGATGTAACTAATTTTATACACTGCATTCGTTAAACACAATAAACGTTCATCAAATCATTCAGTAAAAACAATTACAATGATTCATCGCTAGTTTTTGGTGGAATAAATGAAATCGACATGCAATGGAAAAGAAAAAACGTTCAAGTATATAGAAAAGTTACGGTGGCATAGTTATTTTTTACAGCATTTAAAAAAAAACTCATACAATTGTCACAATAAATGTAATGCATTGAAAATGTACTAATGTATTATAAAGCATATTTATATTTAATAGGTAAAAACTAAATAAGTATGTTCCATTTTCTCCTCTATTTGTTTTCCAAACTTCTTTCTTTTTAGTAGCTATTTATTGTATGAGCTTTTGTGTTATCATGGAAATCAGTTACATTGTGTCTTTTTTCAAAATCAACGAAACAAAAGAGAAAATGTAGTACGTAAAATCTAAATCTTGAGGAATCAATGATTATGGTCAAATTTCTATCATTAGGCGAACACTGGCATGTTAATGTTTTACAAACAACTAAAACTATGAAACGGAATAATGCGACTTTTTTTGTCTCCATTACTCCATGCTGGTTGTCAATTTTACTTGAAGTTTTAATTGAATAAAAAAAATTAATTGTTAGGGTCACTAACCTAGCGCAGATCGCTGGAGAGCGTACAACTCCTGGCCCTGCGGCGAGTGGAAGAAGCTGCGGTGGCGGAAGTAGGGCATGGCGTGCGGCACCAGGTCGGCCACCAGCTGCAGGAAGGTGGGGCGCGCGGAGGGGCGGTGCGTCCAGCACGCGCGCATGAGCTCGTACAGCCGGTCCGGGCACTGCTCCGGCCGCTCCATGACCCCGCCCTCCACCACGTACCGCAGCACCTGCTCGTTCGACAACCCCTGCCAAACCAAACCAACAATCATTCGATCGCCTCGTTGGCAGAGTGACTAGTGACACTGACCGTTTTTTACACGCTTTATATTAGCTTCACTTGTATGTACGTTTGTAACTGACTCATTTAGACGCGATTTTGACCCACTTTAAACCACACTTTTCCGTAGTGAAAATTAACCTACAGACACAGCCCACTGAGTTTCTCGCCGGATATCCTCAGTGGGTCGCGTTTCCGATCCGGTGGTAGATTCAGCGAAGCAATACCCTTGCTAGGGCTAGTGTTAACAAAATTGCCAGGCTGAGCCCCGTGAGCTCACTTATTCGTACAGTGAAGCTAGGGTAATCCTTCGAGATTTCTAGCATAGCTAGGGGGGAAAAAAGTAAAGAAACAACGAACGTTTCCATTGCTCGCTGTGTGACGTTTGCTTACGACGGCCTCTACTGAACAATGGTCATGCACTCGGTGGTGACTCAGAGTTATGATTACCTGATAGGGTTGCATCGCGAGCGTTGCCATCTCCCACAAAACAACCCCGTAACTCCAAGCGTCACTGCTACTGGAAAAGACCTGGAAACCGAATGAGAACATTAAGTCGTTTCGTCAGTAGACGACTATGTATTTATTAGAAGCCAGCGCGCGACACTTACCCCGTCTTTTAAGCTTTCGGGGCTCATCCACCGCACCGGCATTAGGCCTTTGGTGCCTTTCCTATAATAATCAGTCTCATAAATATCTCTGGTCATGCCGAAGTCCCCAACTTTGACGGTGAGGTCGCCGGCGACCATACAGTTGCGCGCCGCTAAGTCGCGGTGCACGAATTTTTTTGCCGACAAATATGCCATCCCATCGGCTATTTCTATGGCCATCTGAAACAGGAACAAAATCGAATTTATGAATCGTAGAAATTAAAAAAAATTCAACCATTCATCTATAATAAAAAAAAAGCAAAACGTCCGCTTTCAATCAGTAGAAAAGTATAATAGATAAAATCAATTCACTGTCTTATTCTCTTATACCGAGCATAAAGGAATTAAAATAACATGTCAACATGTTATTAAAATTTAGACGTAAATCAATATTATTTTGACAAACATAAACTTAATTAAAGGCAGCAATTTTTTTATATATTGTAATAGAAAGCTAATATAATTATTGTAAAACAATATTTTTCGAATGCAATCACGCATAAGGGGCGCGCGGGGTATGATCTACACAGAGCCTACCCGATGTAGAGCGAATGGTAAACAGTCGACGTCGCCCAAAACACGTCATTACGAATCCTCCCGATCCATTAACGGTGCTTCTAGGTACCACAAGCACCCGTCACCGTCCTCGTCGAACCCGTCGCTTGCGACGAAGGGCTCGACGAGCGAATTAACCCACAGACACAGCCCACTGAATTTCTCGCCGGATCTTCTCAGTGGGTCGCGTTTCGGGTCCGGTGATAGATTCTGCAAAGCACTGCTCTTGCTAGGGTCAGTGTTAGCATCACGCCGGTTTGAGCCCCGCGAGCTCACCTACTAGTTAAGGTTACGCTGAAATAGCCTCTCAAGGCTATCAGCTTAGGTAGGAAAAAAATAATACACAGAGCTTCGTCTAGTATGACCTCGTACCTGCAAGATGTTCTGCAGCGTGGGCGGCACGGGCGGGCTGGAGGGCAGCGAGCCCTCGGCGTCGGGTCGCATGGAGCGCAGGTACGTCTTGAGGTCGCCGCGCTCCATGAGCTCCATCACGACGAGCGTCGGCTGCCCGCGGGAGACCACGCCCAGCAGCCGCACCACGTGGAACGTGTCAAACGCCTTCATCACCGACGCCTCGTTCAGGAACTCGATGCGCTCCCTGCCCGAAACGTTCTTACATATAACTATAAACTCAACGCGGTATCGATTTGTTAGTCTTCAAAAAAAAGACAAACGATCAAACAATTTCTTATAGATTATATAGTGTATTTTATCTGATGTTCCAGATAAAATACTTTTTTTCATTGCCCTTGTAGGCAGACGAGCACACGGCCCACCTGATGATGAGTGGTTACCGTCGCCCATGGATTTCAGGAATGCCAGGGGTAGAGCCAAGCCGTTGCCTACCGCCTAAATAATAAAGTAGTCTTAATTAAACTGATTTTTTGCATTTAAATTTTAAAATTAAATGCGTTTGTTAACAGATCTCAGAAGCAAAATTCAGACATATCTTTCCACAACCACTAACGTGTATATAGTACGTTCTATTCCACTATACTACACGCATATTATTCCTTCACTTTGGAGTACTTTCTCTTGAATTATAGGCGTTCGTCCGCGCTCGTATTTCGTAGAAAAAGAATCAAGGTCCAACTACACGACGTACCTGTCTGTCGCGTGCTCGTTAACGGTTTTGATGGCGCAGCGCGTTTCCGGTTTCCCTTTCACGATTTCCTTGGCGATCCCTTCATACACCTAAAAACCGAACATTAATTTGATTCAAACCTGCTTTTTATGTGGTTATAAATTGGTGTTGTTCCCGATTTTTAAGTCAGGTTAATTATTATTATAATTCATTTGATAATTCGAATTCGGGTATAAAGGGCAGTTCACGTATTCACGCTTCGGCAATTATCTACAATAATTTAGACTAACTCCAACCACTTGTCTCTGTTAGGTAAAGAATGTAAATATATGGCAACACCGCCAGACTGTGCATCCGCCATTAAAACAAGTCACACTGAGCTGATGTCGTTTTACTATAAAATATATCTACACGCTACAACCCGGCCATCCTATGACTTCATAGTCTCCATATATCTATAGGTATTGTAGCATCATAACTTGTAAAGAACAAAAGCAACTGACCATCCCATAGACACAGACCACTGAGTTTCTCGCCGGGTCTTCTCAGTGGGTCGCGTTTCCGATCCGGTGGTAGATTCTGCAAAGCACTGCTCTTACTAGGGTCAGTGTTAACAATACTCCGATTTGAGCCCCGTGAGCTCACCTACACACGTTAGGGTGGAGCTGAAATAGCTTCTCAAGGCTATCAGCAAAGGTAGAAAAAAAAAACAAAGCGACTGACCATGCCAAACGATCCCTGTCCGAGTTCTCGGATGAAGTGTATGCTGTCGCGTGTGACCTCCCACTCGTCGGGCACGTAGACAGTGGGCACGTACTCCGGGTTGACGCTGGCGAAGAGCTTGCTCGCCTCGGCGTGGGACATGAGGCCGCGGCGCGCGTACCACACGGCCGCGCCCACCAGCAGCGCCAGCACCACGCCGCCCGCCCCCACGCCCCACGCCCACGCGTGCCCGCTCTCCGATACTCGCTCCTGCACACCAACGCGCACTCGTAAACATTATATCTCAATCCTTCTGCAAACTCACGAACCCATCTTGTATTTTACATTTACGTTTCAAAATAATTACAGAACGATGTATTATATTCTATATCTGTAGCTTCTTTTTACGAGAAATATATACATACATTTGATAATTTGTTTTATGTATCTCTGTCATATCTTATATTTTATGGATTGTTTCTTCGTTAGAAAATCACGCATGCATGTACTGGTGGTAGGACCTCTTATGAGTCCGCACGCGTCGGTACGACCACCTTGCATTTACGTTCTAGACTTCGGTAACCACTTAACACCAGGTGGGCTGTGCGCTCGTCCTCCAATCCATGCGATAAAAAAATGCAATTACCACTAAGTGCATGTTAGAACGTAATAGTAAAACTGTTTAAAAATCAATTCTTTAAAGTTGTTAATGGTTAATTACCATAACACATACCGGTATAAATACGTAGATTTCTTCGGAAACGTTTCCTGCTCCGCTGACGGTGACCGGTGTGACCTTGACGCTGTAGTTGCCCGGAGATAGGGTCTTGAGCACGTAGCCGTGCCCGTTCGCTTCGTAGTCGTCTACTGTTATACAGCTCTGTAAACCTACATCCGGGCCCTGCGAATTCAATAATATGTACTTATAGCATACAGGGTGTTACAATAAATATCAATGTCGATTTGTTTTGATATTTATTTTTGCAATTATTTAATAAATCCATCGATATTCAATAGTGTTTGGGACAACAAAACAATTCTTATTCCATACACAAATTTTAATTAATTACAGTTCATAAAAGCAAATGTATAAAATTCCTTTTCAGATTTAAACCACACCATAATTAACTTATTGTTTGCCGTTATGTAATTTTTATATTATTTGTACAATTAATTTTGTTCTGCTTGACTTGCTTCTTTATGTTTGGATAGAGTTTTAGCTACAAAGTTTACTCATATTTTTTATAAGAATACTAGCTGTACCCGTCCGCTTCGCTGGGCATTTAAAGTTAACATTATTATTTCTCACCCCCACAAATATTCTCATCATTAACGCCCCCGCAACTGGTATAGGGAGTCCAACATTCATTTAAGTATAGCCTATTCATTAATTACATGTATTTTCTGCATGGATACCAAGTTTCAAGTCAATCGGGTGCATAGTTCAGTAGTTATAACGGAACATCCGTAAAAACCACTGTAGATTTATATATTAGTATAGATAACCGCTTACTGGTGGTAGGGCCTCTTGTGAGTCTGCTTGGGTAGGTACCACCGCCCTGCCTATTTCTGCCGTGAAGCAGTAATGCGTTTCGGTTCGAAGGGTAGGGCAGCCGTTGTAACTATACTTGAAACCTTCGAACTTATATCTCAAGGTGGGTGACGCATTTACGTTATAGATGTCTAATGGGCTCCAGTAACCACTTAACACCAGGTGGGCTGTGAGCTCGTCCACCCATTTAAGCAATAAATAAAAAAAATAAACTTCAAATTCAATTTTGTAAATATCAGATTGAATTTGATGTTTATAAAATTTTACCTTATAACCTATATATAATTTAATATGAAAATAGAATATAAAATAGAAATAATAAAAAATAGAAATTCTATAAAATACAAAATAAAATATAGTTTTTTTGTTCATTCAACTTTTTTTTTGTGATTTTATTCATGTCAATTTGGTGAAATTGTTAGATCATTATTTAAACTATTTGTTACAGCGAGCATCTTGGCTAACATGATCAAAGCTAGTTTAGAAGAAGCGCCCGAAACTACAGAGGAGAAAACCACCGGCGACGTGAAAAATGGTTTTTGCGCTTGCAAAGAGGAAGCCAAACCGAGTCTGAGGTTCAGCACTCGCGCCGAGGAGGAGAGGGTCGACAGCATCAATTTCGAGAACGAGTTGCAAAATCAGGTGATGAACAAACTTATTACCGGCTTATATTACTAACTAGCTGACCCGGCAGACTTCGTAGTGCCCCAATCGATAAAGAAAAGACACATCAAGGGGACACATCAAAGGAAAAACAAAATTGTTTGTTTTTATACAATTCTGAGCTTTTTTATATTTTTTCACATATTAAACCTTCTCTGGACTTCCACGAATAATTCAAGACCAAAATTAGCCAAATACTAATATATAAATCTACAGTGGATTTATATATTAGTATATATTGAATCTACAAAATATATCAAACCTGCGCACTGTTCTCGATTCGTGAGTAATGTACGTTGTACGCGACCACAAAACCGTTCGGATTGAGGGGAGGCTCCCACGTGACGTTCACTTCGGGCAAGGTCTTGTTAGCCGGCATTATCTCCACTTGGAAGTTGCTCACAACGTCTGCGTTTGCTATAAAAAAAAAATTAAAAATTTTGGAACAATTTTTAAACGTACTGTAATAAGATAAGCTTTTCTTGATCATATAAACACATCGTATGAATAGGAGAATAGGACAATTGAACATTCAATGTCAGCTATAATCAATTCTAACTAGTCAGGTCATAAGTATTGTCACACAGTAAAAACTTTTCTCTTAGAATGCTGGCCACAAAAAAGTTTATTGAATTCGAATTTCGAATTGTTCATGAAAATAAAAATGTATACTTTTATATGGGTGGACGAGCTTACAGCCCACCTGGTGGTAACTGGAGCCCATAGACATCTACAACGTAAATGCGCCATCCACCTTAAGATATAAGTTCTCAGGGTCTCGAGTATAGTTACAACGGCTGCACCACCCTTCAAACCGAAACGCATTACTGCTTCACAGCAGAAATAGGCGGGGCGGTGGTACCTACCCGTGCGGACTCACAAGAGGTCCTATCACCAGTAAAAAATGTGGTACGTACGCAGTTCTAAGGTGCGGAACGTGTTATAAGCGCGAACCGAGCACCAGTTCTCGGCGTAGACCGGATCGGTTTCGTTCAAGTCCTTGTTGCGACACGCCCATATGTTCACGGTGTACCAGGTGAAGTGACGCATGTTCTTCACGGTCAACGTCCGAGTCGAGCCGTCCAATTCGTAGTATAAAGATTTCACGTAACCTGCGAATTTTAATTTTTAAATCCATTTAATATTTTTAAATATTTTATTGTACCCCCAAACGCAAAAAACAATGAAACCTGCTTGTCCATATTCCAAATATGGATATTATCGTGATTCCCACATGAATGAAACGACATGTTATTCAATTGAGACTCATATGCATTTCACATAAATATATCCAGTTGTATAAATATCATTTACTTTTTCAATTGCGGTAGGGATCTCAGACTTATTAACATTTTTCTTGTGACGGGAATTATTTAAACCTTTTTTTTATGTGTTAACATTTATATTAATCTTTTTTCTGTTTATATAAAAGATAAATTTAAGTAAAGCCTACTGTAACTAAGTCTGCTTTCGGCTACGTCTTTAATAATTTATGTTCGACTGAAATTATTGCAAGTTTCACGCACGCGTAATGTTTTAAAAACATCAACAAACAAACAGACAGTAACGATTTTGTTTGTGTAACGTTACGTTGCTGACGTCACATTTCGGTGATAAAATCAAATAAATCTTCTACGAACTACGTTTACTAAATAAACATGGCAACACCACCTTTACGATTTAAAAATAAAACGAATTATTTAACGAAATACATGACGTCTGCATTTGACTGCATTTTGACTGTGCGTCTATTTACTGAAAATAAATAAAACAATCATATAAATTTTACTGCATGCATTTTATTACAATGTGAACGTGCTACTTAATCCTGGTACCTGATCGGTTTCGTTGTAGTTTTAACTGGCGACTGCCGTAAAAGCTAATTTCATGCAAATGCTGTCGTCAAATGCGACCGGTAATGTTTGATGCTAACATGCTACATCGCTTGGTTCGACTATTATAATAAAATAAAATAAAAATTATATGATGTTACAGTTTACGACGCGTTAAGCGCGCTTGATGAATTAGCTTTTAACTATCAAGTTCTCATTGCAAGATTTTAGGGCGTAGGATCACAAGCAGAACTTAAAAACATTATCTTTTGTATATCTCGATTTTGTTTAAAGTATTCGATTTTTGAATCCTCCCCTTCCAAATTTCCCGCCAAAATATTTAAAACTGTCACCTAACGTCAGAGGTGAGAACCGAGAAAAAAAGTCGTCACTCCTTAATATTCGATACTAATGACAATTGCTTTTAATAAACTCGCTGCTCATAGATCAAGCTAGCACGCCAAGAAATTCAGGTTTAAAATATTAACAGTAAATCTGTGAAAGCATCGCGACCCGGCGGTGACGTGACGATCGGGCATGCAGCGACCGAAACCGTGACAACAATAATGACAATAAAATTAATAAAAATAATAATAATAACAAAATGATTCGTGTATATTTAACCTGTTGCGTTGTCCTTTACGACGCAAACGTTAGGCTCGATGCGACGGCACTTTACTGAAACGAGAACGTTGAGATGGTCGTGATGATTGTGCGCGGTGACAAGCATGACATAGATGAAGGGTAAGCACAGAGAAGGCGGCTTTTAGGCGAGAACGGGACATGTTAAATGGTCGCGTATGATGAGCGGCGTCGAGGAGTCGGGACTGCCCAGGTACCTTCGTCGTCCGTGATGTTGGAGTAGTTGAGGCCGGGTCTCGGGCTGTTGTTCTCGGTCAGTTTGACGAGCATGCTGGTGAGGCTGTGGTCGACCGACCTTTTCACTTTGCTCGTTCCGTCGATAGACTTGTGTATTTTCGGGTTCACTCGTTCGGATTTCCTGTAAACCTGAGGAGTTTTTGAATAATTTGTAAATTCAACGGTCGAACCCCTATCTCGGAATAACAAAAGCTAATATGGCTTTAAAATGTATATAGATGTATTTATGCACCCACTAAATAATATGTGTACACACTAATGAAACCCGGCCATATTTATTTATCGAAACTACTCGCACGCCATCTGTCGGTGTTGATAGTATTATGACAGAAACTTTCCTTGGAGTGGTAATAATAAATGTACCAAGTGCCCTCGCAATCGGATAAATGGTCTTAAAATATTTATACTTCACATTTTTCAGCAAAAAGAAACATCAATATTCATTTAGTAATTAATTTGACATTTATTAAATTTTAGTAATCTATATATATATATATATATATATGTATATAAATAAATTGCTGTTCGTTAGTCTCGCTAAAACTCGAGAACGGCTGGACCGATTTGGCTAATTTTGGTCTTGAATTATTCGTGGAAGTCCAGAGAAGGTTTAATATGTGAAAAAATATAAAAAAGCTCAGAATTATATAAAAACAAACAATTTTGTTTTTCCTTTGATGTGTCCCCCTTGATGTGTCTTTTCTTTATCGATTGGGGCACTACGAAGTCTGCCGGGTCAGCTAGTTAGTAATATAAGCCGGTAATAAGTTTGTTCATCACCTGATTTTGCAACTCGTTCTCGAAATTGATGCTGTCGACCCTCTCCTCCTCGGCGCGAGTGCTGAACCTCAGACTCGGTTTGGCTTCCTCTTTGCAAGCGCAAAAACCATTTTTCACGTCGCCGGTGGTTTTCTCCTCTGGAGTTTCGGGCGCTTCTTCTAAACTAGCTTTGATCATGTTAGCCAAGATGCTCGCTGTAACAAATAGTTTAAATAATGATCTAACAATTTCACCAAATTGACATGAATAAAATCACAAAAAAAAAGTTGAATGAACAAAAAAACTATATTTTATTTTGTATTTTATAGAATTTCAATTTTTTATTATTTCTATTTTATATTCTATTTTCATATTAAATTATATATAGGTTATAAGGTAAAATTTTATAAACATCAAATTCAATCTGATATTTACAAAATTGAATTTGAAGTTTATTTTTTTTATTTATTGCTTAAATGGGTGGACGAGCTCACAGCCCACCTGGTGTTAAGTGGTTACTGGAGCCCATTAGACATCTATAACGTAAATGCGTCACCCACCTTGAGATATAAGTTCGAAGGCACCACGTTGAAAATGGGTGTACCTCAGGGTTCCATTTTGGGTCCTTTTTTATTTCTAATATATATAAACGATTTGCCTAGTTTTATTGAGTCCCGACACGAGGTCGTATTATTCGCAGATGATACATCTTTATTATTTAAAATTAAACGACAATTACAAGTCTATGACGAAGTGAATGATGCGATTTCGTGTGTGGTTCATTGGTTCCGTATCAATAACCTATTATTGAATAGTAAGAAAACGAAATGTATTAAATTTACTTTAAAATGTATTAAATCATCTTTAAATGTGAGACAAGTAGATAGTAATGTAATTGTTTCTGAGGAATCATTGGAGCTTGTTGAGTCAACCGTATTTCTTGGTATAACAGTGGACTCCAAACTGCAGTGGGGACCTCATATTCATAAATTGGCGAGTAAGCTTAGCTCTGCAGCATACGCAGTAAAAAAAATTAGAATGTTAACAAATGCAGACACGGCTCGTTTAGTTTACTTTAGTTACTTCCACAGTGTCATGTCCTATGGCATTTTGCTATGGGGCAATGCGGCCGATGTAGAAATGATATTTATTCTGCAGAAAAGAGCTATACGTGCTATTTATAACATGCACTCAAGGGAATCCCTGAGGGAAAAATTTAAAGAAATTAAAGTTCTCACTATGCCATCCCAGTACATCTTTGAAAATTTGATGTATGTTCGTAAACATATTGAGGAGTTTCCTAAGATGTCGGACATACATAATAGAAATACTAGGAACAAACACAAGCTTGTTGTGCCGATGAGTAGGTTACATAAGATACGAAATTCATTCGGGTGTTTGTCTGTGCGCCTGTACAACAAAATCCCACAAGATGTTCAGAACCTACATATACATAGGTTTAAGAAAACTATTAAAGAACATCTGTGCAATAAAGCTTACTATAAAGTCAATGATTATCTAGAAGATTGCACAAAGTGGGAATGAGTTGCTCGCTCCGGGAATTTCAATATTGTAAAATTGTTATGTTAGAATTACTTATTGTAATATGAAAATTTAAAAAAAAAAATATTTTAAATAAAAATAAAAATCTAATATTTAAAAAAAAAAAAAAAAAAAAAACATGCCCGCTGAGTTTCTTGCCAATTCTTCTCAGGACGGAGGCTAATTCTTGTGAATTGGCGGTAATTCTTTTGACGTTCAACAAGTATGTACTTTCATTTATGTTGAATAAAACTTTTTTGATTTGATTTGATTTGATTTGATTTGAAGGTTTCAAGTATAGTTACAACGGCTGCCCTACCCTTCGAACCGAAACGCATTACTGCTTCACGGCAGAAATAGGCAGGGCGGTGGTACCTACCCAAGCAGACTCACAAGAGGCCCTACCACCAGTAAGCGGTTATCTATACTAATATATAAATCTACAGTGGTTTTTACGGATGTTCCGTTATAACTACTGAACCATGCACCCGATTGACTTGAAATTTGGTATCCATGTAGAAAATTCATGTACTTAATGTATAGGCTAATATTTATATGAGTGTTGGACTCCTCACACCAGTTGCGGGGGCGTTAATGATGAGATTCTTTGTGGGGGTGAGAAATAAAAATGTTAATTTTAAATGCCCACCGAAGAGGACGGGTACAGCTAGTTAAATCATAATATAAAATTTATAAAATTGACACATACGATTGCCACAATAATTGATGTTGCCGGCAAGTATCTGCGGCCTGTTGTAGCTGTTGGCTTGCACTTCCACGTGGTACAGTATGATCGTACCGTTCGGCATCGTCGGCGGTGACCATTTTATGAAGATCGAATGCGGCGTCAACAGCTCCACAGTGACCGCGGTGGGTGGACTCGGTTCTGTGAGGAGACAATCATTACATTTCATTTAAGAGAAAGTATTCATTTTGTTTTTTGTTTATCTATGGCAACATTAAGATAATTACATACAGGGTGTCATGGTTTTCGGAGGCAAAACGACTATGTATGCGGCGTGTCAGTTGCTTTTTAACACGCTTTTATTAGCTTGACTTGTCCTATCTAAGTAACGTTAACGTTATGATTTTAAGCAATGTTAAAACGTCCGATTAAGCCGGAACTCAAGACTAATACGCGGCAACGAACGATTGCAGCACACCCTGTATTATTCGTTTGACCCACTCACGCATCGGCAAGGTCCTGAAGTAAATGATCGAGCTCTGGGCCCCCTTCCTGTCCTGTATCGTGGTGTAGGTCTTCACGTAGGCCGCGTATCTGGTGTATGGCCTCAGCTGGGTGATGGGATAGAACAGCGGCTGCATGTCGGCGCACGGATTGAATATAACCTCCGTTTTGTTCCTGGCGTGAGAGGGCTTCGCGTTGCGGTTCACTTTACGAGTCTCCTCTATTGGCTTGTCGAGTACTTTCCATCTGAGAAAAATAATAATATTTTGAATAAAATTAATTACGCCTGTAGATATCATAGAATGTATGATATTGTTACGCGCTGTGGTTCGGGATAAATAAAATTTCACAAAAGTACAACTTAAAAACTGTATTCAACACTTAAAACACTTTAACACTTCACAAACACTTTAAAACTCTCAATTCGCTAGTTCCGCTTCGCTTCAGGTAATCCGTTCGCTGTTTCGCTTCGAGTAGTTCCGATTACTGACTGACTGCGTGCCATCTCTACAACGATTTTATAGCCGATACCGCATCCCTAGAATTATCGAGAATATTCTACACATCTCTAGTCGTCGTTTCCGCTATCTGTCAATAGATGGCGTTGTAATTCTCGAGCATTATGGATCCTTCGATATTCGTTCGACTATTCGGCGATAGATGGCGTTACTCTTACCAGCGTAACAATATGTAAACTAAAACACTAATCGCGCCAAGGAAATTTTGAAATTAAG
Organism: Bombyx mori; assembly: GCF_030269925.1. Taxonomy (NCBI): domain Eukaryota; kingdom Metazoa; phylum Arthropoda; class Insecta; order Lepidoptera; family Bombycidae; genus Bombyx; species Bombyx mori. Next base: position 13,191,427 of record NC_085111.1, read on the forward strand.
TTTGCAAATCATTATAAATTATTATGTAGTTATATTCAGCCCGATAAATCCAGTCTAATGAATTACGTACACTTAACACTTTTTGATGAAAGACTTGCACAATGAAGGTCTAACTTTGTGTAATAAATATCATGCCCAAAAAAAATTACATAATTAACGCTAGGAAGAAGTTTTGTGAACCCGCACGGTTAGGTACCACTACCCTGCCTATTTCTGCCGCGAAACAGTAATGCTTTTCGATTTGAAAAGTGGGGCAGGCGTTTTACTATACAAACTGAGACTTAGAACGCACGTCTCAAGTTGTATGGCGGTGTTTACGTTGTTGATGTCCATGGGCATCAGTGACCACTCAACACCAGACGGGCCGTGAGCTTAGCAATAAACTAAAGAATACATAGTCAGCAGTACTTACATATCAGAGCAGGCATCGCGTTGATCGTACAGAGTTACGTTCTTCTCGGTGGCCATAAAGTACAGCGAGTATCCGAGCAGCTTGCGCATGTCGTCGGGACAGTACACATCCCAAGTTAGTACCACTGCGATTTGCGTTAACTCCGACACGCTCAGCTTCAGGACGTCCGGGAGACCTACGAAATTGACATTATTCTTGCTATTTCACTTTACAACCGCGCGACAGGCAATAGCAAATGTATTGCCACGTATGTATGTATGCATTATTATGGAATTTTAAGACCAAATATTTTTGTAAGGGCATATGTATGGACAAGAAGTCTCGCTTCGGACCACTATTGTGCTGTGAAGTGTTCGCGCGTTTCGAAGTATCTGGCACGGCCCTTAATACACGGCACATAATGCCTATTTCTGCCGTGAAACAGTAATGCGTTTCAGTTTGAAGGGTGGGGCAGCCGTTGTAACTACATATGCTTTAGACCTTAGAACTATATCTCAAGGTGGGTGGCACATTTACGTCGTAGATGTCTATGGGCTCCAGTAACCACTTAACACCGGGTGGGCTGTGAGCTCGTCCACCCACCTAAGCAATAAAAAAATAAAAAATTACGTATGGAATTTTAAGACAAAATATTTTTGTAAGGGTGTGTTGACTGGAAGTCTCGCTTCGGACCAATATTCTACCGTGAAGTGGTCACGCGTTCCAAAGTGTGTCACGGCCCTTATGCAGCGGAACCTCGTTAACATATAAGATGGAGTTATGGTGTTTATTGACGGTCATTATTTAACACCACATGAGCGGTGGGCTTGACGGACAGCTTGTTTAATGAGTTCAATTGCATATCTAACTTAACACGTGTGATTTTAGGGCGGCGATTCGAGGTTACGGCCCATACAAAACTAATTCCTGTTTCAGCTCTAGGACCAATTCTATCACACCCTGTATCAATGATTGTTGTTCGATTGAGGTTTTGTTGTATTTCAAAACACCCAAACTACCTTTAAGATAGGCATGGCATCGACTCGAAAATTAAATTCACAGTACAACGACTATTGTATCGATTATATGTGAGTCGCCAACAACTCAATTATTTAGTACATATTTTGACACGAATTAATGTCGCGCTTATTATTTCCAATAATTCAAATACTTTACAGTTTTCTTGTTCGCGCCAGACGATGTCACTCATCATTTAAATATTTTTTCTAACTACCGTCTCAATTTTTTTTTTTAATATTTCGTACGTGGATTTTTGTTCAATTTTTAATTAATTAGAACAATTAAACGCATACACATGTGCAGTTAGGACATAACGTATAAAACTTTTCTATAAAACTACCTCCATACGTACTTCTGAATTACTTACAAGATGCCTGATACCCGTTGCTGTCTTGGGACACTTCTAGTTCGGTAAAATTCGTTTTCGGATACGACATATTCATAAGCGGCATCAGTTGAGTGTAGCACAGCTTGGGATTCGAATGTATGTAGCAGCTACCGATTATCTCTATAGGTCCGTAAGTGGACCAGTCCCATAGCAGCTCTAGATTCTCGTTGTTTATTATATGCAGAGCTTCCCCTCTGTAACAAAATGATTAATTACTTTATTGTTGAAGTGAAACTTCTAATGCGACTTCCAACAAGGTTGCGTTAAACGTTTAACGCTACCATACTAGAAAGAGATAGAGCGAGAGTGAATGCGTGGCACTCGAACGCATGCGCGTAGCATACCTGTTACAGGCCAGCGCGAGCGTTAGCAACGAATAGCGATAATATATATTATTATTTATTTTTCTATCTATAATTTAAAATATATATAATATAAATGTTGAAGATCGCACCACTTATACACAGCATTCCCTATTACAAGAGAAACCTGATTTAAGGATCATCGAAAGAAGTTTCACTTCATTAACGTGCACCAAGTTGGACGCGCACCGTTTTATATGTTAGTCTGAATGCGAGCTACGGAGTATCCCGAAAAATATATCACCGCTGATACTTGACCTACGTAGTACATACTTACAATAATATTACAAAGGGTTCTTTGACTCGATGTGGTGCTTTATTCAAAAAACCTATTTATATGCAAAAATTGATAGCTAATATGAATTCATGTTTAATTTCTAGAAGATTCGCGGCAGGCTATGATACTAAAAATATATTTAAAAAAAATCTTTATTTTCTCAAGAACTACTTAACGGTAAAAGTAGAAGAGACAAGAGTAAGAGAGACAAATATTGACAAACAAAAGTATGAAACTGAAATTACAGACTCACTTATCTTCTGAAGGATTCGCGATAATTTTCCTGAGTTTCTTCAAAAACATCAACGACACTAAAGGATACGACCGCGTCACTTGCAGACATCCGTGGATCTCCCTTATTTCGCCCAGCGCTGATTCCAACAATGATAGCGTCTTACCTAAAATTATTATAATTTTTATTTTTTTTAATTGCCTTTTTTAGGCAGACGAGCATACGGCCCACCTGATGGTAAGTGGTCACCGTCGCTCATGGACGTCAGCAATGCCAGGGGCAGAGCCAAGCCGCTGCCTACCATAAAGTACTCTCCGCAGGCCTCGTTTGAAGAAGGACATGTCATAGCGCTCGGAAAACACCGTGGAGGGGAGTTCATTCCAAAGCCGGATGGTACGTGGCAAAAAAGATCTTTGGAAACGCACTGTCGATGAACGCAGCGGTTCCAGATAATATGGATGAACTCTGCTCCGATGGCGGGAGGTGCGATGATAAATAGGAATTAACGTCTTTACGTGTGTAATTTTATTGTCGAACAACATTTACACATTACTGAAATAATCATTTGAGGTTATTACAACGAACACAGGTAGTGGAGCGAACAGTAAGCTCGCGCGGGTAGATACCACCATACTGCATGTTTCTATTACGATGCGTCTTTGCGTTTCGATTTGAAGGCTATGACAGTTATAAAAGAAGACAACGAGGATGGCAGATTCGTGTTGTGATGTCCATGGGCTACGGTAACGAATTGATACGAATCATGAAAAGTAGGCTGTTTACGCAAAGAAAAACAAATTAAACGGCATGTTGATATTGCAATAGAAAATATAACGGTATTTTTTTTTTTAAAGTTCGATATTTCGCTACAGACGTTATCATTCAAAACGTTCAACGAAATTCGTTAATATAATTCAAGCCATGAGTGGATGAAGGGGATATGAAACAATTTGTTAATTTTGTGAAAACGTGCAACAAACTTTTGTACTTTTATATAACTTAATTAACTTCTTCGTATATAACCCTTCATCAGATGCAATTTCCAAAAATAGTCTTTAAGCCCGAAGTTTTAAGGTCTAATATGGTCTATAGCCTCATAACACCTTCATTCAATGTTAAAAGTCAAAATTCTTTCATCCCTCATGTCTTGAATTCGAAACAGTGCTATGGTCCAGTATAAACGTACCTCCGCTGGAGCGAAGCGTGAATTCCATTTTGCCCTTAATGTGCGTGCAGCCCCGGAACTGCTCCGCGGTGGCGACCGAGTCGATCTTCCCGCCGAGGCACTCGCGCACGCAGCCGGACCGCGGGCACGGCTGGCACGTCGCGTTAGTCTCGTTACCCACCTGCCGTTCAAACAGTCTCATTCTGGTCACCGTCCTCGTCGAACCTGTCGCTTGCAACGAAGGGCTCGACGAGCGAATTAACCCATAAACACAGCCCACTCAGCTTCTCGCCCAATTTTCTCAGTGGGTCGCGTTTCCGATTCGGTGGTAGATTCTGCGAAGCACTGCCCTTGCTAGGGTCAGTGTTAGCAACATTCCGGTTTGAACCCCGTGAGCTCACCTACACACGTTAGGGTGAAGCTGAAATAGCCTCTCAAGGCTATCGGCATAGGCAGGTAAAAAAAAGGCTCATTATTTGAGGCCGTCAGCGCAAAAGTGGCCTAAGCTTACCATAGTTATTATGGAGCAACGAGGTTTAGGTTTTCATTAATTTGAATTTGAATAGGCAAAAAAAACAATTCGCGCAAAATTATTTTTACACTTACAAAGCCATTTGCCATCTATGGGTGAAACTATGGATAGGCCGGTTTTGCATAAAAATTTATTATATTTTAAATAAGCGTTATTATGAAAAATTGTTATATTTTAAATAAGCGTTATTATGAAAAATTGTGGGTTAAGCCACCTTTACGCTGACGGCCTCATTTCTAAGACCGTGATTACAGATTACGTTACATACTGAATTCTTTTTTTCGTCGTTTCTCTTATACACAGCATTCCCTATTACAAGAGAATTTTGAAAAAGATAAGTAAACCACAATACTACAATTCGCAAGAGAAGCTCCACTTCTTTCGCGTGCACCAATTTGGACGCGCACCATTTTTTTATTATTGACAAATTCATTGACAGTGTTACTAAATGAAGCATCAGTTCATGTTTATCCATATTCAACGTTAGTCAGTTTAACAAGTACTCACCTCCATGTAGCCACTCGGACACATGAACAGACAGCGGATGTTGTCATTTTTTTATTATTGACAAATTCATTGACAGTGTTACTAAATGAAGCATCAGTTCATGTTTATCCATATTCAGCGTTAGTCAGTTTAACAAGTACTCACCTCCATGTAGCCACTCGGACACATGAACAGACAGCGGCTGCTGTTGAATGTCTTATAGGCGGGCACCTTGATCGCGAACCGGAAGTACGTGGAGTCCGCGGCGCCGACCGGCTGCGGCGGGGGGGACATCGAGCGACACTCCTGTTCCGTCACACATCTCCGGGACAACTGCAACGCAATCAGTTGTACACAAGCAATCGTGACGTCATCTTACCGAAACGTCTCAGCCGTGGCTTGATGTAGTCGAGAATTGCATAACATATCATATTGAGTCTGGCAAATTATTTGTGTGTTTAGTTGCTTGGGGACTAGCCATTCCAATGCAATAGAGACCCCAATCTCATGTCTCAAACCGAGCAGCAGGATTAACGTTGTAGTTCGCAGTACTTCAAACAGATTAAAACGAAACCATCCATTTAAGCCAATAAAAAACACATATAACCAACTGTAACTACGGGCGGCGCTAAGTAATCGAGAAGAATTTATTTGTTTACAAAAATGCTTTCAACGACTTTTTTTATTGCCTAGATGGGTTGACGAGCTCACGGCCCACCTAGTGTTAAGTGGTTACCGGAGCCCATAGACATCTACAACGTAAATGCCGCCACCCACCTTGGGATAAGAGTTTTAAGGTCTCAGTATAGTTACAACGGCTGCCCCACCTTTCAATCCGAAACGCATTACTGCTTCACGGCAGAAACAGGCAGGGTGGTGGCACCTACCCGTGCGGACTCAAAAGAGGTCATACCACCAGTAATAACATTATAGTAACAATATTACTTCGAAATCGATATTCGTTGGGCCATACCTCGTAAGTACCACCGGGGCAGGACTCCATACAAGTCATCTCGGACCCGTATTCAAACGAGAACTTCTTGCAGACGAAGCAATTGCTCGCGAGCGGTCCGTCGCATCCTCCGAGACAGGCGGAGTTGCAGCACGTGCCGTTCGACATACAGCCGTGGTCGCCGCAAGCGCTCGGACATACTGTTCAAACGATTAATTAATACGCATTTGAGGAAGACTTAAACGACGGAGGGAAGATCCTCCACCGAGCGGATGATATTTGCTCGATAGACCGACGGTCCGAATGTTGTTGTTCAGAACTTGTATATATGCGAGCTTATCTTGAAAATGTCGTAAGCGAGATTCAGGCATCTGTCAAATATCTTGCACTGTATGATGGCTACCCGCCACACGCTTTAGTCACAACCAATTAAACCCTTTCATCGTTCGCTCTAATGCGTTCATTTGTTGAAACAATACGCACGCATGACGTCCCAGCGATAACCGAGCATTCTTTCATTTAAATAAGGAACAAAATTAAATATTCATCAACGTGTCCCTCATTCCATTGAGGTTGACTTCTTTTTTTTCTTTCTTTTTTTATTGCTTAGATGGGTGGACGAGCTCACAGCCCACCTGGTGTTAGTGGTTACTGGAGCCCTTGACATCTACAACGTAAATGCACCACCCATCTTGAGATATGAGTTCTAAGGTCTTAAGTATAATTACAACGGCTGCCCTACCCTTCGAACCGAAGCGCATAACTGCTTCACAGCAGAAATAAGCAGGGCGGTGGTACCTACCCACGCGGACTCACAAGAGGTTCTACCACCAGTAATTACGAAAATTATAATTTTGCGGGTTTGATTTTTATTACACGATGTTATTCCTTTACCGTGGAAGTCAATCGTGGAAGTCAATTGAGTACGTATTTCATTAGAAAAATTGGTACCCGCCTCGGATTCGAACACCGGTGCATCGCTTCAACACGAATGCACTGGACGTCTTATCCTTTATGCCATGACGACTTACTCTCTACTACTACTACTTCTCTCGCAAATATGTTACAAACAGTATAGGGGCAGACGCAAAAATAATCGGTGCATGTCATCTCTGGATCGTTCTTATCTTTAACCGTGGTTCAGTTTCAAAACCTGAATGAGACCCGAAATAGATGTTTCATTTTCAGATCCGTTATGTGATCCGCTTTAAGTTTAGAATTAGATAATTTTAACGTTTTGGCTCATAAACTATGCAATACATTTATTTTGCTCTTCATTATTACAAAATCAACGGTTGTATCACAATTAATGCGGAATCGTAGGGCTCCCATTGTACTCGTATCGTAAGATGTCCATAGACTTCCAGAGCCTCTCAACCCTCGATGAGTCGCTCATACAATAAGTCTACATCTATTGCAATTTATTTAAAAATTAAAAATAAATACATTAATATTTTTGCAACGCTTCGTTCAACGACTAAACAGTTGTCTTGTTCATTGGTTTTCGAATCGTGAGAATCTAAAACAATAGATAATTATAAAATTACACACTCACTCTTTTGGCAGTGTTTCTCGTCCCAGCAAAGCAGCTTCCCTTTGGTGTCAGCGGGACATTGCGGCAACGATTGCCGATGGTCCTCCTCAACGCGACTCTGAGCGTTGGGGCACAAGCCGCACAGTCTGGTATCATAGTTAGACTGTAACAAACGTAAAATCGATTAAAACACTGAAATGCAAGATCAGGCCTTTATAAAACTCTGAATCATGCTCATTCAAGACAAAACTGGCAAAGTTATAATGGCCCATTCGAATATTATGATGCCAAGCGGAACTAATGCGGAATAAATCCCACGGTCCGCGACCAAAACTAGTTTTTATTAAGGAACAGCAACAAATTTCGCGCGAGAACAGCAAAGCTGTCATACGTTCACACAGACATGCCATGCTGTCGCGTGCTGACGCGACCAAAACATCTTAACAGGCCGTCAATGCTCTATAAACATTTGCAATTTTATTATATGGTTTTCGGAACCCATAGACTGCACAGTGTGAATGTCAAGGGGTGATTTTTTTCCTAATCTAATAGCTGGTAGCCTAAGGGGCTATTCCAACTATTCACTGACCGATAGCTGAGCTCAGGGGCTCAACCTGAGAAATTTGCTAACACTGGCCCTAGCAAGAGCAGTGCTTCGCAGAATTTACCACCGGATTGGAATCCCAACTGAGAAAACTAGGTGCTCAAATTGAGGCACAAGCATTTGAACAACGTCTTTTTATTGCATACCAATTCGTATAAACACATCACGAAAAACATGTAAACACGTATGTAATAATGGATAGTTAGATGGGAAAATGAAATGATACCTACTATGGACGATTTTTATTATTATTACTTAGATTGGTCGACGAACTTATAGCCCAGCCGGTGTTGAGTGGTTGTAGGAGCCCATAAACATCAAAAATGTAAATGCCGCCATCCGCATTGAGACATGAGTTCTAAGTCTCAGTTTTCCAGTACAACGGCTACCCCACACATCAAATCAAGACGCGTTACTGCTTCGCATCATTAGTTCCGGTTTGATGAGTGAGAAGGTATACAATACAATCTAGACTTCAACAATGTCTCCTGTAAGGCAGCTTCCACGTTTTGAGGTCTATGGACAAAGTAATCAAGAGAATTAGGGCAAAAAAACAAGTGCAATAAAAGTTCTATGAGCAAACAAATCAAGAGGACTAGGACAAAAAAACCAGTGCAATAAATAGTAACATACCCTGACGATGATTTCAGCATCATCGCGTGTGATTCGCGACCAGTCTATGGTGTTAGTATAGCAGAGTCGATCGTTGTGCTGAATACGGACGCCTCCTCGCTCGATCTTCATCAACGAATTCAGTCCAAGCGCCTGCGATTATACAGATACACAATAACAAAATTATCCAATTATCTCGTTGGTCAAACGGCATTACACCTGCCCGTTAATCAAGTGATCGCAGATTCAAGACTAAAAACATCACACTGTCACTTTTGAAGTCACCATGTACTTATCACGTTTATGGTGCCTTTATGATGGCAGATCACCAGGATTCGGTCGAACGGGATTCGGGTTTAGTTGCCTTCTCTTCGTACGCTACTAAAATTAAAAATTATGTTTTACTCTGCCTTGTTTTATTAAATAAAAATGTAGCAAAATAAATATTTCAATTGTATTAAATAAGCAGACAGGCAGTCTCTTAAGGTCATTGACATTATGCAGTAAACGCTGCCGCTCACCTTGAGACAGTAGACTTAATAAAACAGTAATAAAAATAACTCAACCGATAGGAACGTTTAATTTTTTACAGAATAAATAAATTAGATGGTGTTACCGGCAAAGAAAATGTTGAAAGTTACAGTGTCGTAATTATATTATTTTAAAAGTCCTTCTGGCCTTCTTTGAATTTGTTTTAATGCAAATTGCTAATTAGCTTTTGTTAACAAGATTTTTTAAATCGAAAAATAAATGACATTAATTTATAACACGACACTACACAGATTCGGTTGTATACGAAAAAAAAAGGAAAAATAATTTTTAAAGTGTGAATGAATCTTATGCATAAATTTTATTATAGTTCGAAGTTCGATAAAAAATTCAAGTCTAGTATTGTTGGCGTATTCACTGACCTCTAGATGTTCATTGTCAAATATTACAAGAGCGAAATCCTTGAAGAGCTGCATCCCTCGCACCACGGTGAGGTTTGGGAACAGATCACCAAGATTGCGCAAGCCCTTAGTTCTGAAACAAAATCATATTTATGCATATAGAAATAAAATACATTTACACTGTAACGAAGACATTCAGAATTTGAGATTTTTATACTAAACAGAAATAATTCAGAGCCTTCCCTTTAGAGGTTTAAAATCACAGGTCGTGTCTAATCTTCTCGCGAAATTCCTGTTGCCCTTAGCAGAAAAATTAAAATAGCTACGCTTATAGCCGATCTCCAGTAGCAGGTAGCAGCTCCAGATGAAAATTACTTGTACTGCCGATTGTGTGTATCAGCAGAAGATTTGAAGCAGAGAAGAAGGTTGTAGGTATACGTATTGAATGATACGGAGCCGTATTCATTCATTAATTCCTAGTTCTTGGGAAGACTGGAAAAATCGACACTCAACCATTTTTTTGGTAAGAAAAAGAATGTAGATGTAATTTAAAAAATGTGAACGTTTGAATATGATGTTATGATGTGTTTGATATATACTAATAATGGCTAGGAAGAGAGAGATTCATACTGAACGGAATAAATTGATATGATAATTATAATATAAGAGGAGCGGATTATTAAATAGAGCATACATAGCACAGCATAGTTTGAGATTGAATAGCAAATATTACAATGGACATAAGATTAACAGTTGTATGTCGGAAAATGTAAATTAATTACAAGCTAAAAATTTTATAAACTGCCAAAGCTTGTAGATAGACGCCGTACCCCAAACAAACAATTCCTTCTCGAATTTTATTTAAAGTGAAACTTACCTATATATCAATATATAGCCGGTAACTTCCCTTAACTGCGGGAAGCTCATGTTGTCGAATATTTGATTTGTGGCCCGCTCCATCAGAACGATACTGAGCTGACCCTCGATCACCCGACATCCTTCCAAACGTCTGATCTGGTCCGGATTGTTTCGTAGGTCCATTGACGGACATACTGTAACAAGCAAAACAATTCACATGAACGAAACATGTAATTATGAACTTTTTTTTTTCAAATACAAAATTAACTGAAGATTCTTCTGCCGCATTTTGTCGCATAGTAAAGGAAATGAATATCAACATTACCCAGGACAGGGCTAAAACAAATATGTACCGCAAAGTTCTTTTTTTAAACTGCTTTTGACAGATTGTAGTAAAAATGTTTTTTTTATTGCCATCGAAGGCAAACGAGCTTACTCGCCAAACCGCCACGTATCATTAAGAACTTTTATCAACGTTCCTTTATAGGACGTGTCATGGCTTCGTGTTAAACCGAAGACGGAAGTGCAGTCTAAAGCCGAATGGAAATGATCTCCTGTGACGCACTACGGATTAACGCAGTTACACTATGTGGTAAGAATTAACTCTGCCCCGATGACTAGCGGTGCAATAGTAAAAAAAAATTGAAGGAACATTATTAAGTAAATCCCAACAGCGTGCTCTATGGAACACATCGTACAAAACACACAGACAAACATCTCCATAGACCCAGAAGTTCCAAATGATCGATGAGGGTATTATCGAAAAATACAGTTATATACCAAACATAATACACTTATTTCTAATTCAAATGTGTTTTGTTGCTCTATTGATTTATTCCCACGTATTTCTATTAACCAGTTTGTGTTAATAGTGTAAATGTGTAATTGGCTTCTATTTGCGATCCTCATTTTTTTATGTAGATAGATGTTTTTACACGCTTCATATTAGCTTCAGTTGTATGTATGTTTGTAACTGACTCCGATTTGGCCCACTTTAAACGGCCATATTTCATTCAAACTTTGTAGATTTATCGAGGACCGATGACGATACAATATTTAAAAAAAATTGAAAAAAAGTTTGAAAAAATTGAAATTCAACTCAAACATGAAAAATAAATAATAAATAGTTAAAAAAACTAAAAACACGCTTTATATAAAATTCAACTACAATATTGAAAACAAGTTTTCATAAATTTAAATTGAAAATAGTGTAAAAAAATGTATTTTTTTATTGTAAAAAAAGCGTGGGGTGCATGGTGTTATTATAAATATTTTTCTGAAAGATATGAGTAAAAGAATTATTATTTCAATAAGTAATATCTTAAAAAGCTGCCCACGAATTTTTTACAAAAAAAATTTTTTTTTTACACTATTTTCAATTTAAATTTATTAAAATTTATTTTCTATTTTTTAGGTGAATTTTATATAAAGCGTGTTTTTTTGTTTTTTTAAACATTTTTTTTTAAATAAACTTATTATTGATGTGATCTTAGAAACTGTTTTATTTACGCTTCGCGAGATCACGAGTTCGTAAATGACGCCGACCATCTTGAGACATGAGGTCGTCTCGTCTCCAATGAAATTTGCTTTGCCCCAAGAATAGTCAAGATGGCTCCCAGATCAGTCTTACAATATCTACCTAACTACTACTATCAGAAATATTCACCAGCACAAACATATTCATTATAACACTAGAGTAATTAAGCCGGGGTCGATTATACAGAATCGTTTATTGTTTCCGGGGCCAATTCGATTATTGTCCACAAGTGGCCTCCCGCGTACTAGTTAAACGACCGCATGGGTTCTTGTTTACATTAATATGTTTACTTCTTATTAGGAACACGTAATTTCCACTTGCGACGTATATTAATGACCAAACCGTGTAAGAAAGAGTATTTTTAGCATTATGCACCTAATTATGCACGAGTATTTCAAGAAAACCTGATATACACTAATATTCATTGTATTTTAATAAATTACGTTATTTTAAAATTCAATATGCAAAGATTTAATGCGTTTTAAAGAAATAAGAGAATTTTTTTTATTACGAAAATAAATAAATAAAATTGTTTACGAGATATTCCGCTCTCAAAAAGTATGAATGGTTGTGAAAATATATTTTTTTATCAAATGACCAACTAACCATGATTAATTGCAAAGAATTAAAGTATTTATTTTGTATGCTTGCTTGTATGCTTATTTTGCATGTTTTGGATAAAAGCAGTTTTAATATGGAGTGTACCGGCAGTCGTCGTTGCCTAAAGCAGCGACTCTCAACCTTTTTTATTTAACGACGCACTAAAATACTCTTTACAGATTTCTGACACCCTTAAATGCACTTTTTTATAATTAAACTAAAGGTAAATTATTAAGTTAATTTTTTAATTTATTAAATTCATTTTTTTTTCTTTTTATTGATGCACAAAACAAATTACAACCATAGAAATTATAAGTTTAATTGTTTAACATAACAATATGGATTGCAATTCAAAACAGGTTAATCTATTAATTAATTATTAATCTATTAAACGTGGTTTCATAGTTAATATCAAATATTGAGTTGTTTATTTATCTCATACGTACCGCAGAAATGCAATTCCCCCGATAAAGGATAAAATTTCGTATTGTAAATGTCGCGACACACTTTCCACTAGGCTTGGGACACTGGTCCAGACGGCTGGCTGATCCTTCGGCTGGTCGTAGGACCGTCGAGGCGATTCGCCCGGTCCTTGTGGATTGGGTGAATCGTGACAGAGGACGCCTCACTTTCCGGCTCACGCAGGTGCTCACTGGGCATGGTTGTTTCGGTGAGTTCCTGCACCGGATCACAGCCGAGCCGACGGCAGAGTGCCACCATTGTGGTTGCGACTTGGACACGGCAGAGCATACGCTCGTCGCCTGCCCCGCATGGGAGGAGTGGCGCCGTGTCCTCGTCGCAAAAATAGGAACCGACTTGTCGTTGCCGAGTGTCGTGGCATCGATGCTCGGCGACGACGAGTCGTGGAAGGCGATGCTCGACTTCTGCGAGTGCACCATCTCGCAGAAAGAGGCGGCGGGGCGCGTGAGAGACGCACAATCCCGCCGTCGTCGAGCGGGGGCCAGGGAGGCGGATCTCGCCCAAGCCCTGGCCCTCTAAGTGTTTCGGGTCCCCCCTCATATGTCGGTCTGGGGACCGGCGAGGCCCCCCTAAGAAGACGACGTGCAAGCTGCTCTGCACGCGTTTTACGCAAGAGCATCCGGGTGATGGAAGGCCGGCTATCCTCGACCCACGCTGGTTCTGACCCAGCGGGGTATTCCGTAGGATAGCTCACTCTAACCATCTAGGCGGGCTCCGGATAGCCTGCCGACCGAGAGGGCTGGTGGTCGTGGCGCCGACGACCGCCAGTCCGGCGTCCCGAGGGGGAGGGTGATGGGAGAGATGTGCTCCGCACTAAACGCTTCACTTTCCCCCCTTTGCCTTGTCATGAGTTCTGTCTCATGCATGCAGGTTTGGACGTTGGTTGTTGAGCGACAGGAGGTTTTAGTCAGTTCGACTCTGACATACCCCGCCCAGTATCCCCAGAAAAGGGCGGAAGTCCGGCGATTTCCTCCTGACCAAAAAAATAAAAAAAAAGGCTTGGGACACATCAATGTGTCGCGACACGGTATTCGAGAGTCGCTGGCTTAAAGGATAAGATGCCGAATATACCAATTAGCAGTTTCTAATCTCGCGAAAATACAATGGTCAAAATTGCCTAAAATATCGCAGACAAATTATAAATTGTTTTTTTAGAAAATATTATATATACACACTGAACAAGTATTCACGAAGAACTTCCACGAATAACATCGCGTAATCAAAATTAATCTCGCAATATTTATATGAACTTCCGTAAGTAAGACCTTACTTACGTGAGACCTTAGAACTTATATCTCAAGGTGGGTGGCGTATTTACGTTGTGGATGTCTATGGGCTCCAGTAACCACTTAACACCAGGTGGGCTGTGAGCTCGTCCACCCATCTAAACAATAAAAAATAAAAAAGTAATCACCGCCCGGTGAACCGTATTCTAAGCTCGCACTGGTCACCACTAACCTGCCCTTTTCTGCTCTAATATTATATATATTATAGCTCTATAGTAATTGAAATTTCGATCAGGTTCTGATGTTCAGATTCAGGTTCTGATGTTCACTGAGTTGCTTTTGGTATAATATATATATTTTTAGCATATATTCGGTAATAATTACTAGAATCTTAACGTTATTAAATTAGTTTGTTATAAGTAATAGTTAGAAACTAAATAATTGAATTGTACAAGGTTGTTTCTTTATTGCGTAGTTAAGATAAAAGCGTTTCATAGCCGGTTCTATGTGCGATCGAAGTGAAGGTCGCAGTCAAAATACATTAAAATGCACGCATGTACGTTGTGTACAAAAACGTACTAGTCAGCACTTGAACAAGACTTCCTCACAAGAAAAAACATTACTTTTTTCAAACAACTTTATTGCAATAAAATCATACTCGTACAACAAAGAAAACAACACGTTATCTTATTAAATCAATTAGCCTTCATCTTATCAATAAAAAGTACAGATATCTACAAAACATATTAAACCAAATTGATTTACAATAAATGCGTTACGAATACAATAATCTTTCCCTTTAATGTCCACTACGTATTACACATCAGCTGAATGGAACGCAATCATTAATGCGAATTAATTGTAAAGGTTGTACGAGCATGTGAGTGGTGTGTGTGTGAGAGAAAGAGAAAGAGAGACAAGGAGGAACGGCTCTTCGGCACGTAAAACAGAACTTCAGTAAAGTCATTATAGTATGAAGGCAGAGTACACGGCCGCCGGTGCATTGCGATGCAAATGAACTCGCGCCGCAACGCTGACCCACCTCCCACAATCCTCGGTCACTCAGACTAGCAGATATTTATAGCCTGGAATGTTATTGTACAACTCAACGACGTAGAGATGGTATAGTGCATCGATATCGATAAAACTTTATAGTAATTGATCGATTCCCGTGCAATGTTAATAAAAACATGATATTCATTATTATTATTATTTTACTACCGTTACTTCTGAAAACGGCATCATAGCAATACATTTTATTGCTATTGATTGGTTGAAAATCTTACGATCTGCCTAGTCTTTGACATACCGGAAGTTTTAAATACGATAAGTGTAAATGGTCGCTCACTGAATCGAAACCTCAAAACATTTCCTATGTTTTGATCGTGAGCATCGATTATAATTTTATGCCATCACTAGCAACAGAAAGTGCACATGTACCGAGACATAATATTGAACGCGACGAGTCGTGACCCCCCCGCCCTACCGCGCTTACTACGTCTCTACTACAGCCTTCGCTCCACCCGCCCGCACCCTTTACCACCGTACCACGACATCGTACCGCGAAATGATTTAAATCAAAAATTACGCGCGCCGTATCTTCCATTGAAGCGTTTTAACGTAAACAAGTCGATACTATATAACGAAATGTACCTCAGTGACCGAATCTAGGACGCGGTTACGTTTCACTATAATTTCGTAAATTACCTCATTCAGTCGACTCGGTGATTTGAGATTGATAAACGTAAGCGGTGAAAATCATCTGACGGCGGCGGAACGCAGCGTACGACGCAAAACTGCACATGCATGTCGCGTCATGTGCCCAATAAGCACGTTTAAGTACTCGTGTAGCACTCGCGATCGCTGTAGTAAATACGTAGTAGATTGCGGAGCGTTGTAAATGATGAATGGAAGCGCAACATTTAGAGTTTGAGATACGAGTGTGGTCGGAATTTTTTGATTTTGCTCCTCATTTCCATACAACGGTTTTTGTTTGTATCTTTTTCCTCAAGCACCGATGGACGAATGTGATACGAAAAGTTAAAATACTGAAAACGTATTCCAGAAACGCATTTATTTTGATAAAAATTAAAGCAATGCACTCCAATATGTCATTGAAATATTTTGCGGTTACCACAAAAAAATCGTATATCCGGTTCAGATACATATTGGTGTTGACATAAACACAGTTTGATATGACAGACAGAGGTCGTTTTCCTGTTTGTGACCTTGAAAAAATCGTAACAAAAAATTTCAAGAATTGTTTAATGATAATTCATCTTTTTTTTATTTATTGCTTAGATGGGTGGACGAGCTCACTCAATGGCGGATCCAGGGGGGGGTGATGGGGGTCATGACCACCCCCTGAGCTGGTTCCAGGACTTAGATGGACCACTAATTGAATATAATGATTTTATTTATATATTTTGTCACCATACAGATTTTATGTAACTTCATACCTTCAATATTTAATTAATTTAATATAATATAATAACTTTGTATAATTGCAAACGTCTGGGAACGAACGCATCTAAATTTGACTATGTGACCCTCTCCTGGCGCCAAAGCTGGATCCGCCCTTGAGCTCACAGCCCACCTGGTGTTAAGTGGTTACTGGAGCCTATAGATATCTACAACGTAAATATAATTTCTTGAGATATAAGTTCTAGGATCTCAGTGTGGTTACAACGGCTGCCCCACCCTTCAAACCGAAACGCATTACTGCTTCACGACAGAAATAGGCAGAGTGGTGGTACCTTCCCGTGCGGTCACAAGAGGTCCTACCACCAGTTAATCTTCATCAACATTGTACATGTTTACAGTTCAAATGTTGAAGACAAAGCTCAAATGTTGCATTTTATTTGCAAATAACAATTTTAAGCTTATTATTTGACCATGAACTTTCTGAAGCTGGGTCGAATAAATAATAATGACATAAGATTGCATGCATACCTTTTAAATGTAGTCAGAATTAGTATATCTAACGTTGAAACAATCATACGAACCATTTGGCGACCTCCAGACAGAATTAATAAAACAAACAAAATGAAATGAATCTTTATTACAATCTTGTTTTACTCGAAAACGTCTGTCACCCATACAAAACAATTCGTCTCACAGCACGATAAATTATTCAAATCTAAATGTAAAATAAAATTATTATATAAAGGCATAGAATTATCACTACATAGTATAAAACAAAGTCGCTTTCTCTGTCCCTATGTATGCTTAAATCTTTAAAACTACGCAACGGATTTTGATGCAGTTTTTTTAATAGATAGAGTGATTGAAGAGGAAGGTTTATATGTATAATAACATCCATTAAATATTGGAGAAATCAATAATAAATTACAGTTTCCGAAGCGAAGCGAGGGCGGGTCGCTTGTAATGAATACGTAAACTTGGATGGTGCACAATGCAGTTTGGTGTATCTTTATGATCTTAACACAATTGTTTCGCAGCGCATGAGGGTGTTCAAGCGAAGGCCCGCATTCATACGGAGCCAATTCTTGGAAACTGATATTTTGAAGGTACAATGTTTTTTCCTGTTTATATTCGGTTTAAAATTGTCAAATTTCAATGTTTGGAGTGATCTCACGTTGCCGGATACAAGATAAATAATACCATAACAAAACATCTATATATTAATACGTGAAGCAAAAACTTTGTATCCCTTTTTACGAAAATTGCGCGGACAGAGGCGTATGAAATTTTCCACACTTATAGAGAATATAGAGAAGAAGTGCACAATGCTAATATTTTTTTATAATAATGCATAAAAGATACATTAAATCAATAAAGAAAACATTACACACACTACATATCATGTATTTGACGCACACAAGCAAGCATACTATTTATTGTCAAACTTTTGTTCTTGGCGTCTGTTGTCAAATTGAGAATAGATTAAATATTGTTTGTCTTTATTAATATTAATTACTGGTGGTATTAATATAATTAATTAATTAATTTAATTACTGGTGGTAGGACCTCTTGTGAGTCCGCACGGGTAGGTACCACCGCCCCGCCTATTTCTGCCGTGAAGCAGTAATGCGTTTCGGTTTGAAGGGTGGGGCAGCCGTTGTGACTATACTGAGACCTTAGAACTATATCTCAAGGTGTGTGGCGCATTTACGTTGTAGGTGTCTATGGGCTCCAGTAACCACTTAACACCAGGTGGGCTGTGAGCTCGTCCACACATCTAAGCAATAAAAAAAAAAAAAAAAAAAAAAAAATTTTTTTATAGTGTAGCCTTGGTGAAATTTGTGATTATAGAAGTATAAAACACAAGCATAATAGTGTACAAACTTACAATTCCAATTAATTATAGTCGAATTTCGACTACTGCGGGACCTCTAGTTTTATTTTTAATTTTCGTGGACATCGCAAAAGCTGTCATCCAAGTCTGGACGACACGGGAGTTACACAACAGAAAGCCAATAATAAATTATTTAGTGTTCTCAATTGAAAAATGTGAGCCATAATCGTTATTATTTAGTACTATCGAAAATATTAAAATGTTCTCGATAACCCTACCCTACCCTAAATAAGCTACACTAACAGCCCTATGAAATGAAATGAAATATTTACGACTTTTTGGCGGAAAAACGTGAAATGGGGTTTTGGTAATATGGTATGAATTATTTCGTTCAATCCGCTTTAGGCGCGTAATAATGGTGCCATATTAACCGTTTGACTGTGCACGATTTTTTGTTGTTTATTGCATATATTAGTGATTGAGTTAAAGTTTCTTCTAAGAGTTATAAGTTTCTTTTTGCAGAAAGTTTAAGTTTACGGGGTTTAGCCTCTTATTCCTAACTATGTGTCATAGCTTCAAATTCTTTTATGAAAACTATTACGAAAAACAAATTTCTAAATTGTTCCTACTTACTACCCACACTGTAAAAAAATAGTAAGCCTTTATAACATATTCTGCATCTAAAGCTATAATAGATAACACGATATAATCTCTTTATGATGTAGCCTCACAGCTTTTTTGGAGGTTTTGCCGCTAATTTTTTGAAGTCGTTGTGGCCTAAAGGATAAGTAAGACGTCCGGTGCATTCATATGTAGCGATGCACCGTGTTCGAATCCCGCAGGCGGGTACCAATTTTTCTACTGAAATACGTACTCAACAAATGTTCACGATGACTTCCACGGTGAAGGAATAACATCGTCTAATAAAAATCAAACCCGCAAAATTATAATTTGCGTAATCACTGGTGGTAGGACCTCTTGGGAGTCCGCACGGGTAGGTACCACCACCCCGCCTATTTCCGCCGTGAAGCAGTAATGCGTTTCGGTTCGAAGGGTGGGGTAGCCGTTGTAACTATACTGAGATCTTAGAACTTATATCTCGAGGTGGGTGGCGCATTTACGTTGTAGATGTCTATGGGCTCCAGTAACCACTTAACACCAGGTGGGCTGTGAGCTCGTCCATCCATCTAAGCAATAAAATATATATATATATATATATATATATTAAAATAAGCATTTATTCTTATTACACAATTAAGTTTTATTAACAACATAAATCATTTATAGACATACGCTAACTTTGTACGAGCGGTTACGTTATAAAGCATTGAAGAACTTAATGATTTATCTCAATTTGTTATTTTATTGTGTACACTGTAACTCTTGTTACGATATCCTTTTGAAGCGTGCGTTCAAGAATTCCCAAAGCCACAAGATTGTTTTGCGTTTCGTTGTTTATGAATGTTATTGTACGACTCCACGTTGACAATCATCAGAGGTGCTGCCGCTCGATAAGAATTTGTTTATTTGAGTCACATGACCTCGAGGCGCACACACGCACCAGAGCGCGTAATCTTGTATTTTAAATTAAACGTCTATAAAGCGACCGCAGCGTGCGACGGCACGGGCGCAACGCAATTCTATTTCCGACGCCCGCCGCACCAAGCGTGACTCACTGCACTTTCACTGCAAATATCAGATTCTTGAGCGTGTTAACTAGAGGCCGCAACGTGTAACATAACGAAACTTTCAAAGCATTTTAGATCGACGGTGCGAATACATAAATCGAAATCCGATCGCCTTTCGGCTCGGCGAAATGTTTTTTTGAAGCGAAACAATTGGACCGAGACTATACGATGTTCATGAAAACATTAAAAGCATTGTGTAGTGGCGGCCGATGCAGGAAGTTTGAACGTTGTTTTCTAGTTGATGCGGTTTGAATTATTGTGCAAAGAGGACGATTGAAGAAACGGCGCGCAGTGTAATCCCGGTGTACGTCGCACTACGCTGATTTATTGTTTCCGGTATTTGAATGGAGATATCAATGGCCGCCCGCTCATGCTATGTGGCGTGCATCGCATTGTCATTATTGTAGTTGTTCGCGTTATTGTGGACACAAATGGTTAATTTACAATGTTCGATCGCACTCGTCACTCAAATCGCAAGATTTTCTAACGAGACTGATAGTTTAAGAAAACAAATATATTAAAAATTCTTATTTTAAAATTACAATAAAATATTTATGGTTATTATAATTAATTACGTTTCTAACAATTCAACAACAACAACAGAAAAACATAGATAGGCGCTAAAGCAGGAAATCCAATTAAATTCCTACATATTGATTTTTTAAGCGGAGCCCTACGGTGAATAAATGAACACGCAAACATTCATTTTCTAATAATAGAAGTTCGGTACTGAATTTTAAATATGAATTAAATTTTAGTCGCCTCTGAGAAATCGAAAATTAAAAATATTTGGAAGTAAATAAAATGAAGTATTTACCTGTTCTTTTGTCCGAGCTAATCTTTGAAACAGCTAGAATAATATATTTTATCACGGAAATATTTAATATTACAACAATGAAAAAATTAAGTCACATCACTTGCAATAAAACTTTTATTCAATTTAATGTATAAAGGCATCAATCAATATGCGTGTGGAGGATTTACTCTTTATCTCGAAAAATTCCACGGTTGAGGCTTTAATTACCAATGTAACCGCGGGCACATCATTGTATGAATGAATGCTAGAAATTTGAATTACGCCTATGCCTCGCATTCTATATATAGTTTTTTACAAAGTACATAAAATAACCTTTTATACTCTTCGCCAAGACTTGATTTAACGCGGTAAGTTGAGTGGTGATACTTGTTTATTGAAAACAAGATCGTTATTTGTAACCTAAGCGCTAAGACAACGTGAACGAATACACTATTGAATAATAATTTTAGATTAAAATAAAATGTAGTCTAGAATAAGCTTTAAGAGCAATACCGATTATTGAAAAGTATTTTTTTATTCAGAAGTAATAAAATAATTGTATTGTCACCGGTCCTTCATACGTATTCATATTGTCAAGATGTTGTCAAGTTAACGGTGCGACACGACATCATGAGATTTGTGAATATTACGCTGAAAGAATCCGTGATATAGATAGATACAGGTCAAGGTAATAAAATCGTGTTAATTACACGATCTACGTGCAAAGCAATTTGGCAAAACACTCTACTACTATTTATAATGCAAGTAAACAAGTAGAAAAACTATATTGAATTCTATCAATACCCTTTTATTAATTTTTTCTTGTTTCATTAGTTACAAGATTGGTTTGACAAATTGTCATTTTGCAAGTCAAAGATAATTTAAATAAAAACACCCCACATGCATCGATCACAACACAAACTACATTTTCTTCGTTTGGCCGAAACACATGCGAAATTAAAACAAATATTTCAATGACCAAGAATCGTTTTTTTTTTTTTATCCTACCTAAGCTGATAGCCTTGAGAGGCTATTTCAGCGTAACCCTAACTTTTGTAGGTGAGCTCACGGGGCTCAAACCTGATGACGTTGCTAACACGAACCCTAGCAAGAGCCGTGCTTCGCAGAATCTACCACCGGATCGGAAACGCGACCCACTGAGAAGATCCGGCGAGAAACTCAGTGGGCTGTGTCTGAGAGTTAATTTACTCGTCGAGCCCTTCGTCGCAAGCGACGGGTTCGACGAGAACGGTGACCGGTGCTTGAAGTACCTAGAAGCACCGTTAGTGGATCGGGAGGATCCGAGATGACGTGTTTTGGGCGACGTCGACTGCTTTCCATTCTGTCCGCAGGATCGGGAATGTAGTTACCGGCGGCCACGATGAGAGGGTTCTCGTGTCGTGCCGCTTTATCGAAGTGGCGCATCGACGCCGACTGTAGATACTTACTGATGGACTCTAAGTCCAGGTCGTCATGGAGGTCGACGTTCCTGACGAACCACGGGGCTCCGACGGCTATCCTGCAAAAACGGGATTGAATAATTTGGAATGATTTTAAGTGAGTGCGGGCCGCGTGAGCGAACACTACACTTGCATAGGTCATGACGGGGCGTATGCAAGTTTTGTAGAGTGTCAGCTTATTTTAAGGGACATTTTACTTCGCCTACATATCATCGGGTAGAGACGTCCTAGAATGAAGGCGGCACGGTCGCGTACCGTCTTGATGTGAGGGCGGAATGTCATCCTACTGTCGAGGGTGACGCCTAAATATTTGACCTTCGGGGCCCACGGTATGTGCTGGTCGAACATCGTGATTGGGCGAATGGCGGGGGCGGAGGTGTTGACGCGCCTAGTCGGGAGAGGGATGCTCAGCGTGGTGTTCGGAGGGCGACCCCTTTTGAAGAGCACCGCTGTGCTTTTCGTGGAGTTGATGTCGATGCACCACTTCCAGAACCAGAATCGCAACTGAACCTATTGGTATAGTAGTCGCTGACAACCCAACGAATGAGCCGATCAATATGTTAGTTCCCAGAAAAACCATTTTCCACAAAATAACGAAAGCTATTTGACATTACAGTGCCGTTCAATAAAACAGGAGCAGCAATGTAATGCAATAATTTCATTATAACCAGTTATTATTTTAAATGTACGCCTTTGACCTTCGAATTTGGGCGCACATCAGTCCCTTCTCACGACATGTTTACTGAATACCGAGAATTGTTTTGTTGAATCCATTTTGATAATTGCCTGTCGATAAAACGGTCATAAAAAGTATTTATGTGCGTGGCGACGCTTCACCATTTCCTGCGGGCCCCACGGCATAAGCTCAGGGACATTCACTTTTATATTATTAATAATATACATTTCGCGATTCACACGAATATTTAGATAATAAATCAGGTTATAAAACCAGTTGTTTTTAAATTCCAACATTAGACTTTCTTTATTTGGCAGGTTGAAATTTATTACCGTAGATGATAACATGAACTTCGTCTTCCAATTTGGGACAAGATGCCAATGATTACACGACATTGTTTCTTCCTCGTGGAATTCGTTAGTGAAGGCATATTTAATAAAGTATTATTTAGAAGAAAAAAAACGGGCCCACAGAATCTTGGTCCGCAGTACAATCGTATAAAACAAAAACTTCGGGCTTTTCGTTTAGGTAACTAACTATACAAAATCGTTGCGAAGGCCGATATGAAAAATAAAATAATTTGTCCTGTTTGCACCTGTCGTTTTGCGTAGGACATTTGAGACAGACGCGAAGTTCTACAAACAAGCTAAAAAAAGCGCCGACACGACTCTAATAAAACAACACGAAAGATTTTGACATAGTCTTGATACAATGAAATCAACAAAAGCAAAATCATTGGTTTTACATATTATTAGTGATGCATAAAACGTTTATAGTCCTAATTTTTATTCACATAGTGGCATTTTTATGACGTTGTTTTTGTACACGGCGCAGATACCTCGACTGTCCCTACGTACAGTATCGAAACTGAAAATTTGCGATTTTTTTTTATGACACTAAGATGTTTCTTTTTATGTATATTTTCACACAAAAAAGAGAAAAAGCTATAAAATACATATTAAACCATGTTTTCAATGAGTATAATATCGATACTTAACAAATCAATCAGCGTAAAAAATCGAATGTTTAATTTCGGTACTATACGCGGATACAAGAAGCGTGCGTGCAGGACGAAACTACCGCTTTCGTTGCTATACGCGGTGCCCCGCGCGCCCGCGCGTTCCGATGCAATTTTGAAGTAATGTGGCTCTAACGGAAAACTGATAAGTATATTAACAAATTTATTAATTCCGATTGCATGATGTTTATTTTCTCCTTGTTTTTTAATCTGATTTCCTTAACAATATTCTGTGATTAATTAAGTTTACCTCAAAAACAATGTATTTTAAAGTAAATGTCATTCACCCGAAGTATACTATCGAAAGTCCCAAATTCGATTTTGTACGTCGATTAACATTTTTTTTGGAGTATCGAAAGTGACACTTCCGATAATTTCTTAATTTAAATGTACAACGTAAAATATCGAAAGAGTCACATTCGATAATTTTGATAAAACAGTTCCCAAGTAAATAATCGAAACGGGCAGTTTCGATTGTTCACGCTAATTGATTAACGTGGTAAAGTATCGAAACTAACATTTCTCAAAAACTATGAAAAATTTGGGATAAAATGACATATACATTTAACTGCCAGTAAAAGTTTACCATATATCTGAAATTATTTGCAGATAGGCCAATAAATGACAATTTGGTACACAAAATTAACTTCAAAGTGCTCTCCTGTAAAGTACCGTTTTTCAATTTCGATATTATACGTAGGGACAGTCGACCTATGCAATTATGTTTGTGACGGGGAAAAACTTTAACATCATACTAACGGGATGTGACGTGTTGTTTTTCTGACATTCTTTCGTTTTGTCGTCATGCGCAATGAAGAGAATACAATATTCAATGAAGTTGGTAGTTTAAAATTCTAAAATACGAGTAAATTAAATTGAAACATTATTTGGGTCTTCTATTGTTTTTCACATTACGTTCAAATGCATAATAAAAGTTTGTTGTTTGCACGACAAATTCGAGGAACTAACGTATCACACGTAAAAACATGTGCTGATAGCTTAGATTGAAATCTAATTTATGAATGCGAGTTTTATAGTCTGTAAATTCGGTTTATCTGTACCCTACTAGCTCGCGGGACGTAAATCAAATAAGTACTATTACATCGACATTCGACAAGGTTTGTACTTAATGGTAACTCGATAATAAAGACAGGACAACACAGAACAACATTCGAGTCACGATCGTTATACATGGCTGTGCCGTGTACAAACGGAACTGGCTAACCCGTTTATACATAAAGGGGGATGACAAAATGAAGTTCTTTATGAATGTTCTTGAAGTAACACAACTGACCTAATACACTGAATAGCTGTTTCATCAAATTAGAGCAGAGAAATCGAATAAAGTGTTGATCGATGTCTTGAATATAAATGTGTTTAACACATGTTGAAAAAACAATATAAATCAGTTATTAAATTAAATAAAAACGCCTTAAATGTTAGGAGGGCATTAAGTGCACTTTCCCACAAAGCGAGTGTTATACAATTTGTGTGGGACGTGTGAACAACGTTGACGTCAATATTCAATATCGATAAGGCGTTTTATGTAAAGTATTAAATTAAAATATTTTCTTATTTCTGTACAGAGTTTAATTGTATTTTCATTGATCGTCGGCGTTTATCGGGCAATCTGATACAACCAATATTCAGTCAACACAGACTTAAAGATTTTTTTCCATATTGACAATCTGACAAGGTAAAGCATCAGGCAACATCTTGTGGAAATAATGATTGAAAGTTCCAAGAAATGCCGTTGAAACTGGTAGGCGTTTGACTGCGAAAAGAGATTTTAAGTCATACGCAAGACTGTTATATTCATACCACCTTTAGACACTTTGTTGTTTGGTTGACACTCAGCATTGGTTTTTTTTATAATGTAGATTTATTTTCGTACTTTTTTTTAGCTTATGTGAATTTGAAAATATATTTTATTTATGAAATATCTAATGATAATATTAATTGAGAAAAAAAAAAAAACAAAATGTGTGCAATTCACACGTGGTAGAAGTGAAACCTTCCAAAATTAAATTACAATTACCCTAAACGTCTTAAGTATATGTAAAATTTTGTCATTAGTAAATAATTGTAAGGTAGCGCCCTCTGTGAATTGATATTTTAATTTCACGTATAATCCTAAATTAAAATTCACTACAAGAGCTTTCATACACATGTTAGTATTAAAAAATCTCACAGATGGCGCTGTATTAAATAGTATGTATATTTCTGTCTCATTCTTTGCTGGCTTCATCCTACACATTTTTGTATTTGTGTCTCTTACCTGTCGTTTCTTCCGTTGCATCCGGTTTGAAATCACAACGATTCTAAAGAAGTTTTCACTTCAAAAAATTTATTTGAATATCGAGCAACGTGAAAAATATTTTAGTGTCTTACTTAAAGTGTAGGGACACTAATACGAAATTTAAGTACAAGTCGTACGAAAACTTAAGTCGGAATAGCCTTTATGTCGAGGGTGTTTTATTCGTGGAATGTAATAAAAGTGGTGCCGCACATTGCGAGCCGATCCGGCACGTGACTAGCCTTCGAAATTCCCAACCAATTCCACGCTTACACTATTTACGCATGCCAAGTTGATAGCGAGGGCCCTATTACCTTTATACGGAAATAAATACCGAGCCACACGATGTGTGTCCTTGCCTGGACAACTTTCAATCTGTTACAGCATACTTTCTAGTAACACTAGTATGAGTCACAATGAATACTACATTGTACTACATTTCTTACTAACGATACGAAATCGGCTCGTTCTTAGGTAGGTACTCAGTTTATTTCCTACATGAACGTGCTTCTTCCGAATGCGAATTCCAAAATACGTTTTCGATGGTACGATTCCATTGTATATCGCTAACAAGTAATTATAGTTAACCG
Organism: Bombyx mori; assembly: GCF_030269925.1. Lineage (NCBI taxonomy): Eukaryota > Metazoa > Arthropoda > Insecta > Lepidoptera > Bombycidae > Bombyx > Bombyx mori. Next base: position 13,218,355 of record NC_085111.1, read on the forward strand.
TCATGTAATTCCAATCAAAGTTAATAGACAAGAGTGTTGCTGTAGCAAATCGTTTCGTTACAAATTAATTGATAAAAATAGAAACTAACTTTTAGCATTTCAATTATTAATGCTCTATTAAATAAATGCGATGGTCGTGAAACAGGCAATATAAAACAGCAAAGAATGCGGCTAGATAAGTCAGGATCCATAACTGACTAGGCGTGTGCATATTAAAACAGCTTCATTATTATTTTATTCTCAACGAACAAACAACAAATATTGCTACAAGCCGCGAATAACATTATTATTGCCGCACACTACACCCCACATATTAGTTTTTTAAATGAGATGTCAGCATAGAATGGCGTTATAACTTGTATTCGCTTAAACAATTGAACTACAGGAAAGATTTTATTATTCTGTTTTCGCTTGTATTAGACACAATTAAAAGTACGTTCGCGTTATTTTAATAATATTAAATTGTTTATATTTCAACAATAAACGCGAATAGCACAGCGTATTCGGAAATTATAAAATGAAAATTAGCAAGAAATGCGAGATTAAACCTCAAAAGTATTATAGTCTTAACAATTTATTATAAAAGTTATACAACCAGGTGATTTGCTATCGCAGCTCGCGATAGGCAGGTTTGCTTTCCCAAACAAGCCAACAGTTACGATTATTTACAATTTGTTATTTTAGTCTTACAAAAACGTATTCATATTTTTGTGAAATATCTAATCTTCAATACTTTTATTGTGAACATCTTTGAAATCATCCATCATAAACCGTCTTTGAAAAAAAAAACTTGTAGGTATATATTGTTTCAACTATCGCGAAGTATGTTATTAATAAATAAATACATTCATTTATTGATACAAATCGCGCACCACCAGTTGGACGTTAATGGTTCCATTTAAGAAACATTCATGTACAGTGTCTCCTTTACAATCCTGCAAAATCATTTCGGTTTTGTGCGAAGCATTTGCAAACGCATCGGAGACGAACGATCGATCACCAAAACATTTATATTTCGTACAAAAGATTAATTTGGAATAGTTATTTGCGTATTGCGTCAAACAAAACAGTTGGCGGTACACCCATGTGAGGCGCGTTTATTTGCGCGCAGTGGCCTCGGAGGGCGTAGCTCCGGTTGTTTACGTCGCAGCCGCTGTCGGTTGTCGGTGACTCATTAACGGTTGGTTGATCAACGACGGCCACATTCTGATCGAGCTCTCCGTTCGCCGGCAGTCCATCGTTTCCGCGAAAACAACACACGAAATTGGCTTGAAAGTCAATAGCCAAGGCCGACGATTCGAAAATGCGAATAACATACTCGCTTGGAAAGTTTTTTTTGAAAGGATCGAAATACCCCAGGCGTTTTTACGCAAATAATTTACTTTGCATAAGATAATTGGATTGGATAAGTTTTTTTTTTTCTTTCTTATAAAAGGTCTAATATAGTCAGTCACTTACAATATAAAAGCTTTTATTTTCAAATATGTCGCAAAGCCTGAGGGTCTTTATTTAAAAGGCCGTTTCAAATGTTTACTTCGTTTTAGATAAATTTTATTGGTAAGGATAATTCAAGTATACCTAATGGAAACGAAATCGAATTGAAGAGATCGACATGTTGTTGATACAGGTTACGTTAATAGCGTTGTTTACTGACACAGATATGGCACTGCGAACTGTGCTGCATGTTTGCGGGTACAGCAAATGCCTCGGCTAGGTCGTTCGCCGGCTTCGGTCGTGGAATGCGCTCGGAATGCACGCTCCGGTGCAGATTGCTAGCCTCTCACCACCCAGCGCCCGGTTCAGCAGTCGCGAACCGGTTTACGCAACAACAACCGGCATACCTCACACGACCGACAAACAACAGCATCACGAATCCATAAACAATTACCTAATTACCGAAATGTGCGCGTCATTGTACCATAAAATGATTGGCATTTAATTATCAATAAAAAGATCGTAAAGAGAACTCTTTTAGCATTACCACTTTAGATCGTGGAAGTTTCTTCGAAACGCCTGAAATAGAGTCAGTGACGGTTGATGACGATGCGTGCGATATTGTTTGCGCATCATGACGTATTACGTACGCAGTTTTTTCTCAGCCTTTACTAAATATGGTACGTAACAAAACCTATCGCTATCGACACACCTCGCCACAACATGAACTCATGAAATTGCAATCCAACCTGAGCTTCAATCCCATTCATCTGAAAGATTTTGATTAAATTAATTTTGTTAAATAATTGAATGCTTTTTGTTTTAAAGGGATTTTATGACCTGGTAACTAAGACCTTTAGGTCGAGTCTTATTTTAATTTTAATGATAGCTTTTTTATATGAAAAATGTTATTATGAAGTTGACTAATAAGAAACATGGCATGAAATGAAATGAAAACGAAATGAAATGAGATGAGATGATATGGGATGAAGTATAATCTCAGTAAAATGGTGGACATTTACTAAGACTTTTTCAGTGGACTTTTTGGAGGATCCCGAGAAGTTACGTTCAGCGGCTTTGTTTCATTTTCCCACATTTGTGCACTTTTACATATACTAAACAGATAATAAACCACCGCTATTACACATTTAAATCTGAAGAAACACTAATTAGACAACAAATAAAACAAATCACACAACTTCACTCCTCGCGTTCCCGCCAAAAATTCCATAATTGAATGCCTAACTTTTATTAATGTTTTAGTAGTTCGCTGATCATAGCTGTTTATTTGTTGATAAATGAATAGGGGAGAATTATAACTGTTTGACTACCGATTTTCCTTATTATTTCGAACCGATAACAATGATAGTTCGTAACGCAATCAATGGTAACGGAACCGCTTGGAGGTATCGGCGGGCGGACATTGCGCTGAGTGACGTTGAGTTCGCCCGCGTGGGGCCTCTCTCTGCAAAACAACACTTATTGCGGAAATAGCGACGAAAAGCGTATATTTTATATTCACTTGTGGGCATCGTGAGGCTGTCGGCGCATTCACCTCGTCATACGTAGCGCATCCCATTCCCACATTCACTTTAACAATCTATCTTTTAACATCAAGATGCTTTAGCGGTTGAAGTTAAATATAATTAAAAGTTCAACCTAAATGAACTTCAAATGAATATAGCCTGTAATTTTTTTTTGTTGTTGCACGCGCTTATGTACATAGGGTAAAGCATGTTTATTAATAATTTATTTATCGCCATGCTCACGTGTTTTTTGGTAGACAGAAATCAAAACAAACCGCCTTTTGGCCTCGTCAAACAAGATAGTTACGTAGCGAATGTGAAGATAAAATTAGCCGATACACTGACATTGAACGCAAAAAAACAAAGTGGAGCGAACTTCGCGCATGCGCTCAGGTAGTCAGATGTGAGGCGATTTTAGCAATCGCACCGCGTATACTCCGACTTTTTGTATGCGGGGCCCATAACAGGAGCCACGGAATTCTAAGCGCACTGCCTAACTCAATTAATTGGAACGAATATGACGAACAGCAGCGGTCGACGACCTAACTCTTGCGAGGAGCGAAAGCCGTCAAAGGTTGTTAGCCTGGCGAGCAACCGCGCCATTGTCACTCCCGCGGCTGTTGCTAATGTATTGGTTCAACACTGACCAAGATCAGGATATAGAGTTTAAAAAATTACATAAAGCACCATGTCTAGTTTCTGTAATGTTTTGACAGCGAATCAGTTCTGTTTATCGCTCCGCTTATAAAGATTGGCGCGAAAATGAGAAAATGAAAAACCAATGTCTTCATATGAGACATATTGATGGCCAGAATTTGTATTAACTGTGTGCATCACTGATGTGTTAAACGAAAATTAAAAACATAAAACTCACGAGACCAAAGGCTGCTCGAGACGGTTTTATGTCTTTTCATCGTTTGTGACTCGGTTTCAATTGAGTTATTTTACATACAACTCTTCAAAATGTCCTAAATAAAACTACTTTTTTTTAAATTTTATTTGGACATGAGGTGACCCACCATGGGACATAAAACGAGAACGCATGACGGTTTTGCGACAGAAACAAACAGCGGTAGCGTTAACTTTCCTTGCGAGCGTGCAATAAATACTAACTTATAATTACGTAGGTATATTATAATTTTTGCGGGTTTGATTTTTACCATACGATGTTATTCCTCTACCGTCGAAGTCGTTGTGGATAAGATGCCCGATGCAGTCATATCGAGCGACCCGATTGTGTCGCTGTTGGAATTCAGCAAGCGGTTTTAGTATTTTCAATTTAAAAAGCATAAAAGCAATCTGATAATTGTATAGTTAACATATGCAGCTGGTGGTAGGGCGTCTTACGAGCTCGCAACGGTACGTATTACCACCAGGGCTATTACCGCAGTGAACCAGCTATTTGTTCGGGTTTGAAGGATAGAGTAGCCGTTGTACTGAGACTTGTTGTTATGTTGTTGACATAACTACTTAGCCTCGGGTGGGCCGTGAACTCATTCACTCGTCTAAGGAAAAAAAAAAGTAATTGGTAAATATGCGTTAAGTACGCATTTCATGAGAAAAATTGATACTCGCCTGCGGGATTTGAACACCGACATAGTTAAATCGTTTGACACGAAAACACCGGGCGTCTCCTCGTATCCTTTAGTCCATGATGACTTCAAACTCATTCTGTATTATTGACACGACACCTAACATTTGTACATTTCTAATTTGATTTCGAAAGTATAATAAAACAACCAAATAAGAAAGGTAACGATTCTTTCTTTAAGAAGCATAGGATGATATATACATAAAAGAGGATATAAGAGGATATGCCTTTCGTCAATCCGATATCGAATTAATTTCGCAAGTTTTTCGCGTTCAGTCCGTCTCTAATAAATCCGCGAGTCACGAGCCAAGCATCTGCTAAGATGGGGCTGCGTGCAATGAACAACCCCGTGACCTATTTCCATAACTTTAGAAAATGGGGCGGGATATTTTTAACCGCGAGCCGCTTGGACGTTCGTCTATTTATTTCGCGGTTTGTAATTAGAAAAGTAAACAGTACCTAAAGCTAAAAATAGAACGCATTTGCATCACTCGTTGTGTACAAGATGTCCGAGCGATTGCATTCGAATTAATTAGTTCGCAAACGTGTCCGAATCGATTATTCTGTTTTCGTATCTGACAACTTCGAATGTTACACCAAAAATTTGCATTTTGTTTGTATCTTTATAAATTAAATCTAACCTGATATCGCTTGCAGGTGTTGATTATGGTATCTGACTAAGAAGTTAGGAATCTGCAATACGTATTTATTTATGTTAAAATAGATTTACTGAGAGCTAAAAAAATACAAGTAAAATTTATTTCAAAACCCAAAAACAAAATAACCGACTTGCTCTGGTCATTCAGTGTCAATAAATTGTTGATTCGCTATAAAAAATAACATCATTGAACATAATTCAGAGTGAATGAATGGAGCGAATACCACACAGTGAACGAACAATTGCAGAGGCGTCACTATCGGTTATCAAAGCATAAACAACGCTATTTTAGGAAGTACTAGACCTTGAAACTGCATTTAAGTCCACGTTAGAATAACAAGGAGATTTAGCCGAATAATAAAAGTTCACATAATCGAGAATAACGTATTTTATTGTCATTATTCATTTATTTGTTTGAAAAAATTACTCTTTAATGTTTGTGTAAATATAGTCCCAGCTGTCGGTATTGTGTATCGCTTAGGTATGTATATTAATAAATAAAAATAAATGGTTCAACTATTTACTTGATTGAATTAAAAAAAATATGTTACCATGTTTTTCAATGAAATCCAACCCACTTCTTAGTTTATAAAAGTATCAAATCGTGTGACTACAGAAAGGAGAAAGGAAAGTGTATTGTGATTGCATTATGGCGTTTACTAGTGGAAGGGCGTATTATAAGACTGCACGGGTAGGTAGCATTCCTGCTTATCTCTGTAGCGAAGCAGTCATACGTCTCGGTTTGAAAGCTGGAAGAGCAGTTACAGAATCGAGACTCCGACCTCATGTCCCAAGTTGAAGACCGGCCACTTAACTCCTGTAACCCCTTTACACTAAATGGGCTGCGTCCAACTGATTTGGGCCAATAATAAAATCGAATCTCTTAAATGTCGTTATTTTCACTGGTTTTTTGTCTAGAATATTTTCGGCTGAGAAAATGGTCTCGATCTGAATTAAAGGTTAACAGTAATTAACTTGAAAATCATTCTACTCTTCGCGGGTGAATTTAAGAGATGAAATTTGTCGACGACGCCCTCTGCCAATCTGGACCATGAACAATTTAAGTTTAAGGCGTAGTTTTCAAAATATAACTTTTGCATGAAATTATGCTAGAAGTTTTTAAAAGAAATGTTCTTAATTGTTTCGAGGGCGAAACCCACGGTAGGTAAAGCAAGCTTTTTTTCCTACCTAATCGTTGGTGGCCTAAGGGGCTGTTCTAAGTTCACGAGGACAGGTAGGTGAACTAACTGGCTCAACCTGAGAGAATTGCTATCACTGGCCCTAGCAGAATAGAATCTACTTCGGGATCCGAATCGCGACCCACTGAGAAAATCCGGCGAGAAACTCAGTGGGTTGTGTCAATGGGCTAGTTCCCGCGTCGAACTCTTCGTCTGAGTCGAAAAGCAAGCGAGCAGCGGAATGTGAATCTGGGCGCGGATAGGAGATATTTACAGGCGGCTAAGTGCTCAGTGTTACAAGCCGCGCTCGTATGGCGCCTCACTTCAGATAAAGTTTTCGGCATGACTTAGCTCTGTTACGAAAATGTTTGTATTCGTTATTTTATTTTAATAATAGAAAATAATATTGTGTTAACTAGCTAGGGGTTATGGAAACATACAGTTATAAACAATGTTTTTCTTATAGCTTTTATTTTTTCGTGTTATATACGTACGTCTTTTATCCAAATGAATTGGAACTATGCAATTGTAGTTGCAGCTTTTGGAAATGATTCTAATAATGTATTTAAATGCCACAATACGTACCAAAAGCATGCCATAGGTGGATAGCGGGTAATTTCAATGTATGGGTGTATTATTATTTTTTTGCGATGATTCTTAGTATCCATAAATTTGGTTTAATGGGACAGTTCTAATTGATTTACTCATAGAAGTCTTGTGTTGAATTAATAGTGACCAAGATTTTATTTAATAACTTGAACATTTCAAGGATTGTTACAGATAGTTTGTTGAATACCCGAATTTATTTTACGTCGATAAGCTGCACACATCACAAGTCGCTTCGCACGACGTACAATTATTATTATGTAAAATGGTCACCGAATCGAAATGCAGACGGTGAAAATGTATTTGGTGTTAAGGCAAATTTATCTCACATATTTATTCCGATCGAGACACGTGGCCTTTGTCTGTACGGTACGCAAAAAGAAAATGCGGTAGGTCACGTTCTATCAGATGGCCGGTAGATTGCGTTCGATCTACCCACCCATATGTACTTATCGTTGTAACTTTTAAGCCATGCCGAACAAACAAAGCTGCAACTGTTACCATGCGATAAAAAAAAAAAAAACAATGCGTATTTCCGTAGCCCGTGTTACGTAAGCAGTGTAAGTCTAGATATCATTCCACTTGTTGACTTCGGATCGCTTCTTCGCATCTTCGGCTCCCACGCGGTCATGTCGTGCTCTAGCAGAGCAGGTACGTCATAATCATCGATACAGATTAAACAATCATGTGCGTTTTCATAATGAATTTCAATTTTCTTGGTCGTCACTGGGAGCAATCCTATTGGCACCAAGTTTCAATTCTCAGATAAGTACACAGAACGACTGTGAGTTCAAAGTCTGCTGTTATGTGGTAATGCGAGATAAGCAAATCGTGTATCAGCGTGGGTCGTGTGTTTGTTTATTCGTGTCGGCAGATAAACTACGTATATGATTCGCGCACGAGGAAGCAGGCCACGAGACCACTGAGTAGCGCACTGCGGCAACCTAGCTGCGATCTAGTGCGGTAGGTCCGACGTTCGGGTCATGGAGACTCATTCATTAAGAATTATCTCACTCAAATTACTCCAACGTATTTATTTTTTTGATTTTATTTCAAACGACCTACGTATTTCGTGGTTCATGCCTGATATTATTTTACATTTGCTTTGCAGCTTTGCTTTGACGTAAAAATTCCACCTAACATCCGTCCAACTCATGTGTGAGTTCCGTTGCAAATTATGATAGTTATAACATTAATTTGAAAGTAATAAAATAATAACAGAAAAATGAGTGTTTGTGCAAAAAGCAACGCCAATAAATATAATTTTAAAACAAATATCTCGGCGCCGCCATCAATTTATATTATCACAGACATTTGTTTGTACTATTTATCAATGCTTATCGATTTTCGGAATTGGGCAACCCACGTAATCATTCAGTGGATTTTATCATCAATAACAAAAACACAAAACAATTACGTATTTTTACCGACATTTTGTTGATTCATTTATTTATTTATTAGCCAAGATTTCCTAAGGATTTTTACGGCCCAGCTGATGTTAAGCGGTAACCGGAGCCGATGAAATGTAGTCACGAGTATTTAAGTTTAATAATCGCAGGTTTGTTTGTTATGTTCCGGTTTTAAAGTTTGGACAGCTGTTGTACCATACAATTGAGACATTGACTTGTGTCTCAAGATCAGTAACGATAAAAGTTGTGATGTCCACAGGCTCCGGCAATAACATAACATTGAGCTGATGTTATTTCCGTTGCGTTTCGAATAATTAACAGTTGTCGTGAATCGTCCGTCACAACGAAAACTGCATATAAAGTATTCGAAGGTAGTTTGAATTAAATCAAATTCATATTAACCACACCAAAATTAAATCAAGTTTAAATTAATTAAATTGAATTAATCAAGAACTGTTTAATTTTTGTCTACGACTCGCGAAAAACAAAGAAAATTTCAAGAAGAAAACATTCCGGAAATAAAACAGCGAGACATGACCAAGTTGTACAATAGTTAGTAATAAAAGACTTAATGCTTGATTGATCAACGATTAAAACGCCGTATTTATATAAACTATCATTTAAATAAAGCATTTGCTAAAACATCTAATAACCAGGCATCACGATAATAGCATCCACCTGCGACTTACGTTAAGATGCTACGTTTAAATAAATAGAACGGCAGCATATTAATAACTGATATTATTTTAAAGTTCATGACGGCAAAATTGATATTTCTGTTAAAGAATCGTATTCTTTTTAGTAGGAGATGACAATAAATACCCCTCGCCTTGAGTCAGTGTTGCCTGGGTTGCTTGTTAGGCTAAGCTCCTGATCGCCGCCGAGGCAAAATCCGAACAGCCAAGGGAAATGAAGGATACAGACTAAGCAATGCTTTTGTTATAAAATTTAAGTCTAGTTGTAGTCTATCACTGTAACCGCTATCTTAAGAGATTTAAATGATCCAAAAAAAATTCTGCTGCGAAGCAGTAATGTGTTTCGGTTTGAAGGGTGGTGCAGCCGCTGTACCATAAAACTGAGACTTAGAACTAATGTTTCAAGGTGATTGGGGGCATTTTTGTTGACGTTTATGGGCTTCAGTAACAACTTAACACCACGTTTGCCGTGAGATGGTCCAACAACCTAAACAATAAAAAAATACATAATTGAAATAAGCAAAAAAAAACAACGTCGTGGTTTTGGGAATTCATTCTACATTCTATAGATGACGTTTTTTTTTTTATTGCTTAGATGGATGGACGAGCTCACAGCCCACCTGGTGTTAAGTGGTTACTGGAGCCCATAGACATCTACAACGTAAATGCGCCACCCATCTCGAGATATAAGTTCTAAGATCTCAATATAGTTACAACGGCTACCCCACCCTTCGAACCGAAACGCATTACTGCAGCAATAGTACGCATTACTGCAGCAGTTCACGGCGGAAATAGGCGGGGTGGTGGTACCTACTCGTGCGGACGTGTATTAATTATCCTCTTCAGTTAAATGTTATTTTACAAATGAGGTAAAAAGTATTACCTAGAGATAGGAAGAGCCTTGAGCGTTCTCCTCTCATTACCTACGAGTCCACGGGCTATTGTAAGTATCTCAATCGCAAGTGAAACTAATGCAGTCACGTAGGTAGGTGCGAGACGGCACCGCGACAATAAGTTCGGATTAGCGTGTTATATAAACATGTAAGTTGCATTTCATTCGACGAGGACAATTTAACGTTTCAAATTAAATACATAACAACCTTTTTTTTAATTCTCGTGACGAAGAATTTCAAGTGATTGGAATCTGCCTTTGCTTTTGATTTAGGGAGTACGTTACGTAAATTTCAGTGTTATTTGTTCATTTAAAATTGGAGGGGCAAGCATAAAGCTGATTGTGTCTGCATTCTTCATTACAGCTCTTTAAGACCTGACAGATGAGTTAACGCAGAGAAAGGTGTTATGTGAATGCAAATTATCACGGACACGTTTGCTGTCATACAACCGAGAATTTTCAATTCGTCCAGTTTACTTCTCCGCAAACCACAAAACTACAAGTTAAACTCTGAAGATATGCACTCTGTCACCTACCACATTCACCAGACCTTGGTCTGTTTTCGAAATTTTGATAACTGTTTATTACAGGGTGCGTTTTTTTATAAATAAATACAACGCGACAATGAATTGATTCCCGTCCCTATTTTTATGGCATTTCTAAAAGCATCAACAAACTTCCACAGAACTCTCAAAAGTTGATACTTACGTAACCCGAAACTTGGGAAAACGGGCGTTAACAAATACATTGGGCATAATATTATTCCATTATCCAATTATAATCTGGTTCAGACTTATGAATAAACGTTTCGTATCCGGTATTAGAGGCTTCTTCCGTGATTGATATTCGCTATGATTCGTCTACACGAGCATATGCTTTAAGTGGAACGTCTCTTTCTATATGTCATGCGCGTGCGAGGGAACCGTTTACCGTAACAACAAAAACCTAAACAATGTAGCTGGAATATCAAAATATTATAAGTACTTGCATGAAACATTGCTAAAATGTTACTCGTATATCATATACTAAAATGCAATGACAGCTATTAAATAATCAGAATCATTTTTATTTTATTAAAGTAGGCCTCTTACATGCTTTCAAATCGTACTTATTGAAGCATCTGCAAGAAAATCAAGGTTTGCTCTTTTCCAATATCGGTATCTATCGCTACACGAAAATTAACAACATTTATCAAATTATATAAAATTTTCAAGACCAGAGCTGGAGTGAGTCTACCATACGGAGCACTGAACAAAATATTTTTTCAGTACTGTTTCTGTGTAGAACACAATTTCAAACCTACGCGGTTTGTCATTCACATACTCGCTGATTGAAAATACCTTCGTTATTGGGGTCCTTTTACATTTAAATTTAAAACTGTTAAAGTTAAGGCTTGGATTAAGGCCAAGGATTGGAATTGGAAAAAAAATTGGATCTTAATCCAAAGGTCAAACAGATTCCGATTACAAAACAGATGAGAATTGTACCGTTTTTTTTTTCCTTTTTAAGTTTATCTTGGACTATATAGTGCCGCCTCATAAATTGATTATTATTAAAAAATAATTAATAAATACTATAAAATAAAAATACAGAGTAAAATATTTGCATGATAATCTTGCGCATTGAAACTGTTATATATCGGTATTTAAGTATTTCGTCATTTTGTAATTATGTTTGTGAGCTCATACAAATATTTTCTACAAAATTGCCAACCCTTATCTGATAGGTAGTTACGAATAATTTTATACGTACCTAAAATTTTTCTAAGGTTTGTATTTTTCTAAGAAGCTTTTGTTGTATTCGAGATCCAGGGTTCCAAATCAAATTTAGGTTAGGTATTTTCTCTAACTTTTTTTAACTTAGTATTTTCATTCGTTTATGTAGTCATACAGGACAAGCACTACCTAAAATTATCACCTTGGCCGAAATATGAAATTCATTGGAAAATAGATTATTAAAATTAATTTTAGACTTTCCATTAAAACTTTTAAATGAAATGAATATATTATGTAACTTACCAACGTGTTTCTTTTCAATTCTAATGAAGTCAACTAATTTTTTAATGGGTTATTATCTTCGGAAAGATTACAATATATTGCATGTACATATTTATTATATAAATGAGATTTTATAAATGATATCCGTTCTGAATTTAAAAAACGTCGTGAATTACGTTTTTACAATCAAAATAAAGATGCATCTAATTTTTATACCCTTATGCGCCTGAATACGATTCTGCAAAAGAGGAACTCACCCTAAATACAATACCACAAACTAAACATGCCCGCCCTACCTCCAGCTGTCCCATGTAGGGGTCAATGCCCGCTATAGGGGGATATTACCCCACAAAATGTTCATTTTTGTCACGAATTCAACAGACAGGGGAGTCCAAAAATATAGGGGCCATCATTTATTTTAGTTTTGTGACGAATGTATTATAAATATCTCAACAGTAAAGACGAAGAAGGCAACCTAATCCGATTCGATATTTTTTTAAAGTTAACTAAGTAATTTACCTTTACGATAATAGTTCGGTGACGCTGGCATAGCCCTCTAGATTAGGAAAAATTATTTACGATACGAGCGTTTTTCTGCTAAAAGTGGTTTGGTTAGAGCAGTGATTCTCAACCACTGTTCCGCGGCACTTTTGTGTGCCGCCAAATTTCAAGTGTGCCGCCAAATTTTGCGAATATATAATAATGTTAATATTATTAAATTATATCATTTTAAAAGAAAAATATTTTAAACATGAATATATATTTTAAATCCGCAAAAAAAAAATTATACTTAGTATATTTTAGTTTATTTCGTAAATTAAAATTTTTTGATAAACTATTTATGCAGTGTGTTGGAGTAAGTAAATAATTTTTATCTTTTTTTTTGTGTGCCGCCAAATTTTGAAATCGTTAAATATGTGCCGCAACAAAAAAAAAAGGTTGAGAATCACTGGGTTAGAGGTTCATGGGAAAATTAGTAAAGAAATATTGCATCAGCTGTCTCACAACAGCTCAACCTTTTTGCGGCATTCAATCCAAAATGTAAACCTTCGAATGTCTTGTTTTTTAAAACATTCATCTAATATTATTATGACTTGTTATGATAAATACTTTTTTTAAAAAAATGCACGTTATAATATATTTAAATCAGATAACATACCAGGAATTCCTAACCTAAAAAACCTGTTGTTAGGGTTATATATGTGGATAGGTATTAAGTTTGAAGTTGTTGTGGCCTAAAGGATAAGACGTTCGGTGCATTCGTATCTTGCGATGCAGCGGTGTTCGAATCCCGCTTTCGGGTACCAATTTTTCTAATGAAATACGTCTTTACCAAATGTTCACATTGAGTTCCACGATAAAGGAATAAAATCGTGTATTAAAAATCAAACCCGCAAAATTATAATTTGCGTAATTACTGGTGGTAGGAGCTCTTGTGAGTCCGCACGGGTAGGTACCACCACCCTGCCTATTTCTACCGTGAAGCAGTAATTAATGCGTTTCGGTTTGAAGGGTACGCAGCCGTTGTAACTGTACTGAGACCTTAGAACTCATATCTCAAGGTGGATGGCGGCATTTACGTTGTAGATGTGTAGTGGCTTCGGTAACCATTTACATGAGGTGGGCCGTGAACTCTTCCACCCATCTAAGCAATAAAAAAAAAGATAATTTTTTTTGGAAATTTAAAGGTCTTTTAGATAGTTTCATCACAACGTGGTCTAACGATTTTGCTCCCTGATAGTAAAGTCTTTGGGCGACATTGTTGGTAAATTCAATTTGAAAAATGAAATTTCATTTATGAAAAATTTCCACATTTTAGACCGCATTATGAAGATAAGAATATGCAATTATGTTCAAATCGATGTTCAAATCCCATAGGCACCAAAATTTCTAACGCAATACATATTTAACAAGGAATGTTTTCTACGGTGAAGGAATAACGTCGCTTAATAAAAATCAAACCGACAAAAATGCGTAATCACTGGTGGTAGGACGAGGCTAGACCCGCACGAATACGCACCACTACCTACATATTTCTGAAGTGATGTATATATCCATGCGTTGCCATTTGAAGGATTGGAAGTATCAGTAGGCAGCGGTTTGGCTCTGCCTCTGGCATTGCTGAAGTCCACTCAGAAGGTAACCACTCACCATCAGGTGGGCCGTATGCTCGTCTGCCTACAAGGGCAATAAAAAAAGTATGGCGGGTAACCATCACAGAACACAAGATATTTGTGACAGATGCCTGAATCTCGCTTACAACATTTTCAAGATAAGCTTGCATATATACAAGTTCTGAACAACAACATTCGGACCGTCGGTCTACCGAGCAATAACACCTGCGCGCTTATTGTATATCTATCTCTCCACAGAAGAGCCCTTTACTATAAAACTGAGACTAGAACCTCATGTCTCAAGATGGATAGTGACACTTACGTGATGTTGTTCATGTAGGCCGTGAGCTAGCAGCCGTATTTGCAATGAAAATAAAATTGTAATAAAATAAGACATTTATCGATGACCTCGAATACCAAAAATCTGAGAATCGTAATCAAAACATTATAGTAATCATATAATTTCCTTATTTAATGAACATTAAATTTAAAAAAAAACCTTGAGGATGTTCTCAAAATACGGAGCTTATCTTTTTTTGTACTTATACACTGACACAGCTCTACCGCAATTCCATTTTGCAGTCTTCGAACGCAAATATCAAAGCAATGTCTAATTAAATACGCTTATCATATTATCATCGTACTGAAAACTGCGGTTCAGAGCTCCCGCAAACATTCACAATCATAATTAGCGACCTAAAAATAAATTGTTCAACAAAAATAACAGAGTTGCATGGACGATACGTGAATGTTTTGACAATTTTAATTGGATGAAATTTGATAATGCTAAAAGGAAATTCTTATTGGATTTGACGTTTTGTTACGCGTCACGTGATAAATTACGTAAGCATTACGATTACATTATAAAAATGCGTGAGCATGTACGACTAAGATCTACTAAGTCGTTTCAAAATTGTTGGTTGTTTAAAAATAGTATGATTTTTAATCTATACTAATATTATAAAGAGGAAAGTTTTGTTTGTTTGTTTGTATTGAATAGGCTCCGAAACTACTGAACCGATTTGAAAAATTCTTTCAATGTTTGGAAGCTACACTATACCCGAGTGACATAGGCTATTACCTTTTTTGAAAAAAATTAGGGGTATTTACTAAAACTCCAATAATGTATTGTAACAATGTAGGTGTAAAAAAATTACCTAAAATATTCTTTACATCGCGTGCCCTGCGAAAACTATTGATGATAGAATAAAATAATGTACTACGACTTTGTAGAACACATTATTATTTACAAAATGTGTATGTCTAACTATTATAGTTGTGCCTCAATAAGTGTTCTTTTATTTAAAAAAATAAAACAAAGTCAAATATCGTTGAAATTTTTGTTAAAAACCCGAGCGGAGCCGGAGCGGGCCGCTAGTCTTCAATAAAACAAAATCTGAAATAACTTTATATTCTTCATACTTCAATTAAACAATTATCGGTTTGCTATTACATAATTCGAGAACAGCGTATGCAACAGACGAGCGATATTACATAAGTTACAAGACTCAGCTGAATTCGCAGAAAAAATCGGAAGGCCGTTTTGTGAGTCTTGTTTTACTGCATTAAAATTTGTAAAAACAATACTAAAGAAGTTAGTGTATTCTAGAAAAGTAATCTTCTTTGGTTATTGGGTTTCATATTCGTATGTACGTAAAATATTAATCGCAGAAATTATCTGTTATCGTTTGAAATAAACACCTTTTTTTTTTTTTTAACCCTGGGGAATCCATTTACGGATACCCGGTCGAGAGGGGTAATAGACCGGGTTGAAATAAACACCTGTAAAATGTTACGTTTAACTTTTAAATATATTATTATATAATTATGACATGTTAATGTTTTTAAAAAAACCAAGAGTGTATTATACAATATCATGGTTCATAAATTTCTTTTTAGAGTTAATTTGCCTTTTGCCTGTATTTAAGCATATATTTTATTCTGAAACGTAAAAAGTCGACACTATGAAGAAAAAATTTGACCCATTTTCTTTGAATTCGTGCTCTAGTATGAAGAAACTAGGAAATTATGAAAGCTTAAATGCTGCTTCACGTGAAGGGCTATGTACACCACATTACAAAATGTAGTATACATATACAATATAAACAAGACAGTCAAACTTATACATATTATCATAAGTGACCACCGTCGCTCATGGAAATCGGCAAAGCTAGCCAAAACGTAGACGCAACTAAGCCAACAATCGCAAAATAGAAAAGTATAGGATAAGTTTGAAAAAGAGTGTTATCTTGTAGGTTATCTTACAATTTTAAATTGACAATGAAATTGTATTAACGTGAAATTTCTAATTAGAGCATCTAAAAATTGACTGAATTCCCGTAAAATTTCAGCACAGTAATATTGGAACGGAGTATACTATTGCCTACTCGAGCCAAAATAAAAATAAAAATTCACGTTTTATTGACGCCTATTACTAAGATAGTAAGGAATGCGGAGTATTTTGAACATAGATCATTCTGTTTACGTTTGAAAATCTAAAGCGTTATTGATTGACTGCGTATAGCAATCGTTTGCACATTTTTAAGAAGGTTCATATTCTACTGTGAAGCTATGTTGGTATGTAGGTACAACTGCAACTACAAAACATTTAAGTTATTAGGAGTATAGTAGGTCACGAACGCGTAGTACGACGAACGATACATTTTAATCACAAAAATATATGTATTTTCATTCATGCCATTATCGTAAAATGTTTATTATGTAGGTACAACTCGTCAGTTACCGTTCTCAGCATTAATTTAACGAGTTAAGGAATGGAATGTTCAACAAAATCAATAGATTATGACCACCTTATTATGTATTAGACTGTAGATAACAATAAAATACAGTGTTTTGTTACTGATGGTAGGACCTATTGAGTCCGCGCGGGTAGGTACCACCGCCCTGCCTATTTCTGCCGTGAAGCAGTAATGCGTTTCGGTTTGAGGGGTGGGGCAGCCGTTGTAACTATACTTGAGACCTTAGAACTTATATCTCAAGGTGGGTGGCGCATTTACGTCGTAGATGTCTATGGGCTCCAGTAACCTCTTAACACCAGGTGGGCTTTAAGCTCGTCCACCCATCTAGCAATAAAAAAAATATATGTTTAATAAAAATTCCGAATAAAATTTGAATCTAAAGACATTAAGTCAGATTAATTGTATCGATGCCTAGTTAAAGTTCGACCACACATAATTTAGCCAACGAGAGTGTGATTCGTGATGAACGTTGGCATTCAAAACAAAAGTCGCGAAACGTTTCGTCAATACGAAATATAACAAATTGCGAAGTTCACAATATCGACGCGCAAATTACACGGATGAGTGAATTTCGGGCCGGTTCACAAGATAATGCGGGCGCCTCCTATACGAGGCCTCACTAGCTCGTCGACCGTCGAACGGAGAATAACAAACAAGCAACGAGTTGACTCGTTATCTGACGGATTAAAACGGCGGAGCGATAGTAAGCACGCCCCGACGCAACGGTACCGAGTTCAATAGCACAAACAAATATATTGTGTGCCGAAAAAAATAATTACGACCCGTACTTGCCTCGCTAAGTATCTGCGGTGTGAGTTTCGGGGGAGCCAGATCAATGGCCGCGGAAGTTTTAAGTAATATCCGGTCCGGCAAACACGTCATATTTTTGTTTGTCTAGTATCTTTAATAGCTCAGTGGCGTTAATTGGGAGAAACCTATGTCCAGCTGTTGAGGACTGTGGGATAATGATCATGATGATGATCTAATTGCTTAATAAAGCACATAATTTTTATTTAATAAAAACTTGATCTAATTAAGTTTCTAATTCAATTTCCTGTTTTACCTGAATCTTTGAAAATACGTTTTAGTATTTCAAACAAGAATTAGTTTTAATTTATGTATTGAAAAAAATTGATAACTTTATTTTATTTGCGGTATTTAATTTATATGTATAATAAGTAGAGTTGATTGAGCTTTAAAGTTTTTCACTCTCGGACCGGGCCAACAAAAATTTTAAGTGTCAAATGTTCAATCAATGAGTCACCAACGGGCCTACGACTACGATTAGTGACAGTTCGTCAGGCGGAGCTCTTAAATATTTTCAATCAAAATTGTAACATTGTTTGAGCCCAGTTTCGAAACAGTATTTAAATTAAAGTTTCCATTTTAGTTAATCGCTTTTTTTCTTCTTCTTTTTTCATTTAAATAAAAAAACAATAATAACACATAACTCTTGTCTGTTTAACAAGTTAACTGGTTTTCGTAAAATATTGTAATTCGAATTTTAAGGTAATTTATTCCCGGGAACTCAATTTATTTGTGTGTTTACACTGAATTTTATTACGTTAATATCGCCTCAGGATCCACATAATACGGCATCAGTGTTAATACGGCATTAGTTTTGACTAGCTGACCCGGCAGACTTCGTAGTGCCTCAATCGATAAATAAAAGACCTAAACTTTTGTATAAAATAAGCTTAAAACAAACAAAAGGAATCCGTCCGACGGGGGACACATCAAAGGAAAAACAAAATTGTTATTTTTATTTAATTCCGAGCATTTTCATATTTCTCTACCTTTTAAACCTTTTTTGGACTTCCGAAAATAATTCAAGACCAAAATTAGTCAAATCGGTCCAGCCGTTCTCGAGTTTTAGCGAGACTAACGAACGGCAATCCATTTTTATATATAGTTTTGATAATTACATTCGGTGGAAATTCCGAACTGAAACGTAATTTTTTCAGTAGCACAGGAAGACGAATGTGGGGTTCGATGTCGGATGTAAAGGACGCAGGCCGTGACAGATACAGATGAAGTGTCGACAGACACTCAAGACGGCCTCTTTCTCAGAACGAATAAAGACACAAATTACACTTCGTCTGTTTTATATATACATGTATTATCTTTAAGTTTGTTATTTATATACGCATATAAAACAATCAAAAGTATCTACTACGTATATAAATACTATATACTTCCAGAAAGTATGTGTAAAACTTTTACCTTTTCATACACATTATATGAAGTTGACCGTTTTAATTAAGATTTCTGGTTTCTTTAGAATTCGAATTTAAATTGAGAGTGAACTTGATAGAGAAATAGAGTAAAGGATTGGATAACTTATTAGTTAATGTATTTTTTTTTGCAAACGATACGGACACGGAGTATATCACAACGAATTGTTTGAAATACACAATGATCAGTGTCAATGAAATATATTTTTAGTTGAAGGATCCTGTATTTTCAGTTTATTGAATTAACTAGCGGCCCGCTCCGGCTTCGCTCGGATCTTTAACAAAAATTTCAACGATATATTTTGACGTTGTTTTATTTTTATATAAAAGAAAACTTATTGTGACATAACTATAATAGTTAGACATATGCTGTCGCGACACTTTTTGTATATGATATAATGTGTTCTACAAAATTTGAATACATTATTTTATTCTATCATCAATAGTTTTCGCAGGGCACGCGATGTAAGGAATATTTAAGGTATTTTTTATACACCTTGGGTTACATTATTGGAGTTTTAGTAACGATCCCTAATTTTTTTCAATAAAGATTGTAGCCTATGTCACTCGGAAATAGTGTAGCTTCCAAACAGTGAAAGAATTTTTCAAATCGGTTCAGTAGTTTCGGAGCCTATTCATTACAAACAAACAAACAAATCTTACCTCTTTATAATATTAAGTATGGATAACTTGTACGTACGTAGTTTGAAGTGTATTCACGTTTAGTTTGTAACTGTCATAAGCGACAGTTGTGTTTAAGCCGCAGGCGTGAATGCTCGGTATAGGCAAAAAAGATCATATGACGTTTTAGTCCTCGCTGCGGTAAAATTTTCTTTATTACAAAATGTACTAACCTCCCCGTGCAGGTACAACTTCTGTGCCGGCGTATGTGCGTGCGCAAGCTATCAGCAGAGCGCACGCCACCGCGGGCCAGCCAAGACGGTCACAGGCGCGCCTCATCACGCCACGCCGCACCTCCAGCATGTTGACCACATGACCCGAGCTAGAACGATGCAAATTATTACTGGTGGTAGGACGTTTTGTGAGTCCGCACGGGTAGGTAGGTACCACCACCCTGTCTAATTCTGCTGTGAAGCAGTAATGCGTTTCGGTTTGAAGGGTGGGGCAGTCGTTGTACTATATTGAGACGTTAGAACTCATATCTCGAAGTGGGTGACGGCATTTACGTTGTAGAGGTCTATGGGCTCCGGTAACCACTTAACACCAGGTGGGCCGTGAGCTCGTCCACCCATCTAAGCAATAAAAATATATATAAAAAAATCATCATAATTTTTCTTTTGCCCAAAAGTTCAAAAACAACATAAAATAATAAGCAACAATAATCTCTCATAAAGTAGGACAGATTTCACTGTTTCTCAAACCATTTAAAATAACGCGAGAGAAGATTATTAAATAGAACATATAAGTATACGACCCTACAGTCCTCAACCTATGATAATAGGTTTGTTACTACAAGCCCATCAATACACAGGGTTATGTTCAACTATTTTCTTAATTGGCATCGTAATTCCTACGTGGCCAAGTATTACAAACAATTACACGTTCCTGTCTGAAGACTAGAAAGGTTATTGTAATACAATAGGAACTTGAGTCTTATGTTTCAATAAAACGCGTACACAAGATTGCCGGTATTTAGTGTACCGCTGACAGTTGAAGACAACCTTTATCTGCAGCTAATCCTAGATGTCGAAGCTGAATCAGCATGCAAAATATTCAACTCTGTAGTATAAGAGGAAGTGGTCCTAATTTAACTTGGAAGATTTGACTTAAAAACATACATAAATTGAGCGTTAAAAAATCTTGTAAAAAAGTAGGCACCGGCATCCGCTTTGTTGGCGTCTTTGAGCTCCTGTAACCGCTTAACACCAAGTGATCCGTGAAATCGTGTAGCCTTCAAGATCAATAAAAGACGAACGTTTGCTTTAAATTCCAGCACGACTGCGTGGTGCGATGGTGAATGATCGCGACGTAGTCTACACAGCGCGGCGAACTATTCAGCGGAAATTCC
The DNA here is from genome assembly GCF_030269925.1 of Bombyx mori. Lineage (NCBI taxonomy): Eukaryota > Metazoa > Arthropoda > Insecta > Lepidoptera > Bombycidae > Bombyx > Bombyx mori. The sequence continues at coordinate 13,239,477 of NC_085111.1, forward strand.
GGTGGTGACTAAATGACACACTGCTTTAAGCGAATAATACAGAATGGACTGTATAATGGTGTTGCATTTGGAATTACCATTCCGATTCGGTGCAAGATATCCATACAATTTTTTTTAAAAAAAACCTATAGACACAGCCCACTGAGTTTCTCGCGGATCTTCTCAGTGGGTCGCGTTTACGATTCGGTGGTAAATTCTGTGAAGCACGGCTCTTGCTAGGGTTCGTGTTAGCAACACTCCCGGTTTGATCCCCGTGAGCTCACCTACACGTCAAGGAGAAGCTGAAATAGCCTCTCTAGGCTATCAGCATGTGTAGAAAGAAAAAAAAAAGTCAAGATTTCTTCGGATTAACTTCTTCAGCGCTTTGATCGCTTTCTTAGTACGAACACTAAGTGAACCGTCAGACATTTTTTCTGACACACACACAGAGAACGCTTCATCACACTTTTTACAAGTCGGTACAGAAATATACGCATACTTAATACAATACAAATTGAGTATCAATTATTGCATTTTGCTGAATACCTACTCTGTGTATTCGGTTTAACGGTATTTCATCTCTAACATATTTTTATATTATAAGTTATAATTAAAATAAACAAAATTAAAACAAATGTATATTAAAAGAATTACAGATTCCAAATCCAAATATTACTGTTATAGTACTTATCAGTATTTATAATTATTTTGTATGATTTATATTTAAACATTTACTGAAGGAAACTTCCTCGTGCAGCGCGTAATTGCAAATCGTCCTTCCGTACTATTGCTTTGTGCGACACAATAGTTTCATTCATGAATATAAATTCCATTGATCAGTGTCCGTCGTTAAGGTCATCGGTTAGTCGAGTGTAATTAACGTGGGAGACACTGCAGTTCTCACGATAGATCCGTGAGAGGAAATACATATCAATTATATACATATTAATTATACATTTAATGACATGCAAAAACTGCTTGCACCTGCTAACACTCTTTTTTCATACAGAAATAAACTGAAAATGCCCAATCGTAATTACGAAACAACATCCGAGAGGACATGCTGATTGCTTTAATGTTTTTATTTTTTGGGTCCGAAAGAAATCGCTGGTCTTCCGCTCACACTTTAGGAGCGGCGGACGCGTCGAAGTTGAACACATTGAAACACCAAGTCACTGAACAACTCGCGTTCAAGCCTCACACGACCCAGGTGTGGACGAGGCGACAAGTTTCACGCGGAGCGTATATCTTTTTCGCGGCACCACCCCCGCGGGACGCGAAACTGATGGTAGTTGTAGGATTCGGACGAGGTCCCTAACCCACTCTTCGGTTCAACCGCGACGGCTTGGTGTAGAGAAGAAGAGTGCTGGTTCTCTCTCAAACACTCACTCGGCCAAAACGAAATAAAATCACACATATTTTTTCATACCGAATAACCATAAAAATTCAAATTAATGATGTAAACCGTAATAACGAAATGTGGAACGCACAGGTTTCCGACATTTTCATTAGTTAAAATATGTACTAGAGGTTCTATTTATATTAGGTTCAAAAGAGATTTATAGATAATTATATTAGATTCTATTTATATCTATATTAGACTTAAGGAATTAGACGTACAAGGTCACGAACGCTATTAATCGAAATTATCATCTTGCTAGCTTTTCCGTAGCTTCACCCGCGTGGGAGAAGACCCGAGCTCAGCAGTGGGGTGAAAAAGAGTCTACATTCTTTGTCAGGGTCAAATTATTTCCAAACCAAGTTAAGCCAAAATGAGTTTAGCGGTTAGGACGTGAGAACTTACCAGACGGATAAAGTTACTTTCCTAATAATTATTTGCTAAGTAACTTCTAACATTTAGCGTGGAGCATTAAGCCTGTATTCTGCTAAGTCAATATGTGTCTACCTGTGGAAATTACATGAAAATCCCTTCAGAAAATCCAGAGATGTGCGCGGACAAACAGACGAGCCAAAATTATTCCTTAAAATCGACGGTTTTTTTTTTTTTTTTATTGCTAAGATGGGTGGACGAGCTCACAGCCCACCTGGTGTTAAGTGGACACTGGAGCCCATAGACATCCACAACGTAAATGCGCCACCCATCTTTGAGATATAAGTTCTAAGGTCTCAAGTATAGTTACAACGGCTGCCCCACCCTTCAAACTGAAACGCATTACTGCTTCACGGCAGAAATAGGCAGGGTGGTGGTACCCACCCGCGCAGACTCACAAGAGGTCCGACCACCAGTAAAATTACTTATATTATATTACTTATACTTACTATTACTTATACTTATATTATGTTATATTACTCTTCTTTGGTTACTTCTAATATTAAATTTCTATTTTTATTACTTTTCTTCAAGCAAAGCGGATCCTAATGTTTTATTATGTTTTGATATTTAGAATGTATAATATGTAGTATGTATTTATTTTAACATCTCAATTATTTGTTTAAGTACAATTATTTTTGCGATATATATAATATTTTTTTCTTTAATCCTGTACTGGTATATCAGTAATAAAATATTAAAATTAGTAATATGACTGTTAAATTTTTTAAATCATACGGACGTCTTGAAGTTGGTTAAAATTACGTTGAAAGATTCCTTTTACTCCAGGTTAATAGGATAGGAAAGCAGAAAAAAAACGTTACGTATGTAGATAAACAGGTAGATGGAAGTCAAGCTAATAAAAGCGTGCCCAAAAGTAAACTAACAATAATAGATGATTAAAATTTTCAAATTACACGCACTGGTTGTTACATTTTTACGTGATCCATTACAATGACATGTACATACATTAGGTATCTACAACATGTATTGGACTACAGCAAGTTTACGTGTAATCTTATACAGAGCTACGTCATTGTGACGACAACGGGCGCCTCACAGACGGTATTCGGTGTACATATATATACATATATGTACGTCATATATATGCACACGGCAAATACATTTTAGACTAAAAATACATATTTACCTAGATAACGCCTATCTAGGATGCGACTACGTCACACGGAGACGCCACATCAAACTTATGATGACAATAATATTCAAAATGCTCCACATTATCGAACTAACAAAATATTTTTAGACGCTTTATTATATCGTAAGTACTTAGTTGTATTTACAATATGTCCATTCCCGATCCTGCGGACCGAATGGTAAACAGTGGACGTCGTTCAAAACATGTCATTTCAGATCCTCCCGATCCACTAACGGTGCTTTTAGGTACATAACGCACCGGTCATCGTTCTCAGCGAACCCGTCGCTTGCGACGAAGGGCTCGGCGAGTAAATTAACCCACAGACACAGCCCATTGAATTTTTCGTCGGATCTTCTCTGAGGGTCGCGTTTCCGATCCGATGGTAGAATCTGCGAAGCACGGCTCTTGCTAGGGTTCGTGTTAGCAACAACGTCAGGTTTGAGCCCCTTGAGCTCACCTACTCTCCCGAATACGCTGACATAGCCTCTTAAGGCTATCAGTTTAGGTAGGAAAAAAAAACAATATGTTTTCAAAATTTGAAACCAGAACACGTGGAATGCTTTAGAAACGAGCGCGTAGCGTAGTTAGTGTACGAAGTACGAACAAACAGGGTCCTGCACTCGGACGATTTATACTTGTACCAGGTAAGGAGGGGTTAAGTTTCCCGCGCTGCATTCGTTGTTTACGCGGCGTGTCGTGACGGGCTATAAAGTCATTGACCTCGTGCCGCACCGCGCCGCCATATATATTTGGTAATAAATAATGGGTAGAACAGCGCAGCGCAGCACGATCGATCTGCTAGCGGCCACTGCGGCGGCGCGCTGTTTACTCGACACCCGAACCAAAACATTGGACCCCCTGCCCGACCACCCCCGCATTCATAAACGGCACGATTACAAAACGGGAAGTCATGAAGTGACCTCGTAACATCGATGTTTACTAAAACTGGAATGATGGCAACTGTTCGATGAAATATCGAGTCGTCCGGTCGATCTGTTTTCGAAGAAGTAATAGAAGCGAATTGTACATATTAAATTATGCTAAGGGTCCGTCCGTGGCACAATAGGTCCGATTTGTTCTGTGCCGCGGCCGTGATTCGATGCTTAGACAGGTAAAATTTTTTTGTACTTGACTATGTTGCTAACATTAAGTAAGGTAGATATTTTTTATCTTCTTTTAATACTGTTTTGCTGAGTTGTGACCACGCGTGGGATGTTACCATCGTCTTATTAATTTCTTCTACGAAGCAATAGTAATCTTCTGATTTAGAATTGGAAAACCACGTAGGAGGCAGGTTATTGGTAGATTGTACGTTTGTCTGTCCTGTACGCCAAAACGCAAGTAAAAAGATGTATACGCATTTTACCTAAGATGAATTAAAAACATTCTATTAACTAAGTATTGTTTTTCTTCCTGCTCGCTTAAGCTCGACGTCGTCGACGACGTTTGAATAAGATCTTTTTAGTATAGTAAGGTAGACTTTAATAGGAAACATAATCGATAGAATAGTACTACGAAATTAGATTATTTTTTCGAACTTCATCGTTATGATGGAAAATTAAATTAATTATTTTACTTTTACGATAGGTACATATTACATTAGTCAATCACCATTTTTTTCTTTTCAAAACAGAAACAGCCTTGAGCGTGTGGGGGAATTTCACGCGGTTTTAACAACTTACAGATGGTTAATAAAAAATGTCATCACTTAATCGTTGCATCTAACGTTTTTTTTTACAAATTCTAAGCAGTATTAATAATAATCAATTAAGTTATTTATTGGTAGTATTTTCGTGTAACAATATTTAGAAATAAACGTTGTTTAAATGGGTGGTCACTAGTCTCACGGCCTTCATTCGCGTTTGAAATTTTAAAATAATCATCAATTTACTGTTTTTTCTTCAAAAAACTATGCAGCTGAAAAACAAAAAGAAGCAATAAGCGAATTCAAGGTCGGTAGAGCTGTAAAACTTTGTTTTCGGAATATTGTTTTGATAAGACTTCAAGGTGTATTTTTTCTTGCGCGCGCGCGCTTATCGATAACACGGTAAGAATGTTTCAATGTCTTGCCAACGTTTAACTGTATTTATGGTCCCGAAACGTTAATATGTATAAAACAAGACACATATAAAACATAGGTAACAAGATGCACTATACTGGCAATTATTCTGAACATCGTTTTGTGCTATAGAACCCCAAAAAACAGGTTAAATAACATTTATGTAGCGGATTTATTAGTTATTTTGTGTATTCATAAAATCATTTTTATATATCAGTTTTATGATCTAGATACCTACCTGCTCAAAAATTGTTGTATAATGTAAATAAATCCGTTTGTTTTTCTTTTCGCTTATTAAAATTTAAACGACTTAACGAAAATTTATTGTTTTTATCTTATCGTTGAAATTAATTTGACAAATAAGATGAATTAAAATCTAAATGTACCTATAACCTAGAATTGTGAATTCTAACGTAGTAATCCTTATATTTTTATAACTGATGGTTTTTACTGCATGGCATGGACATTTTAAGCAGCATATTAAATAGTTTCAACATGACGAAAATACATTCTTTATCATATCTCTGATTGTAATTTACAAAGAGGCTTACCAACCTTAAGAAATAATTCTAGATCCCTTCAATTACTTTTTAAAGGCTAGCATGTCCCTAGTGTAAACAACAAACGCTCTCATAGATCGTAATGTTAGCCATATTACGTATTATTACGTATTATTCTTTTATGTGTAATCCTTTTTGAGCCCGAGCATAGCTATATGAACAAGCGTAGTTAATTATATTCTCTTTGGTCTATCCTTTGATTATAGACTATAAAGGAGAAACCCCATTTTGGGCCTAAGCGTTACACGAATGGGATATGTACCAAAAAATTCGTCTATTTTGCTTGATTAACCTATTGAAATCTTAGCTTCATTGACAATGGCCAAGTGTAGAAAATAAGTTGAATTCAATTTTTTGTTTTAAACAATCTTTGTAAACATCTGCAACACTTATTTCAATATACATACGTAACTAGCTCCACAAACGTGCGGATTAGAATTAGAGCATCCATAAAATAGGATCGATTTAGTGGAAATCGAGTGTAAAAAATAATTAATACTCTTTTGCTTTAGGATAAATGACTGTTTTTATAGGTATTTTAATCAATATAAATAGAGTATGGCCATCGAATCGTGACACAACTACTTACAATGGCGGCAATTCAAAATATCTACAACTGACAACATTAAATATAGCATGAAAGGATAGTTTTGCATTTTTATATTAATGTGACTATGCCCTAAAAAAATACAAATGTATCAAATCGTGTTATGTTATCTTTAATGTTGCCAACTGAAGATATTTTGGATTGCCGCTATTTAGTTGTGCCATGATTCGCCAGATTAAAAACTTAATCTCATTGAATAACGTAACGTAAAGCACCAAAATCTACTAACAAAAATCATTAAAAGAAATAAATAACCGTGCCAATATCACATGAAAAAGTCGATTTGGTACTTTAAGTTTTTCTATGGTGTAGTTACATTAATAATTTTACTGGTGGTAGGATCTCTTGTGAGTCCGCGCCTCCCGCCCGCCTATTTTTCCCGTAAAGCAGTAATGCGTTTCGGTTTGAAGGGCGGGGCAGCCGTTGTAACTATACTGAGACCTTAGAGCTTGTATCTCAAGGTGGTTGGCGCATTTATGTCGTAGATGACTATGGGCTCCAGTAACCACTTAACATCAGGTGGGCTGTGAGCTCGTCGATAGGTATCTAAGCAATAAAAAATAAAAATAAAAAAGGCATGAAATAAAATTAAATGAAAGGTGATGAGATAATATGGGAGCACGTAATGATTTATATTTTATATAAAAAAGTTATCATATAAATATAGTTTTTCATATAAAAAAGTTTTCATTAAAATTAAAATAAGACTGACCCAAAGGTCTTAGTTACCAGGCCATAAAATCCCTTAAAAAAATCATTTCGTGCGCAGCGCGTTTCGCATTACGTTGTTTTTAATTTTTGGCTTTCGTTCGTTTTCGTAAACAACCTAACACGCGATTTCTCGTAACAGGTTCCATTTTTATTTTAAAGCAACCTGTTGCTGCAACAGGTTTCGTAAAAAATTACTCATCTTTAGTAGGAAACAGCCTCAAAAATATCGTTTTTATTAAAATATCTCGAACAATAAACATAACCTAAAATGTAAACATTGTCTGATTTTACCAATTTGGCCATTGCTGGGAGACCTGAAAATTGGGCTCATGAAACCTTCTTAGGTATTGTAACTTATGCCCAAATTCTAGCACTGTAACGCCAGGCCCAAGTTTGTATGGATTTCGGGTTTGTCCTTTAGTTCCTATTTCGTTTTACTTTAATATGTATTTCGATAATCGCGAAACAAGAAATCTCCTTGATTCAGACAATGTGAGTATCATTAACTATTCACATTTTAGAATTAACATTTTCAAAATAATTATAAATATAGATTTTCAAAATTCTGCCCTAAAATCACGATAAAAATACTTGAAAGTTATATGCATGTATATATCATCCTTGACCCTTCAATAATGATGCTGGGCGCCACTGAAATTATGGTTTATCATACTAATAATTTAATTACCAGATTTTTTAATAACTTGGCATTTATATGTTAAAAACAAAATATGTGTACTATTATTACCTATATAGAATACAAATGCTAAATTGAGCGAGTGTCGTGGAAGACGATACAAGCGTGCGCAACCCACCCGTCTGCGCCGCGTCGCGTCGCGTTGTTGCGGAGAAGGGCACACAGAGTTGTTTACACCACAGCTCATAGTTCATACCACGTGGTAAGCTATGAACATACATGCCGTCACGTGGGCAACCATAACACAATAAGTATCTAGAGGCGTAAGCACAGGTTCTTAACATTTTCATTCTAATCATTATAGAGTTGAATACTATTATGAAGTGATACACTTACCTGAGCTCGACGCCTATTGAGGCTGAATTATTATCCCGATCCACTATTTGAGAGTAATCGGTCAGTTACGCAAATATATCACAATGTTTCAATCACACACTGTTCCTTCCACAACACAGACTGTTAAAACAATAACAACACAATTGTAAACACGCGATAGAGAGCGGGCAACACACAAACCAGTTGCCACGAACGAAGCGCGCGAACGACTGGGGACTTGGGGACTGGGGAAGCGGAGAGCTCGCGTCCGCGGTACCTCTTCTACACTATCTACACTACCGGCCCGCGCGGCCGTGCCGTCGACCCAGTCGAGGAATGCAGCTCGCCCATTCTCGTGTACTTACTTTTTTTAGTCTATCCTGTTGTAGGACAGATGGATCTTGCCCGCTGCCGCGCTTGGCTTTGGGATGTTAAAGAGTAGACAGTAAGCTTTACTTAACTAACTATAGATGTGGTCAATGTGACATTCACGAAAAGGTTACCACTATTTACTTCCAAAGTTATTCATCTTTATTATCAAACAAGTTAAACTTGTAAAGAAGATAACTAATAAAATATATTAGCAAATCCAGCATATTTCGTGTCTTCCTTAACTGATGCCAGCAGCGTATCTTCTTTTTGATTAGTTTATTATTTCGTATTTCCTGTAACGAAAAATTCTGTGCTACACATGTACTTGAGGGAAAAAAATTAATTTCTAGATTAATAACTTGATAGGCTAGACAACAGATTAATAATAAGATATAATTTAGCCTTCAATGTATTGTAAACTGAGACTTAAGTCATGTCTTAAGGTGGGTAGCGGTATTTACATCGTTGATGACTATAATATCCGGTAACCACTTATCACCTGGTGGATCTTGAGCTCGTCCACCTGTCTAAGTAATAAAAATTAAAACTACACAATTCTTATTATACACAATCTTCAAATCTGTAAGCAAGGATAATAATCATCTCAAATAGTGTTGGCAATGCACAATACAAGCGTAGGCAGAAACATTCAATTTTTTTATTATTAAAATTAAAATGTTCGATAAGCAGGAAAATATCTACTTATGGATTTGCTTTCGCAAGCTGTAGAGTAGCGTAGGTATCTAGGGTAGTTACACAAGATGTCTTTATTGTAGTACTTGTGGGATACCTTGTTTAAGAAACGTTTCAATGATCTCAAATTATATAATAATGTGTAAAAATGAGTAGGTATCGTGTTATGTTGTTGACTTTTACATTATAAAATTATTATGTTATCAAAAATGTTTTATTGAACAGTCAAAGTTCAACGGAACTCTATTTGAATTTTATCGTTAATTGACACTTCCAAAATAAAATGGCGTTTTTATTTTATATTGGAAACATTTTGGTAAAGTATTTAATTTATTCAATTAAAATTGTCTAAAGGTAGTGGCTTACGCGAATTTTAATCATGCGTCAACTACAATAATAGGTTGCAGAAGCACAATATCATGGGAGACGTGTGTAACGTGTTACTCAACCGTGTAAATATTTTCCACATGCTTGTCGGTATTAGGTCACAATACTTAAGTTTCCCCAACATTGATACAGGTGCTTAATTTGACCTTTTAGTTATAGCGACACCGTTTCGATTGACATAACATGTATTCTAGGCATGTTCTTAAAAAAATCATCAGGTTGTAACGCATTTATTTGCGAACGGGCGCCATTCCGCGGCTTATCAACTGCGCCATTGAAAAACAACGTTTACGCAAGCAGTATTTATCAATGAAAGTGTGTTCATTCTGTTATCGTCCACAGCCATGTCTCTATTAGATGGGACAGCTCAGGTCCTTTGCCTACCATAAAATAAACTGTCTAATCTATAACGTGTAACGGACTTAACTCCATTTCATTGTGATATTTAATTTCCCTAGGGAATCGCTTGATCCGTAGCGTATTTTTTATTTTATTTTATTGCCCTTGTAGGCAGACGAGCATACGGCCCACCTGATGGTGAGTGGTTACCGTCGCTCATGGACTTCAGCAATGCCAGGGTTAGAGCCAAGCCGCTGCCTACAAAGCCAAGCCGCTGCCTACAGCCAAGCCGCTGCCTACAAATCTAAGGAAGATTAATTTGAAGATTACTTTGTGCGTTATAAGCACTATTCATATCCCCTTAAAATCAATAACAATTTGTTTAAATCAAACTATTGCGATACACGAGCTTATTATTAATCAATGAGGTTTTAGTGTTAAAATCGGCGGGATGACGCCTTCGTCGAATTATTGGGTTTGAATAACAACTTTCCTTAGATCGCTAATTTCTATTTCCAGCTTTGTAGAGCCACATTTTTTAGTAACACTAGAGCTGGAACTTAATAGCTAACTAAGCTTTGAAACTAAAATAATGTGTTTTCGGGCTTTAACTAGTCCTTGCTAGGTCGGATTAAATTTGATCAGCCAAAGGGTAGGAAATCAAACAGTGAATGAACGGGCAAGAAAAGGCTCAAACATTGAAGAGGTAGGTCCTGAATCGATAGTAACTTTGCCTGGCTGCACAAATTGATTAAGTAGCATACAACGACGCAACTTTCGGTCTGAGTTGGGCTTTGCTTCTGTAGACAATGAAAGTAAGATCTCCCAAGGGCTAGACAAAATCACTCCGGAGCCGTTTTAATTTTAAGAACGATTTTAAGAGAAAGAATTTAAACGCTTATTTCTGGAGACCTTTACCGGTCACGATCCTATAAAAATACCTGCACGTTATAGGTATAACAAACAGATAGAGTCCAGTACCTTTGTACAGAGTTTATACGAAGGTAAGTGTTCCAGAAACTTACGTCCTACTGGAATGAGATGGGTGTGCAGATCTAGCGGGCAAAATACCTTAGTACTTCTAGATTGCTTCCTCACGTCGTTTTTAACCTCAAAGAGTGATTGAATTCTTGAGCGAGTTGCGGTGGCGCCTTTCAATTCAAGATAGTGAGTGAACGTCAAACTTGCGCTGTATTAGAGCGTAAAAGCTAAGTTTTGAAAAAAACTCAACTTGTCAAGCTATTTATAGTTAGTTTTCTAGTAATTGTAAGAAGAATACAATTCATCGCTCATTGACGTTGTGATGAATATAGAATCTGGGTCTGTGGGTAGTTAGAATAGCCCCTCAGGCTTAGGTAAATTAGGTAAAAATCTCCTTCACCTCCTCATCTTCGATTATCAACAACCCAGCTGTGTAATTCATCTTTTTCCTTATTTATTTTAGGGGCAGAGACTTCTAAAGAAATAATCAGGGCCTTTTTTTAAATTTTCCTATTACTATCCATTGTCATGTTTTTTAAGATAACTAAAAGCTCGTATGTATGTGTTCTTTCTAGATAAAGGCCGTTTTCTTAAATTCTTGTTTCCCAGCTTCGTCAGAAATACTTCATTTGTGAATGTGTTACATTCTATGTTTTCGTCATATGAAGTAGTTTTCTCGATCACAGTGATGGATGAACCCGAGTACTCTACTCGGAAATTCCAGGTTTGATCCTTGTTATTATTTCAAGTAATTACATTGTCGTTTCTCGACCGACTCTACTTGTACATTCTTATTTCGTATCTGTATGTTTTCAGTACCCATTATCGAAAAAATCTTAGCTGGGGTCGTTGAACTTTGGGGATCGCTCAACGCAAATGGTCACTTAACGAAGTTTTATATCATAATTTATGTTATTAGGTATCTTATACTCACTAATTACCTGACTGAAATAATTGGCTTCTTTATTAATAATTTACAATTAGTGTATCAAAGTATAACTGTGTACCATAGAGATATTGCTGTGTTAATTAGTTTTTATCATCGCAGTTAATTGGATTAACTTACGTTCAACACGCATCGCTGAGTAAACACACCTTTGGTACATGGCTAAGGAGAACAAAAAGGAAATGAGAAACGATTAAATTTGAATTACTATAATGATAAGGCGTAGTGCGGTGGCGATAAACTTTGATATTATTAGAACTGAATTTGTAATTAAACGAGAAATATTCTGGACAGGTAGCATCGACAGTGATATATGGGAGAATATTTTGATCGGAGAGAGCAATGTTCGATGCATAACGTACTTTCATATACTTTTTGAATTTTGATTGTCGATATTAGAAGCCGAGAAAAATTACTGCGACTTAATTGCCTTCTCACTGCAATTCTCACTGGGTCGTGATTCAGACCCAGCAAAGACCCGGCAAAAAATTCAGTGCGCTGTGTCTACGGGAGTTTCAATGTTTACCTGAGACAGTTGATAAAATATATTTAAAAAAAATCTACCTGCACTCTGCGTTTCGGTTTGGCATAATAATAATTCTCATATTCGAGATTTAGACCCCATGACTATATATAGATGAAATCACGTTTTCGTGTGATAATTCAGAAACCGCACGGTAATTTAGTAAAATAGTGAGCTATACGCTCGTCTACATTCTACATATTATTTGAAATGTAAATTAATATGTATCGCGTCGTTTTAAAAATTTTTTAATTACAGCGTAAAAGTATTCGTGAATTCAAATTATACATATATATATTTCGGTACTTTGTTACGATACGGATCTTGTAATGCGAGTCTAGATTCCAAATTTAGATTACAACTCACGAATGTTAAATATACTAGAGTAATAAACAACAGGATCATAAAACTTAGTTATTCCAGTACCACAAGCGGTCTATCAAGAAATCTTATTCCATGATATAATATTCTACGCCTTTAATTTGCAATATTGTCCTTTATATTGTATCCTTAGAGTATACATAAACTATGCTTATGTAAGCTTGCTTATGTATACTCTAAGGTTGTATCATTCATTATTAGGTGTCAGTCATAAAACGCTTTATTTTCGTGGTTTTTGTGATAATCAAGCATAAGCTATCTCTGGAATATTTAATATTATAATCTATGCAGATATTCGAGTATTTTAATGTTTGAGTACTTTTAAAACATTTTCTGAAATTTAATCTAATATATTTTTAGTTATTTCTACTATTATAGTTCATAGACAGTTCACCCGCAACCACCGAAGCATACACACGAGAATACGTCCGCACCTCGCTCGCTACCATTCCTTTTCGAACTTGTTTGTGGGACCCTCTGGAGTATTCATACCCAGTGCTCCAGCTGGACAACACAAAACTATTTTATTATTACTATATTTGCATTATTAATAATGACAGACAGAGAAGCTCGGGGCTAATTTGGTGTTATGTCGTTGCGAGGACTAAATCTGAATTCCGTATTCGAAAGTTAAGACATAAGACCGAGATTCAAATATATTGTACAACGCTTTATTTTCGTGGTTTTTGTGATAATCAAGCATAAGCTATCTCTGGAATATTTAAGATTATAATCTATGCAGATATTCAAGTATTTTAATGTTTGAATACTTTTAAAACATTTTCTGAAATTTATTCTAATATATTTTTAGTTATTTCTACTATTTTATTATTACTATATTTGCATTATTAATAATGACAGACAGAGAAGCTCGGGGCCAATTTCGTGTTATGTCGTTGCGAGGACTAAATCTGAATTCCGTATTCGAACGTTAAGACATAAGACCGAGATTCAAATATATTGTACAACGCTTTATTTTCGTGGTTTTTGTGATAATCAAGCATAAGCTATCTCTGGAATATTTAAGATTATAATCTATGCAGATATTCAAGTATTTTAATGTTTGAATACTTTTAAAACATTTTCTGAAATTTATTCTAATATATTTTTAGTTATTTCTACTATTTTATTATTACTATATTTGCATTATTAATAATGACAGACAGAGAAGCTCGGGGCCAATTTCGTGTTATGTCGTTGCGAGGACTAAATCTGAATTCCGTATTCGATCGTTAAGACATAAGACCGAGATTCAAATATATTGTACAACGCTTTATTTTCGTGGTTTTTGTGATAATCAAGCATAAGCTATCTCTGGAATATTTAAGATTATAATCTATGCAGATATTCAAGTATTTTAATGTTTGAATACTTTTAAAACATTTTCTGAAATTTATTCTAATATATTTTTAGTTATTTCTACTATTTTATTATTACTATATTTGCATTATTAATAATGACAGACAGAGAAGCTCGGGGCCAATTTCGTGTTATGTCGTTGCGAGGACTAAATCTGAATTCCGTATTCGAACGTTAAGACATAAGACCGAGATTCAAATATATTGTACAACGCTTTATTTTCGTGGTTTTTGTGATAATCAAGCATAAGCTATCTCTGGAATATTTAAGATTATAATCTATGCAGATATTCAAGTATTTTAATGTTTGAATACTTTTAAAACATTTTCTGAAATTTAGTCTAATATATTTTTAGTTATTTCTACTATTTTATTATTACTATATTTGCATTATTAATAATGACAGACAGAGAAGCTCGGGGCCAATTTCGTGTTATGTCGTTGCGAGGACTAAATCTGAATTCCGTATTCGAACGTTAAGACATAAGACCGAGATTCAAATATATTGTACAACGCTTTATTTTCGTGGTTTTTGTGATAATCAAGCATAAGCTATCTCTGGAATATTTAAGATTATAATCTATGCAGATATTCAAGTATTTTAATGTTTGAATACTTTTAAAACATTTTCTGAAATTTAGTCTAATATATTTTTAGTTATTTCTACTATTTTATTATTACTATATTTGCATTATTAATAATGACAGACAAAGAAGCTCGGGGCCAATTTGGTGTTATGTCGTTGCGAGGACTAAACCTGAATTCCGTATTCGAACGTTAAGACATAAGACCGAGATTCAAATATATTGTACAGACAGTGTTGTCTCCACCTTAAGCCACATGTCTATTTTGCAACATCAATAGCCGAGATCGTGGTACCTACCAGTACTGGTTAAGAACTATCGTACTACTAATGGATCAAAACAGTTCACTAGTTTTTAACTTCCTCTGTTTGCCAACAAATTTTTTTGTTATCAATATATTTATTAGAAAGAATACTTTTACAAGAAAAATAATAATGAAAATTCAAAACTAATAAATTTAAATGTTGATGTGCCAGTGACTATTGAAGAATTTCCACCGCAGGGCGAATAATGGTTAGGGTTGTATGTACAATCAATGTCATATTAAGTACATACAAAGATACTATGAACAAAAATCCAAAAACAGAAAATATGTATCTATATCGCGAAAACCTTTTTTTTAAGCGAATTTCGTTAAACTACAAGCATAGTTATACCACAAGTACAACAAAAATATTAAATTTTCTATTCTCACACATGACTGGACAAACAATCTAGTCCTTCGATTGGGGGCGATTGGGGTCAACTATACATCGAACACTCCAGTCACATAACTAAC
The DNA here is from genome assembly GCF_030269925.1 of Bombyx mori. NCBI lineage: Eukaryota > Metazoa > Arthropoda > Insecta > Lepidoptera > Bombycidae > Bombyx > Bombyx mori. Next base: position 13,254,734 of record NC_085111.1, read on the forward strand.
GAGAACATTGAGAACAACGCATTACATCATGCCTGGAAAGGCTCTGTACCAATTATGTCTAATAAAACAATACTCAGAAATTGTTTCATACGCCACACGACTTATGCGTCTTTTGTAATAGTTACAATATCTAATGTCTATAGAATACGAATGATTTTGTAGAAGTTTGTAGACGTGAATTTAATTAAATATATTACTTTCTATACGTGAGGCGTTGAAGGCACAATAATTTGTATTAGTGATTTAAAACTACTTTGTATACCTACACCATTTTCTACAAGAAAGAAAAGCGTTTTTTTTATTGTATGATTTTTTTATTGCTTAGATGAGTGGACGAGCTCACAGCCCACCTGGTGTAAGTGGTTACTGGAGCCCATAGACATCTACGACGTAAATGCGCCACACGCCTTGAGATATAAGTTCTAAGGTCTCAAGTATAGTTACAATGGCTGCCCCACCCTTCAAACCGAAAAGCATTACTGCTTCGTGGCAGAAATAGGCAGGGTACCTACCTACCCGCGCGGACTCACAAGAGGTCCTACCACCAGTAATTAAGCAAATTATAATTTTACGGGTTTGATTTTTATTACATGATGTTATTCGTTCACCGTGGAAGTCAATCGTGAATACTTGTTGAGTACGTGTTTCATTAAAAAAGTTGGTACCCGCTTGGGATTCGAACACCGTTGCATCGCTCAACACGAATGCACCGGACGTCTTATCCTTTAGACCACGACGATGGCAGATATCTGGTATTAAGTGCCTACGAGAGTCCATACACATCACTTGAATGTTAACACCCATCGTGAGACGTGAGGTCGCCTCAATTCCATAACGGCTGTTCTTAACTTTCAAATGACTGAAAACGGTCGAACGGTGGTAACTACCAGCGCCAATCTTCGAAATATGCTTCGAAGTAAAATGCCCAGCAGTGCCAGTACCTTAAACTTAGTCAATAAGCAAAAATATGTAATTGTTTTCAGGTTTTGTGATCTAAAATTCCAATATCAACTACTAGAATTGCAAAATAGTAACGAAGGTAAGTACTAATACTACTAATTCAAGTAATGTCAAGGACCAGTCACCGACGCGACGGGGGCGTAACAATCTACTTCTTATTGCTAATTGACCCGCTTTAGGTGTCACCAAACTAACACGCGACCTCTTGGCAGCCCCTCTATTACTGACGTGTCGAACTAATTATGTGAAAATGTTTGATTTAATTTATTGAATGCGTAATGTTTTGTTGGATTGTTCGTTGTGGCACAGGTTCTAGAAGTGCTCAATCTAGATCCCATGTGGAACTTTCGATTCATTTATGATTTCGTGTAATTTGTGAGGTTTCGAATTTTTTTTTATTGCTCTAAATAGCGAGACCATTTCAGAATATATCACGGCAGAAATAAGCGGGACTATTGTAGTAAACGAAGTCGTTGTAGTAGTAGTAGAATCTCTTGTGAGTCCGCACGGGTAGGTACCACCACCCCGCCCATTTCTGCCGTAAAGCAGCAATGCGTTTCGATTTGAAGGATGGGGTAGCCATTGTAACTATACTGAGACCTTACAACTTGTATCTCAAGGTGGGTGGCGCATTTACGTTGTAGATGTCTATTGGCTCCAGTAACCACTAAACACCAGGTGGGCTGTGAGCTCGTCCACCCAACTAAGCGATAAAAAATTAAGTATTCATTTGAACTGTATGGTGACATCCGTCATTATTTTCTGAAAAGAACAGTTTTCTAGCGCGCGGCCTTTATTTATCGAACAGAAAGAAACGTAAAACGTGCGGCTGGCGTAAAAGATTATAAATGTGCTCACAACAGTTTACGTTATAATTTATTTTGTTGTAGGCAACTATAATTCTTCTCTTTCTGTAAAACCTAATTCACTCATTCCATCGTGAGTAATTGCAAACAAGCAGAATAACTACTATATTATTTATTGAGACAATTTATTAAGCGTTTTTAATGTAGGCAAGTGTGCTTACGCTAATGATTGCCTGCGCCAATGCAATAAGAAAATGGGTTAGAGCATTTATTTCTTATTTAAATTAGATAGAATTGAAGTCGTTTTGGCCTAAAGGATAAGACGTCCGCTGCATTCGTATGTAGCGATGCACCGGTGTTCGAATCCCGCAGGCGGGTACCAATTTTTCTAATGAAATACGTACTCAATAAATGTTCACGAATGACTTCCACGGATCTTCGTTTTGTATAGATACGGAGAAAACAAGTCACGTTCCTTTATTGATCTTGCTGTAGCGATGGAAACTATGAAGAATTTTATAAGATTACAAAACGTGAAAAACCTCGCTAATTATTACTTGGTATATAGTATAAAACAAAGTCCTTATATCCCTATGTATGCTTAAATCTTTAAAACTACGCAACGGATTTTGATGCGGTGATTGAAGAGGAAGGTTTATATGTATAATAACTTCCATTAAATAGTGGAGAAATCAATAATAAATTACAGTTTCCAAAGCGAAGCAAGCGCGGGTCGCTAGTATAATATTGAACATTACTTATAATAATTCCACGTACATTACAGTACAGTACAGTACAATACAGTACAGGTTAATTTCCTGACGCGAAGCACAACTTTCCCTCAGTTATATTAAGTAAACAACGAATGTTTGACCTGATGTCCACTTTCCAGCTACAATATGCCAGCTTGATTCCAGGGCGGCGTCACAACTCTGTTCTAATTAAATATTTTTAAGACAAGATAACTCGTATACATTATCAACGTTCGTTGGAAAAAATATCGAAATAATTCAGTAGGTATTAGCTACCCTACCATACCTTACCACTTAACACCAGGTGGGCTGTGAGCTCGTCCACACATCTAAGCAATAAAAAAAATATAAAAAAAACCTAACTTATACAGAAATATTTTCTACCAGAAATCGAAATGGATTCTATAATATATTACACAGAATAGCGTTACAGTACTGAGAACTTACTATAAATGCGTGGATTCGCGGCCTCTATGGCCTTATTGCAAATCGTAGACTAAACATTCAGTAATATTATTTGCATAAAGATTTTGGATGTAACTATTTCACGTACCTACTTATTTATTTGAAATAGTATGCTATATATTTATTATTATATACATAGTTTAAACGTCACGTTATTATTGTAGATGAGCAGACGAGCTCGCGGCTCATTTCATTTTAATGATATTATAAAACTGTAATTCATATAGTACTGCAGATCTTTTTTTTAATAATCTACTAGCTAATGCTTAAATGAAGCTATAGCTAAATAGAGGCTCATAGTATACCAGCAAATACTATAAAGTTATACAATGGAATAAAACACGCGCGAATACGTAGTACACGAACAATCTTGAATCTTGAAATTATATAGATGCATTCAACATGCGTCCGGCGCATCCGGTGCAATCGTGTTGAGCGATGCACCGGTGTTCGAATCCCAGCCGGGTACCAATTTTTCTAATAAAATACGCATTCGACAAATGATCACGATTGACTTCCGCGGTGAAGGAATAACATCGTGTAATAAAAATCAAACCTGCAAAATTATAATTTGCGTAATTACTGGTGGTAGGACTTCTTTGGAGTACGCGCGGGTAGGTACCACCACCTTGCCTATTTCTGCCGTGAAGCAGCAATGCGTTTCGGTTTGAAGGGTGGGGCAGCCGTTGTAATTATACTTGAGACCTTAGAGAACTTATATCTCAGGGTGGGTGGCGCATTTACGTTGTAGATGTCTATGGGCTCCAGTAAGCACTTAACACCAGGTGGGCTGTGAGCTGATCCACTCACCTCAGCAATAAAAAAATCATATTTATCTAAAAAATAGTGTAAAGTATCAATAACAAACATAATATACATAGGATACCGTAATGAATGTAAGTTCTAGCAATTAAAACATACGTAACACCGTAAAAAACTTAGTACTTAATACTCAATACTGTATCAATACTACTTAATACTGTATCAATTATTGGCATAATACTGTTATTGACTATTATGTTGACTTGACATGCCCAATGTGATCATTATGAATTAAAAGAAATGTTTTTTAATAAAAGTTGATTTATTTTCATACTAATCAGTAAGTATATATAGAGGTAGCCGAATATCAAAACGAATAAACGACCTGTGGGTTAACTTAAGGTGTTAACAGTTAAATAATGTAGCGCTGGCTCATCTGCATTATACAGTTTTTTCAACGTTTCCAAAACTCGAGACTGTATGAATTCTACCTGGAAAGATCCGTTTTAATTATAAATATATTTTTTTAAAGTATACAATATTCACGTTTATCAACGATGTTTTTGTTGTACCTGATGAGGTGGACAGTATCCGTCTTCCGTCGACCTTGCTACGGTTACCAAAATAGGCGGCGGAAGATTTTGCAAGAGTGGCGTTAGTGCTTCAACGACCATTTCTTCAATCTCTAAATCGGAGCTAATATGGTAAGGTAATCCGCCTTGATCTCTGGTGCATCCTCCGGCATAGACAGCCCACCAATCCGGGGTTTGGTTAAGTTTTTCTGCTTCGACTAGAACTTTCGCAGCTAATTCGGATACCTTAAAACACACACGCAAAAACAATAAAGCCTCTTTGTTTAGTATCTTTTAATAAAAAAAATCGGTAAGTGTAATTCATATATACCATATAATACAATTGTGTTTTTTCGTATTTGTAGCCATCTAAACTATTGTTTTCCTCGAGATACTGGAACAAGTTTTCGAGTTCCTGTATTTGTCGTTCTCGTAGCTCGACAACTTTCTCTACTGTTGCCGCGTCGTCGTTATCGGGGAGTACGAAGTCAAATATCGGTTGTAAGCGATCGTACAAACCAATATTTTCGTATAAACTTAGAAATGGATTTCCAGTGCTAAAATAATCCAAGTCTATATCTAAAACGTACGGTTCTGATATATTTAATCTTTTTGCAAAGTTAACTATGCCTTCGGCGTTTTTGGTTTTAGGCGTTAGTTCCTCGACCGTTAATTCGAATTCTTTTGCATTGATAAGTCGTGATGAGTATAACGCGTCAGAGAGAAAATAAGGTTCTTTGCAATCAACGCGTAATAGTCCAGTGTCGGGTTGATCGCCCACATTAATGACTCGAGAACCGTCAGTTATTTGTTTTGCCCACGGAGGCCTTAACCACAATACGCGATTTATGTGGCCTGCTGATACAGCGGGCACAATCCAGTTTTCTATCTGCAGCAGAGGCAGAAGCTTTCTCCCAGAGCGTGCTTCTTCTCCTTTCAATTTGCGATCAATTAACATGTCTGGATGTGCATCCAAATGTAGAAGAGTGGTACCCTCGACAGGCAGTTTTTTCCCTCCTATTGCCGAATAAATGAATTGCAAGGCATCATTGTGTTCTTCAACAACATAAATTGGTATCTTGTCAAATCTTTTAGATGGTACATTTTTTTTTGTTAAAATTTCCGACATATTGGTGATTTTAATCTCAATTACCCTACTGACAAGAGCATTCTTGAATTTTTACCCAGTGTAGGTACCTGTAATCATTTATACAAATTATACCTTTACTTTTTTTCCTATCTAAGCTGGTAACCTAGCGGGATATGCCAGCGTAACATAACAGGGCGAGGAAAAAATATTCGGAAAAGCGATAACAGCTAATTTTAAAAACCTAGTTTTAGAGAAAACAGTGAAGAATTAATAACAATTGTTTTTCAATCAACTATGGCCATAGCCCATCTAAAAAATGTGTACCAAAAAAGTAACTACATTATGGGTGCAGTCGCGTACCGCACATCGCGAGCTGTTATTTTAATGTACCTAATTATAGATAAATGGCTTGTCTTATTTTTCATGGTTGTGTAGATTATCCAAGGGCTTTGTAATTCAGGTCAAGATTGTTTGTTTACCGTGAAAATGGGAAGTTTTATTCAATTTATGTCTGTAGTGGTGTACTAATACATTCGTCAGACATTGCGTCAAGCCCTTTTGTGGCGCAGTATGCGGTAATTCCATTCGAATCTATTAGGGTGTGGTGTTTTACCCCGCGGGTTTCATCAAAACGATCCATGAATGTTTTCCATTAGCGTGGGCAAACTTCCGGGCGGCGCGATGCGTAGTTGCGCGATGCGCCCCTATGGAGGCCGGGGAAGGAGGGGTGTTGTGACGGCAGGCAGGGTCGATACTGCGAGTCTCTGACGTCATTACGCTACTACGCCCGTCCAAACAGACCCCCGCGAGCGCACACCTCTCCCTCGTGACCTATTGCGCCACAGCGCCCACCTGGGTCAAGGTATAGAAGCCGCACAGGATCCGCCCAGATGCAGACTCTATTGACAAGCTGGTGATTCGGGTCACCATGTATATATATATATATTTGACACTGACAAAGCTAGTTATTCATTGAAAATAAGGAATTGGAGAAATATTTGCACCTTGTAATTAAAATTATGTGTAGGTATGCAAGAAAATTACACGTTATCGTTTTATAAATATATTTTCATGACCATATATTGTAAATATTACATAGTATGAATACGATAAACGTATATTATCGGTGGATAATTGAAGAATTTTGTAAAAATCTGACTCGCGCTAACGATATTTTCCAAGAAATCTTGTGTTCACATTTATGTTTAAATATGTGAGCCCCGTTTGTTTATAAACGTAACATTACAATTAAACGGGTTAAATCACGCTCTGACAGAGCTTTACATTAAGCTTTACTTTAGACTAATAACAGGATTATAGCTATTATTGACAAGTGTTCATTTTGTTAACACGTATGCTAACTGATTGCGTCGCTGACCCATTAGCACGGTAACGGGTATATTCGTGTAGGTAATGGTGTAATGCTATATTCCCGGTCCCAGTTACTTTGTCACTTAAGTATGTTTATAAGAAACAATAAATAACAAAAAAATAATTTAATTCGGATAGTACGGATTTATAAAAATAAAATAAAACGCTTTATTAGCAAATCGAAGTTTGTTCTTATACAGGTTATTCTAATCGAGAATTATCAATAGGCCAAAGTGACAAAACGATTGTATAGTCAGAAATCCGTGATATGTATGCAGATTAACCTTATAGTAAGCGAAAATTTGGTTGAAAGGTTCCGTTACATGGATATCTAAATGAGATAGATACAGGGCAAGTTAATAAAAACGTGTTAAGAAGAGAAAATTCGATTTTACTGCCAGAAATTATTGGAGAGCTGAATTTGAGCAAGAAACTAAGACTAGTCAATCGATGACCCGACTGACCCAAAGCTATTATAATCAGGGGATAGGACGTACAGCCTCGGTCTCCTCCATACTTCTACTGATTTCCCATTAATCGTCCATAGTAAAATAACCGTGCCTTATTATTAAATGAGTAGAATTTAATTTTCCTTTTTTTTCCTTACCTATTCGTTGGTAGTCTAAGAGGCTATTTATTCCTCCTTCGCACTGACGAGTAGTTCACGGTGAACTCACGGGCTCAACCTGAGAGAATTTGCTAACACTAGCCCTAGCAAGAGCGGTGCTTCTCAGAATCTAGCTCCGGTTTGGAATCACAGCCCACTGAGGAGATCCGGCGGGAAAGTCATCCTATATCGAGCATTGTATACGAATATTGTACTTTGTTTTACTTCGGTAATGTGTTTGTTGGGTATATCAAAAAACTGCGGAATTAGGCAATTTTCATAATGTTAGATTGAGATTGAGATTGATTAATGTGAGAAATGAGGAAATAATTAAGTTAATCATTTAAGAACAACTTAACCCTATCATATTATTAACCCCGTATTAGCATCATTTTTTTTTTAAATCCAAAAATGACAAAATTTGAGCCATATAAGCGTCATTTTGTGGGAACTTTTAATTTACTTTTTTAATTTAAAAAAATCTGCACCCGAGGCGCATCGATTGCTCGTAGAAGCATATAATGAGGCTGCCTTGAGTGAGAGAACATGTCGTGAGTGGTTTCAAAAGTTTAAAAACGGTGATTTTGACATAGAAGACAAAGATCGCAGTGGAAGGCCAAAAATTTATGAGGATGCAGAATTGACGGAATTATTAGAGGAAAATTCGTCTCAAACACAAAATGAACTTGCATTTTCTCTAGAAGTCACTCAGCAAGCAGTCTCACATCGTTAAAATCGTTTAAAGTGGATACATTATGATAATCCAATAAGAAGAAAATCATGGGGACTACCTGGCCACGCGTCAACATCCACAGCAAAACCGAATATTCATGGAAAAAAACTCATGCTGTGTATTTGGTGGGATCAGCTGGGTGTGGTGTATTACGAGTTGCTTAATCCAGGCGAAACAATCACTGGAAATCTCTACCGAACGCAATCGATGAGATTGAATCGAGCTCTGAAGGAAAAACGCCCTCAATACTACTCCAGACATGACAAAATTATTCTGCTCCATGATAATGCTCGTCCGCATCTAGCGGTACCGGTGAAACTTAAAAACACTTAATTGGGAAGTACTACCTCACCCGCCGTATTCACCAGACGTTGCGCCGTCTGACTATCATCTGTTCCGGTCAATGGTTCATACTCTGTCGGAGCAGCGGTTTACATCATATGAAGATACCAGAAATTGGGTTGATTCGTGGATAGCCTCAAAAGACGAGGAGTTCTTCAGACGTGGAATCCGAACTCTGCCTGAGAGATGGGAAAAGTAGTTGCTAGTGATGGACAATACTTCGATTAAATTTAAATTACCGTTCTTTCATAATATTATTTTTTCGACAAAAAACGGCGCGGCGGCGTAAACTTATTTGTACTCCTAATATTATAAATGGTATAGAGGAAAATACTTGGTCTAGGTAAATTATCCAAGACGGAAACAGGGGATTGCGTTTGTTTAGACTAAAAATAATCCTCTTTTTTATTTATCAATTCTAGAGAATTACGCATGGATATTTTAGTATTTTACATGCGCCTTAAGCTTAAATTCACTAACCATTTAGTTGCATTTCAAAAGTAAAGGAAATGTTTTTGCGGTGTAAAAGTCTTGTCATATATTTTGTAACACCAAAATTTTTGATCTTGTTTCCGCAAAATTCGCCGTTCACATGCCTTCTGTCCGACTCTGCTCAACACATATATGACGTTAGCGATTGTATTAGAATGATGGCTATCCTACCCTTCAAACTGCAAAGTCTGAGACTTTTTATAGAAATGAGCAAGACATTGATGGATATTAGTTGTAAGGAGTATTGCAAAGCATATTGGTTTGGTACCAATACCAAGACGTATCCACGTTAGTAGTTGGACAAAGTTATGGATTGGGTAGATTTGATAGTTATGGTTTGGGTACGACAGTAAGATACTATTTGTTGATATGTTGAAGTGGCTAGAGGGAGTCAAAGTTAATAGACTTTTCACACCTACTGCAAGATACTTGAGTTTGAAAACTCCTTAAACTCTTTTAGAACCAAAATAAGTCAGAGGTTTTTAAATAATGCATGTTCAACATGTTCAGCATATAAATTAAGGACAAAGAATCAGGTACACTTCCACTAGACAGTATATCTTAGTTTTTCTTCTTGCAAATATTTGCTTTAGCTTTAGATTTGATTATTCCATCTCTTAAAACTATAAAATAGTAACAAAACTAAAAAAAGAATTTTATAGTTTCATTTATAAGGAAATTTTTTTAATAAAATTAAAATGGGTGCTGTAGTTTAATTATTTAACAATATTGAGTACTGCACATTCAGTTTTGAATATTAGCTTTTAACACGCTATGTTAAGAAAACCACTTCTTCCGACTGTAGATAAGACTAGCCTTTTTCTGCAATTCAACATTTTAAATGACTTGTGTATTGCTGAAAACAATCAATAGTGCTTTTTCGGTCCCTACAAGAAATAATCCAACCACTTCAGGTTTCAGACCACTTCAGCACTGACCTCATTTGCTAGAGGTGTGAAGCCTGTTATAGTTATCTATGTAATTTGCCAAATTTTATACAACTTTAAACACAATATACAAAATATGCATGGTCATTTATTTTAAAAAAAATTATCTATTTACATGATTTCAAATTATAATTGTTATATAGTTTGTTTTGTAATTTGCATTATTAAAATTTTATTCTTACTCACACAAAATAACTTGTACTTTATTCAAGAAGTTACTTTACTTTATTGTATGTGATTTTATGAATGAATTCCTAACGGTTAATGAACTTGCCCAACTCTTCACAAATTCATTACTTGTGATTCAATTGAACTGTTGCTATTTACAAACCTTGGTAAATTACTGTACTTGATTACTTTTAGTCCGATAGTATTCTTTTTTAAATTTATATATATTGCTTAGGTGTGTTACCTGATGTTAAGGTTACCAGAGCCCATGGACATCTACAAAGTAAATGCCGCCACCCACCTTGAGATATGAGTTGTAAGGTACAGTACAGTACAATGGCTGCTCCACCTTTCAAACCGGAACGCATTAAGAAATAAGCAGGGTGGTACCTACCCATGCTTACTCACAAGTCCTACCACCAGTAATTACATAAATTATAATTTTGCTAGTTTTATTTTTATTACACAATGTTATTCCTTCACTGTGGAAGTCAATTGTAAACATTTGTTAAGTATTTATTTCATTAGAAAAGTGTGATTTCAATTTGATAATGAAAATAGGTATATTTTGAGATCAGACTATGGAAGTAAGAAGCACATTTTCAACCTACATTTACTCTATCTTAATTTGACTGACTCATATCATATGGTTTTGTTTTTTTTTATTCTTCCATCAGTATATATTATGTAGTACTAATTCAAATGCAATTAAATTAATAATAAATTCAATTAAAAGTATCTAAGTAGTAATAATTCTGTGCATGAGGTTTCAAATTTCATATGCATCAATGCATTTTCATAAATATAATCTTTTTTCCTACCTATTCTGGTGACCTCGAGGGAGATACTAATTTCACCGAACTAGTAGGTGAGCTCACGGGTTTCTAATCTGCTGAATTTGTTAACACTAGCCCTAGCAAGAGCAATGCCTAGCAGAATCTGTCACGAGATCGGAAACGCGACCCACTGAGAAGATCCGGCGATAAACTCAGTGGGCTGTCTGAGGATTAATTTGGTCGTCGAGCCCTGTTTTGACGAGCGACCAGCGAGAACAGTGACCGGAGCTTGAGGTACCTAAAAGCACCGAGTGGGCATCAGGAGGATTCTAAATGACGTGTTTAGGGCGACGACGACTGTTTACCGTTCGGTCCGCAGTATCGGGTATATAGTTACAGGCGCGGCGGCCACGAGAAGAGGGATATTTACGTGAAGATATTACTATGACTTACTGTGTTGTGTGACAGATGGGTTAGGTTAGTTTATTCTTGTTACGATTTTACCTAAAGGTACTTAGATTCTTCAATTTAATAGTTTAACATAGAAAATATGTACACATAATATTTATTAAATTAGTAAATTTCGTTTATGTATAAATCTATTAATAAAAATGTAGGTAGGTATTGTCTCAAATATATTAAGTGTATAATCTATGTATTGAATTGTATTGACAGACGACAGTAGTTGACACTGTTGACAGTACTAGTTCTATTTTTCCAATCGGAAAAGCAAAGGCATCATACCATGAAGCCTAATCTTCTGTATATAATTTTTTCATTTGAAATACTAATTAATTGGCATGAAAATAATATAACTGTAGTCCACTTAGGGTAAAGTTAAATAGATCACTCGTGTAATATAATTTTTAAGACGCTTTTATTAGCTTCAGACGTATGTATGTAACGAAATCTTTGAATATGATTTTGACCCCTTTCAAAATGTCGGATTAACTCGAAATTTGGTATACTTGAGTCGACTATTATCAAAGGCGGCAATCTGACTTTTGGACAATGATTGGTAAATCAGAAAAACGAATTATTGACTTTGTGTTCCATTGGCAGTCACAAAACTCTTCGGAACGACATCTTAGATAAATAACAGGTTAACTATTAACCTTTATTTAATGCAGGTTTTGAACCGTATTCTTTGAAGGAGACGATTATATTCAAATAAATCTGTATTGAAATATCAATAAAAAAATTTTGTCCAAATGCACAGATTGCCACCTTTGATAATAGACGACTCACTTATAAGGACTTTAAGGACCGAAGACAATGCAATATTAAAAAATCATACAATAAAATCATTTTTTCTTACACTATTTTTAATTCAAATTTATTAAAATTTATTTTCTATTTTTTAGCTGGATTTTCTATAAAAGCGTATTTTGTTAGTTTTTTAAAACTATTATTTATTTTTCATTTTTTTTATAATGGAATAGTTGGACAATTGATTCAGTAACTGAATTTAGAACAGTGTAATCAGAAGCTTCTAAGTTTGCTTCTGAATTCAGCCAAGTATAATAACCTCATAAGTCTGCAGTACTGTGGACAATCAAAAAGCAACGACAAATATTGCAAATATTGAGCAATATTTACAATTTGACTTGGTCAGAAAATAAAATAAAAATTAAATAGTAAAGATCAGTATAATCACTAGAAGAAAAAGTAGAAGATAGTATTAAAATTCCAACTAGTGTTTACATAATATGTATATTATTATGGTCTTTGCTTCATAGTAAAAACGAAACCTGAATTTGCAGACCTCAATAATTTTAGGGATCTAAGAAGCAACGTGTTGCGTGTCCAATTTTGCAACAACCTTATTTGCAATCTTATATAGTTCAAATTATAAAACTTTTAGCCCTTATTTTAGAATTTTCTTTTAAGAGAGTAGGTCTTTTGTTCTCTTAAGAATTATTTTTGGACATCACTAGAAAATGGAATAAAAATAATCGATGGCTCAACCTAGATATTCGAATACGTAAAAAAGCATACGATAATACAATCGAATCGATATTTAGAATCTGGTATTAACGAGATATTAACTATTGCGTGCAGTTTACTATTTACTAATTGAGTCGTCTATTATCAAAGGTGGCAATCTGTGCATTTGGACAAAAAAATTTTATTGATATGTCAATACAGATTTAATTGAATATAATCGTCTCCTTCAAAGAATACGGTTCAAAACATGCATTAAATAAAGGTTAATAGTTAACCTGTTATTTATCTAAGATGTCGTTCCGAAGAGTTTTGTGACTGCCAATGGAATACAAAGTCAATAATTCGTTTTTCTGATTTACCAATCATTGTCCAAAAGTCAGATTGCCGCCTTTGATAATAGTCGACTCAATTACTAGTTATGCCGGAAAATAATGATCAAAAACATTTAGTGAATAAAATTCTGTATGAGTCCACTTAAAACTTTATTAATATGTATTACACATGGCAAATACAAATTGGGTCCAAATTTAAAGTGCTCATGATTACTTTGTGATAAATTTAAAACAATCGTGAAAACAAAGATTCTTCTTGATGATTAGAAAACAAAAATCCATGTGAATGTAGAAAACACAATTTTATACTAAACAGAATATAAACTAGTTTATAGCAAATTAATTGTATTTACTTAAATTTAACATTTTTATTTTCATAAATGCTTTTTCTTTTACATTGAGAGCCTTTCATTTGAGACTTGCACCTGTCCTGTTCATGTGGTTTATGATCTTCCGTTTGTTTGATAATTCACTTTCGATACTGTTATTTATCACTTAACCTATTACAATGATTCCAGTTCAATGTCACTAATTATAATTACGTTGATAGATTTTATCTACCGTTTCACTATGAAGCGCGAAGGAAATTATTAAATTAATGACATAAAACTTCTTATTCGCTACGGCTTAGTGCGGGGTGGGTATATATTAATAAAAGATTTGATATTTTATACTTACCAATAATATAGTGAACTCACTTTGTACTTTGTTCACGTAAAAAATACACCAAGTTGCGGTGTTCCTACGCACCTACATATATACCTAATGTTATTTTTAAAAAAAAGAACACTTATGTCGCCGTAATACATTTCTCTGTCAATGTGATTATCAAAATATTTTAAACTTATATAATAATATATGTATAATAGACGATAACTTAATTTTGGAACTGTTTCCCGACGACAATTTCCATGGTTCAATGTTCAAATTTGAAATTAGGTTTTTCAATACGCGTACAACAGGGCCACAGTTTCACTATTAATATTATAGTCAATTTACGGCAGTTTCAGCGCTGTGTCGACGAAAGCTTTTTAACAAACACAAAATGTCACAATCAAGAGATAAATGTAATAAAATGATTCACTGAAAGAAGACCCACCCACTATGCAGTATTATTACGAAAAACATAAATGACGTCAAAGAAATTTAAAATAGGACATTATATCGGTTACGTCTAAAGCTTTGTACTTTCCGAGGCACCTTATTTTCTTTAAAACTACTTTATGAAACAAACCACAAATATGACAGACAGAGCGCTGAAGCTGGCTGAAAAGTTGTTCTAGAGTTAGATATTGCCCATAGGGCAGAGTCGAAAGATCCCAAAGGAAGAAATATGAGGCACCGAGTATCTTCACCCGGATGGATTTGTCCAGGGCGTGACCGACGACTCTTTACATGATGCGGCAATTCTCTTCACCTTCGCGGATCTCTCCGATCTGAAAGTGGTAGTTTAAAGTTATTTTAAACATTTTGTTACTAAGATTTTTAACAACCCAAACAAACGTAAATTTTTGACAACTAACTTAACAAAGTATATAACCTGAACTTAATATACAATACAAAAAGATTAAGATCTTCCACCGAGCAGATGACTTTGCTCGGAAGAGCTACGACTGACGGTCTGAATGTTGTTCGGAGTTTTATTGATATGTGAGCTTGCCTTTTAATCATCGTTAGGATTAGGGATTGTCTTATTGTTATTATTTATGGATATGGATTATTTTGGAACGAGCTATTATTACTGTTGAAAACATTTCGGATTGCCATTTCATTTATATATATTTTTAGTAAAATTACCTGTTCTCGGCGCGGATACTTGTGTGCGAGCTCGCGGTGTCTCTGTGCGCTCGTGCTTATCTGTCGTCGTTGACGTTCAGAAATTGCGACTTCCTAAAAAATAGTAAAAGACACGCTTTAATTTACAAGGAATGGGCTAATTACATATTTTGTAGTCCCATAACTGATGTCAGGTATAAAGGAGGCGAGTTGATTAGTTGTTGAATACAAATTATTATTTAGTCAAAATGGGATAGTATAATTTTGACAATTTTCACTCTACTATTATTATTTCCAACGTATTTGCTTCGTATTCGAAACTTCAGGTATAATATATAAAAAAAAGAATAAAAACTTGAGATTAAATCGTAAATGAAGTCAACGTTCATCTATCTATATATATAAAAATGAATTGCTGTTCGTTAATCTCGCTAAAACTCGAAAACGGCTGGACCGATTTGGCTAATTTTGGTCTTGAATTATTTGTGGAAGTCCAGAGAAGGTTTAAAGGTAGATAAATATGAAAATGCTCGGGATTAAATAAACATAACAATTTTGTTTTTCCTTTGATGTGTCCCCAGTCGGGTGGATTCCTTTTGTTTGTTTTAAGTTTATTTTATACAAAATTTTAGGTCTTTTATTTATCGATAAAGGCACTAACTACGAAGTCTGCCGGGTCAGCTAGTTTTCAATAAAAATGCCTAATAATATTAGATTGCCTAATAACAATAGATAAGAGGTAGAACATTGTAATGAGCCGGACAAAATAAGTTTAAGTTGAAATCTAAGTTTTTTGTAAGTAACGACAGCAAATTATGAGTATACATATTTAAACAATGCACTACTGTGTGTACCTCCTGTTCGTTGTTGAGCAGAGCCGTGGTGAAGGTATCGGCCACGAACCACTTCTGTCCCTTCATGACGATGTCGTGCGGCGGGTCGTGCGAGGCGCCCGTGTCGGCCGACCACACCGTGCTCACGGCGCCCGGCTCCAGCTTCACGGTGCGATGGAATTTGAACACGGTTTCTTGATCACCCGCCTTGCGCAGGATCTGATATCCGCCGAGGCTTAATTCCTATTCAAAATTTTACTTATTATACCTCAATAATCAAGTTTACACTTATTAGATTAGAATAATAATAAGCCTTTTATTCCATGCAAATAGTAGGTTACACACATTTAAATATAAAGAAGAAAAGAAAAAATACTATTTCACGTAATTTTTTCCTCATGTTTTTTTTAGAGTATAAACCTATATAATGCTTTAAAAAAAATTACTATTACTAATATAATGTATTTTTTTTTTTGTTAATTAACAGTTTTGTTTTTCCTTTGAAGTTGTTTTTTATTTATCGATTGAGGCACTACGAAGTCTGCCTGGTCAGCTAGATGCGATAAATATGCGAACCTTCTTGCCCTTGTTCCTGATCTTCACGAACGTTCCATCGGGGCAGGCCTCGGCGACCTCGAGGTCTCCCTTGGCGCTGGAGGTGACGCTGAAGTCCTGCAGCGAGCGCTCCTCGGTCTCGTCGAGCAGGGTGCGCTTGCGTGCGGCGCGCAGCGGCGTGGCGCGGCGGGACGGCGTGACGCGGGACCCGCTGGCCGACGCGCTGCCGCTGCCTGACGCGCGAGACTCTCGCCCCGGCGACTGAGATGTCAGGTTTAACCTAACAATCAGATCATTATTATGTTATACCTTCTTTATTTTTCTTTAATAAATTTATGTATTTCATTATATATGTACGTGTATGTATATGTGTAATTGTGTATTTATATAGTCTGATATATTATGTATTAGTGTTTTTATTTATTATTATTACTATTATTGTTATTGTGTATTGTATCAATAAGTAAATTGATTAGACTGTACTCTTCTATCCACCTATGTAAAGCTCACCCTCTTCAAGAACGGTTAGCTGGTAGATAACTCAATTGTTGAGTTATGCTCGCCATTTTATAACTTTTCGCAATTATAAAGAATAAAGAGAAACATATATTATATTTACTAACGATCACGCCACGTTAACTGGTCCCGGGCTAAGTTCGTAAAGAACTTGTGTTACAGGTACCAGATAACGGAAATAAATTTAAGATTTTTATTATACACTTACATATATATAATATACATCTATAACCCTAGAAAAGACATTTCATATTTATCATAGAAATATCTTCGCTTGGCGGGATTCGAACCCGCGACCCCCTTGTGTAGTGACCATGTCACTTACCACTACATCAGACGGCCGTTGAATGCTTGCATAGGTAACATGAAAAATACAAGGAAAATGTTTGTGAAATTTCATTTTGCGAACAAATAAGGTAGTATGTTTTTGTAAATATTCCGAATATTTGCATTCGTTATCAACATCATTATGTAAAATGTTTGATGGCAGTTACAGCTTTATTATATAGGCACGTTTGGTTCAATAATAAAATTGAATAATTTATCTCAAACTGAACAACATTTAAAACAGCTTTACTTGTTAAAAATTAAAATAGAATGGTCGTGTTGCGTCCACCAGACGAACCTACAAGAAGCAGAAACAATATATACATATTCAAACCGACCTGTCTTCCTCTCCTTCAAGAAGTGCTCTGTAGGTAGAGATTTCACGGTCGAGCGATATCTTGATGTCCATGAGCGTGGCGTACTCCCGCAGCTGGGCGGCCATTTCGTCCCGGAGCCTGGCCAGCTCCTGCTCGAGGGAGGCGAGGTCCTCGGCGTGGCGGGCGCGTTCCGACTCCAATTGACGCTCGAGTTCGCGGCAACGGTTCTGTTTTCATAGCAATAAATTTCTTTTCTTTTTTTTTTCTTAATGCTCAGATGGATGGACGAGCTCACAGCCCACATCGTGTTAAATGGTTACTGGAGCCCATAGACATCTACAACGTAAATGCGTCATCCACCTTGAGATATAAGTTCGAAGGTCTCAAGTATAGTTACAACCGCTGCCCCACCTTTCATACCGAAACGCATTACTGTTTCACGGCAGAAATAGGCAGGGTGGTTGTACCTACCCGCGCGGACTCACAAGAGCTGTCTGTTCTGTCGTGAAGCAGTAATGCTTTTTGGTTTGAAGGGTGGGGCAATTTACGTTGTAGATGTCTATGGGCTCCAGTAACCACTTAACAACCAGGTGAACCTGATGAACACCAGATGTGAACTCGTCTACCCATCTAAGCAATAAAAAAAAGGTTGAAAACCACATATTTATGTCATCAACGTAATTTTATTATTAGGCACAAGTGCTATATGTACCTACGTTGACTACAAAAATTGACTATACTGATAAGCCACATAATGGGATGCCAATAATACTCATCTGTACATTAGTAGGCAGTCACTGTAGCCAAAAGGGGCTTTGAGTATTATTATTATTTTTGGCTACTAGACTTCTAATGTTGCTGCCATGAATATATACAATGTTAAAAACGACCTACAATTTAAAGTGTTGCAAAGGCTGTATAAAAATTTTCAAAGCCATATTGGTCATCATAACATTTGATGATGTCACCGATTACATCACCCATGACTTAATTGGCATTGATTAAATATGTGATTCAGAATAATGTAAGAAATCGTTTTCAAAAACTACATTATTTATACTACTTTTACATATTAAATATTGTCTGAGATTGTGCTTTACTTAAATATCTCAATTAAATCACATAATTCAGTAACGAGTCTCAACTACTGTGGTACAAATGCTTTTAATTCATAAGATGGTTTACATTCAAATCTGAAATGTTATTAATTATGACCTTCCAACTCCCCTTTCGTTTATAATTCTTAGTTCATTCATTAACCATAATAATATTAAGCTGCAGTTTGTCTGTCTTTTAACGAACTAACCCCTGTATATATATTGTGTGCGTCTTATTTGTTGTAGGTAAATCTAAAGAGATCCTGTCATCAAACATTCTTAGCTACTCACTTAATTCTTAGTGACTATCTGTGACCTTGCTCTTTCACGAAGTCCGCTATAGAAAGCAGAGTATTATATACATTTGACATTGGCGAAATCTAAAAGTAAACGCCGTAAACCTCAGAGATAGAAATATAAATTATGACCTTTCTCATTTATATCATAGCATAGGACGGTTCAATGCTAGTTCAGGTATACTCACGCTAAGAGCAGCATTTTTGTTCTCTAAATCATTCAGCTGAGAGTTGAGGGAATCGATGCGAGTGCGCATTGTGCGCAGTTCCTCGACGGCCACTGTTGCAGCGTTGCTGTTGCGGCTAGCTGCATTCTGGAGATTCTTCAACTAAAAGAACAATGTTTTTTTGAATGTTTATTGTCAATGTTTTTTTTTTTATCAAGTTGCATTTCCATTATAGTCGCTTTGGTCTAAAACATATTCTTGTTTATTATGTGTTTTTAGCACCCATAACATAAGATATACATAATTCTTTCCATTAACCCTTTGAGCGCGAACCATCGATAGTAAACTCTCTATGAATGCGTATAATGTATAGTAGGTATAGCGTCGGAATACCAACTTGTATGGACGTGTCTTAACGAGCGGATTTACAACGTTTTTAATAATTTAATAAAATTTATAAATGAGCTTTTTGTGTTTTTGTATTTTTTTTAAGTTAAAGTTTTTAGAAGGTCCTTTTTTTCTAAAATCCCTTAGCAATGATGCAAAATGAGCTGAGCACCAAAAGGTTTCAAGTAAGATACCTTATTTTCATAAAGCGCTTCGATTTCTTCGCGATTCGCCTTGATGTTTGCCTCCTGTTGTTCGCGTAATTCCTGTAGACTCTGCTGTAGTTTGGCCTCATATTGTTGAGCGAGGCGACCATCTGCATTTAGTAAAGTACTATTAGATTAAATAATCAAAATCATGAAACAGTAGTTTACTACCATTACAAATATTCCGTTTTTTGCCCATGAGGTCCGAGAAAGTTCTCATGGGTGGTGGTGGTCTCCTATCCACAGACCAATCGATTACCACAATATTAAGTATTGCTTAGATGGATGGACGAGCTCACAGCCCACCTGGTGTTAAGTGGTTACTGGAGCCCATAAACATCTACAACGTAAATGCGCCACCCACCTTGAGATATAAGTTCTAAGGTCTCAGTATAGTTACAACAGCTGCCCCACCCTTCAAACCGAAACGCATTACTGCTTCACGGCGGAAATAGGCAGGGTGGTGGTACCTACCCGTGCGGACTCCCAAGAGGTCCTACCACCAGTGATTACGCAAATTATGATTTTGCGGGTTTGATTTTTATTACACGATGTTATTCCTTCACCGTGGAAGTCAATCGTGAACATTTGTTGAGTACGTATTTCATTAGAAAAATTGGTACCCGCCTGCGGGATTCGAACACCGGTGCATCGCTACATACGAATGCACCTGACGTCTTATCCTTTAGGCCACAACGACTTCAAAGTCGGTAGTCTTACTTAAATTGTTGCTTATTGTGAGTAAATGTAGTTTCTTGAAAGCATTTAAAGTAGTCATTCATGAACAAGAAATGTATTTAAAGGATTAAGAGCTTAATAAACCACAAATACCTCAAACTTGCTCTGGAATAAATCCTGTTTAATCCTTATTAAATTTGGAGCAGAGAAGAATTACTAATATATAGTTTGACATGGTAGCTGATGTTGTCTACATACCGATCTCAGAGATTTCCACTTGACGACGAGTGCGAGTCTCCTGCAGCTCCTGTTGGAACACCTGGTCTTTGAAGGAAAGCTCCTCTCTGAGACTTTGCACCGTATTTTCCATATCAATGCGACAGAGCATCTCCTCTTCCAAAGTCTTACGGGTATCAGCATATAATTTACGCAGCTTCTCCAACTCCTTGGCGAGGTCCTGTTAATAAAACAGGGTATGGGTTATATTTGTTTTAAGGAAATTATTACAAATCTTAGCAGACAAAATCATTGCTGTGACAGTTCTATTTCCAAAGGAAAGATGTTATTTGATAATTTAGCGAAAATTCTGTTTTTCATTCTGGCAATAACATACCTTTGCCTCATCTTGCGCTTTCTTCTTATCAGCAAGGGCAGTATTGTATTTGTTGCTTTCCTCAGTGAAACGAGTCTCGTAGTGACGCGCCAAATTCTCTGCTTGAGTGCAGTCTTTTGTCTTCTTGTCTAGGCTGCAATTAATAATATTGTTTTTTCTAAATCAGTATTCGAAAAAATTGGATAATAACACTCATTTAAAGAGGCAAGAAAGTGAATAAGGGAAGGTAAAAAATTCACCAACTTCTGACAGCTTTGGAGTACAAAATATATGCTTGCACCTTTCTTTCAATGAAAAGAAATATCGTAATATGTGCGCTTCGGCTAAATGTATGATATTATCTCTATAGGCCCCGATAATTATTTAACAGTCAAGTGGATTGTGAGCACGACAAAAAGTCTCAAGAAAATAAAATTAAAATAAAAGATGACTGAGCAAATAAAATTGATTCAGCTTAGACACAAACAGTCACATTAAGTAAGTACGTAGTTGTACAACGTAGCAAGTAGGAACTTAATTAAATATTGATCTACATTTCAACTGAAATAATGTGTTAAGGTCAGTTCAAGGATATTTCAATTGTATTTTGTTTTTCTTCTAATTTTTACAACATATCAAAAAATGATTTTTTTTAAGCAAGCATAGATCACGACAAGTTAATATGTTTGTATAAACATTAACAGAGCCTTAACAATACTGTTTTTATTTAAATGTGTTATGTTAAATTAATATTGCGTAACAAGGTGTGGAATGCTATTATCAAACAACGACTACTCATTTCAATCGAAAAATGTTACGCTTATGAACATTATTCAAATAACCTTCATTTTGGTATCAAACCATATTATTAAAGAAACTTTAATTTGCTTAGACGGATCTAAGCTAAGCGAGCAGATAGAAACGATAGACTGCGCCGATGCCAAATTAAAGAAGAGGAAAGGTTATGCCTATTTTATAAGTAGGCCATGGAAACGTGCAACGGAAATAAAGTAGATAACCCGAAATTCTGTATTGATCGATGTCGTCACCGCGTTTTGGTTGTTTAAACATTGAGTTTTATTTAGGCGTGACATTATGTAAAGGGTATTCCGATAACTACGTGCGTGGTCGTAAGGTTGAAAGTTTTTATCATTGAGATCATACCTTTGAATAAATTTAAATTTTTGTTCAATTTCAAAGGAGTTCTGCAATGTTTTATTCAGAATTAAATGTTAAATTTAAATTCTTTTGTTGCGTTAGGAACATGTTTCTGAAGATACTTTTTTCGACGCTTCGATGTGAAAAATTGTCGATCAACCTTAGTAACTAAACGTTTAAATGAGTTTTAACAAGTCAGAGTTTATAAAATTCAAATAGATTCTTTTCATAATAAAATAAATGGAAAACGACGCGTTGTTTTTTTTTTTTTTCGGGACGTTACGTCATATTTTTTCGTACCAGTTCCTGCCGACGACGACGACTAGTAATCTATTTCTAGACTTTTTGTATGCGACTGTAAATATCTAAAGTGGTCAAGTGCGAATGAGATACAAAATAATATGGATTCTGCTTAGAGGAGTTTTTGTTTAGGAAATCGGTCATGTACATAATATGTAATCTAATTAGAAATTGTTTTAACATTTTTGTGAAGTTATAACATATTTAACATAAATTTTGAACTGCGTTTATTGTAACAAAATGTCTGGAAAACATGTTGACACAAACAGGTCGTACAAAATTTATAATTATTTCGGCGTGGACATAATAAAATTCATTTATTCCGTGCCTATTTCTGCCGTGAAGCAGTAATGGGTTTCGGTTTGAAGGGAGGGCAGCCGTTGCAACTATACTGAGACTTTAGAACTTATATCTCAAGGTGGGTGGCACATTTACGTTGTAGATGTCTATGGGTTCCAGTAACCACTTAACTGCAGGTGGGCTGTGAGCTCGTCCACACAACTAAGCAATAAAAAAAAAAGTATTTATGGACTCCTAAAAAATGAGGAATATAAAAGTCATAATTTTCATATTTAATATCAAAAGTAAACAATCTTCGTTTTTACTTCTGAAACAGTTGAACCCTAAAATATATATAGTGCGACCTACTTTTTTCTCTGTTTTCGTTCTTCGCGTTATTTTGCACGCGATCGCGGATACACAAATTGAATTCTTCGGCAAAGCTAGGTACATAGCGATACTTATTTTAAGCTCTCTTTAGCCAGATACAATGCGGGGGACGTTGAAGTAACATATGTCGGTCAAGCATACGAAATTATTTTCACCACGTGTTTCAAACAGTCTTTAGAAACTTATAGACTTTTAATGAATGCTATTTTTTACTTAGCGTGTGATGCTTTTATTGACTATGGAAACTACCGCAAAATGTTTTTTTTTTATATTTTAAAATTGCATTTATCTCGCGTATTGATAACAACTAAAACTCTCGCCATGTGTTATGTTAGGCTCAACATCGTCATTCCGTTTTATGTAAACAAGAGCATTACAATACCCGACAAGTGTGGGTTCGAGCCCGTTTTGGATCTCCTCATTTTATTAGAATACACTTGAAGAGCTGCATCATATTTACATTTTATTTATATAGCAGACCAAGTCAATATTTGTTTATGGTTTATGACATGCGTGGTCACAGCACGTTCAACAGGTGAAATACCACTTATTGCCATGAGCAATGTCATTGACATGTTTGAGCAAACGATGATAAATACCAGTTAAATACGAGGACTGAATTAATGGTGTCTCATTTCGTCACAACTTTAAATGCATCGATTACATCACGACGCTTGTAGTTAAATAAAAAATCTCATATTAACTTAGAGTCTTACATATGAACACAATCGTAGAGAATTGTTGACAATCTAATCACAGTTTTATTACTAACATAAAAAACAATGCTTAAGCAAGAAGATTATAAAACATCAGAATACAAGTGAATATTTTAGTCTTTACGTTTAGAGATGCTCTTCTAGCCTACAATAAATTGCATTGGATAGGCAGCGATTTATCTAGGCCCCTCTATATTATATAGGTACATATTTTCAGATACAAGAACTTTAAATGTGTATAATTTTTGATAATTTAATTAATTCTTTCAAGTTTTCAGCCGAAAACTCGTTTCCAAACGTTGTTCGCAAGTTTATTTCTTGTATTTATTTCGCTCAGCTCTCGTGTTTGATAGCTATAGTCTATTATACTATACAAATCACTTGCAGATATTTTTTATTATCCCTTTATTTTAAGATATAAGTTTTTGTTTGGATTATATATAAGCGTTGACATCGCCACGTGTTTATCAGCCCGTATGTATTCATACACCCTTGTTTTGCCCTGATCTCATTTTTATGATTCTATGAGATTTATCAAAGATTCAAGGCGATAAATTGAATTGAGCAAAAAAGAAAATATATATATTTTATAGCACTTTTTTTCATGATTACGCATTGGTATCTGCTGTACAATTACAACAAATTTATGTGTCATTTTTGATAGAAGGATTTATCAAGCTCGTGTTATTACGAGTATTTGTTATTTATCAAAATCTAAGCACGGATTTTTCTATAGTGTTTTTTTGATAGGAAGATCGTTTCTGCAAGATAAAATCGATGCCTCCAATGAACACTACTCTAACTCCAAATTCGTAGGTTTACAAGAGGAGAGTTTAAACGAAAAAAGTTGATAAATATATCTGAAATAATAAAGATTTTATGGTTTTTTCTTGTGTAACTAGCTGATTTACTCTTGCTTCGAACCCCATTAATAATGAATTTGTAATACTTTTAAAATAGTGAAGCGATTTGCGTGAAAAACGAAAATTTTAAAATTTTGAGTTAGAGTAGTGTTCATTGGAGGCATCGAAATATAATATAAAATGAAAGATAAATTGTACTTGTACGACCGAGCATCGCACTATGTTTCGTGCAGTCTGTTGATCATTTAGGTATTTATTTGCTGTCTAAAGGTATTGGATTAGGCAATTTTGTTTGGGGACTAAGCTATTTTAGTTTATCAACTACGGGTGTTTTTTTATAATAGTAAATACACATTAATAAACAAGGCTAAACAACGTTGGTATGACTAATGCATACCTTTTTTTTAAAGTTTGAGTCAACTTCAGGATGTTTTAATAAATATTAACCAGAGTGGGCTTCGAAGCGTGTAGGGTGGCTTACGTCATTTCAGGGTCAACGCCCGTATCCTTGATTAAGCAATAAAATTTTTGAAAACTATACTTCAACCATTCCAGTGACTATTTATTTATTTACATTAATTCGTTTTGACTTTATGTCGACTTATGTCGTCGTGGCCTAAAGGATAAGACGTCCGGTGCATTCGTGTGTAGCGATGCAACCAATTTTTCTAATGAAATACGTTCTCAACATGTTCACGATTTACTTCCACGGTGAAGGAATAACATCGTGTAATAAAAATCAAACCCGCAAAATTATAATTTGCGTAATCACTGGTGGTAGGACCTCTTGGGAGTCCGCACGGGTAGGTACCACCACCCCGCCTATTTCCGCCGTGATGCGTTTCGGTTCGAAGGGTGTGGTAGCCGTTGTAACTATACTGAGACCTTAGAACTTATATCTCAAGGTGGGTGGCGCATTTACGTTGTAGATGTCTATGGGCTCCAGTAACCACTTAACACCAGGTGGGCTGTGAGCTCGTCCACCCATATAAGCAATAAAAAAAAAAAACTTTCGAATTGAGAATAGATGAAACGAACATATTCTCACTACATATTAATATAATTTACATTTCTTTATTATAGCAGAAAAGGAGCAATTGTAATTGTACATGGCAAATTTTACTTATTCCAATTTTTTTTCCACATAATCTGAGTGAACTAGGCTATGGAACTCAAGAAGTGTGAAACCAATCAAAATAATTATAAAATATCAAAACAAATATGTTTCATATAATTAAAGAAAATGCAAGCATTGCGTAACATACATATAATATTAATACATAATTCTGTTTATATTCTGCACAAAATAGAAAATTAATTAAATAGACATATAATAGATAAGTATATACAATATAATACATATTATCAAGAATGATCACAAATTATGCAGTTACATTTTTTTCAGTTTTCCACTAGTTGTATACATAATTAAAACTATGTACTTCTACAGTATAATGTAGCATTTTTTTCAACATTATATTATTGGCAAAGTTTTAAATACACATATTCGTGGTCAACTAAAGTTATTTTATAACAACAAACGATAAACTGTTAAAATAATTTTGATTATTCTAAAGTTTGTTCATAGTGAAGACACAGTACACGGTAGAAACATGGTAAAACGTAATGGTTTTTAGTGTCGTTCAGTAATATTTTAATTAATAAATACAGACATAAATAATACTTTTACTACTAACAGCTAGTCCTGTAATTTCTTAACAACGGTGCACAAAATATATTTCTCAATTTCAATAGTCACAAAGAATGCGATGTCAGATCAAGGTTGTCTAACAGAATATAGGTATGTACATATCAGTATTTCTTTCCAAGGTTATTTTGTTGTATTAAGCATTTTTGCGAACTACATTTGTGTTTTTAGATCACGGCCATAATTCACTCATATTAAGGGATTATCGAAGCACATACAGAACACAATGTGAATACTAGCTCCCTGCATCTTAAGACATGAGGTCAAAAGCTTCCACCTACCACTGCTATAAAATTACAAATATTCAGTAAATACAGCTTAGATTTTGTATATTCTTTATATAATGACAAGTATAAGCTATGATAAATATGTGGATCTTCTCTTTCAATTATACAGAATTTGAATTTAGTTCACCGCATGAACCATGCATGCCTTTTCGGAACTAAGTGAAATTGTACACTTCTGTGTGCACACATATAGGTGTACTCAGCAAGAGATACCAAGGTTTGTCTTCAAATACTTCTTCTTTATGTAGTATTTGTTATCTTTAGACTAAAGTCAGTAAAGTTATTTTAAACTCAAAAAAGTACAAATCGCATATTTTTTTTAAATTCAAATAATTATGCCCAATTAATAATTATCCCCTACACCCCAGCAGAGGGTAATAGGAAAGCATGATGATGATGATGATGAATTATGGCCAAAATCGTGTTTATCGAAAATGTAAGCAAATTTTATTGCATGCACATATTTCATCATTTAAAGCATGACCTTTAAATGTATGATAATGAGTTAGACAGTAAACAAAAATGGTAAACTGCATCAAGGTGAATAATGAACTTGTATTTTTAATTATTTTAGAGTGAAATAATCTCAATGATCAAGGATTTTTTTGAAATTGAATTCATATGAAACTTTTTAAAGCAATTAATAAAGTGTCTCAAAGATTTTTTACTGCTTTTATTGTTGCACAACATGAATGCCACCACACACACATGAGGTCTATGTCTCAATTGTGTCGTAATTGCACAAATTGTAATTTGCTGCAAGTTTGATTTTTATTACACAATGTTATTCCTGCATGATGGAAATTATTAATACTCATGAATTAAGTACATAATTCATTAAAAGAAATGGTACCTGTTTGCACATTAAATGTGATTGTTTATTAGTTTTATCAATGTTTGTTTATAAGTAGAAATCTTTTTTATCAATTTAATCATTGGCATTATTGGTATTATTTATCAATGAAGTTGATTAAGATACTATGTTTACAAAGTATAAGAAATTGGAACTTTATTAAATGCTGTGGATTAGGAATGTGATTAGTTTGGTTAATTCGAGCTATGATGTCATGATGTCGTAAAAGCGAGGTCGCGCGCACTCGTCACACCGCACCCGCTAAGAAACGCCGACGATGACGTAAACTTTAAACTAAGGTTAGCCGGAAGAAGTTCCTCGTCTCATTTTATATACCTCAATAATTCCTAGATAAATGAGCAAATAACATTATTTCAACTCACCGCTTCTTCAGGTCGTCGTTCTCTTCGTACAATCTCTTCAAATCAATTTCAAGTTTAGCTTTCTCTCGAGATGTATCATCTAACAGTTTCCTGGCATCTTGGAGTTCATGCTCGTACATTCCTTTAATGTTGGAAACCTCGCGGGTGACCACCTCCTGTGTGGTTTGTATTTCACGACGTAATCCCGAATTCTCACTCTCCAACTGGCGTACTTTATCGATATAGGCAGCCAACCTGTCGTTGAGATTTTGTAATGCATCTTTCTCTTGCAAACGGCTTTGCCTGGTAGGACTAA
Organism: Bombyx mori; assembly: GCF_030269925.1. Classification (NCBI taxonomy): domain Eukaryota; kingdom Metazoa; phylum Arthropoda; class Insecta; order Lepidoptera; family Bombycidae; genus Bombyx; species Bombyx mori. Next base: position 13,282,835 of record NC_085111.1, read on the forward strand.
GTGGACTGCTTGGACGACCGGCAGAACTAGAAGGGCGGCTTCCTACAGGAGTGCTAGATTGTAGCGGGCTTTGCTCTGATGACACAACACTAGCATTTGATGAAGATGTTACAGTTTTTCTTGTTTTTGTATACTTAGTGGGATACATTTTTGTCACAATAACAAACTTTGACACACAATAATGTATTTTCCACACGAAAGGCGAAAGAACTCCTTGCTCTTCTCAGTAAAACGCACGCAAACGATGAAACGAGCCAATCATGCCGCGATGAACCCAAGCTATTGTGGTCACGTGACCGTTGACTCATTTACAGTGTTACCAAAACATTTCTTATGGTCCCGTATGTCTTTGATTAATGGTTTCGAAGGTCGAAGAAAATATTATGTGAAAATTTCAGAAAATCAAAATAATAGACAGAGCTAGCATGTTAAGTGACTTATTAATTGTCTTTCTTATTCTGTAGTCTGACTTATTAAGTATTTAAAATTATTATTTAAAAAAAAACCTTAGTAAAACAGTTAAAACTTATTAATTTATTGTTGGACAGAGACAGGCAATTCATCCGGTATGAAATGGTTTTTTGTCTCTATTAACATCACAACGTGATTGGTGCTAAAAGGTTGAAATCTCAAGGGCTTAGTGTTTCAAACTTTTAACGTTGTCCTAGAAAGATTCTTATTGCCCGCTTAACTCATACTTTAGGACTAAGAACTTTTATTACGAAAAAGGAAAATAAAGTAAGAAAATTTTTGAATACAGAAAAAAACCATTAATTACCCCTCAAAAGTTTTTATCTACTAGGCTTTTCAAATCCCTACTAGTAGTGGTAAAATCATTAATATGGCAGCACTGAAAATTTGTATCGAAAAATGTACCGTACTTAAATAGTTTATTCAGTGGCCCTGTTTCTAGTCTTTTAAGTCATTTACTTAGTTCTTTCTACGAAAAGTAATTTGTACAATTGAATTAGGTACCTAATTGGATTTATCTAAAATTTGATAGAAATTAAATTGAATCCACTGAAGGTAGATCGGATTAATAGAAATAATTTCTCGATGAAATGTATGGAGTTTATTAAGAGTGCAGCACTGCAGTAGCAGTAAAAATATCTTGAAAAACAACATCGCGAAAAAATAATACTTCTTCTTCTATATCGTTCCCTCACTACTGAGGATCGCGACCACATGCGATGTACTTCCAATGCACCCGATCATGGGTGGCATGGACTGCATGGTACAAACTACCACCGAGTGCTTCTCTTGCTAGATCCGACCATCTGGCTGGTGTTCTGCCCACGGCGCGCTTGCCTTCTATTCGACCCGTAATTATGAGCTTCTCTAATTCATGTCTGGAAGACCGCATGATGTGTCCGAAGAAGCTCATAACACGTTCCCGGCAGACAGAAGAGAGCCTTTTTCGGATGTCTAGCTGCCTTAGAATGTAAAAAATAATACACAATTCCATTATTTCTTTTTTTTAAACTTTGGCCTTAGGACATCTTTTTCCTTTGCCTATAAATGACGAATCTATCTTCGCTAGAAGTATAGTGTTCTGTGGAGTCTATTCAGTGAAAATAAAACAACAAAATCTGAAAGAGAATCAGAAATGTACTCTAAAATCTAAACTGATAAATTGATAAATGGAATGTACTAAATCAATATTGAAAATCTGCAAAGTTACCTGTTTAAAATGTCTGACATAAATAGTTTGTTTGACTGTTTTGATGAAACACCAATAACTGAAGCTGCGATTCAGCTGCCAAATGTTAAAAATGTTGAAAAACCGTGAGTGTACATAACCTGTATTAATTCATTATTAGGATGTTTTTAATTATAAAATTTCTATAATTATAACAATGTACTCACACAATTTAATAGAAACTTGGAAGAGTTGACTGCTGCTGGAAATAAGCGTGCACATGATGACATCCAGTACGCTGATACCTCTGTATCAAAAAAGCCTCGCGAAGAAGAGGAAGACTCTGAATTGATTACCGACATAAAGTAAGTCCGAAGAAAAGTCACTTAATTTCTCCTAAGTGAGCTTAAAAATAATTTTATCCAGTCAATTTATGTATAATATTAATCCGTCCTATCTGATTGCTACAGTGTTGATCTGCTCCAATCTCGTATAGTGATACACACGCTAGAAACTCACGAGGGCTGTACACATGAAGTGGCAATACCACCTAATCAGGAATATGCTCCTCTTTTACCACTGACAACTGAACCTGTAAAGCAGTACAGTTTCATATTGGATCCGTTTCAAAAAGAAGCAATATTGTGTATAGATAATTTACAATCTGTACTTGTATCAGCTCACACGTCTGCTGGCAAAACAGTGGTTGCTGAGTAAGTATTTTTCATAATAAAATTTAACATAGTGAAGAAACAAAGCCAAAAATTAAAAAAAAAACAATGTTACAGGTATGCCATAGCTCTATCACTAAAAAACAAGCAGAGAGTAATATACACAACCCCTATTAAAGCTCTTTCGAATCAAAAATATAGAGAGTTCTCAGAGGAGTTTCATGATGTTGGTTTAATAACTGGTGATGTAACTATCAATCCCTCTGCTTCATGTCTTATCATGACAACTGAGGTAAGAAATTGTTTATCTTGTATATTGTCATTCATTTCAATTGTTCTAGCTTATTTCTCAGAACACTTAAAGTAACCTTTTTCAATAAGAATGTATTAGCATTACCAAATTTACAAAAAATCTGTTTGAAATAATAGACTTGAGGCAAAACTTCCAGCTGTCAAATGCATGTTTTCAAGAGATAAAGATAAAGTTAAAGAAGCCTTTATTAACAACCTTAATTCATAGTTAGGTACATGCTATTCGTTTAATTTTTCTTTTTTTTTGTCTTTGCATTTGACATTGGCTAAGATTGTTTTGCTTTCGCATAGCCCTCCCCCAAATCCTGGCTGTGGTATTTCCTCTTCCAAATAGAGCCAGCAACGTCCTTTATGGTGTCTATCCACCTTTGGTGCGGTCATCCTTTTAATCTTTTCCCCTCTCGAGGGTATCACTCAGTTACTTATTTAGCCCATTTTTCTATATTGCTTCTTATATATGACCTATCTATTCCAACTTTAAATTTTTAATTGTGTAATACATCCGTTATTTTTGTTTTCATACGGATATTTTATTTTATCCTTTCTTTTAGCATTTAACATGCTTCTCTCCATACTTTATATACATTTGAAGAGATAAATTAAAAAATATGCTTAAAGTTTGATCATTTGGTATAGGCAAAAGATGTCTTAAAACCAAGTTATCATTTTCAATTAAAGTTTTTACATATTTTAGATTCTCAGGAACATGTTGTATAGAGGTTCAGAAATTATGAGAGAAGTTGGTTGGGTTGTGTTTGATGAGATTCATTACATGAGAGATAAGGAGAGAGGTGTCGTTTGGGAAGGTATTTATTTTTTCTAATTATATTTATATTTAGTAAATCATGTTCATTAACACCCAAATAATGATTGCTCTGACTGTATCTTTAATACCTGCAAAGAAAATGGCCTTTAGCTTAACAAGAATTGAACCATGGTCCTTAACACCTTCAGATCAGAAATAAAGTAACAGAAATGTATGCAATAAATTTTTATACTTTTTAAATTTAGGTCTTGTGCCCTTATAGAATAAGGTGCTCAGTGCACTAGTATGAAACTATGTGACTATGCTGATGTCCGATTCCCAGGTATTGCTAGTTGCAAATTTTTAAGGAAATACAGATTTAACATGTGTTCATGAATTACTTTCATATTGAAGGATATATATATGTAATTACTTGTAGTAGGGCTATTGTAAGCCCTGACAGGTACCACCACCTTGCATAATTGTGCAGCTATACAGCTGTGCATTCCTGTATGAAATTTCCCCAACTTTCAAACTGGATGTTTTTCCTTTGTTGTGGAAATCACTCTTCAATACAGGATTGTTTTTCTAAAGAATATTGGTGCCTGCTATCCTTTGAATCTTGGTATACTATTTACATTACTTGATACAGCAGGGGTCTTAACAATTTTGTAATAAATTAAATAATTAAAAACGGTTGTATAGGAAGGTGAGGGTTAAAAAACACAAAGAATGCATTATTTCTTTCTAATAATATAATATAATAGGTACCTAAGACTACAAAACTGTCACTTGTTTCTAGAAACACTCATCCTTCTGCCGGACAATGTGCATTATGTATTTTTGTCTGCAACTATACCTAATGCACGTCAGTTTGCCGAGTGGGTCTGTCGCTTGCATTCCCAGCCTTGTCACGTCATTTATACAGAATACAGACCCACTCCACTGCAACACTACATTTTCCCAGCCGGTGGTGATGGAATACATTTGGTTGTTGATGAAAAGGTAGATTTATTATATTTAAAATTTCTTTTAAAAATTTTGTATTTGTCAAAGTCAAGCAATGTTGGGTGTGGTCAGTACTTGGATGGATGGTCATTAGAGAACCATGTGAAGTGTCAATAAGCAGTGGCTTGGCTGTGCCTTTTGACATTGCTGAGGTGCTGAGCTGCGGTGAGTATGCTTGGCACTTACTTACCTTACCTGAGTATTTATCATCAGGTGGCCCGTATGCTCTTATGTCTGTAAAGGAAATAAAATAAACCTGGATCTGCTGTGAGCATACATAGTCTTATTAGATCCAGGTTTTATTATTAAATACCAAGTACGAAATTTCTTATCCAAATCCCGTAGACTAATTGGGTAATTTCTTAACACTGTTTTTTTTTTACCATCTCACTGCAGAGAATGTCCGTTTTTCTATTGTTTAAGCTTTAATATTACAGTATACAGTATATGCAGATGTAGTTGGCCCCCTGTTTCCTCACTGAATCAGTGGAACTGATCCAATGAGACCCAGCTTGTGTACACGCTTTCTAAAGCTCAATTATAGTTCTTAAAATAAGGAAGATAAGGCTTTTTTCTTGATGTTTTCTTTTACACAGGGTATATTCAAGGAAGATAACTTCAACACAGCAATGACAGTGCTGAACAATGCAGGTGAAGCAGCAAAAGGCGACCAACGTGGTAGACGCGGCGGACCCCGGGATAAAAATCAGACCAATATTTTTAACATTGTCAAAATGATTATGGAAAGAAATTTCGCTCCCGTGATCATATTCAGCTTCAGTAAAAAGGATTGCGAACTATATGCCCTACAGATGGCGAAACTGGACTTCAACACAAGTGAGTAGTATACAATAAATGCATCTATGTTTCTAAGTATAAGTCTTACAATAATAATATTATAAGTTATATAGACTTTTACCAATTGTATCAATTTTTATGCCTGTGTCATATTCTAGCATTAATTAATAGAATTTACTTCTGTTCAGAATAATTTGAACAACAGGTATTTTTTAATTTGTCTTTAGCTCTGGCTTGATTTCCAAGGTCTATAATTTTTAAAGCAGGTAAACATTCCCTTGATTTTTTTTAATTTTTTTTTTTATTGCTTAAATGGGTGGACGAGCTCACAGCCCACCTGATATTAAGTGGTTACTGGAGCCCATAGACATCTACAACGTATATGCGCCACCCACCTTGAGATATAAGTTCTAAGGTCTCAGTATAGTTACAACAGCTGCCCCACTCTTCAAACCGAAACGCAGAAATGCATCTGCTTCACGGCAGAAATAGGCGGAGCGGTGGTACCTACCCGTGCGGACTCACAAGAGGTCCTACCACCAGTAATTACGAAAATTATAATTTTTGCGGGTTTGATTTTTATTACACAATGTTATTCCTTCACCGTGGAAGTCAATCGTGAACAATTGTTAAGTACGTATTTCAACCACGTTATAACCCAAATATATATGCCATTAATATATTAATAATTGGAGGAGAAATTTTTGGATAATTCATTGACATGCCTTATATGTGTACCACAATCCGACCTCTACCTACTAGTCCTGCTACAAAGCAGTCCTGTATTCCAGTTTGAATAAGGACAGTCATTATACTATAATATTTCAATCTCATATCTTAAGGTGAGTGAAGGCATCCATGTCTATGGACTTTGGTGATCTAGTGACCACGAGAACTTTTCATTTTATAAAGTGATTAAAAAAATTATCTGATGTTGTGAATAGTTGAAGAAAAAAAACTAGTGGACGAAGTGTTTAGCAACGCAATGGATGTTTTAAGTGAAGAGGATCGGAAATTACCACAAGTAGAGAACGTTATACCTTTGTTGAGGCGCGGCATTGGCATACATCATGGAGGTCTACTGCCTATACTGAAGGAAACTATTGAAATATTATTCGGCTTAGGACTCATCAAGGTAAATCAATAAAAACGTAACACCTCTTTTTTTATTTCTTATTTAATTTAATATAAGCATTTCTATTATGCAAAGCAACTGAGATTGAAATTTTTGTTCATGTATGTTTCAAACCTTTTATTTTTATTTGTACTGGTAACTTTTATATCTATGGGAAAGAACACAATACAGGATGATTTTGTTTTAACAGGCTTTATTTGCTACTGAAACATTTGCTATGGGATTGAACATGCCTGCGAGAACGGTAGTGTTTACCAACTGTCAAAAGTTTGACGGGAAGGAAGTTAGATTTGTGAGTATATATTGTTTTAAATTTTATTTTCAATAATCATGTATGTTTATGATTATTATTATGTATATGTGTATGTATATATATCTAATAAATCTTTAATTTGTAGTATAAAAAAAGCCTTTTTAGATGGTGATGATTTGGATTTGGAGATTAGATGATGAAGATGAGTGATACATATGTATGTACATGTTTCTATAATTCATGTGAAATCAAAATAAAGTAACAAGTTTATTGTGAAATTTTATTATAATAACTTTATTATTTGATTTATTAATTTATTATTTAAATATAATATATTTTGAACTCAATTCCTTTATGTCAAGCAGAACACACAGGTCATGTATGTCATGATGTGAAATGTGGAAGATGTTTTCATTCGATTATTTTGACGCCAAATTACTTCATACGTATAAAGTTGCATTTAATTGAATATTTGAAAGTTTGCAAAGATCTCCGTTTGTATTAGCAAAGTGTGGCAGCTGACATATAGCTTCACCTATTGGTAATCATGTATTGTGTACTCAAATGCTTCCATGAAAATCTAACCTATGGTTTTTCTTATAATTGTTGTAGATATCGTCAGGTGAATATATTCAGATGTCTGGTCGCGCTGGTCGGAGAGGTCTCGACGACAAGGGTATCGTTATATTGATGATCGACGAGAAGGTTACGCCCACTGTTGTCAAAGGCATGGTGCAAGGGAAAGCTGACCCTATTAATTCTGCATTCCATCTCACTTATAATATGGTAAGGTTTGTTATATTTATTTAAAAAAAAAACTAGTTTTTCTTACTTACTAAAAAAATCGTCTAGAAGATGTTCTGAATTTTTTTTATAACTATGTCTTCTAGTCTAGATTATATTTTTGAAGAAATGAATTGCAATGAGTTTGAAATTAGAAACTTAAATTGCCAATTCAATACAGTAGAATTAGCAATCTAAGTTGAGATTTTTACACAAATCATACAATATGTTAATTTACTTTAGGGCATATAAAATAAATTAGAATGAACCCCTTGAATGTTTACAGGTTCTTAATCTACTGCGTGTAGAGGAAATCAATCCGGAATATATGCTGGAAAGAAGTTTCTTCCAGTTTCAGAATCAAGCAGCCATACCGGATCTGATAGACAGTGAGTCCTAACACAATAACAAAGTTAAAATACTAATATAAAATTGTGACAGAAGTGTGTGTTCATTGATCTATCATATTGTTTCGAACTGGTGTTCAGAATAAACAAAGACGTTATAGTGGTGCTTACACATTTTTGTTTTACAGAGGTCAAAGCAAAACAGAAACAATACGACGCCCTGTCCGTTAACGAGGAGAACTCCGTAGCTTCATACTCCACCATCAGAACTCAGCTAGATTTGCTCGGGGACCAGTTTCGGTCGTTCATAACTAAGCCGGAGTACTTGAAGCCTTTTTTGCAACCGGGAAGACTTGTCAAGGTGTGCTTGTGTAAAAAACATCACTATTGTCCCACTGTGCAATTAAAAAAAGCTGTACAGTAACCTGTAAATAAATAAGTTTAATATAAAAATAATTCCAAACTGTATAGGTGAAAACAGAGAAATACGAATACGACTGGGGCATCATAGTGAACTTCAGACATAAATCGAACAAAGGCAAGAAAGGACAAGAAGAGAATCCTTTGACGGCCGAGCCCGCCATTATTGTCGACATCCTACTGCACGTGAAGACGGCGACCGGCGGCGACGGCGAGACCAACGTGCCGTGTCCGCCCGGCGAGGTAAACATTAACTACATTTTTTTAAGGGATTTTATGACCTGGTAACTAAGACCTTTAAGTCATGTCCTATTTTATTTTATATTTTTATTTTTGTAAAAAATAATAATATGGAGTGAAACAAAATGAGATGAGATGATGTGGGAAGAAATATAATCTCAGTAAAGTGGTGGTCATTTACTGAGATTTTTTCAGTGGACTTTTTGGAGGATCCCGACAAGTTACGTTCAGCAGCTTTGTTTCATTTTCCCACATTTGTGCAATCTCACAGATATTAAACAGTTAATAAATCACCGTTATTACACATTTAAACCCGAAGAAACACTAACTAGACAAAATAAAACAAATCACACAACTTCACAATCGCGTTCCCGCCAAAAAGTCCATATTAACTACATAGGTACTTTAATTTTATGATTACCTTCAAAAGTCAATAAATACAACTGGACGAAGCATTGTTACGAACAGTCTCATAAAATTATTAGATAAAATGTAGTATTTTGAAGCAAAAATAATAAAATGATAGTACAAGCGATTTATTAATTTTTTTGTATCTGTGTCTGTTTGTTTGTTCGGGAATATTGTAGAAATTATTGAAAATATATTCTGTGTTATCCATATTATACAGTGCTGCCACCTAGTGTCTATATAGAGTTAAATTTTCTTATCATATTTCGAATAGTTCATGTATTTTCGCAAGTAGACGTACATATATTCATTTGGAGCAGAATATAAGCTTTTATTTGCGTTGATATAGAATTGAATCGTGCAAAAAAGCCATCGTCATTAAAGATTTTTGGAATTTAATTTAAACCCTTCGTCCCCTGTCTTGACTGTCTGTTACCTATATGCATTCCGGCTTGGAGTGCAGGAAGGTCATTATTAAAAGTGAATCCAGTCTGGAGTCTGAAGGGTGGACCCTTACGTCTCAATGGTAATACCACTTTAACATTGGTCGGCTGTGTAACAATATTTGAATTTATGTCCAAATAAAAAACACCACAATATGAAATGTCAAAATGATTATTTCAGTCTGGCGACGTACAAGTGGTTCCAGTCGTACACACACTAATATACCAGATCAGTTCTCTTCGGGTGTACTATCCTAAGGACTTGAGGCCTTCGGACAATCGGAAATCTGTATTGAAGACTATAGGCGAGGTGAAAAAGAGGTTCCCCGATGGTCCCCCGCTGTTGAATCCCATTAATGATATGAAAATTAATGACTCAGTGTTTAAACAATGCGTCGATAGAATCAAGTTATTGGAAGAAAGGTAAGATTCTCTAAATCAGCTTATATTGTGTGTACTTGTATACAGAAGAAAACTGATACAACTTCATGTCTCAAGAGTGACGTCATTCAACCCGTAATGTCTATGGTCTTTAATGCGCATTATACAAGGACCACAAGTTCTTCGACCGAATAAACTATCGGGTGCTTATTGGTACATACTGGTGGTAGGATCTCTTGTGAGTCCGCACGGGTCGTTACCACCACCCCGCCCATTTCTGCCGTGAAGCAGTAATGCGTTTTGGTCTGAAGGGTGGGACAGCCGTTGTAACTATACTGAGACCTTAGAACTTATATCTCAAGGTGGGTGGCGCATTTACGTTGTAGATGTCTATGGGCTCCAGTTACCACTTATACAGGTGGGCTGTGAGCTCGTCTACCCTTCTAAGCAATTTTTTTTTTTATTAAATGTAAACTCTTTTCCAGACTATACTCACATCCGATCCATACAGACAAAAACAGAAGCGCCCTGACAGCTGCTTACGACAAGAAACAAGAGTTATATGAAGAGCTACAGAACGCTAAAGCGGAACTGAAGAAGGCGAAGAGCATACTGCAGATGGACGAGCTGAAGAAGAGAAAACGGGTGCTGAGGCGGCTCGGCTACTGCACCGCCGCCGACGTCATCGAGATGAAGGGACGCATCGCCTGCGAGCTCAGCAGGTGATGCGACTGTCTCTTATTTAACTTCTTGGGAAAGTTATTGTGGACGCCCATTTACACATTGTGGTAGGCAGCGGCTTGGCTCTGCCCCTGGCATTGCTGAAGTCCATGGGCGACGGTAACCACTAACCATCAGGTGGGCCGTATGCTCGTCTGCCTACAAGGGCAATAAAAAAAAACATTGAATTCAAGTGTAAAATATTCGACTATAATTAATTAATGACGCTTGTAGCTAAGTAAAGTAAGTATTGTACTTTTTGACGAAACATGTTGCTGATAACTCTGTTTCTATAATGTGACGAAGCGTGTTGCGGATAATAATATGTTTAAAAAAGTGTTATTTCATTATTGCGAAAAATAAAGAGATTACATACAGCATTAAAAATATATACTTATTATATAGAGAATTAATTGAAATTATAAGTTTGAAAATTAATAAGGTTCTGTGGTCAAAGACTATCAAAGACTATAAATGTACTTCTATAATCACAGATTTCGCCAAGACTACACTATAGACAAATAATATTTACGATAAACAATATTAGTCTATTCTCAGTTTGACCACAGACTTTAAATAATAACAAAAGTTTGAAGATAAATAAAGAGTATATGTGTCCTGTATCAAATACATGATAGTGTGTGTAATGTTTTTTTTATCGATTTAATGTAGTTTTGAGCCATAATTTAAAAAGAGTATTAACAAGGATATCTCCGCTCCTTCTCTATATTCTCTATAAGTGTGGAAAATTTCATACTCCGTCCGCGCAATTTTCGTAAAAAGTGATACAAAGTTTTTGCTTCACTTCAATTCTTCTTTTATAAATAATTATTAGACTATATTTGGCATAAATATTAGTACTTATTAAAGATAAATTTAGCAGTATTTTTTAATTGTCTGGATTTTTCTGGAAGTAGTTCATTAGTAATAGGTGTTCCTGCTAGTTCTATTCTCTTTCTATTCGATTTCTTATAATATCTTCTCCGTCTAAATCATTATCACTCGAGTTATTCAAATCCATTTTTTATTATAATTGTACGTTATGACAAAAAATTAACCAATTCTTGATCAAACTTCCATTAACATAAAGATATAAACATGCAGTTTCTAGGTTACCCAGTAATAAAGAAAGGTACGCGCATGCGTACATTTGCAGTCTCACCGGGAGAGAATCGGGTACTTTTGTCCTGCGTGCTAGGGACTAAAAGCGAACTTTTCATATTGGGGGATGAATCGTATTCGATCGTATGTTGTCTCGTACAGTGCGGACGAACTGCTGCTAACGGAGTTGATATTCAACGGGGTGTTCAACGCGCTGTCTCCGGAGCAGAGCGCGGCGTTGATCAGCTGCTTCGTTTGCGACGAGAACTCCACGCAGGCCAGCGTCTCCGGCGAGGAGCTGCGCGGCGTGCTCAGGCAACTACAGGTACACCCTTCAGCACTGCATACAACAACTATAGCGAGGGTTGCATGGCTATTTGGTTAAAGGGACATTCCGCTTAATATGTACTTTCTGCCGCGTACCATCCGGCTATGGAATGAGCTCCCCCCTCCACGGTGTTTCCCGAGCGCTATGACATGTCCTTCTTTAAAAGAGGCTTGTGGAAAGCGGCAGCGGATCGGCTCTGCCCCTGGCATTACTGAAGTCCATGGGCGACGGTAACCACTTAATACCAGGTGGGCTGTGAGCTCGTCCAACGCTTATAAGCAGTAAATAATTAAATGAAAAAAATGATATTAGAATGAACAATTCGATGTTTTTAATTGAACTTCAATTATGTTTACCACATTCAAATAACTGAAGAAGTTTTTTTGTTTTGATGTTTTTTTCAAATTTTAACCTTTAAATAGCTCTCTTGTAAAGTTGCAAAAATGTCCCTTAAATAGCCTTTCACCTCTCGGTATAATAATACAGTCAAAACCGTTTACTGCGACATCGGTTATAATAACCAAGAACAAACGTCCCGGCTGAATGCCATATGACCGCCTTATTAAAAATATTGCTTTCTACGACATTGGTAATAACGACATACCTCATAAAACGACCACATTTAACTAATATTTCGGAGAATTAGATCTGTTAGAACGACCGGCAAAGCTGTATTGTAAACAATTTGAATAGGCATCCACATTTGTCTTCGATGGCTTTTAAAATCAGGAAAGAAAACAATAGGATTTAGTTTAGTGTAGGGTCTTTTCTAATTCTTAGAAACAAAACACGTGCATGCGGTAGTCAAAGCCCGCTTCTTCATATCTCTTCAGTTAGTTTGTTACTTATCTATACACAAGACGCACCAAAACTTTGTGGAGTTATTCGTGAAACTTTCAAAATATCGCAAAGAAAAAGAAAACAAATTAATATTGAAGAAAAATCGCGTATTATGTAAATATATTTTTCCAATAATTCCCTATCGATTTGTTTGTACTTTGCACGATACACATTAAGCATCACCGGTTGTTACGACTATCGGTTTTTACGACTGAATATGAGCAGTCCCTTCGATGTCGTTATAACAGATTTTGACTGTATGTATATTATACATGTGTGTAGTAGTCGATAATATTGAATTAAAAATCATGTTTCTGTATTGAATGTTTTAAATTTAACAATAACAGAGTCTACATTGCGTTCCTGTAGGAAGCTTTGTGACGTCACAGTACAATAAACAGAAGATAATTTCTAGTAAACTTCGATTTTAAAAAAATAACTTATGCGAACAATTTGGAAAATATTCCTTGAAATCGATTGACTTTCAAACGTTTTCACGGTATTTTGATATTGTAAAATGAAAAAAAGTAGCGTGGAATATTTATTTGTAATATACCTAGTCAGGTCATAAATTCTGTCACATGTTTAATGTAAAATAATTGAAACAAGTTTATTCATTATGTAACCATTCATATACCAAAATGAACTTAACAAAACATAGATTCTTATGACACTAAAGTTTATTCAAAATGACCTCCGTGATTTTGAATACAGGCCTTCAATCTGCGCGGCCAGTCGTCTATCGCAGCACGAACGAGGTCCATGTCAATATCGGCGGCTGCCTTAATCAAGGATGTCTTGAGTGACTCCAAATTGAGATGAGGCTTTGAGCACGCCTTTTCCTCCAAGTGTTGCCATATCTTGTAATCTAACGGATTCAAATCTGGACTGGAGGAGGGCCAGTCTTCGTGCCGGATGAAGTCGATTTCACGCGCCAGTCTTGTGTGGTCTTCGCTCTATGAGCTGGCGCCGAATCTTGTTGGAATACCCAGTGCCTGTTATTGAACATGGTATGAGAAACAGGTTCCACAAGGTTCGTCAGGACTGTATTTTGATACACAAATGCATTCGTTTTTACACCTTTCTCACAAAAATGTACCTCTGTTAAGCCCCAATAAGAAACTCCCAACCATACCATGAGCGAGGATGGAAAATGACCTCGTTGGACACGCGGAATACGGTTGCTCGCTTCTTCACTACTGTGTGCGTACACCTTATCATTTTGTTTGTTGTAGCTCTCTTCTACGGTAAAAATTTTTTCATCCGAAAAAAGAATTTCCCGATATTTTTTTCCCGAGTACCGCTTCAACAAAGCGCGGCATCTCTTCAGTCTCAGGTCCATTAGACAAGCATTCAAATGATGTCCTGTTTTTCTTCGATATGCCCGAAGCCCTAAGTCTTCATTTAACACCCTTTTCACCGTGGTTCTGCTTAACCCCATCTGAAGGGCCAACAGTTTCTGCTTACGTTTGGGATTTCTTTGAATTCGCGCCTTTGCAGCTTTTATCACTGCTGGAGTCCTAACAGACCGAGGGCGACCACTTCTTGATCTGTCATCTACACTAGAGTCTTCATTGTATCGTTTGATGGTACGATAAACGAATCTTTTGGTTATATTCAAATTTTTCAGTATGTTAAAAATTTTAATTGGCGCGTAACCGCAACGATGCAACGCAATAACTGCAACACGGTCTTCTTTAAGCGTCCACTCCATATTTAAAAATGAGTAAAATTCGAATTCAATAAACTTTTTTGTGGCCAGCATTCTAAAAGAAAAGTTTTTACTATGTGACAATACTTATGACCTGATTAGTTATATATTTTTTGCAGGAATATGCCCGACGAATAGCAAAGGTATCGATCGATTCTAAAATGGATTTGGATGAAGATACTTACGTTAGTAAATTTAAATGTACACTCATGGACGTGGTCCTGTCATGGGCCAAAGGAGCTTCGTTCTTGCAGATATGCAAGATGACTGATGTTTTTGAAGGTACGTTGATTTTAATGAATAAAAATTACAAGCACAATGTATATCACATGTTAAGTGTAGTTCTAATGAAATTGGGACATCGGTTTATAGTCTGTTAGTCTTCTAGATGGTATTCAAGTTGTGATATTGAACTTCCCCAAACAACTTATCAATAGGAGATTTCTATCCACTGAGACAAATTTTTTAAATTTTTATTTCTATTTTTTCAGGTTCAATAATAAGATGTATGAGACGTTTGGAGGAGGTGTTGCGACAGCTGTGCCAGGCTGCCAAGAACATTGGCAACACCGACTTGGAGAATAAATTCAGTGACGCGATCAAAATGCTCAAGAGGGACATTGTGTTCGCAGCCAGTCTTTATATGTAGTTTTAAGAAGAACCGAAATTATACCAATATTGTTTTCGAAAATAGCGTTTTATTTGGCTTTTACATTTATATGAAAGTAATACTCAACTTTTAGTCTATTTGGTGAAGCCTTATTCGTAATCACCATATCACACGTGTCATAATAATATACCTTTTTGACGTGAATACGTCTTTAAAATTATTTCCATAGGGAGGCAATCCAAAAAAACGAATGATAACAAAATCGGGGGATACAGTTTAAGTGTTGTAGCTACATATCTATCATCTCCATCCAAATTTCAGTTACACCACTGGATAGCTAAAGAATCAAAGAATTTATTACGCTAAGTAAGGACTGTAACATATCGCGCGCGGGGGAGGGAGCAGCCCCGCCATTTTGAAGGTCATTTTGCTGCGTATCGAGATTTCCATTTAGTATAACTTTCGACTCGGTGAAGCTACGACGTTCATTCAGGTTTCAATCATAATCAAAATCTATCGTTTATATATATAACATTAGTGTAAAATTGTAACTGTGAATATAATAAGGTGTTAAGATAAAAAAATAATATCAAAAAATATATAATGTCGGCCTATACGCGTCGAAAAGCCAAATCGAAATACAGAGATCGTATACGGTTGGAAAGGGCATCTCAACAGCAATCGAATGGTACCAATAAAACACCATATGATCGAGTCAAGCAGTGCCGGCAACGTAAAGTAATGAGTGCGGCCGAGTGGATCAACGACGGTGCCAGTACATCTGCAGCTGGGACGGTTGAAATTACGCAGATGGATGATGAAATCGCTTCTGTATCGACATCGGGCTTATGACAAAGACCTATAATAAATAAAGTTATAATACAGTAATTATATGTTTAGTTGATTTATTTCCTGAACCCATTATATGAAAAAGTTACCTAGGAGGGAAGTTCGTTCCATAGCCGGGTAGTACGTGACAGAAAAGATCTCTGAAAACGCACTGTGGATGAACGCAGCGGTATCGCGGTTATATGGATGAACTATGCTCCGATGGCAGGCGAGGTGATGGTACAATAGAGATGGCGGGATCATTTCAAACAATTCCTTAAGCTTAGTTCGGACTAGACGAGTATTTTAGTCGAGTACCGAGTAATTTAGTAGCTAAATGTGTCTGAACACCAAAAATTTAGTCGAGTAGGTTAGTAAATAATTTAATCAAGTCAATCCATTTTGTTCTATTTTTATCGGGCGAGTAGTACCTCTCACCACGCGTCCGTGCTAACTGGTTCACTGACTAAACTAGTCCGAACCTGTTGATTAGTCGAGTTCATTAGTTGCTCTTCTCATATGGGTGTCTTTACGCTGAATTTGAGAGTGTATTTTCGTTAACAGAAAATTCACACAACTTTCGGACATTCTCAAACTATCGGAAGTATTCTTTGGGATCTCTTTCAATGCTAATTCCTTCAGAAGACAATTAGTAGCTCCTAGTTTATCTCTTCTATCGATCCATTTTCGTACCCATAACTTATTTTTCTTAATCACAGAAATTTCCTCATCCACCTCTTCTAAAATAGCCATTACGATTAGCTTAATCAGTTTATTCACTCCATTGCGTTGCAGCCTGTTCATCTTGCAAAACACCACTAACTTGTGTACTGTACTGGATCGTAGTGCGAACGGTTTTGGTGTAGTAGCGAGTAGTTTAGCCACTACTCGCTACTCTACTAAAATACTCGTCTAGTCCGAACTAGGCTTTAGGCTGGGCGTTTAGTACGACGGGCTTGAGCGGGTTGGCGAGCTTTAAGCGATTAGCAGGAGTACCACTAAAACAGTTTTTAGTCTTGGCCTCTCAACATATGTATTAGGGGTTAAAGTATGAAATTGCCGATTAGTACTGAAAAATTGAAATACGTTTTTTTTTCATTCAACATATTTATTTAATTAATTTAATTATTATCTATACATTGCTGCCATCTAATAGGAAGGTCATTTATGTCTTTGCGATAGAATTCTGGAGATCTGAATTCTATAAACTGTGTGAAAGCATTTTGTACTGTCTCCTGGGAAGAAAACTTTTTATCACGTAGAAAATAGTCCAAATCACGAAAATAAAAGTAGTCCGTTGGAGCAAGGTCTGGCGAATACGAAGGGTGACGAATGGTTTCTAATTGCAGTTCCCGTAGAGTTAAAACGGTTTCTCGTGCTGTATGAGGTCTCGCGTTATCATGGAGCAATCATGGTGAAGATCGATTCATGAGTCGGAGCAGTTTCACTACAAGTTTTGCTATCATTGTTTGGCACAGTAGACATTTGCCGTTATAGCTTGACCAGATCGGAGAAAGCTATATTGAATAACAACCATGCCAAAACATTATTTTGTAAGCGCAAACATTTTGTTGTATGACCCTAATTAATTACGAATTCATTAAAGTAATCTAAACCGGAAAGTTTTCTTTGTTTCCATTTCGTGTAAGCGTAACTCGTATTTATCTCAGGGTAAATATCAAAACCATATTAGTTGTTTGCAGCATCATAAATACATTTAAACGCTACGAATTCGTGGTGCATTGTGTGATGTGTCCACACGCAAAGCCCGCATATCGCTCCCGCTGCCGCCTTAGGAACCGCGCATGCACTGTGAGCGCACCCGAGAGGCTTTCGTAGTCAAAAGCAGTTGTTGGAATGTCGATAATTAAAACAAATTTTCACAATGTTATAAGAGAATTTTATTGTTTTAATTACGGTAGGTATATCTATAGCATGAACTGGCAAGTAACAAAAAGAATATTTTACTAGAATTATATACTAGAGAACTGGTCACAGGCCGCGTTCAACGATACAACTATAATATAATTTTAATTTTGAATAACTAATTTAAAAAAAAAAAAAGATAAATGTTTTAAACTTTAACATCCAAACTTTCTGCAGTATTTTAGAAATTTTACTGAGAATTTTTAATATATTACATTCCTAAAAAGCATGAAGGGATCGACAGTGAGATTTTTACAACAGTTCTTAGTAGATTTATATAGGACAATGAAATTTCAGGATGAGTAACTACGAATACATCTCCAACATTTTAACCTTCATTATGTACCTAGTCTCCGATTATAAGAGGACCCTGTCAGTGCGATCCTTTGCATGCTCAGTTAATACGATAGAAACCTTAAAATTATTTATTACTTTTGCATGAAAAAATTACAATAGAAAAAATTTAAAAACCGCTTACCGCTATAGTCTTTGGTGCTTGAATTGATATGTTCAATAACTAAATGTGAAATAAATGCTAATCCATTCTATCTATTTTCGAGTAACTAAACGAGGTATTTGTTTTGTGTCTATAGTTACGTAAAACTAAATCCGGCGGGTACGAGTTACGGCACTTCTTTACGATAAAATTGACTTATCCTTGTCCATGCATGCGGTTCATAAATACAACCTTTTGTTATTGGCCCTTGTTAGAGAGACATTAAGTCGATTTTACCGTAAATCGAGTGAACTTAACCCGCACTAGAGGCGAGCTCCAGCTATGCTATGATAAGTATACGCTATAATTATAATATAATCCTTAGATGTAACAGTAAACACACCCCGCGTCCGACTGCTATGGAAGACTCAACGCTTGCAAGAAGCACTCTCGATAAACCAGTCGTACGCCATTCACAATATAAACAAACTACGTCATTAAATCGACTCCTTACTTTATTTATACAAAATGTACAATTTGTCCCCGTTCCATTGTGTACACCTGAGCATCTCTGAACATACTGATATGGTTATGATAATGTATGCTTTTATATGATATGTGATATAATTACAGTTACTACAGTTATCTGCATCCATTCAATCGGAAAAAGCGAGTTCTGACGTTTCTTTTCACAAAATAAAATTGAACTAAAAATATAATATCAAATAACACGGTACACGAGCTTCATATAGATAACTGTAATTCATTAATTAGAAAAAAATACTGAACGAATCTGTTACGAATCACAATATTGGTACGGTTTGATATTAACCTTTCAATTTAGTTTTCGTAACAAACTAGAACAGCTATGGCTTGCTACAGTCCTGTAAAAATATACAAAATCCTATATTTAATATCATTCAAAGCAAATTAATACTGATATTTGGCACTCGATATACATAGAATTAACTATTGTTCTTTGTACTTTTCACTAAAATTGTTTAAATATTAAAACGGACGATAGCCAGCCCTAAGCACATCCTATAACGTGATATGATTTATCTTTAAAAGTATAAGACAACGTTTATTCTACTCGTAATGTAAACAAAATACTATAGTAAACAGGGAAGCCAATAAACCTTATTTTTAATTTTTATTTCATACAGGTTTATATGAGATTTTGATAGCTTACTAGTAATAGAATAGCATTGTAAGCGTCCGAGGGGAGGGTTGGTCTTAACTGTTGTTTCAGCTATGAAGAGGTCATGCCTTCCGGTTCCAGGCATGGCCCTTTGGGTGACAGAATTCAGCGATCCCTTAACACCATGTGGGCCGAGAGAGCGTGAGCCCATTTATGGGATTAAAAAAAACAATATGAAGGTAGAAGTCACGTGCGCACTACCGCTGGAATCCAATTATTGACTTTCGAGCTTTGTTCGTTTACATTGGATTGCGGGTTTACAAAGTTTCAAACCATTTCCTAGTGTTGCCATGTCACGTAATCTGCACCTTTACAGGCACAGTGAAGTGAAAAGTAGTATAGAAAAGTAGAAATAGAGCCGTTTTGTTTACTTTAAATCAATTACGATATCATTTAAAATCGAAAGGTTCTTTCGCTATTTAAATTTTTGGCTAAGTCTTCTGTATTTACAAACAATGAATCTTGTCTTTTGCATAGTCATTAAAAACGAAACTCTCTTCAAAAAGCCACAAATTAGTTCGGATGCTCATTTAAAAGAATCTTCATAAATTTTGATGAAAATACGTTCCATGATTGGAAGATAAAACACTTTAGAATCAATTTAATTGGATAATTTTCGTTTGGATAAAGTAAGCGCGCCCCGAGACCCATCTTAGCGAAGAAAAACGTAAATAGCTTAATAAAGTACAGATCTGATATAAAAAGACGATTAAATAACTCTAATAAAACACGTGTTTAACTTTGTAAAAATTTTGTGCGCGATCTTTCTATAAGGCCTAGTTCATGCGTTACATACGCCGAACCTTCGTGGTGCTTCGTAACTTTAGCTCTTCAAACTAACCTAACAATGATGGTAATGCATGACAATCTTAATATATTTTGCTTTGGAAATTCACTTCGTTCTGATGGGCTTCCCTACGGGTCACGATCAAGGGATAGATAAAACTTTTTCATTATCATGGGGATCATCAGCACAGGGGAATTTATCCGAAAATATTCTCAAAATCGAATATTGATATTCAAGTTTAGCGAAGATATGTTATTGAAACATTGACACATCGATATGATGACATTTTAACGAGAGCAGAAGTCGAATTTAAACGACACAATAATAATAATTATTGTTAGCAACACACTTAATTATTTTGTTTATAAGTAGGCCATTTAAAGTTAAGAAAATATTTACATTAAAAATATGAAACTGTTTACAGTTTTGTTAATTTATCGAAGGTATTCGAAGATTAGCCGAGAAAATTACTAACAACTAGAATGAAAATCCGAGAGTCAACGCTGCAGTGTCTCCGCATCATTACTAAAAGTATAAGGCTTGACCATGAACACTTATTTAATCTGACAATCCGACTCAAATATACTGTCCTCTCTTGAATGAAGCTTATTGTCCTAAAACGCAAGGCCACTTTGCGACTGATACGAATCATTCGTACATATATTTAAAAAAATATATTGGTTGTTCGTAAAGTCGGTTTACGGACGTGATAACGTAATAAATAAATATTGATAAAAAAAAGCATACTTTCATGAATTGAGTTGAATTATGTATTATCACAGAATTGTCATTATTTTGTAAACACAAAGGAGTTGATTAAAAATTAATTTTTTTTCGATAAATTAACATTTGGGCTGATCGTGCCTCTCTATCGCTTGTTCCGCGCTCTCGCTTGCACGCTCAAGTTCAGGCGGAACGTGACACTTTTTCGTGCGTGCAGCCGATGTTCATCTATTTATAGGACGTTATCACGTCAATATATTATTTAACAATAAGTAAAATTAATATTTAATTTAAAATAAATTATTCCAATATCGTAGGAGCATATTTTTTTAATTAATGTTAACATGTAACATTTGAAGCTTGCGTTAAAATATTATAGGTTAGGAAGTTTACGTCAACTGTCACATATTCAACAAGTAGGTAATTTGTGTCAGTCACAGTGGTAGCCTTAGCGAGATCATTAATAAGATCACTGCAACGCACTCTAGATTATAAAATTTTACCATTATAATGTTACACATCACACATAAACTCTGCAAATGAATTGCCTACAAACAAAACAGTATTTACAATACGTATATCTATGCAACTACCTTGCGATTAAATTTAATGACAGATATGAAATAAATCGAGTCTATGGTATCAACATAGGTAAATTTTTCTAAAACATTTCAAACCATACTTTACATGTAATTATTATCTTTTCAATACTTATTAACATATTAGCTATAATTTAATTTTATAAGATTTCAAAGTTTGTAATAATACGCGATTTGAATTTAACAAGATATTCGTTACCTATCTATTTACTTATGCCTCTGCATTAGTTACAAATGTGAAACTGACAACTTAACAGACAAGGAAAACCATTATCAGTTATCTCGTATCCTAAATTGAATAGGTAATCCTGTCTCAAAACAAGATTAACAGTTCATTTGGTCGGACCAAAACTTCAGTCGGTAAATTGATCAAAACTCTAACCTCGCGAAACACACTGTTGACAGCGAGCTTAAGACGTGACGTCACCACATTAGATGACGTCACATTTCCGCGTCGCTGTCATTACTTGATTCTCGCATAACTGCTCGCTGCGTGAACGAGCTGTTAATTAAAATACAATAATCGAACACTTGAACAACGACCAAATCCATATTAAATTCTTCTTGATCCAAAACATTAGAATTTTGAGGTTATTTACATCATAGCATGGAGTATGATAACCTTTACGAAGTTTCACTTAATAGTCGCGTTCTAAGACTGATATGCTGCTCTGGGGTGGTAGAAACGAAATATATATTTTTTTATCACCAACATAGTAGTCACGTACTGAGCCACATTCGAAGTATTAACACCGTGAGCAAAGAAAATAGAGGTGTTGTTCGTTCACCACGGCCACACGACTGGATTTCGATTTCCTGTAAGAGTAGAAATATTTATCGCAATTTGGTCATGCTTGTCATGCTTACGATTTGCTCATATAAGTAGTTTAATTTGGATATTACTCGGGCAAACGTTTGTTTTGAAAGCTACACAATACGTCAGTTACTTACTTACACTTACTTACTTACGTCACAATACGTCACACAATACTGGTGCTAGGACCTCTTGTGAGTCCGCACGGGTAGGTACCAATGCCCTGCCTATTTCTGCCGTGAAGCAGTAATGCGTTTCGGCTTTGAAGGGTGAGGCAGCCGTTGTACTATACTGAGACCTTATAACTTATATCTCAGGGTGGGTGGCGGCATTTACGTTGTAGATATCTATGGGGTCCAGTAACCACTTAACACCAGGTGTGCTGTGAGCTCGTCCACCCATCAAAGCAACAAAAAAAAGTTCACTAAAATCTGACCTCAGGATGGTAGGAGACGCAAGTATGAGGTCGGCGGCGGTGGGGGCGCGGCGGGGGGGAGGAGCACGTGGGGCGCGGGGCTGACTCGCGTGCGCGTACGTCCAGCCGCTTGGCGCCGCACGGGCACAGCGTGTCCACCACCAACAGTATCAGGTTGCTGTGCGGGATCTTCTGGACGCTGAACGGTCTGCAATCATTTACAATTGAATATTTCGTAATGTATCGTACTTAACAAAAAGAACGAGACAACAACCAATTGCAAATCAATTGTACAGAGGCATGGAGAAAGGGATGCGTACAATAAAATTTGTTGCTGTCGTTAATGTATAACATAATAAGTGTTTTTGATAAAATTTGATCGACCATAGTCGATTCTACACTAGCATTAATATTATAAATGACGAAACCAAACAACACACCTTTCGCATCCAGAATTATGGCAATTAGTAAGTTTCCCTTTCAAAGGCTGCGCAGCGCTGAGTCTGGTCGACTGTAACGTGAAGAGTTCAGCGCTAGTATCGCACGGTCGCACGGCTGCAGAACGCACCGCTTCACGGGAGGGTTCCCGCGGTGAGGGGGCGGGAGGCGGTGGGGGAGGAGCGCCGGCCGGTCCCCCACGCGGACCCTCTCCTCCTCCGTCCAAGATGATCTCGTATGTTCCTCGATCGCGATCGGTATCATCATCGTGGTCGACATCTTCGCCTTCGTAGTCCTCGTAATCTGAATGTAGAATGTGGTTTTTGACAAAGTAATTGATACTCTTCATTTTTAGCTTCGTGGAAGCCCACGTGTAACTCGTATCGATGATACTAGAATCTGATTGAAATTGACTTACCTAATTCTTCCTCGTTATAAGGAGCCGTATGAGCGCTTGCATGAGTCCACATCGGGAACCAAATAGCCAACAAATTAGTTAGATAGCCACCGAGCCAAGAAAGTGGTTTTAAAGGCTGCAAGAACAATTATTATGTATAAAGAAAGGAAAGTTAATTTCTGTAATAAACTTCAATTATTAATTAAACCTACCGATAGTTTATTAGAATTCCCGCTGAATGGATTTCTAGAATCGGGACACCTTCCTTGATGGTCGTGAACAGTGACCTTCTTGTAAATCCGATCTTGGACTAGTGAATCCATGATTGTTCCGTCGACTTGGCCGAAGAACAGTCCTGTCTGCGATACGTCTTCAGATAGAATGATAAATCCGTTGTCGTCCAAAATATAACAGTCGAGTTCGTCACCAGCACAAGTCTTCTTGCAAACAGTACCAGCAGTGCACTGAAAAATAAAATATATTTTAAAGTGTTGATTAGATATTAGACTAATGTGCATTGGGCAGGAATATTTGTGTTCCATTACAGCGCGTAAAGAGACCCACGTTCACGTTGGACCGTTGACCCCGAGCGTCACCTAATTTAAAAGTACAATACAAAAGCGCATTAGAACATTATTTGAATATTAAATTATTCAATAGGTATTCGGTAGGCAGCGGCTTGGCTCTGCCCCTGGCATTGCTGAAGTCCATGGGCGACGGTAACCACCATCAGGTGGGCCGTATGCTCGTCTGCCTACAAGGGCAATAAAAAAAAGTCATTTATGTTACGTCAGGAATCATCGGTTCTACGCGTATTTTCGTTTTAGGGAAGGATTCTCGTATACATTGTGTGTTCATATTAAAATTATTTATCTTTTTTGTGGGTACATTGCCAATGTAATTGTTTGTGGAGTTTTTTTGCACATTTGTATTTTTCAGCCTCACGGAACATTGATTTTAATCAACTTTAGTTAGGTAAATGTTAGCTGAATTCCTATTTGAAGTAGATTTTGTTTATTTCCAAATTTAAAAGATTTTTTTTTATTGCTTATATGGGTGGACGATCTCACAGCCCGCCTGGTGTTAAGTGGTTACTGGAGCCCATAGACATCTACAACGTAAATGCGCCACTCACCTTGAGATATAAGTTCTAAGGTCTCAAGTATAGTAACAACCCTACCCTTCAAACCGAAATGCATTAATATATATTAAAGGGTACGGTTAGTAATTAATAAGATTAATCGCATTGAACCTACCGTTGATGTTACGTTTAGAAAGTGTTTCGCGAGAGAGTCAAGTTGGAAGTGTAGACCGACGACAGCCGCCGGCGCCCTGTGACCTCTCGACTCGACGAACACCGCGTGAGTGGCGAGCACCAATGGAGGCCTTCCACTCAGATCTTCGGCCTCGGATCCGTCGCGGAAAGGAACGGAGAAAACGAAACTCTCGGGCTCTATGGCGTGATGCTCTACGGCTCGACGGTACCATTCTGAATCGAATGCACGAGAGTACTTTTCGCTGAAATGCCTACAAACAAATAACGTTACATTATTCATGGATTATCCGGTGTTATGTGATGACGGGATCCATTAACCATTACAAAGTTAATGCCGTCGCTCACTTTCCAGACATGAGATCGAAATCTCAATGCAATTGTCATAAACCGGAACACAAAGAGAAATGACGGTGGATCCCGATTTAGGCGAGCTCAAAACAATTTACTTATTTTTATTTTTTTATTGCGTAAATGCGTGGACGAGCTCACGGCCCACCTGGTGTTAAGTGGTTACCGGAGCCCATAGACATGTACAACGTAAATGCCGCTACCCACCCACCTTGAGATATGAGTTCTAAGGTCTCAATATAGTTACAACGGCTGCCCCGCCCTTCAAACCGAAACGCATTACCGCTTCACGGCATAAATAGGCAGGGTGGTGATACTTACCCGTGCGGACTCACAAGAGGTCCTACCACCAGTAATTATGCAAATTATAATTTTGCGGGTTTGATTTTTATTACACGATGTTATTCCTTCACCGTGGAAGTCAATTGTGAACATTTGTTAAGTACGTATTTCATTAGAAAAATTGGTAACCGCCTGCGGGATTCGAACGCCGCTCAACACGAATGCACCGGACGTCTTATCCCTTAGTCCACAACTACGTCCAATTCAATCTTCACTCCACTGCACTTATTACTTGCACAGTCACGGACACTTGGAATCGTTAGTTATGTGTTTACTTACTGTTCAGCAGAATCGGAATTCCGAGATCCATTGAAGTTCTCAGTCCACTTCAGTAGGCCGCTCCGTGTCGCGATAAAGGACAACGTCACCACGAACTTGTGGAACCGACCTTGTCTGCAGGAAAAAAAAAATCGTACTGTACTTATTGTTTTCGTCTTAAGCGATCTTCTTTAAGGATTAAGAGCTTATAGCTATAAATAGATATACCCTCCGTTATAGTTTGTTCGTAGGAATAAAAATAATACGAAATACGCCAATATTTGTCTATAAACAATGTTTTAAAATGTTTCAACATCCTTATTTGTTTAATTTACCAAGTAATTGCTTTAACTACACACTAACTTAGTTTTTAAATCTGTTTCAAATTCTTTGTACAAATGTACAAATTTATTTAGATCTTAAAATAAAAATTGGTTTTAAATGTAATATTAAAGAAAATATTCATGAATTTTAAATTTTTGCAGAAACCATTACCGAATCAGAATCGCGACTCACTGAGAAGATCCAGCGAGAAACTCAGTGGGCTGTGTCTATAGGTCAGTTCGCTCGTCGAATTCTACGTCATAATCGACGAGTTCGACGAGAACAGTAACCGGTTCTTGACGGTCCTAAAAGCTCCGAGAGTGAATCCAGGGGATCCGACAAGACATGTTTCGGCTTCGCGTTGCCCCATCGCGGTCGGATAAGACTTCTAACTTCTTCTTTGACCATCATGAGACTTGTGTGTATTCAGATTACAACAATTTTTTTAGTGGTAGGACCTCTTGTGAGTCCGCACGGGTAGGTACCAGTACCACCACACTACCTATTTCTGCCGTGAAGCAGTAATGCGTATGGGTTTGAAGGGCGGGGCAGCCGTTGTAACTATATTGAGACCTTTGAACTCATATCTCAAGGTGGGTGGCGCATTTACGTTGTAAATGTCTATGGGCTACGGTAACCAGTTAACACCAGGTGGGCTGTGAGCTCGTCCATCCAGCTGAGCCAAAAAAAGATATATTATGGGACTTTAAATTTTTTTTTATTGCATATACTTTTTTCTTTCTCTCAACAAAGTGCTACAATTTGTATTTACAGCCAATAGCAGCTATTGTCACGTCATTATGAGATACAATGAATGAATGATGTGACCGAAAAGATATAGCTTAATCTACTTAGGTTATTTAAAACTAAATACCTTTCTTACCAATCCTTGTGAGCTAAATAATTATTTCCTTATTTCTAACACACAATTATTTAGTCAGCTGCTAATAGAAAACCATTAGCCAGAACGACTTCAACACTTTTGCTAATTCATTTGTCTTCAAATATCAGATATCAAGAAATAGGAGGGGAACATTTAATATATAAAGTGGATTGAAAGTTCTTTTATTTTTCAGTGGTCAGTGAACGATGAGAACTGCAGTGTTTGAAACGTCTGAGATTATGGATTACGTAAAGTACTTAAGTGGTAAAATACAACCTTTAAAACTATTATAAGGTTTTAATCAATTTAATAACATATAAATTGATTAAAATTTATTATTTTTACATTATTTCACTGTAAAAGTTTCTTTGTTGTTCCGGACTAATTAAAAAAAAACTTTAGCCAACCATATTCGTAAGGAAACTACAGTAATTTTAGAGATATCGCTTCTAGCATCATTCACACAATCCGTTTAATATTGTCTTCAGTTACTTTACCTTGTCAGTAATGCCATTAAAGTTGCTATTGGGCTATTCGTGCGACAAACACATACATAAATTAGTGATCAACATAAAACATAAACATTGATTTCGATTTTTTCTAAAAAAAAAATCGGTTGTCTGTAAAGTCGGTTTACTGACGATAGTTGAACGTGACAACGTCATAAGAAAATACGCCTCAGAGCGAGGTAACACCGCATGAGTCATGTTTTTTCGTGCGTGCAACCGGCTCCATCGAATTATAAGACGTTGTCACGTCAAAATAACACGAAACTGGACTGAAGTTGAAAATTCAATTTGGGTGTGACTGACGCGTTTATTTTCTGCACTATTGAAACGTTCTCGATAAAACATCATAGAAGCTTGTGATTATACTTAAACAATTGCAATTGCCATACACATATACTGCCACAAAAACGGAGACCGCTTCGATTTAATGAAAGTATGCTTTTTCACAACCAACTGCAGCAGACAGCGAATGGTTATTTCTCGATTAACACAGTAAAGTCGCGAGATACATCTAGTTCAGCGGCTCTCAACCACTTAGTCCTTACACTAAGTATGTCATATTGTGAAGGAACACTACTTATCTGCTTAGTGCTGTTTGTTTGCATCATTATCATTTATCATTTCCATACTGTTGATTTATTATGTGCATGTAAGTATGTGTAATGGTATATAAATCAATTAGTTATATATTTCATATTATATGTATAAGGTATATTATCTGTTTATTGTATGTATATATTTTCTATAGTAATGTATTGTCTATAGTACACCGCAATATACCTGCTATAGCCTGCTTTTAGTGATAAGGCCGCCTATTGTACAAATGTTTTTTTTTTTTTTTTTTTTTTATTGCTCTTGTAGGCAGACTAGCATACGGCCCACCTGATGGTGAGTGGTTACCGTCGCCCATGGACTTCAGCAATGCCAGGGGCAGAGCCAAGCCGCTGCCTACCGCTTAATACTCTCCACAAGCCTCGTTTGAAGAAGGACATGTCATAGCGCTCGGGAAACACCGTGGAGGGGAGCTCATTCCATAGCCGGATGGTACGTGGCAAAAAAGACCTCTGGAAACGCACTGTGGATGACCGCAGTGGCTCCAGGTAGTATGGATGAACTCTACTCCGGTGGCGGGCGGTGCGATGGTAAAAATGAGATGCCGGTATCATCTCGAACAATTCCTCAGAGCACTCCCCATGGAACATACGGTATAGAATACAGAGGGAACCGAAGTCCCTCCGCAGACCCAGAGGCTCCAAACGATCCGTGAGAATGGGATTATCGACAATCCGAACGGCCCTCTTCTGTATGGAGTCAAATGGAAGAAGCTGGTATTTGGGAGCCCCGGCCCAAAGATGGGAGCAGTACTCCACGCGAGGCCGGACTTGTGCTTTATAAAGCAAAAGTCTTTGTCCAGGCGTGAAGTACCGCTTTGCTCTGTTGAGGACTCCCAGCATTTTGGACGCCAACTTGGCTTTGCCTTCCAAATGACTCCGAAACTGGACATCGCTCGAAATGTCGACCCCAAGTATCCCGATACTCTCGGAAGGTTGCAGGGATACTCCTTGGAATTGCGGCGCCATGACAAAAGGGTCCTTCTTCGCAGTGAACGCGCAAACTTGTGTCTTTATCGGGTTGAATTGAACCAAGTTCAATTCACCCCATTCGGATACTCGCCCCAGAGAGTTCTCCACTTCAGACACAAGTTTTGATCGTCTCTCTTGCACCGCGCTCCGAGAGAGACTCTGATGGCCGATATATCGCGCATCCCCCGTGCTGTCATCCGCATAGCAATGCATGCCAGCAATAGACAGCATGTCATTGATATACAGGATGAAAAGCGTGGGGGAGAGCACCGAACCTTGTGGAACGCCAGCGTTAATGGTCATGGTATCAGAGCAGTCACCGTCTACAACGACCGTGATGCTCCGCCCATCCAAAAAGCTAGCGATCCACTTGCAGAGTCCCTCGGGGATTCCGTAAGATGGTAGCTTCGATAGAAGTGCCCTATGCCAGACCCTGTCGAAGGCCTTCGCGATATCAAGGCTCACAGCAAGAGCCTCGCCCTTGCTCTCCAAGGCTTCAGCCCACCTGTGAGTAAGGTATACAAGAAGATCGCCAGCTGAGCGATCGTGACGGAAACCGTACTGTCGGTCACTGATCAGCTGGCGATCCTCAAGATACTTCAGGAGTTGTGTATTTATTATTCGCTCCATCACCTTGGAAAGCAAGGAAGTTATCGCGATAGGCCTATAGCTCGACGGGTCCGACCGGTCACCCTTCTTGGGGATAGGGTGGACGTGGGCGGTCTTCCATGAAGACGGAACCCTGTTAGCGCAATAAGAGAGGCGATACAAACGCGTTAGCGCAGGTGTCAGCTCAGGGGCGCACGTTTTCAGAACCACTGCGGGGATGCCGTCTGGCCCACTCGACTCATGGACGTCCAGGAGTCGGAGCTCCCGCCTAACTGCACACTGTGTGAAGCAGATATCCGGCAGGGAGCTATCACACCGGGGGATGTTCGGTGGTGTGGCACCCCCGTCGTCCACAGTCGAGTTCGAGGCGAAGAGTTTGACCAGAAGGTCAGCCTTCTCTTTCGCGCTGTGGGCCAGAGTGTCATCGGACTTGCGCAGTGGTGGGAGACTAGACCTACAAAAGTTTCCTTCTGCAGCTTTGGCGAGCGACCAAAAAGCACGGCTCCCGGAGGGATAGCTCTTTAATCGCTCGCCAACTCTAGCAACGTGCTCCGCCTTCGCCTTGGCAATTACCTTCTTGTAGGACCTGGAAGCGGCGTTATATTTCCGCCTTTCCCCTGAGATGTTAGGATCCCGACGTCTCCTGGCATTATCCCATGCCACGTATGCGGACCGCTTGAGGTGTGCAGCATCCCTACTGGCATTGTTATACCAGGGTCTGCTGCGACCCCCAACGGGCATTTCAGAGGAGGGAATAAACAATTCCATCCCCCGGAGCACCACGTCTTTAAGACGGTCCGCACAGACGTCAGGATCAGCAGAAGAAAAGCAGAACCGCCCCCATGGGTAGGATGCGTAAAATTCACGCAATCCATCCCAATCTGCTGACATATACCGCCAAACTCTACGATACCCGGTTGTCGTTCGACGACCAGGACGAGAGAGTGGTACGGCAGCACGAATAAGGCAGTGATCAGACGATCCAAGCGGAGCGTCGACCACCACACTGTATCCGGCCGGATCCGTGGTCAGCAGAAGGTCCAACAAAGAAGGTTCGTGCCCCTCGATATCTGGGACACGGGTGGGCTGTGTCACCAGCTGGGAGAAGCCGTAGGCCAAGGCGAAATCGTAGGCAGTCCGACCCGGGAGGTCAGTGGTTCTGGACCCCAACCATTCTTGGTGGTGAGCGTTAAAGTCTCCAAGAACCACTACCTCCGCAGATGGGTACTGCTCAAGCACGCGGTTAGTCCCCTCTTGCACATGCTCAAACAGAGCTGAACCTGCATCACTGCTGTGGGACCTGTACAGGCACGCGTAGATTCGGATACAGCCCCCGTGATCCACGCGCAGCCACAAGAGGGACAGGTCCCGTTGTTCGAGGCCCCGAAGACGGCGACAACAGACATCCGCCCGGACGAATACGCACACCCCGGCTTTACGTAGGAAGTTGTGCTCCAATACGTAGCCGGGGTATTCAAGGTATGAGGTATCGTCCGGAGCAGATATCTGCGTCTCCGTTAAAAAAAGCAGGGCAGGCTGCGCCGTCTCAAGGTGGTGGTGTACGGCGTCAAGGTTGCTATGAAGGCCCCTGACATTGCTGAAATCCACATTAAATGTGGAATGGGGAACCGCCTGTAAAACCCTTTTCTTTTTTTTAGACTTGAAATGTATCTGCTTTTTGATTTTTTTTTGAATGTAAATTGTGTTTTGGTGTGCTATAAAGTGTATTCTCTCTTTTCTGTCTCTCTATGTCGTGAGATTTGCATACGATATTTTTATCTAAGTCGACTCGTGTGAATTGCATCTCTGGTGTATATTTGTAGGAAAATACAACTGTTTATTAGATTTTAATCGTACAATGTAATAAATGTAATATAAATTCACGTAAACCATAAGAAATTATGTCTGTAAGTATGTAAAGCTGGCGCAAATATGTAAATTGTGTGTTAGTGCGTCGTTGAATAAAAAAGGTTGAGAGCCGCTGACCTACTTTGTCATTAAACAACAATCATAGTTTTATATTTATTTCTTTCTTCCTGTGATATACTACAGTGTTGGAATATTGAATATTCGGTTGGTAAATATAAATCATGCTCTAATAATGAAGTAAACTTACTGGGAGTGGTGATTGGCATGTCCTGTGTGAGCGTCCAATTCTTTAATTACCATTGCATCCCTGATAAGCGACTGAACTAAAGTTTTATCACCTGCAACAACACAAAATGTTAACTGAGTTTCTAAAAGATAAATTTGAGGTCACTTAGGCTCGTACGATGCTCAAGCCATAATATTTAAGTCCAGTCGCTAATGTGCAGATTGCTTTTTGAGATAGTTTCAAGGTTTTGTTTGCTGTGTCATGAAGATGGGTGGCACATTTACGTTGTAGCTGTCTATGGGCTCCAGTGACCACTTAACACCAGGTGGGCTGTGAGCTCCTCCACTCATCTGAGCAATAAAAAAAAATATCTACGTTTGATCGTTTTTCTTTATCTAGTATTCTTGATTCTTTCTAAGGTTTTGTTCATTATTCACAGCAAAAGAAGTTGTATTCGCATTGTTAGTGTTTATTATTAAAGCTTACTCAACCTTAGAAAGAGGATCAATACAAATCTATACTAATATATAAATCTACAGTGGTTTTTACGGATGTTCCGTTATAACTACTGAACCATGCATCCGATTGACTTGAAACTTGGTATCCATGTAGAAAATACATGTACTTAATGGATAGACTAATATTTATATGAGTGTTGGACTAACTACACCAGTTGCGGGGGCGCTAATGATGAGAATCTTTGTGGTAGTGAGAAATAATAATGTTAATTTTAAAGGCCCAGCGAAGCGGACGGGTATAGCTAGTATTCTATATATTTTTCCGATTTGCAGGCATTCACGGTGTAATGTGAGCCCGGGCTATTATTTCACAGTAAGCCAATTTGAGACTGTCGTTTGTCAAAGTTAACGAAGTGTACTCACAGTAATAAGAATCGCGATCCTGTTTCTTGTGCGCGTTGTGCAGCGTCAGGGCTCTCGGTCGCAACGACATCCACTTCCAGCCAGGTTTCCCGGCGCGGATCAAGAAATGCAGCAACTGCTCTTCAGGCGTGTTGAAAGTCTGGTCTGACGTTGATGCGTATTCGCAGTACACCCTGGCGATTGTATATCTTTACAAACATCTTTCGCTTTCACTACGAAAGACCTAGGTGCGGCTGTTTCAGCATAACGAATTGCGCACTTCATTTACCAGATACATTATATTGCATACATTAGATACATTTCGCGGTAGGCAGCGGCTTGGCTCTGCCCCTGGTATTTCTGAAGTCCATGGGCGACGGTAACCACTCACCATCAGGTGGGCCGCATGCTCGTCTGCCTACAAGGGCAATAAAAAAATATGTTTTTTTTTATGATTGAGAGTTTACTGGTGGCCCTGAGGCCTTTCCAGTTTCACAAGGAAAGGTGGGCGAGCAAGAGCTCAACCAGAAGGGGCGGGATTTGCTAACAGCTGCCCGAGCGCCTCCAAGGGAGACCTAACAACTTAAAATTCGATGTCTAGATTTAAGACGTTAAAAACTGAATTTGACTAGAGAAACTGGTAAAGAGGGAGTAGTAAAAATTAGCAACAGCCAGGATATCTTTTCTCTTATCTTTTATTTTCTTCTTTTCGCTTCACTCTCCTCTCTCCTCGCTAGTTTTTACTGCTCTCACATTACCAGTCTCTACCTTGGAAAAGTTAATTCTTAAGTATCTCAAGTAAATGTTTGTTCTATGAATTCTGGTGTTGTTCACCCGATTTGAAGTATTGAATAGTTTTTATTGTATTAATGTAGATAGCTGCATACCAGATATATATAACATATTATTATATGTACGCATATTACATACCTACATTTGCCCTATTTCTATAAGAGTACATAAAATAAGCAATATCAAATCTAATATTATGAAATAACCTTGATTATTCTTACCAATCTGGATGAATCTTCCAGTTTTCGCCTTTGAAATATTCCGTTACTACATCGAAGAAGAAAAAAATGTAAATTAATCATCATATGTATAAAGGGACTCACATTTAGCTTTGTCTGGAAATGATAGTTAATGCACCAAAATATTCAAACTCTGGCTTAATTCATGTAATGCGGTTACTGAATCTCATAGACTCATCACGACGTGAATACCATCACCCACTCAGAGACATGAGGACGAAGTACCAACGGCCATTCCATCCTTCAGACCGAAACGCATGAATGTCTCACGGCAGAAATAGGCAGGATGGTGATAGATACCCGCGCGGGCTTTCAAAACGACGTACCACCAGTAGATACCGGTCGATAATCGCAGTATGGGATGGTGGTAACTCACGGATGTCTGTTCTCCGGTGAATCCCTTAGTCGCTCTTCACGACACCCACGGAAAAGTGGTGGTGCCATTTTAGGCTGATACCACATAGCCTTTATAAAATATACATGTAATTAGTCAGGTCATAAGTATTTAACACACACAGTAAAAATTTTTCTTTTAGAATGCTGGCCACAAAAAAGTTTATTGAATTCGAATTTCGAATTGTTCATGAAAATAAAAATGTATACTTTTAGAATTTTCACTCATTTTTAAATATGGAGTGGACGCTTAAAGAAGACCGTGTTGCAGTTATTGCGTTGCATCGTTGCGGTTACGCGCCAATTCAAATTTTTAACATACTGAAAAATTTGAATATAACCAAAAGATTCGTTTATCGTACCATCAAACGATACAATGAAGACTCTAGTGTAGATGACAGGTCAAGAAGTGGTCGCCCTCGGTCTGTTAGGACTCCAGCAGTGATAAAAGCTGTGAAGGCGCGAATTCAAAGAAATCCCAAACGTAAGCAGAAACTGTTGGCCCTGCAGATGGGGTTAAGCAGAACCACGGTGAAAAGGGTGTTAAATGAAGACTTAGGGCTTCGGGCATATCGAAGAAAAACAGGACATCGTTTGAATGCTCGTCTAATGGACCTGAGACTGAAGAGATGCCGCGCTTTGTTGAAGCGGTACGCGGGAAAAAAATATCGGGAAATTCTTTTTTCGGATGAAAAAATTTTTACCGTAGAAGAGAGCTACAACAAACAAAATGATAAGGTGTACGCACACAGTAGTGAAGAAGCGAGCAACCGTATTCCGCGTGTCCAACGAGGTCATTTTCCATCCTCGCTCATGGTATGGTTGGGAGTTTCTTATTGGGGCTTAACAGAGGTACATTTTTGTGAGAAAGGTGTAAAAACGAATGCATTTGTGTATCAAAATACAGTCCTGACGAACCTTGTGGAACCTGTTTCTCATACCATGTTCAATAACAGGCACTGGGTATTCCAACAAGATTCGGCGCCAGCTCATAGAGCGAAGACCACACAAGACTGGCTGGCGGCGCGTGAAATCGACTTCATCCGGCACGAAGACTGGCCCTCCTCCAGTCCAGATTTGAATCCGTTAGATTACAAGATATGGCAACACTTGGAGGAAAAGGCGTGCTCAAAGCCTCATCCCAATTTGGAGTCACTCAAGACATCCTTGATTAAGGCAGCCGCCGATATTGACATGGACCTCGTTCGTGCTGCGATAGACGACTGGCCGCGCAGATTGAAGGCCTGTATTCAAAATCACGGAGGTCATTTTGAATAAACTTTAGTGTCATAAGAATCTATGTTTTGTTAAGTTCATTTTGATATATGAATGGTTACATAATGAATAAACTTGTTTCAATTATTTTACATTAAACATGTGACAGAATTTATGACCTGACTAGGTATAATACTTATTCTTAGAAATGTAAGAAGAGGTCATTGATAAAAGGTATACCTTGCAATATTTTTAAAATAATAACATAATATTTATTTGTAGAGGTAATATCTAATTTTTTTTAAATCCATGCAGACAGACATCAGCCTAGTTTTGAGTTCTGTTATTTATTAAATCCTTGCTATAAAGGCTATATTCATATTATTATACTTACAATATGCATGTTTCCAATAACAATAATCAGGGAGATCGTGGCTGTCGAATTTGTGTCAAATATTTTTGTTTTGACGA
Organism: Bombyx mori; assembly: GCF_030269925.1. Taxonomy (NCBI): domain Eukaryota; kingdom Metazoa; phylum Arthropoda; class Insecta; order Lepidoptera; family Bombycidae; genus Bombyx; species Bombyx mori. The sequence goes on from NC_085111.1 coordinate 13,318,489, forward strand.
GAAAAAAAAGACAGAAAAGCTGTTTGAAAAACAGTTTTGTTTCCTTACCGTTGATAGGGCTATGTTTGACTTCCTGTTCAGCTTGTAGCTCATACATGCCGTATCCGTCAGGGAGCACGGCGGCTAGAGAGAAAGGCGTGCCGTCGACTGGGCTATAGAAGTATCGCTGGCGCCTAGTGGCCACGCGCCTCATGTTGTCATATTGGACTTTAACACCTATTTCGGTTTCTCCTTCACGCTGCTCGATCATATCGTGTCTCAGCTAGAAATGAATTATCAATGCAATTCTATCAATAAGTACTTAAATTTTTTTTTATTGCTTAGATGGTTGGACGAGCTCACAGCCCACCTTTAAGTGGTTACTGGAGCCCATAGACATAATACGAAGTAAATGCGCCACCCATCTTGAGATATAAGGTTTAAGGTCTCAAGTATAGTTATAACGGCTGCCCTACCCTTCAAATCGAAACGCATTACTGCTTCACGGCAGAAATAGGCAGGTTGGTGGTACCTACCCGCGCGGACTCACAAGAGGTTCTACCACCAGTAAATTATTTAAATCGTTTTGTTTTAGTTAGTTAGTGTTTCATGCTTGAACGTGTAATGATGGTAGCTAATTAGTCGTGGATCTTAATATGCACAAAAATAATAATCTGACTGCCGCCTCCTACATTGTAACATGTGTTTGAAGTCGTGATCAAGATAAATATCATTGTATAAGAACTGTTCTATTTTTGTGGAAACTCCAATGTCGGCCCACAATACGACCTACCAGTACAAGCCTATTCTTATTTGAAATGATAGGTAGGCCGCTGCCTGTATGTTGCGTTGGCAATGCTTAAAAAAATTCATTATATTTACATCAAGAAGTAGCGATGTTAGGTTGACTCTGGAGTTTTCATCGGAATCCATTAACAGTTCCACGTCGGTCAAATCCAAGCTTGAATACAGTGGTCGTAGAGTTTCTGTGTACTGGAAAAATAAACAATCTATATTAAGTTGTATTTTATTAATACTAGATTCCAATTATCAAAGTAAACAAAGAGGTAAACAAACATGGCGAATGCCTGGAGTGACTCATGAAATGTGAAAATCACTGTAAGATCCTGTTATAATAATATTGTGCATAATATATATATCGACGCTTGAAAGGCAAACGTGATTAAGCGACAATACATGAACTTTACAGTAGACTAATTTAAAGTTGAAATACCTGAAAAAATTATATTTTAACGAATCTAGTTGTAGGATTGAAATGATTTTAATAGACCTAGAAATATATATTTTTTGCGCATCGAATATGGTTATTGCCTATCATTTATGTACAAAGCAGTTATTGTCGCTTAGTCACGTTTGCCTTTCAAGCGTTGATATGTACCCGCAAAACTTTACAACGATACGAAACAGTTAATCTAGAATTTGTATTAGAAAATCAATCAGAATTTAAAGTTAATGATCAATTTAAAACTGCGTTGAATTGTTAGTATCGCGAGATATAAGAGAGTGACTTCACTATATTAAAACGTATGAATTGTAAAGTATCAACGTTATTGTTCTCATATTTATGGTTTCGGGAAAATTTAGCCTTTATTGTCTTCCTTTATATTATTATATTAGATGTGTTGAAGACTTCATGTGGTATTAAGGGGTAACCGCAGCTTGTAAATGTCACAATATGAGTCACCTTGTGACATGTAGTGGAAGTCTCTTATTCTCTCGCGTCTCTTTATCTTTAGTGTTTTCTTTTTACTTTTCTTTGCTATTTCACTGTATTAGAAAATAACTCACTTAGCCTTATGGTTGCTTTTGCGCATACCACTTTTACAATTTGCCTGTGGATATTTTTGCACATACTGAAAGGGTAGTAAAAAATACCTCCGGAAACCTAATCATAAACAGTAGTTGTTTTACTTATTTGTACTATACGCAAAAAGTTATTAGTGTTTAAGTTTAGATTAACATTCTACTTACTTCTTCGTTTGTATGCTGAAACAATAAAAAGGTTACACATTAAAATTGACGTTTATTTCTTTTAGGTATATTGGTAAAAATAAATAAATTAATGCGTAGGTACATGAGCCAGATTTATTACGGCTATAGTGGATAGTTATAATAGAACAGAAGATATTTGACAATAGCCTGAATGTCGCTAACAATGTTTTCAAGATAACATGTACATATAATATTATAAGATCGGAACAGTGAAATTTAGACTGTCGCTCTACAGAGCTATTTTATAGGTTCGATAGAAGATCTTCCATTTATCGTCTACCCTCAAACTTATATTAATTAGGGCACAGTTCCTGATAAGTAACACTTTAACTTTTACACCAGAGGGACTATGAGCTCGCACACTCATTAAGTGAAATAAAGAAAACATTTACTGCTGGTAGGATCCCTTGTGAGTCCGCACGGGTAGGTACCGCCACCCTGCCTATTTTTGCCATGAAGCAGTAATGCGTTTCGGTTTGAAGGGTGGGGCAGCCGTTGTAACTATACTGAGACCTTAGAACTCATATCTTAAGGTGGGTGACGCATTTACGTTGTAGATGTCTATGGGCTCATTAACCACTTAATACCAGTTAGGCTGTGAGCTCGTCCACCCATCTAAGCATTAAAAAAAATACTATAACAACTCAACTCAACAATTATAATAGCTCAATACACATACCAATGGTCTTAAGTCCGGGTGGTATAATACATGCCCGTTGTTGTCCACCATGAACGAATAGCCATTAACGCCCAACTGCCAAAATAAAACACCCTTTATTAGTACCACATTTTGTTTCTTTCTAACGTGAAGCTTTCCGTCACTGTGAGACACTGCAAGCATTTTATCTATCGTTATATTATATTCCGGTCCTGTGGATCGAATGGTAAACAGTCGACGTCACCCTAAACATTTCATTACGGATCTTCCCGATCCATTAACGGTGCTTATTGGTACCTCAAACACCGGTTACCGTCCTCGCTGAACCCGTCGCTTGCGACGAAGGGCTTGGCGAGTAAATTAACCCATAGACATAGCCCACTGAGTTTTTCACCGGATCTTCTCAGTGGGTAGCGTTTCCGATCCGGTGGTAGATTCTGCGAAGCACTGCTCTTGCTAAGGCCAGTGTTAGCAACATTCCGGTTTGAGCCCCGAAAGCTCATCTACGCGCTAGGGTACCGCTGATAAAGCCTCGCAAGGCTATCAGCATAGGTAGGATTTTTTTTATTACATTCATAGATATTAGAATTAAGAACTACATTTACAGAAATTATTTGTCAAATGAAATCTAATATTATTTATTCTTTTTATTTTGAAATCACGAGACACACCTAATTTTTTTATTTTTTATAATGCATTAATACTTGGCACAATCTGGACCTGGACCGATTTTTGACCATACTGTTTTTTTTTGAGCAAAAGAAGATCTTTCCGTTGGGGTGGAAAACACCAAGGACATAATAATATTTCAGCACAGGTACGAGTATATACAGCTTTATATTTGTCTTTTTATTAAATTGAATATGAAATATCGCTCACTGGGTAATGATACATGTGTATATATACATATTATGTTTACCTTGTACGGTGGTACGAGCTTCTTTATTTGATCGACCGGCACGTCTGTTCCAACAGCACCTAGTAAATTCGCTTCCCTTTGCTAAAATACAAAGCTCAAAATAGAATAGAACAACAATACAATATGTGTATTATAAACACGTGCATATAGATATTGTATTATATTCTTAAGTTGTTGCATAAAAATATTGTATTGTATAATATGGAGGAAAATATGAAATTTCGTGAAAAAAATAAAATGAATCAAAAGACAACATGGAACTCTTAAGCGTTTTTATATTTATTGTGTTTATTTACCGTATGGTTTCTCCTGTCGAATATGGGAACTGTTACTGATGTCATAAGCTGACCCATTCCGTTATCGGCGAGGCTACTGCTCTGTAAAAAATTACAAAAATAATATGTAATATTAATTCTGATATACTGCTATCAATTACAAGTGGTAGAAAGTCTTATGGCGCTCTAGTTCGAAGAGTGGGCCAGCCCTTGTACCATAGAACTAAGACTTAGAGTTAGCTCTTTGAGACATTAGTGTCTCAAAGTGGGTGGCGGCGTTTGCATTGTTGATGTCTATCCAGTTATCAGAAGCAGGCCGTGAGCTTGTTCACCGATCTAAGCTATATAAAAGAAGGTTATACCTAATAGATTACATTTTATTAGTAGTATTATTAGTTAAGAAAAGTCTAGAATACGTACTCGTCCTCCGACGTAAACCGGACTCCAGTGCACCGGGTGGACATTTTGGTACATGACGAGCGGACGCGCCAGTACTTCGACGAAGTGAAGAACTTTTGGCCGAATCTCGGAGTGGTCGTTTATAGTTACGTAGAAACCTAAATGACGAAAAATACATCAGAATACCATACTGATTTTACCGGCGTAGGTTTGTTGACAATAATATTTGGTTATTAAATAATGGTGAAAGATGGAATCACGAAGAAATTTTTTTCTTAACCTAAGTCACCATGGCGTTTTGGTTAAAGAGTCACTGGTGGTAGGACCTCTTGTGAGTCCGCGCGGGTAGGTACCACTGCCCTGCCTATTTCTACCGTGAAGCAGTAATGCGTTTCGGTTTGAAGGGTGAGGCAGTCGTTGTAACTATACTGAGACCTTAGAACTTACCTATATAACTCAAGGTGGGTGGCGCATTTACGTTGTAGATGTCTATGGGTTCGAGTAACCACTTAACACCAGCTGGGCTGAGCTCGTCCGCCCATGTAATTAATATTAAAAAATGCCGCGTGTATTTGTTTCGAGTGATGCGACTTAGTCAGGGGTCAAAGTCCTGGTGGCAAATTTCGTTTTATCGAATTAAATATAAAGCGTAATCACGAACGACTTCTGCGATAAAGGAATAACACAGAACACTAAAATAAAAGCTTATGAATTTATAAATTTTTATTTGAGTTGCTCTCAGTTGTCAGTTGTTTCGGCTTCGAAACGGATCGAACCTTGACCCGTTGATTAAAGACGTTTATGGACCTCAATAACCACTAAACACCAAGCGAGATGAGATTTACTTGTCTAGAAATCAGCAAAACAACGGAGAATGGATTTTTCTAAATGAAATTTAAGTAATAAAACAATGAAACTACGTATTTGCTAAAACTGTGTACGCCCGAGCATTCAAAGCGCACGTAAAGGTTACGCTTTCAAAAATTACATTAAATTGATTGTCAGTTGTTCTTCTGCGTTGATACGTAGCTGCTACGGCGGGAGTTTATTAAGTAGAATTGCACATTAGATTTATTGATTTCTCTATTAAGGAAAATTGTAAAATGTTACCTTTGTTTGTGCATGCCATTTCCTGCATATATACCCCGGCAGCCGCGTCTCCTCCCGTTCGGTACGTAAATATTCTGACGGGCATGTGCGGCCAGTTCCAAGTGCGGAACACGCGGTTGACGCCACCAGCGCCGCCGCCCGCCCCCACCACCGCTATAGCCTGGTTGCACTGGCACCCTTGTCCGGTACGATTATACTGAGGAGTTTTATTTTTTTTCATTTCATAAATCATGCGTTATTTGATTGTTGTATTGAAATCCAACAAATTTGTGTAACTTATGTAACCAGTGCTGAACATATTGAAGCAAAAGCTTATTGCTTCGTTGTTTTAGGTTATGTCCTAGTTTAATGGTAGGCAGCGGCTTAGTGTGCTAGTATTGCTGACGTCCATGGGGGACGGTAACCAACAAGGGGGCCGTACGTTCGTCCGCCTAAAAAGGCAATAAAAATTTATGCTAGAAACTGTTTGTGAATTAATTTACATAAACTTACCCGATGTAGAATTTCGAAGGCTGTGGTGAGGGCCCCTGTTATGTTCGCGATTCCGCCAGTTATTTCGGCATTCCACAACGACGTTTTCATTTCACGCAGGGTTTCAGGGAGGGCCTGTTTAAAAGATTAAAGTAAACGTGAAACCCAATAAAATACTAGCAGGCAGTATTGTTACGCAGGTAAGTATAACGCCATCTGTCGTCGAATAGTAAAAACGAATATCAAAAGAACTAGTAACATCGAGAGCGGTCAAGAAGTGTAACGCCATCTATTATCAAATAGCGGAAACACATATCGAAACGACTGGTCTTGCCGAGAATATTCTCGATAACTTTAGAGATATCGTATCGACTGTAAAAGCGTTGCAGAGATGACACGAACGGATCTACTCGAAGCGAAACAGCGAACGGATCACCGGAAGCGACGCGGAAGAAGTGAATTACGATTCGTAAAGTGTTCTGTAAGGTTTTAAGTGTTAAATAGAGTTTTAATTTATACTTCGGTGGAAGTTTTATTTACCCCGAACACCAGCGCGTAGCAGTATTAAAATCTCAGTTTTAAATCAAAAGCTTAGTGACATTTACCAGTTAAAGGAAGCAAGCAAGATTATTCAAGTACGATAATAGCTGAAGAAGACGTTTTCCTACATATATTTTTATTTTCATTGCTTAGATAGGTGGACGAGCTCACAGCCCACCTGGTGTTAAGTGGTTACTGGAGCCCATAGACATCTACGACGTAAATGCGCCACCCACCTTGAGATATCAGTTCTAAGGTCTCAGTATAGTTACAACGGCTACCCCGCCCTTCGAACTGAAACGCATCACTGCTTCACGGCAGAAATAGGCAGGGCGGTGGTACCTACCCGGCGAACTCACAAAAGGTCCTACCACCAGTAATTACTCAAATTATAATTTTGCAGGTTTGATTTTTATTACACTATGTTATTCCTTCACCGTGGAAGTCAATCGTGAACATTTGTTGAGTACGTATTTCAGTGGAAAAATTGGTACCCCCCTGCGGGATTCGAACGCTGGTGCATCGCTCAACACGAATGCGCCGGACGTACTATCCTTTAGGCCACGACGACTTAATCAGTTTCCACTTCCTGACACTTCCGCTTTACTGGTAGGAAATATTGTGCGTCCATATTGTGAGTGAAAGCATTAAACATCTTTCTGCCGTGTATTCAACATAGGTTCTAAGTAAAGAGTGAAACAGATGTAATAAGTACTTAGATTTCGATCTCTGAACTATATTCTTATGATCAATCCGTTAAAGAAACATCTACTAGGAAGTAGATAAAAAATAGACCAATTGCACTTAGAACCCATTAGAAGCAATTAAAATTAAGCCTTTCAATTTAAATAAAAAGAGAACTTTGAATTTCCAATTGTTCTAATCTTAAATTTGAAATTTATTACTGTAAAATACCGCACAAAAAATGTAGAAACACACAAATGTAGAAACACACACACGTTTAAAAAAAAAAAGTCTAATTTACTTAATCTCTCTATGAGACCGGACCATATTACAGAGAATTAATACAACATAAGTAAAAGAACTAAAGTAGAGGATGCAACTGTAAAAACAAAGATACGCAGATGAAAATATGCAGTTCACATTATTTCGAACAGGTCGTACTAAACAAGAGGTAATCGATGTTAGAATTTACTTGAATAATTAAATCAAAATCAGAAAGTGAAAGCAATATGTATATTATTATCAACGCTATATTTTAAAGAGAATTTTTAAGTTTTTACGAATGTCGTTCTATTTCATAGATTTTATTCAGTGAAAATGTTTCCTTAAAAAAGTTTGATGCAAATCACATAGTACATCTTATCGAAAAACAATATTACTATACAAGTGAATTATCATAATCAAAATATAGTAATTGATGATCATTAGTTTGTATGTTTGTTTGTGTTTCATGTGTTTGCGCGGCATTTGTTAGCTCCGAGTTGAATCTGATAAATGAATATACATACTATACAATACACTAATTAATGAAAGTTTAAATATTATTATTTTTTGCAAAAATCTCACGTTGTTACGAAATCGTGCGGAACGTTTCCAAACAAATGAGCCCTCGTAATTTTTGTATCACCAAATCAAGTTTGTTCACGTTCGGCTTCCACAAGGTAAATAAGTCGTCAAATAATAAAATACAGTGTTTACGCAGCCGTAAACGTTAACAAGCACGCGACTGTACTAATAGAACGATGCGTATAACAACTCTTAAATATACAAAGTATGATTTCGTCCCGGAGGACATAAAGCGGAAAATGTTTGCCTACAAGGTAATTGCAGACTCGTATATTAGCAAGGCTGAGAGTCGAAGAGCTTTTAAGTCTCTTTTTGGAGGCCTCGAGTATTCTCAGAGGTATTTAGTTAAGATTTTTATTGATAGGTTTTGAGGAGCTTAGAACAGACGAGAGATAGAGAAGACGGCCCAGAGACAGAAGTCCAATGTGCTGGTCCGATCTTTACTCTCAACACCTCAGACCATGATGCCATCCGCGCAGCCGAAAATAAGCAAGACTGGCGCAGGATACCCAGGAGGGTTATTAAGGGAGGCCACGACCCTCAGTGTAGGAAGCTTAAACGACGCAAGGAAAGATCTTCCACCGAGCGGGTGATATTGCTCTGTAGACCGATGGTCCAAATGTTGTTGTTTGGAACTTGTATATATGCAAGCTTGTCTTGAAAATGTCGTAAGCGAGATTCAGGCGTCTGTCAAATATCTTGCGTTGTATGATGGCTACCTGCCACACTCAGCATTGAGGATTATCGACGCAAGGTGCATGAGGAGGACAAACCTATCATCATCATCATCATCATCATCAGCCTATAGCAGTCCACTGCTGGACATAGGCTCCTCCAATTGCTCGCCAATGACTACGATCCACGGCTTCTCTCAAAACAAACCTATACCCGCGTTAAACATAAATTCGAATCGTATCTATGAATGTATCCTACGCTAAACTATTTTTAAACTAATCAATACTGTATGTATGGGGGCTTTACGAAAGTATGCAAAGTATCGCATCAAAGTTGCAGAGTTGCGAACGATCAGAGCGCGGTCGTTTCCTCCCACCTGTCAGAGGGTACAGACATCGTGTCTTTGTAGCTGAGATGCTATCAGCAAACTTCGTTCAGACTTATGAACTGAGTATACTGTTCACGATGTTATTCCACGCGATACATTTAGTTAGTTCCCTTTGAAAACAGCTCGGAAAACGTAAAATCTCTTACGAAGTAAGTTAAAATCAAAAAACTTGTGTACGTCTTGGCTATTTGAACTGGAATTTCATAATGAACGTTGCCATCCGTTAGTCCACAGATTAAGGTAGCTACAAAATTACGTGTTTTTTTTTCCACGTTACCTCGCTCTGAGGCGTTCCATTTAAGGCTTGAAGTGCAAGCGAGAGCGCGCAACGAACGACAAAGAGCCACAATCGGCCTCCGCGAACAAAATTACGTGTAACGTATTTTTCTATAGGCATAGTAAACAATAATAATGGAGGAAATCCTTTCATTAAATACAAAAATAAATTTGTTGTTTGTAAAATTACTTAACGTATCAGATTTTAATGGAATAACGTTAATGCGAGCTTGATTGAATCCATTAAGGTGCGTATACAACTACGTACGGTTGCTAGGGACAGATGAATATCAGTGTAGCGTAATGTTCGGCGCCGCACGCCATACCTGCATTTACATCGATAATTTATATCGCAGACGGTCTGTATACAGTTAATATGAAAACTAAAATTAATATTAAATAATTACATATAATTAATTAATAAAACTAAATATTATGTATCTCTAACGTATGTACATAAATAAACAACACTAAAAACAGTTTTAATTTTCTTAACATACGATTGCGAAGACGAAGAAATGTATTGACAAAATTAGTACTGTATTTTTATCATAAAGTTATTTTAATGAATATATTATATAATATAACCGGAAGACAAATCACAGACGGTAATTTGGCCCCAATCTAAGATTCTCTGTACTATTGAAAACAGGGACTGATATAGTTACTTAGATACGTTTAAATATATACACATATAGATATTAAGCCCCCAGACAAAGAGTAAACAAACTTATTCATCAAACGAATGTTTGCCCGACGCGGGAATCAAATCCACGACCAACGGCCCAGTTAGAGGTGCTACCTAATGTAGAATTGAGTCAGTCAATAAAATAAAATAAAAATCAATAAAATAAAAAATGATATTTTTCAAATAAAGATAACTTTTTAATATAAACGTGATAAGAATATGATAATGTAATCCTAGACCAAAAAACGGCTTAAACAAAAAAAGCACCAACAAAAGAAATATAATAGTCTCTTCCTATGGCACGTTGCGATAGATCTATGGAGATATAATCCAAACCCTCATTTTAACTATGACTTTAGGCGGGTTGCCGGTCATACAACTCATGCCAAGTCTCAATGCAGCATGATAAGAGGACTTGCCGTGCCGAATCCACTTAATGTGGGGTAAGGCTAAAAAGAAGAAAGAGAAACAGCTTTACGTTTTAATATGGCACAATAATCACGTTTTCAACACGGAAAAACCTCGGAATACATAATTAGGAACACTTAATACTTGACCTAAGACGTACACCGTAATTAAAAGTTGTACAAGAACACACCGTTAAAAATTCATAGGCAATTCAATTATATCACTGTCTGGCACTAGTGTTGTTTTCAAATCGGACCATGATATCTGAAGGCTTTAATTTACCAAAGCGCGATTATCGATTTCTTAATAGAGAACACCGACGGTGAATTCAGGTTCGGAAAATTTTAGTAAGTCGCTGATCTAGATTCATGTTTAATTTATAAATCGGAAAATGGAATATTCATAGAAATATTAGAAAGCAAATTCAGAAAACTTTGTAGGACAACTTTGCTTAGAGGAAGTGTCGTGTTAAAGATATTTAAATTTATAGTATTGGAATTTCTGACTTTTATTAATTAATTGGATAACTTTTTTTGACACACAGGAAAGTCAGGTCAAACAAATATACTAGTGAGTGAACTCATAGCTAATATAATGCTTACGCAAACCACCCATTTAATCAATAAAAAAAATTAGTCTTTCAAACCGGAACATATGACTGCTTGTTGCACAAATAAGCATGGTGTGTACACCATTATTTTATTGAAATATTATGAAGAAAATTACAGAGAGCAATTTAAAACACTTTGTACCTCTTAAATATCATTAGATCTATAAGACATACCATTTTTTTAAATAGTTTCCTTTTAATTTGAGCACACATAATATACTAATGTTCAGTCAATGGTTGAAATGCGATCATAATCATCGACACATTCTTTATATTGTTATTGACATTTCTTTATGTAAAGTACGGAATAAAATGTTACCAATTTTTTAAGCTAGTCAATTATAAATAAATAAATAAAGTAAATTATTGACAAACAAAGAAGAAAGAGATATTGAACTGTTTTGTTTTTGCTTATTTATATATAACTAGAATTGTAACTATACGATTTTAACGTGGCCCAATAAATAGTGGCATTTAGGTAATCTTGTCTAGTTTGGTTCAAGGTGAACGTGGTTAATTTGATGAAAATCTTTTTGATAATTGTTTCGTGTGAGTTCTACTAACGAATAACTGTGATTATTTATAAATCAGAATATTTTTCTAACAGGGTAGAGAGTAGAGGGTCTTGATGATAAAAACGTTTACGATAGTCGTTATTTCATCATCATCATCATCATCATCATCATTATCATCATCAACAGCCAATAGTCGTCCACTGCTGGACATAGGCCTCTCCCAATCTACACCACTGAGCCCGGTCTGCGGCTCTCCTCATCCACTTCTTGCCGGCCACCGTGCGGAGGTCATCGCACCATCTAGCCAGTCGTTATTTCAATATCTAATAATTCAAATTAATCCTTTATATTTTTTTGGTGGTAATTTTCGATCATCACATCAGTCATATTTCTGACAGTATCAACTTTTCTTCCACAATCAAAACAAAACTTTACTTTGAAACGATTGTGAATTCAATCGATTTCTGACTTTCACCTTAATGTTGTTGTGTGTTGGTGGTGAGTTTTTCTTTAACGTTCGAAAAAGACAAACCACGCCAAAAAGCAGGAGCCAAGTTCTTTCAGTTATTAAAATAATAATTTTGCACTACCTTTTTTTTTTCTATCTAAGCTGATAGCCTTGAGAGGCTATTTGAGCGGAACCTTAACTAGTAGGTGAGCTCACGGGGCTCAAACCTGACGACGTTGCTAGCACGAACCCTAGCAAGAGCCGTGCTTCGCAGAATTTACCACCGGATCGAAAACGCGACTCACTGAGAAGATCCGGCGAGAAACTCAGTGGACTGTGTCTGAGTTGCACTACCAATAAAACTACACACTCATAAATTCACACATAATACGAAATTTGACAGTTGAATTCACGTAAATCAAGGCTACACAGTGTGTAACGCCCACCTTATTCCGAGAACCCTTGTTTTAATTAAACTTATGCCGTTTAATTATTCTTGATTGGTGTTAACTGAAATTGTTCTTGAGGTAGCGATCGTTTCTATAAAGTTTACGTAGCTACGATTATGTTATTGAATCCGAACAAATGTCTGTTTGGCTAACTGTTAATGTTATTAATATAAATGGCGATACATGGTTATTGGATCGCCGCATTTATCTATATCTCTATATATAAAAATGAATTTCTGCTCGTTAGTCTCGCTAAAACTCGAGAACGGCTGAACCGATTTGGCTAATTTTGGTGTTGAATTAATTGTGGAAGTACATAAATATGAAAATGCTCGGAATTATATAAAGAACAAACAATTTTGTTTTTCCTTTGATGTATCCCCTGTCGGATGGATCCCTTTTGTTTGTTTTAAGTTTATTTTATATAAAAGTTTAGGTCTTTTATTTATCGATTGAGGCACTACGAAGTCTGCCGGGTCAGCTAGTCGAGAAATAAAATAGTACACTAACCTGAGCTAAAACCTTCGTGTAGCAAGAGTTTATCTCCGCTACCGTGTCGCTGTAACGGTACACATTCACGAAGTCGTTAGGGCCGAGCGTGTCGAGTAGAGCCGATACGGTAGCCTTCGCCAGTCTCCAGTACGATGAGCTGACGTCATCAGAGTCATCGAGTAGAATGACCAAGTCTTTCGGAGATGTCGCCGACTCGACGAACCAGTTCGACGATCTGAAGTCGTAAAAGTCTCGGGCGTGGTGTGAATAGCCGTCTTCCGGAGGCCAGGACATTGCTGCGGATAAAAATAACGTTTTATTATTTTTGAGCATATTTAAGTTATAAAGCACAAGACACAAAGAAAGAAATAATTATATTCATCATGTATATTTGTATATAAAAAGGTTGAGCAATGAAAAAATTAATAAACTAAAATACAAAAGGGCCGAACATGTAACCTACTTGAGACCTTAGAAATTGTCTCGGGGTGGGTGGCGCATTTACGTTGTGGATGTCTACGGGCTCTAGTCACCACTTAACAGCAGGTGAGCTGTGAGCTCGTCCAACCGTCCAAGGAAAAAAAAACTAAAGTTATGCTTTAATTATTTTTTTGTATGTTCATGTAGTCTGTAGGTAACTCATTCGAGTTCACAATCTATCCGACGTCTAGTGTTCATCAGAGCTCATAAACGTCCCAGTGTGAATGGAGTCACCCACCTTGAGACACAGCTGAAGTTTCAATTGTACAGTATAGAAGGCTCCCACCCATCAAACCGAAACGCCTGACTGTTTTGCGACAGAAACAGGCAGACTATAGTAGTTACCGCGTGGATATTACAGAACATTTTTGAAGTCACCCTGGCCGTAAGGATAAGATGTTCGGTGCACTGTATCGAGCAATGAAACTGTGCCGGTGTATAAATACCGAGGGAATATTTATAATAAAATATGAATTTAAGGCTGGGACAGGTTTACGCAATCTTCTTCTTCTTCTTATCAGCCCATGGACGTCCACTGCTGGTCATAAGCCTCCCCCAAGCCTCGCCACAAAGACTGGTGATGCGCTGCCTGCATCCAGCGGATCCCCGCGAACCTCAATAGATCGTCGGCCCATCTTGTGGGAGGCCTACCCACGCTACGTCTTCCAGTACGCGGTCGCCACTCAAGAACTTTCTGGCCTCAACGGCCATCCGTTCTACGAGCAATGTGTCCTGCCCACTGCCACTTCAATGTCGCAATCCTTTGGGCTATGTCGGTTACCATGGTTATCCTGCGAATCTCCTCATTTCTGATTTGATCTCGCAATAAATAACAAATTACGCAAAATACCACCTGGAAAACTTACATTAACATATTATTATTATTATGTCACCTTACCTGGATATCTCCTCATAAATCCACTGGAAGAAGCATAATATTGCCACGACAATGTAGGATCTATTTCGTAGTTGTTAACGAACAAAGGATCCAAGTGCTCTGACCACGCGATCTGATTTTGCACTTCGGGATCTAGAAAATAAACTTATAATTAAACAGAGAAAAAGCGTTTTTGTTAAATTCCTGTGTGACAGTATAAAATAGACCGGTGAAATCTATCCGATTACCCGTGATGGTCTATTTTTTTTAAATATTTATATGGGTGGGCGAGCTCACAGTACACCTGGTGTTAAGTGGTTACTGGAGCCCATTACGAAACTGATAGGCATTACTGCTTCACGACCAAGGGCGGATCCAGCTTTGGTGCCCGGAGGGGGTCACATAGTCATGGTCAAGTCAAGAACTTATAATTTAATTTTGATAACAATAGATACAAGTAAAAAGTAGGAATGAGGCAGCTTATTTATATTCCATAACCGTGGTCCTAAAATCATTATGTTCAATATGTGGTCCACCTAGGTCCTGGAACAAGCTCAGGGGGGGGGTCACGACCCCCATGACCCCCCCCCCCTGGATCCGCCCTTGTTCACGACAGAATTAGGCAGAGTGGTGGTACCTACCTGTGCGGACTCGCAAGAGGTCCTACCACCAGTAAAATGGTCTAATCGGTTAGTGGTAAGAATGACAAAATTGATGTTATCCGTTCATATCTTTTATGATAGATTTTAGCACGACTATGGTTCTGACACTTTAACTTGCATCAAAGCCGGCGATTTTAGCAATTACGTAAATTTTCTTTAACTACCCTTTAAAAGAAACGTAATTGGCAAACTTGGTTCATTGGGCAGCCGTGATTGCTTTCTCTTCGACATTCAGCCGGAAAAATTAATGGCTCGGCTGTGTGCTATGGGGTTTGTAAAATAAACGTTCTTAGGCCCGTCCAATGTAACTACATCCTTTGAATTAAGTGCGGCGGTTGTAATATTTGGCCTCCTTTATGTAAGACTAGGTTTTGCCCGCGACTTGGTCCGCGTGGATTAGTTCATTATTTTAGAACAAATTTGCTTAGCATAAAAAACATTATAGTGAGTTAACCTTAACATATAGACATATGCTGTTGCGGACTTTTTTTTAGATCTTTTAAAGGAGAACAATTCTGTCATACATTATTTTAGCGAAAATTTAACCGTTTCTGTAGCGCACGCTGCGGAAGCTGTCAAAAGGGAAAAAAATCCGATTTTGAAACATTCTTTATTGGTGCTCCGCTTGTATTGATCTTAGCGTGATGTTATATAGTCTAGTGATGTTATATAGTTATATAGTCTGTTATATAGCCTTCCTCAATAAATGGGCTATCTGACACTGAGAGACTTTTTCAAATCGGACCAGTAGTTCCTGAGATTAGCGCGTTCAAACAAAAAAACTCTTCAGCTTTATAATTTTAGTATAACGGATTTAAGTACAAAGAATTTTGACGATTTGACTGTTCAAAGTTTACGATTGGGGTCTACGTGATTTTCTGTTTCGACCGAATAATGTCGATATCGATTAAAGAACTGTACATGTCTGTGTACAGGGATCATTACCGGAAATCAAAGAACGTGATAGTATTGGATTACATCTGCACATCACATTAAATACATAATAATTACAAATGGAAGATATACTTTACGGTCGTTTCTTGGATTAGCAAGACATGTAATGCAAAATTTAACTGACGGCCGCAGTCAGGGCCCTAAAGTTTCAGACAAATATTTTTTTGTATGGAAACTACCGACATCTTGTAGCACATGCCCCTAAACTTATATGCTGTTAAAGTTAAGGCATTTAATTATAGTATAACTAAACACAAAAAATTAAAAATTAATAAATCATACAAGTTTTTATTTGTTGTTGAAAATTTACAAAATCCTTTATAAAAAATAAAATATAGGATAGGTAATATGTTACTGCTATCTACAAGAGCAATGAGAAACTAATCGAAGCGAAGCCATCTAGTGGCTGACGCCCGTAAACATTTTTGTTGAGTGCTTGAGTTGCTTATCTATAACTAATTTATGTGTATTATCTATGGCCGAAGTCAATGGTCTCAGGCAGCTACATTCGTTTTAGATTGGGGGTTTACGAAATATGAGCTTATATGATACTGTAATTCCGAGGGCGAAACCCTAACGGCCTTTATAAAACTTGCCGTAAAGCTAATAGTGGCCCGTCGAATATTATATATACAAAAGTTTCAGCGAATATACTGAAAATGTATGATGGATGATATATGAAAAAGGAAAAGCATTAATTTTAGAGGTTATTGAAAAAAATTACAAAGTTAAGGAACACAGTATCGTCATTAAATATAAATTATAGTTTCTGGCAACACTAATAGACAAAATGTATGTCAAAAAGTCGATAAATCATTCCACCCTTCCACGTGTCAACAAAAGAAATGGTTTCCATTATTCAGGGGGAGGCTTGTTGCTTGTTTTAAATTATTTCAATAGTTCAACTATCAGAATTATTCATAACATTTGATTTTAACTTGATAATATGAAGCAGGTTAATATTTTCGTTTTAATGATTTATACATGCTGTAGCTTTCGATGAAATCAGGGACCCATTTCTGTCAGTTTTTTTTAGTAAAGAATGCCATTGTCTTACAATTTTTTTTTTTAATGCCCTTGTAGGCAGACGAGTATACGGCCCACCTGATGGTGAGTGGTTACCGTCGCCCATGGACTTCAGCAATGCCAGGGGCAGAGCCAAGCCGCTTCCTACTAATATAACATATAACTATTATAATACATTACAAAAAATATAAGATTTTTATTCTACTTTCTTTTTTTTTATACAATAATTATTATTAACAAGTTATTATTAAATGTAAACGATCAAAACAAAAGAGTAAAGTATTTTTGTAAAATCTATTTCTCTAGCTAAATTTCTCCCCGTCTCATACTTCGGCTTCTGTTTAGAATGTTCCGTAATTTATGGTTGACTGGTATAAAATTCTTTATGGCACTAGATTCCTCATTTGTACTCTACTAGCGGCAGCGCCCGAAACTGTGATTTATTATTGATTTCTCCACTATTTAATGGATGTTATTATACATATAAACCTTCCTCTTCAATCACTCTATCTATTAAAAAAAATCGCATCAAAATCCATTGCGTAGTTTTAAAGATTTAAGCATACACAGGGACAGAGAAAGCGACATTGTTTTATACCATGTAGTGATTACGTAATGAAGGTTAAAAAGGAAGTTTTAAACTAAACAATTAACAACAATTGTATAGAATTGATTACCTTCAACGCTGATATAGGGCGGCATCAAAACAGCACTATAGCTAGTGTTGACAGCGATGTGATCAAAGTGCCGACTGGGGGCGAGGAGCAAACGTCGTGCCTTCGCCGCCAGAGTTCCATCATCAGCGTGGACATTTAACCATCGCGCGTCGTAATATGTACCGGGGGTGCCTTCAGATCCACTGCTTGATGATAGCGCGGCGGCTTCGGCGCTGTCCATGATCCGCTAAATCACAAAGAAATATCATTATTATTGTCATGTTATTCAATTTAAAAATGTTCGGCTTAGAATTTTTACCATATTATTTGAATTTCACACGCATGTTTACAAGATACTATAAAAAATACTTTTACGTTCAATCTCGCGTTTTTTAATGCCATTATAAATTATTTTCGGATATTTCGATACTTTACAGTGAATATATCAGCACAATGTTCAAATGTAGACGGATAAAAACTCTTAAGTATTTGAAACGTCAAAAATAAAATAATTACAATATAAAACGCGGGATCAAACCGTAAAAGTAGTTTTAATTGCGTTGTAGACGTTAGAGATAGCCGAAGAAAACATTATAACCCAAAACTATCATAATCAATTCAATAATTTTTTTTTCTGATTTGATTTTGGATTTATTTTGCTTTATAGAGTAATGTCAACATTAAAATTTAAAAGTTTAATTAATAATATTAAATAATAATAATAAATTAATATCTCAAATATATTATTAAAAGGCCTTTAGGCAAGGTTCCGAAGGCAGCGTTCCCCCTTTGAATTTATTTAAATTTGTATTATTTCGAAATCATTATGTATTTTTTCTCTATGATTAGATATAATAGAGGTCATTGCTTTCTTGTATAACGTCTACACTCGATGTCAACAGCTTGACTGTGTTATGACAAACTTGCAAGGGCGGAATCAGTCAAGTCATCCGTGGAGGGAGAGCACAAAGAGTCCTTGATAAAAACGACAGACAATCGGCAATTAGCCAGGGTGGAATTGGGCTGATCGATAGTCGCCTTTGTCCCGACGCTGGGGCATTAGCGACTGATCTGAAATAAAACCAGCTCCCGCTTTTATTGAGATCAGAAAGGGTTGATGCGTTCAGTAGTTGAAAACTCCTGGTCTATATTTAAGTTCTCAGTTTTCTGGTTCCCATAAATTTAATGAATCTGACCATTTCATTTTGTTAAAAAAACCTTTATAAATTTAATCAATGGAATTTTTATGCAAAAGGTTTCGCAAAGATTTTTTTATTGCGACTGAATTAATGCGCACAACAAATAAAAGTATGACAAGAAAAGATTTTTAACATAAGAAATTGTACAAAAGCGTAACAATCCAATATTAGCATAAAAGAATTTGAATATAAAGCAAGTTCATGACAAAGTAATTTTCTTAATATCTTATGCAAATACAAGAATAATATTCGGATTATTATCTTGAAAGAGTTTTGACCTGGTCACCTTGTGAGGTGACATTTGGCAACCCTTTCGGTTCGCTGGTATTCTCAATGGTTGCGTGTCGACCCTGCTTTGATTATCCGCAAGCTTATACATATTTGTACGCTAATGTGCAGCCCTGGATAACGGAATCAGAGCTTTCCGTCACTCATTTATTTAGTTTGTTGATAAATGTTCGCACTTCAGGTATGTGGATTTCATTCATGATAGACGTTTGAAGTTTACTTTGTCTTTTCTAGGATAAAGAAACATATTTTTTTTGTTCCGATGAGAAATCTTTTTCTTTCTTTTTGTAGAGCCCCGATCACTATCCTTTAACCAAATCATATTTACATACATCGCTATTTGAAAGTGATATTGATCGGAATGAAATGATTTGTCGGAACTTGTAATCGATTGGAATGAAATGAAGTAGAACGAAACGATGTTAGATGAAATGAAAAAATAAAAAAAATGTCACAATAATTTGGAAATTTACTTTAGTGGCCTTTTGGAAGAGCCCATAAATCCACGTCCAGAGACTTTGTTTTGTTTTCCCGAAAAGTGCCCTTTTACGGATGCTAAGTGGTTAATGAGCCACGTTGTTACAAGATTAAAGTGAAGAAGCACTAGGTCATCTAGCACTAGGTTACTAATCAGTTAAAATAATTCCCACCGTATCGCTCGTGGCGTTTCCGTTAAAAAATCTCATGGAATAAACTCTAAACTCAGCGACGTTACAAGAATCCGTCGACAACACAACGTAAATGCCCGCTGCAAGTAATACATAAAATGGAAGTAAGTAAGTATCAATTGAATTCCTACAACAGCTCTGCATGAGTAACTAATAATGAAATATTACAACTTTAACTTTGTCTACATAGTCAACATACAATCGAAATTCTTTGAACAATCCATTTAATTTTTTTTACGTTGGAACGTGGTGGATCTTTCGATGACAAACAAAGGTACTTTTGTTAGCGAAATTCTTTTTCCAAATACGAACAATTTCAGGGTGTCTTCCCGTTTTTTTTTTTGACATATACAACTGTTTTCAAGAGCCTCTGCAAACAGTTTATAAACGAGAGTTTTTATTCGGGAGATGGAATGGCCTCATCGTCGGAACGATCCCTGGAAGCGGGGGCGAAGTAATTAAAACTTGCACTAGGCTCTCTTGCACCGACGCCGCTTACACTACGAGATTTTTATTAAACTTAATCCTTTGATAAGAAACAACTAGAGCACAGTTCTCGCAGAGTTACCGCTCAATGTTCGCAGGTGTATTCTCATCTTGCGGTTTTGTAATGAAATGAATAAATAACTGAGAATATTTAGAAAAATACTAATAAATATATCCGTAAATATAAATTTTTTTGATAGTTACTAACATCGCAATATTCTTTCAATTTTCTGTATAAGTACATCAGACCTTTTATATAACAAAATTAGCTACCATTAAAACTCGTATATACAACGTAATAAAAGGACTTTCTTCTTGCCTAGCCTCTAAGGAAAAGTTAATTAATTGGACGTACTTTTTCTTCCTTTACCCTAATCCCATTTCTTGACGGGGTCCGTTTTCGTAGCTGCGTACCTACTATGTAAAACAACGTATAATTTATTTATCTATCTGGGTGCTAATGAAAAATTTGCGATTCCATGATGTCACAAATATTTTATCTCGGCCATTAAGACGGGCTGTGAAAAGGCTGTTATTCTTGAAACAATGCCGAGGCCGCTGCGTAAATGTGCCGTTTCTTTATTCTGTTTGAAGCCACGTTTTCAGTACAAAAGAGGTGTTTTTTCTCGGTGCCGCTCAAGACAACGGACTTTACAATTTTCCAATTACGTTTTTTATAAATAAGTTTTATTATGAATTTATGTATGGACGTGCGAACTCCAATCTTAAATAGTCCTAATAGAATCGTCAACCTAACATAGCAAATAAATTTTACATGAAATTACATTACACCGAGAGAAGTTTAACAAAGTTTCATAAATATCCATCAAAATACATAAGAAAATGAGCATACAAATAAATATTTAAAGAGAGCTATGGTTAAGTTAGTAAGACAAAATGCAATGTTGTATTTATATGAGCGATAATATACATATATTGCACAATTTTTTGGGACCTAGTGATCAATTTTACTGATGGCAGGACATCTTTTGAGTCCGCACGGGTAGGTACCACCACCCCGTCTATTTCTGCCGTGAAGCAGTAACGCGTTTAGGTTTGAAGGGTGGGGCAGCCGTCGTTACTTGAGACCTTAGAACTTGTATCTCAAGGTGGGTGGCGCATTTACGTTGTGAATGTCTATGGGCTCCAGTAACCACTTAACATCAGGTGGGCTGTGAGCTCGTCCACCCATCTAAGCAATAAATAAAAAAAAAAACGCAATCAGATCACATCTTCTGCTAATATTTGCGATGTTTTTATATTAAATTGAACGTACAAGCTATTGCATAGTTTTGTGTTCATTATTAGTATTTTCAACTTAAGAACCTTCGTTTATATTTAGTTTCATATTAAGATTTGTTGTGGAATTCATCCACGAAAAGCAAATGTAATTGAAGGACGTTGCTTGATTGATTGTGGTAGGTGATTTTGCATTTTAAGCGAACTGCGTAGAGACGAGAATTGATTGAATATCATCCAATTCGAAGAACGGAGTCTGTTCAATGGAATCGTGCCAGGATCGGGTTCCTGAGTCTGTCGGCGACGTCCAAGCTTGGTATGAGAGCAATCATAATCCACGCGCCGACAGAATAACGCCGATAACATTCTGTTTGTCTTTCAAGAATATGCTCTACGTTTTGAGTTTAAGAACTATTTTATTTATCATTAAAAATGTATTTAGGTTGTTTTTTATTTATCTACCATGACGATATAATGTAGAAAATCAGTATGATTATGTTATAATATAAGGTGACGAAATGACTTATACAGAAGTAGGTATGTTAAATAAATAAACAAAAATTTACCAAGAGTCACGCCACGTTGACTGGTCCCGTGCTATGTTCGTAAAGAACTTGTGTTACAGGTACCAGATAACGGAAATAAATGTAAGTTTTTTATTATACACATACATAAATATAATATACATCCATAACCCTGGAAAATACATTTTATATTTATCATACAAATATCTTCCTTGGCGGGATCCGAACCCGCAACCCCCTTTCGTAGTGACCATGTCAATTACCACTACACCAGACGGCCGTTACGATAGTAATGTATAGAAGATTTTCTGATCTCTTATCTATATATTAATACGTGAACCAAAAACTTTGTGTCCCTTTTTACGAAAATTGCGCGGACGGAGGAGTATGACATTTTCCACACTTATGGGGAATGTAGAGAAAAAGTGCACAATGCTAATATTTTTTTAAAATAATGCATAAAAGATACATGAAATCAATAAAGGAAACATTACACACACTACATATCATGTATTTGACGCACACACGCATGCATACTATTTATTGTCAAACTTTTGTTCTTGAAGTCTGTTGTCAAATTGAGAATAGATTAAATATTGTTTGTCTTTGTTAATATTTTTTTATAGTGTAGCCTTGGTGAAATTTGTGATTATAGAAGTATAAAACACAAGCATAATAGTGTACAAACTTACAATTCCAATTAATTATAGTCGAATTTCGACTACTGCGGGACCACTAGTAAAACTTAAATACGTACAAGATTAAAATTCCCGACAAGGTATTGTTCAAGTTGATATTGCTAAGCTACCTGAGTCCCGAGTTATATTATGTTCAGTGTAATCAACATGTTTATTTGAACGAGACGTAGCTACGTTTCGTAGAAGACGACATAATTTATTTCTCGTTCTTAGATTCTGATGGACCGAGGATAACATAAAACGTCTCGAGGCACGTTTCAACAATAACATGATTACTTCGAAGTTACATTTATTAAAGTCGATAAGGCCTTCGAGTGTACGCGTTTGATATGGTACTAGACGATGACCGAGCTTTGCTCCGTTTTTTTTATAACGCCATCTTGTTGTGTCTTTAATGCTGTTGCTCTCAATTAAGAAAAATAGTATTATTATTATTCGCCAATAGATGTCGGGAAGAGTAATAAAGTTGATTATCGATAAAGTTGATTATTGAAAACACGAATAAAACAATATTTTCTGAAAATTAATCGTAGCTATCGTAGATCTATTTATCGGCCCCGAAATCCTCTGTATACTAAATTTTATGAAAATCGTTGGAGCCGTTTCCGAGATTCAGGTTATATATATATACAAGAATTCCTCGTTTAAAGGTATAAGATTTGTGAGCGAGGTCGTTGACTCCCGTTCTTTAGCTCGCTCTCAGCTCCCACGCGACTAGTCTAACGCACTCGAGACGATAACTCTAAGCAGACCCGACTGCACATGTTTGTTAGTATCTAAGCAATCTTAAAATCAGTACATCTGTAAATGTCATCAGAGTGAATCCAATTAGTGAAACAAAGATTTTACGGCCTCTGTTAACGCTATTGTATTCGAGTATAAGCAAGTACTATGTTTTTTTTTAATTTATTGCTTAGATGAGTGGACGAGCTCACAGCCCACCTGGTGTTAAGTGGTTACTGGAGCCCATAGACATCTACAACGTAAATGCGCCATACACCTTGAGACATAAGTTCTAAGGTCTTAGTATAGTTACAACGGCTGCCCCACTCTTCAAACCGAAACGCATTTCGGCTTCATGGCAGAAATAGGCGGTGCGGTGGTACTTACCCGTGCGGACTCACATGAGGTCCCACCCCCAGTAAAGAAAATCACCAGTATGGAAACATAATCAACGCCTATGCTAATTTGGTGAATAGGAAATGAATTTTGAATTAGTTCACGTCACTTATATTCACGAGGATACTCCGTCGTTTTGGGCAGCAGCGGTGAAATTAAAGACTATACAAATGAGGTTGCCTCAATGCGTGCTCTGTATCTGTTTAGGATGCAATGTATGACCGGTTTCTCAGTTAAGGGAAGAACGATGCTGGGCTGCCGTTGTAAAAAAAATCCGTAATTGTAAATCCGGTAAATTACCGGTGGTAGGAACTCTTGTGAGTCCGCACGGGCAGGTACCACGACCCCGCCTATTTCTGCCGTGAAGCAGTAATGCGTTTCGGTTTGAAGGGTGGGGCAGCCGTTGTAGATGTTTATGGGCTCCAGTAACCACTTAACACCAGGTGGGTTGTAAGGTCATCCACACATATAAAAAAAATCTGAACTTAGCCCAGTTGGTTTTAGAAATTTAATGACATCATTCGTGCCATCATGAGCATCATGAGCAGAGGTTGTATTTTCCAAACCGTTCACGCCTCCAACGCTTTAAACAAATAAAATTGTTTCGTAAACTTTAATCGAAGCACACATATGTAATTTCCCCGAGGCCATTTCAAAATGAATAGATTTCACCCACGCAGTTCACATAGACCGCGTGGGACGCGTTTTAGATAGTAATTTGAGGTCTTTTCATTTCGTATTATTAATTTCAGTGTTATTATACCAATTTTTTCAAGAAACAAATAAGATTGTTCCTGAACGTTTTTTTGTTTCATGAAAATACAGGAAACATAATATAATTTGATTTCGATGTCGAAAATTAATAATCAATATCGTTTACCTACACGGCTTCCTGCCTAAGCGTTGTATTAGTGGAAGAACCGGGCGTGCCATAGGAATATTGAGTAAGTAGCCTACGGGAGCATCGGTCGCGGAACGACGACTGTAGAGTGAGAGAGACAGAGCATCATCTCAAGACTGCGAATCAATAAAGTCCACTCGTACAAGTTGGGCGGTGCAGCGGCTTGATATGGGTCACGGTGCATCCAGCCTTAAGATTATATATAGTTAATGGTTCTCACAAGGCAGCTATTTCACGGTCTTACGACAATGTTATGTCGACTAAGCTAAGCTATTATGAGTGCTGGAATATTATCGGCGGATCGGCATTCGTTCCGGATTCCGATAGATCCTTGGCTCGGCCTCGACATTCATGTCTTATCGGAGATGATTTTCGAAGCAATTTCCGTAAGCAATTGCAGGCGAGGCGGGACGAGAATTACGTCAGAACGTTTCTTGTTGGAAACGGTTGGTGTTTCGCATTTGCTGATGGCGATATTAAGGTCGGGCAAGTGCAGCGGTGTGCTTCCTGTCCCTACACGTTCTGGCGGCTCGACACCGGAATTTGATGGCAATTGTTGTTGAACACAAAGTGTCAGTGCCTATTGTGTCACACGTAGTATTTTGTGTTGTATTTACGATACGGAGTTTTTGTTGTGCTCGTTGATGTAAAACTTTTAAAGAACGTCTTAAACCTATAAAATTATTGTTCATTTGTTATTGATCGCATTTGAACCGAAAATTAGCAACGAAACCGGATGTTTGACTTAAGCTAGTGCACGATTAATATAAAGTCATCAAAAGTATTTATATATTTCGTAAAAAACGTTTTATTCTAAGCTTAATAGTATTACAATAAAAATCGGATCGCTTCAACTGGCACTTGATTTCCTGAAAGTGTTCCGACATTTATCAGCTTTTCCCGCTAAGTGCTACACAAGCTTTTAGCGTAGTCGAGTAGTGGCTACGAAGTGCTACGAATGTCTACGAATAAATCTCTCTACAAATAGATGTTTTCGGTGTTTTTTTTTTTTTAAATAATCGTTTAGTTCATTGATTAGAAAATTATAAACGAATTAGATATTTAATAAAATGTATTTATAACGTTATTTAATATCAGGTGGTCCTAAAACTTGGTACATATAGCCGCTAAATTCATAAAAAATATCCAAAATCATCTTTATTGATACCAGCAATGCCAGCAAGGGACGCAAGAGCATAGATGCTCTCGCGGCCTTTATTAGAGTTATTAGATCTTAAGGTAAATAGCGCCGGGGATATTGTTTAGTGGGTATTTAGTCCCAAGCTACCCATTGTCCCGCCACTCCAAGGCACGATTCTACCCAAATTCTTCAAGATAATGTTAATTAGAATCCAAATTTACGTTTCCAAGTATGTGCTCTCTACAAGTTTAGATGTTTATAGACTTTAATACTTAACTTAAAATCGGGCGAACCCTGAGGTCGTGCGTCCATACTACTAATAAAAAACATTAATTTAATTAAAAAACGACTATGAAATACAAGTCATATTAAATATTCAAACATTCTCTCTCAAAACTATGTTGGATCAGATAATGCGAACTAATACCGCGTCTATTTTGGCAACTTAGTAATATTAATCTAACGAAATTTCAAAGTTCTCACAACAAATAAGTTTGAAATATCTTAGTGCGCCGAGCTACTACGCCGTGTAATATTCAGACAGCGTGTATTCGCACTAACTATTCAAAACGTCTGATGCGACACCTGCTTCCAGGATAGTTCTATCGGCAGAATGTGGAAAACTTCAGAGCACGTGCGTCGTTTCGTCGCGAGCTATCTTCATAAACTGTTTTGTGCAACATTACCCGAATTGTTACTCTAATTACACTATATACTACTAATAAATTGGCTCACCGTTGTTAGCTAATTTTATTCATTGAATCGAAGTTTTGATTGGAAATGTTTGGAAAGCCATTGTACCTAATACATTATTAAAGGATATATTTAAACTGAATTTATTTAAGGTTAACAAGGAATTACGCTTTCCAAGTCAGTTTATGACTATTTAAGTATGTAGGTGCGTAATTAGTTTTTTTAATTGCTATACATTATCAAGCAACTAGTTTTTCAGTAAACACTTCAAAACATCGTTTATTTAACAAAGATTTCCAAATATAGTTTGGAAAAGAAAAAAAAGAAAAAATAAACGACTACAAGTCCGCATTATTATTTTCGTTTATTTGCATGTATTTCGATGAATATTTCTTCGGAGCACAGCGTACGCGTGCGTCACCAACATCCATCAATTAAAACGACTCGCACCTTTGAAATATCGTTCGTAATTATGAAACCGAGATCAATGATTTTTTTATTGGCTGTAGTACGCCGGGCTCACCTCGATTGCCTAATCCAGCCAGTCAATTGATCGACTCGCTTCCGTGGGTAACGAACTTCATGAAAAATGATTTTACTTCCTTCCCGGTGACAGAAGAATTATGGCACGAGATATTTTTGTGTTGACGAATACCTATTAGCAAATTCAGTGATTGTGTACTTTGAAAGTTTTTTTAAGGTAAAAAAATCGTATGATCTCTGTGTAATAAAAAAAAAACTAATAATCGTGTCTTTTAGCTCATAACCAAATGTGTCTCACTCGCTTTAAGTCATCTCGTATTCTTATCTATGAACTGAATGGCGTGAAATTCATAGAAAAATGTAAAAATGAAATACTTTGGTGAAAATGTCGCTGATTAATGAATTTAATGATAATAAAATCTACATTTTTTGACATAAAATAATTAAAACAGCACTCTATAGTAGACTAATACAGTCGTAAATTGTCTGTTTTCATTAGTAACAATTCCGTAACAGGAATTAATTCGTAGAACAATTCTGAATATGTGTTCAGAAATATGACGGACATTTGCACAGTGCATAAGTTTTTGTATGAAATTCTGCATATCTGTACAATATGATAGCGAAACTAGAATCTGAAGCCGAGTTGAACCAAAAGGGTATTTAAATTTTCCAAATTTCGGTTTTTATGGAAGCGTATATGGATGGGTAAATGGCGATATCAAAATTGTGTCTATTACTGCCGCGAAGAAGTTGTGCGTTCCAATTTGAAGAGTCGGAGAGACGTGAGTGCTGGCTTTTACGTTTTCTGTCGAATCCGATATGTGACACTCACTAGGTTGTGAGTTCGTTCGCTCATCTACATTTTTATTAACAGTTTAGGAATTAATGAATCTAATTTCAAGGCGTTGAAAAACAATTTTGTGCTTAAAATTTTCAGTTTTATTTACAGGAATTCTCTATTAGCACAGTGATAATTTTATTTTCGATCATGTGCAACTTAAAGCGGGTCAACAAACTAATTGATTACAGAATTTCAGTGTTATTCCTGTCAATTTTACGAAAAATAAACAATGCTAAAACAAAATAGAATCTCGGAAAGTACATGTGCCGTGAAATGCGGTAAACGATGAATTGCCTTTTGAGCCCGATCGTAATATACAATGTGTTTATATTTTATAACAAAAGCCATTAGTGCATTCGGTAACTAGGGCATTTGTGCGGTCGGGTCATTGCTCTCTGCCCAAACTGTAATACATAAACTGAACGACTTAACGATTTATTGCTTTATATGTATATGCGAGATTTCTAGTGTATCCGAATCGTAGATGAGTATGTAAGGTGTATCCGAATGCAATGAGTGAGTGATTGAAGTGATTTGTGATTGGTAGACGTATGAAATAGAACAATTGAAAGAGTGAATCGCATGAATGAGTTAAGCTCGCCTTTGTACATAGTATTTAGACATTCTTTAAATCTGTTTTATTGTATTTTCTTTTTGTGTACAATAAGTATAAAAAAATAAAAAAAGAGTATGTACTTAATTTAAAAAACGAAGAACATTGAACTGTACGAAGGACGCAGACACGAACATACACATTAAAAAAAGACTCCAAATTAGTAATGATTCGTACTCCCCTGGAATTCTACGTATATGTACATCGATACGGCTGGACGGCATAACGAGAAAATTCTTAGGCGGCGTAACTATGACAGTGGAAACATCACTATAATAGACTATCAAAGCTTACGAAAATAAAATTCATGCGAATCATTAAACGACTTTTTACTCCTTAGGGAAATGCAGACAAATGAAAGTCATGTTCGTATTAGATATAAAATCTAGTCGTGTTCAATAATGCATTTTTTTTATTGCTTAGATGTTTGGACGAGCTCACAGCCCACCTGGTGTTAAATGGTTACTGGAACCCATAGACATCTACAACGTAAATGTACCACACACCTTGAGATATAAGCTCTAAGGTCTCAGTATAGTTACAACGGCTGCTCCACCCTTCCAGCCGAAACGCATTACTGCTTCACGGCAGAAATAGGCGGGGTGGCACCTGTTAAAATATGTTTATTTATTAATATCAAAATAATAAGTTTAATTTATACTAGCGGCATCTAGTGGTCACAATATGTACTAGTAGTGTACCATAGTCAATTACCAAGAAATAAAGTACTTCATTCTCAACCGTCATCTCATTCGTTTCAATAGGTTATGGGCCCAGTGCAAAAGTGTTTCAAATAATTTTATATAATTTTTTATCGTGTATCAGAAAATAAATTATAATGTCGTCAGGTAGTTATTTATTAAATGTGCCGAAATTAAAAGGACGCGAAAATTATGACGACTGGGCATTCGCAGCAAGAAACTTTCTTATCTTGGAAGGCATAGACATCGACGCCATTCCGGTTGATTTGAGTCATGCCGAAGACCGAAAAGCGAAAGCAAAACTCGTCATGACCATTGATCCCAAGCTATATGTGCACATCAAAAATGAAACCAAAGTCAAGGATTTGTGGCAGAAACTACAAAAGTTATTCGATGACAGCGGGTTCACAAGAAAAATCAGCCTACTTCGAACACTGATATCCATTCGACTTGATAATTGTGAATCCATGACAAGTTACGTAAGTCAGATAGTGGAAACTGCACAAAGACTAAAAGGTACAGGGTTTGAAATTAATGAGGAATGGATCGGATCATTGCTGTTGGCGGGGCTGCCAGAAAAGTTTGCCCCGATGATTATGGCAATAGAACATTCCGGAATTGCCATAAATTCTGATGTCATAAAAACCAAATTGCTTGATATGAGTTCTGAGGTAGGTGACCATGACTCAGAAATTGCATTATGGTCGAAACAAAAACAAAGGGTAGAACAAAATTTTAATAAAAAATTTGAAAAACCAACTTCAAATTACACGCAAAATGTAAAAAAGATTATAAAATGCTACAAGTGCAAGAAAATTGGCCATTTTAAGAATCAGTGTCCTGAATTGAAAGAAAAGCAAGTAAACGCATTTAGTGCTGCTTTTTTTCATAGTGAATTTAATAGGGAAGACTGGTATATCGACTCAGGGGCTAGTGCTCATATGACATCAAGCAAAGAAAACTTATTGCAAGTGAGAAAAGTACACGATATGAAGGAAATTATTGTTGCAAATAATATGACTGTGCCAGTAGTGTGTGCCGGAAATTCACAGATTACTACTGTTGTGAATAATTCTCAGTTTGATATTAAGGTAAACAACATTTTATACATACCTAATCTAACAACAAACTTATTGTCAGTAAGCCAGTTGATAGCAAGAGGAAACAAAGTTTCTTTCAAAAGTGATGTATGTTATATACATAATCAACGAAATGAGCTTATTGGAATAGCAAATCTACAAAATGGTGTGTATAAGTTGAATACAGTAAGATCAGAGAAAGTGTTGGCGGCAGCAGTTCAGACTACAGATGCAAAACAGTGGCACAGAAGATTGGGACACATTAATAGTAATGATTTGCAGAAGATGAAAAATGGTGCTGTAGACGGAATATCGTTTGATATGAAGGCTAATATAAAAAAATCCAACTGTCAAGTATGTTGTGAAGGGAAACAGAGTCGTTTACCGTTCCAATTACGAAACCATAGAAGTACAGAATTGCTAGATTTAGTTCACTCAGATCTGTGTGGGCCTATGGAGGTTCGATCGATTGGACAGGCAAGATATTTTCTATTGTTTGTTGACGATGCTAGCAGGATGGCTTTTGTATATTTTATAAAGGAGAAGAATCAGACTCTACAGCGTTTCAAGGAATTTCAAAAAATGGTTGAGAATCAAAAAGGAACAAAGATAAAAACATTGAGAACCGACAATGGAGGGGAGTTTTCTTCAGATATGATGGAAAATTATCTGATAGATAGTGGAATTATCCATCAGAAGACGAACCCATATACTCCGGAGCAGAATGGTCTCAGCGAACGTTTCAACAGGACTATAGTTGAACGTGCAAGATGTTTATTGTTCGAGGCCAAACTGGATAAAAGTTTTTGGGCAGAAGCAGTTAACACGGCAGTATACTTGAAAAATAGATCACCGGCTTCAGGTTTGGACCAAAAGACACCGATTGAAGTATGGACAGGACAAAAACCTGATCTCAGTCATGTCAGAATATTTGGGAGCCCAGTAATGATGCATGTTCCTAAAAATAAAAGATTGAAATGGGACAAGAAAGCAGTTCAATTCATATTAGTGGGGTATCCAGAGAATGTGAAAGGCTACAGATTGTATAACTTAGAAACTAGAAAAATATGTACCAGCAGAGATGTCATTGTAATGGAACCAGATACTACTCAAATAGAAATAAACGAAGGACAGATAGAAAAACAGCAGTCAGCACAAGAGGAAAGTTCTACTGAAGAAAGTGAAATAACATTGACAAATCAGGATGATCCCACTTATGTATATGATTCAGAAAAAAGTACAACTTCTACTGAAGGAGACTCTTATCAGACATTATCTGAAGAAGAAGAGCTATCTGAGAAAGAAGAGCCTCGATTGGTGGAAAAGCGTACCAGGAAACCTCCTGAAAGGTATGGTTTTACCAATCTTTGTATTTCAGATGAACCAGAGTCTTGGTTTGAAGACATAACTTATGATGAAGCTACCAACGGTCCAGAGAAAGACAAGTGGCAGCAGGCTATGTCTGATGAACTTCAAGCGTTTGAAGACAACCAAGCGTGGGAGATTGTTAAACAAGAGGAGGCAGATAGAGTAGTACAGTGCAAATGGGTGTTCAAGAAAAAGCTAGAAAGCAATAACAGTGTTAGGTATAGAGCTAGACTTGTAGCGAAAGGTTACACTCAGCAGCATGGAGTAGATTTTAACGAAACTTACTCACCAGTGCTTAGATACTCTACACTTAGACTTCTGTTTGCATTAAGTGTAAAATTCCATTTTGAAATCTTTCATCTTGATGTAGTTACAGCATTTTTAAATGGTTTTTTAACAGAAAATGTGTACATGTACGCACCTCCTAGCTTAAATTGTCCAAGTAATTGTGTTCTTAAACTTAAAAAAGCAGTTTATGGTTTGAAGCAGTCTGCTAGGGCATGGAATACCAGAATAAATGATTATTTAATAGACATGGATTATGTAAAGTCAGTTTCAGAACCATGTTTGTATAGTAAAAAATGTAAAAATGAGCAGATTATCATTGCAATATTTGTTGATGATTTTTTCATTTTTTCTAATAGTAAGACTATGACTAATGATTTCAAGAAAAAGCTAATGTCAAAATTTAAAATCAAAGATTTAGGTAAAATAAAAAGGTGTTTAGGCATGCGAGTGAAATATGAAAATAATTGTATCACCATTGATCAGGAACAATTTGTAAAACAAATTCTTAAAAAGTTTTATATGAATGATTGTAATACAAAAGATGCTCCAATGGAATGTAATTTGAGATTAAATAAGGCAGAATGTGTTGACAAACAGTTTCCCTATCAACAGCTTATAGGAAATCTTATGTATTTGTCAGTATTAACGCGTCCAGATATATCATACAGTGTGAGCTATCTTAGCCAATTTAATAATTGTTTTACTTCAGTTCATTGGCATCATGCAAAAAGAATTTTAAAATATTTACAAAAAACTAAGTCTTACGGTTTGAAGTTTACTAAAGACACTTGTAATTTAGAAGGCTTCGTAGATGCTGATTGGGCTTCAAATAGTATAGATAGGAAATCCTACACAGGTTTTTGCTTTAAATTGTCAGGCTGTGTAGTATCCTATGAATGCAGGAAGCAACAAACAGTAGCGTTGTCAAGTACTGAAGCCGAATACATGGCCATTGCTGAGGCATGTAAAGAAGCAATATATTTAAAAAGTATTTTATCAGATATTGTTGATTGTAATTATACTGTTGTAATCTATAACGATAACCAGGGAGCTCAAAAGTTGACGGAAAATCCTTTGTTTCACAAACGAACTAAGCACATAGATGTGCGCTACCATTTTATACGAGAAGCAGTTTCTAATAAGCTTGTAAAAATTGTTTATCTGTCAACGTCTGAGATGCCCGCCGATATATTAACGAAAAGTCTAAGTGGTGCCAAACATAACTATTTAGTAAAATTATTAGGAGTTCAAAAAGTTTAAAAACGTCAAGGTCAAGTTGTTGTTCTTGATTTTGTTGTTAATTGATATTAGATTATTTTGATAAGTGGTGCTGTTAAAATATGTTTATTTATTAATATCAAAATAATAAGTTTAATTTATACTAGCGGCATCTAGTGGTCACAATATGTACTAGTAGTGTACCATAGTCAATTACCAAGAAATAAAGTACTTCATTCTCAACCGTCATCTCATTCGTTTCAATAGCACCTACCCGTGCGGACTCACACGAGGTCCTACCACCAGTAATGCATTTTCCGTATTCAATAGTTTCACACTAGACTTTTATACTGTGTTTAAAAATCTATGCTAGACGTATGAGAGGTCTTGAGACCTTAGAACTTGTATCTCAAGGTGGGTGGCGCATTTAGCTTGTGGATGTCTATGGGCTCCAGTAACCACTTAACACCGGCTGGGCTGTGAGATCGTCCACCCAACTAAGCATTAAAAAAAAAAACAAGAATAAATACGCACAGGTTTTTTAATTACGTAGACGAGTGAATGAGCTCACTGCTTGTAAAGTGGTTACCGGACTACAACTATTTTCAACAAAGAACCTAACTCCAACTTAGGATTTCCTGGACTATGGGAACCAGAAACTGATCTATATATTTAAATATGTTTTAAATACATATCCGTAGCAAATTTGTTCGTGCCACAAATGTTTGCTCGACATGTGAACCGAATCTACGATCCTCAAATCAGCGGTCATGGGCACCATCAACTCATTCCGCTATGCCAATTAATGTTAACTGTTTTTAATTAGTATTTGTTTTATTGTAATTTTTCGTGTGGTTGAATAAAGCTTGAACGTAGAAGGGGCGAGGTAGAGACCGTTGGCGCAAGGGTGTGGAGCAGCAATCCACCATTGCTGTTTACATTATACCTCCCGTTATATTATTATGATTTATTGCTCAATCGATGCGCCTCCCGCAAACAAACTCGGTAATTTCGACGAGATTTTGCACAAAGCTCAGTGCGCTCTGGAATTTCAACAGGAATTTTAAGGAATCATTGCTTTGAAGTTATACATATAAGATGCGTGACGTTAAATAAAAAGAATGTGGTTATTGACTATAATTTTTTTCATTGTTTTTACGGTTTTAAGACACAATTTAAAACTACTTGTT
The DNA here is from genome assembly GCF_030269925.1 of Bombyx mori. Lineage (NCBI taxonomy): Eukaryota > Metazoa > Arthropoda > Insecta > Lepidoptera > Bombycidae > Bombyx > Bombyx mori. The sequence continues at coordinate 13,352,727 of NC_085111.1, forward strand.
TGGTTTTGCGTTTTTTTATTTTCATTAAACCGCTATACCTCACTATACTATAAGTTTATTATTTTTGAAGTGAAACGCAGTCAGCATTATATACAAATAAAATAAATAACCGGAAGAACGAATCACGCACGGTCATCCGCTCACACGAATGTTTGCCCGATGTGAGTATCGAACCTACGACCCTGGGCGCAACAGAGTCAGGGTCGCTAACTATTGCACCACCGGGTAAGTCAAATGTCGAAGTACAACATCTTGCTTGTTTGTCACTACGAAAATTGTAAACTATTCGAAGCTGGAACCGTAAATGTTGTTGTAATTATGTTTATTATTAAACGCGTATTTACATTGCATTATAAATCTTACGACTCTTAGGATAGGATTAATATTACAATAATTATACTAAAAATGCCATGAAATATAGTTGCTGATGGCGGTATTTGCAACTCACACCATCAGTGGTTAAAGCTACATAGTGAAATACCTCCTCACTATACACGCCACGTCATGATAAACACTTTCGTTACCAAGCAATTGGCTTAGCTGGAAATCGAAAGTTTTTTTAAAATGTTAGACTAAGCTTTCAAAACATGCACTGACGCGTCATGTAAAAATGTATATGGCCTTTGTAGACAGAGGAGCATATCATCGTTGCAAATTTAAAACCTCTTATGTGATATTTTGGCCCAAAATGATGTTTTCATATATTATGAAAGTTATTTTGAATACCTATACTCAGAAAAAATACCCATGTACATATCTCAATATTTCACTTTATTACGCGGCAATCTTATAAAAAATCCAAAGTGTCAGTTTGCATTTTATTGTAGATCAAAGTATATAATAAGTATGTATTAAAAATATATTTGCATATTTTTTTCAGGAGGTAGATGTTGTTTGTAAGTGTAGTAGTTTTCGGGAAAATCTAATATTTCCCGAAAACTACATTTAAACACATAGGAGATTTTAAATTTGCAATGACGATAGTGGCCATCAGATAGTCAGTGGTTACGTTGCTCATGGATGATGGCGATTTCATTGAGTATTCTTCGCAAGTGTTGTTTGAAGAAGGATGTCATAACGCTTGGGAAACAACGTAGACAGTTCAATCCAGAGCCGGATATTACGTGGTTAAAGGGGTTTCTGGAAACACGCGATCGCGATCGATGACCCAGCGGTTCCAGATAGTATGAACTAATTTCACTCTGATAAAGAACGAACCTCAAAGTATTACACAACAGGATCATCAAAACATACTACAGCTTTTTTTTATTGCTTAGATGGGTGGATGAGCTCACAGCCCACCTGGTGTTAAGCGGTTACTTGTGCCCATGGACATCTACAACGTAAATGCACCACCCACCTTGAGATAAAGTTCTAAGATCTCAGTATAATTACAACGGCTGCCCCGCCCTTCAAACCGAAACGCATTACTGCTTCACGACAGAAATAGACAGGGCGGTGGTATCTACCGGCGCGGACTCACAAGAGGTCCTACCACTAGTTTAAAATCGTTCTGAAATAACGCTATTGTGAAAGTGACAATACAACAAGAGTACTACTAGAAAGCTACAGTATATTAACTTGTTTCAACATTCAGAAGAAACACTGTTAATTCCCAGGAAAGCTTCGGATGTTTCACTTAATTTTACAACACACCGAATTGTGGATGCTCAGTCGGAGCTCGCACAAACACAGAGACGAGTGCATTCAGGCTACGTGCAGACCGATATTGCTCGCTTTTGAATCTAGTTTAAGCAATATTCGTTCTATTATACATATTGTTACGCGCTGGGGTTCGGGATAAATAAAAATTCTACCGAATCAACTAAAAACTGTATTCAACACTTAAAAGACTTAAACACTCCACAAACACTTTAAAATTCTCAATTCGCTTCTTCCGCTTCGCTTCAGGTGATTCGTTCGCTGTTCCGTTTCCAGTAGTTCCGATTCCTGACTGACTGCGTGCCATCTCTACAACACTTTATAGCCGATACCTCATCCCTAGAATTATCGAGAATATTCCACACATCTTAGTATTGTGTTTCTGCTATCGGACAATAGATGGCGTTGTACTTCTCGAGCGTTCTAGGTACTACTAGATCCTTCGACATTCATTCGACTATTCAGCGATAGATGGCGTTACTCTTACCGGCGTAATAATTTTATTATGTAAGTACGTGTAAGGGAGAAATCGATCATGCAATGTGGTATTAGCTTTGTTGTTTAACGTCATGTATTAAAGATGTGCTATTTAATGAAACCTGATCAATAAAATGTATATTTTGGGAATGGAGGGGATGGAGATGTTTTCGCAAACCGAATATTGGTAAGGAATTTGTATAGCAACGTGAACAATGACGTCATAATTCGATACATTCTTTTCTCTATCGAGCATGAAATCGAAACATTTATTACTGAGCTGATTTTAATACGGTTTTCGTTAAGGCTTCCTAGTTCAAAACGAACGATTATTCGAAACATTTATTTTTAGCCAGATTTTTGAGCGCGATTCAGGTATCTGCCAAATTTATTATTGTTGTCGATAGATATGTTAGTACTGTTTTTATTATTTCTGCGTGTTTATTATTCAAACAATACAAACATGTTTTCGAAGAAACAAACGATTGGTACTTGCAATAAGTTTGTATCTAAGAATATCACATTGACGAAATAAAATCCAACCAGCCCACTGAGTTTCTCGCCGGATTTTCTCAGTGGGTCGCGTTTTCGATCCGGTGGTAGATTCTGCGAAGCACTGCTCTTGCTATGGCCAGTATGAGCATCACTCTGGCTTGAACCCCGTGAGCTCACCTACTAGTTAAGGTTACGCTGAAATAGCCTCTCAAGGCTATCAGCTCCGGTAGGAAAAAAAAATCTAAAGCAACTCTGTACGAATCAACAAAGTGCGATGCACAAATGGCGGTAGGTAGTAGCTATAGTAGGTGCCTTGGAAAATTAAATAAAGGTATAATATAGTATACATAGAGCACGCTATTAATTCAATTTACAAGAAAGCTGCAAAGCGTTCAATTGAAGCGTGCTGATGGAATTCCGTATCGGGTACAAATCACAAAACATTCCGATGCCCTGGTTAATTGAATCCTGTAGGCCTTCATTAGACGGGCGGGGGACGAGTCGACAAAAAGCAACTTTTACAGGAAGGAGAATCGCGTAGTTCGGACAAAAACCACAAATGACATTCGGGCGGTGTGGCCCGGATCGAATAATTACGTTTGCGTCGCGGCAGCTCACCCTTAACTTGGCTTTCACACACCGACAAACTTCCTACCCCAGTTTATACTGTCTTCAATTATGACATGCTCTCCAAAACGTAAGTACGCACTTTAACTTTTCAAAGCACGAGTGCTTAGTCGTGACATGTTTGTTGACGAGGCTATCTTCTGATGTGTTTTGGATGTATAATAATGCTGCTTATGTAATCGATAAAAATATTTTCATTACAAGATATTTTAAGTTTCAAACGTATTTCATTCCGGGTGGAATTGCTAAGTTTGCATAAGATTGAAAGTTGACCGAGAACGAATGGAACTAGTTGAGATTCAAAAGAATTCCAATATGTCGGGGTGCTGCATGGCAAATCGCGAGAAGTAGCCGCCGGCGGGGAAGCGACTACATCACACTAGGCGTTGTATTCTGAAAACTATTTTAATATTGCATTGTCGTCTGTGAAAAAGTTTAATGCTTAAGTTCAAATTTTATTCTGCATACATAAAGAATCAAATCGTGGAATCGACTGTAAGTTAACTAATTTGAATTGAATAAGAACTATGATATTAATTAATCCGATTGTTCAATAAATCGGGCGATTTACACTAGTACATAAGCACACGAGTTGTTTTTTTTTTAGGACGTCTATTAAATCCGTTTTTCTGTACAATCCAACGCAAGATGGATCAAAGATTATAAATATTCAGCTGATCGTTTGAGAAAAAGGTTTCTTTTCTGCAAAATTAAAACGAAAGCATGGTGGCTAGTTGAAGTATAAGTTTTTGCAGAATAAGAGCACAGGCTCGCAGGAGGCGCCGCCTACACTGCGCTGCCGACGAACTTGGGAGCCGACCATCGCGGAATATGTTAATGCCAGAAGTCGTGACAGTCGCCGCAATATCTTCCCACTCCGCAATTCGCGGCCCCGGCCTCATCGTTAACACATTCCTATTGTGGTTTACTTCGAATTCGAAACGAGCCGGATTTATTTCGTTTCGGTTTGTTTATGGACCCTTTTTATTGCAGTCTTTATGTGAATATTGTGGCCGTATAAATTACGTATGACAAAGAGCGTGTAAAGTCACCTACGTTCTTAGATCGTTTGTTTTATCAGTCTCGCGGTTATCTTCGTTGGCTTCGGTTTGAATTGTAATCCTAAACGGCTATTATAATACTATTGAGGATGTATGTACTTGTGTGTTGTACTTACCATAACCGCGTTAATTTTGAAGTCCATGTAGTTCTTCACCTCGGCCGCAAGTTCTCGCACCAGCAGCAGGCCATCTTTTCGGACAACGTCTACGTTGTACTCGTGGTATTTCTGTGTACATTAAATTGGTAAAATTTAATACCATATCTCAATTTTAAAACGAAGAAAATATGATAGTATATAAAAAATAATCAAATTAACATGTAGGTATTCATATTTATCGTTCCGTATATGAGAAGCTGAATTTGGGAAATCGAGTAGTATCATTGGTCACTTTTTAGCATATTTTTGAAGTTTGAATTTCGATATTTATATTGTTTATATCGATTGAGTTACATCGACATTTATATAGGTTTGTTGTAAAATAACTATAATATAAAATTGAACATGTTAAAATTAAGACAATTTGCGAATTGCCATGTGGCAACACTGCTAGGGGGAGCAATGGCGTTAGTGGGGACGAGGCATATTAAAAGCGGCGAAGACCGAAGTAAAGCGGGTAGTTGAGAAAAAACGTAAAAGGCTTTGTAGACAAACTTTGTAGTGAGTACGCACGTAAATATTTGTAAAAGTGTAATTGCGAATAAATCGATACAGAACTATGTAAACTGCTCCAGTCAGTGTATAATTTCCTGTTTGGTGGAAGCGTACTTTACAATATAAATTTCTTGCGAACAATGATCAAGTGTAGTAATATTAGAAGGCTGTTAATAATTGTACTAGCACAATATCCATGCGAGGCATCCGTAATTTAGCGCTTTCACGGGCACAGAAGTACATTGGCAAGCGTGTAGCGTTCGCATAATTTGCGAAAATGACAACAATCGTGTCGCATTCGCGCTACATTACACGCTGAGTTATTGGTTTCCAGCGGCGCGGTCGGAGGGCGGGGGGCGAGGCACGCCGCGGTCGAGACCTGTCAAATTTAAAAATGGAGCGAACACATCCGGAATTCGGCGGATGTTGGATGCCAAATTATTGTTATTCGGAAGAGGCTGTGTGCCTGTTTTGCGTTGTAATTCAATTTCGGCGGTGCTCCGTGTCGCCTTTTGTTGTACTATCAAATCTAATGAGATAAGGTCGCCTTATTTTTTTCCTACTTAATTTTATTGATGTTAGAATTTCATAAAGAAGGCTATATATACGACTGCGAGGCTATTTCAATTAAGGATGAGTAGGACGTGAGCTCACAGGCTCAACCTGGGGGACTTGCTAACACAGCCATAGTAAGAGCAGTTTCTTTCGCAGAATTTAACACGCGAAAATGCGATCCACTGAAAAGATTGGGCGAGTAACTCAGTGGGTTGTGGCTAAGTTACATGTCGAACTCTTTATTGTAATCGACGATCAGTTCGAAGAGTTCGGTGACCAGTGCTTGTAGAGCCTAAAAGCACCGAAAGTGAATCCGGGGGATCCGACAAGATATGTTTGGATGACGGTGATTCACCCGTCGCCTGGGTCAGAAGTGCAACTGCGTTAACATATCGTTTCAGTAAATTATGTTATAGCAGGAATGAGTATACGATCTCATGATCTCATGATCCACCCGATTTCGTGTTTCACCAACGTGGGAATGAGATAAAAATTGCACTAAATATCATTTATAGTACAGTAACAATAGCAGCGACCTTCAAATAAACTAAACGCGTGATTCTTTTGCGCAGACGGTGGTAACGATACGTGGACGGTGGTAGCCCACACTACTAGTGTGATAACACACGCTTTTCATCCTGTATATCAATGACATGCTGTCTATTGATGGCATGCATTGCTATGCGGATGACAGCACGGGGGATGCGCGATATATCGGCCATCAGAGTCTCTCTCGGAGCGTGGTGCAAGAGAGACGATCAAAACTTGTGTCTGAAGTGGAGAACTCTCTGGGGCGAGTCTCCGAATGGGGTTAATTGAACTTGGTTCAATTCAACCCGATAAAGACACAAGTTTGCGCGTTCACTGCGAAGAAGGACCCCTTTGTCATGGCGCCGCAATTCCAAGGAGTATCCCTGCAACCTTCCGAGAGTATCGGGATACTTGGGGTCGACATTTCGAGCGATGTCCAGTTTCGGAGTCATTTGGAAGGCAAAGCCAAGTTGGCGTCCAAAATGCTGGGAGTCCTCAACAGAGCGCAGCGGTACTTCACGCCTGGACAAAGACTTTTGCTTTATAAAGCACAAGTCCGGCCTCGCATGGAGTACTGTTCCCATCTCTGGGCTGGGGCTCCCAAATACCAGCTTCTTCCATTTGACTCCATACAGAGGAGGGCCGTTCGGATTGTCGATAATCCCATTCTCTCGGATCGTTTGGAGCCTCTGGGTCTGCGGAGGGACTTCGGTTCCCTCTGTATTTTGTACCGTATGTTCCATGGGGAGTGCTCTGAGGAATTGTTCGAGATGATACCAGCATCTCGTTTTTACCATCGCACCGCCCGCCACCGGAGTAGAGTTCATCCATACTACCTGGAGCCACTGCGATCATCCACAGTGCGTTTCCAGAGATCTTTTTTGCCACGTACCATCCGGCTATGGAATGAGCTCCCCTCCACGGTGTTTCCCGAGCGCTATGACATGTCCTTCTTCAAACGAGGCTTGTGGAGAGTATTAAGCGGTAGGCAGCGGCTTGGCTCTGCCCCTGGCATTGCTGAAGTCCATGGGCGACGGTAACCAATCACCATCAGGTGGGCCGTATGCCCGTCTGCCTACAAAGGCAAAAAAAAAAAAAAAAGAAGATTTCGAAGGAGTGACTCAGGAATTTCATCTTGACATGGTTTACGTTTTGTATCAAACCGAAACTGAAGCTGACGAAACACACGCTAAGCTTCCAGCAAGATCAATATTATGAATTAAACTCCCCAAAACAGTCCTAAAGATAGTAGTTTAATTATCATAACTAGGTGAAAGTGGAGATAGGGTCAAGGCCGGTCGTAGCCGGATATTTGATTTGTTCTCTGCTGATAGCCCGGCTCAGATAGTAGGTGAGGGGATAGGATGGTATCTGCAGTCGCATCAAGACTGCCGCTCGGTGCCTTGCAGTATGAATCGTAAGGGCATCGGCGTATTTTGATGCGAATTTTAACGAACGTTAACATACAAATAGTTTATCTGCTACGTTTCGGTTCGAAGGGTAGGGCTGTCGTTGTATTATGAAACTGAGAACTTGGAACTCATGTCTCAAGGTTGGTGGCGGCATTTACGTTGTCAATGTCTACGGGCTCCGGTAAATATTTAACACTAGGTAGGCCATTCGATCGTCCACTTATTTAAGCAATAAAAAATATTAAAGCGCTTGAGAACAATGATTCGCACAATAATTAAATTCATTTAAAAAGGATTAGTTTCTCGAATCCGTGTCCAGAGAAAAAAAAAATTGTTCGATTATCACACGTTCACAGGATTAATTATAATCAATGAAGAAAACCGCATCGATTATGTGAAAACCTTATTATACTCATAAAGTTTTTCATTTTATTTAATAAAATTTCCTCTTAGTATATCCTCCAACTTGAGTTCTTTGAAAATAACGAGTATTAAATATTTGACGTAAACTCAATACATATGATATCATTCATCAGATGTTAAATCAATCCACTGAATCGGTTAAGACCGTGACCGAATTAAGTAGTCTCTTTTATTGCTACCATTCGAAATTCGAAACCTAACAAAGTGGTGAAGTAAGTCGTCGTGGCCTAACGGATAAGACGTCCGGTGCATTTGTGTTGAGCGATGCACCGGTGTTCGAATCTCAGGCGGGTACCAATTTTTCTAATGAAATACGTACTCAACAAATGTTCACGATTGATTTCCACGGTGAAGGAATAAATAACATTGTGTAATACAAATGAAAACTGCAAAATTATAATTTGCATAATTACTGGTGGTAGGACCTCTTGTGACTCCGCGCGGGTGGGTACCACCACCCTGCCTATTTCTGCCGTGAAGCAGTAATGTGTTTCGGTTAGAAGGGTGGGGCAGTCGTTGTAACTACCTATATACGTGAGACCTTAGAACTTATATCTCAAGGTGGGTGGCGCATTTACGTCGTAGATGTCTACGGGCTCCAGTAACCATTTAACACCAGGTGGGCTGTGAGCTCGTACACCCATCTAAGCAATTAAAAAAAAAAAAAACCTTACACTCAATTTACACGAGGGTAACAATACGATTTCTAGAATTGACACACAAAACCGGAGCTGGTTGGTATATTGTTCGGAACGTTTAATTTCGTTGCAAATTTAATCAGAACTGGGACGTTTTGGCTGAGAGTTGCATAATACCGTCGAGCGGCGGTCCTCGCGGGGACACATCGGCCAACAAGGAACCTAAATTCAATTAAGGCAGTTAATTTAATCCGCTTTGTATGTCAACACCGTCCTCAGTGGCACTGATTAATCCTGTTACCACAGCCTATTTATTATAATTCAATTATTCGCGGTTTTATTCGTTACGAAAATTTCGAGAATCTTCCATTTGAAAAGTTTCATTTATGAGTCATGTTTTATCTATCTTGGGACATCTCATCTCATTATTGGTATGCGCTGGGCCTTGAACGAAAATTGTGAAATATATTAAGAGCTGAGAGATGGCCGTTGTATGGATACCGATATTTTGAAATAACTAACTTAAGTATGCAAAATAATGAATGAACGCACCAAAAAAATCATATTCTGCAAAATGTTATTTTTTTCTAGAAACATCATGACTCCCTTTAGTGCCAAGGCGCGCTTTGTAGTTTTCCTTCAGTAAAGTGCGAAAGAAATTATAAAGAAATGCTTTGAAAAATATTCTTTCCTTCTTTTTAATATTTTTTTCTACACATTGCTATTTTTTAATCATTCAGAAATGTTTCCAGTACCTAACTGCGCTGTACAATAATAATTAATTTTGCTTTTTTTTCTCGAACGTTATAATTAAAAAAAAAATATATAGATTTCGCTTTCAATTTTAACCTATTATTTTTAATGAAGCATTGTGGTAAATTCTCAGAATTTATGTTCATACATTATGAAGGTCCATCATTAGCTGTACGATTAGTTTAGTTATTTCGCCCAAGATAATTGTATATCAGTGAGCAAGTCCCGTCCAATGTTTACTTATTCGTTAGATATATATTCGTATATAAATTTGGGAATCTATTAGCTATTAACTATTTCCAAACGATTTCTGTATAAAGAGTTTTTGAACGACATTTGTGACATTACGATACGATATGTTGTGTACCTATTGTAAGAACCGAAGAAATAAATCTTTATTTGAGTCGTCTATTATCAAAGGTGGCAATCTGTGAATTTGGACAAAAAAATGTTATTGATATGTCAATACTGATTGATTTGAATATAATCGTCTCCTTCAAAGAATACAGTTCAAAACCTGCATTAAATAAAGGTTAATACTTAACGTGTTATTTATCTAAGATGTCGTTCAGAAGAGTTTTGTGACTGCCAATGGAATACAAAGTCAATAATTCGTTTTCCTGATTTACCAATAATTGTCCAAAAGTCACATTGCCGGCTTTGATAATAGTCGACTCATTTATCATAAGGTAATTTTATTTAGACCAAAAACTCACGTATACATATGTAACGTAGACCCAATTGTGGAAACTCCCACGTACCACCCACCGAGCGTATTAGGTTTTATTAACTGTATAGGGGTAGACGTGCTCACGATTCACCTAGTATTCAGTGACTATTTAGATAAAACACGGGGTCGAAGCCATTGAATTGCATAACCTCTGCCCCACCCTTTCAAATCGGAACGCATAATTGTCTTGGAACAGAAATAAGCAGGATACTAGTATCTACCCGTGCGGGCATAAAATACGCCCAACTAACATTATGGTTGTGGATTGCAGTGTGCTGGTATAATGCTCAGAAAACCCAGTCCTTTATTGGGTTTGAATCTTTTAGGACACGATTTTCCGAGTGACTTTCCCAGGTCCCCACAACTTCCGCTCCTCTGTAGGAGTTGTGGTGTTACTGGCCTAGTAGTTTTTACTGGTGGTATGATCTCTTGTGAGTCCGCACGGGTAGATACCACCACCCTGCCTATTTCTGCCCTGAAGCAGTATTGCGTTTCGGTTTGAAGGATGGGGCAGCCGTTGTAACTATACTGAGACTTTAGGACTTATATCTCAAGGTGGGTGGCGCATTTACGTTGTAGATGTCTATGGGCTCCAGTAACCACTTAATACCAGGTGGGCTGTGAGATCGTCCACCCATCTAAGCAATAAAAAAAGTAACTTACCCACATAGCTGATAGTATTTTTACATACAGCTTCAATTCAATTGATGATAAATGATGTATGTGGAATATGAACAGAAAACATAGCAAAATAGTTTCATACGCCTAATATATGGTTATGGAGTCAGCAATAAGCAGCGGCCTGACTGTACTCCTAGTATTGCCGACCTCAATGAGCTACAGCAACCATTCACAATTAGGCGGACCGTACGCTCGTCTGCCTACAATGTCAATAAAAAAAGAAGACGATAAAGAATGAGTATATCAGAGGAAGTGTGAAAGTAGCCCAGGTAATCAACAAATTAAAAAGCAGACGGTTAGCGTGGCATGGACATGTGATGCGTAAAGAGAAGATGCATGTGACTAGGAGATGTATGGAAATGGTAGTGCAAGGTAGAGGGGGATGAGGTCGACCGAAGAAGACATGGATGGAGTGTGTGAATGACGATATGAGAGAGAGAGAGGAGTGAGTGTTGAGATGACGGCTGATAGAAGAGAATGGAAGAGAAAGATTAGCTGTGCCGACCCCACCTAGGGGGGTTAAGGTGGGGAAGAAGAAGAGAAGAAAACGTATATGGCGTTTAGTTTAATAAACTATTTATTAGAAATTTTCTTTTATCCAATTCGTGTTAATTCATGTTAAAATTTGATGTATTTAATGTTTAATTCAGTTAAACTCCTTTACTAGACAGAGAGAAAGGGAGAGGGTAGGTAAAAACCGCTTGGTCATGCGGCGGCATCGTTTCTTGCCAGAGCCGGACAGGATTTTCCACTTCGGCCGGACGTATTTGTGCGTTTCCTAACACAAGGGAACTCCATTTGTCCACAAAAAATGTGTACGGAAAAGGGCACGATCGCCGTGTCCCGTTTTCCTTTACACCGCTAAGGGATATGTGGTACTTTCTGTGAACGTATAGGGGATTCGTTTGTGCTACCTTTTAGTAAAACGAGGTTACGCGGGCAATCTGTTTTGTTAACGGCACCAATCGATAAACGCACTAATGGTATTTTTTATTTTTATTGCTTTGATGGGTGGACGAGCTCACACCCCACTTGGTGTTAAGTGGTTACTGGAGCCCATAGACATCTATAACGTAAATGCGCCACCCACCTTGAGATATAAGTTCTAAGATCTCAGTATAGTGACAACGACTGCCCCACCCTTCAAACCGAAACGCATTATTGCTTCACGGCAGAAATAGGCAGGGTGGTGGTACCTACCCGTGCGGACTCACAAGAGATCCTACCACCAGTTTGTTGAACAATGAAAGAAAAAAAAAACGTTTACATCATAATTTGTTCTAAACATCTCTTTTGTACTAAACGCGCTCGGTCTGCCTTATGACTTTTGCAAATATTTTTTTTATCTTGAATCGTTTTCGTGAAACTTTCAACGCCAAGTCAATACGAATTTACGGTTCTTTGAGAATATTCTTAAAAAAATTACAGGCTTTTGTATGAAAACCGATAGATAAGTGCTTGCCTCGGAACATAGTGGAGAATTTTCATCGTACTTATTGTTCTTTTGTATGTACCTACGTAGATGCGACGGCGAACAAAGGCTTTTTGTTGTTCTAGTCTTCATACACGTAGCTTAGATATACGTAGCGGGTGCTTAGAGTGCCTAGACCTACGAATACCAATTTGAAAACAAAATTGATCTGAATTTCGTGATCTCTGATATTGTGTACGGTCGCAAAGGTTTGAAGAATTAATTATAACTAGAGGTCCCGCAGTAGTCGAAATTCGACTATAATTAATTGGAATTGTAAGTTTTTACACTATTATGATTGTATTTTATACTTCTATAATCACAAATTTCGCCAAGACTACACTATAAAAAATATGAACAAAGACAAACAATATTTAATCTATTCTCAATTTGACAACAGACGTCAAGAACAAAAGTTTGACAATAAATAAATAGTATGCATGCGTGTGTGCGTCAAATACATGGTATGTATTGTGTGTAATGTTTTCTTTATTGATTTAATGTATCTTTTATGCATTATTTGAAAAAAATATTAGCATTGTGCACTTCTTCTCTATATTCTCTATAAGTGTGGAAAATTTCATACTCCTCCGTCCGCGCAATTTTCGTAAAAAGGGATACAAAGTTTTTGCTTCACGTATTAATATATAGATATGTAGCTGTTGAATGTATTATTTATTTAATTTATATTTTAATGTACTAAGACATTAAAAAAGGTGTATATAAAATAATATAAAGAGAGATAACGAGTGTGATGAAAGGATATGTAATAAATGTTACACAAAAATATATGAAATAGACACATGTTCAAATAAATACATGAGCAAATTATGAAGACAAAAAATTATCTTCTATTCGTATTTTAAAGGCGTCTAATACAGAATCTATCGCGTATGTAATGTAACATAAATGTAAAACACTTCTTCTTCTTCTAATATGTGTTTGAAAATGAAAAAAAAAACAAAAGGAATCAACGATTAATTAAAAATATAACTACAGATGTAATTAAATTTCAGTATGGCTCGACGTCTTGGAATTTCATATTCTCGTTAGAATGCTCAGATTGAGCTCCGGGAAGATTCGTTTCGTTGTAAAACTTCATTTTAAGTTAGCCCGAAGCTAAAGCTTTTGTAAAAATTCTCTCCTCGTTTAATTAAGTGAACGAGTGAAACGTTGTATGAACACCTTTTGTGTAGACTAACACGTAATTTACGTTTTTAATAAACCCGTAATGGAATACCTTAATTATTAAATAAGAACAAAAAATACGATGATGAGGGATCAAATATTTAATACTTTTAGCGGACGTAATTCAGTGAACCAACGAATCCAGGTCTTCTAGTAATGATCGTATTTTATTTGCGAATGTTTTGTGGTTTCTTATTAACTAAACGTGTGTTGATTCCATAATTCAAAAATGGAATTTATCCTACCTAAAATATATGTATATACTAGCGAACCGCTCCGTCTACGCTCGCGCCTTTAACAAAAATTTCAAAATAAAAAATTATAATACACACACATTAACCAAATATAACCTTTTGTGTAGACTAACACGTAATTTACGTTTTTAATAAACCCGTAATGGAATACCTTAATTATTAAATAAGAACAAAAAATACGATGATGAGGGATCAAATATTTAATACTTTTAGTAGACGTAATTAAGAGAACCAACGAAACCAGGTCTTCTAGTAATGATCGTATTTTATTTGTGAATGTTTTGTGGTTTCTTATTAACGAAACGTTTCATGAATCCACAATTCAAAAATGGAATTTATCCTACCTAATATATATATATACTAGCGAACCGCTCCGTCTTCGCTCGGGCCTTTAACAAAAATTTCAAAATAAAAAATTATAATACACACACAGAAAATTATAAAAGTAGTTTGAATAATTTATTATTATTTTAATGAACTTTTATTTTCATTTAAATAATATTTGTTTTTATCTATTTTTTTATTATTTTTATATTATTATTTTTCTAGTTTTCGTATCATTATTGGAGTTTTAGTAAAGATCCCTAATTGTTTTCAAAAAAGATTATAGCCTATGTCACTCGGGAATAGCGTAGCTTCCAAACAGTGAAAGAATTTTTCAAATCGGTTCAGTAGTTTCGGAGCTTATTCAATACAAACCAAAAAAAACAAATCTTTCCTCTTTATGATATTGTTATATATTATATTATAAGTAATATTATAGTATATAATTCAAAAATAGAATTTACCATACCTAAAAAGTATATATATATATAAAATAATATTACTATTAAAACGAACATTCTGTATTCTTTTTTTTTGTTGTAGAAATTCGAGTCCATTATGGTAGGTATGTAACATTTGATCGAGCCCAGCACCTGTGCCGCGCTCCCGTCCGTTCGTATTACATAGGAGGTTTTATATTTAATTTCTTTCCGTCTTTATGCTTGTTCCATTTAGAATATCTTGAAAAGAAAATATTCAAACGTATCCCCAATGCCACTTGAAAGCTTCAAGGCAATCTGTCTGTTCATTTTAGACTCATTTTCAATTAAGGAAAGGTAAGGAAAGAAGGCCTTTGCAATTTATGATCGAAAATATGCTATTGGATAAGAGGTTCTCAGTATGTGTTACCATACATTAAGCGACTGAGTTATAAATATGAACTAGCTGACCCGGCAGACTTCGTAGTGCCTCAATCGATAAGTAAAAGACCTAAACTTTTGTATAAAATAAACTTAAAACAAACAACAGGAATCCGTCCTACGGGGGACACATCAAAGGAAAAACAAAATTGTTATTTTTATTTAATTACGAGCATTTTCATATTTATCTACCTTTTAAACCTTCTCTGGGCTTCCACAAATAATTTAAGACTAATTAATTAGCCAAATCGGTCCAGCCGTTCTCGAGTTTTAGCGAGACTAACGAACAGCCATTCATTTTTATATATGTAGATTGTTTTTTGTGGCCTTCTTTTAATAAATATTAAAAGAAGGCTTTTGCAATTCAAGATCGAAAATATCTTATTGGATAACAGACCCTCAGTATGTATTACCATATGTTAAACGACTGAGCTATATGAATTAAGTTTTTCTACGAGCTAGTGAAATGAATGTTTCGGGCTCCCATTGTCCGTGCAGCGGATGTACCCAGCAAGCCTAGTGGAGCTGACAAAAGTCGAGTTTAACCTAATTTGTTTCTCTTCTCGCAGTCGTGAAGGCTACACCGCACTGGGTGTAGGTTAGCCTTTGTATTCAACTGGGACAAGGTAAATAATGGATATGTATGTACCTGTTCGCCAAGTTCAGGAACGATGAAATTATTGTTACTAGTGGCCCCGCAGTAGTCGAGATTCGACTATAATTAATTGAAATTATAAGTTTAAACATTATTATGGTTCTATTATCAAACACTATTATATTTCGATAATATAATCACATTGTTCGCCAAAACTGCACTATAGATCAATAATATTAAAGACAAACAATATTAATCTACTTTCAATTCGACCACAGACTTTAAACAATAACAAAAGTTTCCCAATTGACAGTAAACAAAGAGTATATTTTTATGTATGTGTTGTGTCAAATACATGGTAGTGTGTGTAATGTTTTCTTTATTGATTAAAAGTATCTTTTATGCATTATTTAAAAAAAATATTAGCATGGTGCACTCCTTCTCTATATTCTCTATAAGTGTGAGAAATTTCATACTCCTCCGTTAGCGCAATTTTCGTAAAAACGGGTACAAAGTTTTTACTTCACGTATTAATATTGTTATAAAGGTATATGTTTCAAGTTTGGACCGAATTTTCCAACGAAATATTTCGTGTTTGTTTTTTAAAAAGGTCAAATTCTATTTTAAAAGTCTCAACTTTTATTTTAAGTGTTGTTCCATTGACATTTATCAATTATAAGTAGGTATTTCATTTCGGACTTCAAATAACTTTCTAAAAATCTTTAATCAAATGAAAATTTACAATGTATTGTTGTTCAAATTTCATAATATCACATGTGTATAGTTTTATTTAGGATCTTATGAAGCTATTCAGTATTATAGTATTCGTATAAAACTAAATGATAGAAATGATTTATTTGAGTAATATGGCGGAGGTGCGGGCGTCTCTCGCTAATATTGAATAAAGTTCAGATATGGAAAAGTTTCTCTTCGAAACATAATATTAGTTCGGGGCTGCGATCTCTGCTGAATTTTGATGGTTTTGTTAATGCGGTCTATGTTGTAGGAAACTATATATTATTGCTCTATTTCATAGTCGAGAATGTATTTCAGAACAATCATAGAAAACTGGAGAAAGTTCTTTCATATTGATAAGTCCAAAGCGACTCACTCAAGGCTAAGTTTGAGCTGAATTAAAACATAAGACACATATTAGAGAATTAATTAAGATGGAACTGATGATTTCTCGTGAAATAAAAAAAAGTCAAGAAACACCACACGACTTCCACGGTGAAGGAATAACATCGCGTAATAAAAATCAAACCAAATTAACAAATTATAATTTTATTTTAATTAGCAAATTTGCGTAATTAATTTGCGTAATTACTGGTGGTGGTAAGAGGTCTTGTGAGTCCGCACGGGTAGGTACCACCAACCTTCCTATTTCTGCCGCGAAGCAGTAATACATTTCGGTCTGAAGGGCGGGCAGCCGTTATACTGTAAAAACTGAGACTTAGAACTCATATCTCAAGGTGTGTGGTACATTTACGTTGTAGATGTCTATGGGCTCCGGTAACCACTTAACCAAGTGGGCCGTGAGCTCGTCCATCAACCGAAGCAATAAAAATTTTAAAATAAAAAAAATTAGAATTACTTTGTGTGGAATGTTTACCGAAGTCCTTAGAAACCACCATTTGAAATCGCCCCGCAACACGTTAGATCCTGAGACATGAGATCTCCGTTTCATTTAAAAATAGACACATTAACTAGAACACGTGACTTTTTTTTACTTATACGATTAATTCACCTTTAAACACAAAAGTCATAATATTCGTTCTATACGAATCTGGTGTACTATTATAATACTAATGTGTTCAGAGCAATTCATTTCATTGGTTTTTAGGCCCTGTTTTATTTTACAATAACAGAAGACTCAGTAAAAAAAATCGAAATAAACACAATCAATTATCCTGTATCATAGTATTTTTAATATCTAACAGTATTTTAAGCAGTATTTGATTCGATATCTACCAGTTTTTTTGCAAACTTCTTTTTAATTGCAACACCTACTACTCATTCATTGTTGCAAAATAAAACCTGGGAAAATATGGAGTGTGAAAAGCCAGTGTTTTTGTACGAAAGCGTCCGACCGTTGAGGCTAGTTTGCCTCTACGTACACTCACTAACACCTTTGAGGGGAAAAATTTACACATTCTCGTAGCGCGTTTAAAAGTGAAAACCTTTTCTTCTTTTCAATAGTCTACATACAAGCTTCTTCTCGATCGATTGGATATTTCTTCTCTTTGGCCAATAAAAAGTATTTATAGTACTAATGTTTTTTACATGAACTATGATAAGGAGAAAATTATACATAATAATATTGCTTACATTTTGAATTTGATTCATTTTCGTGAAATGTCTTCCGAACTCCCACAGGTCAACGCCAAATTTCAACGCCCAATTCTTCACTCTGAAACAATGATCAACGGTTTAAAATTTGTTTGTTTTTTCCTTCGCAAATATCGATGTAGGTACATAGACCGATAAATTTTGTCAAAATACTTGATTAGGAAATACGTAATAACTCAAAATAGAATCGTGTCTCAAGGTAGGTGCCGACATTCATTCTGTGATTTCTATGGGCTCTGCTATATGGGGTAGCTGGGTGGTGGACAAGTACGTACAAAATGAAAAAGACTGAATCATGTTTATTATGGAACTTAATGACATACTGTAAAAGATCGACAGTAAGTCACAAATTAATGATACGTTAGGTTGAAAGGTAACGGATATAATCGAAATAAAGACGAAAACCATAGACTTTTATTGAGCCTTTCGAAATGATATCGGAAGAGCGGAAATGTGATTGAGGAGCGCTGCTTAAGCACATCTCCCGCATCGTTGGCCACCCCTTATTCCTAATAAATAAACGCAGTAGGTAGGTAATATTGTCATTTGTATTTGTCACGGCACGACAAAAATACAAATGTAGGACGATCGCTGTAATGGGATGAGCCGTTTAATTATAGCTCTTAGGTTGTTCGCGGAATGCAGGCAAGTCGAATTCGTGATGTTTGCCATGAAATTTCGGAAACTTTTTTTTATTTTGCTTTTTATTGTTTAGATGAATGGACGAGTTCACAGCCCACCTGATGTTAGCAGCCCCACCCTTCAAACCGAAGCGCATTACTGCCTCACGGTAGAAATATGCGGGGTGACGTACCTACCCGTGCGGACTCACAAGACGTCCTACCTACGTACCTACGTCCTACGTCCTAGTAATAAAGTACCTACTTGAAATAAAGTAATGAATACATTATTCGCTGTGGATGAATACAGTAACTCTGTGTGGTGTGACTGGTTTTTTGCTCTGTTGGTGGGTGATGGTAAAAAAGAATTCATTATCCTTATTTTAATTTTCGATTAAATCGAATAATTGTTCAGAGCAAGTTGAGGTTTGCGCTAGTAGATAGACATCACACTGCTTATTCCTGATGCAAAATATACCTAATTTGTAAAGTTTCGCAAGGAGATAACCGTTATTCAAATGCGATTCATACTTCTACATCATTTGTTTGGATGGACGGAGAACCTTGAGATGTCTCTGGGCAGCAGTAGCTGATTAATAATACCGGAAAGTTCGTGATCTGATCTGCGGCTTACCTATAAACTTTAGCGTCACTAACTTTCATTTCCGAAAATGTTTTTGCTACCCGTATATCCTCCATTAAAACATTCTCAGTCTTGCGTGTAATAAATCAGCCTAGAGGAATTGACTAATATGACTGGTAATTAAGAATAATAAATGTAATGAGCGCCGGGAGCCAACTGAATGTTCGACGAAACTTGCTCGAATTTCCTCTTATTCCGTTTCGTTTAATTCAAGTTGTTCCACAATGTCCTCATTAGCAATCAGAGAATGTTCGGCGGCCATTGTTCGCTTAAGTTCGGCCGTCACCGCCAGAAGTTGGAATTTTAAATTCTTTAAAACGGTCCCATGGACGGACAGGTGGCGATGTTTTCAAGTGCTTGCCGATCAAGATCTCAACTTTGAAGAAGTTTTGGGCGGCTTATTGTTTCTCATTGTTATTACTTTTCCGGTTATTTAAGTCTCCGTGACAGGTTTTTATTTTCATACCACTCAAGTAAGTAGATATAAGTTTGTTTCTTGTCTAAGCGTTATCAAAAATTTATTTTTAAAAAGCTATGCATCTAAAGCATATTCAGCAAAATAGTTTTATTCGTTCAGAATAGTAATTCGGCTACGTAATGAGAAATATTTTTTTATAGTCTTGCGATATGTTGCGTATGTCTGGTTTGCAAACGCGAAACAACTAATCATAAAATCTGTTTCCGGATTAATGTACAAGAGAGACAAAGAAAAATAGCAATTTTTTGTAAAAAAAAATTTTTATTTAACAATTTTTTCAATTTAGTTTTACTGGTGGGAGGACTTCTTTTGTGAGTCTGCGCGGGTAGGCACAACCACCTTGGCTATTTCTGCTTACTGGTGGTAGGACCTCTTGTGAGTCCGCGCGGGTAGGTACCACCACCCTGCCTATTTCTGCCGTCAAGCAGTAATGCGTTTCGGCTTGAAGGGCGGAACAGCCGTTGTAACTACACTTGAGACCTTAGAGCTTATATCTCAAGGTGGGTGGCGCATTTACGTCGTAGATGTCTATGGGCTCCAGTAACCACTTAACACCAGGTGGGCTGTGAGCTCGTCCGCCCATCTAAGCAATTAAAAAAAATACATTTTGGTGTGATAAAAACGAGCGACACTTTACAATGTACCTTATTACAATATCAATATTTTTCTATTTGATTGTGCAAATACATCAGACGTAATGCCTCAAACTATAAATGAATAAATATATTTTTAATATAGATGGGTGAGCGGTTACTGGAACCCAGAGGCATCACATTGTGAATCCACCTTGAGGTATGAGGTCTAAGTCTCATAGTATAATGGCATAGTATAACTTGCATAGTATGATGGTGGAGCTAAACTTCAAGTATCATGACTGCTTTGCGGCAGAAATTTACAAATTTTTCAAACAATTTATGCTAATTATTAATAATTATTAGGCAATCTATACATTTTTCTTTACTTTACTATATATCTTTCCGACCTATTCTAGTGACCTCGAGCGATCGTACTAGATTCACCGGGCGAGTAGGTGACCTCGCGGGGCTCTAACCCAACGTTTGTTAACACTAGCCCTAGCAAGAGCAATGCTTCGCAGAATCTACCACCGGGTATGGAAACGCGATGCACTGAGAAGATTCGGCGAGAAACTCAGTGGGCTGTATCTGAGGGTTAATTTGCTCGCCAAAGCCCTTCGTCATAAGTGACAGGTTCGACGAGAACGGTGATCGGTGCTTGAGGTAAGTAATTCATCCATATTGAGTAACAAGGTTCTTTGTTAAACCTTGTAATAATTGGATATAATGAAACAATTGTATGTGACAAATCGGATAGGTTTTATCTAATTACCACTTGGGCATTCTATCTCTTTTTTTTTTCGGGTCGTGGGCGTACCTCTTACGATGTCTCCGCGCCGAGAGGGCGCGCTGTGTACGTGGGACTTGACGATCTGCTGATGTTGAGAACAGACCGCGAGCCCAAGGACTTTTAGGGGCCTACCGCAGTAAACGACTCCCCTGCACTCTTACACCCGTCGTTCGATCTCCGTCCGGGGTCAGAACTCGGTCAGAGTAGGGGGTTTCCCGCGGTCAACACTACAACCAGACACGCGGCGCCACACCGAGGACGCCCGACCGACGGGTCGTCGAGACGATAGTTGACGACCAACGACGCCGGTCTCCGCGGTGTTCCGGAATACCCCGATGGGTCAGAACCAGCCTGCTGGGTCGGAACGTGATACATCGACAGGATTCTGTCCCATGACTCAAGGTAGGTTGCAGAAACGTCGTGGCATCAATGGGCTCCCGCAACTGCTTAACTCCAGGTGACCGGCTAGTCTACATCGGCAAAAAATTAAAAAAAATGTCGAATAACAAAGATCCGCTTAAAATATCTTGTTACTGTAATCGGTTTAGCCCTCCCGCTGAGCGCAAGGTTTCAGCCAAAGAGGGTTAAACCGATTTACGTTTCACTTCAATTTAATATCTTCTCTTTACGTGTGACAAATTCTCATTTTAAATATTGTGACTTAGTGAAACTCTAGAAAATTGAATCTCTCCGCGCCCCCTCCCCGGTTCGGTATTTCAAAAGGGAATTCGAAAGTAATTATGTACAAATGAAAGTTCCATTACAGGTTTTTTTATATAATACACCTTGGTAGGTCAGAAATTCTTCAAGATTCAGCATTTTGAAGTTTTGTTTGGATTTATTTTGTTATGTAGCTGATTTTCTAGTCAAACCCAGTATTAGAAAGTCTAAAGAATTTTAGGAAACATTTTTTTAAAGGCGCTTACTAACAAACGACCCTCTGTACACCTGATCGTAAGTAATTACCGTAGCCAGCCTAGTACTACCTACGGCTAAATTCATAATCATAAATCAAAGTTAATCGCACGCTGTTAGTAATTAACTTTGGGATTTTTAATACGAAAAACGAGTACGTTGCCCCGTACAGCTAATTGAATGTACGCATCGGGAGCGCTGAAATATTTTTAATTATCAAAAGACCGCAACCGAGCGCCGGCTCAGAGTTAATTCGTTAAAGATAGATACGATGATATCTCGGTTGCAGTGGTCCGATAAAGGTTGTTTTATTAATCAGCCTCGGCCGACACTGGCAGACAGGGTGTCAGACGCGCTGCGCCCTTACGTAAGGCAGGCTCCGTAGTACGCGGCGCCTCCTCCCCCACACCCCCGCAGCGCCCCTGCTCTCCCCGAGCGCTAGATCAATACCGGAGCCGGCGCCTTTGACATGTGCCCCGCTCCACACCGCGTGCCGCTCGCCAAATATTTACGTTGTGGAAACAGATCATAACTAGTTTCATTTGCCTGTTTGTACGGTCCCGCCCGCGACCGACATGCTATCCGATAAAAACCGATTTTAATTGACAAAGAACTAATTTATGTCTCAATTAATTTAACGCTGATTGCGTTTTGTTAATTGCCTTGGGACACAGTTCAGCTTGAAATCGGTTTTTATCGAGTACTTTAATTTTTTTCGTTATGATTTACGGTTTAAACCGCAATATCTATTTGACATTGTAGTTAAGCTTTGTTGACAATAGTTAAGCTTTGCGATTCACGTTCGAAATAGGCAGATTGGTCGTATCTATGTATTTGCAAGGGCCTATTATACGCCCTAATTACAGTAAGCGCGTAAGCTTTTTTTACGGGTTTTTTTTTAAATTACAATGTATTGGTGCTCTGTTGTAAGAACACTCGCAATAACTTGTCAGTTACCTGTCAGCTACAAGCCTAGCTTAAATTCAGTCGTAATCGCATCACCTGATACATTGAGCGGTTTACCTAAATAGGCCATGGTCGAATATTAGACGGTAGATCAACACAAACGGATAACAATTTTCATTTCTTAAGCTTTAGATCAAAATACTTATTGTTTGTGTAATTTCACATTCAATGAAACTGCAACATATAATAAAAACAGTTCGCGTACCGTCTACCATCTACCGCGTTACAGGCAAACGTTGCCCTTGCATGTCACATGATTTCTGTTTGTTTTACATTGCGCGTCGATTAAAGAGCATTAAGAAAATATAATTGGTAATCACGACTTTTCATGTCACCGAGGCACGAATGGCTGGCAATAACGCCTCTATTCTTTTCCTTTACACCCGCTATTGTTTGGCGACTGCGTTTATTACTTTTACATTTTTCATTGATCGGCTTATGATCATGTAATATAATGAACCCTTGAAATATGTATGATTTAAATACTGAGCGAGAATCCAATTTCCTTAACAGGCCGATGGAAGGAGGAAAATCAAGAGCAGAAAATGAAAAGCGTTGGTAAATATGAGGAAATATTGTGAGGTTTTTTTTCATATGGAATTGAATAGCAACTGTTTGAGTTTCACAATATCATTGTAATTTTTAAATTTGAACAAGAAATAAAATGTCTTTTCTTCGTCAGTACTTTCTTTGGCTATTTGATAATTGCATTAATTAAGTAGTTGAATTTGGGTTTACGCACGTTACTATAAATGAATAAAAACTGAAGGAATGAAAAAAATGGCCCTTTCTGTTGAGCGATATTTCTCTCATTGAAATAAAACAATGCATGAGAGTTACCGCTGATTTTCCATCTTTTTTTTTTGTCTGGCAGCTATCTGATCTACGATATAATCAAGTAACCACTTACATATACACGGGTGTCGCTAACTATAATAATATCTATCTATATATATAAAAATGAATTGCTGTTCGTTAGTCTCGCTAAATCTCGAGAACGGCTGGACCGATTTGGCTAATTTTGGTCTTGAATTATTTGTGGAGGTCTAGAGAAGGTTTAAAAGGTTAGATAAATATGAAAATGTTCGGAATTAAATAAAAATAACAATTTTGTTTTTCCTTTGATGTGTCCACCGTCGGACGGATTCCTTTTGTTTGTTTTAAGTTTATTTTATACATTATCGATTGAGGCACTACGAAGTCTGCCGGGTCAGCGAGTTGTAAATACATATTTAAAATTGATCAATATGAAAGAAGTTAAAAACACTGCCATTTACAATTTTTTTTATTTTTATTCCTTAACGATTTCCTAATAGTTTGGTAGTAACGCATTTTAATGAAACTAGTCAGCTTATCCACGGCAGTTTTCTAAGTAGATAGACCTCTCGGTTCTGCCTATCGGCAATCGACTTTTTTCTTCTTTTTTTATTGCCCCTGTAGACTGACAAGAATGCCGCCTGTCTAATGGTGAGTAGTTACCATCGCTCATGGACGTCAGCAATGCCAAGGGCAAAACTAACACGCTGCCTACCGTTAAGTACTCTCCATAAGCTTAGTTTGAAGAAGGATATGTCATAGCGCCGGATGGTACGTGGCAAAAAAGATCTCTGGAAACACATTGTGGATGAACGCAGTGGTGCGATGGTAAAAACAAGATGATGGGATCATATCAAACGATTCCTCAGGGCACTCCTCATGGAACATACGATACAAAATAACCTGCTTAATAAATTAACCGGCTTCTCAATAACTGCATTCGATTTATTTATAATCTTCGGAAATACGATCACGTATCTTCTTATCGCTCCCACCTCAAATGGCTCCCCATTCGTCAACGCCGTAGCTTGCGTGCTCTCAGTACTTTTTACACTTTGTTGCACTCCCCAAATCCACCTGCTTATTTAACTACTTCCTTTCAATACTTAGGGTCTGACTACAGCCGAAATCTTCGATCGTCTCACAATCTTCTTCTTCGCTGCCCTCCACATAGTTATGACTTTTTACATTCTTCATTCACTATTCAGTCTATTCTTCTATGGAATGCGCTCCCACTCAAAATAAGGTCGGCCACTACACGTGAAGCGTTTAAGACGAAGGTTCGAGAACTGTTTGTCAGAGAGTTAGCAGAGTCATCTAATTGATAATATTTGTTTATATATGTTTTTATATGGATATATTTATATATATCTATATATTTATGTATATGTATTTATTTAAGTACGAGTATTTGTATCTATAAATATTATGTATGTTATATATACACATATGTTTATGTAAAATCACCTTCACACTACACCTACCAAGCTTCATCTCTGCACTCCCCTAAGGTAGACTGTTAGAGAATGCCTATGGCATTAAGTCCGCCTTTATACTTTCTAGTATAAGAAGTTATAAATAAATAAATAAAAATACAGAGAGAGCCTAAGTACCTCCGTGGGCCCAAAGCTAGGAGCAGTACGGACTTGTGTTTTCTAAAATAAAAATCTTTGTTCAGGCGTAAAGTGCCGCTTCGCTCAGTTGAAGATTTCCAACCGCCAATTTGATTTTGTTTTTTATTATTGCTTAGATTGCTTGTCTAAAACTTCATAATACCATTAGACTGCTTTTTAATGAACATACTCCTGACTTTTAGTTGGTAACATAGTTATACAAAGTAGAAAAAATAAATAGTAGACAATTAATTTGAACCATTTCAGATTAAGTTCTTAAAAAATTAAAAAACAAAACCTTATTACTTAACGTTATTAGCCGTTCGATTAAATACCATTCACAGGAAGAAATAAATAATAGTTAAAAAATAAACGCTCAAATGAATTTGTTTTGACTGCTGAAAGTAAATAACGGGTCTAACCGTTATTGAATTATTGTCACGGGCCTCAATAATTATGCCAAATTTCGAGTTAATCCGACGTTTTGAAGGGGTCAGAATTATGTCCAAAATTCCATTACTAACATAGATACTAACATACGTATGAAGCTAAAAAAACTAAAAAGCACGACTCTACGACGTGGCGAATATTTAACGTAGCAAAATCTCTACTAAAAGATTGCGAGGGATACAGTGTTAATCGGGTCGCGGGAACCACAGTAGATTGATCACAATATATTTCTTATTGATCTGAACGAACTCATGAAGCCCTGTGGGCGGGAGTTAGAATTAACAGACGCGCCCACACAACACAATGATGGCAAATATCAACAAACGCCTACAGATTTTCTGTTATAACTTGTTGTTGTGCCTACGTTACGTTTGGTTGTAATTTTTGTAACCTTGAAAGTTCAAGTTCGTTTGCGCATTTATTTTTTAATAGGGTTTTTGGTGATTGAAAATGTGGATCAAAATCGATTTAGAAGTAGTGGAGTTTGAACTGAAGCTTCAATTGTATTGTTTTATTACTACCCTCTATTATGGAACGAATGATTGCTTTGTAATACAAATAGAGAGAATAATGGACTTAATTCGTGCGGGACTAGTATTGAGACATAGATCTGACGTCTCAAGATGGGTGGATTTACGTTCTTGAAGTGTACCGAGAGGGCGTTTACCTATATAAGCAATTTTTTTTTTTACATAGATTAATACGATTCATGAGTTCCATTTTCGAAGCAATGCCTTGGACGTGGAAGCCTTTTTCAACACGTGCTCTTATAATAAATAGTCCGATATAGCAGGGACGTCTTAAACTAGGATGGGGCCCTAGGGCACACAAGAATTTGAGGCTCTTTTGGAAAGTAAAAAAAGCGAATTATAATAGAAAAAAAAACGGAGTATGATCATTTATTACACTTAATCAAATACAGTATAATATAATATGTCATTAATGATATTAGAATTGATTGATTTAGAATTGATGATATTAGATAATAGAATTAGACTGGTTTTTTGGTTACGATTTCGATAACGGTTTCTTTCGGGATTTCGGTTGAGCGAAATCTTCTATTTAGGCATAGTATATGTCTTGTAAATACCTTCTGATTACTGATTTGTGAAAAAAGTGTAATGTGCCCGACAAAAATGTTTTGAGAATAAACGTGTGAGAGAAATTGTCGGTCATTCGGGGCCCCCTGAGAATGGGGGCCCTGGGCACGGGCCCCGTGTGCCCTTATGGTAAAGACGGTATTGCGATATAGTTGGATCATTTGATAAAAGTGCTTACTACTTACTAATAACGAAGCGCGTAGACTCATACATACTTTTCTCCTTCGGTAGTGCATCGACTCTTTACGAGATTGTTTTAAAAAAAGTTGGCTTCATAAACCTTTTAGTGTTAATAGGATTTTTATTAAGTATTTATAAACAGCAAATGGCTACATCGTACGGTTACAGTTCATTAAATAAGTGTAATCGACTTCCAACGCCCACACATTATATTTCACATGTTATAGTAAAATTGTATGCCTCCTACACATGCACTTAAACCCCGCTTTTATATGTTTTAATTGGAGGCTCTATTATAATAATATATTTTCAATTTAAGCTTCATGTTATGCAGTATCAGTCTGGGAACGAAAACAAATTCTTACCTTACAGATTTGCAATTATTGTTGTTTAACAACAGTTAAAATAATGTCACTTAAAAATAATTGGACGGACTTTCGGACAGGACTCTAACGAGTCTGTGATCTCTTTAGCAGGATTGAACACCCATTTATCACTGATTGATGATCAATCTCGAAGCTTCTAACTGTCAATTTTGAAGTTTTTTCGTTTAACAAATCCAATTCCGGGATGTAGCGTAATTATGATTATTATCATAGGATCCGTGCTCAATTTCATATTAAAAAGGGAATTGAATGAGCTCAGAAATGGACTTTCTTGTGTAGTGATTTGTTTCTGCGGAAATTAAGACTTCTACATGATTGTGGAACTTACTACTATCATCATACTGTTTTTGTAATAAATTCTTCACGCATTTTTTAAAAATCTATATCTATAAAAATGAATCGCTGTTCGTTAGTCTCGCTAAAACTCGAGAACGGCTGGACCGGTTTGGCTAATTTTGGTCTTGAATTATTTGTGGAAGTCCAGAGAAGGTTTAAAAGGTAGATAAATATGAAAATGCTCGAAATGTAATAAAAATAACAATTTTGTTTTTCCTTTCATGTGTCCCCCATCAGACGGATAAAGCTTAGGTCTTTTATTTATCGATTGAGGCACTACGAAGTCTGCCGGGTCAGCTAGTCTTTTATAAAAATGGTGGTAGCGCATGATATGGCATGATATGATTCTGTAACTGGTGGTAGGACGTCTTGTGAGTTCGCGCGGGTAGGTACCACCGCCCTGCCTATTTCTGCTTGAAGCAGTATTGCGTTTCGGTTTGAAGGGTGGGGCAGCCGTTGTAACTATACTCAGATCTTAGAACTTATATCTCAAGGTGGGTGGCGCATTTACGTTGTAGATGTCCATGGGCTCCAGTAACCACTTTACACCAGGTGGGCTGTGAGCTCGTCCGCCCATCTAAGCAATAAATAAAAAAAAAAAAAAAAACGCACGCATTGATTCTACCACCCTGCGTATTTTTGCTGCAAAGTTTTTTTGATATAGTTATTTAAATCAAATTGATCCTTGGATTATATATCTTAACCTGGACAACGATTTTCACGTTACAGGGCTTAGGTAAACATTTTTTTTTTAAATACTGCAAATTTTAAAGAACCGTCACATTGCTCGTTTATAAAATATAATAAAACAAATTATTTTTCTGATTTTCTTAATCTTCTTTCTTGATCTTAAAAAAATATATACCGATTGTTTTCTTAAAAGTATTCCATCTATAAGAATGGACTGTATTATTAAAAATTCACGTATTAACCAAACCATGAACAGTAATAATTATTATTGATGGCTTAGTAAATAAGTTAAAGTTGCGCCCACTCGAGAAATTTCGGTAGTAATTTCGGTATATTTGGTATCTGAAATGGTTTTAGTTGATTCTATGTTATGTATAAGTTGTTGATTGACTTCTATTTTCAATTCAATTAATTTTTATTTGGGCGGCTTCGTTTTGGGCCGGATAAGATTAGAGCTCGGTTCGTATTATATTTAGAAAACTTAGAGACGTGGACTAACTATTGCTATTTAATTTGATAAAGAGTAGGAGTATTATATAATATAATATTGTATATTATATTGTATTATATAATATTAGAATATGAAAAGGAGTATTATAGAACTCAACAGCATAATAAAAAAGTTTCTTGAGAAGTTCTAAGAGTCTTGAAATAACAAAATAGCTAATGCTGCTAAAATGCTGAACATTTCATTTTTATTTCCAATTACAAACCATTATTAATTCAAACCACTTTAAGCCGCTCAAAAATGACCTATGAATTCTATTTATAAAACGTACGACAGCAGTTTGTGTAATTATATTCTCTAGTTTTTAAGATTTTAACTGTAAAACTCGATATATGCTATAGGGGCTTATGAGGAACCCAAATCCGGAAAAGATATTCATAGTGGGATGAGAGGAAGTGAAAAATGACACAGAAGTACTGGCAACAGGTGTACATTTAAATGATTAATGCGCAAAAATGAAATGGGGCAAGTCAAGCATTGAATAACGTGACAATTTTGCTTCGGACCGCTTTCGTGTTTTAAACTGTTTACTACTTAGGTACATCCAGTAAACAGATCTTGCTGCGTCTTAAATACGACGTAAAAATAGAACGATAGTGAAACGATGGACCTTTTAATTGATTAATCAAATTTTAATTGCTCGTAAGATAGTTTTCAAGCGAGTCCACTAAAATAAAATTTACGAGTGTTCATTTAAAAGGTTTATTCTAGTAATTTATTTAGTGATTAATTCGAAGTCTATGATACTTTGTAGTTCTGGTGGCTACGGAAAACTTATTATCTTTTTACTTGATTTTTTTTTATTACTTCAAAGGGTGGTCGCTCTCACGGCCCACCTGGCGTTAAGAGGTTACCAGAGCCCGTAAATATTAACAAAGTAAATTCACCCAGTCAGTCAATCACCTTGAGACATGACTTCTACATCACAGTTTTACAGTACAACGTCTACCCCATCCTTCAAACCGAAAAGTATTACTATTTTACGGCAGAAATAGGGAGACTGGTGGTATCTACCTGTGCGGTCCCACAAGATGCTCTATCATTAATTATTACGCAAATTATAATTTCGTGTCATTTCTGATGGTCATGATACGACAAGATCACTTATTGGGTATTCGTATCAACAAATATTTTTATCTTCATCATCATATTAAATTATTAGGAGTGATATCCAACATTTTCAGTATCTTGTTGTTACCTAGTAGTATGATGTCAAATGCTTTAAAGCACAAACTATTTAGTGAATATTATCGAGAAAATATTTACTCTATTTCTCTGTATTTTTATCTAATATATACTCGTATGTATATGCTCATATGAGTTAT
This sequence comes from Bombyx mori, assembly GCF_030269925.1. Taxonomy (NCBI): domain Eukaryota; kingdom Metazoa; phylum Arthropoda; class Insecta; order Lepidoptera; family Bombycidae; genus Bombyx; species Bombyx mori. Next base: position 13,382,857 of record NC_085111.1, read on the forward strand.
CTTATTTTGAACTTTGACTTTGTTTACGACTATATGTAGGTGTCATATACATACATATATAATAGAACAATTATCTAATCGTTAAAATATATTTATTTAATTTAAAATAAAACTGTCATTTTGTTAATATTAATATTATGTTATCGTTCTTGTAATTGTTCATTGTAGTTTACGTAAATGGCAGTTAGTGCTTTGTAAGATGGGAACTATTTTGTCAAACATTGTTATGGATTGGATTATTGCATTCGTATGCGTCTCAAATAACATTTTTTAAAAAAGAGTGAAACTTTTCATTTTACTTTCACTGGCGATATTTGAAAATGAATGATTATATTCAGAGTTGTTAGATTTGTATCCAAGCAGAGTTCTTACTCATTGTGTGGAATATCTTCCAATTGATTAGCGAGTGCCGTTGCCGCCAATAGCGCCCAGAGCAGGCCCAGCGTCTGCCACCGTGACATGGTCTGTTTCAGCGCCATCGCACTCCCCACATGACAAGAGCACACAAGAATCACAACACAGCTCGCCTCCACATAGAAGCAGTTCAGTTCGCACTACACTCCCGCTGCAATGTCACCAAAGGGCGGACGCTTGAGCATAAGTCATCGAGAGGCTGCGGAGTCAGGTTAGGGATCGGGCCGGAACCAGTGCGGGCGAGCCGCAGGGCGAGGACAGAGCGTGTCGCGCGTGAGGAGTGAGGCCCGCTGCCGCGCCGCCGCGCTCCTCCCGCCCCCCGCCTCGTGCTCGCAGCCCCGCTCCCGCACTGACGCTGCGCGCGAATCATACGCCCAATAACGCACCGGCCTACTGCTTATTACTCAGATTTATTTGATCGTGCACAGGGTTGATGGCCAGCGACTGGTGTGAACGTCTCTGTTGTCGCAGACGTGCACCCTTGAACTCAGGAGAACGTTTATAAAAGCGACCGAATCACATATACATACTTTCAAGAGAATGTTAAGATAGTTGATTTATGATGATGATGAACACGAGGCTTGTAGTGATAATTAGTCGAGGTCGGTCTACGTGCACGGTGACGGTGGTCGTCACGCACATGCGTGGGCACGACGCCAGGAAATCCTTTATTGATTCCCGTACTCCCGTTTTCTAAGGAATGTCACAGGCGTTGCTACCGCCGAAATTTCGCCCTACCGTTGTTATAATTTGGACTAAGCGAATCACGGTACGCTGGACGCTTTGTTTTCATTGCTCAAGTTGAACTTACCTTTTAAACATTTAGCTATTTCATAAGAAACTGTAAGATGTACCATAGATGTACTTGTTCTGTAAGATTGTGTAGATCAATACAAAACTCGAATAATTATTAATGTTAAGTCTTGGCTTATATGTAGTAATAGTTTCAGCATCAATTTTTTAAAGTTGAAACGGAGTAACTTAGCGTCCTTCTTTCGTTTGATGTCATTTAACTTTTTTAGTTGTCAGTCTATTAAGGTTGAAGTAAGTAAGTGTGCGCAAGCTTAAGCTTATTAGCCTTAATAAATATATATACGTACTAAATTCGTGACCACGAATATCTTTCTACTTTTTTTCCTGCTTATCCGTCGGTTATATGTTTGGGTTTGCCAGGACTGGTAGCGAGCTCACGGGACTCAGCCTGAAAGGGTGAGCAACTTACTGGGTAATTCACCGCTCGATTTCACGCCGGTGGCCTATTGCCATTCCACCTACGATAATTAAAAGGTTGCCGATTCGGAACCAGGCAGGCAACGACAAGTTTGCGATTGAATGATTTTAAATCTGTATCTATGATGAATGATGTCTTAACACGGTCCGAAATATAACGGACTTCAAATAAAATTTAACTAAACGAAATATCAGATCTTTGCCTATGAAATAGTCGTTTATAATATATATAAGAAAATTAAAGTTATTTTTATAAATTTGTTTTATTTCTATCAATAAAAATATGCATCCAAAAAAATTTCCCTCTCCGCTGGTATCGATAGATGCATCGGACAGAGAAATTTTTTAATGTTCTTTTCGAAGAAGCCAGGTGTACGGGACCCAAAAAACTCTTCTAATGCATTTTGTAATGCCTATTGGGTATTGAATTTTGCGCTGCCAAGAAGTTCCACTTTTGTCAGCTCAAGGTCAGGTTAATACGGTGGATGGCGCCAAACTTACAATCTTATCCCTTGTAGCTTAGGGACCGTCTGTAGTGCGGTATGAGGTTCAGGGTTGTCGTATAGAAGCGGCGGGGACGAGCGATTAGCCTAGGCTGGCCGACTGTATTTGAAAATAGAATTCATTTCAATTTATAAATTATTGGCAACCATACACTCTTTCTTAAAATCATCTGTAAAATCTTAATGGAGTTTTTGGCGTGAACGCGAAGAGTGAAGTTGTGATTTATTTTATATTGTCTGTTTAGTGTTTCTTCGGGTTTAAAATGTGTAATAACGATGGTTTATTAACTGTTTAATATCTGTGAAAGTGCACAAGTGTGGGAAAATGAAACAAAGCCGCTGGACATAGTTTCTCGGGATTCTCCAAAAAGCCAACTGAAAAAGTCTCAGTAAATAACCACCGTTTTACTGAGATTATATTTCATCCCATATCATCTCATCTCATTTCATTTAATTTCATCTCAGTTGATTAATATCTCAAATTAATCATCTTCATTTCATTTCACTCCATATTATCATATTTCATAAAAATATGATTAAAAATTCAAATAAAACTTGACCTAAAGGTCTTAGTTACCAGGTCATAATATCCCTTAAAAATTTTAATGTTAATTTTCCAACAGTAACGATGCTATGTCATGTGAGACAAAAAAAACAAAGAGAGTATGTAAAAAAATGCAGAATTTCTTTCAAATTAAAATTTGTGTCATGATAGGTACATTTAAAGTTGTTATTATTAATTAGCCGCCCTAAGAAAAAAATACGTCGATACGTAGTTCGTTCTCGCGGGAACTTTACAAAAATGTTCCAAAGCAGTATCGGCTTTATATATATATATATATAGTAAAAACTAAGAAAAGTTTTGTTTTAAATGAAAATGGCTGAGTGGTGTACTATCTCTATTTAATCTGTGATGGTAATGCTACGTGACGCAGACACGTAGTGGGACTATTGTGTAATCCTACTGTACCCCGTGAATGGAAACTTAAGCCATCTTAATTAAAATAAAAGCCTTCACAAGGGCAGATTCACATGATGTTAAAGCGCACTGATTTAAATATCTCAGTAAATTTCAATTATAGTAATAAACGAGAGATTTTGTGGGACTTACTTTTGATCACTTGTAGAAGTCGTTTTTGGAAATTATTCAATAGCATTGTGGATAGCAGTCAGCATTTAAATACTTATCACAACGCAAGATGTCATGCTTAAGATAAAACTCTATAAAAAGATCAATTACTGACGTTTACCTATGGAGGGTCCAGGTAAAGAGTAACAATATCCGTAATTTCTGTGAAAATTTATGCATTCAATGCAAAATGCATGTCAATGCGACCAATTAGGAAAGCGCTACCATAGCGAGTGGTGTCATTGCAAAGGTAGCGCCAAAAATTATTATAACTTAATATTATTAAATTTATGAATATTATTAAACTTTCCAACTCAGCAAATTTCACTCAGCCTACAGCACTGCTACATTCATATCATACTATAATCATACCGCTGGCAAGGTTAGAGGTGTTTTGGTGAGTTTTTCAGTCGTAGTTGACTGCTTACAGCTGGACACTTTTCCCCCATATTAGACAGTTCTTCTTTTTTTTTGTTGCTTAGATGGGTGGACGAGCTCACAGTCCACCTGGTGTTAAGTGGTTACTGAAGCCCATAGAGATCTACGACGTAAATGCGTAATGACGTAAAACAAACAATATTATATGGTTTTACACTGACAAATATAAATATTTAGTAAACAAGGAAAAATATAACAAAGAAAAGGCTTAGCTGATACCGTCCAGTGTGTGGGCATCGCTGCAATTCAGTAATCCTCGTTACCCTTTGGTGTTGTGCGGAAACTACAGCTTCACAAAATATCCGTGGGATATATAGTTTAAGCACAACAATATATTACATTGTGACCAAAAATAACGAAAAAACGTGGTCATATGTGTATACCTACATAAAGCTTATATTAATGCTTTTTATATCTAAGGATTTTTTGTATTTGTGTATCTTTTTTCTCTATTTTTGGAACAAAGCTTCAAAATGTTTCGAGCTTCTTCGCTATATTCGTTTACTTTAGTGGATTGAAAAGAAATAAAAAAAAATGGCGGGAGACTTTTTTTTCATTTTTGTTTCTAAAACGTCTATAATACCGAGATCGTATTTTATTTTCGCTTCGTATAACGCCACAGGTACTGAATTCAATTCGGCCGTGTCTTGTAGTTTCCGAACTTTAAAAAATAAGAACCACCTGGATCCATTTGGTAATCATCTGATAATCGTCTGTTAATTAAATTACATATAGCTTGGCAAATTAAACTTAAATTATTCTTTTACAACAATAACAAATGCATGTCATAAAAATAATATGAAGGACTAGCCCGCTGAATTTATTTCACCAGTTCTCGGGAATATGAGTTTTCAGGACTTATAATTCAGGACTTAAGGATTCATTATGTATCTCGCCCCGGGATAATGTATTAGTAGATGTCGCCGAAATGACTGTCGAGTCGTGTATCCTTGGAATGATTTGGCATCACTGATGCAATAAGAATATAGTCAGCGCGACAACTCTATTTCTTCTTGGGTCTAGACTACTTTGGTTTTCAAAAAATGGAAAGCTCGAATATTTTACGACAGACGGTTATGATGATTCTGAAAATCAAATAAAATTCCAAAGTATAATTCGATGTTGATTATTTCTCCAATACAGACATTTTCGTTGCATAGGCATTAAGAATAAATTAGAATTTCGTTTGTATGTAAATATTACGATATGATAAAATGAATCGGTACAAACATCGATATTGAAAATGTGCTTTGATCTTCAACAATTTATATCGTCGTCAAATTAAACAAAAAAAAAAGAGCAAATTGGTTTTTTTTTTTAAATCATATGATACAATCATTTGTTAATTTGTAAACTTATATATTCTAATAAACGCGTCACATTCTAACATCTAGTTTTTCGACAAAATGTCAGTACAAAAAAAATGTATAAAAATTAATGATACATTCGTATCCAAACGTCACTGGTTCGGCACATCATACGACTAAATACAGCTATATGTACATATTTACGTATCTACGTATAAATAATATATATTTACTCTACTAAGTACTTTGCACATTTGATTTCTCATTTTGTAATTTCACATTCTGAGGTAAGCGAATGTATCGGTTGTGTGTTCAACATTCACTCGCTATCCAGCACACGAAAATACTGTATATTCGTATTAAAAATGCAGTCTTTAAAGTTACAATTTTTACCTAAAGATCACAACGATACATTATGGATATTTAAAAAAAAAAACACTAAGTAATCTCATAAATAGCGACCTAAAACTAGTTTAAAACTACGTAAATAATTTGTACAATTAATCTGAGGCACTCCACAGATTCAGGTGTCGAAAATTAAAAAAAAAAAAAAAAAAACGTAGACGTAAAATAAATAATTAGCATAAGTTAATAATAATCGACCACAGTCTTTAGATAAATAAACATAACAAGAGCAACGGATGACGAAACAGAAATGTCTTTACAATAGGAACACACAAACGTTTAGATCTTCTACATAGTGGATATTTGGTTTAACAAGAGTTCGCACCGTTCAAATATCGAATCACAATGCGGAAGCACCAGCGCCGCCCTCTGTGGAATGTTTGCGGTACCGACCCGTACTCGACGCGTGCTGGGCTCCCACTGCGCACCGAACTTCATAGCCTCCGCGTCATTCAGGTACCAAGACCCAGTAGTATCTCTCTCCCTCTTTCTCTCTGTGTCAGTGGCGAGAGGAGTCGCTCTCGTGTCCGGAGTCGCGGCCGTTCTCCCGCGGCGACGCGCGATGCTCCCTCTCGTCTCTGTGCCGGTCTCTGCGGTCTCTCTCTCTCGATCTCTCGCGGTCTCTGTCTCTATCTCGGTCTCGGTCGCGGTCTCTGTCCCGATCGTCGTCGCGGTCTCTACGGCGGTCGTAATAGTGATAGGAGCGTCGAGTTTTCCTGTCGCTCGGCGTGACCACCTCCACTTTGATGTTTGCAGTGGCCGTCACCTGGAGAATAAACCAGACCATAATTATTAGTAGAAAGTACATAGTCCCACAAGTAAAGTGAAATATTCCGTTTGATTGCCGGGATCTACCTAACTAGGGAAGAGAAAGTGATAAAACTAACCTTGGTAGTGATGGCGCCCGTGTGAGTAGTCTTGGAGGTGGGAGTAGAGCGTCCGGAAGTGGAGTCACTGCCATTGTAGGTGGTGGTCTCGACGACGAGCTCTGGCTGCACTAGGATGGACTGCATGGAAGACTGTACGGAGGGCGCCGAGCTGTGCCAGCTTGGGGGCTCCTCGGTGATGGTTGTGAGGGAGGGCGCGGCGCGCGGAGGGCCCTTGCAGCGCGTCCGCTCGGCGGCGCCCCCCGCGCCCGCCCCCCGCCGCGCCCACACCGGCGACCGCACCGGGGACGGGGTCGGCAGCCGCTCGCCGTGCTCCAGCGGCCTCACCTGCACACGACAACAAATACTCTCCTTATTACTTGAGATTTTTGAGATAGTTTCAAAGTTTTGTTTGCTGTATCATCAAGGTGGGTGGCGCATTTACATTGTAGATGTCTATGGATTTTAGTAACCACTTAACACTAGGTGGACTGTGAGCTCGTCCACCCATCTAAGCAATAAAAAAAAATCTACATTTTAATCGATTTTCTTTATCTAGTATTCTTGATTCTTTCTAAGGTTTTGTTCATTATTTACAGCAAAAGAAGTTGTATTCGCATTGTTAGTGTTTATTATTAAGGCTTACTCAACCTTAGAAAGAGGATCGATACAAATATATACTAATATATAAATCTACAGTGGTTTTTACGGATGTTCCGTTATAACTACTGAACCATGCATCCGATTGACTTGAAACTTGGTATCCATGTAGAAAATACATTTACGTAATGGATAGCCTAATATTTATATAAGTGTTGGACTCCCTACACCAGTTGCGGGGGCGTTAATTATGAGAATTTTGTGGGGGTGAGAAATAATAACGTTAATTTTAAATGCCCAGCGAAGCGGAAGGGTGCAGCTAGTTTTAAGTCTCATTTCTATAAAAAGTAAATGGGAAACTTATGGGAAAAATATCATATCCGTTACAATACTTGTCATTTTAAAGTAATAATTAAACGTCTTTCTCCTTCAAAATACTTATTATTTTTCCATATTTTATTGATTACTGATGATAGTCATATAGGTAAAGATGAACTTATTGAAATACAGATTTATGCATGTAAGCAGTAACGTATACGAATACCAAAATTAAGAATTCTGTATATTTAAAAAAAATATTGTTAACTTAGTAAAAAAAAAATCACACTCTGTATATGTTTTTCAAGTTACACACCTCCGCGGCCGGTCCGAGTATCGCCAGTACAACCGGGAAGAACAGTAGACCGTCGACGAATCCCAGAACGATGAGAGCCAGTAGTAATTTCAGGAACAGTCTGGCGACGAAACCGAACTCGCTGGTCGCCAGCATCGACGCGGCCAGCGCGGCCGCGACGGCGCCGTGCACCACCGGCGCCAGCACAGACTCCAGCGCGAGCGAGGCCCGACGCCGCTTGCAACCGATCGACGTTACGAAGCCCTGTCAAAGAACACGTTCAATTCATTTAACGTCGACAAAAATACAATATAATTATATTTTTTTGTAAATTTTAATAATAGCTTATTTATCATCGGTCAATTTTCTCGGAACTCTAATATTAATTACTAACTATCACTAAATAATAGTTTGAAAAAAACTAACAAAATACGCTTTTATAGAAAATTCAACTAAAAGATAGAAAATAAATTTTATTAAATTTAAATTAAAAATAGTGTATGAAAAAAAGATTTTATTGTAAAAAAGCGTGGGGTGCATTATACAAGTAGTTATAAATAATTTATGAACAAATATGAGTAGAAGGGTTATTTTGATAATATCCTGAAAAGTGGCCCACGCTTTTTTACAAACTTTTTACACGTTTTTTTAAACTATTATTTATTTTTCATTTTTTAAGTGAATATCAATTTTTCACTCTTTTTCAGTTTTTTTAAAATATGGAATTTAAGTATACCAAATTTCGAGTTAATCCGACGTTTTGAAGAGGGTCAAAATCATGTTCAAAGATTCCGTTACAAACATACATACATACGTCTGAAGCTAATAAAATTAAAAATAACATAAATGGTCATACGCAAATATAAAGGTCAATGAACTCACCAAGCACAAATGGACGGTGAAATGCACTCCTCGACCGATGGCCAGTACAAGTAGGACTGCCGGTATGGCGGACAGCTTAATGCCAAGTAGCGCCATCGTGCCGAGCAACTGGAGCACCAGCACAGCCAGCGCGAGCGTCACGAGCACCGCCGCCCACACGTTCAGCAGCAATACCATTACAGCCTGAAAATAATCGTAGGCTTTTAATTTAGATCATTATGATAATTTCGACAAAGTAATTATTTAAGCCCAAATGGGGTAAAATGAAATTTTGGGGGGTAAAAATAAAACTTTTGTGATTAAAAAGTATATATTGAAGTGAAACTTCTTTAGAATCTTTAAATTTTTAGTTATTGTTTTCTTTTCGAAATAAATATTTTGGGGTAATAATTTAAAAAGTTCCCGGACCGCTGATTTAACACATCACTAACTGACTCGGTGGTGCAGAAGTTTGCGGCTCTGACTATTTGCGCTGAGGGCCTTAGGTTCGATTCCCACATCGGGCAAACAGTTTTGTTTACCCATTGTTTGGGTGTGTATTATCTATATATGCATATATTTAAACAACACAGGGAATCCTAATTTGGGGCCGGATGACCGTGTGTGATTTGTTCCCAGTTATTTATTTGTTTATTATTATTAAAAATGAAATACTTATTTTTGTTAGCTAAGCATTTGTTGTATTAACAAGTTCGTACTTCCGCCGACTGACCGCTCTCGCGTCAAATCAGAGCATTGACCCAGCGCGTACTTCATTGCGGATATAAATCGCGAATCATTTGTTTAATAATGATTTTATCAGGAGCATACGTTTTAGATAATAGCATAAAATTTTCCTGAACTTACCACAAACACAGCAGACAGGGCGCAAGCGAGGGCCAGCGATAACGACGTTCTCAGATACAGATACTGCTCCCAAAACAGGAAAGGAATACCAGACGGGAAATTGGACAATCCCTTCGCTTCGAACTTCAAGCACAGCTCCCTGACGGACGTTATCAAAGCCTTTATACTCTCCGTGTCACTTAACCCTGCCAGGTAAAAGGGCAGCTGGGTATAAATCAAGGGAGACGACTTGGGTATTTCCAGGTCCATGTCGCTAGAAGAGTGCGTCCATTTTTTCGGTTGCGGTTTCAGATTGCCTTGTGACGCTCCGTAGGCCAACGCGTCGTTTGTGGCCCAAGCCGACAAGTAGTTGTAGAACGCGTCCGTGTTGATGATGCCGTCTTTGCCCACAAGTCTATGGCCGCTCGCTCTGTCCGCGGTGATCAGTGACTTGTCGATGGGAGTGTCCACGTGACCCGTCTGCACCATGAGTTTGTATGCTAAAATGGCCTCGTCGCTTGCGTTTTTGCACCAGTACTCCTGAGTGATGCAGCCGCTTTCCACTTCTTTATCGAACACCGCTTGCAGATCTAAGAGCCAGTCGCGGAACAGAGTCAACCAGAATTTCGTGAGGCCGCCGTTGTCGTTCTTTATGATGTTAGGTATCCTGACAAACTGGTCGTGGTATTCGTACAGCAGCCTCTGATTGGTCGGGTACTCGAAGTCGCCCTTTGTGACCGCGTACATGTTGTAGAAGCCAAAGTACTTCTCTTGTCGGTACAAGAATTGGTGTTCGTCAGTATTTTCTGGCACTATGTCGGTGAGGTCTAGGCCGTCCCTGACTTTTGTCGCGCCCCAGACACTGGCCAGTATCACGGCGATCAACGCTAGCATCGATGTTACCTGTAAACGAATACGAAATTTTTTGTAAATAAAAAAAAAGTTACTTTTAATTTATATAGTTAAAAGATAAGGAATGAGTATATCAGAGGAAGTGTGAAAGTAGCCCCGGTGATTGACAAATTATAAAGCGGACGGTGAGCGTGGTATGGATATGTGATGCGTACTCGTAGAGAGGAGATGCGTGTGACTAGGAGATGTATGGAAATGGTAGTGCAAGGTAGAGGGGGAAAAGGTCGACCGAAGAAGACATGGATGGAGTGTGTGAATGACGACATGAGAGAGAGGAGTGTTGAGATGACGGTTGATAAAAGAGAATTTAAGAGAAAAAATCGCTCCTTTGGAGACGCTCGGGCAGCTGTTAGCAAATTTCACCCCTCCTGGCTGAGCCCTTGCTCACCTGCCTGCCCTGGTAAAACTGGAAAGGCCTCCGGGCCACCATTAATCTCTCAAACATATAAAAAAAAATTCGCTGTACCGACCCCACCTAGTGGGGTAAAAGAAAGAAGAAGATAACTAAAAACTACCGTTGTGTGTCGGTGTATAATGTGTATTAAATTGATCAGAAATCGTTTGACTTTCTTAATAGTATGTATGTAGATGTTGTATGAAAATTACCTTCATTGATGGTCTCATAATGAAAGGAGCGTAATGATTCTTTGCCCATTTCGTCAAGGACAGACTGATGCATGACACTTTGGATTCATCTCCCGTTTCTTCAGGATCCAGCGGTTGTCGCGTCGCGTCTTTCCAGCTATTCTGTAATGTCAACAAATTATTTATTAATGACAAATATGCTGACGAATAGAAAATTCGATTTTATTAATTTTATAGAAAATTTATAGAATGTGGTTCCTAAAGATGAAAAGAGAAGAGAACTAATGTGTTAATTAATTCAATCATTTAATCAAATTCATAGTCGTGATCATCATCATTGCGTTTCAGCTAAAAAGTAATGTTGGCAATTAATGTGCAGTTTACCATGACATGACATTTGAATAATTCGAAAATCATTAATTCGAGACAAGGAATGGAAAGAATAAATCAAACAAAAGAACGCCACCCATAAACTTGTAATTTCGAGTTCAACTCACTTTAGTATTGCTTCCTCTGTTCCTGGTCCTGTCGGTGACTCGTCGCTTGGGCACTGGGTTCTCGGGCATGATGCAGCACAGCACGTCAGACCGCGCTGCAGACCGACGCCTCAAGTCCAGCGAAATCATTGCCGGGAACACTATCAGCATTGAACCCAAATTGAACAGCAAGAGGATGGCGGCCTGGAAATAAATAACAAAAAATTTATTAACCTTTTTTTTCCTACCTAATCTTTGGTAGCCTAAGGGGCTATTTCAACTTCGCGCGCTAGGTGAGCTCACGGACTCAACCTGAGAGAATTGCTAAAACTAGCCCTAGCAAGAGCAGTGCTTCGCTGAATCAACTACGAGATCGGAATCGCGATCTACTGAGAAGATCCGACGAGAAACTTAATGGGTTGTGTCTATAGGCTAGCATTATTAACATAATCTATGCTACACTATGCCGCGACTCTTCTATTGCAAGTGACCGACTCACTCACCACCTAGAGCTTTCTGTGTTATGCGGTGCCGTGTGATTGACAAGAAAAAAAGAACCATGCCTTACACAAATAATACTTCCAACTCGTCTCATGAAAACGTAACAGTTGAAGATCAACGGTTAACTAGTTGACATATGTATGTAATAAAAACGGCACACGACATTGAGGAAGAATCCAATGTAATATATTCTATACTATATACTATATGGGTACTTGAAGGACTTTTTGGCGGGAACGCGAGGAGTGAAGTTGTGTGATTTTTTTTATTTTATCTATTTAGTGTTTCTTCAGGTTTAAATGTGTAATAACGGTGGTTTATTAACGGTTTAATATCTGTGACAGTGCACAAATGTGGGAAAATGAAACAAAGCCGCTGGACGAACTTCTCGGGATCCTCCAAAAAGTCCACTGAAAAAATCACAGTAAATGACCACCATTTTACTGATATTATTTGTCATCCAATATCATCTATTTTCCTTTAGTTTCATCCCAGTTGATTAATGTCTCAAATTAATTATCATCATTTCATTTCATTTCGCTCCATATCATCATTGTTCATAAAAATAAGAATAAAAACTAAAATAAGACATGACTTAAAGGTCTTAGTTACCAGGTCATAAAAACCCTTAAAAAATCTATACTCTATACTATATACGTACTTGAAGACAGAAGACTCGTAGCGCGGGTATCGGAAGCAGTGCGGCTGCCAAGAACGCCAACACGTTGCAGAGCGACGCCAGAAGCACACTGAGGCCGCTCTTCTTCAGCACGAGACCGGTTCGTTCTTCCCGGGGCACGTCTCCCGCTTGTTCCACGTACGTGTGAGCGAGAAGGAACATGTCCTGCACTCCCAGTCCGAGCGCTAGGAACGGAACGATCTGCGTGCTCGAAGCGTTGAACGGTATGCCTATTAACATACAATGCTTTCATAACTTATGTATACTTGTTTGTTTCTGAGGATTTTAACTGTTTTTTAAGTAGTCATTTAAGAATCAATATAAGACGACGCATTCCATTGGAGGCGAGGTTGAAAAGCCAAGTTTATTTTGATGAAGCTACTTAAATTCAAACTTAACCTAGGTTCTTAGTTTTCGTCATATTTAATGATTATTATTGACAAGACATAAAATACAAAAGTTTGTGATAATTATTTCGTTAAGGGCTTTCTTTTAAGTTAACGAAAAACTAACTAACAAAACACAGATAAAAAAAACTTAAATCAAATATTTTACAAAAAACGTATTCGAAACGTAAAAAAGAATATATAAAGACAATAGAAAAATGCGAAATTAAACCGTAAAATTAGTTTTAATTAGACTCAAAATTGATTTATTATTTACCTAACAAAGCGCAAAAGCCCAGACCGGCAGCTACGGTGATGGACAACAGCATCACGCCCGCGATGCCGACGCCGGCCTGCGACCGCACCGGGTCGCTCCATTGCATCAGCGTCACCGAAACATAAACTAACTGAAAATTCGACAAAAACAACACTAAATAAAAAACATCATTTAATAAATACTATAAGCATATGAAATAATTTTTTATTGATTAGATGGGCGGAAGAGCTCACAGCCCACCTGGTGTAAAGTGCTTACTGGAGCTCATAGACATCTACGACGTAAATGTGCCACCCACCTTGAGATATCAGTTCTAAGGTCTCAGTATAGTTACAACGGCTGTCCCGTTCTTCAAACCGAAACGCATTACTGCTTCACGGCAGAAATAGGCAGGGTGGCGGTACCTGCCCGTGCGGACTCACAAGAGAACCCACCACCAGTAAAAAAATAATTTTCCTATTCGATTAACAATTTTGCTGGGCGTATTGTAAGCCCGTACGGATAAGCATCAACATCCTCCACATTTCTGCCTATGAAAATTCAAATCGATTTCTATAATATAATAGAACTTTTTTCCCTGTAAAATAATTTTGTTGTACATATATTGTACCCAATGGTTATACGTAGAAACGTAGAACTTCAAGGAATACCTTAATATACTAGAGATTCGAGATCATAACTCAAGGTACAATGAGGAAAATGAGGTTGGTAAGAAAATGCTAACTATGAATGTAGAAGGATATAGAGGAAGAGGTAGACCTAAGAAGAAATGGATGGATTGCGTGAAAGACGATATGGGTAAGAGGGGAGTGAGCGAAGAAATGGTATATGATAGAAGAGTATGGAAGGAGAAAACATGTTGCGCCGACCCCAGGTAACTGGGAGAAGGGCAGGATAATGATGAATAACTCAAGGTACAGACAGTATTGAAATCAATATCGAATGAAGTGTTTGGGTGTTTCCTTGAAGGCTATCGTCATAAAGTTAGACTTTTGTCAGGCATTTGTAATCAGCCTTCAACGATCTCAACATCTCATGTAATCAATCAAATTCCTTGACCTTTCATAATTAAGTTGAACTGCCGTAAAAGCTTAACGTTTTCAGTACGGTATGTGCACGACGAAGCTCACCATGAACACGTATCCCAAAATAATGTTCTTGAGCGAGAGTTCCGAGAATTTTCCGAGAATATCGTTGAGCGTGGACGACGAGAACGGGTAGAAACTGTAGGCGGCGGACACTTTGCCAGAAGTGGTCATCTTACGCACCTCCTGGAATGTTAGTGAACGATTAACACATCGTTTTCTAAATAATTAATTAATACGCGAAGGAAAAACTTTGTATCTCTTTTTACGAAAATTGCGCGGACGGAGGAGTATGAAATATCCCACAATTATAGAGAACATAGAGAAGGAGTGTCGAATGCTAATATTTTTTTAAATTATGACTAAAAAATACATTAAATCAATAAAAAAAACATTACACACACTACCATGTATTTGACGCACACACGCATGAATACTATTTATTTATTGTCAAACTTTTGTTCTTGACGTCTGTGGTCAAATTGAGAATAGATTAAATATTGTTTGTCTTTATTAATATTTTTCTATAGCGTAGTCTTAACGAAATTTGTGATTGTATAAGTATAAAAGTCTTTAACAATAGAATCATAATAGTGTACAAACTTATATTTCAATTAATTATAGTCGAATTTCGACTACCAGGGCATCACTAGTATATGTAAATAATAAATAGTAAAATAATTTAGAAGATTACTGTTACGTCTTTACAAAAAGTTCAAAACAGTTCAGCTGTTTAATTACAAACCGATTGATGAGATTTAGTGTTTAGCGTGATTAAAGAGATTGAAGTCAAAGTTTGGTTTCAATATGTCAATTTGCAAACAATACATAAAATTTTAGTAAACCAAATTCATTTCATTCTTGAGATAGAAGTAGTTATGGGCGAATTTAGATTGTCTAAGTTTTAATAAACACAATGTAGCCTATGAAGACTATAAAAATCATGTCTTTTTATATATTTCACGTGCTTTCGTGACAATATACATATAATCTGCACATTCATGACGTAATATGTACCATCCGAATTATATGTTTTTTTAATATTTTTTATAATTTACCTCCATTTTTTTGTCGTAATAATCAGTTTTACGGTTCGTAAGATCACTTCGCGACAGAAATAGAGGGTGTTCTTTTGCGATTTTTACATTTTATTTTTTTGTAAGCTAACATTTGACAACATATTAAATTAAATTTCTTAAAACAAAATGCTATGAAGTTTTTTTTTTTTTTTTATTGCCTTTGTAGGCAGACGAGCATACGGCCCACCTGATGGTAAGTGGTCACCGTCGCTCATGGACGTCAGCAATGCCAGGGGCAGAGCTAAGCCGCTGCCTACCAAAAATTAAATTAGTTATATATTAAGTTAAATATTAAATTAGTTACTTCATCAAATTATAGCAAATGTCAATTTGGTTAAATATAGTTAATACTCGTATAGTTAATGTAGTCGTTAAACTTACTGCAGCGAACTTTCTCTGCCAGGAGTCGAGTACAACGGCGGCTTTCTCTTGCGTCCACCCAACGTGGTGCACTTTGTAGTGATCTGCCCAATACTCGTACATCTCTCGTTCTCCCATCAGCTGTACGACCGTCTGCAGGGCCTTCGCACTCCTCAGCACCGAAGTGGAATTCCTGGTAGCGCCTCCTACTATCAGCTGCTCCGGCCAGTGCATGTACGCTGCTGCGAAGCCGTAACAGCCGTGAGACAACTCTGCTGCCACATCCGGAACCTAGAACAATAACGTTATCTTTATATCAAAATACGCGTTCAATTCTCATTACGGATCCTCCCGATCCATTAACGGTGCTTTTAGGAACCACAAGCACCGGTCACCGTCCTCGTCGAACCCGTCGCTTGCGACGAAGGGCTCGACGAGCGAATTAACTTATAGACACAGCCCACTGAGTTTCTCGCCGGATCTTCTCAGTGGGTCGCGTTTCCGATCCGGTGGTAGATTCAGGGAAGCACTGCTCTTGCTATGGCCAGTGTTAGCAACACTCCGGTTTCGGCCCCGTGAGCTCATCTACACGTTAGGGCGAAGCTGATATAGCTTCTCAAGGCCATCAGCATAGGTAGGAAATAAAAAGCGTTCAATATAAGAATCTTAAATAATTTATAACCAATTAAAAAAAAAAAAAGATTTTTCGAACATTTTTTAGTACCCGCTGGGCTACGTATAATTCATTGTTTGAGAAAATTCTGAGTAACTTGTCGTCAAATGAAGAGTCCGCGGTCACGACAAGTCCAAGAAAACAAAGTTAGGAATGAAATTTATGAGGTTTCCGTGGAAGTAGGTGTAGGTAGGTTGGGTGGTGAGCATTATTGATATAATAGTGTCATTGTGAGTGGGTACGGCGGCGGCAAACGAGGCCCATTGAAGCGTGCACAATGCACCCGTATAATGCCGCGCGGTCCGGCGCAGCGAACAATGCGCGTCCGACCGGCCCCCGAGCGAACGTGGGTGGCGACGCTGCACACTGCCATCGCACTCAAAAAAACGAACCCCAATCAATGCAAGCCGAAATCGCTGTTTGTTAGAGACAATCTTCTCAGTGGGTCGCGTTTCCGATCCACCGGTAGATTCTGCGAAGCACTGCTCTTGCTAGGGCCAGTGTTAGCAACACACCCGGTTTGAGCCCCGTGAGCTCACCTACACGTCAAGAAGCTGATATAGCCTCTCAAGGCTATCAGAATAGTTCGGGGAAAAAAAAGTTACAGACATTTTGTATCCGTAGCAACTTGCGACCGCTTTTTTTTCTAAATGAATTGTAACGCGTTCTTTGAACTGCAACGTCAAAATCGATGGGCAGTAAGTGAGGGCTCGATTGCGAAACGAGAGTTTCCGCGTGATGGTATCGTATCACACGCGAGACGAACGTAACTTTCTCGGAGGCGCGCCGGCCGCGGCAGGTAGTCGCTGCGTCTGCCCGCCGGCGATCGCTTTCATCCCGCCTTATTACCGTTTCCAAAAATATTTTATTATTATGGAACGTATTTAAAGTTTATGCGTTTAGCTTCGATAAAGATGTTTTATTTTTCATGTTCTCTATACACGTTTTATTTATGCGCTAATAAAACTGTCGTAAATTGAAGTCTCCGTAAAAGGACCGGAGGTTCTCGTAATGGTTATCAATCGTGAGTCTCGAACAAGCGTAGCGAACTAAATATTCGACACACAAAATAATATATGCTAACTGGAATGTTTACAAAGACACGAGAAGTATGTTCGCAATTTAACTGAAAGCGTTTCGTTAACAATGAGGCAGAAAGAGGACTGCAAATAGAACGTGGCGATTATTATTTGAAAACAACACTTACATGTCGCGATTTTTTGTTGGGAGCCGTTTTTGGGCAGTGCGCGTCGTTTGGGTCCAAGCAAGGCTTCTTCATGTAAGCGGAGGTGATACCAGCTCTCTTCATGTACGCTTCTACCGTCCCGTAAGGAAACTGAAACTTCAATTGCTTTACTTCTTCTAAAACTTCTTGCGGGTTCAAATGCGTCCATTGTAGCTTTTGTTTGAGATTACTGAAACGGAAAAAAAAACAGAACGTTTTGTTATCTGTTACTTCCAAATAATTTCGAATAATTCGAAGAATCCACAATCGATTTTTAAAAATAATTTCAAGATTCGATATTTTTATACTCACGGAACGTAAATAGGATAATCGGGTCCGAGGAGTTTTGAGCCTTCCCAGAAACAGTCTAGTGGTGTAATGATGGCGCAAGGAATGATGTTTTCGAAGATCTTCTCGATGTGATAAGCCTCGAAGTTAGGTATGCTGGGGCTGTAGCATAAGTCTTTCAGACGCCACTCGATGTCGTACATGTGAACCGTCACTCGGGTTGCCGCGTGCACCACCTGTACGCAATTTTAAGTTTTAATCACTAGATCATAAGGTCGTTTACCTAAATACTTAAATTTCGATTTTAGAGAATGAAAGTAGTATAGATAAATATGAAAGTTATAGTGTTTGGGATGCGACAGTTTGAAAACAAACAAAAAAATAACTTAAAGCTTATGATCTAAATATGGAGAACCTAAAAACTTTAAATATTCAATACGAAACACGGCCACACTCAGGTCTGATTAAAGCTAAATAGATATCTTCAAACGTTACTATGATCCATCGTCCACTGACGGTACTATTATACAAACCATTTCTACAGTACCATCAAAATTTGATGATTAAATGATATCTGTACTAACACATTAATATGCAGTATGCGATTAATATCGGAAGAATAATCCCGTAGAAGACAAACATACCAACACAATTTTTGAAGTTATACTTCTTTAGGCGCGTAATGAAAAATTGATGAGAGTGAAATTTTACGATGCGCGCGCACCGTGACACAAAATTAACAGAAATGAAGTTGCCCACTAAATCGCTCATACGACCGACGTAACTTGGCGAGTCTGAATATAGCCGCAGGTGAACTTTCGCGCATGTACACTCGTAAAAAAAAGTGTTATTAGCATAAATTTTTTAGTAATATAAATGACAAAATTACTATTTAATATAATTCATTCTAAATATTATTAAATTATTTACGTTAAATATTTATTATTTATTATTTAAGATTTAAAAAAAAAAAGTATAACTTCTTACGCGCGTACATAAATACACGCACCCTTTTTTATTTATGTTTTTGCAAAAGGTAGATCTGACCTTATGGGTCTAAGCGAAACCTATAATGAAATGAAACGCCGCTCAGTTGAGATTGAAGTTTCAATGCCATTAGAGGGTATTTCGGTAAAAATGTTATTTTAAACAAATAAAGGTAGGTTTTTTTTTAATTTCTTACCTTTGAAACCTGAGTACAATACAATTTATTTCACTAGTTTTATTACACGACATTTTACCTTGAAAGATATTCGTGAAGACACGTCAGGTACATAGTTATTTAGATAAATCGGTACCCACTCTAGGAACGAACCGCGGCCTGCGACTAAGACTACAAAACGTGTCACGTTAGACCCCAGAGCTATCTTCAAATGTTTATGTACGGAATCGGAATGTGATATTCCACATCCGCCGAGAAACACCCGTTATCCTAAAACTAGCCTAAAGGTGTAAACTTTAAACAGATCTCATTCATGGAAATCACATACGATTCTCTTAAAGCCGTTTTGAAGAACACATAATATTTATTAATAAACAGAACGTGGACAATAACGTGTATATATTTGTAAACAGCTAAAGGTTGAAACTAGACGCGTTTGTCGAATGTCATCAAAATCGTATGGAAAATATTTTCTAGCGCATAAAAAAGAAACATTGTTTATGAAAAAACCGATTCCCTGATGTACCAGTAACAAACGCACCGAGTTTAACCAATATTAGATGATGACGGTTTTTTTTTTGATAACGCCATCTTGTTGTCTTTAAAGCGGTTAGTTGCCCTCAATTAAGAAAAATAGTATTATTATTCGCCAATAGATGTCGGTATCGCAGGATCCGACTGATGCATGACCACGACCACTCTGTCAAGAGTGTACGAATAGGAAGAAGAAGAAGAATAAGATGTCGGGAAGAGTTGATTATTGAAAACACGAATAAAACAACATTTTCTGAAAATAAATCGTAGCTAGATCGATTTATCGCCCCCGAAATCCCCTGTATACCTACTAAATTTTATGAAAATCATTGGAGCCGTTTCCGAGATTCAGATTATATATATATACAAGAATTGCTCGTTTAAAGGTATAAGATACGATATATATAAGATGATATTCACAAAAGACAAACACACAAACAAGTGCTCATTTTTACTTACATAGAGACGATTGAAGAAAATCACCTGTCTCTTAAGCACATGCTATAATTTAATGGATTTACCAATATGAAGTATGAGGAGCTAACTTGTTTAATTTAATTACCTTTAGGTGTTCGAGTAGAGCCCCCGCGTGTAATAAGGACACGTCGGGGTCCTTGGCCGTTTGGATAATAAGCTGATGCGTTGATGAGTCCGCTTCGCCCAACGCTTCTGCCGTGTACTTCAGTTCAGCTTCTAATCTACCTCCCTCTGAAATAAAAAAACGGCTTAAGAAATTTACAAAATAGACTATAAATTTTGTTGCTTAAAGTTCCTTACAGAACTACTAAAACACAAAGTTGAGGCCGGTTAGTTCTAGCCTGATGATGGTAAAAACTCGACCGTAATCACTGATGCTTCAAGATTCATTTTACATTGTCACTTTTTATATAATAATAACTGACTAAATAGTGGCAGTAGTAGCAGTAATATTATTTATCCAGCTCTATCTAAAGCTTTATAAAATAAGATACAAAAATCTCGGTGCATGATGCACACTTCTCTATCGAACTTAAAAGGGTACCTACCAAGTTGTGCGGCTCAGAACAGATTTATAAATTTTGAGATTCGATTTATTAGCATTTGATGATCGATTGATTTATTATTAGGTTTTTTTTAAATCGATTCTTCAATATAACATGTTTTCAAGAATTGATGGATTTAAAATATGTAATTTATATATACATGTTTCCTTCGTTTACTACACGAGATATTTAAATTGATATATTATGCAAGTTTCTGTTTGCGTGCGTAATTCCTTTCAAGGGCTCGAATTTACAAGCGCGCGGACTTCTCTCGAGTGTTTTAATGATAAGTAGTGCACAATATATGAAGGCTGTTTTTATAACAAATGAGTAGCACGAATAAAGACATAAAGAGTTTAATGAATGGTGTACGTATTCAGTGTCCCGATAAGGAATGTGGTCTTGATACTTTTAAAGTTCAGGTTTATTAACATAGGCATTTTTAATCTACTAGCTATTGCCCGTGGCTTCAGTGTAGTTTCCCGTGGCAATAAGCTGTTTTTTTTCCGGGTTATAGGTAGCCATGTCAATCTCCTCATACTTAAAATTACCACTTAAAAAAACGTGTCAGTACGTAGCTTCTTTCGACGTCAAAGAAGGGACAAACAAACAGATCGAATTCGATTGATAAGCAACTAAAT
This sequence comes from Bombyx mori, assembly GCF_030269925.1. Taxonomy (NCBI): domain Eukaryota; kingdom Metazoa; phylum Arthropoda; class Insecta; order Lepidoptera; family Bombycidae; genus Bombyx; species Bombyx mori. The sequence goes on from NC_085111.1 coordinate 13,403,954, forward strand.
TTTATTGTTATGATAATAAAAATTGTCATCTATATATTAATACATGAAGCAAAAACTTTGTATCCCTTTTTACGAAAATTGCGCGGACGGAGGAGTATGAAATTTTCCACACCTATAGAGAGTATAGAGAAGAAGTGCACAATACTAATATTTTTTTAAAATAATGCATAAAAGATACATTGAATCAATAAAGAAAACATTACACACACTACATACATCTATTTCACGCACACACGCATGCATACTATTTATTGTCAAACTTTTGTTCTTGACGCCTGTGCTCAAATTGAGAATAGATTAAAATATATTGTTTGTCTTATTAATATATTTTTTTAGAGTAGCCTTGGCGAAATTTGTGATTATAGAAGTATAAAATACAATCATAATAGTGTACAAACTTACAACTCCAATTAATTATAGTCGAATTTCGACTACTGCGGGACCTCTAGTAATAATAAAAATGGATTTCATTGAACGACATACATATGATTTGATTGCCGAGTATCGTTTCCGATAACTGACCCGATCGAGCGATCAACAGTTCACATTACCAATACAAAGTATTATGTGAAGTTATATACGTTAAATGTGCTTAAAAAATACGATTTATCTAAATTTAGGCAGGCCACCCTTCCCGTTTGGTTGTTGGAGTGTCGACGTATTTGTTACGAGCGCGACTGTCGACTCGATACTTAACACATCACGACGGTGATTTATATAGAACTGGAGATCCCGCAGTAGTCGAAATTCGACTATAATTAATTGTAATTATAAGTTTGAACGTTATTATGGTTCTATTGTCAAAGACTATTATACCTATATAATCACAGATTTCGTCAAGACTACATACAATAGAGACAAATAAACAATATTAACCTATTCTCAATTTGATAAGCAACAAAAATTTGACAATAAACATAGAGCATACATGTGTGTGTGTAATGTTTTTTTTGTTGATTTAATGTATTATTAATGCATAATTTAAAAAAAAATTCACTATATTCTCTATAAGTGTGGGAAATTTCATAGTCCGCGCAATTTACGTAAAAAGAGGTACAAAGTTTTTGCTTCACGTATTAATATAGAGATAATGACACCCCAGAACGGCAGACAGCATCAAAATTTCTTTAATCACACCTAAAATACTAAATTAGTATTCGTATTTTTTCATCCTTGTCCGATGAAGAAGGAATAACCGTTTAAAGCTACCGTTGATTAGGTAAAAAAATTAAGTAAAATGAGACCGCGTTGCTAAGTTAAAAAATGAATGAAAATGAGGTTGTTAAGAGAGTGTTAAATATAGATGTGGAAGGATTTAGAGGAAGAGGTAGACCTAAGAAGAAATGGATGGATTGTGTGAAAGACGATATGGGTAGGAGGGGAGTGAGCGAAGAAATGGTATATGATAGAAGAGTATGGAAGGAGAAAACATGTTGCGCCGACCCCAGGTGACTGGGAGAAGGGCAGGATAATGATGAATGTTGCTAAGTTAAAAAATAATAATTAAAATTCTATAAGTGCGGTTAAAATGTTCTTAAAAATCTGTAGATTATATGAAGTTTTTTTTATTGCCCTTGTAGGCAGACGAGCATACGGCCCACCTGATGGTGAGTGGATACCATCGCCCATGGACTTCAGCAATGCCAGGGGCAGAGCCAAGCCGCTGCCTACCGCTTAATACTCTCCGCAAGCCTCGTTTGAAGAAGGACATGTCATATACATGACACGTTATATTAGTGTAGTTCGTTTTCGAAGTTGGGTTGTCTGTTCAGAGGTTTCTTGGTACAAAAAAATATTAGGATATATTTCACGAACGGATCGTTCGGTTCGTCGACATGTACGTGTCGGGAAGGGCACGAGTATTCGTTCCAATTAACACCGGACCGGTTGATTTATTCTTACCGGTTTGTCACCTTTTTGCGCAGAATTAGGATCGCGAGGTGTGAGAAAAAAAAAAACTTCGGCTGTCAATTTTAACGGAGCGCAGTTTAAATTTTATCTGATTTAACTTAAATTCATTTCACTAATTAGTCTGATGTTTCATAAATCAAGTCAGTACAGACGTGTTTCTTATTAACAAATTGTAAGTTGTATTAAATTTTAATATAGCAACAATACGTGAAGTGTCGTAATTAATGTCAAGAATTTTATTTCTTTTAAATATAAGGACGATATGTAACCGGCTTCATAATTTAGACAAACTCATACTTCAATATCTAAGCATTCTTAAATATAATCCAAGCCCAATGATTTTGTTTTTTCCTACCTATGCTGATAGACTTGAGAGACTATGTCAGCTTTACGCTAGCGTGTAGGTGAGCTCTCGGGGCTCGAGCCGGTGTTGTTGCTAACACTGGCCCTAGCAAGAACAATACTTCGCAGAATTTACCACCGGATCGGAAACGCGACCCACTGAGAAGATCCGGTGAGAAAATCAGTGGGCTGTATCTATAGATTAATTTACTCGGTCGCAAGCGACGGGTTCGACGAGGACGGTGACCGGCCCATTGATAACAGTGAGTATGAAGATCATACCTAGTTAAAGTTTCGCACTAAATGGTCCAATGATAGCATTTTCTCATATCTTCTGGGTGCCGGAAATAGATCCCCAAAATCGTAAAGACTCCGAACGGAAACCAAAATGGAAATCAGAGTAACTGAGTGACATCGTCAGATAGCATCAGATTACTTACATACGAGGACAGCAACGATCTCATATCTCAAGGTGAGCGTCGGGTTCTGGATCTCAATCTACCTATATCAATGGAGATATATAGGTATATTTGTGTGTCTCCAGTTTACAACACGTGTCTACGTTGCCGAGGCAGTTAACGCCCTCGCTTCACACGTAAGGAATGCTATTTTATTTTGGTCGCTAATTTATGGCGTGACGAAGCACCAACGTACGTTGCACCGAGAATGGGGACCGGTGAACATGCGATCAAAATAAACTTGCTTAAACATATCGATAGCGTCATATTCCGTGGCCTAACGTGTGAGAATCCTGGTGTACAATTTTTTTTAAATAATTTATTGGGTGGACGAGCTCACAGCCTACCTGGTGTTAAATGGTTACTGGAGCCCATAGACATTTACAACGCAAATGCGTCACCCACCTTGAGATATAAGTTGTAAGGTCTCAGTATAGTTACAACGGCTGCCCCACCCTTCAAACCGAAACGCATTACTGCTTCACGGCAGAAATAGGCAAGGGCGGTGGTACCCACCCGCGCGGACTCACAACAGGTCCTACCACCAGTAATTACGCAAATTATAATTTTGCGGGTTTCACTTTTATTACACGATGTTATTCCTTCACCGTGGAAGTCAATCGTGAACGTTTGTTGAGTACATATTTCATTAGAAAAATTGGTACCCGCCTGCGGGATTCGAACACCGGCGCATCGCTTCAACACGAATGCACCGAACGTCTTATCTTTTAGGCCACGACGACTTCAAAGGTTACTGAAGCCCATAGACATTTATAACGCAAATGCGTCACCCATCTTGAGATATAAGTTCTAAGGTCTCAAGTATAGTTACAACGGCTGCTCTGCCCTTCAAACCGAAACGCATTACTGCTTCACGGCAGAAATAGGTAGGGTGGTGGTACCTACCCGCGCGGACTCACAAGAGGTCCTACCACCAGTAAAACACGTATCGAGTGATGCGACAATGCCAAAGCTCAAATCCTCGGTAGGTACCGTCTTTTCTAAATAACTATGTACTTAATATTTTCTGAGTCTGAAACTAACACGTGCATGTCATTGTGAAGAAATATTATCATGTAATAAAATGAAACAGGGAATGTTATGTATGTAACCGATGTCAGGTCGTTTTGTGCTGTAGGCTTGAAGGGTCAACCGCAATAATTCAAATTTCAACTTCAAGAGGAATGAAAAATAAAAGAATGTAAGAAAAATGATGTTTTTTTACATGATTTTTTTTTTTTTTTTTTTTTTATTGCTTATGCTGTGTGGACGAGCTCACAGCCCACCTGATGTTAAGTGGTTACTGGAGCCCATAGACATCTACAACGTAAATGCGCCACACACCTTGAGATATAGTTCTAAGGTCTCAGTATAGTCACAACGGCTGCCCCACCCTTCAAACCGAAACGCATTACTGCTTCACGGCAGAAATAGGCGGGGCGGTGGTACCTACCCGTGCGGACTCACAAGAGGTCCTACCACCAGTAATTACGCAAATTATAATTTTGCGGGTTTCATTTTTATTACACGAATTTGTTCCATAAGTCAACAGTTACGTAGAATGTGTTTATATAAAATATCTACAGTTTTCGGACAGGGGGCCGAGCATCATGCGTGAAGTTTCTACGTCAAGGGGGCGCACGGGGTATGTGGGTCTTGACAGTCCGCAGATATTGAGAGCGGACCCAAGGGTCATTTAGGGTATTTTAGGGCTTTACCTACTAAACGACTAACCTGCACTCTCGCCCAAGCATCCGATCCCCCCCAAAGTCAAAACACGAACGGGGTAGGGGAGTTACTGCGGTCAACAACCAGGCAACAAAAAAAAAGGTTTTTTATTTGATAAAATGTTATGAGACGTTATGGGTATACAAACTACTGTCAACCCTAAAATGAAAAGAGAAGTGTAAATGATTCTGGCCTAAACAGTGTTTTCTTTTTTGGATCGTTTGGAGCTGACAGGCAACAAAAACAATTTTATTATTCCTATACTACTAACTACTTAATACGAGTACTAGAGTCTAGTTTTGGTGAAACAATTTGCATAAACGATATAAAAATGTATAATAAACTTTATAGAGGGTAGTCGATAATAGCCGATGTAGATTAAATGTATAATTTATAATTAGTGTTTTGTGTGACTTTGTAAATGTCAAATACATCACACTTGATGATTAATAGTAAATTTATTCCTTTTTTATATTATCTTCGAAGAGAATTAAAATCTACGAAAACAACATACCTAAACCATTTGTAATTAAGCACGCTCTCACAAGGTTGTTTAATACTAATGATAATACTGAAACCGTTTCGCAGAACACTTTGTATGTAAATTAGTTTGATACGCATTAAAAATTACAAGACGAGTGTGAAAAAAAATTGACGAAACGTGCCAAGAGTTTTTGTGCGACCGACGCTGGAAATGATGATGTTGCAAGATCACTCCAGTAGATAGATACTACCTGACTGAAGAACATTAAATGTTTGGCAAAAACTGCCCAGCAACTCGTTTTTTTTTATATTTTTTGTATGTATCCTTTTATTTGGTTATTGCCTATAAGTGGTGAATAGGGAAAGACAAAACTGTTACGTATCATATTCTCTTCTGTTTGTCAATTAATTGTTTTTTTTTAGTGGCTATTTGATTTTGTGTTAGCAATATGACTTTTTTTGGAAATTAACGTAGAATGTTACAAGAAAAAATGATAATTAGAAAATAAAAGAGAAAGTATAAAATGAATCATCTAATTTCGACTAATGGGCGAACTAGTTTATAGTAAGCCATTTATTTCTAGTAGCAGTAGTAGTTGTTGTAGTAACTTGGTAATAGCCTGTCTACAATAACTACCACACTTTTTTAATTTAGTAAATTCTATTAAAATTAGTGTTCACAGTAAGCAAAATTTTATTCTCAAAACTTATTTAAAGTACAAACAATACTACAAAACTACGTTTCTATTCCGAATTAAGTATCAAACGGTCCATTTTAATACTATCCAGACTAAGCGGGCTGGCCCTCGTGCCGGATATTGGGGATTATCATAAACCAAGTGGATCGGATTCGAACACGGCGGGCCCGCACAGGGCGCCTCTATTTTAACACCTACCAGAGCCGTGGGCGCGATTTACGACGGCAGCACTCGTCGACGTATCCACTATCCACGCAGGATTTAAGTGCCGGGTTGTTGACGCCGCACACGCCAAAACAAAGTCCGTTATTTTGTCAGGAAACAAACGTATGTCAAACAAGCGATAAATCGATTGTAAAGTTAGACCATGTGCCGGTCTGAGAAGGCTATTCTCAGACCCAAATCGAAACGTATCGTTGCAGGGCGGGCGGCGGTCGCGAGATCCACGGCAAGGTCACGCGAGGTTATCGCGGCTTTCCGCTCGAGCATTCCTTTTACACTCGCGCTATCACAGTCTCCGGCGGCGTCTTTATTCATACACCGCCTTATCTATACAAACAAAATTACTATCGTTCGTACTATAAATCAACGTAACGATCTGTTATTCTGACAGTACAATGCGCAATAATGACCGAACGTATGGTATCTACACGTCACGTCATGGGGATCCATTGCGAAGCGAACATTCGGACTGCATTCAGGATGCGTGTTTCAATAATGACAATATTTCTACTGGATGGTAGCGAGCGATCAGTACGGACAATCGCAATGAATGACATAGGCGGGGGTGAGAAGACGGCTGGGGGAGGGGATACGTGCGCTCGCGCATGTGGTTGTGGCCACACGCGCGCCGCCGTGCTCGGCCCGTGTGGTCTTTACCCCGCGCCCCGCGAGCCGCCTCTCCTCTATGCAAATTAGCCGGAGCGTAGACAACAGATGGATGGCGGAATAAACAAGCCGCGTCCTTTGCGGTCACCGAGGAATATGGCCTATAGTAACCTATTAAACACAGATCTCGTAAATAGTATTACATTCGAATTCAGAATTTAAACTATTGCATAAGTCAAATCATACTCTCGATTTAAATTACTATTCAAATATGTTTCATTAAGAACGATACGTATAATTTGGGATGTTGATTTTGTATATTTCCAAAAATTACATTGTCTATGCCAAAGGCAATTAAGACAATTAAAATCCGTTTAGATTTTACTAATTTAGAAAACTTTCATATCGCGAGGGCAGTTTAACACAAAGATGCACAGATGGTCCATGACGTCACTGTCTATAGGTGCAGGCGTGCATGAGAGATAACGAGATTTTCACACTACCTCTTCTTCCTCATCCCATCCTTTTAAATATTGTTTACGCTTTTTACAGCTAAAATACGTATCCAAAAATAATTTTAATTTATTGACACTTGACGTTTCATATGCAATAATGTGCTTAATTAAAAACAGGAAACACACTTATTGCATAATACGGAGCATTGTGTTAACTTACACTCACGACCCCGATCTAGTTTAGGCCGGTTTTGTATACAAAGCGAGGCCCGTTCGGAATTATTTTTTGTCGTATCAATAGGATAAGCTACTTGCTACTGAATAGTGTTTACATACAATATTAAAAAAAGATGTGTGGTGTTGTGGGACACCGGACAGGAACGAAGATCCACATAAAAAAAAAAAGAATTACGAGAAAAAATCGCGCGGTGAAATATCGCTGTGCGGAAAACAAGGCCTTATTCCACGGATTTTTTCTTACGGTTTTTACTATCACATTTTTTTCAGTTCGGTCGCGCAGCAAAATCCCTATCTCCTCCAAGCCTGCCGTAAGGAACTTCATTCCAATAATACAAAATATAATATTCATTAAAATTGTATGTATTGAACAGTAAATGTAAATTTATATACTCAGAGGGTCGCGTTTCCGATCCGGTGGTAGATTCTGCGAAGCACTGCTCTTGCTAGGGCCAGTGTTAGCAACACTCCCGGTTTGAGCCCCGTGAGCTCCTTGTTCAGTGAATCTAGAATAACCCCTCGAGGTTACTAGATAAAGCAGGGAAAAAAAGTAAATTTACATATTCAATTTTAAAAGAAATTTTACACTCAATATTTAAACCGAATTTCGCGAGGTTCTGTATGAAAGTTGAGGTTCTGTATGTTGTGAATTAAATTTGGTGTTACAAAACGCAATAAATATCGACGAACACATTGACATTGAATAAATGCTTATAATACATGTTATTGTGCATATAATGTCTAATACGCGTTTAAGTCTTTAATAAGGACGCAAATTTTATTTTACTAAAGGAATTCCTATAAATGCCTACTCGTTTCGAACATTACCATTCCTTTAATGTTCCGCAAATAATCCTATATCCACTGAGCTGAAACTTAGTTAAGTTATATAGTCGAACGCCAGTGTTCCTTGACCTCAACAAACCTACACCTGAATGCGACTATAGGAACAACTTAACGATTGCAGAGGTCCCCCATAAAAGGCCAAGGATCGAAACAGTTCGGCTCACAGCGAGACTTCTCCACACAAAGCCGAGCGGACAATCAGATTCCTCGTTTTTTTTGGAACTGAATAGAAATGTTATAGTTTTTTTGTTTTGTTTTATTGGTCGTAATTTCACGTAGGGATATTTATGGGCGGCCGTGGGTCACCTAATTAAGTTGTTAGACGACGCTGGGACTCTGGGCATTGTTTAGGCAGAGCTCTGCCCCGATGACTTTTGTGAGGTCGTTCCGAAGTGTTTGTTATTGTACAGTAGCCGAGAAGAGTTGTTTTTTTTTTAACGGCATACAGACAGAGGAGATCGCGGTCCATTCGGTAGTTAGATCTGACAGGAGAGCACGTAACTTAACTCATTTTTGTTTTAGTTCTGGTCGGCTTTGATTTTCATTAAGCGAATTGACGTTCTAATGGATATATTGTTTACGGCTTATTAAGAAAACCGAGAAACTGTTTTGAGTAAAACTAAAAAAAAACCCTGTCTGTTTATGCATGAACGGTGGATTCTTTTCATTGTTTTCAATGTCCGGAGCCTAAAGGCGGAATAATGTGAATTCCGCTGCTTAACCTTGAGACGTGAGGTCGACGTTTCAATTGTATTGCAATAACATCTGCCATAGTACATCAGATTCTTCGAGCATCTTCAAAAGGTTTCAATGTAAGAAGTGATAAAGATTAAACAGTGTACATAAAGACGCTCGAAAACCCTTTTATCTTCCTTCGTCAGTGGGTAGATTTAGCGAGATTCGTTCTCACAATGATGTGTCCATAACCAAGTGGAACTAATCTATACATATAAATAAAATTGGTGTGTCTGTTTGTAGTATTGAAATAGCCTCTTTTTACTACATACATAATATGAATATATATACGGTACATACACCAAAATATCATTTTTTTAAATTTTTCTGTCTGTCTCTCTGTCTGTTTGTTCCGGCGAATCTCTGGAACGGCTGGACCGATTTTGACGGTACTTTCACTGATAGGTAGCTGATGATACAAGGAGTAGCTTAGGCTACTTTTTTTAGACTAGCTTCACCCCGCAGCTTCACCCGCGGTACGACAATAACCGCGGGTAATATCGCGGTACTCATTTATCAATAATAAAATTTAATGTTTCTGAAGCGAAGCGAGGGCGCGTCGCTAGTTTATAATGTAATTAGATAATTTATAAAAAAAACCTACTTTGAGAAATGAGTTCAAAGTTCGAGAAAGTTGCCGCGCAAACATTACGTAACTCGACCTAACGCAACCTAACATGTGACGTCATTCGGGGCCAAATGAATCGCGGAACTAACCAAAGGTTTTATATGGTCATACATTAATTCAAATCGATTTATACAGCTTGACGTGAAAAATTTTTTCTAATTATTAGACGCCATAGATGGCGAAATTTATTAAAATAAATTAAAATATTGAATGATAGTTTTAATAATAATTGAATTCGGAGCCATGACGAGTACTTATTAAATTTATATACATATTTTTAATTAGTCTGGTTTTTACTTATTGTTTCTCAGTAGCAACACGCTACCCACTAAGTATCTCACCGGATCTTCTCAGTGGGTAGCGATTCCGATCCGGTAGTAGATTCAGCAAAGCACTGCTCTTGCTAGCCCGTGAGGCTACCCACCGGTCCTCGTGAAGTTGGAATAGCCCCTTAGGCTACCAACGATTAGGTAGGGAAAAAAAGCAACACGATTTTACCAAAAAAAATAGTGGAATGGTTATCGTTATATGTTACATGATATGATCTTTATATGTACAACGGCCGTCTGGTGTAGTGGTAAGTGACATGGTCACTACACAAGGGGGTCGCGGGTTCGAATCCCGCCAAGGGAGGATATTTGTATGATAAATATAAATGTCTTTTCCAGGGCTATGGATGTATATTAAATATATGTATGTGTATAATAAAAAATCTTACATTTATTTCCGTTATCTGGCACCTGTAACACAAGTTCTTTACGAACTTACCACGGGACCAGTTAACGTGGCGTGATTGTTAGTAAAATATAAAAATATATATAATATAAAGTGTAAAGTGTAAAGTACATGAGGCAGTTAGCGCAAAAGTGTCCTAAGCTTATCATAGTTAGTATGGAGATAATGAGGTCGAAATTTACTTTTACACTGTTTCGTAGGCAAAAACAATACGCGTAAAAATAATGTTTACAAAGCCATGTGTTCTCTATGGGGATAGGCCGGTTTTGCATCAAAATTTGTTATGTTTTAAATAAATTACAATATATAAGCGCGAATATGAAAAATTGTGGTTTCGGCCACTTTTGCACTGACGGTCTTAAATGATATATTGTACAGAAGTAAGTACCTAAGTGTCCCGTACTGAGTATATAATCGTGTCGAAGATAAAGTTTTGCTCCCAGCAGTGGGTCGTGTCACTGTTGACGGTGCACATCGCCAGTGCGATGATAAATTTTACATCGTCCTCTACATTTTTGAGGATTTCGCATAAAAGTTTTTTTAATATTTATCTGTTGATATTGGGATCACTAGACTGAGTGGTTAAAGTCACGTACTAATTTTTTCATAAATAAAACGAAAAAGTTGCTTTCTGGGAACTCCCGTTAGAAAAGAAGCTCTGTATTATCAAAATGGTTTCTGTAATCAAAATGTTTTATATGTATTTTGATGTTCCATGAGAAATATTGTTTTATTAAAATTTACTATAAAGTCGTACCTCTCTATAATCTCTATACTCTCTATACTTGGGCCCATATACTCGTAATAACAGAGAGGGAGAAAGTGTAATGGAGCATAACCCTTTTTCTGATAACAAATCATTTAAATTCTACTTCCCGCGGCTTTAACTTCTCTGAATAAAAATAAACATTATAAATGTAAAGGTACATTTATTTTTGTGTGTTTTTTTTTCTGGTTAAATTAATTCGTTTTAGTTTGAGGGCCGGGAATTCAACCAAGAGACTATGATTGACATCTTTGTCGTATCGGTACATTAAATAAACTCACTATTTCAAACTCTCATTTATACATACATTTTAGTTTTTTGTCAAAAACAACTCTGTTTCTGTGTGACACTCGAAACATCAGACACTATAAATGATTCGGTCTTAATCACCCAAGGAAACTACATTTATGTTAGAGACGCAAAATTTAATGCAGTTGTACAAAAACTGCAACTCTTGCCTTATGCAGTTTATTAAGTCATCAAAAAATAAGCTCTACCTATTTCCGACTTTAATGCGACTGGATAAAGTTCATATCGTTCGTATACAGCCGACACAGATTATTGAGTTCAGTATTCCGCGGAGACACAACGGATGTTGCACACTTATCAACTTCCCTGATAGCTTCCGCCCTTTTATGACGTCACGGTGTGTCAAACATCAATTAAATTGATTTTACAACGTGCTAAATCGAGTGTCGTTCTCCATAAAAACTTCCCTTGTGATTTAGACATATATGCGTTTCATAAGAAAGTTCGATTCGCGGCCCGTTCGATGGTAAGTGTTTGTCGCTGCTATCGTAAAAAAATGATTGCTGCCATTCACCTATTATATTTACGTAAGTACCTTCTAGTGATATTAAGACTACCCATCATAGTATGATAATTTACAATTTTAAATATGTAAATGTATATTGTTTGATAAACAATAAAGCACAGTTACAGCTCCATTTTTCGTTTTTTTTTTCGGAAATTAAAAGCATAATAAACAAATGTTGAAAAGTCAATGGTCAAGTTTTACGGTTTCCTGTTTTATTTTTATCGAAAACATACGTAATCTAGATAAGAACATATTTAATTTTGACCGAGAGTGACAATGATGTTAGTATCTCCTGAGGCTAGTGAAGCGAACAACAACAAGGAATATTAAATTTAACATGAAATGTGTTTTTTATGGCCGGTGTAGGCAGACGAGCATACGGCCCACCTGATGGTAAGTGGTTACGGGCGCCCACGGACTTCAGCAATGCCAGGGGCAGAGCCAAGCCGCTGCCTACCGAAGCTGTGTACTGCGTTCTCGGTGTGACGTTATATGGCAAACGGGTGATAGCTAGTTTTTTTGTTTTTCCTATTTAAGCTGATATCCTTGAGAGGCTATATCAGCGTAACCCTAACAAGTAGGTGAGCTCACGGGGCTCAAACCTGACAACGTTGCTAATAATAACCCTACCAAGAGCAGTGCTTCGCAGAATCAGAGTCTGTGGGTTAATTTACTCGTCGAGCCCTTCCTAGCAGGCGACGGGTTCGACGAGAACAATGACCGGTGCTTGAGATACCTAAAAGCACCGTTAGTGGATCGGGAGGGTCTGAAATGATGTACTTAGGGCGACGTCGACTGTTTAGCATTCGGTCCGCGGGATCTGGAATGCTAGCTAGAGCAGTGTACGCACGGGTCTATATGGCCACCGGCGCCCCTGAACACATCATGTGCCAGTCCTTAGACAGTATTCGTATAATTTTGTTTTTACGTAGACGGGTCAATGATCCCTTGACCCACGTGGCCTGAAATGGTTTTCGGAACCCAAAGACAGCGTCGCGACTGCCGTCATTCATCTTGAGACATAATATCGAAGTCTCGTAGTGTATCAACAATAGCAGTAATGCGTTTCGGTTTGAAGGGCGGGGCAGCCGTTGTAACTATAAGTATACTGAGACCTTAGAACTGATATCTCAAGAAAGGTGGTGCGTTCGCGTCGTAGATGTCTATGGGCTCCAGTAACCACTTAACACTAGGTGGGCTCTGAGCTCGTCCACCCATCTAAGCAATAAAAAAAAATCCACCCTTCAAATCGGAACAAATAACTGCTTCGCCGCAGAAGTAGGCCGAATTGTGTGGTATCTTTACGTGCGGGTTCATAATACGCCCTACCACCATTACGTTTCTGAGCTGTGTGTTAAATTAAATGGAATTTGAAACAGAACTTTCGCCAACCAATGATCTGTGAAAGGGAAAGTTTACATTACCTCACAAAATCAGGTACAAACTAGCAATAAGACCAGTAATAAGTTAATAGTATTGCTCTAATTACTATTAATATTTAAGAACAATAGGTTAATTCAAAGTAAGCTTTGTCAATAACCAGGGCTGACAATAGCGGCGTAATGCCAAACTTTTCTTTAATAAAGATATTATAAAGAGGAAAGATTTGTTTGTTTGTTTGTATTGAATTGGCTCCGAAACTACTGAACCGATTTGAAAAAATCTGTCAAGTGACATAGGCTATAATCTTTTTTGAAAAAAATTAAGTTTCCTTACTAAAACTCTAATAATGTATCCAAAGGTGTAAAAAATTACCTAAAATATTCTTTACATCGCGTGCCCTGCGAAAACTATTCATGATAGAATAAAATAATGTACTATGACTTAGAACACATTATTGTTTACAAAAAGTGTCGCGACAGCATATGTCTACTATTATAGTTATGCCGCAATAAGTGTTCTTTTATTTAAAAAAATTAAACGTCAAATATCGTTGAATTTTTTGTTAAGGAACCGAGCGGAGCCGGAGCGGGCCGCTAGTTTTTAATAAAAACAAAACGTACATCCAGTAACATGATGTAACATTGTAATCCATCTTTATACGAAATGTAAATTTCATTGCGCTTGTTCTGCGGGAATAACTAATCTGAACAGAACGTGAATGGCATATCGATCGATAACGATCAATCGAATCCCAATAGCACACGAATAAGGTTTGATATTTCAATGCAACTTTGTTGCAACGCATGACGACACTTTCTAAAATTACCTAGGCGTACATTCATCAGTCTAACGTTACACTGTTTAATTTATACTTAGTCATTTTGACTAAGCCAATTGTGATTGATTGTACTTCACCGATAAATGTTTTGATGTTTAAAATATTATAATACAAAACAACTTTCATTACGCAAAACTAACCGCGGCTAAAGAGACGCAATTACCACAAACCGGTGTCGCATTAATATTAATTTACCATATTTACATGGAAATAAAGAGTTGCATCAACGCAAAAGGCAAAGACATTGAAATACAATTTAAGTCAAACGAGTATCGCACCGGACGCGGGCGCGCCTACGGACTGCTGATTAACGAATTTAAAATTCAATTTAACGTAAATATAAGGGCAGTAACACATCGCGGCACGCTGTGTAGTCTGAGTGACATTCTGCTCACGTCGAGCCGAGACGGAAGCGGCTTCACAGACGAGCTCGTTACCGGTGCATTGGTAGTCTAAGAAATGCACACTGTGTCACAAATGTCGTGATGGTTCGGTTCCTACGCTTCTTTGATTGAACGCAGTTGATAAAGAGCTCACACGTACCTTGAACCCAGAGCTGGTCGACCCTCGAGTGTATCTGTGCCGATTTTAGTCCAACACAGAAAGTCGAGAGCACCAATATTGCGACAAACAGCACTTTCCCCGCGTCTCCTTGCAAAAAGCAGCCTAGTATAAAGAGCTGTTCCTGTAGCCAGGCTCGGATCCAAAGCGACGTCCTTCCACCTTCGATGTTACCCTGAAAAACGGCATTGATATGATTCTGTTTGTGATTCCTTGAGTTTGAATCGAAACTAAAAAAAAAAGCATGTGATTATTTCACAGGACAATAATTATAACGAAAATCATTTCGGAAAAGGAGCTTATTTTAATCTTATACAATCGTCGTTGAGGAACTGTGCTTGCAAAAATTAATATTTTTAAATGTAATTAAATCAAGAAACAGTCTTGTTTGTTTTGTTTGTTTACACTGATCGGGACAGTGGCTAAGCCAATTAACCTCCAGTTTATATTTTAAGTCACGGCCGAATTTGTTCAAAATTTTTAAGTACACTTTGGGTCAGACGAGGTATGATTGAGATTTTGACTTCACGTCTTAGGTGGGTGGCGGCGTTCACTATGGGCTCCCATAATCGATTTATACCAAGTGGATCTTGAGTTCGTCCACCCATCAAGTGCAATTGAAAAAAAACTCCTCAAACATAAACCGGCCCTGTTAATAAAATCGACAGGCAAAAGTCACGTTTATATAATTAGGTGACGTTAAATAGAAATCGCAAATAAATCCCGGTTTAAAGTAAGATGAACGAAATAAACGTGACACTAGACAAACAAAGAGCAGATTTCAAAAGATTATAAGATCGTTTGGCGTAAGACAATAAGTTGGAACCGTTTTTAACGTCTAAATAATTCCAGAGCTGATTGTGATTAATGAGAGGCGTCGGCGAGGTCGGCGCGGACGGCGATCGGACCGGGTACCCGTGGCGCCAGGGAACCTACAGATCAGCCGACACACTCGAATCTCTTCAAGCGATTACTAATTGCATAATAATAACTCAATCGACGTCTCGTGCTCGATGCACCGATTAAGCGATCATTGATATACGGCTCTTTTCTCTAGCGCTTTGTTTTTCTATCGCTTCGAGTTTGTTCGATAATTTCGAGTGGACTTCGGACACGAACCTTCTGATTAATTTTGACCCCACTTGATTTTTCTCGAGAAAAAAATAATACGTATCTTGTTTTAAGATTAATAATGCGTTAATCTCGTGTATCTTTTTATCGTCCTCGAAGGCAGACGCGCTTACGGCCGGACTGATTGTAAGTGTTAGGGTCGGTCATGGTCGTTAGCAACGCCGAGGAATAGGCGAGCCGGAGACTCTTTGAAGGACATATTATAATGATTGCAAAAATGATGCTTTAAAATGCAATACGGATGAACTATGTATGCATCATCGGTGAGTGGTGCGATGACAAAAATCATTTCACGGGATTTCAAGCAATTTCTTACGGCACTCCTCGTCGAACATACGGAACAAAACACAAAGTCCGATAGTCTTTCTTGTCCCAGAGGCTCCAATAAGTATCTTCCAGTTTATTCTTAGATTTTATCACCACCAACAAACAGATAAACTATCTATTCTTAAAACACCTACATTAATATTATTTATGATTATGAATAGTGACGATTGAAAGAAAGTCATAAAACCAGTTTATTTATTTTTACGAAACTACTGGTGGTCCTTCGTTTTCTGAAAAGTATTTTAGAACCGACTTTTTCTTTTATAATTTGTTATTTATATAAATATGACATGTTAACATGTTCTAGAGATATGTAGGTTACAGAAATGTTTTTATTGAGTAGATCGGTGAGCAAACTGTTAAGTGGTCACGGATCGCGGGGTCCATAGACATCAAGGTAATGCCTTGAAGCTTGGGGTCATAATTGTGTTGTATAATGGCTGTTCTACCCTTTGGACCGCAACGCATGACTGAATCGCGGCAAAAATGGGCAGGCTGGTGGCACTCACCCGTTTGGGTTTACAATACGGCCTAACAGCAGTGTTCTAGTTGGCTATGGCAGTATAAAAGAATCCCTTAGTCGTCTCTTACGACAGCAGCGAAGAGATAGGGGTCGACAACATTGTTTTTTATTCACACAGTTTTTTTTCTTCCAAAAAGTATTTGGTACCTATTATATTACACAAACAAACAAACGAACTGCCATATACATAAACATCGTAATGTAAATATCTCAACGACCCGAGTCCATGTTGACAGACAACTTTGTTTGGTTTAACCTTAACATATATTTAGAGAACTAATAATCATGCGTTTAATTGATGCGTAGAAATGAAGGTTTATTTTGGAATTGTTATTTTCTCTGCTCTCAAATAGTTCACAGTTCGAGCTAGGTTTCCGAGTCAGGGCTTCCGTGTTCCGATACAGGAATGCTTGTATTTAAAACAAAATATTCTATATAGCGCATGTAATGTTTTTGTGAAGAAATGAATAATTGTTTTCCGCATTTCCTGTTTTAGACAAGATGCACTTGAGATTCCATTTTCAAATCGAGGAATTTAAAGGAAAATGATTTGCAATTTAAATTATACTTGAATAATACTGTTTTATCAAACGTTTATCGTGCAAGATTATTGATAATGAAACTTAAATTTAGAACTAAGTAAGGATCTATGTTTAAAGAGTTCGGTGAACCGTCGTCGGGACCTTGCCGTTGAAGTAGAGTTGTTCCGAGCGTAAATAAATAATCGTATCACAATAATGGCACATACTGGCCGAGTCATAGGATCGGGTAGGGCGCGGGCGAGCGGAGGTGAATGTCGAGCGCTCTGGGTGGGCGTGACGTCACGGCCGGAATGCGCCCGCGCCTCCCGCACCCCGCCATCATCCGCGCGGCCCACGTGGAGCGTACGCAACAAACACGACTTCACGCAGGCCGCATCGCTATTGCATCTACTATCTTCATTCACATAATCTATATATTAAATACGTGAAGCAAAAACTTTGTACCCATTTTTACGAAAATTGCGCTTACGGAGGATTATGGAATTTCCCACACTTTAGGGAGTATAGATCGGAGTGCAGTGTTAATATTTTTTAAATTATCCATAAAAAAACATCAAATCAATTAAAAAAACCATTACACACACTACGATGTATTAGACACAACACGCATGCATACTATTTGTTTATTGTCAAACTTTTCTTACTGTTTATAGTCTGTGGTCAAATTGAGAATAGACTAAATATTATTTATTAGTCTTTATTAATATTTACCTAAAGAGTAGTCTTGGCGAAATCTGTGATATAATAGTCTTTGACAATAGAATCTGTACAAACTTATAATTTTAATTAACTATAGACGAATAACGACTACCTGAGGACCACCAATACAATAGTAATGCGAGATCATATTTGCAAGAGTTGAACCATTCGCCACCTATTAAACCGCCATATTGGAATTTAGTCGATTATAACTCGAAAGTTGTTAGACAATAGTGATAATACCACTTGCTTTAAGATTTGTGGGATTAACTTCTATGGTAAGCGCAACGGTGGCGCCGGCGACTACGCTTCCTGTAGATAAGAGATTAAACTAAGCTCAGGACGTTCTCACGAGAGCCTTTCCCGCGATAAATACATTTTATACCTTCTAATATAAGAAATTTAATATTGAATAGTGCACTCGTTTAGCGATAACCAGTCATTACAATAATGCTTATCGTACATAGAAAAAATACTATTTTGTTAAGTTGCTAAGTCATTCGGTAATTGTGAAGCGGCGATGTTTATCTAAGGTCAAGCTCGGAATAAAAACGTCTCAATTGCTCGTCTAAAGCCAGTGACACTAGAATTATTCGACTTCCTTTATTAATAGTTATTAGGACTATTGCCTAGAACGTTTTTTTATTTATGTTGATGAACCCCAATATTAGATTATTATTGGAGCCCGTGATATTAGTACCTAAATGATACGACCCACCTTGAACAAAAGTCGAAGTCTCAAAGCTTCAAACCGCCGACATCACTACACCAAGTATAAAACGATACATCATCCGCGTCTTGTTCCACATTACATGACATTTGATTGCCCCGATCTTTGACATCCGCCTGTTGTCTGATTCCGACATCCGTAGACCTTTAACGTTTCTGATATCTGCATATAATAGAATGTGGGTGTGACCCCCTCCATTATGCTATTAAAATGTATTCGATACGACCCGCTTGTTCTTCGATTAGAATTAGGAATTTAATTATAATATTGTGTAGATTTATTACATTGGATTATATTCCAAAGTGTTTCGACAAAGGCATTACGTAAAGCATGTATAGGTAATATTACTTAACAATTAACTGTCGCTGCGTGTTGTTAAAAATAAAGTATTTCTTAAAATAGCAGTTTCACCCGATTCGGTTTACCGACTCCTGATTTTATCTTGAAAGGTCAACATTCCCGTAAATATTATCTAGAGGTCATTAAAATTATTAATCCATGTTTCAACACTATTAAAGTGTCAACAATTATCTTTAATGAGTGGTAATTTAATATTATTACACCTATGTACGTTTCTCGATTGCATTCGGAGTACCTACTTAGTCAAGATTTCAGACTGCCTGTACAGTTTCAAAAATTATATGATTTTAACACGAATGAGAAGTGTGGGAATGAATGACTGGCAAGTACGGTGTGCTTAGTGCGAATTTTTTAACGTTCTCTATAGCGTAAAAGTTAACTCAAATTAATTCAAAATAACAGCGCCCCTAGCGGCAAACGTAGGCAAACGTTCCGACTCCGTACAAATTTGAAATTTGAGTTAACTTTTACGCTATCGATACCGTTAAAAACTCGCACTAAGCAAGCAGAGTAAGTACATGGTTTCAAGGAAGTTCACCTTTAAATTATTATTCTATAGATTTGTTTATTCAATTATTAAATTAGCTTATACCAACTAAGAGATCGCAATTCAGAGCGCAACAAATTAAAGTAATATTAGTAATTTGTTTGTACAAGTTCATGGTCCATCTAGTGTTGTGTGGTCACAGGTGTCGATAGACACGGAACAAGTATGCTACCTCGAAACACGAGTTTCAGAGGGGCGAGCTCGAACGATTATTAAAAAAGTATTCGTGTAGCTTTCGAGAAAAAAATTATAGGATTTAAACAGCGACCTCTACCGTCCGTAAAAATAATTAATTTACTTACATTCGTTTCGCCATGAGAACAAACGAGTCCGTTCTAAGGCAGCTAGACATCCGAAAAAGGCACTCTTCCACCTGCCGGGAACGTGTTATGAGCTTCTTCGGACACATCATGCGGTCTCCCAGACATGAATTAGAGAAGCTCATAATTACGGGTCGCATAGAGGGCAAGCGCGCCGTGGACAAAACACCAGCCAGATGGTCAGATCTAGCAAGAGAAGCACTTGGTGGTAGTCTGCACCATGCAGTCCATGCCACCCATGACCGAGCACATTGGAAGTACGTCGCATGTGGTCGCGATCCTCAGTAGTGAGGGAACGATATAGAAGAAGACATTCGTTTCGCAATCGCATCGTCACGTTCTCGAAACTCGAAACTAAAACTCTTAATCGAGAGCACGAAAATTGTTTTGACACACGTTAACGTAAATCTCGAAGGCTGGCTATCGAGTACTACCGTCCATGCCCTAATGTAATGATCCGTTTTCGTATCGAGAACTCGATACATTTACATTACCGATTCGATAGATTTTCGTGCTTGAGGTACTATTCTATTGTATAACGGCTGTTAGACTTTTCAAATCGGAACGCTGGACTAATTTGCGGTAGATAAGCACGAAGATGGTACGTACATACACAAACTATAATTTCTAAAGATTTCTTAGGCGAGAAATCACTTTGTATTAACAACATTGTCCGAAATTTGTTTGTTAATTCATTATGAAAATCAAGAAAGAATCAATCAAACATTTTCAGAGAGTAGGGCGAGGATTAACATTTATACAAACAAACAGGTTTGGGCGCCCATATAGTTTATACTTCATATTTCAGAAGTAGTCCACTTAGGACTGATGTTTTTTTGTTTTTTTTGCCCTTGTAGGCAGACGAGCATACGGCCCACCTGATGGTGAGTGGTTACCGTCGCCCATGGACTTCAGCAATGACAGGGGCAGAGGCAAGTCGCTGCCTACCGCTTAATACTCTCCACAAGCCTCATTTGAAGAAGGACATGTCATAGCGCTCGGGAAACACCGTGGAGCTCCCCTCCTCATTCCATAGCCGGATGGTACGTGGCAAAAAAGACCTCTGGAAACGCACTGTGGATGAACGTAGTGGCTCCAGGTAGTATGGATGAACTCTACTCCGGTGGCGGGCGGCGCGATGGTAAAAACGAGATGCCGGTATCATCTCGAATAATTCCTCAGAGCACTCCCCATGGAACATACGGTACAAAATACAGAGGGAACCGGAGTCCCTCCGCAGGCCCAGAAGTTCCAACCGATCCGTCCGATCCGATCCGATCTTGCAAGCACTATATAAAAATATTTATGTGGTTATAAATAAAATAAATCTTAACCGTCATTGGAAATACAGAAGGCTATTGGTCACTTAACAAAGCATCACCACGATGGACCGACCAGATCCAAGGTACTAACTGAGTTTCTCGGGTGCTCTCTGCGAAGCACTATTCTTGCTAGGGGCAATATTAGCAAATTCTCTCTGGTTGAGCCCGTAGCTCACCTATCCATTCGCACGTAGCTGGAATAACCCTCAGGCTAGCAATGAATAAGTAGGGACAAAAAAATTCAAAGTGAAGAACCAGCTCAAAAAATCTACGATTCTGTGAGTTACGCATTGGACCGGAATCGATGGCGACAATGTTCGTGCCAGAATGATCAAAGAACCACGACCATGAATCACGATGGACGCAATAACTGAGATAAAGTAAATGACATTTTATTTGTTTACGTTAATTAGGTATATTTCATAACGTTAATAAATTTTGTCGGATTATCGAAAAATCAGCTTCATAAATCAATATTGCGAAACTTCGTTTTTTTTGTTTATAAATAGGTATTCGATTCTATCTTGACATCTGCCACTGAAGACGGTGAGTAATCGAGGGTAAAATTGTTGAATGTGTAATCGTGCGTGTACATATAGCCACGTGTGGTGGCGCTCAAAGGCCTGCACGACGGTAACAGAATATCCTAGTCATTCGACACCAGAAGCAGGAAAATAATTTGCGGTTTAACAAAGCAACTTCGATTAGCTACCCATGTTTGTGGTTGCGGCGATTAATGATTATCCGTATTTTCAATTGCTTCAGTTATATTTTTAATCTTTTTTTTTTAATTTTTTATGGAATGGGTGGACGAGCTCACAGCCCACTTGGTGTTAAGTGGTTACTGGAAAACGTAAATGCGCCACCCACCTTGATATGTAAATTCTAAGGTCTCTCAGTATAGTTACAACGGTTGCCCCACCCTTCAAGCTGAAACGCATTACTGCTTCACGGCAGAAGTAGGCGGGGTGGTGGTACCTACCCGTGCGGACTCACAAGAGGTCCTACCACCAGTAAAAAATCGAATTCTAAAAACTAAGTTTTTTTTATTTTTCATTACTTAAATTAGAGAAGTGCCGCGTTTAGAACGTTGGTGTATAAATAAATAAGAGTCAAAATGGCAGTTTTCTGAGAAAATCTCGAAAAGACCGTAATTACTTATATGATCAAAAGAAAACAGTCTGTCCAAAAAAGAGAGCCTTCAAAATTGTAGATGTGAAGTCATTTATAGGTCTCCGGTGCAGCTGCCGATCGCCTGCAAGCGTAATGTTTGGACGAAGAGAAAAGATATATGGGAAAAACTGGTTGAAACGAGACAAAGTGTAAATCTTAAAGAGAAGGACAGAATTATCTCGATTAGCGAGCAAGAAAAGGACGCGAGATCGGAAACCACAAGATGTCTCAATTCCACGAGGCGAGCTCTGTGCGGTCTTGTCAGATTCAGGAATACGTAGAATAGCGTTTATTCTTTTCCTTTTTGTAATCTGTTATTTACCGTACGATATTGTTACTGTTTATTATGAATCATGTTTAATTTATATTGGTTTACAATATTATTTTTGTTTCCATTGAAAATTGCCAACTTAAGACTTTAAAATTTTTGTTATTCTCAGTCGTAATATTTTTAATCGATTTTAATTGTTAGAAGAAAAAACATATAACCCGCAACTTATATGTTTCTTGCTTTAATGTTAGGGTATATTATTAATTTAATAATTAGAATAATTTAATAACAAGAATAGTTGATTATTAAGTATCAATTCATTCTCTATTCGCTTTATGCGGTCCGCGTTGATGTCTCTATCGGCGCCGATGCTCTGCGCGTGCGCAGCCCCTTGCTCGTCTTGTACCCGCTGCGCCTTAATTGCTTCATCTTGCATGCGACCGATCAAGTTCCTACATTTTAAGGTATCACTTATTCGTATGTTACACAGTGAAGCCATATTTAAAATATCAGCTGTCCGTTGAATAAATTGTTGTTTTTGACATCTGTTATTTTTTTTATTGTTGTAACACAGGTATTTTTGAAGTGATCTTAGAAAATACAGTGGTTTGCAAGCTTTTTCATTTAAAAACTAAGACCACCGTCGCGCAGGGACGACCTTATCCTTCTAGGAAAGCGGGCTACCTTCCCCGAACTCACTCGGTATTTTAAAACATTTTTTAGATTAACACGATCTTGCGCCTCGTGAGTGATATTAGTATGGGTTTTAAAAAATTACATTTTAATGAACAAAAATTAGAGCATAAACGGTCATGTTTAAGAAGTTATAATTTAATAAGTCCGCATCATATAATTATGTAGTATATGGCTGTGGTATCACTAATTATGTATAAGAAATGTATATTTATATATTAGATATATATTTTTCAAAACAAATATTGGAATGAAAAATCTTATGGCTGTTTATAAGCCACAAAATCATAAAAACTCATAGATTCGTTCAATTTCAAATGTAATAGATAAATTAATAAGATATTTGGAACTCATTGATCAAAAACATCTTTGGTAATCTTAATTCTTTTGATTGTAGAAAACTATCATTAACTTGCAGTTTACTGCAAAATGCGCGCGTTTTAGGTTTTGTACCACTGACACTAGTTGGCGCTGTTTCTTTGCATAGTTCCTCAAACGCGATTGGTATTCGCAGAAAAACAATCACACGTGCAACATGACAAGTAAAATTCAGCACAAAATTTCAAAGTAATTCAGTTTTATTGACACAACACCTTTTCGAGTTCAGAAAGTGCTAGGGCAGCGTCTATCCAGCTGGTGCGTATGTAGAGATCGGCGCTGTGGCGCGCCTCAGCGGCAGAGGGACTCTCCTGTGTACTAGATACTATCCGAGGATTCGAAGGAGCCTCGGAATTGGGAGCCACCATGATCTCGGGGCCAAACTTGTCACCAGTATCCTCATGAAGACGGCCGGAGTCCGTCTGGCGGCGCACGCTGTCATATCACTTGCCGCCACATAACCACACACTGCACACTCGAATACGTCACTTTAAATCAAAACACTAATCATTCGAACACAAAACAACACAGAGTTTCATTACAAATAATACGGAGCGCGCTTGCGTGTTACCAGCTGCACGGCTCGAGCGACACTGAATCATGCCACTTCACTCTACGAACGAATGCGTAGACTGGACTGAATATTTGTCGAGCCGCCATTATTGTTGGTTGTTGGATTCGTAATGTTGCCGTCCTGCGACACGAAGGCAACCGAAAGCTGGCGAAACAGTCCGAAGCTCCCAAATCAAAGACCACACACGTGATATACCTCTCTCTCTCGTGTATATCAAGAGGGAGGAGGTCAGAAGTGGACTGTAGTGAGAGGTTAAAGCCGGCAAAATAAAAACATTGAATGAAGCCGTAGCTGACATGTCATCAAGTAATGATCTAAACATTAGAAACGATCTCAATGTTTAACTTTAAGTACTCACAGTTGAAATAGATATTGATCAACAAATTTTAGTTTTATCGACAACATAGTTAAAAAAAATGGAAACAATAAAGAACAATACCCTAATAAAATGTTATGATAGTGTAATTTTGCAGACTGCTTAAATGTCAATTTAAGTCGTCAATTCTTTGAAGCTCATGTTTACTTGGATTTTATATAACATTATGTTCCTACAATTATCACAAAGAGAACGTTTGTTAGTTAAATATACAGTCAATGGTATACAGATAATAAAGAGGATCAAACATTCAAAGGCACCATATTATTTTGTTTACAGAGTTTTCTGACTAAAAAGTTAGACGAGCGCGACCCTGACCGTACCACGGGCGGCCCTTTGATGTTACCGACATAAAACGCCGCCGACGGTGATTTAACTAATGAATTTATTTAGCGGCCGCATTGAACTGAGCGATCGCCACCCTGTCCTTTGGAACTCATCGTCCGTGAAACGTAATCAGATACAAAGTAGCTATTACTAATTCCAAAGATTCTAGTCCTAACCACAAACATTTCACATTGAATACTCTTCTCTTGTATTTACAGAATTCAGGCTGATTTATGGATACCTATAACTTTATACCTATGCCTATACCTTTCTACCCTCGATTTTTTTTATTGCTTAGATGATTGTACGAGCTCACAGCCCACCTGGTGTTAAGTGGTTACTGGAGCCCATAGACATCAACAACGTAAATGCACCACCCACCTTGAGATATAAATTCCTAAAGTCTCAAGTATAGTTTCACCGGCTGCCCCACCCTTCAAACCGAAACACATTACTGCTTCACGGCAGAAATAGGCAGGGTGGTGGTACCTACCCGCGCGGACTCACAAGAGGTCCTACCACCAGTAAATCATTCGATTTGTTTATTATAAGAAAAAAGTATAGCCGAGCCGATGGACTCACTTTGTCCCGTTTCAATTTGAATGTGCAGCATAAGTTAGTTGCATTTAAAACAATGCGTTCCTCAGTTTTGGGAGCACGCTGACTGAATTTAATTTGCTGAAATTCAAAGTTTCTTATTATTAGTATGCGACTACTCCTACCGTTTCTAGGTAGGCATCTAGCTCCTATGTGATCGCAATCTTTAAATAGACAAGTTAGTGATCGTTAATATGCACATGCATTTATAAGGCTATACGTATTCGAAGAATAATTAATTGTACATAGCTTATTTTTGGATTTATGTATGATTAAATTTTTACGGTTATGTATTCTGATTAGCTATTTACTAACTATTAATTAATTCTTATATTAGGTAAGTATTTCGTTTCTCCTCCCTCTTAATTTATTTTGGTATCTAACGACGCCTTATTTATAAAATCTATCAAGCCAAGGTTAAAAAAATGCCCAAGAAATATATATGGAAAGATAGCCATGTACATAGTACATACCTACCTGAACATATGAATGAATGAAAAATTTAAATACGAAGTTGTCGTGGCCTAAAGGATAAGACGTCCGGTGCATTCGTATATAGCGATGCAACGGTGTTCGAATCCCGCAGGCGGGTACCAATTTTTCTAATGAAATATGTACTTAACAATTGTTCACGATTGACTTCCACGGTGAAGGAATAGCATCGTGTAATAAAAATCAAACCCGCAAAATTATAATTTGCGTAATTACTGGTGGTAGGACCTCTTGTGAGTCCGCACGGGTAGGTACCACCGCCATGCCTATTCCTGCCGTGAAGCAGTAATGCGTTTCGGTTTGAAGGGTGGGGCAGCCGTTGTAACTATACTGAGACCTTAGAACTTATATCTCAAGGTGTGCGGCGTATTTACGTTGTAGATGTCTATGGGTTCCAGTAACAACTTAACACAAGGTGGGCTGTGAGCTCGTCCACACATCTAGACAATAAATAAAAACTTTATTGCACAAAAAATATTGTACAAAGGCGAACTCAACGCCATGCAGGCATTCTCTTCCAGTTAACCCTCGTTGATGAAGTGAAAGATTCAAGAAGAGCGTAGCTGTGATAAAGTTAATACATGGCGATAATTTAAAAAATTATAGTAGACATGAGGAAAATGAACACCAAGTTATAATTATATTGCCAAAATAAATAGATAGATTCATACATAAAAATACATACAAAATACATAGATAAGAAATACATATCACATAAAATTACAAGAATATACATGATTATACGAAAAAATGTTGCCATCTTTTTGAGGCCGCAGCCTAAGAAGAAGTCAGTACGTACTTACTATTAATTGGTACGTAACTCTTTAATAGTGTTGTGTAGTAACGAAATCAAATGGCTAAAATAGGCAGACACTATAATTATACTTCGAATGGTAATCTTCTACCATTTTTTCAGATATAAAACAATATAGGTAGTCTCTCCATACAGAAGTTTCATTGTAAGCTTTTTGCCGATTGTAATGGAACACGATACACACTTCAGTGGAACCAGGTATCGATTAACAGTCTGTATTGCCAAAATAAATACATAGATACATACATACAAAATACATAGATAAGAAATACATATCAAATAAAATTACAAGAACATACATGATTATACGAAAAAAATGTTGCCATCCTTTTGAGGCTATAGCCTAAGAAGTCGTCAGTACGTACTTACTATTAATTGATACGTAACTCTTTAATAGTGCTGTGCAGTAACGAAATCAAATGGATAAAATAGGCAGACACTATAATCATACTTCGAATTTTAATCTTCTACCAATTTTTTTTTCAGATATTAAACAATTTAAGTAGTCTCTCCATACAGGAATTTCATTGTAAGCTTTTTGCCGATTCTAATGAAACACGATACACACTTCAGTGGGACCAGGTATCAATTAACGGTCTGCGATAACAGTTGAAGTTGCAATAAAATAGTAGAAGCAATCGGATTAAGATCACAACAGCGCGCCACACCTGATGGCGTTCGGATTTCACGGACCATCTCCACAGCCTTCCGAGAAACGAGCTAGGTGTAAACGGGCCTATTCAATCAATTCCACTCTAAACGTGAATGCAACGTGGATCGATCTATAATACACCGCAAATATCTGAATTTAGATGACAACTTTTTCGATTTTACTACACTACCCATTTAAAATCACAGGATTAAAGTCGTATTTTGCGTGTTCGTTGAAAACATGACGATCTCAGAACGTGGTGTAACTTTAGACATTTTGACACTTTAAAATACACAGCGGGGCGTCTCGTTCTACTCGTATACATCTTCGTAGAATCATCCGAGACGTTCAGGATTGAGACCACAATGTAAAGCGTTTTAATTTTAAGAAACGAACGCAACGTTTTTCAATTGTTAAATATTAATAATAATGTTGTAGGAAATATCGCAGTTACAGGAAATACACGTATTGTTCGAGAGAAAAAAAACCAGTAAGTTAAACCATATTTTCCGGTTAATGTAAGAAATTTAAATATCAAAAATATCAAAGAATAACCTTCATAGTCTAAAACTCTTTAGTTTTCTAAAAAGGATTTTTCTTATATGTCACTCAGTGAAGTTTGACATTCAGTAAAGAGAAAGTTCAGGTTGTTTAAAAATATTAATTTTATTAGATTAAGGGCTTTAAATGTTGTTTCCTCATTATACAAAAAAGAGAAAACGCAATTAAGTATTTTATTGTTTATTTATTCTGGAGTACCTACCCAATATCATTATAAAACAACATTTAAAGCTCATAAATCTAATAAAATTTATATTTTTAAACAAACTGAACTTTCTTTTTACTGAATGTCAAACTTCACTGAATGACATATAAGAAAAATCATTTTTAGAAAACTAAAGAGTTTTAGACTATGAAGGTTTTTCTTTACATATATAGCTACTCGTAGCTACTATGTAAGAAAAACTAGCGTAAAATACCTTTACTTTTATTCTCCAATTGTAATTCACGATCATGGACACAGTTTTGCCTAAAGCTTACCACACCGCTGGCCGCAACCAGAGGATTCCTGCGACCTTCAAAAGTTTTTTGATCCACCTTGCATTGGTTGTTAATGTCTTGCACAAAACGAAACGCGAGAAAATTAAAAACAATAAAATGCATAATTCAACACGAGGATCGTCGAATACGAGTCACTAATAAAAAATAGCAACGGTCCGAATTTGCAAGAGCCGTGCGACATTGATGAATTTATTGCGTCGCGCTGCGTCTACCACGAAATCGGGCAACAGACACATCCTTGTGTAATCCCACCCAAAAATCACATTATAATTCACGAAACATAATTACAAGTCGAACGCGAAGACTCTAACCTAATTGTTGTTAGCATTCCGCTTTTGATGTTGAAGATTGTGTGGCAAGAAAACATAGACAACATTTAGAATGTTTATTTATAGCCTAGATGTGCCACTCTTATTCCATTCTCATGGTCCATCTGGTGTTAAAGAGACACCGGACGCTATAGACATAACGTGAATCCCTTCTCCTTATTTTCCCATAGTGTCAAGCGACCCCAATTACCAAAAGGACTGCGAGCTCATTTGCCTATCTATAATTCAAATAAAAAAATCACTTTTAAATGTGGAAAAATTTTACATGTAAAAATGAAGTCTAATTTTAGTGTATTTAAAATAAAATCGATTTTAGTCGTCACACGTTCAAATTAATACGCAAAAGTGCGTTTTTGTAATAACTAACGGCCCGCTCCGGCTTTTTGTAAATAATAATGTGTTCTACAAAGCCATTATTTTTACATTATTTTATTCTATCATCAATAGTTTTCGCAGCGCACGCGATGTAAAGAATATTTTAGGTAATTTCTTTACAACTTGGGTTACATTGTTAGAGTTTTAGTAAGGATCTTTAATTTAAAAAAAAAAGAATATAGCCTATGTAACTCCTGGATAGTGTAGCTTCCAAGCAGTGAAAGAATTTTTCAAATCGGTTCAGTAGTTTCGGAGCCTATTCAATACAAACAAACAAATGAATCTTTCCTCTTTATAATATTTTATAATTATAATATACTAGCTGACCCGGCTGATTTCGTAGTGCCTCAAATAAAAGGAATCCGTCCTACGGGAGACACATCAAAGGAAAAACAAAATTGTTATTTTTATTTAATTCCGAGCATTTTCATATTTATTTAACTTTTAAACCTTCTCTGGATTTCCACAAATAATTCAAGACCAAAATTAGCCAAGTCGGTCTAGCCGTTCTCGAGTTTTAGCGAGACTAACGAACAGCAATTTTTATATATATAGATAAGTAAGTATATAAGTTTAAAAGAACTTTACCGAACGTCTGCTAAAATGTATGACGCAAATGAAATTTATACACTTGGAAATCGAATATGATTGTGAATGTTTCTAGCTAAAATTTTACGAGCCTCGGGGTGCTTCATTGACATGTGGCGTTTGGCCGCTCGCATCTGACGCGCTTGTCTCCATACCATTTTATTACACTCGTAAAATAAGGAACAAGTCGCGTGATGAATTTAGAATCGAAGACCGGTTATTAGGCGCAGCCCCGTAAATAAAATGACGAAGTTTATTTGATTGTCAGCCGTTGAGTACCTACTTAATTAGTAATGTTTTCCTGTCCCCCCGAGTTCGGTATTAGTTTTTCGTCACGAAGAGATGTATTGAAATTTAGAAAACTTTTTACATTTTTAGAATGTGAGGATATTGTGTTTAGCGGTATTATGTGAGTTTGCATATTTCTTTGTTTGCACTTTTTAGAGTTATATTTGTGATGAGATTGATAACATTCCCGAATATGAAACTCGATAATATTAATTTTCATTTTTCTTGCTCTAGATGAGCAAACGAGCACACGACCCATCTGTTACTAAGTGGTATTGTAAAACGCTTGTCCTGCTCTTTTAAGCAGAACGTTTCGCGACTTCCTGTTTATATCTTCGCGACAGGAAGAGGCAAGATGGTATACTTACCATACCTATCACGCCGTACCATAGGTCACAGCTTTCCTAACATCTATAATATATTATTTACTATTTGGTATTTATATTAGATAATATATATCTGTCAAAGTCTACAAAGAAATATATTAAGACGTATATACATTAATACAGCCACTGGTGAGGTTTAGTAGTAGGTTTAGTAGATTCAAGATAGATAAGATTCAAATCGTGAGCAGGCTGGTACCAGTTCCTTAAATAATTTGGTAGCAATATATGCATCATGGTTTGAGGGTTGCAGAAACCGCTATCTCATTGTAGTATATGTGATAAATTAAGCTCATGTCCCAAGTTTGAGGTTATAAGTCCAGTCACACAAAAAAAAATATTTGGTAACTTATCTTTAAAAATAATAAAAGTGCACTCTGTAGGTTTTTCTTACTCTGTATCTTTGTTAGCCATATTGTTAAATTACCAATTAATTATGTTACAACTTAACATTCATTCTTTATCACTACTCGCTTGTCTCTAAGTGACAAAAATTAACGCTAAATTAGCAACAAGAAAATTATGGTTACTAAGTCACACTCATTGCTCCTTATTAGGTTTAAGTCGTAAACGGCTATTCTCGAGGCGTGGTGCCTAGAACGTTGACCGCATTCTTAATTTGATTTATACGTGAACTGAATCGTATTATTTAATCCAAAGATATACCTAATAAACTATAAGTACTCAACATTAGATGGGTAGTGTGTGGGTATTCCTTCGAAGGCAATAATAAAACTTATTGGCGAAGGGGAAGAAACATCGCAAACAAGGCTTTGAAAATAGAGAACTTTTGACTTGTACTTTTTTTTTAAAGTGATTTTATGACCTGGTAACTAAGACCTTTAAGTCATGTCTTATTTTAATTTATATTCTTATTTTTATGAAAAATGATAATATGGAGTGAAATGAAATGAATTGAAGATAATTAATTTGAGACATTAATCAACTGGAATGAAACTAGAAACTAGATGATATTGAATGAAAAATAATCTTAGTAAAATGGTGGTCAATTACTAAGATTTTTTCAGTGGACTTTTTGGAGGATCCCGAGAAGTTGCGTCCAGCGGCTTTGTTTCATTTTCCCACATTTGTGCACTTTCACAGAGATTAAACAGTTAATAAACCACCGTTATTACATATTTAAACCTGAAGAAACACTAAATAGACAAAATAAAACAAATCACACAACTTCACTCCTCGCGTTCCCGCCAAAAAGTCACTTGTACATTTAAGAATTAAAAAAAAACGCTAATTCCAAATTCGAATTTTCTTTAAATTATCGTTGGTTAGTAAAAAAAAAGAAACTCCGCGGGATTCGAAACAAAATGTCAAACGTCAGAGCCTCGCTTAATAAATCAATTTGGCGAGTATTTTAATTGCACGCCTTTTGGTTTCGCACCTCTTTTGCTGTCGACATCTTGATAACGTGTCATTGGCTCGTTAAAATAATGTTGTAAGTATGGTAATAAATTACTTAATTTAGAATCGATTATTCGGTGTTTTGTACTTTGCTGAAACGATATGCGGGACAACGTCGGTCAATCCCTAATAACTCGTTAAAGTACTATTTTTATTTATAGCTGTTAGTGCTGGAAACTTTTAATTTGTCTTCTGGGAACTTTTCTATGTAAATTGTTTTACGTACGGTATAGTTCTAGTCTTATAAAGTTTCTGAGAAATATAGGAATGTAGATGCCTGTTTCACGTACCTGCCTACACGATATTGCCTATTTTTTTATTAAATCTTAACTGTATATTTTGTCTCGCTATGATTAAACACATTTCTAATTGTGGACTAATTACCAATTTGATTGGCAGTATATTTTTTTGAGAACGTTACCAATATTCTGAACCTAACAAGGAATTTTCTGTATCATTTCTAATGGCGCTCAATATTATGCTATGACATCTATGTTATGATATAACTTCCCCACACTACGATTTTCAAAAACATCGTTGTAATGGGCGTTGATTAAATTTCATTAATAATTATGATGTTTTTATTTTTTTCAGAAATTAAAACAAATTAACAATCCTTTTTTTAAACATTCACAATGGTTACTTTTTTTTTTTTGTTTAAAATGTCATCACTTTTCAACGTCGTATATCTTTATATAAGCGGTGTTTGCTTAAATAATTTCTATTTTATGTAGGAACTAATATCTCTCAACTCAAAACACGTTCGGGCTGTCATGTATCGCAATGATGTACAAAATTATATGTCTTAAAAGTGTGCAAGTCATTACTACTTTCACGTTTTAAGTTAAATTTAGAAATGTACTGTGAAGCTATTAAAAAGATAATTACAAAACTGACATTCGAGTATACAAAAATATAGGCTAAAGTATTTGTTTGAATAAAGTCATTGATGAAGTCGTTTAAGGGTCGAATTTATTGGTTTAATAAAATTTATATTAATAAAAAATGTGAGCCGTCACGGGACGCCTGGCAGATGTGAAACATCGACATTATTTTGTAAAAGTAATATGCAGAAAAGAACAGATTGTGATAGGAACTAAATATGTAAAATGTAAAATAAAATATTACGATTTTTATTATCTGAAAATATTACATTCAGACATTTCATTGACAATGGTCAGACATTTTATTATCAGAAAAATAATTTGTTTTCAAGTAAAACACAGGTTATGTGTACTGTAGTAAACAACACTGTATACACTACGGAGTATACACTATAGGTATCCGAGCTCAGTGTAGCGAGAGAGATGGCTTAACGCCGGATCGAGTGGGAGAGAATCGCACAGTCGGTTGCGCATGGCGACGCGTCGCCACACCGTACACACTACTGCATATAGACTGTATATATATACCATCATATAGCGTGGCGACGCCACGGCATGCGTCGCAACGCCAGAAATCGGTTTTACTTGCGGCTATAGATGTTTCACATCAAAAATTAGTTTTACATACTTACAAATTGTTTTTCTGAATGTAATTCTTCTGAATGTGAATCTGTATTGAAATCGAAATAAGCGTACTGTTAATAGACGTACCAGCCGTTAAATAAAAACAAACAAATAAAAGCTTAATCGTTTTGCGGTTTCCTAAATTACGAACAGCTATTGCATCGTAAACCGTGTACGTATTTACAAAAGGAAATGAGTTTGGAATCTCTTCATAATTACCCAGTTACTATGGTTACGTTTCCACTCGCTAGCTAAGTCGGGTAACCGCAATCAAATCGGTTCGTGATCCAAAATAAACTTACCAAATTATTTATAATTTATGTTTAATAGCGGGCCGTCGTGGGTGGTCCGGCTCCAGCGGACAGTTAATTGGATAAATTGCCGAGCTTAGGCGCACGATAAACAGATTTTAAACAAATTGTTGCTTTAGTCTCGTGTTACGTAATATGTCGCGGCGGTGATCACTGTTCGTGCTAATTTTGATACAAACGGGAAACGCGGGCTCGAGTTCAATGTAAATTATTATGATTTTATTCATTTGTTTGCGGAAAATATAAGTATTAGAAATTAAAATTATAAACACTCCCGGAATTAGCAGTAAAAGTATATTCAAGTTTTTATAATAACCAACAAAGTGTATTTTCTAGAGTTTATGATAAAACTATTCGATTTTAATATTACGAGAAAATAATAAGTCTTGCATTTTACTGCGTTTAAGGTTCCTGAATAGAAGAGATTATTTTAGGGCAATAATTTAGACTTCAATTTCGTAGTTGAAGTTATGAAGTAAATGAGTTCCAAATACCACTTAACATCGGATGAACTTTGAATTCGTCTATCCTTCATGCCATTTAAAAACCAGAATAAGAGCATAATGTATGCATAAGTATAATATTTTTAGAGAGATTTTAATTTAGTCATGAGATAGCCGAAAAATTATGAAAAAATTCTTACGTAATAAAATTTCTTTACATTTAATTATTTACTATAAATCTTCAACATTTCGAATATTTTCGTATCCTTGTTCAATAAAGATCAAATTCAATAAAATAAAATTCAAATTTAAATAAAAAGTTATTATGCGTTTTTTTTAAATCATTACCAACGGACTTACGTCAACCACTGCCTTTTGAAACAAAAATAATATGCAGGATAGCTTTAAGGCTCCGATCCGTCTCTAAATGGAAATGCAAATGGAGAGTTCACTCATAGTCACAGGGATCCATTCTGTTAGTCTAAACAAGCAATGGATTCGCATTCATGCCGCATGTCGTATGTTTTCCTGAGGTCATAGTATTTCGGGAACGCTTGTGGTGTATTATTTCTGAAAATTAAGGTATAGTACTAGAACTTTGCCATTTACCACGTACACGTACCATGTACATTTACCATGTTTGACACGTACCATCAGGCTTTGGAATGGCTCTCCTCCACGGTGTTTTCCGAGCGCTATGACATGTCCTCCTTCAAACTAGGCTTGTGGAGAGTATTAAGCGGTAGGCAGCGGTCTGGCTTTGCCCTTGGCATTGCTGAAGTCCATGGGTGACGGTAACCACTCACCGTCAGGTGGACCGTAGGTCCCGTCATGACTTACGCGAGTGTGGTGTTCGCTCACGCGGCCCACACACACATAGACACCTTCCAATCCCTACAATCCCGCTTTTGCAGGTTAGCTGTCGGGGCTCCGTGGTTCGTGAGGAACGTTGACCTACACAACGACCTGGGCCTCGAATCAATTATGAAAATAAATATGGAATGGAATTATGGAAATACATGAAGTCAGCGTCGGAACGGTTCGATAAGGCTATGCGTCATGATAATCGCCTTATCGTTGCCGCCGCTGACTACTCCCCGAATCCTGATCATGCAGGAGCCAGTCACCGTCGACGCCCTAAGACACGTCCTTACGGATCCATCAGATCCAATAACTTTTGCATTAGACGCCTTCAGCTCTAATACTAGGAGCAGGCTTAGGGACTCCGGTAACCGTACTCGTCGAACTCGACAAAGAGGTCGACGTGCAACCTAACCCATGCATCAGCCCGCTGAGTTTCTCCCCGGATCTTCTCAGCGGGCCGCGATTCCGATCCGGTAGTAGATTCATTCGCGAAGCAATTGCTCTTGAGTTGTTAGGTCTCCTTCGGAGGCGCTCGGGCAGTAGTTAGCAAATCCCGTCCCTCTTGGCTGAGCCTTTGCTCGCCCACCTGTCCTGGTGAAACTGGAAAGGCCTTCGGGCCACCAGTAAACTTTCAATCATAAAAAAAGGACCATAGGTT
This sequence comes from Bombyx mori, assembly GCF_030269925.1. Classification (NCBI taxonomy): domain Eukaryota; kingdom Metazoa; phylum Arthropoda; class Insecta; order Lepidoptera; family Bombycidae; genus Bombyx; species Bombyx mori. The sequence continues at coordinate 13,439,479 of NC_085111.1, forward strand.
CGTCTGCCTACAAGGGCTATAAAAAAAAGAACTTTCTGTCACACAAACTGCTAAAAACACGTACACAAAAAAAGGAATACTAATGATTGTTGGCATCTCTGGGATATTTTATAGTTTAACAAAAAAAAGGTGAATAGAATTAACTACTAATAAAACTAGTTTTACGGTTTAATCTCGCGTTTATTATTATTTACGACTTCTCGAAGAATTCAATGTTTTCGTGGTCCCGAATGATTCGCTGTTTTTCGTCGAAATTTCTATATTGTGCTGAGTATCGACGGATTTTATATATTTAATTCCAGGTCATAAATACAAATCATCCATTCTCCCTATTAAATTTAGTTTTTTATTTTTATTTTACTTCAATGGCATTCGTTTTAGTAATATATTATAATAAACTAAACAAACATGTAGTGTAACTATGTATTATTATTATTACTATATTATAAGTTTGACTTTGTTTATAATAATATTAGATGTAGAATTATTATATTTAAAAATTATGTTGATTTTTAATATTGTCTAGTTTTTGGGACAAACATTCTTTGTATATAGTCAGCAATGACGCACCGTGCGCAAGCGCTACGGGTGGCCCCCGCGCGCGCACTTCACCAGCAGTCCGTAAACTGCCTTGCCGTCGGATACTCGTATGATTTTACCTGCTAACCCGCTTCGCAGTGCTTGCACATAGTCTTGCTTAACTTTAGCTTATAGTTGAAGTCCGTTTATTGTTATTATTGTTGTTTCCGCTTCCCCTTCTATGTGTTTGTTCTTAATATAATATTATAAGACAATAAAAACTGAAAGTGTTTTTAAAAACTGTGCGGGTGGTTTAATTTGACTAACACTTCATTGGTGACCTCTCATACAGAACGCAATATGAGTGTGGAAAAAACAGTTGCAAGTGGCAGTAGTGACCTTGGTCGTGTGGGTGTAAGGGTACCACCGTTCTACCCGGATAAACCTGCGCTCTGGTTTGCACAGCTGGAGAGCCAGTTTCTGTTGTCGAGCATCACCGCTGACTCGACAAAATTTCACTATACCTGCAGCCAGTTGGATGAAGCCTACGCCTCGACAGTGGAGGATATCATCACCAATCCTCCAGCCAGTGGGAAGTACGAGCGACTAAAGTCGGAGTTGATTAACCGTCTTTCCAAGTCCCGTGAAAAGAAAGTCCAACAACTCCTGCATCACGAGGAACTCGGTGATAGAAAACCCTCGCAATTCCTGCGACATCTAAGGGACCTCGCCGGGGCAGACGTACCAGAAGACTTCGTGCGCACCATTTGGGTTAGTCGTCTACCCTCAAATACCCAAGCTATTGTAGCATCGCAGTGCAACGCCTCGCTCGAAGACGTGTCGCAGTTGGCAGATAAAGTGCACGACGTAGTATCCAACAGCCCACAAGTAGCAGCAGTGGGAGTACCCGAGAGCAGTGCCGTTAACGCTCAGATAGCGGAACTCACCCGCCAGGTACAGGTACTGTCAACAAAGTTAGACAGGATGTCACGCTCAAGGCAGAGATCAAACTCCTTTCATCGGAACCACACACGCGCTTCCAGGTCCAGGACCAGATCTGACTCAAACTACAGAAAATTCCCGTTATGTTGGTACCACTCAAAATTTGGAAATCGGGCTAAGACATGTGTGAAACCTTGTGATTTTTCGGGAAACGCAGCGGGCATTCGGTAGTAGCGACCACCGACTGTCCAGGTATTGGTCGCTTATTCGTTACAGACCAACGTACTAAAATTCAATTTTTAGTGGATACAGGTAGTGACTTATGTGTATTTCCGAGAAAGTTTTTAAAAGACAACCGTCAAAAAACAAAATATGATCTTTGTGCAGCAAACGGTACAATTATTAATACCTACGGCTACGCTCACTTAGTTCTTAACCTAGGGTTGCGCCGCGACTTTGCTTGGCGATTTATTGTAGCGGATGTCACAAGGGCTATAATAGGCGTTGATTTTTTATCTTTTTATAATTTAATTGTTGATGTTCGCAGGCAACGCTTAATTGACGCTGAAACTTCACTTGCGACCGCGGCTTCGCTCGATCATTCTCATGAGGACATTTCTTCGGTGCGGGTTGTATCAGGTGATTCTGTTTATCATTCTATACTAGCACACTACCCTGACATCACTCGTCCATCAGGCATACACAGTACACCGAAACATGACACTGTACACTATATTCGCACCACACCTGGACCACCGATTGCAAGCACACCACGTAGACTGGCACCGGACAAATTAAAAACCGCAAAGGCTGAATTTGAGACTATGCTGCAAAATGGTACTTGTCGACCGTCATTATCACCATGGTCTTCACCACTACACCTCGCTCCTAAAAAAGATAATGGATGGCGCCCCTGCGGGGATTATAGGATGCTCAATGCACGCACCATACCAGACCAATACCCCATACGCCATATTCATGATTTCAGTCATAGTCTCGCTGGTTGCAAAGTATTTTCATCGTTGGATTTAGTGAGAGCTTACAATCAGGTGCCCGTCCACCAGGACGATATCGCGAAAACTGCCATCACAACGCCGTTCGGTCTTTACGAATTCCCATACATGACGTTTGGATTACGTAATGCCGGACAAACGTTTCAGCGTTTTGTTGATGAAATGCTTCGGGGCCTAGATTTTACGTACGCCTATATCGATGATCTTTTAATATTTTCTAAGGATGAAGAGGCTCATAAAAAGCACCTGCACCAACTGTTCTCCAGGCTTCAAAAATATGGCATGGTTATCAACACAGGAAAGTGTGTGTTCGGTGTCCCAAAGATCACATTTTTAGGTTACAGCATTTCTGCTGAGGGCACTAAACCTCTTCCCTCAAAGGTGGAAGCCATTAAGACTTTCCCTGTTCCAAAAACGGTCAGAGAGCTCAGGCGGTTCCTAGGGATGGTAAACTTTTACCGCAGATTTATCCCTGAAGCTGCAGTCCATCAAGCGCCTTTGAATCTCCTCCTGACCGGCTCCGTCAAAGGGTCCCATCCCGTTGATTTCGGAGCCATTGAACATCAAGCCTTTGAAACCTGCAAAGAAAGCTTATGCAAGGCCGCCATACTAGCACATCCGGAATGTAACGCAAAGCTCGCGTTAGTTACGGATGCCTCTGATTCGGCAATAGGCGCAGTCCTCCAGCAGCAAAAGGAAAATTCGTGGCAGCCGTTGGCATTCTTTTCACGAAAGTTGAGTTCCACACAGCTCAAGTATTCCCCTTACGACCGTGAACTCTTAGCCATTTATGAGAGTGTGAAATATTTTCGTCACATGTTGGAGGCCCGAGATTTTACCATCTTTACGGACCACAAGCCATTAACGTATGCTTTTCACTCTCGTAAAGAAAACTGCTCACCACGCCAATTCCGACACCTTGATTTTGTCTCACAGTTTACTACAGACATACGCCACATCTCAGGGAAAGACAATGTTGTTGCCGACACGTTATCCCGAATCGAAGAGATCGCACAACCCATTGACCTTGAGCAAGTAGCAAAGGCTCAGCAAGGAGACAACGAGATAAAAGACCTTTTGGAGGATAACTCTTCCCTTTGCCTCAGAAAGGTGAAGCTACCTGGGTCACGCACAGAATTATACTGTGATGTGGGTGAGACAGTACAGAGACCTTTCATTCCGAAGCAGTTTCGACGACAGGTCTTTCAGAGTCTACACTCACTCAGTCACCCTGGCGCCAATGCGACAGCGAAACTAGTTTCTGAGCGATACGTGTGGCCTGGAGTTCGGAAAGACTGCAGAGAGTGGGTACGTACCTGCTTAGCTTGCCAGCGCTCTAAAGTTACACGTCACGTTTATTCGCCCATCGCTGCCTTCAAAGTACCACGAGCTAGGTTCACATTCGTCCATATAGACTTAATCGGTCCATTACCGGTTTCACACGGCAATAAATATTGTCTTACAGCCATTGATAGATTTACGCGATGGCCTGAGGCAATACCCTTGCCAGACATAAGTGCCGAAACTGTTGCAAAAGCACTAATTAGCGGATGGATATCGCGGTTCGGCTGCCCAACGGACATTATTTCTGACCGTGGCAGTCAGTTTCAATCGGAGCTGTTCAAAAATTTGTCACAACTATCCGGATTTCAACACCGACGGACCACTGCTTATCATCCCCAAAGCAATGGACTCGTGGAGCGATTCCACAGACAGCTTAAAGCTGCTATTATATGTCATGCCAACGACAGTTGGGTTGAATCGCTTCCACTTGTTTTGTTAGGGATCCGTAGTGCAGTTATAGACGACCTCCTAGCATCATCTGCGGAACTTTTATACGGAGAAGCACTACGTTTACCAGGAGAATTTTTTAACCCCGAAGTAAGCGATACCGTCAACGTAACAGAGTACATGGCACGACTTCGCAAGTTTGTTAAAGACCTACGACCCACACCAGCCTCTCGTCACGGCGGTAAGCGTACATTCGTCTTCAAAGACTTAGCAACAGCATCCCACATATTTTTGAGGGATGATACATTGGGAGGTTCGCTTAAACAAGCATATTCTGGACCTCATGAAGTCTTACAGCGTGGTGACAAAGTGTTTAGGATAATCTTAAACGGTAAAAACGTCGCAGTATCTATCGACCGCATCAAGCCGGCCTACATACTGCACGATTCAGATACCACACATACACCATCACCCACACATACATACACTCACACAGATTCACCTGATACTACAGACCCAGTTGTCCTCGATGCCGATGAAGGTGTCATCAGGAGAACTAGATCAGGGCGTAGAGTGAAGTTTCCGCAATATTATCGCCCGTAACCCGGTCTCTGGAGGGGGGTGATGTAGTGTAACTATGTATTATTATTATTACTATATTATAAGTTTGACTTTGTTTATAATAATATTAGATGTAGAATTATTATATTTAAAAATTATGTTGATTTTTAATATTGTCTAGTTTTTGGGACAAACATTCTTTGTATATAGTCAGCAATGACGCACCGTGCGCAAGCGCTACGGGTGGCCCCCGCGCGCGCACTTCACCAGCAGTCCGTAAACTGCCTTGCCGTCGGATACTCGTATGATTTTACCTGCTAACCCGCTTCGCAGTGCTTGCACATAGTCTTGCTTAACTTTAGCTTATAGTTGAAGTCCGTTTATTGTTATTATTGTTGTTTCCGCTTCCCCTTCTATGTGTTTGTTCTTAATATAATATTATAAGACAATAAAAACTGAAAGTGTTTTTAAAAACTGTGCGGGTGGTTTAATTTGACTAACACTTCAAACAATTATTTCATCTCTTATCCTGTTATTAATCACGATGTTAGAGTCAACTTACAAAATTATTTCTCTTTCATTGGTTCTTGATGCGTATTCCAATGTTGAAGTTAATCGGAAGTGAGTCAAACGTTCCGTTAAAAACAAACAAGTGTGCATAAATACCAAGATAATAAAAGCGTGTTAAACATAGCAAATGTTACAGGAGTCCGTTGCCAGAAGACAGACTAAGCAAAAATAGGGTATTTATCAAATCAAATCAAATCAAAAAAAAATTATTCAACATAAATGAAAGTACATACAACCGCCAATTCACAAACACTAGCCTTCGTCCTGAGAAGAACTGGAAAGAAACTTAGCAGGCATGACTTTTTTTTAAATATTAGATTTTTTTTAAATATTCATTTTTACAAGGATTATTATAACGTAACAATTATTGCAATATTGAAATGCCCGGAGCGAGCAACTCATTCCCACTTTGTGCAATCTATATCTATATCTATACTTCTATACTAATATTATAAAGAGGAAAGATTTGTTTGTTTGTTTGTTTCGAATAGGCTCCGAAACTACTGGACCGATTTGAAAAATTCTTTTTCCATTAGAAGCCGACATTGTCCCTGATGAACATAGGCTACTTTTTTTTTATTTTTTTAAATTTTATTTTTTGGTTTCATGTGTGTTTTAATGTTTCCGAAGCGAAGCAAGGGCGGGTCGCTAGTCTTTTATAAAAGAGAATAGACTTCGGAATAAAAAGGTGTTATTATTATTATTGTAATTACGCTGGACGCAATACAGTTAGTTCGAAAAAGCTGTGACACGGGGTCAGCGATCTCATACGGCATGGAGGGCAAGAGCCAGATGTCTTAGTATCGTGAATTATGACGTCACTAAGCAAGCTATATCCTAAACTAAGCAAATCAATCATAGTCAAAAATTTCCCGTCATAGTTTGTTGTCATAGTTTATATTTGGTCAATAGAAGAAATCGGACAAAAGCCTAATTAGTTCAAGGAATCTTGGTCAAACGAACCCCAGCTAAGAATAACATTGGATCGTCAATCGAGTAGCGACACGCTTGGTGAAAGATCTCTACAGTCATATAGGAAACGATCATTTCACCACATTTTGAGTTTTTGGCGTCGAGAGTAATCATTATGGATTTAAAAAATTATGTATTTTTTTTTATTTTGTAAGCTGAAATCTAAAATTTCATTGGCTTAAATAGAAAAGCAGTCCGTAGACAATAGTACCGAATGAATAAGAGCGTGTCTGACGTGCTACAATCATTTAGTATGAGCGGTGACTCGAGAACTCGATTTCCAAGTATGTCTAGTAGCGACCGCCGCCGCTCCGTGGGTGGTCCGCTGACGTCTCTATGTGCCGCTCCATGGACGTGCATCTAAATGTCCTTATAATTCACTACATCTGCCATTTGCCCCGTAATACGGTCGCCATGCTGTTGCGTGTTTCCTGGACATATCACCGTTTTACCATATTGGGTTTCGAACGAATGATCGAATGTATAAATTCTGGACAGCATTACCTTGTGAGGTATTTGCTTTAATTATCGTAATTTGTATGTTTGCCAATTGAAATCATGTACTTTTTACTGGTGGTAGGACCTCTTGTGAGTCCGCGCGGGTGGATACCACCACCCTGCCTATTTCTGCCGTGAAGCAGTAATGCGTTTCGGTTTGAAGGGTGGGGCAGCCGTTGTAACTATACATGAGACCTTAGAACTTGTATCTCAAGGTGGGTGGCGCATTTACGTTGTGGATGTCTATGGGCTCCAGTAACCACTTAACACCAGGTGGGCTGTGAGCTCGTCCACCCATCTAAGCAATAAAAAAAAATATATATATATATACATATTAACAATTGACGTGAAAGCTTCTGTCTTTTTTTTAAGCGAAAAGCGCTGTTGATGTGAACTCATAGCCTATAACCCGTCATTAAGTAAACCCGTAGACACCACAGCGCAATCTCTTCATTATACATACGGTTGAAAAGTTTAATTGTACATATTATGAATACGATATCCCCCTTCTAAATATGGAACGTATGACAGCTTCTCGGTAAACTCAGCAGGCTGATTTTTTTATTTTATTTTTTTATTTCTTAGATGGATGGACGAGCTCACAGCCCACCTGGTGTTAAGTAGTTACTGGAGCCCATAGACATCTACAACGTAAATGCGCCACTCACCTCGAGATATAAGTTCTAAAGTCTCAGTATAGTTGCTGATTGTACCTTCCCATGTGGATTCATATTGCGCTCTACCTCCAGCAATTCCGCAAATTATATCAGTATAATTAGGATTTTTTTTATAACACCAAGCTATTCCGTCATCGTAGAAGTCTTGACGTAGACTTGACGGAACTATAATACAATTGAGACTTTTTCGGATTCTTGAAGTAAGTTGCGGCTTTAACGTCGCAGTATCCATAGTCTCCGGTTCCACGTAGCGTCACGTGAGCTGTAAGCCCGTCTACTCATAATATCATTAAGAAAAGTCGCGAAAAACCACAAAATGATGGCGACCCTAACGAAGAACATCCATAATGCAAGTTCAACCGATGTTTTCCATGAATGGTTACAGAAACGGGTTTTTTTGGTTACAAGCTTAATTAATATTTAATGAATGTTCATGATCCCTTAACGTGTATCCACTGATAGATTAATTATTTTAATCATTACCTACATTGAATATTGTGAATAGAAATTACGAACTCACAAAAAAAAACCTTATAAATTATTGATGAGTTGGGAACCGGTTGTGTGGCGTCTTGTTTACTTTTTATTGTTAATGTTAATTAGTGGCTTTGCTTTTAAATAATCCTGACAAGCAAAAACGCGTTTACAATGACAGTAAAGTCCTGCCTGATCTGTGATATAATCCTTTCGTACAGATGTACCTTTTCATTACGAGTCCGATGGTTTTGGGTTATTGTCTTCCTCACAAACAATGGGATGGTAAACAAACTAACATCGCCTTCGAGTTAATTGGTTGATCTGTGATAAGCAGCTCCGTTGTTAATCTTATGCATATTTTATTTGTTACTTACGTCTCTTTTCACTACACAGTTCTGAGCCTAAGATTTAGGTGCTCGCGAATACGCCTGTACGTCCTTTTAGAATGAAAGGTTTCAAAATATTGATTGCAGCTTAAATTCAGAATATTCATTCTTGGCTGTTTGTCACTTCTCACTGATGCAATCACTTTTATTTATAGCCCATTATAACTCTTCCCACGGAAAAATATAAATTAATTCAGTCAACATTTCAGTATCTTCTTAGGTTTTCGCGATTCGCGAACATAATTAAGACTACTTTTACGGTTGAATTTCGCCTTCTTTATAATCAACATATCAATATTATATTCAACGTTCCAAATAAATTACAGTTTTCGTTTCGGATGATGTTTCGTCGATATTTCGATTTTATTGCTATCTACCGTTAATGCTCAGTTTTTTTTTTATGTGACAGATCGTTGGATCTGCACTAACTAGTCGCAATATGGATAGATGAACTTTTTTTCAACGTTATTTTTCTATGCATCGTGAACACAGTATTAAGTACAGAAACAGCTATTAAGAAAGCTGATTAAAGAGGGCAAAGGGTCAGTCAATTAAGTTAAATGTGTATGTTTCTTTTGCTTTAGACTCTGTTCTGCTGTTTTCATTAATTTCTCCAAAATTGCATTGAAACCCCCGCATTATGACCCTAAAAATCTCACACACACACTCACAATAGGTTCACCATGTGGGTATAACTATTTAATCAAAAGCTACAGATTCTTAATTAGACTCAACAATATGAGTGTAAAATATTGGTAGGTCATATTGTGAGACTATCCTATCCTAACTATTTCTACCGCGAATCAGTCCTCGGTTCTTGAAGGCTGGTGCAGTCATTATACAGAATTTTTTTTTTTTTTTTTTAATCTTTATTTAAGGAGATTATTCACTTAGTGAATATGTCACTCCATTGTGCAACAAAAGATAGTAACAAAAAATTATATAAAAAATAAAGAAAACTGTTATCGTCTCTGAAGGCCCACCAACACTATTTTATAAAGTGACTTAGCCATTTCGGATTCCGGAAAGGCTAATACGCAATTTACACCTCCAACTTGTCGGAAGTCTGTATGTTTTGCAAAGAATTGTTGTCTCAAATCATCATTCCGCGCACACTCAATCATAATGTGAAAAGCGTCTTCCACTACATCACAAACTGAACATTTGGAATCAGGAGCCTTCCCCATTAAATGAGCAAATTTATTGAGTAGGATGTGCCCGGAACGAAGTCTGAAAACAGTCACTAGGGTGGTTCTATTAAGGTTACAAGAATCAAACCATGGCGTTTTCCATGGTAGACTTTGAATTGTTTTGTACCACACGCCTTTTTCCAAAGACCTTTCATCGAAATATACCTTCCATAGACGATAACATTCCTCTCTTACTAAGTTGACACAATCGGTATAATTAGGAACTATGTTCAATGGTACACCATCACTAGAAGCTTCCTTAGCTAACTTATCCACCCTTTCGTTGCCACACAAACCGATGTGAGAAGGTATCCATTGCAATATCACTTCTTTACCGTTCGTTTTTAAGTTATATATCTGCTCAATAATTGTATTAGCAACTGGATTGCCCCTAACACCATAAACGCATCGGTTTAAGTGTTGCAGCGAACTACGAGAATCAGTAAGTATTACAAACTTATCAGAGTCCACTGAGCTAGCATATGATATAGATTCTAAAATGGCTAGTAGTTCTATGTGCATAATTGACACTCGTACATCTGAGATAATATTGAATTTCATACAATTTCCGGTTTGTGGGTCAAATATAGCAGCTCCCATATTTAGATTATTTTCTATTGATCCATCTGTATACAAATGGTAGTAGGATGAATAGTGGTGTCTGAATAGTCGTCTGGTGACGTACGCAGCTGTTACGTAACATAAAATAGAAAAATTTAAACTTCGAATTGGTATGTCAAATATTTTTATACCATAAAATTAATACTTTGTCCTACCGTCCTGGCTGAGCCTTTGCTCACCTCACTGTCCTGGTGAAACTGGAGAGGTCGCTGGAACACCGGTAATGCTTCTATCATAAAAAAAATATGTCCTAAGATGGTATGGCGGAATGGTGGGTGGGTAGCTTTAGTTACGTGGTGATGTTTAGTAAATACTTAACATTAGATCAATAATCGCTCTACGTCGCTCTGTAAAACTTATTAATACATAAATAAAATGTATTCTGCTTTAAACGAAATATTTTATTATTTTTAAATGGTCCTTGGTAACTCGATGCTACAAGCACACGAACAATTTACAAGTATGACGAATAAAGCGAGAATGCTATTTTTGGGTGTCCGACATATAAATTAAACAGACTAACTTTATTCAGACTCTGATTTAATCTACCAATTTTACATTGATGCGTCTCATTCAACTACTGTGCTCTGACCGCCTGCATTCTCTTTTAAATATGTCTCAGCCGGCTATCCCTCTTGTCTGGTCACGTGACTTAGTCACGTGACTTTAAAAGCAGTCAATTGGGCAACTAATAAACAATAATATTTAAATGTTTTGCAATACAAACCTCATATTTAATAATAATTCTTAATATCTATAGGACTTTATATAATCATATTAATATAAATAATCATAAACCTTTCACTATTTATGTTATTTAAATATTCTACACAAACATGTAAACAGTAAAACGACACCAACGAACATGGTAAATAATTTTACAACATCACAAATCCATAAACTCATTTTGAAGTCATAAAAATCAAATTACAGCCCGCTTGTTCGAGAGCTTAACGCCGCGGACGTAAAACATTGTCCTGTCACATTTGACCATAAAGATAACTCTAGAGTTTGGCTATAACTTTCTATGAGGCTTAAAACACAATTACCGCGAAAGAGTACTAACAACTCTTTCGGTAACAAAAACCCTTATAAATAAAAACATAAATAGTCATATGGAGCCATAAATTTATTTATTGTACAATAAAATAATGTAGCCAGTCGCGGTGGGTGGTCCGCTGTTAAAAAAAACACTGGCAAGATGGCGGAAACGTTGCCATGGTGATCACATGCGCCCCTTTGCGCTCGCTGGATCAACACCATTACGATCCAGAACGATAGATTAGTTAATTATCTTTGTTAATACTTTAATGTAGACTCGCACAAGAAAATTAAAGCATGACGTAATAAATACATAGACGTATTCATTCGACTATCTAAAGGTTTGAAAGCGGTATCGTGTCCTATCAATTTTATTCATGAATTTAGAGACGTACCGGTGTGTAAGGGAACATCCTTACGCCGAATACCTGGGTGGAAGCGTTAAAATGTTCCATTTGTATATTCTTTGAGTCTGAATCTGAGTTCTCTTCTACTTCGTAGCGTGTCCGCCTAATGCTGAGTGTAAGTCTCTTCACAGGCACTCCATTCTCTTCGGTTTCCCTTCTTTTTTATTGCTTTGATGGGAAGACGGCATTGCTTTTACGGTAGGCAGCGGCTTGGCTCTGCCCCTGGCATTGCTGAAGTCCATGGGCGACGGTAACCACTCACCATCAGGTGGGCCGTATGCTCGTCTGCCTACAAGGGCAATAAAAAAAAAAAAAAAAAAAAAAAGACGAAGTAAGTAAGTGGTTACCGAAACCTATAGACATCTACAATGTAAATGCCGCCTTGAGATAAGAGTTTTATTTTTAATAGATGTCCGAACGAATTTGGTGATTGGTTGGTCCCCCAGACCAGAGTCCATAGACGCAACGTGGATGTTCGCGTTCATTTAAAATTAGATCTTTGTCTTTCTTATCTTTGAATGCTGTTTAGTAATTAAGCATGCTAGATGTGAACTCACTTTTTAAAAATTAAAAATAACGGATCTGTGATGAATGCATTTATTATGCTGCAAAGTTCGTTGAAATCTTTTGTAAGAAAATTCAAAATAATCTCATCATTATTAATGTTGCTTTTCGTTATTTATTTCGACACCATTATTTTGTGCTCCAAATGCTACAAACACGAAGAGTAATTTTTTTACAGCATTTATTAGTTTGCAAAATCACTGTGTGCGGAACCTATACGGATAGGTGGCCTTGCCTATTTTAATACCCAATAACACTTATTATTATGTGAGACTGCTGACTCGACGGGCAGCATCAGTGAATTTGCTATGCCTATGGACATCGGGAACTACTTAACAACAACGGTGTCGTGAGCTCCCATACTCACCTAGAGTAATACAAAACACAGACAAGATGGTCAATTAAGTGACGACATGAAAAAAAAAAAAACGTAAAAATTGCCGGAAATGCTTTCCGATGTAATCGTGGGTCAGAAACGTCGTGTTCAGGCTAATGTCTCTATAGGTTCGGGAGGATTGATGGTCATGATTGGACACGCCCAGGCTCGCTTCTTGGTAGCAAGCGGCGACATTAAAAGCCCTAAGGACGTTCAGCACATCGTCACGTCACAGACTCGAGACAATAACAGAAAGAATTTGGGACTATGGTGATGTTTATTTTTTCCAAACGTTTTTCGTTCGGATTTTTTTTTTGTAGACGCTACATTAAAATAAAATAAAAATTACTTACTGTTACTTCGTTAGGTTGCGAATATGCAGGTGTTTGTTTGTGACTTTCTCTACAACGGTCGTAAAAACAAATATTTATTCGGAACATTAAGTTTTGAAAAAATGATCTCTGTTTAAATTATCGGTTTAATAACTACGCAGAGGACATCAAACACATATAAAGATAGCTGTTTGTAATAGATACATAAATTACATGAATATGTATTTCCGAAAAAGAGGAAGCCAAAAAGGGCATAAGCTAAACGCCTAAAATAAGTGAGACCGATTGAGCTAAACATTAGTTAGTGAACCGGCAATGGAAAGGAAAGGTTCTTTCATGAACGCATGTCCCATGCGTCAGTTCGTTTTCAATTATAATCTAACGAAACGCGCATGTAAAATAAATTTGTAAAATGAAAAAAAAAAAAACGTATTTTTCTAGTCTTATACTCGCAACCTACTAGCACTACCATAAGCTATGTTTATTGCTTAATTATAACAGTAGGCTAAGATTTAAGCCCATAGCAAAAGCAAAGGGAAAACAATTGACGACACGCCACAAATTCCTACAAATGTCACCTCTACAAAACTCTGTTACTCTGTGCTACTACTTAAAATTGGTGGATATGATTATCAGCTTGGCGACAGCTTCTATTATGTTATCTTCCTCGAAACGATTCAACTGATACACAAAAAAAAAGAAAGAGAAACTAATATTATAGTCATTATCACATTGAAGTAGACCCACTTTGTAAATGCCGATGAAAATAGATTTATTTTCTTTTTTTTCGGACCGAGGGCCGGACCTCGGGACTGGTCTCCGACTGCGACCGCGGGCCCAAGGATGTTTTCCGGGCCCTACCCACAAAACGACTCCCCTGCACTCTTCGCTCAAGCGTCCGATCCCCTCGAAGGTCAGAACCCGGATGAGGTAAGGGGTTACCGCGGTCAACACTACAACCAGACGGCGCAGCTCACGCCAATGCGAATCGAAGGCTCTGAAACGTCAGCTGTCTCGGTACGGCAGCCCGTCAGGCCGCCCAGACACTGCTATTGGTGTCCCGGAATACCCCACTGGATGAAAGTAGTCCTATTGTTGTTTTTTTTTCGTATGACCAGAAGAAATCACAGTCGTTCTGCAATAGCAAATGGAAATGAAAATGATAATGTCATCTTGGAACAGAGGGCGAAATTTAATTTTTAATGCCTAACGACAGACCCTTCAAACCGGAAAGCACGACTGCTTCACGGAGATCAAGCGTCGCCTGCCAGGACTCGCTCCTTCCGAGCATCGCAGTCACAAAGGTCGGTAGCGAAATGTCCGGTCCTATCTTTGTGACGATAATGCGGCGCTGCCCCTACGAAAGCGGGGTAGAACCCTCAATTAACTACCCGATCCGGACGCACTAAAGATATTTAAAAGAAGCAATCCTACGCTTACAGAGCATTACTATTTCCTTCATAAATACGTAATACGTAAATAAATACAGTACAAAAAATTAAATTACTTTTACTATTTATTCTCGCTCTTTTGATGACAGTATATTATTTTTTAAATTTTGACTCAAAAACGCGCGATTAAAAGTAATGTTAACTATGTGTACGACTCGCAAAAACCGAAGAAAATACTAAATACTTTAATTTCAGAACGAAGCTCACAAAAAACAGTACAGTTTCTCACAAAATTTGCAGTGGCTTGGCTCTGCCCCTGGCATTGCTGAAGTCCATGGGCGACGATAACCACTCATCATCAGGTGGACCGTACGCTCGACTGCTTACAAAGACAATAAAAAAGTACTGTTTAGAAGGCCAATATGAAATATTGCAAATGAGCTTAATTCAATTAAATATTTTATTAGCGCAACATTGTCTTCTAGCCTCTTTAAGATTAAACGTTAAACTTTAAGCTGTGTTTAAGTTCATTTTAAATGTTTATAGCGGAACTACATGTTGATAGCATACAGGCGTTGAGTTTTAGGTTCGTGGGAGATGCCGCTATGTCCAAACTGAGGTCCAGCTGGCATGTGCCAATTATTGTATGGTCTTCAGAGCCCATAGACTGCAGCGTGAATGTAGCAGTGGCACAAATTGAGGCACTGTGCCGTTATTCGAACAGTATCGGAACATCGTCTATTTATTGGTTAAATTAAAGTGGAAGGAAAGAGACCTAGGGGACGTAATCTCATGCGCTGGTCCGATCAAATCAATCAAATTAAGACGACTTTGGAATCCAGCATCAATATCGCTATCCACTGCGCGGAGGACAGGAGTGAATAGAGGAACATAGTCCTAACAAAAGTGCTCCGTAAAGGTCACGACCCTCAGCACTGAGGAATATGACGTACGGAGGAGAATGCGGGTAATAACACCACGCACGACATGTAATTAGTAATGAATAGTTAGAAAAATCATGATACCAAGAAGTTAGTACAAAGAAGATGACGAAGATACTATGGTTTTTTTATTAATGCTTAGATGTGTGAATGAGCCCACTCAGTATAACGTGGTAACCGGAGTCAATAGACATCAACAACATAACCGTCGTTACCCACCCTAAGATAAAAGTTCTAAGTTTCAGTTCTATAGTACAAGCTCTTCAAATCAGAACGCATTACTGTATGCGACAGAAATAGGCGGGGTGGTGGTACCGTCCGGGCTCACGAGGCTCTCCACCAATAAAGAACAACTCTAAATTCGTAATACATGAACGATGAAGTACTTAGAATGCTTACTACTTATGTGGATGTTATGAAGCGAAAATTTCTGATTTGATTCCGGTTCATATCTCAAGACTGTATTCCCGTTGCGTAATGTTCATGAGCTCCGTAAATCGCCCTAAAACTAGTTGAGTGTGAGCTCGTCCCCCGTCTAATGCAAATCATATAGACAGTCCTATATGCTGAATCGAATTTTGTTTAGAACATTTAAACCAACCTTTGAATTCAGCTTTCGAATACACTCTTAAGAGTAATATGCCTCGCAATATTAGGGAATAAAAACGTGTCTTTGAATTTTAACATCCAGTTAATAACAATTAAAATGTGAAGCTACGTAAATTATGTTCTCATCATAAATAAATTAAAAAACTTTGCGTTTAGATAAAGAATAAATTTATTTTGCTTACACAAGACGCTATAAAACTACATGGTGATGTCCTAAACACATAACTCTTTTGTACCTACTGTCAGAAATTTCCACATTATAATTCTGTAGTATTTCGATTTTCTTTTTTTCTTTTCATTTTTACCGTATTATAACAAGAATTAATGCTGTTTCAAAAGACCACTATTTACGCTGTAGTTAATAAGCAACAATTTAATGTTCATTTCGTATCTAAATTGCACCTCTATGAATTCGAAATTTATGTAAATTGCGTCTTACTCGCGATAAAGAAAACAATTTACGATCGATCGCGGAACAAGTGAGACATCTGAAAATCATTATTACGGCTCAAATATTTCGCGTAAGCGGGATGCTAATCAAATCATCCGCTCAATTTGATAAGCACTGCGGCTTATATAGTGCCGGGAGTAACTGAATATTCACTGTTATAAGTAGCTTTTTAAAGTTGAATGATTTTTATATGAATGTTGGAACAGGCTGGCGATTTCGGCGCGAGACGAGTGCGCGTAACGTGGTAAGTTGTTATGCAACTGGTTCTCTAATTTATAACTTTACGAGGATATTTTTTTTAAATTAGTTGTACAGTTGAGATAGAATGATGATATTTTATGTTGGTAAATAAAAAAAAACAGAATTATTTTATTTTATCTGCTTTGATTGATATTGTCATGTTCCTTTGACCGGAAGCCGCGATCGATCACACAAATGATTGTCAGATGTCAATCAAGTTGGCGTATCGGTGGCTAGGCGCGATCGGTAGCAGGTCGGGCGCGAGGGCGAGTAGGCCGTAGATGAAGAGGGCGCGGGCCGCGGGCCCGGCGCCCCTGCCACGTGGGTGGGCGCTGCGTGTGGCCTCGCGCTGGGTGGCCCACTACTACCGCTCGCACGCATGCACACACGCGCGCCGCCCGACACACACACCCGCCGCGCAAATAAACACAATCATCAACCAGCGATACTTTATTCCGTCACTAGATTGAGCTATCGTTTGCGGAGATTTCAGAACGATCACAGCATAGAACAGAACTCCGGCCAGAACTTCATGTTTCTCTGCCTGCCGACTAGAGCTACACTGCGCATGCGTAGGTGGACGCAAACTACCCACTTTACTATGGCCAAGTCCGCTGGATCGGATCATCGACGCTAAATTTCTAATCCGCTTACATTTCAGGCTTTACAATCAATAGAATTCTATAAACCTACGTTTTATAGCTGCTTTCTACGCTAAATCGTACATAAACTATCAGATATATCTTACCACTTTAACTCTATAAATCCTCAACTTAGAAATTATTTAACGGTCAACATTTTAATGTACTATTAACATCTACACAAAAGCTTTAGTCGACATGGTCACTTATAAAACACTTTCGGTCTTTCACTTAAAATGTATCTCACATTAAATAAGTGTTACTCAAAAGAGGTGCTACTACGCTTTTGTTTCTTAAATCTATCATATATATTATTTGGTCTGTCTCCTATTAATCAGAGAACACGTACGTACATCCATATGAGTGCGAATAGAGTTTCCAACTTATTAAGTAACATTGTCACACTGCTAAGTTTGATCGGTTACAATCGGTTGTTTGTCGTATATTCCCAAAAATAATAATCTTATGCATTGCTGACTTCAAGCAAATTAGGACAAATCGTATTCTCGCATTAAAACTGTATAATCTCAAAAATGACTAATTTTACGGGAGAGTGTTTTAAAGGTTGAACATATTGTGATATTTTTAATATTAATCATCTTTGCAACATTTTTTTTTTTTTTACCGGTTACATTATCTGTTTTAAAGTAAAATAAAATGATGTATTAATTTTGATAATAGTAGTCAAGATATAGGTACACTAAAAAAAAAAACTAAAACTAAACTACGCTCTTTTGACAGAATTTATGAGAAAAATACTGGTGAGATACTAAATGATTCCGCATATTAACTCAATTTCGAATATTTTTGGAAATTGTACACTTTTAATGCGAAAAGACGAAATATTGAAAAAAGAAACAAATACTTATCATTTTATTGGAATCTGTTTTCCTGACTTAATGCGCTAAAATTTTGGTTATATTGCAGCCACTGAAATAAATCAAGATATTATTTCTGATCTTGATATTATTTCTGTGATTGCAGCCGATGAATAACGCATGCCCACGATGTCTCTGACGTTAAACCATTACCGACAGAAATTGACGGCATAACACGAAAACTGCCATCAATACGATAGAAAGTCTGAATAGCAGTAGAATAGCAGCAAAGCTTAAATTCGATAGAAATATGGATGATATTCCTGAAAAGTACAAGCACATACTTGTAAGTCACCACCAATAACACTATATTTGGCAAGCTTTTTTTACGATGTAGTTTTTTTTTATTGCTTAGATGAGTGGACGAGCTCACAGCCCACCTGGTGTTAAGTGGTTACTGGAGCCCATAGACATCCACAACGTAAATGCGCCACCCACCTTGAGATATAAGTTCTAAGGTCTCAATTATAGTTAGAAGTGATCGTAGATATATTGTTTGTAATGATCGCACTGAGCGACCTACCTTTTAAGCTATAAACGCTTCATTTTTTAATATCCTTGGAAGGCTCAGTAAAGCCGTGTCAATTTCAAAGCGGCTGACAAACTGTAGCACACTCTTCTACCAGAAAAATGATGTTAATAATTATTTTCTAATATTCACTCTTAGCATAGTTATTAACTTCAATATGGTAAACGAATTTCATTTTGCATCGAGCGAGGGTACTACGATAACGTCTCCGAAAAAAAAAAAGACTTATTTATTCACTAATAGATTGACGGTATCAAAACGCAGATAACATAGCAAGTCGTCGACAACGAATTTTGTATTAACCAAGCGATTGATATTCTCCGCTTGTCCAAATACATTTTAGGTATGAAACTTGCGAGACGTTTAAGCACTTGTACAAAGTGGTATCGTACTGACGTTCGAGCGCTATTATATTTGCAAATTCCGAATTTTTATGTCACCATTGTTTGTAGCGGACGGTTTTATTGCCCGGTAGCCTCCCAGGTTGTCGGCGGAACAAAGGAATACCGCTATGTGAGAGATTTTAACTCATACAAATCGCGCAGAAGGCTTATTGGTATGGAGCCAGTGTTCCTTAAAGTCGATTAAATCCGCCATTTTCGATCATTATTTTTAACGCGTTTTCGCGAGTTTTATTTTTATTACACAATTTTATTCCTTCATCTAGACATTCGTGAACATTAAGTACGTATTTCATTAGATAAAATGGTACCTGCCTGCGGGATTCGAACTCCGGCACAGTCGCATCGCGCGATACGAATGCACCGGGTGTCTTATCTTTTAAGCCACCACGACTTCTAGGCTAAACTACGTACAAGGCTATACACGGTAACCGTACTCGTCGAACTCAGCAAAAAATTCGACATACTACCTAACCCATGCATCAGCCCGCTGAATTTCTCGCCGGATCTTCTCAGCGAGTCACGATTCCGATCCAGTACTAGATTCATTCGCGAAACAGTTGCCCTTGAGTTGTTAGGTGTCCCGTGGAGGCGCTCGGGCAGCTGATAGGAAATCCCACCCCTCCTGGTTGAGCCTTTGCTCGCCCACCTGTCCTGAAACTGGATGCCACCAGGAATCCATCATTCATAAAAAAACAAGACTATACAATAGCTACACATTAGCTATTTGTGAAAGCATTACAAAAATCTGAAAAAATCTTTAGAAGATTTAGTGTTTGGCCTATTTTATTATAAAGGTTGGATACGTCTCACGGGACACCTGTAGTTAAGTGGTTATCGGAGCCGATATTCATCATCAATCAAAACGTCAATGGTGCCATCAATTTTGATACATTAGGTCAAAGTTTCAAGGTTATGCCACGACGGCTGTCCCACCCTTCAATTCGGAACATATAACGCTTCTCTATGGTATCCACATGACGGCATGTAACTGTGAGGCCTCGCATTACATCCTACCAACTAAACATCTCAGTCTACACTGAATACGAAACAAATTTGATATTCGCACATGATTATCTGAGCTACAACTGGCAAAATTATTATTTCATTTCTCGTACTATCGTATAAGTAATCACCCGCTCCACGACCTGTTTCAATTTTTGGCAACAGTTCCAGCACATACTGTATAAAAGTATTAGAAAAAAAAGAGAAGTAAACACATATAAAATAACGATTCGGTACCATTTAAATTTATTCACGCAAACAGCGCTACCCTAATATCGTGCGTTCGCCCATATTTCCCCTTTCGACAAGCTTCATTAAACGTAATAGCAGAGCAATGTACGCAGCGTCTGGTAATGTTGTTACGAGTTATGACTCCAAAGGAAACGTAATAATAATGTAAAATGAAACAATATGTTTGAAAAAAAAAAACCAATTTTCTTTTATGAAAAAAAAACTGTAATTCGAGTGGAGCTTTGTTTTTATCGACACAGCTTATCAGAGTTGAAGATTCAGGAGTAGTCTTACGTAGGTAAACGCATTGTCATAGATAATACACATGAGTCATTGTGAAAAGATCGATCGAGCAGTGTATCGACAATCGCGTCCCGACCCGGCAGGCTGGAGCTCACATGACCATGTAATAAAGATAGCCATGCTTTTAATTGACTTACTCGATGGTGCAGTAGTTAGCGGCCCTGACTGTTGATCTGGGGGTAGATATGTACTCGTATATGTTGGCGCAACGTCACTATTTAGTATACTAAAAATAATTAAATTAACTGTTTCCTCACTGTTACACATGTCAATAACTGCTTAAAACGGTATTCAAGAGAATCATCACTAAGCTACCCCCACTTTACGAGTGACTATTGTCGTACAAAAATTTACATTCCCGATCCTGCGGACCGAATGGTAAACAGTCGACGTCGCGCCCGCACCAACTTGAAGCCCCTTCAGGTTATTCAATCCCGATTCTGCAGGATAGCCGTCGGAGCACCATGGTTCCTGAGGAACGTGGATCTCCACGATGACCTGGAGCTTGACTCTGTCAGTAAGTATCTACAGTCGGCATCGCTGCGCCATTTTGAGAAGGCGGCACGACATGAGAACCCTCTCATCGTAGCCGCTGGAAATTACATACCCGACCCAGTAGACCGAATGGTAAACCGTCGACGTCGCCCAAAGCACGTCATTACGAATCCTCCTGATCCATTAACGGTGCTCTTAGGCACCACAAGCACCGGTCACCGTCCTCGTCG
Organism: Bombyx mori; assembly: GCF_030269925.1. Classification (NCBI taxonomy): domain Eukaryota; kingdom Metazoa; phylum Arthropoda; class Insecta; order Lepidoptera; family Bombycidae; genus Bombyx; species Bombyx mori. The sequence continues at coordinate 13,460,701 of NC_085111.1, forward strand.
AACCCGTCGCTTGCGACGAAGGGCTCGACGAGCGAACTAACCCATAGACACAGCCCACTGAGTTTCTCGCCGGATCTTCTCAGTGGGTCGCGTTTCCGATCCGGTGGTAGATTCTGCGAAGCACTGCTCTTGCTAGGGTCAGTGTTAGCAACTCTCCGGTTGAGCCCCGCGAGCTCACCTACAAACGTTAGGGTGAAGCTGAAATAGCCTCTCAAGGCTATCAGCATAGGTAGGAAAAAAAAAAAAAAAAAAAAAGTCGACGTCGCTCTTAACACGTCATTTCGGATCCTCCCGATCTACTAACGGTGCTTTTAGGTACCTCAAGCACCGGTCATCGTTCTCGTCGAACCCGTCGCTTGCAACGAAGGGCTCGGTGAGTAAACTAACCCACAGACACATCTCGCTGAGTTTCTCGCCGGATCTTCTCAGTGGGTCGCGTTTCCGATCCGGTGATAAGCTCTGCGAAGCACGGCTCTTGCTAGGGTTAGTTTTTTTTTATTGCTTAGATGGATGGACGAGCTCACAGCCCACCTGGTGTTAGGTGGTTACTGGAGCCCATAGACATCTACAACGTAAATGCGCCACCCACCTCGAGATATAAGTTCTAAGGTCTCAGTATAGTTACAACGGCTACCCCACCCTTCGAACCGAAACGCATTACTGCTTCACGGCGGAAATAGGCGGGGTGGTGGTACCTACCCGTGCGGACTCACAAGAGGTCCTACCACCAGTGATTACGCAAATTATAATTTTGCGGGTTTGGTTTTTATTACACGATGTTATTCCTTCACCGTGGAAGTCAATCGTGAACATTTGTTGAGTACGTATTTCATTAGAAAAATTGGTACCCGCCTGCGGGATTCGAACACCGGTGCATCGCTTCGACACGAATGCACCGGACGTCTTATCCTTTAGGCCACGACGACTTCAGTGTAAGCAACGTCGTCAGGTTTGAGCTACGTGAGCTCACGTATTTGTCAGGTTACGCTGACAAAGCCTCTCAAGGCTATCAGCTTAGGTAGGGAAAAAAAGGAAAGCATTGATAATGATGAAGATATTGGCGTTATCATTTTATAAACACCATGGAACCAGCATATCCGTCATTCCGTCACCAGAAATGGGATCACATGCCAGCTCCGCTCAGCAACCTGAAGCTACAATACGAACAGTAGTATACTATGGTTTGAAAATCACACCAGGTAAGTAGCTCATCATCAACTTCCTCGAGTACTCCGACCCGGAGACCAAACAGCCATATCGGCGGAAAAAGATAACTCTCCAGTATCAGCCAATGAGTCTATACAGCTTAGTTCGCAAGCCAGGATGGGCGAGAAACATAACCCAAGACTGCTCTGATTAAAACGAACGGTGGTAAGTTTCTATTTCAGTAAAATTCACTACAACAGTTACTTGTATCAGAAGACAACGCAGATATCGAGTAAAGAAAAAGGAGGCTTTGTTTTAACAAAACACCACCGTAGACATCCAACTTCTCTTTATCTTAAAGTTTAGTGTTCCACACGAAATTCATAGGGTCCTTGTAAGCGAAATGTGAAGTCATTAGGACATCATGGGCGACCTCCTGAAGTCGCACACGACCGCGTGCTCTAGAATCTGGAGGAATCACGCAGGTGGTCGTATCGCCAACAGGTGATCACCAAGTAGCCGGCACTTTGTGTTTAGTCGGCTTGGCAACTTCTAGCCACATCAGGATCGTTGCTGCCCGAAGTTGCGCAACAGTAAAATAATAACGGTGAGAGCTTTCCATATTGGTTCTTGCTAATAACAGGATTTATAATTGGTTACATCTAAAAGTTGCTATTGTCGTGTGAAATCTTCGGACTAACTACCACAGTGTACGAACCGACTAATTACCACAGAGTACACCACCATATACAGGCACACAGGTGCCTTGAAAAAAAGATTCTAGTTTTTGTTCTAAAACTACCAGATGAATCATGGCCGACTAGTTACCTTATCATTTGCAGGTGTGCCTAAGATGCGTATCTCGTACCAATGCCTATTAATGCTTCATAAGCGGTTGAAATGTCTTCAACATCCTCTTGCCTGTTTTGATTACTTCCAGCACGAAATAAAGCATTCAATGATGATAGTTATAATTAATAACTACTTCCTAACTAATTAATTATTAATCGATAATTAAAATGCTGGAGGCCGTTTAACACACAAAAAAAACTTAAATAGTCATTCGTACCAATGGGCTGTGGCTATAAAATCGCTAATTTTATAGCTGTTGCAAATGATGAGACAAAAAAAAACCAGCAGCGTAACGACAAGTTCTTTTATTTGTGCGAGAAAGCAGAAAGCGGGTAGAAATGGCTGGCATGGCTTGTTTTATTAACATTATCCCCCCTTCGTTGGCTTTGGCTAGTGGCAGTGGTGGAAGGGGGCGTGTTAACATGGCTTGGCGGCATAGCTGGCGGCAGGGCATGGCAGCTGACGTCACGTCCGTTACATAGCAGAAAAAAGTTTGTAATTTTTTCCAAAAATTATCTTCTCCCTTCACTTCTAATAAACATAATATAGTTGATCATAAAATGAAACTATACAGCATATAAAAATGAAATTTAATCATAAACAGAGCCACTGCCCATTTAAAATTATCTTTCACTTCCAGTTGCTCAATTCGAATGCAATTAATAACTAATTAAATTAACATAACTCAAACAAACATTAGTCTAATGACAGACCACACGAGAACAGAACTAATAACATAGTTAAAAAACATACGCACATCAAAACAATTAAATTACGACCGCGTTGCTATAAACAGTAACATGGACGATTCCATTACTAAGGACGGTAATGGCCAACAAGAATAGAGCACGTACTCCGCAATAATTATTTCTATAATAGGGACGTAGACTTATTTATTTATACTCGCCGGATCCTATCAGCGAGTCGCGGTTCCGATCCGGTAGCCGATACATTCGTAAAGTAGTTACGACGACACTTTACCAAAAAAAAAAAACAATATCATACCAAAAAACATTTAGATTTTGCATCTAAAATCTAAAAACATCCTTGCTATTAAACCTATAAACATTTTAAATCTATTACGAGTAGTCTGATAAAAATATCTTAGTACCGTCAAATATTTTCCGTCAAATTTCTGTTTATGGACGCAAGTTTGAAGCGTCCGCGACGTTAGAAGTGATAACGGTAAAACTAAATGGTGATTTCGACCTTATGGCGTACCTAAGGTGAGATAATTTGCGGCGTTTATGCTATTACGTCAAGTACCCACTTATTTACTAAGCTAACCTAAGCTTGTCTATCTAATTCATGCATTTTTATGACGTCTAGTAAGTGGAACCTTAATTTGTCAATCTAATTCATGCATGCCATGTCATTTAATAACTAAGTGAAACCTAAGCTTGTCTATCTACTATATGAATGCTCTGACGTATTGTAATGAAGTAGAACCTTTATTTTTTTATGATTGAAGGATTACTGGTGAACCGGAGGCCTTTCCAGCTTCACCAGGACAGGTGGGCGAGCCAAGGCTCAGCCAGGAGGGGCAGGATTTACTAACAGCTGCCCGAGCGTCTCCGAAGAAGATCCAACGACTCAAGAGCAACTGATTCGCGAATGAATCTAGTACCGGATCGGAATCGTGACCCGCTGAGAAGAGCCGGCGAGAAACTCAGCGAGCTGATGCATGGGTTAGGGAAGTGGAACCTAAGCTTGTCTATCTACAACAATAAATAAAGATTCTGGTTGAAAATTACAGTACTACCAATCTACCCATAAGCGTCTGTAATGAAATGTATTTGATGAAACTCGCGTATCTGAAGTTGTAAAATTTTGTGTTTAACGTGTCCGCGTCCGGTATCAAATAGAGGCTTCTTGAAAATTTTAAATAAAACTACTAAACGAAATTTTGGTTCGAACAAAACTGTCGATTTAGAGGACGAATTACCGGAGGAACGAGATATCCTAATGTCTTATGAACTATAAAATTTTACCTATGAATCTGGGTAATGATTATTGCACGTAGCCCGAAATAACTAGTCAGGTCATAAGTATTGTCACACAGTAAATCTTTTCTTTTAGAATGCTGGCCACAAAAAAGTTTATTGAATTCGAATTTCGAATTGTTCATGAAAATAAAAATGTATAATTTTAGAATTTTACTCATTTTTAAATATGGAGTGGACGCTTAAAGAAGGCCGTGTTGCAGTTATTGCGTTGCATCGTTGCGGTTACGCGCCAATTCAAATTTTTAACATACTGAAAAAATTTAATATAACCAAAAGATTCGTTTATCGTACCATCAAACGATACAATGAAGACTCTAGTGTAGATGACAGGTCAAGAAGTGGTCGCCCTCGGTCTGTTAGGACTCCAGCAGTGATAAAAGCTGTGAAGGTGCGAATTCAAAGAAATCCCAAACGTAAGCAGAAACTGTTGGCCCTTCAGATGGGGTTAAGCAGAACCATGGTGAAAAGGGTGTTAAATGAAGACTTAGGGCTTCGGGCATATCGAAGAAAAACAGGACATCGTTTGAATGCTCGTCTAATGGACCTGAGGCTGAAGAGATGCCGCGCTTTGTTGAAGCGGTACGCCTGAAAAAAATATCGGGAAATTCTTTTTTCGGAAGAAAAAATTTTTACCGTAGAAGAGAGCTACAACAAACAAACTGATAAGGTGTACGCACACAGTAGTGAAGAAGCGAGCAACCGTATTCCGCGTGTCCAACGAGGTCATTTTCCATCCTGGCTCATGGTATGGTTGGGAGTTTCTTATTGGGGCTTAACAGAGGTACATTTTTGTGAGAAAGGTGTAAAAACGAATGCAGTTGTGTATCAAAATACAGTCCTGACGAACCTTGTGGAACCTGTTTCCCATACCATGTTCTGGTACCATATCAGGCACTGTGTATTCCAACAAGATTCGGCGCCAGCTCATAGAGCGAAGAGCACACAAGACTGGCTGGCGGCGCGTGAAATCGACTTCATCCGGCACGAAGACTGGCCCTCCTCCAGCCCAGATTTGAATCCGTTAGATTACAAGATATGGCAACACTTGGAGGAAAAGGCGTGCTCAAAGCCTCATCCCAATTTGGAGTCACTCAAGACATCCTTGATTAAGGCAGCCGCCGATATTGACATGGACCTCGTTCGTGCTGCGATAGACGACTGGCCGCGCAGATTGAAGGCCTGTATTCAAAATCACGGAGGTCATTTTGAATAAACTTTAGTGTCATAAGAATCTATGCTTTGTTAAGTTCATTTTGGTATATGAATGGTTACATAATGAATAAACTTGTTTCAATTATTTTACATTAAACATGTGACAGAATTTATGACCTGACTAGGTAAATTATAAGTTCTTTAATTTCACTACCTCTTAATTGTTATTCATTTTAAAATTTAAGTAATTTAAGGGCATATTTTTAGTAATATACTTACCTAGGTTTCCACGAGTCGTGGAAATGATTTAAACTATAATAACATATCGCACTTTATTTGATTTTACAGCGGACACTATTGATCGTCACCGTTGAACCTATCAAAAATCTAAAACAACGGAAATAGTGTTTAAACAATGACAAACGGGAAACTCATTGGTTTTTAAAGTATCTCCCTATATCCCTACAATATATATTACCTCCAGGTCATGCTCTGAAGAATAAAATACAGAATAAGAGACAAAACAATAGGCAGACGCGGACCCCGACTGGAGATGTACCGCAGTCAATGTCAGTATCTAGGTCACGATATATCGTCATAGCTGTAGCATTTAGAAGTAAACACCGCATCCGTCTTTTTGAATAAGAACTTGCAAATAGCTCTATAGAAACTAAGAGGCACAGTGTGCACGATCGCTTGCCGCCTTTCATCGTGGGTGGTCGGAGTGTGAAGCCGTCAGTAATCAATTTGTACGCCCCTCGGCTGTGAGCTCAATCTCGACAATTGCGATACGACGTGATAGACGGCGTTTTCGTCACGCATCCTATACTACACGACTACGAAAGAAAAAGAAAAAAACGAAACTTTTATGGAAATAAAAATGCGATCAGCACTTTTTAATTTTTAATGCTTAATATTTCTATGTCTCCGTTAATTTTTAATGAAGGGATTAGTGGTGACCTGTAGCGCGTAGGTAGGCTAAAATTTTTTTGGAACTGAGTTCCTTATCGCACGGTTTTACTTGTTCACTGAGAGGCTAGACCGAAAAAAGTTTAATTCTTTATATTTAATTTAATAATTACATAATACAGACAAAAAGATATATTAAAAAGAGCTACACTCCAACCGGGTGTCCATAAGATGCCTCTCTCTTTTTTTAAATGAGGTTTTATTGTTTGTCACGAATATGGTTTATTAAAATAAAATTATCATAAATATGTTAGGATACAGATAAATATAAATTAAATTTTGATTGCCTTAATTGTTGCCTAGAGTCTAACAATGATGCTTTAAACTTTAGTAATAATAATTGACTTTATATGTATCTACAAAATATTTAAAGCTGTTAATAGAAATTTTAATTATTTAATTCAACAAATGATATCCAAGTGGCTTAACTCCTCCTCAGAAATAGTCTTCTGTAGTTGTCAACAGCTTGGCTTTAACCCTAGCATTGTTCATATGTATGAGTGATTACCGTTCATCACCAGGCAAGCCATTTACAAATATAAAATAAATAAACCTACGTTTACAGACAACTAAAAAAGTTATACACATTTTTATTAAATATTATACACAAAAAATCACACAAAGAAAACATCTTGGAACCGACATAAAATCACTAAGAATTTAATACTTTGAAACTATTACGCTGATGCAAGGTAATTCTGTAAGCAAAGTTGCCGGCCACCCACGTTGTTACATTATACGGTACAGTTACGGGTAAGTTTTGCAAACAATACCATCATTGGTGTACGATGGCTCAATTAGCAGAACCGAGATAAGTTTAGCTCACAATGGACTCTAATAAGCGTGAACTGAGCCTTCATAGACGCAATGCTTGAACAACAGCGCGTGGGATTCCTTGCACGTTTCATAAGCCAGTTTGCTTTGAACAAATCTTTTAGTAACCTTCATGTCTTCGTACCGAATGCGATAGTCAAACAAACGATAACGTAACTAACTGAAATACAAAATAATATTCTCATTGGTTTTCCCGAATCGCGTTACACAATTAAAACTAATCAATTTAATATCTCGATTATATATTAGTAACATTTTATCTATATATTAATACGTGAAGCAAAAACTTTGTATCTCTTTTTACGAAAATTGCACGGACGGAGGAGTATGAAATTTTCTACACTTATAGAGAATATAGAGAAGAAGTGCACAATGCCAATTTTTTTTTTAAATAATGCATAAAAGATACTTTAAATCAATAAAGAAAACATTACACACACTACATACCATGTATTTGACGCACACACGCATGCATACTATTTATTGTCAAACTTTTGTTCTTAACGTTTGTGGTCAAATTATAAATATTGTTTGTCTTTATTAATATTTTTCTATAGTGTAGTCTTGGCGAAATTTGTGATTATAGAAGTATAATAGTCTTTGAAAATAGAATCATAATAGTGTACAAACTTATAATTTCAATTAATTATAGTCGAATTTCGACTACCAGGCGACCACTAGTAATAATAATAATTTCCGATGTTTCGGCACAAAATTACACACTCACTTTTACTTTATTAGGTCATGTTTAATTTGAGTAACTTTTGATGGTAGGCCGCGTTGAGAGCAAGCACGGGTATGTACCGCTATCCTATCTATTTCTGCATCGAAGCAGTCAAGCATTTTTGTTTGAAAAGCGAGACTGTCGTTATAATATAATACAATAATAATTCGTGGGTGATGACGATCACGTCGTGATGTCCATTGACTTCGATAACAACTTAACCGAAGGTGGGCCGTGAAATAAACCACCCACGTAGTACAACTAAAAAAATATATTTCTATTTTCATGTATTTTCAAATTAAACTTAATACTGTATGTGTTCCGAGTATTGTATTTGCTGCATTTGAACGAACAAAAAAAAAATTAAGCGTGACCAACCAGAAACAAGTCTTCACGGTAGCTTGCCAGAGAAGTCCAGTCAGTTTTTGTGGACAAACAGTGACACTCCAAAATTTGTAAGTAAACAGTATAATCAATCATTAAAGCGTAATTGTTTGATGGCGGTTCGTCGCCTGAGAAAAACTGAAAGCTAATGATAGGGCAGGATGTCTTCGGTTCCCAGATGTTTTTTTAGATATATATTTTTTCTACTTTAGTCAAGGTGGCATTCGGCTGAACAAACTTTGCCTCGAGCGCGACATCGATAATTCACTCTTCAATCTACGGTTTATCTTCGGAATCCGTTTCCATTTTACACTAAAATAATATTAGCTTGCGTCGGCGTTAGAATCAGCTTACCGGTCGCTTTATTCAGTTTTCTTGATGATATGCTTACATTGCGCTCTTTGTTGCGATTTTAAAAATATGTATTCTCAAGGTTTTTACGTGAATACAGAGTTGAAGGTTAAATTCGTTAATTTGAGTACTCTAGATTTTGTATCAAATGTGTATCAGAATTGAATACTACATAACTCATCCATAATAGTCTCCCGTAAAACCCCTTTTCTTTTCTACATCCTCTCCTAGATCCACATTTCTCTTTAACATCACTCGTTACCGAGTTTATCGTAAGGCCATATTAGGCAGAATTATATGACCGTATCGGATCGGGAAGGCTCTCTGAGCCTACACTAGTTAGACTATGACTAGACTATAGCTAGACTATAGCTAGACTATAGCTAGACTATAGCTAGACTATAGCTAGACTATAGCTAGACTATAGCTAGACTATAGCTAGACTATAGCCAGACTATAGCTAGACCATACCTAGACTATAGCTAGACTAATAGCTAGACATAACATTTACGAACTTTAGAACATTTGAGAGGTCCTCCTAAAACGTACAAGTTACGTAACGAAAGAGATAGAGAATCTTGCTTAATAGTCACAAATTTACAAATAATGTACCTCCTAATTTTGCTTCATTACGAACACGAGAATGCGCTGAGGAAATGAAAGCGCAATGGAAACAAACAGTTGAATACAAAAGCCGGTCACGACAGCCGTGCTTCCTGACTTGATATTAGAGCGACCGATCCGATTCCGACTCGATTATTTACATTTTATCCGTGCCGCTCCTTCGGGGCTTACTCTGAGAACTAAATATAATGTTAAACAGTTTTTGTTTACGATTTTATACTATTTCTTTTTATTACGAGTTACGTAACTGGCCATAGGAAATAGCCACCAGTTTTTCAACACGGTCATTGAAACGTAATGTCTGGTAGTTTGAAATACCACAAATAACCTTTAAAGGTACCATCACCCGTCACCATAGGATTCATCTAGGTTGAGTTTGATAACCTTATGTTTACTATATATCATCATATCCTAGAATGATATGTATATGTTACGAAAGAGGTTCGAGAGAATCCTCTAGCGCAGCCTTTCCCAAAGTGGGCGATAACGCCCCCTTGTGTGCTCTGCAGGCCTAAAGGGGGGCGATAAGAGAACCAGAAAAAAATGGGGGCGTTGTGTAGAGGCTTGGTAGGCGATTTGTAATTTCATCTAGGAGGACTCTTAGATACCGACTGAGCTTTCGGTATAGTGATTTTTAAGTAGGTTAAAAAAAAGAGGGGCGCTCAAACATAATTTATTCTCAAAGTGGATAGTAGACAAAATAAGTTTGGGAGCCCCTGCTCTAGCGGAAAGCAGCAGCTTTGTTTTGTCTCTGATATTGTAGTCGTCAATACGCGACCGTCGCCACTTATAATTAAGTCTGCTGTGAGCAGTGTGTGTGTGTTTTTCCAATGATATTTTTATAGCGCCTACTAATTCTATATACAAACATAATATCTTATATATCTACTGGAATAATATAAATCCAAAAGTCAATTGAAATCAAACCTGATTACATATTTGTTAATGTTGTCATCAATTATTGTAACTATGTATATAAAATTTCCTGGAAACCTTTCGTAACTATATGTTTGGTATTTCTAAGTTGATCCGCGTTCGGGTGAATTAGTGAAAGTGACAAGTGATTTAAAAAATATATACGATATTTAACCAAGAAAAAGTTATTTAGTCATGTGTAGTATTCACGGCTATCATATCTTTCAAGTCAGAACGCATTACTGGTTCGAAGCAAAGATGGACACGAAGAAGGCCGTGTGATGAAAATAAAGCCTGTAGATATGATTTTGTGTTTGTGACGGACGTGTTTTTTATTTACCCTCAGTACCATATTCGCTGGTACCTTAAGGGGCGATTCCAGCTACGCTCGGATGGAAGGTGACTTACGGGCCAAACTAAGACATTTTGGCCCTAGCAAGAGTAGTGCTTCGCTGAATCTACCACCAGATCAGTATCGCGACCCACTGAAACTATCCAGTGAGAAATTCAGTAAGCTCGCATATATTGAGTCAGCACAAGCTTACAGTATAAGCACAGGACAATCAAAAAGTCCAAAGTGTTTCGTCCTTAATTTAGGTATTTTGGAATTACGTGTGTACCAGGCGTCCCATTAGGCCAAGAAAGCATCTTGAATGCATGAACCTGTCTCACGAACGTATCGTATTGTTTTATATTACGTAAAAACTACCAGACTATCAAACTAAGTAATAATAATAATAATAATAATAATAAACATTTATTCCAAACATAAATTAGGTACAAAAAATAAAAACAAAGATAAGAAAAGTAACGAGGCTTGGAAACCGTTACCGGCTCAGCAATTCCTAACAGTAGCGAAACAATCGGTACTGCGGCGCTGATCTTCCGCCGGCATCTGCGGAGTGACGCGCACACCAGCATCAGACCGACCAATCGTTATGTACCGTGATGCGTTTCGGTTTGAAGGGTGGGGTAGACGTTGTAACTATACTTAAGACCTTAGAACTTATATCTCAAGGTGGGTGGCGCATTTACATCGTAGATGTCTATGGGCTCCAGCAACCACTTAACACCAGGTGGGCTGTGAGCTCGTCTACTCATCTCAGCAATTAAAAAAAAAGCGTTTGAGTTTAGCAAATTATTACTTTCACAAAATCTTATGTGCAAAATTTTTCCTAAGTACATCACTTCAAGCGCCTTCATTTTATTTTGTATCAAGAAATATACGTATACAAAGATTAAATAAATACAGACACGACAAACATGAATTATGATACAATATCGAACAAATCAGGAATTCGACAGACAATAAAGTAAAATAATATTAGCCAGATCTCCTGATCGATGAGAACTTTCGCTCCTGTATCAATAAATTCGTAGAACAAACAAAAAAAACAGTTTGTCGGGACACAGTGTGCTGTTTGAGCGGACGTTTAGCGGGCTCTTGTTATTTCGAGTGGCACCAGATAAACGACTAGTGTAATTCCATCTCGTCCGACAGTTTCACGGTTCCTAGAGGTTTCGCATTGTTACGTCGCGTTGTGACCATGAGTTACGTATCGGGTAAAAACACATTGAATTAAAATAAAATAATTAAAATGAAAATGTTATTATTTCCAAATTAGATTTACAGAGATGGTTTTTTGAGTCCTCCCAGTAAGCAATCCAATAAGTACTTCGATTGGAAATGGCTCACTACTTCCCTTAGCATACATAATTTACATTTTAGTAATGAACGCAACTAATTAATATATTCATGATTGAAATCAGTGCACTCTAAATGTGTAGTGTGTGCGCGCGTGTGTGTGCGTGCTTGAGTGTGTGCGTGCGTGCGAAGGTATGTATGTGGGTGTTGTACGTATTAATTGGTGCATGCGTGAATGCGTATGTACACAAATAAGACATGAAGGTAAGGACACCAACAAAACGCCCAATGGAAATAAAACGAAAATCCAAATAGTCTTATCTATATATTAATACGTGAAGCAAAAACTTTGTATCCCTTTTTACGAAAATTGCGCGGACGGAAGAGTATGCAATTTTCCACACTTATACAGAATATAGAGAAGAAGTGCACAATGCTAATATTTTTTTAATATAATGCATAAAAGATACATTAAATCAACAAAGAAAACATTACACACACTACATACTATGTATTTGACGCACACACGCATGCGTACTATTTATTGTCAAACTTTTGTTCTTGACGTCTGTTGTCAAATTGAGAATAGATTAAATATTGTTTGTCTTTGTTAATATTTTTTTATAGTGTAGTCTTGGCGAAATTTGTGATTATAGAAGTATAAATTACAATCATAATAGTGTACAAACTTACAATTCCAATTAATTATAGTCGAATTTCGACTACTGCGGGGCCTCTAGTTACAATAATTTTGTACCAAATTCTATTAAAGAATTCCGAACAAACCGCTGAAATTTCTCGAGTCGATTGTTCGACTAAGTGATCGATCAATCTGATTGAGATCATACGAATCTGATCTTGGAACTGATTGAAAGGATAAATTGATTCATTGTTAATAAAGAAAAATATTGCCCCTCTATCTACACTTCATTGTACATTATATGCGATTTTATTACTGAAAACCAAATGTTATTTTATTTTAAACTAGCTGACCCGGCAGACTTCGTAGTGCCTCAATAGATAAATAAAAGACCCAAACTTTTGTATAAAATAAACTTAAAGCAAACATAAGGAATCCGTCCGACGGGGGGACACATCAAAGGAAAAATAAAAAAAATATATTTACTTATTTCTGAGCATTTTCATATTTATCTACCTTTTAAACCTTCTTTGGACTTAAACAAATAATTCAAGACCAAAATTAGCCAAATCGGTCCAGCCGTTCTCGAGTTTTAGCGAGACTAACGAACAGCAATTCATTTTTATATATACATATATAGATCACCTCACGGATATTCCCAGCGGTGTTTGTAGTGCTGGTTTACACATAAAATTACTTATATAAATGCTATGTTAAATGCTACACTAAACTTTTTATATTAAATGTCAAAGAAAAAACACAGGAGATAAACGTGAATCCAGCTCGCTCCAGCAGCTACTAAGCACATTCAAAACGTTAAGAAACCTAAAGTTACATAAATCGTAAAGTTTAGTAAATCATAGTTAACCCACGTTTATGTATTGTGTGACTAAGCTGTGTACTCAGGGGCGAGCACAGTAGTTGTTTACGCTACCTGTGCTACGCTCTACCTGCGTCCTCGCACGCCGCGCCAACGCATACACTCCTTATCATTCCACGTAAAATACTACAAAATCCCCTCACTAAATACTCTAAGACGGACTCTGAATAAACAAACTGAAACGGAAAAAAAAAATAGTCGAGTGATATTTCGAAATGTACATGACAATACCGAGATGCGATATTATTTTAATTAAATTCCAAACCCAAACTTATAAGTTTCCTTAACCGCAGCTTTATAACGTAAAAAGAAACGAACCATAAATCTCAGGATGGACGTGTTTAAAGCGAAAAAAGTAACACATGTCCGAGTTGTGTTTTAGTGGGACTAATTTCCTTTGGGGATTAATATTTTTTGGGTCGTTTTTGTTTGAGAACAAGACCGAGATGCCACCCACGTCGAAAGCGCGAACGCATTAAACAATGTGATGCAGTCAAATAAGAGCATTAGCGCTGACACCGTCTTCCCTCTGCACGCGACAATGTATGAGATACATGCTTATTTATGTCCTAAGAGTTTACTGCCATGTTTTACTATCTAATTTCATTGAATACACAAATGTATACAGATAAAAATAACATTATTACACGATTAAATCTAATTTTACGGTTTAATCATTTGTTAGACAATTCATGATATTTTTGGTTTGTTTAGTGTACAAAAAAACCTAGATGCGTGCACTGTAATAAAATCAAAATATTAAACGCTACATTAAAAATCTTAAAAGCAGTTTTATTCATGTATGCTACTTGCGAAAACCGATGGCCTACACACATTTACTGAAACATCGCATTAGTATTATTGAAAATTCGACTATGAAACTCAAATATGTACCTAAAATGTGATATTAAATTGGATCCTTAACTGGAACGTATCCTTCGTTGTGGATTCGAGCGACCAGACCTTAAAAATGCAATCGCGGCAGACAAATTTCCTTTAACCAGACATAGTGAAATATGAGGGTCGATCCGTAACACCGCGAAAAAAACAACTTTTATTAACATCCGAACTTACAGAACTTGGTTACGAGGTACCAAGAACGGACATGCCTCATTTTATTATTTGAGTAAATTAAGTCCTTACGATCGCGCAATTAAATGTCTCGCAATTTAAAAAGGCCTTATTTACGATCTCGTTCCCTACCGGCCCCCCAATGAGGGGATTATGACGTGATTATCGAATTTTATTGTTATTTCCTCTGTCATAGTAATGCAGAAACACGAATAAAATTCGAGATAAACGAAGCATTATATTATTTGCCGCAGAAACATAATACAAATCGTCTGACAACGGTCGTCCGTTTTCATTTGTATAGGTTGATACGAGTCGTTGGATGTCCGTACTGGTTGTGAACCGTCTTGGGTGGTCTGCCGTGGGCCGTTCGCGACGGCAGACAGAATAAGGCCGAGATTTGTACGATATCGCGCTCGAATGAAATTGAAATAGATAGCGAGACCGGATTTATCACTCGTCAGATCAAATCTAGTGCACCGGTGCACCTAGATGTGTCGCCTCGGTACATTCACTGCGCCTATCTCCGTCGCGATTAAATGTAACTATAATCTACGGAGCGTGACTGAGTTCGTTAATTAACAGCCCGCAATACAAATTATTCGTGTACCACTTCGTTTGTGAGTCCATATTTGGCATATAACACGTACATAGGCAAACATTTGTGTTATGAACAGATTTGTTTGCTCTTTGTCTGGATGTTTAATATCTATGTATGTATACATTTAAAGGTATATTGAAATGTATTCGGTCACTGGTTCCCAAAGTACAGGGAACCCTAGTTTTGGATCAGGTGACCGTGTGTGACTTATTCCCGATTATTATTATTAAATTTTTACATTATAAATCCTTTGTAAACATAGATTTTTTTATTGCTTCGATGGCATGTACGAGCTCACGGCCCACTTGGTGTTAAGTGGTTGTCGAAGCCCATAGACGTCTACAACGTAAATGCCGCCACACACCTTGAAAATTCTCAGCTTGTTAACAAGATTTAACAAGAGACGAACAAGATTTCTCATCTTGTTTGGTGGCTCTGAGACGGAAAATTCTGCTTAATTAATTATCTATTCCGACATAGGTATTAAAAGCAGGATTTCCTAAGCTTAATGTAACTGTACCTTAAGATTTTTTTTTTTATTTCAGAAAAGTTAAATCATTATATTTCGTGCACTAATTCGAACCTACATATCTGAGGCTAACATGCATGTGTATATTGCTGTATTTTCTTTGGATTTCCCGTGTTGTAGAACTAATTATACTAATTACTTTTACGGTTTAATCTCGCTTTTTATACGACGTCGTCGTCCGTGTCAACGAAAACTGTAAAGTATTTCGTAATATTTTAAGCCGTAAATGTATTTTCAATCCATTGAGCTAAGTGTGCGTAATACCATAGCATTTGATTAGTAATCAAAACAAGGTTCATCGCGAATTTTTTTCACAAAGCATACTACCATTACATACTACGTTAACTACAAAATATACCTATCAAGTATATAATATGCAATTTACAAACCGTAAGTAAGCAAAGGCATGAAATAAACTAAGTAAATAATCTATATATTAATACGTGAAGCAAAAACGTTGTATCCCTTTTTACGAAAATTGTGCGGACGGTGGAGTATGAAATTTTGCACACTTATAGAGAATATAGAGAAGAAGTGCACAATGCTAATATTTTTTTTAAATAATGCATAAAAGATACATTAAATCAATAAAGAAAACATTACACACACTACATACCATGTATTTGACGCACACACGCATGCATACTATTCATTGTCAAACTTTTGTTCTTGGCGTCTGTTGTCCAATAGAGAATAGATTAAATATTGTTTGTCTTTGTTAATAATTTTTATAATGGCGAAATTTGTGATTATAGAAGTATAAAATATAATCATAATAGTGTACAAACTTACAATTCCAATTAATTATAGTCGAATTTCGACTACTGCGGGACCTCTAGTTATTTTAAAAACCCGTTAATACCGTTATTTTCTTAAGGATGATTTTATGGAAATAGTTAAGACATTAATTATTAAAGTGTCATCTACAAAATAAAGAAACCACAATTTTTTATCGTTTGTTGGCAACGGTATCTTTATTAAAAGACACGTTTTAACATAAAGTGCAATAAAAAGCAGGTTCTGCCCTACAAATTACAGTTCCACGTATGTATTACATTCTACACCAAATGGTTTATTTATTTCGAAATTAATGGTAATAGGTGCTGCTGCCTCCGCACTGGAAATTATTTATCATAAAACATCAATAAAATTAACATTCTCTTTTACGACTACATATTTACTTTCTTTAATTATCTAATCTGAAAGCAAATAAACAATTTACTAGTGAAACCCGTTTAAGATTCGCTCGGACTCTCGCTAATTGTATGAAAAACTTAGATTTTTTTTAGAACTAGTCGAGCACCACCTATCGGACGTCCATATCACAGAAACTGTCCCGGGAGTGCCAAAATCATCATCATCAAGGTACATCACAATCGGTTCAATGATTTAGGAACACACGCCCGGGGGTCTAGCCTACATTTTCTTTTTTATAGAAGATTTTTTTTGAAGGCTATGGACTCATGATACATTGTGATGCAATTCCCATTTCTTTCAAGGTGACTTTTGTGTGTGAATTGAATGAGCTGCCTCTTCTAATAATCCGTTCTCAATCTGTAGCATTGTGTTAATCTTAGTTTGAAATTTGACCAGTTACCATCTTGAGCACTGGTCGTGTAGTGACCCGGTATAGGTCCATTTCTGCAACTTCGTAGATACTAAACGGTTAATAAGCCACCATAATTACATGTTTAAATCTGCAGAAACAATAAATTGACAAAATAAAACAATTCTTACAAAATCGATTGTCGAGTTCCCGCCAAAAGTCTTTTTGCCTTTGAAATAGGTGAGCCTAGGCTGCTTTTTCTAGGCCCATGAATACCTTGCCCATTGCGCCTATACTAAATGACCTTCCAAGAAACGAATCGTTCTGAACAATGTCGCGACCACCGGCGTCGCTTATTGTTGTATTGTAAGACTTCGTCGACACTCCAAACTATTATTTCAGCAGTCGCATGTCACATTCACAATATAATTAAGACCGACTCCATTTTTTATTAGTCAACTCGTTGATGACACCTTTGTCCATTGACGGCATCTTTATATTACAGAGGCAGTTTACAATGAAAATTAAACTTTTGTTTATTTTTCTACATTGGGATGACACTACATAACCTCCATATCAAAGCGGTATTGCAATCGGTGGAAAAGTTAAAATGTAAAGAAGGAGATGCAAAATTTAGGAGAACCAGTTTCAGGCAGTACCTATACATTAATAATATGATTCATAGTCAGAAATGGTAATATATCAGATTCTCTAAGCTCAATAAAAGTCCTCAAATTAAACAAATGCTAACTATATTTACGATGTTGTTTTAATACGGAAATTTGAAAATTATTTACATAAATATTTTCAAAACACGTTACATTTAGTTCCATTTGCTCTCTAGTACATATCTCGACTGGAACGTGTCCCGATAAATTAGTATTCACCCATACTCCACCACGATAACTCGGAAACAATTAATGTCAAGCGTAAATCAAGATATCTAGCTGATAATTTGTTTTCGAAATCAAAGTTATTTCACTATTTATTACATTAATATTTTATCTTTAGATTGGATCATGTGGAAGTTATTTACTGGTAGTAAGACGTATTATGAGTCCGCAATAGTAATCAGCACCATCTTTGCCAGATCTGCCGTGGAGCAGTGCTCTGTTTCGATGGATGGAATAGCCATGCACATCTGAGACTTTGATCTCATATCTCAAGACGTAGACGTCAAGGACGTAGATATCACAACCATTCTCGTTGTGTTATCTACTTCCTTCTAAAACAACCATATATGGCGCTTGGGGTAAACAAATACTCATTACTTGAATTTTTTTTTCTTGATCCAATATTGCTGCTTCTTACATTTGACGTATGTACAAGTGCGTAGTCTTTTTTATTTTATTACTTAGATGGGTGGACGAGCTCACAGCCTACCTGGTGTTAAGTGGTTACTGGAGCCCATAGACATCTACGACGTAAATGCGTCACCCACCTTGAGATATAAGTTCTAAGGTCTCAAGTATAGTTACAACGGCTGCCCCACCCTTCACACCGAAACGCATTACTGCTGCACGGCAGAAATAGGCAAGGCGGTGGTACCTACCCGCGCGGACTCACAAGACGTCCTAACACCAGTAAAAACGTCTATAACGTTCACCTAGTGCCAAAGTTATTGAATTAAAAAAAAAAGTATAACAATCGATTTTTAAATTTCGATCGCGAAAACTTTCGATGGATCTCTGCGGTGCTGTTTTACGAACAATGTTGCAAATAAAGGCGGGTGCTTAAATAATCGACGATCGGGCACGTACCGCGCATGCTAAGTGCCCACGTCAAACGTTTATGACGGCGATCAATCTTTAAAAGTCCTTGCGGTCTTCGCGGTTAATCCTTATTGCATTGAGTGTTTCGTGTTTTATTTATTAAAGGGGTCCGCTTTTGTTGAGCCTACAGTAATGCGGGTCAAAATACAAATTCTCGTGTATTTTTTATTATTTTCATAATGCTTTTCCTTGAATGTTACTAATGTTTTATCATAAATCATTAACTAAAAAGGTCTTGAAGGATAGGATAGATAAGAATTAAGACTTGGATCTCATACCTGAAGACATAACCGCAACAATCGCGTTGCGATCTGGGATATTTAACTGACTTGGTATTTTTTTACTGCCACAGTAAGCCACGGCCAGCCTGATGATAAGAATTCAATGTGGGTTGTGGACGTCAGCAATCCTAGCATCCTAACATAGCTCAAACTTTATATTCAAAGTCAGCTCAAAGATCCGTGTCATCAGAATGTTAGTAGGTATTGATTAGTCATCAATTCTGTCATCCATCCTTTATGCTGATGAAGTCAAGACTCCGTGAAAGACATGTGTGACACGCATTTAATAAGGACTTCGTTTTATAATAACCATTTGGCAGGTAATTTTTGTAAATTATTCTCATAAAAGGCTTTAACGACAAAAAATTATGTGCAATACGATTATTCGAATAAAACTTATATCAAAAAATCAAATAGATTGCAAGTATAGATTTGTAACCTAAGTATATCGACGGAAGAAAACGGAATTGTCGTAACTTGAAAAGCCCAACTTTATGCCAAATCCAAAAACTATTTATAAAATTCATAACTCATATTTATAGAGATGTATATAGTTGAAAATCGGTATACATTTAAAAGAATATAGTAAAAAGTGATTTAGCCTAAAATGCAGGTTACCTACGACATTTCCGCTTTCTCCCTTCGATATTATGGTATATATAGGTTTCAAATATACGGCAACTAGTAGCATGGTAATTACTGTTTGAATATTTAGTATTAATTTAGTATGAATATTTATTATAAGAATACAAGTACATTAGAAAGTAAATGCAGCCTCTTTAGACATAAGGTGGAAGTATCAATATTATTACATAATAATACACCGGTCTTACATTTTGATTAGGAGTCCACTGTTTCTCGGCAAAAATAAGACTATTGCTGTAATGCGTTTGAGTTAAGAGAATGGAGCACACGTATAAGTTACACATGGCCGGGATCATGTACTCATATCCCTTAATGAACTTGGCAGATTAGTGTCATTTTACTCTGGAAAATATTTAAATTTTAAACATAGCAGTACCAGTTCTACTGGTGGTAGAACCTCTTGGGAGTCCGCACGGGTAGGTACCACCACCTCGCCTTTTTTTGCCGTGAAGCAGTAAAGCGTTTCGGCTTGAAGGGTAGGGCAGCCGTTGTAACTATACTGAGACCTTATATCTCAAGATGGGTGGCGCATTTATGTTGTAGATGTCTATGGGCTCCAGTAGCCACTTAACACCAGGTGGGCTGTGAGCTCGTTAACCCATCAAAGCAATAAAATAAAAATGAATTGCCGTAACAACATCGATCACTGTCGCGCTTTTTTGGCAAACTTTAACATCCACAAACCCGAGTCTTTATCAACGAAGACCCAAGAATGTGACTGCTCATATTCTTCGTTACTGCTGAGTCAACTACCGCATCTCACGACTCGCGCGAACCTCATTCATCGACGCTGATTGATTGCAACTGTCAAAACGCTAATGGCGCCGAGTGGCCGCCGTGTACAGACCGACGAATGCATCTAAGCTGATATTAATGCCCGTTATTGATGGCGGACGACTCAAGTTCACGGTTGCTTATTAGATGTGTAATTTATTAAACTTTGTATATGTGTTTGGAACGAGGTAACTGAGCCAACTATAAAGCCTCGTTAAGTTTTAGGTACAGCCGCTGGCAAAGATGGTTCAATTATTTTTCGCTTCGATTTCTGTTAGCACCTATTTAAACAGGAGTTCTTTTTTTTATTGCTTAGATGGGTGGACGAGCTCACAGCCCACCTGATGTTAAGTGGTTACTGGAGCCCATAGACGCATCCACAACGTAAATGCGCCACCCACCTTGAGATACAAGTTCTAAGGTCTCAAGTATAGTAACGACGGCTGCCCCACCCTTCAAACCGAAACGCATTTCTGCTTCACGGCAGAAATAGGCAGGGTGGTGGTACCCACCCGCGCGGACTCACAAGAGGTCCTACCACCAGTAATTACGCAAATTATAATTTTGCGGGTTTCATTTTTATATTAAGATTTCAGTTTTATTTTTATCTTTTTACTGTTAATTATTTTTTAACGATCAAAACTTTTTCACGTCGACTGTACACATGTATCCTCGTTTCTTGTAGGGTGGTACGTAAAACTTATGGCGGCTATAAATCTTTAATTGAATTCGTATCACCTATTCGATCAACTTGAATAATTGACATGAAAAAAAATCGACGAAGGATTGGATATTTTTTCCAGTAATAAAAAGAATAGTTACTACTATTCGTATTGAACAGAAGACGTTCTACGTTAAATATTTTGGCAGAACAAATTATAGCTATCAATAAAGGTCCTCCGACAAAGGAGCCATTTTGATGTGGTGCACTAACAAATTGGAGATCTGAATAACACGGATGAAGCACAATGATGAAGAAACATTTAAAAATACCTGCTGCCCCTTTGAAAATTAAAAAAAAAAGTATAATGGTTCGTTCGCGAGGACTTTACGATTATTTACATCTTTGCCTACGGAAGAACTGATAGTGATGGTAGGATTACTTCTCAAGTACCCATAAACTTACTCAAGTGTTTCTATCGCTTTGAATAATTAACGATAAACACGTGAAGGTTGTTTAATTGGAACGACAAGGTACAAAATCCATGAATTTAACAGATCGGCGACACAAACTTTTGGTGTTTAAATGTGTGGCTGCGTATAAGTGGAAACGTTTACTCATAAGCGTAACGAGTACTGTCGCCCACTTTCACTCACAAGGTCGTTCTTTGGCATTAGAAAACGTTCTTGCTACGCCGATAATTATCGGTTCGGGCGCCTATTTGTTATTAATTACTAGAACCCTACTTGGAGCGTTGAAACATTATATTATACTCTGTGGTTTAAATACGTATTCAGTATGTCATGGAATGTGTATGTGTACGTCGTGGAATCGATGCTCTGAGTAAGAACGTCTTGAAGTCGTCGTGGCCTAAAGGATAACTAAGACGTCCGGTGCATTCGTATCTAGCGATGCAGCGGTGTTCGAATGTCGCAGGCGGGTACCAATTTTTCTAATAAAATACGTACCTACTTAACAAATGTTCACGATTGACTTCCTCTTGTGAGCCCGCACGGGTAGGTACCACCACCCTGCCTATTTCTGCCGTGAAGCGGTAATGCGTTTCTGTTTGAAGGGTGGGGCAGCCGTTGTAACTATACTGAGACCTTAGAACTTATATCTCAAGGCGGGTGGCGCATTTACGTTGTAGATGTCTATGGGCTTCAGTAACCACTTAACACCAGGTGGGCTGTGAGCTAGTCCGCCCATCTAAGCAATAAAAAAAAAACGCAATGTAAAATACTTCAAAGTCAATTGCCGTGTGGGGTTGACGACTTCTACATCGCAACAAAATACCCATTAGCTGCGTTCGCTTTAAGAAATATACGTAGGTAAGTTATATAAGTTTAAACATAAAATTGATTGTTGTGTTAAGATAGTCAATTATCCCTCTTTCGACTTCAAGGACAGAGATCATTCATCATTATCCTGCCCTTCTCCCAGTCACCAGGGGTCGGCGCAACATGTTTTCTCCTTCCATACTCTTCTATCATATACAATTTCTTCGGTCACTCCCCTCTTACCCATATCGTCTTTCACGCAATCCATCCATTTCTTCTTAGGTCTACCTCTTCCTCTATATCCTTCCACATTCATAGTTAACATTTTCTTACCAACCTCATTTTCATCTCGTCTCATCACATGTCCATACCATCCCAAACGCGCACTTCTCAGTTTCTCTGTCACAGGTGCCACTTTCAGACTTCCTTTAACAAGGACAGGATATCCTTCCTCTTCAAGGACAGAGATATCTATAATATTTTTATAACTTTTTCATCTCACCTGTTATTTAGCTCTTCAACGCTACAATATTCAAATGAAACACTTTCAGTTCATCATAGACTTTATTACGTAGGTACTAAAATATAGGGTATAAAATCCCGAATTTGACACATCTGAACATCAGCGCTAACGGGGCTTCAAATCGAATAAATTATTAATTCACCCAGTCGCAACTAGTTTCAAGTCGATTCAAAAACACAATTCACTAAGAACATTAACTATTTCTTTTTAACAGAACCTCCGTAGACCTAACTTTTTTACATAATGATAAATTCGATATTTTATTTACAACTATTAAAAATACAATACATTGCACTAACATCAGAATTAGGGAACAGATATCTACTACGATTAACGCCTACCGTAATATCGATACCGAAATTAAATCATCTAAAATTAACAAAACATTTTATCCCTCACAATAACTCTCAATATGTTCTTAATATTCATAGGGGGGGGCAGACAAATTATTTACAAAACTTAAAAATACATTTCGACAGCTGACAAGTTAAATCATACAAATTACTAAAACTGAATTCAAGTTTCTCAATCTAACACTGTAACTTAGCTTATACGTGTGATTCTAAGATCATTATAAAAAACAGTAATAAATACGTATCGACGCTTGAAAGGCAAACGTGACTAAGCGACAATGCGTGAACTTTACAGTAGACTATTATAATTTAAAGTTGTAATACCTGAAAAAAATTATATTTTAACGAATCTAGATGTAGGATTGAAATGATTTTAATAGACCCAGAAATATTTTTTTTTTGCGATTCGAATATGGTTATTGCCTATCATTTATGTACAAAGCAGTTATTGTCGCTTAGTCACGTTTGCCTTTCAAGCGTCAGTATGTATGAAGACAAATCTAATTTAAATTTAAACAAACATTTTAGTGGTCCATATCTTCATAAGGCTATACGGAAACGAGCAAGCTAGAGACTGTTCACATCTTATAGCGGGGATTATTGCACGTTGTGAGTTATGACGTCACCGCCATTCGTGTGCGGGCGTGCGAGAGAGATAGCTAGATGCTCGCATTGCGCACACTTCCATGAAACTTATAGCCAACTTTAAAATATTATTATAATTACTATGCATGAATAATGTACAAAAAGATTCACAATATTATGGTGAATTTTTATTATATTGGAAGACGGACATACGCAATTATGACTCATTTATACATCTAGAGATAAGTAAAAGTGAAAAACAGTTGAGTTACTTCTCCTCTGCTCGTTAATAGATTTTCTTGGATAGTAGCAAATAGGAAATTGTTGCTCGTAAAGTTTTAGGAAACATGTCACTAATAAAACAAAAGAGAAAAATGTAATACATAAAATGAAACGAAGGGTAGGTTTACGGTGCGCGCGGTTTTTGATACATTTAACACACACATATAACAAAGCGAAAAATGTGAACTGAAGTCAGATTTTGATGGTATAATTAATGTTTAGAAAAATAAAAAACTACCCACATTTTTTAATTAGTATTTTTCTTGTGTTTCTCAATTTTAAACTATTATTATGACAAAAAGATATTATTTATCATCGAAAAGAGGAAATAAAAGTTTGAAAAACATAGCATTAGTGAGGAAAGTTATTTTTATTACATAACATTGCCCTCTAAGAAAACACAACCACTTTTTTTCTTCATAAGTAACACCTCGAGATGTGTTACTTAGTGATTTTTGTCAAATTTCTAGCACTGGACGAATACTAGTTATGTTAAAACATTGCCAACAAACTATCATCTGTGATAAACGAAGAGGTAACATAACAAAAAGTCGTCCAGTTTAGAATCTGCGATCTCTCGTGTTTAGTGTGCATACAGGGTGTATAAAGATAGTACAAAAACTTTTCTTAGTACTATCGCGTCTAAAACAACTTCCTCTGTTTTCATTTTCTGTAACGGCACACACCCTGTATATAAACAGATTTGCAAACTTAGCAAGTTCCAGTTTCAAGTACAGCGTTAGAATATTAAAATTCTTCAGCCCGTCTATCCATTGCCAAACATTGCCAAACAAAACCAAAACTAATCATTCGAAGATCTGTTACCTAGTTTCTTGTGTACAATAGTAATTTACTAAATAAACTTGTATACAACACGTAAAGATATCCATTAGATTTTCACTCGTTCATAAAAATGAAGGGAATCACCGCGGTCAATAATATACACAATATCACATCGAGGTACATTTCGTATTGTTAATTAGTGAAAAAAAAAACTGTCAACTTCATTTACAAGTTTAATGCACTAAATAAATAGGTATTGTTCCAACGCCGGTATTGTATCTGCAAACGGAAAATTTACATTTTTATTACATTTGCTACTAAACAGATTGATAGGTCCATTTCTCTTTGGTTGATTTACACTAAATTTATTAAAATTCTTGCATTAAGTGAAAATATTAATAAAATGTCTATAAAGTTCCAGTTTCAATTGGGATATACCATAATTTAATGATGTGCTTGTCTAATACAACGACCCAATTCTGAGATCGATCGATCTGTTTCTTGTTCCTAAGGGATATTCGAGCTAAGTCTGAATTAACAAGAGAACTCTTAAAACCGAAATGTCAGTGTCATTAAAGACAGCTGTCAACAAACAGCGACATCTGTATAACAAATAAGGAACTAAGAAATTTGTCAATCTAGACTCTTAGAGAGACGAGTGCACGGCCCATTACCGTGGTCCATGGACATCAGTAACGCCAAGCTGCTGCCTACCTCTAAACCAGCGTGTCTAAATGTTGGCATTACTGGGAAATAATTAAATATTATTTAATTTACTCTACCTACTACTATTAGTTCGTAGTATCATCATCATCATCATCATCAACAGCCCATAGTCGTCCACTGCTGGACATAGGCCTCTCCCAATCTACACCACTGAGTATATATGAGTTCGTAGTATAGTAGTAGTATATTAATCTTAAATTAAAAGTGTAACTAATTGAGCCTTCGATTCTTATATCGAGTTCTGATAGTAAGGAGGTTCGTGAGCCCGTCTGGATCAGCACCACAATTCTGCTTATCAGCGAAGCGAAGTGACCGCGTAGTTTCAAAGATGGCTTTTATTTTAATACAACTTTTCACGCAAAAAAAAAATGTACGCTTTCTCTGACAAAACTAGTCGGCGACGATACCCAAACGAGGGGGACACGCGGCAGCGGAGTGCGGGGAGACCCAGAAAAAAAAAGCCAGACAGACGCGAACAGACGCGTGCGCAACACCAACAACATAAGCAATAAGCCGCAGACTTAATGTGAATAGAATACATAATATAAAATTGTAAAAAGCAGTACGTAATAAACATCATCATCATCATCATGCTTTCCTATTACCCTCTGCTGGGGTGTAGGGCTCGAATCAAATTTTTCCATTTGTATCGGTCTTGGGCAGTCTGTTCTAGCTCCTCCCACGTCATGCCCAAGACCCCTAGCTCCTGCTCCACCGAGCGACGCCAAGTTGTTCTGGGGCGGCCTCTCTTCCTTTTACCAGACACTTTCCAGGTCAGTGCTCTCTTTGATAGGTGTGTATCGGGCTTTCTCAGAGTATAACCAATCCAATGCCACTTCCGCGTAAGGATCTCCTTCTCCATTGGTGTCTGCTTAGTGATCCTCCACAGCTCTTTGTTAGTGATCTTCTCAGGCCAAAAGATTTTCAAAATCTGACGCAGGCACCTATTCACAAACACTTGAAGTTTTTTGATCAAGTCCTTGCGAACAAACCAAGTTTCGCTCCCATACAGCAATACAGACTTTACATTTGAGTTGAAGATCCTCACCTTTGTTCGTCTTGTTAAGGTTGAGGAACTCCACACTGGCCTAAGTTGACTGAACGTACGTAACGTACGTACGTACGTAATAAAAGTATAAAAAAATATAAATTTATAATTTTGTTCAATTCCTGGACAATTATGGATACCCACTTTTAGCTGAGCTCGAATCCGGCCCCGGCCTGTATCGCGTACAGTAACTTCTCCGCGAGCTGCTCCTCGCTGTGGAACTCCGGCAGCTTCAGCAGGTTCATGCAGGTCGACGACGACGGGAGTCGATCCGACGCACCCGCAGACTGTATGCAGAACGGGGGCTGCAGGTCCTATGAGATGCAACCACATTAGCACTTAAGACCTTGACTATAGTAGAATTATTTTGTCTGTGCAGTTTGGGTCATAAAACATAGCCCGGCTACGGCGGTGAGCATGTTGCGCGGGCGCAACGCCATTATCTATAAAAACAAATGAGTCATCGAAGGTAGGTAGGTACACGAAGGCGGGGTTGTATACGAAGGGTGGTGAGACATTGATATGTTATGAGTCATTTGTACTTACCTGCAAATTATAGTACATTATGTCGAAGAGAAATGTGTTTTTATGCATTCGTTCTCTGAATTTCTTTAGAGGCTACTCCTTTGTTTTGTATCAAAACGGCAGAATTTATTCAAAATAATATTGACACGTGTTGTTATCAACAATGTGTTAACAATTTTCACTGAAATAAGAATAGATCCCGAAAAGTTACAAATTTCTGCCGTCCTCGTTAACTTGCTGCGGCGATATGTGGTGTAAGTGTTCGATTAGTGATTTTTTCTTTCATTTTTATCACTAACCCACAAAATGACAAAACTAAATACATTATCGATAACGCATATCGACAACAATAATGCGCGTCACTATGCCCGTCCATAAAGCTCGTGAGTGGGAGAGAGAGCGAAACACTCGCTTCACCGCTCCGATTTTTTATGACCCAAACTGCACGGACAAAATAATTTTACTATAGTCAAGGCGCATAGTAGTAGTAGCTGGACTTTTTGGCGGGAACACGAGCAGTGAAGTTGTGTGATTTGTTTTATTTTGTCTATTTAGTGTTTCTTCAGGTTTAAATGTGTAATAACGGTGGTTTATTAACTGTTTAATATCTGTGAAAGTGCTCAAATGTGGGAAAATGAAACAAAGCTGCTGGACGTAACTTCTCGGGTTCCTCCAAAAAGTCCACTGAAAAAATCTCAGTAAATGACCACCATTTTACTGCGATTATATTTCATCCCATATCATCTCAATTCATTAAATTTCATCCCAGTTGATTAATGTCTCAAATTAATCATCTTCATTTCATTTCACTCCATATTATCATTTTTCATACTTAAAGGTCTTAGTTACCAGGTCATAAAATCTCTTAAAAAAAAGTAGTAGTAGCTTTATTTTTCCAAATGGAAAGGCCAAGGTATCATACCATACAGCCTAATCTTTTATATACATATTTATTTTATTTTATGAAATATGATAATATGAAATGAAATGAGATGAGATGATATAATATGGGATATTTTTATGGAAAATGATAATATGAAGTGAAATGAAGATGATTAATTTGAGACATTAATCAGCTGGGATGAAATTAAATGAAATGAGATGAGATGATATGGGATGAAATATAATCTCAGTAAAATGGTGGTCATTTACTGAGATTTTTTCAGTGGACTTTTTGGAGGATCCCGAGAAGCGGGAATTACGTCCAGCGGCTTTGTTTCATTTTCCCATATTTGTGCACTGTCACAGATATTAAGCAGTTAATAAACCACCGTTATTACAGATTTAAACCTGAAGAAACACTAAATAGACCAAATAAAACAAATCACACAACTTCACTCCTCGCGTTCCCGCCAAAAAGTACTCAAGGCGCATATATAATCAAATTTTTGAAATCCGAGAAACAAGTATTGCCACCTCATTGACAAATATTTGCCGTTTTTTTTTGTTACCAGAAATACAAAAGCTAAGCTATAAAGTATTTTTTGTTAGTTCACTAAATGCGACACAGCGTCATCACGGAAGAAATGTAAATTCTAGATGAAGTGTAAAGATAGGTGTACATTAGCAACCGACTGTCTATCAGCTCACATTGCGTTCAATTTTATGAATTTATGTCGATGTGTATGATGCTCTTTATACGACCTGTCAATCAATACATTACTCACCTTAAAACCCAACAAGGGAGGCCGCGAACAGCTCGTGACGAATTTCAGCAGCTGTCGTCTCTGGTCATCCGTGAGGTTCTCGACCACCTTCCAGAAGCACTGCACGGTGGGATGCGAATCCGAAAAGCCTCCTGTTCAATAAATGACATATATTAATTTACACGTACGAAAATCAATGAAAATATAGTTCATAATTTGACAGATTTTTTCGACGATTCCTATCTGTTTCAAATTCCGCTACTCATGTTCAGACATTAGGTCGAATTCTCTATTGTACAGTCGTTTTTACTGGTGGTAGGACGTCTTGTGAGTCCGTACGGGTAGGTACCACCACCTCGCCTATTTTTGCCGTGAAGAAATAATGCTTTTCGGCTTTTCGGTTTTACGTTGTAGATGTCTATGAGCTCTAGTAACCACTTAACACCACATGAGCTGTGAGCTCGTCCACCCATTTAAACAATAAAAAAAAAAAAAGTATACGAGCTGGATCTCGTCAAATTGGAACTTTTTTTTTTATTATATACAAACTACTCCAATACTGCCAACATAAACTTTAGTCGTGCTCGAGCGCCATCTGTCGCACACGGATAGCACTACGTCCACCGTCAACAACGCGCCAGCTCCATCTCGCGGCGAGGGACACAAGCGTCGTACCGGAGTAGAGCGTGTGTTGTCGGAGGTCGCGCACGTCGATGGGCACCTCGGCGCCCGACACCAGCAGCTGCAGCTCCCGGCACGAGAACATCCGCAGCCAGTCCGCGTTCACGACCGACGCCAGCCCGCGCTTGAACGCGATGCACTGAGACCTTATTTGTCTGTTAACAATACACTTTGTATTCAATTCGTGCATCTTAAGCTATGACTTTCAATTTCAATCTAAGTTTCCTACATAGATTTAAAACGGCTGTCTCTTTCTTCTCAACATTCTCTCTGTGTTTATTTTCTTCCTTCTGTCGTGAGCCATTATAGTAGGCCCTGATCAAAAATTAAAATGTTCAACTCGAACATTAATGAATATAGTTACGTCCTGTTCATAAGTACGGTGCTTTACAAAACATAAAACTAAAAAAGATATAGATAGACATAAATCAGAGGTCAAAAAGCTATTTCCTTAAAATGTTGTTCTAGTAATTTAAATAAAATCTTTAAAAAACATTCAATGAATTTTAAGGTTTCAATTTAGTAGGATAATAGTCAAAATAGTAGTCTCTAAGCGATTTTTTTTTAATAAGTTTTCATTAAATGTTGTTGAAAGAAGAGACCATAAGCTGCACGTGAAGGCCGCATGAATACAATACATGCAACAAACGATCAGACTTAATGTATTCAGATATTGTGACACAAAGTATCTAGTATGACAGTTCGTACCTGTTCAATTTATAATCGGCGACTAGATGAATATATTCTATCCTATTTTCAGCGGTCACTGGAATGTTGGCACCGCCGGGTTTCAGTTCATCTATCTGTGAAATTAAAATATATTTAAATAAAAAAACCTCAATTTTTTTAGGTTTAATATTTTAAGTTTTTTAGTTTAATATTTTAATATTTTAAGGTTTAAGTTTTTGACATCACTGTTATGCCAATTTGTGGCCTAATAATGATAGGTCTTCCATGAAAATTTTAGATTCTTAAGGCACTAAACCTTGGCCATAAAACTTGTATTCCATAAACTTACATATTTCAAGATTGTTGGTAACAAAAATTTGCTTGTTCTATGATGTTTAGTAAAACTTTAATATCCCAACCAAATGATGACAGTATAGGATTTGTTTCAAAATTCGCAACAAAATTCGTGACGGCAGCTTAAAATAAATAAAATAGAGAAATAATTGTGGACCAATGACACACTCATTCTGAATCCAATGTAGAATTTCATGTTCATGGAAAGCTGACAATAAGTTAAAATATTTACATTTATAAACTCGTTTGTCACACGAATATTCGTCCGATTTGAGAATCAAACCAACGACTCGGCCCAACAGTCATGAGCGTTAATTACCGCGCCGTTAAATCAATCAACTTCCACCGTTTTGCTAATTTCTTTTTTCGTTTACACGAACATTTTCAAAAGTTTATTTAAAAATGAAGGATTATTATAAAACATAATTATTACTACAAACTGACGTACCCTTTGCTCGCCCAGTTCATCGCTGAGTATCGTGAAGTCGAGTCCCAGCTCCGGAACGTCTTGCCTTCGATGAGACTTCAGCATCAATAGCCCCCGGTACAAGCCTGGATCCAAAGAGGCCAAGGCGTGAACGTCCGGCTCCCGAGACGAGCACAGCTTGGCGAGGAAAAACTCCGCTAGTGGAAGTTCTACCAGTAAATTTTCGTACAGTGCCTATAAAATGCAATCAGAACCGTGACAACATATTTTGAAGTTATACTTACTGGTGGTTAGGACCTTATGTGAGTCCGCGCGGGTATGTACCACCGCCCTGGCTATTTCTGCCGTGAAGTAGTAATGCGTTTCGGTCTAAAGGGTAGGGCAGCCGTTGTAACTATACTGAGATCTTAGAACTTATATCTGAAGGTGGGTGGCGCATTTACGTTGTAGATGTCTATGGGCTCCAGTAACCACTTAACACCAGGTGGGCTGTGACTCGTCCACCCATCAGAGCAATAAAAAAAAATTACGGGATATAGACGATATCGCAGTAAATTTATGATAAATTAACTAACAACATAAATAACAATATTAATTTCAAAGCTCGTAAGCCAGGCAATGAATGCGTACAAATATTGGGGTCAACAACCGCAATAGCACTGTTCATAGCAAAATTTACGATTAGGAATGTGAAGTTCTTTCGGTAGGCAGCGGCTTGGCTCTGCCCCTGGCATTGCTGAAGTCCACGGGCGAAGGTAACCACTCACCATCAGGTGGGCCGTATGCTCGTCTGCCTTATAAGGGCAATAAAAAAAATTGGAAAAAGTTGTACAAAGTATCTAAGTAACAAAACAAATTTGAAAACCAGTAACAATATTATTGAAACCTAATATGTTTTTAATTACTTTCATTATTATGTGCACATGTTTTCCTTCATAAATTTCGAGTAATATATAAGGGTTACCTTTCCAAGCATCCTGCCGACGAAGTAATAGTGCATGGGAAAATCATCGTACAACAAGTTAACGCCAGGATTCGGGTACAGCATATTATCTTTCGTTAAACGAAACAACCCTCTGTTTGGATCAAACGCTGATCTGCAACCAATAAAATAATTCAACAAAAATATTTTAATACCGCTTTAATTGTCCAGAGGAGTCTTTCATATACATCTTTTAAAAAAAAAGAACTCACTTAAGTAATTCGGATATGAATTCTCGGAATAGGCCTCCACCGTCGACGCCAGCCTCTTCGGCGCCGGCTTGATTGATCAGTTGTACTCGTAACTTTAATTTCATATTTGGTTCTGCAAGGATATCATTAGTAGATTTAAGTAAAGGCGTATCTACCCCGTGTAGCGTCTGTGTGTTTGAAGGGTGGGGCAGCCGTTGTATCTATACTGAGACCTTAGAATTTATATCTCAAGGTGGGTGGCGCGTTTACGTTGTAGATGTTTTTGGGCTCCAGTAACCGCTTAATATCAGGTGGGCTGTGAGCTCGTCCACCCATCTAAGTAATAAAAAAAATCACCCTAGCGCCCTCTAGTAATCGCGGGGTCAAAATTCAATAGGCATAAATGTAATGGGTTCATTGAAGCTGAGGTCGGCGCTCTCTTTAACATAGGCAAAACCGCCGCTGGATGTAAGACAAATGCTTCCGAAACGTCTGGCGGCGTTTTGAGGAGGTCATTCGAAGCGATGCGATGCGATGCGACGGCTTTGCTTCACGAACGCGTGAGTCACCTTTAACTATCATAGCTTATATTTCGTACAAATATATGAAGATAGCTCTTTAAAGCGTGCATTTGTATGCGCGCTTCTATCTACTGAAATGTAATATCTACTGTATTTTTCGTTTCGCATTCGCGTCAAAGTCCTTTGAGTGGGCACAGAAGGTCGTATTGAGTTTTCAGTACAAAACGCTTTTAAAGGGATTCGAGGGTAGTTTCTAATATTTTTTCGCAGATTATTGTAAGCAAGTAATTTATTCAGTAAAGTGATTCAGCAGAGAGGAAATGCATTTTGACTTTTGGAAATGAGAAACCTCCCATCGTTCTGGCTCCCTAGAGTCTCAAAGTCTAAGACTTTGAGGGCTAAAGTAAAAATAAACTAAAGCTTACCATTATCGGGACTGAGTTTGTCGAAAGCGTCTTCATACAAATGCGTGCGTCGGACGCTAATGTTTATAAACGGACCTTCACTGAAATTAGTCATCTCATACCAATTGTCGTGTTTTTCTCTGCAAAAAAACCGAAAATTCATCATGGTCAAAATCGCGTTTAGTTAACTCCGATATTTTCTATTAAAATCATCGATTATACAAATTTTATGAGATTCACAACATTGCTGATGTCTTTACTCAGTGTAAGCTCGCCTTTACTACTTGTTCCTGCATCTAAATAATCGTCTGTTTTGTGTGAAGTGTAAAAAGACCGCGATGCAATTGGCACTTGTCATCACATAGGTATCTATAGGCTCCGATAGCCCCGTAACAAAAGTTCGTCAGCTTTATTCGACAATGACCATTTATATCTTATGTTTCATTAATTTAATTATCTTTTTTTTTCAACAGTTACTATATAATATAAAAGAGAAATTTGTAGATAACCGTATTTGCCTATTTTATTTATTCATGCAGAAATAAATAAATAGATATATACTAGAACAATGAACCTAAAACTAAAAACCTTAAAAATATATATATATATATATATAATAACTAAAATATATTATTAAAAGGAGTCTATTTTTTCTATATGCCTATTTATATATATGGAGTATATTATACTCACATTACTTTAATTCTTCGGTAAAAAATGTAACAACTTACTTTGCGAGTAGCGCTTGGAATATCAGGACTCGCGTTGAGAACGGCACCACGAATGGTATTTCTTTGAGTATCGTGACTGTTCTCAGCTCCTTGATTGTCAGCGGCGGGCCCTCTTCTGCAAATCAATTTGTATTAGCTTTTTTTTTCCTACCTAGCTGAGAGCTTTGAGATGCTATTTCAGCGTAACCTTAACTAGTAGGTGAGCTCACGGGGCTCAGGCCTGACGACGTTGCTAACACGAACCCTAGCAAGAGCCGTGCTTCGCAGAATCTACCACCGGATCGATCGCAGTGGAAACGCGACCCACTGAGAAGATCCGGCGAAAAACTCAGTGGGCTGTTAATTTGAGGGTTAATTTACTCGTCGAGCCCTTCGTCGCAAGCGACGGGTTCGACGAGAACGATGACCGGTGCCTGAGGCATAAACGACGGTTAAGCACCGGACTTCAGCGTTCGGAGCTGCTATGTCGTTTAACCCTTTGAATGCCATGTAGGTAACCGGGGCTTTACGTGGCGCACCGGAGGAATATGCGTCGCAATATCTAGTAGACTCTAGTAAAGATGAATCCGAATATATTGAGAATGTAACAATTTCTAAGAGACCACGTAGAGCACCGGTGACCTACATGGCCGTCAAAGGGTTAATAACCCGAACTGCAAAAGCCACACAGCGTATCGTGAAGCATCTGTAAAGCCCCGTCTCCGAGGCCGGCAAGTGTTATGTTACCTTGCGAGAGGTTCAGCTGCCGCAGATGCGTGGGGAAGGGTCGCGAGTGCACAGCGTGCGTGACGAGCGCGGCCCCGCCCCCCTCGGGGATGGCGCCCTCCACCGGCCACGCCGCGCTGCCGCAGAACTGCAGCCGCGAGTCGCGCACGTACAGCGCACGCAGCAGGTGCGTGCACACCTGACACCATGAAGTCAAGTATTTAGCCACTTCCCCCTTAGGACTTTCATAGAGAGAACCGCTATAGACCACGCCACAGGAAGACACAATCTATTCAAAACTGAATCACTTTGGATTTCTATTGCAAACGAGGCTATGGTTGTCTAAATTCTGGCGTCATGAACTCAGTACATCTAACTAAATAAAATATAGGAAATGTTGTAAATGTAAAACTTTTTTGATTTGATTTGATTTGATTGATTTGATTTATAGTCCGGTCTATTTAAGCCTAAAATCAGGAGGAAGGTTACATAAATTCCCATAAAGCTGAATATTGGCATAGTTGTTCAAAACATCATTATAAAGAAAATCTCAAAAGTCCTCATCGTTCCGAGGTGTGCTAAAAATTTGGCACGGGGTCAAAGGTCAAAAAAATGAGTTTTTTTGCGATTTTTAGCGAAACGGTGAGTTTTTTCGCAAAATTACCCCAGTACAAAATTGTAGATCACGAAATTCTCTACAAAAAATATATTAATAATTTTTTTCCTAAAAGCCACCATTTTGGAGATATAACGTTCCGAAAAGTTGGATCAGTCGTAATCCCTCTATTTTGCACACGTACGCCATATATGAAAGTCACTAAAGGTGTAATAGAACTAAAATAAGTTCGCTATTATTTATTGTAACTTGCTTATGTAAAATATAAGTTAAACTACGAGAATCTCAGGTATAATGAAACCCCGTTCCTAAATTTGTACGTCAGTATAACCTTGGGATAACATCTGTCTTTTATTCTATTGTCCGCGTGGCTAGGGTCGTATACCTGCTTTATGTTGGCATGCCCAATATATGAAATACATACCGTTAGTCTTGAGCGCCACTGCGTAGGGAAAACATGTGCTTATCTTAACCTATCTTTTAACCTATTTTGTGCGTTTTAGATTTTTATAAGAAAAATGTCAGAATATTGTTTTATTTGTACTCATCTTTTAACTGAAAGTGAAACTGTAACTGTTGATCGTGGTATGAAGACACTGATTAATGCAAGTGCTGAAAGAGATGATGGATACTCGGAATTTCTTAAAAAACAAAAATCTGTGACAATACATAGCAACTGTCGTAAAATTTATACGCGGAAGTGTTCTATTGCTGCTGCCATCAAAAGAAAACGCGAAGAACAAGAAGCTAACACATCTACAGGATCTACAGTAAGTAGTCCTCCTCGTACTAGATCCCGTTCAAGTGATTCAGCTTTTTGTTTTAAAAAACTATGTTTATTTTGTGGCAATAAATTGAATGAAGAGTTGCAGAGAAAAAAATCCTTAGATCGTCGCAGTAAAATTTGTCAAGTAAGTACACTCCAATTCAAACATTCAATTTTGGAAGTAGCACGAACTCGTTCCGATGCTATATCGAAAGCTGTTGTTGCTCGAATCGAATTTGACTATGATTTAGTTGCTGCTGAAGCAAAGTATCACCAAGAATGTTATACTTCTTTTTTGAAACCGACTACTGGTGGTACAGTTGGTCGTCCTAAAGATGAAGCAACAGATCTGGCAATGCAGGAAATATTTACATACATTGAGAGTAGCAATGACTGTCAGTTTACTTTGGCTGAGTTAAAAGATGTTAGCAAAATTTTAACTTTAGATAACAGGACTATTAAGCTGCGACTTAAACTGAAATATGGCGATAAAATTATTATCACTGAAAAACCGGGAGCGTTAACATTTGTATGTTTGATAAACAGTCACCATGAAATTTTAAATCAATCTTGGTCCGAAAATAAAAAAATTAATAAACAAGAAGAACGATTAAAAACTCTAGAAGCAGCAGCATCTATTATTCGAGAAGATATTCAATCCTCGGTATTTGATAATTCCTACTACCCTCCACCAGGTCGAATGTTTGAAGATTTAAATAATGACATCCCACAGTCACTGACATTTTTTTTGGAGCAAATGATCTTAAAAAATAAACGATCAAATTTCGATCATTTAAAACTAGTATGCACCAATATTTGTCATAGTATCATGACTGCTATTCGACCAAGATCGTTCAAGTCCAAATTACAGTTAGGTCTTTCAGTTTTTTTTCATCGGAGGTTCGGGTCTAAGCGTCTTATACAAATTTTGTCGTCTTTTGGTTTGTGTGCTTCTTATAATGATACATTGATGTACGAGTCAGCAGCAGTTTTTCATCCTCTTCCTCATGTCCTACCACCTGAAAGTGGCACACTTATTCAATACGTTGCAGATAATGCTGATATAAATGTTAATACGCTAGATGGTAACAATTCACTCCACATAATGGGTATAATTCAAATTGTAACTCCAAAGCACTCTGTTTTACTAGAAGAACCTATGCAACGAATAAAAGAAGTTCTTTCAGCAAAACACTTCAAAGCAAAAGCTCATGTGCCAATACAGATCTATCAGAATAGTGATGTAGTTGGTTACAGTAAAATATATGTCCAAGATTTTGGATATGGAACTGAAACAGTATCTTTTCATAAAAATTCTGATGTAGTATGGTTTTATGGAAAGTGGAAAAATACATCATTACCTGGTTGGAACGGTTTTATTGAGCGCTTAACAAATTACCATACAAATTATTCAAAATCTCAGATTACATTTTTACCATTCATCCATCAACCAGCTAGTAACTATAATACTGTCTATACGACTTTACTTTGTGCATTAGAGAACGCGAAACGTTACGGCCACACTGTATGCATCGTGACTTTCGACCAACCCTTGTATGCGAAAGCTCGAGAAATTGTATCAGCCGCACCTGACGGCTCTGAAGTATCGAAGATTATTGTCAGACTTGGAGGATTTCATCTACTCATGTCTTATCTCGGAGCAATTGGTTATATTATGCAAGGTAGCGGGATAAAAGAAGTACTCTCAGAAATCTATGCACCAAAGTCATTAGAAAAAATGCTCAATGGTCATGCTTACGCAAGAGCTGTTCGAGCACATACACTACTCCAGCTGGCTTTAGCAATTACAATATTAAAAACAATAGATATTAATGATATCATGGGAGCAGATTTAATCATAAATATTGACCATATATTAGATAGCACTCTTTCATATTCAGATATTGAAAATGATAATGAAGTATCAGGTGCTTTACTTCATAAATTTAATATGAAATTGAAAGATTTTGAGGAACGAGGACCAACAGCGCAACTTTGGATACAATATTTTAATATGGTTTCACTTGCAAAAGAATTTTTGAGAGCTGAGCGTATGGGGGACTGGAAAGCTCATTTAAGTTGTGTAAAAGAAATGTTACCTTATTTCCACTCGTCAGGACATTTTCCATATGCTAAATCTGCACACTTGTATTTACAAGACATGATGCAATTACAGGACTCGATGGATCCTGAAGTTTACGAAAAATTTACCGAAGGATTTTTCACCGTGAGACGCTCAGATAAATTGAGTTGTGGAACTTCTACAGACATGGTTATCGAACAGTCTATGATGAAAGCCATGAAGACAGATGGAGGTATTGCTCGAGGAAGAAGTACAAAACAAAGTGTAATCAGTAAATGGGTTTACAGCATGCATGCAATGAACACAGTTTGTGAGAAATTAGAAGATCTTGCTAATGTTAGGATGGATACGACTGAACAGCATGTTGATGCCAGTGATTCACGTGTAAAAAAAGACGCTAAAGACATACGAATGCTTCTTGAGTGGTTCTCGATTCATGATCCTTTCCCAGAGGTTAACAAAGTCATCTCGATTGCAAGTGGTGTCGTTGGTGATAATACAATTAATTGCTATAAAGCACGTGAACTTGGGCTTATCTCTATTGCTAAAATAACTGGACTGACATTTAAAGATATTAAACTTAAACGCGCTGACAAAGTTGTTCCTCTTTTAGCTATGAGTAGCACCGTAAAAGTTCACGAAGAAAAAGTACCTGTTGACCCAGTGTTATTATTCCAACGTATGAGTGTTACTGCGGCTTTTCAAGATGAAATTGAGAAATATTTCGAGTATGAATTAGCTCCTTATCCGTTAACATTATTTGATGACATTGGAATGCGCAAGACCCAGAAGTCGGCTATTTACGATTGTTTTCAGACTATAAATGTTGATATTGATAACACTAATTCAACGTACATAATTGACGGAGGATTCTTATTACATCGAGTGGTGTGGGATAGCGAGGAAACATTTAACGTTATCTTAGATAAATACGTTCAATATGTACGTCGACATTTTGGTTCCAGAGTTACTGTCGTATTTGACGGATATGATGATTATACGAGAAATATTAAAGCAGCAGAGCAACGCCGTCGAAATGCTGCTTCATCAACTTCTTCTGATATTATATTCGATGAATCAATGACAGTTCCTACCAGTCAACAGAAATTCTTTGCAAATAATCACAATAAATCTAGGTTTATTTCGATGTTGAAAGCAAAATTTACTGCTGAGAATATATCCGTTGAACAAGCTAATGATGATGCTGATGTATTGATTATTGAAACAGCGATAAAGAAATTCAGTGTGACAAATACAACTGTTGTTGTTGGTGAGGATGTTGATTTACTCGTCTTGCTTACTGCTCGAACTCCAACTGAAAAAATTATTTATTTTTTTAAACCCGGAAAAGCCCAAAATCAATCGGAAATATATTCATCAAACAGTTTATCCAATTTTCCTAAATGTCAAAATCATGTATTGTTTCTACACGCAATAACTGGCTGCGATACGACATCTGCTTTTTACAGGAGAGGAAAAACAACAGTTTTCAAAATGTTTGAAAAAAAAGATTTACTACAATGTGCTGAAGTTTTTAAAAATAGTAATTCAACTCAACAACATGTTATCACCAACGGAGTTCAATTTCTTCTTGCTATGTACGGAGCCCCCAAAAAAACCACTTGCTTAGATAAGTTGCGATACACATCTTTCGTGAAAAATACGCGTAATAAAAAACAAGTCAACTTAGCTTCTCTTCCTCCAACCTCAGTAGCTGCTCATCAACATCTGTTTCGGGTATATTACCAAGTTCAAGTGTGGCTTGGTAATCAGCTGGACCCTAAAGACTGGGGTTGGAAGTTGATCGACAATACACTAGAGCCAGTTCAAACTTTACTTCCACCAGCACCTGAGAAACTTCTCAACACAATATTTTGCAACTGCAAGAAAGGGTGTAGTGCAAAATGTGGTTGCAGAAAAGTTGGACTGTTTTGTTCCCTGGCATGCACACACTGTCAAGGCCGATCATGCTCGAATGTTGAGTCACCAACTCTTGAAGATTCGTTTGATACCGATCAGGAATCGCTATTGGGGCAGTTTACGTGTGAAATAGAACAAGAAGAAGAAGAAGAACAAGAGGATGAACAGGAAGAAGAAGGAGAAGAAGATCAAGAAGAAGAAGAAACAGAAATCTTGGACAGTTATGAATCAGACGACTAACTTTTTATTTTAAGTATTTTATTTAATTACACCGCCGTTGTTTTTGCCCACTATAATATATAATATTATTTTGCAATAGTTTTAAAACATATAAAATCTCAGCAGACCCGTGGAATAGGCCTACTGGGGAAACCACGTTAAAAAAAACGCGCTTTGTGTACCTCATAGGTGGCGTGGAAACGTGTGCAAAATAGAGGGATTACGACTGATCCAACTTTTCGGAACGTTATATCTCCAAAATGGTGGCTTTTAGGAAAAAAATTATTGATATATTTTTTGTAGAGAATTTTGTGATCTACAATTTTGTACTGGGGTAATTTTGCGAAAAAACTCACCGTTTCGCTAAAAATCGCAAAAAACTCATTTTTTGACCTTTGACCCCGTGCCAAATTTTTAGCACACCTCGGAACGATGAGGACTTTTGAGATTTTCTTTATAATGATGTTTTGAACAACTATGCCAATATTCAGCTTTATGGGAATTTATGTAAACTTGAATGTGTAAATAGACCGGACTATTAGACCGTACCCAATATCGTATCAATCGATGAACGATAAGAAGATTTGACTAGGTTCAAAATAGGGTAGGGCGTATATCAGCGTGAACGAGTTCATCTACAACAAAGCTATATAGAAGAGTGTGAATCGAGACCCACGGTACAATACGAAAGGAAAAAAGGTCCAAAGTCAAATATAAGAATAAATAATATAAGAAAAATAGAGTGCAAAATAGTAAAAACAATGCGCATGTGCGTGGAGTACGGATTGATAACGGTGAACTATTTTGTGGTTTTTATTTTCTATGTTTTCGACCCCTAGATCAGTGTGCTTTGTGCGAGTTTTTTAACGTTCTCGATAGCGTAAAAGTTAACTCAAATCTGTATGCAATTGGAACAGCGCCCCTAGCGGCAGACGTAGGCAAACGTTCCAATTCCATACAAATTTGCATTAACTTTTACGCTATCGAGAAAAACTCGCACTAACCACACTAGTCGATCAATAAGCGTATCTTTGGTTTAAAATTGTTCAATGTTTCTCGAATCTCAGCTCCTAGCAATATAGAATAGATAATAATTAGAAAATTGAACTTACTTTAAATAGATGTGACCACGCTGGCGTCCTATTCTTGCCAGACATTTCGACGTCAGTGTAACCCACAGCATCTTTGTACAGTCCACAGGCAGTGAGCCTCGACTCAGGGTAGGCCAGTTCTATGAGACCGAGACAGACTTGGCGTAACGTTCTGCAGAGACCGCCAAGTTCCGAGAACTCAAACGCGTGAATCCTGCCACCCCCACCGCCGGCGTTCAACACTATTGAAAAACATCGAATGATGATAAATACTTATCTCTGGATATTTTATTTCGTTGTTATTTTGAGCCACGTTAGTGAAGTCGTACGTGAGTGATACTGTATATATACCGCCGCGCAAAATGTGATACAAGATGGTCGTGTGCTATGCTTAATCGAGTTTTAAATAGGCAGGTTCGTCGACCTATGCCGGGTCAAACATGCTACACTATATGAGATGAGATGTTTTTCGGGAACCTTTTAAACACGTGTAAAAATACTGGTACGCCTGAATCGTAATACGTATTCTAATATTTTAGCCAACAGCAATAAAGAACCAGACGATTTAAATCCTGGACCAAGCTGAATCAAGCGGAACTTCATTGCGCTGAAATATCATTTGGGACAAACTTAAAGGACGAGCTGGTCATAGATTATAGCATAACATTATACTACACAACGATTTACCACAGATGACATAATGCTTCAGATGTGTGACCAATTTGTGGTGAAAAATATTACTAAATGCTATTTAGAAACTTAAGTTCAATAATTCAACTTACACAAAAAATTACATCAAAAGTTAGCTTTAACTGAATTAAGGTCTACTAACAACTTGATATCAGCAAATTGAGAATGATCATTTGATATCAGCAAATTGAGAATGATGATTTGTAGGCAGCGGCTTGGCTCTGCCCCTGGCATTGCTGAAGTCCATGGGCGACGGTAACCACTCACCATCAGGTGGGCCGTATGCTCGTCTGCCTACAAGGGCAATAAAAAAAAAAAAAAAAAAAAAAAAAAAATTTTTACATCGAAAGAGACACAATTTATTATAAAAAACGGTCGTTTGGTTATTTATGTATATATAGATTTTTATAAAGTACAACAAAAGGCATATTAAACTTACCGCTCATTTTCTCATCATCGTCCATATCTTTGCAGAACTCCGTATCGTGTAAGGTTCCGATTAATAGCGAGAACAAGGCGCAGAAGACAGCCAAAGGTGCCAGTAGTCTATGAACACCTATCACAGAAGTTTCGGCACCCATACCGCGGGACAACGCAGACAGGAGAGACGTGGACGAACCACCGAACGAGGAAGCGTGGTTCATATTACTCAACCAGCGCCATAGACCTCGTAAGAATATCGGTTTAAATGCTAGCGTATACAATAACCTAAAAACAATAGCCTATTTCAGGTTTACAAAGAACTAAAGCCAGAAAAAAAGCATATACTTTACTGCGTAGTTTAGTTTAAAAGCTCACAGCTTATGGCTGTCCCACTCTTCAAACCAAAATGGCGGACGCTTTTACGGCAGAAATAGGCAACTCGGTGGACCAACCCAAATGGTCTTATAATACGTCCTACCACCCTCAGTTAACACTTTACCTTCGAAAGCTTTACTGAAACTTCGCAACTAATTTGCTAGTATAAACTTTTTCTTCAATTTAAAACTATTTCATTCATTATTAATTAATTATTATGCTATATGACATTGACATACTATATAATAAAGTTATGCCCTATATAACATATTTAGCATAATAATAGTATACATGTTATTTAAGTAATTATTGTAA
Organism: Bombyx mori; assembly: GCF_030269925.1. Lineage (NCBI taxonomy): Eukaryota > Metazoa > Arthropoda > Insecta > Lepidoptera > Bombycidae > Bombyx > Bombyx mori. The sequence continues at coordinate 13,503,617 of NC_085111.1, forward strand.
TCAGATAATTTGTTTTGACATTTAATCACCTGCAAGAATTAAGAAGGGAAACCCTATTCCTATTCTGCGAAGGTTATTTTCGTACAAAATGTTTACGGCCGAATGTGAAAATTGACATTATTCATTGAATATAGACTAAATATGACATGATGCAGATTAACTAGAAATAATATTTTTATGTTTTTCATTAACAATTACCTGTACTTATGCAAAGCCATACGATGACTCAAAAGCAAATTGTGACAGATCTCAGACATGTACTCTAAAAATTCTTCACTTAAATCATTATCTGTTATTTGAGATATGGTGACCATAATGCATCTTTCTGGATCATTCAATAATTCAATACACCGCGTCAGCAGCATCTGTTCACGAATAGAGGTGGGATTCGGTTCGGTTTCGCTGTCACTTTCATCATCTTTGTCCGCTGCAGTTTCTTGACTGTACAGTGAGTCTTCAAATTCGTAGGTGATTTGTTTGTTGCACACATTCTCAGTCAATCTAGCTATTACCTTAAGGTATTCTATTACTATTCTATTGCTTGGCAATCTTGTATTGTCAATATTTTTTATTTCACTTACTGTAAAAAATATTTCATATTTAGCTGTGTTAGGAACGAGCAACTTGGTTAAGTAAATGCAATGGCAGCTGATGTCACATCAAAAATGGAAATATTCCATGTCATAATGTTTGACATTAATATTCTGATCTCTCTAGTGATTATATCTGTTTTAACTGTAGACTTCATGATATACAATACACTCACAAATTTAATATTCATGTCAATGAACTACATATTAGTGCCTTATATAAACAAGTCTATAAACTCTGTGTGGTCTCTTAACATCGAAACAAAATAACTGCTGGCATAAGAGATCGTCGGCATCAACAAGTTTGTACTATAGTCCTGCCAATCGCTAAATAATCATCTGTTCCAGTTTTAATGTAGTCTAAATCCAGTATCTAAGTACTTATCATTAGATAGGCTGTGAAATAATATAGGCAAATTGGCATTTATTGAATTGCTATTTATGCCATGAATTTTTAGTTAGATTTTAAAGCAATAACAATATCATCAATACTTACTAAATTGCTTTGGCTCTAAAACCAAAACCGAATGCAATAACCAAGAATCGTTTATAATCTTTTTACTATGATATTTGTTGTCGTCTTGTAAACACTTTATTAATGCTAAGAATGATAGTTTCTTTGTGGTATCCTGTGCTAGAGATGGTAATATAAACATTTCTACTGGTTCTGGATACGGATTGCACAAAAATGCCGCAGTAAACTCTGTTGTTACTGTATCTCTGAAACAAAATAAATACTTGTCAATATTGAACCCTCGGATTTTAATATAGAGTGCTAAAACCAAAACTGTTCTATGGCAAAGTTTTTACAAATACAATACCTTCCAATAAAGTAAACATACAACTTTTTCCTGTAATCATCATTGTTTTTGCATCTTGTAAAACATAACAAAACAGAAGGTCAAAGGGGAATATTATTTCATTGCTTATCTTCTTTGGCTCTTATGTAAAATACTGTGTAGGTATATAAAAAATATCTTCTGTATAATTACCTTGAAAAGAACTTACTACGAATAAAATTTGCAAAGCTGTATAAGATATAGAGATAATATATATTTATGATTTATGATATGATATATATTTATGTTGCCCTGGAAGATACACAAGCATATGGCTCACCTGATTAGTCATAGTCATGAGGAGTACCAGGGAAACAGCCAAAATGCTACTTATCATTATTTCAGTTAAAATTAATATTATAAAATAAATAATAAGCAACTTACTCATACTGAGGAATGTTCACTCGCAGGATCAGTGACAGAGGGCGCTGAATTAACTCTAAAAGTGCTCCGCTTAATGGGGTGGGTGGGTTTGGTGATGGACCATACATTGGTGGGGTCTTTTCACATATTAATTTACACAGATCCATGAAATAGCCTGAAAAATTATAAAAAAGTACAAGATCAAAGATCATGTTTTTTTTTTAACTTTTACTGAAGTCTTTATTGCTATCATCTTCATCACAATATTTATTGAGTTTTAACAACAAATGAAAGCTGATTATTTTAAGAAAGAAAATTTAGGTAATTTAGTGTCAGAAAACTATGTTAATGAATTATTAATATCTCTTTCTTATAAAACTTGTTGAAACTGTTGAATGTTAATTTGAGTTGTTATGCCAACAATAGCATGATGTGTATAAACATACCTCTTTTAATTAAATACAAGAATGTATTGGCAACAAATCTCAGTGCCTCATCACAGTTCATTGCTGCTTCTACTGTACTAGTGGATGTGAATACTTCAAACATTCTGAGTGGAACTGCTAAAGGCACCTGGAACATTGATTTTTTAAATACCATCTATACTAAGGGTTCCCAAACTTATTTTGTGTACTGCCCACTTTGAGAATAAATTATTTTTTAGTGCCCCCATTTTTTCACCTACTCAAAAACCACTATAGCGAGAGCTCAGTAGGTGTCTAAGAGTCCTCCTAGATGAAGTTACAAATCGCCTCCCAAGCTTCTACACAGTGCCCCCAATTTTTTTTTCTGGGTCCCTTACTGTCCCCCTTTAGGCCTGCAGCGCCCACAAGGGGGCATTATCACTCACTTTGGGAAAGGTTTTTTTTTCCTACCTAAGCTGAGAGGCTATTTCAGCAGTGAGAGGCTATTTCAGCGGATGGGAAAGGCTGATCTATAGCATCTATAGAATTTTTACAAAATTATTTTAACACATTATTGAAGACCAGTTGTGGTTGAGGCTTTTGCTCAGCAAAGGCAGGTTTAGCCACAGTCTCTATATTAAAATTCATAAGGATATGAAAAGGTACACATAGTGACTACAAAAGAGAAAGCCATCAATAGTCAAAAGGCTATTGCTTAACATTGGTAATAAAAACGCTGATTAACAGGCTAGCATTTGAAAATGTGTTAAATCTAAAATGGTTTTTCCGTTCAATTAGTAGACTGTTTCAATATTGTGAAACCCTAATAGCCTCTGATTATAATTGTTTTTACTGAAATTCAGCATTGTATATTGTATTTTAGAGTTCAGAAATATCAGTATAAAATTAACATTTTCAATGTTTTTTTTAATCGTAAAATTTAATTATATCACATTATAATTATATGTTGGGCTAGAATTGTTGCTCACCTCTGTGTTATACTTCAATAGTCGCAAATGTAATGCTAGTAATCTTCTTATCTGTATACTAGAGCCACTGTTGTGGAAGACCTTTTTCCATTGTTTTAACAACAATTGTGATATTGATACCTATATGAAACAAATTTAAGAATGTACAGTAACATCTACAATACTAGTTAATATTCTGATACTAGTTAAGATTCTGAAAGAACAGACTGCTAGTATATTTTGTCAATTTTATAATTTTTTTTAATAAAAATTTAGAACTTCAAACTTACCAATCTAGAAACATCAGCTTTGTCATCATAGAAGAAAAATATTTTTGCTAACAGTGCTGAGATTGTTGTTTGATCTTCTACATTAATTCTAGGAAACATATCATCAAATTGGTCCCTTTCTACTTGTTTACATTTTTTTCTGGTTAAGTAGCTTCTAAAATATGCTTGAATTTTTATAACACTGTTTAAACGTTTTCGGTGTTCCTAAAAATATAGTTGAATGATAATTATATCACCGAATCTACTTTGTACAGGGTGGTGTGGTGAACTATTAGTACAGGTTATTTACCTCTCGTTTTTGTCTTTGTAACTGTGTTTGTTGAATCAAAGAGTCTCTATCGGTCTTTCGTGCCGCGCTTGCACCTGCTAAATTTTGTTGGGGTTTTCGCCTAAAGTCTCCCTCGAATGAATACATGATGTTAAGAAATTTTCATAAATTCTGAAACAAATATACGCCGTGTAAACAACGATCAGCTGAAACTGAGAAGATTCAAATTCATGACAAACACAATTTACCAACCTTAGTTTGCAGGTCAGTCAGTAAATATATTTTGTTTATTGGTGATGAATCGCACATACATAGCAATCACAAAGACCAAATATTTTCATTCAGCAATCTAACAGGCAAATATATAATGCCACTGAATTAGACATTTTGGTAATTTTGTGTTTTGTAATTTCAGAACTCACTTTGTTTGACAGCTGACTGACATTTATCGAATCATCTTTGATTAACATCGATGAAAATTTTAATCGATTCCTTCATTCTTATTTCGCGAGTATAAACGTCCATGATGCAAAAAAAGCTTTATTACTGCTCTGTGCTCTTCAGTATTACTTTAGGTTTAAAGTATTGATGTGTATAAATAATAGTGGCTTACTTATTAATTAGCATTTGTGAAAGTAAAGTACTGTTTGGATAAATGAAACAAAATTGTCGGATCGTATTTTTCAGATTCTCTCAAAAAGTCTCCTGAAAAGTGAAATTTCATCAAAATCTTTTTTAATCTTAAAAAAACTTTATTAAGATCAGATTTATTTAATACCATCATCAATTTGATTTCATAGACCTTTATTTTGATTTCATTTTGCTTGTTACGTTCCATTTTTAGAATAATAACACATATTTTCCAATTAACTCTTTGCATGTTCTCTTTCATAGATAATAATTATCTTTGCCTGTGAACTTTAAAACTATAAACAAGACAAAAATATTTTGTAGTATTTTGTACATAGCATAGATTATACACTGGTACATAGGTAGTTACATACCCAGTGTGACCAGATTTAGCAGAATTCTGCGGTTTTAGCAGAATTCTGCGGTTTTAGCAGAATTAGACCCCCAATTTAAGGTTTAGCAGATTGTGTTGCAGATTTGAAAATAAGGAATTTTTCGCCTGAATCTCATAAAAACTTCACAGAATTGTAGCAGGATTTGACATCTAACTGTGTTTCACATTTATTCATTCGGGTAGTTGCGCTAAAAATATTTGAGGAATTTTACCTTTGTTAAAACAATGTCAGGTTTTTCTTCCAACACTGCCAGCACTCAAGCACATTTTAGGGGAATCCCCGTTAAATGTTTAGCTTTGAAGTTCTGTGTAGTGTTCAATGAACACTGTTTACATATTTCCTAAATAGTCGTCGACCATTGTCTCTCAGTTGTGTAATACTCGTAATTTGCAATTTTTTGATCCACAAAACGGTGTATATAAAGTTGACCAGAACTGTTTCTAAATTTCCTAATTTGGTTAAAGAATCTAACATACAAGCAATTGACTCCGAATATCAGGAGGTTAAATTAGACAAAACAGTGGCCAAACTATTAGAATCTGGAGGGAGTTCTAATCCCACACCTATGAGTTTGAACACAGAAATGTTTTGGGTCACATTAAAATTTCAGGCTGATAGAACTAAGAAGTATCCGCACTTGGTTGATTTTGCAAAGGCCACGATGACTTTGGCTATGTCTAATACAGCTTGTGAGAGCCTATTTTCTCAAATAAGCAACATAAAAAAGACTTGCTGAACAAATATAAAAATGAACATATTGCTGCAATTCTACATGTCAAACAGGCAGTTAAAGAGCAAGGTGGATGCGTTAATTTTACGCCATCTTAAAATATGGTAAAGGCAGCACAAAGCTCGACAGTTCTATATAAAACATGGACGCCACAAGAATTTTGAAGTTATAATTGGTTAATAAATATTTGAAATTGCCTTTTTTGTTCTTTTAAATCCTCATAAAAATGTTGACCTTATCTATTAGCAGAATTTTGAAATTATTTACAAAAATTAAGCAGATTTTAGCAGAATTTATACAAGTACTGGCATAATGTTCGATTTAAATCTGGTCACACTGTACATACCGTACCTACAATGTTTACATATTTTATTACATACAAAAAATATGTGTGTACATAGGTAAATATGTATGTACAGTCAAAACCCGAGTAAAATAAAATAGTTTAGGGAATGCAAATGCGTACATAAAATGTACTTAATACATCTAATATTCTATTAATTTCATTCGGCAGCTAGAGAATAATAACTTTGTTTGCAGCAAATGTGGTAATAACTCAGTACTGCCTTGATCCCTCAGAACCCGAAAATGTCCGATTCCGAGGTAGAAAACTCTGAGAGTGTCGGTGTAAGTGGAACTTATTGTATATTCATTTATTGTCTTATCAATATATCTATCTATCCATGAGATAGAATTTAATAAAAACAAACAAATATTTTGGATTTTGCCATAATTTATAATGATATGAATGAACCAATTCATGACTTAAAAATACATATAACACTTAAACCAAAAAGGGACTTAATCAAATCGGCTTAGAGTTAAAGAGATAACGTGCCTTTGTTTTTACTTGGAATGTTGACTTCATTAAAACACTGAATAGGAATTTAAATAAATCATTCAATCAAAGGTTTCAAGACCAACATTGGCACAAGTGCGAGCAGTAGTGGAATTTATGCAGAAACATCCAGATTTAGCTCATAAAAAATTAAGAGTGGGAATGGGACGTGGTAAATTTAAGAAAATCTGGATGGAGCTTGCAAAAACTGCTAATTCTGTTGGTGGAGCAGTCAAATCAAGCCAAGGATGGATTAAAGTAGGTGTCAAAATTGTGTTAATTTATTTCCAGCTAAGTTGGTATATATACATGAAAGAAGCTCTCAATCAGTCAGTCTTATCTAGGCTTTGTTGTTTATTGAACATCACTTGTGTCAATAGAAAATCTTGTTTTAAACAAAATTCCCAATAATGAGTATAAATAGACTTGTTACTCCTACCAAAAAAAATGTAATAAAATGCATAGCTTACTATAAATTTTTGATAACTGAATGCTATATAACATGAAATGAAACTCCTAAAACTAAGAATGTGATTAACACAACATGAAATCACAATAAACAAAGAATGCTGTATTGGTTTTGTGATTAGAAAATCAGTAAACAAGAAAATGTAATAATAGAGACTTTTGCAGTAGTCATATTTTGATTAATTGGGGAATATATTCATAAAATTATTTTACCACATTTTAACTCAAACAAGTTAAACATGTCTTTGTTTCGTAATCTTCACAAAACATTAGAATAGCTAATAAATTGTCATGAAGCACTAAAACACATTAAATTCAAAAGTCTAAACCAGAAATAACTTAGTTCTGGCTCTCCTTTTTCGGCACTATCTTTGTCGATCAGAAATAGAATTAATAGTAATAAGAAATTTTCATTTTCTAAAAATAATAATTATACCTAATAAGTCAGGAGATCAGATGATGTTGTGTCAAAATATTTTTAGTTATACCCAAATAGCCAGATGACTCCATGATATTACAAAAAAATATTATATCGAATTAATCACTTCTTTACACAGTTTTAAACAGTCATCTACATTTTTTTCATAGTTTCAACTTATTTTTTTGTTTAGTAAATTTTGACATGCTTTAGTGTTATTAATGACATTTGGGAGTAGTCTAGTAGTAATGTTATGTATTGATATCCTCACTGTGGAATCTATACCAACTTAATTTTGGCATAATGAAATAGTAACATAATCTATATAAAATGTAATTTACCTAAGACAGTCTATATATATCTCCCTGGAACATAATGAAACATACTGTACATAGGATTGCATAGCTACTAGCTATCAAATTGACTACTAGCTTATTTGTGCTCCACAACAGTCACAAAAGTATAAATAGTCCAGTGAAGATAATTTAAATTTAACATAATACAATTATCAAATTCTAGTATTGGGCAGACAAAAGAAGAAGTGTGATGATAAAAAAAAAACAAATCGAAGAAGGTAAACTAAGAGGACGCATTACAATAATGGAACAAAAAATATTAGACTTGTGTAACGAAAAGTCATTATCACCAAGTAAGAATATTTATTGAGTGTAATCATTATAAACCAATCTAAGTTTAAGTTGTTGTGATAATGAGCTATGGTATGCAAATTCCACCATTATTTTAAGGAAATACTTGTAGACAACTTTTTTTTTTTTACGCACTGGTTTCATGCATAAATATTACTACAGTTGAAATAGTATTACTTTACAAAAATAGACATCATGGATGGGTACCACTATCACCCTGTTTCTGAGCAAAAGAATCCTCTTAGGTGTGGCAACCTAAACTGATAGCATATTTTGTCTGCATTTCAAATACCTTACAAACACTCAGTATTTACTTACAGAAAAGAGAGGTAAAGTGAAAGAAGAGCCCTGCAATGGAGGCGATGGAGATTCCTTGGATGGTTTTTTGTCGAAAGATGAGGAATACGGTGATATAGAACACAAACATTCTGTTACAGAAAACGATGAGAGACATTTGAATATAATTGATAAATTGGTAAGTAATTTCTTATCATATAAAATCACTTCGTCTGAATTGATTGATCCAGTAATAAATATATAATAATACGAGGGCGGCACTGAAAATTTCGGGAATTAACGAAGTGACACAACATTACTATTTAAAAATGTATTTATTGCTTTTCGAAGTATTCTCCGCGAAATTTGACACATTTTTCCATTCGATGGAACCAATCATTGAAGCAACCATTCCATTCGGAAGTTGGGGTCTCCAAAATGGCCGTTTTGTAGGCGTCCACAGCTTCTTCAGGTGATGAAAATCTCTGCCCACGCAATTTATTCTTTATTTTAGGGAAAGTATAGAAATCATTAGGGCTTAGGTCGGGGCTGTACGGCGGATGGTCTAATAATTCTATGTTTTCTTGCTCTAAAAACTCTTTTGTTCTGTGCGCGGTGTGAGAATTCGCATTGTCGTGATGGAGGATGATGCGGCGGTTGCAGTTCTCTTTACGGAGTTCAGAAACGACCTGTGGCAAACAAATGCTAGCATACCATTCTGCATTAACCGTTCTTTGTCCCTCAAGAGGAATAGTCGTAACATGGCCGGTTTTGGAGACAAACGTGGCCACCATTTTTTTTGCAACACTCCGTGAACGAACAATTTTTGTTGGCTTTAACTCATTTTCGAACACCCAAACTCGTGACTGGTTTTCTGTTTCGGGTTCGGACGCGTATATCCAGGATTCGTCACCTGATACAATGTTGTATACAGCATTTGAGGATCCTGCGTGGAATCTTTCGAGAGTTCTGACGCACCAAGTAACGCGAGCCGCTTTTTGCTATCCATCGGGAAAACAACTTTTTTACACCTAATTGTTCATGCAAGATTATTTGTATTTGACTCATGCCAATGTCTAAAGTTGCCTGAATTTCGGGCGATGTCACATGTCGATCTTCCTCAATCAGCTTACGCACAGCATCAACGTTTTCTTGGGTTACTGCAGTTTTTGGACGACCTTGACGGGGATCATCACTGAGCTTGACACGTCCACGTTGAAACTCAGCAAACCAGCGATAAATTGTGGTTTTGGATGGGGCTTCATCACCAAATGCAGAAATCATCCGGTCAACACACTGTTTTTGTGTTAAACCACTTCGAAAGTCATAATAAATCATCGCTCTTGAATTTTCTCGAGTCAATTCCATTTTCTCAACGACTGAACAAGTTTGACAAAACCTCGTGACAAGACCGAGAATCTTTTCTTTTTTTAAATAAATAAATAAAATAAAAAGATTTTAATATGACAGGAACCGTGGAAATATTCCATTCCCGATACTTTTAGTGCAACCTAGTATATAAATCTACAGTGGTCTTTACGGATGTTCCTTTATAACTACTGAACCATGCATCTGATTGACTTGAAACTTGGTATCCATGTAGAAATTACATGTACTTAATGAAAAGGCCAATATTTATATGAGTGTTGGACTCCCTACACCAGTTGCGGTATCGTTCATGATGAGAATCTTTGTGGGGGTGAGAAATAATAATGTTAATTTTAAATGCCCAGTGAAGCGGACGGGTACAGCTAGTAGTATATAATAGTTGTATGCCTGACTCTACCAGTAATTAAAGTAGCAGGTGCTATCTTTATTTCACAATACATTATTCCTTCATCGCGAAAATCTTGTGGAGTTAAGTGCGTTTTTCCTAGAAGTAATTGGTATCTGCCTGTGTAATCTGTATAATAGCCGGCAAACTTCTTGAGCATTTGTTGACGTAGTGGGGGTAAGTTTGCGCATGGTACACTCACGTGCAAAAACATTATTTACTCTGCGTCATAATGCAATTAAATTATTAAAATCAACATATGTATTTATTTATATATTTATGAGAACATCAACAAAAAATATAGGTTAATAATTGTAATAATTTAATCTTGGGGTAAAATAGATATTCCTTCTATTAAGTCAAAACTAGAGCTGTTGCCAGGTCTTGGTTCAGTTGAAGCGAAGCAGGTATTTGTAATTTTTTTTTCGTTATCATAATCTTGACCATCATCATCACTGTTTTTATCACCCGAGTTGCTATCATCGTGATGAGTCGACATAGGGATCATCGGTGTAGTTTACAACTCGGTCGGTTCGGTCTACTTTTTTGTCTATAATTAATTATTTTTTGAAGTTATTCGATTCGTAGTAATCAAATGTAACTTTTTTCAATTACCAGCTTCCGATTATTTTCTGTTTTTTTTCCATCTGAAGCCTAGCTCTTTCATAATTCGTCGTAAACTTCATACCGAGCCATTAAAATTTATATCTTCTTTAAATTTTTCGAAGCCTTTCTACGGTACGGAGTTTCGCTGCTTGTTATGTAGTTATTATGATTACATCTTTTTATTACAGATTGAACGAAACTATCCATTCCGGTAACTTTCTTTTTCCCTGATCTTTTCTTACCCGGAGTCCGAAACACGGCGAGCAAGCCAGAGCCTTTAGCTTCGTTAATAATGCACCTAACAGTACTCACGGATGTTTTTGTTGCTTCCGAAGTCTGTTTTACTTTTTCCATATCATTCTTCCCCTGTTTTATAATGAAGCAATATACGTCGTACACAATTTTTCTACCCTTTCTTTTGAATACTACACCAGTTTGTCGCGGCATAGTGTATTTTTTATAAAAAATCAACAAACACTCAACAAATAGCAATGGCAACAAAGTCAACAAGCAATTATAACAAATAACTTAACGATTAATAACGATAGACTTTTCACTGTACGCAAGCGTACTTTTGGGAGCAAGCGGAATGAGGGCGCGGTGCGGGACGCAAGGTTCGACTGATCTACCAATAACGCGCTCGATACGATTTCCCCTGCCGTCGCGCCTCACCCTCACCACCAAAGTGATCTAAAATTCGGTTCTGCGCAGTCAAGGTCATTTGCTCAAGAAGTTTGCCGGTTACTATACCTTGCCATAGTCACATCGCTTAATATAATACAAATATAACAATCGAACTGAATACTTGTCTTTTAGACCACAATTGATTTAGGCTTTAAGAAATATTGCTTGATTATATATTGATAACAAAAAGATATAATTCATGAGCATTTTTTTTTAATTCTTTATTAGACCCATACACCTATTAGGTTAAGTCTATTCATGCCTTTTAAAATTGAATGTTAAAGGTATATCGTACCTGTTGAAGGGATTTTGAATGTACTATGAATACTGTGTCTAATATTATTGTTATAGGTAGAAGTTATGAACCAGCAGGCAGCAGCAATGAACCAGTTAGCGCACACATCCCTTTGTAATTCTAAAGCGCTTGAACGAGTCGCTGAGGCTTCCCACATTCAAGTCAGTGTACTATTTTGCTTTAATTACAATAAAAGCTCTTTATTCGCGGTGTATATGTTCCGTAAATATTCCGCGAATACCGAACCCGTGAATAAGGAATGGTAATTTACATGTATGGGACTATAGAGATACGTTCCTAGGCCATTTCATTTAACAAACTACTTTAGGCATGTTGTACTAAGCTCTATTTTACTTGACGACGCGTTCACAAAGGATATTCGGTTGGATATCTCCTGGATTGGATATCTACATATTGGAAGCCTTTTTATCAAGGTGTAAGTACCGATTAGGTCCGTGAATAAAGAAATCATCAGTCGCGAATATAGGAATTGGGTCGCATTTTTTTATCCGCGAATAGTGAAAACGCGAATGAAGGAAGCGCGAATAAGGAGCTTTTACTCTACATAAGGTTGTCAGATAGTTCATTTTAATTAATTCACGCTACAGCTGAATATAAATCGTATCATAGTAGTTCGAATTGCTTGCTATGAAGCGCCCATAGATATTACAACGTGAATGCCACCTTCCACCTTGCGAAATAAGGTTGAAGTCTCATTGTTTAAACATTATGCTATACATTCCACCCTTCAAAGAAGAATGTCGAACTCCTTTTGGAAACAGACAGGATGTCGGTGCCTACTTCTGCGTCTACAATACGCCCTACTAATAAATATCGCCAAGAGTTCCCAGTACGCTGGTATAATAATCATAGAAAGCTGCTGCTTTTGCACCCGGCAATCCCTTAGTCGTTTTTTACGACACCCTCCGAAAGGGAAGGAAGTGGTGATAGCACAAACGTCTGCGTAATTAAATTGAGCATCCACCGCTTTTTATTCTATTGCCTATAATTATTGGTGCTGTCTGGAAGTTGCATAGTAATAAGGTGACCAACTATTTTTTGTTAAAAAAGAGTACAATTTGCAAGTTTTTACTGGTGGTAGGACCTCTTGTGAGTCCGCACGGGTAGGTAGCACTACCCCGCCTATTTCTGCCGTGAAGCAGTAATGCGTTTCGGCTTGAAAGGTGGGGCAGCCGTTGTAATTATACTGAGACATTAGAACTTACATCTCACGGTGAGTGGCGCATTTACGTTGTAAATGTCTATGGGCTCTAGGAACCACTTAACACCAGGTGGGCTGTGAGCTCGTCCATCCATCTAAGCAATAAAAAATTAAAAGTATTTCATAGGTGAAAAAAAAGAAGAAAAAACGATAAAAACTTTATTCTCTTTTAAAAATATATTTTTCTTCGGAGTGATTTTTTTTTGCTAAATGAGGATGTTCGTCTAATAATGAAGCCACATCCGAACAACTTTCATTTTGCTTATTAAATTTGACTGTTAAGACGGCAGATATTGTTTTTACAGAAAGTTGTCCAATAATCATTTCCTAGTGAAAATACCATTTCAACAGTAGCAGTAGTGCCTGAACAAAGGAAATTTTACTTTATTTTTATTCTACTATCAGTAAAATTGTATCGGAACTGTTTATAGAATAGAAACGATTCTGTTGTATTGTGCGTCAATTTTACGAATTTTATTTTAATTGTCTCAGCAGGCATTGGCTGTGGACAGATTAGCGAATACATTTGAAACGATCAGCGCGTCCGTGCAAGATGTTAGGAACGCGGTCATCGGAATAGACTACACGGTCAAGAGATGTTATCCCGTTATGAACTCGCAGCGAACAAACGCAAATATTATATTCGGTTGAGATTCGATATGCAAGAGACAATTAGCATCATACTGCGAACAAGATACCACTCGCTGAAATGTCAATGCGTGTAATTCGAGTTTCATCAGTGCTGTCGGATATTTTGAAGTCTGATGAAAAGTTTGTGAATGTTACGAATTGCTTAAATTACGATTATTATATGAATTAACGTCCGTCTGGTGTAGTGGTAAGTGACATGGTCACTACACTAGGGGGTCGCGGGTTCGAATCCCGCCAAGGGAAGATATTTGTATGATAAAATTAAATATAAATGTCTTTTCCAGGGTTATGGATGTATATTAAATATATGTATGTGTATAATAAAAATCTTACATTTATATCCGTTATCTGGTATCTGTAACACAAGTTCTTTACGAACTTGTCACGGGACCAGTTAACGTGGCGTGATTGTTAGTAAAATATTTATATATATAATAAACAACTCTAATTATAGACTTTGTTTTATTCGTGCTGTATCCACGTTATCGAACGGACGACGTGCGCGAAAGAATAACTCGATCAAACGATACATTGTACTCGCCGATACTTCGCGTTAAACTGGTCGTTTTTATCTTATCGTCTACGTGAACACGCCCGATAATATGGTTTGTTTCGTCAATCCATGCATCATTGTTCCATTTTAATGTGAAAACGTTGGAACATGATTACAACAAGAGAAAAGGAAGATTAATAAAAAAAATGCGAGTAACAATTTTTAAAGTGAAATCTTGATTACAAATAATGGCGTTGAGGTTTTTTATCTTTATTGCATTTTGTATTTCGTTTGTGCTCAGTGAGTTTTGTCCAAAACAATGTGACTGTGACATGTCTAATGGGTTGAACAGGGCTATTTGTGTTGACCAAAACATTATCGATATAAACGTTGGAGTATCCAAAGCTGTTCAAGTGTACAGCTTGAAGCACAATGTTATCAGCGAACTAGACAATTTTTGTTTTAAGGTTTGTATGTCACAAATACTTTCTTTTTAAAAGTCCTTGTAAATAAATTGCTTGTGTTTTACATTTCCAAAAATCTATTATTGTAATTGTAATGTGTCAACACAATGAATTGTGATTGTGTGATGACTAGTCTTTTTACATTGTAAAGTTCATTTAAATTCAACAAAAACTTTTAATAGTTGACAAATTTAAAATTCATTAATATTGTGTGTATTTTAGGAATCCGGCTACACGGCCTTGAAACTTTTGGATATATCGTATAATTTGATATTCTGGATAGGATTACATGCCTTTTCAGGGCTTGAAAAGTTAATCTACTTAAATCTTAGTAACAACAGACTGAGATATATACCGTCCGATCTTTTCTGGGACACACCGCAGCTTGAACACCTTGACCTTTCTTCGAACGTTTTCGAGTCGCTAAAGAATGAGCCGTTCATAATGCACACAAAATTGCAGGTATACTTTCAATGACCACGTTTAAACTATACAAGTGTTATTATTTGCAAAAGTGAAGCATGTTTATTCTTTTCCAGATATTAAATCTAAATAACTGTAGAATCAGATCATTACCAGACAGATTGTTTACGAGATTGCCTAATTTAAAGAAACTGGATATTAGTGAAAATTACGTGGTTATTTTAAGTGAAAACGTCTTAAAGCCTCTAAATAAACTAGAGCGATTAGAAATGTGGAGCGGGTATTGGCAGTGTTCTCCAGATTTCATTGCCATCGAGACATGGATCAAATCAAAGGGCATCAATTATCAGAACCAGTGTACGAAGGGACCTAAAAGGTCAGAAAAGATTATATCAACTGTGAGTCTTGAAAAAGCGCCAGTCGATTTGAGCACAGTGTGGAATACGACAGTAAATAAAAACGAGACTACAAAAGTAACGGAATCGAAACGCCCTTTGACGCCCCTGGAAAAGTTCGATAGGGAATTCTCTGCGATTCAAGCTCTCGTTATGGGCCTAGAAATGGGTTTAGCTATCGGCATAGTCGGAACGTATGTCTGGCTGCGACGATTCTTTTCTTGTGCTCGTTTTAGCTGTCGAGCGAACGTGAGGCGTCGAACTCGCAGACTGCAGCGTTCCGATGCTGAAATGAGAGCGAATTTACTTTGGAGTACCATCATCAATCCTGATGTGGAAACTCCACCGACGGCCCCTAATAGAAGACCACCTGGTGGCGTCTCTAATACGACCGATGGAGCCCGACACGCTGACGCCATCCGTGTCCCAAACAGATCCGAGACTCCACCACCACCATACAATGAATGCTGCATCAATATATAATTAAGAGGGATAAATTATTTTAGTTAAGTTTATTGTGATATTATTTCATGTTTTATTTTTTTATTAAATTGAAATTTAACATAACGTACAAATCTAAATAAAAATACATTTTAAATATAAATCGTTTATTTGTTGTATATAAATACCTTTATCACAATCTGTTTGTTAACAATATTATAAAATCTATAATCATAAAACTGATAATACACTAAATCAGACTCATAAATATTTATGTGCAATTTTTATTATTTTAATTCACTAATATAGTTTGGGTAACTTGAAAACTTTTAACTACAACACAACCGCATGGCAATAATTAATGATCACGTTAGTATGGTATACCCCTTACGTATAAATTTGCTATTGAGATTAAGTTAATTGAACTGTTTCAGGCGCCATGTATTCGTACATTTTTACATAAACTCAAAAATATTATAGAAAGTTGATATGCGTAATCAGACTGGAATGTAAGAAAATTATTACTTAATTTAATTTACAACTTCGTTAAATGATGTTCGACTTTATTAACAAATCCACGTTATTGGAAGCCAGTTAGGGAAGTTAATTGATATTGCTAACGTTTGTTTGTTAGGAAAAAGTACATAAAATAGGAATCAAAATATTATTTACACATTAAAAACCTCCACTATAATTAAAATACCTTATGCACTATTTTTTAGTAGTAACTTAAAAAAATAAAATCTTATCTATGTAGGTATCATTCAGGCACATCTTGGCATATTCGATATATTTTAGAAACAATTTGTTTCTAGACCATTCGTTGTTAAAATATAACTACACTTAAACAAATCTAGTATAATACAGTTTTGTTTATTCAGGTTGATCGTAATGAGGACATAACATATTATGTATTGACGACGTAGGCACTCGCATGTCTGGAAAGAACTTTTCCAGGCGTTATTTGATAAAAAGAGTATTTACAATAATAATATTATCATTTTATCGATTCAGAGTATCCTTGTAGAAATTGTAAATGCAGTATATTACATTTTTACTTTAAAATTGTGTTCATAATACTATTTATGTTTATATCTGACTTTTAACTAGTATCTGAAGAATTTGTTGTGTATAGAGAATGTAAAGAAACCCTCTCCAATACAGAAGCGAATAAAATACTAGCTTAATTTAGTAAAGTAAATGACAAAATGAATTTAGTAAACTAAGTATGAATATTGTTGTTTTGCTTGTTTGAGACTAACAGTCTAGTCCCGTTCATTAGAATAATTTAATTGGATATATTACATACATTGTGCAACAATGTTAAATATTGCATTATGACTGCTATTTCTGGAGGCATATTTTGCTTCTCCAAGGTTCTACAGTTCCATCGAAATTTAGAAAGAGAACATTTGAAAATATAATTACTCTTTGTTTAAATACTATTTCTGAAATATTCCACTTTTTGCAACTCTTTTAAATATAAATTGTGATATTTTTTTTTCACAATAGTAGCGACGTTTTACTTGTCATGCAAACAGTACTTATGTTCAACCCTAAGAATTCTGACGCATACATAATCTTTCGAGATTATTTTTGTATATTTGAATGCATCTCAGTTAGAACGAGAAAAATAAAAAAATAAAAAATTTTTTTGCTGTCACACATTAATTTCGTCATTTTCAAGGACTAACTGGCTTATGTTGACGTAATCAGGATGCTGCGAGAACACATCTACCAGGTGGCTGAAGGTTGGCCTGTGCTCGGGACTGTACGTCCAACAGTCCAGCATCACTTGATATATCTCGTCAGGACAGTCCTCGGGGCGTTCAAGACGCTTACCGCTTTCCACAAGTTGTATTGCCTGTAATTAATACATTTTTTTAATTATTAATTTACAATATTTACATATCTATCAAAATTAATAAACTAAAGCTAGCTAAAAATAATTTTATTTTAAAAGATGAAAAGATGCTAATTGCTATTAAAGCACGTTCGGTGAACCAGGTATAATCCTTCGAGGTTACCAGAATAATAATAAAAAAAAAGAAAACTATTGAAGACTTTTGGCATAATACCATCCGCACAATTAATGGCTCTTGTTTCAATTTTACAAATAGGATGACAGCGAAGTTTGCGAACTGATTGCACAAATAGATAATAAAATGTTACGTACATCAATTCCTCTCATATCCCCGTAGGGCTGTTGTCCGAACGAGAACATTTCCCAGAGCGTGACCCCGTAGCTCCACACGTCGCTGGCGTGGCTGAACGTGCCGTAGTTGTAGGACTCGGGCGCGTACCACTTGATGGGCCATTTCCCGCCGCGGCTCGCTCGGTAGTACGAGCTGTCGGTGGACAGGGCGCGGGAGAGACCGAAGTCACTGATTTTGGCTTGATGTCTAAAATCGTAACCAATGTTTTCATTACAGATTTTTTTTAATTTTTTTTATGCTTAGGTGGGTGGACGACCTCACAGCCCACCTGATGTTAAGTGGTTACTGGAGCCCATAGACATCTACAACGTACATGCGCCACCCACCTTGAGATATAAGTTCTAAGGTCTCAGTATAGTTACAACAACTGCCCCACCCTTCAAACCGAAACGCATTACTGCTTTACGGCAGAAATAGGCAGGGTGGTGGTACATACCCGTGAGGACTCACAAGAGGTCCTACCACCAGTATAGTTAGTTTTTTACTACATATAAAATATGAATAAAGAGTGTTTACTGGGGTTTTGTGGGTTTAACAGTTTCCATTGCACGTGCTTTATTTGTTAGTATCAGGAAGGCGGCGGAAGATTCACACGGTTTACTTGTTATGTAGTCACTGGAGCCCATAGCTACATAGATATTGCAATTGGAATACTGCAACCCACCTTGAAAATATAAACTCAAAGTCTGGCAACATTAGGCAGGTAAAAATCCATATGGGTTTACATTACCTCCTACCATCTATAAAGATGGTTTCTTAAAACATATTGATAGATCTAATGATAAACAGTATAATTCACCTGTTAGCCAGCAAGATGTTCCTAGCTGCTAAATCCCTGTGTACAAAGCGTCGTTTCTCCAAGTAGCGCATCCCAGCGGCGACCTGGCAAGCCCACAGCCGCAGTTCGTAGCCGGGAGATATAGATTCCGGATGCCGTAACAGGTATTCTAGCAACGAGCCCAGCGGCACCAGCTCCTGCACCATTGCCAGTGGTGGACCCTGTAAATCGAAGCGTGTAATTATTTTTATCAGCCTATACGCAATTTCTTTTTCTTTTTTTTTATTGCTTAGATGGGTGGACGAGCTCACAGCCCACCTGGTGTTACCACCTGGAGCCCATGGACATCCACAACGCAAATGCTACACCCACCTTGAGATATAAGTTCTAAGGTCTCAAGTATAGTTACAATAGCTGCCCCACCCTTCAAACCGAAATGCATTATTGCTCCACGGCAGAGATAGGCAGGGTATAAATAAAATGAAATAGTTAAATACAAGCAACATTGAATTTTGGAAGTTAGATATTAACCACTACAACGCTAGCTCTGTTTTGAAAAATGATAGTAGAGCATCATCATGCGTCTCTTGCTAGTTGCCTTTTCCTGCTGAGAATCAATCACGTTTTCCAGTTTAATGGGTACACCCATTATTTGAATATAATATAGATTACGAGTTTACGTATCATGGAGATCATGGTGCATTACTGGAGCAGAACTAGGTTTGTATTGTTGTCTAGGCAGACACTAGATAGGCATCTACACTAATAAAATACAAAATTATTATAATTACCAAAGACACCCCAATCAAGTTCACAATACAGTGATGCCTTAAAGACATCATTACTTTGGCTTCGGATAGGAACTCCTTCTTGTTCGTGTCGGTGTGTTGCACGTGTAATGTTTTCACGGCAACCGTTTGCGGAGGCTGATCGTGCGGAGTGTAAGTCGCTCGCAGTACTGAACCGAATTCGCCCTCTCCTATCATCGCGCCCAATGTTAATTCATTCATCGGGATGAATTCTGGAACATAACATGTGTCACAAAATATTATTAATAGTAAATCATGATGCTAAATATTTTTTTTTACATATAGTTTAATGTTTGTAAAACAATCTGTTAACATTGTAGGACATTAACATTAGATGGTCTGATGAAATCACCACCTGTGTGATGGAACCAGCAGTTACCAAAGTTACCAGGGAATCTTAATATTATATTAATCAATCTCTCATACCGACAAATCGCATGAATGTTTCACAGCAGAAATAGATAGTGACGGTTATAGTATATTCTTAGGTTATCGCTTATATTAGGTCTCCTTAGGATTCACAGATATAATTAAAACTAGTTTTACAGTTTAAGTCAATTTTCAAGTTTTCATGTTCATGAACAACTAAGAGTCTTCTTCGACATTGATGACAGCAATAGAAACCGTAAAAGTAGCTTTAATTAAACTATAAACAAGACAACATTTCAAACCAGTTTACAAACACTACATTGAGTCTTAATAACATAATGTAATAAAAAAATACCTTGCAGTGTGGATAGCTGTCCGTCGGAGTTTATAGAGATTTCATTGTAATTCTCGGGCACGGTCACAGAACTGTTCACTGGTACTTTATATGTGTCATTGTCATCTTCGTTGTTCATACTATCATTACTAAAATCTGATGAGAATGATATATTCCTAGTGAAGAAATCAAGCAAGTTGTTGTTGGAAGCATTCGAGACAGGTGACGTCAAATCGGCTTTGTCGCTAAGTATATCGTGTTTCACAAGTGATAAAGTTTGATTTTTCGTTGCTCGACTTGATGATAACTTCTTTGTTCTCGGCATCGTTGAAAACTGAAATAGTTTTTATTTCTATCATTATGAAACTCATAATTAGAGTTATATAAATAAGATTTTAAATGATTAGTTTTTAAAACCAATCACAGCATTCTTCGAAAGTAAAGAAGAACAATTATTTTTTTAACTTAGAATTATAAGTGAAGAATGAATTGATGACTTTAATTTAACAATTAGTAAGCTATTGTCAAATTAATATTTACTTCAGGTAGCGGTGGTTTAGGTTTAGGAGGAACAGGTGTAGTGAGCCTTGTGGGTAGACCATCAGGTACAGTGCTATAGTGTTCAATCAGTCTCTCCAATGATTCCAAGTAGGGACCGTCGTCTATGAAAAGCCAGTTGCCCTGAAGGAGAAAATATAGTAAGTTTTTTTGTGTCGAAGGCCAGCCGATCTCACAGTTCACTTGATGTATAGCAGATAATAGAGCCTAATGGAGCCTACACCTGAATGTACTACTGCAAAACAATTTGACGTGGTCGAAATTGCAATAACCGCAGACTGAAGACTGTACTCTTTTTTTTTGTACTCTCTCTCAACTGTATCAAATTTTATTATTTATAACATTTTCTATTTGAATGCACTACAACCGAGCTAGTCGTGAGGAATTCATGAGTAAGTAAGACAATGAACGCAAGATAACACTAAAAAAGAATTAATGGCATGTAACACTACCACTGGCCGATTTTAGGGTTTAAATTTTGGAATCTCTACAAGTCATTTCGGATCCTCCCGATCCACTCACGGAGCTTTTAGGTACCTCAAGCACCGGTCATCGTTCACGTCGAACCCGTCGAGAAAGAAAAAAAAAAAAAAGGAATCTCTTGCCATCTTTTCCGGAAGTCGCCCGAGTGAGCGCGCACTAGTGCCACGCGTGACCGCAATGCGTGCAACATTTAGCAAATAAAAACAAAAAAAGGCAGACAGTCAAATCTTCAGCAGTTGGCGCTTTAAATATTTAAAATACATCTACAATGTTCCTTGTTTGGTTTTATAACACAATAATTAGTACGGTAGTTCTTTTGACGTTCAACAAGTATGTACTTTCATTTATGTTGAATAAAAATTTTTTGATTTGATTTCATTTAATAAATAAAAACAACTAACCTCTTTTCTAATAATGAAGTTGTAAGGTGTGTTTTCACTGAGCATCGTCAAAACGTAGGCAGCGCCTGTGCGCCTTTCGCTGTAGCGCACCAGGAATACGCCGTCCGAAGCTTTGTCTCTCAAATTGTGATGCTTACAGTAGTTTTCAAGTATCTTTACAGCTTCATCGCGGTTCTGCGTGCCGTGGTACCATTGGCTCTTTGATGTATTGGGCTGTTCTGGTTGATAATTTTCTGAAAATAAATTATATTTTCAAAGCCGAGCAAAATTCACACTATGGTATTTTTTTTGTAATATGTTGAGGATTTTCTTTTTTCATTTATTATGCAACTCTGGACTAGTTTTTCATAATCTATATTAAAATACACCTACAAAATTTTGTAATAATTTTAAAAATTAAAATTGTAAAATGACTCACTTAATAGTTGATAGCATTCTGTGTGTCCGTATTGTTTTGCTAAGTCTGCTGGAGTTTCCTTTGTTAATGTTCTTGGATGTGATGGCGCCTTTAATCTTAAAAGCACCTAAAATTAACAAACACATTAAGAATCGAGATCGCTGTTCTTATAAATTATGTTGAGGAGAATTTACTTAATTTTTTTTTATCGCTTATATGGGTGAACGATCTCACAGCCCACCTGGTGTTAAGTGGTTACTGGAGCCCACAGACATCTACAACGTAAATGCGCCACCCACCTTGAGATATAAGTTCTAAGGTCTCAAGTATAGTTACAACGGCTGCCCTCGCCCTTCAAACCGAAAAGCATTACTGCTTCACGGCAGAAATAGGCAGAGTGGTGGTACCTACCCGCGCGGACTCACAAGAGGTCCTACCACCATTTAATTAGAGTATTTAATATGGGTTATTATATTTCGAATATTATGGTGAACAGTGAATATTATACCTTAATACATTCAATGTGTCCTTTCTGAGCTGCGTCATGCAGAGGTACTTTTCCGGTAGGTGCATGTCGCATTTGATAGTTAGCGTTCCCTTTCGTTATCAGAAGCTCCGTTGTACTCGGCAAGTTATTTTGACATGTGTACTGTAAATTCGTCATAAAACTAATGAATATCCCAGATTAGATTTAGATAAATCATATTGCTAAATATTTTGTGGAGGTGTGTGGAGTGTTGTATTCGAATGTTACTATATAATATTAAATTTTCTATTGAAACATACTATTTATACATTTTTTAACTGTCTTAATAAATAGTAATCGACCCACCTAATGGAAGTCATGACTAGACAGTAAATTCCAGGCCCAAAAGTCAAGAAGAAAACACTCTTTTTGAGTCTTGTTATTCAAAAACTATGTTGTAGTTTTAGAAAAATACATTCGAAGGAATTCGTTTTACGAGGGCTGCACTAAAAGTATCGGGAATGGAATATTTCCACTGTTCCTGTCATATTAAAATCTTTTTAATTGAAAACTCCTTGGTTTTAAAAATCGAATACCATTTATTTATTTAAAAAAAGATTCTCGGTCTTGTCACGAGGTTTTGTCAAACTTGTTTAGTCGTTGAGAAAATGGAATTGACTCGAGAAAATTCAAGAGCGATGATTTATTATGACTTTCGAAGTGGTTTAACACAAAAACAGTGTGTTGACCGGATGATTTCTGCATTTGGTGATGAAGCCCCATCCAAAACCACAATTTATCGCTGGTTTGCTGAGTTTCAACGTGGACGTGTCAAGCTCAGTGATGATCCCCGTCAAGGTCGTCCAAAAACTGCAGTCACCCAAGAAAACGTTGATGCTGTGCGTAAGCTAATTGAGGAAGATTAACATGTGACATACCGCAAAATTCAGGCAACTTTAGACATTGGCATGAGTCAAATACAAATAATCTTGCATGAACAATTAGGTGTAAAAAAGTTGTTTTCCCGATGGATACCGCATTCGCTCTGTGAAGAGCAAAAAGCGGCTCGCGTTACTTGGTGCGTCAGAACTCTCGAAAGATTCCACGCAGGATCCTCAAATGCTGTATACAACATTGTATCAGGTGACGAATCCTGGATATACGCGTACGAACCCGAAACAAAAAACCAGTCACGAGTTTGGGTGTTCGAAACTGAGTTAAAGCCAACAAAAATTGTTCGTTCACGGAGTGTTGCAAAAAAAATGGTGGCCACGTTTGTCTCCAAAACCGGCCATGTTACGACTATTCCTCTTGAGGAACAAAGAACGGTTAATGCAGAATGGTATGCTAGCATTTGTTTGCCACAGGTCGTTTCTGAACTCCGTAAAGAGAACTGCAACCGCCGCATCATCCTCCATCACGACAATGCGAGTTCTCACACCGCGCACAGAACAAAAGAGTTTTTAGAGCAAGAAAACATAGAATTATTAGACCATCCGCCGGGGCTGTCCCCGACCTAAGCCCTAATGATTTCTATACTTTTCCTAAAATAAAGAATAAATTGTGTGGACAGAGATTTTCATCATCTGAAGAAGCTGTGGACGCCTACAAAACGGCCATTTTGGAGACCCCAACTTCCGAATGGAATGGTTGCTTCAATGATTGGTTCCATCGTATGGAAAAATGTGTCAAATTTCGCGGAGAATACTTCGAAAAGCAATAAATACATTTTTAAATAGTAATGTTGTGTCACTTCGTTAATTCCCGAAATTTTCAGTGCCGCCTATGTAGTGTTTTAATATTCGTGGAAGAAAAACACATGAGATCGTAATACGTTTTCGCGATTTAATAAGCTCTTTTAGATTAACAAATATTTTTGTTTATCTTGAATGAATCCAAAGACGAAAACTTATATGATGACTGGTTCACTGTAACAACACATTCAACTACTTTTTGGCTTGTTATCTATGTGGATGTTTGAATTAGACTAATAGAACATACGTGTAAGGGCGTGTATCCAAAGGAGTCTCGAACGTTGACAGTGGAGCCGCTCTCGATGAGTTCGGCGAGGATGGTGTCTCGTCCCGCCCTCGCGGCGATGTGCACCGCGGTCTGACCGTCCTGGTTCTTGGCGTCGCGACTCCGGTAGCCGCTTGCCAGTAACTTCGACACCACGTTGAAATGACCCGCTTCCGTTGCTCTGCAAATCGATTTGGAACTAAAGTTATGTTTTCATATACCCTACGGTATGTTGTCCGCTTCGAGATTTACAATTGAGGTCTCAATTCCGTTGGTACGACGACTTTGCTAGCATTTAATTACCATTTTACGACGTCCAGTACGAGGTCTCCACTCCAGTATTTTTGTTCCCCACCGCATGTCAGTGCCACGGCTACTGGTCAAAGTGGCGGTAGAGACTGGATGCAAAAGGCAAGAGACAGAAAAGAATGGGGTGCATTCGAAGAGAGAAGTTAATATTTTATACTTGTTTAGTACAAAACCAAACAGCACTTTATTTTTTAACTTAGGATCGAAAGATTAGTTCGCTTATTCTACCCTACAGATTAATGTTGTTTTTAATTAGGTAGTATTAAAATTTCCTTACTAGATCATATTTACGAGACACTTGTTCTTAATTAATCTCACGCCGAGAAAAAGAAAATATTTAGTATTGTTAAAAACCCACAAATGAATGCATTCGATTTTGTCGCTTAACTATTATCTAACTATTCGCACATACGTAATTGTGGTGCCTAATTAATCGGTAATTATTAAACAATAGTAGAACAGCTTGTATGTCCAATGAGGTTTGTATTTAACAATGAATCATTAACATAAACAAAGATGATTCACAAGAGTGACAATAACATTTAAATATGTGTATGATATTTCGATATTATAAGGCAATGTACAAACAAAAAAAAAAAAAAATCGCAACAAATATAATATTCTGTAAATAGAAACAAAATGGTTTTGTTTTTTAACGATTAAGGAAATTACGAAGACCATTGGCAATATTTAAGTTGAAGTTTGGTAATAAAAACAACAGAGTGTGTATTGTATGAAACATAATGTAAAGGTGATGTAAAAATTGAGTGGCAACACTACCTTTAATAGTGTCCGACCAAAAAAATGAAACAATTTTGTTTTCGATTTTCAATGAACAAGTTTTTGTACTTTGCGTAGGTTTTATAAATGAGAAGGAGGTTTTTAATTGGGATCTATACATAAGTTTTTTTTTTTATAAATTGAATAATATTTTTTATCTCTTTAAAGTCTATCTCAATAAACATAAGCTCTGAAAGCCCTCCGATATTAACGCTTTCGTGTCTTATATTTATTACTAAGTGAAAAGATCTAAATTTATTAATTTCTCTTATCATTATGTTATTTACTTTACTAGGAAGTAGGTAGTTGACAAAACAAGAAAAATCCTCCATATTCATATAAACCGCATTCTAAGTATACAGAAGTTGAATTGTAATAAACAAAAAATAAGATAAAATTTCATGGTTGTAACATGGTTCGACACTAGCACAAGAACAAAGTTTCAAAGTACATAGTTACGTATCGAACATTGTTTTCATGTATGTATGTATTCTAATATAGACTTCGACTGTTTCAAAGCGGTTAGGGCGGTTCACACCGTGTCTATAGATTCTGGTAATCACTTAACATCTTGTGAGCTCAGACACATTTTGGCTTTCACCAAAAAAAACAATCCAAATGCTGTTTGATTACACTTCCTTTATTTCCACAACTTTAAATAGGTTTTAAAGTACACTAATTGCCTTAATCGATACGCTTTTGTAAAGTACGTCTTGCTTCTGTCCTCGCTCAATCAGTGTGTCGTTCGCCATTTTGCGTACATCACGCCCCGCCTCTTTGTGCCAGGGCGGAAGTCAACAAATTTTAGGATAGTTATAAAATTAGAATTTAAGTTATAAAATAATCATAAGTCTTAGTCTGTTATTATTTCCTACTTTTAATATTTACATAAATAATGGGCACGAGGATTGATTCTAAATAAATATATTTTAAACATACTTCAACAGAGTTTGCTATTAATATTTTACTATGTTTCTAATTAGGTAATTTGAATAAAATGATCCTAACACACACGTATACCAAATAAAAAGATCTATATATAAAAAGCGCAACAACAGTTGAATGCCACATAACGCTTGCTGACACATGCGTATATTTAATTAACACACATCGGACCGCATTTGGTATTCTAATCAGTTCAGATTGCAAAGTCACCACATCATAATGCGGGACAAGAATTTTTATGCGCATTAACAAACAAACACGAGATCTGTTGAAATAATATTGCTTTGTTACCATTTATAATTGTCTGACCGTTTGGATATATAATAATGCATTGTTTTAATCTATGTGAGCATATTAATCATATTGACAAATTAATTCTGAACTTTCGTCTCTGATTGTATTTTGATGACTTACGGTTTTGAATTTTTTTCGTTCGATAACATTTATAATACTCGGGATAGTAAAGCTCTGTATTGTAAAGATTTTAAGATTGTTTTTTTTTATATTTAGAGAAATTTCGAAATGCACACAAACGCTCAAATGCAATTAATTAAATAGTTTTGGTATAATATTATCGTTTAATTTTTAGCTGAGCGATAAATATTTGAATCTCGATTGAAATATGATAAATCAATCATATCAACGGCCGTCTGGTGTAGTGGTAAGTGACATGGTCACTACACAAGGGGGTCGCTGGTTCGAATCCCGCCAAGGGAAGATATTTGTATGATAAATATAAATGTCTTTACCAGGGTTATGGACGTATATTAAATATTAAATATATGTATGTGTATAATAAAAATCTTACATTTATTTCCGTTATCTGGTACCTGTAACACAAGTTCTTTACGAACTTAGCACGGGACCAGTTAACGTGGCGTGATTGTTATTAAAATATTTATTTATATTTATTTATCGTAATGTATATTTTTGTTTATAATTATTTCATTTATATATGTTCGGTTTATTAAATTTACTTCTACGTCTGAAACAAAATTGCACTGGCCATATTTGTAATCAGATTCATTATTCTGATATTATTGAATAAACAAGTTGAGTGCCGGGTTCAACAGGAAATCATCAATAAACTTGACTGCAACCAATAAATAATATCACTGACTGCACAGTACAGGGGAAAACAATAAGAAATAAGTTCAATAACCTTATTGAGCTGCATCCAACAGAGGTCACATCCAAGTTTTTTTTCTCCAAATTTAAGAGAACTTTATAATTTTTTAAGCATTTGTTAATGGAAATTATAAGACTGAACTTTAGTGAAATTTAAAGTTATATTTAATTCCCATTATGTTATATACATAAATATATATTATTATATTAGCTTACATAAAGTGTTAGGGGAGTCCTTAGATTTTCTAATCTCATAATTTTAACACTTTAAAGTACTAATTGATCGTTGATTTTATTAATTTCGGAACGTGCAACATTTTTAATACTGCACAGATTTTTGTGATTTGAGATAATATGATACAGAGTAGTAAAAAGGGTATTTTTTTGTTGCTGTTGTAAATTGGCTTGCATATGGGCCTGATAATAAGTATAATCACCATTGCACTTAAAAATGAACAATCCCAGAGGTACAGGCAAGTTGCTGCCTACTGCCGAGTACTCTGATCAAACCTCTTGTGAGGAAGAAATAATATCATACTTTTACAATAATGAAATAATATCAATTTAGTCTAGCCATGATCCGTAATATCATAAGATATTTCCTGAATAATATAATTTATCCTAGTAAAACACTTTCAAGCTTTATTTCAATAAAAGTTTAACATAATAACAGTACATAACATAATTGAAAAACTCAAACGATATCTATCTATCCATTGAGACAATAAAACACAAGAGGGAATTAAGGACAATTTACGGGACCCTCTTCTTAATAGAACATCCTTCTTGAACTAGTCACGATATCACTAATTAAGGGATTGAACAAGTTTATTAACTGTGTGTTTGACTGAGTATCCACAATACTAAAATGATATAGCATTTGTTTAAAATTGTATAGTAAATACATTTAAATCTTATTCAAGTAAAGTTGAAACTTATAGCCAAAATAATAAATTTGATTAAAGTTTTTTGATGTTGTTATTTTACTTGTATTTTAGGAAAATTTGCTTTATTTTTTAATTTCTCGTAATTGGTGATCAAGGATTCATCTTAGCATATGATTAGATAGCAATGAAAACATATCGAAATGAATGAAATAAATTAAGAATTTAGTTCATTTTAGTTTTCTAAGCTTTGCTGTAATTAAATTATCTTGTATTTGTATAATTCACCTTACAAGCATTTGTTGTACAAATCTAGAAAATTAGTTCTTTAAATCAAAGACATAAGAAACTTGGAATAAGTTGGTGCCTTTTAGATTACTAGTAAAACAGATCAGAGAAATTATAAAAAAAAATTGTGCCAGAGTTTTCACGTTCGTTATTTCAAACATGCACATTCCATTGTTGTAAGATATGAGCATTACTAAGCCTGATTTGCCTGCCAGAAGCTTAATTACTTAATTATAACCATTTCAGAACTTTAATTAGCATAATCACTGACTAGAGATACAGTGGTGATGTCTGAATGCCTTAGTGCTTTGTTGTCTTAATTCATATACAAATCCAGTTGTAAGTTAATTGTTATTTTACTAAATTTATTTCAATTTCTCTGTCAAAAAATGTGTTTGGCTTTAGAAAAAAAAATTGAGTTTGAAACACACCTGTGCAGTAAATTTGTTGTTCCCTGTGTCCTCGACTCATGCGGTGGTGGTTCTCCTTTACAGACAATGGACAACCTAGTAACAAGTCCATTTGAATCACTACGGTAATGTTGTATAAGAGTATCCAATCCATGAACAGTTGTGTGCTCTTCTATAGAGAAGAATGCATCTTCACCGTGTCTGCGTATTTGATAATGCACTACTTGACCCTGAAAATTAAATCTTCTATTTCAGAATTGTCTAGCAGTTTTAAATTCTCAAATAAACTTTATTTAAAATATTTTTTTAGGTTATCAAATTTATTAGAAATTTAGTGTACCTGATGCAAAACAGACAAAACATAATCTCCAGGCGAAGTATTACTCTCCCGTACTAAAAATACACCATCTTCTCCTTCTGAAATTACAAAACTTTGTTATATTTAAAGTTTTATTTTGTTCAAAACAATGACAAAAGAACTATTTACTAACCCTCTTTTAACAGTTTCTCAGCGGATTCACGTGATATTTTCCCATGAAACCAGTTAACGTTGTCTTCTCTATTCATCCTCAACAAAAAAGAGTTTGTCTGAAAAGTTAATTGGAAACTTGTTCAACAGGT
The DNA here is from genome assembly GCF_030269925.1 of Bombyx mori. Lineage (NCBI taxonomy): Eukaryota > Metazoa > Arthropoda > Insecta > Lepidoptera > Bombycidae > Bombyx > Bombyx mori. The sequence goes on from NC_085111.1 coordinate 13,533,384, forward strand.
ATGCACCACATTCCACACATCAGATGACCTAAAACTACTAATTTTCTTATTTGTTTTTCTTAATCCTCAATTAATAAAGTTTTAATCTGTTGTAACATATCAAATCAAATCCAAAATGTTCCGTGGGAAGTTTCAAAACTTTGCCAGAAGTCAAAACTTTGATGTAATTACTGATACTGACGCGCCATGTTTCATTCTATTTCATTCTTTCTTGTTGTTTATTACCTACCATAATACTATCAAATTGAAAGTTTAAAGTCTTCTCTCATCTGTATTATTTATCTCCCTCCGACTTCGTTACAAAGTCTGCGTTAAAGAGAGACAAACACCAACATGTTTCAATTTTAAATAAATGTGGTTATAAGTCAAACGTCACAACTGAATCGTCAAATAAGAAACTGATAAGAAATTTAGGATGATTCATCATCTACATAAATACTAGTTTTGCAAAAATAACTAATTATTAATATAGATCAATTAATGTAATAATTTTCTTACCTTAAGTAATATGAATGACGTCATGGTTGTTATCATGATATCCAAATTCCAAAACACAAATATTATATTTCCAAGTATTAATAAAAATTATGATTAACGATATTTTCTACGTTTTCTATAATAGCACATTTTTACAACTTAATTTACTTTTTAATTAAGATACACAAAACTCGGTATTAAACTAGGAACAGCAAACGGAGTGCGTGTGCCATGCAGCCGGCAGCAAGCAGACAGGCGCGGTATCCCCGACTCTGCCTTCCAGCGAATGACTCATAGCAAGGTCAATTCCGAGAAATGAATCACCAACACCAACGTACACACACAGTTCCACAACGCAAACGCTTTATGTGTAGTACGCATTCCCTCACACACAATCTCAATTCTTATTCAGATATTTCAAACATTTAAAATAAAATTACATGTAGTAAGTACGCAGCAGACAAGTCAAAAATAAACAAGTTTTTTTTAGTATGTTATGGTTTACACTTTATGATATTTTTTGTTGTGGATAGATCGACGAGCTCACGGCCCACCTGGCTTTAAGTGATTAGCGGATTCTATAGACATGTAAATGCTGGCGCTCACCTTCAGATGTGAGTCGTAAGTCTCGAATTGAAAGTTTAACTGCCGTCCTTTCCTTAAAATTGGGACATGAAAATTCTTCACGACAAATACTTACCCATGTGGGCCCATAATATCCCGAGTAGACAAGCTCACGTCCACCTTCTGTTACCTAAGTGGTTACTGGCCCATGGACATCGATAGCGTAAATGTCGCCACCCAGAACTTAGAACTCATATCTTGAGATATGAGTTCTAAGTCTCATTTTTCAATACAACAGCTGCCCCAACCCTCAAACCGACAGCGCCGCGGCTTCTCAGCAGAAATGGGCGGGATGGTTATACCTGTGCGGGCTCACAACGATATCCTACCACCAGTTAAAGCTCAGAGACCGGTCACAACTCAACGTAGCAGTCACAGAACAACCACGTAACGAAATTTGTGTAGTGACTATTAAGTTATTCGACCAAAGCGCATTGTGGCAATTTAACAAGATGTGTCCTGGCTATAAAGTCATTGAAAACGAAAACTAATGAAAATCAAGATGGCATATAAATTTTTGGCTGCGTTTTTTTGTTCTAAGCTCCATGTATAAGTATATAAGAACGACAATGGTTTTGAATTTGCAAACAAAGTCTTATAAGACAATAACTAAGATGTAGCAAAGCATGAAAATTGATAGCAATGGATAGCATATACAACTCTAATCGAATGTTGCATCGAAATTTGAATGTCGAACGAAAGTTATACTAATTTACAATCACTTATAAAACTTTTTCTTTTGTATCTTTTTTTACACAATGTCTTCAAAGTGCAAACGAACCTAAAACATATTATGATAGAATGATGTTTATGAACATATTATAACAAGGTACCCATGTTTTTGTGAGGTGTAGAATGTTGGGAAAATTCATTTTTCTAAATACTGTAATAGTTTTTAAATGAGACACAATTAGGCACATTAAGCTTGATTGAAGCATCACTCGATTATCTATTAATTCTAAATTCCAGTTTCCCAATCGACATTCTACATAAATTCGTACTACAAAAAAATGTTAATTTTATCGATACCTAATGTAACCACAACTCTTGTAAAACGAAATAGGTATCTACATAATGAACTATATTCTCATTGTTATTACTATTAGTAACAAATCACCAAATTTCGATTTTCCTTTTTGAATATCAGAATTTTTGTGAAATTTACGGTAAGAACTACATCAATAAATTTGGAATCTTTAAGTTTTCAATCGTATAAAATATACATACTAGATTTTTAGAAAGCTTAAATTAAATCAGTAACTTTTTGGCGACCGAATTTGTTAAGGGTTCATTGAATGATTTTAAAATTAAATTCTAGAATGTTGTATAGTTCACTAATACAGTCAAGAGACAAGCCTGTACATATGTATGTATGCATATAGTGCACGTTTACATACTCAGATCAAAGAACTAGTACTGTGTAAACACTAGGAACTAACATTATCTTGCCAACGGTTCCTATTTATAAAATGAGTTTGTCGTTTTAGTATTGAAAATAATAGGAAAAGTTGTCAAGGAATAACTTTGACAATAGGGGCTATTAACTTTATTATTGAATAGTTTAATCACTTAACTGTTAAGGGAATGTGATCGTGGCCTTCTCAAGCTACAGCTATTACTTCCATGTCATCTGTTCATGGTAGAAGAATTTTCAAAAAATCTTCTATTGTTACTCCTTTAATTCACTTTTAAACTTGCAAGACTGTGGGAACGGTACACCTATATATTTCTGCTGGAAAGTAATAATGCAGCATAACGTGGCCTTTACGCACGCCAAAAAAAATTTTGAACTCAATCTTATGTTTCAAGGTGGAAAGTGATATTTAGGCTACATAGTCTATGAACTGTGAAATTAAACTTAAGCAAATTAAGAAACAGCTTAAAAACATAATTATCATTAACTAATAAATTAAATCGTAATAAATAAGGACATCTGTGGCAGCCCTAATCGGCACATTGTATAACGTACAAGTATATACCTTCGCAAAGCGCAGATGACTCACGTGATCAGTAAATATCACCAATTGAATACCTATCTGGCGCAGAATGATTCAACTCAAGTATTTTCTCAGTACATACTTTTACATTCGCAGAAAGTAAATATTATTTCACAACGACAGCCGCAACGATAATTGAACATCCTTTTTATGTGAATCTTATGGTCTATTGATTATTTTATTAGTTCGGTAGGCAGCGGCTTGACTCTGCCCCTGGCATTGCTGAAGTCCATGGGCGACAGTATCCACTCACCATCAGGTGGGCCATATTATTATGCTCATCTGCCTACACAAGCAATAAAAAAATTGGAGTATTATCTTTTAATACTGTCCAAGAAAGTTGACTATCGAAGTCGCCGCTACGCAGGGGCACCAGAAATGCCAAGAACGCAATCAATCAACTACCTGGTATAAGCAATTTTGCCTAAACCTAGTCAGAGCCGTGAGCGAATACTAGTATAGATAAAATATGTGAGGTACTCTTCGAATTCGTTAAATTGGCTATAAATTCGATTGTTTTAATCTCGTTTTATGAAACGAATACAGACGGTGGACGGCCCCAGGCAATGGATGGCATATCACATGGTACATAGTTCTTACAACAATGTGCAGTATTTGCAACGAACGCCTTAACTAGTAGAACTATTATCACGATCTCTTAAAGTGGCCCCGGCATAAATCATCAGCACTACGACCTTTCTTTATTTCCGGAAACGATTTCCCTACGTTCGGTATGGATAATAACATATTCATCGTTGACTTCCTTGCAACATACAATCTTTTCCGATTAAATGTCGTGCCAACTCCATCAACTTCCACACTATATTTAGAACTAGAATGTTCTGAAGAAGTAAGAACCCAGTCATATTTAAATAAAGAGCAAGCGTCAATATTTTTAGTATGGGTTGCACATAATGAAACAATAAAACTTCATTCACTTTACTAACATTTTGGTGATTTTAAGAAAATATGACTGCAGTGAAATAATTTACTTTCTAAAACTGAAACTGATCGTGATCGGTGGTATAGGAATCAAAGAATTAAGATAATGAACCGATCAAAATGCATTAAAAATAAAAAAAAGATTGCGGTTTTTTTAATTCGCGGTGCATGTTAAAACATTGTCAATGTTTTCAGTATTTCGGGTGAGGATCAGAGTTTGCGGTGAGACTTCGTATCGTCTTTAATCTCTAAATTACAATAAAAGCTCCCTGAAATTATTTGAATGTATCAAGTTCACGGGACATTTCAACACTACGTTCAGTGTTTTTTTTATTTTATTTAAAGTGTTTATTTACAATACTTACTTCTCCTCTGACCGTAGTTTTTGCTGCTCGTGTTGCAAGTGAGAAAGTCTAGCACACAGATTGGTATCTATGTGATGAACCATGAGTCATGACTGCTAGATACTAATAATTACATAAGACAGTGGAACCCATCTGTAGAGGCTCTTAACATACCCAGTACTTAAGGCAAGAATAAAAGTTAAGTAGCAAAATAATGGAATTACCAGTACTCCTCCTCTGCTACTACTACGGATGGATGATTAACATGTCAAGATATCCAAGATCACGCACCCATTGCCAATAAAGTTCCCAGTTGAATAAGTGGTTTTGTCATTTTTCGGAATAAAAATGGATATGTTATGATCAAAATATTTGATAATTACATTAATGGACGTATTGTTGTTTCCCTACAGCCCTTGGTTAATATTACTTATTACACAGACCATTTAATGATTCATTCCATAATTCAAATAAATAGTTCTGACTGTTACAAAGGTATTTGTGCAAACGTAGAAAGTAGATACAACTAGGTAACGTGGCTTAGTAGTACTTAGTTTCAGTACTAGATGTTTACAAACCTGTTTTCAAGTTTGTTTACCTCGCAAGCCAATGTTTATTTACTTTCGTTGGTCTCTCTGACACCAGAGTTGGATAGAATCTTGACTTTAGAATACGCTATTGTATGCATTCACTACATACTACACTACATTAGTTTGGTTTAGCAATTTTAGGTGCCTTATCACACACCATCACCTTTGCATTAAATATTACGATTTCGTTTTTATACTAAGAACCTTTTTATATTTAACTACTACTTAGAGTTTGTTTATGTTATTGTATCAACAATCGCGGAGGTCTTAATTGATCGTAATAAAAATAATGCTTTTTCGATGCTTAATATTGGAGATCCATAGAGTTAGTGTTGTACTTAATAACTCCATGTTGAGATCATATTGAAATGATTGCATAAAATACTCAGTTAATATTCGTTCATATTCAATTTGTTACTTTAAAAAAATACTAAACTATATTTTGGAGTATTCGTTTCAATTTAAAGGTACCTACCAAATTTCATTTTCATTAGGACGTTTCAAGGCAGCATGGAACCGGGGTCGCGTCGGTGACTCACTCACCGCTTTCTACCACCATCGGATAACCAGCGGTCGATGACCCTTCCGTCCTTCACTTCCCACCCGTAGCGTAAATTTTAATTTTTAACATACTATTTTGCAAAACAGTTCTTATCTACCAGAAGTTATATTTTGCAGTTAATTCAGTTTGAAATCGTCGTGGCCTAAAGGATAAGACGTCCGGTGCATTCGTAGGTATATAAAGGTGTTCGAATCCCGCAGGCGGGTACCAATTTTTCTAATGAAATACGTACTTAACAATTGTTCACGATTGACTTCCACGGTGAAGGAATAACACCGTGTAACGAAAGTCAAACCCGCAAAATTATAATTTGCGTAATTACTGGTGATAGGACCTCTTGTGAGTCCGCACGGGTAAGTACCACCGCCCCGCTTATTCCTGTCGTGAAGCAGTAATGCATTTCGGTTTGAAGGGTGGGGCAGCCGTTGTAACTATACTGAGACCTTAGAACTTATATCTCAAGGTGTGTGGCGCATTTGCGTTATAGATGTCTATGGGTTCCAGTAACCACTTAACACCAGGTGGGCTGTGAGCTCGTCCACACATCTAGGCAATAAAAAAAAACATCGATGATCTTATAAATTGCATGTACTATACAACGGCAGGTGATATTCAATAGCGGATCTCTCGAGGCTGTCTGTTTTGATTTAACAGTGCTGCTAGCCCACTAGGTCTCTCGCCGGATCTTTACAGTGGGTCGCGATTCCGATCCGGTGGTCGATTCTGTGAAGCACTGCTTTTACTAGGGCTAGTGTTAGCAAATTCTCTCAGGTTGAGTCCGTGAGCTCACCTACCCGTCAGGACGTAGCTGGAATAGCCTCTTAAGCTACCAGCGAATAGGTAGGGGAAAAAAAAGCTGGTATCCTTAAAATTAACAAGCTTCTCTTTATTTAATAATCTCATAACTAAGTTTTGTCGTAATACTGCCGAAAAATGGATAGCTAGAATATTCGAGAATTTATCGATGACGGTATTTATGCATGCTTTATAATTTGACTAATGCTGCTAATTTTGTGATTAAACACGTTTTTATGTTTTCTAATCTCGAAACTCTCTTTTTGGCAACTGAAACTAAAATATTAATGTTAATATCTAATAAAAGTAATTATTACTGTAATAATTATATTATTAGAATAAGATAAAAGTATAAGTCGATTGTGCAATTGATCAGAATTAGTAGGTGTTGTAGCAACCCTATTGCGTCAGACAAGGAAACGGTTCTCAGTTCTGGGCGACCTCCAAAGCAAGTGCGAAATAACCAAAACAAAACGACACTGAGCTGAACGAGCTCCGAATACATCCGAATCGAACGGTAGTGATGAGGCAATCATCGATTATATGAATGGAAAAATAAAATCCAATTTAAAGTTAATGTTAGATCGCGATATATGTACGTCAAATGAAACTCGGTCTTAACCCCTCAAGTTACTGAATGTTTTCAAGTGTGAGACAGTTATTAAAAGACGCCACGCCATTCAGTAATTTGGCAGATACTTACCTACCTATGGGTGAGTCACTCTGGCTTCTATTGAGGAGCACAAAGCGTGAACTTTAGATGATATGGTTACCTCAATGACAGAATACGAGGGCAACGGCCTTTGCAATATTTTACAGTAGCGACAGGTAAATGTTACTTTAGATTAAATCGTGCTACTCCAAAATGTATCAATAATGTATTTTGTTGAAAGGTGTCAGAGTGTTTTATGTTGAGTTATCATTTAAAGATTTTCGCGTACACGCTGTTTTCAGTTGTTTTTTATTGTGGTATATGAGAAAACGAGTCTCCTTGTTATGGAATAGATATCAATGTGAAATTCTCCACCCACCTACATACGTGTGGTTGACGCCTCCACTGTATAACGGCTAGTCCACCGTCCAAATCAGAATATATGATTGATTCGCGACAAATAGAGGCAGAATTATGGTACGTACCCTTACGGGCTCCCAATAAGCCCAATCACCTGTTTTAACGTGGCATAAAGTCGACTGTGATTTATCCAAACCATCTAAAGACAAAAGACATTGAAAACACGAAAATTGTCCACTTGCCCAAACCGTTTTACTTTTTAGATTCGAGTTATTCCCTTGATAATTGAAAAGCCAAGCTGGGTATAGTAGAAAAACGCGAGAGAATAGTTTTTATGACTTTAACGACTTGTTAATAAACGTGGTAAATCATTCGAATACACCATGTTACGTTTTCTACGTTAATAGTCAAAAATGATCGAAAGAGACGTGAAAAGTAAAAAGATTGTTTATTGTTTTGTTAGGAATGGACGACGCATTAGGCCAGTTTCCTCTCACCACTAGAGAGTACAATCACTACACGCCGCTTCTACAGTGGGGTGGTGCGGTCGACGTCTATACAGAACTTTCGTGTGGGGCCAGTTCATGACCGTGAGAACAGCGAAGCGAAATGCTATCCCCGATGCATGTACTCGCTGCTAAATCCTAGCGGTTACTCGACCTCCTTGCCTGTTGCGTACTGCGGTTATAGTGTGGTCAGAGTAGAAATACCAAATTTCGACGATTTGTACTGGATGCTTGGTTAGATGGCTAGGCGATCCCATAATTAGCCTTCCACTGTCATGAAGATTTAATCGGTCATCGGGGACTGGTTGTATGGTGTGCACTCACATTGAGGCTAACAGAGGCTTGCTAGCTTGCTGACCTGATGCGTATTGTTTACGCTCAGGATTACACGCTTACAGGGCAGACCGAGAGGTCTAGTGCACAATCAGAAACTGACTGGTCACTGTCTGGAGTTTTGACAGCAGTGCTTGGCAGCAACGACCCATGGCGAGTAATGCACGACTTCTGCGACTGCATTATATTGCAGAAATAGACAATGAAAGAGAGTCTTCTCACTGCATTAAGTCGTTGTGTTGGGGAGAATATAAAAGTCTTGTCCGAATCTCAATTTGAGAACCGACGAGAGAGGTCGAGAAGACGAGGAGTAAGCTATTTTACACGCAAATGCAACCGGGTAGCGGAACACTGCGTCCCCGACTCGTGGTGGATCTGATGCTAAATAAGCCGTTGCAAGATATCAGCTAAAATAATAAACTCAATGATAGGCGTCAGTAACTCTACTTTTTGTGCAACTTTTTCGACAGAGGTTACCCAATGTGACAGAACTTTTGAAATTCAGTCTCTGAACAAGAGTCAAATTACAGCAATCCAAAACATTAACGGTTCACTGGTTTCGTACTCGAAACAGGTGAAGACACGTACCCCATGAAAAAGGAAAATGTAAGCCTGCCTTTAAATTTGCGTCGTCTTGCCTGAACATATTCTATCTATCTACGGTAGCATAGAACATTTAGCAAATCGTGGATATTAATGACTAGACAGGATAGCTATTCTGAGGCCTCGCAGCAATTAGTCTATAGTATTTTTTTTTGTTGCATAGATGGGTGGACGGGTTCACAGCCCACCTGGGGTTAAGTGGTTACCGTAGTCCATAGACATCTATAACGTAAATGCCGCTACCCACTTGAGATACGAGTTTTAAGGTCTTACTATAGTTACAATGGCTGTCCCACCCTTCAAAACGAAACGCGCTACTGCTTCACGTCAGAAGTAGACAGGGTGGTGGTACCTAACCGGTTTCTGCGGACTCACATGAGGTCCTACCACCAGTAATTAATATAGACGAATATATTAAAGGGTATAAAAGTTGGAAGTGATGAATAATTAAACACTATTAGAGCGACACATCAAAACCAGCCAAATTTCTAGTGGTCGGGCGTATTGTAAACTCGCCCGTGTGGGCAGCACCCATAAGTCTATTTCTGTCGCGTCCCGTCATTGATGAGAGAAACGGCTGTTATCTGATACAATTGAGATTTTAACTTCATGTTTGTGGGTAGCGGCGATCACGTTGTGATGACTATAGAGTCCGATTTTACAAGAAGTGGTCTGCGAAAACTTTGCACATCTTCCAACAAAATCACTTCTAAAACGACTAGTGATTTCGCATTAAACTTAAACACAATTTTGTTGAGACTGGTGATTAATTAACCACGATTAGGTACTGACTGTACCGATGTGCGAAAACAGGGAAAAGGATTTATCGAAGAAAACCGTTTTAACATGGCATTAAATTTATTGAAGTATAAAAGTATAAATTACAATAAAATTCTCATTATAAAAACAATACTACGTGATAATAATAATACGTTGGCAGTGGATACCGACTTACCAAAGTTGATTTATAACTAAACCGATACAGTGGAAGTAATTCTAGAAGTTTCCATTTTTGCATTAAGTACATTTTGTTAATAATCTTACAAACGAATTCAATTAAAAACTAATATTATGACATTTACTTTGGAAATCTATAATATCATTATAATAGCTAACAAGTAAAAACTTAAACATGTTTAATAATACACAACCTAAACACGATAGAAATAGAGTTTCGTTTACACGTAGCGAGGAAAGTTCCAAGGTTTTTTAGTTACGTTAATAATATGTCAATCAAAATAGCTACACGATTAATAAAAAAATGTAGATTTGTTTATTTTCCAACCAAAATACAATTTAAGTTACGATTATTAAACTTTGAAATTAAATATTTGAAATTTTAAAATTCTCAATTGTATGATGACTAAAAGAACAGCAGTTCATGTTACATTTAAAAACCATAAAGACTATATTTATTTAACATTATATTTTAATACCTAGTAAATTCAATAGCTTTACTTTTACATTAATTTGCATTATATTACGTAAAAGCTTACGTTTGGAATACAATAATATTTCTATTTACAAATGCGTATTCAAAGCATTCAAGAGATTCTATTAAAAATGAAATAAACGATTACTTTCTTACATCTAAAATTAATAATATTTATGGACGGAATTTCAAAGAGTAAAAAGAGTTCAAAGAGTCAAAAATAAGCACCTTATCGAAACAGGCTTAAATCGATAGTGACGCGAAGATGCTTCGTATAAAAGCTTATAGCTCCGGAAGAAAAGCTTCCGATATCAAGATTAAAATCTATAGAAGCATCGACTTTTGGTAGTATAAAGCATCGCCCTTTCCATAAGTAACACGATGCAAAGTTTTTTGTCTCTTTCTCTCGTGTTTTCACGTAACTGACAATGCAAACACACAAAAGCCTTATCACTATTTATATAATGATAACGTTGTAACTTGCGATGGCGGCAGGTGCCATTTCGCTGTGTTTTGATGTCCATGGATGTTATAAGCTCACCAAGAAGTGGTCCGTAAGCTCGTTTGCCTTCGAGATCGTTAAAAACCTAAGATTAAGCCCTAGCGCTTTTAATGTATCCATAGCATTTTCGGTGTCCACGAGCGGCGAACTTCTTATTTAATGATGGGTCACGCATCTACATCGACAACATTAAAAAGCATGACAACTTACACTTTTTAAGTTTGACCGACGAAATTCATGGCTCAAGTCGAGTCAACTGGGTTACCAGAGCTCACAGATGATATCCAACTTAGGTGCTACCATACATGCTGAGATACGAGACCAAAGCCGTAAATTGGTACTATCTTTCAAACCAAAACTCTAGAAAGCTTCACGACAATTAGATACGTTCCGTGATTTGATTATTCGAATCAATCTCATGATTTGGTCTGTGTAATTTCCAAAAAATCTCAAAAAAACATAGGAATTTTCCCGAATAATACGAAAATATCTTGATCATACAAATTACAAAACTACAGGTTTATTTTTCACTAGAATACGATAACTCTATGGGAGCTCTAATTGGAGAAACAAACACTTACAAAAGTTCCTTCACAAAAGAAACCTGCCATAGATTTGATTCAAGATATAAATCTCGACATCACGACCATTATATCGTGTGCGTGTTAAAAGATACACTAGACCTCATTTAAGTTGCCTAAATACATTGGATTTAAGGAATGAATTGTTTAGTTTGTAAAGACGTACACGTGGGCTGTCTGGATAGTCCTTCGGAGGTGCGGCTTCACGATCACGTGAAGCAGTTGTCTTCGTCTGCGTGGTCGGAGCAGTCGATGGTGCCGTCGCAGAGTTGGGCCAGCGTGATGCAGCGCCCGTCCACGCAGCGTAACTCCCCGGTGGGACAGGGCGACACATGCGCGCTGGTCGACCCTCCCCGCGGTCCGGTCGGCAGATCGTCACTCCTCGTCCCGCCCTTATTCATTTCAGGCGATTCTTCTAACTCTTCCGCCTTTTCCGATTTCGATTCGGCTTCCGCTTTCTGTTTTAGTATTGTCATCGGTTGTCAGTATTGGTTAAGTCTGCGCTTGGCTTGGATGGTCCGTCTCGTGTCCGACCCAAAAAAGCAAGCTTGGGTCGAAATTTCTAAATAAGATCTACCCTACTAAAATTTGCCCTATAAAGCTTAATGCTTGACAGAATGAATGAAGTACCATTTAGTACCATAGAAGTACCATAATACAAGCCCTGACACTAGTAGGAATTGCTAGAGATGTTTCTTATAATTAACTCTTGGAATGTCTTTTTCACCGACCTCAAGACATCCAAGACAACTTTATAATTTGAACAGCACCAGAGACCGGTAAACGGTAGGCCGCGGCTTGGCTTTGCCCCTAGCATTGCTGACGTCTTAGAGCGACGGTAACCACTTACCATCTGGTGGGCCGTACGCTCGTCTGCCTACACGGGCATTAAAAAAAAGACCGTGGTCAATACAATAATTATAAAACTTCACTCTAATATCCTGACCAGCATCTACAGAAGATAAAAATTCAATTAAATGTTCTTTTTACTATTTAAGCGTGTTCTTTTAGTTTTCAAACTGGATACATACATTATTATATTTCAGTTAAATGAGTGAATGGCTTTAGCACTTGGTAATAAGTGTTTACTGGAAACCCTTGAACATAACTTTGCGATCAGAGATCGAAGTGTCGATTGTGTTGTTAAACCTTGTTAATGTTTGTAGGCAGCGGCTTGGCTCTGCCCCTGGCATTGCTGAAGTCCATGGGCGACGGTAACCACTCACCATCAGGTGGGCCGTATACTCGTCTGACTAAAAGGGCAATAAAAAAAAAATAACGAATTACATTCCTACCTTTAGTAGAGCCGCTCCATTGATAACCCTCTCCAGTTTGCTGATGGACTGATCGAGTCGCGTGGGGGCCGGGGCGCCGCCTCCCGCGTCTTTTTCTATAGACGACTTCGGTTTGGTCATCTGCGATTTCGCAATCACCCGCTTAGCGGGCTGTTCTTTAGGTTCTTTCTTCAGGTCTTCGAAGAATCCGAGGTCTCCGACATTCACGTCTTCCTCGGAATCTCCATCGTCAGCGTTCTGTGTTGTTCTCTCGTTGTCTTGCGAGGAGTGTTTGGTGACGGGAGCTGTGGTTGTTTGTGTATTGTTATGTCTGGTTTGGATTGTATGCGGCATATTTCGGTTGTAGGGCGTCAGTCGGGACAGCGAGGGTCTTCGTGTGAAATTCCGTTTGAGGGAGTTGCTGCTGTCGCTTGTGACCAAGAGCTCTTTGCTGCTTTCATTCTCACCTGAAACAAAGTTTTTATGTGATTTAATTCAACGATATGAATAGGATATTGTTTTTACTTTACTTTTAGGGAAACTCTTTTTTAAATATGTTTCTCAGAAAAGTAATGTAAGCTCTCTAGCTCTTTTATTCGTTTTTATAGTAATGCTTTCGAAATGTAGGTAAGTTATTGACTTGGTTTTGATGCGACAACAATAAGAACAAAATCAACAACGTTTTTTGATAATGTGTATTTTATTTGGTTTGAATATTGGTACTTTTTGTTGGTTATTGTATTAATAATCCGAGTGCTGTAAATACGTAAATATTTGTTACATTTTTTTTTTTAAATTAAAAGCGTCATGTAATCTTGAAAGGTTTTTATTAGATTATAATTCCAAGCCTACGTTGACTTGAATACAATGTTCGAACATCTTTAAATATACATAGATTTTAACAACAAATTCAATTTTTTAAATAACAAATTCAATTTGTATTTCAAGGTTAGAAAATTATTTATAAAAAATTAAGAAAAAAACACAAAAAATACATTTCAATTTAATATCTTCAAGTCATTTATTTTTTGAGTTTTCTTCTTTTGTATTATTGTATTTTTTGTATTTCTTTTTAGGTATGCTAATTTTAAAATAAATTTTAGAAGAAGAAAAAAAAGTTGAAAGAAATCGAATTTGATATTTACAAAATTGAATTTGAAGTTTATAAAATTTATTTTTTTTATTGCTAAGTGGTTACTGGAGCCCATAGACATCTACAACGTAAATGCCGCCACCCACCCTGAGATATGAGTTCTAAGGTCTCAGTATAGTTACCACGGCTGCCCCCGCCCTTCAAACCGAAACGCATTACTGCTTCACGGCAGAAATAGGCAGGGCGGTGGTACCTACCCGTGCGGGCCCACAAGTGGTCCTACCACCAGTAATACCTACAGTGTACCTACGTCTTTTGACCTCATCCTTTGACTCCAGTAGATATATATGTAATTGTATATTGTTAATCCGCCCTTAGCGGATCTCTAAAAAGGAACATTGAAATCTTCACGATCGCCAGTTACGTCCTGTCTGTCAAACGATCATGTTTATGGCGTATAAATAAATAAGGTAATTAATTAAATTAAATCGACGCTTCGTTCACATGTTTGAAGGGTTTTAATTTTACCTACCCGTGCGGACTCACAAGAGGTCCTACCACCAGTGAGAATTGTAATTAAAAAAATTGTAATTAAAAACCTATATATCAGTGGATTTTTTTATTATTATTGGGTCATAAAAATTGAACCTGTATTGTGTGAGTATTGTCGTCCGTGTGAATTCTGCATTCTGTTCGGTCTGCGCACGGCGGGTGCGGGCGCGGACCCGGCCGGCTCCTCGCCCGCCACCACGGGGCTGCCGCACACCTCGACGTCCTCGTCTTCCCCGTTAGAGCAGTCCGCGTACCCGTCGCAGAGCCAACGCTTCTGTATACATCCCCCGGACGGACACCTGTCGTGTTAAATTAACAAGGATAATAATCAGAACTTTGAATGAAGTTTTGTTGTTTGTTGACCCAGAAGAAACATGAGATTTGAAGTCAAAGTCTCAACTAATTATATAATAATAATAAAATCATTTATTGCCCTTCACATTAAATAAAATAAAATACAAATAAAACAAAAGAAAAAAAGAGAAAAAGGCAAAAGGAGGTGGCTCAGCTATTGCTGTCCAAGGTCGATAAATTGAACAGCGCTGATTTTCAATCACCCCCGTTTCCCATTGGTTCACTGCGGGAACGAGAGCTAGGTACGTGTGTACAGACTTAGAACATGGTATAAACTAGTATAAAAATAAATAAAAACACAAAACAAAAATCAAATTAAATGGTGAACCCGAATACAAAACATACATAAGCACACACAGTAATAACAACCTTTTTTTTTTTTTTTTTTTTTCGGGTAGAGGGCCGAACCTCCTACGAGGTCCCCGCGCAAAAGGGGCGCGCGGGGTATGTGAGACTCTACGATCTGCATGGTGTTATGAGCAGACCGCGGGACCAAGGATTTTAGGGCCCACCCACTAAACGACTCCCCTGCACTCTTACACCCGACGTCCGATCCCCTCCGAGGTCAGAACCCGGATGAGGTAGGGGGGTTACCGCGGTCAACACTACAACCAGACGGCGCGGCTCACCCCAAGGACGCCCAGCCGACGGAGCCTTCGAGGCGAATCGAAGGCTCTGAAACGTCGGCCGTCTCAGTACGGCAGCCCGTCGGGCCGCCCAGACGGTGCCGCTGGTGTCCCGGAATACCCCGCTGGACCAGAACCAGCCTGCCGGGTCGGGACGCGATACACCGTCGACCGGTCGCTCTATTTACTCCATGGCAGCGCGCTAGAGTGCTGGTAGCGCGCCGCGCGGCCTCACCCCCTCAGGTCGCCCCTTGACCTTCACCGGGGGACAGTAATAACAACCTGTGGGCAGCCTACAACGAAACAACAAAGAAAATTAAATTAAATAAAGCACAATAATACTATTACTATTGCTGGCAAGCAGCACAGCATTTACACTTGTACATTATTAAAAATAATTCTATTAAAAGAAAATGTTGACAAGCAAGGATTAAGTAGTAACTATAAATTAAATTAGTACTTATACAACTGTATTTATACTGTATCAGGTGTCCCACATATACATATCGAAAGCTTGACTGTATTGCAGCAGAAATATGCAGGTCAGGCGTAGCTATCTAATAGGACCCCTAGTACCGGTGTAATTAAAATTGAAGTCATCGTGACCTAAAGGATAAGGGATAAAGAACGTTTGGCGCATTCGTATTGAGCGATGCGACCATGCGGCTGTTCAACTCCCGGTACAGATTTTGGTAATGAAATACGTGCCGATCCCCACGATGAAGAAATCACATCGTATAAAAAAATCAAACCCGTTAAAAATCTAATTTGCGTACCTACTGGTGGTAAGGCTACTACGCACCTAAACACCACAACTTTGCTTCGAAGGGCGGGACAGTTTAGACTTAGACCTCATGTCTCGGTATGGTATCGTTGCGATGTCTATGGACTTCGGTAACCATTAACACCAGTCGAGGTAAAAAAAAGTTCTCTAGGTTTTTTTTATTGCCTTTGTAGGCAGACGAGCATACGGCCCACCCGATGGTAACTGGTCACCGTCGCTCGTGGACGTCAGCAGTGCCAGGGGCAGAGCCAAGCCGCTGCCTACAATAAGGTAAGGTAATCCTGTCGGAGTTGCGGTAGGAAGAGCGTTACCGGAACTCGCGGGTGTCGCATTGGACGCAAGTCGCCTCGTCTTCTCCGCTGAGGCAGTCCCGGGTCCCGTCGCAGATCCAGTCCCTCGGGATGCAGGATCCGTCGCCGCAGGTCATCTCTCTCGGGTAGCACGGCGTCTTGGCTGCTATACAGTTGTTCTTGAAATATTGCTGACAATTGAACGCCGGGGATAGGTCTCGGGGGATCAGCCCGTCACAGTTGTCAACGATAGCTGGAAATTAACAAAAAAAAAACGCCTTTAAATCTAACATTCCATAAGGTTCGTAGGGAATACGGTATTCAATTAAAATATGGGACGCGTCATAATTCTTGTACGTTCAATATTTGGTTTAAAATTCACATCGTTGTCACTTTCTCCGCATATCATGTGAGCCGTGCTCACGAGTGCTCACACCAGGCAGCTTTCGGCCCACCTGGTATTATTTTTTTCCTGGAGTATGGCATGTAGGCATTACTAAATAAATGGACATGAAGTCAAAAATGGTCAATTCTATTGTTTAATTCACGTTTGTAATAGGTCAAAATAGGGGAGATGTCCTTACACGTGCGGGCTCACACTGCGCTCTGTAACTAATCATTCCGCAAATTACATTATTTGCGGGTTTCATTTTTATTAAACGATGTTATTCCTACGTTGTGGGAGTCGGCAGGTATATCACGAGCAAAATTTGTAACAGTCTGCGAGATTTGAACACCGACATAGTCACATAGTTCGATGCGAATGCACCGGACGTGGTATCCTTTAGGCCACGACGACTTAAAATGTGCACCGGTAGTGTAAGACGCGGTAAGTTACCACTGACCTACCTATTTCTGCTTCAAAACCATCACGCGTTCTAGTTTGCTAGGTGGAACAATTGTTACAAAACATACATTTGAGACTTCGACTTCAATAGATTCATGATTAAATCGTGGTAGGGCGTAACTATATTTAATCAGCTTCGAAACAGTTCGGCAAAGTCAAAACACAACATAAACTCTACATCATAGATTTTTACCAAAGCAATGATTATATTATATAAATTAGTTACCTATAGTTTTAATCGTTTAAAAAATAAGTAGGTACTATTGATACCTTTGCAAAGATTAAAGCATGGCAATTTCGGTGGATACGGAGGCGGGTTGCATTCAGGTTCGAGTAGAGCGCAGACAAAGTGCCTCACACGGTCGCTGCAGTTAGTGGCCACCAAGTATTCTATCTGCGGTAGTAAGGCCGTGATCTCTATTCCACCGACTGAAGCTGCGTTTCCTGCTAAGTCGTAGGGCAGCACTCCACGGCACAGAGGTATGTGGGTCGAATGACACTGCGGCACTGGAATAAATAAAAAATATTTGCAATTTAAAGTTAAAATAAACGATCATCACCAGATATGAAATCCCCAAAGTGTTTGGTGCATTCGTGCGACACAGAATATTGGTCCGTTTTTAAAAAAAATCAATCACTTACATATTATGTTTTCATTTATCAAAATTCACCGCATGCACCCGTTTTAATTGGAGTAAAATATATCCTTACCTTCGTAATTAATGTTAGTTGGATATTTTTTGGTAGTAGCGTCGTCACCATCCCGCCAAGTCGGAAGCGTGGGTGAGACCCTAGTGTTGTACACTGAACTTTGCGTGGTAGATTTAATTTTTTCCGCATCTTCCATAGAAATGCCGAACAATTTCGAGTGACCAGACGTAAAGTTAACATTAGATTTCACCGGTTGCTCGCCGTAGTATTCTTGCACTTCGAGAGGTATCTCGGATGACGCTTCGACATCTTGTACTCCGTTTGGAAGTTGAACGAAGTTTTGTTTGTAAAGTGATGGGCGATGTTTCGAAGACGCTTCTTCGATCTTTTTCGTGGTTTGTTTCTCTTCGTAATTCGTAAAATCGTTAACCGTTTCAGCTCTGAAGATAGATTCCGTGGTTGTAGGGATTGCGGTGACGTCCCTAAAGTATACTTCTAAGGGTTTTTCAGGTTTTTGAGTGATATGTGGTTTGAGTGTTGAGTCTTCGTGAAATGTGTTCGTTTCGTTAATTACTTTCGGCGTTCTCAATTTATCTTTATCAACCCTTTCATTCCCGTATTGCACCTCTGGAGTGATATGACTCGGGAATATTGGTGCAACCGGCAGCACCCTTTTAGGATCCGTTTCCGTAATTGTATCAATTATAGCGGTAATATCGTAACTCTTGTCATTATCAGCATCGTAAAAGTCTATTTCGGATGGTTTCGTTCCTGCAATAATATTCATTTTACCATTCACACAAAACAATGCTAATCTACATTACAATAACGTGAAAATACATATTATGAAAATAATGTGCGTGTACACGGTACTTTGTTTCAGCTGCTCGTGAAATAAATTTAATGCCAGTTTGTGAGTCAGTGATCTTAAATATAATGTATGGTTCCACTAGAAAAATAAAATTAAACTCACCGCTTCTGGTATATCAATCTTATTACTAAATATGCTTACATTAAGAGACAAGTTCAAACAAAGGTCACTTAATGTTAAATTATTACTGGTGTCCATAGCTGTCACAACGAGAGAGCCACCGTTCATATTAAGATATGAGGTTGAAATCTTAATGGTAGAATTGTGTCTCGCCCATCTTTTTCTTCCTACCTATGCTGATAGCGTTGAGAGGCTATTTCAGCTTCACCCTAACATGTAGGTGAGCTCACGGGGCTCAAACCGGAGTGTTGCTAACACTGGCCCTAGCAAGAGCAGAGCTTCGCAGAATCTACCACTGGATCGGAAACGCGACCCACTGAGAAGACCCGGCGACAAACTCAGTGGGCTGTGTCTATGGGTTACGTCGCCCATCAATTATAACGCATGATTGCCGTACGGCAGTCAGTGAGTAGTCAGAGCAGAGTTACCCAGTCCTGGGGTCACACAAAAATCGAGTACTTTAAGCCAGTACTCAGTTAGTAACTAAGAAAATTTATAAGTTTTTTTGGTTTTGCAGGTATGATTCTAATAAGAAGATGAACTGTATTCCGTGGTTTCAACTGCATTAAATTTAGAATTAACGCCGTAGCGTAAATTTATTTAGTTTCTAGTGACCTAAGTGAACATGTTATCTATTCCAACAGATTATTCTGTAATCGTTTTGATACAAATAACTTGGAATTAGTTCGTTCTAATATCCAAATTTTACGTAATACACGCACCGTGCTTTGTATAGACTGATACCGGTTAAATTAAGCATGACAATTATAGTTATTTTAATAAATTTAGGATCAAGTCAATCACCAACTTAATCATAATGATTAAAAAATATTCAATGTGCTTTTGTTGGACTGTGATCTAAAATATCCATGTAAATTCCTTTATCAAAAAAGTTTTAATATTTTGTTCGGTTTATCAGCGTCATTACCTAATATCTACCTCCTATCCATCTCTCCTACTTCTTTTTTAATTCTCTCTTTCTTTTTTTAGAGTAATATTATACAACCCAATCATATATGCAGTTGTCAATCACATCAACATAAGAATTGACCCCTACCTCATTCACCAAAACTCACGAATCATCGAGACTTACTAACCAAACACGCGTATAAGTACGCATACACCAACCTATTAAATAAATCGTTGCTAATTTAAAAATATAAGCATGCCAAGAAAATTGTAGTACTAATTTATTAAAATATTTTACCGGAAGAGAAAATGGCACTTTTCTCCATAAAAGTAAGAACCAAACCGGAATTTCGTGCTAAAAACAAATGGTTTAAATGCACACAAAGTAAACTTTTATTAGTTTAAAATCCAAATAAGTTACCCTGTGTTTGAGCACGATCATTGTCATTCTTCTTGACTTTACTCTCTTCAAATTTGTGAGGTAATACATTATTGTGTGCTCTCGCAGCTTCCCAAGTAGTTCCATTAACAGAGTCTACATCAATGTCGATCGTATCTGAAAAACAAAGTAAAATATTTTTACTGATGAGCAAATCTAGTAACTGTCTCAGATAGGTTTTGCGAGGCATTTACACTAAGGCGCGATAACCGCTCGCGGTATTTGCCTTACGTACATACGTATATATTTCAATATAAAGTACGATTAAGTTTGTTTTTATAAATATGTATAAAGTATGTTTTTTTATTTTTTATTGCATTGATGGATGGACGAGCTTACAGCCCACCTGGTGTTAAGTGGTTACTGGAGCCCATAGACATCTACAACGTAAATGCGCCACCCACCTCGAGATATAAGTTCTAAGGTCTCCGTATAGTTACAACGGCTACCCCCACCCTTCGAACCGAAACGCATTACTGCTTCACGGCGGAAATAGGCGGAGTGGTGGTACCTACCCGTGCGGACTCCCAAGAGGTCCTACCACCAGTGATTACGCAAATTATAATAATATGTATTTATATATACGGGTATGTTGTAACAAAAGAAACGTAAGAAATATTGTATACGGAGCATTACTATTATTTGCGTAATTACGGTGGTAGGGTGTGTTGTAAATGGAATATATCCGGTATTATCTATTCTGCTAATTTATGTCGCAAAGAAAATTCATAATAGATTTGAGTAACAATTTTTTTCCTAACTATTCGCTGGTATAGCCCATTAGGCCTATTCCAGCTAATCACAGGCTAGTAGGTGAGCACACGGGCTCAAATTGAGAGACTTGCTAACACTGGTCCTAGCAAGAACAGTGCCTCACAGAATCTACTAGCGGATCGAAATCGGGACCCACTAAGAAGATCCGGCGAGAAACTCAGTAGGTTATGTCTATGGGGAACCTTTCAATAGCAAAAATATCGAAAGCTCGACACCTATCTGTGAAATAAGAAACATAACTTATGTATATTACGTTAACAATGATGTTATCAATCTAAAGTAGTTCGATCTGTCTGTTACGTTTTCGCGTCCAGTCGTTGAATCAATTACTATATACAATTATATTAGAAAATCATCGGTATGTACCAATAACAACTGTGAAAAATTCTATCCGACGAATTAAGCTTTACACGAAAGCATACAATATGAACGAAGAAGCAAGTCTAAAACTGTTTATTCTTTTATTTAAGACTAGCGACCCGCCCTCGCTTCGCTTCGGAAACATTAAAACACACATGAAACCAAAAAAATAAAATAAAAAAAAATAAAAAAAAGTAGCCTATGTTCATCAGGGACAATGTCGGCTTCTGATGGAAAAAGATTTTTTCAAATCGGTCCAGTAGTTTCGGAGCCTATTCGAAACAAACAAACAAACAAATCTTTCCTCTTTATAATATTAGTATAGAGTATAGAAGTATAGATGTCGGTGATTATGGTCGATATTCGAACACTGATCGAACGTTGGTTACTTACTAATTATTTTTCTAAGGTAAACATTACAAATTCAACGAAACTCTGGGATTCCGATGCTCATGAATTCCACTAGGATTTTCAAAACAAATATCGAATGTTGAATTTCGTTAACAGAATTATCGGGTACGTTAATCAACGTGCCAATAGCCAGACGAGACGGACGAGGCGTTCATTAATTATTTTTTGGTTATGTTCGGAATTTTGAATAATTAGTGGAGCTTTTCACTGTTAGAGAAACTCATTCGGAAGTAAATTAACAGAACGATAGATAAAAACTTCGTCAGACAGCATTTTAAATCAGTCACTTTTCAAACCCAGACAAGGCTAATGAGTTTATATAAAAGCACGAGTAAGGAACTAGAATGTCACCAAACTAGATTTTTTTAATAGATTTCCATATCGTTAACTCTAATCAGATACAGTAAAATTCGGCGGCTTTTTTCTTTTCTTTACTCTTAATAAATAAAACTTATTGCTTAATTATCTGATAGAATTTCTAAACAAATTAGAAAGCCAGTTTTTTTGCTAGTGCATCCTCTTATAACAGCAAAAAACTTAATATTAATATTTAATTTATGTTCATTCATTAATGCTATTTATGTAGTCTACTAAACATAGAAAGAAAAGGAAGACATCAAATTGTTTTCTGATTTAAAATGTCGTCTTTTTTCTTGTCCTTAATCGGTGCTAGCCTAAGGAGCTATACCAACGGCTGGACGGTGAGCTCACAGGGCTCATCCTGAGAGGACTTGCCACCACTAGCCCTAGCAAGACCAGCGCTTCATTGAATCTACCGCCGGATCGAAATCGCGACCCACTGAGAAGATCCGGCAAGAAACTCGACTGGTTGTATCTATGGGCGATGTCGTCAAGAACTCGTTTTTGAACAAAGCTTTTCAACCAATCACATTATTCACTTTACTTCAAATGGCAGCTATGTCAACAAACTTACATCTCTCAAGCAACATTGCCGTCTCCATGCGTCAGCTGAATGAAATTTTGTTATAGTGTAATTGAAGACATGAGTGGATGAAGAGGATTGTATCATACAATATGTTAATTTTGAGAAAACGGGCAACAAACTTTTATTACTTGTACATTTTCTTCGTACATAGATCCTTGATCACATGCAATTTCTAAAAATAGCCTTTAAATCCGGAGATTTAAGGTCTAATATCATTTATAGGGACATAATATATTCATTCAATGTAAAAACTCAAAAATCTTAAAAATGGCACTTAGTCCCTTCGATCCACTGATGTCTTCAATTATGACACGATACTCAATACCATCAATAGTCTAAGTTGGGGGATCTAGAACACGCAATGCAACAGTTGATAATCCAACGCAAAATATAAGAAAATAGTAGAGTGGGGAACAAGAGAGCATCGTGATCTTCGATCAATAATAGTACCATTATTGCTTGAAGATCGTGACCGAAACCTCTACGTCAAGCTTCTGTTCGTTCTTTACAGCAAATTTTAACAAATTTTCAAGCCACTTTAACAAACACCGACGTCTGGTAAATGACAATTGAAGAAAAAAAAAGTAACTATATATTTATAATAGCGTACGAGCATTCCTATCATGGAATGGGTGGAATTGTCGGCAAACGCATATTTTTACCTTACCTTATTTTATGTATATCCACGAACAATTTAACCCTCAAAATTTAGTAAGTACCTACCGTGTGAAAATTAATGCTTCAAGTGCAAGTGAACAAAAGAACGAACAAAAATTAATTATTATTATTAATTACTCAATTTTATAATTTTTAATTCATATATTTTTTAGGACGGGAGGATTATTTATTACCCAGAGGCCTTTCTAGTTTCACCAGGACAGGTGGGCGAGCACGGGCTCAGCCAGGAGGGGTGGGATTTTGTAACAGCTGCTCGAGAGCCTCCGAGGGAGACCTGGCAGCCTTAGGGCAGTTGTTTCGCGTATGCATGTACTATTTATTTATTTATCAAGTATATTATTAACTGTACTATCGGATTACAATCGCGAATCGCTGAGTAGATCCGGCGAGAAACTAAGCGAGCTGATCCTATGCGCTAGTTTCCACGTCGATCTGCTCGACGAGTTCGACAAATAAGCGGAACGGTATGACCACGTAAAAAAAATGAACAAAAAAACATTGAATTTTATATATTAGATAAAATTATATCAATGATTATGAAATGCTTTGCTACATAATCGTATATGATGAATCTAAAATAACATGCTCTCGTTTCGGCGATCTCAGTGTCATAGGTGACTGGACCACACTTCCCGGGTCGGACGTTCTTCCGACTTTATTACTTACTTAATCTTTACAAATCAATCGTTAAAGTTATTCAAAATAAGTTGCTTTAACAATAATATACGATGTTTAATGATTTTAAAAATAAATTTAAATAAATTACAAAATAAAATTTGACCTTAACTTTTATCTTATAAAAACTTAACATAACTTAAAATAACTTACATCAAATATTATATTAACGGTAATTATAAAACAACATGACTAAAACTTGATTCAGACGTAGGCTTATTTTTCATATATGACTCCCAGTAATAATTCAATTGGAATCAAAATGTTCTTAACGTAGGAACAAAAAAAAATTAAATAATATTTTTAATATTTGACAACACAAAAGGCAATTTACCAATTTAAGACGTTCTAATGAAGTCTCTAGTCAATTTTTATAGCAGTGCGCCGTGTTCACCTGACGTTATTACGGAGGTGCTTGATTAGCTAGATCATATTGTGAGCCCGCACATCATAACTTGGGCAGACAACCATTGAGATAAACCGACGACCTGGTCAAAATAGCTTCAGTTCCCTCTGTATTTCGTACCGTATGTTTCATGAAAAGTGCTCCGAGGAGGATGGAGGTGCTTTTTTTTTATTTCTTAGATGGGTGAACGAGCTCACAGCCCACCTGGTATTAAGTTGTTACTGGAGCCCATAGACATCTACAACGTATATGCGCCACCCACCTTGAGATATAAGTTATAAGGTCTCAAGTATAGTTACAACGGTTGTTTAAGATGATCCCACCGTCTCCTTTTTATCATCGCACCGCCCGCTACCGGAGTAGAGTTCATCCATACTACCTCGAGCCACTGCGTTTATCCACATTGCGTTTCCAGAGATCTTTTTGCCACGTACCATACGGTTTTGGAATGAGCTCTCCTCCACGGTGTTTCCCGAGTGCTATAACATGTCCTTCTTCAAACGAGGCTTGTGGAGAGTACTTAAAGGTAGCTTGGCTCTGCCCCTGGCATTGTTGAAGTTTGAAGTCCATGGGCGTCGGTAACGACTCACCATCAGGTGGGCCGTACGATCGTCTGCATACTAGGGCAATAAAAAAACCTACGTGTTAGTACGTATAAAGGGTGGAATAGTTATGCAATACAATTTAAATTTCGACCTTACGTTTCACTAGCCACCTTGAGATTACAGAAAAGTTTCAATTACACAATGCAGTAAACAGAAACGCACGAAGTTTGAATTCATAGCAGTGGATTAAAATAAATTCGATACATGTACACATGTAAAATACATTTAATACAGCTATTAAAATAATTTACCTCATTTACTTGGTTCGTGATTATTTTAGGTCGACAGCGGCCTCAACTAGTCTAATTTCACATACGGTGTTATTTACATTTAGCATAAACACTGTTTGACAGATTAATAACTTCGAAATTTTACGTATTTACCGGAACATAGAGCCTACGAAAATCGCACGAGAATTATTTATTTCTTAGAATTATTAAATTAAAAAAAAGCCACTGATATTACCGATGCATTATATGACGTAATTGTATGAAAACGTTAGGTCACTATAACTTTTAGCAAACAAAGCATACACAAAGTGTTAATTGGTGCTGTACGCGACGATGAAAGTGAGGTTATAAAAGACCGGATTGTTCTTTGTCTACTACCGGATTGACAGTAAAATAATTCATGAGAATGTTGTAATACAATTAAACATATAACCCTATTGATTTATAAATTCATATGAAATGGATTAAGTTACCATTATATCGGATGATAACGAATCAAATTGAGGAACAACTAAGATAGTTTTGAACTAAATAAGACTAATATACATAGTTCCTTTCATGTAATTATTTAAATTATTAAATAAATTTTAATTTAGATAATGTGAGTTACTTAATTTAAATATTCGCAAAACAGACGTTGCATTGTTTTAATGCAAAAAGTTACGTGTTGAATAAGATAGCCAGAGATGTGTAGGCAGACATTCGCTGTAGGAGGAATGCGCGGTCAACGCGAGGTCAACTTTCCATTTCACGGGTCCTTGGCTAATGATGCGAACAGAGTTAAAGCAGAACATCCGGTCCTTGTAAGCGTTCAGGCTGTTGCAAAATTGTGTTACATTTATAAATCATTTTGGTATTCTTTTAAAAACTCCTTTGCGTGTGAAACTCGAAAGTTCCCGAATGTGTTGTTTAAAGAACTCACGCGACTCTAAAGGCAAATTTCGCTCATGAAACCACGATCGTTAACTTCAGAAATATTTTATGTTCCTTCATTTGGACTGTGGCTTGTAAGTACCCAAAATAATGTACGCAGCTTTCTATATGCAAATACGAAAAAGGATCTTAAAAGAGACTTAATGAGGAGCAGTGGAAGTGAGAAATGGGATTTTTATACGAAACAGGTTAATGAGTTCGATATTAATATTTAAAACGGTAGTATATCTATCAATCAATTAATCAAAGCAAACGTAAATAATATGTAAAACGAACAGCTCAAACATTCTTGAACATTGATTTTGTAAACAAATTACATAAGTTTTGTCGCACGAATTCAAGTTTTGTGGATCACAACACGGTGCTGTGAACACAGGATCGCCTATTACACTAACTAGAGTATAATTATCGTGTAAATAAACAAAAATTTATCTGTTTACATAATAGAAATACTAGGGGATGAGGAGAGGATGAGGATGAGGTATTTTTTTTTTTTTAATAAAATGTGTTTTTTAGAAATTATATTATTTGTTATTTTCTTTCAATAAAAAAAATTAGTATGTTTAAGTTGATTATCGATAAAGTTGATTATTGAAAACACGAATAAAACAACATTTTCTGAAAATAAATCCTAGCTAGATCGATTTGTCGCCCCCGAAATCCCCTGTATACAAAATTTTATGAAAATCATTGGAGCCGTTTCCGAAATTCAGATTATAAATATATATATATATATTTATATATATATATATATATTTATAATCAAGAATTGAGAAGATATAAGATAAGATTAAATTATTATTTTGACGTCTGCTTTTCAAACTATTTTTTTATGTAGTAGCTGTTCACGAGCTTTAGTGAATCAATAAAAAAAAATCGAAATATGTAGTCAGTTTTGTGTTCAAATATCAGTAACAGATTAGAAACAGAGAAAATGTAATCCAAAAATAAATATTAAAGTGTCCGTGATTGTGGTCAAACTTTGTTCATTAGAAGACGAAAACTACTTACATTATGTAGGTATAATGATGTATTAATTCATAAATAGATAATAATATGTCGCATTACGTATACGAGTTGACCTGTGACATGATCTGTCGCACAAATGTGGACATCAAATGTAATAATGAAGCTTTCAAAACGTTTCAACCGAAATCCCGGAGCGCTTTGGTTGGATACGATGTTGAAAAATATCAATGTATGTTACGTTATTTTTATTATACGTAACGAAATCATGTATTATCAAAATTTAAGTAATATTATTTTATGAACTCATACATTTTTGTCATTGAAACCGAGTTTTCTTTTGCAATTTTGCAGAGTTTGATTAAACATTAACATGAAATTTGTTGAAACTGTTGCGCTAGTATTTTTTTGCAAAACGTAATAATCGTCGAAAGATAAGGTTGTTAATAAAGTAGTAATAAAGACTATAAAAAAAAACGATTAAGCAGTGATCAATACACAGCAGATAAACTTTTGCGAGGTGTCGATATCAAACAAAAACTTATCTTGATTAGTATCCGCGAACGGTGCACCTATTGTAAAATAATATTTAGAAAGTTAAAAGAAACACGTTAAAATTATAAATCAACAATAACAGAATCTATATAGAATCTATACAGAATAACAGATTTTTTTTTTCATCTAAAACAATAAAAAAAAATCTAGTGAATGGTGTTCAATACAACGTAAGAATAACTAAATAAAAGCGTCCATTCAAATACACTTTACTTCAGAGAGTCTAACAATAGTTTTTTTTTTAAATCTACCTACCTTATGGAAAATCTCATTGCTTTAGCAATCAGTCCAGAAAGCCAACTACATATTGACAATTTTCTATATCCAATGTATTTGACCAGCGTTGTAATTATTATCAATAATTTATTACTGATGTTAGGGCGTATTTCATTGTGAGTCCGTACGGGTAGGTATCACCACGCTGCCTATTTTTGCCATGAAGCAGTAATGCGTTTCGGTTTGCAGGGTGGTGCAGCCGTTGTACTGAAAACTGAGACTTAGAACTCATGATTTAAATGTCTGTGGAGACGGTTGACCACTTCACACTTCTTAAGAATTTAAAAAATACGTTACAATATTATTATACTAATAGTATTACAATTTTAAGCGACACAGCAAAGGATCATATGAGTTTTTGCAAAAAGGTAATTTATGAGTGTTAATGTAGTATGAGTAAAAGGAACATACCTCCATCAGCTATGTGCGTTTTTTTTATTAGTACTTTTTCATGCTGTTGCAGATTATGCGGTGATTGGGCCGTGCATAAGTTAAAAAATGACAAGGGACGCCATTTAGTATCGTCGGTAAGTTATAAATATATTTCGTACCAGGCATAAGGAAGTACACGAAGACTGCTAAGGCGACGCATACGGCTACAAGGGCAGCGGGCCATCGGATAACTCGTACCACTCTTGTCATCTTAGTACGTGCGACTCCACTGTCAACTGGAACTCTGTACAGGCTGTCTGGGTGAGATCCCTGAGAACAAAAACGGGTTGTCAGATTCGAAAATTTGTACAAGATTTGTCTGCCTAAAGGTAAAAACACAGTTAATAGGCATATTTTTTTTAAGCGTTGTTATGACCTGGTAGCTAAGACTTTTAATTCATTTCTCATTTTAATTTATATTCTTAATTTTATGAAAAATGATAATATGGAGTGAAATTAAATGAAGATTTGAGACATTAATCAAGTGGGATGAAATTAAATGAAATGAGATGAGATGATATGGGATGAAATATAATCTCAGTAAAATGATGGTCATTTACTGAGACTTTTTCAGTGGACTTTTTGGAGGATCCCGAGAAGTTACATTCAGCGGCTTTGTTTGATTTTCCCACATTTGTACACTTTCACAGATATTAAACAGTTAATAAACCACCGCTACACATTTAAACCCGAAGAAACACTAAATAGACAAAATAAAACAAATCACACAAATTCACTCCTCGCGTTCCCGCCAAAAAGTCCTGCATTATAAATATACATAGGCAAGAATGTTGCCGAAAAACGAGATGAGAGGACAGACCAAAGAATGATAAAAAATTAATCCAAAATTCAATCCAAGACCAAAGTAAAATAATAAATCAATATTATGTTAGGATTATTGTTAATAATAAAAACTATGCTAAGATAATAAATAAATAAAAAATATGTTACCTCAATTTAGCAATAACAAATGACAATGGTTATGGAAATATTTCAAAGCTCGTTTAAAATTTCTATAGATTCTAAGGACTACATATAACATATGTATGATAACACAATTTTCAAAAAACATGTACGATTGGCTCAGTCTTAGTCGATCCATTAGGTTATATAAGCAGCCGCAAAAATTGCATTAAAATCTGCATTTGATAAATGAAACTATTAAACGTTATTACTTATTTACATTCCGTTTTTTTGGCACAAAATATACAAAAACTTTCGCTTTCATTGTGCATTTAAAATACATTTACTTGGAAAAAACCATGATCCACTTCGAAAGGTCGCTTAAAATTCATTTCGAATAAAATATGTAACGCGATAGGCGTCGAAATTATAATCAGCAGAATATGTTTAGACGTTTTAGAACTACCGCGTAAGGGCTGTGAAATCCAATTGGGTAATTATTGGGTAGTTGTGCTTTATCAATTTGCATATTTTATGCATAGCTGTGGATAAAATACCCCAATCCCAAATACCAGCTACTTCCATTTGACTCCATACAGAAACGGGCTGTTCGGATGGTCGATAGTCCTGTTCTCGCGGATCGCTTGGAACCTCTGGGTCTACGGAGGGACTTCGGTTCTCTCTGTGTTTTATACCGCATGGTCCATGGGGAATGCTCTGAGGAATTATTCGAGATGATTCCCTCATCTCCTTTTTATCATCGCACCTCCCGCCATCGGAGCAAAGTTCATCCATATTATCTGGAACCGCTGCGTTCATCGACAGTGCGTTTCCAAAGATCTTTTTTGCCACGTACCATCCGGCTTTGGAATGAACTCCCCTCCACGGTGTTTTCCGAGCGCTATGACATGTCCTTCTTCAAACGAGGCTTGCGGAGAGTTCTTTATGGTAGGCAGCGGCTTGGCTCTGCCCCTGGCATTGCTGACGTCCATGAGCGACGGTGACCACTTACCATCAGGTGGGCCGTATGCTCGTCTGCCTACAAAGGCAATAAAAAATAAATAAATAAAATAAAATATGCGTAATATATTATGTATAACAATGATCTTTTATTTAATTGATAAATTCTTTCAATGCGAATGATATTTTAATACAAGATACCAATGCATTGGCTAATTGGTATATAAAAGCCACAAATACAGGACATATTTTTAAGAAAAATAAATAAAACTCAAATATCGTAAATGTTCAAGAAACCAAATAGATAAACCAATTTTTTAAATGCGATCATTTTTGTATTGAAACATTAAGTTATAAAATAGCAATAAAGGACCTATAACGTGGAGAATTACATAATCTATTACAAGAATCTGTAAGATTTGCCGCTGTCAAACGACGTGTCTTTCATACAAATCACCTACTTAACCACAAGCTAAGCTTTTGTGTCATTGTAACTATAGTAGATTCAAGAAGAACATGTGTACTTTAAAACTGATGTTTTTTAGAGATTAGCCAAGTTAAGTTACCTCGAAAGGCGATGCTGGGAATTAATGACAAGACACTAAAAGAACGTAATAATATTTTTTTTGTGCTTGGATGGGTGAATGAGCTTTTGGCCCAGCTGGTGTTAACTGGTTACTGGAGCCCAAAGACGTCAACAATATTAAAACCGTCACCCACCTTGAGATATAAGTTCTAAGTTCTCAGTTCTGTAGTGCAACGGCTGCCCCGCTGTTCAACACCCTACCTACACCAGTAAATTATTTTGGTTATTTTAATTTCATTATGCAGCGATTATTCATTCTATTCGATCCATTAATTCCATATTTAAGTTATGAATTTACATTTTATATACTTAAGAAGTAAATGTTTTGACCTTCATAATATTATGCGAAGAAAAAATAGTTCAGCATTTGTTTCGAGACGGTAGCTTTATTGCTTTAGCGCGCAATGTACTTAAAAACGATGTAAAGTTTAATTCCACCCATTAACTTATGTATATGTAAGTGTTGACGTGCGGTAATTTCCTTGAGGAAACGCAATCAGCGTCAGCCTGTTGTCCTCGATTTATATTACGTTGGGCTCACAAAATTTGAACTCAATAAAACCATAATAACTAAGATTTTTTTGTCTTTCTTCTTTTTTGCTGTAGTGGTAGATAGTTTATTACCTGTTAAGTAACGGTTCTCCTACAGCCCAAAAATCGCTGAAGTCCACATTAAGGTTCAGCCAAGGCTGGAAATAGGGTATATAATTGGACACAGTAGACGCTTTTGAAATGTGGTGCTGGAGACGCATGCTGACGATACAACAGACAGCCGTGGTGACAAACGAAACCGTTTTACAAGAGCTTCACGTCAAACAACGACTTGCCTTAAATAAGCTTCTTTGGACATATCGTCTTTTCGCATTAAAAGTGTACAATTTCCAAAAATATTCGAAATTGATTTAATATGTGGAATCGTTTGGTATCACCAGTATTTTTCTCATAAATACTGTCAAAAGAGCGTACTTTAGGTTTTTTTTAGATTATCTATGTTTTGACTAATTGTTACTTAATTTTATCTTATTTTAAAAGACAGATAATGTACTGGTACAAAATAAAAAATAAATATTGCAAAGATGATTAATTTTAAAAATATCACATGTTTTAAACCTTTAAAACACTCTCCTGTAAAATTAGTAAGTTTTGAGATTATACAGTTTTATACCAAATGCGATCAAACATGCATGTTCGAGTTCGAGAAGCAGTTAACCGTGGGACAGATGTTAATACGTTAGTGAAAATAATGTAGAATCAACAGAAACTCTACAATTATCTATTAAACTCGCACGGTACAGAAATAAATGAAGACAAATCGCACATGATTCTCATTAGTGAGGGAACGACCAAGAAGAAGAAATGCATAAACGTTATTACATAATAAGATTTATTTGTATAAATATTTAGATAGAATGCTAGCAATTTTTATTCGTTGGAATTCAGTGAAATTGTAATTTATAGATGTATTTTTTCGTTATATAAATAAGTGAGCTCTTATTCATCGCATGTGACCAAAACAAGTTCTTAATTTTATCGTTATAATAATATTTGTGTATCCTTATTTTATTTTCAACTAAAATCAAAAGTATTTCTATATGTATTTATATTCCATTTTTTCAAGACAATATTCTCATTAATAGTATTTTATCAACCTATATCAGAACTACTCTTACGGTCTAATCTTGCCTTTTTTAATTGTTATTAATTATATTATTTCTAACGTTTTCAGATTTACTGTTTTCGTGATCACGGATGACTAATTATTATTTATCTATTAATATTTTGCTACCTACCGTCTATTTTTCTTAAAAGCAGTTTGTTAGACTTCGGTTTTTATCTTTACTTGAAAACGTCAGATATATTATAATGAACATAAAAACGACGAAATTTAAAACGTAAAAGTAGTTTTACTTTCAACTATGTCTAATCAGTCGTGAAAGTCGTAGAAAATATTCTAAACTATATAACCTATATCAGGTTTGTCTACGTAAATTTATTGCTGCGACAAAATTTAAATAAAATTTAATTCAATATTATTCAACATTTCATGCCGCATAATCGATGTTGCATCCGGCTACCCCACTAGACTCGTCTCAATCATCAATATTTAGCTAGAAATTTTACTGATTCTCAAGACTGTGTATAAGTGCTTTGCTAATGCAATAGTGCTTTAATTAAAACTAAACTATTGACTTAGTAAATATACATTATGTTATCGACTCGACTAGTGACAGTAAAAAAATATGGTCATACTGCAACTTCGGGGTTTATTCTATTGATACTCCAAATATGACAATGCTCCAGTTTTCGAACAAACTACACCCACATACCGATATTTTTTTGATTTTCTTCACAAAATTATGTCGTATTCGTGAAAGGATTTGGATTTTAAACGAGCTATCTGTGTGCTTAGCGCGAGTTTTTTAACGTTCTCGATAGCGTAAAAGTTAACTCAAATTTGTATAGAGTTGGAACGTTTGTCTACGTTTGCCACTAGTAGCGTAACTGCATACAAATTTGACTCAACTTTTACGCTGTCGAGAACGTTAAAAAACTCGCACTAAGCACAATAGTGTGTGGGAAAGCCTTCAAAAATAAAAATGTAGTATTGAAAGAATGCAATTGAATTGGACTTACAAGCAGATATAATTCAACTAGCCAAAGCAATTATAGCATTTAAGAAAAAACCATTTTCTTCTATGTTTTTCAAATCTGAGTACAGTGTCGTGATTGAGATATTGTGGTGTATGTTGTCATTCTTGCACAACATGTTACTTGTCAATTTCAAATTATTAATGGGTACATATGTCTCAGTCTAGTCCGGAACATGTAAGTACAAGATCTAACAGCCCTAGCACACAGTTAAGCGAAACAACAGGTCCCGTGAGACTAGTTTCACCATAATAACACACCTGATAATATAAACTATAGTATGTTGCATCGACATCGTAATATTGTGGTCATTTCAAAGTACAAAATGCAAAGTGAATAGTAAATTTAAGTAATGCTTTGAACTTTGTGCATTGCTTTATGGTTTAGCATTTCGAAATGCATGTTTTTAATTTCTATACATTATATTAAACTAGATTTTGTACATATGTGTTTTGTTATCGTTCTTCATAATTATTGCTCAATTTAATTCGCTTATTTCGAACCAGTAAATTACGAAGCATATTTGGAAATGAGATGCATTTTAAGACCTACTCAAACCACAGTTTCACAAAATGTACAGTTGGATATTTAATTTATAATGCCTTAAGTGGTCAGAGTGATCATTGAGTATTTAATATGTAACTGAGAGATCAAAGTTGTGCGCCTCAATTTCATTAATTTTATTCTCATGTCCATCTCGGTTAGACAGGGCTATAAATTTTATGTAATCAGAGATTTAACTTATATTATTTGTTCATGATTTGGAACTAAAATATTATGGCTGTTGTATAATCATGTTTTGAACACCTTTAGATTTACTTTAAATGAGCCAGAGGCGAATAAATTGAGTCAATGGCTTTCTTTTTAATTCGAACAATTTTTAATGAAGCGTCTTAAACCTGTAAAACATTTACACTTTCCACTTGACCGAAAACCTCTTTTATCTTTCTGTGCTTTTGTAACAGAAAAAACCTTTTTTCCAAAGCCATTATGAACACATTCTTAACTTATTTTTCCAAATAATTTTCTGATCAGGTGACATTGCGACAATTCAACTAATTAGACTTACACTGTAGCTTACCTTAGCAGCAAATGTCTTGACTTCCCGCGGCTTGGAGAAGTATTTATCAAGTTTCGTCTCGTAGCCGGTGACGACATCATCAATCACGGCACCCGAAAAAGAATGGACTCGATAATTCCCGTACTGTTCTCCGTGCTCCGATATGGTCGGTAAATTTCCGTTTGGAGA
Source organism: Bombyx mori (assembly GCF_030269925.1). Classification (NCBI taxonomy): domain Eukaryota; kingdom Metazoa; phylum Arthropoda; class Insecta; order Lepidoptera; family Bombycidae; genus Bombyx; species Bombyx mori. The sequence goes on from NC_085111.1 coordinate 13,568,088, forward strand.
ACTACAACTACTGCTTGACCTCGAATACGCGTAATTAATAGAGCCATCCGTTGGGTTCTTAGGTTTCTTAGTAAATGCGTATTTTCTAGGTCGTTCTTCGGTCGGCTTCAAATCATAGGTTTCGAATTTTTCTGTCACATAATTTTCTTCTACATCAGTTGTCGGAACGTACCGTAAAAGTCTTGGTTCGTTTATCTTTTTTTCGTATTTGACGGAATCCGTTTCATTGTCTAGTTGCCTCACATTAAGGGAGCGTTGGAGCTCATTAGCTGTTCTCGATCTTCGCTTAGTTTTTCTGTCGACGGTGCGTTTATGCACGTGGTCATCCACGATTTCCGACTCCGAGGACGGCTTATCCCCATACAATACGTAGTTGCCATTCACCATTTTGAAATGTTTGTTTTAGTTATTTACTAAGACAGATGCTCTTGAATGAATCTCGATTAGCACAGACATTTTGTAACCACGTTTAATCTCCATGCATTCGTTTTCTAGAAATTACGATTCGGTGTGAACAGGTCCGTGAGCTGCGACTGTTATACTGGAATTATGACGGCAGATATTGCAAATGCGATTGTTTGTTGATGTTTGTTTATTTTTTGTTTTGTTTATGATGCAATGGAAATCCGCAGGTGTGAAAATATGCGCTTACTGAATACAAAACACGCAGATGATTGTTTTCGTGTTATTAGGAATGTACTGTTTATAGAAATGTGTGACTTATCATTGAAAAAAAAGAGCATTGTGTTATATCATCTTAATAAGTAAAAGCAAGAGTAAAATTTTACTTCGTATGTTGGTTTAATAATATATCCTTGTTCTTAATGTCCTTTTAAAGTTTCACCTCAGCAGTCTTGTCTGTGTAATCACAATAATTTCCAGCGATCTACTTCGAAATAAACAATGGGAATGTTCGCAATGTCGCAAACAGCAAGTTCTAGACAGATAACATTCGTAGCGTTATGTCGGCTATATTGTTTCAATGCAGTTCCCGCGGTTTTTTTACTCGTTTGCGCGGGAATATTCTCAGTAAAACGCGTGCACGATCTGGCGGCCGGCTCGAATCGAGAGTAAATTGTCTGCAGTTGTGTAACCGTGTGGAGAACACGTTATGCAATCATTATCATCTAATCGATGATATACGACGAATTGATTCGTAACAAATTCGGAAGGAATTTATAAAGTTCATTGAAAGGTAGTAAATACGACAATTATTCATGTATCGAATAAGAACTAATGCGGTTAATAATTTTTTTGGAAACAATATTGTTACGTGGAGTTTTGAATGTAAGGCCTCTGTAATAAAAATCTCTTGTCAGAATGTCTTAAACCTTCAAATTTATATCGAAATTATTTCAATGCGATATCCTTTTTGATTCGACGAAACAATATGCAGATAAAAAGTTTCGTCACTGTAACGTATTCCTTTTTAAGGTCCATTACTGGCAGTAAGACAGCGTTTCATACGTTGCAAAACTTCGACATTGTTATTAAGTTCCGAATGTAAATTGATTAAAGATGGCAGATAGCCAAGAGAGAACGATCTACCCATCAGTGCTCGATACGAGTTTGAGCAATCATTTTCCGATAGACGATACGCTATTTAATGCATTCGGCATTTCAAATGATTTATTGAGAAATATTCAATCCTTCCTTGGATCATACTATTATTTCCGGCGCATCGCTGAAATACTTTTCTATTAATGTCATACAAAGACTTGGATGACAATTTCAGAAATGAAACTACATATTTACCTAGTACCACGGAATAGATAAATAAGGTACCTTAATAATTATAACCTTATTTATCTATTCCGTGCCTAGTACCAATTCATGTGGGGGTATTTCTAAATTGTGACATAAATATTTTATGTTAATGTTAGCCCAGAACAAGTGTGTTAGAACAATGAAAATTTGCACATAGAGAACACCGCCCTACGTAATTACACGTAAACCCTGCGATCGATCTAATCGTTTTCATTGTACCATCGAACACAAACCGAGTCCTTGATCTATGCGTAGGCAGGTTTATATTTCGTAACCTATTATTATGCCAATAGTTTGGATTCCAATTCAAAGTTCGTCGGATCGTCTCGTCTCACTTTATCATTGTACTGTCTTGACATGTCGAGGTATCATATTTTGTAAAGTTCAATGTCGTTTCTTTGTTCAATACAAAGCATGTGGTTTTCATTTAATATGTTGCTCGAGATTAAGTTCCTTTCTTTTAATACTCAAAAAATAACAGGCATATACATCATAGAAAGGTAGCGACACAATTAACGAACATAAACAAACAGCATGGTTGATTTGTCTCAATAATATTAATTAAAAAGTAAAAAGTAGGGGTAATAATCTCTATATAGATAAAAATGAATTGCTGTTCGTTAGTCTCGCTAAAACTCGAGAACGGCTGGACCGATTTGGCTAATTTTGGTCTTGAATTATTCGTGGAAGTCCAGGGAAGGTTTAAAAGGTGAGAAAATATAAAAAAGTTCGGAATTATATAAAAACAAACAATTTTGTTTTTCCTTTGATGTGTCCCCTTGATGTGTCTTTTATTTATCGATTGAGGCACTACGAAGTCTGCCGGGTCAGCTAGTAAGTAATAAAAAGTAGGGGTAATAATATTAATTAAAAAGTAGGTAATTAAAAATCATTCTGCCAAAACTTTTACTAACACTTAAATATTCTAAATTAAGTGCTGTACCTTAAAGTATTAAATCAGAATGTTTTTATTTTTATTTTAGACCACTTTTGTTGATATGATGGCTTTAATTATGCTATTGAGTTATAGACAGCTGTCACCATGGCTGATTACTACCGCATAACAGCGCTCCTACGCTATTGTATATTGTTTGTAAAGTCATCGTCTTTCATAAGTGAATTTTTTTCTGTTGCGTATCTATGTAGTTTAGTCAGGCAAACAATGAAACTATGAATAATGCATAATATATTGAAACAAAATTAAACTATATCTTTCACTTATTTTATTGTTTTAGATGAACGGACGAGCTCACGGCCCATATGATGTTAACGGGTTACCGAATCCTAAAACTTTAGTAAAACGAATGCCATCACCCACCTTAAGACATTAGTGGGCTTAGTGTGAGTTGTTTAACCTTCTCAATAGTGTAAAAGTTAACTCAAATTTGTATGGAATTGGAACTTTTGCCTAAGCGGCAAACTTAGGCAAAAGTTCCAATTCCATACAAATTGAGGGGCGCTGTTCCCACTGCATACATATTTGAGTTAACTTTTATGTTATCGAGAGCGTTAAAAACTTGCACTAAGCACAGACATTGTATTGTATAGTGGTTGTCAAACCTTTCGCAACATAATTGATTAATTTGGTGGCATCTGTCCTTGATGACTCATAAAAAAAAACCAATTAAAGTACAAATCCGAATACCGTATAATTTCATTGAACTAAAAATTGGAAATGTGAGATGCCTTACAAATTTTTTTTTAATTCTCTTATTATTTTACTTAAAACCATTTCAAAGCGTGGTACATCTAAGTCAGTTAATATAAACAAAACTAGCTAACCCGGCAGACTTCATAGTGCCTCAATCGATAAATAAAAGACCTAAACTTTTGTATAAAATAAACTTAAAACAAACAAAAGGAATCCGTCCGACGGGGGACACATAATAACAAAACTGTTATTATTTATTTAATTCCGAGCATTTTCATATTTATCTACCAAACCTTCCCTGGACTTCCACAAATAATCAAAGACTAAAATGAGCCGAATCGGTCCAGCCGTTCTCGAGTTTTAGCGAGACTAACGAACAGCAATTCATTTTTATTTATATATATAGATAGATAGATACACACACACAACTGGAACAAAGACCTTCATTCAATTAAAGCTGAACGATTTGGTGATTCTTTGTTTTTCTTTATTAATTTTATTCATAAAAACTAACTGGAACATGTTCACCTTGTTCTAACAGGGCATGACCAATGTACACTTCATTGCGGTTAATAGGTTCAATATAAAGAATGTGCGAAGCTCGTAATTCCACGTACGTTATTAATATAGCGGTTAGTTCACAGTACGGTCGTCTCAACAGACTAAACACAGTAGCTGTATCCATTATATTGATTAAAATTATCTCAACGACTACATTAATTATAAACTAGTTGAGTATCTATGTAGGTATTCAAATAAGGTTTTAAACATTCGTGGCATAAAGAAAAATAAGTCCGGAAGACTCGTATCGAGCATAAATACTATTTTCGGACCGAAGTTCTCGATTTTTAAATATGTACCTACAAAACGAATCCTGCAAAATTACGAAATTGCCTAATTACTAATATTAGGGTCTTGTGAGGCCGGACAAGTGGGTATCACTATCCTGCCTATTTCTGACGCCAAGAAGTGATTCATTCGATACAAAAAAAAATAATTTTTTTTTTTATTGCTTAGGTGGGTGGACGAGCTCACAGCCCACCTGGTGTTAAGTGGTTACTGGAGCCCATAGACATCTACGACGTAAATGCGCCACCCACCTTGAGATATAAGTTCTAAGGCCTCAAATATAGTTACAACGGCTGCCCCACCCTTCAAACCGAAACGCATTACTGCTTCACGATAGAAATAGGCAGGGTGGTTGTACCTACGCGCGCGGACTTACAAGAGGTCCTACCACCAGTAATAGAGCGTTATACAATATCATTGAGGCTGACCTCATTATTGAAAGTTTGTGGCAGTCACGTCGTGACGTCTGTGAGCTCAGATAACTATTTAACATCGGGTGTCTACAAATCAACACTAACAAAAAAAGTAAAAAAAAGTTTTAAGTAGACGCTTATGGTGAACGATACTTGGACCCACGTTTGCGTTTATATTTAAAGTCACCGGCATCTATTAAAACATGTTTTGATACACTCACACCGAAAGTAACTATCAAGCACCTTACTACCATGATAACAGTTACGAGGAACATAATAAAACTTAGAAAGCGAAACAAACGATCTTATAAAAGTTACGTCGAATCTTAAGATGTGCGGCGGCAACATTACGTCGTTGCCAAATATTTATGTCTACTCAAATAGGCTGCTAATTCGACCATGCTTATGTCAATATTTTTTAGTAAAAAACAAAAAACAGTTTTTTTAACAGATTTAAAGATCTAACTACCATTTTTTGCGATTATTTTCTACCGTTCTTTATTTGTTTTCTCAGTCTAAGTAAAACCTTCTTTCTTTACAGGCTCGGTAACTTGAACTTGAATAAATGCATTAAAAGATAATAGCATCAATATCATAATAACATAGTAAAATGATCTTAGAGCTTGATTTCAGTAACAGAGTGAGTAAGCTTGCAAAAAGCTTATTGATTACTTAAACATGTCCATATTATATATCGCGAGCAATTTTTACCGTTTTGATATTTAAATGGAATATAAGTAGTCTAACGCAAATTAATATGTAGGGGTTTGTTGGAGCGTTCAGTCGTAACACAGCATAATTAGCCCCGCGAAGCACCGTTTCGTTGGGCAAATTGGCGGGATCTAGGGAAAGTCAACAGCAGAACAACTATCCATCAAGCTTCATAGTTTTCTATGATCTTAATTAGCTAAAAAAAAAAACAAATGTCATTTGGATAGCAAAACAAATGTTGGTTTTAGACCAAAGGTTTTTAATATGTTTGTAAATGAAAATTTATAAAAACCATTGCAAAGGAAATATCGAAAAACAAAATAAACAAAAGCCGCCGGCATGCAAGCGCGCTTACTCAGCGCCCGCCCTAACTGTGAACACACGCTTTGGCATAATATCGCGAAACATTTAAAGGTCGTAAAATCGATAAATTTAAGATAAAACATATTCTTTAAAGAACATGTTGCGCAATCGCATTTACCCATCCGCTTCACGCATTCCCATCCGATAACGCACAACACTGAGCCCTCAAATTTACACTAAAACACAGAGATTCCGAAACCGATCAAATATTCGGCTGATCACTAAATGAACTATTAGAATGACATGAGGAGTTGACAGTGCAAGGGTACGCGTGCGACTGATCGTTTCCACCAGTCTTCAGCACCGTTGCACCACGTATTGTTGAGAGACAACCGTGGAAACTTGACACTATACGTTTTACGCAATCCATTATACGGTAGATACTAGACGATTTCGGTGTGATTTTTAGTGCTCGTATTAAGTAGCTGAAACAAAACAATGGATGCGAACTCTGAGTTCGAAATGGTTACGAACTAATTCGTCCTTCACTCCAACCAAATTGTAACTTCATAATTGGGCACAACAATCTTTAAAAATATAGATTCTAGGAAACAGCGTTCTTTATGGGTGTGTGCTGTGGTCCTGAACCACAATTACAAATTTATGACAAAATTAAAAGAGACAAGAGAAAGAATAATTAGCTTTAAACTAAATTAAAAACATTATTTATTATGCGGCTGATAAAGTTTACACATAAAATATATCTAGTTTTTTTTTTAGTTTTTTTTATTGCCGTTGTAGGCAAACGAGCATACGGCCCACCTGATGGTAAGTGGTCACCGTCGCTCATGGACGTCAGCAATGCCAGGGGCAGAGCCAAGCCGCTGCCTACCATAGACATAGTACACAAGCTTTCACAAGTTTAAGCAGTTTTCGCTGAATCAATCTGTGTTTCTTTAAAACTCATTTTAAACTATATTTCACTGCCCATATTAACTATTATTCTTTTCAGTTAATTTCTCAATCATACCTAAACTATAGTAGTTAATTACACACATTAATAAATCGTACCTTCATAATGTGTTTAGAATTTAAGTAGACCAAAGATTTAACATTCACCGATTAATTTAAATTATCTCAGCAAAACTTAATAAAATACTAAAACAAATTGCACCTAAACAAAAATGCACCTAAATTATTTCCACATTATGTTATGTTTCATAACACTAAAGTATTCTGTGCACTAATCCTAATTTGTCTAGTTATCTCAATACAATTAAAAACACTTAGAAGACTAGTTTACAAACAATAAGAGCGCATTAAATTAATTCAATTTGAAAGACGCTATTTCTCTGAAGAAGTGTTCTAGTTCTCATAGCGGGAGTACTACATTTGTGTTCATTGTACAACGATAATGTTACAATTGAAAGACAAAGTTACTCCTCAATTGAACGTTTGCACTTCGTACAGAACTTAGCCACAACAACCCACATATGACGTCTTCATATGATAACTTCTTACGCGCGTACATAAGTACACGCACCCTTTTTTTATTTAAATTTTAATCAATTTGAAAAAAAATCGATTAAACAACATCCTCAAACACGCATATTGGACACCCCTTTTCTTGACATCGTATAAATTCGGTAATTCTCGGTACGGTTCGGAAAGTTCACCTGCGGCTATATTCAGACTCGCCAAGTTACGTCGGTCATATTGTAATGAGCGATTTAGTGGGCAACTTCATTCTGTTAATTTTGTGTCACGATGCGCGCGCATCGTAAAATTTCACTCTCATAAATTTTTCATAACACGCCTAAAGAAGTATAACTTCAAAAAAGCAGTCACTCAGTTCCTGGTATCTAGGCTAATCACAATGGAACATAAGTTGTGCGTAATAGAAACCATCGTAAAATATGTAGATAGATAAAATAGAGGTATACAGGGACATACGTTTCAACTGTAGATGGGTGATAGTTCAATCTATGATTGTTCAATCTATCGTTGCTCTAGGATTTGAATTTATCGTCTTGAAGCGTTGCACTATCATTTTGTTCGCTCAACTCAACTTTTGTCTAACTTTGTACTGTATGGTACCCAGAGGTAAATTGATTGTTAATTGTATAGCATAGTATAGTATAGTAAAGTGTAGTAGTAATAGTGAATTGACTGATATTACATGTGCGGTTGAAATGTGGTAGAATAGTTAAACTTACTTGACAACCAACTGGTGCGTTGACAATAAAATCGTAAAACTGAAAGTTCAAAATTTTAAGGCGATAAATTCAAATCCTAAAGCAATGATATATATGTGTATGTATGTAAAGCATACTTTGCAAAACCAAGTTAGTTTCGTGAACTAACATTAAAGCTGAAGTATTATTATTATTTTCAATCGATTAATCATGTTTATGACATTAAAATAATTAAAATCAATCATAACATGTACATATATTATATGTATGTATCGAGAGCTAATGAATAGTTTTAGTGTAGATTAAAGAATTGTTTATCAAAATTAAAATTAAATTGTTATGAGACCAGTAGATGTATTTCGTCTATTATTCCAATATTTCGATGGACGATTGCGGCGATTGCTGTGGCATCAGCATTCCGCAGGAAGTTTGGGACGTCAAGGCGGATAGTGCCCGGCTGCCCCTGTGCCTTTTAGGTGGATGTGGCTTGGATTTTTCTTAGACCCAATAAAATATTACTCTCCATCTATACATATAAATAAAATTGGAGTGTCTGTTTGTAATATTGAAATAGCCTCTTTTACTACATGCATATGAATATATATACGGTACATACACCAAACCAATAACATTGTTTACAATTTTTGTCTGTCTGTTTGTTCCGGCCAATCTCTGGAACGGCTGGACTGATTTTGACGGGACTTTCGCTGATAGGGAGCTGATGATATAAGGAGTAACTTAGGCTACTTTTTTTAGACTAGCTTCGCCCCACGGCTGCACCCGCGGTACGACAATAACCGTGGGTAACATCGCGGGACTCAGCTATCAATAATAAAATTTAATGTTTCCGAAGCGAAGCGAGGGCGGGTCGCTAGTCTACACTAAATTGTAAAAATGGTCTTTTACCTAACCCCAATAAAAAATGCTTCGTATACCTTACATTGAAATATGATTCAAAAACAATTGCGTGATAGTAGGTTTTAATAACACAATTTTAATTCGAATTAAAATAACAGAATTAGCAGATTCGAAGAACAGGAAAATGATAGGACATTGAAAATACGTGTAATGTATTCACTAGATCAGGAAACGATTAAAGCAAAAATCGTGAGTGAATAGTGAACGGCAAATTGTTCCATATTGATAAACACCTACAAGTAAATACACTAAAAGCGGTCGTATTTCGTGATGAACCCAAGATTGAATTTATGTAATCGAATTTAATTTATCAATTAAATTTAGTACATTGTTTTATGCAACAATCTTGAAGGACTTAGATTACTGCAATTATTGAACTTAGTTTTAATTGGATTATTATATTTGACGAACATTGTTTGAATTTACATATAGCTATTTTTGATTAATATTTTCTTGATAATCCTAAAACACACTAGAGAACATAAAGCAGGAGATGCTCATAAGAGGTAACACATAAATCATCATCATAAGATTTTTTATTTGATCTGGGAGTCGAACCTGGCCTTATAGTCAAGGGCCTACTACTACTGCTGCTCTACCGAGTCTAATGAGATACTAGAATATTTAGTAAATACATTAGCTAATTCTCTGTTACTTTTTTTTGTAATAGGCAAACCGTTAACCGTGTTACGGCTTAATAATAATATATTGTACACATACGTGATGATAATAATTAAAGTTTTTTTTCTTTTTATGTTTTTTTTAGAAGTTCGTATCTAAATGAAAAATATTGATACCTAGATTTAAAAATTTATTTTCTTGCTTAATTATTTCAAGCCTATGAGTATCATGCAATCCTTAGAACCAAGCTTATTGCTTCATTGCATTAAATTATCATTATATGTGTTTTTAATCATTTAGTTTTTTCTTTTCAGTACTGTATAGTGAAATAAATTAAATAAAAAGTCGTCTTAGTACGTGAATTGGAAACGTAGAGAGTATGAATAGTGGATGTGCACTTATCGTAAGAGTTGAATAAAACAACGCTTTGATAGCTTACGTAACTCACCCATATTCAGGAGTACGCTATAGCTATGAACTCCTTTTTTCAAGACTGAATGTAAATGAATTATAATTACATTTAATCTACAAATTGTAAAGTGTTACGAGTAGTAATATGATGGCTTGGAAACGACAGCTATCCAAATGTAGCTTTTTCAATCCTCACTCGGTAGTACAACTAGTAGTAGTAATTACGGCCGGAGGCTTTTTGTTCTAAAAACAGTACCATATTAATATAAAATTCATCTGCTAATGAGAGATCAAAGATCACGTCTCTAGATATTTCTATTTTATATTCCTATTACGTTTCTAATTATTCGACGTAATTGTCAAAATATAATAAAAAATAATTACCGGAAGCGTCACATGGCATAGAAACAAATGTAGCTGCATGTCGAAATAGTTACTGACAAAATACGTTTTTTTCCGAAACATATTTGTACAAAACGTATTAAAATAAAAATGTGTTAATAGAAAATTACAAAAGAAAAAAAAAAATTATCTTAATGCACCGTTGATTGGTTGCTGAATTTCCGCATCATTTTTATTTAAATTTTTACATTTTTAACTACGACATTATCTAATAGCAATAAATCTGTCTGAAAATTTATTGCTTCTTTCGAATTTATGTAAGCAAGCGAGAATAAGTAATTAAAAAATATGTATATTCTCAAACGCACTTACATACGTATGCTCCCGCAGTGATATTGACAGTAATCAAACTAAATAAATCCGTTACTTTTAAAATAAAATGACAAAATATTGTTCAAAGAAGGAATCTAACACAATTTATAAAGTATAGCAAAGAAATACTGAGCATCATACTTAGGGTCATTTAAGTACATAGCTCCCATGGAATGTCAAAAACCCGAAACTGCTGAGGACTTCTCGAAGGACCTAGAACATCACATAATTTGAAAAGTCACGATCTCTTTTTTTAGATGCAATAATCATTCGTTTATTTTTAGGACCACTATTATTAGAAACTTCCTATACTATAAAGCGCGCATTTAAAAATACTTTGAAATTAAAAAAATAACCCTATTGGAAATTTTCTCTTAAGCTACACTGTAAATTACTAATGCTGTGGTTACGTAACTAATTAATCGTAAGACGTTAACGTGTGAAATAATAGACAGTCGTGAGGCGGTTAATCATCGCGGCACATATATCACGAGCAGAGCCTCCGGCGGCTGTTAGCTCCGGTGACCAGTCGATTACAATTAATTGATTTTGGGTTATATGATGTCGAAAAGGCGATTAGAAAAGGGTAGACAGCGCTATCATGTAACAAGATGCTTTATGTTTTATTTCTAAGCATGTATTTTCCGTCACATAGTGATAAATGAACCGACTAAGTTTCTCACCGGATCTTCTCAGTGGGTCGCGATTTTCATCCGGTGGTAGAGACTGCTCTCAATAGGTATCCTGTCAGCAAATTTTCTAAGGTAAGCTTAACTACCCACCCGCGCATAGCTGAAATAGCCCTTAGGCTACCAGCAAATAAGTAGGTAAAAAAAACGTGATAGGTCATATAATTTCGTTTAAATATTTGTTCCAATTATATTGAGGTATGTACTAGTATATAGTTATATGAACGAAGGGTACAGGAGAACTATTGAAAAAATGTTGTAAATAAGGATTTTTATATTTATTGCTTAGATTAGTAGAACGAGCTCACGACCCACCTGGTGTTAAGTGGTTACCGGAGCCCATAGACATCTACAATGTAAACGCCGTCACCCGCCTTGAGACATGAGTTCTAAGATCTCACTTTTAATAATACAACGGCTGCCCAGCTCTTCAAAACGAAACGCATTACTGCTTCACGCAGAAATAGGCAGGGTGGTGGTACCTATCCGTGTGAACTCACAAGACGTCCTACCACCAGTCAAAACACAGGTTTCAAACATAGAATTACAGATTGGAACTTTGTACTTCTTCTTGTTCTTGCCCTTATTCCCTATTGTGCGAAGTCGATTTTCTTGTCATGCTGCATAGGGGTTTGTTGCTACATGAGTTTTACGACCGGCCGCTTGCTTGAAGTCAACACTCCTTGGGCTATTTTCCACTATATCCAGTAAAAAGCACGTAAAACAGAATTTTCTGTTTTAAATAACAAGCATACTATGGAGTACTCTTGAAAAGTAAAAGTATATCGGTTTTTTCTTTGAATAATGAATCTAAATCAACAACAATGAAGCTCTAACGACGCCAATTTAACAGAGTCTAGCAGATAAATAAACCAGTACCAGATAAATACCCATGCGAATGTAATTTAATTGGCATGTCCTCGAAAAACCTCTGTAAAGTTTCGTGTTGTTGTTTTTATTAAAGTTGAAGAATTCTTCTACGCAGTCAATAAATCTTAAAAAATTGATAAAATCTATACTAATACTATAAAGCTGAAGAGTTTGTTTGTTTGAACACGCTAATCTCAGAAACTACTGGTCCGATTTTAAATTAATTCTTTCAGTGTTAGGTAGCCCATTTATTGAGGAAGGCTATAGGCTATATAATATCACGCTAAGACCAATACAAGTGGAAAACCAATAAATAACGTTTCAAAACAAGGGTTAAATAGCTCCTTAACATTCTACAATTCAAAAATATTTTGACTTTCTACGTAAATGAAGTGGAGAGTAAAATTTAGCGTTATTCCAAAGTTACTCTACCACGCGGACGGAGTCGCGGGCAAAAGCTAGTCATTTATAAAGTACTTAAAATATCAGAAGTGTCAGAAGAAATGTAGACATAGGAAGGTAAAGAGAATAGTACTTTTGTTGCACAAATGGAAAGGACTGTGGAACCAGTTTTCTAAAACCTTTAAAGGGATTCACTACTGCATTTTTGTAATTTTTAACAAAACAGAGTGCCTTCATTACCTTTATAGCAAAAATGAATTTAGATTTTAAATAAAAAACAAGTATTAAGAATGAACAAATAAAAAAGCTATTTCCCAAACATGATACGTTTTTTATCTCTAATATAATATTTATGTCATACAAAATTAGTTTTTGACATCTAATTAATGTTAAATTTATTTTAATAATATTATTTAACCAATTAGCATGTGGGTTACCGTCTAGAGCATTTTGTAAGAAATTTGAAAGCGGAATAGAAAACAGTTTATCAATAAACAGGCGACAATGTCAAAAGTCACCAATACATTATAAAGGTGTATGAGGTGAGCGAGATCACCATTTTACTGAGACCTGCCTTTTAGGCAGCTATATATTGTTCAGTGGCTCTTGTCTATTTGTTATTGAGTATTTAACTTTATGTAATCAACTGTAACGGGACTAATCTGTCACAAATTGATGCGCACGCCATCGTTAGGAAAGTGTCACGTCGATGTGACGAAATTGCTCCGAAATTGTGTCTCAAGATAACATTCTCAAAAAAAATGCTTTAAGCACTATGTTCTCAAATCGAAAGATGTCGGTTTCGTGATTGTCATTTAATATGATAAAGCTATTTCTAGAATACAAACAAAAATTGTAGCTTGTGTTTTATTTCAATATGTTTTGTTTAATTACGTATTCATCAAATAAGCCAAGGTCATATAATATAATACGCTTACTTTTAGTTGATCCAAATTCTGTGGTTCATAAATAAATAATGTAGTTCATACATTAATTTTTTCTTAACATGATGAAAAAACAAGTTTTGTTGTCAACTATTATAATAGTACACACGATTCACTAAAATGTCACTCGCTCTATTACAACAAATTTTCAAATAGACCAACCAGTTTTACTCATGAAAGAGAGGAAATAATTAATTGCAAATTTAGTCGAGATGGTTATTCAATTATGTTTCTTTTCTTCATTAAATTTTTATCTCATTTCTATGTTTCGTTTGAAGAAGGCATTTTCACATTTCACAATATGGTAAATAAAATCAGTAGTAGATGTACAAAAAGCCAAAAAATTCTTATCTTCCATTTTAAATAGTACATGGATTGAATAAAGTATAAAGAATTAAAACGATTTTAGTAGGTGTACAAAAATGCGTTCACTTCTAATGGCCAAAACCTTAATTAATTGTCTAAATCAGTAACTGTATAAACTTTTTTTTTAATTGTTATGATGGGTTATGGATCGTTCATTGTGGCGGACTACGGGAGAGGCCTACATCCAGCAGTGGATAGATACAGGCTGATGATGATGATGATGATGGGTTAAGAACGAATTCTCAGCCAACCTGGAGTTAAGTGGCTACGTGGAACCCATAGACATCAAAAACGTAAATGCCGTCCACCCATCTGAAGACCTGAGTTCTAAGTCTTAGTTTTTATAATACAAGGGCTGCTTCACCCTTTAGGCCGAAACGAATTACTGCTTCACGGCAGAAACATGCAGGGTGGTGATACTGTGGCGGGTAGCCATCATACAACGCAAGATAATTGACAGATGCCTGAATCTCGCTTACGACATTTTCAAGATAAAGCGCATATATACAAGTTCCGAACAACAACATTCGGACCGTCGGTCTACCGAGCAAATATCACCCGCTCGGTGGAAGATCTTTCCTTTCATCGTTAAGACTCCCAAAATACCACCTGTGGGGACTAACAAGATGCCATACCACCAATAATTCCGCAAATTATAATTTTTGTTATACGATGCTGTTACTCTTGTCCTTTGCTGTGGAAGTCAGTCGTGAACATTTACTAAGTACGTATTTCATCAGAAAATTGGGACGTCACATCGCAAGATACGAATGCACCAGACGTATTATTATCCTTTAGGCCACGATAATTAGATGGGATAAAGCTAATACGCCTCATTCAAAGCCCTGCGAATGACATAACCAACTGCTTAATGCAGAATTATTAGGAAATATGATGAAATCGCAATGGTTCTCCTATTTGAGCACGCAGTAAGCCCGCCACGAATACTGAAATTAGAATAAAAGTAGTTAGGTAGGAAATACTACCAGAGACAGACGGTGAACAAGGAGGAACAAGGAGGCCAGGGTTACAAAATCATATCATCTAACTAATGGACAGACTATTATTGAATGTGACCCTTGACCGATATGGAATTGTATTTTAGATTAGATCACGATTAATTCCTAGAACAGTCGTCGTAAAAAGGTTGTGATTGATCTTTTAATGACCTAAACATTCTGGACTATTTCAAAAGAAACAAGAAGTTAAAAAATGCAATGTTATTATCTTAATATCACATCCAGTTGAAGGAAAGTTAGGGAAGATCCAAGACTCTTGAATTTTAATTTCCAACTTTTGAAAAATGAATGATCGAATAATAAACTTCAAGTTGTTGTCTAGGCATCTCCTTTTCTAACAACATTAAGCGTCACCTACATAGGTGTTGCTTTGTTTGTCGTGAGAGAAAACGAACGTTAGTCTACTTTATATCATTCAAAACAGGATATATTTGAACTTTTTAAATTGTAATTGGTTACTTTTTATTTATTTATTGCATAGATATGCAAACGAGCTTATCGTCCAATCGCTGAATACGCTTTGTAAGCCACGTTTGAAGAATAACATATCATAGAGCACAGAAACCACCCTGGAATTCAGAAGTTGCTTCCAAAGCTGGATGGTACCCGACAAAAAATATCTCTGGTAACGCACTCTGCATAAAGGCAGTGGGTCTGTTACGGACGGTGCGATGGTAAAATCGAGATGATGGTGATCATCTCAAACTATTCTTCAGAGCATCCTGAATAGAACATATAGTACAGAACACACAAAAAAACCGAAATCCCTCCAGTATACCCAGAAGATCCAAACGATGCATGAGAACGGAACTGTCGCCACTCCACATACGATCCGCGAACCTATTTAAATGAAAAAATATTCAAGAGAGAGACAGAGAGAAAAATAGAGATGTTTATCACTTATCAAATACCTGGAATTTAATAGCGAACGTAATACACCACGTCCAAGACATAGTGTCAGACCTCATTATACTGATATCTCTCTAAGTGTACCGAGTTCTATGATTTTTTTTTACAGTGAGATTTAGATATACCTATTAGCGCTGTTGCAAGCGCTACGATCACAGGTAGGCAAAAGACTGCGGACAGGGTATTGGAAGCAGAAAACTCTGTCCACCCTCTTTTTTAAATATATACCTACATATATATACTTACAGCTTTCGTCTAAAACTTTAAGTATAGCTGAAAGAATTTCAAACGTAAAATGAATGTTATAAGCGCGCAATTAAACCGTAACAATAATTAAGCTATAACTTAACAACTGTTGTTTTGAGGGCATACCTGTTTGTCTATTATTAGTTCTGACATCAACATGACCCGGACAATTACCAAGTTGAATACAATAAAACACAAAACAGCTCGATTCAGTCACGAGTCTCTCTTAATATGTAAATGTGATTTTAAAGCAATTTGTCAGACCAATTCTAGAAAAAAAAGCAACAAAAAATAGTCGCTTGGAAAAAACGTAGTTTTGTTTTATAACATGTTGGAAACTTTCTCTCATTTCGTTTATATATATTTTGTTTTAATTATATAGTTAATTTATATTAGGACCATTTAATTTATAAATCTTAATAAAAGATCTTACGGTTTTTAATTAGTATGCTCCTTTTATTATTTCTAACGGTTCAAATCAGAGAGTTGAAATATAACTCAAATCAATGGTTGTATATTTAAATCAATGGGTCAAATAGAGTTTAGTGTTTTCGACGTCTCCTGGTTGTAGTGTTGACCGCGGTAACCCCACCTACCTCATCCGGGTTCTAGCCTCGGAGGGGATCGGACGTCGGGTGTAAGAGTGCAGGGGAGTCGTTTAGTGGGTGGGCCCTAAAATTCCTTGGGCCCGCGGTCTGCTCTCAATACCTGCAGATCGTTGAGTCCCACATACACCGCGCGTCCTCTAGGCGCGGGGACCTGGTAGGAGGTACGGCCCCCGGCCCGAAAAAAAAAAGGTATGGCGAAGGCGTTCAAAGGTCGACGACACCTTTGAATATTTGCTAATTATTAAGCCAAGTACCATTAAATCTTCAATAAATCTATTTTATAGCATGATATTGAAAGAAACATGGCATTCTTTTCTCAATTCTAATATAAAGGATCGCTCAGAAGGGAACCAAGATACAACGGAATTTTCAAAATCAGTTTCTTTTTTTGATTACCCTGAATGTAACACAAGTTTCTTACATACATGATTCAGTCGAATGATAATCGCCTTGTTCGTTCATTTATTAATGACATTAAGTACTTCTCTGTGTCGGGGTCCGATTTTAGATTAGGGACATTTGTTAAGGATACTAAAGATTCGGTATCTGTGTGCCCACTTGTTCTCAATACGTTGATGTGAACTGTACCCCTAAGTGCTTATGATAATAAAGAGAATTCTAGGTTAGGACCGTTAAATGTGGAACGATTGACACAGAGATATCATAAAATATCAACGTGCGTATAATTAATAATACAGTATATATTCAAAGTGCAATTGAATATTGTGCAGCTTAAAACTATACGATAACATAGGGTTTTCCTTGTAAGATTTTGAATGAGACAATTTTAACTAACGAGTAAAAAGTATTATAATGAATATGAATTTTGCTCCTCGACTCCATGTTTCAATTCTCCTAATGTAGAGCCTCGTTTATCAGGGCATACCAGATCCGGGCGCTTACTGGAATTACCATATAATTCCATAATAAGCATTCCAAGCACTCATTTACTATAAGCTTCGTGTTACTAATGAAAGTATCGAAGTTGGATATCGCATTTAGTTATCGTATGTAATTTAATGTCACCGTGTTTTTCGTTCTTTTTAACCGACTTCAAAGAAAGGAGGAGGTTCTCAATTCGACTGTGTTTTTTTATATTATGTGTTACCTAAGAACTTTTTCTAGGTGAACCGACTTTAATGTTTCATTTTTATTTGAAAACTGTTACTACACTCATACGGTCCTATTTATCGAAATCTGACCAGTAGTCTTCGAGTTGTCCTTAATAATGCATTTTTATTTGAATTCGATTGTATTAATGACATGAGGTCGGTCTTCTGTTTTGTTACAATTTTGTATTATACAAGTATAATTAATGTCAACGTTTAAAACTCAAACTAAACTAAATCCACTTGACCGATTAGCGATAGTTTTTCTGTTTTGTGAATACTCAAGCGCATCGTAAAATCACTGTTACGTGTATGTTGAGGTTGACTTGATCATAAAATCTAAATACATCCTGCTAATTTGCGTTTAGCAATAAAACTATTTCAGCTCAATTACTTATGAAGTTCAACATATGACATACACACATACTACTTTTCAATTTAGATGGCCTTGCTGACCATACTTGAAATTTGTGTTTTTACTTACGAGAGAATATATGGAATTTGGAAACAGTCAATAGTTTTCTTTTATTTTATTTTACAGGCTTACTCCATTGGTGCCAATGTCACCCCGTAATTCTTTTCACAATATCTGTCCTATTGATTAATGTACAAACAACTATAATTTAATAAATAGACTAGGAGATATCACCCAATATTGTTTGAGTGCCTTGCGAGGACCGGTAGGTGAGCTCACGGGCTCAACCTGAGAGAATTTGCTAATACTAGCCCTAGCAAAAGTAGTGCTTCACAGAATCTACCACCGGATCGGAATCGCAACCCACTGAGAAGATCCGGCGAGAAACTGAGTGGGCTGTATATTGAGTACAGTAATCGAACACATTCTGAAAAAGGTGATGTCAGGACAGTCAATTTTCTTAACGGTTGTGATTATAAGCTTATAAAGCGTGACAACGTCATTTTTTTCTTTCATATACTAGGTATTTGAGGTTACTAGAGATCATAGACATGAATGCAGTTGCCGACCTTGAGATATGTGGTCAACACTTCAATTATATTGCATAGCAGCTATTTTAGACGCATGCTTTCCGGCAGAAATGAGCAGGTTCGTAGTATCTACCCGCACGAGCTTCCAATATGCATTCACCAGCAACACCGATGCAAATTTAAGAAAATTTGGCGATTTGAGTTTTATTACAAAGTATTTTGTTATATTATAATGTATAATCAATTAAATAGTGTTGAATATGATTTATTTATCTTAAAACACGCGGCTCTCAATACAAAAGAATTTATTTTCTCGAATCAGAATCCAAAACGATAATGCAAGGACTTTTTAAATAAAAAACTAAATTTTATTATTCTATGTAACGAATGAAATTTCTCAAAACTTATAATTCCTAATGATATTATATTTGAAGAATGATTGGACAGCCCTATGACGAAAGCCTCAAACTCAGTGACCTTTAAATCTGGCATTTATACTTACCCACGAATTCTACGGTTAAGGCTGAACTTTACCTACAAAAATGGGCGTCCGCATTGTTGCTAGATCATAGTTCAGATCGTCTATTGTGGAAAAATGAAAAAAGAATCAATTCTATTATACATGTAAAGTTCTCGGTCAATAAAGGCAAGGTCATGTCATTGTTTTGGAATGTTTTTTATTACTTTTGAATGTTTCTATCACTGTGTAGATGAACATACGAAATACCTGCTGAATTTACTGTAGCCCATTAACATCACAACGTAAATGTCGCCATCATCGTGGAGACATAAAGTCGAACTGTCAATTATACTGTCATTCCTTGGACATTAAAAACGAGTAAATTTATAAGTAATTAAAATGATGTGACCGAAAACTAAAAATCAGAAATCGAAAACAGTTCAATAACGAATTCTCATTGCTATATTCTAGTACCTGCACTGTATTTGACTATTTCCTTGTCACGTAAATTTTTTTACTAACGTATTTAAATATTGATGTTAAACTAATTCAATTGTAAGTATTTAAATTGATCTGTAATAACAGCACTCAACATAAGTCACGAGTTTATAAGTAAACAAAGTCGTAATTTGCATTAAACGTATGGGAGGAAAACGTAGTAATACGTAGCAATCACAATATGAGGTCAACTAGTTTCGGACTATCCCTTTAGAGGTAAATTCTTATGCCATCAGATATAATACTTTTTTCACAAAGTACGGTTTTCTATACGTCAAAATTAAAATCTCATTTTAAACATTTCGTGTATAAAAAATCAGACCGCTGTTAGGCAGCGGCTTGGCTCTGCCCCTGGCATTGCTGAAGTCCATGGGCGACGGTAACCACTCATCATCAGGTGGGCCGTATGCCCGTCTGCCTACAAAGGCAATAAAAAAAAAAAAAAAAAATTTGATCGATAAACTTTCTTACACTCGAGTAAAAAAGCTATTTTCTGGCTATTAATAAATAGGATAACTATTTTTATTGTCAAGGACTTAAATAATTGAATTATTATTATTATTATCTTCCTAATATCGATTGAAGGTTTAACGTACATAAAAGAAATCCATATCCAATCCATAAATATTTATTCTTAGTTCTTATTTCCACTCAAAAAATAATAATTTTCAAATGATTTTAATCATCTTTGATCATAATAAATTAATTTATAACGTACTAGTATACTAGCTAACCCTGCAAACTTCGTAGGGCCTCAATTTATAAATAAAAGACCTAAACTTTGGTATAAAATAAACTTAAAGCAAACAAAAGGAATCTGTCCGACGTGCGACACATCAAAGGAAAAAGAAAATTGTTATTTTTATTTGATTCGGAGAATTTTCATATTTATTTACCTTTTAAACCTTTTCTTGACTTCGACAAATAATTCAAGACCAAAATTAGGCAAATCGGTTCAGCCGTTCTCGACTTTTAGCGAGACTAACGAACAGCAATTCATTTTTATATATATAGATAGATATACCTATATATAGATGAAGTGAAAACATTCTGGGTTTGCATGGTAGAATAGCGGTCATTCAAATTCAATAGAGAATTAGAAATAATTTCAAAATATTCACGCTGTGTACTCCAAAGACTTGAGTAAATGTTTAGCATTAAGCGAGCATGAATTTATCTGCTTAACTGCGCCAATTTATCCGTATTTATCACACATTAGGAAAGCCCGATACCCACCTATACAAGAGAGCACTGACCTGGAAAGTGTCTGGCCAAAGGAAGAGAAGCCGTCCCAGAACAACTTGGCGTTGCTGGGAGGAGGTAAAACAATCTGCCTAAGACCGATACAAATGGAAGAATTTGATTCGAGCCCTACACCCTAGCAGAGAGTAACAAGAAAGAAAGGAGAAAGAAGAATCCATACTCACATTTATTTGTGAAATACTGTACCAGCAGTGTACACAGGAAACGATTACTTTATAAAGTTTTAATGAAACATGTTTTTCTTATCTCTGTTCACCAAATGAAGAATGTTCATATTTATACACATTATGATAAGTCTTAAATAATAAAAACCTTGCAATGAACAAATAAGTAAGCTGTCATACAAATAGCAAATGGAAATACCTTACAATCACAACACGTTTTTTCCAGTATAAATTAATTCTTTAGCTTTTAATATCAAATATTACACTGGGGTTCGGAGTAAGATTTTTGGAATTTAATCGTTTTCTACAATAAGTTAAATTAAAAGCCTTCTTGCCAGTGCTATTACATACATTGTAAGGCATGTACTGTATAGGTTACATAACTACGAAACATTATGCATTATAGGTTGTTATACTCGAGGTTCGTCTGCCAATAAGCCAATTAACCTTCACATTCCTGCATCTGTCAGAAGGTGGCGATAATTGAGGATGTCTGATTGGCAGATGTCTGTTAATTATATTGTAGGATTCTTTATTGTAATTTCTGAAGGTTTATTCATTGAAAGTAATTTTCGCACTTAGACATAGGAATAATATGTTGGGAATTAAGAACTGGCTGCGAATTGACGAAGGCGTGATTTATAAAAAAACTGACTTCCGTCATATTGTTTTGCGTGAGTTTGGCTAATTGTTTTTTTTTTACTTCTGATCGAATGGAATGGAAATGAGAGGAATGGGAATGATGAATGGAATCGTTGCGTCGACGTCTTCGCTCTTTTTTTAGATCTTGTCAGTCGTCACTAGGACGGATGAACGAACTCAACCGTTCAAGTTTCAGGCAAACCCCTCCTTCAGCAAGGAGGGGTCGTAATTTTCTATTATTCAGGTAAGGAACTACTGTGATTTGTTAATATGTTAGTGTAAAATAGAATTAAAATATAAACTATTTATCCACTTTTGCTTTCGAGGTTCCTTTATTACTCAAATAAGTGGAGGAGCTCATGATCCACCTGTTAAGTGGTTACTGGTAAGATCACAGACATCAACCACGTAGATGCCGCCACCAACCTTGAGAAATGAGTTCTAAGTCTCAGTTTTACTGTACAACGGCTGCCTCACACTTCAGCGCATTACTGCTTCACGGCAGAAATGGGAAAGATGTGGTAACTGTGAAAAAATTTGTAAAAAAACACTTGAAACCCTAATAGCGATTGTAGTCTACAGATATTTCTTTCATACTAGAGGTACCGCAGTAGTCGAAATTCGACTATAATTAATTGGAATTGTAAGTTTGTACACTATTATGATTGTATTTTATACTTCTATAATCATACATTTCGCCAAGATTACACTATAAAAAATATTAACAAAGACAAACAATATTTAATCTATTCTCAATTTGACAACAGACGTCAAGAACAAAAGTTTGACAATAAATAGTATGCATGCGTGTGTGCGTCAAATACATGGTATGTAGTGTGTGTAATGTTTTCTTTATTGATTTAATGTATCTTTTATGCATTATTTAAAAAAAATATTAGCATTGTGCACTTCTTCTCTATATTCTCTATAAGTGTGGAAAATTACATACTCCTCCGTCCGCGCAATTTTCGTAAAAAGGGATACAAAGTTTTTTCTTCACGTATTAATATATAGATCTCGCAGATGAATAGCATACTTAGTGCAAAACACAGTACTAATTTGCGCATATTGTGTGTTCAAGAACTGCGTGACTCGTACAGCTTTAGAATAAATTGTTTAAGCCAAACGCAACCTCGGGGTCAGATAGCACACCTTATTGGAATCTGTCGAAGCGTATTGAAAAACGATCTATTGTTGTTTTCAATAGCCTAAACTACTTTTGTCATACACACAAGGTAAAGACCTTAAATAAATCCCAGCTAATACTAGCAATGCATTTGCCTTGTATTTAGAACTTACCAGTTTTAAGGAAAAATACATCATAATAAAGCCAAACAACACAAACTTATATCATTAGATTTTATTAATATTTATTATGAATGCCAATATATACTTTCGGCGTAGAACAGATATGAAAACAATAAAAAAAAGGTTAGTAAAATAATATAATAACTCTGTGCCATGACATAATACGCGATATCTCAATTTAAATGGATCGAAATCGCAAACAAATCCTTGTTCTACAAACAAATATTTGACCCAGATGGTATATCTTAGTTGACAGATTGACTGAGTTTGTAAACAAACGTAACGTGCTTATGAATGATAATGTTTTAGTTGTAATTTTTTATACATAGGTATATTTAATCTATGTGATGTTTTGCTCTTTACAGTTAGTGTTCCACTTATTGTTTTATTGAAATTTTAAGATTATAAATTGACTAACAGGCCGAATATGGGAATTTTATAGAGAAACTGAGATCAGCTTTAAAATATAGGCAGTTCGGTAGGCAGCGGCTTGGCTCTGCCCCTGGCATTGCTGAAGTCCATGGGCGACGGTAACCACTCACCATCAGGTGGGCCGTATGCCCGTCTGCCTACAAAGGCAATAAAAAAAAAAAAAAAAAAAAAAAAAAAATATAATCATAAATTTAAGTCAATAGCTAGTCTGATATAAATCTTAAGTTTTGAAAAGCGTCCACTTCTCCTCACTTAAACTTTCGAAAAATCCGGTGGAAAGTTTTGAAATAAATTAGAAATTGTAAAATTTATACGAATTTTCAACGGAAACTTAGTTCGAACAAGATTAGTTGAGTAGGTTTTGAAACATGGCATTTTTTAAATGACACGATATTTTAAGTCTTCACTGTGCATTGTTGGAGACGCTCCTACAGATGAAACAATATTAAAATCTAGCCATACAAAAGGCAATAAAGAGTCAGAGACTAACTAAAATATCCAACCTTTGTATTAGAACACCTTTTTTAGGAAATATTTTGGAATTAAAAAAAAAACGCGTGATTGCTATGATCGTGTCAGGGGTCAAGAGTGTAAAGGTCGTATTAACTATCAATATAAATGACTGTGTTACATTACTATAAATATCGAAAGGTAAACTTGAGGAAATGAAAATAAGCATTGATTATTTATATATTATTAAATTCGAAAACGACAAGATACTATTAAAAGTTACATACAATAGTTACTTACATAATATATAGGTATTACATGAGTACATCGTAACATCTGTTTGGAGCACATTGTGTTGAATGACGAATTAATTAATTAACATTAATTAAAACGTAAAACGTTGGTGTAATTTTTATAAAAGTCAATTTTGACGGCATTATATCTCGGTTTTGCTTCTTAAAATACAATGTTTATTTCATTGTAGCGGTACGGACCGCAGATATATTTTAAGTGATGTTTATTGTCTGAGATATAAGGGCAAAGTCACATACTTCACTTTTTACATTCGAATAACAACTATTTGATGCTATCAACACGCTACCAATCGTCATCCGTGAGCACCTAACACCATATTCAACGGCTGTCTGGTGTAGTGGTAAGTGACATGGTCACTACACAAGGGGGTCGCGGGTTCGAATCCCGCCAAAGGAAGACATTTGTAAGATAAATATAAAATGTCTTTTCCAGGGTTATGGATGTATATTAAATATACGTATGTGTATAGTAAAAAAATCTTACATTTATATCCGTTATCTGGTACCTGTAACACAAGTTCTTTACGAACTTATCACGGGACCAGTTAACGTGGTGTGATTGTTAGTAAATATTTATTTATTTATTTATATACAATTATTATTGACTTTAGAAAAAACCCAAAAAATAATAGTACGTGCCCAATCATGCAGCGAAACTCGTTGACTATGACAATAATTATATTAATAACCATACCATCAATACTATAATGTAAAAGTGTTTTAGTATATTTGTCTTTTTTCACTCAGCAATGGATCAATCAACATGACTTTTACCAAAGAAGTACATTTTACCAGCAGGCCAGAAGTAGACATACGTAGGAACCTACTTATTCTAGAACAAAGTGTTCGATCCTTTGACAACTACAAATATAACCGGGGTGAAATCCTGCAGAACAACTAGTTTTATTATTGTTTCTTATAAATTAAGTAGGAGTGTATTTAATTAACTGTACCTGTCTTAAACAATAAGAAGCATTGAGCCCACACAGCCTTCTGACTCATCTCAAACTCTCAGATAAATCTTCATTCACCTTGACGATATCGCTTCACGTCTTTAATAATTAATTACACGCATTAAGAGGTCTTCAAGAAAAATTATGTACCATATATCCATGAACGTAAATACGTATTTTCAACTGATTCAAATTCAGAATAGTGAATTTTTTCTTTGAGAAAATTTGAAACAAGTGGATGCTTCTTAAAATCGCAGAAAGAAGGTATAATAAATGTAGTATTTTCTTAGGTTTGCCGTAGTTTGTCATAGACATCGTTTAAAAATGCGAGATTAAACCGTTAAAGTAGCTTTAACTTTATATTGATCAAATAATACCTACCTTTTTTTGCTTTTTTTTTATTGCCTAGATATGGGTACGAGCTCACAGCCCACCAGGTGTTAAGTGGTTACTGGAACCCATAGACATTTACAACGTAAATGCGCCACACACCTTGAGATATAAGTTCTAAGGTCTCAGTATAGTTACAGCGGCTGCCCCACCCTTCAAATCGAAACGCATTACTGCTTCACGGCAGAAATAGGTGGGGTGGTGGTACCTACCCGTGCGGACTCACAAGAGGTCCTACCACCAGTAATTACGCAAATTATAATTTTGCGGGTTTGATTTTTATTACACGATGTTATTCCTTCACCGTAGAAGTCAATCGTGAGCAATTGTTAAGTAACACGTAAGTAAGTACGTATTTCATTAGAAAAATTGGTACCCGCCTGCGGGATTCGAACACCGTTGCATCGCTATATACGAATGCACCGGACGTCTTATCCTTTAGGCCACGACGACTTCAGGACACTACCTATAGGCTATTGTACCACTAATACTTACGCATATTAGAAATTAATGTGGATCTTACCCGATGCTGTGCCATGCTAACTTGAATTACAGAATTACCCCACGGTTTGGTTGAATGGCTCGAAATGGGTACAGGGTCTTACCTATTAGGAAGCTTATTTATTTTTGACGCACTAAAGTTTCAAAACGAATCTCACACACAATGAAATGTCGCGTAAAACGCAATTTGCAACAGCTTCGGCCGCGGCCACTGTTCCAATCTCGCACAATCGAGCTAGGAGCAACATATTTACGTCATATCTCTTTCCGTCGGTCAGTCAATTTTGTGAATGTGTTGGCTTGTTGATTATGACCATTTTGGTTCGACAAATAGTTTAAATGCCAGTCAGTAATCGTGGGAATTACAACCGTTTCAAATGTGAAACTAGCGTGAAAATAAATCAAAAACAGCATTTACTTGTTACCGTACTAAGGTTTTCTTTTACCAGAAACGCATGTGTATTATTGTATTATATAATAAATTAACTGGCAGTACAATAATCTTTCTTTAAATTCTTTAAAGAGTGGAATCTTTTCAACTTAAAAGATATTTTGTCAATCTATGTCTTTCCCTCTCTTTTTCTCTCTGAACTATCTAATTGTTGAATAAACTTTTATGCTGTAGGTATTTATTTACATTTTTTTGTTATATAAAAATACGACACGTATGTCCAATTACTACACAGATCTACCGGATTATTACGTCACAAAGACCGGAAAATAATTTTAAAAAGGCTTAAACAAAATTATTCTACTGTGATTTAGTGGCTAAGCTTAATCTGTTTCACTGTACTAGATATTACAAAAGGAATCACAGTATGTGGGAATGTTTGTTGGCTCAGGCTATTCTAGTATTATATAGATAGATACTTACACTTACAGCAGTGCCTCTACAAGGCATAAATTAATTAATGATAAATTCTTACCGCAAGGTCGACGTAACAACTTAACGTGTACCACATATTTATCATTGCTGAGAAAAAAAATTAACATTCAAACATTTGAACGAAGCGTCGATTCAATTTAATTAATAAGCTTATATATTTATACGGAGCAGGTATAAAAAAATAAGCTAATTAATTAGGTCGCTCGGTGGAGCAGGAGCTAGGGGTCTTGGGCATGACGTGGGAGGAGCTAGAACAGATTGCCCAAGACCGATGTAAATGGAAAAATTTTATTCGAGCCCTACACCCCAGCAGAGGGTAATAGGAAAGAATGAAGATGATGATGATTTATTTATACACCATAAACTTGATCGATTGAAAGGCAAGACGTAACTGGCGATCGTGGAGATTTCAATGTGCTTTTTTAGAGATCCGCTATGGGCGGATTAACAATCTACAATTATATTATCTACTGGAGTCAAAGGATGAGGACAAAAGACGTAGGTACAAACATATTCAAAACGTGACGAACTCTAAACATTGCACTCTACAGAATGAATAAAACAAAAAGCATTTTAGTACTCCAATGTTTATTTTGAACTGAAACCGCAGACCTAGTGAAGTAAAATAATCGGTACTTTTAATTTTTATGTCAAATGGTTTACACTAAACTTTATGATTACGAAAAAAACATAGTTCTCTGATACCAAGCAAACGTTGCTAATTTTTTAATTCTTTATTCTTTATTGTACACACAGTTAATATTACAGTAATTGCGTAAGATATAAAAAATGGCGAGCTTAACTCAACAATTGAGTTTTCTACCAGCTAACCGTTCTTAACGAAGGAAAGCTTTAAATGAGTGGGTAGAAGAATACAATCTAATCAATTTACAATTTACAATCTAAACAAGAACAATAATAAAAATTAAAAATAAAACACTAATACATACATAATAATATTTTTTTACATAGAAGTTAATATAGCTTACTGTATTATAGCTTAGCGTTACAATCTGGGCGTGAGTGTAACGCGGTTGTTGTCCTGGTAGGTAATTATAATTTAAATGGTAGCTTAAATGATGTGATATACAATTAATGCTATCTAGGAATAAAAGGGTACTTAAAAAAATTCAAAGATGAAGGCTAGTTTTGCAGCTCCCCAAATCAAAGCCATACAAACAAATAAGCGGTGCTTAAATTTTACAATAGAGTTAAACCAAAAAATAAAGCAGCACTTAAATTTTACATCAAACAGCAACACAAACAGACTATGCTAAATTAAAAATGTAATGATTTCAAGTATTACTAGCCTTTTGCATAATATTTTAACACGCTTTTTAAGCAGTATGTGAAAGTAGAAAGTACTTATAGGACTTTAGTAGTTTCTTTTTATCTTATACCTTTAAACGAGCAATTCTTGTATATTATTAATATGTATATAATCTGAATCTCGGAAACGGCTCCAACGATTTTCATAAAATTTAGTATACGGGGGATTGCGGGGGCGATAAATCGATCTAGCTACGATTTATTTTCAGAAAATGTTGTTTATTCGTGTTTTCAATAATCAACTCTTCCCGACATCTATTGGCGAATAATACTATTTTTCTTAATTGAGGGCAATTAACCGCTTTAAATACACAACAAGATAGCGTTATTAAAAAAAAACGAGCTAAGCTCGGTCATCATCTAGTTTTAAATAAAATACGTTTGAGGTGAAAAAAAAAAAATATATATATATAGAGAGAGAGAGAGAGAGAGAGAACACTTTATTGCACACCAACACAATTTACATTGATCTTTTATGAAACCACGGAGTAGGATAAAAACAGTTTATCGGTGCTCGGTGCTTCTAGGTCCCTCAAGCACCTGTCCCCGTCCTCGTCAAACTCGTCGATTACGACGAAGAGTTTGACGCGTGAACTAACTCAAAGACAGGCCACTCAGTTTTTCGCCAGATCTTCTCAGCGGGCCGCGATTCCGATCCGGTGGTAGATTCTGCGAAGCACTGCTCTTACTAGGGCCAGTGTTAACAAATTCTTTCAGGTTGAGCCCGTGAGCTCAGCTATCCGTCCGGGCGTAGATGGAATAGCCCCCTACCTACGCTACCAGCGAATAAGTAGGGGAAAAAAACTTTTACGAGTACTTCTGGAATATCAATATTGAATCCTAGCTCGGTGAGGTTCAATGTAGAACTTAAAGTAGAATGACTTTGTTTATGTAATGTCTAGGAGTATATGTAGCAATACGTTTAAGTGACATTTATAAAAATAATACATTATATAAAATATAAATGTTAAATTCTCACCGATAGGAGAACAAACTACATATCTACACAAAACATAATGTTGACTGACATAACCCGCGAGATGTCGCTATGAGCTACAACAAACAATTTTAAATATTATTAATCTTAGATGTAATCACTACAGAGTAAAATCAAACAATGTAATCAATTTGAACCAGACTACAGAGATAAGGTGACATAAATTAAACACAGATTTCAACGATAGATAAAGTAGATAAATAAATGTACCTACTTTAATTTGATTTCCATCTTTGAATGTTAATATACTAACATCGCAAAAATTAAAGTACCGCTGTAAAACATACTAGATTATTTTGAATTGAAAATCTTCAAACATTGCCTCCTAACATTGTCTTTTGGTAAAAAAAACTTTTCAAAGAATTTGTTATGTTGTATTTTGTATAAGGTAGTAGTTAAAATTCGTGTTTAATACTTCCACGTTTTTTATACTGACAGAGAGTAATTGCAACTATTTACATAGCATCACCAATTTTTCTACAAACTACTGAAACTACTGTACAACGAGATAATCGGTCCATACAGCGCCTAGTCATGCAAGGAAGAGTGGACGGTAGAAGACCGCGTGAGAGGTTGAAAATGCGGTGGACCAAAAAATCAGAACTACAGTGGAAGTACTATCAAATAAATGTAGCTTGATGACCTCGAGCAAAGAGAGATGTTGGGGACCGTGAGACGTCAAGTCTGCCCCAGAGACTATGACGATAACGACGAAGAGTGAAACGATTAAGAATAAATTAGGGATCCCCCGGTAGCCGTACTCGTCGAACTCGGCAAAGAGTGCAACCTAATCCATGCATCAACCTCCTGAGTTTCGCGCCGGATCTTCTCAGCGGGTCGCTATTCCGATTCGATAGTAGATTCATTCACGAAGCAGCTACTCTTGAGTTGTTAGGTCTTCTTCGAGGCGCTCGGGCACCTGCTAGCGAATTCCACCCCTCCTGGCTGAACCTTGCTCGCCCACCTGTCCTGGTGAAATTGAAAAGGCCTCCGGGCCACCAGTCATACTTCAATCAAGAAGAAATTGAAGTGACCGATGGTAAAGCATGTTGAAAATGCACGAGGGACTTAAAATTTTGCACACGTATTAAATGTTGAGAGCATTATGATACTTTTATTACTTTGGTTTAACGATGACCAGGGTCACCAAGATATTTTTTTTTTAATTATTTTGAGTTCAGCTTGTTGTTTGGGTTTTTTTATAAGTTTTAAAACTATTTTTACTTTTATTTCACTGAGCACTCAAGTCTCTCCAGGTGTTGGTGGTTACTAGAGCTCATAGGCAACACAATGTGAACACCGGCATATACCTAAAGTGGCCTAATTAAAGGACAAGACGCCTAGTGTACTTATTTATATCAAATGATGCGACGGTGTACCAGTTCCGCAGGCCGATAGAAATTTATTTAATAAAATATTTACTTAAAATTTTACTTAGTCGTGTAAGTCACTCGAGAATAGGTGTTGCTGTTGGGTACGTATGTACTCGTAGTTTTTTTTAAAGGTACGTAATTATTTAATGATGTACCTTTTTTTTAAATGTGACTGTACCAGCTTCCTAACCATATTATGATTGTACCTTTAAGATATGTACAATCACATCGCTATAAAAACAGTCTTAAATTAAGTACTTAACTCGCAATCATATTTTGACAGACGCATAAAGTATTTAAAACATTAGAACTGATAAAACAACAATACGCGAGATTAAACCGTAAAAATCGAAGGTGAAAATAGATTTAATTATGTCAGATAATTAGTGTTATATCCGTTATATTAATTCTAAAATTGCAAGATCAAAACCACATTTGTTTTTGTTATGCTTGCAATATATCTGGCAAAATAAACTAAATGAACACGCAGTTAAGTCATTTGCTACATTAGGTTTATAATTATTTATCACCATTTATTATTGTTTGTATAAAGTAAATAACGGAAAATTCTTATTTACTACAATTAGACCCCACTGGTCGGGGTGACAACGGTTTTTATCTCTTCTTCTATAGTATGAACATTAATTAAGTAGTTCAAAAGTGTAATTAATATAAATTTGTTATCTTTAGTTTATATTTATAGCTTGTATTCTTATTATCTTGCACCAATTACAAATTTAGGTTGTCAAGTAGGTCTGTAATGTTCTGTCTGATGTGGCAGTATTTTAAAACGCGCATAGGTAGTGAAATGCGTCACATTTTATACAAATGTGCATATGTACGTTTGACAACTTTATTTTGCACATGCTTTGCTCAAAAACTTTCAATACATATTTTGATCAAACTTTGTAACTTCTGCCGTTTTTAAACCTTTTTTGCCGAATGCCGAATCGGTTGCCCCGAACCTTGAACGAGGGGAATAGCCTCCTACAAGTACAAATTAATAACAACATTGTTTTCCCCCAACCATGCTTCTTTAAGGAGACACGAATAATCCACGGCTTTTCATAATAACATTTTTTTTACCTCGAATAACATAAACACCTTTTCGGCCACAATAACAAGCTGACAATGTCAAGAGCACATCTGATCAACGCTGACATAATGTGATAGACATATCAAGGTTATTCCGATATGGTGCTGTTAAATAGATTATTTAACAATGAAAAGACTCGTGAATCATTTCGCACACACAACTGAACATTTGGAATTGTAATACAATAATGTTATTTTTTGTGTTTCGTTCAATGCCATTGACTCCTTGTAGGGATCAGGGTTTTATGAAATATAAAAAATAAATATTCAATTTTTATGTTTATGCAATTATTTTTTCAAATAGACTTATAGGCTGTAATTCCGATCCCTGTTAGAAAAGATGAAAAGCAGAGAAGGATAGGAGAAATCTTCAATGGTTGAAGTAAAGATTAGCATTTTGTGTATTTTAAGTTTTGTGTTTTCAAATATACGAAAAGTTTTTAAAAGGAGATATGAAATCATCACAGTCCAGATACTCGTGAGACCTTCTTAAATAAATACAATACGCATCTTTGCTTCACCATTTTACAATGCAAACACTAAATATTATTCACAATTCCTAACAACAAACATGTTAAGGCGGAGACATGGCTGTCGCGCTTTCTTGCTCCTGGCGCCAATTCAAACAATAGATTTCGTAACCTTTTGAATGATACTAGGACTTAGTCGACATTCCATTGAAGGCCAGAATCCTTATTGATAACTCAACGTGAAAGTTATAATACCATGTTTACTATGAACACAAAGATCAGATACATACATTAAGGACGACAGCGTACATGCGGTAGATTGGAAATAGATCCATAATTCAATGATAGTTTTCCAATCACAATCCGATAGAGTTACATTATGTTTTATCGAATATAATTCTAGAATATCCTGTACGAAAATATATATTTAATAACTATCTGTAATATTACTAAAAGAATCTTAAATCGATTCAGATAGCGCATTATCAAATCATATCTTTCTTTATTATTTTAAAACGGATTTACGTAAGCGCTTCAGGGGTCTATTCGGCAGGCGGAACCAATATATGTTTTATAAATAATATTTAGAGTCTAAATTACAACGCATTCGAAAAGAGGAAAATATTTTTAAGCATCAATTATTATTGATCTCTGACACCCTCCTATCTGTTTACATCGTGCAAAAAGTTTATTGTTTTTAAAAATAACGATACGTGCGACGACTCAAAGATCAATTTTTATATTTTTATTATTCAAATTATCGAAACAATAATTTTTTTACAAGAATTACTGTCCAAATATAACTTTTAAATAAAATGTTTTTTAGTAAACATTGTGTGTACCAGTTATAATACACATTAATACATAAAAATTAACTCAATTTTATTGATATAAAGTCTGTTTTAACCTTGATGCGGAACCCTTGCTTATTTCGCGACAGAAATATGCGCTACGTGTTGTAAAGTACAAACTGTATCAGTAATGATTATTTCCAAGACTAATAACATCTTTCTCGGGCTTGTCATGGAAGTTTTAAAACATTTATAATTATTATTCAATTATTTTTTTGGTTCTGTAACATTACTACAGCTGATGTTTATTAAGACTCAGCCCACACAGACGTTTTGAGAGACTAAACCAATAAATCTTAATCAAAGATACACCTTGACTATAAAGGTTATATGTTAAGGACTGTGTTTTTGCGTTTTATACGCATGCGTAAATTGTATTAGTTTATTTGCACATTTTTTAATACAAATCTATAATATTGGACACACATTTAATTAAAGAAATAATCTCTGCGACCCTGTTATTAAGTCGCAGAGATTAGTTTACTTGAATAATATTATTCTTGAATATTTACATTTTTTTTCAATAATCAGATCCCATTTTTTTTTATTATTGACTAGCTGACCCGGCAGACTTCGCAGTGCCTCAATCGATAAATAAAATACCTAAGCTTTTGTATAAAATAAACTTAAAACAAACAAAAGGAACCCGTCCGACGGGGGACACATCAAAGAAAAAACAAAATTGTTATTTTTATTTAATTCCGAGCATTTTCATATTTATCTACATTTTAAACCTTCTTTGGACTTCCACAAATAATTCAAGATCAAAATTAGCCAAATCGGTCCAGCCGTTCTCGAGTTTTAGCGAGACTAACGAACAGCAATTCATTTTTATATATATAGATATCAGGATGTGGCTGTCACGACGACATACATGGGTATATTCTAATTACTCCAAATTAATAAGGTTATTTGCTTAAGAATAAGTCCAGCATACTGACGACCTGGGATACATATTCTCGACCACGAGGCAGAGAATGTGCGCACCTTGAGTTTGCCAGACCTAGCTTTTATATGTGCCTTTGTAATTCACGATATGCCGTTCAGTTCCTTCTAATAACTCACAGCTTCATAGTTTGTGGTTATATCGGTCAGTATATGTTACTCCTGGTATCCTTTACTAAAGCGATCTGCTGTAAAGTAATGAACAGGAGTTCCATTCAGATGTTAGTGAATTAGATGATTTAGCCCAGGGTCTGTCCCATTCCAGGAAAATTCTGACATCATATATACTATTGTTAAAATAGTGATACATTATGCTCAAAATTACCAATTAATTATGTTAACAGTGGCACTTATACGACAAGGATATAATATTAGATTTACATAAATAGCGTCACATGAAAACTAAAACATGTTTAATTACTTAATAAATAAATAAAGTTTTGAAGTTCAATAGCTTCGAGTTACTGATAAACCTATAACACGGGACCATACTCGTATTTTAAAGAAGAAAACAGTTTAAATTTAAACAAACATTTGCAAGGCCACATTATAATAAACACCATAAATCATTAATTATGTGCGATCATGAGCAATGGTCATTCCTATGATTTAACAGTTGGTATTAAATAATACAGAGCCTTGAATTCTGCTGTGATGAATTCATTTTATCTAACTCAACAAAACTGCGTGTAGCTTGGGTACATTGTAGTTAACCTTCTACCCAATCGAGCATTGAAATGATGAGTATACACTGCTTCCAATTTTCATTAATACTTTTATTATTTATATTTTTACCTGTTGCTTCATTATTGGGCGTCCTAAAAAGACTGTGAAAAAGGATATGCGGGAAAAGGGTGTCAGTGCAGATTACCTATGATACGCCTGAATGGAAAAAAAGTACACGTTGCGCCGACCCTACATAGTGGGATAAGGGCAAGAAGAAGATCCGTTACTTCACCGAAATCTGCTCAGGGGTTCGCAATTGGTATTATTTTATTTCTTAGAGTTCTTCTTTCGTTTTTCGTTAGGTGAACACCTACCTGGTTCTAAGGGTTCACCGAAACTATAGACATCACAACATGAACCCGGCTGCGCACCTTGAAACTTGGGCATCGTGATCATCTGTTAAGTGCGTATTCCCTTAGAAACAATGGTATCTGCCTGCGGGACTTAGCACTTCCATAGTTGCATCACTCGATACGCGTACACCAGGAATTTTATCCTTTAGACCACGACGACTTAGACGATCTAACGTACAAAACCGATAGTGATTATTATAACTTGATTTCAAATATTTCAAATTATCATTATTTCATATATCTCCAGCTTTTTTCCGGAATAACCTAAATAACATTTTCTTCCATGAACAAAATTAAAATAATGACGATTTAATCAATAAAATAGACGGACGGGTACAAGTAATTACATTTAATACACTATTAAATCCTACCGACATAAATGGTACCATTGAATTATTTGTGACCATTGCTTTCTAGAGATGTGCGTGGGAAATTCTGGACCTTTATTACTGAACTGTGTCGGCCAATGCAGCATATTGCAACATGAGATGGTTCATACAACTTCTGATCTTAGGTAGTCTAATCTTACTGTACTAGTTACAAGCATTAGTATTGATGTGGAATTTAGTTTGATACTACTACATAAAAACTTTTTTGGGAGTTACCGAAATTTTAATTTGTGGCAGTGTGAGCGAATTACTTTTTTCAATTCAGCTGACGGTGAGCAGACGCTTTGGATGTCAGCAATGCTAGGGGCACAAAAAAGCCTCTGCCTAATACCAGTGAGTTCTTTTCACAAATCTCGTTTGAAGAAAGACATGTTAAGAAACAAGTAAAGTTCAAGCCTTTTTCTTTTTTGATACAGGTATGGCATTAAATTCCAGCCATTACATTTTAGGTTAACGAACTTTTTAATTATCGAAATGACTTCAAATTCCTTCTTTCATTTGTAAATTTAAGATTAACACTTACCCTGTTTCGATCACTATATTCTGCACATGAGAATTTCTGTATATGGTGAAGAATCGTTAGACACCATATTGTGCAACATACCGCAGTAAGTGGCGTTTGCGGTCATGGGCAACCGCAACGTTGTCCTAATCTGTTCATTCGGCTTATTTTTGTTAATTCTTCACCATATTTAAATTAAGCCTTCGCTGATTCGATAATACTTGAAAAAATTATGGAATCCACATTTAAGAGGTTCACAAAAAGAACTATTACAAAGAAACAGGTGTCCCTTGAATCAAAGAAAGAATAGTGTCAAATCTGATGTTTTTTACGAAAAGAATAGGATGGAATTTAATTTCATCTTCACATTATTCCAACTAGAATAAAGGCCTCAAACACTTTGCTTATGACATTGAAATACAAATCTATGTCAACACGGTTGAGTTGCTACTGTATAACAAGATACTAAATATACTGTGGGAAAATCGCAGACGATCAACATTATGCAAATCTGAGATACAACTAAAAATAAATGTTCAAACAAAACATAATTTACGTGAACATTTCGTGTTTGAAAAACTATCAAATATTTCATAACCGTTCATAATACGAATACACTTGATGTGCATGCGAATGAACAAATGGTAAATTGTTAAGAGCTGACTGGGTTTTATGAGCACAATAAACATTTAATACCAATCTTAAACATTTTGCAGTTAATAGTAAATTTCGCTTGGACTGTGGCAATCGTCATTCACGACACATGCTAATTTTGTTAACTTTCCCAGTAAATTCAAGGAAAAGTTTCTTTTTTTTTATTGCTAGATGGGTGGACGAGCTCACAGCCCACCTGGTGTTAAGTGGTTACCGGAGCCCATAACATTTACGATGTAAATGCGCCACCCACCTTGAGATATAAGTTAATAAATATATATCTCAAGTATAGTTACAATGGCTGCCACACCCTTCAAACCGAAACGCATTACTATTTCACGGCAGAAATAGGCAGGGCGGTGGTACCTACCCGCGCGGACTCACAAGGGGTCCAACTACCAGTAGAAGTTCCTTGAAGCATTTGCATGCAGCTTTTTTACTAGATAGAAGCAGGCAATTCAAAGTAATCAAACCAATAAATTGTTGGTGTAAGTATGGTGTAAGTACGTAACTTAACTATTATGGCATTGTCTAATTTTTGCGAATAACGTGAAACGGATTTTCAATGTTTATTCCTCAACTTAGTCACGTATGTAATCCAATAATTATCTAAGCTAACTTCACGCGATGGCTTCGTGAAACTGAAATGTTTCTAGCAACGAACGATAAGGATATTTAATTACGTTTATCGGCAATCTTTGCACATGTATACATATTTCCATTGTTAATATCAATGAAAAATGAAAAATAGTTCAAACAATGTATTATTGATTAGATAGGATTCCTACTGTTTTCTCAGAAAGACGCGATCACATGCTGCGTGGGTGACAGTTTCAAGTAAACAACAACACAAATAATTATTTCGTATTGTCATTTCATTGGAAAAAAAAAAATTCATATTTATTTCCTCATTATTATCATAATTTTAGTACAGTGTAGTGAAGTAAGAAGTCTTAATAAAGTACAAATGAATTAAACTGCAAGTATTTATTTATATTTAAGTGAATATATATTTTTTTGATCTTACAAGCAGAGCATCTCCAGACCACAGACCTCGAATCAGCTACTAAGTACTCAAACGTAGCCACAAAATGGATGGAATGTTAAAGAACTTTAAATACTGGCGGGCCCTAAAACGTTGCTCTGTTCTAAGAATTAAAAAAAAACTCGGAATCACATCTCGTTATTTACTGGGAAATGTAAAGCATTCCCAAAACTACTCAATCACATAAATACTCTTAATACATTCAAATTTATCGAAATCAGACCAGATGCTTAGGAGTTCAATGACGTTTGTCACGGAACTGTACGTGCAGAAAAAATAAAAGAAAGAACAAGGTTAACCGTTGATATTAGATAGGGTCGCATAAATAATTGCTTTTTATACAAAAAAAAAATAATTGCCATTCGCTGGCTTTTCTTTTGTTAATTTAGTAATCAAAGCAATGAAAATCCATCTTGATTTAAAAGTGAAAAGAACTTGAAAATTATCAACTACGAGTATCTTCTATGTAGGTATAAGAACAAAATCAACAATATCAACAAATATCATCAAAAATAACCTAATGACACTTTTCAGACATTTCACGACGCATAAAATAGCAGCATAAACTCAGAATCAGGTCGTATAATTCTATCGCTTACAGTAGGTTCAATCACAAATGTCATGGCATTCGTGCGTGCAAGGGCGTAGTTTGATTACAAAATGTATTTTATAATTATTTTGCGAGTCAAAGGTAATCTAAAATATTCAGGCTAGATGGAAAGGGCGCGTTGAATATAGGGTTTGCTACAATCGTCTAAATATAAGTAGCACTTTTTTTTATTAGGATATCTTTAATTCCTTTAAATTACTTATGTAACGCGTAGAACGTGCTCTAATTCTGCACATAAAGATACTATAGTGTTTATTTGAAGACAACAAAAAGTTATTAGCCGAGACTACAAATTGATGCTGAGCAAATGCAGTATTATGTTATAACATCCATAGTACAGCTATATGCTTAATATTACTTACATAAAACGTCAGCTTATCCGTCAATTTACGCCATTAAAAAATCTAAAAGAGTTTTTATTTTATTTTTCATAACACATTTTCAAAATACGCGCAACAAAATTTGCAATTTGTAATCATTTGTAATCAAAGCTAA
Source organism: Bombyx mori (assembly GCF_030269925.1). NCBI lineage: Eukaryota > Metazoa > Arthropoda > Insecta > Lepidoptera > Bombycidae > Bombyx > Bombyx mori. Next base: position 13,606,843 of record NC_085111.1, read on the forward strand.
AGGAAACTGTTAAAGCATGAAATAAGTGGATAATCCAAAGAATTCAAGGTGTTTTGAATGAAACCAGCCGATCGGAATCGATTGGAGACACTCCCGTGCACCAACGAAATCAGTTGAAGCACACTTGCACAAGTTTATAATGTAAGTGCGTTCCGGTAACTGAACATAGTTAAAAGAACTCAAACATTTAGGTACCAAATTTGAATCGATTTCCTTTTTTTTAGTACAATCAAAATTAAGAAGAACCTTACCTTTAAGAATACTTATAAATTAATGTGAAATTAGAATTTTGATTTCTTTTCATATTTTTTTTTTAATATTAGTCTAAAAAGGCATACTATAATGCTTTCAAATGCATGAAATTACTATCTAACTCCGAGCTACCTAACCTAGCACTAGCAAAGATGTGTATGTATCATTTATGACTACAATATTAAGCTTCTAAGCGTACCGGAAGTTGAACCCGTAGATAATCCTTTTCGGAAATTTAAGCTGTCAGCTTTGAGAGATCAAAGTCGTCGGAGAGTAATTATGACGGAGATATTTAATTATCATTTGACACGTTTCGGCTTTTGTTCTTGAAAGGCTTTCTAATATTATAAAGATGGGTTTATGACACGGAAAGATCATAGGTTTTTTTTAAAAGTGATGCTAATCGGTGCTTTGAAGAGTATGATTTAAATGAAGCCACCAACATTAAATCATTAACTAGAAATCTCAATTGAATGTAACAGTTAGTCCGTCGGGTGAATCGGGTGATTAAGTGCAATTACTTTGCCGCCGAACTGTGTAGGGCAGATAGAAGTACCGATCCGTGAGGGCTTGTAACAGGGCTTAAGACATAACAAGTCAGGAGCAGAACTGGTAGGAAAATAGGTTTAAAATACTACCACAGGTGGAATGAAAGGGAACGTACATAATACTAGTGTGAAATGGTCAAAATTTCCTACGGAGAATTGTGAGAATATTCAAGTAACTCTTTCACAGGGGTTACTGCTTGAAAATATTAAATAAAAACTTACCTAATTATGTAAAATTGATCACTTTAGTTTACTCTGTGTTACATATTTACTAATAAACTAAACGTGAACGCAGAGAGTACTAAAAACGAATATTCGTTTGATGAAATAGATTTGTAAAGTGTTTCAATTTGTACAGGAATGAAGGTAAATTGTAGATAAAACACTACGCTCAGGTGAAAGTGCAGATAGCAAACAAATGTGCATTCACTTTCTCCCTTTGATGAACCACGCATCGTTGTGTCTGATGCAGAGACATAGAAATGTTTTTATTTATTATATATATCCTATTTCGTCAATATGTCGATCAAAGAAAAACATTGTCTTAGCACAATTAACGCTACACAAACATAAACATAAGCAGCGGCTTGAATGTGCCTCTAGATCTACTAATATTTATAGATGATAGTGGCTATTCACAAGTGAACCAAAAGTTAGTCCACCAAGTAAAATTATAAAAAAAACATTTAGCCAGGTACATAACACAGTACATAAATCAGTTGATTGATTTTATAAGTTATTAAATGCAGCGGTAATCTTTCTTATTATTATTATATCACCAGAAATGTGTGGAAAATTGTAATGGACGCAAGCCAGACAGTTTCCGTGATTTGAGTCATCAATTGAGAGTTGAATGAGGTATAATGTTTATCTCAAACTACGTTACGATCATGCCGTAATCATTGAAACAAGGTTGTATGCAAATTTAATTTACTGCTAATCACTAGTTTCAATAAATCTGTCATTACCCGCGAAAAATTAGAACACAGATTATATAAAAAAATGAGTATTAAGTAACCATTTTTTCACTTATTTTAGCTGTAAATATACCGAAAATGCTATATAACTAGTCAGGTCATAAGTATTGTCACACAGTAAAAACTTTTCTTTTAGAATGCTGGCCACAAAAAAGTTTATTGAATTCGAATTTCCAATTGTTCATGAAAATAAAAATGTATACTTTAAGAATTTTACTCATTTTTAAATATGGAGTGGACGCTTAAAGAAGACCGTGTTGCAGTTATTGCGTTGCATCGTTGCGGTTACGCGCCAATTCAAATTTTTAACATACTGAAAATTTTGAAATAAACCAAAAGATTCGATTATCGTACCATCAAACGATACAATGAAGACTCTAGTGTAGATGACAGGTCAAGAAGTGGTCGCCCTCGGTCTGTTAGGACTCCAGCAGTGATAAAAGCTGTGAAGGCGCGAATTCAAAGAAATCCCAAACGTAAGCAGAAACTGTTGGCCCTTCAGATGGGGTTAAGCAGAACCACGGTGAAAAGGGTGTTAAATGAAGACTTAGGGCTTCGGGCATATCGAAGAAAAACAGGACATCGTTTGAATGCTCGTCTAATGGACCTGAGACTGAAGAGATGCCGCGCTTTGTTGAAGCGGTACGCGGGAAAAAAATATCGGGAAATTCTTTTTTCGGATGAAAAATTTTTTACCGTAGAAGAGAGCTACAACAAACAAAATGATAAGGTGTACGCACACAGTAGTGAAGAAGCGAGCAACCGTATTCCGCGTGTCCAACGAGGTCATTTTCCATCCTCGCTCATGGTATGGTTGGGAGTTTCTTATTGGGGCTTAACAGAGGTACATTTTTGTGAGAAAGGTGTAATAAAACGAATGCAGTTATGTATCAAAATGATTCATCCGACCGATTTCGGCCACGGCGACCACTTTGACTCCTATCCGTCGATTTGGCGCTCGTGCGCTCGAAGATGGCTTATATAGCCTATCTTTGCGGCAAAACTCCTTGCGCATTGAGGGCACGTAAGCACGCCGTTCTCATAATTATAGGTTATGGCAGCAGGTGGGCGGGCCTTCAACTGGTCGCGTTTGTAATCAAGGCCAGCTTTACGCTGATCCTCGAACTCGCGTACTTTGCTGTTCACCATCCTGCGCCATTCTGGCCGCTGTGCTGCCAAGCGCTCCCATTGAGAGGGCTCTATATCACATCTCTTCATGTGTCGTTTCACGACGTCCTTGTACCGCAGGAGCTGTCCGCCATGCTTTCGCTTGCCATCCTGTAGTTCAGAGAAGAAGATGCGCTTCGCCACTCTTTCCTCCGTCATGCGTGATACATGACCGCACCACCGAAGCTGCCGACGCATTAAATAGGTCTCAATGCCACCAACATTGGCACGTTGCAAGACTTCGGTATTTCGCACTCTATCCGACCATCTGATTTTCATGATGGCACGAAGGCATTTAAGGTGGAAGCGATCCAGAGTGCGAATGTGGCGGCGGTACACACACCACGACTCGGAGGAGTATAGGAGGTTTGGCAGCACAATTGCCATGTATACTGAAATTTTAGTGGCCAAATTAAAGTTATGCGAGCAGAAGACCTTGGAACATAGCTTGCCAAATGCCGCAGCAGCGGCACCAACCCTGCTATTGATCTCATCATCAAGGTCACACTTGGATGTTAAAGTGTTCCCCAGATAGCGAAATTTATCCACCTGCTTCAACACATCCTCACCAAGCTTTATGGTTAGTGTCTCGTGACCGTGACTGTCCAGGGACATCACCTCCGTCTTATTGACACTAATCTTCAGGCCGAATTTACGGCAGGCTAGGTGAAAAACGGACATCAGCTGTTGCAGGCCGGCTGGGGATTCTGCTAAAAAGCACAAGTCATCAGCATACATGATCTCAGTGATCAATGCATACGACACTTTGGTGCGAGCCTTAAGTCTAGCCAAATTGAAAAGGCTGCCGTCCGTACGGAAGCGGATGCGGACTCCTTGGGAAACAGTTTGTAGAACCTCTCTAACTACGACCGCAAAGTACAAGGCGAACAGAGTAGGCGCTAAGACGCATCCTTGCTTCACCCCACACGTAACGGGAAAGAAGCCCGTCTGTTCACCATCCACAGCGACGCAGCATTGCATGTCGTAATGCAGGAGTCTAAGAAGCGCTACAAACTTCTCCGTGCATCCGAGTTTCCGCAATACCAACCATAAGGCTTCGCGAGGCACGCTGTCAAAAGCCTTCTCCAAGTCAACAAAACAGAGGTACAGCTGACGACCCTGCTCTCTGCTCTTTTATTGTAGTTGACGCACAGAGAAGATCGCTTCGCATGTGCCTCGGTCCGGGCGGAAGCCAAACTGAGTTTCGGGCAGGATCTTTTCAGATAAATCCTTTAGGCGGTTTAAGAGTACTCTAGCAAAGACCTTTCCGGGGGCCGATAGGAGCGAAATACCGCGGTAAGAGTTGCAGTCAGATCGGTCGCCTTTGTTCTTATAGAGAGCAGTTATGCGCGATACTTTAAAGCTATCCGGAACGCGCTCTTCCTCCCACATTCGAACAAACAGCTCCCACACCAACGTGTACAACTCCTCTCCGCCGTACTTGATCAGCTCTCCTGGTATAAGATCAGCGCCAGCCGCTCTTTTATCTTTTTGCTGTCTGATGGCAGCAACAGCCTCGTCACGTAATAGAGGCTCGTCCAGCTCAAGGCCATATCAAAATACAGTCCTGACGAACCTTGTGGAACCTGTTTCTCATACCATGTTCAATAACAGGCACTGGGTATTCCAACAAGATTCGGCGCCAGCTCATAGAGCGAAGAGCACACAAGACTGGCTAGCGGCGCGTGAAATCGACTTCATCCGGCACGAAGACTGGCCCTCCTCCAGTCCAGATTTGAATCCGTTAGATTACAAGATATGGCAACACTTGGAGGAAAAGGCGTGCTCAAAGCCTCATCCCAATTTGGAGTCACTCAAGACATCCTTGATTAAGGCAGCCGCCGATATTGACATGGACCTCGTTCGTGCTGCGATAGACGACTGGCCGCGCAGATTGAAGGCCTGTATTCAAAATCACGGAGGTCATTTTGAATAAACTTTAGTGTCATAAGAATCTATGTTTTGTTAAGTTCATTTTGGTATATGAATGGTTACATAATGAATAAACTTGTTTCAATTATTTTACATTAAACATGTGACAGAATTTATGACCTGACTAGGTATATAATGCAATTAATATTGTTATGTAGTAAGATGTCGTATGATAGACTTGTGTCGATTCGATTAGTAAAAAAACGAGGATTTTTTTGCAATACACATAACTTTGTATACCTCAAGGATACCTATCTATTCTAAGTGATGAGAATTTTGCGCAACATTCCACGAGTGCTCGCACTGAACAAACTTAATAAAAAAAAACAGCATATTACAATACCGGTTTGTGGTCGAGCGCTTATCGTTAATCATAATACGCTATCTTCAAGGATCGATTTCACATAACAATTAACGTTGGTTATTGTAACGAAATGGATAATTTCATGTAATTTATTTATCATCGAGTGCGCGTTCGTGTCGGTTGACCCGCGGCAATTAAGCGCCATGGATGGTAGCATAACCAAAAAAGAAGATGAAACTACTTTATACTTTACTTTTATGAATTGAGGTTGAATAACTTTTTAACTATTTTAGCATAGCCAACTACTACAGAACCACCTATCATCGTAGACGCATTGTGGGCTCGCGCGTCTAAGGTCTGACCTATTTCTGCCACAAAGTAGCAACGTGTTCTAGTTCTGATAGTGGGATAGCCAATGAAATACAATTAAGACTCATTAAAAATCAAGGATCTCAGGTCTCAAAATGGCAAACGAGATTTATGTTACATTGCTTTGGCTAAAAATTCAAAATAAACTTGATCGCTCAACAAACTATAAACGTAATCCTCGAGTCTTAAACATTACTGTTGTATTAAACATAAATTTATTTAAGTTAATTTGAATTCGTGACAGTTTTAATTTTTTTATTTAATTTAAATAATTTAAAAATTAGAGTTTTTTCGTTAACTTCTTTCTTTAACATTTCGTTAACATTCGGTTAACTTCTTCTTGAGCTGTAGACATAATTAAAACTAATTTTACGGATTTCGTCGAATTATACCTTAGTCGTCCGGGACCAACGTAAAACTGAAATATATTTCAAACGCCGTAAAAAAAAAGGAAAATACTAAACTCGAGATTAAAGTGTAAATCTAGTGTATATAGGAACTTAAAAATACCTCTGGTTCTATATAATATTCCGTCGATAGGGTACCAATGAATTATTGCTTAAAAAAATACAAAACGTAATACTTCATTGAAATGTTACTGGACGTGACATCGCAATACATGACATACAGTTTATAATCTCCGAAACGAATCGCGGCGATTTCAAAGGGTGTCTTAACTGCCGGTAGGTCATGATTATGACACGGTTAGGCCTCATTTGTGCCTTCTGTCTATGCAAATATGTATTAAGTCCTCAATCTATTGTTGAAACAATACTATATTTTATAACCTCACATAAAATTTTTGTTTATTATGTTTATTTTTGCTAAACAGTAAACTTACGAGCTTCATATAAATTACCAATGCTAGTTACTTTTATTTACTGTCATAAAAATATGTATGTATCTGATTTTTCTTTTGTAATTTACATCATGATCCATCATAGTTCATATTAATTTTTACTCTTAATCATTTAATCAGATCTTTATGATCAAATGAAGCAAATAAATTAATCGAATACTTAAGCCTAAATTCGAAACTAATTCCCACACAACATTATTGCTTAATGCCGTCGCAATAAATAAAACTATCTCACTTATGGTAATGCAAGTAGGTATGGTTGAAACCTGATTAAGCGTAGAGTAAGCTAACTAGAGGTCAAAGTTCAAAGCGGCTGTCCGGACACGCCGCCCAGAAGCATCTAGTTCTTGCAACACAGATACCACAGCGAACGAATACTACAAATCAAAAAAGTTAATAAAATTGTATAGTGCTTTATAAATTACAAGCCGCCCGCTCCGACTCCGCTCGGGTCGTTAACAAAAATTTCAACGATATTTGACGTTGTTTTATTTTTTTTAAATAAAAGAACACTTATTGCGGCATAATTGTAATAGTTAGACATATGCTGTTGCGACACTTTTTGTAAATAATAATGTGTTCTACAAAGTCGTAGTACATTATTTTATTGTATCATCAATAGTTTTCGCAGGGCACGCGATGTAAAGATTATTTTAGGTAATTTTTTCCACCTTGGATTACGTAATTGGAGTTTTAGTAACGATCCCTATTTTTTTCAAAAAGGATTTTAGCTTATGTTACTTGGGAATAGTGTAGCTTCCAAACAGTGAAAGAATTTTTCAAATCAGTTCAGTAGTTTCAGAGCCTATTCAATACGAACAAACAAATCTTTCCTCTTTATAATATTAGTATAGAAGACGAATAAAACAACAAACCTTAATTATTACGAGACATTCCAGATACATTTACAGAGCACGAATAACAAGGATGATTATATTAAAAAAATATGTTTTCACGACCATGCATTGAACGTAAACACAAAGCTATTAATAAAACTGGTGATAACACTGATTTCACATTTTAAAATTATTAAATGCTACACGGCTGCATGGTAACGAGGCAGCTGATAAATTCGCGCGGTAACGACGTCTTAGACCTCTTCTGTATCATTAAATATCCGTGTTTAATAAAATTTGAGGTCAATTTTGGATAAGAGTCTCCTTGCTTGTTTTGCGTGGTTCGAATGTCAGATCCTTGAAAATTAAATACATAGTTATGTAATCTTAGATTTTAATGACGTCTGTGTTAAGTGAATTTATGTTTAAAAAAAAGTTTTAGTCTAACTATCAATACACCAACTAGAAAAATTATTTTACGTTTTTATTGCACGACTATTAGGTACTCGTGCGGGGTTACACATTCACTTTACTTACTTTTTTTTTAAATAAACTGTCAAGAATTAGATAATTTATTATCGAATTATTTTAATTAGCGTTATGGATAATAAACGTCTTTGATCTAAATGATATGAAACAATTTCAAAAATTAATGGAAGCATGTTAACCCCACTCTTACTAGATACGTAAATATGTACCCAATAAGATAGGGGTAAATACCTTACAAAAACTGGTAACTATAGAAGAAGTGTACACCGCGTATCTACCCCTAAATAACACATTTCATTACTATATAAATAATAAATCACCAACACAACTTATGAATGTGATTAATATGTTCTCCAGTACTGTGGCACTCTTTCATACCAAATTTTATATTAGGTATAAATATTGTCTACAATGTTAAATTTATCTGATTCTGGAATTCAAAACACGTTGCGAAATTCAACAACCAGTCAGTATAATGTTGACTCAAACCTTGTACGAACCATAAATAGTAACTTGTATGGTACCAAAAAGTATATTCTAGAAAACAATAGGTGGAAACACAACTTTACTGTCAGATTAAAATTATTTGATAAAGGTAAGGATTGTGTCTACTGATACTATAATTTATTTTATTAGGTTAGAGCAATAAGAATCTCAGCCATTTTTTTTTATATCACAAGATTTAACTAAGCATTCTTTATTCGAATCTGTTAATAGTATTTTTCCTAAAATCATAAAATAAGATAATTCGAGGTAATAAACAACAATTTTCGATCAATGACGCACGGCCAGACTTTACGCATTAAAATTTATCTAGCTTTTATCTTCAGACACGTTCCAAATGACCGTAACATAATTCGTTGATAACATTTCAGAATCACCTGTGTACATTACAATGGAAACACATTTATCGTGACTATTGACATTTCAAGCAAACCCAGTGGTCAATAGCACGTTATCTGACCCTACAATAGTTGTGCAAGTCAAGTTTTGCAACAATTACGTGATCGGTCGCATGTGCACATCAATTAAAGTATGTACGCCTAATCGTTCACAAAGATTCGAAACAGCAACGTTAATAAGCTATTTGTAACACCGTGATGGATATTTTAATAAGAACTTGTTACGGTATGTTTCTTAATTATGGGCCTCGCGTGCTTTCGTATTCGAGCCTCTTTTATTTAAGTGTCAGAGTCACCTTTAGACGTATCGTTGCGGACCTAACACAGAGCTCTGTATCACTTTGGCCCATCAGTCGAGAGACCGTGTGACATAACATTATACTTTTAAATTGGCAGTCGGAACTACAACTTTAGAATTAGTGTGAATTAAAATATTGCGTGCGTTCAAAACAAAATGTAAAAAATAATTGAGAAAAAAAAAACTTGATCACATTTCCGCAATCATAACTGCGGCCGGAGGCAACACGGGTGATGACGGGTGCCGCGCTTTACTGACATGCGTACATCAAGCATGATTTACGATGACAGTTTCCATTCGCAGTACAAAGTGCATTCTAATGTTCGAAGTTCGAAAACAAACAACACAGCACGCGATCCAGGACGCCACACAGACAAATCATTGCGCAAGAGAGCTGCCAGCATCAAGTTTCTTTTTGTTCTTTTTTTTTTTTGGCAATAGTTTTAACGCAGCAGTGTGTTATTCGTTGCTTTGATACCAACGTTACAGACATTTGATAATCGGATAATAGGTGACGTGTATGAAGTATGAACTATCCACAGACCGTGATAAATATGGATTACCTCACACAAGTTTCTTGTTATGAAAGAAGAATAACGAGCTGGTGACCAAACAATTTGGCTAGCAATGAATAAATGCTATAAAAGGTTCATCGAAGTCGTTTCAAAATATTCGTGTTTGTGAAAATGTTAAATTGTTGTCTTTGCACAATTTTTAATTGCAGTATTACTTTTTCTATTATACAAATAAGGCTGAGAGATGTTATTGATGACAAGGTTATAGAAATATTTTATTTCATAAAGTATTGTACATTTACAAGATTGCACATTAGTTTGTTTAATACTTTATTGTACACATAAAACGCGTAGTCGTTTACTACATTAAGCATAAATAGCACTCGTTTTTGTATTATAAGTAATTTCTTGCCAGGAAAGTAACGACAAGGCAGCTGCAAAATGACCCCAAGCCCCGTGCGCTCCAAAACCCCAACATCTACTAAATTTTGTGTATGTTACACGAAACACAATAATTAAATACTGTTTTTTTTTCTTTCCGACCTTTCTCCGTTATTCTTTTTGTAATTGTTTAAATTCATCGCGTAGTAAACATGTATACGGTTCATCATATAATATGGAAGTCGTACATTAATGAACGGAGGACAAACGGGGCAAGTAATCAACAAAACGATAACCCCGCAGAGGAGGTCGGGTCTTGTTCGTTTCTACGACTCCATTTAACACATACGCAACATTAAACTACGCTGCATCCTCTTTTTTCGATATAGTCACTGCGAATTTCGACGGTGCCATGCAATGTTGCCAATAAAAAATATTTGTCGCTATTTAAAGTAGGTTTAGTAGTATTTCTTCATTGTACAAAAATTTGAATAATTTATTAGTGAAATTTTCTCATACCATTCATTTTATACTTTCTTTTAAATGTTCATTTCCAACTTTGATTAAACTAGTAGATTAGACTTCATCCTTTTTTGCGATTGTGCGGAACTAATCTGTAAGTTGCAATTGATGTTATTAGTGCAAAATACATCGCTGTGATTGAGACATTATTACAGGTCCGCAATCGGAAAAAATAAAGCAGCAAATGACCTCTATAAGCTATTATAAAATCAGCCCAATTAGTTCGTGTAAGGTACCGTCGTAATTTCGTTACAGCTATATCAAAATGACGTCAAATGTTCCCAAAATTATGCTTTTAATAAATTTTCAAACCCAAACAACGGATTCCAAAAAACCTGATATATATATAATAATACTTTAAATTAACAATAGATAAAACATTTCAAATATATATATATCATTAAAATTTTATATAAAATATTAATAAATTCTTAATATGATCAGTACGTTAAGAAAGTTTGAACAAGCCTTCTATATAAACGCTGTGTGTGCTTGAAAGCTTGCCGGTAACATAATGTAACAAGTTATCTTATGTTCTTGTTGATTATAAAAATAAAATGTTGTTACTTGCCAAAGAAAGCTGTGTTTATAAGATTCATGTTAATTAAAAACAGGAACAAACATCAAAGTAAAACAAAACAATTTTAAATCCGTGAAAAATAAACACAGCTAATGATGGACATAAAACTCATAAACTCTAATTTCACAGTTGACAGCGAGAGAGATGAATAAATTTGTGAGTCACCTCATTGTGTTTTTGAAACATGAAAAATCCATTTGACACAATATGAAACTAAGTGTGAAATCAACACAATTTATATAGTTGTGATAACCTAAAATATAAGTTTCGAAATCCAAGACACTTACTTCATTTGCGCTTCCATTCATTGTAAATATCATAAAAGGTATCTAGAAAGAAGGCTATAATTGAAACATGCATGCAATACTTTTATCAAGACTTTTCGTATTGTTGGACATAAAAACGATAGAGTATTTGTGGTTGACCAATTGTTAGAAAAAACCGATCGTCGCTCATCACCTTAATAGCATCAATACATTAACAACAGAAAGCCAATAGCAAGAACCCATAACACACAGCTCATTTTAAATCCAGAATATTATTTTAGAAAAACATAAAACCAAAACGGTACTATCAATGTCATGAATTTACGATCTCTGGAATAACAGGCACGTATGGTACTATTGGGCTACGAGCGATAGGGTCTTATAATTCATCTGCAAACAACTATTTCCTAATCGATTGCCACAAAAAGGATAGCTCTGTGTGCTATTAAGTATTACGCGGCTGGTGCATTTACTTCAATTCGAATTGAAAGGAGGAACTATAAATAGATGTAATTACAGAGCAACCTCAGCTACACTTACTGACATTTCATAGATAGTATCAATAAAATCATTTATACAATTTACTTTGAACATTTAAAAGTTATTAGTATCAATGTCATTGCTACATCTAATACGAGTATAATCATTACAATGTGTTCAACATTATTCAAAAATAGGCAGTGCCGTATTTGTCTTGGTGGCATGTTGATTTTTTTATGAATTAACTCAACAAGGTCAATCGTAAAGACACCAAAACAAATTATAATTCCTATTCCAAATTCAAAATAATTAAAAAAAAAACTGACAGCGAAGAAAATTCTGAGCCGCAAATAAGGCGTTCTGTTCAATTATTTAAGAGTCTTCATTACAATTCAGTTCAAACTTCGAACTTGTTTCGGAGTGACGACATTTACGTTGAAGTACATACAGTAGTATACAATATTTATGAGCACTGAATCGCCCAGACATCATCTGCAAATCTTGTTTAAGAATGCGATCCATTGGGTCGATGGCTTGAACATGTTTTATAAAATTCAATATAATTATAAGCCTATATAGTAAAAAGGTAATTACAAAGACGGCGCGTGATAAGAACAAGACTGTCTCGTACAAGTAGGACGGTTTGATAGCGTACACGTGACGGATACAAACCACGATAAGACGACCACTCTGGAAAAGGCCAAGATTATTTTTAGTGTTGATAAAATAACCAAATCAAATAAAATGAAACATTAAAATTATTTAGAAACGGCAAGGCGGAACAGCAAAAAGACTGACGTTCAAATCTACAGAGTAAACTTCTTCCAGAAGGTCAATTTTATTAAATATGGTATTAATAATAAAAAAATATTTCACTTTACTTACTTGTGTCAATAAAAAACCAATATGAATTTACGTCGATTTTACTCGTTTTAAAAAAGTCAGCGTCATATTATTATTTAAGTAAATGCAATTTTCAATGCATTTTTATTTTAAGTGACAAGTGTTTAATAGTGTTGCCGAAAACTTAATTTGGGAATGTTGGTATACAGTGCTATTCCGATTGGACCATAGACCTATATAGTAGGGACACGGCATATTGTTCTATACGTACAATTGCTTATATAAATAGCACCCATTTTGAAGGCACATACATAAACATATATCTATCTCGTTCTTACTCAGCACTTTAACTCGCAGGAAAACAATATAACAGTATTTCAGTGCGTACATAAAATGAAACATGAATATACGTAAATGTCTCCGTCTCCGTCTAATGAGGCCGAAAATCCGCCATGTTTAGCGCGCCAAATGTCATTGTCACGTCAGTTCGGCCGTCTGTTTTGGGTTGTACATTATTTATTGACTTTGATATCGATTTAATATGATTGCTTGTATAAAATTTCTTATTTTATCATGCTTAAAACATACAAAAATAATAATTAAAACATATTTTATAGGATCTCAAGAAAGTCGTCGGAACTATTTAAATAAAATAGTTTTATAACACTATTACACATATAATTAAGTGATTTTAGAGAGGAAGTCACAAGGAATGACGTTTGTAATTTTATTAACGAATAAATGTTCTGAAGGTGTTTTTTTCTATCAGGCGGTCCCTTGATAAGTTTAAAATTTGAATCACTCTCAAGTGAGAGTGATTCAAATGGTGCGGCGTATAATAACCGGCAAACTTCTTGAGCATTTGTTGACGTAGTGGGGGTAAGTTTGCGCATGGTACACTCACGTGCAAAAACATTACTTACTCTGCGTCATAATGCTATTAAATTATTAAAATCAACATATGTATTTATTTATATATTTATTAGAACATCAACAAAACATATAGGTTAATAATTGTAATAATTTAATCTTGGGGTAAAATAGATATTCCTTCTATTAAGTCAAAACTAGAGCTGTTGCCAGGTCTTGGTTCAGTTAAAGCGAAGCTGGTATTTGTAATTTTTTTTTCGTTATCATAATCTTGACCATCATCATCATCACTGTTTTCATCACCCGAGTCGCTATCATCGTGATGAGTCGACATAGGGCTCATCGGCGTAGTTTACAAATCGGTCGATTCGGTCTTCTTTTTTGTCTATAATTAATTATTTTTTGAAGATATTCGATTCGCAGTAATCGAATGTTACTTTTTTCATTTACCAGCTTCCGATTATTTTCTGTTCTTTTTTTCCATCTGAAGCCTAGCTCTTTCATAATTCGTCGTAAGCTTCGTTCCGAGCCATTAAATATTATATCTTCTTTAAATTCTTCGAAGCCTTTCTACGGTACGGAGTTTCGCTGCTTGTTATGTAGTTATTATGATTACATCTTTTTATTACAGATTGAACGAAACTATCCATTCCGGTAACTTTCTTCTTCCCTGATCTTTTCTTACCCGGAGTCCGAAACACGGCGAGCAAGCCAGAGCCTTTAGCTTCGTTAATAATGCACCTAACAGTACTCACTGATGTTTTTGTTGCTTCCGAAGTCTGTTTTAATTTTTCCATATCATTCTTCCCCTGTTTTATAATGAAGCAATATACGTCGTACACAATTTTTCTACCCTTTCTTTTAAGTACTACACCAGTTTGTCACGGCATAGTGTATGTTTTATAAAAAATCAACAAACACTCAACAAATAGCAATGGCAACAAAGTCCACAAGCAATTATAGCAAATAACTTAACGATTAATAACGATAGACTTTCCACTGTACGCAAGCGTACTTTTGGGAGCAAGCGGAATGAGGGCGCGGTGCGGGACGCAAGGTTCGACTGATCTACCAATAACGCGCTCGATACGATTTCCCCTGCCGTCGCGCCTCACCCTCACCACCAAAGTGACCTAAAATTCGGTTCTGCGCAGTCAAGGTCATTTGCTCAAGAAGTTTGCCGATTACTATACCTTCCTTGAGGTGCGCTGCGGTAGTCTGTTACGGACTAATAATTTTTTGACTCTAGTCAGCAAAACAATTAAAATAGATTGTAATAGTCTAAGAAAATCACGTACTCAAAATACGATAACATTCAGCATGCTAGAAATGGGCAGATGGCACTGTACTACGCCATATCTTTATGTTTTGCGGCAAACGACAACTTTATAAAATCAGTGTAGCAAATTTTAAAAATAGTCATATCGTTTACTTGGCAAATTTGAAGCACGAACTCGTCTTAGATTTCACATAATATCTAAATCACATCATCTTTGCACATAACAATATACTTACTTCCTATTAAAGTATAAATTCTACAAATACATTCACTCAACAATATTTAAAATAAAATGAGCCAAGAACGTTTATCGATAAAACCTACTAACATTAAAATCTTCTGGGCAGCACTAAAACCGCCATGTTTTGTGGCCAGATGACGTCACAGTGGCACGAATTTTTTGTTGACGTTTCATTTCCATAGGTTTCCTACTTCAGTGGATTGGACTTGTTTGTTATGAAACATATTTTTTTTTTCTCAAGACCTACTAAATATGCATAGGTCGAACTTTAGATTTTATTCTCTGAGAACTATGCATGACTAGTCTAGAGAAAACGGCGATCAAAGCAATTTAGAAACTCAGTACAATAGATTTTTTTTTATGTTTTGCATTTCAAATATTAACTAACAGTGAGAAATATTATTGAATTCAAGTTCTGTACTTAAACTACATTTGCAAAAATATAATAGTATATTTTTTTATAACATCATTGGTTCAATCATCAATAGTTACTAGTGAAATCAACGATGCAACTTGAATACAAGCATTCGATCAATCTCTGCTTAGGGCCATCAGGAAGGCTGATTAGGGAATTCGCCAGAGATTGAGCACCAGTGTGAGTGAGTGTGAGTCAGTTCTCTGAGTATAAACATATTGCGATCCGTCACAGCCCCAGACACTAATAAGTAGAATAAAATCAACAATAAGAGAATACGAATTTGTGTCATTACTGGTGGTAGGACCTTGTGAGGACTCACGGGTAGGTACCACCACCTTGCCTATTTTTGCCGTGAAGCAGTAATCCGTTTCGGTTTGAAGGGCGGGGCAGCCGTTGTAACTATACTGAGACCTTAGAACTTATATCTCAAGGTTGGATGGTGGCGCATTTACGTTGTAGATGTCTATGGGCTCCAGTAACCACTTAACACCAGGTGGGCTGTGAGCTCGTCTACCCATGTAAGCAATAAAAAAAAAGAATGATTTACCACTTTTATTAACAAGTCGTTAAAGTCATAGAAACTATTCTTTCCCGCTTTTCTACTATACGCAGCTTGGTTTTTACACCAAGCTTACTTACGTGACTTACGTGGCTTAACACCAAGTGGGCTGTGAGCTCGTACATCCATCTAAGCAATAAAAAAAAAGACTACGGTGCAAAATATCGATATCCCGAATTATATAAAATTAATTTTATTAATTCAACTAGAGAAGATTTTAATTAATTTTATATTGATTTATATAAAAACATCTATATTATATGTTTAAGGTTCTTTTTTAACTACAATTTGGCCGATACTCATTAGTGGCCACTCAGAACTATATCTAGCATAATTCAAACACATACATTACCATTTACATAATATATATTTTTCAAATGTTAGTTCCACCGTAACACCAGCGAGGCAGGTAATCCGTTCTAGTTGAATTTCACTTTTCCGGTATAAAATTCTGTCCACACTCATGCTTTTATTTTTATAATTATATAGAATTAAGGTGTGTTATGTGCCAAGGAAACATAGTATAATAGGTGGAAACGTTTATAAGTTAAAGGAAAGAGTATATTTATTATAAATACGAGAATCAAAGTCTCTCTATAGACCCAGAAGTTTCAACTTCCTAATTAAAGTTTCGGAATAGGGCGTTTTGTGAGCTTGCATTCGTACGAATCTAATAGAATTAAGGTGTGTTATGTGCCAAGGAAACATAGTATAATAGGTGGAAACGTTTATAAGTTAAAGGAAAGAGTATATTTATTATAAATACGAGAATCAAAGTCTCTCTATAGACCCAGAAGTTTCAACTTCCTAATTAAAGTTTCGGAATAGGGCGTTTTGTGAGCTTGCATTCGTACGAATCTAACTACAGAGTTGACTTTTTTTAACAGAACATTAAAGTCACATTATTTTTACCAAATCCTTAATAACCTCCGGCTGCCACTAACAAAAGGGCAAACAATTCTCATCAGTGACGTATTGAAAATAACCAAATGATGAAAATGTCATGGTCGCACAAAAATATTGTTCAATTGTTGACGGAGGAAGCGCCATTATTTAAAATAAAGCACGTTCGTTAAGTTATATTATGAAATTAAGAAACGGAGATAGTGACTCAAGCGTGACCATCTTAATGTCATTGTAATGAGCCCCATTTATAATATCAAACATTATTGTTTTTACTGAACAGAATTCTCCGAATGAGGTTCTATCAAGGTTCAAATGCACGATGCGTTTTTTTACTTACATAAAATTATTAACAGTATAAGGCTAATAAAGCGATTCCAAACTAGGTGTACTGTGTAGGTACTTCTGAACAGTTATCAAATCTAAGAGATTTAATTTCCACGAATTCGGTCAAAACACAATACAATGCTGATAGCTTTGAGAGGCTATTTCAACTTCGCCCTAAGGTGTAGGTGAGCTCACGGGGCTCAAACCGGAGTGGTGCTAACACTGACCCTAGCAAGAGCAGTGCTTCGCAGAATCTACTACCGGATCGGAAATGCGACCCACTGAGAAGATCCGGCGAGAAACTCAGTGGGCTGTGTCTGTGGTTTAATTCGCTCGTCGAGGCCTTCGTCGGGTTCGACGAGGACGGTGACCGAGGATGTTGTAATAAAACCTTGTTGCTATGAAAAAAATCTAAAAATAAAAGTAGTACATGAAGAGTATTTATTATTAAAACATAGCCCACAAACAGTTAATACTACCTATATAATAATTACGTTACATTATTCATTATTATTATTGCCCACGGTTGTTTTTTTTTCGGTAACATACTGAATATACCAATACAATATGTACGAATTTATTATAATATAATTTCATACGAAAGGGAAATTTATTTTTAACAAATTTATGATTTAAAAAAAAATCTCAGCAATCTGTGAACTAACTCTAAGCTCAGCAGAAGCCCTACACTTCGAGCACTAAACTAAATAATAGATAATATGTAATAATATTATAATATAATTAATATATTTTTAAGGTAATTTTCCAAAACTAAATCTGCCGTATTTATATGTGTGCGTGTATTTATGTATGTATGCATAAGTGCGTTGTACGGATATGTATAGATAAAATTATTATAGCGCCCGAGGAATACAGTAGGAGAAAGGTCATTCCAAAGTTTATCGTACCAGAAAGAAATGACGTCTGGAAACGTACTGTGTCAGATAATTGATTGAAAATAAAAGCAGTGATGAACTCTATGCCATTGCCGTGTGGTTCATTAGTAAAAGTAAAGTAGTGACATCATTTTCATTATTTCTGCAGAGTAAAACAAACATAGATAATACGCTTAATATTTAAAAAGCAAAGCAATAGGAATAAGTGAGGCCCAATATAAAGATGTAAACAATAGCGTAGTCTGGGTCTTGTAGATCGCAAGCCTCTGTATAGGCAGGTATATTTTTTGAGGTGTGTGAGAAGTTCAGTGTCTTGAGTAACATCGTAGCTTAGCTTGGTGATCTATCATTGTGGATGCGTCGTCAAAGAGTAACTGGGAATGAGGTCACAACTATGTTAGCGATCACTGGATCATTATAACCCTGTGGGCGCTGATGGAGACCAAAATAATACCCAACGCTAAACTTCCTTTTCTAAAAACCTAAGATACTATCTTACTGTACACTTTTGCGACATGTAACCAGGAGTGTGCGATCTACTTAATTATAGACAAGTAGACCTATAGTACATTTGTCACAAGACAATTACATTGCATTTTTAGTTTGCGTTTAGTATTTTACTCGCGGACACATAACATGTTACTGCGAGCCCCTAAAAGTAGATTAAGCTATGATAAAATCTAACACATTAATTGATAAAGTATTTCAAGGGTTCATTAATTTTTCGCAACTGACACATTAAGTCGATAAATCATTTTAGTTTGTCACCGATAATCGAGATGTTGTCGTGCCGAGAGCAACCTTCGAACCCTGAAATTAACTAAATTATAATACAATGACTTGTAAGTAATAAATACACTTGACAAACAATTAATTTGCATAGTTATTGAGCGACTTATGCCATTATGTTTAAAAATAAATTAATTGTTCGGAATCAATAAGTCCACGTATCATTTGTTTGTTTCTAAATACCTATACCAAACTTTACCAGTCTCACGAATCTCTTCCTATTTAAAAATACACTCACGAAGGTTTTACTGTTCTGTTGTGTCTGTGAAAATATATCCTGTCTTAATCAATTCTTGTTATGATCTGAGGACTTATGTAAATATTTTCACATCCGATTTAGGTGGTTATTAAAATCAATAGTATAATAGTACAAAAATTGCTACTTGCATAATTGGCACATGCAGGGACGTCTTAAACTAGGATGGGGCCCTTGGGCACACAAGAATTTGAGGCCCTTTTGGAAAGTAAAAAAAGCGAATTATAATAACATTTTTTTACTGAGTATGACAATTTATTGTAGGTAATCAAATACAGTATGATATAATATGTCATTAATGATATTAGAATGCTGCTTGTTTTTTGGTTACGATTTCGATAACGGTTTCTTTCGGGATTTCTGTTGAGCAAAATCTTCTATTATAGACATAGTATATGCCTTGTAAATACCTTCTGATTACTGATTTGTGAAAAAAGTGTAATGTGCCCGACAAAAATGTTTTGAGAATAAACGTGTGAGAGAAATTGTCGGTCTTTCGGGGCCCCCTGAGAATGGGGGCTCCGGGCACGGGCCCCGGGTGCCCTTATGGTAAAGACGGTATTGGGCACATGCCTGTACTACGGAAAGCTTAGAGCACCTTACAATCTTACAATTTACCTGATTAAGTAAATGTTACAATTGCGATCGAAATTGCAATAGCGACGAATCCAATCAGCATGTCATCATTATCGTCATGTTGGTCGATGCGGAATAAGAGCAGCAGATTTACGGTAATTGTTCCACAGCGTTGATCACTACAATGATGAAATTACTGTCAATACTTTTCGACATAATATTAGGAACAGAATTTCATAAATCTAAGTTAACAATATGCGTCAAGTGTGATAATATTTAATGAAAAAGTCGTAAATTTTTGTTAATTTGTTTAAACAATTTTGCACCTACAAGTATACTAGTATAGAGGTCTATAGGAGTGACAATAAAACATCAAAATTGTACGATAGCAAAAAAGTATTGAGGGAAAACGCCGTTCAACGGCTTACTCATAATAATAGGAATTTGGAGTAGTTAGTTCTTGCAGCATCTACCACTCTTTATACAATTGTATTCGTGATGTACGAATGATACCATGTAACGATAAAACTCCAATTAATATTTTTTATATTGCCAAGCTCTGCTCCGTATATCAGCACCAAATTCGTCGCTATTTCTACTGTTAAACAATTATACATTTCAGCTCTAAATGTTGGTCGTTTTTCTAATGCGATTTAGACTTTAACCACATATCTTAAATGACTGAAATCACATTGTCCGTGATCTCCGGTAACCTATTTATTTAATGATAACTTTCTATACTTGACAGTCTAAAGGCGGGTTTGACGCCATAGGCATTCTCTGACAGTCTACCTTAGGGGGTGCAGAGATGAACCTTGGTAGGTGTAGTGTGATAGTGATATTACTTAAACATACGTATATATATATATAACTAACATAATATTTATAGATACAAATACTCGTACTTAAATCAATATACATAATTATATATGTACATATAAAAATATATATGAATAAATATCAATTAGATGACTCTGCTAACTCTCTGATTATTATCTCTCGCTTATTGTCTGGCTTTAGCTTCGTTTAACCTGGAGCTTATGGATTGTTTGTCTAAATATGGCAATAAACAAATAAAAAAACCCATATGGAGATAAAACAATTTTCTTTACAAGTCCAACCAAGCATAAAATTATTCTGGTATATAATTTGGAAACTGCACAAACGAACGTAGCCTTGACCTGTGGCTGACCGTGACTTCAAACTCGTTTGAAGCTCCGGCACATGTCCAAGAGATAGCAGATGCCATCTCGTCGATTGCAAGATGTTTTGTTTATAATATATATGTATAAATAGTACGACACTAACAGAAACTAAAAGTAAATAAATATGTATCTTGTTCATTTCATAACAGATCGCTGGAAATTTCAAAACATTTCATTAACGTCACTGTATGATCTATTTATGGATTTTATTAGATTATTTCATTACACGGTTAGATAGAATTTTATCATGTAATATTATTATCACTAATAATATTTTTTAGTTATTGTACGTTATGATAAAACACTTCCATGACAAAAATCAAAGGAACTTATGACAACCTTATTAGTAGTTAGTAACTTCAAAAATACAAATTTTATTCGAGCTACATCCACCCCTAAAAAGGACTTACAGAACTTCAATCAATGTTTTAAAATAAATAAAGTTATCAAACAATTACGCGTCTGATTAATGATTTGTTCACAATAATGTTTTTCCTGTTTACACACAATTCCCAGCACAAAAAACTTAATCAGGGCAGGCATTTTCCCATTAGGTATAATTAATGTGAACTGATATGGAAATCACGGTAAAAGATCACAATATATTGTCATTAAAACAATAGTTTGTGTTGGTTGTATCGTTACGTCTATACGCTCTGTCAATGTAGGTACTCTAAAACACATTTTGCCATACTTTCACAATTTTTCAAAAGAATGAAAAAAATATTTTTGTTCTTCGCCCATCATCGTGAAGAAAAAACTTAATCTCATTTATTAGATTTACGATGAAAAAGCTTTTTATTTATTACTTCTTTATATTCATATTCAGGTCTAATAATCTATATCTATACTTCTATACTAATATTATAAAGAGGAAAGATTTGTTTGTTTGTTTGTTTCGAATAGGCTCCGAAACTACTGGACCGATTTGAAAAATTCTTTTTCCATTAGAAGCCGACATTGTCCCTGATGAACATAGGCTACTTTTTTTTTATTTATTTTTATTTTTTCTTTTTTTGGTTTCATGTGTGTTTTAATGTTTCCGAAGCGAAGCGAGGGCGGGTCGCTAGTAAGTAATAAAATAGAGTAGTTGCCAACACACTTAAAAAAATTTAATCTTATTAGGGCAAATACGCTTGAACGCACACAGCCTCACACAGGACCAAAGGGGCAACAATAGTGAACGGAAGCCTTGGTAGCCTAATGAGTAGTAGGCATGAGAGGAATGTCACAGCCTCACGACATGTCCCAGTATATCGTCGATGACGCATTACAATGAATTGATGAATACGAATATTAATAATCAAAAGGTGTGGTACTCTGAATGGCAACCCGGTAATACTAGAGGTCTGTCTACCTAAAATCTTCAAGTCTAACCCTTGTTCTAACATCTACAAATCATTCTATCATATTTGTTTTACTGTTGGTAGGACCTCGTGTGAGTCCGCACTGGTGGGTACCACCACCCCGCCTATTTCTGCTGTGAAGCAGTAATGCGTTTCGGCTTGAAGGGTGGGGCAGCCGTTGTAACTATGCAGAGAACTTAGAACTTACATCTCAAGGTGGGTGGCGCATTTACGTTATAGATGCCTATGGGCTCCAGTAACCACTTAACACCAAGTGGACTGTGAGCTCGTCCACCCATCTAAGCAATAAAAATAAAAATAAAAAAATGCAAAGATTTTATTACTCTAGATTGGGAGACAACACGCAAACGTAAATACTGCAAAACTTAAGGTCAATCTCTCTTTCACTTGTATTGTATAATGCCTGGTACACCCTTTAACGGGATGCTAGTAGCTGCCCGTTCTGATCCATTGTAAGAAAATAGCTTCCGTGAATCACATCAGTGTGCTTAGTGCGAGTTTTTTAACGTTCTCGATAGCGTAAAAGTTAACTCAAATTTGTATGGAGTTGGAACGTTTGCCTATGTTTGCTGCTACGGGCGCTGTTCCAACTGCATACTTTTTTTTATTGCTTAGATGGGTGGACGAGCTCACAGCCCACCTAGTGTTAAGTGGTTACCGGAGCTCATATACATTTACAGCGTAAATGCCGCCGCCCACCTTGAGATATGAGTTCTAAGGTCTCAGTATAGTTAAACGGTTGCCCCACCCTTCAAACCGAAACTCATTAGCTTCACGGCAGAAATAAGCCGGGTGAGTTAAATTTAGTGAAATTTGAGTTAACTTTAACGCTATCGAAAACGTTAAAAAACTCGCACAAAGCACACAGACCAACACAAACACTTTTATAATAATAACTTGACGAAACTCATTAAGAGACGCGATCGTCCATCCCAGAAATTGTATTAAGCAATGTCTATCTCGTCATTCTCGTGCTAACAGAAATGGCCTCTGCAACGATTACACTTCATTACAAACAAGTTGCAACAGGTGATGATATCTTTGACCACTGCCTATGGTCACATTTGACATAAAGGCAGGAAAAGAAATACCTACTGGTTGAAATATAATGTTTTTATATTCTGTCCCGAAAAAGATCAAAATGTAATTTTAAGGCTTAGTTATCTATGATCTTAATAAATTGTCGCTATATACATATATTCATAATATGTAAACCTCAAATGGATTTCGATAAAATTTCGTTCAATAAATACATTACCACATACCTACCTAAGTGATTTATTCACTCGTTTTATGTAAACCAATTCGGTCCATTAGATTTACATATCTGAATATTTAGCACATACAAGATTCGAGTCGTGATTTGAAAATAGATGAAATGTGTACAATTTAACACTGTTAAAAAACAAAAAGAGGCTTGGTCAGTTACCTACGTAAAATGTCTTACCTTAAATACGATTTTATC
Source organism: Bombyx mori (assembly GCF_030269925.1). NCBI lineage: Eukaryota > Metazoa > Arthropoda > Insecta > Lepidoptera > Bombycidae > Bombyx > Bombyx mori. Next base: position 13,630,514 of record NC_085111.1, read on the forward strand.
CTTCTCCATTGTATGTGAACTGAAACAAAAACATATATATTGCTTAAGAAACTTTAAAAAAAACAGCCGTCGACAAAAGTCATGGCCTAAGGGATAGTGCCGTCATGTACCTACCTAGAATGTAGTTCAACTACACGATGAATGAGTATCATCGTGCAGTTAAAATCAATTACGCAAAGCCTTTAAAGCATAATTAGTGGTGGTAGGGTAACAACTCATAATTTTGTTCCGTTATCTGTCTATATTTGCCGCGAAGAAGATTAAGTAACTTTCAGTTTAAATTCTGAGACAGTCCTTATGCATTACGATTCAAACTTTGACCTCGTGTCTCAAGGTGGGTAGCATTAGCATTGTAATGTCCCAGTAACCACATAACATTAGTTGGACCGTGAGATTATCCACTAATCTTGTTTTATAGCATAGATAGGTGGACAACCTCAAAGTGGTTAACGAAAACCAAGGACCAGTTACGCAGATTCCATTCCGTACTACGGATTTAAGACCGTTTTATCTAACATTTCCTGCCCTTCACTTGTTATATATCAGCGAAGATCGCAAAAGTGAATCTCGAGAGGCGGGTAATAAGATTTGGATTGGTTTCTTTAAAACTACTCAACTACCTATATTCCAAATGATGTGTTCTCATTCCTATATTACAATTCAACACAAAAAGATAAGTTCTACTACTAAAATATTTATTTTTGACTATGAAAGTAACCTTACCTAATTGTTATTGAATATTAGTTTATAATTTTAATCATAAACATCTCTTTCGTTAACGTCAACTCTTTGTGGTCAGAGCGCGGAGGGCCCAATCTCGGCGGTCCGTGCTGGAGTCATGGTCCAGACGGCTGGCTGATCCTTCGGCTGGTCGTAGGACCGTCGAGGCGATTCGCCCGGTCCTTGTGGATTGGGTGAATCGTGACAGAGGACGCCTCACTTTCCGGCTCACGCAGGTCCTCACTGGGCATGGTTGTTTCGGTGAGTTCCTGCACCGGATCACAGCCGAGCCGACGGCAGAGTGCCACCATTGTGGTTGCGACCTGGACACGGCAGAGCATACGCTCGTCGCCTGCCCCGCGTGGGAGGGGTGGCGCCGTGTCCTCGTCGCAAAAATAGGAACCGACTTGTCGTTGCCGAGTATTGTGGCATCGATGCTCGGCGACGACGAGTCGTGGAAGGCGATGCTCGACTTCTGCGAGTGCACCATCTCGCAGAAGGAGGCGGCGGGGCGCGTGAGAGACGCACAATCCCGCCGCCGTCGAGCGGGGGCCAGGGAGGCGGATCTCGCCCAAGCCCTGGCCCTCTAAGTGTTTCGGGTCCCCCTCACATGTCGGTCTGGGGACCGGCGAGGGGGGCCTAAGAAGACGACGTGCAAGCTGCTCTGCACGCGTTTTACGCAAGAGCATCCGGGTGATGGAAGGCCGGCTATCCTCGACCCACGCTGGTTCTGGCCCAGCGGGGTATTCCGTAGGGTAACCCACTCTAACCGGCGCCATCTAGGCGGGCTTCGGACAGTCTGCCGACCGAGAGGGCTGGTGGTCGTGGCGCCGACGACCGCCAGTCCGGCGTCCCGAGGGGGAGGGTGATGGGAGAGATGTGCTCCGCACTAAACGCTTCACTTTCCCCCCTTTGCCTTGTCATGAGTTCTGTCTTATGCGAGGTTTGGACGTTGGTTGTTGAGCGACAGGAGGTTTTAGTCAGTTCGACTCTGACATACCCCGCCCAGTATCCCCAGAAAAGGGCGGAAGTCCGGCGATTTCCTCCTGACCAAAAAAAAAAAAAAAAACGTCTACTCTATGTTCCACAGCGTTACCGTTTTTTTTTCTTTTATAACTTTGATGGATTTTTGTTAGTTGCTTTTATTTGCTTGTTTCTTAATACTTTCAAATTTTTTGGTTTCCTTTCTTGTGCACAATATTATGCAGTACAATATTTATTAATTTACGATATCCTAATTGTGGCTTTGTTATTCTTTCAAATGAAGGGTGTCTACTATTTGTTTTTGTCACACAAATATTCTCACCAGCTTCACGAACGTTCCTCGCAACAAACCAAAAGACTGTACACTGTATGAAAATATATTAACCCAAAACATATATTACATTGAAATCTAATAGAATAAAAAATTTTAAATTCCAAACTGTTTCTATTTTTTTCTAGACTTACCTAGCAATATAAATTATTTCATAGTTGCAGATCTTATGTACAAACATACATCTTCGCTCTTATACCTGTACCTTCGTAAAAAAAGATCTCAAATCACAATTTCCTCTCAACATCAACTAGTTTTATCGTGTCTACTTTATACCTATCTAAGTGCCTACTGCTCAGCACGGAACATCTTGCGTGTCCAGCGTTACGTAATGCAAAATGATGTTACTCGGAGTAATTGTGTAACGTTCCGAGTGCATTCTAACGTGATACAAGTTATTGACGGCCCCGTTATTTAAGTACCAGGTAATAATATTGAGATTTGAATAATTAAATGTGCAGTCGGAAATAGAACGGTGAAGGTTTTTATTCAGTTTGTGTTCTCCGTCGTTTAATGATTGCACTATGAGTATATCGAACATTTTACATACCAAACATTATATTGACATTTACATTTTGTACAGGTTTAAATTAAGTGAAATTTCAATTCAACTTCAATCAGCCTATTTCTGCCGTAAAGCAGTACTTAATGCTTTTCGGTTTGAAGGGTAAGGCAGTCGTTGTAACTATATTATACTGAGATCTTAGAGCTTGTATCTCAAGGTGGGTCGCGCATTTACGTTGTAGATGTATGGGCTCCAGTAACCACTTAATACCAGGTGGGCTGTGAGCTCGTCCACTCATCTAAGCAATAAAAAAACACTTTCACACTTTTTTTAAATATTAGGTAAATAACCCTATATTTGGTTTCAATTAAGTCTATGATTTCTGAAGACAATCGAATTTTAAGATTTTTTTATTTAGAAAATTTCTATATTTTAACATCACACGCAATTGTGGTAACTATTTTGCAATCCAGAGTAGATTTAATACGTGATGCGAATGTACCCGAGTCGAACGGATGTAAGCTGATTTCTAAACGGAAGGAACCGTCCGTCTTATGTGCATTACCTAACAGTAATACTTGAATCATTTTTTAACAAGTTAAAATGATTCTAATAACGAAACTCCAAATATATGAAAAAAATTCATACAGCATTTTATTAAATATTTATAATCTCCCGAGGTTTTTGTGAAAATACTCCCACTGTTAGAGATAAGCATACTGTTAAGAGAAGTTCAGAAGTTGCTTAGGTTTTTTTAGGCTGGAAGAACTCACGGCCCTCCTGTTGTAAAGTGGTAACCGGAGCCCATAGACATCTACAACGTAAATGCTGCCACCCACCTCGAGACATGAGTTGTAAGGTCTCCGTTTTAACGGTACAATGACTGCCCCACCATTCAAACCGAAACGCATTACTGCTTTACGGCAGAAATAGGCGGTTCTACCAACGTTACGGTATAGGTTCTTTTGTCTATTAAATTTTACGTATATATGAACATTTTACATTGATCTTAGTTCAGAGAAGCATTTATCAATGAATTACCAATTGCAAGAACTCAGTTACTTAATTTTCGTTCTTTGTGATAATCTACATTAATAATGTATAATTTCCCTACGAAATTAAAGTTGTAGAGGACTAATATATATTTTTAGAAAAATTGTCACTGTAAATGTTGAATTTATCAATAAAATATTAGCCATTAGGATTGTATTTTAAATCAACTGACATTCAATTTATTATAAGTAGCTACGAATTTTATATTATAATACATATATAATATACACAATTTCATACAATTTTAAGAAAAAAAAAAGACTACCTACTGCTTCGACTCAATTCAATTTCATCTGAAGACAATAATTTCTTCTTCATTCATTTCAAAAATAATGTTCTGTCGATGAATATATAATTATATCTATAACAATGTAATTTTTTCGTTCTGTTTTGCTGCTTTGAGTTTAAAAAAAATTTGGTTTAAATAAAATAAAGCCCAAAAAAACGACTTTATGATTTCTATTTCTATTCATCATATCTCTATCAGACAAAACTATTATCGTTACATAGTAAACTAATTTTTTTTTTAGGATAGTACATATTTAAAGAAACCATGTCGTATTCTAGTTTGATTATTTTGCACGCGGTTATTACCTACTTTTTATGCCTAGTTTTTTTTTAGGTTTCAGATTGATTTGTACTACGGTTAATAGTTAGTACGTCTACATCTTAACGTACCTATATATAAGGATTTATTGTATTTATTTATATATATATATATATAAGTATTTCTTAGCATTGCTAACGCCCATGAGTGACGGCGATCACTCACCATTAGGTGGGCCGTAAGCTCGTCTAAGCAAAGGAAATAAATAAAAATCAAAACGGTCAAAATTCCGTTTACAATTTTTTATTTTATTTTACTTTTCTCTTTTGTTTTATATCAAATTAACTTTATTGTGTATCCTAAGTATGAAAATCGGTACTTAGTGCATTAATAAAAAAAAAAAAAATATACTTACTGCAAAATGTAATACGATATTAAAGATTAAAATAAACAAACAAGAAAGAAGTCACACACACTTATTTTATTTATTAAAATTTATATATTTTTTTTGCGATGTATTGTATCTTGTTTACGCGGTTGTCATGACAACGCACGAGTTTCAATATGGCGGCCGATACGGCCTCAGCGCGAGCGCAGACTGGCGGCAAACGACTAACGACGTGTTTCTTCAGAAAGCGAGAGGAAGAGCCCAGCCTCCAATCCTGTTTTCATTGTACGAGGACAAGAACGCACGTTTCCAATAAAAGATGCTAATTTTTATACGTGCACCCACTTGTGCATCATTTGTAAATTTATAACTTTTATCTGACTTGTTGTTCAAACACTAGCGAAGTGTTTTTTCAGTAAAATTGCATTTATTTTAATTGTCACTCTTAATTTCAATTAAAATCGCTATTAATATTCACTATTGTCGCTATACATTATCTCCTTATTGCCTTTTGACTATAATGTAAATTATATACCTATTATATAGTATGGCTCAGTGTTATTATCTTGACATTGTTTGTTATACTCAATACGCTCAAGCAATGATAAAAATACATGAAATAAAATACTTTATTTTTGTTAAAGCTTTATTAATGTTTCCATCTCATGAGTCTAAACATAATTTACTCTACTAATAAACGATGCACAACAATATCTTAAGATACTTTTTTTATTACATATTATTTTAAAACTTAAATTAATATCCATTTCATACAAAAAAGTCCCCGCTTTGGACTGGTATTGTCAAGAAATAAAAATGAGAAGTATTATGAAATGGTCTCAGGTTATTTAAGGTCTACTTAAAACGATAGTGTTACACTGTAAAAATATAATAATATTAACATCATATATGTACTTATTACAAAACATGAAATGTTTGATAAGTAAAGTTAAAAGGATTAACTATTATAAGAACAAAATTAAAAACAAATGATATGATGCATTCTTGTTGCGCTCGGCACACGGGTGCGACTCGCAGTTAAACAACTTCCGATTGAAATCGTAATAAAAATAATGACAAGACAAAATGCAATGCTGGCAACTAAAAGTAATATTTTCGTGTTGTTGGCGGTGTTAAGTGGGTTAGACTACCTTCGCGTGCCTATACTTGCTGCATTGGCAAAAATAATACAACACTACTCAGGTTTTATTACACATCAAACGATTCAACTTGCTTGCTATAGCATTAAAATATTAAGTATTACATGATTAACAATGAAACGCAACATTGACAGTGGCTATGGGAATAATTAGTGGATCGAGTCGTTTACATGTAAAATTTAATTCATAATTAAAGCGGGTTTTTAAAATATTTACAGTGTGTTGTATTTAGAAACCGTCACGCCTGTCGGTTATATATATATTGAGGCACTAGGCTTCGAAAACTAGCCGTCCACTTATGAATCTTTACGAACCAAGAAAATGGTTCATTTGAATTACCTAAGACGTGTCTGTAACGTGTAAACTCAAATATTTGTTTGGCCAAGTACAAAAATATCATTACGCAGCCAACGCCAACTAAAATACCTACAGCACTTTAAATATCAATCAACAATCTTGAAAAATCCATATTATTTTTGTCATTATTTAAATTACGCTCACATCAAAATAAAAATAACACTAAACTAAAAACACATAAGTAAGAAGCAGACTGAAATTTAACAATAAGATATACCCCAAGAAACCATTTAGAAATGTTAATTAATAGAAAAAGCAAGCAGTGTTATTTCCTAATAATTGCGAACTATATTTACAGGAGCAAATCTAAGTTTACAAATCTGATTTTGTATTTACTATCACAGGTTTCTATGTACAAATATCGTGTATTTTTTGTTATATTTAATGTAATCCTTACTAAAAATAAACAAATATTCAGACTTACATAGTATTGACTACTTGATCGAAACACTTAGCGACAAATTGTTCTTTATCGTCCAATTCCTTGACGTCACTTACGTGATGACGTGTCAACATTGCATCTTGGAGAGCATTTAGAGCTTCCGAAGTGAACCTCTTCCCTTTAAGATGAGTTATAACTGAAGCTTCGCCGTGAAAACCGGATTCGATAAGCCCTGGAGGAATGCTGAGGGTCACGTCATTGATGAGACCTTTTTCTACCGTCATATTAATAACCAATTCCTGGGTAGCGGAGTAGACTTTGGACGGAGCAAGAAGTCCTATGGGCACCGGAAAGGAACGGCTGACAGTGAACATCGGAGTTCTTCCAAAGCACCAATCCCAGCTAACCAAATCATTCTTCAATTCAGCCAGGCCTGTTCGTAAATATATTCTAGTATTATAAAACATACCGTTACTGATTTATAGAAATATATGTTTGCATTTTTGTGTTTTTAGCATCGATTGACACGAACTTTATAAGAGAACGTAGTAGACGTACCCGGGAACCAGTCGTCCGTGGGATTGACGAACTGAAAACCGCGTTGTTTTGCGATCAGGCTCTGGCCGCCGTCGTCCAGGTGCAGAGCTGGAGTACGAAGGTATTCGTAGCCGAGCGCTGTTTGCAGATTCTCGACCGTAATTCTGTTGTCCAAGTCCTTCAGGTTGGCCACTTCGGATCGCGTTGAGGCCGTCGCTTTTGTCTGTATGCCATGCTAAATAGAATTACAAACGTCCCTTAACTAATAACAAGGTGGGAGGGCATAGTTACCGAGTTACTGTTTAGTGACAACAACACGAAAACAAAGGACAGAGTCAAGAAAAGAAAACCAAAAAAGAGATGTTGCATGCAGAGGAAAAAAGAGATTCAGAACATTTTAATACATTTCGGCAATTAATAGATTTCGTAAGAAACTCATACACATTAAATTAGTTTATGATTCAACTTGTATTGTTAAATAGAAACAATGAGTCATATAAGAACAATGGAATTGTACAACAGCTCTTGCCCTATGACATTCAGGACTCGGTGAACCAGTTGTAACACTCAAGCAAAGGGACAAAATTCAGTAAATTAATTTAAGCAATGCATATAAATAAGCATAATGATTTTACTTGATTACTCTGATAGTAAATTATTAATCAATCACACCATCCAGAAGTGCAATATTTAATAACATCATAACAATGTTTTTGAGATTTCCCATCACCTTCAGCTGAGTTATTTTCAGATCAATACTTAAAAGTTACTATAGTTATACTGAATTAAATAGAAAACACACATATATGCGATTGTTATTAATATTAGAGAGATTACTCACCTCACGTTTAGCAAGAGCTTTGCTGAGATCTGCCTTGTTGGCATTGACTAGAAGGGTGCAGTGATGATATCCTGTCAGGCGACCAAGCTTTGCAGCTGTTCCAGATACCTGCCATGAAAAAGATTGAATGTCAATTACAGCCGATAACTAAGTTTTAATAAGATACTTTTTCAATACAGCATGCTGTCTGGGTTATGAACAGTTTTTGGCTGAGTACAAAATATTCTAGAAAGAGATAACAATGAACTAATGTAATAGTGATATTTACAAAGGACTAGACTATGTCTTTTTTTGGAAAGAACTATTCTGGGTGTAGGGAGTCACTTGCTCCAAACAAAAGCAGTTAATACTGCTACCAATTGGTGACATGATAACAACTAACAAGTGTCTGATCCAACAAGATTAAAGTTGACGGTTAAAAAAAAATGATATTAAGTTTTTTTTTAATAACATTCCAGCATCAAGAACAGTTAAGTCCCATAATTTACTATCACCTTAATATTTATCTACACCAATTTAATGTTTATATACATATGTATGTGACCCATTTCTTTAACAAAATAAGGTTCTACAGAACCAAATAACAATATATTATAAATTAAAATATGGTCCAAGACCTTGATTATGTTTCATTTAAGACTAATTTTTACCTCAGGTAATTAACATTTTTTATCTTAATTTCCTGTGTGCTATTATATCTTTATAAATAATTTCTTTTGGAGATTATAACAAATATTCTAGAAATATTATGTCTGCAGCATACCTTGTATTTGTCTCTGACGATAAGGTCCTGACGTTCATTAATAGTTGACTTAATGCCAAAACTTCTGAACAGTGCTCTCTTAATCAACTTCAAATTGTAATTTCTGTCATATCTCTCACGTGGGGCAAAGAATGTTATATTCAGATTTCCTCGGTCATGATAAACAGTACCACCACCACTGTTACGACGTGCCAAAGCTATTTCTTTTTCAGAAAGTAGTGGAACATTCGCCTCCAGCCAAGGATTTTGATGTCTTCCAATAACCACACATGGCTCATTTCTCCACACCATCATAACATGATGATTTGTGAAGTCCATGTTCTTATACAACCAATCCTCCAGAGCCAAGTTCGTATAAATATCAGTCGATTGAGACATGAACACTGACTTGGTGATCTCCCCCTCAGTTGGAAGCACTCTCTCCTTTTTTGATGCGGCCACTTTGCTGGATGCCGCAACATTTCTTATATATGTTTTCTGTGCAAGACCAGCAAATGTGCAAGCACTGCTGGATACTATTCTTTTCACCATAGCTTGAGCCATCTTTCACTTGTTTCGTTAATGTCTCTAAATAAATAAACGGGCACTTTTCTGTATGAATGTAGGATAAATGTTTTTAAGCGTAAATTACTAAATAATGTCTTATTATAAATAAACTAAACTAGAGTTAAGTCTAATTTGTGATGTCCTTGATGAACACACTAATGTTTTGCCCCACAGGCGTCGGTGTCAGCCGAAGAGAGGGAGATCAGGTATTCGTGAAGGGCAATGGTTTGATGCAACCACTTCCAGGTTTGGTGCAGGGTATTAATTCGATAACGAATTCCCAAACAATCACCGCAGTCACTTGGCATTCCTCCTCTTGGATGCAGGATCAACAATAAAATCACTCAACTAATGAACACTAGCAAAATCTGGTTCGGAATACTAATTTTATGATTAAGTTGATGAATTTGTAAAACAAAAGAAATAACTTATGAACGTCGCGAGTCGACCGTACGAGGGCAGGGTAAACGACGAATTAAACGAAATTATCCCCGTCGTCGCAATTTATTGGTGCTGATAATGATAAGAGACACGAGGAATCAGGAGGTCGTGTGAGGCCATTCGAAGTTCACTTTAACACAAGAATATAAACAACCTGATAAGAAGCACGAACGAGCGTGTGGCTCCGAGACCTTATCATAATTTGTAATTAACGGATATAGCCTATTTTCTAATCATGATACAATTTAAGTACCAACTGTGATAGTATTTTAGGAACATTCTTGATAGCTGTTGATTCTTTAATTGAATAGAGGTATTTAAAATCACAGCATAATGAATATTTTACATCATACATTCAAATTGAAGTTTATAATTCTAATTTGAGTACATACTTTTTACATCGAGATTATCAGCACATTAGTAAAAAATAAGAGTTTTACAAAATATTTTTAACTTAATTTCATGTGATCAACAATAATTATTTTCCAAAGATTTTTGGCCTGGTAACGAGACCTTTAGGCCAAATCAACATTAAAAAGTAAAACCCCAAACATAGCTATAGACATATATACCAGACTGATAAAAAGCTTATTACACTTGGCTAAATTTAGTAGACTGAATTCAGAAAGCAAATTTAGAGTGAGTTAGAAGCTTCTGATTACACTGTTCTAAATTCAGTTACTGAATCAATTGTTAGCTTAAACGCGACGAAGTAGGACGTGTCGTGTGTGTAAGAGGATAGCCCCAGTATTGTCTAGACAACAAAAAATTGGTCTTGGTGTAGCCCTCGCTGTCGGCTCAATTGAAATAAAAAAAAGATTAAGAAGATTAAAGGGGAAGAAATATTTATTGCTGCGCGGAAAGTTAGCAAATATGAACATTATGAGTTATTTAGAACCAGCAGACTCCAGAAGTTATCTACGAAGGGATTCGAGATCGTTTGACCTAATATTAAACCTTGTGACATGGTTTATTCAAAAGCTGGATATTATCCTACGATACTACGATAGTCTATTATATATATAACTATTACATATCTAATCCTACTATAGTATAAGTACAAAAAAAGGATTGGTTGTAACATTAAAATTTCTTGCAACAGGAAATTCGTATCATGATTTAAAATTTAGTTCTTTAATATCCCAACCCCTGCTGACAAATATTATCCCTGAAACATGTCGGGCTATTTATAATTGTCTGTCACACTAAATAAAAATGAGTGAAATAAATACTTTTATTCGGAAGTAAAAAGCAAACTAAAACGTCTTTACGAACGGAGAGCTATGGGACGACTGAAACCATTAAGTAACTAAATGCGATTACACCTTCCTAAATGCGTTTCTAATTAGGCTTCTAAATGATTTAGTCAGTCAGAAACCATCCTTGCTACTGAGCTTAGTAGGCTAGCTTACTGAATGCTATTACACTTCACTGAATTCAGTAGCAACTGAATGCAGTCGACTAAATTTAGCCAAGTGTAATAAGCCTTTAAGTTGTTGTTTTAATTTAGGTAAGAAGGAACCATTTCAATAAATATTAAGACTTTTTGGCGGGAACGCCAGGAGTGAAGTTGTGTGATTTGTTTTATTTTGTAAAGCCGCTGAACGTAACTTCTCGGGATGCTCCAAAAAGTCTCCTGAAAAAGAGTCACTAAATGATCACCACTTTACTGAGATTATATTTCATACCATATCATCTCTTCTTAATTCATTTCATTTCATATATAATTTTTAATAAAATTATGAATTTAAATTAAAATAAGTCTTAGTTACTAAGTCATAAACTCCCTAAAAAAATATTGATTGATTGCTTGCTTATTTTTAAAAATGTTTACTTAGAACGACCCATCGTTTAAGCGAAATTACCTATAATTTGGGCCAAACGCAGTTCTTCTTAATCAATAATTTTGAATAAAAAATTCCAATCAGTGTATACCATAGATTCTTTTTTGTTTTGTGTTAATTAATTAAAATCCTTTTTGGTACAGTTACACAGGCAAAGGGAATCTAGTAAATATGGATAGGGTGGACTAGCGACTATAGCAATTAATTAAAACGTAAAAATACTTGAAACATTGTGTTTACACTTTACTTATATATGAGAAAATATAATTCAGAATGATACTGCACTTCAAAAATAAAAGAACATAATACAAATTCAAATATAGTGCATCATAGACAATTATACGTGACAGCATCACATCTTCCAACAAATATTTTTAGTAATTTTCTTTGCATTTTTTCCCCTGCTCAATCATTGGTAACGAAGGTGGCTATTCCAACTACGCGCAGACTGATAGATGAACTCACGGGTTTTAACATGCGATCTTGTTAACACTAATCCTGACAAAAGCAGAGTTGCGCTGAATCTACCACCGGATTGAAATCGCAATCTTGTGAGAAGACCCGGTGAGAAACTCAGTGTGTATGACTATGGGTTAGGTTGCACATCGAATCTTCGAAGAGTTCGACAAGATTGGTAGCCGGTGCTCGAAGAGTCTGAAGGCATCGAAAGTGGATCGAGAAGATCCGATAAGATGTGCTAAGGGTGACGGTAGCATATGTAATGAGAGGGGGCCACGATAAGAGGCTTTTTTCTGCAATGAAACCGAAGTCCATTAGGAGTCCATTAGTTGCTGCAGAATCCCATCATTTTATTATAAAGTTATTTTATTCACTAGACTTTTAGGAAATACATCCTTGTTTCATTTTCCCATATGTGTGCAGCTAAAGAGATGTTAAACGGTTAATAAGTAATAATAAAAAAAAAACACTTCAACCTTAAAAAAGACTGTTTACAAAATCATCCAGTTTAAATTTCCTTTTGTTTGCGCAAGAGAAAAAATAAATTAAAAAGCAAATGATTGACATTTTCAAATGTGTCAATTCAGGCTCGGGAAAAATCCATAGACCTATATAGAAAAATCTCACTGACAGGAAAAAACTCTATTTTAGAGAAGTTGAGAATAAGTATTGGCTATTTCTGGTTGTTTGAGTAAGAATTACGTTAAAATCATAAATTTGTGAATCGATAAAATGGCTTTTAGAGCAACTGCCATGATGGCTTTCCGAGCCACGGCTATTAACCGAAGTGAGTATCAATTGTCAATTTGTAAGCAGTAGTTTTAAGTTATGTAATCTCATCCCATTATTTATAACCTGGTAAACTCGTTTTCAGGTGACAGCCTCAGCAAATGGGCCTACAATCTTTCGGGATTCAATAAATATGGTACTTGAAACACAAATGCTATTTTAACATAAGTCTGACATTGTAGAACATTAAGACTTCAAAAAACAGTTTACTGTTAGATGAGCAAACACTAAAAATTATTTCTTTATTCTAATTAACTTATAATAAATAATAGTAGATAATATCTTCCTATATTACATTGTAATTCAACTATCTAAAACGAATGGACTGCTTAAATCCATTCATTAACAGTTCCCACAGATAACAATAACATAACAATAGATCCTAATATTTAAAATTTTTGAACATAATGGCATAGGTTTTAAATTATCGTGGTCCAGAGGATAAGAAGCCTGATGCATTCATATTGAGCAATGAGACCGTCATGAATTGATTACTGTAGACCGGTTCCAATTTATAAAAAATATGTACCTAACATAAGTCCACAAATAACTTCCATGTTAAAGAAATAATACTGTGTAATAAACAAGACCCACAACAATTATAAATTGTGTAGTTCTTGATGGTAGTTCCTTGTACAGTGATGCATTCTTGTTTAAGAGATAGGGCAGCCACTATACTATAGAATGGAGACGTTGACATCATGTCCACTGGCATTTTCTTTGTTAGTCTATGGGGAGCAGATTCTATTTAATTAACATCATTATTTTAGACTTATAACTTCTCAATATTTTAGCTGGAAGTTTGTTGACTCATGTATAGTAAAAAAATCATAGTTCACATTGGTGTAAGCTCACAAATTCTAGTATCATCCTGGCCCATAAAGTAGTTGAAATTGTAACCAAAATATTTACAGGTTTGTTACGGGATGATTGCTTGCATGAAACTCCTGATGTAACTGAAGCACTCCGCAGACTTCCATCCCATGTTGTTGACGAGAGAAACTTCCGTATTGTACGTGCCATACAGCTCTCCATGCAAAAAACAATCCTACCTAAAGAAGAGTGGACAAAATATGAAGAAGATTCCCTATACTTAACCCCAATTGTTGAGCAAGTTGAGAAAGAGAGGCTGGAGAGAGAGCAGTGGGAGAAGGAATATTAAATGAGACATGGCATAGTGGTATTATTTAATTAAAATAAATATAGCAGTTAATTGTTTGTATTATTTTACCTGTGTTGTGCATATTGATAAATGTTCAATATGAAATTTTCAAAGATTAACTCGTGCCAAATAGTTTGTCATCTCTATCCCTCTATACACATATCAGATTTTTGGTCTTGATCATAACAATTTGAAAGTGGCCATAAAGGCCATCTTTAATAAAAATACTACTTCCTATTTCATTAAATAAGTAAAAAGTATTAAATTTAAATATGTGGCAATGGTCTCTTGGAAAGTAATTAAGAAATAAATTTATTTCATTTGTTTATGTACAAGAAATATACAATTAAGATCAGAAAAATTTGTAAAATTATTTAGTATGCATAATTTAAATATGGCCATTAAATAAAGCGTTAAAACTAAATATACGTTTTCATTTCAATGTTGAGTATCTACAAAATTTATGTGGGAAAAACAATTTTCCATATTTAGACTGGATCCATATAGGTAATTTTGAAAATTAAATTAACTTGGTCCCTGTTTACATTAATACAATCATACTTAACAAAAATACTAATATGATTTTGTTTAAATATACAGTTCAATTCATTTGGACATTTTTTGAATGTAAAATTATTAAATGATAGTTTTTTTTTACTTTATATTAACTTAACCTAATATACTACTTTTATCGAATTTCTATACAAAATAATGTAAATAAAAGTCTATACATTAATGGGATACCATGTTATTAAATTATGATAGAAATATTTTAGATTCATATGATATACAAAACTTAATACTTAATTGAACAGACAACTTAATGGCTAATGCAGAATTCCACAAGAAAGTAGATTTTACAATACAAATAGTATTTTATATATCGCTAACATTGGCAGACATGGCTCACTCACAGGCGGTCATTTTTACCCATACGGTAATGTGAACAATAATATCTGCCATCCCTAAATTTATACTACAAATATAGTAATATTTAAGAGATTATTACTTTGATATATTTTTAAGATAAAAATTATGAGATATGTTTTATATTTATTTATAACTTTTTTCATATTTGTGCAACTTAACTACTTTTTTACTACACTCATCTTTGTTCATGTTAATTTACTAATAAAAAAATTTCGAGTTTAAATTCGATATTCAATAATGCGAGGCGTGTTAGAACCGCTCCCAAAACCGAAATCGATTATTTTACCGTAGAAGAGTAACGATAATACAAGTTTTTTTATTGTTTCAATAAATTGATATTTAGTAAATTCGCAATGTTATGAGAACACATCAGAACAAGGAAAAAAAATTTGTCGCGATTTTTTAGAACTACTTTACTTTCTCTTCGTTTTCCGGAACGTTTCCAATACACCCGACTATAATACACATTTACAATTCCTCATCGCCGATAGCTTCGAAAGCGTTATTTTCAACACAGTCCTTTCCGGTTTTGAAGGCGACAGTTGCGAATTTCTCGGTTAGTCTTTGAACTGAAAATATTTCCTTGGAACTAGTTGAGTTGTATGAAGAGTCGGCATTCTGAAAACGGAAAAATAGAATATTTAAATCAGCCTGTAATTCAGTATTTTGATTGGCCGACTGAGAAAGAATACAGTCTAACTTAAAAAAATAAAAACGAAACTGGTTTAATAAAATTTGAAATATGGAGGAAAAATACTTTAGGTATTTTATAGAGTAATAATGAAAGGGTTTTTATAATTAAATTACCTGAAAGGGTAAAGTTGTATGAACATGAGCTTTTTTTTATAATTACAAAAATAGAATACAAAGATTTCGTTTTCAATATATTACTTATTTATTGTTACTGGTGGTAGGACCTCTTGTGAGTCCGCACGGGTAGGTACTACCACCCTGCTTATTTCTGCCGTGAAGCAATAATGCGTTTCGGTTTGAAGGGTGGGGCAGTGGGGCAGTGGAAGGGGAAGTGGGTCCGTTGTAACTATACTTGAGACCTTAGAACTTATATCTCAAGGTGGGTGGCGCATTTACGTTGTAGATATCTATGGGCTCCAGTAACCACTTAACACCAGGTGGGCTGTGAGCTCGTCCAACAATCTAACCAATAAAAAATAAAAAAAAATCAACAGTTTTCAAATGTCGTCTGGTTTTTGTTTCATATCAAAATGAAGCTTAACGCAGGTCACCAATAAATAGCAACTACATTACCAACTCGCAAAATCGTCATTTCTGTGCGAAAACTCACGTTAGAACTGAGCGTATCGCTGGAGGAGGACGGCGAGATAAGTTGACTGGAGCCGTCCCTCCTCAAATATGTGAGATGGGTGCGCTTCTCGCATCGAGGGGACGTTGGTCCTGCGCCGCTTTTCTGCCGCATCAACTCGTCAACTATTGACTGAAAATCAAACACGTTTATTATTATTGTTGTAAATTGATTTCACAAGTTCTACATAACAAATAAACTAATGATACATACAGGTTTCTTATTTTTTATTCTTTAAGAAACTTAAAATAAACATGAACGCATATAACACTAATTTGACTAGGACCTTGTCACAGAATTGTGCAATTATTGATATACAATACAATGGAGATTTTATATTCTCGTCTCAAGGTGAGTGGTTGCATTCACGAGCCCACTGAGTTTCTCGCGTTTCCGATCCGGTAGTAGATTCTGCGAAACACGGCTCTTGCTAGGGTTCGTGTTAGCAACGTCGTCAGGTTTGAACCCCGTGAGCTCACCTATTATTTAAGGTTACGCTGAAATAGCCTCTCAAGGCTCTCAGCTTAGGTAGGAAAAAAAAAATTGCATTCATGTTGTTATTTATACTTATAGGCTCTCCAGTAACCGCTTAAAACTAGGATTGAACCGATTTGTTAACCAGAAATATTTTTTATTTGGTTTCAAAAATAGACACTTTAAATACTTTACCTGTCGAAATCTTAACCAGGTTATTTTTTTCTCTGTGTTTACCCTTTTATTAACGACACGAATAGAACACGATAGTGAATAATATAATGAATATGCCTAGGTATTTTACCCTCTTAATTGTTGACACCAATATCTGGTAAGTTAACATAAGTAACTACATCGTAGCCCTGAGTCTGTGCCAGCCTAACGAGTAGGTGAACTCTCGGGGCTCAAACCTGGGGGCGTTGCTAACACTAGCCCTAACGAGAGCAGTGCTTCGCTGAATCTACCACCACCGGATTGGAAACGCGACTCACTGAGAAGATCCGGCGAGAAACTCAGTGGGCTGTGTTTATGAGTTAATTTACTCGCCGAACCCTTCTTCGCAAGCTACGGGTTCGACGAGAACATCGATATCTTAGCCTCTCGAAACATATATCAAAAGATAGATAATAATAATAATAAATAAATATTTACTAACAATCACGCCACGTTAACTCGTCTTAGATTTCACATAATATCTAAATCACATCATCTTTGCACATAACAATATACTTAATTCCTATTAAAGTATAAATTCTACAAATACATTCATACTCAACAATATTTAAAATAAAATAAGCCAAGAACGTTTATCGATAAAACCTACTAACATTAAAATCTTCTGGGCAGCACTAAAACCGCCATGTTTTGTGGCCAGATGACGTCACAGTGGCACGAATTTTTTGTTGACGTTTCATTTCCATAGGTTTCCTACTTCAGTGCAATAAATAGTATGCATGCGCGTGTGCGTCTAATACATGGTATGTAGTGTGTGTAATGTTTTCTTTATTGATTTAATGTATCTTTTATGAATTATTTAAAAAAAATATTAGCATTGTGCACTTCTTCTCTATATTCTCTATAAGTGTGGAAGATTTCATACTCCTCCGTCCGCGCAATTTTCGTAAAAAGGGATACAAAGTTTTTGCTTCACGTATTTATTATACCTAGTCAGGTCATAAATTCTGTCACATGTTTAATGTAAAATAATTGAAACAAGTTTATTCATTATGTAACCATTCATATACCAAAATGAACTTAACAAAACATAGATTCTTATGACACTAAAGTTTATTCAAAATGACCTTCGTGATTTTGAATACAGGCCTTCAATCTGCGCGGCCAGTCTTCTATCGCAGCACGAACGAGGTCCATGTCAATATCGGCTGCTGCCTTAATCAAGTATGTCTTGAGTGACTCCAAATTGGGATGAGGCTTTGAGCACGCCTTTTCCTCCAAGTGTTGCCATATCTTGTAATCTAACGGTTTCAAATCTGGACTGGAGGAGGGCCAGTCTTCGTGCCGGATGAAGTCGATTTCACGCGCCGCCAGCCAGTCTTGTGTGCTCTTCGCTCTATGAGCTGGCGTTGAATCTTGTTGGAATACCCAGTGCCTGTTATTGAACATGGTATGAGAAACAGGTTCCACAAGGTTCGTCAGGACTGTATTTTGATACACAACTGCATTCGTTTTTACACCTTTCTCACAAAAATGTACCTCTGTTAAGCCCCAATAAGAAACTCCCAACCATACCATGAGCGAGGATGGAAAATGACCTCGTTGGACACGCGGAATACAGTTGCTCGCTTCTTCACTACTGTGTGCGTACACCTTATCATTTTGTTTGTTGTAGCTCTCTTCTACGGTAAACATTTTTTCATCCGAAAAAAGAATTTCCCGATATTTTTTTCCCGCGTACCGCTTCAACAAAGCGCGGCATCTCTTCAGTCTGAGGTCCATTAGACGAGCATTCAAACGATGTCCTGTTTTTCTTCGATATGCCCGAAGCCCTAAGTCTTCATTTAACACCCTTTTCACCGTGGTTCTGCTTAACCCCATCTGAAGGGCCAACAGTTTCTGCTTACGTTTGGAATTTCTTTGAATTCGTGCCTTCACAGCTTTTATCACTGCTGGAGTCCTAACAGACCGAGGGCAACCACTTCTTGACCTTGACCATCTACACTAGAGTCTTCATTGTATCGTTTGATGGTACGATAAACGAATTTTCTGGTTATATTCAAATTTTTCAGTATGTTAAAAATTTGAATTGGCGCGTAACCGCAACGATGCAACGCAATAACTGCAACACGGTCTTCTTTAAGCGTCCACTCCATATTTAAAAATGAGTAAAAATTCTAAAAGTATACATTTTTATTTTCATGAACAATTCGAAATTCGAATTCAATAAACTTTTTTGTGGCCAGCATTCTAAAAGAAAAGTTTTTACTGTGTGACGATACTTATGACCTGACTAGGTATATATTATAATACAATCAATAGAAAATGTAAAGAATACATTACACATTGATTCGTAACAATTCTACTTTAAATACATAGACTACCATATGTCGGTTCTCTGTTCACAGTTTAACAGATTACTGTAATAACCTTCGTTAAACTATTGAATTTGGCGAATTGTTTCCTTGTGACGATAATTCTGACAATAATGCCAGGATGACGTAATATTGTTGCACCGCGAATTAAAAGGTCAACAATAGTCATTTCTAACAATTTAGGTATTATCATTACCTGTAAACAGACGCTTATGAATGTGGCATGTTCCGTCCTCAAGGTTATCCACTGTAAATTATCCTTGCTAATTAGATATTCAAAGGATAATTCAAAGTTTTTATTTGGTTCTTCGTTTTCTGAACTATGTCCGTTAGTTTGTGGCCTTTCCATCTACAAAAAATATCGTCATATGAATCATGCCTTTGAGTCAGCCAAACAACACATATATTTTATCAATCATCTCCATTATTATATTACTTTATTCACATTAATATTGGAACTTGACACTTTTATTGTTGTTGTGTTGGAATTATACTTTTTGTTCAACACATTTCAGTACAATTTCGTCATGGCTTGACGTCAGAATTTCTTTTTTTTTAATGGCTATTAATGAATTTTAGTGTCTTCCATATACTTTTTTTTTATGATTGAGAGCTTACTGGTGGCCAGTGGTGGCCCTGAGGCCTTTCCAGTTTCACAAGGACAGGTTGGCGAGTAAGGGCTCAGTCAGAAGGGGCGGGATTTGCTAACAGCTACCCGAGCGCCTCCAAGGTAGACCTAACAACTCAAGAGTAGCTGCTTCGCGAATGAATCTACTACCGGATCGGAATCGCGACCCGCTGAGAAGATCCGGCCAGAAACTAAAGGTGCTGATGCTTAAGTTAGGTTGCACGAAAGGCGCGAAAACGCGAAAGGCGTTTAATGCAAGGGTTATTGGATTTGATGGATCCGTAAGGACGTGTCTAGGGTAAAGACGGTGACTGGCTCCTGCGTGATCAGGTTTCGGGGAATTCCATATACTGATTAAGGAATTCCTACACTTATTTATTTAAAAACGGTAGGCAGCGGCTTGGCTCTGCCCTTGGCATTGCTGAAGTCCATGGGCGACAGTAACCACTTACCATCAGGTGGGCCGTATGCTCGTCTGCCTACAAGAACAATAAAGAAACAAATTCAATGTCTTCGTTTTGTGAAAAATATATGTTGAATTATCTCAATCATCTCTAATTTTTTTTAGTTGTTAGCACTCTTGACCGAATTTCCTGATTGTTTTGCTAGCACTGAAGGGGGCAGATTTGACACGCCTGACGTTGTTTAATTTAATTAGCCTCAAACATTCAATAATTTCGATATTTGTGGTTAATTTATAGATTCGCGCTGAAGTATTTTGATGCGCGTATTCCGTGACATTCACATTATGAATTTCTATTGTTATTAATGCATACTTACGCAGTGCAACGTCGTGATTCTCCAACATCTCATGCGTGTAACTTTAAACCGTTGTTCCCTTTGAGGCTGAGTGACCGTGGTCAGAGTCAGTTCCCTGGCAGCAAGAGAAACACGAACACGACACGTGCTGTCAGAATTATCTCCAGATACGTTTACTGAGTCTGTCACCGCTTCTCCAGCTGGAATACGACCGTAATGTCTCAACGAGCGCGCTAATTCCATAAACTGAAATAATCATAATACAATTAGGTATTTTTCAGCTTTCCGAATCTAAATGGTCAAGAAATGATACTCTATTTAACTATACTGAGAACTTAGAACTTATATCTAAAGGTGGGTGCCGCATTTACTTGGTAGATGTCTATGAGCTCCAGTAACCACTTAAGACCAGCTCGTCCGTCCATCTAAGCAATAAAAAAAACTTACAAATTTGTTCTGTGTTGGAGCTATTCGCTCACTCTTCACTATTTTTTAACTTTGAGTATACCTAATCGCAAGAGTAGGTTAAATGTGGTAATGCTAGTCCCTATCTCCCGGATCGTTTGCGATTTCTGGATCTAAGGTCCTCTGTAATTTCGAATATCTATTTTTTTCTGTATTTTGTAGATTATCTTACACGGCTAGAGCTCTGAGGAATTGTTTGAGATGTATTGTTTTGCTATCTGGAACCATTGCGGTCATCTATTGCACGTTTTCAGAGATATTTTATACGTAAGAAGATTCTTACTTTCCTAAACGCTATGACATATTCTTCTAAAGATGACGTTAAACAGTTTGAATATGGTGACTTCACTGATATTCACAAGTGACAATGGTCACTTACACTAACCATAAGTAGGCTATCAACACCGTTTAATTCAAATTTAGCAGCTTCTACTATTAACGGCTACACAATTTATTTAAAATGTAAATTAATTGAAATAAAGCAGTTTAATGATATTCATTTAAAATAATAATAATTGATTTCACCTAAAGTATGTACAGTCAAAATCTGTTATAACGACAACGAAGGGAACGCTCATATTCAGTCGTAAAAACCGATAGTCGTAACAACCGGTGATGATCGTGCAAGTACAAACAAATCGATAGGGAATTATTGGAAAAATATATTTACATAATACGCGATTTTTCTTCAATATTATTTTGTTTTCTTTTTCTTTGCGACATTTTGAAAGTTTCACGAATAACTCCACCAAGTTTTGGTGCGTCTTGTCTATAGATAAGTAACAAACAAACTGAAGAGATATGAAGAAGCGGGCTTTGATTCTACCGCATGCACGTGTTTTGTTTCTAAGAATTAGAAAAGACCCTACACTAAACTAAATCCTATTGTTTTCTTTCCTGATTTTAATAGCCATTGAAGACAAATGTGGATACCTATTCAAATTGATTACAATACAGCTTAGCCGGTCGTTCTAACAGATCTAATTCTCCGAAATATTAGTTAAATGTGGTCGTTTTATGAGGTAAGTCGTTATTACCAATGTCGTAGAAAGCAATATTTTTAATAAGGCGGTCATATGGCATTCAGCCGGGACCTTTGTTCTAGGTTATTATAACCGGCATGTTGTATTAAACGATGTCGCACTAAACGGTTTTGACTGTAGTTAAATAGATATTACTTATAAAAAAAAGGTTTAAAATAGCAAGTCCTGTAGTCTTCTGATCTTGGCTACCAGTCTCATGGTACTCTAGGACGAAATGAAACGACCAGTGTTCCTCTGAGTAGATATCAGAGTGACTGACGACGTAATTTTTTTTTATCAATACTTGGATGAACGAGCTCACCACCTTGGATGAACGACCTTTAGTGCTTACCGGAGCCCATATATATCGACAACGTAAATGCTGTCACTCACCTTGTAACTTGAGTTCTATATCTCCGTTTTATAGTTTAATGGATACTCTACCATTCAAACAAGAATGCATTGCTGCTTTGTGGCAAAAATAGGTAGAGTGGTGGGGCAGGTGACAAGCCACCCTACCACCAGTACAGTCATTTTCTGGAGTAATATTATTTGAACCCTATCTATGAATGAACAGTATAATTCACACTAAGCCATAAAACCACACACTCTAAGCAAAAATGGTCATGGTAAACATTTTTTTTTATGATAGTCTTCTTATTATTATCATTTTTTTGGTGATCTAATTAATAATGCTATTTATTCTTTACATCCTTGATGGAATTTACATAATATCAGTTATACGCCAATTTTAAATTCTACCATCTGCCAGATTGTTTCGTTTTCATGTGACGAATAAATGACATTTATCTATATTATTTAAGGGTTATCTATATTATTTAAGGGTTA
Source organism: Bombyx mori (assembly GCF_030269925.1). Lineage (NCBI taxonomy): Eukaryota > Metazoa > Arthropoda > Insecta > Lepidoptera > Bombycidae > Bombyx > Bombyx mori. The sequence goes on from NC_085111.1 coordinate 13,653,320, forward strand.
TTTATTTATAGTTTAGGGGCTTATTTACTTGAAGCTGTACCAGAATAATAGTACAAACATATTTTTTTCCATTATCTCAAAACAACAACAGCTGCACTTAATAATATGTTCATGATAAAAGGTTATCTGTGCCACTTTGTGCCGAGATGAACACTAAGCCTAATGAACTTTGGTCTGTTTCCATATTTATATTGATAATACTTGTTAAAACAGATTTAATGTCTCTTATTTTAATGTTAAAATAATAACTTGATCAAAATGAGAACAGGAGTGTGCCATCATTTTGATGATTTAAAAAAAAAAAAAAAAAAACATATTCAATTGCAAAAAATAGTTTGCATCTTATTCAAATGCCACTTTTGAAATAATAAATACTATTTCAACATCATTTACAATCTTAATCTTATTTTGTAGATAGTAATCTTTTTAATTTCTAGTAATTAATTTAGTTTTCCCCATTTTGATAATTAATATAATTTCAATATTAATGTAAGGCATACCTCTCTTTTTTGTTTTTTAGCTTCATATTTTCTTAAAATGTCTCTAGTTTGAGCATCTGCAATTATCCAGCCAAGATCTAGCTCTTCATTTGTTTGTAGATATAACAAGTCTAAAGATACATTGTCAATCATAAGATCAACGTCATAATTAGGATCCCAGTAGCTGAAAAAAATATCATTTTATGGTGTTTGAAAAAAATGTATATATAATATTGCTCTTAATATTACGAATATTGAAAACATAATATTGTATTTTTTCCATTATTTACCTTTTTCTTAAAACTATTTTATCTTCGGGTCTCACATATTTTTGTGATATGTAGGGAGATTCATATTCTTCTAATTTTTTCATTGAAGGTTGTCCATCTTTAGCACAACTCCAGTTAAATAAATATAATGAATAATATTTTATTAATTCACTTGATAAATTAATGTAATTACAAGCAATATCCAGTAAAGTACTTGATGAATCAGTGGAAGAAACAGACAATGGTATTCTATAGCCATTCATTAAGGATATTTCTATTTCAACTTCATGCATTTTAACAGAGTGAGTTTCTTGTTGAGCAGAAAACAGGAATGTTATAAGTAAATCTGAATTAGCCAGCACAGGAATTTGACCCACTGAAAAAAAAAACAGTATTTAATCCTCTTTCTTCTTTTTCTGTTTTATTATAAGACCAAATTTGTGGTAGCTTTCACCTTAAAAAAATAAAAACTAAAATACAAACCCATTTGTATATATTTCTCTAACAGGATCCTCCTTTCTTCCAGCAGTGAACTGGTAAGGAACAACTTCTTCGGTGGAAATTGTGGAAGTCTAACATATGAGTGTTGTGCTTGCAGCTGCTCATGGAGACTGAGCAACTGTCTATAGCGGGCGGTGCAATGGAAAAATCCATCAATATATATATTGTATCCCTAAAAGTACACTTTTTCTAATTACTTACATAAAAATTAACATATATGACATCTGGACTTTGAGAATGTGATGAAAACAGTGAATAACTTTATTAAGCAACAATTGTGAGTCAGACTAATATTTCGAAAGAATAAGCTGCGTGCTTTGATATCATTCAAAGTAATGAGAATTAGAATTTAATTAGGTATTTTTTCCATTAATGTTTGTAAATTCCAAGCGACATTATTAAGCAAACAAAGACAAAAACTATAAAAAATTTGAAGGATAAGTACCGTATATGAAGTACCATTGTCATCGTAAAATTGTTGTAAATCAGGTATTGAGAAATGCATGTTCAAAAATCAATGTATAATTTCATTTCCTTTACACTTCAATGAATATTTGACTGTAAAGTTCGCTAAAGTTGTTAGCTATATCTAGAGATATACATTTTAAAATAAAAACACATGAAAACACTGTAATCACTTTAGAACTAAAGGGGAAAACATATGTAGGTATTCCAAAGGTAAATAACTCAGCAGACGCATAGACTAAACTAGAAATTTAACAATTGACAACTACCAACCATAGATTATACACTTAACTACCAACGTAGGTACTTATTAACTCCATGCTACCAACCTACCTATACCATAGAGATACCTAGGTAGTTTATATAATTTTTCTTCTTAAGTATGGCAATGGGCTTCTCACGATTCCATTGCTGCCAGTGTCAAATTTATAAAAAAGTTCAATTAATTAATTTTATGCCTTCAATCAAATGTTGGTATGTACTCTGTTATATATATGAATGAAATCCATCCATTGGACTTTTTGGTGGGAATGCGAGGGGTGAAGTTGTGTGGTTTTTTTTATCTATTTATTGTTTTTTCAGGTTTAAATGTGTGATAACGGTGGTTTTTGTTAAAACTGTTACCAACTGTTTAATATCTGTGAAACAGTTTACCAACCGTTTAATATCTGTGAAAGTGCAGAAATGTGGAAAAAAGAAACAAAGTCGCTGGACGTAACTTCTCGGGATCCTCTAAAAGTCCATTGAAAATTTTTCAGTAAATAACCACTGTTTTACTGAGATTATATATCATCTCATTTCATTTAATTTCATCCCAGTTAATTAATGTTTGAAAATAATCATCTTCATTTAATTTCATTTCACTCCATATTATCATTTTTCATAAAAAATAAGATAAAAAATAAGTCAAGACTTAAAAGTCTTACTTACCAGGTTATAAAATCCCATAAAAAAATCAAATACTGCAAACTGCAATTCATCTTGTAATCTGACTTGTGTCTTGTGTTAATCTGTGATGTTTATTTATGTTGATTCTATCAATTTTATTAATTTAACCGAGCAGTAAATTTTTTGTATATTTTGTATGGACAGCTGAGTAATCATTGAATTCCTCTCCCAGATTGAAAGTATCATTAATTTTAATTCAATCAAGATTTTATTATGTCTCTACCTGATGCGAAGCCCGTCATCACCATCCAAAGTGATTGGAACTCTATTCTTCGGTACCTACCTACATCATAATATTATTATCTTTATGTTATATCATGGATTATGGATTTAGTCTTGAGAATCTAAATTTTATTTAATCATTTTTACCATTCTCTAAAAACATGTTTGATGGTAAGGGCTCACTATTTCAAAAATACAAAGCGGCACACAATTTGCTTGTTTATACTGATTATTTATGAGTTGTCATTGAGAAAATTACAATAATAAATGGAAATAGTAACTAGAAATTCATATTGCTACCTATTATTACTGCGCATATCTTCTAATATTATAAAGAGGAAAGATTTGTTTGTTTGTATTGAATAGGCTCCGAAACTACTGAACCGATTTGAAAAATTATTTCACTGTTTGGAAGCTTCACTATCCCCGAGTGACATAGGCTATATTCTTTTTTTAAAAAAATTAGAGATCCTTACTAAAACTCCAATAATGTAACCCAAGGTGTAAAAAAATTACCTAAAATATTCATTACATCACATGCGCTGCAAAATCTATTAATGATAGGATAAAATAATGTACTATGACTTTCTAGAACACATTATTGTTTATAGAAAGTGTCGCGACAGCATATGTGTGACTATTATAGTCATGCCACAATTTTCTTCTCAATCGTGTCACTCTTGACAGAGTGGTCGTGATCGTCATGTAGTGTTGGAAGGGGCAGACTTGACGTGTCTCACAATGTCGCGCTATCTCTCCCTACTCGAGGCCATTCTACTGCACTAATTTAGGGGACCTCCCACTGCAGTGTTAATTTGGTCAGTCCACTGCATTGGTGGCCTCCCGCGCGTAACACAATAAGTGTTCTTTTATTTAAAAAAATAGAACAACGTCAAATGTCGTTTACAGGGAAGCTCTGACTCAATAAACTCAATGGCTCTTGTTTTGTATGTATGACCTTTTTACGAAAATTAGAAAAAAAAAAATATAAAAATAAATAAATAGATAAAACAAATATTATTTAAATGAAAATAAAAGTTCATTAAAATAATAATATTCAAACTATCTTTATAATTTTCTATTTTTAGAAACCTGACGCAAATATAAGGGTTAATGTGTGTGTATTATAATTTTTTTATTTTGAAAATTATGTTAAAGACCCGAGCAAAGCTGGAGCGGTCCGCTAGTTACTAATAAAATTAATAATAAAAAAATTACAGGTTGCCCAATGGCCAGGTTTGGATATCCTCTAAAGTTTTAAACGAACTCAGTACACAAGAGACGTTAACAAGATCAGGAAACAAAAGTGATGGAAATATTAAGATAAATATTTCTAAAAATTATGAATACATTTCTCTTTCTAACTTAAGCCTTGTCGTGAAGCACATTGAATCTGAATTGAAAGCAGTGTTTGTTGCCCCCACCAAGGACCATAATATACATGATAAAGCAATTTTGTCTGTGGCACTTGCTGAAAACTCCTTAACTGTGTCTTCGTGTGAAGCAGATAAACTTCTTGTCTGGGATAGCAGGACAGGTATTGGGTTATTTATTAAATGTTTTATTTTCTTACTGGTGTAAATATTAATATATACATTTTCAACTTGGTGATATGATTTTTGAAGACTGGGTCATTTAAGTTTGTTTTTATTGTCATAACTTGACAGCATAACTCATTGCTTTTTAACTGGTTGCTGGAGTCTATACACCCCATAAGATTTTTTTTGATCACAAGATTTCGGGCCCTGGCCTAACCTCCTTCGAGGTCCCTGTGCCTAGGGGGCGCGCGGGGTATGTGGGACTTGACGATCTGTAAGGTGTTGGGAGCAGACCGCGGGCCCAAGGAATTTTAGGGCCCTACTGCACTAAACGAGTCCCCTGCACTCTTACACCCGACGACCGATCTCCGTCCGGGGTCAGAACCCGGTCAGAGTAGGGGAGTTCCTGCGCTCACCACTACAACCAAACACGCGGTGCCACCCGACATAGTCGACGACCAACGACGTCGGTCTCCGCGGTACGGCGGACCTACCAGGCCGCCTGGGCGATGCCGCTGGTGTTTCGGGATACCACACTGGGCCAGAACCAGCCTGCCGGGTCGGAACGCGATACACCGCCGACCGGGTTGTTCTGCCACAGTCAGCTTGGCGACGACAGCGACGACGACAACGCGGTCCGCTTCGCAGGCCGCAGCCGCCAACGCGTCGTCCCATTCTCCTGGTGCCAGCGCGCTAGTGACGGTAGCGTGCGGCGAGGCCTCAACCCCCTCAGGTCGCCCCGTGACCATCACCGGGAGGAGACTGCCTCCTCACAGGGTCCGGAGCTGGACGAACGCCCTCCTCCGACCCGCAGCTCGGCGGCGTCGGCACGGCGCCGAACGGGAAGAAGAGCTCTCCCTCTCTCGTTCCGCTGCCTCCTTCTGCGAGATGGTAGACTTGCAGAAGTCGAGCATCGTCTGCCAGGACTCGTCGCTGCCGAACATCGTAGCCACGACGTTCGGAAGCGACAAGTCCGGTCCTATTTTTGTAACGAGGACGCGGCGCTGCTTCGCGAAAGCAGGGCAGTACGCGAGCGTGTGCTCCGCCGTGTCCTTGTTACAGCCACTGCAGTGGTGGCACGTCGGCGTCGGCTCCCTTCGGGCGACGAGGTGCAGGTAGCGACCGAAACAGCCGTGTCCCGTGAGCACCTGCGTCGCCCGGAAGGTGAGTCGTCCTCGGTCGCGATTCACCCAGTCCCAGAGAGCCGGGTGGATCGCCTCGATGGTCCGTTGCCCATAAGCGGGATCCGTCAGGCGGCGAGACCACGCCTCGAGCACGGCACGCCGAGATTGAAGCTTCCGCGCTCGAACTGCCGCCGCGCCGGGACGCGGCTCCCCCCTAGAGCGGAGGTCGCATCGCCACGCGTAATCCGCAGCGAGCGTCTCCACTTCCAGGTCCAAAGTATTTCTGAAAACCTAGTAAGTTGAGAGCTTGGAAAAAAATAATCATCGTTTAGTTGTAACCACAACCAGGTAGCAATCATACATAAATTTGAGCTATGTGAATATACAGGTGTTAAATTGATTAATGTTATATGAAGTCTTTTACTTTATTTTTCAGGCGATCAGTTATTAGATTTAAAAGGACATGGTGGCCCAGTCTACAAATGCAGGTTCTTTCCGTCCGGAATTGTAGTACTGTCGGCAGGAGCAGATGGCTCATGTAGAATATGGTCAGCTGAGACAGGAATCAATCCTGTATTGTTAAAAGGACACACTATGTCAATCTCTGATATCAGTATCATTGACAGAGGGAATAATATTGTGTCTGTTAGCAGGTAAGTGTTTACAAAATTATTGTCTTATGCTGAAAAACTCATAATCATAAAAAACTTAAGTCACTTTATTTATCTTTCTTTAAAGCCCAGGAAGTGGAAGATCATGTTCCTAAGACTTCTTTATTATGTTTATTTATTATGTTCAGGAATTCTCATTTTATTATGTTCCCAAAATTATCTGCCTCCATCAGCATTATACTATGACACATTTGACATGAGGTTTATGTGTGCTCCTGGCATGTGAGTATTAATAAAAACAGCGAACATAGCACCACTTAGGCTGAAAGTACTTCTGCCTATGAAGGCAACAAAAAAGTTATGTTTGGTACAACCATATTGGTATTCTATAAGAATTCCTTCACTACTCTTCTGTAATTTGTTTGTATCTTATTGAGCAACTATAATTTGTGGTGATGAATTGTTCAAATATTCACAGCTAATCACAGATTCAAATGAGTGTCTTCCATTTTTTTATTTCAGTTAATGCAGTATAATTTTAAACAAGTTTCACAATAGCTTTGTTCATTTTACAGGGATGGTTCTGCAAAGCTTTGGGATGTCGGTAAATCCAATTGCTTAGATAATATTGTAGAGGGTCATGGACAAATAAATTGTTGCACAATTACAACAACAACAGACGAAGTTAAAGTTGATAACGAAAGAGAAGTATGTTAATTTTGATGTTATTACTAGTTATAATATTACATTTATTCTTCATTTTGGTTATAGAATTTCAAAGAAAACAATAATGTAAAGTAAAAATTTATTTTGGATAATTTGTCAAACAATAGACGGAGATAAACATTTCTCACAGAGCTTGTTGCTTAGGGAGTAGGAATGTTCTAGGCATGTAAATGCCCTAGTATTTCAATTATCTGTAATTTATGAACAAATGGTTAATGTAATTTTATTTAAAATTTCAGGTTGGAACTTCAAATAAGCTATTAATTTTGGGCTTTGAAAGTGGTTTAATTATGTGTGCACATATAGCCAAACGACAAGAGTTGTTCACTAAGCAGATTGATTCAGCGTGTAATGCATGCATTGTCGTTGGTCAGTCTATTATTGTCGGTTGTAATAATGGCAAGGTAATTACGAAACATTTTATGAATCTGATATGGAATATATAAGATCTTAGGGAATTATTAGTATCATCACCATTTCGGCTTCTGGAGCTAATAGACTAGTAAACAGTACCATTTGGACCAACTTTTTTCAGCAGTCTCCGAAAATTATAAAAAAGAAGAGGAAATTTCTTACAAAAAGACTGGAGTGACTTTTCGAGTCTTTTTTCAAATTTGAAAAATCTTTATTACTTTTTGAGATATTTGCAAAAAACTAAACCCCTTTTTTTAGTTAATTGTTAATAACTTTTACAATTTTTGCAAGAGGAACTTCATTTCAGAAATCATCTAGATGCTATTCCGAATCGAATGATACCTCATTTATAATTTTCGGAGACTGTTGAAAAAATTTGGTCCAAATGGCACTTGTTGACTATAGTAAAGTTATTTTGTCGCTGCAGTTTGGGTCATAAAAAGTCGGAGCGGTGAAGCGAATATTTCGCTCTCTCTTCCACTCACGAGCCTTATGGACGGGCATAGTGATGCGCATTATTGTTGTCGATAAGCGTATCGATAGTATATTTGGTTTTGTCATTTTGTGGGTTAGTGATAAAAATGAAAGTAAAAATCACTAATCGAACACTTACACCCGTATCTTTAGTCGTTTACACGAGCTTAACTCGACTCGACTCAACCTCCAACGCGCGTTTTGGTATGATTAGTCGTAAAAATAAACTCCACTCAAACGTCCTTGGAAAATTTTCCTAACCGGAGTGAAGTAAGCGAACTATCAAGTCAAGGTACGTCGCGACGTACCTTGAACGTTCCTCAAGGCTGGTTTTCTATCAATGTCCAAATAGTATGTGGACCGCAAATGGAAATATATGATATTGTTGTCCAATGGCCTGGATCTGTGCATGATTCCCGCATATTTTGGTAATTTAAGTTTGATAATATTTATTAATAAAGTAAATAGTTCGAGGTTAGACATTTGAAACTCTTTATTTTATTTACCTACATAAGAGACATATTTTGCTTACTACCTGATAAATAAAGTCAATGCGATTATAAGTTTTATTTATATAATAATAAACTGGTGGTTGTGGAAAAGCACTTCAACAACACGATGCAACCAAAATCACACAAAAGCGGCGAATAAAAATACAAAGCCGGATCCGAAATCTAAAATAATAATAGGTAAGAAAATAAATAATACACTTTCAGATTTACCGCACGCACACATATTTACGAATAACTCAGCAACCAAAACATCAAACAAGTTCATCTAGTGTCAAACAGACAGCGGCAGCTTGAGTTTGACATTAAACAATGACCATAGACTACAGAACTCTATGGGTTTGATGCTAGCTTGATCAAATTTTCATCATTATTACCTCGCTCGAGGACAGTTGAGAAATACTGTAATGGTCGACTAAAAATACCAAACTCGAGTAAGTTTGGAGGGAATTCTCGAGCATCATCGGATGAGTTAAGAGTGGAGGACTATTTTACGAAACGTCTAAAGATACGGGCATTACACCACATATCGCCGCAGCAAGTTAACAAGAACGGCAGAAATTAACATATTGTAACTTTTCGGGACCTATTCTCATTTCAGTGAAAATTTTTAACACATTTTTGATAACAACACGTGCAAATATTATTTTGAATAAATTCTACCGTTTTGGTACAAAACAAAGGAGTAGCCATTGTGTCACTAAAGAAATTCTGAGAGGCAATGCATTAAAACACATTTCTCTTCGACATATGTACTATAATTTGCAGGTAAGTACAACAAATGACTCATAACATATTAATGTCCTTTCGTATACCGCCCCGCCGCCGCGGCGCCGTATACCGGCCTTCGGTGACTCATTTGTTTTTAGCGATAATGACGTTGCGCCCGCGCAACATGCTCACCGCCCTAGCCGGGCTATGTTTTATGACCCAAGCTGCACCGACAAAATAATTCTACTATAGTCTATAATGGTTACGGCTAATTGCCAGTACACTTCATTACAGAAGTCATTCGTGAATATGAGTTAAGTTGTCAGTCGATACGATTACACCAACATTTTATCCTTTCGACCACGACGACTTTATTGTTTGAATTTCAGAACAACCCAGAAATTGCTTTAATTATCGTTTTAGAAATATTTCTGTTGTAGAATAAATTGATTTGAAACATCACGAAAATAATTAATACATACATAATAGGTAATATATTGTCATTACAGAATTGGGCTTAATGTAACGAATCTTGACTTCTACCTCACGTCTAAGGTGAACTTCGTGATTTGTGCTGTGTTTATGGGTTGATACTTCAACAACAAGGCATGGTTTGCAAAAGTTGTTTTTTTGACAAAGACGTTTCACCCCTGTTCTTTTCTACAAATATAACCCGTGTATAATAATAATAATTGGGAACAAATCGCGTACGGTTATCCGGGCCCAAATTAGGAAATTCCCAGTATTATTAGTACCAGAGACTGACATGCATACTTATACACTATGTAGGGTAGAGGCAAGGAGAACCGTCTCATACGGGAGAAACTTGAAATAGGCACAGGGTATGATATGAAATGAGAATGATTGAAGTATGCTGAGTTGCTACTTTAGCGCCACCCTTATTTAGGAGATTTTAACGGACACTTTTTCACAACAGAGACGGTTCTCCTTACCTCTACCCTCTGTATTATACACGTTTAAATAAATACATATTATATAGATAATAAACACCGGGCAAAGGGCAAACAAACCTGTACATCACACGAATGTTTGCCCGATATAAGAATCGAACCCAAAACCCTCGGCGCAACAGTCAGGGCCGCTAACTACTGCTCCATTGAGTCAGCATAGAGTGTAAATAAACGAAAATTCACAATCGTATAAAATTTTTAATTGTTACAGGTTGTACAGTTGAATTTACAAGATGGAAATTTGATCAGTGAGTTATATGAATCCGCAAGTCCAGTTTTAAGTTTAACAATATTGGCAAATCAAATGTTCGCAATAGGACGCCAAGACGGAACGTGTACAGTGATATCATTACTAGAACAACACAAGAATACTAGGGTGTACCTAACTGGTCCAGACTGTGATGGTGTCAGAGATATAGCATTTAATGGAAAATGGATACTCACGGCGTGTCGAGATACAATAATCAGAAAATATGACTACAATCAAATCAACGTTCACTTTAAATGATTTGTAATTATTTTTTTAAATAAACAACCCGTGTAGCCTTCTTGAGTGTCAAATAAAATACTTATAGGACTTCAATTTTGAATTTTTACATTTGCAATTTGTTTTTAATACCCTCTGGAAAATTAAATTTCACGTTAACCGGTATTTATAATTTGTACCTGTTTAACAAGTGATATCTGTCTACCTTTTTATTGTTGTTACTCATTAGATAAGCTTTGTTTTGTATTTGTTTGTTAAACTTTAGCCACATAGTTGCATCTTTGTCAATATTTGCTTTGAGATTTCTCCAATATTGCTGACTTCTTATAGGGCAGAGTCTTATCGAATCTGTATAAATATTTATGGCGTGAGATATTATTGCTAATAATAAAAAAATAATCGTTGTTTAAAATGAGTGAACCTTCTATTTTTTTAATTTGTAGGACTGCTTCACATGCATTTGAAATCCATAAATTCCATAATTCCAAATTCTTATATCCCTGCTCCAATTCCGTGCACCACGTTTTAATATCAAATTCTCTTTTTATATTTGCTATGGATTATAGAAACAATGTTAGTTTTTAATTGATTTATATGATTAAACCTATGAAAACTTGTGAAAAAAATCTTACTTCGTTCTCCGTGGTGGTAATGGACATTATTTTGTGCTATATTTACCACATTCGTAATATTTTTTGATTCGATATTTAGATCTACAAAAGGTACGTTATCAATGTTTTTTTTTACTTCATTTATGTCGTTTTCTATTTCACTTGTTTTTTTTAAATCTCTTATATCCTCTAATGTAGCGGTCACATTAGATGTTGGATCGAGTGATTTTTGAAACTCACTACCAATTCCCACATTATTATCTTTTTCATCAAGAGCCTTATCCATTTTATTGTCGTGATTTGTTTCAGTATCAAGTTGTTCGTTAACACCATACTCTAAATTCACAAATTGTCTTATTAATCTTGGGAAACTGTCGCTTAAGGTGTTTACGTTAAATATATGACCAGTTTTCGTGGGTAACTCTGATTTAGGTGAAATACTGAAAGTTTGTTCCCCCTCTGTGACTTTATGTTCCAAATTTTCTTCTGAAGGATCGCTTGTGAGTAAACTTTGTTCTTCGAATTCCATTATTTTACCGAGAGATGTAATGGATTTACAGACACTTGCGCTTGGTTTTAATGTAGGAGATACAATGTCCGCTGGCCAAAATTCATCGGCATCACCTAAATCCATAAAAATTAGAGAAGTCTTACTTTGTTTTTTTTTACATCAATAGGCATAAATTGGATAGCTATAATCATACTTAGCAGGTGTTCGTTTGGCGCCGAGAAATGTAAATCAAGTTTGAAAGAATTTAAAGATGCCGGCAAAGACAATTTTTCTTCATTCAGAATGATATTTCCTAGGAGACTTGTGTCACTGTAAAATCAATTTGAAAGGATTTTGAGTACAATGTGTTAATAATTTTAATTTATTCGGTGTTCTCTTGTTAGAATAGCAGTATTTGGACGAATTGCTTCGTAAGTTCAAGTAAGTTAATAGACCCATATACACAGCCCACTTTTCTTCTCGCCGGATCTTCTCAGCGGATCGCGATTCCGATCCGGTGGTAGATTCTGCGAAGCACTGCTTTTGCTAGCGTTGGTGGAGGCAAAATCTCTCAAGTTGAGCCCGTGAGCTCACCAACCCGTCCGCGTGAAACTGGAATAGCCCCTTAACCTACCAGCTAATGGGTAGCGAAAAAAATACGATACAAATTTAATAGCAATACAACAATAGCTTTATTTATCTAATGTTGTGAGGCTGTATGGATCGGTATCACCGGTATGTCTTAAAGGAAACATGTGGTCCGGTTTGAAGGACCTTAAGTCGTCGTGGTCTAAAGGATAGGATACCCGGTACATTCGTGTCGAGCGATGCAACAGTGTTTGAATCCCGCAAGCGGGTAACAATTTTTCTAATGAAATACGTACTTAGCAATTGTTTAATATTGTCTTCCACGGTGAAGGAATAACTTCGTGATTTGCGTAATTACTGGTAGGACATCTTGTGAGTCCGCGCGCCTAGGTACCACCACCCCGCAATTTCTGACGTGAAGCAGTAATACGTTTCGGTTTGAAGGGTGGGGCAGCCGTTGTACTGTTAAAACTGATCTTATAACTCGTGTCTCGAGGTGAATAGCGGCATTACGTTGTAGATGTCTGGGCTCCGGTTACCACTTAATACCAAATGGGCCGTAAGCTCGTCCACCCATCTTAACATTTAAAAAAAAAGGTAAAATTTTCTTACCTGTGAACTACCTGTGTAAGCCCAATCGTTTTAGTTACTGAAACAAACAACATTAATTACCTTGAATTCACTGCACAACGCAATAATTAAAATTAAACGCATTCATGAAACAGTTTGAGTATTATAAATGACTAGTTTTTACTCGCGGCTTCGCCTGCGTGGTCAAGGTAAAGGGTCAATAATTTTTTCTAAAATGTTATGTAATTTTTCTAAAGGTAACAAAAGAAGTCGTCGTGGCCTAAAGGATAAGACGTCCGGTGCACCGGTGTTCGAATCCCGCAGGCGGGTACCAATTTTTCTAATGAAATATGTACTCAACAAATGTTCACGATTGACTTCCACGGTGAAGGAATAACATCGTGTAATAAAATTAAAACCCGCAAAATTATAATTTGCGTAATTACTGGTGGTAGGACCTCTTGTGAGTCCGCGCGGATAGGTACCACCGCCCTGCTTATTTCTGCCGTGAAGCAGTAATGCGTTTCGGTTTGAAGGGTGGGGTAGCCGTTGTAACTATACTGAGACTTTAGAACTTGTATCTCAAGGTGGGTGGCGCGTCTACGTTGTAGATGTCTATGGGCTCCAGTAACCACTTAACATCAGGTGGACTGTGAGCTCGTCCACCCATCTAAGCAATAAGAAAAAAAAAAAAGTTTTCCGTGGTAATTACCTGTATTTTCAGGATAAAAGATTTTTTTATTTTTTTTATTGGCTTATATCTTTATCTCACCTTAAATCACTATCATGACCTAAAACTACTACCTACTTTAAAAAATATCATGTCTATCCGTAGGTTCGTTTCGACGTGAAAGAACGACAAACAAACACACCTTTACATTTATAATATTAGAGTACGAATGAATGCATTAGCTGTTCGCATATAGGTACTGAAGGAAACATATGTTCCGATTTGAAGGGTGAGGTAGATAGTTTTATACCAACACATTTGATACATCGCCCTATTGTCACTAGGAATGTAATCACACTGTGAAGTATATGGGCTTGGTGAACCGTTAAATGCAAGTTGAGTTTTGAACTCGACACAACGTAACATTGATAAAAAATGTTTTTTTTTTTAATTATCAAAGAAGCCTTGTACCCTTATTTGGACGGGTAAATTTAACCTTTTTATTCCTCTCCTCGCTAAACCTTTCGTTAAATAAATAATTTGGTACATTTGGTTTATTTTCATCGTCGACATTGTATTTAATTTCGTTTTCATCTTCATCACTTTCTATAACTATCTGAACATTCTGTTGACCGCGATAAGATTTTTCCAAATCAGATTTGTCGTCTGGTACGGATATATTTTCGTTGTCAGAAACAGCATTGTCAATAATTAATGTTTCTTGTTTATGTTCATTAATTTCAACAGCTTCAGGAACCCCGTCTATGTCGTCACCAACATTACCTGTTGTTACAGTATGAATATTTGTAACGTTGTTAATGTCCATTTTTTTATTATCAGTGATGTTTTGCAATGGTCCATTTTGAAAAATTTGAAGTGCTATGCTGTCTATTATGTTATTTATTTCTTTGCTCAATTCATTTACAATATCATCATCATGACTCAAAATAGTGATTTCATTATCTTGATTATGGTTCGGCACAATTTCAGTTAGGTGTAGACTTTGTAAGTCTGTTGAGTTGTCCACAAGCTCTTCAACGACATTGCTCATAACAGATGCTGATTGTTCAATTTCTAGAGGAAAAGATTGAGAAGAGGGATCTTCGTCTTGAGATCCTGTTTCAAATGTTTTAAAACTAAGATCGCTATGGTCACTATCCAGTTGTTCAGGTTTGCATGCTTTCTGTCAAATGAGAGAAGGGCTATAAATTTCAACAACTATGGCCAAATCAATTTTCTAAGTCTCAAAACCTTACCAAAACATTTTCCATCAAAATGTCAATAAAATCGAGAACGGGTCCCTCTTGTTCTTCTAACTCTGAAAAGTAAATTAGGATAATAAGACAAACAAAATTTATTGTTTTCGGAAAAGTTTTATCCCAATTCTTGCAAATACTTTCACACCTCTAAGATCCTCTTCTAAAAGTTTTAATGATGATTCTTCTAAAATACTATCTATCCATAGAGTGACCTGTAATTTTTTTTAATTATTAGTATTTTAAATCAGTAGCACTAAGCTTCACTTTTGAACTGATTGATATATCGGTCATATATGCCACAGATTTCACTGTCCCACGCATAATAATAATTCTACTTTGGTCCGTTCCTTTTTTTATAGTTCAAGCTCTTATATTTTGGAATTCATTTCATCTTGAGATGAGGCTGACGTCAGAATGCTCATTGATCGCTTAGTGTTTGAAATAAGGGTTCGTCAACTTCTGTACGAAATAGCAGGAACATCTAATCTAGACGCAATCTTATTATGTAGGTACTTATTGGTATTTTCTGTGCAATACACTATATGTATTTTTATATATGTAATATATTACGCGTAAATCTCAAAAACGCTACCACAGCGCTCTCTACACTATCCTTAATTGATTAATACCTACGTTAATAGAGATTGTCTTAGGCATTAAGACTGATAAACTCTGGTGCATTAAGCTCAATAAGTACCTAAATAAAACACATAATTTAGACTTAATATTTATAATCTCACACTAGTGAAATATATTTGAAAGTACGTACTTTTTTCGATGCTCCAGTGAGAATCTTATTATTTATATTTGTGGATATTAGCGATTTTTTATTGATAATCTTTAATTCCTCGGTGACTACATTGAGTAATTTCTCCAACCTGTAAATTAAACCAATACTTGATTAATCCTTTTGAATTCTGATTATATTTTATGTGTATGTTACCTATCGGATAAAAATATTTTGATATTAATTTACCGTGAACATAAGGAAACATCGGGAGGGTTAATTAGTATGTGTGCAATTCTGCGACTGAAAAGTTTGCACAACAACTTTGTTTTGTTTTTCTGAGAATTTTTGATAGGTTTTGTTTTATTGCAGTGCTTTCTACGGTAAGACCTGAAAAATTATGAGGTATTTTATAAATGAAGGCAGCATTTTATTTTGAATTCTTTATTTGTACATCTTTTTTTTTTACATGTTTTTTCATAGTTTTTATGTTCTAAGGACATTCAATTAAAATTACTTATAATTCAATATTTAAATAATAATATCGTTTCTTTTTTTCTATGGACATTTTGAAAAAGGAAATATTTCCCAAAAAATATTTGAGAACGTTAAAGCTAGTCATTAACGGCCACTAAAATAATTAATTGCATGTAACTGTTTTTACGGATACAAATCATTAAGTATTCACTTAAATGAAAAAAAGATATTATTTTATATATCTATTGATTGTAATTATAAATTGAGTTAATTTTTTTAAATATAATAATAACAATTAAATAGGTACCTTAGATACCGGTACCCGTACCTACCGTATACAACTTCTAACCCAGAAACGACGGAATAAGATGGACGTACTTATATACATATACCCCTTGAGAAATTGGAGAAGACACGACCGCTATCCAAATTAATATTTATTTGGGTAAACCAAATTAATTTACTATAGATTAATGTAAATGAATCGTAAAACTCGCCTCTTCAACGAACTGGCGTGCTTAAAACTACGAATCGCATCTGGGATACGCACTATTGGATACTCGTCCATCACATATTTCCTTAAACGTTCCACCTTAAACATATTTGAGTTATTTTTACCTAAATCAGTTATATTTAAATCGAGCATTATTTCAAATGCATACTTAACAATTTTGTGTGGTCACGAATGACTAAGGTTTTACTCGTCAAAGTTTTTTTTTATTTTTTTTTATTGCTTAGATGGGTGGACGAGCTCACAGCACACCTGATGTTAAGTGGTTACTGGAGCCCATAGACATCCACAACGTAAATGCGCCACCCACCTTTGAGTTACAAGTTCTAAGGTCTCAAGTATAGTAACGACGGCTGCCCCACCCTTCAAACCGAAACGCATTACTGCTTCACGGCAGAAATAGGCAGGGTGGTGGTACCCACCCGCGCGGACTCATAAGAGGTTCTACCACCAGTAATTACGCAAATTATAATTTTGCGGGTTTCATTTTTATTACACGATGTTATTCCTTCACCGTGGAAGTCAATCGTGAACATTTGTTGAGTACGTATTTCATTTGAAAAATTGGTACCCGCCTGCGGGATTCGAACACCGGTGCATCGCTCAACACGAATGCACCGGACGTCTTATCCGTTAGGCCACGACGACTACAAAATTGAATATTGTAATGAGCCTTTAAAAAAGTTCTCAGTCGACTCGACCTACGACTCATGAAAACCGATATAAATACTGATTGAATGATAATTGATACATTTAAATTAAATTATTGATACCGCAAAAATGGACAGCTTGTCGTAATTTTCTCTCCAAGTTTCAAGACATCGTCGTTTAGCTGGAATCGCCAATTCAGCTATTCTCATTGAGCATTTCGGAGCCCGGTAACTGAATGAACTTGCTTTCATTTTACTCGACAGTTTCTTGTGCTTCATTACATTATTACTTCTGTGTAAAACCGATTTCGTTTTGACAATAATAATTGATAATAATAAAAATTATTTCGCATTAATCAACAGTTTGAATGAAACGTTACAGAAACACTTACTTATATCGTTTGTTTTCAGAACATTTGTTTATTATATTACCAACGTTGAAAGTGTTTTGAGTTTGATACCTCAAGTCTGTCGGTTTTTCTTGTCTACATTTAATTCCTTGCAAAACATGTGTATCAATTGAACTAGCGGCATACCCATTGGTCCAGTGGTTGTCAATGTATGTATTTTCAGTATTATAAGAATCGCCTATTAGAACGATGTACAAATTTAGATTCGGTTTAGATCTACAATAATGTAAGCTTTATATATGTCTAAAAAAACAATATTTCTAACTAACTAACAATATTTCTTAGTTTTGTTTATCTTTTATATTCTACGAGTAGCCTACGGCACACCTGTAGTTAAATGGGTCTCTCGTGTCACCGTCTCTCATGGACATCGGAAATGCTAGAGGCATTGCCATGTCTACCATAAAATTGTAAAAAATACTTAAAAGCTTATTTAAAATCATGATTTTTTTAATCATGTATTTTTAGTTTCGAATGCAATAATTTATTGTCGATTAGCTGAACAAAGATTCATTTATAGGGAAATTGACAATTTTCGACAGCTTAGAACGTCTTGAAATACAATATTTTCTAAAAATCCATCTACTTTATTCTGCTAGGTACTTTATATCAATCTCACCGAAATTATAATCTACGTCATGGGCCATTCTATACGAGAGAACTTAGAATTTTGAAACATGTGAAATTACTAGCTTTAACTTAGAGTAATATTTTAGTGAATTTAAAACATCACTGAAGATATCTATTTTAATTTAAAAATCTACATAGCCATGACTGTGGACATAAGGTGGAGTATAAGGAAATAAAACTCATTACACCACTCATTTTTGGGTGCCCGAAATTTGAACACATAAACACCGGACCAGAAATTTTATTATATAATTTTTTTTTACTTTATGAGAATACGATCTACCAATCTCGCGGAGATATACCTATTGGCCCGCATCTACGAAAAATTCGTGACTAAATGTGTAAAACGCAGGTGTAAGTTTTTCGATAAGATCACATTGTGAAAATATTCATATGACTAACGGGTTTGTTTGCTCTTTTCCTGGGTGTTAAACCTCTAAGTATGTATGTATTTTAACTAAATATGTGTGCTGCTCAGTCTCTAGTTCCCATAGTATCTACAGGGAATTCGATTTTGGGGCCAGACGACTGTGTGTACGATTTTTTTCCGATTATGTATTACTATTGTTACATCGGTATGAGTAACGCCATCTGTCATAAAATAGCAGAAACGAATATCAAAAGAACTAGTCATATCAAGAACGCTCGAGAAGTGTAACGCCGTCTCTTATCAAATAACGGAAACACATATCGAAACGACTAGTCCTACCGGGAATATTCTCGATAACAGTAGACTTGTCGTGTCGACTATACAAGCGTTGCAGAGATGACATGAAGGTACGAGTAGTACCCTGGTAACCGTACTCGTCGAACTCGGCAAAGAGTTCAAGCAAGAAGCAGCTGCTCTTGAGTTGTTAGGTCTCCTTCGGAGGCGCTCGGGAAACTGTTAGCAAATCCCATCCCTTCTGGCTGAGCCTATGCTCGCCCACCTGTCCTAGTGAAACTGGAAAGGCCTCGGGCCCACCAGTAATCCTTCAATCATAAAAAATATTAAGGCAGTTGGAATGGAAACAGAGTGTGGATCACTTCAAGTGAAGCGAAAGAAGTGGAGTGCAAATTGTAAAGTTTCGTTAATTGTTCTAAGTGTTAAATAGAGTTTATAATTTGTATTTGGGTGAATGATTTATTTATCCCGAACCCCAGCGCGTAATACTATTAAACACGTACCTATGGATCGTGTCCAAGAACGACTACCGTGTCAATATACCTAATTACTCAGTGTCATAAATTTTTTTACTGGTAGGACCTCTTGTCAGTCTGCACGGGTAGGTACCACCACCCTGCCTATTTCTCCCGTGAAACAGTATGTAATGCGTTTCAGTTTGAAGGGTGGGGCAGCCATTGTAACTATACTGAGACCTTAGAACTCATATCTCAAGGTGGGTGATGGCATTTACGTTGTAGATGTCTATGGGCGCCGGTAACAACTTAACAATAGGTGGGCTGTGAGCTCGTCGTAAACAGTCGACGTCACTCTAAGCACGTCATTTCGAATCCTTCCGATCAACTATCGGTGCTTTTAGGTACCTCAAGCACCGGCCGCCGCCGCGCCGTTGTTGTCGAACTCGTCGCTTGCGACCAAGGGTTCGCCGAGCAAAACAACCCTTAGATACAGTCCACTGAATTTCTCGCCGGATTGTCTCAGTGGGTCGTGTGGTCCGGTGGTCCGCGACTACGAATCGCGGGCATGAGGATGTTTTGGGCCCTACCGTAGTAAGCTTTTGAAGTCGTCGTGGCGTAAAGGATAAGACGTCCGGTGCATTCGTGTTGAGCGATGCACCGGTGTTCGAATTCCAGTCGGGTACCAATTTTTCTAATGAAATACGTACTTAACAAATGTTCACGATCGACTTCCACGGTTAAGGAATAACATCGTGTAATAAAAATCAAACCCGCTAAATTATAATTTGCATAATTATTGGTGGTAAGTCCTCTTGGGAGTCCGCACGGGTAGCTACCACCATCCTGTCTATTTCTGCCGTGAAGCAATAATGCGTTTCGGTTTGAAGGGTGGGGCAGCCGTTGTAACTATACCATGAGACCTTAGAACTCATATCTCAAGGTATGCAAGGCATTTATGTTGTAGATGTCTATGGGCTCCGGTAACCACTTAACACCAGGTGGGCTGTAAACTCGTCCACCCATCCATGCAATAAAAATTAAAAAACGACTCTCCTGCACTCTTACACCCGACTTCCGATCTCCGTCCGTGGTTAGAATCCGGACAGAGTAGGGGTTTTCCCGCGGTAAACACTACAACCAGACTCCACGGTGCTACCCCGAGGACGCCCAACACCGACGGGTCGTCGGGGCAATAGTCGATGACCAACGACGCCGGTCTCCGCGATACAGTGGCCTTACCATGGACTATAATGAAGTAATATTTAATTTAAGGACGACTTGTAAAAAATGCATACCTTTATTTGTCTAGAGAAAAGCAAAGTAAGTATAAATTTTATCTTTCATCCAAGTTCGACTTTAATAGGGATGAGGTTATAAAAATATATACTAGTATTTACTATTTACTAATTATATACAATTACTATTTATTATTACTATTATTTAATACAACATTTAGTAGGTAGCGTCTGTTTTCGTTATTTTGAAATGTTGTAATTTTTTTTTATTGTTTTTACTTATGTGATATAATTATGTACTACCTAGTTATGCCCGGGCCTTTGCGCGTGTGTACTTAAGTTGTCCCATTCGAATACAATATTAAATTAAGCCATGTAACTTATCCATAGACGGGTTCAGAAAACTAATACTGTCATTTACCAAGTACCTACTACGCGCTTATAAACTTTATGGAAAATGAAGATATCTAATTTTATATTGTTTTTGTATGAAACGACTAGCTTGCTCACGATTTAATTTTTGTTTAACAATTTTGACATGATCTACATAGTCTCAATGATTCTCACTGTAGCCACGTTTCAGCTTGATATACCTACCGACTGTGGGACACCCTGTATATTGCCAGTTTAATTTTTTTTCCTACTTATGCTGATAGCCTTGAGAGGCTATTTCAGTTTCACTCTAGCGGACTTGAAATCGCAAGTGTTGATAATACTGGTTCTAGTGATAGCAGTGCTTCGCAGAATTTACCATCGGATCGGAAACGCGACCCGCTGAGAAGATCCGGTGAGAAACTCAATACGCTGTATTTATGGGTTAATTTACTCGTCGAGCCCTTCGTCGCAAGTGACGGGTTCGGTGAGGACGGTGACCGGTGCCTAAACCTCAAAGCACCGTTAATGGATCGGGAGGATCCGTAATAACGTGCTTAGGGTAACGTCGACTGTTCAATATTCGGTCCACAGGATCGGGTATGCTAGTTTAATAATTAAATGAGTTATTACTATACCAAAATTTACAATGTAATACGTAAAAGCGGTTTGACATTACTATGTTTAAGTGTACTCTTTGAAAATTTTTAGAATGCTATATATTATAACTAACAAAGAATTAAAGTTTCTGTTAACATTCATACTTGACAGGCTTACGATTGTCAGGTTGATACTGTTATATTATTCAAAATTTATTTTTACCACATAATACCAACAAATTACTAGGTAGCAACTCGTAATAAATAAAGATAGAATTTTAGTTTCGAATAATGCCATTTAAATTAGGTTTAAGAACTCATAGAATAATGCTGATTTTTGCAAAAAAAAATTGTTGTATTTGATGTAAAGTTTCGCGAATTAAATTAAAGCATTCAAGTCACAACGTGTGGTATACCCGCGCTACTGACATAATATTTCTATTCATATTCTAACAGCAATAGAATCAGTGAACTGATGAGCTAAATCAGCTACTGATATTCTATTCGTTACTAGGGTGACTTAGTATAGCCGATATAGATCTCTTAAATCGCTCACTCAGGAGTTTATCACAACTCTAATTCCCAATCGCGTAGTGTCTCTATGATGTAATCTGTGGTAAACTGTGGTTGGACTACAATTTTCTTTGTGATGAACACAATAACACAACGTTTTGCGACGAGAAAAAAATTAATACTACTGTACAGTTTTAATGTGCTTTAAAAATAAAATTTAAAAAGTATGTAGGCATAGTAAATATTAAATATACAGCAGCAAAAAGAATCTCCAAAGGCTGTTAATGGGTAATAAATTTTACATATTGCCTGATAAACATTGTGTATTTTAAAATCAAAATTAATTTAAACAATGTGGTCACATCTGGAACGTGGAAGCTCTCCGGTGGATTGGTGTGAATCAAATTATTCCATATCTCCTTTGATAGCAGAATTCGTTAACACTGTAAGTTCTCTTAATATTTCTACAAAAATAAAAAGTTTATATTTGCATACATTCTCGTAATAAAATGCGCAGTTCAAAAATTTTCTCATGTACAATAGTTTATTTTAAAATTTAAGCAAATAAAACATATTTATACACTACTTATTGTTAATTAGACTTACTCAAAGAACAAAATAAAAATTAATATTTTTTTTAGGTGAGCAATATTTTGTTCTTTCTGTTCCCACCAGTGTTGATTCATCTTTTCCAAGAATATTCAAAATTCTTCAATCCTGCTATCAATGTATTATGGGTTCTGTTGATGATTGTTGGACTTAGTTCAGCTTATTTTCATGCAACTTTGAGCTTAGTGGGTAAGTAAATTGAATTTAAAATTTAATGAAAGTATTTTGATATAAATATTAAACCATTATTCTTATTTATAAGAAATTTCATTTTTTAGGTCAGTTATTAGATGAACTTGCAATATTGTGGGTATTTATGGCAGCATTTGCTATGTTCTTGCCTAAAAGATATTTTCCGAAATTTTTGGGAGGAAACAGGTGAGTTATCAAAAACAACATAGTATAGTTTTGTTTCACACATTCATGAAAATAAGAATACCATAAACATAGCTGAAATGAAAATAATCTTAAAATCTAGTGAGAACCCCCTCCTTTTTTGAACTCTGTTAATAAAATAAGAGGCATTGTGATTTATTGAATGACAAAGAAAAGTTTGTTTACAATGATATCAAAGAATTCAAACAAAGAGCCTTGCTATCTTTTCCACCAATTATGGTAATTAGTTGTATAATTAACAATACTGTAGTCATGCTATGCTTCTTCACATGTAAATGCAACTGCTAATCATTTCGATTACTGCCCTAACCTTGAGACACTGGGTGCTTGGTATATTGAAATAAAAAGGGGATTGCCCACTCTCCATAGTGTGCTAGGCCCAAGATGGACATCAAATATTACTATAAAAATGTACTGATTCAAATTCTTAAATGTATTGGATATCTAAAAAATATATTGAAATTGACGCCACTATTATAAAAAATATAATAAAAATAAAAACTCGTTTTGAGGTTAATTTTCTATATAAATAAGTGTCGGATTGTGAGATACTTCAAAAACTTTTCTTTTCTTAATGTTTAAGATGTTCCTAATGTATTTTTATCCAATAGGGTATAAAAAACACACTTAATTCTTTAAATATCTATATTTTCTTCATCTTCATACACAATTAGTATCATCTAAAAATAGCAAAAGAGAGCATATACACGGTTTTAAATCTCGGTCAGGGTAAAACCACAATTCACACAATGTTTTTTAGTCGTAGTATGAAACGTTATTGATAAAAGTAAAATAAATCGAAGAAAAATCAAAACACATCCATTTTGTACGCAAGCACAACACCACAAGCAGCAAGCGAAGTGTCAGTCAGTCAGATTAAATTCAGTGTTGTCAGTATAAAGAAAAATAATTACATGAAATTCATATATCGATTATTTTTTTAAATAACCGATAATAGATTTTTATCTTAATCTCTTTTTTACGAGTACACATTATTTTTTATGTTTTTGTTTTAGTTGTACATATTTAATTAAAAATACTAGTAAAGTTTTTTTTATTGCTTAGATGGGTGGACAAGCTCACAGCCACCCTGGTGTTGCTAAGTGGTTACTCGAGCCCAAATACATCTACAACGTAAATGCGCCACCCACCTTGAGGTATAAGTTCTAAGGTCTCAAGTATAGTTACAAGTTAAAGTCCAATGGGTATGTCTTCGATGTTATTTTATGTGCATAAAATCCATTAAAATCGATTGATTAATGATAATACTTAAAATGATTTATTTATATGTTTTATTTATATACTCAAAATATTTACTTCATACGTAAAAGGATTTGAAGCTGGCAATATTTTTCCCGCAAAAATAAAAATCCTTGTTTTTTCAATAGAGTTACATTTTTTAAACTACTTATTGTAAACTGTAGTGGCGCTTATTTCCAAGAAAGTAAATGCATATTTATTTATGACAAAATTAATGCACTAAGTATTTTTTCTATAATCTATTGTCCGCTTTGGGCCTAAAATGGGCCATCCCCTTTATGTTGATGATTAATGGCCAAGTACATTATTTCTATCTACATGTCTCCCTCATGCGAGCATGATGTGGCATTTATCCAAGGTTCAGTTAAGTTTTAACACTGCATGATCTAATATAAAATGTATCACATATACCATTAAAACACAGACTTGAATTCTATTGGAATAGATTAAACTGGCATGTATGCCAGTTTATGATTTTGATAAATTTAATTAGTGCAGAAAACTTCAGTCACCTGTCTGTATTCAGGAACAGTTTAAAAAAACCTTTTTTTTTTTTTTTTTTTTTTTTTTTTTTTTTTTTTTTTTTTTTTTTTTTTTTTTTTTTTTTTCGGGTAGAGGGCCGAACCTCCTACGAGGTCCCCGCGCAAAAGGGGCGCGCGGGGTATGTGAGACTCAACGATCTGCATGGTGTTGTGAGCAGACCGCGGGCCCAAGGATTTTAGAGCCCACCCACTAAACGACTCCCCTGCACTCTTACACCCGACGTCCGATCCCCTCCGAGGTCAGAACCCGGATGAGGTAGGGGGGCTACCGCGGTCAACACTACAACCAGACGGCGCGGCTCACCCCAAGGACGCCCAGCCGACGGAGCCTTCGAGGCGAATCGAAAAACCTGGTTTGAGACATTTTTTTTATTGCCTTTGTAGGCAGACGAGCTTACGGCCCACCTGATGGTAAGTGGTCACCGTCGCTCATGGACGTCAGCAATGCCAGGGGCAAAGCCAAGGCGCTGCCTACCATAAAGTACTCTCCACAAGCCTCGTTTAAAGAAGGACATGTCATAGCGCTCGGGAAACACCGTGGAGGGGAGCTCATTCCATAGCCGGATGGTACGTGGCAAAAAAGATCTCTGGAAACGCACTGTGGATGACCGCAGTGGCTCCAGGTAGTACGGATGAACTCTACTCCGGTGGCGGGCGGTGCGATGGTAAAAACGAGATGCCGGTATCATCTTGAACAATTCCTCAGAGCACTCCCCATGGAACATACGGTACAAAATACAGAGGGAACCGAAGTCCCTCCGCAGACCCAGAGGTTCCAAACGATCCGTGAGATTGGGATTATCGACAATCCGAACGGCCCTCCTCTGTATGGAGTCAAATGGAAGAAGCTGGTATTTGGGAGCCCCGGCCCAGAGATGGGAGCAGTACTCCACGCGAGGCCGGACTTGTGCTTTATAAAGCAGAAGCCTTTGTCCAGGCGTGAAGTACCGCTTCGCTCTGTTGAGGACTCCCAGCATTTTGGACGCCAACTTGGCTTTGCCTTCCAAATGACTCCGAAACTGGACATCGCTCGAAATGTCGACCCCAAGTATCCCAATACTCTCGGAAGGTTGCAGGGATACTCCTTGGAATTGCGGCGCCATGACAAAGGGGTCCTTCTTCGCAGTGAACGCGCAAACTTGTGTCTTTAACGGGTTGAATTGAACCAAGTTCAATTCACCCCATTTGGAGACTCGCCCCAGAGAGCTCTCCACTTCAGACACAAGTTTTGATCGTCTCTCTTGCACCACGCTTCGAGAGAGACTCTGATGGCCGATATATCGCGCATCCCCCGTGCTGTCATCCGCATAGCAATGCATGCCATCAATAGACAGCATGTCATTGATATACAGGATGAAAAGCGTGGGGGAGAGCACCGAACCTTGTGGAACGCCAGCGTTAATGGTCATGGTATCAGAACAGTCACCGTCTACAACGACCGTGATGCTCCGCCCATCCAAAAAGCTAGCGATCCACTTGCAGAGACCCTCGGGGATTCCGTAAGATGGTAGCTTCGACAGAAGTGCCCTATGCCAGACCCTGTCGAAGGCCTTCGCGATATCAAGGCTCACAGCAAGAGCCTCGCCCTTGCTCTCCAAGGCTTCAGCCCACCTGTGAGTAAGGTATACAAGAAGATCGCCAGCTGAGCGACCGTGACGGAAACCGTACTGTCGGTCACTGATCAGCTGGCGATCTTCAAGATACTTCAGGAGTTGTATATTTATTGGATGGAGCGAATAATAAATTGGATGTTTATGATTCGCTCCATCACCTTGGAAAGCAAGGAAGTTATCGCGATAGGTCTGTAATTCGAGGGGTCCGACCGGTCACCCTTTTTGGGGATAGGATGGACATGAGCAGTCTTCCATGAAGACGGAACTCTGTTGGTATTGTACGAGAGGCGATATAGACGCGTTAGCGCGGATGTCAATTCAGGGGCGCATGTTTAATGTGCAATTAATGGCATCAAGAATTATAGAAGAACAATTCAACAATAAGAATGTTCAAGAACCAGAATCATAATTTTGAATTACATATTATATAAATACATTTAAAATAACATAAGCCATGAGCCTGAATAGGTAATAATGCAATGAAAACCAGTTTTTTGGCCGATAATGTTTAATTTCAAAAATAATATACCTGAAAATAAAAATCAAAACAAAGATTTATATCCCGTAGGCTTTTTATTTTCAGACTGCTTTTACTATTACGATTCGTGAATACCGAAGAGAAAACAATATTTTTATTAATACTATGGTCAATATTACTTTTTTTTCAGGAGAATACTTGCACTGTACTCCAGTGTATTTTCGGTCATGTCGACTGGATTTCTCGTAATGCATCCAGCAGCTAATGCGTTCGCATTAATGACACTAGCTTTACCCGCCATGGGATTCTTGTGCAAGGAATTGACCAGGTAAACACACGCTAGTAACCTTCATAGATGGACGTATTGTCATTAAACTCAAAAGTGACTCCACTAATCACTTATCCGAACTCGACAGGGCAACGCAAAGCCGCCGTTGCCCGAAATATTTCTTGTGAGACCCCCTGGATTCGGTACTTTTAGGCCTCAAGCACCGGTAACCGTCCTAACTACTCGCCTAATCGCCGCGAACTAATCGCCGGATCTTCTCAGTGAGTCGTGATGCCGATCCGGTGGTAGATTCTGCGAAGCACACCCTTGCTAGGGCTAGTGTTAGCAAATTCTCTCAGGTTGAGTCCGTGAGTTCACCTACCCGTCCGGGCGTAGCTGGAATAGCTTCTTAGGCTACCAGCGAATAGGTAGGGGGAAAAAAGTTTTTTTTATTGTTTTGATACCCGACGAGCTCGCCACCCCCAATGTTAAATGTTTACCTAAGCCCATATAGTCCGAGATCCGACTGCAGGATTAGTGCGCTCATTGGTTAACAGCCAGCAACCCTTATTTGCGGCCAGATTTAATTAGGCAACCATATATGATAATTAATAGAAAAAAATTAGCTTCAATTTGATATATAATTAATAAATATACGTTATGAACGTAAAAAAGTATCGAAATCATACCTGTTTACACCTGGCTGCGAAGAGGTGCGGCCAGGTGCGCAATGGCAACCGTGATTTTTTTAAATCATTATGTAAATTGCCGTGATGTAGACGATATTTTATTTAAAAAACAAGTGAACGAAATTTTTTCCCAAAAAGCTATTAAAAATAATTTAATTAAAAATACTAGCGGCCAAATTTTGATAGGCAACTTGGTAGATATATATTCTCCTAATTATAAATATACATAAAAATTTGGTTTTTAGCAAATAACCGATGAGCGCACTAATCCCGCAGGCGTAAATGCCGCTACCCACCTGTAGACATGAATTTTAATTCTCGTTTCGTCTTTGAATATGAATTGAGTGTAAATATTATAATACTTAGTATGTATTAATTTATTAATTGTGTTAATTTATGGATCAATTTGTACAAACAAGAATTTAACAAGAAAGAAAAGTCTCGAATTTATGAGTCACGCTTGTTTGAAATAAGTTTAAAGCCACCGGCTTGGGGTTACACATCGCAGAAATGGTATTTCGGGTTCACTGTCCTGACTTGACTTGTTCCGAACGGTCCACTGTGAGATCATGACGTTAAAAAAAATTAAAATAATAATGTAAAAATGCGGTTAGATAGTTAGTCAGAAAATGTTAAAATATGGTAATGTGTAGGCACGCTAACGATGTTTTCGTTCCACTTTTCAATGTAACATTTGTGACCGTTAACTAATCGTGTTACGTTAGATTATTTGCTAAACCCCTATTACAATGTTATTAAATGAATGCAGAATTACAAATGTAATGATTAAATTTCGTTATTAACTTTCGTATAATGATAAGACAAACTTTGTATTTCAAATAGTTTTACGTTTTCGCAATACATAGGTACACTTGAAACCATTAGGGTCTGTGCACACCACGTTTTTCGCGTCGACGGCGCGCTTTTATCCTACAGAGCGATTTGTTGTCGTCTGTATCGATACAAACGCGTATTTTAATTTATACAGGTGTGCAAAGGTCTACAGGCTGCGTCTGACTTGCGTGCGTATCGCGTCTGTATCGCTACGAACGCGCGTCGACGGCGCGTTTAAAAAACGTGGTGTGCACAGGCCCTTAATACTGTTTAATTTCACGTTTATTATTTTCATTCTTTATTACGTCAGACGTTTCGAAAGAAAAAACGGGGCTTTAAATTTTACCAAAAAAGTTTTAATTAAGGCAACGTATTTGTTGTGTATGATAATAATAATAATAATTTTAAATTATTATTTATGTAATAGCTTCTTAATGTTCCAGAGTTAAATGCGCTCGTGTGTACCGTCTCGGGCTACGGTGTGTCGCTATCTGCTTCCTCGCAATGTTCTGTTGGATTATCGACCGTGTGTTTTGCGATGCTTGGCTCTCTATCAGCTTCCCTTACATGCACGGAATCTGGCATGTACTAATATTCATCGCCAGTTATACAGCACTCGTGCTTTTCGCGTATTTCAATGTCTCCGAGGAAAGGCCCGAACAAAAACCTCAATTGAAATATTGGCCGAGAAATGACTTTGAATTAGGCATACCTTATATAACCATAAAGCATCCTTGCAAAAAAGATTATAATATAGCAATATAGTATTTTTCGGTATTTGTCTTGATTTATTAAAATTTATGTATTGTATGTAATGATAGTTGAATGTTTTGTGATAGCAAATTACTAGTGATTTATGAGATCTAATTAAGAAAAGAACATGTATATTTATTCTTAAATTTTACATGTCCTAATCTAACCAAAGGAAAAGACGCACATTGTATTTGTATCGAGCGATAAGACTGTGCTGATTGATGTTAATATCTCGCAGATAGTTACCAGTTTCTCCAAGGAAATAGACACGTAATACATGTTCCAGAGTGACTTTTTACATGTGAACCCGTACGGGTGGGTTCTACTGCCTATTATTACTGTTGCGAAGCATGAATACCGGTTAATCGTGGCTGTATGGGATCGCTTGTTATTAATCAAATTAGTAAATAGGTAAAATAAAAGTGTCAGGTTTATAAACACACATGACGTAAATAAAACAAATTTTATATATGTAAAGGAACTAATCTGTGATTTGTTGTGTAATATTTGTGATAAGTTTGTATTATCTGTTGTAATTAGAATTTAAGATGAACACAACATAGTGCAGCATTTTCGCCATACCAATGTATACTCTATCCGTCCGCTATGCCAACAAGATGATTATCATGCTAATTACAAACCGATCACGATTTCATCTCCGCCCTTCAAGGAGAGAATCACTACGATTTTATTACCCAATTACTGAGATACACAAATAACAATACTCTACTTGACTATTGACAAAATGTGCTTTTTTTATATAGCTGTTTGGCCGCCTTTGGATCCCCTTGTGTCCTTCGCTTACAACAAGACAAGTTTAGTTTGTAACCCTCGGTAGGTCCTGAAATAAAGCCATTGCCTGAACGACTCTTCAAACGTGTCGTCAGTTATTTGTATTGACGAAATAACAGTCTGTCCATGGCGGTTATTCCGGCATTCCACTAGTCTCGGTGTTATCATGGTAGTCCTCAGAGCGAATTGGACCTTCAACTTATATTTGACCTTGGTCAGTTAAACCCGACCAAAACGTAAGTTTGCTGTTAGGTACAGTACCGAGACAGATCGACCGACCTTTTTTTCCTAGAGTCCAAGATGCGAGTGAGCTCCAGTTTAAGGTCTCAACATGTCAAGGGAGTACTTTTCGTTAGGGTTTGGTTTTATCTTTTACAAATAGCAGGCTATATTGTATCGAGTACTGATGTCCTGTGCACCTTTTTTACAAACGAAAACACTAAACTTTATTGATTGGAGCCATAAGGATTGCAAACATTGGAGATTCCATATTCCAAGGTAAACGCTTTGCATTTTCAGAGATGAATTATCTACTGTACTATCAGATAGTGGAATGTATTGCACTTCGTGGTGTTTTCGGTGTTTGAACGCTTGTTCAGAAGGGCTTTAGAAAATTCTTTACTGTAGATGATATCGGGCATTGTTCTTGTGGTTGCTAGTGACCGTGAGTGATGGTAACCACTTTTTAACTAACATTCATATTAAACCATTGCATGATTAATCTAAACTTGTTAAACGGACCATAGTTATAGGTGTAGGTGAGGATAATTTTATTTATTCATAAAAGTATTATTTAATTTTATACATATAGTTTAAATTAGATATATAAACAATTTTATATTGGTATGTATATAAGTAGTTGAGTGTTAATTAAATTGTTTCTGAAAATGTTGTATAATATAATCGATGTGTAAATTTTGTTCCAAAACACATATTTGTTTAGCGTAATGTGTAGGCAACTGTTTTGAAATTGTTTTGTTGACGCTGTATTAATATGAAAACTTGGATTTTTTGAGAAAATGACATATTGAAATAAGTTTAGAAAAATTTGTTTTTTCAAGGAATCAGACTTTTTTGGCAAGTTGACAACATTGGTATGTATGCAATGATATTTTATATTATGTAAAAAGAAGCAGACATGTTTCAAGCGCACGTCAAGTGAAGACTCGAAAACAGGCCAATTGGGACGTTTCGTCTTTAGTCGCGTCTAAACAAATGCAATAATAATATAACAAGTGCAATCGTTCCAATTATAGCTATCTTTTTTACTTACGCGCTTATCCCATCTTTTGTACTTTTCATTAATGCTACTTGTCAACATGTGTGTGCACTATATCGGTAGATATGTAGATATATATGGCGCGATCAGATTTGAAGAGTCAGTTATTATGAAGATAACATATCTGTTGCATAAAAAATTTGTAGTACATTGTATGTATGAGAAATGAGAATGTATTTATACCTATGTAAATAAAGAAAATTCTACTTTCTGTCCCATGATATCAAAATAAAGGTTTTGTCTTTCATCTTTACTTGTTTTTTTTTTACTAAAAACCATACGCACTTTATACATTCTTCAATACCTTATTTTGTTTTTGGGTTAATTTCTAAAGTGTGTGAACCTTTGGTGAACAAAGACTAGTTTCGGAATTGCTGATGTCCATAAGCGATGATGACTAGTTACCAATGGGTAGGCCCTATGCTCGTCCGATTGTAACGGGGATAATAATAGTTGCATCCCCGAAATATTCTTACCTAAAATGGAAGATATAGAATGAATAATGTTATTTTATAATTACGACCATACTTATTTATGCCGCGAAGCAGGTTCAGTTTGCACGGCAGGACAACCGTCACGCGATATAATTCAAACTTCAACGTCATGTCCCAAGATGTATGGCGGCATTCACATTGTCAAGTGTCGACTCATAAATACTAGATGGGAAGAAAAAGGGCCATCAGGCTGTTCAGCCATCTATTGCGTGGAAAAAACACATTTCAATAATATATAATAATAAATAATCGGGAACGAATCACGCACGGTCGTCCGGCTCCAAATTAGCATTCCGTGTTATGGGTACCGACACTGACATACATACTTATATACCTTTCTATATATAAATACATATAGTGTGTGCAGAAAATAGGCACCAGACAAACCTGTAAATCACACGAATGTATGCCCTATGTGGGTATCGAACCTATGACCCTCAACACAACAATCAGGGGCTTTTTAATTATTGCACCACTGAGTCAGTCGAAAACTAAAAAAAAAACTGGTTTAAATAGCAAACCGAACAATTAATTCCATCTTTTATCGTGCTGATACTGATATGACAATAGAGTGGCAATAAAATTATTTTATTCTCATTGCACCTCAATGCGTGTGCAAAATTTTCAGTTACTTTGAAATCTTGAAGTCAGATAAAATGACTAAGATTTTGTTACATAAAGCTAATAAAATTGCTAAAAATGTCAAGATGGCAAGAAACATTTATTCAAGCTGTATAGTTTCACTTATTCATACATTCTTCAAAACATATAAACTTTAAAATGTACACCAGGTTACAATATGGTAAAACGAACCTGATTTTCAGAACAAATATTTTATTAAAATATTCGATCATAAATAAAAATTTTAATCTGTAATTATTAGGTCATCACATAAGGTGCATAGCCAATTCAGCCATTTTAATAATTTAAAATATTTTAGAAACATAATATATGTAATTATAATGTTTTAATTTTATTCTTATAAAAATTAGCTTCTTTGATCTGTCTTACTTAAGGAATGTATACATCACCTAACAATAGTAATATAAAATATTTTTCATTATAAAAACATTCAAGATTCAAGAATTTTGTTAGTCAGAATCTGAGGAAACTTCATGAGAAACATGACTTCGGTGACAAGAGGAGTCAGGCTTTTTCCTAGAGTATGTATTACCACCACGGTACACAACATGATTTTTTTCAGTTTCTAGGATCTTAACCTCATGCAGTAATTGTGGTTTTTCCATTATTCTTTGAAGTTGGTCCCAGACATATATTGCGACATTTTCTGTAGTACTTGCCTGTAATAGACAATATTGTTTTAAAGAATTAAATAGCTTACAGCAGTCTCTAGTCTTTTGTAAAGGAATTGGCATCAGTGCAATTATGGCATGTCATGGTCTTTAACAACATCCAGTATACCACTGCAGCAGACCCTGTGGAATTTGATTTTACCCATCTCTATATTTTTAAATAGGCAATATAATAACAATAAATTATATTGCCACCAGTAGATGTATTTACTCTTTTTTATTGGTCTTGCATATAGAACAGCTTCTGGAGTAAAAAACAGCCATATATTCATACAGTCATCTATACTGAGGAGAGGCTAATAAAAAAATTGGTAGACATAACTCTACCCACATATTTATCTATACAAATATCTAAAACATGTTAAAATGCACACGACAAACAATTTAAATTATACATACATGTGTACAATCTTAATTATATGTATACAATTAAAATATTATTTTGCTTAACCTTTAAAAGTAATGACTTACCATAGTTTTGAAGTATGGAACATCATTATCTAAATTCTTATGGTCGAGTGGTTCCAGGATGGCTGTTTTTATGTATTTCTTGAGGTCAGTTATATTCATCACCATACCAGTTTGAGGATCTACAGGACCCTTTACTGTTACAAGAACTGAAATTATTAGTCCACATTATTTTAATATTTTTGTGATAAAATGAACTGAACTTTATTATGGTAAAATTGTAAATACAATGCGATTTCTCAAAATTGGTTATAGCATGTAGTACATACATACATAAAATAATTATACAATACGTTTTTTTTATTTCTGAATAAACTACAAATAAAAAAAAATATAGAAAAAAACTGATGTCAAAAGAATAACCTACCAACATAATTATGACCGTGACCATTAGGATTGTTGCATTTACCATAAACTTTTTTGTTCTCTTCGTCACTTAAAAACGGGCTGAAAAATAATAAATTAATTATTGTGACGGTAGATGTTACCACACGTTATAAATATCCGTTTTTTTTACTGATAACCTTATTGATCTGAGTTAGA
This sequence comes from Bombyx mori, assembly GCF_030269925.1. Taxonomy (NCBI): domain Eukaryota; kingdom Metazoa; phylum Arthropoda; class Insecta; order Lepidoptera; family Bombycidae; genus Bombyx; species Bombyx mori. The sequence continues at coordinate 13,687,534 of NC_085111.1, forward strand.
AGGTCGAACACAACTTAATATTATCATAAAATAATTTTATAAATTGAATTAATTAATACGTATTACTTTATAACCATTTACCTGTGCAGCCTATGAGCGGAACTGAAAGTTTCACGGCGTATTATTGATACAATAGGTAAAGAAGACATTGTGTAATTCAATAATTCAATAGAAAATTCAAATACAGTAAGAATCAAAAACTTAACGCATTAAATGGAGTTTTGCTTTTTTATTGAAATTATGTCAGCCTCTAGTCTGATATTATAAGAAAATTAAAATGAAGCGACTTTAAAAATAACCGGTTTTTATATCTTTCTTTCGTCCACAGAGTATTTTTAAGATACTTCACTCAGATCAAAGCTGCTCATGGTTTCGAAATTACTTAATAGGCTTATTACACTTGGCTGAATTCAGACGCCTCAAGTCAGTCGCTACTGAATTCAGTCAAGTGTAATAGCATTAAGTAAGTTAGTCTACTGAATTCAGTAACAAGGAAGTTTTCTGGCTGACTGAATCATTCTCTAACTGGCGCCATCTAGGCGGGCTTCGGACAGTCTGCCGACCGAGAGGGCTGGTGGTCGTGGCGCCGACGACCGCCAGTCCGGCGTCCCGAGGGGGAGGGTGATGGGAGAGATGTGCTCCGCACTAAACGCTTCACTTTCCCCCCTTTGCCTTGTCATGAGTTCTGTCTCATGCGAGGTTTGGATGTTGGTTGTTGAGCGACAGGAGGTTTTAGTCAGTTCGACTCTGACATACCCCGCCCAGTATCCCCAGAAAAGGGCGGAAGTCCGGCGATTTCCTCCTGACCAAAAAAAAAAAAAGACTGAATAATTTAGAAGCCTAATTAGAAACGCATAACTTATTTGCTAATATTCCACACAGCAATAAATATTTCCTCACCGATATTCTTGTTTCAATTTTTATTTATTTTTGAATGAAACAAAAATCAAAAACAAAAAAGATTGTTGTTGTCTAGATAATACTGGGGCCATCCTCTTACGCAAACGACACGTCTTATTTCGTCACGTTTAAACTGACAATTGATTCAGTAACTGAATTTAGAACAGTGTAATAAGAAGCTTCTAAATTTGCTTCTGAATTCAGTCGACAAATATCAGCCAAACGTAATAGGCCTATAATACAAAAAAATAGTGACATTTACGATTTAGAACTGCGACAAAACTGACATTACTGACAGGTCTCTAAATAGTCAATCATATTATTTCATATTATTTAGGATATTTTTGAACGTTCCCAGGGATAGACGTTCCCATGATTTTATTCGATTCTCATAGAATTTGGAGTTCAACAGTTGCATTGCATAGTTATGCTGGATGATTCAACTACAAAAAAAAAAAATAAGTTAAAGATATTTACGATCTGTGGAAATGACGGTAAAAGTGATGTGTCATCTTTAATCCGGTACCGGTAAAATGGGGCGATTAGGGATTGAGAGGCGAATCGGGAAAAAACCGGGAAAATCTTTCGACGCTCAATATAAGTTTTATATTCGTTGCAAAATCTTCCATTTTTTGTAGTTTAATAGTAGAATGTTGAAAGTTCACAAAACAACTCTGAATATGCATGATAATAGCTGCTAACTTATAAAAAATCGCGTTTCAAAATTAACTTTCTGTGGTGGTAATTATTTTAGTGCTAGAAACTTTGCTCTCTTTTATTTATTTGATAATAATAGAAGACGACTATGATTTATAAACGTTATTTAGTGTTTGAACCAGCATATATATTAAAGGTAAGTCTCAGTTGTTATTGGTTTTAATGTATTTGATTAAATAAAAATATATGTAAAAATCTGTTGTTTTTGGGGATATTGGGGACGTCTTAGGTACAAATAACAACGACAAAGGGGTCAATTGGGATGAGAATACGTGAAATGGAAACGACCTAAGTACAAATAGGTACAGGTTTGTAGGGTTGTCTATGTAGTTATAACAATATTTTTTAAATTTGTTGGTAAAAATCTGGTTTATTCGAAGCGAAATAGGGAATAAGTCTTTAGTTGAAATAGATAAGCAATTTAATATAAGTAAGTCGATTTTGCAGAGACATGTAACAAGATCAATGAAATCTCAAGGTGGACAAAAATGTCTAAGTAATATATTTAATATTTGAAAAATAAATATTTAATATTTGTTCAGAGTGGGGGTATTCATCTGATTAATCCATGGAATAACCGACACACCTAATCTCTTAACCCAGATAGAAATATCAGCACTATCGATTGCACCTATAATTGAGGTGATGTCTGCCATGTACTTTTGTCAGTTTTTAAATTTTTTTTATTGATGATCACTTTGTTGGTGCAACTAAATAAATAAATTAATTAAAACTATATATAAAAATGAAAGTAGTGCCAACCCTAGCAAATTTCTCATTTCGTCCCAATTAACCGCAATTTTCGGGTAAATAGGGATTACAGCTATTTTTGCATTTTTTGCTTAAACTGGAATGCTAGTTGCATAATTTTAAATTAGACAACAAAGATGCCCCCAAGACTCAATCATTTTGATCCTGATATAGCATTATATACATCAACAACTATCTTAAAATTGCTCATAAAGTTGGAATTTGTCCCTAGTCGCCCCATTTTACGGTATATGTCTATGAAATTTATCAATAACTTTATTGTGAAATCAAAAGCGTTTTTATTAATATCTGTTATCCACGCAATGGAAACTGAACTAGACTACAGTTAAAATCACGATTCACGACAACGCTTTATCTAATAAATAGTGCTACTCAGCAAAATTAGATTTTTTTAGTCTGCATAATTTCGAATTAGTTAAATCTGTGTAAGGAGTTAAATCTGTGTAAGGAGTTATAGTGTACTGCATTTACCTTCAGTGAGCCACATTCACCTCTCGCGGCAAAACACGAGTACAACTCGGATTCAAGTAACTTTTTAAATTTTCGGATAAAAGGCTTATTACACTTGGCTAAATTTAGTCGACTGAATTTAGTCGGTACTGAATTCAGTGAAGTGTAACAGCATTCAGTAAGCTAGCCTACTAAATTCAGTAGCAAGGATGGTTTCTGACTGACTAAATTATTAAGAAGCCTAATTAGAAACGCATTTAGAAAAGCGAGGACTACGCCAAGACCAATTTTTTGTTGTCTAGACAATACTAGGGCCATCCTCTTATACACACGACACGTCCAACTTCGTCGCGCTTAAGCTGGCAATTGATTCAGTAACTGAATTAAGAATAGTGTAATCAGAAGTTTCTAACTTGCTTCTGAATTCAGTCGTAAATTTAGCCAAGTGTAATAAGCCTTTAACGCCACGCGGACGTCAACATGTTCTATAAAATCTCAATAAATTTCTACTGCTTTAAAGAGAGTTTAATATATTTCATGTCATCCCACAGCTGTTATATTATCTTACCTATTATAATTCAATTTGATTTCATTATTTAATCAACTCAACCAGCACAATCGTTAAATGTTACATTTTATTTAATAAACATGACTTCTATTTTTCCTACAAAATGGCATGCACTTCGTTCCCTTTGCTTGTCTTAGCCACGAATCAAATAAAAACCTCTTGTCATTTTTGAACATTGGACTTTGTAACCTAGATTTAAGTTTAATAAATTATTTAATAAATAAAAACAGATTTCCTGAACAAAATCTTGCTTATCAAAATGTTTGCACCCAATAGCAGGCATTTATTTTTGTCTGGACAGGTTGGAAACTTTATTATTATATTGAGATCCTAAAACTTAGATTATTAACCTCTAGATGAGATTAGTCTTAAAACTTATATGTTAATTTCAAGGGTCGAGGTCACGATGTGAGTTATGATAATTATTGTTCAATTGGATTTTAGAAATAAATAGGTGCATAAGTAATTTAGACCCATTTTTAAATATATTTTCCTAATATATTACTGAATTGTAATAGCGACTCTAATTTCAGCTGCGTCGTTTGCAAAGTACTTTAGTGCTCGCCGAGCACAACAATGAGGTACTATCTCCAGCAACCCAAAATACATTGAATGCTGCCAAGAAAATTGGAGGTGATGTCTCAGTGCTTGTGGCTGGAACCAAATGTGGACCTGTATGTTTTTATTTTGAAGCTAATTTAACAAACAATAAGTACAGTTTCGGGTTTTAGTCTTGGAACCAATTAATAATAAGTATTGGCATCTTATGTAATCTCGTTATATGAATATATATCAAGTCAATTTTAATCAGAATCCTGTAATAGAATGCCATGGTTCTGTAATTAGCTATTGTATGTGAAGGATGTCATATTTAAAGTAGAGTTACTTAAATATTAAAAATTGCTAGAATATCAAATATTAAGTACAATGTAATGTCATGGGACAGTGCAGTCAGTACTAATTGCAGAGCTTACCTATAATTGTACTATTATCATTTTCCTAATAAAAAACTTTTAAATTTGACTTCTTTCAGGCTGCAGAATCCATTGCTAAGGCAAATGGTATATCTAAAGTTTTAGTGGCTGAGAGTGATGTCTTTAAAGGTTTTACTGCTGAAACCCTGACTCCTCTGATTTTGGCTACACAAAAACAGTTCAAATTCACTCATATCTTAGCACCAGCAACTGCTTTCGGAAAGACGGTGCTGCCACGAGTTGCGGCCAAGCTTGATGTGTCACCAATAACTGATATCATTGGTATCAAGGATGCTAATACCTTTGTGAGAACAATTTATGCTGGTGAGGTCCTATTGATCATGTACATTTTGTATATATCATTTTTACATTCATTATTCATACATCTTTGTAAAGCCTCTGGCTCTATGCTCAGTGTATTTCCAGAGCTCTTTTATACAATTTATCAACCTCAACAAACTTCCCTCCATGGTATTCCTTGAGCTCTAAAACATTTCATTTTTCAAATGTGCCTTCGGGAGTGTTCTCTATGGTGGGCAATGGCAAACGTCCTTATGTAATGCCAGCAATGTCACTCAAATGTCACATGGGCCATAAGCTCATTGCCCTATGAAGGTAATAAAAACAGTCTGTTAGTTCAACTGAAATTAATGTTAATTAATGATTAATTGATTGATATTTTTAGGTAACGCTATATTAACCCTTGAGGCCAAAGATCCTATCAAGGTCATCACTGTTCGTGGCACAGCATTCCCTGCAGAGCCATTGGAGGGAGGGTCTGCAGCAATTGATAAAGCACCTGAGGGCGACTATAAGACTGATCTGGTTGAATTTTTAAAGCAGGAATTGACCAAATCTGACAGACCAGAACTCACTAGTGCTAAGAATATTGTATCTGGTGGTAAGATATTATAGTTAAAAAATAATAATAATAAATAATCAATGCTTAATTTAATTGCTTGGTCTAATTTAATAGAAACTTTAAAATTAATGTAATGTAGAATTCATAGGACTAAAATTCCACTATTTAAACTCTCGTTATCTTATAGGTCTTAAAAGCAACGAATGGTTCTACTGGTTCTGCTAAAATACTGCAATTATCTTACTGCATTATTATTGTACTGTAAACCCTCATAGATAGATACCAATATGCTGCCTATTTCTGTTATGTGGATGACCTGTAAGAGTGCTCACACATCTACATAATAAAAAGATACTTTTCAAAATTATATTCAAATTACACATCAGAATTATTCAAAGTGTAATGTTGTTATTTGACAGGACGAGGCTTGAAGTCTGGTGACAACTTCAAGTTGTTGTATGATCTAGCTGATAAGTTGAATGCGGCCGTGGGTGCCTCTCGTGCAGCTGTCGATGCTGGCTTTGTACCCAACGACCTACAGATTGGACAGACTGGCAAGATTGTTGCTCCTGTTAGTATTAAATTTATATTTAATTAGGTGTGCTTTCTTTGAATCTCATACACTTTAGATTTGACATTGAATACACAACTCTATCAGAATGTCACAGATACAGGGTGTATAGAACTCCTTTATGATTCCTAACACAAAAGCATACAAATTATTTAAAAAATGTATTTCTTTTTCGACTGGAAAGAAACTTCTTTTGCTCATAATATAACAAATTTCATACAAAAATCAATTGAGGTGGTAGATTTATGGTCGTAAAATGTCATAGATGTATATGTCATATAAAGCTTTTGTGAATTTAGTTTTAGATTGTCGTTTTACAATAAAACGAACTGTTCACTTTAATGCTGTCCTTGAGCGGTTCCAGTATATACAACATACTCTTTCATTATGTGTGTTGATGCCGTTCATCTAAAAGTAATCTGAAATAAATATATCTTGCAATATTTACAACAGACTTTGTTGTTCTAAATAACATATACAACACATAGTAATATTAGTAGTAAATACACACTGTAAGACAGATTAGTGTGTAAAACTTTCACAAATGAATGAGCATTATTTGCTCTTTCTTCATTTCATGTAACTGCTTAAGAATTTGAATATATTGTATTATAATTGAATTAATTATTTGGTAATAGCAAAGTAATGTTATTTAATTATTGTCCTACCAAAAAAAATTGTGTTTTGATTATATACTTTTCTAAAAAAAAAAAGTATTATATTGCTATTTATATATATAATTATTTTAGTGTATTATTAATGTGTATTTTTGACGCCTGCTCCAGGACTTGTACATCGCTGTAGGCATCAGTGGTGCTATTCAGCACTTGGCCGGCATGAAAGACTCCAAAACCATTGTAGCAATCAACAAAGATCCTGAAGCTCCGATTTTCCAGGTAAAATTAGGTGTTTCAGTCACAGTACCAAATTACTATGTACAGTAAGTATATCCAGAGGCAATGTTGCATAGTGACCGATCTTAAATGATTTTATTATTCCATTAATTTTAATATCTTATAATATTTTTAATAACGCACTTCTAAATTTACTTATCTCAAAGGCAAAAGTTCAACAGACATTTATCATTCTTTATCAATGTTAAACAAAATATAGTATTGGCAATTGCTATGCCACGTCAAATTGATATTTTAATAAGTTTATGTTTAAATTATCAAATACCAATTGAAATGATAACAATTACTTCCTTTATAGAAGGATTGTTTTGTTTCACATCTGATAAGATATTCAATATCGAAACTAATGCATTAAGGTCGAATTTTTTTTTTATCATTTTGTAATTTTTTAATTATTATTAGTTCTACTATTATTATTATTTACTGATACATACGCAACCATTTGTAGGATTAGATTTCTTAAAATCATAATTCAACATAAAATTCAAATCTTAAGACAACCTATCTAGATCATAAAAAAATTAAATATCTTTGCATGAATTCATGTAAATTGACTGTTTGCTTGAAAATACATTCTTATGATTTCAACAAAAATGAAGCAATGTGGGTAATTTTTGACCGAGACACTGGATAACCGTTTTTTGAAGAAAAAAAACTAGTTTAAATAATTAACCTTTATTGTGTTTGTTTTCATTGTACAAAGTGTAGTTGAATAAACCATTTTTACTAATCTTAAATGATGTTGTAAAGAATAATTATCGTAGTCCTAAAAAGCGCAATTATTGTTAACATTTTTTGTTTCAGGTGTCAGACTACGGTTTAGTCGCGGACTTGTTCAAGGCTGTTCCAGAACTGACTTCAAAGTTGTAAATACTGTTCTCAGCCATTATTTAGAAGCAAACCAAGAAATTTATATAGAAAAATAATTTGTATCTTTTGTAAATTTTATGTATGTTCCCTAAAATTTGTATCTACATTTTACACTGTTATAAGAAAAATCGGAGCTAGGTACCTATATTGATAAGAAATAAATATCGTTTTACTGTTTTAATCTGTTTTTGCTCTACCTATTTTTATAAAAATAATAAAAATAATAATAAACGTTCGTGAAGCTTATCATGGTTTTAAAAATTGTCACCCCGTGGTCTGTCGGGTTTTAGTGTTCGATCTTCGGCTGAAATCGGTATCTTAAAGTTATTAGACACTGGCCGTTACCTTGTCAGCTTAGTTGCCCGTAGGAATGAGATGTTTTTTAGGGATAAAAGGTAGCCTATGACTAGGTCCTGACCTAATCGAATTACTAATAAAAACATGTCAATTCTTGCTTCGTTTCGATGTGAAAAAAGGACAAAGAAACACAGAAATTAACTCCAACGCTTATAAAATTATATAACACTAGTATGGATTAGGTAGTATTTTTCTTATGTGACGGCGTTTCTCATAACACAATAAAATGTCCTACGAGTGACGGATCCATTGTGGTTGCGACTTGGACACGGCGGAGCACACGCTCGTCGCCTGCCCCGCATGGGAGGGGTGGCGCCGTGTCCTCGTCGCAAAAATAGGAAACGACTTGTCGTTGCCGAGTGTTGTGGCATCGATGCTCGGTGACGACGAGTCGTGGAAGGCGATGCTCGAGATGGTGCACTCGCAGAAGGAGGCGGCGGGGTGCGTGAGAGACGCACAGGCCCGCCGCCGTCGAGCGGGGGCCAGGGAGGCGGATCTCGCCCAAGCCCTGGCCCTCTAAGTGTTTCGGGTCTCCCTCACATGTCGGCCTGGGGATCGGCGAAGGGGGCCTAAGAAGACGACGTGCAAGCTGCTCTGCACGCGTTTTATGCATGAGCATCCGGGTGATGGAAGGCCGGCTATCCTCAACCCACGCTGGTTCTGACCCAGCGGGGTATTCCGTAGGATAGACCATTCTAACCGGCGCCATCTACCTAAATGCCCACTGAGTTTCTCGCATAGATAATACGCTTAATATTTTTTGTCGGATCTTCTCAGTGGGTCGCGATTTCGATCCGGTGGTAACACCAGCACCAGCAAGAGCAGTGCTTCGCAGAATCGATTTTATTAGCAAAATCTCTCAAATACTCGCAATTTCTTTCTCTTGAGCTCGTGAGCGTCTACCCGTCTGTGCGAAGCTGAAATAGCTATCAGCGAACAGGAAGGAAAAAAAAGTAGGTAAATTATTCCTTAGTAAATGTCATCAGAAACTATAAGCCACTTCGTCTCCGGCATCGGTTTTAATACATCAATGTGCTTAGTGCGAGTATTTTGCCTAGGATTGCCTACGTTTGCCGCTAGGGGCGCTCTTCCAACCATAGATTATACACTTAATATATGTTCAACTGCATACAAATTTGAGTTAACTCTTACGCTATCGAGAACATTAAAAACTCGCACTAAGCACGTAGTTGTTGTGAACATTAAACAAAGAGATAATAATATTTCTATATACTTGTATAGGGATTTTTTTCCATAAGTAGTCGAATTAGCTCGAATCCCACATGAACTAAGGGGCTACCACAGTGGATAGATAGCAAAAGAACTTGAATGTTGCCATCCAACTTCACAAATGAGGTTGAATTCACGCTAGGTTAATGTGCATCTAGCATGCCTGATATTATGACTTAAAATGATCGTTCAGCACCCGATGTGTCGTCGTAAGTTCGTCTGTCTTCGTATTGTTGTTTTTATGGGGTCCTCACTAAGACGTGCGATTCGCCGTTTTATACATCAACAGAAAAAGTGAAATCAAAAAGAGTTCTATCTAATGGGTAGACAAATCAAAAAAGTACAACAATTATTAGTGAAAGAACAACATTAAAATAATTTTATAGTGCAATTAGCAAGTCGATAACCAAGAACACTCATATTTCCTCTACTCATCGATAGATGGCGGGAGCTGCGACATTGACATTTAATTTCACAGGTGCATTCAAAACATGATTTTAGGGCCAACTCGAAATGCAGTCTCACTACCGAGAAGAATGGGCTAAAAACTCAGGACTTGCCCCTTTTCATGTCTAATATGATGTGCACTACAACAATTATGTGCCCTATTTAAAATTTGTACATACACGTGTGTACATAATATGTATTTTTGTTAATTGATTGTGTTACACCGCCTTTATTTCCGTTACCATAGTATAAATTAGAAAATTTATTTAATGATTTTATTGGACCGGCACATAACTGTTAACTTTTTAAGGTCCCCAATAGCCAAAATTGCTAACGTAATTATTTTGTAGTTAATATTAAATTGATGAATATATATTTTTTTGTGATACCTAGTCAATGTTAAGTAAAGCGTGGGAAAATTATTTTATGTATGATTAAGTATTGAATCCTAAAGAATGAGATTTAGTCTAATGTCTCATGCAAGGTGACGGATTTACGTTATTATGTGTAGGTATAGGCTCCCATAGCCATCGAAAACTAAAATTAATCGTCATTTCATTCACCTGTTTATGTAACGAATAAAAGAAACAAAAAATATCTATATCTCGATACATGTGGTACCTACTAAATTACCACTTATTGTAAACATGCAACTGTTTTCCGTAAATATACTTAGGTCCGGACACTGTCGGACAAACTCTTAGACTATATAAACTAGTTGCGAATGTAACGCCATAGGTATTAAACCAATAAGCTGTGGTAGTAAGTGTTCAGTCAATCATTTAGTAATGATAGTTTCAAAGGGAGTTACATTTAGGGTTGTCAAACTTTTGAATTTACGCAAATCAAAGTTAAAACCTATTCAGTCTAGAAGTGGAGCAGATGGATACCATCACAAGTGCTGTAAACCAACAGTTCATTAGTGTTGAGAAATTCTGTTAAGACATTCACATATGTTAGGGGTACTATTACACTCTTAATTATTGAAGCATGTCAAAATGAGCTAATCTATAATTTGTACGGTAGCATTAGCATAAACTATTAGATTAGCAGAGTATTATTTACACGTCACAAGCGGTACAAGCTTTACACGACACGGATGCTGGTGGCATGTAACGAATCTGAACAATTATCTTATCATATACCTTTAGTTCCTGAATACACGCGGAATGCAACACGCGGTAATCAGCGGTTTGCTATTAGGTGGGCCGTTAGCTCATCACAAGGGCAATAAAAAAAACATTACAATATTCTTAAAACAACATGTGTAGTCGTCGGTGTTGAGTGAAATTTAAAATTCAGACATTTTTGACAACTTTGATTTGAAATTTAAGTTACAAAAAAATATATTTATGATTGAATTTATAAATTACTATATTACTAATCCTACTTTATAGATTATCTTGGAAGAAAGAGGGCGCTATTCTCTAATTTTATTACTGTGAGGTACAAATTTACTATAAATGTCTGAGTTTTGTTTTTAGTGTAGTTGTGATTAAACTTCTTCACAAATACATAGTTCAAACATTTTGTTTGCTTGTTGAGTTTTCTTTCCAGCAGGGTCTTCTAAAGCTTCAATCGTTCGGCCTGTATTGTTTTATTCAAAAGCTTTCTCACTTGCAGATCATTTAAAAAAAACAACAAATTCCAAAGGACAAAGTATGTAGTTCTTACTGGTGGTACTTACTAGGACCTCTTGTGAGTCCGCACGGGTAGGTACCACCGCTTTGCCTATTTCTGCCGTGAAGCGTTTCGGTTTGAACGGTGGGGCAGCCGTTGTAACTAATATATACTGAGAACCTTAGAACTTATATCGCAAGGTATGGCGCATTTACGTTGTATATGTCTATGAGCTCCAGTAACTACTTAACACCAGGTGGGCTGTGAGCTTGTCCACCCATCTAAGCAATCAAAAAAAAGTTTAAACTTGCCAGAACAGTACCGGGTTGCTATTATAAAAATCATTTTCCGCTTGTTTTTGATTTTTGAAGTAAGTTGGAAACCCTAATAACATTTCAGTCGGTTAATCCTACACAGCCTTGTTATCTTATCATGTCGATGGCGGGGAGACCAAGGCGTCGCTCAGTGTCGCTCCGCCCTGCGACCACGCCCGCTGTCTCTACCCGCTCAACGCAACGCACTACTAACACGAAACGACCTTCACGCGAATCGCTGTCAATAGGTAATCGTGAAATTAGGTAAAAGTTTTTGCGTTTAAAAATTCATGTTTCAAGCGGTCCCGTTAAAATATTTTTTTTATAATATTTTTGTTCGATTGTTATTTCTAGGTGTATTTCGATCATGTTAGTTGAATTTCATTTGCCCGTCCGCGTTAATCCATACTTAATACTTAACTAGATGATGACCGGTTTTTTTTTTGATAATGCCATTTTGTTGTCTTTAAAGCGGTTAGTTGCCCTCAATTAAGAAAAATAGTATTATTATTCTCCAATAGATGTCAGGAAGAGTTAATCAATGAAAACACGAATAAAACAACATTTTCTGAAAATAAATCGTAGCTAGATCTATTTATCGCCCCTGAAATCCTCTGTATACTAAATTTTATGAAAATCGTTGGAGCCGTTTCCCAGATTCAGATTATATAATTGCTCGTTTAAAGGTATAAGATTAATACTTAAATGAGAAAGTATCCTTTTTTCCTGCCTATACTAATAGCCTTGAGAGGCTATATCAGCTTCGCCCTTAACGTGTAGGTGAGCTCACGGGGCTCAAACCGAAGTGGTGCTAACACTAGCCCTAGCAAGAGCAGTGCTTCGCAGAATCTACCACCCGATAGGAAACGCGACCCACTGAGAAGATCCGGCGAGAAACTCAGTGGGCTGTGTCTGTGGGTTGAGTGTCCTTATTAAGTGTCCTTAGTACCTAAGTGCAAAATTGTCCTTATTTCATCACGACGAAACGAAGCAACTGAATGACATGATTTATCATAAAAAATGATAGTATTGGGTCAAGAGAGTCACATAGGCTTTTTTTATCTCGAAAAAACATCTTATTCTCACGGTAAACTACACTGACACTTTCCTTAACCACTCGGAAGAAAATCGCGGCCAATATCTAGTATAAATATAAAAAAAAACAAATTAGTTTTTGAATTTTGAATTTTATGTAATTTAATTTTTCTGATATCACATGTTTCAATTTATAATTGAATGCTAGACGAGCCCACGGGTACTGTATAATTAATTGCTGTGAGTGCACACGTTGAAACATAATTGAATAATAAACAATTATTAACTCGATCCCTCACAATCGAGCTGGACCGGATGAACGGGTAGCAATTGTGCAACAATCTCGCAATTTTCTCTCATAATTGTATATGAAGACTGATTTTTTTTAGCTTTCCATTAACAAGGATGTTCGAACTGAAATATATATAGTGCTGGTGTGGCTAGTTTATTGTGCGACTCTAAAATTGTGTGTATGGATTTGGTTTAGAGATGTTATGGGTCGGTTATAATGCGAAGATAAGAAATATTTAATTACAACAAATATATTAATAGCCACATCAAAAACTCTGTTTCTACGTTTTTCTAGAAATCACTGACCAATATTGCTTTTTTTTTGTAAAATGTAGTTAATAAGTCGCGAAATGCGACACAGGCTCATATTTTCGCCAAAAAACATTTTTTTATTACCTCAGATACTCCTTAATTGGGTTAAATATCCATAATTCTACAGCAGACGTTTCAATTAAATATTACTTAGAACTTATTACAATATATAATTTGAAATAGGATCCGTTAAAGTACATTATTTAAGCCTTAACCTAACTTCAGCACCCAAGTCCAGAGAGTGATTTCAGTGCTCAAGTAATAAATACCTACATCATAAATTAATATTGAAGAACAGATATAAAAGTTACAAAAATACAGTTAAAGTACGGTTTATAAAAGTTCAACCTTTTTTTAGTTCAGGCTAATGAATAAAAAAAGCATAATCATATAAAAGAAGATAAAATACTATCGCATTAACATCATTGTTTTTATCAAGCACCCGCCATTGGAAAGGTCAAACCCGTCTTCCCCTGATACCAGCGAAAGGTGTTCGCCACCAGTTCCGCCCCGGGGTAAACGGCACTCAATTTGACCATTTCTCTATATTAATTACCGAGGCGACCCCGGCCGTTGGTTATAAATAACAAAAAAATGACGTATACGCACCCCTAGCCCGTCACGGGTGTTGATTCGACCGATTATTTTAGACCCCCCTACCGTAAAGCTTAAACGAATCTAAGGGAAGCGATTCATCACACTTTTTAAAATATAACATCGTACACAGCTTGTGTAAAATCCGTAAAAACGATGTTTATAATATAGAACACCTGTTCTGTTCACTTTATTTTTGTATTTAAACGGTTTTATTAATTAGCTGTGTCCTCGTCGTCGTGGCCTAACGGATAAGACGTCCGGTGCATTCGTGTTGAGTGATGCACTGGTGTTCAAATCTCAGGCGAGTACCAATTTTTCTAATGAAATACGTACTCAACAAATGTTCACGATTGATTTCCACGGTGAAGGAATAACATCGTGTAATAAAAATGAAACCCGCAAAATTATGATTTGCGTAATTACTGGTGGTAGGACCTCTGTTCATTCGTGCATTCGTGTTGAGCGATGCACTGGTGTTCGAATCTCAAGCGAGTACCAATTTTTCTAATGAAATACGTACTCAACAAATGTTCACGATTGATTTCCACGGTGAAGGAATAACATCGGGTAATAAAAATGAAACCCGCAAAATTATAATTTGGGTAATTACTGGTGGTAGGACCTCTTGTGAGTCAAGCAAAGCCGTGAAGCAATAATGCGTTTCGACTTGAAGGGTGGGGCAGCCGTTGTAACTATACTTGAGACCTTAGAACTTATACCTATCTCAAATGTGGGCGGCGCATTTACGTTGTGGATGTCTATGGGCTCCAGATATCACTTAACACCAGGTGGGCTGTGAGCTCGTCCACCCATCTAAGCAATAAAAAATAAATAAATAAAAATCTTCGGAGATTAGGGCACCGAAAATTAATAAAACCTACTTAGGGTTGCCGAAGATCGAGGCGCATGGAGAGGAATTGTGCACGAGTGATGACAGAACGGTCATTAAACTAGACACGACCATCAGAATTGAAGATGCCGTCTGTGAAGAAGAAATCCTCAGTGGTTACTGGTTAATAAAACCTACAGAAACACGCCGTGACCATCTCATCTCAAGGTACCTATAAAGGAAATTGGAACAACACCCATTTCAACGGTACGCATTCAAATTCAGTTAGTTCACTTATTCATTAATACTTTACTATAGAAATGTAACTGAACCAAACCCTAATGTTGGTATGTTTTCTATTAAACTAAAAAATACTACTGCTTGAAGGGTTTATTGTGAGGACGCACGAGTTGTTATTCGACTTGATGTCGAACACGGTATCAACATTCAACTGCTTAATCCATCATAGTAACAGTGTAAGAAAAAACTTTAAAGAATTTAAATTTGCTTCTTCGTTAGACATACATATTTATCCAAATTTTACAAACAAATTCGGTGTTGTTATTTCAATCTAAACGAGTATTACAACCAATTATTATGTAACCCCGAAAAAAGAACAATAGTAAGCTCCCACGACTAGTCTTATAAAGCAGATATGCAATTTGTTCATTGAATTCGTTTGGAGTTAATACAATTAAATTGATTGAAAATTGATGCATCGATGAATCCAGCTATGAAATGTCTATGGAATAAGCAAAATATACCTACAATAAAAGAAAAGCAACATTATATTACATATATACGTCATATACTTGACTCCACACATCCAAATACTCCTACTGCACACCGCCAGAGACAGAAGCAGATGGAGAAAGATCGTGCGAAAGAAAGTCACAAAGAAGGGTGGTCACGACTCTCAGCATTGAGGAATAAGACTCAAGGAGGAGGATGATTGGCGAAGACTAACAAACATAACATGATTTCGATACATTAATACTACTAGATGATGACTGAGCTTTGCTCGGTTTTTTTTTGATAGCGCCATCTTGTTGTGTCTTTAAAGCGGTTAGTTGCCCTCAATTAAGAAAAATAGTATTATTATTCGCCAATAGATGTCGGGAAGAGTTGATTATTGAAAACACGAATAAAAGAACATTTTCTGAAAATAAATCGTAGCTAGATCGATTTATCGCCCCCGAAATCCTCTGTATACTAAATTATATGAAAATCGTTGGAGCCGTTTCCCAGATTCAGATTATATATATATATATATATATATATATATATATATATATATATATATATATATATATATATATATATATATATATATATATATATATACAAGAATTGCTCATTTAAAGGTATAAGATAAAATCAATTAAAATTGTTATTGAAATCTAAATAATAATAATATGCCTTTTATTCTATGCAAATAGTAGGTAACATACATATTTCAAATATAAAGGAGAAAAATATATAAATAAGAAAAGAAAAAAGAAATAAAAAATAGTGATGCTATTAACACGTATTTCACCTTCTTTCCTCCCTCCCCTCCTCCCTCTTTCCTCCTTCCTCTTCGTTTAAAAAATATAAATGTAGATAGTGCTTTTTGAAATATATCTACAATATAATGTTACATAAGTATCTACAATTTCAAATATTGTGAATAAAAGTGGATAGTGTGTTTAAGCGTTTGTAGGTACAGTAGGTACTTTGTGTAAGAAATGTCTGTTATGTTACCGACACTGTAAATAACAAGTTAAAAGTCCGCGAATATCAACAGTGCAAACAATAGGCACTTGTGGCTTGAGTGCTGGCAGCAAATATTTGTAGAATCTGTACGTTTGAAGTTGTGAGTCGTCTCAATTGTATACTTTTGAAGCAGTTTTATTATTTAAAACAGTTATTACTTAAGAGGACCTTAAATAATAAATGCTTACAAAGCGTTGTTCGGTAGATACGGTGTGCAACACCGTTCTCCTCGAGGATCATAAAAAAGTCAAATTGATTTTATTGGTTAGATGTGTGGTCATCCACACTCACGGCCCAACTAGTGTTAAGTGGTTACCAGAGTCCATGGACATCAGCAAAGTAAATACTACAGCCACCTTGAAAACTGTGATCTAAGTCTCAGTTTTTACAGTACAACGGCTGTCCCTCCCTTCAAACCGAAATGCATTACTGCTTCACGGCATAATAATGTTGTTTTCAATTTTAAAAAAAAGCGCTGATCTTTCTTTGGAGCGTGATTGTAATTCGACGCCCTCTGCTTTCACACTATATAAACTGTTTTTAATTTTATATTCAGTAAGTGATAAATACCAACCTATTCTAAAATTATTTCCGATGTGAAAATGAACGCTTTTTGACTTTAAATTAATTATAATTATTTTATTTCGAAGCTTTTGATAAAGAGAAACGCTCTTCTAAAGAGGCGATAATAAAATTCAGATTTACGCACGAAATTTCTTTTCGGATTTGGCGTTTTGACATTCCGGTAGTAACTTGTTACTTAGTGACCGCTCCGTGACACCAGGCCGGCGCTGAGCTCAGATAACACTACTTCTACACCTTCGGTTTGTAGAACCTTACTTTATTTTCAAATTCAATACCATTTCCAAAGAGTTTTGACTGTAGGCAGCGGCTTGGCTCTGCCCCTGGCATTGCTGAAGTCCATGGGCGACGGTAACCACTCACCATCAGGTATGTATCAGGGCCGTATGCTCGTCTGTCTACAAGGGTAATTAAAAAAAATCCCGTTTCTAACATAGCTTTTCTATTGTTATGATTGGATAGACGAGATCACGGGCTATTTCGTATTTAGTGGTTACTTTAGCTTAGAAACACAATTGTTCTACTATTTCCACTGGTGATGAGTGAAAACATTTTTTTAATGCCCTTGTAGGCAGACGAGCATACGGTCCACCTAATCGTGAGTGCTTACTGTCCCTCATGTACGACAGCAATGCCAAGAGCAGAGCCAAGCCGCTGCCTACCGTTATATACTTATGATACGTACCACTATCTTGCATATTATGGCCGCAAAGCAATCAACTTCCTATCCTATTCTATAGTTTCATCTAGTCTATCTCCGGTTTTCAATTTTGAAAGTTTTCAAAGTTTTTTTTTATTTTTTATTTATTGCTTAGATGGGTGGACGAGCTCACAGCCCACCTGGTGTTAAGTGGTTATTGGAGCCCATAGACATCTACAACGTAAATGCGCTACCCATCTTGAGATATAAGTTCTAAGGTCTCAAGTATAGTTACAGTTACAACGGCTGCCCGACCCTTCAAGCCGAAACGCATTACTGCTTCACGGCAGAAATAGGCAGGGTGGTGGTACCTACCCGCGCGGACTCACAAGAGGTCCTACCACCAGTAATTACGCAAATTATAATTTTGCGGGTTTGATTTTTATTACACGATGTTATTCCTTCACCGTGGAAGCCAATCGTGAACATTTGTTGAGTACGTATTTCATTTGAAAAATTGGTACCCGCCTGAGATTCGAACAGCGTAGCATCGTTTCAACACGAATGCACCGACGTCTTATCCTTTAGGCCACGACGACTTCTAAAGTTCTATTTAAAGAACAGAAGAACGTCATAGAGACGGTCAAAATTAATTGTGGAAATGATTTATGTATAAATTTCTGTTATTAATTTAATTTGTGCTCACTTCAATAATCGATTTGTCAGGCGAAACAAAATCAAGATTCGCGAAAGAGTTGCGTCTCAATTTTCCGTGGACGTAATTAAACCAAACTCGAATCATTGTACCGTGTCTCAAACAAATAGACTGCACAGATTGTTGCGATTTTTATCTAAACTGCTGATGTTAATGGCCTATACCGATTTAAGGCGACAGATCATTGTAGTTGTAAAATGTATAAATATTCATTGAAACAAATGTGAAACAAATTTAAAAAAGGACCTACGCTTCTTTTTCACATGCCTCAATTTTTATTTTATCACATTAAAAATGAATGCAAAAGTGTAAATAGTACATTTAAAATTGAATTGTAATCAAAGAGCAGAGACTATTTGTAATAAGGAAATTATTCAAAAGCACCCATAAAACAGCATAGTAAATATTATGATATTAATAAAAATATCTTAGTTGCAGTCATCGTTTGTCAGTACATGCCTTAATAATATCCACGCTTGACTGACGGCCGTTGAACTGAATTTTTTGTAAATTTCTTAAATTTAACTTTTAAAGAAATCGGACAGATTTAGTACAACTGCTGAATAAATACCGTTAGTTGTTGAAAACTACAAATGCAATGTAATTGCAAGCAACAAGCACTACCTTTGCAGTATCCCGATTAAAAGCGTTTGGATCCCAACATAATAATATATGATAATCTATTTGCTTATATCCATTTCATTCGGTGATTTTTTTATGATTTTTCTTTATTGCATATACGGGTGGACGAGCTCACAGCCCACCTGGTGCCAAGTGATTACTGGAGCCCATAGACATTTACAACGTAAATGCGCCACCCACCTTAAGTCATAAGTTCTAAGGTTTCAGTATAGTTACAACGGCTGCGTACCGTTCAAACCTTAAAACCGAAACGCATTACTGCTTCACGGCAGAAATAGGCGAGGTGGTGGTATTTACCCGTGCGGACTCACAAGCGGTCCTACCACCAGTAATTACGCAAATTATAATTTTGCAGTTTGATTTTTATTACAAGATGTTATTCCTTTACCGTGGAAGTCGATTGTGAACATTTATTAAGTACGTATTTCATTAGAAAAATTGGTACTCACCCGCGGGATTCGAACACCGGGGAATCGCTAGATACGAATGCACCGGACGTCTTATTCTTTAGGCCACAATGACTTCAATTGAATGAGTTACATATTTGAATTTAATTAACTTACAATTTGCAATCAAGTTACAAGTGAGAAAAGCATTGTACACACAACGATATTTAACATTATCAGGTATAGGCTTATAAATCAGTTTCTGTTTGATTTAATGTTCATATGGGTATAACCAAAAAACGATTGGAACAGATTTACGTGTAATTGTAGAAATCTTATCTTATCTTATACCTTTAAACGAGCAATTCTTGTATATTAATATATAGGTATGTATATCATCTGAATCTCGGAAACGGCTCCAACGATTTTCATAAAATTTAGTATACAGGGGATTTTGGGGGCGATAAACCGATCTGGCTATGATTTATTTTCAGAAAATGTTGTTTTATTCGTTTTTTCAATAATCAACTCTTCCCGACATTTATTGGCGAATAATTATACTATTTTTCTTAATTGAGGACAACTAACCGCTTTAAAGACACAACAAGATGGCGTTATCAAAAAAAATAAAACGAGCAAAGCTCGGTCATCATCGATTAGTATTTAATTATTACATCTATATTAATTTGTGATATTTTTTCCTACCGTAATTTCACAATATGCATGCTAAAAACACTTTGTAATCAATACAACGAATAATGCGCAATAAAATTGTGAGAATTGTTTGTTCGCGTGCACTATAAAGTGTTTCTCGTCTTCACCCTGGATAGAAACTAATACCTTACCTTTAGTGTCCTTCTACAAAAATGGGAAGATTTCAAAGTAAAAAAAAAGAAAGTTTTTAGCTTTCTTGACACTTATGAGCATTTGTTCGGTTATTCTAATTAGAGAGGTTGAAGCGACTATTAATAATAAAGTATTATAATAGTAAACACTATTTAAGATTTAATACGAATTTGTGAAGTGTCTTTAGTGAGATATTTTAATATTTTTACTGTATTTTTTATTTTCCAATCAAAGCTATCTTTGAAATAAATGAAACATCAGGCGGAATAAAAAATAAAACTATTAATGTATTGAAGAACAGAAGAGATGGTCTACTATGCTCTACAAAATCACCGTTGCGATTGATGATCTTCCGGTTGTAGAGTCCACAAAGTTTGTTTTTCTTTTCTTAGTCTTAGTATATAGTTTCCTGATATACACACGAATCGCAGACCATTTCACAAAAGAAAGACTTTTAGAAGAGTGCTACAACATAACGTAGGATACCAATTAATGATATGTACAAAAGATCATATCCGACCAAGGTGACGGGGCAACGCAAAACCCCCGTCGCATGACACATCTCTTGTCAAATTCCCCGGATCCACCCTCGGTGATTTTAGGCTCTGTAACATCGGCCACCGTCTCTGTTGAAGTCGACAATTACAACGAAGAGTTCGACGAGCCAGTTAGCCCATAAACACATCTCACTGAGTTTCGCGGATCTTCTCAGTGGGTAGCGATTCCGATTCGTTGGTAGATTCTGCGAAGCTCTGCTCTCGATAGTGCTAGCAAACTTTCTGAGGTTGAGCCCATGAGCGCACCTACCCGTCCGCGGGAAGCTGGATTATCCTCTCTCTGCTGGTTCTATCTGCTGGTTACCAGCAAATAAGTAGAGAAATAAATAAATAAAGTAGAGCTAAGAAATCTTACTCATAAATTGTATCCTACTAAACTAAGACGAAAATAAAATATTTTGATATGCAATTATTATACGGGATTATTAAACTCTATTATACCAGACAACACACTAGCTCAGATTTTAAGTTGAAGGGAATCTGTTGACAATGTCTATAATATTATGTTACTATGTAAAGCTGCAAACAGCTTTCCGGTCCTAGATTCTTTTGTCAATAGTTCTGTAAACATCTGAATATTCTGAACCGGGCTAAGTCAGTTTCAGAGAGCGACTGAAATCGGTTCTCACGGACACGCGCGGTGTCTCGCACAAAAACCGGCCGCTGGAAGCCGGTAGTGGTGCGTGTTAATCAGCTGCGACCGCCGGTGACGATGTACTTCCACTCTCCTTTAATAAGTACTATCGATGACACACCAGGAAACTATCAAAATTAATATATATTTTTTTGGGTGAATCCTAATGTTGAATTGAAAATTAATATATAATATGTTTAACTGATGTGTTTAACAAGTACCTATCGAACTTCGACTTCCTAAGGCATGTTTGTTAACAAGAAATGTGTCTTAGGAAGGCGACAAGTTAAAAGCACTATTTCTATATAAAACGCCTGAAAACGTATTCGAAAGGTCGGAATTATTTACCTTATTAACCCTACATTCACCTAACCATTAACTTTACTTAATTTAAGTAGCAAAAATTTCCGACAATATTTGTACTTTTTGAGAATTTCCTTTTTTAGAAGCGTAGGCAAATTGTTTATTCACTTGGTGCTAATTCCGAATTCCATAGACAACGCGACCATCGATCCTCCCACAGAGAACTGTGGTTCCGATGTAAGTTACATTAGAGGCTTTATAAGTTAGGCTTTTGTTCTCCACGTTTCAGTTCCACGTTAAGGACCTCACCTGATTTGTATTTATTTAGAGGCCTTGTCGTACAGCTACATAATTGAACATTGGTTTGATACAAAAATTCAGTTCCTTTGCTTTGGCTATAGATAAAAATACGTATACTACCTTCCAATATGTATAAATCGATCCGATTGAAATTTGTTTACATATTCTGAGTCTTAATAACGAAAAAGAATTATTTGTATTGTGAATGTTTAGTCTGGTGAATGCCAATTTTGTGTTATAAATGTTTATTAGAATACTGCAGTCATTTCATTCGTAACGGTACTTACATATTAATGTTGTTTTTCAATTAAGCAATGAAAAGAGTCCAATTGTTTAGTCCTTAATCTTATTACGTATCTTTAATGCAATTCTTTGATCTCTTAAAGTGCTATGATTTCGTAAGACCTCCGTGATTGTCACAACAGTAGAACATCGATATTGTGAAATGAATATTCTAATGTTAATCTTAAAAAAGAATCGTGAATTAAATTTTTATCACAAATTTGAAATAACGCAAAACAAATCAATAGAAAATATAAATAGGTATTAATTATCTGTAGTTATTTACACGATGACAACACGTTTTCAGAAATCCCGTGTCAAAAGTCGTCGTGGCCTAAAGGATAAGACGTCCGGTGCATTCGTATCTAGCTATGCACCGATGTTCGAATCCCGCAGGCGGATATCAATATTTCTAATGAAATTCGTACTTAACAAATGTTCACGATTGACTTCCACGGTGAAGGAATAACATCGTGTAATAAAAATCAAACTTGCAAAATTATAATTTGCGTAATTACTGGTGGTAGGACCTCTTGTGAGTCCGCACGGGTATTTTTATATACACACCGATTAAATCACGGTATATCTATACTAATATTATAAAGAGGAAAGATTTGTTTGTTTTTATTTGTATTGAATAGTCTCCGAAGCTACTGAACCGATTTGAAAAATTCTTTCACTGTTTGGATGCTACACTATTCCCGAGTGACATAGGTTATAATCTTTTTTGAAAAAATTAGGGATCCTTACTAAAGCTCCAATAATGTAACCCAAGGTGTAAAAAAATTATCTAAAATATTCTTTACATCGCGTGCCCTGCGAAAACTATTGATGATAGAATAAAATAATGTAGCACGATTTTGTAGAACACATTATTATTTAAAAAAAGTGTCGCGACAACATATATCTAACTATTATAGTTATGCCGCAATAAATGTTCTTTTATTTAAAAAAATAAAACAACGTTCAAATATCGTTGAAATTTTTGTTAAAAACCCGAGCGGAGCCGGAGCGGGCCCTAGTATTTTATATTTTCAGTTCGATGGAGTTTTGTACTCGACTGTCATTCAGCCGCATGCTGTCCGGCGCAATGTCCGTGCGTGACGGATCCACTCAGCGTCGAATTCACGGCAACTCAAATGTTTAATTTGCTCTATAAATCACGCTATTAAAAACATTTCAAGGGTGTCATCCCGCGGCCGATCTCATTGGAAACGTGACCGATAGCTAGCTGTGTGGTCGAAGAACTTGCAGCGAGCCCAGGGCTGTGCTGATCAGAAAGTATTAATGAAAAATAATGAACGTGGTGTTACTCAAAACGCAGTTTTTTCTGGTGTTTTTTATTATTATTTTATTGCTTAGACGTATGGATGAGCTCACAGCCCACCTGATGTTAATTGGTTACTGGAGCCCATAGACATCTACAACGTAAATGCGCCACCCACCTTGATATATAAGTTCTAAGGTCTCAGTATAGTTACAACGGCTCCACCGCCCTTCAAACCGAAACGCATTTACTGCTTCACCGCAGAAATAGGCGGGGTGGTGGTATCTACCCGTGCGGACATTTTTTTATTTATTTTTATTGCCTAGATGTGTGGACGAGCTCACAGCCCACCTGGTGTTAAGTGGTTACTGGAACCCATAAACATCTACAACGTAAATGCGCCATACACCTTGAGATATAAGTTCTAAGGTCTCAGTATAGTTATAACGGCTGCCCCACCCTTTAAACCGAAACGCATTACTGCTTCACGGCAGAAATAGGCGGGGCGGTGGTACCCACCCGCGCGGACTCACAAGAGGTCCTACCACCAGTAACAAGGTCCTAACTTAACCGGGAAAAAACGTCCGTAACGTAAGATTTTTATTATTAATGCACACAGTGTACGCCGATTTAACTTTGTAATAACGTACAAAAAATAACATTTTTTTTAAATTTTTATCTAAAAAAAAATATAATAAAAAACGTATACCCGAATAATTATTTTCTTTATACCCCGAATAGAACTTAAAATTAATATTTTTATAATAAGAAACTTCGTTCCTATCCAGTGTCCCACGACACCGCACGTCTTTTTATATATTACATATTAATTCAAGATATAAACATCGCTAACCCTGTCAGTACAGTAGCTCCTATACTAACAATAGACTGATGGAATACGTTGGTATTCAGTCAGTCTTTTGTTAGTATATGTACCTATTGAACAACACTATAGCAAATTCAATTTGATTATGTTGAATTAGGAAATTTATTTTTAATAAAACAGGACTTAACTAAGGCTGGATATCAAATGACTGAATTGCTTACATAATATGTACATACACATATGTATACTTGGTTAAATTTTAAAAGAACGTCGTATGCTTGCGTTGGAAATTCAACTCACTGTTGCCAGCACATTAAGTTTGTATTTCTCCTTGTTTGAAGCAACTGTTTGTTAAATGATGATACAAATTCATTTGAGATCTCAATTGTAGTATGTTCAATGTTTTATTGGATTGGACTATAATTAAATGATGTATCATATCATATATTGGAACTGAACTGAACTCTATATAAAATTATCTCGGATACACCAATTCGTACTTTTGCCTTGCAGTTGATGATTCTTGTGAAAAGCTCAAACTTTGCAAAATGGTTCCTTTAATGATGTCGTCGATGACGTAAATAGGTCTACGTTCTTCCACTTATATAGTTCATGCATTTTTGCATGGCACTTAAACAAGTAACACGTAGATTTTCCGAAATTCCTAAAAAAAGGATGTTTATCGGGGACAGAAGATATCACGAAGTCAGTAGGCATTATCAGGAGGGGGCCACCTACGACCTAAGGCAATTAAAAAATAAACCAACGACACCATGAGTCATGAGGTGGAAGTCCCAATGGCCTAATAAATTAACTCCATGAGAGTCGATGCAACCTCTACATGATCGATCTTGGTAGGCAGCGGCTTAACTCTGCCCCTGACATTGCTGACGTCCATGAGCGACGGTGACCACAGGCGGGCCGTGTACTCGTCTGCCTACAAGGGCAATAAAAAAAAGTATATTTAATCAAATAAATCAGACGAAAACTCATCAAGGCTTAAATGTTTATGTGTGACAGTGTGATTCATCTATACAAGTTTGGTTTTTTAGTTCCTCTTCTTTAATTATTCTCTTCAAAATAAATCAGAGTGGATATTGGCTTCGCACGGTACGGTACGGTACTTATAAAATTTTCTATTATTATTCAATACACACGTACTTTATTCTATGAAAAATTATATCAAGTGAGAAATCAAGGGACTTATTTGAAACAGGAATCGATTTGATAATGAAATGCGAAAAAGTATAATTTATATTTTAGTTTAATGACTACTGGATGAACGGTGGATGAGTCTTTATCTTTTTAATTTAATACAGTTTGGAATTTAGTTTAAGTGCTTGTGATGTTGCTTTTTGGGATCTAATGGAACCCTTTTGAAAGCGTAGGAAGTTTAAAAAATAATCTAAAACCATAATTCTAAGTTTCGAACTATTTATTGTACGGTTTGACTTTTTCTAGTTTTTTTACCATTAATTATCTACTAAAATGCACTCGGCTTTCTGACCAAGTAACAGTAATTGTGTATAAATGTTTTCAAATTTTCATTTCAATATAAACATTTTATACTCGTAGTTAAAAGGCATCAAATAGCAATTGAAATAATTTATTTTTACCAAGCCAATTGCGAGCCGATACTATTCATCTACCGAACAATTTAAGCTGGACATTAGAATTAGGAAGAAAACTATTAAACGAAGTATATTTTTTTCACTTTGTTAAATCTATTTTACCATAAAATACACTTTAATAAATAATAGCCCTTAATAAAAACACATCAACCTCCCAATGATAATTTTACGTAATAAAAACAGAGGTTGCGTGACTTTACGAAAACGTCCGTCCGGAGGAAGGCTCGGTCAAATTAAATTAGATTAAATTGATTTATTGGTGGAGGATCGTGAGGAGAACTCCTCCGGGGTATCGCTTCGTTCCGCCCGTGGACTCCCAAATTCAATTAATGCCATTCGATTCGGGAACTTACCGGAAAAATTACCAATTACAAAAAGTGAAGCTTCGCCAGTGTCTTTCTCGTTTCAGTTGCAGCTGGGTTTCTAGTGAAGTTGAATTACTTTGTAGTAGTAGAGTTGCATTTCATACAAATAACTATACACGTCATAAAGTATTTTGTATTGATATCAACAAATGAAGTTGATACTGCAAGAAAAATTCATATATACGTATATAGGTACGTATTAAAATAAAAGACGTGTGGCACTCGGGGACTGTCGCGGTAAAGCTATTGCAAAGCATTTTTTATCAACTTATGCAATTACAATTAGACAATAATAATTTAATATTAAAACAATAATAAAATAAGACCACGCTATATTTATAAACATTAACAAAAGCAAAACATTAACTGTCCCCTTCACACTCATAAGCTAGACCGCGTGAGAGAGAGATGGGCAGACTTTTCATGATGCTCATGCAGTGCGACGTCACGCCGTGCGCTTATTCACAAACACTACACCAGCGCAACGTGTGAATGTGTTGAACGCGAGCTACATAGTAGGCGTAGTGGGGGTGTCAGGTTATTTTCGTTACGTTATTTCTTGAATCAGTCGCCGCGATCAAAGCCCGCGATAGAAGCTATGCAATAGCTTAAAAACAAGTTTTGTATCCTTTATTTCATAGATTAAATCTATGGAATTAACTGTAAAGATCTATTATGTCGAAAATAATAATGATTTATTTCACTTATAATAAGTTTTAAGCCAGCTAGGTATGTTTTATCTTTGCTAGAATTTGAACAAAAGACGTAATTAAGCGTATAGTCTGCTCGACTTAAAAGCAGTCGTTTTCTCTTAAGTATTCATTGTTCGACAGTTCGCTCTGAGTACAATTAGATTATTGTTACAAGTAATTTGTAACGTGTATAGGTTGTATAAGCGGTTACATCGACTGACAGATTGTATTGTGACATAACAACGGGAACATTTGATAAGACTAATTAATGTTCGGATGTAATTAGACTTTGTGTTTGTTAATCGAGTTATTGTATGTTGCGTTTAATTGAAAATTGCGAGCTTTGAAACGTTGTATTTTTTTAATTACTTAATGTTCTATTTTAAGTACCTATGCAATGTAATAAGCACGGATTTTGCACTGTAATTGCATTTGTTGCTGCATATTTTTTACAAATGTAACGTTCATATTGTGTTGTTTCTGAACAAGGAAGAGATCGTTCCAAATGATGTTTTCATTCATTAAGAGATAGATGTTAAGAGATAAAAAGCCTTAAGCTAGGATTTTCTTCTGTGCGTGTTGCTCTGGATTCGACAAGCAACGCGCCCCCCTCGTCACGGTCATAGGAGAGGACCTCTCGCTTCCGCGCGTCATGACTACGATGCTCGGCAGCGACGAATCCTGGAAGGTGATGCTCGACTTCTGCGAGTCCACCATATCGCAGAAGGAGGCGGCGGGACGAGAGAGGAAGAGCTCTTCCCTTTCCGCACCGATCCGTCGCGGTAGAGCCGGGGGCCGGAGGAGAGATCACGCTCGAACATCCGAGCCCCTATAGGTGGAGGCTTCTTCCCGGTGAAGGACAAGGGGTGACCTGAGGGGGTAGAGGCTGCGCGGCGCGCTACTAGCACTCTAGCGCGCTGCCAAGGAGAAATATCTTCACGATAAAAAGAGCAACCGGTTGGCGGTGTACCACGTCCCGACCCAGCAGGCTGGTTCTGGTCTAGCGGGGTATTCTGGGCCATCAGTGGCACCGTCTGGGCGGCCTGACGGGTTGCCGTACCGAGACGGCCGGCGTTCCAGAGGTTTCGATTCGCCTCGAAGGCTCCGTCGGCCAGGCGTTCTTGGGATGAGCTGCGCCGTCTGGTTGTAGTGTTGACCGCGGTAGCCTCCTTACCTCATCCGGGTTCTGACCTCGGAGGGGATCGGAACCTTGGGCGAAGAGTGCAGGGGAGTCGTTTAGTGGGTTGCGCCCTGAAAACATCCTTGGGCCCGCGGTCTGGCAGTCGCGAACCAGTCCCACATACCCCGCGCGCCCCCTAGGCGCGGGGACCTCGTAGAAGATTCGGCCCGAGGCCCGAAAAAAAAAGGAAATAAAAAAAAAGGATTTTTTTCTGTGTTGTGTTCCTTGAATACATATTACGGTGACAAGCACACTAAAATCCCAAACTTCTAGCTAGAAAGATTATACGATGACATTACAAGTCTTGTGACTGCTGGGATATCGAATGCTATGTCAATTCGGGAAGCTTCATCTCGAATGAATGTTGCCCCATTATCGTGTTTATGTTCAAAATTAATAGATGAAATCACATATGGAAGACAAACAAAATTAAAATTCTCTCACAAAGGAAATAAACTATACAATAATTCGTTCCGCACAAAAGAAAATATTTACTCCTACAAGGAATATCGACCTGTTTTTATTGTGAACGTGCAGTATGTTATTGTTTAACAGATATGTGTACTCGTATCTATCGAAGTGAATCCATAACTCAATGAAAAGTGACAGAAAAAGACAATTAGATATGATAGTCAATGATACAAAAATGAACATAATTGAAATGAAGTTTTTAGTTTGTTTTATTCAATTTAAAATTCATGAAATGTTATTAGTAGTGCTCAAAATCTCTTGTAGTCTACATTTTCTCTATTGAATACTATAATCAATCCGAGTATATTAATCAATTGTTGATTCGATAGAAAATTATTTAATGATCGCGAACAAAACGCACGGCTCGTTTACATGGAAGTGTGGCAACGTACAAAACGATTTACACGCGATAATTCTGATACATAAAACATTTCATTAAAAGCGAGGCCCCATTATTCAAAGATATTTATTCATGTCGAACGATTGCCTTTCTTTTGTTAATCGACAATGGCGTCTCCGTGGTGTATTCCATTTGCGCGGCATCGTTCGCGTTCACTCGTTCATTGTGCACGCGAGCGTTTTGTTTCGCGCCGAGCGGCGTCTTTTCACAGAGCCCGCGCGGACGCTCACGTATTCTATTCGAAAAATTAAATGGAGCCAAGATTGATGAGCTTAGACGCGACCTGTGACTCGCACTACCGAATGTAGCGGGTCCGAACCGAGCCGTTTGTTTGGAATGCGTTTTATTTCACCCTTTGTAATAAACGGTAATTATTGGTAGCGATAGTGTGAGCCGCCCGTGTTTATGTAGCCGGCAATGGGCTCATTTTTGTTTAACATTCGGGCCCATCCGACCGACTAATAGGATTTTTTAGATAAATATAAGTACATCAATCGCATCTCTGAGTAGCCGTATTGAAATGAGTTTAATTTATAACAACTTTTATCCGCCTTCGGAGCATCAATCATCATCATTAAGTGCATCGGCTAAACAAAACGTATTTTAAAAATAAACGAATCGTAACATGGTGTAATTAGTTAATTTACCTTATTGGAATGATGTTTAGGGCTAATTGCTTAATTATTGTTTATATTTACTACAAATATGAAAGCGTTTTGCCACAAAATGTATAAAGTAAAAAAGTAGTAATGATTGGATAAATGTATTTTTACTGTCACAACCAGGACTAGATGACATGAGTAAACGTTATTTGTGCATAATTTATAAGTTATTTTGTTTTAAAAAAAAATTACCCATGCATAGTTTATAGTCATTAAAAGCTAATTCGATTATTTGGTCGGCATAGGCTTGAAGCGACCCGGAGGTTCGTGTATGACCCTGTAATTTGGAACAAACCGCCGCGATACGTGCTTCTCGGAAACTATACTCTGTTTTAAATGACTCTTGTGTTTGTATATGAACTGAGAAAAAAACAAGAAAGATAGTAAAAGTAGTCTATAAAATGTTTACATACCAAAATTTTATTTACATACAAATGTTTACATACGAAAGTTTAATTAATACCAACATTCCTTTTCTGGTGGTAGAACCTCTTGGGAGTCCGCATGGGTAGGTACCACCACCCCGCCTATTTCCGCCGTGAAGCAGTAATGCGTTTCGGTTCGAAGGGTGGGGTAGCCGTTGTAACTAAATATACTGAGACCTTAGAACTTATATCTCGAGGTGGGTGGCGCGTTTACGTTGTAGATGTCTATGGGCTCCAGTAACCACTTAACACCAGGTGGGCTGTGAGCTCGTCCACCCAACTAAGCAATAAATTAAACTAAATTAAACTAAATAACATTAGTAGGTAGGTACAGTAGACTACGTAAAGGTTAATTTAGGTAGATACGACAGTTGTGTTAAGTTTATTCTAAATTAAAGTTACTATATGCGTGGTGTAATTGAAATCTTAGCAACTGAATTTGGAAATTCATAACATAATAACTAAAACCTGCTTTCAATCTAATCTCTTTTTCCATTTTAAGTATATTTTTTTATATCGAATACCTACTATAATGCGTTTACGAATACGTTTGCCTCATTCCTGCCAAACCTGTGGAAACGATAAAAAGACGTTCTGGCTTAAATGATAGAACCTCTGGGGTACTGTATTAATTTATGTTGGTGTACAAATCGGGCGTAAAATTCTATTTGTTTTCTATGAAACTACACACTCGAAGTTTCTGTTCCGACAAGCGATTTTTTAAATTAAATTTCCTGTGAAACAATGGTTAATTACTACCGATTGGCCATTTTTTTCTATGTATTATAATTGAAATGAAAGAATCTTCTGAAATCTATACTAATATATAAATCTGCAGTGATTTTTACGCATGTTCCGTTATAACTACTGAACCATGCATCCGATTGACTTGAAACTTGGTATCCATGTAGAAAATGTACTTAATGGATAGGCTAATATTTCTATGAGCGTTGTAATGCGCAGCGAAGCGGGCGAGTACAGCTAGTAATATAATAAATATATACTAGTGTAGTTGATTAACAAATAGCAGATCAAGTTCACATGTTTCGGTAGGCAGCGGCTCGGCTCTGCCCCTGGCATTGCTGAAGTCCATGGGCGGCGGTAACCATTCACCATTAGGTGGAGACGTATGCTTGTTATAATTCTGCATATATTTTTCAATACTCGTCCAAAAAATAAAATCAATACAGAAATAAATTAAAATTGCGCGTTCAGAATCAATTTAAGTCGTTTAATGTACTAAACGAGGTTTGTCTATCTCTAAACAACGCTTAATAATTGTATTTGCATGGACAGAAATAGCTGACTATTAGGAAAATAAATGTTTATGTTGTTAGTGGGAAAGGCCGCAATTACTGAGTTCAGACTGGGGAACGTCTATAAGATTTTATCTCAAACGGTGAGCCGGCGTTTTCGTACGCCTAATAACACAGTTTAGACCACGCGGTGAATTATTAGACGTACAAATGCCGTAATGTATATGTAGAAGTAGCCAAAGAAAATATGTTCATTCGATATCTTTTAAAAATATATATTTTGGAAGCAAAAAAGTAAATCTGAATAATAAAATTTTTGTTTTTGATTTCATGTATATGTGTATTTGTCAATCGATTTATAATTTACAGAATTACGCCATACTTCCTTTGATTAGCACACCATGGTAGGTAAGGAATGTTAATCTCCACCACGATCTAAGTTTAGAACCGATACGTATGTATCTTAAGGTAGTGTCAGAACGCTACTTCGACAAAGCGGCGCGACACGATAATCCTTTTATTGTGGGCGCCGATAGTTACCTATTCGACCCAGGCGACGGGGCAACGCAAAGCCACTGTCGCCCGAAACATGTCTTGTTGGATTCCTCGATTCCTCTCTTGGTGCTTTTGGGCCTCTTAAGCACCGGTCATAGTCCTCATCGAACTCGTTGACTACGACGAAGAGTTCGACGCGTGAAATTACCCAAAAACACAGCCCATTGAGTTTCTCGCCTGATCTTCTCAGAGTCGCAATTTCGATCCGGTGGTAGATTCAGCGAAGCACTGCTATTGCTAAGGCTATTGTTGGCAAATT
Organism: Bombyx mori; assembly: GCF_030269925.1. Classification (NCBI taxonomy): domain Eukaryota; kingdom Metazoa; phylum Arthropoda; class Insecta; order Lepidoptera; family Bombycidae; genus Bombyx; species Bombyx mori. The sequence goes on from NC_085111.1 coordinate 13,719,794, forward strand.
CTCTCAGGTTGACCCCGTAAGCTCACCTACCCATCCGAGCGTAGCTGCAATAGCCCCCTAGGCTACCAGCGAATAGGTAAATAATAAAATAAAATTTATTAGAAAAAAATACATGAAAATAAATATCTTTTGAATTTAAATCTCGATCTCGATCAATTCAGTAAAAATATTTGATATTTTTTGTCGTACATCAATCATAGGACTTTCGGATAAGAAAAGAGGAACCACGTGCATTTACTAGCAAACGTTATAATAAAAATAATTGTTATTCACGCCGCTTGTGTTTGGTGAACGTTTTTGTGGTCGGCTGTCCGCTGTCTACAAATTGAATTTGAAACGAAATTAGAGCGGTCTGCGTTTTGTTGTTACTATCACGTCACGAGTGTCTATTTTTTTTATAATCTGAATAAATGTTGACGTGAGTAGTAAGATTTGATTTTATCTGTGGCATGTCGAAGATCTTGTTTTTTTTTATTGCCTTTGTAGGCAGACGAGCATACGGCCCTGCTTAGCATACCTGATGGTGAGTGGTTACCGTCGCCCATGGACTTCAGCAATGCCAGGGACAGAGCCAAGCCGCTACCTACCGTTGTTCCAAATTTATATGAGTAAATGCTTATCTTGCTATGTATTCCATTTATTTAACAATATAATTTACCTCTGTATTTAGATAATTATTAATTGGAATGAAGTAAATGCTTCAGTTGCATTGGCACATTGGATATCCCGCTCTTCGAGTCGACAAACACTAATGCTTGAAGTAGGTAGGAGCAGTTCGGGTACACATACGGCTTAGACACGACTTAGATATAGCATTTATTCTTGTCTCGAGTATTTTCCGACATCCATAACGTAATAGACTTGCTAGGATCAGTGAGCAATGCATAGCAATTTAAAATTTTATACAACGAATATTTATTTATAGATTCTTAATTATAGTAACTATTTTATTGTCATTGTATTATTTTTGACGTTTCAAATACTTAGCAGTTTTCGCGTCGTTCCGATGATTAAGCCGTAAAGGTATTTAATTTTAATTATTATATTAAGTCTACGATTCTTAGAAAATATTTATTTTTCAAAAAATACACAAATTGTACACGAATTCATTGATTGCTCAAGTCGAATTCAATCATTTAGAAAGAAAACAAGGAAACAAACCGGCAATTAGTATTGTAGGGAGCCGCCAGCCATCGCAAATTCATTACAGGCACACGCTGACGCTTCCGTTTCCCTTCCCCCTCGACGCTAATACTAAAAACAACGACGCATTGCCTTGAAACGCTATCCATTACCGTTTTAATTATAGCTTCCTTGAAACTAAAATAGCTGTTTCATTGGAAAATCTAAATGAAAAGTAAGAATGGTATCGGACTTTTTTATTGCCATTGTAGACATGCAAACGTATGGACGAACTGATGGTGAGTGGTCACTGTCGCACATGGACGTCACCAATACAAGGAGCACAACCAACCTGCTGCCTACCGCCAGGAAACAAATGTATTATAGCTCTCAAGATAAATTGAGGAGTGAATCTATACTAATATTATAAAGAGGAAAGATTTGTTTGTTTGTTTGTTTGTTTCGAATAGGCTCCGAAACTACTGGACCGATTTGAAAAAATATTTTTCCATTAGAAGCCGACATTGTCCCTGATGAACATAGGCTACTTTTTTATTATTTTTTTTATTATTTTTTTGGTTTCATGTGTGTTTTAATGTTTCCGAAGCGAAGCGAGGGCGGGTCGCTAGTTTATTATATAGCCAAAGACGGTACGCAGCACGTGATAGTATTAATTTTACTTCCAATTGTTTTTTATTGCTCATATGAGCAGAACGAATCCGTGGCGCTTAATTATTTAACACCAGATGAGCCGCGAGATTGTGCTTGAATTCAAGTTGTGCTTGAGGAGGTGCTAGTCTTTAAATAACCAATTACAGACGATCTGGATCAGTTTTTGTGTCCAAAGACAAATGTGTCAATCGTTTATAAGCATTCAGAGTTTCTGAAGTTAAACTTCTTTCGGCGCGTTGAGAGTAAAATTTTAATCGCGACAGATTTGTTAAGACTAGAGAGTAAAGATACAATTTAGTATGAGTGAGAGTGAGAAAATAGACAGAGCGTCTCGCGAACCAGTCGATCTTGGAGGGAGGGAGAAAGCGAGCTAGGTCATTTCCCTTAAACGTATTCTGTTTACGGGCGTCGGCCACTAGATGGCTTGTTATTAGTTTCTCATTGCTCCTGTAGATGGGAGCAGCATATTATCTATCTTAAATATATTTTTAATGATGCATTAAAAAGACAAATTTTAATTATTTTTCTATATATAATTTAAAATATATATAAATGGTGAAGAGGTCGGAGCTCATAGACATCTACAACGTTCAGCCAAAAGTCAAAATATCAAAAACCGAGAGATTAAATCTGAAGACTGAAGGTAGGCCAGGCGTTGGCCCTTGAGCCTGTCTATCCATCTACACCAAACCTATGTAAACCAAAAGAAAAGCCATTGATTTCATCCTGTAGATACTGGAAAAGTTATAAAATTAGTGCATTGTCATCGCGGCTCTTGAATTTTCTTTTTGAAGTCACTGAAAATGACGTTCACAGATTCTGTTATTTACAAAGATATCAAGCTAAATTTTTTTTGCTATTGCCCTTGTAGGCAGACGAGCCTACGGCCCACCTGATGGTGAGTGGTTACCGTCGCCCATGGACTTCAGCAATGCGAGGGACAGAAACAAGCCGCTGCCTACCGAAATATAAGCATAGCATAAGCGTCTTAAAAATAGACTATGATCGGATTAATATTGAAATATTGTAAGTTCAATGTAGGCTAAACATTATGTCGACTATCGTTGCCTAGCTCGAGGGTGTGGGTTGAAAGTGTTCGAGTGTCAAGATTGCATCAGCCTGACGTGACTACGTTTGCATAGTCGTTGTTTGAAAAATAACATAAGCTTGGAATTAATTCTGATATTATTGTATGCGTTTAAATAATTATATTGTTTCGTGCTAAAATTTTTTTTAAGTTGAGTTTTCTTATTGTTTTCGTGTTCAAACATTTGAGCTTTTATGTTACCGTAGTTAATGTCATTAGCTATAGTGCAAGAGAAACGATGAAACATTTAGAGATATGAGGTGGAACAGTTTTGTTCTTATTCATCACTTCATTTAACGATTTGAAGTATTTTCTCCTGTGTTGTAGGTAGCAGAAACGAGCATGAATACTATAACAAATCTATTACTGGTGGTAGAACCTCTTGTGAGTCCGCGCGGGTAGATACCACCACCCTGCCATTTCTGCCGTGAAGCAGTAATGCATTTCGGTTTGGAGGACGAAGCAGACCTTGTAATTATACTGAGACCTTAGAACTGATATCTCAAGGTGGGTGGCGCATTTGCGTCGTAGATGTCTATGGGCTCTAGTAACTACTTAACAACAGGTGGACTGTAAGGTAGTCCACCCAATAATGCAACAAAAAAAAAGCTTGCAGATGACGAACACCAAACAATTTCAACAAATAATTCAGCCTTAAGTAATCTGACAGCCTGCTTAACTATTTCAAAAATGTCCAAATAAATAAAAGAAATTTCCTATAACAAAATAATCCTGCAAAATTAGATTTTATTTAGTGTAGTCGTGAGATTTTCAGTTCGTCTATTATGTGGTGTGCCCACCTGCCCGTCTGTTACGAATTAATAATGACTATATTCGTGCGATAGATAATCGACCTCACGATAGCTTCCTTGTCAATAATGCAATTGTATCTCTGTCTGTATTTCTGTAACATCGCTGTTCTACATCATAATGTCACGGAACAAAAACTGTTTAAATTAGATATGAAAAAAAATATTATACGATTTTTTTTATTTTTTATTTTTTTGTTGTTGCTTAGATGGATGGACGAGCTCACAGCCCACCTGATGTTAAGTGGTTACTGGAGCCCATAGACATCTACAACGTAAATGCGCCACCCATCTTGAGATATAAGTTCTAAGGTCTCAGTATAGTTACAACGGTTACCCCACCTTTTGAACCGAAATGCATTACTGCTTCACGATGGAAATAGGCGGGGTGGTGGTACCTACCCGTGCGGACTCCCAAGAGGTCCTACCACCAGTGGCTCCCAAGAGGTCCTACCACCAGTCCTACCACGAATACGTGTAAACTAAATTAAGCAATTCAGCAAATTAGAAACGCATTTAAACATGGTTGAATTACGATCAATGATCAAAGAGGCGCCTGTAAGTTAGATTAAATCTAATTAAGGATGCAAGGAGAAAAATATTTTAGTATGCGAACGTAAATGTCAATTTAATTAAAGTTCGCCATTCTGATAGAGAATAAACAGCCACGTTAAAATGGAAGCTCAATTAATTTTAGACAATCAATTTGATTCATTCGAATTATGAATTCGATTATATAAATCGATAGTTAATGCATCTGAGTATCGGAAGCGAATTGCTAACGAAGCCTTACTGTTTAATTAATATTTGTAATCTTTGGATCGTCTGACAATTACTTATGTATTTTACAACATGAATCAAAACGTAGTGGGTCTAGTACAATAATATAGCTAACCTAATATGTATCTATGTCTTATAATAATTTTTGTTATATATTTTTTATAATTTATTCCATATATTTTTTTAAATTAAGAATAAGAGAGTTTTCATTATACCTAGTCAGGTCATAAGTATTGTCACACAGTAAAAACTTTTCTTTTAGAATGCTGGCCACAAAAAAGTTTATTGAATTCGAATTTCGAATTGTTCATGAAAATAAAAATGTATACTTTTAGAATTTTACTCATTTTTAAATATGGAGTGGACGCTTAAAGAAGACCGTGTTGCAGTTATTGCGTTGCATCGTTGCGGTTACGCGCCAATTCAAATTTTTAACATACTGAAAAATTTGAATATAACCAAAAGATTCGTTTATCGTACCATCAAACGATACAATGAAGACTCTAGTGTAGATGACAGGTCAAGAAGTGGTCGCCCTCGGTCTGTTAGGACTCCAGCAGTCATAAAAGCTGTGAAGGCGCGAATTCAAAGAAATCCCAAACGTAAGCAGAAACTGTTGGCCCTTCAGATGGGGTTAAGCAGAACCACGGTGAAAAGGGTCTTAAATGAAGAATTAGGGCTTCGGGCATATCGAAGAAAAACAGGACATCGTTTGAATGCTCGTCTAATGGACCTGAGACTGAAGAGATGCCGCGCTTTGTTGAAGCGGTACGCGGGAAAAAAATATCGGGAAATTCTTTTTTCGGATGAAAAAAAATTTTACCGTAGAAGAGAGCTACAGCAAACAAAATGATAAGGTGTACGCACACAGTAGTGAAGAAGCGAGCAACCGTATTCCGCGTGTCCAACGAGGTCATTTTCCATCCTCGCTCATGGTATGGTTGGGAGTTTCTTATTGGGGCTTAACAGAGGTACATTTTTGTGAGAAAGGTGTAAAAACGAATGCAGTTGTGTATCAAAATACAGTCCTGACGAACCTTGTGGAACCTGTTTCTCATACCATGTTCAATAACAGGCACTGGGTATTCCAACAAGATTCGGCGCCAGCTCATAGAGCGAAGAGCACATAAGACTGGCTGGCGGCGCGTGAAATCGACTTCATCCGGCACGAAGACTGGCCCTCCTCCAGTCCAGATTTGAATCCGTTAGATTACAAGATATGGCAACACTTGGAGGAAAAGGCGTGCTCAAAGCCTCATCCCAATTTGGAGTCACTCAAGACATCCTTGATTAAGGCAGCCGCAGATATTGACATGGACCTCGTTCGTGCTGCGATAGACGACTGGCCGTGCAGATTGAAGGCCTGTATTCAAAATCACGGAGGTCATTTTGAATAAACTTTAGTGTCATAAGAATCTATGTTTTGTTAAGTTCATTTTGGTATATGAATGGTTACATAATGAATAAACTTGTTTCAATTATTTTACATTAAACATGTGACAGAATTTATGACCTGACTAGTTATATTAGCAGATTACCATAATATGTCACTTCCCAGTCTCAATCAATAGTAATTTATCAGTCCTAACTAACTATAGTTGATATTTTACATTGAAAGATTTTGTTACATAATCTCAGTTTTCAATTAAATTGAATAGTATAGCTACCATGTACATACAATGCTATGAAGTCGTAGTGGCCTAAACGATAAGATGCCCGGTGCATTCGTATTGATCGATGTGATTGTACCGATGTTCGAATCCCACAGGCAGGTACCAATTCAAACGCTAGCAGCCGCCAAAGCACCGTTCTCCGTATTCGTCGAAGAGATCAATGTGACACTTAGCTCATAGCATCAGCCTGCTGAGTTTTTACTCCGGATTATCAGCTAATCACGATGCGATGGTAGATTTTTTCATGAAGTAGTTGTCTGGGCTGTGTTATTCCGTTCGAGGCTCTTGAAAGTTGGCATCTCCCTTCTCGCCTTTCAGCTCACCCCTTCTTGAAGCTATGAAATCTTTCGGACCAACAATCTCTGTATGTTATTGTAAAAAATACTGTCGCTATTAAGAGTCGGATAATCGTAATTCTAATGCAACTTACGTCTCGATTCAGTAGCATTCAAATAATAGCGTTAATTATGTTTCGATAATCACATATTACCATATTGACCACCGTCGGCTGCTCATTTACCTATGGTAAAAAAAGGATTCAATAGTCAGAACTAGGTTAAAAAGAAACAAAAATATGTTTTCAAATTTTGATCGTTCTCTATTTCTAAACAAAAATATATCTCTATTAAACCGTTTAAAACCTGCCCAAGTTAATGGAGATAATAAATACGGTTTAAATTTGTACATCACTTTGATAATGGGATGATACATCTCGGTTTTTGCACACTGGAGATCCTATCTGTTTGATTTAAGATAAGAGGCAATTAAGTGGTCACGTTGTCGACCCGGCATCAAGTTTTCACACGTCATGTAATGTAAATAGAAATAAATAATCGTATTCTATTATTGCGTAGGGCGCCTTGTGAGTACGCACGGCTATACCTACTATCACCACTATTTTTGCCGCGGAACAGTAATGGATTCAGCGAAGTACGCCGCAGCAGTGTTTTCTGAGTATTATACCTGCATACTACGATCGTCAACTGGTTTTCACTGGTAGTAGAGCGTATTGTGAACCCGTATGGGTAGGTACTGCTGAACAAGAACAAGCTGCCTTGTTCTGTCACTAAGCAATCATACGTTTCGGTTTGTAGGGTGGGATATCCGTTTTTATGATACCATGTCTTAAGTAAGTGGTGGTATTCTCTCTCTCTCTCTCTCTCTCTCCCTCTCTCTCTCTCTCTCTCAATTTAGTATTAAACTACTTTTACGATTTAATCTCATGTTTTTATTATCATTAAACTATTAACGACGTGTCGAATACTTTCCATTTTTCGGAATCTCTGACGAGTACGGTGTTGTTTGTGGACATTTGAATATTGCACTAACCACAGTTCAGAGAGAGAGAGAGAGAGTATTCTTTATTGTACACCGAAAAACTAATAAACAGTGCGATACATTAAATACAAAAAAGTACAATTGGCGGTCTTATCGCTAAGAGCGATCTCTTCCAGACAACCATCAGCACGTTCTCACGTCCTTACGGATCCATCAGATCCAATAACCTTTGCATTAGCCGCCTTCAGCTCTAACACTAGGAGCAGGCTTAGGGACCTCGGTAACCGTACTCGTCGAACTCGACAAAGAGTTCGCCGTGCAACCTAACCCATGAATCAGCTCACTGTTTCTCGCCGGATCTTCTCAGCGGGTCGCGATTCCGATCCGGTAGTAGATTCATTCGCGAAGCAGCTGCTCTTGAGTTGTTAGGTCTCCTTCGGAGGCGCTCGAGTGGCTTTTAGCAAATCCCACCGCTTCTGGCTGAGCCTTTGCTCGCCACCAGTATCCTTCAATCATAAAAAAAAAAAAACCATCAGGTGGACAAGAATCATTTGGAAACGAACTACGCGCGGTGTACCATTCGAGTGAAATACATAAACATTAAACATATACATATATCTACATATATATGTTCAGTTTGATATTTTAAAAAAGACTTAGATTTGAAAACCATTAACATTTCAGAAAACTAGTGATATATTGGTCGTTTAATTTAATTAAGATCCTAATGGCTAGTTTTTAGACTGTTTTATACGAATACTTTTTAACATAGACTGCAGATTTATAAATGGACAGAGACAAAAGTTTTTCTTGTCTGTTTGTTAAGCGATTTTCTTTTTTGCGTTTAGCAGCTAGCTTTAGACGAGTTTTTGTGTTAAAATATATTGGGCTTATACAGTTTTTTTAACTATTAAATACTAATTACAAAATATATTTTATTGAATGTATTTATTTTCTTGTCTGTAGGTATTCATAAAATCTTGTGGTGCCAGAGGATAGTTGAATTTGAATACAAGTTCAGTTCATATATAAAATGAAATACTCCTTACTACTCGTGTCCATAATTCTATAATTATTGACAATTAATTTGTCGCGTTCGATGAGACAAGAAACGGAGCAGCTTAAGATAAGATGTTTTCTTTTGGAAACGGATTAGCAGACATCACAAGGCGAATCTAATATTCATCTACAAACTTCATCTAGGTTTATGAAGTTGCAAGGCAAGTAACAAATACCATACCGTTTAGATTGTCGACAACCTCTTTCTCACGGATCGTTTGGAACCACTGAGTCTAGGGATGGACCTTGGTTTTCTCTGTATTTTGTATAGTATGTTCCATGGGCAGTGTTCTGAGAAATTGTTTGAGATAATCCCATCATCTTGTTTTTACCATCGCACGGCCAGCCATCGGAGCAGATTTCATCTGTATCTACTACCCAGAATCAGTGCGTTCATTCAGAGATCTTTTCTGCAATGTACCATCCGATTTTGGAATGAACTTCCCTCCTCGGTGTTTCCTGAGCGCTATAGCGCTCAATATTGAGGAGAGCACTCAATGGTAGGAAGCGTCTTGGTTGTGCCCCTGGCATTGCTGACGATGCTGACGACCATGAGTGACTGTAGACACCCACCATCAGGTAGGCCGTATGCACGTCTACCTATAAGTAGAATAGAGATAGAATACATAATATAATAAAAAATATATGGAGCTTTACATATTTCATTCACTTTTTTTTTTTTTTTATTGCCCATTGTAGGCATACGAGCATACGGCCCACCTGATGGTGAGTGGTTACCGTCGCCCATCGACTTCAGCAATTCCAGGGGCAGAGCCAAGCCGCTGCCTAAGTAGTTCATTTTACATATTTCAAAATTTAGGTGAGCCGTTTAAACGCGGAAGTGTTCAAATACTTTTTCGAGTCAATAAACAAAATTCTTCGTATTTGCGTTCACCGGCCCTCTGAAATAGAGAATTCGGTATCAGAACTATAACGTCCAAAAGTGTCACTAAATAAGCATGTAAAAACCAACTTTAACATGATAATTGTAAAGATAAAGTTCCCTTTGAACTTAGTTCGAAAAAGCCGGCACAATGCCTCTGATAGCCAGATACTTTTGTTAATTAGGTTATCTCTCCGACGGCATCTACAAAGGGCTCGCGCTTAAAAAGCTAGTTGATATTAAAAATGCGGCTTGTAAATTTTATCATAAATCACCCTGTGGCGAAATCAAGGGGGCGCGCGAAATTTCGAACTAAGTTCCTACAAAAAATATGCAAGTAATGATGAAAGCTTGAGAGCTTTTTTGAGTCGTTTCGGACGGTGTGCTTAGAATTAATTATTTTGAAGTGAAGCCGGTAATGGTGATTTTATGTTGCCAAGTCTCAATTGTTACCTACTCACTTTTAATATTTTTGTGGTATTCTTAATTCTACGTAGGCATGACGAAATGTCGAAAATTCTGCACGTCACTATTTCAACTGAGGAATCTTTATTTGAAATAAATCCAATCGTTGTTGAAATATTTAAAAAAAAAAACACTTTAGAGACTCGACTAAAGTGGAGGACTGGAATTTTGGTTGTTGTTGAAAAAGTTGAAAAAGCTAATCTTTTCTGTAGTATAGGTATTTCACGAAGTACCTAAGTCTTAGTAATTTATCACATCAATTACTTCCTAACTAGCTACACATGATAGAAAAGTTAGCAGTGTCTTGAGAACATATACCTAATTATTATTAAATTTTAGATTGTAGAACTTACTGCTACTAGAGTTAGTTTTGCTTCTTTTATTTTTATTACACAATGTTACTCCTTCATCGTGGAAGCCAGTCGCGAACATTTGTTAAATAGAACAAAGTAAGAAGATTAGAAGTATCAATACTTATAACGATGATAGTAAATAGAAATGAATGTTTAAAAATTACATGATTAAGATGAGAAATAAGCATTGTAACACTTTCTAATTTTTGAAGGAGTTATTTCACCATATTCTCTCTCTAAGACCTCATTCTTATTAGTTCCTTCCTTCAGTTATACTCCTCCTGCCTGAGGGTCGTGACCACCTCCATCCATGAGTTTCATCCTCACGATGTTCGGAGCTTATTAAAGTTAAGGAATATTAAAAATAAGCCAATCGCTGGAGCCTACTTTCTGTTTGCCTGTGAGTATTTAATTTAATTTTATACTTAATCTTCCATTTAATATTGGTTACTGGTGGTAGGACCTCTTGCGAATCCGTACGGCTAGGTACCGCCGCCCTGCCTATTTCTGCCGTGAAGCAGTAATGCGTTTCGGTTTGAAAGGTGGGGCAGCCATTGTAACTATACTTGAGATCTTAGAACTTATATCTCAAGGTGTGTGGCGCATTTACGTTGTAGATGTCTATGGGCTCCAGTAACCACTTAACACCAGGTGGGCTGTGAGCTCGTCCACACATATACCTAAGCAATAAAAAAAAATGTTGATTCCCGATTATGCTAATCGCGAATCAACCATATGTAGGTAATCAGAATAGTATGCACAGAAGGCGTAAATCTAATTGTACTGAAAACCTTTTCTCGTTGTCCTCGAATTCAGACAAGCGTACGTCTTACTCCATGGTGAGAAGTCATAGGTCCGGGCCGTGCCACTCTATAGTGTAGACTATTCTGGACGGTAGGAAGTACAAACAATCTACGGAAATTACTATGGATGCAGAATGGTTCTATCTAATTAGGATGACGATTGCCACGTACCATCCGGCTACGGAATGAGCTCCTCTCCACGGTGCTTCCCGAGCGCTAGGACATGTCCTTCTTCAAAAGAGGCTTGTGGGGAGTATTAAGCGGTAGGCAGCGGCTTGGCTCTGCCCCTGGCATTGCTGAAGTCCATGGGCGACGGTAATCATTCACCATCAGGTGGGCCGTATGCTCGTATGCCTACAAGGGCAATAAAAAAAAATACCTCTGCTCTCTGATAAGGCGGGTATGGCAAAACAGTAGTAATATAATCATGTCAAACAATCGCTCAGGGAACTCCTGATGGATCGCGTGGTTTAAAACGCAGCGAGTATTATTAAGTCTTCTTTCCTTTATGTTTCCCTTAATGCTAAGGATCATGACTACATGTATAGACCACAAGTTTTCTCATAGATTCAATGAATTCGAACGAGTTCGGGTGTCTTCAAGATTGAACGTCCATGAGTTCCCCTCTCGTCTTCGTCTTCGTGTCTATGCCAATTAAAAATAAGAGTATTAATTTTTTCTTATGTTCTTTGGGTAATGAAGTTCCACAACGCAGGCGTTAGTCCTTAAATTCAACGTTAATTTAGAGAAATAAGATGAGGGCCGTTAAAAAAATTACGACTGTACATAATGAGGATGGGGTATCTCATCGAAACCAGAACAAGGCTTGTAATAAACATCGGCAGCCGCCTTATCGAGCGCCTCCTCGATAACCATCCGTGACGAATTCGTACCACAACGAACCACACGGACACATCACAGGCCGACGTGCCCTTGTGAACTGATATAACTTACGACATACTATCTTATGGTTAGGATCATAAAACACAAAATTGATTTTCGTGAATAAGGCTTGTAATACCGTTTTTAAATGGGTCGGAAATTTTTGACCGAGATATTAAATATGGATACGATTTCCAATTATATCGCGCTTGTAACGTTATCAGTTCGTTTTGGGATTTTTTGTCCCAAAATTTACATGAGAGTTTCAATTAAGAAAAAAAACGTATGGGAATTTAAAAGTAACACATATTATGTTATGTACATATTATGTTTTAGTATTAAGATATCCGTATTAAAAATAATATTTTCGAAAGTTATAGCTGCTGTACACCCGTCAGGACAACCTGTACGGAAGAGGCGTCAGAAACCTAGGGGATCAAATACCCCCTAAAATGCTGGTGCAGAAGGCAACGGGAAACCACTGCACTAATTTCCCACGAGAGTCATGAGCAGGTCGTATCCGACTGACGCATGACCACGATCACTCTGTCAAGAGTGTACGCATAGCTGCTGCACTAGCTCAATGGTTGTCCGGAAGAAAGATCGCTTTTAACCCTTAAACCGCCCAATGAGTGTAGCATAAGATTCTCATTAATTAGTAATTATTTTTTTATTGATCTTATCAAAGCTGATCTTACCATTCGAGTGTTTTTTTATTAATAATTCGAAAGTTTATTTTATTGTAAGCTAATTTCCATTTAAAAAAAATATATATACATTTGAAGCAAATCAAGAAAGCTCCTCAAATAATATTTTCACTACAAAACACCGTTTTTGTTGCAGTTCATCAACCTTATATTTCCCGGCGACCAGTTCATTGGAGAAACGATATTGCTAGAAAAAAGCTTTAAGAAAAGACAAATCGTGACCGATGGGCTTGTTCGAGTTTTTGCTTTTAAAAGTCAAATACTGCGCTTAAAATGTGGGTTAATTTAATATATTGTTAGAGCTGCTTTTTTGTTAGATTTTGAACCCGAAATAGTTCTTTAGGTGAGCGCAATGGAACGGTTTAGTGCAGAAAGCGTATATATAGTTTACTTATTTATAATTTACTTTTCTCGGTTGTGTATTGTTAATTCTAAATTGTAATTTAAACGGTAGCGGCTTGTAAACGGTAGGCAGCGGCTTGGCTCTGCCCCTGGCATTGCTGAAGTCCATGGGCGACGGTAACCATCAGGTGGGCCGTATACTCGTCTGTCTACAAAGGCAATAAAAAAAAAAAAAACATTAAATATTATCGTAAGTTATTTATCATATACTATAATACTGACGTATCTAAAAAGTATACCTATTTATCGTTAGGTAAAAGGTACGTATTCATACTCATCACTTGTTGAAATTATAATACCTACTCAGAATTTAATAATACTCATTTAACGCTGGATTGGTGTATAATTCAAATCTCTTTTTCTGTATCATCGTAATTTACATACGCTAAATAAAAAGCGGTGTCATCACAAAAGATATTTGGAGGCAATATAAACATAATATCAATTTAAATTCCTTGTTAGTGGAGCGAAAGCCGACATCATACCTGGAAGTGGGTGTTATCTATTGGTCGGTGGGTCCGCCAATCAGAGACGAGCAGAGGCTGGCTGTCGCGACGGGACATCCGGGCGGGCGGATCGGCCCTCGCGCTCACCGCACCTCAGTTCCACTCCACACCTCGTATCGATGTGACGTGTCCGCACTCGTGCTAGTAAATCAAAATTTGATCACAGATATTTAGTTCCCCGTTCGGGAAAGTGAAAATGCCGCGACCTTCCCGCGATTCTTATGGTGATCAGAAGCCACCCTACTCATACATTTCTTTGACCGCGATGGCGATCTGGAGTTCCCCGGAGCGTATGCTGCCGCTGTCGGAGATCTACCGGTTCATCACAGATCGGTTCCCGTACTACCGGCGCAACACGCAGCGCTGGCAGAACTCGCTGCGACACAACCTGTCCTTCAACGACTGCTTCGTGAAGGTGCCGCGCCGCCCCGACCGGCCCGGCAAGGGCGCGTACTGGACCCTGCATCCCCAGGCGTTTGACATGTTCGAAAATGGCTCCTTGCTTCGTCGGCGGAAACGTTTTAAGTTACAAAAGGGAGAAAAAGATAACTTGAATGCTGAATTAGCGGCTTTGGCGAATTTTAATCGGGCGTTTTTAGCCCGACAAGCGGCCGGGCCTCCGCCGCCTGCGAGTATACCTACAGCAACTTTGTACACATCACCGTTGTGCTCCCAACTGAGCCCAGAACCGGCAGAGCTTCCTGATGTTACTCCTATGACTATGTTGCCCAGAGAAAGACCGCGGAGGGCGTTTACGATCGATGCGTTACTGGAGCCAGATTCGCCTCGCTTGACACCGTCGCCGCCACAGCCCATGATCAGCCTCGAGGCTCGCATGGCGGCTCCGTACGTCCTGGCCGCGCAACGCTACCACGCCGAGCTGCTGCAGGCCGCGGCGCACGCGCTCCGACCCTGCTATTTACCGCCGCCACCTTTACCGGTCGCGTGACATCACCCTACGCTAGCGCATACTCCTCAAAATACGTGCAATGTTAGATTGTAAGTACTCATTCTCTTTAAATAATTGTAAGAAACAGGCCAACGTTCAGCCTACCTCATTTATAACTAAAATCAAGGGTTCCGAAATTACATTAAGCTTATTAATTAAATCCAAAACAGATACCTATTTGTTGTAGACATCTACATTTTAATTTCGCTGATTCCAAATACAATTTGTTAATCTTTCATACGAATAGAAGTCCGGTGAGGCCTAAATATCGAGCGCGCGTGTTTCCGTGACTCACACACGCCTCGAACACTTTCCAGTTTGTGATCTCATTTTGTTTGTATTTACAATATCGCATTTCAAATTAAATATGCTTAACAAGTATTATAACTCGAAAATTCAATTCATTTAATACAATAAAAATACGTAATATATAAATTCGTAAAGGCCGTTGATTTATTTTAAAATTTGTTTAATAAATAGTGTTGTTGTTTTAAATCTAGTATGCGATTTAGCATTTGATAAGGAGATTGTATTATTTAAGCATGTTAGTAGGGTTATTATTGTACAATACAAGTAGAATAAGACTTGTTATTTATTTTAGAGTTAATAATCGTTCATTTTGTAAGAATTAATAATTGGATAATTTTGTAAATACTGTTATAATTTGACGTAGGAATATTAAAAATATCGAATTTAGAAAAAAATCTTTCATTTGCATCGTTTATATTTTCTATACAGGGAAAATGGATGGTTTATTTTATGGGGTTAATTATAAACAAAATAATATCAAAATAAATAATGCTTTTTCCATAGACAATTATTTAGCTTTGAATTAGGATACTTTGCTATCAATGTTTTTTCTTTTACGTTAATTGTGTAAAAAAGGGAAATTATTGAACGTGTTTGGCCCTAATAGCGAGCTATAAATTGCATTCTCAAGACCATATTTCAGAACTCGAAGAATGCCAAAAAGATGAAAGAAGACACAAAATTAATTTAGAAATACAAAATTATCTGTTTGGAAAAGCACACCCTATATCTACTAACAGATTAAAAAAACAAAAGACAACTCATCTTAAATAAATTGTGTTAAAACATTACTTCACCAATTTATTTTAAACATTAACGAAATTACGGATATTAATGAAAAATATAACCAAAAATATGAGATTGAAATATTTTTTTTTATTTCATTGTAACCTATCGCATTTTTATATTATTAAGCCTGAAGGGACAACAAAGTTTGAACCCCAAATCGGGTAAATACAGAACATATATTCAAAATATAAACATTTCTTTTACTGTATTAAAAAACATACAATAACTAACTCGTCTGTCATGAAATATTAAAAAAGCACCAAAGATTTGTTAAAATTCTTCACAATAAAAGCTTTAGATAAGAACACAGTTTTTTCTCTTTTTAATAATAAAATACTTCTGTTTGTAATAAAGAATTAATAATAAAACTAAATCTTAAAAGCAAACATAGTTTCATATTAGTTATGTGTTCTGATAATATCGCATCAGCGCTTAGCAACTGTATACATTTCCATTTGAATGATGTATAATAGTAATATGTGCACGAATACAATAATATATAATCAAATCTCTCTTAGTAATTATTCTTTCGTGAACATTTATTATCTTGATTTTATTCATGCAAACCACTATTTTGTATTTCAAAGAATGACACTAATAACATTATTACACATTGTTGTGCTTAATGTGTTTATTGTGTTGTTTATTCAATTACCAAAAAAAAAAAACAAAAAAATTTAAACTTTCCACTTATTTATTTGTCTATGGTAGTATTTAATTCGTAATTGTTTTACCAAAAGATAACTTGAAAGTCGTACTTGTATAATTGAGAAAGTAAGAGACTGGTTAATGTCTTCGTGGGGGGTGGACCGATGGCGTGATAAAAGGCGAATGGTAAGTGGTAAAAAATAGTGACGGTGGTGGTCTGTTTCACGGTGTAACGTAGCGAGTCGGGCGGTGCTTGTGCGCTAATAACTCGTGATATTGCCTGTTTAGATAATGCCGAATCATCCCTTCTTCGTGAAGGGAGGACAATTTGGAAATCAAAGGTTTATCGGTGCAAGCTCAAGAGCTAAATAAAAAAAAACGCACGGTGTACGGTAATATAACATTGTTATCTCACAATTGTGTATTAAGCGTCTATTTCTGCCGCAAATAAAATACAATTTCGGTGTCAAAGCTATGATAATGGTTGCAATGATGCAATCGAGTCTTGCATTGTAAGTCATTACGCTAAATTCACTTTGTTCTTTGCTATCTGCTTAGAACCGGCTAATACTTGGACTTGTCTACCAAACTTAGTCATATAAATACTAGTCCAAGGCTATTGCTCTTGTTTTACTAAAGTTCTATATTGAGATATAGAAATATCCGCATCTAAATTTTATTTCTTTTCTTCGATAACGTGCGAGTAGTGTGTCAACCATGGCGGTGCGTCAAATTACATTGTACAAATATTGTAATACAATCTTTTACTTTTTTCCCTTATTCCACATTATATGGGGTAGCATGTCCTTTTATCATGCTGCTGGGCGTGGCATGAGCTTTCCGACCGGCAGCCTGCCTGACGTCAACCCTTTTTCTTATTTTTTTTTTATTGCTTAGATGGTTGGACGAACTCACAGCCCACCTGGTGTTAAGTGGTTACTGGAGCCCATAGACATCTACAACGTAAATGCGCGATATAAGTTTTAGGTCAAAAGTATAGTTACAATGGCTGGCCACACCCTTTAAACTGAACCGCATTATTGCTTCACGGCAGAAATAGGCAGGGTGGTGGTACCTACCCGCGCGGACTCACAAGAGGTCCTACCACCAGTAGACTTACCACCCTCCTTTAGTTATATCTCCTGTAGTATATCCATTGCTACGTGTAATATGGAGTAGGTCTACTGTTTCTTCTTTTCATTATGCTTTTACATCATCCCTTTTTGCTTGCATGACTTGCATTTGATTATTATAAATAATAAAATATAGACTTTTTAGATATCAAAAAGATATCTAAAATAATACCAATTTTTTTCATTTTCATGTCATTAAAGTATAAAAACATATCATCTCCTAAGTCAGACTGAGTTGCTTGGAATCTTTCATAAAACTTACTAAGCATATGAACATGCAAACGGCATTGTTTCCGTTTATGAAAATAGTAGGTAAGTATGGCATTGAAGTTGGAGAAAGTTGTTTGGAAATTGATATCAACCAAATTTGGATCTCAATCAGAGTTTGATTAAAAATAATAGCGTTAGCTATTTACAAACATAGGTAGATGTCTGGATTAGTGCAAACATGGAAAAATTGTTTAAGCTTCGAAATTTTAGGATAAAAATAAGGTTAGTTCATCTTTTTGGAGGTAAGCTTTTTACTTCCCTTTTATTTTCTTACGTAAAATTACAATTTTAAGAAGAAGTATTGAAATACGAAATATTTATCTTGTCATCGTTTGATTTTAGAAATTATTCAAAGGTTTGAATCGATGGAACCGAAAAGTCGCATACGGTTATTCTAATTCAGAATTTATGGTACTTCACTTCTCTTGTTATATTTAAACAAAAACATTTTTTTTTACGATCTTTTCTCATGCTTTGGAATTAAACAGCAAAGTGCCATAGGGTAGTACAAAATAAAATTAATTTAATTTATTATAAATAAATAAAAAAAATTAAAAATTTGATTAACTGGATTTTGACTTTGCTTTCTAGTATTCGCAAGTTAATACTTACTTTTTCCATTTATTGATTGACAAGTATGTTGCAAGGTGACATTCAACTACATGACGGGAATTTCTTACAGAACAATTACCATGCCAAATATAATATACAAACTGTTTAAACAAGTGTCATACGTGGCTGTTTGTTGTATGTGAGACACTTTGTTTTTTATGACAGTGCGTCAATTTTTATTTGTTGTATAAATGTGAGAACTAGAAATTCTAGAGTTTATATTTACAATAATAACAATATGCATTTGTGTTTCAATCTGTTATGGTAGAGGAGTATTAAATTGAATGTCTCATGAACGTCATTTAATACGTCTGCTAATTAAAAGAATTAATGAAATAAACAAAATGATTAATTATTACAAAATAATAAATTCAGAATGCAAAATATTGAAGGGTTGGAAACACCTTATACTCGTCTTGGTCTGGTCTTGGGCCATTGCTAAAGTAAAATACACCCATCAGTTGAAGTAGTCGCGCAGTGCAATCGTACAGTGACGTTACTGTGATAAAGACCTGCCCTGTGTGCTGACAACAATTGTATCGAATTTCAACTTGTATATATCACGAACAAACAGAGATACACTGGTGGTAGGACCTCTTGAGAGTCCGCGCGGGTAGGTACCACCAACCTGCTTATTTCTGCCGTGAAGCAGTAATGCGTTTCGGTTTGAAGGGTGGGGCAGCCGTTGTAACTATACCTTACAACTTATGTCTCAAGGTGGGTGGCGCATTTACGTTAGAGATGTTTATGGGATCCAGTAACCACTTAACACCAGGTGGGCTGTGAGCTCGTCCACCCACACAGCAATAAAAAAAATACAAACTTTCATTTCAATTTATTAAACTATTATTTACTTATACCTTCATATCTTTGTTTAGCATTAAAGGTAGCTTTCTAACATTGTTTTCAATTTTTTCTATGCGACACTTAATCGTTGAAACGTAAATCCATTATTATTTTTCTAAACAAAAATATTAATGTTTACAAAAAGATGACTTCTCAATCTCAATGACAAATAATAAATATTTGTAGAGGCATCTGTTTGACGCTATACCGACTTCAAATAACGATGTTCTGAAGGCACCTACGTTTGTATGTTTTTGCCGGGCGCCGCACGGAATGCTTGAACCTATAATTTGGGAATTAATATCTAACACATTGCGCGTTTTCTGTCCGTCCCTTGATTTTCTGTTTTTATAGTCCAACTGACACTGTAGCTGCTAATTATTTCTCTGGCATAGATATACTCTCGTGGATTTGTAAGGGCCAGATTTTTTTTTTTTTGTTTATCAAATTAAATTTTGAATGGATTTTTTGCTGCGGTCTTTAAATAGGATAGGATAATTCAAATATTACATTTAATAATAAATGATTCGATGTAGTTGTGAACTGAAGAGAAGTTTGTTTCTTTGTCTGGAAACATTCGTTTTGTTCAAATAAAAAAAAGAAAGTCTATGGTTTTAAAAAAAATATTGAACTCTAATATATCTTTATATTGTTAATCTTGTTCGTATCTGATGATTGTGACTCCATTAATCGTTAGCTCTAGTGTTCTAGGGTAGCTCGAATCGTTGGCATGTTAATGCAAAGTTTCTCAAACCTGAAGTACCTACATTGAATTTGTCCAGAAGTGTCATATAGAGGTCACTCTAATCACTAAAAATCGGGCAAAATATGTAAGCCAACACTGACATAGTGATTCCTACGGTATGTGCTTAATAAAAAATGGGCTTGAAGAGAAAAAAAAATACAACTACCTACTTAATGCATTAAACACCTTACAAGAACGTACAATGAGACATTAATGCAAATCTACAAGACAGTTGATAAGGTTTAGGGACAATGTCGTCACGCCGATTACGGTCTATGTCTATTGTGATAGTGCGACAACTGGTGAATGGGAGAACTGGGCGTCCCGCGGCGTGGTTCCGGTGATTGTGTCCCAGGGCCCGCCCTCGACTCGGTGTGTACTCGAATTTGGGAGGGCTTTGATGGGCTTAAACTTTTTCATAGCATACGGAAAATATATCTATCGGCCTCTGATATAAGTAAACATAGAGGTTAGATCTTAGAGTAGAGCATACTTTTTTATAAATCATTATGAAAGCAAATGAAGAACATTAAAATCAAAAAGTGTAATAGGAGGTCTTATCGTTAATCTCTCGTCGATTTCTTTCGACAATCATCAAATGGGCAAGAACCGTCTAGGAAATAAGTTAAGCGCGTTATACTTACCGATTGATTATTTAAATAATATAATGATAACATTACTAAACTATTTTGCACGTAAAAATAAATAAACAATTTATACATAAGATTGCATTTACAAAAATACCTGCGATAAATACAATGTTTGCTGTAATTGTCTTAAGTCATAAGAGATCACAGCCACTCATGAATATCGGCAGGATACAGGGATTTTCCAGTGTATAAAGGTAATAGTCTCTTAAGTCCTTGCCTAGAAAATGATATTCTTATATCATATCGTTCTGAACCTTGTTCGAATGCTCATGATTTGGAGTGTGTTATTGATTGACAGTGTTAATAGTATTGGAAAAAATTGCCTTTTCTTCTCTGTTGCCAAAGTCTAGTACTAGTAACTATACTTGAGACCTTAGAACTTATATTTCAAGGTGGGTGGCGCATTTACGTTGTAGATGTCTATGGGCTCCAGTAACCACTTAACACCAGGTGGGCTGTGAGCTCGTCCACGAATGTAAGCAATAAAAAAAAAAACTTACTAGGTACAATAATTATCTATAAAAATCTTCTTTTCTTAATTCTCAATTCTAATTTCTTATCTTCATAGATAATTATTGTACCTTTTCATCTGTAGACTCTGAAACTGTAAGCGTAAATTTATTAAAAAAAAAATTCGAAAAAAAAATCTAAAAAAATATATCTATGATTTGAAGCTAAATTTACGCTAACAGTTTCATTATACATGTAAGTTTCGTTTTGGCCAAAACACTAATACCTATTGTAATACCTACCATTAAATTTAAAAAATGTCTGCCTTGGGGACTTTTAATACTGACATTTGACGTCAATTGTGACTTATCTTTTTTTTTTTGCTCAGATGGGTGGATGAGCTCACAGCCCACCTGGTGTTAATTGGTTACTGGAACCCATAGACATCTACAACGTAAAATGCGCCACCCACCTTGAGATATGAGTTCTAAGGTCTCAAGTATAGTTACAACGGCTGCCTCACACTTCAAACCGAAACGCATTACTGCTTCACGGCAGAAATAGGAAGGGTGATGGTACCTACCCGCGCGGACTCACAAGAGGTCCTACCACCAGTAATTACGCAAATTACAATTTTGCGGGTTAGTTAAAGAGACAGAGAACAATAGTGGTTTAAACTGAACAAATCACATACCAACATCGAGACGATATGACTATACCAGCCTGTGTATTTCAGCCCGAGCTTCGTTTCCTTTAAAATCTTTGAAAATACTAGAATATAATTAGATTTTAAACAGCCAATTAATCAATACCAAATCCTATAGAAACGCAAGCGCTATTGATGACGCTAGGAACGTACAAGGTAAGTGACCAAAACCAATCAATGAAATACTTGTTGGGTTTAGTGTTGTATGGATTCACTGCGAATTACTATTGTACATTATGGTAGTTCTATTTTCAAAGATTATTATATTTCTATAATCAGAGATTTAACCGAGACTACACTATAGACGCTATGAATGAATATCAATGTAAGAGTCATCATTATCCTGCCCTTCTCCCAGTCACCTGGGGTCGGCGCAACATGTTTTCTCCTTCCATACTCTTCTATCATATATCATTTCTTCGCTCACTCCCCTCCTACCCATATCGTCTTTCACACAATCCATCCATTTCTTCTTAGGTCTACCTCTTCCTCTAAATCCTTCCACATTCATAGTTAACACTCTCTTAACAACCTCATTTTCATTCCGTCTCATCACATGTCCATACCATCCGAAACGTGCACTCCTCAGCTTCTCTGTCAATGTAATCAATGTAAGAGTAACGATGCAAATATCCACAGAACAAGCTTAAAGACATTCGTCGTACAATGGTAGTACGGAAGACCTTGTAACATCAAAAACGGGTATTGAAGGAAATTACACAGCTCGTAAAGAGGAACGCCACTTGATCGACCATGTCCAAATCTTTTGTTTTCAATTTTTTTTTTCACATCGCCACGATTATGTACTTCGCCGCTCGTGATTGTCTTGTTGTGTTCATTGTGGTCAAATTAAATTATGATTCTTGTCAAACCATGGAAGTGGTGTTTCATTGTTTTATTTTTTAATTCGTCCGTTTGTTTTTAGCAAGTGGACAGCGATAGTGTTTGGGTAAACTATAAATATAAATGTGTATAAGTGACAAAGTTTTTGTAATTTTAAAGAGCAAAAAGACATGTAAGATTGTGTATTTTTAAAACCGCTTCAAAACTCAAATGGTACCTTTCTATTATGGATGACTAGCCGTACTCGCCGCTTCGTTGGGCATTTAAAATGAACATTATTATTTATTGTCATTATTATTATCATATAAATATTAGCCTATCCATTAAGTAGATATACATATTTTCTACATGGATACCAAGTTTCAAGTCAATCGGATGCATGGTTCAGTAGTTATAACGGAACATCCATAAAAACCACTATAGATTTATATATTAGTATAGATTTGGACATTCAATTAGGGTAAACAAGATTAAAATTAAATTAAAGTGCTTGTAATCATCAGAAACGACCTCTTTGGTTACAGTGTATCTTTCACAATATCATTTAGATGGATTCACCTCCTTAAACTCTCGGAGAACAATTTTACAGGGCCTTAGTTATTCTCTTGAAACACCGCTTCGAAGTTGCACTGTGTAAGCTCAATGAATTTCTGCCGGATGTTGGTCCTACATTCGGATATTTTCTCGTAGAGTTGTGAGAGAGATAGAAAATGACAGAGCGACCCGAATTTCCGAGGCTTAAAATTACTAGTAGATAAAGATACCTACTCTAAATATTATACCATGGAACTCTCAAATCTCTTCTATCAATACTTTCGCTCGCAATCTGTTATTTCGCTCCCCTATATTTTATAAGTATTTAGGATAGTTTCACGTCACATGTGGTCGCGATCTTCAGTAGTGAGAGAACGATATAGAAGAAGAAGGATAGTTTCAAAATCATCAGCCGGTTTCAAGGAGCGTGCATTCTTACATATATTTTTGTGATCCACCAGATAAAATTAAATTTTATTTAATAATACAAACATTTTATCCAATTTGTTTAAGACCTCTTCAAGCTTATAAATTTCAATATTTATACATGTCCTTAAAGTAAAGCAAAACACATGTATATGACCATATTATTTTGCCGACATGTTGCTAAATCTGACAGTGACTGTTGGTTTATTTATTTATAAAAAAAAATTTGGGTCTTCATTTGTTCGTTATTCGTTTTTTGTTATTTGGCAAAATATCAAAAAAGGCTGTACTCGCAATCGAACTCAAAGTCGAACAGTATAAAGTACATTTATGTATTATTCGGTTTTTAAGTAACAGATATGTTTACGTTCATATTTTCCGTAGCTAGTCGTTTGATCGCTAATAACGTTAAGCCGCCTGGAGTACTTACATAGATAGTGCTTTGCTATAAATTTCGTGTTTCTGTCTATTTCTATTGCTTTGAACAATGAAGAATCAGTAAAACAATCTATCTCACTAGTGTTATACGATGTGTATACCAGTGTTTCCGATTGGCAATTATAGTGACACAAACGGAGGCCAATTAATCCTCTGTAGCGTTGAAAAATAATCTATCAATATTAAATAATTTTGGGAGTTTAAATATTTCATTTTACATGTGTAGAAAAAAAGGCAATAGAATCTAAGTGCTGACATGACCTTGATACTTCAAAGTAACTGTTATCATGAGTACCATCTCACAAGCCCACGCATTTATGAATTTAAACAAATTTCTGTTAATTTTCAACGTCAAATCGTATTCCACAGTGGCAACTACATTTAATCTCAGTTGTAAAATTTTAATCTAAATCCGGAAATTCCAAACGATTAAGTTTTTAAATTAAAACCCATCTTTAATGGACATAAAACAAGAAATAGAACTGAACTATTATGATAATGTAGCGGTTTCCACTGACATTAAGACGGTTAGTTCCAATTGTGTGCTAATAACGCTTTTTTGCACAAATCCGAAATCCTGAGCCTTGTCATTGTCGGATGATATTGAGCAAAGCGTATATCTGAGCTGCCCACGAAGGACAAAAGACTTTGTTTAATTGTATTAGAGTATAAAATATCTTATAGTAATCGTTGGATTTGGTGATTTATTGTGGTGCAGTTGTCATTAAGTCACGTTTGGTAGGGACGATGGTCGGTCGGTCGGCTGATGGTGTGAAATGAGTGGCCGCCGACCCGTTTGAACATGCCGACGTTACCGTTTTGTACGAGCCAGTTTTTGTAGCGTGCGTTTAAGATGCGACCGCTTTTTTGTTCGATGTTTGTAATGCCGAGTGTGTGGGACTTGACACGTAAGTAACTATTGTTAATTCATTCCTGTTTGTTATTGTCGCATTCCTGTCTTCTAATCTTCTCAGTGGGTCGCGTTTCTGATCCGGTGGTAGATTCTGCGAAGCACTGCTCTTGCTAGGGACAGTGTTAGCAACATTCCGGTTTGAGCCCCGTGAGCTCACCTACACACGTTAGGGTGAAGCTGAAATAGCCTCTCAAGGCTATCAGCATAGGTAGGGAAAAAAAAGTCTTCTAATAGTTTTGGCTGTGCCACTTTCGCTGACCAACTCCTTCCGATTTAAAAAATCGATGTTATTGGCGTTTGATTGTTGTTTTAAAAATATTTGCATTGGTCTAATCGGTAACTATTCTTTACTGATAAGAGATTAAGGTTCCAATATTACTTAGCTGTTATATTAGAATTTCGACCCCATATTCCAAAGTGGATAGGGACAAACCTGTTTATTTTTTAATTTTACTTATTTAACATTAAGCAAGAGTACTGTAGTGGACTTAATGAGAATGATCAGATTGACATAACGATTACGACGATTAGTATTTTTGAAAAAATAAAAGATTTTGTTGTTAAATTAAATATCCAATAATGTACAGTTTACCCATATATGCCTTTATATTCGTACTTATTCATAGAATAATAAATATTTATCAATCATAAAAAAACACACAGATTTTCATTTACGCCGAAAATGAAATACCAATATTAGAACTAAAGATTGAAAAGAGTTCAAATAATTTTGAATTAGTAAATGTTCATTGGAACGTTTTGACGGATTCAAAATATTTCTATTAAGATACAATGGCACAGCATCACGCGATCGTTTGCATGCTCGATTAAGCTGAATCATTAGCGCGAACACATAGTTTATTCGGGACTAATTTCAACCGAGCTTTCAAACGATATGCGTCAGAACCAAGCGAGCTTTTGATATTGAATCACGTGTCATTTTGAAATAAAAAATAGCAGTATCTCTCTTTATCATTCTTTCCGTACCAGTTTCTGCTGTATGAATTGAGGGCAAATAAACAAAGCTCAAGCTTTTATTAACTCATTGCGATTGATTACAGCATCGTAGTATATATGTGTTAATAAATATTGTTTGTGATTTAATAAAGTGACTCTAAAGTTTGAAGTAAGGAAGTATATTTAATATCGATATTCATTATATAAATTTGTTGATTAAATACATTAAAAGTTAACGATTTATTCAATGACCACACGCGATGAAGTTTCTATCTATTAATAGGCGGATACATTTGCATAAAACAAAGTGGCCGCCTACAAAATTGCGTAAAGCATACTGGAATCGTCAGATTATTGACTTTATTAAGTTTATTATGATTAATAAACGATTCAGAGTCGGCGTTACTTTTTAATTAGCATTAGCTATTCCTCAAGCTTCATCATACGTTCTTAATTGAGGAATCTACTTCAATTAGGTAGGTAAAGTTAATTTGGAGAGACATACAATTAGACAATTAGAGAGACTTTTATTTAAATAGTTACGTATGAGCCGACTGGAACATAATTAATACGGAATTCAGTGGGCAGTTGTTTAATGAAAATACAGCAATTAAATATAATATGAACATATACTTAGGTTTATATAAATTTATTTAAAAATCAATCCTTAAATCAAATTTTTGTGACTCTGTTTAAAAATACCTATGTTTGAAATGTTAATAAAAAAAATCTATTATTAACTTGTAAACTAATTTGCACACTTGGCTATTATAATTTGAACGGCGAAATTCATCATCCTTGCAGGTGCATTTTCACTGGGACGGTTTTTAATTTAAATCCATTAAAACATGTAAATACACCGTGAAATTAATAAACTGAACATAATACGATCCACATTTATTCTCCTCTCATGTTTTATTTGGATTTTGTCCGCTTTTCTGAATGTTCCCGCATTATTAGAGTAGAAACAGGTTGTCCTTTGACAGTTGTGTCATCAACACGAGATGGTTGCAACCCTGTCGTTATTTTCTCATCTACACCTGAATTTGTTTGCTAAAGAGTTTTATAATGGTCGCCTTAAAACAAAAACTTTTCAACAAATTAGGGTACGATTGTCGTTATCTAATACTCTTTAGTTCGTCTGTTTGTATGACGATCGTGCTTGAAGCATAGATTTTTTTAAAGTAGTCTATTTAATTTTTTCGTAGCGGTAGTGGCGATGTTATTAATGTATGAAAATAACTAATAAGTAAACATGGTCGAAAATTAAATAACAATAATAATATTTTTGTAAGTCTGTCTTGGGAGATTAAATCATTGTGCATTTAGTCCGGAATTGTAAAGAAAACTGCCGAGAATGTTTTATTCAATGCTATGCTATAATTCAAATGCCATCACGAACATTACTTCTAAGAAATTTAATTCAATTTCTTTGTCAACAATAAATAATAAACATCAGAAACTTCGTCTTTGTTATTTAGTGGAACTGATTTCGCATCACCACAAACAACACTAGATTGATTTTGGCACAATAGCGCTGTCAACTTGAGCGAATGAATAAAACGCAAAACGCGGGCTCTGTATTGTTGTTATAACAAAATAAAGTCGTAATGAGTAGGAGTGCTCGGTGCTCAGCCGATTGCGAACAAAACGTTGTTCGATTGAATTAAAATTGCTTCAATATTGCGGCTTTAAAACGTTGACGTTTGACAGCCGTTGCTGACGCCTGTCGAGATGACGGACGCACGCATCAGTGGGACCGACCTCTTTAATATGCATTGAATTGTTTGATATAACTCGGCAGTGTGAATTTATAACAATGGTTTTCACGATAAATTAAGAAGATTGTTTACTTATGTTTCTAATTTTATTCTTGAGCGAATTATTTATAAATCTAATCATATATTTAAAGGATTTATATTCTGAAGCTTTTTTACGAAATAAAGCGTTTG
The DNA here is from genome assembly GCF_030269925.1 of Bombyx mori. NCBI lineage: Eukaryota > Metazoa > Arthropoda > Insecta > Lepidoptera > Bombycidae > Bombyx > Bombyx mori. The sequence goes on from NC_085111.1 coordinate 13,747,445, forward strand.
AATATTAAAGCTTTAATTCGACAAACAGAATTAAACAAATAATATTCCTTCTTATAGCTTAAGTACTTCAGTAATTAAATTGAGATCTTCGTGAATCGTAGACGGCGTAATCGTAGACCATAAATTAGTGCTAAAAACCAGTCTTGGAAACTGGTATAAATAAATTATTTAATGAGCCAGGCCTATCTGTCTTGTTTGTTGGCAAGTTTTTGTGTAATTTCGATTCTAGTAGGAGTATTGATCAAATTAATTGCATTAGCACAAGTAAATAATATTATGATAAATTATGAAAAAGCTAATTATTATTTTTATTTTGGCCCCATGCTTAGATTGTCATTTTTGTTTTCAGTTATTGGTTGTTAATCCTTTACACCTTCTAATTCGACACCGTGCATTCCTTCATGTTCCACGCATCTATCGTGTTAATTGTCCGATTGAGTTTGACTTGAAAATTTAACTTTGAAACTTTCTATTAGGATTTCTGGTTTAGGGCATAAAAATCACGTCAAACTACAATAGGTTAGTAGGTTTTTCGTATACAAATCGAAGGGTGCAAATAATTATTCTATTCAAATTGTTGTTTTAAATGAAAGTATTCTGCTTCAGGGAGATTTAGCTTGGTATTTAGCTGTAGTTGTAATTAATTAACTTATTCCTTTTTGAATGACGATTTAGACCTTAACTTAGACGTGTATATAACATTTTTTGGATTGTTATTTGTAGTCAAGATAAAAATATTTACGTTATTAAAAAAGATGAACAAAATTATCATGTGAAATCGCCTGCGAAACAAGCGTTTAATAGTTATTTTTTTTGTTTTTGTTCGTTGTTGATTCCAATTTTCAAGACCATTACTCACTGTATCTGGCAAAAATCTTATTATGGCATAACCGAAGAAGCGTTTACTTTTAGTAATGAATTAAAATTTTAATACGATTATGACTTATAATAGTTCTTGTCAGGAAGTAGCCATTATGTAGTGGGCTTAGAAAACTGATTTAATTCCAGATAGCCTCTGCATTAGTCCGCACAATTAATGAAATAAATAAATAAAAAATAAAAATGAAAAAGGGATTTCCAGTTTAAGTAAAGTTAAAATAATTTAGAGTAATTTTCACGTCAGTGCGGGACAAGGCAGATCATATTTTCACATGTTACCGGGTGTCGGCATCGGTAAAACGCTGGACGTCGAGAAATGTGTGTAGTTAGTGCCGAGACTTTTGTCTTGTTTGTTATTAACAACAATGAGCCGGTACGAGACGTCGCGGTGGGGCCGCAAGAAATTTACGTACTTTCAATGCGACCGATTTGATATTTCTTTTTCTAAAACTAAATAGGCAAACGATCTTTGTGCTCATTTAATGTTTAGCAGTTATCAGGCACCGCGTCCTTAATGTATGAGTCATTAGGTTTATTTATGTTGCAGTAGTATTCGAATATGTCTTCAGATTTTGTACGTATTGCCACCATATTTTAACGGTGAACAAGAAGTATACTGTTAATTGTAATAAAATGGTAGTGTTAGATTAAAATAGTGGCGATTTAAGGTTTTCTTGTTTATGTCCGAAAGGGAAGTTTTGAGGTTAAAATTTGTTAATGTAATTAACGTGAGATTAAATTAAATTTAGCAGCGTCCGTATGATAAGAAACTTGTCTAGTTTAAGAGTGTTTATTCTTACATCTTTATTTTGATAATTAATACATTACTTTCTAGTACAAGAATTTAATTTAAAACCGACGAAATGAACTGATTTAATAAAAGGTATAAAAAATAATACAAAAAAAAGTTTAAATAGTTTGAAGACATGTTTTCATTTTCTGTAACAATTTTTGTGGAGTGTAACTTTCTTGTTGTCGTACCGGAGTCTTGTCTGTGGAGTCGTGTAGCGGGAGTGATTAGGCGCGCACAGCCCTGTAATCACGCCCCTGCTGCCCGTGCGTCTGCGCCGACGCATCTCTGCCCGCGTCCCGCTCCCCTCTAGCCCCACATCATGCTTCGGGGCGAATATCTCCGCTTCGAACAAAAAAAAGAAGACAGCCTTCGCCTGCGTACTCCGTTAACGACCCGACCTGTTTTCGTCGATGCCGTGTGGGAAGATTTAGCGAATTTGAATTTCGATTGCAGGACCCCGGTCCAAAAGGTCCATCCATCATGAGAATTGATGGATTTGGGCCCCAAAAAGACGCGTTAAAGTTTGCGAGATGAAAGCGAATGCTTTTGAGTAATCCATTGGTAAGTAAGCGAACCTATTATGTTTTGTTGTGGTCTTTTTTAAGTCTTTCGTTGATTTGATTTTTATGTTTGTTCCTTTTTCCTCTATGTCTAACAAAGCGTTTAATGTTCTTTGCCCTGGAAAAAGGTAAACTTATATTATGTATAACTGAAGAGAGGAGTATTTGAGAAACACTTTCATTTGTTCTTAAGTAGTAATTAAATTCCATATATAAAACAAATATGCCGCCGCTAACCTCGAAGTCAAAAAACAGTAAAGGGCACACTGCATTTTGAAGAAGCCTAATTAAATAAGTATTTGCAGCAGAAACAGCAGATTGCTGGTAGCGACTACTAGTGATTCAAGTGAAGTTATCGCAAGTGTGCTTTAACCTTTAATTTGTATTTGTACTAATTCAGTAATATATTAATTGTACAGGCTTTTTAATTTTCGCCCAGTAGTAGAAATTCGGTCTTAATCAATAACGCTTCGAGATTCCAATTTATTATATGTATTAAATTTCCTCTTTTATTTTCTTTCGGGAAACGGTGGAAAACTGTTTATAAGAACATTAAATCCAGTTGGAGATCTAAGGCTGGCATAGAACGAAGTCGGGTACAAATAAAATAGAAATTTGATACGTGCATATTCAACTAACTTGAGACTCATATTGTAATATAATAACTAATATTCAACAACTAACTTAACTATACTTGAGACCTTAGAACTTATATCTCAAGGAAGGTCCGCATTTACGTTGTAGATGTCTATGGGCTCCAGTAACCATTAACACCAGGTGGGCCGTGAGCTCGTCCACCCATCTCAGCAATAAAAAAAAAGTATGACACTAGAAGGCGCTATAGGGGTGCGTCACATGAGACGGTTGAGGACATACCTTAATTAAACCAAAGCATCGGATATGTGAAGCAAATTAAGTTTCACGTAGTTTTGTTAGCCCACAAAGGATAAGTGCTATCATCAAACCTATTTTTTTATGTTTTAGAGATTACTGGTGGCCCAGAGGCCTTTCCAGTTTTACCAGGAAAGGTAGGCGAGCAAGAGCTCAGTCAGGAGGTGTGGGATTTGCTAACAGCTACCCGAGCGCCTCCAAAGGAGACCTAACAACTCAAGAGTAGCTGCTTCGCGAATGAATCTACTACCGGATCGGAATCGCGATCCGCTAAGAAGATCCGGCGAGAAACTCAGCGAGCTGATGATTAGGTTAGGTGTGATGTCTATTGGCTTCTAGTAACCGCTTTACACCAGTTAGGCGATCAGCTCGTACCTTCATCCGTACAATAAATAGAACTAATTATTCATATATTAATTAGGTACATTGCGTGCGATCTTGATATTACGAAATTCAACTTTTCGGACAAATTTTTTAATTAAATACTGTTTGAAAATCACGTTCTTATTTAAACCATTTTTTTCCAGAGTATTTTGTATACGGAACGTTGATAAGGCGCCTATGTGTCTGCTAAAATATTTGTAAGCATACATATATTCTGGTTGGGAGTAAGAAAATAATACAAATTACAAAGTATTTTCCGTGTCCATTGCGCATTACATTTTCTATTCATTTATTGAACCTACTGATGGTATGATACCAATTCCTGAGAACTAACTGTACTGATCATCCAGATTCAATTAAATTTTTAAATAGAATAATAAATACACTACTGCGTCAATGAAAGTACAACGAAGAGTCGCTTTTATGTAAAATACGGTAAACCAAACTAAGGCAGTCAAAAATATTGTATTGGATTGCAACAGTGCATGTAAAATGCAGTATCTTCGGACAAAACCATTCACTTTATGGTAAAGCATCTGCTAAATTTCACGCGTACCTTTTCAATTACACATCAGCTAAGTCGTATATCGTTCAGTTGCAATAAAAGTTTGTATTTAGAAAGAAAGCAGCATTGGACGCGCTAGATCCGTTGGTGACATTGATCATTAATAGCGTTCCACACATTTGCTGGACATTTATAGGATTATCTCCCTTACGGTCATTGATTTTATGATCAGTTTGGTCAGTTCTCGGTGCGAGAGCAGGTGGGTTACATTCGGCGAGCGCGAACGTGTCACGCATACTTCTCGGTGAACGATGAACAATTCTTTAGACTTGGTTATTAAAATATTTGTTGTTCCGATGTTATTTATTTGTATACGAGGTGAAGCTTTGTACCGCGCCGACAGACGTTTGCCCCGATGTAGGTGGCGGCCCGATGTTCGGCTGCCATTGTGAACGGCTGTGACCAATCGTTGTATGCGAGATAATAACATCGCTAAATTCGTTTTATTAATATACATTTGAGGAAAAAAACACAACTTTAATATTAAACAGTGCAAACATCTTGCACAATACAGTTTATGTTTTTGTTGAATTTTTCAATGTAGCACAACGAAACAATTTGATGTAAGTTATTTATTTTGTTTCTATTTGTTTATGCGGTACGTTATATGTATAAGACATTTAACGCGGTCAATTGAAGGTGTCCTTCCTTCATTTGAATTTACTATTTACAATATCTATGCATATGTAGATAGATTACTTTTTTAATAAACATATAAATAAATAGGGGTAAATATTAAGTCGTCGTGGCCTAAAGGATAAGACGTCCGGTGCATTCGTATGAAGCGATGCACCGGTGTTCGAATCCCGCTGGCGGGTACCAATTTTTCTAATGAAATACGTACTCAACAAATGTTAACGTTTGACTTCCACGGTGAAGGAATAACATCGTGTAATAAAAATGAAACCCGCAAAATTATAATTTGCGTAATTACTGGTGGTAGAACCTCTTGGGAGTCCACACTTGTAGGTACCACGACCCCGCCTATTTCCGCCGTGAAGCAGTAATGCGTTTCGGTTCGAAGGGTGGGGTAGCCGTTGTAACTATACTGAGACCTTAGAACTTATATCTCGAGGTGGGTGGCGCATTTACGTTGTAGATGTCTATGGGTTCCAGTAACCACTTAACATCAGGTGGGCTGTGAGCTCGTCCATCTAAGCAATAAATAAAAAAATATAAAAAGTTTTTGTTATGAGGATCAATAAAAAGTATACTCATTTACCTATATACTTTATGCTCTTGACTGTAAGAATGTCAGATGTGTCTGTATAGAAAATCAATTAACAGGAATCGATTATTACTAGTGAATCTGAAACATACGGACCGGCTTCTGAGCCCGCCGATGCCTAGCTGCATAGAACGAATCAAAGCAATTATTACTGACCCGAGCGGGAAAATTAAATTGGACCTCGGCTTGATGCGCTCAAACGAGACTGTTAAAACATTATGAGCCATACAATTTTTATCTCCCTCTCGGATCTTTTAACAGGGAGGCGCGGATCCAGCAGACGATGCGGCGCAGTCAGAAAGAGATGCATCTATATGTGGGAATGCAAAAGAGGAAACGTCCGACCGACGGAGCCATCAGAGGTCGAATATAAATGTGGAATGTTTATGGATCTACCGTTTTATTTTAGCCTTATGCCGGCAAAGCATTAAAATATTGTTTCAATTGAAAGCGGCAGATCAGACGTTGCATCTAATGAAGAATAGTCGATAAAAAATCTACAACAGTTGATTGAGGTCGATTTGCGAATGGTTCGGCGATGCTTCTCAGAGATAACTGTGACTGATAGGCAACACTACCCGTGTTACGAATCTTGATACCACTCTAATATCTCTGACTTGTAGAGCAAATTGAATAAAAAAATGGTAATGATATGAACAAATTATGAAATCAGTGTACTTTTTTAAACATACGGATATTTGATCGTTTATTTGGATATTTATTTGATTAACTGTTGATATAGAAAAGGGTTCGGTGTTGATTTAGAATGTTTGATTTTGAGTTTAAAACGATTGTTGGACTGCGCAGTTGTGTTGCGAGTTGAATAAGCAAGAGACGACCGCCCGCGCACAAAGGCTTTGTCACCACGACGAAGCTTTCATTCGGCGCTTTTGGCATAGCGGACCGAGATGCTTTGTGGTGCGATTAGTCGCGGCGCCGAGTGGCAGTGCCGGCCGCTAGTGTTGTGACACCAGCACAGAGCATCACACACGCCGACACAAACGCCGACTGTTTGCATTGTACTACGTGCCGTGACATATCGTTTGTCGGACGCTGGCGACGCTCCGCCTTGACTCACCATGTTTTATGACCCTAAGCTTTGTTCCCATTCAATGTCTTAGATATAAAGGAGTCGCTTTAACAATTACACGAGGCTTAGGTACCCATTAAAACTATACTTTTATTGTTTTTGATTTAAAATACACCAATGAATAATATAATCTATTTATGTACATATATGATCAAAACATATACAGGATTGTTGACTTTGTGCGTCTTTTATGCCTGCTAAGCTACACAATGGCCAACCAATTTGTATTAAAGTTTTTATTTGTCTTAAGTCGGGAATAAATCGGGGATACATGCTCGTACCAAATAATAGTAAAAATATGTAATTGTGTGATTAAGTGATTAATTAAGTCATTTTTCATTTATTCTTTATTGCATTCGGAATAAAATAGAAAAAAAAAAGAATAATTGTACAATGTTATTGTATAATTATGTATGTTATTGTATATAATGTAATTGTACAAATAAGCAACTTGTATATCCCGTCTGAATGTAAGAGTAATAATAAATAAATTCATTCAATCATAGAAAAGTACTTTTTAATTTGTTATCTTTAAAAATCAGTGTAAATGGTTACTCTAACAATTGAAAAACCAGCCCGCAAGTTGATAGTGGGAGTGAAAAACAACCAAACAGTATTGCTGAAAAAAAGTTTGACTGTTTTCGGCGTGTTTTCATTGAACTGTAATAGTTAATTCATTAGTGGAAGCATATAAGTGTGTTGTGCTTGTTTTTGAATATGTCTATAGATTAGTTTTCTTTTGTACTCGAATTGCGAAGAGGTTTTTTTAATACCGTTTAATTTTAATATTATAAGTAAATTGTACGAAATGTTCATCATGAAGTTTAGACTACAGAGCATCTGTAAACTAAGCTCTAGTTGATTGATATGCTGTCGCAAGTGAGACAAAATCGAAGGGAAATTTTCCTTTCTATCGCTTCCGACTACCGCTTAACATAGCTGAAATGCTAATGAAATATAATAATAGCAAATGGCCTGTCATCTCTTAACTTTGAAAATAAAAATGGGTATCATTCTAAACGCATGGTTTACGATGCATTTCTATCATGTCCACAGATCGTGTATCACTGTTATCGTCTCTCGTTTACCATCGGAGATCGTGTGAGACGTTGATTAGCTTCTAAAATAGATTATAATTTTGTATTTTTCGTTCAGAATTGACACTAATATCGATGTGCTCTCAACAAGAATTTTTTAGTGGCAATTTGCTACTGATGCGTCGGCGCCCACAAAGAAATAGTGACAGTCGCATTACGACGATTTTTTAATTAAATATTTAATACTGGAAATGCCCTGCGGATACTAATTCGAATTGTAAATGGTCGCTGACTGTTGAAGCTTCCATTATGTGAATGATTAGAAAATTCTTGTGATGTCACGAATTATTTACTAACAGACAGCAGACGACCCGAACGTCCGACATATTCTAATCAATAAGTATTAACAGTCGTTCGTGACCACGAAAACTGTATTAAATATTCGAAACGTCAGAATTAATAAAGAGTGTCCCAAAGTTAACGTAAAATTTGAATTTACCGCCATTTTTGCGGAACATTATTGGCAACCCTGAAAAAATATTATGAATTACAAAATTAATGGATAATTCGAGTAAAATTAATCTGAGCAATGAAGAATATTTTTAGCTTGATGAATTTGGAATCGCCAAAACCACCACATATGATTGTCGAACAACCAATGCACAACGTGTCACTCGTAGATAATACACATAAATTAGTTAGTGTCACTATTTGGTACGGATTTCAAGTTCGAAGTATCATTGAACCACACTTTTTGGAAACTAAGGTTGGTTAAACAGTTTTTATTTTTATTTTTTTATTGCCTTTTTAGGCAGACGAGCATACGGCCCACCTAATGGTAAGTGGTTACCGTCGTTCATGGACGTCAGCGATGCCAGAACCAGAGCCAAGCTGCTGCCACCATTAAGTACTCTCCGCAAACCTCGTTTAAAGAAGGACATGTCATAGCGCTCGGGAAACACTGTAGAGGGGAGTTCATTCCAAAGCCGGATGGTACGTGGCAGAAAAGATCTTTGGAAGCACACTGTCGATGAACGCAGCGGTTCCAGATTATATGGATGAACTCTGCTCCGTTGGCGGGAGGTGTTTGTCAACCGGTCACCGATGCCGACGCATACATCAACGTGAATGTTGGCAATCACCTAAAGCAGGGGCTCCCAAACTTATTTTGTGTACTGGTCACTTTGAGAATAAATAATTTTTTAGCGTCCCCGTTTTTTCACCTACTTAAAATTCACTATAGCGAGAGCTCAGTCGGTGTCCTTCTAGATGAAATTACAAATCGCTTCTTAAGCCTCTATACAACGCACCCATTTTATGTGTCTCTTACCGCCCCCCTTTAGGCCTGCAGCGCCCACAAGAGGGAGTTTTCACTTTGGGAAAGGTTGCCCTAACTAAAGTAATGAAATCGAAGCTTCAATTTTAAACAAAGTTAAATTAACTTTGCCATCTGGGACGCATAGGACGCATGCTAAAACAGGCAGGACGGTGAAACCAGCCGGATTTCCTACTTGTGAAGAAACTTAAGGCAATTTTTTGTACACAATAAGGTAATGATGCATTTCAAAGGTGCAATTATCGTTACATAATAATAAAATACAGTTGAGATTTCGGTATCTTATCTCATAGTGAGCGACTCATATTGTATTACACATATTGGGTCTCCGGCAACCACTTCACATTATGTGATCCGTTCATTGTCTACCTTCTAGTGACGTAAAGATAAAAGAATAAACATAAATAAAATAATTACAAGTTTGGCTTTATTAAATATTGACTACGTAAGACGATGCGACAATCTTTAAAATTGTTTTGTAACTACCTTCTCAAAAGTACAAAACGACAACAATGAGGTCACAAAAAATATATGAAAATTAAACTCATTTCAATAGGGTTGACTGTAACTAATCAGAAAATGATGGAACTCGTAATTCACGTCGCCAAAGCAATTACTATCGCATTATCCATTGTGGCACCACTGCGGAACAATATGGAGAAATGTTGTAATGTAAATTTTACAATATTTAATGTACCCAAAAAGTAAGGATAAACTGAATAGTCGAGCTCTGCGTCGTGACTGAGATTTTGCCTGTTTTTTTAATTGTCTCGAAATTGAGGTGTTTTTAATTTCGTGTGATTTTATTCTGTTATTACTGTGTGTCATGAACCGCAATGGGCACAAATCGGTCCATTGTAGATTGGCATTTTTGAAGCTACTATTAGCACATTTTCTTGTTGATAAGTGATGGGAAATGACGTTTTTTTTATTTATTTTTATTGCTTAGATGGCTAGACGAGCTCACAGTCCACCTGGTGTTATGTGGTTACTGGAGCCCATAGACATCTATAACGTAAATGCGCCTTGTACCTTGAGATATAATTTCTAAAGTCTCAAGTATAGTTGCAACGGCTGCCCCACTCTTCAAACCGAAACGCATTACTGCTTCACGGCAAAAATAGGCAGGGTGGTGGTACCTACCCGCGCAGACTCACAAGAGGTCCTACCACCAGTTTTTTGGTCAAAGTCGTTCATGGACATCGGCTTGTTTAAGGCAAGGATGTCTTCTAGGTTCGGTTTGAAGAAGAGCCTCTGGTGACTCTCGGAGACTATTGGCACGTAATTGGAACGTATCATTTCCAAGGTGTTAGTTAGTACTACGCAATTGAGACTTCAACTTTAAGCTTCAAAGCGAACGGCTGCCATCTCATTTGCTTGGATTGACTGATTCGAAAACTCTCTTTAGATCATATCAATCTTAATCCTGGTAAGAAACTCAGTAGAGTATATTACATTAACGGTTGCAATTCTTCACTTCTTAAGAGATAAGCCTGAAGCGAGGATGATATTGCGTGTAATCAGAACAGTCAAGTGAAGTTGGCCATAGCATTCCCGGTGTTTTTACGAAAAAGAAGGTGCTTCAAGTCACTAGCTTCGGAGTCAGGAAGAGCCCTTTTGGCGGTCATAATGGATTTCGGAAGCATGCAGCGTAGGATTGGTACACGTTCAAAACGACCCGAGGTGTTCTTGGTTATGTGATAAAAATCCAACGTTAGGTATACCAGCCGTATTATTAAACATATTTAGACCATTATTTCGAATACCTATCTTTTTCAATCGGACTATCCATACTTGTACTAAAGTTATTATTTGTAGTTTGTTGGTGTCTATTATTTGCTGTTAAAATAAAAATGGGAATTTTTAAATGCGAAATGGGAATAATTTAACGCAAAATTATTAAAACTAGAGGTCCCGCAGTAGTCGAAATTCGACTATAATTAATTGGAATTGTAAGTTTGTACACTATTATGATTGTATTTTATACTTCTATAATCACAAATTTCTAAAATATTAACAAAGACAAACGATATTTAATCTATTCTCAATTTGACAACAGACGTCAAGAACAAAAGTTTGACAATAGATAGTATGCATGCGTGTGTGCGTCAAATACATGGTATGTAGTGTGTGTAATGTTTTCTTTATTGATTTAATGTATCTTTTATGCATTATTTAAAAAAAAAAATAGCATTGTGCACTTCTTCTCTATATTCTCTATAAGTGTGGAAAATTTCATACTCCTCCGTCCGCGCAATTTTCGTAAAAAGGGATACAAAGTTTTTGCTTCACGTATTAATATATAGATATGACGTCTAAGTTGTGATGTTTCAAAAACTTTGATATTTTATCTCAAAGTTGGTAGCGGTAATCACGTTGTGATATTAGTGGGTATAAATAGGACACATAAATGGCCTTCAATGAGATATGAGATTCGTTTAAATAAGTTAATAAATAAAACAATGAAAACGGTCAACGTAATTTACTATATTTTTCTTTTTCTACGAACATACATTTAATAAGTTACTAGTTTTATAATTTATCTAAATGAAATAATTTATTTAATTTTACATATTTACAAACACGAATTTAATGCTTACACTAAGATATCACAGTTCAACAAATAAAGTCTACAATATAGCGAACATTCATTTATGTAAGCGCCTACATTGACTACTGAAGCGACAGCGGGTAGTTTAATTTAATAAATATTTATCAATAAGTCCGTAAGTATGTGAAATAATACTTAAACTTGTAAGAGGCATGATCACTTCGCGGAAACTTAGTCAAGAGTCAGTTATAATCGTCGTGGCCTAAAGGATAAGACGTCCGGTGCATTCGTATGTAGCGATGCACCGGTGTTCGAATCCCGCAGGCGGGTACCAATTTTTCTAATGAAATACGTACTCAAGGTGGATGGCGCATTTACGTTGTAGATGTCTATGGGCTCCAGTAACCACTTAATACCAGGTGGGCTGTGAGCTCGTCCATCAACCTAAGCAATAAAAAAAAATTTAAAAAAAGTCAAAGAGCGAACCCGCCTGCTGTAAGAAGCTGAGATTGCCAACACATAGTTCCTGGTTCGGAGGAATAATCAGTGGCCACGATTATTAAGTTCTTGATGAATGCATCTGATGAATCGTTAAAATGTATTTTCGATTATTATTTTCGAATTTTAATACTGAAGTGCTCTTTTATTACATAACTCCAGTAACAATGACTCCTTGTTTTATTATTATTCAAAAGTTAATTTAATAAATATTCGCAACAGAAGTTTTTCTCGACGAGCTTCGGACAATCATATTATATATTACGTTATTGTTGTTTTAAATTTAAATTTAATTTTTGAATATAAATAATTGAATTTTTATAATTTTAATTCTGGAGCCCGCTGCCGCCTCTCCTGTCACTATATTGGTGCCCTAAACAGTCATTCAAATAACTTAGACGAATGAGTTTTGCCCCAAAAATGTCACCCGTTTCCTGAAACAAAGCGTTTTCTACAGTGAGGAAATGTGTGACAGACTTTATGGGTTTATATTGAAATAGATTAACATTTATTGAAATTCATTAATAATTATTTTCCTGATTTTCTCGAGCCGGAGATATAATTAAAAGTAATTTCTCGGTCAATCTCATATTTGTTATTTTTAATAAATATATGTAAGTGTAGATTAATATTTAAAAAAAAAAACAAAATCGTCATTAGTTAGTTAGTTAGTTAGTTTGAATAATACAGAAATATCGACTTACAAATCGGTTACCACGAAAACTACAATTTCCAAAATGTTGATAATTACAGAATTAAACTTTTAATTATGACGTAAAATTTGTAAGAAAATAACTAGTGAGCGTAGTCGACTTGCTTGTCTTAAAACTCTGATAGTGGCATTAACGTTTGTCTACGAGAATTGTGTTTTTTGTAGATGTGTACAACTTCTGTTACTTTATAACTTAAAAGATTCATCGATCATCAAATCAATATTAAATTTTCTGCTCACAGCGTTTTTACTAGAGTATGCCAAAAGAATACTCGAAAACACATCGATCGATGATACTTTACAGCGTCTCCATGACTCTACATAAACATTTCAAATTGATATGGACTTTGTCTTTATAATTGACTTAAAATTATATTCTAAAGGTCGAGACCCCGCGAGAAAAAAAACCACATGCCAGTTCGGGTATCAGGGAAACAGTGTTATGCTAGTGCCATTGTTGTAGTTTCGCCGAATCTCCATAAGACTTTACTGACTGAATATAGCTTTTAGGAATTGCAAAACTTCCCCAAAAACTCATAAGTAGAAAATTTGCTGGATATAGAAGAACTATCATTAAGAAATATACGTTTACTCTTTTACACTCTCAATCTCTCTTTTTTCTAGTATAATAATTTATAGCACATATTCTAGACACTTTATTAAATTTATGTACATCGTTATAACAAGCTAGTAATTAAATAAAACAAAAATTAATCATAGGAACGATTTTAAAATACATAGACTTTCTACATAAAAAAAAAACAATTTAATAAGAATGCAAATAAATATTTTGATAAATTTTGTTTTCATTCGATTCACTCACCTTTAAACAACTAAGATCCCGTGGCTCTAATGTTCGACGTCACATTTCTAACATCTAATACTATTTACGTAGCGAACTGTCCATATGTGGTCCTTATAATTAGTTACTTGAGATCTTCTTAATATACACACTGGCTCCTGTGGAACAAAAAAGTAAATTTAAATATTTTTTAAACAACAATTTTATAAACATGTTTTTCGAGTTTAGAACTTGTTTAAAGTTACGTTTAGCATGTCTAATTTTGATTTCTTCAACCAGTGAAATGTTGTAAGTGGATTGAAAAAAACATTATTGTATTTTTAAGACACTGTGTTTCATCAAATTTTAATTACCCTAGTTGTACTCGTTAGTTAATACTGCAAAATTAAACGAAAGTTTTTTTAATTTGCATAGCGAATATAAGGTACAGATATTTTTCTTATTGCTTAGATGAGTGGAGGAGCTCACAGCCCACCTGGTGCTAAGTGGTTACTGGAGCCCATATACATTTACAACGCAAATGCGCCACCCACCTTGAGATATAAGTTCTAAGGTCTCAGTATATTTACAACGGCTGCACGGCAGAAATAGGCGGGGTGGTACCTACCTGTGCGGACTCACATGAGGTCCTACCACCAGTAATAGCAGTAAGTAACAGTTATGTTGTCTTTACTACGAAATTGAATCTAATTATTATTTAGCGTTTGTTCAGGTTATTAATACTTCAAGTACTTAAAGGTATGATTTTCAAGCTTTTAAGAAATAGTTAAATTTGTTAGGTGTTTTTTTTTTGTAGATCTCGCTTTAATCAGATTTCCTTAATTGTTTCTATTGTAAGCAACATCATAACTGTGTTCTCAGCAATAACAACCATATCGGCTAACCATCAAACACAAGCAAAAAATATAAATAAAATAACAATGTCTTTGCTGAAATGAGTAAACAAGATGAAAATGTGAGTTTCCAAAAAGAGAAGCTTTTATCACTTATTAAAAATAAAGATATCGGTTTTTAAAAAAAGCTATTTTCGACTTTTATAAAAGGTTTAGTGAGTACTAATGTCGGATTTTATTCTTAAAGTTTTGGGTTGGACAAGTACGGTCCACCATTTTTGCTTTTACTGATCAATACGTTTATAGATGTCGCTACATAAATTTCGCTGCCCATCTTTAGAGATAGCCTCGAAGTCTCAACTTTATTATGTAACGGCTTTCCCGCCCTTCAAATTAGAACGCATGACTGTTTTGTGGCAGAAATTGGCGAGGCGGTAGTGTCTACCCGAACATATTTACAATACGTCTTATCTTCTACGTGCTACGCCCTATGAGACCGCAAAATCGTTTAACATTTTCTTTATTTCATAAAGCACATTCAGATTTATTTTTCAGACCATGGTATTAACCCCCATATTTATATCGAAATTTCTACAGAAAATTACTTCGTAAGTGTATAAAAATTATGAAGGTTCGGTGTGTTTGCTGATTTTATATTTTTTACGTTTATTTATTCGAAAGGGTGATTGATGATGACGACTCTTAAAAAAAATAGTTTCAATTTTTGGCACTTTGAACGGACCGTTGCTAAATATAGCAAAGGCTTAGAATAGAACTGAATAATGTAGGTTACAATTTTTTATCTCAAATTTAAAGTCAATTGCTGCAGTTTTTCTTTCAAAATTACAGTTGAATTGCATCGACAAAAACTTGAACGTTGCAGTTTGTTTAAACCACATTTATTAAGAAATCTAACATCGTTTTATCAGGGTTTTTAATAGCTTTGCTTGATTCTTTTCAGATTAGATGATATGAAAGAGATAAGGATCCCGGTACGTAATGAAGACGTACGATTAACTTGAAAATTTGCAAACATATCAACGACCGATGCCTATACAATAATTAAGATAATTATTAAAATAAGAGTATATTTATTTTTTGATTTTATTTTACTATTAAGGCACGTTATTTTGGTGTTAAGTATTTTGTGCTGTGTTAGATACAAACTTTTAATATATTGTGTTATTTTTGACCTTGTGTTTTGATTTTCTATTGCACCAAAAATCATTTCGCAATAATGAGTGCAGCACAGTAAGTGTTGCCATCTACCTTGTATAATTAGTTTTTGATATCATTTGATTAATTGTTTGTCTACTTTTTTATTAGAATTAACCTTATTTGTTACGGTCGGAAGATGCAAACACCTACTCCTGCAGGGGAGAACTCGACATATATTTAATGCAATTTTCAGAATAGCACCAGCTTCTGATTTTCTAATGAGACCAGTTTGAATAGTAAGTACAGGAAATATATGACTAATTTTAATAAAAAATAAATAAACTGAAATTAAATACATTGAAATCACGCCTTATACTTTAACATCAGAGAATTTAATAGAGGAAAACTATGCAACTATTCGAATTGCTCATTTCAAATTACTAATGCATTTTCAAATTTTCCCGCATTTTTTTGTTTCTTTTGTTTTTGATATTTCGAAAAAAAATATATATAAATTGATAACAAACAATAAAGCTCGTTAACAAGATAAAGAAAAGAAAAGCGGTTCACAAACTGAAGAGAAAATTATACTTAAGTTTTTATCTATTTATTTTAAAGAGATTGTTGTCAAAAATGTCACATATGTACCTACCTACATTCATATTATTTAGATGCAAATATATTCTCTAAATATATAATCTAAATATAGTCTATTATCAAGTTACTCCAAGTGAACGATAGATAATTAATGTACTGATATTTTCCCGCAGCCGAGAGGGTAAGATGCTGAAGAAGGTAAGTGTCCCGGTGACAAAATACCTATGCCATAAAAGTGCCAATTCCAATTAAATAGTGATATCATGAAATTCGATTCCTATTAATAATATCTTTGTGGATTATCTATCCTTCTAGTTGTTTAAAAAGCCCAAAGAAAACCCCGATTTTGAAACATTCTTTATTGGTGCTCCGCTTGCATTGGTCTTAGCGTGATGTTATAGGTATAGTCTAAAGTCTTCCTCGATAAATGGGCTATCTAACACTGAAAGAATTTTTCAAATCGGACCAGTAATTCCTGAGATTAGCGCGTTCAAACAAACAAACCCTTCAGCTTTATAATATTAAAAAAAGGAATAGTATAGATAAATAATTTTGTAGCTAATAAGTTCTTTTACTGGAGAAGAACAATGAAATGCACTACTTTTTTTTAAAGTACATAAGTCGGTAAAGCAAGGTCAGCAATACCGACAGACCTATTTCGCCGTGAAATACTATTCGTGTTCTGGTCTGAAGGATAGAAAAGTCATTATGTGAACTATTATCATAAGATCGAATGGAATTAATTAATTAATGGAATGGTCGTTTTGGAGCATCACCGTATGTAGCTATTAGTCACAATTTTTTTTTTCATCAGAAAGATTAGAATGTCATTGAATACTTATTGCAACTTGTATTTTGATAATTTGATTAGATAGATATAACTTGTTGTTGATATCTAATAAATTCTAGATCTATTTTCACTACATTAATTTCTGGGTTTTTAGAGATGGTATTTAATTAAAATAGTCTATTATAGAATTAAAATGGTATTTTCGGACATTAGTGTATTACATCATGTTGTCCAAGGTATTTTTAATCTTTAATCGTATATGGTGTTGGAATATTGAAAAAAAACCTTTTGTTTGTTGCTGGGTAATTTTTTAAATAATCTCTAATTACAATTCTCATGAAACTAGTAAATTTGACCTTTGTGTGACTTTAAATAAAGTCATCATTGGCTTCATTCTATACAGATCAGTTAGCCTATATTTTATGTAATAAAATTTCAGTTTTGTAGTGATCTTATTAATAGCCTCAAAAGACTTTTCTAATTTCAACACAAAGCATGAAGGTAATAATTACTTGAACACTTTTAAGATTTATTTATCAATAATGCGGTGTATAACAATCCGAACAGTTTTCAGAAATAATGTACTTTGATCGTAAATAGAAAATACATATCTTATCTGAACGGGCGTGGGTAACGGGTAAGAAGGGGGGAATGCTATGTCACAGGGTAACATTTTTCGAGGTAACGGCTCCGCTATTGATGTGACATCATCCTTGAAAAGGAATAACAGTTTCAGTTCATTATTGAAAAAAATATTACAGAATATTAAAAAAAAAATTTTTTTTACTTTCTTTAAAAATAAATAACGAATACAAAACTAATAATTTTTCAATAAATGCCCGATGTCAGTAAAATGCTGTAAAATGATTCTTTGTTGCTTACTCGGCATTTGTGGAATGAGATGCACGTAGAATTTTTTGAAATTAGGGGTGCATTTTTTTAATAAGAAGAGAAAATATCCATGTATTTTTGTAAATCACAACGATCTATTTGTTTTTACTGCTGGTTGGGCGTGTACTCAATGCTCTTAAAAGTGAGTACCACCAACCTGCTTTTTTATGTCGCGACGCAGGATACTTTTTGGTTTGAAGGGTTGTGATACCCGTTGTAAAATAAAATTTATATTTCGCCTCATGTCTCAAGGTGGGTGATGGCATAGAAATCGCGATAGTAATGGCTTAAGCAAGTAGATCTTACAGCTTATATTTTTTAATTGACAATGCAAAATGTCACTAGATTGTAGTAGTACTCTTTGCGGGTTCAAACGCATTCTATATAGATGATAAATTTTTGACCATGCATATCGGTTCGTCCTATTGCAGAATAAGTTTTTTTCAGTGTTAAAATATAAATGCTTGATCGGTTTAGTTCAGCCTTGAGAGGTATATTTGGATTGCTAAAGGTTTGATTGCTTCTTCATAATACGCAATGTAATGCAAATATCGGACATGCAATATATTGAAAATTGATTTTGTTGATAAATTTTACAGTTTTTTTTAAAGGCTATGTGGTCATCGTCCACAGTATTTAGACTCAATCTATGCGTTCAACTTTCTAAGTTCATTAACATCTGTTTGTGATAATATTTTGAATAATTTCTACTGGTGGTAGGACCTCTTGTGAGTCCGCACGGGTGGGTACCACCGCCCCGCCTATTTCTGCCGTGAAGCAGTGATGCGTTTCGGTTTGAAGGGTGGGGCAGCCGTTGTGACTGTACTGAGACCTTAGAACTATATCTCAAGGTGTGTGGCGCATTTGCGTTGTAGATGTCTATGGGCTCCAGTAACCACTTAACACCAGGTGGGCTGTGAGCTCGTCCACACATCTAAGCAATAAAAAAAAAAAATTAAACAAACAAGTATCTATTAAAATAAATATGTATTCCAAACGAATCTTTTTTGGCTTCAAGGTACAATTTAGACCCACGCCAAAGGTATCGTAACGAAATAAGGAACACACGATCAAAAGAATTGTAAATTGTGTTATTCCTTACAATTTAATGCGTTTTCGTGACTCTATTAATATTAAAGATAATCATTGATAAAAATATATCGCCTTTTTAGTTGATCAGACCACTTGGTTCGATATCCGCTCCGAATCAATTTCTTTGCGAAAATAATTTTAGTAATGGATCTTAGTGGATCTACTTATGTGTGTTTTCTTTTCCACAAGACAGAAAGCACGAATTTTTTTTATACCTAAGCTGGTAGCATTAGAAGGCTATGTCAACGTCGTGGAATAGGTGTGAGCTCACGGGGCTCCTCTAACTTGGTGATGAAATTTTGATTTTGGGGCCGTTGCATGCAATATTTATTTAATAATAATGTACAAGGATATCTTGATTAAACCACTATAATACTAAAATAAGACATATAGTGTTTTTCTGTTCGGTCTCTGCGAATTGGTGTTAATGGTGATAAATTATTCGGTGAAATTCTAAAGCCGATTATCTTATGTTAATACAGGTTAGTACGTCCGTTTTGCTACCGGATTAGATAGCAACATAATTTAAAATTAATCTCTTACCATTCATGAGTTTAGTGTGTAATGTGAAAATTGATTTGATTCCCGCCATGTCCAGAGAGGTGGTAGACAAGATTGCTGTAATCCCGCTAGTAGTTCTGCGTGGTATCTCTGCGCGGCGAGCAGGTACGGGGCCGGCAGGGGCAGGGGGCAGTGAGGCTGTAGTGGCGGTAGCTGCAGAGGCGGAGATGGCGACGAGCGACGAGGATCGGGCTCTAATAACGCGTCTATAGTGAACGCCCTTCTCGGTCGAGGTGCCACAGGTAATAAGGCTGCTGTATCCGGTGCTTCTGTTGATTCTGGGCTCAACCGTGACATGTATGTCGACGCTGATGGATACAGACCACCACTAGAAGCATTCGTTGGTGTTGGAGGAGCGCTTGCTTGTCGCGCCAAGAAAGCTCTGTTGAAGCTCGCGAGCGCTGCCAATTCTGCATTTAGGCTGTCTTTTTCACCTTTGTGGAGCTTAAAACGTTTCCGCCGACGAAGCAAGGAGCCATTTTCGAACATGTCAAACGCCTGGGGATGCAGGGTCCAGTACGCGCCCTTGCCGGGCCGGTCGGGGCGGCGCGGCACCTTCACGAAGCAGTCGTTGAAGGACAGGTTGTGTCGCAGCGAGTTCTGCCAGCGCTGTGTGTTGCGCCGGTAGTACGGGAACCTATCCGTGATGAACCGGTAGATCTCCGACAGCGGCAGCATACGCTCCGGGGAACTCCAGATCGCCATCGCGGTCAGGGCTATATATGAAAAAGGTGGTTTTTGATCACCGTAAGATTCACGTGTCGGCCGAGGCATCGTTTAGCGCGAATATTTCAGTCGTTACGTGGTTTGATCACTGTTTTTGTGCGAAATTTTAAAGGGGAGACGTCTCTCACAGCGGAGTGGAAGATAAGGACTGAGTGAGTGAGCGAGACTGCGTGTATGAGGCGTGAATGTCCGCGGCGCCGCCTCGCCCTCGCCGGGCCAATCGCGTGCCTTCATGTTTGTTTGTTGTTTTTGTCGGCTCCGGACCCGTTACAGAGGAATTTAAATTGTTATCACGTTTACATTATACAAAATTTATTCGACACCGACAACTCTTGAGCTTGTTTCAAAATTGCGATGATTAAAGAAGTAGGCAGATACTTATTGATGCTTCGGTAAAGAGGTTATAGCACTGAACATGGCCAGTGTACCTACATACTTTCTACATTCTTTACTGGTGGTAGGACCTCTTGTGAGTCTGCACGGGTAGGTACCACCACCCTGCCTATTTTTGCCGTGAAGCAGTAATGCGTTTCGGTTTGAAGGGTGGGGCAGCCGTTGTAACTGAACTTGAGATCTTAGAACTTATATCTCAAGGTGGGTGGCGCATTTTAATAATAATAATAATAATAATAATAAATATTTACTAACAATCACGCCACGTTAACTGGTCCCGTGATAAGTTCGTAAAGAACTTGTGTTACAGGTACCAGATAACGGAAATAAATGTAAGATTATTATTATACACATACATATATTTAATATACATCCATAACCCTGGAAAAGACATTTATATTTATCATACAAATATCTTCCCTTGGCGGGATTCGAACCCGCGACCCCCTTGTGTAGTGACCATGTCACTTACCACTACACCAGACGGTCGTTTACTTTGTAGATGTCTATGGGCTCCAGTAACCACTTAACACCAGGTGGTCTGTGAGCTCGTTCACCCATTTAAGCAATAAAAAATAAAAAAAACATAGTCGACATAATCTTAAAATATAAAACGGGTTTTCAATTATGCTCTAAGTTATTAAGCGAATTTAATTTTAATGATCAATGTAATAAAATAGCGTATTCTATTTCAAAAGATGTCCCGTTCGTTTATAGGGTCGAATGCTGAAGCTAGTTTATATTATTGTAAATTAAATGCAATTAGTAAACGTTATGTAGTAGTAAAGTAGGCTTCAATACTTTAACTAGACAACGAGACACATCCAGATACGCGTCTGCCGTGAAAGATGTTCGTTTCTGAAGCACTGTTCTTGCCAAGCCGCTGCCTACCGTTTTCTCCACAAGCCTCGTTTGAAGAACGACATGTCATAGCACTCGGGAAACACCGTGGACGGGAACCTAATCGAAAGCCCGATGGTACGAGGCAAAAATGATATCTGGAAACGCACTGTGGATGAACGCAGTGGCTCCAGGTAGTATGGATGATCTCTACTCCGGTGGCGGGCGGTGCGATGGTAAAAACGAGCTGATGGAATCATCTCAAATAACTCCTCAGAGCACTCCCCGTGGAACATCATCATCATCATCATCATCAGCCTTTATCTGCCCACTGCTGGACAGAGGCCTTCCCCAATGCCTTCCACATAATGCGGTCCTCCGCCTTCCGCATCCAACGACTTCCAGCCGTGCGCACTAAGTCGTCAGTCCACCTGGTTGGAGGACGCCCCATGCTCCTTGTACCCATCCGTGGTCTCCATTCGAGGACTTTCCTCCCCCACCTGGCGTCGCTGGCTCGACAGATGTGACCGGCCCATTGCCACTTCAGCCTGCTAGCTTTGAGAGCTATGTCGTCGACTTTGGTTCTCCGTCGAATTTCTTCGTTCCGGATTTTGTCTCTTAGAGAAATACCTAGCATAGCTCTCTCCATCGCCCGCTGTGCGACTCTTAACTTATGGGCCAGCCCTCCCGTCAGTGTCCAGGTTTCCGCGCCGTAGGTCATAGCGGGGAGAATGCACTGGTTAAAGACTTTTGTCTTCAGGCATTGAGGAGTTTGCGAGGTGAGGATTGCACGGAATTTCCCAAATGCCGACCAACCCGTGGAACATACTTGTACAAAATACAGAGAAACGCGAAGTCCCTCCGCAGATCCAAAGGTTCCAAACGATCCGTGAGAATGAGATTATCAATAATCCGAACGGCCCTCTTCTGTATGGAGTCAAATGGAAGTAGTAATAGTATTAAAAAACTCTCTCAGGTTGAGTCCGTGAGCTCAATCTTTTTTTTTATTGCTTAGATGAGTGGACGAGCTCACAGCCCATCTCTCCTATTCGTCTCTACCTATTCGCTGGTAACCTAGCTGGCTATTCCAACTTCTCGCGTACGGGTAGGCCCGTTACCAGCGAATAGGTAGAGGAAAAAGAATCGTTTCGGTTTTCTTCGGTTTTCACAAGACGTAAAAATAATGAGAACTACTTTTAAGGTATTGATCCCGCGTATCTTACTTCTGACCATTCGAATGTATTATAGCTTACGAATTATAGTTACGAAAAAACTAGAAACACCATTAGAAATACTTAAGTTTTTATTTTATTTTATTTTTATTGCTTTGATGGGTGGACGAGCTCACAGCCCAACTCGTGTTAAGTGGTTGCTGGAGCCCACAGATATCTACAACGTAAATGCGTCACCCACGTTGAGATATAAGTTCTAAGGTTTCAGTATAGTTACAACGTCTGTCCCACCCTTCAAACCAAAACGCATTACTGCTTCACGGCAGAAATGGGCAGGGTCCTACCCATGCGGACTCACAAGAGATCCTACCACCAGTAACCTACCCGTGCGGACTCACACGAGGTCTTACCACCAGTAAAGCTTCCGATTCTATTGAAGTGTACCCACTCAGGGCTTTTTGATATTATTTACGTCTTGTCCGTGTTGATACTAAGGCCTACTGATACCTACAGTCCCTACATACACACGGAGTTAATAAGAGCGTGTTTATGAAAATAGATCTTCTTGAAACCAGCACCAAAGAAAATCCTTTCAAGTTACCGCCGCACTACGTTCACAGACATCTATCAGCACGCTGACCACGCAGCGTTAAATCGTCTCCGCAAATAGCTCCATTATATTCAATCTTCGGTACAAGGGGACAGAAGCGACCCTTTCTGTACTGTATAATTTAGAGGTATTAACTTACATATGTGCCATTATTGGAAGAATATATTGTGTATCAAATATATTATAAAATTTATGCATTGATCAAGCTATGTAATGAATAGCTATTGTATTGAAATCGGCTAAAGACGTTAATCCACTGGTTATGAATAAATAGTAACTAGTTTGGCCATAAATACTAGTACATAAAACTTTTCTTTTTTTCAACTTTTTAATTATTTTAAATTTGGAACACGTATATTATTTTAAAAAATTCTTTCATTTTTGCCCCATGTCACATATTTTTCCGTGTACATTATCAAGTTGCAATATGGAATGGGGTGTTGAAGAAATTAGGATTGCAGTGATCGCCTTGCACAAGATGGGTATGGAGCCTTCGGTCATATTCCAGATACTTCAAGAGCTTGGTATCAGCCGTATGTTCATATATCGTACTATCAACAGATACAACAACACTTCATCTGTCGACGACCAGAAAAGACGCCACTACCAGAAAAGATCAGGGCGGCCGCGTGCTGTTAGAACTACAAAGGCTGTTAATGCTGTTAAAGCCAGAATTCGTCGAAACCCCATTAGAAAGCAAAAAATCTTATTTTTTTATTTATTTTTTATTGCTTAGATGTGTGGACGAGCTCACAGCCGACCTGGTGTTAAGTGGTTACTGGAGCCCATATACATCTACAACGTAAATGCGCCACCCAGATTGAGATATAAGTTGTAAGGTCTCAAGTATAGTTACAGAGTCTAGCGAGAAATAAAGATTCTCGCTAGGACTCTATGGCGTATTATTATAAAACAAGACCTGAAGCTTGGTGCTTGTCGTCGATATGCAGGACATGCCCTAAATGAATCTTTACAGCTAAACAGAGTGGATCGATCAAAATGCCTTCTGTCGCGATACGCAGGTGAAAGGCACAGAAATCCTCTTTACCGATGAAAAATTTTTCACTATTGAAGAATACATATAGTCTTCTAGCAAAAAGCAAAATGATAAAATGTACGCTCACAGATCTAAAGAAGTTGCTCAAGTGGTCGGAAAGGTACAACGTGGTCATCATCCAGCGTCAGTGATGTTTGGTGGCGCGTGTCTTGTCAAGAAGTCTGAAAACTACATTTTTGTGAAAAAGGAGTCAAAACTTCAGCAAAAGTGTATCAAGATACAGTCTTGGACAAACACTTTTAAAAAATATACCGTGGACTTTCCAGAAGGACTCTGCACCTGGTCACAAAGCACAAACTACCCAAACCTGGCTTGGAACCAACGTTCCGGACTTTATAAGAGATGAAGACTGGCCCTCAAACCAGACCTCAAGGTTTGGGCTAGATGAGGCCTTTAGACTTCAAATTATGTGTTCGTTTCAGATGATATTGCCTGCCCTAAACGATACGGCGATATTGAGTATTTTAAATAATCTTTGGAGCAAGTAATGGCGACATTTTCCCTGGAAAAGAACTCGGGGAACCGAAAACCTTGGAAACAGTGCGTAAATCCATAGATTCGTGGCCAAACAGATTAAAGGCCTGTCTGTATAAAAGCCAAAGGTGGCCATTTCGAATAAATTTTATTTTATCTTTTGCCGAGGCTTTAATAAATATCTACATAATTTTAATAATACTAGATTACGTCATTAAAAAAATGCATTTTCATTTGTAACAGAACTTATGGCTGGAATAGGTAAATAGGATAACATGTATATATGTATATGTCAATCGTTCGTGACGAGCAAAAATGAGAAGTATTCGAAACATCGCAATGACAATAAAAATCCAAGATTAAGCCATAAATGCAATTTTAATTACGTCTAGTTATTTATTTAAAATCGATTACTAATTAAGTGCTTAGGTACTCGTAAAAACTGAGTATGTTTCTATTTTAAGTTTCAATTACTATTTATTGATTCAAATTTCTATTTCAAGGCATGTTATTTATAGTCTCCCTTAAATTTCACGGTGATTTAAGTTCAAATCGATCTATTACAGCACATAAAGCTTTTTTGCACAGCCCCATCCTAACCGAAGGGGCAACAAACAACTGCCGATGTCCTAGAAATGTCCTTTTGAATCCTCCCGAATTATTCCCAGTGCTCTTAGGCATATTGCGTTATCGTCGAACTTGTCGAACACGACGATGACACAACCCACTGAATTTCTCGCCGGATCTTCTCAATAGGTCGCAATTCCGATCCAGTGGTAGATCTAGCAAAACACTGCTCTTGCTAGATTAGTAAGTTTTCTCAGGTTAAGTGCCGTGAGCTCACTTATCAGTCCGCGCGAAGTTGAAATGACCCCATAAGCTAACCATGAGAAAAATGCATAACCGTTTTGACGTGACATTTCTCAATCCGGTGGTAGATTCAACGAAGCATTTCCAGAATGACCGTTGAAGGTTTCAACGGTAGACAGCGACTTGGCTCTGCCTAGTAGCAAGCAACTTGGTAAGCAAAAGGTGCACAGTTCTGTTCTAGTTATCTCGTAATCATATTCAAATTAGTTATAATAAGCGTTGATAATTCTGGAGACTCAGTATAAGTTAATTGACTTTGTAGGCAGACGAGCAAACGGATCATTTGATAGTAAGTGGTTTCCGTCGCTCACGAACATCGACAATGCCAGGATCAAGACCAAATCGCTGGCTTAAAAATAATTGTAAAACATAAATTAGCATTTATAATGACTTTCTATATACATATTTGATTTGTGCACCCACTTGCGCATTAATAATTATCTTCTCGATAAATTTTTCAAGTGGTAATCTTTTAATATGATTACCGATTTGACACCACTTTTGCTTTTTATTTAATTCGAGCACATAAAGTACTTCTACAAATAAATAGTGTACAAATTATTGAAATTTTTAAATTGTTATTATATATTTCGGGTATTAATCGCATTTAATTGGTATTAAACTCATGAACGATGGGTTGATTGATGGGCTCATTTAGTTTGGATCTCGTAATGGACTTAATCAGATTATAACGTCAATCGTAGGATTTACATTTCGACTCTACTCCTAGTAAGTTACTGGTGGTAGGACCTCTTGTGAGTCCGCGCGGGTGGGTACCACCACCCTGCCTATTTCTGCGGTGAAGCAGTAATGCGTTTCGGTTTGAAGGGCCGTTGTAGGCAGCCGTTGTAACTACTTAGTCTGGTCATAAATACTGTTACAAAGGAAAACAAAAATTTTTTTTACGGCAAATAACATTTATTACTTTTACAGTGTGTTAGTTTAATACATAAATATAAAACAATTTAAAGTATAAAAAGTTTATTCGAAGTGGTCTCCATTGGCTGCAATACAGTCCTTTAAACGTTGAGGCCAGTTATCAATAGAAGCACGCACTCTTTCCATGGGAAAAATTTTCACTGCCAATCGTACGGATTGTTTTAGGGACTCCAAATTATCATGGTGTTTAGAGCAAGCCGTACTTTCTAAAACTGACCATAAATCATAATCCAGCGGATTAAGATCGGGACGACGGCCAGTCTTCAGCTCTGATGAAGTCCGAAACGTTCGTTTCCAACCAAGACCGTAGACCGAGCTTTATGACCTGGCGCCGAGTCTTGCTGGAAGGACCATTCTTAATTTTTGAACATGGTGTTGTTAAGAGGCTTCACTACCTTCGCAAGAATGGTATCTTGATACACTTGTGCCGATGTTTTGATACCTTTTTCACAAAAGTATGGTTCAGCCACTCCTTCATAGCTAATACCCCACCAAACCATCACTGAAGTCGGATAGTGCCCACGTTGCACTCTGTGGACTAATTGGGAAGCTTCCTTAGAGCTTTGAGCATAAATACGGTTATTTTGTTTGTTAAAATGTTGCTCAATTGTAAAAAAATCCTCATCCGTAAACAAAATTTTTCTATGACCTCCCTTTGCGTACCGCTTCAGTAGTTGTTTCGATTTTACCACCCTATTCTCTTTTAAATTATCAGTTAAGAAATGACCAGTACGTCTCTTATAGGCTGCAAGTTCTAAGTCATCTTTTAAAATACGCGACATGGTTTTAGGTGCTATCTTCATCTCCCGAGATAAAATCTTTTGCTTTCGGACAGGATTTCTTCGAATTCTTTCCCTTACTGCTTTGACCACCTTTTTCGTACGAACACTACGTGGACGGCCAGATCTTTTTCTGTCACAAACAGAGGAGGTCTCATTGCACCTATTAATAGCCCGGTACACAAACATTTTACTAATACCAAGCGTATGGAGAGTTTTAAAAATTGCATTTGGCTCTATACCTACTTTGTGTAATGCAATCACAGCGATTCGGTTCTCTTTATCACCCCACTCCATTTTAATATCGCAAAATATTGTGCAATGTATTGGCGCCAAAATGAGAAAACCCCCCGCCCGATCCACTAACGGTGCTTTTAGGTAATTCAAGCACCGGTCACCGTTCTCGTCGAACCCGTCGCTTGCGACGAAGGGCTCGACGAGTAAATTAACTCTCAGACACAGCCCACTGAGTTTCTCGCCGGATCTTCTCAGTGGGTCGCGTTTCCGATCCGGTGGTAGATTCTGCGAAGCACGACTCTTGCTAGGGTTCGTGTTAGCAACATCGTCAGGTTTGAGCCCCGTGAGCTCACCTACTAAAGTTAGGGCTACGCTGATATAGCCGCTAGGGCTATCAGCTTAGGTAGGAAAAAAAAAAAAAAAGAGAAAACTCAATGAGCAATCATATAAAAATTACAGATTCCAAATTCAAATGTAATATTTTGTTTATTTTTAATTGTAACAGTATATATGGCCAGACTAAGTATATTTGAGACCTTAGAACTTATATCTGAAGGTGGATGGCACATTTACGTTGTGGATGTGTATGGGTTCCAGTATCCACTTAACACTAGGTGGGCTGTGAGCTCGTCCACCCAACTAAGCAATAAAAATTTTTTTAGTAAAACAGTAGGCAATGAAAGTTAAAACAACGATTACACGCAAGCTGAAAAGACATGCTGTCCTGAAAATCTCAATTACCATTAAACACGAACCATTTATTTTTAATAAAATAAAAAAACATATAAAATGTGCGTAAATTTATACAAAAAGAAAAACAAGAATTTAATTGAAAAAACGCGTGTTTCAACGATACTTATTCTTAATACACCGTGCATAATCCAAAATAATTTTGATAGCGACCTTGAGTCAGTTACGGCAAATACAATAAAATACTTGGTTGAAAGCACAGGTAGACGCAAATATTTGTGAACGATTTGTAGAATTCACACTTAATAACAAGATGGAGGCGTTTATGTTTTTTTTTGTTAAAGCCAAGGGTCCGCGGCGCCATCAAAGGATCATTAGGTCTATTCGAGGTGCAATGATTGGCTCTATGGGATACTAGAACAGGTGGCACCATTTGTTTGATTTGAGCCGACTACAAATGGAAGATCTTGTTTGCAATAAATTTTCTTAATTGATTTATGCTTATTGTTCTATCTAGGATGATGTTAATGTTCCATTTTGAAAATTTCGATGTTAGAATATTATATACTTATTCTACTGCATTTGTATTTGTAGTTAGTATTTTTACTGTGTCATTTTATGGTAATAAATGTAATTTTGTATTATCTTAAACATGGTGCATTTCGGGGGTTTTTAGGTGATGGCCAATAATAAATAAATAAATAATAAATAAATAAATATTTACTAACAATCACGCCACGTTAACTGGTCCCGTGATAAGTTCGTAAAGAGCTTGTGTTACAGGTACCAGATAACGGATATAAATGTAAGATTTTTATTATACACATACATATATTTAATAGACATCCATAACCCTGGAAAATACATTTATATTTATCATACAAATATCTTCCCTTGGCGGGATTCGAACCCGCGACCCCCTGTGTAGTGACCATGTCACTTACCACTACACCAGACGGCCGTTGAATAATCAATGTGGATTGTTTTGCATAATAATATATTAAGTCTTCAATTAATCGGCATCGGTAGGTACACAAGTTCAGGGTCTGTTAAATTTTTGGCAGCGACTTTATGGAAACCATACGCATTACTTATTAATGCGTCTAACAAACTAAATTAAACTTAATTCTCCCCGCTGTAATCAGTGATTACTTGCGATACCTCTAATACGTAGATACTTAGTTATTTAAATAGATAAAGTTAAATAATATAAATTATACGACGAATTATTTCCAATTTATTAAAGTATAGGTACATACACAAGTGAAAATGTTTAGTGATTTTTTTTATAATTACTTTCCTCCTCCTACACTCCCTTGCCTTTGAAACTGTAACATTAAAAATTGGCTTCTCCTATACACTGCAAAGCTATTTAAAATGGAAAATATTAATTAAGTATTAAAGGAATGACATAGTTATAAGTAACTAGCCGTACTCGCCCGCTTCGCTGGGCATTTAAAATTAACATTATTATTTATTGTCATTATTATTAGGGAGTCCAACACTCATATAAATATTAGCCTATCCATTAAGTACATGTATTTCCTACATGGATACAAAGTTTCAAGTCAATCCGATGCATGGTTCAGTAGTTATAGCGGATCATCCGTAAAAACCACTGTAGATTTATATAAATTATAGATTAACATTTACCAATATATTCCTAAGATGAAAAATAAGTATGTAATTAAGTATACACATCTCATTCTCTTTGGAGTCAGATGACGGTACAGCACGAAATTATTTTAGTCCAGACATGCCGATTTCCATAAACTTCGGTAACAATTTAAGATTTAAACTTCTAGGGGTTTTTAACTAGACAGATTAGTCTAAAGTTCACCGTTATAGTCAAGTAAGCTGTTGTTTGATTACACAACTTGTTTGAATTCGTTTCGGTGAAATTATAATGGGAATCAAAGTAAAATTAATAAAACAACATCAAATTCATGAACTGTGATTACAGTTAAACTGTTTAATTGTAAATCGTATGGAGATAATTACAGGTAAGGCGGTACGTTGCAGCGAAGGTTATTTCTTATCTCATAAACAGTTCCCGACGCGGTGTTCCCGACTATTAAACAGGTTATTTCCTAATACTCGTATAATGTCCTTTTTATTGAGTGTAAATAATTGAGGTTGTATCGACGCCGCGCCGCCATATGTTCGCTTGACTTTTAACACTCTTTTTCGGATTTCCCACTTAACTTTAATGCTCTCGTAAAATTTTACGGATATTTCGATTTCGAATCAAATTGATCCTTATTTTATGCGAACAGAATTGAAAATTTAACGTCCGCGTGAATTCTGTAGCACTGGATCGGGATTTAAAGAAATCTCATTCTGTTCGGTGATGATTGCTGTTCAATTTTAACCCTTGCCCTTTGAACCGTAGTAGCATTTTTGTTTGACTTGTTCTCCGATGCGTTTTACGTATTGCCTCGTGAGGTTGGTTATTACAATATTTGTTGTTGAAAGTTATTTATTTGAGTAGATGTCAGAGCTTAAGCCGTCGGCGGCGTGTGTTCTACGAACGGTGGCATTGATCTCCGCCATCAAATTGAAATTGTAAATCTTCACGGAATAATACAGATAATCTTGAACCCGAAATTATTATGTGACATTTTTGTGTTTATGATCTTACATTTGTATTTCCATTGTTAGCTCTATACCTTTGTAAGTAATGGTTTGGTAGAGTCAGATTTTAATTTTATTAATAAAAATGCAAGAACATAGTCGGTCATTCTGAGTTGAACGTGTTTGCCTCGCATTAATTTAAAAAGTATTTTATTAATCTGCCAGATGTCGATTTTAATGATCGATTATAGTATTGTGTGTACTTTTTACCTTTTCACGTCAGCAAGTGTTGTGTTTTATTACCAACCTCATATATTTTTTTTGCGAACCTCTCGTCTTTGTCACAAGTAGACAAAGTTTTTCATACACATCAAGTTTATAATTCATGAATGTTTCACAAGCAATTTGGAATTGATAATATAGTTATCTGATTAAGTAACACACATACATACCTACAAATTAAAATTTTTAAGACTTCAACGATTGTCCTGCCCTATCGAGCCAGTGATAATTTCTCGAAGTGGAAACAGGGATCATGCTTATCAATATATGAAACAAGAACTATTGGGCTAGACAGCTAAATAGGTGAAGATCGATTTCGATGACGCAAATGTTACATACCCATACCTTATGATTAAAATATCGACATAGTAGTATCATACTCTATTGAAAACCCGCATGGCCACTATCATCCTTCTTACTACATCCGCGACGAAACTATGCATTGAAAGTTCAGACAGCCGGTAGGTATACAAAAAAATGGTGACTAGAGAATCAATATGTTAGTTTCTAGATGATTTATACCATCCAAAAATGTAGTTAAATTACATAAAATATTGTTTTTGTAAGTTTCTAATAAAACCTCAATCATTTAGGTAAATAAATCTGTTAATTGTTGTAAGACATAAAAAATATGTCCCATATTTGCAGCACCTAAAATCTGCCGTACCAGGCCCTTGCTTACTCACCCTGGTGGCAAATCCGACAGCAAACACAGCTACAAATAGATAACTTCATAAGCTTAACATATATTATCTACAGGTTACACAATAAAATCAGCAAATAAAGAGGGCGTTTCTCTAATGTTAAATTGCCACAATTAGTTAGGGCGGCGGCGTGCAGATATCGATAAAATCTACAGAATCGATATTGCAATGGTCGTTGAACAATAACTCATTGACCCCTGTCGGTTTGGTCAATATTTTAACAGTAACGTCGCGAGTACAATTGTGTCGTTAATCGTTAAGACTCACAATGGACCGCGCTGATAATCGGCGCGATCGGCCCGGGGGCGGCTCTTTTATTATTTCACACTATTGTACAATCGAACACATTACATTAATTGCCGCTGCTTCGTTTAATAATAAAATCGATTTCACTTTTTACGGACTTAGTGTTTACAGTTTGTTAAGCTATTGCATAGATTTTATCGCGGGCTTTGAGCGCGGTGACCGAATCAATAAATTCCGTAACGAAAACAACCTAACACCTCTCCGCCTACCATGTAGCTCGCGTTTAACACATTCACACGTTGCGCTTGTGTAGTGTTTGTGAATAAGCGCGCAGCGTGACGTCGCACTGCATGCGCATCATGAAAAGTCTGCCCATCTCTCTCTCGCGCGGTCTAGCTTATGAGTGTGAAGGGGACAGTTAATGTTTTGTTTTAATTAATGTTTATAAATATAGCGTGGTCTTGTTTTATTATTGTTTTAATATTAAATTATATCTAATTATAATTGCATAAGTTTATAAAAAATGCTATGCAATAGCTTTACCGTGACAGTCCCCAAGTGCCACACGTGGTTTTTTTTTTATCTAGAAGAAAAAATTGGCTCTTGATAGGGAAAATGGATTCCATATGGTGTTAAATGACGTTGAAATCTCAACTGTATTGTTTGTCGCCTTGAAAGTATGCTTTACGTCTGAGTTCACCGTTCACACGGCATTGTCCTGCAAGTTTTCTTTGTATTCGTCATTTTAACGTACAAATTACCCGGCCCGGGTGTTCATACGGTAGGTTTTCACTCGTGTAAACATTAACGTGTGAAGAAGACAGAGCTATGCTATGCGCCACTGCAACATTAAAGTTCATTCGATTTGCTTGACAAGTCCGTTACACGCATAAGCGGTGTACGATTTTTTGCAGTACAAACGACATGCGAATGGTTCTTTGTACAATGTATGTGCAGAATGAAAAGCAGTCGACGTCGCCCCAAACACGTCATTTCGGATCCTCCCGATCCACTAACGGTGCTTTTAGGTACCTCAAGCGGCGGTCACCGTTCTCGTCGAACCCGTCGCTTGCGACTAAGGGCTCGACGAGTAAATTAACCCTCAGACACAGCCCACTGAGTTTCTCGCCGGATCTTCTCAGTGGGTTGCGTTTCCGATCCGGTGGTAGATTCTGCGAAGCACGGCTCTTGCTAGGGTTCGTGTTAGCAACGTCGTCAGGTCTGAGCCCCGTGAGCTCACCTACTAGTTAAGGTTCCGTTGATATAGCCTCTCAAGGCTATCAGCTTAGGAAAAAAAAATGTATGTGCCACTGTACATTCGTTAAGACGTATACTGCAAATAAACGTGCAGGACACATGCCGTACGAACCCAACCTAGGCTAGCGGGATAGTAATACACGCGCGTGCGGGTCTCCGATACCCTACCACAAATTAAGCTTTCCATTAACTAGTCTTCTTGTACATATAAATTTGATATTATGCATATTATACATTATTTAAATTATTTTATCATGAACTTGTGTGTACTTTTGACGGGAATACCTTGATAACCAGTACCAAGAGCTGGTCTGATTGCGACCACGAATGGTGGACAACGGAACTCTTCAACGGATCAGATCTAGCTTCGCCTGTAAAATTCAAAACGCCTGCTATTTGATTTTATAGGGGACCACAAAAGGGATGTTCTTGGATCGAAGCGTTGATATTCCTTCGAAAACCGAAGATCCCAATGTTTGGAACTTATGTAAGTCTACACTCATATCTTGAAAAGTATCGTTAACGCTATCCAAGTTTTTTTGGTGATTTTCTTCTATTCTATGATTGCTACAGTATATGTAGGTTATTCGATCGCGACACACCGAAATTAAATATCAGACTCCTATCCAAGTTTTGAAGCCGTCGTGTCCTGAAGCATAAACGCTCGGTTTGTGCTCGTCTCGTATGATGCGACTATTCCGGTGTCTTAATCCCGCATGCAGCTACCAATTTTAATACGCTTTTATTAGCTTCAGACGTATGTAGGTATGTTAGTATGTAATGGAATCTTTGAACATGATTTTGACCCCCTTCAAAACGTCGGATTAACTCGAAATTTGGTATACTTATTACACAACCGATGACAATTCAATATTTAAAAAAATATATTGAAAAAAATTAAAATTTAACTAAGAAATGAAAAACAAATAATAAATTAAAAAACTAACAAAATACGTCTTTATAGAAAATATAATAATATAAAATATTTTCTAACAACATTGTCCGTTAAGTTGGCCTACCGACCGCACGGCTCGCAACACATGGCGCTTCATCGCCCACGGCCACAATCCTCAAACATACCGCAAAATTAATTCAATTCTCTATCATTCGAATGTTCTTATAATCAACCATAATATACTTTTAAATAATTAGCAGCAGGCAACCAAGCTGCAAATAATATTTTTTAAATAAAATTACATTTAAATGAATAGGGGGCTTAGTACTTCATTATGGTAAAATAATGATACGATAGATAAATTTTGTTAATAGGGAAGTAGTAGGACGATTTTTTGGATCCGGAGATGGAACTTTATAAGGACTCTCGACCCGGACCTTAAGGCGTATTTAAGAGTGTAAAAGAGTGCGATAATCTTGAAAAAGGTGTTCGTTATGTTGTAGATAATTAATATTTAGGCGAGGCGCGGCGCCCCGCGGCGTGCGGGCACCAAGTCTTTTGTGTGGCGCCGACAGACGCAGCATTTGTCATGTTAGCGCGGTAAAGGTGTGAATGCCTTTTTTTCTAACTGTTATTAATGACAATAATAGAAAATATTGTTTTTTGTTGCAACAATGTTGATTGTTGTCAAGTTTTTTTTGTTTGTTGCATCAGTGTTTTTCGATTGTGGTGTGACCGGACAGTTTTTTTTTTATGAATAATTTCAATTGATTTTTAGTCTGGGTATTTGTTTAGTGAAAAAATGGTTTATTAATGAGTTTGTTTAATAACATAATACTTTAGAAAGTTTGTCTAATGTGTAAAATCGCGTAAAGTTTTAAGTGTAGATTAGTCTAGTATATTAGGTTACGCCTACTTACGACAATTGCTTTTGTATGCTGTTGGATAAGAGGACAAAAAGTTCGTAAAGTTTAAGAAAAAACAATTTACATCAAGTAAAACTCCTCGCCCCTTCGAGTCGCTTGGCCGCGCTCTATTTCTACCCTCCCCTCACGAACAATGAATAATAAGCAACATCATCTCTCCATTTTCCTTCTCGCCCCCAACAATGACGGGTACACTAAAAGAAAGGAAACAATACAAATTTAAATATTTCAAGAAAAATACTTTTCTTTGACTGAAAATATTAGGTTGTGCTCGAAGTGAAAGGACCTATTATTCAGATTACTTTATTACATGACTTAGAGGGGGAGTTTTTGTAGAAGAAACCTTTTTAAATTGTATTAAACGTGCGATTCATTTTTCAGGGAAGAGTTCAGAGTTCAGTGCTTGATGTCAGGGAAATTCAAGAGACTGTTTCATTTTTCTTATCTCAAATTGCAGATATATTTATTTATTCTATATTAATTAAGACAGAAAACTGGGTGGCTTTTTAATGTATTCGGCACTTTGAGAAGGCGGCACGACATGAGAACCCTCTTGTCGTGGCCGCTGGGAATTACATAACCGATCCTGTAGACCGAATGGTAAATAGTCGACGTCGCCCAAAACATGTCACTATGGATCTTCCCGATCCATTAACGTGCTTTTAGGTACCACAAGCACCGGTCACCGCCCTCGTCGAACCCGTCGCTTGCGATGAAGGGCTCGACGAGCGAATTAACCCATAGACACAGCCCACTGAGTTTCTCGCCGAATCTTCTCAGTCGGTTGCGTTTCCGATCCGGTGGTAGATTCTGCGAATCAATGCTCTTGCTAGGGCCAGTGCTAGCAACATTCCGGTTTGAGCCCCGTGAACTCACCTACATTTTAGAGCGAAGCTGGAATAGCCTCCCAAGGCTATCAGCATAGCTAAGAAAAAAAAAGTATTCGTATACACGACGCTGTCGAAAATGTTAACCTAACTTATAGATTTAGTTACTTTTTCAAGCGCTTCATACAAAAACCCATGTTTGCTTCGTGTCGTTTTCTGAGAGTACGTAGGCTATAAATCAAGGTAACTTCCCGTGATTACATTTCAGGGCTTTTAGAACAATAGCTATTATATTCAAAGCAAATGGACTCTTTTGTGCCATAACAGTAAAGTATTGCTTCCGGCTAATCGAGGGGATTTGATATTTTCTTGACACGGTAACCTATTTCGTTATTAATTGTTATAAAAAGTGTTTGTACAAGACGCATGTTTTGATAAATCGTTTTTATTGCTAATGTTAGATTGACGAGCTCATGGCCCACCTGATTTACGTGGTCACCGAGACTCATAGACGTTACGGGAATATCACCAACTTAAAACATGAGAGAGAAAGAAGTCTTAATTGTAATATAAAGCGGGTGTCTCGTTCTTAAAACGCACTATTTTTACTATTGTTGATCACTATTGTTTTGACAATAACATGTATTTCTTTTTATTTAAGTTCATATTAAGAATTACACTTAAAATGTACCAAGCCAAAAGCAATGATGTATGTACTTTACATTAATTTCAGTTTTAATCTAAATTTATATTTAAAAAAAAACACTTCAAACGTAATAAATCAAAACAAGATTTACTCAACATTAATGTAAAATAATATTAGTAAAAGTAATATTTATATGATATTAATTTCGGATATAGTAAATACGACGTATTTAGAATAAGCTTTTCCCTTTGATCCTTAAAATAAGTCTTTAATTGTTATCATTTGTCGCGTCTCGCATATGAATATAATCGTTAGAAGCACTTTTTGAAGCTATGAGGATGTCGCACCAGTTGAGCTATAAGCTCGTCCACCTACTCGAGCAAAAAAATAATAATGGCGGAAGTGGTGAAGAGCGGTTTCTGGGGCGACTCTTGAATGAATTTTACGTCCTCGGTATTTCATATACGCTATAACATATCATCATTTACAGAATCCAAAAGTATGGAAGGTATGGTAGGTATCGACTTTGTTTATAGCATTGTCAATATCCATGTGCGACTTTAACCATTTACGATCAAAGAGGCCGAGAGTTGGTCTTCAATGGCAATAAAAAGTCTAATAAATAAAATTCGAATGAATTTCTAATATACTGAATACGGATGAAGAGTGGGGTAGAGTGCGGACTGAGGGGCGAGGTAGGTGTCGGTGCTATTAACGTGTGGTTTGGAGATAACATCGACCGACAAACTCGATTAGCGGCTCGAGTGGTCAGTGCCGCCTCCGTCGCAAGGCAAAAGCGATAGGCGGACCTATTACTTTATATGTTTATTTAGTTTTTTCTGATGTTTAATTTAACTAATACATAAATGATAGAGGACAAATTCCACACGCGTGTGGTTATCAATTACAAATGGCGTACTAGTTATTTGCAGACACGATTCTAGAAATATAAAATTGATTGATGATTCGTGTTCGGACAGTATTATTTACGACAGTAGCTTGCAAAAGGGAATAGTCTAATTTAAGTCCAAACGAATCTATACTAATATTATAAAGAGGAAAGATTTGTTTGTTTGTTTGTTTCGAATAGGCTCTGAAACTACTGGACCGATTAGAAAAATTCTTTTTCCATTAGAAGCCGACATTGTCCCTGATGAACATAGGCTACTTTTTTA
This sequence comes from Bombyx mori, assembly GCF_030269925.1. Classification (NCBI taxonomy): domain Eukaryota; kingdom Metazoa; phylum Arthropoda; class Insecta; order Lepidoptera; family Bombycidae; genus Bombyx; species Bombyx mori. The sequence goes on from NC_085111.1 coordinate 13,785,012, forward strand.
TTTATTTTTTCATTATTTTTTTTGGTTTCATGTGTGTTTTAATGCTTCCGAAGCGAAGCGAGGGCGGGTCGCTAGTATTTTAATATTTGTATTCCAAATTTAATTACTCATTTGCTTGAAACAGAATAATTATCGTGTTTCAACTAACAAAGTAATTAGAGAAATTACTTACATTTTTGATTTAGTTGATATTTTGACCGCAAACTTTAAAATGAATACGAATTCATCAAGATTTCAATATTTTTCTTGTTAATAAATATTTTATCAAGAATGTATGCTATCTAAATTATAAATACTGCAGAATAGAGATATAAACGTCTAGCTTGAGATTCTTCAGTGTACGTGCAGCAAAATGTGTTCCCGTCCTGGTGAAGATTCCAGCTTCAAGCTCCAAAGGCTACCAGCGAATATGTAGGAAAAAAAAAGTCACGTTCCGAGGTGTTATGCACTGAGTCGTTTATAATCGTTAAAGGCACATTTATAATATCAGTTTTCATTGTGATTATATTTTAAGATTTTGACATAGATATCACAAAAGAAAGTATTTTAATTAAGTTTTTTTTTAAATCACGTGCATTAATTTTTTTATGTTATTTGTATTTACAAAATCAGTATAGTGATATAACGCGTACCGACAATGTCTCTTCAGACTTGGACCAAACAAAATTGTTCCATTTTATCTATTGGTAGTTGAACATTTTAAGATAATCAACTAAACATCATCATGTGAAACGAAAAGCACTCGTAAATTTAAATTAAACAATAATACGCTACCGAAATAGAATAACACGGCTACGTGCTACGACGTAGCGCGTTTGTTGTAAGAACTTGAAAATAATTTCAGAGTCACTCATAATCTTTAAGTGAGTCGAAGTTAATTGGTTTGGCTCTCTCCAACAATCTTTGGCGGTTACTCAGCCGGCCGTAACTCATCCTCAAGCTCGCATCCTTGTGCGTTGTGTTGTGCGTATTAAGTGGAGCGCGTAGAGCGGTGTAGACGGTAGACGCACCGGCGCAGAGCGAAGAGGAGAACAATATATGCACGAATGAGATAGTGATAGCCCTCGGACATAATACGGAATGTTTATTGTTCCAAAAACTTGCTTTTTTTTGGGAGCACTATTTCAAATATTGTTTTAATTGATTGCTGGCAGACCATTTGGCGGCGGGGCGAACAGGCCAGGCCGCCTAATTACAAGGGTTAACTCAGTTTTATATTATTTTCGATTTATAAAAGGCTGACGGCACTTTAACGGCAGTGACAGCTGTAATTAAGTAAAACATATTACATATATTTCGATAGTCTCATTTCCTATTAAAACGTTTAACAATAACTCTTTTAAACTTATTGTTGTGTGATTTTAAAATGTTCATAGTTTAATTGCCGGAGCATTTAGTAGATAGATAGTACTAACGAAGATTAAAATTACTATACCTTAAAAAAATCAGGTCTAGGAAGAAGAAAAATATACCTTAAGTATTAATTTGAATTAATATTACCGTTTATTCCAGTATCATGTGGTCATCGTGTCAATGAATTGCTGTTAATGTGCAGTTTAACTCACGGGCTGGCAGTCGGTTAGTCATAACGTGATTACTGTCACCAATTTTCAGCTATGTCGTCGAAATCGCAAATGATTGCCTTAGGGGTTGTTCTGTACGTCAAATCAGACTATATGAGTTTGCTGAGTGTCACAACAAAAAACAGAATCGAGGTAGAACCTTATTCGGGTTCGCAATGTGGGTTAACACATCTTTTTTGTTCAGATGGTTGAATGATGGAAAAGGATGGTCCGTATATCTTGGACTGAGCATCGCACCAACGCCTCGATCCTAAAAGAACTAAATATCTCTCAAAGATTGTCGTCAACAGTGCATCCAGGATTCTTCGATATTTTGGACACGTAACGCGACGGCCAGCAGAGTCTATCAAGAAACTTGTTGTTCAGGGTAGGGTCAATGGTAAGAGATCTCGTGGACGAATCCCCATGCGCTGGACCGATCAGGTGAAAGACTTTACTGACACCCCACTGAACGAATGTGTGCGCCAGGCCTCGATTCGCAAACTATGGAAAAAATCTGTCAAGGTTTTAATAAGCAAGAATTCCACATGACCACGACTGCTCTGCCAAGAGCAACCGATTATGATGATAATGATGATGATGATGATTGGTTGAACGAGCTTTCGTCGATGCCAAAACGACCTTGAAACGTCCACTTTTCAAACCGGAATGATTGACTGCACTTCAAAAATAGGTAGGATGGTGTGGTATCTAACCCGTCCGGGCTGACAAGCACCTTATCACAAATTATAGTAACTTATGCAATTGATTCATTGTGGCATTTTCGTCGTGAACAGCAGAAGAACACCAAAGCACAAAAACATATTAAAGTATTTTGAAAACCCGGTGCCTATCAAGGAATTCGAATCTCGTCATCGTGGTATTACTTAAAATCAATTTGCACGCGTTTTGCCTAAATCTAATATGCAGGTTGTGTACGCAGATAACAGTTCAATGGGTAATCCCTTAAATCATTTAATCGAGTAAAAAACGAACAGAAAAGATATACAAATTGGAATTTATTTCTTTTTCAAGCCATTACCTGTGTTAAGAAAATCTATAATACTTGAAGAACTTTTGCATTTTTTGTTAATATTTCTTGTGTTTTTTATTATTCTTAATCGATTTGCTCTCAAATATTCTATAATTCAGCAAAGATTTCGTTACAGTAACACCAACGCAATAAATGTGGGACGCGAGCAATTTCAACAAACGGATTCTCATACGTTGAGTCGTAGCGGGGAGAGCCGACGGCTTTTTCTAATGCAAATATTTTTAGATATTAATAGAGAAAAAGAATGAGCACGAATGTTCAAATGTTCACGATTGACTTCCACGGTGAAGGAATAACATCGTGTAATAAAAATTAAACCCGCAAAATTATAATTTGCGTAATTACTGGTGCTAGGATCTCTTGTGAGTCCGCGCGGGTAGGTACCACCACCCGGCCTACTTCTGCCGTGAAGCAGTAGTGCGTTTCGGTTTGAAGGGTGGGGTAGCCGTTGTAATTATACTTGATTATGTAATTATACTCGTCCACGCATCTAAACAATAAAATAATAAACAAATAAAATAAGTATGCCTGAATTCTCCACCTCGGGGCTTAGGTTCGATTTCTAAACGGAATCAGAATTTTTGTTCAATATATTTAGTATATTTAAAATATGAAACTGCTTGTTAGTTACAAATATAATATAGAATTTAAGGCAGTTCATAAAATTTTGTATGTTAAACATATTAATCCGAGTTTACTTTCCTACGGAAACACGAATGTTAATAAATAATAAAAAAGATGTAATTTCTATTTCAGGTAATACGTATACACCAAATAAAAAGATAATAACTACATTGACAAATACAACGTTAAAATTTAATTACGGCAATAAAAACAATCAGAGAGTGTACAGTTGTGTGGACGGGCCCGCATCGTGCGCCACCGCACCGCAGCCGCGGTTCTTGTGGCGGGCACATCCATTGTGTCCTTTATGTGACAGTTTGAAATTTCAAAAACATTCCTTTATTGATAAATAAATAATAAAAAACAACCCGTAAAATCCTTTGCATTTCGTACGCATAATTCACTTTGTTCTCTTTTGGAATTCTCAAGAGGACGTGCACAATTATTGAACCGTAGTAAATTTTCCGTAAGTGCAACTTACGGAAATTTTATTTTAAAAAAAACATGAAAGACAAATAAATAAATTCACTTGGCGATAAATATTGCTGATTGATGTCTGGAAAGAGACAATGGCCTAATTCCAATTTTTTAGAACAAAACCTGAATAAAATATTAATATAGTTCAATGACAGTATTAATAAGCTCACTGAGTTTCTCGCTGGATCTTCTCAATGGTTCGCGTTTCTGATTCGGCGGATTCTGCGAAGTACTGCTCTTGCTAGGGTTAGTGTTAGCAACGCCCCCAGGCCAGAGCCTCGAGAACCCACCTACTCGTTAGGTTACGCTGGCATAGTCTCCTAAGGCTACCAGTTTAGGTAGGTAGTAATCTTGAAACTCCAAAATACACTATCGTATGACAGCTACAAGAAGACTTACTCCTAAACGTAATAAGGTATGATCCTCGCTATAATTTCCAATGCTTGCAATGCAAGGTTATTCGTTCGTGCGTCAGTAATATAAATCCTCTTAAACAGGTACAATATGAAATAAATAGAAATAATAATATTTTTTATGTAAATTATTTAAGCACTACTTTTTCTGGCATAAAATTGACATATACTTTTATTGGTGGTTGTCTGTAGGACCATGCTTACTGTCTTTTGTAATATGTTTGTAGGTCAGCAATAAAGGGAAGATCTTTGACCGAGCGGCTGAGATTGCTCGGCAAGCTAACGTTCCGAAAGTTATTGTTCAAAATTTGTATATACGCAACTTCTCTGGAAAATGTCGCTGGCAAGATTCAGGCATCTGTCAAATATTTTATGTTTTTTAATAGCTACCGGCACATATGTTTCTAATTTATTATTTTTATATAAAAGTAAGTAAGTATATAGCATGGCTACTCTAGTGACAACGCAAATTATTTCGATGATTCTCCTGAATCTCATACTTGATTCCCGGTTTTTGATCATACCCCGATGAGCATTACCTAATTATTTCTAGACATTTCTTAGGCTCTGTTCCTTCTCATTAGTTGTGTTGAATTAAATCAAAAATTACATAATGCATACGCGGACGGTTCTAGTATTTTATAGCTCTGGACACCAAAGCCATTTCTTTCGAGTCCTTCGAGTACTATTTGCTTACTCCGATTCATTCGATTAAAGCCTTGAATAAACTCGTTACCTCTGAATGCGACGACCCGCCGAAAGGCTCCTTTCAAACTATATTAAACCACATTATCCGCGTTTATTCCCGACTTTGATTAGTACCGTATCATTTAGTCCTGTTTTGTAATTATTAATGTACAAGTTAAAATAGATTCTTATGCGTTGATGGCAAAGTTCACTTTTCACTGGCTAGTTAATCGGTCGGTTCCTTTGACGGAAAGAGATGAAAAGCACCGCGCCCGTTCATTTATCATTGACAAACACAATTGTATTGGGATACGTTTCGAAAAATTGGTGGATAAACAATCAAGGAATTCAGATTTGATGTCGCAGCGTTTCTGGATGTCCAATTTACTGGGCAGGTAACAGAAACGATTACGGACCGTAATTAAATTGATGCGCTCGACTGCGATTCGAATGGACTTTGAATTTGAATATGATGCAGAGCTTATTTTATTATTTATAAAAGGGATATTCCGCGTTTCAGTATAGCATAAAGATGAACAATATTGTAGCTTCGTCGGCCTTGTGCAAGGTGAGTCTTGACTATTGGAAACGACTTGGGTCTGACATGTGGCCGGTTATTTTTGTCAGAGATATTAATTTCGGTGCCTACGCTTCCCTACTTCTGCGTTTATCTCCCATGTATCTGTATTTCATATCCGTAGCAGATGTGAAATCCAAGCCTGGAGATATTGAGTGTAGAAATAAAGTACTTGGTGGTACTCCTCAATGATGGTACTACTCAATGATGGTACTACTCAATGATAGTACTACTCAATGATAGTACTATTCAATGATAGTACTACTCAATGATAGTACTACTCAATGGTAGGCAATGACTTGGCTGTGCCTTTGGAATTGCTGACGTCCATGAACGAATGACTTACCATCAGGAGGGCTGTATGCTCGTCTGACTAAAAAGACAATAATAAAATATTTTGTTTTTATTTTTTTTTGGTTAGATGGGTGGACGAGCTCACAGCCCACCTGGTGTTAAGTGGTTACTGGAGCCCATAGACATCTACAATGTAAATGCGCCACCTATCTTGAGATATAAGTTCTAAGGTCTCAGTATAGTTACATAATTTCTGTCAAAACTAAAGCACTATAGTCTCTAAGTTAATATCAGTTACTTCTACATATCATTATATGTACTTCCAATGTGCGAAGTCAATATATGTAATCCCAAATTGATTGCGTAAATTTATACGACTCCAAATAAAACTATACATCTAGTGTCGTAGGCGGCGCCCCGCCCTCGGCTGTGAGCCAATGGTGTCACGCAGATGCGTTCATGTCCCTTGTTTGGGACCCCGTCGTGATCCCATTGTCTTTAAAAACCATCCGATATGTCAAGCGAGGGAGGGACGTGACAATACGACAAATTGATCCTAGCAGGTCATCTCTATTTCGAGTATAATATAAATAAGAGATAGGGGTGCATGTTCGCAATCTGATTTATACAGGGAATATTGACAGTTACGTTTATATAGCAATGTCAGGGAGAAATGTCACGGCTTATTCTTAGACTGTAAGTCTTTTATCCAGCTTAGTGACCCCGTTGACCCCGGAGTATGGTCATGAAGGATGTATTCATATTTTATATGTTGTATATAAATTATTTTAAACTTTGTGTTAATCTGATCTATTGTATATGAGTAAAACATTTAATCGTAACCCATACTTTTGGCGATGACACCTTTATTATTGGTCCAATAAATTTAATTAATTTATTTATGTATTTAGATGTGCATATATACTACATACGTTAGTTTGATTTGTAACGAATCTTTATTTGTTAGAGTTTCTGCATTTTGCAGATGAAGTTAATCATTTTTTTTTATCATCAACCCTTTGATACCTACTTCTGGGCATGGGCCTCCCCTTTTTTATGCCATAGCGTTCCATCGGCTGCCATTCACATCCACTTTCGCGCCGCAGTTCTGACTATATCATCAATCCACCGTGCCATAGGTCTTCTGGAGCGTCTGCGACCTAATCTTGGTCAACATTCGGTCACTGTCTTACTCCATCTATTATCATATCGCCTAGCTAAGTTTTTTTTTATTTATTTATTTTTATTGCCCTTATAGGCAGACGAGCATACGGCCCACCTGATTATGAGTGGTTACCGTTGCCCATGGACTTCAGCAATGCCAGGGGCAGAGCCAAGCCGCTGCCTACCGCTACTCTCTTACCAGGTGTCCGGCCCAACTCCATTCCAGATCCGCTACTCTCTTACCAGCATCTGCAACTTTTGTTTGGCGTCTAATCTAGGTATCGCGGACCCGATCTATCAGATTGATGCCCAGCATAGAGCATTCCATCGCTTCCTGTGCAACTAACGTTTTGTTACAATCAAATTCTTACCACGATGACTGCCATTTAGGTCACCGGTGCCCTACGCTTTTTTTTACGCAGCGCGCTGAAGTAATTATGCCGATTTCTGTTACGTAAATGTCTGTGTTGCCTAACTTTGCCTTTTTCACCTTTTAATGTATGTTTTAGTCTATAAGGTGTCTTAGAAATAGATTCATTCTCAGTATCTTCAGATTCATCGTTCCCAGAATCTACTAGATATTCTAGCGTTTTAGTAAGAAGATCGCAGAGAGAATTCGTCATAATTACTTCAGTGCGCCACATGGCAGACAACCAATGAGGACGACCGACGACCTGGTCACAATAGCTGGTAAGAGCTGGATGCGAAAGGCAAGAAATCGAAAAAATGGAGTGCATACAAACATACCTACACTCAGCATTGGGTAGACACAGGTTAAGGAAGAGACTACAACGTCAAAATAAATTTCACTAAATTCCAAAAAGGAAACCCGATTGTTACACTCACACAAACATAGATTAATTCAAAGTTTTGTTACAGCCTATTATATGATAAATTACGTTTATGAAAGTTAAATCAGATTTTGAATTTTGAAATACTGATAAATGTTTTACATATAACTGAACAGCTCTCAAGTATGCTACAATTAAAATATGTGTAATTGGTACACCCAATAAATTGGGATTCCATCGAGATCGGTGTCGGTATTTTGTTATAATAAATATTTATACAGGTAGCAGCTGCACTAAAAACTCCGTTCTGATACCCAAATAATAATTAGCCTGCCCTTAGCACCTCGGTTGGCCTTCGGAAAAAAGAGCTGGTCGACTCTCGCGAACCAACATAACCTATAATTTGGAAATTATTATCTAACACATTGTGCCTTTCTGGTTATCCGCCGCGCGTCGGTCAATTTGCCGTTTTTATGGCCTCCACAGTGCCGCGGCCTCTAATTATCTCTGCCACGATCGTGCCCCAAAGCCAACTCTCGAACAAATTCAAACAATACACCCAAAATGTGCCTTAATACTTCCGATTAAGGTCAAAATCCACAAAACTTGAATCGCATTGATTCCAGTAAGGAGTACGAAAAAATAAATAAAAAACACGTTTAGACCACTAAAAATGCAAATTTTATTTGTTATGTGTTTGCCAAATAAACGGATGTTGTTTAGTTTGAAATTTAATTAAGAACTGAGTAATACCTAGTTTTATTGATTGTTCGACGAATATCGTTTGAGAAGTATAAAACTAGATTGTTTTGTAACGTTTATAGTGAAACAAGTTTATTTTAAAGAAAAATTTTTTATTCGAAAACGCATTTATTAAAAAAGTCTATGCCTTAACCTTGTTAGTAATTTCCAACCGTAAACAGTCACAATATATGTACATTCAAAATGTTGTCTATATATTGTATATGTACAACGTACTGTCATAAATTCTAATTATAATCGGTGAGTTTTAACGCCCAATTTCGAAATTAAAGAAACGTAACGGACTGAGAAAACGTCCAACAGCGCAGTCATTAGAAGCGGGAGACCAGTCCCGGTCGGCATTAGAACCTCTTATTCTATTAGAGAGGACTACTCGTAAAATTAATTTATTTCTCGATTACAACGGTAACGCGAGTTCAAAAACGAGCCGCCTTTTCGCGTCATCAATCATATTAATTAAGACGAGACCTAAGCGCTTTTGTTCGTGGTACGCTCGATAAACGAACGCCTTTGCGCTCAAACAAATTATAGGAAACATCATTGTCGTGTGAGTGTATAATAACGCTTTTTGTAGTCACACTAATCGCACTCGGTGACATGACGGCGGGCTGCCGTGACATCCACACGTTTTCGCTCGAAGAAATACGAGCGTGCAGCGCGACCAATCCACCGATTGGTCAAACACAATATTGTTAAACGAATCGACATGAAAGCTCTCATTTGATATAAGCTTGTTATTAGAGTGTTAGGTGTGTAATTGGCTAACAGCGCCCGAGAAGTTTTAAGTGTCGGCACGCGGTCACGATTTGCGGCCCTCGGGTAATTATTCAATTCCATTGTTTTGATGATGAGATTGAAAAATTGAGCGAGCTCTAGGGATCACGCTGCGAGTAACAAAGGCTTCTAGCGAACTATACACGAATGGCAGTTGTTAATTATAGACTTGATACGAAATACATACATGCATATTGATTAATCGAAACAAATCATTAAAGTATCAAATTCAATTTGGCTTTTAGGGTGTGCATAGATGATAAGTATATTGAATATCTTGGACGTTTTTGGTGGCACTGTTGACGGTTTTAGACGAGAAGTCTACAACCTTGCTCAATGAGCTTTTTTAGTTAAGTAATAGCGTATTTGGTAGTAAATGTGCAATATAAGGTTTTCATGTAATAAATATATATATTTTTTTCTTTAGTCTTATACAATGAACCGCTTTTCTTTACCAATGCATGCAGTCGGTACCTGTAATTGTGTTAGCATTTAGTGTGGGATCAATGTATATGTTATAATATTTTGTACTGATGTAATGGTACAAAAAAAAAAAAGTATGTTATTTAATTAGTGAAAATCATATATTTTATTGGTGGCTTAGCCAGTGACCGCTTTGAATGTAAGTATTAACGTCAGTCAATCATTCTTTGTAGGTTATGGACATAAAATAGAAATTAAATTTTGAACTCGAAAAACTAGTTATAAAAGTTACTTTTGCTAAAAAAAAGAGTCCGTTCTCGGCCTAAAAACCTAAAATGTAGTTTAATAATTTTTTGTATACCATTTATTAAGGATCAATACCAGAAAACTTAGACAGAGGTCATCCTGGTGAATTCTAAATCAATAGTTCATACACATCCCCACTTACCTACGATACACGAATAACGCCTTGATCCAAAAGTAACTCCTTCATAAAAAAACTACAGGATAAATGGTCCCGTGTGACGTCATGAGGTCGTTTTCTCTAAGACAGTCTCAGTTAACAAAATATGAATTTCCGTGGGAGGCGATTGAGATACATAAATATTGTTTGCTGTTACGGTAGCAGTTCCTTATAGCCACTATTAAAAGGCTGAAGAAGATTATTATTTCTTGAAATATATAATCAAACAACACTATAAAAGGAACCCAATGTCATCGAAATAATGATCATGAACTAATTTAAGATAAATAGACAGTTAACATAACTTAAGCGATTTCTCGGATTTTATTGATGGAATTTATTTAAATTAGATTATACGACAAAAATTTAAAATAAGATGTACCTAGTAGTGATTTATTCTGCAGCTTTGAACGCTAATAATATTAATCCATCAACTGCATATGCCAAAATATTAATTATAGCCAGCGCTACATATGCTAATGTTATTAGATTAAAATAACATTAACATAAATAATAATATACGAAACCAGTAAAATGTCAATATTTCAATATCTATGTAAATGCTTAAGGATTAAGATATAGTGATTTTTTCCTAATTCGTAAATCAATCATAATGATTTAACGATTCTGTTATTTTTTCTGAATTTCGTATCGTTTTTTTTTTTTTTTAAGTAACCAAATAAACCTTGCCACTTTTAGATTACAGCTTTATGTTTATTTATAATTAGTGGTGTTGTTGGATGATTGTCGATGATCTATAAAAATTGATTAGTTTTTACAACGCCATATTAAACAGCTTCAAGTAATTGCTGCTCCGGTGGGATATTAAATGTTTGTTACGATTCAAAGTCGTCGTAATCTGGGCAGCGGATGTTTTGCAACTTGTCTATAGACAAGGTTTTCAAATTAATTTCTTGTTAAATTCATTTATTTTAGACACTACGTACTTTTTGTCACCAGTGTTTTAAAAAAAAGGAGCTGATATCGGCAACTTGGGTGAATTTCTTTGTGACATTTATACTGGTGGTAGGGCGTCTTGTGAGTCTGCAGGGGTAGGTACCGCCACGCTACCTATGTCTGTCGCAAAGCAGTAATGCGTTTGAATTCAGTATGTGAGTGAGACAGAGTGAGTCGGTTTTAGGAGCCGGTCATCGTTCTCTTCGAACCCGTAGCTTGCGACGAAGGGCTTGGCGAGTAAATGAACCCACAGACACAGCCCACTGAGTTTTTCGTCAGATCTTCTCAGTGGGTTGCGTTTCCGATCCGATGGTAGATTCTGCGAAGCACTGCTCTTGCTAGGGTTAGTGTTAGCAACGCCGTCGGGTTTGAGCCCCGTGAGCTCGCCTAATTGTTAGGGTTACGCTGAAATGGCCTCTCAAGGCTAGCAGCTTAGGTAGGAAATATAAAATAAAAACCTGATGAGTGGCGGCATTTACATTGTTGATGTCTGTGGTCTCTAATCGCTAGTTAACACCAGGCAGGATGTGAGCTCTACCACCGATCTAAGCAAAAAAAAAAAAAAAACTGTAATATTTTCGAATTTACACGCATAGTTTCAGCCACGATAGCAAATAGACTTAATTGTTACATTTTAAAGAAAGCAGATTTCCACTTTATTGCCACAGTAGCAACGATAAAGTTATTAAATTAGTGACTTTGTAAATTATTATATATTCTTTTTTACGCAAGAGCATCCGGGTGATGGAAGGCCGGCTATCCTCGACCCACGCTGGTTCTGGTCCAGCGGGGTATTCCGTAGGATAGCTCACTCTAACCGGCCCAATCTAGGCGGGCTTCGGATAGTCTGCCGACCGAGAGGGCTGGTGGTCGTGGCGCCGACGACCGCTGGTCCGGCGTCCCGAGGGGGAGAGTGATGGGAGAGATATGCTCCGCACTAAGCGCTTCACTTTCCCCCCTTTGTCTTTTCATGAGTTCTGTCTCATGCGTGGTTTGGACGACGGTTGTTGAGCGACAGGAGGTTTTAGTCAGTTCGACTCTGACATCCCTCCCCTCCATTCCCAGTGAAGGGCGGAAGTCCAGCGATTTCCTCCTGACCAAAAAAAAAAGGTTCTTTTGAGGTAAATGTTCTTGCTACCAGCTACAATTCTGTGTTTGACGAGGAAAAGCAAAATTGTAAATTTGAAACGGAACTTAAGTTATTATGAACTGAATGTCTTGTCGTTGATATCATCAAAATTAAATGCTTAAATTAGCTCTTGGATTGTGCTAAACGCCTGTATCGTTGTATTCTAAAAATTAAGAACTATAACCACATGCTACATGGAGTTTTAGTTTTTAATTATCATGTCGATATTATGTGTGACTCGTTTCGTAGTTCAAATTTTAAAATGGTCTTAATTAAAACGGCTGTTAAATATATAAAAAATAGCTCCTATTTTAAAACGCATTTTCTTGTTTAAAAAATTATGGCAAAGAAAAAAGGTATCGCGACTATAACAATACGAGAGAAAATTTATATGAATATTAACCGCTCTGAGAACTTAATTACGAATGATTTACGTTTATTGTGGTAAAAGCAATACGATGTCTTGTTTATTGATTAAAACGGACACCGAATTGGACAGTCTCATTATTATATTGCATTAATTACAATGAATATTCACGGAGGTTGTCTAACCATTCTAATTAGTCTCTCAGACTCTGCGACCAGTCTATTTTTTTTGATTTTATCTCCTTCTCAGTGGGACACTCTTGTCAGAGTGGTCGTGGTTGCGTTGACGCTGTATGTGCAGTAGGACCTGTTAGGTCGCCCATGCTCCCGACAACCGCCCTCCAGGCAATGCGCTTCCAGGTCTGGCGGTTCGAAGCGTTACGACTACATTCGACCATAGTGGACTCAGTTGCCTTCTTTATTAGGTAAGTCCAGCGGGTCGGTGAGCGGCCGCGTGATCTTCTGCCTTCCACCCGGCCCTGGACTACCAGTCTGTCTCTCCATCGAGTGCTCTTTTCTGCAGATGTCACAAAAGAATTTTAAAACCTTTGGTCCTAAGCCTAAACATTGGTCTTTTTTTTTATTATGTCACATTTTCTTATTGGTACCTTCTATGACATTGGCCATTGACGAGATCCCTGTCGTCTGATTGAATGAGAGAGAATCATTAGTGTACAAATTAAATTGTAGCAATTTAATTATCATTTACGACATAATTATTTACATTTACGACATAATCACGTACGAACAAAACAGCCGTTACTTTATATATCTATGTGTTCATAATCAATGCAGGTTCAATAATAAATATGGCTTATACCTGTCTGTTGATGTCAATTTATGGTCTGAACTTTCGTATAGTGTCTAGAGTGTAAACATTAAAGATTTTTTTCTTTAAAAATCATAGTTTGTATAGAACTAAAACTACTTTACGATTCAATCTTGCGTTTATTATTTTTATTTTACTATTTCGGACGTTTAGAATGCTTGACAGTTTTTATGGTCGCGGATTCGTCGATATTTGTATACTGTGCTTACTAACATAGAGCTTATTTTAATACAAATTAGATATTTCACTGTGCCATTGACCGACATAAGTTTTTATTTTTATTTTTTATTACTTAGATGGGTGGACGAGCTCACAGCCCACCTGGTGTTAAGTGGTTACTGGAGCCCATAGACATCTACAACGTAAATGCGCCACCCACCTTGAGATATAAGTTCTAAGGTCTCAGTATAGTTACAACGGCTACCCCACCCTTCGAACCGAAACGCACGAATTACAAATTACAAAAAAAATCACAGGCGGGCACATCACGATACTCAGCAATGAGCGATCGACTGAAGGAGGAGGAGGGAGATATTTTTATTAAAATAGTTTCTTGATATTTACGTTTCATTTCACAGAGAAATGACTAGCAGTATCTTGAAATACGGCTGTTTGTTTAAATTGCGTTTTTCATCTTCACTTTTTGCCTACCCATCTACCAGTATCCTCGAGGCACTGTTCTGGCTTCACTGACTGATGAGCAAGCTCACGTAAGCTTAGCCTAAAATGTCTTTGCTAGCATTTGCCGTACCAAGATTTAGTGTTTTGAATCTATCACCGAATTGGAATCGCGACCAACTGAGAAGATGTGGTGAAAAACTCAGTAGGTTGTGCATATGGGTTAAGTTGCACAACGGTGGCTGGTGCTTGGAATGATTGGAAGCACCGAAAGGTTCCGAAAAGACATGTCTGGGGCGGTGGCAGATGTTGGTTGTCCCGTCGCTTGGGACGGGGATGTAGTTTGGAGCGACTACGCTGAGAAGGCTAACGTCGTAACGTCGTCGACTCGCATCGATTACTCGTATCGAGAAAACGCTCTCACGCTGTCTTCAAATATGTACGGATCGGTTCACGTTTAAGAGGATTCTAGATCATATATAATCATAGTAAGCATTTTTGACGCACACTGTATATAGATAAACAAAGCCATGAAATATGTACATTTTGTATTAAAATTTTGATAAAAGAAAGTTTAATTTCGTTCGCTACATTTCTCCGCAGATTGACCGAGGATCCACAGATAAGTCACTAGGTTCAGAGCAGACCACTTGAAATTTGAGTTCTCGAGGTTGATATTTCGGACGATGTTTAATTGTAGACATTACATGTAAAATAGTTAGTATACCTCAACAAAGTGAAACTGGTGGCTAATTACTGTGGCTGAGGCTGATTTAAAAACTGTTGCATGCAAACAATAACCTAACAATAACAATAACCAAAATATCTACTGCTTTATTGTTTTGGAGACATTAGTAATTAATGACTTCACTATCCCTCGCGTTGAAGGTTTTTTTAATGATTAAAGGAGTACTGGTGGGCTGGAGGCCTTTCCAGTTTCACCAGGACAGGTGAGCAAAGGCTCAGCCAGGAGGGTGGGGTTACCTAACAGCTGCCTGAGGGCCTCCGAAGGAGACCTTATGAGTTAAATAGCAGTTATTACAATGAATGCCGTTATATTCTGTCTCGACGAAAGTTAATTTTAATTTTTTATTGCATATATAGATGGACGAGCTCACAGCCCACTTGGTTTTAAGTGGTTACCGGAGCCCATAGACATCTACAACGTAAATGCCGCCACCTACCTTAAGATATAAGTTCTAAGGTCTAAGTATAGTTACAACGGCTGCCCCGCCCTTCAAACCGAACGCATTACCGCTTCACGGCAGAAACAGGCAGGGTGGTGGTACCTACACGTGCGGACTTTTAAATAAAATATGTTTGATACACGTAAACATTGGTAAGCTTGCAGTCTAACAGATGTGGTCTGTGTAGTAGGACGTATCGTGAACCCGCACGAGTAGGAATCATGATTCTACAGGTTTCTACAGCGAATTAATATGTATATGTATTATGAGTTGAATATGTGAAATAGCAGTTATTACAATGCCCTGTTATATTCTGTCTCGACGAATTTTTTTTATTTATTTTTTATTGCATATATGGATGGATAAGCTCACAGGCCACTTGGTTTTAAGTGGTTACCGGAGCCCATAGACATCTATAACGGAAATGCCGCCACCCACTTTGAGATATAAGTTCTAAGGTCTTAGTATAGTTATAACGGTTGCCCCTACCTTCAAACCGAAATGTATTACTGCTTCACAGCAGAAATAGGCAGGGTGGTGGTGCGCACTCACAAGAGGTCCTACCGCCAGGACAAAATTTAAATAAAATAAAGAAAATCAACAAATCTTTTTCCATGCAAACAATATTTGACAAATAGCACAAATCATAACATTTTACTGCTACTAAAGTTCCCAGGTCACACATCAACTGTCATTCGATAAATAATAATAATTGTAATTTATGCAAAGAAACCTGTCGTGTTTGGTCAAAATTTAAAAACATGACACCTCCAAAAACGTCTTTACAAACAGAAGCTAAGTTATTTAAAATGATTTTTACTTTTAAAATGAGGTTAAACACAGATTGACAACGAGTGTGTGTTTGTGTGTATGTGTGTGTCAAAATTAATAAATGAAAGCTGTTAAAGGATTACCCTGGTTATATTCAATAACACTAAATCATTTTTATTGAGAAAACTATAAATTTAAATTATTTTATCTGTTGGAAAAGATGTTAAAATCGCCAGTTTCGCCGTAATGAAATTAATGAGTTTTTTTAATACTCTAGAATAACACAACTTGAATGCTGTTGCACACCTTGAGCCAATAGATTAAATTTTTCATATAACTTTGAAGACTGAATAAGCTCATGGCTCATCATCATCATAATCGGTTGCTCTTGGCAGAGCAATCGTGGTCATGTGGAATTCTTGCTTATTAAAGCCTTGACAGATGTTTCCATAGTTTGTGAACCGAGGCCCGGCGCACACACTCGTTAAGTGGGGTTTCAGTAAGGTCTTTCACCTGATCAGTGCAACGCTTAAAAATAAAAAAAAGATGCTTTCCGGAGTCCAAAGACGTGAATCCACATCTAGAGATACCACCACCACAGAGAGATTCAACCCGTTGAAGACAAAAGTTTGCGCGTTCACTGCGAAGAAGGACCTCTTTGTCATAGCGCCGCAATTCCAAGGAGTATCCCTGCAACCTTCCGCAAGTATCGGGATACTTGGGGTCGACATTTCGAGTGATGTCCAATTTCGGAGTCATCTAGAAGGCAAAGCCAAGTTGGCGTCCAAAATGCTGGGAGTTCTCAACAGAGCGAAGCGATATTTCACGCCTGGACAAAGACTTTTGCTTTATAAAGCACAAGTCCGGCCTCGCGTGGAGTATTGCTCCCATCTCTGGGCCGGGGCTCCCAAATACCAGCTTCTTCCATTTGACTCCATACAGAGGAGGGCCGTTCGAATCGTCGATAATCCCATTCTCGCGGATCGTTTGGAACCTATGGGTCTGCGGAAGGACTTCGGTTCCCTCTGTATTTTGTACCGTATGTTCCATGGGGAGTGCTCTGAAAAAATCTTTGAGATGATCCCCTCAAACTCCTTTTTATCATCGCACCTCCCGTCATTGGAGCAGAGTTCATCCATATTAACTGGAACCGCTGCGTTCATCGACAGTGTGTTTCCAGAGGTCTTTTTTGCCACCTACCAGCCGGTTATGGAATGAGCTCCCTTTCATGGTGTTTCTCGAGCGCTATGACATGTCCTTCTTCAAACGAGGCTTGTGGAGAGTATTAAGCGGTAGGCAGCGGCTTGGCTTTGCCCCTGGCATTGCTGAAGTCCATGGGCGATGGTAACCACTCACCATCAGGTGCGCCGTATGCTCGTCTGCCTACAAGGGCAATAAAAAATAAATAAATAAAACGAATCCGCTGACCTAAAATGCGCTGTAAATCGTCTAAATCGTACCAGCGTTAATAATTCAAACGTGATAAAATTATTCAGTGCTGCTAACTAAATCGCATTAAAAACTCACCCCACTTGAGCCAGCTAAAACAGAATACATAGAATGGTATGCCCATAACTAGTACATAAGCTATGATAACGATCATTTCAATTTCGTATTAACACGAAGGGAATTGACAGTATTTCTACCGAGTAATGAACGATACACAGTGATTCAATTTGCTGTAGGCCCGTGGGCTTTCTCGTTGCACGCCACAAAAGACTTGGCTGGCAGTTGGAATTATTACTGAACGTAAAATGTATCGCAGTGGCTAAACTGTTGTTTTATTACCGAACATAAACTTGGAAAAATGAAATATGTTCTTGTATTTGCCCGTGTACTTATATTTGACGAGTTTTTTGGTTTGATAGCCATAGTTCAGGTCAGTGATTCCTACAGTTATAAAGTTAGTTGGTGTAATTACTTTGAAACCTCTGTTAAGTGTAGGAGCGATTTGAATTTTAATTAAAACGAAGTTTGTGTTAATGATATTTTTTCTAAACGTCCGTCTGGTGTAGTGAGTGGTAAGTGACATGATCACTACACTAGGGGGTCGCGGTTTCGAATCCCGCCAAGGGAAGATATTTGTATGATAAATATAAATGTCTTTTCCAGGGTTATGGATGTATATTATATGTATGTGTATAATAAAAATCTTACATTTATTTCCGATATCAGGTACCTGTAACACAAGTTCTTTACGAACTTATCACGGGACCAGTTAACGTGGCGTGATTGTTAGTAAAATATATTTAAAAAATATATTTACGTAGAAAGTGAAATATTCTAAAACATTTTTGATTAAATTTCATTAATGTTTAACACAGATTCGTTACTGATTAGAACGATGTTTATAGACAGAAAATTTCAAAAATAAAACTAAGCCAATGACTTATTTTATTTTATGACTTATGTCCCTTCGTCGTTATATGCTCAGAAAACAATCACTTAATCGCACGATACGTACATATGTTCTTTGCTATAATTATCTCATATTAAGTTTTATTATCGTCAACGATGCTCCATCAAGTTAATGCCTCAATAATCGGCCTTAGACAATGGCCACTGCACTTCACATGCGCGTGGGTTTACTGCGCCAGTATCCTATATTAATAAGAATACAATTACATTTTCGGTTTAAATATGATCATCTATATATTAATACGTGAAGCAAAAACTTTGTATCCCTTTTTACGAAAATTGCGCGGACGGAGGAGTATGAAATTTTCCACACTTATAGAGAATATAGAGAAGAAGTGCACAATGCTAATATTTATTTAAAGTAATGCATAAAAGGTACATTAAATCAATAAAAAAAACATTACACACACTACATACCATGTATTTGACGCACACACGCATGCATGCATACTATTTATTGTCAAGCTTTTGTTCTTGACGTCTGCTGTCAAATTGAGAATAGATTAAATATTGTTTGTCTTAGTTAATATTTTTTATAGTGTAGTCTTGGCGAAATTTGTGATTATAGAAGTATAAAATACAATCATAATAGTGTACAAGCTTACAATTCCAATTAATTATAGTCGAATTTCGACTACTGCAGGACCTCTAGTTCATATAAATATATAATAAGATACAACATGCTACAGATATCTCTAGTTTCAATAGATACGACATTTATCTGTCGATTTTACTATGAGTATATATTTAATTTGTGTTAGCTGTACCTATCCATCTATCTCACTGAAGTAGGAAACCTATGGAAAAGAAACGTCAACAAAAAATTCGTGCCACTGTGACGTCATCTGGCCACAAAACATGGCGGTTTTAGTGCTGCCCAGATTTTAATGTTAGTAGGTTTTATCGATAAACGTTCTTGGCTCATTTTATTTTAAATATTGTTGAGTGAATGTATTTGTAGAATTTATACTTTAATAGGAAGTAAGTATATTGTTATGTGCAAAGATGATGTGATTTAGATATTATGTGAAATCTAAGACGAGTTCGTGTTTCAAATTTGCCAAGTAAACCATATGACGATTTTTAAAATTTGCTACACTGATTTTATAAAGTTTTCGTTTGCCGCAAAACATAAAGTTATGGCGTAGAACAGTGCCATCTGCCCATTTCTAGCATGCTGAATGTTATCGTATTTTGAGTACGTGTTTTTCTTAGACTATTACAATCTATTTTAATTGTTTTGCTGACTCTAAAGTCCATAACACACTACCGCAGCGCACCTCAAGGAAGGTACGCCGCACCATTTGAATCACTCTCACTTGAGAGTAATTCAAATTTTAAACTTATCAAGGGACCGCCTGATAAAAAAAACACCTACAGAACATTTATTCGTTAATGAAATTACAAACGTCATTCCTTGTGACTTCCTCTCTAAAATCACTTAATTAATAAATATTTAACGAATTTACAATAGTGTTTTACTCACTGCGGAATAAAACTATTTTATTTAAATAGTTCCGAAGAGATTTTGTCTGTAGCCTTTTTCCCGAAATATCTAAATATGTTTCGGATGAGGGCTCCATAATGAATTTAAATATATATAGATAATAGTTTTGGGGCATCGACCTTCTTGAGATCCTATAAAATATGTTTTAATTATTATTTTTGTATGTTTTAAGCATGATAAAATTAGAAATTTTATATAAGCAATCATATTAAATCGATATCAAAGTCAATAAATAATGTACAACCCAAAACAGACGGCCGAACTGACGTGACAATGACATTTGGCGCGCTAAACATGGCGGATTTTCGGCCTCATTAGACGGAGACGGAGACATTTACGTATATTCATGTTTCATTTTATGTACGCACTGAAATACTGTTATATTGTTTTCCTGCGAGTTAAAGTGCTGAGTAAGAACGAGATAGATATATGTTTATGTGTGTGCCTTCAAAATGGGTGCTATTTATATAAGCAATTGTACGTATAGAACAATATATCGTGTCCCTACTATATAGGTCTATGATCTATCTATGTTCTACATCCGTCATAAATGACATCTAACGGAAATTGCTGTTGAGAGCTTTATTAGGTAATTCAAAGTCGCCGTTTATTTATGATAATATTATTATAATAATATTTTCAATAAAATGAAAAATGCTTCTTTATCTTCATATTTAATTTAAAATTACATGAGAAATTAATGCGTTATGTCAATACATATAAACGTTATTGATGTTCTGATTTAATTTAAAAATAAAAGTCCATTTTTTTTTTAATTAAAGCGTGGCAATTTACTTGACTATTTGATTTCTTAACTTAAGCGCATGATATTCAAGTTAAAATATGTACGGATGTCAACTAAGAACTAGATGGACCATTAGCACCATTTGCCACATGCCGAGAAAAAACTTAAGACCACGAATATTTCTGAAATGCATAATTATCTATTCAATCACAAACGTACAATTAAGCCTAAACTATACGCCTCCTACTTAAGGCGTATATTTGCAAAGCATTCGCGGAAATTGTGCAGTTGAAAGATGCCGCTTCCATTTGTCGCTATTTCGAAATAAGGTGACTGAGCAAAGTTGGCCCGTCCTATTTGCAGCTGGCCCAAGGACTCGCAGTGCTCTTTATCTTGGAAATTGGCCTGGTTAAATATTCAATTGTTCCGTCAGGAAACCTTAATTTGGTCTGTGATGAGATTCGTATGGTAATCGGTGTTGGCTCTACTTAATTACTGTATAGTAATTATATTTTGACATTGAACTTTTCCATTGTTTTGTAGAATCAAAAAGAAAAAAAAGTTCTTGAAATTGAGCAAAACTGTGCGTGTAAGAAGTTATACTTTATTTTTATTACATTTATTTCTTGTTTTTTAAATATTAAATAATTAATAATAAATATTTATTATTAAATTATTTAAATAAATAATTTGATAATATTTAGTATGAATTATATTAAATCATAATTTTGTCATTTATATTACTAAAAAATGAATGCTAATAACACTCTTTTTTACGAGTGTACATGCGCGAAAGTTCACCTGCGGCTATATTCAGACTCGCCAAGTTATGTCGGTCGTATTGTAATGAGCGATTTAGTGGGCAACTTCATTCTGTTAATTTTGTATCACGGTGCGCGCTCATCGTAAAATTTCACGCTCATCAATTTTTCATAACGCGCCTAAAGAAGTATAACTTCAACAAACATATAAAAAAATCCTAACATACAAAAACAATAATGCGGTTTTCTAATGCCCACTTATAACAGCACCAATGTTTACTTCTGGTATTAGGCGACTCTGTATTTGCTTTACCGATCAACAAGATAATTACCTAAGTCGAAAATCAATACAGTACTTTTTGACAGTATCTAGAATCAAGTCAAATCAGTATTGAGAAAGGCTTAGCAAACTTTGTCACTTATAATTGAGAGGTGGACGTGACTAATGTATACGCCTACCTAAACTCCTAATGGACTTTCGCGTTATTTTGTTTTAGCACGTAATAGACTTAGAGTGCATTCAATTTATTTAAGCTAATGGCACATAAGGTTTCACATCAGGTCGCCGTACATCGGGAAGCAATAATAGATAATTTTTAGGTTAGTCCATGCTTGGCCATTAGACACAAAACGCCAAATCATTTACAAGAAAGCGAGAACCCGCCACGTACTATTTACATAATTTATTCGGCCTCCTAAAAGAGCGTTGTAATTCGAAAGCTTTGTGTTCTTTAAACAAAATATGTTTGTTTGTTGAAATTCGGTTAATGGTTGGGTTGATAACATATTCTGTTTTTGATTATAATATTTTTCTAGTTTTAGTAAGAATTTACGGTTAAATCGATCAGTAATAATTATTTTGCTGATGCGTCATGCATATTTATTCCTTAGATAGTTGGATGGGCTCACGGCCCACCTGATGTAAGCTGGCTACTGGAGCCTATAGACATCCACATTAGAAAGAGCTTAAGGTATCCGTTCTATAGTACAACGGCTCCAACCTCAAATCGAAACGCATTACTGCTTTACAGCAGAAATTGTCAGATTGGTGGTACCTACACGAACGATGAATAGAGCCCTACTAGTAATAATAATTTAAATTATAATAATTATAGTTTTGATTTTTACTATACGATGCTATTTCTTCATTGTGGAAGTCATTCATGAATGTGTGTTAAATATGTATTTTATTAGAAAAAATCGTAGTTGCTAAAAAATGTATTTCAGTAAATTGTATCGGTACTTGAATTATGCATTTTAGAAATATAAGAACTTTCTACTACTAAGATAAGATATGATCGATTTCCATATTTTAACAACATAAATAAATTTTTATTTACTTAATGTAGATTTGTTCATCAGAACTTCAGAAGAGAAAACCACAAGTTATAAAGAGGACGTGCGTTGACTTCCTTACTGAATAATACTTTTTGAACAAGTTACAATGTTTCGGTTCTCATGCCGCGATACAATCTCCCAATATTAAACTAATATTTAGGCAACGCTTTGCTTCGAGCCGCTTCATTTGCATAAGGTGCGTTCTTCGTTCAAAACGGCTATTTTATAAGTCCTATAGTACGGAAACTTAAAAAGAATTAGAGTCGAAAACTTTCACTGCCAATTTTGTACGAAAACCAAAACTCGATATCGGATTTAGAACGAAAGTAAGGGTTTTGGAAAAGCTAATTCTTATAAATAAATTAAAGGTTAATTATAATTTTAATACGGATTAATTTTAATTCCAAATGATAGAATTGACTTGGAATTTACGGACAAGCGTTCACGACCGAGTAAGGCTTTCTGTGTAGGCACAGAATTCATTAGATTATGCAAAAGTCGATGTTGGATCTGGTACATACGAAAATTTCTAAATAGTAATGTACTTAGCGTGTATTGATGGGCAAATTCCCAAAAAAGACATGTCTCAAACAAGAAAAATATAAAATAAACCGTCAATGATTTACTGGTAGGCCGTCAATATGCTATGGGTCCAGACATACCTTTTTCCCACAATTTTATTACCTTATAACAGTAGTGATGCGCTCAGGTTTAAAAAAAGTTAGTATTTCAATTAATTACTCTTAGACCTAACGTCTCCAAATAGCTGGGCCTATTGTGAGTTCCCGTAAGTGTTTAATACTCTCCTCGTGAATTTGTGGATTAGTCCATTGATGAGCCAATTACTGCCGCTTTTATCTGGCCAGTCCACCTTATAGGCGATTTTCCTCGCAGCCTGGTACCCTCAATCTTTCTCTGGACTACAATTCGCTCAATGGCCACCCGCCCTCGGCAGCGGCCTATTTACGCCAACTATAGCTATTTACGCCATACAAACCGTTGTTTAGTAAACAGCTTGGCTGTGCTGATATCACTGATAATGTCCTTAAGCGACGATAACCACTTAATATCAAGCGGGTCGCAGAATCGTTTGGTCTCGATGGCGAAACGAAAATAGAAAACTGTTTTTGAGTACATTGATAGCTATTTTTATCTCATACTAGATTAAAATACTTTCTTTTCAGTAGCGGCAGTGGGAGTGGGGCTTAACCCGGTCGCATGCAGCCGTAAAATATCATAATCCTAGGCCATTAGTTAGTTAATGCTATGTCTCCGCTTACTGAGATTAAAGTATGTTTTATACCGCTTTTACTTATGGACAATATTTTTAGGAAGTTTACTTTTAGTCAATATGATTCAATGAAAAACTAATACTAGCTGCTTGATGATATTTAGTACTTTTGCCTATGAAAACAGCTCTACAGTCCTAAGAACAAGCAGGTGTGCCATTAATATTAACCGAAACGCTATAATTAAGTTAAACTAATTAATATAGGGTGGGACGGCAGTGACACTAAACAGTTCAAGCTTTGAGCATCGAGAAAGCGATAAGTGTTGTGTTGTTTACGGACTAAGGAAAACAGTTCACGAGTAGTCCCTTAGAGTACCTGTATACTAAGTACACTTCGATAGGTTTTTTTTTATTGCATCGATGGTGGACGAGCTTACGGCCCACCTGGTGTTAAGTGGGTACCGAAGCTCATAGACATCTACAATGTAAATGCCGACACCCATCTTGAGACATGAGTTTTAAGTCTCAGTTCTTACAGTACAACGGCTATCCCACCCTTCAAAATGAAACTCATTACTGCTTTACGACAGAAATAGGCTGGGTGTGGTACCTACCCGTGCGGACTCACAAGACGTACTACCACCAGTAATTACGCAAATTATAATTTTGCGGGTTTCATTTTTATTACACGATGTTATTCCTTTACCGTGGAAGTCAATCGTGAACATTTGTTAAGTACGTATTTCGTAGGAAAAATTGGTAACTGCCGGCGAGATTCGAACACCGGTGCATCGCAACATACGATTGCACCGGACGTCTTATCCTTTAGGCCACGACGACTAGGTATTGCACATGGACTTTTCAAAAGAGGCAATGGGCTAATATCGATTTCGTAAAGCGTTGTCCCTGTCGTATATAAACTACCTATGTGACGTTTGTCAGTCGTTTCTCAAGTGTGATAGTGTGCGGTCTCAATAAATACCCGGACTGTTAGTGTTATTACCCGGATTTAGATTATACTATAAAGTTCTTGTTTCTCGCGTTTACGTTTCAACTAGAAATTGTATACTGTTTTTTTCTCTCGTGAAATTGTATAGAGCTAAATCGTCACTTAGTCACATTACACATTGACTGCCGTGTAGGTCACCGGTGCACTGAAGTTAATTATGTCGATTTCATTCTTCGATCTTCTTACTAAGGCGCCGGAATATCTAGTAGACTATGTGAAAGACGAATCCGAAGATACTAACAATGAATCTATATCTAAAAGACAAAATACTAAAACATATTTTAAAAACAAAAGAAGACAAAGTTAAGCAATCCAGATCCTTAATAACAGAAATCGACATAATTACTTCGGTGCGCCACGTAGGGTACCGGTGAAACGGCAGTCAACGCGCTAAGAATGTATTTTATTTTTTATTATTATTATTTATTATTATTTCTTGTTGTATACATCAATCAAGAAGCTCACGTCTCACCTGTTGTTAAATAGGCACAGGGACCCACAGATATCACATCGTGAATGCCGCCACCCAACTTGATACTTGTGGACCTGCATGTTGGATTTGACTATCGGCACAGTCGTATCGCTCAATACGAGTACATCAGACGCCCTTTAGGCCACGACGATATCAAAAAACATTATAGTAATAATAATAAAAATGGTGCGCGTGCAATTTGGTGCACGTGAAAGAAGTGAAACTTCTTTTGCGGCGTTCTTCATTTTTCATCCTTAAATCAAATTTCTCTTGTAATAGGGAGCTCTGTGTATAAGAGAAATGACCTCTTCTCCATTTATTTAAAATTACATATAGAAAAAACGAATAAAAAGAAATTCAAATCCTTCATTAAAAATAAAATATAAGTAGTTACTATGTTACTGCCATCTACAGGAGCATTGAGAAACTAATAACAGGCCATCTAGTGGCCGACGCCCGTAAGCAGAATATGTATAAGAGAAACGAACTAGTTAACTTTCTCCCTCTCTCCAAGGTCGAGTGGTTCGCGAGACGCTCTGTCTAATTTCTCACTCTCGCTAGTCCTAAATTGTATTTTTTCTCTTTAGCCATAACAAATTTGTCGCGAGTTAAATTTTACTCTCAACGCGCCTAAGGAAGTTTGACTTCAATGAACAGTATCAATTACCTACGCTTAAACCCAACAAGCGACAAGTTAAGAATGTTAAGATTTTAAACCAGAACGCAGTACTTTTATTAGTTTATATACCTAGTAACCTTCTAGAATTTCTCCTATCGCTTTAAGTTATTATCAACGAAGTAACCATAAATAACTCATATATTGAATTAGCAGCTGCACGTTTACATCATTTTTAAATACATTAATTACAAAATTATGAATAACAGTGTATAGAAGCGAACGGAAATTTCAAATGAATACACTAATATAATTAATAGAATACGCTTTTACAACTCATGGAATTACTTCGCAGAACGATGAGTATTGAACATGAAATCGCAGGAGCTTATTTAAATAGCTTATATTTAAACAGTCTTAGAAAAGAATTATTTATTTGTGTATAATTCAGATTAATATAACAAATCTTTTTTGTTCCAAGGGCCTAAACTAAAAAAAAATATATATCGAAAATAATTAAATTCACGACGTTTTGTACGTCACTGTACACATTTAAATTCCATGCTACCGTTTATTAAATGCTTATAGAATTGATGGGCCTACCAACTTCGTATAATTGCAATTACAACAAAATTTTCTATACATATTAATGAAAAGACTCCGCTGTATCCGTATTCAGCTTACCTTGAATACAATATAAGAGGTAATAAAGTTATAAATTGTGTTTTTAAAAAGTCACCGCGGCCAAACACTCTATCAAATTATGTCAAATTGAAACACGTAGTTACATACATCAGAATTTCGGGTTATTTGTTTAAGACGATTTCCGCAATTAAAACAGATTACAGAAGCTGATTAAGAACAATCTTTGCATACATAAGTAATAACTCGTAGTTTTTTTAATTACTTCCTAGTTGAAATACCCACTTTAAATGTAAATACGTGGAATTGAGCTAAGAGACGATTTATTATGGAAGATTAGGCTACTATGTAATGTGCAACCAGAAGATTGATGAGATTATTGTATTGTTTGATGTTAATTTGAACTAAGTAATGAACATTTTTTATTGTTGCCATCGTTTTGTGAACATTAATTCTGTAAGTATGGGATTTTTATAATCTCGTATAGAATGTAATGAATGTACTTATTTCTTGGATTGCGTAATAATGCTAAATTTTTAATTTGTTATTTTGCCTCGAAACAACATGTACTAAAATATGAATTTTAAATGATTTGGTTATAAATGCCAGGGAAATATTGCTTCTTTAAGTTCTGAAATAGTAAGGCGTTGACTTTGTATGTCTTCAAATGTAAGTGCATATGGTAAATAGATTTTAATTCATACTTTTTTTCTTGCACCGCCTTTTTGGGTTAAGCGGTTACCAAAGCCTATACATATCGCAACGGGATTTATATTGCTATTGTAGGCAGGTGAGCAAATACCTTAGCGGATATTAAATAGTCAATTTAATGCTAGGGCACAGCTAAGCTGCTCCCTACTGCCGCTACCCACTTTGAGATATGAGATCAAAGTTTCGATTGTAAAAGATAACGTCCCACAGTCCCGCAATTCAAACCTGAGGGCATGAATAATTTGTAGTAAAAATAAGTATGGTATTGGTATTTGTGGTAGTGCTTACGGACTCACAATAGCCCTACCACCAGCAGAGTCCAATTCACATTTGTGTGACCTTATTTTGCACAATTAGTACGTAGGCTAGATAGTATGAGATAATTTGCAGGCGCTTTTGAGTTTTCTAAGCGCCTTTGCTCCTCTTCCGCTACCACCAACCGACATTATAGACCAGGATGAAGGGCGCGCTACAGAGATAGTAAAAATTTGAAAAAAGCGATATCCTCACCGCATCACGATCCAAGACCATACAAGTTTAATTTCTTGGGCTCGAGCTCTGGAGGACCTAGCAGCTGGTAAATGCTGTGGTTAATTCAGAGCTTCAATGGCTCTCCTTTGACATATTGAAGAGGAGAGTGTTTTGACAGTGGACATAATTTACCGTTACTTTATATTATTTATTAACATTTGTTCGCAAAACAATTCGCAAATGTTATCTGTATTCTGCTATAATCGCTTGGAGCCTCTGGGTGTAGTCAGTTTGTACAGTTTCTGTGTTTTGTACAGTATTTTTTATGGGGAATGGCTCTAAGGAATTGTTCGAGATGATTCTCGAACGTCTCATCCCTTGCTACCGGAGCAGAGTTCGTCCATAATACCTAAAGTCCTTATATTTTTTCACAGAGCATTTTTAGGGATTTTGTTTTCACGTACAGATGAACGTCACATGTCCTTCTTCTATTGAGCTTTGATGAGTGCTCAGCAGTGGGCAGCGGCTTTGCTTCGCCCCTGGTATTGCTGAAGTCCATGAGCAACGATAGCTACTTCCCTTCAAGTGAACCATATGCTCATCTGTTATACTGGCATTAAAAATAAATGTACATACATTATGTAACTTGAAGTATTTTTTGCTTTATTTTTTTAATTTTCCCCATCT
This sequence comes from Bombyx mori, assembly GCF_030269925.1. Classification (NCBI taxonomy): domain Eukaryota; kingdom Metazoa; phylum Arthropoda; class Insecta; order Lepidoptera; family Bombycidae; genus Bombyx; species Bombyx mori. The sequence continues at coordinate 13,813,542 of NC_085111.1, forward strand.
AATCGCTGCTAGCCTAAGCGACTATTCCAACTTCACGTGAACCGGTTCACGTGAAATTGGATGAGCTCACAGGCTCAACCTGAGAGAACTGCTAACATTAGCCCTAGCAAGGGCAGTGCTTCGTTAAATCTACTACCGGATCGGAATCGCAACCCACTGAGAAGAGAAACTCAGTGGGTTGTGTCTATGGGCTAGTCCGCACGTCGAACTTACCGTCGGAGTAGATGAGCTCGACGAGGACGATGACCGGTGCTTGAAGAGCCTAAAAGCAACGATAGTGGATCTGGGGGATCTCGTAAGACATGGCGATGGCGGCTTTACTTTGCCCTGTCGCCTGGGTCGGATATGTAGTTAGCGGTGGCCACGATAAGAGGGTTATTGTGCCGCGCTGCTTTCTCAAAGTAGCGTTCTGATGCTTCTCGAAGATACTTACGTATCGGTTTTAGATTTAGGTCGTCGTGAAGATCTACATTCCTCAGATACCACGGTGCTCCGACGGCTATCCTGCAGAAACGGCATTGGATGACCTGGAGAGAATTAATGTGTGTACGGGCCGCGTGAGCAAACACTACAGTTGCATAGGTCATGACGGAATGTATGCAAGTTTTGTAGAGTTCCTTGTTGTACCTTCTCATGAAGGAACAACTTACTTCGCTTGCAGATCATGGGGTAGAGTCGACCGAGTGAACGTGGCTCGGTCACGTACTGATTTAATGTAGTGACCGAATGTCATCTTCATTCGAGGGTGACGTCTAAGTACTTGGCCTTCGAAGCCCGCGGTATGGGCTGGCCAAAAATGTTTATGGGAGATATTAGCAGTGGTGTCGGGAGATCGATCCCTTTTGAAGAGCATGGCTGTGCTTTTCGTAGCGTTGATATCGATGCGCCACTTCTGGAACCACTATCCTAAATTGGTGGCTGCGATCTGGAGTTTACTGTGGATAAATGACACTTTCCTACTCGAGTAAAAGATAGCCGTATCATCGCCAAAGAGGACTAACCGGGTCGCCGGCGATTAGGGCAAGCCGTTAAGGTATAAGCTGAAAAGTAACGGAGAGAGAGCGGAGCTTTACGGAATTTCTTCTATTCGATACCGAAACGAACGGTTCGACAAGAAGTCTCGTATGATGAGCACGAGTCTGTCTGGCACTACCATGTTGTACAGTTTGTAAATTAAACCTTTGTGCCAGACTTTGTCGAACGCCTTTGCGATATCGAATAAGAGGTCCCCCATGGGGACGGGTCTAGATCTATTTAGTCCTACTAAGATGTGTTCCGTGAGGCGGTGCACTTGATGGATGCACGAATATTTGACGCGGAATTCAAACTTCGTTCATGAGGTTCCCTTCTGAAGTAACAAAGTCTCAGAGGCGTTTACGAATCAGTCTTTCATACAGTTTGCTTGTCGTTGGGAGGAGGCTAATCGGGCGGTTTTTGTTTTAGATTAAAATATATCACTACTCTATCTCCTTGAAGCAGTAACAGAGTTATTATATAATACAATTGAAATGTGTACCGCGTATTTTAAAATGGGTAGCGGCTCTCATCTTGTCTTTTCTATGGACCCCAATTACAACTTAACACTAGGTGGACATGAACTAATTTACTCGATAAAACATATATTAAAAACGAATTTCCTCTTTTCAATCATAATTTACCTATCGTAATTCAGTTTAAATACAGCAAGTTGTTAAATATACACTCACATTTGTCCAGAATAAATCGCTCGTGTCTAGAATAAAGCAATAAGATGACCTATTCTACATTATATATTATTATTTCTGATTTAATTTTGCGACTTAATTTGGTGTACAGTTAAACATTATTTATCTATATATTATTATCTATCTAATCTAATCTACCTCTAATCAATGAACACAAGATACCGTATTACAGTTCAATTGATGCGTTAGGTTGTTTGTTATAAAATCGTTGCAAGCCATCCAAGTCCCAAAATGAAGGTCACTTGTTTCAGCAACTTTCTAGTTAACGACGCGAAGGAAGTGTGAAAGCATATTAGAGCGTGTTCCTCACAGAACGGGTAAAGTGTGCAGTGAAGGCGGTGGCATCGAGCCGCCCCCTTCCATTCCGCCAATCAGAAAGCCCTGGCTTGTCTCCGAAGATGCTTCAGACGACGCCGCTTGCCTCAAATCTGGACCCGGCCTCAATAACAAGTTATCAGCGGACATACACTTTACACGCATTATAATTCGAATCAAAGAGATTCCCGCAAATAAGCATAACCGAATCAATTGATTTAATTTGAGATCTTACTTAACATTTATAGCGGGTGTTGATTCGTCGCGAGGAGAAGGAAGTTGTAGCAGTCTCTTCGTTAATTCCATTAATTATTGGTATTAAAAAAAATGCGATGTCAGAGTTATTATTGTAAGATGTACTCATACTATCTCATATTCAAATAAGATTATAATTTCTATTCTCTTCAGAGTTTTTATTATTTATGCCTAGCCGATGGGATAACAAGGTCAAACCCGCTATCCTCTCTTGTGTTATACTAACGCCTATTTCATACTTCGCTTTCATAATCCAATTAAGAATAATTGTCGATAAACTGACAGGTCAGATAGCGATTTATGTGGCGATATTTCAGCATCGTTAATAAATTTATGCTTGTTCTTGCGTTTGATTGCTCGCCGCTTACCATTAAGTTTCTTTCATGAGCGCCCGGAGGCCCTTGATCAATGACAATTGATGTGACCGAAAATTGATTTGTAAAATGTCAGGTATGTATGTACACGAAACGGAACGCGGCCTTTTAGTTTTGGCTTTCTTCAATCTCCATAATCAAGTTTATGTTTGTTTTTAAATTTTGAATTAAATTAGATTTTTTGAAGTCGTCGTGGCCTCACCGATAAGACGTCCGGCGCATTCTTGTTGAGCGATGCACCGGTGTTCGAATCTCGCGGGTACCAATTTTTCTAATGAAATACGTACTAAACAGATGTTCACAATTGACTTCCACGGTGATGGAATAACATCGTGTAATAAAAATGAAACCCGCAAAATTATAATTTGCGTAATTACTGGTGGTAGGGCCTATTGTGAGTCCGCGCGGGTGAGTATCACCACCTTGCCTATTTCTGCCGTGAAGCAGTAATGCGTTTCGGTTTGAAGGATGTGGCAGCCGTTGTAACTATACTTGATACCTTAGAACTTATATCTAAAGGTGGGTGGCGCATTTACGTCGTACATGTCTATGGGCTCCAGTAACCACTTAACACCAGGTGGCCTGTGAGCTCGTCCACCCATTGAAGCAATAAAAAAAATAACAACATACACTACACACTACACAACTGCAATAAAGAGTCAAGTTTCATATTGACGATGGATATGAATAGCATATGGACTCTTTTCAAGGATCCTATTTAAAAAGAGAGGAAAAACAACATAGGCATGTCATATTTGAATATTACATAACTAATGTAATCTAAAACTGAAATTTTCATCTATATATCAATACGTGAAGCAAAAACTTTGTACCCCTTTTTACGAAAATTGCGCGGACGGAGGAGTATGAAATAAAAAACATGACACACACTACCATGTATTTAACACACACACGCGTGCATACTATTTGTTTATTGTCAAACTTTTCTTATTGCTTATAGTCTGTGGTCAAATTGAGGATAGATTAAATTTAATATTGTTTGTCTTTATTAATATTTGTCTAAAGTGTAGTCTTGGCGAAATCTGTGATTATAGAAGTATAAGAGTATAATAGTTTGACAGTAGAATCATAATAGTGTACAAACTTATAATCTCAATTAATTGTAGTCGAATTTCGACTACCGAGGGATCCCTAGTTTTATTTAAAAGTGACTAATGAAAAGCACCGGTTTTAAGTAATGTGTCTGTCAAGTCTATTGATTTCGTGGCACATTGCGTTCGCGAGTTACGAGCACTGCGGTGAACCCTGACTTACGGGCGCATCCTCTCGATTTATTAGATCGTTACACCACATCGGGGCAGAATAAAATTCAATTCCACGCAGTTCTTGGGCAGTATTTCATACCTTGACAGATTTGTACGAAAACTCTCGAGTCTGTAATATGCGGGTTGCGTTGTTAGCTATTTTCGTTCGTTTGTTTAATAAATGTATCGATTTGCTAATTATACTCGGAGTATGGAAAAAAACAAATAAGATTCTACGTGTACTTGAAAGTTTTGATCTTTAAAGATAAGTCCGAACTTGCTAATATAATATTGCTTACCTATTGTCACTAATACGATGCATGATTTATAAAAGAACAGAAGTTGCCCGAAATATCTATTGACATCTTAATTTGACATATAGGTATGTTACTTATGAAATGTAATCTATGTTTTCACCAACTTCTACGAGTAATTGGTTTATCATAATAAAACTTGATGATTTATTATCAATGATATTTATAATACGAACTTGGCACGATGATGAAGATGGAAATTCGGTAATTGAAGCTGGAAAATCGAGTTCATCGTTAGAAACATCATTAGATTTCTCATAATGTACACTTTTCATAAAGCGATTTTTGTTCAGTTTCACGAAAGAAAGTTTGGCTTTGAGTGTCTTATCATGAGCTTAGATTTTTTTTAAACGTATTGACGAGAATCAAACCTTACTAAGCTCCAGTCCAGTTCACCAATTGAAGCCCCTAAGTTAAAGTTTTTTTTTTAATGAATGCTTCCATTATTTGAAAGTAATTTCCGTAACATTACACAAATGTGAATCGAAGGGTAATTTTGATTCCATGAAATGGTCGTTAAACATATATTAAGAGTTTGTACATTGTTGTACCGAATAAATGGTCGTATTTTGTCATGCGGGAACCTTTGTGTCACAACAAACATTATTTTATTTTATGATTCCATAACGCGCCGTGAAGAGAGGACTCGCGTTTTGAAAATAGCGTACGCTGCGTAGCAAAATTTGAAAATGATAAATCGTTGTTGGGCTGCAGGGAAAATCCTTGTGAACTAATGTGTTGTCATTAATTTACATACAATATAAGCTATTGATTTTTGTGCGTACTTTTTGAAATTGTTCACAGTATTAGTAAAATTATTCTTAAGATTAGATACTCCATCATGTTACATATTTTGTTTTAGATAGCGGACCGCTCCGGCTCCGCTATCTAAAACAAAATCCGGCTCGGGTCTTTAACAAATATCAACGATATTTGATTTGACGTTGTTTTATTTTTTTAAATAAAAGAACGCTTATTGCTGCATAACTATAATAGTTGACATATGCTGTCGTGACACTTTTTGTAAGTAATAATGTGTTCTACAAAATCGTAGTACATTATTTTATTCTATCATCAATACTTTTCACAGGGCCCGCAATGTAAAGAATATATTAGGTATTTTTTTTACATCTTGGGCTACATTATTTCAGTTTTAGTAAGGATTCCTAATTTAAAAAAAATATATTATAGCCTATGTCACTCGGCAATAGTGTAGCTTCCAAACAGTGAAAGAATTTTTCAAATCGGTTTAGTAGTTTCGGAGCCTATTCAATACAAACAAACAAAGAAATCTTTCCTCTTTATAATATTAGTATAGAAGTATAGATAACAGCTCTCTGCCCACTAATTAATAGGCTGTCGTGGCTTAAATCACATTTGATTACATTACATTGATTAATCTCACTGCCTCTAAATTCACGTGTTTTTTAATCATATGGTTAGAGAAAAAAATTAAAGAAGGCAGTACCAACGCGTCCGAGCTGAGAACACGTTCACTTAAACCAAAGGAATTAGGAAAAAAGTAAACGAAATTGTACGACAGTTAAAATGAGGATGTGAACAACAGACTGCTGATGTTGGTGAAATACTAATAAATTGTTAGGTCTCTTTCTTTTCCTACTTATTTTGGTGACCTCGAGGGGTCATACTAGATTCACCGAGCGAGTTGGTGAGCTCACGGGGTCTAACCTGGACAGTTAGGCCTCAAAGAACGGGTGCTGTGCTCAAAAGTGTTCGGACCTAGTTACCAAATAAGATCGTAGGAATATGAATAACAACTGATAGCTGAATATTTACAACAAAAATTTATTAAATTTAATTTTGTAAAAAGTTGTAATTTAACATTTTTATTTTTTATTTATTTTAAAATCTTATTTTATTTTAGTATTTAATACGCAGCGTAAAATGTCTCTGGAAAGCCACTGCGAATGAACGCAGCCATTCCTGGTGGTTTGGGTGAATTCTGTTCCTATGGCGGGTGGGGAAAACGAGATGATGGGATCATTTCAAACTATATCTCATCTTAAATCGTAGTCGAAAACGTACGAAAACATAACTTTATTTGAATGTGTTTTTATTTGAATCGCGAAAACGTTACAATGAACAATTAAAATTTCAAATAATCTTATTTCGTATAGTTTTTAATGGGTGTGAAATTTAGAGATATCTGAAAACGTAGCGTGAATCAATAAACATATTCCGGCACTCCCGTCGCATGACAAGGCTTAATAAAAACCGTAAATAAGACGGGCTCGTATAACAACAGTGCTCAAATTTACGATTAGTCTCAGATTTAAACAAAAACGTTCTATTTAATAGTGGAATGTTCGTGGCACGGGTGTAGGTAATCGTTACGATCGTTCGGTGTGCGCTGCTCGAATCGATTTGTGTGTAATCGAGACGCGTGCGGTATCGGTACCACTCCGGGTGTATCTAGTGCTGTTCCGGTAGGTTTTGGACGATCGTGCTAGTAATTTTGATCGTTTTAAATTCGTTCGTTTTGTTACGATCGCGTGCCGACGCTCGCCGCGACTCGTCCTCCGCAATCAACGATTCGACAGACGCAATGTACAATATTTTTCTGTTCGAATTAGGTACATGCGTATTCTAATATTGTTCGTTTATAAATACCGTTCGGGAATTCGTTTTAATTAAATTCTCGATAATTGATTCGTCAAATAACTGGTTTGACGCGATTCGATTAGACTCTCCCGGAAAAGAAACCTTCAAATTGTTTTTTTTTAAATGTGACATACCAGTCACGCAGTCTATAACAGATTAATTAAAACTAGTGGTCCTCTGGTAGTCGAAATTCGACTATAATTCATTGAAATTATATGTTTGTACACTATTATGAGTCTTTGATTGTCCAAGACTAATATACTTCTATAATCACAGATTTTGCTAAGATTAGTTACACTTTAGACAAATATTAATAAAGACAAACAAAATTTAATCTATTCTCAATTTGACCACAGACTATAAGCAATAAGAAAAGTTTGACAATAAACAATTAGTATGCATACGAGTGTGTGTCAAATACTTTGTAGTGTGTGTAATGTTTTTTTTTAATCGATTTAATGTATTTTTATGCATAATTAAAAAAAAATACTAACATTCTGTACTCTATGTTCTCTATAAGTGTGGGAAATTTCATACTCCTCCGTCCGCGTAATTCGCGTAAAAAGGTGTACAAAGTTTTTGCTTCACGTATTAATTAATATATAGATTACATTATGCATACAAAGAGAATAACTGTTATTCCATTTGCAAGTCCCTACCCCTTCGCCGTGCGGTTTACCGAAAACGACAAAACGAAACCGGATGCAGAGGGAGCAACGAAAAATTGTACAAAACGCATGGGCGGGATCCCTTGTATATGGTACGCTAATGATATTATTAGGGCAATCACTCATGTAGACAACAACTTCACATTAAAATACTATTTAATAAAGTTAGAGGAAAGTTAATGATTTGTCGTTTTCCTACGATTTGTTTCAAGAATTAATTAAACATCAGCGGCGGTGACAGCCAGCCTAGGCGATTTTTTTTTAAATTATGTACCTAGAATTTTCATAATTAAATAGACAGAGGAATAAGAACTAACAATATTGATGAGTACCTACATACATTCATTGGCGGAATACTCGCTCGGACCTTTTTTCTTTCATAAGTATTACGAACAATAAAAACATTTGTGAACATTTTTGAAGTAGTCGTGGCCTAATGGAGAAGACCTCCGTTGCATTCGTATCGAGCGAACAAAATCCGGAACGAAGAAATTCGACGGAGAACCAAAGTCGACGACATAGCTCTCAAAGCTAGCAGGCTGAAGTGGCAATGGGCCGGTCACATCTGTCGAGCCAGCGACGCCAGGTGGGGGAGGAAAGTCCTCGAATGGAAGCCACGGATGGGTACAAGGAGCGTGGGGTTTCCTCCAACCAGGTGGACTGACGACTTAGTGCGCACGGCGGGAAGTCGTTGGATGCGGAAGGCGGAGGACCGCATTATGTGGAAGGCATTGGGGAAGGCCTATGTCCAGCAGTGGGCAGATAACGGCTGATGATGATGATGATGATGATGCAACGGTGTTCGAATCTCACAGGCGGGTACCAATTTTTCTAATAAAATACGTACTTAACAAATGTTCACGATTGACTTCCACGGTCAAGGAATAACAACGTGTAATAAAAAATCAAACCTGCAAAATTATAATTTGCGTAATTACTGGTGGTAGAACCTCTTGTGAGTCCGCACAGGTAGGTACCACCACCCTGCCTATTTCTGCCGTGAAGCAGTAATGCGTTTCGGTTTGAAGAGTGGGGCAGCCGTTGTAACTAGGTATACCTGAGACCTTATAATGGTGGGTGGCGCATTTACGTCATAGATGTCTATGGGTTCCAGTAACCACTTAACACCAGGTGGGCTGAATGCTCGTCCACCCATCTAAGCAATAAAAGAAAAACATATTATGATGCCCTTCTCTGAGTAAGAGGCAGTGTTTCAATATTCTAATAGAGATATACTCAAGGCTTAAACTGATTAGACACCTACACAATGACGTTTTAACAATACACAATAATATAATCTAGAACATTTGTTTTTCGAAAAAAGCTCGGTTCGTTCGTCATTTCTACCGGCAAATGCCATAATTGAAAAACTTTGAACAAAATTACTCGATATTGAACGAAAATAGTTACCAAATTATCCACACAAACTCGACGCGCTGTGTCCGTACATTAATAAATATTTAAAGAGGTTAGCAGGTGCAATACACCTCAAATTGATGCCCAAATAACAGAGTACGGCTGAGCTCAAACAGTCATAAAAAACAAGTTCGAAGCGGAGATTCGAACCCGCAATTTTGGTATTAATTCTATCAAATTTCGCCCGCATTTGGCCTCATCACTGCTTTATTGCGTCTCTGACACCACAACAGCTGATTAAGTACAAAACAAACCGGTCTGTGACGGCAATCTTAATTTTACGGCATCGGATAATATCGGATTAATAAACGCCTATCAATAATTAATTTATCGGGAGGCTTTTTCGTTCTAATAGTTCTTCTCGAACCTTCTTCGGTTTCGCGATTCGTAGACATAATCTATATATTAATACGTGAAGCAAAAACTTTGTATCCCTTTTTACGAAAATTGCGCGGACGGAGGAATATGAAATTTTCCACACTTATAGAGAATATAGAGAAGAAGTGCACAATGCTAATTTTTTTTTAAATAATGCATAAAAGATACATTAAATCAATAAAGAAAACATTACACACACTACATACCATGTATTTGACGCACACACGCATGCATACTATTTATTGTCAAACTTTTGTTCTTGACGTCTGTGGTCAAATTGAGAATAGATTAAATATTGTTTGTCTTTATTAATATTTTTTTATAGTGTAGTCTTGGCGAAATTTGTGATTATAGAAGTATAAAATACAATAATAATAATGTACAAACTTATTATACAATTCCAATTAATTATAGTCGAATTTCGACTACTGCGGGACCTCTAATTAATATTAATTTTACGGTTATTATTTGCGAGGCTAATATAGAATATAGATGATAGTAGTTAGCACGATCATTAAGTGTCGACGAATAGCACCTTAGTCTTCCGTGAACAGGAAAACTGTAATAATGGTATTAGAATCGTCAGAAATAATTTAATTACGATAAAAAACGCGTGATTAAGCCGTAGTATAAATTTTAATTATGTATTAGATGCGTTACATTTTAACCTATATACAAAAAAAAGCATGCTGAAGCAATCTTATACCTTTAAACGAGTAATTCTTGTATATTAATATATATATATGTCGGCGCAAATATGACTATTTACCTACTGATCATCAACTAATTACTCTGTGATAAGAAATTGATGTTAAACAGTCCCTTTTATTGTAATTTCAATACTTTAAAATCTTGTAAACACGCTCACGTGTTTAATACTTGTAAACACGCTGACGTGTGCGAAGTCCTATAAATACGGCCGTGCTGTCTAGCGTTTATTTCCACGATGACCTGGAGCTCGACCCCGTCAGTAAGTATCTACAGTCGGCATCGCTGCGCCACTTTGAGAAGGCGGCACGACATGAGAACCCTCTTGTCGTGGCCGCCGGAAACTACATACCCGATCCTGTAGACCGTTTGGTAAACCGTCGACGTCGCCCAAAGCACGTCATCACGGATCCTCCTGATCCACTAACGGTGCTTTTAGGCAATACAAGCACCGGTCACCGTCCTCGCCGAACCCGTCGCTTGCGACGAAGGGCTCGACGAGCGAATTAACCCACAGACACAGCCCACTGAGTTTCTCGCCGGATCTTCTCAGTGGGTCGCGCTTCCGATCCGGTGGTAGATTCTGCGAAGCACTGCTCTTGCTAGGGCGGTGTTAGCAATTCTCCGGTTTGAGCCCCGCGAGCTCACCTACACAAGCTAGGGTAAGCTGAAATAGCCTCTCAAGGCTATCAGCATAGGTAGGAAAAAAAAAAAAAAAAAAAAAAAAAAAGCGTTTATTCATTCGTGTCCGAGCCGTAGTACAGTACGGATCTCTCTGTAACGTTGTTATGCTTCTCGTGCAATATACGCAGTTCTCGTGAAGTTTTGTTTTGGAAGCCCAAACATGGGTCATACATCGAGAACGTAATGACCGTGACGTCAGCAATGGTGACGTCACACTTTTTAAAAACATTCCTTCAGCGTTTCTCCTCCGTCATCAGAAGTGGGATCACATGCCGCCTCCGCTTAGCAACAACCTGGAGACCATTTAACCATATCGGCGGAAGAAGACTAACCTCCAGCAACAGCCGATGAGCCTATACATCTACTTCACAAATCAGCATGGTCGAGCAACAAAATCAACACTCAAAGATAAGTTTTTATTTTTGATTACTAACATTCCACCACATAAGTACCACAGTGTACGCCCACTACATAAGTACCACAGTTTACGCCACAACATCACACTACACAACATCCTTATCCGAATACCTTAAATAAATCTACGAGAACCGCCGAGAAATCTACGAGAACCGCCGAGAAATCTACGAGAACCGCCGAGAACCCTACGATACCCTCCGAGAACCCTACGATACCCTCCGAGAACCCTACGATACCCTCCGAGCACCCTACGATACCCTCCGAGAACCCTACGATCAAAGTGCATTAATAGTCTCAAACTTACATAGTTACAAGTAACGCAAGTATGACAGATGCGCTACTCAGAGAAACTTTTTATTCCTGCAGGTCAATGAGAATCAAAGAAAAACCTACGAGAATCGACGAGGCCGGTGCAGAGCGCGCACCGCCTGTCAGTATGGCCGTGTCGGCGCAAATATGATTATTTACCTACTGATCATCAACTAATTACTCTGTGATAAGAAATTGATGTTAAACAGTCCCTTTTATTGTAATTTCAATACTTTAAAATCTTGTAAACACGCTCACGTGTTTAATACTTGTAAACACGCTGACGTGTGCGAAGTCCTATAAATACGGCCGTGCTGTCTAGCGTTTATTCATTCGTGTCCGAGCCGTAGTACAGTACGGATCTCTCTGTAACGTTGTTATGCTTCTCGTGCAATATACGCAGTTCTCGTGAAGTTTTGTTTTGGAAGCCCAAACATGGGTCATACATCGAGAACGTAATGACCGTGACGTCAGCAATGGTGACGTCACACTTTTTAAAAACATTCCTTCAGCGTTTCTCCTCCGTCATATATAATCTGAATCTCGGAAACAGCTCCAATGATTTTCATAAAATTTAGTATACAGGGGATTTCGGGGGCGATAAATCGATCTAGATACGATTTATTTTCAGAAAATGTTGTTTAATTCGTGTTTTCAATAATCAACTCTTCCCGACATCTATTGGTGAATAATAATACTATTTGTCTTAATTGAGGGCAACTAACCGCTTTAAAGACAGAATAAATGGCGTTATAAAAAAAAAACGAGCAAAGCTCGGTCATCATCTAGTAATATTTATACACAAAGACAAACCAACACAAACATTGCGTTGGATTTGATGTGTGCTCTCATAGTTGCTGTTATTCGTCGTGGACTACAACGCGACATTGTGACATTGCGTGCGGCTAAGACGCGGTCGTCATGGAAACGTAAGTACATCACCATCGACCGCCTCTTTTGTGTGAATTGCAACTCCAACAAGCAAAACTTTTGGACGTTTCAGAGAAGCCCTCTGATCCGGTCGCCAAGGAAAATCCCCCGTATTGAACTTAAAAGGACCTATGTCATGCATTATGTCATCCCGACTTGGTAATAGTAACATTTTTTTAACAAATCCGTATGGAAATTAATAGGATACTCATATATAGATTCCAAGGTACAATAACAACTACAGACCAGAAGCAGTCTTGTCTGGGCTGATACATCTTCAATCTATATCTTCTCATAAATAACCCGACAGATTATTGTAAAGATCATACTACAATCGTACCTCTGAAGACTTCACAATGATGATCGATTAGTATTTAACATAAACAACACATTGGCGATTTTAAATTTAATATTGAAATTTTTTGTATCTTAACTCACAAATAATAAATTCAATCAAGTTCAGTAATTTGGAAGCTACTTTATTTGGAAGCCTCGACGGTATTTAACTTTTTGTAACTTACGTTTATAATCTGTATAATCAATAAGTGGTTGAAACGGAACACTGTTGAGGTCAAATAAATCGATCGAACATGCATATAATAAGCAACATGTTAAAAATATAAAGTCTAATTACTGTAATTTTATTTCGATAAATTGCCTATTAAAAATTGTATCAAGCGTGGTTTCAAGGATACCTGAAATGTAGATTTGAATTTTAAAATTATGACATTGTCGTTCCCCCCTTTTTTACTTGTAACAAAGATGGAAGATTATTTTTTTTAAAACTTGTCCGATGAATACACGGAATTCCTGATCAGCAATTCGTCACAAAGGATTAACTCGTGTAGTTTAGTAAATCTTACACAGTCAAGGTCGATGTAAAATCCTGTACGCACTGAACAGGATCCCATGCCCATAAAATGTCTATAAACTACATCATTTGATTGGTTCCAATCAACCATGGTCTCGATTAAAAAATACAAAGAGTATTCGTGAGCCGAATTAAAAACTTATTGGTGGCTACGCTCAATTTTGGGCAACACTTGGTTTTTTTTTTTTTTTACAGTATGATGTGTTCTTCAATCGAATTGTAATTGAACACGAAAACCGGGGTTCAATATTTTAAAAAGATTACAATGAAGAGTATGAACAATTTACACTATTGTAATAAATGTGAAAGTTTGTATCTTTGATTTATAATAATAATAATACATTTTTATTTCAGAATTAAATTCCATATGAAGTGTTAGTAATACAAAATCTTGAAGTGTTAGTAAAACAAAATCTTTCTTAAAAAAAGCAGTTCATTTTATTTATTTTATATTGACCATGGCTGGTCTTGAGCCAACATGGACTTCATTCCAGTGCCTCAGTATAGGGCAGCAATAGCGACTCCCTATTGGCAACCCCATATCTCGGGTATATGCCACATTTTTAAACCCTTTAACATGAAAGAAACCGCAGCCATCTCTGGTATTCTTCATGAAGTTATTAAAATGTTAGCCTGCTTAGCTTCTGCATCATTTGTTTACGTAAATCAATTAAAAAAAATGATCGTTGGCAATATACGTAATAATATATTAATGAATAAGATTGTAAATGAAAAAAACACAAGTTTTGTATTATATATTCATGAACCGGGTTTGAGTACAAAAACTTCACTCACAGTCGCTAGGTAGTCGGTAGTAGTTTTTTTATCACCCACGGCAATTTAGGTTCTAGGTAATAATGTGACTTTTAATACACCACATGTATTTAATTACAGTGATAAAATAATTCAGAAATAGGAAAAACAGTTTTTATTGTTCGCAACTTGGTAAAACCTGGAAAACGTAATTACTGATTACCCTTACAGCTATTGTTTATTACCAATAATGGCTCACCTCTATTTCCGCTGAAAAACCTATGAAAGGTCAATGTGTAACCACATGTTCTGCAACAGACAGTTCTCAAACATAACAATAGGGCACAGGAAACAACGGAAACTATAGAAGTGCTAATTCGAAAAATACAAACCGCAGTAATTAGTTGAAAGACGTTCATCGTGGTCATCGACAGTATTGAAAAACCTACAATTAGTTGACGAAGCAAAATGGCTGACTGGCTCCCCAAAATAGCTTGATCTCTTCCTTGTTTATAATTAAACTTCACGAGCAACTTCACATAGGTCACGATTGAGTGGACGTTTGCCCTCCCCAGTTATACGACGTGCGTGTGTGTTAATTTAATTTTCTACTTGCAATAATTGCAGTTAGGCCCCGGCGGCAAGATGCAGACTACTAAATGGTGACGTCACGTATAGGTTGGAAGTTTATCGCGTGCACCCTTTTTGTTCTATGCTGCGCTAAATCAATACCAGTTTTTGTCTTGTTTGTTCAATCGTTTTTACACACAATGTAATTATGTTAGGAAGGTGTTTTTTGCTGATTACCGTCCATAAAACGGTTATTTGTTGAACTCATACAGTGGCAGACTTCATAAAATATAAATTAACTTTGCTGATAGACTTCAACGAATCGTTAAGTGTCAAGTAATTAAAACTTACTGAATGAAGTGCCACGATTCTAATGTTAGTCAACGTACAAAAGAGTATTTAATTTTCGATTTCAATGTACAAGTTCGAAAAAAAAAGCTTGGCCGTTCGAATCCCAGGAGAACAATACCTAATACCGATCTGATCCTGTGTGGTAAAGTGATCGGGAGCGAGTGGGACGCCCCGCGGCGAGCCGGCCGACCGCCTTTGTACCCTCTTGCATTTGTCATGTTAACACTATACGTGTGAAGAGCTATTATTAATGACGAACAGATTACCTACTTCGATCTGACTGAGGCCGCATTGTCCCATTGTCGGCGGCCACCACGGTCTTCCATTGAAAACACATTCTTCTTTTTTTTTTTTTTTTTTTTTTATGATTGAAAGTTTACTGGTGGCCCGAAGGCCTTTCCAGTTTCACCAGGACAGGTGGGCGAGCAAAGGCTCAGCCAAGAGGGGTGGGATTTGCTAACAACTGCCCGAGCGCCTCCGAAGGAGACCTAACAACTCAAGAGCAATTGTTTCGCGAATGAATCTACTACCGGATCGGAATCGCGACCCGCTGAGAAGATCCGGCGAGAAACTCAGCGGGCTGATGCATGGGTTAGGTTGCACGTCGACCTCTTTGTCGAGTTCGACGAGTACGGTTACCGGGGTCCCTAAGCCTGCCCCTAGTATTAGAGCTGAAGGCATCTAATGCAAAGGTTATTGGATCTGATGGATCCGTAAGGACGTGTCTAGGGCGTCGACGGTGACTGGCTCCTGCATGATCAGGATTCGGGGAGTAGTCAGCGGCGGCAACGATAAGGCGATTATCATGACGCATAGCCTTATCGAAGTATCGTTCCGACGCTGACTTCATGTATTTCCGAATTGATTCGAGGCCCAGGTCGTCGTGTAGGTCAACGTTCCTCACGAACCACGGAGCCCCGACAGCTAACCTGCAAAAGCGGGATTGTAGGGATTGGAGGGTGTCTATGTGTGTGCGGGCCGCGTGAGCGAACACCACACTCGCGTAAGTCATGACGGGCCTTATGCAAGTTTTGTAAAGTGTCACCTTGTTCCGAAGGGACATTTTACTCCGCTTACAGATCATGGGGTAGAGTCTACCGAGAATAAACGCGGCACGGTCACGGACTGATTTTATATGCGGGCGGAATGTCATCGATGCATCCAGGGTAACGCCCAGGTACTTGACCTTCCTGGCCCAGGGTATGGGTTGTCTAAAGAGAGTAATCGGGGGTGTGAGATTCCTCCTCCTAATCCGGGAGGAAATCCGTGTGGAGCTTCCCCTCTGAAATAGCACCGCAGTACTTTTCGCTGGGTTGATGTCTATGCGCCATTTTCGGAACCACTGTCCTAGGGCTAGGGCTGCGCTCTGAAGCTTCTTCGCGATTAGGGACTTATTTCTACTAGAATAGTAAACAGTCGTGTCGTCGGCGAATAAAGCTAAATGGGTCGGCGGCGACCGGGGAATATCGTTGACGAATAAGCTAAATAGGAGGGGTGAGAGGACAGAGCCTTGCGGGACTCCAGCTGTGAGAGGTCGTGGGGAGGAGCGGGTTCCCTCGACTCGATATCGAAAAGAGCGGTTCGACAAGAAGTCCCGTATGATGAGCACGAGACTATCCGGCACGCCCATGTTGAATAGTTTGAAAATCAAACCATTGTGCCAGACTTTGTCGAACGCTTTTGCGACGTCGAAGAAGAGAGCTCCCGTGTATAACGGTTTTGGTCGATTAAGCCCCACAAGAATGTGCTCCGTGAGGCGGTGCACCTGTTGAACGCATGAGTGATTTGTACGGAATCCGAATTGTTCATCGATAAGAATGCCCTTGGATGAGACGAAGTCTCCGAGGCGTTTGTAGAGCAGACGCTCATACAGTTTGCCTAGAGACATGAGGAGGCTAATCGGGCGGTAGCTCGTCGGATGATTTTTTGGTTTACCGGGTTTATGTATGCCGATAACGTCCGCTTCTTTCCACACCGCGGGAAAGATACAGTTCGCCATAGCGGCATTGAAAATAGATGCCAACATCACGATGAGTTGGACGGGTAGAAGTTTAATAACGCGGTTGGATATACCGTCGGAACCGGGAGCCTTGCGAGGACGTAGGTCTTTGATCAAGTCTTTAACTTCCATCGGGGTGACGGGTGGTAACGCATCAGAGGGTGGCAAGGAGGCTCTGCGTTCTACCTCACTGTCTACTAATTCTACATGAACAGGGTCCACGGATTGAGTGCTGGGCGTGCACTGGGTTTGCAATGTATCGGCCAGCAGCTCTGCTTTTTCGTCATCATCGAACGCCGCGAGTCGGCCTGAGGGGCCTACGAGGGGGGGCATAGTTACTACCGTATCCGATTTGAGGGTACGAGCTAAGCGGTAGTAAGACCTTTGAGAGGGCGCGAGTCCTTCTAAGAAATCAGACCATCTGGCATCTCGGACTTCGGTGATGCGAGACTTTACGTCGCGTTGTAGGGCACGCATTCGAATACGATTTTCCGCGGTAGGATACCTATCGTACGCACGGATTCAATTTTCTTCTATTTACCTTTCGGGTCCATTCAAACGCGGTTTTTGAAGTTTATTTTGTGAATGTAATTCGCTTTGACTTTTTAGGATAATTGATTGAAAGATCGATGAGCTATAAGCTGTATACGTGCCGTAGTATCTGTTATTGATTATCTACTGCCCTAGTGGATACAAAAATTTTCTCTCAATATTCTGTTAACAAGTTGAAGATAAACATCTTTCAGTTTATTATGGGTCTATTTCTGAAACAGCGTCATAAAACGTTCACAGGCACCATTATGAGCTTCCAACCAGATATCCTCCTTCGTTTTTTTTACAGATTTACTGTATTCCTAACATACTTCCAAAATTTTTGCAGTACCTATTTTCATATAAAACGACCGCGTGTCTTAGAATAATATCAACTCATCCCTTTCCGTCGGTTCCGTAAAAGGTGACATATTTTTTTCCTAACTATACTGATTGCCTTGATTGCCTTGCCTATTTCAGCTTTACCTTAGCGTGTAGGTGAGCTCACGGGGCTCAAAGCGGAGGTGTTGCTAACACTGGCCCTAGCAAGAGCAGTCCTTCGCAGAATCTACCACCGGATCGGAAACGCGACCCATTGAGTAGATCCGGCGAGAAACTCAGTGGGCTTGTCTATGGGGGGTGACTAAAGAATTCACCGTTGAAGGGGCACCAGTGTACTACGATCACCTGGTGGCAGTGAGCATTGTGAAGACGCAACAACCAACGTAGGTACAACTATCCATTTCTTATGCAAAACAATCACGCTTTCCATTTTGAAGAGTCGAGCAGCTGCTGTACCTCCCAACGACTTCAACCATATCAGCAGGTGAGTACTGACATTCGTTAATATGCTTCTGTAACCGTTTAGTATCTGGTGGGGTGTGAGTTAGTCTGTCCAATATAGCCGATAAAAAAGTCGTTCTATTTGTATCTAATTATGAGGCCGTTTTTGTTTATGAGGCTTTCATGAAGCAATTATCAGCAGGGGTCTCCTATCCCGAAAGGTGTAATGCTATAAACTCATAAACTGCCGGCCTCGCACAGGTGTTCGACCTTTTCTTCACGAATAAGTGATAAATGTGTGTGTTTCGTAGTAACAATTTCCATTGCCTTGTAAATTCAAGAACTTTGCTGTTCAAAAAATGCAGACCACGCAATGTATTCTGTATCTAAGAAAATATTCGTGTTTTTGTTTTTTTTTTTTTTTTCTTATACAGAAGTTTTGTGGTATCGTTTACAAATTTATTACACAAAATTCTGGGAATGTTTTGTCGTGTTCACTCATTGAGGTTTGTTTTTATGTAGCAATTATACAGTAAAACTTTTGTACGAAAAAAAGCTGTAAGACTAATTTTCGTTTTAGTATTGGAACATATCAACATACCCAAGCTTTTTTTCATGCTATGGTATGGTAGGTGTCGTGCTTATTTCTGTAACAACAACATCTTGCGTTTAGTTTGAAGTATATTGTATACAGCCGTTGTACAATACAGTTGAGACTTCAACTGCTAGGTATGTATTTACATTTTCACCGTTGTAGTCGGCTATTAGCTCGTCCATCCACTAGGATTATTAATATTATATAAACTAGTGTTGACCCAAATATCGAAATTCGACCATAAACGCGGATTTTTTAAGATCTCGATATATTGTACCTATACATTTCATTCATTTGGTTTGTTATTGAAATTTTGTAAAAAAGCTATTTTTATTGTTTGCCAATCATATTATTAAATAAACAAGAAATAAAATCGGATACGAGCAGAGAAAAAAGCGTTTTTTTATTGCTTAGATGGGTAGACGAGCTCACAGTCCACATGGTGTTGAGTGGTACTGGAGCCCATAGACATCTACAACGTAAATGCGCTACCAACCTTGAGATATAAGTTCTAAGGTCTCAATATAGTTACAACGGCTGCCCCACCCTTCAAGCCGAAACGCATTACTGCTTCACGGCAGAAATAGGCGGGGTCGTGGTACTTACCCGTGCGTACTCAAAAAAGGTCCTCCAACCAGCTATTTTTTTTTTGCTGCGGTTTTGTCTGTGGCAATTTGTACATAGATATGTACTGGTTTCAGTAAATAAAGAATGAAGTCTAAATAAAACGCTTATTACATAAGTACAACTTTACGTGCCAATTATTCGGTGCCTAAGTTCGGTTCATTATCAGATTTTCTTACTAATTTTACCTAATATACATTCATAAGTCAATTTAGTATAAGTACCATAACATAATGTAGAATAAAATTGAGAAATGATGAATGGTGGTTGTGGTGAAATTTTACGTGACTCTAAGCTGGTTGTACATCTACCTACATCTACATCTACTGGTCTACATCTGGCCTACATTTCACTTACATCCTAATGTGATCTACCTGAACTTTAAGAGGGAATCGCGGTGATTGCAATGGAATTGACGCATTAACTTAATGTTGCAATGTTTATAAACATTGAAATTCCTAAGAATAATCAATTATGGGACTCGTGAGAGCATCTGCCCATTCAAAAGACCAATCATAAACATTGTTTTGCTATTCCAATACCCAGATAGAATATCTGAAAGGGGAAATTTCAATACACGTCCAAAGTTTACCTTGAAAGTATCATAACTATTGGAAATCCAATGAGTTATCGTGTTTGAAAAACATTTACACGCAACTTTCTAATATCGATTCTTGATATTTGATCGATTTCGAGAATAAACGGAATCAGAATTGCCGTTACTAATTCAAATCTATTCCGAAATAGAGTGATAGTGATAATTCTCGAGGTTACATTCCCGCCGGTTTAGAAGGTAACGATTTTTTTTACATCTCTATACATTGATCGCTTGCTGAATATTTTTAATAGGAAATTTTCTATTATTTTCGCGACTAGTAAACAAAGTTAAAATTATTTCTTATTTCGGATGTTTCGAATTATTTTCAGTTTCCGTGGATGCCGACGACAAAGATGTTATTCACCAATGTTTGTACGAGGGCGGCACTGAAAATTTCGGGAATTAACAAAGTGACACAACATTACTATTTAAAAATGTATTCATTGCTTTTCGAAGTATTCTCCGCGAAATTTGACACATTTTTCCATACGATGGAACCAATCATTGAAGCAACCATTCCATTCGGAAGTCGGGGTCTCCAAAATGGCCGTTTTGTAGGCGTCCACAGCTTCTTCAGGTGATGAAAATCTCGGTCCACGCAATTTATTCTTTATTTTAGGGAAAGTATAGAAATCATTAGGGCTTAGGTCGGGGCTGTACGGCGGATGGTCTAATAATTCTATGTTTTCTTGCTCTAAAAACTCTTTTGTTCTGTGCGCGGTGTGAGAACTCGCATTGTCGTGATAGGGGATGATGCGGCGGTTGCAGTTCTCTTTACGGAGTTTAGAAACGACCTGTGGCAAACAAATGCTAGCATACCATTCTGCATTAACCGTTCTTTGTCCCTCAAGAGGAATAGTCGTAACATGGCCGGTTTTGGAGACAAACGTGGCCACCATTTTTTTTGCAACACTCCGTGAACGAACAATTTTTGTTGGCTTTAACTCATTTTCGAACACCCAAACTCGTGACTGGTTTTTTGTTTCGGGTTCGTACGCATATATCCAGGATTCGTCACCTGATACAATGTTGTATACAGCATTTGAGGATCCTGCGTGGAATCTTTCGAGAGTTCTGCCGCACTAAGTAACGCGAGCCGCTTTTTGCTCTTCACAGAGCGAATGCGGTATCCATCGGGAAAACAACTTTTTTACACCTAATTGTTCATGCAAGAGTATTTGTATTTGACTCATGCCAATGTCTAAAGTTGCCTGAATTTCGCGGTATGTCACATGTCGATCTTCCTCAATCAGCTTACGCACAGCATCAACGTTTTCTTGGGTGACTGCAGTTTTTGGACGACCTTGACGGGGATCATCACTGAGCTTGACACGTCCACGTTGAAACTCAGCAAACCAGCCATAAATTGTGGTTTTGGATGGGGCTTTATCACCAAATGCAGAAATCATCCGGTCAACACACTGTTTTTGTGTTAAACCACTTCGAAAGTCATAATAAATCATCGCTCTTGAATTTTCTCGAGTCAATTCCATTTTTTCAACGACTAAACAAGTTTGACAAAACCTCGTGACAAGACCGAGATTCTTTTTTTAAATAAATAAACGGTATTCGATTTTTAAAACCAAGGAGTTTTCAATTAAAAAGATTTTAATATGACAGGAACAGTGGAAATATTCCATTCCCGATACTTTTAGTGCAGCCTAGTATATTGTGCTAAATACATTGCGCGTTTACTTTTAATTATACACAGAGAGAGATGATGGTGTCCCGAAGTCTGACAGTGAGCTTAGAACAGCTCAACCGAAGAAAAGTACTGAAAATATAGGAATAGTAAATTTGAAATATAACTATAGTAAAAGTATTAACTTTTTAACAAGGAATAAACTCGGAACCAAGCACACACGGTCATCCGGCCCCAAATTAGGATTTCCTGTTTTATGGATACCAGAGACGGACATAGATACTTGATGACTGACATAGATAATAAACACCCAGACAAAGAGCAAACAAACCTGCTTATCACACAAATGGTTGCCCGAAGTGGGAATCGGACCCACGACCTTCAGCGTTACAGTTAGGAGCCCTAACTACCACCACCGGGTCAATCAAAACTTTTTTACATGTAATACTTTGGAAAGATTTTGTTTTCCAAGCAAGTGCTTGTAAATTAATTGTTTGTCTTTAATGCAAGAGCGAATCCCTTCACTACCGAAGTAAAAGAACTTAGGTATTACATAATAGGCACTATAAATTTTAATAGAAAAAAATAACATTCGCTATGTGATATACTTATTCGATATACTTATCACAGATCTGTAATGTACTAACTCATCAACTGTCAACTCATCAACTGTCATCAACTCCGGTTAGTCAACCTAACATGGGATTACAGACCCTTCCAACCAACTGTAGATTTTCCTCAATTTGCATTACATATTATGCAACAATGTATTTATAACAAATATCTTCTGTTAGCTAGTCAATAATTAATAGTGCTATCTATATATCTAGATACTTAGGTCAATAAAATAATGTACGCTTTGGTGTGAAGAGTAGGACATATTTTGTTGTGCCAATGTAACTTCGACCAAAAGTTTTTCAAGTAATTAATTTCACTTTTTGAAAACTTTTGGAAGTATAGCTTATATTGAAACGAAATATTATAGAGTTACGATTTTACTTAGTGTGATGGCCGAAATATTCAAATTTGCGATTAAAAAAAAAAACTAAATATTATTACCATGTTGTTGCATGGGAGAACAACAGATCTTGTTGAAAGATAAAAAGCTAATTCAATTTTTATGTGATGCTTTAAATTTTAGGCTTAAGCCTTGTTACATTGTTTTTTTTTTATAAAAACATAAGCTAATTACAATAGCGACTCACTCGTAGATAGTTTGATTGAATATCAAATACAAAAAAAAAGGTGTCTCTGAATTCAATTCTCGCCGGCTTCAATTTTTTTTTCCATTGCGAACAATCTCACGATCCACATATTACAAAATGGTGACTGGAGTCCGATCGACATTACAATGTGCATGACGCCTACCACCCCTGGACATGACGTCGTAGTTCTAATTATTTTACATTACGGGTGCATCTTCCCTGTAGCCGGAATTCATAACTGACTCACGGCAGAAATAGTTAAGATATCATTAAAAACCTCTCCGCGATCGTAGTATAATACTCAGAGAAGCCTACTATCCATTTTTGCCCAATTCCAATCTTATCCTTAGTCACCGTGCACGACACCCGTGGAAAGAGGTACTCTAATCGTTTGGTCACCATAATATAGCTATTATTTGGTTTTGCTACTGGTTATTATCATCAATATAATACTGATAATTCCTTGAAAATGATTAATGTGGTTTATGGTACAATCTAAAAAACTGTGACTTTAATAAGCCAGTGCTATTGTGCTACTCAATTTGGTAGCACTTTTAAATTTTTCACATTATCTTTTGATTACTCTGTAATTTTATAATTTAAGCTGTGGCAACCCTGGAATGACCCACTGCTTGTGCAACGTGACAATTTACCGCGCGGCGTTGTTTTTTTTAATTTTAATTCCATATCGGACGTAATGTGAATAATTGACGACAGTACGACGAAGTGTGACCGTTTTCAAACCTGTTTTACGCCTTTCTGCTCGCTCTTAAGTCGCTATCACAATGTATCACATGTATGATTTTGGATTGGATCGGTGAAAAATTTGTATTTAAATAATCTTAGAATTGACACATACCCTGACGTACTCTATGGAATTAATACTCTTTGGTCGTAATCACCATCTTTTTTCTCCCTACCTGTACTGATAGCCTTGAGAGACTATTTAAGCGTTGCCTTAGCGTGTAGGTGAACTCTCGGGGCTCAAACCCGGAGGTGTTGCTAAAATTGGCCCTAGCAAGAGCAGTGCTTCGCAGAATCTACCACCGGATCGGAAACGCGACCCAATGAGAAGATCCGGCGAGAAACTCAGTGGGCTGTGTCTATGGGCTAGTTTACTCGCCGAGCCTTTCATCGCAAGCGACGGGTTCGGCCAGAACGGTGACCGGTGCTTGAAGTGTCCAAAAGCACCATTAATGGATCGGGAGGATCCGTAATGACCTGCTTAGCACGACGTCGACTGTTTATTATTCGGTCCATAAGATCGGGTATGAACCACCACCAAGCGGGAGACTTAAAATTAAGAATATTAACATTCAATAAATGGAGAAAATATAACCTCTAAGATACAATAAAAAACATTTAAACCTATACACGGTTAACCGTCTCGAAAGCGCACACACAATATTATATTAATACTAATATTATAAAGAGGAAAGATTTGTTTGTTTGTTTGTTTCGAATAGGCTCCGAAACGACTGGACCGATTTGAAAAATTCTTTTTCCATTAGAAGCCGACATTGTCCCTGATGAACATAGGCTACTTTTTTTAATTTTTTTTTTTTTTTTGTTTTCATGTGTGTTTTAATGTTCCGAAGCGAAGCGAGGGCGGGTCGCTAGTATTATTTAAATGTCTCGTAACGATATTTTAATGTGGCGTGAAAATAAAGAGCGCATTACATACAAATACGTATCAAACATAAACGGATCTAGTGTTTCGTGATCGGGGCGTGCCTATTGCGTATTAATGTTCCTTCAACGATAAGTATCTCGGCGCTTTGAGCTCCGCCGGCCCATTGTGAGCGCCGCGAGAAAACTAATTCTTAATAGACAATAAGGTCGGTGTTTAGCGCTTTTATTAATGTATCACAATGCATCGGTTTACACGAGATATATGGGTCCGAGGAGTCAAATTGTCTGACATCGTTCTGTGAAAGAAAAAAGTCGCGCTATTCTAGTTGAATTTGTGAACAGTGTCTTACTGTTTAAATGTTCACCGAAAATAAACGGAATACTTGTATTTTTATGTCTGTTTCATTTAAGTAATGTGTGTTTACGGATTCATCTTAAAAATACATACAATTACAGTTTTACATAATGAATAGAAGTAAAATTTATCATCTAATCGAAGAATATAATATTGTTTTCGTCGTACCTGAATAATGCATATACTGACAGCTTCTGTCAGAGCTGTGTATATTAGAATTGTTTATTTAAAAAATTCGTTGTCTGCTTACCTAACATATTTATACAGAATGTTTTTTTTATGATTGATGTATTACTGGTGGCCCGAAGGCCTTTCCAGTTTCGCCAGGATAGGTGGGCCAGCAAAAGCTCAGCCAGAAGGGGTAGGATTTGCTAACAGCTGCCCGAGCGCCTCCGAAGGAGACCTGACAACTCAAGAGCAAATGCTTCGCGAATGAATCTACTACCGGATCGGAATCGCGACCCGCTGAGAAGATCCGGCGAGAAACTCAGCGAGCTGATGCATGGGTTAGGTTGCACGTCTACCTCTTTGTCGAATTCGACGAGTACGGTTATCGGGGTTCCTCAGCCTGCTCCTAGTGTTAGAGCTGAAGGTCTAATCTAATACAAGAGTTATTGGATCTGATGGATCCGTAAGGACGTCTATATTCAAAATGTACAAACACACGTACGTATTACCTATTACTAATTGAACGCATTCCAATTTGTTGATCATTGGCGTTCTTTATGATTGCAAATTATTGTGCATTGTAATGCAGTATTCGGTCGATCAATTAGCCGGTGAGCTGCCGCTCGCTAATTGCGCTACAACACAAATATTTAATAATAATCCGAGATCCTCTCTGATGACCACTTATCTGTTCAAAGACGACAACGAAATGAATAGAGATGAAGATCGGTTTGACATTTTAATTTTATGAGATTATGTGGTGATTTGTTTTGTAGTAATTTGTACTAACCGATCTTTCGAAATTTCTAAGACCGAGTAAAATAGTATGGTATCGTATAGGAATGCATTATTTTTTTATAATTTTATTTTCTAAAAGGGTGGACGAGCTCACAACCCTTCTGATCGTTTAAGTGATTCATTAATATGTTCTGCATAGAAGACTTAATGCTTACCGCACTGTATAGTATGTGTAGTAGAGTGCACAAAAGATCGCAATCAAGGAATAAAATCGTGTATAAAAAAGAATTTGACACAAATTACAAGTTGAGAGCACTCAAGTCTCAAAGTGGGAGGCGGCATTTTCTTAACACTCGCGTCAAATTTCGTACGCTGATAAACTAAAAAAAAAAACATATTTATATTAAACAATTACGTAGTTTCAATTAATTTCATCGCCTTGTAAAAGGTCTTCCAACAGGGACTTCCGAACTTTGACAGTTGACAATGGTCATCTTGTTGAAGTTACAACTGTCAAATTAGTTGTCATTTTACTTTGTTTTGCCAAATCCTCATGGACGGATCACGGATATAGCATTCAACAACACGTGCAATCAATAAAATTGTTTTATCAAAATTGGTGTTCTATTCGGGCAACGTACCACAGGCTTTGCTCATTACTAGTTTTTAAATTATAGCATAAGTGTCACATTAAAAAGTGCAGTACTGATTGTTCTTTTTTTTGCACCTAGACACAGCATCGTTCTAATAGTTCAATTAACAATAACGATAAATTAACATAAACACAGACTGTAAATAACACTGCTGACACAGAATGTTACGTCGCGAAACTTCAGGAGTATTAATTAAATGCATATTATGATTAAGAAAATCAGATTAAGATGAAAAACAAATTAATACAAACAAACAAAGAATACACAGTTATGATATATCATCAACAGAATATTCATTAATAAGTCGATATTTAATGGTGACCCGAAAATCGAAAGCAAATAAGTTTAAAAGCGACTCTACGCAGTCCGCTGTTCAAATTATCGCTGCACGATTGTTAAACATTATTACGTCGGGTGTTGTTTAATAGAAACAAAAATATCTGGCGGCGCGCCTCGTGTTTGATCTCGAGGTGTTCGCCCGTCGAGCGCGATTAGCCCTCTCTCAACGTATAATCAAATGTGCCTCGAGCTGCCCGTAACACTGACACTTGTGACCGCACTCATACATCCACTAATCCATTACACGCTATGATGTCATTACCCAAATATTTTATCAAGTAAACCAGCAGTGCATGCTTAACAACTCAGATCGCTCACCAGAAATTGGTCAGACGAGTGTAGCAGCGGCCTATATCGGCGAACGAAGCCTCTCATTTGGCGGCTATTTGTCGGCCATTTCGGTGCACCGATCATAAACGGAGCCAGCTCCGGGTCACGTTAGCATCTTGGGAGAAAACGTGAAAAATCACACTTCGACGCGTGAAATTACTATCAATGTAATAGGACTAAGAGATATGGTAATGAGATTATAAAAAGTTGAGTTGTTTTGAACTCACGATCAACCGATAACTGGCAACTGTTAACAGCAACAACAAAAACGTAGTATTTTCTTCAGTTTTCGAGAGTCGTGAACTACTTTTGAACTAATTTATTATGATTAAGGTAGTAATAGTGGCCCCAGGACAGGTGGGCGAGCAAGGGCTCAGCCAGGAGCGTTGGGATTACCTAGCTAACAGCTACACGAGCGCCCCCAAAGGAGACCTAAAAACTCAAGGGCAGCTGCTTTACGAATGAATCTACTACCGGATCCAACCCGCTGAGAAGATCCGGTGAGAAACTCAGCAGGCTGATGCTTAGGTTAGGTTGCACGTCGAACTCTTTGTCGAGTTCGACAAGTACCTACGGTTACCGGTGTCCTTATTCCTATTGATAGAGTTAAAGCTGTCTAATGCTAGGCTAATCGGATCTGAATGATCTGATGGATACGAAAGTTCGTGTCTAGGGCGTTGACCGTGACTAGCTCCTGCGTGGTGCTGTAGTCAGCGGCGGCAACGATAATGTTATTATCATAACTTTATCGATGGAGTCATAACGGGCTAATGCAAGTTTTCTAAAGCGTCATCTTGATCCGGAGAGACATTTTACTTCGCTGACATATAAATAGTAAGTATAGTCTGCCGAGAATAAACTCGGCGCTGTCGCGGACTGGTTTAATGTGCGGACGGAACGTCACCGATGTATCCAGGGTGACTCCCAGCTACTTGACCTTCCTGGCCCAGAGTATTGGTTGGCCGAAGAGGGTATAATCTCTGTGGCCACTGAAACTACGTAATATTCGAAAAGTGAGAAATATTATAGTAAAATGAAAAGAATTAACTAAAACGAAAGCTTAAAAAAACTTTCTAGAAACATAGTAAATACCCCGATCTTTAGTAATTATGTAGTTCATTAATTTCTTTGTTATAAAAGATAAGAACTAAAACTTATTTCTACCACAATATTATTTATTATAGTTGAATCTTAATTCATGAAATGTGTTTTATCTATTAAAATACAATTTTGAATCATAAAAAACTTTAGGTATACTCGTAGTAATTAAAAAAATAAACCTATTGGCGAATTGGATTCTCAGATTTATAATGAATGTCGTCAATTTCAGTGGAAACTACGTAAGATTTCAGAAAAGACATAGTATCTTAAGATAGTAAATTACGTAAAATAAAATTTACTGGTGGCAGGACCTTTTGTGAGTCCGCACGGGTAGCCCAGCACCACTGCCCTACCTTTTTCTACCATGAAGCAGTAATGCGTTTCGGTTTAAAGGGTGGGGCAGCCGTTGTAACCATACTGAGACCTTAGAACTCATATCTCAAGTTGGTTGACGGCATTTACGTTGTAGATGTCTATGGACTCCGGTAACCATGTATACAATAAATGAAATAAAAAATAAAATAATAATTTAATATTAGAAGGTGTCAATATTTTTGAACGTAACATTTTTCACATACCTATGCATATTAAAAGCGCAGTTGAGGTTATTAATCACGAGTCGTACCTAAAAGATTACACGCTACAGCATTCTGCAGTGAACCGGTACTGATTTATTTATTTCACTTCAACCGAGTCATAAATTTAGCCTACGAGCACATATTCCCTCAGAAGCCTCCGTGTAGTAAAGTTATTGGATACTAAGACTCACAAATTAGTATATATCTTACCAATAATTCAGATAAATAAGAAAGAAAGGTGTGTGTTTAGCGATATTCTGGTGGTAGGACATCTTGAATCCGCACGGGTAGGTACCACCGGCCTGCCTATTTCTAACGTGAAGCAGTAATGCGTTTCGGTTTGAAGGGTAAAGCAGTCGTTGTACTGTTAAAACTGAGACTTAGAACTTATGTCTCGATGTAGGTGGCGGCATTTACGTCGTAGTTGTCTATGGGCTCCGGTAACCACTTAACTGCAGGTGGGCGGTGAGCTGGTCCACCCACCTAAGCAATAAAAATATTAAATAATATTCATATCACGGACCTTGCGTTGGGTATGTTACTGCAACAAAAACATGAGAAATTAACTTAGTAGGTAGGTATTTAGGTACTATTATTTAATGGTATTGTTTAATTCTTATCCTGTCTTGTGTAGGTAAATGATGTTTTATGAATGTTGACTCAATTATGTCTGGTCCAATAAATAGATACTTAGCTAATAATTTTAATGAAAGCCAGTCAGTATACGTACATTCTAAGGGCGTTGCGTGAGCTTTTTTTTAGGATTGAATGATTACTGGTGGCACGGAGGCCTTTCTAGGCTCACCATGACAGGTGGGCGAGCAAAGGCTCAGTCAGGAGGGGTAGGATTTGCTAAAAGCTGCCCTAGCGCCTCCAAAGGAGACCTAACAACTCAAGAGCAGCGTAAGCTACTTACTGTACACTGCTTGCACATTGTTAAAATTAACTACGTGAAGACCATCCGTAATACGTTCCAAGCATATCTAAAAGTCTTCGGGCTCCCGACATTAAAAAAAATCTACTCAAAATATGGTATTTAGGTACCTAAGTGTTACCAACTTTTTACTCCAGAGAAATTGTCTTGACGTAAGAAAAAACATCCATAATAATCTACTATGAGATAGCAAGAAAAACTTCATTACTTTCTTTTATCAATTTCTAACAGGATCAATCAGATATACCTATCAAGAACTAAAGTGATTACTTACGAAACTATTACCACGTCTAATCTACAACATTACTTTTTTAATTTGATGCCAAGAGATCCGAATCCAATGCGAGCAAAACACTGGATACCTCTTGTTTCGACCATTGAGCCTAATGAGTAGACGAATTAACGCCCACAGTTTGACATGATGGATGGGCTATGGAAAAATGTTTGATTAGACGCCTGTTTTTACTACACTTACATACTAAATACTTGACTTTTTCATTTAGTTTTGATGATTAATTACCTTTTAATTTTGTTATAAATATTTTAAAACGTGGAGTCATATAACATTGTGCTTCTTAACAAAAAATATACAGTATGGAAAGCTAGCTAACTATCTTGAAATGTATTTCCTTATAAAACAATTCACGAAACATCCCATTTATCAAGTTGATAAATTACTAGCGCCATCTCGTATTAACTAGACAAAACAAATCGCGTCTCGCACCGTAACCGTTACAATTACATTAAAAATTAATTCAAATTACAATATTGCACAGTACAGAATCACAACACAATCAATTTTCCACGTCGGCTCTATTCATGTTCCCCACAAACTACCCCTTTATCATTATTTGTCCCGGGACATTCCGGCCCATTCTGGAGCAAGGCGAACAATATGCTGACTCGACATTGTGGAGACTTCGCGCCTTTGCGACAGTAATCGAGGGGGACGCGACCGATTCGCGTTTGTCATGTTACCCTCCAAAAAACGACGAAACAAAGAATAGTCCACTTTATAACATATATTCTTAAGGTCGAAATTGTACAGTAACGAAATTAGCAAGCATCATAAATTTTATAACCTTTTAATACAGCCATAACGACGCAACAATAATAGGGTAAATGTTTTGGTAAGCCATAAATAAATGGAATAACATCCCATTGTGCGAATAAAGATTTCGGTATGCAATCATTTTTATGAAATCTCAAAACATTTAGTCATACGTTAAGGGATATTAACCAACTTCTATATATTTTATATTCATTATTATCCATTTCTATATATTTTATATACATGAGATCCAACTGTTAGATATATATCTGAAAATTTAGATTGAATAGTAAGTAATCTATATATTAATACGTGAAGCAAAAACTTTGTATCCCTTTTTACGAAAATTGCGCGGACGGAGGAGTATGAAATTTTCTACACTTATAGAGAATATAGAGAAGAAGTGCACAATGCTAATATTTTTTTTAAATAATGCATAAAAGATACATTAAATCAATAAAGAAAACATTACACACACTACATACCATGTATTTGACGCACACACGCATGCATACTATTTATTGTCAAACTTTTGTTCTTGACGTCTGTGGTCAAATTAAGAATAGATTAAATATTGTTTGTCTTTATTCATATTTTTTTATAGTGTAGCCTTGGCGAAATTTGTGATTATCTATACTAATATTATAAAGAGGAAAGATTTGTTTGTTTGTTTGTTTCGAATAGGCTCCGAAACTACTGGACCGATTTGAAAAATTCTTTTTCCATTAGAAGCCGACATTGTCCCTGATGAACATAGGCTACTTTTTTTATTTTTTTTTAAATATTCTTTTTTTGGTTTCATGTGTGTTTTAATGTTTCCGAAGCGAAGCGAGGGCGGGTCGCTAGTAGAAGTATAAAATACAATCATAATAGTCTACAAATTTACAATTCCTCGAATTTCAACTACTGCGGGACCTCTAGTTTGACATAAAACGTAATTTTATAGAAACAGATACATGCAATGCAGCGACCATAGACTAGCGCATGGACCTTGAGGCGATATAGCCGGAGCATATTTTTGCCGTAAACGAGCAGTCAGCTTTCCAACTTGGTGATGTTACCATGGGGCTATTACCATAGACAGACCCGAGACGAATGTTTCCGCCTTTGAGACACGAGTTCGAAGTTTCCATTATATTTTAAGATTACAATAATATATTACACGCTAGTAATATTCTATGTACGTATTAAGTAATATATTAACATTATATGACATGTTACATACAACATTTAATGTGAACAGTAAATAAGTTCACATAACCCGATGCAAATGCTGCTCAGCCAATAATAATTTCTCGTTCGTGTTCCAAATTATCGTATAAAAGTTTACACATATATTAATGACATGTAGATGTTAAATTGATTTACCAATGAATAGACTCGAGACAGCAGAAACACGACGGAAATCAATCTAGTGTTTACATAAAGTTTAATAGTCAATTACTTTGGAGCGGGTGAGCTAATTCATTTCACGAACACGCGAGCCATTACTGTCACTAGATAAGCCGGTACCGACAGCCGTTTGTTTTCATAAAATTTCATTCGCAAACAGAAAATTACGATACCAGCATGGCTGCGTAAATTCTTTGTTCGGTGAATTCAAACTACAGCAATAAAATTCGAAATAATGAAGGAAATTGTACACTTCAGTTACAATTATTCCGGTATTTATAACTGGAAAGCTATACAACATGCAGTATGTGGGAACGTCTCCCGAAAATGGAGGTAAACGACGAAGGCAAAAAAGAAGCGAAGGTAAAGTAAGAGATTCCTATCACAATAAAATTTAAAATAACATTGTTAAAGGACAAGCCGTTGGGTTTATGATTTGCATACACAGTAAGTGGCGTAGGTTAGTATGGTAAAAACATATTTTTAAAACCTATTTTGGCGTTGATACTAATCTTTTTGTAAGCGTACCTAGATTGAATAATTGAGGCAAGTCTTATGCGTTGCAGTGCAAGTAAATATTGCATTTTCGAACTACCCAGAAAAGCATAGTCTATAGTAAATGAAGACATCGTGTAAGTGGGAAAGTGCATTAATTTGACCATAGTTTGAGTATATAGTTCAAACTATAACACAACTATAAGCTGATGGCTCCCATGATTCGGCATTTCTCTGCCTAATTAACAAAACTAGAGAATTAAACACTGAGCTTGGTGATAACCTCATTCAAGAACTTACTGCGTGTTGTTCTTTCACGCACATTTCAAAATTCTGGTACATCCAAGCAGATTTTACTACTACTTCGGTTTGCTTTTGCATTTGCTGTTTTGGTCCTTACAATATACTACCAGCACTTTTTATTAGGCGATGAGCCATTTTAAACTAAGGAACTAAGACAGAAAATAAATATTCCCCAAAGCACGTTAATAGTTATAGCCAGAGTTTATAATATGTATTTACATACAGTTCATTACAAGTCTTAGAATCGTTGAAAAGTTCTTTGTTTTCAAATTTCGTTTTAATGGCAGTATTTACGAAAACTCCCTGTTGGAAATATCCGTGCTCTAACGGGTAAGATGTAGGTAGGTACATACTTGTATTTAGTGATGTGATTATGTCGAAATTTATATTCCGGGTCAGTTAAAAATTTTGAAGCACGACCCAGTTTGTTAATATCGGTGTTGCTAAATGACTAAAGATTTTTCATTTGGGAAATTATTAATAGCCTTTCATAAGTTCTTCAGTTACACTATAATAATATTGAAAGAATAATATTTAATGAACATTTTGCGTGTGAATGACACGCGCAAACATAAAAAAAAATTTTTGCTCTGTGCTTCATTTTTCACGCAGTAAACGGATTATGCAGTTACCCTGTCTCACATAACACGTTTAATATAACAGAAAGAGTAAATCTCCGAGATTTATACGACCGCTATAAAAGTCTTAGTTGCCGGGAGTAAAGTGTGAAGTGTTGTTAGCGGTTATATTGCACAAACGTGCGGTATTTATTTAAGAGGCTTTAAGTACGGGCTACGCAAACTGTGCACTCCCGACGGAAATGGGCCGGAACTAATGTGTGCCTTGTGGAGCTCCAAGAAAATGTCGGATTGAAACATCACATCAATCCTACAAATCGGTTAAGGTCCCGGTTCGTGTAACGAGAAATAATCATGTAGGTATTTCATAACGAATTAACAAGGAATTTGCTTATCGAGGATTTTTATATTTTGTATTTTATCTATTAATTTGTCAATCAAACAAGACTTGTGCTTCAATTTTTGAATGAGCTGAGACGAACCGTCCGCTTGATGATTAGTTTGTAGATGTAGGAATACAGACTCCACACCGTGATAACTGCTGTCAGGAAGGCATAAGCTTAAATTTCTCAACTGCATTGCTAACGTTAAAACTTTTATAAGCAGTACGGTAGCAACAATCCCTGGCGACTTGCAACATGCACCACGACCCCTGCTTATGATATGAACTATGGGATTAGGTCTTAGGAGCTTTGGTAGAAGAATAAGCGAGGATGTGGCTTCTATGCTAGGTTAAAGGGCTGTGCTTGCAGTAGATAGTGGTCGGGATGGAATATCCGGAAATGTCGTGTGCTAAGCATTTATCACTAAAATCCTCTGACCTAAAAAATGTATTGGCTTATTTAACTTGCATCATGTAGTAGTGTATTATGTACTTTGTTATAGGCACCTGTTTACTGGCAATAGCTACACAAATAGAGATACATTCTATTTACATAATATACTAAATTATCCAATAACTTAAAAACTAAATTAACTTAAATTAAATTCAGCAAAAATTAAATCTCCCTTTAGCTTCTAATGTAGTAAATTAAGTGACAATAGTTTTCCTGATTACGATTTAATTGCTTTTTGAGGTTTTGTAATGAACTTAAAATACTTCCCCTTTATTGCGGATTTAGTGAACCAATATTTACTGGTAGAAAATGAATGGTGCTGCCTTCTTCCGTTTAGTTGTACCGAAACCCTCACGTAGGGAATAAATAGGGCAGCCATTACACACCCTAATTCATTATTTCAGGTGAAATGTTGCTGGCTGTGCGATTTTAGATCGCAGGATTTTTAATGAATCTCAAGGCTACTTGAGTACATGTGGTGTGGTGTCATGTCATATTTCCATGCCTCTCCACTACTGAATAATATTCAGATGCATTCGCGAAGCAGCTGACCTTGAGCTGCTAGGTCACTTTCCCACCCCTCCTGGCTGAGCCTTTACTAGTCAATCTGTCCTTGTGAAACTGGAAAGGCCTTCAGCAGCTATTAATCCTTCCTTCAAAAAATAAAAATACTAAATGATACTAAATCTGATGGGCCTCTCGTCTAGTGCACCACAATGAATTGTCTATAATCTATTTTAGTTTCATGTGGTCACGTAACCAACGAGTAGGAAGACATTTTGCAGTTCGATTTACAGTGCGCGGTTAAAATAAATAAATATAATCGACAAATCACATAAGTTAATTTGGCCTTAAAACTAAGACTCACTGCACAATAAACAACAAAACAAACAAATAAAACAATAAATAAAAGCTGGAAGATACATATTCTTCAAGCATATATTTATAGCATAAGATTCAAGAATACTTCAACAAGCAGATATTAAAATTTTAAGGTTTTGTGGGAAAGGCACTGAGAATATTTGACGGAGTGTTTCTAAAACTACTCAAACCAGATAAATGCGCCTGTCAACTTCTTTAACGCTATTCTCCTACATAATTTTGTTCTTACACGCTCAACTTTCCGTGTTTCGGAAGTTAAAGTATCAAACCATTAGCAATATCATTAAATAAAAAATAAGACATAAATATATCATAAACTAGACTTATAATTGCTCAAAAAATATGAACGTGCCATGTAATAAAGCAATCCCACTATTTCTAGCCAGCTCACGTGAAAATCACAATGCTCGGGCTATAAAATGTAATAAAAACCACTCCTGCCTATATACGCTGCGTCGTTTTTAATTGAAGACGTAACTTTGTACCGGTCGATGTGTTTATTCATTAATTTAATGAATAACTTTACTGGCAGTAGATACGGCATGGTTGTCGGTCAGTAATTACCTCATATTAGGCCCCATTATCGCATACGGTATGCTATCAATTTAATTCAATGCCGTTTGTGCAAACTGCCGGCGACCGAGGGAGCTACCGTATACCGCCTTTTTATTTGCCGCTTATATACTCATTAATTATGTGTGGTTATTACGACATATGTACGTACGAACGAAACGCAATAAAAGACACCTATTTAAGCTAGGCGCTGCGTTTGCTGCATAGATAATTGCGTGATCGTTTAGATTGGGGGGCCTTGCGAACTTTCCTGTATATTGTGACATGACGCGTAATACGTGTTTTTACTGAGCTTAAGACGTCCGAGTTTTTTTTTGTTGTAAATAGCCTCTTAAGTTTAAGACAAGGCTCGTTACAAACAAATCTGTTAGCTAAAAACTAGAGAATATTGAAGTGAAGCCACTGAAAAAATATTGTTGTAATTGCCGTTTCAATTATTGTAAAGGACTATGTCACGCCATATCTCATGAAAATAAGATAAATCCAGTCTTTAAAAAATTCCTCATTCAGCCAAACATCAATCAATATCAATATATGATTCTAAAAGCAGCCACTTATCTGCTATCATTCAATTTAGCAAGATGACTACACCACGAGGCCCGCAAGAAGAGGAAGCTATGCGGTCAGACCGCCGTAACTGTCTGTCCGTCTGTCCGTCATTAACACTAATAACTCCATACGAGCAGCAGGAAAGACTATGTACAGTAACGCAAAAGTCACATCCCTGCGGTTTCGGCGAAGCAATTCTCTTTGTTGAGGCGACGCAGCCCTAATTCTATAAATAGGCATATCGTTGCGGTCGACGTGGTAATCGCGCGTCAAGAAAATGTTTGGAATGCAACCATTAGGGACCCGTATAACAATTGACACAGGAAATATGTAGATTGACGAACGGACGTATGTGGTCGAAGCGTCTTTTTCATTAGATATTTTAATGAATAGTGTTTTTCTTAATTATACACGAGAATTTCGTGACAATTTTAATCTGCAAATTGTGTATATCTGCTATAGCTTCTCCGAGAATCAGAGGTTCGTATATAATCATCATCATCTTAGGCCTACCACCCAGGGTGGGCCTTAGGCTGGTCCAGTAGGTATGTCTTTCAAGACTGCTCTCTTCGGGGCTTTCTCCTTCCAGTTCCTAACACTGAGATAACTTTCAGGTCGCGCTCCACGCCATCCAACCATCGGAGTTTGGGTCTGCTAAGACTTCTGCGGCCCTCTGGTTTGCCATAGAGCAGTTGTCTTGGAATTTTTCGAATGAAATACGTACTTAACAAATGTTCATGATTGACTTCCACGGTGAAGGAATATAACATCGTGTAATAAAAATCAAACCCGCAAAATTATAATTTGCGTAATCACTGGTGGTAGGACCTATTGTGAGTCCGCACGGGTAGGTACCACCGCCCTGCCTATTTCTGCCGTGAAGCAGTAATGCGTTTCGGTTTGAAGGGTGGGGTAGCCGTTGTAACTATACTGAGACCTTAGAACTTATATCTCAAGGTGGGTGGCGCATTTACGTTGTAGATGTATATGGGCTCCAGTAACCACTTAACACCAGGTGGGCTGTGAGCTCGTCCACCCATCTAAGCAATCTGGTCTCCTCCATTCGAACGTATATAATATTCGATTCGTATATAATAGCTAAGTGTTATTTTGTCTGAGGGATCCGGCAAAATTATATGCAGTAACCACTTAACACCAAGTTGGCGGTGAGTTTGTCCACTCACCTAAGCAACGCAGAAAAAAAAAAAACTAAAGACATGCAAAGGTCCTGTTGCTACTGTCATATCCTCGTCATTGGTGTTCTGTAACAAACCTCTCTGCAGTTTATACTGCAGCTAATTCTATTGAAGTACCTGTTAATAGTACGATGTATTGCGGATGAACCAGCCTTTTCTCTATTTGTTCCATTTGATTTTCAATTGTGTCAACAACAGCGGATGCCGAATTCAAAACAGGGAAAAACAGAGATACACTGAAAATCTGTTTTAGAGCAACAAGGTGCATATAACATAACTTTGAATAATCTTTGAAATATTAACATTAAGCTGAAATTGAAGCATTTGCGCTCAAATTTTGAGAATTATTTAATTTGTATCATCAATATTATAACACATCTTTAAGAATACACAAAATAAACTAATTACTAAGCTGTTATAGAGAGTCGCAAAATTAAATTTTATCTAAAATACACAGCGTGATTTGATCAACATCATTTCACCATGATGATGACAAAATATGCATCTGTCACTGAAAATGGAGTAAATGTGCCATTGCCGATAGCATAAAATCCAGTCCCTCCCTGGTGATGTGAAACTCATCTCTTTATAGTCTCGATGCGTAACCTTTTTTCTTCCTATTCTAGTGACCTCAAGGGGTCATACAAGATTCACCGAGTGAGTAGGTGAGCTCACGGGACTCTAGCCTGTAAAAAATGGTTTTATATGACAAATCATAAAGTCCTCGATG
Source organism: Bombyx mori (assembly GCF_030269925.1). NCBI lineage: Eukaryota > Metazoa > Arthropoda > Insecta > Lepidoptera > Bombycidae > Bombyx > Bombyx mori. Next base: position 13,851,856 of record NC_085111.1, read on the forward strand.
ATCTGTCCGGTTGATTAGCTAATGCGCCAAATGTGTTATTCTGGACATAAGAACATCGTGTAATAAGATCAAACGTAAATATTAGTAGCTACTGATGGCAAACTTTTTCCGTCCGCCAGTCATACGTGCCGGCTTAAAATAATAATTAAATAAGCCTTTATTACTGTTAGATTTTAACTTATTTAACTAAACATAACATGATAACAATAGAAGTAAGAAAACTATAAATTAAAATAAAATAAAACATTCTCGTATTAATTATTTAAGACTAAAGTCTTTAATTCCGGAGCGGCGTCCACATTTACGTGTATGATCTTAGGTAATCAATTAACACAAGGAGCTATGTGATCAACTGTTCTTATGTAAAATAAGCAGTCAATGCAATTAATATAGCCGTAGACATAATAATATAGTGAACTCACAAAAGCAGTAATATATGATAAAGAGCGGTATACAAATAGATCTAAAAAATATTGTTGATTTAAAACACTTTCATAGTTTTCATGATCATTAATTACATCAAGTACGTTAGATAGAAAACCCTCTATAAAAAAAAGAAAAAAAAAGTTCGTTAGTTACGTTTATATTTTTTTATTGCCCTTGTAGGCAGGCCGGCATACGGCCCACCTGATGGTGAGTTGTTACCGTCGCCCATGACGTCAGCAATGCCAGGGGCAGAGCCAACCTGCTGCCTACCGTAAATTACTCAAAATTAGTCAGAAGGCCAATTGATATGTTTGACGAAAATATCTTAAAATCATGTTCAGCATTCGAATCAAATTTAGTGGACGAGCTCACAGCCCATGTGTTAAGTGGTAATTGGAGCCCATAGACATCTACAACGTAAATGCGCCACCCACCTTGCGATATAAGTTCTAAGGTCTCACTCTATAGTAGTCTATAGTTACAACGGCTACCCCACCCTTCAAACCGAAACGCATTACTGCTTCACGGCAGAAATATTAAAAAGGGTTGCAGAATGTACTGTCTGCAAAAGCCAAAAGCTAAAACATACTTTGAACCGTTGATTAAATTTGTCTTCGTAACCTAGTTATAATTTTTTCAGTAGTCACTACTAATTTGTAACTTAAACTTAATTTTTGTAAATGGTTTATCGATGTGGAATAGGGCGCCATCTATTGTTAAATAAAGGAATTTAAATATATTTTGCTACTCTTCAGTAGGTGGCGCGATGCTCAATGATTTAAAGTTGGGTGAATGCTAGTCACCTAATAATTACCTAGTACTAAAATCTTTCTATGTAAAGATTAATCTCTGTATGTAAGTAAATGTTATGCTTATTTAATTATTAAATTAAAAAAACGAAGCCTTGTAATATATATCAATCAAGATACTTCTCGATAATATATAAACGCACTTGTTAACAAAACGCTAGTAAATACGGCCATTGCCAATATTAAGTGTATAATCTATGGCCATAGATTATACACTTAATATCTATGGCCATTGCCAGCTGACTGACAAAACCGGCGCATGCGCAATGTAGGCGTGAGGTGATGGTTTGCTTATCTATACTTAATATTATAAAGAGGAAAGATTTGTTTGTTTGTTTGTTTCGAATAGGCTCCAAAACTACTGGACCGATTTGAAAAATTCTTTTTCCATTAGAAGCCGACATTGTCCCTGATGAACATAGGCTGCTTTTTTTTAATTTTTTAATTTTTTTTTTTTTGTTTCATGTGTGTTTTAATGTTTCCGAAGCGAAGCGAGGGCGGGTCGCTAGCTAGATATAAAATAATTAATAATTGGGAATTTAATTGTTTTTATGATCGAACAATAGTCGTCGAACAAACGATAATTGATCAAAATTGATTGATCAAAATCTGAGCGATAAAAATAAACATATCTAGTAAGGGGGCCCACTTAGCGGTGATCATTTGTTTAATTAATTATAAATAAATAAAAGACGAACAAACAATTTTTACATTCGAACATTAACGAACAAATGACGGCCAAATATATAAAAATAAAAAAAATAAAAATTCAAAAAAAGGGGGGGGGCCAAATTCACAGCCCAATTAAGTCTAGTCTCAAATCCTTTTATGAAGGCCACTGAAGTGTCTATGATGAAGGCAGACGAAAATTTTTTATAACTTATTAGGCTTGGCATCAAACCTACATTGTAGATAAGAATAATCATAGCTTAAAATTTTAAACATCCCTCTGACTTTAAAATATTGTAACATTATGTAAATTGTAAGTAGATATTAAATTGTACAATTGTACAAGAGCGCCACCCTCCTTGAGATATAAGTTCTAAGGTTTCAAGTATAGTTACAACGGCTGCCCCACCCTTCAAGCCGAAACGCATTACTGCTTCACGGCAGAAATAGGCAGGTTTTTAAGTCGTTATCGTTGCAAACTCGCACTAAGCACACAGGACGGCGGTATCTATCCGTGCGAGCTCACAGAGCCCTCCACCGTTAGTAATTACGTAAATTATATTTTTTGCGAATTTCGTTTAAGTAACACGATATTCCTTCATAATCAAAGTCATTCGTGAGCATGTTCTAAGTAAACCTGGTGGTTGTGAGTCCGTACGGGTAGGTACCACCACCCTGCCGTGTAGCAGTAATGCATTTCGACCTATACAGGGTGGCCGGATCATTGACGTCCAAAAAAAATTTAGGTCTCTCACGAGAGACCTAAATTTTTTTTTAGGGTTGGGGTCGTGGGGTATCCGAATCACCCCTATGTATGTTCCGCGATTTTTAATAGTTTTCGAGTTATGATTATATTATGTTACCTTTATGATTTTTTACCATTATTTTTATGATTTTGTACCAGCGGCTAGCTCCAGCCGCTTGCACCAGCCGCTTGCACCAGCCGCTTGCACCAGCCGCTTGCACCAGCCGCTTGCACCAGCCGCTTGCACCAGCCGCTTGCACCAGCCGCTTGCACCAGCCGCTTGCACCAGCCGCTTGCACCAGCCGCTTGCACCAGCCGCTTGCACCAGCCGCTAGCTCCAGCCGCTAGCTCCAGCCGCTTGCACCAGCCGCTTGCACCAGCCGCTTGCACCAGCCGCTTGCACCAGCCGCTTGCACCAGCCGCTTGCACCAGCCGCTTGCACCAGCCGCTTGCACCAGCCGCTTGCACCAGCCGCTTGCACCAGCCGCTAGCTCCAGCCGCTTGCACCAGCCGCTTGCACCAGCCGCTTGCACCAGCCGCTTGCACCAGCCGCTAGCTCCAGCCGCTTGCACCAGCCGCTAGTTCCAGCCGATTGCACCAGCCGCTAGTTCTAGCCGCTAGCTCCAGCCGCTTGCTCCAGCCGCTTGCACCAGCCGCTAGCTCCAGCCGCTAGCTCCAGCCGCTTGCACCAGCCGCTTGCACCAGCCACTAGCTCCAGCCGCTTGCACCAGCCGCTAGTTCCAGCCGATTGCACCAGCCGCTAGTTCTAGCCGCTAGCTCCAGCCGCTTGCTCCAGCCGCTTGCACCAGCCGCTAGCTCCAGCCGCTAGCTACAGCCACTTGCACCAGCACCTAGCACCAGCCGCTAGCTCCAGCCGCTAGCTCCAGCCGCTAGCTCCAGCCGCTAGCTCCAGCCGCTTGCTCCAGCCGCTAGCTCCAGCCGCTAGCACCAGCCGCTAGTTCCAGCCGCTTGCACCAGCCGCTAGCTCCAGCCGCTTGCACCAGCCGCTTGCACCAGCAACTAGCACCAGCCGCTAGCTCTAGCAACAAGCCCCAGCCGTTAGCGCCAGCATTTAATACCAGCCGCTTGCACCAGCCGCTAGCTCTAGCAACAAGCCCCCAGCATTTAGTACCAGCCGCTTGCACCAGCCGCTTGCACCAGCCGCTTGCACCAACCGCTAGCTCCAGCAACTTGCACCAGCCGCTAGCTCCAGCCGCTAGCACCAGCCGCTAGTTCCAGCCGCTTGCACCAGCCACTTGCACCAGCCGCTAGCTCCAGCCGCTTGCACCAGCCGCTAGTACCAGCCGCTTGCACCAGCCGCTAGCTCCAGCCGCTTGCACCAACCGCTAGCTCCAGCAACTTGCACCAGCCGCTAGCTCCAGCCGCTAGCACCAGCCGCTAGCTCCAGCCGCTTGCACCAGCCGCTAGTACCAGCCGCTTGCACCAGCCGCTAGCTCCAGCCGCTTGCACCAACCGCTAGCTCCAGCAACTTGCACCAGCCGCTAGTTCCAGCCGCTTGCACCAGCCGCTTGCACCAGCCGCTAGCTCCAGCCGCTTGCACCAGCCGCTAGTTCCAGCCGCTTGCACCAGCCGCTAGTTCTAGCCGCTAGCTCCAGCAACTTGCACCAGCCGCTAGCCCAAACCGCTAGCACCAGCCACTAGCTCCAGCAATTAGCACCAGCCGCTAGCTCCAGCAACTAGCACCAGCCGCTAGCTCTAGCAACAAGCCCCAGCCGTTAGCGCCAGCATTTTAGTACCAGCCGCTAGCTCCAGCCACTTGCACCAGCCACTTGCACCAACCGCTAGCACCAGCCCAAGCTCCAGCAACTTGCACCAGCCGCTAGCTCCAGCTGCTAGCTCCAGCAACTAGCACCAGCCGTTTGTTGAGTACGTATTTCATTTGAAAAATTGGTACCCGCCTGCGGGATTCGAACACCGTTGCATCGTTAGACACGAATGCACCGGACGCCTTACCACGACCACGCCACGACGACTTCAATTAAATTAAAAACATTAGTGGTCGTCCGGTAGTCGAAATTCGACCATAATAAATTGAATTGTTGTGATGTAATCTGAAAGGTCGGTATTTTACTGATCCATATTCGTTTCCAAAAAACACATGACCAAAGATCTTAGCTGGAAAACTGAAATGTAATATTATTTATTATACTCGTATATGCAACATTACATGAATTAATAACTAATGAACGTCCAGTGGTCGAAATTTTACCATAATTAATTTCAATTATAACTTTGAACATTATTATGGTTCTATTGTCAAAGAGTTCTATAATCACAGATTTCACAAATACACTATAGGCAAATAATATTAAAGACAAAATATATTTTTTTATTCTCAATTTGATCACAGATTTTATCAATAAACAAAAGAGTATATGCGTGGGTGTGTGTAAAATACATGGTAGTGTATGTAATGTTTTCTTTATTGATTTAATGATTTTTTTTTAGGCATAAATAAAAAATATTCTGCACTCTTTCTCTATGTTCTCTATAAGTGTGGGAAATAACATACTCCTCCGTCCGCGCAATTTTCGTAAAAAGGGGTACAAAGTTTTTGCTTCACGTATGAATATATAGATAAACTAGTAAAGTTTTTAACGCGTCTATATACGCGTCTATATACAAGCCACAGCAAGTCTTGTGGAAGTAATTAATTATCTCCACTATGTACTCGCCTACTCTTATAAAGTTTCGTTTTTAAATGACATCTATAAAAGCACACGCATACAGGAGATATACTGTCGATCCGCCTAGGAATGCAGTAAAAGCCCCCAGCGGCAGAAATTGTAGAGGCTTTTAATATGCAAAAATAACAGTAAAGGGAGGCAGCCCTAAGTTTAAGTGGTAGGGAGAGGGAGGAAGTGTCGTGCGTGTGATTTAATTCCATCGCCTCGCCCAGGACCCGGCGGCTCTCCGCCCGGCGATAGGCACGACCTAATGATTGAACGATACCGAAATAATAATATATTTTAGGGGCATTTAAGTCTTTGTTTTGGCGAGTATTTTGTATTTTGTTTATGTGGCGGCCTTAGAACTCGTATAGAATTAACTCGGCCCACTGAGTTTCTCGCCGGATCTTCTCAGAGGGTCGCGTTTCCGATCCGGTGGTAGATTCTGCGAAAGACTGCTCTTGTTAGAGCCAGTGTTAGCAACACGATTTGAGCCCCGAAAGCTCACCTACACGCTACGGTGAAGCTTAAATAGCCTCTCAAGTCTATGAGCATAGGTAAGAAAAAAATAACTAGAATGAATTGTTTACGAAACGTTTTAGGTATAACAATGAGTAGATTCATAAGTCCTTTTTTTTAGCTTAGACTTCTGAACAGGCTCACGTCCCGTCCGGTGTTGAGCAGACATCGAAATCAATAGATATAACGTTAATGCTGCCACCAATCTTGATACTTGAGATGTATGTGTATCAATTGAGTAATTCCGCAAATCCATATTTTTCCGGGTTCAGTTTCTATTACACGATAGATATATCCTTAAAAATCTCCTCATTGTCTCCACCTTATCCCACTAAGTGGGGTCGGCACAGCGAATTTTAGTTTTCCATTCTCTTCTAGCAGCCGTCATCTCAACACTCACTCCACTCCCTTTTTCACATCCAAGTCTCTCACTCCATCCAAGTCTTCTTCGGTCGACTTCTTCCCCCTCTACCTTTTCCACACATCTCTAGTCAAATGCATCTCCTCCCTACGCATCACATATCACGCTAACTACTTTCAATACCAACAGAAACAGAAGCGCTAACATAATTTGATGTTAATTGAATATATGTGTGTGTATTTATATATATATATATATATAGTTCTGTCTCAATTTCTCATAAAACGCTAAAAGAGCGAAAAAAGACAACCTGGGTAACTTTTTACAGCTTTCACTGTATATTAAAGCAAAATGGTTTTTTTCTCGGGTTGAAATTCTTCCGAAAAAATTTGGGGTACTCAATGACGCGCGCCAAGTACGTTAAATAATTTTTTTTGGAACGAAGCTCCTTACGGCAGGCTTGGAGGGGATAGGGATTTTGCTGCGCGACCGAACTGAAAAAAATGTGATAGTAAAACCGTAAGAAAAAATCCGTGTAAAAAAGTGCGTGGAATAAAACCGTTAAATGAGACGTGCGCAGGCGCGACAGTCGCGAGTAGTGTATAATACCTTTCTCTTTCTCCTTCTTTCTTTTCGTTTTCTAATCCCTTCTCTCTCTATTTAGTAATTATTTCTATTTCTATGTAATTTTATGTTGTCAACCAAAAATAAAGAGATATATTTTGTTATTTTAATTGATAATTTGAATTACTATTTTTTTTATTTTACGTAATTTATTATTTCCTAAAATACTGAATTTCCTAAATACTTTCCCGTACTTAAATAAAAACTAATCAGCAAAATTTAAGAGAAAAACCAAGAAAACCTACATAAAATTGAGCACCATTTCTTTTTTTGCAAATTTTGTCGATTCTACATTAGCCAAAGGAACTTCGTTCCTACCTGGTGACCCACGACACCACATAATTAATTTTTTTAATTTTGAAATTTTCAAATATTTATTTTTTTATTTTTTCAATATTATGACGGTTTCTTGGTATCTTTTTGTAGAGAATGAAAGTTATTGAAGTCTTATTTTTTTTGTAAAGTGCAAATGTTATTGAGATGAGTTTTATAAACGTGGACTTGGCGCAATTTTTTACAGTAAAACTGTTTTTGTTCGGATTTCATATCTTTTTGTTAAGTATTATTTTTTGGTCATTTATTACTTAACAACAATAGACAATAGAATAAAAATAAATTATAAATAGTCACTCAGCTTAACAGCTAATGAAACGCTCAATTAATTATTAAATTGTAATAATAATCAACATCAACTTTTACAAATTTAAGCCGAATTAAATTCTGTTTCAAATGTGAACGGTAGATGACGCTGTTCTTAACTATTTCAGATTTTAAAATTGAAATCTGAAAGCTTTGAAACATCAATCCGCATAAATGTAATTTAAAAACTACAGTAAGAGGCTTAAATAAAAAGCTGAACTTAACTCAGCCTTAATTAGATTTTTTTTCGGAATTCAGTAGTAAAGTTCAAGTTATTTTGATGAAATCAAAACTGAAATATTCATAACATCTTAAACAATGACCTACGAATAAATATTATTTATTATATTATTTATTATACGAATAAATATTATTTATTCAGTATAACAACGGTTTTATAGTTTTGGGAAGGGATTTTTTGTAACGCCATCTCGTGAAGTATTTCGGTATTACATTAATATAAAATAATTAATAATTGGGAATTTAATTATTTTTATGATCGAACAATCACCAATAGTCGTCGAACAAACGATAATTGATCAAAATGAATTAATCTGAGCGATAAAAATAAAGATATCTAGTAAAGGGAGCCCACTTAACGGGGATCATTTATTTAATTAATTATAAATAAACAAAAAACGAACAAACAATTTTTACATTCGAACATTACCGAACAAACGACGAACAAATAATTAAAAATAAAAAAATTCGAAAAAAAAAGGGGGCCAAATTTACAGAGCCGTTTAATGTGATGATAAGCTATGGAATCATAGAGTTAAATATTAGTTTTTTTCAAGCAAAATTATTGGCAAATGGAAACTTGATGGTTGTCACTCTATTAGGTGTCAATGTCATGTCTCAGCTGATTGAGTCACAAAGTTGAATTGAATTCGGGATTAAATTGTCGTAAAACGTACAATAGTACAGGCTTGGTAGGTTACCAACATTATGTTAACAATTGACAATCAAAACATAACCAAGAAACAAGTATTATATAAAATTGACAAATTCTAATAACTTCAAAATTGACTGGCCGATTTAACAATGTCGTTTCCGAAACTTCTCTTTCTTCGCTCGTTCTTGAATTCTGAAAGACAATTATTGCAATTTCGTAGACACTGCTCACATAATATCATGAACCTTTCGGACCCTGCTATTCAAACATATCTTAAGCATTTGATGGTAGAGCATGAAAACTTGCTAAGTAAAATGAAAAAATCCTCCGAAGAAGCTAGACGCTTACAGGAAATAAAACCAATCGTAAATGTCCTAGAACAAAGGATAGCTTTATATGATAGTATTGAATCACTTAAAGAATTAAATAAAAAAGAAGGTGACGATAGTGAGATAAAAAAGATGATAAAGGAAGAAGCGGCGATATATCTGAAACGTCTAAAGGAAATAGATGACGATTTACAGTTAATTCTTCTCGAACCACCATTAACTGAAGGTGGTGTACTCTTAGAACTAACTGCAGGAGCTGGAGGGCAAGAAGCGATGTTATTTGCAAAAGAACTCTTCAACATGTACCAGTCTTATGCTATCAACAAAGGTTGGGAAGTTGATATAGCATCATTTGACTTAACCGAAATAGGTGGAGTTCGTAAAGGATCAATGTTGATACAAGGTTTTGGTGTACCTGAACTGATGAGGATGGAGGCTGGAGTTCATCGTGTTCAAAGAATTCCTGCTACGGAGAAAGGTGGACGTATACATACTAGTACAGTCACTGTCGCTATTTTACCACAGCCCTCTGAAATAGAACTGAACATCCCTGAACGTGATGTAGTAATAGAGACAAAAAGAGCTAGTGGGGCTGGAGGTCAGCATGTAAACACAACCGATAGTGCTGTAAGGCTAATACATACACCGACGGGAACAACGGTTGAGTGTCAAGAAGGAAGATCACAAATAAAGAACAAACAAATTGCTATGCAGAAACTGAGAACACTTTTATTGGAGAAGCAGATACAAGAACAAGCTTTAAAACTGCAAAGTGAGAGGAAATCGCAGGTTTGTCAAATTTTTATTCTCTTTGTAAGCAAATAAACATATTATGGCCCATCTGATAATATGGTCATCATTACTCATCAACAACCATCCAGGGTCATAGCCAATTTCTGTTTACTACTAAGTACTGTCAAACCTTGCTTAAGTAAGGACGTGTCATAGTATTTGGGAACAAACCCTGGAGGGGAGTTAATTCCAAAGTCTGGAAGAAAATAACGTTTCCAGATTGTATGGAAGAACTCTACTCCTGTAGTTGGGGTGCAATGGTAAATTGGAAATTGAGGGATTATGATAAATAATTCTGCAGAGCAATTCACAACCCACCTCCTGTGTTGGTAATAAACATTATTGTTGGGCAGAAAAATCAGTAAGAAATGAAACTATTTAAAAAAATTGAATTCAACTTTATTTTTATTTTATTTATGTGAATTCGAAAACTATATTTTGTAGATTAATCTGAACATTTAAATTAGGCTTTTGTTGTCTATGCAATAAACAAGGGAACAAGGTTTTGGCCTGTTTGATGTTAAGTTGCCATGAGCTTTTTTTCTGAAACTCATAGACATCACAATTTGAATGCAATCTGACCACCTTGAGACATGATTCAAAGACTTCATTTGCATTGTATTACAACCTTCAAACTAGAATACACAGCTCCTTCACAATCTAAGATTTTAAGCTATTCTTGTATCATTTCAGGTTGGGTCTGGCAACAGAAATGAAAAAATAAGAACATACAACTTCCCTCAAGATAGAGTGACAGAACATCGAGATGGTGGTGGGACATTCCATAATCTCAAAGGTTTTATGGAAGGTGGAGAGCAACTAGAACAGTTACAGGAGTCACTCCTTAAGAAAGAAAGACACAAGCTTTTACTGGAAGAAATTGAAAACATTCTGAATAAACACAGAGGAAAAACCATTGAAAGTAATTAGTTCGTCCTAAAACTACTTCTATGTAACAACAATAAGTATATAGTTAGAAGACTTTCGCTAATATTATTCTATATCAAGGATTTATTGTGAGCAGCATTCTGATAACTAAAAGATTGGAAGTTAATTTATGGAGTAAATGAAATGGTGTAACTGTAAACGGATAAAAGAAGCTCGCTAATGTTGTTTTTGTTTTGTTTAAAAATAAACAATTTGAAATAGAGACAATATTTATTTTGTACCCAACAACAATCATATTTGAATAAAAAGGTTTATTACATTATTAAAATTTATTGAACTAACGTTAAAAATAAAATTTAGGAATTCTGTACTTTAATTCTATTATGGCATAATAACAGAGATCACGATAAAACAAGATATTATTCTCTTCCAACAGGTTCCACCAGTCATTAATTTCAAGGTAAGGTTCAGTTGCTATGGCCCTTGGTAGGTTAAATAAGATTAAAATCTATATAATATATTTATAATAAATTTTAAAAGAGCATAATAAGTATGTAAATAAATTTTATTTTAACTCCATCCAATAAACTTAAAAGGACGGAGTTTACAAAAAAGTAACAGTTCACAGTTTCTTAGTTCATTGATTGTTTTAAAAAGCCATTGTTTTACAAAAGCTACACATTATTTTATACTTCCTTATTTTAGATTAACAATTATAATGAAAATTAAACGGAGAATACTTGTATGTTTGATATGATGATTTTATTGTTTTCTTTATTTAAGTTTTCTAATCGTGGCACCACGGGAGCATAACACTACGATTGAACTTAAAACGTTAAAAACAATTATTGATATGTTACCATGACATGTACATATATTATACATAACAATAATTATTAGGGCTTAAAAAAATAATATGTTTTTTTTTTGATAAATATTTTAGAGATCAATAAAATTTACATCATATGAATTTTATCGACAATTAATATGTTTTATATAGGAAATTATTGGATTTGTCTGCATTATTTATTATTTCCTTATCATTCACATACATTAGATTTTTTTAAATTATGTAAATGTAACTATAATAGGTACTATTATAGGTACATTTTGAGACATTAATTTTAAAATCGCCCTTATTGTGATATTTCTAAACCAACCCCATAGATCTGTAGCGTTGTACATTTAGATGTTTCGAAAGTTACGTATAGTAATCGGCAAACTTCTTGAGCAAATGACCTTGACTGCGCAGAACCGAATTTTAGATCACTTTGGTGGTGAGGGTGAGGCGCGACGGCAGGGGAAATCGTATCGAGCGCGTTATTGGTAGATCAGTCGAACCTTGCGTCCCGCACCGCGCCCTCATTCCGCTTGCTCCCAAAAGTACGCTTGCGTACAGTGGAAAGTCTATCGTTATTAATCGTTAAGTTATTTGTTATAATTGCTTGTGGACTTTGTTGCCATTGCTATTTGATGAGTGTTTGTTGATTTTTTATAAAACATACACTCTGCCGTGACAAACTGGTGTAGTACTTAAAAGAAAGGGTAGAAAATTTGTGTACGACGTATATTGCTTCATTATAAAACAGGGGAAGAATGATATGGAAAAATTAAAACAGACTTCGGAAGCAACAAAAACATCAGTGAGTACTGTTAGGTGCATTATTAACGAAGCTAAAGGCTCTGGCTTGCTCGCCGTGTTTCGGACTCCGGGTAAGAAAAGATCAGGGAAGAAGAAAGTTACCGGAATGGATAGTTTCGTTCAACCTGTAAAAAAAGATGTAATCATAATAACTACGTAACAAGTAGCGAAACTCCGTATCGTAGAAAGGCTTCGAAAACTTTAAAGAAGATATCAATTTTAATGGCTCGGAATGAAGCTTACGACGAATTATGAAAGAGCTAGGCTTCAGATGGAAAAAAAGAACAGAAAATAATCGGAAGCTGGTAAATGAAAAAAGTAACATTAGATTACTACGAATCGAATATCTTCAAAAATAATTAATTATAGACAAAAAAGAAGACCGAATCGACGGAGTTGTAAACTACGCCGATGAGCCCTATGTCGACTCATCACGATGATAGCGACTCGGGTGATGAAAACAGTGATGATGATGATGGTCAAGATTATGATAACGAAAAAAAAATTACAAATACCAGCTTCGCTTCAACTGAACGAAGACCTGGCAACAGCTCTAGTTTTGACTTAATAGAAGGAATATCTATTTTACCCCAAGATTAAATTATTACAATTATTAACCTATATGTTTTGTTGATGTTCTAATAAATATATAAATAAATACATATGTTGATTTTAATAATTTAATAGCATTATGACGCAAAGTAAATAATGTTTTTGCACGTGAGTGTACCATGCGCAAACTTACCCCCACTACGTCAACAAATGCTCAAGAAGTTTGCCGGTTATTATACATATTTAATTATTTATAAATGATGATATGTGACGAAAGTGCTAAATATTATCCAAAAAAAATTAGAGCTCGGAAGGGATCCTCTGCCGCACATGTCGATGTTGCTTTCCTGAAAAGAAACAAAAAACTTTAAGCAATTTCATTCATAGAACAAAATTACCTATCTACCTAATTATTATTTTACCTAGCCTGAATAGTTTTGATATGAAAAGTTACAGCTCTAGAAATGCTCAGTTTAATTTTAATACTGCTTTAATACCTACAATTCTAATTTCGGCTCCTTGCATACTGTGTGCTTAGCGAGAGTTTTTTAACGTTCTCGATAGCGTAAAAGTTAGCTCATATTTGTATGGAATGGGACTGTTTGCCGACGTTTGCCATTAGGGGTGCTGTTCCAACTGCATACAAAATTGGGCTAACTTTTACGCTATCGAGAACGTTAAAAAACTCACACTAAGTAAGCACACAGAAATCTATGCAATACTTTCCAAATTTCAAAAAAAGTTTGCTAGTCCCCGATTTTTTTTATTGCCGTATAGCCAGACGAGCATACCGTCCGTCCACCTGATGGTGAGCAATACCAGGGGCAGAGCCACGCCGCTGCCTACCTGATTAATTAACTGTTGACATACGGACAAATTGCACAACGAGATTTTAGAGTTCCGCTATTTATTTAGCATTAGCTATGTATAAAAAAATGTACGTACTTCTGTGTGGTTCTTGATACACGACGTAGGTTGTTTTCTGTAAAGAGGATGCACATGTTTTAAGCATGGCAACGATTCATTGTATTGGACTTCAGTCGCTTCTATAAAAGACATAGACGCTTCTTCTCTAGGGCAGCTCGCATCGACAACTATCATAAGCATATTCGTATAGTTCACAAGCTGAGCGTAAAACGGCCTTTCGCAGTCTTTAACTGGCTTGTTTAATTTCGCGTCCAAATTGCTGTACTCGAGTTGGTAAAGGAACATTTCTCTATCGCAAGGCGTCGGTCTGGTTCTGTTGATCAACACCAATTTCTCGAAGTCCCTCTCTAAAGTTCGCATATTCGTCGGTTTCGACATGTAAGAGTCGTCATTTTCTTCATCGTTCTCGTAACTCTGATATGCAACTGCGGTCAAAATTGTGATATTACTAAACATAAACAATGCAATGATGAAACATGCATATCGACACTTGAAAGGCAAACGTGACTAAGCGACAATAACTGCTTTGTACATAAATGATAGGCAATAACCATATTCGATGCGCAAAAAAAAAAAATTTTCTACGTCTATTAAAATAATTTCAATCCTACAGCTAGATTCGTTAAAATAATATTTTTCAGGTATTTCAACTTTAAATTAGTCTACTGTAAAGTTCACGCATTGTCGCTTAGTCACGTTTGCCTTTCAAACGTCGAATTATGTATAATACAATACTGTTTACAGTTACATGGTAGATTTGTTTAAAAAAAATGTGACCTCCTTTTGCCCTGTTCATGCACGTGAAGAAATTTAAAAGTTGAGAATATGAATGGTATGGTTTCAAAAAGTATTTTACTAAAAAAGTATAACATGATTAAGCGAGAGTTTTACAGTTCAATCTTATGCTTGAGACCAGTGAAAGCTTAATAAAATACAAAAATCCCATCGATTAAGTTCCCCTGAAATGACAAGGTATTGTTAATTACAGATGTTAAGTTACGAAGTCAGTGAAAGAAGTGTATTAAAAATAGAACGGAAATAATTTTTACAAAATAAATTGTCGTAAATAAACGAGATAACATCTACCCACGCTGATAGGTACAGTAGAACGGTTAGTTAATTAAAAAAATAAAATTACTTTATCCTGTGCATATTTTAGGTATCGGAAAAACAATATCTTTCAGAAACATACTGGTCTTCAGGAAAGCAGTCGCTGAACTAGTGAATCAGTCCTGATTACTGTGACTATCCACTTAACATACTATGTAAAAAATCAAGGAACATCTTCTGGATGTTTTGAATTGTCAACATATCGGCTTAGTTGTGCTTTTGACATTGCTGATATCCGTGAGCATCAATAGCACTCATCTTCAAGTAGGCTGTACCCTCGTCTGCCTTTTAAGACGGTAAAAACTAAGTCTTTTTCCACTTTCAAATAGTATTTATTTGTTATCAAGCTTTATGTTCTTATTATACAGTAAAAGTTAAATTTATTTAATCAGTGGTTTACAAAAATACTCACTAAATAGCTAGATAGCGCACCTTTTAATGCAAAAGTTATGGTCTGTAATCGTAGAATTCGTGGATTGTAATCTCCGAAATAAACATGGTCTGTTGGACCAAAGTTCCATTTATACAAAATGGAATTTTCAGTTCCACGACTTCAATTATTTTTTAACATTTACAAATGCATTTTTATTTTTCGTCAAATATATTCAGAAGAATACGATCATAAATATCAAATTCAATTATGTTTAATATATAATGTTAAGTTTTATTCAGACGTATTGACTACAAAACAACAATTGATTTTCGATATGAAAATCTTTTCCTCAAATTCTTTATGAAAACTAGTGATGCACTATAAGTAATATCGGGTAAATAAAATACCTATATTCCAAACAAAATTAAACTAAAGTGCATTACGAAATGAAGTCACTAAAATTCAGAACTATTATTGTTACTTGTGAAATCTTAAAAGGTATTTAAAGAAAATGATATAGCATCTACATCTATCTATATAAGAAATCGAAATAGTGGAAACAGGCAAAGTAATGTATATTTAATCGTTGTTTCAATGTTGGCCTTATACTTTTATATACCTATACGTTGAAAATATGGAATGGTATTTGTATCTTTTTTCAAACTAAAATTAACCAGGTGAGCTCACGTGAATGTTGACGATGGCTAGATGTTGAATGAGTATTTGAGTCCGTAAAGGCGTGAGATTAAAGTCCTAATTGAATTTCCTTCAAATCAGAACGTACGATGCTTCGCGTAAAATAAGTAGAAAGCCCACTGAGGTTCGCGCGCGATCTTCTCAGTGGCTCGCGATTCCGATCCGGTGGTAGATTCTGCGAAGCGCTGCTCTTGCTAGGGCTGTTAGCAAATTCTCTCAGATTGAGCCCGTGAGCTCACCTACCCGTGAGGGCGTAGCTGGAATAGCCGCATAGGCTACCAACGAATAGGTAGGGAAAAATAATAATAAGTAGAACAGTAATAAATATCCCGTGCCAACTAGAAACATTACCCACCACAAATATTTAGAGCATGAACTAGGATGTTAAAAATTTGTGGTTTACATAAAAAAAACGCTTGAAGTCTGTACCTAAATGACTATATGTAAATTCTACAGTGCTCTATAACTCACCGGTGGGTGTAACATAGTCTGAAAACAAATGGAGTCATTACTACTTTAGTCAAACATCTAAGTCCAATTGTTGACTCCATCAACAAATTTTGACTTCTATATTTTATAGTGATCTAAATAGTTTGTGAAACTAGTGCTCGCTCAGAATCTAACAGAAAGATAAGGCTGCCCAATTGCTCGATACGATAGACCTATTGAGTAACAAACATTAATTGAGAGAACAAAATACTCAATAGTTCAGCAATAATCGATTTTTATAAAAAGAACAATTGTGATCATGCAATTCGCCAATATTTTGACAATTGTGCAGAACACTGTAAAATGATTGCCATACAATGGACAGTATTTATTTCTTAGTAACATTTGTAGTGCACTTTCTCTTTTAAAACCTCTGGGTACATTTAAAGCAGATTGTTGGGATATGCTCTTTGGTAACTAGACACTTACACAATAAATTCACACGTGTACATTCCACATGCGCGACAGTTAGCGTCATATATATTCATTAATATATTTATTGATTTCTATCAATATTGCAACAAAAGCTACTGGAGTAAATAAATCACTTACCATCGTCGAAAGAGTAGCTGGAGGCTTGAGCGAGACTTAAAGCGATCGAATTGTAAAACCATAAAGTTGTAGACACAAACCATGACGTTATGATCTTAAAATTGTGCAACGGCTGCAACATTATAATACTTTGATTGACCATCCATCGAAATAAATCTCGTACAGTAGTTTAGGTATGCAAACACAAAAAAAAATTTGTGAAATTGAAATATGTTCCAGTTTGAAATTAAATTTATGTCAAAACTTTTTTAAGGAATTATTTTAATTTTTTTGTCGCTACAGATATACTAGACTATACAGATAATGAGGGGTGGTCATGTGCGTCAGCAATGTCAGGTGTAAAGCCAAGACAATTCCGTCTGATGAATTTTGAAGTACCCAGATTTTTTTCATGTTTTTAACACAGTCCGATACACGGTGCGTGGACAGTTGGACATAAACAATTCAATGAATGTAATATGTATTAGAATTCATAATTAGATAATATTACAAATACAATCAATGTAAGATCGTTATATTCACCGTCATCAATTTTGAAGCAGGATTCGTGGTTTTCTTTTCTCGGAAGCAGACAGCTTGATAGTCCACAATATGCACGGCTTTGTAAACTTCGTCTTCGACCAGCTTCGTCATTATATCGGGACGAATCTGAAATTTTGCATTATAGAATACAATTTTTTTTTTTTTGCTTAGATGGGTGGACGAGCTCACAGCCCACCTGGTGTTAAGTGGTTACTGGAGCCCATAGACATCTACAACGTAAATGCGCCACCCACCTTGAGGTATAAGTTCTAAGGTCTCAAGTATAGTTACAACGGCTTATATACCGAAACGCATTACTGCTTCACGGCAGAAATAGGCGGAGCGGTGGTACCTACCTACCCGTGCGGACTCACAAGAGGTCCTACCACCAGTAAATTTCAAATGTTATCCAATTCAGAGCTATTGATAAATTTTATTTGAATTGCTAATAAATTGAAAATCTCTTAAACTATTTGGTGATATTTATGTATGCATGCAATAAAATTATACTGGTCATTTTTCACCCACCTTACCCTACTTGACCAAGTTTGAGGAAAATCAGAGTAAGGGATTGATTACAATACTACAAACTACTTCAACGAAAACGTAATTTTTTCACGGTGCATTTCCAGGGATATTTTTGCAACGTACCATTCGGCTCTTGAACTTCCTTCATCGGTGTGTCTTAATCAATAATACATAACATGTCTTCTTCAAAGAACATATTAGAGTGCTTAGTGCGAGTTTTTTAGCGTTCTCGATAGCGTTTTTTTTTTTTTTTTTCCTACCTAAGCTGATAGCCCTAGCGGCTATGTCAGCGTAACCCTAACTTTAGTAGGTGAGCTCACGGGGCTCAAACCTGACGATGTTGCTAACACGAACCCTAGCAAGAGCCGTGCTTCGCAGAATCTACCACCGGATCGGAAACGCGACCCACTGAGAAGATCCGGCGAGAAACTCAGTGGTTCTCTCGATAGCGTAAAAGTTAGTTCATATTTGTATGAAATGGGATCGTTTGCCTACGTTTGCCGCTAGGGGCGCTGTTCCAACTGCATTCAAAATTGGGTTAACTTTTACGCTATCGAGAACGTTAAAAAACTCGCACTAAGCACAAGGGGCTCGGCCGTAGGCAACTTTCCTATGCTTTTGGTATCCATGAGTCCGGCTATCACTCACTTTCATTGCTAAAATACACATCTTAGATATAGTAGAAAATAATGAAAAGCAATATTCAGATTCTAAGTTATATTATAGTTACAGCACATATTTCGTAGCACTCATTGTAAAGCAAAGCAAGGCGGTCGTTGCCTGCTTCATATTAAACAATGTCCTTGAACTAACCGATTTCAATTGTTTCACATTGCGTGCAACCGAAACAATGATGTAGGTATTTTTCTGTGGAGAGTCTTTTACTTATACCATTGAGACATTCCGTAAAAGGTTAAGCTATTTATGAATCGTCTTTTGAATAAACTAATATCAATTTAATACTAGTGGTGGTATGGCGTATTGTAATTTTGATTAATCCGCCATTGGTAAGTTACATCTCTCTACCCATTTTTTTAATTTTTTTTTATTGCCTTTCTAGGCAGACGAGCATACGGCCCACCACGGATGGTGAGTGGTTACCGTCGCCCATGGACTTCAACAATGCCAAGGGCAGAGCCAAGCCGCTGCCTACCGCTTAATATTCTCCACAAGCCTAGTTTGAAGAAGGACATGTCATAGCGCTCGGGAAACACCGTGGAGGGGAGCTCATTCCATAGCCGGATGGTACGTGGCAAAAAAGTTGGTATCATCTCGAACAATTCCTCAGAGCACTCCCCATGGAACATGCGGTACAAAATACAGAGGGAACCGAAGTCCCTCCGCAGATTTCTGTGGCGTGAAGCGCTCATGCGTTCTTGTGTAAAGTGAACACTGGTTAAACTATGAAATTGATACTGACCTCGAATACCGTCCATGAGTTCCTTCGACTTTCTATCTAATAATAATAAATAAATGAAAACGGATACTTTATATTAAAACTGAAAATAAACGAACCCTTCCAAAGAATTGGCCATTTTGTGTAACATCCTCGCTGACGACGATCCAACCGTTGTTATCGACGAGGTAACAGTCCCAGGTGTCCGAGAGACAAGTCACGCATTCCTTGTTGTGCTCACACTAAAGCACGTCCGGTCATTGTATATAAATTATTCTTTAATTTACGAATTTAAATACACAAAATAATACAACAATAATTTATATAGGTCCCTGTATATTAAACTATTTATGGTTAAAAGAAATGAAATTCGGACTGAACTCGTCGTGGCCTAAAGGATAAGACGTCCGGTGCATTCGTATCTAGCGATGCAACGGTGTTCGAATCCCGCAGACGGGTAACAATTTTTCTAATGAAATACGTACTCGACAAATGTTCACGATTGACTTCCACGTTGAAGGATTAACATCGTGTAATAAAAATCAAACCCGCAAAAATTATAATTTGCGTAATTACTAGTGGTAGGACCTCTTATGCGTCCGCACGGGTAGGTACCGCCACCCCGCCTATTTCTGCCGTGAAGCAGTAATGCGTTTCGGTTTGAAAGGGTGGGACAGTCGTTGTAACTATACTGAAACCTTAGAACTTATATCGCAAGATGGGTGGCGCATTTACGTTGTAGATGTCTATGGGCTCCAGTAACCACTTAAAACCAGGTGTGGACTGTGAGCTCGTCCACCCATCTAAGCAATTTTTTTTTTATTTACTCTTTATGGGTAAGTGCTTAAAATTACATCAAAGTATAAAAGTTGGTTGAGTAAGTACTTCATTTGTTTTTTTTATTGTACAATCCTCCCGAAAACTTACCGACGAAGTTATATTCTCAAACCACTCGCTAAGACGTTCGTGCTTGAACTGGAACCCGACTACGGCTGCTGGCGCTTTCTTGTAGCCGTCTCCGTGGAACACCGCATGAGAAGCAGTTACAACAGCATTACTGATATTCAACGGAAACTTATCTGTGTTTATTTCAACGCTGTAAACGTAGCTGAGGGGATCCACGTAATGTTGCTCGACTGCGCGTCGATACCACACTTCATCTATCGAACGGGGCCATTGCTTTCCGAATTCAGCCCTGAAGATATTTAAAGATATAGGTACTAATATTCAAAAAAGTATTAAAAGTAATCTATTGAGGTCTAATTAGAGAGTAGCGAAATTTGTTTTTTCTCCTACCTACGCCGAAAGTTCGGTTTTCCTCCCGCTGTACAGGGAAGAAAGTGTAACTTTTCCTCCCTGGGTACTGACAAGTGCGCATGCGCGTTAGTGTCTACGTCTGCTCTCACGCACATAAAATTTTCCGCCATTGTTGTGCTCGGGTAATATTTGCAATATTGTGTTTAGTGTAAAAGTGAGATAAACAAAAGGCAATAAAATTTAATAGTGAAGTATTAAACAAAGATGAGTTCATCAGACAGTTCTTATTCAATTAGTAGTAGTTTATATAAAAATAAAAAAAACAGTTAGATTGTTTTTTTATGAGAAGGGGGGGCTTCGCCCCCCTAACCCCGGCCAAGGCTTCGGCCCTGGACCCCGGCTCGGTACTCCACGAACTTTCGGCCTGGTAGGAGAAAAAATAGTATGTGCACCGCGGTAAAAAAGTAGGACATTTCCTTCCGCGTGTAAAATTGCGTGGCAAACACGCGGGAGGAAATGTCTTTCTCCCTTGGAGCACAATGTACTGAAATCTGTGACGTAGTGAAGAATCTCTAATTACTCACTACTCTGTGTACAAAGTTGGAACAGCGCCCTTAATTTTGCCGCTAGGGGCACTGTTCCAATTCCATTCAAATTTGCGTTAACTTTTACGCGATCGAGAAGTTAAAAAACTCGTACTAAGCAACTCGAAGTCGAAATAACCGTTGTTGCTGGGTTTCTTGAAACAATAGCTACTAACTAGCATGAAGCTGAACTGAGTCACCTAACGTTATCCTGCTCCCTCGGCGGATGAGTTTGCCATCGGGTCAATCCGCTGTGAGTTGACAGAAATGCCACGATGTATCCAAAACGCTGAATGAACTCAGACCTGTGATCAATTCGTTTGTGATTAGGACTGCGAGCTTCGTGTTTAGTGAAACTCTAAATACATTGTAAACCAATAAAATTGTATACCAAGAATTTCTTGATTTTTACTACTCTAGTGTATAAAAAAGTGTCCATCGACCATCGAAAAGCGATAAGTTAGGGCGACGCTATCAAGAACAGTGTGCTTAGTGCGAGTTTTTAACGTACTCGATAGTGTAAAAGTTAAACCAATTTTGTATGCAGTTGGAACAGCGCCCCTAACGGCAAACGTAGGCAAACGATCCCATTCCATACAAATATGAATTAACTTTTACGCTATCGAGAACGTTAATAAACTCGTACTAAGCACACTGATTTAATTTACAAATTACCGTCGAAAAGTATTAAATTAAGGTTTTCAACTCCGTACACTTCATTCCGTTTACAACTGCTACATTCATAATAATATAATAAATACATGCTACGATAGCGTTATTTTGGTTGGATTTTTAGCTGTGTTTTGTTCTTCAAATCAACTTGTACTCCATATAAGATTGTTCTTTAGTAATGAAAAACATAATTCGACATCAAACATCTGGTCATATACTTAGTCTGGCCATAAATACTGTTACAATTAAAAATAAACAAAATATTACATTTGAATTTGGAATCTGTCATTTTTATATGGTTGCTCATTGAGTTTTCTCATTTTGGCGCCAATACATTGTACAATATTTTGCGATATTAAAATGGAGTGGGGTGATAGAGAACCAAATCCCTGTGATTGCATTACACAAAGTAGGTATGGAGCTAAATGCAATTTTTAAAACTCTCCATACGCTTGGTATTAGTAAAATGTTTGTGTACCGGGCTATTAATAGGTACAATGAGACCTCCTCTGCTTGTGACAGAAGAAGATCTGGCCGTCCACGTAGTGTTCGTACGAAAAAGGTGGTCAAAGCAGTAAGGGAAAGAATTCGAAGAAATCCTGTCGGAAAGCAAAAGATTTTATCTCGGGACATGAAGATAGCACTTAGAACCATGTCGCGTATTTTAAAATATGACTTAGAACTTGCAGCCTATAAGAGACGTACTGGTCATTTCTTAACTGATAATTTAAAAGAGAATAGGGTGGTAAAATCGAAACAACTACTGAAGCGGTACGCAAAGGGAGGTCATAGAAAAATTTTGTTTACGGATGAGATTTTTTTTACAATTGAGCAATATTTTAACAAACAAAATGACCGTATTTATCTCAAAGCTCTAAGGAAGCTTCCCAATTAGTCGACAGAGTGCAACATGCGCACTATCCGACTTCAGTGATGGTTTGGCTGGGTATTAGCTATGAAGGAGTGACTGAGCCATACTTTTGTGAAAAAGGTATCAAAACATCGGCACAAGTGTATCAAGATACCATTCTTGGGAAGGTAGTGAAGCCCCTTAACAACACCATGTTCAATAATCAAGAATGGTCCTTCCAGCAAGACTCGGCGCCAAATCATAAAACTCGGTCTACGCAGTCTTGGTTGGAAACGAACGTTTCGGACTTCATGAGCTGAAGACTGGCCGTCGTCTAGTCCCGATCTTAATCCGCTGGATAATGATTTATGGTCAGTATTACAGAGTACAGCTTGCTCTAAACGCCATGATAATTTGGAGTCCCTAAAACAATCCGTACGATTGGCAGTGAAAATTTTTCCCATGGAAAGAGTGCGTGCTTCTACTGATAACTGGCCTCAACGTTTAAAGGACTGTATTGCAGCCAATGGAGACCATTTCGAATAAGCTTTTTATACTTTAAATTGTTTTATATTTATGTATTAAACTAACACACAGTCAAAGTAATAAATGTTATTTGCAATATATATTTTTTCCTTTGTGTCAGTATTTATGGCAAGACTAGGTAGTCTGCGAAATAAGTTTATCCGTCATGCGTTTCGTAAACTGTAGCTAAAACACTACAGTTTCTCATACTCACAACTACAATTCCGTTAATCGCTTCATGTACTTACAACGTACAAACCTTTCCGAGGCTGCATTGTTTAGTTACACAATCAAAGGATATTTATTATCAACTATGAAAAAACTTGCTATTACATATAACTAATAGTTCTCTCGTATATTTAGTTGTCTAAAATATAGTGTTATATTCTATATACCAGATTTCTTTTTAATTTTTAAGTTTCATTCCTATAAAATTTTACTTTTAAATACTATTAAAGAATATTTGACATTAAAATCGGGTCCGAGAAATTACTTTTTTTCGTTCATGCAACAAGTACATTTGTAAAGTAATTTGTAATCTAAAGGTACTTTACCTCGGCAATAGTCCAATCACTTTTGTCAATGGGCTATCCAGGTGACAATCACAAAATCATACATATTTGAAAATAAATTAATGTGCGTGAGAAATGCTACTAATATTTTCTATTATGCTAAAAAAAAGCAATCGTTTCGAAATCATAAAATACTTTTATATTACGGAGCCGCTCCGAAAACCGAAAGGGTATTTGAGTCGTCTATTATCAAAGGTGGCAATCTGTGCATTTGGACAAAAAAATGTTATTGATATATCAATACAGATTGATTTGAATATAATCGTCTCCTTCAAAGAATACGGTTCAAAACCTGCATTAAATAAAGGTTAATACTTAACCTGTTATTTATCTAAGATGTCGTTCAGAATAGTTTTGTAACTGCCAATGGAATACAAAGTCAATAATTCATTTTTCTGATTTACCAATAATTGTCCAAAAGTCACATTGCCGCCTTTGATAATAGTCGACTCATTTATACACACATAAACTAACACAAAATAAACATTTTCATTTGCTTGGTTTAGTTTATGAAAATGCTTATCGTGTCAGTAATTTGGTTGACCAGTGCACCAAAAAGATCTGATATAAAAATCTAAATGTTCTGTGTGTCCCAGTAAATAATAATTATTATTCTAATTTCAATTTTTTTGAAAGTGCCCCGTAAATCCCACAATTGGGAGTCAACAATTCACTCTTGACATCGATCCTTATCCGATTAATGCAATATAGCAATTTATTTCGAAAATTAAAATTTACTGCAAGCGTGATTCGATAGTATGGCAAAATATAAATAAACTCTGTTTACATACAAGTAGTGTTATATACTTACGCTTTTTCATCGGAAGCCGAATCCAAAATACTCTTATTGAACCATGCTGTGTTTCTGGCATCATATACCAGAGCCTGCATCAAGCCGTGGTCACCTGTATCGTAAAATAGGACTTTTTAATGATTCAATACATTTTATCTAGGTCAGTTAAAATCTAACTCCTGTTCAATTGTGTAGTTTAATGTTTTAGAAATAATTTTCATTGCAAAAAAACGCTACGTTGTAACTATAGCTCGAATAAAATATCTCAATTAAGATACGATAAAGATAAATAATACGGTAACGATCAACGTAAAATTTAGGTAGGTAGATTTCATTTCCTTCCTAAATTCATATACTCCTGTCTCTAATTCCCGTAGTGAGTGATTCTTATTGTATTACGATTCAGCTCTTTTTCTGCCGCGGTGGATTCGTTGGTTCCGATTCGAAAGGTGGGACGAGCTTTTATTACAAAAGGCTAAGTCTTTCATCTCATTCGATTAAAATAGCTCTGTCTACTTAACACTATCAGTAAAATAGTCGAAAATAGACTTTGTACTTACAGTAATATTCATTTCTGGGAGTGCTGTTTGTAACTTTGTTCCGATCTTTAGTTTCCGGTGTTCCTGAAAAATAATTTGTAATCTCTTATAACCACAATTGCGGGGTATTTTCATATGTCGAACAACTTAATGAGCTTATTTGTCAATAGGGTTTGCATACTACGTTTCTGACGCAGAGACGTTAGCTGATGCTAAAAAGTGCAGCTTTACTTTATCATGTAAGTTCGATCAAAAAAGTTATGCAATCCGATTTCAAAAACAGGCAGGGTGGAACAACCCTTACACAATACAATTGAGACTTCGATGTCAGGTCTAAGTAGGTGGCGGTATTGGCATTTATTTATTTATTGCTTAGATGGGTGGACGAGCTCACAGCCCACCTGGTGGTAAGTGGTTACTGGAGCCCATAGACATCCACAACGTAAATGCGCCACCCACCTTGAGATATAAGTTCTAAGGTCTCAAGTATAGTTACAACGGCTGACCCACCCTTCAAACCGAAACGCATTACTGCTTCATGGCAGAAATAGGCAGGGTGGTGGTACCCACCCGCGCGGACTCACAAGAGGTCCTACCACCAGTAAATATTTAATTATATACTATAAGTCCATTGGCTCAGTTAGTCTAGCACTAGATGGGCCATGAGTTCGTTTATGAGTAGATGAGTACTCAATTTAAGAACACTAAACTATCAAGTGATTGCAGCTGTTTCAATTCTAGTAAACATTACCATTGTTATGTCGTTCGTGGCCTTGTTTGTTCTTGTGGTGTTCCGGGGGTCTAGGTTTCGCCGGCCATCTCCACCCTGGCTTCGCAACGCGCTCCAAAAAGTAAAGCAACTCTTCTTCGGGCGATGAAAAAGTACGCTCGTAGTGACGACAGTACAACCTCAAAGTTAAATGCGTAAATTGAATTATTATTATTTCTGCCGTGAAGCAGTAATGTGTTTCGGTTTAAAGGGTGGGGCAGCCGTTGTAACTATACTTGAGACCTTAGAACTTATATCTCAGTCTATGGGCTCAGTAACCACTTAACACCAGGTGGGTTGTGAGCTCGTTCACACACCTAAGCAATTAAAAAAAAAAAGAATTGTGCCGTTCATATACAATAAATAAATCGAAATTTAAAGGTACACTTAATGCATTTAAAAACAATCATAACTTTTGTTAAGGTACAGTTATTTATGGCAAATTGGCAACAAAATGTTTGTCCGTTACGTGACGGAGAAGATACCCGATCTATTTAGTCGTATTCCTGGATTAAAATCCTGAAGGCAGGTACCAATTTTCCTAAGTAAAAAAGTACGTGACTTTTATCCCAAAAAATAAAACAACATCACAAAATTCAAAGCCATCACACGTTGTATCAATGTCATCTGTTATGTCGGACAATAGTTTTTGCTAAACATATATTTAATATCAAGTAGGTCTTAAATAGTGGCAGCTTGGAAAAGCCAACGGTCACTAGCAAGGTAGACGGAAGAAGACCACGAGGTAGAGGCCCGACACGTTGGACTGACCAGGTCCGCACTACCCTCGACACCACAGTTCACGATGCTCTACACTCGGCGGCAGATAGGAGCAAATGGCGTGGAATGATCCGGAATAAGCTCTTGTTACGAGGAAGTGGTCACGACCCTCAGTATTGAGGAAACCGAAGCGAGAAGATGAAGAAGAAGGCCTTAAGTTTATTTGTCAAACTTAGCAAAAATCACGGGACGTCGACTCATGAACATAGACACTATACGCTAATTTTTGCCTACCTAATCTCTGATAGCCTAAATGAAATAAACAATAAATAGCTATTGATCAAAGATATCAACTCAATGGAAGGGCTTCTCTTTGTAATAGTAAAAACCGAAGAAGTTAGCGTCGTTTGAACTCGCAACATTTTTAAAATACTCTGACGAGGCAGGTTAAGCTCAAGTTCTTACCAATCAGGGTGGACGCTCCATTTATCAGATAAATACTGCCGGGCCGATATGTTCTTGGATGTGAGCGATAAGCGGTGAATATCATCCGTCGGGGGAGGTGTGATACGATGACGTCCGTAGTTCTCGGGGATCGTAACTACCAAAGTAAACGGTGAGTCACTGATGCCCGTCCAGAAGTAATGCTTCTTAGCTCGCGATACTCTTTTCTGGAAATCAAAATTAATATTGAAGTCATATTATTATATATAAAGTACAGTTTTTCAAAATTTACATGTCTTTTTTACATATAATTGAGCAGATAAGCTCGCTAAGGGTTTAGTAATTACTGAACCGCTTTGGTACCACAACGTGCCACCGACCATTCTTAAGATAAGAGATTTAAGTTTCATGTTTAAAAAACTGGAATGGGGAGTATCAAGTTTTGGTACAAGTAAATACGATATTTATTTAGATATTTCTAGATTGTTAATGTGTCCTCGGGCTAAGTCACGCAAATTGATATAATTATATACGCTTTTTATTAAATTAAACTTCTCTAAAATCTATTATTAAGTAGATATGTGAGTCGTCTATTATCAAAGGTGGCAATCTGTGCATTTGGACAAATTTTTTTTATTGATATGTCAATACAGATTGATTTGAATATAATCGTCTCCTTCAAAGAATACGGTTCAAAACCTGCATTAAATAAAGGTTAATAGTTAACCTGTTATTTATCTAAGATGTCGTTCAGAAGAGTTTTGTGACTGCCGATGGAATACAAAGTCAATAATTCGTTTTTCTGATTTACCAATCATTGTCCAAAAGTCAGATTGCCGCCTTTGATAATAGTCGACTCATGTATATCATTTAGTACTTGATCTATAAATTCGAGGTTTACTTGGAAAACAGTAATGTTTCAGATAATCACGCTTTTGAACATGCTTATTTCGTAAGTTTTTGAGGTTTTTCTCGATGTACAATAAAACATGAGAAATTTTCACATTGTACGCTGTTCTTTGTATAATTTTCGAATAGTTTTCCATCTGAATGATCAACCTACCATGTCATCCAAGTGATATTTGACGTTCATCACTTTATTGCCTGTCTTTTGATCGATGATTTCTTTACGGAGCTGAAACAAACAATATCCAAAAATGTAAAATAAATATAAAATATATTTGTGTTAGCGCTGAATGTTACTCGATGAACAGAATAGAGTATTAAGCGGTAGGCAGCGGCTTGGCTCTGCCCCTGACATTTCTGAAGTCCATGGGCGACAGTAACCACTCACCATCAGATGGGCCGTATGCCGTCTGCCAACAAAGGCAATAAAAAAATAAAAAAAGAATTTGTACCGCAGTTAGCTCCTTGCTGAAGTTCCTAGGTCCTCGGTCATCATCAAACAACTCAACTTCAATCATATCCACACTGTTGTAGCTCGGCTTTAGGATTTGTTGAAACTGCAAACATTAAATTGTACATAATAGTAATGGTGTGTCATTCCTGTCACTATCATTCCACCTTGAGACATAGGATTGGAGTCTTAGTTTTCTTTACTACAATGTTTTTTCTACGATCAAGCCGAAATGTTTGATTGCTTCGCATCATTACCTTTTTTGACATATTTTTATTAGTATTACCTTTGCTAATAGCTAATCAGTATCAAAAATAATGGTACAGGTAATCAATACTGTCTATCTATTTATCTGGGTAATGCTATGGTAACAGAATCTTTTAACGTAACTTTTACTAAGCTTAAGTTGTCCGATTAACTTGAAATGTCCCACCTATCAAGGACTGATGACAATATAATAATTTTATTCGTAATCATCATCAGCCCAGAGACGTCAACATACGGACCGTCATAGGCCTCCCCCAAGGATCGACATGAACCCTTCTGCGCACCCCGCATCCAGCGGATTCCCACGATCTTCAATATGTCATCCAGTCCTCCTTGTGATTCTTACTTTGTGATTGTGTGATTCTTTACGCTTAATATCCTGACAAGAACCGTCAAAGTAAAAAAGTTATAATTGAATTTTTTAATTTGCCTTACTCCAATAGCAGTTATTTTTTATTTTTAACTTATATTTATTTATATAGTGTACAGGTCGTATTGGAATCCTTCTCGGTAGGTTGGGTGATAAAAAACTGATGATTATATTATTCACGTAATGTCTCACAGTTCAAAGTAACTGTCAGCTGTCTTTGTGTTCACGAAATACGAACTTATGAAACTGCGTACACAAATAACTTGGCTCAGTTTAGTAAATGATGACTTTAGTTAATAGTTTATTACCGTTTTGACTTCGGAAACTATCTTTACACTTGGTAGTACATAATTTTTTACCGCTTGCAACTTTTGCTTAAAATATTAACCGTGGATTAAAACTGTTTGTCGGCAAGTCATTTGAAATTAAAACACTTACCACAGGTCGCAAGTCAGGATGTAACAAAATGTATCCGTTGTTGGTCACTATAAAGGCATACCCGTTGACTCCAATCTAAAAATTATTTATTTCTATTTATTCCCAAAACCATAAATAGATCGATATACATATATAAGTTTAAGTTTTGTTGCATTTTAACTTTATTCATGATTTTTTATTATTGCTTAAATGGGTGGACGAGCTCACAGCCCACCTGGTATTTAGTGCTTACTGAAGCCCATAGACATCTACAACGTAAATGCGCCACCCATCTTGAGATATAAGTTTTAAGGTCTCAGTATAATAACAACGGCTGCCCCATCCTTCAAACCGAAACGCATTACTGCTTCACGGCAGAAATAGGCAGGGTGATGGTACCTTCCCGTGCGGACTCACAAGAGGTCCTACCACCAGTAATTGCGCAAATTATAATTGGTTTGATTTTTATTACGTGATGTTATTCCTTCACCGTCAATCGTGAGCATTTGTCAAATACGTATTTCATTAGAAAAATTGGTACCCGCCTGCGGGATTCGAACACTCTTGCATCGCTAGATACGAATGCACCGGATGTCACGACGACTTCAAAACTCATATATTTTCTTTTCGTTAAATAATAAGGTATCAATTTTATTATTGATTTTTTGATTCTAGGTAATAAAGTATTTCCTAATAGGGTTTGAAACCGATGGAACCGATGCTTTATATTAGTTACGTCCATACTGAATTATAATAAAATTTGTATTAAGCCGATACAAGAATTGGTGATGAGAAAATTTTAACATCCATCTTTATGACTTTCTATGATTTGAATTTCAATTGTTTTCAGATTCATTATTTAAGTTTAACACGGAAACCTCAAAAAATATAGTAGTTTTGGAATCCGAGTTCGGGTGTGATTCTAACGCAGCTGAAACGGCTTGCAATATTAACGATACGTTTGGAGAGGATCCGGCTAACGCACTATGGCTTTTTCTGGTTTTTAATTGCTTTTGTACTGGAAATTTTGTACACTTTGTAAGCTTTGTTTCAAATTTAAGCTCACCAGTTTTTACTTTAGCTTAACTGTAATAAAATAAGAAAAATGGGCATAACATGATTACCTGCCATACACGAAAGATTTTCTCATAATTTTCGAGTTCAATTTGAAACGATTACATATTAATTTCAAGAATAGTACTTTGTAAACTCTCTTACCTTATAAGGTGTCATTAGAGCTTGTATTTCTGATAAGGGAACGTCCGTGCCAGCTACTCCCAATAATTTAGCAATACGCATCTATAAAATTAGAGAACTCACATATAAAAACAAAAAAAATATATAATTAGGTTCATTAATTTCAGAGCTGGTAATTTTTTTTTCTACGTTTATTAAAATAATTTTTAAAAATATTTCTAAAGTCTACTCCATATAATCTCGTAAGACTACTTTAAATATATTTTCATGACAGTAAAAATTTTTTTCGTGTCAATGTAGGTGTCAATATATAAAAATCCACTAGCTACGCAAACGATTGGCTGTATTGCCATTTGTTTACTACGAATATTTAAATAAATTGAATCAATTTTATTCTGAAATCTTCTAGCAATCTTACGTTTAGCATCTAAGCCCCGTTAGTAAGTTCTAAATTTATATAGAACCGTTTTATAGGTATGTCGTTATTATCAAAAGTTGTTACAGGTTCTAGCAAAACTACGTGGATATTGTTTATAATGATTTTTAAAATACAATACATACTACGCTTTATTTTTTTTTATTCTAGAAAACCCACTACATTATAATTATTAGAATACCCTTTGTAATTCCTGTTTATATCTGCCAACATTGCGATTATTAAAATAGGTTAAGTCACAACGTAAAAAAATATTGCGCCAAGAATTTCGGTATGGGTTTAAAATAAGTATGCGTAGCTGATGTTCTAGTTTTATCTAAGACCGGAATCTTATGAGTAATAGTATTGTTGAGTGCATCCATCATCGCTCACACGTCATCAGCATTCGTCTTAAAGATCAGTAGGTATTGTGTGAACATCGCCTACCTCTTTCGGTCCATTCTCCTCTACGGACTGCGATTTGTTGTGGACGTATGAATGCAATAAAATATAATAACATATAGATAAATGTTCTGTAATAACCTCCACTAACATCGGTCCTTGCTCAAAGATAAAAGTTAACTAAAATTGTCAGTAAGAACATTAAAAGTTTTGTCATTCTTTAAGAAGATAGTTTAAATTGAATAGATTACAAAAGCCCCAAACGTGTCAAATGTCGGGCTGTTCGATATTTTAAATTAAAATATTTACATTACTTATAAATTTAAAGGTCGATTATTTAAAATGTCTCTACGAAGACATCGCTACATTCAGGCAAAAACTGTAATGTTTTATCGAATAGTGTGTGTAGTGACCATAACTCTTGCATATAAAATTTGTTTGATATTTATTGATAGAAAAGTTGATCAAAACACCCTAGTGGTCTACGCCTACGAGCTATTAATAAACTACGACACTACGACAAGCCACAAAGGTCGAACAACATATTTGGCCGGTTCGGCGCCCATGTTCGCACCCTCGACGCTTTCGTCATCTATCCAGGGCAGATGCATCACTAACGGGGCCAAATAACATTATACCGTTACTGAAATCCAAAATACTAAATCATAAAAACTTTCTTGTATCTTGCAAAAACTTTACATTAAATCATCAAAGTCTAAGTGTTAATAGTACCTCTTTGGTAACCGATACCCAGTAAGCTTCATTTATCAGTACATTCTCTGTGATGTTCTGAGGGGAAATCATCAAACAAAACGGAGTTATTAGTAGAAATTAAGGAAATGAAATGCGTTTTCATTCAATATCTCAGAGTTTGAAAGAGCTTACGATCCAATTGGTATGAATAGTAAAAACAATCTGTAAACATATTAAAAGGAACAGGACCCTAATTTCGTACATGCATTAATAAGACTGATTTTAGAATTTGGATGGGAGGAAAAAACTATAAGTAAACGAGACGAGAACTTTAACTATCAAAGAGAATTATTTCACAGTTCATTTATAAACGTTAAGTAAGAGATATAGAGATGTGAATAATGCACCGAAATTACAATCACCTCATTATGGCGAAGATCGTAGACCGGCATAGAAACTGAAGTCATCAACTGATACTGGGAGTTTCCTAGTTCACTGTACTGCCCCTGTTTCATCTAGACGAAGGCATATGTTAATATGTATCATAAGTCCTTAGGCCATTTCAGTGGTAATTGAAATGCATGTGTTGGCAGAAGAGCCTACAGCTTAGTACCTGTGTGATTCTCCAACGGCGATCCTGTTCTTTCTCAGAGTTGAAGAGTACCTTGTCCCTTCGCTGACTCAAGAAACGCTCCTTCTGTTCGGCTCTTTCGCGTTGCTCCCACAGATAATCAGCCACTTTAGGATCCTGTTGAAACGATTTGTCACAAAATAAACCATGCTAAATCGCCGACAGAACAATAATGGCTATGTAACTACATATTCATAAATTGCTTTAGAAAGAAGTTCATTAAAATACTGCAGAAAATTCCATAATCTGCAATAAACTGTTGCAGGAATGTTTCAACTCATCTGACCGTAGGTTTTTGTTTAATAATACCATGTCCGACTACTTATTATAAAATACATGATTGCGACTCTAATCATCAGTCTATTAAATCTAGTGTTGAATGTTTTAATCTTATTCCCTTATGCTTATTGTATAATCCTAGATCCTTAATACACCTTATTTCCTAGATCACTTTTCCCCTAATCCTGAACTTTCGACCAGCTGACATGATAAACGATAAGACGCGATTTTTTAAGACTGCTTAAGCCAAATCGAACTAGTTGTTCTCAAATAATGCGATTACCGAAGAACAGCATCTCATTTTTATTGAAACATTTAAGAATGATAAATATCGCATATATACAGTGTAGCTTTGTTAAAATTTTGACTGCTACTGTTTTCGATATTCATAAATAGTAATGATGTCGGTTTTTGGCAAATCATTTTTATACGATTAACAATGAAGACTCACGGTAACATTTGCATATACAGGAGTCCAAACTACAGGATGTTTTTCTCTTTGCAACACAAGGGGCCGCGCCAAAACATTAACGTGCTCCAAGACCCGCTCCCTTACTTCTGCTAAAGTACTGAGATGAACGTAGAATCCTCGATTTGCACAAGCCATCCATTTCACTTCCCTGACATCAGCAACCTGTACAATCTTCAAGCTATAGTATTCGATTGTAATTGTAATGCAAAAAAAATCTAATGTGGCAATGAATCTGCAAAAAATTTAAATGGAATTTACATAATCAATAAAATTCTATATCTATATTAAATCAGACTACAAAATGTTGAAATTGGAAGTTGATTAATCGAGAATGAGGTATTAACAATGTCCGTGTACATTAATCTGTATGAAGTTTAACGAATAAATACATAAAACGATTCACTACATCCATTGTTGATTTAAGTAAAGATTGATAAAGTAAATTCTAAAATAGTAGCATTCTCTAAAAACATATACAAAATGCAAAGCAACATTCAGTAGCTAGGATAACATTATTTATTAAGTCGAATGTGGTCACTATACCAAGATTCAGATAGCATGCTAGGTTTTAGGAAATGTGCTTAAGAGAAATTGCACAGTTGGTAGAATAGCTAGACAGAATACCATGTTCTAGGAGTACTGGTAGACAGACAAAACGAAGGAAGGACATTATGCTGGCTGCACAATGGCTACGACACACAATAATACCTGAAATGGTACTACCTTTACCTCGCGCCCTATCAGGTACGTGAACACCCTCACTGGAGTCTCGTATTTCCAATTGTATCTCTCGAAAATTTCTTTGTAGTTGTATGGAACGCCATCAGTAACTAGCATAATTGCCTGAAAAAAGTGTTATAAAATGCAGAATGAAATGTTTTTTTTTAAACGACGCAATACATTGTGGTGTCAGGGAATCCACAGCGAGTATTAACAGTAAAATCATTATTTTTATGTTTGACAGACGCATCCAGTAAAATTTCCTTTTTTTCGTTAGTAGGCTAAAGATCTATTCTAGAGATATGAGCGGACCAGTAGGTGAGCTCACGGGCTCAACCTGAGACAATAGTTAGCACTGGCAAGAGCAGTGCTTCGCTGAATCTACCACCGGATCGATGCTAAACTCAGTGGGTTGTACCTATTGGCAATTTACTACAATGGTCAAAAACACTTGTGTTAAGAATAACTCGGCTCTTCTTAATTCATTTACGTTGAACCAGTATTTTATCATCGTTTTGATTTCGAAAACAATCTCAAAACACCCTACATTAAATATCTATACTAGATAATAACTCTAGTTGGCTTTATTCAACACATACATAGGTAATAATCGTTTGATATCGCTTGATATTGATGATGATGATATTGATACATTATATACCAATTTTTTATGTCTTAGCAGACAGGCGATCTTAGGGCACAGCTTACAATAAGTAGTCACTATCGTTCTAGGACATCAGCAACGCCAATCCGCTATCTACTACATTTACTATTATGACAATAGTAGAAAAACTATATATAACTAAATATAGCTATACTTTTATATGTTTACAAAATATACAATAAGTGCTTTTTGAGGGCTGAGCAGCATAAAGAAGGCAAGATTTTAAGATGCGACTTTGGAGTGCTGAGTTCAAATCCTGCTATAGAAAATCTATTTTTGTGATTATAATTTCCACGATGATAAATACATATTTCGAAGTTAATATTATTAACAGCTACCCCGATTCAGTTATTCAATTACATATTTCGAAGCTAATATTATTATTAACAGCTATCCCAATTCAATTGTCAGTAAGATTTGTATTGACGTCATCACCTCCAATTTTTGAGTACATCTAAATACTCAGTATCCCCTGTATCAGGGATTATAATTAGACTAATACTGTGCAAATACATATACTGTGGCAAATACCGCACAAAACGGTTCAAAATAAATTAGGGCACAATCTTACTAGCATGGCATAAATTGAAGACATGAAATAAAATTCTTAAGAATAAATTAATTACCTGATTACAATTAGCTCCGCCACTGTTGTTTCGATAGATTTCTAATAACTCGAACGCCCTAGTCAAAGCTGCAGAAAAGTTTGCTATTTCCATTGTTTCAAAATTATCCAATGCCAATTTCAGCTCACGTAGATTACCTAAAGTTGCCTGCCGTAAATAAAACAAAATTCATATTACAATTGAATTAGATTAAATCTAATCAAAACGTTTGTAAATATAGGTAATACCTGAACAAGGGAATCTTCAAAGCAAGGTACAATTTCTTCGACTGTATCAGCAAAGGTCATGACGCTGACGAAATCATTATTACCGAGGGTATCCAATATATTCGTAACAACGTGCTTAGCTATATCCCGTCTTTGTCCAGTCATTGACCCGCTGCGATCGACCAAAATTACTACATCCTTTGGACTGGCTGCCGCTTCCATGTACCAAGCTCTTGTACGACAATCGTATATATCAACAGGATCAGCCCGCCATTTCATTGCTGCAATTGATATCGTTAAAAGAAAAACAAAGAAGTACACGAAAAGCAATAAAACACGAAGTTAATTTTCGATTGCCAATATTCACTTATCTGTTACATCTCTCCTTGTATTCCCACATAGCCATCCTATTAATTAATATCCTGACTTTCGAATACAAGGGGCATTAAAGATTGATAAGAAGTCGATTAATACTACAAAGCAAACACTACTAACATCAAATACAAGTTTTACCGACCTCTGATCTTTATAGGGATTGTAGTGAATTGTGGCAAAAAAGGAAAGATGTACAGAAATCATTGAATTCTATATGACTAAATATATCTTTGTCTCAATACTAAGTAGTTTACCAGGGTAATGCCTCATGAATCCTGTTGAACTGCCGAAGTACTGCCAAGAGAGTGTCGGATCACTTTGATAATTATTGATAAAGTGCGTATCTAAGCCTTCGGACCAATGTATTCCTTTTATTACTTCCGGCGCTACAATAACATTTATTTCGAATTAGTGATTTATAAATAATAATTATTTAAAAAATTAATTTATATTCTAACAT
This sequence comes from Bombyx mori, assembly GCF_030269925.1. Lineage (NCBI taxonomy): Eukaryota > Metazoa > Arthropoda > Insecta > Lepidoptera > Bombycidae > Bombyx > Bombyx mori. Next base: position 13,888,305 of record NC_085111.1, read on the forward strand.
AATATGTAAACTAACGTATTTATACGTAGGTTTAAACAAAATATTAAACAACAAATAATTTAGAAGGCATTTAAATGTATGTTTAATTAAATGTATTAAAATTAAATGTATGTTAACGTCCGTCTGGTGTAGGGGTAAGTGACATGGTCACTATACTAGGGGGTCGCGGGTTCGAATCCCGCCAAAGGAAGATATTTGTATTATAAATATAAATGTCTTTTCCAGGGTTATGGATGTATGTTAAATATATGTATGTGTATAATAAAAATCTTACATTTATTTCCGTTACCTGGTACCTGTAACACAAGTTCTATACGAACTTATCACGGGACCAGTTAACGTGGCGTCATTGTTAGTAAAATATTTATATTTATATTTATTTATTTATTTATATATCTTGACTAAAATATTTACTAACCCCAAGCATAAACATTGGTAGGAACATGAACGCTACTAAAATTGGCGTTCACAGGTATGTTTGAAAAGTGGGGATTCGCTTGTAGATGAGCACTTTTCGTTGGCGGTCGAACAATCCAATTATCAACATTGAATTCCGGTTCTGGTGTGGTCGTCAACGATACATCATCGTAAGGTTCGTCCATTTCTTTGCTATTGTAAAATTGAAAATCTTCCGGTACAGGTTCATTTTGTTTATCGAACGCCATGTTCTCAGCCGCTTCTACGATCCTTTTAACGGCACTAATTTTGAGCTCCATCATGGCTCGAATATCGTCCGCCATATTTTGTACTAATTTTTCTCCATCCCGCACTTCAATTTGCGCGGACTTAAAACTCTGAATAATACAAAAAGACACTTAGCAAACCTCTATAATGTAATATGTTAATTTTTTTAATTGCTTTAGTTATCATACTTACATCCTGAACTTCTTTCTTCCGAGTAATAAACTCACCAAAATGATATAATTCTGTACCAAGTTTGACTGCCCACGCCTGCACCCTGTGAATATTCTGTATTATGAGATTACAAGCTTATGTACCAGTGTCCCACCTACGCTGCGAAGCAACTATTCTTTCTGATTTATAATTACGATATTCATGGAAAATTTTACTCTAATGAAACTGAAATTTCGAATTCTTGCATCAAAATGGGTGGAGTTGTTTTTCAATGTGATATGACCTTTAGTATGAGCTTAACATAAGTAGACTCATTTGCCAAATAAATACATATTAGTAGTATTCGTTTTTACTGGTGGTAGTAACTCTTTTACGGTAGGCAGTTTACGGCTTGGCTCTGCCCCTGGCATTGCTGAAGTCCATGGGCGACGGTAACCACTCACCATCGGGTGGGCCGTATGCTCGTTTGCCTACAAGGGCAATAAAAAAAAACTCTTGTGAGTCCGCACGGGTAGGTACCACCACCCTGCCTATTTCTGTGAAGCAGTAATGCATTTCGGTTTCAAGGGTGGGGCAGCCGTCGTAGCTATACTGAGACCTTAGAACCCATATATCAAAGTGGGTGGCGCATTTGCGTTGTAGATGTCTATGGGCTCAAGTAACCACTTAACCCTGGCATTGCTGACGTCCATGAGCGACGGTGACTACTTACCATCAGGTGGGCCGTATGCTCGTCTGCCTACAAAGGCAATAAAAATAAAAAAACTCCAGGTGGGCTGTGAGCTTCGTCTACCGATCAAAGCAATATATAAATGAAAAATATAAACATCGTTTAAGTTCAGCCTATCTAGAGGTAACCAACAATTTAGCTATGGTACTATCCATAAACGACTGAAGCTATAACCATCCGATAGCGTTGTAGATCGTAGTATTTTATGGCTATGCGTTTTAGTTTAGAGGCGTCATTACAATAATCGGAACTCCAACTGCGTGACGGCACGAATATCGTTCTGTCTGAGCTCCGGTAATCGCTTAACATCCAATGGGTAACGCCTGAACTGAAAATCTAGAACTCGTAAATTTTTTTTAGTAATCACAATCGCGAGATATTAGGCGTTCTCGTATTCTGTTGTATATATAATGGGCGCTGCAGTCCGTCCGCGATGTTTACAGTAGCCAGTTTTGATTGATTCTCCGTCATAATAGGAAAATAAATTCTCACTGATGGCACGTCTTCGCTATAAAGACAATAATACCACCTCAGCGTTTGTGCAGAGAAAAGAGACTATTTGACATTAAAGATCAGATCCAAATTCCATCATCACACCAGATAAACTCATCGAATTCCAATATGCGATACTAGGTTTTAAGATATTTGTTATTAGAATAACACTCTTGGATGTAACTATGCTAACATTCATTAACTTAAATAAAATTGATATTATTACGTCGCAAAAAATCAATGTATATTGTCGATTTCACTGTACTTTTGTAACGAAATAACAACAAATACGTTATAGTGATGAATACTTACGAGTTGAACGATATCTTGCCAGGGGCATCATATTGAATGCTAGCCGAACAGTTCCTGGTGTTCAGGAGTAAGAGCACAAGTATCGATATCGAACCGCCGACACGGTTGCACATCAGAAAACAAGTTAACCGTTTATGTTAGCCGACTATAATTGTTTGCTCAAAACGTGATATAAGTTCATTATAATTTTCTGGATTACACAAATATAACACTGATTCAACGAATTTACAATATCAGTGCAACGTTGATAAGGAGTTAACCGCGACGGGCGAAGCGCAGGCGTGAGGGAGCACGTCCGGGCATGCGCACTATTCGGTTTGCGCATTCCTACTGATGACCTCCACCTTCAAAGCCCGTTTCATTTGTATGTGTTCGTTACCTATATTCACGTAACTTGTTTAATAGTATTGTCTATCCACAGAACGCATCGATTTGTTCCCCTAACGCGAATACTAGGTCACCGTGTCGCTGGAGCGCGCAAACAATAAATCGAATTTAATAGAACGCACGCTCTCCCTCCTCCAGCGAGCTAGTTAATCTCCGATAGTTTGTATACGAATAGTTTAAATATAAAACATAATGTTTCTACCACGCGTATTTATTATGTTTACACAGAACACAACACGTTGTAGTTTTGCACGTTATTTTTACTTTAGAGATTAATTCGCGATATTATAAACTTGTTTTAAATTATAAACTAGGCATTTACGATTTAGTTGTAATATAAAAATATGAATCATTAAAATTTTCGGCTTAATAGATTAAATAAAATAAAATAAAACTTCTAACTATCTTCCATAGATAGAAGATTGGTTCTAGATTAGAAACTTGCTCCAAATTATACACTAAACATGGTTGTAATATAAATATGAATCATTGAGAATTTTGGTTTAATAGATTAATATAAAAACAAATAAAACGAAGCAGGGGTGCAACAAGTTTTATTGATAAAGTAACAAAGGTACAAACGTCACGCGGTTCATCTATTGCTAACTAGTCACAATTATTAACATCATAAATACGTTTTGTATGACAGAATAGCTATTGAAGCTAATATACCCAAAACAATTGAGTCAGTTGCCAGAATGTTCGCGTGATCGCACGCCATGATGTGCCGTTCCTGTAACAAGAAAGGCAGCCTGATAGAATATCCCCAGGTTTTTTTTTTATTTTTTTTTATTACTTAGATGGGTGGACGAGCTCACAGCCCACCTGGTGTTAAGTGGTTATTGGAGCCCATAGACATCTACGACGTAAATGCGCCACCCACCTTGAGATATAAGTTCTAAGGTCTCAGTATAGTTACAACGGCTACCCCACCCTTCAAACCGAATCGCATTACTGCTTCACGGCAGAAATAGGCGGGGTGGTGGTACCTACCCGTGCGGACTCACAAGAGGTCCTACCACCAGTGAAAGTAATATAATGATATCCTAGAACGTCATTTTCACCCAACTCAAAACGTCCGATGTAACTTATTATTTTGTAAACGCATTAAGGGCCGATGTTAATACAACAATTTTGTAACTTCGATCTAATATCATGACCAATCAAGAGGATAAAAAAGACGAAATCATTGTTAGTTAGGTTTTTTTAAAAGCGTGTATTTAAATTTTTTATCATCATCATCATCAGCTTGTATCTCTCCACTGTTGGACGTAGGCCTCTCCCGTTGTCCGCGACAACGAACGGTTAAGTTTTAATCTACAAATTATTTAGCGAATTACACAGAAAAATGATGCTGATAATTAGTATTGAATCATGACTTCAACTAGAAGATTGAATTTCTCAAAAAAATATTATTCTACTCTCAAAATTAGCGACATCTTTTACCAAGTCGCGCAGATACAAACATATTCACTAGTATAGGTTGTTAGGACATATCTCTCGTGTTTAGGTACCATCATCCTACCTATTTCTTGTGCAAAGAAAACACATGTTGCGATTTAAAGGGTGGAACAGTAAATCAAAACTACCTTCATTAAGGTCAGGTCAAACAGTTGAGTTGAAAGTAGCCTTCGAACATGTGCGAACGTGCATTATATCGAAGGAAGAAAGACTATTTGGTTTAAGCGACATTTTTGAAACTTCACAGGAGAACTATTTAAAGTATAAAATTTGGCAAAAATAATATAACAAAAAAACTTCTTCAGTTTTTTTAAAGGGAGTAAACTTAATTGAAGTTCAATTAAAAACATCGAACTCATTATGCTAATACCGAATAAAACGTACCTTAAATTACAAAATGAAATGCCGCGTTTATTTTTATTTTTTATTGCTTAGATGGGTGGACAAGCTCACAGACCACTAACTCCAGTAACCACCTAGTGTTAAGTGGTTACTGGAGCCCATAGCCCATCTATAACGTAAATGCGCCACCCACCTTGAGACATAAGTTCTAAGGTCTCAGGTATAGTTACAACGGCTGCCCCACCCTTCAAACCGAAACGCATTACTGCTTCACGGCAGAAATAGGCAGGGTGGTGGTACCTACCCGTGCGGACTCACAAGAGGTCATACCACCAGTAAATAAAGTAAAGTATTAAGCGAAATGTCGCTTAAACCAAATAACCTTTCACCTATCGATATGTGAATTGCATATGTACGTCATTGTGGATTCGAATTGTGTTTGTTTTAACATTGAGGGTATTGAACGCCAGCCGATTATAAATTTAATATGTGCTATGTGCGTCATAATATTTCACCTCATCATGGTATGTGAAGCAATCTTCAAGACGTCGTCTGTGCAGGGCGCCTAAATCCAACTTATGACAGGGCTCGCGGCTGGCGGTGGACTCGCTGGTCGGACGTGGTTTCGTATTCGGTGGCTCCTTGCACGTATCCGGATAACGTCTGTTTTCAGTTTTCACAACGACAAGTAGTAAATTTGTTTTCTTCACTAACGAAGCCCAATACGCCGGGTGGCACTCCCCCGGTTCGTCCTTGTAAACGACGGGCGAAGCGCCCATTGCCTCCGAGAAATATGTCTGATTCAATATGAACAGCTTTATTATGTGGTCACACGAGAATGGATTTTCTTCTGGTTCCTTCGCAGCCTCCGATCCGTTATTCAATGGTGGGATTGCAGTGGTGGTGGGCTCTTCCGTTGTTTCTGGTATGAGAGATATTTACGTAACTTTATTTTAAAGAAATAAGACATTAAAATAAAAAATACTATAACGGAAAATAATTAATTTACTAAAACTTATTAAGCTATTGCATAGCTTTTATCGCGCGCTTTGAGCGCGGTGACCGAATCAAAAAATTCCGTAACGAAAATAAAACCTGACATCCCCACTCTGCCTATGCCATGTAGCTCGCGTTCAACACATTCACACGTTGCGCATGTGTAGTGTTAGTGAATAAGCGCGTGGCGTAACGTCGCACTGCATGCGCATCATGAAAAGTCTGCCCATCTCTCTCTCGCGCGGTCTAGCTTATGACTGTGAAGGGGACAGTTAATGTTTTACTTTTGTTAATGTTTATAATTATAGCGTGGTCTTATTTTATTATTGTTTTAATATTAAATTTATTATTATTAGTGTCTAATTATAATAGCATAAGTTGATAAAAAATGCTATGCAACAGCTTAACCGCGGCAGTCCCCGCGTGCCACACGTGATTTTTTTATTTTTTTATTCTTTTGTACACAGTATGACATGATTTTTTCAATGCAATTGCAAATTTAACATAGTTTAAGGAAAATGATATTTAAATAAATAAACACATACCATAAATTTCCATAACCTCGCCGTAAACGTAATATTCCTTCCAGTTGTAAACGTTCGATAGCAAGAAAAGTGTTTCCACGAGCAACCATCGCAGGATATTCCCGACTAAGGTGAATGTCTAAAATCGTCACATAAAGTGATCAGGACAAAATTTGATTTACAAGGCGTGTTTTCAGCCCAATGTGTTGGAAATACCAGTATATTACAAGATGGCGGTGTTAGTTTGAAGAGTAGGACAGCTGTTATTTTGATGTATTTGAAATTTCAACTTAATATCATAAAATGGAGAAGATTCTCGTTCTGATATGTAATCTACGGAATCACAGAGGTTAAGGATTTTTTGGCCTATTAGGATAGATACCACCATCCTTTTCTTATCTGCTGCGAAGCGTACCATTTTTACTGACAACATTGGCAATACATCTGCAATTGAGACTCCGACCTGGTTAAACTGGACTGCATTTAAGCTGTGATATCTGTGGATGTCATTACTTAACACCTAATGCCTTGTGAACTTTACCACGAAAGGAATACAATATAAAACTAACACTGGTCACCATTTAAGACAGGTTGATCCGTAAATTCATATAACAAATACACTAAAACATGTTAAATAAATACGAATGTTTGAATGTCCGCGTATTTATCATAGGTAAATTTTATGAACGCTATGTAATACATAGCTTACATCGTATTTTTCCAATAATATTTTTCGATCGTAGTCGAATTTGACTACCAATGATAAATACCTCTTGTTAGTCCGCACGGGTAGGTACCACCACCCTGCCTATTCCTGCCGTGAAGCAGTTATGCGTTTCGGTTTGAAGGGTGGAGCAGCCGTTGTAACTATACTGAGACCTTAGAACTTGTATCTCAAGGTAGGTGGCGCATTTACGTTGTAGATGTCTATGGGCTCAAGTAACCACTTAGCACCAGGTGGGCTGTGAGCTCGTCCACCCATCTAAGCAATAAATAAATAAAAGCAAAATACACAATGTAAATGTTCCTTGGCCCATGTTTTTAAACGGACACAATCGTTGACGTGGAGCAAATTGCTACATCCTGTCAGTTATGTACTTTTGATAGCTTGGTATTAGAGTTCAAAGAAGCCACAAGTATTAAAATTATTATAGGTTACTTATATTTTGCGTTTTAAATATCTGTGCAATATATTCAATACGATATTCTCAATTCAAATCACAAGTGCAATTATTGTTTCTTGTGATTTTTGATCAATTACAACCATACTGTATTTATATTTATTATTATTTATGATTTATCTAAATTCTCGTTAAATTAACGAAAACGATTTTTTTTGTTCTTTCAATTCCGTAAACAGCCATATTAGTTACATAAATGCAACAGGGTTTTTTTTAATGTGATAATTTAAAAAAAAAACCTCATTATTTAACTTGATTACATTGATATGGTTTTAAAAAGATCTAGAGTTTACAAATTGAACCCACATTCACCAGCGACCATGAATTATTCTTCTCCGGCAATATGTCTATTGGACACAAAGCTTGATAGTCGAAAACTTCAACGTGTTGAAATATATTCTGATCCAGAAATGATTGTAAGACGTATTTGTTGACGATCCCGAAGAATTGGCCGACTTCTTCCTTGTCTTTGGACAGAACTATGTACCCTGAGCTATCGATGAGATAACAATCGTAATCTTCACCGCTACATGTTACTTCCTGAAAACAGTGTATCTAATTATTGCAGTCGTAGACAAAAAAGCAGCACACGTCCCACGGCTGATGGTGAGTGGGTACATCTATTCATGAACGCAATGGCTATTGTCCAGCTCATGAACGCAGTGCCATGAGTAAAGTCAAGCCAAGAAATCAGCCATCAGCCAGACAGAAGCCATCTTGAAGCCGTCGTGGCCTAAAGGATAAGACGTCCGGTGCATTCGTATCTAGCGATGCAACGGAATGTACCAATTTTTCTAATGAAATACGTACTTAACAAAATATTTTCACGATTTACTTCCACGGTAAAGGAATAACATCGTGTAAGAAAAATCAAACACGCAAAATTATAATTTGCGTAATTACTGGTGGTAGGACGACTTATGAGTTCGCACGGGTAGGTACCTCCATCCCGCCCATTTTTGCCGTGAAGCAGTAATGCGTTTCGGTTTGAAGGGTGGAGCAGCCGTTGTACTGTTAAAACTTAGAACTCATATACTTAGAACTCACGTAATTTATGTAGTAGATGCCTATGGGGTCCGGTAACCAATTAACACCAGGTGAGCTGAGAGTTCATCCAGCCACTTAAGCTATAAAAAAAATACCAAAAATTGCCCCGATCAATTGTTTAGTATTAATTGTAACGAGTGTTACATTTTTTCTTAAATTAGATAAGATTTCTTTCAAAATACCAATGACCAGCAAGAGAATACTTAAAGAATATGAACTTTATGATGTCAGAAATGAGGCAGTCAGCGCAAAAGTTACTTAACCCTCAATTTTTCATATTCGTCCTTATATGTATATATGTATTACTAGGCTGCACTAAAAGTATCGGGAATGGAATATTTCCACTGTTCCTGTCATATTAAAATCTTTTTAATTGAAAACTCCTTGGTTTTAAAAATCGAATACCATTTATTTATTTAAAAAAAGATTCTCGGTCTCGTTACGAGGTTTTGTCAAACTTGTTTAGTCGTTGAGAAAATGGAATTGACTCGAGAAAATTCAAGAGCGATGATTTATTATGACTTTCGAAGTGGTTTAACACAAAAACAGTGTGTTGACCGGATGATTTCTGCATTTGGTGATGAAGCCCCATCCAAAACCACAATTTATCGCTGGTTTGCTGAGTTTCAACGTGGACGTGTCAAGCTCAGTGATGATCCCCGTCAAGGTCGTCCAAAAACTGCAGTCACCCAAGAAAACGTTGATGCTGTGCGTAAGCTGATTGAGGAAGATCGACGTGTGACATACCGCGAAATTCAGGCAACTTTAGACATTAGCATGAGTCAAATACAAATAATCTTGCATGAACAATTAGGTGTAAAAAAGTTGTTTTCCCGATGGATACCGCATTCGCTCTGTGAAGAGCAAAAAGCGGCTTGCGTTACTTGGTGCGTCAGAACTCTCGAAAGATTCCACGCAGGATCCTCAAATCCTGTATACAACATTGTATCAGGTGACGAATCCTGGATATACGCGTACGAACCCGAAACAAAAAACCAGTCACGAGTTTGGATGTTCGAAAATGAGTTAAAGCCAACAAAAATTGTTCTATCACGGAGTGTTGCAAAAAAAATGGTGGCCACGTTTGTCTCCAAAACCGGCCATGTTACGACTATTCCTCTTGAGGGACAAAGAACGGTTAATGCAGAATGGTATGCTAGCATTTGTTTGCCACAGGTCGTTTCTGAACTCCGTAAAGAGAACTGCAACCGCCGCATCATCCTCCATCACGACAATGCGAGTTCTCACACCGCGCACAGAACAAAAGAGTTTTTAGAGCAAGAAAACATAGAATTATTAGACCATTAACCGTACAGCCCCGACCTAAGCCCTAATGATTTCTATACTTTCCCTAAAATAAAGAATAAATTACGTGAACAGAGATTTTCATCACCTGAAGAAGCTGTGGACGCCTACAAAACGGCCATTTTGGAGACCCCAACTTCCGAATGGAATGGTTGCTTCAATGATTGGTTCCATCGTATGGAAAAATGTGTCAAATTTTGCGGAGAATACTTCGAAAAGCAATAAATACATTTTTAAATAGTAATGTTGTGTCACTTCGTTAATTCCCGAAATTTTCAGTGCCGCCCTCGTACAATTTATTTAAAAATCTATTAAAACAAGGCCTATCCCGAGTTTCACCGATAGATAACCAATGGCTTTGTAAACATCATTTTTACGCGTATTGTGTTTGCCTACGAAGCAGTTTAAAAGTAAATTCAACCTTATTTATCTCCATACTAACTATGGTGTGCTTAGGCCGCTTTTGAACTGATGGCTTCAAATTATGGTTGAATTTCAATCAATAAGGGTCAGATGAATTTAGACCATTTTATTATCAATACACTCACCCTACTGCCACTCCAGCTGACGTTCGTTATTTCCATGAACCGATCATAGAAACTCAAATATGAATATTCGAATCCAACAACCGAAGCCGGAGTCTCGGATTCGCCGTCTTTATAAAAAATTGCGTAGGTAGAAGTCACTGTGATGTCTCCGTCCTCATTCTGTACCGGAGGCTTGTTTTGTATGATGTCGTCCAATATGGGTAGCGGGGTCGATATAACTAGGGACTCCTTGTTGATCATGTGCTGGAGTACTGCCGCTTTGTACCAGTTTTCCTCGATAGCGTTGAAATAAATATCGCCGAATACTCTAAAACAAACGTTTTCTGAAATGATTGATGATGATGTTTACTGGTGGTACGACGTCTTGCGAGTCCGCACGGGTAGGTACCACCACCCTGCCTATTTCTTCTGCCGTGAAGCAGTAATGCGTGTCGGTTTGAAAGGCGAGGGCAGTCGTAGCTAAAAGTGAGACCTTAGAATTCATGCCCCAAGTCTATGGGCTCCAGTTACCACTTAACACCAGGTGAGCCGTGAGCTCGTCCATCTATTTGAGCAATAAATAAAAAATGAGTAAGAAAAAATCTGCAATATTTTACGCTCACTTTTATTACTACCTTGTAGGTACACCTTTGTCGGCCCTCGCCTATTTTACGAGGCGGTTTTCAAGACCGAGATTTGCAAGACGTAATTAAAAATCATAATTACTGTTTAACCTCGTGTTCTTTATTATCATTACATTATTTACAACGTTCAGAATACTTTACATTTTTCGTCATCACTACAGACGATTAAGGTACTATTCGTCAAAGTTTGAATATTGTACTACATTTAGATTAAACCTTAAAAGAACTTTTCTTATTTTACGATTCTGATTCAAACGTACTATTCATTATTTCCATAATGATATCGATAGTTCATACATAAACATTCGAATCACATATTTTCAATACATTTATCCCCTTAGGCTACTAGCAAATAACTGAGGGAAAAATGAATACGCAACCTTTCGACTATCGCTCTCATCATAAGCCCCCGTATTCATCGCTGTGAAGGTTTTGGCAAAGCTTTACGACCGCCGCCTGCCTGACGACAACGTTCCTTGAGAATATATGAGAGAAAATGTGAAAGTAGCCCATTGATTGATAAATTAAAGCGCGGACGGCCAGCGTGGTATGGACATGTGATACGTAGAGACGAGATGCATGTGACTAGGAGATGTATGGAAATGGTAGTGCACGGTAGAGGGGGAAGAGGTTGAACGAAGAAGACGTGGATGGAATTTGTGAATGAGGATATAAGAAAGAGAAGAGTGAGTGTTGAGATGACGGCTGATAGAAGTGAATAGAATAAAAAAAAATGCTGTACCGACCACAACTAATGGGATAAGGTGGAGACAAAGAGTGAGGGAGCAACCTTTCGACTATAAATAATGTAGGAACTGCGAGACGTTTTAAGATTAAATAAAGATGTAGCTGAGTTGGAACGATCTTCTGTTTTCATAATTAGAAAGTAATAGTATTTCCAAAGACTAAAATACCATGTCAATCATACCGATTCATTGAAATTAATTTTATTTTATATATAAGTCATAAACATACTTCCCCTTGTACTCCTTATGCCGATAACCAGTGTCATTGACCTTTTCGTTTTTTGTTTTATCATTTATATAATGCCATCTAGTCAGTCCACTGGCTGTAGCTATGAAACGGACGCTAACATTGTATTTTTTAGCTAAATTAATTTCTTCATTGGTCGCATCCCAATTTTCGAAGTAAGGAGTCGTTAACTTAGCATCAAAAACGAGTTGTTTGACTAGATCCTCGTTACAATAGTAGTCATCGACTCCTAACTCCCGGGTCGCGTTGCCACAGTGCGCTGGAATAATATGAATGTAAATGTATTCAAATGTCCCTCATTGAACCATTAGGATTTTCTCCTGTACTTTTATTTCTAGAAATCCATAACATATATAGAGGGTCTTGTGAACCCGCTCGGATAGGTACCACCACCCTGCCTATTTCTGCCGTGAAGCAGTAAAGCGTTTCGGTTTGAAGGCCGGGGCAGTCCTTGTACTGTAAAAACTGAGACTTAGAACTTGTGTCTCATGGTGTTAATGTCTATGGGCACCGGTTACCACTTAACACTAAGTGGGTCAATCAATTTTTCAATTAGAAATAGTTGTCTATATTTTTTTTTGGGGATTTGGATACCAGTTTTTTAACACTAGCATATGGACAGACAGTACACTAAACATTAACGTATGGTGTTTGTGACTACAATCTGAGACATTGCCAAAGGGAATCAAGGTATTCCAAACTCACTTTCAATGGACCAGGGAACTTCTTTCGCAGTTTCTTGCATGTACTGTTCTTCTGTAATATTCAGATCGTTGTGGGATATCCTCACAAGGAATTTCCAGACTTCCAACTCCACATTCTCCGATTCGTGGCCTTCCAAATAGTGATACTTGCAGTAGACCCTGAAAAACGTAAATAAACGAAGTTATTAAGAGAAGTCATCATTTCAATTTACGCTAAGAAATGCCGCTGCTAGAATGAAAATCCTATCTATATCTGTTTCTTTGACTTATTCATCTATATCTCCTAACTTAAAGTCTGAATGGATTTAAAGATTATGTGCTATATAGTCAATATTAAGGATGTTTATTTTCGTTCTAAAACCGATATTTCTATATATTTTTATAGAATAAATTTCAAACAGATTTTTAATTTTTGTTTTAAGAATAGCATGAACTTATTTTTCCCTATCGACTCTTATCTAAAAAAAGTTACAGCGAAAGTCTGTAGATTAAATATACATTTAATGTACCCTGAATACTAGTGTAATCAATTTAAAGAACATTACTATCTTACCAATCGGGATGAACTCTGTAGCTAAATTTGAAATAATCTGTTACATTTATTCCGGTGAGTGCCTTTCCTTGTTTGGCCTCAAGAGGATTATCCTTAAGCAAAAGCTCCGTGTCTCCGTATCCCTTAGGCAAAGAAATACCCATAGAAAACGGAGTTCCCACAAGTCGATTAAAGAAATAATCGTGTTCGACGCGCGCTATACGCCTGAAAAAAATATATCTCAATATGAACTCTTTCTGGTTTCTTCGATAGAGCTACTTGAAGATTAATTTTATTATAATATGTATATTTATTTTTATTACTGAATACTAAAAAATATACTAATAAAAAAATTGTGTTACTGAGTTTTCCGTGTCATTAGACAACCGAAATGGGCTTAATGGTATTTTTTAATTGTTTATTAAACAGGTTTTTTTAATTAGGTGTTTACAATTCACGGTGTAATTAGGCGACTATTAATACTGACCTCATGTTATCATAATGATACAGAACTTTAACTTCCTTCATGTAGCCATCTTCTCCATCGACCAGACTTGCACGTAATTTCTTAATTTGTTCCCCTAGTTCGCGTGAACCTTTACCGTCATCTACTTGTTCCACTTCGACGAAATCTACGCTATTGTAATTGTCTTGCATATTTCCATTTATCTGAAGATGTATTTACAATTTCGTGCTTAACTTTATCGATAACAATATTTAAGACGCATTTTTCTAAGACAGCTACAATATTGAAAAAATAAATCAAAAGTTGATCAATTTTTTAATCAGAGGATCTTATCGATTTCGTCTTTATGATGCGTCCGTTAACTTGCTAAACCTATTTCCTACTTTACATGCTGCCGGTATATATTGCAAGTCTGCATGGCTGAGAACCATGGTCTTGTTCTTTTAAAAGTATAAAAGAAACAAGTAGGACAGTCGAAATGTCGATGCATTTGTTTTTTTTTCAATGTAGTTTTGAGTAGCAAAGGTTTTTTGTTATTACGTAACATGTTTTTTGAGAATTTCTAAATATTTTTTTATAAAAATATAAGTTATTCATTAATCATTTAATTTTGGTGTTCAATATTTATATCTAAAATAAAATGAACTTATCAATGAAGTTGTATAATGAGTTAGTCAATTTATAAGGATCGCTATGCAAAAGTTAATGAAAATATATTACGTCTTTATTTGCAAATTATATCTGTGCCTTTTTTAATTAAATAAATAAAGTCTTTAAAAATGTGTCCTACGTTCGCTGGGTGGGAACTTCAACAAAAAAAATCTCAACTTTATCAGTATTTTATCATGCAACATCAAATATTTCTATAAAATATGAGATACTCACCGATGTTATGAGCAAAGGGTGTAGAAGCAAATATCCATTATTACTCACAATAAAAGAATAACCATTAACTCCCAACTGAAATCAAACAATTTTTATTTTTAAGTTTTACAACACTACTGGTGGGAGGACCTCTTGTGAGTCCGCACGGGTAGGTACCACCGCCCTGCCTATTTCTGCCGTGAAGCAGTAATTTGCGTTTCGGTTTGAAGGGTGGGGCAGTCGTTGTACTATTAAAACGGAAACCTTACAACTCATGTCTCGAGGTGGGTAGCGACATTTACGTTTAAAAAAAAACTCATATTATATTTAAATACTTTAAAACAGTGCAGAAATTACCATTTGATATATCTTAGTAAATAATGTTTGTTTGTCGTATACATTAACCATAAATAAATAAATTATGTCCACACGGACTGACTCGGTGGTGCAGTAATTAACGCCCCTGACTGTTGCGCCAAGAGTCGTGGGTTCGATCGGGTAAATGTTCGTGTGATGAATAGGTTTGTTTGCTCTTTTTCTGAACGTTTCTTATTTGTTTATGTGTATATAATAGAAAAATAAAAAGTATGTACATACAAATGTCAGTCTATGGTACCCATAATACAAGGAATCCTAATTTGGAGTCGGTTGATCGTGCGTAATTTGTTTCCATTTATTATTATTATTATTATTATTCAACGAACTCTAGCTATGATTTCTTTCTGTATCATGTGTAACAGAAACACATCCATACAAAAAAGAAGATAAGAACTAGAGCAAACAGACCACAAAAACCAAGACACTTCAACAAAGACATTGATTCGACAATCAAAACCAAGCTCACTAGCCGGGTCACCAGCAAGGTAAAATATCCCCAAATAATCATCAAAATATAGTAGATTGTTGCGGTTTTAGCTTCAGTAACTATCCGGGAACCCTTATAAGCCTATTTAATATGGAAGCTTTTATATGCTTGAATACAAGAATTTTCAACTGTGTACTTTGATAGAAACTATATTATCTATATCTGTCTTTATGTACTACAGTCATCGGTTAATACCAAGAAGTTCTGGTTGGCTATACTATTTGAATAATGATAAAATAAACAAATTTTACCATGTACCTGATGTGGTTGAGCCAATTTGGCTATGCTATCGATGGGGACATCAGTTCCTGCAACGCCTAGCAGTCTCGCATTACTGCTGTTATCGTCTTTTTTGAAATCAAAAGCTGGGATGGCCACTGAAGTCACTAATTTGTCCTCACCCGGCTACAACATTGCATTAAGATTTAATGACCAACTTTATACTTCAGAATTTGGATGTCCACAAAATAACATCGTTCGATTTTTTCCTGGCTTATTATTAAATTAATATACTACTGCGCATTCCTAACGATTTTTCCGGCGATAATCTGCTTTTGAGATGGCGATTGAATTAAATAATTTGTTAATGAATGAATAAAAAAAAAGAGGTTGACAGCAGGTCTAGGGTTTTTTTTAAATAATTTTAAACTTAAATTAAATTTATAATGATAAAGCACTAAAATATTTTGAGATGTATTTTGAAATTTCAAAATCAATATTGTTGTAACCTGGCCTTAACATACATAAAAAATTTGAAGGCTCCTTAAGATAAGGATTTTAGGTTGGGTTGCAGAGTAAGGGATCCGAAGAGATCCTTTTGATTTGCATACTTTTTATTTCATTATCTATTTTGGCATAACGAATTATGCATAGCTTTTAATAGCATAAGTATTCAAGACAGTTTGTGTTGTGTGTTAGATAGGCGCAAACAAACACTCTTTGGTCTTTAAGTTTCCAGACTGAGCACCTAATTTAAGTCTTTAATGCTTGAAAATATTTGCACACGTTTTGACAACTACCTTCCTGTGGATCGATTAATCCAAGAGCCCGTTTAGCTCGCAAACATTGGTACCATTGGCAATCTATACTTTTATACTTATACTAATATTATAAAGAGGAAAGATTTGTTTGTTTGTTTGTATTGAATAGGCTCCGACACTACTGAACCGATTTTAAAAAATCTTTCACTGTTTGGAAGCTACACTATTCCTGAGTGACATAGGCTATAATCTTTTTTGAAAAAAATCAGGGATCCTTACTAAAACTCCAATAATGTAACCCAAGGTGTAAAAAAAATACCTAAAATATTCTTTACATCGCGTGCCCTGCGAAAACTATTGATGATAGAATAAAATAATATATTACGACTTTGTAGAACAGATCATTATTTACAAAAAGTGTCGCGACAGAATATGTCTAACTATTATAGTTATGCCGCATTAAGTGTTCTTTTATTTAAAAAAATAAAACAACGTCAAATATCGTTGGAATTTTTGTTAAAAACCCGAGCGGAACCGGAGTGGGCCGCTAGTCGGATATAAAATGGCATCTATATTGTCAAGAGTAGTACAGAGAATATTTCTTGTAGCAATACAACTGCAAAACTTACTTCGTACCGCACTACGAATAAATACTTATTATTTATTACGAATAAATACTTATTATTTATTACGAATAAATACTTATTATTTATTACGAATAAATACTTATTATTTATTACGAATAAATACTTATTATTTATTACGAATAAATACCTATTATTTATTACGAATAAATACCTATTATTTATTACGAATAAATACCTATTATTTATTACGAATAAATACCTATTATTTATTACGAATAAATACCTATTATTTATTACGAATAAATACTTATTATTTATTACGAATAAATACTTATTATTTATTACGAATAAATACTTATTATTTATTACGAATAAATACTTATTATTTATTCGTAGGTGCCGCAAATTAAATACTATGTGGAAGAGATACATAAATGTACATACCTTATCGATATCACCGCTGACATCCCATTTCGCGGTCCTCTGTGAATAATATTTGATTTTGAGTGGAATAACAAGTCAATGTCACAGAATCTTTAATGATAAAAGTTTATTCATTTACGAATATGAGAACTCGGACACGACAGTCTTGGTCGTTTTTTACTTCTACCATTGTCTGATCACCCGTTTGTAGTAATCGAATATTTATCTTATTATACTATCTTTTGTAGGCAGAGGCTTGGCTGTGCCTCTTATATTGGTGATCTATATGAGCGACGGTAACTACTTACCATCAAGTGGGTCGTACACTAGTCTGCCTTAAAAGATAATATGGACTCCGATATCGGACAAATAGGCCATGAGCCCATTTCCCAATCTACGCCAATTAAACACAGTAGAGGTAATTAATTACTTACTGGTGGCTCTTGTGAGTCCGCCCGGGTAGGTACCACCACCCAGCTATTTCTGCCGTGAAGCAGTAATGCGTTTCGGTTTGAAGGGTGGGGCAGCCGTTGTAACTGAGACCTTAGAACTTACATCTCAAGGTGGCTGGCGCATTTACGTCGTAAATGTCTATGGGCTCCAGTAACCACTTAACACCAGGTGGGCTGTGATCCACCCATATAAGCAATAAAAAAAATAAAAAAATACTTCTTCATTGATCTAATATTTCGATAAGACTCGAATTACAGTTCACTAAACTTCATAAACATAATAATAGCAAAGCAACAAATATATAACAAACCGTGTAATCTATATTGGCGTGGGTCCACGTTGGAGGTGGCTTCTCTGCCACTAGGATCATGGGAAGGGCGATCACGTTGATGTACTTCAACACTTGCTGCTGTACTTCTTCTACAGAATGTATGTGTACAAAATAACCTAAAAAAATAACAGTCCCTTTTTTAAAATAACTTTTGGTCGTCGTATTCACAAAAAAAATGTTCGAAACGTTCCAAATAAAGGAATGAAAATAAAAAACGCGGGATTCAATCACAAAAATAGTCTACGACGCACGTAAACTAATAGACTAATATACATACATACCTCTTTAACTATAGAAATTACTTTAATACTAGCGATAGGACCTCTTGTGATTCCGCACGGGTAGGTAGGTACCACCCCGCCTATTTCTGCCGTGAAGCAGTGATGCGTTTCGGTTTGAAGGGTGGGGCAGCCGTTGTAACTATACCTTTTATTTTTTTTATTTTTTTTCCACAGGAGAAAATCGCCGGATCCCCACCCGCGCGGCAGGTGGGGTATGTGGGAGTTGACCCTCACTAAAAACTCCTGCCGCTCACAACCGGCGCCCTACCTCGGACCGGGCCGGAGCCCAGTCGGGGCTATTGAAACGGCGGGACAGGGTTGACGCAGAGCACATTACATCCATCCCACCGTCCCACGGACGCCGGACCGGTGGCCGCCAGCGACACGACCACCGGTTACCTCGTTCAGCGGGCCGAGAGCCCGCTTTGATGGCGCCGCGTTACACCTTCCCCCAGAGCGGACGGGGGAACGCGGTCTACCATCACCCGGCTTCCTATTGCGGGTGAGCGTGCAATGCACGCCACCCCACGTCTGGGTCTCTCCCCGCACAAAACGGGTGGGACCCCTAGTTCTTAGGGGGCCAGGTCACGGATACGACCCCGGTCCCGACCCCCTGCTCGGCGGCGGCGGGTTTCTGCGTAGTGAGGAGAGCTTTCCCTCACTCGCCCCGCCGCCTCCTTCTGCGAGATGGTGCACTCGCAGAAGTCGAGCATAGCCTTCCATGACTCATCGCTGCCAAGCATCGACGCCACGACGCCAGGCAGCGACAAGTCAGGTCCTATCTTTGCGACCAGGACACGGCGCTGCACCTCCCAAGCGGGGCAGACAGCGAGCGTATGCTCCGCCGTGTCCAGGTCGTGTCCACAATGGTGACACCTCGTCGTCGGCTCAGCCCCTATCCGGCGCAGGTACTTCCCGAAGCATCCGTGCCCGGTCAGCACCTGCACCAGGCGAAAGGTGAGACGTCCCTCGCCACGATTCACCCAGTCATCAAAGACCGGGTAAACCGCCTCGACGGTCCGTAGCCCCCACGTGAGGTTGGCCAATCGCCTCGACCACGACTCGAGCACGGACCGCCGAGAATGGGCCTTCCGCGCCCGCAGCTCACTTTCGGGGACACGCGCCACGCCCCGAGCACGAAGCTCGCTGCGCCACCGATAGTCGGCAGCGAGCGACTTCGCCTCCAGCTCCCATGGCGGCGTCCCCGCCAAAACACACGCCGCCTCGAAGGAGACGGTGCGATATCCGCGGATGACCCTGATGGCAACGGTGCGCTGCGGCCGGCGCAGGAACCGAGCCATAGTGGCCCGGTTACGCGGCTCAGCCCACACAGGTGCACCGTACAGGGCCATCGATCGCACCACCCCCGCGTAGAGGCGGCGCACAACCTGATCCGGTCCCCCAATATTCGGGAGCAGCCGGCTCAAAGAACCGGCCGTCCTCATCAATCGGGAGACCAGCTCCGCAAAGTGAGCACGAAAAGCCCACCGGCTATCCAACACGAGGCCGAGGTACTTCAACTGCACCCCGACCCCTATCCGGACGCCTACAACCACGATGTGGGTGTCAACGGGTGGCGCCATCCGCGGCCCGTGAAACCACAGAGCCTCGGATTTACTGAGCGCCACGTCGAGACCCAGCCTCCTTATCCTTCCGACGACGAGGGCCACTCCCGCTGTGGCGAGACGGGCAGACTCCCTATAATCATCCCCCCGGGCCACGACCAACGTGTCGTCCGCGTAACAAATAACGCGGAGGCCCGGGAGGAGGGCGCCCCTCAGCACCCAGTCGTACCCGATATTCCACAAGAGGGGGCCGAGAACCGACCCCTGCGGAACACCACGCACGACCGGAAAACGATGAAGGGTCCCACCGTACCCGGTACATACGACCGACCTGGCCCCCAGATAGGACCCAACCAGCCGGCGGAGGTAGAGGGGCACTCCATGCCTCTCCAGTGCCCCCCCTATCACGGTCCAGGGCAGAGTGTTAAATGCGTTGGCGATGTCAAGAGACACCGCCAGCGCCACCCCACCCCGAGAAACGGCCTCGTCCGAGAGGGACCGCACGCGAAGAATTGCATCCACGGTCGAACGGCCCTCCCGGAAGCCGTACTGCTCTGTAACTATACCTTGGTAGTACCTTAGAACTTATATCTCAGGGTGGGTGGCGCATTTACGTTGTAGATGTCTGTGGGCTCCAGTAACCACTTAACACCAGGTGGGCTGTGAGCTAGTCCACCCATGTAAGCAATAAAAAAAAATCAATTCAGAAAGTAAGCTTGTTTTGTTTTGCCACAGGAAATAGCGCTGGCATTGAATAGTAATTCGATAGAGGGGTGGCGCCACCCGGAGATGTCCATTTGCTGCAGTGGTTCCCTTAGCTTACCAAAGGTATCAAAACTTCCCCACTTTTCTAAAAAATGCTGCCGTGATCGTAAACTTTCTTCCTAAAATTATCCATTAATCGTATCGCTATTATATTCAAGATAAATTTTCTTTCACTCGTTAATGGAATCTAATCTTTACGAAAAGTAAATATTTACAGAAAAATTAAACACACAATACAAATTTAATGTCTTAACGATATTAAAACGCAGATTACCACATCAGACCCATTATTCATTTCATTAAATCGATTATGTTTGTTTGCGAATATTTTACGCAATAAATTTAAATAGGCCTCGAGTAATCTATCTTGTAATAAAACTGTTTACTAACATGATATTACGGAGGTAATAGATATTTTTGTAACAGTACATCAACGGTCATACTTAAATTTATCGTTTTTTTTTTTTATTTTTAGATTTTTTTTTTTTTTTTTTATTGCTTAGATGGGTGGACGAGCTCACAGCCCACCTGATGTTAAGTGGTTACTGGAGCCCATAGACATCCACAACGTAAATGCGCCACCCACCTTGAGATACAAGTTCTAAGGTCTCAAGTATAGTAACGACGGCTGCCCCACCCTTCAAACCGAAACGCATTACTGCTTCACGGCAGAAATAGGCAGGGTGGTGGTACCCACCCGCGCGGACTCACAAGAGGTCCTACCACCAGTAATTACGCAAATTATAATTTTGCGGGTTTCATTTTTATTACACGATGTTATTCCTTCACCGTGGAAGTCAATCGTGAACATTTGTTGAGTACGCATTTCATTTGAAAAATTGGTACCCGCCTGCGGGATTCGAACACCGGTGCATCGCTCAGCACGAATGCACCGGACGTCTTATCCGTTAGGCCACGACGACTACAAAAAGTGGTTTGACTACAAAAGACTACAAAAGACTACAAAAACTGTTAAGTGGTTACTGGAGCCCATAGACATCTACAACGTAAATGCGCCACCCACCATGAGATATAAGTTCTAATACGTGTTTAACTCAAATTTATGTCAAGGTGACGTAAACCTTGACCTCAATTGACCTTGAAGACATGAAAATAAGGATTTTATTATTACAAGATTCGTTTACTATCGTACACGTACTATCGGAGAAAAGTCAAGGATCTATAAAAAGTCTAAAATTAAAAATGGAGACAAGTAAACTTTTGATAATATCTAAAATGTACTGTCTTGACTGACTAATTAATTCATAAACGCAGAACATAAACTATCGAAGCTAGAAAAATGAAATTTGGGCAATTGATGGTTTTATACCGTAAAAATTCACTAAGGATTTTTGGAAATTACACTCTTAAGGGGATTAAATAAGGGATGAACAAGATGAAGATTGTATGTTGTACGGTATATAATTTTCAATGGGGAAAGACCGAAATGTCATATACTTGTTTCTGTTTAGAAAGAAATGTACCTACACATATTTTGGGCGTTCTTCAAAAATATACCGTTCATCTCGGCTCATATTCTGTAAAGTTAGTATCTTTTTAAGGCAGGAAGCATCAAATTAAATATTTAACCAATCTTATGTTTGGGATAAAAAATATACATGTAGGTAGGTATCATTACTGCCAATTACTTTTCACATAGATAACATTCTAATTCACTTCTACTACAGTCAGTAGTATGTACATATCTGATGATTTAGCGTAATGGGCCGGTGGTAAAAATAGCTTTCGGTGATAGATTCAGCGAAACATTGCTATTGCTAGCGTTATTTTATTTTTATTGCTTAGATGGGTGGACGAGCTCACTCATAGCAAGCGGACTCACAAGAGGTCCTACCACCAGTGATTACGCAAATTATAATTTTCCGGGTTTGATTTTTATTACACGATGTTATTCCTTCACCTTGGAAGTAAATCGTGAACATTTGTTGAGTACGTATTTCATTAGAAAAATTGGTACCCGCCTGGGATTCGAACAACGGTGCATCGCTTCAACACGAATGCACCGGAGGTCTTATCCTTTAGGCCACGATGGCTTCAAAGGGTTAGCAATTATCTAAGGTTGATTATATTATATCTTAAACATTTAAAAGCAAATTTTCATTTAAAAATACCTCTGTTAGAGCAAGCCATCCATTCTATTTCTGGTACATTTGTAACTTCTTTTCCGATGAGGTAAGTGAATACCCTGACCGGAGTATACGTTTTTCCGTTGACGACAACTCTGTTGTATTTTTCGAACACGTCACTAAGATTCCCGGCGACGTAGTCTGTTATCACCATAATCAACTGATTACAGCCCTGTGTACTGCTCACATTGCATTGTTTTCTTCTCTATACATGCAAAAAGATTTATTTTTATTTTATTTATTTATTGTTAACATAGAAGTAGAAACACAATCATAATTTGCATCTGTGCTTGAACTAGGTGATAAAACCTGTATCTCAAGCAATGTATCATACGTTTAGATAATCATGAATATTTTAAATAGGAGGCTTAGTTGTCCAAATTTATCTCTAACTCATGCATTTATTACTAGATAATTTATTACTGAATAAAAATCATTATTATTGGGAAAAATAAATTTTATTTGTTAAACTGAGCATTAATATGTACATGTCGTTTCAATTATTTCATTTTTAGTGAACTCATAAACTAGAAGAATGACCATCTGGTAGGTGCAACTCCTCATGTGACATGAGACTCTGACGTGACATGAGACTCTGGATTCCGTATATCTGTTTTTCGTTATTTTTGTGGGGATTACAATCAAATTCCGAATCACACAATGCATTTTAAATTCTAAGATATGTCTCGTAATAAGATGTTTAAGAAGCTTCGTGTTGCTGGTTTCATGATATATGTATATAACTTTCTATCAGATGGGCTGCAGGTTCGTCAATATTAACAAACACGAGCTACTTCAAATACTTATATAAAATGTTTCAGTGTTTACTAGTACTAAATAGTACTTATTATATATCAAACTCCATAAGTCGTTTACTCCGTTACGATCTACGAATAAATAATAAGTCTATTTATTCGTAGGTTACTATGACATTTCATAACCATAAACATAATTCAGTAATCTTATACCTTTAAACGAGCAAATCTTGTATATTGATATATATATATAATCTGAATCTCGGAAACGGCTCCAACGATTTTCATAAATTCGGGGGCGATAAATCGATCTAGGTACGATTTATTTTCAGAAAATGTTGTTTTATTCGTGTTTTCAATAATCAACTCTTCCCGACATCTATTGGCGAATAATAATACAATTTTTCTTAATTGAGGGCAACTAATCGCTTTAAAGACACAACAAAATGGCGTTATCAAAAAAAAACCGAGCGAAGCTCGGTCATCAACTAGTGTAATTATTAAGGGACAACCGACAATCCAATTAGCAGAATTATTTTTATTGCCTTCAAAGGCAGATGAGCATGTGACACCATCAGGCGATGGTGAGTAGTACCATCGCTAATAGATTATAACATCAAGCCTCTAACTAAGACCAAATACTCTTGAAACGTCGTATGAAGAATGACGAATGAGAATGACATTTTATCTAAGGTATATTATAATTGCTGGGCTGACAGCTTGGCTATCCGCTCAAACATGTAAATTCACAGACTATTTTACAATACAATTTTTCTAAGATAAACACGCTACTCGGTGTGGAATAGAAAAATAAATAACTCAGAATAGTCCTGTTAATTCGGCTGATCAACAAATAATAACTAAAAACAAAGTACACATTAATTGCAACAAAATTAATGATAGGATGAAAACTCTAACATCAGTTGGATAAATCAAGTAACGTAATAAAAAAAAGTAATTGCAAAATAAAATTACACTTTAACCCACCTCTTTTAAAGTGTCGAAAGCTTTCACGAATGCGGCCGTTAAATTGGCGTTTCCTGCTAAAGGTACATTAGGTTTCAAGTGTCCTTCCGCGTCGACAAAAGGCTCTAAAGTTGCGGTAATAGTTTTAAGATTCTCGGGAGTGGCCTGAACCAATCCTTTAAAGCATTTCACAACTTCGGTTACCGTATCGTTAAACTTATAAACATTAACATAGTCATTGTTCGACAAAGTGTCCAATAAGGACCGCAAAGTTCTTCTTGCCACGTAATTCTTGAATCCGGTCATTGAACCAGATATGTCGAACAGGATGATGACGTCCTTGGAACAAGTGGCGGCTTCAATATACCAAGACATAACTCTGCAATCGTACGTATCTACTTCCTTTGTATTCCAAGGCATACCGGGGTAAAACCTTAAAACTCCGTGAGAGCTACCGAAGTACTGCCACGACAGAGACGGATCCGACTGATAGTTTTTTGTAAATACCTGATTCAGTTCTTTTGACCATTCTATTGCATTAAAGACGTTATTCTCTGTAAAATTAAATGCATAGCTTAGATTTTATTCTAACGGTTTTGTAAATTTAGATTGAATAGTAGAATATTTTTCATATTTAATTGTGGCAAGGGAACTAGTACCCCAAATCTTTATTACATAAATCAAAGTGCTCTACTAATGTTTGTTGAAGATTTTGAAGAAATCATTAGGTTTTTTTTTAATCGAAATTTTTAGAATATCTCTTTTATCCGAAAATAATAAGTTTGGTTAACTTACAAATTTTATCAAACGATTTTTTTTTTATTGCTTAGATGGGTGGATGAGCTCACAGCCCACCTGGTGTTAAGTGTTTACTGGAGCCCATAGACATCTACGACGTAAATGCGCCACCCACCTTGAGATATAAGTAGTAAAGTCTCAGTATAGTTACAACGGCTGCCCCACCCTTCAAACCGAAACGCATTACTGCTTCACGGCAGAAATAGGCAGGGTGGTGGTGCCTACCGGCGCGGACTCACAAGAGGTCCTACCGCCAGTATATTTCAGCGGGTGTGATTGCTCGGATGATCGACAAATTTATCGATTTATCGTAAAAGAATATTTTTTTACTATTTAACATTCTGTATCGGAAATTTACGTCGATAATAAAGAGGAATGATACGTAAGTATTTTAGTTCAAACGTATTTTATTATAAACACTCACCTAAATAAAATATATTTGTCGGAACGTGCACACAGCTGTGGTTCGTATTGACGTTAATATCATAAAAATGCGAATCCCTCACTAGAGATACTGTAGTGTAGTGTGGATTGTTTTTTGTGAACTTCGGTTTAGATTTTTCATCTGAAACGGGCTTGTCTCCTGGTATCTCGTATGTGAAATTCGAGTATTTAGCCGAACAATATGTAAAATCCTGTATTTCCGATGCATTTTTAACATAATTGAAGTTCCTTGCTATTTGTATCGCTGTTTCGTGAATGCACTGAAATCACACACTATTTGAGAAGCTCAGAGCCAATATTTTTCTCAAATCAAATGATATTGTTAAATAATCAATGGGAATTCAAAAATACTATTCAAAGTATGACTAAAACAAGTGGCGCTGTAGGCGGAATAGTAAGTATTATAATAAATTATGGTATTTATCCAACGGAATATTCAGAAATTTGATTGAAAGCATCGACTGATTAATATATGTAAAATATACTAAAAACTACGCTTAAATAGCAAACTGAACTAATTTAACTTAATGTTAGATTTTACCCTGTTCATAATACTGAGCAAGATATTTGAATGAAGTTATAAAAAGATTGAATTGTTAACAATTGTTAGTGCGTTTGCAAATTTTCAAGTTGATCGGCGTCTTGAAGTCGGTGAAAAAGACAAAACAAACATACATATGTATATGCAAAGGCAATAAAAACGTGTTAAAAAGAAGCAATGGAAACGAAGACGACCTTAAATTTATTTTAGTGTTCATTAGCAATTCATATCAATATAGAAATTGAGCATGAAATGTATTGTTAACAGCGTATTATAGTTCACTGTTGGACATAGGACATAGGACATAGGACCTCTATCAAGGCACGTCACGCGACCCAATCCTGGGCTTCTTGTCTCCATCCACTGCTCGCTATCCAGCTCATGTCTTCGCTCCACCTTGCTACTAGACGTCCTATACTACTTTACAAATGTATTATTAAGAACTGTAATTAAACGGGAATGCGGGAACTTACCTTGACAGCGTTAATTTTCCTTGTAAGCATTGTACTAACTGAACGTAGAGACGATTCCAATATTTGTTTGCCATCCTTCTTCTTTACGCTCGCGTTCATTTGTTTGTATTTCTGTTGAATTGAGACAAATAAGATTCGGAGCGAATCCAGTTTATGCTATGGCCGGTGATTATATTTTATCGCAGCTTTGGTATTTTAACCACTTTAGGGGGACAGTTTCGACTGTAGTATCTACGGGTTCCGATAAACACGTTAAAAAGAGTGGCTTTTTATGTATAAGCCATGTTTTGAAACGAACTAAAGAAGTATTAAACTTGTTTTCTTCTCATTCTTTGGTTCTTTTGTGCATGTTATTGATAAAGATAATTTTTAATTACACATGTCTGGTATTTTTTTCTTCAACTGTTATTAATCGATATCAGTTTTTTATTGTAAGCTGACGAGCATACGGCCCATTTGATGATGAGTGGCTACCATCGCTCATGGACGTGAGTAATGCTAGGGCCACAGTCAAGCTCTTGCACTCTCCTCAAGCGTCGTTTGAAGAAAGACATGTTATAGCGCTCAACAACGCAAAACAACAACAACAAAGTGGGTCGCGTTTCCGATCCGGTAGATTCTGCGAAGCACTGCTCTTGCTAGGGCCAGTGTTAGCAGCATCGTCAGGTTTGAGCCCCATGAGCTCACCTATACGTTAGGGCGAAGCTGAAATAACCTCTAAAGGCTATTAGCATAGGTAGGCAAAAAAAAGCGCAAAAAATTATGGAAATCCGATAGATTAAATTTCAATATCAACAGGAACTCAATATCAATATCAAGTTAAAATCAAATAAAAAATAACGAATACAAAAGTACGTATAAAATATATTTGAAACACTTATGTTCACGATACAAACCAGCGAGTTTAACATTCATATAAATATGTAAATAAAAATTCGAACTCACGATTCTGATTTGATCTGATTTTGTGAGTGCTTCGCTGAGTCTCCATATCTCTTCGCCCAAGTTTCTTGCCCAAGTTTTTACTCTGGAAACAAAATTCAAGTAAAATATTCAGCAAATTAATGTGCCACTCAGTTATGCGTTGTAATAATATGATATTCTACTGCATCGTCATGGCTCACGACACACCTGGTATTAGATTAGGTTAGAAACTATATCCTGAATCATTGCCTGCACTTTATTTATTTATTGCTTAGATGGATGGACCAGCTCACGACTTGGTGTTAAGTGGTTAACGGAGCTCATAGATATCTACAACATAAATGCCACCACCCAGCACGAGACATGTTCTAAGGTCTTAGTTTTTACAATACAACGACTGTTGGCCCTTCAAACCGAAACGCATTACTGCTTCATTGCAGAAATAGGCAGGGTGACCACAAAACGTCCTACGATCGCCTACCGCCATTTGCTAGCAATGGAGCGTATTCTTAGGACGCATAATAATTATCATTATTTTGCATATTTATGTCGCGAAGCACTCATGCGATTCAATTTGAAAGGACAGCTGTTATACTATAAAATTGACACTTCAGACTTGTCTATAAATTCCGGTAAACGCTTAACACCTGGTGGCCCATAATCTCGTTCACCCAAATGAGAAAAACAAAAGATCTGAGTTACACTCATATCAAGAAGAAGTTATACTTCGAAACTAACAATATTTCATCATAAATACAACTAAACAACAATACAATTTTCCTACAAAACAGAATTATATTTTACTCTCAGAAATCGATTAGGCAAAACTCGATCTCACGATCGGAATGCTCGAGAATTGGAATTGGATTATGACGTGAATATCCTAAAGTAATTATTGCTTATCCTATTTTCAGAACTGTTCAGTTCAGTTTAACGAATATTATGTTTTCAAACTAATATATTACAATATTAATATACTACTAATATATTATAACATTTAAGATCAGATTTTTTTTTATTGCTTATTTGGGTGGACGAGCTCACATCCCACCTCATGTTAAGTGGTTACTGGAGCCCATAGACATCTACAACGTAAATGCGCCACCCACCTTGAGGTATAAGTTCTAAGGTCTCAGTATAGTTACAACGGCTGCCCGGCCCTTCAAACCGAAACGCATTACTGCTTCGCGGCAGAAATAGGCGGGGTGATAGTACCTACCCGTGCGGACTCACAAGAGGTCCTACCACTAGCAGAAATAATCAACCGATTGTGTATTAAAATAACATTGTAAGGAGCCACAAAAAATATGGCCGATATTCCGGTAAAAATTTAATCGGTGCTCAAATATTAGATAAGGCTTTTCAATTATTAGGCAGAGCCTTGGAGGATTTCTTCTGACTCTAACAAGAAAACGACGTATCGTCAGAATCAATCAGAAATAAACATACAGACAGATAAAGATAGCTATGAAAAAGTGGTGACCTTAAAATTTTGCCATATGAGTTTTTGAATATTTTTTGTAACTAATGTTCGGCTGTCAGAGACTGTTTGCATTCCCGGTTTTATTTTGATCGCAATTACCGTAGTTAAAATACATATTATAAAAGGTAATATATATTATGAAACGTAAATGAAAAAGGTCTGTGTTTTTGACTTGCTAAGGTAATCTAGCTTTAGAGCAATCGTCGCACAGATTGGAAGAAAACCAGTCAGTTCACATCACGTACAAATTATTTACAGATGAACTAAAAATATACTGACAGCTTTTCAATCTCGAATATGCAACCCTAATCTCTCTCATATTACGGCTGACGCTATTCAATGTGTCACAACATACCGATTAGCTGTACCGATATTTACGTTGTAGTGGCACTAAAGTTACTTATCTAACCAATGTACCAACCATCGATGTATCGATCAAGCAAATTTAGTTTTATCGGCACTCGAAGCATCACTTTTAGCTTTATCTACAACGGAGATTGGTGGTTACGGGCATTTTATTTGGGGCGCGAATATTTTTAGAACATTTGTACTGCCTGCGATGGAACTCACGCGTTCAATCAAGAATCACTTGATTATTCAATGTAATTAATTGTATTTTACTTATTACTTGGAGAGACCAGCTGACGCATATTTCGCGTTGAGAGAAACCACAATTTCATTCCAGCATTCCACCTCGGAACGTGAAGTCGAAGCTTGATTGCACTGGCTTAGGAATATTTAGACAATACAATATGCTCTACCAATAGAACTCAATATGTTTATTGGCGGTAGGACTTTATGTGAGTCCGCACGGGTAGGTACCACTGCCCTGCCTATTTCCGCCGTAAAGCAGTAATGTGTTTCGGTTTGAAGGGTGGGGCAGCCGTTGTAACTATACTAAGAGCTTAGAACTTATATCTCAAGGTGGGTGGTGCATTTACGTTGTAGATGCCTATGGGCTCCAGTAACCACTTAACACCAGGTGGGCTGTGAGCTCGTCCACCCATATAAGCAATTAAACAAAAATGATTAAGGGAGTTGCACTTTATTCATTTACTGAACGCATTAAATTTGTAATTCTGGAATGATGAAACTCGCTCCATTAACCCGCTGTAAAGAGTTGCTTGTGTCCCTTTCTGACCATAAACTACGTATAATCACAAGTCAGTGAAGACACTCTCGTATTTATTATAGCTGATATACCCGGCGTTGCCCGGGTCATGCTATTTACCATGATAAAACTATCCTACGTGTTATAAACTATATGCGAAATTTTACCTAAATCCGTTACCCGATTTTCCATTGAGTAACCCATTAAATTTATTTACAGTGTTAGTAAATGTAGTTGAGATGTACATACAGATCGTACGCCCGATATCTTATCTATATCTATATCTATACTAATATTATGAAGAGGAAGATTTGTTTGTTTGTTTGTTTCGAATAAGCTCCGAAACTACTGGACCGATTTGAAAAATTCTTTTTCCATTAGAAGCCGATATTGTCCCTGATGAACATAGGCTACTTTTTTTAATTTTTTTTATTTTATTTTTTTGGTTTCATGTGTGTTTTAATGTTTCCGAAGCGAAGCGACGACGGGTCGCTAGTAAATCATATTTTTATGTCAAACTTCATTTTAAATAATATGCAGAAACGTATTAATTTAATATTTGAATATGCAACAACGTTGGATATGAGTTTACTCATAATTAAACATGTAAACGTTCAAACTTTGGTTTATTTGAAACTTTCGGAGAACAAACACCAATTATACAACAAAAGCTTCAAACTTTCGTTTTATATTGTACAGATTTGTTCAAAAATTCGTTGGAGTGAGTAAAAAGAAACGACGCGGTCTGCCGATTAACGAGGTTTATCTACTTAAGTTTTTTTTTTTTGTGTAATGCATTTTTTGTATAATTTTATATAATAATCGAAGATAGATGCCTCAATCTCTACGTGCCAAGTCCAATATCCCGCGGTAGGCTTAAAAAAGGCTGTTGAGTGTAGTAAAAGCGTATATGGAGGAGAATAACCTCACGCAGAAGGGTGTCGAAGACCGGGCAAAGTGGAGGAGGAATTTTAGTAGGAAAGCGGACCCTTGGCACTAAACCAGGAAAACTCTAGGAAGAAGATAATAGCAAAATAACTCATGTAATAAATAATGTCCATGTAATAAATAATGCCATTTAATAACTCAGACCCGGGTAATTCTTGGTGCCGTAGGCAATTCTGTTCATAATTTTATATCTAAACATGATCACGTACATTATGCCTATCATAGAAAACAGAATAGAAAACGTAAACATACCTACACAAGTTTTAACTAGCTGTTTTGCTCGTTCGAATGCTTAGCGTCCGTACCTCTCCCTCCGGAAGGCTTTCGGGACGCCGAAGAGGTATTATTAATGGGTGCTATATTGTATTAGAACAAAGAATCTTCAAAATGCTAGAAACATCACAAAGTTAGTACCGCCATACATCTTGAGGTACGAGGTCGAAGTCTCAATTATATTGTTCAACGATTCTGCCACCCTTCAAACCGGAAAACGTGATTGCTTCACAGCAGAAGTATGTTGGATAGTGACTTCTAACTTCCAGTGCCGCCTCACATTGCGTTTAATCACTTGTAAGTTCCGGTTGGCGATTAGAGTATGCCGATATAATACTCTCAAAGAATGCTGCTGCCCATTCTCCGGTGGATCCTTAACACAATTTAACGACACCCATCGGGTATACATTTTAGTGATGTTTAACGACAAAAGGAAGATCTTCCACCGAGCGGGTGATATTGCTCGGTAGACCGACGGTCCGAATGTTGTCGTTCGGAACTTGTATATATGCAAGCTCATCTTGAAAATGTCGTAAGCGAGATTCAAGCATCTGTCAAATATCTTGCGTTGTATGATGGCTACCCGCCACAATATTATTATTATTATTATTAATTCTTTATTTCAGTTTTGTTTTTTAAAACCATAACATTTTGTTAGTAGTAATTACTTATATCTATGTTAGTGACTTAAAAAATCTAACACATAACTCTCATTATATATATACATTTTAAACCATTACATTTTTTATTTTATTTATTTTTCTCCTTCCAAGTGCCTACTGCAAAGGCTATTGATCAGCAGTCCCTCGATCTTGCTCGATATGATTCTCAAAAGACTGTTGCCACTGTCACGAACTCGACGCAATAACGATGCACTTCTCTTCCGCATTATTGCAAAGAAGTCATCGGTGTGAGATGTCGCAAACATTGTGGCAGTGACAACATCATCCTAAACGCATTATTATATTGAACGCGTAGGGCATTGTAAGCTCTCCGCGTGTATGTGGTCCACAGACTACTGGCGTAAAAATTCTGGCAATAAGCTTTAAAAATTGTAAGTTTAACATAGCTATCGCAACCAGTAAATCTGCGGGCCAGCATATTGCATCTTACTATCAACGCCCTACGCTCCCTATCTATATCACAATCATCCGTACCATCCTCTGTTATCCAGTGACCGAGGTACTTGAAGCGCTTGACTTGTGTAAGCGTTGCGCCCACTAGCCAGATTGGAGGTACGTTCTCGTAAGTTTTGTTCTGCGCTTTGAACACTAGCAGTTCACTCTTCTTGGCATTGTACCTCAGCCCGTGGGACTCAGCATAGTTCTCACAAATTTTTTAAAGTTTCCTGAGTGCACTCATGGATGGGCTCAGCAATACCATATCGTCTGCATAACTAATATTGTTAAAAGAAACTCCATCGATCATGCAGCCGACACCCGCACTACTGAGCTCATCGATGAGCTTATTCATATATATGCTAAATAGCAAAGGTGAGGTTAGACCCCCCTGCCTCACACCACATTCTAAACGGTACGCATCAGAGTGCGCACCGGCCCATCTCACACTATTATTTTGATTGCCATACTAATACTGAAAATTTTTAATTAATTCAGGCGGCAGCTTTACTTCCCTAGCTAACTTATTCCATAGTAAATCATATCGAACAAGATCAAAAGCCCTGGACAGATCCAGGAAACATGCGTACACAGGCGTCTTCCTCCCAGTATAATACTGCACAGTACTCTTAAGTGTCATTATCGCAGTATCAGTCGATAACCCATTCCTAAAACCAAACTGCTTATCATTAAGATGCACTTGTTTATATGAATATGAATGTCAATACCTCTCTATAATTACTAAGTTTAAAGGTAATTAACATGAATGCATTGATATAGATTTAACCAAAATTTTTTTACATTTATTCAATTCAACTTGTCGGCATAATAAGTACATAAGTTTAATTGCACAAGTCATTCACAAATAAGCATTTTAACTCGTTTAATTTAAAACATAATACAAATGTTGTAATTTTACAGCACGATCCATTCATACTCTCACTACTTAATTTCCAAACTGTCATAAACAGAGCTGAAGTTCTATGCTGCTTTAAGTTGGCTTCGTGTAATTATTCTAGAATTTAAAAGATAACACAGCGTTGGAATAGTTGTTGCTGAATTATTGTTTGCTCCGGGAAATTCCATTTTATTTTAGTATTTTCTTTCGTATTCGAGACATCAGAAATGATATAATAAGAATAAATAAATAAATAAATAAAGATTAAGCCGCAAAAAAGGTTTTGAAATATATCATTTTATTTCGTTGTTGTTAAATGATACTGAGGGGTAAAAAGCTATTTGGTTTAGACGACATTTCGCTTAATACGCAACATTTACCTATGTAATTAAAGGACCGTTTTATTTGGTATTAGTATCAACAGTTTGATGTTTTGAATTTAACTTCAATTAGGTTTGCTGGATTGAAATAGATGAAGATATTTCTTTTTGTTATGATATTTTTTCCAAATTTAAAGTTTAATTAGTTACCCTGATATATTTCAAAAATGTCGCTTAAACCTTTAAAATTTTACTTTAAAATAACCTATCACTTCACGATAGTAAGCAGGAAATGTCATTCGCATGCCTGGGAACCTCTTTTCGTTGCTCTTGTCTTCGTTGGGTTTTGTTGTTTGTGGAGCTCATAGCCTGTCTGATGTGAAACGGTTACTGGATGCTGTATTTCGATATATCTGGATCAAATCTCAAGTACATTCTAAAATTGATTTTCCATCTTCAAACCGGATATATTCAATAGGAGTAGGTACCTACCCGTGCAACTTTCAATATTCCCTGCCATCAAAACTTTGGTCCAACGTAACAATTGGTCCAATGTTTTAGAATCCCACTTAGTCCAAAGGTAGCATTTGCGAAACTGTGAGATATCTGACACTTCGTTGGTTAATTCTAAACTTCTATGTTAATAATAAATGTAATAAAATAAATTCTTAATTTAAAAAAAAATCTTAATTAATCATAATTTAATGCTCATACAACATATTTTCACTTGCTTTTATTAGCTTTGAATGTAATTTGAATGTAATTTTCACTGACTCCAATACGTCTACAAACTTAAAAGAAATACAATAATTTTATAACCTCTCTCTAATATCAATCTAATATCAACCGGATAAAAAAATATAAAGGTAATTATTAGCTCGGTTTGCTATTTAAGGGTTTATTGTTATTTTAGATTATTACACATTTATGTGTATATAATTTATTAATTTATTATTCAATAATTTATTATTTAATGCATTTGTACTATTTACAAGCTCTCAGTGTTGTTAGTTTGTCAGCGAAATACTGACATTATTGATGTTGGTGACCGGGTCACCTTAAATCAAGGGAGTCAATCCTGTTAGCGTTTTCAATATCGGAAAATTATACAGTTTCGAAGAGAGAAAAAAACGCTATAAAAATCAGCGGAACGTTACGTCGGGAACCGTAGAATATAGGCCGATCAATGAAATCCCTTAATTAATGGAAAATACCGGTAGGAGGTAAAATGGCGGTAGGGCGTATTGTAAAATGGGTAGGTTATCCTGTTTATTTCTGCCGCGAAGGCTCGCCTTTATAGAAAACAATTGGCTATTTGATCTCGTGTCTCAAAGTGGGGACAGTGTGACTTTGGTGACCATGCCATGTGTGGGTCACAAAAGTCACATGATGACACCTAATGGCACCAGAAACTATTTAACACCAAATGTGACGTGAGCTCATTCATCCATCATTGAAATAAATAATACAAAACGAAAACTATCTATGATTAACTAATTTTCTAATTTTGATACGTGATTTTTGTGTTCATGCTAATTTTAATTAACTTACATAATAACCAAATTACATAATAACATAATTAATTACATAATAACCAAAATTTCACAAGTTACTGCGCGATATTAAAACATATTGGCTTTGGCGTCGTAAAGTTAATGTGCCATATTCCTTGTACTGTCTCACTAAAACACAATTCAGGGATCGGATTAACTCGGTAATTTAGCGGATTAAAGCGGAGATTACAATATATTGTTTTCAGATGAAGATTTAATCAATGGAAATATCATGAAGATCGATTGTGTTACCTATAAACAAGACACAAGTTTTTTTTTTTTTTTATTGCCTTTGTAGGCAGACGAGCATACGGCCCACCTGATGGTGAGTGGTTACCGTCGCCCATGGACTTCAGCAATGCCAAGGGCAGAGCCAAGCCGCTGCCTACCGCAAAATAATACCGCAAAATAAAGTTTATAATTCGTGTTTTTATTTTATTAATGTTAGTGAATTTGTTATTGCCGTTATCACACCTGAATTATACTGAAACATATGTATATGGAAAATAATTAAAGTAAAATAATAAATGGAAATAAAAGGAAAAATAAAATTAAACAAGAACGTCAATAGTTTTAAATAACCCTTAGTTTAAGCACGTATTCTATTGGCTCTTATTTTGAGAATTTATGATTGTACAGAGAAGATGTATTATTGAAGTCAGTATTAAAACCGACATTCCAATACATCTCGGGCATCAATCTCATATGCATGACGGCATCCAGATATTATGAGATTTATTGAATCCAGTACATGTCATCGCCAGACAGAAATTGAGGTCTATTACAGGAGGACATAAAACTGTCCTAATATCTTACGTATTATATTTTATACACAAAGTCCATGATTGAAGAAAACAATCGTCCGAACAACCTCACAAATATTATTTTATAATCTTGCCAAATCATAGGCACCCCAGAAACGTTTCTTGTATAATCAGTCGTTATATGAAATTGTAATTGAGTCGACTATTATCAAAGCCGGCCATGTGACTTTTGGATAATTATTGGTAAATCAGAAAAAACGAATTATTGACTTTGGAATACCATTGGCAGTCACAAAACTCTTCTGAACGACATCTTAGATAAATAACAGGTTAAGTATTAACCTTTATTTAATGCAGGTTTTGAACCGTATTCTTTGAAGGAGACCATTATATTCAAATCAATCTGTATTGAAATATCAATAATTTTTTTTTGTCCAAATGCACAGATTGCCACCTTTGATAATAGACGACTCAATTGTAATAAAGAAATTGTAAAAAATGTCTCAACTTTTCAATTAAAAATCGTAACCTTTTTGGATGAAAAGCTTCGATGCTTATAAATTTCTATATTAAACTAACACCTACATAACCGAAAACAGAATACGCTCTTCAAAAAACAAAATTTAAAACCAATAATTTTTTTATGAAAATGCTTCGTAAATAAATATCACAACCTTGACCTTTCAATAAACTCAAAGCTCAGGTACTTAGAAACTCAGACTGATATATTTTACATATTTCTTAGATTTACCGAGTAAATATAATTAATAATATGATTACCGCTTAAGCACCATTTAATTTTATTTAAATACAAAATCAAAAAATAATCGTAAAGTAATTTAAATTAATTTTACGGTTTAATCTCGCGTTTTTAGTGTTATTCTATTATTTCCAAAGTTTCGTATACTTTACAGTTTTCGTGGTCACGGACGACTCAGTTCGCGAAAATCGTAAAACGTAAAAATATTGAAAGAATCGTAAACTATTTCTTGCCATCGAATTCGTATTAGGTATAGAAAAGAAAACGCAAAACTTACTTTTTAACAACATAATATCAAATTAACGATAATTGGACTTAAGGAGACTTATGGTAACAAATTACTTTTGTTTTATACAACCGATAACATGGAGTTTAAAAGTTGGAACCCATGAAACCATTCCTATAGGTGTAAAGGCGTATTTTCAGCACACACAGCTGTCACACACGCACGCTACACTGCCAATTTCTACCGCTAATCAGTCAAGCCATTCAGTTTGTAAAATACCAATGCAATATAATGAGACTTAAACTTTGACGCTAAAGTAATCACTTCATACCAGTTAAGCCGTGAGCTATCTCTGAGAACAATTAAAAAACTTTAACAAACTAACTAGTGGTATCTTACATGTCAGCTCGCCAGGCTGGGACAGGATCTGGTGTCAGAAACAGCACCAAGAGGATCGTGAGCTTCAAGCATCGCATATTAGGGCCGATGACTCACACGCCAACAACGAACACTTCGCGTTAACTTTGCGAAACGCCTCGAAATTCACAAATATTTTACGAAGATAAGGCACGTAATTACTGTATTTTATTAAGGTATTAAGACACAAAACGACAATGTTACCCGTAAACTAGACGAAGCGTAACATTATTTTTGAACGAAATATCATAAGCTTTCGCCGGAGACACGACCAAGGCCATCACATAAACATTCACACGCATTAAATGCTTTCACCGTAATGAAGTTAAAAATAGTTTACTATTAGTTTTCGGTGGCGGTCCGTGGGGGTGAAACCAGCCCGTACGAAAACGGCGGCTTTACGTTTGGACGACGTTATACACGATTGTGTGATGAAGTGGAGTTGGGCTCAATGAGGGTGAGCTTTAAGACGACGGTGCGAGTCCGGATCGCGCGGCGCGTGTGTCGCTTTAGACGCACGTGCTGCGTCTATTCTGGGCGGCCCGGCGACGAGTCGGGCGAGCTTCGGGCGGAATCGAGCGGATACGATATAGGTCGGCCGCTGGACGACGAACGTATATACGATAAGCTGCAATACATAATATATTTATGCAACACAACACGGTTTAGGTTCAGTTGAAAAGTTTTCATATTAAAGATTTTACCATTTATATTTTTATTTTTATTTATAACTTTATATACTAGACAGTTAGTAATTTAGCCCATTTTTCTGTTTTGCTTCTTATAAAATGACCTTTCGAGAGGGGAAAATATTAAAAGGACGACCGTTCCAAAGGTGGGTAGACGACACAAAAGCCGTTGCAGGCTCTACGTGGAAGAGGAAATGCCACGACCGGAACTTATGGCTGGATTTGGGGGAGGCCTATGCGAAAGCAAAACAATCTTAGCCGATGTCAAATGCAAAGAAAAAAAAGAAGAAAAAAATTAATAGTATGTACCTAAATATGAATTGAGTTTGTTAATAAAGGCTTCTTTAATTTAATACTAGACAGTATTAAGGCGGTCTTAATGCCATAGGCATTCTCTGACAGTCTACCTTAGAGGGGTGCAGAGATGAGGTGTAGTGTGATAGTAATATTACTTAAACACATGTGTATATATATAACATACATAATATTTATAGATACAAATACTCATATTTAAATAAGTGCATATACATAAATATATACATACAAAAATATATATAAATAAATATTATCAATTAGATGACTCTGCTAACTCTCTGAGAAACAGTTTACGAACCCTCGTCTTAAACGCTTCACGTGTAGTGGCCGACCATTTCAGTAAATTAATTGAATATTTATTGGAAAGTCGATACTTTCACTGAATATTTGCGAAAAAAACGTTCAATATTTGTACAAATTCCAGTGAAAGGTGAATTATATTTTGAAAACATTAAATCGAAGAGTAAATAATATATCACATTTAAGTGATGCTTTTATGTAATTTGAACTTTTGCCGGAAATCTGTAAATAACTTTACCGGCATCATCTGAAAAAATGTCTGAAATCTGCTAATAAAATAATAATATACGTCTTCCTGTATATCAACGCTTTTTATTTCCCTTTTACCAAATATTCTTGTGCTGATTTCGTAGTATTTCTCGGATAAAGCTCCAAACTCAGTAATTTATACTGGAACTTTCTAACTTCATTGAAAGTTGGCAATTTTGGGTGGTCTGTTAAACATGATTTAGTGTCAAACTTGTTTGACAATTTATGTTTGGAATCGAATTTTATTTTTAAATGGTCCATGATTAGGCGAGCTCACATTCTGGTGTTAAATTCCCACTAAAGCTCGCAATGTGAAATTAATTTCAAATCATTTAATACTTTTTTCGATTTTCCCGGGTCATAACAAAAAGTACTTTAACTGATTAATTTATTATCATTATACCTTTTCCGATGCTTAAAATGCTTTCCGGCTGTCGACAGTTGACCACGTAAACTGTAAACTGTTATATGTCAGTTAACAGTCAGATTTTCAAATTAATCAAATACTTAGCACTAGTGTTTTGACTTTGACTGGAAATATATTCTTAGTCCTATCTTCTCACTGTCTCGCTGCTCAATGTGCTTATTTAATTCAGAACACGACACATCTACGTGCTGTCGTTTCGACCGTGTTATATTTGTAATTGAAACATGTAGTAAGTAAGTAAGTAGTAGTAGTAACAATTGAAACATCTCGGTAAACGAGTTACTTATGTGACTCTCTCTGATCCATAAACTACCAGTCGAATTGTATATCCTAAGGATTTCACGAGGCGTAACTACATATTATTAACGCTGTAATCACTGACGATCTTGTAACTTCTTCATTTTCTATATCGTTCCCTCACTAATGTAACTATGTAACTACTGATCTTGTAACGGGTGACACGAAAATTGTAACTAAGTACCGCTTTGTAGATCCATTTACTTTATTATTATAAAATTTTCGACGGACAATGAATAAAAAACTCATTGAATGATTAAATATATTTTTACCACAAGAATGTCTGTCGTTATTATTTATTAAAAGCAATGCTCTCCAGTCATTATCCGACTTTGGTTGAACTTGAACTTGTTGAAATTAAAATAAGTAATACAAAAAAGTTTTTCTGGTTCAATAGAAGAATGACAATAAAAGAAAGTTTTGTGGTACTTCGTATTACACAAGTAACATCATTTGTTAAAAACGGAAAGAAAAGTTTCCGAAGAAAACATGACGAGGTCAGCATTAAAAATGTAAGGACTCCCTAAAGGTTCCTGAGTGCTCTGGCTTGAGAATTTACATAATGAACTCTTCAATCAATAACTAAGTTTATAATGTAATCTCCCTAAGACCGATTATATTTACTTTAAACAGGATGCCACTAATTTCAGACAATATTTTGATTTTGTTATTCTAATCTATTTTATTCTTGTAAGTCGATGTATGCGATATTTCGCTTCAGTTTCATATTAAAAAAATAGAAGAGGTTATCCATTGGACGTGTTTTTTAAATCTTGTCGACTTTAGGTTGTCAATTTTTTTTTGAAACGAAGTTCCTTAAGTGGCAATGCGGAGGGGTATCCTAACCGGGAAAAAACGTCCGTAACGTAAGATTTTTATTATTTATGTATAGTCTTAGTATGATGGCTATACAGTGTCTGATGTATATATAGACTACGTGATGACGGTTATTATTAATATTATTCATATAAATAGCTGTTTCTTTGTATATTATGATAATATATTTTTTATAAATCATTGTGAATAAAATAAAGTTGATAATTTTGTGAAATAGTTTATTTATTTTTATCAATAAAAAAATCATAATAAAAAATGTATACTCGAATAATTATTTTCTAGAAACCTCGAATAGAACTTAAAATTAATATTTTTATAATAAGGAACTTCGTTATCCGGTGTCCCACGACACCACACATCTTTCTTTTTTCATTCAATTTGCCTTCGTCTTTGCGATGCTAACTTCAGTTGCAGACATTGATGACCTATTAAAAGCAAGACAAATGCTCCATCACATCTCAGCGGCTTTTAAACGCTTTTTACCGCTCATATACCTTTACTGGTGGTAGGACCTCTTGTCATTCTTGTGAGTCCGCACGGGTAGACGGGCCACCACCGTGCCTGCTTCTACCGTGAAGCTGTAATGCGTTTCGGTTTGAAGGGTGGGGCAGCCGTTGTAACTATACTTGAAATATCAAGATGGGTGGTGCATTTGCGTTGTAGATGTCTATGGGGTCCAGTAACCACTTAACACCAGGTGGGCTGTGAGCTCGTCCACCCATCTAAGCATTAAAAAAAGCACGTATTTTTGATATAGTTTTTGGTTAACCGTAAGCCTTCTGTAATATTTTCAGTGACTTCGAACACCAAATTCTATTGGCGATGCAAAATTAAAGACAAACTCATTGTTCGATATCTTTATCCATTGAGAAATTCTCAATACTCACTAAATATTGTCACTAAAAACCGCAGTATATTTAATCTAAATAAAATATGCTACTCAAGCTCCACCCCAAAATGAAAAACCAATGCTAATCGAACAACAACAAAAAAATTAATTTCGAACCATAAACAAATCATCCATTCCCTGTCTTTTTTTTAATATTCTAATATCCATATTTCCTGGGTTCTTAGACCTCTTGAAAGTAAATTTTTTTTTGCCTTCATTCCAATTTACTCGTCACGTGTCTTAAGCTCAGAATACAGAAAAAACGTTTTTTTCTGTATTCTGAGGTCTTAAGATAGTCGTTACGTTGTGAAGTATAAAGTCCGTGATCTCATTCACCCACCTATACAATAATTAAATAAAAAATTGCATTTTCGTTTTAATTTTAAAATACAAATTATCAAAAGTACGAAAAGACCAATATTTTCGAACATTCTGTCCTTTAAACAAACAGAATTCAAATTAAATTCGAACCCACTAATTATCGAATCAAATGACACTTAAATCTGTCTAAAACATATGCATAGAAAAAACTTTAATACTGTATTATCTATGATACCACAAACACACCGCCACGTACGTAGGTAGGTAAATTTCCCATTTGTAATGAATACATTATGGCGCACCCTTGCATGATCCAAATAAAACGAGGGCTGTAAAACCTCCACGAATACGCTAAATGAAAATTTAATCATAGAAACACATAACCCAACTCCCACGTTGCTATAAAATTAATTTCAGCGAACTATTTGAATATTTATATTAAGTGCATAAATATATTTAATAAATATTTTTATTATATAAAATTAACATAACTTATTAATTAATGGTACGTTAATAGGAAATTGAATGCTCTTTTTTATGCTTAGTGATTGTAGGAATGTATGAGTGACCTCAAACCCAAGTCAAACGAACTACTAGCCTTCAAAATACTGTTAGATTTTTAGTTCGTAAGCTAAAAAAAAAAAAAAAAAACATGTTTATTTAAACTAGTGGCCCCGCAGTAGTCGAAATTCGACTATAATTAATTGAAATTATTAGTTTAAGCATTATTATGGTTCTATTGTCAAACACTATTATAATTCGATAATATAATCACAATATTCGCCAAAACTGCACTATAGATCAATAATATTAAATACAAACAATATTAATCTATTTTCAATTCGACCACAGACTTTAAAAAATAACAAAAGTTTCCCAATTGACAGTTAACAAAGAGTATATTTTTATGTATGTGTTGTGTCAAATACATGGTAGTGTGTTTAATGTTTTCTTTATTGATTTAAAGTATCTTTTATGCATTATTTAAAAAAAATATTAGCATTGTGCACTTCTTCTCTATATTCTCTATAAGTGTGGAAAATTTCTTACTCCTCCGTCCGCGCAATTTTCGTAAAAAGGGATACAAAGTTTTGCTTCACGTATTAATATATAAATATTAGACGGTAGTTAGTATAAATTAAAATG
The DNA here is from genome assembly GCF_030269925.1 of Bombyx mori. Lineage (NCBI taxonomy): Eukaryota > Metazoa > Arthropoda > Insecta > Lepidoptera > Bombycidae > Bombyx > Bombyx mori. Next base: position 13,931,306 of record NC_085111.1, read on the forward strand.
TCTACGAACCCATACGAAGACAACGTTATACGAAGCCAAAATTAGTCGATTGCCTCTTTCCAAACGTCGATGTGCAATATTTATCTCGCTCAGTCGCAACACAATAAAAAATGATAAACTTTTATTTCAAGACATCATAGGCTCATAGTGTGCCAGTATTACAAATAACTTAAGAACTCCTCCTAGACACAACCCGCTGAGTTTTTCGCCGGATTTTCTCAGTGGGCCGCGATTCCGATCCGATAGTAGATTCAGCGAAGCACTGCTCTTGCTAGGGCTAGTGTTAGCAATTCTCTTAGGCTGAGCCCGTGAGCTCCTCTACCGGTTCGCGCAAAGTTGGAATAGGCTCTTAGGCTACCAACGATTAGGTAGGGAAACAAAATTAACTAAAAACTATATTAACCATCGCCCTGCCTAATTCTGGCGTGAAGCAGTGATGCGTTGTAACTATATTGAGACCTTAGAACTTATATCTCAAGGTGGGTGGCGCATTTACGTTGTAGATGTCTATGGGCTCCAGTAATCACTCAACACCAGGTGGGCTGTGAGCTCGTCCACCCATCTAAGCAATAAAAAAAATAAAAATTTAGTAAATAAATATTTTAAAGTAAAGTGAATCAAGTCAAATCCATCCCTGGCAGCAAGCAGCATATAGAACATGCAAGTTGAACCTACCTAAGGTTGATCCATTCAGCCTTTCTGCTAATCCACTCAAGACATTGGTGCATTCCTCTACTCTACACATAATGGATGTCACCTTTTTGGGCATAATCGCGAAATACTCATAAGTGTGTGCATCGGCAACCATACACTACAATAAGGTAGAAGTCGCAACAACGCCCTGAAGGTATTATTGTATTGTGTAATATATTTATTGTATATCCCTAACATCACTACATAGTATAAAACAAAGTCGCTTTCTCTGTCCCTATATCCCTATGTATGCTTAAATCTTTAAAACTTCGCAACGGATTTTGATGCGGTTTTTTTTAATAGATAGTGATTGAAGAGAAATGCTTATATGTATAATAACATCCATTAAATAGCGGAGAAATCAATAATAAATTACAGTTTCCGAAGCGAAGCGAGGGCGGGTCGCTAGTAATATCATATACCGTCAAGATGGCCCTCAACTGTACCCAACACAAAGAATCTACTTGAAACTTCAAAAGGGACAACAAGTACCAGACATAACTTTCCTTTTTGTGTAAAGGCCACTTGAAGCTTCTTTTCCCGTCGGAGTCCGTTAGCCAACGTTTGTGTTTTATCAAAGACAAAACTTTGTGAATTTGACTTAAGCTTCCGGGTCGTGACCGTATAGGTTTCATTTATACGCTGAACTTAAAAACTACTGGAACTTTAAATAACCATTTTAATATAGAATAAGTCTGAGACTAAAATATATGATTAATTACGAAATGTGATTTAGATATATTTCATTCAGATTTGAGACTCCGGTCCGGAGACATGACGTTCAAGCATCAGCCGTTAATTACAACAGCTTCCCTACCAAACTAACCGAAACGTAACACTATTTCGTGGAAGCAACGGGTAAATGGTACCAATAATATTATGCAGTAACTAATTTAGAAGTAAACTTATTATTCATAGAAAACGCAGCTGTGTGACGTTAGAATTATTCCCAGTCCTTAGTTTCCTTATTCATTACTCGATATTTGAGGAATTAGCTGTGAAGTGTTTAGATCTTCAGGCGCCACGTTGAAAATGGGTGTACCTCAGGGTTCCATTTTGGGTCCTTTTTTATTTCTAATATATATAAACGATTTGCCTAGTTTTATTGAGTCCCGACACGAGGTCGTATTATTCGCAGATGATACATCTTTATTATTTAAAATTAAACGACAATTACAAGTCTATGACGAAGTGAATGATGCGATTTCGTGTGTGGTTCATTGGTTCCGTATCAATAACCTATTATTGAATAGTAAGAAAACGAAATGTATTAAATTTACTTTAAAATGTATTAAATCATCTTTAAATGTGAGACAAGTAGATAGTAATGTAATTGTTTCTGAGGAATCATTGGAGCTTGTTGAGTCAACCGTATTTCTTGGTATAACAGTGGACTCCAAACTGCAGTGGGGACCTCATATTCATAAATTGGCGAGTAAGCTTAGCTCTGCAGCATACGCAGTAAAAAAAATTAGAATGTTAACAAATGCGGACACGGCCCGTTTAGTTTACTTTAGTTACTTCCACAGTGTCATGTCCTATGGCATTTTGCTATGGGCCAATGCGGCCGATGTAGAAATGATATTTATTCTGCAGAAAAGAGCTATACGTGCTATTTATAACATGCACTCAAGGGAATCCCTGAGGGAAAAATTTAAAGAAATTAAAGTTCTCACTATGCCATCCCAGTACATCTTTGAAAATTTGATGTATGTTCGTAAACATATTGAGGAGTTTCCTAAGATGTCGGACATACATAATAGAAATACTAGGAACAAACACAAGCTTGTTGTGCCGATGAGTAGGTTACATAAGATACGAAATTCATTCGGGTGTTTGTCTGTGCGCCTGTACAACAAAATCCCACAAGATGTTCAGAACCTACATATACATAGGTTTAAGAAAACTATTAAAGAACATCTGTGCAATAAAGCTTACTATAAAGTCAATGATTATCTAGAAGATTGCACAAAGTGGGAATGAGTTGCTCGCTCCGGGAATTTCAATATTGTAAAATTGTTATGTTATAATAACTTATTGTAATATGAATATTTAAAAAAAAAAAAAATATATTTAAAATAAAAATAAAAATCTAATATTAAAAAAAAAAAAAAAACATGCCCGCTGAGTTTCTTGCCAATTCTTCTCAGGACGGAGGCTAATTCTTGTGAATTGGCGGTAATTCTTTTGACGTTCAATAAGTATGTACTTTCATTTATGTTGAATAAAACTTTTTGATTTGATTTGATTTGATTTGAAGGCGCCGCCCAACAAGGCCAAGACAGGCGTCTCGAGGGCGGGTTGCCAATGACATAGACGCGTCACACTGGCGCCTACATACCCGTTATTCTACATATTCGTTAATACCGATCAGCGAAAGCAATTTGAATGTCTTTTATAAATTATTGGTTAGATAATATAGGTTCAATAATCTTCAAAATTACTACGTCAGGAATTGATGGAAAATTATATTCCATACCCCCGAAGATAATATGGCAAAATATTTGCTTTTGAGGAGTTAGGTACAAAAATAATAATTTGTCCATTTGCCACTACGAACGGATAATAGAAAAGCTGTAAGATGTATTTTGCAATTTGCCGCTGAGAAATTGAATTAAATAAATTAAAGTAAATACTGGACTTGTGGAGAATGTTCTCGATAATTCTAGGGATGTCGTATCGACTATAAAAACGTGACGTCACGAAGGCAGTTAATAATCGGAACTACTCGAAGCGAAACAGCGAACGGATCACATGAAGCGAAGGGGAAGAAGGTGAGGTGAATTGAGAAATTTAAAGTGTTCGTTAAGTGTTTTAAGTTAAATAGAGTTTTAATTTGCACTTCGGTAGAATTTTTATTTATCCCGAACCCCAGCGCGTAACATTCAAATTCAAAATTTATAATTGTAAAAATTAGTACCTAATTTACCTGTTAGACTATACATAAAAAGCGAATCCTCACTAACAAACGATTAATAGTCAGAAAAACTGTTATCATTAAAATCCTTTGTTAACTATCTAAAACAATGATCGAAAACGTTGTCAACCAAAAGAGCCAAATATAAATAACACACAATTGAAATTTATTCAAAGAGCCATTTTTTTAAATAGCTAGGTATATTTTTATAGCCTTATGTTTCAATAACGTTTACTCGTCTCATACAAGGCAAGATAATGGAGTAATATTCGGGGCCTAATATTTTGCGAAAGAGCCGTAACCGAGGAGTCAAAGGGCCGTGGGTTGCGTATTACCCGGTAAATATTTCTTATTGAATGGACCAAAGTCGTCAATCTCACGTATTTTTTTTACCTCACTTTCTAATTACAACTTCCTACTTGGACAAAGAAGCGCCCCAGCTTGAGAAGTAGACAATATAGTAGTACCAATACTACCAATACAGTTGATGATCAAACATAGTCTCAACGTCATCCCTGAACCTGAATACTTATCATTTTTTTTCTTAGATGGACGGACTATCTTCCCGGCTTTCCTGGAGTTAAATGCTTACCGGAACCCATGGACAGCAACAACGCTAATGCCACTGACCACCTTGACACTTGAGCTCTAAGTATTGCAGTATAGTACAACGTCTGCCCCAGCCATCAAACGGAAAAGCATATTACTGTTTTACGCGGAAGTAGGCAGAGTGGTAGCTCCTACCCATGCAAGCTCACGAGACGCCCAGTAAATACGCAAATTATATTTTTAGCGATAAGAAATGTCACTAACAATCCATTCTAAATTGGTGGTAGGCCCTCTTGTGAGTCTGCACGGGTAGGTACCACCACCATGCCTATTTCTGCCGTGAAGCAGTAATGCGTTTCGGTTTGAAGGGTGGGGTAGCCGTTGTAACTATACTTGAGATCTTAGAACTTATATCTCAAGGTGGGTGGCGCATTTACCTTGTAGATGTCTATTTGCTCCAGTAACTATTGAACACCAGGTGGGCTGTGAGCTCGTCCACCCATCTAAGCAATAAATTATTCATTGCCCATCGTATCGCACTTTGTGTTAAATCGATAAGTATAATTTTCTGATAGTATAGTTTATACGTAGAACCCACGTAATTTGCGCTGTAGTAGTTTTTTTCTGTATTTATTGGTAGACTGTAGTTCACAGCTCATTTAGTATTAAATGTTTATCAAAGATCGTGTATGACAATCCACGTCTACTGGTATTTTTACATATCTTATAGTTTATACATATTATTATGTATGTAATTGAACCATAATCAATCACCTTAGGACTATCTTTAGTTTTTTCATTGTCATTATGAAAAAGTATTTCCAATATTTTATTATTAATGTCCTTAAAACTCATAAACAAAATGAAAAAAAATTAAATTGGTTGACAAACAGAGAAGAGAACGATAGGTACTTAATGTTTGTGCATATTAATATAGCCCGGCCGCGCGTAACTAGAATAACCCCTTAGGATAACCAGGTAGAGAAAAAATATGTATATAAGTATATAAACCTAATCATAACCTAACTACCCGGTATCCGGCGAATACCTATGTTGCCTTCAGGAATTACAGGAAGAGATAGTGCTATTCTAGGTCATCGCGTAACCGAGTTCATATGCGGCATACATATGTATGTATGTGTAAAATCCTGATACCAAATATCAATAATTCTTAATCAGGCATTCCATTGTTATACGAGAATAACATGCGTTTTCAAGTAATCTAATCTGAAAAAATAACACACAATAACAATACACGGATTGCCCATTGTTACTAATGATTAGGGAGCTTGAGTACTCTAACGCGCGGTCCAAATTCGATTACCGATTATAGCCTGTGTCACGATTAAAAATAATTGCCATTCCAAGTTTTTAATTGAGACTTTTCTTGTATCAAATTTATTTGTGTATACAAAAAAATTTTTACGGTTACTTTACATTAATTAAATACAAAATACTTTTTTGAGCTTCTCCTTCTAATATCCAGTATCCTTTTGGTATTTTTGTGTTCCAACTAAAGAACCATTTATTTTAATAAGGGCAGCAGAAGGTGAACTTTTTCAGTGTAACACAATTACTTCTGTAAAATCTACAGTACATTTTTCGGTTTCCTACAGTCTATCTAGTTATGTCAGCGATTTTATTCAAGAATTATACATTGGGATTATAGTTATAGATAGGAAGTTAGAATCTCACTTTATTTTGTACGGTATGTCGTTTTGTACTATTTGGCTTTTGAAACGGAATCCTCTTCACAGTATTTATTTAGCACTATGACATGTCTTTTGAAACGTGGTTTGAAAGGGGTCTTAAGCCGTTGGCCGTGGCTCAGCTATGCCCCTGGCATGGTTGCTGTCCATCACCGTCGGTAACCACTAATCAAAGTGGGGGTTATGCTCATCTGCCTTCTAAGGCTTACTATATTAATGAAATATTGTGTTATATCAACCTCATAAGAGCACTACTAGCATACAAGTGAAGGATGAGAAAAAAATATTTGGAAGTCCGATATCAATAAATAGAATTAAAAGAATATATCGAAATTTCTAAGTGACATAGTTGGTTGGTGAAAAATTTTAAACAAAAAAATATATGAAACTATTCTCAAAACAATTTAATGAAGAAAAAAAAATGAATAAGCTTTCAGTAAAGTAGTCGTTTTTGAGATTATTTTCGGTTACAAGTCGCAAGTACATAAAAGTGAGTACAAGCATAATATTGGAGTAATATAATATATTGTACGAGTATATTTGTAACTGATTTGTATTTTACCTTTTTAAAGAACAGCTCAACTACAGGAACATTCGCTGTGTGTAATCGGACACACGTTTGCCATGTTTTATGACATCGTCTTCTCGCAACGAGACGAGGCAATGAAATCATATAACAACCGTTTTGATATAACAACCCTTTTTCATCGGATATTACGAGCTGCGGCTTTTTAAATAAAGGGTGACTCACTTGAGCATAAAATTGACGCCTCCACGAATTTGGACGTAACGACATTCTGCCTTTGGTTCATATCGCTCTGAATATCATACTGTTTCATAGCAATAACTCTTTCAAAACATTGTTTCATGGCCTTATTAACAAACAGTAGATCAAATTAATAATAATAAACGTCTCACATTCAACGGCCTGAACCTAGGATCCTCTCCTTTGTTTTAGATACCAAATGCACACGTAGGAGATAAGAAAGAATTCACCCAGACCCCGAATAACAAATATCTATAATATAAGTAGATAGAACTTACTCCAGTAAAAATGTCTTGCTAGGGTCAGTGCTAGCAACACTCCCCGTTTGAGCCCCGTGAGCTCACCTACACGTCAAGGAGAAGCTGATATAGCCTCTCAAGACTATCAGCATAGGTAGGAATAAAAAAAGATATAAGGTCACCTTCCACAATTTTACTAGATTAAAACCCTATTAAAAATCTAACTAGGCAACAAAAAATTGTATGCTTAATGAACTTGCTATGTATTCTAAATTCCGACAACATATCTGAAGCATTAAAAATCTGATCGATCAAAATCAATTGCACTAAATGTGCATAAAGTTTTTATGACATTTCAGCTTTCCCAATACCGGAAGCAGACACTGCAGACAATATGGCGGCAAGGAAAGGGTTGTTAAAAAATCGTGATCCTAAGGGGAACGGGGCGAGAATAACAACAGCTGCGATAGGGTGGGAATACAACGAGATCTAAACTTGATAATATAATAACACAAATGTCGGCCTGAGAGATCGACTACAACTCAAATTCTAAGTTTGTATTGCGTACAGATAAGTGCTATCACCAACAATATTAAATAAACTATAACTAATATAAAAAGTTTAATTTTAGTAAAATGCTATTTAGAAGGAGAACACGACACAATACCGATCTAGTCTGAATACAGACATATTGGTGTCGAATGATATTTGATGCTTTAAAGTTACGAAAAAAGACCTTTGAAGATACCGTCGGAAAGAACCTGAACCATGGAAAGGGTTTTCAATAAAGATAAAGCACTTAGAAACTACTCCAAAACTTTGTTTTTGCCTACCTATTGCTAGTAGCCTCCTGATTATGGAATGTAGGCTCAGCCTCGGAGACTTTGTTAACACCTGCCCTAGCATGAGGCGGTGATTCGCCACGTGAATCTACCACTGAATCTACCACTATATCGGAATTGCGGCTTACGGAAACGATCCGTCGAGACACTCAGTGGGCTGTGTCTGTGGGTAAATTTTCACGACGAACCCTTCGACGCGTTCGACGGGAACGGTGACCGGTACTTGAAATGTCTAAAAGCACCAAGAGGGAGGATACGAAATAACTTTTTTAAGACAACGGTGACTGTTTTTTGTTTGTTTGTCTGGATCTGGTATGTAATTTGCAGCGGCCACGATTTTTATTGGTGGTAGGACCTTTTGTGAGTCCGCACGGGTAGGTACTACCACCCCGCCTATTTCATTCCGTGAAGCAGTAATGCGTTTCGGTTTGAAGGGTGGAGCAGCCGTTGTAACTATACTGAGACCTTATAACTTATATCTCAAGGTGGGTGGCGCATTTACGTCGTAAATGTCTATGGGCTCCAGTAACCACTTAACACCAGGGAGCTGTGAGCTCGTCCACCCAAGCAATAAAAAAGGAAGATGTCTATGGTTTAGTCCTGCTTCCGAATCGTCAAAACGGATAAAAGTTCGAATAATCGTTAGTTTTTAGTGAAAACGCAAGTGATTTCAATTTTTTATTTATATAAATTAAACTTGCACTCGGTGTACATCCAGGCTATTCGGGAAGTAATATTGACGGACAGTACTGCGTACATATGTTTCCGTGGCTACAGGCTACAGTCGCCGCCGAGCGCGCGATCCACACGCTACACTCAAACAAAAATGTAATTAGCCCGCTTCACGCAGCAATAACAATTGACACTAAAAATACGAAATGTGCAAAAACGTCGTCTTAATCCCCTTGAAATCATCTGTGGATCCAGGTAATGATTTTTTTTTACTTTCGCTAAAATTAAATTTTGTAATAGGTATGATCAGTTTTTTTTCAATTAATCGTGTATGAAATATTTCCTACTAATACAGTTTGTTTCAAACATACAAAAAAGTTTCGAAATATAAATAATAAACTAAATTATATAATACAACATTCGATTATTATAAAAACACAATAATACGCAGAGAGTTAAATCAAACAGTATCCTACAAAAGTTTTTAAATCTCAAAATATATTTTTAAACCAAACCAAAACAATATGTATTTGTCAATAGAATTTTGAAATATGAAATTTGTACATTATCTATCTCATGTAATGCAGAAGGACCTAAACGCATCAAACGAAACTAAATAAAGATGTTTTTTTCAACACATTTATACGTTATACTTTCCGTAATAACATTAAATTTGATCTCATAAATTCTAAAGTAGTTATTCGAATTGTAGGAAATTGTAAGCACAAAATTAAACTGCACATAGGTATTGTGTTTAGCCCTCAAAAAATAGCTTTCGTTGTTAAATTTTGATGTACCGCCATATTTTGAAACATCCTATGCATAGAATATAAGGTTATTTTTAATGCCTTAGTAGGCCGACGAGCATACAGCTGACTGGTGATGAGTGGTCATTGTCTCTGATGGATCTCAGAAATTCCAAGCTCGCACAGTTAATTCGCAGTCTACAGCTGAATATTCTATCGACTGATTCGACTATACCGTAATTTGAATGCTATGATAGCTTTATTCAATTTTTGAAGTCGTCGTGGCCTAAAGGATAAGACGTCCGGTGCACTCGTGTTGAGCTATGAACCGATGTTCGAATCTCAGGCGGGTACCAATTTTTCTAATGAAATACGTACTCGACAAATGTTCACGATTGACTTCCACGGTGAAGGAATAACATCGTGTAATAAAAATCAAACCCGCAAAATTATAATTTGCGTAATCACTGGTGGTAGGACCTGTTGTGAGTCCGCACGGGTAGATACCACCGCCCCGTTTATTTCTGCCGTGAAGCAGTAATGCGTTTCGGTTTGAAGGTTGGGGCAGCCGTTGTAACTATACTGAGATATTAGAACTTATATCTCAAGGTGGGTAGCGCATTTACGTTGTGGATGTCTATGGGCTCCAGTAACCACTAAACACCAGGTGGGCTGTGAGCTCGTCCACCCATTAAACAAAAAACAAAAAATATATATTTTGAAGCATCCTATGTATGGAATATAAGGTTCTTTTTATTGCCTTAGTAGGCCAACGAGCATACAGCTGACTGGTGATGAGTGGTCATTGTCGATGGATTTCAGAAATGCCAAGCTCGCACAGTTCATTCGCAGTCTACAGCTGAATATTCTATCGACTGATTCGACCATGCCGTAATTTGAATGCTATGATAGCTTTTTTCAATCAAACTACGCCTAACACGTCCTATTCGCAAGTAAATTTACACAATGAAGGATCACCGCTGTATACAAATTAAATCCGGACGTAATTCATAAGTTTGTGACTTCAGGTAGCAGTACTAACATGGAGTCTTCCCTGAGTTCTTGTATCTAGTCAGTTAATACAAAGTTGACCGTGAAAGAGACATCTACCGTCATCCCGTCAACCGATATTAAAGAATTAAAAAAAAATCATTTTTTATGTGCTTAAAGTGAAATCAAGGACGACATCCACGATGAAGGAAAATATAATCAAACTCGCGTAATTTTAACCGTTACAGCAAGTAAAAGCTGCTAGTTAATAGTGAACAATGTCCTACCATTCCGGCCGAAAAGCAGACACGATTTCCAGTTCGAAAAATAGTACACAATCAGAGATTGAAGTTAGTATTTCTCGAACATTTGACGTGACTTGTGAATCATATATGGCGTTTAATATTTTAAAAAAGGTTTCAAAAGAGTAAATATAATCGCTAACTTTTTGCATGGGCGGAGCATCACGGTCGTTGTATATGGTGACTGTTCTGATACCATGACCATTAATGCTGGCGTTCCACAAGGTTCGGTGCACTCCCCCACGCTTTTCATCCTGTATATCAATGACATGCTGTCTATTGATGGCATGCATTACTATGCGGATGACAGCACGGGGGATGCGCGATATATCGGCCATCGGAGTCTTTCTCGGAGCGTGGTGCAAGAGAGACGATCTAAACTTGTGTCTGAAGTGGAGAACTCTCTGGGGCGAGTCTCCGAGTGGGGTTAATCGAACTTAGTTCAATTCAACCCGTTGAAGACACAAGTTTGCGCGTTTACTGCGAAGAAGGACCCCTTTGTCATGGCGCCGCAATTCCAAGGAGTATCCCTGCAACCTTCCGCGAGTATCGGGATACTTGGGGTCGACATTTCGAGTGATGTCCAATTTCGGAGTCATTTGGAAGGCAAAGCCAAGTTGGCGTCAAAAATGCTGGAAGTCCTCAACAGAGCGAAGCGGTATTTCACGCCTGGACAAAGACTTTTGCTTTATAAAGCACAAGTCCGGCCTCGCGTGGAGTACTGCTCCCATCTGTGGGCCGGGGCTCCCAAATACCAGCTTCTTCCATTTGACTCCATACAGAGGAGGGCCGTTCGAGTCGTCGATAATCCCATTCTCACGGATCGTTTGGAACCTTTGGGTCTGCGGAGGGAATTCGGTTCCTTCTGTATTTTGTACCGTATGTTCCATGGGGAGTGCTCTGAGGAATTGTTCGAGATGATACCGGCATCTCGTTTTTACCATCGCACCGCCCGCCACCGGAGTAGAGTTCATCCATACTACCTGGAGCCACTGCGGTCATCGACAGTGCGTTTCCAGAGGTCTTTTTTGCCACGTACCATCCGGCTATGGAATGAGCTCCCCTCCACGGTGTTTCCTGAGCGCTATGACATGTCCTTCTTTAAAAGAGGCTTGTGGAGAGTATTAAGCGGTAGGCAGCGGCTTGGCACTGCCCCTGGCATTGCTGAAGTCCATGGGCGACGGTAACCACTCACCATCAGGTGGGCCTTATGCTCGTATGCCTACAAGGGCAATAAAAAAAAAATGATTCAACCCTCCAATGGATTTCAAGAGCAGTTATTTACTATGTGCTTGTTTTTTTTATTTATTGCTTAGATGGGTGGACGAGCTCACAGCCCACCTGATGTTAAGTGATTACTGGAGCCCATAGACATCTACAACGTAAATGCGCCACGCACCTTGAGACATAAGTTCTAAGGTTTCAGGTATATTTACAACGGCTGCCCCACCCTTCAAACCGAAACGCATTACTGCTTCACGGCAGAAATAAGCAGGGTGGTGGTACCTAACCGCGCGGACTCTCAAGAGGTCCTACCACCATTGTTTTCTATTAAGATCTATTAACTGTGGCATTTTCGCAAACTGTAACTAGTCAGGTCATAAGTATTGTCACACAGTAAAAACTTTTCTTTTAGAATGCTGGCCACAAAAAAGTTTATTGAATTCGAATTTCGAATTGTTCATGAAAATAAAAGTGTATACTTTTAGAATTTTACTCATTTTTAAATATGGAGTGGACGCTTAAAGAAGACCGTGTTGCAGTTATTGCGTTGCATCGTTGCGGTTACGCGCTAATTCAAATTTAAAACATACTGAAAAATTTTAATAGAACCAAAAGATTCGTTTATCGTACCATCAAACGATACAATGAAGACTCTAGTGTAGATGACAGGTCAAGAAGTGGTCGCCCTCGGTCTGTTAGGACTCCAGCAGTGATAAAAGCTGTGAAGGTGCGAATTCAAAGAAATCCCAAAAGTAAGCAGAAACTGTTGGCCCTTCAGATGGGGTTAAGTAGAACCACGGTGAAAAGGGTGTTAAATGAAGACTTAGGGCTTCGGGCATATCGAAGAAAAACAGGACATCGTTTGAATGCTCGTCTAATGGACCTGAGACTGAAGAGTTGCCGCGCTTTGTTGAAGCGGTACGCGAGAAAAAAATATCGGGAAATTCTGTTTCGGATGAAAAAATTTTTACCGTAGAAGAGAGCTACAACAAACAAAATGATAAGGTGTACGCACACAGTAGTGAAGAAGCGAGCAACCGTATTCCGCGTGTCCAACGAGGTCATTTTCCATCCTCGCTCATGGTATGGTTGGGAGTTTCTTATTGGGGCTTAACAGAGGTACATTTTTGTGAGAAAGGTGTAAAACCGAATGCAGTTGTGTATCAAAATACAGTCCTGACGAACCTTGTGGAACCTGTTTCTCATACCATGTTTAATAACAGGCACTGGGTATTCCAATAAGATTCGGCGCCAGCTCATAGAGCGAAAAGCACACAAGACTGGCTGGCGGCGCGTGAAATCGACTTCATCCGGACGAAGACTGGCCCTCCTCCAGTCCAGATTTGAATCCGTTAGATTACAAGATATGGCAACACTTGGAGGAAAAGGCGTGCTCAAAGCCTCATCCCAATTTGGAGTCACTCAAGACATCTTTGATTAAGGCAGCCGCCGATATTGACATGGACCTCGTTCGTGCTGCGATAGACGACTGGCCGCGCAGATTGAAGGCCTGTATTCAAAATCACGGATTTCATTTTGAATAAACTTTAGTGTCGTAAGAATCTATGTTTTGTTAAGTTCATTTTGGTATATGAATGGTTACATAATGAATAAACTTGTTTCAATTATTTTACATTAAACATGTGACAGAATTTATGACCTGACTAGGTAAATATACTGATCATGGTGATGGCGATAGGCGACAATTGAATACAGCCAAACTGATATTAAGACAAATTGTCTTCACTTCTGATTGTGCCTTGATGTTGCTTTTTAACCAAACTACCGAAACTAGATCAAAATTTGAATTTATAATAGTTCATCAACACCTCATTTGTTTCAATTGAATGTATACCACGTGAACATTCAATAAATATTTCTGGGAAAGACCCGGGCCACTTGTAAATTAAAAATCTCACCATTTGGCAATTCAACCAATTGCTTTAAATTACTTGTCCATTTATTGTAGAGCACAAATAATTCTATTGAAGACTGGAATTTTTTTGCGTCAATAGTCACTACTAATTGTTCGTGGGCTCTAATAGCTTACACAGAGTTATAATGTATCTTTTTTATTTTTTACGATTCACTACAGACAGAGAAAACAACGCACACCAAGACAAGTTGTAATAATCAAGTATATTAACCGCAATATCTACATATTTAGATATGCATATATGCAACTATTGTGATTGAGTTCTTAAAGTACAACGGGCGGTATAGTATTGAAACATAATAAAAAGAAAAACGTATTGTTTCATATTTATTTAATATATCATGCTGAATGAAATGTTTGAAATTTGCATTACAATATGTAGCTTATACTCGTAGTGTGAAACAAATGTACCCATAAATATGCATTTATACATATACAAAGAATGTTTTAATAGTACGTATGTACATCCTCATCGCATCGATGGTCAATATGCAGCAGAGAGAAATGAATGGGTTAAAAATGTATACAGTGGATATCACGTACCTACTATCAATTATACTATCAATTGATCGACTCGAGACCATGAACCGACACCTACTAGGTGAGCTCACGGGGCTCAAACCTGACGATGCTGCTAACACGAACCCTAACAAAAGCCGTACTTCGCAGAATCTACCGCCGGATCGGAAACGCGACCCACTGAACAAAATTTTAGCAAAGCACAATGTTTTCTTCCTTGTTCCGTTATTATTTTATTTTAATAAGACATTATTTCAACAAAATACAATATGACCTGCACGAGCCTTGAAATTAAAAATCAACCAAACTGTCTATGGACGGATTCTAATTCTAGTAGCTGTATAGATTTTAAGAACTAGCTCGTAGCGGTCTAGTCCGCGACGCCGCAGTGATAAGCCGAACGAGGGCACATGCGCACACAGCCTTTTATAAACATTGAACATAAGAATTCTACACACCGGTCGCTACAAAAGCAGAAATTTAACTCTCGGGCGTTCATCGTATAATGCATTTGTATAATCAAACGAATTCGCGACACGAATTGGACACGTTTTGAAATTCGAGACCTTATGATATCAGGAAAAATGAAGTTACCGAAATTGGATATCTGTAAGTCGACGTTGTGAACTTTTTATATGGCACAAGTATTCTTGCACTTAGCTATATGTGACGTGAGTGTAAAGTACAAAACCAATATTAGTTAGTCTTCGTTAATATTACACATAGCTCACACTCAGAATTCAGTAAATTATTGCAATATTATGATTCATATCTTTCGGAACTAATTAAGTGCACTGGTAAATAATAAATTATTATAATATATTGTATTATTTCGTAAATGTTTCCTCAAACTTTGAAAATTAATATTTAATATCATTTGTTACGGTGGTTGGCAGAAGACCACTAAATCCACCTGGTTTTCAAAGCTAAATGAATTAATATCATGACTTTTCTGCATTGAGTTTAGATTAGAAAATAAGATATTTAAAATAAATTTCTTGTATGGCTTAGTAATAATGAGTCAGATTGCCATGACTAGAACTAACAAAATTTTATGAAAAACAATGTTGTTTATGAAAAACAACAAACAGCCTTTCCGTCTGTCAATACACAAAAATAAACATATATATTATCGATGCCCAACGAAAATTAAACAAGCGCCTTCTGATTAATTAAAAAAAATATTTAACATTGCATTTAATACTCGTAGTCTGGCATAGACTATACAATCTAAAAAAAAACTATATTTTAATAGTCTATTATATATATATTTTTTTATTGCTTTGGTGGGTGAACGAGCTCACAGCCCACCTGGTGTTAAGTGGTTACTGGAGCCCATAGACATCTACAACGCAAATGCGCCACCCACCTTGAGATAAGTTCTAAGGTCTCAATATAGTTCAACGGCTGCCCCACCCTTCAAACCGAAACGCATTACTGCTTCACGGCAGAAATAGGCAGGGTGGTGGTACCTATCCGTGCGAACTCACAAGAGGTCCTACCACCAGTAAAATATGGAAATATGGAAGAAGGAAACTGTAAATTCATATAACCGTATTTAAACTCGAGACCGAAGGCTTTATCTTCATCATATTTGTATACATGTATAACAATACGTATAAAAATATTTTGTAAATAAATACATATTAGCAGAGAAAGTTAACGAAACCCGAATTCCCATCATCGCAAGAAAATAATCAGCTGCGTTGCGAATCCCTGCAAACATTACGAATACTAACAGTTCGACTTTTTTTTTTATTTCTATTTGCAAATCTAGGCCACGTGTAATTTTCTAAGAGATTCGGGTCAGGAGCACTCGGGTGCACTATTTAGAATATGTTTTGTTGTTTTAAAGAATTTAATAAATTTAATAGCATTTACCTCTTTTAAAATGTTTAATCGAGGAAAAAAATCTGTATAAAATTCATTTGCACCTTCTAAACGTTTGTATGAAATTGAAACTGAGTATGTATGAGTTACATATTACGTCTAATCCGCGTTGTACGAATCTGTACATAATATAATAATGATACTGTCAGCATTTGTTCTACTAATATAACAAACTAATAATAGATGTTTCCAATGTGAAATAGCACAAACTTATAAAATTCACCTGTATGCAACTCATATGGACTGAGCTTTTTTGGGGCAAAATAAACAAAATTTATGGATATGTAGGTTCTGAAGCACACGTGTTAAAAAAGAGCAACTTCCCTCCGTGACCCATGCTGGTTATTATTCGCTGGAAATTCCGGGGATTAAATTTCGCGGCGCTGTCAAAGTGGGTCTCGGATCGCCCGCCGAGGGAAGAGGAAGAGGTGCGCTCAGCGCGGAGCGCTTGCTACTTGCCCCAGCCCGCCCAGGTTGAACTCTGTTTAGACTCGGACGCGGGTTAAGCGACGACGGTTTTAATCGATTCAACCCCGATTTACCCTACCTATCGCCAGCAACGTTTACCTCACACAGGACACAAAAAAAAATACTTGCTTTAAATGAAAAGGAAGTCTTATCCTTTAGAACACAACTTCTTATAATTAATTTCATCATATATTTTTATTTGTATTTTCATTTAATAGCCCGCACGGTTACTTAGAACCGTTCTGCCTATTTCTACCTAGAGTCAAGCGTGCGGATTTGAAAGAGACCGTTGTTAAAATTTCGAACTCATGGGCCAAGTTAACCGACTTCACGTCGTGATATCTATGGGCTCCGATAACCACTAAACAATAAGGTCGTCAGTTCATTCTCCGAACTATTCTATAAAATGTCAAAGAAATCAAACCGGTAAATGTATCAATATTTGAGCAATTTCGGTTGGAATCTTATTCATTTAGTAAACGAGATAATGTTAATTTTGCAATGAGACATCCTTAAGATTTTCCTGTTTATAATGCGACCTCCATCCTGAATATTTGTCTCTAACTGAAATACAAATTCAATTGCATAGCCGTGGTTCATCTGTACTAGTTACGTGATAAATCCCGTGTGTCAAGGCTGCAGCAATAACGTGTCCCCCATAAGGCCACAGATCACTATCACGGAAGCTGTATTGTTAAGCCAACCGAATAAAAAACACAATGTCGATTTAAAAAAATACTACAATATTAATTGAATGAGAAATTATAATATATTTTCAGCTACATACTACACACATACATACTACGTAATTGTTTTTAGGTACGGAGTAGATACAAGAAATATAATTTCCTTAAAATAGGCTTTTTATATTATATGTACCTGAAACATCTTTCAAAAGCATCTTAACATTTTTTGTGTCCGCAAAATGACGAGTTTAACGTAGGCGTTTATAAAATGAATCAAACAAAACATGAAACTTAACCCCAAAACTGATATTAATAATTATCAGGCAAATTATCTCTACGAGTCGTGAAAATCTCATAAATTAATTTGATTCCACAAAGTCAACCATTTATTATGTAATTGAAAGTTTTAATGCAAAAATAACGGCTGTTCAAATTGTATCGCTTATGTATGTTGCTGAATTGATTAATGGGAGACTGCCAATTATTATGGGTAGGTACGTCGAGCGGTTGAATCCATTACATATTGTTCGAGTAATTAAACTACAATGGAACATTGATCTCCACTTGAACTGTCTGCCTCTGTAACGAGCCTTATTTTATTTAATTGTTCTAGCGTTTTCCGTTGAATATCGATTTAGTTTTAGTTGAAAACCGCTAGTACAATACTCTAAGAACGCTGCGCATTCGCCGAGAAATACCTTAGTCGCCTAGAAAGTCATTCTAGGACGACAAACACATTTGGGAAGATCTTATTTTTGGGGCTCGTCACAAAGCACTTAACTTCACTTTCATGCTAATATTCATTAGCTATAATTTTATTTTTAAGTTACCGACTGGTATAGTTATTGTCTAAAGTTTTTTAATCTAATTATAACGAAGTAAGTTGCCTACTAACATTTACAATATTTTCCTTTTGAATCGGTCTTCTTCAATTGTAATTTGTAGCTATAAAGAGTCATAAATTGTGAAAATTTTTCAAGTACTATTCGAGTATCTGGGATACCAGCTCTCATGCGAATTTTACTTGTTTAGAAACATCACTCAAATTTAGAATTTTATTTTTTCCTTTTCTATTCGCTGGTACCATAAGAGGCTATTCCAGTTAGGCTGTGACTGGTAGATGAGCTCATAGGGCTCGCTCGTCGCAGAGCAGTGCTTCGCAGAATCTACCACCAAATCAGAATCGCGACCCACTGAGAAGATCCGGCGAGAAACTCAGTGGGTTAGTTCACTCATCGAACTTTTGCATTCGTTTCGAACCTTGCAACTGTGCTGGTGTTCGAGTCCCACAAGCAGGTCTATATTTTTGTAATGAAATACAAAATCAACACATTTTCACGTAAGCCTTTCATAATTAAGAAATAACATCGTGTAATAAAAATCAAACCCGGAAAAACTATAATTACTGGTGGTGGGGCTTTTTGTTAGCCCGCAAGGGTAGGTATCACTGCCCTGCCTGTATCAGCTTTGAAGCAGTAATGCGTTTCAGTTTCAAGGGTGGGGCAGTCGTTGTATGGTATTTGGCTACGATGTTGCCGTTTAGTTTACAAAAAGGGAAAGTAATTTTGTTATAAATGCTTTGAGTTCTATCAATCAAAATATGCAACAATGATTGATATGCATCTTTGCCAGCGTTGTGGTAATCCACGCTCTTCATGAAGAACTCACTTTGTAGTGCTGTGTAGAGTAGTGTAGTAGGTATTGAATTCTTCCCGGCCATGGACTTGTCCAAACTTATGAAAAACTTTAGTCTCTCAGTCTATGAGCCCAATGTCTGGTGAGTACGGTCAATGATTCAACACTTCCAGCCCTGGAATTGAAGCTTAGAGACCGTCTGCTGGGCGTATGAGGTCGAGCGTTGTCGTATAAGAGCAACGGGGCCGAGCGATTAACCAAGGCTGGCCGACAATTTGCGACCTGCTCTATTATTATGTCCAATTCCTCACAGTGCACATCCGCAGTAATGCTGATGCCATTAGGTAAGAAACTATGACGAATTATACCGGCACTAGCACCTATGCCCACTATATCTATTCCCAAACCAGGATCTAACCAACACGATAACTCCTTAAGATTTACAAAAAGAATTTTTATCGTAAATAACAATGCTTCTACTATCGCCTTTAATTCGTCGTTGTTGACGTTTAGTTTTAGGCGACCACGGGGTTCATTTTATAGATCAAGATTTCCATATCGGAAGCGTTTAAGCCAAACAACAAGTGGTGCGTTCATTTGTAACTAGTGTTCACTCCGAACAGCATTAATGTTGTCAGCCATTTGCGCGACATTGGTACTGCGACGGAACTCGTATTCCATAATTAGTATATTTATTGCGTAGATACAAATGTAATGAAAACTTAAATTATATTACCATATTGTATAGACAATATCAAGATCAGAACTTAATGTGTTGTATTGCTGCGGATTTTGGAGACGGAAGCTTAACACCTTCATTGCGAGACAGGCCCATATCCACCTCAGTACTTTCAGCTGGTGCGAACGAAGAATACTATGTCCCTTTCGCTGGTGCGAAATGCGACACCGACAACAATTTAGTATAAATTGTACTAGCTGTACCCGTCCGCTTTGCTGGGCATTTAAAATGAACATTATTATTTCTCACCTCCACAAAGATTCTCATCATTAACGCCCCCGCAACTGGTGTAAGGAGTCCAAAATTCATATAAATATTAGCCTATCCATTAAGTACATGTATTTTCTACATGGATACCAAGTTTCAAGTCAATCGGATGCAGGGTTCAGTAGTTATACTGGAACATCCGTAAAAACACTGTAGATTTATATATTAATATAGATACAGTATGTTGTCGCAAATTTATAGCATTTCAATAGATTGAAGGTAGACCCTAGTGCTAGTGGGTCGAGAAAGACCTGCCCCGCGCTGGTGGACAAGTCGTTAGGGACGTATCTCGACTCGCCGCCGCACCAAGTGAAGGTTTCTGATTTTACTTGCCACAGCCAAGGTGCCAAGGTGTTAATGTTCAAGATTTAATTTTGTTCTTGAATGGAAAATATGTAAAAAAAAAATATGCTTTCTTAGAAGAACTTGTTTGAATATTGATTTAAGCTTTATTAGTAGTAATTGGGATACATACTATTTTGAACCTTCTACTTAATTAATTTTTTTTTTTCTCATATTAAACTCTATTATCCTTATTTTTAAAAACCTTCTACTAATAAGTATGAACTAACATTAATTTAGCGGCATAATCTTATCAAATTATGCATTAAAGTGGCTATAAATTGTAAATATATTTAAAAATTAAAAAAAGATAGTACACTACAAAAAAATATATAATATGTTATTGTTTCTTGGTGAGAAAAGTGGTTGCGCATATTTTAATTAAATTAAAGGAAGTTAATGCAACGTATAGAAGAATTATATTACCCATATTATGATCATAAATAAGATAATAAATTAACTTTTTTGTGTCGGTGGTCTGATCTCTTGAGAACCTCGCGTCCTCGGTCCCATACAACGAAAATGAAAAGAAACTTGTTTATGAGACCCACTAATGACTGCCCTACACACTATGTTTGAGCATCCCAAAGAAGAGCTAGTGTATTTAGGAACAAAATACGCACCTTAACTTTAATCGTTAATCATTTGTTGTTTTATAACTGACTTGTTGCTTGATATTCTATTGACATTTCTTATTTTCTTTTTACTTGTTAAATTTTAATTTCAGGTGTGTTTTCGTTAGGTATCCTTTTTATTTTTATTATTGTATTCCATCTTCGGGCCGATGAATTGCCAATGTTATGTACGCCGTTATTGTCACATGCATCAGCCCATAAATTAAATAGTTTTATTTTCAATATTAAATGTTTGTGATGTGGCAGTACTTTTTTTAATATCCACCGCCTCCTACGAGATAGTGAACTCGCAAAACTTGAAACTTGCCTTCCACGACTCGACGCAGACAAGCAAAATTTTTCCTAAATAAAGAACTTTTAAGGTAATTTTATAGTAATTATAATCAAGTTTTTTTCTTTATACCTTATATTTTGTTATGCTCAATAGACTTGATATTATTGGCAGCTTATCCCCGAAATTGGATAGTGTGGGTATCGTTGCTTTTCAGGGCATGAGAGCCGACCAAAATTTGTATCTAAAGTAGAGCTCTCCGACGCGACGAGTATTAAACTGAATTAAATTGCATTAACTTTAATTCATTGGATATAGATTTACGGCGCAATCGGTGCGAAAATGAACCCGGTCATAATAGCCTCTCAATAAAAAGTTATTCTTGTTCCAATTGTTCAAGACAGGAACCATATGGATGATAAAGTCGAATTGGCTTATCAAACATTAGGAATCCTGTACTACTTCAATTTCTAAGCCACGGCTCTTCTTCTATTTCTTTTTGGCTTCAAACAGCAGAGCGCCGTTCGTATTCATAATCTCGTACGGGTATAATATAACGTACGGTATAATGGAGATTTTATATGTTGTATGTTATGTTTATATTATGTATTTAGATATAAGTTCTAAGGTCTCAGTATACAGTTACAACGGCTGCCCCACCCTTTCATTCCACAAAATTCCAAATTCCACAAAACTCCATAGTATATCGCATTCAATTCTAAAAAGGTGTTATTTTTTTTTACTAATAACACCTTTGTATACACACACCCCTTGTCCAATATTACCTTATAGATTTAGTAATGCAACAGTAATTGCCATTTTTAATTTGACCGACGACAACCTTTTAAACAACCCACAGCGCGTGTGAAATAATACAATGAAATTTGTCTCTTTGTTTTAACGCGCATAATTTCATCATAATTTTAGGTGATTCTGGTCCGATTTTAAAATAAAACTCTGCATTAGACAAGGTAAATATCTAGGTCATTTAAAGTTAAGTAAAGAGTCGAAACTAAATAACAACAACACTGTGTCTCAAATCCTAAAACTAACACAGGTGAAATCGTGGATATAGTCAGTTTTTTTAACACAATTTATTTATCAGTCATGGATCCGTGACCACGAAAACTATAAAGCGTTTGAAACTATCAGAAACAACATAATGTATAAGTATTATAATTTTAATTATGTCTAAGATTCGCGACCAGGCTAGTGAGTTCACCTACTCGCTCGGAGAATCTAGTATAACCCGTCGAGGTTACTAGAAGAGGTAGGAAAAAAAAGGATTCTCGAAAACCGTAGAAAATACCTATTTATCTATTTAAGATTTATCTATCTGATACTTGTATGTCTATTGACCACTTTACAAAACTAATAATTGAGAACTGAAATCCTTATCGATATAATAGCTGGTCGATATGTCTGGGATACTTTGCAAGCTGTGGTACTGCTAATGAAAGTCATGAATTGTTGACGTGGTTGATATTATACTTGCAAAACGTCCGTGCAAACGGCTTAAAGCCCAAATAATTTCAGCGGTCGGTATTAAAACAAATTATGGATCCTCGTAACCCGAATCTTCACAGCGGGTCGCGATTCCGATCCGGTGGTAGATTCAACAAAACACTGCTCTTGCTAGGGGCTAGTGTTATCAAATTGGCCAGGCTAAGCCCCGTGAACTCGCCTACGCGCTCGCTAAACACAATATAACCCTTCGAGGTTACCAGCATAGGTAGGCCAAAAAAAAACAATATAACTAGAATCCCACATACGGCCTCTATTAAATAATCCACATGAAATTAACACACACGCGGATTGAATAAGTAAATATACATAACACGTAAACCGAAGATTTCTAACAACTGTACTTGCAGACTTTTTGTTTTTCTTGCATAATCATATCAAATCACATGCCCCGGGCGCACACTGATGAAATTTTCGTTGGGGATGTAGGCGTTCCTAATTTATTAATGCGTTAGGAGATTTTGATAATGTTCTAATTTTCTTGTTCCTTCAAGCGACCTGGTATCAATTAGGTACTGGAGTACTACTAACGTTATTACGCAATATTTTATTATTCGCATTTTATTATTATTACACAGGTTTATTCCGTTATCGTGGAAGTTGTTTATTATCATGTTTTGGGTGTGTATTTAATTGGAGAGAATCGTATCGCCATCGTACCTTCGACGAATACTGTGACTGTGAAAAACTACAACGCTCATTACATTATAGTATCTTATGAAAACATATTGAAGCAAACCATGTTCCCTTTTCTTCCAGCGTACCTAGATAGAATATAACTTGAACCCATAACGTATATTAATCCGCACGTATTCGTTGTGCTAAAAGTTTTTAAGTAATAATAATTAAACTAATACCTATGAAATACTGATAAAGAATTCGATAGACCACGTTCTATGCTTAAAATCAGTCTTAAACTCTTATAACAGTGCTATTATAATATAAATTAAACAAGTGAATCAAATCAATAGTTGGAAAAATAACGACATCAAATATGAAATCGTTGATTGTAAAGCAGTCAATGGCACTTTCATACTCTTATCGATTGAACCGTGAACTCCACATTCATTCATTTTTAGTATTAAGTCGTATGTGATTCAGGTCAAAGAGATGTTTATTTTTGCAAAATCACATTATTTGGAGTGGTTGGCCTGATTGGTGATGAATGGACCTCTGTGACGTATTAATAGCAGATGTACGATACTGCGACATTGAAGTGGCAGTGGGCAGGACACATTGCTCGTAGAACGGATGGCCGTTGGGGTCAGAAAGTTCTTGAGTGGCGAACGCATACTAGAAGATGTAGCGTGGGTAGGCCTCCCACAAGATGGACCGACGATCTATTGAGGTTCGCGGGGATCCGCTGGATGCAGGCGCAGGACCGGTCTTTGTGGCGAGGCTTGGGGGAGGCCTATGTCCAGCAGTGGACGTCTGTGGGCTGATAAAAAGTACGATTTCATTATTGCAGTCAATGTATAACGCCAACAAAAAATCGTAGACTATTCTTGATGTGAACCTCATGATTCTCGTCGCCTCATCGACATCGTCGTCGACTTTTATCGCAGGGTCAAGCGTTTGTTAATTAGAGCGGTTAATAAGTGATCGCGTGCAGCTCGTTGAGGCTCACGTGATGTAAATTGAATAGATTTTATTTGCAATGTCTAGTTTAGTCATTTTACGGTGCTCTAAGACTGCGATATTACTCAGTGAACCCAAAATTATAGATTCCTATAAATACGTTAATTGAAGAAAGTTTTACTTTTTTTTGCAACTATTCAGTACCTAGCTCAAGTATCTGGAGGTTTCGGGTTGAAGGGTGAACGAATAGGCGTCATTCCAATACAAATAAGACTAAAGTATCTTTGGTAATTATTGAACATCAGGTGAGGTGGGAACTGAATTAGTCTCGTTCCTCCCATCTACGCTAAAAAAACTGATAATGTCAATGCTCATAGCTTCGCAACTGTAAGTACTCGTTAATACATTCCATGCTCTATACATACAGGGCTTTCTTTGGTATTAAAATTATTAACTTGTCCTCATATACCTCCGGTGATAACTGGAATGATCGGGCGATGTAATATGCATGTCCTACTTACTGCTACAGGTCAACCCTGAAATCCTTTTATCTCGCTTCAAAAAAGAAAGAGGTTCTCAATTCGTCTGTTTTTTTTTATTTGTATATATTACCTGAACACTTTTTTCTCTGTGAACCAATGTGGTTGCTTTTTTCTTTTATTTCAATGCTGGTGCTTCTCATCTGGTCGCATTAAGGTTTTGACCATGACTTTATAAGTTTGTGTCCTTATTAAAGCATATTTAATTGACTTCGACTACAATGATGATTTTCTCATTTTATTATGTTGAAGTCGGAATTCGTTTTTGTTAAAATTTTGTATTTTATTTAGCTGCACGATCTTCAGCGAAACGGCGTGACTAAGCTAAAATTTCTTTAGCTTGAAAAGTTTAGTTATGCTACGAATTACCCAACATTGTTTTCAGCAATGCAGAAGTCTTGCAAACCAGCGATGCTTGGCCGCATGTGGCAAGCCAGTAGCCGAGCTTTTAGCTTGGATCATTGGCCTTCTCACCGCTTTGGCTGTTGCCAGTGGCAGAAGAGGCAACAACCTTCCAAATACTATATTCTGTACAGGTAATTAATAAGCATTTAAAATAAAATAAATAGAATATGATATTATGGTAGACTGATCGTTGGTAGCAAAATGAAAATAATATACCATGATTTACCATTAGCAGTTAGCTATCTGTCAATTAGGCTTCTATACGTCTGTGTATCCAATGAAGAAGGTCAGAGATCACGGAGCGCCTTATTGTGAATTAAGGATTAAAGGCACGTTTTAGGCATATACGAGACTCGGGATCACAAGTTTATGTTCTACAATCAAAATTGACTAAATCAAAGCAAACTCTTAAATCGAGTTATAGCATGTTATACTTGCCGCGGTAGAACAATGATTCGAATATTACTTTTTGGATCTTTTATATGAGAGGGATCAAGCTAATGCTTACGGAAACGGTAGCTCCACTTTTCGATGATGTGTACCGCCTTAACAGAAGATACACTTAAATTAACACTTTAATTTTCAGGTGGATAGTATTTATTGCGGTATTGGCCATTAACATTGCGAGTTTTGCTTGTCAGCGCATCCCAGTGAAGTATCACGGACTGAAATTGGAACTAAATTACTTTAAATGGTTCATTTACCTCACTAATTGGGGATTTATGCTGATAGCTGTTCAAGCAGCTCTCGCACTTGGCGTCGTGTACTACTATAAAAACGACAGGAATCTTAATCTAAGTAAGTAACTAAAGATACTAGTTCATATAAACGGGAATTTCCAAGCGAATGATTACTTTTTACGATTACAAAACGATTACTTGTTAAACAATATCCCCGCTGTTATCAAAACCTATATAATATGTCAGAGCGTAAATCAATCCAACGCTCATCTATTCAAATAGTATTGGTATTTTGTGTTGAATGGGGACACCCCGTCCACCTTTATGTCTTCTACTTGAATAGAATTCTGACAGCAAACCGTATGGTCTTACAATGTATACTAACTCCATTAGGAATGACAACTTAGTATTTTCTTCGGTCTTCGCAATTTGTAGACATGATTAAAACTACTTAAACGGTTTTATCTCGAGTTTTTTATTGTCATTATACGACCACGGACTAATTTGTCACTACGAAATCTGTATTGCAAACTCTTCTTTTTCTCCACCTTGTCCCACTGGTTGGGGTCGGCACAGCTAATTTTTCTCTTCCATTCTCTTCTATCAGCCGTCATCCCAACACTCACTCCTCTCTCTCTCATATCGTCATTCATACACTCCATCCATGTCTTTTTCGGTCGACCTCTTCCCCCTCTACCTTGCACTACCATTTCCATACATCTCCTAGTCACATGCATCTTCTCTCTACGCATCACATGTCCATACCACGCTAACCGTCCGCTCTTTAATTTGTTGATTACCGGCTTATTTTCCGGACGTCAAAAAATATACTGACAATAAAAATACAAGATTAAAACGTAAAAGTCCTTTTGATTGACAAATTGTTTTTTTTATTTATTTTTATTGCTTAGATGTGTGGACGAGCTCACAGCCCACCTGGTGTTAAGTGGTTACTGGAGCCCATGGACATCTACAATGTAAATGCGCCACCCACCTTGAGATATAAGTTCTAAGATCTCAGTATAGTTACTCAGTAAATTGATAGAACTCGTCTTAGAATTGACCAATGTCAAGATCCTCGCGTGGGTGTCTCTTACATAAAACATTCCATGTGCGGCGCAATTTCTTGAGCGACTCAATTAAACCGAATGATTCGATCGCGTGCTGTCATCAACATCAGCGGCGATTCCTGTAAGTCAACGGAACACGTGCCTTATCCAGTTAATTTTGTCTCTATTCTTAATATTCCATTTAACAGTAAACTATTTTCACGACGGTCAGCTTTTTTTTTATTTATTGCTTAGTTGGGTGAACGAGCACACAGCCCACCTGGTGTTAAGTGGTTACTGGAGCCCATAGACATCCACAACGTAAATGCGCTACCCACCTTGAGATATAAGTTCTCAAGTATAGTTACAACGGCTGCCCCACCCTTCAAACCGAAACGCATTACTCATTCACGGCAGAAACAGGCAGGGTGGTGGTACCCATCCGCGCGGACTCACAAGAGGTCCTACCACCAGTACCAGCTTTGATAAAAACAGTTATTCCTATGAAATTAAGGAGTGCGTTTTAGAAATTCGGGTATTTGAAACCAACATAAATATCTAACAGCCCATTTTCGGTATTCAATTTATCGACAGAGCGCGCTCGGGTCATGAACGGTTGATTGGGTACAATTTTGCGTCAATTAAGACCCCAGTCGAGCGCGGTACTACTGTACATTGTGCTCGAATTATCCTTATTGGTTCCTCATTCTTACTTTGACACTGTTAACTCATCGTTGTAAACTAGTATACAAAAGCTGTCATTGACATCGCCTTGTGGTCAATTGACGTAGAAATAGTATAATTTTCGTATTTTGTATTTAAGACTAGCGACACGCCCTCGATTCGCTTCGGAAACATTCAATGTTATTATTGATAGCCGAGTCCCGCGATTTTATTGTCGTACCGCGGGTGACGCCGCGGGGCGAAGCTAGTCAAAAAAAAAACGTTACTCCTTATATCATCAGGTACCTCTCAGTGTAATTCTCGTTAAAATCGGTCCAGCTGTTCCAGAGATTAGCCGGAACAGACAGACAGACATACAAAAATTGTAAAAAATATTATTTTGGTGTGTGTACTGATATATTCATATGCATGTTGTGAAAAGCGGTTATTTTAACGTTACAAACAGACACTCCAATTTTATTTACATGTATAGATAATTGTTTGTTTAGGACTAATAATTTTTGTAACCTTTTTTTCTCTTAGCTTACGATGAAGATGATGTTCCTGTACCGATGTCTCGTCGTAAACGTACCCCAATTTTGTGCCGCGTGTATTGGCTCACACAAAACGTCGCTACAGACCTCGCCTTCGTCATCTCTCTTGTTTACTGGGCCCTAGTGTATGACCCTGGTTAGTGCAAACAGTCTTAATCGTAAATATGTATTTTGCGGGATAAACCGATACTTGAATATTTTTCTAGACTTTGGTAATAATATTTTATATATTTTTTGTGGTAAATTACGATATATATATTTTTTTTTTTTTTTAAAATCTACAAGTCAAGCTTCAAATATGAGGCTATAAAAAAATGATATTGCAAAATCTAAAATTTATACATATTTGTAGAGAGAGAGAGAGAGAGAGAGAATGAGAGAGAGAATATACTTTATTGCACACTAAAACGCAATTGACATTAAAATATAATCAAACAATATAACGTTAACATTTGTTTTTTCTTCAGAAATCCATGAAATAAATGCAATAAATCTTCTTGTTCATGGTGGAAATTCCGCGATCATGTTGTGTGAGCTGGCTGTCACAGCACACCCCATTAGGATGGCTCATGCAATGTACGGAGCCGGAGCAGGTCTTGCTTATGGACTCTTCAGTGCATTTTACTGGGCAGTAGGGGGCACGGACAGACTTGGACAGGCTGCTATATATCCCACCCTGGATTGGAATAAACCAGGTAAATAATGAAATAGTATTTAATTTACTACACTCTACTACTACAGACAACACTATTCATACAGTATTCTCTAGTATGTACAAAATACGGACCAAAAAAAAACTAGTTTGACTAATTCGAAAGAGTAAAAAGCTTTTGGAACTTCTCAATAATTCATATCTGCCATACAATACAATGCAATACATAAATCAAAAATAGATAACACAAGTATAAATTTAAAAATTAGTAAAAAAGTAATTATCAACGATATTCCTTCAAGTTTCCTATTTGTAACCATTGAAAACTCCGGCCCGTGCGGAGAAGATGCCCGGCTTATTTATGTGGAATCAGGCTGCTGGAGGGCTTCAAAGCACCGTCCTCGTCGAACCCGTCGCTTGCGACGAAGGGCTCGGCGAGTAAATTAACCCATAGACACAGCCCACTGAGTTTCTCGCCGGATCTTCTCAGTGGGACGCGTAGATTCTGCGAAGCACTGCTCTTGCAAGGGCCAGTGTTAGCAACACCTCCGGTTTGAGCCCCGAGAGCTCACCTACACGCTAGAGTAACGGTTATATAGCCTCTCAAGGCTACCAACATAGGTAGGAAAAAAAAACCACTTTTACATGAACGACTTCCATGCATAATATTTTATACACAATAAATTAAACATGACAACACTTTTTGTAATTAATGGTGGCAGGACGTATTGTCGGCACATTCTACCTAATTCTGCTGTGAGGGAATCATGCGTTACAATGATAAGTAATTCAGTAGAAACTCAATTATAGTTTTTTTTTTACGTGTATGAAGGCACAGCGTTTTCCATCAGGGACGTACAACATTTACTATTTTTCTTTAGCCGCTGCATTTGGCTTCGTCGCTCTGTGTGCTGTGGTGCTGGTGATGGCTCACGGCGTCGCGACCTGCCTAGCCGTAGTCCGTTTGCGTCTCGCCAAGCGCCTGTACGCAAAACGCGCGCAATCCGACAGACTCACCCTACCGACACATTGATATAGTGTCGTGTGGCGTCTAGCTCCTAGACTCCAACGCAAAGTTAATTCAAAGTATTGCTAAACGGACATTAACTATCCAATTTCCGTCAGTGATTTATTAATTAGGTAAGAGTAGGATTTTGGGTACGTAATGTTGTTGCATTTATATTTTATGGGACAGAAATGCATAGAATAGTCATAGTATAATACATTATGAATTGAAAATCAAGGCGATTTGTACCTTGAATGCATTTTACAATAGACGAAACAAATTTGAATTAAAACAACTATGTCGGAAAATCATTTGAATCGAAAAACGATGTGGTTATGATTACATAAAATGTTCCTTTCATGCCTCGAAAAAACACTTGTCTTATTCTTT
Organism: Bombyx mori; assembly: GCF_030269925.1. Classification (NCBI taxonomy): domain Eukaryota; kingdom Metazoa; phylum Arthropoda; class Insecta; order Lepidoptera; family Bombycidae; genus Bombyx; species Bombyx mori. Next base: position 13,961,383 of record NC_085111.1, read on the forward strand.
ATGCCTACAAAGACAGATGAGGAGCAAACGGTCAACTTTGGTGACGAGTGGTCACGGTCGCTCGTGGACAGCAGCAAAAGCACAGCAGAAGTTGTCCACCGCAAAGATTTTTTTCCTAACCTCATTTGGACAAGAAACACAGGGTCGTTCATTCCAGTTACATGTCAAAAAAAATCTCTGGAAACGCACTGTGAATGATTCAACAGTTGTAGGTATATCAACGATACATGTGACTACTGAATAGTAACTCTTTAAGACTTAAAAGTTTCAGAATAACTTATTAGGTCGGACATAGGAAATGATCAGTATTGTCACAATTCTATGTATAAAATAAATTACTGGCACCTTTGGAATGTATTGTGATGGTTTTGATATCTCATGGAAAAAGTTCCTGTATGTTTTTTTTTTTAAATTTAATTTATACGAATGACATTTGTTGTTCTTTCTTTGATATGTTAATTATATAATTTTATGAATTCCATATTTAAATATGAAAACTTTTTTGTTCATTTTTCTATTATCGCTGTACTGGTTTACGCATACATTTGCAGCTATAAGAAAACAGAATATCATATTGTTTTATTGCTATATTTTAATACTTAGTACATAATCTACCACGGGTTCTGTATACTTCTAGTTTAACTAATAAAAATTGTCCATTTAATCAAATCATAACTTTACTGGATACAAGAAACAGCAGACATTGGATTTAAGTTTTTTATTTACACAACTGTAATATTTATTTCTGTATGTTGTATTTATACTAAGAATAACTTTGATCTGATAATAAGAAATCAGACTTTAATAAATTATATTCTAGCAATGTTAACATAAAGCACAGCATAAATATTGCTTAAGATGCACAGAACATTGATCACGTAAAGTATTAGCCGATATAATTATATTGTTAATTTCATTAGTAAATAAATAAGAAGTCGTCGTGGCCTAAAGGATAAGACGTCCGGTGCATTCGTATGTAGCGATGTAACGGTGTTCGAATCCGGCAGGCGGGTACCAATTTTTCTAATGAAATATGAACTTAACAAATGGTCACGATCGGCTTCCACGGTGAAGGAATAACATCGTGTAATAAAAATCAAACCCGCAAAATTATAATTTGTGTAATTACTCGTGGTAGGACCTCATGTGAGACCGCACGGGTAGGTACCACCACCCCGCCTATTTCCGCCGTGAACCAGTAATGCGTTTCGGCTTGAAGGGTGAGGCAGCCATTGTAACTTATACTTGAGACCTTAGAACTTATATCTCAAGACGGGTGGCGCATTTGCGTTGTAAATGTCTATGGGCTCCAGTAACCACTTAACATCAGGTTGGCTGTGAGCTCGTCCAATCATCTAAGCAATAAATAAAAAAAAAACGACTTCACTGTTAGTGCTCTCACTAGAAGCGAAACATAGAATGTTTTTTTGCATATTTTGCAATTTTGTATTTTTCATTTAAAATTAACTAAAAATATGCATTTGCTGAAACTATTTCAATTCTTTCTTTCGTGACTTATCAATGAATCCTTTTGGTGATATTTATCATAAACAAATTTCTTATGAATAACAGATTATCGTATGTTTATGATTCAAAAGTATTTTATGTAATGTATTATATTAAATTGCAATATTGTAAACAATACGTAATTTATCATAGAATTAAGTGTCTCGTATTGTGATGATATGTATGTATGTATGTAATTGTTAATAATTGTATTCCTTTAAACGCAATGAGCTTAGCTTAATATCGCGAGCAATAGCATAAAACGTAAGATATAATATCTTGTGAAACTTTAAGCGAAAAAGGTTTTTGAAGACGTAATTTACGAAAATATATTAAAGAGATATACAACCAAATAAATGAATTTTTCCATATAAACTTTCTCATTAGAATGTTTTTCAATTGGACTGCTAAAAATATGTAATACGCTTCTTTATTAATAAAATCACGGTGTATGTGCAGTAATGGAAGAAAAAATAGCGTACTTCTTATGAAAGTTTCTATCACAATCTAAAGTATCGACAGAATCTCAAGATCATTCAAATTGAGGCAAGTTCCTAATAATATATTTTACGATAAGTTTGTAAGTAATTGTGTTTGATTAAGTAAAATGATTAATGTCTACACTAAAACTACAGTATTGTGGCATAATTAAATGGATTTTACGTTAGATATCTTTCGTTTTTTCAGTTAAATCTGCTTAACCAAATACATATGTGTAGATGTATATAACAGGATTACAAACATCTCACTTTCCAATAACAGTTCATCAAAACCCAAATACACTAAAAAAAGCAACAAAACTAATAAAAAATAGAACATCTTAAATTAAACAGAAATCGACAGAGCTTCTGCACTCAAAAATCTTAGAAAGTTTAATAAGGACGAGCTTTTTATTGAGATGGAAAACAGAAAATATCGTTAAACGATATTATAAAATACCAATGCTCTTTGGGTATTGTTTCGATAATCGATTTTTTAGAACATATCCATTAATAATAATTTTATTCTATTAACTATCCTGCGTATCAATCTATATTTTTTAATTTTTTATTGCTTAGATGGGTGGACGAGGTCATAGCCCTCCTGGTGTTAAGTGGTTACTGGAGCCCATAGACATCTGCGACGTAAATGCGAAACCCACCTTGAGCTATAAGTTCTAAGGTCTGAGTATAGTTACAGCAATATAGTTATAGTATTTAGCAAACTATAGGCAAAGTAATAGGTATAGACCCCCCTGTATTATCCCCATGCCCCGTTCAGCTCTTCCTGACAAATGGGTTCAGTAACCATGGCAACCGTCGTGAAGAAAGACCACAACAACGAAGGCTTTTGTAAGTAAAGAAGGAGTAGAAGAAGAGTTTATAAGAGAACGGTATATGTAAGTAAGTAGAAAAGTAAAGAAGGACACTCCAGTGCGAATTCAGACGGGTTATCACGAAGGGTAGTGGACAAATGGTAGACAGATAATCCCCATTAAAGGGCTAGACCGAGAGTTTTAGTGAAATATTTCTTAGCCTTAAAATCTTCTAACCTTAGCCATTTTTATATAGGAGTATTAAATAACAGAAAATAAATAATAAGCTTATAATAAAACTAAACACGCACCAAAACGAACCGCCTTCACCTTGAACGAGGTTGCGGTGAGGTTGATCGCACGCACTGATAGATCCTACATACAAACAATGTATACACATTATTACGTAATCAAAGAAAATTTAAAATATTTTTTTATTATGATATCAGGACATGAGCTATTGATCCATATAGTTGTACCTAAAAGTACAACCAGATAAAAATAGGCAGTACAGAAACAGTAGTACTCGAGACTATTACAATTAAATGATTTAGTGGGCTAATATTGATTTACATTTGATTTAAAGATCATTACAGTTAAGATTATCTGGATTTTCCTTTTAGTTATGTAACAACTTCTCTTCGTTAAATCTATCAGTATACGATAATATATGTCGGAGGAGAAACGCTGAAAGAATGTTTTTAAAAAGTGTGACGTCACCATTGCTGACGTAACGAGCCCTTCGTCGCAAGCGACGGGTTCGACGAGGACGGTGACCGGTGCTTGTGGTGCCTAAGAGCACCGTTAATGGATCAGGAGGATCCGTAATGACGTGCTTTGGGCGACGTCGACGGTTTACCATTAGGTCTACTGGGTCGGGTATGTAATTTCCAGCGGCTACGATGAGAGGTACAGTTTATAAATTAAACCGTTGTGCCAGACTTTGTCGAACGCCTTCGCGATGTCGAAGAAGGTGAAGAGGGTGCCGGTCGGGATTTGTTTACGCCTATTTAGTCCTATCAGGATGTGCTCCGTGCGGCGGTGCACTTGTTGTACGCACGAGTGTTTAAAGCGGAATCCGAACTGTTCGTCTATGAAAATTTTGTTCGCGGTAACAAAATCCCAGAGGCGTTTCCTAAGGAGCCGTTCGTAAATTTTTCCTATCGTCGGGAAGAGACTAATCGGACGGTAACTAGAAGTTTCGTTTGTCGGTTTGCCCGGCTTATGTATACCGATAACGTCCGCTTCTTTCCACACCGCGGGAAAGATGCAATGCGTCATAGCGGCATTTAAAATTGTAGCCAACATTGCTATCAGTTGGACTGGCAAAAGTTTTAGCACGTGGTTGCGGATGCCGTCGGAGCCGGGTGCCTTCCTAGGTTGGAGGTTGTGGATCGCGTCTCTAACTTCGTCAGTGGTAATGGGGGGTAACGCGTCCGAGGGCGGCAGGGAAGCTCTGCGCTCGACCTCCCTGTCGACTAACTCGGTGTGTTCGGGGTCCGCGTGTTGAATGCTGGTAGTGCACTGCTCTTGCAGTGCATCGGCCAGCAGCTCAGCCTTGTCATCGTCATCGAATGCCGGTGGTTGGCCTGAAGGGCGTACGAGGAGAGGCATAGTGGCGGTAGTTTCGGATTTGAGAGTCCTAACTTGTCGCCAGTATGCTTGGTGAGAAGGCGCGAGTTGTTCTAAATAACTATGCCAATTATCGTTACGGGCGTCGCTTAGGCGGGAGTGGACTTCGCGTTGTAGACGACGCATCCGAATCCGGTTTGAATGCGTGGGAAGACGATCGTAGGCCCGGATTGCCGCGTTCCTAACTCTTAAGAGATTCCTAAGATCGGGGGACAGTCTGATGCGGTGGAAGCTGTCCTCCACATCGACTTCTTTTGAAGATCTAATGATCGCGGAAGAGATGTGATCGGTAATTATGTTTATGGATTCGACGGTGTCCTCGGGGGATAGATTCGAATCCGGGCCGTAAGGGAGGATTGGCGGAGCGGCTTCGGCTAGGCACGTGCGCAGCTTATTCCAATCCACCATGGTCCTCGTAACAGTGACTGGGTTGTGAGGGCGACCGAGCTGCATAACGACAGGTCGGTGGTCTGAGTCGAGCTCTGACAGTGCTTCGATGGAACGCAAGCGCAGAGTTACGTTCCTAAGCAATGCCAGGTCTATAGTGCTCGGACGGAGCGCGATGTTATACGGATAACATGTTGGAGTTGGGGGACCGACTACTTCAAAGGTGAGGTCGTCTATAAACGCGTCGAGACGCCTACCGTTAATGTTCGTACGATGGCAGTTCCACCTAGTGTGGTGGCAATTTAAATCGCCTGCCAGGATGACGGAGTCTCCCATGCCGAACAGTGACTCGATGTCACTGCTCAGGAGGGGCTTGTCCGGGGGGAGATAAACGGATGCGATGACGATCGGCTGGTGTCCCGTCAGCGAGATACGGCACACTGATGCCTCGATATGTAAGAGCGAGGGAGTATCGAGAGGGACAACGTGCAGGGCCCGCCTATAGTAAATGGCAGTCCGGCCTTTGGAGGCGGTGAGTCTGTCATTCCTAACCATGACGTAATTCGCGACTTTCGGGTCACGACGCGAGGGCTTCAGACAGGTCTCCTGCACTAACAAAATATCTACAAGATTGTCGTGGAGGAATTCGAAAATTTGATCGCGTTGCCGCGCGAGTCCGTTAGCATTGTAGAATGCTAACGTAAGGATGAATCAGCGCTAGACCACACGGCCGTATTTATAGGGCTTGGTACACGTCAGCGTGTTTACAAGTTTTGACATTACAATAAAAGGGACTGTTTTTACATCAATTTCTCATCTTAACAAACACAGAGTAATTAGTTGATGACCAGATTATCCGATTATCACATTGAATCATTATTATTTTTATAATAGGTAGGTAAATAATCATATTTGCGCCGACATATACAATATTAGTGAAATGAAAAATCAGGCGCTATTTCAAGTCCGTTTTGGTGGACGTAACCTCACTGTACAGTCGTCAGCGCATGTGCAGTATCCAGTGTTTGGGATAACGCGCTAGTAACCGAACTAGTCACGACAAACTCGCGCGCTAATACACTCGCATGTACGATGAAAATATTTTAAAACGTGAATTGTAAAATTACGAGATAAATATTAAATTTAAAAAAAAATATTGAAAATCAAATGGCTAAAGGTAAAACTGTTAAAAAGTTTTAGTGAGTGTTTTTTTTTTATTTCATTTAATACAAGTGATTTAATTAAGATTTACAAAGGTCTTATGAACAATGCTAGTTTTTTTTTTTATTAGTTCCTAATTGCCTTGGTACTTTTTATGTTTTATTGTTTAATATATAGCTGATCATGAACTAATGTTATTCTCAAATAACTTTCAATTAATATGTAAAGTAACAAATTTCTAATTATTATTTATTATATTATTATTTATTTTTGTTAATCAACCCTATCTTATCATATAAAAACTCGCATTGTTATAATACTAATAAAATTAATTTCATTGAAATTCTTGTCTTATTACTCAATCAGTAAAGACACGAGTAATTTCAGTCGAACGCATTATAATAATATGTACAATTTCTTTGTTTAAATTACAATCGACAGATTTTCAAACATAACCTTATTGTAATTAAAATTTCACGCACTTAAACTTCTTATTCATATAAAACATATTTTTTCCACGTTTACTAATTAATTAGATAAAATATGTTGTTATTAACCTTATAATGATAGCATTGTGTTCTGAACGTGTTCTTGTTCGTTTGCCGATCAATGTTGATAAGTAACTCTGAGCGTAAAACTTGTAGGAGGAAAACTATCAAATACGAAAGATCATTTTTAAAAAATTCTGTTAAATATATTACAATTTGCGTGTATACTAGTCATAGAGTATATATTTTATTATAATGTAGCTTGCACGCGTAGATACCACCATCCAGCCTATTTCTGCCGCACAGCACCTATGCATTCCCATTAAATTGTTACACGTGTAAATGTACAAGCTCCTGATACTCCTTTTTCCTTAAGTATTGTTAATCGTCGTTAACAGCATATAAAATTCAGGATCTTTTTTTTCGGTTTATTCTTTTAACTATAAAAATTGAATACAGTTGTTTCATCATAATTATAGGAATAGCTGATACAATACGCGATAACATCGGAAATTAAGCAACATCAAGCCAAATCATATCCTTAATTTTATTACAAATCGCTCATTTGCAGCACAACTCATATATCGGATCGGAATATTAAGAACTAACATACATACTTCGTTTTCTATACCCTTGAACTCATTAATACTAATTATAGGCACAACTACCGTTCGATGTAAAGGGGTAATGTCTATTACGTAAAATACACCTGATAAAATTTAACTCGTGGGTTAAATTATATTCGAATTGTTAACTTATAGAGTGGAAACAAAAAAATCATGAAAACTAAGTCAGATATTTTCTAGTCATTTTAAAATTGAAAGGAAATATTAAATTAATTTATTATTTATTAAAATATTAAATTAAATTAATCTTAAGCAATGAATGAAATGTATTCAAATCTTAGCTGTATATTTTTTTTTATTTTTGATGTTAATGCACTGTCGATTGCACCTATAATTGAGGTGACATCTGCCATGAACTTTTGTCAATGTTTTGTATTGATGATCACTTTGTTGGTGTGACTTAATAAATAAATAAATAAATAAATAAATAAATATTAACTGATTAAAACTACGAGTATTAATGGTTGTTTACGCAAACGAATAATGCTTTCTTTTTACGATGTACTTTTACGATGTAGCCTTTTTTATCAATAGCAACTAGTTAAAGAGTTAACGTTTGTATTTTTCTAAATTTGTTTCACGAGTTGTCATAGCTGTTTAAATAGGTTGCTGGTGATGAATTAGCGATTTTAAATAGCAATATTTTAAAATTCAGTCGTAAATTAGGCGTCTGCGTGATCGACAAAAACCTAGAACAAATATAAGTTTTTTTTTAAATGTTGACTAGTCACTTATTACATCATAATATATAGGGTACAAAACATTTGCATAGGAATCACGCTCTTATATAAAATAAAATAAAAAGCCTTTACATTTCTTGCAATCAATAATAGCAATTTTTACAATACATAAGTGTATATATAATATATATATTTATACTTATTTGCAATAACCTCTCCTCGGGCTAAGGCCTCTTTCAACAAAAACTAATGTTCTCTATTCTGAACTACCTGTATCCAGTTTCGGGTCGTTGTCCTTGTGATATAATTCTGCCATCTTGTGTGAGGTATATCTCTGTTTCGTTTTGCCCCTGAACTTAAATGATCTTAAATTCAGATTATATAAAGAAATGTTGAAATAAAGAAAAAATGAATACCTAAATAACTACCAGCATTTTTAGAACGTAATATAATTTAAAATTTGCAAAATTAATCGACTTAAAAAGTCTTGTTTTTATAATTGAACAGAAAATATATTTCAAACAATTAAATCGGTCTGTTTATTCATATGCGAAGTGGAGTTTACGTTTATCTTTCAATTACTAATGTTGACAGACAATATTAGTTAGTAGATCGTAATAATTATTTTAAAAAGTGTTAATAATACTACAATTTTGAAGAAAATTCCAAAATATTATCAATTCATTCGTTCGCGAAGACACGCAGACTCTGGACCTCCAAGAGAATAATGGCAACGTTTACCTTAAGATAAAGGTCGAATTCTGAATTGAATTGAAATTACCATTAGTTTATCATTCGTGCCATGCCTAATTAACGGTGATATCAACAACACGTCCGACCGGTTATAAATATTATTAAATGCTATCATTACAAGCCAGACATTGTACTGTTAATATAGCTTCTAAGTACATCATACAATTATTTTACTGAACAATCGATTATTGCTGTATTTTAATTGCAGTCAGAGCAGATAAGCAGTCGCTATTGGTCAAGGACCTCAGCAATACCAGGGCCACAGCTAAGTCTCTGCTTACTTGAGGGGACTTTCCTGACATTTGGTTTGAAGAAGGACATGTCATAGCGCTAGGGAAAGCTTGCGGAAGGGAGTTCATTCTAAATCCGGACGGTATGTGGTAAAAAGATTTCTCAACAGGCGCTAAAGATGGACGCCTAGTTCGTTCAACATTTTTTTACTGGTGGTAGGACCTCTTGTGAGTCTGCGCGGGTAGGTACCACCACCCTGCCTATTTCTGCCGTGAAGCAGTAATGCGTTTCGGTTTGAAGGGCGGGGCAGCCGTTGTAACTATACTGAGACCTAAAACTTATATTTCAAGGTGGGTGGCGCATTTACGTTGTAGATGTCTATGGGCTCCAGTAACCACTTAACACCAGGTGGGCTGTGAGCTCGTCCACCCATCTGAGGAATAAAAAAAAAACATAGTTTTGATGAAATCAGCTCCGATAGTGGACATTGTGTTGATGCAAAAAATACAAAGGGATAATCTGGAATAATTTCTCAAAGCGCTCCCTACGGTATGTGTCGCCTACAAAACACATGGGGAACCAAAGTCTCTCCGTAGACCCAGGGCTCCAAACGTTTTTGCTTTGTTACTCATATCAAAATAAAAGCGAGGAAAGAAAAAATCGGGAACCTACGTTCACTAAAACTAAACAGAATATAATATTATAATTACATTAAAATAACAATTTGATATCAAACGTCCAAGTTCAAGTTGTATTTTACTCACACCAACATGTTGTGTTTTGGATACAAATGGCTAAAACATTTCTTTTCAATAGCATTATTAATAAATTTCTGGACTTCAATTAAAATATTAGTAATCAACTATACGCTGATTACCGGAGACAAGATCTCTTTGCTTAAATATTTTACGGGGATTATTTGATACAAAAGCGTTACCTTCGATTATAGTCTTGATTTGTTTACGCGATGATAAAAACTTGCCATAAACAAGATGATAATTAGGAAGTCACGAAACGACCTTTGATCAAATTTTAAATCCAAGAAACTCGTAATGTTTGTTTACAATAACCAAGAATATTTTTCTCTTTTATTCACATGTACTCAAACTTGTCTTATTCAAAATAAAACTTAATCAATTATGTCGCACAATTGGTGCCACTGGTGTTAATTGGGAATGATTTATCGATTCATGAAATCGATCAGATGGGTGATAATAATTTTCAAGGGGCATTAACCATTATCGCTTAATTGTCCAAAATATTAGTTCACTTCGAAAATAAAAACTACAGATCTAGTGGCTTTATATATTTCAGACTGTCTGTATACATTCTTAAATTACCGGATTTCCGGAAAGAGAAAATTTTTGCAATTCTTTTCGATTCGATTCACTTCGATTCGATTCGTATTCCCTTTATCTACTGGCACTCAATAATGAGTGAACGAATTCACCGCCTGCTTATTTTTTCTTCTTCTTGCTTCGGTTTCCTCAATACTGAGGGTCGTGACCACCTCCTCGCAACAAGAGTTTATTACGGACCATTCCACGCCATTTGCCTCTATCTGCCACCGAGTGTAGAGCATCGTGAACTGGGGTGTCGAGGGTAGTGCGGATCTGGTCAGTCCAACGTGTCGGGCCTCTACTTCGTGGTCTTGTTCTGTTCACCTTGCCAGTTGATTGACATGATTGACATTGACATGATTGTAGGCAGCGGCTTGGCTCTGCTCCTGGCATTGCTGAAGTCCATGGGCGACGGTAACCACTTACCATCAGGTGGGCCGTACGCTCGTCTGCCTACAAAGGCAATAAAAAAAAATGACAATGACACATTTTTCGTCTGCTTATAGAACATAAAAATATTAGTATGTACATACATGTAGTAGGTATAGAAATAATTCCAATTTTCGTTCTCAATTTGGCTGATGGCGGTAGACAAGGCAGATCCTCATGCTCCCTCACTCAATGTTCAAAATTAACGTTTGACCTGATTCCGGCGAGTCGTTGCGGCGCCTCGGACATTGATCTCAATATATACAGGACATCTTATCTTGGTACAGTATTACAAACCTTATAGACCTGTCCTTCAATACGAAATATGCCTAAAATTATTATAGTGTAATAAAATGAATAAATTGACTGATTCATTTCTTTTAATTTAAAGCAACCTTAACATAAAAAATACAAAGCAAGTCGATTAGGTTTATGAGATGGAAACACGCAATTTTTTAACTTATTTATGTTGTCAATTTATTATTTCATAGTCTTAGATAGATAAAGATAATTAAGCGATAAATAACCTATAAAGCTATTCGCGGAGCCTACTAGATTTGCCATGCTAACTGCCAACTTTAAATATGGCCTGCACCTTTATCAGTACATAAATATTGCCAACCGTGAAAACTTATTGCGACACACAGATGTCATTGTTGTTCAGAAAATATGATAAGAGTGACACCTACCTGGTTTCGACTCTGCTATATCTTGAATGACACTCAGAGCTCATTGTTGAAAGCGCTTTAGAATTAACCTAACGATTAATATCTACAATACTACACGAGCGCAAGCTAGTTACCTAGTACGGATGAATCCGCCTTGAAATGTATTGATAAATTCAAACTATGCTGTATATCATTAAAGTTAAACAGAAAAATGCCTTATTAATAATCAACGTCCATGATAAACAGATGTTTGTTATGCATTTTTTTTTAAATCTAGGACATACAACTGACTTCGAAGGTCACAGAGATTCGCTAACGAACATTCACGGTCACAGTCACACATATTTTGCAATACCGTTTAAAATGTGCAAAAGAAACGTACAGATATTTAAATATATAATTAATTTAATTTTATAATTTTATCCACAGACTATGCAACAGTTGATATGCTATTAACAACTACTTCGTGTTGATTGTAATACTACAACTCCTTCAAGATGAAATACACATGGAAACACGGATTGTACTGCATCTCGGCATTTCTGGGATCGGAGGATGAATCCGTCGAGATCTTTATGAAATCCAGCTTGGGAAGCATTTCCCCTTTGTTATGGAGGATACCAATATTTTTGTGGGCAACCATCTCACTTTTCATGTCAATGAATTATTTCTGGGGGCCAACGAAACTATTCTTTGTGTATATGACACATTGGGGTCTGTTATTCATCGTCCTGGAATCTATGTTCGGTGTCATCGTAGTACTAAGGAAACGCGGAAGACCAGGTATGTTTGAGTTATATACAATACGTCTCTTTTGAACCTTTGTTACGTAATAGGTTTATTCTGTACGACCTCCAAACACCATATACATATAATCAATAAAGATACTGGTCGTTTAACATCCTTTGAGGCCGGACGGGTAGGTATCTGTAACATGTATCTCTCTCTCTCTCCCTCTCTCTCTCTATCCTGCTTATTACTGCCGCGAAGCAGTAACGTGTTCCGATTTGTGAAGCAGCCCCTATATAATACAATTAGGATCAATATGAGTGGCTAGATTTACGTCGTCCACTCTTCCAAGGTATAGAAAAAAATTGTAAGGTGAGTTTCTTCTTTAGATCGACAAGCTCACACGATTTTAAGTGGCCACGGAAACCCATAAGTGTTGTGACACCAATCGACTTCGCTATGTGATCGCTCATCTACATATATAGAGCGATAAAAAAGGCTTGCTCGATAATAGGTGTAATCTTCCAATGCAACCCAAAGAAACTTCCAAAGACGACAAACGGAAAACTTAAGCTACGCTAATATAAAATTGATCTCAGAAACAGTTCAAAATTATACCTAGATATTCCACATTCAAATCAATTGCAGTTTAACAATCGAAATTTTCAACATATTACAGCGCAATTCGAAAATAATAGGTTGGGGAAAAGTCTTTTCGCATTATAGTATGTATGAACTTGTAATATAATCTCTTTGGCTATACTATTCGTATCTGGCTGGTTATGGTATCATTAAAAGTTTAAATTTTAAAAAAGATAATTCCAAATTCAAATTAGGCAAATGTGTGATTTTTATTTATTTTTCGTACTGTCAAGATGAGTGAATCTAATGAAGAAATTCGATACATTTTAAAATTTTACAACAAAAAAGATAAAAATGCAACGCAAGCCGCGATAAAAATTTGCGATGCTTACGGACCTAGTGCAGTGTCTGTGAGAGTAGCACAAATTTGGTTTAAGCGTTTTCTATTCCGGAAATTTTGATGTCAAAAATGTACGTCGCCCTATTACGGATAAAATGGATGCCATTTTTGAAAAAGTGGAGCAAGATCGGCATATCAGTAGTTACGACATAGCTGAAGAATTGAGAATTGACCACTAAGCAGTTTTGGCGCATTTGAAAAAAACTGGGTACACGAAAAAACTCGATATTTGGGTACCTCACGAGCTCACTGAAAGAAACCTAATGAACCGTGTTCTCATTTGTGATTCTTTATTACGACGTAATGAAACCGAACCATTGAAGAAGCTGATAACTGGTGATGACCATCACAGGACCATCGATTCTGAACTCTACTGCGAACAACTGATGAGATTAAAGCAAGAAATTGAGAGAAAGCGGCCGGAATTAATCAACAGAAAGGGTGTGGTTTTTCATCATGATAATGCTAAAGCTCACACATCTTTAGCCACTCAGCAAAAATTGAGAGAACTTGGCTGGGAGGTGTCAAAGCATCCGCCGTATAGCCTTGACCTTGCACCTTCAGATTTTCACCTGTTTCGGTCTCTTCAGAATTCTTTAGGCAGTGTCAGGTTAACATCACGAGAGGACTGCCAAAACCAATTGTCGTGGTATTTTGATCAGAAGCCCCAAAATTTCTATAGCAATTGGATCATGTCCCTACCTACAAGAAGGCAAAAAGTTATCGAACAAAATGGTACATACATACTTTAATTAAATGTAAATAAATACATTAAAATATTTTGTGAAGTTTCTTAAAAAATGCGAAGAAACTTTTTCCTCAACCTATTATTATAATCTACACGATACTATTCGTAGTAAATACTGCAATGTAGTACACCTACACCTCTTCTGTACTGTTGACTGACAGCCAAAACTATTTGTGACTTTCGAACAACTCGCTATTTCACGGCAATACATTGTATGTATGTACGCACCAGATGCTCGCTATATAAACGATCACGTTTTTACGCACACATTACGCAAACAGAGCCGATTCAAATTGATCAGATCATTTTAAAAATCACGTGCGTGCATCTCTTCAAATCGCTAACAAGTGAACCGGTTTGGAACTTTTGTCGTCTTAACCTGACTTATTTAATCTAATTCCAAAGCCGATTACAATAATTTGGCATTACAATTACGATATAACAAGATTAACAGAACAATGTACAAAAATGTTTGTTATTATGACAGAACGCATTATGTGCTGTGAGAATAATCGAGATTAATGGAAGGTGTGTGAACTTTTAACCATAAATAATTTGGTGTGCTAACGCGCTATTTCGCAAGATCCATTTGTAGGTCAGACTCCATAAAACCATTGAGAATACGTTAACCAGTCATGCATCTGCATTAGTAAAGTGAATTATCAACCACCGTAACGCTCATTACAATGAAATCTCGGGAAACATGCAAATTTAAACATTAAAGCTAGGACTATTCATTTAACACAATATTGCAATGAACATTTAAATGCAATAATTGTGAATGCTTTTTTTTTTAAACACAAATCCAGTCGATCTTACGCTTCAGTGATTACCACCGATTTTCGCAACTCAGTTAGGCAGTAACAATACCGACGATCGGTCACATTGACTGGTTGAACGCTTCGGTAAAACAAAGGCCAATCGTCAAATATTATATTTACATTTAATCCATTTGTATTGTCTGTTTCTCGTTCGATTCATCGTGCGTTGTTATCTCTAAAATCAGTGAAATTATTTTTTTAAAGCAAATGATGAATGTAAAGTGTGCGAGAAAACATTGTGGCTGGCGGATGTGTGGGTTGGAGCACCCGTCGCCTGTCGAGTTCTACGTGAGCTGTTGGCAAAGCAACCTCTCCTCGCTGCCACTACTCATAGTACGGAGCACCCTTTTCCTGTATGCGACGTGCGTGCTGCTCGCCTCTGTGATAATGTTGCCCTTGACTTTGAACGTGCATATAAAATATTGGTTCATTTATTTCACGCATTGGGGTGTCTTACTAATTTCAGTAACATTGGCCTTTTCTACCACTATATCTGTCTATGCTTACATTGATAAACCAATCGGTATGCATATTTTCTTTATTTTTTCTTTGTTGCAATAAAAATAAAGTTTAACCTTCACCTAAAATACATAAACAAATAACTTGTAGGTAAAAATGTATTGATAAAATAAATTAAGTACATATATACATATAATGATATATTAGAACCAATTCTATAGACGGAGACATAAGGTAAATTGTATTGAGTGCACACAAAATAATACTAATAATACTAAGAAAATTATAAGTGAAAATCAGCTGATTAAACAATTATTTTGGGCACAAATTCTACGATTTCGTCACAGTTACCAACTGTTTCTTCGCGTTATATTTGCAGATGAAATATCTATTCAGGGTAGAAGTAGTTTCGTATGTACTTATAGTTAGTCTTTAAATTGAGGGGCGAAAGGCTATTTATCTTATACGTTTAAACGAGGAATTCTTGTATATATATATATATATATATATATATATATATATATATATATATATATATATATATATATATATATAAAATCTGAATTTCGGAAACGGCTCCAACGATTTTCATAAAATTTAGTATACAGGGGATTTCGGGGGCGATAAATCGATCTAGCTACGATTTATTTTCAGAAAATGTTGTTTTATTCATGTTTTCAATAATCAACTCTTCCCGACATCTATTGGCGAATAATAATACTATTTTTCTTAATTGAGGGCAACTAACCGCTTTAAAGACACAACAAGATGGCGTTATGAAAAAAAAACCGAACAAAGCTGGGTCATCATCTAGTTTGTTTAAAACGATACTTAATACGCAACATTAATCTTTGTAACTAAAGATGCGTTTTATTTGGTACTAGCGACCCGCCATCGCTTCGCTTCGGAAACATTAAATTTCCTTTATTGATAGGCGAAGCCCGCCATGTTGCGCGCGATACGACAATAACTGCGGGTGACGCCGCGGGGCGAAGCTAGCCTAAAAAAAGCAGCCTAAGTTACTCCTTACATCATCAGCTATCTACTAGTGGAAGTCTCATCAAAATCGGTTCAGCCGTTCCAGAGATTAGCCGGAACAAACAGACAGACAGATAGACAGACAGACAAAAATTGTAAAAAATGTTATTTTGGTGTATGTATATTTATTCATATGCATGTAGTAAAAAGCAGTTGTTTCAATACTACAAACAGAAACTCTAATTTTATTTATATGTATAGATTAGCATTAACATTTCGGTGTTTTTAATTGAACTGCAATTAAGTTTACTTCGTTGAAATAGCTGAAGATGTTTTTTTGTTATGATATTTTTTCCAAATTTTAAATTTTATATGTATAGTTGCAAAAATGTCGCTTCAACCAAATGGCTTTCCCCCCCCCCCTTTTTTCCTACCTAAGCTAACGGTCTAGAGAAACCATATCAGCGTCACCGGGCTAGTAGGTGAGCTCACGGGGCTCAACCTGATGCGTTGCTAACACGAACTCTAGCAAGAGCCGTGCTTCGCAGAATCTACCGCCGCATTGGAAACGCGACCCACCGAGAAGATCCAGCGAGAAACTCAGTGGGCTATTCCCCCTCGAAATAGTTCTTCTGTATAATGCATATTAATAGTTGATTCCAGTTCAACTTCGGATATGGATAATCATATTTATTAAGAACGTAATTACAAACAATAAAATCCAATCGTATACTACGTAAACACGAGAGAAAGACTATGAATCCGATAACAAAAATTAGTTTTCATAAAACCTCATACCACTAAAAATTGCGACCAAACATTAGGATGCACTAATATTATCGATCTAAATGTAACATATTTGTTTTTAACTTACTCAAAGGACAATTTCCTACTATAAGTTTTAAAAATTAATAAACCTTTTCGTTCGTGATATTATTTCCTTTTCGGGTAGTATAAATGTTTTACAATAAACCATCGCAGTAAGTCAATCTTTTTGCCAGTGTATGTATGGAGCATTGCAGTTCAAAGTAACAACGCCCACAAAATGAGAAGCACAATACGACTAGGTATTCACTGTATGTCGTCGCCGTATATTTACGTACGACCAAGCAATGACAACAACACGTAGAGAAGATCACGTCTAAGCGTGGTTATCCTTGTTACCTTGTGCCTATTGACACAAACCTTATAAGGGGCTGTGTGACGAGTCTTATCCATTCGCTTTAGTTCTTCATAAATCAGTATTAATCCTAAGAATCTCAAACAAAGCTGTTAAAGCGTAATTAAAATCTTTTTATACAAATAAAATCGTCTTAAAAATATATTCAAATATTAGAAATGTGAATCCTTGAAATATTTTTGCCAATGTAGCATGAATATTTTTGTAAATGTTACAAATGATGCGCTAGCATACTAGTAATTTAATAAAAATAAAACTGAATATGTCTAATGTATGTAATAGTATGAATATACTAGTCGAACACAAAAATAAACTTAGCAATATTCTTGTTCACGACTAATTAAATCCTAAGTTAACGCTAACATAAACTCGGCCCTTAAAACAAGTTTATTTCCTAATATCTTCTCAGACAGGAGGCGAATACCAAACATTCAACGCTATCAGAAGTTTTTACACAACTAACAAATTATGAGTGCTAGTACCTACCGAGTAAAATATCGTGTAAGTTTTTTTTTTTTTTTTTTTTGTACTGGTCCCGTGATAAGTTCGTAAAGAACTTGTGTTACAGGTACCAGATAACGGAAATAAATGTAAGATTTTTATTATACACATACATATATTTAATATACATCCATAACCCTGGAAAAGACATTTTATATTTATCATACAAATATCTTCCCTTGGCGGGATTCGAACCCGCAACCCCCTTGTGTAGTTAAGTTAACGCGGTTGGGAAATTTAGCTACATTGACGATAAATGATTTATTGATGGTTCATCAAATAACAAACTACAGACAGCATTATACTATTATCTCGTCTCGAAAAGTCAAGGAGACTATTTATTTTTCTGAAGCGCTATTTGTGACACTCACAAGCTTCGAGGTTATCGATTATAAATATATGCGCTTTGAAGTACGATTATTCAAAAATTGCCAAATACAGCCTCTAAGTACCTAAGTTTTACTCATCAACTTCTAAGCGAGGTCAACGTACCAATAGAAGTGCCACTTCACTGCATCAACAAAACACGCACTCGACAAAAAATGTATCAAAAGTATAAAGAAAATCGATTAAGTTGAAATGGAAGGATTTAAAATATAGATACGAAACAAAATCTTTGACTTTTAGCATTTAAATTTTAAAATTAACCTTAATAATAATAATGCAATTAAATTAAGCATTAAAGTAAAATTAAAGTACCTAATTAAATTAAAATTGGTTAAAATTATAAAATGTAAAACATATTAAAATTCAAGTAGCACACAGAAATCAAAATTCAACACAACAATAGAATTTTCAAAAAGGATATCTTTGTTTTTTTAATTACCAGGAAATTTTGATTTTAATCATCAGTCAAGGAAATTAAATTGCAATGTTAATAATACTCATTATAATTTAATTACTAATATACATCAGGTTTAAGGTCGGGGCCTTTCCCTCTATTTCCATTCAGCACAATTCTGGGCGGTAATTTAGACTCGCCCACTTGTCCCTCGCCCACTTGTCCTGGTGAAACTGGAAAGGCCTTCGGGCCACCAGTAATGTTTCAATCATAAAAAAAGGTAATTTAGAAAAATCCGTGCAACTTACGCCTTTTTTTTCCGGGGGCCAAACCTCCTATGAGGTCCCCGCGCCTAGGGGGCGCGCGGGGTATGTGAGACTCAACGATCTGCAGGTGTTGAGAGCAGATCGCGGGCCCAAGGATTTTAGGGCCCGCCCTTGTTCTTGAAAGGTTAGCACAGGCGTAAGTTGCATTCCCCTGGTGTAAGAGTGCAGGGGAGTGCAACTTACGCCTGTGCTAACCGTTCAAAAACAATGATGATGTGCTCCAAGAAATATTACTTTTACAAAAATATAATAAGATTCTTTTTTTATGAGCAAATCGACTCAAAACCTCTTCACCATTCGTGTTAATTAAAGAAATAAATTAATTTCCAGATGCTACATTTGGCTTGCCTTGGTATGTAAAAACGTACTGGGTTCTCTACAATATTTCAATCCCGGTCGCCTTTCTCATTACTGTGTTCTATTGGGGAATATTAAAATCATGTAAGTACTCATTTAATAAGAATTTAAAAAAATATGCAAACCTGGAATTTTTTCATTTGTATAGAAAAAAAACACTACACGGTAAAATTAACAAAATTAGCATACAATATGGATTATTAAATTTATCTAAAACTGAAATTACTGAATAAATATTATATATAATACAATAATGATTTTCCCACACCACAATAATAACATAAAACAAAAAAAAAACGTAAATAAACATAAACAAATTTTGTAAATAAAATATTTAAATAGTGTATGTTATTGTACTTTTTTTTTAAATATTATTATCATATTTATAATCGTGATAATAATAATTTATACGTAATATCAGGAAATGTTTTCCAGCATTGGACACAGTGAAGTTCTCACCGAATCCTGTGCTGGACGTAATGATTCACGGCGTCAACTCCGTTGTAATGTTCGTTGAGCTGATGTTCTCGGCGCATCCCAGTAGACTGCTACACATCATGCAACCGCTGTACTTCGCCGGAGCCTACATGCTATTCTCTGTCACTTATTATTTCGCTGGTGGATTAGATCCGTAAGTTTGTGCTATATTTATGCTTAAAGCGCCTATTATATAATGTTACTACCACTCGACTACTTCTTGTCCTTATCCTACTTTTTTTTTATTGCTTAGATTGATGGACGAGCTTACAGCCCACCTGGTGTTAAGTGGTTACTGGAGCCCATAGACACCTACAACGTAAATGCGCCACCCGCCTTGAGATATAAGTTCTAAGATCTCAGTATAGTTACAACGGCTGCCCTACCCTTCAGACCGAAACGCATTATCTGCTTCAGGGCAGAAATAAGCAGGGCGGTGGTACCTACCCGCGCGGACTCACAAGAGGCTCTACCACCAGTAATTACTCAAATTATAATTTTGCGGGTTTGATTTTTATTACACGATGTTATTCCTTCACCATAGAAGTCAATGGTGAACATTTATTAAATGTTAGGTACGTATTTCATTAGAAAAAATGGTACCCGCCTGCGGGATTCGAACGCCATTGCATCGCTAGATACGAATGCAACGGACGTCTTATCCTTTAGGACACGACGACTTAAATCTATCGATTGGAACGTGCTGTAGTGAGGGACTTTTCTGTTTCTTCTTTTAGCGTGTCTGTTACTTCATAAGTTTATGGTTCTTATTTTGCAATTTAATGATATTAAATAATATTAAACCAAATTTTATATCTCTTTCGAATTAAAAAAAACTCTAGATCCCATCCCGTGATTGCACGTCAGTCACAAATAGAAATAATAAATGCAAGATTGAGCCTTATCAATCGTTTTATTTATATCGGCGACTCGCGAAACAAAGAAAATACTACACGGCTCCTACTGTTTTATTTTAATAGAAGAATCACTTAATTTTACTCCGCTGCCATAGTCTCAGTATTCATTAGTATATGTTAACCTTGGAAATATATTGCAAACCTACAAAATGCCGACTAAAACTTTAAAGAACACGTTTTATCACCTTACGTACCGCGTCGGTGCCAAGTGGTGAATTACGAAAGAAACAACAACCTTACGAGGGCCCATCGAAATAAAAATTTACCAATAAGATTTATTTAGAGTATTTAATATTGACTCTTTTCGAGATGTTCAATATAAACACTGATGTCAATGTCAATTCACAAGTTCAACGTCGCGTAATAATTACATATTTGATAAGTAACCGCGCTAAAAACAAATAAACGTGATAAAAGTCAAGATCGCACGGGACCGACGCGTTACGGCGCCATGTTGTAACAGAGCCTTTACAAATGAACCTCGTCACTGAGTCGTTCGGTTTTCTTTGTTATTCTCCGTGTTAAGGTCGAAACTATCCGCTCTATCTTTGTTCGAAAGTAAGTCGCAACTAAACAAAATTTCTAAGTCACTACTTTGTGCTGCTTACATTATTTTGAGATAATGCATAATATATCTAATACATAATGTATTTTGTCATAAAACTAGCAAGTATTTATTGAAAAAAATCTGTATATTAAACGTAATAATTATTAGTAAGGTCAGTATTAATGATAAGAGGAAGGAGTGAGGAGGGAGATGACTAACAACTGCGCGAATGCCTAACAGTGTTAGTTTCTCTTCGTTTGCCGCTAGGGGCGCTGTTCCAACTTCATACTAATTTGATTTCAGGTTTAAATGATCGAGAAGTAAAAAAAATCACAATAGACATATAATACAGCCCAAGGGCTGCTTCGTTAATGCATCCGCTAGCGAATCGGAATAATGACCCGCGTTGAAGATACGCTGACAAACTCAGCAGGTTGCTATTAGGGATGTTATTTAGTCATTACAAAATATTGAAATCAGTCTCTGCAAAATCTTTTTTCACGATTGGAAACCATGAATCGAGAAATCAAGACGTATATATATACGTAACAGCAGCGGGCCATAAGCTTTAATTTAGAAATATTACATCCTTTTAAGAATATTTTTAACGTAAATATCGTTGATTTAAATTTAAAAATCTATTTTTTTATCTTTACTTATTTTTATCTTCTTATGTTTTCTTCATGATTGATCTTCTTATATGTGAACTTACATATAAATGTACTTTAAGTCGCTACCATAAGAATTTTCGTATGTCTAAACTTTTTTCTCTACCTATGCTGATAGCCTTGAGAGGCTATTTCAGCTTCTCCTTGACGTGTAACACGACCAACGACCCACTGAGAAAATCCACTGAGAAACTCAGTGGGATGTGTCTATGTGTTAATTTACTCGTCGAGTCCTTCGTCGCAAGCGACAGGTTCGACGACGACGGTGAACGGTGCTTGAGGTACCTAAAAATTTATCTATTCCGTGCCTAAAAGCATCGTTAATGGATCGGGAGGATCCGTAATGACGTGTCTAAACTTATTGAACGGACCATCGTATATAAGTGGTGAGACCCCTACCTATTCCTGTCGGGAATAAGTCGTCCGTTCCAGTTTGAAAAATAGTACAGTCGTCATTCCACACAAATTAAACATTGTGATTTCTAGCTTATTTCCGAAAGTAGACCACGGACTGCATACTCAAAATGCATACCAAACGACCTTAAGACCTAAACGACGACATAAAGTATTTTATAATAAAAGGCATCAAATATAGAAAGAGAATTTTCGTAATTACAACTGTCGCTTCGCCATTTAAAAATATTACAGTTTAAAGATACGACAGTATTTCTTCGAGCACTTAGAATTTCAAACTTACTCAATGTTCAAGGTGATGCATTCGAAATGATGCATAGGCAATCATTAACTTCTCCAAACCACATTATTATTAGAAGTAGATATTACCAAAGAAAACACGTGGCGATATGACAATAACAGATCTTTTTTCATTTAGAATCAGTAACACTATTATTAAGTTGTCATCTAGTTAATAGACATCTCCATAATTATACTAGGCTGCACTAAAAGTATCGGGAATGGAATATTTCCACTGTTCCTGTCATATTAAAATCTTTTTAACTGAAAACTCCTTGGTTTTAAAAATCGAATACCATTTATTTATTTAAAAAAAGATTCTCGGTCTTGTCACGAGGTTTTGTCAAACTTGTTTAGTCGTTGAGAAAATGGTATTGACTCGAGAAAATTCAAGAGCGATAATTTATTATGACTTTCGAAGTGGTTTAACACAAAAACAGTGTGTTGACCGGATGATTTCTGCATTTGGTGATGAAGCCCCAATTTATCCCTGGTTTGCTGAGTTTCAACGTGGACGTGTCAAGCTCAGTGATGATCCCCGTCCAGGTCGTCCAAAAAGTGCAGTCACCCAAGAAAACGTTGATGCTGTGCGTAAGCTGATTGAGGAAGATCGACATGTGACATACCGCGAAATTCAGGCAACTTTAGACATTGGCATGAGTCAAATCCAAATAATCTTGCATGAACAATTAGGTGTAAAAAAGTTGTTTTCCCGATGGATACCGCATTCGCTCTGTGAAGAACAAAAAGCGGCTCGCGTTACTTGGTGCGTCAGAACTCTCGAAAGATTCCACGCAGGATTCTCAATTGCTGTATACAACATTGTATCAGGTGACGAATCCTGGATATACGCGTACTAACCCGAAACAAAAAACCAGTCACGAGTTTGGGTGTTCGAAAATGAGTTAAAGCCAACAAAAATTGTTCGTTCACGGAGTGTTGCAAAAAAAATGGTGGCCACGTTTGTCTCCAAAACCGGCCATGTTACGACTATTCCTCTTGAGGGACAAAGAACGGTTAATGCAGAATGGTATGCTAGCATTTGTTTGCCACAGGTCGTTTCTGAACTCCGTAAAGAGAACTGCAACCGCCGCACATCCTCCATCACGACAATGCGAGTTCTCACACCGCGCACAGAACAAAAGAGTTTTTAGAGCAAGAAAACATAGAATTATTAGACCATCCGCCGTACAGCCCCGACCTAAGCCCTAATGATTTCTATACTTTCCCTAAAATAAAGAATAAATTGCGTGGACAGAGATTTTCATCACCTGAAGAAGCTGTGGACGCCTACAAAACGGCCATTTTGGAGACCCCAACTTCCGAATGGAATGGTTGCTTCAATGATTGGTTCCATCGTATGGAAAAATGTGTCAAATTTCGCGGAGAATACTTCGAAAAGCAATAAATACATTTTTAAATAGTAATGTTGTGTCACTTCGTTAATTCCCGAAATTTTCAGTGCCGCCCTCGTATTTCACATTCAAATGTCTCTGACTCATCTGTGAATGTCCGATTGAACCTATACTAAAATATACACACGGGCAGGCCTTTGCAAATATATATTTATACATATCTTATATGATAGTATTAATACTTAATTATTAAAATGTTATCTACAGAGTGTATATTTATATCAATTCATTAAAGCAAATACAGAAATTGGCATCACTAAAAAAAGATTCGAAATCTTATGTTATTTAATACTAGCGACCCGACCACGCTTCGCTTCGGAAACATTAAAAGACACATGAAACCAAAAAAAAAAAATTTAAAAAAATTTAAATAAAGTAGCCTATGTTCATCAGGGACAATGTCGGCTTCTAATGGAAAAAGAATTTTTCAAATCGGTCCAGTAGTTTCGGAGCCTATTCGAAACAAACAAACAAACAAATCTTTCCTCTTTATAATATAAAGTATAGATACATATATCGCAATTATAAATGAAATGACTTGAAGAATATATTATAGCTGCACGTAATAATACGCATAGTCGTGGTACTACGCAGTTCACAAAATGCCCAACCCCACAATGAATTCAAAGCTCTCCGTTGAGTCAAAAGTACTGCTCCATACCAGCACTCTTAACTCCACTCAGATGGATTTTGTGGAAGCTATAGTTTTAGCAGTTCGGGAAGACTGCTGTCGCACACCAATCTTTAATAAGGAATATACGATCTTACTTTTTTTTAAATGCTATTCGAACCTTGCGCCATAAGTTGTTCATTTCTGCTCCATAGTCATTTATTTCCCAATTTCTAACTATAATTTAAATTAAAATACATCTTTCTGTTTTCAGCTGGGGGAACAAATTCATCTATCCAGTGATAGACTGGTCAAAGCCAAATCAAACGATGGTAGTAATTATCCTCACGGCTATATTCCTTGCCTTAATGCATCTCATCACCGTGGCAATGGCGGCTGCTCGGGACTCCATTACGAAGCAATGTAAACCAGATCCAACAGGAGTTTATAATGATGGATTCGAACCCTAATGAATTTTTCCATCATTCACCAACATTTTTCGTTCAGAATTAAGCCTTCATCAAAGAAGAAAAGTGCGAACGTGATGAGTGATGATTGATAAATAAGAAACCTCCGATATGATTGATATCCTTGATCATACTGATAGTACGATCAATAGATATTAATCATTACTGATGGGCTGGTTTTAAAATACATATATTTTGCAATTGAGGTGCTGTAGAGTGTGTCAGCTACAATAATACTAACGCTAAATGCGGCCGCTTTTTTTTTCATACTTATGCTGATAGTCTTGAGAAGGCTATTTCAGCTTCACTCCAATATGTAGGTGAGCTCACGGGGCTGAAACCGGAAGTGTTAGTAACACTGACTCTAGGAAGAGCAGTGCTTCGTAGAATCTACCAGCGGATCGGAAACGCGACCCACTGAGAAGATCTGGTAAGAAATTCAGTGAGCTAGCGGCCTGCCATAATCTAAAGAAGAACTCTTTTAGCCCATGAAACGCAAAAATAATGTCATTTGATAAAGAGAGACAGAAACTTTAGAATCAGAACAAATTTGAAAGTATTTGAATCTTATAAATTTTACAATAATAATTTTCGACAAACTTTAATAATATTATATTTATGACATGTAGTATGAACATTTTTATACCCAAACCGTTTGACTACTACGAGTATAGCATGGATAAAGCTTTACTCATGTCGAATAAATCATGTCGCTAAAATAAATATGTCACAAGAGAAACGCTACCATTTAATTAAAATACACCGTTCACTGATTGATGATATCAAATAAATGGTTAATTGTTGAAACTAAAGCTGAAATGTAATGAATCAATTTTAAAACAAACAATAGAAAAAACTTGCTGTTTCCTGGTACTCCAGCTTGATTCAAAAGTACCTGAAATCGAATCGGAACTACGAAACTGCCAAAGAAACGACTTAAAGTGAAGTTGATGTGTTGTTGCCTTTTTTAAATAAAATTTAACAAAAAATAATTTTGTAACAATGACATTAGAGAAAAATTGTATTGTGACGATACTATTAATTATTATTATTATTTTATTAAACGGTATTATTAATTTTTAAGGTTAATTCACTAAATAAAACTGTTAGGAATGTTATTTGTTGTTGTAAATAAAAACGATTTTGTATTCTTTAAGTTAAATCACGACCGTGTTTTATTTCGAGGTTTGAAATACTTAACTGTTATCGAAGTCACGTTGGATGGAAATCGCAATATTTTTTGCGAAACTTACGAAAGGTAACTTTGACGTTGCATTGGTCCTCACGGCTCACTTGGTGCTAAGTGGTTATCATATCACAACGGGAATTCCGCCACCTACCTTGAGATCTATTTCTCAATCGTTTAGTAATTACGGATACATTAGAATTTTTGATGATTTTGATGTTATAATGAAACTACTCGACCTGTCGATAACGGAAAAATAGTCTTCGCGCTGTGTAAATTTGAATTCAGAAAGTTTTAAACATATCAGTATGTTGTTTGTACCGATTGTAATATTAAGCAATTACGGATAAACGAAGAGTGAACATACGTGAGTGATGAGTCTGGGACTATGAGATCATAGAATAAATAACTGCGGCACATATGAACTTAATCAAGAAAATCAAATAAATAAAAGGTAAGAAAATAATATAAAATATCTAATATAGTATATTAGATATTCGATATATAGACAGTATGTCTGCCCATAAATACTGCTACAATTAAATATAAACAAAATATTACATTTGAATTTGGAATCTGTCATTTTTATATGATTGCTCATTGAGTTTTCTCATTTTGGCGCCAATACATTGTACAATATTTTGCGATATTAAAATGGAGTGGGGTGATAAAGAGAACCGAATCGCTGTGATTGCATTACACAAAGTAGATATGGAGCCAAATGCAATTTTTAAAACAACACCATGTTCAATAATCAAGAATGGTCCTTCCAGCAAGACTCGGCGCCAGGTCATAAAGCTCGGTCTACGCAGTCTTGGTTGGAAACGAACGTTTCGGACTTCATCAGAGCTGAAGACTGGCCGTCGTCTAGTCCCGATCTTAATCCGTTGGATTATGATTTATGGTCAGTTTTAAAGAGTACGACTTGCTCTAAACGCCATAATAATTTGGAGTCCCTAAAACAATCCGTACGATTTGGCAGTGAAAAATTTTCCCATGGAAAGAGTGCGTGCTTCTATTGATAACTGGCCTCAACGTTTAAAGGACTGTATTGCAGCCAATGGAGACCACTTCGAATATGCTTTTTATACTTTAAATTGTTTTATATACCTATATCTATTAAACTAACACACTATAGAAGTAATAAATGTTATTTGCAATAGATTTTTTTTTATTTTTAATTGTAACAGTATTTATGGCCAGACTAATTATATAATATAGAAACAAAATAAAATAATTAAAGCATAATCAAACGATTATCCGTTTGAATATCTTTACGAGTCATCAATTTTCTACTATATCAATATCATTGTAATGCTAGTCTGACATTTAATTAAAGTTGGAGTTGGTCCGCAAATAACTTCACAACAACTTATGATTCTATTATCGCGCACGCATAAATATTAAGCCGATTAAAATGAAACAATTAAAAAGTAATTCCTTACAAAGTCGGAACGTGGACTTAATACGTTACGATTACGAAAGACGTATGAACCTATAAACGCAATTACAATGTATACATATTACTTCAACTAGATGTTACTGACATTAACTATACAATTTCCGGTTTTATACTGGACACATCTAAATGATAAAATTCTTCTACTCCTCTACTTCTGAAAGGAAGAATATTTGATTTAGATGGGTAGACAAACTGACTCCCCACCTGGTTTTAAGCGGCGGTCCTATCTCATAAGAGTCCTTGTCTTGTAAAACTTACACTCTTCAAACTGGAATGCTTCATTGTTTCGCTTAGAAAATAGGCAGGGTGATTGAACCCACCCCTGTCCGCAAATGTCTCTATGACCAATAAATGCGGCTTCATAATAGCAATATGCTGCTGTAATATTTAGGGAACGTTGTTGCCCATTCTCGAAGAATCTATTTATCGCTTTTCAAGACACCTTCTGGAAGAGATGCGGTACTATTCTAGGCCGACATTAGATACTCCCAGTAACCACAAAAAATTACAAAGTGTTTTGTCCGAGATGATTGGTGTCTTAACTGAGTTAAATATGTAACAACGTACTCGTACATACATATATCGAGCCCTACGAAATTCACAATGTAATGGCTCTGGATGAGAAAACAAACTCAAGACCCACCGGTGTGCTTAGTGCGAGTTTCTTAACGTTCTCGATAGCGTAAAAGTTAAGCCATTTTTGTATGCAGTTGGAACAGCGCCCCTAGCGGCGAACGTACGCAATCGATCCCATTCCATACAAATATGAGCTAACTTTTGCGCTATCGAGAGCGTTAAAAAACACGCACTAAGCACACTGGTTTTGAGTGATTAGCGAAACCCTTGGACAGCTATCTGTTAATGAGCGCCTTGAAACGTGAGATTGAGGCCCCGAAGTCAGCGAGCTGAAGACATTATTTAATAAAAATAATGAAATATTAACACGTGTACCTAATGGGGTAATGGACATTGTATTTGTTAGACAACGAAAACTTCAAAGTATACAAAATTCCAAAAATTGTTAGATGAAAAAAAACAGAACTAAATATAAAATGACATTTTATTCAAAGTAAAACAATTCAACGACAACAATTTTGGTTAAGAAAAAATAGAAAACAATCTTATGTTCGTTCTTATGGGCTGTCATCATGAGCCTAATTACTTAGATACGATATTTAAATAAAAAATCGAATATTATAAAATTCGAAGTACACATAAACTAAACATTTTCGGTAAGCCGTTACAACTATAACTTGAATCATTTCGCAACATCAGGAAACCATTTTAAAGGAACGTTATCTACAAAATCGATATGAATGTTACTCAGTCATAAAATTGTAACTGATAACAATTTTGTCCGATCGCAAAAATCGTCAGTTATTACAAATCCTTCGACATGGGAAGAGTTAAGAAATATTTCAAATCAGAATTTCAATTGAGCAATTTTAATTTAAACCACGATGCTGCATCGGACTTTTATTTGTCTTGTTACCAGAGTAGCCGTTCAAGTGTGCCATTGTTGTGTGTTAGGGCCTTGGTGTTCCTGGGATCAGCTGGTATTTTAATGGCGTCATTAATATTAACAAGCCAAAGTATGACTTTCGGGTACTGGACAATATATTTAACTCATTGGGGAATTATTCTAATTACAATCACGTCGGGAGCGGCCCTCGCAGTTTCTTTGGTATCATTAAAAACTGGATGTATAGGTAAGATTTTTTGTTATATTTTAGATTGAATTATAATTACTTCAATTTGGTAGGCGAGTTGTATCATTTTTTAAGCAAAGCAAGTTGATAGACTTACGAAGCTAATTGAATATTATATTACAGTTGAGATTTAGAATTCATGTCTCAAGAGGTAACAGCAGTTAGGATCTGTTTGGTATGTTTGGTCTCCTGTAACTGCCAAATTTTCTGATAACGGCTACTTCTAATTGCATCTGTTGACACTAGGTAAAAAAATATCACATTCAATTTGGACATGGACTCGGCGAATTTTATAATTCCTTATAGTGCCCGGCTTGTGGTCTCTTGAGAATTTTTTGTTTTCTAGGTGCGCACAGTGGTTTCACGGACATTCTATGTATTTATATAATAATGTCATTCTTTGAAGCATTAACGGTTTCCAAAAAATGGTAGATACTTCGTAGCTACAAGGGCGATGCAGAAAGCACATTTTCGATTATTATTTTTTTTTTTTTTCCCTACCTATGCTGATAGCCTTGAGAGGCTATTTCAGCTTCGCCCTAACGTTTGTAGGTGAGCTCACGGGGTTCAAACCTGACTACGATGCTAACACGAACCCTAGCAAGAGTCGTGCTTCGCAGAATCTACCACCGGATCGGAAACGCGACCCACTGAGAAGATCCGGCGAGAAACTCAGTGGGCTGTGTCTGAGAGTTAATTTGCTCGTCGAGCCCTTCGTCGCAAGCGACGGGTTCGACGAGAACTTTGACCGGTGCTTGAAGTACCTAAAAGCACTGTTAGTGGATCGGGAGGATCCGAATTTATATTATTGCTAATCGAAAGTCTAAGTAATTATAACATTTAAGATGTTCGCGTGTCAAAACTTAAAACACCGGGCTGAGTCAGAGAACAAAACACCGAATTCATCAGGAATTTAAATAGATTCGATACATTTTGAAAAGTATTAACTTACAACGTCGTTGGTAATTCTGAAACGAACCCCAAAAAACGTGCATACCTTTTCAATCATAGACGTGTGGTTTATCGTCATAATAGATCTTCGTCAAATTTACTCACTAGGTGTACTTGACCCAGTAAACACTTTAAATACATATTTATTTGGTCAGGTGGTCGTTGTTACAATAGATTAGGTTGTATAATCGTATTCATAAAATTAGATCAATACTAATTCAGATACTAAATCCAGCAACATGGTTGAATATGACTGTCTCGAATGCTTAATGAAGACTTTTGAATAACAAGGTTATTGATAGCCTGCTAAGAGATAAAAAGAACGTGTAAAATCATTGAAATTTACAGACAAGACATTTTGTACTGATACCATTTTAATTCGAATTTGTTGATTAGATAGTGAACAAAGATTTAAAATGACTAATTGTTTCAATTCTTAATTTTTATCACAGTATTTCCTGATGATTGCGATGTGCGTTTATTACTCACTAGAAATCCACAACCGAGTGCATGGAATGTGATCGTGCAACCTAACCAATGCATCAGCCCGCTGAGTTTCTCGCCGGATCTTCTCAGCGGGTCGCGATTCCGATTCGGTAGTAGATTCATTCGCGAAGCAGCTGCTCTTGAGTTGTTAGGTCTCCTTCGCAGGAGCTCGGGCAGTTGTTAGCAAAGCCCACCCCTCCTGGCTGAGCCTTTGCTCGTCCACCTGTCCTGGTGGAACTGGAAAGGCCTTCGGGCCACCAGTAATCTATCAGTCATAAAAAAAAGAAATGTGGTGTTGTGTGTTAAGTTAAAATGTTTCTTTTATCCCATATACCCCCTGCCCCCCTTGGGTCTTAGTTATTATCGAAACCCATAGACATCGTGAGTACCACTGCTTACATTGAAACACGAGGTAAAATCCACTACCCGAAATGGCGCCCGGAATCTTCGCCATAGATATAAGTACTGACTCCAACCCGAGCAGGCTCGCAAATGGTCAGCCATAAATAATCTACAAATATTATAGAATGCCTGCCCTTTAATAACCGAGTTTTTATGGCCTAATCGTCAGAACTAAAGCTAATACTCCCAATACTACTGTGAAGTTTTTAATTCATAATACTACCACTAATAGAGTTCCGTTTATTCGTTGAGCTTAAGAAAATGTTTAGACTCTACCGATCCCTTTGATACGATTTATATAATGTTTTTTTTTATATGTTTTCAGAAGCATCATTTGTACTACCGTGGTACGTGAAAGCGTACTGGGTGTGCTTCAATATCACAGTTCCTATTGCGTTTTTTATCACGATATTCTACTGGAGCTTACTGACCAAAACAGGTAAATGTTTAATTGTAATTAACAATTGCCTATTATTTTGGTCATAAAATATTACTTGCCAAGCAATTATACAACACAAACATGTTTCGGTTATAATATGTGATTTTATTAATAACTAGCTGTACCCGGCCGCTTCGCTGGGCATTTAAAATTAACATTATAATTTCTCACCCCCACAAAGATTCTCAACATTAACGCCCCCACAACTGGTGAAGGGAGTCCAACACTCACATAAATATTAGCCCATCCGTTAAGTACATGTATTTTTTACATGGATACCAAGCATCAAGTCAATCGGATGCATGGTTCAGTAGTTATAACGGAAAATCCGTAAAAAACACTATAGATTTATATATTAGTATAGATTAACTACTACCACTGAGCGAAAACGCGGTAGTATATAGCCTTGTGTGAACTCAACTCTGCCTACAATTTCTTTTTTATTGCCTAGACGGTTGAAAAATTCACAGCTAACCGGGTGTTAAGTGGTTACCAGATCCCATGATCATGATGTTAATCTCGCCACCCAATTGTATCTATGTCACCAATGTATAGTTTAACGGCTGTTCTGCCCTTCAAATAGGAATGCAGATCTGCAAGCAGGTCCAAAAACAAGGAGAACGGTGGTATCTACTGACTAGAGTTACAATTTTCCCTTTCATCACTAATTACTTGTCTCTTCCGCCGGAAATGTCCCACTCCTAAGTAGGATATTCCCACTGCCAGTGGAGGATGTATCCAGTGAAAGAAAGAAGAACAAATAAACCAGAGACCTGAAAATCGTGTAATAAAAATCAAACCCGCAAAAATTATAATTTGCGTAAATACTGGTGGTAGGACCTCTTGTGAGTCCGCGCGGTAGGTACCACCACCCTGCCTATTTCTGCCGTGAAGCAGTAATGCGTTTCGGTTTGAAGGGTGGGGCAGCCGTTGTAACTATACTGAGACCTTAGAACTTATATCTCAGGGTGGGTGGTGCATTTTACGTTGTAGATGTCTATGGGCTCCAGTAACCACTTAACACCAGGTAGCCTGTGAGCTCGTCCACCCATCTAAGCAATAATAATAATAATAATAAAGCTAAAAGTGAGATGATAAATGTCTTCCTGGTGGCTCGTCAAACTGTCTGCACCAATTGAAACTTGTATTATTTTTGAGGAAACCACAACAATATTATTTAGGATTTCCTCATTATGGATTACACAATACCTACTTTAAATTGGTACTTTAACAAGACGTCATATTGCACTTAAATTGACGTCAATTGGTAAATTTGATGAACGAAACAAATCTATACTAATATATAAATCTACAGTGGTTTTTACGGATGTTCCGTTATAACTACTGAACCATGCATCCGATGGACTTGAAACTTGGTATCCATGTATAAAATACATGTACTTAATGGGTAGGCTAATATTTATATGAGTGCTGGACTCCCTAATAATAATGACAATAAATAATACTTAATGTACATCTTAAAAGCCCA
This sequence comes from Bombyx mori, assembly GCF_030269925.1. Lineage (NCBI taxonomy): Eukaryota > Metazoa > Arthropoda > Insecta > Lepidoptera > Bombycidae > Bombyx > Bombyx mori. The sequence continues at coordinate 13,994,358 of NC_085111.1, forward strand.
GCGAAGCGGGCGAGTACGGCTATCTTGAATAATAAAACAAACATGTTCCTTTGTCTCCTCTCTTGTTTTCAAAACACGATTAACTTTTATTTCAATTTAGTCGTTTTAAATATATTTTTCTTGAAGTCTCTTTTATTTAAAAAAAAATTATTACTTATAATAAGTCGTTATTTCGTTATTATAAAAAATATTTTAAATTTTTTTCACACTCTATTGTCCCTTCAAAACCGATTATTTAATTAATTCTGACGGGACTCGATAAAGGAAAAGTTCGGACGGAACTTGACAATAAGTACGGAAAATAATTTTGGCATGGTAGTACAATGCAATTAAGTTTTGTAAGGTACTTATAACATTGAGTAGAGTAATTATTGTTAACATTAATTGACCGAATTAGATAAGATTTAAATGCTTACATACAGTACAACTCACATCAACTAACCCAATACTTTTTTTTAATTTCAGAAGATGAATATGCTATGGATCCGATTCTAGACGTGTTCATCCATGCTGTTAATGCGATCCTGATGTTAGTTCTACTAATGTTCTCTCGTCATCCTGTACGATGTCTACATTTCCACCATCCGCTATTGCTCGGAGTCGTATATCTCATCTTCAGCATTGTTTATTACTACGCTGGCGGAACTAATCCGTAAGATTTATTGCTACTTCTTTGATGAATTTCATCACGATCTCGACTAGAAAGCTAAAACTTTTGATTGTTATCCAACAGCTTTGGTGAGCCGTATGTGTACCCGATGCTGGACTGGTCGAATCCTGGGGTGGCTGCCATTACAACTGTGGGCTCGGCAATATTTATCATCATAGTACACATCATAATTGTTCTCTTGTCAGTTGCAAGGGACAGCCTTACAAGACGTTTCACGAAGTACCCACACTCATTGGACATATCTAATGACCTATACCATTAATATTTTCCGTTCGAAATCTCATTACTATAATTATTAGAGTGTGCTGTTAGGTATTTTATCGGCCAGAATGTGGTATTAAAATATACATATCGGAGAAAGTCATTAGTTTGGTAGCTAAACGAAACGCAGCACGATTCCCGGGAGATGGTAGCACGATTGCGGTATCGTCGGAACTCGGCTAACTTCATGCTACGACAGAGCCCAGGTCATGGAGAAGCGTAGACGCCATCGCACTTACCAAATAGCCTTCTTGAAGAGCGGTGCCTGCGGCCTAAGAACTGTCATTCGTTTTCGTTTGCTAACGTCAAGAGAAGATTTCTAAATTGTTCTAAGACAACAAACGTTATTACGGCGGGATGGATGTAATATGCTCTGCGTAAACCCGGTCCCGCCGTCTCAATAGCCCCGCCCGGTCCGGGGTAGTGCGCCGGCTGTGAGCGGCAGGAGTTTTTAGTGAGGTTCGACTCCCACATACTCCACCTGCCGTACGGGTGGGAAGCCGGCAATTTTCTCCTGTGGAAAAAAAGAAACGTTAAGACATCAAACGTTATTGATGTACTCCATATTTCTCTTAGCTCGATTACCCTATTCGTCCCTATGATGTCTGACGATGGTGTTAATAATGTGGTCTCTCCGACATACATAATGTATTGAATTGGTATTAGTAAAAAAGCGTTAAACTTTTTTTTACTTCAGTTCAGTATAACCTTGTATCATGTGGCGAATTTTTAGCGTTAACATAAACAGGAAACAATTTATGATTTGTAAATTTCAATAAGTTTCTTGAAGCATGTAAATTGTCCAATAATTCTTAACAATTTAATTATATCAATAGTAAAATGTAACTGAATTGTAAAGCTAAAACTTATAACCTCATAAATTCTGCGACATATAAGATATTCGTTCACAATAAATGTAAACAAGTTTTTTTTGTAATTTTTACCCGACTTAAAACAAAAGGAAATTCAGTGTTCACCTGTAATTTTTGCTTCAGTTCTGTGTATTTTTGTACGGATATTGGAACAAATTATTATTTGAAATAAAATTATTTTCGAATGTACATTGTTGCGTTTAATTGATATATTGCCCCGAACAATCTTTCCTTTTATGATTATAAGTACATGCAAGTGTATCCGTAATTTTGACGTGCTTAAATTTTCTTTTATTTGTCATTATTTTAGATGAAAATAAAAACAATTTCAACCCAAGTTCATCTAATACATTACTGAAAGCCACATTTTTTTTTTTTTTATACGTACATAAATTTTAGTACAGTAAAAGCTTAATGGCGCTTACTTCATTCGGGTTTTCATTATTCGCGAATTAAAATGCGATACAATTCCTATACTTCTTTATTCGCAGATCTAAGCGGTACATCGATACATACACATTGATAAAAAAGATTCCAATATCTAGGTATCCAACCTTTGTAAACGCGTTATCAAATGGACTAATAGAAAAAGTAAAGTAGACCTTATTACAAATATGCCTCAAGAATGCTATTAAATAGTATCGCCTGAGAACGTATCTCCTATAATCATACCAATATTACCATTCCATATGCACGGTTTCTGTATTTTCGGCATACATGCCCCTGCAAATAAAGACCTTGAGCGGTATTGCCACATTAGGCGAAGAACTAATGTCGCACCTGATGGTAAGTTATTACCGTTGTTCATGGACACTAGTAATACCAGAAGTATGGCCAACCCACTGACTCGTATAAAGAAAGACGTGACCTGAAAACACCCTGGAAATTAATTTCAAGCCGGACTGTATATGACAATTCACTTCACTTCACTGGTGGTAGGACGTCATGTGAGTCCGCACGGGTAGGTACTACCACCCTGCCATTTCTGCCGTGAAGCAGTAATGCATTTCGGTTTGAAGGGTGGGGCAACCGTTGTAATTATACTGACACCTTAGAACTCACATCTCAAGGTGGGTGAAGGCATTTACGTTGTAGATGTCTATGGGTTCCGGTAACCATTTAACACCAGGTAGGCTGTGAGCTAGTTCATCCACATAAGCAATAAATAAAAAAGGGCGATTTAAAACTGTCGTTGAACACAGTAGTTATAAGTATCAAGGACATTGCTCAGGTGATAAATGGTATGATTGCTAAAAGGAAATGATAGGATCATATATACAACTAACTGTACCCGTCCGCTTCGCTGGGCATTTAAAATTAACATTATTATTTCTCACCCCCACAAAGATTCTCATCATTAACGCCCCTTAACTGGTGTAGGGAGTCCAACACTCGTAAAAATATTAGCCTATCCATTAAGTACATGTATATTCTACATGGATACCAAGTTTCAAGTCAATTTGATGCACGTTTCAGTAGTTATAACGGAACATCCGTAAACACCACTGTAGATTTATATATTAGTATAGATTCCTCAGAGCATAACCTGTGGAACATTGAGTTCAAGAACACAGAGAGCTTAAAATTTTCTCGTTAGGCCCAGAAGTTCCAAAGAATCCATGATATTGGCCGTATCGACAATCCAAAGAGTCCTCTTCTACATGGACTCAAATGGAAATGGTGTGTACTTGAGAGCCCCGGCTCAGACGAGACAGAGTACTCGACGCGAGGCTTGTCCAGGGCTTTAAATAGCGTATCTTTAATCAGGCATAACGTTCGCTCTGTTATGAACTCCCAACATATTAAAGCCAATTTAGGTTTACCTTCCAAGATACTCCCATTCTAAACTATCTACAAAATCCAATCACTCGAATATCGAATCTATTACTCTCGGAAAGCTGTAGGCCGCTGTATGAACCTTAGAATCATAGTACTATTAGCGGCTTCATCTTCGTACAGATTAAACAAGTAACTACTATTTTATCAATACAATAAAAAAATATTTTGTTAAGTTCCTACGAGTGTTCTTCGGGAGACTAGACCATTAATATAATCGTCTGAATTTTCAAAGAAATCAAGTTTAACGTGAGGTATGTCAAAATGTTATCATTCCTTTTATTTATTGCTTAGATGGGTGGACGAGCTCACAGCCCACCTGGTGTTAAGTGGTTACTGGAGCCCATAGACATCCACAACGCAAATTCGCCACCCACCCTGAGATATAAGCTCTAAGGTTTCAAGTATAGTTACAACGTTTGCCCCACCCTTCAAACCGAAACGCATTACTGCTTCACGGCAGAAATAGGCAGGATGGTGGTACCTACCCGCGCGAACTCACAAGAGGTCCTACCACCAGCTTCCATTCATTATTTGCAACAGTGTATTAATTTTCAGGGTTTTGCCTCCACGATAATGTGAGATGTATTTGTTATTTCCTTTAGTAAATGTGACGTAAGTTGCTTGTAAATTACAGGAGAATATTAATGTATTTAAGACTTGGTTATGTTAGAAAAGATCACTGTGAATTTAACAGTTCAACCTTTAGCTTTGATTAAGCGCAACGTTGAAACAATTTAAAATGTTGGCACTAGTTATTCCTATTCAAAAACTACTAACGCTAATATTTACGATTGTGGGTTGTGAAATATTTTATTTTTTATATAAAAGGTAAAGATTAGAATCGGTTTTTAGTAAATTACTATTTTAACGATAAACTTCTGAAGTGTTTCGCAATATAATATACTAAGTTTTGTTGAATTAAAATCACTAAACGAACGGCGTGATATTGATACAAAATATTTGGCATCAATGATAATAACAATCACAACGACTCGTTGACAAATAGTTCGCTATCAAAGATACCTTTATCGTTCTCTAATCGATAACGTTTCGTGTATTTCAGTGTAAAAGTTACTCAAACAATTGTCAAGATGAGCGCGTTCATGAAGTATATAAAACAAGAAACGCACGTTGGGATGCTTGGTTTGGAACACGCGAAACCATCTGACTTTTACCTAAGCGCTTGGCAGACAACGCGGTCGCCCGTGCCACTTTTAATTTGGCGGACTTTACTCTTCCTCACTTCGCTTAGCACAGTGATATCTTCGATGACTTTTTATGTAATGAACGACAAATTCGGTTACTGGTTCATTTATCTCACACATTGGGGCCTCACGATCAACACTCTGGCGACGGGTTTTGCAACTGCTGTTTCTGCACGTTGCTACTTCTACGGACCAATTAGTGAGTTTATATATATTTTTTTTAATTTTTCATTTGCACGCCTGAAATTTTCAGTTTCTTAATTAATTGAGTATTTCAGTATTTATTAATTTCCTCCTCGGTTTAATTATATTTGTATTTAAATAATTTATTTAATGTATTTATTTCAAAGAAAAAATTTCATTTTGTTGTGTCAATGGAGGTTTGCTTTTATTTTATAACAGGCGCTGAATTCAAACTACCGTGGTATGTCAAGGTTTCCTGGGTACTCTACAACATTGCCGTACCACTCGCATTCCTGATCACAATTTTCTATTGGTCTTTACTTTTTGAGGGTATGTATTTCATTATTAATTGATTTATGAAAATTAATAACACAATTGAAAGTCTGAATCCTATAAAGGATAAATAATAATAAAAACGTAGGTCCACACCCAATTTAAATCCTTCCTCCTCATTTTAATTTAAAGCAGTTTTCTAAAGGTCATTGTAAATTAAACCATATAGTAGTATTAGACATAATTAATAAAATACCAATCTAATAATCTAAAACACTAATTGCAATTTTCAACACACAAAAGGACGACACTTTCAAATAATTTCGAAGTTTTATCATGCCACAATTAAAAAACTTACAATTTTCCAGCTGGAATTGAAGAAGAGTTAAACCACGCCTTGGATGTGGCCATCCACGGTATCAACTCCTTGGTAATGTTCATGTTGATGTCGAGCTCTTTGCACCCAAGTCGCTTACTACACATTTATCAACCCTTAACCTTCTCCGTGGTTTATGTCACCTTCGGGATTATATACTACTTCGCTGGTGGGGTTGAACAGTGAGTATTTAAACAGATTTTCATTTAAGATTATTTTGTTCCAATGTAGACCCACGACTGCTTTAGCACAAATATTGTTGATTTATTTCATAATTATGGAATTTTGAATGAATTAAGCTATTCAAGCTCACTTGGAAAATCGTTGTTTATCTGATGGACATCAATTTGCTTGCAAAACTTATTATCACCATTCTGTCTTTTTCAAAAGTGAAGCAATCCGCTTTATAGGGTGGGAGAACCGTTCCGTGATGTAATTGAGGATTGGACCCCATGTCTCAATATCTCAAGGTGTCTGCGTCATTCACGATGTGATCTCTATACGTTGATACAATATGGAAGTCAATAAAATAATACATTATTACACCGAAACTTACTTAACACTATTTCCTTTTTTCAGAGAAGGAAACCCTTGGATTTATCCGGTAGTGAATTGGGCCAACCCTGGACCCACTGTCGGGGTTGTGGCTTTGACTGGACTACTTCTGGTCATATTGCACTCAGTAACAGTGGCGTTTTCCGTTGGCCGAGACAAACTCTCTAAAAAGTTCCTTAATGCCACATCACCAAACGTACCTGAGGAGGTGCCTCTGCGGCAGCCTACACTAACTCCAACAGCAACAGTACAACTAAATGACAGCTGATTGATTCAAAAAGATAAAGAAACAAAACCAATGTAGACGGCGAAATTAGCTGTTATTGAAAAACGAATATCGGTCACTGAGACCCGCTTGATATTTGAAGTTAACACTTTTTCGCTCGAAAATACAGTAGCGTTTTTAGCGTATATCTATACTAATATTATAAAAAGGAAAGATTTGTTTGTTTGTATTGAATAGGCTCCGAAACTATTGTATCGATTTCAAAAATTCTTTCACTGTTTGGAAGCTACACTATTCCCGAGTGACATATGCTATAATCTTTTTAAAAAAAAAATAGGGATCCTTACTAAAACTCCAATGACCCAAGGTGTAAAAAAAAATACCTAAAATATTCTTTACATCGCGTGCCCTGCGAAAACTATTGATGATAGAATAAAATAATGTACTACGACTTTGTAGAACACATTACTTTTCACAAAAAGTGTCGCGACAGCATATGTCTAACTATTACAGTTATGCCGCAATAAGTGTTCTTTCATTTAAAAAGAAATAAAACCGTTGAAATTTTTGTTAAAGACCCGAGCGGAACCGGAGCGGGCCGCTGGTTGATAAATAAACTTAGTAAAACTAATTTATATAAATTACAAGACACTGTCGAATTGGTTGTATAAAATCAATGCAGTGTTCAAGTTTCATAGGATTAAGATAAAACTAATGGCTTAATGAAAACTTAGACTAATTTTGTTGATTCTATGAGTGTGTGTGTATGACTGGATGTACAAATAATAGTATTAAGATTTTGCTGCAAAAACATAAAATAAAATGTTGTTACCAAACAGTTGTTTCTATGATAGCAATTATTGAATATATCCAATTAATAACATTGCTTCCATATAACTTTGTGTATGTATTTTACTGTTTAAACCTAGCATTTTACTATTTAAAGCAAAATCATAAATTTACAAATACAGTCAAACCTGGATAAGCGAGAGTTCAAGGGAGCGCCAATCTCATTCTCGCTTATAGAGGTTTCTAACCCGAGTTTCTCGCTAATGCTCCCTCTGAATTTCGATTCGCGATTTTCCGCATTCAAATGCATTCACTATTTTAAGTTTATGACTTTAATGACAGTACTTTAATTTTACGTTTTTACATGATGCAGAACAGAACTTTCCTTCGCAATTGATTAACGATAAACTGAGTAAGTCCGACAAACAGGACGGTACACAGGCACACGTGTCCATTTGAAAATAATGCGATAAAAGAGTACGATAAAATAACAACGTTATTTAGTTCCACGAAATAGAATATGTTCAATATTCACGAGAAAACAATACAAAAACAATGATAAGAAGTTCCACGAAAGATAAAAATGAGTCATAAAATAGCAGATGTTAAATTTGTAATTTGTTTTGTCATTTGTTCCTCCTAAATAATATAAATAAATAAATAAAGCTCGGCTGTCGCTTATAGAGGTATAGATAGGTAGCAGTCTCACTTACGGAGGTCCATGAGGAAAAAACGACTCTCTCTTACAGAGGTTTCTGTTTCTCGCTAATAGAGGTTTTGGGAGCTTAAAATGACGGGTCCTTGCTATTACTCTCACTTATAGAGTTTTCTTACGACTTATCCAGTTCTCACTTACCCAGGTTTGACTGTAGTTATACATACTTCATTCTAAATAACTTATCGTTATATGTATGTATGTTATGTCTTTATTGCTCAATTATATTCCAAGAGATTCCATAGATACAATCAAAGAATACCAAGGAGGATTAATACATATTATATTAACTTGGAAATAAAGACAATAAATGACAAAGACAATTAGGGACAAGACAGCGTTGTGATAGTTAGCTGCATGATTAATTGATTAAACAAATGTAAAATTCAAACTTGGTAGTTAATGAATGTGATATTTGCAATCAATTATTGTGACGAAATATATCCTCCACATTGAATTATATTATCATTAGTTACATCTAATAGGACTAAAGTGATTAATTTGCTATAATTAAGAAATTAAAATTAAGCTCTAAATCTTTAAAATTTCAATTTCCAATAAATCGCAATTTATCAAAACTCAGTGATGTACTTAAACTTAGATGATTATGGGTAAGTCGAAATAGTTGATGAGTTTTTTTTTTTAATTGTTTATACGAGTGATCGAGCTCTCCTGGTGGTAACTGGTTACCATTACCATAGGTAAACAATACAACGTGAACGAAAACCTTGACCCTTGGAGTGTTTGTTACACGATGTTACTCCTACACAGTGGAAGGAATTCATGAATATACCTATTTGGATTTCTGTATCAATTGTCATACAATAATAATGAAAGCGTACAAAATTCTAAATCAGTGAATTTTATGATTGCCACAATATTGTAGTTTCCCAAAAATTTAAATTTATATAAAAGTTATAAATTATCCATTCCTTCCTATTTTGAATAATTAGAGCCGTTAATCCTAAAGTTCAAAGTCCTATATCCTACGCTGGTAACAGTCGATCCGGCTATTCTTCCGGGAATACCGGTACACAATCCTGCTTTCCAACTGCCTCTGGTGCATTCCCTCAACTCATTCGTAGTAGCAATATCCTCTTTATGTTTCCTGCTAAGTATTCGTGTATTTCTCTTTGATACTATTGACATTCCCACCATTGTATCATGAACGCTTTACTAGCTGGACATAGTGATACATTTATTAACATTAACCTATTAATCTTTGTTAAGCTATCACCACAAATAATAATAAAATAAATAAATAATAGATAAAGTCGTCGTGGCCTAACGGATAAGACGTCCGGTGCATTCGTGTTGAGTGATGCACCGGTGTTCGAATCTCAGGCGGGTACCAATTTTTCTAATGAAATACGTACTCAACAAATGTTCACGATCGATTTCCACGGTGAAGGAATAACATCGTGTAATAAAAATGAAACCCACAAAATTATAATTTGCGTGGTAGGACCTCTTGTGAGTCCGCGCGGGTAGGTACCACCACCCCGCCTATTTCTGCCGTGAAGCAGTAGTGCGTTTCGGTTTGAAGGGTGGGGCAGCCGTTGTAACTATACTTGAGACTTTAGAACTTATATCTCAAGGTGGGTGGCGCATTTACGTTGTGGATGTCTATGGGTTCCAGTAACCACTTAACACCAGTTGGGCTGTGAGCTCGTCCACCCATCTAAGTAAAAAAAATTCAAAAAAAAATGGGCCGCGGTATTAGCCTTGTGACGTTTGTTGGTTCCAGTAGTCAACAAGGCTTGCGCAACGACTGTTCCACCTCACAAAACGGATTACAAGATTGCTTCGTTTTTTAATTAGACAGGATGGTGGTAACTACTTAATTATCAGTGCGATCATCCACTTTAACAATGCGCAAAAAAGTGATATGTAAAATGCGACCTCACGTCGGCATTGAAGTTTCTATGGGCCCACGGCTGTGAGCTCGTCTGTTCATCAGCATTATAAGCATCTTCATCCTTAAGTATCTATATGACGACAACATTGAAATGCTCCTTCGCGACAACGATTTTTTTTTATTTCTTAGATGGGTAGACGATCTCACAGCCCACCTGGTGCTAAGTGGTTACTGGAGCCCATAGACATCTACAACGTAAAAGCGCCACCCACCTTGAGATATAAGTTCTTAGGTATATGTATAGTTACAACGGCTACCCCACCCTTCAAACCGAAACGCATTACTGCTTCACGGCATAAATGGGCGGGGTGGTGGTACCTATCCGTACGGACTCACAAGAGATCCTACCACCGATGCGACACAATAAGCCCATTAACACCTTGAATTACCTCTTTGGGCCGGCTTCCATAGCAGCCACCCATCGTTGACACTAGGACACGTCCCGATAGTAGTTTCGGTACAGTTGGCTGTCCTAGTTCAGACCCTAGCAACGGCTAAAGCTCAGTTCACCGTACTCGCCCAGTCCATCGAAGTGTTCGACGTTCTTCGCCCACAGTATCAGCTGAATCTTCTGTGCAGCAGAAATACTGCCCCTCAACTGTTTGACCTCCCTCAGTTTGTTATAATTTGTTCTGGTGAAACTAAAATGGCCTATGAGCCACTATTAATCTCGCGATCCTAAAAAAACTGCAAAAAAATAATGTTTTTTTCGTCATCCCAAATATTCCTCTTCATTTACGAGCAGACTCAACAACACGATTTGATAAGACAGGTATTTCGTTTGCAGCCATAAAGATCTCGTCGCCGCAGATGCTTCTGGAAATAAAAACAAAAGTATTTTTTCAACGTCTGCTGTTCTCCGATTGATCAATAATTTATATTTTTCTTTGTATGCCAGTTGTAATACCTTCAACAGATTAACTGTGTAATTATGCAGCTCATTATAAATGCATATATGTAATTATCCTTATGTAGTATTTGTTTTATTGTCTGAACCAGAACAGTTAACTACATTTGAACACGATAAGGTTAAGAATTAGTAGTAATAGTTAATCAGGTACCTTCTGAATTATGAAAAGAACATTGTAGCGTATCGCTATGAAGTCAGAATTTTATTAAACTACAAGTTTTGAATTTGTTTTAAATACCATTTGTTAACACCCTGAATTTGCTGCGTGCACGCATTGGTAGGTGTCTTCTCAGATATGATGGAAAATCAGCTCGCGGGATTCATGGTATTAAGCGGTTACTTAGTGGTAAAAATATAAACTTATACTACTGACTACTATTATATTACTATTTACTGTTTAATAAAAATATTGCAGCAGGTAGTAAAAAAAGGTCGTGGTGAAAATCTTTAGAAGACGACCTCCCCCCGGTGAAGGTCACGGGACGATCTGAGAGGGTCGAGACCCCTAACGCCGTACTTGCAGTCTAGCACGTCTCATAAGAGCGACCAGTTAGCGGTGTATCGCGTCCTGGCCCGGCAGGTTGGTTCTGACCCGGCGCTCTTTTTCGGAACACCGCTGACGTTTCAGAACCTTGGATTCGCTACGAATGTTACATCAGCAGGGCTTCCTTTGGATGAGCTACGAGTCTGGTTGCATTGTAGTATTGACTGCGTTTCGAGTCCCGAGTCCGGTCTCGGTCGGGGATTGGATGCTTGAGAGACAGTGCAGAGCAGTCGTTTAGTGGGTCTTCTTGGATTTACGGTCCCACGGTTTGTTTCCAACATCTGCAGACCGTCGATTCCCATAGAGCGCGCTACCTAGGCACTGGGAGGCCACAAAAGGTTCGGCCTATAGAAAAAGCCGCGCTGGTAATTTTGTGCTCTCAATTCCGGATTAAAAACGCCTTGTATCTTATATTGGCAATAGCAATTTCCATCTTCGACTACCACAGAATAATAACCCAAAATTTATCCTGATATAGCTCTATATATATATATATCAGATCAGTGATAAGACAATGTAAGCTGATTAGTCATCCATTCCGGTGTGAAGGATGGGACAGCCGTTATAATATTCATTTGAGACTTCGACTTCATGTCTCAAGGTGGGTTGTAACCTTCACGTTGCGATGTCTTCCAATACTTTCTTTTTTCTTTTTTAATTTGTTGTAAAGGTGAAACAAAATATTTACAAAAGTTTTTAATCATACCAAAGCTCGTATCAACAACTACTGTACTATCCAAAAAACCTGAAAATCAAACAGAGGAGAAGAGGTACTGATCTGTTGTATCAACAAATCACACCCGATCATTTGGCTCCAAACTAGGAATCCCTGTACAACATACTTATATACTTTTAAACCTATATTTATATGTTTGTGTTTAATAAAAATATATTAGTCACTTCAGTATATGTATATTATTTTAATAACCTAAAAGTACATATTATTATCCGCAACACGCTTCGTCAGATTACAGAAATAGAGAGTTATCAGCAACATGCTTCGTCAAAAAGTACAATACTTACTTTCAGCTACAAGCGTCGTCATAAGTAAACAAAAGTAAAAAAAAGGAAAGTAAAAAAAGTAAAGTAAAAAAAAATGTACCTAGTCAGGTCATAAATTCTGTCACATGTTTAATGTAAAATAATTGAAACAAGTTTATTCATTACGTACCCATTCATATACCAAAATGAACTGAACAAAACATAGATTCTTATGACACTAAAGTTTATTCAAAATGACCTCCGTGATTTTGAATACAGGCCTTCAATCTGCGCGGCCAGTCGTCTATCGCAGCACGAACGAGGTCCATGTCAATATCGGCGGCTGCCTTAATCAAGGATGTCTTGAATGACTCCAAATTGGGATGAGGCTTTGAGCACGCCTTTTCCTCCAAGTGTTGCCATATCTTGTAATCTAACGGATTCAAATCTGGACTGGAGGAGGGCCAGTCTTCGTGCCGGATGAAGTCGATTTCACGCGCCGCCAGCCAGTCTTGTGTGCTCTTCGCTCTATGAGCTGGCGCCGAATCTTGTTGGAATACCCAGTGCCTGTTATTGAACATGGTATGAGAAACAGGTTCCACAAGGTTCGTCAGGACTGTATTTTGATACACAACTGCATTCGTTTTTACACCTTTCTCACAAAAATGTACCTCTGTTAAGCCCCAATAAGAAACTCCCAACCATACCATGAGCGAGGATGGAAAATGACCTCGTTGGACACGCGGAATACGGTTGCTCGCTTCTTCACTACTGTGTGCGTACACCTTATCATTTTGTTTGTTGTAGCTCTCTTCTACGGTAAAAATTTTTTCATCCGAAAAAAGAATTTTTCGATATTTTTTTCCCGCGTACCGCTTCAACAAAGCGCGGCATCTCTTTAGTCTCAGGTCCATTAGACGAGCATTCAAACGATGTCCTGTTTTTCTTCGATATGCCCAAAGCCCTAAGTCTTCATTTAACACCCTTTTCACCGTGGTCTGCTTAACCCCATCTGAAGGGCCAACAGTTTCTGCTTACGTTTGGGATTTCTTTGAATTCGCGCCTTCACAGCTTTTATCACTGCTGGAGTCCTAACAGACCGAGGGCGACCACTTCTTGACCTGTCATCTACACTAGAGTCTTCATTGTATCGTTTGATGGTACGATAAACGAATCTTTTGGTTATATTCAAAATTTTTCAGTATGTTAAAAATTTGAATTGGCGCGTAACCGCAACGATGCAACGCAATAACTGCAACACGGTCTTCTTTAAGCGTCCACTCCATATTTAAAAATGAGTATAATTCTAAAAGTATACATTTTTATTTTCATGAACAATTCGAAATTCGAATTCAATAAACTTTTTTGTGGCCAGCATTCTAAAAGAAAAGTTTTTACTGTGTGACAATACTTATGACCTGACTAGTTATATTAAACACTCAGACAAAGAATTAAAAAACCTTTTCGTCCCGCGTATATCTACTTATCTCAAGTGGGAATAACCAACGACCCTTGGTCCGGCAGTCAGGGTCACTAACAACTACGCTACCGAGCTATTCACAATATAAATAACATTTTTAGTTATGTATATAGTATACATGAGAGTATATGAGAATTATTTCCGAAAGCAAAACGAACTGCTTTACTTAATTTAAATTAATTCATTATGAAGTCTGCCTTTCAACCCATTTAATGTCTGGCCGGATCTTGTCAGCGAGTCGCTATCCCAATCCGGTTGTAGGTTCAGCCAAGAACTGCTCTTGCTAGGGTCAGTGTTAGCAACTGTCTCAGAATTTTGTCAGATATGTAAAGGATATCCTATTTAACAATGGCTAGTTATCAATATATTGTTTGTGTTGATTGTATTGTTGTCTACTTATGTAGATACCATTTTTTTTTCTCTGAAATTCGTAATTTTATTTTTATTTGAATTTTTTAATTCTTATTTGTAATTTTGTTTTCAATGACCAAAGTTATGTACATTAATACGGATTTGCTGAGTGCACATACCATTTAGATTGAAATCCAGATTAGATCTAGGTACTACTTGTACGATTTAGCTAATATGTACTGTAATGATTGTAATTTGTTTTGTTCATCAATAAATAAATAAATAAAAGAATGAGCGCATGAGCTTACCTAGCGGTCCGTGAGTACCTAGTTGGTATATCCCCTTAGCTTATTAACATTAGGTAGAGACAAAAACCTCCCTTTAGATTACAGATTATTCGAAACAACACATACTTATATTCCGCTTCCTTTAAATTCTATTATTTTCAGCTTATCTTCAGCTTTAGGAACTGCCTAAGGTGTAAATATTGTTTTTAACATATACCCCGAATAAAGAACCCTCCGATATTTTCAAATAAATGAGTACCTAAATCTGTTCAAAGTCAAAAATGTGGGTTTATTTATGTTACGTATCTGTAATATTATTGATCGAAGCGTATCTGATTAAAAATTCCGCAAAAACACGCGGTCTCTGGAAAACCCCGCAAAAAACCATTTAAACTACTACATTTTAAACTTTTTCCTTCATTGTAGTTGCTAGATTACCAAACTTGTTCGTTCTCGCATGCATTAACAATATAACAATACCAACGGTCTGGAACTAACGGCTCGTTCCCACGTGGTATTATTATCAATCAAATTTACTTATTTTTGTTCGATATTTAAAAAGCATTCAAGGAACTAATGACATAATTATGACAGGTATTTCGACATAAAAACTCGAACGATTACATAAGTGAGAGTCGGATTAGTTTGCGCAAGTTCAATGCGAAGTGTTGCAGAATAGCACGAAGCGTTCGATGCAACGGCCGCAGCGCTGTGTCCGTCGCAAGAGTCGATCAGAAGCGCACCTCGCACAGAATTAACTTCACAATTACTTTGTTATTTTAACTGCCATTTTAAATAAAACAATGGAACGTACGCAAAAAAGAAACAGTGCTGTGATTGTTTAACTTGATTTGAAGGTGAACTTGTAGCTCAAAACATACTCTTTCGGTCTCGTATTAAACTCATAAATAATAAATGTTATATGAATATTTTTAAACTTAAACAATACATAGTATTGGCAGAATAGAATAGTGATCGATAAAATTCTCAGCTGATAACAGTTCAGCCCTTCAGACTTAGTGTTCCGCGGCACGTTTCGAGGCATTTGGTACCTATTTATCTGTTCTTATCTGAGATTCGATAGACATTCGTATTCTTAAGATGGAGTGAATCAGTGCAGTGATCAAAATGGTGAAATTTTATAGGAAAAGTATCACGCACTCGGACTTGTGGGTGACTTCGCATGATAAACTGAGTGATTTCTACGCGTCGTCATGGCAACCTGGAGAAGCACCAGTCCCTCTGTTGGTCATGAGGTTGATACTAGCAAGTGCGGCTCTGGGGATCCTGGTGTGGTCGGTGACCGTATCCCCGACGCCCACATGGCTGGTATTCCTCACTAACTGGGGCCTTGTATTAGTGGCGATGACCACACTGAATGGCCTAGTTTTGTCATGTATCGCTCTATGCAGAAAGAACATGGGTAAGCTAAAATTTCTAAACCCTTAACGTAATTAAATGTATTTATGTTGCAAAGCGATAAAAAGATATAGGTACTTTTACTCAGAAAGTTGATGTCAATAAAAGTCCAAACAAATCAAACAGAAAACCGAGGTTAATTGAAAAGTGTTTGTTTCTGTCTGTCAAAAATTTCTGTCTACATCATTGTGAGATTATTGACGCCGGTTCTTTACGACGAATAATTAAATACATTTATGACATCGATTACTGTTAATAGCCTGAACGATTGATTAGATACCTACATCAATGTTTGTGTTTTATTAAACAGGTATACTGGCCTTCACGCCCTTATCGGACTGGGAGGCCGGGGCCGTATCCCCATGTCCTCGTATAATCGCGTGGTTAATATTTTTATAATCAACGTTTAATTCAGCTGTTAGGTACAGTTATCTACACGATGTTTGGATAATCCTAATGTTGCCATTTGCATGTTTTTATGTAGGGCGTAGGGGAAACAATCCAGATTCCAAAACGGTGTTATTATTGAATATCAAAACTAAATTAAATGGTGACGCAAATTAAACCAGATAAGATCACTGAGTAACAATGAAATATTAATAATAATAAAAGAGCAACGCGCCCTACCTAGGCAGGAAATTAAAAAAAAGCGAGGAAGGAAAATAATCAAATATAAACTACCATTTATTTTTCCTGTTATAAAAATAATATCAGAAAAATATGTTAAAAATTAATAAATGTTTTATTGTGGTATTTATTCAATGACATGGCAATAAGTCAGGTGTTATTGCCGTTGTTATTTGCTTTAAATAATAGTTACTGATAGTTTATTGTACCTATCTTGTTTTGTATTTAATAGATGAATCAAATCTAAGTTCTTATTTTTCTATCAAACATCTACATTCAAATTGTGAGATTTTATAGTAAAGTCAATTCTATCTGCTTCTTTTAATTCTTATACACATATCCGGTCTCCGTCCTCGTCGAACCCGTCGCTTGCGACGAAGGGCTCGACGAGCGAATTAACCCATAGACACAGCCCACTGAGTTTCTCGCCGGATCTTCTCAGTGGGTCTCGTTTCCGACCCGGTGGTATATTCTGCGAAGCACTGCTCTTGCTAGGGTCAGTGTTAGCAACACTCCGGTTTTAGCCCCGCGAGCTCACCTACACACGTTAGGGTGAAGCTGAAATAGCCTCTCAAAGGTATCAGCATAGGTAGGAAAAAAAATATATACACATAGTATTACAAAGTATTAAACAGACTTTGGTCCAGTGTAGAGCACTGCAGGATTCTTCCTTATAAATTAATGGGTAACAATAGTTTTTCATCGAATTAATTTTTAGTTACTACTAAAGTTAGTAAGGGAAACAAATATTTGACAGTATTTATTTAAATAAACAGTTAATATGGCTTAGTTTTAGAACGCATCCAAGGCATAGTAATAAATTCGTCATGCTTTTGGAAATTGTGCTTATTTGACGCTAGTAGCTATGAAAGAAACATTCAATCTACTGGGATAGTGGGGTATCTGCGCTGTGCGCGGAATGCGTCAACATGCCCCCGGCCTACCTTGGATAAGAGAGAACCTCATCCGAGGTTCGGGCGCGGGTTTTACAGCTACAGCAACAGGGGGTTTTAATCGGCTTAGTTCTCGGTTATGACGCTCGCATCCCCTCGTTTTAATATGGTGGAATTATAGATATAGGCTTTGACGACAGCTACCAGCTGTATCAACTGGGTTAAGAGTGGCGTTAATGGTGACCGCGATGAAAGACTTATCGTGTCGCTGTAGCTAACAAATTTTTATTGCATAGATGGATGAACGAGCTCACTGCCATTCTGGCTTTACCTAAATGGTTACCTGAACCCATAAAAATCACGGCGTGCATGCCGTTCGCCACCTTGAGACATGAAATCTAAATCTCAATCGTATAGCATAACCTCTATCCTACCACGAACCCACGACTGCTTCGCAACAGAAATGGGCAGGAGTTTTATATTAGTAAGTACTAACACCAATACAAAACTATACATGAAATATAAAGTACGAGTATTTAATAAAAAATAAGAATATATTATAGTAGAATAATAGAATATTGTGGAATATAACTAGTCAGGTCATAAGTATTGTCACACAGTAAAAACTTTTCTTTTAGAATGCTGGCCACAAAAAAGTTTATTGAATTCGAATTTCGAATTGTTCATGAAAATAAAAATGTATACTTTTGGAATTTTCACTCATTTTTAAATATGGAGTGGACGCTTAAAGAAGACCGTGTTGCAGTTATTGCGTTGTATCGTTGCGGTTACGCGCCAATTCAAATTTTTAACATACTGAAAATTTTGAATATAACCAAAAGATTCGTTTATCGTACCATCAAACGATACAATGAAGACTCTAGTGTAGATGACAGGTCAAGAAGTGGTCGCCCTCGGTCTGTTAGAACTCCAGCAGTGATAAAAGCTGTGAAGGCGCGAATTCAAAGAAATCCCAAACGTAAGCAAAAACTGTTGGCCCTTCAGATGGGGTTAAGCAGAACCACGGTGAAAAGGGTGTTAAATGAAGACTTAGGGATTCGGGCATATCGAAGAAAAACAGGACATCGTTTGAATGCTCGTCTAATGGACCTGAGACTGAAGAGATGCCGCGCTTTGTTGAAGCGGTACGCGGGAAAAAAATATCGGGAAATTCTTTTTTCGGATGAAAAAATTTTTACCGTAGAAGAGAGCTACAACAAACAAAATGATAAGGTGTACGCACACAGTAGTGAAGAAGCGAGCAACCGTATTTCGCGTGTCCAACGACGTTATTTTCCATCCTCGCTCATGGTATGGTTGGGAGTTTCTTATTGGGGCTTAACAGAGGTACATTTTTGTGAGAAAGGTGTAAAAACGAATGCAGTTGTGTATCAAAATACAGTCCTGACGAACCTTGTGGAACCTGTTTCTCATACCATGTTCAATAACAGGCACTGGGTATTCCAACAAGATTCGGCGCCAGCTCATAGAGCGAAGAGCACACAAGACTGGCTGGCGGCGTGTGAAATCGACTTCATCCGGCACGAAGACTGGCCCTCCTCCAGTCCAGATTTGAATCCGTTAGATTACAAGATATGGCAACACTTGGAGGAAAAGGCGTGCCCAAAGCCTCATCCCAATTTGGAGTCACTCAAGACATCCTTGATTAAGGCAGCCGCCGATATTGACATGGACCTCGTTCGTGCTGCGATAGACGACTGGCCGCGCAGATTGAAGGCCTGTATTCAAAATCACGGAGGTCATTTTGAATAAACTTTAGTGTCATAAGAATCTATGTTTTGTTAAGTTCATTTTGGTATATGAATGGTTACATAATGAATAAACTTGTTTCAATTATTTTACATTAAACATGTGACAGAATTTATGACCTGACTAGGTATGTGGCCTCCGAACGGTGGCCGGCAAGGAGTGGATGAGGAGAGCCGTAGACCGGGCTCAGTGATGTGGATTGGGAGAGGCCTATGTCCAGCAATGGACGACTGTGGGCTGTTGATAATGACGATTGATGTAGAATATAGAATAAAAGTAAAAATATAGTAAAAAAACCTTCATCTTAATAATAACATACAATGAGAGACAAACCATCGCTTAAATACGTTGCTGGCATGTGCCTTCGTGAATAATTACCCATTTTGAATACGTGTGTAATTCTACATTTACATCCGCCGGTTACAAGTATGTTTTTAGTTACTGTTGAAACGTGTAACGTGTACCAATTTATCAAAATCGCTGACTTCCTTCACGACGCTATGGTTATTAATAACAAAAAATATATTTTGTTTTTACGAGAATGTCAAACATATCTACAAAAGCGAAAGGTTCCAATTAATACTACAAAAAAATCAAACGATAATGTCACAATAACCTAGTTCTAGTTCTGTAGAATTATTTATTTTTGAATGTTGCAGTGCACTCTTAAAATATTGGTACGTAATTAGCACACTGTAAATGATGTCACAGGTAATAAAAATCATAATACCATTAGTGCTGGATTATTGTTGAGAACATACATATTTGCACAAATGTTATTAACTCACCTGCAAACTGCAACTAGCGAAGTAGTGTTTGTTAGTTCATTACATGGAATTAATATACATTATAATTTTATTTTATTTTTGATTTCTGCCTCAAGGCGAGGTACTAGTTCAAACCTAATCGTTGGTCGTGAACTTTATTAGGTAAATAGTTGCAGATAACAGCTTGCAATTTTTTTGTGTGAGCATTCATGATAAATAAATAAATAAATATTTACTAACAATCACGCCACGTTAACTGGTCCCCTGATAAGTTCGTAAAGAACTTGTGTTACAGGTACCAGATAACGGAAATAAATGTAATATTTTTATTATACACATACATATATTTAATATACAATCCATAACCCTGGAAAAGACATTTATATTTATCATACAAATATCTTCCCTTGGCGGGATTCGAAACCGCGACCCCCTTGTGTAGTGACCATGTCACTTACCACTACACCAGACGGCCGTGATATACTCATATTAATTAAAACTACTTTTATGGTTTAATTTCGAGATTTTTTATTATCATTTTATAGTTACTGACTTATCGGATACTTTACAGTTTTCATGGTCGCGATCTGAATTGAAACGTCGTCGTGAAACTTGTTTTAATTATGTCTAAGACTTACGAAAACCAAAGAAAATACTAGTTTTAAATATTTCTAAAACTTCGCAATACTTTATGATAAATCTAAAATCTGTACTAGCTACACACGAAATTACGAACAAATGTAGGTTAAGTTTCTTCCCAGTTCACTATGTAAAGACAGCTTGACAAGACATTACATCAAAGTTGCTCAATTTACGCCAGACCTATGGTGTGCTTTATTTGTAAACACGGACTGATGTAACGTGCATTTATTGCAACAACATAGAATCTAGTATGTGATGTAATGGTTTATATTTTTGTAATCATGAGAGGTACGATAGAAATTGCTAAAGTATTTTTAAAAGTGATATTAAAAGGGCATATTGAAAAAAGTATGCGCCATAAAATTTACGTTGTAACAAATAATACAGGAAAAGAAATGGGAAGATATTTTTACCAATTATTTATTGATCAAAGAAGTACGCAAGGTACCGTGTCAACTTTCACAAGCTCAAAGCTTCTATAGTCATTTAATTACTAGCTGTAATCACAGCTTAACTATTTGTTATAAAACTTTGATATAAAATTCTTATATATAATTAATATCTTATATATATTAAATTATTGTTTAAAATTAAAAAAGCAAGATTCGACAACAGTAATATTGAAATAATAACGATATGTTATTACGTCGCAGGAAGCCCTCTCAGGTGAGAGCCTTCATCAAATATTACCATAGATTATACACATAATATATTTGAGAAATATTACCATATTTCTCGGTATAGAGCTATTTATAACCGTTGTAGTCCCGCGTTGTTTTTGATGACAACGTCTCAGCGTGTCAACGGCCTGTCTTTGTAGCGCTTGCCTTTCCATGTCCTTCCATGGTCTATCAGTAATCGTTGAGACATACTAAACCTCTGTTGTTGTTCTATTTTAATTTTGCAGTACGGATTAGACCACCCGAATTCGGTAAATTTATTTTATTTACAAAAAAACCATCACTATGAAAATTACATAGATTTTTACGAAATTTGATCACGACATTGACCTCAAAATTATTCAATGAATACCTACCTGACCTAGTAGGGTACTGAAGCGTCAACTAAAAAAAACTAAACCTTTTTATGAAATTGACTTAATAATAAACTTTTTAATAAGGTTACACTAAATTGAATTTAAAAAACACGTGATAACTTACAGATTCAATTATATTCAACGACTACCAGTTCCTAAGAAAATAGCTCTGACAAAAAACTACGATACACAGTGAGGTTGTGTTATTTTATTTTATTGGACCAACAACCAATGACATCGCACGTAGTTATATGTTATAATTTTTTTTGATCCAAATTTAAAATCATTTTTTCAACTTAGATCTCAGCATAACACACTTGTTGAATGTCAAAATATAAATAACAATGTTAACTCTACCACCGGTTCCAAAAAAAGCCACAGTCCTGAGAAGAACCGGCGAAACAAACTCAGCGGACTTTTTTTTTGTTTTTTTTCAAATATTTTCTTTTACTATTACTATCTATTTCAATCTATTTCAGTTATAATGACACAAACAAAACAAGCAGTGCGCACGAATAATTGAACACATTGTGTAGAAAGGGTGCACAGAGAATTCAAATGCTCGTTAAGCTGCAGATAATGTAATTTTTTGCGTAATGTCCACACATTATAATATAAATAAGATTTTCTAAAGAAATCATCCACGATTATTGGTAGGATTATAACGTAGAAATGTAAGTTCTACAAATGCACTACAACAAAATGAAATCACCGCAGGCAGACATAGCCACCACAGTCCTTCTTTCATTCGTAACATTGAATTTCGACACTTTTGCATACATACATAATATATATTTATGATAATTTTCAATCCAAACTTTTGGCCAAACAGCTGTATATTTAGCAGCAGCTATATATTTAATAAAAATAAAACATTAAGATTAGCGTCCTCCCTGATTCATTTTAATTAAATATTTACGTAATGTAGTCGTATACAAGAAGATTAAAAAAAACCTATCATAAAACTTATTGATTTAATGAAAAACACATTTTATTCAAGTGCCAATAATTCCGATGAACAGGTGACAAAAAACAAGTTATTTTTCTGATCACTGAACCTGACAGTATTCTTTACAAAAGACAACTCATTACACATAAAATATAATTTCTTAACTCCAGCTCCGAGACAAGCTATACATAATATCTAAAACATTAGATGACTGTATTTTCGTTTAAAAACAAACAACTACTAATTTATTCAAGCAGACAGTTGTAGTGTTGCAACTCTTAATATCTATTCTAGTCTTTGTATGATCCTTCGTAGTAAACTCTGGAAAAAGGAAAACTGATGGATCTGTTTTGCAGATGGGGATGGACTACCGTGGTTCGTGAGCACGTATTGGTTCCTATTCAACGTGTCTGTGACCATCGCCATCATGATCACTGCACTCTACTGGATACTTATTTATGATCCAGGTAAGGATGTTATTGAAAGTGCCCAATTCATTAAACGCTTCTATGATTTAATCTTGCGTTCTATCTGAACATAAAATTATAGAAATAGTTCTGGCTTGAAATTTCCTATAATCACAAATTATGCTTTGGAGTTTTTATTTTAGTTTGATTAAATTTCGCACTTACTGTGACTGACCAAGTGATCTTTTATGTCCCTAAATACCTACTTAAAGAACGTAAAAAAAAAACTTGTCTTCGTCAGAACCTGAGGACCCGGAGTCACATGATTTGTGGCTGGATATCGGAACACATGCAGTAAACTCCTTGATTATGTTAGCTGAGCTATTGGCGACGAGGACGCCGATACGATTCCTGCATCTATACCAGCCCTTAGGAATGGGCTTGTGTTACGCGGCCTTCTCGGCCATATACTATGTTGCTGGAGGCACTGTGTAAGTATTAAATTCTAATATAAATTACAATTATTTTTTATTGAAAAAATCCGACCAGAATGCAGTTATCACGGCGCAACGGGATACTTTATTATACAATAAAACCAGAGAACTCGAAAATATAATTAAAAGTTATTTTAACTGATCGACGACTGATTGGTCAATCCATTACCATGATGACTATAGATTAATCGACTTTTTTCCCTACCTATTTCGCTAGTAGCATAAGGGGATACTCCAGCAAGAACCGCGCGAACGGCATTATTTGACAATTCGGAAATGATATAATGAAAACAAATTTAATTTTAATAAGGTCCTAAAATTCTTCGACGTGAAATCCAATCGTCACCACGAAAATTATAAAGTATTCGTAACGTAAAATAACTTTTGATTATAACAACGACTCGCGAACACCAAAAAAAACACTAGAAGTTCGGTGCATTTCATGTGACTCCATTCAAATTTCATTATGATATTATGACCAGTCATACTTAATAATGCATATTTAATTAACTTCGACCACATTCATGTTTTTATTTTTTTGTAATCGATCTTCTGTTTTGTTAAAATTTTGTATTTAAGCTATGCATGTATCTAATACGTATTTACGAATGACATTCACGATGAACAAAGCTCGTGAAACGTACGTAAAAGCTCGTACGCAAATATGTAATCTGCAATCACGATGTAGAGGTGGGCGGCTTTACAATACGCCTGTGTGTACGCACGAATCGATACCACCGTGTTATCAGTTTTTGCCACGAAGCAATCATGCGTTTCGATTTAAAACTAATCTTGCCGTAATTCAGACTACAACCCACGTTTTCAAGGTGGGCGCAGTTTTAGTATAATCTATATCCACTCTGATAATTTCCGACTACAACGATGAAAAAAAAACAATATATACCAAATATACCAAGTTGTTATACAAAGGTATGACGATTCTCCTTTTTTTTATTTACAATATATTTCTAGGTTTTTTAAAGTAATATTAAAAACAATACTTTTTTTATGGTGTTTTTAGGAACAGATCGGATCACAGACATAATTCACGCTTTATCAACATAGATATGATTTATCGTCATAATAATACCATCCATTACTTAACGCTTTTTCACAGTTGTAAATAAAAGATAATATTGTTGTGCTTATAATGTATTCATTATAAGCACGACAATAGATACAGTTTATAACAATTCGATGAGTCCTTAATGCGGCTTACCGCTCGAGTGGACTAACACCCTGGCGATGGTCACGGGGGGACCCGAAAAAGTTGAGGTTGCGGGGCACGCTGTCGTAACTCTAGCCCACTGGCACCTAGATGAGTCGGCGCGTCGGTATCTGCGGTCCATGGTACAATTCGCGTTTCTGTCGTCATTGTCGTCGCCGGACATAATGTAAGAAAGAAACCGGGTCGGCAGTGTTGCGCGTTCCGACCCTGTAGGTTTGACCCAGCAGGGTATCCCGGAACACCAGCGGCATCGCCCGGGCGGCCTGAAGCAGTACCGTGGAGACCGGTGTCGTTGGTCGCGGCCGATCGCCTCGACGACTCGGACGAGTGGCGCCGCGATTTTGATTATAGTGTTAACCGCGGGAACCCACCTACTCTGCCCGGGCTCTAACCCCGTCCCGATTGATTGAGAGTGCAAAGAGTAGTTTGTTCGGTAGGACCTTAAAAATATCCTTGGATCTCCAGTCTGCAAAGTGTCAAGTCCCACATTCCCCGAGTGCCTCTAGGCGCCGTACAATGAAATTCGACCCCTACCCCAAGACGGTTATACTTCTTTTCCGTATGGAGTCGCAGTTTTTTTTATTGCCTTAGTATGCAGACGAGCATACGGCCCACCAGATGGTGAGTGGATACCGTCGCTCATGGACATCAGCAATGCCAGGGGCAAAGCTAAGCCACTGCCTACCGCTGTTAACCGCTGGCAGCCTCGAGGGGCTATTCCAGCTATGCACGGTATGATCGATGAGATCACGGGGCTCAACCTGGAAAACTTGTTAATACTAGCCCTAATCAGTGCTTCTAATCTCTTCTACCACCGGATCGGAGTCGCGACCCACTGAGAAAATCCAGTGAGAAACAGCGTGGGTTAGGTTACAATACGACCGATGTATCTTGACAAGTCCGTCCTTGTACACGTCGAACCCTTCGTTCAACAAGAACAATACCAATTCGCGCGGGTTAAGGCAATCACGCAATCGGTCGGAAATTATATAAATATACATATAAAGTTTACTGGTTTGATCTTAACACGCGATTTTATTCCTTTGACCTAGATCCATGTGCAATTATTATTTTAAGGAAATTGTACCTCTACCTTAAGGTCCATGATATTTTCGCACGACTGTAAATACCTTAATTCGAAGAATTACATAATGAATCATACACCTTTCAAACATTGACGTTGAGTAACAATCTGATTCGTAGCGGTATCCACTTTAGGATAATATGTTTCCTCATCATACTCTTATAGACACACGCTAGTTGTTAGATTTTTGCTATTATAGAAAAATGTCTTTCAAAATTCGTTTTACGAACCTAACAACAATAAACCTCTAACTTTCACATGCAACATCATTTATGTTTACTTCCATAATGCTTCCATATGATTTTTTTGTAATTATAGACGCTTGTTTCACATTCACGTGGTGGATAGAATTTTATGGTACCTGCCACTTTATAGTTAAATGAAAAAATATTGTATTCGATTTATTTAATTTTTTGTTTTTCAGAAACGGCTTCCCATATATCTACGAAGTTTTAGATTGGCGACAAGCGAAGCGAGCAGGCGCCATCGTAGGTGGAGCTGCAGCCGGTGTGATCATCATCTACGCGTTTCTGTGGGGGCTCGCTCTCTGTCGGGACAAGATCTCTACCTCACTCATACGCACCACAAGCCACGATTTAGCTCCCGTACCGCCCGATCGACATATGGCATAAGACAACCTATATCCTAACAAAGAACAAATTCGTAAATAATATATTTAATAAGAAGTGTTTTAAAGTGTGGCCATTCCTGTGTAGTTGGTTAAGAGCATAATTATTATGTGTTTCATTTTCTAATGGTAGAGTTTCTGCAAAAGCTCCTTTATGATAATACATATTATCATTGTTCTGTGTCAACAACACATCGGTGTTTGTTTTAATTTATTAAATAAATTGTCTGAAAGTATTATTGATGTGAAACATCTATAGCCGCACGTAAAACCGATTTATGGCGTGACGACGCTATATGATGGTATATATATACAGTCTAAATGCAGTAGTGTGTACGGTGTGGCGACGCGTCGCCATGCGCAATCGACTGTGTGATTCTCTGTATTTTACTTCAAAACAAATATTTTTTTTGTAATATTTTATTTTATCATTATGACATATTTCCTATCACAATCTGTTCTTTTCTGCATATTACTTTTACAAAATAATGTCGATGTTTCACATCTGCCAGGCGTCCCGTGACGGCTCACATTTTTATTAATATGTACAAGTCCTTAATATTTATTCTATGGAGAAAATTAAAGCTACTTTACTATTCGAACTATTGTCGAGTAACAGAAGCCAGTCGATGTTTAAAATATTCAGAGAACTATTGAATATATTGAGACTTTATTGGTTGTGTTACGTTTGTTTGAAAGCTCGCATACACTATATGAATAATATTTTAAATATCGATATAAATGAAGGCTTATAGACATTTAATTTAGAATAATTAAAACGTATTAAATGAAAAAGGAAATTAGACGTCACTTGTGTGCAAACAAAAAAAACCTTCCTACAGTTTTTTTATACTAAAATTGTACAGCGAAGACAGGTTGTCTCTTCTTAATTACACACTATTCATTGTAAAAATGAGAAACATTGATATTTATCTTTGTAAATATTTGCGAAGTTTCAAAATAGTGTGGTAGGTATTGTAAATAAAAAAATTAAATTAAACTGATTTAAATTGTAATAAAAGCTATTTTAATACACTGAAAAAAATAATAATTTATAATCTACCTTGATTCAAAAATATGAGTTCGCGTCTCTGGTCTTCTTGTACTACCAATACTTACCCATCATTGGTCGGCAGTTGGATACTCACTTTATAACCGTTCCACAAATTCCTGTCCTGGTTTTCCGATCGGCTTCATTCTACAATAACCTGAGATGAACACTAAGGCCTAAAAATTAGACCATGGGTTAGGTTTAAGAGCCAAAAAACAACTTTCTGTATACGTAATCCAAAGTTTCGTTAAATTCAAGATAATAAAATAGGTCGTTCGTGGCCTCGAAAATTGTTTAAAGCATTCGAAATATCTTAATGAAATAATTAAATAGACGCAAGCTTAGCCCTACAACACTTAAGTACAGCTAAAAAATTCGAACTATCTACTGGATGTAGACAACATATTGAGCCCACACTGATTGATATCGCTTTTTACGTTTCTAGAGATATACAGCCGAGGACTTGAGACTTCGATGTCACAAGGTCTCATTAACTTTACGATGGTTATGGGCAGGGCCGCGCTGCTCCTGTGTGCGAAGTGTGCGGTGCACACAGGCGCCCAGACAATAAGGGCGCCGCGCCGCCACCGAAATTATTTACGTTACACTTACACAACCACAAATTCTTTGTAGTGGAGTATCCATAGGTAAAATAGCCACAACATATAACTTGTAAATAACAAAACATATAATGCATTTATATTACAAGCATCCCAAAATTTACTTCAAAACTAAGTCAAAATTAACAAATAATTAAAAATATATACTGAAAAATGAAGATTCGTAAAAATAGGAGGCGCTTCATGGGTTTCACACACAGGCGCTGCCGGTGGTCGGCGCGGCCCTGCTTATGGGATCCTGTAACCGACGACATCGGCCCGTCTGTCCGTCTTAGCTAAAAATAAGTAAACCAAAGCATGTGATTCCGTTATATAAATGCTTGAGCAGACGTTTGTTACACTGCAGTGCAAAACAATAGAAGCTTTATCAATAATTATTGTCTGTGGTGATTTTAATATAAATTTATTAAAAAGCTCCAATGTATTAAATGAATATAAAAGAATAACACAAAATCACAGATTTAATATTCACATTAACGAACCTACCCGACAAAATGCGTGCTTAGATCAAATAATAAGCAATGTTAGTGAAGCAGAAGGCAAAATACATTCCCTGGGATTATCAGACCATGAAACTGGACAAACAGTCTGTATTCCTGTGAAATATGTAAAAAAACCACAAAAGATATATTACATTAGAAAACGGGACTTTGATGAATATAATATTAATAAATTTATAGAATACGTAGCTTCCTTGTCCTGGACAGAGGAATGTGAGATGACTGATTTAAATGCAGCATTTAATTCATTTCATGATCATATTGTTCTACTCTATAACTTATGCTTTCCTTTCAGAAAAATTAAAATTGATAACAATAAAAGCCAAAAAACGCTATGGATTACTACAGGTATAAAAAAATCATGCGTAAGTAAAAGGAAACTCAGATATTCATATATAAAGAATAAAACTACTAGTTCAAAAATTAAATATAAAAAATACAATAAAATATTAAAATCATGCATAATTACAGCTCAAAAAATTAGAAACGAACATCATATAAATAAATCTAGTAATATATGTCGGACATCGTGGAATATTATAAAGCAAAATGACAACAAAATTAATTCAAATAACAAAAGCAATATTAAACAAATTTTACATAATGGCAGAGTAATCACTGACACTACAGAGATAGCTAGCATATTTAACAATTATTACATTGAAATAACAAATGATGAAAACAAAAACTATAATAATATACAAGCAATAAATACACAAAACATAAATATATCTAGCTCAAGTATATTTTTAATGCCAGCTACATGTGAGGAAATTTATAAAACAATTCATTCTCTCAATAATACTAACTCAACAGGTTATGATGAACTGCCCACCTTTATACTAAAACAATGTGCAATAGCCATTACACCTGTACTCTGTCATATTATCAATCTTTCATTAACTGAAGGTACATTTCCTGATAAATTGAAAATCTCAATAGTGAAACCTATATACAAAAAAGGACATAAGGAATGCATCAATAACTACCGACCGATTACTTTAATACCTATACTTGCAAAAATATTCGAAAAAATCATGCATTCTAGACTCACAACTTTTCTTAATAAATCTGAAGTTATAAAATCTGAACAACACGGTTTTCAAAAAGGCAAATCTACTACACTAGCAGCTTTTAAACTCATTAGTAAAATTACTGAAAATGTAGACAGAAAAATACCCACGGTTGGAGTTTTCTTTGACATGACCAAAGCCTTTGACTTTGTTGACCATAACATTCTTCTACGGAAGTGTAATAATTATGGCATTAGAGGGATAGCTGAAAAATGGCTTAGTAGTTATCTAAGCAACAGACAACAATATGTTGAAATTAGGGATATTGATAATAACAATGAAGAAGTGGCTTTTAAATCTTCATTAGCGTATAATAAAGTAGGTGTCCCACAAGGGAGCATTTTAGGACCGCTACTCTTTATCATTTATATAAATGATCTCCCAGAACACATACATTACCCATGCAGCTTATTTGCTGATGATATAGCCGTTGTAATCACCAAAGATGCCACACTAGATTTAAATGATGAGATAAATGCTACTGTTAGTAAGGTCATAGATTGGATGAATAAGAATAACTTAAAAGCTAATTTAGACAAAACGAGATATATACAATTCTATAATAGACACAAATTTATTAATAACTTAAATATAACTTATAATAATAACACACTAAATGAATGTAATAGCATAACATTTTTAGGATTAAATGTGGATAATCAATGTAGCTGGAATCTTCACATAGATATTACTTGTAGTAAAATTAATCGATTCTCATATGCACTTTGGCGACTTACAAAAATATGTAATTTAAAAACTGCATTACAGGCCTATCATGGATATGTCGCCTCAAATATCAGATACTGTATACCCCTCTGGGGAAATTCTAGTCACATAAATAGAGTGTTCATTGCACAAAAGCAATGTGTTCGTGCCATGTGCAATATTCATCCTCTGACTTCTTGTAAACCATTCTTCCAAAAACATAATATTTTAACTGTACCATCCATATATATACAAGAATGTTGTTTGTTTGTTAAAAAGCACCCACAATTATATAAATCGTGTGGCGAGTACTGTCAATTTAATACAAGATACCCTACTAAACTAATGTTACCAAGTATAAATACTCGTTACTACCATACAAACTGTTATCCTATGACTATCAGAATATTTAATAAGATACCAAACAGCATAAGAGATCTTCCACTAACTCAATTTAAAAGAAAATTATATTTATGGCTGATAGATAAGGCTTATTATAGTGTGCAAGAATTTTTAAATGATAAGTGTTGTACATAATAAAATATTAGAATAAGAAGTGATAGAATGTAAAAATAGATAGATTTAGTAAATTTTGTGTTATAATTAATATAAAAATAAATTAAATTTTCGCATGCCTAAACAGGCGAAATATATGAAGCTATGTCCTATATCTTATAAACTATATTTCTGGCGAATAAAGATTTTCTTTCTTTCTTCTTTCTTTCTTTCTAAGTCGGACTTTTATATAGTCAATAATCACCGACTTCGTGATATATCCTCTTCTCCAAAATGGCTTTCCTTACGCTCGGAATAACTCTAGAAACCGTGCTTTGTAAGATCATCGGCGTCATCATACCCCTCGTCTACTGCTCAACGCAGGCTTCTTCTTGAACCCAATCTTTAAGACTCTTCTTACAAATCTTACATTATACTTATATAATTCACAAATACGCATATGGTGCAACAACAATAATTCTATTACTGGAATTTTAGTTTAAAAGGATTGTCAATTTTAATAAAACTAGTTTTGAGAAAACATTTATTACGTAATATGTGGCTACATTCGCATTAAACACAAAGCAAACAATTAAAATTATTAAAATTAACAACTACATAATTTTGATATGTGATTTATATTAAATTTGACTTAGTATTGTGTACACTGTGGACGTGTTACACTCTTTTCACTATATCTAACTTTTTTAGCTAAACAAAACGTCAACATCCAAAAACAATAAACATTATTTTATATAAAAATAATATTAATTCCGAAATACATTTATCATTCAAGTATACAATTTCAACAAAACGATTTCATGATCATAATTTGGACAACAGTCTCAAAAAATAAATCATTTTATAACCTATCTTACATACCTATCCAAAAATATATCTTTACTTAAAAACGTTTGTTAATTTCTAGACACGTTTAGCCGTGAAATTATTACACTGACACCCAATGGGAAAGACACCTGAAATAAGTAGTGAGGTTGTATATACCAAAAATGTAAGCCGCAATCCAAATTTATATATTTAGAAGTGATTTTCAATCGTGAAATAAAAGTTGAACTTTGAAGCAATTGAATAACATATTTAATTTATATAATTGCTCATATGTTTAACGTGTCTTAATCTTATGCTCGCGGATATTTGCAAAAACGGTTTTCTTTATTATTTTAATATACATATAGAAGCAACGGTAAATTATATTCCTTTGGACGGTAGAATATTATGTCCGCAAGCCGAATAGTGCCGAAAAAATATTTCGATTACTAAACTTTCAATATAATATGTATACCTCTATTTTTATTTTCCCTCAAGTTTCGTTGTCACATCTGTGGTTGTCTCATTGTCTCGTTTTGTTACGTCCGACTTTTTATGTCTTTTGTAAATAAATGTATTATTATTATTATTACACCTAAATCAAAAACATCTAATCTTGAAGTAAAAATAGTAGTGCGTGTCATTAACGTCAAATGTCGACGCACTAAGCTATAAGTTGTGCCTAAGTTTAAGAAATATTTAATTAGGCCGTCGTTTATAGTATCACCACTGATGTTTAACACAGAGAATTAGATCCGAATCGGATAGTGCCAATCAAAATAGATTGCATTTTTTTTGTGGTCTCTACTGAAAATGTTTATATTATGCTCGATTTTGTACCCGATGAATGAAAATGACCGAAATGTGGTGGGACGACGAATTTCACAGATTTCGACCTATCAGCGTCATACCGTGAAATTATTATTCGAAATAAAATTTTCTTATTATTATAAAATGTAGCTAAATTGAATTTTAAATTATTTATTTTGCTATCTAATTTTATTTTATGTCAGCTAATCGAAAATCTTTTATATTTTGCTTTAAGGGGACTCGTTTTCGCGAGCCCGTTGTTAAGATAATAACTTTACTTATCACCACACGGTCACTTCAAAAAGAGGTAGCTATTGAGCATTCACTAAGAAATCGTTTAAAAAACATTTATCGTAACACAGGTTACCTATTCAAAAAAATTTCTAATAACGTCACATTCAATTTAAGATCTTATCAATAATTTCACATTACATGCAATCTTATACTGTATCGAGTTACATATTAACAAACATTATCACAAACATTCTAAATTAATTTAATTTTTTTAGTAGATCTTACTGTCTAAAAGGCATCTAAGAGATCATAACTTATATTAATTAATAAATTTAAAAATACGACACGTCTCTCTGAAGTTAAACTTTTCAAGATCATTATTATGATATCTACTTGTTTCTCATTTAAATGTTATTTGCTAGAGTTGAATTATCGTTTCGATTTTCTAATGTCCCATGAACTGTTTTAAGTACTGTAAGTAAAAAAATCATTAAAATGGCGAAGAGATTGTTACATATTATCTGTGTTTATTTATTTTAGTATTTTATAGCAAATGTCTAAATAATTAGGGACCACACCAAAATATCTTCGTATTGTTCATTAAGAATCTGTTTTAAAATAAAAATACGCTATTTCTATAGAATTATATTATTTTTATAAGTTAGGTCACTGGTAGCATTTGTTAGATATATTTCTGACTGAATAAAATTGATAAATTTAGCAATATATAATTTAATACACTGTGTGAGATTACATTTATGTACTTTTAATTTGGCGAAAGTTCGACGAAAAGCTCTGTTTTGTTCTTGACAATCCGACCAAAATTTAAAGAGTATTTTTTAAGCTCTGTGTCAGTTTCAATAAAGGCTTATACTGAGGCAAAGACAGTCGAAGTTCAAACCTTGGAAACACCCATTTCAAGGTTGGATGATACGTAGCAAAAGTGATCTCTGTATGAAGACGTACACCGAAAATGAACATGCACAATGTAATTACTGATCTACGCTATTATAATAGTATCCAGTGGCGGCTGAAATACGAATGATTTCATGAAAGAGTGTGGTACGGAATCCTTAAATCAGTGTTAATGCATTTGACGTTAAAATGTCATAATATAGCATAATATGCCTATTGTTATCCCTCGTGGGACTCTGAGGGGGGTGGACACGGGCGGTGCCGGGGTAGACGCCGCCGGCGGGTCACCGTGCTTTCTTTATTTAGTTACTTTGAGTCTAATAGCATTAGTGTTTTAAATTAGCCACCTATCTTGTAGTTAATATTAAGTTCGTTGTTCACACATCAATAAACTGTACCTTCTACTGTTATAGTTTTAATTCGTTATAAGCGGCGTCCCAACAAGTGGCCCCGTATCCAGTGTAAGCAGTGTAACTAAGTATACTTAGTTCATTCCTACGGCAAATGGGCTAGAAGATACTACCACGCAAATACGTACGGACGCTAACGTGAGTGACATTCAGTACAGCTCGGAAGATGAATCCGCGATACTTTCGCCAGTATTATTTTTTTATATTTTTTTGTTGCATAGATAGGTGGACGATCTATTGTTGTGGTTACTGGAGCCCATAGACATCTACACACCTTGAGATATGGGTTCTAAGGTATCAGTAAAGTTAAAACGGCTGCCCCACCCTTCAAACCGAAACGCATCACTGCTTCACTTCAAATAGGCCGAGTGGTGGTACCTACGCGTGCGGACTCACAAAAGGTCCTACCACCAGTAAAATCTTATGTCTGGGGACCAGTTGACCTCATTTCTTGCCGCCTTTGCTCAGGCTTAGTAAAGGCTTAGGCAATGTAGGTCACGCTTCGATGGTCAGAGTCGAGACTCTGAAACCATAGAAGCATTCATCGACGCAGTGGAAAATTTTAAAGAGTGTGCGTCGTTCAGCTATATTACGTAGTCTGCCCATGCTGCACGGCGAGGCTACAATTTGGTGCACAGGGGTCTGGATTGAAGTGTCCTCGTGGACCGATGCCGTCAAGAGACTAAAGAGTCTGTATGGTATTCCACACCTAGCCTACAAGATTTTCAGTAACATATTCGCTGTCGAAAAGAACGAAGAGCTTGCTGATATATTTTGTACCCTAGGTTACACCGTACTTGCTCAAGCTCGCAGATACCATCTCGATAGCCAAGGCGAACTTTGAACGTCACCAGGACGCTCGCATTGCATATTCTGATGAAAGTCGTTCATCTCCTGAGGAGTATTTAGGTGACTTGGTGTTAATGAGGACCCATGTTCTCAATAACGCTGCAAAGTCAGGGCCGATACGCGTTAATTGTGACGTTTGACCATATAAGAGGTCGTTACGTGATCAAAAGGGGAGCGTATAACGCGCCATCCCTATTGTTATCCTTCGTTTTTTAATTAGTTATTAATAGTCTATAGAGAAGATGTGTTCAATTGTATTTTCGATTGGCTACCTATCTTGTAGTTAATATTAAGTTCGTTGTTGACACATCAATAAACTATATCCTCTACTGTTATATTTTTAATTCGTTATAATAATAAGCGTTAACATTGGTATATATTTTCATTTCAAGTATTCAAATGCACAAAAGCGCGCCAACTTGCCTTTACGAAACATTTCGCTTAAGTAGAATTACTTTCTAGAAAGGTCTAAATTCCTAATAAATATTCAAACGCTTTTATGTCGTTTTCACTGTGTACGGTTTTAAGCGTGTTAAAATACTTACTAAATCGAACACATTTCTTCAAAAGTTCTACTGAACTAGAAAATTAAGTACTAGGTAATATACATATATATTTTTAGTACCTACTGTCATTTATAATTTGGCCAAAATCTCAAAAATATTCTATCGAAGAGGATTATATATTTAAGTCATGTAAATTAACGGCTCGTACGTGTAATAAAATACACGCTTATGTAAGAAAATATTGCACGTCGAACGCGAACGTCGCTAGTCCCAGTACGTCGTTTCATTATCAGATTGCAACACTTTCATTATCACAATTACCTAAATAATTTAACCCTTTGACTGCCGTGCAGGTCACCGGTGCCCTACGTGGCACACTCAAGCAATTAAGTCGTATTCTATTACTAAGGGGCCGGAATATCAATTAGACTCTAGGTCGAACGAACCCGAATGATACTGAGAATGAATCTATTTCTAAGAGACCTAAAATACTAAAACATACATTAACAAACAAAAAGAGACAAAGTTAGGCAAGCGCCTTATCAACAGAAATCAACATGATTAGTTCAGTGTGTCGCGTAGGGCACCGGTGACCTACACGGCAGTCAAAGGGTTAATCAACAATTTCGTACTAAAACCTTATATTACGTAATCGCATAATTTAACATTTCAGTAGACATTCCAAATTTAAAAATACTTTCGTTTATTTTTTTAAAGTCAAATTCTTATTCCTTATTTGTAATTTGTTACGTTAAAAAAATTCCTACATAAAAACCTCTTTTCTAATAAACGTTTAAGCTACATTTACAATATCTATAACATTGATCAAAATTTGCTACCGAAACCGAACCGTGCGACATCTATCGGCTATCTGAAGTAAGTCACCAACTACGGATGTTTTTTTCATTTAAGTCAGTTTTACTACGCAATAAATCTAAACGTTTACACACTATTCCTAATTAAATTCGAAAATTTTCAATTATGTTTTTTAACGTCATTTTGACTAAAAAATATTAACAGCTCGCATTAAAACTGGCATACCGTAGATTGGGAGGAATCGGGACCCTTTCTAAATCCAACACAAATTTTCAATTGTTTTTCTTAGGGTAATATCAATAAAATTGAGATTAAAATGGTTCCGGAGGCTTAGAAGTTTTATACACTATGCATAATTATACACAGTTCATTGCAAAATATACAGAAAAACTGGTTAAACTAGCTCGACCCGATTCACCTTGGCTTTGGGGTGAATCAGGTTACGTATGGGGAGAATTGAGTTTTTCGGTAGGGCTGACAATATTTAGTTGTTAAGTAGGTTTTTTAATATCTTTAATCAGTTACAAAACTTTGATGACTAAATTAAACTATTTAATATTCTTAAACACTATATAAAAGTCATTTTCAGTTCCACAAAGTTGTTAAATCTAACAACTCAACAAAAGTATTGTGACATCCCAGATTTGCCCCTGTTCTAACTCTAGTCTATTCCCCCCCCCCCCCCCCCCCCCCCCAAACTACTGTATGTATCATCTTAGTGACTTACCACAGATAAGAGATAGATCGGACAGTGTAAATGGCCGTTCGGTCAGTCGAGACGATTTAAATCTTAAAACTAATAAAATGTTTGACTGCCTTGAAATCGGCTTACGTACAATACATTGTGCTTAGGAGAGATCTTCGCCATTCATCAGGAATACCCTGAACGATGATTCGTCCACGGCGTCAGCGTACATCAGTTCCTCCTGTCAAAACAATAATAATAAAAAAAAATTAAAAATTTTTTTTATTTTTTTTTATTGCTTTGATGGGTGGACGAGCTCACAGCCCACCTGGTGTTAAGTGGTTACTGGAGCCCATAGACATCTACAACGTAAATGCGCCACCCACCTTGAGATATAAGTTCTAAGGTCTCAGTATAGTTACAACGGCTACCCCACCCTTCGAACCGAAACGCATTACTGCTTCACGGCGGAAATAGGCGGGGTGGTGGTACCTACCCGTGCGGACTCCCAAGGGGTCCTACCACCAGTGATAAAACGTGCGAATTAAATATTATACAAACCCCAAAATTAAGAACACATTTGAAAATATTTCAATAAACTCCCCACTGTCGGCGCATACAACATTATTTTTCATAAATATTAATAACATATTTTATTTTAACTTTTATCGACTGTTCGAACGTTGTAATAATACACAAACAGACACCACGTTTATTTCAATACATACAGGTATACAATACAGGTAACAACCGCTTCCAAAGAATAAGAAAGTATTATCAAATTCTGTTCACCCAGAAAAAGTTCTGATATAACACACATAAACAAAAATCGAATTAATAACCTCTTGCTTTTTTGAGGTCTGTTAAAAAAAATTTGAATTGACTCGCGCGCCATTTTTCCTTAGTGTGATTGACAAGGAGGATACGGTTTAGTCCACACGCAATCACGTTTCCTTTTGAGTTAAATATCAGAAAATAAGCGGAGAAAATTGCATCGGGCGGCTGGGAATCGCAACGATACGATTACTATACCTTTCTTCTGAATAACTAGCCAGATCTTTTTCATTGTAGTTTGTTTGACCTCTGGCATTATTTTGTTTTAATCTATACTAATATTTTAAAGAAGAGAAGATTTGTTTGTTTGTTTGTATTGAATAGGCTCCGAAACTACTGAACCGATTCGAAAAATTCTTTCACTGTTTGGAAGCTACACTATTCCCGAGTGGCATAGACTATAAACTTTTTTTGAAAAAAATTAGGGATCCTTACTAAAACTCCAATACTGTAACCCAATGTATTAAAAATAACCTAAAACATTCTTTACATCGCGTACCCTGCGAATACTATTGATGATAGAATAAAATAATGTACTACGACTTTATAGAACACATTTTTATTTACAAAAAGTGTCGCGACAGCATATGTTTAACTATTACAGTTATGCCGCAATAAGTGTTATTTTATTTAAAAAAAAAAAACAATGTCAAATATCGTTGAAATTTTTGTTCTTTAACAAAAAATTTGTTCTTTAACAAAAATTTAAAGCTGTAAGACGCTTGTAAAAAAATAAAACAATACTAGCCTGCAGGAGATCGATGGTCGGGTGAGCGTCTATGAGATCCATTCCGGAGCCCGCCTCATCAGCGGCGCGGCTCGACAGTTCCCTGCTTACTATAAACCTAAGTGAAACAACATAATACCCACTTTTTAATACCACTATTATGTTTTGTATTCTGCTGTAGAGCGTATATATTAAACTGGAGTGACCAAGCGTCCGAGTATCTGGACAAGAGACTGAGCCACGCACTTCCCTGTGCCACTGACCGACATAAGTGGCTACAAATTACAACAAAAAAAGGTCACAGGCGGGCGCATCACGATGCTAAGCAATGAGCGGTCGACTGAAGGAGGAGTCCTCCAGTACCTTAGTAGTCCTTGTACCCTGAATTAAGCCAAATAAGGCAAATATGTGTGTTGTTTGCGTGGAGCGATGGACGTGTTGAGAGTTGCCGCAATTTACTATTTCCTAAATGCTTTTTACCAGTACTTGTTGTACAAGTAAAAAGTTACTAAAAGACCGAAAAGAAAACGCTGATGGATGATTAAGGGGGAGTAGAGCGTGACAAAAAGGCTCTGTATAGATTCTTTAAAACTCAGTTGCAGTGAATACTATTAACCAAAAAGAATCAGGGCACTCAATAACTAAAACGACAAAGTTGAAAATGGCCGCGCCATTTTAGTCTCCAGGGAACGCGGCCTGTCTGTTACTGTTCTTTCTCATTAAAACGACAAGTTTTTGTGCATAGATTTTTAAACTAAAATATTCTTTTCCGTTGACGTTAGTTAAGCTTTTAATTTTATATGCTGTTTTACGTCATTTTTAGGGAACACTTTAGTATAACACCCTGTATACAATGTAGGACATAAATATGTACATACTTCTAAAGAAAAACCTTTATCATTATATATATGTACTGTTACTATGAAAACCACCAATAGCATCATAATTGAATTTGGAACCTGTCAGTATCATAATACCATTCAGTTATTTTAGCGCCACTCTGTTATTTTTTTATTTTTATTTTTTACCTTTATAGTGATGCCTTTAAGCCAAGGAAAAGTCTTATATTCTGTAATATTATGAAAAATGATACAAAGGGAAATGAGATGTAGTTGATTAATTTGAGAGTTAATCAACAGGAATTAAATGCGTAATAATTTGCTAAACATTAGTGGAAATAACTATAACAACCAGATTTCCGATTTATAAAAAAAGGGTTTTCCTTGCAACAATATTTATGGCAAGGCTGCCTAAACAAAGTAATAAGTAATGTAGAACGTAAATATACGTACTCGCTGTCCTCGTTAATCAGTACATTTCCGTGCAGGAATAGATCACTACGGACCGTGTAGATATTGCTTTCAGAGTTCTCCGACTGCTCAGTCTGTAAACAAAAAGTGATGTTAGTAAATTTATTTATTTCAGTATTTTTCTATTAGTTATTAAAGTTCATTTGCACTTCATAGATCACTTTATTTTTATTGTTATCTCAAAAAGTAATATTTACATGTGGATTACCATATCTATATATTAATACGTGAAGCAAAAACGTTGTATCCCTTTTTACAAAAATTGCGCGGACGCAGATGTAAAAAATCCCACATTTATAGAGAATATAGAGAAGGAGTGCAGAATACTAATACTTTTTTTAAATAATGCTTTAATAATAAATTAAATCAATAAAAAAACATCAAACTACCATGTGTTTGACACACACACGCATGCATACTATTGGTTTATTCTCAAACTTTTCTTATTATTATAGTCTGTGGTCAAATTGAGAATAGATTAAATATCGTTTTGTCTTTATTAATATTTGTTTAAAGTGTCATCTTGGCGAAGCCTGTGATTAAAGAAGTATAATAATTTCGCTCATTCGAATTTAGGTGCTCACTCTCCCTTAAACAGAATCCTTTGGGACTACAATAATGTCCACGGTAGCGCGGTCTCCGTCAATGTTCCTTCGGAGTTGTCCGATTGCGCTGAACTTATTTTAAGTGAAATAGATGTTTTTTCTAATTGTCTCACTACTTACAGGAAAAATCTGTTGCGGATCATCTCCCAATTAAATTAATC
Source organism: Bombyx mori (assembly GCF_030269925.1). NCBI lineage: Eukaryota > Metazoa > Arthropoda > Insecta > Lepidoptera > Bombycidae > Bombyx > Bombyx mori. The sequence continues at coordinate 14,034,871 of NC_085111.1, forward strand.
TTAAGCAAGCAATGAATGAAATGTAATCAAATCTTAGCTGTATATTTTTTTTTATTTTTGATGTTAATGCACTGTCTATTGCACCTATAATTGAGGTGACATCTGCCATGAACTTTTGTCAATTTGTCAATGTTTTGTATTGATGATCACTTTGTTGGTACAACTTAATAAATAAATAAATAATAATCTTTGACAGCAGAATCACAATAGTCTTTAAACTTATAATGTCAATTAATTATAGTCGAATGTCGACTACCGGGGACCACTAGTTTTTATTATAATGCTGTTAAAAACATACGTGCTTCGGGCCTTTTTTTAAAACACAAGTAATATCATCTGTATTCATGAAGGACCTTACCATCATAAATAGCTAGCGACTACAGTTTTAGAGATTACATTTACAATTAATTACACATCACTTTTCATAGTAAATTCAACACGGTGTACTAACCCTAGCGTCTTCTTCTAAGACATAAGCAGCGTGTCTGGGAAGTGGCCAGGTGCAGTGCGTTCTAGCGGCATGCCATTCCTCAGATTCCTCCTCCGGCGCCGTTTCCACTTCAACTTCTGCTTCCGCTTCCGCTTCTGCTTCAAGTTCCGTTTCTACTTCGGCGGCAACAGTTTCCGAAGTGAGCGTCTCCACGGCCGCAGGCGGTTCGTTATTTTGCGTTTCTGGTATAAGGCTCACCTAATTATTCGAACATGTTTATATGTTGTAAGGTTTTATTGTTTATATAAAATCCATAATTAATAATAAACTCACCACAAATGCGCTTTGACGAGGCTTCGTGGCCACCGCAGTCTGTTTCGTCGTTTCGGCTCGTGCTATAACTGCGTCCTGTCCGTGGACCTCTTTTAAATGGAGACATAAGGAGCTCGCGTCGGAAAAGGTTTCTTTGCAATCTGCAGATCAATTAATTACTTATTTGTATGTTTACATTATACTATCAAATTACCTAAAAACTTTCCTTCTTTCAAAAAAAGATACAAATGAAGTGTGATAAAGCGAATTGTTGTCTGTCGTAGCCTAAAAAGACGTCCGCTGTACTCAGTTCAGTTCAAGTGACGCAACTACGCCTGTATTCTTTTTTTTTTTTTTATTGCTTAGATGTGTGGACGAGCTCACAGCCCACCTGATGTTAAGTGGTTACTGGAGCCCATAGACATCTACAACGTAAATGCGCCACACACCTTGAGATATAGTTCTAAGGTCTCAGTACAGTCACAACGGCTGCCCCACCCTTCAAACCGAAACGCATTACTGCTTCACGGCAGAAATAGGCGGGGCGGTGGTACCTACCCGTGCGGACTCATAAGAGGTCCTACCACCAGTAATTACGCAAATTATAATTTTGCGGGTTTCATTTTTATTACACGATGTTATTCCTTCACCGTGGAAGTCAATCGTGAACATTTGTTGAATACATATTTCATTAGAAAAATTGGTACCCGCCTGCGGGATTAACACCGGTGCATCGCTTCAACACGAATGCATCGGACGTCTTATCCGTTAGGCCACGACGACTTCGGATTCGGATTCGGAAATACGTGCTAAGCAAGCAGGTGTTACTAACGAGGACTTTTTGGTGGGAATGCGAGGAGTTATGTTCTGTGATTTATTTTACTTTGTCTATTTTAATGTTTCTTCGGGTTTAAATATGTAATAACGGTGGTTTATTAACTGTTTAATATCTGTGAAAGTACACAAATGTAGAAAAATGAAACTAAGCCGCTGGACGTAACTTCTCGGGATCGTCCAAAAGGTCCGCTGTAAAAATCTCAGTAAATGACTACCATTTTACTGAGATTATATTTCATCCCATATCATCTCATCTCATTTCAAAGGTGGGCGAGCAAAGACTCAGCCAGAAGGGGTGGGATTTGCTAACAGCTGCCCGAGCGCCTCCGAAGGAGACCTAACAACGCGAATGATTCTACCACCGGATCGGAAACGCGACCCGCTGAGAAGATCTGTCGAGAAACTCAGTGGGCTAGAATACATAGTAAGCTTATTAAAGAACACGAAAGTCGCACAAGTGTGTGCGGGGTGGCCCGTGTAGACTTAGCGCAACGTACGTGCGTGCACGCAGCAGAGCGCGTGTGGGTGGCAACGGACGGCGTGGTCGCGCAGGTGGTCTCGGCGTAGGAAGGCTCGTCCGCATCGCACACACGCGTGCTTCCGCTCGCCGGTGTGGCCGCGGACGTGCCGCTCTAGCTTACTCGCCGATCGAAACGACCATCCGCAGTTCTAAAACATAAATGATTACGTTCAACTATGGGGGGGGGGGGGGGTTTAGAGATCAAGCTAAATCTTTCCAAATTTCACTTAGAGGGAAAGGGTCTTGGCAAATATCACGTAATTATATTTCTCGCAGAAAACGGTGTAAAACGGTGTGGTGAAAAACATTTGGATACATTGGTTCCAGTAGTCACTCTTGAGGCCGTGCACGAGTTTCCATGGATTGAATTAGAATAAATCTTTTCTTAATTTTTGTTTATTATTCATTATTTAATTTTATGATTGTGATTTTAAATTACAGTTTTTGCTGGTATTCAAAAAGTGTAATATAGCAATTTTTTTTGATATCTCACCCAGGGGGGAGAGGGGTCAAAAAATTCTCAAAAACGCCTCACGTAATTAATGGACGCCCCCCAATACCGTCATTCATCTAAAAAACTTTATCGCAAATAATATCTATATGATTAGAGCTGTTTAATTCGAACGAAAAAGACAATGTTATAAATGACTATAAGCTGATAACGCATACCGGGTGAGTGCAATGGTAGGGACGGTCGCCGGTGTGCGCCCGCAGATGTTCCCGCAGGCGACACGGCTGGCGGAACTCGCGGCCGCAGCCCGCCCACGCGCACACCAGCGCGCCGCGCCCGCACCGCGAGCCGGCGTGCGCGCGCAGACCCACCGACCAGAAGAAACGACGACCGCACACCTCACAACTGCCAAGTGTCAAATGCAACAGTGTAGTTCTCTAGCGAAATTAGGTGCACATACCTAGCAAAGTGTGGGGATATAACGAACGAAAGGGAAGATCTTCCACCGACCGGGTGATTTTGTTCGGTAGACCGACGGCCCGAATGGATTTTTTTTTTCTACCTAAGCTGAGAGCCCTGAGAGGCTATATCAGCGTAGCCTTAACTAGTAGGTGAGTTCACGGGGCTCAAACCTGATGACGTTGCTAACACGAACCCTAGCAAGAGCCGTGCTTCGCAGAATCTACCACCGGATCGGAAACGCGACCCACTGAGAAGATCCGGCGAAAAACTCAGTGGGCTGTGTCTGAGGGTTAATTTACTCGTCGAGCCCTTCGTCGCAAGTGACGGGTTCGACGAGAACGGCCGAATGGATTGTTCGGAACTTGTATATAACAAGCTTATTGAAAATGTCGTAAGCAAGATTCAGGCATCTGTCTTTTTTTTTTTTTTTTTTTTCCTACCTAAGCTGATAGCCCTAGCGGCTATTTCAGCGTAACCCTAACTTTAGTAGGTGAGCTCACGGGGCTCAAACCTGACGATGTTGCTAACACGAACCCTAGCAAGAGTCGTGCTTCGCAGAATCTACCACCGGATCGGAAACGCGACCCACTGAGAAGATCCGGCGAGAAACTCAGTGGGCTGTGTCTGAGAGTTAATTTACTCGTCGAGCCCTTCGTCGCAAGCGACGGGTTCGACGAGAACGGTGACCGGTGCTTGAAGTACCTAAAAGCACCGTTAGTGGATCGGGAGGATCCGAGATGACGTGTTTTGGGCGACGTCGACTGCTTTCCATTCTGTCCGCAGGATCGGGAATGTAGTTACCGGCGGCCACGATGAGAGGGTTCTCGTGTCGTGCCGCTTTATCGAAGTGGGGCATCTGTCAAATATCTTGCGTTGTATGATGGCTACCCGCCACACAAAGTTTTCGTAAGTTTCAATTTTAATTTATACTGCACTTCATGATTAAATGAATTCACGGCCCATTAAAGAACTCAAATGATCACCGGAGCCCATCATAACGTGTACGTCAACACCAATCTTGAAACATGAGGTCGAAGTTGTTAACGTCCTATTGTATAACATTTACCCCTCTCTTCAAATTTAAAACTTCGTAGCGAAAATAAGAAGAGATTATATACACCCGGACGGGGCTCACAATACGTACTACCGTCACTACTTACAAAAATTTATAGGTAATCCTGGTTCTTAATTTTTGATTCTTTATACAGAGTAAAAAAAAAAGAACGCCATAGTAATATTTTATGAAAAAAAAAAAAACACTTTCCCACAAAATTTACATTTAAGTCTACTTAAAGTTAGTTGTCTTTTCTGATTCTAGTAAGTAATGTGGCAACACACTCCACACCAAAATAATTATGAACTTAGTGTCACAGTCAGCATACATCTTCTTCACAAAATCAAAATTTCTGTAAGAGTAAATTTGCTCATTCAATTGTTTCAAACCTGTATGGAGCATCTTCAGGCTGGTGATCCTCGTTTAAATGTTTTAACAAACTTTCTCGGGATGCAAACATTTGCCCGCATCTCTCTATTCCGTCTTCCCTGACCTTCTTAACTGGACACTCAACGCTGATATGAGCCGACCATCTTGTTTGCTTGTTATGGGTATTTTTGTGTTTCATTAATTTAGCTGCACTCCAGAATCCCTTATTACAGTTTTGTATATCACACTACAAAAAATATTAAGAAAGGGTCTCAATTTCGAAATGGCACTTACGATAATTATTAATTTATTAATTAACTATTTACCTTAAATTTAATAGCCTGACTAGTAAACGATTCAGGGGACTGTGCTATTGAAACAATACTAGAAGTTGTGCTCTCCGCTGTTTGTATTTGTTGTTGATCCATGACAAAAGCAGTTGTCACAACTGTTCCCATGAGGTCTGCATTCGTACCCGCGCAGTTTAACTGAGATCCATTATCTACTAAAAACAGTTATATGCAATTATTTTTACTGAAGAACTATACTAACTTGTATTATATTATATGATAGCTGAGAGAATTGATTATTCAAATCCAAAGTAATTTTTTTAATGATTATTGTTCTTACTACTAAATGACAAAATAGTAATTATATGGCTTACATGTGTTTAAAACTATTCCTTTATTACTACTTATCAAATCAAGGCACCAATCTTCCTTCACCTGTTCGTTGCTTAGGGTGAATGTTGTGTTCTGAAAACATTCATTTGAAATGAAAATTAATTAGAGACTTATTACAATAATTGCTTAGTTACATATAAATATAAACAAAATTAAAGTAATCAAAGAGATCAAGACAACATTCTATAGTTAGAATTCCTTGAAGTTAATTGATTAGTTAATTGTAGGAAAAACTTGCTGATAGGCTTGGAAAATACCTAAAACATTGCATTGAAAATACATAAAAAATTGCTTTGACCAATCCATACATCTATAGTATGTATAATTTTGAGCAAGTGGTTCATATTTGTTAGTAATATAATTCAATATGTATATATATAGTTAAAACAGACTGCCCAAGACTGATGTAAATGGCAGGATTTGATTCGAGCCCCACACCCCAGCAGAGGGTAATAGGAAAGAAAAGGAAAGAAGAAGAATTCTATATGTTAACAATCTCTGTCTACACCCAAAGGGGTCTATTAAAGAGATCAGTTTGACCCGTGTCAAAAAGCAGTATTGTGATATTTCCAAGCTAAAAAAAATCCGTATTTTCGAAATTTTGTATTATCAAATCTATTCCAATGAATGATAAATAAAACTTTCTTGGGAGTCTTCCTGCGTAAATGTGAGGTACACCACACACATTTCAAATATCTGGCTCGAAATGTGAGAAGGCCATTCGAAGCTACTCTCCTATGCTGTTTTCCACAGTCGTGTGGACTAATTATTAAGATTTTATTCACAATCCCAGTATCAAGTTAAAATCAAGTGCCAGAATTTATGCCAAGGATTGAGAACAATTCTTTGAAAATGAATTGTAAGGTTTAATGCTATAATATTATATTGAATACTATAATATATTTAATTAACATCATATTTGTGTTATAATGTCTAAATATGGATTTAAGGTCTCTTTTATTTACTGTCAATAATTAATTTCACTTTTTATATCTTTATGTTGTTTATCTTTTTATACGTCATAAATATGATTTACATAATGACATACATATGTTACATATTTAAGTTTAAATGATGTTCAGAATTAAAATCCATTAAAATACCTATATTCAGTTTCTCTGAAAAATAAGCAGCTTACAAACATTTATTTAGGTATTTAAATAATTATTTAACTGTACGTACAAAAGTAAGCTGGCGGACTTAATGACTAAGCCATTCTGTACCAGTTAACCAAGGGTGGTGTAGTCCTGTAGTAAGTCCATTACTTTTTGAGAGTAAGAAAAAAAAACTAAATAAGTATTATACACATATATACATCTGATGAATGATGATGTTTACTGTACTTTGTCAATTAGGAGGGAGGAGTTGGGCATGTCAGTATAGAGTGCAGTATAGTGAGAGCATGTAGATTGTGACACTGTCATAAAGGCAGAAAATATATTTGGGAGCAGTAAGTAGACAATTGGCCATACTTGCGAAGGTTAAAAAGCAATCCAAATGCAATTATGAAAAAAGGATTCGAGTTTATATAAAAAGGTCTGCATTCAGGTCAAAATAGCACTCGTAACCATTGTCAATTATAGGAATGATTAAAGCATGTACAAACAAGCATAGTCTTTATCTTGAAAGGATGAAATTGTGTACTGCCATACAACAGGTTTTCAAGAATATGATTTTGTTAATTTAGTAGTATTCTTTTTAATGTCTTAAATGTATAAAGAAGCTTTTTCCTTTCTGTGCTAGCTGGTAACGTGTGGGAAATAAAATTATAAAACTTACGTGTTTGTCAGCTCCATTCAAAAATGAATCTATATTTATTCCATTATGTCCAATGTCTGTAAAAAAATATTGATATTTATTTATGGTATAGGTACAAATAAATTAATATCTCTCAACTTTACAACTATATAAAAACCAATTTTTGCTTAAATTAAATTACTGTCGATATTAAAAATTGTTTCATTGTTTATTTAAGAGCTTGTTTTTAATAACAATAAGATAATATGTAACATGCAGTAATTAAAATTCACAAGAAAAATAGTTTTCTGTATTATTGCATATTAAGCATATTTCATTAGACATATTTCATGTCATCATTATGGCCTAAAAGATGATACACCCGGTGTTTTCATATTTAGTGATGGGTTTGTGCCTATATTCGAATCCCGCAGGCAAGTACTAATACTACTCAAATGATAAGGCAACCATAGTACTGTAAATATTGAGATTTAAAACTCAGGTCTCAAAGTGGATAGCAATATTTAGTGAGGTCTATAGGCACCTGTGACCACTTAACACTAAGTAAGATCATCCACCCAACTGAAACAAACATAGCTTATTAGCAAATACATAGCTTATTAGCAATACATAGCTTATCGTAAGTTTATTCTGAAAAATTAAGGTTTTGATAGGTACCTCTAACCACTTAATAAATCTAATTTCTTAATGGAAGGCCTGTATTACAGTAAGCATCTTCCTGCTGATGATAATGTGGTCATATGCATCATGTGTCATATTTTATGAAGCATGCAAGATTGTTACTTACTGTTAAATTCTATGTTTGTGTCAGATAGACACACTATACTGGATGATTCAATTTCTAATTGCTGTGCCTGAGATTGCTCACTCCTTGAGACATCTTGATTTATATATTTTTTTGCACTTTCATGTTTGGGAGTGTAGGATACTTTACACAGTAATTGCTTCGGTTGTGATTCTAATTTTCTTTTGGACACATCCTTCAAGCCGTCTTTCCAGGGCAAGGAGTTCACAGGCTCTTTTGCTCCGATTACATTCGTTTTGAGTAATTGTGGTTTAATTGTAGATTTCTTCCTGAGAATGTTTGGTTTTTGAATACTTTTTTTAATTGAGTTTTGTTCATTTGCAGTTATCAAAGTCTTCATCTTCATCATACATTTAATTAATACCTAGCCTAGCCTGTCGAATATCAGACAAATTCAGTTAATGAAGAAAAAATGAAATTAGGTGAAAATCTTACTCTCAAGTTTGAATATGAATTTAAGATTTACTTATTAGTTGTTTTGGGAAATAAAAAAATTTCCTGACATATCTATGTCTTTTTCACAGATATTTTTATTAACCGTACCTAATCAATTTCGACAAAAATAACCAAACAAACAAACTATAAATTTATAAATAAAGCGATAACACCTTACAATTTACACGTTATTAACAAATCACTGCTTAAAATTGTCCATTATTTGAGAAATTTATCCAGTAACTTATTACGTGGTTTAAGTAGAGATTTTTACATAAAAATTAGAAATAAAATATTTACCTCGAGGACAATTGCCTACGCGGTTTCTTTCTAATGTAAAAAAATCGATGATAAAATGGTAATCATTTGCGGTAGGGATGCCGAAATAGTTTTAACTCGATATTTTGATCGATTTTTAATGTTTTAATTGTTAGATTTACGTACCTATGGGTACGGGAAAACATTCCTTTTTCTTTCAACAACAACAATTTATAAGCATTCATAGATTATGGATCTTAGTTGATTTGTTAAATATAATGACTTGACATTCATTTAACAATATTTATTTATTTATTTATTTTATTAGGCTCACAATACACATCACAAGCTAAAGATACATAAAAAACACAAATAAAAAGAAACAAAATATGAAATTGTTGTGATAAATTAAGCCACATAAACAAGATTTTTGAGAGTAAATTATCTGTTTCAGATCCCGCCGAATTTACGATATTACTAATGACAATAATTAATCAAATAATAATAATAATAATAAGGCTAACTGTAGGTAATTAATGGTTTTTACCAATACATTATGAATCAAATCTCGATATTCAATGATGAAATATCGATTAACTACTACAAATTGGGTTTTTTCATCTGAAAAATCGATTCTTCGATTAATTAATCTCAAATTTTTATCCCTACACCAAATCTTTAAACTTTAACTCATAAGACCTAATCTGTGACATAAGTTTATTATCTATGATGGACTTTTTGGCGGGAACGCGAGGAGTGAAGTTGTATTATTTGTTTTATTTTGTCTATTTAGTGTTTCTTCAGGTTGAAATGTGTAATAACGGTGGTTTATGGACTGCTTTGTGTCTGTGAAAGTGCACAAATGTGGGAAAATCAAACAAAGAAGCTGAAGGTAACTTCTCGGGATCATCCAAAAAGTCCACTGAAAAAGTCTCAGTAAATAACCACCATTTGACTGAGATTATATTTCATCCCATATCATTTCACTTCATTTCATGCCATATTTCATATTAATCAACTTCATTTCATTTCACTTCATGTTATCTTTTTTCATAAACTTATGAATATAAATTAAAATAGGACTTGACTTAAAGGTCTTAGTTACCAGGTCATAAAATCCTTTAAAAAAAGTAACTGATAGCTGTAAGTTGAACTAATAGATAAAATTAATCTGTGGCAGTGAATCTGTGAATGCAACACTCTGCAATGTGTTCCAAGTTAAAATTTTAAGAATGGATTTGAAAACTTTAGCTAATGAAATTGAAGATGTATTAGACCCCGCTTCGATGGATAAAGTTTTAATGTACTATAAAGATGTACAAGAAGAAGACGAAGAATTTATGCAAGTATGCACTTTGTTTAATAGCCACAGAAAAGTGAGAAAATTATAGGTACCAGTAATTTTTGAAATACTGCTATAACATATTTTATTTCATCAGTGAACGAAAAAAAAACTGAATTATAGATCTCATGTTTTTCATTAACTTGTAAATTAGGTATTAAAAGAAAACTTCGAGTCAAAAATACGCGCCATACAGTCATGGTTAAGATGAACAAACAGTAAGATGTTGGGGCTTATAGTACCACAATGTCCTGTAATGGGTTCTGAGAATGATCAATGCTCCACTGAATCGTTTATTCTAAATCCTAAAGCACAGGTATTACAATTATTAAAAAGAAGAAATGTATTTTATTCTAACACAATCTAATTTATACATAAGTACAATAGTATATCCAGGATCATGATGTACTTTTCTATATAGTTGGGCTAGTAAGAACATTGGTGCCTGAAAAACATATAATACACCTGATTCTTTAATAAAAATTACAATTTAGATTTTACACTAAATTTCATTATAAATTTATCTTGTTATTAGATATAACTTAATAAATGCTGTTTAATGGAAAAATAGTAGTTGGTTATATCACAGAGCATCTAATATATTTCGCTAATAAAATTCTTTGGTTTGTCTGGTGTTAATGATTTTAATTATGTTGTCATTTAATTTTGTTTTAATAGAATGCTCAAATTTGTTTTTAATCGATTGCAGATATTATTTGAAAACTTGAGGAATGAAACTGTATATTGGTTACAACCATGGTATCAATTATCAGGATGTCTCACAAGACGTCTTGATGAAACAGATGAAAAAAATGAAGAAAAATACCGCTCTGATCCAATTTGTAAAGAAGAGGACGAAAAAATAAAAAAAAATTGGCGGAAGTTAATAAAGGTATAATGCAAAACACCCACAATTTTAAATTACTTTTGGAAGTTTTGGACTATTTTTAATCAAAGATGGACTAGTGATCCAATACACTACAATGCATTGATCACACTGCATTTTTAAGACAAAAAGTTACAAATGTTAATGTATTTGTAACATTTCTGTCAACCAATACCTTTGTAATTTTATATTATTACCAATGACAATAAACACATAGTCCGCTTGTCAGAGGTACCGCTAAGCATATTGCATACTGCTAAGAAGCAAGCTTTGACCAAGCATAGCAGTTTCAGAGAACTGATGTCACTCTGTAGAGCTATAGATTCCAAATAATCTGTGAGCTTTGTGAGTGTTGCATGTTACATTATAATGTTACAATTACAGAAATATGGATTACCTGACAAACTTATTAGTTTTGCGCGTTGGAAAAATAAAGAAAGATCTAAGAACCCGAATAGTAATGAGGAAAGGGTAAGACGATTTGTTGCATCTTACTTAGCTCGAGGTCTTGAAAGAACTGTACAGCAAGTTTTCAAATATATAATAAGCCATTTAATTGAACCATCAAAAAGACATTATACAGCTGAAGAGGAAAAAATAATGGAAGTGTGTTTCACACATCAACCTCACAATGCAGTCATATATTTATCTGCTATACTTGGTAGAGAGCCTAGGGGTATTTATAAAAGACTGCATTATTTATTTAAAGGTATTATTCTTACATTGAAATTTTATGTCTTTGAAGTAATAAACTAGTATTTGATTATAATACAAATTTGTAGGTTGTAAAGAAACAAAGCGTTTAAAGTGGACCATTCCACTAGCCACAAAATTGGTAAAATCGATTATGATGCATACTGGATTACCCTTGGAAGAATTGAAATACCAGACATTTGATAAATCTGTTTGGTTGAAAGTTCAAGAAGACATGAATCAAAATTACATTGCCTTATCAAAGTTTTGGTACACATATTTACATGTACAGATCTTTGCAAATTATGATGTGAAATTAAATAAGCTGAAGAAAAAAGTTTACAGGGTGTAAGTTTTTTTTACTATATTTAAATAACGTTTCTAATGTGTCTTAACATCATGGCATAGGGTAGAACATGATAGTTCATGCACTAAAATATCTGGAGCCAGATAGCAACTTTTCTCCAATGTAAAGAACTTATTATTTATATTAATCGGTAATTAAAGAGATCAGTACAATTGTCTTGTCTATTTCTGCCACCATAACAGATTTATAATGTTCCAGTTTGAGAAATAGAAAAACTGAAAGACCTTTTTTCCCATTATGAGAAACATGTGGTATAAACGCTATGTGGGCACAAGATCATAATGTGGAAAATTATTCATTTGTACCTCGCATTTTTATATTGAATAATTGTTTCGTCTCTGGTTGTTTTAATAATCTATCCGTCTATCTTCTTCTATGTATATAAAAATGAATTGATGTTCGTTTGTCTCGCTAAAACTCGAGAACGGCTGGACCGATTTGGCTAATTTTCGTCTTGAATTATTTGTGGAAGTCCAGAGAAGGTTTTAAATGTAGATAACTAAGAAAATGATCGGAATTAAATAAAAATAACAATTTTGTTTTTTCTTTGATGTGCCCCCCGTCGGACGGATTCCTTTTGTTTGTTTTAAGTTTATTTTATACAAAAGCTTAGGTCTTTTATTTATCGATTAAGCACTACGAAGTCGCCGGGTCAGCTAGTAGATAATAAATTATTCGAGTTTTATGAAAATCAAAACTGTCAGTACTGATTTGTTCACTTCCAAAAAATTATAGTAACATCCTTTATATGAAAGCTGAAAATTAACGTAAGATTTCCCTTTTATTTTCAGATTGCGAGAGTCACATTACCAAGTGTGGACTGACATTAGGTGGAAAGATGTTTTGAAACATTTTCCAGACGGTTTTACGCATTTATTTTTATATAAAATATGCTCAACGACGTTTGTGAAACACCCCAATTATTTAAAAATACCCATTGAAAAAATTATAGAGATAGGTTTAAAAAAAGCAAAAATGATCCGATTTAACAACAGACGACTGAAAACTTTGAAATTAGGTGACGACGGGAATCTAGAAAGAGTGTCATATCATTTAACAAAAAAAAAGGAATGATTAAAAATCCTAAATGATTCCAGTTGTTTTCTTGATAGTCCATTTTTCTACTATTAGATTCAATTCAAAATATAGGACGATGGCATTTTCTTATTACGATTTTATACATACAGATGACCAACTGATTTTAAGTTTATGTAGATAGACCACTTTGTCCATCTCAGAAACCAGGTCCGTCTTATTGAAATTCATAATGCATAAACAGACACCGACCGCATTGTTAATAGTCATTGCATTTTATGCAAGTATAGGTATTAAGTTAGTGCATTAAATTGAATTACTTTATTATACCTACCTACTTGGAAATAATTAATAGAAAACAAAAAAAATGTTAGTTTTATTAATTTATTTGATTTTTTAAATATTTAACAAACAAATATGTACATATAAATATTACATAATTAAAGCACCAATTGGAAAGGTCCGTTTATATCCACTACAGACATTGAGCGTGTCAGACAAAATAATATTCATACAGTTTCTACTATCGTATTTATTTCTATCGTTACACGACCGCGCAGACACCGGTAGTTTTCCAATTACAGAGCATAATGCGACTCACTGACGCACAATGCCGAATTATGCTGAAGCTTAATTAGAACGTGAATTAGTTTTCAAATGCATCAGCAGAGTGCGCTAAGTTAGCACAGTTTTAATTAACATTGATTATTTCTAAGAAACTACGACGAAACGAAAGCCTTACAATTTTTTTTCTACATTAAATAATATTACTAACGATAATATAAACAAAATTTCGATCAATGCCAACTTAAAGAAAAAACACTTGTCAATTTTCTGTCACTGAGTCGGTATCGATTGCGAGTATCACGCGAGAGCATTACTTTTGAGAGTGCTCGATTGTGCGAAGCGTTGCTCTAGTTGAAACATTCAACGTTGAGCATTATGCCGCATAATGCGCTCTTGTGCTGTATTGGAAAACTACCACCAACAGACACGAGCCGCGCGCGACCAACATATTCGCGGAAAGAATTTTTTGTCTGTAGTCTGTGGCTACCTGCCGCTTGCCAAGCAGTGCATAGATTTTACACTTAATATATTAGTACAAGTACTAGGAGGCTAGTATCAGCAAAATCTAACAGTAGGTAATAATAGGTACCTAACTGTGCCTGTAACAAAAAAAAATTATAGCTTTTCGTAATTATTGTGTTGTATTAACTGTGTGTACAATAAAGAATAAAGAAAAGAATTGCACTAAGCAGTTTAGCATTGAAGAAAAACAGCAGTTGTTTAAATTCGTTTACAATGGACGTCCAAAAAATGGGCAAGACATATAAGTAATAATATGATGACTCTCATTGAATACGCAAGAGTTAATCGCCGCCGTTCAAAACACGAAAATCCGAAAAAACGTGACAATTCGTTCAAAACGAATCATCAAGTATGCCATCAAGCTTTCTCCATTTTATACGCTTTAAAAAATAAGGCTCTTTTTCGCCTTACCTCCCTTACCTCAGATCAACGAGGACAGTATCGTAACCGATGTAATGTCTTAATAAACGAAACAAATGCGGTTATTGATCAACATATCCGGCCTTTTCCCCTAAAAAATCTCATCACAGCAGCAAAAAATATTCAATATTTAGACGTCAAGATAATGTATGAACTTTTTTTAAAAAAATACCCTCAATATCAATGCGTAAAATATAACTTTTACAGAAAATATTTTAACAATTATCATGACAACAAATTTGGTCGCCCACGAGTAGACGTTTGCTCAACTTGCGAAGAACACGAAGCAAAAATAAAAAGTCTATCTCTCAAGAATTCGAAGAGAGTGGCGGTTGCTGAAAAAATTATGCCCCTTGAAACGTGCTAAAAAAATTATATAAACAAAAAAAAAATTGCATTGTGTCAAGAAAGAGAAGATGTAGGAGCCATTATATTTGATTAGATGAAAAATCTGCCAATTCCTATGATCCCAGTTTAAGAGATGTTTTATTTGAGAAAACTATGGCTGTGTGTTTGTGTTCACGACTTAATGAATTCTGATAATTTCTACACTTACCATGAGGGTGAAGCTAAACGGGGCCCAAATGAAGTATGCAGTTTATTGTGGAAAACGATACAGAATATGGATTCCTCTGTCAAAGAGCTACACGTTTTTAGCGATGCTTGTGAAGGACAAAATAAAAATTACACTCTTATAAGATTCTTTGAGAAAATATATCAATATTTTCCCGTCCATGGCCATTCGTTTCTACAATGTGACAGAAATTTTGGGACTGCTAAAAGAAACTAAGAGAAAGTACGGATTTTTTTTTTTCCTACCTAAGCTGATAGCCCTACGGGCTATTTCAGCGTAACCGTGGCTAGTAGGTGAGCTCACGGGGCTTAAACCTGATAACGTTGCTAACACGAACCCTAGCAAGCGTCGTGCTTCGCAGAATCTACCACCGGATCGGAAACGCGACCCACTGAGAAGATCCGGCGAGAAACTCAGTGGGCTGTGTCTGAGAGTTAATTTACTCGTCGAGCCCTTCGTAGCAAGCGACGGGTTCGACGAGAACGGTGACCGGTGCTTGAAGTACCTAAAAGCACCGTTAGTGGATCGGGAGGATCCGAGATGACGTGTTTTGGGCGACGTCGACTGCTTTCCATTCTGTCCGCAGGATTGGGAGAAAGTACAGAATTTAAGTTCCAAATGAATATAGCAACCTTATTTTGGCAGCAAATAACAAGGGGTTTACAGTTAAACCTGTTACTTCAAACGACATACTTGATTTACAAAATTCATTGCAGTAATGTTTCAAGAAACGCTGTAAGCCATTAGACAAGGCAACAGCATTCAAGATCTCGCAACATTGAGACTGAGTATAGTTGAAGTCATAAAAGTTACTTGACATGTTCCCATTTTATTGATGGTTTTGTTAAAGCTACATTTTTGCTTCAAAAACCTACCAACTCGACCTGAAATACTAGAAAATCCAGCATATGCTACTAAAATACCCATAAATGAGAAAAAATTAATGACATCAAAAAAATTACCTTATTCTGTCTTGGCTAACTATATTCCAAGAGTGAGGAAATTGATGTATAACAGTGTTCTTAAGTTTTTCTAATAAATAAATAGTTTTTGTCTTCATGTCTATTATTTGAAATTATTTAGTATATAGAATCGTGGTGGTCGTGGCCTAAAGGATAAGACGTCCAGAGCATTCGTGATGAAGCGATGCACTGGTGTTCGAATCTCAGGCGGGTACCAATTTTTCTAATAAAATACGTAGGTACTCAACAAATGTTCACTATTGACTTCCACGGTAAAGGAATAACATCGTGTTATAAAAATCAAACCCGCAAAACTATAATTTGCGTAATTACTGGTGGTAGGTCCACTTGTGAGTTCGCGCGGGTAGGTATCACCACTCTGCCTATTTCTGCCGTGAAGCAGTAATACGTTTCGGTTTGAAGGGTGGGGCAGCCGTTGTAACTATAGTTGAGACCTTAGAACTTATATCTCAAGATGGGTGGCGCATTTACGTTGTAGATGTCTATAGGCTCCAGTAACCACTTAACACCAGGTGGGCTGTGACCTCGTCCACCCATCGAAGCAATAAAAAAATATATAAATTGGAAGAAGGGCATAAATCATATAATGAATAATATATATTTCAGCCAGATTAGTAAATAAATAAGAATTGATATTTTCTTCAATATCAGTGATGTTATGTGAGCCTTTAAGTTGAAAGTAAAAAGTTTTAAAGTTTTTTTAATTATCTCCATTATTGTTTTTTTTGGATTTATTCCCTTTTTTTCAATTTGTGGTTCAATTAATTCATTTTAGAAGGTGATGTCATTTTTCATTTGCAATATGCTCCAAAAATCCTTTAGAGCATCGAACCGACTGCTCGTAACATTTTTCAAAGCCTTTGGAATCACTATCCTGTAAGGGAACAAAGATTTCATTATAAACTAACATAGTTTTCCAATATATTTTTTTACTGGTAGACTAACTCTATTCACCTTATATTTAGGTTTAGATATGTACTAAACACAATCAAACTCCACTGTTACAACATTTTATAATTTGAAGTACTGTAAAAAAATTTAATTAACATTCTCTTTATGTATTTTTTATAAATACTCTGCGCCTGAATCTAATGTTTGTTTTGTTATAATCTTATTGATACATAATATCAAAACATTTTTCTAATTTCAACTAAAAGCATGAATGTAGTCCTGACTTGAACACTATTAAGTCTTCTTTATTAATGTGGCTTATAACAAACCCGATATGTTTTGGAGATATTGTATCATAGGAAAAATAGATTAAATGAACAGGTGACATTGATAGAAGAATAAGGCATAATTAATGGCTAAAATGTTGACGCCTTTATAATAAAATTGCAATTGTTTTCTAATGGTCGTTATCAGTTCTTATACAAACAAAAACCTCAAAAGAAACTTACATAGTATGGATCTCTTATGATTCGATCGCCTTGAGGGTCAAAATCTCCAAATAACAGTAGTTTCGCTTTACTCCCTTTAGGAGCTTTTTTGTTCAAATCTTTCATATTGGATTCATCCATACCAAAGATATAATCATAATAATCGAAGTCTTCAGAAGTTATCTATAAAAATAATTCAGTTTAATCTAAAATTGAAGTCCAAAAAGCCCTGTTTTTTACCTGATATGTTACAAATCCTGAATAAGGGATCTAACACTATTTAGATAATGACTGTTCAATCTATTGTAGCTATATCTGTGTGTATATAGTTTGTTGGATCTTATGTTTGTGGTCTGTGAGTATTTAACGGTAGGCAGCAGCTTTGTTCGTAAGTCATTCAACTTGTTATCTACTGGCCCCAGTAACAGCATAATGAGCTGATTAAGCCATGATACTGAGGCAATACAAATTATGTAATATAGTTTAAATATAATAATATAAAGTATAAATGTATTATAGCTGATCTGATAGACTCAATCAAAATATTATACAGGCATATCAGATTGTAATCAAACGAGATACATAAATACGAAGTTGAACAAAACGGTACTCACTTGTCTTGCATGGTTGTTGTATGGAACGTTATGCTTCTTCAAAGTATCTAGTGCTCTCCAATCGGGAGGATTACCGACATGCCAGCCCCCGATAGCTGCACTATCGATATCCCAATGTTCACCCAGATTCATGTCATTTACGGTTTTCTGGAAAACAGCCTCAGCAATTGGTGACCGACATATATTACCTAAAATGTTTTTATTTGATTCTTTACAAAGTCCGTTTGAATAACTATTAAATTATTTGAAATACATGATAATTTTACCGAGACAAATAAATAATGCCTTTTTCTTGTGGTCGACCATTTTTAATGCTAGTTTAATTGATGATTCCCGTTGATTCCCGTCAATAACCAAAGAGTTAGTATTTTAATTTTGTAGGTACTCTTTAATTTTGTATTGCGCTTAACTTTATCTCCATGATTGATTATCCATTTACCTACAATAAATACATAACCCTGCTTGTGATTAGTAGTAGTTTTGTTTTTCCAAATGGAAAGGCAAAGATATCATACTATACTGCCTAATCTTTAATAATATATACATAGGTAATAGGCATTTTAATGTGAGACCCCCTAATGCGGGTTTATGGCCTGGTAACGACGCTGTTATGCCAAGTCTTATAATTTCATCTTAAATTAATTTGTGCCTACCTACTGCTAGTAACTTCGAGAGACTTAAAGGATTTAAAGACATTTGCCGAACGTCTAGGTGAGCTCGCGAAGTTCAGCCTGGGAAACTTTTGCCCCATGCAATGCTTTGGTGAATCTACCACCGAATCGGAATAGCAGCGACCTACTCAAAATATCCGGCGAGAAACTCAGTGGGCTGTGTTTGTGGGTTAATTTACTCGTCGAACCCGTCGCTCCGGACGAAGGGCTACGATACGAACGATAACCGGTGCTTGAGCATTGTACCTAAATGCACCGTTAGTGGATCGGGAGGATCCGAGATGACGTGTTTTGGGCGACGTCGACCGTGTACCATTTGGTCCGCAGAATCGGCAATGTAGTTACCGACGGCCACGATAAGAGGGTTCTCGTGTCGTGCCGCTTTATCAAAATTGCTAAAAGCATTGAGAATGAATCGGGAGCATCCGATATGATGTGTTCAGAGCGATGGCGACTGTATGCCGTTTAGTCGTCCGGATCGGGTATGTAGTTTGTAGCGGCCATGATAAGAGAGTTATCGTATCGTGCAGGCTTTTCTATAAAGCGCTCCGACGCGGCGACGCTTTCTTCAGATACTTACGGATGTATACATAGAGTAAGTCATCGTAAAAATTTACGTTCTTCAAGTACCATGGTGCTTGACGGCTATTCTTCAAAAACGGAATTGATTGTCTTGTAGGATGTTCATTTTTTTTATTGCTGGGATAGGTGGACAATCTCACGGCCCACCTGGTATTAAGTGATTAGTGGAGCCGGTAGACATCTACAACGTAAATGTCGCTACCTACCTTGAGATATGAGTTCTAAGGTCTCAGTTTTTACAATACAACGGCTACCCCACCCTTCAAACTGAAATGCATTAATGCTTCAAGGCAGAAATAGCCAGGGCGATGGTACCTACCCATGCGAACCCACGTCCTACCACCGAAAATTACGCAAATTATAAATTATAATTTCGTAATGTGAGTGCGGGCCGCGTGAGCGAACATTGTAGTTTCGTTAGTCATAACCAAACGTGTGTAAGATTTATCGAGTAACTTATTATCCTCATTGCGATTAAATTATAGGATAAAGTCCACCGAGAATGAGCGCAGCGGGGTCGCAGACTTCTTTTATATGCGAATGGTATGTCATTCCTCTGTCAAGAATGATACAAAAGTTGGCTTTCGAGGCTCACTGTATGGGCTGACCCTGATGGGAAAAAGGATGAGGTGAACTGCGCCTCACACAGTGTGGGATATTTGAAGTGATATCGGAAGGGCAAACCTTTTTGAAGAACAGTTCTGGGCTTTTCGTCGTCGAACAAACGATAATTGATCAAAATTAATTAATCTGAGCGATAAAAATAAAGATATCTAGTAAGAGGGGCCGACTTAAGGGTGATCATTTGTTTAATTAATTATAAATAAATAAAAGACGAACAAACAATTTTTTTCGAACATTAACGAACAAACGACGAACAAATAATTAAAATAAAATATCTGAAAATCAAAAAAAGGGGGCCAAATTCAGTAAGTCGTCTGTGCCGTCGAAAAACCAAGATACGAGTCATAATGTTTGGTGCAATTTTTCTTTATTAGGAAAGGCAAAGGGATTTAAGCCCATACAGACTTCTTTGTTCTATATAATTTCTGAAATACGAGTCATAGATAATAAACTTAAATACGAGTGTTTGCAATTTTAAAGCATACCTAGGTCCCATAGATAATTTAAATTGGGCCTATTGGAGATCATAAACAAAACAGTAATTTTCATCTTTGGTAAATAATAATGTTGCTGATTTTTTCAATGCGTGTAAATATCAAAATAAAAATTATATTATAATATTAATTGTATTAAGTTCAAACTGAGTTCATCAACTGAACCAATTTGAATTTTCTATATTTAAAACTTAAGCAAACTAAACAAAATGTCCTAAACTCTCGCTAGGAAATTTGCAT
Organism: Bombyx mori; assembly: GCF_030269925.1. Taxonomy (NCBI): domain Eukaryota; kingdom Metazoa; phylum Arthropoda; class Insecta; order Lepidoptera; family Bombycidae; genus Bombyx; species Bombyx mori. The sequence continues at coordinate 14,055,238 of NC_085111.1, forward strand.
TTGCGCAAAAACTTGCGTTGCAGTTAAACCGTCGACGGCTGCAACAAACCGAGACAAAAGATAGATATTGCACTCCTAAGTATCTAAGTAAGTACCTAGCCACTTTACCCGATTAGGTATCTTCGTGAGTGTCGTGATTAAGATGGTAATAAAAAAATACCGTGTCATTCCAATCAGCTGCCTTCGACTGCCTTTCGCTTTTGACCTGTTAAATTCAAAGTAATAAGATAAACAAGTCAGTTTTAATGTATGCGTTGCCAAACATTATGGCTTTGTTTTGTGAACTATTCAATATTAAATATTACTTTCAGAAGCTTCGATCAACTTCCGAAACTATATTTATTCAAAAATGTGTGAGCTACTGCAATCAGTCAAAGAACAAATAACAGAGATAGAAAATGAAATTACTGCAAATAAATATCAACTAGATGAACCAAATTTAATTGACATGCCTGTTGAAGTAAGCATTTATATCAGTTTATTATTTATTATTTATTATTTATTATTTATTATTTATTATTTATTATTATGAAAGTAACTTTTGTTAAAAAATTATACTGGTTAATTTGATTTCACTGTTTAAAACATTGGGATAAGTGTGATTCTTGTTTCTTTGGAATCTGTTAAGTTAGGCTTTAAAGTTTGTAAAATGTCAGACCACAAAATAGGAAAAATACTTTTGTAAATGTAATCAGAGTTTTCAAAGCAGATACAAAAACAAATAACTTTGAGTAAGTTTTATTGTAAATAGTTAGGCATGACAATAGCAACTATTCTTCTGATAGTTGTTGCTTATAGATCTTCTACTGTCAAGTTACCTAATTGTAGCTTTATCAATTTAATTATCAATAATGGACAGAAAGAAGAGAATCACTACATTAATTCTAGGGTCAGCAGACTAAAGCACATAAGTCAAAAAACTCTACTTTACAGGAATTAAAAAAAACTATTTAGAATCTTATACATTAACAAACTTAATCATGTTTATTTGAATTATATAAGTCTATAACACTAACTTATTATTAAAATTAAATATTTTAAAGTAAATGTGATTATTTAATAATTAGATGACTTAAGTTATAAGGAACACAATAATAGTATGAGTTAAGTGAAAAAGATCAACAATTAAGATATATATTATAATAATATAAGTCATAAATATAAATAACAACTCAATGTTTAAATAAAATTCTTCTTCTTCATCGAGTTCTAAAATATCTGGATCAGTATTTCGTAAAGTTTTCAACGTGGGAAGACTTATGTAAAATTCATGGAAAATATCTGGTATTAAAGGGAGCAGCGAAATTAAATCAATTTTTTTCTCGATGGATATGGGTAATGGCTGTATAGATATTATATCATCAGTTTGAGAATCCCCTATGGATGATCTCCTTTTCATAGCAACTGTCTTTATAAAATTGTCACTTTCATCTAACGGTTTCATTAAACATCCTCTGCAGACAGGTTCACGTTTACCATGCACAGTACAAAAGTATTTTATGTCTTCATTCTAAGCTTTTGCTTTTCAGATTCAATAGCTCATATTCTTTGCTTAGATTTATCTTGAATTTCCATTAAAGACGCCAAGTATGCAGATCTTTTTGTATATGACCCCATTTGCCAATATTCTGTAAATATGGCATGCCTATCAGTTAATGTTCTTTACATTTCATTCTGCAAACAGGTAACTCGTAACTCTTTCAAATTCAAAAGTATAACACACTAGTTGAATGTCAAAAATAAATAACAATGTTATCTCTACCACCGTTTCCAAAAAAAGCCACAGTCCTGAGAAGAACCGGCGAAACAAACTCGGCGGGCTTTTTTTTTGTTTTTTCTCAAAAAAATTTTTTTTTTCAATGTGCGATCTGATATACATTTTCCTTTTAAAGTTCTGTATGCCTGTCCTAAATTAAGTTTTTTTTTTTTTTCTCTTTTTATAGTACGTATACTCTTTTTTGGAGACACATTAGGATTCATTAAAATTTCATCACAAGTACTTTGAACTTCACTTGGAGGAAACAATCTCTGCCCCCTTTAAATTTAGGAAGGGTGTAAGGCAAGGCTGCATATTATCTCCAGTCCTTTTCAATATCTATGGAGAGTATATCATGAGACGGACTTGTGAAGGCTGGGATGGTGGAGTTACCATTGGTGGAGTAAAATTGACCAACCTCCGATACGCCGACGACACCACTCTTCTCGCGGCTAATGAAAGCGAGATGGCTGCTCTCATGAGCAAGCTTGAAAAAATTAGCCTCGAACTTGGTCTTGCCATTAACCGATCCAAAACAAAAGTGATGGTAATAGACCGCATGAACAAACTGGAGCACACGGGGTCACTGCATCTTGAAAAAACAGAAAGATTCATATACCTGGGCTCCATGATTGCGAATACTGGATCGTGCGAGCCTGAGATTCGAAGACGTATCGGGATAGCAAAAACTGCCATGTCTCAGCTTGATAGCATCTGGTCCGATAGAAACATCTCCATAAAAACCAAGCGTAAACTTGTAACAAGTCTTGTGTTTTCTATTTTCTTATATGGGGCGGAGACATGGACTCTGAAGAAGGCTGATCGAAGTCGGATCGACGCGTTTGAGATGTGGTGCTGGAGGAAAATGCTGCGGATTCCCTGGATGGCGCATCGGACAAACGCATCAATCCTGGAAGAACTAGGCGTCTCCTTAAGACTCTCCACCATTTGCCTACGTAGGATCTTAGAAAGTGGAAGGAAAGAGGCCTAGGGGGCGTAGTCCCATGCGCTGGTCCGATCAGATTAAGACGACTTTGGAATCCAGCATCAATGTCGCTATCCACTGCGCGGAGGACAGAAGTGAATGGAAGAACAAAGTCCTGACAAAAGTGCTCAGTAAAGGTCACGACCCTCAGAACTGAGGAATACGACGCACGGAGGAGGACTTTGAACTTGATGTGGTTGGAAGTCTCGGTAATTCATAACATGGATCTCGTACAGAATCATCACTAGAGAATTCAAGTACAGAATAGTATGTTAAACTACTGACTTGACCTGATGATGTTGACAGTATAGGATCGTCTACTACTAAGTTCTCTGTGTTCAAAATCGACTGTTGATTTACATTTTCTAAAAAAGGACAAGGCAATTATCTATTTATAATGATATAATATTGATATAATTACGTAATTTGCAAATCATAATTTTGAAGATATGTGAAAATATACCTTCATTGCTTTCCAGATGAGTGGATAACGCCATTTCAACTAATTTCTTGCCTCTTTGAATATTCATCTTAAATAATTAAAATACTTAAGCACTCACACACAACTAACTAACACAACTAACTAACCAACAAACTGTGCACAATCGACAACATTAGTAAATTAAAACCACTTACCGAAGTATTGTTTACGTTATAAATATTTTTAAGTAACTACTTTCTCTAAAGAAATGTTACATTTTGATGTTCTTTATAACGTAAGTCAGACTTCTTACGTTAATAACTTTGTACTTATGGTGTTCCTTAGAACATAAGTCCAGTTATGTTTTTTAGTTCGTTTGATTATATTAGGATTTAATAAGGTTGATACAGAACGCCGCTTGAATACACCATGAAATACTCGAGTTTGATTTATGTGCTTTAGTCAGATTGTGTGTTGAGCAAAATGTAAACCGATGATGTAATAAAAAATAAATTGAAAATTTTGACTTATGTGCTTTAGTCTGCCGACCCTAGAATTAAACATGATAAATGTTGTGTAAAATCTTCTTATGAAATCTATTCTTAGAACACATTTGTACTAAAATTTCAGATTTTCCTACAAATATGTTCATTTTTGGATGCATATTTTCTCAAAAATACACTCAGTAAGGTGTGTCTACGGTTTTGTGACATACTAGCCGACGATCAACTATGGAAGCATTGGGTACAGAATAAAATTAAGGGAAAATTTCCCCCAGTAGGTGATTTAAAAAAATGGAATGTTGATCCTGCAGACTGGCAGGATTTATATATTGCAATGGAAGTAGAAAAGAAAACTTGGTGTAATGTTGAAGAAACCATGAAACATATGGTTGTAAAAGATGTACATTTTGCATCAGTTGATGCTGTGTTGTTAGTGAATGTAAGTTGCTAATCTTGATTGAAAATTAATATATTTTTAATTTTTTATGGCCTTAGCAAGCAGTTTACAGCTTATGAAAAGGGGTTACTGCCACAGTGGGTCATGATTCCGATTGAGTGATAGATTCTGCAGTACTCTTGCCTGAGCTAGTGTTGGCAAATTCTCAGGTTGAGCTAGTGAGCTCACCTACCTGTCTGGGCGTATCTAGAATACCCTCTTAGGCTACCAGTGAATAGGTAGGAGAAAAAAAGGCACACTTCAGGATTGATTTTTACTATAATACTACTATCAACATGTAATAGATTATGTGTTAGTTATTTCAATATATTACTATACTTAAAAAACTAGCAATTATAATTATATATAGTTTATTATTAGCATAGTCAATGTTTTAATTGTACTAACACATGATGCATTACGATATCTGAAAATAAAGTAATGTAAAAAAAGTAAAATAAAGCAGGTATTCATAACTTATTGTTATATTTAAACTAAGATAGATAGAGAAGCTCTTGTTTCATTGGTTATATGGATGGATGGATGAGCTCACTCCACCCCTGATGTTAAGCGGTTATATCAGCAGCTACTGAAATCAAAACATAAATGCTGCCACCCACTTTGAGACATGAAACATTAGCATGTAATGAAACTGAAACACATTACCGTTTCACAATAGAAATCATGGCATCAGTAAAAACTCACGACACAACTGTGATATCCCAATATGAATTCTGCAGTTCACCTAGAGATGTTTGGATTAACAGATGATGATGAAAAAATAATAATTGGATATTGATCTGCTTATAATGTCACTTAATTGTACCAATTTTAAAAGTTTATGTTTGAATTTCAGAATGGAGAATTGTGTATATCAGGAGGTAGGGATAGAGGAATGGCGTTGTGGAATGTTTCGGACATTAGTGCAAAAAGTGAAACAAATGACGGAGTAACATCACTAACGGACACCAAACCAAAACATTTAAGACATGATGCTCATGCAGGCTGGGTATGGGACTTGGCAGCAGATGTTGTGAACTCCGCTTCCAAAGTTTATTCTGCATCTTGGGATAATACTGTGAAAGCATGGGACTTAGCTACTGGATTTCAGTGTATCCAAACATTTCAGTAAGAATATTATAAAAAGTATTTTTATCTCCTGTACTAATTAATATTGGAATGTGAATCAACAGGCTTGAATAATGTAAAAACGTCTTTGATCAAAAGCCTAACACTAATAATAACTGTGTTGTCTTACACACTAACAATAAATAATGTAAGAAAATGTGTCTGGAGTAATAAATAATGTAAATTAAAAAGTAGAAAATTGCACATTAGTTGATGTTAACAGGGTCATGCATGATTTGTTTATTGCTACTAATAATGGTGGACGAGCTCATTACCCACCTGGTTCACCTGGTTAAGTGGTGACCTGAGTTCACAGATATCAACCCTTACCTTGCCTACCTTGTTAATACTGCCTTGCCTACCTTGAGACATGAGTGCTAAGTCTCAGTTTTTACTGTATAATGGGCTCCCCACCCTTCTAGCTAAAATGCATGATACCTACCCGGTGATGGTACCTACCCGTGTGGGTTCACAAGACGCCCTATCATCAGTAAATGATTCCATGGGTCGCTTGTTCTAATTATGTTACATTCCCTGCAGTCTTGAAGATATTGGTAAATATGTAGAGTGTATCAATTGTGATTTTATTTTTATAATAATAATACCAGGAATCACAGTTGAAAATTTAGTTTTTTGTATGTAATTTAAAAATAGTTTTTAATTGAATTCATTATTTACCGTCAATCTATACATATAAATAAAATTGAAGTGTCTGTTTCTAATATTGAAATAACCGCTTTTTACTACATGCATATGAATACGGTACATACACCCAAATAACATTTTTTACAATTTTTGTCTGTTGGTTCCGGCTAATCTCTGGAACGGCTGGACGCTGAGATTTTGACGAGACTTTCACTGATAGGTAGCTGATGATATAAGGAGTAACTTGGGCTACTTTCTTTAGACTAGCTTCGCCCCGCGGCGTCAATACGACAATAACCGTGGGTAACATCGCGGGACTCAGCTATCAATTATAAAATTTAATGTTTCCGAAACGAAGCGAGGGCGGGTCGATAGTTTAAACTAAAATCATTCCTTCTCACTACAACACCCTCTGTTGCTAGTTTTCTGACAGGCACTTGAGCGTAACGAGACGCTCCGGCAACGCAACGGATTCCTCATTTAGCTAGTCAAAGGATGTCCAAGCTACTTAGTCTTTATTGCCCTTTTCGAATCCCATATTTCCGTTATCCAAGCATAGAGATACTTTTGTTAGGCGAGAGGTCGAAGTTATTACATTTGGCATTTGGACTAGTTTAAACCAAATTATTTAACATATTTTGTTTATAAAAGATCGGCTTTTAGAAGACGTGTGGTTTTCGCTATTTCTTGTATTCTCAAATTGGGTCAGTCATTTACATTGGAAAAAAATATATAATTTTATTCACTCCACTTTGTATGAGGCAAAAAATCCGATGACCTTTTGTTGGAATACTTTTTACTGAGGCCTGTGTAATTTTTTTCCTACCTAATCAATGAATGGTAACTGAATATTACAGCTGGTAGGTGAGGTCATAGGCTCAACCTGATAGAGCTTGCTAACACTGGTCCTAGCAAGGTCACTGCTTCGCAGAGTCTAGCACGGGATCCCATGTTATTGACAATACATTATTAGAAGCAATCGCATCATTGATCTCCACTGTAACACAATTTTGTTACATTTGAATTATTTCAACTTTTTTCAGATGTGGAATGGCCGCATTGTCCGTGGTAACAGTTGGAAGTGAAACTCTTGCTGGACTGTACTCAAAAAATATACTTTCTTTCGATTTACGTTCAGGCTCTGGTCCTATTTATGTTTACACACCGCACAAAGGCCCCGTTTTGGGTCTTGATGAGTACGACAACTTGATTGCTTCTATTAGTGAAGACAAAACACTCGCTGTTTGGGATAGACGCGCCGGAAAAATCTTAATGCAAGATATAAAAATACCCACTGGAAAAGCCTACCCGGTTTGTTTGAGTTGGGGACCTGCCGCTCTGTATATAGGCGATTCTAAAGGCGCCCTGCATTTATTTAATCCGGAAACCCTGAAGTTTGTGCATTCGGTTCTAGCATGGCCGCAAAACCAACCAAATAATACTTACTGTAAGGTAACAGCGTGTCACCAGAGCGAAAGCAACTTGATTCTTTGCTCGGACAAAGGAGAAATAAAGTTTATGTACAATTGCTATCCGCCTCAAGAATTTACAACAGTCACTAGCACTACATCTGAAGTTACACAGGTACACACTAAAAATATATGTATATATCCTATCATAATTTAACTACATTTCAATTCATATACAGTTCTAAGGAGTGCCTTTTAATTAATATAACACTTGAAATAAGTTTAATGATTAACTAACGATTTAGATTGTAATATATGGAGTAATTTCCAAGTCTAACCTATAATTGACAAATGTAATTTAATCTATAAAACGAAAAAGTTGTTTATGTTCGGCACAGTATTCTTGGAGTTAAGCCCTTGCAATTAAGTTTAACGTTTAACGTATGAATTGCTCGATTACGGTACATAGATCTACCCCAAGATCTGTCAGCGGAATAAAATGTCCCTTCGGAATAAGATGACCCTTTAAAAAATTTGGATAAGGCCCATCATGACTTACGCGAGTGTGGTGTTCGTTCACGCGGCTCGCGCACACATAGACAACACCCAATCCCGCTTTTGCAGTTTAGCCGTTGGAGCTCTATGGTTCGTGAAGAACATACACCACAACCTGGGCCTCGAATCGATCCACAAACACGAAGCCAGCGTCGGAACGGTACTTCGATAAGGCTATTATGTACCATGATAATTACCTTATCGTTGCCGCCGCTGACTACTTCCCGAATTCTGATCACTTAGGAGTCGGTCACCGTAGTCGCCCTAGACACGTCATTACGGATCCATCAGATCCAATAATCGTTGCATTAGACGCCTTCAGCTCCAACACTAGGAAAAGACTTGGACCCCAGTAAACGTGCTATTTAACCCATGCATGAGCTTGTTGAGTTGCTCGCCGATTTTCTCCAGCCGGTCGCCATTCCGATCCGGTAGTAGATTCATTCTCGAAGCAGCTGCTATTGAGTTGTTAGGTCTCCATTGGAGGCGATCGGGCAGCTGTTAGCAAATCCCACCCCTCCTGGCTGAGCCGTTGCTCGCCTACCTGCCGTGATAAAACTGGAAAGGCCTCCGGGCCACCAGTAATCCTTGTCATAAAAAAGGCATTTTCATAGTGTTTAATATGTATTTTTAATTAGAAAAATGGGGACTTGTCTATGCTGTTTGAACACAGCCATAGTCGTATCGCTCGAACGAATTGTAACATATCTTATTTTCACCTTGAAGTCGTAACACTAATATACAGGGTTTAGGTGAATGCTTCCCGAAGCGACGGTAATAATATAGTAATGACGTCATTATTATCGATGTAAATATTGTTACAGTTGCAGTATCTCAATGGAGTTTTAGTCATCGGAACCTGCGACTCCGCGTTAGAATTTTGGGTGCCGAAAGATAAATTTCCGTGAAATTTAGGACTACAGGAACATTACCAACATAATAAAGTATGTAACATACTAATAACAAATTCCTGTTTCCAATTCATTAATAACTGGCTAATATTAATTTTATGAGTTTAACTTGTATTTTTATATTGGTTGTCTTGCATAATTTAAAAAATAATAATTATATGTTGTGTTGACTAATTAGTACTATTAATATATAAATGTTACTAATTATGGAAGACTGACTTAGACTAAATTATATATTTGTATATTTAAAAGCATAGTTGGTTGTGATTGAGATGGATCTGAATATCATTTTATATTACAATGGACGCATTGGATGGAAATAATCTTTCGACTCAAAGTCACAATAATCTGAAGTGAGCGCATTGCGTAAACAAGACTTCATTTATTATAAAAGACCACAGCTGAATAATTAGATGTAGGCTCAACTCGGATCTATATAATTATTTAATATTCAAGTCGAAAAAAATTATGTAATAGATTATGCAGCATAACTTATTGTAAAATAAACAAGTTGATTGATTATTTCTTTATCTGATGAAGATACGTAACGAAGGTCTCTCTAGAATAAATTGTGGAAACGGCTATTGGTTTACATTTAACTTTTAAAATGAGATTAAAAATCTAATAGTATATAGTCAATGAGTCATAACTAAGACATTTTATCAAAATGCACGTTTATACTTTTATATTGTATATAAAAAGTACATGTCCTGCTTTCTATTGTCATGTATATTAATTACTACTTATGTTACGAAAAACAATTTGATTTTGAAATATAAATACATATATTATGCTTAGATAGCGTTAACAGAATTTAATAAAGTTAAAATAAAAGTCTTCAAACTAATATTTCTGGCAGTATGGTAATTGTTAATGCATTTTATTAATTCAATACCTTACTCGTCAAATTTTGGCACTGAGTCAATAGCAGCTAAATGTAGTAAAATAGGAATATGTTCTGAAGACATCACTCTTAACTGTCATTAGATGGAGTCAAAAAACTTAGTACAATACACTTTGATGATGAAATGTTAAGTGATTATGTACATTTTTCTATGTAGATGAAATATGTAACGTTTTTTGTAAATGATCAATTTTACTGCCTATAAAATTGGCATACTGGCATAATGAAATTGATTCATAATTAAGGATCTCAAAGAAATTTATGCCCTGAAAACTATCAAAATCCAGTAATTGTTTGCATAATTTTTTAATGATGTTATGATAATCATTAGACGAAAATAAATATTATACATTTTACTGAAAGTTAAAAAATGTAACATTTAAAACATGTTATTTTCAGTCATGATAAAGTTTCAACTAAATTAACATTTGGTACCTAAATATAGTTTGCTATGTTAACCAAAATCTTTTACCGATTTAGTTTCAGGTTGATGGAAACAAAAAAGATGCTTGCGCCACAAATATGGCTATATAGTCGCATTATACTGTTACGTTTGACATAGCGCATTTTTTTTATTGCTTTAGCGGGTGGACGAGCTCACAGCCCACCTGGTGTTAAGTGGTTACTGGAGCCCATAGACATCTACGACGTAAATGCGCCACCCACCTTGAGATACCCTAAGGTCTCAGTATAGTTACAACGGCTACCCCGCCCTTCAAACCGAAACGCATTACTGCTTCACAGCAGAAATAGGCAGAGTGGTGGTACCTACCCGCGCAGACTCACAAGAGGTGAAGTTTAGTACCAGTAAAGTTTTACTGAACGTATTGCAACTCTCTTTTTTGTTGGCGCTAGTTTCTAAAGGATTCTTTGCAATTGTGAAAAATGATTACATTTCGTAAAAAAAAAAACTAAAGCATTCTCATGCAAAATCACATTGTTTTGAACTTTCGTGGCTATTTATATATATTTTTTTGTTTAACGGGTTTTTACCATGCTTTCTATCTATTTCATTGACTTTTCGGGTTTTCTAGGCTGTTGTAAGTGCCAAAATGACGAGTAAAGACTGCGGTGATATGTTATGTTGTTCTGTTCCTCCACTTCATTCATAAATTCCAAACCCAAGTATAAATTTTTACAAAATAATTTTATTGTTAAAACCTACAGTGAGTTTGCGAGTTAATCAGTCTTCCCTTGCACATAGGCTGATCGTAGTGTAGTACTGTCCTGATATCGGCCATATGCTTATCGTTCGCGTCAATATGAACTCCGTGATGATTTTTATTTAAAAAAATGCCTGATTCGATTTTATTTATGATCTGCCAGTGGTCCTTGTTTTTTTCTAAAAAATATGTGTCTTGATTTATAGTGAAAAACGGTGATTGGCAAAGAATTTCTCGATTTGTTGTATGCTGAAAAAAGGAGGACAAGGCAACAACTTTTTACTTTGCGATTAAAGATTTCTTTCAACATAACTGGTATTTAAAAAATTAAAATTCTAAGTGTGCTGTAAAAAAATACTAGGTACCAATTCTTTTTTTTTTTTTGGAATTGGTCTACATTACTATCGACTACTAGTTAGGCCGCAACCCTAGCGGACTATAAAATATGTCTTTTTGTAAAGAAGTCTCATTTCATCAGTACTCAACTACTCACTCACATCGCTTTTGCTATTGAGAAACTGGTACTAAAGACAATAGCTCTTACTGAAAAGTAGTTATGAATCAGCTGCTGGCCGTATTTACAGTAAAGCTGCAGCCTCGCAATCAATTAAGTTTTTACAATTATTATTTAACTTTCTGGTAGGGCGTAATTGAACACCGCAAGGGTGGACGCTACTTTTTTTCTCCACGAATGTAATGTTATTGAAATTGCATTTCTACCTCATATCATCACCACCACGTGCGGGCTCCCAAATTAACAGTTGATGGAACGTGAGGTCTTCTATGGCAAGAACAAAAAAAGATTGATTTAAAGAAGCTTAAATCATCCTAATTGTCTGTGAGATATATTTTATTATCACAGAATGCAATGTTTAAATGGTATATGAGGCGGTTATTTTTTTTAAATAAACATACATATTTTTTCGCATTCGCAATATCTTAGTTAAACTAAGATTTGCTTGTTCTATATTTTTCCTACGGATAACGATGTAGGTATCTATACTGCGATCTCTATTGTAAACTAAAAAAGTTAAATAAAAACATTAACAGAAATAACTTGTTTCATTAAAAAACTAGCTCTCTAGTCGCCGCTTTGCTCGCGTGGATTCTACATTATAACTACGGAGGGAGGGTATAGTTTTTTTTTCTTTTTTTTAGGCTAAATGTTCTGCCAGCAGTGGTAGAATTTGCTAACAGCTGCCCGAGCATCTCCAAAATTTGTAGACCCAATAGCTTAAGAGCAGCTGCTTCGCGAATAGATCTACTACCGGATCGGGATTGCGACCCGCTGAGAAGATCCGGTGAGAAACTCAGCAGGCAGATGCATTGATAAGTTGCAAGTCGAACTCTTTGTCTAGTTCTACGAGCACGGTTACTGCGGTCCCCAGGCCTACTCTTAGTGTTAGAGCTGAAGGCGTCTAATGCAAAGGTTATAGGATCTGATGGATCCGTAAGGACGTGAGAGCAAAGGTAAGGAGAATCATCTCACATGGGAGAAACATTTAAAAAGTGTCGCATCTGTGTGCTGTAAATAACAGTACAAAAACCTCTCATAATCGTGCTGATGTAGACAAAGGGTATGGTATGAATGTAGCAAATGTAGAACGAACTGAAGTACGCCGAGTTAGAAAAATAATCATTTCGACTAAAGTAGTGAAAATTTCATAAAACATGTATTTTATAAAACAAAGCAGTAAATATTACCATAAATAAAGAATTATTACAAGAAAATGTGCACCTAGAGTGATTTTATTTCGTAAAAATATATTAAGTGTATAATATATGCTGTGAATGGTACGATTATTGATTTAGGACTTTTTGGCGGGAACGCGAGAAGTGAAGTTGTGTGATTTGTTTTATTTTGTCTATTTAGTGTTTCTTCAGGTTTAAATGTGTAATAACGGTGGTTTATTAACTGTTTAATATCTGTGAAAGTGCACAAATGTGAGCAAATGAAACAAAGCCACTGGACGCAACTTCTCGGGATCCTCCAAAAAGTCCACTGAAAAAATCTTAGTAAATGACCACCATTTTACTAAGATTATATTTTATCCCATATCATCTCATTTTTAATTAATTCATCCCAGTTGATTGATGTCTCAAATAAATCATTTTCATTTCATTTCACTCCATATTATCATTTTTCATAAAAATATGAATATAAATTAAAATAAGACATGACTTAAAGGTCTTAGTTACCAGGTCATAAAATCACTTAAAAAAAGATTATTGATTTATTAACATTTCATTTTATGAAAGAGTATTTAACAAACCTACCTCCTAATGTTAATTATCGTTTAGTTTAAAATGTACCCCGATGCTGATGTGGCGCCACCCTAATTTAATACATTTCGACGGAGACTTTTCTCACAGTTGATTCTCCTTACCACTATCCACCATAAATATAACGCGAAGACAGAGAACCAGAATCTGCGATTCGAACATGAAAACTTATGAGACAGGCAGAGCTGCTTTGGTATTAATAATGTTATTTGTTAAACAACTTAAAATCTAACAGTATAAAAATAAATACCGAAAATTTGGCTTGCCTTTTTGCAATATTATTATCTTCTTTTACTAAAACAAAGCCTTCAAATTAAACTCTAGTTACCCGTAAAAACTACATAAAAATCTATTGATTAACTCTGAAAATGTTCGCGAACAAACAGATGATGATTCTAAAAAATTCTCGTTTGTATTTTTTTAGCAACTACTGTCCTTTAGTAGCTTTAAAAAAAAATGTTTCTTTGATGTACAGTGAACTCAAACGCACATACATCACTAACACTACCTATTATGTTTATTAGTTCTAAAGTCGTCGTTACCTAAACGATAAGACGTCCGGTACACTCGTGTTGAGCGATGCACCGCACCGGTGTTCGAATCTCAAGCGGGTACCAATTTTTCTAATGAAATACGTACCAAACAAATTCTCACGATTGACTTCCGCGGTGAAGGAATAACATCGTGTAATAAAAATCAAACTCGCAAAATTATAGTTTGCGTAATTACTGGTGGTAGGACCTCTTGTGAGTCCGCGCGGGTAGGTACCACCACCCTGCCTATTTCTGCCGTGAAGCAGTAATGCGTTTCGGTTTGAAGGGCAAGGTAGCCGTTGTAACTATACTGAGACTTACAACTTATATCTTATGGTGGGTGGCGCATTTACGTTGTAGATCTCTATGGGCTCCAGTAACCACGTAACCCCAGGTGGGCTGTGAGCTCGTCCACCCATCTAAGCAATAAAAAAAAACCATATTGACGATAATAATATGTTCATGCAATACACAGTTCATTTTATTGTTTTTCTGTCACTAATGGACATCAGATAAAATCGAATTTCGAACTTTAAGAGTTCTAAGTGTCAACTGAATTAATGATAAATGTTTGAAAGAACGTTTTTCGAGGGTTTGTTTTTGTTGCTTTGCTTAATGGACATTTGTAGTGTATTGCTTATTTTCAAAATACCACATCGCATCTGTGGGCATTGTTCATAGATTATACACTAATATAAAATATAAAAGTACTGTGGCAGCGTTTATGCCGCCGTCATAACGTCTTGCTTAAAGTAATGGCTGACAGAAATGAAATTGTTGACGATCTGTCAGTTTTGTGAATTTTATTTTCGCCATTATCAGTGATTTGTGACTCATAGTTTTGTAATGGGTAGTGTTTAGTAAATACTAGTGTTCACAAACAATACCGAAACAAAATGAACGGATTAAGTTTCAGCGAACTTTGTTGCCTGTTTTGTTGTCCGCCATGCCCAGGAAAAATTGCGGCCAAGTTAGCATTTCTGCCTCCAGAACCAACGTATGCATTCACTCCTGATGAAACGGGATCGAAATTTTCTTTAACGCTCACAGAACGCGCTGAGTGGCAATACTCAGAACGTGAAAAAGAAAACATCGAAGGCTTCTACTCCAGAACGACGAGGGGCAACAAGATAGCCTGTCTCTTTGTTCGTTGCAGTCCAAATGCTCGTTTCACTATATTGTTCTCACATGGCAACGCTGTGGATCTCGGACAAATGAGCAGTTTTTATTTAGGATTAGGCACCCGAATAAACTGTAATATATTTAGTTATGATTATTCGGGTTATGGTGTAAGTGGCGGGAAGCCCTCAGAAAAGAACTTGTATGCTGACATAGATGCTGCGTGGCAAGCGTTACGAACCCGATATGGCATTAGTCCTGAAAACATTATTTTGTATGGACAAAGCATTGGAACTGTACCAACAGTAGATTTGGCAGTGCGTTATGAAGTTGGAGCTGTAGTGTTACATTCGCCCTTAATGTCCGGAATGCGAGTAGCATTTCCAAACACCAAGAGAACTTGGTTTTTCGATGCATTTCCCAGGTATGTATAGATTTAACAAAAAAATAACATTCAACAATATTTCATTAGTAAATTAAGTATATGTGGTGTATTAAAATTATTCCCAAAAACGAAGTTAAATGATTGTGATTTCTTGAAGACTGGTATTTATGGTGCTACTAATAACATTAGTGCTAGTACCATTTTTACATTGCAATCCTTAGTCATTAGGGGTGGTGTTGACCACCTACTTTCTGTCTTGTAATGTTGATTCACAGATTTTGTTCTAACAAGAATTATATCTACTTATTACCCACTACTGTAATGTAATGTAAATGAATATCATTTTGTAGTCACAATATGGTAATAGGTCATTTTTGTTTTACCTCATTAAATAGGTAAAGTAAGAGTATAGTGTAGTACAGTAACACTTTGTAAATGGAGTAGAGTGTAGTTCCTTACTTTTTTTTTTCAAACATGTTTTAGTAGAAGTTTAAAAGTGGCTTTGGGTTGACACAATCAACCTTAAGCACTACTGTGATGTTTAGCCATTTCAACCAGTCACTGTTTTATCAGACTTTTTACGAGATACGTAACCCATAAACACAATTTACTAAGTTTCACACTGCACATTCTTACTGAGTCGCGATTCCAATCCAGGTAAATTTAGTAAAGTACTACTTGTACTAGAGCCATTTTTAGCGAACTGTCTCAGTAGA
This sequence comes from Bombyx mori, assembly GCF_030269925.1. Taxonomy (NCBI): domain Eukaryota; kingdom Metazoa; phylum Arthropoda; class Insecta; order Lepidoptera; family Bombycidae; genus Bombyx; species Bombyx mori. The sequence continues at coordinate 14,071,090 of NC_085111.1, forward strand.
GATTGCCTATAAAAACTGGCGAAGCCAGAATAGCCCCTCTAGGATACTAGCAATTAGGTAGGGAAATAAAGTTGATTTTTTGCTAATCCAAACTCTATTTTCTAGTATATACTGGTTTTGTGCTATGTATCAACTAAGTTAATATTCTGACACTTCTATTTTTATTTCTCAAAATAAAATAAGGCAATTATGCTTTAGTATAGACCAAGATCATTCAATGATACAGTAATGTCTCAGAATATTGATTTGCCTTAACACTTTTAAATTCTTTGATAATGATTTATCTCTACAAAAATTAACAAAAAAAGAAAACATTAATTTTGTATAGGATTTAATTGTTGAATAAGCACAATTAATAATTCCTTAAACACTGTATTTCTCTGTTCTTTTCACCATAATTTTTATGTGTAATTGATTGGAGTTACACACTATCATTGAGATAAGTTGAATTTATCATCATTGTTTACAATTCAATAACTGAATTGCATTTCTCCTTAGTTTGTTACAATTGTTAATTCTTTTAATTTTTCATTGATCCACACATTGATTAACACAAATAACCTTTTTTTAAATCAGGGTTGTAGCACCTGTTTCCACCACATGCTTAATATGTTTTTTATTGTTTTTATATAAAATGGACCCAGGTCACCATTGTTCATGTACATTAGCAATGTTTTTTTTTATTGCATATATGGGTGTACGAGCTCACCTGCTGTTAAGGGGTTACTGGAGCCCATAGACATCTACGACGTAAATGCGCCCATCTTGAGATATAAGTTCTAAGGTCTCAAGTATAGTTACAACGGGTGCCCCACCCTTCAAAGCGAAACGCATTACTGCTTCACGGCAGAAATAAGCAGGGTGATGGTACCTACCCGCGCGGACTCACAAGAGGTCCTACCACCAGTAATTACGCAAACTATAATTTTGCGGGTTTCATTTTTATTACACGATGCTATTCCTTTACTGTGGAAGTCGATCGTGAACATTTGTTGAGTACCTATTTCATTGGAAAAATTGGTACCCCTGCGGGATTCGAACACCGGTGCATCGCTCAACACGAATGCACCGGACGTCTTATCCCTTGGGCCACGACGACTTCAGAGACGAATGTCAGAGAAATAGCCAAGCTGTTGCCTACTGCTTGAGTGATGGTTTTCCTTATTTAAAAAAATAGTTTATTGCATGTTGTGATGAGTAAGTTCACGGACCATCTGATACTAAGAGAGAAATTCCAAATTTAAATAATAATAAGAAAATCTCGGGTTACGCAAACTTTAGGTTTTAATTGTCTTGGCTAAAAGATCTATTATTTCCCACGTATTCCCGTACAACGACTACGTTCACTTGCTTAATTGCTTAATATAAACCCAAAACAAATACAAAAATACAATGGGTGGATTTATTGCTAAAAGCGATCTCAACCAGACAACCATGCGATGCATCGGGACATGAAAATGAAAGCCGCAAAATAATTACGTATATAACGTAATTATTGATTTTAGGGCATATGTATTTTGAACCCGCACAAGTAGATACGAGCTTAGTTTATGCCGCAAATCAGCGAGCCGTTCTGGTCTGAAGGACAGGACTACCGATAACAATGTTATTTCGACTTTTTTTTTTCGTTTCAATGTGAATGGTAGCATTTATGTAAATAGATTTTAGTAATAAATACACAATTTCATTTGCGCAAAACATAATCGAATGACATTGACCTTAACGTGTGAACTTATTAATATTGTTTTCAAATTGCTTATCGTGGTTTGTATCTTCTTCACATACCTATTCATTAATGTAACGTAAAACGTAAATATAATGTTATTTTATAACAGTAAATTCAAATTTTATAATGTATTTCTGGTTTATTCAAATTAAATAATTTATTCTGTACCAAAAGATTAGGAATATACTAGGAAAAAATCCTTTTTGCACTGGCAGTAGGAGACGTCTTGTGAGTTCGCATGGACTGGACTATAAACCCGTCTATTTCTGCCGTGAAGCAGTAATGTGTTTCTGTTTGAAGGCTCATATTAGGTAGAGACATTTTCATTATTGTCTATGGGCCTTGGTAACTACTTAACACCAGATGGGCCGTGGAATTGTCCACCCACCAATGCAATAAAAAAACTGCCTGTTGGGAGTGTGTAATACTCGTATTGACTGAAGCGATAATACAGTGATTTAAATCTCACAAGTGGGTACTGAGAGAAATCTCAGGAAATAATAACTCTAATGATCTAACATGTGTTCACGAACGACTCATGGTGTAGGCATAATTTACAAATTCGCATATTTACTAGTGCCCCAATTTTTTTCGTTTCTACCGCGAAATAGTAGTAAATTCCTGTTAAGGGTGCAACAGCTGTTTTGAAATAGGCGTATTGTGAGTCGGAAGTGAATGGATAGTTACCGCTTTCCTAATTATTACTGCCGCAAAGCAGTCGTAGGAGCAAAGGGAAGGACAGCCCTAGAATACAACTAAGTCTGGCCTCATGTCTCAGGGTATGTAACGGTATTCACATTGTAATATCGATAGGTGCTGGTAACGTCGCATACGCAACGACGCAATTGCGATATTCGTTAACGGATCTGGCGTGGATTTAGAATTTATATACCAACCATATGATCAACCCTCAAACATTTTATAATTATAAAAAATACCTTTCAAGTAAGATCAAAACTAAACATTGTATTTTTAGTGGTCGATTACTCAATTAAACTAATATTGTTCAGCTCTATAAATTCCGTTTGTTTTATAATCAGTAATGTCGAGTAATCGCAACTGGTTACATCAACTGGGTGTCGTAATTACATTATCGACAGTAATTTCGTTCATACTTGGCACTCAATCTGTTAACGTTATGTTGGTACATATTAAATTTTAGTATGATTTATGAGAACAGTATCCATGTTGTACCATAATATATTTTGACATTGAGAGATGAGGGCGGTGTTTGGATTAACTTCTTGATAGTACTTACCTACTAGAAAATGTTTGTGCTAAAATTGTTACCAGTGTCGTGTAAGCCAGAAAATTAGCAGTTTCTATTTATAAACTCAAACAAATATTATTCTTCGGTTTATTAGAGTTTGTGACGTGATGTCTAAGTGAGCGGCCAACTAGTATATCGAGTAAGCGATTGTGCTTATCAGTATTAGAGCGTAGCGTGAATTCGCACGGGTGGGTAGTTATTAATTTATTATTTTCTCCTATTTCTGCCGCAAAGAAGTAAGTGTAGGGTAGCCATTATGAAATACAACAAAGACTTCTGATTTTAACCCATCTTCACTGCGAAATTATTGTCATGTATGTGGGCTCCGAGGATTACTTAAAATCAGGTGGGCCATGAGCTCGTATGCCTATCAAGAGCATTATAAAATAATTGTATATCTGTGATTTGAGCTAGTAAACGTAGTTGAACATCGTTGTAATTAAAATGCTGATATCAAAATGATAAAAACGGAACCTTTACAATTGTGTCATGGCCGTATATATGTACATTTTTCATAGCCAGTCTCTCGAATATTATAAATTACTAGCCGTACGGATGTATTTAGGGTTTCGTTTCAGTAAGTAAGTATGATATACGCGAGCTACTTTATTAATAAGAATAAGACAGGCGAATGTGAATCATGATTTTGTTTTAAACTATGTAGAGTTGAACTGAGTTACTTATTTTATGTAAATTTTCTTAACAGTATTGACAAAATACCCAAAGTTACTTCTCCAGTTCTTGTGATTCATGGAACCGAGGATGAGGTAATTGACTTCTCCCACGGACTCGCCATATATGAGCGGTGTCCGCGTGCAGTGGAGCCACTATGGGTAGAGGTAATATATGATTTAATTTATTAAAATATTTTGTCATCGTTATAGAGTATTTTATTGCTTAGTTCGATGTTAAATTTCGCTACAGCGAAACACCATCTTCGAAATTTGTTTGTAGAAGAATGAATCGACACATATATATTTACAGGGTGCTGGGCATAACGATGTGGAACTGTTCAATCAGTACCTCGAGAGACTGAAACGTTTTGTATCTGTAGAGTTGCTCAACTGACAAAGACTGCAGGCCACTGGCCAGACAACACAAGGTATTTAACTTACAAAACTATATGAAACCAAATATCAAAACATAAAATAAGAGACGAATGTAAGTAAAAAAAATTGTATTTGTAATCCAATAAATTACATATAAGACTACCCACAACTATGCATAGATTTTTGGTATTCTTGCATTTAGAGAATGTTAGTAATTATTAGCTATGTCAGGGGTCGGCAACGCGGCGTCATGGCGCCCCCGATCGATTTTTAATGCGCCCTCGCTGGACTAATGTAAATGTATGAAAAGTAATCCGAAATAATTATTTTCTTTCAATACCGGACAAAGCTTAATGACTCACATTTAGATAATTGTTTAAGGACCGGGATCTCTAAATATATCCCAATTATAAAAAATTAGCTGAAAATATGGACACCCAAGTTTCACACTGAATTATATATATCAGGATGTATGACACTAACAAAATAAAGTTATAAATAATTTGTTTTTTAATGCCTATTGATACCTGTTCATTATTTGTAAAATATGCGCCCTCGGTGATTTTCAAATTTAGTATTGCGCCCTTAAGGACAAACAGGTTGCCGACTCCTGAGCTATGTATATTGTAAAGTATATTTCTGGACAATCTAGCCGATATACAAAAATTTAGCTTAACATTCTAATGATTTTAATTCATTTATGACCGTAATAAAATACCATTTTAAAATTATTTTAGGTGATGAACAAAATCCTGCATCCACATTGAGTTCCGGCACTTCCAGTTCGGCCACAGAGAGACTCCTCTAGCTAGCGGGGGCCGGGCCTAGCCGGGCCGGCCCCGATAAAAATTTAGTAAAAGTCGAGGGTGCGAACCCGCCCGCCCCCGCATTTCCATCCGGCGAACCTAACAGTGATCCCTGTCCTACCGACGAGCCCATAACCGCTCACAATATCAGCATCAACGTGACTGACGCGGACTCGCCGGCGGGCGTGCGTCGTCGAGCCCACTTGCGCTCTCTTAGCGACGTGACCCCCGCGTGCCGGCCGGCCTCAGGCCGCGCTCGCTCGCATTCCGAGAGGCCTCGTCCATCGCCGGCAGCCTCCCTGGCACCCTCGCCCGCGCGACCTCGCCACGCTCTCACTCCGCGTCAGGCACGCAGCGAGCGCTCGTCGCCCGACGTGTCGCTACTCGCACTGGACGACACTGTGCGACCGCGCGACTTTCTCGACCCGTGGCGTAAGATGAGCGACCTGGAGTTGCCGGCATGTGGTGACCCCTGGGTGCGCAACAAGTCACCGGGCCGGCGCGGTCGGCTGGAGCGTCGCTCGGCGGTGCGGTGCGAGGCGTGCGGCGCAGAGAGCTGCGAGTGTTGGCGCTGCACGTGCGAGCCTCGGTCGGCTCGTCCGTCGCCGGCCCGCCTGGCGCCTCGGCCGCCCGCTCGCGCCCTATCGGACGACAGCGCCGCGGAGAGACCTCGGAGGTTGTACAAATCCTCGTCGCAGCGTTTGCTGGGAACGACGTCGACTGTCGATCCGCTCCTCGAGACCACGTGTTGAACGGAACTGGATTGCATTCTCCGCGAGTATTAAATTCTATTAGTGCGAATTGTGTATCCCCTCTTAGTTTTAAGATTTCAAAATTATATTTGTGTCGTGATGACCGTTCGTGTCGAGTCTGCGTTGCGACATCATGTGTGAACGATATATAATGCGAGTGTTTTGTCAATATCCGGGTTACGATTGTGCTGTGTTCGAATTGCCTCATTCGAGGCCCCGAGCTTTGAGTAACGTAGTGACGTTCAGAATTTCAATCCCTAAAAATACAAATATATTTCCAAAAACTATCTAATAGCACAAACTGAAGTATCGTATTTTGATTTTTAATATCTAATATATTCAATGCATGAAATATGTTTTTTTATATTGTACTTATTATTTATTTAATCATCATTATGTACTGTTAATATCAATATGTTATAAATACAATAATATCACGTACTGTTAGTAACAAATGTACCTACATTCCAAATTATTACATATTTGAGTTGCTACAATATCGAATTCAATCGATTCGTAATTTTATTGAAGAGCATTAAAATCAGGAGGAATTGAATCTCTCGCTAACCTCAATTGATTACCATGTACAGTAAATTCCACATATAATGACCTCGAAGATATGTCCAGAACAAGTTAAAAACACAGACACATCATCTTAAAAAAAGTAAACTTCCTATTTTTGTTACACATTTTGTTAAATAAAGATAGAAATATAGAAGCATATACATTGTATGTATCCATTAATAATAAATAGTAAAAACTGACACATCCATATCTACATAGAATTTTCACTGCTTTTATTGTTTACATTTGGCCTTTGTTTTTTATTTAAATTGTAATAAGTCTAAAGTTATTGTAGACAGAAGAGTATAGAGAAGAATATTCTGTTTTATTATTTTGGATAGTCTTGCTACGAAGAAATAATGATAACACTCCTGCACTTTTTAAAGCTTCTTCTGTGAAATGTTTTGATTCACACGAAAATCGTTATATGTATTATATTCAAGTCATATTTCAACGGATTTCGCTGTACATTAAATTTGTTAAATATGTTTAAATTATACTCTAATGATTAAAAGTCATTTGATATCCTCAACTTTAATTATAAATATACTCACATACATTTTTCATATAACAATAAAATAATAAAAAAGAACTATAGTGACCCAAAAGCAATTGCTACTTGAAGCTTGTATGAAAAATGTAAATTTAACATTGATAACTGTAAAATGTTTTATATCATGTACTTCCAATATTTCAAATATGTATTTATTATAAATATATTGTGCATTTGAAGAATCTTATTCATTTTATGTTTATTTTAATTTTGATAAATTTTATATTTAGATATATTATGTAAACTTAAGTCATTTCATCCTAAAACATTTTTATGGAATTTCTGTGCCATTTTACAGTTTCGGATCAGATTATTCCCTAAGGTATTATTTCAAAATGCTATGTACTTATTATTTATACATACTATTAAACATTAAATAGGAAGGTTGATATGTGTGATTGATGTCTCAACTGTTATTTACTTATTAAAATGTAAAATGGTTATCTTTAACTTGTAATATAAAAGAAAATTTTTATTAAATTAAAGTGCACATATCTTTAAAATGTCCATGATTTTTCCTAAAATACGCGTATTTCATTAACATTAAAACTCTTTGGTGATCAATACTACTAAATTTCTCATTTTTCACTTAGAAAACTTACAGCTAACTTAAATATTATTATAAGAACAAAGTTATTAGTAAATGACCAATATTATAAACGGGCGCTATGAGACTATACCTAGTCAGGTCATAAGTATTGTCACACAGTAAAAACTTTTCTTTTAGAATGCTGGCCACAAAAAAGTTTATTAAATTCGAATTTCGTATTGTTCATGAAAATAAAAATGTATACTTTTAGAATTTTACTCATTTTTAAATATGGAGTGGACGCTTAAAGACGACCGTATTTGAATATAACCAAAAGATTCGTTTATCGTACCATCAAATGATACAATGAAGACTCTAGTGTAGATGACAGGTGAAGAAGTGGTCGCCCTCGGTCTGTTAGGATTCCAGCAGTGATAAAAGCTGTGAAGGCGCGAATCCAAAGAAATCCCAAACGTAAGCAGAAACTGTTGGCCCCTCAGATGGGGTTAAGCAGAACCACGGTGAAAAGGGTGTTAAATGAAGACTTAGGGCTTCGGGCATATCGAAGTAAAACAGGACATCGTTTGAATGCTCGTCTAATGGACCTGAGACTGAAGAGATGCCGCGCTTTGTTGAAGCGGTACGCGGGAAAAAAATATCGGGAAATTCTTTTTTCGGATGAAAAAATTTTTACCGTAGAAGAGAGCTACAACAAACAAAATGATAAGGTGTACGCACACAGTAGTGAAGAAGCGAGCAACCGTATTCCGCGTGTCCAACGAGGTCATTTTTCATCCTCGCTCATGGTATGGTTGGGAGTTTCTTATTGGGGTTTAACAGAGGTACATTTTTGTGAGAAAGGTGTAAAAACGAATGCAGTTGTGTATCAAAATACAGTCCTGACGAACCTTGTGGAACCTGTTTCTTATACCATGATCAATAACAGGCACTGGGTATTCCAACAAGATTCGGCGCCAGCTCATAGAGCGAAGAGCACACAAGACTGGCTGGCGGCGCGTGAAATCGACTTCATCCGGCACGAAGACTGGCCCTCCTCCAGTCCAGATTTGAATCCGTTAGATTACAAGATATAGCAACACTTGGAGGAAAAGGCGTGCTCAAAGCCTCATCCCAATTTGGAGTCACTCAAGACATCCTTGATTAAGGCAGCCGCCGATATTGACATGGACCTCGTTCGTGCTGCGATAGAAGACTGGCCGCGCAGATTGAAGGCCTGTATTCAAAACACGGAGGTCATTTTGAATAAACCTTAGTGTCATAAGAATCTATGTTTTGTTAAGTTCATTTTGGTATATGAATGGTTACATAATGAATAAACTTGTTTCAATTATTTTACATTAAACATGTGACAGAATTTATGACCTGACTAGGTAGACATAGCCTGTTAAAATGATATCTGAAACGAATCACGGTCACAAAAACTTATAATGGAATGTAAATAATCTTTCAGCATATTTGATTACGTATCAAAAAAAAAAACCATGGCCTAATTGATAATACGTTTTCAGCTATACGACTGTGCGGACAATCATATTCTACGACAGGTAGCAATTACTCTAAGTACAGACCAAAAACGTTCATGAACGCAATTTAAGAAGGGGTGTAATAAAAATTATACCCGGAAAGTAATGTACCAAAGGTTTATTGTGATTTAGTATTTAACACTATCCCTACAAAACATCACTGCCGCTAAAGTACTCTAATATACTGCCGACTTCCTATTCGATTTTCCTTCCAATTTTCTATCTATGCTGGTAGTTTCGAGGAGCTATGCCAGCCTCGCAGAGCGAGTAGGTGATGAGCTTGGGGTATCTAAAAGCTGTTTGCCTTTCGGTTAGCGGTATCGGGTATGTAAAGGATCTGGGATCTTACTCTAATAAGGGTTACGCTGACAGCCTCTCAAAGCTATCAGTTTAGGTAGGAAAAAACTTGTTAGGATTTTTGGTGCAGTCGGGGTTTTTTATTCATTTAGATAACACTGCGAAAGTTATTCAATATAAGACTCAAATTAAACATTAACCTACTTCCTACTAATATTATAAACGCGAAAGTTTGAAAGAATGTATGGATGGATGTTTGTTACTCTTTCACACAAAAACTACTGGATGGATTTTGATGAAACTACAATAATATAGCTTACACAACAGAATAACACATAGGCTATAATTTATAAATATATATTGTGAATTATCTAAAATATAAGTTCTAAAATAAGTGTTAAGTAGGTAGGAAAAAAAATCTGTCAACTGCGAGGTACTCTGGCGTGCGCCGCAGTAACCGTTACGTATTTAATGTTTAATGGAAATGTTTTTTTTAAATAGTCCTACAAAAAACCCGTTACAGCAAATATCCATCTTTTATATTTAAACCATTATCGCCAAAATAGTAAACCATAAGTACAATAAAAATGATAATTTATTTGTAACGCACATTTGGTAGTAACAAATTGATCCTTATATCAAAATAAATACTTTTATCACATCTGGTATTTAAAGTAGATAAACTTTAAATACCTACGTTTACACTACCTACATAATTTCGACAAATATTTGAATATTTATGACAACCGAGTGCGAAATGTTATAAAAGATAAAGTATAGAAAATTCAATAAGATCAATAGGTAATAAATTGTTAGGTACAGTTCCTGAAGCGAAGCGGTACTCCACGCGAGGTCGGACCTGCGCTTTATAAAGCGCAAGTCTCTGTCCAGGCGTGAAATACCGCTTCGCTCTGTTGAGGACTCCCAACATTTTAGAGGCCAATTTGGCTTTACCTTCCAAATTACTCCGAAACTGGACATCGCTTGAACTATCGACCCCCAGAATCCCGATACTCGCGGAAAGCTGCAGGGATACTCCTTGAAATTCCGGCACCATGACAAAAGGGTCCTTCTTCGCAGTGAACGCGCAAACCTGTGTCTTCAATGGGTTGAACTGAACTGAATTCAGTTCACCCCGCTTGGAGACCCGCCCCAGGGAGTTCTCCACTTCAGACACAAGTTTTAATCGCCTTTCGTGTACAACGCTTCGAGAGAGACTGTGATGGCCGATATATCGCGCATCCCCCGTGCTATCATCCGCATAGCAATGCATGCCATCAATAGATAGCATGTCATTGATATCCAGTATGAAAAGCGTGGGGGAGAGCACCAAACCTTGTGGAACACCAGCGTTGATGGTCATGGTATCGGAGCACCAGCCGTCGACGACAACTGTGATGCTCCGTCCATCCAAAAAGCTAGCGATCCACTTGCAGAGTCCCTCAGGGGTCCCGTATGGTGGAAGCTTCGATAGAAGTGTAAGTAAGTATATTAACAAGCATGGAATTTTGAAATAAATACAATTGACTGACTCGATCGTACAGTAGATAGCGCCTCTGACTATGCGGCCGAGTGTCGTGGTTCGATTCCCACATCGGGCAAACCTTGTATGATAAACAGGTTTTTTGCTGTTTGTTCAAACAAAAACAAACAAACAGCAAACCCTGTGATAAACATACCTAAGTATGTTTATCAGTCTCTGGTGCCCATAACACAGGGATTTCTAATTTGGGGCTGAATGTCCATTCGTGATTTGTTAATAAAAAGTTATTATTAATAAAACAATACACCAATTGTTTGTAAAAAAAAGGCATCAAAATACATAGGCATTTTGAAAAAGCAAGAGGACACAAAGAATTTAAGTTTATAAATAAATTAAAAGTAAATTATAATAGCTAACTGAAATGAATAATAATAAATAAATATTTTTGTACCTGTGGTGATCCAATTTGGAAATTGTTAAACAAATAAAATAATTGTACCATCGGCATTCTTTGGTAGCCGCACAAATTTTAATTTTAATCAAAGGTTTTGATGTTTGTAACATTACATAGATTCCGGTCAAACTGTTAAAGGTGTTATAAAATTTATAATCTGATTTTCCAAGTAAACACATACTTCTTAAATTGTGTATGTTGCCAGTCTTACATTTTAGAAGTTATGAAATCAATAGCCATTTCTGCAACTTCTTCAGAGGATTTTAGAACAAATGAATGTTCAATGTCTACTTCTTTCATGGCTAGTAGAGGCTGATATTGCATTAAATCATTCATGCAATGTGGTGGTACCCAATTATCTCTATTACTGTATATTATCCTCGTCAAGTGCTTTATTTTATCAATCATTGCAAAGTTCAATAAGTTTACCTTATCCATTTCATTGTAAGCTAAATGGAATATTTTCTCACCAACACGTGGATTACATAATTTTAATATTCTTGAACTAAAATGTTTGGGTAATGAATTTAACTTTAAGTAAGAGAAGGCCAAATATGTGCGAATGCTTTCAGGCAAGTAATAAACTATTATGAATAACAATAAAATGAAATAATGCAGAGGACGTAAAATGTTATTCAATAATTTGCCATTTTTTGATTCAGCCATTTTTTGTAGTGTAGGAAACAGCAAATTCACAGATGACAATCTTTGTAATATGAGTTCATCCTTCTGCAACATTTCTAAAATCATCCAACATCCAATAGAATGTCCTATTAGATGAATTTTACTTTTCTTTTCAATGTGATTGTGGATAAGGTCCAACTTATGAAGCACTTGACCTTCCAAATTGAATAAATGTTCCTGACCCTGTAATTGGTTGGACTTTTGATCTGGCATTTTCTCATGTCCAGCTTGTCCTAAAATAAAAAAAAATATTGAAATACCTATCAAATGGGATGTCTTAGGTTAAATCGGCTTTAAACAAAAGTTATCTTCCACAAAGTTAGTGTGGCCCAAAGAATAAAATGGTGTGTTCATATTCAACATGATTAGATAACACCACAGTGGAGCAGCATCAATACTATACATTTGAGACTTGGATCTCACATCTCAAGGTGAGTGGTGGCATTCAGGTAGTAAAATCTACCAGTACCAGTAGAGCTCCAGTACCCACTTAACACAAGCTGTGTCGTGAGCTGGTTTAATCGTCAAAGCATTAAAAAAACCGAAGTTACCTATTACACATACTGGTAATCCAGTGTTTGTGTGTAGATAGGAAGCAAATTCAATATAAAAATCTGGTACTCCAGGATTCCCAGAAATACAGATAATGACATCCGTTCGATTATTTTGAAACGGGTCTCCGTAAGTTATTAAATGTGTTTGAACATTATTTAGATACACTAAAACACTCTTCATTGTATGTTAATTGTTAATTAATGGATTAAATGTTAATGTAACAAGTAAGTTATTCACATATGTTTATTAGATTTTATTTGGTAGGTAAATAAGAGCTTGTATCCAAAGAGCATGTAAGACTACGTCTTGTGTCTTGTCGACTTTTTTTAAATAAACATCATAGATAAATAAAAACACTATACATGTGTCCGCTATAGCGAAACGTAACTGAAAAGTTGAAAAACGTTGTTAGTTAACGTTATTGGCATCGATAACAGGCAGTTATCAGGTATTGAGATTATTTCAGATAACCGAATGAACAATAACCAAAATAATTTTATTATGCCTTTGAGGGAGTCCGTATAGAGTCACTTCTTTATTTCGCCGTAAAGTCGTGTTTTATGTAATTAACACTACAGTTGAAACAATAGAAATTTTATTGTTGTAGCGGCATAAACAATACTAAGTTATTATATTAAATTAGATATTAAACACATTAAAAATTATTTTTACGTTTTAAATTTTCGGCGCTAAACAGGTTTTTTTTTAAAGAGATTTTATGACCTGGTAACTAAGATCTTTAAGTCATGTCTTATTTTAATTTATATTCATATTTTTATGAAAAATTATATTATAGAGTGAAATGAAATGAAGATGATTTATTTGAGACACTAATCAACTGGGATGAAATTAAATGAAATGAATTGAGATGATATGGGATGAAATATAATCTCAGTAAACTGGTGGTCATTTACTAAGATTTTTTCAGTGGACTTTTTGGAGGATCCCGAGAAGCTACGTCCAGCGGCTTTGTTTCATTTTCCCACATTTGTGCACTTTCACAGATATTAAACAGTTAATAAACCACCATTATTACACATTTAAACCCGAAGAAACACTAAATAGAAAAAATAAAACAAATCACACAACTTCACACCTCGCGTTCCCGCCAAAAAGTCCCGCTAAAAAGGTCCCGTGTCACAGACCATAGATTATACACTTAATATATTCACAGACTATAATTAATATTCTTTTTTCCACCTCTCGTGCGTTCCGGCTTAAGCGCTTTATTCACGATCCATCACGGCTGTACGTCAGTTCAAGGCCGCGGTGCTGGATGTAAAGCGCCTTATTCACGATCCATCTTGCTGTACGTCCCGCCAAGGCCATGCACGATGCACGATGCAAAAGGATCATGAATAGGCTTGACGTACGTCGATAATTATTATTATTATTATCAATATTGTCGTCCATAATTATTATAAAATATTTTTTTGTGTATGTCAGGAATGTGGACAAGATAGGACTATCATAACAAATTACATTATTATTTTAGCAACGTTTCGGTCTTTTATTAGACCTTCATCAGGCATCTGAAAATTACACATAATTGATAACCTACAATACAAAAAACAACAATTGTCGAAACTACCATATTTACCATAACATGAATTTAAATAATCCCTATCTTACACTGCACAGTTATCTCAGACATCAGAAACTGATACAAATCTACAAAGCCGCTAAATTAATTAATTACTATTTTTGATTCCGGAAACAAAGCCAACACGACACATAAAAATTGCTAATTGCGTGACAAAGGTTAGCCCACTATCGAAACTTCAGTACATAGACTATACTTTACAATATTTTATACTAGCGCCAACCACGCTAAGTATCAAATTCAAATATATATGAAATAAAGGTTATTTTTTTCTATTAGATTTATACTCTTTTAATATATCATTATATAAAATAATTAAATTGTTAGTGTCTGTTCGTTTGTTCACAGTATCATTAGTTTTTATAAAGATCATTTCGCTAACATTACGTTTCCACCAATTCATTTCTTTATCTAGAATTTCTATTTTGTCAAACTCAAAATTATGATGTTGGTCAAAGTGGTGGGTTGCTAATGCTGTTTTATTCGCTTTTAATATATTAATATTTTTGCAATCATAAATATGTTGTTTTACTCTATTACTCAAATACTGCCTAGTTTGTCCAATATAGCATAAGTCACATGAACAAGGTATTTTATACACTATTCCAGTTTGTTGTTGTTTATTTACTGGATCTTTTAACTTAGAATAGATGGAATTAACTCTTAAGATGTTATAAAATGCTAATCTTACATGAGTTCCTATAAAAACTCTATTTAATTTATTTGATAATTCTGCCATATAAGGAAACCGACAATATCTAATGTTATTATTATTTGAGTTGACCAAACTCCTTGTTTTATTATTTAAGTTCTCTTTAAATTTATTTATAACACTATCTACTAATGGCATTTCATAATTATTATTCAACAATATGTTACGAATCTTATTAAAATTAACTTCATAAAAATCCTTACTACTTAACTTTGTCATTCTGTCGAGTAAACCTTTTATCATACCTATCTTTTGAGACCGAGGATGATTTGAATTCCAATTTAATAGCCGACCTGAACTAATGGGTTTAACAAACCAATCAGTTATCAATTTATCATTTGATCTTTTGACTAACACGTCTAGAAAAGATAAACTATCATCTTTTTCTACTTCCATGGTAAATTGTATATTATTGTCAAAGCTATTAAATAACTCTAAGATATTATTTACTTCTGACTCCGGTATGGCTGCGATGGTATCATCCACGTACAACTTTAAGAAGTGAATTCCAAACGGTAGAATCTTCAATATCTGATCGATGACATAGTTCATAACGATGTTAGCTATAACTGGACTTGCAGGGTTTCCCATACTGCTGCTCTCCATCTGTGCATAGAACTCTCCTTGATATACAAAGTAACTTGAATCATAACAAAACGTAATGAGGTCAACTAACACACTCTTAGGAATTTTTACTAGATGCTTCATGTTATCCCAAGTTTCCTCAATTACTTTAAGAATCAAGTCACGACGTACATTCGTGAACAATGACACTACATCCAATGAAATCAGAACATAATTCTTCGGTAAGCTAACCTTTTCACTAAATGTCACGAAGTCAAATGAATTCTTTACATTATATTGAAACTTCTCAATCACTGGAGTCAGTATTTCATGTAGGAACCGTGCCAGGTTGTAACTCGGGGAATTAACACAACTGACCACTGGACGCAAACAACAAGTCTCCTTGTGTGTTTTCCTCAAACCATAAATCCTAGGTGCAACAGTATACTTTGCTTTCAGATGTTTACCTTGTTGTTCCTCAACAATTTTTGCTACTACTAACTTGTTCACTAAACCGTTTGCAACTTTTTGCCATTTATTTGTAGGATCCTTTTTCAATAATTTATATGTCACCTTGTCATTCAACATCTTTCTCATTTCAGTTTCATACTCAGTTTTTAACATTATCACTGTTGTGTTCCCTTTATCCGCTCTTGCAACTATTAAGTCAGGTCTCTCTTTTAGAAATTTTCGAGTAATATATAAATTTTTGATTAATACTTTATGATTTAGTCTATCATTCTTATTGTAATAGTTAGAAATTACATTAATCGTTTTAGATCTCAAATTATTCTTAACAATATCTTTTTCTTCATTGTTACAATCATTCAACTGTACAGCTCCAATTCCAAATTCTAAATTCTTAATCATAGTTGGTATCACCTTCCACTTTTCTTTTATTTCTATACCAAACTTAGGTTCTAAGTTCAATATCATTTTTACTTCAGTTGGTAGCTGTACATCTGTATAAATGTAATGTAAAATGGGAGTCCTTCTGATGTTGTCGCTGCAGCAGCAGAAGAGAGGCAAAAAATTGCAAGAGGTTTTCGATGATTTTTATAAACGTGCAGAGTATATTCAAATAATTAATATCATTTTTTACGCACGCTATCAATCCTTGCAGCTTCCCCTAAAATGGGCCTAAAATTTTTTAATACGTTTATTATTTTTTGTTTATTCATATAGTCTGCGCTTGAGACATTCCACAAACATGTGGAACTTATATCTTTCAATAAATCTTGAAAGTGTTTCACGATCTATTTTGACGTGCAGTCTCCTCTCGAAGCAAGCTCTAAATTTTAAATCTGCTGTACAGCAAGTCTATATACGATCAAGCACGCACGACGCAGGACCGCTCTGACGTACGTCAGCGTTATTCACTGTCTATCTGCACGACGCTCGCGGTGGTGGGGGCACTCGCTGGATGCAAAATCGGTCGTGCAAATCCAGCAAACAATTAATAATAATTATCGACGTATGTCAAGCCTATTCATGGTACTTTTGCATCGTGCATCGTGCATGGCCTTGGCGGGACTTACAGCAAGATGGAGTGTGAATAAAGCGCTTTACGCATCATAAAAAGGTGCGTTCTTAAACGCCACACCTCCTCTATCTTTATAAGTGATTGTTGAACGTACATAACAGAGAGGGAGCGAATATCTTCGTTTTAGGAATATTGATACAAACCAAAGGCGACCTTATGTTTATTAAACTAAGGCTACTTCAGATGTTGACAAACAAAAATATTAGACACAGAGCTTGTTTTGTTCGAGCGGTATAAAGCTTTTTTGCTTAAATTAGAATTTGTATGATATTGAAGATTGACTTTAATTGTAGGTATGTGAGAGTGTTGATACGTATACGTAGAAAGCGATTATAAACTTTATTTTTCGCAATAATGAAATAACACTTTTTGTACATTTTATCCGCAACACGCTTCTCCAGATTAAAGAAACAGTTGGCAACAACATGCTTCGTCAAAAAGTACAATACTTACTTTCAGCTACAAGCGTCATCATAATTAACCTATAGGTCCACGCCAACAGTAATGCGCGCATAGCCATCGGCTAGCCTAACAAGCCACTCTGCATCACATCTGCCCCGAAAGTACCCATTACGCTAGCTTTTTTTTTTCCTACTTAAGCTGAGAGCTTTGAGAGGCCATATCAGCGTAGCCTTAACTAGTAAGTGAGCTCACGGGGCTCAAACCTGATGACGTTGATAGCACGAACCCTAGCAAGAGCTGTGCTTTGCAGAATCTACAACCGGATCGGAAACGCGACCCACTGAGAAGATCCGGCGAGAAACTCAGTGGGCTGTGTCTGTGGGTTAATTTACTCGTTGAGCCCTTCGTCGCAAGCGACGGGTACGATGACCGGTGCTTGAGGTACGTACCTAAAATCACCGTTAGTGGATCGGGAGGATACGAAATGACGTGTTTTGGGCGACGTCGACTGCTCTCCATTCTTACACTACACTTGCAACCACTCACCATCAGGTGGGCCGTACGCTCGTCTGCCTACAAGGCCAATAAAAAAAACCACTTAACACCAGGTGGGCTGTGAGCTCGTCCACACATCTAGGCCATAAAAAAAAACGATACGGCAAAAATTTTATCTCAAATACTTCAGATGTAATCTGTGAATTTGAGGGGACTTTATGGCGGGAACGCGAGGTGTGAAGTTGTGTGATTTGTTTTATTTTGTCTATTTAGTGTTTCTTCAGGTTATAGTGAGGGGTAGATCTCAGGGGTATTTAAAACTATGGGTTAGTCACCAATATCGAATTTCGAATTTTAATCTTCCTTTATCACAAACAATTTTCAATTTTAAACAATAAATACATTTAGACGCGGGCGCACGCTATTCACACTCAAAACGGAAGCGCCCGGAACATAGATTATACACTGTTAAAAAGATAGACATAGATACTAACTATGTATAGCGAGCGGGCATACGGCCGCGAGAGTGACGTACCGGTCGGTTTGCTACATACTCCCCCTCTAGTCCTGGAGGACGCCCTCGCTCCTGGACTAGCATCTCATTACTACTGGGCTGAGGGACAGGCGCAAGACCAACCATACCACCAGCTGCGGGAGAAAGACGTGGAGCTTCAGCACATGGTTCAGCATGCCGTGTCGTCATATGCCCTGGAACTCGAGAATCTGTTTTAACATTATTTGGGGGACGACCACATTTCTTTTTAGGCATCACCGGCCGCGGAAGAGCATCACTCTGATTCTCACGGTACAGAGTGAGATCGTTCACATGATATTTCCCTAAAACTTCATCAGGTTTGTCAACATGCGCGACGTGGTAAGTAGTAGGGCTGACCTTTTTAACGATGCGATACGGACCATCGCGTTTTGGAACAAACTTAGAAGTAAGGCCTTTAGCGCTCTTACTGAGGACGTGTGATTTGATGAGAACCATGTCACCTTCGTTGAATGTTTCAATGGGCCGTCTCGAACGATCAGCATACCCTTTAGCTTTATCTTGAAGCGTCTCTACACGTTCGCGCACCGCTGAAAAGGAGTTAACAAATTTCCTGAGATAGGGAGTTATTTGGGGAACAAAGTTATCTTTGTCTAGAACAGCACGAAGGTCATGGGTGACTTCTGTGGGGGACCTCATCTCTCTGCCAAATGACAAGTAAGCAGGTGACATACCTGTGGTGCGACATTTAGCGTTATTAAGAGCGAACCGAATCACTGGTAACATGTTTGGCCAGGAAGTGTGGTCATATTCCACGAGTTGTGCTAATAAAGTCTTAAGATTTCTGTTTTTACGTTCGGCAGGGTTTGCTTCTGGGTGATAGAGAGGGATAAGGTTTTGCTTTATCCCCAGGATGGACATGCATTGACGCATGACTGCCGAAATAAATTGTACGCCATTATCAGAAACAAGTCGGCGTGGAAGACCGAACCTCATAAAATACTCCTCTATGAGGACATGTGCACACGCCTCAGCAGTAGCTTCCTTCAATGGGAAAAGTTCTGTCCACCTCGTAGCAGTATCTTCTATTAGCAAGATCCAACGCTCCCCCTGTTTTCCAGGTGGTAACGGGCCGAAAAGATCAACTGCCAAGACTTCGTTGCGCTGGTTCATCACCGGCGTCTGCAATAGACCTGGAGGCTTGGTATTAGCAGCCTTATAGCGTTGACAATGGATACATGCCTTTACATAGTCGGTTATGATTCTTCTCATTCCTGTGAAGTAGAACAGACGTGAGACTTGTTGGTAAGTCCGGTCAATTCCTGCATGTACAGCGGTAGGGGCATCGTGAAGCTCTTTGAGAACGTCGGTCACTTGATGGGCAGGAATGACTAATTGTGGGGCCTCGGCATCAGAATCCGGATTAAGTCGATATAAAACACCCTGTTCCATTAGAAATCCTCTTTCTGACCATCTTTTAGCAGCAAGTTCATCCACTCCTTCCAGTTCTGTGACGATCTTCTGTATTTCCGGATCAGTCAACTGGTCTTGACGTAACTGGGTAGGTGACTTGGTGGGCAGGTCGCAAATGACAGAACAGATGCCGCAGTTATTTTGTGTTTCGTTGGAACAGATCGGTCTACTTAACGTGTCAGCGACAACGTTAGCTTTTCCTGGGGTGTACTCGAATCTGATGTCAAATTCTTGGAGTTTAAGCGCCCAACGGACCAACCTACCAGCAGGAGACTTTAAAGAAAGCAACCAACGCAAGGGTTGGTGGTCACTGCCTATAATAATTGGTTGGCCGTCGAGGTATGGCCTGAAACGCTCCACGGCCCAGACTACAGCAAGCGCTTCCCGTTCTGTAGTAGAGTAGTTGCGCTCCGCTGCGGTGAGTAGGCGGCTAGCATACTCGATAGGCCTTTCGTCCTTGCCTTCCCCTTGAGCTAAAACTGCGCCAAGTGCATAGTTGCTCGCGTCGGTACGCAGTACTAAGGGTTGTTTAAAATTCGCTTGAACAAGTACGGGCGCCGTGGTCAGCAGACGCTTCAATTCTTTGAATGCCTGTGTTTGTTCAGGTCCCCAGCTCCATGTGTAATTCTTCTTGGTCAGTCGAGTAAGCGGTTCTGCTATCTTTGAAAAGTTTGGAATAAACTTCCTGAACCAAGAGCATGTTTGGAGAAAAGTTCTTAAATGTTTTAGGTTAGATGGTTCCAGCATATTAAGGACAGCACTGACCTTCTCAGGGTCAGGAGACACACCGTCTGGAGTGATGACGTGGCCCAGATAACGGACCCTTTCTTTGGCAAAAGTGCACTTCTCTCTGTTTACGTGAAGTTTAAATTCAGACAAACGTCTAAAAGCAGCTTCCAGGTCTTGTAGGTGTTGCTGGAATCCTTCATTGGACTTCGGTATCATCAATGCAGGAGAGCACCAGGCGGATTCGCACTCTTCAATGATGTCATCTGCCAGCATCTTCTCTATTTCATTCTTCATCGTCTCCTTCTTGGAAGGGTTAAGGCGATAGGGCGGCACAGCTATCGGGGGGTGATCTCCGGTGTCTATGCAATGTTCTATGAATGGTGTCGGACCTCCCCCTGCTGTAAAAATACTTTCATGCCGAATAAGGAACTCAGATAATGCTTGGCGCTCAGCTGATTGCAAATGCATGCCTTCATCATCCCGAAGCATGTTAGTAGAAGCTATGCACACACCACGAGACATAGGTTCAAAAAGTAATTTATAATGCACCTTAGCATCAGTACTAAAATACCATTCATGACGATGAAAATCAATAATAACTTTGGCAGCATTAATAAAATCAATACCCAGTAAAGTTTCATTATCATTAGAATCAGGGAAGATTATAAATGGAATATCAATCACTATGTGTTCTAACCTCACTGGTAATATGGTTGTCAATACATCCATATTCCGAACATGCCCATCAGCAAGTTTGACTCGCCTAGTGGAGGGAGTAAGAGGGTGACCCTTATGCAGAAGGAGAGCATACAATACAATGCTTAGCTGCTGTATCTATAAGTGCAGTACCCTGTTTACCGAGAACTTGAATTTTGAAAATAGGCCGTAAATGCAAATACCTATCATCACTCTCACGGTCGTACACGGACGCTACAACACTTCCCTCACATGTACAATAATTAAAATTCAAACAATTATCAATTTCCACACATTCGTTAATTTTTCCAAAATTACACTTACTGCCTTTTGTGTCACAGTCATGGTTAGTTGAAAATTTTAAATTATTACAATTTGGTTCAATTATTTGATTATAAGGTAAAATTGAGTTCTTACATTTAGGTCTAGTTCCCTGGTTATAACAAATATTTAAATTTTTACACTTTGTCCGAACATCCTGATTATATAAAACATGAGAATCACAAAAGGTTGGCATCTCATTATTACTAGTGCAATTACAGTTAATATTCTTTGACACAGAATCATTACAGGCATGAAAATAAGATTTTCTGGAAGTAGGGCCTCTGTTAATGGTAGCATAATTAATATTTGCATCCCGGTTACAAAAATTTTGACATTCAAAATTACTCAGAAAATTATTTTTGTCATGCTGCTTAACATCATACATTGCATTCTGAACAGGTAAATTAGAACTAATTGTGTTAGTATTATTAACATTACACTGAACACTATAAAACGCATTATTGTCATTTTGCACACCCTCGGAAAAGTTAGATTGACTTTGCTCACCTCGGTTGTTTAACTTACGGCACTGTTCCCGTGCATGTCCAAACCGTTTGCAGTAGGAGCACACTGGACGCTGTTTCTTCGTGGTCACGAATTGCTCTGCAGAACCTGGCACAGCAGCGGCAGGCGTGGCAGCGGCAGGCTGGGCGACAGCGACAGGCACAGCGGTGGCGGGCACGACGGCCGCGGCGGAGTTTGGAAAGCGCGCGCGCGGCGCCGGGGCACTCGCACGAGCGGCGCACGGTTCAGGCCGACTCGCAGCCTGGGCCGGCTGGGCACGGATCGAACGCACACCACTAGTGGACGACACTGGTCTCGATTGAGTCTCCTCTATCGAATCTTCTATATTCCGAGCATGGTTTAATAATGAATTGAAAGATGTGATTTCTTCACGGCGCAATCTTGTGCGTATTCTATTATGAAGCAACCCGTATATCATATCAAGTTGTACTTTTTCAGTAATATCATCCCGCGGTAGCTTTGCCATAAGCGCACGAATACGAGCAACAAACTTGTCTGTGTTTTCGTTATCCTGCGGGGAAGCAAATATTTCCAAATATATTCTATGTGGTGGAAGGCGGGTGCCATATGCATATATTAAATTTTCTTTGGCTTCGTTCCAAGTGGAGATGTGATGCTTTAATCCTAGCCACCACGTAGCTGCGTCAGCAGACAAAAGCATGGCTAGGCCTCGTATGATGTTAGCGTCAGATACTTGAACGCATTCTGTATAGCTTTCAATTGCATCTATAAAGGCCTCAACAGATTCACCAGGTGCACCGCTGAAAGAAGCTCTGCAACGCGCCAAGGTACCATCTACGTTCACTGGGGGCATCGGCGGAGGTGCCGGAGTCGACGATCTTTGTTCCATCACGTACGACATAATGTTCTTAAATGTTTCGGCCTGCGAACGTTGCAGCGAGGCCATCAACGCTGAAACATCATCCAGGTTGAACGTAGAATTGTTGCTACGTGATTCGGCGTGGGGGCGATCATGGGGGCTATCATGCTCCTCGTGATTTTCGTTGGCATTTGCATCTGCAGCAGGAATAGCGTCGTCTTCGCGACGTTGCTGGCGATCTTGATTTCTAGTTAAAGGCATTCTTTACAATTAAGCACCAACAGCATACAATAGTTAGCAAATTTTTCACAAAAGCGTGCGCGCCATTTTGTTAGTCCAAGCAAGAAAAAAATTAGGAAACGTTGGGCAGCCAGATATAGTGAGGGGTAGATCTCAGGGGTATTTAAAACTATGGGTTAGTCACCAATATCGAATTTCGAATTTTAATCTTCCTTTATCACAAACAATTTTCAATTTTAAACAATAAATACATTTAGACGCGGGCGCACGCTATTCACACTCAAAACGGAAGCGCCCGGAACATAGATTATACACTGTTAAAAAGATAGACATAGATACTAACTATGTATAGCGAGCGGGCATACGGCCGCGAGAGTGACGTACCGGTCGGTTTGCTACAAGGTTTAAATGTGCAATAACGGTGGTTTATTAACTGTTTAGTATCTGTGAAAGTGCACAAATGTGGGAAAATGAAACAAAGCCGCTGAACGTAACTTCTCGGGATCCTCCAAACAGTCCACTGAAAAAATCTCAGAAAATGACTACTTTTACTGAGATTATATAATATTTTATCCCATATCAACTCATTTCATTTAATTTCATCCCGGTTGATTAATGTTTTAAATTAATCATCTTCATTTCATTTCATTTCACCCCATATTATCATTTTTCATAAAAATAAGAATATAAATTAAAATAAAATATGACTTAAAGGTGTTAGTTACCAGGTCATAAAATCCCTTTAAAAAAAAGTGATATGATTCAGTTGTCAGTTGACAGAACTTTATCTAGTTGATTGAGAACATAGAAAATGAGTAAATGGGATTGTCAATGAGACTAGAGACACTGACTATAAAACTTGACTTTGGCGAAATCAAATAGACACTGAGCAAGTAATCACTACGTTATAACTAGAGAGAGAGACAGTGTACCCTATCTGACTATCTGATTCTGTTATTCTGTTAGTAGGAAATAAAATCAGTAGGTACCGTACGTAAGTTATTCCTTTATTTACTAAAGATTTTTATTACGTGTGGTGTAATTCATTATTGTTGTTATGGAGCTTGAAATTGAAATTGAATCAAAAAGTGTAACTCAGTCTAATGCAAAAGATCCCAGTTTTGGTGTAAAAATGGAATTAGAAAAGGAGTTAACAAAAAAATTTTTATGTGGTGAAATGTCGTTTGCTGATTATTCTAATGAATGGTATTATAACGATGACGAAGACGGTGAAAATGTTGAGATCGATAAAGAATACGAATATGAAGAAGGACATCAGTCTACCACATCCAAAGATAAACATCAACAAAGAAGGCGGCGTTTCACTCATCTGCCTCCTGCACTCCTGGGTCTTATGGGCGAAGCTAACTTGCGCTTTGCTAGAGGAGATAAAGAAACTGCCGAGCAAATGTGTCACGAGATAATAAAACAAGTTCCAACAGCCTCAGAGCCATATCAGACTCTAGCTCAAATTTATGAATCTGATGCAGATAAAACACTACAATTCTCTTTATTAGCAGCTCATCTGAGTCGTTCAGATGCAAACGAGTGGCTTAGGCTTGCCACTATTTGCAGTCAGAGACAAGAAATTAGACAAGAAATGAGCTGTTACAACCAAGCGATTAAAGCAGATCCACAGAATTTAAGCATACATTTAAAAAGATTAGAACTTTTAACTGAAATTGAGGAACAAGGAAATATTCCAATTCATACTTTAAGTATTACCCGAGTGAAATGCTACCATAAAATAGTATCTTGTATGAAAGCAACTGATGGTGATACTATCATGAAATATGCTAGACTAGCTGCCAAAATATACCACAGTAATAATGAAATAGAGCGAATGCTACAGGTTTTTGGTATTGCATATAAAAAATGTTCATCACTTTTCACTTTAGAAGATGTTAATATATTTCTAGAAGCTCTAATTAGTCTTAAACAGTTTGAAACATGCTTAGAGATATTTGTGGCCGTTCTTGGTGTGGTGATAGAAGCTGAAATTAATACAATAAAGAATTCCAACGGAGTTGTTGAAGAACAAACTACCTACACTAAATGTCAAATACCAAATGATTTACCAATCGATTTAAAAACTAAATTACTTGTGTGTTTTATTCATTTAGGTGCTACTAATTTAGTAAAAATGTTACTAGATGATTTTCTTTCACATGATGTCGAAAAAGCTGGAGATCTGTACATGGACATTGAAGAAGCACTCTCTTCTGTTGGACATCATGAATTAGCTATGCAAGTTTTAGAACCATTGGTGAAGAACACTAGTTTTGATCTTGGAGCAGTGTGGCTCAAACATGCAGACTGTTTATACAATTTGGGCAGAGAAGATGATTCTATTCATTCTTATTATAAAGTATTAAAGCATGCACCGCAGCATCCCGATGCCCGCTGTAAATTGTATTCATTATTGGAAAAAAAAGGATGCATAGACGAAGCATTGGATATTTTGCAGCAAGATTATAAATATGTAGTTAGTGCTGCATTATTTTATGAACATTGTTGTGCCCTTAAAAGGCATGGTAGACTTTTAAAATACTTGGAGGTAGGAGAAGCTTTGCTATCGAAAAAGTTTGTGAGATTTAGGCATCCAGGGGAATTATCTATAGCTTGTAAGCTAAGAGGTGGAATTGATCTTGTCCATGAATTTCGGACACTAAGAGGGGAAAATCCTTATCATGAGATGGATTTGCATTTTGATGAGGATGAATCTTTTAAATTAACTCCACAACAAGAATGGGATTTATTTGTTGAATTGTTGAAAATAGCATTACAATTTAAAAAGTATACAACTATGATGAGACTGAGTTTTGGAGCGATGATGTCAAAGAGCTTAACACCATATCGCTTGGATATGGAGTTTTACTGTTTACAAGCTTGCATACTAAATAATGAACAACAGTATGCAATTAAATTTGCTAGAGAATTTACGCAAAAATATCCTGGTTCCCGTTCCTGGAATATGTTAAACTATGCTATAAATTCTGCAGAAGAAAGTATACCTACAAAATTTTTGTGGAGACTTTTTAACAAAGATTATAACATTGTGAAGAATTTATTTTTGGGCAATAACTTTTTGGCATCTGGTCGGTATCTGGTAGCTTTAAAATATTTTCTGGAATACCATGATCAGTGCAGAGAACCACTTTCTGCCTTGCTGATAGCTGTCTGTATATTAGCAATGGCAGTACAAAAGACTGTTGATAAGCATCATAATTTAGTGCTTCAAGGGATTTCATATTTGTTAAAATATAAAAGTCTTAGAAAATGTGACCAAGAAGTGTATTATAACTTGGGAAGAGCATATCAAATGCTAAGTATAAATCATTTAGCTATAGAATACTATGAGAGGGCACTTGCTTGTAAGGATGTTACCCAATGTGATCAACATGGTGTAATAGATTTAACAAAAGAAACTGCATTTAATTTGTATTTGTTATATAGAGATCATTCTCCAGATATAGCCAGAAAGTACATTTTAAAGTACATTGTAATTTAAATAAATCTGTTTTTATTTTATGGTGTATTTGCTTATGTTTAAATTTATTTTCCTTACTATTAATATTAACTAGTGTCCGACTTACGACCAGAATCCTTGACCCTTAATAGAGAAATTCACCTAAATATCCATATTTGTAGAACACTCTCAATAGCTCTAATATACAAAATAATAAAAGAAAATATGATTTAACAAAGTAAAAAACTGTTAGCTGTCTTTGAAAAGAAAATTACTATTTTAATTTTATCGTTGAAAGCACTAAAGCTCTTCAATAGCTACTAAATAGAAAAAGTTGATATACAAAGGAGAAAATTCTCCCTACACAGTTTCGTCTTTGGCAATTTAGATATAAATTCAAAAAACCCTAAAACAACAACATACTTAATTACTCCCATAAGGACAAGGCAAGGTGACAAAATAATTTCACCAAATATGGCTTACTTAAATTACTGTCCTTAAGAAAAATGTCTTAAACAAGTTTGGAGTAGCCAGGTATTTTTTTCT
Organism: Bombyx mori; assembly: GCF_030269925.1. NCBI lineage: Eukaryota > Metazoa > Arthropoda > Insecta > Lepidoptera > Bombycidae > Bombyx > Bombyx mori. Next base: position 14,097,990 of record NC_085111.1, read on the forward strand.
TAGGTACATATTGGATAAATGAACGCATGGTCTACATAGACCAGAGATCAATGACAAGCTACATGCCGCCGGTTGAAGTCTCGATTGAAAGCACTGTTTAACTGATACATATATGTTTCAGGTGGATAATCGGTATTAAACGTAATAAGCATAAATAATTACACCAAATATGGCATCAGTTTCCATTACTTCAGTTGATTCTGTAAAATTTCTCGATTTATGTAAAATTCTTAAGCGAATGAGCGATACGAAGAAAAAAGCGGATCGCTGTAATGTGCTACTTCATTATTTGCACGATTTGAAATCGAAACTCCCAAAGACAACGGACGGAAAGGTAGTACCTATGTCAACATTGATATTATAATTTCAAAATTAATTTAAGTCGCCCTCAATATACGTAGCAATTACCATATTATGCCCTACAAGTATAGTTTTGAAATCGACGTGGCCTAAAAAAGATACTCGATGTATTCGTATCAAGCGATGGAACAATAACGGTGCACTAACGGAGATCTACTTCATCGGTCAATGCATAAAAAAAGCTTTTTTACCCTACACCTGGACCCATGACAGCTTCGCGGCAGAAATAGGCAGGGTCGCGATACGTCCCCGGTCAGGAACTAAGTAGAGCAATCGTTTAAATCTTAAAGCTGTGTAATAAACCTTGTGCAGATTAAGTTAAAGTAAAGTCATAGTTTTACGAACTTTCCAATAATATTTTTCTTAACGTGAACTATTTTCAGAACACTACATTGTTCGCACTTCTGAGGTTACTTTTGCCAAAACTGGAAAGGGAGCGACCAGCGTACAATTTAAAAGAAAAATCCCTTGGTTCATTGCTGGTGCGAGTTTTGGCACTAAGTAAAAAGTCGCCGGGTGCAAAGCAGTTACTACATTTTAGATCTGTTAGCAATAGCCAGGAGAGCGACTTTGCGGGCGTCGTATATTTCATATTGAAATACAAAGTTGGCACAGACGCTGAAGAACTTACTATCGGTCAAATTAATGAAGCCCTTGATAAAATAGCTACACATGCAGAAAATAGAAGTGGTGAGATTTTTTTTTAAATTAGTCCAATTTTTTAATTCCCCACAGCAAATTTTCTATTCGAACGAGACTGAATCAGACGCTATGCGGATTACAGACAGTATGGGGATATATCTTCCATTTCTGATAAAATGTTGAAAGTGTAAATTAAAGCATAACCCTATTACTACTGGTAGGACCTCATGTGAGTTTACTGGTGGTAGGACCTCATGTGAGACCGCGCGAGTAGGTACCACCGCATTGCCTATTTCTGCCGTGAAGCAGTAATGCGTTTCGGTTTGAAGGGTGGGGCAGCCGTTGTAACTAAACTGAGATCTTAGAACTTTTATCTCAATGTGGGTGGCGCATTTACCTACGTTGTAGATATCTATGGGCTCCAGTAACCACTTAACACCAGGTGGGCTGTGAGATCGTCCACCCATCTAAGAAATAAAAAAATGTGGTGGAAGTCCTAAGTCAATTGAGCTTAGCCTTATTTTTATAGCATATACCGACTGTGTATATTAGCGAATTCACGCTCAGCTTGAGTTAACTGCTTACGAAAGCTCGTAGACATCACAATGCCAATGCCGCCATCCACCTTAAGAGGTCTACGTCTCAATTATTTAATGTATCGACTGTCCCACCCTTTACACCCTCGCTGCAGAAATAGGCAGGGTGATGACGCCTAACTGTGCAGACTTACAGTACGTACGCAACTAATATTAAATAAATAAATATTTACTAACAATCACGCCACGTTAACTGGTTCAGTGCTAAGTTCGTAAGAGCTTGTGTTACAAGTACCAGATAACGGAAATAAATGTAAGATTTTTATTATACACATATATTTCATATGGGCAAAGTAGAAGGAAAGAGACCCCGCGGCCGATTACCTAGCCGTTGGTGTGATCAAATAACCGCTCTAACTGGGTTGCCAGTCGCAACCGCCATTCGAGAAGCTGAGGACCGGACGAGATGGAAACAGCTCACGAGACAGGCCACGGTCAAGTTTCAGGGACACGACCTTCAGTAATGAAGAAAGCGACGAAGAAGAAGATATTTCATATACATCCATAACCCTGGAAAAGACATTTTATATTTATCATACAAATATTCTTCCCTTGGCGGGATTCGAACCCGCGACCCTCGTGTGTAGTGACCATGTCACTTACCACTACACCAGACGGCCGTTAAACTATTAAAATAAGAAAAATAAGTTGCAAGTACCGACACATACAATTGTTTTTCTTATTACAGATATATTAGATCAGACATTTAGTTATATTCTCAGAAAATTGACCGCTGAACAACTGAAATGGTTCCTCAGGATAATACTCAAAGATATGCGGCTAGGTGTAAGCGACAATCACATTTTAAGTTGTTTCCATCCTGATGCCCCCGAAATCTACAAAATGACGAACAGTCTTAGTAAGGTACGCTTTAATATTAATTTAATTTACCATTGGTAAATTATATATATCGATGGAAAAAAATACTCAATTATTCCCAAAGTTTTTTTTGTATCTAAAATTAATCTAGAATTCATTTATCCAATCATAGTCTTAGTTAAAAACACCCTGTATATGTTGGCGCCGAACAAAACATCGCTCGTTGCATTTATGAAATTTGTTTGTCAATCAATCAAATGAATTAATACTGTTTAGGTATGTAAAGAGCTTGAAGAAGACGAAAGTCGCCCTACGGAGCTAGGGTTACAGCTAAATTACGCTGTAACTCCGATGTTATCCGAACGTCTAGACGTAACCGACGTGCAGCAATACTTGTCCCCCGACAAGACATATCATATAGAGAAAAAGTTTGACGGCGAAAGATTTCAGGTAAAAAAACGACGAGTGCATTTTAAATTTTATATAAATTATAGATACTTTGTCTTATCAGAATCATCACACCTAAATTCATTTATTTATATTGAAAAAGTTCATACATAGCAGTTCTTGCTGTGTGAAACAAGCCTATTATAATAAAATAGATGGTAAGGGAACCTAAAACCGAAGCTATACGACAGTTAGGTACTTACGTTAAAATTACTTAGTGGGTAGTTAATTATTGTTTAATACACATACGTTAAAACTACTTAATGGGTAATTATTATTTAATACATAATTTCATATTAGCTGATGCGCGGAAACAACGCACTGCAGTGTAAATCTAGAAAATACCAGAATTATTATTTTAAATTGAGGGTATACGAAACATTAACAAATCTAAATAAAATATCTATGCTTAAGTTCCTAAAATAATACTGTTTTCGTATAATACATTATCGTTCTAGTGATTTTTTGTGTGAAAAGAACGACTAGGTACAACCACCCTCCCTTTCCCCTATTATGATGTATGATCTTGCGTGTCAGCTGAATTCTGATCGTATTACATTCCATACTTGGTGCTGCACAGGTCGACGATTAACACTATATTGTCCGCTAGTCTTTGATATAGAGGTTTGGGAACGGTTGGATTTAACTCTTTTGTTAATAGCCGTAAACTATGCTCTCGATATCCTTATTAATTATAATAAAATGCAGGCGCGACGAAACTGGTTCATATAACATGGCAGCCTCAACCACGACCAGTCAATAAAGTGTTAAATAGAGAAAATTCAAAAAAATATATTTTTCCCTTGAACGGTTTCCTATACCTACACACGGTATTAGATCGTTCTCAATTAAAATTATATAGGTACTAATTTTTTTTATTGCTTAGGTTGGTGGACGAGCTCACAGCCCACCTGGTGTTAAGTGCTTACTGGAAGCCCATAGACATCTGCAACGTAAATGTGCCACCCACCTTAAGATATAAGTTCTAAGGGTCTCAGTATATTTACAATGGCTGCCCCACCCTTCAAACCGAAACGCATTACTGCTTCACGGCAGAAATAGGCAGGGTGGTGGTACCTATCTGCGCGGACTCACAAGAGGTCCTACCACCAAGTTACCACTAAGTTTATTTTAGGACGATAAAGGTAAGTGACCGTTACAATTTTTATTCATACTCAAAAAACCATCACGTTTCAGATGCACATGAAAGACGGTGTATTCAAATATTTTTCGAAAAAAGGTCATTCAGAGAGTTTCACAAAGACATACGGGGAAACCTACAAAGAAGGGTTGCTGACACCGTTTTTAAAAGATAGTTTTGGTAGTGACGTGAAGAATTTCGTTATAGACGGTGAAATGATGGGCTGGCACAAAGAATTACAGAGTTTCGGTAGCAAGAGTAAGTTAATATTTAGATCCCTGCGTCTGCACGTGACTTTTTGATATCAAATTGTATTATCATGCTATTATCTATGTCCCTCATTAGTTTTTCTAGAATTTTCACAGAAGCGATGATTTAAAAAAGTAATAACTAAGATTATATTATAGTAAATTGATACCATTTTTGTACAGAACAGTAATTGTGCTATAAAATAAGAGCGTTTCTCTGTCATTTTTTTCATTACTTAATTTAATTCTGGTGGTAGAATTTATTAATACTAACTGAGTAGGCCATGGGTAGGCCTCCCACAAGGTGGGCCGACGATCTATTGAGGTTCGCGGGGATCCGCTGGATGCAGGCAGCGCAGGACCGGTCTTTGTGGCGAGGCTTGGGGGAGGCCTATGTCCAGCAGTGGACGTCCATGGGCTGATAGAATAGAATAGAATAGAAAACTGAGTATAAATGCTTTGCCTAATAGATGTTCAGATATGTTTTCGATAATTTACCAGATCGAAATAAGGTTTTGCTATAATAATATCATCTGTCAAAATGATAACAAATATACATTCAGCCATCTTGTTCCAGGCATGCCTTATAATATCAAAAAAATAACGGAAAATTCGAAAGTCAGGCCGTGTTTCTGCGCTTTTGATATCCTGTATTATAATGATAAATCTTTGGTGGGACCTCCGGAACACGGGGGCCTACCTCTTGACGAGCGCCTACCGTTGCTTGATAATCTATTCAAAGATATCAGAGGTGTAATACAACATAGCGCCAGACGAGCTGTTCATAAGAGGTTAAAATCGTTTACATAATATTAAGTCATTTTTCCCTACATCACTCCACCGGTGTGTGTTGGAAACGTCAACGTCATCATGAACTGGTATGAATAAATAATGTCAAAATTTAACCAAACAGACAAACGACTGCAGCAAAATAAAATGAAAAAATCATCAATTAAATCGAAGTCAATTAAAAATGCACTACGAAGGCTAACAATAATTATAATCTGCTGGTCAATATTTGATACAATTTAAGTGGCAATACACATGAATTTCAAATAAAAAAGAATCATCAGAATCGGCTCAACAAAAGAAAGGTTCTGTGGTAAAAAATATAACAAAAAATACGTCTGAACTGATAACCTCCTCCTCTTTGAAGTCGGCTAAGAATAATAAACTGCCTAAGCCACAATTATAACAGTCAGCAGAAAATATATCTTATTAGAATTTTCTTAGTAGATTGAACCTTTTCACGATCTACATGGTGTTAAATGGTTACTGGAGTTCACACGCATCACCGCATGGTTGGCGCCACTTACCTTCATATCGACGTTGAAAGGCAAACGTGACTAAGCGACAATGCGTGAACTTTACAGTAGACTAATTTAAAGTTGAAATACCTGAAAAAAATATCTATTTTAACGAATCTAGCTGTAGGATTGGAATGATTTAGACTTAGATTAATTGACCTAGAAATAATTTTTTTTTTGCGCATCGAATATGGTTATTGCCTATCGTTTATGTACAAATCAGTTATTGTCGCTTAGTCACGTTTGCCTTTCAAGCGTCGATATACAAAAATATATAAATCAGAAATCAGTCCAGCTGTTTAGGAGTTCGGTAGCAAACACGCGTCAACAGTAATATATATTATTTCAAGATTACAAGCTAGTAGTATAAGCGGTATATAAGTAGCTTAAACGGTAGGCAGTGGCTTGGCTCTGCCTCTGGCATTGCTGAAGTCCATGAGCGACGATAACCACTCACCATCAGGTGGGCCGTATGCTCCTCTGCCTCAGAGGCGGATTATCCGTAAGGCAAACTAGGCACGTGCCTAGGGGCGTGTAGTAACAAGGGGCGCGCGAGCTCAGAATTTTTAAATAAATAAAGAAAATAATATATCGACGATTAAGAACTAAATGCTGATCTATAATCTAAATCTATAATAGATTATATTGATCGATATACTCCTATTATGCAATATTGCGGGTTTGTTTGTATTTCATTCGCGCATTAGCGTAAGTACAAGGGTCCTGGTCTACTAAAGTCTAGGGATTGATGATACAACGTCATCGTAATTGCAAAAACAACTAGTTAAAATTTATAGTATTATGATGGCCATTTATGGCCGGAACAGGGATGCCGATAAAGTGATTGCCTAGGGCGCTCTGGACCTTTAATCCGCCACTTCTCTGCCACCACTAGCAATTTAAAAAAAATCAAGGTTGTCAAGTGTCTATAATAAAACATTCCCGCTATAAGTTCTGACGTACTGGACGCCCTGAACGAAGCCATGCAGAACGACGAGGAAGGCATCGTAGTGAAGGACACAAAATCATATTACATCTCGAGCCAACGCAAAGCCGGCTGGTACAAGATAAAACCAGAGGTTTGTGAGAAGAATTACAATACATTTACAATATTTACTGGCGGTAAGTCGTTATATGGGCCCGCACGTGGAGCACTAATACATTTACCAAAAAAACATTATTACTTAACGACGCAAATAGGCAAACGGTGATACCTACCCGTGCGGACTCACAAGACGTTCTACCACTACACTACTTAGCAATAATTTTTCTTTCTTTCTCGAAATCCCTTAGGTACCTGCCTATTAGAGTGACATTATACATATTTAAATGAGTGAATACTTTGAAATTTTAAGCAGTGAATTTCAGAGCCTGACTCTTCGAAGCTGTTTTGTTTTATAGTGATAATCATCTTATTTTCGTAGTACACAGAGGGAGTTTTGGCAGATTTGGACTTAGTGATAATTGGTGCTGACGAAGCGGCGGATAAAACGCATGGACGCGCGAACAGTTTCGTGGTTGCTTGTGCGGAATTATCAAGTACCGGTGTGTTAATTTATAATAATCATAATAATACATTACTTTACATACATTATTATAATCTATACTAATATTATAAAGAGGAAAGATTTGTTTGTTTGTTTGTTTCGAATAGGCTCCGAAACTACTGGACCGATTTGAAAAATTCTTTTTCCATTAGAAGCCGACATTGTCCCTGATGAACTAGGCTACTTTTTTAATTTTTTTTTTTTTTTTTTTGGTTTCATTTGTGTTTTAATGTTTCCGAAGCGAAGCGAGGGCGGGTCGCTAGTATTATAATAATATAATAAAATTGGGTTCGGAGCTATTTTATAATATTGTCGGTATATTTGTAAGCTTGCCAATTATAGGCGACAATTTCAGTTGATATTTCAGGGCTTCCTGTTATATTTTATAAATTTCGTGATTCAACTATCATCTTTATTTTAATCTTAGAGTATTTTTATATAAATTAAGAATAAATTCGCGATTTCTATATCCTATGACATGATTTTTAAACTTTGAAAATCCCTCGGTAAACAGCAGTTTGGTTATATCCGTGGCATTTCTTGATGTCCACGAGCAACGGTAAACATTTACCGGGCAAATAGTAGTAGAATAAAGTAGAACTTAGCCAGGCTCACTACACAGTCAGCCCTCTCGGTCGGAATATTAATGCATATGTTCGGTGATATATTACCGAACACGTTTGTTAGCATAATTCGAGTGACGCGTTAACTTTATTTCCACAAATCGTTAGTGCACGTTCAACAACCGCGTCACCCGGGTGCATTCGTAATATTAACATTTCATTGATTTACTTAATATTTTAACAATAAACATTTTTAAGCAACATAATCTTTAAATAACAAACTCACAGTGCACCCTACATTTTGGTCATTCGACAAACCCTTGCGCGTCGGTGAATTCTGACTTGAATCTACTGGTATTTGGGAAATATGACTTCGAGTTATGTGATAATCAAAAAAAGTATTATGAAAGGTCGTCCACAACGCTGGCTATCGGTGAGCCACGTGTCGAACGGTCTAACCCACGAGGAGCGAGCGGGACTGTGTGCGGAGCTTGAGTTGCACTGGAAGAGGACCGCCGACCATCCCCCACCGGAGCACCTGGTCTTCAATGAACGCAAACCAGACTTTTGGATCGAACCCGATCATTCGGTTGTGTTACAGGTAACAAACATTGTAGATACTACAGTGTGCTTAGTGCGAGTTTTTTAACGTTCTCGATAGCGCAAAAGTTACCTCATATTTGTATGGAATGGGATAGCTTGCGTACGTTTGCCGCTAGGGGCGCTGTTCCAACTGCATACCAAATTGGGTTAACTTTTACGCTATCGAGAACGTTAAGAAACTCGCACTAAGCACACTGATATAGAACATAGACTTGGGTTATTTTATTATTTATTATACTGATGGTTGAAACACATTCGTTGCCTGACTTAGGAAAAGTGAAGACGTCTCGAAAGTGTCATTGTTTTGTGCTGCGCAATCTCTTTGCACGATACCAGACGATACGTCCACTATGTCAAGTAATAATGAAGATATTCTTCTTTTTTTCTTCCTAGCTATGCTGATAGCCTTGAGGGGCTATTTCAACTTCGTCCTAACGTGTGTAGGTGAGCTCACGGGGCTCAAACCTGATGACGTTGCTAAGACGAATCCTGGCAAGAGCAGTGCTTCGCAGAATCTACCACCGGATCGGAAACGCGACCTACTGAGAAGATCCGGCGAGAAACTTAGTGGGCTGAAGATATCGACCCATTCTGCGACATATATATAAAACTCCTTGTGTGTATGTGTGTGTTCCCTACAGATTCCGAAATAGCTAGAGCGATTTTGATGAAATTCTCAGGAAATCTTCACTTTGTAATAGGTGATCCTGCACAATTGGCAGCGATTGAATTAAAGTCCAATAAAAAATCGACTAGCAAAGTCGTTCGGTTTTGATTAGTAGTTACATTAAGATTTTAATGACGCCGCGCTGTCTGCGATCTGTGTCTGTGATGAAGGCGCATCATCGATGAGAAGCTATCTGTCTTTGAGGGAGCCATGATCCTTAGAAGAAGAGGTGGGGAGGAGCATATTATGCTCAATATTAACAGAGCATAGTTTCGATAACAGATTCACGCCACGGAATTGGTTCGTACCCCGAAGTTCGGCACGCCGTACACGCTACAGTTCCAGCGCGTCGAACGCCTGCGTCACGACAAGCCGGTCAACGACGCCATGACTATTGACGAATTCAAAAAACTGATAAAGGTTAGTTGTATTAACTCGTATTTATATATTTGTTTCTGTAGCAGTGGTGTCGTTAACGCGTGAAATATTATCCATCTAAGAAATGAGGATTTTTAATGTCAAAGCCACCGTTTCAACTAGAACGCAAGACTGCTTCACAACATAATTTCCGCCTCTTTCCGCCGTGAAGCAGTAATGCGTTTCGGTTCGAAAGGTGGGGTACCCGTTGTAACTATACTGAGACCTGAGAACTTATATTTCAAGGTGGGTGGCGCACCAGGTGGGCTGTGAGCTCGTCCACCCATCTAAGCAATATGATGACATGATGAAATACATCGACATCTTATAACGTTTGTCTGTTCTTTAATGCGATATTTTTTTATTAAGTCGAATTTCACAGTAGGTATAATAAAATATATATTTATTTTGCGATGTATTTCTATCACTACCGTATTGTTGATTCTAAACCATATTTCTTGGTTTCAGAATCACAGTCCCGTAATAAAGTTGGCTGTTAACGCAATCAGTGAAGATCAGCTAAACAAAACGTCAGCTAAATCACCCAGAAAACGGCAGAAGAAAGTTCTTCAAGTTGCCGAACAATTCAGAACTGGAATACAAGATAAAGTGGAAGTGATATCGAACGCTCTGGCCGGACGGAGAATATGCATTCTGTCAGACGAAGAAGACTGCAGCCGCACTGAGCTAATCAAAATCGTGGAGTCTCACGGAGGACAAGTGGTTGCTAACTACGGTATTTAATATACTTTTATCTTTTTTTATATATTTTTATTGCTTCGATGGGTGGACGAGCTCACAGCCCACCTGATGTTAAGTTGTTACTGGAGCCCATAGACACCTGCGACGTAAATGCGCCACCCACCTTGAGATATAAGTTCTAAGGTCTCAAGTCGTATAGTTACAACGGCTGTCCCGCCTTTCAAACCGAAACGCATTGCTGCTTCACGGCAGAAATAGGCAGGGTGGTGGTACCTACCCGTGCGGACTCACAAGAGGTCCTAACACCAGTAATGACGCAAACTATAATTTTGCGGGTTTGATTTTTATTACAAGACGTTATTCCTTCACTGTGGAAGTCAATCGTGAAAATTTGTTGAGTACGTATTTCATTAGAAAAATTGGTACCCGCCTGGGATTCGGACACCAGTGCATCGCTCAACACGAATGCACCGGACGTCTCATCCTTTAGGCCACGACGACTTCCATACAATACTATATACAATGGAAATACGTATTCAACATGAGTGTTCATGTTGTGAATGATGGCGACGAGTTCTGGGTGGGTTGTGAAATTGTGTATCCTTCCTTGCAATACAAAGAATTGGCTTGCATTTTCGATATTGAGATCAGAGGCTTTTTTTTAAAAGCTTAGATGGGTGGACGAGCTCACAGTCCACCTGGTGTTAAGTGGTTACTGGAGCCAATGGACAACTACAACGTAAATGCGCCACCCACCTTGCGATATAAGTTCTAAGATCTCAGTATAGTTGAATGGTCTGCGACAGACGAGTCGTGCTGGTGCTGCGTGTCGGGGCGCTGCACGAGCGCGGTGCGTGCGTGCGTGCGGGCGCGGCGCGTGGACGTGCTGCGCGCGAGCTGGCTGCGCGCCCTGCGCCCCGCGCCCGCACCCCTCCCCCCGCCGCACCCGCTGCACGCGCTCGCGCTCTCCCCCGCCACGCGGCTGCACCACGCCGCACACTACGACATCCACGCCGACTCGTACACGGAACCCGCTGACAAAACCACCCTGATCATGTGCTTCGAGAAAATGGACAAAGTGAGTTTTACTGTCATTTCATGCACACATACATACCTATATAGTGTTTTTTTTATTGCGCTGACGGGTGAACGACCTGACGGCCCACCTATTCTTAAGTTGTTACCGAATCCCATAGACATCACAACGTAAACATCGCCACCCATCTGGAAACCTGAAGTTACCTGAAAAATAAATTTTTGGAGTTTACTCCTTTAGAATCGATTTACATATATAGGCCCGGGGTATGAAAATTATGGGGACCAAAATCGTACTAGCATGTCACACGAAATGCGTTATGCGCCTGATTGCGCATGTCACACGAAATGCGTTATCGCAGGTGACGCCGGGCTGCTGCGCCGGCAGTCCGCCACAAAGCCTCGTACTGATCGCGCGTTTCTCTCATTATTGTATTTTCATATATTTGTTAGTCGTTTGTTTTGTGTCTCGTTAATTTGTTAATAATCTGTAGTGTATCGTGTTGTCGTAATATAGAACTATTTCTCGTATTGTTTCGTTTAATTTTTTATATCCAGTAAACTCCAGTCGTGCGTCGGAGCGGACACACACACTTTTTTTTTTGTTGCTTCGATTTTTATTACACGATGTTATTCCTTCACCGTGGGAGTTATTCGTGAAGAAGATTTAAACACGTATTTCATTAGAAAAATTTGTACCTGTTTGCGGTATATCTAAGATCGCCAGCGTAGTCTTTCCTTTGGGCCATGACGATTTCTAATTAGTATTAAATATGTAGTAAAAATAAATCATAAGAATAATAATAATAATAAGATTGCTCGTGAGGTTCATAACATCTGCCCGCAGCAATGATATTGAAAGACGACCACGACCGCTCTGACAAGAGTGATACGACAAAGAACAATAGAAGTTCATTATATGTATTTGCTTAGAACTCAACGGAAGTCCTAATTTCAATGTATCCTTGGTACTGTCGATATCTATGGCACTATTTGATAATGGTAACGTAGTAGTCTGTACATCTGTCTTAGTCAACAATAACAGTTTACATAACATATAGGATCCTATAAACATGCTATACATCCAAATCTGTTCATCTAGAAGGTGATGAGTCGATTCAAAAGTTTCGTGGTAAAACAAATAAAAAAAAAAGGGAATAGATAACCTCCTCTCTTTTTTTTTTATTGCCCTTGTAGGCAGACGAGCACACGGCCTACCTGATGGTGAGTGGTTACCGTCGCCCATGGACTTCAGCAATGCCAGGGGCAGAGCCAAGCCGCTGCCTACCGCTTAATACTCTCCACATGCCTCGTTTGAAGAAGGATATGTCATAGCGCTCGGGTAACACCGTGGAGGGGAGCTCATTCCATAGCCGGATAGTACGCGGCAAAAAAGATCTCTGGAAACGCACTGTGGACGACCGCAGTGGCTCCAAGTAGTATGGGTGAACTCTACTCCGGTGGCGGGCGGTGCGATGGTAAAAACGAGATCCCTTTTCGAAATCGGATAAAAATGACATCAATTTTCGTCTCAATTCATTCCAGATGCCTCAAATCCATTTAATGCCCGACGAAATGCTAGAATTGGATAGAACATTATTCGGAGGACATACCCCACTCTCGTTCCTGCGGCCATGTGTTATTCATTTCGTTGCGTTGAACGACTTAAATGTACTCCTCGCTAAAATGTATGGAGCATCCGTATGTGATGCGAATGATACTAGTTTGACTCACATCATTGTTCCGGAGTGCATCGCTTCTGAAACATTAAATGAAATGAAGAAAAAACATGTCGATACCATATCGTTTGTAGGTATGAGGTGGCTCGAGGAATGTTTTTCGCAAGCTAAAATTATCAACGAAACAGACTATTTGTTTTGATGCGCTGTCTAAACGTGATTTGAAATTAATTTTAATAATACAATAATCCCATAATAATACATTTTTTGATCAAGAATTGAATATGTCTATAACATTGATCCCAGCACTAGGACCCACCGAAATCAGGGATAACCGTAGTCACGGATAAAACAGTTATTTTTATATATTTAAAAAATTGCAATACAATCCAAAGTGACATCAAAAATCCAAAATATAATGTTTATATAATGTGATATCAAGTATATTTTAAAATAAATATAATGTATTTTCGATTTGCGCTTGAGCGGTAAATAGTTTGGTGAGTTTTAATATTCGTAATTGTATTAGTAAAACAGTTACTCATTTAAAACTAAAACACGAATCTATGACTTTATTTATCGTTTAATGTTTTTCTTCTACGCCCACAACATCTTTCTGCTCTTGTTTAGTTGCGTAATTTAATTTGTTTATGTTGTAATAAGACAGCGCTGATAAAACGAATGATCCATAATTACCTATTACTAAATTGTATTGTATAATATCGAGGGATCGAAAGACTATTTAATTTTGGTTTAAACGATATTTTGCAACTTTACAGGAGAGTCATTTAAAGTTTTAAATTTCAAAGTAAAAATATAACAAAAAAAATTCAAAAATCAATCACAAAAAAAATACAAAAAGTTTCTTCAGTTATTTAAATGCAGTATTTAAATAACTGAATATACTTATTTGAAGTTCTATTAAAAACAGCGAACTGTTGATGTCAATACCGAATTAAACGCACCTATAATTACATGTTAAATGTATTAAGCGAGTATGTTGCTTAAACCAAATAGCATTTCACGCCTAGATATAAGTTGTAAAATTTATTATACAAATAAATAAAAAGTTCTCTTACATTTTATTGTTTATTTATACGCCACGTACGCTGTAAAGTGTTCGAAATATTGGCAATAACAGAATTAAAATAATAAACGGAATTAAAAAAAATTAAAAGTATTTTTAATCAGGTGTAAGGCTTGCGAAAATACTATAATAATTTATTCTATTCTATTAAAGTTTAGCTAAGTAGCAACTGGTTTAATAAATACGATATCAATCAACCACCGCACTTGGTAATATCCTATGTCGTATTTTAATCCAGATAAATTCTTTCCGTGGTTGAAAAATAAGTACGATGATTCCACAATGAATTAATGCACTCATACATTAAATGAATTAATTACACGCGTAGCGGAATCATTGAAATCCGATACGTGTGTTTGGTGTTCACTGCAGGAGCACTTCTGAGGGCGGCTTTGTGATATCCAATAACATCAATTAATAACAAATGTAAACAATTAAATGCTTTTCAATGATATCTAGCAGGGTTAATTAAACAGTATGTATATAATAATAATAACCGTCTTATATGATTTTAACATTTGAAATCTAAACAAGTTTATATAATCATCTACGTTACTGCAATGTTGTAAAATCATATTAAACGGTAGCAATGGAACTAAAAAAAACCCTAAAGCTTATAAAGTATTTTTTATAAAAAAAAATTAACTTCAAAATGACAAAGATGCTCCGTTAGCAAAGGTATTGCATAGAGAGGCAATCTAATTGTTCGATCGCATCGGTGACATTAAAACGAAATGCTTGCATTACATAAGAATGTGTTTTATTTTTCGCTTGTTCCTTCCTCAGTCATCATTCCGCTCGTCACTAAATATTATAAAAGAAGTTAAGCAATAAATAAAGTTGTCGTAGTCTAAAGGATAAGACGCCCGGTGCATATTCGTATCGAGCGTTGCGACCGTACCGACGCTCAGTCGTTGTCCTGTAAAACTGAGACTTAGAACGAATGTCTCAAGGTGGACTACATGAAAAAAACCTACTGATGAGCGTTCTTTCATTCGATTTTCAAGAATGTTTGAAGATTCTGTGTAAACTGACTGAAACGTGACGATGATTGTTCAAGGTGTCTGAATAATTCACGCTGATTGGAGTTTTCCTAACATGCGTCGCGTAGACCAATACAGTTTTACATAAAGTGCACAATCACAGAAATTGCTTTTAATCATAACTTTAAATTAAGTAAGTAGTTTTATCTGTAGTGTTAGTGGCATTCACATTTTTTCCTGACCTATTTGCTGGTAGCTTAAGAGGCTATTCCAGCTACGCGCGGACGGGTAGATGAGCTCACGGGTTCAACCTGAGAGAATTTGCTAACACTAGCCCTAGCTAGAGCAGTGCGTCGTAAAATCTACCACCCAATCTGAATCGCGACCCACTGAGAAGATCTGTCGAGAAATTCAGTTGGCTGTGCTTATGGGTTAGTTTGACGAGGACGAGGACCGGTGCTTGAGAGGCCTAAAAGCACCGAGAGTGAATCCGGTGCATCCGACAAGACATGTTTCGGGCGACGACGACCTTGCTTTGCCCCGTTGCGGCCGGATAAGTAATTAGCGGCGGCCACGATAAGATGGTTTTCGTGTCGCGCCGCTTTGTCGAAGTAACTTTCTGATGCTTCCTTAAGATACTATTATCTTACCTTAAGATACTAGTATCGAAGTTCACACTGTTGCCTGTGGGCTCCGGTAACTACTTAATGATAGACGAGTCATGAGCCCGTTGACCCATAAAGTGAAATAAAAAGATCCAAAGCTGACATTGGCAACTCAATTTTTTTTTTGAAATTATAGATAGGTGATTCTGCATACACAATCTATCATCTTAAAATAAGATTAGTATTGGTAATTACGAAGAGAAACAATACAAGTTAAATTAATTTGAAAAACATGAAACTGCTTCGTTAGGTAATAATTGTAACAAGATCGGGGTAGTGGACAGGGGTCGTCGCAACCGGATATCTTATTGGCAATCGCCAATCGGTGATTGGATTTGTATTAGTTTCTTCGATATCATTAGATATTCTTATGTCATTTATTTTAATTCAATCTAATAATCCTAGAGGCTTTTATGTAATTACAATTTGTTCACTGATGGATCACCGTTTTTTCGTACACTCCTACAACCTCACTGTCCAGTAGTATGTGTAAGTATATGTAGTGATTGCCGTCAATCACATGGACAAATTAAGTCGAATTCTCAATTACATTAGGTATAATAACGGCTACCCTTCGAAGAGGAACTTAGAAATAGACACGACGATAATCCTATCTTGAGCTGGTACTGATGTTAATGCTTTGACGTTTTGGGAGAGCTGAGTTATTATCTACACTGGTATTACTACAGATAAGTATAAACAATGGGTGATTAAGTTTTATAATATTATTAAGAACTACCCTTTATTTAAGAGTAGTAGATATCTAGTAGTACCTACCTAGTAGCTCGTGGTGGCATGACTAAATCATTAATAGTTTAATATTTGGAAAGTTTAGATTAATTTCTTAGGTATATTGTGGTGGACGAAAGAGCTATCGTTAACCACAATATGATATGTTGGACATTCTACGAGGAGGATACTGCTTGCAAGTAAATTTAATACGTCATTTCTTGTTTATATAACAAAAATTATAACGATATTTAAGGGTAAAAATCTAAACTGACTTAGCTTGTGTGCTATTCTAGCCTATAAAGTGCCTACTATAAATCATCAAAATCTATCTCATTCCAAAGTTAGTCGGAAATTTTTTATCGCCTGCTTAAACTGATTACTAAGAATAATATTAATTATTTTAAAACATTTAGATTTTACAATTCTTAAATGTTAGAGAGTCAATAGTTTTCTAGTTAATACTCATAAAAACATTTCTTCTTTGACTGGCGACATCAAAAGCATAATCCACAATAGATATGTATAAAAAAACAGTTAAATTTGATCTCTCTAATGTATCACTTTACCATCCATGAAAAATATAACTTTTTCAATAGAAACTGTTATACTCGTGAAGCCGCGGTTGCCGCCCGCCCACATCAGTGTCCACCAATGGACGCTCGGCTAGGGCGGAGCATTCCAGGCGTGAATTAAACTTTAAAACTTCTTGTTACACATTTATCCCATCAATCTCAGTAGGGATTTCAACGGGGGAACATGAGTGGAGCTGTCACGCTTGTAGTCCCCAATCATTGTGGCTGATTTATGTTTTGAATATCGAGAGACCTGACAATAGCGATGCAAAGTGAAATAAGTGAAAATAACAATAGCACTCGGAAGGCGCTGAGGACACCGAAATGCGCTCGTTGCCGGAATCACGGAGTAATCTCGTGTTTGAAAGGACACAAGCGGCTGTGTCGATGGCGGGATTGCCGTTGCCCTGGTTGTCTTCTGGTGCTAGAAAGACAGCGAGTCATGGCTGCTCAGGTTTGTATTTGAAAATATTGTATTACTCGTTTATGTTATGGAAAAATAGTAAGTAATTTTTTTACATTTTTCTAAATTTTAATACAGTAGTGGAGATATTCAGATATTCTTGGAATGTAGCGTTCTTGGTCATTTAGATAATGGTATTTGCGAAATAAACTAAATAATAAGCTAGAGTGTTTTCGAATGTTAATAAATACTTATATAATTTAATATTTTAATCCTGACAACTGTTTGGCAAAATAACCCAGCGTAATTTATGAGTGAAGCTAAGATACTTCTGAGATCCTTCTCGCATGAGGCGGGGAAGTTTGACCGACCAACGATCGACAAGTCTAGCTGTGAGGGCAGTTGATTGCTGTCAGGATAAACTCATAGCCTTCATCCTGCGGGTGTTACTACGCTTACTCGAGGCGACGATAGATTTTAGTGCACATGCTCAAATTCTATCTTAGGGCAAGACGACAGAGGAAGGTCAATCTCAAGTACTTTAAAGCCTGCTTAAATTACATAATTAAAAATCCTAAATAATTTAATTTTTGAGCGAGTCTTACAAGCGTCGCAAAGCGTTAGATTTTAATTCTCCCCAAGACAATCTAGAAACCGCGGATAACTTCCTCTCCCTCGGACGTAGAACACTGCAACGTCTTCCAACAAATACCATACAATGACATGTTATATACAAAAACTTTTCTTTATTTATTTCTGATGAAACAATAAATCGCAAAGTCCATTATTTCATTTCTTTTCTTGCTCCAAGTGTTCGCTTATGATCAGACAATTGCTTTTTCCTCACAACTGTTAATTTATAGTAAATATTATTACATCATAAATAAATCAAAAAATTTGTTTTTATATCCTTCGTAGAATATTAAAGCTTTTCAATTCATTCAGGTCGCGCTTAGGCGACAACAAGGGGCTGGTGGTCCAGAATCGCGCAATAGCGAGGCTGCGGCACTGGCAGCTCGCAAGCGTGCCTACCGTGCAAGGCTTCGTTGCATGCAGATGTCGAGGACATATACAGTACAACCCCCTAATTTCGGTAAGTACTATCCCTTTCATTGTTATTAGCCGAGTTGTGCAGTCGAATTTAAGGCCCACCTTATGTAAGATCGTCATCAACATTGGGACATCAGGTCGCTGTATTAACAACGGCCATTATATCCCTAAACCATAAAGGCATTATTTGTTTCATGACGGAAATAGATAGGACAATGCACTTATTATGCTAATCCGTGAACCCATAATACACTATTACTACAACCATGACAAGTAAACTGAAACTAGGTAAGAAAATAAGGTGAGAGGTAGATAGGTAAAAACAGCGGAAGGTTGTTTGGCCAGTAGTAGAAACAACTTTAACTCCAGGTGTCACCCGTACATCTGAACCTGTGATCATGATCCCTCGGCTTTTTTTTTCAATTTTCAATTATCAAGACATTGGTAGTTAATGATTCTAATAGGCAAACGTATTGCAGAACGCCCTTAGGTTCGGTGTTGTGACGATTTATGCAGGGCAAGAGCTGGATGAGAGAAGCCGAGGATCGTTCTCAGTGGCGTGTAATTGGAGAGGCTTAGCTGTGGACTTCTATAGACTGATTATATATTATGATATGATCTTAATTATTATTATTTTTCCCTACCTATTCGCTGATAGCCTAAGAGGCTATTCCGGCTACGCCCGGACGAGTAGGTGAGCTCATGGGCTCAACCTGAGAGAATTTGCTAATAATAGTCATAGCAAAAGCAGTACTTGCAGAATCTACCACCGAATCGGAATCGCGACCCACTGAGAAGATCCGGTGAGAAACTCAGTAGGCTGTGTCTATGGGTTAGTTCGCACGAGGCCTGAGATCAGTGCTTGAGGGTCCTAAAACCACCGAGAGTGAATCCGGGAAATCCGACGAGACATGTTTCGGACGACGCAGCCACCGTCGCGACTGGCGGCCTTACGTTACCCCGTCGCGGTCGAATTATAATTTGCGTAATTACTGGTGGTAGGACCTCTTGAGTCCGCACGGGTAAGTACCATCGCCCTACCTATTTCTGCCGTAAAGCAGTAATGCGTTTCGGTTTAAAGGGTAGGGCAGCCGTTGTAACTATACTGAAACCTTAAAACTTATATTTCAAGGTTGGTGGCGCATTTACGCTGTAGATGTCTATGGGCCACGGTAACCACTTAGCACCAGGTGGGGCGTGAGCTCGTCCACAAAGCTAAGCAATAAAAAATAAAAAATCTTATTTCATTAAGATTTTTTATTTTTTATCAGCAACTTCGATAAAGGCCGGAAAGCCGTTTTCAAATCACAATAGAATCAATTTTCGAGCCATACTTTTCAAATTACAACGTTTCTGTTTATTGTGGTCGAGTGCAAGGATAGGGCATCGTCCACGCCACTCGGGCGCTTTGTTATTGTTGTAACCGAGCCGACACTGTCGAGTGTTTCGTTTCTCATCCGTGAAACGCTAAATGCGAATTAGCTGGATAAATATTTATTTAAGAACATCGAGAGTGAGTTAAATTTGTATATTTTGAAAATGAGAGTGGATTGTCAGTCTTCTTATTTCGAAAGGGATTTTGTTCAAATGCCTTCTATAATAATAAGTTATGGGTTACAGCGTGGTATACTTCAGCTACTTAAGTAATAAATAGCCATTGTAGTTCAGTAATATTTAACAATGAAAAAAGGCTTTAAATATATTTTTGATTATATTTAAATAGGTTTCATCGGTAATTGTGGTATTTCAAACGTCGGATATAATAAAAAGAAAAAAATTCATTTATTGGATTATTCCGTAAAAGTATTTTTAACATTTTGTCTGAGTTATCTCGAAAGAAGATGCCTATTCAATAGAATAATAGTAATTTCTAAAAAATAAAGTAAATTTTAATTAATTATAAATTACAATAAAATGAAAAAATATATTATACAATCGGCCCACACATGAGAATTGCTAACACTAGCCCTAGCAAGAGAAGTGCTTCGCTGAATCTACCACCAGTTCGGAATCGCGACCCACTGAGGAGATACTGCGAGAAACTCAGTGGACTGCGCCTAATGGCCAGCTTGCACGTCGAACTTATTCGAACGATTCAACTCGACGAGTTCAACCAAAACAGTGACCGGTGCGTGGAGAGCCTAAAAGCACGAGAGTGGATCCGGAGGATTCGATAAGACATACTTAGGACGACGGCGGCTTTGCGTTGCCCCGTCGTCTGGGTTGGTTATGAAACGACCACACACAATGCACGTTTGTTCGAATTACATCGATATATTACCAGTGGTAATATATCGATGTCGAATCCTGAAACTCGCACGCACACACGTATAACATAGAAAGAGACAGAGTGATGGAAAAATAAAGTTGTTAAAGGGAATATATCGCCTAACGCTAATTCATTACGAGATTATTACTAGTTAATTACTACTACTATCCACCTTCGTCACAAAATTGATTAGTTTTCGGTTGTTCTCTAATTGCCATCATCATATAAATAAAATGTAGAAAAGCTTAAGTTTTAAATGCTAACATGAAACTATAACCCAATTGTTACACTATTGCATTCATTAGTGGGGAACGGGGCGGATTTATTTGTCCATTTTAGTAAAAAATCGTTATAATCAGGAAACGGGAGCATCAATTCGTGAATGTGGAATATAAAATGCGGTCACTAATCTGGAACCGATTCATACCAAGTAAAAAAGCCGAATTAAAATAATTTTATTCAATTAAATATTTGTACGGTACCATTGTAGCATTTTTTTATTATCATGCGACGTTTTTACGATGAAAATACACTTTCGTAAACTATATACTTGGAATGTCTCACAAGCAAAAAAAAATAGAGCACTACCGGCGCGACGCAATAAAATCTGAATGTCTGTTGAAAATGTCACCGCTTCATTACAGAACAAAAGCAGTCATCCAACACTCAGTAACATTTCACTGTCTATTAAAACATAAAAAAAGACTAAAATTTCTTTCAACTATTTTTACGGCCACTAAAAAAGTGTGAAGATTGTTTTACAACAGAACGTAGAGGCGGCTCTTTGTGCAAGTGTCGGGTTACAGCGATATTGTTGACTGTAAACATGTCTTTCCGTCCTGCTGAGTGATAGCACAGCGGGTGCCAAACGCCATTCATACTACTAATTTTTTGTTGGCAATGACACAACAATAATCCCTATTTAAAATAATGATATTTTACTGACATCACTTATAAAACAGACTATCGAACAACGATTCGAAATTCGGTCAAGTGCAGTCATGCAAGAATCATAAGAATAAACACTAACGTCAAAAACTGTTTTTAGATATCAGATATACCTAATATTTAACATTATAAATCACTAGTAACCTAGAGTAGCCTATTGGGTATTATACTTGCCTAGTAATATTTTTTTACAATTTGTTAGTAATTAGTAATTGTTAAGAATTGGTGTTATATCGGATAATATTACCTTTTTTAGGTTTTTTTATTTTTAACTAATTTTACTTAATTTATTACCAACTATTTTCGCATTCGAATCGGAGAACATGATTGGTTGACGATCGAAATAGTCTATTTCTTTCTAGAATTTTTTTTTTTGTCTTGTCTAGATTGCTCAATATAATTAATTAAGTCTTTTAATTAATAATTTTCTATTTAATTGATAATTAAACAAATTCAATTCATCCATTATTTGTGAATTACAATTTTGGCACTTTTGGTAAAAATTAATGATCAAAATGATTTAATCAATTTATTTCCTTGGACATTTAAAATATTAATCGATTTTTCCATATTTTGGAATTAAATAAATTTAATTAGTTTTTTTTATGTAAAATAATTATGAATCACCATTAGTGCAAAATGTTAGAAAAAAAACAAATATTTATTTATGTTTTTGGAATACATGATGAAGCTTCTGCAATAAATTAGTTATTTTAATTTTGAAAAATAAAATATATAAATTATAAGTTTAGGTAAAATTCCAGTATTGGGGCGGATTTTTTTCCGGTGCCCAGGAGCGGCATTAAGTGTAAATCCGGCCCTGCAAACAGTTTCACTTTGAATTTGTTATTCAATGGATAAAAATATTTGATTTTATATCTTACTTTCATTCACTAATTCATTTATGAGCAAAATTTATCTGCACTAAGTTTTAGCATTTAACTAACTTTAAATAAAAAAAACCATGCAGAAGACTAGTAGTTTGATGAGTATATTACATTAATATTATTATCTATCATTATAACTGTCTATACATTTTATTTGTTATTCCCACTGACAAACAAATTTTTATTTAAAAAAACTGATAAAGACTTATAAAGGGTATCATTGTTACATAATATATTCTATATTTTTTTATTGAAATAGGAGGCAACGAGATACTATTCCCAAACGACCCTGCATGGAATGAGCGAGTACGCCGGCGCAAGGCTTTCGCAGACGCAGAACTGGAGCGCGGTGTCGGGGGTACGAACATGGCGGCACCTCCCGCGGCGCTGCTCTGCAGGAACCTCCTAGCGGCTCTCCTCACGACCTATCAACCGGCAGTACAGGTTCCGCCGCAACGACAGAAGCTATCATTCTCCATAGAATCCATTATTGGGGTACAATAGACTAATAAATATGTCTAATGTTTAGAGAGAACAATGTAACTTTTTGATTGTATCATTGTGACTAGATATATTCGCATTCAAAACTATCCATTCTATTTTGAATAGTAATAATCAATATTTAAAAGGGTAAATACACAACAGCTATGTACCAATTTGTCTTCTGTTTGTCAACCAATTTCCTTTTCGTTTTTTTCTGTTTAGTAGCTATTACCAAACTTTATTAAGTGTTACTACAATATGATTGTTTTTTTTCTGAAAACCAAAAGGGAAAATGTTGTACATACGTAAAATTAATCAAGCTTTGTATTTATTTCTATGGTTATGATCTAATTTCGATCTTTTAGATATAGGTGAGCACTAGTAATAATAACATAGCTATTTATTCAAAACATATATTATAAAGATTAAAGCAAGAAAATAAAGAAAAATATCGAGACTGAAAACGTTACTGGCTCAGAAATATGCCAAATAGTAACGAATCAATCGGTACTGCGGCGCTATCATCCGCCGGCGCTCGCGGAGAAACGTACGCACAAACATCGGACTATTTCACTATTCGTTTATCAGTATAGCACTAATAGTGACATATCTTACGGAATCCCCAAAGGACTCTGCAAATGGATCGCTAAGTTTCTGGATAAACGAAGCATCACGGCCGTCGTAGACGGCTGCTGCTCTGATACCATCACCATTAATACTGGCATTCCACAAGGTTCGCTGTTCTCCCGCACGCCTTTCATCCTGCATACCTATATTAGATTATCTATTGATGGTATACATTCGTATGCCGATAGCAGTACGGAGGCTGCGTGGTATATCGACAATCAGTCTCTCTCGGAGCGTGGTGCAGAAGAGACGATCAACTTGTATCTGAAGTGGATAACTCTCTGGAGCGAGTTTCCGAATGTGGCAAATTAAATTCAGTTCACTTCAACCCATTAGACACAAGTTCGGACATTCACTGTGAAGGACCCTTTTGTCAGGGCGGCGCAGTCCCAGTGTATTCTTGCTACCTTCCATAAGTATTTGAATACTGGGTCTGATGTTTCGAGCGATGTTTAATATCCGAGTCATTTGGAGGGCACTTATCCGACCGCGACGGGGCAACGCAAAGCCGCCGTCGACCAAAATATGTCTTGTCCTATCCACCGGATTCACTCTCGGTGCTTTTAGGACTCTCAAGTATCGGTCACCGCCCTCGTCGAACTCGTCGATTACGACAAGCGAACTAACCCACAGACACAATCCACTGAGTTTCTCGCCAGATTTTCTCAGTGGGTCGCGATTCCGATCCGGTGGTAGATTCTGCGAAACACTGCTCTTGCTAGGGCTAGTATTAGCAAATTCTCTCAAGTTGTACCCATGAGCTCACTTACCCGTCCGGGCGTAGCTGGAATAGCCTCTTAACTCTACCAACGAATAGGTAGGTAGGAGAAAAAAAAATTGGAGGGTAAAGTGAAGTTGGAGTCAAGGATACTGAGAATCCTGAATAGAGCGAAGCGGTACTTCACGCCTATACAAAATACTTTTGCTTAACAAAGCACAAATCCGGACTCGTTCTTACTCCCTCGCTCAAGGCCGGGGCTCCTGAATATCAGCTACTTCCATTTAATTCCATATAAGAGGGCCGTTCGGACTGTCGATAATCCCATTGTCACGAATCGTTTGAAACCTCTGGGTCTACGTAGGTTAGGTTCTCTCTCTATTCTATACCATTTGTTACATGGTGGTTCATTCACGGTGAGTTTCCAGAGATATTTTTTGCTACGTACCATCCGGCTCAGAAATGAATTCACCTCCAGCGTTTCCCGAGCGCTATGGACATCTCCTACTTCAATCAAGGTTTACGAAGATTAATCAACTGTGGACAGCGGCTTGGCTCTGCTCTTGTCATTGCTGACGCCCATCAACGACAGTAACCATTCACCATTAGCTGGCCCATGAGTTACCTAAAGGGTAACAAAAAAAAAATGTTTTTCAAGTCAGTTACATAGCTTGGAAGATTAATAAATAATACCTATAGGTTCTCGACTTGGTATACCGTCCTAAGAGGCGCAATCTTGTTCATTATCATTTTAAGGATTCACTTTGAAAACGAATAATAAATAAAAGTCTCTGTAGAACAATGAGTAGTTTATTAACGAAACATAGTTTTGTTAATTATTTCTATTGTGAGGTCATTTTAATACACTCTCCTTTAAACTTTTACAAACAATGTGGTCTCATGTCTATTATTAAAGTACTAATATAGAGATTATTGAAAACGCTGGTTCGCAAAATTATCCCTCAAATATTTGCGTTTGAACAAATTAGCTCTCACATGTTTTTAAATAAGGTAAAAGTACCAACTTAGAAACAATCGAATACGAACTAAAATAAATCGTTTCATAACAATCTATATGGTTCTCAAAGGCAAATTCAAGTGGAGATTAGCCACCAAAAAGCCAATATGTTATTTAGACTATAAGCCTGCCGCTTAACTGAGTTGTTTCCAGAGTTAAAGTGCAATCCGGGAAGGGTCTAACAATACTAGAAGAGTCCTCAAGTGTCATCCGAAATCAAACATAAAATACATAACATTCGGTTTGAAGGGTGGGGCAGCCGTTATATACTGACCTTAGAACTAATATCTCAAGGTGGGTGGCGGCATTTACGTTGTAGATGTCTATGGGTTACGGTAACCACTCATCACTAGGTGAGCTGTGAGCTCGTTCACCCATCCAAACAATAAAATAATAATAAATAAATAGTAATTTCCGAACTGTACTTTTCTGTACAGTAGCTTATTTGTCATTCTTTTCCGAATTTTCGATACACAAACATAAAAATATATTAAAGCGTAGTATGACTTACGAAGAGGTTAAATACATTCGTAGTAAATAAACATGAACAAAACCGGACGATGGCAACTAAACAAAACATTGAGACAAACAGGTATTACGAATATCGAATAATTGCAATAATAATTTTCTAATAGTTTGCATATTAATTCAATTTTACTTCCATCATAATATAAAATCGATTGAGTTTACTAGAATATTGACTACCGTCAGAATAATCAGTTGCGGAGCGTTTTCATTTACAGTTTTACGTTCAACAAGAATGGGGCGCCCGGGCGGTTTGATTAATAAATAAATATTCACGAGTTAGAAAAGCTGATTATGTTCTCTCACATTGCACAATATACATATTATAATCGGGACTGTTAAATAAGTATTATTTTAGATCGCAAATCAAATATGTTTGATCTGGTTTTGTGATATGTTTCATTTCTCGGTTAATAATAATATTTATGGTAAGAGCTCTTATTCGCGGGTCATATGTTCCGTGAACATGCCGCAAATACAGAAACTGAATAAGGGAAAGGGAAAGCGCATTTACAAGGGATATTCGGTTGGATACCTGCATATTGGAATCCTTTTTTTTTCCCTTGTAGGCAGACGAGCATACGGCCCACCTGATGGTGAGAGGTTACCGTCGCCCATGGACTTCATGTCAAGTCCATGGGCGTCCAATGTGCGTCCATGAAGTCCAAGAGCCAAGCCGCTGCCTACCAATATGTATGAACCGATGTACCAATTAGATCTGCGAATAAAGAAATTTATCGCGAATAAAGGAGCTTTAGCTGTATTAACAATTTTGACGTAGACGGCTCCGTCGAATCTCGGGTCAGCTACAATATACTGTTCCACTTTTATGTATTTTAGAGAATTTTAAATAAATGTAACATAGATTACAAACTAATGTTACAATATTGAGCAAATAGGTTGCGTTTAAAGTAAAAAATATATTTGTATTTAAATGTACCAAAACTTACGGTTACTGCAGTCATCTCAGAAAGCAACTCAATCAATCGGTAGGCCTATATGTGTGAGTAGCCAAATGTCGAGCACGAATAGAATAATTACTGTCACGTGTACTCAATAACATAAACGAACATTTTACAATAGAAACATTTTTATTTGTATTTATTTTCATGTTATATATACATACTATTGAATTTATGAAAAATCTTACGGCGTGTCACATAGTGAAACTAATAAGGTCACAACAACATTTTGCGGGTTCAATACGTCCATTGGTACAAATACGATATGGTTTGATGAAGGTAAAATATTACGAAACTCATTCGGGTCATGTACAGAGTACATGTGGTCACACAGCCGAAAGCATCGAGAGATGTTCAAAAAATAATTCCTTGTCATTTGAAAACCATATCGTTTTCAATTCCACATAGTCTCAAACTGTGAGAGCTCTATATATATATTTTAAGTAACACTAACTAGGTGGTATAAAATATTTCTTTTAAACGTTTTCAACGTTCGCCACTTCAATGTAACATTGAGAAAAACGTAATACACAGAATGAAGTAATGATGTGATTTATAAAGTATAACTACATTTTTTTTATATAAATAAATAATATTATGCGTCTGTATAATCAGATAAACTCATGTTTCATTAAAAAATATAACTATTAAAAAATAATAAACAATATAAGGATGTTTTATTGCCAAATATCATTACAGGTTTTCATTGGTGACATGCCAACACTGGACTGTATATACTGTGGATTATTTATTTTGTAATCTGTAATATAAATATATTTATATCATAATTTAAATAAAAATAGCATACATTTGAATTAAACATACCGATCAGCAATAATAAATATATAATGCAATTTTAAACATTAATAATACATAATAAAATATCATTAACATTTTGTGAAGGCATATCAACAACGCGGTTTACATTATATTGCATGTTTACATATTTCACATATACTTTAATAATATGCACAACACAAAATCGAAGTACTACGCGCGACGCAAAGTTCAATTATATCGACATTATACATCACAAAAATCGTTCACACGACAAGACTACATATAATTATAAGATTTCAATAACATATTTTTATGCCTCAAGGAAGGGAGTGCCCCACGATGCCGCCTCAACCACTCAATCATGCAGCCACTTATTAAAACTATTATCACTGTTTCTTTTCAGAGAAAAAAAAACCTATTTTTTTTTATCGCGACGATAAAAACCAACTAAGCCTTACTATAAAAATTACGAGCAAACCCGTAATACTTTGTAAAAATCGATTCTACTTAAAAAATAAACAATGTATCTCAAATTTATATTTAAAAAAAGAATAATAATATATAATACGCATCACTATTTTTATTCGATATGCCGCAGGGCGTACCGAGAAGCCGGAGTGACGACCGCGACGTCTCCGCGCGGCCTCGTTGGCACGTGACAAGGAACGGGACTAGACAGGACTCGGGATAGGAACTGCGGGGGATTTCAAAGGACCGGGGCCGCGCACAGCTCGCAACGAGTGTGCTCTACGATCTATAGCGCTCTTTAAACGATCAAATTGTTTGTCATCGGTCGCGTTTCCGATCCGGTGGTAGATTCTACGAAACACTGCTCTTGCTAGGGTCAATGTTAGCAACACTCCGGTTTCAGCCCCGTGATCTCACCTACACACGTTAGGGTGAAGCTGAAATAGCCTCTCAAGGCTATCAGCATAGGCAGGAAAAAAAAACGTTTGTCAAGTTTTACGTGTTTGTCTAATTATTTGACAGTGTGCAGCTTTGTTTGACGCATTTGTCAGTCAACGTGTTTAATGGAAATCTTGATTGACGGCGTGTTTGACAAACAAGTTTGAACGTGCATGGGGGGCGGGGTGTTTGTCAAACAAAATTTCCGTCGTTGCTCAACACGACATCTTGCTACCCCGCAAGGAGTAAACCGAATCTACGGGCAAGTTAACTAACTTGTTTGATCTTTAAGTCTGATCGTTTAAGCTATTGTTTGATGAAAACGTAAAGTTTGATAAACAAATTTGATCGTTTACAGGCCGCTTATGGAGATGTTGAGAATTCTTCGAAATAATACTAAACTAATACGACTAATCTACTAATAAATCTGCTATGGGAGGTTACTTACAGCACGAAAAACCATACCAGGTGGTATCAGTGTCTATTGCACTCTGATGGTGATATTTGACATGATAATGAAATGTCCACTTATGATTATGAATAGTTTCGAAATGTTGTCAACATCCCCGAAATGTTAGAGGTTTATGCGATCAAACAATATTTCAGAAGTGTCAATGATAAATTCAATCGTCTCAACAAACAATACTATAATTTTGACGAATCGGAATGTGACATTTTTTTCATATCCCCGAAAAACCACAATGTTACTCTGAACACTAACGCTATGATAGCACTTTGTAAAATAAACTAACGTTCACACGAACTACAAAATTTTCAGATCAATCATCTGAAAGAACTAAATGACGTATCATAATAACAAGTGTTTTAAAGTCAGACTTTTAGTTTTTCATTTATAAAACAAAGAAAAATAATAACAATTTTTTTTACTTGAACATAATAAATATACATGGTATTTACACATACATAATAATATATAAATATATAATATAATTAAATTTGTAAAATATACACGTCAATAGTATCGTTTATAAATCGAACGAGTCGTCGACGTTACTCTACATATTCGCATTACAATCTAGTCGAGTTCAACACGGGATGGGCGAGTGCAGTCAGTGCGGCGACCCGGCGAGCGAGTGCGGCCAGTGCGGCGACCTGGCGGGCGAGTGCGGCCAGTGCGGCGACATGGCGGGCGAGTGCGGCCGGCGTCGCTCACACAAAACGATCATCGAAATAAGAATACTATTTGGTATGTCACATAGCGAACACCTAGCCACCGTAAGTCTATCAAAAAGCTGTATATCTACATTCGATACATGCATACATATACACGTACATATCATATTATATTTAAAATAAATCACAATCACAGTTTACATAAATTCTCGATTTCACGAAGTCTTGTTCATCGAAAGAATACATTATTTAAAACGTAATATTTTATAGCTCTAAATTAATAGAATATAATGTAAATGTAGCGGAGGAGAGAGTAAATGCTGATTATGAACGAATAAAAATTAGACATCGGAAGATAAAAATTTACAATTTGCAACAAAAAATTTAGTGTTAGAAACAAGATAGATTACGTGCAACGTGTTTATAATATTGCCATTTTCTAAAATGGCTTGTTACATTTACATATAATTACGTCGACGACGCCGACCATTAGAGCGATTGCACGAGTCTTCAGGAAGGAGCTAATTGCATCGAGCGAACACGTCCTACTCCGACACTACATAAAGGATGTTTAAGTTTTCATTGTGTACAAAAGCTGCTCTCTATCTCTGATAATTATACAACGATCAGATATTTAGAGATATACAACTTGATACATTTAATAAAAAGTTTTAATCGAAAGCATTTTACAATAAAATCATTGTGCGAGACATTCAGACATATTATTGTTATAATTATTATAGCTTTACATAACTCTTATATGGCCTTTGCACAAAATATTTAAAAAAATATTATTACATTTTAATTTCATTTCACATAGAGCATTTTGCAGTTGTCACAATAAAAATACTTAGATATTAAATTTTGATACAAAATAGCCATAAGAATTCTAATTTAAAAAAAAAAGAAAATATTTTTTTATTGTTATCCATGTTTTATGACCAAAATGGTAAACGCGAGCTTAAACGGTAGAAATAGTCAAACTTATGTCTACGACTCGCGGAACCCGAAGAAAGTACTTGAAAAATAATATAAATTTCAATTTTATTTGCAACATGCTTTGAACTTTGAAAAATGAGCAACGAGAGCCAGGGGTGGGCTCACTGTTCTTGTATAATATATTATGTTCGCCATAAAGGCTTAAAATTAATTTATATATGTTTTCCGCAGATAGTATACATAATACATCGAACAATGAATATTATACATTCACTAAATTTCCAATTAACGGAAATATAGGTTTCTGTTACTTGATTGATACTACTTGTATGTGTCTTTGTGTACGTAAGCCAGTCTAGCTCTCGTGAGCTGATGTCCCAAATTTACAAAAAAGTTAAAATTATTAACAGACCAATACTATTGTCAAAATATCACACTAAAATCTACAATATGCGTACTGGCCTTTTTTATTTTCAATATTTTGGCAGTATGCATTCTAAAATTCCAAACGAATAATTAATAAAAATCACAAATTTGAATCGTCCAACGGGACATCAGCTCTACTCGCGCAAAACATAAGTCAAAACAATCACGATGCGATCTCAGCATCGCCGTCGTTCTGTTGATCGAAGCCACACGTCAAGATGTCATCGACCTCAAACATCTCCAAACAACACCGCGATTAAAACAAATCGGCAAAGGGAACCTAAAACTAAATGCCGATCTGACGCGCCGACAGCTGGCTCGAAGCATAACAGGGCACCGGGGCGTGCACCCTAGATGCCGCACATGGCCGACAGCCGCGCGCTCAGCTGCACGGGGAACTGATCCGTGAAGCGGCGCCAGTTCTCGTCGCCCACCTGGTTTTTGAAGCCGTGCAGGATCTCCGTGAACATGTCCTTGAGGTCGTCCTTGGGATGCGACCAGGAGGCGACGGCGTCGCAGAAGAACAGAAAGTCGGGCACCACTCCCGCCGGATTCACTTGGATCATCTGACAGATGCCGCGGAACGCAGAGTCCTTCTCATCGTTGTCTCGGATGTTCCGCAGCGACGTGCACCTTGAACATTACAACTCTTCCATTTTAAAAACGACCGCGTTGTGTGTAGGTGATAATTCGAAATTAATCACATTTCTTGTTCTGATTGAATCATATATATAATTTTATTTTTATTTTTAATAAATATATTTTACTCTCGCGTTAAAAACTTATTTATTTAAGAATTCGAAGTATCACCTAATGCACAATATAGAGTGAAAAAATGAAACTATAAGTTGAAAAACAAAGCAAATCCTCATTTAAATCATCTAATCTCATGGTATTTTTCCTTGTAGTGTTGTATGCTCTATATAAATATATGATTAGCCCAAACTGTAAGCCAAGACATAAAGCAACATACTGTTACTGTTGGCACATCAATTAGTCAGGATAAAAAATGAGCAAAGAACGGTGATTCTTAGATTTGTTAAATTTATAGTTAAATTATTATCTCAAATACCCACTGAAGGCATTTAAGATCTAGTGAGTGAAGAACCGCTTTCTTGCTGTAACCGGGTTGTCTTGCAGTTTGGTTAGGTAGTGTTGGATATATTTAGCAACTTATACACATATATATTTATTTATATATATATATTATAGAAAGCGGATGGTGTTCAACGTACACGTATAAGAAACATCACTGTAATCAATACAATAAAGTAATACCACCCAGAAAAGAAGGGAGTAGTAGTATAGACAGATAGTGTGGCCTTTTCATATTTTTTTCTTATGATCAACGTCAAAACATCCATGCTAGGAAAAAAACAAATTAGAACAACGGATATACATAAAATAATAAGTAAAAAGCATGAACAAACACCATCCACAATCGAAATAATATCGGTTAATAACTTATTAATTAAAATTAATAATTTAAAGTAATAATAAAAAAAATGACTACAGACCACTGGCGTACAAATTGATGTAATACGGGTGCGACGTCGTGGGGGCACACATAACCTAGCCGACCGATAGTAATCGCTACACGCCACGACATACCGAGAACAAAACCAAGAAAACAAATCAACAAACCATTCAAAACATACTTAAATTACATAATTTAATAGCAACAAATTAGTGTCACAAATGGAAAAAACGTCAAACAATTTTAAGGCTGTCCAATTCTAATAAACAAAATTAAAAAAAAAGAACATTTAAATATCTAAAGATGGTCTAGTTACTGAAAATATAGTTTTTTTTTTTTTTTTTTTTAATTTAAAAGTAAATCAATATTATTAAGTAAAATTTTTAGAGAAAATGAGTATCTTCTAGGCCATCTTCTAGATGAGGCTCACACTTGAGTTTTCGGATCTACATAGGTGGTTGGTTATATATTTACATCATCAAGAAATAAAACTAAATAATTTATAATAGTTATAATATAATAAGGCAATATTCATTAAATATAACACGATATTTTATGTTATTGGTCAGTATTTCTTTTATATTTATATCGAAAAATATAGCTTTGGTTACAGCTCCCAGAGAATATTGTAAGCCTTAATGAACGAAAGCAATGACTGATTGTTGTGAATAATTAAATAAAAACAAATCATATTTAAATTAAATTTGTTTGTTATAATATTTAAATACATACACATAGTATGCCACAGGAGAGTAAATAGATATAAAGCAGTGACTTATTTGTAAACATTTAGGGCCATTACTCAACATACGCAAATAATTTGCAAATAAAATAAATTAAAACATTTCATTTGCTAGCAACCAACAATATATAACGCACTGGGAATGTCTTTCGGGGGCATTGTTATTGTTGTCTATATTATAAATTGAGTATGGGCATCACTTACCTGTGTTTTCGAGGAGAGTTTTTGGTGTGTTAGGCCTATTGATGATTTCAACTAAATGTTTAAGTACTAAGGGAATATACTTCGATGTTTCTTGACCTGAAATATAAAAAAATTAAAAAGAAATTACAAGATGTTGCAAAATATTGTTTAAATCTTAAATATATGCAGAAACTATAATGTTGTAAATTAATAAATAAACATTATTTTTACGTCTCTTAAGCGAATAAGTTATCAAAAAATTTGAATAAAAATTATTAACATCAGCCTGATTAGAAAAAAATGTTTGACAACAAAAACAAAGCTATTGTATTTTTTTTCCTGCAAATAGTAACAACATTAAAAAAATGTCAAGAATATGTATAAGCGCATTTTCTTAAATTATCTTATTGCAAAGAAATCTTAATTAATTTATTTTAATTATTTGCATGCCAGTCAAATTGAATAAAAGGTACCCACCTAGTTTAATACTAATTTCGCCTATAGCCCAGGTAGCATTATTGCACACAGATATAAGTTCAGGATTGAGATTTGCTCCGAGAATGGGTAAAAATTCTGGTATGTACGGTAGGACGTGTTGGAAACACGCTTTTGTGAGATCACCGAGTAACGCGAATGAAGACTGACGAACCTGTAATACAGTTTTGCAATTAAATTTTATTTTTATTGAATATCCTATTTGAACTTCCGTAGAATAGTCCCCTCATAAAAATAAAAAAAAAATTGTTTACAGATTTCACACATTAGTTGTTTATATTTTAAAAATCTACTCTTGGGTAGCCATTGCATAGATTCCGTTTAGTGTCGAAAAGCACTATTAGTCTTTATTGCTAGATCCTACAAACTGTTAGAACTTATAAAAGATAGACAATCCTCTTTTCTAATCACCTAATTACAAGTTATGTGTCTCAGTCTAAAGAGTACTGTGTGGAGTCAATTATAAATTCACTCTCACATCACAGGGTCCACAAAAACCAATGTTAGAGTTCAATAGGATGTCTAAAGTGGAATGGACTTTTCCTGACTCAAACCTCTCATATCTTGAGGGACAAATAAAAATTTTTATTATTACTCATGGAGTTGAACAAAAAATTTAAGCTAATTTCTTTAGCTGATATTTGGATAATACCAAACAATCCAGCCACATTATATTTAAACAGGTATACCTTATACATATATACAGATATATAATAATTACCTCAGGCATAGGGTCTTGCATACACTGATAAAGTAGCTGCATTAAGTTTGAATTTAGAACCAGTCGCTCGATATGTCCATCTAATCCTTCAGCCAAGCCACTCAACAAGTCCAGTGCAACAATCATGAATTCTTTGTCCGGGGCTTCAAACTGCTCAGGACTTTGACTGTTTGCCTGTTTAAAAATAATATTCACTTATACTGCCATTATTCAAAATATTTTTTCAAGATATACCAAAACTTTGTTGAGAAAACTGTGTATTTTGATTAATTTTAAGGAAGAATGAAGTATGTAAAGCAAATTACAAAGATTTTTTTCGTTTTTCGCAAGCAAATTTACTTCAACACAGAAAAAAGTATAAGTAGTAACTTACAATGTTTTGATTTAATGTCTGTTCTATTAAGGAAACACATCTCCTGAACACAGGTTCACAGTATGGCAAAAAACCGGACTGTAGAGCTGTAGCTACGGATGATAAACACTGAAAATAAAAAGATCGATATAGTTTTGTTAAATACCACTTATAATTTAATGATACAAAAGAGGAAGTGTGTGGTGTGTGTGTGCATGTGGGTGTGGGTGTGTGTGCATGCGTGTGGGTGTGTGTGTGTACTAGTTCTTATCTGAACTGTTAAATGAAGATGTAAAAATTAAACTGAATATATTTTATTCATCAAATTGAAAAATTACTAATAAAACAGATTGCTTCTAAAAAGGGTTTATGAAATTATTAATATCAAAGTACCTCTAGTAACGGGAATAAGTCTTTATCTTCATCCTTGAGTACATTCCATTTATTTATTAGAGGTGGCATCAAGAGGTTTATATATTCCGGTTTGTTGAGATGGTGACCAACCGAGTCTGCCAAAGTTCCGATTGCGTCGTACAATATGAGCAGGTTCTTGTGTTGGTATTTACTGAAAGCGAACACGAGAGTCTGCAGAATGTAGCCAAGGTATGGCACTAGCTCTGTGCAAGCTTCTTCCTCTAATGTCGCGAAGGCAGAACAAGCAGCCTCTTGGACACGTTTATTGTTGTCGAGTACTCGTTTCAACAGCTGCAAACAATGTACATGAATTATTTTAGAATTTTGGAATAAATTAGTCCATACTTCATCCCTGTGGTATTTGCAAAAACTACGTGTTTTCCGTTTATTTCTATAATCGTAAGTCGGTACATGTACATAACCTAAAGTGCTTTTTAGAATTGTTCACAGTCAGGAACATGTTAGAATGTATTTTTGTTTCAATTGCTGCAGCTTTAGTCACAACTATCCTTCCCAGTAGAAACTAACATTCTTACCCTCTCTTAATCTTCCTCTCACTACATCTCTTACTTTCCAACGGCAGTTTTAAAACTAAAAATCATTGTACCCTACCAATGCTGATAGCCTTGAGAGGCTATTTCAGCTTCTCCTTGATGTGTAGGTGAGCTCACTGGGCTCTAATCGTGAGTGTCGCTAACACTGGCCCTAGCAAGAGCAGTGCTTCGCAGAATCTACCACCGGATCGGAAACGCGACACACTAAGAAGATCCCGCAAGAAACTCAGTGGGCTGTGTCTATGGATTAATTCACTCGTGGAGTCCTTCGTCGCAAGCGATGGGTTCGACGATAACGGTGACCGTCATGGATCCTCCCGATCCAGTAGCGGTACCTAAAAGCACCGCTAATGGATCGGGAGGATCCATGACGTGTTAGACGTTATATATACTAACTCCATCTAATAGGATAAAGGCATAAAAAAAGATTAAAGAAACGAATGAATACCTCTGTGAGGACAGGTCTGAGGTAGAGATCGTGCGACTGCGATACGATCCAGTGCGAGTAGCGTGAGAGGGTCCAACAAGTGATGGCACGCACGAGCGCCTTGCTCTCGGGCAGGCAACACACCAGATACGGCACCAGGTCCGGCAGGTGCGGCACCATGCCCCCCATGCAGCCGTCCGCTACAGCGCCCAATGCCAAAATACCGCTCTCCTGCCGGACAGTAGTTATCACTTTGTTAACTTAGTAGATTTTACATTTGATTATTTCAGAACCAAAGTAGAATAAATCTTAAACTTTCTGTATTCATAACATGTAACCATTTAAGGTAGAGGTTTTATTGCATTCGTTTTTTAATGTTGTTACAAATTATAATTATTGTTAATAACTTCATCATCAATCAAGATATTCATCAAATTCGTCTTCCCCAAGGTGACGGGAATAATAATTATATCACAAATTTATATATGAGTATTCACAACATGATATTGATGTCTAAATAGTACAATAACATCTAATATCGATATAATGTCATAGATTTTTTAATTTGTTTATGTTTATGATAGTTCATAATGGAATCACTTATAGTATCTTAGTGTGAATGTTATTAATTAGTACAAAGCATCTGGACGAATATAATTATGACTTGTATAAACATATAAATTGGTAATATTTTCATTCTAACAAGATTAGATATTTATTTTAAGTTATTTATTATGTGAATTAATTAAATAAACATTACTTTGATGACCCAATCGTCATGGAATAAGGTCTCCTTGAGTATCGGGAAGAGCACGGGCAGAAGGTCAGCACCAAAAACGTTGGCGAGAGCGTCTAGTGCGGCTGCGCTACATTTGCGCAAGTTCCAGTCCGAAACGGATCCATCATCAGGGTCGCCACCGCCCTCAGACTCCGTATCAGAATCTCCACCACCTGACATTGTGCTGTCTCCTGCTCCTGTTACATTAGACAATCCTTAAATTTCTTTCTATATCAGAGAACAAGTACTAAAAGTAAATTAAAAATGTTTTTCTAATAAAACTAGTTTTTGCATTTAAAAGATTTAATCAATTTTGCTGAAATTTGAATAATGAAAATTCTTTAAATAATGTATAATAATCACATTTATATTTTAAGCATTAACACTATATGAAATGTTGGTTTTAAGGTTTTACTTAAATCAATACATTACCATTATGTTTGATGGTATGGGAACGTGGTTTATGAAAGCGGGGTCTGATGTCGGTTTCGCGATCTGGTTCTGCGTCGTCTGCATCATCATCCCGGTCACCACGTAGCAGGATAACATCCATCTCTGAATAGCGCATGCCGCGAACTAACACTGGCAGCAAGGCGGGTAGTCGAGGACCAAGTACCTGTTCATTAAAGATGATGTAAACAAAGCCTGATTTTATGTCACCACAAAAGTCTATGGACACACATCACATTAGAATGTCATGAAAGATGGGGTATGGGAAGAGCTCTGAGGTATTGTTGAAGACGATTTTGTTATCTCTTGTTTACCACCACATCATTTGCAAGCTGAATATGGCTCAATGCTACTACTTGGCACCACTAACTCCATCTAAATTTCCCCGAATAACATACCACCTGGTTTTAGAGTAAAATTCCAGTGTTTCCTGAGCATCATCACATTTTCTTATTCAAATGAGGTTTAAAGTTATCAGCAGTAGTCAGCCATTTGGCTGTGTCTTTTGCACAGAATACTGCCATGAAGAAATTTGACAGCTCACTATCAGATGGCTCCTCTGTCTTCACAGGCAATAAAAAACATGAGGTTGACACCACAATTGTTATGTTTAATGGTTTCCCCAACCTTCAAATCAACTATTGATATCTTTGTACAAATTTCTTAATTCTGGATTCCACTCACACAACTAATACATACCTCTCGACAAACATTTTGTTCGGCAAGCGCGAGCCAGAATTCACAGGCTTCTAAAGCCACTCCTTCTTTCGGATCTTGTGTTCTCACCAACATATACTGTTGATACATTAAAAACTGATACAACTTTTCTATTTATTAGAGGCAAACATTACATGAAAAATAAATTTTTATCAGTTTATAAACAAGCATGGCTACAACTGATCCCTATTACTGAGCATTGAGCTAATCTGTTCAGTACTGTTTTGTGTGGTGAATAATTTTAAACTCGACATGGTGGCTCTTCAAACTGGACTATGTGAATAATAATATGTTTCATGGCAGAAAGAGACCATAAGATGGTACGTATGTGAGCAAACTCACAATTTGCCTCACAAGTATATATAAAAGAAAAAAACTTAAGATACTAGAATATTGAGTTTTGGCTTTCAGATCAATCTAGAGATAACTCTTTCTTGAAACATCAGAAGTTTACAAGTAAGTAGTAAAAGTAAGTGTCTTTAAAAAGTAAAATTTAAGCGAATCTTATTATAACAGACTTGAAGTAAAACTATATTTTGAAGAAAAAAATCTGCGACTTTTATGTACATCTTAAAAAATAATAGATTTTTAAAGATTTTTTTTCACGAATGAAGCTCAGCAGTATAAATCTCGATAGAAAATAAAACATAAATTACCTCTATAATATTGGGCAAATGTGGAATGAGTCTGTCAAGTCGAACTTCCAACAACAGCACAAGTGCATGACAAACATTCTTTCTAACATCTGGATCCTCATCAGCAGCTAAGTGAAATAAATTCTAAAAATAAAATTTATATCTGTTACACAGTCTCTGAATATAATTCGGTTTTACAATAAATTGAGATTGGTATTACTATATTACATTAAAAATTAAAAAAAATAAACTTTCAAGAACTAGGTTAACAAACACAACAACAGATTATACACAATAGTAACTTGAAAATCACCTCAATAAATGCATCTATGTGCATCATTAGTGCTTGTGTTCTGCCCATGATAAAATAGTTTACACATCCAATAGCATGACATCTGATTTTAGGAGAAGTATGCCTAAAGAATTGCAGAAATTTTGGTATTAAGACATTCAAAGGTCTGTTCATAGCATCACTGTCCAGTAACTCTGCTGTGTCCTCACAAATTTTTTGGAGTGCTCCAAATGCTCCCTATAAATAAGAAAGAAACAATAAATTCACTATCAAAATACAATAATAAAAAACCTAATATCAAAACATTTTTGCTGGCATTGTTAGGTTTATTATTGGATTTACTTATTTACTTACTTCACAAACATTATAGTCCTGTGAATCAAGCATTTGACATAATGACGGTAGTAGTTCAGGCCAGGATGTCAATTCTCCTTTGCTAGCAATAGTTGTGATGATAATACCAACTGTTGCACGAATTAACGGGGATGGATCTCCCACAGCAGATAAACATTCCTGCTTTATAAATTCTGCTACTTCAGGCAAAAAGCTGTTGTAATGAGCTTTGACATTATTTTTCAATATCAAACCACTTAGTGACCTTGTTGGTTCTTCTTCAGTTACCAGTCTAGTTAAAACGAATATCAGATAGTTGTTGAAGTCCGGGTACTTGTTCAGTTCTTCCAATTTCTGTTATTACAATGAAAGGAAACTAAAATTTGTCAATATCTGTCATGTCGGAAAAATCGATTTTATACAAAGC
Source organism: Bombyx mori (assembly GCF_030269925.1). Taxonomy (NCBI): domain Eukaryota; kingdom Metazoa; phylum Arthropoda; class Insecta; order Lepidoptera; family Bombycidae; genus Bombyx; species Bombyx mori. Next base: position 14,137,874 of record NC_085111.1, read on the forward strand.
GTCTAGAAAAATGCAACCATCACTAACAAAACTAACCTCTACAATATTCATTTAACTTGTAAAATATTGACCAGAAAGGCTTAGAAACTCGAAAAGTTAATTTGTTAACGATTAAAATTGTATAAAAGATACACGCCGATAACTTTGATCTGTGTAATTTTTTTAAAAGGATACTTGTTGAACTGCTCGTTGTGTAGCTGTGTCGGGTGACTGTGACTCTTTGAGTAGTGTTAAAATTTGCCGTAATCCTTCTTGTTCTGGTTTCCACTCCATTTTCATAATAAAATCCAGAAAACGGTTAATCACTCGGTATAGCAAAGATCAACCATGCCAAAATTTAGAAATTGCCACAAAACAAAAAGCTATGGTGATTATGGTGTTGTCTGTTGCTGAAACTTGAAGTTTAATGCAGGTTCTAAATAATTACGATTTTTGGCTGAAAATGTGAACAGCACAAACCTACCATGGAATTATATGTTTTATTTGGTGTTCAAATTTATGGTAAAAATTAAAAAATAGTGAAAATCAAACAAGTTTAAGATTTAGGCAGTAGGCCGCACATAGGAGATATTTTTGTAATTCAACAATTGTGGCGGGACATTTGAAACAAAACACATACTATCATGCCGTATTTACACCATATTTACACGCGCATCCGCGGTGGTGTGCTTATTTTTATCAAGTGTTGTTTGTGGTATAATATCTGCTGAGCTACATAATTTTTTTACTTTGAAATTGAATTTGAATTACTTTGAAAGATGGAACACGTTTGTTTTCATGGCGCGGTAATTTGTAAAATACCACATAAAGATTTTACATTTAAATTATTACAAAAGTTGCAAAAACTCTATATTATTCAAGCACGCCCTCATTATAAAACAGACGATTTTTTTCTGCACCAAATCAAAACGTGTAATAAATTATGGTAAGTTGTAGCCCTTAATAATAGGGGTTAACTTTTAGTGGGTATTTTTTTCTTCTCAACTGCTACGTCAAGATTGTAGGATGATCATCTAGTCTACATTCTGGAAGCTGTGCCACAGTTAACTATATGCCCGATGTTTTAATAGGTAGGGGATTTGCCAGTAACCACTCACTACTCTCTCAGGCCACCCACCTAGGGCCGCATGCTCATCTATCTACAAAGGTAATGAAAAATGATGTGCATGTACTTATACAATACATTTCCTGCGCTCCAAATTGTAGCGCAGTAATTGTGGTGATGTAAATATACGGTGTGAGTAACGTATGGTGCTAGTGTACTGCTTCTTAAGTATGCATTGATATTATGATTTTTGTAACAAAAGTAATGTTTGTTTTCGAGATTATATTGGACAGGTTTCAACAGATGAGTTATTGTTTGAATGGAATTTAATTAATGAAATTTTAATTATTTACGGAAATACAATTGCAAATTTTATTACAAAATACAAAATACAAAAATAGTTTATTTTCAAAAGTTTGAATGTTTTTTAGGCCAGGTATCTGGAATAAATTGTTCTATGAAATGTCCGAGTCAAGAGAGCGCGTGACTGTTGTGGGATTGCCGAAGGCCCAAGATGCCAATTAAATGGCAGGCACCAGGAAAACGGGACGACTCGTCGGCGGCTGCGGTCATCGCTGTCATCGCCGGACGTTTTGCAGAAGAGCAACCCAGTCAACGGTGTATCGTGTACCACGTATAGGTACCACGGTAGGCTCGTTCTGACCCAAATGGGTATCCCGGAATAACAGCGGCACGTCACAGGCTACCGTATCTTAGTGTAGTATCTGACTGTAGTCGTTAATCGTCGATGATAGTCTCTACGACCCGTCAGTCGAGCTTCCTTGGGTTGGTGCCGTGAGTTTCGATGTAATGTTGACCACGCGAACCCCCCTACTCTACCTGGGTGAAGATTGGAGGTCTATTGAGAGTACAAGAGGAGTCGTTTGGCTAGGGCTGTAAATATATCCTCGCACCCGCGGTCTACTCAAGATTTGCCAACCGTCAAGTCCCACACGACAAATAATTTTTTGAAGTATTATTTTAAATTTTATTTAATTATTCATTTAAAAAGTGGTCTACATTTCAATTGCCAAGCATAATAAAATTTAAGCTGGAAGGCATTACTGCTTCGCCATAGTTGCGAAGTGTGACACACCCGTTCGGGCCTTCAAATGCCTTACCACTAATTAAAACTCTTTTTTTAGAGATGATTCCCATTAAGCGATATTAATCTTTCATCGTGGAAACTATAAACATGTACATAACATGTAAACATATGTTGTTTAATATATTTTTCATATTCAATTCAAGTACTCCGGGTGGCATGTGGGCCATGTTTCTTTTGCCCACCCAACTCCAAGTGACAAATCAAACAAATAACAACATATAACTTTTAAACCTACCCACATAACCTCAACTCGTGTGATTTTCTTCTTTTTAATTTGATAGTATTATACTTATACCATTAACCATTACGTTGTAAATCCATTTATTACTTTGTCAAACTATCGTGTGTCATTAAAAATGCCAAAAATTAAGGCAGAAAAAAAAACGAGAATTCATAAAGAAATTGCTAAACAAGGTACTTACGTTCCTGTAAAATATTTAATTAATTGCATTAATATAACAACAAAATTAAGTAAAACACAATACTTTTTTTAAGGTATTCAATTTAACAAGGACTTCGGTCAACACATATTGAAGAATCCACTAATAATAACCTCTATGTTAGACAAATCTGGATTAAGGCCTACTGATGTAGCACTTGAGATTGGTCCTGGTACTGGCAATATGACAGTCAAATTGCTGGACAGAGTAAAAAAGGTATTAGCCTGTGAAATTGATACAAGGTACTTACACCTGTTTCAGTCTGATAATCTTACATCCTTTAATATAAATTGCCATGTATAACAGTAATTTAATTTAGCAGCAATATTCTTAATGCTTTGTTTGTCTTTGAAATAGAACATTCTTTTGTTTTATTGCTTAAGCGTGTGGACGAGTTCACGAGCCACCTGGTGTTAAGTGGTTACCGGAGCCCATAGACATCTACAATGTAAATGCTGCCATCTACAGTGAGATATGATTTTTAAGCCACCCTTAAAACCGAAATGCATTACTGCTTCAAGGCAGGAATAGGCAGGGTGGTGTTACCTACCCGTACAGACTCACAAGAGGTCCTATCATCAGTATTACACAATGTTTTTCACTGTGGAAGGCAATTAAGAACATTTGTTAAGTATGTATTTCATTAGAAAAATTTGTACTTGCCAGCGGGATTTGAAGACCAGTGCATCACTAGATACTAATGCACTGGACGTCTTATCCTTTAGGCCACAAGGACTTTAAGTGACACTTCAATGAATTGTTTCAGCATTCAACATTGTATAGATAAATAATTTCAATTTAATACATATCTATAAGCAAATTTTTTTATATTTCAGATTGGTTGCTGAACTTCAAAAACGTGTGCAAGGTACTCCTTATCAAGCAAAATTACAAATTTTGGTTGGAGATGTTTTGAAAACAGAATTACCATTTTTTGATATATGTGTAGCAAATATTCCATATCAAATTAGTTCACCTTTAGTGTTCAAATTGCTGCTACACAGACCTTTCTTTAGGTGTGCAGTGCTCATGTTTCAAAAGGAGTTTGCACAGAGATTAGTTGCAAAGCCTGGTGATAAATTGTACTGCAGACTGTCAATAAATACACAATTATTGGCTAGAGTTGATATGCTGATGAAGGTAATATTATTTATTGTAGACTTCTAATAATAATTGTCTATCAGCTTAGAGCAAACAGATTGGCACAGACTTCAGTCATTTTTGTAGGTGTCTACTGTAATACAGGCTGAGATTTTCTACCATATTATAGCTAGTAGAAATAACATAATAATAATCCAAATATGTGTATTGAACAGTTCATATAATATGATGAAAACATTCTCATCAATAATATTTGCTTGATATCATTTTTGTTCAACAGGTTGGCAAGAACAATTTCAGACCACCACCCAAAGTAGAGTCTAGTGTTGTGAGAATAGAACCAAGAAATCCACCTCCGCCTATAAATTTTGTAGAATGGGATGGTTTGACTAGAATAGCATTTGTAAGAAAAAATAAAACACTCTCAGCTGCATTCAAACATGCAACCACAATGGCTGCTTTGGAGAAAAATTACAGGGTCCATTGTTCTTTACACAATAAGGTAAAACTGATTTATGCAGAAAAAAATATTAAATACCTTATTGGATTTATAGTAAATAAAGTAAATAAACTTAAGGTCTGTAAAATAATATACTAATGGAGGAGTAATTTTTGTTTAGTAATATATATGCATATAATAACATATAATAATAATGTATGTATATATAAAATTACCTTACAACACCTAGTAATTGGCACTCTTAATTTAAAATATACCATTTTCTGTTCATATTTTTTTGTAATCTGCTATCAAATTTACAATAATAAATATAATTTTAATATAATTAATTTGAAAAATTGGTTAAATTAATAAGATAATAAAAGTAAAAATTAAGAATTAAAAATAATAATAAAAATATTTCAAAAGTTAAATAAATTAGTATTAAAATATAATCTAATTTGTTCAGATTGTTTATTTGTTTGAACACTTTTTCATTAATGCATTTCTGTTGTTGTTTTTAGGAAATCCCTGAAGATTTTGATATTAAGCAAAAAGTACATGAAATATTGACATCCTGTGAAGCTGATCAAATGAGGGCTAGAACAATGGATATTGATGACTTTATGAAGCTATTACATGCTTTTAATGCTGAAGGGATTCATTTTGCATAAATATTAAAAAGAAATGTTTTCGTAACAGCTATTTATTTAAATAAACAAAACGCATTATACTACAACTTTCATGAAGATAAATTGTTATTGATGTTAAATATGTTTAATTTTCTCGAAAACTACACTGTTTGTCAATTAAATTGTTTTTAAATAACAGAGCTCTTGAATTTCCTTTCAGCGTAATCAGAATCGGTTTTCTCAGATTTGAATGGGAATCCAGGTTGTCCAGGAAGAACCATTGGTTTGGTTTTTAGTACTTTCCAACCACCCTTCTTTGTCCAGTCCTAAAAAAATAACTATTTATAGACAGGTATTGAACACTCATTTTCTTGGATTTCATAATAAAAAACATAACAATTAAAATACAAAGTAATTTTTGTATGAATTGATATACAAAAATTACTTTGTAAAAAAAAATTATAAAATTGATATTGTTGAATAAAATAGTAACTAAAATAAACCACAATTAATTGTAAATAATTGATGTAGCCAAAGCATATTAAAAATAACACTTCATTGCTGGCTTAATCAGTTATTGTTCTTAAACTTCGAATACGAATTGTGAATATTTCAGACTACAAATTCATATTGATAGACATAAAGAAATCAATTTGCACTGATTATCTAAACCAACTTCATTTAAAAGAGATACTTGTGAAATTGACTGTACATTTAAAAGAGATACTTGTGAAATTGACTGTAGTTTGTAGTCATTGTGACATCTATTATAATGTGATATTTATATAAATGGAAATAAGTGCTTGTGGCCTAACCTTCACTTATCATTGTTACATTGTCACCTTTGGAACCAATACCCTTCAATCCACTGTAGATTTATGTTTATTTCACATGCATCAGTACCTGGTTGATCTGGGTGACCTAATAGATGGCTGTTATGGTACAATGCTTCAAGGATCTCTTTGCTGTTTGAATATGTAAAAATTTTACACTGTTTTACCTATTTAGCTTCTGGTTTTAAGATTTCCACTTTTTTGGCTTAGAATGTGTTATAAGCTGCTAAAGATATATCTAAAATATTCTGTTTCCTAACAATTTCTTTAGCTATTCCATAAATTATTTTATACTAATCAGTTATATAATTGATTTTCAACTGTTTTCAAATATCTTTTGTATTTTTTGGTGAATTAGATTTCCAACAGAATTTTCATTGGATAGTAGTCAAACTTCCATACAATTCATTGGCAGTTATAATGGAAGTTTTACAACTTGATCTTCACAAAAATTTTAAATAAGATGTTCTGTAATTTGCGCTATTCATAATTATAGTGCTGCCAGGTAGTACAGGGGACCTCTAATATAGGCGTAGGGACTTAAACAATCTATGATAATAAGCTAATAGTTAAATGTGATAAGAAATTTCATAAGATGTAATATTTTTACTTACGTTTCCTAAATATTTAAAGTAGTAATGTGTTGATAGCATAGCCACAGCGATTAAACCAAGTTTTCCAGATATATATCTATAATGTGCAGCACGTTGTTCTCCCTAAAATGAAAATATTTGAAAACTTTTGTTTACATCAACACCTGACAGGTTAGGTTATATAACGTTACCAGCATTGGGGTAAGTTTCGCAAAGAGTACGTCCAAGGGTTTCCGGTAAAAACGACGAATAGGATTAGTACGCTCTCTCCAATATTCTTCCACGTGAACTGGCTCGTGAGCGGCTAAAACTTGATCTTTTAACCATTGCTTACGCCAAGCCCTTTCTGCATCAGTCATACCAAGACATCTTTCCCTTTCACTGGCTACGCGACCAACTATCGTCATAGGTTTAACACCCGCTGTTTGTGCCATTTTTTCGAATAATAGCTACACTTGGTTCTAGAGAAAAAAATGCCTAATTTGTTTTGATAAAAATAAGGTCTTCGTTTTTTTTCTTTGTCAACCTGGACAGGCAAAAGAAAATAGCCCGTAATGCAACGTTATCATTTTTTCTACCTATTCGTTGGTAGCAAGAGGTTCCGGCTGCACTCGGACAGGTGGGTGAGCTCACGGGTTCGACCTGAGAGAATTTGTTAACACTAGCCTTAGCAAGAGCTCAGCAGAATCTACTACCAGATCGGAATCACGACCTACTGAGAAGATCCGGCGAGAAATTCAGTGTGCTTTATCTTTGAGTTAGTTCTGTTGGAGTTTAATTAAATATCTAAGTAGCGGCAGGCAACACTTGTTACATGTGAATTGTAAAGTAGGTAACAGCTTTCGAATATTTGAATGCTTATTTAAATGTTTAAAACAGATGATTGTCTTCTCTTCAGTCATGACGAGGACTTTTCATCTAGACACGGACAGTGCAATATCTCAGGGTTTTATAAAAATAAAATAATGTAATAGTGTAAAAAATGTTTTTAATATATGTTAACCATGACGTAGAGTGTTCTAAAAAAGCCCCTCTCCTCCAGAACCCAATCCCCACAAATTTAACCGTCCAACAGGTTCGCTTGTCGAACTCTTCATCGTAATCGACGAGTTCGACAAGAAGGAGGAGGTTGCTGACCGGGCTATTTAAGACCCAGTTATATGGACTTATGATGCCTATAGGTTCCTCTATGAATATAAAACCGGGTGGAGTTTTTCAGCATGTCCAAACTAAAAACTGAATTTAAATGAAATATACGGTAGAAGAGCGGCAAAATAACAGATAGTCACATAATAAAATTTGAAATTTCAAAGATAAAAAATTGGAAATGAAGTATATGTGCTGTAAGATAGTGCTTATGTTTCGGTCCCCAGTTTCGAACTGCAATAATGTACGGTTGTTGATATATTATTGGTGATTTTTTTTTCTTTTCTTTTATTGCTTGAACGATTGGATGAGTTCACAGCCCACCTGGTGTTAAGTGGTTACTGGAGCCCATAGACATCTATAACGTAAATGCGCCACCCACCTTAAGATATAAGTTCTAAGGTCTCAGTATAGTTACAACGACTGCCCCACCCTTCAAACCGAAACGCATTACTGCTTCACGGCAGAAGTAGGCAGGGTGGTGGTACCTACCCGTGCGGACTCACAAGAGGCCCTACTACCAGTAATTACGCAAATTATAATTTTGCTGGTTTGATTTTTATTACACGATGTTATTCCTTCACCGTGGAAGTCAATCGTGAATAGTTGTTGGATACGTATTTCATTAGAAAAATTAATACCCGCCTGGGATTCTAACACCGGTCATCGCTCAATACGAATGCATCGGACGCCTTACCTTCTAGGGCACGACGACTTCAAAAATGTATGTTGGTAGAGCTCTTTATTTCACTCTTCATAAATTAGACATTGTTACAAAAAAAATGTCTATATGGGCTACAGTCCCTTTGTCTACCCAATGGATGAACTATGAAATTAAATTCACTGACACAAAATTACAGTCAATTGTCAAATGAATCGAAAGTCGTCTGAAAAAATATTAATAAAATTAATGTAAACCAGAAAATTGAAGTCTAATACATAATTTACATACAGCTAATTTCAAACGAACGACTAAAATGCCTCGTTTCCATAAAGTAGAAATTAATAAAACTGAATGGATAGTCCCGGAGCGATATCAGATGCTTACACCTGTAGGTTCCGGCGCTTACGGTCAGGTTTGGTATGTATTCTATTTGTAAGCACAGTAGGCAGAATGCCAATGTTAAAGTTCATATATTAATTAATTTATTAAATTATCGTACTAACATCGAGCACCATTTATTTGCTTCAGTTCGCAAATTATACTTGTGTGGGCGGAACTAGTTTAGATACGTACGTATCCATCAATTCTTATATCCATTATTTTGTATCTAATTTTAGTTCTGCAATAGATGCCCAACATAGTATGAAAGTGGCTATTAAAAAGTTAGCCAGACCTTTTCAATCAGCTGTTCATGCAAAGAGAACATACAGAGAGTTGCGAATGTTGAAACATATGAACCATGAGAATGTTATTGGTAAGTATTATATTTTCACTTTTCACTTAATGTTCTATCTATAAAATAATCTAAACTCCGCAGTAGCTTTTTAAGCTAGAAAAAGCTGTAAAAAGTAATATTTTCACACAATTCTTCAGCTTCATGAGCAATTTGCTTCAACAGAGGGACATGATATGCATTATGTTTTGTGCAAAGTTTATTATTTATTACTATGAAACCTACGAACCTGTATAAGGCTATAAAAGTAGTGAAAAAACAATGGCCTTCAAAGTGTCCTCTCAAAAATTGTTGATATTTGTTGTGTTGAATTATTGAGTTGCATTGGTAATATTTTCTACTAATTAGAAAGAGGCAGAGACATATAACTTTATTTTTTAAACCTTATCTGTATAGTCTTATCATGAGCACGAGGCTGGCAAATATTGGGAACACAATAAAATTGAAATTTGTTTAAGAATCCATCAAATAAAAGTATTTCTTATTAAAAAATTTTTGTTGTTGCTTTTGATGGGTGGATGAGCTCACGACCTTCGTGGTGTTAAGTGGTGACCAGAACCCGTAGACATCTAAAATGTTAATGCGACCACGCATCTTGGGATGTGAGTTCTAGTCTTTGATTTTACAGTACAACAGCTGCCGCAACCTTCAAATCGAAAGAATTGTGCATTGGGCTTCGAACACTGTTGTATTGCTTGAAACAAAGGCACCTGTGCGTCTTATCCTTTCAGTTACAATGAGTTTACATGCAATTGCTTCAGGGACTACCATGCTAGAGACAAATACCAAAATTTACCTAGCTTACTGATTTAATTTTTACACAATGTTTTTACTTTTAAGTTTATGTAAATGTAAATCTTGTTTTACATTTTCATAAACTTAAAAGTGTAAATGTAAATCTTGTTTTACATTTTCATAAACTAAAAATTAAAACATTGTGTAAAAATTGTAAAATTAAAATTAGTAACATTAATTTTGTGTTAGTCCCATTATTGGCACCATTATTATTGCCAAAATTGGATACTTTTCATAATATAAAGTGTGTTTAAATAGCTCGACAATGTTCCATGTGTAGCCATAACACGACACTGGCAGAAATTGCTGAAAGTATCGGCAGATTGCCATTAAAAAATATATATATTTTGTTTTATTTTTCATAGTACATGATTTTGTATGGCTCATGGCTATTAGTGGCCCTCTTGGGAAGATCAAATCAAAGGCATGTGCTTCATTAAAATCTGCTAAAGAATTACCTATCAGCAGATTTGGGCAGGTCTTAATATTGGTATGAGTCAAGTACAAAAACCTGAGCGAGCATTATATGGCATAGCATAGGATATAAAGATTTGATCATTTATATGGATTTTTTAATATCATTGTTGCTAAACCAATATTTTCTGTGTGCACTCCTTGGAGATTTTGACATTTTGTTTAATTAACCATATTTTGCTATAAAGGAAAAATGTTAATTACTTTCTACAAATAAAAAAATTGGTTTGACAACAATGTGCCTTTATCTTTATACTTGCTGTAGAAAAAAATAGCTTTGACTATCACTGTGCATTCATGTTATCAGTAGATCAATATTTATCGGTTGTAATCTTTGAGTACCGAAAATATGACATCTGCTTTAATAAATTTGGGTATGTTTATGTGCATACATTAATAAAGGTACCTAAGTGTAAACCAAACGGGCAGTGAAGTTTTTCACGTATGAAAACTGAACTGAAGGTGCGGTGGTAAAAATGGTGATGAAAAGAAATGACGGGTAAATCACTGACAATCCCTCAGGATGTTCCTCTGGGATATACCGCACAGAACAAAAACAGATTCTTTCTGTAGACTCGGGCTACAAACATTCCGTGTCAGTAGAATTAAGGAGAAGTGAGATTATCTTAAATTTGAATGGCACAACGGAAGTTTTCTTAAAGTCCTAATAAACAGTTAGATGAACGATCGTAACGGAAATCGCATTGTCACTTGTTGTTGGTAATTTGGCGATACTAAACTTTTACTTTAGAGTCTGGGTTTTACAAATTGAAGGATCCGCCACTTAGGGGTACGGTGAAAATGGACGATCTTCAGGGAATCCGAAATTCTGTGGATCTTGTACGAAAGTCAATATAAATACTTAACGAGATTGCCAATTTAGGAGCATTCGTGTTTAATACTGTGAGATACAATCGGGCGCACACATCGGCGGTATTAGTAGTTCTGTCCTGTTCGTACGTTGTGTGATGCAGGTCTCTAACAGTGGGCTCTCACATCGGTGATCACACAATGTGAGACATTTACCGGCAGTAAAAGATAAAAAAGATCACTTGAATGCGTGCGATGAATTGCGTCTTGATCAGTCAACGATTAATTTAATAGAGTATAAGCAACGGAACGTTTAAGTTTAATTATGAATTACGCTGGTTACGCAATGTTCAGTGTCAACTGTAGTATGCTCGGGCTCTCGCCCGACATCGCTTTACGCGGTGGCAACAAGATGCAAGTCAAAATCTGGTACAGATGGTTTCTTGGGAATTTTGTGGAGAAAAGCTAAAAGTTGAAGAGTAAAAAAGACATAAGAACTTGGGACAGGTAGGAGGAGCGGTCGCGGCTAATATAAACGTCGGTGTAAACTACCTGGGTCATCGGAGTCATTGGCCAGTAAGCCGGTCAGGTAGTGCTATTATTATGCTTCGCGATAACCAATAGATCGGAACCATCCTGGTGGGTCTAAATGTGACCCATCGTTTAACGGTTGCTCTTTAATGAAACTTAGCGGCATGCTGGTACTGTTGGCACGGCGCATGACCTTAATCTTTCCTGTCGTTTCGAACCGTCACCGAAAGATCTTCTTTAGAGCCTGAAGGTGGGCGTAAGCCTTCTTCCTAGAAATATATAATTGCGGACTTGCAGTAGTTGAGCGTCGCTTTTAGGTTCCTACCAAGCGCTCTTGGAAATGAGTCCTAAAAATTTGTCTTAAGCTGATACTGCTCAAGCACGTCACCTGTACATCATAATAAAACTGCGGCAAAGCGTTACCGCCTTTAAAAAAAAATTAATTCCGCCATAAAACCACCAATTCCAATTTAACAGTAAATCTAATCACAGAATAATCTTTACGGTGCATCGTGTTATAACATGTAGGCATGGTATTCCAAGTGTCTGTTTTTTTTTATCTATTTCATTAAACGGCAGAAGAAGTAACAGTACACCTGCGTGCTAAGCGGTTTTCGGAGCCCGAAGATATTTTACTGGTGGTAGGACCTCTTGTGAGTCCGCACGGGTAGGTACCACCACCCTGCCTATTTCTGCCGTGAAGCAGTAATGCGTTTCGGTTTGAAGGGCGAGGCAGCCGTTGTAACTATAATTGAGACCTTAGAACTTATATCTCAAGATCGGTGGCGCATTTACGTTGTAGATGTCTATGGGCTCCAGTAACCACTTAACACCAGGTGGGCTGTGAGCTCGTCCACTCATCTAAGCAATAAAAAAAAAAAAAAAATTCAACATGAGGATTTGTTTTAAACTTTCGCGGTTATGTACATTATAAATACTATTATTTAATGGGCTCTGACCACATATTTTTTTATTTTTCGCGTCGGAGACAATATCGACATATGTCAGGAATAACATTATAAATAATATTTAGAAAAGGCCTAGTTACAATATTATTCTTTGCACCTGTTGGTATATCCGTGATCGTGGCACTTACAACATAAAAAGTCTCTGCAAGACAGAAATAAAAATAAATGAAATACGTACTTAACAAATGTTCACGTTTGACTTACACTGTGAAGGAATAACATCGTGTAGTAAAAATCAAACCCGCAAAATTATAATTTGCGTAATTACTGATGGGAGGACAGTAGCACTTGTGCGTCCGCACGGGTAGATATCACCGCTCCGTCTATTTCTGCCGTGAAGCAGTAATGCGTCCAGTCCTAGTGAAACTGGAAAGGCCTCCGGGCCACCAGTAACCACCAGTAATGACTTTCAATTATAAAAAAAAGTAATGCGTTTCGATTTGAAGGTTGGGGCAGCTGTTATAACTATACTGAGACCTTAGAACTCATATCTCAAGGTGGGTGGAGGCATTTACGTTGTAGATGTCTATGGGTTCTATTAACCACTTAACACTAGGTGGGCTGCGAGCTCGTCCACCCATCTAAGCAATAAAAAAAAAATTAACAATTAAAATTATGATTTTGTGCCTTAAGGTAGATGACATCGTTGACTTTGTGATATCACAAGATGGGCCGTGAAATTGTCTACCTATCTAGAGCAATAAAAAAATGTATCGATTTCCATTTCCAACCTTTTCTAGAATATCATAAAAAGCTTAAAATGGTAATGCTCATAAAATATGTTCTTAGGATTGCTGGATGTGTTTACACCGGAGAAAACATTAGAAGATTTTCAGCAAGTATACTTAGTGACCCATCTAATGGGTGCTGATCTGAATAACATCGTACGGACACAGAAGCTTTCTGATGACCACGTTCAGTTTCTGGTATACCAGATTTTACGTGGACTCAAATACATACATTCGGCTGGCATCATTCATAGGGTAATGTGTTTCATAGAACATAAATAAATCTCACTCCGTTGTGCTGTCACTAGATGAAATACACCTATTTGTTTAAACGAATTATGCACCACAGCTGAATAAATCCACAATTACTAATCCGATTCATGATTATGTTGAAACATTACAAGTTGAGAAACACTTATCAATGTTTAAGTTGTCAATGTTACAATTCAAAAATTGTATTAAAAAAGTATATAATACCAAAAGTAGGTACACACCCTAAGACTTTATTTTTTATGTACCTACTAAACATTTCAAAGTAACTATACACTAAAAACTCATGTGAATAGTCATGGTATTACTTCACTAATTCAGATTCGCCAACACTCGGTGCGAAGTTTTAAATTGGGCCATTAAGCCATAATTATTAATTTGTACTGTATAGTGCCGTAAGTGCCAAGTCTGTATTTATACAGATTTATTTATAGCTGAATAGTGACAAGCAGACTGGAATAACTCATGTTTTCTTTTCAAAAGCATCTCAACTCTATATTGTGAGCTAACCAAAAATATGAGTTACCCCTGTAGCCCTTCCGTGCTCACTTTCAGAACCTGGTCCCTCGTTTGTTGGGGGTGGCCGGCGCGCTAAGCCGGCTTCTGCCCAACGTCGGGGGGCCTGACCAGGTGACGCGCCGTCTCTATACGGGGGTGGTGCGATCAATGGCCCTATACGGGGCGCCCGTGTGGGGCCAGTCCCTGGCCGTGGGGGTGGCGAAGCTGCTGCAACGGCCGCAACGCACCATCGCGGTCAGGGTCATCCGTGGTTATCGCACCATCTCCTTTGAGGCGGCGTGTGTACTGGCTGGGACGCCGCCTTGGGTTCTGGAAGCGGAGGCGCTCGCCGCTGACTATAGGTGGCGGGCTGAACTTCGTGCCCGGGGCGTGGCGCGTCCCAGCCCCAGTGTGGTCAGAGCACGGAGGGCCCAATCTCGGCGGTCCGTGCTGGAGTCATGGTCCAGACGGCTGGCTGATCCTTCGGCTGGTCGTAGGACCGTTGAGGCGATTCGCCCGGTCCTTGTGGATTGGGTGAATCGTGACAGAGGACGCCTCACTTTCCGGCTTACGCAGGTGCTCACTGGGCATGGTTGTTTCGGTGAGTTCCTGCACCGGATCACAGCCGAGCCGACGGCAGAGTGCCACCATTGTGGTTGCGACTTGGACACGGCAGAGCATACGCTCGTCGCCTGCCCCGCATGGGAGGGGTGGCGCCGTGTCCTCGTCGCAAAAATAGGAACCGACTTGTCGTTGCCGAGTGTTGTGGCATCGATGCTCGGCGACGACGAGTCGTGGAAGGCGATGCTCGACTTCTGCGAGTGCACCATCTCGCGGAAGGAGGCGGCGGGGCGCGTGAGGGACGCACAATCCCGCCGCCGTCGAGCGGGGGCCAGGGAGGCGGATCTCGCCCAAGCCCTGGCCCTCTAAGTGTTTCGGGTCCCCCTCACATGTCGGTCTGGGGACCGGCGAGGGGGGCCTAAGAAGACGACGTGCAAGCTGCTCTGCACGCGTTTTACGCAAGAGCATCCGGGTGATGGAAGGCCGGCTATCCTCGACCCACGCTGGTTCTGGCCCAGCGGGGTATTCCGTAGGGTAACCCACTCTAACCGGCGCCATCTAGGCGGGCTTCGGACAGTCTGCCGACCGAGAGGGCTGGTGGTCGTGGCGCCGACGACCGCCAGTCCGGCGTCCCGAGGGGGAGGGTGATGGGAGAGATGTGCTCCGCACTAAACGCTTCACTTTCCCCCCTTTGCCTTGTCATGAGTTCTGTCTCATGCGAGGTTTGGACGTTGGTTGTTGAGCGACAGGAGGTTTTAGTCAGTTCGACTCTGACATACCCCGCCCAGTATCCCCAGAAAAGGGCGGAAGTCCGGCGATTTCCTCCTGACCAAAAAAAAAAAAAAAAAAAACCCCTGTAGCAATTAGTTTCCGAGGTTACACATAAAATAACTTTTAAGTCTTTATAGTTACTGTAACAAGTTAAATCTTAATAAAGGCAGCTTAACTTTATTTCATTTAACAAACAGTATTTAAATTGATATTAGGATGTAATTATTGCTAATAACATTAACATTATTGCATTTATAGGATTTAAAACCCTCTAACATAGCTGTGAATGAGGACTGTGAGTTAAAAATCTTAGATTTTGGCTTGGCGAGACCCACTGAGACTGAAATGACAGGTTATGTGGCAACAAGGTGAGTCTTTAACTATTCAATGAAATGAAATTAATTTTAATTATTTATCAAAATCACTATTTTATTATTTACCAATGGTCCCCACACTACGATTAGTTCGATGACCATTGCCACGCCACAAAAATAATTAAAGAAAGCCTACATATTTCAATATGTAGTATCTTCATAAATTTCAGTAGTTCAAAATAAACATGAAATTCATACGTAAAAGGTCGATAAATGGTTGTTGTTAGATTCGGATTTGTTATTGTTATCAATTGCAGATGGTATCGTGCGCCAGAGATAATGCTCAATTGGATGCATTATAACCAAACTGTGGACATTTGGTCTGTGGGTTGTATTATGGCTGAGTTGCTGACAGGAAGAACTTTGTTCCCCGGTACTGACCGTATCCTTTTAATCTCATAAAATCACACATGTAGCATAACATTTTAGATTGATGTTTTGTTATTATATCACTTCCATTGTATGTATTAGAACCATATATGTATGTATATATGTATGTTTTTAGTCAAAAAGCAGACAATATTTAGTAGCTTAATGCATACATACACACAAAGCTATTGTCATTCCATTACCATTACCAAACAGTTTGTACGGAAAATAAAATTCTGGTTTAAAATGAATGAAGAGAAGAGATCGTTGTTTGCATTGATGACATATCATTATTTTTCAACCCATTTTCTTATTACATAACACTTTTATGGTGAATGTAAAAATTTAGGTGTCAGTGATTATGAATTTCGATCATTAGAACATCACTTGTACGAGTAGAACGTTTTTATAACACGTCTCCGGAGTCAGTGACGGATTTAGGCTTGATGCCGCCCTGAGCCCTGATTAAACACAAAGCTATAAAAATATATTATGTTTAAAAAAATGGCTCTTTGAATTAATTTCAATTGTGTGTTATCTATATTTGGCTCTTTTAGTCGAGACAATGTTGCCAACCACCAGCCTAAGGGCAGTGATGGATTTAGGATTGATGCCGTATTAGGCCCTGTTTATCGCGCTGCCCTTAACATTATATTTACGTTACATTATATTTTATTAATTTTGATGCAATACATATTTTTTTAAATTGAAAGTAACTATATTTTGATTTTTTGTAAAAAATATTCTGATCTTAGTTTTAAAGGAGACTGTCTGTACATATTTTCTTTAAAATTTTGACATTTCAAAAACTTGGCCACCCCTCAAGTCATTCCGCCCTTAAGGCCCGGGCCTAGGCGTATATCCATCGCGGCCCGGTGTGTTTATTCTCGCAATACAGCTATTACTAGCTTACCAAATATTCTGTACTTATTAATTTGGCTCGACGACCTAAAATCGGAACGTAATCCTTACGTTCTTCTCGATATTGCGCTATCTCTTGTCAGCCTGCACTGCGTTATATCAGAGACAGTCCGCTGGCCGACGCTCTGTTGGCCCAGATTCGTTTGTCCCGTGTATTCAACAAGATCTAACCACCGGTACCGGGGTCTAGTCTTCCCTAACTATATATTTTTAAATATAAGTAAATTATTTTGATAATTTGTTTGTAAAACAGTTTAAGGCCAATGTCAAATAACATACACAGGATTACTGCAAACTGAGTTATCACTAAATCTATCGGTCGTATTTATTATACGTCAAATAATAATTAAAAGACTTAAATGAAAGGTGATGTAATATATTAATAATGTGCAATCGCTACATTTTAGCTAGATTACTGCTTTTCAATGCCATATTAATTCATACGATTTTTCAAAGTAAATTCGTATATTTAAAACTCAAATAATATAGACTGCGTTTCCATGATTGGTATTAATTTTTTTATATGATGGCGCAACGTATAGAGCCCGTAGGGGTATTTGTAATTCTGTCCTGCCTTATTTTATCGCGGCTTTTTTCGTGTAAAAGATGTGACAATTATAACATGACAATATAGACAGAATATCTGGTATTATAATACCAGATATTCGACCAGATAGATCGTATGCCTATTTAATATTTTTTTACTGGTGGTATGAAGTCTTGTGAGTCCACACAGGTAGATACCACCTCCCTGCCTATTTCTGCCGTGAAGCAGTAATGCTTTCGGTTCGAAGAGGGGGGCAGCGGTTGTACTGTTGAAACTAAGACCTTATACAACTTATGTTTCAAGGTGGGTGGCCGCATTTACGTTCTAGATGTCTATGGGCTCCATTAACCACTTAACACCAGGCGGGCCGTGAGCTCTTCCACCCATATAAGAAAACAAAATAAAAAATTTAAAAACAAGTTTCAGGAAAACCTCTTCATGATGCTCCATATAAATCAGATTTAAGGAGGACTATTGGTATTGTTTTGTTTTAATTTGCATATATAAATGAGCTCACGGTTAATCTGGTAATAATTAGTTGTCAATGACCGCGGCGACTTGATAAAACTGGGTGGGTGATCTGGTTAAGCGAGCCTAACAATTATTCAGTTTGGTCACTTTTATTCTCACTCTGTGAATAATGTTTAGGTAAGCATGTGCAGCTACAAGCATCAATAATATGTTTACAAAATACATGTATCGCAAAAGTTTGTAGGCATCTATATAATATAGCTATTGTATAAATGCGTTTTTTTCCTACCTATGCTGCCTTGAGAGGCTATTTCAGCTTCGCCCTAATATGTAGGTGAGCTCACGGGGCTCAAATCGGAGTGTTGCTAACACTGGCCCTAGCAAGAGCAGTGCTTCGCAGAATCTATCACCGTAAATAGGCGTTAATAATAAAATGTTTAGCTTCGCTTTTACCGATTACATTAGTTAACTGTGTGGTATAGGTATAGGTCGGTTAAGTTTTTTTTGTGTTAAATGAAATCGTTACCGAGCCGCATTGCGTGAGAACCCTTAATGGAGAAGACAGATATTCATCAATTGAATTTAATCATGGAGATACTCGGCACGCCCGCTCAGGAGTTTATGCAGAAAATATCGTCCGAGTCTGTAAGTAAACATTATACGCACGACAACTAGAATACTGACATTATACATATTATAACTACATATGTACTTATTGAAGTATCAAAATTGATATTGTAAATACATATATTAGTGTCATTTAACGCAACATCTTTAAATTTAAAATTGTATTCTGTCGGTTTTTTGTGAAGTGCGATTAGGTCACACGGTGTCAGAATGTTTGAAACGCATTGTACAATCTTCTTTGTTATAATGGGTGAGAGCCGCCTGCGCTGGATTTTACACGTAACAGCTTTGCTTTAACATGCTTTTACTGTATGTATCAGTTTTAATGTCGCTTGTGTAAGTTTGGTGCTTGTAACCTTAACATTCTTGCAACCAGATATGGACCATTTAATGAGGATACTGTTTTTGTGTGGGAAACCAGAGCAGGAGACGTTTGACAAAATTATTAGTGAAGAGGTAAGGATTAACACAATGACATATCCGCATAAAATATTATCTATTCACACTTTCTCGAGGCAACATAGAATAATAATTTTCACATAATAATATAACAAAGTAATCTGACCTAACCGTTTTTGCATATATACGAATTAAAAGAAAAAGTAACGTTAATACATATAACATAATAACTATGTACATATATAGGAGAATGAAATATTTTGTTTGACCTGAAAAGCTACATCTTTAAAACATCGGGTAAAACAACATTCAGGGCATTTAAGTATCAAATAGTTTCCAATATGGCCGTCGAAAAGTTCACGTGTACATGAAACAAAGCGGTACTCAAGAAATTTAATTTAATTTATTTTTATTTATTTATTATTAACATAGAAGTAGTAACACAATCATAATGTGCATCTGTGCTTGAACTAGTTGATAAAACCTGTATCTCAAGCAGCAGTGCTCCTCGTACAAAGAATACAACAGCTTTACTTCAGATACACAAAAATAGAAAGTTAATAGACAAGAAATAACTGGAATTCACGGATTGTACATGAGTAATAAAACGAGTGAAGTGTCTTTATGTGGAAGTGCGTCTCGATTTGTTTGCGGTTTTGTGATTGTGCAGTCACGCATTTGTGTCCGTTTGATGTTCTATGTGTAATGGAAACGTTTGTGTAAATTTAAATACTAAAACTGTGTTTTTTCAAGCGATATAACTATTAAAACGTATGATTCACCTGAATTTAATGTATCGGTGATCAAAACTCTGTCACCTCTAAGATCTATAGGAATTTTGGTTTAGATATATAAGGTTCAACATTCAAACGATCATTTCGAAATGATAAAAATATACGTACTATCTCAATTAAGCCAAGTCAGTTAGACAGCTATTAATATTTTTATGAATCCGCAATGTATATCAAAACCAGCTAACGGAAGCATCTACTGCATCTTGAGAGGTCATTAACCGTGCGTCAACTGATTTTTTATTCAATTATTATTAAAAACTCTCGCAAAGCTTTTCTCGAGCATATACTAAGACCAGTTGTACAGAATACAACTAATTCTATACTTTTAATAAAGTAATAACCATTCTGATTACTGCACCGCGGAGTTTATGTTAAACTCTCAGTCATTATAGGTGTAATTATTCTTGTTTCGTGTGTTTTCGCTACCCATAGGACTAACTTAGCTTGGGGCCGTTGAGTGCCACGTTTTAATCTCATATAACTCTCATATAACAATGACAAATTGCTCAATCAATTAAATAATAGTCGTCTCATTATCTATAGGCACGTAACTACATCCAGTCTCTGCCGGCTTTGAAGAGACGCGACTTCCGCGAGGTGTTCCGCGGCGCGAACCCACTCGCCATCAACCTGCTGGAACTGATGCTCGAACTGGATGCCGATAAGTACGCGATGTCTGATGCAATTTTGTCACACAATCAGTTCGTTTCAAAGGAGATAGCAAATTTAAAATAATAAATTTGCTAATTTTATCGAAAACGTCATTCGCCTTGTAGACCTTGCTAACTTCATATGAATTTCAAAAAGTTTCTCGATTGCTTTGCCCGTTTAGATCAGTTAATCTCACCCCTCCTGGCTGAGCCTTTGCTCGCCCACTTGTCCTGGTGAAACTGGAAAGGCCTCCGGGCCACCAGTAATACTTTAAACATAAAAAAAGATCAGTATAGCTAAAACAACAAAGTTGCTTTCAAGATTTGAGTATTTTTTCCTTTGATTTTCATCGTCGTCCATGAAGTTCTGTATGGGACGCAATCAAGCCGCTGCCTAACTCAGGAATGTTCTCGAACCTCGTTTGCACAAGACCATATTCTAGAGCTCAAGAAACATAGTAGAAGGAATTTAATTTCACAATAGAGTTGTGGAAGGTGGAAAAATTTAATGTAAATTAGATAGTCCTGAACAATTTCTCAAAGCTCTAGAACATGTGAAATAAAATAGAAAGAAAACCTCGCCCAGTCCACCCAGCTCATCGAGTGGTTCCCAACGAGCTTCCGAAATGTAAGTTTGGATATGAATAGACTACCTAAGTCGCTTATTTTCAGACGCATAACGGCAGAACAAGCGCTCGCGCACGAGTACTTGGCTCAGTACGCGGACCCGACCGACGAGCCGGTTTCTGCGCCCTACGACCAGAGCTTCGAAGACATGGAGCTGCCTGTAGACAAGTGGAAAGGTGATTTTTTTTTTGTTGTTGTATATATTGAGTCGACGAGCTCACAGCCTACCTGGTGTTAAGTGGGTATCGGAGCCCATAGACATCTACGGCGTAAATGCCGCCACCCACCTTGAGATAGTTACGGCTGAGATTATTACGTTACAACGGCTGCCCCAGAAACGCATTACTGCTTCACGGTATGAATAGGCAGGGTGATGGTACCTATCTGTACGGACTCACAAGAGGTCCTACCACCAGTAAAAATATTTCTTTCAAATTCATATTTATTTTAAAGCAGATTAGCCGACCTCTAATACTATTGGTGTCTTGCGTATTACCACATTCACGAGGGCGTCAGAGTTACCAGTATATTCAATCAATGCCTCGACATCGTTACTCTGTTTTTAATTCAGTTTTCACTGAATCCACTCAGTGAGTCGCGATTTCGATCCGCTGATAGATTCAGTGAAGCACTGCTCTTGCTAGGGCCAGTGTTAGCAAACTCCCTCAGATCAAGCCCGTGAGCTCACCTACCAGCCAGAGCTTAGCTGAAATAGCCATTTAGGCTACCAGCGAATAGGCATAAAAGAAGAAACTGTTTTTCAGTTGCAAAATTAATTACCGAATTCTTAAAAGAATAGATATTGATTAGGTTTATACTTATAGTCGTTTAAAATTTACAACACAGATATTAATTAATTAAATTATTAAAAGTAATACATATTGTATTAAAATTAATAATGATTAATGAGTTATTTATCTTTGATAACGCAAGGTTCTGAATATTTGAATACTTTCTTTAACGTCATTATGAAAATTTATAGAAGTGATTGAATTAAAAATACTGTCAAATTGTATTGTCTGTGAAATATAGACTAGTTTTTTGTTAATAAATTAAGTTGAGAGTTTTGGTTCATACATACATAATTGAGGAATGATGTTTTATTAATATTATTATTAATTTTTTTATTGTCCTTGTAGGCAGACCAGCATACGGCCCATTTGATAGTGAGCGGTTACCGTCGCCCATGGACTTCAGCAATGCCAGGAGCAAAGCCGAGCCGTTGCCTACCGTTAGAAATTTAATTAATTCCTTTTTATATTCCAATTCACAGAGCTGGTGTGGAAAGAAGTAGTGGAGTTTAAGCCGCATCCGCAGCACATGAATACCGTGGTCGAGGTGAACCCATCGTAATTTGCAACAGTATTGTAAATAATAATTGCCTTATTACATTCATGCCGTCACGCTGTAGCCGGAGTGTTTATGGCCAGTGTCTTAATGTAATTAATAAAACCATAATTGTGTTGTTTACCAGATTTACGAGATATGAATTTCGATCAGTTTAAAACAAACGAATGTTTTAGTATCGTTCCCTGTTGGAAAGGAGAAAAAACGTATGCTTATTGACGTAAGCGCTATATTAGTTTCTGAACACGACTTCACTTGAAATGAGATTTCACTGCGATCACGATAGTAGTAATTCACTTATTTTGTAGTATAGTAGTTCACTTACATTGAAAGGGCGTAAGCATACAAAATCTAAACACAGTTTCCTTTTAAAAAAGCGTATTAAAAAGAGTTCAGATTTACTGGTGGTAGGACCTCTTGTGAGTCAACAATTTAATTAAGTACGTATTTCATTAGAAAAATTGGTATCTTCCTACGGGATCGTTCGATGCACACTATGGAATCCGAACCTCTAGGTATACGGAGGGATTTCGGTTCTCTTTGTGTTTTGTACCGCTTATTCCATGGGGAGTGCTCTGAGGAATTGTTCGAGATGATCCCTCCAACTTTTTTTTACCAACACCCCTCTCGCCACCGGAGCAGAGTGCTTCCATACTATCTGGAACCACTACCTTAATCGATAACGCGTTTTCAGAAAAAAAAAAAACACGTACCATCCGGTTCTAGAATGAACTCCCTTGCACGGTGTTTCCCAAGCGTTATAACATGTCCTTCTTCAAACGAGGCTTACGGAGAGTACTCAGCGGTAGGCAGCGACTTAGCTGTGCCTCTCGCATTACTAACGTCTGTGAGCGGCGGTAACTAAACACCATCAGTGTGCTTAGTGCGAGTTTATTAACGTTTTCGATAGCGTAAAAGTTAACCTAAATTTATATGCAGTTGGAACAGCGCCACTAGCGGCAAACGTAGGCAAACCTTCCAACTGAAGTCGTGGCCTAAAGGATAAGACGTCCGGTGCATTCGTGTTGAGCGATGCACCGGTGTTCGAATCTCAGACGGGTACCAACTTTTCTAATGATAATACGTACTCAACAAATGTTCACGATTGACTTCAACGGTGAAGCAATAACATCGTGTAATAAAATCAAACCCGCAAAATTATAATTTGCGTTATTACTGATGTAGGACCTCTTGTGAGTCCGCGCGGGTAGGTACCACCACCCTGCCTATTTCTGCCGTGAAGCAGTAATGGGTTTCGGTTTGAAGGGTGGGGCAGCCGTTGTAACTATACTGAGACCTTAGAACTTATATCTCAAGGTGGGTGGCGCATTTACGTTGTAGATGTCTATGGGCTCCAGTAACCACTTAACACAAGGTGGACTGTGAGCTCGTCCACCCATATAAGCAATAAAAAAAGAACCGTTATTCACTTTCAAGAGTTTGTCATCAGATCAACTCGTTGGTATTTATTGTATTGGTTTCATGTTGACAGCAATAATATTTGTAGTAAATATTTGGTAGTTAAATTTAAAGATTTAATTTATTGTGCTGCTTTTTTTGGCGTTCAGGATTATATACATTTTAGCTGCACAGCATACTATATATGAGTCGTCTATTATCAAAGGTGGCAATCTGTGCATTTGGACAAAAAAATGTTATTGATATGTCAATACAGATTGATTTGAATATAATCGTCTCCTTCAAAGAATACGGTTCAAAACCTGCATTAAATAAAGGTTAATACTTAACCTGTTATTTATCTAAGATGTCGTTCCGAAGAGTATTGTGACTGCCAATGGAATACAAAGTCAATAATTCGTTTTTCTGATTTACCAATAATTGTCCAAAAGTCACATTGCCGGCTTTGATAATAGTCGACTCATATGTACATTACGCCACTGGCTCTAAAGTCGATGTAAATTTTAGCATCGTAAACTGTTTATATCACTGTATATTTTGTAAATATTAATGTCAGGAAATATTTTAGAAAAAAGGGATACATATTTGAAGCAATACGGTTTATAATTTAATCATTTGGTTCGGTTGTCATAAAGCTAGGTGCTATAAAATGCTTACGTAATTTTAGAGTAAGACGTAAAATATAAATTAATTAAATTAATATTCAATGAAGTGAAAACTAACCTAAATATTAAGTTTTATAATTCGTGAATTAATTCACAGAAGAGTTTGCAGGTCTAATTTTAATAGCATATGCTGGCCAACTTCAATGTTGGATGTTAGAGGGCAGTTTCGGTGGCTGCTACACAACACTTTTCTTGAATAAGTGTAGAATAAAGTATCTGATATGATAGCTAAGAATTTCGCCACTTGAAATTAGTATCGCCTTACGTGCTATTATTCCTTAACGAATTCTGGGACAATATTTCCTCGCTTCCTCATATTCCAAAAACTGTTCTTGTCCATTACGTATGGGTATCACACGTAACCTGTTGTGCCATATTTACTTCAATACTAATCTATAAAAAAGGAATTTAAACGGAATTTCTTCTTTGTCGTCACAATAAAGCTCATTATATTTTAAATATAAAGTCCTACGTATTTTAACTTAAGACGAAATTAACGAAATAAATTTAATTGTAATTTGGTGAAGGGAAGGGATGTGAGTAGGATAGAAGTAAGCATTGACGGCTTGTCCAGGAATGTGGATCTGTATTAAGCGAACTATTCTTATTGAGTATTAAAATCAGTTCAGTGTGTAGGTGGTAAAGGAAATTAAGAAAGTATAGAACAATTAAAAAAACAAAACAAATTCGGGATGTAAGATTACCGTTTATTGAATTGCTAAGCACAAATAATTGTTAAGTGTATTCATTACGGCTTATAAAGCGAAAACAGATCGCCGTGTGTCATGTGACGTGTTATTTACGAGCGGAAGGGCAATCTTAATTATATTACATTACGGGCATTTTAAAAATATGTATTACTAAAGCCGTAATAAATAAAAAAGAAAACATTCACAAAATTTCGGATCGCGATTTTTTGTTTTCGTCTTAGGTTATGGGTGTTTAATCCCCACTATTGGTAACGGTTACCCTACATCCTGTGTAGTCTTCATGTTTGGAGTAATTATAGCAATAATGATCATCATCAACGTTAAGGCAGAAGGGTTTTTTTTAAAGCAATATCATTATTTTGCTTGTTTCATGAATTTGTAGCTTATTAATTTAATTTTGTGTATCGATAAATTCAAACGAATGTAAATTAAGTTCGAATGCTTATTGGCAATTATTATTTTTGAATACAAATGATTTATGACCTTTTTTGTTAAATGGAACTTAAAATCATATACATTGTTATGTTGTAAGAGTTTTAGATTTTGATTAAACACGATAAATAAATATATACCCGTTTTATTTACCACAGCCGTTTTGTTTATAAAAAGATAACTGCAAGAAGGTGATTAGTTAAAGGGGCCAATCAACTACTGGATTTTCTTCGACCAGACATCAAAAATTTGGTATGTAGATATCGAAATCTCGTTAAGAAAAATGTATTTATACAACCAACCAACCGAATAATACGAATATCTCATGGGGTTAAAGTGCGACCAACCCTTATAATACCTATGACAAGACGTCAAAATAAAAATCAATCTGAAAAAAATCTCGTATCGTCAGTAAGTTTAACTTGAGAAGTGGACGTACCTAATTGTTCAATTGAAATATATAAACGTGTTAACGAATTGCCCCATGAGTTTTTCCTTAAGTAAGGAAGCTAATTCTATGTATGACAAAACTAAACTAAGTCCAACAGGTTTCGGGTATAGTTTCGTGCGATAATCCGCAAGTCAACTGCTAAATTATCTTCTTCTTTTTCTTCACCTTAACCTGCTACTAAGTATTAGGTACATTAATTAAAATAAACCAAAATATGACGTAATCACTGTTTTTGTGTTATATTACTTTTTTAGGAAATCTTATAAACTTTCGCGGATATCTGCCAAACATTATTATGTAACGGATTCCTACTACAATTTTAGTATAATGCATCTAACAACTTACCCTGAGTTAACCACAGTCTTCCGTCTACTTGTGATCACTGCTGTCGCAACAGTGTCTAATGATCAGAAACTCATTATATATGAAAATCGTGCTAAGAACCCGTAAAATATTAGAGTTTATAATTGCTATTTTCATTTGATTTTCGAATGCCCTCCCATGCCACCTGGTTAATAAGTTACTGAGGCTTTAGACAATTCTGCATGAATACTTATGGGTATATCTAAGGGAATATCTAAGAGGGGAAATGTTGAAATGTCAATGTTTTAACGGCTATCCCCCCCCCTTCAAACAGCAATTAAACAAAGCCCACCGTTGCACTGGACGTAACTTAAATTTTCCGAAACTATATTTATTAAAAAAAAACCTCTATTCAATTCTACGAGCGCTGAAAAATATTAAACTCAGGAATGTCACGAGGCACTAACGAGGGTTTATCGTTTAAACGCAATCACCCTAGTGGATTAAGAGGAACACGAGTGAGTAACATATATTACTCAGATTTATAGGAAATGCATACTGGGATGCTGCATACTAGGATCATATGCTATATTATGCTGTATATTAATACCAAAACGTTAGAACACGAAAAACCTGGTAATACACAACTACACATTCAAAGAAGTGTTCAGTCCAAGTACATACTAACTCAGGTGTGTATTTTTTATTTTTTTGTACAGTTTTCTTATAAACAAAATGGATTAAGTATTTTATTCTTTTCTATTATTATGTTTCACAACTCTTCTTAAATGATCAGCACAAATAGAATTGATAAATATTTTCTGCCAATATTCACATAAATTAGGTATGAGCGAGAATTCGACAAAACGATTTATATACAATTTTAACAATCCACATAATAGAAAACTAATTGCATATGTATGCCTGAAGAAATGTTGTTTTTTAAACATATATATGCACAAAAAACTATGGTGATCTCATAACTCAGGTTTAATCCTCCTCAATCCATCTTTTGGGTTGTAATTCATTTGAAATTGACACTACAAGGTCAAAACACAATGCAGCCACAAATTGTGCAAACTATATCATCGCCACCGTCTACAATTGTAGTTTCATTCGGGCACAGTCGTAGTTCCATGATGTTCTCTTACCAAAATATCACAACACCGACTGGGGTATTTTTTAATATGAGTAACTTCGCAATATTATACAAGTCTATCATATAAATTATGATTCACTTCACACACGTGAGCCAACAGTCTATCCCTAGGAGGGAGGTTGCTTTTTCTGTACAGTGAGATTAAGAGGCAGGTCGTCGTCTGAGTCAGAGATGCTGGACCTCCTGTCGGGCCCGGCGGTCCGGCCGCGCATGACGGTGACGACGCTCCTCAACTTCCGTCCCGCGGATTCCGTCGGCCGAGCTTCTGGGGGAGGCTCCTCGAGACGTCTAGAACATTTCACTCCTTTTCCTGAATGTGACTTCTTTTTACTTCGTCGGTCTCGATCCGGATGACTCGAGTCGGTATTTACTTTGTTATCGCGTCGTTGACCGGGCGACGAACGTCTTCCACTTCCATTTCTTTCCCGGCGAAATGTTGCGCCTTCCCTGCTGCTTCTCTTTCTGATCTTCTTTCTGGTGGCACCGGTTTTTCTGTCGTCAGATAGTGACGTGTCTGTTGACGACTGATCGGCGTCGGACGAAGCGGAGGTGGAGGAGGCAGGTTCGGGCGTGGTGCGGCGCGTGTCTGCCGTCGTGGCGGAGTCGGAGGAGCGCGGCCGCCGGCGACGACGCCTTAGCGGACGGTACGAGTCGTCAGAGTCCGAACCAGACCAATTCGACCCTTCAGGACGGTCTCTTTTCAAAGTAAGCTTCACAAAAGGGCCGGCATTCGTGTCGGACGGTCCAGGTTGAGGTTGCGTGGTTTCGGCGATCACTACGTCGCTATCAGATCCGACCAGATCAACGAGTTCTGGAGTTCGATCCTGAGGGGGTTTAATATAGCCGACGACCATTACTTCGGATGAGTCGTCGTCAGTGTCAGAATGTGAAATTGTTTCAATGGGAATGATATTGTTGGCTGCGAGGGCGGCCCGGGGCGGAGCTCGCGGTACTCCCGAGGGACCGGCGGAAGGTTCGGCGGCAGATGAACTCGACACCATCACGATATCCGAGTCGACACTTCCATCTGACTCCGAGCTAGATATCACTTCGTTGACCATTGTCGACATACGCGAATCAGTCGTGTATTGCACATTACGATCATATCCGGTCATGTCGTAGGGTGTTGACGCGAAGCAGTACAACTCGTGTAAGAAATGGTCTGTCCTGTCACCAAAGAAACGTGTCATCGCTTCCCGAAACTCGGTCCCGAAAGTTATGTGATGGTGAGGCAACATTTCCAAGATTCTGGTCAGCACGTAAGAAATATGACCTACGTTTCCATTTAATAAGTAGCTAAGCTCCCTATTCAACCAGGGCACGAGACGATGTAACTGTGTGGCATTAGATCTGAAAAATTTAACAGCCATTTTAAGGGAGCATATCAAGGTTAACACTATCACATTGGTTTAACATTAATAAATGCTTTTAGTACCTATAGAATTCTGGCGTACAGTCACGAAACCGTCCAGTGAAGTCGGGGAGTGGTCGCGCCCACAGGTTGTGTCGGTACACAGTGCGACGGAAGGAAGCCGGAGAGCGTCGACGACGTGGTGGACTCAACACATTTGCCACAAGTGGGTAGTGCCGTAACAACAACTGCTGGAAGGCTATCGACTGCCGTCGTGGCAATGTCAATGTAGTTCTGCACCAATATAGTATATTTTTTTAGTCTCTTAATTAGCAGTAAGAATTTTTTGTTCATTTCTATCTATTACTGGTAGTCTCTAGAGCCTGCACGGTAACGTACTACCATGCGGCCTATTTGTGGCTCAAAGTAATGAATTCCAGTTTGAAGAGGATACTGTTGTACTTATAGATCTCAGATTTAGAACTTATGTTTCAACATGGTTTTACATGCAAGAGGCATTATTGTTGTTAATGTCTATGGACTTTGGTAAATACTAATAACCAGTGTACTTAGTGTGAGTTTTTTAATTTTTCAATGGCGTAAAAGTTATCTCAAATTTGTATGGAGTTGGAACAGCACCCTAAACGGCAAACAAAGGGAAGTTAAAAAATCCGCACTAAGCTCACAGGTGAGCCGAGAACTCATTTACCCTTTAAAGCAATAAATAGAAGTATATTAATTTGTGAATGTATACACAAGTTCCCCTTTGAAGGGTGGCATATTAGTATACAATTAAGTGATGGCATTCACATTGCGAAGTCTCTGGGCTTTAGTAACCAATTAACATCTATCAGCACACTTATCTAAGCTAATAAAGCAATTTTACTAAATTTTAGCCCTATGACAAAACAAAATCTATTGTACTAACCTGTATCTAAACCTTCTGTTTGTGAGTGTATCAATATCAATTCTCTGGCTAGATTCAACTTGGCGCTGTTCCACTTGGTATTCTTCATATTGTTGATTGGCACGAACATTATAAATTATTGATTTAAAATTTTGCTTGCATAATGGACATTCTGCTTTCACCTGAAAATTTTAGAGAAACTATTATCATGTCAAATCTTTATAATATATTACAAACTAGCTGACCCAGCAGACTTCGTAGTACCTCAATTGATAAATAAAAGACCTAAACTTTTGTATAAAATTAACTTAAAACAAACAAAATGAACCCGTCCGACGGGGGATACATCAAAGGAAAAACAAAATTGTTATTTTTATTTAATTCCGAGCATTTTCATATTTATCCACCTTTTAAACTGGACTTCTGGACTCTGAACTTCCACAAATAATTCAAGAACAAAATTAGCCAAATCTGTCCAGCCGTTCTTGAGTTTTAGTAAGATTAATGAACAGCAATTCATTTTTATATAATATATAGATGAATTGATCTGTAAAATTTTCTTGTATTTTAGATAGATTTGATAGAAGATTGAATATTAGAAGATTATAAGATTGATAGAAGATTACATAATTAATTAATCCCCTTAAATTCATTAAAATCCAATTAAATTAATTAAAATCCTATTAAATGTTTATTTTTAAGACCTACAGATATTTAGTTTGCTAAATGTGTCTTCAAAAAATTTGTTTTTAACCAACCTTACTCCAAGTTACAAGACAGTTGAAACAAAATTGGTGCAAGCAAGAATCAGTGAATGATTTGTTTTTACATGTTCCTAGACATATTGCACAGTTAGGAGGTGGCGACCCTCTGCTGTTGTCATGATGTGGACTGCTATCATCACTCTTTATGCTGCTTGGGTTTGCTTCAGAGATATCATCCAAAGATTGTGGTATAGTCGCCATGATTGCCTGGAATGTATTGTAAATATTGTTTATTATGAAAGGTAATATAGCATACTAGTAATCCTATCATAACAAGCATAATTTTCAAGTAGATAATAACAATGTATGGAATTTGCCCTGCACACAATGCGATACTAATTTGACAAAGTTTTGTCTGACATAAAAATATTTAACAATATTTCTATTTAAGGAAGTTTATTGTACATGTAAGAAAAAAATACATACATACTCACTTCATAATAAGTGGAGTATTAGAATATACTTTACTTGCATTTGTGTAACCACAATTCAACACAAGTCACCTTTTAAGTTTATATTTTATTCAAAGTTTTAAATAATAGCAAGTTAATAGATACTTCATAATTAATAACTTATAAATTCCTAGTTATTTGGGCCAAATATATGTAACACGACAATTTCTGAAGTCATGGAGAGGTTCTAGGTATATCGTTATGAGAATATGACGTTACCTATCGTGATATTTCCAATGGCTTCACCACATCATGTGTCTCAAATCTTCAACGTTATCTATCTATCTACCTATCGTGATATTTCCAGTGGCTTCACCACATCATGTCTCTCAAATCTTCAACGTTATTGTGACGATAGGTACCTGACAGATTTCTTTGTAGTGTGACGTGATAAATAATGTATTTCAACTAAATCAGGACATTTGACATATTATGCTAAAAACCACGTTGTTACACATATTTTATGTCCATTCATATGTGTACGAGTTACGGGAATGAGCGAATAAAATACTGAGGAAAATTATCATCACTACTTTGATGTTTAGTGAAGGATTTTAAATGGATTTTGTGAACACCAAATTTCCGCTAAACCACAAACTTTTTTGTTTGATTTATCCATTGGATAGGCAAAGGGAATAAAACACATATAGTCTATTAATTTATATTTACTATGTCTGTCACACTAATATATAAATTAATCTAAAAAAAAAAATTTAATTTGAAATAAAATGGTATTTAATGATTTAAGTAGAGACAACATCCAGTAGGCAGGTTTTTTGCCGGGAACGCGCGGACAGAAGTTGTGTGAATTGTTTATTATGTAAATTCAGTGTTTCTGCAAGTTTAAGCGTGTATTAATGATGACTAACTGTTTAGCATCTGTGAAAGTATACAATCGTGGGAAAAGGAAACAAAGTCACTAGACGTGGCATTTCGGGCTCCGCCAAAACTCCAAACCTAGCTATCATTTCACTAAGCTTTTATTTCATCTCATCCCAATTGATTATAACCTCATATCAATCTACCTCATCTTATTTAGTTCCACATATCATTTTTTAATAAAAAGTAAATATTTTATAAATATAGATCTTTATAAACTTGACACTGGCAACAATGGCAACGCAAGAAGTCAATTGCTATACTTCTGGCAAGAGCAGTGCTTCGCTGAATCTACCGCTGGATCGGAATCGTGACCCACCGAGAAAAATCGGTAAGAAACTCAGTGGGTTGTGTCTATGCGCTAGGATGCAAGTCGAACTCGTCGAGGATCCGACAGGACAAATTTAGGGCAACGGCAACTTTGTTTTGAGCTGTTGGTTGGGTCGGAGATGTAGTTCAAGGCCGCCACGATAAGAGTGTTATCGTCCCGCTTCCTCGTAGAAAGTGTCAGGCTGAAATGAAGCCAGTTCTCAATGGAAGAACTTGAGGAGTCATGTTCAACGATTTACATTCATTTTCCAACACGGTTACAAGTTTGACGAAAAACGACATACCCGATCCTGTAGACCGAATAGTAAACAGTCGACGTCGCCCAAAACACGTCATTACGGATCCTCCCGATCCATTAGCGGTGCTTTTAAGTACCACAAGCACCGGTCACCGTCCTCGTCGAACCCGTCACTTGCGACGAAAGGCTCGATGAGCGAATTAACCCATAGACACAGCTCACTGAGTTTCTCGCCGGATCTCCTCAGTGGGTCGCGTTTCCGATCCGGTGGTAGATCCTGCGAAGCACTGCTCTTGCTAGGGCCAGTGCTAGCAACACTCCGGTTTGAGCCCCCTGAGCTCACCTACACGTTAGGGTGAAGCTGAAATAGCCTCTCAAGGCTATCAGCATAGGTAGGTAGGAACAACAAAAAAAAAGTTTGACGAAATATTCAAAACAAACAATTCACACTTCACTAGTCGGATTTCCGTTAAATATTCTTTCTTCAGAGAACACGGTTTATTTTATTTTAGTGCAGTAATAATAGGTCTCTACCTATGAAGCTGATCTTTTACAACACTGGCCATTTGAAACGTAAATTATGTATGACTGGCAATAAATTATATATTCAAATGAATTTTATTTTATTTTGCATATTTTTTATCAATACGGATACGGTAAAAATATCAGTAATTACGGAATATGAGTTCCGTCACGGTAGCAATGTCGCACAAATAACCATAGAACATTCCACATTAAGCTGCATGGAAAGCAGAGTACCAAGCTTTCAATGTACGTGCGAATAAAAAAAGAGATTAATTTCTAATGTCTTTTATTTAAACTTTCAATTAATTCTAATTTTTTTTCCAAGTACTTCATAAATGCATATGAGTTTAAATAAAAATAACGTTAGAAAACTGACGGTAAAGTGGCTAAATACTGTGTTCTAAAATACATAGTAAATGGTCAGTTACTAAGCCAGCTCTACCGAAAAAACATACAAAGAAGAAGAGTGTAGCTGCATCATTGGATATTATTATTTTCGTAACGGTATTGATTATTTTTGATTTCCAAATTGATAATAGTTAAAACAGGCTGAAAAAATTTTTGAACTGAATTTACGCGATTACACGATTTAAATAATGTTCATTATTAAATACAATGTGCCTTAATTAAACAAATGTGCAACATTTAGGGTTTTTAAATACATATATTGTGGTGAATTTTTCCTATTTGCATATCAATGCATATTATAGTTTTATATTTCTAATGTATTCATGCTATGTACCTAAAACTCTCTTGTCGCTTTGGATGTCCTAATTTCTGGAAACATTATCGTAATCTCTCTTGTTCAGAGTGCTATATGCGAGTTTTTTAACGTTCTCGATAGCGTAAAAGATAACTCAAATTTGTATGCAGTTGGAACGTTTGCCGCTAGGGGCGCTGTTCCAATTACATACAAATTTGAGTTACCTAACTTTTACGCTATCGATAACAAACTCGCACTGAGCACACAGTTCATCAGTTTTCTGTTAGGAAATCTTATTCTGATAAATTCAAGCTGTTATAAGATATAGGTCTCTAAGATAATTTTAAGCACGAGTCAAGTCTGTAACAAAGTCACCAAATGTACTAAGTATATTATTTATGCTTATCACTGGAAGGTTCCAGCTTCTTTTTCCCATAATCCAATGCGATTAATAATATAATACAAAGAACGCTACCATTATAGTCCTAGCACCACATTCACTTTTAATCGAAGATTCATAATATAAATATATAACTTTCAACACAAAAATTGTGAAGAACGAATAAATAGCCCGACAAAAGCTAAAAATGTCGGTAGTTTCTCATTTTATCGTAGAATGTAGGCTTTTTTTAAATTAGTTGTTTTAAATAGGACTGTGAGTACTGTGACCATGATTGGGAAGTTGCAAACCTCATTTTTATCGATATCGATCCGAATCCGTACATTGAAGGTAGGTGATTTTTTTCAAACGCTGCTTAATTTTATGAAGTATAATCTATTTCACCTGGACAGTACAAATAATCTTAAACTAAAATTACTTTGAAGTACGAATATACAGCGGAGTCTGTTCTAAAAGGCTTCTAAATATTTAAGTTTTTAATTTATAATATCAACACTAAGTAGGTAGTTTATATTTGAGTAAAATATGTTATGCAGGTATTTGGACATTATACTTTCTTTTAAACGCTATTTATCGTGTTATGGTCAAACAAAAATTGTTTCTTTCTTGTTTGGACGGGTGAACAAACTCACTGTCCAACTGAAGTTAAACGTTGACCGGAGCCCAAACGCGTCGCTATATGAATGTCACCAATCACCTTGAGATACGAGGTCTAAGTCTCAATTATAAAGGCTTCAACAAGGAATGCATGAATGCTTCACGTGTAATTGTGAGAGAACGAGCCACATAGTTTATTTCTAAATAATATGTAACCTTATTTATTAGCAAAAAATCACATTCAAAAGTTGCTCAATTGCAACGCAAAAGATCACACAAACAAGCACAA
Organism: Bombyx mori; assembly: GCF_030269925.1. Classification (NCBI taxonomy): domain Eukaryota; kingdom Metazoa; phylum Arthropoda; class Insecta; order Lepidoptera; family Bombycidae; genus Bombyx; species Bombyx mori. The sequence goes on from NC_085111.1 coordinate 14,172,714, forward strand.
TTTCACTTGAAATGTTATTATTATATTGTCCTTTTTTTTTCTTGAGAATCTCAATTACGAACTTCGCAAACTACAGAACGCATAAGTTTAGTCCGTTCGTTTTTTTATACAAATTTACAGACTATTCTAGAGGCTATTATTATATATCGGTATCTAAAAGCCTTCGTTGCTGATTACGAAAATTACGTAGACAGCGGTTTTTAACTTGGAGGGGTCAACTCATCTGCAGTGTCGTATTCTGAGGCGGTGGAGGTAGGTTCTGGCGTAGTACGATGCGTGCTTGCCATCATACCAGAGTTCGAGATGCGAGGTCGGCGACGACGACGGGCTGGTGATTGATACGAGTCGTCCGTATCCGAATCGGACAACTCCGTCCCACCAGCGCGGCTCCTCTTCAATTTGAGCTTACTTACAGGCGGGATCGTCGGTCTCGTATCCGACGGCCCAGACTTGGCCCGTGAACTCTCCTCAACAACTACATCACTATCTGAGCCGACCAGGTCGACCAGCTCCGGTGTTCGATCTTTCGGGGGCTTGATGTAACCAACAACCATCACTTCTGAAGAGTCGTCGGTGTCGGAATTGGCGATGGTTTCGATAGGCATGACGGCATGTGCTGCGAGAGCAGCTCTTGGCGGGGCTCGTCGCACCCCCGAAGGGCCGGCGGGAGGCTCAGCGGCCACAGAATTCGGTATCATAGCGACGTCGGTGTCAATGCTCCCGTCCGATTCTGAAGTAGATATTACCTCATTGACCATAGTCAACGCGCGCGATTCGGTGGTGTATTGCACATTACGATCATAACCATTCATATCATATGGAGAGGTAGCAAAGCAGTGTAACTCATGCAAGAAATGTTCCGTTCTCTCGCCGAAAAAGCGTCGCATCGCTTCTCGAAACTGTGATGAAGTTATGTCATAGAGGAGTAATCTTTCCAAAATTCGCATTAATACGTAAGAAATGTGGCTGACGTTTTCATTCAGTAAGTAGTTGAGTTCCCTGTTTAACCAGGGAACGAGGCGATATATTTCAAACATATTGTACCTGAAATATTGATCAAAATTATATCTAGCACATAATACAATATTTTTGCACCATTTCAATTATTAGCTTTTAAGTGATCACCTGTAGTATCCGGGACTACAATTTCGAAAGCGGCCGGTGTGATCGGGGAGAGGTTGCGCCCGTAAGTTACGTTCGTAGATGATGCGACGAAAAGAGGCTGAAGATCTGCTGCGGGATGGCAGGCTTAACGCGTTTGAGGACTGTGGGTAGTGTTGCAGCAAGAAGTCTTCAACGGCCAATGAATTGTGTTGAGATGTCAGAATTGTTCTGCAAAAAGTCACACTGTAATCAAGTTCTATGTTGAGTTGCTTTAGTTGTGGAGCTACTACTGATCATTTTCAGACAGCTTTACTTGTTAGATTCTTTGATCAGAATTCGAATGGATAAGCTATGATTCTTTCTTTCCTACTGAACTTGAGAATTAGCAAGGACATAATATTAATGATTTTTAACCTGTAACTGAACAAGATACTTGTCAGGGCTTCGATAACAACACTTTCGACTGTTTCATTTTGGCGCTCTTCCACTTTGTACTCTTCAAATTGACAACTGCTGATCACATTGTATTTTATTATTTTGAAGCTTTGTTTGCATAAAGGGCATTCTGCTTTTACCTAGGAAAATGTAATTAAGAAAAATATTAAAATTTTATTATATCCTTTCCTGGAGACCTAATCTACAGGTAAAAATTAACCCAGACTTGTTCCTTTGCAGTGGAGTCCAATATTAGACATATCTGTGGAGCGTAATGTAAGCACACACAGATATGTACCACCTTCCTGTCTATTTCTGCTGCGTAGCAGTCATGCTTCTACATGCTTTCTGAAAAGCTGGTATACAATACTATTGAGATGTCAATAATGGGTGCCAGCACTCGCATAGTCCTGTCTATGGGTTCCAGTAACTACTTAAAGCCAGATAAATGATGAGCTTGTTATTTATCCATGAAAAAAATTATATCGAAGGAAATTCTTAAAGTCCTCAGAGGTGAAAATACTGCTCTATAGATAACTATGTTGCTATAGACTTCAAGTAGATTACTCCAATGGCTGTAATATATAGGTTTTGGAAGTTTAAAAACAAAAGCATAGTAATATAGCTCACCTTACTCCATGTTACAAGACACTTAAAACAAAACTGGTGCAAACAAGAGTCTGTAAATGATTTGTTTTGACACATTCCTAGACATATTGCACAGTTAGGAGGAGGTGATTCCCTACTATTGGATTCATGGTGTTGACTGCTGTTGTCATTTTTTATGTTGCTAGAGTTGGCATCAGAGACATCATCAACAGATTGTGGCACTGCCTCCATGATGAACTGGAATTTTCGAAAATTAATGCTTATTATACTGGTGATTCTATAATGATACAAAAAAAAGCTATTTTATTTTTGCCCAAGATGATGAAATTAATCATAGAATATTAAATCAGCTCACATGATTTTCTACAGCTATACACCATTATTTTATAACTAGTACAAAAATTTTAAGGAAATATTAGGGAAGACATTATTATGATATATGTGACGGAAAAATTTCATAATACCTTTAAATAGCAAAGTTATTATCATTTGTTTATTGTAAAAAATCTCACTGAAATCATGGACATATTACTTTACAAGCCATTCATTAGTTCATTGAACTTCATTGATGGTATTCCATCCTACTCTTTCGCATTCGTACTGTCGCACTTGTGACGTAGATGGCCTTAGACAATAAAATGAAACAAAAGAACATGTGATGTAGTTACCTACTTTATTTAATTTTCTAAATTCTAACCTCTCCTTCATATTCATCCGGGGTTAGGACCGGTAAAATTACCTTTTTACAATTAATTAAATACGTATGTGATTAGAAAACAATAAACAAATATTACAATAAAATAAGGTATTCTGTACTAAAAGAAAAGAGAAATTTTGGCATATTTATGAAGTTAGAATCAGGTGATATTTACAATAATTATTTACACAGGTATTATTTACTAAACTTACAAGTATTTCAATTGTCCTTCGAAATGTCTGCTACTATTGTTAATACACAGACGGGCTCGTTTCATTAAATTGTTTTTAACGAGAAAAGTACGCTTCTCTGTCTTTTCACTTCTTGAATAGCGTCCAATATGCGCTGTTTTAATCATTCGAGCCTAATTCGCTCGCTTCTGTGCACACGTCTCTTAATTTCACTCCACAAAAAGAAGTCCATGGGCGTTAATTCTTGAGATTTCCTGTAGTGATATGGATGTAATCCAGCCTTATTAACAATCTTCCAGGCACAGGACGGGCTGATGTTAAACCGTCGATCAGCGTCATTTGTACTCCGCCGGGCATCCTCTTCAAAATACGCTAGTACATCGTCGTACAGATTTTGTGACAACGCCGGTCTTCCTTGTTCTTGACGTACGTAGGTGACCGTGCGTGGAATGAACCGTGATCAAGTAAACGCTGGTAAGCATTTACCACGGTTCGCACATTTGGCTGTCGAGCGTTTGGGTGTCTTCCCTGTACATACGTACAGCTGCACTCGCGTTTTCTCCACTCAAAAAGTACGCACGAAGCATAGCTACATACTCCCGTGATGTGAACTGATAAGCCATCGCGTCAGGGAAAACTTAAACAAACAACTGTTGCAACGAAAAAAAGCATGCGCACACTTCCGATAACAATTTAGCACTGTTTTTTGTCGTTGTTGCGTCGGGGCGCGGCGCGGGCGCAGAGGGACAAGGGGTGGTTGGTGGGCTTCGACTTGAGTTTCCGGAATTTATCAATGGAGCAGCGCCCCGTAGGTACCCAAACCCCGCCGCACGTACCTACTATCGGGCATTGATTGATTTTTTTTAATAATTATTTAGCATTTACCAGTTATTACGTATTTTTGTGGACAGTTTTGAGACTTCGTGTTTTTTATTTTTTAACTACACAAATATGATTAGTTAAAGATACTTAGAGCCCAGTTAAATTTTTTGTACTAATTAAAAAATAGGGGTGTATAAGACTTCTGAGGGTGTCTAAAAGTGCATGAATTTGTAATTAACTTAATAAATGATCTTCTTTACATTTATATTGAGGTAAAGTTTTATTATTACTATGGTTTTATTTAAATCAAGTCACATAATGAATTCATTTTATTCCAAAAGTTTATTATTTCAAAACTGTTAAATGTCTGCTATTTCCAATGTAGATAATTTAATTGATTTATCTTTGTACAAGATTGTGGAACCAACACATACACCAACATATAGGATCTATATGGGAGCTTTAATTTTTATTTAGAGGGATAAAATAAATCAATTTACAATCAGCAGTCATGGATATCTGATAAGATAATACCTCCACTGACTAACTAGTCTTTTTCATGGATACAAGTATAATAATAGGGCCCAGGCATCTGTGTATCATGAACTCAGATATAATGATACTTAAACACGACTATCTTAAACCTTTCACTTTACCAAAGGATAATATATATAATGTTAATGCTGTTTAATATGTATAATCTAAATAAAATTAATAAACGGCCAGGATATTTTTATTCTGTTTAGGCAAAAGACAGTGGAGGTGGATTATTTTCAATGTCTTTCAAATCCAAAGCACCCTTTCATGGGAGTGGAAATATGTGTGGGATGAAAGGTGTAGCCTGGCCTGGAATTTTTCCCCTTTCTAACTTACGTATTGGTGAAGTTCCAGAGGGATATTAATAACATTCCGATATGTTACACATTTTCACTAGAATTCAATCCATAAAATGGTATAGATAATTAATATTATTACAAATATGCTACTTAACATGAAGAATTAGAAGTGTTTTAAAACAAGACCACTTTAACTAGTGACACTGTCAAGCCATACTACTTTCTTTAGTTTTATTTCCAACGTTCTCCATTTTACTCCCTTTACCCTTAGGATTTCTCACTCACGATGAAATTTTATTCACTTCATAAGTTTGCGTAATACGGAAATATGGGATGCGATAGTAGACACTGGTAAGGGAAATGAGCAGATAGTTTTGTTTTATTAAAAATATTTTATAATCAAGCGTACGGCGTTTAAATAAATCTTCTTCACCTTTCACACATTGAACTTCTAAGATCTAAAAAAATCCTTCTACATATCTGAGATTTGCAGCTATAGTCTCACAGAACGTTTACTCTTTTAGTAACGGATGCCGATGTATGGATGAATGGATGGTCTATTAAATATCGTCTGCCTGTTTGCCAGATTCTGTGTGTTTATCGGAATCAATTGGAATTCAAAACAATACCGTAGGTAGGTAGGTAGGTAGGTAGATACTTTTTATTTTTAAGAGATTTTATGACCTGGTAACTAAGACCTTTAAGTCATGTCTTATTTTACTTTATATTCTTAATTTTATGAAAAATGATAATATGGAGTGAAATGAAATGAAGATGATTTTTTGATTTGAGAAGACATTAAGCAACTGGGATGAAATTTAATGAAATGAATTGATATGGGATGAAATAAATGGGATGAGATATTAAACAGTTAATAAACCACCATTATTACACATTTAAACCTGAAGAAACACTAAATAGACAAAATAAAACAAATCACACAACTTTACACCTCGCGTTCCCGCCAAAAAGTCCGTAGGTAGATACATAAAGTGATAGTCATAGATTATACACTTAATTGGTGATAGTTCCATTTTTTTTTAATTATAAATTATTCATCATCATCATCATCATCATCATCATTTCAGCCTATCGCCGTCCACTGCTGAACATAGGCCTCTCCAATAGATTTCCAGTGCGACCGGTCCATTGCCACCTGCATCCAACGAGACCCAGCACTTTTTACTAGTTAATTAATAAAATAAATTATAAATTATTAATCATTTATAATTTTTTTATGAAAAATAATATTAAGAAAAATTTAATGAAGTTGATTAATTCAGAGCACCAATCAATTGGCATGAAATTAAATGAAATGCAATAGAGGAGATGATATGAGATAAAATATAATCTCAGTAAAATGAAGGTTGTTTCATCATGATCATCATCATCATCAACAGCCCACAGTCGTCCACTGCTGGACATAGGCCTCTCTTAATCCACACCACTGAGCCCAGTCTACGGCTCTCCTCATCCACTTCTTACCAGCCACCGTTCGGAGGGTTGTTTACTGAGACTTTCCCAGTGGACTTTTTGGAAGATCGCGAGAAGCTTCGTCCAGCGGCTTTGTTTCATTTTCCCAAATTTGCGTTTTCACCGATATTAAACAGTCGATAAATCACCGTTATTACACATTTACGCCTGAAGAAACATTAAATAGACAAAACAAAACAATTCACATAACTTAGCTCCTCGTGTTATAAATATATATTTATATATATTCATATAAAAGATTAAGGCGTATGGTATGTCACTTTTGCCTTTCGAGCTGGAAAAATAAAACTACTACTACACTAATGACAGCTATCAAATACTTTAACTGTCATTCGTCAAGTCAAATTTATAATTTTTAATTTGGTAGAATATCATTGCAGTTGTGTAACAAACTAAAACATATAATGGGTTTATTAAAAAAGGTATTTAAATATGTAAGATACACAACATTTAATTTATGTCTACTAGTAATTACGTTTATTCCATTGTTCTAGACAACAGGTCTAACAGGATTGGCAGTCGCCGCAAATCCGCATCACACTTTGGGCGCCCTATATGGTAAAATCTTACGTACTCTCCAAAAAATGCCAGAAACATCAGTTTATCGTAAATATACGGAACAAATAGTACGTGAAAGAGCAGCGGTTTTAACTCAGGTAATGGAAATTAGGTCTATAAAGTTTGTACTGAATTTAACGAAAAGTAAATTAAATATTCATCTACACTGATTTATCACTGCGTAAAATTAATATTTTGTGTTCAAAATTCTTTGCTTGCTTTTCTGGTCTCTTTTGAAACCACTACTAATCAGAGGTCACTAAAAATGTTCTTACAGACTAAAGACAGCTTTGAAATCGAAAAGAAAATCAACTGCGGTCAAGCTGAGGAATTGATAATTCAAGCTGAAAATGAATTAAACCTAGCTAGGAAGATGTTAAATTGGAAGCCGTGGGAACCACTAATGGCTAAGCCTCCTAAAGGTCAATGGGAATGGCCTCCATCTAAAGCTTAATTGTTAATATTATTGTAGCATATGTAGTAAATTATATCATTTAAACTCAATAAAGAAAATTATTAAAAGCAGTGTTTTATAGAAGAATGTTCCTAAGTGTTTTAGAAATATTTAAAATTAGTCACTATTGTTTTAGTATGTAATAAACATGGACTAGAAATCATTCTTTGCATTTGGCAGCCTCTAATTCTTTTATTGAAAGATTGTCAAACTTAAGTTGCTGTTGCAACCTATTTATTTCAATTGATGAATTAGGTAAATAAATCTAGTAACAAACATGATTTGATACACGATGATGATGATTTGATATATAAACAATAAATGAACTGGGTTGGTAAGTCAAACAGGTGTTATTTCAATTAAAAAAAAAGTTTTCACTGTCTTCTATCAGATGTCATGCAGGGAAATATAAAATGAATTCAATACAAAAACATCCAAATGTTTTTAATAATTATATCATACTCTTATCACTTAACATAGAAATATCAATTCATAATAATAAAAAATCCCAATAATAACACTAAACATTTGTTTTATATTATGACGAAATATTTAAGAATAAATTCAATCGTAATTAAAAAGCAGAAAATATTTTGAGAAATAACACAAAATCTTCATAGTTTAAGTGCCATGCACATAATTATCATTCTTTACAGACTGCACTATAAGACTTGTAATATCAATAATAAGGTGTTATTATCAATATTACATATTTAAATATACCTGATGTAGCAACAATCCTCTTTAATAAAACTTAACTTGCATCTCTTAACTGAATTTGTCAGTTTAATGTAAATGCATTGTGTAAATTATTAACTACTGTTAATGGTAACTCCCCAGGCCTGTTTTATGCTGTACAAATATACCGTAAAATGTATTACTTAAATTCAATGAAAGGTTTTTGAGACAGACTGCAAACCCATATCTGCTTAAAACTTAACAGCTAAATTCTTAAATACAAAAATAAATAACAGTATAATAATCACTCATGGTCATAATAATATAATACTTTACTAACTTAGTAGGTACTTCCAATTAGCTGTATGTTTCACACTTAAATTTTTAATTTGCTTATCGTATGTCAAATAAATTTCCTTATAAAATAATAAACTCATAAACAGTGATTTAAAGTTTTTTACACAGATTTGTTTATAAGTAAGATGCCGTATATTATGTAGATGTAACTCCTTTTCTGGCCACAAGCAAGTTAAGAATAGGGTGTTTCTTAATATAACTAACTGCTTTTTTGTGAGTTACCATTGTAAAGTCATAACCATTGCACTGTAGTATTTTATCATGCATTCTTAAACCTGATTTTGCTGCTGGACTTCCTTCATGAACTTCAGTTACATAAATACCCTAAAAAAATTATATATTATTAACTTTTAAATCAAATCTTACAAGACAGAAAAATATTAGTGGCTTTACAGACTTTTAAAGTTTAAAATTTTAATTTAAAATGATACCACATAAATACTACATTATTATCCTATGTTGTTTAATAATTATTTATAATTTTTTTCAGCATCAGAATAACATAAATAAAATATCTTAGAATTGTGTTTTGTTTCATTTCATTTTGTTGTCTTAACAAAAGAGTCCATCTATATTTTGAATATGGGAACAACACTCACGTTATCTGTATATCCCTGGGGGCTCTTACGAAAGTCTTGATCAATGCCTCCTCCTATTTTAAAACCACATTTCATTACTTCTCTTCCATCTGGGTCAACACCAGCCTCTTTTTGTAAAGTTATCGGTATCTATTAAAACGAAAAGTATTAGTTAGTCAAGTAATGAAACTCTGATACGTAAAGTGGGAGTGGTCTGCTAACTTACACTTAGACACTCCATAGCTGTTCCAGCCTGGTGTTGAAATGCCATCTTCGCCATTATGAATAATATTTATGTGTTTACCTTCTAAATTAACAAAATTCTCAAAATGAGCAAATGCTTATGGGAAATAAATATTGGAAATTTTAAGAACGGTACATATACAATATACGAGTAAACTATTCAACTAGATCAACAGTAGGTAACACTGAGAATTAGCATGTGACATAACTGACAAGTGTCATAATTTTTTTTTAGAAACTAGATAGGTACTCAGCGGGATTTTTGATGTACATACTAACTTTATTTCATGCGTATACGACCTTTTAATTACAAAAATAAAAGTGAAAATTGCCTTCTAAAATGGCAGTTTTTGTCTGTACTGTACGTTATTATTAAAGTAAATGAAAGTTAATTTCTAGCAACGAAAGCTTATTTATTTTATCCCATCTATCCTACGGTGCTGTTTTATTTCACCTCTTTCCATTTTATGATATTAAAATCTGTAAGCAATTTCATTTCAATGCATTCAGATCTGTTTTACCTTTTAAAATAATCACAGTTTAAATACTCAATAAATAAAGATTAAGCGATGTGAGCTAGGTTGCCTTTGCTAATTCTATTTAAAGAGATTATTCTGCTTCTGTCTGTACAAAATTGCAATTTGTCAATTTGCATTCGAACTGTAATATTCGAATTCGAAGTCTACTATTACAATTTCTATAATTTCAGATGTCTAATGGAGAATATCGACAAGTATGGCGCATTGTTTTTAGAAATTTCATTAATTCACTTAGACCAAAACAGGTTACTGGAAACAATGTTGGTAAGTGCTAATAAGTTATGAGTTTAGAATTTTCTTTTTTTTCCTACCTAAGCTGATAGCCTTGAGAGGCTATTTCAGCGTAACCTTAACTAGTAGATGAGCTCACGGGGCTCAAACCGGAGTGATGCTAACACTGACGCTAGCAAGAGCAGTGCTTCGCAGAATCTACCACAGGTTAGGTAGGTTACATTTATTTAGAAAAATGATTATCTGCTGCCCATGTTTAGTTCATTTCTGTGTGAACGGAATGAAATTAAAGGACATTAAAGGAATAGCAGTGAATGGATAAACATTTTGTTACAGGTAAAGATTACATAGGTAACACTTATTTTGAAATACCTGCTAGTCCAAGTGAAGGTAAAAGAAAGCCATCACGTTGGTATGATCCACCTAAAGGTCAGGATTTCCAAAATCCAATACCAGCCGAATGGGAGTCCTGGTTGAGAATGAGAAGGTACTTTATGAAGTTCATATTTATGCCCTTAATTAAATTTGCATAAAATGATTTTAACTGGTATGAATAGGTAGCTGAACTAACACATAGACTGTGATTACATAGATCATGTACACAGCATAGAATATATAGATCCAACTGCTTACATTCAAACATGAGGACTTTGATTTCTATCAAAGATACAATTGCATAATGATGGAATACAGATTAATTTAGTTTTTAAATCCTGAATTTGCTACTAAGTTTTAAAGTAAAAATACATAACGAGCTGCCTTGGTTTTGCACTGGAGCATCACCATATTGTGTTAGGTGCTTTGCAGTTATTATAAATGTATTATTTATGTTACTTTTTTTGCAAAAAAAGTATGTTAATTTATAGTATTTGGGATAATATTTTATACTTCTTTTAAAAGTGATTAATCCTCTAATCCTTTTAGGGGATAAATTTGAAATATATAAAAATATGTGTACATTTATTATTAACTCAAGACAACTATAGAAGCAAGTATATGAAATTTTATGCCTTTTAGTATGAAAATGATTGAGTTCCATTCAACCGTTGATCCTTTATGTCTTGATTACTGACTTTTCATTTGTTGATCCCTTTTCTATGTTAGGGATGATTTTCCAAAATTATAACATAAAAAATTTGGTAAGTAGTCAAAATATCATGTTTGTAGAACGCCAGCTGTTTAGGCTGTGAGTTAATGATTTACTCAGTAAGGAACAGTATATAAAGATATAAGTTATAAGGTAAATAAAGATGTATTTAAAAAATTAGTATTTTATGACGTATTTTTTTGGACAATTTAGAAAAGAACCACCATCAGAAGAGGAAATAGCAAAAAATGTTGCTATAGCCCAAATAAAGAAGGAGAATGCTGCTAAAATTGAAATGAAGAGGCTTGCAGAGGGCGGATCTCTCCCGGCAGTTCCAGAGAGAGGGCCTCAGTCGTACCCAACTTATGATGAATATTCTACTGGAGACTCAGAAGGTGTCCACTCAAACAAAAAATGAAATTGTAGTTATAAAATATTATGGAAAAACTTATTCAAATTGCACAAGTAACACTATTTGTAATGATGTTTAAAGCTGTTTGTTTTCAATACTTGTGTATGAAAGACTCATTAAAATGTAGAAATTTTGCAACATGTTAATTAATTGCAGTTAAATTATGCTATAAAAAATATTACTAACTTAAATATTATGGGTCATAAATATAATAAGCACATAGCTGTAACTTAACATTAAAACAATAAAATGCAAGGAACACTTTATAGTAATTTCAGACTTGCAAGATGTTCTTGTAGATATTGGTTACTATGTTAAATGATTGTCTGTGATGTAGTAGTAGTAGTTAGTAAATTGTTTTGTTAACTTATATTTATGTGTTTAATTCAACGTAATAGAGCAAGAACCTGCGACAGCCAGACCTTCGTTATTTTATAAAAGCTGAAACCTTCTCTGTGTATGTCTCCAACACAGGTAAGAACGACTGATTATAGAGTTCCGATTGTGGTTCCTTGGGCAGGTAACAGGCAGTAAAGGTATATAAAATAGTACCTTAAATTTGTTAAAGTATAAAGTTTTTTTTTTTTATTATTTACTCCAGAATATCTAGAAATCACGATATCCATTGCCGGACACTTTTTACAGTTCCTACCCCCTGCCGGACATCCCTAAACTTTAATAAGTTTTAATTATACTTTCGTTATACTATAAAAGCTGAATTTTATATATGTTACTTAGGGACTTATTCAAATATGTTACCCCAATAGCCAGACAGTTTTAATGGTTCTTTCATCTTGCCAGACACATTGAGAGCCCGCTGTAGGTGCGAGCGCGAGGTAGCTACTGTTCAAGCGGGTGAGATAGAGTGCTTAGTCTATTGCGATATTTTACTGCACATCAGCTGTCATTTATGGGATTTATCCTGCGTTCTTCAGGAAAGGAAAATTAAAATCATACAAAACATTAAAAAAATATCCAGAGTACCAGGAAGTTTTCAAGAATTTCCGTAACAGCGAATCAATTTAAAATTTAGATCAACAACAAAACATCTATAATATCATTCAGAGATTTATATGCAACGTTTACAATGTCCGTAATGTATGATATTGATGCTGCTCGACTTCAAATATTCATCTACTCGTATACGGTCTCTGATGTAAACGAAGCTTTTGACCGAAAGAAATAGCGAAATCTTTACGACTCTCAGTTTAGCAGATAGTGTGTCTGGATTTGTTAACATTTTTTTTTTTTTTTTTTTTTTTTTTTATGATTGAAAGTTTACTGGTGGCCCGGAGGCCTTTCCAGTTTCACCAGGACAGGTGGGCGAGCAAAGGCTCAGCCAAGAGGGGTGGGATTTGCTAACAACTGCCCGAGCGCCTCCGAAGGAGACCTAACAACTCAAGAGCAATTGTTTCGCGAATGAATCTACTACCGGATCGGAATCGCGACCCGCTGAGAAGATCCGGCGAGAAACTCAGCGGGCTGATGCATGGGTTAGGTTGCACGTCGACCTCTTTGTCGAGTTCGACGAGTACGGTTACCGGGGTCCCTAAGCCTGCCCCTAGTATTAGAGCTGAAGGCATCTAATGCAAAGGTTATTGGATCGGATGGAGGTTTGTTAACATTTGCAGGGGTGCCAACTACTGCGCCATTGCATTAATAAGTTTTAAAAGATATCCTCGGACTTGTAGCTTACAAGAGACGTATTAGTCAAATCTGTAGAAGCTTAATCAGTAAGGTATAATGTGGGCATCATCTGAATTCAGTGATGATTTTGTTGGGAGTAAGCTAGTTGCTTTCCTTCAAGCGAAGCTTAAAATTCCTCAGCGAATAAACAGCGTCTTCGCTGTGCCCTTGGAGTGGCTGATGTCCATATGCAACGGTGACTGATTACCATCGGGTGGCCCGTATGCTCATCCGCCTACAATGTTAACAAAAAAGGTGTGCCTGATTAAATTTTTACCTATGTGAAAAAGTTATCAAAACATCTTACATGGAGCATCATGATTTGATTTTTGAGAAGATGATTTAGCCCGTCAATAACATCAAGTATGAATGGTCTTTTTGGCAAGACTCTGCACTGGGTCACAAAGCACGAATTATACAAACGTTACTAAAATCAACAGATCTTTTTCTTAATTGCATAGGTGTACGAGCTCACGGGCCACATGGTTTTAATTGTTTACCGGAACCCGTAGACGACACAACGTGAATGCTACCCACCTTATGATAAGAGTTCTAAGTCTCAGATTTACAGTACCTACAAGACTGTCCTACCTAATCCGTAAAACGTAACTGCTTTTCGGAAGCAGATCGGGAGGTGATATCTACCCGTAGGAGCTTACAATACGTACTGACTATCAGCTATTACGCAAATCATATTTTTTGCAGGTTTCATTTTAATCACACGATATTGTGACTTCATCGCCAGAGGTGTCTCATTTGATTGATTGAGGTGATTTGTCGTCATTTAATCCCGGTCTCAAACCGCATAATACATGGTCTTTTTTCGAGAGTATGGTATGCTCTTAACGTCATATTTGTGTCCCTGAAGCGTTGTAATAGATTGGAGGTGGTTAATTTTATGCTATAGTTTCAAAACTAACAATTACTGCAGTCGGCAGCAGAAAAAAAACCGATGTTTTCCTTGTAATCTATATAAATAAAAATGAAACCCGTTTTCCGTTGTCACGACATAACATGAAAACGGCTTGACCGATTTGGCTAATTTTGGTCTTGAATTATTTGCGGAAGTCCAGAGAAGGTTTAAAAGGTGAAAAAGCTCGGAATTATATAAAAACAAACAATTTTGGTTTTCTTTGATGTGTCTTTTATTTATCGATTGAGGCACTACGAAGTCTGCCGGGTCAGCTAGTGTAGCAATATTTGTTTTCATATAATAATATATTAAAAACAATATTAGCTAGCTGATTTACTTTAGATCCTAGTATCAAGTCAGTCATTCAGTTTCTAATTGAATTGTTGGTGTAGAGCAAGATATTAGCGTTGACGCGCCTATTGAAAAAAATTTGTGAAGCACGCGTGTCCGAGGATCGTGATTTCGTTTGTCTTAAAATAAAACTTTATTTACGTAGATTTGCAAATTGTTTTATTTCAACAGGCGTCTCTTCAAATTGTTGATGCTAATTAATTATCGCTTTGTTAGCGATCTCCTCCTGGATGACCGTATGATGTAATCCCGAGTTAGAGACAATAATTTAAAATATGACTGAAGATTTTATTGAGTGCGGTATTTTTCCAACGTCGGCATCGTGTGTACTGTGTACAGTACAATACGACCGACGTAACTTGGCGAGTCCGAACTTCGCGCAGAAGGCTGCGCACAAACGTTTTTAGGAACCAAATGGTGGTATGAGCAACGTGCGCGGGGCGGAGGTCTAGGCTAGGGATTGACTCTATGTAAACACAATCGTCCCTTTATTCAATCAAATATCACAATCGATTTTTATCGGTTTGGAATTTATTGATTTTTGTTTATATGAAATAATGAATGAAATAGATTTACAAACATATTGAATGTTGTCGTTAGTAAACGAGACTTCATCTTTAATAAAAAAAAAAACTAATAACATTTTATTTTCTTGGTTGAAAGACATGATTTAGTTGAATATCAGTTATTTATCAACAACTACTACAATAGGGACTGTTCGTGAATATTTTAAACCTCCTATAAAATGGAATATAAATATATATTTTTATATAAATTTTAATCAATTTGAAAAAAAATCGATTAAACAACATCCTCAAACACGCATATTGGACATCCCTTTTCTTGACATCGTATAAATTCGGTAATTCTCGGTATGCGGTAATGTGTCTCACTCACACGCTAGCATTAGTGTCGTGTTCGTGTCGCTATCTCTGTCTTGAGTACGGGCGGCTACAAAAGTTTTCATTGATTTGTTATTATTATACTGTTTTTGTTTAGTGCTCAGTTTTTTGTTTAGTTTTAAGATTGTTTGTGTTTAAATTTGTTTTAGTATTGAGTGTCCCTTGGCATTTATACTATTCGTTAACAAAGATGCCACCAAAGCATAATAGTGTTTTAAATCGACGGCCGACAAACATAATTTTTGATTTTTTTTTAAAAAGAAAAAGAAGGCGTAAAAGATGTTGACAGTTTTATTTAGAGTTGCTAACGATCTGGTGTATCGCAACGCACAGTACAGCGGATCGCAACTGAAGGCAGTGTTCGGGCTTACTTTCGAATTAATTTAATTACGTTATTTTTACCGCTTTCTGTCTTAATTTATTATTTTTTTATTACCTCTCTTTAATTTATTACGTTATTTTTATAGCTTTCTCTCTCATAGTGTTTTGATATTCATTTTATTTGTACTTGGTCCCTGTATATGGAAATTTTAATTCGTATTTTGATTTTAAAAAATGAATGCTAATAACACTTTTTTTTACAAGTGTACATGCGCGAAAGTTGACCTGCGGCTATATTCAGACTCGCCAAGTTACGTCGGTCGTACTGTATACTATTTGAGTAGGATACAGCGTGGCAGCGTTCATAGAAGTTCATTTCGTCCGTCAGTCGCTGATTTATTTTGGACGTAGACACACCTCTGTGTCGGACGGTCAGATTGAAACAACAACGCAGGCACAATAGTACCGTACCATACCGTAACAATTTTGTAAAATGTAAGTATCTACATACGAAATATATTCATATATTTTCTTAATAGATTTTATTATTATAATATAGACAAGATTAAAGATTCAGTTCGCCTCCGAAACATGTGTTTTTTGTTGGTTTAAATGACGGGAGGTAATTAATGACTTGTGCTAAAAGTCGCAACTCTGTTCTTTTTCGCTTCATTTTATTGTGAACGCTGGCATATCTAAATTACAAACACGGACCAGATTCAAATTATATGTAGGTATTTTAATCAAAATTTATCATAAAATATATTATATGCATAAATGTGAAAGGCAAAACAGTTCAATATTTTTTTCTTCTCTGTTAAACAAGCGATTTTTGTTCAGTAGCTGTTGACAGGCTTTGGTGCTATCAATAAAAACATAGAAAAAGTTGTTTTCCGTCTTAAAAGATATAAATAACAAAACAAAACTGTAAATGTAAGGAATATAGTTTATTATGTTTTAGTGATTATGGTCGTGAACATCAGATGCTTTAAAAGTTTAGTGAGTTTTCAAATAAAAAGCAATGTCATTATCATTTAAAAACAAATTAACTTTGATACTTTGGAAACTCAAATTTTTACTAATATTTTTGCCTACACTACTTAGAAGATAATCTTGTACAACAGCTATATGGAAACCGTGTGCTGCCGAATTAGGCACTCAATAATAATGGAAATCAAGATTCAATACCTACTTGTTTTGATAGGTCCATCGAGTTCTTGATACCACATTAAAAAAACCATTATAAAAAATACCATAAAAAAGTTGCTACGTAGGTTAAAACAGACCGTTTCACAGACCACAGATGCGGACAGAAATTTATTGTCTAGAAATTCAGTTTTCTGTGGTACTCAAAATGGTTAACATCGCTCGTCAGATGTTAATGTATAAATAATAAGAATGTTGACTCAATTTTATCTTTATTTACCAATACGCTACTGGCGAAAATTATTAATTTAAAGTTGCAAGAGGCTTTGAAATAGAATGCTTTTTGTTGCTCTAGATTAGCATGAGGTAATGACCAACCTTCGTGTAAATAATTATAATTTATCTCGGTTATAAAATCTACACTAATATGTATGTATATTACGGGACTACATATTATGGATACAAACCTAATATACAATCTTTTGTTTTTTTGTTGGGCATAATTATCAAATAACAAAAAATTACGTCCATTAAGGCCCATTATGACGTCAAAGCGATGAGGCATACTAGAGATTTTTCAATAAGTATCTTTTTTCGTTCTTTTTTTCCCCTACCTGTTCGCTGGTAGTCTAAGAGGCTATTCCAGCTACGCCCGGACCAGCAGGTAAGCTCACGGGCTCAACCTGAGAGAATGTGCTAACACTAGCTCTGGCAATCGTAATCGACGAGTTCGACGAGGACGATGATCGGTGCTTGAGACTCTTGAGGGGCCTAAAATCACCCATCCTTCCTCATAACTATTGTCTTCAAAATCTATTTGCTATTTCAGAAACGGCTAATTTCCACACTGCTTTCAAAATTTTAAAGGAAGTTTCCTTTAAAATTTTCTGTGACTTATAAAATAGGATACACAAACTTTTAAAATACATACCTACACATTTTTAGTTACATAGAGAACAATCCAAAGACTTCGTTTAAAATTATAATTAAGTATTTCAATTGATTCATTTATTTAATGTTAGAGCTTGAGGTATGGCCAGCGCCATGAACTAAGATAACAAAAACTCTGCCTTTAGATCTACGAGTAGTAATGTCGATTTTTACTAACCGTTCCATTGTTTGCATCATCTTCAATATTAGTGAGGGGTTGTTTATATTTCAATGGTGTTTATTGTTTATATCTGTATTATTATTTGTATTTTGAGACCATATTTATTGTAAGACTAGCTGACCCGGCAGACTTCGTAGTGTCTCAATCGATAAATAAAAGACACATCAAGGGGACTCATCAAAGGAAAAACAAAATTGTTTGTTTTTATATAATTTCGAGCTTTGTTATATTTTCTCATTTCTTTTAAACCTTCCCTGGACTTCCACGAATAATTCAAGACCAAAATTAGCCAAATCGGTCCAGCCGTTCTCGAGTTTTAGCGAGATTAACGAACAGCATTTCTTTTTTATATACAGAGATGAACGATGCCTACTCTTAAAAATGATTTCGAAGCCTTATTACATCGTTTCATGTTAGCAACTATAATAAGCTAATTATTTCTTACAGTATGGCTGAACAAAATTTGTCATCTAAAGAAATTTTCCAGTTGGAAGACAAATATGGTTGTAGAAATTACGCTCCCTTGCCTGTTGCTTTATGCCGAGGTGAAGGTAAGAAATATATTATGTTGTTACTGAAACTATGGAGAGTAGAACTAAGGAGTACCATCTCAATATATTAAAAAGTGTCCTCCCAAGCGCCATTTAAAGTGGCGCCATAGTAGCAAGTGGAAAGATTAAAAAAAACAGGGCCTAGGAAATGCCAACACTTCGGCTACGTTCCGATTTGCACTGCGAGCGCTGTAAGGAGTAAGGTGTGACGTCAATTTAGTATACTGCGAAGGCGTTCCTTTCTGGTTACCTATACTGGTGACTGTTTAAACGGGACGCATGCCAGTATGCTGTCATAGACTTTTTTGGCGTTGTTTTCACTACAACAAAAAATATTAACAAGAAAAAAAATTACAGTGTCTCATTATTTTTAGAACAAGAATTAAAATAACATGCCAGTGTAATCGCATTTATTCGAAAGGATGAAAAATTTAAACGCCTTTTATCTATAGGCTAGCTTTTGCCCGTGACTTCGTCCGCGTGGAATAGTTCACAAATAATGCTTTACTTTAGAACAAATTTGGTTAGCATAAAACGTTATAGTGAGCCAACCTTAACATAAAATATAGACATATGCTGTCGCGGACTTTTTTTTAGATCTTTTAAAGGGAAACAATTCTGTCATACATTATTTTAGCGAAAGTAATCGTTTCTGAAGTGCTCGCAACAGAAGATCTCAAAAGGAAAAAAAACCCCGATTTTGAAACATTATTTATTGGTGCTCCGCTTGTATTGTTCTTAGCGTGATATTATATAGCCTTCTTCGATAAATGGGCTATCTATCCCTGAAAGAATTTTTCAAATCGGACCAGTAATTCTTGAGATTATCGCGTTCAAACAAACAAACTCTTCAGCTTTATAATATTAGTATAGATATAGATAATTAGAGTATTCTATTACTAGCAACTAGGGTAAAAAGTAACTTTCCCGAGATTAAGTTTTATTCAATGGATTATGCTTGATTGAGTAAAAAAAAAGCAAATATTTTATCAAAAAGTTAGTGGCATATTAAAAACCACATAAGCACCGATTCCAAATTACATAGGAAGCGGATGTTGAATATCTTTGATATGTCACCTTGTTTAATAATTGGAGGTAGCACGTCCAGCAAGCTTTGGGTCCTGGACACTAGAATTGCCAATAGGTATACAGAGTCGCCCACAATGGGTGTATCAAACTGAAACGTGGCTACAGCTTCAACATTGTTGATTACGCTACATGCAAAAAATAATCTATGTCATGATTATTTGTTTCATACAAAAACGATTCTCTGAATTGTTTAAGCTGTTCGATGACAACCCTGGAAAAAACAACGTAAAACAAAAGCACCTTTAGACCGTTCATCTATATATTAATACGTGAAGCAAAAACTTTGTACCCCTTTTTACGATAATTGCACGGACGGAGGAATATGTTAATATTTTTGTAAATTATGCCTAAAAAATACATTTAATCAATAAAAAAAACATTACACACACTACCATGTATTTGACGCACACACGCATGCATACTATTTATTTATTGTCAAACTTTTGTTCTTGACGTCTGTGGTCAAATCGAGAATAGATTAAATATTGTTTGTCTTTAATATTTTTCTATAGTGTAGTCTTGGCGAAATTTGTGATTAAAGAAGTAGGTATAATAGTATTTGAAAATAGAATCATGATAGTGTACAAACTTACAATTTCAATTAATTATAGTCGAATTTCGACTACTGCGGGACCACTAGTTCGGTTAAATGCTTCAGTGTGCTTAGTGCGAGTTTGTTAACGTTCTCGATAGCGTAAAAGTTAGCCCAATTTTGTATGCAGTTGGAACTGCGCCCCTAGCGGCAAATGTAGGCAAACGATTCCATTCCATACAAATATGAGCTAACTTTTACGCTATCGAGAACGTTAATAAACTCGCACTAAGCAAAATTAACGAGATAGACATTATCAAATTCGTTCAACTTATTTCAAACAATGAATACGACAAAAAAAAATGTAACCATACAACTTGGTGTATAAGTATAAGGCTCAAAAACAAAAAAAAAAAGATTAGTTTTACTACATTTATGCTACACACTATGCAGACAAAAAAGCTGTTTGTTTTTACAATTATTTTTTCTT
Organism: Bombyx mori; assembly: GCF_030269925.1. Lineage (NCBI taxonomy): Eukaryota > Metazoa > Arthropoda > Insecta > Lepidoptera > Bombycidae > Bombyx > Bombyx mori. Next base: position 14,193,131 of record NC_085111.1, read on the forward strand.
TTTCCTGCGTTAAAGATGGTTTACGGACATAATTCATTCCCGATCCTGCGGACCGAATGGTAAACAATCGACGTCGTCCAAAACACGTCATTTCGGATCCTCCCAATCCACTAACGGTGCTTTTAGGTGGTACCTCAAGCACCAGTCATCGTTCTCGTCGAACCCGTCGTTTGCGACGAAGGGCTCGGTGAGTAAATTAACCCACAGACACAGCCCAATGAGTTTCTCGCCGGATCTTCTCAGTGGGTCGCGTTTCCGATCCGGTGGTAGATTCTGCGAAGCACGACTTTTGCTAGGGTTCGTGAAAAAAAAGTGATTTAAGTTTTCTTTTTCCCCTACCTATTCGCTGGTAGCCTAAGAGGCTATTTTAGCTACGCCTGGACGGGTAGGTGAGCTCACGGACTCAACCTGAGAGAATGTCATAGCTGCAAAAGATCGAAGTTTTCATTTTATTGTACATAGAAACGACTATTTCCCTCTTCAAAGTGCGATGTTTAACTGTTTAGGGGTTGAAATAGGGAGACATTTATCATGCACCTATACTAATATTATAAATAGCAAAGTAACCGGTAGTCTTTTATGATCTCATGTTCAAACCAATGAATCGATTTTGACGAAATTCAATTGTATATAATATATAGTATAGTATATAATATAATTCATATGTATAGTTTGAGCCTAGAAGGAATGTGAACCTACTTTTTATCTCACTGCTGGACTCCGCCAATGTGATATAAAGCGTAGTCCAGGTGAGCGGAGCGAAAGTTGAATAACAATTAGATATCTTAAACACCAAATCCTTTTTTATTCATAATGAGAAAATTCTGGTTTTGAGATTAAAGATCGGTGGGTTATCGAATTATTTAAATACATGTAATTTTGTCTATAGAGGTTAGTCTATGCAGAAGCACATATACAAGAAATCCGATAAGTGCCCATAAGATGTATTAATACAAGAGATTATGCTTAAATAATATCCTGAGTTGGTACTATTATCTCTGCCGTGAAGCAGTAATTCGTTTCGGTTTGAAAGGTGACGCAGCCGTTGTAGGTACTATAAAACTGAGCCTGAGAACGCAAATCTCAAGGTGGATGGCATTATTTACCTTGTTGACGTCTATGGGCTTAACAACAGGCGGGTCGTGAGTTCGTTCGTTCGAATCTCAGAACGTAGGTCTTTAAAATGATTATTTTGTGAGTATTTTGTTCCACTATATAGTTATATTCGCATAAGTGCCCAAGTTTGGCTCTGTAAGCAATTTTTATCGCGTTCTTAAGCTTTTTTTATCAATGCTCTTGAATACGACAAAAAACTACATATTTTTTTCATTATCCACGTAGGCAAACGATCATACGGCCAACCCGGTGGTGAGCGGTTACCGCCGCTCATAGACGTCAGAAACGCCAGAAGCCATAGCGATGCTGCTACTGACTATGATCATGATGATCAATCTATCGCATAATGGAACTGGGCGTTAAAGTTTAACGAATAACTTAAACCTAATAACTTGATACGTACATAGATTACATAATTTGAAATTCGTAATCTAGTTCACAGGTGAAATTATAAATGGGGTTTACAATTTCGATGAATTAAAAAAGTATTATTCCCATATAATAAATAGGCCAGGTCAAAATAATTGATTGTTTTTATTAATATTAAGTTGATATTAAATAAACTTTCTCTCATGGTGGTCAAGAATGGTCAAGATAACCTTTAGGGTTATCTGGTTATATTTAGACACAAATTACTTTTCCGTAATTACTTACACAAAGATGCACTTGTTTCCACCGGAATGTTTTTATAACGATGACTTATTAATGTTATAAATAAACTTATTGATCTGTTTAACGTACTGTGGAACAGAAAATTTTACTTTAGATTGTGGACACTATATTGTATGATATGAATCGGTGAAAATGAAGTTCAAAGATTTCGTCAAATACAAATGTACAAACCAAACTATTAGAATAAGAGCGTGTTAATAAAAATTAATTGCTACCCGTTGGTGATCACATCATTTGACAACAACTGACTATTAGCATAAGAGCGTGTTAATAAAAATTAATTGGTTCCCGTTGGTGATCACATCACTTGACAACAACTGAAAGATGCCCAGTTTTGTTTCCGTTCGCAAAATCTTTAAGGTTTTACTATTAGAATAAGAGCGTGTTAATAAAAATTAATTGCTACCCATTGGTGATCACATCACTTGACAACAACTGAACGATTGCCCAGTTTTTTTTACGTTCGCAAAATCTTTAAGGTTTTACGCAAGGTTTTATGGAATGAAAAAATTCTCAGCAAATTGAGAAATTCACAAAACAATCGCAATTTCAATTATGACAACGTAGCTACTAATAATTGGTGTTCCTGATTATAGAAATGGTTAATTTATTTATTTATTTAGACACACCAACAGCAATACACACAAAACATTCAAGCTTAAAATTAACATGTCTATAATTAAGTACTGGTATGTAAGCCAGTTACAGGCATGTACAGCAATCTCTTATAATATCTCTTATAAGATATTACTGAAAAAAATTTGCACCCATTGGATTCTCGCGACATCTTCAACAGTTTGCCAGTCTACCCACCTTGCGAGAACTTTTGACAATCGTTTTATCGCTATAATTGAGTCAACTTTAACCTCAACAGTCAACCTCAACTTTAACCTCATGTTTGAACTTGGTTGGCGGTATGGGCATTGTGGTCGAAGTTTCGACAGTTACCATTTGATAACCGATAAATGTGTTTTACCATAGAAAAAAAACCGTTGAAATATTGAAATAATTCTTTCAGGAGTGTTCGTGTGGGATGTCGAAGGAAAAAAGTATTATGATTTTTTAAGCGCCTACTCCGCAGTTAACCAAGGTCACTGCCACCCTAGAATAATTGAAGCTTTGAAGAAACAAGCTGATAATTTGACACTAGTGTCAAGGTAACCCATGATTATCTATTCGTGTTATTATTTAAAAAAAATTATTGCCCTTGTAGGCAGACGAGCACACGGCCCACCTGATAGTGAGTGGTTACCGTCGCCCATGGACTTTAGCAATTCTAGGGGCAGAGCCAAGCCGCTGCCTACCGCTAATACGAGTGTTTCAAGTTTCACGTCAATAGGTAACGGGACAACACTTATTTTTCAAAATTCCCGTTAAAGCTATACTTAAAGCGGCCTAATTAGATTCAATAGGTGGTAAACGACGAGCTAACCACAGATCACTGACATGTTATGATACCATGTGGTGTAATGACGTGAAAAAATTTTAAAATTTGATTTTATTTAATTTATATTGATTTCAAACTGTATACACGTTAACGTATTGGAAAAGTTGTCCTTGGTTTCCTAATTTTGACCTTAGGGTGTAAATTAGGCGGCCACATTCACATATTCGGTGTCCATGATATCCAATTTACATTGTAATAAAAATCTAAACATTGATAGTTAATTTGTTGCAGAGCATTTTATTCCGATCAACTTGGCAAGTATGAAAAGTATATGACAGAGTTATTTGGATATGATCGCCTGCTTCCTATGAACACGGGTGTTGAAGGAGGTGAAAGTGCATGCAAGATAGCACGTAAATGGGGGTACGAAGTCAAGAAGATACCTGAAGGCCAAGCTAAGGTATATAATTATAAATAAGATTGTAAAAAAAGTTAGTTGTGGTATCTTTGAAAAAAATACCGCCTTATTTCTTTTTTACGATTTAGATTTGTAAACTCTTAAGCTTTGTCAGGAAAATGAGGCCTATTATGAGCACTATCGTTGAGACAATCGTTCGAATTCTCAGACATTGAAATAATTTCTGTACTACGCTATGAATTTAGATGCATGATTGTTACGCGACGGAAATGGGTAAGATCGTAGTACCGTACCGTTTGCACGGTACGGCTTTGGAATTTCTTATTTCTTATTCGTGCAGATAATTTTTGCGGAAGGAAACTTCTGGGGGCGAACTCTATCGGCGGTATCATCATCATCAGACCCAACCTGCTACCAGGGCTTCGGACCGTACATGCCGGGCTTCATTCTTATTCCCTACAACAACATCCCAGCTTTAGAGGTGAGAGATTTTATCTTTAAATACATTTAGATTTTGTATTCTTAAATAGAAGTCTAAGTCAAACTATATAAATTTATGTGAAACAACTAAATTATTGGTATAATGTATAACATAATAAATACGACTTTTATATGCAGAAAGCTCTCCAAGATCCGACAGTCGCGGCTTACATGGTTGAACCGATTCAAGGAGAGGCAGGCGTCGTAATACCTGACGACGGCTATCTCAAGAAGGTTCGAGAGCTATGTACAAAGCACAACGTGTTGTGGATTGCGGACGAAGTACAGACTGGATTAGGTATGTTTTATAATATCAATACAACTTTATGTGACGATTGGGCACAGGGCCGGATTTAGGGCAGGGAAACCGAGGCGAAAGCCCTGGAGCCTCTACAAACGGAGGGCTCCTACAATAGACATTGGAGAAAAATCTTTCGAATTCCGACAAGTACCTAAACACTAGTAAACATCTTTTCCTTCCTCCGAAATTTAATTTCAGATAATTTTTGCCTCCGATTATATTTATGTATGGTTGTTAAATACTAAGAGAATCTGCGTGGTTTCAGAATAAATTATTTATTGGAAAACTCAACTTGAAAAAAGTGTTCATTTTATTTAGAAAATAATTTGGGGCCAGGGGGCCTGCGCTCTTCTGTTGTCCCGAGGCCTCCAGACCTCTAAATCCGGCCCTGATTGAAAATTACTTCTATTAGGTACACAATATTCTTTGGCGAAGATTATCAGATGAATTCCACATTCCATTTAGTTTTCAATTTCCGAAGCTGAAGGTCACGTACGACATACGATTTTGAAGTCTTAATGGTTTTTTAATAACAGTTGTATTAGTACCAAAACAAGAGTGGTTTTTCGATGAAGCATCCAGCACAGATAGGTATTCGTAATATCATTTTGAAAGCAACATTTATGTCTGTCAGGTCGCACAGGCAAGTTGTTGGCTGTGGAACACGAAGGCGTGAAACCAGACATACTAATACTTGGCAAAGCACTCAGCGGGGGTGTCTTGCCTGTTTCCGCTGTTCTAACTAGCAACGACATTATGGATGTAAGTTATTTCTCTAATTTCAATATCATATTACGTTGTTTATTTTTATTTCCCTACCCATTAGTTGGTAGCCTAAGGGCCTATTCCAGCCAAGCTGTGACTGGTAGGTGAGCTCACGGGCTCAACTTGAGAAAGTTTACTAGCATTGGCCCGAGAAGTGTTTCGCAGAATCTACCACCGGATCGGAATCGCGACCCACTGAGAAGATCCGACGAGAAACTCGGTGGGTTGTGTCTATGGATTAGGTTACACGTCGAACTCGAGAACGGCGACCGGTGCTTGAAGAGCCTATAACCGCCGAGAGTGGAAAGTGGATCCGACCAGACACGTCTCGGGCGACAGCGGTTTTGCGCTGTCCCGTCGTCTGGGTCTGATAGGTAATAAGCGGCGGCAACAATAAGATGATTAATGAGGTTGTAAGCATAGGGCACATTGAAAATTATTGACAAATCAAGATAAGAACACCAGTTAGACTCAATTAAGCGAGAAACATCTCATCAGAATCCAAGGCAATAACGTTATAGCTTCATCAAAATCAAAGAGCAGCACTCGAGTCGGCTTCCGTAGATTTCAAAGTCTCACTAAATTTGCTGCAACTATGAATCGATGTCGCATCGGGCTTCCGTAAAAGATAAGTAACATCGACTTGTCTAAATAGTTCACAAGAGTTCATAAGATAATCTGCAAGTGTCAAATGGCTAACCTAACCACGTCACGAGATCTTTTATCTGTATCGGTACATACGCCCCTAGATTTTTCCACGCAGCTTATCAGAATAACACATATTACGATATGAACTTGAAATATTAAAAAAAACCTTGTGAAATACGCCAAGTCGTGTCTGTGACCTGACACACGCAATATGTTACATTGTTATATTAATTACATTAGGTAATAAATAATTCATTAAAATAGGTAGTAGGTAATTGTAAAAAAATCGCTTCTTTGATATATTGATTAGTGATCTAGTTGATCCCTAGCTTCGGGTTGTAGAATGTGAAACATTTTTCATTGAAGTGAAAAGTTCTTTAGTTATTTAGTATCACTGTTATTTGAAACACAACAAAACAGAAACGACACTCGAAAAGTGACTATAAAGATGAACTTAATTAACCTTTACAAGTTTCATTTTAACTCTGAAAGAAAACTCGATGAATAGGGAGATATTTAATAAACAGAGACAAACATAATATATGTCTATACAATTTAAGCGTGCGAAAGAATAAGACAGAACATTTCTGATGGTTTAACTTCTGAATACATGTTTTTTTCTTTTTTATAACATTTTATTAGGAATATTATAAGTATGTAGTATTCGATTTAATGTTTCTATGAACTCGGTTTCAGGTGATAAAGCCAGGCACTCACGGATCAACGTACGGAGGAAACCCTTTGGCGTGCGCTGTAGCCACAGAAGCTATTAAGGTATGCTGACCTCTGAATATCTATACAGTTTTATTTTATTGCACACTACTGTAAGTGATTTATTGAGTTCTTTGACACCATAATGCGACAAATTGAGGCCGTAAGTCTAAGTTTAGTGTATTAAAAGGTGCTCTTCAGACTGCAAGTTATTTATGTAACGCGGAAGTAATCCGTGGGTTGTATGAAAGTCAACATTTAGGCTACAATAAAATATCTAATCAGTCGTAATCAATAAATACAATATAATCACGTGGGTTTCTACACGAGAATAAAATGACTAGACTATATTATAACCGACGAACAAACGAAAAACGTTTTTGATCTTATGAATATACCTAAATATCAATATTTTCGTATTGTGACGTTATTGATTTCAATAGCCATAAAAACGAACTAACACTATGATTGGTTCAGGTGCTACTGGATGAGAAGTTATCGGAAAACGCTGAGAGGATGGGCAAAATACTACGCGAAGAGCTGAGTCAGATACCAAAAACACAGATTCGTACAGTTCGAGGGAGGGGACTGATGTGTGCTATTGTAGTGGATGACAGTGAGTTTGGTTTCTTTGTAAATGTCTGATATAGGAGTTAAAGAAAACAATTCCTGCGTATTCAAATAAAAGATTGTGGAGCGAATGAAGAAATTCCGAAAAGTCCGATAACCTTTACCCCCTCCAATTAAAGATGATCTAGTGCTCTTTGTCACCGCATCAGCGACCACTGTCCTAACGGGGTTCGAAAAGAGCTCTTCATAGTAGATAACACAATAGTTGTGCTCCTGGCGTTGGTGACGGTTACCATCGACGTGGTGACGAATGAGTCTCTTCTATTTACGTTAGCAAAAAAAAAATCAGATTAGGAAGGAAAAAGTGGTGGTGCAGGAAAATGTGTTTTAACGAAATACCTTGTCCTTACTGATATTCTGTTCAAAAGAGGGATTAGTCCACTCATAAAAAAGCATTGTAATTCAATCTAGAAATGTATTCTAAAGCTTGTCCTACGTTAATGATGTAGGTAAATACGTTCCTGACGCGTTTTCACAAACCAAATTCACGATGAAGGAATAACGTGTAATAAAAATCAAACCCGTAAAATTTTGTTAGTTTACCGCGCGGGTAGATAATACCATTCTGCCTGCTTAGCGCATTCGTGCGCTCCCGTTTACTTTAAGGGTTTCATTAGGTAAGCTTTTGTTTACTATGTCTTACCCAGGGTAAAATAACCTAATGTAGGATATTATGGTAAACAGTGCCAGTTTGTCCAACCATAAAAGAGGAAATGCCATTAAAAGTGATACTGATGGTCTTTATTATTGCGTAGGCATTCCAGCATCGGAGTTGTGTCTCCGCCTGCGCGACAATGGCCTGCTAGCGAAGCCGACGCACGGACAGACCGTGCGCCTCGCGCCGCCGCTCGTCATCACAGAGGCACAGATACGAGACGGCGCTGATATCACCAGGAACGTCTTCCAAAGCTTTCAAAAATAAATATGAGTCTATTTGAAGGTCCATTAGCCCACAAATTGTGTTACAAAGCCACTATACTATCTTAGGTGCGTTACATAAAATTGTGAATTTTTTGTTTAATTTATGTATTAAACAAAAATATATTAAGAATGTTCCTTTTGTAAAATGAGATATTTACTAATCATTACGATTTATTTTTATTACTATAATTATGTTATATGTATTCATAATAAATAATACTTGTCTTAAGGTTTTTTAAATTTGATTATGATTGTATATGAGGTTGCCACCTTTTTTTTGCAGATAAAGTACATTGGTTATTATAGGTAGGAAAAAAGTACATAGTATTAAAATAAAGTGCAATTTATTTATTTATTATTATTATGTTTAGATACCTACATATTTTTATTTTAATTGAACAAATTAACCAAGAAATTTTGACAATTAATGACATTGACATTGTTGACATTTGAGGTTAAGATCTCTAACCTAAGAGATTAGGTGATGTGGCGTTAACGAAAAAATACAAATGACTAAACTTTTCAATATCCCAAAGAAACTAAATCATGCGAAATAAAGTATTTTCGTGTATTTACGTAATTATAAAGTACGGGTGGCAAACCTGATTGCATACCTACTATTTATAGTGTAGATTTAGAAACGAATAATTAATTTTATTTACACACAATTCCTATGGATATCAAGCACATATATTTATTGTGAAATGTGAACATATATTTACAATCAAAATAAAACAAATTTGAATAACACTTTTTTATTAATTTGAATAAATAACAACCGTCTCACAACGACTCTCTTAATCACAGTTAGTAGAGGTAAAATACCGTTTTATAAATTTCACCGTTATAGTATATGTAAGATAACTAACAGACTATACTGTATCGATTAAATACGCATAAATATCACAACACGAAGCTCTTGTTCAACATTCTTAACTTTAAAGCCAAAATTATATTTTGTTTCATACTGGCATTTTAAATACTGATTGGTAGGATATACTTACTACGTATATAGGTACTATTTGTGAATTCATAAGATTAAGTGTAATATTTATAGATTTTTTGGTTCTGTTCGTCTACTCAGACACGCAAAAGGAACGTAGTCCATACAGCCAAGATCTTAAGCTTTAAAACGTTTTTGTTAAATTACAATGATACAATCATTACTTTTACAAATACACAAAAACATTATAGTCTGTGCTGTATAAACACCCTGCTTTATGAATATTATATCCTGTATTTTAGTCGGTCTTGATTTTTTATGGAGAAAAAAGTCCCATCGGTCACCTTCCACTTGTAAACATTAGGTTCAAGTCACATTTGCACTCTCTTAGTGCGCGCTAGATCTCAATTTTCATGTCAATAGTAGCGATCAACAAAAACTTAACGATGTAAACTATAATAGTTAAACAATTAAAACTGTTAAGGTTAAAAACAATTGGGAACTACCTACTAATAAAATTATGAGGAGCGACAGCTACCCAAAAACGCGGTGGACCTAGGAAATTTTAAATGCAAGTATAATTAATTTAAACAATAAAAACAATACTGAATCTTCATTCAAATAATTTTTAAACAAAGCAAAAATCTTTATCCTTTTTTTCCATAGATCCCAAAACTTTTACGAGAGTTCTGAACTCTATCGTGCCATATTTAAAATGTAAATTGTACAATAAAAATAATCAATCGATTGGTTTATAATTCCGATTCAAGTACTCCTAGTTGCGCCCTCATAGTGTCCGTCAATTTGGATAAGAGAATACTTTCATCTAAGCTCATCTTTGGACTCTCAACAATACCTGAAACAATTGTATTGTAATGAATACCATTTGTGGTACCTACCTATCCATTATAGATTTTATACGATTTAAAACAAATGTTATGCGATGAGAATTATTTATTTTTTATTATTTATGATTACCAGACAGAGATTATCGAAGAAGCGGTGTAAGATCTCATCATCAAATAATTACCAACAGCGCAAATCCCTCCCGGTCTGCCTGACTGATGATGTCATAGTTCAGCTATCGTCTGAGACAGAAATAGACAGGACGCTAAAACGTTAAGACATCGACGCCGTGAGGATTCACAAAATATTTTTGAGTTCTAAATTAAAATGTCTGCCGGGACAAATGTGTTTCTTTTTGTATTAATTCAATTGAAAGCCGTTGATACTTAAGAACTTGTTTTTTTTTCAATTATGCTTCATGGTGAGAATTTTTGCGCCATTTTGGTTTGTTCATTGACATCAATTTAATTAAGTCGAATGTGGTCCAAAATATTTTTCATTATATACCGTCGAGCGAGGTGCGTTTTGATCAGTGTTGCCATGACCAAAGTAACTGTCAAAGCGATTTTTGTCCAGCTTGTTTTTCGTTAAGCTTACCTTTGTTAATACAATCCCAGCACTCCTGTATCTGGTAGCTAAGTCCAGCGCTGTTGTGGAAGTGGAACTTGTATTTGCCCTTCGGTAATGTCCATTCGGTGCTGTTAGCCGCCGAGATGTGTAATACCGTTGGACACCAGAAGTACTCCAACTGAAAGGTGTACTATTTATTGAAAGAGTGAAAGATTTAAAACGTCTAAATAGTAGTGCGACTGGCGACGTCACGGTCACTTCATTACGAATCCTCCCGATCCATTAACGGTGCTCTTAGGTACTTAAGGCTTTAGCACCGGTCACCGTCCTCGCCGAACCCGTCGCTTGCAACGAAGGGCTCGACGAGTATAATAATCCATAGACACAGTTCATTGAGTTTCTCGTCGGATCTTCTCAGTGAGTCGCATTTCCGATCCGGTGGTAGATTCTGCGAAGCACTGCTCGTGTTAGGGTCAGTGTTAGCAACAGTTCCGGTTTGAGCCCCGTGAGCTCACCTAAACGTTAGGGTGAAGCTGAAATTGCCTTTGAAGGCTATCAGCATAGGTAGGAAAAAAACGTCACGGTCTGCCTAACCGTGCACCAGTACCGAAGTCCAATAATAACGAACATTACCTCACCCACCTCCATATATTATGTTACCTAGCCCCCAAATAAAAAAAAAAAGTGTGTGTGTCCGCTCCGACGCACGACTGGAGTTTACTGAATATAAAAAATTAAACGAAACAATACGAGAAATAGTTCTATATTACGACAACACGATACACTACAGATTATTAACAAATTAACGAGACACAAAACAAACGACTAACAAATATATGAAAATACAATAATGAGAGAAACGCGCGATCAGTACGAGGCTTTGTGGCGGACTGCCGGCGCAGCAGCCCGGCGTCACCTGCGATAACGCATTTCGTGTGACATGCGCAATCAGGCGCATAACGCATTTCGTGTGACATGCTAGTACGATTTTGGTCCCCATAATTTTCATACCCCGGGCCTATATATGTAAATCGATTCTAAAGGAGTAAACTCCAAAAATGTTATTGTTTGGCCGAAGAAAAATAGACGACAGTACTGCTTAGACATGGTTCGCTATCCACTTATTGACGATGAATTTTTAATGAACAAAGAGCGGGTTCGTAATAATATACGTCGTAACGAACTAAAGCATGTTCTATTGAACATCAAAATGGATTTAAAACAAATTTCCTGTTATTTCATCAGATTGGCTGAAAGTTCGGGAATTTTCTCGATTTTTTTTTGCCTTAGAAGACAGATAAGCTCACATTCCACCTACTGTTACAAATGCTCATAGATATCGGCAATGCAACCTATTGCTCAAGATTTTTGTTTGAAGAAGGACATATCATAGCACTCGGGAAACATCGGGATTATAAGCCTAGAGGGTTTTTTGTGATTTTCCCAATTCTAATCTACCTTTTCACACTGCTAGGATGAATTTCATAGTGCTAGTAGATGAGAAAATGTAGAAATTTTTTACTTGATACCCATTCTCCAACATGCGTAGGATGAGTACATTCTTTCAAATGGCCGAAGATTTTTTGTTGTCATGATATTTTTTTGAAATATTAAATGGCTCTTAAAAAAATTGCAAACATGTCACTTAAAGCAAATAGGTTTTTTTACGAGTCTAATTATGTTATGAACATTCTTACTTAGACTTGAAATTGGTGTCTGTTCCAAGGCTAAGCCGGGTGTTTTACGTATTAAACGAGGAAGACTTATTTGCTTAAAATATACTTTATCGTGTCTACCAACGAATACCGTGATTCATCTGTAATATTAAACGTCAATATCAACTAATGTTACTACTTAAGCTATATTTTACAATCAGGTACATGTTTATGCAGTAATGTGTCATTATTCGTACACGTGTCTCAGTGTCTAGCATTCATATTTCAATTTAACACCATACGGACATTTGCGGAAATATTCCGTAAACCATTAGTTAGCACGCGATTCAGTCATTACATATAAGGTTTTTATAAGGTAAACGACTTTAACACAACATAATTCCCCTTTCACCTACATATGGTAATGTTCAACCTTGACCTGCCAGTCAGGGTCACCATAAATCAACTGTGGATATTCTCGACTTCAATGCAAAAAAAAATATATCGTAATATTAAAATAACTTCGTTTTTAATTGATACAGTTACGACGCACATTGTTAAATTTATGTATATCTATTTAAAATTATTAATGTTTGGCCAATGATCGAAATTCGATTATAATCACCCGAAGTTTTATTTTTTCGATTATAAACACCCGAAGTTTTATTAAATGGATTATAACATTTTCTCTTTTGGTCTTTTATTAAAGTTTAATGTAAAACACACACTATTTCCATTTTTATATAGATAACACCATAAGTTCGTCCACCAAAAAGAAAAGGAAATCCATTCACGGGCGAGAAATTGGTTCATAAGTGTTTTGTCTTTGCCTGTTTATATAGAGGTGGACTCATTGAGGAGTGCGTTTGTATGGTCTTCTAAAATTATTTCTATTAGTATACTGTAATACAATGCCTTTGTTACATTAATTTTCACTAAAGAAGTAGGTTTTTGTGGATATTTTTTTAAATTAAACCATTCTGAGCTAGAAATTTCTAGCCAATTCGACAATTACCCAGACCAAGAATGAGAAACATCTTAATCAAATGGGTATTGAAGCCAGACTGCGATGTATTAATCAAGGTCGCAAATCGTTACATCAATAGGTCGATCAAAATCGATTCAGACAAGCAAACTATTATTATCTTTAATTGACGGCACGGGTGCATAAGAATGTAAAGGATTTTTATTCTTATTCAAATCTTCACGAATAGAATGAGTGTGTCCACGTAAAAATTATAAGTCAGGATTTCGATGTTGCTTCGCATATTAATGTCGTCTTGTGAAAGTCGCTAGTATTATTATATAGATGAATAAAAAGTATTTTTAAAACCGCAGAACAAACGTTTAATTTTGAGAGGCTCCTAACTCTTATGATAGATACATTATGAACAAAAAAAGGAGATTTCCCTATTGTAGGATGCATATATGTAAGTTTTTAAGCAATGCGATAATTATCGTTTAGTATATAGCTATTAGCTCGTTTATTACCTAGAAAGGAAACGAGACACACCATTGTTTGCACAAAACGGAGTCCGCGCCCCGATAATGGAAATTATCTATACTAATATTATAAAGAGGAAAGATTTGATTGTTTGTTTGTATTGAATAGGCTCCGAAACTACCGAACCGATTTAAAAAAATCTTTCACTGTTGGCAAGCTACACTATCTCCGGGTGACATAGGCTATATTTATTATATTTTCAAAAAATTAGGGATCCTTACTAAAACTCCAATAATGTAACCCAAAAATTTTTACCTAAATTCATTACATCGCGACCCAAGCGAAGCCGGGGCGGGCCGCTAGTATATGGATATAGCTACTTACAGAGATTGTTCCTTTCGTACCAATAATCTCCGCTTTATTGGTCATGGTCGCACGGGTCTGGGCGGCCATTGTTGCCGTTCTTCCGTCTTTATACTTCAAAGCACACGACACGGACTCGTCTACTCCGGTTTTGCTTAAATGCCCCGTGCACACTACATCCACTGGCGGTTCCTTGTATATGAAGTTTATTAGCTGCAACATGTACACTCCTAGGTCTAAAACCGCACCACCACCGAGGTCCTTCATCCTGAAATTGTTATACTACTATTTAAGACAATATGAGACCAGAGACGTGCTAATTATCGTTTATACGATTGCTGACGAGAGAATACTAGTTTCCTACTCCTGGATTTCGGTGACAACTTATTTTCCGACCATCTAACCATAATCCTTTTTTTTTCTTTTCTTGTAATGATAAATAAAGTATCCGAAGTAGTTTAATTGGATATTTCAAATTGAGGTAACAACAAAACAATCTTTAGTGATTTTCGTTTCACACTTTTTTATCGCACGATTTACATAAAATTAAATAAGAAAAGTTTCGAGGTAATTTGTTTAAAAAGCGTTAGCATAAATCAACAATTAAAATTCAATGAGCCAAGAATATGAACAATAAAATACATTAAAGAACACACCGCGCAAGCTATTGTTCATGATTCATGAAAGAATTAATGATTTGCGTGAGACAAGCATTGATAATCTAAAGAGCGGGCCTCCTAAAAGCAAACAGGCGTTAAGTGCTAATTTGTAAAAACATCTTACAGATTCCTTTCAATGTCGTTAATTTGAACCCCAAACTGAACGTTGATGTGATAGACTTCACCAAGGCCGCCAGTGGTTATATGTTTCTCTAATGCGTCGTAAGCTGGAAAAAACCTCGACCACATTCCTTCTAGAAGGAACAGACCCTTCTCACGCGCCAAGTCCACTAATGATTTAGTCTGTTTGTAAGTCATACCCATTGGCTTCTCACAGAGTACATGTTTATCGTTTTCTAGCATTAACTTTGTAATTTCGTAGTGCTGTAAATTCAGAACACTCACGAAAACAATGTCTGGAAACAAGAAAACCTCCACTAAATTCAGATGAGTATGTTAGATGACAAAAAAGTGTTCTTTTTTTATTGCTTAGATGGGTAGTCGAGCTCAAAATGAGTATTAATGGATGAGTATTAAATATAACCATATCGAGTGGTGAAAGGCTATTTCGTTTAAGCTACATTTCGTTTAAGCGACATTTATCTTTTTAATTAAAGATGAGTTTCATTTGGTATTAGCATCAACAGTTCGATGTTTTTAATTGAACTTGAATTAAGTTTACTACATTCAAATAGCTGAAGAAGTTTTTTTATTATGATATTTTTTACAAATTTTAAACTTTAAATGGCTCTCCAAATATCACTTAAACAAAATAACCTTTCTCCACTCAATATTTTATTATTTTTATACATTCAAATCCGTATTTATTTACATTTGTATATAAACTTATTTCAGTATTTACAAATCTGATTTGTGCCTTTATAATTTATATATGCAACGAATGGTATTTACAATTAGGCAGCCGTTCTTTTTCTAATCTGTCCACTACTAAATACAAACAACGGAACATTAGGTACCTATAGAAGCATCACGCGCCAGTTGCTCGTAACCTTCGTACGCTGTGTTGATCTTGTGCAGTGTTGCTAATCGTTGAACGCGATCTACATCTTTGCCGGCTATTGCAACAACCCTGTGTTGTTCCGGAGGTAAAGTGTCTAATGCTGTCAGGAAGTCATGGGCGATCATTCCCACGCCTGCTATACCCCATTTCAACTGCATCTCAATCTAAAAAAAATTATAGTTTAAAAAAAAACTAACAAATACGCTTTTATACAAAATGCAACTAAAAAATAAAAAATATGTTTGAATTAAAAATAGTGTAAGAAAAAATTATTGTATTGTAAAAAAGCCTGGGGTGTTTTTCAGGATATTATCAAAATAACACTTCTACTCATATCTGTTCATAAAATATTTATAGCTACTGATACCAAAATATCATTTATTTTTAATTTTTTAATTCAATTAATTTTTTTTCAAATTTTTTTTAAATATTGAATTGTCTTCGGTCCTTATAACATATGTTATACCAAATTTTGAGTTAATCTGACGTTTTGAAGGGGGTTAAAATCATGTTCAAAGATTCCAAAAGCGTATTAATTTGAAACAATTTTTTCGAAGACAGCTATCAATAAAGCTATCAATAAAAGGCTCGATTATGCAGACTACAAGACAGAAAAATATTAAGTGCTTATTTCGATGATTTATCGTTCCGTAGTCAAGGTCAAGTCTAAGGATGTAGGCCATAGGAATTTATTATTTAATAACTTCATGATATTATTATCTGATATAAATTGAAATGATATGTGTAGTACATGATTCTGACAAATTTTAATGTGGCAATTTCAAAATTAGCCATCTTAACCATTACGAACATTTTGAACTTATTAGTCGTAGGTGAATATAATTTTTAATAAGCTTCATCACGTGATAGGAGGAAAGTGGATCCAGACAAGCCGAATTAATTAATAACTGAATTCTAGAAGAAGCACTGTCTGTTGGCCATTCACAAGATTCTTTTGTTAAATTATTTCGACAATCTATCAAACGTTTTTAATTTGAAGGCAATCAATGAAACCAGGAAACGCTCTGATTATATCTATAGAGATACTATATAAATAATCATCAATCGAAAAAACATGATAATATTGTGAAGGTCAAATATGCACGCAAATACGAACTTAATTACTTTTGAGAAATGTCATTATAGTGACATGCAAGAAAACTTTATATTAAGATTGTTGTTTTAATTAAAACAAACACAAATTGTTTTAATAAGAAACTTAGGTAGCATATTGTTTTAATAAGAAACTTAGGTAGCATATTGTTTTAATAAGAAACTAAGGTAGCATAATACCTATGTCGTTTTCACGTTTATTAAGAAAAATAAATATGGTCGCATACGGCTTTCTTTATACGTATATTTCATCAAGAATTCTTACAAAATGTGCAATGTGCGCTGTGTCGAAGATTTTATACGAAAATCGTATGTCCAAACACGAATAAAACCAATTCCAATTAATTCTAGGTGGTTACGCTAGGTTATCTGTCTATATAAGTCTAAGCTGACCAGCTAGCTGAGATGCTAAGACGACGCCTTCAGCTCTAACACTAGGAGCAGGCTTAGGGACCTCGGTAACCGTACTCGTCGAACTCAACAAAGAGTTCGCCGTACAACCTAACCCATGAATCAGCTCGCTGAGTTTCTCGCCGGATCTTCTCAGCGAGTCGCGATTCCGATTCGGTAGTAGATTCATTCGCGAAGCAGCTACTCTTGAGCTGTTAGGTCTTCTTCGGAGACGCTCGGGTGGCTGTTAGCAAATCCCACCCCTCCTGGCTGAGCCTTTGCTCGCCCACCTGTCCCTGTGAAACTGGAAAGGCCTCCGGGCCACCAGTAATCCTTCAATCATAAAAAAAAAAAGATGCTAAGATTTTAAAGCACATCCCTTCAAAGTATTGTATTAACCATGTATATCCATTCAATATTGGTTGTCGTTAACATATCAGTTTACGTACGTAAAAGCTGAATACACCGTAAATGTCTCGAATGAATAGCACAATTTCGAACCTGCGACCATCCCTATGAGAGGCTCGTGTTTGACGCGTTTTTTTCCCAATACGCTACGTTTATCTTCAAGGTTTATTTATATTCCAAAAGAATATCTTAATGTACTTGACACACCCACGTATCTTGATCTAAAGAATACTAATTGATTCGCGAGAGTGACTATGTATCATCATTTTTAACACTGCACTTCTGTTATAGTCTAAAATTGTTATAAATATAGTTTACTCACATATGATTGTTTTGATTCAGATTTATATATTTATCAGTTCAATTAAACTCTTCGATTGATACAATATTCTTGTTATAATCGGAAATTGTTGAAACGTTAGCAGCTTGCGCTACAATGACTACTAATACGAGTAGGATAATACTAAACATGTCAAAATAACAGGTACGCATTCGTCTTATCGTAAAGGTAATAATCTCAAAAAAACTCCAGCTTATCACGATGCTGTTATCTCGTTTTCTTTGCACTTATATTTACAGTGATTTTGTGTACAGTTTGTATATAAAAACGATGTATCTGGCGCCGCTGCGTGCTAATTACAATGATGACATTACATGCTGTTTGTCGTATACAAGGGAATGTTGTAAGTTTCCGATGGTTAACAAGCTTGATTGGAAGTTATTAGTCAACTTTATGTGTTTGTTTGTGTTCGTTTCATAAACAGTACCTAGCAGCTAGAAAGGACAGTTGATGGATTGATGGAAGTATTGATGAAGAACTAAAATGCAAATCTGGAATTTAAAATTTCGTTTTAAATGATACTTTTGGAAGTAGCATTTTTGTGGGGGCTCATTAACAAAAAATATTAAGGCTTTAGCAACATCTGTTTGTTAAACACCTTTTCAAAGTACACAAATAGATACTAGCATAAGATGAATAGGTACTTACAAAGTAGTATAAAAGATTTCCGTTTGACTTGTATCAAACCAAATAAGAATGTGCTCTTTTAAATCATAGCAACTTTGCAGACTAAGTTCATTTCCACCACTGAAAAGAATTAGCAAGAAACTCCAGGCTTGATCTTTTACGATATAGGTATGAATATACCAGATACATATAGTCTTATTAAATACTTAGGAATCACATCATGTTGTTTCTTGCATTGGCAATTTGAATATGAACACAGGATAATATTGATACCAAAATACTAATACAATATCAATTCAGAATAGGATTGGAATGCTAACAATGTGAGACTACACCCTCATATCTAAATAATGAGTGGCGGCATTTTTGGTCTGTAGTAACTACCTAACACCAGGAGAGCTATAAACTTACTAAGCCCATTTAGTTCAATCAAATAATATATATTTTTTCTGTCTTTTGTTTTAATTTCTCGTAGCGATCTGTTTCACTTAACAATGAGCTATTCCTTTGGGTGATTCTAATCATAATAGTGATATAAACAGAATCAGATGTCCAGTGACATCTTCATCTTTTATTATAAGATTTAATTTCTATTCTGTAAGGTAGGTATACTGTGCCTAAATAAAATAAAATGCATCACATTTATTATTACTAATGTTTGAAATTTCAAAATAGTCAGATCCACAAAATAATTAAAATGTGAATAATTGAAGGAGAGAAATGAGAAAAAAAAATACAATCCAAAGCATTATTTCTATTTTAGAAGATGAAAACAATATGATGTTTTATTTTCCATTCTTTGTGGATTTTTTTTTAAATTGTAAAGTTATGGTAATAATGAATGACTTCTTAATTACTGAGTGAATATCATAAATATGTAGTTACTTACCATCTCAGGCATTTTACGATACTACTTTACAGATGTATTTCACTTAGACTAATAAAAAATAGTCTGAAGTATTGTACTGATGTGTCTACATTATAAGACTGAGCTTCAGAGCAGTAACTGTAAAAAGTTCATGTATTCATTAGTCATGCAATAAATAATATGTTGACAAACACAAATATATTCGTGTGACTTTCATTTCCACCGAAAGCTCAGAAATAATAATTAGTTTCTTAACAGACTGAACATGTTGTTATAAAGGGTGTTTTAATAATAATGCATTCTGTAACTGAATGCAGTGCAATGTGACTGCAAAAGTAAAGTATTGAAATTGTTGGATGCTAGATTAAACCGAAAAAGTAGTCTTAATATTTATTAAGTGTGAACTTTTTCGTTTAAAAAGAAAAAAACATATTTTTTTAACAAGTTGTGATATGAATTTTGCTATGTAAATTAGATGATTTAATATATTTAAAATAACATATTATTAAGGAAAATGGCCATTGCGTCTATGATATCAGACCATTGCTTTATTTATGAAATTCTTAATTACTTTTCGATAAAGGTTTTGCTGTGTTTCACAGTTGTGTAATCATAGGCAAATTTTCAGATCAAAGGAGTACAAGGGTCATAAAAAATAAAGTATCGCTTTTTCAAAATATAGCGAACATATTATGACATAAAATAGCTAACAGCTCGAAGTTTAACATGATATGATTCAAGTCTGCGACAATTACGTCTGCATATAGTTTTCTAAACTATTTTTTTACAGAGAAATTTTTATATTGATCTTCCGGGTATTTTAAAATAGTGTTCGAATTTGAAAATAAAACTGAAAACATCGCGCGAGGAATGCACATTTTGTTGAAAAGTTAAAAACAGATACCTAAATTTTTCTTTTGCATTTTATAGGATATAATTACTTATTAAAGTTATATTTAGTAACTTACCTGCCACAGGCGTAGAATGAGATTTAGAAGACACTGATCTATCTAACAAACAGGATAAAGTCAGCAAAATTATTTATTTTGCGATGAGTACAATTATGCAGAATTTAGTCTAGGTATAAGTTTGATTACCAGAAATAAAGATAATTATCAAACTGCAATGAAAAACTAAAGTTTTCTACTGCATGTAGTGTCGGTACGAAATTTCAAATTTGTTTAACAATTATCGAAGTAGTACCTATATGTTATATGTACGATACTTACAACAAATATAAATGGTAACAATAAAATGACAAATGATGACAATGACAGTGTTGACAAGAATTAACTTTTCTTAAAGATTTAATTCCTTAGAAACCCTTAAGTCAAGCCTTAAATCTTCTTATTTTTCATTTTAATATGAATAATGATTTAAAAAGAAAAGAGACAAAAATTGTTTAATTAAGACTTTATTTAATTGGGATGAAATTAAACGAAAATAAATGAGATGGAATGAAATAAAGCCGTAGGTAGTGCTGGTTAAATGGTTGTTATTTATTAAAACCTTTTCTGTGGACTTTTGGCAGAACCTCAGAATCAAGGGTTTTCGAATTTTCCCACATTTGTGAAGAAAATAAGAATATAAATTAAAATAGGACATGACCTAAAGATTTTAGTTACCAGATCATAAAAGCCCTTAAAAAAAGCTGTTCATGGGAACGAAATAGACACGGTAGGCTAACTGAATTTGGCTCCCTTTTTTGATTTTTAGATTTATTTTATTTTTAATTATTTGTTCGCTAATGTTCGAATGTAGAAATTGTTTGTTCGTCTTTTATATATTTATAATTAAATAAACAAATGATCACCCTTAAGTTGGCCCCTCTTACTAGATATTTTTATTTTTATTGCTCAGAATTATTAATTTTGATCAATTATCGTTGGACGTCGCATTATGCTCTGTAATTAACCATTACTTAATGGTAGTTTTCCAATTACAGAGCATAATGCGACTCTGTGACGCACAATGCTGAATTATGCTGAAGCTTAGTTGAGCATTATGCCGCATAATGCGCTCTTGTGCTGTAATTGGAAAACGGCCAATACTTCAACAAAAAAATGTCAGTGAAGACGACCTTTAATCATAAGTGTTTATCCTACGCATTTAATGTCAACTGTCAAAGTCGAAATGTAATTTAATGAATCGCCAGTGTTTTGATTTCTTGTATTGTTTAAAACATCCTTAAGCGTGAAGTGTATTGTATTACCTATGAAAACGTTTTTTAATTAATTACGATTAATTTCATGTTAGGAGATACAAATATTATCCTGTATCTTAAATAAAGAGTTATTGGTTTTGGAAATGGCAACTGCAATAAGAACTTACTTAAAGGCAAAGAAGAATATCCTATCTTGTAATGCTAATACGAAGGCTTCTGGTATTAGCTCGACATTCCGCAGGAGTTTTAGTGATGACAAGAACAGAAGTAATCCACAATTTAGCAATTCTACTATTATGGTAGAGCACGGATATAATGTACAGGAACTCCCAGTGCTTGTGAGAACATTAACAGACTTATCAGAAATTTATGACAAGCCTATTGTAGACACAGAGCCCTCAAGAATCTCTAACGATTCCCAAAATTATAATTTAATAAAATCAGAGTTCAGTCAATGCTTAGATCTAAGAGATGTATTTACATTACTATCCAAATGTACAAAAATAACACCGAGCATTGCATTAGGTGCTATTGAAAGAATTTATACATTAGAAAAAAATCCAACTCAAAATGTTCATGTTAACTTAGCTAAAGGTGCTATACTTGACAAATTACTAAAAGTTGTAACAAAAACGAAGGATACACAGACCATCATAAACATACTCAACACAACATCCACTTTTATGGAACCTTACAAACCAAAGTTTTCTGAAGAGATCATGTTAAGAGTTCTTGAAAATATGCTTTCAGTGGAACAAATATGTGAATTTTTAAAATTTCTCATATTAAAAAGAGGTGACCAACAATATTCAGAAATCATTGACAAACTATGGATTGGTTTTGTTCAACGGGAAGCAGATATCAACGAAACAAATATATCAAAGTTGTTTTCCGTTCTCCCTGGTTTTAAAGCAAGTAAAAGAACTGTACTGAACTTATCAGAGCAGAAGCTGTCTGAATATTGGAATAAAATTACGGTTTCAGTAATGCAACAAATTCTGGATGTGTTCATTCAAGAGAAATATTTGTCTGTACAGTCATTTGCTGTGATTGGCAGGTGGCTTCACACAAACATTCATGCCTTAAATGATGATGAAATGTTAGACATTATATCAAAATTGACACAGCTCAAGTATACAGATGATCAAATTGAAATTGCTGTAGAAAAATACATCAAACTTAAAGGCAACAAAATAAATATGCATGTTTTAATTGTTGGTATTTTGAATTATTGTATGCAATTTCATATAAGGAATGATGAAATTCTCAACGCATGTAGTAAACATTTTTTCAATCAAGGCAGCACCATACCAGCGGGCTTTTTGAGATCTGTTTTATATCCATTTGGATATTTTAACTTTAAACCACTTCATGAGCAGTTTTGGTCTTTTGCTGAGGATGTTGTTCTTCAAAATCTAAATAAGATGACTTCTGATGACATATGCTCCATAATACTATCTTTCATTTATGTTAGTCAATATCCACTGAAGCTAACAAAAAGGATTTTTAGTTCTGAGTATTTAATTAATGTCAAAAGCTCAGACACTTTGAAGAAACTTCACTTAATCGATACTGCACTGTCTATAGAATGTCCAAATTATTTGGGACCTTTAATGCCTAAGGACCAGTATCTTCAGCCAATATCACAGGACTTTAGGGTTAAGAATTTAATAAACAAAATATTAGTTGATATTGAATGGGTAGCAGGTGGTAAACAGAATGTATCAACCTCCATACTTGTCCCGCACTTTTGCTCAGATCAAACATATTTAATAGATATTATGTTACATCCCCCCGGTTTGAATTGCAGTAAGTCTGATTGGTTATCTAAGTATGATAAAGATAAAACAAGAGCAATACTCATACATCTCCCTGATGACTTTTGTACTGATAATAAAAACCTCATTGGTCCACAGCTCATGAGGAGGAAACATTTACAAATTATAGGTTTGAATGTAACCAGTCTCAGTTATTCATTGCTTAGTCAATTTTATACTTCCCACAATTCAAATGGACTAAGAGATTACATTAAAAATAGTTTAGGAGATGCTGATTAATTTTTCATGTGCCCATCAGGTGGTGAATGTGATAAATGAATTTTTTCTCCTACCTACGCCGAAAGTTCGGTTCTCCTCCCGCTGTACAGGGAAGAAAGTGTAACTTTCTCTCCCTGAGTACTGACAAGTGCGCATGCGCGTTAGTGTCTACGTCTGCTCTCACCCACCTAAAATTCTCCGCCATTGTTGTGCACGGGTAATTTGCAATATTGTGTTTAGTGTAAAAGTGAAATAAAAAAAACGCAATAAAATTTAATAGTGAAGTATTAAAAAAAGATGAGTTCATCAGACAGTTCTTATTCAATTAGTAGTAGTTTATTTAAAAAGTAAAAAACAGTTACATTGTTTTTTTATGAGTACGGGGGGCTCCGCCCCCCCTACCCCCGGCCAGGGCTTCG
Organism: Bombyx mori; assembly: GCF_030269925.1. NCBI lineage: Eukaryota > Metazoa > Arthropoda > Insecta > Lepidoptera > Bombycidae > Bombyx > Bombyx mori. The sequence continues at coordinate 14,217,046 of NC_085111.1, forward strand.
CCCTTGACCCCGATTCGGTACTCACCGAACTTTCGGCCTGGTAGGAGAAAAAATTGTATATGCACAGCGGGAGAAAAGTTGGATATTTCCAGCGTGTTTACACGCGGGAGGAAATGTCCAATTTTTCTCCCTTGGTGCACAATGTACTATTCAGCGTTAGAAAAAAAAAGAGGATTTGTTTGATTATTGTAAAAACTGTATTTTTTCGGGTTTATCGATTTTTTATACCTATTCATTTGGGTTATTATAAAATAAAATAGGTATTGTAATATTTTAGGGACTTTATACATGTGGAACTACTTCATAAAACTTATTGATTTGAAAGGGAGGCCTGTAAAAACGAGAAACATCAAAAATATTATTTTTTAATAGATTTGTTTGTGGGCATAACAATATAATAGCAAAGTCAAAGAATTGGAGACTGATATAATTTTGTTTTATACATTTGTATAAAACAAAAGTAACTGTTTTACCCAATGCTTTGTTTTAAAATGCCCATTAGTCTTCATTGGAAGACGCACATTTGGACTATTAAATCATTACACAAGTGTAATTTTTACCACTAATTCTATCCAAGATAAGGTAATGTCGAAAGTTTTACAATATGAATTTTCTCTGCAACGTTTTAGAACAGATGTTCCACCATAGGTTTAAAAATAAGTACCTATATGATTAATATTGTTAAGGATAAATTATTTTTCTAGTCTAGTGTAATATTGATTTTTGTATAAGTGTTTATCATGTAGGCCTATCAAAATTGTTTGTTGTAAGAAGAAAGGTGAAAATAAAAGTCGTTAATTATTTTATTCGTAGTTTATTTCATTATACTCATAACATCTTACAGATAATAATTACTCATTGACTAATTCACTAGAATTATTATTTGAAAGTTTTAATTATTAAATTTTTATTATTTGAAATACATTTTCTATTAAAAAACTTGACCCAGATGAAAGTGTTTAAACCTCAAAGAACTAGCATACCGCTCAGCGATTTCTATCTAACAGGATTAATGTATTTTATTGCCCGACTAAACAACAGTTTCCTGAACTCATAATTTTGTAGTGTAAAATGCGTAAGTCTTACAGAGAGACCCTACAAACGCATTGCTGGCTGTTAGAGATAATGTTCTATAAAATTTAATTCTTTCCAAATATTTCAAAGTACAGACAGCCTTGATTAAATGTAACTTTATAAGTGAGACAGTAATTAGATTACAAATGAACAGCGAAAGTAAAGCCCATATTAAATTTGAATACATACTCTTTTAAATTCCAAAGAGTCGACCAAGGGTGGTTAAATGAGCGTCTAGAATATTGAGTGAAATCACAAACAATACAACACGGCGTCGTTAGGTTGTGAAGACGGGAGACATCTCCGTTCATCACCGTCTTGTGCTGCGGCCAGAAATGACTTATCCTTAATTTATAGCCATAATCGTGTATCACAGCAACTCTAGCTTGAATAATAATTTTAAATTTTTAAGAATGTGTTTATGCTGATTCACAGCCTAAAATCTAAAAGTAGATAATTTTATAATTACATAAGTATTAATAATTAATTACTTGACACAATACAGTCGCCAATTATTTTCCGTTGCATTAGTTTGGGACTTCTTAGATTCTATGTGTTTAGCACGGGACTGCTGTTGGCCACTAGGTATACGTCTTGCCTGGTCCTAAGACTGGGCTTATTCGCGATCGAAGGGTATCAAATTAGATTTCTAATCTCAAAGCTTTCAAGGTCAGTTTAGGCGTTTCACAATTTAGTAGCTAAATCTAAAACGTTAAATTAGTTATTTCGAACTCGATTTCAAACTATTTTAATCTCAACTATATATATGCAGTATGTGCTTATGATGATGTTGGTGTTTTGTAACTGTTACAGGTATTTAAGTAGTATTACATAAGCACCAGTGATGCTGGGTTGGAACTACCGCTCCTGACAATGAAAACAGTCGGTAGTCCATAATTTCTGACACTGGATTTTGAATTAAGTAAGTCAGTTCTAGTCTTTCCAGTTTTGTACGAGCATTGCAGTTTTACGAAATATTTTAATAGGTACTAAAATGTTAAGTAGGTCCATTATGGTTTTCCGTTTCCGTTCGGAAGGGTAGTTTATCGTCGTTCCGGTTTCGGAAGCTGGGTAATAATTATAGCTAAGTACATTTACTGCATCTGAGAAACGCTAACGTTTGGCACAATATATGTATGTGAGTTCTTTATATTTATTTTCTATAAATGAACATCGTTAATTCTGAGTTTCATAAATATTTAATTCTCGTTTATTTTATAAGACGAAATGCTTGTAAAGTTTACATTTAGATAAATTCGATAAAACTAAGACTTGAAATATCAAAGCTCCTGAACTTTTACATTATTTGAATGTTTTTATTTAATTCAAAAAAACACTTTAATAAAATTTTAGATTTTAATATCTACCTACAATGCCGTAAAAATTAATAGTTGTTTTAAAATTAAATAGAATTCGATTACCTATTAATAGGCATAAATAGTTTTAATAATAATACACAAAATATATTTTTATGTGGAAATTAAGATATGTGCTCACTATTTTTCAAACACTGTTCTTTACATCACTAAGTGATAAATAAACTTTAAACGTAAATTCATTCAGCAACATCAATATAATTTAGAATTATTTAGGTATTAAATACTTTTTTTATTAAATGATGGTAGTGTTGCCAATTCATTTCTTAGGTACATTTTAGGTTAAATCCAAAATCATTTTATGTTCATTTAATCACGATCAAAGGCTTTAGTTTCTGTAATAGTTGAGTCTAGTTGAATAAAGTAATCGCCAAAGTACACCTACTCGCTGAGCATTTAAGGATGGTAACATCACACTTTATATATTTTAGTTTATATCTTTGTATTCAGATTCCAGATAGTTTTAGTATTTAGATCAGACATAATATTAGGAGAATAATGTCAAAATATTAAATATAATATTTCTATATCTAATTTACTGATTACGATTGAATGATAAACATGATTAGCCTATGTGGTGAACTTATCATTGTCACGAGACTTAAGGACTACACCAACTACTGTACGACATTTTTATCTATAAAGGTACTTTGCAGTAGGATATTTCATACAAATATTTAAAACTGTGGATAACATTCTACGAATATTAAAAAAAAAATTGACAAATTCTTTTTTAAAATCACAATTCACCATATTGTTTTTTATTTGGTATCCCTACGTATTGCAGATGTTTCAGCGATCTTATTAAACGGAAATACTATTACGGTATTTTTATGCAAACGCTGATATCTCAAGGAAAATGTATTTTTAATCAAATTAATTAAAGATTACCAAAAAAATCCACGATGCTTAAAAACTGGGCTATGAACGGTATCAAAGCCTTTTCATTGTTAGTTTATTGTGTCTACAGCTCGTTATCGTCGTCATACGAAACTTAAACTAATAGAAACTAAAAAGATTATAGAATGTCTTCATCTAACTACGCGAGTGTGCGCACAAAATTTAGTTACTAAGTCAATCGCAACTGGAGATTAATCTTATACTAAACATTGTCTATATCTAGAATGTATTTTTCGTTTCTAATTATATTAATAAATCGTGATTAGGTAGTCTTAATCATGAATATAATTAACTTTGTAAATACTGAGAGGATTGAATTATTTCCTAAGTATCTACTCATCATAAAACCTGTCAGGTTTAAGAGAGAGTGATATCGATCAAACAAGAAATCGAAGAATCGGACCATCTATTTATGACATACTTTGGGTACTAGATTCATTATGATGTTTTATATGTATGACACCGAAGACTGACTAGAATTGATTTGATTTTCGATAATCCGACCTACTTTGTAAAGTTGTCAAATGTTCGAATTAGTATAGTATTTTATACGTGCAACACGCGATCACAAGACGTGCTCATGCGTTAACTTTTAAGTTGAGCAGGTGTCGTCTTAAAACAGAATATTATTTACAAAATACGTTTTAAAAAGTCAAAAAATGTAACGATAGTCACCACTGTGCAATATCACAAACAATCTATTAACAACGTAAAGCAATACAAAAGTATTAAAACGATCACTTTCATACAAGACACTTGAACGGCGTGTCGGTGACCGAAGGATTGCTTAGACATCTAAATCAACTCTGAGCTAGTCTAACTTATAACGGAACAAACTTAGTGCTAACGAACGATAGATAAGGCTCCTCAGACTCATACATATAAGTATTTATATCTACACAACAGTCAATAAATTCCAAAACAACATTAGTCTAAACAGCAAATTCAACAAAACGTATTACCATCGTCGTAGAAGTAGGCTAAAGTAGACTGGCCCAAATTTCTTTGTTCAATGCGTTCTTAAAACAAACTAGTGTCGCGATATTTTTTTTAAATGTCTGACTATTCGAAATAACCATTTACTGTTATAAAATTTTTATAGAATAATAAAATTATATCCCACTTAATTCGTTCAAAAGTTATCTGCTGAGATCTCGTGAAGGATTAGATGAACGACAAATGAAACCAGGCGCGATTTTCTTTTTTTTTTGCCACTTTTTCCTTCGTTAATATATTTATGTCGAAATTGTGACTGCAAATTTTATACAAAGATATTTGTGACAGCGTAGTGCCAACTTGACAAACGTCAAACGCTTCTCTTCACAGTAGAGGGCGCTCCACGCCGAGCTGTACATTTCTACGTTACATCCATCGTCACTGTTGAGCGAGTCGACATCATTAACGGAATATTTAATATCACGCAGACATAATATTATGTATATTGATTGACCTCATATAAAATTTTAACATTTAAAATTCACTCAAAGAGGTGCCCAAGATAGAACGGACAGTTGAAGTATTTATAGCTAACAGATTAATTTGTGAGTGATCTTTGTCAAAAATTACATCTCATCCGAAGTAGACGATGGATATCTCGTATGTACAAAAAAAAAATCGTTAGAATTTTCAAACCACAGTTTCTACGAATAGTTACGAAAATCACAAGGAGGTTTGATATTTGATCTTGGCATGTGAGCGCCGTTCACGAGTAAATGGTGATCACTTCGCGTCCTCCGCCGCGCACCATCAGCACCTTCTCCAGGCCCTCCGTCAGCACTTCCAAGAACTCCATGTCTGTAACGCCAGAAAATTTATATTAGTTTCGATGTAGACAGGCCGAAGAGCTCTAACTGAACTGAACGACAACTGAATGTTGCAGTCCGCCTAGCCTAGACCAAAAGATAGGCTTCGATAGTCTGATTATAGGTGAGAAGCAAAGACACAGAACATTTATTTTTTATTTATTACACTTAATGTAAAATTTACATTGGCGGACTTAATGCCTAAGGCATTCTCTACCAGTCAACCAAAGGTAGAGCAGAGTGAATAGTTGTAGGTGCAAGGAAATTTATATTAAGTTACAAATACATACACAAAAAACAAGTATATACATACATACATATAATAGTTTATACAGTATTAAAAGGAATATATTAATAAATTTCCTTAACAAATATAACTTCATCTTAATAAGTTCATGAGACGATTCCGTTAACTTTTCCAACAACATTCGCCGAACCCTTAAATTGAACATCTAACCATCTATGTATTTTTGGTGGTTTATCAAATCCATTTTCAAATTCAACTCTAGCTTTGAAACTGTAGTTTATTGTGAGTGAAATCTTACAGTTGGATTCCCTTTCGACGCTGGTGTCACGCGGCGGTCCGGGCAAGTTCAATATGACGAGCTGAGAGTCGTGCGACCGCGCCACTATTACCTCGTTCAATTTCACGGCTGTGTGCATCCGACGTACCGTGCCTTCGTCACTGGAATATTATATGAATACGAAGTTAGAATGATTCTTTTTAATTTTGTTACTCCTTTACTGAATGAGCTTACGGTCTACTTTGTGTTAGCTGGTTACCGGAGCATATAAACATTAATAAGTCAATGTTTCAACTCACATTGAGACACGAGTTCGAAGTCTGAATTGTATTGTATAGCCACTATCCTACCCTCTAAACCGGAAAACATCGCTTCGCAGCATAAATAACTAATTGGGTATCTACCACCAGTAAACCTAGTAGGTTACTGGTAAACCTCTTGTGAGTCCGCGCGGGTAGGTACCACCACCCCGCCTATTTCTGCCGTGAAGCAGTAATGCGATTCGGTTTGAAGGGTGGAGCAGCCGCTGTAACTATACTTGAGACCTTAGAACTTATATTTCAAGGTGGGTGGCGCATTTACGTTGTAGATGTCTATGGGCAACACCAGGTGGACTGTGAGCTCGTCCACCCATCTAAGGAATAAAGTTCCAAGTGTTTCAGCGGTTATCTCAACCATCAAAAGACGTTTCACACAATTTTTCTTAACACAATTTTTAGTTAGCGAGTTCCCGAAATAGATATGTAGCTAGATTTAGTCTACCCCAGATCACGGCGATTGAACTAACGCTGATGTATCCAAAACTTACGAAAACAAAAATCATGGCGAGAACCTGTTAAAAATAGTATTTAAAACGTCCCAAAACAATAAATACTTGCTTAAATACTTATATTAAACACCAAGCACCAGAGTTCATTTTCAATTTATTAGATACTTTTATCATAAAGTGTTTGATTTTATAGCTAACGAAATAAATTTTTTAAACGAAATCATACTCTGGACAACTCATTAGTTAATTCATGACGAAAATAGGTAATAGGGTAGGGTAGGTTATGGGATCATGTTCTTCAGGGTTGCTCGGGGCGGTTAGGTAAATCTGGCCATGGTTTTTCTTGGTATTCTAGGTAAGGTATTTAGTGTAATGCCATAAAACTATCACAGAAGGCACACGCGTGATTTCAACAAATATGTTTATTACATTTAATATTCCACACTGTCGGGTTTCATAAGTCAGAAATGTTATTGATTACGTAGTCAAGTGCCAACTTAAAATAAGGATAAATCTAACCCTTCATTGGAATTTTATTATCGTTTCAATGTCAATCAATACATTGAGTTGCTTCAAGGGCGTTTTCATAATCAATATTTGACTGAACTATATTGTTAAAAATATAACGAGGCATACTTTTTACCGGGGCTTTATCAGCTTGACTTGTAACGTAATTTTCATCTATACTAATACATCCGATTGACACGAACATTTGCATACCTATTAAGGACCATAAAACTATAATTCTTGGCGTAATACAGAATGAGTGTATAAACACTTGTAACACCAAAAATAATGAGATAAGACCTTAAATTCTATAGGTATGTGTAGTAATAGTTACTTTATCGCTTCGAGTAATCACTTCTAGGAATCCGTGCAAGGAAAGAAATTATTTAGAATTTAAGTTGTATGTCATTTCCTGAATAACATTTTTTATTATTAAATAAAATAAAAAAAATCAGCTCTATTAGTAGAGGTAACAATAAATAACCAAATGCCATGTTTCCAACGGCTCTATGCTGATTAAAGTATTCTTCGAACTTATTTTTTAATAATAATCTTTCTTGGCTTGGCTTTGTCCTTGGCATTGCTGACGTCCGTGACCGATGGTAGCTACTCACCATCAGGTAGGCCGTATGTCAATAAAAATAAATCCGTCTGTTAGAGTTGGGAAATTTCAATGAGCACTGTAATAGCGATTAGCGTTGGGAGTACTCACGGCGTGATGTCAGACATGGTGGGCATGGCGTTAACAGCGTCTCCGTTGGCAGTGGCATCGTTGTGTTTGTCTTCGGGTGGCGGGGAGTTGGCGCCTTCACACTGCGACTGTTCATCGGGCGAATCCCACATTGAATCGATTATGTGCAACAAACTACTTCGGAAATCGTCCTACTTTACCCAATTCCATTTCATTTTCGTTTCCAAATTTATGTTTTCGTCCCGCGAACCGACAGTTGCACATGACGGATTCAAGGCGAATGAAACACGGGATGTCATATATTATTTAAATTGTTTAAACAGATACTACGGACATCGAACATCCAATCACTCAACTAATGGAATCTATGAAATGAACTAAAGTGAACCAAAATCAAACTGAACGTTGCAAACATATGACTACCGTGTGTTGATTCGCTTGAACTCGTTGGGTCAAACGTTGCGAGGGTGTTGTATGTAAAATAATATTTTAACGATCAAACAAAACATAATGGAAGTGCAACACGTATCCTCATTCAAACGGTGAGCGGTACAAAACATTTAACAACTTCCGTCACCCAGCATCAATAGGGATGTTTCCTATGTCTCATTCCAAACTTTAATTTGTAAAAAACAATCAAAAATTATTAAAGACACATTTTAAGGATAGCAGCACGTTATTTATAAGATATTTAATAGACAAAGCGAATCATACATTAAACAATTTGCTAAATACATGGAAAAACGTTTTAAAAAGTTTCACCAAATAATATTCGACGTTAAAAATTTTAATCTCAAAAGATCAGTTCATATTTTAAACGTGGGAAGATTAGAATCCTCTCATGTTCAAATCTTTAGTTATCCTATAATTACACCCGCCACCAGAATTTAATGGTTTCTACATAACTTGGTAATTTTCTAATAGATTGTGCTTTCTGAATTGGGCTCCCTTAAATTTATACAAAAAAATTATAATTGAGACAGCATCCCTATTGTTGCGAATCCAACAAAGCTGCATTGTATTGAATGCTTTTGAATTGTTTGTTGGTACAAGCTTCATTACGGTCTAACATTTAGCGAAAGCGCAATACAGTGAAAGCCTATTTGAATTTCATCGAGAAATCATTCGAAAATGAAGAACACTCTGTAATCTAATTTTAAATACAGCTTTTACATATAGCTAAGAACTGGCGAAAATTTTATTATTTCGAATGATTCACGACAATTTAGTAATTTTTAATTTGACGTTAAGACATAAAATTTCTTAATTTAAGTTTATTTGAAATTTATTTAGTATATTAGAAGGACATCTGCGTGTCCATGTTTTTACGACTCTCGTTGGTATATTATAAAATAATTTGAGTTCAAGTTAATTATGTTCGGAACTTAAAACGAAAGAGATCAATACGACAATGTTTTTAATGCGTTTTCACCTTATCGTCTCGTTCCTTCTCTTCGTTGTCGGCGAGGGGCGGCGAGGGGGCCTCGCTGTATGCGGGGGGAGCGTTGGGCTCCGCGAACCGAACCTTGCTAGCGGTCTTCACGTCGGCGTGATGGTGATCCACTATGGCCTGTACCTAAACCACGTTCATACCACTCGTTGTATGATCAATATGTCGAAATGGAAATAGTTTTTCTTTTTTCCTACCTATGCTGATAGCCTTGAGAGGCTATTTCAGCTTCTCCTTGACGTGTAGGTGAGCTCACGGGGCTCAAACCGGGAGTGTTGCTAACACCGGCCCTAGCAAGAGCAGTGCTTCGCAGAATCTACCACCGGATCGGAAACGCGACCCACTGAGAAGATCCGGCCAGAAACTCAGTGGGCTGTATTTAAGGATTGATTTACTCGTCGAGCCCTTCGTCGCAAGCGACGGGTTCGGCGAGGACGGTGACCGGAAATGGCAATCATTCTGTTTAATTACTATCAAAAGATTTACATTCATATCAAGTTTGCACAAATTTATAATGTATTTTTTTTTCATTTATATAATGCGTTTCTTGTCATTTGCATTCGAATTTTTTTAGCGTCGGAAGCAAAAGAGTAGCTCTGTTAAGACATAGAATAGTACTGGTATAGGAATATTTATATTTATCGCTTTTAGATATAAGAGTTTCATATTTCTAAAATAGCCTATAATAACTGTTCATAATCATTTTGATAAATCTTGTTCCATAAACCCAGATTTTTTATTTTCTTCCTTAGTAGGACAATATACTAAATGTAAAGATGGATTTTAATTTAAATAAAAGAGATAGGACTATGATTTAGTGCAGATATAATGAAGAAGAATTATAATCTATGTAAATAAAGATTAAACATCGAAAGCGAACATTGAATGCCTAAAAACAATGTGATGATGATGAACGTGGGTGACAGGGCTCATTCGGTGTTTTTGTTAATTACTAATACTACTACTATAAATACTCATAATACTTTATACTGGTATTTAATTTTTTACTGGTTTGTTGACTGAATCCAATATAAGTATATGAGCTACTGGTATTTACAGTAAAATAGTACTTGCAAGTTTTGCGTAAAGATAAAAATAAGTCCAAAAGACCCAAAATGAACCCTATCGATATTCGAGAGATCTATACAAAGACGTACAATGAAAAGATTGGGCACTGACAACAGACACGCAAAAATATAGCACGAAAAGAACATATCTATACAAATACACATCGCTTGGTGCTTAACTACAAGTCTTAAAATCATTGACTAAAATAAAAATTCAGACGTGTAGGTGATAATATAAAATAGAAATAAATTCCAAATAAAAATTTAGCTGAACAAGTGGACTCAATTCCAGGGTATAAGGTCCTTTTTTACCAGAGGCAACTTCTCCTCAGCGTTTTCATTCGAGTCCACGTAATTTTGCATCTGCACCGGTAGCGACAGACAAACATGTTAGTGTAAACATCACTTTATGATTTCAAGCTCTATACAGTTGTACTTAAGGCAGAAATCTGAACACATAAATTTAATTTTACTTATTAACAAATATTTTACACTGTACACAGTAAAATGTTATGGGATTATCACATCAAATTTAGTGTTGCAGTAGGTACAATTTGTTTAAATTAGATATCACTAAAATTGAGAATATTTTCATAATTTGCAACCGTTCCAGCCAGATTATTTCAGAACGCTGCCTTCGAACATTATACAACACGTAAGACGAAACATATGAATGTAAGTTATCTAAACGAGTGACTTTTTGTTATATGACTGTCTAGATTACACTAAAGTGAGTTGAGCTTACAGGTTGTATAATGATGAAACTCGATACAGAAGGAGGGGCGTCCATTACAAATTTGTCGTCAGATGACGTCAATAATGTTTTATTTCAAACCTTTAAGAATGTTATTTGAATAACAATTAAATAAAGAAAGGAAATGTTGGACAATCTTAAGAGAAGTACTTGATATGGTCTTTATATTTGACTAGTGTGGACGCTCCTCTAATTATCTAGACGGTTTCTTCGTGTACTTACCATTCCCATTGTCTCCCGTTTGTTGAGGCGCAGTTCGCGGAGCATTTGGTTGCGTTGTTCCATCATCAAGGTGCGCTCGTATGTGTAGGCCGATATATCGCTGTCAGTCTGATGGAGAATTCAAATGTAGATGTAATATTTGACTTCGAAAACTAACTTGATAAATCTTCAGTACTGTTAGTAGACTAGTAGAACTCATAATCGACTTTTCAATAACAACGTACGAGGTTTCTGAATTTTTACACTAATATTGTTAAAAGTAGTTTGTGATGTGCGCATGAAACTCGGGCGCGCTAAGGGATTTAGCAAAATTGAGAATCTACATTATTCTAGGTCACCGGTTACCATAATTCAGACGTGCTGATAATCATCCAACAGAATGAATACGTATTCCTAACAGTTTCGGATATTTGAGAACATCGCTATTAGATAATTTAACTATATTATTAAATTGTACCATTTCAACAACTTCAACTTCAGCTTCAATACGGAGTTGGTAAAGGAACATCTTGAGGTCTTTCTTCATTTGAATAGAGTTGTCTTCCATCTGAGCGACGGTGAAGATGCGCATCTTGCAGTTCTTCCAGGTGCGGTGCTGCTTCAGCAGGAACGGGAGTAACATCAGCATGCCACCATCGTGTACGATCCACCAGATGTCGATATTGCCAGATACCTTAATATTGATTAAATTTGATTTTATGTTACAATACATTTTTTATGCTTTATTTGCATGTAATCTTAACAAATTCTTATTTTTCTTGTCCTAATTGATCTATGAGGCCACCAATGTGGTGGACCGACAAAATTAAAACTGCAGTGGGAGGTCCCCTAAATGAGTGCAGTAGAATGGTCTCGAGCTGGGAGAGATGGCGCGACATCGTGAGACGCATCAAGTCTGCCCCTTCCAACACTACATGACGATCACGACCACTCTGTCAAGAGTGACACGACTGAGAAGAAGAAGAAACTGATCTATGTGTGAGTAATTTGATTTAGCTTAAACTTAGCTTAGAAATTTCGGTAACTTGCTTGAGCTTAATCTTTGGAAATGACTATTTCGGTGTCGGTATTGATAAGCCAAATCAAATCATAATACGAATGTGCCAACACCTCTTTTGTTGGTGTAGACTAGCTTACGAGTATAGCTGGTGGTAAATGGTTACCAGTGCACAAAGATACTAAAACGTCAATGTCGAAAGCGTTTCCTTACTCTATGGGCTGGAGGGTTTGATTGATTTACTCAGAAATAGTCCTAATGACCAATTATAATATCTCAAGGTTTTTTTTTTTTCAAAATAATGAAACAGTGATTTTTAGCGTTTCCAAAGTTGTAGTTGGATACGAGCAGTACCTTTTCAGTAGAGTCAGGGTAAAAGTTGATGCCTTTGGGTACGAGGAGAGCCATGCGAGCCGAGGCCACCGCACGGACGGTGTGCAGGAACCCGCGGTGTCGCGGCTCAGGCTCCTCCGCGCGTCGCCAGCCGTACGGCCACCCCACTATCACAGTGTTCGGCTTCAGACCGCCCAGACCCGTCGTTTGGACCCTGATGGATGTTCAGACGCAACTCAGTGCTTATCAATATAAGTTTTTTTTTGATAGCTTAGATGGCTGGACGAGCTCACAGCCCACCTGGTGTTAAGGTTACTGGAGCCCATAGACATCTACAACGTAAATGCGCCACCCACCTTGAAATATAAGTTCTAAGGTCTCAGCATAGCTACAGCGGCTGCCCCATTCTTCAAACCGAAACGCATTACTGTTTCACGGCAGAAATAAGCGGGATGGTGGTACCTACCCGCGCGGACTCACGGTCCTACCACCAGTTATTACGCGAATTATAATTTTGCGGCTTTGATTTTTATTACAAGATCTTATTCCATCACCGTGGAAGTCAATCGTGAACATTTGTTAAGTACGTATTTCATTAGAAAAATTGGTACCCGCCTGCGGAACACCGTGGCATCGCTATATACGAATGCACCGGACGTCTTATCCTTTAGGCCACGACGACTTCAAAATGTATATGGGATAGTGTACGATTACGTATTGAATAAGTAATAAAATGTAAGGTAATAAAATGAACTCACAAGTGGCTCAGTCCGTCGGGAACATTCGGTGAGACGAGCACGTCAACGAAGCCTTTGACCTTCTCATCGTCCATACATTTCCGTAGGTTCTGTCGAGCCGTAGACGCCTCGCCTGCGCGCTTCGGGAATTCCCCGCCGAGCACCGACACGCACACCGTCAGTCCCTTCCCTATGCAGGGGGGAGCCATCAATATTCAAAATAACTAAACAGCTTCCGTATTTGAAAATATCAGCAGATATCGCTCGTTCAGCAGGGTTCCTCCTCCGTGAGTCCTGTTCCTCAGTAATGAGGGTCGTGACCTTTGTGGAGCACTTTTGTTAGGACTATGTTCCTCCATTCCTTCTTGTCCTTCACGCAGTGGATAGCGATATTGATGCTGGAGTCCAACGTCTTAATCTGTTCAGACCAGCGCATGGGACTGCGCCCCTTAGGCCTCTTTCCTTCCACTTTGCCGGTGATGAGTAGTCTTTCAGCAGCATTAAGCATCACTTAAATACGCTTTCTTTATATTTTAATAGTTATATTTTATTCTTATAAAATGATTATTTAAATATAGCTTACCTGCTTTAAGTTGGTTGGCAAATGCGAGCATCTTGCGGTAGGTAGGCATCAGGTCGGGATTAAGTTTGGCCAAAACGAGGACTTGGGGACGCCAGTTCTTGGTGTGTGGTGGACCTTCCTCCAAACGAAGAAGGGAATAGCGTGCAGCCGACAGAGCCAAACCCCGGAGACCATCACCCCATTCCTTTTCAGCACTACACAGGATAAACAGAACATGACCAGTATTTTTATTTTATAAACATATTTTTATATATTTTAGTAAACATACATATGTTGCTGTTCTTTTAAAATTTAAATATCATTTAAAACATAAAAATATTAGACTGAAAATTTGAATTTGAAAATCTGTTTTTTTTTGTCAACTAATATAATATGTAGAGCGATTAATCAGTTTATTGTGGTTTATTGGATTTCATTAACTCAACTAAAGGAATGCAACTGAACAAAGAAAATGTTTGTCTTCTAAATATCTTACCCGCGATATTCAATATACTTGTAAATGAGACCCGCCATGCCAATCGCGATGAGCGCGTAGAACCAGGACGTCATAAACATGATGGAGATGCAGAGTGTCAGACCGGCAAGGGAAAGGGACCTGTTCAGGCGTACAAATAAATTTGTGTCATAATAAAATTCAATTTAGTCCAAATGCTCTCGGAAATCGGCAGTACCAAGGACAATAATTATTGGACGCTATGCTGTCGTTTTATCCTGCTTAATATCTGTACCGGTCTCAATTACTGATAAGAAGGTGGGAAGAAGAAAACATTATTTGGTTTATTTAATAGTTAATTATTAAATTTGGCTCTGCTTTTCCAACAACAATGTGTGTCAGTCGTTATTTCTCTGAGTAACTGAGTGTTTGTAGAATTCCTCTAACTGTTCCAAGAACGTTGACCAAATAGACTTACTAAATGCACGTTTCGAAAACTAATTGAAAATCCAATATTCGTAATAACCATAAGAAATGCATTGTGCATACAAAAATAAGGTGTGTGTGTTGGTTTAGAGTGAATTGAAACTTTATCTAGTCGTTATTGACTATAGCATGGGTGTGGTGTGAGATATAGTGACTATCATTTACTGTGTCAATATATACAATTAATATTAGTCTGTATATTTACTTATTAGGTTAATAATATTCGACAATTGTAAAACTATAAATGTAGTTTCTAGTAAATTCTAGTGAAAAAGTGAATTTATAGGGAATTCAAATTAATGTTTCTTTGTAAGATTGTTCTCTGTGCATTCTTGAATCTTTCACTGGACTGTCATGAGTAGTGGTACGATGAGTTATTGTTGGCACTACTAGGAAGATTTCTGAAGTAATACCATCTATGTACTACAAGTGTAGTTTCAAGAAATGAATGTACTTCATATATCGTATCATATATAGTGTTCATAATAACTTAATTATTTGAAAAAAATAAATAGCCAAAGTAATTTAGATTATTTATCTTTTTATTTAATAACAATTTACTTACCAGTGGTAGTATTTGAAGCGAGGACGCCAGTTCGGGGTTTTCAGTAGAGTTTGAAGAGCACAAGCCAAGTTCACGAATCCGTAGCACATTAAGAAGAACATGGACAACAGGGGAGCCAAGATGTCGACGTTCCCGAGTAAGATGCCGCATTGGCAGATTGCCATGGTCAGGAGTAAGGCCCTGGATAGATACCACACATCTCATAAACACATAAATGGCGATCATTATATAATACTTTAAGTAAAGTAATTGAACTTTACGAGTTGTAGCTAGAGGAAGAGGTAGACCTAAGAAGAAATGGATGAATTGCGTGAAAGACAGTATATGTAAGAGGGGAGTGAGCGAAGAAATAGTATATGATAGAGGAGTATGGAAGGGGAAAACATGTTGCGAAATCATCCCAAGTGACTGGGAGAGGGCCGGAGAATGATGATGAGTTTTTGTTAGTGCATATGCTTTCGAATATAAGTTAAACAATGATTCTTTTTTATCGTTTAGTTGTCGTAATTAAAGAAATAAGACCAGCTTATAAAGTTCTGACATTAGCTTTTGGTAGTAATTGCTAGGGGGATGCCAGGATATTTTCACGTAGCAGGGGAAGAAAACGTGACGTAAATATTGGCATAACTGCGCTTCACATGTTACAGTTAAAAACTCTTCCACATGATTATATTATGCAATGTATGTAACCTTAATTTTATTATATTTAATTGCATGTACTTAATTAATCTTATTTGTTAACAGATACCAAAACTGTATTTCTTGTTTGGCTGTATTCACTGTAACAACCATAATTATATAGTTCTTTAACTCACCGGGTAGGCTCTCCTCGTTTGGAAGAGACTGCGAATGGAGCTAGAAAAGGAATGATTTCATCTTTGGCGATGGCTTGCAGTAGTCGCGGCGCACCGGTTAGAGATTGGAGTCCCGCGCCCAATGTCGACAGGAATGAGCCGATCAGAATCACCCACTGGTTTGGCCACGCCATGTTCGCAACGACCAATTTCCCGCCAATCGATTGACCGAATCTAATAAAAGATTTGTAAATTAGCGTACAAAAAGTAAAAGAGTTATTATGCCGCATTGTATTGCATTATAGTTGTCCGCTACTTCAAATTGGGTAGCACGATTACTTCGCGACTGAAACGTGCGGGGTAGTTATAACTATGTGCTAACAAAACGCCTTATTAATAATAACTTATTTATATATTTGTAGGAGCGATTTTTTTATTCACGACCCTATTTCTTCACGACCCTTCTTCTTCTTTTTCCTATTCATTAATTCTTCGTGAAAATGATTGGATCTGCCAGATGTTTTTAACTCGAGGATAGTTACGTCACTCGGTTTGAATAAGCCCAGCGTTTTATCTATTAGACTACGAACAAGTTTCGACTGATGTTACACTGACTTCTTCGATGTTACAATTGTCATTGTATCGTTGTAAACGGCAAAATATTAATGTTGATTACTTTTAATTACTCTTGAAGATTATGTTAACTTTACTTACTTATCTCTGAGTAACAAATTATCGACAGTGCCAGCAAATAACAGCACGCACGAGAGGTAGACGGTGGAAGTGGTGAGGATCGCACAAATAGTTCCAATTGGAATACTCTTTTGAGCATCGGCCAAGTCTCCGGAGCGATTTGAACCAGCCATTATGCCTGTTAAAAAAGATTATCGAAGCGCATATTTTAATATTATTTTAATGTGTTTTTTAAGTAAAATACCAGTTTCTAAGTTGAGCATGGAAATTATGGATGCAATGGAAATTACTTATTCTAAATAAGGTTAAGTTCGACATGACATACAAAGTTAATGTTCTATAATTTTTTTGGTGAATAAATCATGTAGGTATACATTATGTCTTACCGGTCACCGAAGGGAAGAATATGCCTATCAAAATTGTGAAAGTCGTAGTGATGTCCGCGTAAATTTGATTGTGGGTAGGTCTCTCCATCTGTTCAATGTCGTCAGGTTCCTTGCCGTATGCGATGTATTGACCTTCTTGAATGAACGAGTCCTGGAGGTTATCGAAGAAAACCCCACTTGCGAGACCCTGGGTGAGACAAACGCAAATATTTTACTTTTAAAATCAAACGCTATGTCTTAAGAATTTCCACAATATTCATACAACAGGTCCAAATACTTATTGCGTCACTTTGAGAAGGTAGCCTCACATCAAGGTATATTTTCCTTCCAGAATTAGTATATTAAGTAAATGTTAATCAAAATAATTATTACTAAAAAATATACAGTTAAAGTCTATTTCTAAATACAATTTAACTGTAAGATTGATGTTCGGCTTATATAGAAACCTGCCTCTAGCAAAACTTTGTTAGGTAACGACGCTCGAGACTCGACCGGCCATGTTCAATGTTCATCCCAACTTACAAATTATATTACGGACTTCTGTTAGTTGTAAGTCTCAAACTTCGGTAATAACTAGAAGTTGATGGTCAATGTATCTAAGCGTAATGGCAAACCAAAAAGACATTGAGGCTTGAAGTATCCTTGCGATCAATAGACTTGTTTGCAACACGCGACGTTCAAAGAAAATTTTCATTTGGCATTGTGCCAATATGTTATTAGTCCAATATCGTGAACAGTACTGGTGAAAATATATATCCGGTCCAGAATTTTCATTATCATCCCAACTGTAAAAACTTTTCTATATAGATCCTTCAGAGAGCAACAGTGATTACCAGAGTAAATATTTAGGGGTGGCGAACATACAGCGTCAAGTTCCACTGTAGTGTTTATTATAAATAACGAATGACTGAGTCGAGTAATTTGTTTTTGGTTAATAAAAAGCGACAGATGTTTTTATAAGGATTTTTAAGTTTTCAAATCTTTTAAGTATTCTTTTTGTAGTCTTCTAAATACTAAGTTTTATAACTATTTGAACCTTAGAATTTTAGCATCTTATTGTTATATCGTTTTAAAATTTTCCGAATATTTGAAATTCAGAGTAATGGAAAACGTAGGATATAAATAATTGAGTTCTTGAATAATGAGGCCATATTATAAGCCCCATGAAGGTGTATTTTAAAAGCGACTATTACCTTAATTCCTTGCACAATGCTTATGTTGTGGGCTTCGTAGTAGGGGTCACAGATTTTATCGGGACAGAACATTGCATGCAGTTCGCCTTTTGGGTCCTTTGTGCAATTGCTAATATGAATATCCTTGAGCAAGCGGCGTCCGAGTACACACATTCTGAAATAAAAGCAAGAGATTAATTTATCGGAGATAAATTTAGAATTGTATTATTTTAACCAGTACAAAATATCAACACGACTTCGAATTCTGTAAAATTTTTGGAACATCAAGAATCATAAAATGAGAATAATAAATACGACTTTAAAATACTCAAAGTAATATTGATTGCGTTTATGATTCGCGAGAATGTAAAAAATATACTAGAGTAAGAAATATACTGATTCAGATGAAACTATTAGGACAAACAGAATTAAAACGATAATAGTATGTCTACTAGCTCTTGTCTTGAGCACTTGTGGAAGAATTTGTTGGGAGCTTGTTTGTTTTGGTACCTATATCTAGCGTATAGGAGCTATGTGCTTTGGTTCAAGAGGCAGGCTAGTCGTATTTAGTTTATCAAAGCTCAAACTTTGCTTTGAGATCAATTTGACGTCAATGGGATTCTGTTACAGCTTTGATAACCGGTATGCCGTGAGACTGTTCAACGATTTCTGCTCTTAATCAAGTGATACTCTTAACGTTCGTGTTGATAACTTACTGTAAGCTATCGTTTCCATAGAAGTTGACGAATATTCCGGCATATACCGCGGTGATGGAGAGGATGACGCAGGCCAGAGCGACAGTAGCGAATTTGTTGACGAACTTTACTCCAACGAAAACAACCATCCCCATAATGAGGAGCAAACCGGTTCCGTAGACGCGGAAATTGTTGTACATTGCTTCTGGGTCCTTAGTGAAATCGCCGAAAATTGATATCCACGGTGCCATGTAAGTCTAAAATGACAGAAAGCAAAAAAAAATTGTAATGTTCTTAGCCTTTTCCGTCTTAATCTAAAAATAATATTCCTAATGCTGATAAGCATCGCATTACCATTAGCATTTGCAATCGAGTCTTTGGCTTAATATGTAGTACCAATCGCGGTCAATTATGAAAGTATTTTCACGAGTAGTCAAGAAAAAATATTTTCATTTCAGTCTTAAATCTACTATTTCTTTCATCGGGGGCACGAATAGCATAGATGAGCTATGAACGCATCTTAAAAATAATTTGAAATTGTACCCTCAACAAACACAATTACTTTGTTTTATAAATATCCTGATGTCTTTTCAGAATTACATAAAAGGACATCGCGATAATATTTGTTCCTTATTTCCGATGAACTATTTCATGTGTAGAGTAAGTACGGTCGTTGAAAATCGAACGCGAACCTCTAGAGTCTTGATCTGTGTGCCAGCCGAATAGAGATGAGCACCGCTTTGCAATATGTCTCATAAAATTATAACATTGTATCTCCGAGGCGGAAAGTTGGTGTAATATCAGAGAGAAATTTGTGCACATAGGTATTAGAGCTAATGCACTGCTTGATTAAGTAAACATGAGTTATGCATGAATCCGTTACTAGCACTCAATTTAATTTGAAAACCCTTGAAATGGTTCAAGCGGTATGTGAAATGAAAAAAAAAACATTTTTAATTTTTTTTTATTGCTTAGATGGGTGGACGAACTCACAGCCCACCTGGTGTTAAGTGGTTACTGGAAACCATAGACATCTACAACGTAAATGCGGCACCCACCTTGAGATATAAGTTCTAAGATCTCAGTATAGTTACAACGGCTGCCCTACACTTCAGAGCGAAAGGCATTACTGCTTCACAGCAGAAATATTTTACTTTTTTATAATTTTACTTTTGGCGTAGCTGTAGTTACTAACCAGTACGATTTCGACAGCTCCAACGATGTACATAGCGGCCGCTAGGGTTGTACCCGTGTAGAACAGCATGCCGACCGCCCCGCCGCACTCCGGCCCCAGGGACCGACCGATCATGAAATACGATCCCCCCGCCGGCACCACGCCGTTCGTTGCGATGGCAGACATTGATATTGCGGTTAACATCGTCTGCCGACATATTTTATGGTTACATCGTTATCTCAATAGTCTATCTGACCCAGTTTTATCAGTTTTAGGAGCGATATTTTGAAGAGTTGACACTTGGCTATGAACAATAGAAACTCAATCATACTTTTGTTGTTGTTCGAGGTAGTTGATTACAAACATAATTGAGAGTCGAGAGCTTTCTGATCTTAATAAGGTAAGTTTGTAAACAGACTTTTGTTTTTGGACAATTTCAATCGAGTATTTTGCAGGTTTCGACAATTTACATAAAAATATGATTGATGTTGTGTTCGTATGTTGTATGAATATAAACCACCTACCGTACAGCAGCAGGTTAGAACAATGAGGAATCCTTGTATAGCGCCAGCGGTGCCGACAACCCAGGTGAGCCGGATGAATAAGATCACACCGAAGATATTCTGGATGCAAGGCAGGTACACGCCGATGAGCGTGCCCATGCGGGCTGGTGGGGCTGGCTTGGGGGCATCTGGGTCTGCGGCGGATGCCGTGGGGATTGTATTCGCATAGTCCGCTAGCGAGCTGAGGAACGTGGCTGCTCTAGGTCGGTCCTCGATCTCTTCCTGTAATAGATAATTTATTTAAAAAAAAAAAAAAATAACGTCATAGGTTTTTTTCATTAAAAATGTACTACTTGATCTCAACCCTGTCACAGTTCAATAAGCCACATCTTGATAATGTAATGAAAATGTTGTCGTTCGAAACTATCAAACTTAAAACGACAACGTTGTGGAACAAAAATTGTACTGTTATAGAATATCACTTATAATACGTTTTTTTATTGCTTAGATGAATGGACGAGCTCACACTGTTACTAACTGGCTACTAAAGCCCATAGCCATCTACAACGTAAATGCGCCACCCACCTTGAGTTATAGGTTCTAAGGTCTCAGTATAGTTACAACGGCTGCCCCGCCCTTCAAACCGAAACGCATTACTGCTTTAAGGCAGAAATAGGCGGGGCGGTAGTACCTACCCGTGCAGACCGCAGATATTTTTTTCAATTTATTTCATTAATTAATTATTTTAGCTCAACTCAATCGTCGTTTCGAAGAACACTTAACATTTATGGACCATTCTTGAAGTTAACGGACTTTATCGAATACTTTGTTTTCTCAAGCTTCGCTGATATACTCCGAACCTGTTCTTATTTACTCGTATATTTTCTAGAAACTAAATTCATTTTCATATTATTATAATCTAGATAAAAGTAAGTTAACATATACATTTGGAAATGTATGTAGACGGAATGTACATAATATGTCAAGTTCGGGTTGAAAATATGTTACGTCTCCTGCTTTAAATAAAAAAGTACCTAATCTTTTTTATGTTAATATGACTGTAGGGCATAAACAAATCGTGTCTAATCTATATATATAAAAATGAATTGCTGTTCGTTAGTCTCGCTAAAACTCGAGAACGGCTGGACCGATTTGACTATTTTTGATCTTGGATTATTTGTGGAAGTCCAGAGAAGGTTTAAAAGGTAGATAAATATGAAAATGCTCGGAATTAAAAAAAAATAACAATTTTGTTTTTCCTTTGATGCGTCGGACGGATTCCTTTTGTTTGTTTTAAGTTTATTTTAAACAAAATTTTAGGACTTTTATTTATCAATTGAGGCACTACGAAGTCTGCCGGGTCAGCTAGTATGGTATAAAATAAAACAAACGTATTCATTGTTTGTTTTTAAAATGGTCTTCTGTAATAAAATTACTTTAAATAAGATTTATTTTTATTCAATTTAATAAACACTTATCAGATTCTGCCCCTATTATTATTTAAGTTATTCGAACTCCCGGTAAACGGATCACGTAACAAATATACTTGAAATACGTTCTGTATGTAGAATAAGTAAAGAGAAACGTGTTACGTTACAGCCTTATTCGGTGTTACGTAACTGTCTCAATTTTGGTTATTCGGGTATCCCTGGATGATTCCGTAAGGTGTCTTGAATAGACGTGACTTTATTACTTTATCATATACTAGCGACCCGCCCTCGCTTCGCTTCGGAAACATTAAAACACACATGAAACCAAAAAAAAAAAAAAAGTAGCCTATGTTCATCAGGGACAATGTCGGCTTCTAATGGAAAAAGATTTTTTTCAAATCGTTCCAGTAGTTTCGGAGCCTATTCGAAACAAACAAACAAACAAATCTTTCCTCTTTATATTATAACTAGCGACCCGCCCTCGCTTCGCTTCGGAAACATTAAAACACACATGAAACCAAAAAAATAAAATAAAAAATAAAATAAAAAAGTAGCCTATGTTCATCAGGGACAATGTCGGCTTCTAATGGAAAAATAATTTTTCAAATCGGTCCAGTAGTTTCGGAGCCTATTCGAAACAAACAAACAAACAAATCTTTCCTCTTTATAATATTAGTATAGATATAATATAATATTATAAGTATAAGTATAGAGAGTATAGAGATAACGCTCATATCACTTTTGGAACCGGAATGCGTGAATGCATTGCGGCCGAGTCAAGATACTGGCCCTCCCAAGTTATGCTTCTACGAAAGAACAGAAATAGTGGTGGTAGCACCAAGGGCATCTTCTGTTATATAAATATTAGTCTAGCATCTTCTGTTATATAAATAGACTAGCTGATCCGGCATACTTCGTGGTGCCTCAATCGATAAATAAAAGACCTAAGCTTTTGTATAAAATAAACTTAAAACAAACAAAAGGAATCCGTCCGACGGGGGACACATCAAAGGAAAAACAATATTGTCATTTTTATTTAATTCCGAGCATTTTCATATTTATATACCTTTTAACCCTTCTTTGGACTTCCACAAATATTAATTCATTTTTATATTATATATAGAAGAAGAAGATAAACGGTTTTCGTTTGCGTATGCCTTAAAGAAACTTCTTTGATATTATTATTGATTTCGAAAACAAAACAGAAACCGCAAAACTATTTCTCAATCTTCAAAAAGCTAGTACAGATGGAACAGACGATACAAAACTTTAAAGTTGAAAGGTTTTACCCGTAGAAACTTGCAGATCGCTCCCAAGTCTGACACTATTGGCTACTCGGACTAGTTAACAGTTTTGCTCGGCGAAAGTTTTACGGTGCTGTACAAACTGTCCACTCCAGAAACTAAGTTAGCCGAGAGTGTTCGACTGATTTGTTAATGGTAAGCTTTTAGGATTAAATTAAACCGGTTTTCATTCTGAATTGTTGGTCATGTACTTATGATTAGTGCCTATCGCGAATATCATAGTTATGTACCAATGTTACTAAACGGTATGAGTAAGACTCCCAGTGTTACGGTAATGTTGCAGTATGGTTCCGGTGTTTAGGTTATTTTGGTATAAAATAAATTAATTAATGAATTTTTATTCATTAATTAATTTATATTATATATAGAAAAATTCATTATAAATTAATTAATGAATTTTTATATGCAGATTATTTCAAAGCTCATCTGGTTTTAAGTGATTTTTTTTTATTGCTTAAATGGGTGGACGAGCTCACACCGCCACTGGTGTTAAGTGGTTACTGGAGCCCATGGACATCTACAACGTAAATGCGCCACCCACCTTGAGATATAAGTTCTAAGGTCTCAGTATAGTTACAACGGCAGCCCCACCCTTCAAACCGAAACGCATTACTGTACCAACCCGCGCGGACTCGCAAGAGGTCCTACCACCAGTACACTCGAAAGTATTACTTGAATCTATAAACATCGCAGCAATTTATGAGCTTGCAACATTTAAAATATAATATACATACATGGTTCCAAAATATACGTGAATTTGAAGGGTAAGATAGCCGATACTAGAATATAATTGGGACTGGTATATTTTCTAAATCACTTAAACGATATGGCTTGCGAGTTCTTTATCTATGTACTGTACTAGTGGCCCGCTCCGGCTCCGCTCGCGTCTTTATCAAAAATTTCAACGATATTTGACGTTTTTTTATTTTTTTAAATAAAAGAACACTTATTGCGGCGTAACTATAATAGTGAGACATATGCTGTTGCGACACTTTTTGTAAATAATAATCTAATAATGTAATAATAAATTTGTAAATAATTTAGTAAGGATTTTCCAAATTTTTTTTTTCTAATATTTTTTTTTCTTCAAAAAATATTATAGCCTATTTCACTCGGGAATAGTGTAGCTGCCAATCAGTGAAAGAATTTTTCATATCGATTCAATAGTTTCGGAGCCTATTCAATACAAACAAACCAACAAATCTTTCCTCTTTATAATATTCGTATAGAAGAAAAAGAAGCCTATTTATAAAGCTGACGTTAAACCCACGCATCGCACGACATACATCATGCTCGCTCGACATTAACTCGTAACATCAATACGAACGAGTACTTCATCATAAAAGCTTATCTGAATAATAATATAACGCTTGCGTAAAATCTCTTCAGTGTAATATTTTTAATTTTAATATATGAGTCGTCTATTATCAAAGATGGCAATCTGTGCATTTGGACAACAAAATTTTATTGATATGTCAATACAGATTGATTTGAATATAATCGTCTCCTTCAAAGAATACGGTTCAAAACCTGCATTAAATAAAGGTTAATAGTTAACCTGTTATTTATCTAAGATGTCGTTCCGAAGAGTTTTGTGACTGCCGATGGAATACAAAGTCAATAATTCGTTTTTCTGATTTACCAATCATTGTCCAAAAGTCAGATTGCCGCCTTTGATAATAGTCGACTCATATGTAAAGTGATACGCGGCAACCGTCTCTGAAACGAGATTAGATTGGAAGCTGTCGTGTTTTATTTACACGTCATTTGCATGCGCTTATTCGCTTAGTTTAACGAACGCAGTTTAGGGTTAGCGGACAAACGAATACTTTATTTTTATATTTAACTAGCGACCCGCCCTCGCTTCGCTTCGGAAACATTAAAACAAACATGAAACAAACAAAAAAAATTTTTTTTTTAAAAAAAGTATCCTATGTTCATCAGGGACAATGTCGGCTTCTAATGGAAAAAGAATTTTTCAAATCGGTCCAGTAGTTTCGGAGCCTATTCGAAACAAACAAACAAACAAACAAATCTTTCCTCTTTATAATATTAGTATAGACAAATAGCGTCAGTATTTTAGTTGCTATTTGGATATTAATAAGCATATTTATCCGCACTCATCTCAAAATGTGATTAATATTTATTTATTATCCGTTGTAGAAATAATAAGATCCGTAATTGAAGACATTCAAATACATTTCTTTTTAATTTCAAAATAGTGTCATAGCTATTCAAAATCATTCCCAACATTTCTATTCAGTATTCGGTGTTTCAAGTTTTATAAATATGTGCCGGAATTTATTCCCCCAGTATTACAGCAGCAGTAAAATTGACGAGATATCGTATATTCGTTAATTAAATACTGGTAATAGTGGTATGGATAATTGTTTGGGGTTGAAACGTGAAAGTTCTCTAGTTCATGTAACTGGTATTGATAGTGAATAGAATATATTAGAGCATGTTCAAAAATGATCATTTTATATATATGTAGTGCACCCGGGTGAAGCTACGAGCGTAATGCTAGTGCTTAATAAAATAACCGGTTGAGTCGGGAGCACTACCATGAATTGTAAGTGTAAATAGGAATTTGGAGCAGCGAGCTCGTTTGTGGGATGAAACGAATCAAGCGTTTACATTTCAAATGAGATATTTACATTTTATTTTCTACACGAGTTATTTTTTCAAACGGTATATAAGCTTAGTATCACTTTTTTTCATTTTTGTTAAATTTTATTTCGAACTTTTCATGGCACATGTTTTTTTTTAAACTGATGAAGAAAGCCGATCGCGACCGAATTGATGCATTTGAGATGTAGTGCTGGCGAAAGATGCTAGGAATTCCCTGGACAGCACATCGCTCCAACGTGTCGATCCTCCAAGAACTCCAGATAAAGACGAAGCTTTCTACCATCTGCCTACGTAGAGTTCTGGAATACTTTGGGCACATTGCAAGAAAGAATCACGGCAGCTTGGAGAAGCTGAAGAAGAAGTGTCTGGCAAGGTGAAGGGAAGAAGACCACGAGGTAGAGGCCCGACACGTTGGACTCGCACACTCGGCGGCAGATAGAGGCAAATGGCGTGGAATGGTCCGTAATAAACTCTTGTTGCGAGGAGGTGGTCATGATCCTCAGTATTGAGGAAACCGAAGCAAGCAGAAGAAAAATTAAAGTATTAAGTTAGTTAATATTTGATATTAAAACCGAATGAGGATAACACAGTCTCGATTTACGAATAAAATAATCAAGGAAGCACAATCCATTTTTAAATTTAGCTTGATTGCTCTGAGCTCTTCATAAATAAGATTCGATCATTAAACAAAGCGTAACACGGCTCATTTATCACGCTGGAGCTCTTCCTATTTGTTTTCATTTGTTCTGTCGCCATCATTCGGCACTTATTCGACATCCGGGAGGCGCGGCGGCGCCCGATCGAAATGCTAACGTAATGAACACCTTTGTTCCGTTTACGTTGGAAGTGCGGTTTTTGGACTCGGCTTGAGATTGTGCTCTCTTATTTATATTCATGATTTCAATAGGTACTTATTTTACATAAGGATTAATGATGTGACACGAGTTCGTATCGAGAGCCATTGAAACTTTTTCTTGTGTAATGTATGTGTTGTAATACTGCATTGGTGGTAGGACCTCTTGTGAGTCCGCACGGGTAGGTACCACCACCCCGCCTATTTCTGCCGTGAAGAAGTAATACGTTTCGGCTTGAAGGGTGGGGTAGCCGTTGTAACTATACTCAGACCTTAGAACTTATATCTCAAGGGGGTGGCGCATTTACGTTGTAGATGTCTATGGGCTCCAGTAACCACTTAACACCAGGTGGGCTGTGAGTTCGTCCACCCATCTAAGCAATAAAAAAGAAATCTAGTACAAAAATTCTATTGAAGTTAGTTCTTTAAAAAACCATGAAAATCTCAACGGCATCGTAAAATAATGTGGGTAAAATTGCTTAGTTGATTTTCCCTCAGTATTAAATACCACGCAACTCGCTAGAATGAGACTTAAGACAGATGGTTGTTGACCTCGGTGAAAATGTTTTAAACCGAAGCCTCGCATTTCTTCTGATGACAGCTGGCCTTGATCTGAAGAGGAGTGAAGTGTTCTCCGATGTCCCTATTGAGGCCAACTTCGATACCAGAAAATGATAAAGTTGATCTTATGTTAAAATAATCTTGACGATTCCTATATCCGTCACCACTTCGTTAAGAATTATTAGTAGTTATTTCGATGTATCGTATTGAAATTGAATGTGTTCTAAAATAATAAGGTATATATGTGGGATGGTATGGCGAAATTTAGTGGATATTTAGTTTAAGAATAAAATCTTTTATTCTTTAAAAAAAATACTACATACATATTCGTAGCATCGTCATGTCAATTTTATATCTGTCATTTATGTTTTCTTCTTTTAAAATAAAACTAGTGTGCCAGTGTGAATTGACCAAAAAGTTCCGATCTTCCCACTTATATTCCTCAAAATTGTGTAGCACACTTTTGGTTTTTGTTTTCTCGTATTTTTCAGAGTTCAACGTTTTCTACTAGAACCAGACTTCTCACTTCGCACATGAAATTCAACAATCGTAGTGGAAACCGCATTGTAACCTGTAAAGCGCCCTATCGTAGGGGCTGGCTTTAACTCAGACCGCATTCCGATAGAGGCACCCGTCACGCGCGGACGTGCTCATCGACCACTCGATCGCCCGGCCTTTGTTCGCCCGGCTTTTGTTAGCCCGGCCATTGTTCGCGCGGCCTGTGTTCGTGGTACATCTGCCGACTAAGTGCTCTTCCTGGAAGTTTTTATTTGTTTGGTTTCCTTTTGTTATTTCTGTGTTCGTGGTACATCTGCCGACAAACTGTCTTCCTGGAAGTGTTTAATTGTTTTGTTTCTTTTTGTTATTTCCGTTTTGTTGTGATTTTTCTTTGTCCTGCAGTAATCGTGCCGCATCGCCACCTGTGTTCAATAGAACCGCTCAGGTCCGAGAAGTTGGGGCCTCGCCGCAAGGCGAGTGTTTTCTAAGACCCAGGGTAGCCCCACCTGGGCACGTAGACATCATGGACGCTGTATTTGCGGAATTTCTCCGGCTTCGCTACCCAAAGCTCACTTCCGAGTTTCAGGCCTTCAAGGCCGATCACACTGCGAGCCCTCTCGTGGACTCCACCGAGCTCGCTGCTCCTGCGTCGCCTGTACCTGCGTGCAAAGCTTCTGCATCGAGCACCGCAGCCTCCGTCGTGCCTGCCGTTCCCGCGTCGCCTATACTGGCGAGTAAAACTGCTGCGTCGTCCGCCGTGGTCACCGTTCCAGCAGCGCGATCATCCGCGGCCTCCGTCGCGCCGTCCAAAACACCTACTCGTAGGTCACCTGCGCCCGCCTCCTCGTCCTCCGACTCTGACTCGGAGATGGAGGTCGACCTCGCTCCCGCCTCATCGACGGATGGATTCACCCTGGTGCAAAAGGGTAAGAAGCGTGCCGCGGAGTCTCGAGCTCCCGCGGCCGCTAAAATTAGCAAAGCCGCGAACGCGTCGCGCCCCCGCCCTCAGACTCCCGTTGCGCCTCCAGCCCGTGCCACTCCGTCGCCGCGTCCGGTGGCACAAAATAAAGCCCAGACCCCTCCCCCGGTAATCCTTCAAGAGAAGGCAGCTTGGGAACGAGTTTCCCTGGCCCTTAAGGCCAAAAATATCAATTTTACGAATGCCCGTAACCTCGCGAACGGCATTCAAATTAAGGTTCGAACATCCGACGACCATAGGGCCCTCTCTTCTTACCTCCGTAAGGAGCGTATAAGTTTCCACACATATACGCTCCAGGAGGAGCGCGAACTCCGTGCCGTTATACGTGGCATCCCTAAAGAGTTGGATGCCGAGCTCGTCAAGGCCGATCTTCTCGAACAAGGCCTACCGGTTAACTCCGTACACCGCATGCACACAGGCCGCGGAAGGGAGCCATATAATATGGTTCTCGTCGCCCTCCAGCCTACCCCCGAGGGTAAGCAAATATTCAACATCCGAACGGTCTGTAGCCTTTCCGGAATCGCAGTCGAAACCCCACACAAGAAAGGCACACCTAGCCAGTGCCATAACTGCCAATTATACGGGCATTCTTCCCGTAACTGTCACGCGCGCCCCCGATGCGTCAAGTGCTTAGGCGATCACGCCACGGCCCTATGCACTCGCGATCAAAAAACCGCGACAGAACCGCCTAGCTGCGTCCTGTGTCGAACACAGGGTCACCCCGCAAATTACCGCGGATGCCCCCGAGCCCCGAAAATAAATCGCCGCGTCGCCCGCCAAAACCGCCTCCGAGCTTCCGGCCCAGACATCAAAGCCTCGGCACCCTCTGTGTCGCAGGCTAAGCCAGCGTTCGTTCCGGCGCCGGTGCCCAGTGTCTCGGCCTGGGCGAAACCGCTGCCGTACATGAACACGGCTACAACTCCCTCCTCCGCGATTCGTCCCGCCCCCGCGACTCGTCCCTCTCCCGCGACTTGCCCTCCGACCGCGTCCGACAATCTCGCTTTAGCGATCGACTTCTTTCAGTCGATCAACTTTGAGCGCGTTAACGCTTTGGGCGACGCCATTCGCTCTGCCTCCACTGCACAACACTTTATCGCCGTTGTGCAAGAATACGCCGACGTATACGCGTCATTAAATACGTACGTCCTCCCCTCACTCCGCCGGTAATCAATGGCGTATATAAGTAGAATAAAGCCCCTATCCGTAACGATAGGATTTTTTAACGCTTACGGTCTCGCAAATCAGCGTGATCAGGTTTCTGACTTTTTGCGTGACCATCAAATTGATATCTTTTTAGTGCAGGAGACCCTACTTAAGCCCGCGCGCCGTGACCCTAAAATCGCGAACTATAACATGGTCAGGAACGACAGGCTCTCTGCTCGTGGTGGTGGTACCGTCATTTACTATAGAAGAGCCCTGCATTGCGTCCCACTCGATCCTCCCGCGCTCGCTAATATCGAAGCATCAGTGTGCCGAATCTCACTGACGGGACACGCGCCGATCGTTATCGCGTCCGTTTATCTTCCACCGGATAAGATCGTTCTAAGCAGTGATATCGAGGCGCTGCTCGGCATGGGGAGCTCTGTCATTCTGGCGGGCGACCTAAATTGTAAACACATTAGGTGGAACTCACACACCACAACCCCGAATGGCAGGCGGCTTGACGCGTTAGTCGATAATCTCGCCTTCGATATCGTCGCTCCGCTAATCCCGACTCACTACCCGCTAAATATCGCGCATCGCCCGGATATACTCGACATAGCGTTATTAAAAAACGTAACTCTGCGCTTACACTCGATCGAAGTAGTTTCAGAGTTAGATTCAGACCACCGTCCCGTCGTTATGAAGCTCGGTCGCGCTCCCGATTCTGTTCCCGTCACGAGGACTGTGGTGGATTGGCACACGCTGGGCATCAGCCTGGCTGAATCTGATCCACCATCGCTACCGTTTAGCCCGGACTCTACCCCGTCTCCTCAGGATACCGCTGAAGCCATAGACATCTTAACGTCACACATCACCTCGACATTAGATAGGTCATCGAAACAAGTTGTAGCGGAGGACTTCCTTCACCGCTTCAAATTGTCCGACGATATTAGGGAACTCCTTAGAGCTAAGAACGCCTCGATACGCGCCTACGACAGGTATCCTACCGCGGAAAATCGTATTCGAATGCGTGCCCTACAACGCGACGTAAAGTCTCGCATCGCCGAAGTCCGAGATGCCAGATGGTCTGATTTCTTAGAAGGACTCGCGCCCTCCCAAAGGTCTTACTACCGCTTAGCTCGTACTCTCAAATCGGATACGGTAGTAACTATGCCCCCCCTCGTAGGCCCCTCAGGCCGACTCACGGCGTTCGATGATGACGAAAAAGCAGAGCTGCTGGCCGATACATTGCAAACCCAGTGCACGCCCAGCATTCAATCCGTGGACCCTGTGCATGTAGAATTAGTAGACAGTGAGGTAGAACGCAGAGCCTCCTTGCCACCCTCTGATGTGTTACCACCCGTCACCTCGATGGAAGTTAAAGACTTGATCAAAGACCTACGTCCTCGCAAGGCTCCCGGTTCCGACGGTATATCCAACCGCGTTATTAAACTTCTACCCGTCCAACTCATCGTGATGTTGGCATCTATTTTCAATGCCGCTATGGCGAACTGTATCTTTCCCGCGGTGTGGAAAGAAGCGGACGTTATCGGCATACATAAACCCGGTAAGCCAAAAAATCATCCGACGAGCTACCGCCCGATTAGCCTCCTCATGTCTCTAGGCAAACTGTATGAGCGTCTGCTCTACAAACGCCTCAGAGACTTCGTCTCATCCAAGGGCATTCTCATCGATGAACAATTCGGATTCCGTACAAATCACTCATGCGTTCAACAGGTGCACCGCCTCACGGAGCACATTCTTGTGGGGCTTAATCGACCAAAACCGTTATACACGGGAGCTCTCTTCTTCGACGTCGCAAAAGCGTTCGACAAAGTCTGGCACAACGGTTTGACTTTCAAACTATTCAACATGGGTGTGCCGGATAGTCTCGTGCTCATCATACGGGACTTCTTGTCGAACCGCTCTTTTCGATATCGAGTCGAGGGAACCCGCTCCTCCCCACGACCTCTCACAGCTGGAGTCCCGCAAGGCTCTGTCCTCTCACCCCTCCTATTTAGCTTATTCGTTAACGATATTCCCCGGTCGCCGCCGACCCATTTAGCTTTATTCGCCGACGACACGACTGTTTACTATTCCAGTAGAAACAAGTCCCTAATCGCGAAGAAGCTTCAGAGCGCAGCCCTAGCCCTAGGACAGTGGTTCCGAAAATGGCGCATAGACATCAACCCAGCGAAAAGTACTGCGGTGCTCTTTCAGAGGGGAAGCTCCACACGGATTTCCTCCCGTATTAGGAGGAGGAATCTCACACCCCCGATTACTCTCTTTAGTCAATCCATACCCTGGGCCAGGAAGGTCAAGTACCTGGGCGTTACCCTGGATGCATCGATGACATTCCGCCCGCATATAAAATCAGTCCGTGACCGTGCCGCGTTTATTCTCGGTAGACTCTACCCCATGATTTGTAAGCGGAGTAAAATGTCCCTTCGGAACAAGGTGACACTTTACAAAACTTGCATAAGGCCCGTCATGACTTACGCGAGTGTGGTGTTCGCTCACGCGGCCCGCACGCACATAGACACCCTTCAATCTCTACAATCCCGCTTTTGCAGGTTAGCCGTCGGAGCTCCGTGGTTCGTGAGGAACGTTGACCTACACGACGACCTGGGCCTCGAATCTATACAGAAATACATGAAGTCAGCGTCGGAACGGTATTTCGATAAGGCTATGCGTCATGATAATCGCCTTATCGTAGCCGCCGCTGACTACTCCCCGAATCCTGATCATGCAGGAGCCAGTCACCGTCGACGCCCTAGACACGTCCTTACGGATCCATCAGATCCAATAACCTTCGCACTAGACGCCTTCAGCTCTAGGAGCAGGCTTAGGGACCTCGGTAACCGTACTCGTCGAACTCGACAAAGAGTTCGCCGTGCAACCTAACCCATGAATCAGCTCGCTGAGTTTCTCGCCGGATCTTCTCAGCGGGTCGCGATTCCGATCCGGTAGTAGATTCATTCGCGAAGCAGCTGCTCTTGAGCTGTTAGGTCTCCTTCGGAGGCGCTCGGGTAGCTGTTAGCAAATCCCACCCCTCCTGGCTGAGCCTTTGCTCGCCCACCTGTCCTGGTGAAACTGGAAAGGCCTCCGGGCCACCAGTAATCCTTCAATCATAAAAAAAAAAAAAAAAAAAAAAAAGTTCTCTAGTTCATGTAACTGGTATTGATAGTGAATAGAATATATTAGAGCATGTTCAAAAATGATCATTTTATATATATGTAGTGCACCCGGGTGAAGCTACGAGCGTAATGCTAGTGCTTAATAAAATAACCGGTTGAGTCGGGAGCACTACCATGAATTGTAAGTGTAAATAGGAATTTGGAGCAGCGAGCTCGTTTGTGGGATGAAACGAATCAAGCGTTTACATTTCAAATGAGATATTTACATTTTATTTTCTACACGAGTTATTTTTTCAAACGGTATATAAGCTTAGTATCACTTTTTTTCATTTTTGTTAAATTTTATTTCGAACTTTTCATGGCACATGTTTTTTTTTAAACTGATGAAGAAAGCCGATCGCGACCGAATTGATGCATTTGAGATGTAGTGCTGGCGAAAGATGCTAGGAATTCCCTGGACAGCACATCGCTCCAACGTGTCGATCCTCCAAGAACTCCAGATAAAGACGAAGCTTTCTACCATCTGCCTACGTAGAGTTCTGGAATACTTTGGGCACATTGCAAGAAAGAATCACGGCAGCTTGGAGAAGCTGAAGAAGAAGTGTCTGGCAAGGTGAAGGGAAGAAGACCACGAGGTAGAGGCCCGACACGTTGGACTCGCACACTCGGCGGCAGATAGAGGCAAATGGCGTGGAATGGTCCGTAATAAACTCTTGTTGCGAGGAGGTGGTCATGATCCTCAGTATTGAGGAAACCGAAGCAAGCAGAAGAAAAATTAAAGTATTAAGTTAGTTAATATTTGATATTAAAACCGAATGAGGATAACACAGTCTCGATTTACGAATAAAATAATCAAGGAAGCACAATCCATTTTTAAATTTAGCTTGATTGCTCTGAGCTCTTCATAAATAAGATTCGATCATTAAACAAAGCGTAACACGGCTCATTTATCACGCTGGAGCTCTTCCTATTTGTTTTCATTTGTTCTGTCGCCATCATTCGGCACTTATTCGACATCCGGGAGGCGCGGCGGCGCCCGATCGAAATGCTAACGTAATGAACACCTTTGTTCCGTTTACGTTGGAAGTGCGGTTTTTGGACTCGGCTTGAGATTGTGCTCTCTTATTTATATTCATGATTTCAATAGGTACTTATTTTACATAAGGATTAATGATGTGACACGAGTTCGTATCGAGAGCCATTGAAACTTTTTCTTGTGTAATGTATGTGTTGTAATACTGCATTGGTGGTAGGACCTCTTGTGAGTCCGCACGGGTAGGTACCACCACCCCGCCTATTTCTGCCGTGAAGAAGTAATACGTTTCGGCTTGAAGGGTGGGGTAGCCGTTGTAACTATACTCAGACCTTAGAACTTATATCTCAAGGGGGTGGCGCATTTACGTTGTAGATGTCTATGGGCTCCAGTAACCACTTAACACCAGGTGGGCTGTGAGTTCGTCCACCCATCTAAGCAATAAAAAAGAAATCTAGTACAAAAATTCTATTGAAGTTAGTTCTTTAAAAAACCATGAAAATCTCAACGGCATCGTAAAATAATGTGGGTAAAATTGCTTAGTTGATTTTCCCTCAGTATTAAATACCACGCAACTCGCTAGAATGAGACTTAAGACAGATGGTTGTTGACCTCGGTGAAAATGTTTTAAACCGAAGCCTCGCATTTCTTCTGATGACAGCTGGCCTTGATCTGAAGAGGAGTGAAGTGTTCTCCGATGTCCCTATTGAGGCCAACTTCGATACCAGAAAATGATAAAGTTGATCTTATGTTAAAATAATCTTGACGATTCCTATATCCGTCACCACTTCGTTAAGAATTATTAGTAGTTATTTCGATGTATCGTATTGAAATTGAATGTGTTCTAAAATAATAAGGTATATATGTGGGATGGTATGGCGAAATTTAGTGGATATTTAGTTTAAGAATAAAATCTTTTATTCTTTAAAAAAAATACTACATACATATTCGTAGCATCGTCATGTCAATTTTATATCTGTCATTTATGTTTTCTTCTTTTAAAATAAAACTAGTGTGCCAGTGTGAATTGACCAAAAAGTTCCGATCTTCCCACTTATATTCCTCAAAATTGTGTAGCACACTTTTGGTTTTTGTTTTCTCGTATTTTTCAGAGTTCAACGTTTTCTACTAGAACCAGACTTCTCACTTCGCACATGAAATTCAACAATCGTAGTGGAAACCGCATTGTAACCTGTAAAGCGCCCTATCGTAGGGGCTGGCTTTAACTCAGACCGCACTCAACTCAAGCAAACCTTGGTAAACATGTCGTCCTAATTACAGTTTCCATGTTGCCGCCGTAATGGAGTGATTCGATACTGTTTAGTTGCTGTAATTAATTATTGACGTATCACGCTTTCAGTCAAAGACATCTACGTTATTTGGTGATTGATGTACGCGTCTATTGGTGACCTAGTTTATATATTCACTGGTTGTTAAATGGTAGTGGAACCGCCTTTTTGAACTTAGTTTTGCTGGTTACGGTAGCGGTAGGCAGCGGCTTGGCTCTGCCCCTGGCATTGCTGAAGTCCATGGGCGACGGTAACCACTCATCATCAGGTGGGCCGTAAGCTCGTCTGCCTACAAGGGCAATAAAAAAAAAAAAAAAACTGTATTGGAGGATCGTAGAGTGCGATGTTAACTTTAACAATATTTTTAGTTCAGTATTTAGCTATCTTATGATACCAGAATGATCGAAGAGCCCAAAATGAAAACTTTTAATCGATCTTTCTAAGCCTGTTGAAGCTTGTTAATTTTTTTATTAGCTTATATATTGTTATGCGGGTACGAGTAATGCCATGTCTTTCTTGTAAAGAGGCGAAAGCGCATATCGAAACGCCTAGTACTATCGGATATATTTTAGAAAATTGTAAATATGTCGCGTTGTCTATAAAAACATTGCAAAGTAATAACATTACCCATCTTGAGACACGAGGTAAAAGTCTCTATAGTATTGTAAACAAGGTCATCCTATTTTTAAGTTACTGCAGGAATAGAGATGGTGGTGAAACCTCTCAGCGCAGCTTCATATCCGCTCTACTAATGTACTTTATTTGAGTCGTCTATTATCAAAGGTGGCAATCTGTGCATTTGGATAAAAAAATGTTATTGATATGGCGATACAGATTGATTTGAATATAATCGTCTCCTTCAAAGAATACGGTTCAAAACCTACATTAAATAAAGGTTAATACTTAACCTGTTATTTATCTAAAATGTCGTTCAGAAGAGTTTTGTGACTGCCAATAGAATACAAAGTCAATAATTCGTTTTTCTGATTTACCAATAATTGTCCAAAAGTCACATTGCCGGCTTTGATAATAGTCGACTCATTTACATATTTTACTAGAATCTACAACCTAAAAAAAGTGATACATACATATGTGTATATCTAAAATTACAAATCTTATTTGTAATTTTAGATTGTTTTAGAATGTTTTTGGATACCTATAAATTATATTTTAAGGATTTTTTAGTACCTATTAACTAAATGCCAGATATTTTACATTTATTTATTAATTTTATCTTAATGTTATAATTTTTATCATTAAACTTCACATCGCAGCTACCAGCATTGGCAAAAGTTTTATCAGCTATGCATGAAACATCCAACTTTAATGTTTTCATAAGTTACGTCAAAATTGTTTCAAAGAACTTGTTTTATAAGTCGAATATTTTTGGAATTATGAGTTCTCTTATATTATCTTGGAATATAAGTATTTAAGTGGATTCGTCAAGTTGTCGTGTCTGGGTTTTGTTGAATTAAACGCTTAAAGTGCAAAGATAAGAGTTATTCTTCTTATCTTCCTATAACTGTCTACTAAAGAGAGCTTCAGTAGACAGTTATCGGCTTACAAAATGGTAAATGGCTCAATAGTTGAAAAGCACCAAAATGTCTCGATTACATTGCAAGTGCTCCAAAACATTGCTGTAAATTTAAGCAATAATGAGCTAATTTTTAATTACGGACAAGACAATCTATATACACTAACAAACAACACTATTTTTTTTCACCAGCCTGACTCGTTTTCATTCTTAAGCTATTCGAGAATCCGAAGTCTTTTCTCCGTTATAATACTGAACATGAAATCTTGCATGTAAGTAATAAACTAGATATTTTCGTTCAATAACTAAATTTATATGGAATCAAGGAAATATGACGTACGTTGTACGAAATGACTTCTTTCTTATATACATATATAATGGTAACGGAGCAAATATTCGTAATGTTGGAATGTTAGGGCTACCCAAAATAGTTCGGAAAAATGGTTTTACTGGATTTTGTCTACTTTAAGCTGAATGTGTCATATTATGGTCACATAAGCTGGAAGCCACCAGACTGTCAGATTTTCGGCAGCGCAGTCTGACCTCCCCCGTCGGAGACCTTTTTTTTGTTTTAACGCTGGGGAATCCCAGTCGAGAGGGTAACAGACCGGGTTATGTCGGACTCCAGAAAAGAAGAGGGAGAAGAGGAAGACCAAAGTCCTCCTCTTCTTCCAATTCTTACCGGGAGACTACACCTTGAGAAAGGCGCGCGAGGCGCTAGAGAAAGAGCCAAGACAAGATGGAAAGATGAAGTGCATAAGAGAATAGAATATTACTGTCGATGATGTCAAAGACAGAGCGAAGTGGAGGAGAAAAAAGGAAAGCAGATCCAATCACCACATGAAATGCATAGCAAAGAAAAGAGAGAGAGTAGGCGATATCAACTAAGTTGAATTTGTAGACTATTACTGAGCCTTTTCAAATAAATTAATACTAGATTCTAATGTAGGTAGTTATATTCGCGTTTCTGTAGACTGTTCGGCCAATATCAAATTTAATTCCACTTTTCAAATAACCATACATTGAAAATAATTCATCGTTATAATATATAATAACTATAAAATTTACCGTTTAATGTAGTTTATGTAGCTTAGATTTCACCATTGTTGAACGATCAGCAAAAAAGCGTAGCAACATTTTCAGCTTTAGACCATCGAAACAATTATAATTCAGAAACTCTATTGAAACCGAAAAACTCGACGATTGCAAAATAACAAATTAACGTTTTGAATTTCATATATTATGTATGTATATAAAAAATAAATATGAACGTGAATTTATTAAATTATGGTAAAATATTTTAAAGGTACAGTACGAGTGGCAACCCTCTCATAAAATATACGGAGCGTAAAGTCAGAAGCGAGCAAATAGCGCGTAAATTATATATGAGTTTGCGACCTTGGATTACAACGGCGCGCACCGCGGTGGGTTGTGCGGCTGTGCCTTTATTTACTTCAAAAGCTTTTAACCAAAGAAAACGTTATATACGAGGCAATCTAACATCTAACGTGCTACATTTTTTAAATTCACCAAGTCTTCGTGGTGTGCATCTTTTTGTGTCGTTATTAATAAACGAAGTTTTTGTTAGACTAATGGTTTTTTATTAAATTATTATAATACTAGCGACCCGCCTTCGCTTCGCTTCACAAACTGTAATTTATTATTGATTTCTCCACTATTTAATGGATGTTATTATACATATAAACTTTCCTCTTCAATCACTCTATTTTTTAAAAAAACCGCATCAAAATCCGTTGCGTAGTTATAAAGATTTAAGCATACATAGGGACAGACAGATATAGGGACAGAGAAAGTGACTTTGTTTTATACTGTGTAGTGATGCGTAGATGTTTCTGCACAAAAATACTAAAGGTAGGTCAAACACGGCTTGGTGTGGTATCGAGTCGTGCTTCTGTCTGAGCTAGTTCTCTTATAAGCAATGATGTGTTCTAGTGTGAAGAGATCTATAATGTGTTTTTCTCGTTGGAAGCAGACCGACGAAATTTGTCAAGCTAATGTTATATGTATTACGTACATTGCAGTCTGAGTTCGTCTAGATTGGCAAATCTGGATAGGTGTTTGGTGCGAGGGTTGAGTCATAAATTATGATGAGCTTCCTCAGCGAAATGATGGTGGGAAATCAATAGTTCAAAGAGTTCGTGATAGAATAGATGATTTGATTTTTATTATTATTGCCTAAACGAGTAATCGAGCTACCAGAAACAGGCAGGGTTGTGGTACTTACCTATTAAGGTTCATATTATCCCCGACTACCAGTAAAAGCACCTCTATACTTAAATAGTCCCAAGGAATTCCACACTATTCGAAGTCTCTACACCTTGAATAAGTCTCACGTCTTTTCTTGGCAGCTATGAGTCATCAGTCAACCCATTATCTAACTTTCTAAAAGTTCGTCTTTTATACCATTGTCTTTTATAGTAAATGTTTAACATTCAAATCAGTTTTGGACAGAAAATCAGATTAAAAATTTACTTCCTTAATAATTTATTTATTTATTTATTCTTTATTTGTACACACTGTTAATATAATACAGTAATTGCGATAAGATATAAAAAATGGCGAGCTTAACTCAACAATTGAGTTATCTACCACCTAACCGTTCTCAAAGAAGGAAAGCTTTACATGAGTGGGTAGATGAGTACAATCTAATTAATTTAATTATTTATACTATAGACATTAACAATAAAAATAATAAAAATAAACACTAATACATAATATATCAAACTATATACATACACAATTACACACATAGATATATACATACACGTACATATATAATGAAATACATAAAATAAATACATATACACAATTTACTTCACTTACTTAAAAATGTTTAAAACATTAAATATAACTATGTAACTAGCTAATAGAAGTCACAAATCTCAATTCCATCGTAAGCAAACTCATAAATCATTCATGGAAAATCCAAGTATTAATTAACCAACTTTATTAAATAAAGCAAACGAATTTCAACAGCAAAATTAAATGAGAAATTGAACGGATACGCTACGAGAAACTAACGAGCTACGATCGCGCTACGAGCTCTACGGAGTCGCTACGAAGCGCCTGGGTCACTAACTCAGCACTGATCTCATTACTTATTTCGGTGGTTGGTAATAAGATACGATCTCATTACTGCTTATTTATTATTTAAAAAAAATATTTTGGTATTTATTGGTGGTAGAGCATATTGAGAGTCCCTCAAATGGCTTAGGTACTACAAGCAAGATTGCAAACCAATTGAACTGTAGACACGCATATCATGTCTACTGTCTACAATATCATGTTGGCAGTAATCAACTCAATTTCTCGTGGTTAAAAAAATACTTTAGGCTATAGGAAACCAAATAAGTGTTTTTCACAACAACACTTACAATTCAAATGCTTTCAAATAAGGTCTCATTCTCTTTAAGGCTATTATTTAATTAACTAGATTTGTTTTTAATATAACATTTTAGAGTACAATGAAGTCAGATTCTATTACTTAAGTTGTTTAGGTATTTTAAAGCTTGCTAAAAAAATTTAATGTCGAGTTTTATAATTACGTGAAAACATGCAAAGATCCGCTGAAAACAGCGACACTGTCCGATTTATAAAATATCAAACATCGAACTTTATTTTGACCTACTGGCATTAACCGACAACTAGAGTCCATAGACAACACAGCGTGAATGCTGCCTCCTCTAAATCATGAGATCGTGGTCTTAATTGTAACGACCCAACCTTAATAAAACATAGCGGTATCGTCTTCTTTCACGTCGTGCGCATATTATTTAACAAGTAAATATCTCTGTTCAGCCTTAGTGGCTCCTCCGTGTAAAATAAACATCGTTTACAAATTGTTGCCATAATTTGCACGAGACTTTTACGACACTCCCTCGAAATAGGGTTCATAGCAGACCTTGAAAATTATTCAAAACCATTCTTACTTTAACCTTAGAAATTTAGTAGTATGAAAAAAGCGGTGAAAAAAAAAACGAATTAATTTTATTGAAATATTATGCATAGTACGTTAGTGGAAAGATGATTGAATTTTTCGGTTTCATCGCTTGAATTAAATTTCTAAAGTAAATTGACTCCAGTGCTGCCTATTTTGGCTTCCTTGATAAAACAGAACAGAGAAGAGTGTTGTAGATGATAGTGTCGGGTATCAGATTACCCAATAACGTAAAATGATTTCAATGTTGATTTTTCGGTTAGATATACGAGTAATGTTTGTTAGTTAAATTGAGTATAGTTCTGGTGGTGGTAGACCAAATTTTGAGATTGGACTGTACGTATTCTACCCATTTCTGGCATGAAACATTGATGCATAAATACTTGGACAATAGGACAACCGTCATAAAAATATAATACAATGTAGAATTCGCCTTCATTTCGATGCGAATGTACATCGCAAAAGTCGATGGTTTGCGTTATTATTTATGACAATTGGCTATGAGTTAATTTTCCCACACAAAAAAATAACAGTTTAATTTTTTTGTGATATGGTTTACGCAACAGACTTCACGGTGCGCGGACAAAGGAAACCCAAATACTTGGGCACTGTGAAGATAGAATTAACGATGTAATCATTAAATTAGAACTGTTTAGATACATTTAGGTTGTGTTGAACATCTAATACATATTAGTGAATCGATACTCTGTAACTGCAACGGAAGTTTGCCAAATTGAGGGTAGTCACTAAAAGTATGTTTGGTTGTATTTATATTCGTTCGTTCGTGTATCACCCGAAAACAATTAATTTTAATCACATTTCTTTGGGCTTGAAAAATTATGTTTCGAATTAAAATTTCATTTTGTGTTACATTTTATTTAATTACGATAGCGAAGGCCAAATACATAAAGCAATATTATTTCACAAAGGTAACCTATGTATTTACTGAACTAGATTAATGAAAGAGCTCATGGTCTAACTGGTATGGAGCTTGAAATATCAATTCAAGTAGGGTTTTTTTGTTGTTGTTTAGATGGGTGGACGAGCTCACAGCCCACCTGGTGTTAAGTGGTTACTGGAGCCTTTAGACATCTACAACGTAAATGCCGCCACCCACCTTGAGACATGAGTTCTAAGGTCTCAGTATAGTTACAACGGCTGCCCCGCCCTTCAAACCGAAACGCATTATTGCTTCACGGCAGAAATAGGCGGGGTGGTGGTACCTACCCGTGCGGACTCACAAGAGGTCCTACCACCAATGGCGCATTTACGTCATAGATGTCTATGGGCTCCAAAAACAATTAAATTATAAAGCAGCCGTTCCACAATCTAAATGGCAACACAAAACTTCTTCCCTTCAGAAAGGCACAGGACTGTGAGCCTTTGCGTGCTGTTATACACATGTCCTAAAGTAAGTACGTAATTTTATATAAAAAACTTACGTGATAGAGATAAAGGTTAGTGTCGCAGCCTTTATTCTTGTCCGTGGGTAGTCCATGTTCGTCGGGGTCACCTGGAATAGACAGAAAACAATGTTAACTAAATAACATTACAGGTAGCACGAACGGGAGCGCCGGCGTAATTAAATTGCTCATCAAATTACCGCCAATCCAATTATATTATGTATGTTGATGCTTCACCGCGCTGCGATTTCGCTTCCGGGGCAATGTAAAAACTATTATGTATTACAAGAACAGCTTCTGTTTTTGTTGAAACGTTCGTTTCAGTTTTATAAAAAAACTATAGTAGTTTATTTCTTGATTACGCAAGACTTTGAATTACAAT
The DNA here is from genome assembly GCF_030269925.1 of Bombyx mori. Classification (NCBI taxonomy): domain Eukaryota; kingdom Metazoa; phylum Arthropoda; class Insecta; order Lepidoptera; family Bombycidae; genus Bombyx; species Bombyx mori. Next base: position 14,259,868 of record NC_085111.1, read on the forward strand.
ATTTTGGTATTAAGTTGAGATTGAAGCTATTCATTATGAGAGTTCCACTTTTAAAGTAGGGGTTGATTAGGATTTAGAATTTTAAAGAAAGTCTTTATCGTTTCCGTTTTGATGTGATTTCAAACAAAACCATGAAGCTGATACCGGAAATTATAGAGAACGGCTTCTACATTTCACTAGGGTAATACTAAAATAACGCGTTCATATTGTAAGGTTGAGTATGGTTTAATTTAGTAGGCTGCACGACATTGATAAGTGTTTGGATTAGGACCCAGTTTTAGCATACTTAGCATATAGAAGGAGCACAGGAATAAAAGTAAAAATTTCAAGGCTTAAAACATCGAAGACAGCAGATAACAATACAGATTAATTACTGTATGATTCCTGAATCCCGATGGGAAGCCGCTGCGAAGGCGGCAGCGGTAACCGTTAATGACGAACAGAAATGAATTTTCGATGTTTAATTCATGGAACACTCAGAATACAAGACCACGATGTAGGAAACAGTTGGAAATGAAGCCCAGGAGAATCGCGAATAGAGTAAAATTAGGTAAACTCATATTACGTATAATGCATAGTTCGAACTACGATCGCCGTATGAAAGAAATATTAAAAATTCGAAAAAGAATCAAGCTAAAAATGTAGATTGTCATTTTGGTATATAGAGCATCCGTGAATTCAAGTGCGGCTGAGAATCAAAGATAGAAGGACATGAACCGAAGATATGCTAATGGAACGAACCATCGCTATCCAGGAGCTCCCGAGAGGCAGAGAGAAGGAGATCTTTTTGGCATGTGCGTTGCTGTAGTTACTGGCGTTTCGACAAAAGTAAATAATCTACTAAAAAAGTAGGTGGTGGCTTGAATCTGCCTATAGCATCGTTGATGTATACAAGTAACGGTAACCACTCCTTGTCCACAGCTTCCCGCGCGCTTTGACATGTCCTTCTTCAAATGAGGCTTGTGGAGAGTACTTAATGGTAGGCAGCGACTTGGCTCTGCCCTTGGCATTTTAAGTCCATGGGGGACGGTAACTACTCACCATCTGGTGAGCTCGTTAGCCTACAAGGGTCATAAAATTAAACTAGATTTTTAAAGTACCTAACAACTCTTTTCATTCTGCAGTAAACTAATCGTGAAAATTAAATGGCAACTGTTGAGTAAAATCCCAGTGACTCAAGTAATTTATAAATAAATGTAATGTTAATATTCTTTATCAAAGTAACGCACATTGCCGGTGATAAAAATAATTACATTTACATAAGCTTGCCTCGCTCGCGCGCTTCTGTTGTCTACGGGGACGCGTGCTATTTAGCTGTAAAAAATATTGTTGTCGTATATAAACTGCGACATTATTAATTAGCTTGAGTACACGAGGCAACAGTTGAAATGTAAAATAATAAAAACATGAGCCAAATTGTTTGTTTTTTTCAAAAAATAAGACAACTTTGAAAAATAGGTATATTATCGTTGAAAATTTGTGAGAATTCGTCGAATCAACTTATTTTTAACTAGCGGCCTGCTCTGACTCCGCTCGGGTCGGCACGTGATGTAAAGAATATTTTAGGTCATTTTTTTACCCCTTGGGTTACTCTCCTCCTCCTCCTTGCGTCGGTTTCCTCATTACTGAGGGTCGTGGTCATGGCCTTGAAACAGATTGTTTTTTATAGTGCACCGCCATCTGTTCCTATCTGCAGCTGAGTGCAGAGCATCGTGCACTGTGGTATCCAGGGCTGCACGAATCTGGTCCGTCCAACGGGTCGGGTTCCTGCCTCTTAGTCGCTTGCCCTCGACCTTTCCAGTGACCATCAATTTCTCTAAGTTGTCACTGTCTTTCCTTGCGATGTGGCCAAAGTATTCAAGAATCCTTCGCATGCAAATGGTGGAGAGTCTAGTCCGGATCTTCAACTGAGCTAGGATGGATAGATTGGTGCGGCGTGCGGTCCAGGGAATACCCAACATCCTCCTCCAGCACCACATTTCGAAGGCATCAATCCGATTGCGGTCAGCTTTCTTTATAGTCCATGTCTCTGCTCCGTATATGAATATTGAAAACACTAGTGTGCGGACTAGGTTGCTCTTGGTGTTCATAGAGATATTTTTGTCCTTCCATATTTTGTCCAGCTGAGACATGGCACCTTTTGCCATCCCAATCCGTCTACGAATTTCCGGTTCACAAGAGCCATTGTTGCTGATGTTGCTTGGGTTACATTATTGGAGTTTTAGTAAGGAACCCTAATTTTTTCAAAAAAAATTATACCACTCGGGAATAGTGTCGCTTCCATACAGTGAAAGAATTTTTCAAATCGGTTCAGTAGTTTCGGAGCCTATTCAATACAAACAAACAAACAAACAAACAAATAATTCCTCTTTATAATATTAGTATAGATGTCCAAAACATTAAGAAAACCTTAATAAATACAGAATACAAAAGCCTTTATATCTTGCTTCACAGACGATATATTAATTTACAGGTCGTAATTCTCATAAGCAGATGGGTTCCAGTTAATATATGTTTTTGGATGTAGACAAACGATGTGTTTGCACGCCCGCCCGGGCTTTTGTGTTATATACCTTATTTATATACACATACGGAGTCGAAACAGAAACAAGTTTCTGATTCCATGCTGTTCGAGAATTGTTTAACGAGTTTGTTGAATTTTGTTTGTTTTTGTAACGTATGCTCAATTTAGACAAATTGTTTAATTACAATGCCGTAAGGTTGTTGAGTAGGTATATTCTAGCAAGTTTCTTCAACTAGCAAGTTTCTTGCGCCTTTTTTGTTATTGCTAGAACTGTATCTATTTTTCATAACACCGGTAGTAGGGCACGTTGTGAGCCTGTACGGATAAGTAGGTACCATCGCCCTGTCTATTTTTGCCATGAAGCAGCAATGCGTTTCTGTTTGAACCACCCATGTAGCTGTTGTACCATAAATTAAGACTTAGATCTTCACTGGTGGTAGGACCTCTTGTAAGTCCGCACGGGTAGGTACCACCACCCCGCCTATTTCTGCCGTGAAGCAGTAATGCGTTTCGGTTTGAAGGGTGGGGCAGCCGTTGTAACTATACTGAGACCTTAGAACTTATATCTCAAGGTGAGTGGCGCATTTACATTGTAGATGTCTATGGGCTCCAGTAACTACTTAACACCAGAAGGGCTGTGAGCTCGTCCACCCATCTAAGCAATAAAAAAAAAATCATGTTTCAAGATGCGCGGAGGCATTCATATGGTTGATGTCTATGGGCTCCGGTGACCACTTAATATAAGATGGGCCGCTCATCCACTCATCTTAAAAAAAACATTCAGTTTGATTGATAGAAATTGATCCTTGTTAGCGATAATATGATGTAATTAAATGATATGTTTTTTCCTCATTATCACTGAATAATTTTAACAATAGATTTCAGCTTAAAAAAAAGTGATTAATGCAGTTTTAGTTTTACATCAAAAAAGGGCTAGAAACTCCTTTGAAGATTTATTTTTATACCTTTAATGGTTCTTTTTTTAATGAGAGTAGACATAAAACCTATCGTATGGCCAGTTATAAAAAAAAAAGAAGAAAAAAAAGAAGACTATGTTGAGATATAGGACTAGCTGCGTGTCGCCGCACTAGTAATGTTGACTTGTTACCATGGATACATTCTCTACTTAATAAGATTGTGTCGTGTGAATAAAAATATAATTTGTGATATTAAAAAGAGTCTGCTTATTCTTCCACATAAAATCTTAACATGGTAGCAGACCGCGTGTGCAGTAAGTAAATAAAAATATATTGGGTTGCGATCCACTAGAAATAATATCGGCGAAAATTATAAAAAAAAAAGAAAGATGACAACTGCGGGGTCTCTTCTGCCGATTTTGACTGAAAATTCAAATTTTAGTCATTGGAAATTTAGATTGAAATTACTGCTGGAAGAAAAGCAATTAAGCAATGTATTCTTAAAAGAGAAACCGACGGATAAAGATGACTCACGAGCAAAATCAATTTTGGTACAATGTCTGAGCGACAAATATATTGACATTGTAAAAAATGCGAATACGACCAAAGAAATGTTAACGTCATTGGAGGCCATATTTGAACGAAAAACAGTCTGTAACAAATTTTATTTAAAACGGAAGCTCATAACAATGCGCTATGATAATGAAAGCAACTTACAGCAATATTTCTTAAAATTTGAAGGAATTCTTAGCGAATTAGCGGCAATCAACGTAAACGTCGAAGTAGAAGACCAAATTTGCTATCTGCTGTCTTCTTTACCAAAGATATACGATCAATTAATTACATCAATTGAGACTATGGCTTCCGAGAAACAGCTGAACCTAGAATTTGTTAAAGCAAGACTACTTGATATGGAGACAAAGTTAAAAATGGACAGAAATAGTGAATTTTATGAGAATAATGCCTTCATCACGTGCCACTCCTGCGGAAAACGTGGACACAAATCATTCGAATGCCGAAGATCAGGACGAGGACAAGGGCTGAGTAGAGGACAGTCATTGACACGAGGACGGAGCTATCCAAGATCGCGTGGACGCTCATTTAGAGGAAATTCAAGTTCACGACATACAATGTATCAACATACTTCAGCAACAGGCAGAGACGACAAAGAAATAGGTTTCATTGCTAGCGATATTATTGCTGATGTGGGTGAATGTGGTAACATAGAACTAATTATAGACTCAGGATGTACGGAGCATTTAATAAATGAAAAATATGAAAATTATATGACGGATATTACGTATTTAGATAAACATGTCAAAATATTCGTAGCTAACGGCCAATGTATTACAACTAGTAAAAGAGGTAAACTAAAAGTAAAATATCAAAATACTACGATTAATATTGATGCTTTAATTGTGAAAGATGTTGCATACAATTTATTATCAGTGAAAAAGATTGTCGAGGCAGGTTTTAACATAAAATTTAATAAATACAATGTTAAAATATATGATAAAAATACATTTTTATGCGGCACCGTACAAGGAAAGTTGTATAAGCTACAAGCCGAATTATGTAAGTCCGAAGTTTGTAATGTTACTGATGCAACAGATCTATGGCACAAACGTTTAGGTCACTTAAATAGGAAAAGCCTTAATATACTAAACTTACCTGTATCTGATAGAATTTGCAGTCCTTGTATGGAGGGCAAAGCCACCCGAAGCCCATTCACGCCTATCCCAAAGCCTAGAACAAAAATGACAGCCGAGATGCTTCACACAGACATAGCAGGACCGATCAGACATCAAGGACCTAATGGTGAAAAATATTTTATGACAATTATTGACGATTTCTCTCATTTTTGCGTAGTGTATCCCCTGAAGAGCAAATCTGAAGCAACAGAACGACTGATGAACTATGTATTAAGAATTGAAAACGAAACGGGGAATAAAGTAAAAAGAATTAGATGCGATAATGGTGGAGAGTACACTGCTAATAGTTTGAAACTTTTTTGCATAAATAGAGGTATTAGTTTAGAATACACATTACCGTACACGCCACAACTTAATGGCATATCAGAACGGATGAACCGCACATTATGCGACAAAACAAGGACTCTATTAGCGGAAACCAATTTGCCCAAACATCTGTGGTGCGAAGCGATACAATGTACAGTTTACCAATTAAACAGATCGCCATCATGGGCCATAAACTTCAAGACACCCAGCGAAATCTTTTTTGGTAAAAATGACCTATCGAGATTGAGAGTATTTGGTTCCAAAGCTTGGGCTACTATAGTACCCAAACCGGACAAGTTTGCCAAAAGAGCAAAAGAAACAAGAATGGTAGGTTATGGAACTGTTGGTTACAGATTATGGGATCCAGAAGAAGATAAAATAGTTATTTCCAGAGATGTAAGATTTGATGAAAGCGATATTAAATTCAAAAATAACGAAGAAGTGAAACAAGTTAGATATATTCAAGACAAAGAAGAAGAAATCAATAAAGAAAAGGAAGATATTGTAGAAAACGAAGATGAATTTAAAGATGCAGAAATGAACACTGATCAAACTGAAGAAGCATCAATCAGACCCAAAAGAACGATAAATCCTCCTGCTTATCTTAAAGATTACGAGACGAATATAGAAAACATAAATGAAACTAATATTGTTATATGTCTGAGTGCACATGCACCAGAAACTTTCGAAGAAGCTATAAAAGAACCAGAATGGAAAAACGCAATCAATAAAGAGCTAGATGCACTCCAAAGACTAGAAACGTGGGAAGAACAAGAAATAACCGATGGAAGAAAGCTCATAGATACAAAATGGATATTTAAACAAAAAGAAGATGGAACAAAAAAAAGGCAAGACTGGTAGCTAGAGGCTTCCAACAAAAGAAAAAAGATATTTTTGACAGCGTTTATGCACCCGTTGCTAGACATTCAACCATAAGAATGATCTTATCAAAAGCTGTACAAGATGATTTAAAGATTATTCAGCTAGACATTCCCACTGCATTCCTAAATGGAAAATTAAAGTCTGATGTATTTATCAAAATACCCCAAGGATTAGAAATAAAAAATAATAATAATAAAGCATTAAAACTAAAGAGAGCATTGTATGGATTGATTGAATCACCAAAATGTTGGAATGAAACAATTGACGAATTTGAAATTTGAAATTCCAAAGATCAGAATATGATTACTGTTTGTATTACAAAGAAGATTGCTGGATGCTCATTTACGTGGACGATATCCTAATCATTGGAAACGGGGAAGATATTATTAAAGCACTTAAGGAGGAGTTTAACGCAAAATATATGGGCGAAATGAAGAACTTTCTCGGAATGGAAGTTAAAAGAAATAAAGATACATTAGAACTGAAACAAACTAAAATGATTGAAAAGATATTGACTAAATTCAAAATGGATGAATGTAACGGAATTAAAACTCCCATGGAAAGAAATTACAATATAGAAATAAAGGACAGTACAGAAGTTTTGGACGTACCGTATCGAGAACTAATAGGAAGTTTAATTTATCTTACTGTAACAACAAGACCGGATTTAACATTTGCAGTGTCATATCTGAGCAGATTTTTAGATAAACCGAACGAAGATTTATGGAAAGCTGGAAAAAGAGTAGTACGTTATTTGAAAGAAACAAAAGAAAAGGGATTATTATTTAAAAAGACAAATGACAATAATTTATACGGATTTTCTGATGCCGATTGGGCTGGAGATAGAAGCGACAGAAAAAGTGTTAGCGGTGGTATTATCCTACAAGGGCAAAACCCCATTGCTTGGTTTTCAAAGAAGCAACAATGCGTAACTTTATCGTCTGCTGAAAGCGAGTATGTAGCCGCCGCATCATTAGCACAGGAAATTGTTAATTTAAAAGGCATATGTAAGCACCTAGGTTGTGATGTAAATGCCGTGCTATTTGTTGACAACAAAAGTGCGATATCAATGGCCAAGAATTACGAAAACTCTAAGCGTACAAAACACATTGACATACGGTTTCATTATATAAAAGACTTGGTTGTCAATAAGGTGATCAGCATAGAACATATTTGTACCAATGAAAATTTAGCGGATGTTATGACTAAAAGTTTGAGCACAGACAAGTTTTATAAATGCATTAATAAGTTTTTGTGCTAATTCTTAATTAGTTAGTTTACTGTTTGTTTAGTTAAGTTAGATATAGTTGTGTATTAAATAATAACTGTAAACCATGTTATCATTTAGGAGGAGTGTTGAGATATAGGACTAGCTGCGTGTCGCCGCACTAGTAATGTTGACTTGTTACCATGGATACATTCTCTACTTAATAAGATTGTGTCGTGTGAATAAAAATATAATTTGTGATATTAAAAAGAGTCTGCTTATTCTTCCATATAAAATCTTAACAGACTATCGCCGACCGCACTGCACGCATTGTACATGCGCACCCCGCTTGTTTTTTCACCCAAATATTTTTTTTGACTTTTATTACTTTTCTATTATATTACGAACTCTTACGGACGATCATACTCGTCGTTGCGCGAGTGGTACACTAGTTTTGTGAACAAACAATTTAGAAGAGTGCCGTCAAGTCGTCAGGCCGCCGCCGCCATTACGCGTCGTCCAGCAGTCCCGTTCGTTGGATTCTGCAGCCTGTAAGAAGCCAGCGATGGGATTGGCAGGTACGTCTACTTCTTATAACCTAGCCTTGGCCTGCCCCTCTTTTTGTTCATCTTTTAGCGATACTCGCCCCAAACCAGCAACTTCGCCAACTTCCAATATATAGAACCAGCGCACCGCCGTGGTGAAAATTTGTAAAGAGTTTTTCCCACTGTTTAAGATTTGAAATGGGTCATATACGCTTGAAGAATTAATCCATTAAATATAACAAAAACTTCTAATTTAACACTTAATAATATTTCTACCAGATATCAAATATATATTATAATAAATATGTCCTACTATTTCACAGACAAGAAAATATAATCACTAGAAGGTTATTGGGTTTTTAAAAATGAGACTGTAATAGTGGTACTACAAATGTTAAGTACGACTGTAGAGCATTCGGAAGGAACTATGAATAAGAGATTTAAATATTTAAGTAATATTAATAATTCCTAAATTCCCAAAAAAGTGAGGCATATATTATGATTAGCGATTAAAATGTAACCGAAGTAAAATATCCTCATTTTTGTTGTTTTATTCTTATAAAACAATAATTTTCAAAAGTCTTTCTTTCACCCTGTCAATTATGCAACGTTAAATTTGACACTTGGATTCCTTTTCCCAAATCCGTTGCCGAGGATGAAAATAAATTATCGAAATGTCAGATCTATAATTCTGTTTCTGATTGCGGTCACACTCAAAATGTAAATTTCTTTTCGAGGGTTTTTACTGGAATATCTGTGGGCGTTCGCACTGAAGCTTCAATTATTTTTCCAGTAATTCACAAAATAAGTCAATTCATATCTGGTTGAAGTAAATATTGTATCAAATATAGAAGAAACACATGAAACCCATTAATGTCATCATCGTCATATCACATTATGTTTTTAGTGTGACTTCAAGTTTAAAAGGTAGTGAAATTGTAAATTGTATTAAAAAACATTCATTAAAATAAATTTGCTCCAGTTTTTACGACCCGGATCATAATATTTTCGTATTTAAGACATCTTAATGATTCGATAATTAAAACGGGCACTAAATCAAATTGTAACTCGTTTTTTTGGCAACAGAAGACGTGCTTAAAAAAATATAAGCTTATGAAACCGAGTTTCCCACATTACTAGAATGATGAACTTTGGTAGGATTCGTTGACACGTTTGTCAGGTAATCCGGCTGCGGTTTTGTGGTTTCATGTGTAGTTGGATCCGTCCGTTCGTAGCCACTGTTTGCGTTGATCAAGTTTGTAATCTTACTTTGATATATTGTTGGTTATGAAGTTGATATAGATGCTGTGGTTAAGTTAATCATTGGCAGTCTGGCTTCTGTGTTGGTTGGCTGGTTTCTACGTTAATTTTGGTCAAGTTTTTTGTAAAATAGTTGTTGTGTGGTAAATTTGGAAATCTGGACACTTGTGTAAATTCTGTTAGTCTTTAAATTTGATTACGCATTTAAAATAATATTTAGAACATCGTTGTTGTCGTTGATTAAAGGATGCGATATCTTGATATGAGACTGTAGTTTAATTTGTGTTATAATCATGTCATTTAAACTAGTATTAAATACTTCGCGAAAAACATAAACAAGATGGTATTCACCTACCCGTGCGACCGACAGTGCATCCTTCTTTTGATACAAAGATAAAAAATACGGACATTATTTTTTCATCATATAAATTGTTATGTATTTTCTATACAAAAATCGTACCTATTATCGTAAATACGTATATATGTTTGCACCGAGGGTTTTGATGATTGAGCCATAGATGCTCCAAAATCAAATGCTTAAAAACCGATTATTTCCTTCTATTCGAAGAGACAATCGAATGAGAATACGTCAGTAACGGTACAAACAGGAACAATCAATTCACAATAGGAATTTCCAATCGAAAATCTCTTGAGCGATCTTGTCATACGAACATTTCACTGGGGGACTCTGCTTTGATGAAATCGATGCGTACATTTGTACGCGCGCCGAGTACGCTCTTATATAACAAAGAGTAGGTCTGCAGTCCGCCCGTGCTTAATCTGATCACGTACCAATTCAGAGGAATGTACGTGACTCGTGATTATTGATACTTTTTCAATAAAAATGCTCTATTGCTAACGCTACTACATAAATATACAAAAGTGACACGAAAATTCTTTAATCCTTTTGTTTTCTTATTGATTTTAAATGTGCTACGAACGAATGGAATGGTTTTTTTATTGCTTAGATGGGTGGATAAGGTTACGGTCCACCAGATGTAAATGTTACCCATTACCCACAATTACCCACCTTGAGACACGAGTTATAAATCTCTGCTTTGTACATAGTATGGCTCCTTCATCCTTCAATCTGAAACTCATTACTGCTTCACCCCATATGTAGACAAGGTGGTGGATTACCCGTGCAAGTTTACAAAATGCCCTACCATCAGTAAAAATCGTATAAAAGTATGCAATTATAGCAGTGCTCCAATTAATGTTTTGTTTTTCCATGGATTCCCATAACCATATTGACATAGGCGAACCGTGAGCCAGTTAGCTTGTGTCTGTATAAAAAACGCTTAAAAAATCAACAAAGCTCTTGAAGGAGCTTTTAAAAACTTTTAGCGAACTAAAACAAAAAACCCTAAACAGACCAAGGAGAGGCTAAGTAAAACAAGTAAGTCCATTAACTAGTCCCAAGAGCTTTTTAAATTAATCAAGGAGGGTCGGGTGTTTGAGACAAAGTGGCAATGCCGTCCGCATTAAGAAACCCCGATTGATTGATGTGAACGCCGGAGATTTCATTAGTATGTAGCCCTATTACGTCTTTGATCACGTAAACACTATAAGCTTCTTTGTTCGTATTTCTGATTGAATTAGACGCCTTTTTAGATAAGTTAGATGTATTTCAGCAAATTAACTTCCTCGACCATATGTAATTATACTGAGACCTTAGAACTCATGTCTCAAGGTGAGTGGCGGCATTTACGTTGTAAATGTCTATGGTCTTCAGTAACCACTTAATATCAGGTGTGCTGTGAGCTCGAGCACCCATCCATGCAATAAAACAAAATTGCGGACAGCAATGGTGCAATAGGAATTTCTCAGATTGTTCGTATTTTGAAAGCTTATTTTTTTGTTAAATCACTTTTCTGAACAACACGTATTTATAACTATTAATAATTCTTTTTTTTTAAAGCAAATGGATTCTGCTCCAATTAAATTTTGAATACCGCTTTAATCGCTTCGAGTGTCGTAATACTCAATTAACTGAACCGAGAGGAATAATAGAACTGGCTTACTGTGATTGTTCGGCAAAATGGGGGATATTGTTGAAATTACTTTACAATTTCTATCGGAATTATTAAAATAAACTAAATCTTATTTGGTCTTGAAAATCGATTTAGACCAGCTTAATTACGGCATATTGTGAGCTTCATAACAGTTAAAAGGTCCAAGAAAGAAATATTATATTTGTATATTTGACGCACATAAATATATATTTGAAATTTATACAGTTACGTTCGTTTATAAAACATTGACCATTATGTAAAAAACGTTTGGAAGATATTTTTTTCGTCTAAGTTAAGTTTGTCCTTCCAGCAAGTAGGAAAAATCTGAAATCTTCGGTCCTTAAAATTACTTTTACCATTAATTGATTTATTTTTCTTGATACATACATTATTTTGTAAATATTTATTTCTGTTCAACTGGACAGCTAAAGGGAATCTCAGTCCCTACGGTAAATCTAAAATTAATATTTAATTATTAAAAGGATGTGTTTTCTTTGTAGTGCATTGCTTGCGCCTGGAATCTTCTGATCGTAAGTTTTGCTCGCAACTGTAGGTTTTTTTTTAAATACACTACGTTACAACTGAAGGTCTAGGATAAATCGTGACGATCGAGACTCATATTCAAGTTTGGATAATTTTTTAGAATTAATGAGTGACGAAAAAAGCAAAGCGTAAAGCTTAACAAGTCTAACCAAGATCAAATAGTGCGTAAGAGTTATTGTGGAAATACATTGTATTTTATAAAGATACAAAAAAGTATCTTACATTTATAATTTTTCATTTTTATTCACGACTGATTTTATGACACGAATGTGCCCGAAGCGAAAACCAACAATCTTCCGGATCACAAAGTTTGTACGCATCGACGGCTCAAGCAATCTCTGAAATGTCGTCGCGACGGGACATCTTAGCTTTGCGAGAAACATTTTTAAACGATGTTTCCTCCACCAAATTTGACATTTATATCATTACTCTGGGAACGAGGCGATGTGGTATGAATTTCATTCGATTGATATCGTCGGAATACAGTCGGGCAAATAATTTTTTGATATAGAATTTCGTTGAAATACTTCAAAACTCCAACACAACTGGCTTTTCGAAAAATCCAAGAAAATTGTATATTACTATTATTGATTCATCAAAGCAAAAAGCCAAGTAGAAATTTATTATCATAAGTATGATTTATCACAAACATTTGTTATTTTTTATTTATTGGTAATGTAATTTTATTTATTGGATATATAGTACTTAGAATAGATCTACTTCGTCAGTTGGTTAGTGTCGAAAAAGGCGACTAAGATATTCGCTTTATAACGTTTTCTGAGTATTGTACCAGCAAATTTTACTAAATCAGACACTAAACGGAATAACACTTTGCTCTATATAGAACATTGAATGTAAAAAAAAATATGATAGCTTTTTTTTTGTTTAGTTTGTTTGTTAGGGGCAAAAATGGGTGAGTAGATTTGAAAGCTGTTTCGAACAAAATAGTTTTCAACCTGGATGCTCCCTGGTAGATGACTTGAACCAGCGACGTCAGGTGTATCTGCTAAAAGAAATGCGATAGTGTGTTCGCTGATTCGTGATTTTACGTACCAATAAACACAAACCGACTTGCAGCTTATGGACAAAAAGACTGAGACAAGACCCAACTCTTTATCCCGGAAAAATACAAAGTGTTGCATTCTTTCCGAATAAAAAATTAACACGTTTATTCGAATAATATATTATGATATTCCTTGAAAACACTGTAGTTTTTTTGTAAGCTTTTAGCGTTTTATAATTGAATAGATAATGCCTACGGCTAATGATACGGCCTGTTTTATAGCAAATGTTGAGTTGAGGTCTCACAGTGTCGAGACCTCCTGGGGATTTTGACAAGTAAATTTTATTGGTAGCAACAAATTACCTACAGAAGTTTCAGTGAATTAAATAATAAGTTTGGTTGGATTTAGATGCTTGTCCGCCATGGTATATTAGTTCTAACTACTTACATAACTAACAGATTTATATGGTACCGTATTATCTGTCTGGATGTTAAATTCAAACCTTAATTACTACCTACAGGAACATGAGAATCATAAAGGTTTTATTCTTTATTATTTATATTTTACCAGTATAATACATTATAAGAAAAACCTTTTGCGAAGAAAATAATGACATGGGAATTATAATAATATTTTATAACGGCATAAAGAAGAGTGGTTGAGTAGTGAATTAATGGAAGTGGGGTCATAAAACGTTATGCGCAACTCTGTTATTTATATTTTTTGTTATTTGCTTAAAAAACATCCTATTCATATCGAATCAGGGGTAATAGGTAAGGTAGAAATTATTGGCGTTACCGCTTGTAAACAAATGTATGAGATAGTCATAAGTTAACACAAAGTGTTATTACTTATAATGGTGTATGAGCAAAGGAATTGTCGAATGTAATGGCAAGATTATCAAGAATATGAAAAACAGATTATCAAAACTGTACGTAGTGAAAAAGATTATGTCAATGTACCAATTGACATTTTAGGAAATGTTTTTTGAAATTTGTTCATAGACTAAAAGTAGGGTGTTACCAGCTGTGGTTTTTAGGGAAACTCGACCGAGTCGGGTCCGGATAATAACTTTTATCGGTGACAATTCAGTCGACCTCGCATCTTGGAAGCCCGCCAAAAGGGATAGTTTGGCCTACTAACAAAAGCTTTGTTGATGCCTATACTATACTTTTATTACATAATAATATAAATCAACATTTATTCATGACACTTGGAAATCGAGCTTGAACTGGTTTGTAGCGTGTTACCTAATGTCTGTGTGTATTACAAAATTTTTCGGTTTTTGTAATAGAAATTATTTCTTCATGTTTTAAGGGTTTATTAAATAATATTACAAAACTGATTTACATTTGAAATAAGTAGAGTTGAGGCGGGTAGCCATCATCATACAATGAAAGATATTTGACAGATGCCTGAATCTCGCCCACGATATTTTCCAGTTAAGCTTGCATATGTATAAGTTCCGAACAACAATATTCGGACTGTGTCGGTCTACCGAGCAATATCACCCGCTCGGTGGAAGATCTTTCCTTCGTCGTTAAACCTTACAGAGTGTAAAAAAATGCGTTTTTAAATTAATAAATATGAAATGTATATCGTACTAGCTTTTGCCCGCGACATTGTCCGCGTGGAATAGTTACTTTGGCATAACGCTAAATTTTACCCGCGACTTCATTTAGGTAGAAAGTGAAAATATTTTTGAATAATAGAATGTTAAGGAGCTATTTAATGTACCGAAATCGCGCTTTATAACCGAATTCAAAAGAAGAGGCTATGAATTCGATCACCATTTTTTATCTATGTATGTTCACCGATTTCTCGAGAATGCTTAAACTGATTCTAATAATTCATACATTATTTTAGCGAAACTTTAACCGCTTCCGCAGCGCACACAGCGGAAGCTCTCAAAAGGGAAAAAACCCCGGTTTTGAAACATTATTTATTGGTGCTCCGCTTGCATTGGTCTTAGCGTAATGTTATATAGTCTATAAATAAACAATAATACCTCGATAAATGGGCTACCTGACACTGAAAGAAATTTTCAAATCGGACTAGTAATTTCTCAGATTAGCGCGTTCAAACAAACAAACTCTTCAGATTTATAATATTAGTATAGATTAAGATCATGTTAATAACATTAAATGTATCAATTGCCAAATCACCTTTATATGTCTTTGTATGTCAAACAACGTATAGATCATGAAACAATGAATAGATGGATTTTGATATTTTTGAAATAATAAAAGAATTAAAAATTAAAAAAGTATCTAGTTGAAATAAAGAATTAAAAAAGTATCTAGTTGGCGCCTGTAAAAGTACATACTTTCATATAATTAATTCGAATGTTAAACGGAGTGAAACATCATTACCGCTAATAGTATTTTATAGTTATTTCTTAATATTATTTAAAAAAGTGTGACCCGATTTGCAAATAATTGAAAACGTCAAACGAATAGTATTTAAATTTTTTATTTTTTATTTCTTAGATGGTTGGACGAGCTCACAGCACACCTGGTGTTAAGTGGTTACTGGAGCCTATAGACATCTACAACGTAAATGCGCCACCCACTTTGAGATATAAGTTCTAAGGTCTCAGTAAATTTACAACGGCTACGCCAACCCTTCAAACAGAAACGCATTACTGCTTCACGGCAGAAATAGACAGGGTGGTGGTACCTACCCGAGGACTCACAAGAGTTCCTACCACCAGTAAAAATTAGTTGGGTAGACGAGCTCACTATCCAATTGGTGTTACACAATTACTGTTGTATTTGGACATCACAACATGAAGACCGTAACGAATATTCATACGCGGTTATTATGAGCTAAGTTGATTAAATGAGCTCTCGTAACGCCATATATAAAATGATTCACAATGGCGATCGCTTTGGTACAAAAGTTCCTTCAAATCGAAACACGTAGACCATTCTTTATACCGCGAAGTAGTCTACGAACTGTCTTTTTTTTTTTTTTTTACGGCCCTTGTAGGCAGACGAGCATACGGCCCACCTGATGGTAAGTGATTACCGTCGCCCATGGACTTCAGCAATGCCATGGGCAGAGCCAAGCCGCTGCCTACCGTTTAATACTCTCCACAAGCCTCGTTTGAAGAAGGACATGTCATAGCGCTCGGGAAACACCGTGGAGGGGAGCTCATTCCATAGCCAGATGGTACGTGGCAAAAAAGACCTCTGGAAACGCACTGTGGATGACCGCAGTGGCTCCAGGTAGTATGGATGAACTCTACTCCGGTGGCGGGCGGTGCGATGGTAAAAACGAGATGCCAGTATCATCTCGAACAATTCCTCAGAGCACTCCCCATGGAACATACGGTACAAAATACAGAGGGAACCGAAGTCCCTCTGCAGACCCTATTCTATCTCTATTCTCGATTCTATTGCTCAGTTCAAATTACGTTTGTTGGTAAATACGTAAAGTGGGTCGAATAGCTAGCTATAAAACCTATTTTTCTTTGTAAGCTTAGTCGTTTTTTCGCGACAGCAGTAAATTCATCGCTGTCAGCACAAACAATGGTACAGAGTCACGGGAAACTGCTCATAAATTACTCGGGCGTCTGTACGAGACATGTGAGAGTACTTTCACTAGTGACACATCTGTACAAAAACTTCGGAGGTAATGTTAAGCAGAGTGATTTTGTTGTGTTTCAGACACTTCGTTTTCGACATTTAGTTCCGTTGAATAACAAGTTTGAAATTAAGCTTACTTTTGAAAATATCTAAATATATTTTATACTAGCTGACCCGGCAGACTTCGTAGTGCCTCAATCGATAAAAAAAGACCTAACTTTTGTATAAAATAAACTTAAAACCAACAAAAGGAATCCGTCCGACGGGGGACACATCAAAGGAAAAATAAAATTGTTATTTTTGTTTAATTACGAGCATTTTCATATTTATCTACCTTTTGAACCTTCTCTGGACTTCCACAAATAATTCAAGACCAAATTTAGCCAAATCGGTCCAGCCGTTCTCGAGTTTTAGCGAGACTAATGAACAGTAATTAATTTTTATATATATAGATAAAAATGCATATATCAACAAAAATGTACTTCGTGAGCCTTTGTTACTACGTTGTATTAAGCTCGGAATGAACTTCCTTCGGTGTATCTAAACTTTTTTTGGCTATTGTAGGCAGACAAACGTATGGCCCACCTGATGGTGAGTGATTACGGTTACTCATGGTCGCCAGAAATGACAGGGCCAGAGTCAAGATGCTGCCTAAAACGTTCAGCTACGCCGTTCTTTTTAAACGAGGTTTGAAAATATATCACCGGCAATGTCGAAATCTATGAAGAGTCTATATCGAGTCTATCAAGTTTATGAAGAAAATCTATGGTTATAATATAAACTTTCCATAATATATACTTATAATTATATAAATATCTATACTAATATTATAAAGAGGAAAGATTTGTTTGTTTGTTTGTTTCGAATAGGCTCCGAAACTACTGGACCGATTTGAAAAATTCTTTTTCCATTAGAAGCCGACATTGTCCCTGATGAACATAGGCTACTTTTTGGAGTTTACTCCTTTAGAATCGATTTACATATATAGGCCCGGGGTATGAAAATTATGGGGACCAAAATCGTACTAGCATGTCACACGAAATGCGTTATGCGCCTGATTGGCTCCTGATTGCGTGATGCGTGCGCGCGCCAATCAAAATCGTACTAGCATGTCACACGAAATGCGTTATGCGCCTGATTGGCTCCTGATTGCGTGATGCGTGCGCGCGCCAATCAGGAGCCAACGCGCGGCCGCGTTATTGCAGGTGACGCCGGGCTGCTGCGCCGGCAGTCCGCCACAAAGCCTCGTACTGATCGCGCGTTTCTCTCATTATTGTATTTTCATATATTTGTTAGTCGTTTGTTTTGTGTCTCGTTAATTTGTTAATAATCTGTAGTGTATCGTGTTGTCGTAATATAGAACTATTTCTCGTATTGTTTCGTTTAATTTTTTATATCCAGTAAACTCCAGTCGTGCGTCGGAGCGGACACACACACTTTTTTTTTTTTTTTTTTTTGGAGTTTACTCCTTTAGAATCGATTTACATATATAGGCCCGGGGTATGAAAATTATGGGGACCAAAATCGTACTAGCATGTCACACGAAATGCGTTATGCGCCTGATTGCGCATGTCACACGAAATGCGTTATCGCAGGTGACGCCGGGCTGCTGCGCCGGCAGTCCGCCACAAAGCCTCGTACTGATCGCGCGTTTCTCTCATTATTGTATTTTCATATATTTGTTAGTCGTTTGTTTTGTGTCTCGTTAATTTGTTAATAATCTGTAGTGTATCGTGTTGTCGTAATATAGAACTATTTCTCGTATTGTTTCGTTTAATTTTTTATATCCAGTAAACTCCAGTCGTGCGTCGGAGCGGACACACACACTTTTTTATTTTTATTTTTTGGTTTCATGTGTGTTTTTATGTTTCCGAAGCGAAGCGAGGGCGGGTCGCTAGTTTGCTATAAAAAAATATTGATTAAAAGTCTCGCTGTTCAACTATTTCACGGAATACGATTTAAATTTGACATTAGATTGAAAGCTTACTTCGCTGCCAGTTTTATCGAGTAGATTTACTCACCTCGAGAACCGATGCGGCTTTGAAAGCTTAGAAATATTTAAGCCACTAGAAATTGCTCTCGGAATGCTGGTGTAGAGAACGGCTTATAATATCACAAGATTTAACCTGATGTTATTAGAACTGAATGTTCTCGATATGAACGCGTTTGCTTCCATATTTGAAAGTGTATCGTACTGTGTTCAAAAGCATTTTAACTCTACTATTCATAGTACATTTAACTTATAGATAAGAAATTAAAAAAAGATTATGTAATCACTGAATTATTTATTAAGATGTTCTTACTCTACTAGCTACGCTACGAATTATACATTTTTCACTTCTCCTATGGGTAACTATTTTCAAATACGGCATGAAAAAAATTATAACATTATAAATTCGGAATTTTCAAATGTGATTCACAAATAAAAACTAATATAGTTGCATTTATTTCAAAAACGCAGCGGTAGGCTGCGAATCGGTTATGCGTTTTTTTAAAAAATTGAACAACTGTAATACAACTTTATGTCTGAAAGAGGGCCAGAAGCTTGTTCAATGAACTAGATTAATAATAAATGGTGATTTAAAATATAAAAAGCACGCATTTTTGGCTAATACATAGCTTGCTGAAGTAAAAACTTATATCGTAAGCATGAGTTAATTTTCAGCTATGTATTATATATTATGACGAATCGGCTATTGGGTGTATCATATGCTAAAACTGGTTATTTGGTCGTTCTATGATTTATTTCGTAATCTATTTCATTTAATTCTTTCCCGTTATATGAAACTCCATTGTCGATTTGAGCAATCAAGTTCTTCACATTCGAAGGCTTGGTTACACGGATACATAAATACATACCAAGTTGATATAAATGTATTAAAAAAGAATAGTTTCAATTATAATTTATACTAATATTATAAAGAGGAAAGATTTGTTTGTTTGTTTGTATTGAATAGGCTTCGAAACTACTGAACCGATTTGAAAAATTCTTTCAGTGTTTGGAAGCTACACTATTCCCGAGTGACACGGGCTAATTTTTTTTGAAATAAATTAGGGATCCTTACTAAAACTCCAATAATGTAACTCATGGTGTAAAAAAAATTCCTGAAATATTCTTTACATCGCGTGCCCTGCGAAAACTATTGATGATAGAATGAAATAATGTTCTACGACTTTGTAGAACACGTTATTATTTACAAAAAGTGTCGCGACAACATATGTCTAACTATTAAGTTATGCCGCAATAAGTGTTCTTTTATTTAACAAAAAAAAAAAAAACGTCGTTGAAATTTTTGTTAAAGACCCGAGCGGAGCCGGTGCGTGCCACTAGTAACCAAATAAAGTTAGGCGTTTTGTTTCCACATTTGTTCATAGTAGTTTGATACGTATAATCCTTTGTTCTTTCCGTGGTCGGTCTGCACATTAATTCCGATTTGAACATTTTATTTGAGTTGATATTTTCTCGTGACGCGCGCAATGCTGGTCGGGATATGTGAAAATTTTAAGCTTCTCCGTATTGCTGTGTCCTTGTTTCGAAACTCGTTGCGGAGTTTTTCGTTTAAGCGCAGACTGTGTGCGCTTTAGTTTTGAAGTTTTTCAAATGAAAGTTGTAAAATTTTACTCTCTTTGTGTATAAAAGAGAGAAAAAATAAATTTGTCGCGCATCTAATGATAGTATGCGAAATTAATAAATAAAATATCTAGTAAATCTAAAATCATAATAAACAATGATCGCAAGATTTATTATGATTTAAGTTTCATTTGAATCTGTATACTAATTTTACACAAAATACTTTAATCCCATTGAATCATTTGTCATAGAGTATTAGGTAATAATTATAGTAGTATGTACATTGATTGCTATGAAAATCCTATTACATTTATCAAAAGGAACATGACAAACAGCCACAAAAGACAACAAAGCGAAACTTCTATGAACACAGTATAGATACGAATATGGTATATAATACATATAGTATGTTATACTATATACTTTCACTGACCTTTTTGTTTTAAGGTCTATAGGTTTGGTTCAAAAATGAAGAATGGAAAAGAAATATCTGTATTATGTTTATTCTATGGTCATATATTTGGTTTTGGCAGACCCCTGGCTAATGTCATCGTGGTTGGTATAATATTAGGGGTTAAACTACAAAAATTTCCGATTTGTACTGAACATTTGAATTTTTTTTCACTCGTATTCAAAAATCAAAAATCGAATTTTCGAAGTATCCATCTTTCTTGTCTAAGCTGATTAAAAAAAACAACTGAAAGCCGATGGTCAAATTTTGCACATTTTTTCAAAGAAGAACCTCATAGGTCATTTGAAAAAAGTTTTACTCAAAAATCTCAAACCCTGAAGGTT
Organism: Bombyx mori; assembly: GCF_030269925.1. NCBI lineage: Eukaryota > Metazoa > Arthropoda > Insecta > Lepidoptera > Bombycidae > Bombyx > Bombyx mori. Next base: position 14,280,739 of record NC_085111.1, read on the forward strand.
CTATGTCAATTCGAAGCACCTATTACAATAGAACGGCAATTTCATACTTTAACCCCTATTAATTAGTCTGAGATGGGTGAAGCAGCAGAGGAATATGCCAATGGACTACGTTTTCTGAACATTTCTGACTTTAAGTGTTTCATAAATTGGTTCATAGATATTATTGGTGGTATAAAGGTATTTCTAAAACACAACTTAATATATTATTTTAGAATCAATCTAAGAAATATTAGCAATGATATTCGACTTTACACAGTCCGTATGTAATTAATTACTTACAAGCGTGTTCCTAATTGGACATGTAGTTGAAGCTCAGAGGAGTGATCAATAGTTCGTTGTTCCGAAACTAAACGGCTTCTAATTAGCCTCTAATTAATAGGTGCAGAAGTTCATCACCTAATAAAATTGATTAGGAAATTTTGAACACGAAATTATTGATTGTGGGTTATTCCGTGAGCTGGTGAGTTATACCAATCTTTGCTGCAACGAAATGACAAGTGAGAGTGATGATCGTCTTTCTACTATGACGCTCATGATGACCTAAGCTTGATTATTACGCTTTAAAAATTAAATATTTTTTTTGGAAATAGACAAACCACTAGTCCATCTAGTTTTACCCGTCATTTATCATAAAGTTTATCGAAACCAAAACGCTCTACGGCTAAAGCAGCTAAATATGTTAATTAAAACTAATGAAGTGCCCCTCATTTATTGGGATATACAAAGGATAGGACAAGATAAAGAATGAGTATATCCGAGGAAGTGTGAAAGTAGCCCCGGTAAGCAACAAATTTAAGAAAGTACTGTTAGCGTGGTATGGACACGTGATGCGTAGAGAGAAGATGCGTGTGACTAGGAGATGTATGGAAATGGTAGTGTAAGGTAGAGGGGGAAGAGGTAGACCGAAGAAGATATTGATGGAGTGTGTGAATGACGATATGAGAGAGAGGAGTGAGTGTTAAGATGACGGCTGATTTTTTTTTTTTTTATTGCCTTTGTAGGCAGACGAGCGTACGGCCCACCTGATGGTAAGTGGTTACCGTCGCTCATGGACTTCAGCAATGCCAGGAGCAGAGCCAAGCCGCTGCCTACTGCCCAAGCCGCTGCCTACTGCTATAAAAGAGAATGGAAGAGAAAAATTAGCTATGCCGACCCCACCTAGTGGGATAAGGTGGAGAAAAAAGAAGAAATACAGAGGATAAATAAAAAGTATACACAGTACAGAAGAAGACAGATAGTACCTATATAGTACAGTATACATCTTTATGCAAAATACACGAGTATTCGTTTATACATGCAGGGGATAACCGACTAACCGAAAACCATCATCATGAAATACAAAATAATTTATTTAAGTGTTAGGTTGCCCAGCAGAAGTTGCTTGATGCGAGTGCTAATTTACATTACTCCTGGTTATTATTATATATCACCACGTTAACTGATTTATATATTTAGTTCGTGGTTTTCAATTTAGAGTTTCTTTAACCGCATTAATGGTATTCGATTGAATAATCGTGTGGCACTTAATTAATCCCTTTGTAACAGTGCCAAAATCGTAAATTGTCTCCATTACATAATTAAACTGATAATACTCCAATACACGGGTTCGAGAACACGCAACCATTAAATATCTGTCTTTATGCCTTTACTTTTATATATGTATGTGTGGTTTTCACGGGTACGGTGATTGTAATTGAAAATCAAACTAAGGCGTGATTTTGATTTGATGAAATAAACTAGAGATCGCGATCAACGGTGGTCTCACTCATTCAATACGTCCGACTCCTAGTAATTACGTAAATTTGTACATTTTGTTTAGTGGTTACGTTTATAATTATATAAGTATATTACCTCTTTTGACCGCTTCGTTTTTGTACCATTATTAGAACAGATGGGAGTTAAAATGCTATCATTTACAACTTTAAACAATAACATACTTAAAATAATTGACTATAAATTAATAACATGTAAATTTGTAACACTATGCTAATTTATCTATGCAATGTTTTAAATTACAATCAATCGATCGCGGTAGATGCCAAATTCCGGTCCACAAACTCAAAAATATATTGTTATATATTGAAAAATAGACATATCTCAAGAAGGTAAACTCACGCAAAATGCATGTCCCATAATTGAATATACATAATATAGTTTGATTTTTAATTATTGTGTGAGAAAGTCGTTTGTTCACACATTTATGAGATTGAGCCATAAAAATATTTGAATAACTCTTCACTCTATCGTAAATGAAATTTTTAGCTTCATTAAATAAAGTAGGAGAATTATTTTCTTTTTAATTATATTGATTCAGTAAAATTTAGGAAACTAAACTTTGCCGTAAGTATGATAACATTAATGCGAACGAAACTGATATGCTCTAATTATGTCATATATGGTAAAGTTTCATTGCAACATTTAAAATACCTCGGAAAACTATTATTATGATTTAACATCATTTGTCAGTAAAAGTTTTAAAAAGTTCGTTAAATAAACTGACTTTATTTTTTAAAACTGTCTCAATTTTCAATTAATGTAAGATCTATTTCCAAGCAAAAAGCCGAAATGTCGTCTGCAAGGCGTTTTCGTTAGCAAAAACACCCCTCGTTTGAAATATCCGAAAGTCATTTCGTTTGATGAAACAGTGACCTTTTTGAGTCTGAAATTATCTGAGTTTTCAAGTTTCCTTTTAACAAAAGCAGAAATGTACGAAGAGTTTTAAGTATGTACTTACTCACCAACCTCATTCAAAAGTAAAACTTGTGCTCTGATGAATTTGATACATCTTACTGAACTCTCTTTTTTGTAAAAAATGTAATTAATCGTTAGAAAATAGCTCGAAGAAGATTTTTCGGTTTCTGTAGATGGTTGGACAAGCTCAGCGTCCATCCGAGGTTAAGTGATTACTGGAGCTGAACACGGATAGCATCTTGAGATGCGAGAGATGAGAGAGAGCAATCTTGAGACCAAATGTCTTGAAATTTCATAGGCCAAATATTTCTCAACTTTTTGCTTTAATTCTAGTATCAGTTTAATTTATCATGTCTTATTAATTAAAAATATCATCATGAATACGCTCAGAGTTGCAATCAGTTCAATATAAATACTTTACTGAAACAAGTTTCAACAGTGATTTGGTTTCATTTTGTGGAACAGCAGAAGTTGAAAATAGTGACTTGAAGTTTTGACTTCGTTGTATTGTTGCAGCCGAGCTCTCAATAGCCCAAGTTGTACTAAGTCGTATGAATTAACAGTGTTATAACGTCGAAAACCAGCTTGATTTAAAACAAGAGTTTGGTAGATCTGCCAGAGTCGATATGGATTGGGTTTGGGTGTCTGATAATCGACAATTTGACAAAGGCCCAGAACATCCAACAATGAACAGAAGCAGAAATGAGCAGAGCTTATCGAAGGAGGAATGGTAAAAAAAAACGTTGAGATTTTGTTGAACATTTTATCTGGTGATAGGACCACTTTTGTTAACGGGTAGGTACCACCACCTGTCTATTTCTGCCGTGAAGCAGAAATGCGTTTCGGTTTGAAGGGTGGGGCAGCCGTTGTAACTAGGTATACTGAGACCTTAGAACTTATATCTCAAGGTGGGTAGCGCATTTACGTTGTAGATGTCTATGGGCTCCAGCAACCACTTAACACCAGGTGGGCTGTGAGCTCGTCCACACAAATAAGCAATTTAAAAAAATCTGCATGCACACTGTTACAAATTGTTAATTCAAAGTTGTATGAACGTATTATGAGATAATCATTTTTTCTTCTCTAGCTTTAAAATTTTTAGGCTACTTGATATATTTCATGTCTTATGCTATATGATTTATGCGACATGTTCTAAGTATGTTTGGCTTAGTTCCCCTTTGGATTAGGGTTCGGTTTCCAGCAGATTTGCCCTCCGTATTCACTGTAGATACTTGGCTCTCGTCCAAATGGATCTCGACCGTTAACTGTGCTCTAATTTTCTATCCGAACGATTTTATTTGACGCGTAATGAAGGCAGCTCTCTTGCGCTTGCAATTGATAAATTTTCCAAAAAAATGTTCAAGAAATTATCTACTGCGACAAAATTGAAATCACTTGGTCTAAGGAACGATTATGTAGTTATCAAAATAAACATTTGTTTATTTAAGTAGGTCTTTAGAGTTACTTTAAAATTGTCAAATCTTTACCATCGATTTAGAATACAGTTTCACTGTTAAGAAGAGTATGCAAAAACCTTAGAACTTGTTTTTGTCCAAATACATATTCCAAACACAACGGCAAAAATATATTGTAAAAATCAACAAGTTGATATAAAAGAGATAATCAGAACTCGAAAAAAGATTTTTGCATTACATTATGAGTAGAATTTCGAAGTTACGCGGTTTCGTTAGTCAATTATCGATTCTAGAATAGGTACTAATTAAATCATTAGTTAAGAAAAATCTTTTGCAGACATTACTCATAAATGTATTATTTACATCCATTTAAATAATAAGTGTATAACATATTTAAAAAAGGCACCTCAACATATTACAAAGTTCAAAACAAATTTGAATATAAAAACCTTTACTGAACTAGTTTCACTATTTCGCGATAGTGTAACTTCTAAAAGACTTTTATGTTTTTTTTGGACCTGTGGGTTCCAAGCCAGTCCCTTATTATACTTCTGTTGAATGTGTTTTTTAAGTTTTCTATAGGTTAACAGAATGAGCAGTTTTTGTATGTAAATATAAACTATTATGTAAACTACTAACTATTATTTACTGGTGGTAGGACCTCGTGTGAGTCCGCACGGGTAGGTACCACCACCGCGCCTATTTCTGCCGTGAAGCAGTAACGCGTTTCGGCTTGAAGGGTGGGGCAGCCGTTGTAACTATACTGAGACTTTACAACTTATATCTCAGGTGGATGGCGCATTTACGTTGTAAATGTCTATGGGCTCCAGTGACCACTTAACACCAGGTGGGCTGTGAGCTCGTCCACCCATCTATGCAATAAAAAAAAAACATATTTTCTTTTTTACGGTCCGTGATTTCCACGCTATCAGGGCAAACGTTAACAAGAAATAATATTTGCTGTTTAAAATAATTTATTAGTTTAGTATTAAAATTGTAAATACGATTCAAAGGCAACTTACGCAAAATAAAACTCCAACCTTAAAATAACATTAATCACAAAAGAGACCGGCCAAGACTGACTAGAACAAAAGATTTCTTTCGGAACTTTAATTGCCGCTTGGCAAAGAACGTTCAGGAATACTTGAAGAAATTTAGCGGGCAAAAGTAGGTTTATTTTTCGATTAAATTTTCGTTTCCTTTTCATTGATTTTATAAAGATTTACACGTTGACATATTTAACCATATGTAGACCTTGTCTTCTATTCCATAATATCTATTATACATCAATTAAGCCCGTCCCTCCGCTGTGACTATCACTAATTGAATCAAAAAGATCGATTTCTTGAAAGTACTCGCGTGCTACTTTTACAAATATTTTGTAATTATACTTTGCAAATAATTTAAATATGGATAAATGTTTTGCATGCTGCTAAGCAAAGATACTCTGTCGTTGGATAATGGCCTCTGTAAGCCATAGTATTTTCCCCTCACCTGCTTATACGTAGTGTAAGTACTGATTGCAGGTGGTATAAAAATAATAATAAAAGTTCATCCTAATTGGATGAATGGCTTAGGAACGCATAGGATGCGTAAACATATAAATATCGAAGTAACTGAAGGGTGAAATTTTCAGACTATAAATACATACATTATTTACCAAGAACAATTTCTATTAACCGAAAAAACAAAATGTAACAAGGCACTTTATTTTGCCGGTCTTTCTATTTATATCTTTATGTTATGATTGACTGATTCACATTAAGCTAACTCAAAGTTTTTGTGGGAAAATTAATTTAAGGGCTCATCCGGGTCCGGCTGATTTACATAAAAGCTATTTAATGATGGAACACGAAATTTCTGTACGGTTCTTTATTACCTCTTGTTTGGAAACTGTTTAAAAATGTGCCATCCTAAAGATTTATCTTGTTGAAATTAAAATTGTTTTGCTTCAATCATAATCTATTATGTGATCCTCGATCGGAGATCCAGTATAAATTAGCATACGGTTGATGGTAATATCAGCCTTGTGATTTATTTCAACATGTAATTTAATCTGACGAATGAACAGGACTTTCTAAGCTAGATTTACATATGTTGTTTGCCTTTCTAAAAAAAGGTTTTTTATTAACTCATTTTTCATCGTCCTATTTGCATGAGCGCCTATTTATCTTGTCTGAAAATGTGCAACGAACCGTAATTCTGATAAGGGCTATGAAATAATATATATTTTTAATTCCATATTAAACCAATATATAATAAAATTGAGACTACAGCCTCGGTCTCGGGTTGTGTGCATTAGCGTTATGATGTCCATAGGCTCCTATTTAGCATCTGTTTAGACTGTGAGCTCCTTCACTCGTCTACGCAATAAAATAAAATCTAAATGATAAAAAGAAAATATTGTAAAAGTTTGAAAATGTAATTCATCTCAGTTCGCTTCTATATTTTTATTTGCATATTCATCACTAGCGTTGATGTTATGACAGTGAACTGAATTGAAATTCTACAAAACTATTATGGCATGAATATATTTCAATAAAAGAACAGTGATGAATAAGTTTCCGTAAATTCTGACGCGGAACGTATTAGAAAACCGTTTAGAGTGTTCGAAAAGCTTTTAAAGAGACGAAAGCAAGCATGCGACCTTACTACTGGACTCAAAATGTAGTCTTTTTTTAATAATATGATTCAAACTTTATTTTTTTGATTTTTTTATTTTTTATTGGTTTTATGGGTGGACGAGCTCACAGCCCACCTGGTGCTAAGTGGTTACCGGAGCCCATAGACATCTACGACGTAAATGCGCCACCCACCTTGAGATAAGTTCTAAGGTCTCCAGTATAGTTACAATGGCTGCCCCACCCTTCAAACCGAACCGCATTACTGCTTCACGGCAGAAATAAGCAGGGTGGTGGTACCTACCCGCGCGGACTCACAAAAGGTCCTACCTAAGTTCGTACAAATGTGAATGAATTGATACTCTCAAATGTCTTTAATGTCAAATGAATTCAACATTACATTTTGGCGTACTGGCTGAATGAAAATTTATGAATTAGTCTGCCTTTGAGCATTCTATGTATTTAAAGTGTACATATAAAATATCATCATTGCATAATACAGTGAATGTATATTGCATATTGTGAATAATACAGCCTTAGATGGGCAAATGATTTCAAGGCTCACCTAAAGCCTTGACTTGAGCCCTGACACTTGATCTCTAACCTAGATTAAGAGCTGAAATGTCTCTAAATATACAATAACTCCAAAATTTAAATAATGTTTGTAGGGAATTCATATTAAATTTTGTGCACCGAGCAAGTACTTTAAAATGTGAGCTGTTAACATAGAAGTTTTAATGAACGCTACAGTAGTTAATTAGTGGCGTACAAAACATATATTTAAGAGTGTGAGTTCAATATGAGTTTACAGTAAATGCGAGTTATCTTAGTACTTCAGTTCCGGGATTAAATGTTCAGACTACATTAATGCTTAGCTTTGAACTGAGCACAAGATGAGCACCTTTCTAGCGTGACGTGCGCTGTAGTGATGCGCATTCATTTGATTGCATCGACCTCCACAATTTACCGTCTTTGAAGTCATTCTTCCAAATATTAAACAAACAAAAAAAGTAACCAAAATCACAATTTTTGGCTTCTCTTATTAAACTTATTGATGTTTACCACAAATACTTAATTTGGTAACAAAAACTGTCCATTCATTGTGTTTTGTGAATTGCTCTTGATACTTGTACTGAACTTGTATTGAATCAAAGATTGTATATGAGATGAGAAAGCTTCACTTTATCAAAGAGAGTATTAGTTTGATAAAATAAAAATAGCGGAATTCATTTCTCCAGAATCAAATCAAAGTGAAAGCTTCTATTTTTGTTTATTCTTTACATTGCGTTCTATTATCTCTGGTTCAGAATGTTCCAGTCCTTTGTGAGTAGATCTTTGTGATTTGTTTTCGAATTTATCTTTTGTTCTTTCAGCTTAATAAAAACAATATATCCAAAGTTTTCATTTCCCTCATATTTAACACCGAATTTGTATGTCCTCACAGGGCTGTAAGCATTTTATTTATAAATTACCACATAACGTTTCTGTCTCGAGAAAAATCAATTAGGTAGGTATTTTCCACGTTCAGTATGTTCGAAATGTGACGGGAATCAAAAGTTTAAGAAAGAATTGCTTATACTAAAAGAACCGATAATTTCTTAGCTACGTATTTCTTAGATTTAATTTCCGGCCAAAATTATGTCTCAGTTATTTAATCTGATGAATAATTTATGTTTAATTTTCGTGTCGCATCACTAACGTCCGTTCTTATTTGTGTATAAAATGAACAAAGCCCATCCATTTGAAAGATTCTGCTTTTTCATTTCTTTTCATTATACGTTAGATCTTTACTCTGAGTGAGAATGACATGTTGACTTTTGTTCCTAAAATATGCAATATTGAGCAATTACTTGATTCTATACAAATCACGAAGTGCTTGCCGCTGCCGACATTAAATATGCAAACTTCAATTGCATTCAGATTGTACACTGCAGGCTATTAGCATAGATTACCTCTATTTAAGGTGGGGCTTACAGTATTGGTTCAGTAAATGAATCAGGATATTAAGTGAATATATTTGTTATTATAAAACATTCACGTGCAAACAAATTTGGTGGTAGATATTTAAATCAATACGAAAGTCTTTTTCTTCTTTATCTCCACCTTATCCCACTAGTGGGTTCGCATAGCCAATTTTTCTATACTATTCTCCTCTATCAGCCGTCATCTCAACACACATTCCTTTTTCTCATATCCTCATTCACAATAAGAATAATATTAATCAATAATAATACCCTCGAATCTGCGCGCATTGTGAGGAGGTTTCTCACTCTGGAGTCCCAACCACTGGCGGCTTGTGTCGTAGACACCGCCATCAACGGCAATTTATTTTGAATATAGTGGTTTTTAAGAATTATATTCTTAATATCTTTTTTAAAAATATTGTGTAATTAAGAGAGAGAGAGTATTGTTTATTGTACACCAAAAAACAAATAAACAGTGCGATACATTAAATACAAAAAGTACAATAGGCGGTCTTATCGTTAAGAGCGATCTCTTCCAGACAACCATCAGGTGGACAAGATTCATTTGGAAACGAATTACGCGCGGTGTTTAATTAATAAGATTTTAATCAAATATAGTAGATTAACAATCCTCCAATCAATACGAAAGTGACATTCTCAATTTATTATGAACGCAAGTAGATCAAAAATTTCGTGAAGCAAGGGACTGAAATTCAATTTAAAAAGTTCAGAGTGGGACTTGAGGGGTCGGCCTGCCCTGTCATGGTGCGTTACCAAGTCGGACATCAAGAAAGAACAAACTTCTATTTAATTTCCTACGGTTATTAGAATTACTGAATGTACCTTTCAAAACGTAGTAAGAACGTAGGAAAGATATAAAGTTCATAAATGAAAAGGGTGCTTTGGCTAATTTGGTATAACTCTTTTATAATATGTATTTAATCAGAGAGAGTTTTACTTTTACTAATTAACACAGTTTATTTTTATTCTGTGCTGGGTTTCAATATTTCCATAATTAAAGATGAAGTTTGTGTTTACAAATATCTCTGAAATAATGTTACTGATTGAATGCTTAGGGAATTTCACTAAACAAATTCGTTGAACAAAAAAAATTTATTAAACGTCTAACTATGCATTGGCATTTAAAGATTCGCTTTCAAATAAGTTTGTTAATATGTAAAGTCATGAAAGTTTCAATTCTTTTTATTACATACTAGCTAACCCGGCAGACTTCGTAGTGCCTCAATCTATAAATAAAATACCTAAAATTTTGTATAAACTAAACTTAAAACAAACAAAAGGAATCCGTCCGACGGGGGACACATCAAAGGAAAAACAAAATTGTTTGTTTTTATATAATTCCGAGTATTTTCATATTTATTCACCTTTTAAACGTTCTCTGGATTTCCACGAATAATTCAAGACCAAATTTAGCCAAATCGGTCCAGTCGTTCTCGAGTTTTAGCGAGACTAACGAACAGCAATTCATTTTTATATATGTATAAGAATATAGATAATTCAAATACAATATTGAGCATACATTTTAGTTTAGTTACATTAACTTGTACCTTGCGTCAAAGCTAACTTGAACCCGGGTATTCAGCGACAGCCTTTGTGCAAAACACAAAGGCGCTCAGTTTAATGTCAGCCCAGTTTATTGGACCCTCTAGTTAAATTGCCTCCCACATTGAACAAAATATACAGACAATTTCCTTGTGTTTATGTTTGTAATTTTTCATTACCTAACTTTTTGATGCTAATTGCGCTGTACGTAACGTGTGTAAGAATATTTTACAAGGAAACAATTTTAGAGAAACCTGTTATTTTAAGTATTAAAGGAAAATTTAAAAAAAATTATTAGTAAGAGTATTACTATTAGAAGAATAGGGTAGCTTTCATAATTTGGCAAATTTGTTCTGTTCAAATGTTTCGGTGTTAAAAGTGGATTTAGATTTATTACAATTTTTTTTTGTGAAATCTTTATATACTTGTACCTATGTATATATAGGTAAATAACAGCTCCAATCTGGTACACAACGTAAGCGGCTTCACTACAAGGTGTGAAGCACTACAAGTGACCACTTACCGGTTTATTTCCGTGTATCCTCACCTTCGCCTTGTACTCGTAAATGTTTGGCTCTAGGTTACTTATAACCTAATGAAATATTAGTTTTCTAACACGTAATAAGATCGCATATGAATGAATGAATTGTAGAATCTTCTGTAATTTCCGCTTCAAAAATTTACAATTTTTTTTATTTTTTTTATTGCTTAGATGTGTGGACGAGCTCACAGCCCACCTGGTGTTAAGTGGTTACTGGAGCCCATAGACATCTACAACGTAAATGCGCCACACACCTTGAGATATAGTTCTAAGGTCTCAGTATAGTCACAACGGCTGCCCCACCCTTCAAACCGAAACGCATTACTGCTTCACGGCAGAAATAGGCGGGGCGGTGGTACCTACCCGTGCGGACTCCCAAGAGGTCCTACTACCAGTAATTACGCAAATTATAATTTTGCGGGTTTGATTTTTACTGCACGATGTTATTCCTTCACCGTGGGAGTCAATCGTGAACATTTGTTGAGTACGTATTTCATTAGAAAAATTGGTACCCGCCAGCGAGATTCGAACACCAGTGCATCGCTTGACACGAATGCACCGGACGGACGTCTTATCCTTTAGGCCACGACGACTTCAAGTGCTGCAAATTTACAAATAGAATCAACTCAATTGAAAATATTTAATTGAGTGTTGTTATTTGATTAACGTTCAATAGCAGAAAACTTTAACGATCAGATATTTCCGGAGCGATTTCGTATAAAATTAATTTGAGTTATGTTTCTTTACTATATTTGTTAGAAAAATCTCTGTGTCGTATTCTGTGAATTTTAAATAAAATCGAATTGAAACCTATAATTATTGATGTAACCGTTGACTTTTCTAAATACAAATTTGTTAAACATTATTTAATGAATAGTTCGCACTCGAGACATTGTGTTGAAAAGTAATTCAAGTCATTTTAAGGCCTTTTGTTTAAAATTGTATTCTGAAAAAAAATTCACCATTTTCATTATAATATGCATAGGAAGAGGAACTTGTGAATTTTTTCAGTCTTCGAGGGCACACTATCTTTCTGATGGTGAATGGTCATGATCGCTAATATACGCTAGTAAAACCATCGGTACAGCCGAGCTTTACCCGCTAAATCTTTTTTTATTTTTTTATTTTATTTTTATTGCTTAGATGTGTGGACGAGCTCACAGCCCACCTGGTGTTAAGTGGTTACTGGAGCCCATAGACATCTACAACATAAATGTGCTACACACCTTGAGATATAGTTCTAAGGTCCCAGTATAGTTACAACGGCTGCCCCACCCTTCAAACCGAAACGCATTACTGCTTCACGGCAGAAATAGGCAGAATTTGTAAAGTATCTACGTTAATATTTCCCGCTCATTTAATTATTAGTTCATATTATTATTCGTTCTCATTTGATTTGAAATAAAACTTCTTGCAGAACCGATTTATTGATCAATTGTTTAATAGGTTGCACTGAAGAAAAAACGTATATCGGCTGATAGAGAAAAATAAGCTCAGTATAGCTCAGCATGTAAGGTAATGCCCTCTCCCGTTACGGCAAGCTTTGACGTCATAGTCCACTATGTTGCTAAAAACTATAATAAAACGTTATAGCTTCCTTATTTATGGACATATTTTAGTTTTGTTTTGGGCGATGGTCCATCGCTTTTTTGAGTAAAAATTTTAATCATGTTCAATGTTTCAGTCCGTAAAAAATTATCTTAGTAATAAACATGTGCTATATGAGCGAGAAATATATCATTTAACTAAAATAAAATTTGAACGACCTTTTAAATTATTTATTTTGTTTTCACAATATGTGTTGTTTGTGTTCATTGACTCGAACAATTCCATTATTGTTAGGTTTTGATAACGCGCCGTGAACCTATGTTGACCTCAAAGTTATCGGCAGCATGTTATTACACATACGTAATAATATAAGCGCTTTTGTTTGTATTCCAATCTTTTGTAAAAAGGATCATAAATGTCGAATTGTGAATTAAATTTCGAAAAAAGTGTTTGCATTGGCTTGAAAATTATCAGTATTTGAAGAATGTGTGTCTATGTTGGAGTCTTTATTTATGAAAGGTAAGTATACCAGCTCGAACTTTAAAGTAGACCTTCTACCATTATCCAAAGCAATAATTAGGAGAAGAGTAAAAGAAATTAGGTATAAAAATTACGTAGTGATAACAGTGACTCATGGAGACCAGACTGGCACACGCGTAGTTTTGGATATCAGCTAAATGTCTATAATTGCGATATTATTGCTACCAGCGAATATTTGAATGAAACCTCAAATGTATTCGAAGCTTAATATTTTAGAATGACGAACAGTTTGCTTAAAAGTTTGAATTATAATCTTAGTTTTTCTATATGTAAATGTTTATTCACATTTAAATTAACCAGTGACTAAAAGATAACTAATAAGACAAAAGAAGACGTTACAGAGTAGATTGAACATTAATTATCTTCATTAGAACATTTATTGAATGTATATCAAAACCAACAATGTCTTACTGTAGTATGGACTTAAAAAAAAGTTCCTAAATCTATGTTTTACCTTTCTTTCCAGGTGAGGCGCAGTTGCTTTTGTTGGATGGCGACTTCGTTTCGGCCGCTGCCATTTTTTCTTTTTCGGAAGCCATTGTAAAACGGACTTGTCACTGACCGACGGCGCCCGTATTTATGTCTCGACCGCAACGCCTCTCATTACTACCGCCGAAAGATTTGTCACGACATTGGGCACGCGACCGCATCCGAACGCACCAAGAACATAGATAATGAGTGATGAGTGATTCCTGATGACTAAATAGCGCCGTAAATAGTTAACCTTATTGCTTTGATTATTGACTTACACTCAAAACGCTAAATCCGCGAACAAATTAAACACGGATTCTCATAAGAAAAATATTTGTATATTGTCAATTTAAAGATTAAAGATCTTGGAAACGATGCCGTGAGGATATTTCGTCGATCTGTGCGATTGAGTTGGAGATGTGACACTTTTTATGTTGTATTTTTACGTGATATGTTAATTAATATTGGATCACGCTGAGTTTACCCCGAGACGTGATAGTTGCATTGCTGTTTGTACAGGTGCCGTCATGAGAATGTTACGCTAATTAAGAAGTTGTTGTAGCTAATCCGTGTTAATAACATGACAAAATAATCTTACTAATTAACAGGCGTAGAAAAGGTCAAAACACTTATTACGCTATTGGTGTATATTTGGATAAGTATTTACTAAAGTGCCTACTTATTTGGTTGCTCAGCATCTATCAAAACAAGTTCAACTATCGTATATTTCGAAATAATTTATTTTCTTGTATGACTATTTATTTTTGGTAGCACGTTATATGTTACTAGGAATATTATGTAGTTTTATTTTTAAAGATAAAAAGAGGAATAAAGATGGGAATGTTTTCATTTCATTGTGCTATAAGAAAATGGATTATGTATGTATACGGTATGTATACTAGACCTTATCAAACAATGTTAATTCCTTTGTCTTGTATGTGCAATTTAAATGTTAACGTTCTTTTGAAGTTACAATAGCTCTTTTACATTACATTATTTTACTTTGTTTTTGGTTTAATATGTAGAAAAACAACGTGAAAGTCTTTAAGAATTGATATTTCATTTACCTTTTTAGAACTTTCAAAAAAATCATTTATTTAAAAAAAAAAAAACACAACAAAGGGATCTTTGTTGCTGTGCAATTGTCGATTGAATGGAGCTTGCAAATTTTGAATGTGTATAATTTTATTTATGTTTGAAAATCGACTTTAATTCGTTTATTCTACTCAACTGCCTGATTTTTATAAAAATATTTCTTAACGCGTAGTTAAATAGTATTTTATTTGTAGTGTGTTTATAATTGTAGTAAAACATTTAGTAGAATCTTTTAAATTTAACCTTATTTTAGAAGAACACACAAAGGATATTGAGAGTAATTAAACACAGTATTTATATAAAAGCTACACATACAAGCCGAAGCAAGAAAATATTACTTAATCTGGATTTTTCCTTATAATATCAAGGTCTTAACACCGTTTCTAAAAAAAGTCTTATAAAAATGTGAAAGTACTATTCATATCTGGAAAATCACTGTTATGATAAATATAGAGCACTATTTTTAACCAAGCGTAAATAACTCTGTTAAAGCAATTATTTATATGAAAGCTACTGTTGTTTTTGCTTACTACCAGTAGCAGTGGTGCGCTCTATTTGAATTCGAATGTTAATACCATTCAATATACTTACTATTTAACATGATTTTAACTATTACCATCTAATAGTGTTGATAGCATTTTTAAACACTGTAAACCTAAGGTTAGAATGGTTTGAAATGACAAGAGCTACGATCGGCTGAGTACACACATAACCTGTCAATGGATACGGTGGATATTCTAGACGTTACGTAAGCGAGGATGTTAGTTAACCTGTGTGAGTGTGGTCAGGTATATAGAGGGCGCGTGCAGCTCGGAGCGGGCGAGTGTACGCGTGCGGACGCGCGAAGTTCGCGTGCGGCGCGCGTTCGTGTCGCGCGCGATGATGGCCGGCTCGCCGGAGGCTGCGGGATCGATGCGGGCGGCGGGCGGCGGCGGAGTGCAGGAGCCGGGAGGCTGTGCCGCGCCCCGCACCGGCGCGTCTCCCCGCGCACGCGCCCCGTAGCTCGCGGCTTCCAGCGCCGCCGCGCCCTACACTGCCTTAGGTTCTCCGCACAATTTTTGCCCTGGTATCGCCTCGCTTCATTCACTTAAATTTGGAGGCACTAGGGTGGACTAGAGTAGAATGACTCTCATGATTTAGTTGATTACAAGTCAGGTCAGATTATTGGGGCAACAACTAGGGTGACAAAGTCGATAATGAGACGTTGGCGAAGTGTCAGCCTAAAGTACAAAACCGCATCCCGGTCATTTTTCTGTGCGATAGTGAGGAAATACCATAGTAGATGCTATGACGATGCTTTGCAATGTGCAGTTTTAGATAAACGTAGACGTCAGGCGATGTCTACGGCACGGAGGAGATACGTGTGCGGCGACCCTTATAATTCCCTCTACGTCCCGTGCTGATTTACGATAGGCTACGTCTTATAATGACGTTTTTATCTCTCACTGCGGATGACGTTACAAATCCAACTGGCTTAAATATGTTAGCGTTATAAGAAAATTGTTGTAAAGTTTTAAAAATAGCTTTATTGATGAAGTTACATATATTAAATTTTAAATCAGAGGATGACAAAACAGTAGTTTGTTTGGTTGCAGCTTTCTTCCCATCTATGTACTGGTGACTGGGAATATTTCAAGTTACAAGTGGGTCAGTGTGCCTTGCGTATTTTTGCTGAGAAAAAATGTAGTGTGACCACCCACTGTCAGATAGAACCATAAGCTTGTGTTTCTACTACATACGCAATAAAATGTGGACAGCTATATTCGCGTTGCGGTGTGTAAAAAAAATTACTTCCAATATGTATTTACGTGTCATTAAAAACGATCACATTCTAAATTTAGTTTTGGGTCGTCTTCATATTTTTTTTCTCACCCAGGAATTTATAATTAATCTATCTATATCTCTATATATAAAAATGAATTGCTATTCGTTAGTCTCGCTAAAACTCGAGAACGGCTGGACCGATTCTGGTCTTGAATTATTTGTGGAAGTCCAGAGAAGGTTTAAAAGGTGAAAAAATATGATTCCTTTGATGTGTCCCCCGTCGGACGGTTTCTTTTTGTTTAAGTTTTTTTTATACAAAAGTATAGGTCTTTTATTTATCGATTGAGGCACTACGAAGTCTGCCGGGTCAGCTAGTAAGTAATAAGTAAAATATATGACATATAATAAAAATTAATTTAAGTAAGGTAATAAATATAAACCCGAATTTAAAAACGCAGATTCGGTTACGTCAAGGTAGAAAAAAAATTATAAAACTCGAGAGCAATACTTTTTTTTTAAAAGTACTCTATCCTCCTATTTGGACGCCTGAAAAGATGTATACAAATTTACCTTACGATATATATAGTAGTTCGTAAATAACGTTCGCGAAAACGTAATAAACAAACTTGTTTTCGCATTTAAAATATTAATACGTATTTTTAACCATTGAAATTATGGATGGTAAGGTTTCCTTTAAAACGGTGCTATATTTTATTCTTAAGTGCGCCGTTTTGAAAGCGTCAACAAGATGAGGAATCATTGTTACCGCGGTCTGACGTCTCCTGAAGACGAGGCCGTGTCGTGTCTTATCGGGCTTAATGAAGGACCGCTCTCTCGCGCCCCAAAGCCCGTGAGGTCGGTGTTTTGCTAACGCCGCACGAATTACGGACGTTGCTCTATTAGTTTTGTTCATTGCGCGCACGAAAAATATTTTATACAATTCTTTATTACATTGCGAGACGTATTTTTAAAATTGTACATCATCCTTTAGAATTTTCTTTATTTTTATTTTTTTTTATTGCTCTGATGGGTGGACGAGCTCACAGCCCACCTGGTGCTTTTTGATTACTGGAGTCCATAGACATCCACTTCCCCGCTTATTTTACTGGTGGTAGGACCTCTTGTGAGTCCGCACGGGTAGGTACGACCACCCCGCCTATTTCTGCCATGAAGCAGTAATGCGTTTCGGTTTGAAGGGTAGGGCAGCCGTTGTAACTATACTGAGACCTTAGAACTTATATCTCAAGGTGGGTGGCGCATTTACGTTGTAGATGCTATGGGCTCCAGTAACCACTTAACACCAGGTGGGCTGTGAGATCGTCCACACATCTAAGCAATAAAAAAAAATTACAACGGCTACCCCACCCTTCAAACCGAAACGCATCACTGCTTCAGGGCAGATATAGGTGGGGGGTGGTGGTACCTACCCGTGCGGACTCAGATGATGGCCTACCACCAGTATTTATGCAAATTATAAGTATGGAAGTCACGTAGTTTCAAACAGTGAATACTATTTTAATTTAATAATTAATCTATAGAGGGAACCGATGCTCCGATACATGTAGTTACAATTTTCCAAACTATCTAAAATACGCTTGTTAATATTCTAATTGTGACAGTGAATTTGTTTCTGTTTTTTACGGTTTCACGTCTTAATTATTCAATCGATCGTCATGAAAATTAGTGAACACGTTTGCGTCGGTACAGAAAAGTATAAGATAATTTTAGTAAAGATACATACTTTTATCCTGAAAAAGTATTGTACCCAAGCGATACATTTTTCTATATTAATGCGAGCGGAGCTGCATTTAAAAGGTTTTAATTAATCTATTAGAAATGAATTCAATCGATGGCGTGTTCGAAGCGAACGAGTTAAGATTGCCTATCTGCATATTTTTAGTATTTATTTGTATTTAATCGTATGTAAGTCTATCTTACATTGTATTTATTTGCACGTGTGTATATAAGTATATATTTTTATGTAAGTTTATTAAGATATAACACCGTCCATGCTAATTTGCTTATTCCTCTACCTGCAAGGTTGCCTGGAAGAGAAGGCTTTAGCGATAAGGCCGCCAATTTATATCACCGTCTATAATAATAATAATATAAAGCGTTATATTATTATTATTTATTATATAACTCTTTATATTATTTATATATTTTTTATATTATTTATATTATTTAATATAACTCTTTATATTATTATTATTTATATATTTGATGTAGTCGTTTATTTAAAAAATGTGTATAAACCATGAATACATATAAACCATTGTACCATTCCATCATACTATTGTGACATCCTTAAGAGATAATATGGGCTCATGAAAATATATATGGTCAAATTGTATTAAAGTATAATTTAAGGGCATTAAGCTTGTCCTTTACTTAACGAGAGTCGTTTCCGTGACCTCATGTTGTATCGTAAACACGCATTGGCGTTTTATTGGGAAAGGTACGATAAAATGCTTTGGATATTTGATCGATGTAGTTTGAATAGGGACGTTGACGATTTCGGTGTATTCGTCCATCGAAAATTTATGTTATCCAAATTCTGAAAGAACCATCCATGGATTTTTAATTCATTCAGATATTAATAAGTTTGAGAACTTTTAAAACTAATTGGTGAGGTCTCAATAATTTTATAACGCACAAAATATCTTTTGACGTTATTGTAATTAGACGCGGAAGTTCGAGTGAGAAGGCAATATTTAAAATATTAATTACATTTAATTTACATTTTTTTTTATTGCTTAGATGGGTGGACGAGCTCACAGCCCACCTGGTGTTAAGTGGTTACTGGATACCATAGACATCCACAACGTAAATGCGCCACCCATCTTGAGATATAAGTTCTAAGGTCTCAAGTATAGTTACAACGGCTGCCCCACCCTTCAAACCGAAACGCATTACTGCTTCACGGCAGAAATAGGCAGGGTGGTGGTACCCACCCGCGCGGACTCACAAGAGGTCCTACCACCAGTATACAAGAGGTACATAAAGTATACATCAAATTTTTTATTTGGAACTAATTTTCATGCTGTTTTTCTTACAGCTTTTTTAATATTGATGTTTTCTGTATATATAAAATCCACAATGATGGATGATAATACTGTTGATGGTTTTTTTTTTCTTTCAAGGCATACACGGACTACCGGATGAGTGAGTTATACAGTTGAGTACTTAATTATTGTGTTTCTCACTACATCATACACCAACATCAGTTGATTATTTAAATGTAAAAGTTAATATTACACAAAAAGAATTGGTACTTTTTTGTTTTAAAAATATTTTGAAAGTTTGATAAACGTTTCGAAGCAGAGGGAATTACTCGTTTTATTTACAATATATTTTTAGTTAGTTTAACGGAAGCAATTTCAGAAATGTCTATTATCTGAAGTTGTCACATCTCTTGTATTGTTCATTCTTACTATTCCTATAACATTATCATAATTAATTTTAATCAATCGGAATTCTAAAATTTTTAGCTAACAAACCTTAACCTAAACCTTCAATCTTGCTATATTGGTTATGGATCTTGTTATGTTCTATTGAGTGTGTGTTTCTAGATTTAAAAAAAAGCACAAGGTTTTATGGGTGGAGAACTTAGAATATAATATATTTAAATTAGCAGTCATTGTAGATGGGCATTCAAATAGAACTGAATTCAAATTTAAGCTAGGGTGGAGAACTTAAAATATAATAAAATATATTTAAATTAGCAGTCATTGTAGATGGGCATTCAAATAAAACTGAATTCAAATTTAAGCTAGGGTGGAGAACTTAAAATATAATATAATATATTTAAATTAGCAGTCATTGTAGATGGGCATTCAAATAAAACTGAATTCAAATTTAAGCTAGGGTGGAGAACTTAAAATATAATATAATATATTTAAATTAGCAGTCATTGTAGATGGGCATTCAAATAGAACTGAATTCAAATTTAAGCTAGGGTGGAGAACTTAAAATATAATATAATATATTTAAATTAGCAGTCATTTTAGATGGGCATTCAAATAGAACTGAATTCAAATTTAAGCTAGGGTGGAGAACTTAAAATATAATATAATATATTTAAATTAGCAGTCATTGTAGATGGGCATTCAAATAGAACTGAATTCAAATTTAAGCTAGGGTGGAGAACTTAAAATATAATAAAATATATTTAAATTAGCAGTCATTGTAGATGGGCATTCAAATAGAACTGAATTCAAATTTAAGCTAGGGTGGAGAACTTAAAATATAATATAATATATTTAAATTAGCAGTCATTGTAGATGGGCATTCAAATAAAACTGAATTCAAATTTAAGCTAGGGTGGAGAACTTAAAATATAATATAATATATTTAAATTAGCAGTCATTGTAGATGGGCATTCAAATAGAACTGAATTCAAATTTAAGCTAGGGTGGAGAACTTAAAATATAATAAAATATATTTAAATTAGCAGTCATTGTAGATGGGCATTCAAATAGAACTGAATTCAAATTTAAGCTAGGGTGGAGAACTTAAAATATAATAAAATATATTTAAATTAGCAGTCATTGTAGATGGGCATTCAAATAGAACTGAATTCAAATTTAAGCTAGGGTGGAGAACTTAAAATATAATATAATATATTTAAATTAGCAGTCATTGTAGATGGGCATTCAAATAGAACTGAATTCAAATTTAAGCTAGGGTGGAGAACTTAAAATATAATATAATATATTTAAATTAGCAGTCATTGTAGATGGGCATTCAAATAAAACTGAATTCAAACTTAAGCTATAACGAGAAGGCAAATAAACCAATAAACAATATGGCTTTTAACTTTTAATACGAAATAAATACAGACACAATATGGTTACGTAATTTATAGAAAGATAATGAAATACAATGCAAACCGACCTTCCGTCGAAGGCACGCTAAGTTGGAGCTTCCATAGCGGTAGTAACAATACACAATGGGTCTCTTCGCCGGCTTAAATAGCCCCAGAGGTCACCCCTATTGAATTTTTAATAGACGTTTTATCGTAATCCCTCTCGAATTCGGATAAGTAACAAGATCAACCGATCATTGAGCGCTATAACACGTCCTTCTTCAAATGAGATTTTAAAAGAGTTCTCAGCATTAAAAATCATCAGGCTGTATGTACCATTGTCATTTCCATTGTCTAAGAGCAACGATGGCCGAAGCTGGTAGGCTATGTGCACATCTGCTAAAAGTAATAAAATAATTGAGAAAAAAAAAAACAGGTAAGCATTCTTGTTTTCCAATTTACAATATAATTGCAATAAAAATTCAAATCAATACATCATAAGACGTGTATACTTATTGATTCTATATTATTTATTTAATGTATCGTTAACCTCGTCAAATTTCCGCACCACATCATTGATATACTCGCATTGTTAAATTTATGAAATGACATAATACCGAACATAAATTACGGCTGATATATATAAGTACGTTGTATTTAGATAAAAGTTTTTGTAACATGATACAAAAAGAGGTCGTCTTTTTATTTTTAAATGGAGCATGATTCTCAATATGATAACCGAACAATTAAATGAAAGACGATTTTCTGACATAATGGAAAAATTAAAATTTTCCAATAGTAAAAATTAAACTTGCAAACGTTCTAGGCATTCTTATGGCGGTGGAGCCCATTCGCTTATATTAAGAGACCCATTACCATTAGGAGCATTCCGTAAAAGAAATGGCTTTTTTATGTATAATCATAATGTGAATAGTCTTTTGATACGAAACTAACGAGTGGGGATGTGAGATTCCTATCCAATTTATCTGCTTGGTAAGATTTTTCATTATGTGTATTTTAACATGATATTTTTTGGATATATTCACTGCCCATCTTTGCATTAAGCTGGTCATCGGAACGCATAGAGCTTATAATTAAGGACATGAGGTGCAAGTGTCAATCGTATTATGATAATGTTCAAAATCGGGTTATAAAGTTCCTTTGCTGTATACATGTAGAAAATATGATGACAGTGCCAAACACAATATCACGGAGTAGCGCAACTCACTTTGAAATATGAGGTGCTAGTGTCAATAGTTTTATTATACAACGTCTGCTCCACCCTTTAAACAGCAATGCATGACTGCATCGTGGCATAAATAATCAAGAAATTTGTGCCTACTCTTGCGTGCTTACAATACGCCCTACTACCAGTGAGTAGAGTAGTACAGTTATTCCTGAACCCGCGCTTGGTATATATTTATTTTATTCACCATGTATCGCCTCACGATTATAATTCCAAGTCGCATCACTCGTAACCATGCGTTATGTATATTTGTAGTTGTAGTTTTAGATATGGGTCTAATCTTTTGGATATAAAATTTGCTAGAATTATGATTATCGATTTGCTTTCCATAAATCGTCAGTATATTTAATCACTTTATGGATGTAAAGGATTTTATATGGAGATAAGTATTTTATTGTACAGATAATTCCGTTGTGTGGCCTTTATAGAAATTTGATAAAATCGTGGGAATTTTGTGTTTATTTCGACATTGTTTCCATCGACACGAACTGCAAACTTTTTATCATTCGGATGATATAATGGCTTTGTTGACGAGACGAGTGTTTCGAAGATGGATCACTTGTGATCAGACAACTTTTATAACATGTTTATGTTATTTTTAACTGTTGAAAGTAGGTGAAATTCAAAATATTGACGGAATCTCTATCTCTGAATAGTAAAGTTGAGAACCAAAATTAGGCCAATAATGGTGAGGCTTCCCCGTTGAGCGCGGTGTTCCACAAGAGTAACCTAAGCCCTCTGCTGTGGAACATTCATCGGCTACGACTGGGTTCTGCGGGGCTTCCCGGCGGATCTTTTTCCGGGCCTGCGACACGCTCGTCGTGGGCCCGGGGTAGTATGTATTTCATTTAGGTAATTCAATCAGTTATCACGTGACCTTTTTTGAGTTCTCAGAACTCAGGATCTGTCAGGGTCATCCGTGGTTATCGCACCATCTCCTTTGAGGCGGCGTGTGTACTGGCTGGGACGCCGCCTTGGGTTCTGGAAGCGGAGGCGCTCGCCGCTGACTATAAGTGGCGGGCTGACCTTCGTGCCCGGGGCGTGGCGCGTCCCAGCTCCAGTGTGGTCAGAGCGCGGAGGGCCCAATCTCGGCGGTTCGTGCTGGAGTCATGGTCCAGACGGCTGGCTAATCCTTCGGCTGGTCGTAGGACCGTCGAGGCGATTAGCCCGGTCCTTGTGGATTGGGTGAATCGTGACAGAGGACGCCTCACTTTCCGGCTCACGCAGGTGCTCACTGGGCATGGTTGTTCCGGTGAGTTCCTGCACCGGATCACAGCCGAGCCGACGGCAGAGTGCCACCATTGTGGTTGCGACTTGGACACGGCGGAGCACACGCTCGTCGCCTGCCCCGCATGGCAGGGGTGGCGCCGTGTCCTCGTCGCAAAAATAGGAACCGACTTGTCGTTGTCGAGTGTTGTGGCATCGATGCTCGGCGACGAGGAGTCGTGGAAATCGATGCTCGACTTCTGCGAGTGCACCATCTCGCAGAAGGAGGCGGCGGGGCGCGTGAGAGACGCACAATCCCGCCGCTGTCGAGCGGGAGCCAAGGAGGCGGATCTCGCCCAAGCCCTGGCCCTCTAAGTGTTTCGGGTCCCCCTCACATGTCGGTCTGGGGACCGGCGAGGGGGGCCTAAGAAGACGACGTGCAAGCTGCTCTGCACACGTTTTACGCAAGAGCATCCGGGTGATGGAAGGCCAGCTATCCTCGACCCACGCTGGTTCTGGCCCAGCGGGGTATTCCGTAGGGTAACCCACTCTAACCGGCGCCATCTATATCTGGCTGGTGGTCGTGGCGCCGACGGCCGCCAGTCCGGCGTCCCGAGGGGGAGGGTGATGGGAGAGATGTGCTCCGCACTAAGCGCTTCACTTTCCCCCCTTTGCCTTGTCATGAGTTCTGTCCCATGCGAGGTTTGGACGTTGGTTGTTGAGCGACAGGAGGTTTTAGTCAGTTCGACTCTGACATACCCCGCCCAGTATCCCCAGAAAAGGGCGGAAGTATGGCGATTTCCTCCTGACCAAAAAAAAAAAAGGCCAGCGCCACTATCGCGTTTGCCGCGTTCTTGTACAATTATCGATTTTCGAAAGCAATCCGAAATTGTTGGGGATATAACGATAATTTATACATTAATTAATAATATAGTGTTTTCCCCCTTTCATGCGTTAAACTTAATTTTCGAACACACCGTTTTGAGAGATAAATGTGATCCAACTTATCATTTACCTAACCTCGACCTAGATAATACAGATTGTTTGTTACATGCCAAAGAGGACTTAATTAAAGCGATATTACAGGGACAGTACCTATTTAGCGGAGAAAAACGTATTTAGTGTGCGCACTCAATTTGTACCACTAGTATTAATACGTTTACTTCTTTGTGGGTACTGATTGGTGTTGCGGTATCTTGTGGGCCCGCACGGGAAAGTATGTGCCTATTTCTGCCGTGATGCAGTAATGCGTTTCGGTTTGAAGGTCGGGGCATTCGTTGTACTGTAAAAACGGAGACTTGTAACTGAGACAGCATTTACGTTATTGATAATTATAATAGGCTTCGGTAACCACTTTTTTTTTGTTTTTTTTTCTTATAGCCTTGAGAGGCTATTTCAGCTTCTCCTTGAAGTGTAGGTGAGTTCACAGCTCAAGCCGGGAGTTTTACTAACACTGGCCCTAGCAAGAGCAGTGCTTCGCAAAATCTACCACCGGATCGGAAACGGGACCCACTAAGAAGATCCGGCGAGAAACTCAGTGGGCTGTGTTTATAGGTTAATTTACTCGTAGAGCCCTTCGTAGCGAGCGATGGGTTCGATGAGGATGGTGACCGGTGCTTGTGGTACCTAAAAGCACCGTTAATGGATCGAGTTAATGCATCGAGGACTGTTTACCATTTGGTCCACAGGATCGGGTATGGACCACAGTACTATCTCAAGTTTTCGGTTTGATGTATTTTTTGAAACACTCTGTATAGCTTAAGTCAATATAAAGTATCATAACTATTACCTTCTTTTTTTTTTTTTATTGCCCTTGTAGGCAATTTTTTGTTTTGACAAATATCTTCTGTGCCATGATAACTAATACTAAACGAACACTACATTTTTCGTGGTCAGAACATAATGACAAATGTAATAATGTTACAATGAATTCGTATTGGACCTGACTAAAAAAACGCACATAGGAAATATTTCAAGGAATAGCTTAATAATTCTTTTTTTATTCCTCCTTTTATCTACGCCGCAGATTTCCTTTCAAGAAGAAAATCTTTCATTTCTTAACGCTTTGTTTATCCCGCTAATACTGAAGATGTTAAATTAGTATGAACAGTCTTTTAACATGGGTCAAAGGATTACAGGGGTCGAACCTGAAGATTTACCAAACCAAGAAATTAATGTTTATCTCAAATCGGCTTATTCAGTAGTATTTATGTAAGCGAAAATAAGGCTCAAAAGTTTGTTTATTGTTTAGATTTTGAAATCTACAGATTTTTTTACTATTTACGTTTGTCTTGTTATTGTCGAAGGTCGATCACGAGTCCGATGGTAATCGCTTCTTGTTTCTCATGGTCATCAGCCAACTCAACCAAATTTTAAGGTGAGTTCATTCCAAAATCGTACCTGTCGGAAGATATTTCCGTGACAATTTTCTTTTGGAACACACTGTGCTATTTTATTATTATTTATTTCTTTTATGTGAGGACAACGGTACTACGAATATGCCCGTGTGTCAAATGTTCCTGTCGTCTCTTTCGGTGACGGGAAAAAATCTTAAAATAAAACATCATTCCTATGTCGGTATTGAATTTTAATCATGTAACATTAATAGTTGTTATTTTACTGTAGTTACTTTTCAGTTATTCGTAAGATATTCCTTTTACATATAATACTATCGCATATCTAAATCACGTCCTGCAATATGTCAATCACATAGTCCGCAGGAAGCCTGATAACTTGGAAAAGTTCATCGTTAACGACTTAATAGAAGGTATAGAGGCCGAAGCCCAAAGCGGTAATCTGACCAGGTTACTTAGCTGTTGGAAATACCAGTGGAAAATACCAGTCCTCTTGTGAGTCCGCACGGCTAGATACCACTACTCCGCCTATTTCTGCCGTGAAGCAGTAATGCGTTTCGGTTTGAAGGCTGGGGCAGCCATTCTAATTATAGTGAGACCTTAGAGCTTATATTTCAAGGTGGGTGGCGCATTTACGTTGTAGATCTCGTCTAACCACCTAAGCAATAAAAAAAGAAAAACGAGACTCTCCATCAGGAAAAATTATAGGATAAGGTGAAGAGAAACAGTGAGAGGACTACAGAAGAGTCACGATGCGTAACAGTGAAGGAATGACGGAGAAGAATAATATTATAATATTTCAAATAAAGAAATAAAACTTATTGGGCTCAAATGAGTAGATCCGATTTATAAGGGCCTCGAACTGAGATGGTTTGGTTATCATCAAATGTTATACTAAACCACAGAAATCTAAACACTATGAACTAGATTTCAATGGAAACTAACTTAAGTCACAAAGGAATGAAATTATGATTATTTGCTAGTTTTTTCTTGGGCATTCATTTTGATATATAGCCACCTGTTATACAGACATTGCTTAATTTGACTACGATTAAGTTGTACAAGAAAAATAATCAGGGAAAATGCCTTAGGAATTATTCAACTACATGAAAAGTCACAGAAGGTGAGTTCATCTTTGAAAATTCTATTGAACCGTAAGCGGGTATTTCAGTTTGTTTATTCATTGCGGTAAGAGTTTAAGCTGATAATATTTAATGTGAGGTCGGTGGGTTGACTAGTGCTTTCCTGTTTATTGGTTGAAGTTAAATGAATTTATTATCCTTGAATTGTGAAATTTGTTTGAAAATTAAGGAATTAATCTCTGTTTATGTACGGCTATATGAGATTGTATCCAAAGCAGGGAGAGACTGGATGACTGCTAAAGATAAGGAAAAATGGAATTCTTTGGAGGAGGCATTTACCCTGAGGGGTCCACATTAGAAGGATATTAAATTGCATGAATAGTAGATTTATTACGGTTACTTAGTAACATAATTGTTAACTACTACATTAGTTAAGCTTTATCTAATTATTGTGTAATCAAATAAAGCCTATTTTTTATTACTATTATTATTATGTACGGCCACTGATTGTTCAAGATTAATTACAGTACATATTTTTCATAATAATATATTAATCTATTCTGTTATTACTAATACAAATTACGTGTTCGTGCCTTTATCTGCGTCTTACATTAATTCCGGTATGTAGGGTTAGGGTGTGACAGTCGCACAATAAAATTGATACTTCAGTCTCGTTTGAAGGTTGGTTGATACAAAAAGCCCAAACGGTGGAACCATGCATAATTCGTTGTTGTTCTAGACCGAGATTTTGCGCGGGCGTTAAAAAAATACAATCTAATAAGATAAGACATCTGGTACAATCGTATCTAGCGATGTAATGGTGTTCGAATCCCGCAGGCAGGTACCAATTTTTCTAATGTAATATGTACTTAACATTGACTCCCACGGTGAAGGAATAACATCGTGTAATAAAAATAAAACCAGCAAAATTATAATTTGCGTAATTACTGGTGGTAGGAGCTTTTGTAAGTCCGCACGGGTAGGTTCCACCACCCTGCTTATTTCTGCCGTGAAGCAGTAATGCGTTTCGGTTTGAAGGGCGGGGCAGCCGTAATACTGTTACAACTGTGGGTGGCGCATTTATATTGTAGATGTGTATGGGCTCCAGTAACCACTTAGCACCAGGTGGGCTGTGAGATCGTCCACCCATCTAAGCAATAAAAAAAAATCTGTACATTTCATAGAACTCATATGTCGTGGAATAAAATAATGTTTCAGAAACACAAATTTCTGTATGTGGTAAGTAATGTGAATACCAAAATTCTTTTACGGATTTATAGACTTCGATCGTGAATTGAATCCGAATTGACTTCAACACACAACCACTTGAGCGACGAGGACGTCCAGTATGTGGATATAAATTACCGATTAACCGACTAATCTTATTAGCTTGAGTTACATACTTAAATCTATTCATGCAATGGATTTTTTCGACGTAAATTACGCCAAAATCAAGACGTCCGCTTTCCTTGAATACACATATATCAGTTAGCAATACAATAGTTTATAACTTTGCCGTAATATTGTGATCATCAAGATAAAAAAATGCTTTTTGAAGTTATACTTCTTTAGGCGCGTTACGAAAAATTGATGAGAGTGAAATTTTACGATGCGCGCGCACCGTGACACAAAATTAACAGAAATGAAGTTGCCCACTAAATCGCTCATTACAATACGACCGACGTAACTTGGCGAGTCTGAATATAGCCACAGGTGAACTTTCGCGCATGTACACTCGTAAAAAAAGTGTTATTAGCATTAATTTTTTAGTAATATAAATAATAAATTTATCTATACTAATATTATAAAGAGGAAAGATTTGTTTGTTTGTTTGTTTCGAATAGGCTCCGAAACTACTGGACCGATTTGAAAAATTCTTTTTCCATTAGAAGCCGACATTGTCCCTGATGAACATAGGCTACTTTTTTAAAAAAAAATTTATTTTATTTTTTTGGTTTCATGTGTGTTTTAATGTTTCCGAAGCGAAGCGAGGTCGGGTCGCTAGTTATTTAATACAATTCATACTAAATATTATTAAATTATGAACGTTAATTATTTATTATGTAATATTTAAAAAAAAAGAAATTAATTTAATAAAAATAAAGTGTAACTTCTTACGCACGTACATAAGTACACGCACCCTTTTTTATTGAAAAGTTAAAAAAAAACATATTAATTTAACTACGCGTTTCGTTTGAATATCTTTTCTGAACAATAAAACGACAAGACTCATAAAACTGTCAAGTAAAACAATTACACATCAGCATTCGTTGCTAACACGAGCGGGATATATTGTTTACATTACTGTCATGTTATGATTTGTGAGTCCATGCGTTTGTTTTCCCTGTACTGAGTGAAACACGAGCCCAAAGCACCGGGGCACAAGAGGATTACGCGACCTTCATGATGAAACGAAATTATGTACTTATTTATAAATACGCAGTTCCTTCGCATTGTTGTTGCTTTGCACTAGCTTAAGACCAGAAATCAAATGACGGGCTAATTGATTGTTGGAGCCGTTAGTTTTATGACTTTTTTTTTAAGTTGGGTGGACGCGGTCACGGCCCATCTAGTATTAAGTGGTCATCGGAGCTCATAGACAACAACAAGGTAAGTGCCGCCACGAAACTTAAAACATGAGTTCTAAATCACAGTTCTAAAGTAAAACGTCTGCCCATCCTTTCTAACCAGAACGCATTATTGGTTTGCGGCCGAAATAGTCAGCGTAGTGGTACGTACACACAGTTCGAATTCACCAGACTCCCTACCACCAGGATTTAAATATAGCGGTAAATTTAGTCTTTGTGAAGCGTATGTCCTCGTCGTTGAAGTCGTCGTGGCCTAAAGGACAAGACGTCGACGGACGATTTTCGAATCCCAGGCGGGTACCAATATAACAAATATTCACGATTGTCTTCCAAGATGAAGGAATAACATCGTGTAATAAAAATCAAACCCGCAAAATTATAATTTGCGCAAGTACTGGTAGGACCTCTTGTGAGTCCGCACGGGTAGGTACCACCACCCTGCCTATTTCTGCCGAGGCAGGCTATTTGGTTTAAGTGACATTTCGCTTAAGACGCGACATTTATTTCTGTAATTAAAAATGCGTTTTACTTGGTATTAGCATTAACAATTCGATGTTTTTAATTGAACTTAAATTAAATTTACTGCATTCGAATAGTTGAGGTAGTTTTTTTATTATGATATTTTTTCCAAATTTTAAACATGGCCATCTTGTAAAGTCGTAAAAATGTTGCTTAAGCCAACCAGCCTTTCACACCTTGATATGTAAGCAAATGTTTAACGTTAAGTACCAAATATCTTTAAGAAAGACATTGTCTTCAAGGTGCCTTCGAACCCAGACCACAAGGTACATGTGGTTGTACAGTGGTACATGGCAGTTTTGTTAATAAATTACTAATATTGTAAACGCGCAATTTCGGATGGTTAACCCGAACATAGTTTATATCCTAAGATAAAACATAGGATAATTTATGTTATGGTAAATGACATGACCCGGACAATCCCGGCTTATTTGCTATAATAAATACGACAGTGGGTACGTGATTTTAGCTACCAACATGAGTACAAAACTGTGGTAGTTAATCTGTTAGATAATGAAAATGAGAGTGAAACAAGGAGACTTTTTGGCGGGAACACGAGGAGTGAAGTTGTGTGTGTGTGCGTGTTTTTTTTTGTCTGTTTAGTATTTCTTCAGGTTTAAATGTGTAGTAACGGTAGTTTATTAGCTGTTTCATATCTGTGAAAGTGCACAAATGTGGGAAAATGTAACTAAGTCCCTGGACGTAACTTCTCGGGTTCCTCCAAAAAGTCCTCCGAAAAAAATCTCAGTAAATGATCACCATTTTACTGAGATTGTATTTCATCCCGACTATATTTCATCATATCCCATATTATCTCATCTCATTTAATTTCATACCAGTTAATAAAATTAATGCCCCAAATTAATCATCTTCATTTCATTTCATTTCACTCCATATTATCATTTTTCATAAAATTAAGAATATAAATGAAAAATAAGACATGACTTAAAGGTCTTAGTTACCAGGTCATATAATCCCTTAAAAAAGGATTGAAACAAGCAACTCTTTATCTCGAGAAAGCGTAATATATTTCATTGCTTTTTAATAACAAATTTAAGGCGTGTGAAACTGCGAGTCACGTCTAGTACGTATACAAATCAGGAGTCAGCCTATTAAAATAATTTTATTTTCCGTTTACGTCTGTACTTAATTGCCGTTTGGGGACGTTCCCTTTACACCTTGTAATGTAATTATATGTACGTTACAACAATAATAAAACATTATATTTTACATAACAAAAAAAATTACCGTCAAAGGAAACTTCGAGAATTGAGAACATTGTACGGAATTAGCATAACAAATTGAAATCAAAGCACGAGTTCTGAGACGTCATTCGCTAAATAATAACGTCATCGAGATGGGGTGGAATTAAGTTCAGAGCGGCTCCTGTCACAGCAATGACAACTCTCTGTCGTCGCTCGAAGCTAACAAACACGACGATGTCATTTATATTCATGAGTTGTACAACGTAATTCGAAACAAAACATGGCTCGGCCAAAATGTATTGACTCAACACCAAAATTGTATAATTATCTATCTATCTATATATGAGTCTTCTATTATCAAAGGTGGCAATCTGTGCATTTGGACAAAAAAAAATTATTGACATGTCAATACAGATTGATTTGAATATAATCATCTCCTTTAAAGAATACGGTCCAAAACCTGCATTAAATAAAGGTTAATACTTAACCTGTTATTTATCTAAGATGTCGTTCAGAAGAGTTTTGTGACTGCCAATGGAATACAAAGTCAATAATTCGTTTTTCTGATTTACCAATAATTGTCCAAAAGTCACATTGCCGGCTTTGATAATAGTCGACTCATATATAAAAATGAATTGCTGTTCGTTAGTCTCGCTAAAACTCAAGAACGGCTGGACCGATTTGGCTAATTTTGGTCTTGATTTGCGGAGGTCCAGAGAAGGTTTAAAAGGTAGATTTAATATGAAAATGCTCGGATAAAATAAAAATAGTTTTTCCTTTGATGTGTGTTGTTTTAAGTTTATTTTATACATTTCATTTATCGATTGAGGCACTACGAAGTCTGCCGGGTCAGCTAGTGAATAATAATAATGGTAGGCAGCGACTTGGCTGTGCCTCTGGCATTGCTGATGTCCACGAGCGACGATAATTTACCATCAAGTAGGCCGTATGTTCATCTGCCAAGAAAGGCCATAATTTTTTTAAATTCTCATTGACAAGAATACTTGTTTAATGTTAGAAGTTTTATAATTGATTTGAGGTATTTAATGTCGAAAAATCCTGTTGTTAGAAGATCGTTCATGCATTTCAAAGATTAGTGATTACACGCGTGTATTTGTTGGCTATATGATCGTTTGGTACAGAAAAAAAAAACGAAAGTATTCGTATATTCGGAAACAAGCAATTAATGTAGCTTCTACAAGAAGCTAACTTAGTTTTGGGGAAATTAAATTTTGGAAATTTGTCCGTGAAGCAATTATCGAATTTACGAGGACTGTAACGTTTTTTTTTATAGCCACGTCAAATAAACGTTTGGTCTTGCTTCAGAATCAAATTACTCGTAATAAATTTCGCTTTGTATTTTTGTTTGAATGGCAAATAAATTATAAAGCGCTTCTTTTATATTTCATTGGAAATATTATTTGGATAAGCATAACGTTATGAGATTAAAAAGATAAGGAAACTACGTCACAACGTTCAACGTTAAAATTGTTTATTATATGTTGTTTATGTAGATCTCTTTGATGATAACTGATTGTTGGAACTACGTAGGTACGTAGTTCACCTACCTATTCACCTGCCTAGGTGAATGTTTTTAAGAATGTTGTTGAACAACAACATTCACCTAATTGGGTGAATGATCACCTAATTGGGTGAATGATCACCTTTTTTTTTATTATTTTTTTATTGCTTAGATGGGTGGACGAGCTCACAGCCCACCTGGTGTTAAGTGGTTACTGGAGCCCATAGACATCCACAACGTAAATGCGCCACCCACCTTGAGATACAAGTTCTAAGGTCTCCAGTATAGTTACAACGGCTGCCCCATCCTTCAAACCGAAACGCATTACTGCTTCACGGCAGAAATAGGCAGGGTGGTAGTACCCACCCGCGCGGACTCACAAGAGGTCCTACCACCAGTAATTACGCAAATTATAATTTTGCGGGTTTCATTTTTATTACACGATGTTATTCCTTCACCGTGGAAGTCAATCGTGAACATTTGATGAGTACGTATTTCATTAGAAAAATTGGTACCCGCTTGCGGGATTCGAACTCCAGTGCATCGCTTCAACACGAATGCACCGGACATCTTATCCGTTAGGCCACGACGACTTTTATGGGACGACTTTTACGACGACTATTACCTACCTGGGTGAATGTTCACCTACCTGGGTGAATGTTGTTGTCGGCGTGTTCAAATACTACTACTACCACGCTGAAGTAATAGTGTTGTGGTAATCAAAACTCGCAAGCTTAATTTGGGTAGGCATTAGTAATAAGGCAGTTTCTTTTTATTGCTTAATTGGGTGTACCAGCCCACCTTCCCATAGACATCATCAACGTAAATGCCGTCACCTACCTTGAGATATGAGTTCTAAGGTCTCTTTTTTCCTACTTATGCTGATAGCCTTGAGAGGCTATGTCAGCTTACCCTAGCGTGTGTAGGTGAGCTCACGGGGCTCAAACCGGAGAGTTGCTAACACTGACCCTAGCAAGAGCAGTGCTTCGTAGAATCTACCACCGAATCGAAAACGCGACCCACTGAGAAGATCCGGCGAGAAACGCAGTGGGCTGTGTCTGTGGGTTACAAGGTCTCAGTTATTACACTAAAACGGCTGTTCCACCCTTCAAACCGAAACGCATTACGGCTTCATAGTCACCTATTAATTTATGTAAATTACATTCACCCTGAAAACCAATCTCGGAACTGTTTTCACAGCGTAGGTAATTGAATTATATACACAAACAACACCTGAATTTCTGTTCTTTGAAACGATTAGATAATTTTGAAACTAATATATTTTATATCAGTACCGATTGTGTGTTGCTTTATTTTAAGCTTGTGAAAATTTTATAGTCACCAGTTTGTTTATCTATTTTATTAACGGCCATTGATTTTCAACAGAAGCGGGCCTACAGAATGCCCCGACCTGGTGGTATTTGATAATTATTAGGAGTGTAGCCGAAGTCGCTTATCCGTATCTTTTATTTCATAGTGGTATAGGCTAGTAATAAAAGTATATTGGTGTGAGTGTCAATGGTCGTCTATTATAGCCTATATATAAAAATAATAAGAACTTAAGATAGTAGTGGTGCCTTCTATGTGCAAAGAAATTTCAACTTCATTACTTTATTCATATAAATAACTAGCTTTCCGTTTGCAGCTTCGTCCGCGTGGACTATATCTTATATTGTTTGGACAGAGACCATGATACCATTATATTACCATACCATTATAAGCTGTGGGATGAAAGGAAGTCTACGTTCTTGGCCAGAGCTCCATATAATTCTAGACCGAATTTGGTCAAGATCGGATCATTGTGTTTTTTTGCCTATATACTTTTTTAACCCTTTTTTGTGAAGCTAGAACGGTGTACATATTATTTTTCAAAACAAAATGTAGACACGAACGATGCCATGTCCATTGGCAATTCAGTTTGGGGTTAGTGTCGATTTTTATTTTCTTTGCAATCAGCGAACAGTTCGAGTGCTTCATTTTAATTAACACAGAGTGAAGTGACAGCTTCAGCCTTCCACCGAGAAGATTATTATAGTACACTTCAAAGAGTTGTCAGTTAATTAGGGCCCTTTGTAAACAGAGTCGCGATCAAGTGGGCCGAACGCTTTCTACTCGAGTTTCGTCAGTGGTACGGGTTCGGCTGAATAAACACGTAAATTTGTTTTTTGATCCGCTTGGATTAATAGTTACTTCGTAGGATAGTTATATAGTCGTTATTAAGAATGATAGTTATGTTAAGTATGAATTATTTAACATTTTCAATGAACTAAACGCAAAGATAAAGAATAAACTAAGGAAAGGTACCATTAAATTGTTACTGTCATTTCAACCTCCAATTTATGTGCAGTAGTGTACGTAAGATTTTTATTATTTCGGAACTGCAAGATTCAATATATGGATGGTTAAGTTTCCTAATCATAAATGGTCCAAGTGGACTCCCCTTGTACGAGAATCACTTGGTATTCTCATGTTAATGGAATACAATATTTGACTACTAACTAAGGTAATGCTGTTTGTTTTAGTAAGCTATATTTTTCTAAATCCGCCGTGTAAAGAAGTAGTGTTAGCTGGAGACAGCGCGCTGTTAGCAGCTGTTTGCAATTCCATTTCATTTTTTCAGAAAAGTACTCATCTTCAATTTACAGATGGGCCTTTAACGTACGCACGTGACGCACGTACATGTGTATGTACAATATTTTTCTTTAGAAATTTCCTTGATGTTTTTTATCCTCAAGGGTAGATGGATCATACGGCCTACTTCATGGTGAGTAATATTTATAAATGGAAATCAGCAAAGGGGAACTCAAGCCGCTGCCTACGCTTCGTTCGTTTTCATGTATCAGATTTCATTTAAGAACCGTGGTGACAAAAATCATCTCTGACAACGCACTGTTGATGAGTACGGGCACTAAGGGCTAGTTTTCTCTGTGCTGTGTGCCGTATATAAGTTTCTCTCATCTAGACCAAGATGATCTGAATACAAATATACAAACCCATAAACTAATTTATCGCTTTTATTGTATTTCTCGACGAAAATTATTAACTTCTGTAAATTCAAAGTTCAAAATAGTCTGATTGCCGATATGAAACAAGATATGCAATCGACTTTTAGAACAAGTAAGTAACAAACTTGTAGTAGTTCTGAGTCGTTTGTATAGTACGGATTTTGTTCATCTCTATAGTTGCATATAAGATGATGAGATTTTGTATAAATTATCATGTGAATCTTCACATTTCTTACATCGCTTCTTTCTTAATTAACATAATGGTATTCTAAAAATTTTGAAAGCAATCGATGAAAATAAACTTATATACATTTTTAATTGATTTATTGGCTTTGTAGACTGGCGAGCACGTGGTCCACCTGATGGTAACTAGTCACCGTCGCTATTGGACACAAGCAATGCTAGAGCAAAGCCGCTGCCTACTTACAACTTTATTTGCCGTTGGATTACTTTATGTATAAGCACGTTTTCTGGAAAATATTGTGTTTTTAATCAGATGCTAAATGAAGTTCTTGAAAGACGACCACACGCGAGAAGGCACCGCGCAAATAGGTCCCAGGGTAGTCCGACCACGTGATGCAATCTTTAGGAATCCACTATCAGTTTTTAGGGATCTTTTATTTTATGATAGCTATGACATCAGGTCCTGATATCTTTGAGAATGATAAAAAATGGAACTTCCAGCGAACGGGTGTATCTGCTCGGTAGACCGCCGGTCCTATTGTTGAAGTTCAATTCTTAGTACGATTTATGCCTTCGCCGGGCTATTTCTAATCTATGACAGAGTATCGTTTCGCCTTCTAATCAAAAGAAATTGGTACAAAATGATAAGTTTTAAAAGCAAAGTTTCAATCCTATTTTCTCCTTATCTTTTAGCCTTTCACGAGATTTAGCCACTAAAAAATATAAAAATGGTTTCTTTTCAACTTTACACGAAAAAAAATTTACTAAATCAAAAGAAAAGTGTTAACATGCAAAATGAGCATAAGCCGTGAGATGTCAGTTACTATCTCCGAATATCATATACTGTATTTAACATCTTGTGGGTATTTTTCTCTGGGTATTTTTATGACTAATATACTTACTGCTTTCAGAGAGTTTAATGTTCTATAATTTGTCTACTGTACCTGCAACAAAATGAGAATGAATTAATAAAAGCATGAACCCATTATACATATAAGTGTAATTAAGTCGTTTCATTCTGGTCTTCAACGTACTCGTTTGTTCCTTTTACTTGCCCAACTGAAGGGGTTAGCAACTTCGACTACTTCATAGGGGCTTTGAAAACAATCCTGGCTATATAGCCTACCTATAGTGAAGTGCTTACTAATGCCCATTTTTTTTTCTTTTTTTTTTTACCTATACTGATAGCCTTGAGAGGCTATTTCAGCTTCGCCCTAACGTTTGTAGGTGAGCTCGCAGGGCTCAAACCGGAGAGTTGCTAACACTGACCCTAGCAAGAGCAGTGCTTCACAGAATCTACCACCGGATCGGAAACGCGACCCACTGAGAAGATCCGGCGAGAAACTCAGTGGGCTGTGTTTGTGGGTTAATTCGCTCGTCGAGCCCTTCGTCGCAAGCGACGGGTTCGACGAGGACGGTGACCGGGGTAATGCCCATAGACATCTATTAGTCAATTTAACCGCTCATTTTCAAACATTATAACTAGTCAGGTCATAAGTATTGTCACACAGTAAAAACTTTTCTTTTAGAATGCTGGCCATAAAAAAGTTTATTGAATTCGAATTTCGAATTATTCATGAAAATAAAAATGTATACTTTTAGAATTTTACTCATTTTTAAATATGGAGTGGACGCTTAAAGAAGACCGTGTTGCAGTTATTGCGTTGCTTCGTTGCGGTTATGCGTCAAATCAAATTTTTAACATACTGAAAATTTTGAATATAACCAAAAGATTCGTTTATCGTACCATCAAACGATACAATGAAGACTCTAGTGTAGATGACAGGTCAAGAAGTGGTCGCCCTCGGTCTGTTAGGACTCCAGCAGTGATAAAAGCTGTGAAGGCGCGAATTCAAAGAAATCCCAAACGTAAGCAGAAACTGTTGGCCCTTCAGATGGGGTTAAGCAGAACCACGGTGAAAAGGGTGTTAAATGAAGACTTAGGGCTTCGGGCATATCGAAGAAAAACAGGAAATCGTTTGAATGCTCGTCTAATGGACCTGAGCCTGAAGAGATGCCGCGCTTTGTTAAAGCGGTACGCGGGAAAAAAATATCGGGAAATTCTTTTTTCGGATGAAAAAATTTTTACCGTAGAAGAGAGCTACAACAAACAAAATGATAAGGTGTACGCACACAGTAGTGAAGAAGCGAGCAGCCGTATTCCGCGTGTCCAACGAGGTCATTTTCCATCCTCGCTCATAGTACGGTTGGGAGTTTCTTATTGGGGCTTAACAGAGGTACATTTTTGCGAGAAAGGTGTAAAAACGAATGCAGTTGTGTATCAAAATACAGTCCTGATGAATCTTGTGGAACCTGTTTCTCATACCATGTTCAATAACAGGCACTGGGTATTCCAACAAGATTCGGCGCCAGCTCATAGAGCGAAGAGTACACAAGACTGGCTGGCGGCGCGTGAAATCGACTTCATCCGGCACGAAGACTGGCCCTCCTCCAGTCCAGATTTGATTCCGTTAGATTACAAGATATGGCAACACTTGGAGGAAAAGGCGTGCTCAAAGCCTCATCCCAATTTGGAGTCACTAAAGACATCCTTGATTAAGGCAGCCGCCGATATTGACATGGACCTCGTTCGTGCTGCGATAGACGACTGGCCGCGCAGATTGAAGGCCTGTATTCAAATCACGGAGGTCATTTTGAATAAACTTTAGTGTCATAAGAATTTATGTTTTGTTAAGTTCATTTTGGTATATGAATGGTTACATAATGAATAAACTTGTTTCAATTATTTTACATTAAATATGTGACAGAATTTATGACCTGACTAGGTATATCGAAAGCAGTCGACGTCGCCTAAAACACGTCTTTTCGGATCCTCCCGATGAGTTCCTCCCCACTGAGTTTCTCGCCGGATCTTCTCAGTGGGTCGCGTTTCCGATCCGGTTGTAGATTCTGCGAAGCACGGCTCTTCCTAGGGTTCATGTTAGCAACGTCGTCAGGTTTGAGCTCCGCGAGCTCATCTAATAGTTAAGGCTACGCTGAAGTAGCCTCTCAAGGTATCAGCTTAGGTAGGAAAAAAACATTATATATTTTAGCGCGAACTAGCTTTACGGTCTGGCTTGAAGAGTAGGACAGTCATTGTATGTGTAATTGAGGTTTAGACTTCAATCTCAATACGGGTGGCAGCATTGATGTTGTGAGGCCTATGGGTTCCAGTAACCCTTCAGCAGGTCCACCGTGAGCATGTTTACATCCAATAATATTAATAAATAAATGAGGTAAGTCTCAATTAGATTCGGTGACGGCTATCTCGCACATCAAAGCTGTACACATTATTATTTATATATATACAAATACTTATACATTATTTGTAATGTTACATATTATGAAGTCCGAATAAACTTAAGAAAAATGCTTAGAGGAAAAAAATCGGTATAGTTGGCAAATTTAGTTGTAATTCTAATAAAATGAAAGAGTAACGTTCATTGTATCAGTTAACAACAAATACCATATCTACAAAGTTTTTTACTTTTATAATTGAATGAATTATTGCCAAAATTACTATTTAAATGACAAAATAATCGTATTATCTCGACGCTATTTATGACCACTTTAGATAAAATTAATCTTTTCTGCTTATGGGTTTTCTGTATTTTTTATCGGAGCTCTATCTATAACGAAGATAACAAAGTGATAATTGGCGATAAATAATTAATCTGTCTGTTAATTTTCATTTACCAAAACAGCGCAGGGTTTTTCCAATACTATGAATTTGATATATCTACTTGTGTTGATTGATTGATCTACTTGATTCATAGTTTTTTTGAAACGAAGCTCCTCATGGGACGATGCGGAGGGGTACCTTAACCGGGAAAAAACGTCCGTAACGTAAGATTTTTATTAGCAATGCCACACAGTGTGCGAGCTAACTTTGTAATAGCGTACAAATTAGTAATGCACACAGTGTACGACTTAACTTTGTAATAACGTACAAAAAAATAACATATTTTTTATCATTCATTGACCACGATCTCAGAGCGTTCGTTTGCGCAATAAACTAACTCTTATACAAACAACTGTGAATGAAGTGTACCATAAGTTCGTACGTTACCGAATAACCGTGGTTTGTTGCGAAATCTCCAGTTTTATTTCTTTGTACCTCGAATAGAACTTAAAATTAATATTTTTATAATAAAGACATTCGTTCCTATCCGGTGTCCCACGACACCACACATCTTTTTTTACAACAATAACACTAAATAATCTAGAGAATCAATGATATAAAAGTACTTTTATTAAGTATTTAATTGTACATTTGTACATTTAGGTACTGTTGTAATGAAAATTTTGATCATGTTTCCTTTAGCAGTTACCTACCTACCTACCTACTACTAACTAATTTAAGTAAAAACTATTATAGAAATAAAGAAAATAAATACACCATTGATTTTAAAACAAAGCTTTTTTGGTTATTATGTAGGTATAAGTGTAATTTTGATTCAATAATCATTTTATAACAAGCATCTAAAACTATTTTATAAGTCTGTCTCTTCTGTTTAGTCGTTGAAAGAGGTAAACTGATTCTGACGCGAATTTTCTTAGCAGGCGAAGAACTTCTGAAATAATGTCTTGGGCTATTTTTATTTCTGAAATACTAAACAGTCTTGAGTGAAATCGAAAAACCGTAAAAAGATGGTGCTACCGTCGCATGTTACGCATTAGTTGGACGCAGAGGGTCAGGAACGAAACCGTGCTTCAGCGCGTTCATATGTCCCGGAAAATGTTGCCTGCTATAAAAAAGCGCAAGATAGAGTATCTCGGCCATGTGCTCAGGAACGATAGATCCTGCTGCAGCTGATAATTATGGGCAAAGTGGACGGAAAGAGACGTGCTGGGCGAAGAAAAAAGTCATGGCTCCGGAATATCCGGGAGTGGACCGGTATTACCTCCGACGAACAGCTGTTCCGGCTGGCTGCTGACAGAAAGGAATACAGAAAGCTAACGGCCAACCTTCAGGATTGAAGAGGCACTGGAAGAAGAAGAAGAAGTAAAAAGATTGGTTGCACTGTAAATAAAAATTTGGCACTATTCTTAATGCTTTTGGTGCTGAGCTTATTATAACATATTTTGCAGAAAAACTTTAATAGAACAGTATAGCATGTAATAATTGTTTTTTTTTTTGCCTTTGTAGGCAGACGAGCATACAGCCCACCTGATGGTGAGTGGTTACCGTCACCCATGGACTTCAGCAATGCCAGGGGCAGAGCCAAGCCGCTGCCTACCGCAAGTAGTATTCAGACTAGTATTAGTTTTCAAACTATTTGGTTATCTGTGTCCAGTTCTCTTTTAATGTTATTGATAGTGATATTTGAAAACAATTATTAGGAAGTTTAATAAAATCAAATTAAAATTACGTATTATTAGATAAAATAGTTTGAA
Source organism: Bombyx mori (assembly GCF_030269925.1). Lineage (NCBI taxonomy): Eukaryota > Metazoa > Arthropoda > Insecta > Lepidoptera > Bombycidae > Bombyx > Bombyx mori. The sequence continues at coordinate 14,322,066 of NC_085111.1, forward strand.
TTAAATTTTCCTTAGCTGATATAATGTTGTGACGATAGATCAGCGTCGACAAACAACTTATTGATATATGATATCCATAACTTAGATAAGAAAATTCATGTTTTTTTATCTTGTACTTTATTTCGATACTTTCAAAGTCAAATTAAAAAAGAGTTTCTAAACGTTTAAAAATTAACATGGTTACAGTGCCCAAAAATGGCTCGTCAATCATTTCATGCTTGGAATTTAATTTCTGCTTTCTTTTTTTGTAAAATAGGGCTAAACTACAATCAGAGCGAGATGTGTAGTACAATAGACATAATTCGAACCCCTATACAGTTTCCGAACGACCTTATTACGAGAAGCTACCGTGCTACTGAAACGACCCAGAGGTAGGTCGCCGCTTGGCCTATATTTTCTCTTTTTCCTCGCAATTCATATTCGCATGCGCTCTCTCTCCGTAATGACGTCATAACGCAACCCAACGTGAATATGTGTGCGTGTATTCAAACGCTCAGCCTGGATGTGCGTTAGTTCTGATGATTATTATGCTTCAATGAACCTCAGTTGAAAGCGTCATTGAAATTATTAGCTATGCATTTTGGGTAATTCTGACCTAATTAAATTATTTTGACTTTTTTTTTTAAATAGATTATTTTCTTAAATGTATATTTTTTATTTGTTAGATGGCTGAACAAGTTCACTGGCCGGTTTAAAGTGGTTACTGGAGCCCATAGACAACTATAACGTAAATGCCGCCACCCGCCTTGAGACAAGAGTCCTAAGGTCTCAGTTGTAACAGTATGACGACGGCTGCCCCACCCTTCAAACCGAAACGTATTAATGCTTCACGGCAAAATAAGCAGGGTGGTGGTGCCTACCCGTGCGGGCTCACAAGACGTCCTACCACCAGTAATTTTTCAAATTAAATTTTTTGCATGTTTGATTAATATTACACGATGTTATTCCTTCACCGTGGAAGTCAATCGTGTACATTTGCTAAGTACGTATTTCATTAGAATAATTGGTACCTGCCAGCGTGATTCGCGAACACCGGCACAGTCGCATTGCTAGATATAAATTTTTTATTTTATTTTTATATTTCTTAGATGGCTGAACAAGTTCACTGGCCGGTGTTAAGTGGTTACTGGAGCCCATAGACATCCACAACGTAAATGCGCCACCCACCTTGAGATACAAGTTCTAAGGTCTCAAGTATAGTTATAAAGATAGATATAAATGCAACGGGCGTCTCATTCTTTAGGTTACGACAACCAACTAGCGATAATACTACACAGTGAAATACGATAATTGCTATATATATTTCATATATTTTGAAACTGACAAACGGAATTAATATTGTATGTCTTTTTCTCATATAACGTTTCAAATGAAGCGCGTTCTTCTGTATTTCCTGTTCGTAGTCTATGTGAATTAAATTGAATTTGTCGTCGACCCGCTTAGATGCTTTTCAGGATTAGTAAATAGTCAATCTATCATAATTTATTCGTTATCGATATTATCGTTATTCTCATTCGATAAGTTCACCTTCCTACCTATCTTCATTTTTTGGTCATTGGTTATTCAGTCGACGTGTCAGGGCTGGAGCGTGGTATGTGGAAAAGAGTTTGATCTACTAAACAACCGCACTGTTATTTCCCCGCACCGAGGAACAATTCAGAAAGAGCGAGAGGAACGCACGCAACTGGTTAGAGCAAATTCCCCCAGGTCATCTTAGGAGAGAGATCACAAGGGCAGCAGTCGTCGCAGCCCCGACCATACGGAGTAACTAGCGAACGTTTGCTTTGCGTTCTTGAGAAAGGACTACCTAGTACGAGTAATTGTTTTGATACACAAAATATATAAAATTCTCTTGGTTACCTTTTTTTTGTGGGAAACGCGACCTATTGAGAAGATCCGGGTAAAAATTCAGTGGGCTGTGACTATAGGTCAATTCGCTCGGAGGACGGTGACTGGTGCTTGTGGTACCTAAAAGCATCGTTAATGGATCGGGAGCATCCGTAATGACGTGTAATGGTTACCAGTGTAAGTATACGTCAAAGGGAAGATCTTCCAACGAGCGGGTGATATTGCTCGGTAGACCGACGGTCCGTATGTTATTGTTCGGAACTTGTATATGCAAGCTTATCTTGAAAATGTCGTAAGCGAGATTCAGGCATCTGTCAAATATGTATGTTGTATGATGGTTACCGCCACACCTGTTTAGGTAGTAATATCTATATGTATGTGAGTTCTACCTTTCAAATATAATGTATTGTTTCGCGGCGGAAATAAGCCGGATACTGTCTACCTTATATATCCGTGTGCACTCCACAATACATACTACCATCAGGGAGGGAGATTTCATTATTTTGAAAAATTGCTACGCCAGATTTGTCTTTCTAGCACATTACAAAGTACCCTTTGTTTATTTGTTTTTGTTTGTTTTGTTGTTTTCTTTGTTTATTAAACCACGGATATTTTAGTTTCTTAAATATTTATCACGGAAACGTGTAGTAGTTTTTTTGAAATGATCGCACGACCTAATTACAATACAAGTACAGTAGCGTAACACCGATAATATAATTAATCCATCATTTGAATGCAATTGTGATATTCTTTGTGTAACTGAAAATTATTTTCGTCATAGATAAGATATGAATCTTTTCGACGTTACTATCAAAGTTGTAAATATTTTTTTTATGATTGAAGGATTAGTGGTGGCCCGGAGGCCTTAGTAGGCGAGCAAAGGCTCAGCAAGGATTAGCTAATAACCGCCCGAGCGATCCTCCGAAGGAGACCTAACAACTCAAGAGCAGCTGCTTCGCGCATGAACCTATTACAGGATGGGAATCGCGACCCGCATAAAAGATCCGGCGAGTAGTTTAGCGGGCTGATGCATGGGTTAGGCTGCACGTCGAACTCTTTGCCGAGTTCGACTTGTTGGATTATTGATTAATAGTTTTTTTTTATTTCAGCATAATTCCTGTTGTAATTTCAATCGATAAGTTAATGCTATCGCTTTGTGAAGATCAATAAGTGTGATATGTATATATGAATATTTTTGTTCTTTATCAACAGCATAAGCCAAAGAGTATATATACTATATCTCCTCGTATAATCTTGTAATGTAATCACATTTTAAAACATGATATCATGATTTTTAGCTATGCCACAGTTTTATTGTGGTTTATATGTGCACTTCCCCCCCCCCTTTCGCAGAAACCGATGAAGGTCCACCTGTTGTTACGAGGTTACCAGAATCCATAAACGTGGGTATAGGTGGGAACGTAGCGGCAGTTCAGCAAATTGCAATCAAACTCATTATGCTGAGATACAATGCGGCCTACAAACTGTGAAAACACGAATAAATATGCCCATCAAATAAAAAAATATAATATACTAGCTACCCGACCTTGCTTCGCTTCGGGAACTGTAATTTATTAATGATCTTATTGAATTTTCTATCTTCATCTTTCATGATATCGGGCACACGGTTGTTTATAGTCATAACTATTCAAATATTTGTCCAAATGATGTAGTGTAAAAGACAAAGTTTATCTACTTTAAATACCAGATGCGATAAAAGTATTTATTTTAATATAAAGATTAATTTACTACCAATTGTCCGTTAGAAATAAATTATCAATTTTTATTGTATGTATGGTAAGATAAATATATGCAGTTACGAGATTTTTTGTAAGACTATCTAGGATCAAAATTTCCATTTTACATTACATATATATGTGTAACTGCAACGGTTTTTGCGGCGCACGCTAGAATACTGCGCATATAGCAGATTTTTTTTCGTATTTACTGGACACGTATTATTATGAGTAATTCACACTATATCTTTATAAATTATAACCTATGTGTTATTCTGATGTGTAAGCTATATTATTGTAAAGTTTCATAAAAAAATATTTAGTAGTTTATAGATGAAAGAATACAAACATACGTCCATTCATTCTTCAAAACTTTCACGTTTATAATATTAGTAGGATAAATGTCGACGAGTTTTTATGTATTATAGATTCCAATATGATTGGGCCAACTTAAAAGGAATTTTCGGGAAAGAGGATTTCCTGAAAATTTCTTTGAAGTCTGTATGTTAATGTTAAAATCTGTTAAAAGCGTGATTGGTTATCAGGTATTTATTAATTTGATTAACCGGTTATACCAAGTCTGTATATAGAAGTTTAATTTCAATTTATAGTAAAAGCTATACATCGAACATAATTTTTTTAAGTTTTTTTTATTGCCCTTGTAGGCAGACGTGCATACGGCCCACCTGATGGTGAGTGGTTACCGTCGCCTATGGACTTATTAAAGTCATTACCTACTTAACGACTATGTGTACCCGACTTTACTTCGCCAATTTTTATTTATCTTAACCAATATTTATATAGCTTCACGGAGAAATGAATGCCTGGATTTGCTTTTTTTTCTTGAAAACTTAAGATTACATAATTAACTTATAGAAAATATAACAAAACCATTGTTTCCAAACCAATTTTTAATTTCTTTTTCAAGTGTAATTTTTTATTTATTTTTTATTGCCCTTGTAGGCAGTCGAGCATACGGCCCGCCTGATGGTAAGTGGTTACCGTCGCCCATGGACTTCAGCAATGCCAGGGGCAGAGCCAAGCCGCTGCCTACCTATTTTGCTCACGATTGGCTTAATGTTAAGTGGTATGGCGACAAACATCATAACGCGAATACTATCGCCGATCTTGATATGCAAGGTTGATACGTACGATATAAATCGGAAAGCTACTTCGCGGTTGAAATAGGTAGGAAGGTCAGTTGCCGGCTCACTTGGCATCAGTTATGATGCTATAATTATTGTAAGTTTCACTTATGTTGTTCTTCTTATACTGCCATTCACTATCGGATGTTGGTAGACATTAAGACTTCAGCGTGGACAAGTGAATTCTGGTTGTACAACTAGCCTACATATCTAAGCCAGGATATGTGACGCTTATCGGCCCACACGTTATCCTGGATCTTCCCTTGCAAGATAAGTTACAAGAGTTCACACTTATCGACTATTCATTGTTTTCGAAATGCTATGTGATCTCACCACAGTCTTCGGCGACTGCTTGGCTGGTACTACCGATGTCAACGCGTGACGGTGAAGACTAAAGATCAGTTAGCGGAAGCCCGTCTTCGGTGACAGTAGTAAAAATACTACTTAGGTATAGTTATATTTAAGTACCTCTCATAAACGCCTCAGAAGCTCCTCCGTCTTTATCTTGTCCCGACAGCAAGCGCATTGTAATCTCAAAAATAAACAACACACTAAACTGTTGGTCATAGGGTGAAGAAATCATATATATATTAGTTAAAAGTAGGTTATCCATTATCATGAACACAGATCATGTGACTGATAATGTCGGCACACCACAAAGGATGCTCATCGGGATCCTGAACTCGACTCGCTCAGTAATCTCATCTGATAAATTATACATGAGTTTAATAGGTAACATGTTCACTTGATCATGATAAGTTATGTTTAATGTTCAATGAACTATATGATCAGCAATAAGTCTCTGCATGTTATTGCATTTCATTTCCTTCATCACCCGAGAGTGTAGCAAATGAAACTTTGTTATTTTGACACATATGTACATGTATCATACATTTATTTATTAAGTAGCTGTATGTCGTGTAAAAAACATACGTAAACAATTAATAAAATTGCATCCATACTGGTGGTTATTATTATTATTTATTGCTTAGATGGGTGATCGAGCTCACAGCCCACCTGGTGTTAAGTGGTGGTTACTGGAGCCCATAGACATCTGTCTACAACGCTACCCACCTTGAAATATAAGTTCTAAGGTCTCAAGTATAGTTACAACGGCTGCCCCACCCTTCAAACCGAAACGCATTACTGTTTCACGGCAGAAATAGACAGGGTGGTGGTACTTACCCGTGCGGACTCACAAGAGGTCCTACCACCAAGTTATTAGTTATTAGAAATAGAATTAGAATTATAAATAGAAGTGAATAGTAAAAAGAATAACAAAATCATTGGGTACACTTTTTCCTACCCTAATAAGGGAAAAGGGTCCATAATAAATCCGTTATGATCGTACACTGAACTTATTGTATGCATTCAAAATCTATCTCCAGTAGTCTGATAAGTAGAATATCATGTGCAGCCATACCTATTTGTGCTGCACAATCTGGACTCAGGAGAGTGTTTTCGTCGCAGCTTCTGTCACCATTTTCTTGAGACATTTTTTAAAAACTGTTTAACAACACTTTTACAGACGGTCATTCACGAACTAATACCAGTACTGATCTGAAGATGAAAGGGATCACGATCAATCCATAAAATATCTTTCTTATCAAGAATCTTGGATAAACAAATACAAACATAGGATACTTCAGACAATTGCGTCTATTTACAGACGGTAAACGACCTGTGCGTCCTTGAATAACAAAGAAATCTTGTTTTATTCTTGTTATTTTTATTCCTCTATTATCAGTATTTAAATATTTATGTTAGTTTCTTTAAACCGCATCTTCGATTAAGCATCATAGGCGCCGAAAATAACGCGTAGACTATTCAAGATTGGAAAATCATGATTGTTGGTTGTGGAGGACGTAATCGTGACAGTGTTGAAGAGGCAGACGAGTGTCTCTTGATGATACTATATTTATTACTGGTGGTAGGACCTCTTGTGAGTCCGCGCGGGTGGGTACCACCACCCTGCCTATTTCTGCCGTGAAGCAGTAATGCGTTTCGGTTTAAAGGGTGGGGCAGCCGTTGTAACAATACTTGAGACCTTAGAACTTGTATTTCAAGGTGGGTGGCGCATTTACGTTGTGGATGTCTATGGGCTCCAGTAACCACTTAACACCAGGTGGGCTGTGAGCTCGTCCACCCATCTAAGCAATAAAAAATAAAAACTATATGGTGACCATACGATCACTTAGGTATCCAGATTACGGATGCACACAATCCCAGAGAGTGTGCGGTCAGTAAAACCATTCAAAATGGCAGAAATTGGCATGACAGTATTATCTGCTCATGCGATTTGTCAATGTAAAGTGCCAACAGAGAAGAAACAACAGACAAAAAGAAGAAATTATACGTACGTAAAGAATACCTACATATTATACATCAAATAACAAGTGATGTTTATGTATATTTACAACTAGCGACCCGCCCTCGCTTCGCTTCGGAAACATTAAAACACACATGACACCAAAAATATAAAAAAAAAAAAAAAAAAAAGTAGTCTATGTTCATCAGGGACAATATCGGCTTCTAATGGAAAAAGAATTTTTCAAATCGGTCCAGTAGTTTGGGAGCCTATTCGAAACAAACAAACAAACAAATCTTTCCTCTTTATAATATTAAGTATAGATTATGTTAATTAGTAATTACGTGATCTGATTTAAGTTACAAATTGACTATTCCAGGCACTTCGATTGATAAATTAGAGCTCACATGACTGGCGTCATTGTACGAAATTTTGATAATCTCTGTCGATTGCTATCTGATCGCTAACTTTTTGTCACACAATTTTTAATGTTTTCAGCGCGTTTACTGATTTTAAAGATTCAAATATTTACATGTATGTTGCAAACAATCCAGCTAAATATCTCTTTGTCCGTTTATGTATTTAAAGGTAGACAACCTTATGACCTATATAAATTGCTAAAATGTAGTTATTATATAAAAATAATTAGGATTTTTTTATTGTTGGAATTGCCAAGCGTCTCGACGTTATGAAATCTAGTAAGATAAAGTACTTTAAATAAATACTGCAATAACCCAATTTTGCTGAGCTTAGAGGCAGTATTACACCTTCGTCTCTGCTCAGTGTAGTTGGATTGTAGCGTCTTCACACTTAATTAGCTTATGCCGTTATCGTCACCCGTGTAAAAACTTTTCCCGAAATGAAATTTTCTCCAAATCTGTTTAACGGATTGCGTTTAACTGAATTAAAACTTTTAATAAAATTAAGAAATGTTTTTTTATAGAACGTTCACTCCTTCGCCAGGCACCATTACCCCTAGAGAGGAGGTCGCTACGACACGTGTTATCAGCGATGAGCGCCTCCACCTCCAGGCCCCGGCGGGTAGCGCGTGGAACACGCACGCCGTCTCGAAGAAAATGGGGTGGTATCCACGGATCGCTCTGACTACCATCGCGTGCTGCGCACATCGGAGTGGTGCTACCTTTTATCGAGTCCAGGTGCGACATCAGATCAGTGCCCCATGAAGGGTCATGGATCGCACCTCCTCCATTTACAGGCGGCGCACCACCATGTCGGGAGCCCTCACGTTTCAGTGAAGGCCCTAGGGCAACAAAATGTGGAAGCAGATAGTTTAGAAGACACATATTATTATGATCAATTAATAGTAGTGAATATAATAAAACTGGAAGATATTTTGATCGGTCATTAGGTTTCTTTCAATGAGCTCGTGAGGTAGCCAAATATCGAGCTTTTTTGTGAACCCAGTTTTTTTCAAATGCGCCAAAACTGTTTTGTGGTCGATTCCCAGTTCTTCAGCTACGTTGTAACTACTGATATGCCGATTTTGCTCCACTTTTTCGAAAATGGCAACCATTTTATCCGTAATAGGGCGACCAGAGCGACGTGCATCTTTGACATCAAAATTGCCGGATTGAAAACGCTTAAAACAAATTTGTGCTACTCTCACAGACACTGCATTAGGATCGGTCCATAAGCATCGCAAATTTTTTTCGAGGCTTGCGTTGCATTTTTACCTTTTTTATATTAAAATTTTAAAATGTATCGAATTTCTTCATTAGATTCACTCATCTTGACAGTACGAAAAATAAATAAAAATAACACATTTTCCTAATTTGAATTAGGAATTATCTTCTTTAAAATTTAAACTTTTAATGATACCAAAACCTGCCAGATACATATAATATAACCAAAGAGATTTTATTACAAGTTCATACATACTATAATACGAAAATACTTTTTCCCCAACCTATTAATAAGTACAATTACAAGTTTATAGGTCTTGTATATAATAATCCAGGAGAAATTTATTAGAGGAAGCCACGACCCTCAGCATTGAGGATTATCGACGCAAGGAGGAGAAGAGATTTTCTCTCTCTAATCTAAAGTAGATATCAATATTATGGAACAAGAAATATCGATTCACAGATAAGCTTATATATACGCTTCTACTTCGATAGCTTCAATAGCTCGATAATGATTGTTATACAAGGTGTCTCAAAAGAAATGTCATATTTAAAACTATAATTAAAAAAAAAAGTAAGCAGTTTATTGAAAAAAAGTTTATTACATATTAAAATACAGGGTTTGGAAATTTATTTTTTAAAAATGACATCGTCCAAATGTAAACCGTTGCGTTTGCGGCATTCATATAATCGAGCACTAAATTTGCTTATGTCGGCTCGGCAGGTGTTTTCCGTGATGTCTCCACTTTTGTGACGGATATTTTCTTTTAATTGTGCCAGGGAAGTCGGCTTTTTGGCGTAAGCTTTGGATTTGCAATAACCCCACAGGAAAAAGTCCGTAGGTGTAAAATCGGGAGGCGTGGAGGCCAACTTATGTCACCTCTCCTGGAGATCAATTTGCCAGGAAAAATTTGACCTCTGACCAGTATCCTGACCAATATTCTTGCGCCAACTGAATTTTGTACGGGTGCAGTTGTAAATCTTTATAAAAATGCAGCATAACGACGACATGTGCACTTTTAAGGACACAGCACGCTTCCGAACTGAAAGATTTGGATCGTCCGGAATAGACTGGGCGACACTGTCTACGTTTTCGACCGTTCTCAAAGTTTTTTAATTTTTTTATTGCTTAGATGGGTGGACGAGCTCACAGCCCACCTGGTGTTAAATGGTTACTGGAGCCCATAGACATCTACAACGTAGACGCGCCACCCACCTTGAGATACAAGTTCTAAAGTCTCAGTATAGTTACAACGGCTGTCCCACCCTTCAAACCGAAACGCATTACTTCACGGCAGAAATAGGCAGGGCGGTGGTACCTATCCGCGCGGACTCACAAGTGGTCCCACCACCAGTAATTACGCAAATTATAATTTTGCGGGTTTGATACTTATTACACGATGTTATTCCTTCACCGTGTAAGTCAATCGTGAACCTTTGTTGAGTACGTATTTCATTAGAAAAATTGGTACTCGCCTGCGGGATTCGAACATCGGTGCAATCGCTACATAGAATGCACCGGACGTCTTATCCTTTAGGCCACGACGACTTCATAAGTTTTTCCAGTGTTGAACCGGTCTCTTTAAACTTCTCGTCGAGTCGAGTGGTTGGCGCATCATTCAAGTGACGACCATGTCGAATGCTGCAGAATGTTCTACGCGCTATAATCGCTGAATTATCGTTTTTATAAAACTCACGTACGCACAACGCACGGTCCGCTCCCGAGAAACGCTCCATAGGGACAGAATTCCCAAAAGCCAGGCTACCGATTGACATCCCCCCCGCGCCCCTCAGAATAGTTGGATTCACGCAATACCCAAAACAAATGTGAACTTCTTTTGAAATGTATAATATGTATAATATTATATAATATTGATAGCCACTTTGGAAAGTAAAATAATTATGTGTTAATCATTAGTGATTCATTATCGAATAAAAAAAATAGGAGATAGCATTTGAATCATCATATATTTATATCATTTATTTATATACAGTGATAATGCAGGATTGCAGGAATATAAATATGAGGAAGCCTCAAATTTTGTTTCAGTGTGTTTGTTAGGCACAATGAATTCTATCATCATTTTGTTGGCCCTTGGTCTGGCTGCTGTGGCAGGTATGTTCTTTTATTTTAATTTTCACGGATTATTTTACCTAAGCTTTTATAAGTGTTGCCGTATTCACACCGTATGGCTGCATTTTTTTTAGAATAGTATTAATAATTCAAAAAGGTACAACTCCCTTTTTGTACTTATATCTTGCATTCAGAATTCGCAAATGTTTTTTATATAGTTTCATAATATAGGCCAAAGCCTACAAAAAATCTTTAGAAAGATTAATTTGTAAAACATTGAACCTCCAACTACGTAGCTTACAAACTATACTAAATTGACACGTAGTCTTACTGTCCGAAGATTTGGTAAAATTCAGTTGATATTATTAGTTCCTTTGGGTGTCGCTTATTAGACTAGACTAACTACCTTCGAAGCTTAGTCTCGCATTTGTTATTATAATTGCGCATTTACTGCAGTTTTACTTGTCATGGAGAACTAAGGTTGGTCGATATGTTGTGCACAATATCGTTAATTTTTTTATGGATAATTTATTAACATTTACGTCCTTTTATACAGAAAGAACAATATTTTGAGGTCAGGCGGTTGGTATTAATTAAATAGAAGGAAAGAAAGTTTGAAAATTCGTTGAAACCTGAATAGTCTGCTAATTAGCGTCAAATTACTGAAATTAATAAACGCAAGATTAAACCGTGAAGACAAGTTAAATTATAATTCAATTAATAACAGAGTTATTGTGCTAAGTAAGCAGAAAAGCTAGTTTAGAAGTCAATATAAAAAACGAAAAACTCGCCCAAAAATCTAATAACATTATCGTAAGCTTACGAAACTTAGAATAGCTCAGGTCTTTTTTATTTTACACGGACAAAGAAGTGCTGAGGAAAATTATAATAAAGGCACTTGGAATTCGTATTTTGAGCATTAAATAATTAAAAATAATATAACTACCAAATTAAATAAAAAGATTACGGGTTTTTGCCCAATACTTATTCCCACCTAAGTAACTGCCACATGAAAGTAATTAAATGATGAGATGCAGGTATTGGACGAAAAAGATATGGCACGAAAACTTAAAAACAAAAAACAAAAATGTAAAGTAAAAACGGGCTCCATCCAATGAGTAAAACTTACTATACTATTATTTGTAGGCGGGCACTCTGTTTTTTTTTTAAATGAGGGATAACTAGTGTCCCATAGGCCTTTCCAGTTTCACTAGGACAGGTAGGCGAGCAAAAGCTCAGTCAAGAGGGGTGGGATTTGCTAAGAGCTGCCCGAGCACCTCCAAAGGAGACTTAACAACTCAAAATTAATTTACTACTGAATCGGATTCGCGACCCGCTGAGAAGATTCGGTGAGAAACTCAGCAGGCTTGTGTTTTTTGGTTAGGTTGCACGTCGAACTCTTTGCCGAGTTCAACCAGTAGGATTACCGGGGTCGCTAAGCCTGCTCTTAGCGTTAGAGCTGAAGGCGTCTAGTGCAAGTGTTATTGGATCTGATGGATCCGTAAAGACGTGGGCTGGTTGACGTGGGTTGGTTGACGTGGGTGGCGCATTTCGTTGACAAAATCAGGGGATTAGGCCTCGACGTGGCGCTTAGTATATCCGAGGCCATGTGTTAGCATATCCAAGGCCACAGGCCCCAGAGAGTGCCCCAGTGCCCTGTCGATGCCCATATGGTGGTTAGAGGCGTCGGTATCGGGGTCAAGGTGCAGTTGAAGTACCTCGGCCTCATTCTGGATAGTCGTTGGACCTTCCGTGCTCAATTTCAGAACCTGGTCCCTCGTTTGTTGGAGGTGGCCGACGCGATAAGCCAGTTTCTGCCCAACGTTGGGCGGCCTGACCAGGCGACGCGCCATCTCTATACAGGGGTGCGATCAATGGACTTATATCAATGGGCTATGGGGCGTCCATGTGGGGCCAGTTTCTGGCCGTGGGGGTAGCGAAGCTGCTGCAACGGGCACAAATCACCATTGCGGTCAGGGTAATCTGTGGTTATCGCACCCTCTCGTTCGAGGCGGCGTGTGACTGGTGGGATGTCGCCGTTTGTCCTGGAGGCAGAGGCGCTCGCCGCTGACTATCAGTGGTGGGACCTTTGTGCCCGGGGCGTCGCGTGTCCTAGCTCCAGTCTGGACAGAGCGCGGAGTGCCCAATCTCGGTAGTCCGGGTTGGAGTTATAGTCCAGGTGGCTGGCTGATCCTTCTGCTGGTCGTAGGGCCGCCGAGGCAATTCGCCCGGTCCTTGTGAATTAAGTGAATCGTGACAGAGGACCCCGCACTTTCCGGCTCACGCAGGTGCTCATTGGGCATGGTTGCTTCGGTGAGTTCCTGTACCGGATCGAAGCTGAGCTGACCGTCAAGTGCCACCATCATGGTTGCGACTTTTTTGTTGCTTAGATGGGTGGACGAGCTCACAGCCCACCTGATGTTAAGTGGTTACTGGAGCCCATAGACATCTACAACGTAAATGCGCCACCGACATATAGATATAAGTTCTAAAGGCTTTGTCAAACAGAACGCGTAATTAGCGCACGTCAGGGGGCTAAACTGACGGCGCGCTATGACGCCGAGATGTGTTGTACTATTATGGTAACATACCGTCAAACAGAGCGTCAGCGCTATAAGCGCTATAGCGCTGGTTAGAAAAAGCTATAGATTTTACGATTATTTATTGCTTACATAAGTGGACGAGCTCACGGCCTTCCTTGTGTTAAATAAGTTATCGGAGCTCATAGACATCTACAACGTAAATGCCGCCACCCGCCTCGAGACATAAATTCCAAGGACTCAGTTTTTACAGTTACAACAGTTGCCCCCCCCTTTAAACCGAAACGCATTACTGCTTCACGGCAGAAATAAGCGGAGTGGTCGTACTTACCCTTGAGGTCTCACAAGACTTCCTTCTATCAGTAATCGTATAATATCCGTATTATAAAGTTCATATAGATGACAAAGATTCCAGAAAAAATGTCTCACGATATTAGCTTACCGCTTGAAACCAGGTCGAAATAATCTTAATTATGAACATAGATTAGCCCAATTCAAAATTGATTCTTTATCTCTTCGTCGTAAATACTTTGATTTAATCTATTTGTACAAAATAACACATTACATAATAAATTCAAGTGAGTTAATTTCGCAAATATCTTTTAATACCAGATACACTGCGCGTTGATCACATCGCACTAATCTTTTTGCACTTGAAGTTCACAAAAATAACATCTCATACTTTAATCCCATTGTTAGAATGGCACGACAATATAATGAGTTGGCAAGTAGCAACAGCGTATGTGTGTATGTATACATGGTATTTAGGCATAATTTCAGTTTTTAATTTTTTTTCTGTATGCACCTGTCTCGAATTGCAATCCAGATTGTTATGTTAAACATTTAAACTTATAATTTCTATGGTTGTAATTTGTTTTGTGCATCAATAAAAAGAAAAAAATATATAATTCGGATTTCATTTTTATTACACGATGTTATTCATTGACCGTGGAAGTCAATCGTCAACATTTGTTAAGCATGTATTTCATTAAAAAAATGATACTTTTCAGCCAGATTGGAATATCGGTGCATCGCTAGATACGAATGGACCGGACGTCTTATCTTATGGGCCACAAAAACTAATAAAATACACAACATGAGATTTCATTTGCTGAGTTTTAAAAACAATGGCATATTCACAGCTGGAACAAAATTTATTTAATAGGACTAAACAGCTCACAGCTTTATTATTCCATCTAATTAATTTATTTTTAGGTTATTTATTTTCTAACGTCTCTTAACTTCATTAATACCATAAATCCTAAAGTACGAACGCGAGAGACGATGTTTAAGTATTTCCTGTTGATACATTTAATTTAAATGATTATTTTTGTTTCAGCTGTTCCAACAAACCCCCAAAGGATTATTGGTGGCTCGACAACCACCATTGACCGGTACCCCGGTATTGTTTCTCTGTTGTTTACAAGGAATTGGAGTCAGTGGTGGCAGGCTTGCGGTGGAAACCTTCTTAACCAGAGATCTGTTCTTTCCGCTGCTCATTGCACATTGTAAGTCGAAACTTTCTGATTTTTCTGTCTTTTTTTTTATAATTTAAAAGTAAATACACATTATTATTCTGAAGGAATTATCACAGAAAGTACTGCCACCTCCATTTTTCTCCCTCCTCCAGGCTTGAAAGAAAGTTTTACGAGGTAAATAATATTATTGTTTCAGCGGTGATCAAACGGGTGCATGGCGTCTTCGTGTTGGTTCCACCTGGGCCAACAGTGGGGGTGTTGTGCATCAATTGAACAGAATTATCCATCATCCCAATTATAACAGACAAACAGCTGACAGTGACCTCTGCATCTTACGCAGTAATACCAACATAGTTTTGAACAACAACGTTCGTCCTGTTAATATTGCTGGTTCCAATTACAATCTTGCTGATAACCAACCTGTTTGGGCTGCTGGTTGGGGTGCTACTTCGGTAAGTTAAATAATGTTATTATCGGTTTACAAAATTATTTTGTCCGGTATGCTGCTGACCAATAAACGAACACAATCAAACAGATACAATTAACGAAGAGTGTGATTATTTAATAATGCACAATTTTCAGCTCGGAGGGTCTGGTTCGGAGCAGCTCCGTCACGTCCAGGTCTGGACCATCAATCAGAATACCTGCGCCCAACGTTACAGACCCATTAACCGTTCTATCACCGCTAACATGTTGTGCTCTGGTGTTTTGGACGTTGGTGGTCGCGACCAGTGCCAGGGTGACTCCGGTGGTCCTCTCCTCCACAACAATGTCCTTGTTGGTGTCTGCTCTTGGGGACAGTACTGCGCTGACCGTCGCTACCCTGGCGTCAACGTTCGTGTTTCCCGCTTTACTTCCTGGATCCAGTCCAATGCGTAATAATTTTAAAGAAGAAACCAACCAACAAAATTATTATAAATAATATGTAAATTTGTATTATTTTTTCAGTTAATTGAAATATAAAATTATCAATGAAACAACTACGTTTTTTTTTGTGCCAAATGGGATGATATTTTTTAGTATAGTTTTCAATCAGATTTCCACTAAGTCTGACTAAATGGAAGTTTGAAAACATATGGACAAAGTCTAATGTACATTGTGATGCATAATGTGATTTTAAGCTATTGCATAGATTTTATCGCGGGCCTTGAGCGCGGCGACCGAATCATGAAATTCCGTAACGAAAAAAACCTTACAACCCCCTCACTCCGCCTACTGTGTAGCTCGCGTTCAACACATTCACACGTTGCGCTTGTGTAGTGTTTGTGAATAAGCGCGTGGCGGGACGTCACACTGCATGCGCATCATGAAATTATTGATTTCTTTTTTTTTGTTTTAGATATTTGTTTTTTTTTTTTTTTTTTGTACCAGTGATTGGATTCTTTGCATGAGCCGACTTCTTGAACTAATTTATACTTTTTTATTTGCATAGATGGGTGAACGAGCTCACGGCCCACCTGATGTTAAGTGGTTACTGGAGCCCAGATACATTTACAACTTTTTTGTTTGTTTTATTGCATAGATGGGTGAACGAGCTCAGGGCCCACCTGATGTTAAGTGGTTACTGGAGCCCAGATACATTTACAACTTTTAAGCTATTGCATAGCTTCTATTGCGGGCCTTGAGCGCGGCGACTGAATCAAGAAATTCCATAACGAAAATAACCTGACACCCCCACTACGCCTACTATGTAGCTCGCGTTCAACACATTCAACGTTGCGCTGGTATAATGTTTGTGAATAAGCGCGCGGCGTGACGTCGCACTGCATGAGCATCATGAAAAGTCTGCCCATCTCTCTCTCACGCGGCTTAGCTTATGAGTGTGAAGGGGACAGTTAATGTTTTGCTTTTGTTAATGTTTATAAATATAGCGTGGTCTTATTTTTATTATTGTTTTAATATTAAATTATTATTGTCTATTGTAATTGCATAACTTGATAAAAAATGCTTTGCAATAGCTTTACCGCGGCGGCAGTCCCCGAGTGCCACACGTCTTTTTTTAAATATGATAATGTATTATTCTTTTTTATGTGAAATACATATTATGGTAGGAAGTAAATGTTATCTGTAATAATTTGTATGTGATAATATCGAATAACACGTCATGTACAACTACTGATTAGCTTTTACTGCCAGGTTCGGTCGCCAAATTGAAATTTTATAAATAATTGTAATAAATATGGAGTTACATAATTTTACTATTACGTTACACACCGGTGCATTATTAATCGAAAATTAATAGCAATAACACTAAGAGATAATTTCACATTAATACACAGCTATTCACCAATCCGATAAAGCATTCAGTTTTCACGACATTTATTTTCTATAAGGTATTGCTCCTTCCTAGGCATTGAAATTTAGATAATGTGTGGTTGAAATTTAATTTTTGTTTTGGTATATGTGGTCGAAGTGTTAAGGGAATTTTACCAATGAATAGCATTTTAAATGGAAATGTTGTACACTTATCACGCTTTTAAGTCGGAATGTAAAAATAAGCTTTTCTAATGCCCGAATTCAAAACTCACTCGCATATAAAAAAAATCCAAGAAGTTTACCTTCTTAGTTCTGTCGCGAAACAGCTATGCATTCGAGTTTAAAATTAGGAACAGCTGTTATATATATATATAGTTTAAAATTAGGAACAGCTGTTATATATGAGTCGACTATTATCAAAGCCGGCAGTGTGACTTTTGGACATATATTGGTAAATCAGAAAAACGAATTATTGACTTTGTATTCCATTGGCAGTCACAAAACTCTTCTGAACGACATCTTAGATAAATAACAGGTTAAGTATTAACCTTTATTTAATGCAGGTTTTGAACCGTATTCTTTGAAGGAGACGATTATATTCAAATAAATCTGTATTGACATATCAATACTTATGAAGACCGCCCGCTTACCATGTCGCTACCCGAAAGTGGAAATACTCCAACATATATATATATATATATATATATATTACAATTCAACTGAGACTGACTTTGTGTCTCGCAATGGGTTATATATAGTTCACTTTATGATGATTATACAGTGGTGGTCGTATAATTAGAAACACTACCCACGGTCCTTGACATTATGCAAGATACTTCATCGCAATCGTTTTATTTTGAAATTAAACAATAAAAAGGACAACAATATGTTAAACGATTTATCACTTTTTAGAAAAACAATATAAATCTCACTACGCAAGTGCAGTTTCAATATTACATAACGGACAAAATAAAGGACCTAAACATTTGCATAAAATAAATTTAAAATAAACAAAAGGAATCCGTCCGACGGGGGACACATCAAATGAAAAACAAAATTGTTATTTTTATTTAATTCCGAGCATTTTCATATTTATCTACCTTTTAAACCATCTCCACAAATAATTTAAGACTAAAATTAGCCAAATCGGCCCAGGAGTTCTCGAGTTTTAGCGAGACTAACGAACAGCAAATCATTTTTATATATATAGATAGATTAGCAATTAGGTCACGTGGAAGGAAAGAGAAGTCGAGGAAGATTGCCAACCCGGTGGACGGACATTATCAAGGAGGCCACAAACACCAGTGCAGTCGGGGTCGTCGTACCCCCTTGCGGGGGCACGGAGCGGGCCTCGGGGAAACCCCTCTGCCCGGGCATATAACTCCCCGCCTATCGAGGCAGGGGTGGTGCGCTGCAGGACTGAGTGAAGCAGGCTTGGAGTTGTGATGTTGGGTGGGATCGCTTTTTCTTCTTTCTTCCTTCTCTTCTATCTTCTTCGTCGTCAGCAGGGGGCGGCCGCTTCTCTCCACCATGGCTCTTTTTTTTTTTTTTTTTACAATTTATTCTTAACCTAACTTAACCTAAAGTAAACCTAACTTAATCTAACTTACATCTAAGTGACAGCAGCGCGCCGTTCCTGCACTCCGTGGAGTGCCGGGGCAGCGCGCGCCGTCACACCTAAACCTAAACCTAATCTAACCTAGCATGGGGGAGAGAGCAAGCCGCACTCCTCGCTAGAGTCCTCCCCCCCTCTCCCCATTGTTACAATTTTGATGGGACGGAGGACTGTAGCGGGTATGAACACCCCATCCCAAAAGGGGGTGGGGGGTAGGGTCAAAGCCCCTAATGGAAATGAGGCTGCACCTACGGGGTGCAGCCGCGCTCCCCATACGGGAGACCCGCCAAACGGGCAAGAGGCGTGGGACTAGAGGCTGATGAAACTCAGCTCCGAGAGGGGCGCTCATAGGTCCTCCCCGGCCTCACAGCCGGCGAGGAGCCTTAACTCCGAATGATCGTCGGGGTTACCAATAGCTTCCGCGGCAACGCCGTACCATCCGGTGGTCTGGCGTGCAGCGGGCCTATGTTGTGGAGATGCTCATGGGGCCCATTTTCGGCTCGCTCGTACATATTACGGGCAAGCCTAGTCACAAACTCCACGAGCGACTCTACACCTAGGTCCCGGGCAATAACGTCATTTCTGACGTACTGCCCGGCCCCGACGATAATGCGGAGGGAAAGACTCTGCTGGGCCCACCATGTCTGTCAACAGAAATGACAACTGTTGGCAAGGTGTTAAATTAGCTCGCATTGAAATTCCCGAATTCGATGGGAACCCTAAAGATTGGCCGTTATTTTTCGCGATTTTTAAAAACGCTGTACATTTGACCTCATCTCTTTCTCTCACTGAAAAGATATTTTATCTCGCTAGTAAATTAAAAAACAAAGCTAAAAATGTTTATGCCGGTTTCATTCCATGCGCTGAAAATTATGAAACTATTTACAACGCACTCGTGTCAAAATATGAAGATAAGAGGAACCTAGCAGGTACTTATCTGAATCAAATATTTTCAATGAAACCGATTTCTTCAGCCACTGCTGAAAATTTAGAAAATCTTGTCGATCAATTTTCAAACTCATATCTCGCTCTGAATAATTTACAAATACCTAACTTGTGTGATTTCATGATGTCCTACACTTTATTACACCGCTTAGATACAGAAACCGCACGTCTTTTTGAGATGAATAACTGTGATAAAGACATACCTACTTATCAGGATTTAATTTCTTTTGTTCGTGATCGTATAAAAGTTTTAAATCGGACAGGTAATGACAACCTGAACAGCGCAAGTACTTCATCGAAGCCTAAGCAAATCAATGCAAATAAAAATAGCTCACGATCATTCGTCGTAAACAACACTGCATGTCAGTTGTGCAATGACTCTAATCATAACCACCTATATTCTTGCCCGAAATTTACTTGTAAATCTGAGAAAAGATGCGCTAATTGCAAAAAGCTACATCATACGACTCTTTGCTTCGCTGAGAAAGCATCAGCTGTTGCATTGCCGCCGGTACAGCTCATAACATAATAACGCTCCATTTTGTAGTATGAGTGCCAACTCAAATAACACGCGAAAAACTAACAGTGTTTTACTTGGCACCGTCCTTGCTGATGTGAAAAGAAGTGACGGAACTCTTGCTCAAATTAGAATTTTGATTGATAATGGATCGCAAAACCATTTTGTTATCCGCCAAGCTTGTAAACATTTAGGCCTTCGTATCTTCCACGAAAATTCCGAACGATCCGTAAATGGAATAGGAACTAGCTCTCAAACTATAATCGGAACTACCGATATAACGTCTAGGTACGATGCAAGCTTTTGTTTACGCATAAACCCACTCGTTCCTATAAATATTTCGAGTAACTTGCCGAGTTGTGAATTCGACATTTCGTCTCTTAATTACCTAGCTAATAATAATATGCAGCTCGCGGACCCGCACTTTAATAAACCCGCTGAAGTAGACGTTCTGCTTGGCGCCGAAGTATTCATGCAGATCCTAAGACCTACAAAGTTTCTTGGTCCACCTGGAAAACCTGATTTATTGGAAAGCGCATTTGGATACATACTCTTAGAGTCGATCGCTTCGCTCCCTTGTCACAATAATACCGCGCCTTGTGATAACGATCACGCCTTTTTACCGTCGAGTAACGATTCGATCGAAACTTTAGTCTCAACGTTCTGGGAGTTGGAGTAAGTTCCGACTAAAACACACCTGTCTAAAGCTGAACAGGAATGTGAGGATTTTTATGATTTAAATACATACCGCGATAACAAAACTGGACGTCACGTCACCGCTTTGCGTTTCTTGAGGTCGCCTACCGCTCTGGGCGATTCTCTTACAACCGCACGTCGCTGTCTGTCGTCACTCGAACGCAGATTTCAGACAAATATCGCTTTGAAAACTGAATACGATGCCGTGATGACTATCTCGAACGGAACATCATTTCACCCGCACCCACTCTTACTGATACGAATTATTACGTCATCCCTCACCACGGAATAAGCCGAGAAGACAAACCGCTCCGCATTGTACTGAACGCAATTGCACGATGTATAGATACAAACGTTTCATTGAACGATTGTTTACATTCCGGTCCTAACTTGCAAGCAGACCTGACCGCGATTATTTTAAAATTCAGACTGTTTCCGATTGCTGTAACCGCCGACAGCAAAGAAATGTTTTTGGCTATAGGCATTCGTGAGGAAGACCGCCGCTTTTTGAATATATTATACAAATTTGACGAAGATGATATCACGAAAATGTATCATTTTAATCGCGTTTGTTTTGGTCTACGGTGCTCGCCGTACCTTGCTATGAAGACAGTCAAGCGTCTCGCCCGCGATGAAACTCCTTTCCCGACCAAGAGCAAGGTCGCCCCGCTCAAAGTTGTTTACCTTAGCCCGCCTAGAGTTTTGTGCTGCTGTATTATTATCGAAACTGTTTCGATTTGTTATCGACACTGTTTCTCCCCGCTGTCATGTTGACGAAATTTTCGCGTTTACTGATTCGACAGTGGCCCTCCATTGGGTTCACTCGTCTCCGCATTGCTTTGATACTTTCGTTGCGAACCGCATCGCACAAATACAGAACAACCTTGATCCCAAATACTTCTACCATTGTGAAGGTACGCAGAATCCCAGCGACTGCTTGAGTCGTGGTCTCACACCCGCTTAATTATTGAATCACCCGCTGTGGCTCCATGGCCCCACATGGGCTCGTGATGACGTCCATACATGGCCCATCAACCGCTTCACGTTTGATCCCGCAGAAAACGAAAAGATATTAGAGCTCAAAAAACAATCGAATGTCTTCATCACTACAGATGAGACTGAACCCTTTCTCTGTACGCTGGCCAAGCGCGTCTCTTCTTGGTCCAAGCTACTCCGCATTGTGGTGTATGTATATCGTTTCTTGGGTAAGCTCCCTCACTTGGACCGAATGCAACTTGCACATCTACAGTTTGCTGAGACTGCTGTCGTAAAAGCGCTTCAACAGCAGTACTTTCGAAACGACATCGACGCGCTCTCCAAGGGCCATCTAGTTTCGAAGTCTTTGCTTCCACTTTCTCCGTTTTTGAAAAACGACGTTCTCCGTGTTGGAGGCCGCTTAAAAATTCCTCGCTTGAGTTTGACAGCAAGCATCCGATCTTGCTTGCCAAAAAAGATCACAGTGTCAATCTGATTATTGACAATCATCACCGCAAATACCTACACGCTGGTCCGAACTTACTGTTATCATTTCTCAGACAACATTTTTGGATCATTTCCGGTCGCAGTACCGTAAAACAACGCTTTCGCCTTTGTAACAGATGTTTCAAAGCCACCCTCCGCAGAGAGATGCCTTATATAGCTGATCTGCCCGCTTGTCGAGTCAACGAAACCGTCAAACCCTTTTTTTGGAGGGGTGTTGACTACGCTGGAACTAAATTTTAATAATTCGTTACCGTAGTGCGCGCAAGGTTCGCTGCTACTATGGGCTCTTCACATGCATGGTTACAAGAAGCGTGCATGTTGAAATTACGACAGATTTATCAACCGACTCCTTTCTTCGCGCTTTTCGCCGTTTTATATCACGTCGAGACAAAATTAATTAGCTATTTTCCGATAACGGAATAAATTTCATAGGCGCCAAAGCCAAGCTTGATGAACTGGGTGAGCTCCTCAGGTCTAAAGCTTTTTGTAAAGCCTTTGAGCAGGAAACGCTCTATCAGGGCCTCAATTGGTCGCTGAACGTACCTACAGCTAGTCACATGGGTGGTAGGTAGCTGGGAGAGTATGATACGTGTTTTCAAAATGAATCTACGCCGCACTATCGGAGACGTTCTTATCACCTATGAGGAGTTGCTCACCATCGTTACCCAGGTCAAAATGATTTTAAATAGTCGTCCATTAATTGCACAATTTAATTCTCATCCCGGAGAACCGGAACCTTTAACGCCTTCGCATTTTTTAACTCTCGGACCGCTAGACTCTTTTCATTCTGATCCGCGTTTAGATGCGGTGTCGAAAGGCACTGTTGTCCTTCTTAAAACAGAAAACTCACCGCCTTTACAATGGCCAATGAGCATAATTGAAGAAGTAATGCCTGCCTCGGACGGGGTCGTTAGAGTAGTCAGAGTGCGCACACAAAACGGCACCTATCTTCGACCTGTAGTAAAACTTTGTGTTTTACCTTCCCAATAATCTAATTTCTCATTCTTATTTTAATTTATTTTTATCTCATTCTTTTTATTTAATACTTCATATCCTGGACTCATTAAGTACCATTTATACTTATTATGTACCACCGCACTACCCTGATTCCACCCGCTCTAGTTTACCCATAATCGCTACATTTATGTACTTCTCTCTCATTGTTCAGGAGCTACATCTCCTAAAGGCCGGGGGGATGGTTCTTTTTTAATGAGAGTAGACATAAAACCTATCGCATGGCCAACTATAAAAAAGAAAACATAAAAGTAAAAGTCAAAAAAAAAAAAGAAGACAATCGCCGACCGCACCGCATGCGTTGTACACGCACACGCCGCTTGTTTTGTCACCTACATATTTTTTGGACTCTTTTTAATTTTCTGTTATACGAACTCTTACTGACGATCATATTCGTCGTTGTGCGAGTGGTAAAGAAGTTTTATGGGGCAAATAATTTAGAAGAGTACTGTGTCAAGTCGTCAGGCCAGCCATCGCCATTACGCGTCGTCCAGCAGCGACGTTGAATTCAGCAGCCTGGAAGAAGCTAGCGACGGGTTGGCAGGTATCTACTTCTCATAACCTAGCCTCGGCCTGCCTCTCTTTTTGTGCATCTTTAGCGACACTCGCCCCCGCAAAAACTTCCTTCAAAAATATTGAACCAGTGCACCGCCGTGGTAAAAATTTGTAAAGAGTTTTTCCCACTAATGGACTTCCTTTAAAGTAAACTTTTTCTGCGCTTACGTTGCTTGAAACGCAGTTCAAATCAATGTTGAATGTCATTAAAACTGCGGTGACAAATATAGAACAAAACGAAATTATAAAATTAATTTCAATGTGAACGAATTT
Source organism: Bombyx mori (assembly GCF_030269925.1). Lineage (NCBI taxonomy): Eukaryota > Metazoa > Arthropoda > Insecta > Lepidoptera > Bombycidae > Bombyx > Bombyx mori. Next base: position 14,346,191 of record NC_085111.1, read on the forward strand.
ACTATAAAAATCAACTTTAAAATATCTTTTCTTTACATTTTGAATTCTTATTTAAAATTATAATAATAGTTTGGGGAAAAGTTTCTTCGCATATTTTAAGAAAATTCACAGCATTTTTTAATATAGTTTATTTACATTTAATTAAAGCATGTAGGTACCATTTTATTCGTTAGCTTTTTGCCATCTTGTAGGCAGGGACATGATCCCATTGCTATAGAAATTTTGGGGCGGTATTTTGATCTTCTGATCAAAGCGACAATTGGTTTTGGCAGTCCTCTCGTGATGTTAACCTAACACTGCCTAAAGAATTCTGAAGAGACCGAAACAGGTGGAAATCTGAAGGTGCAAGGTCAGGAATATACGGCGGATGCATTAACACCTCCCAGCCAAGCTCTCTTAATTTTTGCTGAGTGGCTAAAGATGTGTGAGGTCTACCGTTATCATGATGAAAAACCACACCCCTTCTGTTGATTAATTCCGGCCGGCCGGTTTCTCTCAACTTCTTGCTTTAATCTCATCAGTTGTTCGCAGTACAGTTTAGAATCGATGGTCCTGCCTGGTGGTAACAGCTCATAATGAATAATGCCCTTCCCACCACACACACAACATCACCTTGTTGCGAGTTAACCCGGGCTTCGCCACAGTCTGTGAAGCCTGACCGGCCTTTGACCACGACCTTTTTCGCATGTTCTTGTCGTACGTGATCCACTTTTCATTACCAGTTATGGGCTTCTTCAAAAATGGTTCGGTTTCATTACGTCGTAATAAAGAATCACAAATGAGTACACGGTTCATTAGGTTTCTTTCAGTGAGCTTATGAGGTACCCAAATATCGAGTTTTTTTTGTGTACCCAGTTTTATTAAAATGCGCCAAAGCTGTTTGGTGGTCAATCCCAGTTCTTCAGCTACGTCGTAACTACTGATATGCCGACCTTGCTCCACTTTTTCGAAAATGGCATCCATTTTATCCGTAATAGGGTGACCAGAGCGACGTGCATCTTTGACATCAAAATTACCGGATTGAAAACATTTAAACCAAATTTGTGCTACTCTCACAGACACTGCACTAGGTCCGGTCCATAAACATCGCAAATTTTTTTCGCGGCTTGCGTTGCATTTTTACCATTTTTGTAGTAAAATTTTAAAATGTATCGAATTTCTTCATTAGATTCATTAGATTTTTTTTTTTTTTTACTACAAAGGCAATAAAAAAAAGAAAAAGAACGAAAAATAAATAAAAATAACACATTTTCCTAATTTGAATTTGGAATTATCTTCTTTAAAATTTAAACTTTTAATGATACCAAAACGTAGAACCGTGAACAAACGTGATGCCAGAACGTTAGAACGTAAAATAGTTATCTGTTAATGATTAGTTATTCATTATCGAATAAAAAAATTAGGAGATAGCATTTGAAACATCATAGTATCTATGATTTATCAGTGACAATGCAGGATTGCTGGAATATATATATGAGGAAGCCTCAAATTTTGTTTCAGTGTGTTTGTTAGGCACAATGAATTCTATCATCATTTTGTTGGCCCTTGGTCTGGCTGCTGTGGCAGGTATGTTCTTTTATTTTAATCTTCATGGATATATATCACGGATTATTTTATTTAAGTTTATAAGTGTTACCGTATTTACACCGTAGGGCTGTATTTTTTTAGAATAATATCAATAAATCAAAAAGGTACAACTCCCTTTTTCTACTTATATCCTGCACTCAGAATTCGCAAATGTTTTTTATATAGTTTCATAATATAGGCCAAAGCCTACAAAAAATCTTTAGAAAGATTAATTTGTAAAACATTGAACCTCCAACTACGTAGCTTACAAACTATATTAAATTGACACATAGTTTCGCTTATTGGACTAGACTAAAACTACCTTCGAAGCTTAGTCTCGCATTTGTTATTTTAATCGCGCATTTACTGCAGTTTTACTTCTCATGGAGAACTAAGGTTGGTCGATATGTTGTGCCCAATATCGTCAATTTTTTTATGGATAACTAGCTGACCCGGCAGACTTCGTAGTGCCTCCACCTAAGCTTTTGTATAAAATAAGCTTACAACAAACAAAAGGAATCCGTCCGACGGGGTACACGTCAAAGGAATAACAAAATTGATATTTTTATTTAATTCTGAGAATTTTCATTGTTATCTACCTTTTGAACCTTTCCTGGACTTCCACAAATAATTCAAGATCAAAATTAGCCAAATCGGTCCAGCCGTTCTCGAGTTTTAGCGAGACTAACGAACAGCAATTAATTTTTATATATATAGAAGATTTATTGACATTTACGTCCTTTTGTACAGAAAGAACAATATTTTGAGGTCAGGCAGTTGGTATTAATTAAATAGAAAGAAATAACATTTGGAAATTCGTCGAAACTCGAATAGTCTGCTAACTAGCGTCAAATTACTGAAATTAATAAACGCAAGATTAAACCGTGAAGACAGGTTAAGTTATAATTCAATTAATAACAGAGTTATTGCGTATGTTAACTCGCCCAAAAATTCCAAGAATATTATCGTAAGCTTACAAATAGATTTACTAAAAATACCTCAGGTCTTTTCTATTTTACACGGACAAAGAAGTACTGAGGAAAATTATAATAAAGGCACTTGGAATTCATATTTTGAGTATTAACTACTTGGTGTTAAGTGGTTACCGGAGCTCATAGACATCTACAACGTAAATGCCGCCACCCGCCTCGAGACGTGAGTTCCAAGGACTCAATTTTTACAGTACAACAGCTGCCCCACTCTTTAAACCGAAACGCATTACTGCTTCACGGCAGAAATAGGCGGAGTGGTGGTATTTACCCTTGCGGACTCACAAGACTTCCTTCCACCAGTAATCGTGCAAATTATAATTCGGATTTGATTTTTATTACACGATGCTATTCATTGACCGTGGAAGTCAATCGTCAACATTTGTTAAGCATGTATTTCATTAGAAAAAATGGTACTTTTCAGCCAGATTGGAATATCGGTGCATCGCTAGATACGAATGGACCGGACGTCTTATCTTATGGGCCACAAAAACTAATAAAATACACAACATGAGATTTCATTTGCTGAGTTTTAAAAACAATGGCATATTCACAGCTGGAACAAAATTTATTTAATAGGACTAAACAGCTCACAGCTTTATTATTCCATCTAATTAATTTTGAGTTTATTTATTTTCTAACGTTTCTTAACTTCATTAATACCATAAATCATAAAGTACGAACGCGAGAGACGATGTTTAAGTATTTCCTGTTGATACATTTAATTTACATGATTATTTTTGTTTCAGCTGTTCCAACAAACCCCCAAAGGATTATTGGTGGCTCGACAACCACCATTGACCGGTACCCCGGTATTGTTTCTCTGTTGTTTACAAGGAATTGGAGTCAGTGGTGGCAGAACTGCGGCGGAAACCTTCTTAACCAGAGATCTGTTCTTTCTGCTGCTCATTGCACATTGTAAGTCGAAACTTTCTGATTTTTCTGTCTTATTTTTTTATAATTTAAAAGTAAATACATCTTATTACTCTGAAGGAATTATCACAGAAAATACTGACACCTCCATTTTTTTCCCTCCTCTAAGCTTGAAAGAAAGTTTTACGAGGTAAATAATATTATTGTTTCAGCGGTGATCAAACGGCTGCATGGCGTTTTCGTGTTGGTTCCACCTGGGCCAACAGTGGGGGTGTTGTGCATCTCTTGAACAGAATTATCTATCATCCCAATTATAACAGATTTACAGCTGACAGTGACCTCTGCATCTTACGCAGTTCCACCAACATAGTTTTGAATAACAACGTTCGTCCTGTTAATATTGCTGGTGCCAATTACAATCTTGCTGATAACCAACCTGTTTGGGCTGCTGGTTGGGGTGCTACTTCGGTAAGTTAAATAATGTTGTTATCGAACACAAACAAAAAGATACAATTAAGGAAGAGTATGATAATTTTGAATAATGCACGATTTTCAGCTCGGAGGTTCTGGTTCGGAGCAGCTTCGTCACGTTCAGGTCTGGACTATCAATCAGAATACCTGCGCCCAACGTTACAGACCCATTAACCGTTCTATCACCGCTAACATGTTGTGCTCTGGTGTTTTGGACGTTGGTGGTCGCGACCAGTGCCAGGGTGACTCCGGTGGTCCTCTCCTCCACAACAATGTCCTTGTTGGTGTCTGCTCTTGGGGACAGTACTGCGCTGACCGTCGCTACCCTGGCGTCAACGTTCGTGTTTCCCGCTTTACTTCCTGGATCCAGTCCAATGCGTAATAATTTTAAAGAAGAAACCAACCAACAAAATTATTATAAATAATATGTAAATTTGTATAATTTTTTCAGTTAATTGAAATATAAAATTATCAATGAAATAACTAAGTTTTTTTAGTGCCAAATGGAATGATATTTTTTAGTATAGTTTTCAATCAGATATCCACTAAGTTTGACTAAATGGAAGTTTGAAAGCATATGGACAAAGTCCAATGTACATTGTGATGCACGGTGTGATTTTTTAATATGATAATGTTTTTATGTGAAATACATATTATGGTAGGAAGTAAATGTTATCTTTAATAATTTGTATGTGATAATATCGAATAATACGTCATGTACAATTACTGATTAGCTTTTACTGCCAGGTTCGGTCGCCAAATTGAAATCCTATAAATAATTGTAATAAATATGGAGTTACATAATTTTACTATTACGTTAAAAACCGGTGCATCATTAATCGTAAATTAATGGCAATAAGAGATAATTTCACATGAATACACAGCTATTCACCAATCCGATAAAGCATTCAGTTTTCACGACATTTATTTTCTATAAGTTATTGCTCCTTCCTAGGCATTGAAATTTAGATAATGTGTGGTTGAAATTAAATTTTTGCCTTGGTATATATGCTCGAAGTGTTAAGGGAATTTTACCAATGAATAACATTTTAAATGGAAATGTTGTACACTTATCACGCTTTTAAGTCGGAATGTAAAAATAAGCCTTTCTAATGCCCGAATTCAAAACTCACTCGCATATAAAAAAAATCCAAGAAGAAGTTTACCTTCTTAGTTCTGTCGCGAAACAGCTATGCATTCGAGTTTAAAATTAGGAACAGCTGTTATATACCTAGTCTTGCCATAAATACTGAGACAAAGGAAAAGAAATTCTATTGCAAATAACATTTATTACTTTTACAGTGTGTTAGTTTAATACATAAATATAAAACAATTTAAAGTATAAAAAGCTTATTCGAAGTGGTTCCATTGGCTGAAATACAGTCCTTTAAACGTTGAGGCCAGTTATCAATAGAAAGAAGCACGCACTCTTTCCATGGCAAAAATTTTCACTGCCGATCGTACGAATTGTTTTAGGGACTCCAAATTATCATGGCGTTTAGAGCAAGCCGTCTCTCTAAAACTGACCATAAATCATAATCCAGCGGATTAAGATCGGGATTAGACGACGGCCAGTCTTCAGCTCTGATGAAGTCCGAAGCGTTCGTTTCCAACCAAGACTACGTAGACCGAGCTTTATTACCTGGCGCCGAGTCTTGCTGGAAGGACCATTCTTGATTATTGAACATGGTGTTGTTAAGGGACTTCACTACCTTCTCTAGAATGGTATCTTGATACACTTGTGCCGATGTTTTGATACCTTTTTCACAAAAGTATGGCTCAGTCACTCCTTCATAACTAATACCCCACCAAACCATCACTGAAGTCGGATAGTGCCCACGTTGCAATCTATCGACTAATTGGGAAGCTTCCTTAGAGCTTTGAGCATAAATACGGTCATTTTGTTTGTTAAAATGTTGCTTAATTGTAAAAAAATTCTCATCCGTAAACAAAATTTTTCTATGACCTCCCTTTGCGTGCCGCTTCAGTAGTTGTTTCGATTTTACCACCCTATTCTCTTTTAAATTATCAGTTAAGAAATGACCAGTACATCTCTTATAGGCTGCAAGTCCTAAGTCATCGTTTAAAATACGCGACATGGTTCTAGGTGTTATCTTCATCTCCCGAGATAAAATCTTTTGCTTTCGGACAGGATTTCTTCGAATTCTTTTCCTTACTGCTTTGACCACCTTTTTCGTACGAAAACTACGTGGAAGGCCAGATCTTTTTTGTCACAAACAGAGGAGGTCTCATTGCACCTATTAATAGCCCGGTACCCAAACATTTTACTAATACCAAGCGTATGGAGAGTTTTAAAAATTGCATTTGGCTCCATACCTACTTTGTGTAATGCAATCACAGCGATTCGGTTCTCTTTATCACCCCACTCCATTTTAATATCACAAAATATTGTACAATGTATTGGCGCCAAAATGAGAAAACTCAATGAGCAATCATATAAAAATGACAGATTCCAAATTCAAATGTAATATTTTGTTTATTTTTAATTGTTACAGTATTTATGGCCAGATAAGTATATATTACAATTCAACTGAGACTGACTTTGTGTCTCGCAATGGGTTATAGTTCACTTTATGATGATTATACAGTGGTGGTCGTATAATTAGAAATACTACCCACGGTCCTTGACATTATGCAAGATACTTCATCGCAATCGTTTTATTTTGAAATTAAACAATAAATAGGACAACAATATGTTAAACGATTTAACACTTATTAGAAAAACAATATAAATCTCACTACGAAGTGCAGCTTCAATATTACATAACGGACAAACATTTAAATCAGTTTTAAGGTATGAACAATAATGGTCAACTGATTAAAAACAACAACAAAAAAGTACAAAAAACAAAATATTATTAACTATTAGTAATTAGTATTGTTACTTGCGAAATAGCTACTATCCACAGCCTACCAATAGTTATAATTAATATTTAGTGGCGTATCCCTTATTTTCAACAGCAACGTCTTGACGAGATGTTTCTCGGGTCATCAGGCGAAAAAACTTCATTTTTAATACGCTTTTATTAGCTTCAGACGTATGTATGTTTGTTACGGAATCTTTGAACATGATTTTGACCCCCTTCAAAACGTAGGATTAACTCGAAATTTGGTATACTTATGTAAAGACCGATGACAATTCGATATTTAAAAAAATGTTTTTTTTTTAATTCGACTAAAAAATGAAAAATAAATATGAAAAAAATGATTGTAAAAATAAGTAGGGTGCTTTTCAGGATATTATCAAAATAACCCTTCTACTCATATCTGTTCATAAAATATTTATAACTACTGATACCATGCACCCCACCCTTTTTTTACAATAAAATCATTTTTTCTTACACTATTTTTAATTCAAATTTATTAATATTTATTTTCGATTTTTTAGTTGGATTTTCTATAAAAGCGAATTTTGTTAGTTTTTTAAACTATTATTTATTAGTCTCCCTTCTCTTCCTTCAGTCGATCGCTCATTACTGAGCATTGTGATGCGCCCGCCTGTGACCTTTATTTTGTAATTTGTAGCCACTTATGTTGGTCAGTGGCAAGGTGAAGTGCGTGGCTCAGCCACGTCTGACCCTTAAGGCCAAGAATATAAATTTTGTCAGTGCTCGTAACCTCGCGAACGGGATACAGATAAAAGTAACAACACCCGACGACCATAGGGCCTTCTCAAGCTACCTCCGAAAGGAGCGTATAAGTTATCATACGTATCGCCGTGGAAGCCTCTCATAAAAAAGGCACTCCGAGCCAGTGCCACAATTGTCAGTTGTACGGGCACTCTTCCCGTAATTATCACGCGCGCCCTCGATGCGTCAAATGTTTGGATAATCACGCTACGACTGATCTGCGTAGTTTGCACTCGCGATCAAGAAACCGCGACGGAACCGCCTAGCTGCGTCCTGTGCTGAACACAGGGTCACCCCGCGAATTACTGTGGATGCCCCCAAGCCCCTAAAATAAATCATCGCGTCGCGCGCCAAAACCGTCTCCAAGCTTCGGGCCCTGACATCAAAGCCACGGCACCCTCTGTGCCGAAGGCTAAGTGCTTCGTGCCGGCGCCGGTGCCCAGCGTCTCGGCCTGGGCTAAGCCCTTGCCGTACACGAACACGGCTGCAACTCCTTCCCCCGCGACCAGCCCTCCGACCGCGTCCGACAATCACGCTCTAGCGATCGACTTTTTTCAGTCGATTAACTTTGAGCGCGTTAACGCTTTGGGTGACGCCACCCGCGCAGCCTCCACTGCACGGCACTTCATCGCCGTAGTGCAAGAATACGCTGACGTATACGCGTCGTTAAATACGTACGTCCTCGCTAACGTCGAAGCATCAGTATGCCAAATCTTACTGACGGGATACGCGCCGATCGCTATCGCGTCCGTTTGTTTATCTTCCACCTGATAAGATCGTTTTAAGCAGTGATATGGAGGCGCTGCTCGGCATGAGAAGCTCTGTCATTCTGGCGGGCGACCTAAATTGTAATTCAGGGGGAACTCACATACTACAACCCCGAACGGCAGACGCCTCGACGCGTTAGTCGACGATCTCGCCTTCGATATCGTCGCTCCGCTAACCGTCTCGTCGTTATGAAGCTCGGTCGCGCTCCCGATTTCGCTCCCGTCACAAGAACTGTGATGGATTGGTACACGCTGGGCCTGGGCTGGGCCTGGCTGAATCTGATCCGCCATCACTCTCGTTCAGTCCGGACTCTACCCCATCCTCTCAGGATACTGCTGAAGCCATAGATATCGTAACATCACACATCACCTCGACATTAGATAGGTCATCGAAGCAAGTTGTAGCGGAGGACTTCCTTCACCGCTTCAAATTGCCCGACGATGTTAGGGAACTCCTTAGAGCCAAGAACGCCTCGATCCGTGCCTACGATAGGTATCCTACGAAATGACGAAAAAGCGATGACGAAAAAGCAGAGCTGCTGGACGGTACATTGCAAACCCAGTGCACTCCCAGCACTCAGTTCGTGGAATCTGCTCATGTAGAATTAGTAGACAGTGAGGTCGAACGCAGAGCCTCCTTACCACCCTCGGACGCGTTACCGACCGTCACCCGATGGAAGTTAAAGACTTGATCAAAGACCTACGTCCTACCAGGTGGCAAAGACTTCGACGTCCAACCTAACCAATGCATCAGCACGCGGAGTTTCTCGCCAGATCTTCTCAGCGGGTCGCGATTCCGATCCGGTAGTAGATTCATTCGCGAAGTAGCTGCTATTGAGTTGTTAGGTCTCCTTTGGAGGCGCTCGGGCAGCTGTTAGCAAATCCCACCACTCCTGACTGAGCCTTTGCTCGCCCACCTGTTCTGGTGAAACTGGAAAGGCATCCAGGCCACCAGTAATACATGAATCATTAAAAAAAAACAATCAGAAGGTTGGGACAAGTATGTTTGAATGTAAATTACGCTACGTAATAATCTAATTCACCTTTGTTCTGCCGTGAAGCAGTAATGCGTTTTGATTTGAAGGGCGGGACAGCCGTTGTAACTATACTTGAGACCTTAAAAGTGATATCTCAAGGTGGGTGACGTATTTACGTCGTAGATGTCTATGGGCTCCAGTAATCACTTAACACCAGGTGAGCTGTGAGCTCGTCCACCCAAATAAGTAATAAAAAAAAAAAAACTTTAAATTGATATACATGACATATGAGGTAGATATTCTACATTTACCTAATCAATCGCTTTAGGGTTCCGTGTAAATTTTAATAGTCTCAAGTCGTATCTGCCTCTGATTCATGAGATCGCAGGTGAATGTTGGTACCGCAATTATTTTATGTTATTTGATTTGTATTATGGTCACATGTGTTCACGAGTCAGAGCTTACACGCAGCTAATATCATTGTGTGTTTTTTCGATTACATTCGAATTTGTACTTTGTTGCACAGTATTTAAGGTTACTATTTAGAAGGACGAGGTAATCTATAAAATATGCGGCTTATGAACATTATGTCCGCTTCGCAGTTTACATGTCGAAATATCGTAGGTTTTTTGGAGTTTTCTGTTTAGTGGTCTTAAGTTAGTATTATAATGTCTTTGTCTTTGCAAACACAAAAGGACACAAAGAACGTTTTTATTCAAGACGAACACAAATATAAAAAAAGAAGGAGAAAGTAACAAGAAATAGATAGTTCAAGCATCACAAAGCAATAATTAAAAAGGTACACACAGGTACACGAAACAAAAAGCAATAATTAAAAAGGCGTAGCCATTGATATATTAAAAAACCCAAGGTACACACTCAGCGTCTCAAAAACGTCCGCATAAAATGAGCGCACAATTTAGAATTGTGCGCTCATTTCAAATAGTCTCGCGTCGCACGCGTCTCTGCGCTCGTCAAAAATGCCGAAGTGTTTGTTGAGAAATTGTAAAAATATTACGTTACGTTACATAGTACGTTAGAACGTTAAAAAAGGATGGGATATCGTATATTCGGTAAGCAAAAGTCAAAAGAGTTTGTTAATTTGTATTTGATGTTTTTATGACGAAATATAGGAAGCATTAAGTGATTTTGATTTAATTTGTCTAAAAACTTTACTCAACGGTCCAAGTATAATACGGCAAATCTCAATGGCCGCATTTTCAGTGTAAGAACTACTATTACAAATTACAATGCCTTTTATTTTAGTCGTATAATCCAAACGATCCTGTTCTTAATGTTCTTATTAGACATGTGTAAGTAATGCGAGTGATATTACTCCGGTAATATTACTCTACGATGTAATGCAACATCACACATTACGCGAAGGAAACAAACATCACACTATCACCCAACATGTTTCTTTCTTTGTCGTGTAATGTTGCTTAATACACGAACGGAACCGAGCGAGCGAGACAGACCGATCGACGCAAAATAAATTAGCAAGCGACACGGAATTATTCCTAGTGATTTTGAACCGTATGTCCTGGCCGCTAGGTACATTTTTATAGCTATGGTACGTCTGAATTTTAATATAGGTATTTGTGTTTATATTTTTCATGCGGCCAGCCGGTAGTTCTCCGCAAGTAGTTACTTAATTTTTTATTCGCAACTTTTGTAAAATCGCTAGTTGCTCGTAATTGTTTAGTAATATTTCATATTAATTTTTGTGTTTGAATTACTTAAGCACTTGTTTGAAGATAGTTTTATTATTTGTTTTAATGCGTGTTTAATACGTGAAAGAAAGAACGGCGTCTAAATGAAAGTACAGTCCTCCTTGGTTGCACTTTGAGGATATCGCGCCGAAACAATGCATCTACTGCTCTCGTATATTAACATTATTGTCGAGCTCAATTTGCAGTCTAAGTCGCCATATGAAATCCGCTCATCCCACAATAAATTATATTAAGTAAAAAATAAAATTATTATATTATTAAGTAAGTCAATCTCTGTCAAGTAATATAACAGTGTATTACAATATACAAAGTTCATACTTTGTATTGTAATACACTACTGTAATGACACAACCGAATCATTACCTAAGTGATGTGTTCATACACATTACTTAGGTAATAATTAGGGTGTATAGATACAATGTATTCACACAGTATCTATTGAACGCACCGAGTAATGTTAAGAGTGATGTGTAATGTTTTCGAGTAATATCACCTGTCTGTAAAAGTGTTGTCATATCACATTACATTGGGAAGTGATGTTTTGCGCAAGTCTAGTTCTTATTCAATGGAGTCGATTTTTAAGCTATTGCATAGATTTTATCGCGGGCCTTGAGCGCGGAATCATGAAATTCTGTAACGAAAAAAACCTTCCACCCCTAACTACGCCTACTATGTTCACACGATTCACACGTTGCGCTTGTGTCAATGTGTAGTGTTTAAAGTAAGAAGCATAGATTATACACTTAATATATTCGAGGTAAGAAGTCTAAACACCGATTTATGTACTATCAAAATATGTGATATAATTTCGTGGGTAACACAACGATAGCGCGATTCAGCTTTTGCGTCAAGCGCCATCTATCGGCGAGAAACGGAATTGTAAAATAGAAAATTATATCACATTACAATGCGTTGGGCGTGCCATTTTCTATCGCTTAGTCGAAGTATCTTATTACTAGTCCTACTACTCATTCAGTGATTGAAGTGGTATTAAAAATAAACTAGCTAAACCGTTGATTCTGGGCGAATGAGAGTTAGAACTAGCATCCAAAGGCGTGTCTCTATCCCATCTAGCGCCCTCCAGTGAGTGTGCGGTCAAAATGGAATACTCACAATGTAGCAGATTCATTGAAAGTTAGCCCACTGAGTTTCTCGCTGGATCTTATTTTATTGTTGTTTTAATATTACATTATTATTGTCGATTTATAATTGCATAAGTTGATAAAAAATGCTATGCAATAGCTTTACTATTATTATGTATTTTAGTAACTAGCTGACCCGGCAGACTTCGTAGTGCCTCAATCGATAAATAAAAGACCTAAGCTTTTGTATAAAATAAACTTAAAACAAACAAAAGGAATCCGTCCGACGGGGGACACATCAAAGGAAAAACAAAATTGTTATTTTTATTTAATTCCGAGCATTTTCATATTTATCTACCTTTTAAACCTTCTCTGGACTTCCACAAATAATTCAAGACCAAAATTAGTCAAATCGGTCCAGCCGTTCTCGAGTTTTAGCGAGACTAACAAACAGCAATTCATTTTTATATAAGTATAGAAGAAGAAGATAATTATAGTTCTTAATCGTATTCCGGAAGGAAAAAAAGGTCGTCCATACGACGCTATTTTTAAAGTTCGTAAATATGATATTATTTTAACGGTTACTTAAGGGACAACTTATGGCTTCGCGACATACTGCATGCTAATGACAGAAGTGTCGCTCTGGTCCAACACGTCACATTGTTAAAAACTTAAAAAATTCAGTTCTGTCGGCAGTCTTCATGACTGCTTAGTTTTTTATGACACTTTTTTTTATTTTAAGAAGAAGGTTGATTTCGATTTTTATAGTTAATTAAAGTATCGGTTATAAATTACGGGTGACTATTGAACAAGATGAGTTGTTTTATTTGCATGTTTTATTTCTAACTTTTATATTTTAGTTTTTCTCGTAACCTAATACGATGCGGAGAATGGACATCAATCGTCAGTCAACAAAGATATACCAGATGATGGCGGTGATACTGAAGTCGGTCGTACAGGTTCAATGTTTTATTTAGAAAATAACAAGGAATTCAAATCTCCTGCTACTTCTCTGAGTATAGGCTCAATTTTGGATACACCTCGAAAAGCGCACAGAAAAAGTGAACTCCACAAATGCCACAGAAGGCTAATTAGCAAGGAGAAAGTCATTAACAACTTAAGGAAGAAAAAATCTAGACTTGTTAAAAATACCATTTCACTTAAGAATGCATTAAAAGTTTTAGAGAAATTAGATTAGATTAATTAGATTAGATTTAAAGATTTATGTACACATGTCCTACCCAAAAACATATTTACGCTCAGATAAAAGTATAATTATGGGTATAGAAAACAATTTAACTAACTTTAAAAATACTAACTAAATGTCTTATAATAAAAAAAAATACAAATATTCGTCTTCACTCCATGTCCTGTCCTGCCGGCTAACTTCGGTCGTAAAATTTGATTGGTTATTGTACACTGCTTTGTAATAGCAACTTTAAATAATGCGCTTAAAGTTAAATTTGCAAAAGATATGTTTATAGTTAACTATAACTACGTAGATATAATTGGTGAGTGTTTCGGGACAGTTTCGTGTGCTACTTTTGTATGAAACTGTGTATCTTGGGTTTTTATATATCCATGGGCGTAGCACAGAAAGGTAACACAGGATGCGCGCTCGCAAGTCAGATTTCGACTAATGGCGGTGGATCGGTAAAAATGCGACGACCGGTTCGTCTATGCACCGATGTAGTAGCGAAATATTATCGCCACCGCTATACTGCAGTTATCGCCTGACTTTGCTTGTGAATTAATTTTGTTTATTGTAAATAATGTTTTGTATGATTGTGTGATAAATGAATGTGTTGATATAAAATAAAGTATGTATGTATTGTTGTGTAGTGTAATTATAATAAAATATTATAAAATAAATAAATACATGTCAGTCACCCACATTGTGTTTAAGAATCAATATCATTGAAAGCCTTATAAGCATACTACGTACGTAAAATTGGATACTAAAATCAAACGTTAGCAAAACAGTGCTACAGATGTAGTGAGAAAATATTTTTCTTCGAGAAAACTTGGATACGGGACCGATGGTACTCTCGCCCTATTTGGAGAAAGACGTCGAAAGAAAGCTCCAGGCATAGACACGAACAAACTGAATGTATTGTCTGCCAATATTCAGGCCAGCTGCAGACGAGATCATAGCTCTCATCTTCGTAGCATTTGTGAAGAGATCGAAAAACATGCTACGAAGCATGAATCTAGAGATCTCTACCACAAAATATGGTTCATTACCAAATTATTGCCATCTAAGACCTGGGCTATTGTAAATGACAAAAACGAACTGATAACAGAGTTGGATCAAATCTCTGAAACATGGTAGAGCTACGCTCAATCGTTATACCAGGATCCACAGTCACGGCAATTTACAAGTACAGACCCAAATGATGAGGATTTGGAGCCGAGCATTCTGTCTGAGGTTAGGGCTGCTATACAACACCTCAAAAACAGAAAAGCGATTGGCAGAGATGCAATTCCTATTGAAACAATAAAAGCCTTAGGAGAACACGATGATCACATATTTCATAAGATATGCAACAGTGTATGACAGACGGGAGCTTAGCCGTCGGAATGGACACATACCGTGCTTACTACCCTGCATAAAAAGGGCTCTACGAAGAAATGTAACAACTATCGCCTAATTGCTCTTACATCACATTCTAGCAACATTTTGTTACATATTCTAAATGAGCGATTGAAGACTTATCTATCTGTAAATGTCTGTCTGTAAATTATAAACATATATTAACAGATATATGTAGGTGTAAACGAAATTTAATTAATTTTTTGATATAAATATGTCAGAGATAAAAAAAAAATTAAACGATATGCAAATGTTTTATCAATTGTAAATAGTAGTATTTTAGTATAAATATGGCGAAGTTGTAAATTTAATTTCAGTCAGTAGTACGGCTAAGAATATGCGGTCTACCATTATTTTGTTGGCCCTTGGGCTTGCTGCTGTGGCGGGTACGTATGTTTAGACTAATATTGTACTTTTGTTGGAGCGACGTGCTCTTATTCTTACATAATTATGCTTAAAAACTTATTCTTATATATATATATTTTATTGCTTACATGGGTGGACGAGCTCACAGTCCACCTGGTGTTAAGTGGTTACTGGAGCCCATAGACATCTACAACGTAAATGCGCCACCC
Organism: Bombyx mori; assembly: GCF_030269925.1. Taxonomy (NCBI): domain Eukaryota; kingdom Metazoa; phylum Arthropoda; class Insecta; order Lepidoptera; family Bombycidae; genus Bombyx; species Bombyx mori. Next base: position 14,361,467 of record NC_085111.1, read on the forward strand.
ACCTTGAAATATAAGTTCTAAGGTCTCAAGTATAGTTACAACGGCTGCTCCACCCTTCAAACCGAAACGCATTACTGCTTCACGGCAGAAATATGCGGGGTGGTGGTACCTACCCGCGCGGACTCACAAGTGGTCCTACCACCAGTATAAATATATAATTCACAAATTAGTTTTATACATATCATTGTAATGTCGATGAGCGGCGGTGAACCAGGTGGACCGTATGCTCATCTGCACAAAAAAAAAGATTGACAGTTCACCATTTTTTCAAATAGTTATGTACATATTTATGTGTTTAATGGGTGCTCACGGACTGTTTTTGCGATGAAAGTTAACATAAAATCGAACTATAAAACAGTATTTTCTACGGTCTTCCCGAGTCGTAGAACTAATTAAAACTAGTTTTACGGCTTAATCTCGCATGTTATGTTATTATTTCTAATGTGTCAAATGATTAACTGTTTCTGTGGACACTGACGACTAAATTGACAATCGAATATTGTGCTAACCAGCTAATTAAGAGGAGCTAATTATGGACTATTAAAATTAAAATTGAAGGTGTAAGCTATTTAAGGTAGTTACGTTTTTATTAGCCACCAAAGTAACAACAAATATTTTGAAGCTTCTTTGGCCAGTTTTTGGTCAAATACATTGTCTGTCCATAAGATGGTTGTAGACATTCAGACGTACATAAGAGATTAGATTAAAATCCAAAACGCTGTTCATTCATTCATTTTAATTCATTATCAGATTACGTATTTTGTAACGACTAGTATCTTTAATTATGGATTAGAGAAGCAATTTAATTATGTTGGTTTCCTACCATTAATTAAAATGTGCTTATCTTTCAGCTGTTCCTACCAACCCACAAAGGATTATTGGTGGCTCCACGACCAACATTAACCAGTATCCCGGTATAGCTGCTTTGTTGTATACATGGAATTGGAATCAGTGGTGGCAGTCTTGTGGTGGAAACATCCTTAACCAGAGATCTATCCTTAGTGCCGCTCACTGTCCATAGTATGTAGTGGTTATTCACTAATATTCCTATAAATTTATAATGATAATACTGTCTGTGGAATTTAATGCTCTAATATTTGTTATATAATTCTAAATGAACACGTAAACTCTTGGAAATAATCCAATAATACTTACTATTCTGTAGGATGTCTTTGAGATACCATAAACCAGTTATTTTCCTTCTCCTTTAAGAACTTTTTATAATGTAAAAAAATATTATTTTTCAGCGGTGACGCTACAGGCCGTTGGCGTATTCGTGTTGGTTCCACCTTTGCCAACAGTGGGGGTGTTGTGCATAACGTGAACAGAATTATCATTCATCCCAACTATAACAGACGTACTGCTGACAGTGACCTCTGCATCTTACGCAGTAATTCCAACATAGCTTATAACAACAACGTTCGTCCTATTAATATTGCTGGTGCCAATTACAATCTTGGTGATAACCAAGTTGTTTGGGCTGCTGGTTGGGGTGCTACATCGGTAAGTTAAATAAATGTCAATATCGTTTTACAAAATTATTTCGTAATGTACGTTGCACACGACTTAGGGAGCGCCAATAGACAGACAAATTTAACCGGAGTTATTTTGTTAGGTCCAGGTTTGTTGTAAATGTGTCATAGAGACGCAGTTAAAGATACACTCATTATTAATGGAATGCAGCAGACCTAATATAATGTATTTAAGAGTGTTTTTGACTGCATGAATTTGTAACTTGTGCAGTACTTGGTAATTTTACAGTAAATTAACAAAACAATTAAGAAAGAGTGTGGCAATTTATTACTTCAACTATTGAATAATGCAAAATTATTTTCAGCTCGGAGGGTCTAATTCGGAGCAACTCCGTCACGTCCAGGTCTGGACCATCAATCAGAATGCCTGCGTCCAACGTTACAGACCCATTAACCGTGCTATCACCGCTAACATGTTGTGCTCTGGTGTTTTGGACGTCGGTGGTCGCGACCAGTGCCAGGGTGACTCCGGTGGTCCTCTCCTCCACAACCGCGTCCTCGTTGGTGTCTGCTCTTGGGGACAGTACTGCGCTGACCGTCGCTTCCCTGGTGTTAACGTTCGCGTTTCCCGTTTCACCTCTTGGATCCAATCCAATTCGTAAAAATGTTAAAGAATGATCTTAATTCAAATATAAAAGCACCATAGAATTTTTTTGAGTTTTTCTTTTTAGCCCAATACGATAGTTTTTATAACGATTTTCAATCATATTTACACCAAGTTCGACCAAAGCTAAACATAAAACGATGTGTTTTTTTTTAAGAAAAAACTTTTATCAATAGAGGCGTGATCCCTCCTTTTCTAGGACTAGAGATTTTTGAATGATTGATGATTCATAGAAACCCGTCCGACAAGACGCAAAGGGTATTACGATGGCCCCTCGACAAATTTAGAAGACTCGAGTTCGACGATGTACTTCTGGAGAAACGGCGATCCATATTTGGAGAGCTTTTCTCCGCTCCGAAGAAACCGGTAACATGGCCACTATCAGCAGAAAATACTTTATACCCAATTGGAATTCGTGACTGACACACTATTTTCTTTTTAAGGCCAACTTTTGAATGGCTTCTAAAGAAATATCGTTAAGCCCTAGGGAGCTTTCTTAGCCCCAGGATAAATTATTTGGTAAAGCAAAAGTCATGGGTCGCTTTATGCTTGATCCGTAAAGTTTAGAAGAAAGCTACGGTGTGCAGTAGTTTTAGCTCGTAGACAGCCCTGAATTTGGGCCATACGCTTAAGGTCCTCTGCCAGGACAGGGAAGAACTACGTTGGGAGGATCGTTGTCAGTATTTGGAATTATCCTATAGCAAAGATTAAATTTTAAATCAAACTAACATTCATATCTCATTATAATGTTAGTTCTTTCTGTGTATCAAAAAGAATATATATTAAGAAAAAAATCTAGGAGAAGCAAAGCATCTATCTGTCACAAACAATTAATGTAGACGATAGTCTGGCTGTACTAAGGAATGCTCTTGTCTATAGAACTGTCAATATCAAGAGCGGTGATAATATGGACTGTCATGTGGGCCACTAGGCCGACTGTATTCCACAAACAAAAAAGATACGCCCCGATATTCATGCAATGTCCATTTAAAGTCTATAATTATTCTTTGTGTTCGAACGGCATTGTTCATGACACGAAGGGCAAGTTATCGATCAAACTACAAGTTCACATACTCGCCTCGACCTTGTGGATCTTGACCGTAACACAAACTACCTCTATGAATAAACTAAATTTGTCATATCTGAATTAGCATGATTCGTATTTTAGAATTAGACGATTTTGACAAAAAATGCGTTATTTTCGCATTTACTATTTTCAAAACTATATCTACTTGTAGTAGTACGATTACAAAAGTGTGTGTTGTCTGTGAATTAATGTTTTAAAGAGAAAGAGTTTGATTTTGGGTTATATTTATATATATTATAAAATATGTATGTACCCCGTTGGGCCAAATCCAGTGCATGTCGGGGAGTGCGGTCATCCATCACATGGCTTCGCAAGATGTGTATAAAGTACCTTTTTTTAATGCCCATGTTGGCAGACGAGCATACGGCCCAACTGATGGTTAGTGGTATGGACGTCAGCAATATCACGGGCAGTGCCGAGCCGCTGACTACCTTACACGTCGTCTTCCTGGGTGTCCCTCGACGGTCCCCAAGCCGTTTAAGCACCCGAAATACCCGAAATACTTAAGAGGATCAGGATTCGAGTGAAATCTCTATCCTGATCCCAACTCGATGTAGACGATGACGGCGCGGAGACAGAAAAGCACTCTCTCTCTCATTCCTTGTCGCCTGTCCGTAAGCCATCGATTTATCAAAACTACGAATTTATTTTTAGACTAGCGATCCGCCCTCGCTTCGCTTCGGAAACATTAAAACACACATGAAACCAAAAAAAAAAAAAAAAATCGAAAAAAAGTAGCCTATGTTCATCAGGGACAATGTCGGCTTCTAATGGAAAAAGAATTTTTCAAATCGATCCAGTAGTTTCGGAGCCTATTCGAAACAAACAAACAAACAAATCTTTCCTCTTTATAATATTAGTATAGACAAATATGAAACTATTATGTTTTTCTATTTGACTAACCATGTAAAGGAGGTTCGTAAATCTAAAATATTTACAAAAAAAAACACAATAGAACTCAGATGTATAATTGATAATGTTTAGCTGTTTCGCCGTGATTACACATAACTGAACGAATTTTAATGAACTTTTGAGTTTATAACTTGTTATTATCACATTTATGTTAACATTTTTCTTTTAATATTTTGCATATGTGATGTACCCTTATTACTCGTGATATATAGAAATCACAATATTTTGATATAAAAACTCCTGAAGGTAAGTCAATGATACAGGATAGGTAGTCAATAATCTGGTCTGTCTTAGGACTATTTCAGTTCATTTTTCAACATTGGCATCAAGGCAAAGAGTACTTGTTATTCAAGCTATTCCGTGGTTTAAATCGGAACCCATGACTGCTTTGCCGCAAAAAAAGGCAGGATCGTGGTAAATACCAATGTGGTTTTACAATAGCGTTACGGCGTAGCAATTATGCTTCTTAAATTTTGCTATTTATTACACTAAGTTATTTCTTATTGGAAGTCGTTCGCAAATCTCTGTCCTAGGAGGGATAGCTGGTATTTATAAGTTATCTTATTAGGTTCTAAACACACCATTGGTCCTCTGGGGTATCCTTCGCACTGATCTTCGGAGCTTGAGCGTAGTTTTCTAGGAAGGATTATAGCGAGTCTACCCGTCTTCTGCGCGAGGGTGGCCTTTGAAGTCGGCAGCAGCCGAAGGCTGGGTCTCAAGGTGGTGCTCAATGAATCCCAGGCTCTGTTATGTCATGGAGCCCGGAAAGCGCGGCCTCGGGGGCCCACTTTATGATCCAAAGAAAATATTGTTTAAACGTGTTTTACGTATATACATATATCGAACTATGGCAGTATATCTGATCTAAACTCTTTTAATGTGCTGCAGGACAGTGTTACATTACTTAAAACTAGCTGTTATAACGATTGTGTTAACTCTGTTGAAATCGCAACAGGATGTAATCCTAGAAAGTTCTGATTTTACGTTAAATTATGTCTAAGTGAAATTCAATCTAATTTAATAGGTATATGTCTTATAATAACATGTAGTAGGCAGTCGCTTGGCTCTGCCCCTGGCATTGCTGACGTCCATGAGCGACGGTAACCACTCACCATCAGGTGGACCGTATGCTCGTCAGCCTATACGGTAATAAAAAAAAGAAACGTGAGGTTGTTCCAGGTTATAAAATATAAAACTATCAATGAAATAACTGCGTTTTTTTGTGCCTAATGGGATGTTCTTTTCAATCTAGTTTTCAATCAGATTTCCACTTAATTCCCTACCTATTCGCTATTCGCTGTCCTAAGGAGCTATTCCAGCTACGGGCGCGCGAATTGGTGAGAATTTGCTAACACTAGCCCTAGTGCTTCGCAGTGCCTACCGCCGGATTGGAATCTCGACCCACTGAGAAGACCCGGCGGGAAACTCAATGGGCTGTGTCTATGGGTTCGTTCGTTCGTCGAACTCTTCGTTGTAATCGAGCAGTTCAACGAGGTTGGTGAACGGTCCTTGAGGGGCCTAAAAGCACCGAAAAAGGATTCGGGGGATCCGACAAGACATGATTCAGGCGATGGTGGCCTTGCGTTGCTCCGTCGCCTGAGTCGGATATTTGATTTCCACAACACTGAACCAATTAAAGGTTAAAACTTCAAAATGTTAAAACATAAGAGAATCAAAACATCTTTCAGAAACTGGGGTAGCAAGGGGGCGTGTAAATAGCCCTCCTGCGGCGGGAGCATATAAAGCGGGGTTGTAGAAAGGCGTGTAAATAGCCGTCCTAAGCGGTATGTGACAAATGTTTGTCACTTATAATTAGCGGAGCGGTAAAACTATATAGCGGTAAACAAAAGCTAGTAATCAAACTAAAGATATAAATTAAATACACATAAGCGAGCGGGCGGGCGAATGATTACACGGAAGCAGCAATAAAATGGCAATAAATTAAAAGAACTTGCACTCACCTGTAGACCTTGCCAGTGACTGTTGTGCGGGCGTCGGCGATGGAAGCACGCGGGCGGCGGGGGGGTGACGAAGCTCACGTAGCTTTTCGTAAGCACAAGCACCACATAATATACAAGTGCCGCCATCTAGGCAGCTAGCGGTAAAGCGTGATCGATCGGGTAGAACCACGCTTTGGATAGTCGCGGTAATTAGTAACTAACAAACTCCAAAGGTGGCGCCATCCCAATAATTCATTAGCATCCTATTACTAATCCGCGCGCAACCAGAAACACTTAATTAAGGTAGACAGTAAAACATAAAACACTGTCAACGTAACGAGCGATGTCATGCATTGATTATCATGTGGGCCCCAACCCCATTCTATTCCACAGATAAAAAATATAAGTCGCAATATATATCCACTGTTCATTTATCCTTTTTAATTTCGATTGATTCGTTGGTGCAGTACTTAGCACCCTGACTGTTGCGCTGAGGGTCTTGGGTTCGATTCCCACAGAAGACAAATATTCGTGTGATGAACAGGTTTGTTTGTTCTTTGTCTGGATTTTTATTAATAACTAGCTGACCCGGCAGACTTCGTAATGCCTCAATCGATAAATAAAAGACCTAAGCTTTTGTATAAAATAAACTTAAAATACACAAAAGGAATCCGTCCGACGAGAGACACATCAAAGGAAAAACAAAATTGTTATTTTTATTTAATTCCGAGCATTTTAATATTTATCTACCTTTGAAACCTTCTCTGGACTTCCACAAATAATTCAAGACCAAAATTAGCCAAATCGGTCCAGCCATTCTCGAGCTTTAACGAGACTAACGAACAGCAATTCATTTTCATATAGATATATTATCAATAATTAGCAATTCATTATTTATCATTAATATGATTAATAATTTGGGCCCGAATGACCCTGCGTGATTTGTTTCCAGTTATCTATTTATTTATCCTTGACGTTCGAACGGCATTGTTCATGACACGAAGGGCAAGTTATCGATTAAACTACAAGTTCACATACTCGCCTCGACCTTGTGGATCTTGACCGTAACACAAACTACCTCTATGAATAAACAAAATTTGTCATATCTGAAATAGCATCGCTTAGCGTTTTTGAACTAGATGCTTTCGACAAAAATCGCCGCTGGGTCAACATATCACGTTACGTTGGGTTACGGTCAGCGATTTAGTTTTTTAAATTTTTGTATTTATTACACTAAGTTATTTATTATTGGAAGGCGTTCGCAAATAAATCCCTGTTCTAATAGGGATAGCTGGTGCTTATAATTCATCCAAGGAGGTTATAAAGAACAGTTTCAAAAGAATACTAAATAAGACGCTTTTGTAGCTAATCGGATATTTTTATAAATATGGCGAGTTAATTTTAGAGCGAAGTAAGGTTATTTAGTGTAAAATTATAAAAAAACATATATCAAAATAATTTCATAATAAGCAAGCATTAAGTTACGAATTAAATTATTACTTTTATTGCAAATAGTATGTTATAATAAAAAAATCATTAAATTATTGTATTGACATCGGTACTTGACAAGTGTGCTAAATATCAATTTAAAGCGGACGAAAACCATGTTCTACGATTCTTTTACATCTATATATATATAAAAGAAAGTCGTGTTAGTTACACTATTTATAACTCAGGAACGGCTGAACTGATTTGGCTGAAAATTGGTGAGGAGGTAGCTTAGAACCAGGAGAAGGATATATACTTTTTATCACGTTCCCGTGGGACGCGACATAAAACGTGGTATAACAAAACGCAACTGATATGGAATAACAAAACGCAACTGACAGCTAAACGTAATATATTCTATGGTTAATTATAGTAGAATTTTGAAGTTGACCGGTTGATGTGCTTGAAACAATGTATACATACTTTCATACTTACCTTCGGAATTACAGCCCTGCCATAATCGAATTATTCTATATGAATATAATGGTAAATAAGTTAATATTTAAAGCACTAACCTTGGGAAACCGAGCGGTAACCATCCGGCGTCATCAACGGTGTTTCACTGTAACCGTACATTATTCTCGGTTTTCTTCTTTTATTAAACACACTTTGGTATATTTACCAATTCAAAATTACTATTTAAATTCAGATTCACTAAAAACCACGATTAGACACTTTCGTTTTCAATACGTAATTAATCCCTTAAAATTTACTGGCAACATAATTAATTAATGAGCATATACAATAATAGTAATAATACAATATAAATAATTCATAAAACTACTAGGATTGTGTGAGCCAAAAGTTAAGTTTTAAAAGTAAGGTTTTCTTTGGACGGTGAATACTTCTGGTGTATACAAACAGAAGGACTTATTCTGTCTGATGCTGAATGACTGAGAGATGTGGCGTCTACCAATGTCGACGTCAGCTCTAGGTGCTTTGTTTAAAAAAAAAAATTCAGACCATAACACTTCTGTCATCGAATTCAATTAAAACATGGAATATTTTTTTGAAAGCTCTCGTAAAGGAAAGTTGTCTGAAGTATCAAAAAGAGCAGCTGTACTTACAGTTTCAATCGGACCAACCACATGCGAGCGTAAGAATTACGAACAAACATAATAATATGTACACTTTTATATGTATTTTGTTTTTATTAAGATAAATCAATGTTACGATTATGTTTAAATCGTAACACCGGTAATTATATTAACGCAAGTGACTATGTCGGAAATAGATTCCCCAACCTATACGTACCAGGTGAAAGATCTCGCGGTGGGCTCAAAAAACGCTGGATGTGGTAAAGGCGGATATGGAGGAGAATAACCTCACCCAGAAGAATGCCGAAGACCGGGCAAAGTGTAGAAGTTTAAGTAAAAAAGCGTACCCTAGCACTAGACCGGGAAAACGCTAGGAAGATGAAGAAGTGACATCATTCTAAGATAGATGATTGTCTACGTTAATGGAAGTTACATGCATTACCTTAGCGGGTAGCGTTCCACGAGCCTGCGGAATTCATGCAACGTGGACGTAAATAAGGCATAAGTGGTCACTCCAAGTTAACTGTTAGTGTTGTATCTAGGCCTAAGGCGCGTAGTGGTATTCGCGTTGTGCTGTCGTTTTTGTCCGGCAGTAGATTAACCGAAGTCTGCACCGGAAATGTATATGTTTACGAGCTACGGTGCCTCCTTACCATCAGGTATGGCGTATTCTCTCGTATACTTACAAGGCAATTAAAAAATCAAGGCAGACGAAAACTTCATTGAGAATGAATGACGATTTTCTTATGACAGAGATTTGGAAATTTTAAAATTTGTAACATATTTAGCGTGTATTTTCATAGGTTCAATCATAAGTAGGAATATGTAGGACACGGTTAAATACAGTAAAAAATGATTTTTTTATTTATTTAATTAATTCATTTAATGATTCTTATGAGATTCTTAAAGAAACACCTGTAAAATATAATATTAACCACCATGAATACTTTAGTTTTGGTATCGATTTTTGATTTTTGAAATATGTTCAAAATTACAAATTTTTGGACCCTTATTTTATTTTTCACAAGAAATCATCGTTAACAGATCACTTTAAAGCGTTTTAATCTAAACAGAATTTCGACTAAACCAGTAAAATTTATTAATTCAACGTATTTTTATTCGCAGCTGTATTATTACTATTCACGTATATTTAACATAATTTTAAATTCCATTCAATATTTTGGTCACATTATACACTGTCACAATACACAACCGGAACGACTTCATCTTTATTTTTAGAAATTTTATTTCGTGCAATAATCACACCGCGATCATAAAATGGTGCGCGAAGGTTTTTCCCACCGCACGTCGCGACTCTGCTGGTGGTGGGTTGCCACTACCACCCCCATAGTGCCGACCCCTGACTTGTAAGGGGTGCGCAGAATACAATCACTTTTATATGTATATTTTACTGAGTCATGGCCTTTTTCACAGAGACCATTTGTTTCAACGTAAATAGTTTTTTGTTGTTTCAATGTAGATTTTGCAGAAGCTAATAGCTATCTGACTAATGTTTGATTGATATGATATGAAGCCTTAGGCTTTACAAATATTTTAATGAAGAATAAGAGATATGTATTTTTTTGGCTTAGTAAGTAGAGCATGTAGACTGTGGCGGGGAATTCATTGCATAAATTAAATTAAATCTAACTCAAGTCATATGTTCTTATGATTGTACTTGGAAAGCTCATGCTAATACACGTATGATAAATATACCTAATATGATTAAATATAGGATATTAAGATCACTTTTTGTCATTGTTAATTTTGTTAGTTAAGTTGATTGGGTGTAAGCATCAGTTATTTTTACTAAAATACCAATTTTGAATGATTTGAAATTTTTGAGTTTAATTTTCACAGCTGAATTCAATAGTTTTACTTCTTACTTTAAGCCTTAGGACTGTCATTAATCGAAATTAATCAAATAGGTATTTACAAGTAGTGACCCAAAATATATTATCGGCAATGCATTCGTACCAAGCGATTACTTCACTATGCTGGTATTTAAATTTCGTAGACTGTTACTTATTTTTGTAAGGAAATACCTTTCTAACACATGTGTGGTGAGGAGGTGGGGAGGAGCTCGCTGAATTATGAAATTAGTTTGTCATTCCCCAAACCAGCGCACGGCGATTCCAGTTTGAGGAGCTGGGTTAGACCCTCTACTACTTCTTAATGAAACGCTTTGCGAAACGATTGACTTCCACGGAGAAGGAATAGCATCGTGTAATAAAAATCAAAGCAGAGTCATTCCAGTGAATTGGCCCCACAGTGAGTTAGTCAGGACCTCAGCGCGAGGCTGAGGTGTGAAGCACCAATTCCCCCTCGTTCAACCTAGTGAAGTTTCTATGGTTGAGTGATGGCCTGTGGGTGAGCTGCCAGCGACAGATGCGATGGAGGGAGACCATTGTACGGTTCTCGAGAGCGTCTAGAATCTTTCCCTCCCAAGTGTCAGCCTGGAAGCTCACATAGTCCATTTATACACCCATTCTTGATTTATTTCCAGCCGTAATTTTAGCTTGTTACAGTTTCAACGCCTAGTTGTTGAGTGAATATTGTAATAATAGTACCTACTTTTTTATAAGTATATTTCAGCAAATCTGAAGAAAGCAGATTATCGCAAGGCCCATTACGTAAGCTACTTAATAAAACTATCTTCGAGATTATCTACTAAATGGCTACCGAAAGATTTGGGACACCGGAGGTCAAACTGAGGTCCGACTTTCATGCGATAAACAGCTTAATGTAGTACCATCAAAGAAACTACAGTGTTACTCATTATAATATAGTTCTTCATTATTTATGTAATATTGCTATTCAATAAAATAAACTATATCAAGGGGTGAAAGGGTATTGTTTAAGCGACATTTCGCTTAATATGCCACATTTCTAAAGATAAATTAATAAATTACAAAGTTAATTAAAGGTGCGTTTTATTTGGTATTAGCATCAACAGTTCGACATTTTTAATTGAATTTTAATTACGTTTACTCCATTCAAATAGCTGAAGTTTTTTTGTTAATGATATTTTTCCAATTTGTAATCTTTAAATGGCACTCTTTTGCAAAAATGTTGCTTAAACGAAATAGTCTTTTCACCTGTCGATATGTTAAAAGCTAAAGGAGACTGAAACGATTACATACATTTTTGGGCCCGATTGTAACGTGATGAAACTAATATGAATTAATAGATTCAGATTTATCAGTACCTTGCTGAAAATTATAAAAGTTTTCTCAATCTGAGAGCCGAGTTAATAAAGATTTAGTAAAAGTTAGGTTATGTTACAATCTCTTTAAAAGAGCTGAATAATAACTTATTTCAGCATAAGTAAATGTTTATCCATTGGATAATCTTTTAAATGTCATATTATGAATGAATATCAATGATATATATCAGGTATAGAATATGGAATTGCTATCCCACAATTCACACAGCGATCCATAATTTCAACAGTATCCAATGCAACAATTTCAAGTCAAACGTGTGAGCGATCTTCGGTGTCCAGTGTAGAAGCAATTGTCGTGCAAGGCTGGCAGAGTTGGAATCCGTAATAATAAACCAGTGATCGTTGAAAATATAAAAACAGCCCGATAGATACACACGCAAAATGCGTCGAACATACAAAACGAGTAGAGCAGAAAAAACCAACAAGCGCCATAAAATAATTGTATAATCTATGAACAAACGTCATGTCAGCTTACTGTCAAAGCTTTCATCAAAAATACAATCGATTTTAATCGATTTGAAATCGATAATCATATTACTTTGCTAAGTAATAATAGACTTTTTCTTCATTTATGTATATAATCGCAATTAAATCCGGCGCATACCGCACTTGTATACAACAAGTATAAATCGCTCATTTAATTACTTTGCATTAATTACCTAGTGCAATGTTTTTCTTTTTAAAATCCTGTAATCGATTAATTAAATCGATCACACCGTTATACCGACAAAAACTAACTTTCTCATTTTTCTCCGGCCCCAGAAAGAGGATTGAGGTGATTTTTTATATTCTTATATAAAAAAATATGACAAATTTTTTAGACTACATTCCAAGTTATTACATTTTTGGCCCACGATTTTCCGTCTCCTTTACGGGAATAATAACATTCTGATCTGGATCGATATAGCTCGCAGAGTTAATAGGCTAAGGTGCAGTGGGCTGGTCAGATATGTCGCAGAACCGATAACCGTTGGGGTAGACGTGTTCTGGAGTGGAGACCGCGAACCGGCAAACGTAGTGTAAGACACCCTCCTGCTTGATGGAGCGACGACCTGCGGCAGGAACTGGATACGTAGAACCGAAGATCGGGTTCAGTGGCGAGCTTTGGGGAGGCCTATGTCCAGCAGTGGACTGCCGCAGGCTGATGATGATGATGATGATAACATTCTCGTTGAACTTGGATGGACTATGTGTTTACGATGGTTTAATTAAGGTTAATTTTGCTTTTCTTGAGATGTTGAGAGTTCTTGATTTAAAATCAGAATGTTTGAGTGCTTTACGGCGCAAATAGGCTGGTGAAGATAAAGGTGGAGTCTGAAGACGGTATCTCAGGCAGGTTCTGGCGGTAGGTCTCCAGCTGGATGGTGGCATTGACGTTGTAATACGTACGTTGTAATGTCTATGGGCTCCGGTAACCACTTAAAACTGGTGTAGCGTGGTTCATATGTCTGTGCCAAACGTAAAAAGGAAGTTTTTATTTTCAGGACCTGTGAGTTTTCTCCGCTCGAGATCGGGATAGTGTTGTGCAGCTGGTATTGTATACCTGGAACAAGAAAGTATACAATATAGTTCAGTATGTAGACAGCAGCGTGGTTATACTCCTGACATTGTTGATGTTCATGAACGATGGTAACCACCTACCATCAGATGGACGGTATGCTCATTTGTCTACAATGGCAACAAAAATATTTCTTTACGAAAACAGATAATAATAATAAGTGTTTGATGTATGTAACGAGTCAATCTGTAAAGTTAATAATTATTTACTAGGTGATGCCACGTGAACAAAATGGGCTCCGGTCTTATCGTGCTTAATTTTCGTGTTCTTATTATCTTTGTATGTTATAATACTATGATATAATACAATATTGAAGAAAAACCAGTCGACACGTACGGGAGAAGAATAAGTACCGATACACCCAGAATAAATCTCACTTTGGTCTTAATAGCACCACGATTCCCGTCGATGTCGTAAAAGGGACTTGAGTTTTATTAAAAAATCGGGCTGCAGTGTTATATCAGTGATCTGTCTAGCATAATGCGTCTGAAGAATACAGACGTCAGATGACAGATTATCGTATCGAGCGACCAAATCAGAGTAAAAATCCAGAAGCTTTTTTTCAATTTAAAGAAAAAAGAATACGTATCTAATACCAATTACGACTTACTTAACCCAATTACTTAATTCAACATTAATTTTGAATTTTAAATAATGTAAACAAAAAAAAAAACAAGCATAGCATTCACAAATCACAGACTTAGCGGAAACGTCATTTGTTTGAGAAATGGTTCGTGTTAAAATAATAATTTTCTGTTTATGTTATATGCATTTGTCGGGCATGCAACAATAAACTGTAATAATTAAAATTACTTTTAGGGTTTAAGCTCGCATTTATGATTTGCTCTATTAAAGTAATTGCACAACTTCGTATTCTCTTATCGTGTAGATCAACTTCCCAATTAAACAAACTGCAAGAACTCAAATTTTTTGAAGTTCTTTTGGTGTAAAATGTAACTAATAAGTTAAAAAAGAAAAATAGAGAATAATATAAAGACAATAAAAAATCTTCAACTCCGTATTCTGTATATTTAATTTTATTCAGTCAATCCCTTCGCATCTTTGCGTTCAATGAAATCTTTTCGGGCGAAAATTGTTATTTGATCATTTTATGGAAAGCTTTTGAAACAACAGGGTAGGCAGCGGCTTAGTTATGCCCCTGACATTGATTTTGGGATGATTACTGGATACTCTGTTAGCCGAGCGAGGCTAGTTTGAGTGATTCCCATCTGTCAATCAACTAGACGATTGAGGCGTCGATTACTTGCCGAGCCCACAAACTATTTTCATGGCGGTTGGAGATTGATTCGTTTTTGATAGCGTCTAAATCGGTCGTTTAGATGTGAAAGGTAGAGATAAGTTATTTTAATCTACAATCTTACCAAAGGTCTGGTCTATTGAAAATATAGCTTTTTTATATTCCTCGTGTAGGCAGACGAACATACAACCCATCTGATGGTAAGTGGTTACCGTCGCTGGTGTACGTCAGTAATACCAGTGACAGAGCCATGCCGCTGCCTACCGCTTAATACTCTCCACAAGCCCCGTTTGAAGAAAGCCATGTTCCTATTTCGTTCAAGCTTTAGTTTGTTTCTTAGATTTGGAGTCGTGTTGAGTAGTTACAGAAGACCATACACATCACAATATTAAAATCGTGTGCCTTGAGATACACACGGGCAACGAAGTCTAAATTACATAAACGAGGCTTGTGGAGAGTATTAAACGGTAGGCAGCGGCTTGGCTCTGCCCCTGGCATTGCTGACGTCCATGAGCGACGGTAACCACTCACCATCAGGTAGGCCGTATGCTCTTCTGCCTATACGGCAATAAAAAAAAACCATAATATATTGTGAAACGCCTATCATGGGACCATGATCCAAAATTGCAACGCACAACTGCTTCCCGGTAGAAATAGGCAGGATGTAAGTGGGACGTGAGCTTGTTCACTCATAAGCTTAACATAGTTAATAAATTAGAAGTCTACCAGATTGAGCTTTCAATACACCCTACCACCAGTTATGAGGACGTGATAAATCATCAGCATCACTAACTTGCACTTGTCCTGTGAGGTAACTTTTAATGCTCTGAAAATAATTAGCTAAACATTCATTTTTTTTTGATAATTATTTTACACTTGCAGTTTAATCGATAGACCTATAAAGCTTCCCTAGGACAAGCAGGCGAGCGTGGGATCTATCGGAAGAAGTGGAATTTGCTTAGTGGGTTTTACAGCTGTCCGGGTGACTCCCAGGGCTATCTGTCGGCCAGATTGGAATCGTGACCCTTTGAGAAGATTCAGCGAAATACTCAGACAGGCAATAAATATATATTTATCCTGGATTATGTATTGATTTCTTTTAAAATGTGTGTTTAATTGGTAGATTCCTTTGTCACCACAATCAATACCAAGAGAGATTTTCTATAATAAATAAATTTTGTGATAATAAGCTATGGTGCGTCGTACATACGATTGAGTTTGCACAGTTTTGCTATCGTTATCTAATTAATGTTTTTCGTATAATAACAATCGACATTTATACAAGGTATATCTACCTACTCGTGTCGTTTTAAAAATAACTCACTAAAAATGAAAATAGCTGAAAACTCGTATTTATTAAGTTCAATATGCTATTTATAAATTTTAAATGTGACACTTTAATTTAAAATAATTTCTTAAGCCAGTAAAAAATATACATTATCGCCCATTTTTCAAAATTTAAGAACTACAGAATCAGTTAACAAGAAGATACTGTGAAGAGTTACATGCTCGTAATTTAACTGAAACCCAGAATATTTATAGCCAGTCCCGACTGTCGAGTAGATTACCTTGTGTTGTACCACTAGATATATTTGCTTTATCTCCGACTTTTATAGTCCTTTAATCAATTCGGGTTTAACTTTGTGCTTTCGGTTTTGTGTGTTACATTATTAGAAAAAATAAAGATGTGCGGTGTCGTGGGACACCGGATAGAAACGAAGTTCCTTATTATAAAAATATTAATTTTAAGTTCTATTCGAGGTATAAACGTGCGAACTTACTGTGGTACATTTAATTCACGGTTGTTTGCATAAGAGTTAGTGTATTGCGCAAACGAACGCTCTGAGATCGTGGTCAATGAATGATAAAAAAATATGTTATTTTTTGTACGTTATTACAAAGTTAAGTCGTACAATGTGTGCATTACTAATTTGTAAGTTATTACAAAGTTAAGTCGTACACTGTGTGTATTACTAATAAAAATCTTACGTTACGGACGTTTTTTCCCGTTTAGGGTACCCCTCCGCATCGTCCCATAAGGAACTTCGTTCCAAAAATCACAAAACATGATGTACGTTTGTATATGGATTTAATTAAAATATGCTTAGACCGTCCGTCTATGGGGAGAAGACCAAAGTATTTTGATTTTCAGCAGAACTGATTCATTGAATCGGTAGATAATAAGGTCAATTGCAACATGTAATTTTTTAATGATTATGCTCACGGCCCTTGTGTTAAGTGGTTACGGAGCTCGTAGACCTCACAGCGCAAATGCCGCAACTTACCATGATAAATGAGGTCTTAGTTTGACAGCTGTTCCTCCTTTCACACCAGAATGTATGACTGCTTCGCAGCAGAATTAGGCAAGGTTTCCCGTGCGAACCTACAAGTACGCCCTACTGATATTGATTACGCAAAAAAATAAATATTTAAATTTGATTTTTATCAGAGGACAAGCGGCGCGCTCCGGCTCCGCTCGGGTCTTTAACAAAAAATTTCAACCATATTTGACGTTGTTTAATTTTTTTTAGTAAAAGAACACTTATTGCGGCATGACTATAATAGTTAGACATATTATTATGCTGTCGCGCCCCTTGTTGTAAATAATAATGTGTTCTACAAAGTCGTAGTACATTATTTTATTCTAATCAATAGCTTTCGCAGGGCACGCGACGTAAAGAATATTTTAGGTAGTTTTTTTACACCTTGGGTTACATTATTGGAGTTTTTGTAAAGATTCTTATTTTTTTTCAAATGTCTATGTCACTCGGGAATAGTGTAGCTTCCAAACAGTGAAAGAATTTCTCAAATCGGTTCAGTAGTTTCGGAGCCTATTCAATACAAACAAACAAACAAACAAATCTTTCCTTTTTATAATATTAGTATACCTAGTCTTGCCATAAATACTGAGACAAAGGGAAAAAAAATTCTATTGCAAATAACATTTATTACTTTTACAGTGTGTTAGTTTAATACATAAATATAAAACAATTTAAAGTATAAAAAGCTTATTCGAAGTGGTCTCCATTGGCTGCAATACAGTCCTTTAAACGTTGAGGCCAGTTATCAATAGAAGCACGCACTCTTTCCATGGGAAAATTTTTCACTGCCAATCGTACGGATTGTTTTAGGGACTCCAAATTATCATTATGAAGTCCTAAACGTTCGTTTCCAACCAAGACTGCGTAGACCGAGCTTTATGACCTGGCGCCGAGTCTTGCTGGAAGGACCATTCTTGATTACTGAACATGGTGTTGTTAAGGGGCTTTACTACCTTCTCAAGAATGGTATCTTGATACACTTGTGCCGATATTTTGATACCTTTTTCACAAAAATATGGCTCAGTCACTCCTTCATGGCTAATACCCCACCAAACCATCACTGAAGTCGGATAGTGCCCACGTTGCACTCTGTCGACTAATTGGGAAGCTTTCTTAGAGCTTTGAGCATAAATACGGTCATTTTGTTTTGTTAAAATGTTACTGCGGTCCTCGTCAGGCGGGACGTGGTACATGATCAGTTGGATTTGCTGTCCTTCACATCGACACGATCGGTCGGTGTGAGGGTACACACTTCGGGGGGGGATATGCGGATTTATGCCGCGTATAGACCCCCGGGGCCTGAATTTCACCCTGAGTACATAAGACGGGCCCTGAATCACGACAGCCGCCCACCTCTGCTGGTCGGGGACCTCAACGCGAAGCACGTCGCGTGGGGCTCCCGACTTAACTCAGCAGTGGGCAGGCGGCTGTTAGAAGATGCCGATAGGGGTGACTACTCTGTGGTCGGCCCCGACGAACCCACACACATCCCGACCGCCGCGCGCTATCAGCCCGATGTGCTGGATTTGTGTGTGCACAAGGGGCTACGGTGCCCCGTAACGATCGAGGCACTGTACGACCTGGGTACCCCCCATCTCCCTATCCTGGTAACACTGGCAATGGGGCTCACCCGGGTTGCGATCTCGCCCCTACTGGGGGACTGGGAGCTCTTTAAGAGACGACTAGTCGACCTTCCCGTGATTCAGGACCCCAACACCCCTGATGGGGTCGACGATGCGGCAGTCCGCCTTGTTGACTCCATCAGGGGAGCGATCGACCAGGCGACGACTCTTGTGCCCAGCGGCGGGCCCAGAGGTAGACTCACGGCCCATCTGAAGGCGATTATTCGCCGGAAGAGGGGCTTGAGGAGGCTCTAGGCGACAACTCGTTGTCCCAGGATAAAGCGCGAGCTTAATGAGCTGGAAGCGGAGCTGGCGACAAAGATTAGTACCTTCCGGGCTTCCCACGCTTGGAGGTTGCCCTCCAAGCGTGATTGCGTGGGAAGCCGACGTGAAGTTGGCGCTGTTTGCCGACGACAGCGCCTACTTCGCGTCATCTAACTTCCCCTCTGCGGCCATTTCGAAGATGCAGAGGTTATTGGACTTACTGCCCCAGTGGCTGGACCGATGGAGGGTCGCGGTCAACGTGGGGAAGACTGCGGCTATTCTCTTCGGTCCGGTCCGCACAACAGTCGTCCCGGGACAGCTCAGTCTCCGTAACGCTAATGTCGAGTTTAGATCCAGCGTCCGGTAATTGGGGGTCAATATCGACCGGAGTTTGAGGATGACCGCCCACGCCATGTCGGCGTTGGCGGCCGCTCGCTATGCGAGATTCCTCCTCCGGCCGGTGTTGGCCTCCAGGTTTCCGGTCAGGACTAAGCTCGGTTTATAAGACGTATGTCCGTTCCCGTATCACGTACGCAGCTGCGACCTGGTATCACCTCATCCCGCAGGGTATGCGGGCGAGGTTACAGGTCCAGCAAAATCTGGCTCTTCGCACGATAGTAGGAGCAGGGCGTTACGTCAGAAATGCCGTAGTCGCCCGGGATCTGCATGTGGAGTCGTTCGAGGAGTTCATCCGCAGGCTAGCTCGTAATCTTTACGAGCGGGTTGACGGTGGACCCCACGAGCATCTCCACAACATAGCTCCCTTGCACGCCAGACGACCTGATGGTCGGGCGCTACCAAGGGAGCTACTGGAACCCCCTACTATGGTAAGATAGTCGGCTTAATCGGAGTGATATGGGAGTGCTCATAACGAGTGCCCCCATGGGACTGAGCTGTCCCCACTCGTCACTTCCCCCCACCCCGTTGGGTGGACCACTCCCCCGTCTGGGGAGTGTTGTAACACGGTCCCTCCCCGTGACGGTCTTCCCCTTCTGGGGAGCCCGGAGCGGGTGAGCGCCTTACTAGTGCCGCGGCTCCCTCTCTGGTTTGTGGAGGTGGGGCCGCGGCATGGGCCCGGTGGCATGCCCCTCGTATCCGCTGACTGTTGTCCCTGTGTTGTAAATAGTAGTGTAGTCTAGTTTTAGTTAGTTGTAGTTAGTGTGTAGTTAGCTGTAAGGAAAAAAAAAGGACAGAGGACAGCAGCCGGCGCCGGGGTGACTCCGCCGCGGGCATCGAGCCGTCACCAGACCAGCCCATCGTATTATGTTTATTTATATATCATTTTGTCGATGTGGTGCAGCCGTGCACGCTGCAAACAGCAGTACCTCTCCCATCTCCTCCCTGCATCAACTTCACCCCTGCCCTGAGTGGCAGGGAGCGTTTGTCCGGGCAATGGGGCTTGCCCTGAGGCCCGTTCCGTACCCCCGTCAGGGGGTACGACGACCCCCCTCTTGCTTGTTAAAATGTTGCTCAATTGTAAAAAATTTCTCATCCTTAAACAAAATTTTTCTGTGACCTCCCTTTGCGTACCGCTTTAGTAGTTGTATCGATTTTACCACCAAATTCTCTTTTAAATTATCAGTTAAGAAATGACCAGTACGTCTCTTATAGGCTGCAAGTCCTAAGTCATCTTTTAAAATACGCGACATGGTTCTAGGTGCTATCTTCATCTCCCGAGATAAAATCTTTTGCTTTCGGACAGCATTTCTTCGAATTCTTTACCTTACTGCTTTGACCACCTTTTTCGTACGAACACTACGTGGACGGCCAGATCTTTTTCTGTCACAAACAGAGGAGGTCTCATTGCACCTATTATTAGCCCGGTACACAAACATTTTACTAATACCAAGCGTATGGAGAGTTTTAAAATTGCATTTGGCTCCATACCTACTTTGTGTAATGCAATTACAGCGATTCGGTTCTCTTTATCACCCCACTCCATTTTAATATCGCAAAATATTGTAAAATGTATTGGCGCCAAAATGAGAAAACTCAATGAGCAATCATATAAAAATGACAGATTCCAAATTCAAATGTAATATTTTGTTTATTTTTAATTGTAACAGTATTTATGGCCAGACTAAGTAGATAGTATGGATAGTATGGTACAGATAGGATGTTATGTTTGATCAATGTTTCATAATAATATGTTAAGTAATAAGTTCTTAGTTTATGATAAAAAGATTTCTGATTAGCGGTTTTTTTAATCGCGTATGGTAGTTTGTGATGCACAGACGCAAATAAATAGATTTTATTGATTAAATACACCTACCGGAAATCGATATGATAAGAGGCTAAGTTACTTTTAATTAAAAAATAACTTCGTATAAATACAGAGCGCAGTGTAACAGAACACAGTGAAGTGTAATTGTTAAAAAATGACACCGACGCTCGTCTTACTGCTCTTAGTTGGAGCTGTGGCTGGTGCGTGAGTTTTTTAGTTTTTTTATTTGTTGTAGCCGTTCCCAGTAGTTTCATTAACTGCAATTGGATGATCCTTCAGACTTTGTCCGATCAATTTTTTTGATTATCTTACATTTATGGAGATATCTGATATATACAATGTAAAAGTGCTCGATTTTCTTTTTAATACGCTTTTCTTAGCTTCATACGTATGATAGTGGTATGTAAAGAAATTTTTGAACATGACTTTGACCTCCTTTTTTGCCACGCTTTTTTATAATAAATTGATTTCCATAATTTTAGTTTGGTTTTCTATAAAAGTGTGTTTTCTATTTTTTATACTATTGTTTATTGTTTTTATACTATGATTTTTCTATGGAAAAACAGTTTCTAATTTGTGTGCACGAACGAAAAATCAAATAAAACAAACGCATAGCATTTCATTATTACTGGTAGTAGTTAGTTTGTATGTCTGTGCAGATAGGTAGCAGCACCTTCTTATCTATATCTGTCGTGAAGCTGTTAAGCATTCCGATTCGAAGTGTGCGACAACCGTTTGATTGACTTCAATTTTAATGCGCATATTTAGACGAGCGATGGAATCGATATTTTGATATATTTGAAGTCGTCGTGGCCTAACGGATAAGATGTCCGGTGCATTCGTGTTGAGCGATGCACCGGTGTTCGAGTCTCAGGCGGGTACCAATTTTTGTAATGAAATACGTACTCAACAAATGTTCACGATTGATTTCCACGGTGAAGGAATAACATCGTTTAATAAAAATGACACCCGCAAAATTATAATTTGCGTAATTACTGGTGGTAGGACCTCTTGTGAGTCCGCGCGGGTGGGTACCACCACCCCGCCTATTTCTGCCGTGAAGCAGTAATGCGTTTCGGTTTGAAGGGTGGGGTAGCCGTTGTAACTATACTTGAGACATCTACAACGTAAATGCGCGATACACCTAGAGATATAAGTTCTAAGGTCCCAGTATAGTTACAACGGCTGCCCCACCCTTCAAACCGAAACGCATTACTGCTTCACGGCAGAAATAGGCGGGGCGGTGGTACCTACCCGTGCGGACTCACAAGAGGTCCTACTACCAGTAGGACCCAGTAGTCTTACCATCTCGTCTAAACACATGATGCAAATATAATATTGGGGGTTTTTCATACATTTAGCTTTAACCACGATAAACCATGGCCGTAATTAAATAATAAAAAAAAAACAATAGTGAATCAACTGTGTTTATTTATATTTTATTTTTCAGCCATACCAGACCAGTCCTCAAGGATTGTCGGTGGGACAGCGACAACTATCGACCGGTACCCCACAATGGCAGCAGCACTTTTTTCTAGCAATATGGCCCAGTGGTGGCAAGGATGTGGCTGTTCCATTCTCAATAACAGAGCCGTCCTTACAGCCGCACATTGTATTATGTAAGCATCAAAATTTAATACAAATTATCTAATTCATTGCGGTTCTGTGGTCTATACTGACGTTAATTTTCGGGGCCACAATAGTAGTTTTGTACACGGTTGTCCTAATTTTCACTGTAGAACATACGAAGGCTATGCGGCAGAAAAAGATGTGATGGTTGTACGAGCCCACCGTGCTTACTTTCAGTTCTGTCGAAGGCTTGAGACATGCTTTCTGATATCTTCACGATAAGAAAAAAAAGCCTCGTTGAATAGTGAAGAAGGCTTGACGAAGGCTTTTTTAATTTTATTTGGGTAGACGTGCTCACGGTTTGCCTTATGTTAAGTGGTTATTGGAGTCCATAGACATCAACAATGTAAGTTCCCCCACCCACATGAAGACTTCAGTTTTAAGCCTCAGTGATATAGTATAACGGCTGCTCCAGCTTTCAAATACGCATTACTGCTTCACGGCAGAAAATGAGCAAGGTGGTGATCCCTACCGTGCGGGCTCACAAGATCCCCTACCACCAGTAATTACGCAAAATATAATTTTGCGCGTTTGATCTTTATTTCACGATGGTATTCTGTCACCGTGGAAGTCATTCATGAAAATTTGTTGTATACCTATTTCATTAGAAAAGTCGGTACCTGCTTGCAGGATTCGAACACCGGTATAGTTGCATCACTCGATACGAATGGATCGGGCATCTTATCTTTTAGGTCACGGCGACTTTGTAATTTTAAATTTATTTCGTAATTTTTTTTTGTTACTGCCCTTATAGGCTGACGAGCATACGACGCACCTGATGGTGAGTGGTTACCGTCGCCCATAGACTTCAGAATGCCAGGGGCTGAGCCAAGCCGCTGCCTACAGCCAAGCCGCTGTGAATTTCGGTTACTCGCAATTTATCTCACAAGAAAGGGACAACATCCAATCATATGACCTCTATCGCAATAGTACGACAGAGCTTGGCATGGCGTTAATTTAATTTTTCAAGTTAATACTACTGTAATGTTTGACCTATGGAGTCCAGTAACTGCGCTAAGTAAACCATGATCTGTCATCATAATCATCATCATTAAAACATAAATTTTCATTTAAATTTTTAGAGGAGATCGTGTCGGTGTTTGGAGAGTTCGCGTAGGATCTTCTTTTGGAAATAGTGGAGGTGTTGTCCATGAGGTCAACAGGCACATCATCCACCCTAATTACAATCATCGTACAAAGGACGCTGATATTGCAATCATGCGTACAGTTTTACGGATAAACTTCGTACGTAATACCGTGCAGCCAGCTCGTATTGCGGGTTCCAATTACAACCTTGCCGATAACCAAGTTGTTTGGGCAGCTGGATGGGGATCTACAAGGGTGAGATATCACGAATGCATATTTTGAATAATAATTGAAGTATCAGTTTCCAGAGGTCTTTTTTGGTTACGTACTATCCGGCTCCCCTCCACGGTGTTTTCCGAACGCTATGACATGTCCTTCTTCAAACAAGGCCAAAATGAGAAAACTGAATGAGCAATCATATAAAAATGACAGATTCCAAATTCAAATGTAATATTTTGTTTATTTTTAATTGTAACAGTATTTATGGCCAGACTAAGTATATTGAAACCTCTATAAGTATGTCAGTCTCTGGTACCGATAACAAAAGGAATCCTAATTTGGGGTCGGATGAACGTGCCTGATTTGTTTCCGGTTTTTTATTATTTATAGTAACGTCTATACATGGAGTGGTGCGGGGGCTATTCAAACTCAGAACCAAAAAAAATATTGTTGGATTAATTCCTTAAAGTAAAATCACGAAATGACAGATTATTTTCACTGAATATCGGTTCAGTTTGTTATTGGCGTTGGTAGGCAGATCCGGATTTTCTCAGTTGGTTGCGGTTCCGATCCGGTAGTAGATTCAGCGAATCATTGCTCTTGCTAGGGCTAGTGTTAGCAATTCTTTTAGGTTGAGCCCGTGAGCTTGCCTACCGGTCCGCGTGAAGTTGGAATAGCTGCTTAGGCTACCAACGATTAGGTAGGGGGGAAAAAAGGCAGATGACCTTACAGCCTTTTTTTTATTTTTTGTTGCCTAGATGGATGGACGAGCTCACAGCCCACCTGATGTTAAGTGGTTACTGGAGCCCATAGACATCTACAATGTAAATGCGCCACCCATCTTGAGATATAAGTTCTAAGATCTCAGTATAGTTACAACGGCTACCCCTACCCTTCAAACCGAAACGCATTACTGCTTTACGGCGGAAATAGGCGGGGTGGTGGTACCTACCCGTGCGGACTCCCAAGAGGTCCTACCACCAGTAGAGCCTTCCCGATATGAAGATGTTACCGGAGCTTATAATAAATAAATAAATTATAGCTACTTCAGTATTAATGCTGAATGCTGCTACTCACTTTGAGTCATAAGATTGAAGTTGGATGAATTAGGATTATTATTAGAATTTCCTATTACATGCTTTTAAGATAGAAAATTGTCAGGTATTAGAGGTTAATGTAGGAAAGAAGTAAGAAGTGTCCAAGCGACGCGATGTGCCGGGTTCGAATTCACACGGACAGATACAATATTCTCTAAGTGAAAATCTACCAAACGTGCTTACGAGCGACTTTGATGATCAAAGAATAACAGCGCAACATGAAACTTGCAAATATTATAAATTTGCATAGCTACCTGTGACGGAGCGTACTGTAGCGGTAGTTACCATTATCGTTCCTACTTTTTAATACGCTTTTATTAGCTTCAGACGTATATATGTTTGTAACGGAATCTTTGAACATGATTTTGACCCCCGCCAGATCAACTCGAAATTTGGTATACTTATTAAGGACCGACGACAAATCAGTATTAAAAAAAAATTAAAAAATTGAAATTCAACTGAAAAATGAAAAATAAATAATATGTAGTTTAAAAAAACTAACAAAATACGCTTTTATAGAAAATCCAACAAAAAAATAGTAAATAAATTTTAATAAATTTGAATTAAAAATAGTGTAAAAAAAATGATTTTATTGTAAAAAAGCGTGGGGTGTTTTTCAGGATATTATCAAAATAGCCTTTCTACTCATATCTGTTCATAAAATATTTATAACTACTGATACCATGCACCCCACGCTTTTTTGGAGTTTACTCCTTAAGAATCGATTTACATATATAGGCCCGGGGTATGAAAATTATGGGGACCAAAATCGTACTAGAGAGTATAGCATGTCACACGAAATGCGTTATGCGCCTGATTGGCTCCTGATTGCGTGATGCGTGCGCGCGCCAATCAGGAGCCAACGCGCGGCCGCGTTATCGCAGGTGACGCCGGGCTGCTGCGCCGGCAGTCCGCCACAAAGCCTCGTACTGATCGCGCGTTTCTCTCATTATTGTATTTTCATATATTTGTTAGTCGTTTGTTTTGTGTCTCGTTAATTTGTTAATAATCTGTAGTGTATCGTGTTGTCGTAATATAGAACTATTTCTCGTATTGTTTCGTTTAATTTACCGACATCGTTTTGCTTGTGGCCGGACGCCGTTCGGGTTCGATTCCTGAACGTATCAACTGTTAGTGGGTTGATACCCGAATATAACCCGCTACAAATCATTTATTAATAAAGCTTATTAAATATAAACAATTCCTTCTATCAGTGAATGGACAACTTATATATTAATTGTAAAAGTGAATTATATAGACTTACTTAATTACCGCATCCACGTGTTCCGCAACTCCCGGATCATTCTCACTAGAATACGTAACTTCCATATTTTACTGTATTCAACTGACACAAATTTATATTTATATCCAGTAAACTCCAGTCGTGCGTCGGAGCGGACACACACACTTTTTTACAATAAAATCTTTTTTTCTTACACTATTTTTAATTCAAATTTATTAAAATTTATTTTCTATTTTTTAGTTCGATTTTCTAAAAAAGCGTATTTTGTTGGTTTTTTTAAACTATTAAATTTTATTATACTATAGACCGGTAAGCGAGGTCACAGCCTACCGGGCGTTTCAAACAGCTACCGCAGCCCGTAGTCATCATAATGTCAATGCTGCCACTTAACTTGAGACATGAAGTCTAATTCTGAACTTACGAGTATACAAGACGGCTTCGTGGAAGAAATATGTAGGGCCGTATATACCCGTACGGAATCATGACATGCCATTACGGCAATATTTCTGCCGGCAGAAAGCCATGCGTTTCCAATCAAAGGATAGGTTTAACCTTCTAGGCCCAGAGTCTCTAACCATTTAATCTAACCGAAAATAATGAGAAATTGGGATATTTCTTTAAATATGATAACGCAGGAATTATATGTAGCAATCAACAGCAATATCACCTGATAAGTTATTCGGTAGATTATTGTCAACTTTACATTTTTAAAACAGCTTTAGTCGTGCTAATTTACATGACGTATTATTTACTCAAAAAAAAAAAGCTTAAAATACATCCTTAAAGTTATTTCCTGTATAAATTACATATTTGTATAATATTATTATATGTGTGTATATGTATGTACATATGCATTTTATTGTGGTGTGTATATGGCAAATTTGATTAAGTTTGTAAGTGTGTTATATTTTGTTTAAGTCAAATATTTTTTGCGTGTGTCATTTCGTTAGTTAGTTCCTCTCCTTACAGGGTTGCATGGAGGAGATTGCGTAAAGATTATTGCTGTTATTTCTAATCTACATATAATATCGAAGGAGATGGATAGATAGATCCTCTGACCTGGCTGATTTCTTTATGCGTTATTATTTTCCAGACTGGAAGTGGTTTTGCTGAACAGCTTCGACATGTTCAAGTTTGGACGATAAATCAGGCCATTTGTAGAGAGCGATACTCGAGAATAGATAGACCGATCACTGCCAATATGTTGTGCTCCGGCTGGCTTGACGTCGGCGGCCGCGATCAGTGTGGAGGTGATTCCGGTGGTCCTCTATACCACAACGGTGTCGTCGTCGGGGTGTGCTCGTGGGGATTCTCTTGTGGAAGTGCATTCTACCCTGGAGTAAATGTTCGCGTCTCTCGCTTCAGTTCATGGATTCAAAACAATGCTTAGATTAAAGGAACAGTTTAACTAATTACATTTTTAAGCACCTATAAATCTTGTTTGAATCAACGTCCTGATATAGACAATCAAAGTGGGTTTTTTTCTGTATGTGGGTGTGCGAGCTCAAAGCCCTCACGGTATAAACTAGTGAAATTTCAAGAACGGAGATGACTACGTGGCTGCTGGAAGTTACATACCCGATCCTATGGACCAAATGGTAAACAGTCGACGTCGCTCTAAGCACGTCATTAGGGATCTTCCCGATCCATTAACGGCGCTTTTCAGGAGGAGGAGGTCCCTTAAGCACCGGTTATAGTTCAGTAAATTAACCCATAGACACAGCCCGCTGAGTTTCTCAGCTATGGCTATCAGCATAGATAGGAAAAAGAAAAGTTGATTAACGAAATGAATTTCCTGAAACTATAAATATTTATAGTTAGTAAACACTGACTCACGACTCACCTGATGGACCTGGTTAAAGTGGTTATCGTAGCCCGTCACAACATCAACTAGCTTAAGACTTGAGGTCGAAAGTAAAACATCATTCATTTACTAAAATCTGTATTATTGTATACTACAAATAAGTAAAGACAAAATGGCTCAGCTTCTTTCTTCTCTATTAGGCTACCGATTTTTATTTATTTAGTAATTACAGCTACATACGTGGCTATTACATAAAATAGCAACAGCCCATTTCTTTCCACGGATGTCGTAAACAGCGACTAAGGGATTTACAGGAGAATAGATAGCAGTGTACTCTGAGTATTATCATATGAGCGTACAACGATCGACAGCTGGAAATTACTTATGTAGGGCGCGGGTAAGGCTAGCTACAATCCGATTTAGTTCTATCTTGTTCTATCTCAAGGTGGGTGGCGGCATTTACGTTGTAGATGTCTATGGGCTCCGGTAACCACTTAACACCAGGTGGACTGTGAGCTCGTTCACTCATCTAAGCAATAAAAAAAACATAGTTTTCCCTTTCCCAGCAAATCAAAATTCAATTTTCGGTTATAAAATTTAACAGCTCAATCTCCTTAGTTATACTCTCTAAAATGGAAGTGTTAAGTGCGCTGTATATTTTTGACGGGAAACCCGTCGATCGTCATCGCGTGCGTGTATTTTCACACGACAAGATCCTTCTAAGCAATAAAACTAAGGCACTACATAAGCCGTATCTACAGCCGGCATCATTGTGCCACTTTGAGAAGGCGGCAAGACATGAGAACCCTCTTGTCGTGGCCGCTGGGAATTACATACCCGATCCTGTAGACCGAATGGTAAATAGTCAATGTCGCCCAAAACACGTCATTACGGATCCTCCCGATCCATTAACGATGCTTTTAGGTACCACAAGCATCGGTCACCGTCCTCGTCGAATCCGTCACTTGCGACGAAGGGCTCGATGAGCGAATTAATCCATAGACACAGCCCACTGAGTTTCTCGCCGGATCTTTTCAGTGGGTCGCGTTTCCGATCCGGTGGTATATTCTGCGAAGCACTGCTCTTGCTAGGGCCAGTGTTAGCAGCACTCCGGCTTGAGCCCCGTGAGCTCACCTACACGTCAAGGAGAAGCTGATATAGCCTCTCAAGGCTATCAGCATAGGTAGGAAAAAAAAACTACACAAGCCGCCTCCCGTTAGTGGTAACACATTCAAGGACAGAAGCGAAGGTCTGCTACTTCCCTGCGACAGAATTTCAGACCCAAACAGTTATTCGCAGGTACTCTCATTTTACGGACGCTTTCTACTCCACTCATGTCTTTCGTCGTGAAGACATTTCGTTGTACGGTTTTTCGGTAAATGGAAAGAAAATATTAATTAATCCATCTTTCCATTTACCGAAAAAATAGACTATAAATAACTTTATGTTAGAGTTCTGATTTAATTCATTGCGAAATCATACTCCTACATCTGTTTGTTGTGTTAAAAATAATGAAATACCACGATATGGATGACTTCAAATTGATTTAAAAACGAAATAGATCGTTAAGAAAATTAAATATAACTTAGTATATTTTTATTTATACTTTTGTGATTGCCATACTTGTCATGGTCCCATGGTGCCAAGTAGTTACCGAGGTTCGTTGATAAATCATCACGCACGTAGAATTCAAAAAATAACGAATTCAATATCCGATTGGGAGGAATATGTTTTCAATCTAAATATTTCGATAGACATTTAAATATGAAACGAATAACAACTTGACCGAATCAAGCTCTATCAGTTTCTGATAATTTTAATACCTGATATGACGATGTTGATTAAAATAATTAAGACGTATAAATAGCGAAGTAAAAACGTTAAGATTATTATTAGAAGAAATGCTTCAATCTATTGCTTTCCTGTTTTTACTTATTGGTTGGGCAAATGGTATGTAATACATCATGTTTCTTCCTAGGGTCCTTCCAAAGGTTTATATGTTTCGTGACAACGAAAACTAAAAATTATTCGTTGGTGGTAGGGTATCTTGTGAGCCTGTACCTGTGTTACTTACCAGACCATTACCTTGCCTATGTCTGCCGCGAGCAGTTATGCGTTTCGGTTTGAAGGATGGGGCCGCCGTTGTGCTATAGAACTGACGCTTAGAACTTATGTCTCAAGGTGGGTGGCGCATTTTCATTGTAGATGTCTATGGGCTCCGGTAACCACTTAAGATCAGGGGGCCGTGAGCTCATCTACATATCCAAGCAAAAAAAAGAAAAATTACTTGGTTTAGGTAGTAAAGAAGAAAAAAAAAAACAAAAAATCTTCATAATTTAATGAAAACATTAATCGCGAGAGAACATAGTAAGAGGCTATTTAAAGCTATTATGTAATAGCTCACCGTAAATTGTTTAGTTAACAATTTAGTGTTGAGGTTTTTCTTTGCTAATTCTGCTGTTAACTTCCAGTATAAAAAAACATTTTTGAAATAATTGCAGCTGTACCAACGAATCAGCAGCGGATTATTGGCGGTTCGGTTGTTACCATTGACCGATATCCCGAAGTTGCTGCCACGCTCGTCTCAAGTAATGGCATTCAATGGCTTCAAGGATGTGGTAGTTCTATTCTAAATAACAGAGCTGTCTTAACTGCAGCTCACTGTATATAGTAAGTGCGTAACTATTTTACAGCTTAGCCATAAAACACTGTTACAATTAAACAACAAAAATATTGCATTTTAAATTGATCAATCGATTTCAATCTCGTAATTTTTGCACAAATTTTTGTTCTATTTATTACATTGATTGATTTCGTGATACGAATTTGTTGTACGAAGTTGTCATATTTGCCTATAGTAAACAGCCATACAAAACTAATAACTTCTATACTAATATATAAATCTACAGTGGTTTTTACGGATGTTCCGTTATAACTACTGAACCATGCATCCGATTGGCTTGAAACTTGGCATCCATGTAGAAAATACATGTCCTTAATGGATAGGCTAATATTTATATGAGCGTTGGACTCCCTAATAATAATGACAATAAATAATAATGGTTATTTTAAATGCCCAACGAAGCGGGCTAGTACGGCTAGTCGTTTAATAAATATGTAACTTTTTTATCCGCTTCGTTTGATAATACACACAAAAATTAAAATTATTCAAAATAGCTTTGGCAATAGAATGAGAAAACACTAATATTTATTTTTAAATGAGAGGTTCGAAATTAAATAAAGGAATAAGATTTGTGTCGTCGGATGATAACAGAGACAATAATTATTGTGCTGGTTTATAATTTTTTATGCGTTCATGTATGACTGTATGTATTTGTACATAAAAATTAATAGTAACAATTTTTTTTTCAGTGGTGTGATGCGTATCAGAGTTGGTTCGGCATTCGGCAACAGTGGCGGTAGGGTACATCAAGTGAGCAGATACATTCCGCATCCTAATTACGTGGCTGCGACCTTCGAGAGTGATGTTGCCATCTTACATGTTTCAACTCAAATCGTTTACGTCAACAACGCCGTGAGACCGGCCAGGATTGCTGGTTCCAACTACAATCTTGCTGATAACCAGGTCGTATGGGCCACTGGATGGGGATCCATGTCGGTTAGTTGTGGATGCTAACTTTATTATATTGCTTTAACTGGGCAGACCATGTTTTGTCGTCGTGGCGTAAAGGAGAAGACGTCCGGTGCATTCGCATCTAGTGTTGCACCGGTAGACGAATCACGACTACGATTGACTTCCACGGTGAAGGAATAACATCGTGTAGTAAAAATCAAAACCGCAAAATTATAATTTGCGTAATTACTGGTGGTAGAACGACTTGTGAGTTCGCACGTGTAGATACTACTGCCCTGCCTATTTTTGCCGTAAAACAGTAATGGGTTTCGGCTTGAAGGGTGTTGCAGCAGTTGTAGTGTAAAAACTGAGACCTAAGAACTCATATCTCAAGGTAAATGGTGGCATTTATGCTGTATATGTTTATGGGTTCCGGTAACCACTTAGCACTAGGTGGGTCGTGAGCTCGTCCACCCGTATAAGCAATAGAAAAAAGTCTTTCTAGTATTAAATGATCATCGCAGCCCGTAGATGCCAAAACTTGTGAATGCTGCCTCTACAGAGATATAAGTTCGTAAGCTCAATTGAATTGTATAACAACTATTCGACCCTTCTAATCGGGATGCATTATTGAGTATGCAGAACTAAACATAAGTGCGGGTTCTATATTAATCTTTTTATGTTGGCAATAAAAAAAAAACGAAGAAAAACAATAGCTTAACACATTTGCTGCCGACGAAACTATATAAAATTATTAGCCAGAAACCGATTATTTTTATAGCGTATATTGATTAAGTATATATGTATGTTTAAAAATATGGATGAAAGTATGTTGATAATATTATTATTTTAATAAAAAAACACCTTTTTCGGATCCGAGTGGTCGGCACATAGCACGCCAAATGCCGGACACTCGGATCCGAGTACAATCAAAAGTATCAAAAACATCATAATTATAAGTTTAAGTTTAAAATATAACACGCACTTGAATGGTTATTTATTTAAGAAGGTATAAATATCTTAAATCTGAGCAAAGTAGGTAACGATATAATCATAATTATAAGTTTAAGTTTAAAATATAACACGCACTTAATGGTTATTTATTTAAGAAGGCATAAATGTCTTAAATCTAAGCGAAGCAATGATATAATCATAATTATCAATACAATCAAACGTATAAAAATCATAATTATAAGTTTAATTAAAACACTGAAGGTGATTTCTTCACAGAAAAGTTAAAACAAAATTTTTCGTCGTCTTTGCGGCAGATGACCTTGAAGACTGAGCTGGTGGTCCACGGCTGAGCGTTTTCAGTTTCAGTCTTGTATCAAAGATACTGTCATCACTGCCGTAACTAGATTCCTCTGAACTTGAAGATAACTGCTCCTCCTGAGCTCGTTGCGAACACACTTCTTCATCACTAAATCCTTCAGAACCTTCCGAGTCTTCACTCAACCAACGTTTTTTTCTACTACTAGGTGTTGATGTTTTCGATCTATTTTTACTTCTAGATGGCCCAGCCCTACTATCCATTTTGATTGAACAATACCTTTGATATGATCGTGTGTACCAGTCACTATTAAACTGTAAATAAAAAACCAATACGCGTTTTCGTAAGTCGAATGTATTGGCAGAGTGGCCACGCAAACCAACGTACACTCACCACAATCGCCGGCGGCTTATGACAACTACAAAATTCACTTGCTGCTCACTCGTATCCGAGTGGGCGGCACCGCTAATAGGGCCCCTCCCCACTCGGATACGAGTGGTAAGCACTCAATGTGTTAAAAATTATGTTACTTTCATGTTGGTTTTATAGGTTTGTACAAATCCAAAAATTTGTTTCAGCTTGGTGGCGCGTACTCGGAACAGCTTCGTCATGTCCAAATCTATACTGTAAACCAGGATTTGTGTAGAGCTCGTCACAGGACCACTATCACTGCCAACATGTTGTGTGTTGGTAGACTCGGCGTTGCTGGATTCGGACAGTGTGGTGGTGACTCCGGAAGCCCTCTGTTCCACAACGGGGTTGTCGTCGGTGTCTGTTCCTTTGGTGTAGGATGTGGTGATAGCTACCACCCCACGGTTAATGTTCGTGTTTCACGTTTTACGTCATGGATTCAGAATAATGCATAGAAATAAATCTAGTTTTCAAGAAATTCTTATTATAAATTCTTATTACTTGAAAATATCAATAAGTACATTCGCCCCATAAACAGAAGGTCATACACCCCCGATCGCCCTCTTCGGCCAACTTATACCCTGGGCCAGGAAGGTCAAGTACCTGGGCGTTACCCTGGATGCATCGATGACATTCCGCCCGCATATAAAATCAGTCCGGGACCGCGTCGCGTTTATTCTCGGCAGACTCTACCCCATGATCTGTAAGTGGAGTAAAATGTCCCTTCGGAACAAGGTGACACTTTACAAAACTTACATAAGGCCCATCATGACTTACGCGAGTGTGGTGTTCGCTCACTCGGCCCGCACGCACATAGACACCCTCCAATCCCTACAGCCCGCTGAGTTTCTCGCCGGATCTTCTCAGCGGGTCGCGATTCCGATCCGGTAGTAGATTCATTCGCGAAGCAGTTGCTCTTGAGTTGTTAGGTCTCCTTCGGAGGCGCTCGGGCAGCTGCTAGCAAATCCCACCCCTCCTGGCTGAGCGTAATAATAATGTTTGCCTTGTTTATTTGTTAGTAAATAATTCAAGGCATACCTTGAAGGGATTTACCAAAATAAAACAACAGTGGGTTCAGATTAGTTCGAAACATAACCAGAATCTGTTTTTGTCTGTAATTACGGAATAAAAGTTCCAAGGACACTCGGCCGATGGAACTTTCGAGGCGAAGAGGGAAGGCCAACAGCGAAGACCCTGAAACGTCAGCCGTCTCGGTACGGCAGCCAGTCATGCCACGGGGATAGCGAAGTTGGTGTCCCGGAGTTCCCCACTGGATAGTTATTTAGACCTGACTAAAACCTAAACAATTTTTTTTTGTTTCTTTTGTCTATTTGTTGTTTATTCGTTTATTTGCTTTATTCGATCCGATTTGCGAAAAGTCTCAAATAACTCCATTGGCTGGTAGAGGTTCTCTATGAAATATAATTAACTCGTGGCGACTAAAAAGGATATTACCACATCTACGTAAAAAGACTTAAACATACTTGGAGGAAGTCGAAAAGACAGATGATCCACTGAGTTTCTCGCCAGATCTTCTCAGCGGGTTGCGTTTCCGATCCAGTGGTAGATCCTGCGAAGCACTGCTAGTACTAGTGTTAGCAACGTCCTCAGGATAGAGACCAGTGAACACATGGATTCGCTCGGTTACGTTGGCATAAGCCTCTAGGTTACCAGATTAGGTAGGGAAAAAATACCCACAATACATTCCGGCTCGAACAGTCGAACGAGGCGGAGTTTTCTGTTGGTGTACACTTGAAATTCAATAAATGGAATCTTATTTACTGTCACTATCAAAGTCAATGTTGGAAATGGGGAAGGGTAATACTTTTTAAATATCAATATAAGCCTCTGATCTTATTCTGATCATCGGTTCTACTATAGCTTACAAATTCATACGATCTCGCCACGAAGCGAACTCTAGTGAAGTTATTTTTAAACTGAGAATTATAGCAAAACCAAAGCAAGCGAGCAATCACTTTTCTATTTTGAACAAACAGAGTTTCTACTTACAATTTATCTCGAAATCGGTAGCAAAGTGAACTTCGTGCTCAAGTTTTGGCTTTTAAAATATTTGTTCGCTCCAGCAGAGGCGAACGTCAACCAACAATGACACTACCGCAGACTTATCAGGTGACTGTATGATAATAGTATTTTAAATGAGTTGTAATAAAATTTTCCAAAACAATATTATAAAGTCGAATACTAATTAAGTCCAAGCTCTGTGTTTACATAGGTAAAACTTAATGAGGATTAAATTTATTATTCTCTAATAGTTAATGTTTGAATTTTTTTTATTGCTCTTGTAGCTGCTGCAGCTTGACTCTGCTCCTGGCATTGCTGACGTCCGTGTGCGATGGTAACCAATCACAATCAGGTGGACCGTATACTCGTCTGCCTACATGAGTAATAAAAAAAAACAGTAAGAAGCTGAAAAAAAATATTTAAAAAATAGTGCAGTGCCGGTGCCAAAAACGTTTGTGAATATTGTTTTAATCAATCGGCATAGAAAATTCTCGAATATGTAAATTCAAATGTGCAACAAAGTGCTTCAGAGTGAGTCAAACAACTTATCTTTTTTCCCAGTGCCAAAAGCATCAATCGTTTAAAAATACAACTAGCACTTGATCTTGTGTCTCAAAGTCAACGGTTTAGTAACCATTTAACACCAGTGTGCTTAGTGCGAGTTTGTTAACTTCTCGTTCGCGTAAAAGTTAGCCCAAATTTGTATGAAGTTGGAAAAGCGCCCCTAGCAGCAAACGCAGCACTTCCTTTTTTCCAGTTCAAGTACGTTCAGCCGTTACGCAATAAATATTAATAATCAAATTTTAATTAATAACAATCATTAATAATTAGTTTTCGGAACAAACGTTATCGTTCCCAGATAATTTTAATGCCTGATATAGCACAAATTACTGTTTTAGATGTATAAATAGTTAAGTTAAAAAAGTAAAGACCATTATAAGAGAAAATGCGTCAGTCTATAACGTTGGTGTTTTTAATTCTTGGTTGGGCGAATGGTATGTAACAAAATACAGTTCTTTTTTTAAATTATATCCAAACGATGACTGATTTCCGTATTCCGCACAAGTCTGTATTTAAAGTATTTGAACGGTCTTAAATTTTTAAATAAGCATAATAATCTCGATGCGAAACCGTAAGAGTACTTTCAGAAAAAAATGTTAACAGTAAATACCAGATTTGCGTGAAAGACGATATGTGAAAGAGGGGAGTGAGCTAAGAAATGGTATATGATAGAGGAGTATGGAAGGAGAAAACATGTTGCGCCAAGCCCAGGTGACTGAAAGTAGGGCAGGAGAATGATGAATGATGATGATGATTATGAGTAAATACCGGATTTAGGTGTTGAGGTTTTTTCTTTATGATCGATTAGTAAAAAAAAAAAAATATATTTACAGCTGTACCAACCAATCAGCAGCGAATTACTGGCGGCTCGGTTGTGACCATCGACCGGTATCCCGAACTTGCTGCCACGCTAATTACCAGTGACGGCGTCCAGTGGGTTCAAGGATGCGGCAGTTCTATCCTCAACAACAGAGCTGTCCTAACTGCAGCTCATTGTTTATTGTAAGTGTAACTTGCCTATTTCTGCCGTGAAGCAGTAATGCGTTTCGGTTTGAAGGGTGGGGCAGCCGTTGTAACTATACCTGAGACCTTAGAACTTATATCTCAAGGAGGGTGGTGCATTTAAGTTGCAGATGTCTATGGGCTTCAGTAACCATTTAACACCAGGTGGGCTGTGGGCTCGTCCACCCATCTAAGCAATAAAATAAAAAAAGTGAAATCATAATAATGTGAACCTATTTCAGTGCTTCAATAAAATCAATTTCTATTGTATGGTTTGTTTATGATTTTTTCAGCGGTGTGATGCGTGTTAGAGTTGGTTCATCATTCGGCAACAGTGGCGGCAGGGTCCATCAAGTGAGCCGATACATTACGCACCCTAATTACGTGGCTGTGACCTTCGAGAGTGATCTTGCCATCTTACATGTTTCAACTCAAATCGCTTACGTCAACAACGCCGTGAGACCAGCCAGGATTGCTGGCCCCAATTACAATGTTGCAGACAACCAGGTCGTATGGGCCACTGGATGGGGATCCATGTGGGTTAGTTATGGATTTCATTTTTATTTTTTCATTTTGGCTCTAAGTGGACAGATGGACTCATGGCGCACCTGGTATAACGTGGTCAGGAGGACTCAAATACAGCGTAACGTTTAATTGTTGTCATGAACAATGTTACATGACGTCGAAATCTCAATTATATAATTTGTAACCACTGTCCTGTCTTCAAGTCAGTACACGTTGTTACATCGTGGCAGAAATAGTAGTACCTACCCGTTAAAGGTCAAAATAAAGGCAATTGAGCTTGAGAAAAAAAAACAGCTTAGTAATTATTTAATTGAAAACCTTGCAACGATAGTCTTGGTTTTATTCATGTAGCTCTACTAAGCAATGGAAGATTTGTGACAAATATATGACTGCATTAACGATATTTTAAAGCCAAATTTGCTGGTATATAAAGAAGTTCGGAACAACAACAATCTTCCCTTTGTTGACATCTCCCTCCTAAGTTGATTTTGTACAAGTGACAATTTTGTTTCAGCTCGGTAGTGGTCATTCAGAACAACTTCGTCACGTCCAACTTTATACTGTAAACCAGAACCTGTGCAGAACTCGTCACACTAGCGTCCCTATCACTGCCAACATGTTGTGTGTTGGTAGACTCGGAGTTGGTGGATTCGGACAGTGCGGTGGTGACTCCGGTAGTCCGCTGTTCCACAACGGGGTTGTGGTTGGTGTATGTTCCTTCGGTGTAGGATGTGGCCACGACCATTTCCCCACCGTCAATGTTCGTGTTTCACGTTTCACATCGTGGATTCAGAATAACGCATGAATGTAGTTTTATTATCATTATCATTATATATATTTTTTACTTTGCAAGTTAAGACCATATTTTTTTAATAAAGTAAAAAAAAATTTTAATATTTTTATGCGTTCTTTTTAATAGTTTCATTTTCTTTAGACAAATCATTATATTCAGAATTTTTAGAGAATATTTACAACCAAAATGACCCCAGCTACAGAACACAATCAGTATATCTATATAAATAAATAAATAAATAAGCACTATAAATCTATATAATAAAATGACTGTCAGTGATTTTAATTAAATTTAATATTTTTAATTAAATTAAATTTATTTAATTAAATTGTCGTGGTTATTTTCATTTTTTGTCTGTATTTTTTTTAATTTCATAGATGGGTGGACGAGATCACAGCCCACTTGGTGTTAAGTGGTTACCGGAGCCCATAGACATCTACAACGTAAATGCCGTCTGCCGTCCACCCGTCCCATCTTAAGATATGAGTTCTAAGGTCTCTGTATAGTTACAACGGCTGCCCCAGCCATGCGTGGCTGCACCTACCCATGCGGACTCACAAGTGGTCCTACCACCCGTAACTACGCAAATTATAATTTTGCGGGTTTGATTTTTAGTACACGATTTTATTCCTCCACCGTGGAAGTCAATCGTGAACATTTGTTAAGTACGTATTTCATTAGAAAATTGGTACCCGCCTGGGATCCGAACAACGGTGCATCGCTCAACACGAATGCACCGGAGGTATTACACTTTAGGCCACGACGACTTCTAAAAATCTTATTGTTGATTATATCTATTGAAAATATACTATGTATATTTTAATGAAGTTTTACTGGGTGCGGGCCGCGTAAGTTACTCGCATATACCATAAAGGGACGAGGCATGTTTTACAAAGTCGGTACTTAAAATTTATAATTTTTAATCCGTTAATATTTATGAAGTCCGAAAATGAATGTCTCAAATAAAAAAAAAAACAAAGTCAATCAGCAGTGACCACGTAAACTGTAAATAAAGTATTCGAATCGTGGAAAATAATCTCATTACAAGAAAAACACGAGACTGAATCGAAACAGTACTTTTAATTAAAATAAATCTAAAGCACAATTAACATCTTTGTTGTTATCTTACAGGAAATAGACAAAAAATTGATTTGATAATTAGGCAAATTATACGATTACAAGTTAATCACTTTATTTTTATGATGATTATCGGCAATAATTTGGTATTTCCTTTTTTACAGTAAACTAGGATTAGTCCTAAATCTCAAATCAGATTAGATAGTATGTATCGATTTTATGAAGTTCTACAAATCAGAGAATCGATATAATTACGATATACTCGATTGTTTTATTTATTCATAGTTTTCTTATCGTTGAAACGGGCTATTTAATACAGGATAGTTCCGTTTCCGGTAGTCGTGTCGTAAACATCGCTGTGTATCTGTTCGTTATTAAAAACATAAAAGTGTATACTTGGAGGTGAAATCCCGCAGGCAAGCTGCATCCCAGTATTAAAGAAAGTGACACTGAGTATTTCTAAACTAAATTCGTGGCACAAAACCTGGAATTAACGATATTGTGAACAAAGCCTGGATATTTAGAGGTTAAAACTTATAAAGATTTTATGTTGGCACTACAGATTTCGTTGTCAAACTGTCTGCTGTCAAATACAAAATTCGATAGTGACAGTTAGTATAGAGTTGCCAAGATATCATTTTGATTATTACCATTACGTTCCATTACACGTATAAATATGGAAGAACAATTTCAACTCTTATTCGATAAAATGAAAATTGAGATGAAAAATCAATCTGAATCCATAACCAATACCATAATGAACAAAATGGATGAGAAATTAAAACCTATTTTAGAGGAAAATAAATACATAAAACTAAAATTAGAGAACCTGGAAAAGAAAATCGACATTTTAGAGAGAGATAAGAAAACTAACAATATAATAATCCATGGATTGACAGAAGACGAGAAATCGACACCCGAGCTTATCGACAAGGTCAAAGATACAATAACAAAAGAATTAGGCATAGCAATCGAAAATTATGAATTCAACAAAATATATCGTATTGGTAAAACAAACAAAGGTAATCCAACAAAGGTAATCCGACCTATACTGATATGCTTGACTACTGGATGGAAAAAAGCGGAAATATTGAAAAATAAGAGAAAGTTAAAAGCCCTGCATATCACAGAAGATTACTCTAAAGAAACCTTAGAAAAACGTAAGGCTTTACTACCACAACTCATGGAAGAACGGAGAAAAGGTAATTTCGCCTATTTAAAATATGATAAACTAATAATTAAAGAAAATAAATACGTCAAGGACTCGAGGAAGAGAGAACTCTCAATTTCACCACAAACAAACTCTCAATCCAAAAAAATTCAACCTTCAACTACAGCCAAGAATAACAGAACGAATGCATTCGATTTGATGAGAGGTCGGTCTAACTCTTTCACAACATTGACGACAGGTCAAAAACAATAGCAACGAGCTATCGACGGACGGAAAAAGGAACTAACACATGAATATAAAAGAAAAACAATAGAAACAAAAACAACTCTCCCAAGCCGATTGGTCTTCGTGGGGGAGAATGACCAACACCCTCTAATGGAAAAGAAGAGATTTTTAGATATACACATAGCCACTTTTAACGCAAGATCATTAAGAACTCCTGAAAAACTTCAAGAACTTGAATTAGCTTTATCAGATATAAAATGGGATATAATAGGAATAAGTGAAATGAGAAGATATGGAGAAGGAATTGAAGACTATGGAAACTTTATTTTACACTATAAAGGCGAAACCCCAGGGCTCTACGGAGTCGGCTTTCTTGTAAAAAAAGGAC
This sequence comes from Bombyx mori, assembly GCF_030269925.1. Lineage (NCBI taxonomy): Eukaryota > Metazoa > Arthropoda > Insecta > Lepidoptera > Bombycidae > Bombyx > Bombyx mori. The sequence goes on from NC_085111.1 coordinate 14,402,637, forward strand.
TTGCGGAGAAAATAGGAGAAATCAAAGGTGTCTCAGAGAGAATAGCAGTTTTAAACATTGAGTTACCAGTCAAAAATGCTAAAAAATGGTCTATAATTCAAGCTTATTCTCCAACAGAATCGAACAAGAAAGATGACATAAGGAAAATAGAAAAATTCTATGAAGATTTACATCTTACCATTGAAAATTCGCATAAAAATATAATTGTCATGGGTGATTTTAACGGTCAGATAGGAACGTGCAATAACATTGGAGAAGAATACACTATAGGACTGTATGGCTCAGGCAAAAGAACTAATAACGGAGAGAGATTAGTGACTTTTGCCTTACAACATAAACTCAGTATTCTTAATAGTTTTTTCAAAAAGAAGGAAAACAAAAAATGGACATGGACATCCCCAAATGGCATTCATAAAAACGAAATCGATTTTGTCATGTCAAATAATCCTAAGTTTTTCAAGTATGTGTCAATTATCCACAACTTAAATTTCCACTCTGATCATAAAATGGTCCGTGCTGCATTGACTGGGATACCTATGAAAAGGACAAGGAAGTATCATAACAATAATTCAAGGATAGTGTGTACAGGAGAAAGCGAAGCACTCTCAGCTAATCTCAAATTATTGGCAAAGAACCAACACTTCAACAAAGATTTATCCATTGAAGAAAAATACAATAAGTTCATACAAATATTAAAAAAAGCGACAAGAAAGACTAATACAGAAGATAATAGAGCGATTTCAAAACAAACACAGGAACTACTTCAAGAAAGGAAAAACCTCATTAAAGGAAAGGAGGATAAATATAAAATATCAGAAATTAGTAAGAAAATAAATGAACAAATTAGAAAAGATAGAAAAATTAAACGGGACAACACTATGAAAAAACACATAGAGAAGACAGGTGGAATTAAAAAGGCTATAAAAGAACTAACAGTAAAAAAGGACTGGATGCCAAAAGTAAAGACTGACAAAAATAACTACACTTGTAAACGACCAGAAATACTGGAGTTGGCTACAGATTATTACAAGAAACTATATAAAAGCAACAAGAGCGGAAGAGCTCAAATAAATGAACTAGAATCTGTAGGAACTAATATCACACCTACAATTTTGACGGAGGAAACAATGAAAGCAATCAATTCTCAAAAAATAGACAAAACTCCTGGATCTGACCAAATAACCAACGAACTACTAAAATCGGTTGCATCGACCATTGCCCCGATATTGACTGAACTGTTTAATGAAATTATTGAGACTGAAGATATACCCACCGATTGGACAAAATCAACTATAATTTTATTACACAAAAAGGGAGACAAAGGAGACATTGGAAATTATCGCCCAATTAGTTTGATGTCCAATGTGTATAAAGTATTTTCTAAAATTATACTCTCGCGAATTACAACTACACTTGATGAAAACCAACCAAAGGAACAAGCCGGCTTTAGAAGCAAATTTTCAACGATAGATCACATACACGTTGTAAGACAAATCATACAAAAATACAAAGAATACAATAAATCCTTTTATATAGGATTCGTTGATTTTAATAAAGCCTTCGATTCTCTAGAACATTCATATATTTGGCAAGCACTACAGAGTCAAGGAGTGGAGGTCAAATTCATAAAAATTCTTCAAAACATATATTGTGGAAGTGTAGCACAAGTGCGGCTCAAGGTCAAGTCAAGGAGACCCTATATCGCCTAAGCTATTTACGGAGCTCACAGCCCACCTGGTGTTAAGTGGTTACTGGAGCCCATAGACATCCACAACGTAAATGCGCTACCCACCTCGATATATAAGTTCTAAGGTCTCAAGTATAGTTACAACGGCTCCCCCACCCTTCAAACCGAAACGCATTACTGCTTCACGGCAGAAATAGGCAGGGTGGTGATACCCACCCGCACGGACTCACAAGAGGTCGTACCACCAGTAGTTACGCAAATTATAATTTTGCGGGTTTCATTTTTATTACACAATGTTATTCCTTCACCGTGGAAATCAATCGTGAATATTTGTTGAGTACGTATTTCATTAGAAAAATTGGTACCCGCCCGAGATTCGAACACCGGTGCATCGCTCAACACGAATGCACCGGACGTCTTATGCGTTAGGCCACGACGACTTCCAATGTATTCTTTAGGCTGAACTTAAATATACTTTTTAGATTGTCTTATGCACGGGAACCCGTAGTAACAGTTCAATGCCCGAATTATGTTACTATTTACAGGTGCTTAGTAAATTTTTTGGTCAGTTTAATAATTTAAAAGGTTATTAGATGTACTTATAAAATAGGCCATAATCTGGTCTCCAGCTTACTTAATATGTGACGATACTACTGTACTGATTCTACTGTGGCCAGTTTTGGTCTGAGGTGACCACGGTGAGGTAACGTAAGCCTATTGCCAACTAAGAGACTTTTCGTAAACCGAAGTTCATTCATGGCTGGTATCTGATTCCAGTTGCACAAATACCTTACTTAAATAGTTCTATCGAACAAAGTCAAACCAACAGCAGTGTGGTTAAGATAAGAATAGAAGTAGAGACGACCATGTTGCTATTGAATTATCAGTAACGTCGATGTGCAAAATATTTCTTCACACATGTTTTTTTTTTAAAACAAATTGTCTTATTGTAATTTAAACAAGTTTTCACTAATACTAGAGGTCCCGCAGTAGTCGAAATTCGACTATAATTAATTGGAATTGTAAGTTTGTACACTATTATGATTGTATTTTCAACGCCAAGACTACACTATAGAAAAATATTAATAAAGACAAACAATATTTAATCTATTCTCAATTTGACCACAGACGTCAAGAACAAAAGTTTGACAATAAATAAATAGTATGCATGCGTGTATGTGTCAAATACATGGTAGTGTGTGTAATGTTTTCTTTATTGACTTAATGTTTCTTTTATGCATTATTTAAAAAAAAAATTAGCATTGTGCACTTCTTCTTTATATTCTCTATAAGTGTGGAAAATTTCATACTCCTCAAAGGGATACAAAGTTTTTGCTTCACGTATTAATATATAGATTAATGGAAAGTTACTAACAAACATCTTTCATAAAAGTGTCTGTATTTTGACGGCACAATGCGGATACTGAAAGATTACGATTATATGTGTAAAAATTATATAAACTAAGCCCAGTCATAATGATTTTAAATACTGACGCCTAGGTTTAAATTTATCATTTTTATGTTAGCTCGAAGCTTATGGTATCTACAGCAGATTTATTGAGCAAAAACTTATGCGAGAGTGTCTGTTTATAAAGGTGTCTAAAATATTATGTTTAAGGGTCATTACTTGAACACTTTTACTCAGTTTTTGGTTCCAAGTGTGATTTAATAGGACATAATATATTTTTAATATTATTTTTATGTATATAATATAATGTTTATGTATATAATAAAAAAAAAACAATATCGCATTAATGTTTATATAGACACCATTGAAGTTTTTTTTTTATGATTGAAGGATTTCTGGTTTCCCGAAGGCCTTTCCAGTTTCACCAAGACAGGTGGGCGAGCAAAGGCTCAGCCAGAAGGGGTGGGATTTGCTAACAGCTACTCGAGTGCCTCCGAAGGAGGCCTAACAGCTCTAGAGCAGCTGCTTCGCGAAAGAATCTACCACCGCATCGGAATCGTGACCCGCTGAGAAGATCCGGCGAGAAACTCAGCGAGCTGATTCATGGGTTAGGTTGCACGGCGAACTCTTTGTCGAGTTCGACGAGTACGGTTACCGGGGTCCCTAAGCCTGCTCCTAGTGGTCTTGGGGTACAATGATACCTATTGTGAATAAGCCAGGGAAGACTTTTGATCTTCGATCTTGATATCATTGGTCGGTTAATAGACACTAACACGGTCGGTACACCAACCTTCTGAATTTTGTTATTCGTAACACACTATGCAACTTTATCTTGTAAAGGCTATTAGCGTGATTCTGGGTTTTACTGGTATTCTGCGACCTATCGTAAGAACTATAGAATGATATTTGTACCAATATTAATGAAAACCGGTACTTGGCTTGACGATGTTAGTCATAAAATAATATAATAGTATTTCTTTGGTTTTCGAGACTTGTAGTGATCGAGTTTTTATTTATATTATGACAATATTATGTCCAGCAGTGGATGTATGTAAGCTGAAAGACAGATAGATAGATTTCCGAAAAAGTCCAAAAATAACTTTTATAGAAAAATAGACGGTAGGTAGTTAGCATAATATTCATATGACAGCGGTTTTTTTCTCAGTTCAAGAACGTCCACTGTTATAAAAATGTTAAAAGTATGCGAAAAAATTTTAATCAATATATCAAATAAGAGAAATAGAAGTGGAAAAGTCTTGTACACACGTTATATTCATTTCACAAACAGCACGTGTTTTCTCTCACATTATTATTATATTACACAGGCCGATGTTTTTTATTTTAATTATTTCTGTTTAATATGTAAAATTTGCTTACGTTACAAGTGTGGTAACTAAAGCCACCTGTTTCAAAATTGTGTTATTGTGATTTTGTTATCGCATCCAAAACCTAGAGATTTAGTAAGCCGATTATTTATATTAATCTAAGTATTACTCAATGAATGTGTTGATAAAGTAATGGATATATTATGAATTGTAATTTGTTGGCGTAAGCCCTGTTACACGATCTACTGTTTTTTTAAGCTACCTAGTTGGTAACCTAAGTGGCTATTCCAGTTTCGCGCGGATGGGTAGGTGAGCTCACGGGCTCAATTTGAGAGAATTTGTTAATACCAGCTCTACCAAGAGCAGTGCTTCACAGAATCTACCATCGAATCGGAATCGCGACGCACTGAGAAGATACGGCGAGAAAGTCAGTGGGCTGTGTCTATGGGGCGATTTACTAGACTATTTGTATAAGTTAGTTTGAAATTAGTGGTCACAGGGTTAGATATTCTATTTGCTGCGAAGCAGTCATGCGTTCGAGTTCGGGTAGGACAGTCGTTACCCTATTCACTATTCAGACTTTATAAATATCTGAAGTTGGTGGTGTTCACGTTCCGATCTCCATAGGCTTTGGTAACCTTGATACCAGGAGGGACATGAGTTACGCATCTAGATTTAAAAAAATTTATTAAAATCTAAGTTACGAAGCAAGGTAAAAAAATACATACAGACATAGTTGAGATGTTTCATTCAGAAAAAAATACTCTCCTTTTGTTGTTCTTGTCTCATATAACACGATTTCGCATAACACGGGACTTTGTAGGAATGTATCTACCGTGTTATAGGAGGGTTATAAAATATAAAACGACCTATTCCTAAGCAAATAAAATAATATTTTAAATAAGAAAAAATGAAACACGATACGTATTTGAACACACAGATATTAACTTTTGTTTACAAGAGACATGTCATATCGTCATAATGCTACGTTAACTAGACGGATTCTTAGCATTACATACATATATTGACAATAGATAATATTAACGTGTAGTAAGCAGCGCGATGGGCACAGAATTTCATTCCTACCAAACCGTCTTTAGTGGATTGTCACCAGTGAAAACGATAAATCGATGACAACTAAAAAATATAAACTGGTACCGCCGGACGGAGGATGGGGCTACTTGATTTGTGTCTCCGCGATAGTTAATATTGTGAGTTCCTTTAAATAATAACACTTCTAATATATTCCCTTCTTAGGAAACAAGGGTTGCATTTGGTCCATACAAACGTATTCTCTCTGTCGCGATTTCGATCCGGTAGTAGATTAATTCGCGAAGCAACTGCTCTTGAGTTGTTAGGTTTCCTTCGGAGGCGCTCGGGCAGCTGTTAGCAAATCCCACCCCTCCTGGCTGAGCCTTTGCTCGCCCACCTGTTCTGGTGAAACTGGAAAGGCCTCAGGGCCACCTGTAATCCTTCAATCTTAAAAAAAAGATCCAAAATGTTATAATGACATAAGCCTACAAAGGTATGATGCTATTTTAAAAAACACAAGAGAACGAGTCCATAGAAATCGTAAGACCAGTGAATGAACTGCCACACTTGAGACACAAAGTCAAAGCCTCAATTGTGATGTATATAAGAGCCATCCCATACTCCCAGAGTAGGATAAAATAGAATGGGGGGAAATAGAAGGGGTTTACATTGAGAGATAGTCCATAAAGATACTCCCTTTTTTATATTTATTTATTAGGTTCACACAACTGGATAATATCTAACCACGTTAACATTTAACTTAAATAGAAACAAAAAATACACCATGAATTCACCCTTTTGGGTGAGAGCATCACTTGTATAACTCATTTCTCTATAAGTTAATTAACAATTAAATTATAAAATAGCATGATCCTGTTCAATAAATAGCTCTTGGAAATAAAATCGCATAATGAGACATGCGATTTGCACGAAGTCATAGCATCGACTATCCTTTTTTTTTTTTTTTTCTGGTATAGGGCCGATCCTCCTACGAGGTCCCCGCGCAAAAGGGGCGCGCGAGGTATGTGAGACTCTACGATCTGCATGGTGTTGTGAGCAGACCGCGGGCCCAAGGATTTTAGGGCCCACCCACTAAACGACTCCCCTGCACTCTTACACCCGACGTCCGATCGCCTCCGAGGTCAGAACCCGGATGAGGTAGGGGGCTACCGCGGTCAACACTACAACCAGACGGCGCGGCTCACCCCAAGGACGCCCAGCCGACGGAGCCTTCGTGGCGAATCGAAGGCTCTGAAACGTCGGCCGTCTCGGTACGGCAGCCCGTCGGGCCGCCCAGACGGTGCCGCTGGTGTCCCGAAATACCCCGCTCGACCAGAACCAGCCTGCCGGGTCGGGACGCGATACACCGTCGACCGGTCGCTCTATTCACTCCACGGCAGCGCGCTAGAGTGCTGGTAGCGCGCCGCGCGGCCTCACCCCCTCAGGTCGCCCCTTGACCTTCACCGGGGGGGGCATCGACTATCCTGGAGACTCATTTTTTTACGGTTGTCACTACCATATTTTTCCTGCCCACGTAATCAGAATACTCTAGAATGCGTTTGAGACAGGTTTTTTAATAATCTTCATGTGATCCGATATTTATGGCGTTTCGTATTCTCTATAGTTATCGTGGTCACCGAAGACTGCTATACGGACCACCACGAAAACTGTACAGTTTTAATTTAAATACAAATCGCGAAAGCCAAATAAAATACTAAAAATACATTCTGATTCAAATACGGTCGGATTTGCCAAATACAGTATTGTATTGTCGAGTTTTAAAATGAGCTGTATAGTGCACACACATCTTAGTATTTTTTTTCTTGATTCGGTTATCTTCAAGACACTTTATCGGTTTGTGTAAGCATTGTGCTTACTTAATCTTTTACGTAATATATTGTGTGCATTTCCTTGTTTACCTACTATCTTGTTCTGTGACAAAGTGATAAATAATAATTATTTGTCTCCTCCACATTGCTCGATCATCTGCATCGTTTACGGTATTAAATTTCTAGGAGCAAGCTTAGGGACCCCGGTAACCGTACTTGTCGAACTCGACAAAGAGGTCGACGTACAACCTAACCCATGCATCAGCCCGCTGAGTTTCTCGCCGAATGTTGTCAACGGGTCGCGATTCCGATCCGGTATTCCCGATTCATTCGCGAAGCAATTGCTCTTAAGTTGTCAGGTCTCCTTCGGAGGCGCTCGGGCAGTTGTTAGCAAATCCCAGCCCTCCTGGCTGAGCCTTTGCTCGCCCACCTGTCCTGGTGAAACTGGAAAGGCCTCCGGGCCACCAGTAATCTTTCAATAATAAAAAAAAGGTATTAAATCTTGCATTTTCAATTTACAACTGAACTTGTATAAATATTTTCAGACCACAGCTACAGCTCTGACTCCAAATTTCGGGATGCTATACAATGATTTCATGTTAGAAATAGGAATGACTTCAACTGGAGCCACATTATTGAATGCGACAAATTCAATCTGCATGGCTATAGCAGGTCGGTATCTATATAATAATACGTGAAGCAAAAACTTTGTATCCCTTTTTACCAAAATCGCGCGGACGGAGGAGTATGAAATTTTCCATACTTATACAGAATATAGAGAAGAAGTGCCCCTTTGCATTAGATGCCTTCAGCTCTAATACTAGGGGCAGGCTTAGGGACCCCGGTAACCGTACTCGTCGAACTCGACAAAGAGGTCGACGTGCAACCTTTTTTTTTTTTTTTTTTTTTTTTTTTTTTTTTTTTTTTTATGATTGAAAGTTTACTGGTGGCCCGAAGGCCTTTCCAGTTTCACCAGGACAGGTGGGCGAGCAAAGGCTCAGCCAAGAGGGGTGGGATTTGCTAACAACTGCCCGAGCGCCTCCGAAGGAGACCTAACAACTCAAGAGCAATTGTTTCGCGAATGAATCTACTACCGGATCGGAATCGCGACCCGCTGAGAAGATCCGGCGAGAAACTCAGCGGGCTGATGCATGGGTTAGGTTGCACGTCGACCTCTTTGTCGAGTTCGACGAGTACGGTTACCGGGGTCCCTAAGCCTGCCCCTAGTATTAGAGCTGAAGGCATCTAATGCAAAGGTTATTGGATCTGATGGATCCGTAAGGACGTGTCTAGGGCGTCGACGGTGACTGGCTCCTGCATGATCAGGATTCGGGGAGTAGTCAGCGGCGGCAACGATAAGGCGATTATCATGACGCATAGCCTTATCGAAGTATCGTTCCGACGCTGACTTCATGTATTTCCGAATTGATTCGAGGCCCAGGTCGTCGTGTAGGTCAACGTTCCTCACGAACCACGGAGCCCCGACAGCTAACCTGCAAAAGCGGGATTGTAGGGATTGGAGGGTGTCTATGTGTGTGCGGGCCGCGTGAGCGAACACCACACTCGCGTAAGTCATGACGGGCCTTATGCAAGTTTTGTAAAGTGTCACCTTGTTCCGAAGGGACATTTTACTCCGCTTACAGATCATGGGGTAGAGTCTACCGAGAATAAACGCGGCACGGTCACGGACTGATTTTATATGCGGGCGGAATGTCATCGATGCATCCAGGGTAACGCCCAGGTACTTGACCTTCCTGGCCCAGGGTATGGGTTGTCTAAAGAGAGTAATCGGGGGTGTGAGATTCCTCCTCCTAATCCGGGAGGAAATCCGTGTGGAGCTTCCCCTCTGAAATAGCACCGCAGTACTTTTCGCTGGGTTGATGTCTATGCGCCATTTTCGGAACCACTGTCCTAGGGCTAGGGCTGCGCTCTGAAGCTTCTTCGCGATTAGGGACTTATTTCTACTAGAATAGTAAACAGTCGTGTCGTCGGCGAATAAAGCTAAATGGGTCGGCGGCGACCGGGGAATATCGTTGACAAATAAGCTAAATAGGAGGGGTGAGAGGACAGAGCCTTGCGGGACTCCAGCTGTGAGAGGTCGTGGGGAGGAGCGGGTTCCCTCGACTCGATATCGAAAAGAGCGGTTCGACAAGAAGTCCCGTATGATGAGCACGAGACTATCCGGCACGCCCATGTTGAATAGTTTGAAAATCAAACCATTGTGCCAGACTTTGTCGAACGCTTTTGCGACGTCGAAGAAGAGAGCTCCCGTGTATAACGGTTTTGGTCGATTAAGCCCCACAAGAATGTGCTCCGTGAGGCGGTGCACCTGTTGAACGCATGAATGATTTGTACGGAATCCGAATTGTTCATCGATAAGAATGCCCTTGGATGAGACGAAGTCTCTGAGGCGTTTGTAGAGCAGACGCTCATACAGTTTGCCTAGAGACATGAGGAGGCTAATCGGGCGGTAGCTCGTCGGATGATTTTTTGGTTTACCGGGTTTATGTATGCCGATAACGTCCGCTTCTTTCCACACCGCGGGAAAGATACAGTTCGCCATAGCGGCATTGAAAATAGATGCCAACATCACGATGAGTTGGACGGGTAGAAGTTTAATAACGCGGTTGGATATACCGTCGGAACCGGGAGCCTTGCGAGGACGTAGGTCTTTGATCAAGTCTTTAACTTCCATCGGGGTGACGGGTGGTAACGCATCAGAGGGTGGCAAGGAGGCTCTGCGTTCTACCTCACTGTCTACTAATTCTACATGAACAGGGTCCACGGATTGAGTGCTGGGCGTGCACTGGGTTTGCAATGTATCGGCCAGCAGCTCTGCTTTTTCGTCATCATCGAACGCCGCGAGTCGGCCTGAGGGGCCTACGAGGGGGGGCATAGTTACTACCGTATCCGATTTGAGAGTACGAGCTAAGCGGTAGTAAGACCTTTGGGAGGGCGCGAGTCCTTCTAAGAAATCAGACCATCTGGCATCTCGGACTTCGGCGATGCGAGACTTTACGTCGCGTTGTAGGGCACGCATTCGAATACGATTTTCCGCGGTAGGATACCTGTCGTAGGCGCGTATCGAGGCGTTCTTAGCTCTAAGGAGTTCCCTAATATCGTCGGACAATTTGAAGCGGTGAAGGAAGTCCTCCGCTACAACTTGTTTCGATGACCTATCTAATGTCGAGGTGATGTGTGACGTTAAGATGTCTATGGCTTCAGCGGTATCCTGAGGAGACGGGATAGAGTCCGGGTTAAACGGGAGCGATGGTGGATCAGATTCAGCCAGGCTGATGCCCAGCGTGTGCCAATCCACCACAGTCCTCGTGACGGGAACGGAATCGGGAGCGCGACCGAGCTTCATAACGACGGGACGGTGGTCTGAATCTAACTCTGAAACTACTTCGATCGAGTGTAAGCGCAGAGTTACGTTTTTTAATAACGCTATGTCGAGTATATCCGGGCGATGCGCGATATTTAGCGGGTAGTGAGTCGGGGTTAGCGGAGCGACGATATCGAAGGCGAGATCATCGACTAACGCGTCAAGCCGCCTGCCATTCGGGGTTGTGGTGTGTGAGTTCCACCTGATGTGTTTACAATTTAGGTCGCCCGCCAGAATGACAGAGCTCCCCATACCGAGCAGCGCCTCGATATCACTGCTTAGAACGATCTTATCCGGTGGAAGATAAACGGACGCGATAACGATCGGCGCGTGTCCCGTCAGTGAGATTCGGCACACTGATGCTTCGATATTAGCGAGCGCGGGAGGATCGAGCGGGACGCAATGCAGGGCTCTTCTATAGTAAATGACGGTACCACCACCACGGGCAGAGAGCCTGTCGTTCCTGACCATGTTATAGTTCGCGATTTTAGGGTCACGGCGCGCGGGCTTAAGTAGGGTCTCCTGCACTAAAAAGATATCAATTTGGTGGTCACGCAAAAAGTCAGAAACCTGATCACGTTGATTTGCGAGACCGTAAGCGTTAAAAAATCCTATCGTTACGGATAGGGGCTTTATTCTACTTATATACGCCATTAATTACCGGCGGAGTGAGGGGAGGACGTACGTATTTAATGACGCGTATACGTCGGCGTATTCCTGCACAACGGCGATAAAGTGTTGTGCAGTGGAGGCAGCGCGAATGGCGTCGCCCAAAGCGTTAACGCGCTCAAAGTTGATCGACTGAAAGAAGTCGATCGCTAAAGCGAGATTGTCGGACGCGGTCGGAGGGCAAGTCGCGGGAGAGGGACGAGTCGCGGGGGCGGGACGAATCGCGGAGGAGGGAGTTGTAGCCGTGTTCGTGTACGGCAGCGGTTTTGCCCAGGCCGAGACACTGGGCACCGCCGCCGGAACGAACGCTGGCTTAGCCTGCGACGCAGAGGGTGCCGAGGCTTTGATGTCTGGGCCGGAAGCTCGGAGGCGGTTTTGGCGGGCGACGCGGCGATTTATTTTAGGGGCTCGGGGGCAACCACGGTAATTCGCGGGGTGACCCTGTGTTCGACACAGGACGCAGCTAGGCGGTTCCGTCGCGGTTTTTTGGTCGCGAGCGCAGAGGGCCGTGGCGTGATCGCCCAAACACTTAACACATCGGGGGCGCGCGTGACAGTTACGGGAAGAGTGCCCGTACAATTGACAGTTATGGCACTGGCTAGGAGTGCCTTTTTTATGGGGGGCTTCGACAGCGATACCAGAGAGCCTACAGACGGTCTGTGTGTTAAAGATTTTCTTACCCTCGGGGGTAGGCTGGAGAGCGACTAGAACCATATTATATGGCTCCCTACCGCGACCGGTGTGCATACGGTGCACAGAATTCACTGGTAGGCCTTGTTCTAACAGGTCGGCTTTTACGAGCTCTACATCTAACTCTTTAGGGATTCCGCGTATTACAACGCGGAGTTCGCGCTCCTCCTGGAGCGTATACGTATGGAAACTTATACGCTCCTTACGGAGGTAAGAAGAGAGGGCCCTATGGTCGTCGGGTGTTTGAACCTTAATTTGAATGCCGTTCGCGAGGTTACGGGCATTCGTGAAATTTATATTTTTGGCCTTAAGGGCCAGGCAAACTCGATCCCAAGCTGCCTTCTCCTGAAGGATAACCGGGGGAGGGGTCTGGGTTTTATTTTGTGCCACCGGACGCGGCGACGGAGTGGCACGGGCTGGGGGCGCAACGGGAGTCTGAGGGCGGGGGCGCGACGCGTTCACGGCTTTGCTAATTTTAGCGGCCGCGGGAGCTCGAGACTCCGCGGCACGCTTCTTACCCTTCTGTACCAGGGTGAATCCATCCGTCGATGAGGCGGGGGCGAGGTCGACCTCCATGTCCGAGTCAGAGTCGGAGCACGAGGAGGCGGGTGCAGGCGACCTACGAGCAAGTGTAGGTGTTTTAGAGGGCGCGACGGAGGCCGCGGATGATCGCTCAGCTGAAACGATGGTCACGGCGGACGACGCAGCAGCTTTTCTCGCCAGTATAGGCGACACGGGAGCGGCAGGCACGACAGAGGCTGCGGTGCTCAATGCAGAAGCTCTGCACGCAGGTACAGGCGACGCAGGAGCAGCGAGCGCGGCGGAGTCCTCGAGAGGGCTCGCAGTGTGATTGGCCTTGAAGGCCAAAAACTCCGAGGCGAGCTGTGGGTGGCGAAGTCGGAGGAATTCCGCGAATACAGCGTCCATGATCGCTGAGTACCCAGGTGGGGCGGCCCCGGGTCTTGAAAACACTCGCCTTGCGGCGAGGCCCCAACTTCTCGGACCTGAGCGGTTCTATTGAACACAGGTGGCAATGCGGCGCGATTACTACAGGACAAAGAAAAAGCACAACAAAACAGAAATTACGAAAAGAAACAAAACAAATAAATACTTGCAGGAAACCACTTTGTCGGCAGATGTACCACGAACACAGAAACAACAAAAGGAAACAAAACAAATAAAAACTTCCAGAAAGAGCACTTAGTCGGCAGATGTACCACAAACACAGGCCGCGCGAACAATGGCCGGGCTAACAAAAGCCGGGCGAACAAAGACCGGGCGATCGAGTGGACGATGAGCACGTCCGCACGTGACGGGTGCCTCTATCGGAATGACGTGCAACCTAACCCATGCATCAGCCCGCTGAGTTTCTCGCCGGATCTTCTCAGCGGGTCGCGATTCCGATCCGGTAGTAGATTCATTCGCGAAACAATTGCTCTTGAGTTGTTAGGTCTCCTTCGGAGGCGCTCGGGCAGTTGTTAGCAAATCCCACCCCTCTTGGCTGAGCCTTTGCTCGCCCACCTGTCCTGGTGAAACTGGAAAGGCTTTCGGGCCACCAGTAAACTTTCAATCATAAAAAAAAAAAAAAAAAAAAAAAAAAAAAAAAAAAAAAAAAAAAAAAAAAAAAAAAAAAAAAAAAAAAAAAAAAAAAAAAAAAAAGTAGAAGTGCAAAATGCTAATTTTTTTTAAAAATAATGCATAAAAGACTACAGATACATTAAATCAATAAAGAAAACATTACACACACTACATACCATGTATTTGACGCACACACGCATGCACACTATTTATTGTCAAACTTTTGTTCTTGACGTCTGTTGTCAAATTGAGATTAAATATTGTTTGTCTTTGTTAATATTTTTTATAGTGTAGTCTTGGCGAAATTTGTGATTATAGAAGTATAAAATACAATCATAATAGTTTACAATTCCAATTAATTAACAATCATTTAAAACTCTGGAACTATAATTTACGACATCTGCAGAATGAAAGTATGTGTTTCTGTACTTGAGTGAGAATTACCGAAATTCTTCTTCTTCTACGAAAAACAGAGTGTAAAATCGCGGTGTTCACGTTAGGCCCCTACTGAATAGTCAAAAATAATAAATTTCACACGTTATTGAATTATTTAACCCACCTTGATAACCCTGTTTGTGCAGGTTTCCTGACAGATCCACTTCTGAAATTGATGTCTATGCGTAAACTAGCTTTTGCAGCAGCGATTATTTTTGACATTGGTTTTTTTGGAGTCTTTTTTGCTAATTCCGCCCTTCAGTTTTTCATTTTAAATGGAGTCATGCAGGTGCGTAGCTATTAATGTGTTACGATAATTTTTTCTGTCACGAAAACCGACATGCTATATGTTGGTTTACATGTCTTGAATTTATTTTTTATTGCTTAGATGGGTGGACGAGCTCACAGCCCACCTGGTGTTAAGTGGTTACTGGAGCCCATAGACATCCTTGTGATATAAGTCCTAAGGTCTCAGTATAGTTACAATGGCTGCCCCACCCTTCAAACCGAAACGCATTACTGCTTCACGGCAGAAATAGGCGGGGTGTTGGTACCTAGCCGTGCGGACTCACAAGAGGTCCTCCCACCAGTAATTACGCAAATTACAATTTTGCGGGTTTGATTTTTATTACACAATAATGTAATTGCACAGTAATGCATGAATAAGTACCAGAAATAGGATGGAGGTAGCTACTGGTAGATTTCGCAATGTGCCTTAGGATCAGCAATTAAAATTACTATAAATTACGGTTTTTATTAAACAACACAATCTTATTGCCCATTGAAGAAATCCTAGGTAAACACAATTTGGTAAACAAATTATCTATAGAAAATATTGTACCCAACAAATGCTGGTGGCAAAGCTAGTTATTCAAAACAGGGAAAAATACCACTGGAATATTTTAATGATTTCAATGATGAGATGATTACTAGTTTTGTTATTTGACCAGCGCATACGAAAATCGACAATTATATAACTTTTCAAATGTTGTATAAGAAAGACGTTCAGTGAGCGAGTTTCCGTTTAGATACAGTGCTTTTTATAGACAGGTAAACAAGCTCAGACCTGGTGTTAAGTAATAAAACTAATTTAATTTTCAGGGCTTAAGTCTGGGAGTTATATTTACCTTAACATTCAGCATTTTAAATGACTATTTTGTTGAGAAAAGACTGTTTGCGCTCAGTCTGGTTCAAACTATAGTCGGTAAGATAATGGTTATTTAACTAATAATACAATTATACGAACATTACATTAAATTTTTTGAGTTTCATGTATACGTAGACAAAATGCTTCTGGAATCCATATGATATGTTCTACAAAAACATTTACTGAAATTCGGAAAAATCAAATAAAAAAAACAGTTAGGTTGGGGAATTTGCTCAGTCTTCTTAGAGTGAAGTTTTTTAAAAAATATATATTAAACTTCAATATAAAATAATAACTAATAAAGAATAAAAAAAAAACTTCAATATTAATTATGAAACTTTCATTTTCCCAATTTCCGGTAATTCCATTAAAAGGTTTTTTTGAGAAGCAATACGAAAATGTTCTGGAGAATATTTTAATCGTGTCTTAGCTTATTTTTGTCTTTATAGAGAAAAAATGAAGAAATGAACCCGTATTTTAATGTGACAAATAATTTATATTGTTTTTATGTATTATACCTAGTCAGGTCATAAATTCTGTCACATGTTTAATGTAAAATAATTGAAACAAGTTTATTCATTATGTAACCATTAAATTACCAAAATGAACTTAACAAAACATAGATTCTTATGACACTAAAGTTTATTCAAAATGACCTCCGTGATTTTGAATACAGGCCTTCAATCTGCGCGGCCAGTCGTCTATCGCAGCACGAACGAGGTCCATGTCAATATCGGCGGCTGCCTTAATCAAGGATGTCTTGAGTGACTCCAAATTGGGATGAGGCTTTGAGCACGCCTTTTCCTCCAAGTGTTGCCATATCTTGTAATCTAACGGATTCAAATCTGGACTGGAGGAGGGCCAGTCTTCGTGCCGGATGAAGTCGATTTCACGCGCCGCCAGCCAGTATTGTGTGCTCTTCGCTCTATGAGCTGGCGCCGAATCTTGTTGGAATACCCAGTGCCTGTTATTGAACATGGTATGAGAAACAGGTTCCACAAGGTTCGTCAGGACTGTATTTTGATACACAACTGCATTCGTTTTTACACCTTTCTCACAAAAATGTACCTCTGTTAAGCCCCAATAAAAAACTCCCAACCATACCATGAGCGAGGATGGAAAATGACCTCGTTGGACACGCGGAATACGGTTGCTCGCTTCTTCACTACTGTGTGCGTACACTTTATCATTTTGTTTGTTGTAGCTCTCTTCTACGGTAAAAATTTTTTCATCCGAAAAAAGAATTTCCCGATATTTTTTCCCGCGTACCGCTTCAACAAAGCGCGACATCTCTTCAGTCTCAGGTCCATTAGACGAGCATTCAAACGATGTCCTGTTTTTCTTCGATATGCCCGAAGCCCTAAGTCTTCATTTAACACCCCTTTCACCGTGGTTCTGCTTAACCCCATCTGAAGGGCCAACAGTTTCTGCTTACGTTTGGGATTTCTTTGAATTCGCGCCTTCACAGCTTTTATCACTCCTGGAGTCCTAACAGACCGAGGGCGACCACTTCTTGACCTGTCATCTACACTAGAGTCTTCATTGTATCGTTTGATGGTACGATAAACGAATCCTTTGGTTATATTCAAATTTTTTCAGTATGTTAAAAATTTGAATTGGCGCGTAACCGCAACGATGCAACGCAATAACTGCAACACGGTCTTCTTTAAGCGTCCACTCCATATTTAAAAATGAGTAAAATTTTAAAATTCATTCATTTTTATTTTCATGAACAATTCGAAATTCGAATTCAATAAACATTTTTGTGGCCAGCATTCTAAAAGAAAAGTTTTTACTGTGTGACAATACTTATGACCTGACTAGTTATAATATGACTTTTACATTATACACAGAGGCTTACAAAAACCAATCATGAGTTTCCTTAATTAAATAATTGAATAAGATATTTAAACTAGTATTAGGAACGATAGTAAATTTTATGCTTTAATTTTCAGCGATAATATCACTGGTGACCCCCATACTTTTGAAATGGAGTTTGGCATATTATGGATTTCGTGGTACAATGCTCATTTTGACGGGAATCACAATGCAAAATTTTTTTTCAGTTTGTTTAATGCAACCTGCTAAGTGGCATTTTAAAAGAATCGAAGTGTGCTCCGAAAATGGTGAGCTAAATTTCATCCATGCCAACGCTTTAATAAATATGGATTATATAAAGATAAATGAAATTTATTGTTTCGTGTAGACTGAAGGTTGTATAATTTGTAGTTCCATGTTTTTAATTTGATCAATTTCAATATCCTGAAAAATTTTTGTGTAATTAAAATCTTGTTAGCGATATTCGTATTCAAAATTGACAATCATTATGAGTACATATATATAAACTATGCGGAAAAATTTTTTGGTCGTCATGGACTTTAATTTCTTTTCGTAAAACAATTTAAGACAAAGTTGAAATTAACTCGCATGAACCTATTAACCACAATTTACAATTTACAGTAATATCAGAAAAAGAATCACTAATGGCCGTGAATGAAAAAGAAGATAATGAATCTAATGTCCCTAATTTGATACCAAAAGATGTTGAAAATGCTACACCCGCACAAAAATCATACGAGTCATCATTACCAGAACACACAAAAGTAAATGGTTTAAAGTAAGTTGACATTGGCACTTAAATTGCAGTATTAATTTATATAAACGTCATATTTTCGAGTGATAGATTTCACTTTTATATGCGTAGGTGCTTTTAAATTTAAGTAAATACTAGAGTCCAAATATTTAATATAATACTAGGTACGTAAAAGCTGCGATCCATATTCAAATATTAGATCGAAGTGTAAGTTGGATTGGAACAGCCTACATGTGCTCAAACACGGCCTACCTAAATGCTACTCAGTATTTAACGTTGGAATCAGGGGGAGAAAGGCTGCCACCTCTATTGAAGAATGATGAAGACGGTGCATTCCGGTGTAAAATAAATTATGCATTTTGTGTTCCAAACCGGAGCGTGGTATTGTTGTACATGATTGTAGTAACAAGCTTCGTCGTATAAGATATCGACGCGTTCACCTAACTGCGCCAAGAACAGATTGAAAACAATTGAATTTCTATTTTTTAGGAAGATATTCCAGAGCATCATTGATATATCAGTGTGTAAACAAATGATATCGACTGGCGCAGGCATCGGGACATCGTTGGCTTTATTTACAAATTTAGTATATTTGCTATTTATACCACAAGCATTGTATGATATCAACTGGGATCAGGTAAATTATTTGTTAAAATATTTACGATATCCACCGGCTATTTCTCAAACTGAGAATTACGTATTAAAGAAACAGTAAAAAAATGAGATTTCAGGAAACAAAATTAAATGCGAGGCTTAATTCCGCTAATAAACTCATTATATAAGGTAGCATCTCTGACCTAGTTTGTTCCGGTCAAGTTAGGGTAACCAACTTTCTCATAAGCTGTGAATAATAATACTGTCTCGCTGTTCCTGATACGCAATCTCCAAAATTTCATTTATATGGATTTGCACATTCGTTTCTCTTCAATCTAGTTCAATCATGAAAAACGAAATCCCGGTAAGCATACTCGTCGAGCTCGGCAAGGGGTTCCTCGTGCAACCTAACCCATCAGCTCGCTGAGTTTCTTGCTGGATCTTCTCAGCGGGTCGCGATTCCGATCCGGTAGTAGATTCATTCGCGAAGCAGTTGCTCTTGAGTTGTTAGGTCTCCTTTGGAGGCGTTCGGGCAGCTGTTAGCAAATCCCACCCTTCCTGACTGAGCCTTTGCTCGCCCACCTGTCCTGGTGAAACTGGAAAGGCCTCAGGGCAACCAGTAATCCATCAATCATGAAAAAAAAAAAAAAACTTTAAAAATCTTCTTGAACACATGAAATAACGATTTATTTGATGCTAGCACGAAAAACAGTGGCTGAAAAATTTAGACAAATTCCAATATTTCCACTTCTCAAATGTTTAGTTCTAAAGAGAAAAGACAAATGTAGAGAATTTAAAAAAAAAAGACACTGTTTTATCCCTATATAGATTACAAAAGTACTACAACGTGGTATGGAAATACCTATCCTCTTCCTCCTTTAATCGATCGCTCACTGCTGAGCATCGTGATGCACCCGACTGTGACCTTTTTTTTGATTTGTAGCCACTTATGTGGCACAGTGAAGTGCGTGGCTCAGCCTCGTGTCTAGATGTTCGGACACCTGGTCACTCCATCTTTTATGGCTCCGACCTCTGGATCGTTTACCATCCACTTTACCCATCACTATGAGTCTCTCCAGGTTGTCAGAGGGCTTTCTTGCTAATGACCAAAATACTGGAGCATTCTAGACCCATATGGTGAGTAGCCTCTGTTCAACGTTTAGCTCGTTAAAGATGAAAGCGTTCGTCCGGGAAGCCGTCCAAGGGATGCGCAACATGCGCCGCCAGCACCACATCTCAAACGCGTCTATGTGTCGTCTGTCAGACTATTTTAAGGTCCAGGGCTCAGCGCCATACAAAAAGATTAGGGAAACGAGCGTCTCAACAATTTACACTTTCGTCTTTTTGAGTATGTTCTGATCCCTCTATATTTTGTTGAGCTGGCTCATAGCGAATTTGGTCATTCCGATGCGTCGCCTTATTTTGGTTTTCGATCCTCGTCTATTCAAAATAATCGAGCCGAGGTACACGAAAGTCTTGACGATATATACCTATGTATAAATATAAATAACAATAGTTCAAAATCGACATTAAGTTAATTTTTTTGGACGGTTTTCACTCTTCTTTTTTTATATTCTAAATTGACGGGACTGCTTTGTTTGTATATTTTGTATTATTTATTATCTTTGAATCAAAACACGGGGTTGCGGCTAAATACGTGCAGTTTTTGAAGTTCAGAAGAGGGATATTACTTAATCTATTATAGAAAAATGTAAGGACGTATCAGCGTTTGATTTAGACCATGTGGTTTAAAAAAATTACGTCCGTGCCATTATCTACGTAATGAATTCGTTATGTATGGAAATAGCTTGTATTATTAACCCACGTACACTTTGGCCTTTTAAGATAAGACTCTTTATTTCTCTCATAATTTCTCTTCATTTTTCTCAAGACTCTTCATTTTGCAATTTTTGACAAATAAATTGATCATTATTACCAATTAGAGAACACGAATTTCTTTGGATTGCGTTAGCAGATTGTACATGAATTTACATATTTTTTTCTGTTTTCAGAATAGCGTAGCCTTTGCTTTATCTCTCTATGCGTTTGGTGACCTGGTCACAAGAATGTTTTTGTTATGCGCGAGTAGATGGTTACATAATGTTGGCAGTCAAGAATTATATATTGGAGGGCTTGTAGTGGGCTTGCTATCAAGATTGGGTGAGAATTTCTTTATATATTTATAAGTTACTAGCTGACCCGGCAGACTTTGTAGTGCCTCAATTGATAAATAAAAGACCTAAACTTTTGTATAAAATAACTTTAAAACAAACAAAAGGAATCCGTCCGACGGGGGACACATCAAAGGAAAAAACAAAATTGTTATTTTTATTTAATTCCGAGCATTTTCATATTGAAATCTACCCTTTAAACCTTCCCTGGACTTCCACAAATAATTTAAGACCAAAATTAGTCAAATCGGTCCAGCCGTTCTCGAGTTTTAGCGAGACTAACGAACAGCAATTCATTTTTATATATAAGTATATAGATTTGACTTTAAAACGTAAACTTTGATACTTTTAGCACATGACGATAATAAAGTAATGCATCACGCATGCTGCTCATGTTTCCCCTTTATTAAAAAATCACACATAATATCACCAGTCTTCCTGAAATGAATCAACTAAATCTCCTGTCGCCTTATTACATGTGTCCGAACTTCAAATGAGATAGAGCTCAACAAAGGGAGGCGGGAACTATATGACGCATTTGGTGCGAAGCGTCACTTTTCGAGGCTTGCTCCGAGAATATGGCTTATCTGTTTGCATAGCTAGGATATTCCACTACCTTCCATCAGTTCTTTCCCATTATGCGTGTTGAGCATCTTACACAACGTCTCTTTGGATCTTCTCCACCGGTCGAAAAAGCTGAGAAAGCCAGAATATCGACCCTTATCGTAGTCCTGACTTAAGGTCAATCTAGTGTGGAGAGAGCAGGCGGCTTTTCTCAAACGCTACCCCACCGTGATTTGTGTCGCTCTCAAATATCGCCACCACGAGGCTAGACAGCAACAAGTCGGTATTTTTTTTATTTGACGAGTACACGGCACTTCTCTTTCGGTTCGGAACAAGCTGTGAGGGTTTTTCCATGGTGCCAACTCACATTTACAGCTATCGAGATCTGAGACTCACCCAGTCCTTGGAGACGGAACGAATAGACTCGAAGATTCGCAGACCAGCCGAAGGTTCTGCTAGTCGTCCGGACTATCCCTCCACCACGGACTACCGAGATTGAGCTTCCTGTGTTTTGATAAAAGTTACAAAGCTTCCCTAAAAATTTTATGTTTGGTAAATAATCAATACACCTGTACAATACAAACAGACTAGACTAGACTAGATAGTTATTACCATAAATAATCTAAATCTATGTGTATCCGATGGATGAATCAAACGGCTTGCTATTTTCGAATATAGAAATTTAAGTTTGGTTACTAAGTCACGTTTTTTATTAGTAAGATAAACGAGTTCACGATTGATACTAGACGGTCACCGTGATTACAATTATCCGCTTTTAGAAAGGATCGTTAACACAATTGCATTAAAATAATGTCTATTCTACTCGTCAAAGCAATTGGTGTAAATACCTCGCGGCAGAAACAGTCGGATTTCGTCAATAAGCCCTCCCAATATCGTGAATGAATTGTTACACTGCTTTTTCAAAAAATTACAGCATGTTCTACCCATGGAAACTTTGGGCATGCTATGTGCAAGATTTTCAATGTTCTCCTAGGCCATAATTCAGCATTCTTGTGAAGCTGCCTCGGTACTGTAACGTCTATATAAACGCATTTTTTTACAGGAATGGAGTGGACACCAAACAAGATAGTTAAATTAGTGTGCATTACATTGATGGGCATTTCTCACTGTACGATCAACGTTTTGGCGTTCATTCTTGTTGGCGAATCTGTTAGTCCTGAAAAATACACGTCCGCCATTGGTTTCTTACTGTTACTAGTCGGGGTATTTTTTCTAACACTGGGACCCGCAGTTGGTGAGTATTTTTATTCTTAGATGGATCTAACACATCACTCTTAGCTCACATCCGATTTAATGTTAGCTGTTTCGGCACTGTTATAGAAATTAAAACGTGAATGCACTTTTTAGTCAAAGACAACAAACGTAGTATCAACGTTTTGAATTCCTCGTGGCCTAAAGGATAAGACGTCCGGTACATTCGTATCTAGATGCAACGGTGTTCGAATCCCGCAGGCGGGTACCAATTTTTGTAATGAAATACGTAGGTACTTAACAAATATTCACGATTGACTTCCACGGTGAAGGAATAACATCATGTAATAAAAATCAAACCCGCAAAATTATAATTTCCGTAATTACTGGTGGTAGGACCTCTTGTGAGTCCGCACGGGTAGGTACCACCAACCTGCCTATTTCTGCCGTGAAGCAGTAATGCGTTTCAGTTTGAAGGGTGGGGTAGTCGTTGTAACAGCTATTTATATGAATAATAATAATAGCCGTCATCACGTAGACTATACATTAGAAACTGTATAGCCATCATACTAAGACTATACATAAATAATAAAAATCTTACGTTACGGACGTTTTTACCCGGTTAGAGTACCTAACCCTCCGCATCGTCCCATAAGGAACTTCGTTCCAATAATGACAATAAAAGTGCTACATTAGTCTACGACTCGCACAAACCGAAGACAATTATATAGGTATTTACTATACTTAATATATAAATAAATAAATATTTACTAACAATCACGCCACGTTAACTGGTCCCGTGATAAGTTCGTAAAGAACTTGTGTTATAGGTATCAGATAACGGATATAAATGTAAGATTTTTATTATACACATACATATATTTAATATACATCCATAACCCTGGAAAAGACATTTATATTTATCATACAAATATCTTCCCTTGGCGGGATTCGAACCCGCGACCCCCTTGTGTAGTGACCATGTCACTTACCACTACACCAGACGGCCATTAAATAACTTAATGCAATTGAAAATACTAAAACCACATCAAAATTTATAACAATCGAGGCTTGTATCAATTTCGAGACTAAGACGTAACTAAAATATCTACCGTAAGTGCCTTCTCTGAACAGTGAATTTACTGATGATGTCGCAAATTAATTAAACTATGTATTATGTTTCAGGCGCTGTTCGGGACATCACAAATAGCTACACCGTGGCATTCTATGTCCTCTCAAGTATATTCGCTATAGTTATACTGTTTTGGACCATTGAACTATATTACAAAAAGAGTAAACATAAAAGAGAAATGTCGTCGAGATCAAGACAAGTTAATCTTAAGTGAATAAATTGTCATGATGAACAAGATTTTAATTATTAGCTCCATTCGTGAAGACTCGTCATGCAGAGAGGCTTAATAAACTACTATCTTTGTTTGAAGAAGGACAAATCGTAGAGCTGAGAGTTTTTTTTTGTAATAAAAATTAGCTTGATAAATGTTTCCTGGCATTTGTTATCAATTATAATCTTTATGGTTACATATCAATGTTAGTTTTGTAGTACATGAAAGGTTAGTGAAATTATTTGATAGCTTTTTATTTTTATTGCCTAGATGTGTGGACGAGCTCACAGCTCACCTGGTGTTAAGTGGTTACTGGAACCCTTAGACATCTACAACGTAAATGCGCCACACACCTTGAGATATAAGTTCTAAGGTCTCAGTATAGTTACAACGGCTGCCCCACCCTTCAAACCGAAACGCATTATTGCTTCACGGCAGAAATAGGCGGGGCGGTGGTACCTACCCGTGCGGACTCACAAGAGGTCCTACCACCAGTATCACAAGAGGTCCTACCACCAGTAAAATAGCTGAATCGCTTTTTCAACACTTTCATTGTTTACAATGCGCTAATCGAAGATTAGATGGCAAATACACGATTTTTCAAAATGCAGCCAACAGTCAAGAAGATCTATCTATTTCTATTGATTAGAAATCGAATGCAACAAGTCCGCCTTCAATGTATAATCTAAAAAAAATGCGTTTATCTTCTATATTTTTAAATGTATATTACATGCGAATGAGGACATGGTTGGGGATAAGTAGTTACGGGGGTCCATAGATGTCACAGTGCGAATCTCGCCACCCATTTTTAGATACAAGATCTAAATCTCAATGTGTATTACTATTTGTGTTATATGTGTTCTTAACTATTTATTTGATAGTGATGAAATTTAGTTGTTGTCATTCGAGGCATGGGTGTCGTAGTGTGGAGTATTCGTACATTTATTATAGAAATGCTCTAAGTGATTGTTCCAGCTGATCTCTTCTCTTTTTTACCATTCAACGTCTGCCATCGGACCAAGGTACATCCATACTATTAAGAACTGGCGCGTTCATCTTGCATAGTGTGTTTGTAGATCTTTTTTGTAACGTACCATCCGGAATAAACCCCCTTCCACGGTGTTTCCCGACCGCTATGACGAGGTTTTAGGATTATTAGCAGTAGACAGTGGCTTGGCTGCGCCCTTGGCATTCCTAATTACTATGAAGTGGCATGATTGTCTGCGTACATCGGCTATAAAAATAAAGCGTTAGTCACAGCGGACAGGGATCCGCTTTTATTAGTTTTAGTTAAATATGTTCACAAAACTTGTATAACGAATTACTTACTTAGAACTTAATTGGTACTAAAGCCCGTCCGGACACGAGCAAGGTGGAATAAAATTCTGTGATTGTATATAATGTAACGTAGCACAGCTGTTGTGCCAAAATAATTATTACTTCAATACTGTGTCTCAACATGGGCACTGGTGGTAGGGCGTCTTGTGTGTACGTACGGGTAGGTACCACTACCCTGCCTTTTTGTGCCGTGAAACAATAATGCGTACACAGTAGGTAGGCCGTGAGCTCGTCCACCAATCTAAGAAATACAATAAATAAATAAAGTTTATTTGTTCCGGTCACCGCTTCATGTCAATCACGTCTCTCTCCTCTGTCCGTCTTAATTGATAAAAAATAATAATATATGTAGTTTCAAATGCACGGTCAAAACGTTACCTTCATTTCTATCTTGACATATCAAACATTAAGGTTTAAATGGCCGTTCCGAGCTGTTCTAATAAAGGTAAATAGCTATCGTTAGCTACAATGACATTGAAGCTGCGATACTTTAAGATAAATATTTTTTTGTATTGAAACTCGCGACATCTTGTAGCGGGTGCCCCTAAATTTATATGTTGTTAACATTAAGGCATTTAATTATAGTGTAACTGTACACAGAAAATAAAAAATTGATAAATGATACAAGTCTTTATTTTTTATAGACTAATTACATTTTAATCATTTGTGGTTACTGAAAATTAACAAAATCTTTCATTAAAAACAAGATACAGGATAGATAATTTGTTACTGCTATCAACAGAAGCAATGTGAAACTAATCGAAGAAAAGCCATCTATTGGCCGACGCCCGTAAACATTTTTGTTGAGTGCTCGAGTTGCTTATCTGTATCTAATTTATGTGTATTATCTGAATCGCTTGCCGCGAACACCGATTGTTGTTTATCAGACAATGAAATAATCTAATAATGTAGGCGCTACTGCTCGAAATTCAGCTACGAAATGTTCAACCAGTGAGCAGGTTTTGATTAGGAGTTATCTGAAGACCGTTGCTTGTAATTGTACGGTAGAAAGTTCTTTAATTCGCCGCAATAGAAAGCCGATTATATTGATTCTCGGTTTGATCGCTAGGGTACGACTCTGATGTGAACAAATTTTATGAGTATTTATAAAATTTTCCAAAATGTTGTTCGGGCACAAAAGTGGACGGAAAAATATCATTCAGGCGCTTTAAAAAATGTGCAATTATTGTCTAAAGGGCTTTTCAATAATTCGTCAATGTTAATGCTTAGGTTAAACGTATACAAATAGATTATACATTGCAAACCCAGTGCACGCCCAGCACTCAATCCGTGGACCCTGTTCATGTAGAATTAGTAGACAGTGAGGTAGAACGCAGAGCCTCCTTGCCACCCTCGGATGCGTTACCACCCGTCACCCCCATGGAAGTTAAAGACTTGATCAAAGACCTACGTCCTCGCAAGGCTCCCGGTTCCGACGGTATATCCAACCGCGTTATTAAACTTCTACCCGTCCAACTCATCGTGATGTTGGCATCTATTTTCAATTCCGCTATGGCGAACTGTATCTTTCCCGCGGTGTGGAAAGAAGCGGACGTTATCGGCATACATAAACCCGGTAAACCAAAAAATCATCCGACGAGCTACCGCCCGATTAGCCTCCTCATGTCTCTAGGCAAACTGTATGAGCGTCTGCTCTACAAACGCCTCAGAGACTTCGTCTCATCCAAGGGCATTCTCATCGATGAACAATTCGGATTCCGTACAAATCACTCATGCGTTCAACAGGTGCACCGCCTCACGGAGCACATTCTTGTGGGGCTTAATCGACCAAAACCGTTATACACGGGAGCTCTCTTCTTCGACGTCGCAAAAGCGTTCGACAAAGTCTGGCACAACGGTTTGATTTTCAAACTATTCAACATGGGTGTGCCGGATAGTCTCGTGCTCATCATACGGGACTTCTTGTCGAACCGCTCTTTTCGATATCGAGTCGAGGGAACCCGCTCCTCCCCCCGACCTCTCACAGCTGGAGTCCCGCAAGGCTCTGTCCTTTCACCCCTCCTATTTAGCTTATTCGTTAACGATATTCCCCGGTCGCCGCCGACCCATTTAGCTTTATTCGCCGACGACACGACTGTTTACTATTCCAGTAGAAACAAGTCCCTAATCGCGAAGAAGCTTCAGAGCGCAGCCCTAGCCCTAGGACAGTGGTTCCGAAAATGGCGCATAGACATCAACCCAGCGAAAAGTACTGCGGTGCTATTTCAGAGGGGAAGCTCCACACGGATTTCCTCCCGTATTAGGAGGAGGAATCTCACACCCCCGATTACTCTCTTTAGTCGATCCATACCCTGGGCCAGGAAGGTCAAGTACCTGGGCGTTACCCTGGATGCATCGATGACATTCCGCCCGCATATAAAATCAGTCCGTGACCGTGCCGCGTTTATTCTCGGTAGACTCTACCCCATGATCTGTAAGCGGAGTAAAATGTCCCTTCGGAACAAGGTGACACTTTACAAAACTTGCATAAGGCCCGTCATGACTTACGCGAGTGTGGTGTTCGCTCACGCGGCCCGCACACACATAGACACCCTCCAATCCCTACAATCCCGCTTTTGCAGGTTAGCTGTCGGGGCTCCGTGGTTCGTGAGGAACGTTGACCTACACGACGACCTGGGCCTCGAATCAATTCGGAAATACATGAAGTCAGCGTCGGAACGATACTTCGATAAGGCTATGCGTCATGATAATCGCCTTATCGTAGCCGCCGCTGACTACTCCCCGAATCCTGATCATGCAGGAGCCAGTCACCGTCGACGCCCTAGACACGTCCTTACGGATCCATCAGATCCAATAACCTTTGCACTAGACGCCTTCAGCTCTAGGAGCAGGCTTAGGGACCTCGGTAACCGTACTCGTCGAACTCGACAAAGAGTTCGCCGTGCAACCTAACCCATGAATCAGCCCGCTGAGTTTCTCGCCGGATCTTCTCAGCGGGTCGCGATTCCGATCCGGTAGTAGATTCATTCGCGAAGCAGCTACTCTTGAGTTGTTAGGTCTCCTTCGGAGGCGCTCGGGCAGCTGTTAGCAAATCCCACCCCTCCTGGCTGAGCCTTTGCTCGCCCACCTGTCCTGGTGAAACTGGAAAGGCCTCCGGGCCACCAGTAATCCTTCAATCATAAAAAAAAAAAAAAAAAAAAACAAATAGATTTTTTTTTAAAGTTTGAAAACCATCTACTTGAGTTACAAATACATTAAAATTATTCGCTTAAATATTAGATATTTAAGTTTTTATATTATTAGCTTTGGAATTAAAAAATTAAAATAGAGGGAAAAAGGCCTAGGGGTAGAGGTCGAGGCCATGTGGTTCCACAGGCCCCGGAGAGTGCCACCTGTCGATGCCCATATCGTGGTTGGAGGCGTCCGTATCGGGGTCGGGGTGCAGTTGAAGTACCTCGGCCTCATTCTGGACAGTCGTTGGACCTTACGTGCTCATTTTCAGAACCTGGTCCCTCGTTTGTTGGGGGTGGCCGGCGCGCTAAGCCGGCTTCTGCCCAACGTCGGGGGGCCTGACCAGGTGACGCGCCGTCTCTATACGGGGGTGGTGCGATCAATGGCCCTATACGGGGCGCCCGTGTGGGGCCAGTCCCTGGCCGTGGGGGTGGCGAAGCTGCTGCAACGGCCGCAACGCACCATCGCGGTCAGGGTCATCCGTGGTTATCGCACCATCTCCTTTGAGGCGGCGTGTGTACTGGCTGGGACGCCGCCTTGGGTTCTGGAAGCGGAGGCGCTCGCCGCTGACTATAAGTGGCGGACTGAACTTCGTGCCCGGGGCGTGGCGCGTCCCAGCCCCAGTGTGGTCAGAGCGCGGAGGGCCCAATCTCGGCGGTCCGTGCTGGAGTCATGGTCCAGACGGCTGGCTGATCCTTCGGCTGGTCGTAGGACCGTCGAGGCGATTTGCCCGGTCCTTGTGGATTGGGTGAATCGTGACAGAGGACGCCTCACTTTCCGGCTCACGCAGGTGCTCACTGGGCATGGTTGTTTCGGTGAGTTCCTGCACCGGATCACAGCCGAGCCGACGGCAGAGTGCCACAATTGTGGTTGCGACTTGGACACGGCAGAGCATACGCTCGTCGCCTGCCCCGCATGGGAGGGGTGGCGCCGTGTCCTCGTCGCAAAAATAGGAACCGACTTGTCGTTGCCGAGTGTTGTGGCATCGATGCTCGGCGACGACGAGTCGTGGAAGGCGATGCTCGACTTCTGCGAGTGCACCATCTCGCAGAAGGAGGCGGCGGGGCGCGTGAGAGACGCACAATCCCGCCGCCGTCGAGCGGGGGCCAGGGAGGCGGATCTCGCCCAAGCCCTGGCCCTCTAAGTGTTTCGGGTCCCCCTCACATGTCGGTCTGGGGACCGGCGAGGGGGGCCTAAGAAGACGACGTGCAAGCTGCTCTGCACGCGTTTTACGCAAGAGCATCCGGGTGATGGAAGGCCGGATATCCTCGACCCACGCTGGTTCTGGCCCAGCGGGGTATTCCGTAGGGTAACCCACTCTAACCGGCGCCATCTAGGCGGGCTTCGGACAGTCAGCCGACCGAGAGGGCTGGTGGTCGTGGCGCCGACGACCGCCAGTCCGGCGTCCCGAGGGTGAGGGTGATGGGAGAGATGTGCTCCGCACTAAACGCTTCACTTTCCCCCCTTTGCCTTGTCATGAGTTCTGTCTCATGCGAGGTTTGGACGTTGGTTGTTGAGCGACAGGAGGTTTTAGTCAGTTCGACTCTGACATACCCCGCCCAGTATCCCCAGAAAAGGGCGGAAGTCCGGCGATTTCCTCCTGACCAAAAAAAAAAAAAAGGGGTAGAGGTCCCAAACGATGGTCGGACCAAATAGCGGAGGAACTGGGGATACCTATCAGCGACGCACTCCACCGGGCTGCAGGGCGGGATCGATGGAGACAGTTGGTTGACGAAATCGGACGGAGTCACGATCCTCAGCAGTAGGAACCGATCGAAGAGAGAGAGAGCTTTGGAATGTCTGTCTGAGTGAAATTATATAAT
Source organism: Bombyx mori (assembly GCF_030269925.1). Taxonomy (NCBI): domain Eukaryota; kingdom Metazoa; phylum Arthropoda; class Insecta; order Lepidoptera; family Bombycidae; genus Bombyx; species Bombyx mori. The sequence goes on from NC_085111.1 coordinate 14,432,652, forward strand.
TTAATTTAAAATAGCTTTCTGTTTAACTAGACACTTCAACTGTTTGAGTGCTAAGAGTTTTAGAGAAATTTTATTGAAATTGCTGTAAGAAAACAATTTACATTATGGGCTTATAGCAGGAATATGGCGGTAAAGACACGATTGGAAAAGTCAATTGGATGTGAATTTGAAAGTAGTTCCAGTTTCCATGACATTATTTAAGAATGGAGGTTAAAAATAAAAATAGTTTGTAATCGGATAACGAAGCAAGATAAGGAAGAGGGTATAAGAAAAATAAAACACAAAAAGAAAGTTTTTATTAACTTCCAAAAAGGAAATAAAAGATTTAACGAAAGTGAATAAATTTTGTCACATGGCTTACTTAATGCAAAGTGATATACAAAATTTTAAGTTCGTCGTAAAAATTATAAATCTTTTGTAGCTAGGTTAAGACAGCTGTTGATCACGTTTTGTTATAGATGTCACTAAAGTTGTTTTATGTAAATTAATTGTTTTTTTTTACGTTTTTCATTTTAAGTTTGCAATGTAATAAATATTTATGTGGTTTATAAATAATTGCTTTAATACTAGCACAACCAACGCGATTTGTTCGGAAACGTAAACGACATTCTTAGATACACTGATAAAAAACATCCAGTTTATAAATTAAAGAAGGAGTCGATCTAGTGATTTTGTGTTGATAGCGATTTATGATATTGCCAATTTATATTATTAACATTAATGGACAAGCGAATTTATCTTTTATTATGCATACATTAAGGTCTTTTATTATAATTAATAATATAAAAAGGAATATTTTCGTTGAATCGATTATCTAGAGCAAAGACAAAAATATCTAATTGAAAGCCAGCAACATACGTATTATATGTTTACGTATATAAAATAAATATACTTAAAAGAGATCACTAAAGTAACTAGTGAATCTGTTCAATTTTTTTATTATTTGCGGAATTAAACAATATTTTTTCGCGATCAATAAATTATAATTAAATTTATTTTTACGGATTAATCTCGATTTTATTATTTCCGTCTGTGGCCACGAAAGTTGTAAGGTATTCAAAATTTTAGAGAGAAAAAATTAAAAACCTTAATTGTTTTCAATGAATTCAATTCTGGTATGCTTTTTTGCGTGTGTGTAGTTTTTTTTTGTAGTTTTCTGGAAGAAACGAGTTTATGACTTAAGCTCGTTTATTTGAATTTTAAAGTTAATTTCACTTTTAATTGAAAAAGTTGTACGCTATTGACAGATTATTATTAATTGTAACGCTGCTACAGTTAATAAAATCGAAATTCATAGTTTAAGCCGGCCAAAAGCTAGTTTTGATCATAAAGCTAGCTTAAATCAATTCCAAGAGTTTATTTTAGTAGGTCCGCGAATTTACCTTTCACTCAAAATCATTACAGAAAATTAGGAATTATGAAGTGTAATTTACGGGATACAAATTGATACAATGGTATTAATAAGATGGAGACTGCACGGAAAAATAAGCCGCTATTATTCTCTATTCTGCCTATTATTCTCTAACTCTCTGTTTGAAGGCTATGGTCATAGGCTACCATTGAGATCTACAATACTGCAATTCAAACTCATGTGTTAATAAGGGATATAACGCTCTTTTTTTTGGGGAGGGCCGAACCTCATACGACTTATCCGCGCATAGGGGACACGCGGGGTATGTTGGACTTGACGGTCTTCAAATATTAACAGATATAACTACTGAACTGTGCACCCGATTGACTTGAAACTTGGTATCCATGTAGAACAGAGATTCCCAAACTTATTTTGTCTACTGCCCACTTTCGGATAAATTATTTTATAACGCCCCCATTTTTTCACCAACTTAAAAATCACTATAGCGAGAGTTCAGAGAGTCCTCCTAGATGAAATTAGAAATCGCTTCCTAAGCCTCTACCCAACGCCCCCATTTTTTTCTGGGTCTCTTACGGCCCTCTTTAGGCCTGCAACGCCCACAATGGGGCGTTATCGCCCACTTTGGGAAAGGCTAAATTGTAGAAAATACATGTACTTATTGGACAGGCTAATATTTATATGAGTGTTGGAGTTCCTAATAATAATGACAATAAATAATAATGTTAATTTTAAATGACCAGCGAAGAGGGCGAGTAAGGCTAGTCATTTTATAAGCTTAAACAAAAGTAATGTGCTTACTAACGTCATTTTAAAATCTTTCGAATTGTTAATTTCTCAATAATTTTTTTTATAATTAACCACGCAACTGTTTTCTTCCAATTGTTTTCTGCACATATTTTCGTTTGAGTATCTGGTTTCCAATGCCAATCAAAACCAGCAAAGGTTGGTTTTGGTTTACTAAGTGTAAGAATCCCATCACTTACCCAGTAAATAGACAGGCTTTTCATGGTTTTCACACAGCGAGTACACGTTCAAGTAAGATACTCAATATATTGTATTTTTATTCTGGATTTGAAAAACCATTGCAACATAATTTGAAAACCATTGCAATAGATTCTACTGTAGAGGTTTTTTATTTCTAAATTTCTTGGCTTAATTTCTTCTTCTTCATTATATTTTTAATTATAGTCGTATTTATACATTACACAAACTAATTGTCTGTTTGCTTACAATATATTAAGTTTATCTCCGCTGCGACATTAAAACGCCGGTGTATCGTATCCGCACTCATACATATCTACGTCCCTGAGAAATTGGAATTTCCATTTAGATAAAATGTACATAAATCCACGAAATTCCCAAAATTAAAACAAATCATAAAATTATAAACGAAGCAATAATCTGTGTGTGGATATATTATATTATGGCGTCTCACAAACTATTAACAATAAGTTTTATTTTAACGTTAATTTGATTTTTTTAATTGCTTAGTTGGTTGAACGAGCTCACAGCCCACTTGGTGTTACTGGAGTGGTTACTGGAACCCATAGCTACAACGTAAATTTCGCCGCCCACCTTGAGATATAAGTTCTGAGGTCTCAGTATGGTTACAACGACTGCGCCACCGTTCAAACCGAAACGCATTACTGCTTCACGGCAGAAATAGGCAGGGCGGTGGCACCCTACCCGTGCGGAATCACAAGAGGTCCTACCACCACTAAATGTTTCCTCAAATTCCCATATAAATCGCGTACCGTTTCTATTTATTTATCGCATAAGTGCTTATTGATCTCGCGATCCAGACGATGTGAAGTGGACGGCTGCGTAACCGACTTGCTATCGATTTTGGAGAAATAAGTTATTTATTTTAATGAAATGGCTATCCTAGCCCTTGATGACCCAAACTTGATTCGCGGTAGCTATAAGCAGTATTGTGCACCCTCACAATATTCCTACAACTAGTGCTGAATTGCATTTAAAATCTATAGATACCTACATCTAATTTATTATGAAATGGATATGAATAATACTTTTAGTTGGTTACGCTAATACAATTTAAATTTATCGTTTGGGATGGTATGGACATGTGATGAGACGAAATGAAAATGAGATTGTTAAGAGAGTGTTAACTATGAATGTGGAAGGATTTAGAGGAAGAGGTAGACCTAAGAAGAAATGGATGGATTGTGTGAAAGACGATATGGGTAGGAGGGGAGTGAGCGAAGAAATGGTATATGATAGAAGAGTATGGAAGGAGCAAGCATGTTGCGCCGACCCCAGGTGACTGGGAGCAGGGCAGGATAATGATGATACAATTCAAATTTAGATTAACCCAAGAAAACATTTCATTTCACGTGTACAATGTTTTTGAAAAACCAACTAAACATAAGTATTACGACAATAATTACTCTATGGTATAATCTCGTATTTGCTTAGTTTCTTAATTTAATGGTTACATTACATGGTTTATTACATAGTAGACTTATCGGATTACATTACCCAACAAAATCTCTCAATTTAGAACGACACCAAAACTTGTATTTTTCTGCTAATCGCAAAGTTTTGCGCCTACCTACATTACATAAAATAATAACAATAAATTCTCGTGGTGACTAACGCATGTTCATGTTATGTGACAGGTGTCCTCGAGCCCATATTCAAGACTTATTTACATATAAGAATACCAAAATTAGGGTTTTAGTTCAGGAAAATATTCGAAATACCCATCAACTCTAACTTAGACCGTATTAAATTGTAAATAGGTGAGCTTCTAGCCCACCTGATTTTAAGTGATTACCAGAGCGTATAGATATCACAACGTGAATGCCGTAACGAATCGTGAGGAGTGAGGTCTAAAGTCTCCATTATATAGTATATCAGCTGACCTACCGTTCAAGCCGTGATATGTGTCCGAATCCTTTTAAACTATATGAATTCCTTTGACCTTCCAACAATGTAGGGAAAGTTTTTTTATCATTTACTAATGACAAAAATTTAACAATAATATTGGATAGATAATCCTGCTTTCTGAATATTTATGTTAAGAACTTATTTCTGTTTTGTCGTGAAACAGACCGAAAATCACTATAAGTAATGGGAAATTACGAAGTAAGACAAGGTATGAACATCAATGGATGACAAGATGTTTGAAATGAAGGTCCAGTACTATGTTGACACGTTTTAAATCCATCTATATCTCCGAATTCTGGTACGTAAACGAAAAAGCCATCAGAGGTCGTTTTAGAAGTGAAAACTTCGTAATGACCTGTAGCGATAAAAAATAATTGCAAAAATGTAAGCTGACGGCAATTTGCTGATGCGTGTGTGATTTTAATAGACTCCACGAGGGCACAAGCGTAGATAGTCTAAACATAAAGCTGCATTGAAAGAAATAACGAGAGAAAGATGAGCGCGTCCACCATTTTTGGAGCAGAATACTTAGTCTATCTTAGTCGTGATAAGAAAACTTGGCTTAATTGATATGAGATAAAATTATCGATTCTTAATTCTTATTGTATGAAGCTTGTGTCTGATTGAGACGTAGCTTTGGTATTTGTTACGCTCACGTGCAAAGCTTTTTCAATCGGTACAAGTAAATTAAGTAATTTAATTTACAGACAGCTTTTTGAAAAATTAACACTAACAATAATAATTATTATACTTTTTTTCATTAAACTATCGCATGAATATTCAGAATGCGTGATAAAGTCACAAGTAACAACTCAAAAACAAGTCACAGCATTTAATTAATTATTTATTAAAAAGAACAACTTAACCATGCGATATCCAGTTAAACTGCTTCATTCAGTAGTAGAAGAATATTTAACCGATGATATTATCTTAATTTATTCATCGAGGTAAATTTTACTAATATTAGTTCACGGATACAGAATATTTAAATTTACATACCTACCTATTTATTTCCGTATCTTATTTTATAAAATCAACTATAATACCATAAGAGCTTTGAAATGTTATTTTCTTGAATTTTCCAAAGAATGCTAACGTTGTTTATAAATCAAAAGCAATATGTAAATTAATATCAATTCAATTATCTATATGTATATAAAAATGAATTGCTGTTCGTTAGTTTCGCTAAAACTCGAGAACGGCTGGACCGATTTCACTAATTTTGTTCTTGAATTATTTGTGGAAGTCCAGAGAAGGTTTAAAAGGTAGATAAATATGAAAATGCTTGGAATTATAATAAATAAAAATAACAATTTTGTTTTTCTTTTGATGTGTCTCCCGTCGGACGGATTCCTTTTATTTGTTTTAAGTTTATTTTATACACAGCTTTAGGTTTTTTATTTATCGATTGAGGTACTACGAAGTCTGCTGGGTCAGCTAGTTTTTAATAATTTTAAGGTCAAAGTTCAATACAGAATGATTGGGAAATTATTTTAGTGAATATTTAGGTGTATTGTGAAATTATGGATTTTTGTCCTTAGTTTTAATTCTACGTTTAAATCTTATGAAATAGTAATAATGGAGAAAGATCTTTAAAAAACTTTTATAGGTACATATATGTCAGAAAGACCACAATTATTAACAACATAGTCAGACATCGTAGGGGCAAATAAGGTTATCGAGCTTAGAGAAATATTGAGAGCACTAATCACGTTTGTTGTATTAGAACAATTTAGAAACCTTCTCTTGACGTTAGCAAACGAAAACGAATGACAGTTATTCCGATTCAAGCACCCGTCGCGTGCTGACGTGCTCATCGACCGTTCGATTGCCCGATCTCGGTTCAGGGCACATCTGGCGCCCAAGTGTTTTTCTCGGATGTGACTACCTGTGCTAATTGCGTCGCATCGCCATCTGTGAGCGGGCGGACCCCTAAATTCCAGGAATTCGTTCGGCAACTTAGTGACCTGTTTGGAAGCGGACGGCTGTATGCCGTAATTAATTGCGATTTTCATAAGTTCGGGGCCTCGCCGTAAGCCGAGTGTGTTTTAAAGTCCCTGGGCACTCATCTATTACAATGGAGTCTACCGTCGACCTATTCGCGGAATTTCTTCGCCTGAGGTACCCAAAGCAGAATTTTTAGAATTCAAGACCCATCACGCCGTGAACTCACCCGCGGTCTCCGTCGCTCCCGTGTCGTCCATTGCGGCCTCCGTCGCGACCGCCACTCCCGTGTCCCCGATACCCGTGCCCGCGTCGACCGTTTCAGCTTCCGTCCCAACCCTGCGTTCGTCCGCGGCCTACGTTGCATCCGTGCGTTCGTCCATGGCTTCCGTCGCGCCCACGTCGTCTACTGCTTACGCTAAAACATCCGCCTGCAGGTCGCCCGCGCCCTCCTCATCCGACTCAGAGTCAGACATGGAGGTCGACCCTTCCCCCGCCGCCCCCGACTGATGGATTCACAGTAGCCCAAAAACGTAAAAAGTGCGCCGCGGAGGCCTGTGCTCCCGCGGCCGCCAAAGAAAGCAAAGCCGCGAACGCGTCGCGTCCCTGCCCTCTAACCCCTGTCGCCCGCCCTTATCGTGCCAACCCGTCCCCACGTCCGGTGGCACAAACCAAAATCCAGACCCTTCCCCCGATAATCCTTCAAGAGAGAGCAACGTGGTAACGAGTTTCCCTGACCCTTAAGGCCAAAAAAATTAATTTCACCAGCGCCCGCAATCTCGCGAACGGCATACAGATAGGTAAAGGTGCAATCTTTTTTTTTTTTTTTTTTTTTTTTTTTTTATGATTGAAAGTTTACTGGTGGCCCGAAGGCCTTTCCAGTTTCACCAGGACAGGTGGGCGAGCAAAGGCTCAGCCAAGAGGGGTGGGATTTGCTAACAACTGCCCGAGCGCCTCCGAAGGAGACCTAACAACTCAAGATCAATTGTTTCGCGAATGAATCTACTACCGGATCGGAATCGCGACCCGCTGAGAAGATCCGGCGAGAAACTCAGCGGGCTGATGCATGGGTTAGGTTGCACGTCGACCTCTTTGTCGAGTTCGACGAGTACGGTTACCGGGGTCCCTAAGCCTGCCCCTAGTATTAGAGCTGAAGGCATCTAATGCAAAGGTTATTGGATCTGATGGATCCGTAAGGACGTGTCTAGGGCGTCGACGGTGACTGGCTCCTGCATGATCAGGATTCGGGGAGTAGTCAGCGGCGGCAACGATAAGGCGATTATCATGACGCATAGCCTTATTGAAGTATCGTTCCGACGCTGACTTCATGTATTTCCGAATTGATTCGAGGCCCAGGTCGTCGTGTAGGTCAACGTTCCTCACGAACCACGGAGCCCCGACAGCTAACCTGCAAAAGCGGGATTGTAGGGATTGGAGGGTGTCTATGTGTGTGCGGGCCGCGTGAGCGAACACCACACTCGCGTAAGTCATGACGGGCCTTATGCAAGTTTTGTAAAGTGTCACCTTGTTCCGAAGGGACATTTTACTCCGCTTACAGATCATGGGGTAGAGTCTACCGAGAATAAACGCGGCACGGTCACGGACTGATTTTATATGCGGGCGGAATGTCATCGATGCATCCAGGGTAACGCCCAGGTACTTGACCTTCCTGGCCCAGGGTATGGGTTGTCTAAAGAGAGTAATCGGGGGTGTGAGATTCCTCCTCCTAATCCGGGAGGAAATCCGTGTGGAGCTTCCCCTCTGAAATAGCACCGCAGTACTTTTCGCTGGGTTGATGTCTATGCGCCATTTTCGGAACCACTGTCCTAGGGCTAGGGCTGCGCTCTGAAGCTTCTTCGCGATTAGGGACTTATTTCTACTAGAATAGTAAACAGTCGTGTCGTCGGCGAATAAAGCTAAATGGGTCGGCGGCGACCGGGGAATATCGTTGACGAATAAGCTAAATAGGAGGGGTGAGAGGACAGAGCCTTGCGGGACTCCAGCTGTGAGAGGTCGTGGGGAGGAGCGGGTTCCCTCGACTCGATATCGAAAAGAGCGGTTCGACAAGAAGTCCCGTATGATGAGCACGAGACTATCCGGCACGCCCATGTTGAATAGTTTGAAAATCAAACCATTGTGCCAGACTTTGTCGAACGCTTTTGCGACGTCGAAGAAGAGAGCTCCCGTGTATAACGGTTTTGGTCGATTAAGCCCCACAAGAATGTGCTCCGTGAGGCGGTGCACCTGTTGAACGCATGAGTGATTTGTACGGAATCCGAATTGTTCATCGATAAGAATGCCCTTGGATGAGACGAAGTCTCTGAGGCGTTTGTAGAGCAGACGCTCATACAGTTTGCCTAGAGACATGAGGAGGCTAATCGGGCGGTAGCTCGTCGGATGATTTTTTGGTTTACCGGGTTTATGTATGCCGATAACGTCCGCTTCTTTCCACACCGCGGGAAAGATACAGTTCGCCATAGCGGCATTGAAAATAGATGCCAACATCACGATGAGTTGGACGGGTAGAAGTTTAATAACGCGGTTGGATATACCGTCGGAACCGGGAGCCTTGCGAGGACGTAGGTCTTTGATCAAGTCTTTAACTTCCATCGGGGTGACGGGTGGTAACGCATCAGAGGGTGGCAAGGAGGCTCTGCGTTCTACCTCACTGTCTACTAATTCTACATGAACAGGGTCCACGGATTGAGTGCTGGGCGTGCACTGGGTTTGCAATGTATCGGCCAGCAGCTCTGCTTTTTCGTCATCATCGAACGCCGCGAGTCGGCCTGAGGGGCCTACGAGGGGGGGCATAGTTACTACCGTATCCGATTTGAGAGTACGAGCTAAGCGGTAGTAAGACCTTTGGGAGGGCGCGAGTCCTTCTAAGAAATCAGACCATCTGGCATCTCGGACTTCGGCGATGCGAGACTTTACGTCGCGTTGTAGGGCACGCATTCGAATACGATTTTCCGCGGTAGGATACCTGTCGTAGGCGCGTATCGAGGCGTTCTTAGCTCTAAGGAGTTCCCTAATATCGTCGGACAATTTGAAGCGGTGAAGGAAGTCCTCCGCTACAACTTGTTTCGATGACCTATCTAATGTCGAGGTGATGTGTGACGTTAAGATGTCTATGGCTTCAGCGGTATCCTGAGGAGACGGGATAGAGTCCGGGTTAAACGGGAGCGATGGTGGATCAGATTCAGCCAGGCTGATGCCCAGCGTGTGCCAATCCACCACAGTCCTCGTGACGGGAACGGAATCGGGAGCGCGACCGAGCTTCATAACGACGGGACGGTGGTCTGAATCTAACTCTGAAACTACTTCGATCGAGTGTAAGCGCAGAGTTACGTTTTTTAATAACGCTATGTCGAGTATATCCGGGCGATGCGCGATATTTAGCGGGTAGTGAGTCGGGGTTAGCGGAGCGACGATATCGAAGGCGAGATCATCGACTAACGCGTCAAGCCGCCTGCCATTCGGGGTTGTGGTGTGTGAGTTCCACCTGATGTGTTCACAATTTAGGTCGCCCGCCAGAATGACAGAGCTCCCCATACCGAGCAGCGCCTCGATATCACTGCTTAGAACGATCTTATCCGGTGGAAGATAAACGGACGCGATAACGATCGGCGCGTGTCCCGTCAGTGAGATTCGGCACACTGATGCTTCGATATTAGCGAGCGCGGGAGGATCGAGCGGGACGCAATGCAGGGCTCTTCTATAGTAAATGACGGTACCACCACCACGGGCAGAGAGCCTGTCGTTCCTGACCATGTTATAGTTCGCGATTTTAGGGTCACGGCGCGCGGGCTTAAGTAGGGTCTCCTGCACTAAAAAGATATCAATTTGGTGGTCACGCAAAAAGTCAGAAACCTGATCACGTTGATTTGCGAGACCGTAAGCGTTAAAAAATCCTATCGTTACGGATAGGGGCTTTATTCTACTTATATACGCCATTGATTACCGGCGGAGTGAGGGGAGGACGTACGTATTTAATGACGCGTATACGTCGGCGTATTCCTGCACAACGGCGATAAAGTGTTGTGCAGTGGAGGCAGCGCGAATGGCGTCGCCCAAAGCGTTAACGCGCTCAAAGTTGATCGACTGAAAGAAGTCGATCGCTAAAGCGAGATTGTCGGACGCGGTCGGAGGGCAAGTCGCGGGAGAGGGACGAGTCGCGGGGGCGGGACGAATCGCGGAGGAGGGAGTTGTAGCCGTGTTCGTGTACGGCAGCGGTTTTGCCCAGGCCGAGACACTGGGCACCGCCGCCGGAACGAACGCTGGCTTAGCCTGCGACGCAGAGGGTGCCGAGGCTTTGATGTCTGGGCCGGAAGCTCGGAGGCGGTTTTGGCGGGCGACGCGGCGATTTATTTTAGGGGCTCGGGGGCAACCACGGTAATTCGCGGGGTGACCCTGTGTTCGACACAGGACGCAGCTAGGCGGTTCCGTCGCGGTTTTTTGGTCGCGAGCGCAGAGGGCCGTGGCGTGATCGCCCAAACACTTAACACATCGGGGGCGCGCGTGACAGTTACGGGAAGAGTGCCCGTACAATTGACAGTTATGGCACTGGCTAGGAGTGCCTTTTTTTATGGGGGGCTTCGACAGCGATACCAGAGAGCCTACAGACGGTCTGTGTGTTAAAGATTTTCTTACCCTCGGGGGTAGGCTGGAGAGCGACTAGAACCATATTATATGGCTCCCTACCGCGACCGGTGGGCATACGGTGCACAGAATTCACTGGTAGGCCTTGTTCTAACAGGTCGGCTTTTACGAGCTCTACATCTAACTCTTTAGGGATTCCGCGTATTACAACGCGGAGTTCGCGCTCCTCCTGGAGCGTATACGTATGGAAACTTATACGCTCCTTACGGAGGTAAGAAGAGAGGGCCCTATGGTCGTCGGGTGTTTGAACCTTAATTTGAATGCCGTTCGCGAGGTTACGGGCATTCGTGAAATTTATATTTTTGGCCTTAAGGGCCAGGCAAACTCGATCCCAAGCTGCCTTCTCCTGAAGGATAACCGGGGGAGGGGTCTGGGTTTTATTTTGTGCCACCGGACGCGGCGACGGAGTGGCACGGGCTGGGGGCGCAACGGGAGTCTGAGGGCGGGGGCAAAGGTGCAATCACCCGACGACCATAGCGTCCTCTTCATACCTCCTTAAGGAGCGTATGAGCTTTCACATTTATACGTTTCAAGAGGAGCGTGAACTCCGCGTATGATCATACGCAGCATCCCGAAGCAATTAGATGCTGAGCTCATCAAGGCCGATCTTCTGGATCATGGATTCTGCATGCACACAGGACGCGAGAGGGAGCCATAAAATATGGTTATCGTCGCACTCCAGCCTAGCCCCGACGGTAAATAAATTTTCAACGTCTGAACAGTCTGTAGGCTTTCGGGAATAACCGCAGAAATCCCCCATAAAAAAGGCACTCCGAGCCAGTGCCATAATTGCCAATTGCCATTGCCACGCGCACCCCCGATGCGTCAAGTGCTTAGGCGATCACGCCACGGCCCTATGCACTCGCGACCTGACACCACCAAAGTCTCGGTAACCTCTGTGCCTAAGGCTACGCCTGCCTTCGTGCCGGCGCCGGTGTCCAGCGTCTCGACCTGGGCTAAACCGCTGCCGTACACGAACACGGCTGCAACTTCCCCTTCCGCGATTCGTCCCGCCCCTGCTATTTAACTCTCTCCCGTGACTCGTCCCTCTTACGCGACTCCGACCGCATCCGAAAATCTCGCTCTAGCGATCGACTTTTTTCAATCAATTCACTTTGAGTTCGTTAACGCTTTGGCGCCATCCGCGCTGCTTCCACTGCACAACACTTCATCGCCGTTGTCCAGGAATACGCTGATGTATACGTGTCGTTAAATACGTACGTCCTCCCTTCACTTCGCCGGTAATCGATGGCGTACATAGGTAGAATGAAACCCCTATCCGTAACGATATGATGTTTAACGCATACAGTCTCGCAAATCAACGTGATCAGGTTTGTGACTTTTTGCGAGATCATCAAATTGACATTATTTTAGTGTAAGAGACCCTACATAAGCCCGCACGCGGTGACCCTAAAATCGCGAACTATAACATGATTAGGAACGACAGGCTCACTGTTCGTGATGGTGGTACCGTCATTTACTATAGAAGAGCCTTGCACTACGTCCCGCTCGATCCTCCCGCGCTCGCTAACATCGAAGCATCAGTTTGCCAAATCTTACTGACGGGACACGCGTCGATCGTTATCGCGTCCGTTTATATTCCACCGGATAAGATCGTTTTAAGCAGTGATATAGAGGCACTTCTCGGTATTTGAAGCTCTGTTATCGTGGCGGGGATCTAAATTGTAAATAAATCAGGTGGAACTCATATATTATCACAACCCCCAACGGCAGACGCCTCGATGCGTTAATCGATGATCTCGCTTTCGATATAGTCGATCAACGCATATAGACGAAGCAGTTTCAGAATTAGATTCAGACCATCGTCCCGTTGTTTTCGTACTCGTCACGAGGACTGTGGTAGTTTGGCACACACTGGGCATCAGTCTGGCTGAATCTGATTCACCGTCGCTACCCTTTTAACCCGGACTATCCCGCCCCCTCGGGACACCGACATAGTCATAGACATCGTAACGTCACATATCAATCACCTCTACATTAGATAGATCGTCGAAGCAAATTGTAGCGGAGGACTTCCTTCATCGCTTCAAATTACCCGAGGATGTAAGGAAACTCCTTAGAACCAAGAACGCCTCGATACGTGCCTACGATAGGTATCCTACCGAGGAAAATCGTACTCGAATGCGAATGCTATACAACGCGACGTAAAGTCTCGCATCGCCGAAGTCCGAGATGCCAGATGGTTCGATTTCTTAGAAGGACTCGCACTGTCAACGGTCTTACCACCGCTTAGCTCGTACTCTCAAATCGGATACGGTAGTAACTATGCCCCCTCTCGTAGGCCCCTCAGGCCGACTCGCGGCGTTCGATGATACGAAAAAGCAGAGCTGCTGGCCGATACATTACAAGCCCAGTGTACACCCCAGCACTCAATCTGCGGACCCTGTTCATGCAGAAATAGTAGACAGTGAGGTAGAGCGCAGAGCCTTGCCACCCTCGGAGACGTTAACACCCGTCACCCTGATGGTAGTTAAAGACCTGATCAAAGACCTACGTCCTCGCAAGGCTCCCTGTTCCAACGGTATATCTAACCGCGTAATTAAACTTTTACTCGTCCGACTCATCCTGATGTTGGCATCTATTTTCAATGCCGCTATGGCGAACTGCATCTTTCCCGCGGTGTGGAAAGAAGCAGACGTTATTGGCATACATAAACCCGGTAAACCAAAAACTTATCCGACGAGCCACCGCCCGATTAGTTCTCCTCCTCATGTTTCTAGGCAAAATGCATGAGCGTCTGCTCTACAAAAGCCTCAGAGACTTTTCGTCTCATCCAGCGGTATTCTCATCGATGAACAATTTTGCGAAAATCATTCATGCGTAGAACAGATGCACCGCCTCTCGGAGCACATTCTGGTAGGGCTTAATCGACCAAAACCGTTATACACGGGAGCCCCCTCTACGACGTCGCAAAAACGTTCGATAAAGTCTGGCACAACAGTTTGTTTTTCAAACTTTTCAGCATGGGCATACCGGACAGTCTCGTGCTCATCATACGAGACTTCTTAGCGAGACGCTCTTTTCAATACCGAGTAGAAGGAACCCGCTCCTCCCCGTGACCACTCATGGCTGGAGTCCCGCAAGGCTCCGTTCTCTCTCCCCTCGCCTTATCGTTGCCGCCGCTAATTATTCCCCGAATCCTGATCACGCAGGAGCCAGTCACCGTCGACTCCCTAGACACGTCCTTACGGATCCCTCAGATCTAATAACCTTTGCATCAAAGGCCTTCAGCTCTAACACTAGGTGCAGTCTGAGGAAGAGTAAGTATAATAAGACGGTAAGCTTACCTACGAATATACTACTGTTAATCATTTGCAGAATATGCAATTATTTGTCTACAAAAACGTGGTTTCATTTTTGGTTGAAGTTAATATCATTTAAATAAAGATTCTTGTCAAGCTAGCATTGATAATTTGCAATCAGCAACTACTTTATCTCATCACTATATTATCATACGTAGCATAACGCTAAATATTATCTAAATCAGTTATAAATATACATAATGGTTGTTTATTTGGCTTGTTTAAAATAGAATAAATTTAAATAAATTTTAATTTCATAAACGGATCTCATGTAAATTAAATGCATTTGGAAATAAGTCTGCAGAATAATTTTGTTATGGCTATGTTTGTTAAGAGCCTTTAAAACCTTCAGTTTATACGAGCAGTGTTATCGGAAGTTTACGGGTACCGAGGGCTGCTCCTATGTTGGAGACGTCTTCAGCTCTAACACTGGGAGCAGGCTTAGGGACCCCGGTAACCGTACTCGTCGAACTCAACAAAGAGGTCGACGTGCAACCTAACCCATGCATCAGCACCCTTTTTTTTTTTTTACGCTGGGTAATCCATTTACGGATACCCGGTCGAGGGGGGTAACGGACCGGGTTATGTCGGACTCCGGCGCCTCCTGAGAGGAAGAAGGGGAGAAGAGAAGGGCCGAGGTCCTTCACCTCCCCCAATTTCTCACAGGAGACTACGCCTTGAAAAAGGCGCGCGAAGCACTTGCCCCGCAGAATGACTACCGACTAAACCCCATCGAGCTCTACCACACCGACTACACGAAACTTACGGTACCGCGATGCGCGCCGAAAATGCATCAGCACCCTGAGTTTCTCGCCGGGTCTTCTCAGCGGGTCGCGATTCCGATCCGGTAGTAGATTCATTCGCGAAGCAGTTGCTCTTGAGTTGTTGGGTCTCATTCGGAGGCGCTCGGGCAGCTGTTAGCAAATCCCATCCCTTCTGGCTCGCCCACCTGACCTAGTGAAGATGGAAAGGCCTCCGGCCCACCACTCATCATTCAATCATAAAAAATAAAGAATGACAGTTCTTAGGACGGAGGCACCGCTCTTCGACAAGGCTGGTTGGTAAATGAGTTGGCGTCTACGCGCCTCCATCAGCCAGGCTCTGTCGTAGCACGAAGTTAGCCGAGTTCAGACGATACCGCGATCGTGCTGCCATCTCTTGGGAATCATGCTGCGTTTCGTTTAGATACCAAACTAGTGACCATCTCCGACATATATAACCTCTATAACACGATATGTACATTCCTACAAAGTCCCGTTATTTACCTATTATACATAAAAAATAAGCGGTACAATTTCGGTTATTCCCATATTATATTTTGTGTTCATAGTGGATTGTGAGATTTTCTAAATAATTTTAAACAGAAATCTTGTTATGGTGTTGTTAATTACCGTATTATAGGACGGCTACCTGTATACATATATAACGTAAAAGTAGTTTTAACTAATCAATGATTTTACGAATTTGGGATAAAATTCGAACGACGGATGACCTCTGGCGTAGAATACTCTTCAATGTAGTGTTCTAACTGACTACCGTGAAATCAAAATGCTTTTAAATATTTATTCTTAATCTTAATCTTATTCCAGAATGAATTTTAAGCTTGTCGTTGTTAATTAGCTGTATTCGTTTAGTTTTTATGATACTACAAATACGAATATCTTATCGAAAAAAAACTGATTAATTTGGAACGAACAGTTCATTCGCACTTATATCTAGCTTTTTATTTATTTATAAAAACTGGCATACTTCCCTGCTTTTTTTTATTGCTTAGATGGATGGACGAACTCACAGCCCACCTGGTGTTAAGTGGTTACTGGAGCCCATAGACATCTACAACATAAATGCGCCACCCACCTCGAGATATAAGTTCTAAGATCTCAGTATAGTTACAACGGCTACCCCACCCTTCGAACCGAAACGCATTACTGCTTCACGGCGGAAATAGGCGGGGTGGTGGTACCTACCCGTGCGGACTCCCAAGAGGTCCTACCACCAGTAATTACGCAAATTATAATTTTGCGGGTTTCATTTTTATTACACGATGTTATTCCTTCACCGTGGAAGTCAATCGTGAACATTTGTTGAGTACGTATTTCATTAGAAAAATTGGTACCCGCCTGCGGGATTCGAACACCGGTGCATCACTTCAACACGAATGCACCGGACGTCTTATCCGTTAGGCCACGATGACTACGTATCTATTTCTAGGTTTTGCGCCTATGCCTTTTGAAATGATGGAATAACACCGCCTTAATTGGTGTTTTGGTGGTGACAAGACGTGTTGTTTGCCTGATGATCTGGTTGTCATAGTTCTGCCTGTTTTTACAGCGATTCACAACGCTGCGATTGGAAGGAATAAATACCTATGTTTACAAGCTGAAGTTTCAACCTTATTTGTCAGGGTCAGCAATTACACCTACCCGGAAATTGTAAATCGATAGAGATTTTTATGCCATCGTTAAAAAAAAGCTGGGAAGTGTCAAGGAATATCCAGTGATAAAAACCGAAAATTTTTTAATATTACGATGAGAAAGAAATCGACAGCGTGGTCCAGTTTGGTTTACTTAAAGCTCACGTTGCACAGAAAAGTGACGGCAACAAAAAAAAAAAAAAACAATCGAATTTGCATTAGGAATGCGACTAGATCTTATTTGTTAAATCTAAAACTATATAGCACTGCGCAGTTACCAAACAGCTTAAACTTTCAAAACTGAACCAGTTTTGCAAATAATGAAAAAAAAATACCAATCTAGAATCAACCGGTGTAAGCTGTGTGGATATCGGCAACTACTTATTGTTTAAACTAGTTTTGTCCGGTTTTTGTTCTTTACCCTACAACACAAATATATACAGGGTGTTAAGTAATTGTCCTTGACAACAAATATACTAAAAAAATAGCAATGGTATTTTTCTTATATTTTCTGCACGCAAACAAAAACCGAAATTTACATCTCGAGGGAGCTCGGAAACATCTGACAGCTACGTTTGCGTTGTATAGAGTGTCAACGATATTCGAACTTACCAAAACTATAAGTGGCTATGCCTACACACAACCATAGTATCATAAATATAATAATACTGTGATATTGGTATCTTATACCTTTAAACGAGCAATTCTTGTATATATATAATCTGAATCTCGGAAACGGCTCCAACGATTTTCATAAAATTTAGTATACAGGGGATTTTGGGGGCAATAAATGGATCTAGCTACGAATTATTTTCATACGAATATACGAAAAATGTTGTTTTATTCGTGTTTTCAATAATCGACACTTCCCGACATCTATTGGCGAATAATGACACTATTTTTCTTAATTGAGGGCAACTAACCGCTTTAAAGACACAACAAGATCATCATCTAGTTTCTATTTCATGAGCAAGCTGTGAAAGTCTATAGGGATTAATTCCAGGGTTTTTATTGCCGTTGATTGACAGATGATCTCGAGTTAATTCTAGAAGTTACCCTTCTAGAAGTCCTTAATGTGAGCGCCGTTACCCACTTTGAAACGTAAAGTCGTAGTCTCAATTGCACTGTCACCGGAGCCTGGAGCTCTGATGACGTATTTACAGACCACTATCACATGAAATCGGCCGTGAGCTCTTTCACTCGCATTTCTCTTTTTTTTATTGCTTAGATGGGTGGACGAGCTCACAGCCCACCTGGTGTTACGTGATTACTGGGGCCCATATACATCCACAACGTAAATGCGTCACCCCCCTTGAGATATAAGTTCTAAGGTCTCAAGTATAGTTACAACGGCTCCCCCACCCTTCAAACCGAAACGCATTACTGCTTCACGGCAGAAATAGGCAGGGTGGTGGTACCCACCCGCACGGACTCACAAGAGGTCCTACCACCAGTATAAGGTATACTGCATACGCAATAAATGAAATAGAGGCAATATAGCTTTGCGAAAATACATATTCCGAGAATCCTTTATCTTTTGTCAAATAAATAAATAAAAAACACGTAATATTCTGCAGAGATTATGAGATTAGATAGTTGTTATAATGGGATTTACGTCCTATTCATAAAATTACATATCATAAATTAATACGTTTGGTGCTTACTTTACTTGAAAATGAGAATACACAATATTATGTCTTTGTTCGCCTGAGTTTCGAGTGTCACTTGGGTTTTTCTTTTCTTTTTATTGCTTAAATGGGTGGACGACCTCGCGGCCCACTTGGTGTTAAATGTTTACCGGGGCCCATAGACGTCTACAACGTAAATGCCGCCATCCACCTTGAGATATTAGTTCTAAGGTTTCGGTTATTACTTATAGTGCAACGGTAGCCCCACCCTTCAAACCGAAACGCATTACTGCTTCACGGCCGAAATAGGCAGGGTGGGTGGTACCTACCCGTGCGGACATACAAGACGTCTACCACCAGTAATTACGCAAATTATAATTTTGTGGGTAACTTATTTACTTTTGCGGGTACTTTTATGATTTCTGTGCGTATTATTATGTTGAGCTACAAAGGGGATGGGTCCTGAGTAATTATCATCATCAGCCCCTCCCCCCCCCCATCCGCTGCTGCATATAGGCCTCCTCAAGATTCGCCTAACTGACCGGCGCAGCCCATAATCCAGGAGTAATATATGCTTACTTTTTCAAAAATGACTAGTGTCTCGTTAAGACTTCCACACTCAAAGATGTCGGTAGGCAGATATCTATTTAGTTCTACCTACCAACCTTAAGTCATAGTCGGATCCCATAGACCCATAATGCGATTCCCCATCTTGAAGCCTAAAGTTATAATTTCAAATGTATACTCACAGAAGTCTTCATAACGCATGACTGCTTCACGCCAGAATTGATTAGACGGTAGTACCTATAAGGTCAAGATAGTAATAATTACCCAAATTAATATGTTTTGGTAATGGATTTATAGCACTATGTTATTCGTTCGTGTGGCAGTTGTAAGCAGGGCCCTGTAACTGCGATACTTTAAGACAAAAAAAAATTTGTATGAAAACTATTGACATCTTATAACGGATAGCCGGCGCCCTACCCCGGACCGAGCGGGAGCCCAGTCAGAGCTATTGAGACGGCGGGACAGGGTTTACGCAGAGCACATTACATCCATCCCGCCGTCCCCCAGACGCCGTACCGGCGGCCGCCAGCAACATGACCGCCGGTTCTCTCGGTCGACGGGCCAAGAGCCCGCATTAATGGCGCCGCGCTACATCTTCCCCCGGAGCGGTCGGGGAAACGCGACCTACCACGCCGCCCCACGCCTAGGTTCCTCCCCGCACAAAGCGGGTGGAGCCCGAAGCCCTTAGGGGGCCGGGTTACGGACGGGACCCCGGTCCCGACCCCCACAGTTAGTGCTTTCTGAAAATTCACAAAGCCCATTGTTAAAAATAAAATATAGGATAGATAATATGGTACTGCCACCTACAGGAGCAATAAGAAACTAATCGAAGCGAAGCCATCTAGTGTCCGACGCCCGTAAACATTTTTGTTGAGTTGCTTATCTATAATTAGTTTATGTGTATTATCTATGGTAGTAAGCACATATTAGTCATCCGGTTTGATACATCCCAGGATTCGAACCTCCCTATAGTTGAGAATATGTATGTTTAGAAGACCACTAGATGTGGGTTTTGACATTTAGATGTCTAGAAATAAAACAAATATCCTAGTATCGATTTTAATGTTAAGTTGATAAATTTTATCTATACTAAAGAAAAATATCTATGGATCTCACGATTTTATCACTTCTGTGTTTTGATAATAATAAATCATTATATTAAAATCTCAGATCTGTATTTGTTTTTTATTGTTTTTATTTATTTTAAATTGGAATGTTCGGTTTACATAATTTTCTTAACAAAATAAACTGGTTTACATTCAGATAAAACAACTTAAGCAGGTGTTTAATTTATTCATGAACCAGGAACACTACAGCAGTAGGCAGCCGATTGGCAGGACACCTAGCGTTGATGTTGTCTATGAGCGACGGTGATTACTTACCGTCAGATGGGCCGTATGCTCGACTGCCCATAAGCGCATCTTTTTTTATTTTATTGCCCTTGTAGGCAGACGAACATACGGCCCACCTGATGGTGAGTGGTTACCGTCGTCCATGGACTTTAACAATGCCAGGGGCAGAGCCGAGTCGCTGCCTACCGCTTAATACTCTCCACAAGCCTCGTTTGAAGAAGGACATGTCATAGCGCTCGCATGTCTCATAAAAGTCTCATAAAACTTGAACACACTATTAATATAAGAAATTACAAAACTCAACACAGTAATACATAGAAGACATACGAGTTACAGCAATAAATGTGACGTTTCCAATACCTTGCATAATTATTACTATAGCAACTTACTGATCGTAGGAATATACAGGCTGTTGTTTTTTATAATTTCGATTTCTTAGGTAAACGAGCTTTCAGACCGCGTGGTACTCACCGACGCTGGAAATCAACAATCAAAAAGGCATCGCCAAGTCTGACATATTTATTTGAATTGTAGACATTAGATTAAAATATAATTTTTTCTTTGCTATTCAGTACAGTATTTGTGAGTAATGATCAAAAATTATTATTTATTATTAGCAGTACTAAGCTACAGCGTAAGCTTATAATATGTTGTGGAGTATCTTATCTCAAATTATTCATGATAAAAAATTTGTTGGTATCGAGAACTGCAGAATAACCGAGTGTTAAGAGATTTTGTAAATATGCAATTAGGATATTTTAGAGATCGGTTGCAATAATTGGTGGTTCAACGTACAGTAAACTCACATGGATAGATAGCTAAAGCAGAATTAGCTAGGATTGGACTGCACACTGTGTAAAGCAGATCTCCGGCAGAGAGCTATCACACCGGGGGATGTTCGGTGATGTGGCACCCCCGTCATCCATAGTCGAGTTCGAGGTGAAGAGTTTGACCAGAAGGTCAGCCGTCTCTTTCGCACTATGGGCCAGACTGTCGTCGGACTTGCGTAGTGATGGGAGACTAGACCGGTAAAAGTTTCCTTTTACAGCTTTGGCGAGCGACCAAAAAGCACGGCTCCCGGAGGGATAGCTCATAAGTCGTTCGCCAATTCTGAAAAAGTGCTCCGACTTTGCCTTGGCAACAGCCCTCTTGTAGGACCTGGAAGCGGTCACCATCACCAGTTAATGTATGTAACTGATCCAAGTGTTCCAAAAAAAATTCATTACTGCACTTATCGAGCTGTTTTTAATACTGGAGGTAGGTAAACTTTGAGATAAATATGTACTGGGTAACCTAGACATCACAAAACGTATGCCGTCAACCAATTTGATGCCTGAGAACCAAGTCACAACCGGAATTTATCACTGCTTCACGGTAGAAATAGGCAGGATGATAATTTTACCCGTGTGGGCTTATAATACAAAAATAAATTGTTTTTTTGTTGTAATATTACTCTCAAAGTGAAAGCAAGAGAAGTCTTACAACAAAATTTATAGATGTATTTATAGTGACTTTTATAAGTAATAAATATATTTCAAGTAACGCGTAGATTGGTGCGCGAGGTTGTTTGTCTATAGCAGCAAACGAGTTGACCTGGCCGGCGGTTTTAAGTTAGACAAACCAAACTTCAACTCTAAGTGGGTCATCTGCTTTCAAACTGTCCACACAACAAGACGTGTTAAAATGTAACAAAGAATATTCTCGATATAGCTGCGGAACGCTCAAAGCGCTCGTTATGTTTATTAGAAAATAATTTTAATAATACCGTTTTATTTATACTGACGCTGTTTATTATGCAAGAGAATATTCACGTCAACATGTTTGTCGATTGTTTGCGGGAAATCCGAGGATTTTGTTTGCTATTGTTTTAACGTACCCTCAATAAAGGTATTTACAGCTTAATTCTTATACAAACGGCCTCCGTGCAGTTCGCGATAACAGAGGACATATAGACCACCTGCTGGGGTTATAAAGGAATTTGTTCGGATTTCGACTTGACATAGTGCTGAGGATGAGTGTGGTTAAAGAAGAGTGTTGTGAAGAAGAGAAGTACGAATTAGTTCCTCCCGAAGGAGGCTGGGGCTACGTTGTCTGTGTGGGATTATCTGTAATTTTCGTGAGTACATTTTACTATATATAATTTACAAATTATTTTTAATTTATTTACGGGGCCGATAATTTTGAGATGAGCAGTTCAGGAAATTTCATTTTATTCACGTTTACCATCATCATTGTTATGATTATATCAACATTTTTTTAAGGAATATCTTTTAGTCGTCATTCTAAAAAAGCTCAAAAATAATTTAAAACAAACTTAAAGTGTGCGAATAAAAAATGATATGGAGTTGAATTTTTTCTTCCCGATCTTGAAAGGCCCATGACTGTTTTTGAAACCGGTAGTAGAGCTTTCAATTCTTGACATGCAACAGCTATTTTTTATTGCATAGACAGGTGAATGAGCTCAGAGGGGCCTTGAAGGGAAATGCTGACTAGAGTCTATAGACATCATAATGTGAATGTCCTCACTCAGCTTTGAAAGACGAGGTCTAAGTCTGAACTATAGAGGACATCGGCTGTTCCACCCTTCAAACTGGGACGCATTACTGCTTCGCAGTAGAAATAGGCAGGCGGTACCCAGCGTTGTGGCCTTACAAGACAACCTACCGCTAGTAATTAAGCAAATTAGAATTTTTGCGAGTTTGATTTTAATTACACAATGTTATAACTTCATCGTGGAATTCATTGCTGAACATGTGTTATGTACGTGTTTCATTAGAAAACTTGGTACCTACCAGCGGGATTCGAACACCAGCGCAGTTGTATCGCTCGATACGAATGCACTGGCCGTCTTATCCTCTTGTCCACGATGACTTCCTTTCTCTTCCTTTCTTCACCATGTCGAAAACCAATAATTCTTATGTGCTGCTGGTGAGAGTGTTTTGAGAAGGATTGCCATATAATTTCAACACAAGAGAGCATAATAATTAGTTAATTTTAAATTTTAATTGGTTAGTTAATAATAACATAATTTATAAACAACAAAAAAACAGGAAATATCAAGCCGAAGTAAAAGTTCAATTAACATTTTTTGGTCGGTCAGTTTTGCATGGTCAGAATTAGATCAAAGTAATATATAGAATGATTACGCGTGCTAATTTTGAAATTAATAGGAAGTATTAAAATTGTTATAAACAAAATGATTCCGTTATAATAATATAAATAGATAGATAGATACGGATCGAGCTAATAATAAAAGCGTGTTAAAAATATTCTTACAAAAAATACCGTAATATATGGCTGAAGATAATAATATATCCGTGCCTAATATTAATAATAGTATATATTACTCTTTATTCTTACTTCTATGTTTCAATTATTTGGCTCAATTAATTCGTTGCTCATTGTATATTCGATAAGCTTAAAGATGCTCTAATCTTTTCGTCCGAGCACTTAGCATCCATTAGAAAAAAACTTTAACTTAACGTAAGGGAATTTTATTTATATACATATATGGTGGTCAAAGACTTCAAAAAATGCTAGAATTAACTGACAATAAATTTCATATTTTTTTATCCTGCTTATACTCCTTAGGATATTCGAGCGTAGTTATATTATACAATTGATATTTTGTCATCGGTCTTTGATGTGTGTGCAAATTATCAAACTAATGGGACGACCTGTAGTTGGTGGAAATGAAAATCAAAGATTCCATTACATAAAAATATACGTGGACCAAGTATTTCTAAGACTAAGCATACTTTTTCTTAATAATAATAAATTCATAAAATATTAAAGTACTTGATTGTTATTATTTAATTACAATTGAAAAAAATATAATATATAAAGTTTAATTACGTTACCGTATGAATAAAGTTTATCAGGGGAAAGTTGTAAAAATGACAACAAACTCCTCTGAACAAAGCTTATTTCAAAGCTTAAGTTGGAGAACAAGGCTTGTTTGTAGAAGTTTTTATGAGTTCAAGTTGTTCTACGTTTTTTAGCTTTTAGAAACTTCTAACAGCAGACGACTATCTAATTTAAGCATATTTTTTACTACCTTATTTGTTTAAAAGTACTACAATTACCGGTGAAAGGACCTGCGACATCGACCCTGTGTCTCAAAGTGGTTTCACGTTCACGTGTGCCAGAGGCAGACTTTCATTTTTCTGTTTGTTAAACAGGTGAACGAGTCCACTGCCCGTGTGGTTCTAAACGGTTACCGTAGCCCAAAGACATCAGCCCATCTTAAGACATGAGTTCTAAGCCTCAGTTCTGTAGTACAATAGTTGCCCAACGCTTCAAACCAGAACGCATTGCCCGTTTGGGCTTGTTGAAGAACACTTAAATTTAACACTAGCTGCGCTTTTTTTTCCTACCTCTTCTGGTAGCCTCGAGTAGCTATTCTAGTTTCACCGAACTAGTAAGTGAGCTCACGGGGCACAAACCGAGAGTGTTGCTAGCACTGGCCCTAGCAAGAGCAGTACTTCGCAGAATCTACTACCGGACCGGAAACGCGATCCACTGAGAAGATCCGTGGGCTGTGTCTATGGGTTACGTCCCACTGAGAAGACCCGACGAGAGACTCAGTAGGCTGTATCTATGGGTTAATTTACTCGTCGAGCCCTTCGTCGCAAGCGACGGGTTCGGCGAGGACGGTGACCTGTGCTTGAGGTACCTAAAAGCACCGTTAATGGATCGGAAGGATCTGTAATGGCGTGTTTAGGGCGACGTCGGCTGTTAACCATTCGGTCCACCGGATCGGGTATGTAGCTGCGCTGTGAACTCCACAAACAATCAATGCTGCATATTTTTTATGCATTATTTTATTTAAATATATGAATTTTTTTTATTCTACAAGAACCACATCTTGAATGCCGCCTTAGACACAAGTTAGAAATCTCAGCTGAATTAATTCATTTCATTTCGAACAGCAGGCTTTTTTTTTTTTGGTCAGGAGGAAATCGCCGGACTTCCGCCCTTTTCTGGGGATACTGGGCGGGGTATGTCAGAGTCGAACTGACTAAAACCTCCTGTCGCTCAACAACCAACGTCCAAACCTCGCATGAGACAGAACTCATGACAAGGCAAAGGGGGGAAAGTGAAGCGTTTAGTGCGGAGCACATCTCTCCCATCACCCTCCCCCTCGACCGATGGTTTGACTTCACGATGGAAGTCTTTCGTTAGTGATAAATACACGTTGCCTGCGAGATTAAAAATCAAATTTTATTTGCATCGCTCGATACATCGCGAATATTTGATTTAAACGAAAATTTTGATCTCAAGGCGATAATTGTGTTACATCGAATAAAGGAATTTTATATGAAGTTTTTGTTCGAAAGCCAGTCTGCTGAGTTGTTGCAAAATATTATGAAATATTTAACTAACGGTGTAGTATACTATTCTTAGACTAACTAATGAGGCATGAAGCGGTTCACGACCGGTCCTCGATTTTTTTAACAAGAATGCTAGGACGATTGATAGTCTATTTAACATTGCTGTATGTAATCTTCAAATTTATTGTATATTATTTATTAGATAACGAACTGGAATATAATTTTTAAATATGTATGACTGTATATTGTGCTTTCGCCTTAAAGAAGAGATTTTTTATGAAATAATTTAATTGAACAGCCCCGTATAATGATCGTGAGATATAATCTACGTGAGCTTTTATTTATATAACCCACTAAGAAGTTAATATAACTTTAAAACTAACATGTATATAAGCATACCGACAAAACGTTTTTTTTTATTGCTTAGATGGGTGAATGAGATCACAGCCCGCCTGGTGTTAAGTCGTTACTGGAGACCATAGACATCTAGAACGCAAATGCGCCACCCACTTTGAGATATAAGTTCTAAGGTCTCAAATATAGTTACAACGGCTGCTCCACCCTTCAAACCGAAACGCATTACTGCTTCACGGCAGAAATAGGCAGGGTGGTGGTACCCACCCGCGTGGACTCACAAAGGGTCCTATCACCAGTAATTACGAAAATTATAATTTTGCGGGTTTGATTTTTATTACACGATGTTATTCCTTCACCGTGGAAGTCAATCGTGAACATTTGTTGAGTACGTTTATAACGTAACCTTTATTCCGTTATATTTAATTTATGTAAATAATAATAAATTATATGTTCGGATTCATTCTATTATTTTTGTAATATTAACTGTGGCAAAAATAAAATAGAATACAGTAGAAAAAAACGGAAGAACGAAGTATTATCCAGATTGCATACTATGCGTCCGGTAGATTTCCAGTGCCTCCTCTGCGCCGCATAATGCATTTGATTCTATACCCTGCAAACTGAAATTAACATAATTGATCTAGCATTCCACTTTAAGGTTCTTTTTTAGAGCGAAAGAATATCTAACCGAACAAATACGGATGAATGAAAGAACTAAATCTACTTAATCTTTTCTTCGCTTTTAGCGATAAGATCGCAAGTTTTACAATTAAACATGCCTGCTGACTATTTTTGAATATTAATGTGTGCAATTCAATTTTTACTCTCTCTCTCTCCCTCTCTCCTTCCCTCTCTCTTTCTTTTCTCTCTACTTTCTCTTTGTATCTTCGAGCTCATTTTACATAAAGTTACATTAACTAAATAGAAAATATTTTTCACGAGTAAAGTAAAAAAGAATACTACATCAATAACATCTTACTAAATATAGTATTAAGCTTACGTGTAGCTAATTTAAAAGGATTTAAGGAAAACATTGTATCCAAAAATATGAGTCTTAAATGGTTTGTCGAACTATAAATTAGTATTAGTGTTTTTTGTCTAGTGACATTTGCATCAACATGACATTATGGAAATATGCATCTATCTACAGTTAATGACTGCATCTAAAATAGCGGCAAAAATGTCATTAGAAATACGAAGTAGGCACACCTATACTAATATTATAAAGCTGAAGAGTCTGTTTGTTTGAACGCGCTAATCTCAGGAACTACTTACTGGTCCGAATTGAAAAATTCTGTCAGTGTTAGATAGCCCATTTATTGAGGAAATGAGGCTATATAACATCACGCTAAGACCAATACTAGCGGATCACCAATAAAGAATGTTTCAAAATCGGGGTTTTTCCCCTTCTGAGAGCTTTCGCTACGTGCGCTGCAGAAACGGTTAAAGTTTTGCTAAAATAATGTATGACAGAATTGTTCCTCTTTAAAAGATCTAAAAAAAGTCCGCGACAGCATATGTCTATATGTTAAGGTTGGCTCACTATAACGTTTTTTATGCTAACAAAATTTGTTCTAAAATAAAGCATTATTTGTGAACTATTCTACGCGGACGAAGTCGCGGGCAAAGCTAGTATTAAAATATTTTGTAAGTTGTCGTGACCTAAAGGATACAACGCTCGGTAAATTCGCATCAAGCGATGCACCGGTGTTCGAATCCCGCAGACAAGTGCCGATTTTTCTAATGTAATACGTATTTAACAAATGTTCACGATCGAAGGAATAACATCGTGTAATAAAAATCAAATCAGTAGCACCACCCTGCCTATTTCTGCCGTGAAGCAGTAATGCGTTTCAATTTGAAGTGGCAGCCGTTGTACTGCAAAAACTGAGACCTCAGAACTCGTGTTTCGAGGTGGGTGGCGGTATTTACGTTGTAGACATCTATGGGCTATGGTAACCACTTAACACCAGGTGGTCCGTGAGGTCGTCCACCAATCGAACCAATAAAATAAAAAATGTGGTATGGCGTACTTGTGTATGTGTGTGTAGGAGGAAGTTCTTTGGTAAGTTGTTTTAATTTTCTCCGTCTTACCTATTGGTAACTGCTTGTAAGATTTAAACACCGGCTTTATCGTGTCGCGCTATGTGAGAAGAGGAATTCTAGAGCCCGAGCGGCCGGTAGTTATGTCATGACTATCAGTGTATTTGGAGATCTACTTCAATTACAAATGATTTTGATTTTCAATTTGGACGTCCCGCCACGCTATTAATAATTCCGAGGATGCGATTTCCACGCGTCAACTGATTGCGCCACTGCTCAATTTCTGAACGTCCAAATGTCAGCGAGCGACGTCCGCCATTACACCAATTCTCTTTAAAATCCAACCGCCAAGAGCAATGCACCAATTTTATATTTCTCTTATAATATTAAGCCTTTAATTTGCCATATAAGGGTAAAATAAATATCTCAAAACAATAAATACAGTCCACGCTAAATTACCTCAAGTTTACAGCCACAATCCGTGCAACGCAAACAATATGAGCAGTAAATGTTACATTTTTCACAATCAAAGACCGCTTTAGCGTCTTATTGAACGATCATGAAAACACTTTTTCATGGTATTTTTTCTAACGTGCTTACAAAAATCAATACAAATATGTATAATGGAGTTAGTAATCACGAGCATATAATGCCTCATTTCATATTCCTTTTCAAGTACGACTCTACTTAACCAGTATTGCAAAGACGACGCGAAAATGTTCTAAATGGATGTAAGAAGAATTCATTGAACAATCCGAGAAAACGCATATTGTCTTTACAATACTAGAATAAATGCATTGAATATCATTATCATTAGATTTTCCAAGATCAGTGAACAAACACTACTTGAGTGACAAGTTAATCATAACAAATTAGATAATGTAAATTATTTGTACAAATGAAGACATTACAACTAAACTATCATTCATATTTTTTGAATTGTTGTGTCAGCCTATGAATACTAATTGACCCTACTTATTTATGTTTAAAAGTTCTGGAAACTTTGACTTTTTGTGTAAAGATAGAATCTGTACGGTATAGAGGTCATAAGATAATGATTTTTATTTTAGAATTAAACTTTAAATTTATGTCGATAAACATAATTTTAATATTATAATAGCATGTATTTGCTAAAAAAAATTCTATTGCTTAGTTTCGTTAGTTACTGCAAATTTTAATTTAGCGAGTTTGATTTTTACTACTCAGTGTTATTCCTTCACCGTGGTAGTAAATCGTGAACATTTGTTAAGTACGTATTTCATTAAATAATATGGTATCCGCCTGCGGGATTCGAACACCGGTGTATCGCTACATACGAATGCACCGGACGTCTTATCCTTTAGGCCACGACGACTTTTGTAGTAGAATTTAATTTAGAGGCGTATTTTTATAATTTTAAAAACAAACGTTAATATTTGTTTCTTCAGAAAATTTTCGTCAATGAGAATTAAAAAACAAAAAGGGCTTGGGTTAGATTTAACAAAATGCCATGATTTTGAAATACAACAAAGGGCAACCAAGCATGTATCTCCCACGGAGGACGACTTATAGCTTTTGACTACACTATATCATTTCTACAGGGTGGCGCCGCCGGTATTAATATATCATGTATTAATATTATCATGAACATACATATGTATATGCTTTAAACGTTCCAAGGTCACACACAAAAGGCCATCCATATAATTCAATAGCTCATTCGCGAAGCAACTGCTCTTGAGTTGTTAGGTCTCCTTCGGAGGCGCTCGGGTAACTGTTAGCAAATCTCACCCCTCCTGGCTGAGCCTTTGCTCGCCCACCTGTCCTGGTGAAACTGGAAAGACCTTCAGGCAACCAGTAATCCGTCAGTCATAAAAAAAAACTCAATAGCTAAGACACATAGTTTTTTATGTTCACGTCAACGACACTTAGAAAACATCATGGATTTTATAAATGCGTAAATGTATGCAGTTTAATGATAGATACTCTCTAATCTAAAAGCACACTTTTACTTAAAATCGTTTGTTTGTAATAAATGCTGGTAGACTGATTGCTTCCGAGAATTCAAATTGCGAATCGGCGAATTTTTAGAACATTTTTATTCGTTAACAAGAAATGTCGTCTTTTCTTTGTGCTAATACCTATTTTAATAATACTAGGTTTTGTATTCAAATGCGGTTATTAGGACCGGCTTAGACAAGCAAGATTTTTTGAATGCATTTGGCGGGCTTGTTTTCCGACATTTATGTTTTCGCCTTAGCTAAGATGGGTGTACCGTAAATCGTATCCCGCCATGAATAGCCGTACTTACTATCACTGAAGAATCCTAACTGAGACTTTGTTTTCAGATTGCTGGCACCGCGCATCAGCCTGTTTTTGGTTTTATATACAATGATTTTCTGGACGAACTTGGCGTCGGTACTGGCGCCGTTACAGTTGTATATGGAGTGTTTCAAGTCACATTAGCTATTGCCGGTAGGTTTCACCTCCGCTTAGTGCGTTATTTATTCCTCCCGATCCACTAATGGTGCTTTTAGGTACTTCAAGCACCGGTCACCGTTCTCGTCGAACACGTCGCTTGCGACGAAGGGCTCGACGAGTAAATTAACCCTCAGACACATCCCACTGAGTTTCTCGCCGGATCTTCTCAGTGGGTCGCGTTTCCGATCCGGTGGTAGATTTTGAGAAGCACGGGTCTTCCTAGGGTTCGTGTTAGCAACGTCATCAGGTTTGAGCCTACCAGATTAGGTAGGAAAAAAAAACCGTATTTACACTGGGAATATTTTTCAGAATTTACATAAGAACACATTAAGTGAATTTTACTATTCTAGTATAGAATAGATTTTACTATATACACGTGTAATTTTCTTCTTTGTTGAGTCACTTTACAAAAACTATGTTGATTCGTTTTGCGTGAAAGAAAGATGAGGCAATAAACGTGCCATCGTATTTGTAAAATATTGTCTAAGTAATTATTTCTTAAATAAAATATAAGACGCTACTTTAATTCCATTAAATTTTACTTAAAATGACTGCTATTTTCAATTTTTCACGTAGTTTACTTTACGACGCTATTATTAAATAAATGCTCATTGGATTCTTAGGCAATATCACATGACTTCAACCGCCCATTTTGAGACATGAGTTCCAAATTTCAATACTTACTGGTCTGGTTTAATTAAGTGTTATCAACCCACATTGGGTTAGACTTTATGACAGATCCGCAATTTGATTACTGCGTAAGCAAAAAGAAAGGCTACAATGAGCCAATTCGCTTAGTCCATAATTAACTCAATTAGTTTCAAAACTTATCAGACACGTACCTCGGTCGTAATGCTAAGAATGTTGCATAACATCATAGAAAAAAGGAATGTTTGTTAAAGAAATATTATGCAATTCAAATAAAACGCTGTAACTGCATAATTGATTCTATTTTTATACGTATTACTGTTTTCAATGATCATGACTTTTTGAAAAAAAGTATTGTATTAAAAACAAGTGTTACGCAAAACCAATAAATAGATAGCCATTGAATTAGATAAATTGATAGAATTTGAAGTCGTCGTGGCCTAAGGAATAACATCGTGTAATAAAAATCAAACCCGCAAAATTATAATTTGCGTAATTACTGGTGGTAGGACCTCTTGTGAGTCCGCAGGGGTAGGTACCACCGCCTTGTCTATTTCTGCCGTGAAGCAGTAATGCGTTTCGGTTTGAAGGGTGGGGCAGCCGTTGTGACTATACTGAGACCTTAAAACTATATCTCAAGGTGTGTGGCGCATTTACGTTGTAGATGTCTATGGGCTCCAGTAACCACTTAACACCGGGTGTGCTGTGAGCTCGTCGTCTTCGTCGGGCTCGTCGGGCTCATCGTCGACATCTAAGCAATAAAAAAAAAAAGCCAGCTTTACATTTTTAATATTTTTTTTACAATTTTTTGTATTATTTTTGTAACCCTTTTTGTAAGCGATGAAGGTACGTGTTAGCAGTCATTTTGTGAGTGAATAACGTTAGCTGTTACACAGTTGTACGTTTTTAAAAGGACAAAATTGACACAAAATAGTTTTATTTCGTAGCTTAAATCACATTATATTTATAGCTCTAGAGGAACGTAAAAAAAGTCATATTTCTCGTGTTACAATCATTATGTGTATAGACCACAAATGGTAATCGAACCTTATTTAAAAATATTTTCGAAATGTTTTTCCGACTTTCATTTATTTTAATAATGATTACGCAATAATTGGGAATGCCCAAGATAATTTATTGCGTAATGTCACATTTTCCTATACTGCGGATCATTTTGACCATTTTTGTCACTAATTTTAGAGTTTGTTTTATTTTATAATAATATTAACTACCTCATATCTCCTCAAGTTGTAACCCCGAGTTAATTTTTAAAAAAATTTATACTATGCTTTTGTTTTTATATATTTTGTGTTTATGAGTAATGATACTGTAAGTAGTTCTAAGTGATCTTAAAGGTAGCAAAAATGTTTCTTTCCTGTACATTTTTTTTCTTTTGCTTAACTTTAGTAGTATGATCGTTTTAGATTTTTTTTAGTGTTTACAGTCTTATATTAATTTTAGAATAGTAAGCAAAATCCAACTTAGCAAATATATTTGTCACAGATACTTACGATAATTTGTTTGATATGCACATTTTTTGCGTTCCTCTAAATATGTTCAAAGTTGTATTTCAAAATATTAGCTATTTTTACCTTTTCAATTTTTGCATTTTTAGGTTACATACCTTAAAGCTATTACGTTTTTGTTATCATATCAAGTGTTACAGCCCACTATTCTAAATATTTTATAAACCTGTTTACTTACAGGTTTTTCGGCGAACATAGCTTTGAAAAGTCTTTCATTAAGACAAGTCGGTCTTATAGGTGCCTTTATATACACACTAGCATCATTCCTAGCAATATTTGTAGTATCCACAACTCAGTTAATTGTCACAAACGGATTCCTACAGGGCCTCGGAATGGGTCTACTAATTCCGGTGTCGTATACTAGTTTTAACAGTTACTTTACAAAGAAAAAAGTGCTGTATTTGAGTCTGTGTAAGGCATCTATTGGATTGATAACGATGTTGTACCCGCTGTTTATAAAATTTACGATAACCCAATACGGGTTTAGAGGGACTCTAGCGATTATTTGTGCCATATCAGCTCACAGTATTTTCGGAGCTCTAGTCATGCATCCTGTACAATGGTATATGGTGAAGAAATTGAAAACGTGCGAAAAGATTGTCCGTGAGTATTAATCATAAATTTTTATTAAGTTAAAATTCCTTACCACTGTTTCTTATTAATTGGTTAATGAATATTAATATAAAGTGGTCACTAAAATTATTAACAATGCTGTCTGTGACTGGTTGAAGAATCAAGTCGTAAACATACAAATTTGGAATTTTTTCCAATAAAATTGAGACATTAACCTCAAGTTTCAAGTTGTTAAGTTGTTTGAAATCGACTTTTTTCTAACATGTAACAATTTAAAGGCTGTACCGTATTTTGTTTTTAGAATATCTCATAATTCAAATATCAAATTCAAAAAGTGAATTTTGAATACAAGATATTATATAATAATCTAATTTATCAAAAAAAGAAGAAGAAAGTAATAGTCAAAAGTGAAATATGTACTAGATAAGTTAAATTTTATATTGTACTAGCGACCCAACCTCGCTTCGCTTCGGAAACATTAAATTTTATTATTGATAGCCGAGTCCCGCAATGATACCCGCCGCATATGCATGTAGTAAAAAGCGGTTATTTCAATATTACAAACAGACACTCCAATTTTATTTATATGTATAGATGATTTGAGGTTTTCTTTCTAATAATTAGAAGACACGAACATGCAATCGTAGCCTCATATCATTTACCCTGCTTTTTTTGTAACAATACTTTCTTATGATCGGTTCATACTATAAATATATTTTTTCTTGCTCAGGCGGGTAAACAATTTCACGGCTTGGCTGGTATTAAGTGGTTATCGGAGCAAATGAACATCAACAAAGTAGATACCGCCGCCCATCTTAAGACATACTATCTTCTAAGTCTGAGTTCTATAATACAACGGCTGCCCCGTCCTTCAAACCGAAACGCATTACTGCTTCACGGCTGAAATAGGCAGGGTGGTGTTACCTACCCGTGCGGGCTCATAACACGCCCTACCACCGGTAATTACGCAATCTATAATTTTTGCGGGTTTTATTTTATTACACGACGTTATGTCTTCATCGTACGTATTTCATTAGAAAAATTGGTACACCGGCAAAGTCGAATCACTCGACACCAAAATATCGGGCATCTTATCCTTTACGATGACATCTTTACTTATTATTCTATATAAATTCCAAGCATTGTTTCGATCTTTGGTACTTGTAAAAGTTATAATCCCGCACAGGTTGGTATAATAGCCGGCAAACTTCTTGAGCATTTGTTGACGTAGTGGGGGTAAGTTTGCGCATGGTACACTCACATGCAAAAACATTATTTACTCTGCGTCATAATGCAATTAAATTATTAAAATCAACATATGTATTTATTTATATATTTATTAGAACATCAACAAAAAATATAGGTTAATAATTCTAATAATTTAATCTTGGGGTAAAATAGATATTCCTTCTATTAAGTCAAAACTAGAGCTGTTGCCAGGTCTTCGTTCAGTTGAAGCGAAGCTGGTATTTGTAATTTTTTTTCGTTATCATAATCTTGACCATTATCATCATCCTGTTTTCATCACCCGAGTCGCCATCATCGTGATAAGTCGACATAGGGCTCATCGGGGTAGTTTACGACTCGGTCGGTTCGATCTTCTTTTTTGTCTATAATTAATTATTTTTTGAAGATATTCGATTCGTAGTAATCGAATGTTACTTTTTTCAATTACCAGCTTCCGATTATTTTCTGTTTTTTTTTTTCATCTGAAGCCTAGCTCTTTCATAATTCGTCGTAAACTTCATTCCGAGCCATTAAAATGTATATCTTCTTTAAAATTTTCGAAGCCTTTCTACGGTACGGAGTTTCGCTGCTTGTTATGTAGTTATTATGATTACATCTTTTTATTACAGATTGAACGAAACTATCCATTCCGGTAACTTTCTTCTTCCCTGATCTTTTCTTACCCGGAGTCCCAAGCACGATGAGCAAGCCAGAGCCTTTAGCTTCGTTAATAATGCACCTAACAGTACTCACTGATGTTTTTGTTGCTTCCGAAGTCTGTTTTACTTTTTCCATAATATCATTCTTCCCCTGTTTTATAATGAAGCAATATACGTCGTACAAAATTTTTCTACCCTTTCTTTTGAATACTACACCAGTTTGTCGCGGCATAGTGTATTTTTTATAAAAAATCAACAAACACTCAACAAATAGCAATGGCAACAAAGTCAACAAGCAATTATAACAAAATATAACTTAATGATTAATAACGATAGACTTTTCACTGTACGCAAGCGTACTTTTGGGAGCAAGCGGAACGAAGGCGCGGTGCGGGACGCAAGGTTCGACTGATCTACCAATAACGCGCTCGATACGATTTCCCCTGCCGTCGCGCCTCACCCTCACCACCAAAGTGATCTAAAATTCGGTTCTGCGCAGTCAAGGTCATTTGCTCACGATGTTTGCCGGTTACTATACTACTTTTCTCCTATTTACGTTGAAAATCAATCATGCCTATCAATACAGAAAAGGAAAGTAATTGTAAAAAAAATATATTAAATAGATTACCGTGAACAAGCTTATCATGATAATAAGGTTATATATGGTGACTTTACATAGTACTACTTATAGTATACCTATATGTATACGTTAGGGGTACGAAGCCAATATAATGAACATATTTTTTGGTTGCTCACCGGTTTGTCACCTCTAATTTCGACTCCGAAAATATTTTTACAAACCGCCATATTACATCCACAATTTCTTTTAGTGATACCACCGACGCCGGCCATTGAGGCGGGAAAAGAAAAATTCCATTTCAATTCTAACACGACGGCATCCAAAGGAGCGGAAAACGCGAGATCAGTGGAAAACTTGTACGCAATCAAACGGACGGGGAGTCAAAAACCCACGGAATTGCTATTCGTTCCGAAATTAGCTGATTCCAGACGACTGAGTATACCGGTGGTTTTGATCCCAGGGGAAACGAAGGCTGATAGCAAATTTAATTCGAGCGATAATGTGTATTTAGAGAATTTGTATAAGGCAGCTTCGGTCTCCAGTTTGGGTAATTTCGGGAATATCGCAGCTGAACCAATGCCAGTTATCAAGAACAAGGAAGGAAAGTGGTAATGAGTTATATTTTTTGGCATTTTCTTTTTAAAATCTTCATTATGAAACAATATATTCGTGTCAATTAGTTTAGGTATATTATATATATATTAATACGTAAAGCAAAAAGTTTGTATCCCTTTTTACGAAAATTGCGCGGACGGAGAAGTATGAAATTTTCCACGCTTATAGAGAATATAGAGAAGAAGTGCACAATGCTAATATTTTTTTACAATAATGCATAAAAGATACGTTAAATCAATAAAGAAAACATTACATACACTACATATCATGTATTAGACGCACACACGCATGGACACTATTTATTGTCAAACTTTTGTTCTTGACGTCTGTTGTCAAATTGAGATTAAATATTGTTTGTCTTTGTTAATATTTTTTATAGTGTAGTCTTGGCGAAATTTGTGATTATAGAAGTATAAAATACAATCATAATAGTGTACAAACTTACAATTCCAATTAATTATAGTCGAATTTCGACTACTGCGGGACCTCTAGTAGGTATATTATAATTTACCAGCTGATTCCAACAAAATACTGCACCGAATTGCTTTATTTCACATCAAGTATTCTAACGGTGGTATTATAATAAAAATCTTCAAGAGATAATCACTGTACAAAATTAAATAATAACAAATAAACAAACTGGGACCAAATTACGCACTGTCATCCGGCCTCAATATAGGATTCCTTATGTTATGGGTACCAGAGACTGACATATATACTCGTACGTACCTACTTATATACGTATAAATGTATATATTTATATAGCTAATAAGAACTCAGCCAAAGAGCCAACAAACCTGTTCATCACACAAATGTTTGACCGATGTGGGAATCGAACCCACGACCCTCAGCGCAGCAGTCAGGGGCACTAATTACTGCACCATCGAGTCAGTTAAAGTACAATTCTATGTACACCCAATTCGTTAGTCATGCGGATGTTTGTCTTGTACTTTATCAATTTGATGGTAGCTATCAATTATATTATAATTCCCTGCTAATTTGAAAAGGATCGGCTTTCATCCCTTACTTATATAAGTATATATCTATATCGTTCCCTCACTGCTGAGGATTGCGACGACATGTGACGTCCTTCCACAGTGTTCGGTCATGGGTGGCACGGATTGCATGGTACAGACTACCACCTAGTGCTTCCCTTACTAGATTTGACTATGTGGCTAGTGCTCTGTTCACTGCGCGCTTGCCTTCTATGCGACCCGCAATTATGAGCTTTTCTAATTCATGTCTGAGAGACCGCATGATGTATCCGAAGAAGCTCATAACATGTTCCCGGCAGATGGCAAAGAGCATTTTCGGATGTTTGGCTCCTTACTTATAGTCCACCGTTACTTACCACAGGGTCTGATCTTCGAAGTGCTTCTTTATTCAAGTCAAATTTTCCCTAGTAGCTCATTATATAAGCGCTAATAGATGACTTAAATAAAAACTACGAATATACTCGAAAGTATGTTTATATTTATGTGACGAGAATATTAATAATTTTAAAACTAAAATATTGGCAACTACGTAGAAGAACCAAACTATGGTATCTACGAAAAAATATATATATGTCTATCTCACAGATCCTTCGGCTACCGGAGCCCATAAATATCACAAAATCAATGCCAATTAAACCCACCATGAGGCAGTTAGAAATATGTATTAATTGTATTATATTATGTATAGTGTCTATAAAACTTTACAACTGTAGAGACATGAGAGCAATATTCTTAGAAATTTTGATGCTGCTAGACTAACCATTTTTTTACTGTTGTGAAAGGTTAAATATTTAAAATTGAATTGAGTCATAAAAACGTGATAAAAATAAACCAGAATGAACGAAATGTAGGCAACGTTTTGCCGGTGTATTTTAGCAGTATACAATAAAATCATTTAAGCAAAACATGTCTGCATTAGAATCGATTTTATATTTACATGGTTCTAAAACATTCTATCGTTTAAAAATATAATGTTAAATTAT
This sequence comes from Bombyx mori, assembly GCF_030269925.1. Lineage (NCBI taxonomy): Eukaryota > Metazoa > Arthropoda > Insecta > Lepidoptera > Bombycidae > Bombyx > Bombyx mori. The sequence goes on from NC_085111.1 coordinate 14,470,819, forward strand.
TTTATAAATTTGAATAGGTTCAAGGTTGTGACATAATATTTACGTTGGAGTTAAAATTTTATTCAAGAATTTTATCATTTTTAACTGAATGGAAAATAAAAGTTGATCATTAAATTTTATATCTTTTCCGTTTTTCGTTATATATTTTATAAAATTAATGGTGTTTCGCTTCCATTACATGTTCAATCATGCCTATTGGAGTGTCTATAAATTCTATGATCCCCAATAATGTCTCATGATAAATTTAGTGTTTCGATTCACAGGCAAACGATAATGGAATACTTGGATCTGACTTTACTCAAAGATTTGGTTTACGACAATATCATTGTCGGAATGGCTTTGACATTTTTCGCTGATCTAACTTTCTTCACTTTGGAGCCTTTATTCTTGGATAAAGTCAATTTGAATCGGGTGAGATATTCAAAAATATTTTAAAGACCATCATTATTTATAACCGAGGCTAACAGGCTAATTGATTTTTATTGCCATGATAAGTAGACTTCCTCAGGGTCCACTCAGTATTAAGTTACCGTCCACCATAAAACAGTAGGTCTCAAAACCGGAACTTATTACTGCTTCGCAGCAGAATTAGGCAAGTGGAATCCAGCAATCCGGGCTTGTAATATGTTCTACCACAAATCTGTATTGCTTATTATTCTCGTTAGAAAACTTCGAACTAGCTTTCGACCCGAACGAAGCTTTTGCTTTTGGCAAATTCACAGTTATTTATCGGATCAACTCGGCCACCAATTGTGCATTAATCGCACAAAGCCAAGAATTTCTACGGAAGCGCTGATAGCAACTGAACAAAGTTTAACCAGTCGCATGAACAATTCTTGAAAGTCTCAACTCAGTCGGATGAATGATGCTTTAATGCAGACGAATTCACTAGTTTAATGATCTATATTTACATTTATATCTTTTTAATCCAGTTCGAAGTTTTTTTTTTATCGCTTAGATGAGTGGACGAGCTCACAGCCCACCTGGTGTTAAGTGGTTACTGAAGCCCATAGACATCTACAACGTAAATGCGCCACCCACCTTGAGATATAAGTTCTAAGGTCTCATGTTTTAGTTACTCTACTCAGTTTTATTTATTCTACTCAGTTTTATTATTTATTCTCTGAACGCGAAAATTATCACAAAACAATTACTCTTCGTCACATTAGCGTGGTTTGCTTAATTGTGCAAGTATAGTATTGAGCATATCGGGCTACTCACTGAAAAGCTTTGTTTGCGTTTTTTTTATTGCTTAGATGGGTGGACGAGCTCACAGCTTACCTGGTGTTAAATGGTTACTGGAGCCCATAGACATCTATAATACGACGTAAATGTGCCACCCACCTTGAGATATAAGTTCCAAGGTCTCAGTATAGTTACAACGGCTATCCCACCTTTCAAACTGAAACGCATTACTGCTTCACGGCAGAAATAGACAAGGTGGTGGTACCTACCCGTGCGTACTCACAAGAGGTCCTCCCACCAGTACATGAATGATTTGTTGTTAATTTTCCATTTCATTTTCCTCAGAGCCAAATTGCTAACATAATAGCTTTAGGCGGTGCTACGGACATGTGCGCCAGATTGTTCCTGGGCGTGGCGGGACAGTTCTTCATTATGAATAGCCGGTATATGTTCTTCATAGGAGCCCTTTTTGCAGCCGCTTTTAGATTGGGTAAGATATTTTAAAAAAGTATTTTCGAATAGAAATTTCCCCCCTTCGGTAGGCAGCGGCTTGGCTCTGTCTGCCCTGGCATGGCAGTCCATGGGCGATAGCAACCACTCACCATCAGGTGGGCCGTATGCTCGTCTGCCCACAAGGACAGTAAAAAAAGAACCCTCTGCCCATACATAGCTGTGGGTTGAAAGGAAGTGTAATTTATTTTCCATAGTTCAAACTTTTCCCATACCGAATTTTCTCAAAGTCGCGTTTATTGGTTTAACCGGTTTGGGAATTAAATCGAAACAGTCACACTGATTTACTTTAGTATTTACAATATTATATAGTATACTTATATAGTATATAGGTATTGGCACTATTTTATGACCTCGAAACATTCGGAACATATTTCATAAAAACCTTTCTTATAAATCTGAAGAAATATATACAACACTTTGAATATTCTAAGGAAAAATACAAACAGAACTCGATGTAGTTTTAGCGATTCTAAAACAGATTCTGTTTCCGCAATGGTTAATCCTTATAATTTATTTATAATACAACTAGCTGACCCGGCAGACTTCGTAGTGCCTCAATCGATAAATAAAAGACCTAAATTTTTGTATAAAATAAACATCAAAGGAAAAACGAAATTTTTATTTTTATTTAATTCCGAGCATTTTCATATTTTTTCACCTTTTAAACCTTCTCTGGACTTCCACGAATAATTATTCAAGACCAAAATTAGCCAAATCGGTCCAGCCGTTCTCGAGTTTTAGCGAGTTTTTTAATTTTTATATAAATATATACAATATTAATTTATGGAAATTGTACTTAGTACAATATTATAAGTACCATATCTATATTGGTAATAAAGGCGTAAAATAGTTTTTAGGTCTACCGTTTCTTAAATACTTACCGGTGTCCACTGTTATCACACCGAGAGTAGCTTTGAGACGTGAGGTCAATGTTTGGGAGTCACAGTTGATACACTACTGGCCTACATGTGTCTGCTCACAATACGTCTTCCACGTCCTTACGGATCCATCAGATCTAATAACCTTTGCATTAGACGCCTTCAGCTATAACACTAGGAGGAGGCTTAGGGACCCTGGTAACCGTACTCGTCGAACTCGATAAAGAGTTCGACGTGCAACCTAACCCATGCATCGGCCCGCCGAGTTTCTCGCCGGATCTTCTCAGCGGGTCGCAAAAAGAAAACGCCTTCCCGAAAAGTTAACAATTAACAAGTATTATTTGAAATTAAAAGTGTCGTAGCTGGCTGCTAAACTAGGGCATTTTAAATTCTGTTGAAATGTAAATGCCAAATATACCTATTGTAGATAAAAATAGAGACAGTTACGGCCCATTTATAGCATGATTCATAACTTTAACAAAACCATTCAATAAAAATCTATTTTAGAATTTCTCGTTCACGAAAATACAAGTTTTCGATAAATGTCGTCTTTAGATATGAATAACGGCAATTGTAATAGTTTTGATGATCATTTAGGAATATTGCTTAGTGCTTGCATCTGTTCAGAATTCAGAATAAAATTAAAAGATGGTTGAAATAATAATAATGAAAAACTACTTAGATTTCGGTAAGTAAAACCGGTATTCTTTCATTTCAAACAAGCACATATCATTAAATTACTTATAAAATACACTAGTATCTATTCATTTTGTCTTCGCAATTAGTAGATCGCGGCCACTCTTCACATTCACTGTGGCTAAAACAATTACTTGAAATTACGCACACGCAAATACATAGATGGTACAATAACAAAATCGTCGTTTGAAGTCATCGTAGCCTAAAGGATAAGACGTCCAGTACATTCGTGTTGAGCGAAGCACCGGTGTTTCGAATCCCAGGCGGGTACCAATTTTTCTAATGAAATACGTACTCAACAAATATTCACGATTAAACTTCCACGCTGAAGGCAAAACATCGTGTAATAAAAATAAAATCCGAAAAATTCTAATTTGCGTAATTACTGGGGGTAGGACCTCTTGTGAGTCCTCACGGGTAGATACCACCACCCTGCCTATTTCTGCCGTGAAGCAGTAATGCGTTTCGGTTCGAAGGGTGGGGTAGCGGTTGTAACTAAACTTCAGACCTTAGAACTTATATCTCAAGGTGGGTGGCGCATTTACGTTGTAGATGTTCATGGGCTCCAGTAACCACTAAACACCAGGTGGGCTGTGAGCTCGTCCATCCATCTAAGCAATAAAAAAAAACTTCCATGAACTACCAACATCAAATGAGTCAAGTTTCAATCCACACATACGCACACATTCATAAATATATGGAACACAGAATATATTCATTAAAAGCAAATAAAATGTTTTATGTTCTATGCATCTACCAATGTAAATGACGAAGCGGAATTCTTCAAAAACATGCCTGATATAAAAAAAAAAATTCTTTGCATTCCAAACTACAGAACTTTTTGAATACGGAAAAGGTTATAGACAAAATAAAAATAAGTTGTTACGAGAATTTATGTACACGTGATTTAATTTAAATACTAATTTTTATTTAATTTAATATTTATTCGAAATATCGTTGCGCTTAGTCAATTGTGAATCGGTTTTAAGCAGATTTTTAATCAAGTGCACAAGGTTGATCCATTAATTATTTGAGCTAAACCAAAAGAACAAAAAAAATGGTGTAGCTATTATAATTTTTTACTAGACCCCGATTCACGATTTGAATACCTAGCATATTATTAGTTTCAAGATTTTTTTTAGGATTCCTAAATTAAATAACTCGAAAACGGATCTCTTAATGTTTTGACAAATCCATTTGGTCATAATAGACACCTAATTGAGAGACTATACCACATAGATTATGTTTGAATGATGCTTTCTTTGGAACGTTACATAAAATAATGAAAAAAAGGATGGCACTTCCGACTTTTTAATTGTAACACAATTTTTTTTCGTATCTATGGTTAGAGAGGTAATGCGATTTGGGTTCTATTTATTAAACTTTATAAACATTAATTTACATTGACGAATTCTATGGCGAAGGCATTATCTGTGAGTCGATCAAGGATAATGTAGAACCGAATTACCGTATTGACTGGGGGTAGGACCTCTTATGAGTCCGCGCGGGTAGGTACCACCGCCTTACCTATTTCTGCCGTGAAGCAGTAATGCGTTTCGGTCTGTAGGGTAGGGCAGCCGTTGTAACTATACTGAGATCTTAGAACTTATATCTCAAGGTGGCTAGTGCATTTACGTTGTAGATGTCTATGGGCTCCAGTAACCACTTAACACCAGGTGGGCCGTGAGCTCGTCCACCCATACAAGCAATAAAAAAAAATTCATAAGAAAAACGTAATAGATGCATTGATTGATAATGCGCAGCATGCGAAATTTTACCTTTTGATATTTAGTTTACTACGGAACCCATTTGTAGTCAAATACACAGTATAGCCTATTTTTTTTCTACGCTTTGAATATGCATAAGTAATCGATTTATATGCAAACGCACTTTTATTGTCTATATTGACTCTAAATGCAGTGGTACGTTGCCAGTTTTTTTAATTGTACCAGTTTGGTTCGCTTTTGCTAAGCATTCGATCAGTTTTCGCTTTACCAATAATTTCAAAAGTCACATATTATACATACGTGTATTTAATGTTGTATGTCTTGTAGAGTTTCGAATGTTTCTCTCGTTTACGTATTCTGTGTTCCGGTTTGAGTGGTATGTTAGCCGTTATTGCGACGCAATTGAGCTTGCGTAATCATGGATGGAGGTGGTCACAATTCTCAGACACGAAGACCACGACTTCAGGAGCTTGGAACTCAAATCTTACAAGCAAGCTCGCAAGACGCTATTTTTTATTTATTGCTTAAATGGGTGGATGAGGTCACAGCCCACCTGGTGTTAAGTGATTACTGGAGCCCATAGACATCTAAGTCGTAAATGCGACACCCACCTTGAGATATAAGTTCCAAGGTCTCAAGTATAGTTACAACGGCTGCCCTACCCTTCAAACCGAAACACAATTACTGCTTCACGGCAGAAATAGGCAGGGTGGTGGTACCTACCCGCGCAGACTCATAAGAGGTCCTACCACCAGAAAGAGGTGTAGTGGCGAGAGATACAATACTACGGAATAGTTTATCTATTTCGTGTACAATACAACTAGATTCCTACCGATTTCTCGTGTTATTAATTACGTAAAACGGTAAACTTTTATGTGAAGCGGTTAACAAATATCATAGTATTATAACGTGAAGGATTCTACTCCCCTTGAGATATAGGTCGAATTATCTTTTAAAAAGGAAACATTATGAAATAAATGCAAACCCGTGATATATGGAAATTCGACGGCATATTGCAATGACGAAAAGGTTTTTTTGTGAGCGATTCCGAAAATAACTACAAGTGCTTCCTGTGTAAAACTTCAGACAATAATCTTCGTGGTGGTCATTCATGATTTAATTAACGCACTATGCTGAAAACTTCATGTTAAAAAAAAATCATGGGACAAAAGATCGCAAAGAAAATACAGTCGTACGAATAAAGTAAAGCAAAGACTGACTTGTTGGTGGTGTGGTTTGCCCCTGACTGTTGTGCCGAGGGTCGTGAGTTCGATTCCCACAACGGGAATTTTTTTTTTATGAAGTTTGCTTGCTTTTTGTCTGGGTGTTTATTACCTATATAATATGTATACATTTAAACGTATATAAGAATGTATGTCAATCTCTGGTACGTATAATACAGAGAATCCTAAGTTGAGGCCGAATTTTTAATATACCTTATTCGTATATAAATTCTATGAAATAAATTAAAATTCTAGTGCTGGTGCTTAAGCAAGAAGTGTTTTGATGCCCAGTTACCGTTTTCATTGGTATCTGCGATCTGCGATCCAGATCACGTTGTAGTCATATCCCTCGATCCTATAGACACAGTCCACTAGTTTGTTGCCGGATCTTCTCAGTGAGTCTGACATACTGCTCTGGCTAAGCTCAGTGTTTGCGACGCTCCTGGTTTTAGCGCCGAGAGCTACACGTTATGGTTACGCTGACATAGCCTCTTAAGGCTATCAGATTAGGTAGGGAAAAAAAGAATCCCTCGATACAAGTGCTATGGGCTTCCACGGATCACAAACGCTAAATAACAGATACAGAGTCAGATCAGATAATACTAAGGTGATGATAGTATGTCTATCTCTATGTGAACATACATATATGTACTACTACACGCGTTTAATGTATCTGTAGTAACAGTGTCTACACGAAGATCATTGAACTCTGACCCACATCAATTTCCTATTGTAAAGAGTCCGGGTCGATCCAATTATGGTATATACAAACTCCATCATTCATCTAACTCAATTTGTTCTGTTACAGTTATGATACAATTCACAACATACCTACCTCTACTAATATTGACTGGTATACTCGGAGCCTTGAGGTCTTTGGTGCATATAGCGCAGCCTATAGTGATGGCTGAACACGTTCCCATAGAGCTGTACCCATCGGCTTATGGACTCTACATGTTACTCGCCGGAGCGATTAGTTTGAGTGTCGGACCCATGATAGGTGAGAACCAATTATTTTACTCTACTAAAATTCTTGTCAAAGTTTGTCATCATTTCAAATTAAATCATAGTCATGCTCGTCACTGGTAGTCAATTTCAGTTTGTTATTTGTTCAAAATTAGCTTAAGCCCTGAGGTATTTGAAAACACAAAAACCTTAAGTGTTTGCTTAAATTCAGAGCTTTGTAGAGTCGATGTAGAACAGAATTAAGCGGAATTTGATGGAGATTAACTAATTTCATCTTTAATACCGAAATATTCATGATCCAGTTTTTAACGACTTTAATACATAGATTTAATTGGTAAGATTATGGTGGATTCGTACTAGTTGGTACAAGTACTATTTTTTTTAATTGATTCATATAATCAGAAGATAAAAAAAGTTATGGTGGAAGATATTAAACCAAATTTTTTTTTTACTTCTCGGGACAGCTTCCCGCCAAAAAAAGGAGATAGTACCAATCCATGTGAGTTCACATGATGCTGTTGTCCAAATTAGCCACTAATATTGTTTGTATTAAAGCGTATTCAAAAACAGAATATATTCGCCATGACTGAAGTCGTCACGAATCATTAATTTATCATTCAATTAATGATCAATTTGATTAATTATTTTTCGTAGATACTATTTTATAGGTTAACAACCTTGAGAAGAATACCAAGTTATACGGTCAGTTCACCAATGAAGCCAACTAAAACAACATAAACCGGTAAAAACCTTTTAAAATGGCTCTTTAATTACACTTACAAAAAATGTGTTTTTCTATAACTCCGGAACTAGAAATGTTGATTTGATGTGTCCATCGGAATTTATTTACATAACAGTTTTTACCTCTACTACGTTCGGTTATGTTTTGCTGTTTATTATTTAGAGTTCAAATTTGCGTGAACAAAGCGCGCATACCAATTTAATCATTCACTTAATCTAATCCCACGATTTGGGTTCAAAAGTTCTTGACTTTCTGGTTTTACATAAGTAATTTAGAGTATATTTTACAAACATTTCTTATGTTTTTTCCTACCTAATCGTTGATAGCCAAAGGGGCTATTCCAACTACTCTTTGGCTGGTAGGATCTTTCGGGCTCAAACTGAGAGAATTGCTAGCACTGACCCCCTAGCAAGAGCAGTAGCTAGCGAGACCCACCGAGAAGATCCGGCATATCTAATGTCCGCAGGAAATACATATAGGAACTTAGAACATGTAGCAGGAAATAAAAGAGATTTTAACTGATCTATGATACTACATAACACGTCCATTTATAGTTTATATAAACGGTAGGCAGCGGCTTGGCTCTGCCCTTGGCATTGCTGAAGTCCATGGGCGACGGTAAGCACTCACCATCAGGTGGGCCGTATGCTCGTCTGCCTACAAAGGCAATAAAAAAAAATACGTTTTGGTTTTAACTAAATGGTAAATTTTCGATGTGAAAATTTTAATAACCAGGATATTTCAGTAACTGCTTATCGCTATGTGGCGTGCGAGCCTCCTGCCCAATATTAATAGTCGTTTGTGTAATAATATCCTATTTATTGCATTAGGTGCATCAGTTTAAATTTCATCGTATTTTCCATCAAATTCGTACTATATAGTCATCAATGTGACACATGCAAAAGATCTACTCGTCTTTTTGTTTTCATTAACCGAACAGTTGCTTTTTGATTTACATTCGAAGAAATTAACGAACAATTATCCAAATATCCAGTACCTAATATAGGTAGGCACCCCTATGCCGATTTTTGAACCAAAGGCAGTTTTTGACACCACAGGAGCGACGATTGTGTTAAAAAAATTTACTTCGATAGGCAGCGGCTTGGCTCTGCCCCTGGCATAGCTGAAGTCCATAGGCGACGGTAACCACTCACCATCAGGTGGGCCGTATGCTCGTCTGCCTACAAGGGCAATAAAAAAAAAACTCTTTGTTAAAGCAATTTTCTTTTTTTTATTGCCTAGATTGGTGGACGAGCTCAAACCCCACCTGGTGTTAAGTGGTTACTGGATAACATAGACATCTAAGACGTAAATGCGCCACTCTCCTTGAGATATAAGCTCTAAGGTCTCAGAATTACAATGGCTACCCTACCCCGTGCAGACTCACAAGAGGTCCTACTACCAGTAAACACTACTATGACCAACCGGGTATACAAAATACAATTATAGAGCGTTAACTTAACTTTCGCATATATATTTGTTTGTTTATACACATACCTACATTTTTTTCAAAATGCAAAAACATTAAGATACAATATTTTGGTTCGAGTTAAACGGAAAATGTATTTTTATTTGTGTTGGTTCGCAATTAATCGTCTTACTTGATTTATGACCGTTTTTAATTAAATCGATTGCCAATATTGAATTACTTTGATTTATTAAAAATTTAAATAGTCGTCATGATAAAACCAAACAGCTACTGTATTTTACGAATAGTTTTAAACTATTGCAGCTAGGTACATACATTAGAATATTAATAATTAACGGGTTCGCGAGATTTCTGTTGCACGTCATTACGGATCCTCCTGATCCATTAACGGTGCTTTTAGGCACCACAAGCACCGGTCACCGTCCTCGTCGATCCCGTCGCTTGCGACGAAGGGCTCGACGAGCGAACTAACCCATAGACACAGCCCACTGAGTTTCTCGCCGGATCTTCTCAGTGGGTCGCGTTTCCGATCCGGTGGTAGATTCTGCGAAGCACTGCTCTTGCTAGGGTCAGTGTTAGCAACTCTCCGGTTGAGCCCCGTGAGCTCACCTACAAACGTTAGGGCGAAGTTGAAATAGCCTCTCAAGGCTATCAGCACAGGTAGGAAAATAAAAAATAAAAAAAAGAGATTTCTGCGCTTATGTGGTGACCGTAAACACAGATAAACTAAAGATTGCAGGTAAAATATATTATAAATAAAATCAGCAAATAAATCTATCTACCCTCGTTCTATTCTGTTTCTGGATTGGATGCTACCAATAGAACCCGATAACTGGCGCAGACAGAACCGTGTAAAGAACCATTAAAAAAAGTGTTTATTTTGATTTCTGCATGCGGAAAGAGCTCCTTGCGGCTTACCTACATGCCAATTTCTACCTTAAGATCTAAGGTCGAAGTCTTCGTTCAGTAGTATAGCTATTCTCGCATCTGTCATAATGGACAGTACGATTAAGTTGCTATAGAAGTAGGTAAGATGGTTGTACCTATTTTGCGGGTTCATGATCCAGTCATTATGGAAATAAACTTTGCAAGTATAATTTTTTTTAGTTGGCTATACGAGGTCAGGGCTCATTTATTGATAGCCTCAACCTCAGCCCATACACATTGCAATGTGAATGCAGTTAGAGACATGAGGTTGAAATCTTAATGACATTGTATAGCGGCTTTCAAATCGTAATGCACGACTGTTTTGCGGCAGAAATAGGCAGAATGGTAGAAACTATCAGTACGAACTTACCACTAGCCCTATTACCAGTAAATTCCAGTACGTTGGTATAATTGGAGAAAGCCACTGCCTATTATCTGGTGAATTCTAATTGGGGTGGTGTTATCCTAGGTCGATACCGTTCAGCCAAAATTAGAAAATCTGGGTTTACAGAGGGACTTCGGTTCTTTCTGCGTTTTTTTTACCGTATGTTCTATGCCATTCTATGGGAAGTATTCTGAGGAGTTGTTCAAGATGATCATTCATTTCCTTTTTACTATCACACCTCCCGCCATCAGAGTAGATAGAGTTTATTCATACTATCTGGAATCGCTGTGTCCCATCCGGCTCTAGAATGAACTCCCCTCCACGGTGTTTGCCGAGCGCAATGACATGTCCCTCTTTAAATAAAGCTTGAGGAGAGTACTTAGCGGGAGATAGCGACTTTTTTATATCCCTAACAAGCAATAAAAAAAAGACATAAACCATCTTTTTTTTGTGGAAGTAGGCCAGGGTCATGGTCACACGAAATTTTCAGCGAGATTACAATCCCCATAGTGACCCAAAGACCAACATAGTGGCAACCTTCGGTACCAGTAAACTTCCAATAACACGGCTCGTATAAACTGAAGGTTTTAAAGACTCTTAACAAACGTAGCCAAAGCAAAATTATTCTGCAGACTTATTTCCAAATGCATTTAATTTGCATGAGATCCGTTCATGAAATTAAAATTTATTTAAATTTATTCTATTTTAAACAAGCCAAATAAACAACCATTATGTATATTTATCACTGATTTAGATAATATTTTGCGATGTGCTACGTATGATATAGTGATGAGATAAAATAGTTGCTGATTGCAAATTATTACTGCTTGCTTGACAACAAGAATCGATATTTAAATGATATTAACTTCAATCAAAAATGGAACCACGTTTTTGTAGATAAATAATTCCATATTCTGCAAATGATTAACAGTAGTATAATCGTAGGTTTTTTTTTTTTTTTATTGCTTAGATGTGTGGACGAGCTCACAGCCCACCTGGTGTTAAGTGGTTACTGGAGCCCATAGACATCTACAACGTAAATGCGCCACACACTTTGAGATATAGTTCTAAGGTCTCAGTATAGTCACAACGGCTGCCCCACCCTTCAAACCGAAACGCATTACTGCTTCACGGCAGAAATAGGCGGGGCGGTGGTACCTACCCGTGCGGACTCACAAGAGGTCCTACCACCAGTAAACTTACGGTCTTATTGGTGAGCGTGGTATATTAGTATATTGTTATTCGATGTACCTTTTCATTATTGACGGACTTTTATTTATTTATTTTTTATTGCCATTGTAGGCAGACGAGAATACGGCCCACCTGATGATAAGTTGTTACCGTCACCCATGGACTTCAGCAATGCCTGGGGCAGGGCCAAGCCGCTGCCTACCGTTACTGCCTGCTGTTTCAGAAGCAATTGAAAAAGTCGAAAGCGGTTCAACAACACACAGTGACACTGCATATGCTTTTAGTTCGACTATTATAATAATAATAATAATAATAGTAGAAGATTTTAATGATGGTAAGGCGTCTTGTGAGCCTACACGGATATGTACCAACACTGCTTATTTCTATCGCGGAGCAGTAATTCGTTTTGGGTTTGAAGGGCGGGGTAGCCGTTGTACTTATCAAACTGAAACTTACAATTCACGTATCAAAGTGAATGGTAGCATTTGTGTTGTTGATGTTGTTACTCCGCTATTTTAAAAAAAAAAACTATTTACATTTTTCATATAATAAAATCACGATATTCACATGAAGATCACATAGTTAACATACGTTAATCAATTTTCTTTGTTTCAGGATTCATTCGGGACTTCACTGGTAGTTATGTGGTTGCTTTCGTTATGTTGGCTGTGTGTAATCTATGCTGCGTTGTTCCGTGGGCGATAGAGTTCATTTTTCGTTACAAAAAAGAAAGGAAACTCAGAAATACGGACGTGAGCTGAAAACATGAAGCATCAAAGGAGACATTGAATCGAGTTACCGTCGCAATACGGTAAACTCCCACCGTGATACAATTAGTTCGATAAGTTATAAATAATATTTTTATTCTATAAATATTTGTTGTTTTATTCGATTCTAACTTTCCGCCCTTAGCTTCCTCAACATGGACTACATTTTATATAGAATGGAGTCCTGAGGTAAGTATTGGGATGAGAGGTAGTCTATATTTTTTCCCAGGGCTTACACCGTTTCCACAATCTCATCTTTCGATTCTACTGTTTCAATATATTTATATTTTTTCTTAAATAAGTTTAGCAGAATGTAAAAGAGCAGTGAGAGATGGTAAGGCATCGTAAGAAACATAAAATTTGCTCCTTCAAATGCTACATAACGATCACGACTCCGATTGCCGAGAATGAAACGTGATTAAGAAGGAGAAAGAGAAATTATTTTCATCATCCGATTTGAATATTTTTACACCTTCAATATTATTGGCCTCGTTGTTAAAACGCCTGGACTTCTCAATTCAAGCTATGAGACTATCACGATTTGAATTCCGATGAAAGTACTATTTTTTCATTACCACTAAGTACAAGCCTAATACATGTTAACAAACTACTTTCATGACGAACGAATTAAAGTCGTAATCTATACCGTGACTCAAAGAATGAGACGTATCGAGCGATGCGGATGTGCCGGGGTTCAAATAGCACAGGCTGGTACTAAATTTTCTAATTAAATATGTACGTACTTAAAAAAATATCAGGAATGACTTCTACGATGACGGAATAATATCATCTTATAGAAATTAATATGGGGCATAGACTTCAAGTAGATCAAGGTGGGACCATGAGAACGGCCATCGATCTCCAATAGTGTTACCCAAACTTTTCCCATCCCCAATAAAACTTTTAATTTAAAACATCTCATTCCTCTTAAGGTCTATCTTAGGTTGGTTATATTAAGTATATTGTTGGTTATAAATTTCATTTAAAACTACACATTGTAGACATAGTACATTTTAATAATGTTTATATAAGTTAATTGTTTTGATTTCTCAGTATTTCCGTCTTTACAATGCATATTATTTGTATGCATACCGCGGGCTGAGAATCGCTGACCTACGCAATAAATAAAAAATAGCATTGAGTAATCAATCAAACTCAAATCAAATTTACTTTACAAAGTAAATAACCAGACAAGCACGAGTAAAACTCGCGTCTTGAAGTTTCCGGGTGCAAGCTAATGCTCTTCGTACCAAGGCTACGAAGCCTTCCAATACTACTGTTTGTTTTGGTGCTATTTGTGTGTCTCACAGTTAAATTATGGATATTTACTGAAAACGCATTTACTCTTTGAAAGAAAATTAGAGAAGTCGTTTACGGCAATCTAGTCGGAAATCCCATGTTTTTGTACTTTCTCAAAAGTGAACCGGTTAAAAATTAATCCAGGATTCTTACACTTAAATGTAAAAAACACTTAACGAAATTACACCTCATCGCAGTCTGTACTCTCTATACATGCGACAAACAGTATTATTTCGTTAATTGTAACTCAAAGTATGCTGTCGATGTTCCTCATTTCAACGTTTAGTTTTTTAATGAACTCTACTGTGTAGTGACGTCAGAAATCAAAGAAGCATGGAATTATTCCTGTGGGAATTTAAAAATAAAAATAAAATCACCCTTCAACATGAAAATCATACGATATACAAAAAATCAAGTTGTTTTATTATTACCAAACAACCAAATATTCGTTTGTATAAAATAAGCAAAACATTATTTTTTTATCATTTCAAAGTGAATATAATCAATAGGGTATGCTGTATGATCATATGATCTATGGCATTTTTTTCCACTGGAGTTGAACTGGTGGGAGTTGAACCTCACTAAAAACTACTGCCGCTCACAACCGGCGCCCTACCTCGGACCGGGCCGTAGCCCAGTCGGGGTTATTGAGACGGCGGGACAGGGTTGACGCAGAGCACATTACATCCATCCCACCGTCCCACGGACGCCGGACCGGCGGCCGCCAGCGACACGACCGCCGGTTCCCTCGTTCAGCGGGCCGAGAGCCCGCCTTGATGGCGCCGCGTTACACCTTCCCCCAGAGCGGTCGGGGGAACGCGGTCTACCATCACCCGGCTTCCTACTGCGGGTGAGCGTCTAAAGCACGCCACCCCATGTCTGGGTCTCTCCCCGCACGTGATCTATGCCATAGCTCATATTCAACCATTTATATCATATTAATACACCGATACAGACAAAAAACGTGTTCGTTACATGAATGTTTCTCCGAAGTCGCAATTTGACCAATGATCCTCATCTTATGAGCGAGAGGCGCTAACTATTGCGTCACCGGGTCTTTTGGAGCTTCCAGTAGAATAGAATGCGGAATTGAATTTGCATACTTAGCACAGTGTACCGCATATTGATGTTGTAAAGAAATATCTTGCTCCAATTTAAACAGCGTATTTAAATCAATACGCATAGACATCTACAACGCAAATGCCGCCACCTACCTTGAGATATGAATTATAAGGTCTCAGTGTAGCTACAACGGCTGCCCTACCCTTCAAACCGAAACGCATTACTGCTTCACGGAAGAAATAGGCAGGGTGGTGGTACCTACCCGTGCGGACTCACAAGACGTCCTGCCACCAGTTTGGCC
This sequence comes from Bombyx mori, assembly GCF_030269925.1. Classification (NCBI taxonomy): domain Eukaryota; kingdom Metazoa; phylum Arthropoda; class Insecta; order Lepidoptera; family Bombycidae; genus Bombyx; species Bombyx mori. The sequence continues at coordinate 14,486,110 of NC_085111.1, forward strand.
AAAATTTTGGCGATTGGCGATCATGCACCAGAAACTAATGCATGGATTGATCTCCGACAGGGTTGTCCAACAATGTGTTGAATGTCGCGGGATTCCACTGGATGCGAATAGCGCAAGACTGGTCATTGTAGCGAGCCTTAGGGAAGGCCTGTGTCAAGTTGTGGACGATTGTAGGCTGATGATGATGAGCCTTCAACTTTTGCATCGAAAATGCACGTATCATCTTATGCTTTTGCACATTTGATTTCATGACTTTTTCTTACCAATTAATCTACGGTTATTATACTATTTTGTTTTGTTTTTTTGAGTAATCGTTGTCGAATACCCGCTATGCTAGAAATAGGTATCAGTGAGTGTTGGTATGATTAGTGTTAAGTAGAAACTGGTGGTAAAATGTAATGTATCGTGATTCACGTGTCGCATAGGCACGTGTCACAGTTCCGCTTCTTATCTCTGAAGAGCTACAAGCGTTCCGATTAATAAAAAACACAGCAGAGATCCATAAACTGTGAATGTACCAATATTTTAGTGTAACATATCAGAGACACGTGAACTCCGACATTTGTCTCCGTAACTATAATCGATGGGGCAAACGTTTCTCTGTAGAGCGCCTTGGCTTACCAAGGGTACAGCCACAAGCCCTTGTTAGATAAATTGACCTTTGGTTCGTGGCTTGAACTAAACTCAAAACACTCTTGTTCATTGTTTTAAGTAAGAAACTTTAATAACATAGTTTTGATAATTTGTTTATCACAGGAGGTTACTGTATTTTGGATGTTACTGGATTCATTTCTATTAATACACATTTAACAGAGTGAACATAACTTTATTCTTGAATTGACAGAGTGCACACAGATTATACCGGAAACGGAAAACGATGCAAACAAAAACATAGATTACTATTAGACATTGCTTAGTAGATATTAATTAACACATAGTTTTACCTTTTGTCGAGTTTCAAGGGAATAAGGTAAATAGAGAAGTGATTATAAAAAAAATATTTTGATAGAAATCATCTTTGTTACTCACCATATTTAATAATCAGCACAAAAGACTGCATCTACATATTGATCAAGTTGATATTTAAATTATAAATAAATAATAGCATTAATGATAACATTAATACCTTGTGTTTGTAATATATTTTAATTATTATTCATATCTAAATTTATTATTCTCTCGAGCAAATCTCGATTTAATTGTTTGAAGTATTTCTTATTCTAATTTTCGCTCCCGCTTCTGAGTATTTCACTCGGATTGGGTTTTGAAGAATCATTTTAAAATAAATTAATATCAAGGGCAAGACGGTCGCGTATTTGACCAATTAATATTCTTCTCGTGTGGATTTTTATTGCCGTGGATTGTCCTCGATTTTGTAGGTTCTTCTGACAGACATTACAAGCTAGTACACGTTAGCTACTGAATAGATAGTACATAAATGCTTGATATCATAGTATATTGATGATTAGTTTCTATTGTGAGCTTGCACGTGTAGGTACGTGTCATTTGCCTATACCGTCGATCCAGTTTGGCCGCTGGAACGTTTGTTACAATCCAAACCTTCTTTTTGGGACTAGCGACATTGTCTATAAGCTCCGAGAACCGCCTATATCTGGATTGTGAGATTCTCTGGCCATCACTGGTGGTAGGATCTCTTGTGAGTCCGCGCGGGTAGGTACCACCGCCCTACCTATTTCTGCCGTGAAGCAGTAATGCGTTTCGGTTTGAAGGGTGGGGCAGCCGTTGTAACTATACTGAGATCTTAGAACTTATATCTCAAGGTGGGTGGCGCATTGACGTTATAGATGTCTATTATGGGCTCCAGTAACCACTTAACACCAGGTGGGCTGTGAGCTCGTACAATCATCAAAGCAATAAAAAAAAAAGAATCCTTACCAAAACAAAACTTTTTTAACGAGTCTCATTGTTTCGATACTACGAGTAACTGTTTCACTGGGAAAATGATTACGGTGTATCTTAGCGCGAGATTATCTTTAACTTAGTTCTAAAGGGATAAAAATAGCTTTAAGAGCGTCATCCTCCTCAACAGCTCGTCCGATTGACCTACATAAATTGCAACATGAAGTCTAGATTATAAAAAAGAGACATGTAATATTGTAACAGAACATTTAATTAAAAATAATAATTGAAGGTTGCACAATTGGAATAGTCGTGCTTTTCCCATGGCCAGATATATTTAGTATGTATGCGTGTGTCATTATTTACTCCGAATTTGTATGCAATAACGTCAAATGGAAGGACTTGCCACGTAGTACCTATATGGCCTCCAAATTAATGGATGTTTTGTGAATGAATTTATTGACATAATCTGTATTCGCCTGAACGAGGCCGTGGGTAAAACTAGTAGTACATTTTTTTTTTTTTTTTTTTTTTTTTTTTTTTTTTTTTTTTTTTTTTTTTTTTTTTCTCGGGGGGAAATCCTCATGGACTACCTTCGCCTAGGGAAAAGCGAAGGGGCGTGCCGGACTCCTACCGGCTAAAACCACCCCGGTGTCCACCCACACGTGCGCGCAGGGCCGCGGGAATCCAAAATTCTTCCGCAGCCCCACACCAGTGCTGGCCCGGTCTATCCAGGCCTCGTCTCCTGCACGGAGTAGTGAGGCGTTCAGCTACTCCGTGCATCGCCTCAGAGGCACGCGCCGACACCCGCATGCGCCTCCGTCTCAGGTCCATCGAATAGGGGGCGAGGGCTTTCCCAAGTCCCTCGCCCCTGGACCCATTCATGGGGGGCGGAAAAGGGCATTGTCCGCCCTTGTCCTGCGCCCGGTGCGCCTTCTGCGGCCGGGAAAGGGAGTCGAGATCTCCCTCTCCCGTTCCGCAGTTTCCTTCTGCGACATCACGTCCTCGCAGAAGGACACCACCGCGTCCCACGACTCTGCGCTGCCGACCATCCTCCGCACTACGGCCGGCAGCGACAGATCGCTTCCTACTTCATTTGTGAGGACACGGCGCTGCTCTTCCCAAGCTACACACTCGGCGAGCGTGTGTTGCGCCGTGTCCTCCCCGCAGTGGACGCAGTGGTGGCACCGAGCGTCCGGCTCCCTGTCTATGCGGCACAGGTACTTGCCGAAGCAACCGTGCCCCGACAGCACCTGTGTCACCCTAAACGACAGGGATCCGTGCCTTCTCCCGAGCCAGTCGTCGAGTACTGGCCGGATCGCCTCGACGGTTGCGAGGCCGGCGGTAGGGCGCAGAAGCCTTTGCCGCCATTCCGCCACCAAGGCCAGACGGAGCTCCTCTCGGCGCAGCGCGATCTGCCGCTGCACCAGCCTCGAGCCCCGTGCCCGCTCTTCCTCGCGCCATCGATATAATGACGCGAGTACTTTCGCCTCTAGGTCCCAGGGCGGGGATCCGGCCAGGACGCAAGCCGCCTCGTAGGAAATCGTGCGGTACCCGCGGATGACTCTGACGGCCATCACCCTCTGCGGCTTACGCAGAATGGCGAGTGTGCTGGCCGTCATGTCCATCGCCCACACAGGGGCCCCATACAGGGCCATGGACCGCACGATTCCCACGTACAACCGCCTACAGGCGGCGCTCGGGCCCCCCAAATTGGGAAGCAACGTTGAAAGCGCGCCCGCTGCACCCATCAGCTTGGGCACCAGCCGCCGGAAGTGGGGCCCGAATTCCCATCGGCTGTCGAGCACCAATCCCAGATACTTCATGGTGGACTCGACAGCTATCCGGGTCCCACTTACCACGATGTGTGATCCCGGCGCCGGCGCACGTCGGGGGCCATGAAACACCATAGCCTCCGACTTGTTTAGGGCCACCTCCAGGCCCAGGCGCCGGATGCGGTTCACCACCAGTGACACCGCAGCCGCGGCTATCAACGTCGCTTCCCTGTGCGAGCTCCCCCGGGCAGTGACAAGCGTGTCGTCCGCATAACACGTCAAGTTGGCGCCCGACGGGAGCTCGCCTCTCAGCACCCAGTCGTAGCCGATGTTCCACAGGAGCGGTCCCAAGACCGATCCCTGTGGAACACCGCACGACATGAGGTGCCGACCGGCACCGTCACGTCCCCGATAAGTGACGCATCTACCCTCCAGATAAGCCCCTACCGTGCGGCGGAGGTAGGGAGGCACGCGATGGTATTTCAGAGCCTCCCGAATACAACTCCAGGGTAGGGTGTTGAAAGCGTTGGAGATGTCTAAAGACACCGCCAGTACCACCCCACCCCGGGACACCGTCTCCTCCGCCAGGGCCCTCACGCGCATGATGGCGTCTATGGTGGAGCGCCCCCGACGAAAACCAAATTGGTTGTCATCCAGGTCCGGCCCCTCCCTGCACAAGTGGCTGACGAGGCGATCTGCGATAATGCGCTCAAAAAGTTTGCCCGCTTCATCGAGCAGCACTATGGGCCGATACGCGGACGGCGAGTCCGCGGGGCGCCCCTCCTTCCTGAGCAGGACCAGCTTCCCCTCCTTCCATACACTAGGAAACTGACCCTGCTCGAGACATGCCGTGAAGAGCCCCCTCAGCTGGGGCTCTAGCTCCTTCAGAGCCAGGACGAGTGCTCGACCAGGAACTCCGTCGGGTCCCGGGGCCGTGTTCTTAGACCGGAGTCGCAAAACTAGTAGTACATAATCTATGTTCGATCTGCTATTGAAGTTGCCAGAGAAAAGGCGGAAATTAAACATAGAAGTCTTTTGAAAATGAGTTATATACATTTTTTTATCTAACTCATGATATCAATGATATTTAGATAGTGATTTTTTGCAGGAATGTTCCAATTTGAATTTTAATGGCAATACGTAAGATAGTTGGATTAATTTGACTATTGAAATTTTGTTTAATGTTTGTAGGCCTTAAATTTTGCAACGTTAGCGCTACCAAATTACATACAATAGGTGGCGCAGGTCACAATTCTACAATTAATTGTCTTTCGTATATCTAGCGATGGTCACATTTAGCGGGTTTAACTGGTTGAAAAACTATCAGTTAATCATGTCTTATATGTTTGTAAAATGTTGTCATTATGTAGATTTAATAGTGTTTTTTTGTGTTAAATATAACGTGTTCAATAAATCTTTGGTTCAGTTTATTTATTATAATATGGTTGTTATTTTTAATGGTTACAGCGTAGTAAAATAACTTAAGTAGACTACCTTGTGGTTAAAAGTCGTTCGACAGAAGCTATAAAGACAAGGCTTTAGACTAATTAAACTTTTAAACCCCTGAATTTAAATAATCAATTCAAATTAGTTAAAACCGAATACCCGGTCTTACAAAATAATAGATCATGTGAAGTTAACTCTGTTTTGATTTTACTGACATAGGGGTAGAGTCATGGTTAATCTGATGCTAAGCGGAGACATAGGTACTGTTAAAAAGTTTGAAAGTGGCACCTGTGACAGAGAAGCTGAGGAGTGCACGTTTGGGATGGTATGGACATGTGATGAGACGGAATGAAAATGAGGTTGTTAAGAGAGTGTTAACTATGAATGTGGAAAGATTTAGAGGAAGAGGTAGACCTAAGAAGAAATGGATGGATTGTGTGAAAGACGATATGGGTAGGAGGGGAGTGAGCGAAGAAATGGTATATGATAGAAGAGTATGGAAGGAGAAAACATGTTGCGCCGACCCCAGGTGACTGGGAGAAGGGCAGGATAATGATGATACTGTTAAAAAAATTTAACATCAATGTGTAAGTAAATTAGTATCTTATCATAAACACATATACACATTCTGTATCTTATCTTCAATAGAATTTTTAAATAGCTATATCTCATTTTACATTGCCGAAAAAAAAAGACTCTGTACATAATAGATGTACACATAAAATATTTTATTTCTAAATACATTTTCGAGTGTGTTTTATTAATTCATCACATACATAATATATAAACTGTTTATGATTCCCGCACATTCAAACGTAAGAGAACAAAGAAAACAGACTATATAAATACACGTGACACTAATGCAATTGTATGTACATGTGTACGTTGATATGTAGGTCTCCCTATCGTATACGTCCGTAGTTAACTCAGTACAAATATAGCGAGCTATCCGTTTGCCGAATCCCGCGACATCGACGCACTTTACAAATGGATAATGGAACAAAAGAGGAAAAGAATCGTATTTGGGATTACGCTGTTTGTTTCGGGACAGTTATCACATTCGTAAGTTAAACATTGTTTTAAAAGGAGTGGGTTTTTAGTGTTTTATGAACTTTATCTTGGGTTTCCCGAATTAAACAGTTTTACGGCTAAATCTCACACGTTCGGTGTATTAATTAAAAAATATCCTATGATTTGAACGTTTTGTAACTTACTTTTCTAGAATTCGCGATCAAATGCACTGTTAGTTTTGGCATTTTACTAATTATTTTTTTGTAAACGTATACGTAGGTATATTTTTCGGTAATCCACACTCCAGTTTAGAGCTTCTGTTGTAATCAATAGCTCGCAAATTTGTGGGTATACCTACCTGTGTGTTGTAAACAAACGCGGAGAATAAATAGCCCGTAAGTTAAAAAAAAAGTTTTTTTTGTTTCAATCATATTTTCAATTTCTATGTTAAAATAAACTATTGTTTTTTTTTTATTGCCTTTCTAGGCAGACGAGCATACGGCCCACCTGATGGTGAGTGGTTACCGTCGCCCATGGACTTCAGCAATGCCAAGGGCAGAGCCAAGCCGCTGCCTACCGCCAAGCCGCTGCCTACCGATGCTTCCTTTAAATTCACAGAAACACAGGTGAGAGATAAATTTAGCGGAGGTATGTTCGCCCACGGCGAATAGGTTAGTTTAACAACATTAACATTGTTTTAACATTTGAATATTTTGATCGAAGATAAGATTTTGATTTAGATTAACAAAGCACAAACTAAATTTGAATACATTTTACGGATCGCTCGTAAATCTATATATTTGTATATGTTTTTAAATAATCACATTCATTTCATAGTATACGTATGTAAGTGTACCGTTCTGAGGATTAACGGAAAACAAAGTTCATTTCCTAAACTCAGCCTGTCCTTTATTATATATCGACGCTTGAAAGGCAAACGTGACCAAGCGACAGTAACTGCTTTATACATAAATGATAGGCAATAACCATATTCGATGCGCAAAAAAAAATATATTTCTAGGTCTATTAAAATCATTTCAATCCTACAGCTAAATTCGTTAAAATATAATTTTTTTCAGGTATTTCTACAATAAATTAGTCTACTGTAAAGTTCACGCATTTTCGCTTAGTCACGTTTACCTTTCAAGCGTCGATATGAATGCCTTGAACGTATAATGTGGATATAGTCCGCGTTCCCATAATAGCGTTACCATAAGACCATAAATTTCGGTAATCAACTGATTTTTATTTGTGCTCCAGTTAGGTACAATGCGAAACATTAAATATGATAATCCAATCTAAGTTTTTGATGTTTTCGTGTTTAGAATCAGGACCAGCCCCCTTCTTCAGCCGTGATGACGGTTCCACTAAAACCTGGATTTATATATACATATATTTATTTTATTACTGGTGGTAGGACCTCTTGAGAGTCCGCGCGGGTAGGTACCACCACCCTGCCTATTTCTGCCGTGAAGCAGTAATGCGTTTCGGTTTGGAGGGTGGGGCAGCCGTTGTAACTATACCTGAGACCTAAGAACTTATATCTCAAGGTGGGTGGCGTATTTACGTTGTAGATGTCTATGGGCTCCAGTAACCACTTAACACCAGGTGGGCTATGAGCTCGTCCACCCAACTAAGCAATAAAATATATATAATTAATATAGAGGGGTGAAAGGCTATTTGGTTTAAGTGACATTTCGCTTAAAACGCGATATATATATATATATATTTTTTTTTTTTTTTTTAATTTTTAATTGTACTTCAATTAAGTTTACTCCATGGAAAGAGTTGTTTGTTAAAGTTTTCTTCTTATGATATTTTTAAACAAATTTTAAACTTTAAATCGCGCTCCTGTAAGCCCCTCGATATGTACTTATTGTTCATAAAAACAAACTCTGTTTACAATATACCTGATTAATTTCAATATTCATGTTTTCGCAAATCAAAACAAGGTTAATGTTGTTAGTATGTTAATCCTATTTTGTAGTTTGCTAAAAATTTTCCATTCAACACAACAAGACTCTAACTCCGCGAAGCCGCGCGAAGGTAGATTAGTCGACTTTCTATTAAAACACATTCTTGTGTTGAAATTCATGAATAAAACATGAATATTTTACGATTTACAATTAAAAAGTCAAACTATACGTATTATTTTACAGATAGCCGGCATTGGTCACGTAAATTCATTTGGATTGATTTACAGAGATTTTATGATCCACACTCAATCCACTACTAAGTCGTTGACAACTGCCAATGGCGTATTTGCCATAATGCTAGCAATCGGAGGTATTTATAACTTATTCAGAACTACAATATGTTGAAACCTGAAAAACGCTGTTCGCCTATTTGTCTTTATATTAATGTACTATCTGAGTTCCACGATGTTACGATGCGAAAATAACCGTGGGTGAAGCCGCGAGGCGAAGCTAGTCTAAATAAAGTAGCTTAAGTTACTCCTTATCCTTATATCATCAGCTACCTATAAATGAAAGTTCTTTCAAAATCGGTCCAGCCGTTCCAGAGATTAGTCGGAACAAACAGAGAGATAGACAAAATTTAAAAATTGCTATTTTGATATATGTACCGTGTATATATACTTATGCATTTAGTAAAAAGTGGTTATTTTATTATTACAAACAGACACTCCAATTTTATTGATTTGTATAGATTAACTGGCAATATATTTCCGTCGAGCTTTCAATTAACTTTTTTTTTAATTTATCTTTACGCAAGAGAACATTAACTATTGTATTATTATTTCAGGTATTATTCTCAATATTATTACCAAGAAATTAACGCTAAGACAGTGCGGTCTGATCGGTTCTTGTATATTTTCGACCGGATCGTTTCTAACAATACTGATCTCGAATACTAATCATCTACCGTTCACGTTTGGTGTGCTGCAAGGTATCGGCTTTGGGATCCTGGTCCCGGTGTGCTATTCAACATTGAATTTACTTTTCACGACAAAAAGAACAACAGTTATGAGCATAATAAAATCATTACAAGGAATAATATTAATGTGGTATCCGCAAGTTATTAAACAGACGTTATCTGTTTACGGCTTCAGAGGGACGCTGCTAATCATTTTTGGAATTTCATTGCATACTTTTCCCGGAATGTTATTAATGAAGACAGAAAATAAGGATACTGGAAAGAGACTAAGAACAGCAAGTATTTTTTGTTTCCTATATACCTTTATTAAAATTTTATAAAATGGTTCTTAACGAGTTTTGTATGATTTTTTTAAACAGAAAATATAGAGATCGAAACAGACAAACAAATAAAATTAGAGTTATTAAATAACGATGAACAGAAACAACAAATTCTAAGCGATAATGGAACTGAATACAAGACGTCGAAGAAAAATAGGTGCCAATATTTGTATTATCAAAGAAAATTTATGAGAATCACAAATCTTACGTAAGGATCTAGGTTATAAAATAATGATATCTGAAAAGTTAAAATATGTATTCTTATGACGAAATTAAATTTATAATGACCTAGCGACCCGCTCTCGCTTCGCTTCGGAAACTGTAATTTAATATTGATTTCTCCATTATTTAATGGGTGTTATTATACTCTATTTATTAAAAAAAAAACCGCATCAAAATCCGTTGCGTAGTTTTAAAGATTTAAGCATACATAGGGACAGACAGATATAGGGACAAAGAAAGCGACTTTGTTTTATACTGTGTAGTGATATGTCTTAATGTTTCAGGTTTCACTTCTTAGAAGTACTGAATCTGAGATGCCTTAAAGATCCCGTCTATTGCAATATTTGTGTCGGTCAGAGTTTTATGAATTTCTCCGATTTGACTTTCTTCATTTTACAGCCGATGCTTTTGTTTCAATACGGATACGACAAGGTTTGGAAATTATCTTATTGTTAGCTTGTTTTGCTGAACGAACTAGCAGTAAAACGCGATCTGTACCCATGTCATTAACACGGTTAATCCTCAAAAATTTAGCACACGTAAACACCACTCCCAAGTGGATTTATTGGATATCTGAATTTGTAGTATATTTGTTATACAGTAGAAAAATACCATAAGTTTGTTTTGCGACCGATTGAACTCAAATTGACAAAGTATGTGGGGCGACAGATAACCGTTGACTTTTTTTTAATAAGATGGAGAAATTTTTGTTTTACAAATAAAGAAAGATAAAAATCTACAAATCCGTCGAATAACATTTAAAAATATTTCAATCCGAATTCTGGGTGCTTGCCTTCTCCGATTATGGGTACCCATCGTCTCCTTGTCGAAGCAGTATCCTTTGTACCGTTTCCTGAGGAAGTTTTTCTCTCCAATTACTATTGATTGTCGACCGCCCTAGGACTCACAAATTTTTGGTAACAAAGCAACCAAGTGATCCGTTCAAAGTCGGTATTGCAAATTTTTTTTTCCTATTCGCTGGAAGCCTAAGGGACGATTCCAACTTCACGCAAACGGAGTAATGCAATGCAAATAAGACTTTGACCTCTTGAAATCGGCTCTGGTAATCTTAAACTAGTTGACAAGAACTCATGGCTTAGATAAGTAGACGAGCTCACAGCTCACCTGGTGTCAAGTGGTTACTGGAGCCCATAGACATCTACAGCGTCAATGCGCCAACCACCTTAAGATATAAGTTCTAAGGTCTCAAGTATAGTTACAACGGCTGCCCCACCTTTCAAACCGAAACGCATTACTGCTTCACGTCAGAAATAGGCAAGGTGGTGGTACCTACCCGTGTGGACTCACAAGAGGTCCTACCGCCAGTAAAGTGGTTAGCTTCAGTTTTATTTTCACAGGCGCAAGTCGCTACTTGTATTACAATTGGGACAGGAGCTGACGTGGCGGGCCGACTGGCCCTGGCCATGATTAGTGGTGCGACACATATTAACACCAGATTATTGTACTACGTTGCTACGCTGCTCACGTTGGTCGTAAGATTAGGTACGTATTCTAAATTATTCAATCTTTTTTCGGTTCCATATATCTCTGCAAAAAACTAGTTCTATTATAATATATTTTATAGCTTTAAACTGAAGGATCCGTTTTAGTTTCCTTTTTATACGTGAATTATTAACATAAAAATAAAGGTTATTAGTCATGCGATATAACTGCTATCTAACCAATAAAACTATCTACTTTTAAAGTGTAATATCGCGGTTATTATAATATTTTAATTATCAAGTACATGATAATAGTAGTTTGAAAGTAAACAACACACTTAAATAGCAAAATGGACCAATAAGGAAAATTATGAAAATGTGTGTGTGTGTGCTGTGTGTGCTGTGTGTGTATTCGATGGTCTTTAAATATATTATCTCTTACAAATTCACATCGATCTATTGTTCGAGTGTGAGGAACATTATGTACATACTAACAAACAAACCTTCGCATGGCCTTGTTGAATTTGAATTTAAAATTAAATATTTCATAATTAGTTGGAATAAATATCGACATATACACGATTATTTATTCGGAAAACATATTGCCGTCCGCAAAATTTATTGAGCGCTATTTTCAAAAGTTGCCATTTTGAATAATGGCAATCCTTAAACTAGTATGTAAATTTATGTAATTTTGGTCGGTGGGTTTTTGCTTGACTGTAGTAAGCCATTCAAAGGTTTGAAGTCCTCGTGGTCTAAATAAGTCTCACATCAAGCAACACAACTATGGCCTTGTTAGATTCCACAGGTATCATGCCTATTTCTGATGCTACGCCGACAAATAAATAAATAAATATTTACTAACAATCACGCCACGTTAACTGGTTCCGTGATAAGTTCGTAAAGAACTTGTGTTACTGGTACCAGATAACGGAAATAAATGTAAGATTTTTATTATACACATACATATATTTAATATACATCCATAACCGTGGAAAAGACATTTATATTTATCATACAAATATCTTCCCTTGGCGGGATTCGAACCCGCGACCCCCTTGTGTAGTGACCATGTCACTTACCACTACACCAGACGGCCGTTTTGATGAATGATTCGATTTCAATATATAGATTCAATGAACTGTATGCACGTATGTATTATATAATATGTACGTTTTCAGACGAGTTTCCATTACGCGATTAATATATCTATTTATGTTTTTTAGGTTGTGATATTTATTATACATCCATGTTTATTCTAATTTTCTTGGCTAATACAGATAGATGTTTTTGTTTATTGTGTTTAACTCTATATAGGGTTTTTGAACAGATTTTTTTTCCGACCTATGCTGATAGCCTTCAGCTATTCAGCTACTTCAGCTTTGCCCTAACGTGTAGGTGAGCACACGGGGCTCAAACCGGAGTGTTGCTAACACTGGCCCTAGCAACAGCAGTGTTTGGCAGAATCTAACACTGGATCGGAAACGCGACCCACTGAGAAGATCCGGCGAGAAACTCAGTGGGCTGTCAGTCTATGGGTTAATTCGCTCGTCGAGCCCTTCGTCGCAAGCGACGGGTTCGACGAGGACGGTGACCAGTGCTTGTGGTACCTAAAAACACCGTTAATGGATCGGGAGGATCCGTAATGACGTGTTTTGAGCGTCGTCGACTATTTACCATTCGGTCTACAGGATCGGGTATGTAATTTCCAGCGGCCACGATAAGAGGGTTCTGAGAATTTATTGTTTTTAATCAACTTCAAACACAAAACTAGAATTTTCTTCGGTTTTCGAAGTGAGTCGTAGTTTTAAGCTAAGAACTGCTACTGGTCGTCGTTCGTGATCGTGAAAGCTGTAAAGTTTAATATAATTGAATATCATGAGAAAAAAAATATATATTTCAGTTTTACTTCAAATCCATGAATTCATCTGGGTAGCAGCCATTACAGCTGTGCTGGGTATACTCCGAGCATGGATCCACATAGCCAGTCCTCTGGTAATTTCTAATCACGTCACCCACGAAGACTTTGCTGGGGCATACGCTCTGTTCATGCTTGCTGCGGGCGTGGTCAATTTAACGTGTTCACCTTTTATAGGTAAATATGAAGAAACAGTTAAAAAATTTTTATTATGACATGTAGTTATTGCATTCTAAGCATAACTAATATTTATGAAGCTTATTTATCGATGAAACTTATTTTTTAAATCGATACGTATTCAGAATAGTATTTTTAAATTATTAATATTATGCTACGATCGTTATGTTAACAGTGGCTATGGTGAGGTTAATAACTAGCATATAAATGAGCTTTATTAAAAATTAAATATTTAATTTTTTGCTATAATAATGTATACTTATATTGACAAATTGAGACCTAAATAAGTAATTTGTTTTGATTAGATTTCGAATACGAATTCACGAAATTAGGAATTCACGAATTCTCGAAATTTTCCAAAAGCAGTCCAGAGTTTTCTTTGATTATATACTCTTTGCTGCTGTATAGAAGAATTGGACAATTTGAGTACTGGAAAACGCGAATTGTAAATCAGATTTAATTTGTAACACAACACCGGTTTCATCTATCTATATATTATATAAAAATTAATTGCTGTTCGTTAGTCTCGCTAAAACTCGAGAACGGCTGGACCGATTTGACTAATTTTGGTCTTTAATGATTTGTGGAAGTCCAGGGAAGGTTTAAAAGGTTTAAAATAAATATGAAAATGCTCGGAATTAAATAAAAATAACAATTATGTTTTGCCTTTGATGCCCCCCCCCCCCCATCGGACGGATTCCTTTTGTTTGTTTTGAGTTTACTTTATACAAAAGTTTAGGTCTTTTATTTATCGATTGAGGCACTGAAGTCTGCCGGGTCAGCTAGTCTTCAATAAATAAATCACAGAGATCTTAAGCTGCGCTTTTATCTGCTAGTTTCGATTATATTTTAATATTTCGGATATTTGAAGCCATAATATTTTGCTACTTGACAACTGTGTCTGCCAACGCTTTGTCCTATTAAATCACATGACGCCTGACCACAATTCAATTCGCAATTAAAACATTCAGCGTCCTAGATTTGAGAAACCAGCAAATGCGTGTGAAATTATTGATAAATTCAACACGTACCTACCTAATCTAATTTATCATAGACAGTAATTGCAAAATACAAGTTTTTAGTAATACTTGATTATATTTAGATGCCAAATGGGTAGAGTCATTAATTACAGTATTTATTTCAAATAAAATGATATTTATGATTCGTAAATAAAATTAATTTCAATAAATAAGAATCTAAAATGTATTAATTTTAACATTATGTTTCTTTCGATCAACAGCAATTTTGTATATTTTTAAATCGTTCGATGTAAAACGCTAATTAGTTTCGAATGTTTTTTCAATATTATTTTGATTGGATTGATTAGATGCTGAACATTCATTAAGCATTCATGCCTGCAAAAAATTTCTTACAACTGATTTAATTTCTAAATCAAGATACCGAAAAAAAAAAACCAGTTAGTTGTCTTCATTTTACTATGTACAGAAGAATTGAGAATAAGAAAGAATACAGTATATTATGATTATCGATAAGCCTGACCTCAGATCCAGCGTCAAACAATTTGGTTCCCTCCTTATTTTTTACCCATATATTCCATTTTTATGGCTTAGACGGGTAGACGGCCTGGTGTTAAATGATTACCGATTTACCGCAACCCATAGACATCAACAATGTAAATTTCGCCACGCATCTTGAGACATTAGTTCTGAGTCTCAGTTCCATAGCATAGAGGCTGCCCTATCTTTTAAGTCGGAACGCGATACAGCTTCGCGGCAGTAACAGTCTGGGTGGCTGACTAGATGCTCTACCACCAGATAATGTGAAGAATTAATTCGCGAAAAAATTATTTGGGATGAGCCCGCCCCATTTCTGTTTTAACAGTGCACTATTCGCCACTGGAGCAGCTCTCTTACTACTGCCCGTAATTTATCCAGATACAATCACATCAAGTTTGCATTCGAAGGCAATAAAAAATCTTCGTAATTTTGAATACCCACAAAATTATAATTTCCGTAATTACTGGTGGTAGGACCTCTTGTGAGCCCACACAGGTGGACCTTAGAACTCATATCTCAAGGTGGGTGGCGGCATTTACGTTGTAGATGTATATGGGCTCCAGAAACTACTACCAGAACTAAGTGGCCGTTCATTCAAATTTAACTCACATGCTAACCCGTACTTGTGCCCAAGCGTTAATATGCGTGACTCTCATATAAGAAATCGTCGGTTTTATACTGGAAGTGTACCGTTAACTTTGTATCTATGAGGCTAGATGGGTAGCTAAGAAGACGCCTGCTCTAGTGAAGTCATTTTCCGAGGACTGTTACTGGTACTACGCTACCACCGCTATTCTATTTATTTAATTATTACGTGATACAGATGACTATTAGCTTCGGTTCTAACTAGTCCGGAAGTTTCTACCCAGTATCATTCAATATGGCTTTCTCGTTAGTGTAAATTCAAATCTGTAGTAGATCATTTAAAATATCTGACTTGTTTTATTTACTTCAAAAATTCACATGATTCTCAGTTTTATCTAAAGATCAAATAAATCAGGGTCTTTTTTTATAGTCATCAAGCAACTTAATAAATGGCATAATATTTTTAATTTAAGATAAATTTTCCTCTCAAACCTCACATATTTGCAGTCTGGAGTTGCACAATAATAATACTCATAATGAATATCTTCATAGATAATGTGAGATTTTGCATATTATTCAGATTAATAATAATAGATAAATATTTTACAGCATATTTAAGTCTATTGTTGGGAACTAGTCACACCTTAAATATTGATAATGTTCAAAAGAAAATAAATTATCAAACTGACATCCGGTCGAGAACTCACACTTGCAGTAGTGCTACCGTCTATTCTTTAGACTTTTAATTTACGCACGGCAATAATAATAACAGGCCGATTAACTTAGAGCTCCAAAAAAGCACATTTTAAACTATTTTGTATAATTAATTTTTACCATGCGTAAGATATAGGTGAGTTGTCTAGACCTGCTTTTCTGCCAATGTAATTCTACGAATACGCTATAGACAGACTCTCATTTTGAACTTACTTAGCGCGTTTATTACCCAAATTTCACTGTATTCCACATAATTGAATAATTGATATGGAATTAATACGTATTTATTATTACAGGCATGATTAAGGATTCGTATGAAGACTATGTACCTGCATTCTATGCGTTGTCAGCTAGCTGTTTGCCTTGTCTGATAATGTGGCCTATCGAATTAGTGTCAAGACGAAAATGAATAATTCAATTAAGTATTGTTAAGTTTAAAAATGTATATTACTTAATATATTTGATTAAAGCGCATATGCGCGTGGTATTATCAATGTAGAGTAAACGAATGAGGTGATAGAATCGTTGAAGGTGGAAACTGAAGAAGAAGGAACTTGGAACAATTCTTCATCTAACACTGAAGGACTTTTTTGTCATACATTTATTGTTGTTTTAAATCTTACTAAAATTATTCTTAAAAAAGTAAGAGGTTGAAAGCGATAAAGGTAAATAAGGCGTCGCCTTTAATATAAAGATGTCTATAATTGTTGAATTATAAACGTATGGAACGAATTCTGTATTTAAAAAATAAAAGATAAAACCGAAAGTGAATGTGTTGTTTTCTAAAGTGTTTCAGTTAGAAACTTTTAACGCTATAACGGTACCTAAACTCTTAGAACCCTACTTTATCAACGTGCTTAGGGGCTACACGTAAAAAATATTGGTCGCTTTTTCAGCGTTACAGAGATATTACTCGGCGCGTTGAAGGGCCGTCATTATGGACCGCTCGCCCGGAGCGGGGTGCTTAAGGAGAAGGAAACACGCTAAATTGCTTTTAGTCTTACACACTACAAGATTACGTTTTTAGTGAATAAGTAATATAGGTCTGTTCTAAGTAATTATGAACCTTAAATGTGTGATGGGAAGGTCAGTGGGAGTTGTACGTGAGTAAGATCGTCGATCCCCACCGAGACCAAAGTCGGCATGGCCACTGGGGTAATGGAGGTATTATTCTACGCATTCCATTGCACCCACTATCTGATTGCTCTTTTGCAAGAGCCGAGCAGAACGCTAATTTGTCTTTTTGCACGCCGTTGTTAGTCCCCAAACGGATAGAAGGAAAGAAGTTCGAATCACTTGCGATGCCTTTTCCTTTTAACACGAATATTATTGCCACCTTAAGACATGAAGAGGAAATATCAGTCATTGACCTCTAAATAGGGTTATCATTTCAGTGTATTTTTCGTTTGCTTTATCTTAGAACTTTTTTCTAGGTGAACCGGTCTTGATTCGAACTTTTTTTTTATGTTGGCCCATTTAAATTTGTTCAATATCAGACCTGAAGGTTTTTCATTCGTCTTCATAATTGACTTCGACTACATTGGTGATATTCTCATTTTATCTTGATGAAGTGTGTTTTCTTTTTGTTAAAATTTTGTGTTATGTATTACGGTTTTCCTAATTTACAATAGAACGCACATCTGCTTCGTAGCATACACAGAATGGTTGATACTTAACTGTGCGTACTCATAATACGCCCTACCATTCGTGTTCATGCAAATTTAACAACTTTGGCTTAAAACAGGTCGGAATTTCAGAGTGTATGCACAGAAATACCCCGTTTTATCAAAGTTGATATTGAATGTTGCAAAGACGAGAATAATAGCTCTGGATACTGTGTAAAGTTTACGAAATTTAAATTTAAAAAAGTTTAAACACTATCTCGTGTTCGCCAATAAAATGAAACGCTACTATGTGTAACACGAAGAAAAGATAGAACCCTAAGTGTCTTTACCAAGTTTACAATGTAGGGTTATAGCCTGTTTAAAATAACTAGTTCGCGTTGGGCATACACAGTTAAACGCTAAGTCAAGAAATAAGATGTTATGGTATGAATTTGGCAAGTGTAAATTCTAGGTTTTAATTTCATTACAATAACAGAGTTTTGTACTTTTTAATCGTGACGCAGTATGATAGCAAATATAGGCATAGTGGTGGTAGCACTTCATGCTAACAGTATAATAAACTTTACTGAAGATAAGGGGAGAGTTACCTACAGCAATTAAAATAGATTTAGACAGACTATTTTATGAATTAAATAGTAGCAGAGGAGTTCGCGGTGCGAATGCTGGTGTCTATAGTAAGAATAGACTTTAGTCTCAACGAAAACACAATACGACTTTCCTACTCTTCAGATTGGAACGCACTAATATATTGCTATAGAGATGGGTTCGTTCCATCAGTACAATTACAGGTAGAAATATTTTGAGAACCAGAAGGTCAAAGCTATCAGCATAGGTTAAAAAAAAAGGGAAGGTTCATTTGACCTGAACTAGGGGCAGCAAGTAGTATTTACAGTTACTACTAGTAGCTAGAGGAGGTTCGGTACTTTAGAAGATGACGTAGCTCATTACAAGTCTTAATTAAAATTTGACTGTGGCGAAATAGGCGAACCAGCTTGTCCTGAATAAATAACTTCTCATTATTATGTAAATTACTTCCTTCAATTAGAGGAAACAAAAACAAAGCCCTACTCATTACCACTCGGGAATCCATTTAAATTTATGTATGTAATCAACTTTAATAGTTTCATAGAATAAAATCGACACCATGGGGAGTCTGCTTTGTTTATCCCTTATATAAATCATAAAAATGATTGAATGAATGATTCTACGGCTTTTACAACTACGTGATTCTTATTTAAGTTTTATCTACGTTAGTCACATATATAAAAATGATATATAAAAAGGTGGTAGGATCTCTTGTGAGTCCGCGCAGATAGGTACCACCACCCTGCCTATTTCTGCCGTGAAGCAGAATGCGTTTCGGTTTGAAGGTACCTAGATATCTCAAGGTGGGTGGCGCATTTACGCTGTAGATGTCTATGCGCTCCAGTAACCACTTAACACCAGGTGGGCTGTGAGCTCGTCTAACCATCTAAGCAATAAAATAAAAATTATCTATCTGCGTATCTGAAGATACGATCAAAATCCTTTGGGTACCATTACTTCCCCATGATTTTTCTTTCTCTTTTTCAAGTGGCATATTCATTAACGTATTTTTTTTCAACCAAACACTTTCCTTTGCTTTTGCTTTGAGTAGAGCCAGCAAGGCGGCTTAGTGTTATCATTTTGCATGTCTGCCAAAAAACGATCACACGTTACAGTTTAAAAGGTGGGCTAGTCACTCGGAGGTGAGGGGAGACAGTAAAACAAAACTGAGACGTTCTTCTCCATTCATACTGTTTTTAAGCAAAACGAATAAAAGGGATTGTGCCTTAACAAACAACATCTCCTCTAAATGACTTTAAATGACAGCGAAATGTAGAACTTCTGAAGCCAGTGGCAGAGTTCGGAATGGCTGAGCAACCACGTGAACTCAAAACGCAAATCAATATTGAAATTACAAAAAGTGCGCTCGTTGCTATAGCCGAGATCCACGCCCGGTCTAGTCTAGCCCGGGCAGGCTGTATCGACCGGCCTCACACCACCCCTACTACAGGCTCCGAACTCTTCACAAAGTCGAATCGAGACCGCGTCTATACAACTGTAGATAAAATATGTTTTTATGAATTTGTAATGAAAAATGTAATACCTACAAAATTAAAAGTAGATAATGACAAGCTCTTCAATCGGTTACAAATCGGTCTATAGTCAAAAATCTCATAACTGTTTCGGACTCGGCCATAAAAATAATTCATAAAACCTAATATTGTACGTTCGACCTTCGTCGTAACGAATACGGCTGGTTTTGCTTATGTAAATATATTTGAAATTGACGGGAGGAGCAGACATTGTTATGAGCTTTTTAAAAAAAAAAACCGTTTGATAGCAGAACCCTTAAACTGTACGAAAAGCGATTTTTTTTTTAATGTCAAATCAGTAATTATCTATGTTAGAATTATCTATCAAGAGACGTTCCGTCATAGATATGGCAATTGATTTTTATACACATACATACTTACCTATAACAATATGCGATTTTCACTGACACATATTATATTAGTATACAACTCGAATTAACGTTATTACAATTGTCGGTCAAACTTTAAATAAAGCCCAACCAAAGAGTACTGTAGTCGCATATTTTCATAATAAAAAAAAAAACCTTAAGAGGCATCTTCGCACGATGAATACTAGTAATGAAACAAAGTAAATTTGCCGCCCCAAACCGTTTTTTAATTAATCGTTTTATTCAATATTAATGTATGCTCGAATTACACATCATTAATAAACACGGGATGCTCAGAAAAGCGTAAGGTGTTAATATAAGGTGTTAATATAGCTTTTAAAAAGTATATATATCTGCCGTGAAGCAGTAATGCGTTTCGGTTTGAAGGGTGGGGCAGCCGTTGTAACTATACTGAGACCTTAGAACTTATATCTCAAGGTGGGTGGCGCATTTACGTTGTAGATGTCTATGGGTTCCAGTAACCACTTAACACCAGGTGGGCTGTGAGCTCGTCCACACATCTAGGCAATAAAAAAACCAAGATACAACAAACTACCAATAATAAAAAAATATCTTAGTTTAATTTGAAATAGTGCGACAATAAAAAAAGGATAGGGCCTGCGCACAGGATAAATATTTTTTGTACAAGCCTATTATTAACACATAGGTTAAATCAAATACGTTTTGTACCACAACGCCTTGTGTATTTCCTTTTTCGACAGCGAGGCGTGAATCATTGTTCCATGTTGGGCATTTCCTTTGCATACCGAAGTGGGCTGTAGGAAAAAATTCGATCTCACGGGGCTGGCAAGACGCCAAAGTAATCAATGTAGTTGTCTTGTTTATTTAGAGTTAAGTTTCATCTGCGTCTTAGAATTATTTAGACCGTTTATTTAGATTTTCTAATATTGGAACGAAGTTCCTTATCGCGCGTTGTGTAAGGGGGCTAGACGGAAAAAATTCTTACGAAAAGTTGTCACGACACTTTTTGCTATAAATTCTTACGAAAAGATGTCACGACACTTTTTGCTATAGTAAGCTATTGTAAGCTGTGCGGCGTCGTATGTTTCTCTGTCTGTCTGTCTGTCTCTCTCTCTGTCTCTCTCTCTCTTTCTTCATACCTCGAATAGAACTTTAAATTAATATTTTTATAATTGGGAACTTCGTTCCTATCCGGTGTCCCACGACACCACACATCTTTTTCGTGATTAACAAGAGATTAGTAAGGTCTGAGATAGCGTTGATATACAGTTTAATTAGAAAGTTTTATTCATAATATTATATTTTTATTATTTGAACATTGTGAAACAGATAGACTGTGACAGAAGTAATTGTTAACGTACCGATTTTATAAAACTAAATATATTTAAGTCGATTTCTGAGACAATGTACAGTCAACAATAGAAAACGATGCCTATTTCTGCAACCACAAAGTTCCAAATCGATAAAATAAATGGGTACCTATGTTACGTAAATAAATTACCGACTTATAATGCCAATACTGTCCGGGCAGTTATAAATTTGTTAAGTTTTAAAAATGTCGTCACTAGGAATGCAAACTACCTACGTTGAACGTGCTGACGACTTGTTGATATAATTAAAATAAAAAAGGCAATTTATTTTAAAACTAACCTTAAAATTAAATGTTAGAATGAATTTTGCAAAAGCAACATTATTACGTTCCTCTTTCGCCCTATAAAACGGAACGCATGATTGCGACACCGCAGAGGAATAGGATCTAAGGAATAATCAGACAAGAACCTATAAGATTAGATGTGTCTCTAAAAAAAATATGGAATTTTAATAAAAAAGCACAGATACATCAATCTACTAAATTTAGAAATCTATCGCTGCTGCTCATAGGCCATACAGGAGATAGTATGTACAAATACTTTATAATGATTGACGACATGTAAAAACTTTTAGGCCTCCATCTAAACCATTTTACTTTGGATAAAAGAAACATGTCAAAAACTTATAAAAATCGAGTTCCACGTTTGCGTATGCTAGCGACATCTGTGATAAATGGAAGCAAACATTTAACGCCATCTAGCAGCTTTCTTTTAAAAAGATATGTTTAAAAAGAGCTTGATTGATTAGTTCTATTAGAAAACGAAAGATGGCGTTAAACCAGTTTTTTAAATCATTCTAAAGGATGAGTTAAACACGATCACGTCAACCGCCATACCAAAATGATAATTATAACAGTTAAAAACGGATGCGATTTGAATGTAGAGGTCCATTTTATTTATGGATTTAGTTAATTTCCGAATAGCTCAGTATCAGTGATTGACAGAGTTTCCTTACATTGTTTTGATGTGTTTTTGTTCGTTCTAACACCATCACTACAAAATTGATTGTTATGAAACTTTTGATAAAAATGAAAGCTTTGACATAAAACTCCATCTGTTATTGCTTTGGAAAGCAGATGACTGTGCGACAAACCTGACTCTGAGTGGCTATCTTTGCGATTGCAAGTCGTCATCTTACATCAGTAATAACGATAAAGATAAATCGCACCCACCAGAGACTCCTTAAAAGATGTTTAAAGAAGGTCACGTCATAGGCACGCAGGAATCATCAAGCCGGGGACTTCATTCTAGATTCGAATGGAGCGTGGTAGAAGTAATCTCTGGGAACGCAATGTTGATGAACCCAGTGCTTGCAGCAGTAGTAGGGATGTACTATGCTTGGAAGGTGAGTGGTAGGTTAAAATAGAGAGGACCATTTCAAACATTTCCTATAGAACAATTCGATGTTATTTGACATAACATATATCGCTACAAAAACTAGAACCAGACATTTATTTTAAGTCAATTCGAATAATGTTTTAATTCTATTATTATTCATCAATGTCGTTTCACTGAAACGGGTGACCTTGAACGGATCAGGGGTGAGCGATATGCATCCTCCAGTCAAATGGAAATAGCTTGTTAAGCCACGAAACGGCCAGTCTAGTCTGACCTAGGCCGAGATTCAGTCCGAATGCCAAGGTTCGCTATTAAAAGTACAATAAAATCAATACGATATTTTATTTGCATGTTCTACATATACCGATCGCCTCGTTGCGTTATTGGGAATTTTATTTGAGTTGTTAACTTTGTTATAGCTAATAGGCATTCTGAGTCTTGTTTTATCTTGTTTACGCATTAAAAGCAACGTGTGCCGGTAATCTTAAAAAAAAAAAAATTGCTTGTACACGGGTTCCCCCGGAATTAAACAGTAATATATATTATGTACTATTTATTAATTCAAACGACTTTTTAATTTTCAAAGCTTCAAACGACTTTTTAATTTTCAAAAAGCAACGCGACTCATTCGTCCTCTAGTTACATACCAGATCCAGACGACCAGCCAACACACACACACAGTCGCAATAGCCGTAAACACTCCCGATCCAATCTTGGTATTGCAGGTTTTTGTCATCATCTTTGGATGATGATGATGATGATGACGAATTTTTGATTGGTGATTTTAAAAACAAATCGATTATCGATGAGGCGCATTAGGAGCCCGCAAACGTGCCATCTTATATTGTCACAATTGAAGCTTTTAATGAAATAGCTTAATAAATGAAGAAGTCCTTTTTTTTTTTTTTAAACGTACTAATTCTTTTTTGCTTAAAAATTACGAAACGAAAAACTACAGTGTTTTTCATTGTCATACATAATCAGGTGCTAAAACTGTTTTCTTTTTGTTGTGTTTACACCTTATTAATTGGATTACACAGACGTGAAGCAGATGTTTCATTGATTAGATATAATGAATTCGTTTGGAACTATAATCTACTTACTTTGTCGACAAAAACAATTAAGTCCGTTCAAACAATTAATCTGTTTTTGAACTTTCCGATGTAATAAATATGAAACGTGGAAGTAATGTGTTTTCAAAGTCGTTTTTCATTTTCAATTTCTCTCATTGACTTTTAATCAATGTTTCCATTTGTATTCGAATAAAATGGAAAAGTTAAATTTTCGTTTCATTAATAAATGTTAATGTTAAATGATTAAATAATTAAATAATTAAATAATTAAATAATTAAATAATTAAATGATTTCATTAATACCTACCTACTATATTTTCCATACCTTTAAATAGACACATTTGGAGTTCAGCCAAATCACCGTCTTACCTGTTACAAAAATAGGTATCTTTTTAATTTTAAGCGATCATAACACGAATTCCTTAAAAACGTTCTAAGTTTGGGACAGTTATTGTACAGTATGGTTGAGATTTTGACCTGATGTTTCGACGATGACGACATCCTAGACGGTAGACTCATTCACCCACCAGTCTATTAAAAACATACAAATATTATCTAGAGAATCATCACTCACTACTTTGTTGAGTTTAGAAAAACTTTGAAGATGACACCAATACTAAATTATGATTAGTGGAAAAAGCGTCTTCACTTTTCGCTTGGTTCATTTACGCTTCATCTTTGGTGGGGTTATCTGTACTGTATGCGAGTTAGATAGTAAACATAGTGTAGGACGCCCTCCTGCTAGATGGAGCGACGACTTGCGCAAGGCAGCTGGCAGTAACTGGATGCGTAGAACCGAAGATCGGGTTCAGTGGCGAGTTTTGGGGGAGGCTACGATGTTCTAATACAAAATGTGCAATCGATTTATAATGTACAAAATTATTCGCATAAGATTTATTTTCGATAAAATTAATACCAATTTAAATGATTAATAACACGGACGTGGAGTAATGTAATGTATGTGCATGTAATCAATCATAATCGCGACTACCCATCTTCGAGCTATCAGACACAGCGTTACGAGGGTCACACGGTCTCTCAAAAGATTAATCCAACTTCATACGAACTGATATTATTTACTCATAAAATACATAACATAAGTAGTACATAATTATTACTTGCATCCTTTTTTTTATGACTATGTCTGCCTATTTTTTTTTATCATAAAAATTTCATACTACGTTATCGAGGTACTTTTTAAGAAATTTCCTTTTTTTACGTGCATTTAAACTTACTAGTGGTCCCGCAGTAGTCGTGATTCGACTATAATTAATTGTAATTATAAGTTTGAACATTACTAACGTTCTATTGTCAAAGTCTAATATAATAGACTTCTTTATTCACAGATTTCACCTAGACCACACCATAGACAAATAATATTAAAGATAAGCTATAGTAAAGTAAAATA
This sequence comes from Bombyx mori, assembly GCF_030269925.1. Classification (NCBI taxonomy): domain Eukaryota; kingdom Metazoa; phylum Arthropoda; class Insecta; order Lepidoptera; family Bombycidae; genus Bombyx; species Bombyx mori. The sequence continues at coordinate 14,511,273 of NC_085111.1, forward strand.
AAATAAAATAAAATAAATAAAGGAAAGCTATTCTCAATTTGTCTACAAACTTTAAGCAGTAACAAAAGATTGTCAATTAATGGGTGTCAAATACATGGTAGTGTGTGTAATGTTTTCTTAATGATTTATTGAAGTGAAACTTCCTTATCGGCGTTGGAAAAAAATTTACCGTCACATTTTTCGGTTACGCGTCACATTTTTCCGTTACGCGCCATCTGTTTTGTATTCATGTCTATGATAATAAAATCCTTTTGTTTAAACTTTATCTAATTTAACTTTTTTGTATTCATGTCTATGATAATAAAATCCTTTTGTTTAAACTTTATCTAATTTAACTTTATTTAACCAATTTCTAGAAAGTTGCATGTAGATCATTTTTCGAAAAATAAGGCCATAAACAAGTTTCACTTCTTACGTGTGTACACTAGTACACGCACACATTTTTTTGTATTATTAAAGTATAATTTAAAAAAAAAAAATTGCATTCCGCACTCCTTCTCTATATTCTCTATAAGTGTGGGAAATTTCATACTCCTCCGTCCGCGTATTTTTCGTAAAAAGGGATACAAAGTTTTTGCTTCACGTATTAATAAAGGTATAGACATAGATTATATATATATACCCTTAATATATTTGAGATAATTTAGTCTAGAAATTCTGTCATTATTAAACGCAACAGAAACGGACACATACACACACACTGTTGTCGTTTTTCTTTTATTTATTGTCTATAATATTTGTTATGAATTTAGATATGTTTGGGACGGGGAAAAGTATAAATTTTAGGACTCACTCTGTAGCTCGTTGATGCACTATCTATTTTCTCACTGGCGAGAGTTATATGTGCTGATTGATCAACAAATTATAATTTTATCGTTTTTGGACCGGCACCATGTTTTAGTTTTTTTTTACACACTTCGCGCCATTTTTATAGGCGCGTAGTTTTTCTTGTAGTGTCAACAGATGGCGTGGATAGGGGATTGAGGAAGGAATAAGGAAAAGTCCCAACAATATTTATTATACGAATATAATAATATATAATATTTTGTTTTAGCTTCCGTTTTCTTTTATATAAATAATGTGTATGTGTAATGTGTAAAATAATATATCTAAAAAAATGGTTTCGTAAACTTCAAATATCATATAATTAGGACATGGAAGAGCAAAATCTCCTATCCGCTATGTATTCCGATTCTTCTTCTTGTAAAATATAGTAAATAATATGGTCATAGATTATACACTTTTAATATATAATATGGTAATAGCCGCAGTAACTTTCAATTTATTTTACAGCGGTTAAATTAATTTGAATTTGACAATTTGACATTTGACATTTAAAAAGGAAATGTTCCTCATTATCTGAAAGAACCACTTAATGCGATAGTATGATCTTTTGTTCGTTCGTATTAGATCTAATGTTGTTGTTTATCATTACATTGAGGTTGGGGCTTTAGGGGTTGGTTAAACATACATTGACATTTCGGAATCCGGGTGTTTTATCCATTAATGAACTGGGTAATCGATTTCACATCTTTTAAGTTAAATTGAATTAACGTGGGTACTGAAAACTATAGATATCGCAATATGAATGCCGCTACCTACCTTAATACATTAGAGTTTAGTCTGAAATGTTTAGTTTAATAGCTTACAGAAGCGGTAGACAGCAGCATGACTCTGCCCCTGGCATTGCTGAAGTCCATGGGTGACGGTAGCCACTCACCATCAGGTGGGCCGTATGCTCAGGCTCGTCTGCCTACAAGGGCAATAAAAAAACTGGCCGAAACTTTCGAACCGCAAAAAATAAGTGCTTCGCGGCAGAATTAGTAGGTGCTTTATGCTATCCGTGTGGTCTCATAGCTCGCCCCATCACCTATGATCACGCAAATTGCAGCTCTTTAAATGTTTATTTGTTTTAAGTTTTATATTACTGGGTGGGTACTGTTACAGACTCCCCATGTTAGTTAAAGTGATGTTACATCCTTTTTAATAACCACTGATGCTGAATAAGAATAGTAAGAAATCTCTTATAGTTACCGACCGAGAGTCAGTCAGTCGTATTCAGTCACCCATCGGGAGCGGTCTTAGACAATATCTCCTTTCTGCCAATTCCTATAATTTAATTGTTTTTATTTTATTTTTATTGCTTAGATGGCTCAGACGAGCTCACAGCCCACCTGGTGTAAAGTGGTTACTGGAGCCCATGGACATCTACAACGTAAATGCGCCACCCACCTTGAGATATAAGTTCTAAGATCTCAGTATAGTTACAACGGCTGCCCCACCCTTTAAACCGAAACGCATTACTGCTTCACGGCAGAAATAGGCAGGGTGTTGGTACCTACCCGCGCGGACTCACAAGAGGTCCTACCACCAGTAAAATGTGTAATTAAACTAATAAAAGTGAAATCTCTTTTGCAAAATTATTTTTTAAAAACCTAATCGGGAGACTCCGCATAACAGAACGAGCACATACGAGAGTACTTAAATAATTGAAGTGAAACTTCCTTATCGGCGTTGGAAAAAAATTTACCGTCACGTTTTTCGGTTACGCGTCACTTTTTTCCGTTACGCGCCATCTTTTAATTAACGGCTGTATGTTCTGAAGTATGGATGCGCATTTGAGAAACCGACCTCATGTCTCAAGGTGGGTCACGGAATACATTTTGTAATTGCAATAATCCCAGGTAACCCACTTAATATCACGTGGACCGTGCTATTATTGTTATTACGTAAAATAATAGGAAGAAAAGTACCAGGGTATTATGATATCAAAGAGATGTATTATTATAACTTTACTCTGACGTACAGCCTTCTTTATTAATTAACGGCTGTATGTTCTGAAGTATGGATTCCGATTTGAGAAATTGACCTCATGTCTCCAGGTGGATTACGGAAATCATTTTGTAATTCCAATAATCTCAGGGAGCCCACTTAATAATATCACGTGGACCGTGCTATTTATTACTGTTATTACGTAAAATAATAGGAAGAAAAGTACCAGGGTATTATGATAGCAAAGAGATTTATTAATAATTAACGGCGGTATGTTCTGAAGCATGGTTTCGGATTTGAGAAATCGACCTCATGTCTCAAGGTGGGTCAAACTTCACGAACCTCAGGAACCCCATTTAACACCACGTGGACCGTGCTATTATTATTAATTTATAGGAAGAAAAGTACCAGGGTATTATGATATCAAAGAGATGTATTATTAAAATGCTGTAATAATCTTAGTAGCAAAAAGGTAAAGTGAAATAATTGTATTATTTGTATTCATGTCTATGATAATAAAATCCTTTTGTTTAAACTTTATCTAATTTAACTTTATTTAACCAATTTCTAGAAAGTTGCATGTAGATCATTTTTCGAAAAATAAGGCCATAAACAAGTTTCACTTCTTACGTGTGTACACTAGTACACGCACACATTTTTTTTGTTGACTTAACTTTTGTTAGTCTGTTTGAAAGCTAATCTATCATGGAGAGCTATCGCTAACGGATTTTGAAGTTTCCCGAAGGATTCGCCGCGGCATCTCAGACTAGAATAACTCCCAAATAACTCTAATGTCGATCCTTCATCCATCAGAAATGGGAAAACTTATTGAGATGTCCGTATTATTCTATCAGTGTGGTTCAGATGCGGTATCGAAAAACTTTGATCTCAGAGAAGTTATGACTTACAGTAATGTAACTGATAATTTTGCTCTATTGAATACTCTTGTAAGCTATTATATTAGAATATACTGCTAGAGAATCGATAATATTCAAAGCCCCCGACACACTAAATTTTGTAGAGTGTTGACAAAAAAAAATCATTCAAAAATACCATACATATTTTCCCAGATTTAGCCTAACTATAAAATTATATTTTATTCAATGGGCACATCATAGCTAGCCTCTAGTTTAGAAAAAGTTTCTAGACGGATCTTCTCAGCAGGTCGTGAATCCGATCCGGTAGTAAATTTATTCGCGAAGCAGCTGCTCTTGAGTTGCTAGGTCTCCTTTGGAAGAGTTCGGGCAGCTGTTAGCTAATCTCACTCCTCCTGGCTAAGCCTTTGCTCAAACATGTGTCCCGGTGAAACTGGAAAGGCCTCTGGGCCACCAGTAATCTCTCATTCATAAAAAGTCTACTCGACATTACTAGGTTATCTAGGCAAAATATTTCGATTTTAAAATAAACATTACATTACGTTTTATGTCTGTATAAGATGATTAATGTATAATATTTGATCGAATTCATTTAACCTAAATAATAAAGGTAAATACATGCTTTATATTATATATAGTAGCAACCTGCCCTCGCTTCGCTTCGGAAACATTAAATTTTATTATTGATAGCTGATGTTACCCCCGCGATGTTACCCGCGGTTATTGTTGTACTGCGGGTGACGCCGCAGAGCGAAGCTAGTCTAAAAAAAGTAGCCTGAGTCACTCCTTATATCATCAGCTACCTAGTGAAAGTCTCGTCCAGCCGTTCCAGAGATTAATCGGAACAGACAGACAAAAATTGTAAAATATGTTATTTTGGTGTATGTACTGTATATATCTTCATATCATTATGCATGTAGTAAAAAGCGGTTATTTCAATATTACAAACAGATACTCCAATTTTATTTATTTGTATAGATTATAAGAGATACTTTAATTTACTCCATTTGCCTATATATACTCAATGACCGTGAAACCTTTTTTTTCCTTTTCGTAAAGTACATTATGTAGTATGTACGGCTTGTCATTAGCTATAGAGTTTGAGAGTAAGCTCCAAAAGCTAGTATGACAATACTCCTATCGTAAGGCAAAGGACCCTATCATAGAAAATGGGTTCCTAGCCCGGAATTCCTTAGCTTTGTTTCTGAATGAACTGTTTCGATAAATTCAAATAAATTGTAGGCTGCTATAAAAATTGCCAATAAATCGTGTTTAACTGTCCAATAAATAGCTGTTAATTAAAGACGTAACGTTTAGCAGTAGTTTGGTTCAATTAGACGATCGTTAAGGAAATAAAACGGGGTAACAATTCGATGGCATCAAAAGGGGGTAAATCAAGAAACGAAATATAATATTTGTAAGTAATGTAGTTATGGTTTAGCGACAATATCGAGGGGTGAAAGACTGGTTGGGCTAAGCAACATTTTTGTAACTTTTCAAGAGAGCCATTCGAAGTTTAAAATTTGGAAAAAATATCATAAAAAAAAAACTTTACCTGTGGTAGGACTTCTTGAGGCCGCACGGGCAGGTGCCACCACCCTGCCTATTTCTGCCGTAAAAAAATTATGCGTTTCAGTTTGAAGGGTGGGGTAGCCGTTTTAACTAACTATACTAAGACCTTAGAACTTATATTTCAAGGTGGGTGGCGTATTTACGTTGTAGATGTCTATGGGCTTCAGTAACCACTTAACACCAAGTGGGCTGTGAGCTCGTCCACCCATCTAAGCAATAAAAAAAAAACAGTTGTTAAAATCACAGTTCTGTTAAGGCTTACTTCTTAGTTTGCTAGTTAGCTACCTTATACTTGGTTAAATTTGAAGACGTCTGGTATGTGACACATTTGGCTACGAACGGCAGTGTCTCATACTGAACGACCTCATTTACGTTGTGATCTATTTGCTTCATTTTCCAAACGAATCCTAAATAACCATGAGAATTACTTAATTCCTAAATAATATCTTAATCGTAGCAATCGAACCTGTAAAGTTTCATGAAGCTTATTATCTAGAAAATACGCTCGTTAAAAGATAAAGCGCTGTTTATTATTGACAGCACTCGATCCAATATTTCGTGACAATGAAACAAAATTGGAGATCGGTATTATATTTGGTTTATTTAAGCGTACCAGCGTTTGTTATTGCTGTTTGAGTTTGATTTGAGTGAGTTTTATTAAAGCTTAGTTATTGTACGCAAAAAGTCAAAATTGTAGCTTTTTTTATATTGCTTAGATGGGTGGACGAGCTCACGGCCCAGCTGGTTAAGTGGTTACTGGAGCCCATAGACATCCACAACGTAAATGCACCACCCACCTTGAGATATAAGTTCTAAGATCTCAGTATAGTTACAACGGCTACCCTACCCTTCAAACCGAAACGAATTACTGCTTCACGGCAGAAATAGGCAGGGCGGTGGTACCTACCCGCGCGGACTCACAAGAGGTCCTACCACCAGTCAAGTAGAAGCTTACTGAATCAAAGTGTAAATAGTTGTTGTTAAATGCGTGCTAGCTGTGATGCCCTCAAAGTAATATATTTAAGTATCTTCACTGAATCTGACCGATTGGCACATTGTTTAGTAAGCAACACAGACGATTCAACATTCGAAATTCGAAATCGACTCTAATTCACATTCTTCTCTGCCTTTGTAAAATATTGTTTGAATCCTAAAATTTTTATCTAGTGTGGCAATTAAATATACCTAAATAATTAAATATAGTCCACTATATCATTAACGTCTGTACAAATTCGAACAATGTGTAATAGCGTTGTGAAACAAAAACTCCGAAAATACGAGACTAATTTCTATAGTCTAGTTTTTTTTTGTTTACTGACTATCGGGACTCTAATAAATCAATCACTACGTAAATGCCGCCGTCTAAGGTCTAAGTCTCAATTGTTTAGTATAGAGACTTATTTTATATGGTAATAGGTGTGCATTTTGTAGCCAGCATCTCTAACATTTGCTAAGTCCGTGATTTGTATTTTTTTTTTTTTCCACAGTAGAATCGCCGGATCCCCGCTCGCGCGGCTGGTGGGGTATGTGGGAGTTAAACCTCACTAAAAACTGCTGCCGCTCACAACCGGCGCCCTACCTCGGACCGGGCCGGAGCCCAGTCGGGGCTATTGAAACGGCGGGACAGGGTTGACGCAGAGCACATTACATCCGTCCCACCGTCCCACGGACGCCGGACCGGCGGCCGCCAGCGACACGACCACCGGTTCCCTCGTTCAGCGGGCCGAGAGCCCGCTTTGATGGCGCCGCGTTACACTTTCCCCCAGAGCGGTCGGGGGAACGCGGTCTACCATCACCCGGCTTCCTACTGCGGGTGAGCGTGCAAAGCACGCCACCCCACGACTGGGTCTCTCCCCGCACAAAACGGGTGGGACCCCTAGCTCTTAGGGGGCCAGGTCACGGATACGACCCCGGTCCCGACCCCCTGCTCGGCGGCGGCGGGTTTCTGCGTAGTGAGGAGAGCTTTGCCTCACTTGCCCCGCCGCCTCCTTCTGCGAGATGGTGCACTCGCAGAAGTCGAGCATAGCCTTCCAGGACTCATCGCCGCCAAGCATCGATGCCACGACGCCAGGCAGCGACAAGTCAGGTCCTATCTTTGCGACCAGGACACGGCGCTGCACCTCCCAAGCGGGGCAGACAGCGAGCGTATGCTCCGCCGTGTCCAGATCGTGTCCATAATGGTGACACCTCGTCGTTGGCTCAGCCCCTATCCGGCGCAGGTACTTCCCAAAGCATCCGTGCCCGGTCAGCACCTGCACCAGACGAAAGGTGAGACGTCCTTCGCCAAGATGCACCCAGTCATCAAAGACTGGGTAAACCGCCTCGACGGTCCGTAGCCCCCACGTGGGGTTGGCCAATCGCCTCGACCACGACTCGAGCACGGACCGCCGAGAATGGGCCTTCCGCGCCCGCAGCTCACTTTCGGGGAGACGCGCCACGCCCCGAGCACGAAGCTCGCTGCGCCACCGATAGTCGGCAGCGAGCGACTCCGCCTCCAGCTCCCATGGCGGCGTCCCCGCCAACACACACGCCGCCTCGAAGGAGACGGTGCGATATCCGCGGATGACCCTGATGGCAACGGTGCGCTGCGGCCGGCGCAGGAACCGAGCCATAGTGGCCCGGTTTCGCGGCTCAGCCCATACAGGTGCACCGTACAGGGCCATCGATCGCACCACCCCCGCGTAGAGGCGGCGCACAACCTGATCCGGTCCCCCAATATTCGGGAGCAGCCGGCTCAAAGAACCGGCCGTCCTCATCAATCGGGTGACCAGCTCCGCAAAGTGAGCACGAAAAGCCCACCGGCTGTCCAACACGAGGTCGAGGTACTTCAACTGCACCCCGACCCCTATCCGGACGCCTCCAACCACGATGTGGGCGTCAACGGGTGGCGCCCCCCGCGGCCCGTGAAACCACAGAGCCTCGGATTTACTGAGCGCCACGTCGAGACCCAGCCTCTTTATCCTTCCGACGACGAGGGCCACCCCCGCTGTGGCGAGACGGGCAGACTCTCTATAATCATTCCCCCGGGCCACGACCAACGTGGCCCGGGAGGAGAGCACCCCTCAGCACCCAGTCGTACCCGATATTCCACAAGAGGGGGCCGAGAACCGACCCCTGCGGAACACCACGCACGACCGGAAAACGATGAAGGGTCCCACCGTACCTGGTACATACGACCGACCTGGCCCCCAAATAGGACCCAACCAGCCGGCGGAGGTAGAGGGGCACTCCATGCCTCTCCAGTGCCCCTCCTATCACGGTCCAGGGCAGGGTGTTAAATGCGTTAGCGATGTCAAGAGACACCGCCAGCGCCACCCCACCCCGAGAAACGGCCTCGTCCGAGAGGGACCGCACGCGAAGAATTGCATCCACGGTCGAACGGCCCGGAAGCCGCACTGCTCCGCCGACAGGTCAGGCCCCACCCCGACCGTGATTTGTATAGTACAATATTAGTCTTTAACCGGCCGTGTCTTTTCACTATGTTGAGGACCCTAACGTTTCAGTAGCCAATACTACGGTTTTTATTTCCAAATAAAGGCTGATGTAAACACATTTGACAAGCCAATTAATATAAGCAATTTATAGTACATACATATTATTCTTGAAAAAGATTATCTTTTTTTTTCCTACCTAAGCTTGAGCGGCTATTTTAGCGTAACCTTGGCTAGTAGGTGTCTCACGGGACTCAAACCGGAGTGATGCTAACACTGACCCTAGCAAGAGCAGTGCTTCGCAGAATCTACCACCGGATTGGAAACGCGATCCACTGAGAAGATCCGGCGGGAAACTCAGTAGGCTGTGTCTATGGGTTAATTCGCTCGTCGAGCCCTTTGTCGCAAGTGACGGGTTCGACGAGGACGGTGACCAGTGCTTGTGGTACCTAAAAGCACCGTTAATGGATCGGGAGGATCCGTTATGACGTGCTTTGGGCGACGTCGACTGTTTACTATTCGGTCTACAGGATCGGGTATGGTAGATTGTCAGTAAATGGGTCCTTAATGGATGAAATTAAATTAAGTCCAATTTACGAACAGCTAAGAGAGCTTCAAAAACATTTTTTTCTTGTCTTTTCCCAAAGTGCTGTCTTAAGAAGCCTGTGGTCGCCTATTATCTATATCTATACTAATATTATAAAGAGGAAAGATTTGTTTGTTTGTTTGTTTCGAATAGGCTCCGAAACTACTGGACCGATTTGAAAAATTCTTTTTCCATTAGAAGCCGACATTGTCCCTGATGAACATAGGCTACTTTAAAAAAAAAAAAAAAATATTTTTTTGGTTTCATGTGTGTTTTAATGTTTCCGAAGCGAAGCGAGGGCGGGTCGCTAGTTAATAATATATCGGATATTTATTAATATATATCGGATTTTGTACGTGCTATAATTAGTCGTGGCCTAAAGGATAAGACGTCCGGTGCATTCGTGTGTAGCGATGCACCGGTGTTCGAATCCCGCAGGCGGGTACCAATTTTTCTAATGAAATACGTACTCAACAAATGTTCACGATTGACTTCCACGGTGAAGGAATAACATCGTGTAATAAAAATCAAACCCGCAAAATTATAATTTGCGTAATCACTGGTGGTAGGACCTCTTGGGAGTCCGCACGGGTAGGTGCCACCACCCCGCCTATTTCCGCTGTGAAGCAGTAATGCGTTTCGGTTCGAAGGGTGGGGTAGCCGTTGTGACTATACTGAGACCTTAGAACTTATATCTCATGGTGGGTGGCGCATTTACGTTGTAGATGTCTATGGGCTCCAGTAACCACTTAACACCAGGTGGGCTGTGAGCTCGTCCACCAATATAAGCAATAAAAAAAAAAAAATCTTAAGAAAGCCTACCAACAATGGACAGCTTCATATAAACTTCGTTTTCTAGTTCAGGTGTCATTATAGACCATTGAACGGAGATGGGTGCCGTGTTGCAAATTGACTACGCCTCATTTGGCCACTAAGACCTGTGCACCAGATGTTCCGCTCATAACTGAGATTATCGAATAGTATATTATGATATAGGAGTTTAAGAAAACTATGGTCACGATCAACAGCGTATCCTAATTCAATGTCTAAGAATTCCGCTTTGGATTCAACCGTAAACATTGTTCCTGCAATAATTCAAATAGGTATTTTAAAATTCTCCGCTTACAATTAAAATAGTTAAATTTTGTAGGACATATTGTGAGTCAGTGTTGTATGTATACATATCGACGCTTGAAAGGTAAACGTGACTAAGCGACAATAACTGCTTTATACATAAATGATAGGCAATAATCATATTCGATGCGCAAAAAATATATATTTCTAGGTCTATTAAGATAATTTCAATCCTACAGCTAGATTCGTTAAAATAGACTTTTTTTTCAGGTATTTCAACTTTAAATTCGTCTACTGTAAAGTTCACACATTGTCGCTTAGTCACGTTTGCCTTTCAAGCGTCGATATGCACGACCATCCTGCCCGTTTTCGTAGATACCGCAGAGCAGTTTTCGAGGAATAATGAATGTCTTATAGGTATGTACACACATACATAATTATTATATCAATTGTTTTTAGTTATTTTTTTCATTAAATACATATTTTTATTTAATATATTTACTGCTATTGTAAAACCACAATTACAGCGAATTCGAAGGGAATTCCGAAACGAATATATCATGTGTTGGTTACACAGATAAAAACTGATAGTGGTCGAATGTTTGAATGTGAGGAATATTTATAGTTTTACTTGCTCCGATTTGCAAATTTTCTTTCAATATCATTTTACAAATCTCGCAAGATTTTCTTACGCATAGAAAGGTGAACGTGCTCACGGCCCTCCTGGTGCTAAGCGTTACCCACGGACAACATATTATTATACGAATGCCACCTCCCATCTTGAGACTCGAAGTCTGTGTCTGAACTGTATAGCAATTACGCAAATTTTATAATTATATAATTTTTATTTTTATAACAAGATGCTATTCTTTCATCGTAGAAGTCATGTCTGTGTCATCATCATCAAATCGAGGAGTATTTGTTTATAATATTTTTAATTAAAATTAACATACTTTTACAGTAAAATCTTGCGGTTTTTCATTTAATTTTATTAATTCTGAAGTTATTCGGATACTTCACAATTTTCTTAGACACGGACAATTTTGGCGAGTTGTGGACGTAATTGAATTATCAATTGATTAAATTACAATTATGTCTATGAGTCGCGTAATCCGAAGCAAATATACTATACAAAAAAAGACGTCAGTTTAAATATTGAATGAATTGTTATTTCCAAATCAAATAGTACTTGATAATAAATATTCAGCTGGAGCCTCAAGATATATGTACATAGATCCAATAATACATTTATGTGATCTTGGGAAATCATACACAACTTTCATTGGCTTGCCCTATGTCTGTGTATACACATGTAAAGAAATATTTTAATTTAATTTGAACAAATTTCACGACGTTCGTTTAACTTGAGAACACTTTTTGAACCAATAACGATAGAACAATTTTATTTCATTGGCCCAATATCTTGACTAGGGAATCTGGAATTAAGTCTGCATTTCTATCAAAACGACTTATTTAAGTATTTCAATTCTTATTTTTTTCTTGCCCTTTTAGGCAGACGAGCATACGGCCCACCTGATGGTGAGTAGTTACCGTCGCCCATGGACTTCAGCAATGCCAGGGGCAGAGCCAAGCCGCTGCCTACCTCTTAATACTCTCCACAAGCCTCGTTTGAAGAAGGACATGTCATAGCGCTCGGGAAACATCGTGGAATTCATCATAAGCTCACATAGATCCACTACTGTATACAGGCTTTTTCCAAGTTTCACTACAATTCTGCTCTCATCCGGCGGATTCTCGCGATCTTCAACAGGTCGTCAGTGCAAATTGTGGAAGGTCTTCCCACACTTCGTCTTCCGGTGTATGGTGGCCAATTGAATTTTTTTTTGGCCAAAACGGCTAAATGTCAAAGTTCAAATCAAGAAAAGCAAAGTGCCAAAGGCTTACGAGTAATGACCCTCACTCATTGCCACTTCAATCAAGGGTATGTCTGTTATCACGGTTCTCCTGCGAATCTCCTCATTCTTGATTCAATCTTGCAGAGAAACTCCGAGCATAGCCCTCTTAATTTCTCTTTGGGTGACTATGGTCATTTTAGTAGTCCTAATGAGCCTTCATTGTCTGCTTGTGAGTATTTAAATTTATTTTTTATTAAATTCATTCCGCACTTAGCATTTGTGTAATCGAAAGCTGCGCGACAATAACAAAACTGTACATGACATCGATTCTGTAAATTTGTAAACTTGACTACGTAATAACCAGTGGTAAAGCATATTGTACGCCCTGGTACTTAATCTGACCTATTTCTGCTGAAATTATCCGAATTGTCCCTAAATACATACATATTGTTGTTGATACATCCTCAGATCTAGGCGTTCATGCGTCAGAAAAATTCCTTACAAATATAAATTTTAAACTCCCGTCACTAGTTCTCTAATTTTTTTATTGTTAACACCGTTTTTTTTTTAAATAATTACGAAGATCTCTTTGTGAAAATATCAAATTCGCAAATGCATACAAATGAATAAATAATAGGTAAATATTTTATTATCTAAACTATTTCATTTTATTTACTATCTGCATATGACCACTGCAAGTATCGTGTAGTTTGTGGTGACTATATGATAAGAGGTGGATAGAAAGGAAAATAATTTTGAAAAACAGTATAAAAAGCTAGTGTTTGGTTTATTTTTCTCATTACATTGTGGCGCTCGCTGGAAAAGACGTTATTTTCTTTCGGAGTAAGTTGCTATTTGCATTTCAATAAACTAATACACTACATATTTAAGGCTACGGAGCAGTGTGTTTTATACTCCTTTAGCGTCAACATTCTCACATCATCTTTGACCTATAGTAAAATATAACCTAATTTGTTTCAGGCAATTGAATCTAACAGGAATATTGAAGACCTAATCAATATGAGTGGTCTACGATCCGTTCAGGTAGTCAATGTGAATGACAATCACAATTATGTGCTTGAAGATAACACACTCCAGAGAATTTTACTGCGTGAGGATGTAAAAGATCTGCCGCTGGTGGTGGTTAGCGTAGCGGGCGCCTACCGTGGAGGAAAGTCCTTCTTGCTAAGCTACTTCCTCCGCTACCTCAACTCACCGGTATTTATCACTTTATCTTTATTTTTTAATAAAAATTATAATTAGATTGTTGAATATCATTTGTCGTTATTGTTTTGAATTTTTTCGAATATATTGAAGATGCTTGTCCAAAAGAGGAGTTAAAATCAAATGCTACTGTGAATTCAGGCTAAAAACTTATTTTACAAAAAAAACTAAAAGTTCAGCTTCTTGTTGTCGTAGACGGAAAAGCGAAACGAAAATGGCGACTGGTTGGGGAACGAAACAGACCCTTTAATCGGATTCAGCTGGAAGGGAGGATCTGAAAGGCATACTACGGGCATACTAATGTATCCGGAGCCATTTATCACCACTACAGCTGCAGGAGAAAAGGTCAGCTTGTTTAATGTGTATAATGATTATAAAGTTCAAAAACATAAGAATTTGCATGGCCACACTTGGACCTAATGTTTTCCTTCGACTCACTTTACGCGGTTATATGAATGATGGTCACTTCGAAAATCATTTGACCTTAAATTGGAAAAAGTTTAGAGCTCAATGAAGGGAAAATAATAATAAAAGATGAGGACTCGTAAAACACTTTGGAGATAGAGGCCGTATGAGTGATTTTCCTATGTGAGTGGTTAAAATAATAATAGTAACAAACCGGGAACAAGTCATATACCGTCATCTGACTCCAATTTAGGTCATCCTGCACTATGATACACACATATTGGTGCCACGAGTCTACCCTGCCTATTTCTGTCATAAAGCAGCCGATCTTTTCAGTTTTATGTGTGTTATGTATGTTAATTCATGTTCCAAGCTGGCTGCATCTTCCACCAATATAAGCAACGAGCTCACGGCCCACCTGATGTTAAGTGGTCACCGAAGCCTATAGAGATCTACAACGTAAATGCCGCCACCTACCTTGAGATATGAATTCTAACGTCTCAGTATAGTACAAACTGAAACGCATTTCTGCTTCACGGAAAGCAGGGTGGTGGTTGGTATCTATCCATGCTGAATCACAAGAGGTCCTACCACCAGTAATACATCAAAACAGGGAGCACACAAGCCTGTTCATCACATGAATGTTTGCCCGGTGTGGCAATCCAACTCACGACCCTCAGTCCGGATGTAAGAGGCACTAGCTACAGCAGAACCGAGTCAGTCAATTTTACCGGCTATAATTTTTAAACAGTCTGGAGCCATATACTCTCCTTTTTTACAATCTAGGTTTAAATTTAATTGATGGTATAGAGCGGTGTTTCCCAATAGGGGGCCCACGCCCCACAAAGGGGAAATTTGATAATTAAGGGGGGCAATCGTACTAAATTAATATGAAAATGTGTATTAAAATTATTTTGAATTAGAATTTTAGTTTTTTATTATACGTTTTGAAATATTACTTACTGTGTTTTGATAACAATTTCATAGTGATTATTTCCCAAAAGCCCCCCATTTATGTATCTTAAATAATCAAATCAATATTTTACTGTTTAAAAATTATCTATAGGGGCAAAAAAATAATTAAAAATGTTACATCGGTGAATGGCACAAAAAAGGTTGGAAAACTCTGGTATAGAGTAATGTTTAAATTTGACTAAGAATTTTGACCTATTTACCTAAGATTTGAAAAGTACATTTCTTTTCTTTGACAGGTGGCAGTGCTGTTAATGGATACACAAGGCACCTTCGACTCCAGCAGCACAGTGCGAGATTGCTCCATAATATTTGCGCTCTCTACCCTAATATCGTCCGTTCAGATCTATAATCTCAAAGAGAATCTTCAAGAGGACGATCTTCAATACTTACAGGTAGATTTCAATACTCGGCTCATATCAAGTATTATTTTATTTTCTCAACGCAACAATTCAATTCAATGAATCGTTTCAGTTATTTACCGAGTACGGGAAACTACTTAAAAACGAAGACGGCTCCAAAGCGTTTCAGATGCTAATGTTCCTTATCAGAGATTGGCCTTACTATTATGAACATGCTTTCGGTGCCAAAGGAGGTGAAGAGCTATTAAAAAAGAGACTTGAAGTAAGTACAATAGAAGTTTAATGAATACTAGCTGGCCCGGCAAACGTTGTTTTGCCATATAAATTATTTCTAGGGAAGATAAATAACCTAGATACCAACTGCAGTGCCATCTGCCGGGCTGATTTGTAAATCTAAACCAATCTCGAATCCACCCGAAGGTACACAGAAACTTTCATTGAAATCGGTCCAGCCGCTTAGAAGGAGTTCAGTTGCAAACACACGCACAGAATATATATATATATATATAAACGTTTGAAGCCACTGCTTCCCAATATATTATGTGTGTATATAAGAACGTAAAGGAAATATTTTTATATTTCCTGTTATAACGTGTCTGTGTCTGAGGGTGCCCCTGGGTATGCCGATGTTACATGAGGCCCAGTCGCGTCACTCCCCAAAAGGTGGTCTATGAGTCTGGTAAATGGACTTTGGTAAATTAAAGAATATAATCACCTCGCAGCTCAAGAGATGTTACACGAAAGAGCTTTGACAAAGTGAACTTTTCCTTTTATATTATTAATGTGTCGTTTCTCGAAGATTCTGCATGTTAGTGATGTGCAAAGTCTGTCATTGAACAACATACAAAATTGCACAGTCACGACATGCAGTGTCGAGTATGCGAACTTTAAAATCAGATTCTCCACATTGCGCCACGTACAAACGCTAGATGGCGTTAATTTAAAAAAAAATGAAATTAAACTTTCTGGCGTTACACTGTGTGTAAAAAATACAACACGGAATAGGGCTAGCGTAAAATTTGAGTGTTAATTGAACAATTATCTTTTTAGATTACAGATAAAATGCCAAAAGAGCTATGTGACCTCCGGGAACATATTCGTTCTTGCTTCGATAAGGTTTCATGTTTCCTTATGCCTCACCCCGGTTTCAAAGTTTCGAATCCAAGCTACAACGGAAACTTTTCTGGTAAAATAAATTTATTTTATTATAAATTGCTAACATAATTCTGAATTAATTTGTAAAATAACAGCATCACAATATGTGTACTGGCACTTCAAACAAAAGGTAATAATCGTATTTTCTCATCGTCATTCCTTATTACTAGAATCCTTGTCCTTTGTTACGCTAACGAGCAGGATGATAGTACCTTTAGTTCGCTCACATAAAGCCTTACAACCAGCAAATACCTAGTCAGGTCATAAGTATTGTCACACAGTAAAAACTTTTCTTTTAGAATGCTGGCCACAAAAAAGTTTATTGAATTCGAATTTCGAATTGTTCATGAAAATAAAAATGTATACTTTTAGAATTTTACTCATTTTTAAATATGGAGTGGACGCTTAAAGAAGACCGTGTTGCAGTTATTACGTTGCATCGTTGCGGTTACGCGCCAATTCAAATTTTTAACATACTGAAAAATTTTAATATAACCAAAAGATTCGTTTATCGTACCATCAAACGATACAATGAAGACTCTAGTGTAGATGACAGGTCAAGAAGTGGTCGCCCTCGGTCTGTTAGGACTCCAGCAGTGATAAAAGCTGTGAAGGCGCGAATTCAAAGAAATCCCAAACGTAAGCAGAAACTGTTGGCCCTTCAGATGGGGTTAAGCAGAACCACGGTGAAAAGGGTGTTAAATGAAGACTTAGGGCTTCGGGCATATTGAAGAAAAACAGGACATCGTTTGAATGCTCGTCTAATGGACCTGAGACTGAAGAGATGCCGCGCTTTGTTGAAGCGGTACGCGAGAAAAAAATATCGGGAAATTCTTTTTTCGGATGAAAAAATTTTTACCGTAGAAGAGAGCTACAATAAATAAAATGATAAGGTGTACGCACACAGTAGTGAAGAAGCGAGCAACCGTATTCCGCGTGTCCAACGAGGTAATTTTCCATCCTCGCTCATGGTATGGTTGGGAGTTTCTTATTGGGGCTTAACAGAGGTACATTTTTGTGAGAAAGGTGTAAAAACAAATGCAGTTGTGTATCAAAATACAGTCCTCACGAACCTTGTGGAACCCGTTTCTCATACCATGTTCAATAACAGGCACTGGGTATTCCAACAAGATTCGGCGCCAGCTCATAGAGCGAAGAGCACACAAGACTGGCTGGCGGCGCGTGAAATCGACTTCATCCGGCACGAAGACTGGCCCTCCCCCAGTCCAGATTTGAATCCGTTAGATTACAAGATATGGCAACACTTGGAGGAAAAGGCGTGCTCAAAGCCTTATCCCAATTTGGAGTCACTCGAGACATCCTTGATTAAGGCAGCCGCCGATATTGACATGGATCTCGTTCGTGCTGCGATAGACGACTGGCCGCGCAGATTGAAGGCCTGTATTCAAAATAACGGAGGTCATTTTGAATAAACTTTAGTGTCATAAGAATCTATGTTTTGTTAAGTTCATTTTGGTATATGAATGGTTACATAATGAATAAACTTGTTTCAATTATTTTACATTAAGCATGTGACAGAATTTATGACCTGACTAGGTATGTATTATGATTTAGTGTTGTCAATTGGTAATGTTTCACATATTGAAAAGTCCGCTTAATACGGTGAATACCTGGATGTCAATTCATCGCTAAGTTCATGTGTTCAACAACAAATCTCCCTTATATCTTTACAACTACAATTTTTACGTAGTTGTAAAAGAATAAAAAGTGCTTCCGTTAATTATGTGGAAAGATGTCGTAATTAATATATAAAAGAACGACATTGTAATTATCTAAAAGCCGGGAGACATCACGACACAAAAGAGAGTGACTGTAAAACATTATTGATTCCACAATGCAAGGATGCTTGGTTTTTAATCAACACAGCCAATCAATTCTTATTTCGTATGTGCTGTTACGATATCTGTAACACGAGGAAATCTTCACTCTAGCTTATTCAATGTTAAACGATCAACAACAAATTTAATTTTATGGTGAATAATTTAACTGTTATTATTTTTTGGAAACTCACCAATGAACGTTCACTGTGTTGTCCACAGAGCTTTCGACAGAATTCAGAAACGCTCTTAAAGAGCTTGTACCGTCTATATTTGCGCCTGAAAATTTGAATATAAAAAAGATAAATGGAGTTAAAGTAACATGCGCTGATATGTATACATATTTCCAAACTTATATGACTGCTTTCAACAGTGATTCTATGATAACTCCTAGCAGTATCTTCGAGGTAAGTGTGAATCTGAGCATCAAGACTGGAGGAGGCCTAACTTATGATAATGTCTAGCACATACGGCTAATATATTAAATAATGATTGCTCCTTTTTACTAAAAAAACATCACGAAATTTGAACATCAATCTCAGAGATTTTAAAATTACGATGGGCATGTTAATTACTAACGATCTGATGTCATAATGCACGACAGCTATCATACAATTCAAACCAAAACAAATCATTAATTCGCGGCAAAAATAAAAAGGATAATTCCAATACTTTACTGCTTGTAGCATCCACACCAGTAGAATCCACATCAGGATTTGAATCATGTCCGCCACTAGTTACTTAAAATAAGTAATAGCTAGTTGTGAATTACGGAGTAAGATATAAAAATAGTTTAAGTTACTGCTACTACCGACAAATTACCATGAAATGATTAGCAGGATGCGTCGGATTCTGAGAAGAAAGGCGAAAACTTAACTCCGCTGCCTATCTATAAATACTATCCTGCAAAAGACTGCAAAAGGTACATTTTGTCAGACTCGTCTCTCACCACGGCGCAAGTCCCGTGAAAATCTGATCCATAATGAAAAACATTATTGACATTACTCAACATCCTCAACCTGAAATATGTATCCAGGCCAGATCGCATCCTCGAAGTGATCCTGATAACATGGAACCTTAATAAAATATGTGATGTAACTGTCGCACCGCAACCTATTCACCCTATGCCCAAGAAGGATTACCGGTCCAAACCCACGCCACATGCCATACTAAATGCCATTTCCATCTATCATACTTCCATTTTTTTCCACACAGAAGAAGGCTGGATTGGACTTTCGATAATCTAGTTTTCGTGGATCGCTCGGAGATTCCAATTGAATCGCTCAGCTTACGAAGAGAGTTCGGTTCTCTCTGATTATTGTAACATGTACTCCTTGATGAATACTCTGATTTACTGTTTGAGATGTTCTCGTTATCTCGTTTTTACCGTCACACTGCCTGTCACAGTGTCAAAATTAATATAAACGTTCATTCATAGTACGTCTGCAGGCGTATTTTCTGCACATGCACATGTACATAAGTCGTCGTGGCCTAAAGGATAAGACGTCCGGTGCATTCGTGTTGAACGATGCACCGGTATTTCGAATTCCAGGCGGGTACCAATTTTTCAAATGAAATACGTACTCAACAAATGTTCACGATTGACTTCCACGGTGAAGGAATAACATCGTGTAATAAAAATGAAACCCGCAAAATTATAATTTGCGTAATTACTGGTGGTAGGACCCCTTGTGAGTCCGCACGGGTAGGTACCACCACCCTCCCTATTTCTACCATGAAGCAGTAACGCGTTCCGGTTTGAAGGGTGGGGAAGCCGTTGTAATCTCAAGGTGGGTGGCGCATTTACGTTGTAGATGTCCATGGGTATGATAGGATGGTAATCACTTAACGCCAGGTGGGCTGTGAGCTCGTCCAATCATCTAAGCAATAAAAAAAATGCTAACCGGCTTTGGAATGAACTTCTTATGTTTCCTGAATGCATCGTATTTTTTCAAACGAGGTTTGAGGGGGGTTTTGGTGGTAAGCAGCGACTAGGCAGCGCCCCTCTCATTGGTGCCGTTCATGAGTTACAGAGATCACTGACCATCTAGTGGATCGTGTGCTCATGTCTATGAATGCTATAAAATTATAAAAATAAGAGACAAGTAGAAACAATCAGTACATAGGTCAAGAAAGTCATGGTTCTGATAAGGTTCTTTATAATTTTAGAATACCAAGAGGGCGGCATTGATGGCAGCTATTCGGGAAGCTACCAGTAAGTACACGAAGATCATGGATGCTGCGTGCAATACCGACACGCCAAGTATGCCAGGTGAAGGAGTTCGTGTTACTCATAACCAAGCATTGGCTAAAGCAATCGAAGCGTTCAACAAAAAAGGGAAAATGGGCTCACAAAAAGAGATCGGTGCATACCTAACTCAATTAAAGCGTGTAAGTGTTTGGAACTTAACGATTATGAAAAAATTCATCCAATCGAAAACCGATAACTATGTAATATGTTCAATGTAACAAAATAAAGCCGTTGGTGTTTTCAGGATTTAGAAGATCAATTACCACGTTATGGCCTTATGAACGACGGCAAGTATCGGAAACTAGCATTCGAAGCAAAAGAAGTATTTGATAATACAGTCAAAGCAGTGCACGGTGAAAATTTATTTTGCTTGCATCCGAATGATGTAGAACCATTGTTCAATGAAGCCGTTTTAGCCGCTTCTACTTACTTTGATTCCAAAAGACAAAAAATTCCAAATGTCATTGATGAAGAAAAGAATAAATTCATCCAGGTCAGTACAATTCTATTCTATTTTATTGTTAAATTATTTAGAAAGTTATGTGCGGTTAACTTATAAGCAAAAAATACTTAAATGTCAAACTTATACGAGTAATTTTAGTTAATACATATTATACTTTAAGTATCTACCATTATTATCTATAGATTGCTGCCATCTAACAGGAAGGTCATTTATGCCTTTGCGATATAACTCTAGTGATCTAGATTCTAAAAACTGTGTGAAAGTATTTTGCACTGCCTCCTCGGAAGAAAACTTTTTATCACGTAGAAAATTGTCCAAATCACAAAAAATGGTAATCCGTTGGAGCAAGGTCTGGCGAATACGGAGGGTGACAATTGGTTTCTAATTGCAGTTAAAACGGTTTTTCGTGGTGTATGAGGTCTCGCGTTATAATGGAGCAATAATGGTGAAGATCGATTCATGAGTAGGGGCTGTTTCACTGCATGTTTTGCTATCATTGTTCGGAGTTCGGCACAGTAGACATATTCCATTATTGCTTGGCTAGATAGGAAAAAGCTATAGTGAATAATACCATACTGAGACCACCAAATAGTTACCATTACCTTTTTATTGGTAAGCTTTGCAGTAATTACGCAAATTATAATTTTTGCGGGTCTGATTTTTATTACACGATATTATTCCTTCACCGTGGGAGTCAATCGTGAACATTTGTTGAGTACGTATTTCATTAGAAAAATTGGTACCCGCCTGAGATTCGAACACCGGTGCATCGCTCAACACGAATGCACCGGACGTCTTATCCTTTAGGCCCGACGACTTCTATCGTATCTTCTATCTTCGTATCAGACGTCAGACATGAAATTGTATCTTCATGTTTTTCTCGAACTTCAATATTAAATTGAGGATTATTAGGTATACATACTAACTTGTATTATACAATCGTGAGTCCTCACAGTGGCTCGTAGATGTTATCAATATTTTAGACGTCTATGTCAGCTGTAACCTAACGCCGAAAACTCTTTTCAAATTTATTTTGAAGAAAGATAGGTGATAGCATTCAGGAAGCACCGTGGAAGGGGAGTCTTTTGCAGAGCAGTATGGTACTTGGTATAAATAATCTCTCGAAGGGTACTGTATGTGATGAGTATAATATAGTCGTTTCAGTTCTGGAGATGATACGTGATTGCGGTTTGCTTCAAACGATATGCGAAAATTCCATAAATTTGAAATTTATTCCTTTTTTATTATTTTCACAGTATTTAGGCAAAGAACTGAAGTGTCTCCAAGCATTAAATCTACAAAACAACAGACACGTTATAACTGAACTCAAGATGAACTTCTCTAGTTTCATGGAAGGCTTAGTCAACAAGGAACCTCCATTAGATGACAACGAATATGAAGCCAAGTACCAAGAAAGCTACAGAAAAGCCATTGAGACATTCGACCAGCGACGAAATAGGCCTACAGAATTTCCAGAAGATGTATTCAAACTATCTCTGATGCAGGTAATTTGAAATTTAGAAACCCATACTTTAAGTCAAAGCCTAATTAACTGCAATGAACAAAATGCAACTAGTATATTCGTGGTTCATAGAATTAAATTTATTATTATTTAAAGAAGGATATTTCGTATTCATTGCAGGAGGCAGGTAATAGGCGTAGTGATAAGTTATTACTTCTGTGAGCGAATTTAAAAATATACTTTTTTATTGTTCAGCTTAGCAATGTATTTTTAACTTGCAGCACATGGCAGCTCAATTTATTAACTTGCAAGCAATCAATAGAAGTAAAAATAGGAAACAATTCATGATGGCGTTGTCATTCTACACGAATCACATGAGTCTTTTCTGGGATCCCGATACATGCTGCTTACATCCAAACGACTTGGCAAACGAACATAAATTAGCATCAGAACAAGCGTTGAAACTATTTCACCCCGAATTGCCAGATGAGATGGAGAGAGAAATACTTAAACAGGTATTCATGTAATTAAAATTATTTTAAAATATATGTATTCTTCTCAAAACTTTAAAGAAATTAAACAATGATCTTTTTATAGTTCATCAAGTCGAAGTATGACGATCTGCGCGAACTGAACGATGCTGCGAATGAAACAGCTATTGCTACAGCTGTTAACGTGTATGTAGAAAAAATGGAGAAAGCCACAGAATTTAAGGGCTGGTGGATCCCAACTTTGGGGATTCCGTATCTTGTCAACCTGGCTAATAGATCTTCCTATCACGAGGAAGCCAAAGAAGCTGCTCTTCTTAATTTCTACTCGAATCGTCGCGATCGCATGAACAGCGCTCCCGATAAATACTACAATGAACTTATTAAGGTAAAGCAGAATATTTTTGTTGGGATAGATAGATGTACAAATATGTACAATATCGACTTCATACTGAGCGACTTACAGACTGTTCACAGAATATTTTGCGCCACTGCACACAGACTGTTAACAGAAACTGTTTATTGCTGGTGGTAGGACCTCTTGTGAGTCCGCATGGGTACATACCATCACCCTGCCTATTTCTGCCGTGAAGCAGTAATGCGTTTCGGTTTGAAGGGTGGGGCAGCCGTTGTAACTATACTTGAGACCTTAGAACTAATATCTCAAAGTGGGTGGCGCATTTACGTCGTAGATGTATGTCTATGGGCTCCAGTAACCACTTAACACCAGGTGGGCTGTGAGTTCGTTCATCCATCTAAACATTAAAAAAAAAAAACCTAAATGATTCACCGCAGGCAGCTGTCTACTTTATATATACGTATCTTAAAAATATCGTTTGAATTTGACCGTGGGATAAAATTGAGGGAACACGGGACGACGATTATTTTAGAAATTGAATAGTACAAATAAACAAAGTAGTTGAAGTTTAAAACATAACGAAACAAACCCTATAAATAATGGGTATCCTTACCACACCTCATACCGAAAGACTGATAGGTTCGTAATATATACATACGATTGTATTGAAATTAATCTGTTTATTAACTTACGCAGGAGATCAACTACGCTCGGATGAAATATTAAGATCTTCTTGCGAACCGGCTTCCAGTAATGACAACTTCTTCTTCATCTATCTTTTAATTTTTGAATTAATAAAATCAATCGTGAAATGAATCGAATCTTTTATTTGGGTTTATGCACTGACTGCTGTATTTTATTTTGTCTTTAACTGTTAAGACTATGAAAATTACCATTTTTGATAGCAAACAGTGATTCCATTTCAACCGATTAAAAAAACAATTGCGTAACCATTGTTACTTTAGATAACTCACATAATATTGTTACACACACAAATAGTCTATTATATGAAGTCGTCGCGGCCTAAAGGATAAGACATCCGGTGCATTCGTATCTTGCGATGCACAAATGTTCGAATCCGGCGGGCGGGTACGAATTTTTCTAATCAAATACGTACATAACAAATGTTCACGATTGACTTCCACGGTGAAGGAGTAACATCGTGTAGTAAAAATCAAACCCGCAATATTTTTATTTGCGTAATTACTGGTGGTAGGATGTCTTGTGAGTCGGCAGGGGTGGGTACCACCGTTCTGCCACAAATTACGACTGACTCGGTGGAGTAGAAGTTATCGCCTGTGATTGCCCGCATAACGGCCATGGGCTCTATTCCCATTCCAGAAAATATTTGCATGACATATATACGTTTACTGGAACGTATAATTCCCGAAAAAATCCTCCAGATTACAAGGTCGCGATGAACAATCACATGCCAAAAATCTATATTGACATACATTTGAATAGTTGATTTAACAACAACACACGATTTAGACACAACACTTTGAAACAATTTGGAAATAACTACCGGCTAATTCAATGAAATTATTATCAAATCTTCGCGTGCGTTCTACGAAATATTAAAATATCAAATTTTAAAATAACCAAGGAACAGCAAAATCAATTTTCCCATTAAACCTTTGTTTGTTTTGTAAGGCGGACTGCGGTTTTGTTTGAATTCAATTAAAATTTGATCCGGATTGATGCTTTGGTACAATACATTCTACGAGCTCTCGGACTATCTGGTATTAAGAGCTTACCGGCCACCAGAGAAAAGGTATACCAATATAAATACCACTAAGCATATGGGAACTCGAGATTCAAAACTCGAATGTCTTTAACATACTGCTTTGCGGAAAAAATACAAGTTGTTGATTTAGTTGGCACTAGATTTGTTGTTGGCGCTTCAGAAACGTTTTTTTTTGTTTTTACTTTTATGCTATGATAGTTGGCGTAAGAATTTGATATGCAGTTTCCACACCTACGTTATGATGATGTAGTGAAATTATAATATTTTTCATAAAAAAAATATATATTCCAAAGTCATGTTCAATTCCTGACGTTATTGCAATCGAAGCATTTATAACAGCGCATTGATTCTCAATTATATTTCCATCTCGTCTTAACACAAGGGAGCCGATGTTCGATATAACAAAAGACTAATTTCTTCGCGTGCTTTATTAATATTCCTCCCCTTTTTTCTCGTCTCGACAATTTTCGTAAATCGAATATCGATGAAAATAATGTGTTCCACGTGTTTCCGTTTTCAGTGAAATAGGTTTCGACAATGGGGTTATGTTGTGATGTGTATTGTGTTATCGAAATCACATTTGCATTGCTCAGATGATGCTAAGCTCGTACTAGATATGAACTCTAAATGTGCTTCTTATTCTTTCAGTACTCTTAAGTAATTAGAAAAATTGCAGTTTTCTTCTTAGCTACTATCCCAATTAAGTCTAGCCTCCCAATTAAGTCCTGCCCCTAATCTGCTTTTGACGTTACCGTATGCGTTCGCAACCTATGTGGTGATGACAGCAAACCTAGAATACTACCAATAGCTCAAAAGTGACGTAAAAGGCGTATAACTGATGTCCCTGAGAATGAGTAGCAGCATTCACTTAGCGTTCTTACATTAGGTGACCCACAAAAACATATAAAGCTTAAAGAAAAACAAAAAAACAAAACTCATCTATACTACTAATATTATAAAGCTAAAGAGTTTGTTTATTTGGTTGAACACTCTAATCTTAGGAACTACTGGTCCGATTTGAAAAGTTATTTTAGTGTTAGATAGCCCATTTATTGAGGAAGGCTATAGGCTATAAATTGTCCCGCTAAGGCCATTACTAGTGGAGCACTAATAAATAATGTTTCAAAATCAGGGTTTTTTCCCTTTTGAGAGTTTCCGCTGCGTGCGATGCGGAAATGGTTATAGTTTCGCTAAAATAATGTATGAAAGAACTATTCCCGTTTAAAAGTTCTGAAAAACAGTCCATGACAGCATTTGTCTATATTTTAAGGTTGGCTGACGATAACTTTTTTAAGCTAACCAAATTTGTTTTAAATAAAACATTATTTGTGAAGGTGTTTTTATATAGATGATATTAATCCTTATCCAAATAAATATATTATTCATTACAAGTATTTCAATTAAAAGAAATTTGCCCTTCACATCATTAGATACCTATGAGTATCTTAGAAGATATCGCAGTTTGACCATCTGCGTAAATGAAATCGCGAGTAAAATTAAGCGTTATCCCAAAGTAAATAGTCCACGCGGATGATTGCTCACTTTTTTTTTGCCAGGAGGAAATCACCGGACTTCCGCCCTCGACTGGGGATGGAGGGCGGGGCATGTCGGAGTTGAACCGACTAAAACCTCCTGTCGCTCAACAACCAGCATCCAAACCTCGCATGAGACAGAACTCATGAAAAGGCAAATGGAGGAAAGTGAAGCATTTAGTGCGGAGCACATCTCTCCCATCACCCTCCCCCTCGGGACGCCAACCGGCGGTCGTCGGCGCCATGACCACCAGCCCTCTCGGTCGGCAGGCTATCCGAAGCCCATACCCCCTAGATGGTGCCGGTTAGAATGGTCTATCCTACGGAATACCCCGCTGGGTCAGAACCAGCGTGAGTTGAGGATAGCCGGCCTTCCATCACCCGGATGCTCTTACGTAAGACGCATGCAGAGCAGCTTGCACGTCGTCTTCTTAGGACCCCTTCGCCGGTCCCCAGGCCGACATGTGAGGGAGACCCGAAACACTTAGAGGGCCAGGGCTTGGGCGAAATCCGCCTCCCTGGCCCCCGCTCGAAGGCGGCGGGCCTGTGCGTCTCTCACGCACCCCGCCGCCTCCTTCTGCAAGATGGTGCACTCGCAGAAGTCGATCATCGCCTTCCACGACTCGTCGTCACCGAGCATCGATACCACAACACTCGGCAACGACAAGTCGTTTCGTATTTTTGCGACGAGGACACGGCACCACCCCTCCCATTCGGGGCAGGCGACAAGCGTGTGCTCCGCCGTGTCCAAGTCACAACCACAATGGTGGCACTCTGCCGTCGGCTCGGCTCCGATCCGGTACAGGAACTCACCGAAGCAACCGTGCCCAGTGAGCACCTGATTGAGCCGGAAAGTGAGATGTCCTCTGGCACGATTCACCCAATTCACAAGAACCGGGCGAATCGCCTCGACGGTCCTACGACCAGCCGAGGGATCGGCCAGCCGCCTGGACCATGACTCCAGCAAGGACCGCCGAGATCGGGCCCTCCGCGCTCTGATCACACTGGGGCTGGGACGTGCCACGCCCCGGGCATGAAGGTCAGCCCGCCACTGATAGTCAGCAGACAGCGGGTCCGCCTCCAGGACCCAAGGTGGCGTCCCAGCCAATACACACGCCGCCTCGAAGAAGATGGTGCGATAGCCGCGGATGACCCTGACCGCGATGGTGCGTTGCGGCCGTTGCAGCAGCTTCGCTACCCCCACGACTAGGGACCGGCCCCACACGGGATGATTGCTCACTAAAGTAGAACTTGAGTACGATTTAATTATAAAAATTACCTATGGCGCTATCAAGCTGATAACATCTTGTTTGGCAGAGTTTGTAAATATTTGAGCTTTATGGTGCATTGGCAAATAGCCAGCGACAGCTTTCGGCCAGATAGTCTAAATACTCTTTTTGTTGCTGCTACTATATGGTAGATTTGTTGAATTAAGCTCGTAGTTCATAATAAGCCAAAGGTAATGGTAGTTTTTAATCTTAATTCTAAAATCTATATGGAGAATGTGGATGTTGTAATCAAATGTTGATCGTATTTCATATCTAAATGCTAAAATCGTTCATCAAACTTGGTCGGGAAATTCGTAAAGAGAAAAATGTGAAACGA
Organism: Bombyx mori; assembly: GCF_030269925.1. Taxonomy (NCBI): domain Eukaryota; kingdom Metazoa; phylum Arthropoda; class Insecta; order Lepidoptera; family Bombycidae; genus Bombyx; species Bombyx mori. The sequence goes on from NC_085111.1 coordinate 14,539,301, forward strand.
GACACAAGTTAAATTTCAAAAAGTTTAAATGAACACATTCGATACACAATGTATTGAATAGAAAATTCTCAATATAATTTATGCCAATAACATCGGGAACAGAAATAGGAATCTGTTCCAAATGGCGGTAAATTTGTTTAATTAAAGTTGGACGGTCGTTACTTCGAAGCATTGAAACCAGTACTCAAAGCGGCCCTAGTTAGATTTTAACTGGTGGTAGGACCTCTTGTGAGTCCGCACGGGTAGGTATCACCGCCCCGCCTGTTTCTGCCGTGAAGCAGTAATGCGTTTCGGTTTGAAGGGTGGGGCAGCCGTTATAACTATACTGAGACCTTAAAACTTATAACTCAAGGTGGGTGGCGAATTTACGTTGTAGATGTAAATTGTATAGCCTCCAGTAACCACTTAACACCAGGTGGGCTGTGAGCTCGTCCACACATTTAAGCAATAAAAATAAATAAATAAAATATCAAATTCGACCATTGTGCTTAGTGCGAGTTTTTTAACGTTCTCGATAGCGTAAAAGTTAATATTCATATTTGTAAGGAGTTGGAACTTTTGCCGATAAGGGCGCTATTCTAGAACGTTAAAAAACTCGCACTAAGCATACTGATGGAGCAGCCATCACACATTCATCGTAGCTGTGCATCAGCGTTACAGGCACAAATAGTTCCAAATAAAAACGGGAATGTTTTACTTTTAATTGAGTCGTAGGTAAGCTTTTTATTATCAATATTAAGTACCTTTTTGGTCCTGTTTTGAACGAATTGGCAAATAAACAAAATGTGCTAAAAAAATAAATTGGTAACACCTGTAACTAATTAATTAATAGGTTGGGGAAAAAGTCTTTTCGCATTATAGTATGTATGAACTTGTAATAAAATCTCTTTGGCTATACTATTTGCATCTGGCTGGTTTTGGTATCATTAAAAGTTTACATTTAAAAAAGATAATTCCAAATTCAAATTAAGAAAATGTGTGATTTTTATTTATTTTTTGTACTGTCAAGATGAGTGAATCTAATGAAGAAATTTGATACATTTTAAAATTTTACTACAAACTGGGTAAACATGCAACGCAAGCCGCGAAAAAAAATTGCGATGTTTACAGATCTAGTGCAGTGTCTGTGAGGGTAGCGTAAATTTGGTTTAAGCTTTTTCAATCCGGAAATTTTGATGTCAAAGATGCACGTCGCTCTGATCGCCCTATTACGGACAAAATCGAAGCCATTTTTTAAAAAGTGGAGCAAGTCCGGCATATCAGTAGTTACGACTTAGCTGAAGAACTGGGAATTGATCACAAAACAGTTTTGGCGCGTCTGAAAAACGTTGGGTACACAAAAAAGCTCGATGTTTGGGTATCTCACGAGCTCACTGAATGAAACCTTATGAACCGTGTACTCATTTGTGGTTCTTTATTACGACGTAATGAAACCGAACCATTTTTGTAGAAGCTGATAATTGGTGATGAAAAGTGGATCACGTACTGAGAACAACTGATGAGATTAAAGCAAGACGTTGAGAGAAAGCGGCCGGAATTAATCAACAGAAGGGGTGAGGTTTTTCATCATGATAACGCTAGACCTCACACATTTTTAGCCACTCATGATATCACTGGTGGTAGGACCTCTTGGGAGTCCGCACGGGTAGGTACCACCACCCCGCCTATTTCCGCCGTGAAGCAGTAATGCGTTTCGGTTCGAAGGGTGGGGTAGCCGTTGTAACTATACTGAGACCTTAGAACTTATATCTCATGGTGGGTGGCGCATTTACGTTGTAGATGTCTATGGGCTCCAGTAACCACTTAACACCAGGTGGGCTGTGAGCTCGTCCACCCATCTAAGCAATAAAAAAAAAAAAAAAAAAAAAAACTCAGCAAAAATTAAGAGAGCTTGGCTGGGAGATGTTAATGCATCCGCCGTATAATCCTGACCTTGCACCTTCAGATTTCCACCTGTTTCGGTCTCTTCAGAATTCTGCAGTGTCAGGTTAACATCACGAGAGAGCTGCCAAAACCAATTGTCGCGGTATTTTGATCAGAAGCCTCAAAATTTCTATAGCAATGGGATCATGTTCCTACCTACAAGATGGCGAAAAGTTATCGAACAAAATTGTACCTACATACTTTAGTTACTTAAATGTCAATAAACTATATTAAAAAAGGTTGTGAATTTACTTAAAAAATGCGAAGAAACTTTTTCCCCAGCCTATTATAATATTGCAAAAGATTTCCAATCTATAGATTAGATTACTTAAATTTTTATTTTAGGTCGTTGCCTAATCTAATAACGTATAATATGAGACGTTAAAAAAAATATCGCCAAAAGACGAAGTAGTGAAAAATTATAACCGCATAAGCCACTGTACTACTTACTACACTACTACATTACACTAAAAATTTTAATTATTTAATCTGTAAATAAGTAGTCTCAAATAGGCATTTGAGAACGATCTGCATAATCGTCATCGGCTCTGTGGTTCGTGATTACCTCCGCCACCGAGAACTGTCGAGTGATAAGGAGGTGGGCTGCCCATAGTATACGAAAAAAACGTTAGACAATTTTTTTATTGCTTTGTTAGGTGGACGAGCTCACAGCCCACCTGGTGTTAAGTGGTTACTGGAGCCCATAGACAACTACAACGTAAATGCTCCATCCACCTTGAGATATAAGTTCTAAGGTCTCAGTATAGTTACAACGGCTACCCCACCCTTCGAACCGAAACGCATCACTGCTTCACGGCGGAAATAGGCGGGGTGGTGGTACCTACCCGTGCGGACTCCCAAGAGGTCCTACCACCAGTGATTACGCAAATTATAATTTTGCGGTTTGATTTTTATTACACGATGTTATTCCTTCACCGTGGAAGTCAATCGTGAAAATTTGTTGAGTACGTATTTCATTAAAAAAATTGGTACCCGCCTGCGGGATTCGAACACCGGTGCATCGCTACATTCGAATGCACCGGACGTCTTATCCTTTAGGCCACAACGACTTCGACAACGGTAAAAGCATTTCGAATAAGAATTCACGAATTCCCGCAAAATTCCAGAAGCAGTTCAGAGTTTGATTATATACTCTTTGCTGCTGTATAGAAAAATTGGACAATTTGAGTACTGGAGAGTCTACTTGGAGGACAGATCGGTCACGTGTACCGGACACGGTGGGATCGTGCACCGGTTCCCGGTCGTGCGCGGTGTTCCACAGGGGTCGGTGCTCGGCCCTCTTTTGTGGAATATCGGGTATGACTGGGTGCTGAGGAGTGCCCTCCTCCCGGGCCTGAGCGTAATCTGTTACGCAGACGACACGTTGGTCGTGGCCCGGGGGGGGAGTTTTGCTGAGTCTGCCCGTCTTGCTACGGCTGGGGTGGCGCATGTCGTCGGCAAAATCAGGAGATTGGGCCTCGATGTGGCGCTCAGTAAATCCGAGGCCATGTGGTTCCACAGGCCCCGGAGAGTGCCACCTGTCGATGCCCATATCGTGGTTGGAGGCGTCCGTACTGGGTCGGGGTGCAGTTGAAGTACCTCGGCCTCATTCTAGACAGTCGTTGGACCTTCCGTGCTCACTTTCAGAATCTGGTCCCTCGTTTGTTGGGGGTGGGCGGCGCGTTAAGCTGGCTCCTTCCGAATGTTGGGGGGCCTGACCAGGTTACGCGCCGTCTCTATACAGGGGTGGTGCGATCAATGGCCCTATACGGGGCGCCCGTGTGGGGCCAGTCCCTGGCCGTGGGGGTAGCGAAGCTGCTGCAACGGCCGCAACGCACCATCGCGGTCAGGGTCATCCGTGGTTATCGCACCATCTCTTTCGAGGCGGCGTGTGTACTGGCTGGGACGCCGCCTTGGGTCCTGGAGGCGGAGGCGCTCGCTGCTGACTATCAGTGGCGGGCTGACCTTCGTGTCTGGGGCGTGGCGCGTCCCAGCCCCAGTGTGGTCAGAGCGCGGAGGGCCCAATCTCGGCGGTCCGTGCTGGAGTCATGGTCCAGACGGCTGGCCGATCCTCTGGCTGGTCGTAGGACCGTCGAGGCGATTCGCTCGGTTCTTGTGAACTGGGTGAGTCGTAACAGAGGACGCCGTACTTTCCGGCTCACGCAGGTGCTCACTGGGCATGGTTGTAGGAGTGGGTAATATCGGATTTGCCGCGTATCGAATCGTATCTATATATCGAGGATCAATATCGGATATTGAATCTATATATTTTCTGAATCTATATATTGATGGATGCTAGTAGATTTTCTCGATTCATGATATTTGAGATTTGAAACGATACGCTGATATAATATCATAGTAGATATAGATTTAAGTCAACGTTATACGGTTGGTTTTCTGATATCAATTTATAATATGATCTTAAAGTAATAAAAAGAACATGAAAATAAAAATGTCAAAAAAACTTTCCTTCATGCTTTTACCAGGCTTAGGACTGGCTATATTATTTTCAGTTTTTAGTATTTTGTGTCTTAATTTAAAATTACAAAATATACCAAAAGAGTGTAGATTTCAAAAGTTTAATACAAACACAAGAAATAAACTCAATTATTTGGATTCAACTAAAAATAGAAAAATGTGTACTTTAAAAATCAAACACAAAAAACTTTTAAGTATTTATAAACACTTGTCCAAAAATTCTAGTTCAAGGTCAAAGCGCGTGAAATTAAATTCAACGATGCAAATAGGCTATACTGCATTCAAGTTAGGGTCGAAAGTTGAAACTTCTTTCTTTAATTGTATCCTGCTGATACGCTAAGAATAATCTACAGACATATGGACTTAAATATAAGGTTTACAATTGTATGGATAATGCCTGTTTCTGTTTCATTCATCACATGATATCCCTATCGTGCGCTCACTCACTCTGGCCGATTCGATACGAACCAAACGAATATCGCTGATATTCACGAATCGGTACGATATGCCGATGCGCATCACATCGAGCAATATCGTGTATCGGCTGATATCGAAATATAGATTTCGATTCACGAATCGGTACAATATGGCGATGCGCATCACATCGAGCAATATCGTGTATCGGCTGATATCGATATATAGATTTCGTGCGGGGCGATATCGGATTCAACGATATTGCTGCGATATATAGATATTGAATCTATATACTATTTATATCACCCACTCCTACATGGTTGCTTCGGTGAGTTCCTGCACCGGATCGGAGCCGAGCCGACGGCAGAGTGCCACCATTGTGGTTGCAACTTGGACACGGCGGAGCACACGCTCGTCGCCTGCCCCGCATGGGAGGGGTGGCGCCGTGTCCTCGTCACAAAAATAGGAAACGACTTGTCGTTGTCGAGTGTTGTGGCATCGATGCTCGGCGACGACGAGTCGTGGATGGCGATGCTCGACTTCTGCGAGTGCACCATCTCGCAGAAGGAGGCGGCGGGGCGCGTGAGAGACGCGCAAGCCCGCCGCCGTCGAGCGGGGGCCAGGGAGGCGGATCTCGCCCAAGCCCTGGCCCTCTAAGTGTTTCGGGTCCCCTTCAAATGTCGGTCTGGGGACCGGCGAAGGGGACCTAAGAAGACGACGTGCAAGCTGCTCTGCACGCGTTTTACGCGAGAGCATCCGGGTGATGGAAGGCCGGCTATCCTCGACCCACGCTGGTTCTGACCCAGCGGGGTATTCCGTAGGATAGCCCATTCTAACCGGCGCCATCTAGGCGGGCTCCGGATAGCCTGCCGACCGAGAGGGCTGGTGGACGTGGCGCTGACGACCGCTGGTCCGGCGTCCCGAGGGGGAGGGTGATGGGAGAGATGTGCTCCGCACTAAACGCTTCACTTTCCCCCCTTTGCCTTTTCATGGGTTCTGTCTCATGCGAGGTTCGGACGCGGGTTGTTGAGCGATAGGAGGTTTTAGTCAGTTCGACTCCGACATGCCCCACCCTCCATCCCCAGGGCAGGGCGGAAGTCCGGCGATTTCCTCTTGACCAAAAAAAAAAAAAATGCGTGTAAATTTTTGCTTTATTTTTAAGGAGATAAGGTTAAATTTGGAATAAAAGTTATTGTAAAAAACTATCTTTTTCTGTCATTCATGGCATAAGGTCGTAAGTGAATGTTAAAATAATCTAAACTGCACTTTATTGCTTGGGGAAAAGGCATAGTTTAGGTTACAATTATTATATTATTCATCGTTTTTCTCCACTTGATGGTGTAGTCAGATCAATTAGTCGATGCCATATTTGTGTTTGGTTTTTGTATGTGATGCGTTATCTAGTGGTAATATATAGATGCTAATAACGTATAATTTGAGACGTTAAAAAAAATATCTCCTTTTATATATCATCTCATAATTTTTACAATTAACTTACTGCCGCATAGTCCCCCCAAAATCGAACATCGGGATGTGAATTCACGCAACCAATATTAAACAGAAATATAGATCTCAAAAAAAACAATTCTTACAGTTTTACGAATTAAAATTAAAATTTACGAACTTAGGTAACCCATGACAATATCAAAACGTAGGTAAATGACATAAATTCTGTAAATTTTGTAAACATGACTGTGTAATAAATAACCAGTGGTCAGGTATATTGTACGCCCTGGTACTTAATCCGACCTATTTCTGCTGAGGTTATCCGAATTATCCTTTTATACTTACATCGTTGTTGAGACATCATCAGATCTAGGCGTCCATGCGTCAGAAAAATTCCTTACAAATATAAATTTTAAGCCCCCGTCACTAGTTCTCTAATTTTTTGATTGTTAACACGGGTTTATTGAAATAATTATATATTATTGTGAAAATATTATAAAATTCGCAAATGCATACAAATGAATATTTGATTTTTTTATAATTATTTTACATTTTATTTTCTAAACTATTTCATTTTAGTTACTATCTGTGTATGACCACTACAAGTACCGACATTCGTGGTGAATATATGATAAGAGGTGGATAGAAAGGAAAATGATTTCGAAAAACAATAATATAATAACCTAGTGTTTGGTTTATTTTTCTCATTACATTGTGGCCCTCGCTGGAATAGACGTATTTTCTTTGGGAGTAAGTTGCTATTTGCATTTCAATAAATTAATACACTACATGTTTTAGGCCACGGAGCAGTGTGTTTTATACTCCTTTAGCGTCAACATTCTCACATCGTCCTTGACCTATAGTAAAATATAACCTAATTTGTTTCAGGCAATTGAATCTAACAGGTATATTGAAGACCTAATCAATATGAGTGGGCCACGATGCGTTCAAGTAGTTAATAGGAATGAAAATCACAATTATGTGCTTGAAGATAACGCACTCCAGAGAATTTTATTGCGTGAGGATGTAAAAGATCTGCCGCTGATGGTAGTTAGCGTCGTGGGTGCCTACCGTGGAGGAAAGTCCTTCTTGCTAAACTACTTCCTCCGTTACCTCAACTCACCGGTATGTATCACTTTTTTTTGTAATGAAAAATGGGTCTGTCGTTTTGAAGAATTAATGCAGTGGGCTTTGTTCTGCTAAAAATTTTGAAATAGTCTCTTGAACGTGAACATTTCAGCAATTTTTGTTATGGAATGTATGTGGAAAAAGTACAAAAGTTTCAGTTCCAACATCCATGTTTTAATTATTTAATTAAATTATTAAAACGTCTTAGTTACATTTAGGTCGACGGTGACCGAATTTAATGTTTAAAAAATCCGTAATGATATATGTACTATAAAAATAAATATACCGTAATATAAATATATATATATAATATATATATGACGCTTTCCGCATAAAAATTAAAAGTACAAACAATTCTCAGCTCGTGTCAAGAAAATAACATTAAGTGATTAGTTTTCATTTTACAACCTCTATATCGAAATTGCCATAAGGAAACAAAAATCCATTGGTCGATTCTTGCTCTATAACATACATTTCAATAAAAGCGATGTCGAAATTTATACCTGTCCGGTTTTAAATGGTAAATCCGAGTAGTTTTAATGTATAGTTTGATGTTGAATATCATTTGTCGTTATTGTCTTGAATATTTTCGAATATTCAAGGTGCTTGTCCAAAGGAGGAGTTGAAATGCTACTCTGGATGCAGGTAAAAAACACATTTTACAAAAGAAACTAAAAGTTCAGCTTCTTGTTGTCGTAGACGGAAAAGCGAAACGAAAATGGCGACTGGTTGGGGAACGAAACAGACCCTTTAGTCGGATTCAGCTGGAAGGGAGGATTTCAAAGGCATACTACGGGTATACTAATGTATTCGGAGCCATTTATCACCACTACAGCAACAGGAGAAAAGGTCAGCTTGTTTAATGTATATAATGATTATTAGGTTCCATAACATAAGAATTTGCATGGCAGCACTTGGATCTGGAATGATGTTCACTTCGAAAATCAGTTGACCTTACGTTGCAAAAACTTTAGAGCTCAATGAAGAGAAAATAATAATAAATGATGAGCGTTCGGAAACACTTTGGAGAGGCCGTATGCGCAATTTTCCTCGGTGACTGGTTAGAATAATTATAGTAACATGCCGTCATCTGACTCCAAAATAGGATACCCTGTGCTATGGTACACACATATTGGTGCCACCAACCTGCCCTGCCTATTTCTGCCATAAAGCAGCAGAGCGTTCCAGTTTTAAGGGTGGGGCAGCCACTTAAAAACTTGACACTGGACCCTCCTTTTTTACAATCTAGGTTTGAATTTAATTGATAGTATAGAGCGGTGTTTCCCAACATGGGGCCCACGTCCCACAATATTTTTATTTTTTGTGGCTTAGATGGGTGGACGAACTCACAGCCCAGCTGGTGTTAAGTGGTTACTGGAGCCCATAGACATGTACAACGTAAATGCGCCACCCACCTTGAGATATTAGTTCTAAGGTCTGAAGTATAGTTACAACCGCTACCCCACCTTTCAAACCGAAATGCATTACTGCTTCACGGCAGAAATAGGCGGGGTGATGGTACCTACCCATGTGGACTCACAAGAGGTCCTACCACCAGTAAAGTACAAGGAGGCAATTTGATAATTAAGGATTATATTAAATTAATATGGAAAATGTGTATTAAAATTATTTTGAATAAGAATTTTAGTTTTTTTATTATACGTTTTGAACGTCAGTCTGGAGCCATATACTCTCCTTTTTTACAATCTAGGTTTAAATTTAATTGATGGTATAGAGCGGTATTTCCCAATAGGGGGCCCACGCCCCACAAAGGGGAAATTTGATAATTAAGGGGGGCAATCGTACTAAATTAATATGAAAATGTGTATTAAAATTATTTTGATTTAGAATTTTAGTTTTTTAATATACGTTTGGAAATATTACGTACTGTGTTTTGATAACAATTTCATAGTGATTTCTTAAATGAACAAATCAATATTTTACTGTTAAAAATTATCTATTGGGGGCATAAAAATTTTAGGAATGCTACAGCGGGGAACGGCACAGAAAAGGTTTTTTTTTTTTTTTTTTTTTTTCTCAGGAGGAAATCGCCGAACTTCCGCCCTTCACTGGGGATGGAGGGCGGGGCATGTCGGAGTCGAACCGACTAAAACCTCCTGTCTCTCACCAACCAACGTCCATACCTCGCATGAGACAAAACTCATGAAAAGGCAAGGGGGGAAAGTGAAGCGTTTAGTGCGGAGCACATCTCTCCCATCACCCTCTCCCTCGGGACGCCGGACTGGCGGTCGTCGGCGCCACGACCATCAGCCCTCTCGGTCGGCAGGCTATCCGAAGCCCGCCTAGATGGCGCCGGTTAGAATGGTCTATCCTACGGAATACCCCGCTGGGTCAGAACCAGCGTGGGTTGAGGATAGCCGGCCTTCCATCACCCGGATGCTCATGCATAAAACGCGTGCAGAGCAGCTTGCACGTCGTCTTCTTAGGCCCCCTTCGTCGGTCCCCAGGCCGACATGTGAGGGAGACCCGAAACACTTAGAGGGCCAGGGCTTGGGCGAGATCCGCCTCCCTGGCCCCCGCTCGACGGCGGCGGGCCTGTGCGTCTCTCACGCGCCCCGCCGCCTCCTTCTGCGAGATGGTGCACTCGCAGAAGTCGAGCATCGCCTTCCACGACTCGTCGTCGCCGAGCATCGATGCCACAACACTCGGCAACGACAAGTCGTTTCCTATTTTTGCGACGAGGACCCGGCGCCACCCCTCCCACGCGGGGCAGGCAACGAGCGTGTGCTCCGCCGTGTCCAAGTCGCAACCACAATGGTGGCACTCTGCCGTCGGCTCGGCTCCGATCCGGTGCAGGAACTCACCGAAGCAACCATGCCCAGTGAGCACCTGCGTGAGCCGGAAAGTGAGGCGTCCTCTGTCACGATTCACCCAGTTCACAAGAACCGGGCGAATCGCCTCGACGGTCCTACGACCAGCCGAAGGATCGGCCAGCCGTCTGGACCATGACTCCAGCACGGACCGCCGAGATTGGGCCCTCCGCGCTCTGACCACACTGGGGCTGAGACGTGCCACGCCCCGGGCACGAAGGTCAGCCCGCCACTGATAGTCAGACAGAAAAGGTTGGGAAACTTTGGTATCGAGTAATGTTTAGATTTAACTAAGAATTTTTACCTATTTACCTAAGATTTGAAAACTACTGTGACACGGATCTTGAGGGAAAATACTTACTAATGATTAATATGACATTTTCTTCTGTATGACCGTGTATTTAGCACATTTTCAATATTAAATTAAGTAAAAATTATAAAGCTACAACCGATTCGTGTCACATAATATTTATGACAAGTCTTTTATTTTAAAACCGTGCTGCCAGATTAAAATCTCAAAGGCTACATTCCGTGACAACTACATTTTTTCTTTGACAGGTGGCAGTGCTGTTAATGGATACACCAGGCCTCTTCGACCCCAACAGCACAGTGCGCGATAGCTCCATAATATTTGCGCTCTCCACCCTAATATCGTCTGTTCAGATCTATAATCTCATCGGGAATCTTCAAGAAGACGATCTTCAGTGGTTACAGGTAGATTTCAATACTCGGCTTATATACCCTGCAGTGGTTCTGAAAACGTGCGCTCCTGAGCTGACGCCTGCGCTAACGCGTTTGTATCGCCTCTCTTATTGCGCTAACAGGGTTCCGTCTTCATGGAAAACCGCCCACGTCCACCCTATCCCCAAGAAGGGTGACCGGTCGGACCCATCGAGCTACAGGCCTATCGCGATAACTTCTTTGCTTTCCAAGGTGATGGAGCGAATAATAAATGTACAACTCCTGAAGTATCTTGAAGATCGCCAGCTGATCAGTGACCGACAGTACGGTTTCCGTCACTCAGCTGGCGATCTTCTTGTATACCTTACTTACAGGTGGGCTGAAGCCTTGGAGAGCAAGGCTTCAGCCCACCACAGGCAAGAGAGCCTTAGCTCTTGCTGTTAGCCTTGATATGGCGAAGGCGTTCGACAGGGTCTGGCATAGGGCACTTCTGTCGAAGCTACCATCTTACGGAATGCCCGAGGGTCTCTGCAAGTGGATCGCTAGCTTTTTGGAAGGGCCGAGTATCACGGTCGTCGTAAAAGGTGACTGTTCTGATACCATGACCATTAACGCTGATGTTCCACAAGGTTCGGTGCTCTCCCCCACGCTTTTCATCCTGTATATCAATGACATGCTGTCTATTGATTGGCATGCATTGCTATGCGGATGACAGCACGGGGGATGCGCGATATATCGGTCATCAGAGCCTCTCTCGGAGCGTGGTGCAAGAGAGACGATCTAAGCTTGTGTCTGAAGTGGAGAACTCTCTGGGGCGAGTCTCCAAATGGGATGAATTGAACTTGGTTCAGTTCATCCCGTTAAAGACACAAGTTTACGCGTTCACTGCGAAGAAGGACCCCTTTGTCATGGCGCCGCAATTCCAAGGAGTATCGCTGCAACCTTCCGAGAGTATCGGGATACTTGGGGTCGACATTTCGAGCGATGTCCAGTTTCGGAGTCATTTGGAAGGCAAGGCCAAGTTGGCGTCCAAAATGCTGCGAGTCCTCAACAGAACGAAGCGGTACTTCACGCCTGGACAAAGGCTTTTGCTTTATAAAGCACAAGTCCGGCCAAGCGTGGAGTACTGCTCCCATCTCTGGGCCAGGGCTCCCAAATACCTGCTTCTTCCATTTGACTCCATACAGAGGAGGGCCGTTCGGATTGTCGATAATCCCATTCTCACGAATCGTTTGGAACCTCTGGGTCTGTGGAGGGACTTCTGTTGCCTCTGTATTTTGTACTGTATGTTCCAAGGGGAGTACTCTGAGGAATTGTTCGAGATGATACCGGCATCTCGTTTTTACCATCGCACCGCCTGCCACCGGAGTAGGTTCATCCATACTACCTGGAGCCACTGCGGTCATCCACAGTGCGTTTCCTGAGGTCTTTTTTGCCACGTACTATCCGGCTATGGAATGAGCTCCCCTCCACGGTCCCGAGCGCTATGACATGTCCTTCTTCAAACGAGGCCTGTGGAGAGTATTAAGTGGTAGGCAGCGGCTTGGCTCTGCTCCTGGTATTGCTGAAGTCCATGGGCGACGGTAACCACTCACCATCAGGTGGGCCGTATGCTCGTCTGCCTACAAGGGCAATAAAAAAAAATCAAGTATTATTTTATTCTCTCAACGCAAAAATTCAATTCAATGAATCCTTTCAGTTATTTACCGAGTACGGAAAACTACTTAAAAACGAAGACGGCTCCAAAGCGTTTCAGATGCTAATGTTCCTTATCAGAGATTGGTTTTACCCTTATGAACATGCTTTCGGTGCCAAAGGAGGTGCCGAGCTATTAAAAAAGAAACTTGAAGTAAGTACAAGGAGGGAAGTAAGAGGAGTTTTGTGACAAACACACGCACAGAAGAAATATAATTATTAAAGATTTTATTGATTTTAATTTGGAAACGCAGTCGATGGGATATAATAGTTTTGGTATCGTGATTGTACTTGCGATATCTTATGAAATTGTTTCAACCGTCATAACTGTATGACGGAAATGTAACATATACATTAATGGAGACTAAAGAAAATCTTCATATAAACGACATAAATTTATTTGGCAAAGATAAAAAATGTTATCGCTTTTATTAACCTTCTCTTAGATTGTTTTCTGTTCATGTGCAAACAAGCTCCCAGTCTACCTGGTATAAATCGGTTGTCGGTATACTTAGGCGTAAGCTTTTGAAGCCACCGCTTCTCAACATAATATGTATGTACTTAGTCTGGCCATAAATACTGTTACAATTAAAAATAAACAAAATATTACATTTGAATTTGGAATCTGTCATTTTTATATGATTGCTCATTGAGTTTTCTCATTTTGGCGCCAATACATTGTACAATATTTTGCGATATTAAAATGGAGTGGGGTGATAAAGAGAACCGAATCGCTGTGATTGCATTACACAAAGTAGGTATGGAGCCAAATGCAATTTTTATAACTCTCCATACGCTTGGTATTAGTAAAATGTTTGTGTACCGGGCTATCAATAGGTGCAATGAGACCTCCTCTATTTGTGACAGAAAAAGATCTGGCCGTCCACGTAGTGTTCGTACGAAAAATGTGGTCAAAGCAGTATGGAAAAGAATTCGAAGAAATCCTATCCGAAAGCAAAAGATTTTATCTCGGGAGATGAAGATAGCACCTAGAACCATGTCGCGTATTTTGAAAGATGACTTAAGACTTACAACCTATAAGAGGCGTACTGGTCATTTCTTAACTGATAATTTAAAAGAGAATAGGGTGGTAAAATCGAAACAACTACTGAAGCGGTACGCAAAGGGAGGTCATAGAATTTTTTTGTTTACGGATGAAAAAATTTTTACAATTGAGCATCATTTTAACAAACAAAAAGACAATATTTATGCTCAACGCTCTAAGGAAGCTTCCCAGTAGTTCCAGTGCAACGTGGGCACTATCCGACCTCAGTGATGGTTTGGTGGGGTATTAGCTATGAAGGAGTGACTGAGCCATAATTTTGTGAAAAAGGTATCAAAACATCGGCACAAGTGTATCAAGATACCATTATTGAGTAGAAGGTAGTGAAGCCCCTTAACAACACCATGTTCAATTATCAAGAATGGTCTTTTCAGCAAGACTCGGCGCCAGGTCATAAAGCTCGGTCTACGCAGTCTTGGTTGGAAACGAACGTTTCGGACTTCATCAGAGCTAAAGACTGGCCGTCGTCTAGTCCCGATCTTAATCAGCTGGATTGTGATTTATGGTCAGTTTTAGAGAGTACGGCTTGCTCTAAATGCCATGATAATTTGGAGTCCCTAAAACAATCCGTACGATTGGCAGTGAAAAAATTTCCCATGGAAAGAGTGCGTGCTTCTATTGATAACTGGCCTCAACGCTTAAAGGACTGTATTGCATCCAATGGAGACCACTTCGAATAAGATTTTAATACTTTGAATTGTTTTATATTTATGTATTAAACTAACATACTGTAAAAGTAATAAATATTATTTGCAATAGATTTATTTTTTATTTTTTATTGTAACAGTATTTATGGCCAGACTAAGTATAGTTATATAAGAACGTAAAGGAAATAATTATATTTCCTGTGTGTAAAAAATACAACACGGAATACGGCTAGCGTAAAATTTGAGTGTTAACTGAACAATTATCTTTTTAGATTACAGATAAAATGCCAAAAGAGCTATGTGACCTCCGGGAACATATTCGTTCTTGCTTCGATAAGGTTTCATGTTTCCTTATGCCTCACCCCGGTTTCAATTTTTCGAATCCAAGCTACAACGGAAACTTTTCTGGTAAAATACATTTATTTTATTACAAATTACTAACATAATTCTGAATAAATTTTTTAAATAACAACATCACAATATGTGTACTGGCACCTTCAAACAAAAGGTAATAATCGTATTTTCTCATCGTCATTCCTTATTACTAGAATCCTTATCCTTTGTTACGCTAACGAGCAGAATGATAGTACCTTAAGTTCGCTCACATAAAGCTTTACAACCAACAAATATTATGATTTACTGTTGGCAATTGGTAATGTTTCACATATTGAAAAGTCCACTTAATACGGTGAATACCTGGATGTCAATTCATCGCTAAGTTCATGTGTTCAACAACAAAATCTCCCTTATATCTTTACAACTACAATTTTTACGTAGTTGTAAAAGAATAAAAAGTGCTTCCGTTAATTATGTGGAAAGATGTCGTAATTAATATAACTATATAAAAGAACGACATTGTAATTATCTAAAAGCCGGGAGACATCACGACACAAAAGAGAGTGACTGTAAAACATTATTGATTCCACAATGCAAGGATGCTTGGTTTTTAATTAACACAGACAATCAAATCTTATTTCGTATGTGCTGTTACGATATCTATAATACGAGGAAATCTTTACTGTAGCCTATTCGATGTTAAACGATCAACATGTTCAACAACAAATTTAATTTTATATTGAATAATTTAACTGTTGTTATTACTTTTTGGAAACTCACCAATGAACTTTCATTGTGTTGTCCACAGAGCTTTCGGCAGACTTCAGAGACGCTCTTAAAGAGCTTGTACCATCTATATTTACGCCTGAAAATTTGAATATAAAAAAGATAAATGGAGTTAAAATAACTTGCGCTGATTTGTATACATATTTCCAAACTTATATAAATGCTTTTAACACTGACTCTATGATAACTCCTAGCAGTATCTTCGAGGTAAGTGTGAATTTGAGTACCAAGCCTTGAGGAGGTCTAACTTATGATGATGTCCAACATATACGACTAATATATTAAATAATGATTGCTGCTTCTTACTAAAAAAACACATTATGAAATTCGAACATCAGTCTCAGAGATTTTAAAATTAATTACTTACGATCTGATGTCATAATGCACCATAGCTATCTTAAAATTCAAACCAAAACAAATCATTAGTTCGCGGCAAAAATATGAAGGATAATTCCAATGCTATACTGCTCGTAGCATCCATACTAGCAGAATCCACATCCGGATTTGAATCATGTCCGCCGCCAGTTACTTAAAATAAGAAATAGTTACGAATTACGGAGTAAGATATAATAAATAATAGTTTAAAAAAACTAAAAAACATGCTTTATATAATATAAAATTCAACTAAAAAATAGAAAATAAACTTTAATAAATTTAAATTGAAAATAGTGTAAAAAAAATTATTTTATATTGTAAATATATATGTCGTGAATAACGACTTTTAGTAATATTAAGACGGTGGTTTTGATTATTTAAATGATGAGATGTTGTTTTGATAAATATCACAAAATGAAGGGTAGACTACGTAACGCCACAGTATAAAATGGCGGTACGTGGACAGAGTCGTGGCATTCCGTGTCAGACAGTTATTCCGTCCGTATCAGTCAGTGAGTCTCAGTCAGTCAGTCAGTCGGTCTGTCGGTATGTGCAACGAAACTGTCGGTTTACCCTGTCATTGTGAAAGTTGTGTGTGTTG
Source organism: Bombyx mori (assembly GCF_030269925.1). NCBI lineage: Eukaryota > Metazoa > Arthropoda > Insecta > Lepidoptera > Bombycidae > Bombyx > Bombyx mori. Next base: position 14,555,705 of record NC_085111.1, read on the forward strand.
AGTTTCAATAATTATTATTGAAAAGTTTTATTGACTAAACTGAGTTCAATCGAATACGAGCGATGACGGAACCTACCGCTCAGCCATCCCTGACGTGTGCTGACATATATATATTGTAAAAAAAGCGTGGGGTGCATGGTGTTATTAGTTATAAATACTTTTCTGACAGATATGAGTAGAAAAATTATTATTTCAATAATATCTTAAAAAGTTTTCAATCAAAACTTTTCAAAAATTTCAATTTTTTCATATATATTTTTTATATTGAATTGTCATCGGTCCTCAATAAATTTACAAAGTTTGAATGAAATCTGGCCGTTTAAAGTGGGTCAAAATCGCGTCTAAAGGAGTCAGTTACAAACATACAAACATACATACAAGTGAAGCTAATATAAAGCGTATAAAAATAGTTTAAGTTACTGCTACTACCGACAAATGACCATGAAATGATTAGCAGGATGCGTCGGACTCTGAGATTTCAGAGGAAAGGCGAAAACCTAACTCTGCTGCCTATTTATAAATACTATCCTGCAAAAGACTGCAAAAGGTACCTTTTGTCAGACTAGTCTCTCACCACTGCGCAATAAAAAATAAATTATATTGACATTATAAGAATATTGACATTACTGAACATCTCTACCTGAGATATGTATCATACGCATCATGTGCGCGGTCAGGCGGGTACTAAGGCCGGGCCGTATCCTCGCAGCGATCCTGATAACTTGGAGCCCTGAATAAAATATGTGGTAATACTTCTGCATCGCCTTTCTGTAACCGTCGTACCGCAACCTATTCACCTTATGTCTAAGAAGGATTACCGGTCCAAACCACAGGCCAATCGAGTTAATTTCTTTATTTCTCATTGTAATAAAATCAATTACAAATGTCCAGCTTCTTGAATAGCTTGATCAGTGCTAGTTAATCCGTGACTGATAGTATTCATTTTAGTCACGGTCGCTCAGCTGGAGATATTTTCTATATCTTACTTACTGGAGGATTGAAAGCAAGGGCTTGGAGAGCAACGACGAGGACCTTTGCTCTCCAAGATGTAGCGTGGTGAGCCTTAATATCGTGAAAAGACATTGAATAGGGCACTTTTCTTGAAGTTACCATTTTTCGAATTCCCTAAGACACTCTGCGATTGGAACGCTACCGTTTTGGTTGGTCGGAAAACAGTCACACCTATCTTGGAGCGTAGTGCTGGATAGGCGATGAAAACTTGTGTCTCAAGTGAAAAAAAATCTTGGACAGGTTATTATTGATGGTGCTACAATTTAAAAGACCATCCGCGCAAACTTTTGATCGTATGTATTTGCATTCTCGGGGCGACGTTTACAGATAGGGCGTCTTCAACAAAGCCAAGCGGTGTAGACTTCACAGGATAAAGGCTTGCTTGTATATTATGCTTTATGCAGCATACTTTCGGCTAAGTATTTCCTTCTCGGGGCCGGAGCTACTAAATGCCATTCCCATCTATCATACTTTCGTTTTTCTCCACACAGGAGAAGCCTGGATTGGATTTTCGATAATCTAGTTCTCATGGATCGCTCGGAGGTTCCAATTGAATTGCTCAGCTTACGGAGAGAATTCGATTCTCTCTGAGTATTGTAACATATACTCCATGATGAACTGTTTGAGACGATCTCGTCATCTCGTTTTTACCGTCACACTATCTGTCACGGTGTCAACATTAATACAAGCATTCATTCTGAACACGTTTGCAGGCATATTTTCTGCATATGCTAACCGGCTTTGGAATGAATTTCTTATATTTACTGAATGCTTTGAGACGTATTTTTTCAAATGAGGTTTGAGGGGGTTTTTTAGTGATAAACAGCGACTAGGCTGCACCCCACTCATTGGTGACGTTCGTGACTGACAGAGATGATTCATCAGACCATCTAGTGGATCGTGTGCTCATGTCTATGAATGCTATAAAATTATAAAAATTAAACACAAGTAGCAGCAATTTGTACATAGGTAAAGAAATTCATGGTCCTATTATTATTTTAGAATACCAAGAGGGCGGCATTGACGGCAGCTACGCGGGAAGCTACCAGTAAGTACACGAAGATCATGGATTCTGCATGCAATACCAACACGCCAAGTATGCCAGGTGAAGGAGTTCGCGTTACTCATAACCAAGCATTGGATAAAGCAATCGAAGCGTTTAACAAAAAAGGGAAATTGGGCTCACAGAAAGAGATTGATGCATACCTAACTCAATTAAAGCGTGTAAGTCTTTGGAACTTAACGATTATGTAAAAAATAATCCAATCGAAAACCGAAAACTATGTAATATGTTCAATGTAACAAAATAAAGCCGTTGGTGTTTTCAGGATTTAGAAGAACAATTACCACGTTATGGCCTTATGAACGACGGAAAGTATCGGAAACTAGCATTCGAAGCAAAAGAAGTATTTGATAATACAGTCAAAGCAGTGCACGGTGAAAATTTGTTTTGCTTGCATCCGAATGACGTAGAACCATTATTCAATGAAGCCGTTTTAGCCGCTGTTACTTACTTTGATTCCAAAAGGCAAAAAATTCCAAATGTCTTTGATGAAGAAAAGATTAAATTTATTCAGGTCAGTACAATTTCTATTCTATTTTATTGATAAATTACTTAGAAAGCTACGTTTTTTTTTTATTGCCCTTGTAGGAAGACGAGCATACGGCCCACCTGATGGTGAGTGGTTACCATCGCCCATGGACTTCAGCGATGCCAGGGGCAGAGCCAAGCCGCTGCCTACCGCTTAATACTCTCCACAAGCCTCGTTTGAAGAAGGACATGTCATAGCGCTCGGGAAAGGGAGCTCATTCCATAGCCGGATGGTACGTGGTAAAAAAGACCTCTGGAAACGCACTGTGGATGACCGCAGTGGCTCCAGGTATTATAGATGAACTCTACACCGGTAGCGGGCGGTGCGATGGTAAAAACGAGATACCGGTATCATCTCGAACAATTCCTCAGAGCACTCCCCATGGAACATACGGTACAAAATACAGAGGGAACCGAAGTCCCTCCGCAAACCCAGAGGTTCCAAACGGTCCATATGTGCAGTTAACTAATAAGCAAAAAATACTTAAATGTCAAACTTATATGAGTAATTTTAATTAATACATATTAGGGGTTAAAGTATGAAATTGTCGATTTATACTGAAAAATTGAAATTCGTTTCTAAGCTATTGCATAGATTTTATCGCGGGCCTTGAGCGCGGCGACCGAACCATGAAATTCCGTAACGAAAAACACCTTACACCCTTCACTCCGCCTACCATGTAGCTCGCGTTCAACACATTCACAAGTTGCGCTTGTGTAGTGGTTGTGAATAAGCGCGTGGCGTGACGTCACACTGCATGCGCATCGTGAAAAGTCTGCCCATCTCTCTCGCGCGGTCTAGCTTATGAGTGTGAAGGGGACAGTTAAGGTTTTGCTTTTATTAATGTTTAATATAGCGTGGTCTTGTTTTATTATTGTTTTAATATTAAATAGGCATGATGACAGTAGTCAAGTATCGCCGAAATATTAAATTGATCTAATGAAACAGGATTCAAGGATTTTGAAAAATGTATTTATTTTTATATTAATGACGAGATTGATGATTTATTTGTTAAAATAAATCTACAAAATAGAACAATCAGCCATGATAGCTTAAACACCAATCAGAGTGAATTACGTCACGCCTTAATAAACATCATCTTGTTTCGTTTGACCTTACGCGCGATCACTGCAATTTTAACAAAAAAAAACTATTGTTTTCGCTTTACCTGTCGCTAAAATACATTTTATAATCGTAGTTTACCATTTCCACAACAGAAGTTCCACAAAAGCCATCAGCAAGCTCTCTAAATAGGTTATTTAATCAAATTTCCTTTACACATGAGTATCTTGTTACCAGGAATATTAGTATGTTTTTCTATTAAATCAATTAAGTAATAACAGCTTTTGGGAACTCCAATGTAAGATCGCGGGCTCTTTGTAATTTTAAGCTTTTTAATTTTCTATCGTTTTGTATCATCTCACTGTAGTCCAATATAGATTTAATTTGGAGAGATATTGTTGATGGTGATGATAGATCGGAGAAGTTTTATGTAATGTGGATGTCCATGGCAACGTGAAATTGCCTCATGTAACTTTAAATGGTGATGTAGAACAGAATGGGTATGAGGTTTCAAGGGTGATGTCATCTGATTTATTAATTTATTTTCTCTTTGAACGGCTTTACTTCTGAACTTGTGAGTAATAAATACTTAAATAGACTTATTAGTCATTCTCGAGGCAATGTTTTCTGTTAAATTTTCTTATATGTTGTCATGCAAAACTAAAAAGTAAACATTTGCAAATTATTAGACACAAATAAAATTCAGGACTTAATAACATACCTACTAAATACAATCTGCACTCCTTTTTACAAACAATACATCAAACAAAGTTGACAAAGTATTTAGTAGATATTTTATAATTTACTTTTTCCATAATAAATGCTTAGCGGGTTAAAATATTAGGTATGTATGATAACAGACAATGATTTTAATGGTTATTGTCTGAGTTGATAAATTATGGTAAATAGTAAATGAAATTAATCTTTTCTGTTATCTATAATAATCTTAGTTGTTCGTTTTTATTCTGTCTATCTGGCATTCAAATTTTGTGAGAATACAGCCCGGTTTCATGCGAACCTGCGATATCAAACCCATTGTCCATAATAATTGACCATATCATGTGGTAACTGGAAAATGAATAAAGCATTCATTGAAATAAATATTACTGGTTATTCAAGAGATAAATTGTAATCTCAGAAAATATTGAACTTAACTTCCTCAATTAAGGTCACACATCACTGTAGAATTTACAAAATATGTACAAACTTACATCAAAATGATCTTCACAGAAATAAATTGAAATATTTAGACTTAAACCTTTTGGATCTCGCCGTGCAAGAGTCAACGGTTTATTTCTCATTGTTTTTGGAGTTTACTCCTTTAGAATCGATTTACATATATAGGCCCAGGGTATGAAAATTATGGGGACCAAAATCGTACTAGCATGTCACACGAAATGCGTTATGCGCCTGATTGGCTCCTGATTGCGTGATGCGTGCGCGCGCCAATCAGGAGCCAACGCGCGGCCGCGTTATCGCAGGTGACGCCGGGCTGCTGCGCCGGCAGTCCGCCACAAAGCCTCGTACTGATCGCGCGTTTCTCTCATTATTGTATTTTCATATATTTGTTAGTCGTTTGTTTTGTGTCTCGTTAATTTGTTAATAATCTGTAGTGTATCGTGTTGTCGTAATATAGAACTATTTCTCGTATTGTTTCGTTTAATTTTTTATATCCAGTAAACTCCAGTCGTGCGTCGGAGCGGACACACACACTTTTTTTTTATTTGGGACGTAAACAAACTAACTTGTTCGGAGTTTTTATATATGTATTATTGCACTGAGGGACCACACACCACTTATACACTTTTGAATTCATATTTATTATGCAAAATAACTTGATTTATTAAACAAGCATCTAATGTTTACTATTGACGTACTGAAGTTTACTAATCCGTGACGTAATGACCGACGCCATTACACTGAACAGCGTTTTAGCGCGAAATAAAAACTTTAAATTTAAATTTCATTTTATTGCATGAAAACCTGTATTTTCTACAGAAATATGATATATTTTTGATATAATAGTGTAAAGATATACAACAAAGGGAAGATCTTCCACCGAGCGGGTGATATTGCTCGGTAGACCGACGGTCCGAATGTTGTTGTTCGAAACTTGTATATATGCAAGCTTGTCTTGAAAATGTCATAAGCGAGATTCAGGCATCTGTAAAATATCTTGCGTTGTATGATGGCTACCCGTCACAATAGATACTTCTGAATATCATAGAATAGATATTGAAAATTAGTCATCATGCCTATTATAATTGTCTAATTATAATTGCATAAGTTGATAAAAAATGCTATGCAATAGCTTTACCGCGGCAGTTCGATTTGCGATAAAACTCTGGTGATCTAGATTCTACAAACTGTGTGAAAGTATTTTGCACTGCCTCCTCGGAAGAAAACTTTTTATCGCGTAGAAAATTGTCCAAAACACAAAAAAATGGTAATTCGTTGGAGCAAGGTCTGGCGAATACGGAGGGTGACAATTGGTTTCTAATTGCAGTTCCTGTAGAGTTAAAACGGTTTCTCGTGCTGTATGAGGTCTTGCGTTATAATGGAGCAATAATGGTGAAGATCGTTTCATGAGTAGGGGCTGTTTCACTGCATGTTTTGCTATCATTGTTCGGAGTTCGGTACAGTAGACATCTACTATTATTGCTTGACCAGATAAGACCATGCTGAGACCACCAAAGAGTTACCATTACCTTTTTTTGGTAAGCTTTGCTTTAGGACACTGTTGCGGCGTTTGACCTGGGGTCAGCCATTGCATTTTTCGCTTACGGTTATAGTAAAAAATCCAGTTTTCATCACATGTCACAATTCGATCCAATATTCCTTCATTTCTGAATCGATTCAACAAGGCAACACAAGTTTCTACACGCGTTTCTTTCTGCAGATCAGCCAAATCATGGGGCAGCCATTTTTCATATATTTTTTATTTTATTGATTTGACGCAAATAAGTCAATATTGTTGGTAAGGTAACGTTAAACCATGCCGCTAATTCCTGGGTAGTTTGGCTCGGATCAGCTTCCACCATCCCTTTCAATTCCTTGTTATTCTTATGTGTGGGCGGTCTTCCACGTGGTTGGTTCTTCAAATCAAAATTTCCATCACGAAAGCGTTTAAACCAAAATCGTACGGTGCGTTCATTAGCAGTCCCCCCTCCAAACGCAACACTGATATTGCGAGTCGGAACTCGTATTAAAAAATCACTCGACTTTTCGAAGTATCCATCTTTCTTGTCTAAGCTGAATAAAAAAAACAACTGAAAGTCGATAATCGACTGTTGCACATTTTTTTAAAGAAGAACCTTATAGGTTCTATTTGAAAAAGTTTCACTCAAAAATCTCAAACCATGAAGGTTTTATGTCAATTCGAAGTACCTATTACAATAGAACGGCAATTTCATACTTTAACCCCTGCTATTTCTGCTCATATTAACATTGACTTCTGGTCCGTATCAGACGTCAGACATGAAATTCTATCTTCACGTTTTTCTGGAATTTCAATAGTAAATTGAGGATTATTAGGTATACAAACTAACTTGTATTATATAATCGTGAGTCCTCGCATTGGCTCATAGATATTATCAATATCATAGACACTGTCTATGTCAGCTGCAACCAAACGCCAAAAACTCTCTTCAAGTTTATTTTGAAGAAAGATAGGTGATAGCATTCAGGAAGCACCGTGGAAGGGAGTCCTTTGCAGAGCCAAACGGTACTTTGCACAAATAATCTCTCGAAGGGTAGGTACTGTATGCGATGAGTATAATATAGTAGTTTCTGTTTTGAAAATAAAACGTGATTGTGTTTTGCTAAGCGAAAAAATATGCGAAAATTTCACAAATTTTAATTTATTCCTTTATTTATAATTTTTCACAGTGCTTAGGCAAAGAACTGAAGTTTCTCCAAGCGTTGAATCTACAAAACAACAGACACGTTGTAACTGAACTCAAGATGAACTTCTCTAGTTTCATGGAAGGCTTAGTCAGCAAGGATCCTCCATTAGATGACAACGAATATGAAGTCAAGTACCAAGAAAGCTACAGAAAAGCCATTGAGACATTCAACCAGCGACGAAACAGGCCTACAGAATTTCCAGAAGATGTATTCAAACTATCTCTGATGCAGGTAATTTGAAATCTAGAAACCCATACTTTAAGTCGAAGCCTAATTAACTGCAAGAAACAAAATGCAACTAGTATATTCGTGATTCATCCAATAAAAATTATTATTATTTAAAGAAAGATATTTCGTATTCATGACAGGCGGCAGGTATTAGGCGTAGTGATAAGTTACTTCTGTGAGCGAATTTAAAAATATATTTTTTATTGTTCAGCTTAGCAATGTATTTTTAACTTGCAGCACATGCCAACTCAATTCACTGACTTAAAAGAAATCAATAGAAGTAAAAATAGGAAACAATTCATGCTGTCGCTGTCATTCTACGTGAATTACATGAGTCTTTTCTGGGATCCCGATACATGCTGCTTACATCCGAACGACTTGGTAAACGAACGTAATTTAGCATTAGAACAAGCGTTGAAACTATTTCACCCCGAATTGCCAGATGACATGGAGAGAGAAATACTTAAACAGGTATTCATGTCATTAAAATTATTTTTTAATATATGTATTCTTCTCAAAACTTTCAAGAAATTAAACAATGATATTTTTATAGTTCATCAAGTCGAAGTATGACGATCTGCGCGAACTGAACGATGCTGCGAATGAAACGGCTATTGCTTCAGCTGTTAATGTGTATATAGAAAAAATGGATAAAGCCACAGAATTTAAGGGCTGGTGGGTCCCAACTTTGGGGATTCCGTATATTGTCAACCTGGCTAATAGATCTTCCTATCACGAGGAAGCCAAGAAAGCTGTTCTTCTTAATTTCTACTCGAATCGTCGCGATCGCATGAACAGCGCTCCCGATAAATACTACAATGAACTTATTAAGGTAAAGCATAATATTTTTGTTGGGATAGATAGATGTACAAATATGTACAATATCCACTTGATACTGAGCGACTTACAGACTGTTAACAGAACGTTTTGCGCCACTGCACACAGACTGTTAACAGAAAGGTAAGTGATTCACCGCAGGCAGCTGTCTACTTTATATATACGTACCTTAAAAATATCGTTTGAATTTGACCGTGGGATAAAATTGAGGGAACACAGGACGATGAAATTCTGTCAGCCTATTGAGTGGGCACTAAAGTCCTACCTATTTCTGTAGAATAGTAATCTTGCTTTACAGTTTGAAGAATTGGGACCGTTTGTATACAATATAATTGAGTCTTCGATTACATAGTGGAGGTGGAATTTATGTTATCATGTCTATCGTCTCGGGTAATGAGCTTCAAAGCGCGGGAGATGTGAGCTGATCTAGACTAATAACAAGGTGTTCATGAAATATCCATAAATCTTACATTTGATACCAAAAGTCAAAAGTAAATTTTGACTTGGCTTGACTTGACTTTGATTTGGATAAAATCTTTATTTTGTATTTAAATTAATCTGTTTATTAACTTACGCAGGAGATCAACTACGCTCGGATGAAATATTAAGATCTTCTTGCGAACCGGCTTCCAGTAATGACAACTTCTTCTTCATCTATCTTTTAATTTTTGAATTAATAAAATCAATCTTGAAATGAATCGAATCTTTTATTTGGGTTTATGCACTGACTGCTGTATTTTATTTTGTCTTTAACTGTTAAGACTATGAAAATTACCATTTTTGATAGCAAACAGTGATTCCATTTCAACCGATTAAAAAAACAATTGCTTAACCATTGTTACTTTAGATAACTCACATAATATTGTTACACACACAAACAGTTAGTCTATTGTATGAAGTCGTCGCGGCCTAAAGGATAAGACATCCGGTGCATTCGTATCTAGCGATGCACCAATGTTCGAATCCGGCGGGCGAGTACGAATTTTTCTAATCAAATACGTACATAACAAATGTTCACGATTGACTTCCACGGTGAAGGAGTAACATCGTGTAGTAAAAATCAAACCCGCAATATTTTAATTTGCGTAATTACTGGTGGTAGGATGTCTTGTGAGTCGGCAGGGGTGGGTACCACCGTTCTGCCACAAATTACGACTGACTCGGTGGAGTAGAAGTTAACGCCTGTGATTGCCCGCATAACGGCCACGGGCTCGATTCGCATTCCAGAAAATATTTGCATAACATATATACGTTTACTGGAACGTATAATTCCCGAAAAAATCCTCCAGATTACAAGGTCGCGATGAACAATCACATGCCAAAAATCTATATTGACATACATTTGAATAGTTGATTTAACAACAACACACGATTTAGACACAACACTTTGAAACAATTTGGAAATAACTCCCTGCTAATTCAATGAAATTATTATCAAATCTTCGCGTGCGTTCTACGAAATATTAAAATATCAAATTTTAAAATAACCAAGGAACAGCAAAATCAATTTTCCCATTAAACCTTTGTTTGTTTTGTAAGGCGGACTGCCGGTTTTGTTTGAATTCAATTAAAATTTGATCCGGATTGATGCTTTGGTACAATACATTCTACGAGCTCTCGGACTATCTGGTATTAAGAGCTTACCGGCCACCAGAGAAAAGGTATACCAATATAAATGCCACTAAGCATATGGGAACTCGAGATTCAAAACTCGAATGTCTTTAACATACTGCTTTGCGGAAAAAATACAAGTTGTTGATTTAGTTGGCACTAGATTTGTTGTTGGCGCTTCAGAAACGTTTTTTTGTTTTTACTTTTATGCTATGATAGTTGGCGTAAGAATTTGATATGCAGTTTCCACACCTACGTTATGATGATGTAGTGAAATTATAATATTTTTCATAATAAAAATATATATTCCAAAGTCATGTTCAATTCCTAAAGTTATTGCAATCGAAGCATTTATAACTGCGCATTGATTCTCAATTATATTTCAATCTCGTCTTTACACAAGAGAGCCGATGTTCGATATAACGAAAGACTAATTTCTTCGCGTGCTTTATTAATATTCCTGCCCTTTTTTCTCGTCTCAACAATTTGCGTAAATCGAATGTCGATGAAAATAATGTCTTCCACGTGTTTCCGTTTTCAGTGAAATAGGTTTCGACAATGGGGTTGTGTTGTAATGTGTATTGTGTTACCGAAATCTCATTTGCATTGCTCAGATGATGCTAAGCTCGTACTAGATATGAACTCTAAATTTACTACTTATTCTTTCAGTACTCTTAAGTAATTAGAAAAATTGCAGTTTACTTCTTAGCTACTATCCCAATTAAGTCTAGCCTCCCAATTAAGTCCTGCCCCTAATCTGCTTTTAACGTTACCGTATGCGTTCGCAGGCTGTGTGGTGATGACAGCAAACCTAGAATACTACCAATAGCTCAAAAGTGACGTAAAAGGCGTATAATTGATGTCCCTGAGAATGAGTAGCAGCATTCACTTAGCGTTTTTACATTAGGTGGCCCGCAAAAACATATAAAGCTTAAAGAAAAACAAAAAAACAAAACTCATCTATACTATTAATATTATAAAGTTAAAGAGTTTGTTTGTTTGGTTGAACACACTAATCTTAGGAACTACTGGTCCGATTTGAAAAGTTATTTCAGTGTTAGGTAGCCCATTTATTGAGGGAGGCTATATGCTATAGATTGTCCCGCAAAGACCATTACTAGTGGAGCACTAATAAAGAATATTTCGAAATCAGGGTTTTTTTCTCTTTTGAGAGTTTCTGCTGCGTGCGCTGCGGAAACGGTTATAGTTTCGCTAAAATAATGTATGAAAGAATTGCACCCTTTAAAAGTTCCAAAAAAGGCAGCGACAGCATATGTCTGTATTTTAAGGTTGGCTGACGATAACTTTTTTAAGCTAACCGAATTTGTTCTAAAATAAAGCATTATTTGTGAAGGTGTTTTTAAAAAGATTATATTAATCCTTATCCAAATAAAATATACATTATTCTTTACAAGTATTTAAAAGAAATTTGCCCTTCACATCATTTGATTTCAATGAATATCTTAGAAGATATCGCAGTTTGACCTTCTACGTAAATGAAGTCGCGGGTAAAACTAAGCGTTATCCCAAAGTAACTATTCCACGCGGACGAAGTAGCGTGCAAAAGCTAGTTGAAATATAAAACTGAACTAACAATTTATTACACATTTTAATTTTTATAAATTTTCAACTAATACGGATCTTTCGAAGTCGGTGAAAGCAACGTACAAATTATTCATGTCGTGCCGCCTTTTCAAAGTGACGGCATCATTGCCGAATGTAGATACTTACTGACTGAGTCAAGGTCCAGGTCATCATGGAGATCCACGTTCCTTAGGAATCATGGTGCTCTGACGGCTATCCTGCAAAAACGGGATTGAATAACTTGAAGGGGTTTCAAGATGGTGCAGGCCGCGCGAGCGAACACTACGCTTGTATAGATCATGACGGGGCGTATGCAAGTTTTGTAGAGTGTCACCTTATTTCGGAGGGACAATTTACTTCGCTTCCGAATGTTGCTGTTCAACCTGTATATATGCAAGCTCGTCTTGAAAATGTCGTAAGCGAGATTCAGGCATCTGTCAAATATCTTGCGTTCTATGATGGCTACCGCCACACCTCGCATCAAGAGTTAACTCTACGCCATTTTTTCTTTCTGTCGCCAAGTGTCGAGCAGCGTGAGCTGTGATCTCGAGAATAGTGCGGATCTGGTTAGTATGTATATAAACATAATAGAAGTTCAACGGCCGTCTGGTGTAGTGGTAAGTGACATGGTCACTACACAAGGGGGTCGCGGGTTCGAATCCCGCCATGGGAAGATATTTGTATGATAAATATAAATGTCTTTTCCAGGGTTATGGATGTATATTAAATATATGTATGTGTATAATAAAAATCTTACATTTATATCCGTTATCTGGTACCTGTAACACAAGTTCTTTACGAACTTATCACGGGACCAGTTAACGTGGCGTGATTGTTAGTAAATATTTATTTATTATTTATTTATTTAATTGTAAACGTCAAATTGTTGATTTAATTACCAAGATAAATGTCGCGTATTAACCAAAATGTCGTTTAACACGTCGACTGCTATGTAGGTTACCGGTGACCTACGTGGCGCACTGAAGTAATGATTAGAAGGTAAAAATCGGTAGGATAGTTGTACTCACAGATGCACCTAAATATAATAATAAATTCATAAATTTTGCGGGCTTGGTTGGTATCACATGACATCGAAAGTAATCTACAGGTGTGTGCCTATCCACAAATAAAAAAGGTTCGTTTACACAGGTATGGTCGCTCACTAAAGTAGAACTTGATTGCGATTTAATTATAAAAAATACCTATGGCACTATCAAGCTGACAACATCTAGTTTGGCAGAGTTAGTAAATGCTTGGGCTTTATGGTGCATTGGCAAATAGCCAGCGACGGCTTTCGGCCAGATAGTCTAAATACTCTTTTTGTTGCTGCTACTGTATGTTAGATTTGTTCAAATAAGCTCTTAGTTCATAATAAATCAAAGGTAATGGTAGTTTTTAATCTTAATTTTAAAATCTATATGGAGAATGTGGATGTTGCAATCAAATGTTGATCGTATTTCATATCTAAATGCTAAAATCGTTCATCAAACTTGGTCGGGAAATCCGTAAAGAGGAAAATGTGAAACGAGCGACAAGTTAAATTTGAAAAAGTTTGAATGAACACATTCGATACACAATGTATTGAATAGAAAATCGTATAATTTATGCCAATAAAATCGGGAACAGAAATAGGAATCTGCTCCAAATAGCGGTAAATGTGATTAATTAAAGTTGGACGGTCGTTACTTCGAAGTATTGAAACCAAAATTCAAAGCGGCCCTAGTTAGATTTTATCAAATTCGACCAGTGTGAGTGCTTAGTGCCAGTTTTTAACGTTCTCGATAGCGTAAAAGTTTATTTATTTATTTATTTAATCAACAATGTTTCAACAGCACTTAACTAGACACAGGGTACAGAGGATGTTTTCACAAACATGAGCCAATTAAAGAAACACATTATGTTTCCAAAAAATGTTAACATGATTAAGTTAACTCAAATTTGTATGGAGTTGGAACTTTTGCCGCTAGGGGCGCTCTTCAAGAAGGTTAAAAAGCTCGCACTAAGCACACAGATGGGGCAGCCATCACACGCTCATCGCAGCTGTTCATCATCGTTACAAACACAAACAGTTCCAAACAAAAACGGGAATGTTTTACTTCAATTGAGTCGTATGTAAATTTTTTTGTATCAATATTACATACCTTTTTTGTACTGTTTTGAAGGAATTAGTAAATAAACAAAATGTGCTAAAAAGTAATCGGTAACACAATTTAGTTATAATATTGCAAAAGATTCCATTCCACTCTATCATCGTCATCATCATCATCACCCTGCGGCAGTCCACTGCTGGACATAGTCCTCCCCCAAAACTCGCCACTGAACCCGATCTTCGGTTCTACGCATCCAGTTACTGCCAGCTGCCTTGCGCAGGTCGTCGCTCCATCTAGCAGGAGGGCGTCCTACACTACGTTTGGCGGTTCGCGGTCTCCACTCCAGAACACGTCTACCCCAACGGTTATCGGTTCTGTGACATATGTGACCAGCCCACTGCCACTTCAGCTTACTAACTCTGCGAGCTATATCGATCACTTTGGTTTTTGCCCGAATGACCTCATTCGGTCTCGCAATGATAAACCAAGCATAGCTCGCTCCATAGCTCGCTGAGTAACTTTTAGTTGGTGGACTAGTCGCACAGTCAGTGTCCACGTTTCGGCTCCATAGGTAAGCACGGGTAGGACGCACTGAGTATAGACCTTTGTCTTCAGACATTGTGGTATGGGCCACAACAAGACCTGACGAAGCTTACCGAACACTGCCCAGCCCAACTAAATCCTTCTGGTCACTTTCTTCTCAAAGTTGTTTCTACCTAGTTGTAGGGTCTGCCCCAGGTAGACATACTCTTGAACAACTTCGAAAGGTGTACCATCAATTCATTCCATTCTATAGATTACTTAAATTTTTATTTTAGGTCGTTGCTTCATGTTGTATAATATAATATGTGACGTTATAAAAAAATATCGCTAAAAGATTAGGAAGCGAAAAATTATAGCATAAGCCACTGAATAAAATAAAGTATTTAATCGGTAAATAAGTAGTCTCGTCAGCATCTCTGTGGTTCGTGATCACCTCCGCCACCGAGAATTGTCGAGTGGTGAGGAGGTCGGCTGCCCATAGTATACGAAAAAAACGGGCCAAAAAATGGTGTTAAGTAGTTACTGGAGCCCATAGACATCATGAGCCATCGTGAGCCATGATCCAGACTACGCGCAGACTTCCAAGCGTGTTGGCAGGATTCCCACTTGGAGGTGCGGCTAGGAGAATAGCCGCCTGTACGGGGCACCGCGCCCATGCGGTGCGGGCTCCGGAGTAAGCGCTCCGGAATTCCCTCACCTTAATTGCCATTGCATCACAGGGCACACTTTCCCTGTGATGCAATGGCGGCGGCCACTTCGTCCTGGGTCGCGACTTGACTTCCACCATTTTGACGGGGCATTCGATGTGCACTATCTCTGGGTCTGGCAAGATCTCCCGGAGCCGCGCCACCAGTCTGTCCGCGGCTACGCCAGATTGGGCGCCAGGACATTCCAGTAGCCGGGCTGCGTTAGCGGTGTGCCGAACCTTGAGCCCGCCCTCCACGCTTACGGCGTCGACATCAAGGGCCCCGCGTGCTCGGTTCATTACCTCCATATAAGTGATGCCATTTTCCTTTGCGGCCAGCATTTACTCCAAGACTACTGCCGCTGACCACGGAGGGCGCGGTTTGCCGTTTCGACGCCTCTTGTTCTTTCCTTGAGCTGCCGCTCGACCCTCTTGATGGGGAGCAGCAGCCACTGAGGGGGGCTGGGGGCGTGTCGCAGCCGGCACCCTTTTTTTATTCTTATGGCCCCGCTTCACCACCTCAGTCCGGGCCACACCCATACTGGATAGAGCTGAATGCAGCGGGTGGGGCTGGGGTGGCGGTACCGGCTTAGCAGCATTCACACACCCCTTTTTTTTCATGCGGCTCCTACCGGGCCTCACCTTAACAGCCTGGCGCGTGTTAGCGGCCGTAGGCTGTGGTCTTGCGGGCTGGACAGGTGTTTGCCGGCCAGCGGGTCCATATACAGTGGCCCTTAATATTTGGGCCCTTTTAAGCTCAATGGGCTTTATTTTGGTGACAGTGACAGCCTGGACCTTAGCGAGCCCAGCGAACTGGGGCTTCGCCTGGGTCGCGGCTTTTCGCTCATGGGCGAGCGGCGGCCTTGCACGCTCCACGGGTGAGCATGCTGGTCTCAAATTAGGCGCAGCAACTCCATTCTTGCTATTAAAAATCTTGTCAGCTCATACCATGGACTTCGAAGGCTAATTACATAGGCGCACCCTCGACAGAGGGATGACATTTTGTCCCGATATTAGGACAGTTGGCGCCCAAGACACGTTCCTATACTTCAATGAGTTCGACGTACGAACTACTAGTCCATAGCCACAACTTACAATTTTCTCGCCAAATCTTCTGGGTGGGTCGCGATTCTAATCCGGTAGTAGACTCAGCAGAGTGCTGCTCTTCCTGGGCCAGGGTTAGCAATATCTCAGGTTAAGCCTTTGAGCTTACCTGCCGTTCCACGCGTAGATGTTATTGTAATAGGCCATCCGCTACGAATAATAAAACTTTATTCATAGGCCACCCACGATTATTTAGAGAAAAATATATTATTTATTGACTAAAATCTCTAGTATTTGTTGTTGCACTAAATCGCCGGGAACCTTACTTACTAAGCATATAATATTTGATTCGATGTATTTGCCTAGAGAAGTAATAAAAAGATAAAATACAACAATTCAAACATATACTTTCTATTTCCGTGGTTAAAATTCGATTTCCTTACACATGGAAGCTTCCAAGTAAAGAGGTCTTTGGTTGAATTTTTTCGATACTTTAGAGAGAAAAACATTTCTCCAGTTCGCTCCATAATGCCCTTCAATCGAATTTCATAAGATATTCTAGAAATATTGATTATATTTTCTGTGCTTACAATAGTATGTACTACTAAATTGTTTTCTTTTAGTATTGCTCAATTCATCGCACAGTCCCAGCTGCGTTATAATTGGAACAAATAAAAATAAATGTACATATTATATTTGAATGACTTCGTGTCTTAAACTGAACTTATATCTGTAACCGATATCACCGAACTTAATAAGAGTGCTCCAATTTTAAAGTCGGTGTCTTTTGAAGCATTACGAACAAAGAATTTTATCGTACTTTTTCTATGAAGCTCGAACACTTGATGACATTTAGGTTTAGTTTGACTCCAAATCACTTCTTTGCTGATCAAACCACAGAAAAAACGCCTTTTTAAATATTTTAAAGTTATCTATTGTAGTATTGTCCATCAGACCATCAAACGGGCTGTATTCTCATTTGTCTGTATTAGCCATTAAAGAATGTAAGACACAGTTCTGCCAGTTTAACTGTAATGGTCAAAGCCAATAGATTCGAGGTCTATAACTTAAAATAAACTATCTTTTACTCACATTCCCTAACATTAATGCAAAATTTAAGTAAGTAAATTGGGGCACAACCGGTTATTTTTTTGGTCGCTAATATATAATGCATGGTAGGTCCCACTGTATGGTACTGATACATACAAATTCTGAGCATAAGACGCTGGGCTTCTACTAGCTGAGCACGAAAAAACTATATCATCTTGAGATTTGAGATCAAAGTCTCAAAATTGTGGAGATCGGATGTCGGGTGAGAGAGTGTAGACTGTAGAGTGTAGAGTCGTTTAGTAAGTAGGACCCTAAAAATATCCTTGGGTTCGCGTGCCCCTTAGACACGGACCCTCGTATGAGGATCGGTACCCTGTCTGAAGAAAAAAACCGTAGGTAGGTTTTTTTTTTTTTATTGCTTAGGTGGATGGACGAGCTCACAGCCCACCTGGTGTTAAGTGGTTATTGGAGCCCATAGACATCTACAACTTAAATGCGCCACCCACCTCGAGATATAAGTTCTAAGGTATCCTTTCATTTCCTCTTGATTTGTATTTTCTGCTGAACCAGAGCATTGCTTCTATTATATTAAATTAGTGCAATATAGCGTCACCTACTGCGCTCATCAATAATATTATAAAGATAAGCTATCATACCATACAAGTGACGCGCATTAATAGGCATTCAATCGCAGCGATTGTTTATCACGTAATATACGGGCAGATGTGTCCGGCCCCTAACGCTGTCGGGCAATCCAATTACTGGATTAGCCACCGCTAAAGTGGGGTGAAGTGAGGCGTCACACTGGCCTCTTACATTTTACCTGTGCTCTCTAATGTTTATTGCGCGGGATTTTGACTGGGCAACGTGTGAAAAAAAAAACGATGAACTCAGATTAACTATTCCGAATGCTTTCGCAATATAAATTTTGTAGAGAAGTCTTTAAATTGTAGTTTAGCGTTCGGTTGTGTAGTGTGAGGTTTTTTTTGTTTTTTTTTTTTTTCGTAGACTACTAGATCGAAATCGCGACTCTCGGAGAAGATCCGACAAGAGACTCAGCGGGTTGATACATATAGACTCATAAAAACTGTCGTTTTATTGTTTTTAGGTTAGAGTCCACCGTTAATGTCATATAGACAGGTTATTTGCATTTTTTACGATAAAACAAATTAGAATATTTTAATTGTGTAAATCAAAATACTTTGTGTGTCTTGTTTTCCCGGCCGCCACGATTTTTATTTAATTTTGATGGTTTTCGATATCGTTAGGCTAGTTTAAGACGTTTTAAATATCAAAAGGATCGCAATTAACCCAATATTGTAATCACCCCATCACGCCCATATTTTGTCATGGATGTTGCGAAATACGAATCGACTTTTCATAGAAAATGCGCAACAGTGGTATACGATTAGGCCCTAGGTACCTACCACTACCGTCATAGCTAAGAAGGCCTGCAATAGCAGTGTAATTCATAATAATATATACCAATGAGAGCATTACTTACTGTAGTTTCTTTTTGTTTTTTTACTGGAGCCCATAGATATCTACAACGTAAATGCGCCACCCACCTTGAGATATAAGTTCTGAGGTCTCAGTATAGTTACAACGGCTGCCCCGCCCTTCAAACCGAAACGCATTAACTGTTTCACGGCAAAAACAGTCAGGGTGGTGGTACCTACACGTGCGGACTCACAAGAGGTCCTACCACCAGTAATTACGCAAATTATAATTTTGCGGGTTTGATTGTTATTACACGATGTTATTCCTTCACCGTGGAAATCAATCGTGAACATTTGTTAAATACGTATTTCATTAGAAAAATTTGGTACCCGCCTGCGGGATTCGAACACCGTTGCATTGTTAGATACGAATGCACCGGACGTCTTATCCTTTAGGCCACGACGACTTCAAACCACGGCGGCATTTACGTTGTAGATGTCCACATTCACATCAAAGCAATAAAAAAATTAAATAAATTGAAATTAGACCCTCAGACCGATAGCCAGTATCAATTTGCACAACGACACCGCCATTTATATAGCACAATTTTATTGCAATATCGACTTCATATTACTTAATGCAAAAAACCCGGGAACCACGAGCAAATAACAATAAAATAATAAAATACTATTAGCGGTACCTTCTAAAGAAGTCATATAATTGTATCTACTGTTACCAAGGCCGCATAGAATTCAGTTTTAAGCTGATGTTAGATCGAAGAAACCATGACCTTGATAGCGTGGTAGGGACTGTTGGTTACATCAAAAATATTATAACTGTTATTCATGGTGGCTGTCTCGCGATATTTTTTATAGCACCCTCGTGTTCAAAGTTTTACGTATATGACGTTTGAAAATGGTCTTTAATCTGCTTTACCTTTTTCTATGTGTTCCTATACAACACTGATTTGGAGTGACAAATGAAAAACACCTTCGATTTTGAGGTTAGAAAATCTTAGCCACTAGTATGTCAGCTATTAGCTGCTTTAACATTAGTAGAACTGTAACAGTTGTTATAACATATATAACATATACATATAGGTATATAACGTACATACATAAATTATAAGAATTTTCGTCTCAATAATTAGACGGCTAATTTGGAGTTAACCGGGCAATTACAAGACCTCATAGGTAGAGATAAGACTAGGGTTTCAAATCAAACCTTACGCATGACTGCTTCGCAACAGAAATAGAATGCCATTACTAGTTTTAAATAATTCATGTTTTGTTATATTTTATTTTCCTTTGCAGTACATCGTTTTATTTTTAACTTGCTTGCAGAGCTTGGCAACATACTGTTACGCCGGTAAGAGTAACGTCATCTATCGCCGAATAGCAGAAACGAATATCAAAGGAACTAGTAACATCAAGAACGCTCGAGAAGTACAACGCCATCTATTGTCAGAATTAATTTTATTATTGACCAGAATGTTCCCGATAAGTCTAGGGAAATCGGGACGTTATAGAGATGGCACAAAGTCAGTTATTAAACAGATCTACTCGAAGCAAAACAGCGAACGATCACCTAAAGCGAAGCGGAAGAAGTGAATTGAGAATTTTAAATTGTTCGTTAGGTGTTCGAAGTGTTATTACAGTCTTAATTTGTACTTCGGTAGATTTTTTTATTAATCCCAAACCCCAGCGCGTAACAAACCTTCAGTTTATGAGAATATCCATCTACCCAACACTTTAAGCGTGTGCTATTCAGCTGAGATTGTTTGACTTTGTTTGGTCTTTTGTATTGGCAGATAAGTACGAATGGAAGAAGCAAAACCAACATAACCTGTTCCTAACTGGCCACTTATATTAACAAAGTCCGTAGACTGTGAACTAAGCGTGTATAATCTAGAAAATTAACAATGATTTTTTTTACTTTGAATGGTTTGCTTCGGTTTCAATACACTGTGTATACATTACGTTGATATTTCGTGCAATGCTGCTCTTTAATTTGACAAATAATATCTGATTTAGAGAGTAGTTTATTGGTGTTATTACAAACAATCGTGCCGGTCTGAATAGGTTTCATATGTCTTATAGTATTGAATGCTCTTTTATACAATCAGCAATACGTTTTGGTCTGAAATTACTTTCAAACTACAAACAAAGCATTCGTTTGGACAGTAAATTAAATAAATTGAATTGGAGCGTATAATCCTTGGGTATTTTGGGGCTTCGTTTGAAACGGGTCACAGCCCACAGACTACTTCGATTAAGTCAAGTTGTAAGTGGCCAGAAAGTGCAAAGTGTGGGTTACCCTATTGTGCTCTAAATGTGAATTTATCTAAAACAATCCATACGTGTGAAAGTGTGTTTTTTTTTTTATTTACTTAAGTATTTTATTTTTAGAATTCGTCGTGGCCTAAAGGATAGTATGTCCGGTGCATTCGTATCTAGCGATGCAACGGTGTTCGAATCCCAGGCGGGTACCAATTTTTCTAATGAAATACGTACTTAACAAATGTTCACGATTGACTTCCACGGTGATGGATTAACATCGCGTAATAAAACTCAAACCCGCAAAATTATAATTTGCGTAATTACTGGTGGTAGGACCTCTTGTGAGTCTGCACAGGTAGGTACCACTGCCCTGCCTATTTTTGCCGTGAAGCAGTAATGCGTTTCGGTTTAGGGTGGGGCAGCCGTTGTAACTATACTGAGACCTTAGAACTTATATCTAAAAGGTGGGTGGCACATTTATATTATAGATGTCTATGGGCTCCAGTAACCACTTAACACTAGGTGGGCTGTGAGCTCGTCTACGCATCAAAACAATAAAATAAAAAATTCTTTGTCCTTCTTTCCCGTCAAAATGAAGAAATGGTTTGACTTTTAAAAAAAATAATTAAATGTTAATATTAGATCACCAGAGTGAAATAGGCAACCTTTTATCCCGAAAAAACAACTTACGAAAAACATACCTTTTATCCCGAAAGAATATCTTACAGGAAACTAAGTATATAGGCTACCTACTTTTTATCTCGAAAAAGTTTCTTACGGGAAACTACACTGACATTTTTGCCTGAAACTGCGGATAACAATTAGTGAATTGTTCTTCTTCTTCTCAGTCGTACACTCCTGGCGGAGTGGTCGTTGTTACGTATGTCTTATCGTGGTTATGTTGTCTGGAAGATATCGTTTTTAGCGATAAGACCGCCTATTGTACAAATCTATCTGCTTTTTGTGTGCAATAAAGTGTATTCTCTCTCTCTCTCCCTCTCTTATTGCTTGGTTGCGGCTTTTGCGAGACTTCTCCATCTCTCTATATGTGACGGTACGTGT
Organism: Bombyx mori; assembly: GCF_030269925.1. Taxonomy (NCBI): domain Eukaryota; kingdom Metazoa; phylum Arthropoda; class Insecta; order Lepidoptera; family Bombycidae; genus Bombyx; species Bombyx mori. The sequence continues at coordinate 14,577,729 of NC_085111.1, forward strand.
ATATTCAATAAGGGAACACTTAGTAGATGACTTAATCAAGTCTGTCCACATTGTATACTAGTGCATTACAAGGCACAATTGATGGAGACAGGCCGTATTGTCTGCACCCATTACTGAGTGCCACTATCTGGCCTATTTCTGCCATTAAACAATTATGGGTTCTGTTTTGATGTGTGAGACAGTCTTTATAGGTTATAGCTATTGATGCTTTAATCTCCATACCTCAAGACTGATGGTGCTCACATTAAAATCTCAACTCGGTCTGTGGGCTACAGTTAGCATTAAAATAGATGAGCCATGAGCTCCTTCACGCAATAACGAAAGGAAAATCTTTATTCTGATACTTCTTTGTCCGTTCAAACCAAAGACCCGTTAATTAAAAGGACAGTCAATTTCCACACAGTATACCAAGCAAAAAATACAATAAGTACAACAGCACTATTCTACAAAAGTACTAATACAAAGCTTCTCCCTTTGCTCAATCATTAGTTCATGATCGTAATACGGATACCGACAAACCTGTTGAAATGAGATTATTAGCGATTCTTAATGCCAGATGTTCGAAATTGGCTCGAAGCCAAGTACCTTAGTTTTCGTTTGATGAGAAGTAAAAGAATAGCTCATTGATGAGAGTAGAGTGGAGTATAGTTACTTTTTTATCGCATACTATTTTTATTTAATTTTTATTGCAAATTGCTATTTTATTTGCTAAATAGCATAATTGCTATTTTCATTGCATTGCATTGCGATTTAATGCAAGTTTAGAAAAAGAAAAAATTAATAATACAAAAGCACCGTATGACTTACTGGTGGTAGGACCTCTTGTGAGTCCGCGCGGGTAGGTACCACCACCCTGCCTATTTCTGCCGTGAAGCAGTAATGCGTTTCGGCTTGAAGGGTGGGGCAGCCGTTGTAACTATACTGAGACCTTAAAACTTATATCTCATGGTGGGTGGCGCATTTACGTTGTAGATGTCTATGAGTTCCAGTAACCACTTAACACCAGGTGGGCTGTGAGCTCGTTCAGCAATCTAAGCAATAAAAAATAAAAATAAAACTGGTGGTGGTGCGTATTTTAAGCGCGCACAGGTAAGTATCACATTCTTGATTCTTTCTGAAGCGAAGTAGCTAAGTATTTGAGCGGTGGCACTACGGTTAAACAATATACTTCATAGTCGCTATTATAATGCAATTGAGAATTCAATAACATTTACTAGCATATCCATCCGTCACCTATTTTCTTCTTTTATTTATAAAGCAGATGGACGAGGTCGCGCCCGGCTTGGTGTTACGTGGTTACCATAGACATTAACCATGCTAATGCCGCATACCACCATGAGATATGAGTTCTAAGTCTCAGTAACCTACCTATTTGGTGAAATCCTTGAAATACCAAAAACAGATAAATAAATAAATAAATATTTACTAACAGTCACGCCACGTTAACTGGTCCCGTGATAAGTTCGTAAAGAACTTGTGTTACAGGTACCAGATAACGGAAATAAATGTAAGATTTTTATTATACACATACATATATTTAATATACATCCATAACCCTAGAAGAGACATTTATATTTATCATACAAATATCTTCCCTTGGCGGGATTCGAACCCGCGACCCCCTTGTGTAGTGACCATGTCACTTACCACTACATCAGTCGGCCGTTAAAGATGTATCTTGTTTGGAACCAATTTAATAATGAACGAAGAGCGAACGCTAACGAATCGAGACGCCTAATTTTCATACATTAAACTGAACTTTCAAAAGTATTAAATTTCTTACATTTACAGGATTACATTTCCCAACGCTGCGAATCCTTTTTACACGCTTTATATTAGTTTCACTTGTATGTACCTATGTTTGTAACTGACTCCTTTAGACGCCATTTTGACCCAGTTTAAATGGCCAGATTTCATTCAAACTTTGTAGATTTATCGAGGACCGATGACAATTGAATATTAAAAAATAAAAATTGAAAAAAGGAATTGAAAAAAATTATTGAAAATATTGAAATTCAACTAAAAAAATGAATAATAAATAATAGTTTAAAAAAAAAACTAAAAAACACACTTTATATTAAATGCAACTAAAAAATAAATTTTAATAAATTTAAATTGAAAATAGTGTAAAAAAAAATCTTTTTTACGTTTTTTTTTTAAATAAACTATTATTTATTACGAACGTATTGGTCTGAAAAACGATTTTAGCGAGAACTTTACATTGAAATAGGTTAAATAAATACTGATAAAACTTAAATGTAATCTTCCATTAATATATAAATAAAACCGTTTGAATATGGAAGCTACACGCAAAATAAATAAACCTTAAAGTTTACATTATAGATGTTTTGAAATTTTATGAACACATTGATCCATTTGTGTAAACATTGCAGTGACTACGTAAACAGTAGACTTCATCATTATTTTGCCCGATGTTACCCGCGGATATTGTCGTCATCGCGGGAGAAGCCGCGGGTCGAAGCTAGTCTTAAAAAAGTAGCCTAAGTTACTCCTTATATCATCAGCTACCTATCAGTGAAAGTCCCGTCAAAATCAATCCAGCCGTTCCAGATATTAACCGGAACAAACAGACAGACGGACAAAAATTGTAAAAAATGTTATTTTGGTGTATGTACCATATGTATTATATATTCATATGCATGTAGTACATAAAAAGAGGCTATTTCAATATTACAAACAGACACTCCAATTTTATTCATATGTATAGATAAATATTATATTTAGTAGTCCCGTACTTGGGATCCGTTAGCAAAATATAAAACGTGTGTTCTATGGATTTCTTCTGCACACCTAAAGCAATATTTTATTAACGTTGATGGGAGACAAGTTCAGGTATCCGATGTGATAAGAACGCCGTTGACCATGAAACATGAGGTCGGAGGACATGAGGTCCCACAATTCAAACCCGATGATACACGTCCTCTCACCTTTAACCTTTGCATTAGACGCCTTCATCTCTAAGAGCAGGCTTAGGGACCTCGGTAACCATACTCGTCGAACTAGACAACGAGGTCAACGTGCAACCTAACCCATGCATCAGCCCGCTGAGTTTCTCGCCGAATCTTCTCAGTGGGTTGCGATTCCGATCCGGTAGTACATTCATTCGCGAAGCAATTGCTCTTGAGTTGTTAGGTCTCCTTCGGAGGCGCTCGGGCAGTTGTTAGCAAATCCCACCCCTCCTGGCTGAGCCTTTGCTCGCCCACCTGTCCTGGTGAAACTGGAAAGGCCTCCGGGCCACCAGTAATCTTTCCAACATAAAAAATAAACGTCAAATCGAGTTCCGACCCCAGGCGGAGCGGATGTCGGGCGAGAGAGTGCAAAATGAGTCGTTTGGTTGGGTAGTGCCCTAAAAACATCCTTTGTCCCGCAGTCCATTCTTAACATCTGCAGACCGTCAAGTCCCACATACCTCACGTGCCCCTTAGGCGCGGACCCCTCGAATGAGGCTAAGCACCGTGCCCCAACAAAAAAAAACACTGGTCTTGTACGTCAAATGACACAAACAAATTAGTACGTATCTTTAATTAATTTTTACAACTAAGCTCATATCTAGTGAAGCTTAAGTTAATTTTCCTAGTATCCGCGTCGTTTGAGAATATGTATACTCTTCTTTTTCTCCACCCGATCCCACTAGGTGGGCTCGGCACAGCTAATTTTTTTCCTCCATTTTCTTCTATTAGCCATCATCTCAACACTCACTCCTCTCTCTCTCATATCGTCGTTCACAGACTCCATCCATGTCTTCTTTGGTCGACCTCTTCCCCCTCTACCTTGCACTACCATTTCCACACATCTTCTAGTCACATGCATCTTCTCTCTACGCATCACATGCCCATACCACGCTAACCGTCCGCTATTTAATGATTACGGATTATTTAATGATTAATATTTTAATGATATTTAATGATTATTAACGTTAATTACCGGTTACTTTCACACTTCCTTCGATTATTCTACTGTTACTACTGTTTCTACTGATACTGTTTTATTCTATTTAATATATTGTGTTTATAGTTTAATATTTAGACACTTTGCTGTTTGCATAATAATTTTAAACCGGTTTCAACGGTATGGAAATAGTTCGAAGTCTGGGAAATAATTTTGGCTACCTTGCATCCCACTTATGAATAAACACGTGATACAAAGTATAGTCCACCAAACAGAAAGATAACGTGTTTTTTTTTCAAGATCGATAGACGGGGCACATTAGTTTGAAATTGAGTAAACTCCCAGCCCCGCCCTGCTCCAAGGCACAGTTGAGACTATTTCTCGCCGTTGCTCTACGAGATGCCGGCGGTCGCAGCTTTAACCATCACCGGGCCTCTTGTTTCATAGTTAACATAGGAACCGCGGGATCCATAATATAGTAGGTATTCGAAAAATTCGAGTGTTTAAACGACCTTGTTCGACCACAGCATTTCAACTATCGCTAAATGATAGGTACTTTATCGGATCTAATAAATTGAATATATTAATTTATTTATTAAGTTGCACCAACAAAGTGATCATCGATACAAAACATTGAACAATTGACAAAAGTTCATGGCAGATGTCACCTCAATTATAGGTGCAATCGACAGTGCATTAACAACAAAAATAAAAATAAAAATTATATAACTAAGATTTGATTACATTTGATTAATTGCTTAAGATTAATTTATATTTAATTGGGATATGATCCGCGATATACATATATAGGGATTTTCTAACTACGGCGTATAATAAGCGTACATTGTTGTTTATTATTCCATAGTGATCGAACTAATTGCATTGCAGCTTATGAACCTCCAATAAACCCAACCCTTAGCGCAAAGCCTACACCGTAGTTATACGAAATAAATGAACTGGTTTTACCTGTAAATTCAAATGTTCATTTCAAAATAGATTATTCTGATTCTGCTCAAGAAACTGCTACCGGCTTTTAATATTAGGAACATTATTTCTATAAATTAATACTAGCTGACCCGACAGATTTAGTAGTGCCTCAATCGATAAATAAAAGATTTAAACTTTTGTATAAAATAAACTTAAAACAAACAAAAGGAATCCGTCCGACACATCAAAGGAAAAACAAAATGGTTATTTTTATTTAATTCCGAGCATTTTCATATTTATATACCTTTAAAACCTTCTCTGGACTTCCACAAATAATTCAGGACCAAAATTAGCCAAATCGGTCCAGCGGTTCTCGAGTTTTAGCGAGACTAACGAACAGCAAATCATTCTTATATAATATATAGATTAAATTTGATTTCGGTGTTCCTAATAAATAAAAGACAACAGAATAGTGCTATTTACTAATTAAAGAGGATTTGCAACACGATTTTGTAATAACTAGCATTTTCTTAATAATCTCACAATCTAAATTATGACAGAACAATATAACGTTGATTAAAACACTGTTGTGTTCCATGTTAATATCGTTTTTCCACTTCAGATGACTTGATGATAACAGCTGATTGCTTTTTTAATAAAACGATCGAAAAATGCGTTCAAACCGAAGTGATCCATTTGTCTCATATATGTATGTTGAGGTGTTTTTGCGTCACCAAGGAAAACAAAGCCTTGAAAAGACTATTTAAAATTTGCATGGATATTTTTTTTTTATTGCTTAGATGGGTGGACGAGCTCACAGCCCATCTGGTGTTAAGTGGTTACTGGAGCCCATAGACATTTACAACGCAAATGCGCCACCCACCTTGACATATAAGTTCTAAGATCTCAGTATAGTTACAACGGCTGCCCCACCCTTCAAGCCGAAACGCATTACTACTTCAAGGTAGAAATAGGCGGAAATTATAATGTTATTCTAAAATTTTAAATATGAAACAAAAACAATGTAGCTCATAGCAACGGTATCAGCAGTAACACTGCCCACAATGAGACCACAGCTGCCCTACCTTGTCCTTTCGTTCATATTGGTAGCATCTCTCCTATTACTTTATAAATTTATCTTCCAGCATGATGACGCTGACGAGAGCATAAGCTGACTAAAGCAAGGTCCCTTTTATAATGTAGTCACAATTATAATGCACTTAAAAATAAAATAAGTGTGCAGCGGTGCTTACACTACACACCCAGTGGTTTCCAATTTGACTAGTTGAAAAAGCGAAGTCGGTTTTATTTTGCTCAGATATAGAAGATCTAATGAGCAATCTGAAGTTAAGTGTTTATCAAGGCCCACAGGAGGTACAACAATACAAAATGAACAGATTTCTCCCGCCATCTATTTCCATCAGTCATAATACTCACTACGAAATAGGTGAGTGACTATACATTTCTGAATATACATTTCTTTCATTATTATTATTATTATTTTGTAATTGTATTTTTGACTTCTTTTTTCGTTTATTGCAAATATTGTTACTTATTTTAAAAAAAAAGAAAATATTTGAGAAAAAACAAAAAGAAAAAGCCCGCTGAGTTTATTTCGCCGGTTCTTCTCAGGACTGTGGCTTTTTTTTTGGAACCGGTGGTAGAGTTAACATTGTTATTTATATTTTGACATTTAACAAGTGTGTTATACTGACATCTAAGTTGAAATAAATGATTTTGAATTTGAATTTGAATTTGCCATTTTTTTTTTCTTTTTTTTTTTTTTTCCTACCTATGCTGATAGCCTTGAGAGGCTATTTCAGCTTCGCCCTAACGTTTGTAGGTGAGCTCGCGGGGCTCAACCGGAGTGTTGCTAACACTGACCCTAGCAAGAGCAGTGCTTCGCAGAATCTACCACCGGATCGGAAACGCGACCCACTGAGAAGATCCGGCGAGAAACTCAGTGGGCTGTGTCTATGGGTTAGTTCGCTCGTCGAGCCCTTCGTCGCAAGCGACGGGTTCGACGAGGACGGTGACCGGTGCTTGTGGTGCCTAAAAGCACCGTTAATGGATCAGGAGGATCCGTAATGACGTGCTTTGGGCGACGTCGACGGTTTACCATTCGGTCTACTGGGTCGGGTATGTAATTTCCAGCGGCTACGATGAGAGGGTTCTCATGTCGTGTCGCCTTCTCAAAATGGCGCAGCGATGCCGACTGTAGATACTTATTGCCATATTAGACGTCTAATCCTGTCTATAAAGCACGAAAATATCTTTTTTTTTCTCTGACAGACTTAATTAATGTTTCCCGAGCTATAATATTTTTATTTAGGTATAAAACTCGCGACCTAGACGCGACAGTCGCGGTCGGGTCAACGCGCCGGATATGACCAATAAACATTGTATTACTCGGTTTTTTTGTTATTACTGTTTGTACGTAATATTTTAGTTGATGTTCATATTGGTCGGTGTTTTTTTTTTATTGCCTTTATAGGCAGATGGGCGTACGGCCCTCCTAATGGACGACAGCAATGCCAGGGACAGAGCCAGGCCCGCTGCCTACCATAAACATTTTGAAAATAAATATTTCATATTATCTATTAATATTTCTTATAAAATTTGAATTGTTTTGAATATAGTATTTTACGGTATTTTCATTACAAAGCTAAATACAGAGCTAGGTGTAATAATGGAATATCATTTAAATACGACAAATGTTTTTGAAAAAGGATTTAAGACTTACCATATTATAGACATTAACATTTATTTATTTATTTATTACACTTCATGTAAAATTTACATTGGCGGACTTAATGCCTAAGGCATTCTCTACCAGTCAACCAAAGGTAGTGCAGAGTAAATAGTGGTAGGTGCAATGAAATTTATATTAGGCTACGAATACATACAAAAAAAAGTAAATCTACATATATACAAAATCACATATAAATATAAACATACATACATACATACATATATACATACATACATACCTATAATAGTTTATACAGTATTAAAAGGAATATATTAATAAATTTCCTTAACAAATAACTTCCCTAACAAATAAGTTTATAATTAATATTATGCCAAAAAATAAAATGTTATGTATTTAAAATTAATAATAAGATGTTATTACCAAACAATTTATAAGGTATAACCAGTTGCTTATTGAACTAAATCAATAAACGAAGCTCACGTCCAGCCTCGTTTTGAATAATTACTGGTGCCCTAATTGCTTTCTATAACGTACATGCCAAACTCAAAATAAAAAACTATGACCTCGAACGAATGGTCGCGTCAGAAACGGGCAAGGTGATCTGACAAGGTCATCGTCGTCTGGTCATACGGTTTCCAAGTATCAACCTGAGGGGTCGGAATGTGACTTTGTCAACCAATCGCCCTTTTACAGCAGTTAGTAGAACTGAAATCCCGTAGAATTGCTTTCATGCACGCTAGAGTGATAGTAGGTGAGCAGCCTCGCACCCTCAGGTCACCATGTATTCCGCACCAAGGGGAGGACACCTCCTAAAGGGGCCGAAAGCGGACGAGTGCCCTTCTCCGGTCTCCGACTCGACGACGACAGGTCAATGCACTCAGGAACAATCTCTTCTTCTTTTCTTTTGCCGCCTTCTTCAACGAGACGATGTACTCGCAGAAGTTGAGCCGAAGCAGAAGGAAGCTGCTCCAGCCACATTGGGCAGTGTGCGAACGTGTGCTCGGCCGTGGTCTCGTCACAGCTACCGTGGTGGTACTCCGTCGTCGTTAACACTACGCTCTACTAGTAAGGTTAAGTGAGAAACAATAAGGTATACTTCCTACCTGCTTACGCCGCCAAATACGATCAGATTTAACGGGTAGCGTAACGATTATCCTAATGCAATTGAAATAAGGGTAATCATTTAACATAAGGGAGAGTACATTATTTTTTTTATTTTTTTATTGCGTAGAAGGGTGGACGAGTTCACAGCCCACCTGATGTTAAGTGGTTACCGGAGCCCATAGACATCTATAACGTAAACGCCGCCATTCATCTTGAGATATAAGTTCTAAGGTCTCAGTATAGCTACAACGGCTACCCCACCATTCAAAGCGAAACGCATTACTGCTTCACGGCTGAAATACGCAGGGTGGTGGTATTTACCCGTGCGGACTTACAAGAGGTCCTACCACCAGTAACATGAACAGCAAATGAACAAATACTGTAACTAAATTTAATGTGATAACTCTTTGAAAATGATTTTCCAGTGCTTCCTGCGAAGAGGAATAGATTGAAATACTTAGTTACTCAACAAAAAGAATTTAAGTCACTTGCATTAGATACTTTACATTTGGAAACGCGCTTATTAGGTACGCATCTCTGTCATGTAAAATCGTAAAATGTTACATGTTACGCCATGTTTTCAAAATACTACCTACCTACATGTCGCAATCCCAGAATACTTTTTTTTGAATGCCAACATATGTAGACAATTTTTGGACAAACCGTAAATAATGCATAGAGTATGGACAAACAAAACAACAAACCATGCTTTATATTATATCTATCATAAGCTGAGTTTTAATGTTTGATTAAGTTTTATGATAGTATATTAAGTAAAAACAGTATTAGTATATACTTAGTCTGGCCATAAATACTGTTACAATTAAAAATTAAAAATAAATCTATTGCTTTGACCACCTTTTTCGTACGAACACTACGTGGACGGCCAGATCTTTTTCTGTCACAAACAGAGGAGGTCTCATTGCACCTATTAATAGCCCGGTACACAAACATTTTACTAATACCAAGCGTATGGAGAGTTTTAAAAATTGCAATTGGCTCCATACCTACTTTGTGTAATGCAATCACAGCGATTCGGTTCTCTTTATCACCCCACTCCATTTTAATATCGCAAAATATTGTAAAATGTATTGGCGCCAAAATTAGAAAACTCAATGAGCAATCATATAAAAATGACAGATTCCAAATTCAAATGTAATATTTTGTTTATTTTTAATTGTAACAGTATTTATGGCCAGACTAAGTATTTATAGTGTATAATACAATAAAAAGCCTAATAATTACATGTATAACTAAGAATATGTTTCTGACATTCTCACAAAATACTATAATAGTAAAAACTTTTAGCGGTAGGCAGCGGCTTGGCTCTGCCCCTGGCATTGCTGAAGTCCATGGGCGACGGTAACCACTCACCATCAGGTGGGCCGTATGCCCGTCTGCCTACAAAGGCAATAAAAAAAAAAAAAAAAAAAAAAAAAACTAGCGCACTAAAAGTACTAGCGTTAAATTATGAGTAGCTCATTTGTTTTCCTACTGAACGAACGAACTTCCTATCGGTAAACTAGAGCAAAGTAGTAAAAGCGGTTTTACTGCCTTACATTGCATACATAATTACCTATGTACCCGTATCAAGAGGTGAGATTATTCAACCAACATGGGCAGATAACAATTTTATTCCAAAAAAACACGTACCTAATAGGTATTCACAAACGAATTACACGATAAAAAAGTAGAGTACACCACTGCAAAAGTAGAGTATGGTAGGCTCCAGCATCTTGCCGGTTTATCCCGCGATGCATTCACGTGTTTCAGCTTAACTGGCGAAAGACTCAAATCTTTTTTTTATTTTTTTTATTGCTTAGATGGGTGGACGAGCTCACAGCCCACCTGGTGTTAAGTGGTTACTGGAGCCCATAGACATCTACTACGTAAATGCGCCACTCATCTTGAGATATAAGTTCTAAGGTCTCAGTATAGTTACAACGGCTACCCCACCCTTCAAACCGAAACGCATTACTGCTTCACGGCAGAAATACGCAGGGCGGTGGTACCTACCCGTGCGGACTCACAAGAGATCCTACCACCAGTGATTACGCAAATTATAATTTTCCTGGTTTGACTTTTATTACACGATGTTATTCCTTCAACGTGGAAGTCAATCGTTGACATTTGTTAAGTACGTATTTCATTAGAAAAATTGGTACCCGCCTGCGGGATTCGAACACCGGTGCATCGCAACAACGAATGCACCGGACGTCTTATCCTTTAGGCCACGACGACTTCGACAAATCTCACTCATATATACTAACCTCATATCTCAAGGTGAGTGACGTCATCACATTTTGACGTATACTAGTGCCGGTCACCCCTAAATAGCATTCGAACCGTGTGCTCTACCTACTTAGTAATAAATAAAAAAAATATTTCATTCCACATGTCCAACGTAGTTCTAAGTTTTAGCTTCACAATTACAAATTAATTTTGCTGTCCTATAAACAGTTTCACACGTGTAGAATTCCACGAGACCACGGCCTATCATGTTACTTAAAATAAAAATAATAACTCCAATAACGTAATCCGATAAAGTTATTACACGACAACTGTGTCAAATGACCACTGTTTTGTTCATTATAATGCGACTTAGAATGAACAGCTGGTCACAGGATGTTACACCAATAACATTAATAGTAAAGAGTTACCAATAAACATCATAGACGTAATAAATTTTTTTTATTGCTTAGATGGGTGGACGAGCTCACAGCCCACCTAGTGTTAAGTGGTCACCGGAGCCCATAGACATCTACAACGTAACATTACTGCTTCGCGGCAGAAATGGGAGGAGTGGTTGTACTTATCTGTGCGGACTCACAAGAGGTCCTACCACCAGTAATTACGCAATTTATAATATTGCAAGATTCGATTTTTATTACACGATGTTATTCCTTCACCGTGGAAGTCAATCGTGAACATTTGTTGAGTGCGTATTTCATTAGAAAAATTGGTACCTTGCTTTGCGGGATTCGAACATCGCTTGATACAAATGCACCGGAAGGAAGGCCATGTATCTAAAATTTCCAAAGAACATTGTTTTATGTCTTCAAAAATGTAATCACAGCTTTACATTCTTCTTTATTTCTCTTTTGAAAGTTTTTTTTGTTAGTTGTTTTTGTTAATACTAGTGGTGCCGCAGTAGTCGAAATTCGACTTTAATTAATTGAAATTATAAGTTTGAACATTATTATGCTTATATTGTCAAAGACTACTTCTATAATCATAGATTGCGCCTAGACTACATTACAGACAAATAATATTAAAGATAAACAATATTAATATATTTTCAATTTGACCACAGACTTTAAGCATTAACTAAAGTTTCACAATAAACAAAGAGTATATATATATATGTGTGTGTGTGTGTTAAATACATGGCAGTGTGTGTAATGTTTTCTGTATTGATTTAATGTAACTTTTATGCATTATTTTTAAAAAATATTAGCGTTGTGCACTCCTTCTCTATATTCTCTATAAGTGTGGGAAATTTCATACTCCTCTGTCCGAGCAGTTTTCGTAAAAAGGGGTACAAAGTTTTTGCTTCACGTATTAATATATAGATGTATGTGGTTAATTACAGTTTATCAATTATAATAAAATTGGTGTACGCGGGGTTGGTGACTTTCAAGATTAATTCTTGTATAATTGTATGCATTAACAACGGTAACTACGCTACTATTAATATATTAAATTAATTATCTAACTACTGTATAAAATGAATATTGCGTATTTGATTGTGATCAATCACAAATCATTTATGTATCATTATCATAATGATATATGAGAATATGTTTTCTTTTTTTTTATTGCTTTAGGTAAGGTGTGGATGAGCTCATAACCCACCTGGTGTTAAGTGGTTACTGGAGCCCATAGACATCTACAACATAAATGCGCCACCCATCTTGAGATATAAGTAAGTTCTCAGTATAACTATGTTATATGTTTTATTTGATAGGATTTGTAGTTAAATTCACTTTTAAAACTACTAAATATGTTTATTTGTCGTGACTGCTCAGCAGGGAAACGGGATCTCATCCAACCCTAATACTATTATATGATACTATATTTCCTTCATTTTCCTCCAATCGCGTTGATTATTGGTCTTACTATGGATGACGGAATTCAAGTTGTATTATTTACGGGTTCCGGTAACCAATTAATATCAAGAAAGCTTCTTCTATACTTTTCGCTAGTAATAAAAAAATCATCAACGATCACCAGATAAACGACGAAGCCTAATGAATATTACATATAAAAGAAAAAAATAGATATATATTAGTAAGACAAAAACAGATTCACGCTATAGATTTTATGCAAAAACAAATCCACCTTGTCAATATGAGTAGACAATAAATTAAAACAAAACAATGAAACAAAAACCGTTTGTGTTCTCAATTCCATAACTCAGTAATGTTATATAAATATTCATTTACAAACCAGCTGAATGTATACCGATAGCTTATCAAGTCACGTGCTGTATTGACCTTTTCGCACTGTTTTGTTGATAATTTCCACGAATAATGAGTAGAGGATCAGCACCATTGTATGTAATAATGTTACAGTTGAAAAGAGTTTTACTCTGATAGGAAAATTTGTTTTATGCATATTACAAATAAAAGTTATTTAAAGACTACACTGTAGGTATTTGTAATGTCAGCATCGATAGTACGAAAAAAAAAATCTCCATGTGTAATTTCAATTAGAGACAATATATATTTTTATGTATCATAGTTTAGGTCCCGCAGTAGTCGAAATTCGACTATAATTAATTGGAATTGTAAGTTTGTATACTATTATGATTGTATTTTATACTTCTATAATCACAAATTTACACCATAAAAAATATTAACAAAAACAAATAAATATTGTTTGTCTTTGTTAATAGATTAAATAATCTATTCTCTATCTATCATCTATTGAGAATAGATTAAATAATCTATTCTCAATTTGACAACAGACGTCAAGAACAAAAGTTTGACAATAAATAGTATGCATGCGTGTGTGCGTCAAATACATGGTATGTAGTGTGTGTAATGTTTTATTTATTGATTTAATGCATCTTTTACGCATTATTTAAAAAAAATATTAGCATTGTGCACTTCTTCTCTATACTCTCTATAAGTGTGGAAAATAACATACTCCTCCGTCCGCGCAATTTTCGTAAAAAGGGATACAAAGTTTTTGCTTCACGTATTAATATATAGATATAAATCACATAATACTTAATTAAAATATAAATGAAGTTATTAAAACATTATGTTATGTTTTATTTTTTATTTTTGACCTAATTTGTAAACACTGTAAAATTACAATGTTTTTTTATATAATCTGCCGTTTTCAAAGTTTTTGAAAAATAAATTAAATAATAAAAAATAAAATAATAAATAAAAAATTATAAATAATAAATAAAAAATAATAAATAAATAGATTATAATAAATAAAAAAACAAAAAAAAACACACTGCAAGTTTTTTGGATATAATTTTGGTTTCTTTCACTGAATGGTGTGAACGTGCTCGCGGCCCGGCTGATGTTAAATGATTACCGAAGCCTCTAGACACTCGACATTACCACAGGCATCTCGAAGTGAAAGCTGCCGCCAAGCTTGAGGCATGAGGCAGAAGTCTTTTTATTATACAACTAGCGGCCCGCTCTGACTCCGCTCGGGTCTTTAACACAAAATTTCAACGACGTGGTTTTATTTTTTTAAATAAAAGAACACTTATTGCGGTATAACTATAATAGTTAGACATATGCTGTCGTGACACTTTTTGTCAATAATAATGTGTTCTACAAAGTCGTAGTACATTATTTTATTCTATCATCAATAGTTTTCGCAGGGCATGCGATGTAAAGAATATTTTAGGTAGTTTTTTAACCTTGGGTTACATTATTGGAGATTTAGTAAGGATCCCAAATTTTTTTTCAAAACAAAATTATAACCTATGTCACTCGAAAATAGTGTAGCTTCCAAGCAGTGAAAGAATTTTTCAAATCGGTTCGTAGTTTTGGAGCCTATCCAATACAAACAAACAAACAAATCATTCCTCTTTATAATATTAGTATAGATACCTTAAATCAGAACCTACGACTGCTTCGCGGCAGAAATAGGCAGCTAGTTGGTACATAAAATATGGACTCACCACGCCCCATACTAACAGCACAATTAGGTATGCAAATCATATTTTTACGGGTTTCTAATAAAAAACATTCAAAAAGCTTATTTGATTTCGAAACTATTTTCGTAGTATAAACTCGTACTATGGTAGCTGTGGACCTCCCTATGGCACCCCCTTACTTTATCGTCAAGGAACGGCGCGACAATGCCCTTGACATTGTTCATGTCGATCAACGATCGCATGCCGCACTCCATAGGTATGTTAAAATCGTATTATATAATAGCTACGATAAAAAATTACGAGAATTACGTAAGACTTTTTTTTTAATCGCCTTTTTAGGCAGACGAGCATTCGGCCCACCTGACGGCAAGTGGTTACCGTCGCTCGTGGACGACAGCAATGCCAGGGCACACCCAAATCCAAGTGGTAGGACCACTTGTGAGTCCGCGCGGGTAGGTACCACCGCCCTGCCCATTTCTGCCGTGAAGCAGTAATGCGTTTCGGTTTGAAGGGCGGGGCAGCCGTTGTAACTGTATTTGAAACCTTAGAACTTATATCTCAAGGTGGGTGGTGCATTTACAATGTAGATGTCTATGGGCTCCAGTAACCACTTAAAATCAGATGGGCTGTGAGCTCGTCCACCCATCTAAGCAATAAAAAAAAATCGGTTGTCTGTAAAGTCGGTTTACTGACGATAGTTGAACGTGACAACGTCATAACAAAATACGCCTCAGAGCGAGGTAACGCCGCATGAGTCATGTTTTTTCGTGCGTGAATTATAAGACG
This sequence comes from Bombyx mori, assembly GCF_030269925.1. Lineage (NCBI taxonomy): Eukaryota > Metazoa > Arthropoda > Insecta > Lepidoptera > Bombycidae > Bombyx > Bombyx mori. Next base: position 14,593,298 of record NC_085111.1, read on the forward strand.
TCACGTCAAAAAAAAGCTGAACCAAATGATTCCTGTATAACTCAAATAGACTACAATCGTACCAACTTCGCAACGATTGCAATCAAATTAATTTTTCGCAAAGTCCATTACATGAAATTTATAATTCCATTTAATCATTGTCTGTCAAAGCAAAACGAACCCTAACATGCGAAGAAAAATAAGAAAATCTTTTGAAAGGATAATCCTTTTTCATTGTATCGTGAATTCTAAAAAGAGATGAAAGCTTCATTCAAACGGTACAGTATTACACAGAATACAAAGGATATCATAAGAACGAACACTTATAGAGTAAGGGTTTTTAAGCAATTAGTTATGCTTTGTCCGTATACAATTATCTCGTTCTAGTTTCATTTCAATTAGGGTTGCCTAATTTATGGCATTTATGTCTAATTTATTAATTTTTCAACAATTACATTTCAGTGGTAATATATTTTGCTAATGAACATATTTACATTTAATCTAAGCATAGGGATCCGTTATGATATGTAAGATATTAATATATTAAATACATTTGTTTTAAATATATATTTTTACGAACCGCTTTAACTGGTGGTAGGACCTCTTGTGAGTCCGCGCGGGTAGGTACCAACACCCTGCCTATTTCTGCCGTGAAGTAGTAATGCGTTTCGGTTTGAAGGGCGGGGCAGCCGTTGTAACTATATTTGAGACCTTAGAACTTATATATCAAGGTGCGTGGCGCATTTACGTCGTAGATGTCTATGGGCTCCAGTAGCCACTTAACTCCAGGTGAGCTGTGAGCTCGTCCACACATCTAAGCAATAAAAAAAAAACCTTAATGGTGGTCTCCATTGCGTTTGTTATTATTAAAATTTTATTAATAACGTGCTGATCTGGATTTGAAAATACAATTATTATTCTCAGTACTCGCTCATGCATTTCTTATGTTGAAAGTTAATAGGTTTTTTTTTTTTATTGCTTAGTTGGATGGACGAGCTCACAGCCCACCTGGTGTTAAGTGGTTACTGGAGCCCATAGACATCCACAACGTAAATGCGCCACCCACCTTGAGATACAAGTTCTAAGGTCTCAAGTATAGTTACAACGGCTGCCCCACCCTTCAAACCGAAACGCATTACTGCTTCACGGCAGAAATAGGCAGGGTGGTGGTACCCATCCGCGCGGACTCACAAGAGGTCCTACCACCAGTGCCTGCGTATAAGCCGTTGGATCGATATTAGCTCATATCCAAAATCGCAGTATCCTTTAATAGTTGGTTTTGTTTTTTCGTTTCAAAAAAATTTGATTTCCAAGGATTTGCTGAATTTGTTTCGTTAATTCGAAATAAATTAGTAAAGCCAATTGAACATTTTAAAATCATATTTCACTAGATTTGAATAGTTGTTGTTTCGGTCGTAGGGAACCTAAGCATTAAAATAAACTTAGGTAACATTTATTCTCACCGCTCACGTTCGAGTCCCAATCATGCACGCACGAAATATGAACAGACTTTCATATCTATACATTTAAATAAAATTGGAGTGTCCGTTTGTGATATTGAAATAACCGCTTTTTACTACACGCATATGAATATATAGGTATATACAGTGCATACACTAAAATAACATTTTTTACAATTTTTGTGTGTCTGTCTGTCTATTTGTCTGTCTGTTTGTTCCGGCTAATCTCTGGAACGGCTGGACCGATTTTGACGAGATTTTCACTGATAGATAGCGTATGATACAAGGAGTAACTTAGGCAACTTTTTTTAGACTAGCTTTGTCCCGCGGCGTCACCCGCGGTACGGCAATAACCACGGGTAGTATCGCTGGACTCAGCTATCGTAATCATTAATAAAATTTAATGTTTCCGAAGCGAAGCGAGGGCGGGTCGCTAGTTAAAAAGAAATATGATAGAATTTTATGTTGAACTAAGTAGTGAATGATATTCTTTTATTCGAAATCCCGGTGCAGTAGAAGTCTCGTAGGTTTTGACGGCGAAGAACTCCCTTTCAGGCCACCGTGGGGATAGAGTGGGAGGAGAGAATGGCTGCTTACGGAACTCGTCACCTTACAAAAGCCAACCTTAGTTGAGCTCTGTTTCATCACACGCTCGAGTGTGACCAATTGGTTTCCATCGATTCACCTCCGAATTTTTCCACATACTCCGATATCTCGTTCTCATAGGCCGATAATATCAACCTCATCGACCTCACGTTTCAAGGTTAACAGCACCATTAACGTTATTATATAGCTCCCTCGACCACAAACAGGAAAGTCTGAGTTCATCTTCCGTTTACCTAAAGAGATATAAAAAGAAAATCTAAATAACATCGAACGCGACCTAGCCGTGAGAACACGATTCGATCGTATAAATAGAACTGCGCTGCATTGAACAGGAATATCGATATTCCACACGAATGTACTTGACCTTGTTCATTTTTTACTACTTATTATTCTATTGAATGACTTGTTTGAACGACACAAGGTGAAGATAGACTTTACCAGAAAAACTTATATGATAGTCGTTTGTTGTAGATATTAATTTAATTTTTTTTATTAATTTTAATAAGCGCGGTTTGATTTTCAGGATATTATCAAAATAACCCTCCTACTCATATCTGTTCATAAAAAAATATTTATAACTACTGATACCATGCACCCCACGCTTTTTTTTTACAATAAAATCATTTTCTTATACTAATTTTAATTCAAATTTATTAAAGTTTATTTTCTATTTTTTTAGTTGGATTTTCTATAAAATTTTTACTTTTATTAAACTATTATTTATTTTTCATTTTTAGTTAAATTTAAATTTTTTTAATATTTTTTTTTAAAATATGGAATTAATTGTCATCGGTCCTTAATAAGTATACCAAATTTCGAGTTAATCCGACGTTTTGAAGGGGGTCAAAATCATGTTCAAAGATTCCATTACATACTAACATACATTCGTCTGATCCCGTCGTTATGAAGCTCGGTCGCGCTCCCGATTCCGTTCCCGTCACGAGGACTGTGGTGGATTGGCACACGCTGGGCATCAGCCTGGCTGAATCTGATCCACCATCCCTCCCGTTTAACCCGGACTCTACCCCGTCTCCTCAGGATACCGCTGAAGCCATAGACATCTTAACATCACACATCACCTCGACATTAGATAGGTCATCGAAACAAGTTGTAGCGGAGGACTTCCTTCACCGCTTCAAATTGTCCGACGATATTAGGGAACTCCTTAGAGCTAAGAACGCCTCGATACGCGCCTACGACAGGTATCCTACCGCGGAAAATCGTATTCGAATGCGTGCCCTACAACGCGACGTAAAGTCTCGCATCGCCGAAGTCCGAGATGCCAGATGGTCTGATTTCTTAGAAGGACTCGCGCCCTCCCAAAGGTCTTACTACCGCTTAGCTCGTACTCTCAAATCGGATACAGTAGTAACTATGCCCCCCCTCGTAGGCCCCTCAGGCCGTCTCGCGGCCTTTGATGATGACGAAAAAGCAGAGCTGCTGGCCGATACATTGCAAACCCAGTGCACGCCCAGCACTCAATCCGTGGACCCTGTTCATGTAGAATTAGTAGACAGTGAGGTAGAACGCAGAGCCTCCTTGCCACCCTCGGATGCGTTACCACCCGTCACCCCGATGGAAGTTAAAGACTTGATCAAAGACCTACGTCCTCGCAAGGCTCCCGGTTCCGACGGTATATCCAACCGCGTTATTAAACTTCTACCCGTCCAACTCATCGTGATGTTGGCATCTATTTTCAATGCCGCTATGGCGAACTGTATCTTTCCCGCGGTGTGGAAAGAAGCGGACGTTATCGGCATACATAAACCCGGTAAACCAAAAAATCATCCGACGAGTTACCGCCCGATTAGCCTCCTCATGTCTCTAGGCAAGCTGTATGAGCGTCTGCTCTACAAGCGCCTCAGAGATTTCGTCTCATCCAAGGGCATTCTCATCGATGAACAATTCGGATTCCGTACAAATCACTCATGCGTTCAACAGGTGCACCGCCTCACGGAGCACATTCTTGTGGGGCTTAATCGACCAAAACCGTTATACACGGGAGCTCTCTTCTTCGACGTCGCAAAAGCGTTCGACAAAGTCTGGCACAACGGTTTGATTTTCAAACTATTCAACATGGGCGTGCCGGATAGTCTCGTGCTCATCATACGGGACTTCTTGTCGAACCGCTCTTTTCGATATCGAGTCGAGGGAACCCGCTCCTCCCCACGACCTCTCACAGCTAGAGTCCCGCAAGGCTCTGTCCTCTCACCCCTCCTATTTAGCTTATTCGTCAACGATATTCCCCGGTCGCCGCCGACCCATTTAGCTTTATTCGCCGACGACACGACTGTTTACTATTCTAGTAGAAATAAGTCCCTAATCGCGAAGAAGCTTCAGAGCGCAGCCCTAGCCCTAGGACAGTGGTTCCGAAAATGGCGCATAGACATCAACCCAGCGAAAAGTACTGCGGTGCTAGGTATTTCAGAGGGGAAGCTCCACACGGATTTCCTCCCGGATTAGGAGGAATCTCACACCCCCGATTACTCTCTTTAGACAACCCATACCCTGGGCCAGGAAGGTCAAGTACCTGGGCGTTACCCTGGATGCATCGATGACATTCCGCCCGCATATAAAATCAGTCCGTGACCGTGCCGCGTTTATTCTCGGTAGACTCTACCCCATGATCTGTAAGCGGAGTAAAATGTCCCTTCGGAACAAGGTGACACTTTACAAAACTTGCATAAGGCCCGTCATGACTTACGCGAGTGTGGTGTTCGCTCACGCGGCCCGCACACACATAGACACCCTCCAATCCCTACAATCCCGCTTTTACAGGTTAGCTGTCGGGGCTCCGTGGTTCGTGAGGAACGTTTTTTTTTTTTTTTTTTTTTTTTTTTTTTTTTTTTTTTTTTTTTTTTTTTTTTTTTTTTTTTTTTTTTTTTTTTTTTTTTTATCATTGAAAGTTTACTGGTGGCCCGGAGGCATTTCCAGTTTCACCAGGACAGGTGGGCGAGCAAAGGCTCAGCCAGGAGGGATGGGATTTGCTAACAGCTGCCCGAGGGCCTCCGAAGGAGACCTAACAACTCAAGAGCAATTGCTTCGCGACTGAATCTACTACCGGATCGGAATCGCGACCCGCTGAGAAGATCCGGCGAGAAACTCAGCGAGCTGATTCATGGGTTAGGTTGCACGTCGACCTCTTTGTCGAGTTTGACGAGTACGGTTACCGTGGTCCCTAAGCCTGCTCCCAGTGTTAGTGTTAGAGCTGAAGGCAAACTAATGCAAACGTTGGATCTGATGGATCCGTAAGGACGTGTCTAGGGCATCGACGGTGACTGGCTCCTGCATTATCAGGATTCGGGGAGTAGTCAGCGGCGGCAACGATAAGGCGATTATCATCACGCATAGCCTTATCGAAGTACCGTTCCGACGCTGACTTCATGTATTTCTAGATTGATTCAAGGCCCAGGTCGTCGTGTAGGTCAACGTTCCTCACGAACCACGGAGCCCCGACGGCTAACCTGCAAAAGCGGAATTGTAGGGATTGTAGGGTGTCTATGTGTATGCGGGCCACGTGAGCGAACACCACTTGTCGTTCTCCACTTCCATTACTTATAATTTAATTCTGATGAGGAAAGTGTAATGTGTAATTGGATGAAACTTGCACTTATTTCTTTATAAAATATTGTCTGACAGTATGTAAGAGCCACTGAAATTTGTATCGGTTACTCCCGATGAACGATTGAAAGCTACCTCTATAAGCCTCTGCTTCCTTCTCTCTACGCTTTATTAGTTTCAAAGAAATATATAAATGCTAGATAGCATTTTTTTTATAAGTTTTTTGAATTTGAAGGTTTTATTCAATTCAGATTTTAATCTAGTAATGAGCACTGATTTTATGTTGTGAGCTTTAACAATCGCTTAAAACAGGCGGAACTTAAGCTCGTCTGTGCAAAAAACTTGAACCCTGGTGAAGGATTTAGCAATATTTTAGATTAATTAAATGAGTTGCTATAATTGAGACAGCTTTTAATGAAATTTACATAAATCTTAGTTCGCACAATATTCAAACAACTCTGTTAGTTATTAGAAACGTGGTTTAGAAAAATAAAGATAACAAAACCAATTTAAAAACGTAACTAAAAGTAGTTTTACGAATGTTAACGATTTGCGAAAATCGAATACGATGACTATAATTAATTTTTAATCGAAGTTAACAAAAAATGTTTACCTTTTTTGGTGTTAAGTGATTTACGAAGCTCATAGACATCTACAACGTAAATGCCGCCACCCACCTAGAGATATAAGTTCTAAGGTCTCAGTATAGTTACAACGGCTGCCCCACCCTTCAAACCGAAACGCATTCACTGTTTCACGGCAGATATAGGCAGGGTGGTATTTACCCGTGCGGACTCACAAGAGGTCCTACCACCAGTAATATCTACTACGGGATTCCATTTATTCATTTAAATAAGGTTTATGTGTATTGAAATGGGTATTGTTATGAACAATGCCCGTGTTACGGTTGATAAGGAGCTGTCAAATCGTATACTACTAGCTCATAATACACCCGCATCGGCGAATGGTTCTATTGTGAGCTTGGTCCTGTTTTGATACATATTATACATACTGAGTCTATATTTGATAGAAACTACTGTTGTGCAAATTTGATATCAATTGTTCATAACAATTTCATACAATAATATATTTAATTAATAAAATTAATAAAAAGATGGGTGGCGCATTTACGTTGTAGATGTCTATGGGCTCCAGTAACCATTTAACACCAGGTGGGCTGTGAGCTCGTCCACCCATCTAAGCAATAAAAAAAAAAAAAAAAATTAATTATATTAAATAATTCTCGATAACAAGCATTTTCTTGTCCATTTTCTAGAAATATCGATTTCTGGTCTATAAATGTAGAATCAATTGTATAAAGAAATATGTTTAATAGTATCTTAAAGTCGTATATGTCTATTGAACATAGCGGCAAATAAAAAGAAAGGCTTTCTTTGAAATGTTAAGAAAATTTATATACAACGAATATCTTCTTTCTACACTTAATTAAGTTATAGTCGTCATCACCATCCTATCTACTTTTCAATGATTTTAAAATAAATTAATTATCATAGAAGTGGTCGTACTGAGCTTTGAGGAATTTTATTAAATTAGCGGATGTTATAAACGCATCTGTTATATCCATGTCTATTACAAGAGCTCACAGGCTGAACCAACAAAGCGTCCATGAGCATAAAATGATTATATATTATGTAGATAGTCTCGATCCTATTTTGGCGGCTAATCAATTATAAGATGTTTAATGTCAATTCTATTAAAAAAAATTGTATTGTTTGTGTGCGTGTGCGCGTGTTGCTGTGTGTATGTGTGTTGTTGAGTGTACGTGTGCTGTTGTGTTTGTGTGTGTCTCTGCGTGTGTGGTTTGGTGTGCATATGTGTGTGAGTGGGTGTGGGTGTGTCGTGTGCGTGTGCGTGTGCGTGTGCCTGTGCGTGCGTGTTTCTTTATGTAGCTGAGTGTGAAACGCGTGCGCTGTTTTTATAATTTTCACAAAACATTTACTTCAAACGGCGTAATGAAAACAGCTTAATACTATTATGTACTTATGGATGTCCTTGTACATATTAGTATCCGTAAAATTGAACAACGCAACGTGCACGACAAAAGCGCTCGATATTTGGTTCAATGATCAAAGCGTCGATGCACAAAGAGAGAATGTCCAGTAATTGGTGCTAGATTGGTAGGATTCAGTTAATACAGCAATTAATCTTGTTTTTTTACAAATATTGGTTTTAGTAGATTTTGCGATTACTCAGACCTATTTTCCATCATACTCAAAACTTCAGAAACTAGTTAATAATTAAATTAATTACGTTAATGACATGTTATGGTATGTGGGCTTATATGAGATTGCATATAACATTTTCATGAAAATTAAACGTCACAGTATGTTTTATAATACAGTTCACAGACACTTCCCCAGATTTCGATGTTTGAGCACGCAAAATACATATATTATCCTAAATTAAATCATATATTGTCGGTTGTTCGATTTTGCCATTGTTCAGATCTTGAAATTTATTTATTCTTATTTCTCAGTTTCTCTCTAGTTAGTCGAAATATACTTATATAATATGAAGTCGTCGTGGCCTAAAGGATAAGACGTCCGGTGCATTCGTATGAAGCGATGCACCGGTGTTCGAATCCCGCAGGCAGGTACCAATTTTTCTAATGAAATACGTACTCAATAAATGTTCACGATTGACTTCCACGGTGAAGGAATAACATCGTGTAATAAAAATCAAACCCGCAAAATTATAATTTGCGTAATCACTGATGGTAGGACCTCTTGGGAGTCCGCACGGGTAGGTACCACCAACCCCGCCTATTTCCGCCGTGAAGCAGTAATGCGTTTCGGCTCGAAGGGTGGGGTAGCCGTCGTAACTGTACTGAGACCTTAGAACTTATATCTCGAGGTGGGTGGCGCATTTACGTTGTAGATGTCTATGGGCTCCAGTAACCACTTAACATCAGGTGGGCTGGGAGCTCGTCCATCCATCTAAGCAATAAAAAAAAAAAAATTATTTTTAAACTAATATAAATTTCATAAAACATGTATTATTGGTTTTTAGACTATTCTTTTAAATTTTAAACTAACTAAATATTGTATAAGATGAATAATGGTAACAAGAAATAAAAGGCTTCTTGTTTTGTGTTATTTACTTATTGTTCGGAAATCACTCTTACACATAAGCCTTGATTCGTATTTCACTAACGCCTCTATACTCGACTATGGTACAGTGAATCACATTGTATCTCGATATCATTCAAAATGACGTTGTAATACAAACAGACGTTCAATCTCATAATTGAAGTGAACTGAACCTATAGATAGATGCATAGATAATTATACTTTTTTTATTTATTGCTTGGATGTGTGGACAAGCTCACAGCCCACCTGGTGTTAAGTGGTTACTGGAGCCCATAGACATCTACAACGTAAATGCGCCACACACCTTGAGATATAATTCTAAGGTCTCAGTATAGTCACAACGGCTGCCCCACCGTTCAAACCGAAACGCATTACTGCTTCACGGCAGAAATAGGCGGGGCGGTGGTACCTACCCGTGCGGACTCACAAGTGGTCCTACCACCAGTATTTACGCAAATTATAATTTTGCGGGTTTGATTTTTATTGCACGATGTTATTCCTTCATCGTGGACATTAACGGAGTTATTCCATCACAAATAGAATAAGCCTTTGAAAGTACTCAAAATACTTCGACTGGACTACGCCTATAATGCCTAGTTTTTACTAATATCAAGTAACAGGGTGTATGTTAGACTTACGTCGGCATCGGAGTTGCGGCATTATTTACGTATCTATTTCTCTGGCGAAGGAGTCGTGGTATCCGGTTTGCTAACCAAACTCGCCTTAATTAACACTATTAGGTACTGTAAGAGACGCCAGATCATCGGTCATCGGTGCCACTGCCCTCCACGTCCCCTGCACTTGCTAAACCCGGTGAACCAAGCCAAGCGCTAGTCAGGGACCACCGGCTTCCATCACCCGATTGTTCCTTACCATAACGACAAAGTGCATAGCCACAACTCACTGTATCCTTAAGCCTCTTTGACATGAAACCATTTTCGAAAAAGAAAAACATCGACTTTAAAATGTTTCGTCTCTCTAAAAACATTTTGTCACTCATACGTAAATCATTTTGAAATTCAGCTTTGGAAACTGAATCTAATTACGCGTCTGCATCGTGCAGTGTAGGTAAAACTCGAGCTTTCCAGTTTGAAAGCTTCGAACTAGAGCTTCGCGCTACAGGAGTTTTTTCTAAAAGGGGTTTTGCAAACGAACTACGTTTGAACAGTGAAACGTAAAATTCTTTTTAGCCAAAAGTTTAATTAAAGTTTTAACGTAGAAACCTCGGGTGAAGTCGATTATTTTTTAGCTTCAATAATTTCTGAAAACAAGTTTGACGTTAGTATTGCTAGTCGCAATGCTGTTACTGCAAAAACATTCATAGTATGATGTGCCAGAGTGAATCAAATTACTATTTTTGTTTTGTTTAGGTGGGTGGACGAGCTCACAGCCCACCTGGTGCTAAGTGGTTACTAGAGCCCATAGACATCTACAACGTAAATGCGTCACCCACCTTGAGATGTAACTTCTAAGGTCTCAGTATAGTTACAACGGCTACCCCACCATTCAAAGCGAAACACATTACTGTTTCACGGCAGAAATTGGCAGGGTGGTGGTCACCTACCCGTGCGGACTCACAAGAGGTCCTACCACTAACTACCTAACTTATATAAAAATAAAATCGTTATCAAATAAAATAAATTGGTACGAAAAAATAAAGCACTAAAATTTCATTACAAGTCTGCGAATAAGGTTCAGGAAGGAAATTGGCCCCGGGACTCGACGTAATGAAGAGATAGAGAAATCCTAAGGAATCTTAGACGAGTTCCGAGAACAAAGTTGAATTATGTCGACAAACGGAATCTAAAATATCTACTAACTTTAAAGTTGATTACGATTAGACATGTTATTAAGGCTTATAATTAAAACTACATGATGACCGAGCTTTGCGCGGTATTTTTTTTTTTTGATAACGCCATCTTGTTGTGTCTTTAAAGGAGTTAGTTGCTCTCAATTAAGAAAAATAGTATTATTTTTCGCCAATAGATGTCGGGAAGAGTCATGAAGTTGATTATCGATAAAGTTGATTATTGAAAACACCATTCTAACAACATTTTCTGAAAATAAATCATAGCTAGATCGATTTATCGCCCCCGAAATCCTCTGTATACCAAATTTGATTAAAATCGTTGGAGCCGTTACAAGAATTGCTTGTTTAAAGGTATAATATACATTTTACGGCTTGAAATAATTTTAATCGTATTCATGTGGTTTCCTTTTTGCAAACAGCGTTTTAAGATTATTATTTTTAAATTACTATTGAACTCGGGTCTAGTTGTTATTATAACTAAGTGTGAGCAGACACCCATTTATCATTACGTTATCCTGAAGTGTAACAATAACCGCGCAAAGTTTCATCTGAATCGTATAAAACAAGAGAAAAAATATCTAGAGAGATCTTATTTGCTAGTACTAAACCCTTTTTTTTTTGGAATCTTTAATTGTATACATTTTTTGAAATTGTTTACGTGGGGCAGTATGGACAATTAACACGTTTTAAGCTGTTTATTGCATAGCTTTGAGCGCGGGACTGAATCAAGATATTCCGTAACGGAAATAAAACCTAACACCCCCACTCCGCCTACCGTGTAGCTCGCGTTCAACACATTCACACGTAGCGCGTGTGTAGTGTTTGTGAATAAGCGCGCAGCGTGATTTCGCACTGCATGCGCATCATAAAAAATCTGCCCATCTCTCTCTCGCGCGGCTTAGCTTATGAGTGTGGGGGGATAGTTAATGTTTTGCTTTTGTTAATGTTATCAATATAGCATGGTCTTATTTTAATATTGTTTCAATATTAAATTATTACTGTCTAATTATAATTGCATAAGTTGATAAAAAATGCTATGCAATATTCTTACCGCGCCAGTCCCCGAGTGCCACACGTGTTTTTTAACTTGTTGACTAGATTATTCGTTTGCTTAGCTAGACAATAAACAATTCTCGTTTTATAACCTTTATATTTTGAAATCCGCTATGAAAAGTAAATATTATGGACAGTGAACTTCTGACAATCAGCTGATTTTAAGTGCTAACTACCCACCTAAAAGATATAAAAAGTATTAAACGAATATTTTTAGTTCAACGTATTGAATTTCTGATTTTGGAAAACTCACATATTTGGTAAGCTAGATTGGATGATCAACTCATTCTAGTGAACCGTACTATGAAGAAATAGTTCAAATAAAAACACATTCCGCGACTCAAAACAGATGCATCAATGGAAAAACAATCCCAACTAGTATCAAATAAAGACTATTTTCGTGTGCGACTGCTAACCAATAATGTCATAAGTCAACAACAGCAAGCTTGTCGACAATAAAGCCTAGTTGTTTACAAAACCCATACAAACACAGTGTCTACAAACATATTGTACAGTACGTTGTCGAACATATTTTTATTATTATACCGGAATTTAAAATAAGTTCACTTTCGCGGCAATCTATATATTAATACGTGAAGCAAAAACTTTGTATCCCTTTTTACGAAAATTGCGCGGACGGAGGAGTATGAAATTTTCCACACTTATAGAGAATTTAAAGAAGAAGTGCACAATGCTAATATTTTTTTAAATAATGCATAAAATATGCTTTAAATCAATAAAGAAAACATTATACACACTACATTCTATGTATTTGACGCACACACGCATACTATTTATTGTCAAACTTTTGTTCTTGACGTCTGTTGTCAAATTGAGAATAGATTAAAGATTGTTTGTCTTTATTAATATTTTATTATAGTGTAGCCTTGGCGAAATTTATGATTATAGAAGTATAAAATACAATCATAATAGTGTACAAACTTACAATTCCAATTAATTATAGTCGAATTGAATATGCAGTAGTCGCTGCGGGACCTCTAGTTTCTTTTAATGACACAAGAAACATACTTAAAGAGCACAAAGTTTAAGAAAATATATACAAAAAATACAATACGGTCACGAACAGAGCGCAGCTCTGAAAAATAATTTTTTTTTTTAATTATATCATTGTTCCAATCCCTAATAATCCGAATCGAGCACCCGTGGTACAGTAGTTGTCAGGGTTACTATTCACGAAATCTACCACTCAGCCAGTCTTAAGAAGCTCATAGACACTACAACACGATCTCACACAAAAATAAACTTGTCCTACCAAACGCGGGTTTCAAAGTACATTGATTATTTGGCCAGAGAAACCGAACCGAACAAGAAATGTTTTCAAGCCGCATATTACCAAAACACGCTCTAACGTCAACAACGATGCTGCCAATTTAAGCTGAATTCAAATTCTCGTTACGGAAATAATCAGAACACGTTTAAACGGTTATGTTAGCGGAAATCGATGTCTCGAGTACATCACTTCAGCTTCGAATATTCACTCCTCATATCCGCTACGAGATGATAAGCAAAACATAAACTTAGATCAGCATTTATGCTGCCTATTAATAAATGCTAGTTACCGTAAATTTAATTACAAATCTATTATTAAAGTTTTTTATGCCATTAAAATAGGCTGGCTGGACTGGCGAGATCATGACCCAGTAGTGGATACCATAGCGCCATCCATCTCTCGAAGGGTACATAACAGCGAGCAATTCGAAGCAGAAATTGGCAAAATGGGGAGTTGTTTGGTGCGCGGTAGGACTCTAAAAATATCCTTGGGCCCACGGTCTGCTCCCAACATCTGCAGATCGTCAAGTCCTACCTATTCCGCGTGTCCCCTAGGTGCGTGTACCCTCGTAAGAGGTTCTGAAGCCTGCCCGATAGAGAAAAATGTGGTAATGATTGGTAAAAAATGGTTGGTAATATCTACCCTATCGTTTTCTTTTAAGCCTAGGAAGTAGAAATGATCATAAATATAGTACAAAAGCATATATGTTTTTTATGTTATTTTAGCTAAAATGTCAGGTTAGAACCTCATGAGCTCACCTACTAGCTCGGTGAAGCAGACATAGCCCCTCAAGGTTACCAGCACAGGTAGGAAAATGTCGTTTATCGCTTTATAAACAGACAAATCTTTTCAATGATACCCTATGCCTCAACGATTTTGGGAATCTTGACATTTCATGTTCGAATTCAAACTAACAGATCTACTCCGTATTTGCTGGGCAATGCTGACGAACTTAACTATTTATTACTGGGAGCCAAAGAGCCACAGCGAAACAAAGATTTTCACAAATCCTTTACAGCGGAAGGAATCTTTCCATAGTTTAATTCGGGGGAAGTTTGAGGTAAAAATGTATTTTAGATAAGTTATTATTCCAATTCATCATATCTGCTAGCTCAAAAAATCTGTCAATTCAATGATATTACTTATAGACAAGTCATTAATGATGTATGAATAATTAAAAAACTCCGGTATGAAAATACGTCTTGTTTTTCAAACACAACCATATTTATGTTTGGATTACTTTGATTTGCAAAACAAATGTTCAACAAACAAATTATGCAAATAAACATGCTAAAGTAATGAAAACATTCATAAAACGAATGTGGGCGATCTGAATCAATCTTGATTGGTATTATTGTCGTGATGGATAAACTAGACTATGAAATTTGCAATTGTTTCTTTGTTACTTAGATCCAATTTTACATAAAATATTGAACTGCATTCTAGGCAACGGTGGAAGTAGCGTCTTTCATAAATAAAATTACGTACATATATTGCTTTGTCAACTTCAAATTCTTTAACATCACTTTGTGACTATCTATTCTACTTAGTTCTAGACTATTCTATTTAGTATTATTCTCGAACGATGAGCAATTTTATATTTTTGCCAAGATTTCCACTGCTAAACATCGTCGCGTGACGGCCACCATTGTTTTCAAACAGGTACAATGATATTACGCCCCTTTTAATTGCCATCCGACAGTTTTAAAAGTTCTCTCGCTCAAATCAAAGATTTTATTTCTAAATAAAAATTAAAAACAGAGATAAAAAAAGAGATACTCCTCCGAATATTCAGTGGTAGAATATACTTCCGTGCCCACCTATTTCTGTGGTCAAGCATTCACACGTTTCGGTATTATGAGTACGCCGGTCGTTATTACTAAATATGTTAAGTCTATAGACTTACTCAACACCAATATAGGAGGTAATAACATAAAACAAGTCTATTGTCTCTTGTAAAACGTATTTCTTCGTTGGTGACATCAGCGCTTAACAAATATCAACAGATAATATGGTTAGGTAAGTTCGAAAATGTAGACACGAACACTCTTAATAACCCAAATGTTTAATGATTTTATTTTTTTGTTAAAAACTCAGCATCCATATTAATTATTGAAAAACTTGGTCGCTTCAATAAGGTTAGGTGCGACCATAGCTTCATCAATGGCTTCTATAAATTCATTTTAGTTTACTTTGACAAGGGAGCAACTGCCGAAACAGAAAGGGGAGTAGGGTACTTTGATATAACTACTGCACCACCGTGAGAGTCAGTTATAGAAATAAAAGTCATCGATGTTATACCCTAACATGTTGGCCTGGGGACCGGCGAGGGGGGCCTAAGAAGATGACGTGCAAGCTGCTCTGCACGCGTTTTACGCAAGAACATCCGGGTGATGGAAGGCCGGCTATCCACGACCCACACTGGTTCTGACCCAGCGGGGTATTCCGTAGGATAAGTCACTCTAACCGGCGCCATCTAGGCGGGCTTCGGATAGCCTGCTGACCGAGAGGGCTGGTGGTCGTGGCGCCGACAACCGCCAGTCCGGCGTCCCGAGGGGGAGGGTGATGGGAGAGATGTGCTCTCAACTAAACACTTCACTTTCCCCCCTTTGCCTTTTCATGAGTTCTGTCTCATGTGAGGTTTGGACGTTGATTGTTTTGAGCGACAGGAGGTTTTAGTCGGTTCGACTCCGACACACTCCGCCCGCCGTCCCCAGTGGAGGGCGGAAGTCCGGCGATTTCCTCCTGACCAAAAAAAAAAAAAAAACACCTCCAACCACACTTAATTAGGTAAAAGATTAGTGCTACACCATTATTCCTACTTAGCACTGCTCAATTGAAACGCTACTTAGCTATTAACAATTTAATTTTACATTAAAATCTATTTCGAAGCGACGCTCACACAAACAACTTGTCAAAGTGGAAACTGTGAAATGGCAAAGTTCGTGAATTTCGTAGTTCAAACACAGATTATCAATTTAAATTTCTATTGTATTGGTACGATTGTGTTTCGTATATTGTTTTATTAATACAGGCTATTGATTTACAATAATAATAATAATAATGATAAGGAGGTTTCTCACTCTGGAGTCCTAACCACTGGTGGCTTGTGTCGTAGGCACCGCCATCAGCGGCAATCTATTTTTATATAGTGTTTTTTTTAAATTGTATTGTTAATAATTTTTTTTAAATATTATGTAATTAATAAGATTTAAAATAAATATGAATAAATAATAATATAATAATAACCTAACTTGTAGCGAAGTCCGGGTTGGATTCCCATCAGAAATATTTAAAAAAGTATATATAATATGTATAGTTATATAGTAAATTTGATAATCATAGCGGTGGTCTAAAATATCATCACCAGGTCTTCTCTTCCCATGGGTGTCGTAATAGGCTGTGGCATTCTCTCATAAACCAGGCAATCATAAACAGGCATTCACTGGCACCAGGGCGTACTTGGAACTTGGCATGTACCAACATCCTACCTATTTCTGTCGCGAAACAATCATGCGTTTCAACTTAAAGGCAGGCCTAATAATAGCCATTTTACAGTATAATTGAGACTTCGGCCTCATGTGGCGGCATTCATGTTGTGATGTCCATGGTCTCCGATAGCTACTTTACACTGGGTAGGTATTAAGCTCCTTCACCCATCTGTACGTTAAAAACTAGATATGCCCTGCGGTTACGCCGGCTTGAATTTGAAATTCAGAAACAAATGAAAAACGTTGCATTTTCCCGAGTTAAAGAGTTTCTCGTGAAAACATCCGCTCCATCAACTACAAATCGATTTGTTAGATCCATTGGTACGTAATATCACGAGCCAGCGAGCACACTGTCGTATTTACTGTACACACAACCCTCTTAGCTCAAGTCGTAACATTTACCATCACAAAAAGTATTCTATCTACTAATCTAGGCTACAAGCTGTTTTTATGTGAAATTTTAGACAAATTAATTCGGCTATATATATTTATTGACTTTGTAGACAGACGAGCATACGGCCCACCTGATGGTAAGTGGTCACCAACGCTCATGGACGACAGTAATGCCGGGGTCACAGCCAAGTCGCTGCCTACCATTTAGCAATATCTAAACATACAAATTTTCAAATTTATAATTTACTAGCGACCCGCCCTCGCTTCGCTTCGGAAACATTAAAACACACATGAAACCAAAAAATAAATAACAAAATAATAAAAAAAAGTAGCCTATGTTCATCAGGGACAATGTCGGCTTCTAATGGAAAAAGAATTTTTCAAATCGGTCCAGTAGTTTCGGAGCCTATTCGAAACAAACAAACAAACAAATCTTTCCTCTTTATAATATTAGTATAGATGTAAGTATAGATAATTATTAATACTAGTGATCCGGCAGTAGTCGAAATTCGACTATAATTAATTGAAATTATAAGATTGATTATTATATTATTATATAATACCTACTTCTTTAATCACAGATTTCGCCAAGACTACACTTTAAACAAATATTAACAAAGACAAACAATGTTTAGTCTATTTTCAATTTTACCATAGACTTTATGCAATAAGAAAAGTTTGACAATAAACAAATAGTAGGCATGCGTGTGTGTCAAATACATGGTAGTGTGTGTAATGTTTTCTTTATTGATATAATGTATCTTTTATGAACTATTTAAAAAAAATATTAGCACTGTGCACTCCTTCTCTATATTCTCTATAAGTGTGGGAAATTTCATACTACTCCGTCCGCGCAATTTTCTTAAAAAGGGATACAAAGTTTTTGCTTCACGTATTAATATATAGACTACATAGTTTAGGTATCGATAGATAGATCGTTAATAGTATGCGTATAGATTCATGGTATGCGTAAACTTTTTCTTATCTCGTATCTGTTTCTGATACGATACCGGTAGATCCACCTAGTATTAAAAAGTAACCGAATTCCATTTACATACCTAACAATTGACCTTGAGGTCAAAGTTACAGTTGACCTAACAATTAACCTTGAGGTCAAAGTTTCAACTGAACTGTACAACAGTGGTGACGGGCGGGATCAATCTAACCGAAACGCACATTTAATGAGCACAGTCAATCAAGAAATATTTTTTACTAACATAAAAATGTATGCATGTATATGTATATGTGATTTTGTATATATGTAGATATACTTTTTTTGTATGTATTCGTAACCTAATATAAATTTCATTGCACCTACCACTATTTACTCTGCACTACCTTTGGTTGACTGGTAGAGAATGCCTTAGGCATTAAGTCCGCCAATGTAAATTTTACATGAAGTGTAATAAATAAATAAATAAATAAAAAACTTAAAGACTACCCACATAAATTACAATTAGGAAAAACTTACCTGAAGCGGACAGAAGTTTTCCCTTTTGCTCGGCGTCAGCCTCGGCACAGGTCGCTCCGTAGTTTTTAAAAGTTTTCCCTTTGGGGTCATCGAACTTCGTCACTTTAAATCTTTCCGACATTTCGAACACTGATGAACTCACACTTTTGTACACTTACACCGATTTCATAACACTAATCGATATTTTTGTTAAATTACACTAGAAACTTCGTTTTTAATTATTGCCACCGAGCAGTGGAGCTGCGCGCAAATGGTTTTCTGTAAAAGAAAAAAAAACAATTTAAGAGAACGAAATCGATTTAATTTTTTTTTTCTTTTAATTGGCGCGAAACGGGCCGGTGTTCGAAATTTGAGTTAAATAAGAATGCTTGAGTTAACTGATAATTATGTTATAGGCTAATTTCCTTATCATTAAACTGCAAAAAGGAACCTTTTTTTTTATTGCCTAGATGGGTGGACGAGCTCACGGCCAATCTGGTGTTAAGTGGTTACCGGAACCCATAGACATATACAACGTAAATACCGCCACCCATCTTGAGACATGAGTTGTAAGGGTCCCACTTTTAACAGTATAACGGCTGCCCCGCCCTTCAAGCCGAAACGTATTACTGCTTCACGGCAGAAATAGGCAGGGTGGTGGTACCTACCCGTGCGACCCGTGCGGACTCAAAAGACATCCACCAGTAATGTTGTGTGTTTCAAGATAATATATGTGTATGTAGTATTAAAACCTAAGAACAGTATTCGCGAGTCGTAAACACGTGGTAGCACCGATAGTGGTATTCGAAGCGTCGGGAAAAAACGCTAGAAAAGTAGTTTTCGTTAAACGTATTTTCTCTCTTCCCTAAATCAATTAGCTCGAAAAGTCATATATTTACTCTGAGCGAACCGGAGCAGGGTTAGCCTACGTAAACATAAACAAATTAGTGCTGCGTGGCAGAAATTAAATTTGAGTTAAAATGGACACTTTCAATCTTAGCGGACAATAAATGGTGTTTTATGTTACAATAAATGGTTTCAATTTAAAAATAAATGCTGTCTACTTTATAAATAAACTAGCTTTTGCCCGCGACTCTGTCCGCGTAGAATGGTTACTTTGGCTAAATTTTACCCCCACTTCATTTACGTAGAAGGTGAAAATATTGTTGAATTATAATATAGAATGTTAAGGAGCTATTTAAACCCCTATTTTCAAACATTGTTTATTGGTGCTCCGCTTGTATTAGCCTTACCGTGATGCTATATAGCCTATAGCCTTCTTCAATAAATGAGCTATCTAACACTGAAAGAATTTTTCAAATCGGAACAGTACTTCCTGAGATTAGCGCGTTCAAACAAACAAACTCTTCAGCTTTATAATATTAGTATAGATATACTGTTTAAGTATAAATTCTGTCTACTCTATAATAGTAACAGGTGTAATTAGAGAAATGAGCGTCTACAAGTTAACGAAAAAAATTTCTGAGATAGATATGAGATAGAGCAAGGTAGAGACACTTTGCATGTTGCCGTTTGACTTTCAACGTATTTGGAGTTCTGCTGTTGCTCCTATACTTTTTCTTGCGAATATTTTTTTTTTTATTTTTTTTTATTGCCCTTGTAGGCAGACGAGCATACGGCCCACCTGATGGTGAGTGGTTACCGTCGCCCATGGACTTCAGCAATGCCAGGGGCAGAGCCAAGCCGCTGCCTACCGCTTAATACTCTCCACAAGCCTCGTTTGAAGAAGGACATGTCATAGCGCTCGGGAAACACCGTGGAGGGGAGCTCATTCCATAGCCGGATGGTACGTGGCAAAAAAGACCTCTGGAAACGCACTGTGGATGACCGCAGTGGCTCCAGGTAGTATGGATGAACTCTACTCCGGTGGCGGGCGGTGCGATGGTAAAAACGAGATGCCGGTATCATCTCGAACAATTCCTCAGAGCACTCCCCATGGAACATACGGTACAAAATACAGAGGGAACCGAAGTCCCTCAAATAGAAGAATAGAATGTTTTAAGCATTTAAAAATGAGGGTCTGCTTTCTTATCACTCATTTGCGGACCTAGTTCGATTTTCGTTGAGTTTGACTTCACCGCAGTCTTCAATTTTGTTTTTTCCCAGATCCTTCAAAAATATTTTCGATCTTTAATCAATACAACAAAAATGTCCGATTCAACATTGCTATTTCATACTTTGATAGCGTCATGTCTTCTTGAAAAGCAGTAATGCTTGCAATGCTTTTTCATAGACTATTACCTTCTCATAAGCTTACATCAACCAAACAATTAAAGTAGTTCGCCTGTGGCCAATATCAAATAACAATAGCACATCGTATAAAATATTCAGATTAGTCAGCTTGGATTAGTGCACAATAACACTCATGATAACCCAAAATATCAGAAATCTGTCACTTATTATAATAGATGATTAAAGAAAGTGACACTCTTAAAGAATGTGATGACAGTTGATTTGAAACCCAATGACGTCTGAAAGTAATAAAAACATATACGAGGACAAATTCCTTTCCGTACAGTTAGCGAGGGCGCCTAGCCTGCCTGTAGGATTAAATAAAAATTCCTGCTTATCCTTTCAACGGGGAGAACGAGACGACATACAACAGAATTCCACATCGTTGTGTTTCTAGAAGTTTCATTTGGAATGTTATAATAAAAGAATTTGAAATGTTGTTAACGGTAAAATTTATGAAACAAACGCATGATTGAACGGAAAACGAGTTTTCATTGAATCTGCGACGAACCAAAGACTGCTGAGGATACAGAATAACATCCAACAACCACATAATATAACTCTGCTGAAGAACAAACATCTAATCCAATTGTAAAAAAGTCCTGTACTGTAGGTACTGTTTTCAATCTCCTTCGAGGCGGCGTGTCTCCTTCGGCCGGTACTTGCATAAGATAGCCGGAAGGGAACCGACGGCGCAGTGCCACCACTGCGCGGACCGCGACGAGGAATATACAGCGGAATACACATTGGCGCATTGCTCTGGATTCGATGAACAACGCGCCGCCCTCGTCCCGGTCATAGGACCTCTCGCTGCCGCGTGTCGTGGCTACGATGCTCGGCAGCGAGGCGTCCTGGAAGGCGATGCTCGACTTCTGCGAGTCCACCATCTCGCAGAAGGAGGCGGCGGAGCGAGAGAGGGAGAGCTCTTCCCTTTCCGCACCGATCCGTCGCCGTCGAGCCGGGGGCCGGAGGCGAGAATACGCCCGTACGTCCCGGCCCCTGTAGGTAGCGACCTCCCCCCGGTGAAGGTCAAGGGGCGACCTGAGTGGGTGAGGCCGCACAGCGTGCTACCAGCACTCTAGCGCGCTGCCGTGGAGTAAATAGAGCGACCGGTCGACGGTGTATCGCGTCCCGACTTGGCAGGCTGGTTCTGGTCCAGCGGGGTTCCGGAACACCAGCGGCACCGTCTGGGCGGCCTGACGGACTGCCGTACCAAGATGGCCGACGTTTCAGAGCCTTCGATTCGCCTCGAAGGCTCCGTCGGCTGGGCATCCTTGGGGTGAGCCGCGCCGTCTGGTTGTAGTGTTGACCGCGGTAGCCCCCCTACCTCATCCGGGTTCTGACCTCGGAGGGGATCGGACGTCGGGTGTAAGAGTGCAGGGGAGTCGTTTAGTGGGTGGGCCGTAAAATCCTTGGGCCCGCGGTCTGCTCACAACACCATGCAGACCGTTGAGTCTCACATACTCCGCGCGCCCCTTTTGCGCGGGGACCTCGTAGGAGGTTCGGCCCTCTACCCGAAAAAAAAAAAGGTACTGTTTTCAAAACTTTATGAATCTGAAAACAGAACAATAGAAGGTGGATTTGATTAAATTGTTGAACGGGACAACTTTTCGTGGCAAGTGGCAAAACACGAGTAGGAATAAAAAGTGAATTTGATTTTATCTGTCATAGTCCCATTGAAGAGAACAGACTAGTTACAATACCAACAACTTGGTTCTGCAGTGACAGTGTCATGATGACAACTGGTCCCCAACATTAGGTCACGGGAATGGTTAACATTCAAGCCCCAGGCAGAGTCAACATATGGGATATAACTTTCCGTTTATCCCCTTATTACTTATTGATAGATTTTTAGTACAGTGTGCTTAGTGAGAGTTTTTTAACGTTCTCGATAGCGTGAACGTTATTTCAAATTAGTTTGCAGTTAGAACGTTTGCCTACGTTAGCCACTATGAGCGTTTCTCCAACAGCATACGAATTTGAGTTAACTTAAAGAAATCAGTTCATTTTTCTCTTTCTCCGTCGAAAGCTAAAAAAATTCCATCACATTATTACGAACAATCCACTTCGTACCGTCGAGACATCCACTTAACAGCAAATGTCGATATCTGAAAAACACTCTTGATGTGGGTTCAATCCTTATTTTGCGTGTGCGATACATTGTATTCAACGTTATTAAGGCTTTATATGCAAACAATAAGGATTGGTTTCCATTGTTAATTCGTCTACCATAAAATTTATCAAGTAGATTGTTAATTGAAAGATGGAAGTATTGCAGAGAGGCAAAAATTATCTGTGATGGAATGGTATGGTATAATGTTTTACTTGCAGTTTCTCGCAGATAGAGGTTTGACTAGCTATTACTTTTATCCAAGCGGTTCTAGATTCGATTCGACATTGCTTTTTTATTTTTGGAGTTTACTCCTTTAGAATCGATTTACATATATAGGCCCGGGGTATGAAAATTATGGGGACCAAAATCGTACTAGCATGTCACACGAAATGCGTTATGCGCCTGATTGCGCATGTCACACGAAATGTGTTATCGCAGGTGATGCCGGGCTGCTGCGCCGGCAGTCCGCCACAAAGCCTCGTACTGATCGCGCGTTTCTCTCATTATTGTATTTTCATATATTTGTTAGTCGTTTGTTTTGTGTCTCGTTAATTTGTTAATAATCTGTAGTGTATCGTGTTGTCGTAATATAGAACTATTTCTCGTATTGTTTCGTTTAATTTTTTATATCCAGTAAACTCCAGTCGTGCGTCGGAGCGGACACACACACTTTTTTATTTCTGAACCATATAAATGTATAAATATTGTGAAAATACAATAGGTGTTTTTATTCAAACTAACAGGTGGCTTCCCAATAACTGCACTATTAAGCTTTGTCTGCTTTTATACAGTAAGTACATGTAAAAATTAAATGCCTTTCAAATGATATTAGTTGTAAGCTATCTGATCATTGGATTAAATAAATAGTAGAAGATAAATTGCTCACAGTAATCTGACCCCGAACTAGGAATTCTTGTACTCTAGGATCAAAAGACTATGTTTAATCCTAAACATATGTAGGATACTAAAAACCTAAATAAAGACCAAACAAACCTGCTCATCACGCAAATGTTTGCCACAGGGGGGAATCGAACACGCGACCCACAACCCAGTAGTCAGAGGCACTGACTACTGCGTCATTAAGACAGTCCATACTAGTTACATTTTTTTCTCAAAAATCTTCTTTAGATACATATATAAACAACTTCTACATTTTTGATATTAATAACCGATCTATCACATTGCATTGCGCTCAGCGACTTGCGCACACTAGTACTCTACATACGTACATATGTGTATGTTTGTATATATTTGTGAGACCGCTCGACTACATTCCAAACCTGTCTGTTTTTTTCATGCGCCCAGCACACATCTGAATAATACGACTTTAATAGAAAAATAAATACTGTATCGATATAAACGAATTTAATGGAAATAGAATTTTACGTATTAACTTCAATCAATTTTTTTTTTCGTTGCACCGAGGCATCTCTTTGTCTCACGTCTGCCACGGTTGAATTCCATCCGAGATTTAAAGGCTGACTGTTAAGCAACACGGCACTTTACTCGGTTAAACTCCAACATAATTCACCTACCGCCATCGTAAGCGGAAATCCGGCTATTTCATCCCGAACCAAAAAAAAAGATGACACGTACCAGAGATACTATAGCCAAAATGGAACCGCGGGAGCAACTACGCTACTAAAAAAAACCAGCGCAGCGATGACATGTCTTTCTAGATTAGAATTAGTTGAAGTTGAATTAGTTAGATTTCTAGATTGAATTAGTCTTAGACTACTTTAAACTGAAGTGGTTGGCTTAGAATTAAAAGATTAGAATTTGTTGAAGTTGAATTAGTTAGATTTCTAGTTTGAATTAGTGTTAGACTAATTTAAGCAGAAGTGGTTAGCTTCCTAACATTACTGATTATCGTAATGGTAACCGCATTGCCTCAGTAGACTTATGTTCCCCATAAACAGTAGCTCAAAAACCATTCAGCGATTTCGTTCGTAATAAAATAAAGATTTATCAAAACCCGTTAAAACAAAACGTTAGAGTCTTTCATTGACCTTAATGAACAATGAACATGCATTTTAACATCTTTTGTTTTCATAAAGCCATTATGATAAAAAAAAAAAACTTTTTAGGTCAGATGATTGTAGGCTTTTCGGGTGCAAATTCTAAAATAAGGGTCGTCGTCTTTGGCTCCTCTTCAAAATACTCTCTAAATGATTCTTAGAAACCTTTGCATTACTTTAATAGCCTTACGATGAATATTATCTATTGTATTCATGGATTGGATTGGAATGAAATCATTAAATTAGCTTTTTTAACGTGACGCCATTTTTAATTTCCTTCAAGTCATTCCCAAGGAATTAGCACATAATGGTAATACTCGCAGAAACTAATTATTTTTCTATTTGGTTAGATCTACTTGGGCCTTTGATCTTACAATTCAAGGTGGATTATATAAAGTGGTTACCGGGACTGTTACCAAAATGCTTAACATTATTTCAAAATCTTAATGGATTTGTTTAACATCTTTCCCTTTAAATTGGAACAAATGCTTACTTCGTAGCTAAAATACGAATTATCTATCCAAAATGGCGGTACAAATATATCCGAAATTACTATATGGGGCATGGGGCTACTGATAGGTTTTATCAATTTTAGTTTAGTTAATCAGTTGACCTGATTAGTAGAAAAAAATAGCATATACGATAGGAAAACAGAAACGGAAGTTATTCGGGATAAATTGGATCGCAATAAAATATTATATCATAGCAAGAGTGCTCGTAAATTTTGTTACAAATTATTGGATTTGGTATTGGATAAATTATACCAGATATTTTCGAAATATTTCGTTTTATGTTTTCAAATCTAAATAACTATTATTTTATTAACTCTAACCAAAGGCGATTTTACCCTTCATTCAAAATTACAAATGTATCCTTTCTGGTGAGCATAATTTTTGTGTGTTATTCTTGAAGTTTGTGTTCAATGTTTTTGTCGGAAAAAGAATCAATTAAATAAAAAGCTTTATTATTCAAAATATAATTAATGTTAATTTGAATATTTTTTTGTGATCTAAAAGTTATATCGTTTTAAGGTCGATACTTAAAAAAAAGAGGTGGATGAAGCCGAAGACCAGACTCAGTGGTGTGGATTGGGAGATGCCTATGCGATGCCAGTGGACGACTATGGGCGGATGATGATGATGATGATACAGTAAGTATTGATTAAAACTACTTCAATGTATCGGGTCGTCATCGGTAACCATCCAAACATGTAAAGTATTGGAAGCTTCGAGAATCGTACGATGAAAACGATCAACGTAAATTTAATAACCATCCATCTGTGATACCGTAAAAGTTAATCAATTACAAAGATAAATATTTCGCTGGTTCATTTATCAAACTAAAATTGTTTCTTGATCAATCTTTTTATTTATATTTGATCATTTCTTATTCGAGAAAGCCATTATAGGAATTACTTATAAATCAAACAGACAAAAAAAACTTGAATTGAATCAAACTGAAGAAAAAATACTTTATGTAACCAAAGATATACGATCGGAAACATTGAACGAACAGAACTCTAAACAAATCTAGTTAATTACGAAGTGTCGATAACAATCATTCGATGCAATTGAATGTTTGCAACTGTTTTAATGGGAACTGTCCTATTCAATATCGTTATTGTTCACGGTTGCGCAAGCAACGGTCTTCATTTGAAGTGGGCGGTGATTGGAAACGCACTTTATAATTATATTCCATTCATTGAAATAATAATTAAAAAAACAATCTTTTTGTTTGATCACTTTTATCAATGTCATTATAAATTAAATTTCATTGTTACCGGAGACACCACAAGCGAATAATAAATTTAGAATTGTACAACTAATTTGGAACAAAAAATTAATCGTAAAATAACTTAATCGTAATTCTTAACTGTTCGGGAGCGCGAAGGAGTTAGAAGCATTTCCTCGTCGAACCCGTCGCTTGCGACGAAGGGCTCGACGAGCGAATCAACCCACAGACACAGCCCACTGAGTTTTTCGCCGGATCTTCTCAGTTGGTCGCGTTTTCGATTCGGTGGTAGATTCTACGAAGCACTGCTCTTGCTAGGATCAGTATTAGCAACACTCCGGTTTGAGCCCCGTGAGCTAACCTACATGTTAGAACGAAGCTGAAATAGCCCCTCAAGGCTATCAGCATAGGTAGGAAATAATAATAATAGAAGCATCAAAATTACAAGTGATTACTCAATATGTCATTAATATATAACTGCTTAATCATGACTGTGTATTATATCTAACTATTCATAAGAAGTTAAATTACTAAAATTTTAAGAGAATATATAAATTATATTCAAAAATAACTTCTAATATCTCATCTAAGATCATCTAAGATCTAATATTCAAAAATAACTTCACGAACAAAGTACGGGAAAATAATAAATCAATCTTTAGAGTTGTAAATACAAATGCTTAACCCCAAATTGTTCTAGCTATTGCTAGCACTTCCTCATCGATGGTCTGTAGTAGTATTTTCATAATTTCCCACTGGCTATATTTCTTAAGGTTGCTAATCAAAATTCTAGTATTCCCAAGGAGAGCTTACTTTTATGTCACCGACTGATCAAACAAGACAAGCCAGATTTCTGCATGAAAACCTCCAGGTTGAACTAGTTATATTATCTAATCGAATAAACACTAAAGAAAGAAAGAAGTCGTCGTGGCATTCGTATCTATCGATGCACCGGTACCAATTTTTCTAATCAAATACGTAGTGAACAAATGTTCACGATTGACTTCCACGGTGATACGACGGTATAATTTGCGTAATTACTGGTGATAGGACGTCTTGTGAGTCCGCACAGGTAGGTACCACCACCCTGCTTATTTCTACAGTGAAGCAGTAATGCGTTTTGGCTTGAAGGGTGGGGCAGCCGTTGTAACTATACTGAGACCTTAGAACTTATATCTCAAAGTAGGTGGCGCATTTACGTTGAAGATGTCTATGGACTCCAGTAACCGCTTAACGAGCTTGTCCACCCACCTAAGCAATAAAAAAAAAAAAAAAAAAAAATCTGCTATTTGTCTTGTCTATTTATTTTTGTTGCTTCGAGCGTCATACAAAAACGACTTGACTCATTTTTAGGAAATTAGCAATTCTATTGCATAATTATCAAGATTGACTTCTATCACAATAGATGTATTCAGATATTATGCGTCCGTTTCTCACAACATTCATGGTCAAATATCATTATGTTTGTTGATATATTACCGAACACTTTTGTCATCATAATTCACGTGACGGGTTAATTTTATTTCCACAAATCGTAAGTGCACGATCAACAACCGCGTTACCCGGGTGGATTCATAACATTAGCATTAAATTGATTTCATTAATAACATAAAATAAATGTCTTAACAATAAACATATTTAAACAACAGATTATTTTAATAACAATCTCACACTGCACCCTACAGATTATAAACACGAATGTCGTCCTACTTTCGTGTAAGGCATACTTTGTAAATTAGCAACGCTGGCCACCTTTATCGAAAAACTAATACGCGTCACATTGTATTAGAATTACAATTTTTTTTATAGCTTAGATGGGTGGACCGTCGCACAGCCCACCCGGTGTTATGTTGTTACAGGAGCCTATAGACATCTACAACGTAAATGCGCCACCCACCTTGAGATATAAGTTCCGACGTCTCAGTATAGTTACAACGGCTGCCACACCCTTCAAGCCGAAACGCATCACGGTTTCACGGCAGAAATAGGCGAGGTGGTGGTACCTACCGGTACAGACTCACTAGAGGTCCTACCACTAGTAATTACACAAATTATAATTTTGCGAGTTTGATTTTTATTACACGATGTTATTCCTTCACCGTGGAAGTCAATCGTGAACATTTATTAAGTACGTATTTCATTAGAAAAATTGGTACCCGCCTGCGGGATTCGAACACCGGTGCATCGCTAGATACGAATGCACCGGACGTCTTATCCTTTAGACCAACCTACCTACCCGTGCAGACTTACTAGAGGTACTACCACCAGTAAAGAGGATATAGCAATGGAACAGCGGTGCTTATTATAGACAACGGTAGGCAGCGGCTTGGTGCAGTGGCATTGCTGACGTCCAAGAGCAACGACATCGTCATCGACATCCGCTAACAGTAATAAATAAAGAATTCAATAAAATACAAAAAAAAAACACGTCACTGACGCTGCGAAGAAAAACGAGTAAGCAAAGTTCTGAGCATTCTTTTAAGGTTTCTGGTTTAATGAAACCTTAAAACACATAGCCCTCGCTAAATACTGGAAATAGCAGTCAATGAAATTGTACCGAAGATGTTTAATCATTCTTACGTGCATTATATCGAAAATCGGTTGAAGATGAATAGGATTAAAGGCGAATTGTCTGTGATTTTAAAGAATTCTAATTTAACAATCGGTACTGTTAATCGTTCTAAATATCGGGTCTCGTAAAATAAACAAATGAGACACTTAAGGGTTCTATCAAATTCTCAAAATAATAGTCGAATATACATATTTGAATTTAGACGGAAAAACAGATCGAATGTTCGATGCTCTGTAGATTTATTGCTTGTGCACTCAATATTTTAAAAATGTTTCACAATCATAAAAATAATATAATATGAATTATTATCAATTTTGTAACTAAAACAAACTAAATAAATGGGTTTTGACGTGACAACGTCTTATAATTCGATGGAGCCAGCTGCACGCACGAAAAAACATGACTCATGCGGCGTTACCTCGCACTGAGGCGTTCCATTTAAGGCTTGAAGTGCAAGCGAGAGCGCGCAACGATCGACAAAGAGGCACAATCGGCCTCCGCGTTCGGCAGCGTTCGACATCTGTCTCTCTCCTACTTGAGTGAGCGATGCATCCGCGTGGACAGCTGCTATACAATAATACATTTACATGTTTTCGTCAAGTATGAAGTTCAGTGAAATGTGAATGTGGTGTCAATTGTTTATAGCAACGATAATTGCGATAATTGAAAAATGAAACCATTCCATCAGTATTTTCTTATGACGTTGTCACATTCAACTATCGTCAGTAAACCGACTTTACAGACAACCGATTTTTGCCTTGCCCACCACAATTCGAGATCGTCTGATTGCTGTCAAACAATGTGACTAATTAATGAAGCCTTCCGTTTTACAAGTGATTTTACTGCCCTCGTAGCTGAAGTAATTGATAAATTAACAAAACCTACTATGTTAAGCAAGCATCCATTCCCAAACTTCCGAAATTGTGTTATGAAATTCCGCTGACACAAATTTCTGAAGAGTTTTCGCCTTGACGAAAGAATGGCATCAAGTTAGCTACCTACCGGCACGGAACAATAAGGCCGCTTTAAAAATAGCTTTCCCTCTGTCGTTGCTTTTATAAGAGCTGGAGAAGCACCTCTAATGAGGAAAAGATTGTTTTTTTTTCCTCCAAATATAAGGAGCTGCGTTACTCAAAGCGGATAATGGATAGATGACCTACCTGTTGAACCAAAAACCGTCCTGAAAATAAATTGTTTGAATTATTTTTTTGTAAACAAACGCTTTCGTACGATTCGTGAATTTCTTCGTTAACATTCCGAATCCGTACAATACTTCATTACCCGTACTGTCGTTAAATAAGATTTTAGAAATATGATACGAAATTGTTTTGATATTTATGGCCTTGTCCGCTCTGATTGAGTTGAGTTTGTTTCTTATTTAAATTATCTTCGATTTTGTTACAGCTTATTTAGAATCAGTTTCATATTTATATTACAATAATTTGCTCGGTGAAGATTTGGTCTGGTTTGAGTAAATTTTCCCGGAGCCGATAGATTACAACGTGACATTTTGCGACATTTTTAATGAGAAAATTCTTCGTAGTATTTTGATACGGCAGTCCTTCCCTTCAAACCGTTATTACAATAAAATTGAGACTTTATAGTCCAGTATTAAGATCACCGATGGCATTTATGTGAGATAATGAACAATCCCGGGTCCACTTACCACCAGAATTATTAGCATGCGTGAGCCCACGTGGAAAGGTGCCGCCCTTCAGCTGATATCTGCTATTTATTCATCTTTTTGGTTTGAAGCCATCAAACATAAGGATTTATTAACAAATATATCTACGTAATATAATATAAATTAACTTCTCTCAACTGACACAAAGTTTGATATTTCAGAGTTTATGAGTTTCATACAACTCGGTTTTCATAGGGGTACTAATACAATATCAGCGAAGACATAAAGTTCTTCTTTAAAACCTTACAAATTTTACAGTTTCAAATTCTAATCTATTTTAATAATTCTAATAATAATTATTATGGTTATAATAATATGGTTATTACAGATAGTTTATCTTAAAATAGTTTATTTAAAAATTCTAGTCTTAAATCAAACCACGAAGAAGAAGGCAAAATGGATGATTGATGATGAAGCATTGATTTCATGAACCAAATTTAGATTATCTAAAACAGGATCTGATTTGTCCTTTGAGGTCGATTCCCTTCTATCGAAAAAGTAGCAGTAGACTAAAAATCAATCCCAAAACTAGTTCACTCTGTGACTATTTCACCTCATTTGAATGGATTGTTAAATTTTATAGCCTAACCCAATATTTTCACCACTGCAGTCAGTAATTTTCGTAGCACCACAGCGCTTTATTGCCTTTTGAATGCAATATTAAAACACGACATTTCGGAATTAGATTTTACACATGATGCTAAGGCTTTCTGGTACTTTGCACAGAGAGTGAGTCTGGCTGTCCAACGAGGCAACGTAGCCAGTATCTTGGGGACTGTGCCTCCTTCAAGCGCGTTGGAAGATCTGTTCTACTGTGTGGGTTGAGTTATGTTAAATAATTTTGATTTGACTTTTTGTTAATAAACGAGATAAAAATTTTGGTATAAAAAAAAAAAGAAAAGATTTTGAGCTAAATCGAATGGAAATAAATTTTTACTTAATTTTTTTTTGTTACCTCCGCCTCCCTTTTTACCTCCTTTTGTACCTCCACAATAATAAAGTACATTGACAAAATTAATGAATGAATTATGTATTAGTTGAAAGCACTCACATCAGATTTATTGCGTTACGTGTGTGTATGTATGTATGTATGTATATCAGATGATTTTTACAACAACGCTCTATTACTAATTAGAGTTTAAAACATTTATATCGATGTCTGTTGTATTTTAATAGTCTTACAGGGTGTTGTAAGCGCTCGGTACCAAAAAACCAGCCTATTTCGGCCGTGAAACAAATCACTTCTTTTTTATCAAAACCTAAGACTTTTTATATTTAAAATTCCTCGGCTATCGGTTAATCCGTTTTCGTTTCTATACATTGAAAAAAAAAACGAATATATTCACATCCCAAATCACTTATAAATCTTATAAATAATATCTGCTTATGAAGACAATTAGCTTAGCTTTTTTATTGCTTAGATGGGTGGACGAGCTCACAGCCCACCTGGTGTTAAGTGGCTACTGAAACCCATAGACATCTACAACGCCACCCACCTTGAGATATAAGTTGTAAGGTCTCAGTATAGTTACAACGGCTGCCCCACCCTTCAAACCGAAACGCATTACTGCTTCACGGCGGAAATAGGCCGGGCAGGGTACCTACCCGTGAGAACTCACAAGAGGTCCTACCACCAGTAATTATGCAAATTATAATTTTGCGGGTTTGATTTTTATTACACGATGTTATTCCTTCATCGTGGAAGTCAATCGTGAACATTTGTTAAATAAGTATTTCATTAGAAAAATTGTTAACCGCCTGCGAGATTCGAACATCGTTGCATCGCTCGATACGAATGCACCGGACGTCTTATCCTTTAGGCCACGACGACTTCGCTAGCCTTCTTGAAGGCAATAGCCTTCAAAGGTAGACAAGCATACTTCACTCAATTCTATCCTCGCTTAAGATTTTTGATTCAACATTATTTATTTTATGTGCGCACTAAGAAATTAAATATGAATTTTTTTTAGTGCACGTACCAATGAATTTAATAGTTAAACAAATATTGCTTGATTCAATGGTTTTTAGATCAGCTAATATGCTATGTTAATATTTTATTTTTATTATTGTTCAGTTTGATGTTATAAAGTAATAAATGACGAGATTTAAATACTTGGTCTTCCAGTCATTATATTATAGTATTTGGCATAGTCTTTTATTACATCAACGAGAGAAAGAGCTCAGGGCTCACCTGGTGTTAATTAGTTACGAGAGTCCATAGACATTACAATACGAATGTCGTCATCGATCTTGAGACACGAGCTACACGTCTCAATTGTGCAGTATAACGGCTATCCTATCTATCCCAAGCGGAACGCATGACTTCTTCACGACAAAAACAGGCATAGTGGGAGCACCTACACGTGCCAACTTAGAATATACACTAACACCAGTAAACATATTTAATACGAGCAAATAATAAAACACCAGTTTATTATTTCTGCATCCCAACATTCTAGTGCATTCGAGAACGTTCTGGTACGCTCTAGTATAACCAATGACAGATTGATTCGTTAAATTCGAACCTACTCAATCAATAAAGGTCTAACAAGCGAGGCGCCACACACAATTTATTTATTGGCAACAAAAGAGTGATTTCCAATACAGTTAATTATATTATAATTTTGCATAGAAACTGCACACATCTTACATGACTGCAAATTGTTAGTTTTATGTCAATTTTTTTCCTACTTATGCTGATAGCCTTGAGAGGCTATATCAGCTTCTCCTTGACGTGCAGGTGAGCTCACGGAGCTAAAATCGGGTGTTTTGCTAACACTGGCCCTAGCAAGAGCAGTGCTTCGCAGAATCTACCACCGAATCGGAAACGCGACCCACTGAGAAAATCCGGCGAGAAACTCAGTGGGCAACGTCATGGCTTTATCAGTGTGGTTAGTGCGAGTTTTTTAACGTTTTCCATAGCGTATTTACTCAAATACGTTTTAAAGTCCTGTAAATGAAGACGAGATGAGAATGTAGATATGTAGTTCCAAAACTAAAATGGCGATTGTTTTTAAATCAATGACATTATATAAATAAATATTACGGTACACCGTACATATTAAAGATTTCACTATTTTTAAAAATTTACTAATAATACAATTATCGCTGGGCAATAATTACTATTCATTATTTTGTGGGCGTAGTTGACAAACGACTGAAAAAAAATTGTAATATAAATATTATTACTTCTATCCAAGGGCAAAGACTTAACATTTAGTTTTCGAGTGAAACATTACCACAATTGAAGCAAATTGCTGTATCCGTTGTTCTTAAATTTTTATGTTGCAGTTGACATGAAATATTGGATTTTTAGTTGAGTTTTTTATTTAATTTTTCAATGTGCTTTTTATGTTTTTTGTTTAAGCCGCAAAGACTTTATTGTATGAACGGAAAACTACGTAAGCATAAATAAATATTGCTTTAGTAGAATCGAATTTCCAAAATAATAAACCAATTACAAAAATTAAACATTAATGTCCAATGAATGCATTTAAATTTCGGGGCTTAACCGACGCACAGTTTTTTTTTATTACTTAGATGGATGGGCTAGCCAACAGCCCACCTGGTGTTAAGTGGTTACCGGAGCCTATAGACAAATGCTGCCACCCACCTTGAAATATAAGTTCTAAGGTCTCACTTTTAACAGTACAACGGCTGCCCCACCCTTCAAGCCGCAACGCATCTTCAACGCATTACTACTTCACGGCAGAAATAGGCAGGGTGGTGGCACTTACCCGTGCGGACTCACAAGACCTAGCTTACTGATATATTTTTTTTGCAGATATTGGAGGTAGACCGCAGGTTCAAGGATGTTTTAGGGCCCCAACCACCAAACGACTCCCCTCGCGCTCTCTCACCCGGCGATCGATGTTCGCCCGGAGTCAGAACCCAGGAGAAGTAACGGGGTTCCCGTGGTCAACACTACAACTAGACTTCCTTACTGAACCTGCCATTGCAGCAACCATAGGCACCTCGTGGGTGCGAAATCATGAATTCCATTTTAAATTTTTTTTTTTTAATAATTAGTTGTATATTTGTATGATGATAATGACAGCCGTTTAGTTTATTTAGTTATTAACCTTTTTCTTCTTCTTTTTCTCCACCTTATCCCACTAGGTGGGGTCCGCACGGCTAATTTTTCTCTTCCATTCTCTTCTATCAGCCGTCATCTCAACACTCACTCCTCTCTCTCTCATATCGTCATTCACACACCCAATCCATGTTTTCTTCGGTCGACCTCTTCCCCCTCTACCTTGCACTACCATTTCAATACATCTCCTATTCACATGCATCTTCTCTCTACGCATCAATAAGTTACTAACCTTTTTATAGTGCATTTAATCAATACACATACAATTCCATTTAGATTACTAAACCACAATTTCAGGCTAAAACTGTGAAGCGTATACATTTATTTAAATCGGAAATACAGGATTTCCGTCCCCAGTGGTGGTTGGTCTAGTGGTTTCATCGATCGTGTCCGCTGCGTTCCTTTCATTAAAAACTTCCGGTCGACTGTTTTCAGGCAGCATTAGTTGCGTTGCATGCATAATTTTTCAACTTACTTATATTTTCATTTGGATGCATAAGTTGTGCGCTCAGTGTGCATTCTTTAACTACTCGGTCGACTGTTGCATCTTTGCCATAAGAATTTCTGATCTAAATTAATAATTCTTATTCTTTTCTTTAACTCCGCCATTGCCGGTCCCAAGCCCGGATGAGAAAAGATGAGGGTTGGCGTCGGTATGCCACCTACCCGGCCGTAAAAATTTATCGCCGAGCAACGGGCGGCGGTCAACTAACCCGAACTAGGGCTTCAGTAGCCCAGAGGAACTAAATCGCCTCTGAAATTCTGCTGTGGAAGGAGGCGGGAACCCACCACTAGCAATTTTCCCAAGAAAACCTTTACGTATGTACTCCGTAAAGGTCACGTTCCACAGCACTGAGGAACAGGACCCACTGAGGAGGATTCTTTTCTAAGCCGAATGTTCTACGTAATAATAAGAGTCAATGTGACTATATACATTTGGTATTATCTTCAAAAATTTTACACATCCTCGTGTTGTTTGACACTTTTCCACTTTCACTTGTCTTTTCGTTCTAAGAAACAATGTCGCTTTCAAATTTAATACGCTTTTTTATTAGCTTCAGACGTATGTATGTTATTATGTAACGGAATCTTTGAACATGATTTTGACCCCCTTCAAGACGTCGGATTAACTCGAAATTTGGTATACTTATTATGGACCGATGACAATTCAATATTTAAAAAAAACTGAAAAAAAATATTGAAATATTGAAATTCAATTAAATGAAAAATGTGCATGGTATCAGTAGTTATAAATATTTTATGAACAGATATGAGTAGAAGGGTTATTTTGATAATACCCTGAGAAGCACCCCACGCTTTTTTTTACAAAATCATTTTATCTTACACTATTTTTAATTCAAATTTATTAAAATTTATTTTCTATTTTTAGTTGGATTTTCTATAAAAGCGTATTTTGTTAGCGTAGCGAAGCGTAGTTCTCCGGCATTCTTTTGGCGATGTCGATTGCATGTTGCACGTAATATTTATTATGGATTTTGATCTTAATATATTATTTTGGTTTTTATTAATAAATTACAAAAAGTTTCGTACGCAGCACTTGTGTCTTTGAGCATCTCTGAGCTGGGTACAATGAAAAATGATTACACTTTTTCTAAAAGCCAATAATGTTATTATAAAAATGGGGCAATTCATGCTCATTATTGGCAGTCTGAGCAATACTAACATGCTTAATGAGATTTCGTAGACTGAATGTGCTTACGGGAATCGTGTGCAGCCACTCCAAATATATTATTTAGTAAAAATTTCTAACGTAAAAAATACTCCTTAGGCTGTAAAATCTTATTTTGTTGTTATCCATTGGTCAGGGAACTCAACGAAAGCTGATTGAATTTGAATTTGAATTTTTATTAAAAGTATTTTTGTTTGCTTTATTATCGCATAGATTTTTGTTCATTAATAAAGTGTCCTTTTCGAATAAATCCCTAATGTCGTTTACACAGACTAGACGGCTGCGAAAACGAGATTCAAACTTTGGGAAGTAATCGTAATATAGATCGTCATATTTTTAGGTAATTAAACTTGATTTATTGTGATTTATGTCATAAATTGATATTGGGATATTCAAATCTTTTGATCAACAAATTTAAAACATTCAAAGCGAAAATACTTACAACCTGTATTTTAACTTGAATATTTTGATTTGAAATTGTTACAAACGTGGGGTTGATGCGGTAATTTTAGGTTATTTATTTTTCTTTCGTAACCAAACTAAAGATGTATAGTATTATTTATATTTATAGTATTCATGTAAAGAAATATACGAAAACGTACGGAGGCGATGAAAGAAAAAAATCAGATCCCGCTGAAAATAATTCTGATGCCAATAAAAGTACTGCTACTTTTCTCTGCCTCTTCATGACATTGGTTTAAATTAGCGTTGTTATATAATGGAGACTTCACACGGTCTCGTGTCTCGAAATCCGCGGTCCATTTTCACGAAAAGGAACATGCTGCAACAATTTTTTGTCCATTGCCTAATATCGAAATACATAAGCTTATCGCTTAAACATCCACGAACCAACCTAAGAGATAATGGTAGCTGTTGTAAGTTTGTAATTTTCCATACATTCCCTAGCTCAAATATAAGTACTTAAGATTTTTTTTATCAAGCGGTATTGTTATTTTAAGTGCTTTTGTTTAAGATTTATGTTTTATGTTTCAATGTGTTTAAATATGTTATTTTTATTTTGTTTTGTTTATTTAATAGCCGACTTAACTTAATAGGTGTATGGCTTTAATAAAGAATATAAAAAAAAAAACCGCTTGACCTTAAACCTACTCGTACAAAAAACATGTAATATGTAATAAGTGTTATTTTAATTAGAACAAACTATACAATCCGTAGTCCGACCGCAAAAACTACAAAGTATTTGACACACCGGAAATAACATAATGACAAAAAAATATGTGATTAAACCGTAGAGTTTGTAATTATATTCTTTGAGAAATTTTTGTTTCTCTTATGCCATAAATGATCCGACGGATCTAATGCGCCACCTGATGCGTAATATAATAGATGTATATATCATCCGTGAGCTCATCTGTCATCACAAAGCTGTGAACGTTTCAAAATGAACGCAATAATATATTATAGTGCTCACTACTACATGCGAAAAAAAACTAAATCACGTATATATCTATATATTATTACGTGATGGAAAAACTTTGTACCCCTTTTTACGAAAATTGCGCGGAGGGAGGAGTATGAAATTTTCCACACTTATAGAGAGTATAGAGAAGAAGTGCAAAACGCAAATATATTTTTTTAAATTATGCATAAAAGATACATTAAATCAATAAAGATAACATGTATTTGACACAACACATATATATAAATATACTCTTGTTTATGTTTAAAGTCTGTGGTCAAATTGAGAATAGATTAATATTGTTTGGCTTTATTATTATTTATCTATAGTGTAGTCTTGGCGAAATCTGTATTATACAGAATATATTAATATCTGTAATTATAAGAAGTATAATAGCGTTTGACAATAGAACCATAATAATGTTTAAACTTTTAATTTCAATTAATTATAGTCGAATTTCGACTACTGCGGGGACCACTAGTTTACTATAAATAAATAAGCCTTTATTGCTGTTTAATTTAATAATTACTAAATTAGTAAATTGCTTAAAAATAACTTAATTTTTTATCGAATTTAAAATTAAGTATTCCGTTCGGCGTTCGGTGTGGTTTTCAAAACAGCTTGTAGCGGGCTTAGTTTAGTCTAGTCACTCTAGTCTGTGTCGAGTCATCGCACAATACACACAGGTTGCAAACTGTCGTGTCTTGTTAATAACTATCACCCTACATAATATCACACACGCTTTATATAAGCACAGACTCGACAAGCTTGCCTCTCGACAAAGGCTTCCTCTAAAGATTCCAATTTTGTCTATTTTTGGCCATTCAACTCCAATGAGGAGTATATAATATGTACTCCACATTGGACAATTTCAATTTGGACAATGTGTCAGCAGTCCGGCTTCGTAAAATATTGGCGCTGTACTGATTTGGGCCTCTCTAGGAGGAAGAGGCGGACGCGCGAGAGGGTGATGTCCAAGGGGCACAATTACAGTATTCATTAAAAAATTGCTTTTTTCTCTTTCTGTGAAAGCCAAGTGGTAGAACAGTTGATATTGAGCCTATATTACGCAAAAAGTCAAAACCTCATAATTTCGAGATGTGCCCATTTAATATTATGGGAGCGATTTTTTTAAATATTTTTTATTGCTTAGATGGATGGACGAGCTCACAGCCCACCTGGTGTTAAGTGGTTACCGGAGCCCATAGACATCTACAACGTAAATGCGCCATCCACCTCGAGATATAAGTTATAAGGTCTCAGTATAGTTACAACGGCTACCCCACCCTTCGAACCGAAACGCATTACTGCTTCACGGCGGAAATAGGCGGGGTGGTGGTACCTACCCGTGGGGACTCACAAGAGGTCCTACCACCAGTGATTACGCAAATTATAATTTTGCGGGTTTGGTTTTTATTACACGATGTTATTCCTTCACCGTGGAAGTCAATCGTGAACATTTGTTGAGTACATATTGTATATTTAACAAGGACATAATATCTTCAGACGTAACGTCTTCAAGCTGGACGAAACTCGCATCCCTTTGTTTCACAGCTCTAAGTTGTACTGACCGTTAGAGCGACAAGATTATAAATCGGTAACAAATCGAAAAACTGAAAAACGATTTTATCATATTCACGTTAATGACAATATTTTCGTTACCAAAAATACATATTTATTACTGGTGGTAAGACCTGTCCGCGCGGGTAGGTACCACTACCTCGCCTATTACTGCCGTGAAGCAGTAATGCGTTTCGGTTTGAAGGGTGGGGCAGCCGTTGTAACTATACTGAGACCTTAGAACTTATATCTTAAGGTGGGTGGCGCATTTACGTTGTAGATGTCTATGGGCTCCAGTAACCACTTAACACCAGGTGGGCTGTGAGCTCGTCCACCCGTCTAAGCAATAAATATATATAGTTGGTCTTCGACAGAGCTAGAACAAAAATATTAAGTCAAAGTGAATAACTAACTCTTCTAAAGCAGCTGCGTATAAATATTTAAATTTAAATAAAGCATGACTTATTTTAGTGTTAGTGAAATTACTGTAATAAATTTAGTAATAGTCATCATATTTCTGTTACGAGTTATTTGTTCGGTAATATTACACTTCAATAAATTAATGCGAACTGTAGTAAAAACGCAACTGTATCAATAGAAGTAATATTAATTTAAAAGCATCGTATGTACGCCAAGGTATTTACTGCCTGATTCTGTTTGATTTTTTTTTATTGCTTAAATGGGTGGAAGAGCTCACAGCCCACCTAGTGTTAAGTGGTTACTGGAGCCCATGGACATCTACAACGTAAATGCGCCACCCACCTTGAGATATAAGTTCTAAGATCTCAGTATAGTTACAACGGCTGCCCCACCCTTTAAACCGAAACGCTTTACTGCTTCACGGCAGAAATAGGCAGGGTGGTGGTACCTACCCGGGCGGACTCACAAGAGGTCCTACCACCAGTAATTACGCAAATTATAATTTTGCGGGTTTCATTTTTATTACACGATGTTATTCCTTCACCGTGGAAATCAATCGTGAACATTTGTTGAGTACGTATTTCATTAGAAAAATTGGTACCCGCCTGCGGGATTCGAACACCGGTGCATCGCTCAACAACACGAATGCACCGGACGTCTTATCCGTTAGGCCACGACGACTTCATTAAACTGTACCACCATTCAGAGAGCGAACAATGCTATCTCACTGCAAACGCGTTTATAAACTTAAAGTAAAACTTTATAATGTCTTTATAACAGTCTTTTTTTACATATATAGGCCAAGTTTTTAAGAAATGAAAACAAAAATTTATCGCAAAGTATTCACATTTTTTTACAATTGCGAGCAAATTAGCATTTTCCTATAATATTATTTATAGAGATAAAGTAAGTGCAACCTTGAGTCGCGATTCTTGATTTTAATTGCGTTTACGGTTCATGAAATCTATATATTAATACGTGAAGCAAAAACTTTGTATCCCTTTTTACGAAAATTGCGCGGACGGAGGAGTATGAAATTTTCCACACTTATAGAGAATATAGAGAAGTGCACAATACTAATATTTTTTTTAAAAATAATGCATAAAAGATACATTAAATCAATAAAGAAAACATTACACACACTACATACCATGTATTTGACGCACACACGCATGCATACTATTTATTTATTGTCAAACTTTTGTTCTTGACGTCTGTTGTCAAATTGAGAATAGATTAAATATTGTTTGTCTTTGTTAATATTTTTTATAGTGTAGTCTTGGCGAAATTTGTGATTATAGAAGTATAAAATACAATCATAATAGTGTACAAACTTACAATTCGAATTAATTATAGTCGAATTTCGACTACTGCGGTATCTCTAGTATTGATAAATATTTTTATTACGATCTAGAAAAGAAGGGTTTTTGCGAGTGTTTCATTGTTTGAAAATGGATCAACAATTAATATTTTGTATTCTAACCAACCATAGATCTTCTTTATGTCAGAAATAAGTTATTTAATTACAGAGAAAAACATTCTTCATTGGCGTAAGACACAATAGCTGCTTAAACAAAATAAAATAGGATCGAATCGGACAAATACATGATATAATTGAAGTTTTGAAGAATAAAATTCTATGATATTATGTAGAAGCAGCTGATCTTTTTTTTTATGTGCCGACAGATCACTTCTATGCCTTTCCTTATATGGTTACCAAAGTCCAGGGCGTGGACATGAGAAAGAGAATGCTGCCTCCGAACTTGATATCGTCTTCTCGCATTAAAACTGTATAATCTCAAAACTTACTAATTTTACAGGAGAGTGTTTTATAGGTTTAAGGTTTTTTTTTTTTTTTTTTTTATTGCTTAGATGGGTGGACGAGCTCACAGCCCACCTGGAGTTAAGTGGTTACTGGAGCCCATAGACATCTACAACGTAAATGCGCCACCCACCTTGAGATATAAGTTCTAAGGTCTCAGTATAGTTACAACGGCTACCCCACCCTTCAAACCGAAACGCATTACTGCTTCACGGCAGAAATAGGCAGGGCGGTGGTACCTACCCGTGCGGACTCACAAGAGGTCCTACCACCAGTAACCAATAGCTTTAATTACTTTTACGGCCTACTCTCACTTTTTTATGCTATTTTTAGTGTCTCCGATGTCTCGAATTATTTGTCTATATTTGAATATTGTACCAATCTAATTAGTAAAATCTACTTTTCTGTGAAAAATATTTATGGACTTTTACGTTTCATATCCCTAATCGTGAGATCTGGTAGTTCGTTTGACTAGAATTTTTAGCTTCTCATCAAAAAGCGAGATTAAATCGTTTTCACATTCACTTGTGTGTATGAAGTGGCATGTCTGCCAGCAATGGCCAAATAACATTTACCTGTGGTATTGTGAATCATCATCCCGTATTTTTTCTTTCGTAGCGAAGCATTCATATTTAGTATGAACTATTATTATGATATCCGAAATTGAGACTACGATTTCAATGAGTTTTTCAAGACAGCAAAAAATGTAAAAAAGTAATGTAATATAAAAAAATCTGCAACTTTATTTCTTAATTTTTGTGCGAGTTTTTTTTTATTGCCTGTTAGGCAGACGAGCATACGGCCCACCTAATGGTTAGTGGTTACCGTCGCCCATGGACTTCAGCAATGCCAGGGGCAGAGCAAAGCCGCTGCCTACCGCTTAATACTCTCCATAAGCCTCGTTTCAAGAAGGACAGTTTGAGTAAGCTAATAATAATGTTATTGGTAACATCAACAATGGTCGAACAATGTTTCAATGTGATATGTACTGAGATAATGTTTAACGTGTGTACAACGTT
The DNA here is from genome assembly GCF_030269925.1 of Bombyx mori. Taxonomy (NCBI): domain Eukaryota; kingdom Metazoa; phylum Arthropoda; class Insecta; order Lepidoptera; family Bombycidae; genus Bombyx; species Bombyx mori. The sequence goes on from NC_085111.1 coordinate 14,635,897, forward strand.
TTTATTTTTGATTCACTGATATCGATATACAGAGAATGAAATCGTGCGCACGTGCGCACACAATAAAACGAACTGCGAAGTATTTGAAACATGTACATAACAGTCAATGTAAGCAGAACCTAAAAAATCATCAGTAAGATTTCACGGGTGACGCCGAGATTGTTATCGAAAATATTATAGCTAAATCACGAATGGGAAAAATCGCGATGTTGTGCATAAGTTAAAATGTGTTAAAATGTAAACTATTCAACAATGATTAGCTCGTACACAACGAGTCTGCAACGACAGGAAACAATCCGAGTCAAATTGCTTATCTTTTAAATTATGCATTGTACTCAGATCGTGTTCGGATTTTTTTACAGTTTCAAACGTATCTATGTGTATTATTTATTTATTACAAACGTTCTGACGTATTCAAATTTATTAATCAAATCTTTTGTAAATCAATTTTGAATACAAATCACTCGTCATCTTTTCAAAATGACGCGTGATTGTGAAATCATAACTTTTTAATTTAACCTGGAATACGTTCAAAGTAAACATTATTATTAGCTGCAAACCATAATGAAGTTTATCGATATCCGTTATACAAATATTATTATTAACACTCATAGGAAAACCACATTGCAACAGCTGCTCAGATAAACGGCGTACGATTTCAAAACTTAACTTAGGCCTTGGAAACGATGTGTGTTTTATGAATGAAATGTTTCAACTGTCATTATTTGCATGTATCCTTCGAATCTGTTCACCTACCTCTCTTCAGTTTACAGAGGCGGCTTAGCGTATCTAATCTAGTTAGCTGCACCGTGACGTCACGTTAAGAAGTACAGTCACAGTAGAGTGCGCGTGCCGCGAAAAAGTTCAACAAACTTAAAAAGAATATAACGACAAGAACAAATGCTGCCGTAGCTATTGTTGTTTACGTTTCGATTTACATTGTTTTCATTTAATATTTTGTTGTGCAATTAATTTAAATCTTCGGCTAGCGACGCGCGGTGTGTAAACACTCGAAGCGAGCTAGTACGGTAGCACGCGAGCGTCCCGCGCCGGTTAATACTCGTCTGTGAATTACTTACTTCGTGTAGACTATACATTCGGCGCGCCGCCACTCTGCGCATTTCCACGATATTATACACCGTGTATCCTAGTATACTGGAAATGCAATACGTTTTCGTGACGACTTTTCAAATCAACGGCGTGTTCGCTTTATTGACTTGATGACTTGTTGATTGAAATCGGTGCCTTGTTGATCTTGGTGAAATGTCAAATGAGACTTTGATCTGTTTGTAGTTTTAACAGTTGTACGAAATCGTGAATGTAAATTATGGTATTTATTTGATGATGGATTGTTTTTTTTTTTAATCCACGTTTCATGTAACGATTATTAAATAACTAGCCGTAGGTACTCGCCCGCTTCGCTGGGAATTTATAATTAACATTATTATTTATTGTCATTATTATTATAAGAGTCTATCGAGAAACTTGTTGGGTTGGGAAACGTGGTGGTCAGGGTAGGGTCAATGTTAAGAGATCTCGTGGATGAATCCCCATGACTGGACTGATCAGGTGAAAGACCTTACTGAAACCCCACCTAACGAGTGTGTGCGCCGGGCCGCGGTTCGCAAACTATGGAAAACATCTGTCAAGGCTTTAATAAGCAAGAATTCCACATGACCACGACTGCTCTGCGAAGAGCAACCGATTATGATGATGGTTATTAGGGAGTCCAACACTCATATAAATATTAGGCTATCCATTAAGTACATGTATTTTCTACATGGATACCACGATTCAAGTCAATCGGACGCATGGTTCAGTAGTTATAACGGAACATCCGTAAAAACCCTTGTAGATTTATATATCAGTATAGATATCAAAAATAATAACTGATACAAAATAATACGTCGTTTTAAAACTACATATTTCAATGTATTGTATTTCATTAATAGAAACCACTAATAAGATGCTCTGAAATAAACAAATGAGTTAAAATTTTAGCGCTAAAAAATCACCTCCCCGTCATCCATTGAAATACTGTTTGTATTACAACAAATAATATTATTATTGTGTTTCAAAATTACGAATACGGAACAAGAATTGTCCAAAATTCTTACATTGTTTAATCCAATCTAAAACTTTTCAGTGCCTATAAGTAATTAATTTTTGCAAGAATGACCACCATCACCATCGATGACTACCACTAATTTCTACATAATATATTGTAATTTCTTCTATATCGTTCTCTCACTGCTCAAGATCACGACCACATGTGACGTTCCTCCATAGTGTTCGATCATGGGTGGCTTGGACCGCATGGTACAGACTACCACCAAGTGCTTCTCTTACTAGATCTGACCATCTGGCTAGTGTTCTGTCCACGGCGAGCTTGCCCTCTATGCGATCCAAAATTATGAGCTTCTCTAATTCATGTCTGGGAGACAATTATCTATCTATCTATAGGTATATATATAAAAATGAATTGTTGTTCGTTAGTCTCGCTAAATCTCGAGAACGGCTGGACCGATTTGACTAATTTTGGTCTTGAGTTATTTGTGGAAGTCCAGAGAAGGTTTGAAAGGTAGATAAATTAGTATATAATTAGTAAGTAGTAGGTAGTATTAAATAAAAATAACAATTTCGTTTTACCTTTGATGTGTCCCCCATCGGACGGATTCCTTTTGTTTGTTTTAAGTTTATTTTATACAAAAGCTTAGGTCTTTTATTTATCGATTGATGCACTACAAAGTCTGCCGGGTCAACTATATTTAATATATAATTATACGAACTCAAAACTAAAAACTCTTGCATCATAGTTTAATTCAAAGCACATTTAACAAGAGAACAGAGAAATGTGTAAGATCGAGGCCATTTTGAAGTCTGCGATATCTTTAACGAAACCGGCTCGTACCAAAATTGTTCTACGAAACTAATTAACAATGTTTGCCGGATTATACAACTGGTCATTCATTATCTTACGGATGCAGTCGAAATAGTCATTGTCAACTCTAAAACAATAAAGCAACGGTAGGAATGGCAACTGCCCCGCTCTAGACGTTGCTAGTTTCCCAGATCACGTTTCAAATTTAGCTAGATAATGGTTTAGCTGTTACTCAAAACTGGACTTAACTGAATTCAAAAACAAATTACTATCTTAAATTTCAATATTACAAACAGACACTCCAATTTTATTTATATGTAATAGATAATAATAATAATAATTTAGGTAAAGCTTAAATTAGTTTCTTTTTTAAATATCTGCTGAGCATATTCTCTCGAAGATTCAACGGAACTATAATGGAAGAAATAAAGATTGATCTGTTTCCAGAATGATTTCTTTAATATAAATATTTTTTTGTTCATTCCTCATTTTTAAAAAGATGTACATTGATAAACGTATGCAGATAGGCGAGTTTATTTAAGTAATTTTCCAGCAAGCAACAGACACTTAGTTCGAAATTCTGTAAAAAGTATAAGGTTTTGTGGGCGTCGTGGCCTAAAGAGTAAAAAGCCCGGTATACTCATATAAAGGAAATAGGCTAGTAGATATAGTTTATCTGATTCCTGCAAGCAACAAACACTTAGATCGAAATACTGTGAAAAATATAAGGTTTTGTAGTCGTCGTGGCCTAAAGATTAAAAAGCCCGGTATACTCATATAAAGGAAATAGACTAATAGATATAGTCTAACTGAATAATTTTTCTGCAAGCAACAGACACTTAGATCGAAATGCTGTAAAAAGTATAAGGTTTTGTAGTCGTCGTGGCCTAAGGATTAATAAGCCCGGTAAACACGTATAAAGGGAATGGACTAGTAGATATAGTCTAACTGAGTAATTTGACTGAGTAATTTGAGAGTAAACTGAGTATTAATATTAAACTCTAGTTTGTGTAGATCTATGTTTCATTCCAGAAACAAATATTACAAACCTAATTTATTAATTTACTCCATACAATGTAGTGGAGAGTGGAGTTGTATTTTCAACGCTTCGAGTAATTTGTCATTGTCGTTAAAGAAACTTCAGCAGCTACGTATCGCGTAATGTTCCAGAAAGAAAATATATAACACGGTATACCAGATGATGCTATAACCGGATTACAGAGTGATATTAATCCTGTATGAATATCTCACGTTGGTTACAAATAGTAGATTTCTAGTTTTTCTCATTTTTCTTAATAGTTATGTATGTTATATGGATAATTATGATTGTTAAAAATATTAGTTCTGAGTCATTCATTAGCTTAAATGGTTAAATAATTTATGTTAGAGTTATTTAATCTATGTACTTCAAAACGAAATAGCTTTGGCAACAATGTAATGTACGTCTGTGACTATAGATTACAGAATATACATATAACACGATTTAAGTACAATAACTTATGGAATTAATATAAATAACTATGAGTTAGAGTTAAATATGCTCTGAATATTATTTGAGGTGTATATTATTCGTTCATTGTAGATGCAACGACTACTACACTAAAAAAAATATACTCTAGTTACATATCGGAGCTACCGTGCATATTTTTTTTTCGACATAATGATCATAAGGACTTTTTTTATTGCTTGGATGGGTGGACGAGCTCACAGCCCATCTGGTGTTAAGTGGTTACTGGAGCCCATAGACATCTACAACATAAATACCGCCACCCGCCTTGAGATATAAGTTCTAAGGTCTCAGTATAGTTACAACGGCTGCCCCGCCCTTCAAACCGAAACGCATTACTGCTTCACGGCAGCAATAAGCAGGGTGGTGATACCTACCCATGCGGACTCACAAGAGGTCCTACCACCAGTAAAAATTCAAAATCCAGTGAAAATAATTTTGATCCGAATTATTATATCCTTTAATTTCGTGGTTCGCACTTTTAAACGTCAAATTATCAGATCAATTATTCAATTAACTCTTATTTTTAAAAAAGGTCATGGATTATCTGCCTTTATGTTATGTAAATACATTAGAACAAATTACAATTTTAATAGTCATGACATAATTTTAAATACATTGTAAAGTTGTTTTCAATTACAACGTGAGCAACCTGTTAATATTAAAACATAAATATACCCGATTACCTTCAAAACATTTAGATATTTAAGAAATATCTAAAATGCTCTATATTTTTTATAGTTTGCAGTGATTATTAATATAAATAAGAGCGTTGCTGATTTTATTTAAGCTTAATACATAATCTGATTAAAGTTCGAAACTTGTATAATGCTCAGAGAATGAAATTCCTGAATGAATATTATACCCTTGTTCGGTTTTGGTTTCCAGTAGAGTTCAATTTTGAGATTAAAGGTAATAGCGATATGTTTTTACTCGCTGTAACATAATAAACTCCCAGCTAGGGGCCATTAAATTGCTTCACAATTAAGTATTCAAATTAATATTATTAATATATTTCTAACAAAAGAAACGTGAGACCTTAATGCCTAAACACCACTTGACCCAAGTTCCGTAACCGCGTTTCTGAGGTAAGTTTCTTTTCATGAATTTTAATTTTCCTCCGTTCTGAAAGGAGTTTATTAGGAACACTGGAATCCACAGCCTTTGATGTTTTGTTTTGTGTTTCCTCATTACAAAAAAAAACCGAAGTTCATTACAAAATCGTCTGTTGCTCTATTAATTTCCATTTGAAAAAATTAACGCTGATAATAATCGAAGAAAAGTCTAGTAATCAAACTTTTTCACGTAAACTCCTTTGTGTTTAATTTTAAATGGAAAATGCTGGCACTAAAAACAATCATATCAGAAATGTCACTGTCAAATTTTAAGTGTACATTTGCAGCTCTCGTAGATAAGGCATTCTCATTTTACTTTATTTTAATTTCCTTCAATTTACATAATGTCTTCGGTAAAGGAATCCGAAACCTGTCTAGATGATTTATCAGATATAGACATAACGTTAATGACGCTCAGGAAGCCGACGGACTTGAAGAAAGTGATCGATTCAGTTCCAAAGCCGGTTAGGGCGGTGCCGAAAAATGGGCTACCGATGTGGTTTAGGTTAGGACTCGAGTGTAAATTGCCAGTTCCAAAAATACCGGAGGGAAAAATAGTTTTTTCACGCGGGAAAATCGGCGAAGATGTAAGTTTTTTTTTAAATCTATTTCTCATTTTTCCATGCCTACATTTCATTTAGTAATACATTTTAAAGGTAGGCAATAATTAAAAAGCTAAGGGAATTGTCAAAAAAAAAGTAATCGCATCTAGGAAGCGTCTGATCATGAATATTATTATTATTTCTCATATATAGGTTTACGTCCACGTAATCCTAAATAAATAAGGTTTCTGTAGTATTGTCTTACCTTTCATTACATTAATTATGTGTGGCAAGGATAGACTGGGCGGTGATACCCAACCGGCTTATATTACCTCCGAAAACTAAATTTTTTTAAATTTACATTTTAACTTGGTTCGTTTTTTACCGATTCCATTATCAACCCAAAACCTGTTGCCCGAAATATCTCTGCTGGAGTTCGAATACTTTTTATGACATGATATTGTGAATGTTTTGAAACAAAACCTATTATGGACATGGCTGAAGTTTCATTGCTATGACCAACCCAATTAAACTTTAAATAGCTTCAAATCCAAAGATCGAAGATTTTCGCTCTTTAACGTGGAAACTGCATTAGCATCGATCCTGTTTGAAGGTCGTTAAAACGGAAATGACATAAACTCGACGAAACGGAAATGAGACTCAAAGAACGACACTAAAAAGAGATAAACATATCAGTGTATAAGATCTAACTACGAGAGAATGAGATAGATTACTCAAGTTGTCTTCATCAAGGTGTGTACATAACATCTTAATTCACTACATGAATTCCGGCCTGAAGGCTAGCACAAAAATTATACAATTGAGACTGAATCCATATTACAAATCATGATGATAATGATGACGATGATAATGATGATGATGAGGTATGATTATCTCTATGAGCTTCAATAGTCACTTATGGCGGTCCCTAACATCGCCTCCCTAAGATTAATTTAAACGAATTGAAGAGAATGCATTAGTTTGGAAATAATTTGGAGATTTTCATCTATTTACACAAAACTTCCAAAGAATCTCTTGATCCTCGGTGAATAAACGGCTGTTTAGTTATAATAATTATTATAATGCTATTCCCGTTCAAAACATTCAGCTCCTCTTTGTTATTTTAAAGGCTTAGACACAATTATTTTGTGTCAATGTTTACAACTAAAATTGGAAGCAAGGCATTGAATATTAAGAATGTTGTTAAGACGAAATTTAGGGAATACTAGCTTTAAATTTATTATAGCTCTAGAATTAAAACTGTTTGCTAATTGTGGGTGGCGAGAAACTGGTCTAAGGCTGCCTATTTCTGCCGTGAAACAGTAATGCGTTTCGGTTTGAAGGGTGGGGCAGCCGTTGTAACGTTTTTTTTTTATATTTTTTTTGTTGCTTAGCTGGGTGGTCGAGCTCACAGCCTACCTGGTGTTAAGTGGTTACTTGATCCCATAGATATCTACAATGTAAATGCGCCACCCACCTTGAGATATAAGTTCTAAGATCTCAGTATAGTTACAACGGCTGCCCCACCCTTCAAACCGAAACGCATTATTGCTTCACGGCAGAAATAGGCAGGGTGGTGGTACCTACCCGCGCGGACTCACAAGAGGTCCTACCACCAGTAACTATACTTGGGACCTTAGAACTTATATCTCAAGATGGGTGGCGCATTTACGTTGTGGATGTCTATGGGCTCCAGTAACCACTTAACACCTGGTAGGCTGTGAGCTCGTCCACCCATCTAAGCAATAAAAAATAAAAACATGTCATGATACACAAGACAGTGTTCAAGTCATATGTACCTTCATTCTTTGAGTTGAAATAATTAAGAAAGTGTTTTGAAGTTGTCAGGACAATCTAAAATTTATTTCTTAACTGAGACCTTTAAGTCATGTCTTATTTTAAATTATTATCATATTTTTATGAAAAATGATAACTATTATGGAGTGAAATGAAATGAAGATGATTAATTTGAGACATTAATCAACTGGGATGAAATTAAATGAAATGAAATGAGATGATATGGGATGAAATATAATCTCAGTAAAATGGTGGTCATTTACTAAGATTTTTTCAGTGGACTTTTTGGAGGATCCCGAGAAGTTACGTCCAGCGGCTTTGTTTCATTTTCCCACATTTGTGCACTTTCACAGATATTAAACAGTTAATAAACCACCATACACCATTACACACAATAAACCATTATACATTTAAGCCCAAAGAAACACTAAATAGACAAAATAAAACAAATCACACAACTTCACTCCTCGCGGTCCCGCCAAAAAGTCCTCATCTAAAATTTACGTTTGACTTTTACACAGAGTAAATAAAAATGTAGGCTAAAGTATCTGTTTCAATAAAGGCAATCACGACGATATTTGAGAACAAATAAACATGAATATTTAATTATAATGTTGCCTATTCCGCGAAACGGGTTTTCAATAAAAAAATAATAATTAAAAATGCTGTACGCACATTGTCTTTGCTATCGTTAACAAGTACAAGTACATAAAAGTTTCATAATAAACGATCTGCGAAGAAGCAAAAATACTTTCGAATAATTATAACGATTAGTTCTGCGATCACGAAAACTAAAATGTTAAAAGTCAAACAGAACAAAATTAAAACTTTAGGTTAGTTTTAATTTCTTCTGTTTTAGTTTTAGCTCTGTAGCCTTTCCAAAAAAAAACAACCTAGAATTATAAATATGAAAGAGTAAAATGTGAATGTTGCTAAATGAATCAAGTGGGCCGTATGCTCGTCTGCCTACAAGGGCAATAAAAAAAAAAAAAACCAAACTTGGGTTGATTCCTAAAAACAAGACAGTAAGTCTGACTAGATTTTTTTATTGTACTAAAGCAGAGGTAGCCTTGTGGGAATTAACTTTATAAGAATTGTTCTAGTATTACTGAATGTAAAGATGAGCTCCCGGCCCACCTCGTATTCATTCAGTGTTCATAGTAGCCCATTATTGTCTTGCAGCAGGAACAATCGCGATGGCAGCACCTGCCCGTCCGGGCCAACCCTACATTCACCAGTTAGAGTTAGTCCACTCGCGGGAAGAGAAGGTGGTACTTCGGCCATTCGTATCGTATAACTAAATGTGAAATACATTCGGAATAAACATGTTTGCGATATATTTTATTAGGATGCGTCCTTCTCCTTGTGTCGATAATCCTCAATGCTGAGGGTCGTGGTCTCCTCTAATAACTTAAACACGTTCAAATCTGCTTATTTTTATTTTTATTACTTAGATGGGTGAACGAGCTCACAGCCCACCTGGTGTTAAGTGGTTACTGGAGCCCATAGATATCTACGACGTAAATGCGCCACTCCCCTTGAGATATAAGTTCTAAGGTCTCAAGTATAGTTACACCGGCTGCCCCACACTTCAAACCGAAACGCATTAATGCTTCAGGGCAGAAACAGGCAGGGCGGTGGTACTTACCCGACTCACAAGAGATCTTACCACCAGTAAAAATGTGTATACATAAAGAGCCTCTACTACAACGTACAAAAATGACTAAACAATCAAATACATTATTTATTCGTCTAGATATAAAGCACCTATCGGGCGACCCAGAATGACCCAGATTAATCTGACAAGCCGGTCAGGATTAGCGGTATAGGGCGGTCCTGCCCTTTGTTCTACGTTTGCAATTGTAAGGGAGCCTCTTGAGTTACGTACGTACAAGTACTAATGAGGTCACGCTTTGAACGATCTTGATAATGACGGACCGTCGTATCCTTTAACAACAAAACTTTGTAATCTTAAGCGAACGGTAATGGAGTATAAAAGGTGTTTTTTGGCATATTATCTGACTAATGAAATTTAATGTTAGTCTGTGTCGCTTATAGACTTGAACACTCTTTAGATCCAGCTCAAAGTGGACTATAACGGGTAAATTATTTGAAAAAACTTAGAAAACTTGTATGCTTCGCTGCATAATTGCAGCCGAGAGGAGTAGAATATAAAGGAGTGGCTAAGATTGTGGAACTTCCCAAGAGAATTTACAGTACGCCCTTCCAGTAGTAAATTGGTGATGGTAGGCGCTCTTGTGAGTCCGCACGGGTAGGTACCACCGCCCTGCCTATTTCTGCCGAGAAGCAGTAATGCGTTTCGGTTTGTAGGGTGGGGTAGCCGTTGTAATTATATAACCTTAGAACTTATATCTCAATATTAACGTATTTACGTTGTAGATGTATATGGGCTCCAGTAACCACTTAGCACCAGGTGGGCTGTGAGCTCGTCCACCCATCTAAGCAATAAATAAAAAAATTAAAAATAAATGTAAATAAAACAGAAACCAATTTTGGGTGGAAAAATGAAATTAAATACTCTGTATGTAAAACAATTTGATATTACGGATTAATTAGAATTGGGTTAGCTTGTTACAATTATATTCAGAGGGTATTTAGTTTCGAAAATGTATTTCTAATAAAGTATAAAGGGTTCTTGCCTAATTAGTAAAACGCCCTATGTCAAGTATATTCCAATTAATGCAGAGTTCCGGAATTCTGATTTCGCAGGCAAATACGAATTCTCCATAACGACACGGTTCACGAATGACGATAAAGGAATAATAATATCTTGTAACAAAAATGAAATCGAGAAAAAGTCACACTTGTAACTGTACTGCTTTATAAATATTTATGAATGAAAACCTTCATACTATTGAATGAACTAAATTAATATTAATTATTTGGTTTTTTTTTGCTTAGTTGGGTGGAGGAGCTCACAACACACCTGGTCTTAAATGGTTACTGGACCCCTAGGCATCTACAACGTAAATGCGCCACCCATCTTGAAGTATAAGTTCTAAGGTGTCGATATAGTTACAACGGTTAGCCTACCCTTCAAACCGAAACGCATTACTGCTTTACGGCAGAAATAGGAGCGGTGGTGGTATCTACCCGTGCGGACTCACAAGAGGTCCTACCACCAGTTTACGCAAATTACAATTTTGCGGCTTTAATTTTTATTACACGATGTTATTCCTTCACCGTGGAAGTCAATCGTGAATATTTGTTAAGTGCGTATTTCATTAGACAATTATGAATTAAGACGATCTTATATAGGCAGAGGAGCTAGATTGCTCAAGACAAGAACGTTAATCGCTTCAGGCATTTCAATATTGTAGTAATTGTTACGTTATAATACTCATTGTAAAAAAATCATAATTTAAAAAAATCTAATATTAAAAATTAAATAAATAATAAATTCATATGTAAAAAAAAAAGACATGCCCGCTGAGTTTCTTGCCAATTCTTCTCAGGACGGAGGCTAGTTCTTGTGAATTGGCGGTAGTTTTTTTGACGTTCAACAAGTATGTACTTTAATTTATGTTGAATAATTTTTTTAAATTGAATTGATTTGATTTGAATACGAGCATACAGCTTTTATTTATTATTTATTGGTATCGTTAACATTTTTTGAAAAAACGGTAAATACATTTCAGCTCTCATTGCTACCCGAAAACTAGACAAAGTAATTATGACTATAAGTATTATAGTCTCGTGTAATTTTCGTTTTAATTAATTATTTGATGTAATCTACGGTAGTAGTTAACAGAAGATTGATAGGTACGTATGTGAGGTGGTGTTAGATGTCTGGTTCAATTAAATACACGTGCCACAAGTTCTATTTGCGACAATATACACAGTTAGGCTTAAAGATAAATCTATATCTATAAAAATGAATTGCTGTTCGTTAGTCTCGCTAAAACTCGAGAACGGTTGGACCGATTTGGCTAATTTTGGTCTTGGATTACTTGTGGAAGTCCAGAGAAGGTTTAAAAGGTTGATAAATATGAAAATGCTCGGAATTTAATAAAAATAACTATTTTGATTTTCCTTTGATGTGTCCCCGGTCGGACGGATTCCTTTTGTTTGTTTTAAGTTTATTTTATACAAAAGTTTAGGTCTTTTAGTTATCGATTGAGGCGCTATGAAGTCTGCCGGGTCAGCTAGCTACAAATAAATATATAAGTGCAAACTCTAAAAAATTTAAACTCGAATCTAATTAACATCGAGCAAAGCGCTAACATTCATTCAGTCAAAAAGTATCGTGAATGGATGATTTGTTTATGGTTCCAAACACAACTTTTTGTTGTTTATTGTTGTTGTTAGATTAGCAAAAGTGTTTTCTATTTTGGCGCAGAGTTCGAATTGCAACTTATTGAGTTAGGTATATTATATCTAGTGCGTATAACAAATTTTCTAAAAACACATCGAACAACAAGTTTGTCTTAAATTTTGAATTATCAATGGAATTTTGTATTCGGAGTTACACTGAAAATGTTACAGAAGGCTTACGGTGAATCAAATTTATCAAAAATACGATGAGTGGTATAAAGCGTTAAAAAGTGGTCGAGATATGATGGAAGACTTGCCTCGCTCTGGTTGATGACCTAGTGCAACTGAAGCTAAAATCGTAAAAGTGAAGGAAATAGTAACTGAAGATCCTCATTCAAGCTTGAGAGAGATTACCGCCAAATTTTCTGAGTCTCATGAGTTGATCTGTACCATTTTTAAATAATCAGTTGGGTACGAAACATGTTGCCGCTCGGTTGGTTAGTCCCAGAATACGTGAATTATCTCCAAAGCTTGAATCGCATAAGAGTTGCTGATGACATACTATAACAAGTCAGGTGCAGCACCACATACATTGAAAGCATTGTTATTGGTAACGAGATGTAGATTTATGAGTTTGACACGCAAACTAGTAATGAATCTTCGAAGTGGTATTGAAATTCCAACTGAACCGAACCCAAAAAAATACGCAAATGTCAAAGACATGTTGACTGTTTTCTTTGACTATCGTGGTGTTGTTAATTTGGAATTCTTGCCGGAAGATCAAACGGTAAATAAAGCATATTATCTGAGCGTTATGCGGCGTTTGAGAGAGCAAATTCCACGAAAAAGGCCAGATTTGTGGAAAGGAAATTCTTGGCACCACTATAATGAGCCTTCGCGCAAGGTCGCCATTGTGAATAAATTTTCCTGAACTCAAATTACCTTATTAAATTTTGACTGATTTTGAATATTAATTATTAACTAACTTACTTATTACTTTATTATACTATTAGCGGCCCGCTCCGGCTCCGCTCGGGTCTTTAACAAAAATTTCAACGATATATGACGTTGTTTCATTTTTTTAAATAAAAGAACACTTATTGCGGCATAACTACAACAGTTAGACATATGTTGTACTGACATGACGGTATGACACTTTTTGTAAATAATAATGTGTTCTACAAAGTCTTAGTACATTATTTTATTCTATCGCCAATAGTTTTCACAGGGCACGCGATGTAAAGAATATTTTAGGTTTTTTTTTATACACGTTACATAATTGGAATTTTAGTAAGGATCCCAAATTAAAAAAAAAAAGATTATTGCTTCTATAACTCGGGAATAGTGTAGCTTCCAAACAGTGAAAAAATATTAGATTAGATTAACTTATTATTATGATATTTAAGTCTTAATTTTTTTAAATAAATTTATATATTAAATTATGAAGTATATAACACGGTACAATATCAGTGCAATAGAGATATAGGGCAAACTAATTTCTATTCAAAGTTCTCTGTATAATGGTTCTGCATAAAGGAAGTCATTCAAATTACACTGAAAGGCGCGGTTTAGGCATCCGGTGTACTTATTATGAAAACCTTTCGATATCAATTTTACAAATGCCTGTTATTTTTTTCTTTTAAAATGAACAAATCACTTTTAATGTCTGTAGGTATATCTTCGATAAGTGTTTAAGTAAATACCATAATATAATCTACAATTTTGTCGGAAACGTTCCATTTATTTGTTAAAAGGTAATCCATTTTTGCAACTTACGCATATCTCACAAATAATAGTTGACTTAAACAAGAAAAAGGAGTTCATGCCTCACGGGCTACAGCTACAAAGATGATACTTTGTTTAACGGAGAGTGAAAAACGTATTATTCTATTATTACAAGACATAAGAAACAGTCCGATTCGACCTTGTAATTAAATCAGCCTTATTATTAACAAACTTGGTACTCCACACAGATAGAGTAACAAAATGTTTCTTTTTTAAGACATAGTAACAAAATGTTTCCTTTGCACTGACAGCTAGACAGTCGACTTCAAATAAGATCGAAAGATACGGAGCGATCTTGGACCGCACCCACCGCTTTCACTGTTTAAATTTAAAAATAAACAACGAAAAAAAAAAAAAAATTATCGAACGACACTAAGATACTATCCGATACATTCTATCTTTTGATACTGAAAAACGACAAGGAAATTGCGGTCGGCGTCATCGTGACGTCATCGCAACGTCACGGACTTAACAAATCGAGCCCGGCTAAAAGCCTTCGAATGATGAAGCTTAAATGTAAGTGTCGGTTCGCGCTGAGATAACGAGTTTACAGCAGCTCGAGGTCGTATGACACTTGTTCAACCAGGACTAGGTCAAGAACTTCTAATCAGTGCATAACATTATGTGCGTATGTGCTTTTATCTGTTTCAAAACGTATTTGCCAATTACGAATAGTCATTGTTTTTTTATTTTTTTATTGCTTAGATAGGTAGACGAGCTCACAGCCCACCTGGTGTTAAGTGGTTACTTGAGGTTACCACCCACCTTGAGATATAAGTTCTAAAGTCTCAGTATAGTTACAACGGCTGCCCCACCCTTCAAACCGAAACGCATTACTGCTTCACGGCAGAAATAGGCAAGGCGGTGGTACCTACCCGCGCGGACTCAGAAGTGGTCCTACCACCAGTAAAAAAAATGGAAAACTACATTAGTATAAAGTGTTTATTTTAATTTTATACAGTAAAAACGTCATGACTATGCGTATGAGTATATATTTTATAAAAAAAAAAATCTCGCGTTGACATGAATTGGTGTGCAGTAGTAACTTTGTTTTGTCGTTAGCGCCTCGACTTTGACGAGCTATTAACTATTATCTTCATTCATTATTATTATTTTACTATCGACATCAGAGTCCTTTCACAAAATTGTGAAGACGATCTCAGATTAAAATCTTTCATCTACAGCTGAACTTAGATTCTTCTGTCGGAACGAAAATAATTTCCGTTCCTGGGAGCACTTTGATCTAAAAAGGGTATATATTATTTTCTTCTTTTTTTTTTGTAGTCTCGTTCTTATATTCATAATGATGCCCTCTTTGATTTCGTATAACAAGATCTACCCAGGTACCTCGACAGTTAAGGTTTTTATATTAAAATACCGGAATGCTTACTATGTTTTGTGTGTAATTTATTTTCATGTCTGAATTTGTCCTGATTTAATTTAACGTGAAAGTATATTTCAATTTTTTATTACGCAAAATACTATTCTATTCTAGAGTATATACTATATTTTTTTGTTTGTTATAGAAACAGCATTTGATTTATATTATTTTGATTGTTCTGCGTTAAACCAGCTGAATCTAAACGTAAATTTTGTAGTACAAACTAAAATTATGTTTAATTTTAAAATAATTAAAATTTCCTCCCGTACTGCTGTGCAAGGGTATCCACTTAACACCAGTTTGGGCTGTAAGACCGTAAACCCATTTGCGCTTCTTTTTTTCGAGATAACTTTTATTCATTCTGATCCCAGAATAAATACGCCATCGCTCAAATGTTGCTCGTTGTATTTACGATTCTCATGTTTAATAAGCAAAGACCCTCATCACACACGTTCTACATTAAGGAAAACATTCCGCAATATTACAATACCGGTTTTAAGAAGATTTAACGCGCGAGTAGACGTATACAGCATCCCTATTCACATTATGAAAGCTGCACATTAACATAATGGGTGTTCGCGTGAAAGAAATTTCTGTATTTAAATACTACGTTCAAAGTTTTATTTATTCATACAAGTCTTGTGAAAATATTGCTTTGACTGTTTTAAATTTGTAATTCATCCTTTATTGCTTGTCGTAATCCTAATTTTTAAAGTAACTACCTTCTACCATCTATGTCCAGAATATCTTCATAATTCATAATTGTTTTTCACTTTTCGGTACATTTATTTATAGTTTATTTTTGGTTCTCTTCCGCAATTGAATTCCATTACGTTTTATTTCTTGCTTCTGTCTGTCGACTGTTACTTTCCCCTACACTTGAGATCTTTTCTTCACATAATCCTTCGAACGCTTGTTAGGTCGGAATCGTAAGTTTTTTTATCGGGAAGTCCCCTTGAAAGAGCAATCTTCACAGATCTATAATAATATTATCCATTTATTCTCTCCGAGTGCTCTCAGATTCTTTAAACAATAACTGGGAAAAAATTATGCACGGTCATCCGGCCCCAATTTAGGTTTCCCTGTGTTCTGGGTAGCAGAGACTGATAAACATACTTATATATGTTTAAATATATTCATTTTTATTTATTGCCCCTGTAGGCAGACGAGCATACGACCCACCTGATGGTGAGTGGTTACCGTCGCCCATGGACTTCAGCAACCGATACATATATAGATAATGAGCACTAAGACAAAGAGCAAGCAAACCTGTTCATCACTCAATGTTGGCCCGATGTGGGAATCGAACTCACGACCCTCGGCGCAACTAGCATAACGCGCTTGTATGACCCCATACTCGTATAACGCGTTATTTACTTAAAATACAAATATATGTATATACAAATATAATACAATCTAACCCACATTTTTTACAATTGAAAAACTAGGAGCACAAATTTAATAAAATAATTTAGTTTGTAATTTTATAACAACGCTATTGACATTCACGACCTTATTTATTGTATCAAACAGTTTTAACTACATTACGCAAAATTTAAATTTCAGGCAAAAAACCTATCGTCGGCTTATTCATTAACGGCCGTTTTCAATAACGTATCTGAGTTTTCGGATAGATAGCAATCTCCGAATATCAGCAAGAGCGTATCTATCCTTAGTTTGCGTTTCACAATCACGGATAAGTGCTATCTCTCTTTAACCAACAGTAGATAGCTTCTTCCCTCCGATTTATCCGAGCCTCTTGATACGTTTCGTTCTACTACAAATACGAAACAACATCAGGATCAAGACTTATTTTATTTTATTCTAAATTATAACTATAATTTAACCAGCATATTGTAGACTATCATAAACACATTTGCTTATAACAAAAAGTAATAAAAACATATGTAGATTTTTTTAAATTGGACATATTGCTATTTTTATCCTAGTCGAAATTATGAAACGAAACGTTTTGACAGTCCGTTTGCCAATAAGCAATGATCAGTTTCTTTTGTTTGTTTTTCTATTGTTTACCTACTATATTAGATGATGACTTACCTCCAAAACGCTTTAAAACTTTCGTTTATAATTCTAAGTGTGTTTATAATTAAAGAGCTACAGTGAAATAAAATGAATTCTGTAAGTATCTATGAACTACATTGATAATAATAATTTTACTTTGAAAACTTTGAGTTCAAGTTTAGAAAATATATCTTTTTCAGTCAAGAAAGGCAGCACCCATGACAAAAGATGAGACGATGATTCTAGCAGAACTTGTGGCGACGAAAAAACATTTCAATAATAAGGCAACAAATGCCACAAACAATAAATTGAAGGAGCAGGCTTGGCAAACCCTTGTAAATGATTTTAATTCGTCGACTCGTCGTTTCCCACGAACTCCATCGCAGCTTCGACTAAAATGGGAAAACTTAAAGAACGCTACGGCAACATAAGAAACAACCATAGTAAGGTTAGTATAATTAGTTGATTGTTTGTCTCTAATAACACATTGATAAACATGATTTTTTCTTCAGGTTGCCGTAGTATTTGAAATAATTATGCTCTTTGTTACAGGCTGGAGGTGGTAAGGATTGCAGATGAAATTTTGGATAAAGCATGCACATTGTTGTAGGTCACATATAATATTTTTAACACTTTTACAGCCAAGCGGAAACAAAATGGAAGAAAAGAAATGCAAGACTTTTTGTTTTTAATGTATCGCACTTGTATTATTTGTTTTTTTGGTGTACAATAAAGAATACTCTCTCTCTCTCTCTCTCAAAAAAGAGACTTGACTTGGAAAATAAAGAAAAGGAGATTGTTGTAGCAAAAGTTAAGTTAGATTTAGATAATTTAAAAAATTAAAAATTACTTAAAAGGAATATTAAATTTCATAAATTAAGTAGGCAATAATAATTTTATGTTAGATAGTTTTTTAAGTATATGTACAAATTCTAAATTAAATATCTTGCATGTACTAACTACCATGTAATTATCATTTTGGAAAATAAAAAATAGTCAAATTATCTTTGGAGTTTATTTTATAAATTATCTTTGGAAGCAATTATTTATAAGTACATAGTTGTATTTCAGATGTAAGTTTTGAAAAATTGTTACGAACAATTATATTATTTTCCTGTAATGTATCTGCGACTGAAATTTCTGATTCTAATTCTTCTAAATTCATACTTCTGACGATATTATGCAGCATGGCAGCTATAATAACAGCTTGCATATTTTCTAGTTTTAATCTATTTTTCAATGATATACAGGGAGTCTTCTTTTACAAACACCAATGCATCTGAAAATTATACATTATTCGCTTAAATTATTTTACAATACAGTATAACAAGCTCTTAACTAAAAAAAAAGATTACCTCTCTATAGTATTTCTTGTTTTAATATGTGATTCATTTTAAATCGTTCCGATTGAGTATGTGAGTTAATTAATCACGTTAAAAGATAGGGTTGTGGGGATAGCCTCTATCGGCAAGCAAATAGCAATTTCCAAGTCCACCTTGTTATCAATGTTCTCTTGATATGTAGATAATTTATTATAATAGTGTCATATCAAATTCATATAAACACCTAAATATATAATATAAATAAATAAAAATATAATAATAATATAAATAAGGTAATATAAATAAGAAATACCTTTTCAATCGGAATGGTTAATTATAGTTGTATCATGAGTAGACCCAGGCCATCAAGCAACAACATTTTGAAACATCAATGATGCATTGCACACAAATTACACATTCAAAATACTCTTTTTCTATTTCTAAATTCCTCTCCTATATTTAAATCTGTAACACAAATATAAAATGTAGAGGTATCAGTGTGTAATAAGAATGAAGGTAAATAGCCTACCAGGTTATTGTATTAGTATATGAATGTCATTTAGGGCACCATGGGAATCCAGCAGTATTATAGAATTCCTGTTGAGTGTGATTTTGTAACACAACAAAAATTAGGTATAATTTTGCTATTGCTATAAACAAATATAAGTTGTAATAACGAGTACTTTTATGGTTAAAATTTATCTTACCTTTTTGACGTTACACTCAAATATGATCTCATTAAATTAATCAATTCATTCACAACACCTTTGCTCAGTAATCTATAGTCAAATTCGTAATTATTGATCTTCGCCATGTAATTCAGACGATCTTTATTTTCCTAACCATATGATATCGGCCTCACTATCACTATCTGCATCACAATCCATTATCATTTGAAATAATTCCATATCACTATCATCACTACTACAATATGCCAATATGAAGAGAAACAATTATTAAATTATAGCGATTTACTTTCGAAAGATAAACATGTAACCGGTCGATTTTGACAGATAAGCGAATGCCCATACTAGAGATAGCGCCGCCTACCGGAGAGTTACTTAAAACTCATATTGAAACGGAAGTAAGCACGATTTGTATGAGCGTTCTATCTTTAGCAGGCTATCCGTCCTCCCGACGATGGATAGATAAATCCGATAGGAACTGCTGCCCGTCGATAGGTTATTGGAACGTAAGTAAGGACAAAAATATAGATTTGTCTATCTTTAGTAACCGAAACTAGGGATAGATAGGTTATTGAAAACGGCCGTAAGTCGGAAACGAGTTATCGAAATTAATCATACATTTCGATTCACTATAAATTTCAATCGTGCATTGAATTACATCGACACAGCGGGATATAATACGTTGAAGGATAATATAATTAGCGGGAACACGGGAGAATAAATCGTTTATGTGGGAAACGTGCAATTTACGACCGCAACTGTATCGATTTACGTCATCGCTTTTGTGATAGAAGTTTCATAGCCAGGGTTGTTTTTTTTTTATATAAACACTAGCCGTACTCGCCCGCATCGCTGGGCATTTAAAATTAACATTATTATTTATTGTCATTATTATTAGGGAGTCCAACACTTCTATAAATATTAGCCTATCCATTATGTACATGTATTTTCTATATGGATACCAAGTTTCAAGTCAATCGGATGCATGGTTCAGTAGTTATAACGGAACATCCGTAAAAACCACTGTAGATTTATATATTAGTAAGTATAGATTATGCAATATACATGGTAAACAGTAATGAGACGCTAGTACACTTGGTTCTTTGAGCATTGCCTCTATCCATGAACAACAGATAGAAAACAGATCTTTATTTACAAAAAAAAATAACCTGCTAACAATAGCTATCTTGATTACCGATTAACAATGATAATGAAGATGGTAAGAAATATGTACTGCCCTACAGGATAAGACGCCCAGTGCATTAATTCGTATCGAGCGAAGCGAATCTATCAGTGTTCGTATGAAATACATACCAAATAAATGTGCAGAAATGACTTCCATGGTCCAAGGAATAACATCATCATCATCATTCTCTTGCCCTTCTCCCACTCACCCGGGGTCGGCGCAACATGTTTTCTCCTTCTAGACTGTTCTTCTTCCTATTCGTACACTCTTGACAGAGTGGTCGTGGTCATGCATCAGTCGGATACGACCTGCTCATAACTCTCGTGGGAAATTAGTGCAGTGGTTTCCCGTTGCCTTCTGCACCAGCATTTTAGGGGGTATTTGATCCCCAAGGTTTCTGACGCCTCTTCCGTACAGGTTGTCCTGACGGGTGTGTATGGTTATACCGCCATTGCTCGGTCGCCATTGCCCCGTTCGTTCTCTAGCAGGGAGCACCACGGCAACATGTTGGTCGCCGCCGCCATCCGGCGCGTGCAGGTGGGGTTGACAATAGGGCCGGTGAAGGTAGCATTCCGATCTCCCCTTACTCCCCAGACTGTTCTAGCATATACCATTTCTTTGCTCACTCCCCTCTTACACAATATATCGTCTTTCACACAATCCATCCATTTTTTCTTAGATCTACCACTTCCTCCAAGGAATCAGGAACATCGTGTAGTAAAAATCAAACACGCAAAAATATAATAATATGCATAATAATTAGTGCCGGTAGGGCGTCTTGTGAGCCCGCACGGAAAGATATCACCACCCTGCAAATTTCGGTCATGAAGCAGTAATGCATTCCGATTTGATGGAAGGGGCGTTGTGCTATAGAACTGAATCTTAAACTCATGCCTTACCGTGTATGGTGGCATTGACGTTGTCTATGTCTATGGGATTCGGTAACCATGTAACACCAGGTGTGGTATGAACGCGTTCATCCTTCTTAGCAATAATAAATGAGCCAACATATCACCCTAATATTAAGTGGTAGCCAGAACCCATAGAAATCTCTTTTTCATCATCTCTTTGGAAAATATCGTAGTCTCCATTATTTTTATAAATCCTGTACCACTTCTCGAAGCGGAAATCTTGATAGCGTTGCAGCAGACTCATAGTGTCACATTATGCCCTACTACGAATACCAATACTGTTTTATATTTCCAGGTACGTCGTCTGGGTCTTGGAGCCGAATGCGTCCGTCCAAATTTTGATCTATCAGATCCTTACTGTAACAACGTTTCGTATGACTACGTGCCGATGCACGACCCTCATTTGGCACACCACTTTGCCCAGAAATCAGCCAGAAATCGAATGAAGTTTCTCGGATTCTGTACTAAAGACGGAAGAGCGGTGTGTTCACTAAGAGAATTCAATCAGTACAGGAAATACTTGTATAATCAATTTATGGATAGGATCCACGTGGAGATAAAAAAAATGGTGAGTTTGATTAGTATTACGACAGTTTTCCTTTCTGAAAACTAAATATCAATAACAAAGTCACTTGCTCTAACCAAGAAGTTTTTAAGTCGTCGTGGCCTAAAGAATAAGACGTCCGGTGCATTCGTATCGAGCAATGCAACGGTGTTCGAATCCTGCAGACGGGTTACCAATTTTTCTAATGAAATACGTACTTGACGAATGTTCACGATTGACTTTCACAGTGAAGGAATAACATCGTGTCATAAAAATCAAACCCGAAAAAAATTTAATTTGCGTAATTACTGGTGGTAGGACCTTTTGTGAGTCCGCACAGGTAGGTACCACCACCCCGCCTATTTCTGCCGTGAAGCAGTAATGCGTTACGGTTTGAAGGGTGGGGGTTCAAGTTGTAGATGTCTATGGGCTCCAGTAACCACTTAACACTAGGTGGGCTGTGAGCTCGTCCACCCATCTAATGAATAAATATAAAGAAATGTCATAAATCAATTCACTAAAAGTTATTTCCATTCTTTATATTTCTTTGTTATATTATGTACAATAGCCGAATTTTCAATTTTCTAATCCCCTAAAAAGCTTTTTAGCTCTGAGCGACTCACAATTGTTCTCTTTTTGCCCCTGTTTTAATGTATTTCATCTCTAGCTTATCTCCCAAGTACCTAGTATGTAATACTTAGTTCTTATGAAACATGTAAGCCGGTGAATTGAAGTAATAATAAATTAATTAATATCCATTCCTCGATGTGTTCTGTCAGATAACACAATCACCGTCCATAACATTGTTGCACGTTTAGCGATCGAAATACATTGTCGTTTTACGAGTTTTCCGTGAGTTGTGTTCGTTCAATTAAAATATGTAAACTGTGGTCTTCGTAAACGAAATCTACGCAACTTTGTTATTTTACTTTGGAAAATACATGATTAAATCGACAATTCGCGTCACTTATTTGAGACGATATTTAGGAAAGCATTTTACGTGAACATATATGGTGTAGGTATACATCTCTTGAGTTTGCAATGAGATGGAATACTTTTGAAGGTTCAACTTCTATTGCGTATAAATTTTATGCACATGTGTATTTTTAAAAGAGGAAAGATGTAAGAGCGGTGAAAAAATTCGTAGAGCCTTATTCAATATTACACATGTAATATTGGTAAGCCTCGTTTGTATTTTATAGTGGGTAAAATATCGGACATTGAAGAAAAGCGAAACGTTGAACGATAAAGGTTCTCAACAGCAACGCCTAAGTATAAAGGTTTATGACTGTAAACAACTTAATAATCTTAGTAGTGGTAATCTTTGCAACATTATAATTGCGTATTCAAACTTTAACTGCTTTTTCATAAAGAAGTGCTCAAATTGAATTTTAAATATAATACAAATTTGATTTTATAAAATTAGTATTATTATTTTTTGGTCAGGAGAAAATCACCGGACTTCCGCCCTCCACGGGGGATGGCGAGTGGGGCATGTCGGAGTCGAACCGACCAAAACCTCCTTCGCTCAACAACTGACGTTCGAACCTCGCATGAGACAGAGCTCATGAAAAGGCAAAGGGAGGAAAGTGAAGCATTTAGTGCGTAGCACATCTCTCGCATCACTCTCCCCCTCGGGACGCCGGACCGGCGGTCGTCGGCGCCACGACTGCCAGCCCTCTCGGTCGGCAGGCTATCCGAAGTCCACCTAGATGGCGCCGGTTAGAATGGTCTATCCTACGGAATACCCCGCTGGGTCAGAACCAGCGTGGGTCGAGGATAGCCAGCCTTCCATCACCCTGATGCTCTTGCGTAAAACGCGTGCAGAGCAGCTTGCACGTCGTCTTCTTAGATCCCCCTAGGCGGTCCCCAGACCGACATGTGAGGGGGACTTGAATCACTTAGAGGGCCAGGGCTTGGGTGAGATCCGCCTCTCTGGCCCCCGCTCGACTTGTGCGTCTCTCACGCGCCCCGCCGCCTCCTTTTACGATGCGATGGTGCATTCGCAGAAGTCGAGCAATAAAATTCGAATAAACTTAAAATCTCAAGCAGAATTAGATTGATTGATGATTGATGAAGATTGATGATGAATCTCGAGATAAATTTGAGAAATTCATTGTGAACTAATTTGGACAGTTCTTGTAAAACTTATAATTCGAGAAATATTTCTATCGGGCGCAATTATTTCGCAGAGAATTAAGCTGGTTTAAAATAAAAAATCGTAGAATATCAACTATTGTCAATTTGTTAAGATTTTCGTTAAAATTTAATTCATAAATTGTTCGCTATTTAAGTAACAAAGAGATTTAAAAAACGATATAAAAAAGGAAAGATTTTTTTTTTAAATTTCAACAAAGAAGCGACCAAATACACAAAAATAACTTTAAATAGGTATCCATTAAAGTCTAATATTAAATAAACAGGATGAAAGGGCTCGCGACGATTTAACTCTGAAGCGCGTGGAAACCGATGTCGCCCGGCGGCTGCAGATCTTCACAAAAGCGGAGAAAGCGAGAGAGCATTTGGAGAAGGTAGCACAGGAGCACGCTGATGAATGGGCTGAAAAGAAACGACTGTAAGTATTTATTAATTTAAATGCAACATTTTAATTATAAGACTCTTGAATATTATTAGCAGAAGCACAAGTCAAACCGCTACATTTTACTGAGGAATCTTTTGAAACCTTATTTGAAGATGTTTCAGAGATAGGCCACGAAAATTCGAACTATTTTCAAATTCGAAATGACTAGCGCTCGAAGACCACCAATGCTTGGCAAAAATGGAAACATTTTACAATAATTAAAGCTGAATGCTGAAAGTGTGTGTGCATGCGGATGCGGCAGAGATGCGAATGTTGAGATGGATGTGTGGAGTGACAAGAATGCAAGATAAAGAATGAGCATATCAGAGGAAGTGTGAAAGTAACCCCGGTAATCAACAAATTAAAGAGCGGACGGTTAGCGTGGAATGGACATGTGATGCGTAAAGAGAAGATGCATGTGACTAGAAGATGTATGGAAATGGTAGTGCAAGGTAGAGAGGGAAGAGGTCGACCAAAAAAGACATGGATGGAGCGTGTGAATGACGATATGAGAGAGAGAGAGAGAGAGAGAGAGAGAGAGTGTTGAGATGACGGCAGATAGAAGAGAATGGAAGAGAAAAATTAGTTGTGCCGACCCCACCTAGTGGGATAAGTTGGAGAAAAAGAAGAAGATAGCTGAATGCTGAAAGCCAATTCGCTGTCTTCGGAAACGTTGGGAGTGCGAAACTACCGAAATAACGTAATGAAAATTAAGAAAAATTAAAGATTAAACCGTAAAAGTATTTTTGACTACGGCACGTAAAAACCAAAGAAAATACTATCTCTCCCTTATGTTTCCTTACTAATGCTATTTAAATATAATGCTATTTAAATATATATAAAGGTTATTAATCCCTAAGACGTATCGTACATAAATCGATGAACACGACATTATCACGGGACTTTAATTTATTATTAAAAAAATATATTAATGACTAATAATACTAACTAATAACACTAATAACTTAATGTTTGTATTTACATGTAGCTATTCTGAAAACAAGTAATACAATTGAGAGCACATCATCAGTGACAATTTTTCACACAGTAACAAAATTAACTAGAAGAACCACGTTAACTGTTACTGCTTTATAACTTTACCCTGTTCCTAATGATCTTTTGTTTAACTTGTGTTGTGGATTTTCAAAATTCTCGGTACGTTGACGACCGGAACAGCAATAATGTATAATGTAAATAATGGAACAGCAATATATTATGAACGAGAAATAAAGTACAGAACTACCCAAAGAACTTTTGGGCACACGATAAATGTAACACGTTTTTGTGTGTCACCTACAACCGATCAGGGAAAGAGGGCGTTTTATAAGCGTTCTCAATCGATTCCGTGTAAAATGCAGTGCTATTAACATTAACACACGCTCCGTTTTCAAGTTGTTTGGAACCTCTGGGTCTGCTGAGGGACTTCGGTTCCTTCTGTATTTTGTACAGTATGTTCCATGGGGAGTGCTCTGAGAAATTGTTCGAGATGATAGCGGCATCTCGTTTTTACCATCGCACCGCCCGCCACCGGAGTAGAGTTCATCCATACTACCTGGAGCCACTGCGGTCATCCACAGTGCGTTTCCAGAGATCTTTTTTGGCACGTACCATCCGGCAATGGAATGAGCTCCCCTCCACGGTGTTTCCCGAGCGCTATGACTTGTCCTTCTTCAAACGAGGCTTGTGGAGAGTATTAAGCGGTAGGCAGCGGCTTGGCTCTGCCCCTGGCATTGCTGAAGTCCATGGGCGACGGTAACCACTCACCATCAGGTGGGCCGTATGCTCGTCTGCCTACAAGGGCAATAAAAAAAAAGTTATTGTGACTTATTGGTAAACAATTTCAACAAGCTTAAAAAAAAATCCGCAATTATTTGACGTACCATGTATGTACCTTACAGAATATAGGTGTACCAACTCCGTGCTTAGATGATGTGACAATGCCGTTCAATGACAATGCAGTTCGAAACACATTCCAAAATAAGTACGTGCCAACAGCACAAGTGTCGTCGTCTACGTTCGTGTATAAAACCGAACCCACAAAAATAATATAAATTTGCGTGAATAATCGTTTTTTTACAAACTTCAAACCCACTGAGTTTCTCGCCGGATCTTCTCAGTGGGTCGCGTTTTCGATCCGGCGGTAGATTCTGCGAAGCACCGCTCTTGCTAGGG
The DNA here is from genome assembly GCF_030269925.1 of Bombyx mori. Lineage (NCBI taxonomy): Eukaryota > Metazoa > Arthropoda > Insecta > Lepidoptera > Bombycidae > Bombyx > Bombyx mori. Next base: position 14,662,604 of record NC_085111.1, read on the forward strand.
CTAGGCTAGCAACACGCCGGTTTGAGCCCCGTGAGCTCACCTACACGTCAAGGAGAAGCTGAAATAGGCTCTCAAGGCTATCAGAAAAGGTAGGAAAAAATAAAACAAAACAACTTCGCACCTTTAGATAGTATAGATGCCACTACCATTCTGCTTATTTTGGGTATGAACTCTTACAAACTTGGACTGCTCATAAAAGCTGTAAAAGTAGATTTAACGAAAAATAAAATGGTCACTTCGTTGATAGCACGCTGCAATTACACAAATATAACAAAAAAAATAAGGAGAAAATTCAAACTATTAGGATTTTAATAATATAATTTTCTTGTGCGTACTTGTTCGGATATAGTCGGTACCTACCTTCCGTTAAATATTTAGGTGCAGACAGCTTAGATTTAACAATGAACTACTAATGAAAATTGAAAGGGTCTTGTGCAAAATTAACGGCTAGCGTACAATTTTATGAACCATAAACCGGATAAAAATGGACTATATAGAGAGACCTATTTCAAAGGTATACAGAATGTGTGCACTATGATTTTATGTGTTTAATACGTGCTTATTACAGGCTATTTAAAAGCTATGCAATAGCTTAAAGCTGCCCATCACTCTCTCGCGCGGTCTAACTTATGAGTGTGAAGGGGACAGACAGTTAATGTTTTGCTTTTTTTAATGTTTTTAAATATAGCGTGGTCTTATTTTAATATTAAATTATTGTTGTCTAATTATAATTGCATAAGTTGATAAAAATGCTATGCAATAGCTTTACCGCGGCAGTACCCGCGTGCCACACGTGTTTTTTTCTTTTTCAAGTGCTGTACTGCACTTCAACTTCTTTGTTTCCCTTCCACACAAGATATTTTTTTCGTGAGATTGTACATCCATTCCAGCTGTCATACCCCAATGTAAAGAGCTTAATAAAGGCTCTAAGAGCCTAGGAGGTACGTGCTTCGGCCACCGGTTGATAAATGGTGACAGTTTATTTTCATTTACTCGCCAAGATAAACTCGCACAGCCTTTGTTTCATGACTAAACCACAAGCATTCATATTTATTAACGAACGTTTGGGTTGAACTAATGAAGTTTAATCACACCTGTATATGCCATTACTCTTGACACATCTTTTTCTATATTTTATATTATATATATTTTTTTCTCTATGCTTGATAGCTTTGATAGCTTTGAGAGGCTATTTCAGCTTCTTCTTGACGTGTACATAACATCAATTTTATATCGTAACCGTCATAGGGTCGAATTTTTTAGTTTTTCCCAATTTAATGTTTTCAAATATTACCATTACTATTAATCCCATTTAACAACTTCAATAAAATTCTCATTTTGCATACTACTAATGTCATCAAACCCAATTTAATATCTTCAACTATATGTTCATATTTCATATTACATATTATGGTCCTCGACCTACTTGAAATTTCATTTTCGAATTAAATTCACACTATTCTTGGAATTAATTAATTCTAATGAAAATAGTCGGCATATTCTGAATAAAAAATTAGAGCTTGTACATTTCCACTCTGAAAACGGATTCCCTTGCGACTCTCCGTTCTTGATTTCATTAAAGAGACGAGTTGCAAAACAGTAATTAAAAAAAAAAGTGAAAACCAACCGCGCCTGCTTTCTGTATAATCTTATTCTTTGACTACAAACTCGTGACGACGGATGTTTAGTTTTAATGGAATTTTGTTCGTTTAATTTCGTTAATTTGATTTGGTTATTAACTTAGTTTGGTTAATCTTTTGTGTCTAGTCTGTGTCTAGTCTGTTTTCTGTCTGCGTTTAGTCTTTTGGTGGGTGCGTTATGAACGCAAATTTACATAGCTAGTGAAATTATTTGTTATTGTTATATTTTTATAATTTTATAGCTGACAGTTCTTTTCCCCTTAATTTAATTGTAAGCATGGTTTACAATACAAAATCACTAGAATTTTCGCCACGTTTATAATTGTCAGGATAAAGAAGAAGCTACTGTGAAAGAATACTTTTTTTGTGAACCTAAAAATAAATTTTATACAATGAGCGATAGTCACAGCGCATGTGATTAGGTTCTAATGCTTCTTAAGAAAACGCTCTCTGTTCTCGACTGTTGAAAGTACTGTTTATATTAAAACAGGTCGGACAGCCAAGAGGCAATCATCGCAGTCCCTTCGAGTATCTAGTACAGATATAGTTAAAACTTTGTGTAGCTTCTGAGAAATCGAGATAACGGGAGCCGTAATAAGGTTTTAGAAACTTCGTAATACTCAGTAGTCTCTAGTTATGTAGTATTCCCATAGCTCGAAGTAAAGTATGTGGCTCCCTTGAGTGGCGGAATGAAGAACTTCACTAATGAATTTTTATCGAGTAAATGCGGACGTGTTACAGTTCAAAAATTTGAAGGCAGAGACAATTATTGAAGTCAGTACAAATTCAACACGACGTATTCTGGAAATCACTTCCACGGCGGAGCAAAATCTTCGAGTAATACAAAGCTAACTCGCCAAAAATTATAAGTTTACGTGGGGCTTATTGTTGTCCAGACTGATAGAGAGAAGAGAAGAAGGGTCGTCGTACCCCCTTTCGGGGGCACGGAACGGGCCTCGGGGCAAACCCCACTTCCGGGGCTGAAACTCCCTGCCATCATGGGGCAGGGGTGTAATAATGCAGGGAGGATTTGGGGATAGGTACGCTGTTCGCTGCGTGTTCGGCGGCAATTTACATCTATATATACTTATATATAATACGATGATGATAAATTCTCCGAAACTATTTACCGCTGCGCTGGAAGATGTTTTCAAAGTTGTGGACTGGAAAGGACTAGGCATCAACATAAACGGCGAGTACATAACTCACCTTCGGTTCGCCGATGATATTGTGATTATGGCCGAGACCATGGAGGACCTCAGTACAATGCTCAAAGACCTCAGTAGGGCTTCTATCCGAGTGGGTCTAAATATGAACAAGGAAAAAACAAAAATTATGTTGAATGCTCATCTACATGATGAGCATTCAACATAATTTGAATAGCGCCCACTCCAGTAAAGATCGGAGGCTCTACGCTCGAAGTTGTTGACGAGTATATTTACCTGGGACACACTGTCCAGCTAGGTAAGTCCAACTTCGAAAAAGAGGTCAACCGTCGAATCCAGCTCGGATGGGCAGCGTTCGGAAAGCTACGTAAAATCTTCTCATCACAAATACCACAGTGTCTCAAGACGAAAGTCTTTGACCAGTGTGTGTTGCCAGTGATGACATATGGCACTGAGACGTGGTCGCTCACAATGGGCCTTATGAGAAGGCTCAAGGTCACCCAAAGAGCAATGGAGAGGGCTATGCTCGGAGTTTCCCTGCGAGACCAAATCAGAAATGAGGAGATTCGCAGGAAAACCATGGTAACCGACATAGCCCAAAGGATTGCGACACTGAAGTGGCAGTGGGCAGGACACATTGCTCGCGGAACAGATGGCCGTTGGGGCCAGAAGGTTCTTGAGTGGCGACCGCGTACTGGGAGACGTAGCGTGGGTAGGCCTCCCACAAGGTGGGCCGACGACCTATTGAGGTTCGCGGGGATCCGCTGGATGCAGGCAGCGCAGGACCGGTCTTTGTGGCGAGGCTTGGGGGAGGCCTATGTCCAGCAGTGGACGTCCATGGGCTGATAGAATAGAATACGATGGGCAGTCTGGTGACGGCTCGATGCCCGCGGCGGTCACCCCGGCGCCGGCTGCTGTCCTCTGCTTCCTAAAGCTAAGATTTTTTTTTTTTTCTTACTGACTAACTACAAGCTAACTAAACTACACTACTATTTACAACAGCAACAGGACAACAGTCAGCGGATACGAGGGGCCCGCCACCGGCCCCATGCCGCGGCCCCGCCTCTACAAATCAGAGGGGGAGCCGCGGCACTAGTAAGGCGCTCACCCGCTCCGGCCTCCCCAGAAGGGGAAGTCCGTCACGGGGAGGGGCCGATTTAAAACACTCCCCAAACGGGGGAGTGGTCCACCCTCGGGGGTGGAAAATGGGTCCCCATAGGGGGGCACCCCAACACTGTGGGGGGAAGTGACGAGTGTGGACAGCTCAGTCCCATGGGGGCACTCATTATGAGCACTCCCATATCACTCCGGTTAAGCCGACTATCTTACCATAGCCGGGGGTTCCAGTAGCTCCCTTGGTAGCGCCCGACCATCAGGTGGTCTGGCGTGCAAGGGAGCTAAATTGTGGAGATGCTCGTGGGGTCCACCGTCAGCCCGCTCGTAAAGATTACGAGCTAGCCTCCGGATGAACTCCTCGAGCGACTCCACACCTAGATCCCGGGCGATTACATCATTTCTGACGTAACGCCCTGCTCCGACTATCGTGCGAAGAGCCAGATTTTGCTGGACCTGTAACCTCTCCCGCATACCCTGCGGGATGAGGTGATACCAGGCCGCAGCTGCGTACGTGATACGGGAACGGACATACGTTTTATAAATGCCGAGCTTAGTCCTGACCGGCAACCTGGAGGCCAACACCGGCCGGAGGAGGAATCTCGCATAGCGAGCGGCTGCGAACGCCGACATGGCGTGGGCGGTCATCCTCAAACTCCGGTCGATATCGACCCCCAAGTACCGGACGCTGGATCTAAACTCGACATTAGCGCCACGGAGACTGAGCTGTCCCGGGACGACTGTTGTGCGGACCGGACCGAAGAGAATAGCCGCAGTCTTCCCCGCGTTGACCGCCACCCTCCATCGGTCCAGCCACTGGGGCAATAAGTCCAATAACCTCTGCATCCCCAGACTGATACCGCCATCTTACACCAGTCCCGCATATCCTGCGCGCCCCGTAGCCACTAGAACAGTGTAGGAGGTATGACCTTAGTCTGAAAAAATGGGCCTTTCAGGCTATTTTTGCTTACTGAAACGGCCGACGTTCCAGAGCCTTCGTTTTGCCTCGAGGGCTATGTCGACCGGGCGTCCTTGCGGTGAGACGCGCATCTGGTTGCAGTGTTAACCGCGGTAACACTCTTACACCAGTTCTGACCTCGAGAGGGGTCGGACGCTTGAGCCAGAGTGCAGGGAAGTCATTTAGTGGGTAGGGCCCTAAATATCATCCTTAGACCCGCGGTCCGCTTCCAATCCCAAGATCGTCCAGTCCCACATACTCCGCGCGTCCAATAAGCGCAGAGACCTCGTAGGAAGTTCGGCTCCAGGTCCAAAAAAGGCTATTTTTGCTTTTAAATAATTTTTATGAGACAAGTAAAAAAAAACGAATTTAAGAAATATTAAAATTTGGTTAAGATAACGTTTATCGGGTCAGCTCTTTAATGAAGATATTAAATTCGACCGTTAATTAGACCAGAACCTAGTGTGGTAGTAACTAACATTAATATCTCTAGTCCAAGTCTATTCCGAAGTAAAATGGGTGTGTCTATTCAAAAATCTCTGGTAAATTTACAATTTGTTGTCTAAAAACCATTGTGTTATTCAAATAGAATCTTTTCAACTTCGTGTCGTGAATATATTGTACGTTTCTCCTTTCTTTCTCTCGTCAATATTAAATTTTCTGTATACAACTAGGTCACCAAAAAGGTGAAACACGACCAGCAGCTGTGGAAGCGATCACTGCCGGCGCTACTCAAAACTAATTGGAATTCAGGATGTTCAGTTAATCGAAATTTTGCTCTTGGTATCTGCGCGGCGCTACGTTCAGATAGATGACTTGAACATAATTGAAGATTTATCTTTCAGACAGGTGTTGCGATAATTGGTTTCGCAGCGGAAAATCGCGGTGCTCGACGGTGCGTGCGGTGGTTACGCTGAATTTGCATAAATTGTTGACATTTTGTTGACGACAAAACAACGTTTTAATATATTTACCGAAAAGGTTCGTTTTGTATCTATCCGGAAAATCCACGGTAGTGAAAACGTTTTTATTTTATTTACTTAATACCGCAAATACGATTTATGGTACGTCTGTATGTGTTTCAAATTCTACATCGAGCAATACTATCGGAGAAGTAATGTGACCGTAATTGCTATAGGTCTGTATGCTGATATTATGGGTCAGTAAGTATATTGCAATTACTTTCGACATTGTTGTTATCCAAGATATTGGTTTTCTTTTTTTAAATATTAGTGAAACCTGATCATGTTCCGCCGTTATTTTTGCTAATTTTATGATAGACATTAATTTCGCGTACGTTAATGGTACTTTACGACATAAACATGCACGGGAGTGCCAACAATACCGAGCCTTACAATCTAATAAATTACTTAGGAACGCATAGCAAAATAATTGAATTGAAGTAAATTCAATTCTCCTCCATCGGGGTCCACTCAGACAGGCCTTCTTGATGTGAAGTTTTTAAATCAACAAATTGAAATTAAATAAACTATCATAAGCTAATGCATGATAATGGAAAAAAATATCGAAAGTAAGCAAGGAAAAGGAAATTGAGAAAGGACATTTATTTTGTATGTCGAAAAAGCCATTTGCTTCCACTATTGCATAGAACTGTAATTTGTTTTTTTTTTTTTCCCTATCTATGCTGATAGCCTTGAGAGGCTATTTCAGCTTCGCCCTAACGTTAGTAGGTGAGCTCGCGGGGCTCAACCGGAGAGTTGCTAACACTGACCCTAGCAAGAGCAGTGCTTCGCAGAATCTACCACCGGATCGGAAACGCGACCCACTGAGAAGATCCGGCGAGAAACTCAGTGGGCTGTGTCTATGGGTTAGTTCGCTCGTCGAGCCCTTCGTCGCAAGCGACGGGTTCGACGAGGACGGTGACCGGTGCTTGTGGTGCCTAAAAGCACCGTTAATGGATCAGGAGGATCCGTAATGACGTGCTTTGGGCGACGTCGACGGTTTACCATTCGGTCTACTGGGTCGGGTATGTAATTTCCAGCGGCTACGATGAGAGGGTTCTCATGTCGTGCCGCCTTCTCAAAATGGCGCAGCGATGCCGACTGTAGATACTTACTAAATGAATCGAGCTCCAGTTCATCGTGGAGATCCACGTTCCTAAGGAACCAAGGCGCTCCGACGGCTATCCTGCAGAATCGTGATTGAATAACCTGAAGGGATTTCAAGTGGGTGCGGGCTGCGTGAGCGAACACTACGCTTGCATACGTCATGACGGGGCGTATACAAGTTTTGTAGAGAGTTACCTTATTGCGGAGGGACAGTTTGCTTCGACTACAAAGCATTGGATAGAGTCGTCCTAGAATAAACGCGGCGCGGTCGCGTACCGTTTTTATATGGGGACGGAATTTCATCCCTCTGTCGAGGGTGACGCCTAGATATTTGACCTTCGAGACCCACGGTATGGGCTGGCCAAAGAGAGTGATGGGGCTAACGGCGGAGGTGTTTGCGCGCCTACTACGGAGTGGGATGCTCGAAGTGATGTTCGGAGGGCGACCCCTTTTGAAGAGCACCGCTGCGCTTTTCGTGGGGTTGATGTCTATTCGCCACTTCCGGAACCACTGTCCCATGGTGGCTACTGCGATCTGGAGTCGCCGATGAAGCAGCGACATCTTCCTACACGAGTAGTAGATAGCCGTGTCATCGGCGAAGAGCGCTAGATGGGTCTCCGGAGACCGGGGTATATCATTGATATACAAACTAAATAATAACGGGGAGAGCGCGGAGCCTTGCGGGACTCCGGCAGTTGACGGGGACGAGAACGAGTTCCCTCTACTCGATATCGAAACGAACGGTTCGACAAGAAGTCTCGTATGATGAGCACGAGTCTGTCTGGCACTCCCATGTTGTACAGTTTGTAAATTAAACCGTTGTGCCAGACTTTGTCGAACGCCTTCGCGATATCGAAGAAGAGGGCGCCGGTCGGGATTTGTTTACGCCTATTTAGTCCTATCAGAATGTGCTCCGTGAGGCGGTGCACTTGTTGTACGCACGAGTGTTTAGAGCGGAATCCGAACTGTTCGTCTATGAGAATTTTGTTCGCGGTAACAAAATCCCAGAGGCGTTTCCTAAGGAGCCGTTCGTAAATTTTTCCTATCGTCGGGAGGAGACTAATCGGACGGTAACTAGAAGTTTCGTTTGTCGGTTTGCCCGGCTTATGTATACCGATAACGTTCGCTTCTTTCCACACCGCGGGAAAGATGCAGTGCGTCATAGCGGCATTTAAAATTGTAGCCAACATTGCTATCAGTTGGACTGGCAAGAGTTTTAGCGCGCGGTTGTGGATGCCGTTGGAGCCGGGTGCCTTCCTAGGTTGGAGGTTGTGGATCGCGTCTCTAACTTCGTCAGTGGTAATGGGGGGTAACGCGTCCGAGGGCGGCAGGGAAGCTCTGCGCTCGACCTCCCTGTCGACTAACTCGGTGTGTTCGGGGTCCGCGTGTTGAGTGCTGGTGGTGCACTGCTCTTGCAGTGCATCGGGCAGCAGCTCAGCCTTGTCATCGTCATCGAATGCCGGTGGTTGGCCTGAAGGGCGTATGAGGGGAGGCATAGTAGCGGTAGTTTCGGATTTGAGAGTCCTAGCTAGTCGCCAGTATGCTTGGTGGGAGGGCGCGAGTTGTTCTAAATAACTATGCCAATTATCGTTACGCGCGTCGCTTAAGCGGGAGTGGACTTCGCGTTGTAGACGACGCATCTGAATCCGGTTTGAATGCGTGGGAAGACGATCGTAGGCCCGGATTGCCGCGTTCCTAACTCTTAAGAGATTCCTAAGATCGGGGGACAGTCTGATGCGGTGGAAGCTATCCTCCACATCGACTTCTTTTGAAGATCTAATGATCGCGGAAGAGATGTGATCGGTAATGATGTTTATGGATTCGACGGTGTCCTCGGGGGATGGATTCGAATCCGGGCCGTAAGGGAGGATTGGCGGAGCGGCGTCGGCTAGGCACGTGCCCAGCTTATTCCAATCCACCATGGTCCTCGTAACAGTGACTGGGTTGTGAGGGCGACCGAGCTGCATAACGACAGGTCGGTGGTCTGAGTCGAGCTCTGACATTGCTTCGATGGAACGCAAGCGCAGAGTTACGTTCCTAAGCAATGCCAGGTCTATAGTGCTCGGACGGAGCGCGATGTTATACGGATAACATGTTGGAGTTGAGGGACCGACTACTTCAAAGGTGAGGTCGTCTATAAACGCGTCGAGACACCTACCGTTAACGTTTGTACGATGGCAGTTCCACCTAGTGTGGTGGCAATTTAAATCGCCTGCCAGGATGACGGAGTCTCCCATGCCGAACAGTGACTCGATGTCACTGCTCAGGAGGGGCTTGTCCGGGGGGAGATAAACGGATGCGATGACGATCGGCTGGTGTCCCGTCAGCGAGATACGGCACACTGACGCCTCGATATGTAAGAGCGAGGGACAACGTGCAGGGCCCGTCTATAGTAAATGGCAGTCCCGCCTTTGGAGGCGGTGAGTCTGTCATTCCTAACCATGACGTAGTTCGCGACTTTCGGGTCGCGACGCGAGGGCTTCAGACAGGTCTCCTGCACTAACAAGATATCTATAAGATTCTTGCGGAGGAATTCGAAAATTTGATCGCGTTGCCGCGCGAGTCCGTTAGCATTGTAGAATGCTAACGTAAGGGAATACGGTTTTTCTCTACCTTTTTGCGCCATTGATTACCGGTAAGATTTTATAACGTACGCGACACGGACTCGTAAACGTCCATGTGATCGATTAATTTTGTTGGCCTGAAGGGCCTGGGACACGCGATTCCACGCTGTTTTCTCTTGAAGTATCAGCGGGGGCGGGGCAGCTACTTTAGGAGCGGGCGCGGGCTTGGGACGCGGCGGCGGGGTTACGCGGCGAGCGGAGTCCGACTCCGGTGTCACGACTACCTGCGGGCGGGAGGCGGTCGCGGATTTAGTCTGTTTCGTCGTGGAGCTCCGGGACTCCACGGCGCGAGTACGCTTTTTGCCGCGCGTTACGGTTTGGAACCCATCCGAAGTTCCAGGCTGAGGGCTTAACGCGGATTCGAAATCCATCTCCGATTCGGTATCGGAGCCTGAACTCGAAACGATCGAGGTCGCGACGGACGAAGCGCGCGATGACGTAAACGACGCGGGCGCGGGGGTGGGGGTAGCGTTAGGCGCTATGTGAGCCGCATCGTGGGAACGTGCGCTCGAACTTGACGCGGCGGCGGGGGGGGCGCGGCGTGCCTCCGAGGCACGGTTGAGAAACGCGGCAACGGACGCGGGGGGGGGAGGGATTGCCACGAGCGGCCCTATAGCTTAGATACTCGGCCCTAATTGACGGGTACCTATCCCGGAGGAACCCGACAATGTCCCTAGCACTTTCACTGTCACACACAAAATCTTCGCTCATCTTCGGTCTTCTTGCCCGGGGGGGGGCGGCCCCGGGACTTTTGTTGAACTCGCCGAAAGGCGAGGCCCCGGATAGGATTTGTAACCCCCCTGTGCTGCAGGACAGCAAGGAGTGGGGGGGGGGGGGGAATGCCTATGCCGTGAAAACGGCAATCGGCGGGGAAAAGGAAAGGAACCCGCTCGGGCTGTATAGTGCTACAGCAGGCAGAATCGCGAGCGGGGGTCTAGTCTTGAAAAAGACTGTTGTTTTGGGAAGGGTTAGGAAATCGCTAGCCTGTGATAGTGCCACAGGAAGCCTGATCGTAGCGATTGGTTTTGTCTTGAAAAAGACAGTTGGTAAAGGGTGGGTTCGCGGTTACAATACTTTAGCGCACAAAAATGGACTTCGAGACGCAGATCGCAAGCGACCGACGGATCGGAACGTCCGCACTACCGAATTGTAAGCACGATGTATTCACGGTCACTACACTGTCGAGCACAACTGTGAGTTCAGAGACGCAGCTCGCAAGCGGGCCACGGATCGGAAAGCACGTCCGCGCACGACCGAGTCGTGAGCGATAATGTAATTTGTCATTGCTTAACCCCTAAAATAGAATAAAGTTTATAATAAGAACACTATTTTTTATCTTAAAATTAAATTGTTATGTTTAACTTATCTTAAAATTAAATTAATGTTCTTAATTTCGTCATGCAATAAATAATTTATTAAGAATATTATTTTTGTATTTCCTAATAAGGCTGAAACTATAGGTACAAATTTTTATATAGGTACAAAAGAAAACGCCCGTTTCAAATCGTTCGGAGACAGCGACCTTCGAATTCTAAAGTAAGGCGTCGGACAATTGACAAGCTGACATTTTAATATCAGTGAAAAACAAATTCTATTTGTTCTATTATTTTATTCTCATGTTTATATGTTTAATTAATTGTCAATGCTATCAATATAAATAAGAGTCATGATTCATTCAACATTTTTATTAAAAACTAGCGGACCCGGCGAACTTTGTTCCGCCACACTGTTTGTTTTAAACACGTCAACTTCAAAATTCTACGATAATTAACCATAGAATATATTACGTTTAGCTGTCAGTTGCGTTTTGTTATTCCATATCAGTTGCGTTTTGTTATTCCATATCAGTTGCGTTTTGTTATATGACGTTTTATGTCACGTCCCACGGGAACGTGATAAAAAGTATCCTATGTCCTTCTCCTGGTTCTAAGCTACCTCCTCACCAATTTTCAGCCAAATCAGTTCAGCCATTCTTGAGTTATAAATAGTGTAACTAACACGACTTTCTTTTATATATATAGATTATAAGAATAGTTCGAAAATGTTTAACTTAAACAATCATAAAGCTCCAAGCTTTAGTTCACTCGAGTAGCAATTTTGGTGGGCTATATTACATAGTTTGTTTTAGTTCGAGATATTGAGGGGGAAGTGGATGAACATAGATCACGAACATTTTGAATATCGGATTTTTTAATGGACGTACCCGGAAATTTTAAGTTATGCCCTACCTAGTAATCCTAGTATTAGCACTGCTAATTAGCAGTAATGAGAATTCCTTAAATATCCTCCGTAAAAATAAAAGATACGTCCAAAAGTCTTCGAATGGTCTTAAATGCATAATCATCAAGGATAATTATTTTTAACGGGAAGAAATATCGGAGGGTGTAACAAATGTAGCTAAAATGGAAAACTCCAGTATCCAATTTACACGCACGTCTTTAGCCTTGCTAGGAGATATGACAGGCGGTCTGTTCTGCAAAAAAAAACCTACACTTGTACTATTTTGTATATCTATACGTTTGCAAGCTTTTTTCAAGCTGCGTTACGAATTCGGGTCAGGCTTGTGTGATGCTTTGCTAAAAGACTTCCAATACCCAATTTTATTCGCGTTTATTTTATGATATCCGATGTTTCGAACACCATATAGTTTTTGTGCTCATGGATAGCGTAGGTGTTGTTTCTAATGCTTTTGTTTTCACTGACTTTTTTCGTTGTTCGTAATACTATATATTAATATATATCTTTCTTCTGTGCATGTGTTTGTCACTGAACTCCTCCTAAGCGGCTAGACCGATTTTAATGAAATTTTCTGTGTACCTTCAGGTGGATTCGAAAATGGTTTAGATTTACAAATCAGCCCGGCAGATGGCGGTGCAGTCGGTATCTAGGTTATTTATCTTTCCTAGAAATAATTTATATGGCAAAACAACGTTTGCCGGGCCAGCTAGTATTATACATTATTTAGGCTTAGGAAGACATGCTTAGGAATATTACCCTTTTTTTTGCACACAAAAATAACTCTGTCTTAAGTTGTGGCAGTTTGTTTGACTTAGGGATTTCCTCCGAAGGCCAACGAGACAATAAGTGGAAACCGAATTATTTAATATTCTTTGGGGATTATCTTCAAACTCGCTTAAACCAGATGTAACTTTATACATAGAGCATTCCTGAATATATTAAAATGTCAGACAGGGATGGTGTTCCTCTCTTTTCAGGTTCATTATCAGGCCACTCTATTAGTATAATAAATAGGTACTGTCATTTGAAATATATGAAATTGACAATTTTCATAATGAAAATCATAATCATCAAATAGAAGCTAGTGAAAATTTCGTTACGCTTATTGCCTTTTTTTTAGAAAGGAAGGATTACTGGTGGTCCGCCTGGATGCCTTTCAGTTTCACCAGGACAGGTGGACGAGCATGGGGTCAGCCAGAAGAATTGAGATTTAGGCACTAATAGCTGCGCGAGCGCCTCCGAAGTTGGTTTAATGGCAGCTGCTTTCCGAACCTACTACTGGATCGTACTCGCGATGCGCTGAGAAGATCCAGCAAAAAACTCAGCGACCTGATGTTTGAATTAGGTTGCACATCGAACTGTGTGCCAAGTTAGACCAGTATGGTTATCAAGGTCCCTAAGCCGGTGTGATTAATTATACCTATGTAAAGTATATATCTACCTTATGAACTAAAAGAATATGCTCTAATAGCAAAGCGAATTAAATTTTAAAATATTACTTATTTTCATCCTATTTGTCATTGTTATGATATTAAGGCAAAATAATAAAATTATGGTATTGTCATTAATCGTTCATATGTGTAAGTTTTAAAGTTAGACGGCTTGAAATTACTATAAATTACGCTGAAAATTACAAATATAGACGGATAGAGAAGTCAAGCTAATAAAAGCTTATTAAAAACAGATACGAAATTCAATATCTAATCAAGATTTGCAATACTATTTTCTACATAGTATCATGTTGAATAGAGGCAACGACGGCGATTACCGCTTGTTTTTAATTTTCAGTCCAAAAAATAACTTCGCATCAACCGTTTTCACCAAAAACGAAACTTAATTGATTTTCCGAACACGACATTGTCACTGTCTTGGTTAATTGACATAATGTCACATCCACCCCGCCGGCGATGTTCACTCGTCCTTGGCGTTGACTGTAGAGCCAAACTGGATTAATATTAATCCGTTTTCGTATTCGTGGCTGCATCGATTTATGCACGGAGCCGAATCACGTTTGATGTTCACGATGCATGCTAGGATGCTAGCGCGGAAACTTGCATAATTCAATTAAAATTTCCATTGTGTTGGAGACGTTTATTTATGTCTAATGCAGTTTACTAACTTTTTAGTTAGCAGTAATGCGTTTCGGTTTGAAGGGTGGGTCTGCTCACAACACCATGCAGATCGTTGAGTTTCACATACCCCGCGCGCCCCTTTTGCGCGGGGACCTCGTAGGAGGGTCGGCCCCTAACCCAAAAAAAAAAAAAAGGTGGGGCAGCATTTGTAATGTAAAATTGGAGACCTTAGTACTCTTATCTTAACAACAGATGGACTATGAACTCGTCTACTCATCTAAGCAATAAAAACACCCTACCTCTGCCCGTGAATGTCATAAAATGGATTCACCGGTAAATGGACAGCAGCATTTTCTAAATATCATACCAGCGTAATGCGATCACCAACCGGCTTTTAGCGACGGCACGCATTGTATACTCGCACGGATAGCTACCACTGACCTAGCTATTTTTACTGCGAAGCCATGCTTTCCAATTTGAAGGGTAAGGGACAAACTTTAAACAATACGATCGAAACTTGGACCTAATGTATCAAGATTGGTGGTGGTGAGCATTTTTTTTTTATTGCTTATGTGGGTGGACTAGCTCACAGCCCACCTGGTGTTAAGTGGTTACTGGATATAAGTTCTAAGGTCTCAGTATAGTTACAACGGCTGCCCCACCCTTTAAACCGAAACGCATTACTGCTTCACGGCAGAAATAGGCGGGGCGGTGGTACCTACCCGCGCGGACTCACAAGAGGTCCTACCACCAGTAAAGCATCTTGTGATATCAATGGGCTCTGGTAATCACTTTAGACTAGTTGCGCGCAAATGAAGGCACACGGATTGCAGATTGCATGTCTGTCACTGTTACTAGTTGAAACTTCAAACCTGTATTAACATAACCTATTTAAGGTTCATCAACGTCTAGAATTCCTAGCACTTGAGTCTAGCTTGCTTCAGTTATGTATATTAGTTATATGCTAGTTCGAATTGTTGCGGAGAGCTAGTTATTTGATAAATACTAGTGCTAATTGCATTCTTTGTTACTATAATAAATAAATGGTAATGTAGAAACGATTGCAGTATGTTCATTGGTTGTATTATCATGTGAATGTTTAAAAATAGCCCACTGAGTTTCCCGCCGAACTTCTCAGTGGATCGCTTTTCCGATCCGGTGGTAGATTCTATGAAGCACGGCTCTCGGTAGGGTTCGTGTTAGCAACGTCATCAGTTTTGAGCCCCATGAGCTCACCTACTAGTTAAGGTTACGCTGAAATAGCCTCTCAAGGCTATCAGTTTAGGTAGGAAAAAAAAAAGTTTAAAAATCACCATCTCTTAAAATAAATTACTAAAGTATTGTTTTAAGAATGATGGTTAAGAAAGTCAAACCTAAAGTTTGTTTTACAAGACAATCGAAGAAAAAGTTTTTTGTCTACAGAAGTTTGATTCGTGAATTCGAAAGTTTTTCAATTCGTTCTTGTATAAAATATAATTTTACGAAATGAAGCTTTGTCCTGTCGAGTGTAGAGCGTAAGCGAGCTTTAATTAAAATTACTCCTGCTCGCTATTTCTTATGGTCTACATAAATAACACTTTTTGAAGTTAGAATTTTTACGCAGTTTTTTTTTGCAAGAAAAGAAATTCTTTTCGAACAGCAATTATAATTTTATGCTAACTTAGATTTTATTAACGATACGAAATTTTTATATCCATTATGTTGATAGTAAATTCAAGATCAAATTAATTTGTTTTCTCACTGATCTCAAAATATCCATTAGGTTTCATGAATAATAAATGTTTAAATCCTTGGCGTCAATTTGATCTCAATCAAACTAATAAGGTTAAACATTTCAAATATTTAATGTTGAGAAGCATCTTTTGCGCATTATTTTTGCTAAGCGTTTCAACAAAAGGTTAAATTATAATGAATGGATCTAGTAGCCAACTCTAGCAAGTTTCATTGCTACCATACTACTAGTACATAGTTTCCTTGTACGGTCGAAAACCTGACGGCATTAAGCTTGTCAGTAGAAGTTGCCCTCTTAATATAAAATATAAAACAGATTATGTGATTTGTTGTAGAGCAAAAGAACAAGAAAAGAAAATACAAGCTCGTATGAAGTATTTAGCGGAATACAATGAGAAACAGCGCAAGGAGAGAGCCGCTCGCGCTTTCGAAAAACAAAACCGGATCAAACAACGAGTACAGGCAGCAGCTGAAATGGAACTACGAAGGAAGATCACGATGGTCCGACAATGGAGAACGAATGAGAGGAAACGATTAAATAGAGTCAAGAAAGAGCGAGAGGCAAAGCTAAAGAGATTGGAAGAGGAGGTAAAACAAATGTGATACTAATCAGACGATATTAATGATTGTTTCTTTTACGAACATCTTTATTCTCCATCTTTGGCAGTTGTCACTTCGACTTCATTCAGCATCTTACTTTGTCTGCTCTTCGCCCTAATTTTAAGTGCTTGTAGAAGGGTATTATGGTAAGATTGAACTAGTGACAAAATTATTGGCTATTTCATTATGCTTTTTGTATGAAAGGAAAAGTTTAAACCGTTTTATGTGGGTTGCATTGACAGAAAACTTTGATTAAGAGTTGCACGCCATGTACCCTTTTTTCTTACGTTATCGCCGGTAGCCTCTAGGGGCTATTCCGGCTTCTGTGGGCTGATAGGCAATCTTACGTTGCCTAGCCTGAGAGAAGTTGCTAATTTCTGCATCTTAGCAAGAGCAGTGCATTGCTGCATCCAGCGCCGGATCGGAATCGCCAATTTAGCCCACTGAGTTTCTATTTAGCCCGCAAAGTCGCCCTCGCCCAAAACATGCCTTGTCGGATCCCCCGGATTCACTTTTGGTGTTTTTAGGTCAAGCACCGGCTACCGTCTTCGTCGAACCCGTCGCTTGCGACGAAGGGTTCGATGAACAAATCAACCGACAGACAAAGCCCACTAAGTTTCTCACTGGATATTCTCAGTGGGTCGCGATTCCGATCCAGTGGTAGATTCTACGAAGCACTACTTTTGCTAGGGCCAGTGTTAGCAACACTTCCAGTTTGAGCCCCGTGAGCTCACCTACACGTTAGGGTGAAGCTGAAATAGCCTCTCAATGCTATCAGCGTCTTAAGTTTCAGCAGCATAGTATATAGGTAAGAATAAAAATTGCCACGCATTGAGAAAATCCAGCGAGTAACTCAGTGGGCTGAGTCTGTGGGATAAGTTGCACGTCGAACTCTTTATCGCGCACGGCGAGTTCGACGAGAACGGTGATCGATGCTTGGGATGATGTAATTTTAAAGCATCGTATGCGATTTAAGCTAGGTATTGTTACACGTTATTTATAGCAGCAGTCTTACAGTTTTTGTATGTTTATAGGCAAATAGCAAATGGAAGGCAAGAGTCGAAGCGCAGAATCAAAAGATTCAAGAAGAAGCTTTGCTACTAAAACTGTACACTGAAGATATGACGGCAGGAGCCAGAAGACGAGCAAAGTAATACAAATTATATTTAGTCAAATTATCGTAACGTATTAACTAAAAAAAATATTGAAAAAAAAAAGGTATTCGAAAATTTTATTATTAGCGAATCTGATGAACTCCGAAATTGAGACAATTCAACAAAATAGTTCGGTCGCAGTCTCTCGATTTCGGAGTTCATCAGATTCGCTAGTGCTAAGATTTTCGAATAGCTTTTTTTTTTATTCAGTTCTTTTTGTTGATCTTAAAGCTGGCCACAGATAGGATCTACAAAGACGTGAAATATCACAACGTGAATCCCATCTTTCTTGTTATGCGGAGCAAATCCGACTATTAGTTTATACCTTCAGTCAAAGAGAACGCAATAAACCTGATTTATCCTTCGTACCCTTCAAAAGTTATCTCAAACATACAATGAAATAAAAATTAACTCTTACAACTTTAGTATAGAATTATAGATGATAGCAAACTCTTTTTTTGTCGGGAACGCAACTTTAATTAGTGAAAACTAAACAATTTGTATGTATGTAAGTTTATTCGTACAGCAATTCAGCTTAAGAGAAAATACCTACTAAAAAATTATGATGCTACTCTCGATTTATTTAACTGTCGTAACGTGGTGTGTGTTCACAAGTGCTCACTGAGACATTGGCAACGATTAAATTAAAATCATTTACTTGCTTGCGATTGTAAGTTTAGAAGAGCTATAGATTGTAAGTGTACTGTTAAAACTGTTGAAACTCTTATCTCAAGATGGGTGGCGGCATTTACATTATAGTTGTCTATGGGCTCTGGTGACCACTTTACACCAGGTGTGCCGTGAGCTCATCCACCTATATAAGCAATAAATAAAAACTAGAACGAATCAACCTTTCAACCTCTAATCCTGTTTCTATTTCGTTGCTCTTCCAAAATATTCGTTCTCTGATTATCCGGCAACTTAATTACGTACGTAAAACGTTATCAAAGCTTACATGATCTCAATTGTAATTACAACGCAATAAACTTAATAAGATTCCCTTTTAATGACTCGTTACAGGAAGGCCGAGATTTATGCTTACAACACGGATTTGGAATTGCAGCGGATAAGGTTGGCCAACTGGAAGCTTATTCACGGTGGGACGGCAAAAGTGGCTCAGCTCGTGAAAAAAATGGGTGTGGAATTCGAAAAGGTAAAAAATATTGAATATTAGCGACAAGAGTCGTGGCTGATAGATTAATGCTAGTAAGTTTGAAATAGAATAAGAAGAATATACTTTATTGGACACCAATACACAACTAGCATTAAAAAACAGTTAACAGGCAGATATATTTATACAATAGGCGGTCGTATCACAAAAAGTGATCTCTTTCAGATAACCGTTTTATTTATAGAAACCTTGAAAAAGATAGAGACAGAGCAGGTATGTTGCGGTGTACTTTTATAATACATTATTTTACATACAATTAATAGTATATAAATAATAAATAGCAAATAATACCGTTTACATATAGTATGAAATGAGTATATGATTTACACACTACTAGACTTACATACACATAATAAATCAACAGTATGGAAATGATAAAGCATATACAAAAAAACAACAATAAGCAGATAAGTAAAATAAAGCAATTTTTTTTTGTTAGTAAGCATTAAATGTACAACCGTGGAATGTTTTTGAAGGATACTACATAGTGCATTCTTTTTTTGGGTTAATAAGTATTAAATATACAAAACTGTGGCCTGTTTTCGAAGAATACTACAGCTCTATGGGCAGGATGCACACGCCAACGGAATTGTCCCACGAAATTGGACCTCAAAACTAAACTTGCCTTCGTCACTTTAGTTCGTAATCAACAAAGTTCGGCGCTGACGAAAACGTCAACTGTCAACTATGATTTCACAATGAAAGTAAATTCAACTTTGGCAAACCATGTACATATACTTACTACATATTTATCTTTATTATTAACACAACATTGTATATTGTCAGATGAAGTACTAAAATGTGCGTCTTTCTAGTTTTTATTGAGGAATAAGTGTGTATACTCTCTCTCTCTTGTAAAGCGAGTTTTTATATAGAATTTGTATGGCAGATGTGAACAGTGACGTCATTGTACAATTTAATGATATCTCTGTTTATTTTTTAATTAAAACAGATAAAACTTTTTTTTTAGTTGTCGTCTCTTATATTATGGTTAGCTTTTTATGTGACACCAAGAAACGTGAGCATCAAAATAAGTTTTTTCTTCTTCTTCTTTCATTAAGAATCTTTTCGTGAGACTTCCGCCTTTAGTGACATCTGTTTTACCATATTGACTATTGTGTTATCTTGATAGTCAAAGCGAGGCGCAAAAGGAATGAGTCCAGAATTAGCTCAACGTCTTGCCGTTGAAGCGATGTCGACGGCGGTGTCGACGCAAGGCGATGCTCTAATGACACTGGGACAGGCTCGTGCCAGAATGGACATGGAGACAGTACTACCATCAGCTCCGATAAAATTACTTGATGAGGTAAGACAAAAATGACTTTAGAAGTTTCCTTGTAGCATTCTAAAGAGGTAGGAGATTTGGAATTTTGAATAAAGCTCAGAACTTAATGATCTTTTTAAAAATATACAATTAATATTAGGTTTTTCATTAATTTATTTATATAGTATTTATATTGAGATTTTTAACTTCCCAAATGATTCGATTTTGATTATCTTAGTTTTTAACCTTAACAATCTTTAAATTAATACGTGAAGCAAAAACTTTGTATCCCTTTTTACGAAATTTGCGCGGACGGAGGAGTATGAAATTTTCCACACTTATAGAGAATATAGAGAAGAAGTGCACAATGCTAATATTTTCTTAAAATAATGCATAAAAGATGACCTCTAGTATGTATAAATTAGCATTGATGACATTACTCTAATTAGAACATTTTGAAACAAATTGTCATGTTTTCTTGAGAATTTGACCAAATAGGATAACACTCTGGTCGTTTTTATCACGTCCATTTACATTCAGGGAATGCTCTAACCGACGGGACTTAATAATATTTTGATCGAGTATAATCTGAATCTTGAAAACTACTCGCGTCGTGTTTTCACAGTAGGCTCGGTTCGGCGAATAGTAATGTATTAATTTATGTAGGTTCACTTGCGTATTCTCCGTCTTTGCTCTTATTGGTTTGACCTTCGTCACGAATTGCATGGACCCTTCAACATCTTTTCTTGTTTGTATTAACATATTGGTTTTCTATTGTTTTTATATATATGTTTATATGAACTGAGAGGGTGTGCATGAATTGCGAGGGTCAGAAAGTGGATTGTTTTTTTTATTATTATTATAATAAGGGACGAGCGATTCGTTTTTCGCACCTTTTCTATATATTTTTTTATTGTGTAGATATTTGAATAAGCTCATAGGCCATCTATAGTTAAGTATTGACCGAGACCCGTGGACATTATAATGTTATTACCGTTATTGGTTCGTAGTATGCGTAATTACGGGTGGTAGAGTTTCTTTCTAGAGAGTTTATTTTGAAGGGTGAGACAGTTATCTATACTAATATATAAATCTACAGTGGTTTTTACGGATGTTCCGTTTTCTTTTTTATTGCTTAGATGGGTGGACGAGCTCACAGCCCACCTGGTGTTAAGTGGTTACTGGAGCCCATAGACATCTACAACGTAAATGCGCCACCCAACTTGAGATATAAGTTCTATGGTCTCAAGTTTAGTTACAACGGCTGTATTACTGCTTCACGGCAGAAATAGGCGGGGTGGTGGTACCTACCCGTACGGACTCACAAGAGGTCCTACTACCAGTAAAAAAACGTTATAACTATTGAACCATGCATCCGATTGACTTGACATCCATGTAGAAAATACATATAGGTACTTAATGGATAGGCTAATGTTTATATGAGTGTTGGATTCCCTAATAATAATGACAATAGATAATAATGTTAATTTTAAATGCCCAGCGAAGCGGGCGAGTACGGCTAGTTATACAATAAAATTGAGACTTCATATCTCACGTTTGGTGGCGACAATCACTTTGTCATTCCTAAAGACACTGGTAACCACTGAATACCAGATAGATCGTAACTCATCATCAGCTACCCTAACTCGCAATCAGAACGCTACGCACAATCACAACAATTTTTCTATACACACATAAGTTCTAGGCCCTTTTACGCTTAGCATTCATGAAATATTCGTTTATCACCTTTATCAGATGCTAGAGGCGGCGGTTAGAGAATTTGCACGTCGCCGGATACATCGTCTACTCAGGGACGTGGAGCGGATGGTATTTACTAAAGCGTCACAAGTATTCTTCAGGAACTATCGCCCGACCACCGAAAAGAAACGGTAAAAATATTATATACGAATTCATCTGCGTAGATAAGAAAACGATTTGGCGGTATTGTATCGTACTAGTGGTCCCACAGTAGTCGAAACTCGACTATAATTAATTGAAATTATAAGTTTCAACATTATTATGGTCCTATTGTTACAGATTTCGCCAAGACTACACTATAGACAAATACTCGTAATATTAAAGATAAACAATACTAACCTATTCTCATTGACTACAGACTTTAAGCAATAACAATAGTTTAACAATAAAGAAAAAGTATAATATGTTTGTGTGTCAAATACGTGGTAATGTGTGTAATGTTTTCTTTATTGATTTAATGTATTTTTTATGCATTATTTCAAAAAAGTATCAGCATTGTGCACTGCTTCTCTATATTCTCTATAAGTGTGGGAAATTTCACGTAATTTTCGTAAAAAGGGCACAAAGTTTTTGCATCACGTATTAATATATGGATTGCTCCTGCCTGTTCTAACGATGGAGTTGATGGATAATACGAGGACTATAATACTAATTTTGCGAATGATAGAGATGTTGAAAGAGGTTAATTGAGTTCAAAAATATATCCTTTCTGATGTGTTTAAATGTGTATTAACTTAAATGATATTAAGCTTTATTCTTCAGAAATCGGTAAAATAGTTTTGCTTTAACATACGTCTCTTCCAGACCTTTCCACAGAAATTGAAACATTTCCTTCTCCATAATTACCTGCAATCCCTTTACTATCGTTCCATCGTTGACCAGCGTCACTATCTGGTAATTAGGCGGACTGAGAATCATCGATCTTCTCATTGCTCGAGTCGTTACAGACTCAAGCTACTGTACCACAGTGTCCCATAAGATTCCTGGTCGCAGAGGCTTATTTTAATCAAGGATTAATTCTGGTTTTTGTTTTATTGTTATTTTAGGCAGACGAGCATACGGCCCACCTGATGGTGAGTGGTTACCGTCGCCCATGGGCTTCAGCAATGCCAGGGGCAGAGCCAAGCCGCTGCCTACCGCTGGTCGGACGTAGTCTTGTTCCGTATGCCATGATATCCTTGTGGACTACAGGATAAGACGCCGAATGTACTCGTGTCAAGTGATAGGACTATGCCGGTTTTGAAATCCGCAGATAGGTACGTACATTATACACGTCTTAACACATGTTCATGAATGATTTCTAGGATAGAGAAATTTTTCTTTGAACTGTCGTTGATGGTGGGCAGATGCTTGATTTCTATGGTTTCCGGTAACCACTTAACACCAAATGTGGTGTAAGCTCGCCCACCTATCTAGACACTAGAAATGGGGTTTCCAGTACTCATAGTTTTTAGTTAGAATCCTGATTTGGGGCCAATTATTTACATTATTTACTTACAATTCTCGGCTCCCAAAAAAATATTGTTAAAATTAATAGTGATAGAAAAAAAGGTTTGTGGTATATACCTTGTTTTTTTTTTAATTTAAGTATTTGATTCTTTCATTCATCAGTACAAAAATGCCTCGCTGGTCTGTACAAGTCGCGGCGGAGCTGGCCCGTCAGTATATAGACGTCCACGGCGGTGGGGGATCCATATGCTTTGGAGATATTACCAAAATTGCCGCCGAGACTACTGCTGAAACTGAAATGAAGGCGGTTAAGGATAGACTTCCCACTCCAGTGGTAAGTAGCGGTCACAGACATAAAGAAGCAGATATGTAAACAGCACAGAAGACTGCGTTATTTATGTCCTCATTCAAAGGTCACGCGCAACAAAGAATCACAAAGCTTGATCGTATTTTAAAGCACTCTAGTGTTCGTCCAATTATTGAAATTGGATCATAATCACTGACACATAAATAATCTTTACACATTTTCTCTTTTGTGACATTAATTATTAATAAAACCATTGTTTCCAAAAAAAAAAAATTAAAAAGAAATATTTTTACTATGGAGAACTCAAACTAGTCGGGTTTTGACAACATTTAACTCTGACCACAGAACAAGCTCAAACTTGCAAATAAAAAAAAGAAAATCGGTTCACCTAAAAAAGTTCCGAGGAAATACATAAAAAAATTGAGTCGAACTGAGAATCTCCTTCTTTTTGAAGTAGGTTAAAATTAGTCCTCAACCAGAAGAGAAAATATTATTTAACTGATTTGTAATTGCCTATCTATAGATATGACGTACCTGTTATTTTGTTGTATTCTTATCAAAGTGTAATTTTTAAAATCACCAAACCTTCTTTTCTTTCTTCTTCTTCTTTTCTTGTGCCTTTTCGTTCATGGGTGATACTGGGAATTGTAGCTATAGCTTCAGAGCACAGACCTTTAAATAATCTTCCCCCTATGCTTTGATTTGTTTCGACACTTGCAGAAGAAGCTACTCTCGATCTCATAATTTGTATACTGGGAAAAATGTCATAGTATCACTAATGTAATTCATGACGGTGGTGTAGTAACAAAACGAATTTGACCGCATTAAGATTTTGGTATGATCAGTGCTTGTAAACAAACAACTATGAGTGTTCAAGTATACTCTTAGTGTGGTATATCACCAAACTGAGATGCGGTATTCTATTGCAGCCTTCGATGACAAAATTGGCTGAAGTGACGTTTACGGATCGTGTCGAAGATCTTCCCGACCCGGTCGCGGTTGGAAGCTATTTGCCGGAGAGAAAGAAACTTCTTGAGGTTAGTGAAGTATTGGACTAAGTGGATTTTACAAAATCCATGAACATTCAAGATGGATTTTTAAATGTATACTATTGATAAACTATAATATAGAAATGATCATATGTGTTTTAAATTCGTTTTAATGTCGAAAATGTTTCCGTGCTACATTCAAAATTTAACATGAATACTGGAATTATGTATGTAATTGAATTTTAAAACAGAATAATTTTAAAACAGAATCATTTTAAAAAAGGCTTGATACATCATTTTTTCGACCTCTAGATTAAATTTTGAGATCTATCATTAATTAAAGTCACATCCCAGAAGTGGCTTTATTTATGGATAACTAGAGCAAACTGCGATTTGAAAGCTTCGAAAAATTTATTCTATTAATTTAAAATTTTCACTTTGTTACATTAACCCTGTAACCATCCCAGAAAACTTTGTATACAGTTATAGATTCTAGAACAGTCGGGTAGAGCGACATTTGAATATTGTGCTAACTATTGTCTAATTTTGCATAATAATATTTCTTGATATCTTCATTGATTTCAGTAACAGTAGTTTTAATTTTATCTACAACTTTCGAATACCCAAGAAAATACTGTTAATTGTGTCATATATCTATAAATTTTTTAATTAAATTTAAAACTTAACGTACTGAAGTGAAATTCCAACCAACGGCTCCCCCACATAATAGCTTCCTCAAGCATTACATACTTTACTCTAGCTAAAGCTGCAAAATTTACGAGCCTCCCAAAAGTGATTGCTGTTTTCGTGTGCAATACACCTATATCGTTCTCGTGAGTTATTTTGTTAAAATTGGGATGAATCGGTGCTTTGATGAAATCGTAAATAATCCCAACAACGTTGTCGTACGACGACCGAACTCGACCTTATTGTATGCTATCACCACTGAAATAATTACAAGATTGGCCTTGTTACTTATTCTAAAATAATTACTGTTGCGCCATCAAAGCTTAACTAGAAATGCCAAGTAGGTACTTAAGAGAAAAGTTAACCGGAATAAGCCTCATAAAATTTTCAATACACAAGTCTAAGAGTCTTATTGTAATATCATAAATCATAGAAATCATCAAGCAACTGTTAAAATAGCCTTGTTCTAATGATAGTAACAATAGTTCCAATACAAGGTTGTAGGTTGTTTGTAGACAAAGGCGTTTGTCGAATTTAAAGTGCATCCATTTGCTGGGTACTGGCTTATAGATGCTATTTGTCCCCTATAAATCTGTCGGTCACTGTGATTCCTAAATATACATTTTTTTAAGAAGTTCGTCCTTATTCCAACGATTGAAATCATACATAATAATATAATCCTTTGTTTCGGCTTTATAGCCACATTTACTGTACTACCTTTACCAAAACAAAAGTACAAGATATATTTTTCTCATTTTTAATACAAATTGAAAAGCTTCTATAATTAGTTTCAATGTCAATTGAATGAACAATGTATACTAGTTTCAATATCATGTTTCCAAAATCACCACTAGAACAGGTATTTACATATCAATAGCACTAACTGTGATAACGATGGAAATCAATACAGATAGATTCATTTTAGTGTACTGATTCTAGCAAAATGTTTATTGCATTTAAGACTAAAGTAATTGATAAGAGTCAAATAGTCAATTGAGATATTTTGATAACCTGAAAAAGAGTTTTAGATTTGATTATTTGTCTATATTACTGCTATATTCATAGAAGAGAAATGAATTACATATTTGTTGATGTCACACAGTTTGAAATCGTTTCAACTGTTAATGTGTCCTATTACCTACCTACCTCTGTTTCCTATTACCCTCTGCTGGGGTGTAGGGTTCGAATTAATATTAATTAATTAATTAATCAGTTAATGTGTGATAAAATATAAATGTCATGTATCTCGTCTTCATAAATGATTGATTAGGTCACTTCTGTATACAGCAGCTGTGTTTTTAATGTAGGTAATATGTATAGTGCAGGTTAGCAGATTTTAATCAAATTTAGCGAATGGTAAATAAAACGATTTTATTTTAAATATTTATAGATGATCAATGCAGCAGCGAAGCTGTTGTCAAAATCAGTAAGTCAGAGAGTGCAGAAAGGTATGGATATAACCATAGGGAAAGTGACGCTCCCCCACATGAGGAACCCGAGTAAGTAAATATGAAATGTGGTAAATTTAATTAGCCATATCCACATACTCACCGGCAGAAGCGAATTGCCATTGTGGAGAATACGTCATCACCAATGTATAGTTAGCCTGTGTCTTATTTTGTCTCCGAATGTCGTCACACGTAATAAAGTAACGTTCGTTATGTAAAATTTTCTTGATAAACAAAAGAACTTTCGAATTCTCTAGTATCAAAATTATATTTGAGCCCGTATTTGAATTAAGACAGTGGTATGGCATTGCTATACAAAAAGTGGAATATTAACTAAAGCACATTTATTCATATTAGTGGAGTGGGGTGAAGCTGTAGAAGGACTAGCAGAAGCCGTGATCGATAGCAGAGTAAATGCTGATTCGGCTGATATCAGACGCACGGGATTGTTCCTGTCCCACAGGATTTTGAGATCATTGCTTATTGATATGAAGGAGGAGAAACAAAAAAAGGTGAAAAGCTTTTAAGATTTATCATCTATAATGTCTATCTAATTAATAAATATAATTTAACGTCTATCTATAATCACCAAAGGAGAAGCTAGTCGAGTAAGGAGACTGTCACAAATGCATTTAAGATATTACGTAGACGCAGCCAGACGTGGCTGCCGACACATATCCTTAGATTCATGAAGTCACATACTGCAAAATTCTCCGACTTCTATTATTATGATCATAGAATAATATTTTCCATACACTTTTTACACCTAGTAGCGTGGTGCATACTTTTAACACGATCTCGATATTTTAGCTTAGTTTAGGTATAGGTAAGGTTTGGGCTTTGATGAATTTCAATCATGATTAGTGTTTTATAGATTTTAGATTTTAATTGTTGATTAGGTATATATTATTATGCATCTACTTTTATTTTGCAGAGAAACAGCTTATCATCGACTTGGTCGGATAATGTTATTCAGAAAGACTTTTATGTGCCTGGAGAGGTAAAGTTTAGTGCCAAAGAAGCTAATTGAAAAAAATGTTTCCGGGAAAACTATAGATTTTAATTACACTGATGTTAAATGTTGAATTTTATAATTGTTCAATCTTTTTTTGGAATTTTTACTCGATCGGGAAAAAATTAACTTTGATAGCTTTGTTTTCTATTATAGATGATGTACTGGAATTTAACTGTTTGTCGATTAATCTACTAATTTTGTAGTTTTATTGTTTTGATAATTTGATTTTGTCTTTAACATCGTTTGAAATAAATATCGACAATGAACGTAGTGATTTTCATTTTACATCAAACATTTTGATAGGTTTTTTAAAGATCCGGAAATTACTTTTCGATCTTGGATTATCAGCTTAGACTGGCTGTCAGCTTAAATCTTGGTGGCCAGAGTTTAAGTACAAGGCAAAAGATAAGGATACGACCCCACCCAACTTGTGCTATTGTCGCTATCTTCCTCGTCACCAGTTGTAACAGTATCATCTGTTGATTCTATTTTAATATATGTGGAACCTTCTCTTTAATATTGAATTGGCATCACTGTCCTACGTTTTGCATTACGAAACAGTCGCACCCTTCAGGATTTTATTGATTTTGGGATGCAGTGCGCATCGGTAAGCGCGTAACACAAAAATTATTATTTCACAACTTCATCCACCTACCTGTGTACATAGTATTACAAAATTGAATATAATATCAATTGACAAAATCTTCAGTAGCACTGCTGTTTATTATAATGGTACCAATTTTCAAACGTATTATGGAAAGTACGTAGTATGAAAATAACCCAATTTTCTGAAAGGAGCCGAGTGCTTAATTTTCGTGATTCCCGACCTTTAGCAAGCAATCTGGCACGAATACGTACGTGATCAGCCTTCGATACAGTTTGAGATTAAGGAGTACTCTCCCTAAGCCACTCGCTGAGTCGATCTTTTGTGTTTTAATGGAATATCTTAAAGATTTTCACTTAACTTCTTTTTATAAATTCGAAGGCTTTTGACAAAAGGCCACATTCTGTAGATTAACAGTATTAACAGTTTAATAGTATACTAGTATTATATTTGCATACGAACTGTCCCTGTTAGTGTTAAACGGTAATCATATTTCACTGTCAGTAATATGAGACGCAGCTTAGCTATCTAACATGAACCTACATTTAGTTTCGCCTTTTTTGTTTGTGAACATAATCTTAAAGTGAAGCGTGTGGTTATTTCTTACTTTTTAATTCGATTCTGAGTAGATAAACTTTAATTGAAAACCTTTTTGATCCTTTCAAAATATCAATTTGAATTTAGAAAATCGACCACTGACAGAAACATTGACTAAATAACCTAACAAAAAATGATGTCCACCAACTGAACACGTCTTAGCACAAAGTAAAGTTTTCCGAATTTTCTACTCACCCATCACCATCAACCCTAAATAACCATGAAGCTACTACAGGAATACAATAATATAATAATATCAGCGACCAAACATGAAATAGCCAATATGAAGGATGGCTCATGTGATCTGAAGAAAAAATCTAACAACTCTCTTCAAATGAACCCTGTTGCTAGTGGCGACAATGTAACCACAGGACTATCTGCTCATAGGCTCAAGGAAGAACTACCCCTCCTTGTTCCTTGTTGTGAGGGACGGGAATTACAGGTAGGTGCATAAAATGCCGCTCAATAATAAAATGAACATAATATAGTAATCTTGGGTGCTCAGATTTATATATTTTAATATATTCATACGCACATAGCGTGACTACATTATATAGGTAACTAAAAGAACTAAAGCCTGGGAAGATCTAAATAACAATATGATTCACATTTCACACCAGACAAGCATTTAAAAGTACGATATAAAAAGAAGTTCATTGTCAAATTATTTTGAAGTTTTTTTTTTATTGCCTTTGTAGGCAGACGAGCATACGGGCCACCTGATGGTAAGTGGTTACCGTCGCTCATGGACGTCAGCAATGCCAGAAGTAAGTGTAGGGGTAAGTTTCAGTAGGTAATATTTTTCCAGCAGGGTGATTAATATTAAATGACACTAAAATCGAATCCATTAATTATATTTGACTACTTGTTTTGACTCTTTGTTTTAACACCTTGATTGCGTAATGCGGTTGAACAAGTCCCATGCATGATTGTTCCCTTGTGTGACAATTAAAAGCGTGTCACCACAGGAGGCGACTATCCAGGTAGGCAGCGGCTTGGCTCTGCCCTTGGCATTGCTGAAGTCCATGGGCGACGGTAACCACTCACCATCAGGTGGGCCGTATGCTCGTCTGCCAACAAAGGCAATAAAAATAAAATATATCCACATTTCTGTATGGACATATTCGAAAACTTACTTTTTGAGGTCTCATCTATATAAAAATGAATTGCTGTTCGTTAGTCTCGCTGAAACTCGAGAACGGCTGGACCGATTTGGCTAATTTTGGTCTTGAACTATTCGTGGAAGTCCAGAGAAGGTTTAAAAGGTGAAAAATATGGAAATAATTAGAATTATATAAAAACAAACAATTTTGTTTTTCGTTTGATGTGTCCGTCGGACGGATTCCTTTTGTTTGTTTTAAGTATTTTATTAATTATCGATTGAGGCAGTACGAAGTCTGCCGGGTCAGCTAGTTTACACTATAAAAAAGTCCAATCTTCCCTTAAAAAGACCTTATACGAACTGCTTGAGAGTCCATCAGAAACGGTTTCGCTGTCAACATGTTAAATCAACTGATGCGTGGGATTTACGGTCTCGAAGACAAGCCTTAATTTTTTAAATGAAGACTCATAGAATTTATGTCCATAGCACCTCAATTATATAAATATTGTTCTCAATATGTGTTATGATAGTTGTCAATTGAGTTTTACGCTTTGTCTAATGTAGTGTTCCTGAATTCTCGAAGCCGTCAATATGATAATTAAGAGTTGAAAGGTCGTTAATTTGGTGTGCCCACATAGGAATACTATAACAATTTTATAATTCAAAAAACTATAGATCGGTTTAAAAATGGAAAGCGTCACAATCTCCATTATTTACGCAACTAGAATTAAATTGATGTAGCTCTCACAAATCTTAGTCGTACATTAATTACTTCAGTGCCATTTGCTCGTATCTTTATTCATGAAGACTCAAATAAATTTAACTTGCGATTGTCTGAACGCGAAGATGGTCTGAAAAGCTGGGATGAATTATTTATATAGGCGATTTGTTTTAGCTAAAGTTGTTAGACAGCTTTTGAATGAAGCTATCTTAAGATTTATTTGTAGTTTTTTTTTGGCGTATTTTGAATACAGGTGATGCCATCTGGTGTTAGTTATCCGAACCCATAAAAACGACCACCTGAATCTCGCCACCCACTCACCACCAAAACAGATTCGAAACGTGTAACCGCTTTGCATCAGTGTTCGGCAGGATGGTGGTAACTTGCTTTTCCCTCTCACAAAATAGCCTACCTCCAGTAATTTTGCAAATTTAGGTTTCTTTTGAGTCTTTTTTCTGCTATTAAATATGGAAATAATTGCTCTTCAAAACCTGTTGGGAAAGCATTACTTACAAAAGTTGGTAACTACCCGCGGAATTTGGACATCGGCATAACGCATCGTTCATGCGTTGCTTCTCCACGTGCGCTGTAAACGCATAGTATATAACTATATATACAGCTATGTATAATTATATAACATAATAAAGAAATAATAAAACAAGAAATAAAATTACACAAGAAAAAAAAACATAGTTGCACAATTTTTGCTTCAACATCTACACCATGCTTATGAAGCTAAGCAAAAGGTGGGACAATTTCTAATCCACCCAACCTCACAGGTAATCTAGTAAATGTACTATTGTCAGGAATATCTTCTGGCTAAACCCTCACCGACAAAAGAAATCTGTTTGTACGATCGTAGAGCGAAATGCTTGTGTATTCAATTTAATTGGTACTCTGGTCCTCCTGGTGGTAGGACGTCTTATGAGTCCGCACGGATAGGTACCACCACCCTGCTTATTTCTACAGTGAAGCAGTAATGCGTTTCGGTTTGAAGGGTGGGGCAGCCGTTGTATTGTAAAAACTGAGAACTTAGAACTTTGTTTTTTTTTATTACTTCGATGGGTGGACGAGCTCACAGCCCACCTGGTGTTAAGTGGTTACTAGAGCCCATAGACATGTACAACGTAAATGCGACACCCACCTTGAATATCTCTTATGTCTTGTGTGTGTGCCGGTATTTACGTCGTAGGTGTCTATGGACTCCGGTAATCACTGAACACCACGTGGGCCGTGACATCGTCCATCCACCTAAGCAATAAATAAAAATATGCTATTGGATCTATTTCATTCAAAATAAGTGACTTTAAACGTAACATTGCTCTACCTTTGTAGATAAGTGAAGATTTGGTGCGTAGCGGTTTGTCTGCGATCTCCGTGAAACACGACAGCGCCCTCCAGTGCCTGAGCATGTCCAACTGCGAAACGCTACAAGTACCACCCGGTATTGTTAAGGTAACTAGCACCTTTTTCAAATCCGTTCGGTGTGCTTAGTGCTAGTTTAACGTAAATAACGTTCTCGATAGCGTAAAAGTTAATCCAATTTTGTATGCAGTCGGAACAGCGCCCCTAGCGGCAAACGTACGCAAACGATCCCATCTATACTAATATTATAAAGAGGAAAGATTTGTTTGTTTGTTGGTTTCGAATAGGCTCCGAAACTACTGGACCGATTTGAAAAATTCTTTTTCCATTAGAAGCCGACATTGTCCCTGATGAACATAGGCTACTTTTTTAAAAAAAAAATTATTTTATTTTTTTGGTTTCATGTGTGTTTTAATGTTTCCGAAGCGAAGCGAGGGCGGGTCGCTAGTTCCATATAAAGATGAGGTAACTTTTACGCTATCGAGATCGTTAAAAAACTCGCACTAAGCACACTGGTGTTATGGCGTATTGTAATTTAGCACACGCTGGTGCGGTACCGATGCCTTGTAGATGACCATTACCATTTCTTTTGCGAATCAAAGTCATCCTTTCCGGCTTGAAGGATGAGACAAACCTTGTACAGCAGAATTGCGACTTGGACCTTATATCTCAAGGTGGGTTGGTGGCATTAATTGTCTGATAGCTGTGAGCTCCGGCAAATATTTAACCAGTAAGCCGTGTGCACGCTTAACCAACTACGCAATGAAAACATTTAGAAAAGGCGAATTCCATTGATGGCGCCTTGTAAATGACTTTCCTGTTCAGTGTTTATTAATTGGTATAATCAATTAACTGATAGCCCGCATAATGTATTGTATTTAAAAAAAATCGCTGTGTTAATAATAATATGTACAACATAATATTTATATTTTTATTTTAAATTTTATAAATTTATTACGTAAAAATCTCGCCACTGAGCATAGGCCGCAACATACATACATAATATGTTAGCTACTTCTGTCGAGAATTACTTCGATACGAATATGTGTATGTAATTTATCTTTTTGTGGTTTTGACCTTTTTCTTACTCGAATTTTTGTGGCAGTTGTTTGGGAAATCACTACATAGTATAAAACAAAGTCGTTTTCTCTGTCCCTATATCCCTATGTATGCATAAATCTTTAAAACTACGCAACGGATTTTGATACGGTTTTTTTAATAGATAGTGTTTGAAGAGGATGGTTTATATGTATAATAACATCCATTAAGTAGTGGAGAAATCAATAATACAGTTTCCAAAGCGAAGCGAGGGCGGGTCGCTAGTCTTACCTATAAATTAATTATAATAAATTAATTACAAAATTATTAAATATTTTTCCTGGTCATGTGTTTTCTTAGCATCGGAACTCGTTTCGTTCTCTTCACCGACCTGATCTAAAACGAGTACCTTATCTACGTCGCATGAAGCCCGATGAATTGGAACTGCTGTTCAGAGGCTATGCAGATTTGCCAGCGCGAAGTCTCCAAGGTGGTTTGTCAAAATTACTTTTTCATTATTTTTACAAAGTTTCTGGAGGCCTTTTTATTTTTTTTATTGCTTAGATGGGTAGACGAGCTCACAGTCTACCTGGTGTTAAGTGGTTACTGGAGCCCATAGATATCTACAAAGTAAATGCGCCACCCACCTTGAGGTATAAGTTCTAAGGTCTCAAGTATAGTTACAACGGCTGCCCTACCCTTCAAACCGAAACGCATTGCTGCTTCACGGCAGAAATAGGCGGGGTGGTGGTACCTACCCGTGCGAACTCACAAGAGGTCCTACCACCAGTAAAACAGCAAAGTGGAGATGGAGATACTCCCTTTGTCTCCTTTTTCATTCCCTTGGTGGGTTTGGAAAACTGACGGTCCGAATATTATTGTTCGGAACTTTTATATGTTCCCCTCTTGGTAATGTCGTTAGCGAGACCAGGCATCTGTCAAATACCTTGTGTTCTATCATGGCTACTGCGATAAACTTATTACGTTAATGTATTTACAAAAGCAAGAATGTTTTGTGTTTATAATCACACTCGAATTATATTGTCTTCGAACGGTTAGTAGCATTAGAATGTGGTCACTCCTCGTTGTTTTTACAGCGTTATGGCATCCTCCTAAAGGTTTGCAGTCTCGTTAGCGTTAGACCGCCGCTCGGCGTGCCTGTGGCGCTGTTGATGTCCATGACAATTGGACTGTACAATGTCTCAGTTTTCACAGTAGATCGACTGCCCCACCCTTCAATCCGAAACGAATTGAAATGAAATACGTACTTAACAAATGTTCACGATTGACTTCCGCGATGAAGGAATAACATCGTGTAATAAAAATCAGGGCCACAAAGTTATAATTTGCGTAATTACTGATAGTAGGACATCTTGTGAGTCCGCACGGATAGGTACCACCACCCCGCCTATTTCTACCGTGAAGCCGTAATGCGTTTCAGAAATAGGCGGGGTTGTGGTATCTACCCGTGCGATCACACAAGTCCTGCCACCAAAAAATAAAAAAAGCAAAAAAAAAGTTAATTTTTTTTTTCATTATTTCAGAGAACAAAGAATCGTCACAAATAATCTTTCCGTTCGCACAGAGTGTAACTAAAGCGATTAAACAAGAAAATGTGGATCACGATAAGGGTTTGTCATTAATTATACGTTTTTCTTTTCTTGCGTTCATTTTTCAACTCTTGTAGGTAGCTAGCTAGCAATATAAGCTCTATTTTTTCGAATGCCCCAAGTGGACAAGTTTGTCTTGAACGTTATTAATGATCCTAGTTGTTGGGTATATTAATCTACCCTTTCCTATTTAAAGGCATAAAATGGATCTTTCGTTTTCAAAAAAAAAGCACCTACATACTTGTCAAATATGGCCGCCAAAGATGAAGCAAAATGACAGCTTTTGAGACGTCATATCGTGATTGCCGCCAATCGCTTTCAGATATGAGGTTGAAACCTCAATTTATGTACCTAAAGGACTTTTTTGCGCCGATGACGTTTTCATGAAATTAAGGAAATTTGTGTAGCCTGATCATTCTGAAAATAGTCTATCGGTGGTTTGAAATATTTACACCTAATGTCTTTGATCCACCTTGATGAACCACTTTGATAAACCATCGGCAGGCAGCCCGGACCCTGTCCAATAATCTAGGCCACTGATCTTTAGCCCGACCAGGTGATCAATTATAATACCTAACTAAAGTGTTATTTCTACAATCATAAAGCTAATTTATTTCTAAATCGTATCTGCATTAACGCAATCTCTTAGAACTGTGTCACATAGCTTTTATCTCATAGGCATGGCGAATTTCTTGCATCCAATTCCCGAGACGAAATCCGGCGCTGAAGATGTACCGGCCGGCATGAGACTTCACGGGACCAGAGCACGACTGTACACTTCGGTGCTGGCCGGGGCTAGCACAGAACAGACCGAGTAAGTCGTGTTTTTAAGTATGTTTTTGAGTAAATTATGGCGGGTAGGCAAGTTTTTTTTCCTACTTATGCTGATAACTGTGACGGATCTTGAGGGAAAATACTTGTTATCATCGATTAATACGACATTTTCTTCCGTATGACCGTGTATTTACCATATTTACAATATTAACTGAAGTAAAACTAAAAAGCGCCAACCAGTTCGTTTCACATATTTTTAACAAGTGTTTTTTTCTTAAGACCGTGTTGCTAGACTCAGATCACAAGTTACGTTCCGTGACAATAGCCTTGAGAGGCTATTTCAGATTTCCTTGACGTGTAGGTGAGCTCTCGGGGCTTAAATCGGAAGTATTGCTAACACTGGCCCTAGCAAGAGCAGTGCTTCGCAGAATCTACCACCGGATCGGAAACGCGACTGAGAAGATCCGGGTAGGCAAGTACTTGCTCACGACTAAGCGCAGCTCCACATCGTATGACGCTTACGTCATATCACCTGACGACTGACGTTTGTACCGACCGGTATTATTGTCAATTAGTTTTTGTCTTTAAGTGCGTGTTGTGACTATTTTTATTGAGCATGCTTGGTAAAATTGACTCTTAACTGTTAAATTGTAATTTAAAATGGTCATGACCTAAAGAAATATGTTATCTAGCGATGCGATTATCCTGGTATTGAAAAATCGCACGGAGATCAAATTTTTTAATGAATTACGTACTTAACTATACTAGTTTATCAAGTATTGTAATGAAAATTTAGTGCCCCATTGATACAAATTATTGCGTACCTACTACTGACGTACCTATTCTACATATCAACAACTTATTTCTGCCACCAATCAATCGTATATTCCACTTTGAAGCGGTTATTTCAAGGCTTTTGATCTCCCGACGGGCAATGAATAATTCTGCTCGCTTACATGAGCCTAATCCCTTATTTTTCAGGGAAATAGCCGTCAATGATTACGATGCGACTGTACCAGAAGATCTTCCGGACGACGAGGTTCCACTGAACGAGGAACTACAGATTATTTTGCCTCCACGCTGCGATGACGTCACTGCCGAATCATCAGTAACCAAGACAGGCTGACGCAAAATGAATAGTAAATCTATTGCAATACAGCACAAATTAATTGATGAAGTTTATACGTGACACGTTGAAGTTAAAGGTGCGCAGGAAAGCTACGAAATTAATACAAAAGTCGAGAAAGAAATTTGCCAAGCTGCTCATGTATATGCACTGGATTTTGGATGATCTCATTCCAGTAACTTAGGAATATCCTTGATCTCTGTGATAAATTACATAATAAATTTATTTTATACTATAACTAGAGTTTGAACCTGAAAACAACAAAACTATCTGCTAAAAGCGATAAAAAAAATTCCTATCCCTGTTGGTAGCCTTGAGAGGCTATTTTAGCTTCACCCTAATGTGTAGTTGAGCTCACGGGGCTCAAACCGGGAGTGTTGCTAACACTAACCCTAGCAAGAGTAGTGCTTCACAGAATCTACCACCGGATCGGAGACGCAGCCCACTGAGAAGATCCGGCGAGAAATTCAGTGGGCTGGGAAGCGATACTATAATTCAATATTAACATGAATCCCACTGATCCAGCTTGAGACATAACAGGTTGGGGGAAAAGTTTCTTCGCATTTTTTAAGAAAATTCACAACATTTTTTAATATAGTTTATTTACATTTAACTAAAGTATGTAGGTATCATTTTGTTCGATAACTTTTTGCCATCTTGTAGGTAGGGACATGATCCCATTGCTATAGAAATTTTGTGGCTTCTGATCAAAATACCGCGACAATTGGTTTTGGCAGTCCTCTCGTGATGTTAACCTGACTCTGCCTAAAGATATCTGAAGAGACCGAAACAGGTGGAAATCTGAAGGTGCAAGGTCATACATACTATAATGCGAAAAGACTTTTTCCCCAACCTATTATTGTCGAAGTCTGTATAATAATGGAATGAATGGTCGCAGACGGTCATCTGACCGCAAACTAGCCTTCTCGGTAATATAAGAACCGATACACCCTAAATACACATATTCGTTTAAAGTATGTACCACCCAGAAAAAGAAACAAAGCTGTTCGTCACAGAAATCGCGACTCTCAGTCAGCAATTAACGGCGTTAGCTACTGCACCACATGGTACATAAATAAGTTTTCTTGCTAGTCTGCTTAGTGACAGAAATATGCAAGATTTTTGTCCCTAGAAATACGGTATTACCTACGGTTAGTAGCTTTCAATTTTGCAATTATGAAATTCCCAACACTGCGTATTAAAATGTATGATGCCTCGTTTAGATTACCGGCGAATAATTCGTGGGCGTATACGAAAACGCAAAACTCACATATGGTGGTCCTCTTGTGAGTCCGCACGGGTAGGTACCACCGCTCTGCTTATTTCTGCCGTGAAGCAGTAATGCGTTTCGGTTTGAAGGGTGGGGCAGCCGTTGTAACTATACGGAGACTTTAGAACTTATATCTCTAGGTGAGTGGCAGCATTTACGTTGTAGATGTCTATGAGCTCCAGTAACCACTTAACACCAGTGGGCTGTTAGCTCGTCGAGACATCTAAGCAACAAAAAATATTAAAAAATATTGCGCATTCACTCACAACAGAAAAAAAACAAAAAGGGGTTTGTTTATACAGAATTCCGAATAAAAAACATGATCGAGGGTGAATTTATATTTGAATAACCTTTCTACAATATCATACAGCAGACTGCAACCACGCCTTACATTCGGTACCTTCATATAACGCGTAAAAATTAACTAGTTTTCACGTTCTGAACTAAATCAGAACCATCGATAAGAGCTAAATGGTCATTAGAACAATTAAGCTCTTAGGACGATGAGCATACGGTTTATATTTGCTTTACAGTTTGTGTCTAATCTAGACTTCAGACCACATAGCCCTAATCGAAGCGTACTGCATACAAAATAATTTTCTTACAACACAGTGCGCTAAATTACTTTTTTTTTATTAATTTTTATTTTACTAATTTAATTGCACTTGTTACATTTCGAATCGATAATAGCGAACAGCAAGATATGCAAATAAAAGAATTACAACTTTTATAAATATACAGTGTATTCTTTATACAAAAAAAAATACCTTATTAACATAAGCTATACGGTTCAGATTTCATTCACAAATGAATTCATACATTTTCAGAGAATAAAGTACATATTCGATGCGTTTTATAGAACACAATATTTACATAACTCTATTTATGAGAAAATAAGGTTGAAAATCAAAATAGCTGACATAAATGTGTTGTTGGAATTTGCGAGTGTGAAAATAAACTTATTTTAACATTATTGAGCCTAGTCTAGCTCAACTATAGATATTATTAGAAATTGGACTAAAATTGAGTATTAAATGAAATAGAAATGAATATTAATGTAATGATTTCTGAACGATTGCGAATATTCATTGCAGCCGTGACGACTCTTGGACACAGTTCAAATTATATTACATTGAACACTGAAATAACCTAATATTTATGTTTACATTATTATTTTTCTGAATGAAAACTACAAAAAAATTATATACTGCCCGATTTATTCATCAGAATATACCAAACGTAACGCGATAACGCGGTGGATTCACATTCAGAAATACCAGTAGCGTGCAATTAGATTATGGTAAATAAGGTTAATATGTAAACATGAGTAAATAGAGTTCTCGACTAAAATAATTTTCTTTAACCTTGACAGAAAGAAACAGGTGTTACTGTAGGTAAAAATAGTGACTAACTTTATAAACGGCTAACGATAATAAATAATGATTTACGTGTAGGTATATTACACGCAATGTATTTACAAACCAGTCTCGGGGTCAACGGCCGCGCGCGGGACGGCGAACTCACTTCGCGTTGTATTGCGGCCTCACGAAACTAAAATAACACGTATCGCTGCTTAGTTTAATAAACAAATATTATATTTAATATTGAGTTAGTATACTTTTATGTAACTGGTTCGTACCAACTTCTATATATACACGCGAGCAAAAGTTTGGAATCACTTTGGTTCCGCGCGATCTTGCTTATTATGTAAATTTTGAATTATTATAAAAATGACATCATTTTAAAGGTTCAACTGTCAACTTTAAATTGATACCAAATTCATTCAAATCGAGCGTCTCTTGAACTTATTTATACTCAACGAGCACATAAACGTTATCTATTTTAATCTGTATTTTCTGAATGCAGATTACATCTTAAGGTTTTAAGCACGCCACTGGACACACGAAACCAGAATGATATCTTCTTCTTTGAATTAAAAAAAAACAGGCTCGTGCTTGAAATGTGTGAAAAAAAAAAGAAATAATTAATCAAATATCAATTATATTACAAATGCTAGATTATTTTCGGCTAATTATCCTGTATGCTAATTTATTGCTCTCAAAGGTTTTCGTTCAGATCGATTTGTTAGTGTGACTTAGCTGGCGGTTACGGAGTCCCCTTTATTTAAAGAATAACGAATTTTTTCATCACACGTTGAAACATCACACATCATCAGAACTATTTTAGTACAGCAATTAGATATAAACTCCAAACATTGAGATACGCACGTGATAGCATAGTTTGACATAGATGTTAGTTAACAGACGGTGTTTACAATATTATTACAATATTATAAACGTTATAATAATCAAATACATTTACTTAAAGATTTGCGTGTTCTAAATGGAAAAGATATTTGCAATGTTTTTTTCAAGCAAACATTTCGTGCTGTGCGACAAATTAAATATCTTTACTAGATACATAATATATGTAGTTATTGTAGACAAAAAAAAATGTAAGCACTCCAACATATACAAAGACTACATATATGAAGGTCAACAATGGATAAGATTGTTTGAATAACTTTTCATTACATCGAATCAATTTATCCAATGGAAATAAAATCCATTTCAAATTATACTATCACATACGAAACATTACATCGAAAACAAGAATCATTCATCAGACAGTAATTTTAACTATGTTTTTAAATTTTCCAATACAAGTGAATTTGTTTTATACATTCATATATATATTTACGAGCTTACTAATAAGCGCTTACTTAAGTTAACTAAGGATGGTTTAATTACAGCAATTTCATTTGCATTGACAGTCAACTTTTAACAAGCTCAACGAGACATAGCGCATACAACGTAAGCTTTGAATAAAGCTATCTCTATACTTTCTCACACAATGCAACTTCACTGTAGACAGTTATGCTAGAATCGATTTCAGAGTCTAATCACGCAAACTTTCCATTCGTAACTGAGAAACGTACCTTATGATTAAAAATAAAGTGTTAAAAATAAATCCATCCCGATGTAGAAAGAAACAAACCATTAATTTATTTATTTGTAAACTTAATTTCTTAACGAAAAAAAATAATAATCAAAATCAACAAAAGTTTAGAAAAATATTTATATATATATATGTATATATATTTTATATGCATTATAATTAGTAAATATTTATTTATTTATTTATATTATACAGCCAAGCAACATCACATACCATATAATACTCGTATGGGTGCATAGCATTACATAAATTACGCGTTCACTCGTGCCACAGCTTAATAAAAACTCAGTCAATTCACTCAATTTCATCTTACACTTCGAAAAAACTATGAATAAATTTTGTTATACCGTGACATTAATTTGAAAATGTTGGCATTCCTATCGGATTAAATCATAGCACGAAACAAAGTCGTTTACAATAATTTTAGAAACGCGTCGCCAAACTTTACATAAAAAAATGGAGGTAAACATTTTAACTACGAATACAAAAGAAATAATCAAATTTTACTACACTAAAAATCAACTAAAAATTTACAAATTTCGTAATTTTTCTTGTATTAGGTAATGTTTAAATAAAAAAAATGGAATAATTGATTTTGTTTTTAATTACACAATATATGTGACGGAATATAATATTTTTATACATATACGTTTTTTTTCTTTCTAATCTATCGTCCTAGTGTAGACGGCACAACGCGCACTGCTATCGCACCTTCACTGTGGTCGAAATATTTTAGTTGTGTTACTGCACGTGAACCGATACTGGTGCACACTGAACATGTTCAATACGACCGCGCAGGGGGCAGGTTTACTTAGTTTAAATGGCATCAAAATCCGCATCTGAAAATCAAACATTATTGTATTAACTACAAATCTAGAAAACACGTTTTTTTTCACTTGTGAGCAGACGAGCGTACGGCCCACGTGACTGTAAGTAGTTACCATCGCTTAGATACGTCAGCAAAGCTAGGGACATAGCCAAGCCGCTGTCTACCGCTGTGAACGTGTGGAGAA
This sequence comes from Bombyx mori, assembly GCF_030269925.1. NCBI lineage: Eukaryota > Metazoa > Arthropoda > Insecta > Lepidoptera > Bombycidae > Bombyx > Bombyx mori. The sequence continues at coordinate 14,704,235 of NC_085111.1, forward strand.
CAAAAAAATAAAAGTTCCCATGTTAAGAACATTAAACTAGGATATTTTCCCGTGTTATGGAATTCGAATTCGGACCGCTCAGTGATCATTCACTTGTGATTACAACAACGAAGGGAGCGCATTTAACAAACAGCTGCACAAAGGACTCTGAAAATTTAATTTCACTTGGGATCACACGATCACAAAATTGCAACATACGCGGATATATTTTTGTTTAACTGTTAGAGCACGAACCGTCGATGGATAGATTCTATTAATGCATATAAAGTGCGGAGCGTCGGAATGCAGACTATTTGCGCGGTTTGATTATGCGTATTAAGTATCAACGTATAGTTATAGTTATAACGGCTGCCCCGCCCTTCAAACCGAAACGCGTTACTGCTTCACGGCAGAAATAGGCAGGGTGGTGGTATCTGCGTGCGCGGACTCACAAGAGGTCCTACTACCACCGGTTCGTCCGTGCAACAAAGAAAAGTAACTAGCTGTGTGTGTACGTACGTACCGTGTCTCGTGAAGGCGGTGCAGCGTCAGTGCCGCCTACTCTGCAGCTCATAACTTATGATTGCTGGTGAGCCACGTGAGCCCCTCGTACAGTCCGTCGCCGGTCGTCGCGCACGACGGCTGCACGTACCAGTTCCGGTCCCGGATGCGGGTCAGCCCCAGTTTCTCTTGTATCTCGTGCGGTTTCATCGCTGAAATATGTACAATTACATTTCCACAGATTTTCATATGGCAATTTCTTGAATTATTTTTAATACGCTTTTATTAGCTTCAGACGTATGTATGTTTGTAACGGAATCTTTGAACATGATTTTGACCCCCTTCAAAATGTCGGATTAACTCGAAATTTGGTATACTTATGAAGGACCGATGACAATTCAATAATAATAAAAAATTATGAAAAAATTGAAATTCTACTAAAAAATGAAAGATAAATAAAAGAGTAAAAATATGTAAAAAAGCGTAGGGTGCTTTTCAGGATATTATCAAAATAACCCTTCGACTCATATCTGTTCATAAAATATTTAAAACTACTGATACCATGCACCCCACGCTTTTTTTACAATAAAATCATATTTTCTTACACTATTTTTAATTCAAATTTATTTTCTATTTTTTAGTTGGATTTTCTATAAAAGCGTATTTTGTTATTTTTTTTAAACTATTATTTATTTTCATTGCTCAGATGGGTGAACGTAATGAAGTCATTCGGGCAAAAACCAAAGTGATCGATATAGCTCGCAGAGTTAGTAAACTGAAGTGGCCGTGGGCTAGTCACATATGTCGCAGAACCGATAACCGTTGGGGTAGACGTGTGTGTACTGGAGTGGAAACCGCGAACCGGCAATCGTAGTATAACACGCCCTCCTGCTAGATGGAGCGACGACCTGCGCAAGGCAGCTGGCAGTAACTGGATGCGTAGAACCCAAGATCGGGTTCAGTGACGAGCTTTAAGGGAAGCCTACGTCCAGCAGTGGACTGCCGCAGGCTGATGATGAGATGGGTGGATGAGCTCACGGCCCACGCGGTTTAAGCAGTTACCGGAGCCCATAACATCTACAACGTAAATACCGCCTTGAGATATGACTTCTAAGGTCTTAGAATAGTTACAACGACTGCCCCGCCCAACAAACCGAAACGCATTACTGCTTCACGGGAGAAATAGGCAGGGTGATGGTACCTACCCATATGGATGGGTGGCGGGTTTTCGGTACCTTAGTCTTTGTAGAAGCCAACACTTACGACGCGCAGTGTTCAGGTTTTGGACCAGAAACAAGTATTATTAAACTATTTAGTTGGTATATTGTGTTACGCCTTCGGCGACCATTCAAGACAAAATGTGTCTTATTCAATCTTCAAGTACAATAAATAAGCCACTGAAATATTATGTCGATGTATTAAGCCCAAACGAATAACGGCAAATACTATACTTAAGATATCCGTAAATTTTCCGGTTCGATCTCTAGAATGTTAGAGCGATTAAAAACAAAACAATTAGCGTATAACATTACCGTCAGGTAGATCCTGTTTGTTGGCGAATATGAGTATGATGGCGTCCCGCATCTCCCTGTCGTTTATGATCCTGTGCAATTCCTGGCGGGCCTCGTCGATACGGTCGCGGTCCGCGCAGTCCACAACGAATATCAGGCCCTGAGTGCCTGTAACATTAGCACCATATTACTTTTACTATGATTCACATATTATATATTTTAAAAAAAGCACTGGCGTTCTAACATTAGGTACAAGAGTTAAAACTAAATGCCTCGACCCTTAGGACCTTTCGAGGCTGAGAGACGCTGCTACGGATATTTCCTGGCCTATTTCATATTAACTAAATCACGATAAGGCGACTGACTTCTCACTGTCAATCAGTTCAGTCAGTTTTGGAGACAGGAGAGACGAAGTCACATCCCTTCAGCTGTTAAAATGAAACATGAAAGTTAATTCCGCCATTCACCTTTGGTCCTTACAGCGTTAAACACAATACATTGCGTGCAATCTCAACAATTAATGTTTGACCCAGTATACTAAAGTGGCGGTTTTTTTTATATTTCAAACATTCCAACTGATATCAACATCGACCTTTACTCTTTTCTTTTTACTGGTGGCAGGACGTCTTGTGAGTCCGCACGGATAGGTACTATCACCCTACCTATTTCTGCCGTGAAGCAGTACTGCGTTTCGGTTTGAAGAGTGGGGCAGCCGTTGTACTGTAAAAACTGAGACCTTGGAACTTACTTGTCGAAGTAGGTGACGGCATTTACGTCGTAGGTGTCTATGGGCTCTATATCTAACGATCTAACGACTACCTAACTCTATATATCTAACGACAATAATGGTGGACACAATTACTATCATGTCACAGAGACAAAATTTACGACCAAAAGTTTTCGACAAACATTTTTGTTAGACGCTAAGAAAATAAAACTATGTATAAATCAAACTACACCCGAAACGCTATACGTATTGCCTAGAAGGTTGCCACGTACCTGTGTAGTAATGCCTCCACAGCGGCCGTATTTTGTCCTGCCCCCCGACGTCCCAGACATTAAATTTGACGTTCTTATACGTTACGGTTTCAACGTTGAAGCCCACTGTCGGTATTGTCGTGACAGACTGACCTAATTTTAACTTATATAAAATGGCTGTTATGGTACACGCTAAGGAAATTTGACGTTTGACGTGATTGAAAATGCCGATATTTCATGAGATTATAAGTCGGCGTAGGCTAAATCCAATTACGCAGACGGTTACTGAGTTTTATAAAGAAATACGTACTTAACAAATGTTCACTAAAGACTATTTTACAGTGAATAAATTACATGGCGTTATTATACTGTGTATTTATTTACTGGTGGTAGGACATATTATTATTATAGGCCTGTAGGTACGGGTAGGTATCATAATCTCCTTGCTTAATTCTCCCGCGAATCAGTCCTGGGTTCCGGTTTAAGTGGTATAGCTGTTATACAAGGAGATTGAAAAGTCGACCTTTATGTCTTAAGGTCTCTGGGTGTCTGGGCCTTCAGATTATAATGCATAAAGACTTGGATAATCACTTAACGCCAGGCGGGCCGCAGGTTCGATCACAGATAGTGCAATAAAATAGGTTTGTTATTAGCCAGTTTCTAGCATGAAACAAAAAGCCGCGTGGTCACCGTGTGGTTACAGGAATGTGATGAAGATTTTTTTCCTACCTATGCTGATAGCCTTCGAAGGCTTTTTCAGCTTCACCCTAACGTGTAGGTGAACTCACGGATCTCAAGCCGTGTGTGTTGCTAACGCTGACCCTAGCAAGAGAAATGTTTCGCAGGATCTACCACCGAATCGGAAACGCGACCCACTGAGAAAATCCGGCGAGAAACTCAGTGGTATGTACCTAAGGGGTTAATTTACTCGTCGAGTCCTTCATCGCAAGCGACGGATTCGGCGACGACGGTGACCAATGCTTGAAGTACCTAAAAGCACCGTTAATGAATCGGAAGGATCCGTAATGACGTGTTTAGGGCGACGTCGACAGTTTACCATTCGGTCCACAGGATCCACAGGATCGGGTATGTAATTCCAGGCGGCCACGACAAGAGGGTTTTCGTGTCGTGCCGCCTTTTCAAAGTGGCGCAATGACGCCGACTGTATATGAGATCCAGATGAAGATAGCAGAACTCAATAATACCAAAACTACAAGTAATCGGTTTCGTATATATTGCCACTTAATCTTCATCTGCAAACAAATAACACCTGAACGTAATCAAACACAAGTGACCCAATTCCCGGCTATACGGTACAAAAAATAAGTTCTTGCTACAAAAACTGAAATAGTGAGTGAGCAAGACGTATCATAATTTCCAACGGTCTTGGAACATCTAATTGAAATAAACGGTATACATCTGTATGTCTAATTGTGTAGGTAGAATCCTTTCCCCTTCCTTCACATTGGCCCGCTATACCGCGTCCAATTTGCATAAGCTCATTACGTTGTTAGAAATAAATTATTTTAATTTTCCTTGCTTTTAGTTCTTCCATTTAAAATGTTCAAAGCATTAATTCTACAAACGGTTTATGTTTATATTTGTAAAGGATACTAGTCTTTCCAGCAGCGTCGAGTCCCAGCATCAGTATTCTCATCTCCTTGTTACCGAATATCTTCGAGAGAAGCTTCCCCATGTTGACGAGCTTGCCTCAACCACACAACTGAAAGAACATAAAAGAAGGCATTTCAATAAGAGAAATAAGAGAAAAAACAAAGATAAAGTCGTCGTGGCCTAAAGGATAAGATGTCTGATGCCTTCGTGTTGAACGATGCACCGATGTTCGAATCCCAGGCGGGTACCAATTTTTCTAATTAAATACGTACTAAACAAATGTTCACGATTGACTTCCACGGTGAAGGAATAACATCGTGTAATAAAAATCAAATCCGCAAAATTATAATTTGCGTAATTACTGGTGGCAGGACCTCTTGTGAGTCCGCGCGGGTAGGTATGCGCCTAGGCATATACCCTGCCTATTTCTGCCGTGAAGCAGTAATGCGTTTCGGTTTGAAAGGTGGGGCAGCCGTTGTAACTATACTTGAGACCTTAGAAGTTATATCTCAAGGTGGGTGGCGCATTTACGTTGTAGATGTCTATGTGCTCCAGTAACCACTTAACACCAGGTCGGGTGAGAGCTCGCTCACCCATCTAGCAATAAAAAAAAGATAACAGCGTAAAAATATTAAGCAACATTGTACTGGTGTTTGTGACCTATCTGAAGCATTGTAGGTGATTAATTACGTAAATCATTTACGTTTTTACGTCTATAGCTCCAGTATTCACTTAAAAGATAAATTGTCTTACGTAATATTTATGTAGCTTTTCTTAATTCCCTTTCTTTCTTTAGGTTTAAATAAAGCAGCCTAATTTGGTTTCTCTATAGTGAATGTGTTTGGGGATCTTTATGTAAAATAATTTCCGCTAAAGTAACCAGAGATCGAGTTATTACAGGTAACGCCACACGAAAGAAAAGAGATAATTTTGTACAGAAGCCTTAGTTTCTTCATTGAAAGTAGTGACCTTCAAAAACACTACAGGGTGTGTTATTTCCAAATTCGATAAAAATATGATTCTGAAAATAAATTAGAGCTAAAAAAAGATTTTATAAAAAATAAAAAAAAATCCCTGTATTCTTCGTGTTCGCCTTCCGTACCTATTCAAAGAAGTCCATATGTATATTGAATATTATGTTGTACATGAAGCATTACGAATAGGAAACGTTCGTGAGTAGAACATCGCCATTAATACTTGTGTTGAAAGTAAGATGGCCACTGGGAATGCTTGTGCAATCACTACATTCATGTTTAGATGCAATCGCTTCTTGTCAGATCAAAACATACCTACTATAAATTTTGTAGTTTAAATTATTGAAAAATCAAATATATGACTATAATTTATCTTGGTAAATCTTGACTGATATACTTTCAGAAAGGTTCTGTGTTAAAAATTTGAATATTGAATACCGTCGTTGTCAAACCAAAATCTGCTATGTGCACTTTTTTGAGATTTTTACTTTTTGACCTTTTCGTATAGTTCACAGCCCTATCTACCGTATAAAAAAACTGGTATGTGTCTATAGCTTTAACATTTATCTATAGCTTTCATTTGATATAGTTCTTCAAATTCACCTTTATATAAAATTTTATACGAAAATGTTTTTACTCGTTAATTCAAAATAGAGTTTTTGCAAATAGCAGATTTTGGTTTGACAGCGACGATATTTAAAATTTTTAGAATTGTTGTATGTATTCAGTCTGTCAAAATATCATATTGAAAACCAGGATCTGATCTTAGATAACCTGGCCTAGATTCAACAAACTTGCAGAGTTAGCAGAAGAAAGATCTAGACTTTTGTCCCAAACGTCTTCAAAAACTTGCTTCTTGTTGAATATTATTATTTGTGTAAAGTGTATTATAATATTACAAATTATACCAAGTAACGAAGAAGTTGATAATGACGTTTTAATATTTATAATTTTAAAATTTTATTACAAATTTCGTAAAGATTCATGCTAGAATTTTCTTAATTTTTTGAGTCTATACTTATATCTATTGCAGTAAAAATCAATTTTTACGATTTAATCTCGCGTTTCTCATTGGCATTATATTATTTCAGATGTTTCGAAGATTTTTAAGGTCTCACAGAGGTCAGGACTATGTTAGGTTTTTAATTTAGATTCACGCTATTTTAATAATGTACGTAAAATTTGACTCCATTGATTTTTTTAGATATTGCTTCACCTTTTTATTGGATATATCGATAGAACGAAGCTAAAATTACGTGGAAAATTTCCATTTATATTCAATCATTCGGCAGGGGGCGTAAGTCACAGTGAGATCCGAAAGTCCCTAGCAACGAAATTATGTAGATATAATAAAATACACACAAGTACAGTTTTTATAAGGTTCAAATTACAATTTCGAACATTGCAAACGTGACTTGCTAAAGGTAACGATAACGTCAGTGATATATTGTTTATTAAATAAACATCATTACATTTGCTTAATTAATTATGAGTAACGTTGAACCATGATGTCGAACACACATTTATAAATTACTAACTGTCACCTGCGGCTTCACCCGTGTAGTGTAGGAAAGTGTGAAAGTTTATTTTCTTTCGGGATAACGTTAATTTCTGCTGACTTAAAACTATAACTTTAAAAACGTTTTTTAAAAAGTTTCTACGTGAAAGAAGCAAACAAACAAACACTTTGACGATATTTAAGTAGGAATTAGGTTTAATGCACTGTTAAACATTATTGTTTTCTGTGAAACAGCATTTTAAGATTAATACTTGTATCTCTACTTCTTAATTATTTTTTAAAAGACTTGCCTTTATGTTAACATAAACGTGTAGGTAGTTTTTTTAAAGCTGTGAACACATTCCTTCGCATCATTTAAAAAACACATACAAGGTGTTTTACGAATAAGATTTCATAAAATACAATTCAGTATTAGAAGTCATCAGCTTAATATTAAAACGATAAGGAAATTAACGAACATTCAAGTTACTTCACAACTCTCGATTTACTAAATATAGCTATTATATATATGAGATATATATACCCTCACCGATTCAAAGTTTCTTCATTCTCTTGACATTTTTTTTACTTATGAATCAAGATGATTTTTGCCAATACTAATACATAAAGCTATAATATTAATAACACTACTTTCGTATTAATTGATCCAACAATTATATTTGATACGAATACATAACATGTGTAATTGTATAATATTCAAATTCATTAAACATAATATTTTCTACACAGTTTTCATATACATACGTGTTTTTTATTTATTACATTGACGATTCATAGATATCGCTGGGTAGCAATATAGTATCGATACATAACATTTGACCGAGCAAAACTTTTTAATAATAAATTATTTACGTACATTATTTTTATACCTACTTCTATTATTATTATTAGTATTAACAAATTTATAACAAACAAAAAAAACAGACAAACAAATAAAATTTTAAAAGGTTTATGCTGGTATTCCATTTTGGAACCCTATAGGTAGTAAGAATCACCTGCCTATTACTGTCGCGAAATAATTATGTATGCCGTGTGTCCAAAAGTGGGGCACTTATTATCAATACAATTGAGATTAAGACTTGCTTTTTCAAGGCAAACCACAGACAATTATACTGTTGTTTGTACATATATTTATGGTATGGTTTGAAGTTTAGTAGCAACTTAAACCAGCCGTGCCCTCAGTTCATGTGACTGTTTGCAGATAAAAAAATATAATTCTCTTTTTTTATTGTTCTCATATGTGTGGACGAGCCCACGGCCTAACTAATTTTAATTGGTTACCGGAGCCCATAGACATATACAACGTATATACCGACACCCACCTAAGATATGAGTTCTAAGGTCTCAGTTTTTACAGTACAACGGCTGCCCCACCTTTGAAACAGAAGCGCGTACTGCTTCACTGCAGATATAGACAGGATGATAGTACCTAGCCGTATAGGCTCACAAGACGCCCTACCACCAGTAATTACGCAAATTATAATTTTATGGGTTTGATTTTTAGTACACGACCTTATTCCTTCATCGTGGAGGTCAATCGCGAGCATTTGTTTCATCAACACACTCTCCCATTTAGTTTACCATCCTGCTTTGGCGTTTACTCTATAGTTCAGTTTATCGTGTTTGTTTCTTATGTAGCCTGGCATTCTGAGTACCAAATAAAGGTTTTTTTTGGCAGAAGGATCATTGTACCTATTCGTGCGGAGTTGCAAGACGTCCTACCACCAGTAATTACGCAAATTTGAATTTTGCGGGATCGATTTTTATTACATGATGCTATTCCTTCACCGTGGAAGTCAATCGTGAAAATTTGTTATTACGTAGTAGTAGTGTAGTACGTATTTGATTAGAAAAATTGGTAACTGCCTGAGAAATTAGAACACCTTAGCATCGAAAACACCTCGCGTCTTACCTGTTAGACCTTCAAACTTCAAACAGGCTTCTTTTCGAATATTTACAGAATAACTAGCTGACCCGGCAAACATTGTTTTGCCATATATAAGATTTCTAGGGAATTTGTAGTGTAGAAAAAAAACCGAACTTATTGTAAGTGTGTTAGGATGTGGTAAATGAGTGAAAGAGGTATGTAGTGCTGTGAACGATGAGGGAATATATAATAAAAATAACAAAACCTCATTCAACCACATAATACCTCATTATAACAAAAAAAAGTATGTCCAAATAAAAAAAAAATATGTTAGGGGTGGACAACCCTACTCAATTAGGGGTATGAAAAATAGATAGTAGCCGATTCTCAGGCTTACTGAATATGCATAAAAATTTCATGAGAATCGGTCAAGCGGTTTCGGAGGAGTATGGAAACGAACAATGTTACACTCGAATTTTATATATTAGATAATATTTTGATAGATGCTCCCGGTGTGTCTACGGGCCTTCTTCTCGTAGCGTGTACTGGCTCAAAACGCGTACCCATCAAATATTGAAAAACGACTTTGTTCTTTATATATTTATCGACATCGTCGTAAAATGGGACGTTGGTGCTTTTGATGTTATTACATAATAATTTGTTGGCGTGTTCCAATTAAGGCGTTACGTCTTGGAAATTACAACCTTATTAAATGAGAAACGAAAATACTGAAAATGTACTTGCGCTTTTCGTCAATAGCAATATAAAATACATCTATAAAATTATTATATAATATGTAGTTACGTCATCAGTAGATACTCACGATATAATTAGCGAAAATTATGTTAATACAAAAGTGGGTGATGTTAGTGAAACGAATTAATTTATTAATTTATGAATAATCGGGTAGGGGTGAAAATTAAATTGAAATATTCGAAAGATAATTAACACGATAATACGCGAATAAATATTGCATATTCAACGGTCCTAAGCTAAAATTTGCTTGCGTTGTTAATAAATGGTGAAACATGTGTGTGTCCTTTATACAGATGGCTTAAGGTCGATAATTGAAGAGAAACGACACAATGTAACAACTATTTCAAACTACTGCTGTCATCAATAGACGACGAAGCAAAATTATAGCATACTAGTGGTGCCGCAGTAGTCGAAATTCGACTATATAATTCTATAATATAATTACAGATTTCGCCAAAACTACACTATAGATAAATAATATTAAAGACAAACAATATTCATCTATTCTCAATTTGACCACAGACTTTAAACAATAAAAAAAGTTTGATAACTGACAAGAAACAAAGAGTATAATATTTTTAAATGATGTGTTGTGTCAAATACATGGTAGTGTGTGTAATGTTTTATTTATTGATATAATGTATTTTTTGTACATAATGAAAAATTAGCAGCCTGCACTCATTCTCTATATAAACTATAAGTGTGGGAAATTTTACGCTCATCTGTCCGCGCAATTTTCGTAAAAAGGGGTACAAAGTTTTTGCTTCATGTATTAATGATTAAGATATGTATGTATTGCCTTCTTCTCTAACGTTTAGAGCCCATATTCAGCTTATTTACATATAATAAAAATCATATTTTTTGTTGTTATTTTATGTATTTGTGCAACTTTTCTTTTGCGTTTAGACAAACATATCTATGAATGAATTTCAGAACAGAGGCTAAAGGGTTATTTCATTTCCTGGATGTTTTAATGCGCTTTCTTTGAAAAAAAGGCAAGGCAGCCCAGATCCCGAATGCCAAATAATTTCCTGGTGGAACTATCTGATCCACTTTCACAGCAATTGTACGCTTATGGTTCTAGCGTTAGTTAATAACTCAGGTCACCGTAAACGCCGAACTTGTAGAAGATTTCGAAGCGACCATCACCCTGCTGAGTTTCTAGCTAATCTACACTCGGGTGCAATGAAATCGCACATCAGTAAATTTTTTGAAAAATATTATTTACTTCTTTTAATTTAAAAAAATACATATATTTTTTAACATAGGGTTAAAGGTTAGTTCAATACCTATTCAATGATACCATATAAGTGGAGATAAGGTTACTTTCTTGAGGAAAATAAAATACAACAACAATTTAATCTTTATTACAAAATGATTACTCAACTAAACCGTTTAAAATTTGGGGATTATTAAAAAAAAAAAGACAAAAAATACTGAAAAATCATTTATTAGTAACAAGTATTGCCCCCTCTTGCCCGAATTACAGCTTCACACCGATTCCCCATCGACTCTATCAAGTTTCTGATAAAGTTTTGTGGCATGGCGTCCCATTCCTCTTTGAGCGCATTTTGTAGCTCCTGGAGATTAGCTGGAGCACTATTTCGACCTCTAATTTTTCTTTTTAATTCGTCCCACAAGTGTTCAATCGGATTAAAGTCCGGGCTCCGAGCTGGCCACTCCATCACGGGTACATTTACTTCTTGTAAGTATTGTCTCACAGTGATGCAACATTGGGAAAATCGCTCTGAGCGCCTTCTGTAGACCCTTCCACGTCTATCATTATCATGAAGACACATTCTGGACTCGTCTGAGAACAGGACTGCTTTCCACTGGTCGGCTGTCCAGTTGACGTGTTCTTGTGCAAATCGAAAACGAGCCAGGCGGTGAGCTGGCGTCAATTTAGGGCCATTTGCTGGTCTATGCGCAGTCAAACCACCTTCGGCAAGTCTCCTTCTGACTGTCCACCTGCTGACTACCACTTCACGCACCTGTTGAAGCTGCTGTGCAAGTTCAACGGCAGTCAAACGACGATTTCGCAACGCTGTCGTTACAAGAAATCTGTTGTCGCGCTGTGTTGTAGCTCTTGCTCGACCAGATCCTCGTCACCTTCCAAAGCCACCAGTCTCCCGATAGCGCGGGTACACACGACGAACTGAATATCGGCTGATATTCAGTTGTCGAGCTACAGCACTCTGGTTCTGGCTCGCTTCAATTAGAGCGACGACTTGAGCGGCTTTTTCCGGAGTAGTATCCATCTTTTTCAGACAAATGCAATTGGAGTCACTAGAGGTCTTATCAGGTTAAGCGTTGGCTTGCAACTGACGAGGTTTTTTTTTTTTTTTTTCCTACCTAAGCTGAGAGCCTTGAGAGGCTATTTCAGCGTAACCCTAACGTTTGTAGGTGAGCTCACGGGGCTCAAACCTGATGACGTTGCTAACACGAACCCTAGCAAGAGCCGTACTTCGCAGAATCTACCACCGGATCGGAAACGCGACCCACTGAGAAGATCCGGCGAGAAACTCAGTGGGCTGTGTCTGGGAGTTAACTTACTCGTCGAGCCCTTCGTCGCAAGCGACGGGTTCGACGAGAACGGTGACCGGTGCTTGAAGTACCTAGAAGCACCGTTAGTGGATCGGGAGGATCCGATATGACGTGTTTTGGGCGACGTCGACTGCTTTCCATTCTGTCCGCAGGATCGGGAATGTAGTTACCGGCGGCCACGATGAGAGGGTTCTCGTGTCGTGCCGCTTTGGTCTTACAAACTGCAGTGAGTTGAGGGAGCAATTTTTGGAGTTTGCTGTTGTCGTTTTGTTTCAGCAGGCAGGTAAACTTATCATGTCTTTTGAATAGGTATTGAACTCTCCTTTAACCTTATGTTAAAAAATATATGTATTTTTTTAAATAAAAAGATGTAAATAATATTTTTCAAAAAATGTACAGATGTGCGATTTCATTGCACCCGAGTGTATTTAGCGGGTCGCGACTTCGTTTCGGTGGTAGACGCATTCGTGAGTCAGCTGCCCTTGAGCTGTTAGGCCCCTTTGGAGGGGCTCAGACATCTGTCATCAAGGTAGCTGTTATAAAGTAAAACCCCTCTGAACTGAGCTCAAGCTTACCCACCGCTCTAAGCGTAACTGGAACGGTCTCCGGGTCAACAATAATATAAGTCAAATTTGTTTAACAAAAAACCCCGACCGGGAATTGAACCGGGTCACCATAACACAACAGTCACGATCACTAATTACTAGACTAAAGTGGCGATGTCTGTTTACCGCCGTCCTTTGTTCTTATCAAATAACGACCAGTTTTATTACACAGTTTGGCAACGTAGTCATGTTTAATATTAATAAGCTTTTATTAGGTTCAGACGTATGTATGTTTGTAACGAAATCTTTGAACATGATTTTGACTCCCTTCAAAACGTCGGATTAACTCGAAAGGTATACTTATTAAGGACCGATGACAATTCAATATTTAAAAAACAATTGAAAAAATTGAAATTCAACTAAAAAATAAATAATAGGTTAAAAAAACTAACAAAATACGTTTTTATAGAGTTTTACACTATTTTTAATTCAAATTTATTAAAATTTATTTTCTATTTTTTAGTTGGATTTTCCATAAAAGCGTATTTTGTTAGATTTTTTAAACTATTATTTTTTTAATAAGTGAATTTTTGCATCTTGATTTAAACATAGTTAAATGAGCATTAAGCTATTGGGGACCAACTGAGCAATTCGATCGAGTTTCAAGGGTGACACGCACCCGGAATTATAATACACCTGGAACTGGGGGCAAGACCTCTTTTGAGTTCTCACGGGTAGGTATCACCACCCTGCCTATTTCTGCCGTGAAGCATTAATGCATTTCGGTTTGAAGGGTGGGGCAGCCGTTGTAACTATACTGAGACTTTAGAACTTATCTCAAGGTGGGTGGCGGCCTTTACGTTGTAAATGTTCATGGGCTCCAGGAACCACTTATCACCAGGTGGGCTGTGAGCTCGCCCACACATTAAAAGCAATAAAAAAAAAAACTTAGATCTCACGCCTCAAAGTGAACGCGATTCACGTTTTGATGTTTGAATAAGTTGTGCTGATCATTTGATATCTGGTCGTTTGTCAGCAGCTCGTCTCCACGCCGACAGTTTAACAAAGAAGAACATGCATAAACATCGGATACATTCATATTATGATTGTACGAGACAGTAAATACCCTTGTTTGAGGTAACACCCGGGCCTTTACGACGCACTTATCGCAACAAAAACTATTCTCGGACCATTGATTTTTAGTTAATAGGAAACTGTATAGGGTCGCGTTTTGTCCACATAAAGAAAATCTCCCGTTTCCATCCTGGATGATGACACAGCAAATATTTCGATTGTACCGAATGTTATTGTTCGGCACTTGTATATATGCAAACCTATCTTGAAAATGTCGTTAGCGAGATTCAGGCGTCTATGAAATATTCAGGGTTCTGTGATAGTTATAGCTACTAGTACCAGTACCAGCTACATTAAACGCTTTTATTCTTAAGAACGGAAGAATACTATAAATATCTTTTCTTTTTTTTTTATTGCCCTTGTAGGCTGACGAGCATACGGCCCACCTGATGGTGAGTGGTTACCGTCGCCCATGGACTTCAGCAATGCCAGGGGCAGAGTCAAGCCGCTGCCTAAACTCGTGATCAAAATCATGATGAACTAAAATCATGATCAATTGATTCCGACTGAAAAATGGTGTCCGATATTTCGAAGTAGTGCTCCATAATGAATTTAAATATATATAGAGAATATTTTTGGGGCACCGACTTTCTTGGGATCGTATAAAATATTTTTAAAATATTTGTATGTTTTAATCGGAGTAGCATGATAAAAAAAAATATATATATATATATAAGCAATCATATTAAATCAATATCAAAGTGGATTAATAATGTACAAACCAAGACCGACGGCTGAACTGACTGACAATGACATTTGGTGCGCTAAATATGGCGGATTTTCGGCCTCATTAGGTATTTACGTATATTCATGTTTCACTTTATGTACGCGCTGAAATACTGTTATATTGTTTTTCTGCGAGTTACAGTGCTGAGTAAGAACGAGATAGATATATGTTTATGTATGTGCCTTCAAAATGGGTGCTATTTATATAAGCAATTGTACGTATAGAACAATATGTCGCGTCCCTACTATATAGGTTTATGCATTAAATCCGCCTCTATACTGTCAAGTATAGAAAGTTATAAATAAAATAAAGTTAATACGAAACAGAAGTACCAACGTTATCAGTCCTTAACATATAGCTTCATTAACTACATAGATGTTTCTTGATAACTTAAAAATCTTTTTATATTTTGAAATTGGTGAAACCCGATAACGCCCAACTGTGATTATCTCTGATTCTATGAAAAGTATCATCTCATAAAACTACTACCAGTTGAAGCGAAAATAGTGATGTGTAAAAGTAGACAAAATCAGCAAGTAACCTAGGTAGTGGTGGGCAGTTTAATCGATGAAGAAAGAAATTCGAACGAGTCCGCGCACTCGTAAAACAACGTAAAATTGTGCCACCGAAGATGAGAGACATAAATGAAAGAGATAAAAGAAATGTGCTTGATTCGAATTTTGATAAATCGATTTGAATTTTCTTTTCGGACAATTGCTTTTCTTGATTAATTTCAAATCGTAAATAAAGCAGTCGAAAGGTAGGGTACACGCTATAATCCAGACAATGTTGCCTGCCTGAAACTTGCTACATAAGTAGTAGGTGAACCGACACTGAAATAAATGCTAATATCCCAACCTCAAACAGTACTTCAACTAAAAAAATGTTAAATTGCTTTGTGGATGGCGAGACGTATTTTCTGTCTACTTGTTCTATGTAGGTAGTTACAGCTACCCACGCGAAATCAGTAGATAGATAGCCTATGTTAGCATGATATAGAGTCGAATCCTTTGCATTAAAGCGTCTGATTTTCACGTTGACGATATTATAAAACCAATATCGAACTTTGTAACGATTCAACGGTAGGCAGCAGGTTGGCTCTGCTTCTCGCATTGTGAGTAAGTAAGCACTCACCCACTCAGGTGGGCCGTATGCTCGTCTGTCTACAAGGACAATAAAAAAAATGCTCGCCATCCGTTAAATTTTTCTCAATATACTCATTTGTCTCTTGACGAATTTGACGGTACTATTTAATGCCCTATTGTAGTAGAATTTAGCCTACGTGACATGGTGTTAACACCCAATAACTAGATTGTCCAAAATTTCAAAATAATATGACAAAAATATAAATACATAAAATGTATTCTCTATAACATCTTTGATTATTTAAAAATATTTCCCTGTGTTCGAACGATGATGAGATATTATTATTGTTTTGTATAATTTATAATCACGTAATCAGCTTACGCAACGGGAAACAGTGTCGCGATATACGCAATATAATCGTACGGAATATAATCGTAAATATAATGTAATTTGCGAATGTTTTAAAAATACCAATATGGTAGGTTACACGGTAGGCTTTGACGTTTCGTAATTTAAAAAAATTAACATGTCAAATCGCCATGTTACACTCGCTGCGGGCACTGCGTCATAGGCCTTTTGACTAAACGCGCTGAAGATTTCATGGTCTTACACGACCAGGAGAGCGATGTTAAATGCTTATTGAAGCCCATTCTCAGCATACGATGCCTTGAATTCGACGAGGTAATTGATATGTAGTATGTACAGCGACGTATTTTAAGATTCAGCGCCCTAGGCCTATAGGGTTTTCCGCTGGTTTATAGAAATGAATGGAAAAAAAAACTGAATTATATAATAAATTTTTGTGTTGTGTTGTGATCTGAGAATCATTTTAAAGAATAAAAATACTAAAATACTGAAGTATATCTTGCAATCAAACGATTTTTTTAACTAGGTAGGATTTTATTTTATTTTGAGGTTAATAAAAAACAAAAATGAAAGCGAGGTGGTGAGGTTTGTTCCGCCCCTCGCAGCCAACCGCTAAGGTAAATACGCCCAATCAAACTCGTATCTTTTGATCATAGACTCATCAATGTTCAAAATAGTCATTTATTTCCACATAACACATGCTAAATAAGGTAAGTCTAATGGCGATCAATTATCAATTTACATTTGGTTGGAGCCAACAAAAATACTATTGATGATGAAACACATCCGCTAGTTACGAATCCAAGGGGGTCGGTCGCCCTTCTATTTCCGTCAGGTCAACGCTTAGGGCGTTAACCATTTCCACGCCATTTCCCTTATGAAGGCAATTGCGCGGCTGATAAACATTAACTTCGGCCGCTTCTCCCCGAGATAGGGGACATACGAATAGTTGGGACGGTAAATAAATGAGTTTTAAACATAGAGCAGGTTAGATTCTCGAACACAGACATATCTGAAACCAAATAATAGGTACAAGTTTGCTATTAAATATTACGTTTTATAAAGTTTCTTTGGTTAGCTGTGTTTTCCTTGCTGCAACCTTGTGTCCACAAAGAACAACTTGCCTCGTAAAATTGTATGATACCTAATTTATGTCATATTTACAAAGACCGAATTCAATATTAAAAGACAGTTACTTGTTCTAAAAGTTACGACAAAAAAGTTTACATTTAATGTTGCCAATTTACAAAATCTACCTGGAGAATATATCATGAATACCTGGAAAATATAATAGTATAGTGTAGTCTAATTTTAGCGACTTCTCAGTAATGAATATTCAATAAGAAAAAAACAAAAAATTACATATTGCTTTATTTTCCATCGTTTGCCTTGCATACAATACAATAGCAATAAAGAAACTACAATACGAAGAACGAGGAATTAAAAAGAAAATTGGCTGAACTTGTGACATAAATATTAGTAACACAATTGTAGAATCAACAGTTTGTTTTATTAACTTCAAAAATGAATAAGGTTATATACCTCTATAACCCTTGTCCTTGAGAGTATTCCCAATGCGGATATTACTACTACTTCCACGAGTACACGCATTACACCCGCTGCGTATTGGATAGGCGCCAATTACGTAAATAATTTTCTCTAAATTCATTCATAGGGCGTACTGAACGTGTCCAGTTTTTACTGGTGGTAGGACGCCTTGTGAGTCCGCACGGGTAGGTAACACCACCCTGGCTAATTCTGCCGTTAAGTAGTAATGCGTTTCGGTTTAAATGGTGGCAGCCGTTGTACTGTAGAAACTGAGACCTTAGAACTCATATCTCAAGTTAGGTGGTGGCATTTACGTTGTAGATGTCTATGGGCTCCGGTAACCACTCAACACCAGGAGTCTAAGCAATAAATCATACGGTAACAGATTTCGAGCAACTCCACTATCTAAATATGACAAATTTCGAATCAATCAATCTCGTATGAGTTGCTAATAGCGGTCATAAAACTGACGCTGTTTTACGTACTGTATATAAAATGATGTCAGTAGTTGCAAAACCGGATTGCATCACTCACTACACGGCAAATGAGACTGATTCATCGGGCGATACAACAAAACAACACAAAAACAAATCTAGGCAAATTGTTAAACACGATTGATTGTTGTGTAAAGCAGGATTGGATGAGTGCCAGTACAGAGATCTGCCTTGCGGGCATTAAAGCTAATTGATGTGAAAAATACCACAAGATTAGACAAAAAAAAAACTTTGTTTGCTTTTCGGTATTTTAAGGAACGTAAACTTTCTTAAGTATACATACTAATTACACGATAGAGTGGCCATTATTTAATTCCCAATTAAACGTTAAACATTATGATTGGTGAAAAAATTGTTTCGATAATTATCTATATTTAAAAGATAATAAATTCATATAGTTTTGATGAAAAACCGAAAGAATACAATCTCTACAATAAGAAAGTACCTAATATGCACAGCGTCTACTAACACAAATTTTATGTAGGCTAGGTAAAAGTACATTCATAATATCGTGACCGCCGCCGCAACTTGTTCCTAACGGTTTTCGGATTCTTATTTTATCGATACTTAAACTCTTAATGGAGACTAAACCGCCGAGAGGTTTCTATAAGAATGGTACTGATTACCAGGAGATATTTTTACCAGAAAAAAAATTCGGTTTTGATTGACGAATATTTTTGAAAAAACTGGTGTCTTTAGATGTACTAGTCACGTAGAAAGAAAGCAGTATAAGATAATAACATAGCCACAAATGTAACGTAAATTCGAGCTTATTTTTTTGAAGTTCCTTATGGGACGATGCGGGGGCGTACCCTAACCGGGAAAAAACGTCCGTAACGTAAGATTTTTATTAGTAATGCTCACAGTGTTACGACTTAACTTTGTAATAACGTACAAAATATAACATATTTTTATTATATATTTTTTATAAAACACTGTGAATAAAATAAAGTTGATAACTTTGTAGTTTTTTTTTTATCAATAAAAAAATCATAATAGAAAATGTACACTCGAATAATTATTTTCTTTATACCTCGAATAGAACTTAAAATTAATATTTTTATAATATCCTATCCGGTGTCCCACGACCCCACACATCTGTTTTTCATTTATCTATAGGGCCAAACTCGATAAACGATAAAGGTGCACTATAGAATAAAACTTCGTTTAAACAAACTCAGATTCGGCTATTTCACAAAACTCACGAACGAAACGTAGATTCATTGAATAAAACTGATTGTAGACCACTAACGAAGCGGAACTGCGCCAACGGTGTTTGTCCGAGCGCTGTCCATTAATACGAGCTCTAAAAATAAAAGATTTTAGGATATTCGGTAAAATTTTGCAAATCATTCCATTCGCTAGCTTCAAAAAACAAATCAGCCACACAGAATAAAATCGCCATTTTTAAATAAGTATTTTTTTTATTGCTTAGATGGGTGGACGAGCTCACAGCCCACCTGGTATTAGTGATTACTGGAGCCCATAAACATCTACAACGTAAATGCGCCACCCATCTTGAGATATAAGTTCTAAGGTCTCAGTATAATTACAACGGCTGCCCCGCCCTTCAAACCGAAACGCATGGGTGGACGAGCTCACAGCCCGCCTGGTATTAAGTGGTTACTGGAGCCCATAGACATCTACAACGTAAATGTGCCACCCATCTTGAGACATAAGTTCTAAGGTCTCAGTATAATTACAACGGCTGCCCCACCCTTCAAACCGAAACGCATTACTGCTTCACGGCAGAAATAGGCAGGGTGGTACCTACCCGTGCGGACTAACAAGAGGTCCTACCACCAGTAAACAACAACTAGTATTCTTGTGCCCTCTTTTTTTAATTATCCCCTTTTTTTTTTTTTTTTTTATTATTATTGTTAATAACCGCACGCCCAGGGGCGCTTTATCAATTATTTCTCCCTTTACACGTTCGAAAATCATTTGATACGAAACGACATTGTCAACCGGGTAGCGTCAGTATGCGCTATACTACTAAATAATTTCACTAGAGAAACATATCGTTCTTATATGTTTCTAATTCTTAAATAGCTCTTGATAAGCATCAAGACATTGACGAAGACTAAAAAAGGTCTAATTGTTTAATAAGTTTAACATCGCAATAAAGAACGGGATAACTTTTACTTTCCAATTTTGCTACGAAAACTTTACATAACGCGGCTGAATGTAACTTGAATACACGTGACGTCATTTGGGGTCAAAAAACTGCGAGCTAACCATTTATTAAAATCTACATACAAACAACACACATCGATAAACCACATTTGGTGGCATGTGTTGTTATCGTTGTTTTGGTTGATGTGAAGAAATATTTAGAATGTTTAGAAGAATTCTTACATTTTGTTTGGTATTGGTAGACTTTTTCAAGCAAATTTGAATAACCCAAAAAACTAAATTGTCTTCTATACTATATATAATATAATATAATAATATTATAAAGAGGAAAGATTTGTTTGTTTGTTTGTTTGTTTCGAATAGGCTCCGAAACTACTGGACCGATTTGAAAAATTCTTTTTCCATTAGAAACCGACATTGTCCCTGATGAACATAGGCTACTTTTTAAAAAAAAAAAAATATTTTATTTTTTTGGTTTCAAGTGTGTTTTAATGTTTCCGAAGCGAAGCGAGGGCGGGTCGCTAGTTTGGTCATATAATTCTTCTATCACTTTAACCGACAGAGTTTTTTTTTCCATCTTACGTAATCCAACAACTAACGTACAGACGACACGACGATTTGTCAAACTTTCAACTTTATAGCTAAAAGCGAGTTACGTGAAGTTAGGCTTTTCCCGACACATTAAACTAGTTGAGAATTAAGTGAGCGCGGCTATCGTGAAAGTTAGCAGAACAGTGTAACATGATGTCCAGAAAACTTTTAATTAACAATGGATTTTCCGTTTGGACGACGTGTTTTTATTACTTTCCCAATTCAATTATCCTCTTACATACAGCTAACCGATGTCTATAATGAGATTTATTGCAATCTAGTGCAGGAAGACTGGGGATGCCGGACACAACCCGATCGTGAATCAAAGTATTTTGGGATACATGTAGATTTTATGCTACCTATTCTGGTGATATTTGAAGTTTTTTTTTATTGCCCTTGTAGGCAGACGAGCACACAGCCCACCTGATGGTGAGTGGTTACCGTCGCCCGTGGACTTCAGTAATGCCAGAGGCAGAGCCAAGCCGCTGCCTACCGCTAAGTTAATAAAAATTCCTTCAACTTTCCAAAGTGGATGTTAAATGCTTTTTTTTTAATGCTAAAAATCTAACAAGCCATACTATAGCAGTGCCGTGAACAGTCTAATTTACCATGTATGCGTCGGTCGTCGGTTGTATTAATGGAAGTACACAATATACAGTTGTCAATTTAATTATGTAATGCAAAAACAAGTTTGTATATTGTTATCTCCATGTATCGTCACCCATGAGCCTTGTCCATCTAAAGGTTATCTAGAAGACGTAACTTTTTGTTAATATACCACTCTTTACTCATGTTAGGATTTTCTATTCAATATTATGGGCCGCTCTGCTAGATTTCATTACGAATGTTGAAAGTATTAAAGTGGATTTTGAATTCTCATTTGCCGAATTACATTTTTCCTTTTTTTTCATAAAATACAAACGAATTTAATTATTATTATGACACTATTAAAATGTAATTCTGGAAGAATTTCAATTTGATTTTAAATTTGAAATTAAAGCTAAACTTAAATTTAAATTCTAATTTTAAATTAAGCTCTCAAGTCTAATTTAAATTTAAAATTAGAATTTAAATCAGACTTAGAATTGTCGAGAAGTTGTGGACGCGTTTTATCTGCAAACATGACTAATGACTGCGATTGTATGTCTCCGTCTGGGGAGATCTAGGGGGCATCAACATAGAAAATTATCGAACGATTCATGAGCGATACGCTTAAATACAAACATTTAGAAAAATATAAATAGGTAATAAATAGTATTTTCTGGAATTTTCACGAGTCATAGATATAATTAAAACTATTTTTACGCTTTAAAAAGCTGAGATTAAATGTAATTTAAATTATAAATAAATAATACTGACCTCGGCTGATAAGAGGTAATTCACACGCTTCCAACAAACAAATTTGAAAAGCGCTATATCAAAATGAGAGTGTGCGAAAAATACTTGAATGGCATTAGAAACTTTTTCAGTATTGTTGTCCTGAGACGTCTTTTTTAACAATAAATTCTGATACAACAAAAATGTAACGAATTGAATAAATTTGCATTATTTGTTTGGAGTTTATAAACGACTTCAAATCGTTGCTGTACTTAATTATTTGCGTAGATCGGCGGACGAGCTTGTGACCAATTGAGATGATATTAGGCGGATACCGGAGTTCGTAGACACCAGAATACTAAACTGCACCTTGAGATATATTAGATGTAAGCAGCCACGACGCTGCTCCTCCCAAGCAGAGCAGATTACGAGCTTCCACTCACCTTATTCTGGTCGCTACAAATCTATCTAATCAATGAGCTATGCTTTCTAGAACAAACTAGAACTAAAAAAAAGTTTTGAAAAAGTGGTATCCATTTTTCGGTTAAAGTTACTGAAGCTCTTCTACGTCTCCTAAGTCGCTGTTTCTAGTTATTTATTGACATTGTGGGCTAATGAGCTTACGGCCTGCTTGATGGTAAGTAGTCAACGTCGCTCTTGAACTACAGCAATGCCAGGGGCAGAAAACTAAGCCGACACCTATTACACTTTTCTGTTTATGAACCAAGTGCTAAAAATCCATTACTGATAAACTCTTCTAACGAGATCCTCTTATTCTCATCATCGTTTTACAGGAAAAAACACACTATGATCCTGTAACTTAAATTTTATATCAGTTTTATCGTCTTCTTGTCTCTCGATTAGAGCGCACATCATGATATTATGTTGCTTAGAACCGTATGCATTTAAACACAATATTAGTCTCACGACGCACATACCTGAACGTCTCAATTACGTACTTTTAAAAAACGATTTTCATGTTCTGTAGTGATAATATTCGGTAAATTGTGTAAAGCCTAATTTTTGCTAACGAGAGATTTCTGGTGGCCTTTCTAGTTTCACTAGGGCAAGTGGGCAAGCAAAGGCTCAGACAAGAGTGGTGAGGTTTGCCAACAGCTGCCTGAGCGCCCCCAAAGATCTAACGACTCAAGAGCAGCTGATTCACGAATAAATCTACTACCTAATCGAAATCACGACCCGCTGAGAAGATTCGACGAGAAACTCAGCGGACTGATGTTTAGGTTAGGAGAAACCCTCCCTGGATTGCCAACAACAACTGAACCAAGTTTCATAACAATCAAATAAACTGTTAAGAAACAAAGCATAGAGTTTATTTTTATTTATATACATAATTCTAATTTGGGGCCGTGTGATTTGTCTTAGATTTTTATTTATTTCGACTTCGATATAAAAAAAATCAACCCGGCAATCAAGAGCGGTTCGAACCGGCTTTCAGACTTGCAAGACATTGAAACGGGAGGATCAGACGTACACGCCCGTCGCCCACGGATTACGTAATCATAGTAAAGGTATTTGTGTCACGTTCTCCGTGCCTAGGGGATAGCACAATATAAACTTTATCGTGAACGTAACTCTACTATGAACGCACCTGCTTCTGTGGACTATGGATGTTCGTGTTATTCACGCCGGGGACGATAAGATAACGAACGTATGAATGAAGGTGGTATTTAGATTATTTATAAAGCAGACATTATTGATATAGCATACTTTATCACTGATTCGATTAATGACCTTCAATTAGTTGTGTATAGGATTGATTTATTTATTTATTGCTATGGTACTTTATTGCCACCACCCTGCCTATTTCTGCCGTGAAGCAGTAATGCGTTTCGGTTTGAAAGGTTGGGCAGCCGTTGTAACTATACTGAGACCGTACAATTTCTCAAGGTAGGTGGCGGCATTTACGTTGAAGTTGAGTTCCGGCAACCACTTAACACCAGGTGGGTCGTGAGCTCGCCCACCCAACTAAGCAATAAACCCTGAATTCGGAAACCAAGACAGATTAGTGAAGACTGCGGGGTTGCCGCAAACTTCTAAGCGCCGCAGGATGTGAACGACTATCCGTTGATTTTCTCTTGGTCCAAAAAGGGTTATTTGACGTTTCTCTTAGGCGAGGTCTAATTTTACGACAGTTTTCAGGACCGTCTGACAAATTTACATTTGTCGATGTAAATTTAACGTGAATTGTGTTCATGAGAGATCAAGGTTAGTAGTGACCTACCAAAATTATAATAATTTGATAATGATTAACTTTTGCGTAAAGGCAATTTGCTAATTTTTCTGTAAACTAAAAACAAAAAGTTGAAAATTTTAGATTATATTAATTAAATTCAACATAATATCGAACAATGCGTGTCGTCAGATTCCGCAATGTGGGAACTCACACGTGTAACTATGTAAGATTAAATTATTATTAACAAGCGTGACACTCAATAAATTCGTTTCGTTACTGGGTAGGTACATACATAATTGACTCATTACAACAATCCGAATTAATTTTGTTTAAGGCAATTTATCCGCAAACTAGCGGATGTAGTTGGATGCTGATTCGAGGAATATTGTGATAAACTACGTTACGCGGAATTAATGGCAATGATTTAGCGCCGCAGATTGGCAGAAGAACTGGTATTTGGACCTCTTGTGAGTCCGCACGGTTAGGTACCACCACCCCGCCTATTTCTGCCGTGAAGCATTAAAGCGTTTCGGTTTGAAGGGTGGGGCGGCCGTTGTAACTATACGTTAAGACCTTAGAATTCATATCTCAAGGTGGGTGGCGGGATTTAAGATGTAGATGTCTATGGGCTCCGGTAACCATTTAACACTAGATGGGTTGTGAACTCATCTATGCAATAAAAAAAGAAACTTAAGGTTCCTTTGGCGACAAATTGTTACAACGGCCCCCTCCATCCACAAACCAGACCGCAACGCGTATGCCACCACCCAGCTTGAGACATGAGGTCGTAGTCTCAATTCTACTGTATCACCCTTTTCCAGTTATTCGATTTCAAAGTTACGCATGATATTCGTTTTACATTTCAACTTTTATTCGTAGTTTTATTTCTCGTCTATAAATCTATTCACATATTATTCACGAAAAGTTCGATAAACAAAATATATTCCATTTGACTATATCAGACTGAAAAAATACATTTTTTTATCCAAAAAAGTCCAAAGGGAATCAATCCGTCAAACGCTTTCAAACTTCGCCTTAGCTTTGTGAATATATTTAAAGCTTGTTTAGTAAGACTTTTTTTTATTTTATTTTTACAAATTACCATTACTAGTGTTCGATATTAGGAGAACAACGATCCAATTATATAAATTCGGTCATAATTACTATCAGGTAATTCATTTTATGTATTATAGGTACCTACATAAATAATAGCATTTTACATTTTCTCAAATATGCCAACGTTTTTTTTTGTTTTTTTTTAGAAAGGCGAGAGAAAAAAATCTGTTACCAAGTAATAATTACTGATAAGCTTCGTCAATACCTATGAAAAAAACTGTTGATAATTAGTTGATAGTTGGTAATTAGCTGTTTTTTTTTATTTATTTTTGGTTGAATCAATCGAGTGCAATCAAAGATTACACTGTACATTCTTTATAACAGTGCCTGTGAATAGACACTATATAAATACATTTTCAAATTGCTAGTACACATTACGGGAAGGGGATGTTACTCTCGTCCAATCAATTTTGTGTGTATACCGATGACACAGTATGCAGAACGTTTTTAATAAACCACTTTAGGACTAATAAGAAAAAAAAGTCACTCAACTACCTAAATATGGATATATGTATATAAACATATGCATGTATTATAATAAAATGAAACCCGCACAATTTATAGATTTGCGTATTTACTATGTCGGTCTCTTTGTGAACCCGCACAGTTTCAAATACGCATTATCAACACAGCCTATCATCAAGCGTTTTTATATCTAAACGTTTATTTTCATAAGCAGCAGTTCCAACATATTTTATGGCCTATAGAAATGCTTTAAAAGAATAATCTTCTAGTTCTCTGCCCCTATCTACGCAAGCCTCACATAGTACCTACGTATTTATGTTTTAATGTGAAACTAGTCTCTCTCTCTCTTCGATCGGTCCCTCACTGCTGAGGATCGTGACTCCGTCCGATTTCGTCATCCAACTGTCTCCATCGATCCCGCCCTGCAGCCTGTGAAACTAGTATTTGTTCGAAAAATTTGAAACTGCTCTAAGATGTTAAATTTTATATATGCGCATCACCAGAGTCGAACAATAGGTAGCTATGTACTTGCACAACACCAAGCGTCATACGTCAAAATCCAATATTTGCACGATCTTTCTACAAAACAAAATATTACTTCGTAAAAACAATTCCTTTTGTTATTGGCAAAACCTGATAAAGCTGCGATTAGATCGATAGGTATTTCGTGTCGTGAACGCCAGAGTGTAGGCAGACCACGAAACTTTGTATGCCGTCTAGAATTCCAATGCGGTTGTGGAAACTCGACGGACAACATTAGTTGTGCAGTTGAAACAACAAGAGTTTAATTCGTGAAGTTTACATACAAGCTTCTGTCGGTTCTAAGACTCAAGCTCCCAACGGTCCTACGTTATCTATATATTAATACGTGAAGCAAAAACTTTGTACCCCTTTTTACGAAAATTGCGCGGACGGAGGAGTATGAAATTTTCCACACATATAGAGAATATAGAGAAGGAGTGCACAATGCTAATATTTTTTTTTAATAATGCATAAAATATACATTAAATCAATAAAGAAAACATACACACACTACTTACCATGTATTTGACGCACACACGCATGCATACTATTTATTGTCAAACTTTTGTTCTTGACGTCTGTTGTCAAATTGAGAATAGATTAAATATTGTTTGTCTTTGTTAATATTTTTTATAGTGTAGTCTTGGTGAAATTTGTGATTATAGAAGTATAAAATACAATCATAATAGTGTACAAACTTACAATTGCAATTAATTATAGTTGAATTTCGACTACTGCGGGACCTCTAGTACATATAAATCTTTTGAATTTTGAAATATGTAGAGCTTCTGGTCTCCGTTCAAAACTTGTTTGGTAAAATAAAATATGTATTACAAAGGCACGCTGACCCAAAGTGTTCACCGTTTAGCAATCTGGAATTCAAGACGAATGAGAAAAGACGTATTGCTATAGTGAGAGAAAATCTCGTTGTGTAGATAATTCAATTTTTGAATCAACGTACACGACAAAAACCCACAGTAATATGGAAATGACTCCATTTTGACAGCCCAATTGATTTTAAAACTCTCATCACAACGTGAACCCCACCCACCTTGATACGAGAGGTCAAAATCTCAATTGCATTGGTAAATTGGTGCTAACTACTCCGTTTATATGTGAAGTACCTTCATGAAACAGAGGTGTGAGTATTGCTTCCTTTGATTGAGTATTAATAAAAACTATGAATACAAATAATCGGAAAATTTGTTTGAACGTCGCCCGAAACAAAAACATAAGAGACGGGGAACAACAATTAAGCAACTTATGATTCACACATTTTTAACATACGCTAACTATTGAATGAATAAAAAAACAGTGTTCAAGAGCGGATGCGTCTCATTTGAAAAAGGGTATTCATTTCAAAACGTTGCTTGTTTGATATTTCTTGTTATTTAGCTTGTTTTAATCTAGCGACCCAAAACGCCTATTCTGCGTCAATGACGTAAGCTGCCTTGGATAGTACGATTACTAGTACGCCTGTCCGATTATTATGTAACATGTTCTTAACATCAAGATACCTGATGTCCATTTTACCACATAATATAGTTCAACATAAATTAGTAAATACAAGTAGATAAACAATTATTCTCTATACAAAGCTGTCTGCGGAAGATTGCCTGAAGCGATAATGCAGCAAATCAATACACTCACATTTAACGACGAATTTAGATTATTACATAGTTCGTTCAATAACGACCCTTCTGTAATAAAACAATCAAAACAAAACGAAGCCGCAATAGCCGAAACACATGTTATAAGTTCAATGACCTTTACTGTCCTCGGGTACCAGACATGTAACATCATTTGTCCAGAGTTGACGCTTTGATACTACATAATAAAGAGGGCTATTTTTATACTGTCATTAAACAGTACAAGATCACCGTTATCCAAACTTTCGCTAGCTCATCGGTGAGTCACTTGGAAGCCCATAAGTAGTTTATTTGACAGCTTAGAGAGGCAAATCCTCAAAGATTGATCTATGCGATATGCGAATGTTCGAGTTAATTTCGCTCGTTACCGATATCAATACAATAACGTCTAATTTATTGTTTGCTCTTCCGGTCCAAGGCTCATCAATAAACTGATCAAAATTATTTCTATAGTCGTAATTTATTATTCTGTTATATAAAGTCGTCGTGGCTTAAAAGATAAGACGCCCCATTTGTATCTAGCGATGTAACTATACTTGAGACCTAAGAACTTATATCTCAAGGTGGATGGCGCATTTACGTTCTAGATGTCTTTGGGCTCCAGTAACCACTAAACACCAGATAGGCTGTGTGTTCGTCCACCCTATAAGCGATAAAAAAAATGTAACGGTATTCGAATCCCGCATTCAGGTACCATTCTAACGTAATAAACACTTAAAAAATGTTCACGATTGACTTCCACGGTGAAAGAATAACATCGTGTAATAAAAATCTAATCTCGCATGATTATAATTTGCGTAATTACTTAGGGCGTCTTGTGACTCCGCATGAACAGGTACAACCAAACTTCTGCAAAAAAAAAACCTATATCTGGTACTCAAATGCCCAGGCCACAATGTAAGTACACACGAGAAGTGGACAAAAACTGCATTACAGAGTGAAGAAGACAACAAGACGTTAACAAGAAGTTAACTAACTAGACTACTAAATTAAAACTAAATAGACAAAAACTGAATAGAAGAATGTGTTGATGAAATTAGGAAAATAGCAGGACAATTTTGTTGAAGGCCAGAAAGTACCTATGTTTACTGAACCAACTCAAATATCTGTCACGTAAGCGAACTAAAAGTAAACCTACCCTAGTCAAACATAGTCCAACATCGAAACGGCAGGTAAGAGCTTGAATAAAATATAAAGCTAGCAGCTGGTTTACGCGTTACTGTGACGAGACAGAACACCCGGCCACAGCGGTATAGTGCTACTTTGCTAAATCTGGTGTACCTACATTGGAGGAGTTTCTCGCACGAGCATTGATTTGCATCTAATTGCCACGATCCATCCATGTTTGATCGCCTCGCTGGTCGTAACGTCAGTAATTCTGACTACATTGATATTTATTTTATCCCTACCTATTCTTTTTTTTTTAAGGGATTTTATGACCTGGTTGGTAACTAAGCCATTTAGGTCAAATCTTATTTTAATTATATAAAAATTTATATTATGAAATGAAATTAAGTTGATTAATATGTAACATGGCATGAAATGAAATGAGATGAGATGATATGGGATGAAATATAATCTCAGTAAAATAGTAGTCATTTACTGACACTTTTTGGTGGACTTTTTGGAGGACCCCGAGAAGTTACGTTCAGCGGCTTTGTTTCATTTTCCCACATTTGTGCATTATCACAGATACTAAACAGTTCATAAACCACCGTTATTACACATTTAAGCCTGAAGAAACAGTAAATAGACAAAATAAAACAAATCACACAACTTGACTCCTCGCGTTCCCTCCAAAAAGTCATCCCTTCCTATTCGGTGGCTCACAGGCTCAACCTGAAAAACTATGCTAACATCAGTCCTAACAAGAGCAGTGCTTCGCAGAATCTACCATCGGTTCGGGATCGCAATCCGCTAAGAAGATCCGGCGAAAAACTCACTGTCTATACTCAGTGTAGATGTTTTTTTTTTTTTTTTTTTTTTTTTTTTTTTTTTTTTTTTTTTTTTTTTTTTTTTTTTTTTTTTTTTTTTTTTTTTTTTTTTTTTTTTTTTCCTACCTATGCTGATAGCCTTGAGAGGCTATTTCAGCTTCACCCTAACGTTAGTAGGTGAGCTCGCGGGGCTCAACCGGAGAGTTGCTAACACTGACCCTAGCAAGAGCAGTGCTTCGCAGAATCTACCACCGGATCGGAAACGCGACCCACTGAGAAGATCCGGCGAGAAACTCAGTGGGCTGTGTCTATGGGTTAGTTCGCTCGTCGAGCCCTTCGTCGCAAGCGACGGGTTCGACGAGGACGGTGACCGGTGCTTGTGGTGCCTAAAAGCACCGTTAATGGATCAGGAGGATCCGTAATGACGTGCTTTGGGCGACGTCGACGGTTTACCATTCGGTCTACTGGGTCGGGTATGTAATTTCCAGCGGCTACGATGAGAGGGTTCTCATGTCGTGCCGCCTTCTCAAAATGGCGCAGTGATGCCGATTGTAGATACTTACTAAGGGAGTCGAGCTCCAGGTCATCGTGGAGATCCACATTCCTAAGGAACCATGGTGCTCCGACGGCTATCCTGCAGAATCGTGATTGAATAACCTGAAGGGATTTCAAGTGGGTGCGGGCTGAGTGAGCGAACACTACGCTTGCATACGTCATGACGGGGCGTATACAAGTTTTGTAGAGAGTTACCTTATTGCGGAGGGACAGTTTGCTTCGACTACAAAGCATTGGATAGAGTCGTCCTAGAATAAACGCGGCGCGGTCGCGTACCGTTTTTATATGGGGACGGAATGTCATCCCTCTGTCGAGGGTGACGCCTAGATATTTGACCTTCGAGACCCACGGTATGGGCTGGCCAAAGAGAGTGATGGGACTAACGGCGGAGGTGTTTGCGCGCCTACTACGGAGTGGGATGCTCGAAGTGATGTTCGGAGGGCGACCCCTTTTGAAGAGCACCGCTGCGCTTTTCGTGGGGTTGATGTCTATTCGCCACTTCCGGAACCACTGTCCCATGGTGGCTACTGCGATCTGGAGTCGCCGATGAAGCAGCGACATCTTCCTACACGAGTAGTAGATAGCCGTGTCATCGGCGAAGAGCGCTAGATGGGTCTCCGGAGACCGGGGTATATCATTGATATACAAACTAAATAATAACGGGGAGAGCGCGGAGCCTTGCGGGACTTCGGCAGTCAGTTGACGGGGACGAGAACGAGTTCCCTCTACTCGATATCGAAACGAACGGTTCGACAAGAAGTCTCGTATGATGAGCACGAGTCTGTCTGGCACTCCCATGTTGTACAGTTTGTAAATTAAACCGTTGTGCCAGACTTTGTCGAACGCCTTCGCGATGTCGAAGAAGAGGGCGCCGGTCGGGATTTGTTTACGCCTATTTAGTCCTATCAGAATGTGCTCCGTGAGGCGGTGCACTTGTTGTACGCACGAGTGTTTAGAGCGGAATCCGAACTGTTCGTCTATGAGAATTTTGTTCGCGGTAACAAAATCCCAGAGGCGTTTCCTAAGGAGCCGTTCGTAAATTTTTCCTATCGTCGAGAGGAGACTAATCGGACGGTAACTAGAAGTTTCGTTTGTCGGTTTGCCCGGCTTATGTATACCGATAACGTTCGCTTCTTTCCACACCGCGGGAAAGATGCAGTGCGTCATAGCGGCATTTAAAATTGTAGCCAACATTGCTATCAGTTGGACTGGCAAGAGTTTTAGCGCGCGGTTATGGATGCCGTCGGAGCCGGGTGCCTTCCTAGGTTGGAGGTTGTGGATCGCGTCTCTAACTTCGTCAGTAGTAATGGGGGGTAACGCGTCCGAGGGCGGCAGGGAAGCTCTGCGCTCGACCTCCCTGTCGACTAACTCGGTGTGTTCGGGGTCCGCGTGTTGAGTGCTGGTGGTGCACTGTTCTTGCAGTGCATCGGCCAGCAGCTCAGCCTTGTCATCGTCATCGAATGCCGGTGGTTGGCCTGAAGGGCGTACGAGGGGAGGCATAGTAGCGGTAGTTTCGGATTTGAGAGTCCTAGCTAGTCGCCAGTATGCTTGGTGGGAGGGCGCGAGTTGTTCTAAATAACTATGCCAATTATCGTTACGCGCGTCGCTTAAGCGGGAGTGGACTTCGCGTTGTAGACGACGCATCTGAATCCGGTTTGAAGGCGTGGGAAGACGATCGTAGGCCCGGATTGCCGCGTTCCTAACTCTTAAGAGATTCCTAAGATCGGGGGACAGTCTGATGCGGTGGAAGCTGTCCTCCACATCGACTTCTTTTGAAGATCTAATGATCGCGGAAGAGATGTGATCGGTAATGATGTTTATGGATTCGACGGTGTCCTCGGGGGATGGATTCGAATCCGGGCCGTAAGGGAGGATTGGCGGAGCGGCGTCGGCTAGGCACGTGCCCAGCTTATTCCAATCCACCATGGTCCTCGTAACAGTGACTGGGTTGTGAGGGCGACCGAGCTGCATAACGACAGGTCGGTGGTCTGAGTCGAGCTCTGACATTGCTTCGATGGAACGCAAGCGCAGAGTTACGTTCCTAAGCAATGCCAGGTCTATAGTGCTCGGACGGAGCGCGATGTTATACGGATAACATGTTGGAGTTGGGGGACCGACTATTTCAAAGGTGAGGTCGTCTATAAACGCGTCGAGACGCCTACCGTTAACGTTTGTACGATGGCAGTTCCACCTAGTGTGGTGGCAATTTAAATCGCCTGCCAGGATGACGGAGTCTCCCATGCCGAACAGTGACTCGATGTCACTGCTCAGGAGGGGCTTGTCCGGGGGGAGATAAACGGATGCGATGACGATCGGCTGGTGTCCCGTCAGCGAGATACGGCACACTGACGCCTCGATATGTGAGAGCGAGGGGGTATCGAGAGGGACAACGTGCAGGGCCCGCCTATAGTAAATGGCAGTCCCGCCTTTGGAGGCGGTGAGTCTGTCATTCCTAACCATGACGTAATTCGCGACTTTCGGGTCGCGACGCGAGGGCTTCAGACAGGTTTCCTGCACTAATAGAATATCTACAAGATTATCGCGGAGGAATTCAAAAATTTGATCGCGTTGCCGCGCGAGTCCGTTAGCATTATAGAATGCTAACGTAAGGGAATACGGTTTTTCTCTACCTTTTTGCGCCATTGGTTACCGGTAAAGATTTTTATAACGTACGCGACACGGACTCGTAGACGTCCATGTGATCGAATGCGGCCGCGAGCCGCTGTTCGGGGGTTACCGACCTACGTATCGCGTCTGCGAACGATCGCAGACGGTCGAAGTTCACCGCAGTGACGAAGTCACGCACGAGCGCGAAGTCGTTGACGGCAGAGGGTTGCGGGGGACGGAACGCGGGCGCGGGGCGAGGTGCGAGCAGGGGCTGGGGCGCGGGGCGTGTCACGAGCGGGGGCGGGGGTGCGGTTTCCGTTCCCGCCTTCGTATACGGCAGCGGCTTTTTCCACGCCGAGACCGTGGGAACTGCAGCCGGCACGAAGGCGGGTTTCGGCACTGAAGGTGCCGAAGTCTTTGGGCCGACGGTTCGCGGAGCTGGGTGGGTTGGGCGTTTTCGCGGAGCCCTGGGACATCCACGGTAGTTCGCGGGGTGCCCTTGCTTAAGGCATAGGACACAGCTGGGAGGTTCGGTCGCGGTTTCCCTATCTCTAACGCAATCTATCGTAGCGTGATCGCCGAGGCATTTCACGCAGCGGGGGCGCGCGTGGCAATTACGCGCCGAGTGGCCATAGAGTTGGCACCTGTAGCACTGCCCGGGAGTGCCACGCTTATGGGGGGCTTCGATCGAGATCCCGGATAGGCCGCAAATTGTCGTGAGACATGCGATCTTCTTTTTGGCCTCCGGGGTGGGTTCTAGAGCTACCAGGATCATGTTGTAGGGCTGCTTGCCCCGCCCACTGTGCATCCGGTGCACACTAACTAACGGGAGGGACTGAGCGGTCAGATCCTCCTTTATGTAATCGATGTCTAACTCCTTAGGGACTCCGCGTATCACTACGCGGAGCTCGCGGTCCTCCTGAAGAGCATAGGTGTGGAAACCTATGTTCTCCTTTCGGAGGTATGAAGAGAGGGCCCTATGGTCGCCCGGCGTTGCGACCTTTATCTGAATCCCATGCGCGACGTTACGCGCATGGGTGTAATTAATTTTGTTGGCCTGAAGGGCCTGAGACACGCGATTCCACGCTGTCTTCTCTTGAAGTATCAGCGGGGGCGGGGCAGCTACTTTAGGAGCGGGCGCGGGCTTGGGACGCGGCGGCGGGGTTACGCGGCGAGCGGAGTCCGACTCCGGTGTCACGACTACCTGCGGGCGGGAGGCGGTCGCGGATTTAGTTTGCTTCGTCGTGGAGCTCCGGGACTCCACGGCGCGAGAACGCTTTTTACCGCGCGTTACGGTTTGGAACCCATCCGAGGTTCCAGGCTGAGGGCTTGACGCGGATTCGAAATCCATCTCCGATTCGGTATCGGAGCCTGAACTCGAAACGATCGAGGTCGCGACGGACGAAGCGCGCGATGACGTAAACGACGCGGGCGCGGGGGTGGGGGTTGCGTTAGGCGCTATGTGAGCCGCATCGTCGGAACGTGCGCTCGAACTTAACGCGGCAGCGGGGGGCGCGCGGCGTGCCTCCGAGGCACGTTTGAAATACGCGGCGACGGACGCGGGGGGGGAGGGATTGCCACGAGAGGCCCTATATGCCTGATATTCGGCCCTAATTGTCGGGTACCTTTCCCGGAGGAACCCGACAAAATCACTGTCACTGATACTATCACAATCTTCTTTCATCTTCGGTCTTCTTGCCCAGGGGGGGCGGCCCCGGGACTTTTGTTGAACTCGCCGAAAGGCGAGGCCCCGGATAGGATTTGTAACCCCCCTGTGCTGCAGGACAGCAAGGAGCAGGGGGGGGGAATGCCTATGCCGTGAAAACGGCAATCGGCGGGGAAAAGGAAAGGAACCCGCTCGGGCTGTATAGTGCTACAGCAGGCAGAATCGCGAGCGGGGGTCTAGTCTTGAAAAAGACTGTTGTTTTGGGAAGGGTTAGGAAATCGCTAGCCTGTGAGTGCCACAGGAAGCCTGATCGTAGCGATTGGTTGCCTTGAAAAAGACAGTTGGTATGAGGTGGGTATTCACGGTCACAACACTATCACGCACAAATGTGTATTCCGATGCGTAGGTCGCAAGCGACCAACGGATTGGAAGGCACGTTCACACACAACCGAGTCGTAAACGAGAATGTATTCACGGTCACTAAACTGTCGAGCACAACTGTGAGTTCAGAGACGTAGCTCACAAGCGGGCCACGGATCGGAAAGCACGTCCGCGCACGACCGAGTCGTGAGCGAGAATGTGTAGATGTCTCTTTTTCTCGCGGTTTTTAGATTAAGTGCCACTAGTCGACTGTAAATTTGTAGAATATTGAAAATTGGTATACAGCTCTTTCGGGATCTATAAATAACTTACATTATTTAAAAAAATCACTTGAAATTAATTTACGTATTAATTATATAATAATAAATCAGAATACTATTTATTTAACTTTATTCATGTATTAATGGTTATTAGCGAACAAATCACTGGGTTTTGTACTTAGGAATGGTAAGGAGTTTAAGAAGGTTTCCACTACGCTATTGCTTTACAACAGTTATGTTAGAAGCAAACTTGATTACTGCAGCACTGTGTGGTGTCCTACATACAAAACCCATATTAACAGGATTGAGAGAATTCAAAAAAAGTTACTTCGCCACATGTCGTACCGTTTTAGGCCGCCTAATTATGTTGAATCTTATGTTGATAGGGCTAAATATTTTAAAATGCAAACATTGAGTGATCGCCGCGATATGTTAGGCTTATGTTTTTTACATCAAGTTATGAGCGGTACTGTCGACTCCCAATTCATCCTCAATAAATTCTCTTTGAAGGTGCCATCTAGGTTACCTCGTCGCCCCGTTGCTCTTTTCAGCACCCGCTTTAGCAGAACCAATCTAGGCAAGCACTCACCGACTCCTCGTCTAACTAACCTTTATAATAATCTTGTTAGAAAAGTTGAAAACCTTGACATATTTGGCGATTCCCTTCCAATATTTAA
Source organism: Bombyx mori (assembly GCF_030269925.1). Taxonomy (NCBI): domain Eukaryota; kingdom Metazoa; phylum Arthropoda; class Insecta; order Lepidoptera; family Bombycidae; genus Bombyx; species Bombyx mori. The sequence continues at coordinate 14,740,448 of NC_085111.1, forward strand.
TTACAAAATTATAAAAAGTTGTTGTTGAACCTCAGCCTCAGCCTCGGTCTGAGTACTCGGGCATTACTGCCCTTGTTGTCTTTCTTTTGTTTTTAATTTTTTATTATTATTAATAGTATTGTTAAATCTCTATTAATATATTAATGTAATGCATGCTGTGATTGCCTATAATTAGAGTTGCAGTTATCAATTGCTCTATACATGTCAATGTTATTTTATGTCTTACTGTAAGCCCTGTCGGTAATCCTTAAATAAATAAATAAATAAATAAATAATGTTGTGAGGGAACTATTGAAAGCCGAGATTTTAATAACGTAGGTATTTCAAGGATAACAATTGATAATAAACAAATACTTCCAATATTTATACATGTTATATGATTTCTGAATAAATCGTTTCAGATTGCATCGCGACCTGTTTAGTCTGTTGAGTGTAACTCTACCCGTTTACAGCTAAAAGGTAGTTTGGTGTTACGTTTAAAACGCTCTTTGTAATGCAAATGAAATTCGAATAATGCCGAACTAAGTTCAAGCCATAGTATAGTGACAGTTTAATTAAAACCTGTTTCGTCGTATAGATTAGATTAATGCAATTAGGGCGGATTCGACCAAACTTAAATTTAAACTCGAGTAACTATACGAGGAATAACCTATTCCATGATTTTAATCTCGAGTAAATTCATAGTCGTTTTTCCACGTATACTTGCGCTAGGAATAACAATACGCGAATAGCAGAGTGAATGGTGAACAAAAATAAAATCCGGCAAATAAATGTTGTTGTTCAACGGCATAGTGTAAGAGCATACAAATCGTCAACTCGATTTTGCCGTATTTTAGTGTGAAAAAGTAGCTGTTGTGTAAGATATCCAGCTGTCAAACGTATTATTTTTATTTCTTGGTTGTTTGAGGGAATTGTCAAGTTTTGTCGTGTGGTTTTATCTTTTTTCGTTTAAACGTTGCATTCAGACTATTAATAATCATTTAGTGCATTGCGTTGAGTTGAAATTAAAACAGAATAAATATTTATGAAATGACAGAAATCAGATGTTGGACTGACAGACGCCATTACTTTATTCTAGGAATAGCTCCGTTATTCCGTGCGAAACGGCGGTATAGTAACAATTCCCGAATAGGCCCACTATTCTTAGAATTGTAGTTGGTAAAACGTAAAATTGATTTACTCTCGATTAACTGACGAGTTATTCTAAGAATAAGATTTACTCTTGTTTGGTCGAATCGACCCTTAGTGATTTTAATAAAGCAGTTTCAAAGAACACAATTTTGCACTTAGGATTATAACGATTTGGTAATTTTTTTATTTATTTCGAATAACCCATATCTTTCGATACCAAAATAATTCCGAGATATTTCGGAGGATTGAATTTTATTTTCTTGTTAAATATAAAAACATTTTGAAGATAATGTTATATTAAAACTAGTGCGAATGATGCTTTAGAACAACAATAAAAAATACACCGGGCATCATTCCCGTCGAACCCGTCGCTGGCGACGAAGGGCTCGGCGAGTAAACTAGACACAGCCCACTGAGTTTCTCGCCGAATCCTCTCAGTGGGTCGCGTTTCCGATCCGGTGGTAGATTCTGCGAAGCACGACTCTTGCTAGGGTTCGTGTTAGCAACGTCGTCAGGTTTGAGTCCCGTGAGCTCACCTACTAGTTCGGCGAATCTAGAATAACCCCTCGAGGTTACCAGGAATAGGTAAAAAAAAAACATTTCGTGTTACCGTGGAATGTTAACATAGACGCAATGACCGAGACTAGTGTGTACAAGCTTCGTGTACACGCGAGGTACAGGTGAACAAATGTCACTAGGAACGGGCCGAATATTAATTGGTTTAACTGGTTGTATACGCTCCGACGCCCGACCTCATTTTAAATAGTTAAGCTAATTTAGATAAGAGCTTTTTAGTTTTAAGCAAAGGATTCGAGGTTATGTCATATTATAACCACGCTTTACCATCTTGAGATACTTTGAAATATTGTATTACCTACCTACATACACTTTTTTGTTGGTAAATAATAAATAATCATATTTAAGCATTTTTCGTTCGTTTTAATCACGCGTCTTTTATTGCCATTATATTATATCCAATGTTTCGAATACTTTAGTTTTCGTTATCACGGACGACATTTAATTGTTCTCTATAAATCTCATCTTCATCTTTGTTCACCTAATTAACTAGGGTGATAACTAATCATACTCATTTTAATGTTAAAGCTCTTTAACCTTGAGTGCTGAACTTATTTTTACATATTTAGCAAAAATTGTTAAAGGATTTTTGACCTTATTAATGAATTATGTACAGAATCTACATTATTTTCCTCAACAGTTGATGGATTTTGGTAATCCTCTCTGTTATGTGTAAGGGACATATCAAACTACTCAAATGCAACATGTTTCACGCTCTAACGGTTAAAGATCGTGTCAAATAAAAATATTAGCTCAACATGTAATCTTATTAGCATTCGTCATGATCACGAATTACCTACACGAGAAAGCAATAAAAGAATGTCACAAATTAAAAAGCGCGGCACAGTAGATAATACGAAACGTAAACTCGAAATTGTATTCTTCAAAACAAATAATAAACTCAGAACCACTTCAGTTGTAGCGAAACAAGAAGCAATTAGGTCAAGACGTTTCGAGATAATATACAATATCAATAAAAAGGAACTATATAACGTATGTATATACGAAGCGCCTACTTCAGAATTCGGAAGGCATACGTTGCTTTATCAATTCATGGAGAATCCACGTTTAAGAGCGGGCTAAGAAGGGTCTTTCATCATGGTATTACCTGCGTAAACACGTAACGCGTTAACCTGCTGATGAATAATTAACGTAACTCTGAACGAAAATAATACAACGTTGATGATTATACGTACCGTACTTAACAACAAAAAAATTCAGATAGCGATTAAGAGATTTTATGACCTGGTAACTAAGACCTTTAGGTCAAGTCTTATTTTAATTTATATTCTTATTTTTATTAAAAATTATAATATGAAGTGACATGAAATGAAATGAAATGAAATGAGATTAGATGATATGGTATGAAATATGATCTCAGTGAAATGGTGATTATTTACTGAGAGTTTTTCAGTGGACTTTTTGGAAGTTACGTGCGGCGGCTTTGTTTGATTTTCCCACATTTGTTATTACAATCGTTACTACACATTTAAACGCGAAGAAACACTAAATAGACAAAATAAAACAAATCACACAGCTTCACTCCTCGCTTTCCCGCCAAAAAGTCCAATTCACATAGCGATTTATGACTTTGGCACAGATAAAAAGAATATCGGCATACGTGACAGTCACCAAAAAGTTTCTACTACACATACTTTTCTTTTTGAATCACTAGGTCAATTCTCAATCTTATTCGAATAATAGCTATCCTACCCTTTAGACTTTAAAAGTCGTTGTAACCTAGTCTGTACGATATACTCGTATCAACTAGGTTCAGATCCTTTCTACATTTGTCCACGAACGACTTTCATAGTGAAGAAATAGCATCGCGTATTAAAATTAATCCCGCAATAAATTGATTATTTGCGCAGTGAGTTAAAAAGACGTCGTAAATCATCAATTGGGACGAGATTAATGGATTAAACGACCCGTTGCATATATTTTCATACTACCCATATGTAGCATACCGACGCATAAAATTGGTTAGAAGGGTAGGTGGCTTTTTTATTTCAATTATCTTATCATACCATCCTAAAATTGATGCGTCGAATATTTAAAAAACGAACATTAGTCTATAGGACATAGTCCCGGTAAAGTACCCAGACTCAAAATAGACTTAAGTGCCATACAAGGAACGAGTTAATCAATAGAGAATGCAATACGATAATAGGACTGCATTATCTACTTGGTACTAGCAGTCATTATGGGTAATAAGATATACTACAGATGCCATTGAACTTTTCAGTTTACTGATTGGACATAGCACACGATTTGTCTGAATTTCTTATGACAGGAGGAACATCTACTTTTCGCAGTTTTGTGATGCACGGATGCAATCTGTGTCTTTTGTCTCTAGGAGATATGCGACACAGTCGGTTGTAAGCCAAATACTAGAACCCATAAATACTACCACTAAAGTCTGCTTCCAGCTTCAAAAAGTGGCCTGAATTACTAATCGGTACAAGGGCTTGGTTAATGACAGATATAGACCGAGAGGTCTTCATGACACGAACTGATTCTCGGATTCCATCCCGTCACCAATTAAAGGAATTATAGAGGAATATTTATATCAAACATATTGAAATATGGAAATATTTATGATATAAGAAAACAGCATTGCATACCCATTTAATAATTAATTTTCGGACACACATCAAATATCTCGGAAAATCGATAACAACGTTCCACAATCGAATTAATCGAATAAATCGTCGACAATATTATTATAGAGAATCATCATCATCATCATCAGCCCTTATCTGCCCACTGCTGGACATAGGCCTTCCCCAATGCCTTACACATAATGCGATCCTCTGCCTTCCGCATCTAACGACTTCCCGCCGTTTTAGATAATGCAATACGATAATATGACTGCATTATCTACTTGGTACTAACAGTCATCACCGGTAACAAGATGTACTATAGATGGCATTGAACTGGCACGAGAAACGATACCGAAAAATTTTTCCAAAAAAATTCCAAGATTAAATCTTCAATTCGTCATTAAGACAATTTATTTATTCAGAAACTCGATAGTAGAAACTGGCGTTTAATTTTAATGATAGAAAATATGTTCGTTACTCACTAGTACAAGACGTCGCCAGCTCACCGGAACCATTCCACTCTGTTGGTTAGTTGCGACGATTCTATCACACTGGTGGTTGCTTATCTAACAGCATGCACACATAACCTGTAACAATTGAAAATAGTACATGATAATGCTTCCACTACTGTCTAACCACTCTTAAACTCGAATTAAACACTTATAGATACAGTAATACATAAATTAACCAAATCATCACGATCGAGACTTCCAAGATAAGGAGCATTATTAGCCCGTTCAGGTAGATACCATTATCCTGCCTTTTCTGCCACGAAGCAGCCGTTATATGTACAATTAAATTAAGACTTCGAATTCATGTTTCAAGGCGGAATTATGATGTGCATGAGATTCGGTACTCGATTAAAGCCACGTGCTCTGTGTGCCGTGACACCCATCTTCGCCAGTTTAAAAAAAAGCTCTAAAATAAAACTAATTATGCAATAATAAATTAATTCTAAATAAACGTAATTTTAAAAACAATATCGATGGCCTTTAGCCTTAAACAGAGCATTGGTATATTGTATATTTAGTGTATAGAATTAATTGAAAGGTTTTTTTTTTCTTTCTTTTTTTTCCTACCTAATCTCGTGGTGTATAGATTTGATTGAATTAGTTTTTTTTTCTACCTAACCTGGTAGCCTTGAGAGGCTATTTCAGCGTAACCTAACAAGTAGGTGAGCTCACGGGGCTCAAACCTAACGTTGCTAACACTAACACTAGCAAGAGCAGTGCTTCGCTGAATCTACCACCGGATGGGAAACGCGACCCAGTGAGAAGATCCGGCGAGAAACCCAACTCAGTGGGCTATGAATTAGTGAAGCGATTTACGATTCACTCCCTATAGTACGTTGCAATGGATATACTACTGGAGATATAACCCAAGCAGGGTTGAGGTCGGGCAGGCGGCATGGTAAGAGGACATACTCCCACTCCACATAATGTGAAGAAAAGATAAGAAAAAAGGTATTAATAGTAATGTTTTGCAAGCGAAGTCTGTTTAATCTTCTGCTCACGTGTTAAGGTGGGCGGCCGTGTTAGTAGACATCAGGTGGGCTCCGAGCTTGTCTTCTCATTTATGACCAAAAATAGTTATTAATAATTTGTACTAGGGTCATCGCTTTTTCTACGTTTGATGCCATATTTTGTTCCGCCATGATACTCTAATGTCATCTATGACTACGTAAAGTGTTCGAAGCGTCAATTATAATTAATTAAATAATGACAATTAAAAAACAATAGATAAACTCGTTACAGTAGTATTAAGAAAATACTATTATATCTACCACGCTAAATTACTTTTTACCCCTTTTTACGAAATTTGCACCGACGGAGGAGTATGAATTTTCCCAAACTTACAGAGAATATAGAGAAGGAGTGCAGAATGTTAATATTGAAAAACAATTATGCGATAATAATACATGAAATCAATAAAAAACATTACACACACTACCATGTATTTGACACACATATAACAATATACATATAATCTCTCTATGTTTATTGTCAAACTTTTGTTATTGCTTAAAGTCTTTGGTCAAATTGAGAAGCGTAGCCTTGGCGAAATCTGTGATTATAGAAGTATAATAAATAGTCTTTGACAATAGAACCATAATGATGTTCAAGCTTATAATTTCAATTATAGTCAAATTTCGACTACTGTGGGACCACTAGTTTAAAAAAATACACGACACGTTCAGATCCCTCGTCACAGCTCATCGCGCGGACCCGTTCGCCGCTCCTAAATCCCCCTTTTCCGTAACTACTTAGCGCACAGCCCAAATCATACAAACCGATTCTGATAAATTACATTACGAATAAGCCTCAAAACAAATTGGATTTTATAGCAACGTATACAGAGTTTGTTTTATCGGAGATAGGCAAATAAGCCCGATTCTAAACGATTAGAATTCAAAGAGCCTCAACAACACCCCGATAAACGGTCAATGCTGCTCCTTAATTGCTTCAAAGCAGATTTTTTTTTTATTGCTTAGGTGGATGGACGAGCTCACAGCCCACCTGGTGTTAAGCGGTTACTAGAGCTCATAGACATCTACATCGTAAATGCGCCACCCACCTTGAGATATAAGTTCTAAAGTCTCAAGTATATTTACAACGGCTGCCCCACCCTTCAAACCGAAACGCATTACTGCTTCACGGCAGAAATAGGCAGGGTGGTGGTACCTACCCGCGCGGACTCACGAGAGGTCCTACCACCAGTAATAGGTTATTACATGTACCAATTCGTATAGACTCACATGATACCATCAGAAATCAAGATAAGAATTAGGCCGAGGTAAGTTGAAGAGAATACGGATGAATGACCGCTAATTCCTTACTAGCGGTAGGCACCAGCTTGGCTATAACCCTGACATTGCTGACGTCCTAAAATGATGGTAAACACTCACCAAGGGGTACTGTATGCTCGTCCGTCTGCTATAATAATAGCAATAAAAAAGAATTGTTATCGATCTAGCTACATGGTCGAAATCAGGGACAAACAAATGCAATTGATAACCGCAAATTCACTAATTCTAGTAATAGGCTAAGCAATATAAATTATCATTATCACAATTATATTACAAATAAGCTCGAACCTTAAAAAGTTCCGCTGAAAAGCTGAAGTTTCTTCCACGGAAACGTTTGAAACAAACTAAAGAGATCACGTTCACAACTCAACGTTCTGATTAAACTTCGACGAGGCAATCGGGAAATTCCGATAAATTTATAATTGATGAAACTCGCGCCTTCTGAATAACGAACCGCCGGAAACGAAGAAAAAAAACAAGGATAACTGAAGTAATCTATCTTGCAGCTGTTTTTTTTTCTTTTCTTTAGCTAGTAATTATACATACAGTTTCGTGCAATAAACATCGTGAGCACCCATGAGCAGCATTCGTTTCGAATCTATTGAACCCAAAGTGCTCATTATGCTTTTAGGGTTATATTTGGTATGACGCTCTCGCGTATATCATACACAAGAAAATACGGTCGTACATCTAATAAGACTAAGGAAGTTTAATCGAAGCCTGACAGGCTGCCAATCGAAAGATGCGGGATTGCGTCCGAAACCGCATCAAGATGATGCCACTTCCCTATCATTCATTGATGAAAATGGTATTCGCAATTATCTCCGTGTCCAACTACCTCATTTCTACAATAATAATATAATAACTCTGCGCGTGTGAGTAACATAATCCAGCCTGTTTCTGCCACGCGGTAATGTTGCTCTCTGATTAAGAGTCATCAATATCTTATACCTTTAAACGAGCAATTCTTGTATATATATTAATATATAATATATAATTTGAATCTCGGAAAGGGCTCCAACGATTTCCATAAAATTTAGTATACAGGGGATTTCGGCGCGATAAATCGATCTAGCTACGATTTATTTTTAGAAAATGTTGTTTTATTCGTGTTTTCAATAATCAACTCTTCCCGACATCTATTGGCGAATAATAATACTATTTTTCTTAATTGAGGGCAACTAACCGCTTTAAAGACACAACAAGATGGCGTTATCAAAAAAAAAAACGAGCTTTGCTCGGTCATCGTCTAGTACACTTATAAAACACTAGCGACCCGCCCTCGCTTCGCTTCGGAAACATTAAAACACACATGAAACCAAAAAAAAAAATAAAAAAAAATTAAAAAAAAGTAGTCTATGTTCATCAGGGACAATGTCGGCTTCTAATGGAAAAAGAATTTTTCAAATCGGTCCAGTAGTTTCGGAGCCTATTCGAAACAAACAAACAAACAAATCTTTCCTCTTTATAATATTATTATATATTATAGTATAGAGTATAGATTAGAGACATTGACAAAATATTGAAAGATGACTAATCATGTATTAATTAGCCTACTTAATTCAATTTAAGGAAAAAGTAGAGTTATTTAAAATTACTAATAAACTAAATATCCATCCAATTTATTTAAAAGATAAATACGTTTTCAAAAGTCAAAGTTCAAGAGAGTTCGCTTCACACAATGAGTTAATTCGTTAAAGTTAACATTGTATTCTCACATTTAACTAGGATCAACAACATTATATTATATTATTATAATAATAATAATAATTATCTTGTGAACAGACCGATTTCCATTTTACAAACTTCAAAACCTTGTAGTTTAAGGGCCAAACAAAAAACGGTTACAAGACAATACAATCCGAATTGTTTTAAGGTATCGCATATGTACTGAATTTTAGGCAACTTTTCTATAGAAAAATCTATATCTTGTCTTTATTGGTGTATTCACCATTTCTTTTTTTTTTGGGAACGTTAGTGGACGCGAAAAGGTACACTAACAATTAATAGAATGTAGAGTATCATTTCTTTGCATATTTTGGACAAATATGTACACTGTCGTGGATCACCTCAGAATACCTTTAAAATTTTATTAAATAATTTAAAGGATTTGCCTAGTGATTACGAAACCATCAAAATGTCTAACATTTTCGATCGATTGATTTACACGTATGCGTTATAATATTAATATATAGCACGCACAGGATCACGGATCTTCCGTCAATTACGAGTATATTATGCAGTTTCTGCAAAAGAAGTTTCTAGTACATAGACGCGTCTGAATAACTATGTAATTAGTAAAAACAGGCAATAAAGGCCACATGAGGCCTTGATAACAAAAACTAAATGACTGCCGAGGTTACGCGTAATCTAATCTATGCGACGTGTTCAACATCCTAAAACTAAAATAGAAACCGAAAAAGTAAGAGCAAATTTTCACAATCAACGATAGATTTACTAAAATCTAACAAAGTAACGAAAAATACGTCTGATGGTCACTGGGAAAGTAGAAGGAAAACGTCCTAGAGGCCGGAGCCCCAAACGTTGTTCCGACCAGATCTCCGAGCAAACCAGCGGACCACTTAGCGCTGCACTACACCAGGCAACTGACCGGAACCGATGGAGGCTGACAGTAGACAAGCTAAAACGGAGTCACGATCCTCAGCAATGAGGGAGCGATGGAGAAGAAGAACGGAAAATAACGCATTTAAACATTAATTTGACATATTTTTTCTGTAATTCAATCTAGATTTCAATGCATATATTCAGCGGGATCGCTTCTTTTTGGGCGTAGGGATTTTTCTTTTTTTAAATAAAGTTGAAATATAGATTTAAAAAAAAAACTGGTGCCTAACTAGTGGTACCCAATTTCTTTTTTTTTTTTTTTTTTTTTATTGCCTTTGTAGGCAGACGGGAAAAAGGATGCGCCCAACGTGGGGCTCGAACCCACGACCCTGAGATTAAGAGTCTCATGCTCTACCGACTGAGCTAGCCGGGCTTAAATATCACGCGTCTAAGAGTAAGCCCCACAATGTATCTACTATGATCAATGCTACTATGTATCTAGTGAAACGGCAGCGTTAGAATCGCTGGCATGTAAAACGCGCTAATGCTTTTAGGCACACGACTTTCACAGTGAAGGATTAACGTGAAAATATAATAAAATAAGTTAACGTAATTATAAAATTGCGTAGTAACCAGTATCTTGAAGATGTTTGTCATTATGACGTCTATTAAGACCGGTAGTCATTTAAACGAGAGTTAATCTCCGAGAACTTATTACGAACTCAAAGCGCCTAAGGTGAGATCATGGTTTTTGTAAGCTATTCAAAATACAGTAGGGTCAATGCAAATGTATTTTTACCTACTATTTTGATATTTTATTTGTTATTTATTGTTTGCAAAATCGTAATAAGCCTACTTCTACTAATCCTAATAAGATTTAGATCTTACCTAAGTTAGTTACAGAAATGTTAAACTGTATATTCTGGTACAATTGGTATTAAATATTACCCGCAGTCAATTTGTTTTTATGGAAATAAGGTAACGAATATTCTGAATATACTGGTTCGAGTCACGATCTATTGTGTCAATGACTCTTGGCGCCTATTACGTTACCTTTCGATATTTTTCAAAGAAATTCACGGACACTTTGATTATCAAGCCATTTGATTAATATTATGGTTTCATACATATGACGTTTGGCACACTGATATTTAACAAATTAGCTTCTTTAGGAAAAAAAATCGATTGTCGAACGAAAATTTGAAAAAAAGTTTTTAGAATTACTATACCGGTTGTTTTCGCAACAATCTAATTGCGAATAATCTAACTATAACAATACAATGAAATGTAGTAAAAATTCAACTTTAACCTTTTTGCTTCAGTACCTACGGTTATTTATCGAACAACTCGACCTTTTGAATATACAATTACACGATAATAACGTAAATTCTATACCAGCGAATGTATTTTAGATCTTCAAAGAAATTTCACTCGAAAACGTATTATTAAATCTTAACGAAATAAAATCATTTCCTTTTACGAGAAGAATATAATAAGCTCCATCATAAAAAAGATCCTTCAAGGCAAGCATTTATTTATTCTTTGTATATAAGTATTATGAAAATAATGAGCAGCCCGGCGGCATGTTATCCTCAGTGTCGTTTTCAACTTCAATAAAATAAGGTGTGTTCTTAGAATAAACAGCTTCCTGTATTGCGAATGAACTTACATCGTGAATTAACAATGGGTGTACCTACCACCCACTTTGAGAACACCTCACTGTTTAATGACATATTTTCATTGATTCACATGGGCCTTGCTTTACGGAACTGGAAATTTTTGTTACACTATCACAATTACGTATAATTTTATTCTTTTTTTTTTTTTGTGAGCCCACTTTGCACTATAAACGTACAGAGCTGTACATGGTCTTCGTAAAAAAATGTTTCGGTGGTCCCCTAACCAAATCGCACGTTGAAATGTGAATGTAGTCAGATTGCGCGAGAGCACGCGAGGTTTCCGCCCGTGACGTACGCCCACCGCAACCGAACTGACCAAGTTATAAGCGATGAATTAAACAAAAAAAACACGTCATCGATTTGTATACGATTTGTAAGTTTAATACGTATTGAATGCAGGTATGGGTAATGAAAATAAAACTTCATCAACATTTTTCAATGATTTGTGAAAATACCTTTTTTTTTTCGAATACATATTAAAGATCATCCATATTATTTGGATGATACTATTTAATTTGGTAAATGATAGAAAGTTTTTACATTATATAAGCACGTGTTTCCATTAGCCAAACTTTTGAAATCCCTTGCATTATTTACAGTGAAATGACAAATGTAAACGAAACTCGTTTAACCTTGAGTAATAACCGCGAAAAATGTACATTATAACCTCAAAACTATAAACAAGTTCGTTCTTTGTTGACAGTCATCAGAACTGAGGCAAAATTAATTTTAATAAATCTTTTAACTTGTAACTTGTAAAATTAGCAAATCGGTTGCCATACGCCGTCGCGTTCATACCGTCGCGCATGACAAACAATGTTTTCTGCGTGCTCGCACGTACTTATTATAATACATTCATAGACAGAATGCAGTAGTTTTCGAACATAATATTGATTTAAATAAAAATATGATCCAAAAAGATTTCAAACCCATCCTAGCTTTTTTTTAATTATATGATGTATGGGAAATGTATGATGAAATACTTGAGTACATAATATACTTTTTACTATTATGAACACTTAGCAGCGTTTGTTGCACTAAAACATTTCAAATACTGACATCCAACCATAAAAATAAGATCAAAGATAATTGAATAATATCTATTTTAGCCTATAATATGAATTAGTGTGAAACAAATGAGTATTTTGTCTTTTGTTTCCTTGTCAGAATAACTTCCTTATCTCAAGCTTATTTATTACTTGTTTAGTGCTAGAACTTTCATTTAGAGGGATAAACATTGACGGTGTAGCCATAACTAATTCACACAGATTGAGTGAATGTCTGCTAACCGTTCTTTATTTAATTTCAGTAAGTGCAAAAGTGCTCGCTCAATTAAAACATCAAAGCACAGCTAAAACATAATGAACGGAAATGTAGCATCCAAGTTACAGTGTCAAATAGGAGAAAATAATACATACATTACTTATTATTAAGATTGCAGTTTTATATAAATCAACAGATTAAATTATATTATAATGTGCACAACTGTAGTATTCTTGTTTTTTTTAAAGTTAGTATTTAAATTTATCCTGTATTAACATACTAATAGGTGTAATATTATTGTTGTTTCATAATCTGTAACCCGCAAACATAAAATAAAATACAAAAATTAAAGCTTCAGAAAATTCTGATGTCTTCTATTCAATAGTAATGTGAACTTGGCTCTCTAATTGGTGTCAATTCACACTTCATTGACCTCAACTATTGATATTGAAGAATTGAACTCAATAAATGTGAGCATGAAATGTAAAATGTTTTCTTGTTTTGGCTTTAATGGTGTTTTAATAGCAAACTTTCATAACATTTTATTTTATATATATTTAAAGGGTTGTTTTAATTAAATTTTACAATATATATAATGAAGGGCATAACCTGTGAAATCACAAAGAACATGATAAAGTTCAACATTTTCTTTTAATGATTACGTAACTATTTTAATGAGAACCTAAAAAATACTATATTCTATATTATTGTGTTAACAATAAATAAACAATCATGATATAGAAAGTCTATATTAATTGAAGACTTAAATTTATTGTAACTGTTTGAGTAAGATTAGAATTCAGGAACTATGAAATAAATATACTTTTTGAATAAATTTTGGGAGGCAAACTTTCATTTAAGTTTATAATTTCATGTTGCTTACAAAGTGCTTGATCTTTCAACAGACAGATTTTATGTAATTAATCAATTGGAGTGTCTGTTTGTAATATTGAAATAACCGCTTTTTACTACATGCATATGAATATATATATACGGTACATATACCAAAATAGCATTTGTTACAATTTTTGTCTGTCTGTCTGTTGGTTTGTTCTGGCTAATCTCTGGAACGGCTGGATTGATTTTGACGGGACTTTCACTGACAGGTAGCTGATGATATAAGGAGTAACTTAGGCTACTTTTTTTAGACTAGCTTTGACCCGCGGCGTCACCCGCGGTACGACAATAACCGCGGGTAACATCGCGGGACTCAGCTATCAATAATAAAATTTAATGTTTCCGAAGCGAAGCGAGGGCGGGTCGCTAGTAGTAAATAGGTTTCTTGAGTAACATAAGTATTTGTATGTACATAGGACTCTTATTCATTTTCTACAACTTTGACCACCTATATTTAATCAGTGATTTTATATTCAACAATGTAGGTAGTCCGTTAATTCGGGGGTAATCATATTGATATTTTATATTAGGTACCTAGAAATTTAGGGTACCTATGTAATAATTTTTTTTATATTTTAAGCTCATTCAAATTTTTCAATTACACCAACGGTGTGATTCATAGGCGGGAAGTCGACAACGTAAAGTACAACTTTACTTTGTAAACTGGTTACCGCAGGGCTAAATTCTTTAAGGGTTAGGTCATCAGGTGATCACAAACTGGATCATTGTATTTGAGCGTATGTAACATGTAATAATTAAATTAAAAATTAGAATCGACTTCTAATCGTCACGTTTCGTTGAGGTGGAGCCGATCGCCGACTTGCCAAGCTTGGGCGATGGCGCTACCCGTCAAATAACGGCAACTTGATGACAATTGTGCAAATACTAACCAAACACGCATATCTCTTACGAAAAATATGTATTTATTTTAAAGTTGTACAAATAGGAGACAAACTTACCACATGACAATCGCAAATTACAATGTCTAACATCCACTCAAAACAGTCAAAACAAAAAACACAGCACAAACCACATCCACGATTCGTACACTAGAATTGAAATTTGACAATGCTGAACGTTGACATTTCTTCAGAGTTGCTAGATTGAGTTTGAGAAGGGCTACCCTCAAAATAGATTTTGGTATCAATTGAAAGAGCACCGGGGCAAAATAAAGTATACATGTCTTGTAACCATTAATTAAAACTCCACTACATACCATAATCTAAATTAATTTGCGATTACTTTTGTTATTTTTCAACTATTTTTATTTACTTTATTTATTTATTTATGTACACACAAAAGAGAAGACATAGTAGAGAGTAATAGGAAAATTATGTACAAACTATGTATATCTGAGCGAATTCGTGTTGGCAAAAAGATTCTTGACAAAAAAAAACAAAGACAGAAAGAGACTTCTTATCTAACCATTTAGTTCTTACGAAAAAGAACAATAATTGTGGAAAAATGAAATGCATTCGATGAATTTTTTTTTGAAATTGAGGTTAAGACGAAATTATTTATACTCTCATTTAAACTGTGGGAGCATCGGATAGTTATATGAACATTTTGGAACCCACGTCGACCCCAAAATGTAATTTCGTCTTAAACAGAATTAGTGAGTGAGTTTACAGTTTTTACAGTATCCTAAAAAAAATAATTTATTAAATATAGGGGGGAAATAAAGAGAGACAATCTCTTTAGACAATATAAACAAATATCTTCTCATTCTATTCAATTTATTTTCACTTCTTTTTGTTTTCATCCAGACTGCGTTTATGCTATATTCTGTGAAAGTGCAAAATTGTGGGAAAATGAAACAAAGCCACTATTCATAGCTTTTCGGGATCCTTCAAAAAGTCCACTGAAAAAGTCTCAGTAAATAACCACCATTTTACTGAGATTATATTTCATCCCATACATATCATCTCATCTCACTTCTTTTAATTATTTCATGAATTAATCAAAAAAATTTTTACCTATTCTAGTAACCTCGAGAGGTTATTCTAAATTCGCCGAGCTTGTAGGTGAGTTATCCGGCAGTATGGTGTGATATCTTTGCCTTTTCATTTAGAAAATTAGAAATACTACAAAAATTTGACATTTGATTTATTGTGACATTTTATACAACTAAATTTTCAATCGTTGAATAAAAATTCTACCAGTGCAGGTACCATAAGTTTTCTAAATTTTGTAAATTTGTAAATTCTGGGATAAAATTCAGTTGCAGTACTTAGAACAAGAATAATATGATGTGGACTCGTCAAGGAATTAGGATTATGAACTCCAATAGAGCTAAGTTCTTTAAAAATATTCAAACGAATCGGGCAAATATTGGATGTCC
Source organism: Bombyx mori (assembly GCF_030269925.1). Classification (NCBI taxonomy): domain Eukaryota; kingdom Metazoa; phylum Arthropoda; class Insecta; order Lepidoptera; family Bombycidae; genus Bombyx; species Bombyx mori. The sequence continues at coordinate 14,756,309 of NC_085111.1, forward strand.
GTGTCGATCCCATGCACAAAGGTTAGAATTTAATTTCTAAAATTACAAATTAAAACCAAGTAAACTACGCAACGAGAACTAATTGCTTAATCTTTATAGGCGCATCTCAAATGCAGCAATCAATAAATGTTCTGTGAACCTATCAAGCGGTCGCGGAAATATTTCACAAACAGTCTCTACTGAATTTCTGAAGAATACTGATAGAATGTCATCTGAAGAACTTTTAGAGAAATTAATAGCTGGATTATCCACGGATATACATCAGAAAAATAGAGTATACAAGAATGATTTAATGAGAGTTATAAACAGAGTAAAAGAAATGAATTTTTCAACCAAAAAACAGGGTTTGCTACTGCTTAGGTGCTGCACGGAATTACTACCTGACGAAACTCCTTCAGCTCGAATGGCTTTAGTTGAATTAGTTTGGAATACTTTAAAGTGAGCCTATGATATTACCTGTATGTTAACATTAAAATTCAAACAATGTTTTAAAACAATTGACTCATTTTAAAATAATAATTCTCAAATTGATTAATTTGTAGTAGTAAATAGAATGATTTTTATAGAATGCTGTTATTGTATAGAGGCAAATTATTGACCTCTTCTTCAAATGAAATTTTCTGATTATTGCCATATAAAACCTGAATTTAATTATTTTTTCTTATTGGAACTACACAGGCCCCATACGAAATTTCAAGTGGATCATTACAATGAGTTGTTGCAAGCTTATATAGCAAATAATAGAACAATCGTAGTGACTACATTTATCAACAAAATGCTGCCTGTAAAACCTAACATCACTACTTATGAGTTGATCATAAGAGCCCTAGGGGAGGTAATAATTTTAATTTGATAAAAGTCATAAATTCTCTTTGGATCGATTAGCAGGGATTTTTATTATTTTATTATAAATTTATTATTATTATTATTATTATTTGTGAGCTTTATGTTTCTAACAGAAAGCAGTATAAGTTAGTTCATTGACATGATAGTTCAGTCAGTGTCTGGGTTGGGTTAGATAGTGCTGTATTGAAAGCAAACCATTTATGCTACAATTAGTATATGTATTTTGATAAAGATCAATATTTATGTGTTCTTGTACTGTTGATCTAACTTTGTGTGAGCAGATTTACTAGCATATCTATATTTTTAAATGCACATAACTATGTATAGGGGATTCTGGCTCTCTTAATGCAGGGAATCCTAGTTTCAACCTAGACAATTTTGTGTGATGTATTTATCGTTGATTACTTATTTCTTGGTGCCTTAATAATATGATACATAAATGCTGAATTTGTTTTATAAATAAATTAAATAATTCCAGGCGGGTGATCTAAATCAAGCAACCGAAGTATTGTCTAATATGAAAGCACAGAACTTGCCTGCTACCGAGAATATATTCAATTCACTGATTATAGGCCAAGGAAAAGCAGGGTAAGTTTGGTTTGAAGTATACTGATTTTGTCTGTAGGCTAGTGGCACACTTGGTTCTAATGTACCGATGTTGAAATTGAAAATTTTTTTGCAGCTTCTAGCATGATAAAACAAACTGTAGCGTATTAGAGAGGGTACTTGTCCTTTTAATAAAAATATTGCTAAGTGCGGATTGTATAAAGACAGACAAAAAGTGAAATGATATGTTACCCATCATGTATTAGTTCATAATAAAAGTTCATAATAAAATAATAGAACATAGTACATATATTATGTTTGAATAACAGTAACATAACATACAATAAAAAAAATATAACTATTACAATTAAATGTGAACATACTGCTTAACAAGAATACAGAGTCTGTCTTGGTCTCCCTGTGATGTATTTTTAGTTCACTGAGGTGATAATCTTTCAAGCTTTGTTTGTACAATTAAATTGAAAGCTTTATCTAATGAATTCAGGGCCCGGGTATCAAATTATTATTACTAGTGTTTTTGTCCAGTGGTAAAAATGATCAAGATTTATATTTATTATGTGTCATTTTACTTTCAAATTTTCTTTTTTGCATTGTTTAAAAGTGAAAAAACCAAATAATATTTTTTTAAAAATAAATTGATTGACAAAGAAGACTTCTTCTTTACTTAATTAAACTGTTTTGTCTTTTCTACTTAAATTGAAACTATTGTTTTAAATGTATATTAAACATTATTTAAATGTATATATTGTGACTAGCCTATTATGAAAATTGTTTTACTGGTCTAGATAGGCAGACAAGCGTGGAGCCTATCTAATTTTAAGAATTGGTAGAGCTCATAGAAATCACAACTAGTGTCCTGGAACTTAACTTGAGACATAAGGTTTAAATCTAAATTATATTGTGTAATATTAACAGCTTCTACAGTTAAGCACTTTGAATAAAAATATAATACATTTTTATTTTCCCATAATAAAGAAATATAATTTACAGTAATCTTCAAAACATTCAAGAAGTATTGACAATGATGAAATCCGTTAAACTGAAACAATCAATCGAAACATACACTGCTGTTGCTCGTGCATTAGCCTGGAATAAAGAGGATGGTCCGCTCCTGAAGGAAATGGATCAGACAATAAAAAATGGGTTTCAGTTTGAGGAAAGGCATATTATGGAGATTGTGAAGACCCTAGCTGTTGTTGGAAGCTATAAAACAATACCTCAGGTATAATATTTTTGTTTCCAGTAATGTCAGTTTACAAAATGTCTTATAACAGATGTCCTTAGATATTCAGTGTTAATTACATCATAAATCTTAATGTATCTTCAAAATATTTTATCTAATAAACACACAAATGAACAATGACTATACTGTCTGAAATAACTTGAAATGAACACCATTGCCTATTAGCTCAGTAATAGGCAATGGCTGTTTCACATATCACAATGTTTCACATATAGTAAACTTTATTATTTTTGTTGTAACTTCGTGTTTTCTAATGGGCATATTATTAGTATGGTCAAATAAGTAGTTTTGGCCTGCATATTTCTGCTGTAAAGCACTCATTTGGAATGCAAGATGTTTTGAAGGGTGAGACAATGGAATAGTATCAAGGTGGTGATGTTGATCGGCTGCAGTAGCCATTTAACTCTAGGTGGGCTGTGATCTACATATTTAGGCTTTCCTCCGTAAAATAAAATTTTCCTTGTAGGTCCTCAAATATCTTCCAGAAGGGACATTACAGACACCATCAATATCACCGTACATGCAGAGTGTATGTACATTACTAGTCTTTCAAAATCATCCTATGGCAGCCCTGGAGATATATAAGTGTCTTCCATTACCTTCGTTTGGTCCTAAAGATGACCAAGGACTGCACGGTCGGAGTCTGGTCAGGGATTGTGTTAAAGCTGCAATGGTGTGTAACAGTATTGAATGAATTACTTAATATTTAAGACATTAAAAGTACAATGCTGTAAGTGTATGTAGTATCTCATAATTTTATTTTTTGTTTAAATAATTTTTTAAAACATTTGCATAAATACATATTTAATGCATAAGTACTTATCACCATTTAAAACGGGCATCTTGTGCCTCTAATGTTGAAAATAACGATAGTAATATTTATCGTATTATTCGTCAGATTTCTGTTGCCAGTGTGTTAATATTATGAAATCATCGAAGGTCAGCATGGGTCCTTTGATCCCTTCAGTGTTGCAATAAGTATAAATGTAATAGCAGCGAAATGTATTAACGCTTCTGTTTGACTATCGTTAATTGTATTAAAAACATCGATTTCATGAATTACTAATCTATCTTTGGTGTGCAATAAAGTAGATTCTCTCTCTCTCTATCGTACGTTGATGGTATTATGTCATAAACATTCATCACACTCAGATGAATGGCTTAGAATTAGACAATTGAATACATGACTGGATGAAGGAGATATGATACAATTTGTTAATTTTGAAAAAACGGTCAACAAAGTTTTGTTACTTGTACTTTTTCTTTGTACTTAACTCCTTCATCACATGCAATTTCTAAAAATAGCTTTTAAACTCGAAGTTTTAAGGTCTAATATGGTTTATAGGCATAACACCTTCATTCAATGTAAATACTCAAAAATCTTAATAATGGTACTTAACCTCTTCATTAACACAGGTCTTTAATTCATTATGAAATAAATGGTATATCACCATATCTTAGTACAATACTCATTAGTTATGGGTTGTATAGTTATATTGCCGCTACTTCCCCATCATCCCCTTATATTACAATAAAAATCTTTTGTACATTTATAGTACTATATTACAGCCATCCAGCGTAATAGGATTAATAACACAAGAACTGATGGCATCAGGCAGAAATCCAATAGCTCTCCACAATGCTACCGAGGCAGCTCTTCAACTAGGGAAAATACCACTCTCTTTGGATTTATTCACAAGAATGAAACAGCTGGGAATGCCTCTCAGGCCTCATTATTTTTGGCCAATCTTGATTACTAATTCTAAGAGCTACGGAGAGAAAGGTATGTATTGAAACTGATAAAAATACACTTCCAACATCAATAGATGAATCCACCGTGAATAGCCCTAAGATAATAATAGCATTCAGGTTTCATTTGTAAAACCCTCAAAACTATAATAATAGCCCTTGTGATGCTTATTGTGCAAGCACTAAAAAATTTTTTATTTTTTATTTTTATTGCTTACGTGAGTGGACGAGCTCACAGCCCACCTGGTGTTAAGTGGTTACTGGAGCCCATAGATATCTACGACGTAAATGCGCCACCTACCTTGAGATATAAGTTTTAAGGTCTCAAGTATAGTTACAACGGCTGCCCCACCCTTCAAACCGAAACGCATTTCTGCTTCACGGCAGAAATAGGTTAGGTGGTGGTACCTACCCGTGCGGACTCACAAGAGGTCCTACCGCCAGTGAAGAATATGCTCGAAATTAATTGTAGTATGGTGTAACATTTTAAATTTCAAACAATTATATGTCCATTTTTGATTGTGTTGACATCATGAACTGTCTTTGTTATTTGTCGATAAACCCCCACCACTAAAAACAGACTAAATCATTAATTACCGAGCAAATTAAAAGTTTTTGCCCTGTCTTAGATTCTAGATAGTAAATTATTTAAAATTAATAGACCATTGAGTATCTAACCGACAATTTTAATACACAGGTATAATGAGCGTATTGTCAACAATGATCGAAATGGACGTCAAACCTGATTACGAGACGATAATGTCGTACACGCTCCCATTCGTGAGTTTCACGTCGCCACAGAACTTGATGAAGAAGTTCCTCGACGCCGGTCTGACGGTGACGACGGTGCTGACTCCCATGATGGAGAGCCTCCTCAACACCGGCCAGGTCCGGGCTGCTAGTGAGATATGTGAGTCTCGACTGGTTCAGAATCAGTGCGTCTCCTTTTTTTTCTTGTGCTAAGGTGGAACTAGCTTTTGTTAAGTAGTGCCCACAGATATATTACAGTATAAAATCCTACCGCCTATCTCTGAGACGAATTCAGTAGAACACCAATAATAATATTATTGTGGGAGCGTTATAAATGCCTTAATCGTGCTTTTTTATTTTTAGTGCTTAGTTGTTGTTGGACGAGCTCACGTACCACCTGATGTTAAGTGGTTACCGGAGCCCATAGGCATCTATAACGTAAATGCCTTCACCTACCTTGAGATGTAAGTTCTAAGGTTTCCGTTTTAACAGTACAACAGCTGCCCCGCCCTTCAAACCGAAACGCATTACTGCTTCACGGCAGAAATTGGCAGGGTGGTGGTATCTACCCGTGCAGATTCACAAGTCGTCCTGCCAGTGCTTACCAGTGCTTAAGATATGATCAAAATAACCTTGCATATTTTAAACAAGCATACAATGCCCTTCGGACCATCGGTGCAATTTTAATCGCTCGACAGTCCGGACGTTATGTGACCGCGAAATTTTTGAGGAAGCTTTAAATATAAAAGTTGATCTTGAAATTATCGTAAGCGCAATTCAGGCGTTTGTCAAATAATAATAGCTATTCATAATAAAAAATGCGTGAAAAGTAGTCCAAAGGGATATATTATGTGTGACGACTAATCAATGTATATTAGTTTTTAGATTAACTTATGACTATGTTAAGGTTTATTTTGACCCCAAATGTCGTCACACTTAATGAATTTGCGTTAAGTGTACCTTAATAAATTTTATAAAGTGTTGTGCGACTCCTTAATTGTATTAGAAAAAACATAGTTGGCTATAAGAATCGATAGCCAGGTAGTTGTGAGGCTTTCCCGGTATGCCTCATCATCAGTAAAACACATTATTTTGCAGGTGAACTTTTTAATGGCAAAGTCGATGTGGAAATAATTTTAAAACCATTGCTTAGAGGTTATTTGACGAACGGTGATGTAAAGTCGACGGTTCACATACTAGAGGACGTTTTAAAAAAGGGCTCGGAGAATAAAGACTGGATCGGGAGATTTCTCTGTTGCTTCATTAATCACAAGAAGGTTATGGAGGATCTCACTGATTTTTTTACTTTGGTGCAGGTAATATTGTTCATCAGTGTTCGGAGTTTTCGCGTTGCAATTACAGGTTTTTCGGAAATTTTATTATTGTACAATCTGGATGGGTTTATTCAACTATTTACCAATAAATAACATTTACAAAAATGAGGGATATTAAGTTGATTAATTAATTGATTAATGTTTAGTTTATTTTAATTAATATTTTCAATTCGTGGTCCAACAGACAAATTTCGATGAATTCAACGAAATAAATTATTCGAATTGAAATGTCCACAATCGAATGATCTGATTATTGATTTTTGTCGGCAGGAATTGAAAAATGAAAATTTAAAAATTTCCACATCGGCTTCGGATTATTGCGTATCTCGTTTACCGAATACGCACAGCGATGCCGAGATCGAACGATTCAGGAGCGGCCTCGCCGAGATAACCGACGAGACGCTGGTCGACGACGGCGAGATGTTCGCGCACCAGCCGCCCCATCCCGTGAGTCATTGTTAATTAACTGCATTACGAATTTTAAGTGATTCTCGTTGCACTGGGTGTCCGCCTTATGACAAGTTATTATTGGAGACCACAGAACACTTGAATTACGTCGTTTTTTTTTATTGCCCTTGTAGGCAGACGAGCATACGGCCCACCTGATGGTGAGTGGTTACCGTCGCCCGTGGGCTACAGTAATGCCAGGGGCAGAGCCAAGCCGCTGCCTACAAAAGAGAAGACGGAACCTCAATTTTAGCCTGTTACTCCCAGACATCAATAGGCAGAACCGCGATACCTATACGCCACTTATACCTCTACTATTTATGGCTGAGTTTTGTAGTCTCTATAATAATAAATACAAAAATACACATCTTATTATGTAACACTCTTACACTTTTAACGGAACATTTGGTTCCGTCACGCGCATGCGCGACCTAAGCAATCTAGGAGGCCATGATCCCCGTTATTACAACCAGATTGTACATTTTTACATAAAATAAACATTTTATTATTTTATTTAGAGCCGCTTTTATTTATGCGTCCTTAACACTTAAGACGTATCTGCTCTTAAAACGGCAATATCAATTAATATTTTGAGTATGTTCCAGAAAAACATGAATGAAGCATCGTTAAAGGCTCACTTGAGCGAACTGGAAGCGAAGAACATGAACACGCGCGGCGTCTTAAGGAGACTGCTGCAGCAATATTGTAAAGAAGGGAATCTGAAAGCTGCGAAGGAGGTTGCTGAGAAATGTCAAAAAGAAGGAGTATGTGAATATGTTATTTTTTAGTAAGACTCTGTGGACTTGGTACGCCATCTAGTGAAAATAATCCGAAGTAAAATAATAATAATTTTATGGCTGATCTTTTCCGGATAATTGATGATGATGATGATAACAGTAACTGATTATTATTTTGAATAATGTATTTTTTATTTGATTTGTTTTGGTAATTTTAATTACGTTTCAATGATACTAAGTACACACACGGACTTGTTAATGTCTGAAATAAAATAAATAATTCATTCATTCTTTGGGATTTCCCTAAGCCATCTCGATTTTGAGGTGAACGAAACAAAAAAATCTAAGTAATCGAGTTTTTGTGAGACGCAACGCACAGCTATTGACTTTTAAATCTATCTCTAAATAAATATCCATTATAAGAGAATCGTTCTAGAAAACAAAAGCAGGCAGTGAAAATAGCCTGCAGTTGATTCCTGACACAAGAATCTATATTAGTATCACAACTGTGAATGTTCTGCTTAATCACGCAAAAAAAACCCCAAAGGATTTGAATAATAAGATACTTTTTAAAATTGTAGAAGACTTGTTCGGACATGGCCGGGTATTGATTGGTAGTTTATGACCAAAGAGAGATAGATATAATAAGTATAATTCTTTTTGAATGACAAGTTTAACGCGGTTAAAACTAGGTCAAATATAGTATTAAATAATAATAAATGATATATTATTGATTTTCCGAGTGCGCAATGTAACACCAATGAATATGCTGCTATCTGTCGTTGGTTTTACGCGAAATGTTAAATGAACTTATTAATTTGATTATGTTTTAAGATTTTCTTTTCAACAATGTCAGGGACATAACCAATCCAAATTATTTTGTTTTTAAAAAATAACTGTAAATTGTTTAAAACCATAGGTGAAGTTTCGCAACGTAACCGGCGCGACCAAAATAAATTGTGTTTGCACTGTTCTAAGACAACTCTTATGCAAAAAAGTATATTGTGTATGGCATCGAAAATATGTAATAACCTGATGCTATAAAAAAAAAAAATTTTTTGTTTAAAAATAACTTGAAAAAATTATTATTAACTTAAGATGTTATTATACAGTTAACGATTTGTTTAAATGATAAATCATTATTTTAATTTTAAATTCGCTTCTTTCTGTTCCTTGTTTTCGTTTTATGACATAAATAACTAATTCTTATTCAACTATATTTTTTTTGTTTGATATTTTAATTAATTAATATATTTACTGACTGCATTTAATGTAAATAATTTTGAATAATATTTGCACGCTGACCTGGTAGAGACACGCTGTTCTATAAAATAACTATCAACAACTTTGTAAACCGTGGTTTAGCTAATAAAGTTTGATTTGATTTGCTGCCTACCGCTAAGATCTCTCCGTAAGAGTGTTTTGTAAAAAGTAAAAAATAAATTTATTCTTCCAGGTATTCCTGTCTGCGGGTATGAAAGCATCAATATTCGATCTCCACGTGAAACTAGGAGAGCTGGAGCTAGCCGAGCTCACCCTAGCGGATCTAAACAAGACGTCGCCGAATTTCACTTTGGACGAATTTAAAGTTATCGACTTTGCCACGCTGATGGTTTACAGGAAGAGAATTAAACAAGCCACGGAGTTATTGAACGAACAGTCAAAGAAGAGGTCGGTCATGCACACTGTTCGCTTTTGAAAGAGCTAATTTAACATTCTCGAATGCCTCCATACGGTTGCTTCCAAAATGAAAATAAAAGTAAAAGTGAAAAAGTCAACAGCTCCGAGTTAGATTTCCTCTTGCGTTGTAGATGCTATAAACGTTTTTAAAAAAGTTGACCTCCGGCCAGTGTCAAAATGTTTTAACTAATCTTATCTTCTTCAACCCGTGTCCACCCAATGCTGAGTGTAGGTCTCCTGAAATGCACACCATTCTCTTCGGTCTCTTGCCTTTCTCATCCAATCTTTACCAACCACTTTGACCAGGTCATCAGTCCACCTCGTTGCCTGTCTGCCCACGTTACGACGTCCAGTACGAGGTCTCCACTCCAGTACTTTTGTGCCCCACCGGTTGATAGTGCGGCGGCATATATGGCCGGCCCACTTCCACTTTTTCCGAGCAATCACTTTGGCTATGTCAGTCGAACCAGTTCTTCTGCGGATTTCGGTATTGCGTATTTATCCCGTAGAGAAACGCCTAACATAGCCCGTTCCATGGCTCTTTGCGTGACTTGCTAATCTGACTAATCTTATGCCACCCGTTTAATAAGTTTAATAACATTTAATGAGCTTTTCAACTTTAAGTTTAATAACCGGTTTAATAACGTTTACTTCCAGACGCATCATAGGTGGTCGCGGTATAATAATGAATTGCTGGCGTCTGTTAGACGCGACCGCGGCCAATGGCTCCCCCGAAGACGTACGGAAGATGCTCGAGACGCTGACGGCGCTGCGTTACTGCAAGCCCAACAACGTGCTTCTCGGTCCGTTGGTGCGCGTGCACTTGAAGAAGTAAGTCGATTTCTATTGGCAAGTAACTCGCCGTTGTAACTATACTGAGACCTTAGTACTCATATCTCATGGTGGGTGGCGCATTTACGTTCGAGATGTCTATGGGCTCCAGTAAACACTTAACAGCCAGGTGGACTGTAAGTTCGTCCACCCATCTAAGCAAAAAATAAAATAAAAAAAAGATTAGGTACAGTATGAATGTTACCAGGATAATAAATAATATAGGTACATATATTTTCGTATTTATTTCTAGTGATAACTTAGAAGAGGCCCTGAATGAATTCGTTCGTCTTGCCAAACAGTACAGCATGACGCCGTTGAAACACGAGTTGCTTTGTAAGATTTTGGAAGCGATGGGTGACGGAAGATCCGAAGACAATTTCATTATACACGAAAGGAGTAATAGCAGACTCAATAAAATGGCACAGACCATACTGAATACAGACAGGAAGGTGCACGGAGCCAGCGATGTCCAAGTGAGATATACCTTGTTCTACAGTTTTATTCATTTAATTGCATCAGTGATCGAGCTCCCATGTTCAGTGATCATCGGATCTCATAGACAACGCAATGTGAATCTCGAGATCTTGAAATGTGAGTTCTGCGTCTCAATTGTATTGCATTTTTTTATTGCTTAGATGGGTGGACGACCTTACAGCCCATCTGGTGTTAAGTGGTTACTGGAGCCCATAGACATCTACAACGTAAATGCAGCACCCAATTCTAAGGTCTCAGTATAGTTACAAAGGCTGCCCCGCCCTTCAAACCGAAACGCGCAACTGCTTCGCGGCAGAAGTAGGAGGGACCGTGGTACCTACCCGTGCAGGCTCACAAAACAACTCACCATCAGTACACTCCGGTCTTCGATGCTGTTGTAATACTCTGAGAATTTTGATTCCGAGAGGTTAGCCCCTAGTACTAGTTATTCATTTAATTATTAATACCTTTCCAGCTAACTCTAATAGCTGCACTAGCCGAAGTGGGATACAAGAAGACGATTCGAAAGCTCTTCCTCGATCCAAAAGTGAACTTTCACCCGGAGGCGTTGTACCGTCGCTGCGAACGCTTCGCTGACGAGAAGAAGTTGAAAGCTTTAGAATGTATCGCTGAATGCGCCCGCGACGTCAGGAGGGTTAACGTCGACGACATATATGAGTTAATGTTGGACGTGCACCGTAAGTATTCCATTTGTATTGATCGACTAGCTGACCCGGCAGACTTCGTAGTGCCTCAATCGATAAATAAAATACCTAAGCTTTTGTATAAAATGAACTTAAAAAAAAAAGGAATCCGTCCGCCGGGTGACACATCAAAGGAAAAACAAAATTGTTATTTTTATTTAATTCCCAGCGTTTTCATATTTATCTAACTTATAAACCTTCTCTGGACCTCTACAAATAGCTTAAGACCAAAATTAGCCAAATCGGTCCAGCCGTTCTAGAGTTTTAGCAAGACTAATGAAGAGCAATTCATTTTTATATATGTATATAGATATCTATTGGTTCTAGTTTGTAATTTAATGGTAGGCAGCGGCGTACCTTGCATTGCTGATGTCCATGAGCGACGGTAACCACTCACCATTGAGCGGGCCGTGTATAGTCGTCTGCCTATAAGGGCAATAAAAAAAAATGCACAGCTGTTATACAACATAATTGACACTTTGACATTAGGTCATGAAATGAGTCGCCGCATTTGCTTTATGTTGTCTATGGTCTCTATCTGCTCAACACCAGGTGTTGAGGTGAGCACTTTGATACATTTGTCCAATTGATATCCAAAATATAATTTGCGTAATTACTGGTTGTAGGACCTTTTGTGAGTCCGCACGGGTAGGTACCACCGCCCCGTCTCTTTCTGCCGTGAAGCAGTAATGCGTTTCGGTTTGGAGGGTAGAGGCAGCCGTTGTAACTATACTGAGACCTTAGAACTTATATCTCAAGGTTGGTGCCGTATTTACGTTGTAGATGTCTATGGGTTTCAGTAACTACTTACACCTTAGGTGGGCTGTGAGCTCGCCCACCCATCTAAGCAATAAAAAATAAAACCCTCGCATAGCCCTCTTAAGGCTACCAGCTTAGACAGGAAAAAAAAACAATGATGTGATGTTATTGTGTTTCAAGCTTAGAATGTCCACTAATATGATGGTTTTTTTTTTATTTATTGCCCTTGTAGGTAGACGAGCATACGGCCCACCTGATGGTGAGTGGTAACCGTCATCCATGGACTTCAGCAATGCCAGGGGCGGAGACAAGCCGCTGCCTACCGTTTAATACTCTCCACAAGCAAGCCTCGTTTCAAGAAGGACATGTCATAGACGAATCAACCCCTAAATCCCTGACTAACGATTCATAAATTTTCAGAACGGGACGACAATTGTCAAGAAGCGCTGTCCCTGTGGACCAAAATGCAGGAAGCGGATGTGACGCCGTCGCAGAAATTCGTTCGAAACATTTGTTCGTTGCTCAAAGCGAACAACAGAACCGTACCGTCAGAATTAAGCTTACTGTTAGATAAACAAGACAAAGTAACAAGCGTTTTGAGTACTTAATGTCGTTTGTAAATACGAATGTTTAAAATAGTTTTAGCGAAAACGACACATTATTTATAAAGAATAATAAATATATTTTAAAAAAATACAAAGAAATTACTGTGCGTAGTAAGAAAATCTTTTTTCTTTCTTTTTCCTCCCCCCCATTTCGCATGTCTGCACCTTACATAGTGACGTCACGAACCGTTTTCATGTGTGCCTCGTTTTTTTTAGTCCGACCTAGTAGAATGTTTTCCACTAGGCTAATATCCGAATGAATTCATTCTTATTGTTATGAAACTAGTTAATTTAATAACACGTTCTTAGACATCCTTATTGTGTGATTTGATAGTCGCACACTCTAAAAAGTAGAACTATTTTCATAAACTCGACACTGGCAACAGTGGCATCGGAAGAAGTGGATAGCTAATTGAAAAAAAGAACAGTGGTTTAATGTTTAATTTTATTTCATTTTGGTATACTATATGAAATGTTAATCAATGTAATATGGATGCAAAATTTGAAGTAAATGAAATAAATAAATGAATGGGAAAATTCAGTGATAAATGTTTTTTGTTGTCCAGTTCATGTGATATTTAATTTTGAAAAATACAATTTTAAGCTAAAATGTAAACATCCTTCATTTGGTTATTTTACTGGACCGTAATTAATTGTCTGTGATATTAAATTGTATTAAGGTGTTAATTAATAAAATATGATTTAAAAAAAAGTTTTAATTTTCTATTTTTTTTTTCGTGCCATTAAACTATTATTTTAGGTACAATTAGTCTTGTTCGCTTGATAGCTTCGTCTAGCTCGATATCTTTGGGACTCAATTGTGAATCCGTTCCGTCCAACATCCTGATGAATTTGAAACCCCATTCAATTCAATACTACAAGTGCTTACTATTAATTTGCTTTCAGTTTGTTTTAATGATCTGTATGTCGTCCGTGAACGACCGACAAGACAGACCCGGGTCTGAAAGGTATGTAGGTAAAAACGAACGAATCGCAGCCAAAAAAGTCGTTCAGTTAAATAAATCATGAACAAAAACCAAACGACTGGAAGAAACTAGCCCATGTTAAATAAAATACGGCACGAAAAACTAAACATTTAAAAAAAGGGATGGAAATCTATCCAATAGTTTTTGCTTATTGGGCGATTTTTTTTTCCTAAACACCTTTCCGTGTTCTAGTAATCTCAAGGGGCTATACTAGATTCGCAGAGCGAGTAATTGAGCTCACGGGGCTCTAACCTGACAAATTTGCTTACACTAGCCTCTACCACGAACAGTGGTACTTCGCAGAATCTACCACCGAATCGAAAATGAGATCCACTGAGAAGATCCCGTAACAAACTTAGTGGGATAATGAGCGCAGAACAAGCCCTATCATTTTAAAGAAATTACTTAGAAATATAAACAACTAATTATAAAATAAAACGCCCAAAATCTACCAAAATATTTAATACGATTTGACGCTATTCAAATCTTCAATGATCTTTTTGTTCAGAGCCGCCAACTCGTCCAGAGCTTGTCGTTTCAGAGGCTCATAATCAGCTTTCAAGGTTATCGATGCTATGTCTTCTTCGAGAACAGTCTTCCTGGCTTCAAGCTGAGCCACTTCCTCCTCCAGACTGTTGAGTTTTGAATACATTTCGTTGCCCTCTAAAGATGTCTACAAATTTTAAAAAATAAACTTAGCACACAAAAAAAGGAAACATTAAAACAAAAAATTGGGATCGATTAATCAAATTCTTAAGACTCCGTGGCTTGTTTTTTTTATGGTTCCAATAACCAATTGACACCAATAAAAATAGAACCTTATTACACACTATATTTAGCTTCATCTTTCTTTCTAAATTTTTATTGTGTACATTTGACGTTAATTGTATCGGCTACCTACCTACTTTTTCGAATTTTCATATTCATCGCTGCTTTTGTACGTACTGTTGTACTACATTTTGTCTTTTCGCATTATAAGTGTACAATTTCCAAAAATATTCGAAATTGAGTTAATATGCGGAATAATTTGGTATCGTCAGTATTTTTCTCATAAATACTGTCAAAAGAGCGCAGTTTAGTTTTAGTTTTTTTTTGTTTACCCATGTTTTGACTACTATTAACAAAATTAATATTTACATAATTTTATCTTACTTTGAAAGACAGATAATGTAACTGGTAAAAAAAAATTAAAAAAATATTATTGCAAAGATGAGATGATTAGTATTAAAAATATCATACGTTAAACCTTTAAAACACTGTCCTGTAAAATTAGTAAGTTTTGAGATTATACAGTTTTATTGCGAGAAGACGGTTTGTGACGTAAATTTTCTCCTGCGGTTGTTTGTAAACGAATCGTCACAAATAAAAACAAACCTGTAATGTTTTCAGTTTGTTTCTCGCTTCGGTAACAGCACTCTCGGTTGGGGCCAGTTTCTCTCGCAGTTGTTGTAGTTCAACTTCTAACGCCTTCTTCTGTTCTTCGCCTGACCAATGAATCAAAGCGGTCAACTCATATTGATCATTTGAAAAACAAAACTAAAGTTTTTGTATTTTATTATAACGACTTCATTTTACGATCATTTTACTCATTTAATACTTACTACAATAGTGCATTAAATTCGAAATATTGTTGTTCAAATGATTCATTTTATTGATATCACTAAAGCTTGTAGACAGATACTGACTAAAAAAAAAGAAAATTCGAAATAATTGTATTCAATTGATTAATCTTTGCCAATAAATGTTTGGATGTTTTTCTGCAGTTTTATTGTGAAATGAAGATATTTATAATTCTAAGAGTACATATTTTTAACACTTATTGCAACGAATATTTTAACGAATAATTATATTATGCTTTGATTTTTATTAGATTGGTGAGCTCTCGGTCACAGTGTTAGGTACATCACAAAGTTATTGCAACCACTCACTTTTGGACAGGTTTTTTTTATTGCATATATGGATGGACGAGCTCACAGCCCACCTGGTGTTAAGTGGTTACCGGAGCCCATAGACATCTACAACGTAAATGCCGCCACCCATCTGAAGACGCGAGTTCTAAGGTTTCAGTATAGTTACAACGGCTGCTCCACCCTTCGAACCGAAACGAATTACTGGTTCACGGCAGAAATAGGTAGGACCCGAGGTCCAACCACCAGTAATTACGCAAATTATAATTTTGCGGGTTCCATTTTTATTACACGATGTTATTCCTTCACCGTGGAAGTCAATCGTTAACATTTGTTAAGTACGTACTTATTTAATTAAAAATTTGGTACCCGTCTGCGGGATCCGAACATCATTGCATTGTTTGATACGAATGCACCGGACGTCTTCAAAAATATTGTCGAAAATATTATCATTCCGAATCCCTTAGGTATTAAAGTAAATCAGTGTAATGTTAAATGGCGAGTGCATTCATAATCTCATATTAAACACAAACATGCAGTACAGTATTTTTCACCCCGATAGAAGTTAAAGACTTGATCAAAGACCTACGTCCTCGCAAGGCTCCCGGTTCCGACGGTATATCTAACCGCGTTATTAAACTTCTACCCGTCCAACTCATCGTGATGTTGGCATCTATTTTCAATGCCGCTATGGCGAACTGTATCTTTCCCGCGGTGTGGAAAGAAGCGGACGTTATCGGCATACATAAACCCGGTAAACCAAAAAATCATCCGACGAGCTACCGCCCGATTAGCCTCCTCATGTCTCTAGGCAAACTGTATGAGCGTCTGCTCTACAAACGCCTCAGAGACTTCGTCTCATCCAAGGGCATTCTCATCGATGAACAATTCGGATTCCGTACAAATCACTCATGCGTTCAACAGGTGCACCGCCTCACGGAGCACATTCTTGTGGGGCTTAATCGACCAAAACCGTTATACACGGGAGCTCTCTTCTTCGACGTCGCAAAAGCGTTCGACAAAGTCTGGCACAATGGTTTGATTTTCAAACTATTCAACATGGGCGTGCCGGATAGTCTCGTGCTCATCATACGGGACTTCTTGTCGAACCGCTCTTTTCGATATCGAGTCGAGGGAACCCGCTCCTCCCCACGACCTCTCACAGCTGGAGTCCCGCAAGGCTCTGTCCTCTCACCCCTCCTATTTAGCTTATTCGTCAACGATATTCCCCGGTCGCCGCCGACCCATTTAGCTTTATTCGCCGACGATACGACTGTTTACTATTCTAGTAGAAATAAGTCCCTAATCGCGAAGAAGCTTCAGAGCGCAGCCCTAGCCCTAGGACAGTGGTTCCGAAAATGGCGCATAGACATCAACCCAGCGAAAAGTACTGTGGTACTATTTCAGAGGGGAAGCTCCACACGGATTTCCTCCCGGATTAGGAGGAGGAATCTCACACCCCCGATTACTCTCTTTAGACAACCCATACCCTGGGCCAGGAAGGTCAAGTACCTGGGCGTTACCCTGGATGCATCGATGACATTCCGCCCGCATATAAAATCAATCCGTGACCGTGCCGCGTTTATTCTCGGTAGACTCTACCCCATGATCTGTAAGCGGAGTAAAATGTCCCTTCGGAACAAGGTGACACTTTACAAAACTTGCATAAGGCCCGTCATGACTTACGCGAGTGTGGTGTTCGCTCACGCGGCCCGCACACACATAGACACCCTCCAATCCCTACAATCCCGCTTTTGCAGGTTAGCTGTCGGGGCTCCGTGGTTCGTGAGGAACGTTGACCTACACGACGACCTGGGCCTCGAATCAATTCGGAAATACATGAAGTCAGCGTCGGAACGATACTTCGATAAGGCTATGCGTCATGATAATCGCCTTATCGTTGCCGCCGCTGACTACTCCCCGAATCCTGATCATGCAGGAGCCAGTCACCGTCGACGCCCTAGACACGTCCTTACGGATCCATCAGATCCAATAACCTTTGCATTAGATGCCTTCAGCTCTAATACTAGGGGCAGGCTTAGGGACCCCGGTAACCGTACTCGTCGAACTCGACAAAGAGGTCGACGTGCAACCTAACCCATGCATCAGCCCGCTGAGTTTCTCGCCGGATCTTCTCAGCGGGTCGCGATTCCGATCCGGTAGTAGATTCATTCGCGAAACAATTGCTCTTGAGTTGTTAGGTCTCCTTCGGAGGCGCTCGGGCAGTTGTTAGCAAATCCCACCCCTCTTGGCTGAGCCTTTGCTCGCCCACCTGTCCTGGTGAAACTGGAAAGGCCTTCGGGCCACCTCAATCATAAAAAAAAAAAAGTACAGTATTTTATAGAAACACAACTACGCAATGGCGCTATAAGATTTAATCCGAAAAAACAACACTTATGTACCTTGCTCTCGAAGCATTTCCAAGTCGCTCAGTGTGACCAACTCTTCTTTCATGACGCGCGTCTTTTCCGGCAGAGTATGTAATTCAGTAGCCAACCTCTCTCGTGTTGCTGTTGCCTGAAAAATAATTCTTAATACGATACGCAATTTCCATTTGATCTACATAAACCAAATCCGCTTTTTCCTGTTCAAAACAAATATAGTTGCAACAATGAGTGTTTGTGTTTCTCAAACGAATTATTAGAAGCAATGAGAGCCAATTGTAATTTCGTTATGATGACGAAGATGCTGTGATGATCATAAGCGCGTCTTCTTAATGAATGAAACATCATTTTCTATTTATTTAAAGTACAAAAATATTAAGAATTGCCACGACCGTGATTTGGTCGGCCTCAAATGTCATATACTAAAAACCTATACCTACTTTAATATATAAATCTATAGTGATTTTTACGGATGTTCCGCTATAACTACTGAACCGTGCATCCGATTGACTTGAAACTTGGTATTCGTGTAGAAAGTACATGTACTTAATGGATAGGCTAATATTTATATGAGTGTTGGACTCCCTACACCAGTTGCGGGGGCGTTAATGATGAGAATCTTTGTGGGGTGAGAAATAATAATGTTAATTTTAAATGCCCAGCGAAGCAGACGGGTACAGCTATTAGATTATAAAACTTTACCTTTTTCAAATTTGCTTGAAAACGTTCGTAATCTTTCGTGAGTGCATCGATGGATTTCTTATTTTCATCATATGTTGACGTGTAGCCTTCCCTTTGCTTTAAACTATCTATTTCGCTAAGATCTAAGTCAATATTGGAACTGCTGTGCTCTAAAGCGAACACGATATCATTTTCCAATTGATCGATTTTATTTTGTTCATTTCTCAGATTTTCTTCGTACGTTTCCATGAACGAGTCCATTGTTTCTTCTCGCTTTTTCAATTCGCGATATTTCTGATGGCGTTCGGAGTTGCCTTCTTCGAGATCCTAAAATATATTTTATTTGAAAATGTCAAAGGGAAAAATTGAGAAACACGGATGAGTAGATTCCAAGTTCGTTTAGTTCATAGATTGGCTTTAATGGAAAATCATTTAATATCAAAATAACCAACCTGTTCAGACTGCTCAATCAATTCTTGAACTTTCTTGATCTGTTCTTTCAAATTCGTAGCGTTGTTGTCCAATACCGCTATGGCGGCGTTATCTTCTCGCACCTGAGATATTTACTAGATTAAAATGAATCAGGAATACTGACTGATAAAAATGTAATTAAAAAAAACGAAACTTTGACATTGATTTTCATCTATTAAAATGACAAACTTCTCAGAATAATTGACTCTGTAGTCGGGACGAACGTTTAAGAAAGTAAATGATCTTCGGTTGCTTTAATTTTAAATAATGAGTCAGGTATATCAACATATCTTTGAGATAATGGACTTTTAGTAGATGGTTCTGAATTTATTTTGTCGTTTGAAATTGTTTAATGATTGTTATGAACATACTTGGGACAGTAACTTCTCCCTTTCTTCCTGCGGATCCAATCGATTGTTTATTTCGTTTCTCATGTTGTCGCGTTTTTCTTCGACGGCGACCAGCCTTCGATGTAGTTCTAGAAGGTGCACTTTTATCTAGGAAACGGTGCTTCTATTAAAGTCACTTATTGGATTCGAATAGCTACGACTGTTGTAAGTCAATGTTGTGGGTAACATAAGCCTTGGCAGTATTTTGAGAATGTTTTAGAATATTAGTTTTTTCTTTCGTACTATCCACTTTTTTTGTGTAAATGGATAAACTATTATCGACCTACCTATTTGTATTACGAGGCAGTTATGCGTTTCTATTTGTCGTCTTATTGTGCGGTCCACTGACCACATGTCACATGTGTCAAATGGGCTGCAAGCTCCTGCGCTGAACTTATAACAAAAAAACGGACAATATCGATGTTGATGTTGAACAATTACCTGCGATCCCGATATTTCCCGAGCAAATTCTTCTTTCTCTCTGTTCAAGAGATCTAATTGCGTTCTGCTCTGCTCCACTTCCTCTCTTAATGCTGCAGCCGTAGTTTGCAATTCATTATACTGATCTTTTTGCTCCACCGTCATTTCGGCCAGTATCTTTGTGATCGTCGATTGTTCCTGAAATCAATATATATTGCATACGATTGCATAAAATTGCATACGAAAAAAAAAAAAAAGTTTTAAAGACACCCGGTGGCACCCGGATTTCATTTTGCGGTCTTCTCTGTGTTTGTATTAAGGAATGATTAAGTAAAGATTAGAAAAAGAGGATAAGGATTAGCTGCTTTTTGAAGTCGTTGTGGCCTAACGGATAAGACGTCCGGTGCATTCGTGTTGAAGCGATGCACCGGAGTTCGAATCCCGCAGGCGGGTACCAATTTTTCTAATGAAATACGTACTCAACAAATGTTCACGATTGACTTCCACGGTGAAGGAATAACATCGTGTAATAAAAATGAAACCCGCAAAATTATAATTTGCGTAATTACTGGTGGTAGGACCTCTTGTGAGTCCGCACGGGTAGGTACCACCGCCCCGCCTGTTTCTGCCGTGAAGCAGTAATACGTTTCGGTTTGAAGGGTGGGGCAGCCGTTGTGACTATACTGAGACCTTAGAACTATATCTCAAGGTGTGTGGCGCATTTACGTTGTAGATGTCTATGGGCTCCAGTAACCACTTAACATCAGGTGGGCTGTGAGCTCGTCCATACAGCTAAGAAAAAAAGAAAAAAAAAAGCTGTTTCCGGATAAAATTACAGAGAAACATACGGCTTTCCTGCCTTATTCAAATCAAATTATGTATGTACCTTTTCAATTTGCTCTCGAATCTGTCGTAACTGATTTTCTTTCCTTCGTTTCTCCATGAATACTTGTTCTATTTCATCTTGCATCTTCTGATTTGTCGCCTCCAATTCTCTCGTTTGTTCCTCAACAGATTGCTTTGTCGCTTCTCCGTTTAGTATACGAATTGCAGTATTATAGTCTGCGAGACGTCCCTGTAAATCTACAATATTGATAAAATTTACTACTACTCCTGCCATTACACGGTTCTTCAATCCTAATTATTTTAGAAAAAAATTCCTTGGAAATACTACTTATTCTGAAGGAAAGAAATCGTATCTCGTTTTGATTACCCCTGAAAACATACATGCAACATTTTATGATGGTCAATTGAGTAGTTAAGATGTGAAAGCCTTAAAAAGAAAACTCATTTTCTAACAGGAAAACAAAAACATTTTTTTTTAGTAATTACCTTTTAGTCATAACGTAAAAATCCTTGGTACCTTTTTTTTTCCATTAGTTACATGATTTAAAGTCAGATTCTTAGTATAATTTATATCACTTTATTTATTATTTTTGAAAAATCTATAGCTGCTCTCTCTCTCTTTTCGATCGGTCCCTCACTGCTGAGGATCGTGACTCCGTCCGATTCCGTCAACCAGCTCTCTCCATCGATCCCGTTTTGTAGCTTGGTGGAGTGCGTCGCTGACAGGTACCGTCACTTCCTCCTCCGCTATTTGGTCTAAATTAACTTAAAAGGAGCTGTTCATAAACAAATATTTACAATATAAATCTTACCGGTTAGTTCTTGTGCCAATTCCCTGACCCGCTTCTCATAGTGCTTTTTCGCGGACTTCTCTCTTTCGCCTGCCTCAGCTTGTTCACTCAACCTCGCTATTTCAGCTTTCATTTCTCTAATTTTCACTTGCATCAATTCTTCCCAATATCGTTTATCCTGTAGCTGTCTGGTTCGAAAACCGCGACCAGTACCAGTTCGTAATCCTGAGATACCTTGTTGAGTAATTGGTCGATCAATCTATTTCAGAAAGTATTAAAGTATTTAATGAAATAAATATATATTGATAAGTAAGTAAGTCGAGACTTAGTTATTTTTATTAAACATATCTTTTAGTATTCGACCTCACAGCATAAGTTGGGCGGCGGAATTCGCTGTCATAATTAACTATTTTACACCAGCTAGACCGAGATCTCGTTCCTTGTCTACGATTCGCAAAATAGTAAATAGAGATTTTGTCTTAAGATGAAGGTATGATCGTCTTAATATTGTAAATAACGAAGACTCAAAGACTCCGGGGAAATTAATAAACTTTAATTAAATTATAAGGTCGCGAAGGTCCACTTTGAGGAGTGGTGGTCTCCTTCATTGTGAAATTCAAGGGATGAGATAAGATGAGAAGGGCTATGAATCATTTGTACATAATTATGTATATGTATCGAGGTATATAATATTATGTCTTTCTGTATTCTATAAGCTAACATTCGCACACCAGCAAGATTTCTTTGTTTAGTTTCCCTGCTTAATTTGGTTTTTTTAATCGTCTTCAAAAAAGGTGAAAAGAACTTGATTGTTTTTTAAATTTACCATCAAAATTTAAATTTTATCAAGATTTGACCAATAGTTTATGAGTCATCCTTAATAATGCACATTTAATTGATTTCTTTTTAAAATATACACGTGAATTATGAAAAATATGATTCTAACGGCTTCGGAATGAGCTCCCCTCCACAGTGTTTCTCGAGCGCTATGACTTGTCCTTCTTCAAACGAGGCTTGTGGAGAGTACCCAACGGTAGGCAGCGGCTTAGCTCTGCCCCTGGCATTCCTGAAGTCCATGGGCGACGGTAACCACTCACCATCAGGTGGGCCGTATGCTCGTCTGCCTACAAGGGCAATAATAATAAAAAGGTATTTTATTTTTGGATTGGTTAATTAATTTAAAACAAACCATGGAAAAACCGGTAACGGCAGTTTGTTGTCGGCCTGCTGTTGGAGGAGCAGGACCAAAGCCGGTCGTCAGTCTGGAGGCGGTACTGCCTCGATATGCAGATGTGGGACGCATACTGCCGCTTCTAAAAACAAACTTATTTGGACCCGGGAACGGACATACGTGATGTATTATAATAAATTACCACTTTCATTAATTTGATATACATTTACTATGCTGTTGTATGTTTTGACATTTTTTCCTGTGTCTTTTAGGTGATCTTCGCTGAATCTGGTCCCAATTTCCTTACATAAACTTTAGCTTATTATTATTTATTTACACCTGCAGCCTATGGGTAGTATACGCAACTGGCGTCCAATATAACAATGGGTTCAGGGCACTGATGGGGCTGCCGCGTTTCTGTAGCTCGTCGAGGATGTTTACAGACGCCGGTGTTGATGGGTTTGCCGCAATACTTAGGAAACGAGCAGCATCCCTGATGCGGCGGGTGCGTGGCGGCTCCAACGGTTACCTGCAACTCATTGCGAACAGAATGGAGATGGATTTTCCAATCTTCTTAGCATGGAATCGCCTACATGTGGCAGGATAAATATATTATTATTATGTATTTCCAAACTACATTTTTATATATGGGCTAAAATATGATCTGAAATAAATGATTATTATTATTAGCGCCAAACCTTTACATGATTCTCAGACCTCTATCAGGCGATAGATCGGTGAGGAATTTTATTTGTTTTGCACAACGCGGAGACGATTGATCGCATGATCCTTTATAGCTAATAGGGTCTCTACGACAACGTGTCCGTAGCTGTGTCTTAGAAAAGGAAACTAGGTTCAACTATTAGGCTCAACACGACTACAATTAATTCTTTAAAATCAGATTGTGACTAAAGTTAAAGTTAAATAAGTTTAAAGATAATAAATAAAATATAATGAAAAAATAAAGAATTGAAAAATAATATTTTTGCTTTTATCGACTGAAATAGTTTTTTATTCAAGATTATTTATTTTTCTTTTTACTTAAACCGTGAATTTTTATGCTGACAATTTTGACTCGTTTGTTTTAAAATCTTGGAGAAGACCGATATAATTGAAATCATTGGAATATTCCAGAACTAAACTAAAACATTGATTACCGTGAAAGAGCAGAGCCGTTATTCGTGTGCTCGCGATAACCCCTTCTGGAAACTGGCCGCGTCGTGTCGGACCGTATACTCCCACTGCCATCGGAAAAATCCATAATCACACTAACGTTAACGCCTCCTTAATTAGTATCCACCAACAAAAATGTAGGTCGAGTCTGAATTAATTTGAAATAAATAGATGCAAACTGACGGAGTGTTTGGCGGTTGTTGCTATGGCAACGAGTAACTAACTCGTCATGGACAAGTCTGAAGTTGCACTAATGAAAAATTGTGTGTTTTATTGCTATAGCAAAAAATCTGATTAGAGTATCATTAGTGGGAGGACTTCTTGTAGTGCGCACAGGTAGGTACCACCACGCTGCCTATTTTTGCCGTGAAGCAGTAATGCGTTTCGGTTTGAAGGGTGGGGTTGCCGTTGTAACTGTACTGAGATCTTAGAACTTTTATCTCAAGGTGGGTGACGGCATTTACGTTGTAGATATCTATGAGCTCCGGTAACCACTTAGCATCAGGTGAGCCGTGAGCTCGTTCACTCACGTAAGCAATAAAAAAATAAAGTAGCCGTCTATTAAGAGTGCTGTGCAATATAACCATACCGCAGTGAAAGTATCAATACAGCCAATGTATATTACAATTTACGCACTTAAATTTTCACTGAACGACTTATCTTTATAAAGGAATCTGATCTATCACAACATTTTGAGAATTTGTCTTCATGGGGTTCATGTTATCTGAATTACCATTACCATTTGTTAATACACGGCCGGCAATTTCGTTTACCTTACAGCGTTCATGTTACAATTGCTATCTTAGTTAAAACTCTGTATTGCAAAGCGTATTGAACCACCAAGCGTTAACTGATTACCGTAAATCATCGATTTAACGATGCGAATGCGGCCACCCACTATATATTACCTTAATATACATAAATTACGTGTCATGTTGTTTGTTGACGTGTCGTTGTGTGTGCGACGGACTGGTTTTTTACTGGTAGTAGGACCCCTTGTGAGTCCGCGCGGGTGGGTACCACCACCCTGCCTATTTCTGCCGTGAAGCAGTAATGCGTTTCGGTTTGAAGGGTGGGGCGGGGCTGCCCTTGTAACTATACTTGAGACCTTAGAACTTGTATCTCAAGGTGGGTGGCGCATTTACGTTGTGGATGTCTATGGGCTCCAGTAATCACTTAACACCAGGTGGGCTGTGAGCTCGTCCACCCATCTAAGCAATAAAAAAAAAAGACACCTAAATTATTGAACCGATTTTAACTTTTTTTTAAAATATGTGTTTTGTTCCAATTTAGGCCATAGGATGGTTTCTAATTCGATTAATGGTCGCAATATTTATTAATTATAGAGCTGTGTTAAAAATAACAACGTTTCACATAAGCTACAATTTAATAACATAAACAGTACGTGTTGCTGAGGCTAAAGTATAAATTAAATTTATTTCGTAGTAAACGCAATAGAGTGAAATCCAATTGTTCTTACTTTGTTAATTTTTGGTATTAGCATAGCCGGCCACGTCTTATTTAAAAACAAAAACCTTAGCCACAGCAACGTGTGGCCAGGTCTGCTAGTAATATTATAAAGGCCAAATTTTCCTTTTGAACCTGTTATTTTTTTTTTTTTTTTTTTTTATGATTGAAGGATTACTGATGGCCCGAAGGCCTTTCCAGTTTCACCAGGACAGGTGGGCGAGCAAAGGCTCAGCCAGGAGGGGTGGGATTTGCTAACAGCTGCCCGAGCGCCTCCGAAGGAGACCTAACAACTCAAGAGTAGCTGCTTCGCGAATGAATCTACTACCGGATCGGAATCGCGACCCGCTGAGAAGATCCGGCGAGAAACTCAGCGAGCTGATTCATGGGTTAGGTTGCACGGCGAACTCTTTGTCGAGTTCGACGAGTACGGTTACCGAGGTCCCTAAGCCTGCTCCTAGAGCTGAAGGCGTCTAGTGCAAAGGTTATTGGATCTGATGGATCCGTAAGGACGTGTCTAGGGCGTCGACGGTGACTGGCTCCTGCATGATCAGGATTCGGGGAGTAGTCAGCGGCGGCTACGATAAGGCGATTATCATGACGCATAGCCTTATCGAAGTACCGTTCCGACGCTGACTTCATGTATTTCTGTATAGATTCGAGGCCCAGGTCGTCGTGTAGGTCAACGTTCCTCACGAAACGCGGAGCTCCGACGGCTAACCTGCAAAAGCGGGATTGTAGAGATTGGAGGGTGTCTATGTGTGTGCGGGCCGCGTGAGCGAACACCACACTCGCGTAAGTCATGACGGGCCTTATGCAAGTTTTGTAAAGTGTCACCTTGTTCCGAAGGGACATTTTACTCCGCTTACAGATCATGGGGTAGAGTCTACCGAGAATAAACGCGGCACGGTCACGGACTGATTTTATATGCGGGCGGAATGTCATCGATGCATCCAGGGTAACGCCCAGGTACTTGACCTTCCTGGCCCAGGGTATGGATTGACTAAAGAGAATAATTGGGGGTGTGAAATTCCTCCTCCTAATACGGGAGGAAATCCGTGTGGAACTTCCCCTCTGAAATAGCACCGCAGTACTTTTCGCTGGGTTGATGTCTATACGCCATTTTCGGAACCACTGTCCTAGGGCTAGGGCTGCGCTCTGAAGCTTCTTCGCGATTAGGGACTTGTTTCTACTGGAATAGTAAACAGTCGTGTCGTCGGCGAATAAAGCTAAATGGGTCGGCGGCGACTGGGGAATATCGTTAACGAATAAGCTAAATAGGAGGGGTGAAAGGACAGAGCCTTGCGGGACTCCAGCTGTGAGAGGTCGTGGGGAGGAGCGGGTTCCCTCGACTCGATATCGAAAAGAGCGGTTCGACAAGAAGTCCCGTATGATGAGCACGAGACTATCCGGCACAGTCTGAATGAAACGGCACATGAAACTGAGACGTCGACGTTGAGTGATAAGATAGGCACCGATATTCACAGTAATGTTGGTACCTGAATAGCAGGTTTTCGCAACTAGGTGATCCGTAAAGCTACCCGCCTATCTATGTCAATAAAATATTATTCCTATTGTCATATTTACAATTATTTAAATAAATGTCTTAAAATATAATTATGTAAATAGGCCCGCATGTAGTTACATGGAAACTAGCATGGAGAGACATACTATTCAAATCGTAGGTACGTGCACTTAAATGACATAAAATACACATATAAAATGTAGGTTTGCATTAGTGTGTTTAACATTATCAACAACTCGATAGCGAAGGATAAACATGTTGTTTATTGGGACTAACATAATTCTCGCTTGTATTAGTGTTGGTTTTGGATTTGTACTGAACGGACTCGGAAATAGGTACAGACATTTGCTTCAAGATATAAATTCAACGCTGACGTCATTTGATACATCGTCTATCAAAATCAAATGGATAGAGCAGCCTTTAGATCATTTCGATAAAAAAAATATAAATACTTGGAATATGAGGTATATGGAAAGATTAGATAAATGGAAGAAAGATGGTCCTATATACCTATTTATGTACGGTGAGGGTGAAGCAAGTCAGGTATTTCTTCAAACTGGTATTTTGTATGAATTAGCCGAGGAAACAAACGGGGCTATGTTGCTATCTGAACACAGATACTATGGAAAGAGCAAGCCTTTTGAAGAACTCACAACTGAAAATCTAAAGTTCCTAAGTTCAAGGCAAGCACTCGCAGATACTGCTAGATTGTTGGAATTAGTCAAATCAGAACCTCAATATGAAAATTCGAAAATTGTTGTTGTTGGAGGATCATACGCAGGTAATTTGGCTGCTTGGATGAGACTACTGTATCCCAATTTAATTAATGCTGCTATAGCCAGTAGCGCTCCGGTATTAGCAAAGAAAGATTTCTACGAATATTTAGAACACGTCAGCGATGATTTTGAACAACACGGTACTGAAGACTGTATGGAGAAAATTAATGAAATTTTTACTACATACGAGAAACGATTTCGAACAGTAGATGGCATTAAACAACTTAAAAAGGAGGAGTACATCTGTGAAGACACCGATATGACGAAAGTCGAAAATCAGCAATTATTCTTTTTGGATAAAAGCTCTGCATTTATGTACATTGCACAATACGGGAACCCAGATGTCATCAAGACGTATTGCGAAGATATTAAAAATACCTCTCTTGTATTTTCTTCTAAAGTAGATGAAAACGATTTTTACGACACTAAAAATAATTGTTACGATTATGAATTTGAAGAAATGATTCAAAACACGAAAGAAATAGACTGGCTCGTTTCATGGACATATCAAACTTGTACTGAATTCAGTTACTTTCCGAGCACATCATCAAACAAACATCCTTTTACTGATAATATAAGTATGGACCTGTTTTATAAAATGTGTACTAAAACTTTTGGTCCGAACTTTGACGAAAAGAGAATAGAGGCTGGGGTTATGGAAACCAATATGATGTATGGTGGATTAACTCCTAATGTAACAAAGGTGGTATTTGTTAACGGTGATCTAGACCCATATCATAGATTAAGTATTCTAGAAGATTTATCTTATGAAGCTCCAGCAAAAGTTATTCCACGTACATCCCATTGCAGAGATTTATTTTCAAACAGATCTGGCGACCCTGAAGAACTTATCGAAGCCAGGTATTATATAAAATATTTGATAAAAAAATGGATAGGTCTTGGTGACTATAACAAACCAAATGAAATAAAGCACACAACCTAGATACTAGAATGTTATAATATTATTATGTACTTGATTAATAAAATTTAAATCAAAAGTTTCGTTAACTAATGAATATTTTTTTCAATTACCATTTCATATTCTTTTAATTTTAAAATATTCACGTCAGATTATTTAAGATAATTGTAATTTATTTACAAAATACCAGTAGGAAAGGGAAACGCTCCCTGAAAACTTTGAAGATGACTTTTATCTGAATAAAAGTGGAGACAATGTCTCTTCATCGGTACCTATTCCGCGTAAATTCCCGACAGATAACATTGTTATGAGGGTCGTAATAATGAGCCGTAATTTTGTTTTCTCTTTTTCCCTTTCTTCTACTGGTTACCTATCTACCGCTTACGGTTAGTTAGGTTATGTAGAGAAGCAAATTGAAGTGCTTGTCATGTTCTTATTATAATTTAGAGTGAACAGATTCTGTTTTTGTATTCTGATAATATTAACACGAATGACATTAGTAACGAAAAAGTAAGGTATCCTTACAAAACTACAAAATGCACAAGATTACGTCAGCTTTTGGTTGAATCGATTTAGCAATGTACAGTGTAAGACATGAATGTAATGTACAAGTTTTCGATAAAAAAATGAAACGGAATGTAATTCCATCATAAAAAAATACTAAAATAAAATAAAACAATAATATTATACTAAAATAAATGTAACTTTATTCATATACATGTTTCTTAACAATAATGTTATTCGTGAACCAACACCCTAAAATACAAAATACAGTTGGATGTTGATCTTGTTTGTTGGATGTTTTTTTTTCCAAATAATGGAAAATATTTTAATATCAAACTTATGTTTTTTCTTATATTACAGTTACAAATTACATGTGATATAAACGTATATAGTAAAATAATTACAAAAATATATCTTGTCGATGCTTAAAATGCTTATGAAATGTCTCGTTTAAAAAAAATATCGCTATCAATGAATTATTTACGTATCTTTATATTTATCTATAATAATAAACAAGATACAATATGGTAACGTCAGTAGCACCCCGAAATCTTAATTTTGAATATTTTCCGTCATTACAAACTAAGTTTCCGCTCTAGAAAAGCCACGGAAAGCATCCGGCAATACCTCTTCAAGGAACTGCTCTTAATCATATTCGTCATTATAGATAATAAACTAAAACTGTATACAAATTTAAAACTAATTAAGGTAATTGTGACAATAATAAATTATTTAACATCGTCTTCAACTACATTGTAAATTATGAATTAAAAATTAATAATTGAGTATTGAAGGAGATATTAGGAATGAATACAATCTTAAAAATTTAAAACGAAAATTAGTTTATTTACAAAAGAACTTACTTAAAAGAAGATATATTAAAATGTTTTTGATTCTTACAAAAGGGAATATACACAAGCCAAAAAAATTATACTTAATATTTTAGTGGTTTCAAGTATATAATATATAAATATCGTATTCAATTGAACCAAATAATGTAAAAAAGAAATGCATAATAATTTATTTGAGAAAAATGCAGTTTAATTGTTACATTTGTTTTTTGCAAAGTATTTTCAATATAAATAATTGTATAATTAGTACAAAAACGATACAAATGTAAAAAAGCTAGGTTTTTATTAAAAATCTAAAAATTACATCTAAAATTATTCCCAACCCTGTATTGACTAGGATTGACACAACTTATGAAATTATTTATTTAAAAATGTGATGCTGTTTCACACGAATTCGTTAAATAACTTGGCAGTGATAGTTAACTTAAGGTTTAAACTTAGTAAACTAGGTTAACATATTAAATACACATTATAAGAGATGTATGTGCAAATTGAAAATAAAATCTCCTCATTGCAAGATTTCGTTTCAATTACAATTATTGTATACAGTAAAAACAAATTTCCAACGTTGAATTATTTATTCATTACAAAACGTACTACTTACAAGATTGATTATTATTTACAATACGCATTACTTTTGAGATATCGCCACATCAACCACACACGACAGCGTCGTTGAAAAACATATTAATATTTAAGACTTCAGTCTTTAGTCATTGTCGAAATTATCTAAAAATTAAACCATAGTAATTTAAAATCGTTTTGTCGCGTGAAAAAACAATTTTAAATCGTCATGTTTCCAAGATTTTTACGTTTTGATTTTGGTATTTATAATATTTCGATGTGAAAATATCCCAACGTCATATGATCTAATGTGGTCAAGTCGTGTTGTCAAGTTGTCGGTCACTTTAATCCCAATCTCCAATGAACATGTGTCGTGCATGAGGCGCGGGAGGCGGAGGGAAGCCACGACCAGGCACCGGAAGCCGCCCGTACAACGCGTATGGATCGTAATGATCTCCGTCTGCAAGATTATTTAGGTTGTTATTTTATTGTTATGACGAAGACACTTTCTAATGATGGGTCGGTCGAGTATAGACGTGTTATAGTGACTTTCGTATTTCTCAAAAAAAAAATAAAAAAATATTATAATAAGAAAATGGCTTCGTTACGCATTGAAGAAACTGTTCGCGAGTTACACCAAGTGGTCAGTGATTTGGTTACTAAAGTCGAGCGGTTAGAGCGTGTTATTTCTGAACAAAATACGATCATCAAAAATCAATGTGAGGTGCTGGCTATGACAACAAATACATCGGTTACTGTTGCCGATGACACAAGTACCCACAAAGATAGCGATATTTCTGTTCCTGCGTTAACAAATAAGCAGAAAGTACCGATTCGATTGGCTCGTACTCGGGCCGTGTCAGCAATCACAGCGATGGCATCTGGACGCAAGAAAGGGACAACGAGTGCGACAACAGTATTTCCTACGTCTGCCGCACATTCCGTTTGCACTTTGCATGACAAGCCACTGGATCAACCTTCATCGGATGCCCCTGTTACCCATCACAACGTCACTAAAGCGCAACTATCGGTTTCATCCGGGACAGCTGAGGTTCAATCTGGAACACTCAATGAAAAGTGGGTTGAGGTTAAGTCGCGTCGTT
Organism: Bombyx mori; assembly: GCF_030269925.1. NCBI lineage: Eukaryota > Metazoa > Arthropoda > Insecta > Lepidoptera > Bombycidae > Bombyx > Bombyx mori. Next base: position 14,787,966 of record NC_085111.1, read on the forward strand.
CCCGAGGTCCACCAGCTAATGTACTCAAAGGAACGGCCACGCCCGGAACTATGACCATCGAGGCTGCTGAGAGATGGAAGTATTTACACCTTTATTTTGTTAAGGAGGGAACTACCGATGACATCATTCGCGATCACCTTACGCAGATTTGTAAACAAGATGTATGTATAGTCGAGTCACTAAAACCTCGCGGTAAATACGCCTCTTTCAAAATAAGCGTTCCCGTTAAAATGGAGGGTTTGGTTATGTCTTCGGCAAATTGGCCAGAGGATATTTGCATTAAGCCATGGCGGCGGGGATTTCGTAAGCCCAGCGACATTTAAAAATACAAAAAATATTGGTAAACTGTTTTCAGTGTATATTTTATATCAAAATGTACGCGGTCTTAGATCTAAGTTAAGTTTATTTAAAAAATCACTTTTGAATACGAATGCACATTTGATAGCTGTTACCGAGACATTTCTTGTTAGTTCGGTATATGATGGAGAGCTGTTCCCTAGGGGATATACTGTCTATCGACAGGATCGTGCTAACGATGCAGGCGCGGGTGGAGTCTTGCTCGCTGTTCGCGACACTTTCTCCTCACGCCGTATTACTAATATTGATGGTCTCACGGCGGCGCAGGAGGTTTTATTTGTATTAATAACTTATAAAAATATTAAGTTTCTCTGTTGTGTAGTATACTTACCGCCTAATTATAATAATATGGAGTATATACATGTGTTACAAACCATCGAAAATGCTATTTGTAAACTTGCACCGGTGGAAGTAGTTGTTATTGGTGATTTCAATTTAAATTCTGTGTCTACCTATGTACGCGAGCAATTCGAATATTTCTTAAATTTTTGTAAATTAACGCAATTTAATACTATTCCAAATCATCATGGAGGTATCTTGGATTTCGTTTTGAGTGGACTACACAGAGAGCGTGTCTGTGTTGTGAGGGGAATCGGTGCTCTCGTGCCGGAGGACTGCTATCATCCTACGCTTGAAGTATCCGTGCGATGGCCTAGCAGGCGGAGCTGTGTCGGCGCCGGCATGCCCTCCCTCCCTCTATCATCCGATCCAGCCTACGTACTGGATCGCGGCTTCCAATGGAATTTTCGTAAAGCTGATATTAATGTACTATATGCATCTTTTGCTGAGATTGATTGGAGTGACATTGTTTCTGAGACGGATGTCAACATCGCTCTTAATACATTTTATAACAAATTATACTCTATAATCGACTACTGTGTGCCGACCAAACGTTGTATAGTAACAAATCAAACCAATAAATACCCAACTTGGTTTACTTCCGAAATAATACAAAACTTAAGATTCAAACATTTTAACCACAAAAGGTACAAAGCTGAGGGAAAAGAAGTAAATTTAGAATTGTTTAAATATTATAGGAGTAGAATAAAATATCTGATATAGACAGCGTATAAAAAATATTTGTTGAGTATAGAGAGAGACATCGGTGATAATCCAAAAATATTTTGGAAGTTTATTAAAGATAAGAGACAAAGTAGGCATAATTGTAATAAATATTATGATTACTTGGGAAAACCTGTGGAAGGACAATACGCGGCAGATGCATTTGCAACTTACTTCAGTTCAGTTTTCTTAGCCGATGAACCCAAATTAGATCCAACTGAGGCCCAGCATGGTGCAGCAATAACATCACAGTTTTGTTCCAGTGCTCGAGTAGCTTTATTGACTGTAGATAAGTCCGACCTGCGCTGTGCTGTGAAGCGCATTAAGCCGTTCTCCGCATCAGGTCCAGATGGTATCCCTTCCTTTTTGGCTAAGGATTGTATAAGTGTGCTTAGTGTACCACTACTACATATTTATAATCTCTCACTCCAAATGTCCACATATCCATCTACGTGGAAGCACACTAGAGTAACTCCGGTCTTCAAGGGTGGTGACCGCACAGATGTGAAAAACTATCGACCCATCGCAGTGTTATCAGTATTTGCAAAGATATTTGAGTCCATTATTAATAAACATGTTAGTGCGCAGATCCGGAACCAATTGACTGACAGTCAACATGGTTTTCGAGCTGGTAGATCTACGGCAACTAACCATATTAATTTCGTCAACTATGTTGCTGCTGAAATGGATGCAGGGAAACAAGTCGACGCTGTATACTTAGACTTTGAAAAAGCCTTCGACCGTGTCGATAATGACGTACTGTTGATGAAATTTGCTTCATTCGGATTTACCCCAAAACTCCTCAAATTATTTTCTTCTTATCTCTCTGATAGGTCTCAGCATGTTGAGTTAGCGGGTTTCAAATCTAAAACTTATTTTACAAGATCAGGGGTCAGTCAGGGTAGTACGCTTGGTCCCACTCAGTTTTTAATCATGATAAACGATCTATCTTCTATTCTCAGTGAGAGGACCAAGTGTCTTATGTTTGCGGACGATCTTAAGCTGTACGTTGGGGTCGGGTGTGATGCTGAGCACCATGCTTTGCAACGCGACATTACTCGGGTTGCAGAATGGGGAGAGCGTAACCGCTTGCATTTTAATACTAATAAATGCAAGGTCGTTGCTTACAGCCGGTCACGGTCGCCCGTGTTGTTTCCATACCATTTATCTGGAGTCATTTTGAATCATGTGGCAGTTATACGTGACCTGGGAGTTATTTTCGATTCCAAGCTAACGTTTAAAGATCACATACAAAATATATGTAAAAGGGGTAGTGGTCTGCTCGGGTTCATAATTCGTCAGACGCACGACTTTGTAGGCCATCGTGTGATTGTTATGCTATACGATGCCTATTTGCGAAGTAGTCTTGAATATAACGCACTCGTGTGGGATCCTCGCGAAGCAGTTCAAAAGCTAATGCTGGAAAAACTACATAAAAAATTTTGCAGGTTCCTATTCAAGAAAATGTATGGATACTATCCGTTCTTGTATCCATCACTTTATGTGACTGGTATGGTCGGATTAGATACTCTTGAGCTCAGACGGAAGATGACTCTTGTGGTGCATTATTATCAGCTATTGCATAACAAAATTGATAACTCCACTGCACTGGAATCAGTGTCGTTATATGTGCCTGATGGCTACATGCGCGGATGTATGTGTGGAGGGGTGCGTCGCCAGCGGCAGCTTCTTAGTACTACGCACGCGCGTACGCAGCACACCGCTAACTCCCCGACGCATCGTGCTGTCTCGTTACTTAATGGCTTGCTAGCCTATGCTCCGGAAATGGATATATTCCATGATGGTTTGCAGCGATTTATTGTTGTTGTTAGAAATTACTTAAGCTAATTATTAATACCTTACAAATGTTTTGGTTTATACTGTTAATTTGTAAGTAGACTAATTAAATAAATAAATAAATAAATAAATAAATGACGTCTATTAAAACCTAGCCGGAAATGTTTTCGTATAGTTTTCAAGAAGCGTATCTACTTTATGGTGACAGCTAAGTATAAGCCTTAGTGCGAAGAAGGAAACATGAGGAATTATAATGATTAACGTGAGTTGTGAGAACAAAGAGTGTAGAAGAGAAGCTTAGAGGCGGAGTGCTACAAAGCGAAGGCGTCCAAATAAGAGAAACGTTTAAATACCAAGAGTTGGAGCGAAGAGTCCGCGTCGAGGCGGTGGGATTAAAGTGCGGGGTTAGTCTGTACATGTACTAGCGGGGCTGCTGGATGATCAGCGGCCGCAGCCTGGGCTCCCTGTTCGGATAGAATTGGTACATGAGCTTCTCTTTCCGAGGGGGTCTGTACGCACCGATTCCGCTTTCGTAGGAGCGCGCGTGCCAGAGAGCAGCGGGGGGCATGTGCGGGTGCGGGGGGTAAGGGGCGCCGTGGGGGTGCGCCACGCTGAACCGCTTGCTCGGCACCGGCACCTCCTTCAGCGTGAGCCGCTCCGTCATCGTCGGGAGGACTTTAGCTCCGTTCGCCTTCACGAAGTTTGGCACACGGGCGCGTAGCCCGCAATAGTAGGGGTCGTCTGAAAATAAACAAATCAAACCAGTTATAGCAATATATAAGTTTATTATGTAAATAACTAATCGTTACGCTAAACTTTCTGGACATTTCTTTCTGCTACCCATTAACGGTGCTCTTAGGTACCACAAGCACTGGTCCCCGAATTAACCCACAGACACGGCCCACTGAGTTCCTCTCCGGATCTTCTCAGTGGGTCGCGTTTCCGATCCGGTAGTAGATTCTGCGAAGCACTGCTCTTGCTACGGCCAGTGATAGCAACACTCCTGTTTGAGCCCCGTGAGCTCACCTACATGTTAGGGCGAAGCTGAAATAGCCTCTCAAGCATAGGTAGAAAAAAAACATTTCTTAGAAAATGTATATGAAAATAATAATAATAATAATAAAGAACCCGTCAAAGTAAATGAACATGTCAATTCTGTTATATATCCGCATCCTACACGAGACTGGATCCGAATACAGTCGTTTCAAATATCAAGGATACGTTCAAATGCCAAAGCGATCAACATTGCAAAACGTCAGGGCATTGTCTAGGCGTAACCTTTTAGTTGGTTCTGGGCGAAGTCAAAAGCCTCGGAGGTGCGGGGAGAACGTGAAAAGTCGGTATTTATTGAACCCATAAATTGAATTGAAATTCCATTGATATTATTGAGTCTGCATCCAAAATACCTATTATAGGATCTCATTGATGCATTAGGTTTCACAGACTCAGTACACTTTAAAATTTGAGGTTAGGTTGTTTGTAAAAAAAGGTTCGTAAAAATAATTTATTACATTACCGTTGTTTTGTTTTTGTGTATTAGTTTTTACGTCACTACAACGTCAAAGGCAACGATACGTGAAAACCTAGACCGTGAATAAAAAACGTCAAATCCAATCTCTCATATGTGATAGAGCGTAAAACGTAACCAAAATTCGAAGTGACAGGAGAGATGTCTGATCTAAATCATTTTATTACTAAATACTTTTGGTATTTTTGATGTATTAATGCTTTTTTTAGATTTTTTCGTATTGGTTTTTATCTTTTAATAAAACAGATAAAAGTTGTGCTGCGCGAATATATTGTGTGCAACACTAGCTAGCGTAATAAATAACACTGAATCTTATAAGGGCACTAAAAATATTACAATTAATTAACAAAAAAACTAATTATTTCTAAAATTGATATTATGTATTCATTAAAAATACTTTTACGGCTTAATTTTTTGTCAATTTTAATTTTATAATTTCCGACATTTTAAATATTTTACCGTTTTCGTGATCATTGCCGTTCGACCAGAAAAAGCCGTAAAAATTTAAGCCGCGATTAAACCGTAAAAGATATTATTATTCCATTATGTCTAAGCGGCTTGACTCTGCCCCTGGCATTGCTGAAGTCTACAGGCGACGGTAACCACTCACCATCAGGTGAGCCGTATGTTCGTCTGCCTACAAGAGCAATAAAAAAAAACAAAAAAAAAAACGCGGAATCCGAAGTAGTAGTAATTACGTCATGAGCGATATTGTCAAATAGCTCCAAATTATTTTTTGTGATTCATCTCATTTTCTTAAGACACGCGTATTCAAAACTTTGCCATCTGTCCTACCGAATATTCAAATATAAAGTCTATCTTAAAGACCGTCTAACATTGTTTTGCTCTCATAAATCGTTGTAAGGGCACGTGGACAACGATCCTATATAAATGATGTTGTGTCAAGTGTTTGATATAATGTTCACACTTGGTCCGTACCTTCGTATAAATTGTCTGTCCGGGCTATAAATTCGCGTTGTCAACGAGTGTTTGGCCGATCCACGGACACTCGGAATGAACGCAATGCAACGACTCATTGTGAAGTGTAACGCATAAAGGTTAATCTCGTGATTTATGCCATAGATTCACATTATCTTAGAGCGTATACAAGAATATTTATTTTTATTAAAGAAACGTATTTAACGCGGTCTCTGTTAAATATTCTGACAATCTGGCAAAACAATTGTTAGAAACATTAGTATTTTTTCCTACCTAGGCTGATAGCCTTGAGAGGCTATTTCAGCTTCACCCTAGCGTGTAGGTGAGCTCTCGGGGCTCAAGCCGGAAGTGTTGCTAACACTGGCCCTAGTCAGAGCAATGCTCCGCAGAATCTACCACCGGATTGGAAACGCGACCCACTGAGAAGATTTGACAAGAAACTCAGTGAGCTGGGAAATATTAGTAGTTAAGAAATATTAGTATGAGAAAACGAACGACAATAATTGTTTCGTTCCGTGTAACCACTGAAGTGATCAACAGATTTCTTGAAATACCGGTTATACATACAAATGTGACTTTGTCATGTCTCAAGGCGAGTGGCGAAAGTAAAGTTTTAATATCTATGAGCTCTAGTAACCAATTAATACTAAATGGGTCATGATGGGCCAAAAGTTCGTTCTCTCACATACACAATCAAAAGTAGCCTGAATAAATAGGTAAAGTTGTTTCTTTTGTAATTATAAAAATATTGTTATCTGGTGATTTTGTGTCGGCATTTAATGATTCTATCTTTCAGCCCACAGAAGTCTACTGTTAGATATAAGCCTCTCCCAAGCCTCGCCAAAATGACCGGGTCTGCGCGACCTGCATTCAGCGAATTCTCACGACCTTCAACTGATCGTCGGACTACCCAGGCTACTAAGCTACTTGATACTAGGGAGGACTATCCACGCTAAGTCTTCACGAGCTATTGATTATTTAATGATTAATTATTTAAAAATATCAATTAAGAAACTCCTCTATTCCAAAGTAATCTGCAAAAAGCATTGAGGTACACACACCTTGAGAAAAAAATCAGTAGCCGGTCTGACCTCTCACTAGCTAACGTACATTGTCTCACATTACTAGGTCAAAAAACAAAATAAACTCGAGTATTTGTAATTCAGTGGCCATTTGTCGAACGCTGAGGAGTTATGAGGCGCAGATTGTCCATATAAGGTGGGTGAAGCGAGCTACCATTCTTAAGGCGTATTTAAAACTTGACCATTTTAAATACTATAATAGCCCATTGAGCAAGACAGAACACGTGGTACCACTCCTGATGAGGTGAATTTATCTCCTACGACTAATTAACGAAAGGATTTTGTTATTTAGGGATTTCGTTCCAACAAAATTCTAGGTGCTTCTAGAATATTGTATTTATCTTTGGTTTTTCCGTGTAATTTACTTTCTTGTACTTTCGCGTTAAAGTTAGGAAATGAGTTACTTTGCCAAGATTCTAATCATCTCATATCCAAATACTATTTAATAAATTCCGATATAAACAGATCCTTTTCTTAAAAATCCTTTTTTTTTTTTCGTTTCTACTTTTGGGAATTACATAGACAATTATTTCGCGACAGCGTTTGAGTCGAGCGTCTTTTTTTTATTTTTTATTTCCCTTGTAGGCAGACGAGCATACGGCCCACCTGATGGTGAGTGGTTACCGTCGCCCATGTACTTCAGCAATGCCAGGGGCAGAGCCAAGCCGCTGCCTACAACGTCCAATCAAATCTAATTTTATTATTTATATAAAAATTAAATCATATTTCTTATTTTAAAAATAAATGTTGCATAAGTCTAGTTTAGTTAACAGTAGATTATGTGATGGGGGTTTTACACAAATATGACATTACAGACAAAACCATATGTTAAAACTGAAATTAATAAATTTTCTTCGATTCACTGTATGATTTTGGTCTCCAATAGAGCATGCTACAGCTAAGCAAATAGTCTTCGGCTTTTAGTCGTCTCAAGCTACGACTTCTTTTTGCCAACAATATTCATAGCTTATTTCAATTAATTATTGTATTTTGTCTTACTCTGATAGATTAGTTTGTAAAGTCATTGCTTAGGAAAAAATTGATTGCAACGTGAATATATAGTGTTACGCAGATACCAAGAATAATTCGATTCCTCTCAATCAACTAACATATCAATTAAAATTGCATTATAATATAAATATATATAGTAATACATAGTTTGGGTTTTAGTGTCAGATATTTTATTATTATGCTTACCATATTTCTTTTCTTTGCCTTTGTCTGATTTTCCTCTCGGAAACTGCGCTGGACCGCGACCGTTAGCCTCGATGTCATCATAATCCGGCTGAAAATAAATAATAAAGAATTTCATTATTATATAAAAATCTCACTAAAAGATTTTTACGAGGTACAACATCGCGTTTTGTAATTTTGATAAAGCAGTTTTTTGCATTAAATTAACAGTACTTTTAAATGGTATTGTCATTGTCATAGGTATAACATTAACATGAATAAATTTTCGTTATAGTAGGAAAATCTTTACATTTTATTTGTTACTTCTATTTTATTTTAATATATGTAATTAATAACAAGTTCGCTAAAATGTGTATTATGAACGTATTTCTTTTGCAAACGATACCTTTTTATCTGCGATACATTACGGTTCATTAAATATGTGTTTGTTACATTTTCTCTTTTTTACTATTGATATTTTCCTTGTGAAGGCGGAAAATAAAAAAACGAACTGTTTCTAATTATTATTTTTAATACACTTACGGCTTATCGAATCCTACTAACACAATGCACATTGACAACATAGATCAAAAGCAATTGACTATAGTCAAAGCTAGATCGGAAAAAAATTTGTTTTTTTTTGTATTATATATAAGTATTAGAAATAAAAATTACGGACAGATATAAGAAAACTTACATTAAATCTAGACAAGATTAATGCCGAATACGCGTGCTAAAGCACGAGCTTACACACCTTAAATATTGTGTCATACAATAAAATTGTTAGTGCATTAACATCTTACCGCCTTGTCAGGATAAAAAGATTGATGTTAAGGTATCTTTTTATTTTACTGTAATAAAATAAATTGTTTTTGGTACGCATAGGTAGCAAAATTCTACCTAGTTCTGTCGCGAATATGTATTTCATTTAAATAATGGAACGACCCATACATATAATACAATATCGACTTCAAGCTCATGTCTTAAGATGAGTAGCGACTTTCACGGTCTGATATGTATGTGTAACCTTTAATAATGTCTGCAAATCAACATTTTATTAACAAAAGTAAATCACAAGTGCTACATTTAGCCGTTTCGCGGTCAGTAGGAGTTACTCTGTTTAAATAGTTTGATTTCCACGACGCAAATACTTTGTCTAATAATTAAATCATTGATAAATTACATAAATTCCAAAATTATACCATATCGTATAAAATAGTAAGATTTATCTACAATTGGAATACAATTTATTCATTTTATCCGAGAATTTACAAACTGAACCACCCAAAATCCAATAGGTCTTTTTTTAAGGGATATCCGAGTTTTCCACAAATTGAGATTCACGATTATGTAGACTTCACAGTTGGGTATGACTTCAATTAGATAGTAAATAAGGGTTTAATAACAAAACAATATTAAGAGGTAGAAAAATGAATCCATACAGTATCTTTACGTTTAGCGTTTGAACAGTTCCCTATATTATTATTTTTATTGCTTAGTTGGGTTACCGAGCTCGCAGCCCATCTGGTGTGAAGTGGTTACTGGAGCCCATAGACATTTACGACGTAAATGCGCCACCCACCTTGAGATATAAGTTCTAAGATCTCGAAGAAATAGGCGGGGTGGTGGTACATACCCGTGCGGATTCATAAGAGGTCCTACCACCAGTCAAATACAATGATGACACAACTCAAAACTTACGCGATTATAATTTTCCTAACAATATAACGGGCTTCGTCAGCACTCGTGTACCGTGAGCTAATCTAGTACATTCAACGTGTAAGCTCTAAAAGTGAAGGCTAACCGGCGTACAAAAGACAGTTAATTTGTATAATATCAAAGGATCGTTCAAGAGAACGAAGCGTTTAAGTAAATAACAAACTGAAGTGAACGCTTACAATCGTTTATCTCGGACACTACATAGATGAGATCTAAGATAAGTTGATATCCCGCCGAGGGCTACCATTGTTCGACATTGAAGTTGCAATACGCCTTGTCTACAACTGTCGGACAAGAACTACGAATCGACAAGCGTTAATCCTATTGAACTTTCACCTCGTTTTTTTATATTTTTTATATTGAGAACTTATTATATTATTATTATGTTATTTCATAAATAAACGTGTTTCTTGCGTAATCTATACATATAAATAAAATTGGAGCGTCTGTTTGTAATATTAAAATAACCGCTTTTTACTACATGCATATGAATATATACGGTACATAGACCAAAATAGCATTTTTTACAATTTTTGTCTGTCTGTCTGTTTGTTCCGGCTAATCTCTGAAACGGCTGGACCGATTTTGACAGGACTTTCACTGACAGGTAGCTGATGATATAAGGAGTAACTTAGGCTACTTCTTTTAGATTAGCTTCGCCCCACGGCGTCATCCGCGGTACGACAATAACCGCGGGTAACATCGCGGGACTCAACTATTAATAATAAAATTTAATGTTTCCGAAGCGAAGCGAGGGCGGGTCGCTAGTAAGAAATATGTGTTAGCGGATAAAGCCTCAGGTCGCGAACGAGATAGTAAAATTGTGGCACAAACGAAATAATAAGTTGCATAATAATGTCGTCAGATTTGTTGAGATGGATTAAATATACCTCTTTCTACGTCTTAATACGGAATTATATGAATTAATTGTGCATAATTAGTCGTTTTTGACGATATCTTGGGACGGTGATGTAATATTAGAGATTTCATGCTAATAATACTTTCTAAGACTGAATATATTTAGGATTAATTAGGATAAATATAGGATCCCGTTTAGTATTAAACAAATTTAAATATTGTACAAATGTATCTGCTTTTTTTGATTGTTTTTTGTATGTAAATTGTGTTTTGGTGTGCAATAAAGTGTATTCTGTCTCTTCTCTCTCTCTCTCTCTCTCTCTCTCTCTCTCTAAATACGTTGTTTTGATTATAGTACATATAAACGGTGTTTTATTACCAATTTTTTTTTAAGAATATTACAGTCACGGTTTTTTTTTCGATTCATGTAATAAAACATATTTTCATAACGCACAGGAAGATACGAAGACCAAACAAACTGTTTATCACACTAATGTATTTTTTTTTTTACTTCGATTGGTGGACGAGCTCACAGCCCACTTGGTGTTAAGTGATTACCGGAGTCCATAGACATTTACAACGTAAACGCCACCAACCCACCTTGAGATATGAGTTCTAAGGTTTCAGTATAGTTACAACGGCTACCCCACCCTTCAAACCGAAACGCATTACTGCTTCACGGCAGAAATAGGCAGGGTGGTGGTACCTACCCGTACGGACTCACATGACGTTCTACCACCAGTAAAAGAGGAGGAGCATCAGGAGCAATAACGACTGTGCGCCAAGTCAATGTAATTAATAAATGCTCCCTTAAAATATAAAATATAAATTTGTTTATTGAGTCAAATGTTCAGAAACGTCAATAATAAATAAAATAAGATTAGAATTACACAAAGCACCTACATTTATTTTCGGGGTTTCAATTAGCATAAATTGAGACTTTATCAATACGATATGGTTAGTGTTTATTTTATTTATGAGCTGCGGTTTTATTCCGAGCTTTCAAAGAATAAGTAAATTTAACATTACATCTATATATTAATACGTGAAGTAAAAACTTTGTATCCCTTTTTACGAAAATTGCGCGGACGGAGGAGTATGAAATTTTCCACACTTATAGAGAATATAGAGAAGAATAATATTTTTTTAAAATAATGCATAAAAGATACATTAAATCAATAAAGAAAACATTACACACACTACATACCATGTATTTGACGCACACACGCATGCATACTATTTATTGTCAAACTTTTGTTCTTGACGTCTGTTGTCAAATTGAGAATAGAATATGGTATGTCTTTGTTAATATTTTTTATAGTATAGTCTTGGCGAAATTTGTGATTATAGAAGTATTAAATACAATCATAATAGTGTACAAACTTACAATTCCAATTAATTATAGTCGAATTTCGACTACTGCGGGACCTCTAGTTTTGTTTAAAATTTGATTCCATCTTTCATTGCATCACCAAATTTAGCGTAAAGTTGAAAATCGCAATGTATATTTTATTCGCTTGGGAGACTGATGTGGTCTAATTTTGTTTTATAGACGAGTATGTTTTATTTTTTACTATATGACCTGGAAAATTATATCGGTAAAGCATTATTTCGAATACATAAAAATATCTTGTAGTTGTTAGTATCTCAAAAATGTTAAATGTAAAAAAACATCTAAATAATCGTGTAATTAAAAAAACAAGCATTATAAATTAATATAAGTTTTGTAATTTTCTATAACATTTTAATTTAATATTTATTTTCTTCATGAATATTTAGTCGATTTAAAAACAAGATTTTTTTCATTTTGTTTTTGTGAACGCTCCATATGGATCAATTTGAAGATGGCTCTTATCAAGTCTGATGTTTTTTTATTTTTTATTGATTCATTAGCTGTTATAAAAGTTTCGAGATTATTAATGAAATATATACATATAAATGTAGTGAATCAACTTTACCAATTACTGGTCTTAGTATTTTAGATTATGAAAATAACTCAAGATAAACTGCGCCTTGTTTTATTTATTCGAATTTTAATATCTGTATTCAAATTAAAAACATTGAGAACTGCCAAAACGTTAATTATTAAAATTATCATTTTAGCACTTCTAAGTTTTTTTTATTGCAACTAATAGCGTATCTATATGAAGTGACTAGTAATCTTATACCTTTAAACGAGCAATTCTTGTATATAAAGTATAATCTGAATCTCGAAAACGGCTCCAACGATTTTCATAAAATTTAGTATACAGGGGATTTCGGGGCCGATAAATCGATCTAGCTACGATTTATTTTCAGAAAATGTTGTTTTATTCGTGTTTTCAATAACCAACTCTTCCCGACATCTATTGGCGAATAATAATACTATTTTTCTTAATTGAGGGCAACTAACCGCTTTAAAGACACAACAAGATGGCGTTTTAAAAAAAAAAACCGGTCATCATCTAGTAAAATGTAACAAAATAAAACTAAAGTGTAATATTGTAATAAAAAACATATGAAAATAATTCCAATAACGTGCTAAAGTTATTTGCAATTTTCACTTTGAAAATTACCTCGCCAATGGGATACAGTAACCACATCTATTAAATTAAAATGAAAACAAGGCAGGAAACAAGTTTATCGGGCAATCTTCAATCTGTGAGAGCTTAGAAGGATTTGCAAAATGATTGATATGCTGATATATGATTTTAGAGCTAGCACGGCGTCTTGTGAGCCCGCACGGGTAAGGACCATCATCCTGTCTATTTCTACCGTGAAGCGCTAATGCGTTTCAGTTTGACGAATGGGGCAGCCGTTGTACTGTAAAACTAAGACTTAGAGGTACTTGTCTCAAGATGAATGGTGACTTTCACGTTGTTTGGTGTATAAGGACTGCGCTAACCAATTTACACCAGATAGTTGATAGGTAGTGACCTCGTCCGACAATTTAAGAAAAAGAAAAAAAACTATGAAATAAAAAAAAAATCGCATTTTGATGAGAAAGTAATGTAAGTTTACCGGTACAGAATATAAGCTACAAGGGTAGGAGCGACTGGTTGCGTATTTTTGCGGCTAAGCGTTTCGTTATAAAGGACGGGACACTATAATTGAGACGTGGTGACATTCACGTTGGAATGTGCATAAACTCTGATAACCACGTAACACCGGGTAGCCCGTGAGATCGTTCACCACTAAAATCTATAAAATAAGAATCTGTATGTACGTTTTTATTGTCATAATTGCAGGCCATTTTGTTCTAAGTCTAAGGTACCGTACTCCTTGAACTAAATATTATGTTACTACATACTACTACTACACTATACTAAATATTATCCGCCCCTTTGTAGGAAACGCGTAAGCACGATACTGACCTTCGGAATATCAGCTGGTCCATATCCATTCTCCCTGGGCGGTAGATTAGGTGGTCTCTCTCCTCGCCTTTGACCCATCTGCATCATCAGCTGCTCCCTAGTAGCCGCGACGACTCCGTGTCCGTTGTGACCGTTGCCGAGTCCGTAGCCTCCTGAACTGCCGCTTGACCCGGAGCCGTTGACATTCGAACTGGCGATGCTGTACGGATCCTCGTCGGGAATTGGAATACGGGGCCGGTTCTTGATGTCCATTGGTCTTTGAACTGCACGAAAAAGAGGAGAATTTTAATTTACGAAAAGGAGAGAGAAGATCGAGGGAGTTATGAAAGTATATCAGCTTTTAACTGGTGGTAGGACGTCTTGTGAGTCCGCACGGGTAGGTACCATCAGCCTGCCTATTTCTGTCGTGAAGCAGTAATGCGTTTCGGTTTGAAGGGTGCGGCAGCCATTGTACTGTAAAAACTGAGACTTAGAACTGATGTCTCAAGGTGGGTAGCGGGATTTACATTGTAGATGTCTGTGGATTCAGGTAACCACTTAACGCCAGGTGTACCGTGAGTTCGTCCACCCAGCGAAGAAGAAAAAAAAGTTTTCACTCTCAAGGATCAAATTCAAATAAAGTTTTTTAAATATATACATAATGAACAAAACTAACAATTTTCTAATTAATAAAATCAAAAAAAAAGTGTCTCTTGAATGTGAAAATAATCAAGACATATTATTTTTATCTTATTGTTCGTAATAGGATATAATTACAAACAAACTATACTAACAACCAAATAAAGGATTAATTCTTTTCTGTTTGTCAACCGATTTTCTTCTTGTATTTTTTGTCAATAGCTGTGCTATTGGCATGTTTTAGAGTTTTTTTGGGTGAGGTTTGTTTAAGAATGTCAAATTCACCACATCACAGAAAATGAGTCTTGAAGTGTCAATCATAATAATGGAATTTTGTTTAGGTGGTGGACGCTAGTTTCCTAATTCTGACTGCAACTTTGGATTAACCTTTATTGTATTATTGCGAAGTCTTCGAATATCTCCAGTGACCTAGATGGACAGACTAGCTCATGGTTATGATCCTAAATGATCACTGGAACCCTTCGAAGAATGATTGAAATCATCTGATCATCATCTGATCTGAAGAATGATTGAAACGCCATATGCCATAGGAAGAACAGACGTAATGAATGCCTATGAAAGCATATGGCGTTTTCCAATAAAGCAAAATGACGGCGACCCGTAATTCTTAATTACGCAATAAAATTTTACAATTTTTTTTAATTTACATTCTTTCATCGTCGAAGCCTCACCTCTAAAAAATGCACAGAATATCATCGTATACAATACAGTGTGCTAAGTATAAGTTTTTTAACGTTCTCGTTAGCATAAAAGCTAACTCTAATTTGTATGCAGTTGGAACAGCGCCCCTAGCGGCAAACGTAGGCAAACGATGAACTCTATTAGTTAACTTTTACGCTATCGAGAACGTTAAAAAATTCGCACTAAACACACAGAGCATCTAAACTATGGTCAAGGTAGTTCTACTCCCAAAAAAAAAAACAATAGCTTAGAAGCTATACATTAATTGCTAAAACCTTTGTGTTTTGACGTAACATCTGCCTTTACGGAGTGAGGTAACGTTAGAGACACCCATTCGCGTGCACTGAGTCATCGTGTGTCAAACGAAGTGAAGGTTTGAGTAATTACCGTGGAGGTGTAATGAAACTCTGTGCATTTAGTTCGGCGTTAATCGTAGGTCGAACACAGTCGTGAACCGGTGTGATTGCCATCCGAAGTACATCACGACGCCAGTGCGCAAGCGTCACTAAATCGTTTTCAATTGTTGAGAGCCTCGAACGATTGGATTGTTAATATGTGTTTTATGATTTCACTAAAAACATATTTACTGCTGGTAGGATGTAGCGTGAGTCAATAGGTAACTCTATTGCCAATTTCTACAAAGAATTTGAAGTTCGCGCGTTGTCCCGACATCATCATTCTCCTGCCCTTCTCCCAGTCACCTGGGGTCGGCGCAATATGTTTTCTCCTTCCCTTCTCCTCTATTTTATACCATTTCTTCGTTCCCCTCTTTCACATATCGTCTTTCACGCAATCCATCCATTTCTTCTTAGGTCTACCTCTTCCTCTATAGCCTTCAACATTCCAGTGCTTGTATATTTTTACCGCGAAAGAAAACACACGTTCCGGTCTATTTGAGAGCCTTTATGCAATTTTGTCGTGGTTCCCATGCCGTAAAGTGGGGGGAGGAATATGTGTTTTATTCACTGTGGTCTCACACATAGCTCGTGGGATCGTCAGCCGTAATTTAGATGCAAGAATAAAAACAAAAAAGGGAAAGGTGTCTTATGGACACCCGTTTGAAATGTACGTCTCTGTATTAGGTAATGATTAAAATTGAAACTAAAGAGTCATTATAAAATAATGAAACGCACCATAAAACGTGAATAAATTCGAATAAAGCTGGTTTTTTCACATACATTTTTGGAATATTAGTGAAAATAATATATAGAACTATTTTATTATTTATCGTAAATATAATTATATAATTATTTTGTTTCAGTTCCATAAGTTATTGGGTATTGCTTCAAAAATCATTGCAACAAAATATGTATGTTGGTTTTTCGGAGTCGTTTTTCATTGTTATAATTTTTTCAGTCTGCGAGAAGGAACTCAGTTTCAAAAACATATTATAATATCTAAATGGGCGGCGGTGTTCACAATTATTTTTCTTCGGCGACCACTAACAACAGATGGATGTTCTCAACTATTCTTTAAATGTATCAACGGATGTAATTAATAAAAAATTGCTGTTTTTTTTATGATATTCAAAACAAACAGACAAAACATTTACATAATAGTTATATTAAATAATTGTTGGAATTCTTTACTACGAATTCTATGTACTATGTATGATTCTCAAAGTTTTTCTGCATTTCCCAAGTATCTCACGCATGAGCTTTTGAAATGAATTAATTATTTTTAAATTATAAATTTGTGGGCACACTCTACAGTACCTTTAATTTGTAATTACAGTAATTTACGCTTGGGTACAAGGTGGCTATTACAAACACAAAGTGATCTTAAAGGCTTTTATGGATTTCGTGGGATGATGAGTCTTTTTGTTTTAGATTGCACAATGGAAGAATATTTCGAAGAATAATTGGTTTCACAAAAAGAAATAATAATTCAAGCTACTTAAAAACATAGAAAAATTACTGATAAATGAGATTTCCCGAAATTATTACACATAAAAATTAAAAATGATAAAATCAAATTTAATAATAAATTTTTACAGAACAATATAGTAAAGATCTAATAAAATTTATTACAAATCTACTGCCTTAAAAGATAGTTGAAAGCGTTAAATAAGTTGATTAAAATAAGATCAGTTTTTAAGATGTGTTCAAATGTAGAAAATACCGCAGACGCCATGCTAAAACGGCATTAGAATCCAGATGAACTTTGTATTCCGTGTCTTGAATGACAATGAAATGTTCCGACAATTGTGAATGCTAGTTAAATGGAGTGATTTGTAAATTTATTCAGTTATCTGTGGTGTCACGTAATACATAAATAAAAAAGTTTGATACGAGAGCCAATTTTTTTATCTACTCAAAGATGATTGTCATTTTCGTAACATTTACCTGCATTTCGTGTGATCAACACCGCATGTTCCTATGCCATCATTTACTGAAACCGTTTTGCATAACTACGATCACGATCTTCTCCTACTCGATTTTTAATGCTTCAATTGCGCCAGTTTAAAATTCTATAATGCGATATAGGTAAGTAGCTTTGGACTTAGTGGTCTAGTTATGCCACAGTGAGTCACGACTGTTATGTTCAATCTTCATTACGAAATTCGAATTGAAGCGATGATAAATATGTATTGGAGCGTGGACCAAAGATAGCGTTCGTTTTAATGTATTGAAGTTTCAAAGTGGGTAGTGGCGCTCACGCTGTGATGTTCGGAGGTCGCTTAACGAGCCCAGAGTTAGTTCTGCTTCAAAAAAAACAAAACTGGTCCGATCTTCTAAATATCAGGAAAACATAAATTTCACGTATATTATTTTATCCAAAAATCAAGCTAGATTACATTTGAAGATATTGGTTAAGAACATGTCGGAAATCGTGGTAAAATTAAAATCTGGATAAACTACAACACGAACGATGTGTATTATTGTGATATCTACTAAAGGGACCGGGTCCCCACGTTAAAATGTCACGACTTCTATACAGAAAACATTAGATACGTTACTCATTAGATTTATTCGAGTTCTCGAACCGATAAATAGTAGCCTGACCACGAAACCACGGCAGAAAATCTATGAACGTATCTTATCCCATGCGGAAAATCGCGGGAATCCACTAATGTGGTTTCATTCCCATAGGCCCGGAGTGATTTGAACAAAACCAATATTGCTCCTTGATTTGTTGCTAGCTTTATTGTATAGAAGGGATTTGTCGGAAGTTTTACGTACAGTTTGAGTGCAATGAGGTGCAATATATCTTGAGATCGATGGAAGATTGCATTGTTGCGCAACATAATGGTAATGGCTACTGCAAAGTTACGGTTGGCTCGTGGCCGTCGTGGTTGCGTCTTATGGGAATTAAATCATATTTATTATTCGTTGTAGAAATTAATTTACAAATAAAATTATCTCGCCTAACAACATCAAAGATGCTTCTCAGCCATTTCTTAGTTGCTAAGAGGCCCTTTTTATTTTAATATTTTACAGCGGGGTTTCTATTTCTTCAAATTTTCGTGTTTTTAAAGCGATTATATATTACAATATAAAAAATTTCATAGAGGTCGTTCGACAATATAAACATGAAAATAATTGAATAACCTTTATATTTATCTGTATTATATTTACGAGTATATTGATATACACTTTACGAATTTTTAAAGTATTTTGCCGGAAAGGAAAATATCTTATTATCGACTTAACTCGATAATAAGATATACTCGCCTTTGGCATGCTGTTTTGATGTGGCATGTTGTTTGTTTGTGTATTTTTTTTTAATTACTTAAATGGGTAGACGAGCTGAGACATGAGTTATAAGTCTCGGTTTTATAGCATAATGTCTGTCCCACGTTTTAAAGAGGGTCATGGTAGCTACCTGTGTAGGTTCACGAGACGCCCTTACCACCAGTACATAAATAGGAAAAAAAAAAAAAGTTTTAAGTCCTCCATTACGGAGCCATTGATTGCTTCAATATCATCTAGGGCATTAAGTTCGACTGCTGTAATTTGCGAAATCAAGAAGCATTTTATAGTTCCTTATTGCTACCGGATCGCCTTGTAAGTTTATTTATCAGATATCGAAATTAATTAGTAAAAGGTACTTTTAAAGACGCAGATAACTAAAAAAATAGACACGTATGGTCTAGAAATTCAATCTAGCCTGGTAAAAGCTAATTTTAATTCCTTACTAAAAATAGACAATCAATACCGAACAAGTTGATTCTATAATATTTGTTTCATTAATTATACTGTAAAAATTTATTAAAATATATTTTTATTATCATATTAAAATGTCATTCATAAAGAGAAAATTAAATTAGGATTAAAACGACAAAAAAATAAAACTTTAATGTGGCAGCCCTATAAAACTTACACTTGCGACAACTTTTTGTCATCAAATTAGTGAGATTCGGCTCCGCTGATGTGGTTTTTTTTTTCTAAGTATTTATTTGTTAAGATTAATCACGCGTTACCTCCCGTAATTTGATGGTACGAAAGCCAAAAAGTTTCAAGTCGATCGGAAAATCCACGTGCGAACACATAGATCAGAATCATAATATTAAAACAAATTATTTTAGGCCATTTATCACATTCCGAATTACCGAAGTGCATTATTTAAACATCGCGCTGTCTGATTTTTGCGTGAGAATCTCACTTTGTATCGCAAAATATATGTATATAAATTAGGCGTCGTTAACGATCAGTTTAAGGTCAGCTCATTGTGTTTAATAACGCGCGGACCCAAATCTCCGGAGGTCCAAGACAAGGTAATTGTAACATTGTTTTCATCGTAGCAGCAGCCGTGTGTTCGCATGCAGAAAACACCATTCAATGGTAATTATTCGGTGTTGATGACGCGTGACCACTGTCAAAGGCCTTGTACCTAACCGCCGATACAGAAAGACATGTAAACAACGTTACCAATGCCATAGCTCCCACGAATCACTCTCTTAATCTATAGGTATATTAATACGTGAAGCAAAAACTTTGTATCCCTTTTTACGAAAATTGCGCGTATGAAATTTTCCACACTTATATAGAATATAGAGAAGAAGTGCACCATGTTTTTATATTTTTTTAAAATAATGCATAAAAGATACTTTAAATCAATAAAGAAAACATTACACACACCATACTATTTATGGTCAAACTTTTGATCTTGACGTCTGTGGTGAAATTGAGAATAGATTAAATTTTAATATTGTTTGTCTTTATTAATATTTTTTTATAGTGTAGTCTTGGCGAAATTTGTGATTAGAGAAGTATAAAATACAATCATAATAGTGTACAAAGTTACAATTCCAATTAATTATAGTCGAATTTCGAGTACTGCGGGACCTCTAGTAAAGATAAAAGCGAAGAATGAGTGAGCATCATTTGAAATGCGGGATAATGCATTAAGTCCCACGCGGGTAATTTTGATAAATATTACTCTGAGTGCAATATTAAAATGTTTTCTTTTTCTTTTAGCTGTTTATTGATAAAGGAGACGGTAAGGTCTTCAGTGGAGCTATGCGTCTCTGTCCGGTGTGTCAGTGTTAGGCGATTTATTCGCTATGACACGTATTGTGCGGTCGTGGCTGGTTTCTGTTGATTTTTATGTTTGATATTGCTTGTTTTCTGAACAATTGCGTCAGACGCAGCGTGAAATGGTTTTGTTGTTGTCAAGCTTAATGATTTATATCAGCGAATGTGCACTGTTTTAGATTGTATACCATTACTTGCTTCATAAATTTATTTAGTAAAGGACAAGGCTTTTAGTCGGCGACAATATGTGTAATGCAAGACAATAAAGCCGTTTGCCGTTACACATTATTACGAAAACACATGAAAAATAGTGTTTGTGATTCTGAACGCGACAACTCTAAAAAAATCCATTCGAAAGTTTTTATTTCATTATAATTTTTTCTACAGCTTCAAAATATACGAGGGGCGTGTCGTGGACAGGTGGTTGCGACCAAAATGTGACTTTGGTGGACCCCTCCTCCCCAGCGGAATGTTATCGATGTCCTGGGATGAGAGATGCAGCTTGGTTCGATACTCTAGTCTTAACAAACGTTGATCTATCCATTTCACGGCTCTGATCCTGGCTAATGATTGAAATCGTGAAGTCATTTTGACTTTGTTTCCAATTTTTTATTCTATTTAAATAAGTTTGTCTCGATTGAATACGTTGAATACAATATACGTTACAATTTTTGATATTTCTAATTAATTTTTTCGCTGTTCTGGCGGTCATGTTATAACTCGTGAATCTTCTGTTTGGATATGTGTTTATTATTAATGTCTACAGTCAGATTTATATCTAAACATATCGAATCGCGCCTTGATTACGATTTCATTGAAACTCAACGAAAAAATTCGACAAAAAGTATTTAGTCGTGCCTAGGAGCACTAGTTAGCATTGAACTTGAGAGATACGATATCAATCGCTTCTGACCTTTCCAATCCGTAAATGGAAATACATTATTATTAACTTACGTAATATATACGTGATAATTTGCCACGCAGATATATTCTGGATAGAACGAATTCATTGAAAAACGACAAAAGTAACCTGATTAATGACTTAATTGAATTTGTTTTTTTTTTTTATTGCTCAGATGGGTGGACGAGCTCACAGCCCACCTAGTGTTAAGTGGTTACTGGAGCCCATAGACATCCACAACGTAAATGCGCCACCCACCTTGAGATACAAGTTCTAAGGTCTCAAGTATAGATACAACGGCTGCCCCACCCTTCAAACCGAAACGTATTACTGCTTCACGGCAGAAATAGGCAATTCTGTATTGTCATCAAAAATCAGAAAGAGCAGCTAAAAGTCAAGTCAAAAGATACACCGTGAGGAGTTGCTAACATGCATGCACATCAATAATATTAGAGGATTTCTTTCAAGCCTTTTCTGGAGAAAAACGTATTGCATATTAAACGTCTAACAAACTAAGTGGTTATGGAATCGTTTCAACGTGAACGATAAGACCCACATTGCGAAATAAGGTCTAAGTTCCAACTGTATAGCTTCGGCAGAAATATGCAGGGTAATGTTAGCAACTAACTGCTCTCACGCTATATCATTATATTTCATTTAATGTTTAGAATACTTTTTTGGTCAGGAGGAAATCGCCGGAGTTTCTCCCTGCACTGGGAATCGCTTGCGGGGCTTGTCGGAGTCGAACCGACTAAAACCTCCTGTCGCTCAAAAAAAAAGGACGTTATTGTTCTTGACACGTGCGCCGATAAACGCATAAATGCTTTGCGAAATACAAGTAACAGGATAATATCGAAGATGTTAAATATGTCGCGGTACGATTTTAGCAGCGATTTTCTATATTTTTAAAAAAAAATTCTTGCTTAGATGTGTGTTAAGTAGTTACTGGAACCCACAAACATTTATAACGTAAATGCGCCACCCATCTTGAGATATAAGTTCTAATGTCTCAGTATAGATACAACGGCTGCCCCGCCTTTAAACCAAAAAGCATTACTGTTTCACGGCAGAAATAGGCAGGGCGGTTGTGCCTACCCGTGCGGACTCACACACAAGAAGTCCTACCACCAGTAATTACGCAAATTATAATTTTGCGGGTTTGATTTTTATTACACGTTGTTATTCCTTCACCGTGGAAGTCAATCTTGAACAAAATCATCGTGGAAGACGTTCGTTGAAATGAAATGTAAATCAATAATTATAAACCTTAATTGAATTAATATACGTTAGCCTCGTTCCTAATCCAATTAATTCAAACTTTATCAACTATTAAGTTCACACAATAAATATCGTTTTAGAATATATTTTTTTTATACGATTATTTTGTATTCTACACCACATCGCTTTACAACAAGGCCAACATTTTACATTATTTACAACTTCACATTATTTAATTTACTATTGCGCCTTTGAGATTAACTTCTGTGTCTCTATAGCAAACCTAGAGCTTAGCGTTACATACGCTTATTATGGTTTAAAAATGTACTTCATGATTTTCTGATAATCAATCATTCCTTTGATTCGGAAATGAAATATCTTATTTTAAGACGTCATTAGCGTTGTTTTAAATATGAGTTTATTGTCAATCTTACACCAATGATCGTGTTATGCACCTTAGAGTCAGATGAGCTAACATAAAAAACTATTAATTTGTTATTAAGTACTGCGCAACTTATGTTGTTGTGGTTGTAATCCAGTATCCATTTTGGTACGCTGGTACATAGGGCCCTCACAAGTTGTCTCCACTTGACCCTGTCTTGCGTTTGCTCCTTGACAATAATCAATAATAGTTGCCATCCTTACTTAAAAATTAAATCTTGTATTAATCATAATCATTTAAATAAACACTTAACCGATAATGTAGATTAAAATAAAGATACGTTAACCTATATAAGGAAACTGAAGTTATTTTCATCATATCAATTTGTTCGAAAATGCGTACCGCCATATTGTTGTTTGTTTACGGTTTGGCCGCTGTCACAGGTAATTTGATTAAACTATAATATTATATTATTATATACTAATATATAAATCTACAGTGGTTTTTACGGATGTTCCGTTATAACTACTGAACCATGGATCCGATTGACTTGAAACTTGGTATCCATGTAGAAAATATATGTACTTAATGGATAGGCTAATATTCATATGAGTGATGGACTCCCTAATAATAATGACAATAAATAATAATGTTAATTTTAAATGCCCAGCGAAGCGGGCGAGTACGGCTATTAATTATATATAAATAATATTATAATTTATTAATTTTGTAATCATAAATGAGCAAAGACAAAAACTTAACTACTACTTTCTCGTCAGTATATTAAATTGCTTTATTTTTCATATATGTCTTGACCAGTTTTAGGTGTCCTTTTCAAAATGTGAAATACAAAAAAAATTATTAATGAATATAATAAACTAATCGAAATTTTGAAGTTTCAATGATTCCGATTGATTCTCGATAATTGCGCGAACAATAAAAATATTAAATATCGTATAAGCGATGAACTTTAATGAGATTGATATTCAGTACTAAGTAAAGTAAGTTTTTATTTCGACTTTTGGATCGCAGCTGTGAGCTGATTTAAGCGCTAAAATCATAAGGCCTCGTCCAAACCATAAGGCATTGTGGAATATTCGATATATTTGTAATGCTAGATTCATCTTAATCGAGGTCAAGATCAGATAAATTTGTTTTGAATATCAACTATAGAGAATAGAGAAAATCAACTATAACTACTTTGAATATTTGTTACTTTGTATCGGCAAAAAAATCTACATTCAATCATGTCACAAATTTTATTCTGAAATAAAACTTCTGACTAATCTCGAATTATTTTAGGGTGATCGTTTAATTTTTAATTCATGGTGGAGAAATGTTCCTATAATATGCATCCATATACCTCAAAGCTAGTTATTGTTCGATACTGAAAGAATGCGTTATGATTGAACGGACGCTATACACAATACAAATATATAACTGTCTGCTTACGTTACTGGCGACCAAAACATAGTCGAATTACCAAAATTATACTTTCGTCTTAATTATCTTCAATTGGATAGCATTCTCTCCATCGGACTTTGTAGAACTTCTATGGAGCACGTGAGTGTTGAATAGCGCAAATATCTTATTTGAAATCAGATTTTTTTTTAAATTTAATATTGGTTTTCGCTAAGTAAGCAACAAATGTCTCGCCAACACGTTAATACTAGCTTTACAAATTAACATTTAGTTTTGTATTTGATTAGCTGGGCCAACGAATCCACAGAGGATCGTTGGCGGCACCGAGACCACCATCCAGCAATACCCTGAAATGGTGGCCTTGCTATTCTCGTTTTTGGGCACCTCCTTCAGCCAGTCATGCGGAGGTAGCATTCTGAACAGCAGAGCCGTCCTTACCGCCGGTCACTGCGTTGTGTAAGTTATTTCATTTACCTGGTAAACCACAATTTTAGGCATCAACGATCTATTATTCACTAATAAGTTAATGTTTGGCACATGAAAATAGGTTTACTACCTCCAGCTACCTAAACGCAGAGCCAAAAAGATGAAACATGGCTATTCCGATCGCCCGAAACATGTCTTGTCGGATCCCCCGGATTCATTGTCGGTGCTTTTAGGATCCTCATGCACCGGTCACCGTCCTCCTCGAACTCGTCGATTACGAAGATGAGTTCGACGAGCGAACTAACCCATAGACACAGCCCACAGAGTTTCTCGCCGGATCTTCACAGAAGGTCGCGATTTCGATCCGGTGGTAGACTCTGCGAAGCACTGATCTTACTAGGGCTTGTGTTAACAAATTCTCTCAGGTTCAGCCCGTGAGCTCACCTACCGTCCGGACGTAGCTAGAATAGCCCCTTAGGCTCCCAGCGACGAGGTAGGGGAAAATAATTAAAACTGTTGTGTTCAATTTGCTGTCCACCGTAAAGATACAAGTCAAGGCAGATTCATAGTTTAATTTTCTAATGTTGCTTGTTAAAGTGGTGATCCGGCATGGCGATGGCGTTTACGTGTAGGATCCTCCATGCCCAATAGCGGTGGCGTAGTTCACAACACGAACAGAATCATTATCCATCCCGGCTACACTACAAGTCTTGGCAACGACATTGCGATCATTCATTCTGCAACTCGATTTTCCTTCAACAACGCCGTTCGTCCCGCTATCATTGCCGGCTCAAACTACCCATTAGCTGATAACCAAGTTGTTTGGGCTACTGGATGGGGTTCTATCTCTGTGAGTTTCAATTTGTTTTTTATCATAAGCTAATCCTGACTATGTTAAGTATAAATATCGATAAAATGTAAAAAAAAAAACGCTGTTTGACCACTTGCGCGATTAAGATAAGTTGCATAATAGCGTCTGAAGAATGAGGTATTATGTGACGTTGCTTAGAGAAACGACAAAAGTATTGTCATTTTTTATAATTACGTTAAAATTAAATGTTTATCTGGAATTTTCAGGGTGAATTTAAAACATAAATCTTCACTGTGCGTTATCCGAAACACACTCATATTTATTTTGAAGGTTATTTACATAAAACTTATATATTATCTATAATATTTCATGAGATTTTTTGTAATGGAGAGATAGTAGCCACGAGGTTTTTCCAGATTCAGTACAGGGGTTTCACAGATTTTATGAGTGGGACTAAGGAAGCTTAGAGCAAACAAACAAAAGTGCCGGCTGGTTACGGGTGCCTATCAGAGGCAATAGGAGCTTTAGTTATTTAATTTTAAATCGAAAATAGTTGAACTAACTTAGTTTATTTTGTTACAGTTCCATGGTCCCCTGTCACCTGTCTTGCGTCACGTGCAAGTTTACACAGTGAACCAAAACATCTGTAGGCAGCGTTACTCGGAAATCGGTCGTAGTATCACCGACAACATGTTGTGTTCTGGCGTCTTGGATATAGGCGGTCGCGACCAATGCCAAGGCGACTCCGGTGGTCCCCTCTTCCACAACAGAAACGTTGTCGGTATCTGCTCTTGGGGTGAGAGATGCGCTTTACCTCGATTCCCTGGTGTCAACGTGCGTGTCACCCGATACACAGCCTGGATCCAAGCGAATGCTTAACTTCTGACTTCCTTAATTATGATTAGTCTCTATATATAAAAATGAATTGCTGTTCGTTAGTCTCGTTAAAACTCGAGAACGGCTGAACCGATTTGGCTAATTTTGATCTTGAATTGTTTGTGGAAGTCCAGAGAAAGTTTAAAAGGCAGATAAATATGAAAATGTTCGGAATTAAATAAAAATAATAATTTTGTTTTTCCTTTGATGTGTCCCCCGTCGGACCGATTCATTTTGTTTGTTTTAAGTTTATTTTATACAAAAGGTTAGGTCTTTTATTTATCGATTGAGGCACTACGAAGTCTGCCGGGTCCGCTAGTTAAGTAATAAAGTTTTCAAAAATTAATTGAAAATAAACTTCTCTCCCTTTTCATGAAGTCTTTTATTATTCAATGACGCCGTGAATGTTTATTTAAAATTTCTTCATACAGCAAGAATCCTTTAATTTAATTTTTGACATTTTGAAAACACCGCCGTTTTCGTGGATAAGAAAAACGTGTGATCTTCGAATCTCTAGACATATCTTTAAGAGATACGTCATAAAAACATATCGAATCGCTCCTTGACCATGATTTAATCGAAGCTTAAGAAAAATAAAAAATAAACCAACAAAAAGTAATTGGACTTTATGAGGTATTGGCGTCGTGGCTAGAAGCACTAGTTCGCATTGAACTTGAGAAGATGATATCAAGCGCGTGGTTTTTAGTGCGGAAGCATATTTTTTTCTTAATTGTTGCGATGATCTGACCACAAAACGTACGAGTGTTTTTCTAGACATTTATTTGATCGTAACAGAGATTGAATATTATATTAATTGTTATCAATCATTGCCGAATTTTCAGGGTAATACGAAAAATAAGGGTCGCTCTGTGTCGATGTTTTAAAAATTTTCTATTTTTTTTATCTGTGCGTTTTATGTGTCCGTGCGGAGGTTTTCAAATAATTATAGCTTGTCAGTTTAGTTATCTTGAATACTAGCAAGTGGGCTGGCTAAAAATTAGTGGAAATAACAATTAATTTAATGTTTCTTATCCTGCTGATACTATTCAGGATATTAGAGCGTAGTTATAAAAAATATTGTATTATCATTGGACCTTGATGGATGATTGGACGTCTTGAAATCGATAAAAATTATGTTTAAAGATTCCGTTGCATACATACTTATAAACCAAACTTATAAAAGAATGTTAAAAATCATTGTATTTCTACGTTATGCTTAGTTATAAAGTAGGTATGTAGTATCTTTTCAACGTGAAAATGTGTAGATTATACGACTAATATTGATTTTTAAGGGGTTTTATGATCTGGTAACTAAGACCTTTAAGTCATGTCTTATTTTAATTTATATGCTTGTTTTTATGAACAATGATAATATGGAGTGAAATGAAATGAAATTAAGACGATTAATTTGAGACATTAATCAACTGGAATGAAATTAAATGAAATGAGATGAGGTGATATGAGATGAAATATAATCTCAGTAAAATGGTGGTCATTTACTGAGATTTTTTCAGTGGACTTTTTGGATGATCCCGAGAAGTTCCGTCCAGCGGCTTTGTTTCATTTTCCCACATTTGTGCATTTTCACAGAGATTAAACAGTTAATAAACCACCGTTATTGCACATTTAAACCTGAAGAAACACTAAATAGACAAAATAAAACAAATCACACAACTTCACTCCTCGCGTTCCCGTCAAAAAGTAGACTATTTTTTTTTGATGAGCATTCGTTTGTAATATTATACGGTGTTAGTTATCACATAGTATGAAAATTGCATTCTATATCCACAATTTTACTTGCAAATAAATGTATAATAATTTTGCTATTCGTACACAATTCAATATCTTATTAATTTGAGGCGAACGTTTGTGTTCGTATCCGGTTGTCTGACGTGGACCTTGCTTGTAATGAACAACTGCTATTTTCTAAGCTCTGAGTAAATAGCCATTTCAATTTGGTATCTATTTTATAGAATTCAAACTGTACTGTACAATTTAGTGTCGCGTGGGGCCTAACAATGGTTTTTATTTAGTAGCATTGTCTGGTACTCAGAGGCAAATGGCAGAGTAGAATCGATGTATGCCGTAGACATGAAAAAAGTAGGAACAAAAGAAGATTATAAGACTACCAAAAACAGAACGCAAAAACGTAAGCAGATGATCTAGTCAGAGCGTTGCGTGTCTTCATATACGATTTACTAGATTTTATTAATACCAGTAGCTTCATCGTTCATGCTAGTAGAAAAATATTTTATGGATGCATAACAAAATACTAAAATAAAGTGAAGTGAACAGAAATTATAGTTTTTCTTGACACCGGAGGCAAGCTTACCTTAAGATAGCTGGTCACTATTGGTCATGATCATCAGCATTATGATCGTTAATATAGATTACATCACTAAATATTACTGGAATACCAAAAATATTAAATCTGTATGTCTGTTCGAGTTATTATTGTTCGGGCGTCGCATATCCGTTCGAATTGAAACTTTTAGTGGTTTATAGCATTTCAGTAAACGTTCCAAAATCTACCAAATAACAACAATGATAATTGATAGCAGCTTTAAAATCTCTACGAGTCGACTTGACGCGAATATGCGATAGGTTTTTTTTATATTGCTTAGATGAGTGGAAAAGCTCTCGTCCTAGCTGTGGTTAAGTGATTACCGAAGCTCATAGACATCTACAACGTAAATGCAGCCACCCACCTTGAGATATGACTTCTAAAGTCTTAGTATAGTACAACAGCTGCCCGACCCTTCAAACCGAAACGCATTACTGCTTTAAGTCAGAAATAGGCAGGGTGGTGGTACCTACCCGTGCGTCCTACCATCAGTAAAATAAGAGTAATAAAGTGTGACTTACTTGGGGGGAGCTTGGATTTCAGCATGTCCATAGCGACGACGTTGATGACCAGCACCCAGATGGGGCACTCGAGGAGTTCGTTGTCAGACTTGACAAATGCTACAGCACTGAGACACTGGGTCTCAAGCCTTCTTCGGTCCGGATACGCGCGCCGCAACTCCCGGTTCACGTTTGACTGGAACTTCTTCATGTCGAACAACTAGAGGGCACGAAGCATTTGAAAGATTTAAATTTACGGAAGAACGTTCTAGACTACATTTCTACCGTTTAACTTTGATTCTTTCTAAGGCAGTTGCGCGCATAAATAAGAGATTATCGTTAAGACAACCACAGGAGAGATTTTTAATTTTTTTTTTCATTGGACTAGATTGGTCAACGATCTCTTGGCTAACCTGGTGCTTAGTGGTTTACCAAACTAATAGGTATGAACAATGTAAATGCCGCCGCCCACCTTAAAAAATGAGTTCTAAATCTCAGTTCTATAGTACAACGGTTTCGCGGCAGAAATAGGAAGGGTTATGGTACCTTCCTGTGCAGTTTAAAAAACGCCCTACCATCAATAATTTTATACTCACTATAAAAGCGGTAACAACGTAATTACATTAGCCGGCACTAATCTAGCTCTAACGATTGAAAATGAAATACAAATCTTAACAGACAATATACATCCCAATCATGATCTGACATAAGATAAAGAACAAGTAGTGATGGAATTAATACAAGATTTTTTATCTTAATTAACAATAAACGTGATGAACTAAACAAATAGACGAAAAAATTGATGAGGCTGTTCGTTGAGATGTTATCGAATTAATATTATGTAACAATGCATCGTGTGTAATGAAAGGGCAGGTAAACAAAAGTAAAGTTAAGAAGTGTGAAGTCAAGTATGAACAGTACTAAATAATTTCTGTAAAAAGTGTTTTAAATAATAATCACCTGTTGAGAAATAAAAAGGATAATAGTTTGATAGTTACGTCACTCTATATTGTAGGATATATTACAAGTACTTTAATTGAAGTATTCTGGAATTGGCGACACTAGTATAGAAACTAACTGAGAATGAGTATATCAGAGGAAGTGTGAAAGTAGCCCCGGTAATTAACAAATTAAAGAGCGTGGTATGGACATGTGATACGTAGAGAGAAGATGCATGTGACTAGGAGATGTATGGAAATGGTAGTACAGGGTAGAGGGGGAAGAGGTCGACCGAAGAAGACATGGATGGAGTGTGTGAGTGACGAAATGAGAGAGAGTGGAGTGAGTGTTGAGCTGACGGCTGATAGAAAATAATGGAAGAGAAAAATTAACTGTGCCGACCCAACCTAGTGGGATAATATGGAGAAAAAGAAGAGTATAGAAACTAACCAAAATATAAAGAGATATTTAACGTTAATTTATTCATTGCACAAAAAACAAAAGATTTTATATCTTATAGAGGGAACCCTGATAGCGTAAAAAGTAAAAACGCCACGTCAGATGCACCAAAGAAATTGAATGAGGCTTATGAAGTCGTTACATAACCGGTGCACTTTCAAGACGTCACTGCGGCCTTACATCAAGATGTCCGACCAGACGGTAGACAACGGACAAGGAGAGATTTTATCTACAAAAAAGTCGCCGCCTTCGCTATTCGTAAATCATCAGAACGCCGCCACACAGCGGTCCGTTGACGCGCTTTTGAAAATTTTAATCAATGAAAGAATGCGTGTTGCTTCATTGTTACATTACGACAGTGACTTTAGTTAATTGCTCGTTCTCGGAACGGCCCGTGATGAATAACATGCTCTCGGTTTAAAATTGAAAAATGATGTCTTCAACTCAAGATCTTCAAAACTGGTCGACTTGACTGCATTGTTTCACATTAATTTAGTCACAAGGGAATCCGTTGTGGGAACGGAGACGAATCGCACAGAAAAAATCTCAGAGATCAATGTTTCGACACATGCTGGTATTGTTTAAAAGGAAATCCTTTTAAACGTGTCTGCACTTTCATGAGAGTGGTCCATATTGTGCGGACTTACAACACCAAGCAAGCCAATATAATTATTCGTTTCGTAAAACTTTGGATCGAAGCATAAGAATTTTGCAATGTATTCTTAAACAGAGTTCGTTAAGTTGTTTTAGCTCAAACAATGCGTCTTGCTTTCGAAGAAGTTTGTTTTTGTTACTGTTGCGAAACTATAGATTTGTTGTGGATTGTGTTTTTTCGTTCCTTCAGGCATATATTTTCGCATTGTTGGTAGCTTACGTATGATGACGATGCATATGAAGTCGTCGTGGCCTAAAGGATAAGACGTCCGGTGCATTCGTGTTGAGCGATGCACCGGTGTTCGAATCTCAGGCGGGTACCAATTTCTCTAATGAAATACGTATTAAAAAAATGTTCACGATTGACTTCCACGGTGAAGGAATAACATCATGTAATAAGAATCAAACCCGCAAAATTAAGTAATTAAGTAAAAGTATAATTAATTCGAGTTCTTTCTCCACTAAAGCAATCGTACAATTATATTTAGAAAGAACTAGAAAAGGATAGTCATTTTGTTAAGAAAAATATCGTGGCAATGTCATGGTCACAATGAATCGTGCATCACAATCTATGCAGTCGTGATGCACCACAAATGACCAAGCCACAATGCAACGCACATTAGAGCAATTTCTGGCCTCTTAATATTTTTTCCTCAATGATTATTGTCTTTAATAATGATGAACGCAGGTAATTTTGGTTCGAATCTGGATAGTGAGGCAATTCCAACGTGCAGTGTGCTTATAATGTCATAAGGAAGTAAGTGTAATGAAGATAATTTGAAGCTTTAACTAACAACATGTAAAACAAAATGAAAATGTAATAGCGTTGAGGAACAAATTAAAATTCTTGAATTGATTATAATTTACTCGATATAAAATTAGTGTTACTCAATTTGTTAAGATATATCGTTATGTAAGCCATAACATCTTGACGAACATTATTATTACCAAACACACCCGTTCTGTATAGAAACAAAATATTGTATCTAAGAAGATTACCTTGTTTGTTCACTTTATAAATCGAATTCTCGAGCTATTTAGATAAAGCTCAGATTTGCTTGAGACTTTAGAAAACTGTAATTCGGATCATGTGTGTTCTGATGCAACAGGAAGGATAAATTCAGAGCATACATATAATTAGGCGCATATATCGTATTAATCGCTCGTACAAATAGCCGTCATTAAGATGATTTCATATTATAACCTACCGTGTATTATAGACGCCAGATCAAGAAATTAGTATGTTGTTAATCTTACATTTGCGATAGACCTCTCCGAAAACAAAATACAATCTAACGCTATACGTCATGTATACAATTCAAATTTTCACATGCTTACTACCAGTAATAGCTTTTTTTTTTTATTATTGCCTTTATATGCAGACGGGCATATGGCCCACTTGTTGATGAGAGGTTACCGTCGTCCATGGACTTCAGCAATGCCAGGGGCAGAGCCAAGCCACTGCCTACCGAGTTTACCTATCCATACAGAGAAACATTTGTTTTCAAAAATAGTTAATGTTCCAATTTTACAGGAAAATCGATAAGTATGTTATATTTCGTTTTTGGTGGGTCACACTTTTTGATTGCTAATCATACGAGAATTATGTGATTATTAATAATATAATGGATACCTTAAAAATCTTTTCCTGCTCCAACGAATATCCGGGCAGTTTGAGTATATCTTGTCCGATGGCCGTCTCTTCATTGCTAGAGGCTGCAGTACTCTTCACAAACACGCTACTCTTGGAGTAGCGTCTGATGAGTATATTACCGGCGTCGTCCATTTTGATTTTGACACCCTGAAAACGAAAGCCTTTGTTTTAAATATTTCAAATAGGGTCTTAGGAATAAGGATTAGGTAAAACCGACGGTCAGTTTTAATACAGCTAAGTTACTCTGTCTTTGTTATAACTTTCTCAAAATTACATTAAAAAATTCACTACGCGCATTTTTGCCTCTCCTGTAAAATTTGACTTTAGCCTCATAATGCTGTATGCCTCTGAAGTACAGAATTGGAGAGCTCGTCGGTGGTTTAACGAAATATGGAATAAATGCGTTGAAATTTTAATTTTGGTGTATGTAAATTTGATATCACTAACAAGGCTATTTGTATGTATGACGTGGTCTTCATTAATCTCATTCTGATTTGTATCAGTGTGAAGGTGTTCAACAATGGAATGGTTTTCAATAATCGTCCCACCTATGACATCAGCGACCTCAACTAGTTCGCTGAAGCGTGTCAAAGTGTTATTAAAATGTAACGGATATAGGTAGAATAGTTCAAGGAATAAAATTCTTGGCCTCAATTTCCATTTTAAATAATCTTGTATGTATTTTACTTTTCAAATTAATGTGGGTTAATTCAATTAGCATAACAATAGCATAAAAATAATTACGGTCGTCTAGTCAAAAGCTAATTGAAAAAAAGGTCACGAAGATGTCCTTTTTAGTCTCCAAATATAGACAGGACAGCAAAGTTTAGTTAGGACAGTAGTAGATTACCGTAAGGGCTCAGAATACAATCTACAACATGTTTGAATTCATACTATTGCGTCGTTTTGATTGTTATCAAGACATATTTTATTGGTGATTCTTGTTTCAGTATTCTACGCAATCAGTACAGTCTTTTAGGTGCGTGATTTTCTTTTTAATACGCTTTTTTTTGTCACACTGCTATTTCTTCATTGTTGTAGTCATCCACAGTATTTTTAATACAATCACAATTCAGACTTCAGAATCGCTAATAACAATCTAAATTATTACTAATGAGGATTTCGCTTGATTGAATTGTGACAGCGACAAAAAAACGATTTCGTTAATGGAGATTTTTTGCATTTAAATATACCTATATATATATATATTCATTTACAAATTAGTAGTTTTTTTTCTTATTTTTTTTCTACTGGGTTCACTGAACCTGTAGGCAAGTTTACGAAGCTCAGCCTGGCGAATTTGCTAACACTAGCCCTAGCAAAGGCAGTGCTTCGCTGAATCTACCATCGAGTCGCGACCTACTGAGATCCGGCGAGAAACTCAGTGGGCCGTTTGTCGATAAAATTGAATAATACCGTTGCATCTAATTGGATATCATTAAATACGATTAACAATAATCCACTACAAATATTCCAAGATAAAGCAACGATTTTTTTTAAACAAATGTATTATTTGATGATAACATATTGTTGATTAGGAATTTTAGTTTAAATAAGATTCTAGTTTGAAAATATTAATAATGAGTAAATTCTAATATGTGTCAGCGTGTAAAAACCATGTTTATGGTCCTTGTGCCTACAAGATGAGAGTACGGCCCACCTAATGGTGAGGGTTACCGTCGCCCATGGACTTCAGCAATGCCAGGAGTATATCCAAGCCGCTGGTCTACCACTCTACGGGCCTCGTTTGACGAAGGACATGTCATAGCACTCAGGAAACACCGTAGAGGAGCGCTCATTCCAAAGTAGGATGGTACGTGGCAAAATAGATATCTGGAAACACACTGTGGATGAACGCAGTGGTTTCAGGTAGAATGGATGAACTCTACTCCCCTGGCGTGCGGCGCGATGATGAAAACGAGATGATGGGATCATCGCAAACAATCCTTCAAAGCACTCCCCATAGAACATACGGTACAAAATACAGAGAGAACCAAAGATTCTCCGCAGACCCAGAAGTTCTAAAATTGTTCACAGCCGTAACGTATTCACCATGTATAAAATTTACGTCGTTAATTTGCTTTGCACGAGCTGTTTGTGCTTTAAACATTTGGCTGTGAGTCGATAGAAGCATAAGAGTGTCATCTTTAATGAATAATGAAATGTTACAAGTTTGAGATTAAGTAAACATCAACTAAATCCCATTTTAAATTGAGTAACAAGCAAAATGAACAGAGATTGCTCTTTTAGTTTCGGCCATTGTTGTAAATGACGTCATCGTTATCTTTAATTTTCATTGTGGTTTTGCTAGTAGCGCTTGTTCTAGTAATAATAATACTCTGAATATTACTTGCAGGGGTGTCACCGGATCCGGCAGCGGGATATTTTGTAAAATTATGGTTTAAGGGAACCCGTTTTTAATTGTCTTACGCCACTAAATTTCGTAAGTTCAGCGGCCCGTATCTAAGTTGTTCGTAGCCAAATCGCACCTAATACATAATGACACCCATATTTGTATAATGGACAAGCCCGTAACGAATTAAACTCCTCCTTAAATGTAATTGAAAATGTCTAAAGAACACATACATACATCCAAATGTTCTTTGTAAAATAAAAATTCAAGAACGCAATCATTAGGCACGGCTAATAAATATTTTGGATACATTAAGCTACCGGCCTCACTGGTCAATGATAAACGATGTGTATATTAAAAAGAAATTATAAATTGTTAAAAATATAAAACAAAACAAACAAAAAAAAAATTGAAACATCAAAATAAACATTTAAATCGAAATTCCTTTGTATTATCGACCTTGCGTTAGACAGTCGACGCATCTAATTTGAATATCAAAATTTCCATCCTATTGTCGAGGACTTGTTGGTTTCTACTCGCGATTGTTCGTTGATTTTATAACAAGATTTGTTATGTTACGTGTTATACACCATCGCTTCCTGTTATAATTGCCTTGCGAACATCCATTGTTAGTTGAAGCAATTCGGATGATGGCTCGTCAAAATTTTTTGCTGAACATCGCCAAAGGTCTGGATAATCTCAGATACGACTCATTCGTTTAGTTTAAATAATGATCTCATAACCTTTTAATTGGCTTTTGAGCTGAGTCAATGTTTTTTTGTCATGAAAAATTAAAATTATGTTTTGCAGTTAAAATAGAGAGCTTGGACTGATAAACGAATTGGAAACATATGTCAGCACTGTATTGTATTGCTACGGCTGGCATTTTGTTCAGATTATTATTTTCTATTTTGTATAGTATTATCAAAATTACGGCATAAAATGAAGGCATGCCTTAGTTTTCCATACGATTACACGAATAAAATATTTTTGGTATCCCTCACTTAGATGCGAACATTTCAATAGTTATCGAGGTTAAATCAGGAGATACTGGTCCCTGTTTTCCACTTTTTTGCCATTCAACCATAGACACAGTATTTTTTTTAAAAATCCTTCCCTATTAATTCCCAACTCATATCCAGTGTATAGGATTTTGTAGGTCCACTTGGTTTCACTATTCTGCGTTGAGGAAGTAATGTATTCTTTATTGAATTATAAAATAATAAAATAATTGTATGATATACCAGATAGTCTGTCAGGTTTACTGTTCATATTTCTTAAGATGCGCAGTGGAATTCACGATGTGTTGTCTATAAGCTTAGAGTTGAGAGCAGAACTACAAGCTGAATAAGTTAATCAAAATAGAGTTTTAGAATTTCCGTTCAATACTCCAGTACCACAGCGATGTCATGCATGCGTCGTGGTTGACATTGTACCAAATTCTTTAATGTATTTTTTATTTACGAGTTTTTTTGAATGTAACTGACCGACTGATTGTATCCCGATTTCAAGTTTCTATTACATAATAATGCGTGATGTAATGTTGTTTAAGGACTATCTAAAGGTGCGGTATTTTGTTTTCCTTTATCGACAACCTTGCATTCTGACGATAATTAACAAAAAATCTACAATTTATGAGGTTTTTTTTGCGCTTAAGGCACCTGCCTTGTGTCCATTTTTATTAGGAATATTAGTTTTAGGATTGCCTATTTATGATATTATTTAGTAGAAATAATAGATACTATATTTAGGGACGGATAAGATAGTACTAATAGATGGTAAACAGTCGACGTCGCCCCAGGCAGGTCATTTCGGATCCTCCCGATCTATTAACGGTGCTTTTAGGTACCTCAAGCACTGGTCACCGTTCTCGTCGAACCTTGCGACGAAGGGTTCGGCAAGTAAGCTAACCCATAGATAAAGACCACTGAATTTCTCGCCGGATCTTCTCAGTAGGTCGCGTTTCCGATTCGGTGGTAGATTCTGCGAAGCACTGTTCTTGCTAGAACCAGTGTTAGCAACGTCCCCAGCCTGAATAGACCTGAGAGCTCACCTACACGCTCGCTTATGCTGGCATAGCCTCTTAATGCTTAGGTAGGGAAAAAAAAGGTACTAATACATGAACTAGAAATTCCCTTTCCATCAAGTATTCCTAATAAAAAGCCGAATGGATTCATGAAAAGCTCACCAAGACTTTTTCGGCATAAAGGGGTCTCAAATTGCATTTTCAAAAAATCAATCTGAAAATTAGTCTTGCTAGTTATCTATATATCAGGATATAGAGCTATGCTATCTCTAACTAATACATTCCTACTACTACATTCCTACTACTACATT
Source organism: Bombyx mori (assembly GCF_030269925.1). NCBI lineage: Eukaryota > Metazoa > Arthropoda > Insecta > Lepidoptera > Bombycidae > Bombyx > Bombyx mori. Next base: position 14,825,907 of record NC_085111.1, read on the forward strand.
ATCTAACCTTATTTCCAGTGGCAGCAGCTTCTTCTCAAAAAAAATTGCCTAGCCAAAATGCTTCGAGCTTCCACCTCTAATTTCCTCTTAGTTTTACGGGGGAAGGATGATTGTTAAACTACGGGTTAACACTGCATATTTCTGCCATAAGTCATTGTAGCATAATACTGTTAGAGCTCACACTTAATACACCATAGTGGGGGGCGGCAATGGACACGTCCATTAATCTGATAAATGAGGTCGTCTCTTAATCTAGAGTCTAGAGCATCAAAAACTTATACGATGAGGCTACTTTTTATATGAATAAATTTTGGGAAAGTAGCTCGTAGTGTTTGTATGCACTTACTGATATTTAAAATGATATAATTACCTGTCCTACGTGTCTTTTCAATTCATCCGTCTTCTGATCTCTATGTGGATTATCGAAGCCGCATAGACCAATTCTGCAAAGATAGAAAGAAAAGTTTAATTGCTAGTGACATTGGCATGAAGGCATCAAAATTCAGAACACGATCTCATGTTTTGATGTAAACTTCTCCTGGAACGATGCCAAGCGAAAGAATTGCTTTAAAATGTGAAAAATATCTTTATCATAAATAACATCGTATTGTTTACGAGGATTGGCAACCGCAACGACTATTTGCATGTTACTATGCGGTCGTAATGTGCAACATTGGTTTTGCCGCGAGAGAAAATTTATTTTACTATTTTCATAATTTATATTGTAAAAAGAACATTTGGATATTATTTAAGCGAGACCTTAAAGTACAAAATAAAACTTTAAATTAATTTCCAGTGTTATTATAATGCGCAATTTCCGCATGCTTCGAAGGATTTCTTTAGCAATAAAAATATCCTTTAATCATGCATGTCAAGTTAATACTACCGACTCATCGTCTCGCAGTATTTAACATACTTGATTTTTGTGTCTGTTTACTTAATACTTATAATAATATATTGAGGGGTGAAAAGCTATTTGGTTTAAGCAACAAGCAACTTTACCATTTAAAGTTAAATTTGAAAGAAATATCATAACAAAAAAACTTCTTCAGCTTCTTCAACATCGAAATGTTGGTGCTAATAAAATGCACCTTTAATTAGAAAGATAATTGTCGTGTATGAAGCGAAATGTCCCACCCCTCGATACAGTGAGTTATATAGTATATAGTTTATTTATTCTGGTGATATATTTACATTTATAGAAGAAAGCGCGAATATTTCTTTATAATATGCTATAATATGTTGTTTTTAAAACGTACGGACCAGTGAATTAATAATGCAAACCCCTGCATTCACGAGCCCTGAGATAAATGAAAAAAGATTCTCCCTATCAAATCTCACGTATCCTAAAAGAATTCGTAGACGCATTAGTATTTTGTAAACGTAACCTATCGAAGTATCGTTTTCTTAAAACCGTACCTTGGCATTGTCATGTGAATCCACGGCGTTCCCTTATTATTATTCAACATAAAGACGAACTGCCTCTTATGTATACCGATCGAAGGTTTTTGTATGCGTTGTTACAGTTTCTTTTATAGGTATTAGTCAAAGGATTAGTAACGAAAGTTTATTACGCTTCAAGAATTCGAAGTTAGGTTTATGGTAATTTCGGTTTGCGTAATGCATTGTGAAAGTACTTATGTGTATTTAGAAACGTAAGGAATTCCGTTTGTTAACAACACGATTAAAATAACATAGTTACGCATTAATAATTATTACATTTTGAGAAAAAAAAAAAAAACAACGAGAATTAGTTGAGATCTATGACTAAATTAACAACTACTTCGTATTCAATAAAGGAGAAAATTTTATTTTTAGTCCTAAGCTGATAGCCTTGAGAGGCCATTTCAGCGTAACCCTAACAAGTTGGTGAGCTCACGGGGCTTAAACGCACGACGTTGCTAATACTGGCCCTAGCAAGAGCAGTGCTTCGCAGAATCTACCACTGGACCGGAAACGCGACCCACTCAGAAGATCCGGCGAGAAACTCAGTGGGCTGTATCTATGGGTTAATTTACTCGTCGAGCCCTTCGTCGCAAGCACCCTTTGGCGAGGACGGTGATCGGTGCTTGAGGTACCTTAAAGCACTGTTAATGGGTCGGGAGGATCCGTAATGACGTGTTGAGGGCGACATCGACTGTTTACCATTCGGTCCACCGGATCGAGTATGATGGCAGCAATGTGTAGATAATAATGTTATATATTTTGAGTAAATAAATATGTTAAATAAAATAAAAAAACGAATTTTAATTTTTCAGTACAAATCGGCAATTTCTAATAGAACACTAAATAAAACATTGGTGGTAGGGCGTCTAACTGGTTGTAGGTTGTCAACCCACACGGGTAGGTATCACCATCCTGCCTATTCCTTCTGCAAAGTTCCGTGAAATACAACTTAGTAATTCTTTTCGGCTTCTAGTATAGGACAGCCGTTGTACTGTAAAAACGGAGACCTAAGAACTCATGTCTCGAAGTGGGTCGCCGCATTTACGATGTTGACATCTATAGGCTCCGATAACCACTTAATATCAGGTAGGCCGTGAGCTCGTCCACCCACCTTAGCAATAAATAAATGAAACTATGTACTTCAAAGATTCGATTTTATTTCGTTCTATTTTTGAGACTTCGTTCACAATGCTTGGTTATTATGTTTCGGTCCACTTACAAAATTATGTAGTTATATGATATTACAGGACGTAAAGATTACCTCCCTTTTATTTTGTTAACACCGACGATTTCACAGTCCTTCGATATAATTGTCAATATCACAATAACGGTCATGAAGGCGATAATTGAATTGATAATACGCCATGTTCGTACGTGGCTGTGTAGCATTGTATTATGTTCTGATATAGTCGAATTATCTGACCTCTGGGCGCGCTTTAGAAAAATGAGAAGTGGGTCAAGTTCTATTGTTCGGAGCTGAGATATTATTGAGGGGATACTGATTTTAAAGTTTCTAAAATTAACACATTAGAACTACTTCCAATTATTAGGTCAATTTGGCTATTCTAAATAACAATCTAATAAGGCATTTGTGTAAAAAATGTAGTTAGATATTTATATTACTTTATCATTTTTAAGTTTAATATAAATACGTTTTAAAATTATGAATAATAAAAAATAAAAATAAAATAATAAAAAGGAAGTTACTTCAATACCTACATCGCAACGAAATTATTAGCTGGCTATTCATAAAAAGGATAATGGTATCAGTAGTATCAGTAGTTATAAATATTTTATGAACAGATATGAGTAGAAGGGTTATTTGGATAATATCCGGAAAAGCACCCCACGCTTTTATTACAATAAAATCATTTTTTCTTACACTATTTTTAATTCAAATTTATTAAAATTTTCTATAAAAGCGTATTTTGTTAGTTCTTTTAAACTATTATTTGTTTTTAATTTTTTAGTTGAATTTCATTTTTTTAAATATTGAATTGTCATCGGTCCTTAATAAGTATACCAAAATTCGAGTTAATCCAACGTTTTGAAGGGGGTCAAAATCATGTTCAAAGATTCCGTTACAAACATACATGATACGTCTGAAGCTAATAAAAGCGTATAAAAAAGAAAGTAATTACAGAAATCTATATCGCAACGAGCAAACCCTTGGCTTCCGATTCGAAATCAAACTTCTGCCTTTAAAAGCGTATTAACAAAATACGTTAAGTACAATTCGAAGTGATAACTTAGATTAATTAGTTTGGTCGGTCGGTTCGCGACAGGCGGTTCGAGTTGGTTCGAGTGAGCGGCCCGACCTTGGCTCCGCTCACCGGCTACCGTCTGACGTGAACACCCACTTGGAGACAACGAATATGTAACTTGCTACAATTAACAAGTCACGGCTTTTTTATTTTTATTATTTATAATACCATAAAGGATATGTAAAATTTTTGGGATTAAAAAAAGACGTGTGGCACTCGGGGACTGCCGCGGTAAAGCTATTGCAAAGCATTTTTTATCAACTTATGCAATTATAATTAGACAATAGTAATTTAATATTAAAACAATAATAATAAAAACAAGACCTAGCTATATTTATAAACATTAACAAAAGCAAAACATTAACAGTCCCCTTCAGACTCACAATCTAGACCGCGTGAGAAAGAGAGATGGGCAGACTTTTCATGATGCTCATGCAGTGCGACGTCACGCCGCTCGCTTATTCACAAACACTACACCAGCGCAACGTGTGAATGTGTTGAACGTGAGCTACATAGTAGGCGTAGTGGGGGTGTCAGGTTATTTTTGTTACGGAATTTCTTGGTTCAGTCGCCGCGCTCAAGGCTCGCGATAGAAGCTATGCAATAGCTTAAAAAAAAACTTATGTGGTTGGTATAGAAATACACTGTTGGACTTTTCTTTGGTTTGCTCGAGTTGTAGACATAATTTCGTCGTAATACAGTCATCCTTCGAAATTTAAAAAATAAAATAACGCAATAAAAATGCGAGTTTAAACCGTAAAAGTACTATTAATAAAGCATTGATTAGCCGACTTAACTTAATAGGTTAATAGGCTCTAAAAAAAAAGCATTGGTTCATTCGCTACCACTTGATCATGTTTGGTATCATTGCAATACTGTGCAACAAAATGGTTGTCTGTAAACCATTTCCGAAATCATTTTATGTAGCCGAAAGTTAATAGAATAGAATTTAAAATATTATGTTGTGTAAATTGTACTGTCTAATAACGTTTCCGCTGCACGCAATGTAACACAAATTATCTGACGCTCGACATTAACTAACGTTTGTGATGAGCTATTTTTAGTTACTACGAACACACACTACGAATATATTGCATACTAGCGATCCGCCCTCGCTTCGCTTCGGATACATTAAATTTTATTATTGATAGCCGAGTCCCGCGATGTTACCCGCGGTTATTGTCGTACCGCGGGTGACGCCGCCGGGTGAAGCTAGTCTAAAAAGTAGCCTAAGTTACTCCTTATATCATCAGCTACCTATCAGTGAAAGTCTCGTCGAAATCGGTCCAGCCGTTCCGGAGATTAGCCGGAACAAACAGACAGACAGACAAAAATTGTAAAAAATGTTACTTCGCATTATGTACCGTATATACCTATATATTCATAAGCATGTAGTAAAAAGCGGCTATTTCAATATTACAAACAGACACTCCAATTTTATTTTTATGTATAAGATGTCTAGTTATAAGTATCTATACATGCATTCGTTGTGATATTTATATATCGAAAATGAAGTGATCTCTGTGTGCTTAGTGCGAGTTTTTTAACTTTCTCGATAGCGTAAAAGTTAGCTCATATTTGTATGGAATGGGATCGCTTGCCTACGTTTGCCGCTAGGGGTACTGTTACAACTGCATACAACAAAATTGGGTTAACTTTTACGCTATCGAGAACGTTAAAAAACTCGCACTAAGCACACTGGTCACTTAATATTAATAAACGCGGTTATCCTACCCTCCGAACCAAAACACATGAACTGTCTGTCTATACCTTTTTGAATACGAATCATTGGAACGGCTACACCGATTAAAAGGTTTTTAGTAGTGTATTGAGCCAGTCTCTTTCTAAAAGAGTTGGTTTCGTTAAAGTCAACTGATGAACTTTAGTAATAATAAGATTTTGTAACAATTTTTAGGTACTTTTTTATAGCAGACAATGTATTTGATGTCTTTGTCTTTTTCTTCTTGACTTTATGCCCACTATATGGGGTCGGCACATCATGGCCTCTTTGTCCATTCAGGTACACAGTCCCTCCAAGCCGTTTTTGGGACTATATAATTGATGTACGAATCCTAAATTTAACACCGTAGTTCGTGTATCTATAAACAAGTCTCAATTCAAAATGATATCGAGGACAAACGTGATCAGTCCAAGGACACGTCCATTGTTTTATCGCAATGTTGTTCGCCAGGTATGGTTTAGTTATCTAATTCAATTACTTGTTTCGTCATTATGAAGTTACGATCTATGCTAAATTATAGGTCGCATGGACCTGAAAATCTCTGATGATGGTGTGATGTAGGAACAATTCTAGAGTAGTAGTACTTGACTTAAATTTGTGAATTAAAATTATCGGTTTCATGGTTAGGCCTTAGTCCAGCGGTCGGGGAACCGGGGTAAATTACCCCAAATGGGGTAAAATGAAATTTTGGGAGGAAAAAATGAAACTTTTGTTATGAAATTATCATGGGGGCTATAACATGAAAGATGCTAAAAAGAAGCGATTTCGTTTTTTTTTGTTCTTCGCCATGGGGTAATATCAACTTACACAAAAATATTTTTGGGTAATAATTAAAAACGTTCCCCGGCCGCTGCCTTAGTTCCCACCTACAGACTTTGTTCTCTTGTCTATGAAGGGGTTTCCTTTCGTCTCCGGTACACGGTTAGATAGGCTATGATTTGATGACACAAAACTGGGTTCTTACTTATAATAAAAAAAAAAAATACATGTGTGCAATTCACACGTGGTAGAAGTGAAACCTTCCAAAATTAAAATACAATTATCCTAAACGTCTTAAGTATATGAAAAATTTTGTCATTAGTAAATAATTGTAAGGTAGCGCCCTCTGTGAATTGATATTTTAATTTCACGAATAATCCTAAATTAAAATTCACTACAAGAGCTTTCATACACACGTTAGTATTAAAAAATCTCACAGATGGCGCTGTATTAAATAGTGTGTATATTTCTGTCTCATTCTTTGCTGGCTTCATCCTACACATTTTTGTATTTGTGTCTCTTACCTGTCGTTTTTCCGTTGCATCCGGTTTGAAATCACAACGATTCTAAAGAAGTTTTCACTTCAAAAATATATATAAAATTGGGTATGATTTTCTAATATTTTCTTTAACAAATGTTAAAGGATGACGAAATGTTTCTTAACGTCGGTTAATTTCACGTTCAATTTCAAAACAAATAATGCGCATTAATTACCCACTGAGCATAATGTAATGTGGAACTGATTCTTCCTTATTTACACGGTAAGTGTAAAGTTATGTTACATTACAATAATGTTTAATAATAAATTCCTTTTGTTTCAATTATTATCATTAGATTATAACTATTTATTACTAAGCTCGAGTTTAATTGACAGGATCGACTTATAATCGATTTTATAGTGCCGTTCCCTATTATTGTTCCTAGTATTTTCTATTTTAAAAATACCCATTCGTATTAATATCGATTATTGGAAACAAAATTTATAAACTATAATTTAAAATGTTTATTTAAAATTATAAACAAATAATGGCTTTCTTTCAATATTCAAATAACATTTCATGAGAATATTGTTATTTGTTTTTATTGCTTAGATAGGTGGACGAGCTCACAGCCCACCTGGTAGTGGTTACTGGAGCCCATAGACATCTAGAATGTAAATGCGCCACCCACCTTGAGATATAAGTTCTAAGGTCTCATGTTTACTATATTAATTACTAAAGTGATTTTATTAATAAAGTAATTAGAATAATATTTCGCTCTTTATACGTTTTTATTTAGTTAGGGTCGCATGTTTAACTCTTACTTTCTCCTACACCGCAAAAAGATGTTTATATGTACACAATTATGAAATGAGTTTTGTCGCCCGCTTTGAGATGTAATATTAATCTCAGTTATAGTACTTAGTTCCACAGAAATAATAGAAAAAACATTTATATGATAGCTGACCCGGCAGACTTCGTAGTGCCTCAATCGATAAATAAAAGACCTAAACTTTTGTATAAAATAAACTTAAATCATACACAACTAAGAAAAAACAAAATTATTATTTTTATTTAATTCCGGGCATTTTCATATTTATCTACCTTATAAACCTTCTCTGGACTTCGACAAATAATTCAAGACCAAAATTAGCCAAATTGGTCCAGCCGTTCTCGAGTTTTAGCGAGACTAACGAACAGCAATTCATTTTTATATATATAGATAGATAGATGAGAGGTAAGCCTATCGGATATTCTTAGTCAAAAAAAAATGCGGTGGATTACATTAAGAGCAATATTGCTCTGAAATAACATGTATCGTTTTGCCGTCTCTTATTAATAAAACCGTAATTACTAGATGTACAAAGTACCTGTGCATAAACATAAAACTGTCTTTGTATAGACAAGTTCATTGTACAAGTACACACGGATTTCTGGTCCAACAGCGAACGTAATAGTTGAAAACAATCTATTGTTCACTAAACTCGCATTTGTTAAGGTTCATCAATTCTTTTTTTTTTAAGTTTTCAATGAACTTGATAAACGAAATGCCAAATATGTGTATGTATGGATAAATTTAAATGGCAGCTATAATTTTATTTCATTTCATAAAATTTTGCTTCTTTTTCAGAAGTTTTGATCTATGAGTATACCCATTATTATAATTATAATTAATAATAACTTATAAATAATAATCTATAGTCTATAGTAATATTATAAAGAGGAAAGATTTGTTTGTTTGTTTGTATCGAATAGGCTCCGAAACTACTGAACCAATATGAAGAATTCTTTCACTGTTTGGAAGCTACGCTATTGCCGAGTGACATAGGCTATAATCTTTTTGAAAAAAATTAGGGATACTCCAATAATGTAACCCAAGGTGTAAAAAAATTACGTAAAATATTCTTTACATCGCGTGCCCTGCGAAAACTATTGATGCAAGAATAAAATAATGTACTACGACTTTGTAGAATACATTATTATTTACAAAAAGTGTTGCAACAGCATATATCTAACTATTATAGTTATGCCGCAATAAGTGTTCTCTTATTTAAAAAAATAAAACAACGTAAAATTCGTTGAAATTTTTGTTAAAAACCCGAGCGGAGCCGGGGCGTGCCGCTTGTAAATTATAATTTGGCTTATTTACAAAATTTTAAGCAAATCATGACGAACTCTGATCATTTGATGCCCCGGAAGAATGGATGGCATCATTGTCTTATCTATATTTATGTACATAAGCCATGAAGCAATCATGCTCTCTGGCTTCTAGTTTGTGGGAAAGCCGTTATCCTATTGAATGCGACTTAGAAATCATGCTGAAGCATATGGATGGCGATATCCCCGTGACTACCGGCTTCGGTAGTTACTTAATATCAGATAAGCCGTTAATTCTTTTAAGATTTTATGTAGATGGTAAAATGTATGCAGTCTCTTTTCTATCATCTTTCTATTTCTATATATCTAAAGCATAAGTGAAAAAAAACACTTGCTTGCAGAGTTCTATGTCGATCCTCATTCTTCATGCATCAGAGACATAGCTATCGTAGACCCAGGTTAAGAATGATCAACGTGAACCCAAAAACCGGTTAGATTCCACAACATTATAATCACCAGCCGGAAACATACTACATACATTTTATCACCACAGGAATATCTTGATTGACCGGAATTTCGCTAGTTTGATTTTGGGGGTCAAATCCTTTTCAAATAATTTTATATGCTATAACAATATGTTAAAATTTCTTCATTAAAATTTTTATACCCACGTTGTATCTGCATCGGCATAGACATTCTAATGGTATAGAGGCAGCATTCACAGACTATGGTTAAGGCCAGATAGCGTAGGTATATTTATCTGAATAGCCTTGGGCCCGCGATCTGCTCCCAACATCTGCAGATCGGCAAGTCCCCCATAACCCGCGAGCCGCTTAGGCGCGGGGACCTCGTAGGAGGTTCTGCCCCCGACCCGAAAAAAAAGGTACACTTGCCTGCCTCTAATTCTAATTGTATATTTATACAGTAATTAATATTATAATAATGAATTAATGAAGTGCTAGTACCGTAGACATTTAATAACTTTTTTTTATATTTTACTTTGAGACCTGAGTTATTAGATCTCAGTATTTGCTGTAAAACGGCTGCCCCACCCTTCAAACTGAAACGTATTACTGCTTCACGGCAGAAATAGGTAGGGTGGTGGTACTTACCCTTACGGAGACACAAGACGTCCTACTATTAATAAAAAAAATATAAATTTCAAAGAAGCGTTGTCGTAAATAAACTGTAAGTAACAAAGATAGCTTATCTAATTTATCGACAAACACAGACAAAAACAAATCTTATATCTTTAAGTAAAACATCATTTGTGTATAGAACTTGTGTTCTCTAGCCGGTGGCTATTAATCTATTTGACTATTAGGTCGCGTGACTCGTTTGTACGTCGCATATGAAAGTGTGAAACTCATTGATCAACATGCTCGATGATAAACCGTTTAGGGCTTACGATATATCGATATATATATTTTATCGATACCGATAACTTGTTATTGATTTATATATTTTTTGGTTAACTTTGATTCTTTGTATTATATATATTATATAGTATTCGGCACAGTATTGTCAGGAAATCGGCAAAAGAAAACGTGCTCGATTCAAACTAAAAGAAACAAGGCGAATATAAGAAGTAGCGAGGCAGTTGTGACATCGAAAATATCAATAAGTGGAAGGCTATATAACTAGTCAGGTCATAAGTATTGTCACACAGTAAAAACTTTTCTTTTAGAATGCTGGCCACGAAAAAGTTTATTGAATTCGAATTTCGAATTGTTCATTAAAATAATAATGTATACTTTGAGAATTTTACTCATTTTTAAATATGGAGTGGACGCTTAAAGAAGGCCGTGTTGCAGTTATTGCGTTGCATCGTTGCGGTTACGCGCCAATTCAAAATTTTAACATACTGAAAAATTTATGACCTGACTAGGTATATTATTGGCTTACTGAAACATCAAAATATAATCGAACCGTATTATAATACCTAAAATATTCGTTACGATAGTAAAATCGTTAACCGATATCGATAAGTTAGTATCGATATTCGACAAAAACCGCGACAATGACGTCTTATATATAGACTTTCGCGGAAGAGAACGTTTTGCGGTGCCGCCGCGTCGAAAGTAAAAGCCGATTGGTGCCGGAATCAATTTAGACATGTTTGTTTACAACTATCGACACGGTATCGTATTAATAAACGCGACTACGCGATATTTCTGGAACGAAATCTTTAATATATTCGTTTTGTTTGAACAGTAGGAAAGTCATGTCTCGAGACGGAGGTGATAATCATTTTCTATGGATTTCCGTAACTTTTTTACAGTTTGAGGACCATGAACTACTAAGTACATAGTAAGCAGTGGCTTGGCTGTGCCCCTGGCATTGCTGATGTCCACGTTCCACGGTGATCGGTTAACTCATCATATTAGGTAGGCTGTAAGCTCGTCTGATTCATACATTGAAAAGCAACACATTTTTATCAATCATTATTTAACCCCGGCGAAACTACACAGCGCAGATTTAGTGAGTGGATATTGCGAGACGCACATCGCACACCGATGTTTTGCACGTTAATTAAAATCAGAAAGATGTCTCGCCATCCTTGACATTTTCGCAGATATTTGATATTAACACCTGCGTACTACGAAACTGATATTAATTTGTATGTCTATCTGTATTTAGGAGTATAAGGATAAAGGTCGGTTTGGGTGCTTGGCTCTGACGATATAATATATCGACCGGTAGATTTTAAGCTATTAACAATATGAACGTTAATAATAATATAGTCTTTTATTCAGATCCATATTAAAATTCTATGACTAAATATAATATTATATAGAAAACAAATTTTATTTAAACCTAGTAATCTAGCCTATTATTTGAATTTTTCTTATTCTCTGCAAATCTGTTTGCCAATTGACAAAGGCCTCCTCCAACCTTTTCCACTCATGTCTTTCTTCAGCCACTCTGTTCCACGTGACGCCTGCCACTTGTCTTATGTCGTCCTTTAATTCTATAAGATTTTCTTAATTCTTCTGCGGAAGTACGTTAAGGGCTGCGACGTATATTTTTGTGTCTTTGTAGTTGTTTTTTTTTGTATTGTTGGAGGGTTGTGGTCTTTGAATGAACGTTAATACTATTGTTAATACTAAGGTTTATTTAATTCTCCAGAAGCTTTTGTGCTTAGCATTAGTGTGTATGATCAAAATGTCAAATCCTCAAACTTTTTTTCGAATGTGTTTCACATAACAATTTATTATTTGATATCTCCAATAAATTTCTTTTATTGTATCAGAGGAGCAAGAAGATGTTTTTTGTTGATCTCAATAAATATCATACGATGAAGGAATTAAAAAAAGAAAGAGAGAAAGGGAGTCCTCTTTATTGCGCGCCCAATTATAATTTACATTAAAAATCGGTTGTCTGTAAAGTCGGCTTACTGACGATAGGAACGTGACAACGTCATAAGAAAATACTGATGGAATGGTTTCATTTTTCAATTATCGCAATTATCATTTTATGATTTGAAAGGCAATAAATGATTTTTATTATTATTATTATCGTTGATAAAAACAATTGACACCACATTCACTTTTCACTGAACTTCATACTTGACGAAAACATGTAAATGTATTATTGTATATCAGCTGTCGGAGAGAGACAGATGTCGAACGCTGCCGAACGCGGAGGCGGATTGTGCCTCTTTGTCGCTCGTTGCGCGCTCTCGCTTGCACTTCAAGCCTTAAATGGAACGCCTCAGAGCGAGGTAACGCCGCATGAGTCATGTTTTTTCGTGCGTGCAGCCGGCTCCATCGAATTATAAGACGTTGTCACGTCAATAAATTCGTAAAAATTTATAGATATTTGGCGTATTGTGAGCTCGCACAGTCAACTTGATCTTATCTGTTTCTGTCGCAAAGCAGTCAAGTACCATGATGCGAATGATGATAGACGTGACACAATACAATAAAGACTTCGACATCGCGGTGGATGGTGGTATTCAAGTTGGAGCCATGCGTTCTGTTAATCACCTAATATCAAGCAAATAACAAAATGTAATGAATGATTTTGTTGAGGCCTCTACCAAATCACACTCACAAGCCATTATTATGCTATTTAAACAAAGTAAGCTAAATTGTATACTCTGAACGTTCTAAATTACTGATATTTAAAATGATTAATGAAGCTTAATTGACCTCAAAATACTGACATTTGATAGATCTTTCAGTTTTACTATTATTTTTAAAGATTCACCTTGACATGTTTGATTCCATCGCTATATTGTTGAATGTTTAATTTTTTAGATTATGATAATTAATGTTTCTTTAATTTATTGAACAGTCAGTGATGTACATGCATATTTTATGAAGCGAATAACATAACATTACACATACACAGGAAACATAAAATACATATTATACGAGAAATGTACTATTAGAGAAAAGTACATACAAAGTTATACGACTTGATTCATAAAAAGGAGGAGGTTCTCAATTCGACTGTATGTTTTTTTTATGTTTGTTACCTCATAACATTTGACTGGGTGAATCGATTTTGATGATTCTTTTTTTATTAGAAAGCTGACGTTTCCGTGTAGTCCCATTTTAATTTAGTCCAGTTTTGATAATGGTATCCATGTGAAAGCCATATCAGTCTTAAATTTGCATTAAGTACGTGCGCGAGAAATAGATGAATAACTCAATAACTCAATATCACGCCAACCGATTTCGATGATTATTGTCTTTAGTGTATATTAATTTTTTTTCTTTATCTTTTTTATCTTTTTTTTTTCTTCTTATATAATATCTTTTTTTTTCTATTTGAAGTCGGTTTTTGTTAAAGCAAGTCTATTTACGATTATTTTCGAATCTCATTAAGCATCGTTAGGCCAAGGGCAAAGAACATAGTGAATATTAAGAAATACACATATTTTGTTTTTAAACAAATCTCTTCAAAATTGGTAATCAGTAAACAACGGTTATTTTAGGGAATCATGACTGTCCTTTTACGCTTGTTCCAATACGTGACTACTAAGAAAAGTACACCGTCTTAATACTGAATCGATCTTGCAAATTTATGTGGGATTTGGTCATGCAGCAGATAAATTGCTTCGAAGCGCTTTACCTCTAAATCGACACGAGTCACATACGTCAGTGTACAAAATGAGTTCGCTGTCTGCATGTCAATGCGACTCGTATCTCGAAGCTCTGATATTCATTCAAGAATTCAAGATAGGAAAAAAAACTTGGTATTCTCTTCAGATTAATTTCGATGTCGGTATTTTAATTTTGTGTTATGGCAACATTTTTTTTGGACGAGATTGTTGGTGCGCCATTCAAACAATAACTCGTTTTAGAAATGATAATCGATAAGAAAGCAGTTAGAGTTGTTATATTGTAGTAGCAGAAATTAAAGAAAGTTTTTATTTGTTTGGAAGGGCTCAAGTGATCGATCCTTTAGGTCAACTACGTCTAAACGGTCTATTGACAAAACCCAGTAAGGGTTGCCGCTGTACAAGATCGGGTTCAAATATTTAAAGTGAAAATTGATGGCGATTTACTGGTGGTAGGACCTCTCGAGAGTCCGCGCGGGTGGGTACCACCACCCTGCCTATTTCTGCCGCGAAGCAGTAATGCGTTTCGGTTTGAAGGGTGGGGCAGCCGTTGTATCTATAATGAGATCTTAGAACTCATATTTCAAGGTGTGTGGCGCATTTACGTTGTAGATGTCTATGGGCTCCAGTAACCACTTAACACCAGGTGGGCTGTGAGCTCGTCCACACAACTAAGCAATAAAAAAAAATCCGTCCACCCAAAAAAAAAAAAAAAACATTACGCGATTTAATACGTTGAAAAACAGTTCTCGATCCAAACAGACAGGCAAGTCAGCTTCCAAACAACAATGGTAGTGACTTGATCCATGAAGATGTCGATCATATAGTGCCAAGGACTTAGGAGATCGGATGCGCCGCTCTGTCACCTTGTAAACGAATCGGCTCGATCGAGACCCATCAAAATATTACAATATAATCGTTAAAATGATGTATCAATTGTTGAACACATAATAGTTTAATATCGATTCTTAAGTGCTTCGGAGATTGTACAAGTACTTCGTTTGATTGATATTTCTAAACCACGCGTCAATTAATGAAAGATATATAATTAAACAGACTATTGCGAAACGTGTTGCATTATAAACAACAATATGAGTTAGACTGATCTTAAAGAGTAGGTTTATTATTTTTTATTAATGACTAGCTGACCCGGCAGACTTCTTAGTGCCTCAATCGATAAATAAAATACCTAAACTTTTGTATAAAATAAACTTAAAACAAACAAAAGGAATCCGTCCGACGGTGGACACATCATAGGAAAAACAAAATTGTTATTTTTATTTAATTCCGAGCGTTTTCATATTTATCTACCTTTTAAACCTTCTCTAGACTTCCACACATTATTCAAGACTAAAATTATCCAAATCGGTCCAGCCGTTCTCGAGTTTTAGCGAGACTAACGAACAGCAATTCATTTTTATATTTTCAAAATATAGATTTTCAAAATTTCTACATTCAAAATAATATAGCGATTTCAACTAAATTCACTTGTTTTTGCGACTACTTATGAGCTTTCTTAATGTCAAGGCCAATTTGATCGACAAAATCCAACAGCTCCGTGAAGATTGTTGTCTCGTTGTAAAATTATTGTTGGTTTTGCTTGGATAATGAAAATCGTAATTTCACCAAACTTTTTCATGGGAAATGAGTCTTTATTGTATAACGGCAATGATGAGTTTGGTATAGCAACTAGTGTTGTTACTTTGTCGGAATAACAGATTTCCGTGTTGTGACGACAATCGATCATTTACTGCTTTAAATCAATTCACCGAACTACTTTACTTTCTTTTTGACATTAAGCTGTAATTAATTTATCAACGCTCCATTTATTATCTGTCACACTATAGTTATGAAGTGTACTTTCTTTTGTGTTTCACGTTTTTTTTTATCGAGCCCATTGTAAATATTTGAAAATTGAATAACAGGAATTAAATAACTAGATAGTGATTGACAAGGCGTGTTGCGTTCTCTCGTAGGGAAAGTATTCGCGCAGTAGATACAAAAAAAAAAACTAAAATGGAAGTAATGAAATGGGTTATTTCAGTCAAGCTGGCGGGTTCACGAAAAGTGAATTTATTAAAACTACAAGTTATGTTATACATAATTTAGGTACTAGCTTTGTCCTTAGCCACAGGCTTCTTTAAGAACAGTTTAACATCCTATTGAACTCGAGACACAACTTGACATTAAGCAAACGTGTGGGAAGCAAACAGGAAGCCTAGCTATTGTTCGTGACACCGGTGAATTCAAATGTAATGTATTTTTTTGTTTTAACCTTTGACACATCAAAACTGTACGTGTCTGTATACTAGAAGTATTTAAATAGCTTGTTAAGTTCATAGTACATTAAGCTGTTAGGAATAATACGGTCATTGTTTTCTCGGTAAGCTTTTAAAAATGTTGTTGAGATTGACAAATAAAAGTAAGTTTCTATTCGCACATTCTTCAGAATGAATACTATCATAGAAATCAAATATAAACAATGCCATTTAACGGACTGTTACTACGATTTTTACATTTAATTATTTCCATGGAGATAAATTTTAACAGCGCTATTACCACGAACACGGGTAGACTATAGAGTAAGTAAGAGAATTTATGTGCTTTTCCATAATTATGTGCATAAAAGGAAAGTTGATTCCCCAAAATTATTAAAAACTACTATTTTTTATCCACGATGACAACCACTCGGGTTTTCACTGCTGGACATAACGCTCTCTTCATCCATCTCCATATAGATAGTCCCGAAAGTTTAATTATTATTTTTTATTGCACTGCTAAATTAATATTTAGAACCGCAGTTAGATGCACGGAAACCAGAACCGGATTCGTTTATTCCTGTAGATTGGCAGGCAAGCTCACGGCTCACTTGATATTGAGTGGTTACCGAAAATCCTTGGTCACCTACCGGAGCCTTCCGAAAGACTGTTTTATGGCAGTAATGGGCAGGGTGGCAATATTTATCCAGACGGGTTTATTAAGCCTAGTAATTATATACATTCTTTTTGTGGATTTTATGTTTGTTACACAATGTTATTTCTCTTGCTCGTGAAAGTCATTCGTGAATTTGAGTTAGGTACTTATTTCATTTAAAAAAATGGTATCTGCTTGTGGCATTTGAACACTGATTCTACAACAACTACTATTTATGGCACGACAACTCCGTAATCGAATTACTCAAGTTACTTCGATATTACTTTTTTGTTGTACAATTACATAAAACTAGTTTGATATATGAACAAAACAGTTTGTAGATTTAAAAAGTAACATAATCGATAGAAAGTCGAATATAGTAATTAGCCAAAAGTCGACGTACATACTTGTATGCTATTGTAGATTACTACTAATACATACATTTAATATCTGTTACATATATTTGTTATATATGTAATTCCAAAAGAACATAAACGTTGCTCTATTGATTATCGCAAGAATTATTTTAATCTGCATAATATATTTAATAAAAATACATATTTTTCATAAAAACGAATTCCTTAAAATTTGTTTTTTTATTTTTGTTTTTTTATTGGTAAGATTCCACGACGACACGATACACGATGTTATTCCTTCACCGTGGAAGTCAATCTTGAACATTTGTTGAGGACGTATTTCATTAGAAAAATTGGTACCCGCCTGCGATTCGAACACCGGTGCATCGCTCAATACGAATGTATCGCAGAAGTTAAAGACTTGATCAAAGACCTACGTCCTCGCAAGGCTCCCGGTTCCGACTGTATATCTAACCGCGTTATTAAACTTCTACCCGTCCAACTCATCGTGATGTTGGCATCTATTTTCAATGCCGCTATGGCGAACTGTATCTTTCCCGCGGTGTGGAAAGAAGCGGACGTTATCGGCATACATAAACCCGGTAAACCAAAAAATCATCCGACGAGCTACCGCCCGATTAGCCTCCTCATGTCTCTAGGCAAACTGTATGAGCGTCTGCTCTACAAACGCCTCAGAGACTTCGTCTCATCCAAGGGCATTCTTATCGATGAACAATTCGGATTCCGTACAAATCACTCATGCGTTCAACAGGTGCACCGCCTCACGGAGCACATTCTTGTGGGGCTTAATCGACCAAAACCGTTATACACGGGAGCTCTCTTCTTCGACGTCGCAAAAGCGTTCGACAAAGTCTGGCACAATGGTTTGATTTTCAAACTATTCAACATGGGCGTGCCGGATAGTCTCGTGCTCATCATACGGGACTTCTTGTCGAACCGCTCTTTTCGATATCGAGTCGAGGGAACCCGCTCCTCCCCGCGACCTCTCACAGCTGGAGTCCCGCAAGGCTCTGTCCTCTCACCCCTCCTATTTAGCTTATTCGTCAACGATATTCCCCGGTCGCCGCCGACCCATTTAGCTTTATTCGCCGACGACACGACTGTTTACTATTCTAGTAGAAATAAGTCCCTAATCGCGAAGAAGCTTCAGAGCGCAGCCCTAGCCCTAGGACAGTGGTTCCGAAAATGGCGCATAGACATCAACCCAGCGAAAAGTACTGCGGTGCTATTTCAGAGGGGAAGCTCCACACGGATTTCCTCCCGGATTAGGAGGAGGAATCTCACACCCCCGATTACTCTCTTTAGACAACCCATACCCTGGGCCAGGAAGGTCAAGTACCTGGGCGTTACCCTGGATGCATCGATGACATTCCGCCCGCATATAAAATCAGTCCGTGACCGTGCCGCGTTTATTCTCGGTAGACTCTACCCCATGATCTGTAAGCGGAGTAAAATGTCCCTTCGGAACAAGGTGACACTTTACAAAACTTGCATAAGGCCCGTCATGACTTACGCGAGTGTGGTGTTCGCTCACGCGGCCCGCACACACATAGACACCCTCCAATCCCTACAATCCCGCTTTTGCAGGTTAGCTGTCGGGGCTCCGTGGTTCGTGAGGAACGTTGACCTACACGACGACCTGGGCCTCGAATCAATTCGGAAATACATGAAGTCAGCGTCGGAACGATACTTCGATAAGGCTATGCGTCATGATAATCGCCTTATCGTTGCCGCCGCTGACTACTCCCCGAATCCTGATCATGCAGGAGCCAGTCACCGTCGACGCCCTAGACACGTCCTTACGGATCCATCAGATCCAATAACCTTTGCATTAGATGCCTTCAGCTCTAATACTAGGGGCAGGCTTAGGGACCCCGGTAACCGTACTCGTCGAACTCGACAAAGAGGTCGACGTGCAACCTAACCCGTGCATCAGCCCGCTGAGTTTCTCGCCGGATCTTCTCAGCGGGTCGCGATTCCGATCCGGTAGTAGATTCATTCGCGAAACAATTGCTCTTGAGTTGTTAGGTCTCCTTCGGAGGCGCTCGGGCAGTTGTTAGCAAATCCCACCCCTCTTGGCTGAGCCTTTGCTCGCCCACCTGTCCTGGTGAAACTGGAAAGGCCTTCGGGCCACCAGTAAACTTTCAATCACAAAAAAAAAAAAAAAAAACGAATGTATCGGACGTCTTATCCTTTAGGCCACGACGACTTCAAATAATACTGACTAATAAATAATATTCAATAATATTGACTATCGAAAAATGAACGAGCTATTGAGCGGAATACGAACAAACACACGTATAACCATTAATTCATTTATTATATTATTAAATTAGAAACTTCATTCCACGTCAAATTAACAGTGCATCTAGCATACCATAATTAATGACATTATAAGTCAATAACCTCAAATCATTTTCACCTAAGTAAAAGGTCACTTGGCCAATTCGAGAAGTTCAGACAACTCTATTGCCTCATTACCGGTGGCGCGTCTTCAGATCTGCTCAACGTGATCAGTCGTTTTGGAAATTGCTCATAAATAACCAATCCTTGATTAATCTAAGTTAAAAATCACAAATCTATGATTTAGGCCAAATCTAGTCTGCGATATCGTGATGATACTTTGTGCATGCCAATACATCATCACCAAGGATGCACAAAAACAAGAATCAGCTTCTTCTTGAGAAAAGCAATTTGCGCTGAGAACTGAAAATATACAACTATTATGTGGGCCAATATGTTGATTCGGGGAAAAAAAACGAACATCTGTTATACAAAAAAATAGATATAACTATATATCGAAAAATCATTAAAAAGACGTTCAGAAGCAATGTTTTTCCTATCGATTTAAATTAGTTTGTTAATCAACCGGTATTCTGTATCTGGTTTCGTAATTCAAATGTAACGATAACAGCTATTAATGACCATCAAATCATTAGGTATTCATATTACCGCTTTTAAAGTACATAACTATTTAATTATAAGGTTGTGATCGTGTTCCAAACGAAAGAGCGATTTGTAATGTTGCTGTTCACTAGAAAACCTCAAAAATCTCATCTGAAACGATCATTCGATGATCGGAATAAAAAAATTCGGTCGCTCCCAACATCAGCGGACAATCCCCAGATAAAAAAAAAACATAGAGAGTCTATATGGAACGTGTACAAGACGGCCTTGCTGCTGATCTGATCTGCATTGCAAGGAAGATGAAAAAACATCTCTAAATTTATCGGATAAGTGCTGCAGCAAAAAAATTTTGTCACTTGAGAGCACTTTGTTTGTCCTGACAAAGAGGGAAAATTGAATTTTTGCAAGGAAAATCCAGTCCAGTTTGATAAAAAATCCTTAATAATAGTACGAATTATAGCATTATAGTCGGTAGGGCATATTTAAATATGAGCTCGCACGCGGAGGAAGCATCATAATTCTTATTTGTCTAAAAATATTGTTGTGTTCCAAGATAGCCGCTCTATCGAAAAAAAATACATAGGTCACCCAACGGCGCAAAAAAAAACATCAGGGCAATCACGATCAATACACGTGGGTCGCAAGGACTGCTCAGCTCAATAGTCCCATCATTCATTGCACGCAATAAGAATACTATTGATGATGATTCAAGGTAATCAATAATCAAATAAATCAATTTAATCAAATCGTGTTAAATTTTTCCTTTCTTCTTAACATTAGACATCTATTAACTTAACACTGATTAGAATATAATTTGTTTTTTATATTTTCCTATAAATCAGCTTCTTCTAGTACGGCAGAATATTGTGGCTAAAAAATGGAAACTGCCTTTAGCTTCCGATGCAAACTTCAATAAGAAAATAGAGATTATCAAAGTTTACATTGTCGATAAAAATCGATATACAACTCTAGAGCTAAAGGATATATTTATTATTCACAAAAGTTTTGATTAATTTTCTTTTCTAAATTCATTAACCGCTATGCGCGTCACATTGTCCGCAGTCAGAAGGTCGTACAAGTCCTTTTCATATCGAAAAGTTTAAATCTAGCCTCGAGCGCGATATCGCGTGCTGCTATTCTGAACATTACTAACATGTTACTTAATACCGAATATTTATCATTTTAGGCAACTTAAATAATTTATTCTTAATTCGGCACGGTACTTATGATTTCTTTTTTATTATCATGTTAGACCTTAAAATGATTGATCTGATTAGAATTTATTAGGTAATCGTCGGTTATTAGACATTTTTATTAGAAAAATATTAACGTTTCCAATTTTATAAATTGTATTTAATTTTTTTTAAACCGATAAAAGAGATAAACTTAACTCACGTAATGATCGATTGCAACTACAACTGAAAATCGTTTGACAGACGAGGTCACCATTAGTCAAATTATCGATATGAGCTATCGATATATCGACACTGGAACAATAGTTTTGTTGATCATCTTAATCGATCTAGGTCAGAAAGGATTGGTCGTGATCATAAATTTATCGAAACTCACTAAATGTTGCACAATGCAAATGCATCTATTATCATTTAAAACCGTTTTGTAATTGAAACGAAAGATTTATTGTTTGAATGGAACTCTCGTGACCTAGTCTCGTGCGAGAGGAGGCGGAAAGGGCGTCTTATGAGCCCGCATGAGTACTACTAATCTGCTTATTTCTGCCGCAAAGAAGTAATGCCTTCCTATTAAAAAGGTAGGGCAGCCACAGTACTTTAGAACTGAGACTTAGAACCACATGTCTCAAGATGGGTAGTGGTAATTACGTCATCACTTAACGGTAGACGGGCTCGTAAGCTCGTTCACCTGTCTAAGCTATAAAAAAAAATTCGAGATTGGAATTCGAATTATTCGGATATACTTTTGTGTTTTTTTTTTAATTATAGAGATTGTGGTTTATCGTCTGTGGTGTGATCTAATAGGTATCTAATGCAGGGTATTTTTTTTAAGTACATACTAAACAAACTTTCACGATGAAGTATTATAATCCTATATTAAGAGAATAAGACCCATAATTTATTAATTTGCACGTTAGCTAAAGGTAGGATGAGTTGTGAGTCTAAACGGGTACGTACCATTTAGGTACCTATGTTTGCAGTAAAGACATCAAGCGTTCTGGTTTTTTTTTTATGTTTGAGAGATTACTGGCGACCCGGCGGCCTTCCCAGTTTTACCAGGGCAGGTGGGCGAGCAAGGTCTCAGCCAGGAAGGGTGGGATTTGCTAACAGCTACCCGAGCGCCTACAAAGGAGACCTAACAACTCAAGAGTGGCTGCTTCGCGAATGAATCTACTACCGGATCGGAATCGCGACCCGCTGAGAAGATCCGGCGAGAAACTCAGCGGGCTGATAGTTTAGGTTAGGTTGCACGTCGAACTCTTTGCCGAGTTCGACGATTACGGTTACCGGGGTCATTCTTGTTCGATGGGTGTCAGAGCAGCTGGTATACAATACGATTGAATACTTAATCTCATTTCTTATGGTAGGCGTTCACGTTATATTTCTGTAACAAGGTTGGCCCATCTTGTTCGGTAAAAAAAGAAGTTGACCTTTTGTGTAGCATAAATTTCGTAATAATTTCAATTAATACTTAAGACATGTAAATCGTCGTCTCGCTGCAATTAAGATTAGAATCAGCCATAAAACCCTTAAAATTCTAAGAATTCATTCTAAAATAGGTGTGAATGACAGGTTTATTGTGAAAAGTTGCTTCGCATTGAGTCTTTAGACATACGAGCAACGTATGACAACAAGAAATAAAATACAGCAATTAATTCGTATTTTCTTTGGTTTTTATTATAATATTTCATTAATGTTGCGTATGTTCGTTTAATTTTGCTATTTTCAATAATTATAAGTGTCGTTTAAGGCATCGGTAATAATAGCTTAGATTATTTCTTCTGGTTCTTGAAACTTCAGACCAACTTGCCTGATGCATTCCTATCAAGCTAGGCGACTATTCGAATCCCGTAATGAAGAAGCGATTTTTGAAATGAAAATATATTCACAATCAATGGCCGCAGTGAAGGAATACTATAAATCGTTAAAAAAAACACGCAAAAATGTTAATTTGCGTTTATAATTTAAATTTAAAATTTCACTTACACTACTTTTGTAAATTTTGCAACTTACATTACGGAATTAATTATCTTTATGTATTTCAAAGTGTTTCTTAACATAGCGTTAGTTTAGTATATCATACATACGTATTGTTTTGTTTTGTAATCTAAAACTTTCACTATTCATACGATATTACACAGTGCGTTATGTTAAACGCTTTACTAACATTCAACAGTAACTGAGTTTACATTATTAATAAACGTCTCTTGCCTCAAAATTGTGAAATTTATTAACACACCGCGTCGTTTGGATAGTCGTATGCGCGCTGTAACTGCGAATGTGATTTCATGCAAAAATTGACCAACAATCAATAAAAATAATAATACAACAGAATTTGTTTGAAGTCGTCGTGGCCTAAAAGATAAGACGTCCGGTGCATTCGTGTTGAAGCGAAGCACCGGTGTTCGAATCCCGCAGGCGGGTACCAATTTTTCTAATGAAATACGTACTCAACAAATGTTCACGATTGACTTCCACGGTGAAGTAATAACATCGTGTAATAAAAGTGAAACCCGCAAAATTATAATTTGCGTAATTACTGGTGGTAGGAACTGTTGTGAGTCCGCGCGGGTAGGTACCACCGCCCTGCCTATTTCTGCCGTGAAGCAGTAATGCGTTTCGGTTTGAAGGGTGGGGCAGCCGTTGTAACTATACTCAGACCTTACAACTTATATCTCAAGGTGGGTGGCGCATTTACGGTGTAGATGTCTATGGGCTCCAGTAACCACTTAACATCAGGTGGGCTGTGAGCTCGTCCACCCATCTAAGCAATAAAAAAAAAACCTTTTCGACAATTGAAAGTTTCCCTCAGAAAACTAAGGAAGGTTTTTAGAGTTATTTTCTTTCTGTCTCTCTTTTTGTTTGTTAGTACATATCTCTGAATGTACAAAAAGGACTTTCACGTACTTTTCCTAGTTAGACTGACTAAGCTAGACGAAACTAGTAGACATTTAAAGAATTTAGGATTTTACTTGGAACAAATTGTTAGATGTTAAAACAAATATAGCAATTAATATGAAACTAGCTCTGTCTTTCTGTCTGTTACGTTTTCACGTCTAAGGAACGGTTTTGACGAAGTTTGGTAAGAAAATAGATTAAACCCTGGGAAATTATATAAGCTCCCTTTCATCTCACAGTTGAGCACGCGTCCCTCACCCACGCGATTTATAGTTTCGCCCACGCAGCCGAATCGGCGAAGGACTAAGGATTATTGAATAAATATTTGGAGAAATAACAAAGCGGTTAATATACAAATTTAATGTTAATTAATTAATCACGTTATTTGTCTAAGATTGTAAAAGCTTTTTCTTTCCACCTGAAGTAAGTTTGGGTATTATGTAATGACTGTCCAGTCCCACATAGGGCCTAGGGAGCGCGTGGAGACCTCGTAGGAAAAATAATAATAATGTTATTTTTATTAATTTTATTATTTAAAGTTAATGTTGTTTGTCGATATCAGAGAATAGGTATATTTACTTACATTCGTGGTCAGCTAAATAAGAAGTTGATCGAAAATGGTGAAAAATCAATTTTAATTAAACATTTCTAAAATTTTTGTGTATTTTTATGATATTATTTTACATGCATTGGAAGAGATGATGCCTCGGATAATATATGGGGTTATACCTTTCACAAAATCTAATGTAACTAATCGGAATCGCGACCCACGGAGAAACCTATGTCGTCGGATACGTTCTCGAGAAAAGAAAATGTCCATAAATCTTACAATCAAGTTTTACGTAATACAATAAATAATCAAGGTTATATTATGTAATAAAGTAAAGTATGTCTAATGCAGTACACATGAATATTATTAGTGTATTAAGTTTAACAGAATTTGGATGGTGCAATTTTTTTTCCTACCCAAGCTGATAGCCTTGAGAGACTATATCAGCGTAACCTTAACTAGTAGGTGAGCTCACGGGGCTCAAACCGGAGTGATGCTAACACTGACCCTAGCAAGAGCAATGCGTCGCAAAATCTACCACCGGTTCGGAAACGCGACCCACTGAGAAGATCCGGCGAGAAACTCAGTAGGTTGTGTCTATGGGTTAGTTCGCTCGTCGAGTCCTTCGTCGCAAGCGACACGTTCGACGAGGACGGTGACCAGTGCTTGTGGTACCTAAAAGCAGCGTTAATGGATCGGGAGGATCCGTAATGACGTGTTTTGGGCATGGTGCATAACACAGAATAGATAAATAAGGTTGGAAAGGCCTTTGCTCTAATTTTGTATTAGAACCAGTGTCGCCGCTTCATCCACACTATTTTAATTTCTGCACATACGCAAACTATGATTACAGATATTTCGCACACAACAAAAACACCCACACATAAATCTCAGGGCAGATATTCGTTCCTTACCTATTAACCTTATTTAACTATTCCGTGGGTGCATAATAATCGATACATGCAAGGAAAAACATTGTAACTCATATTTACCTAAAACTGAGTTACAATGTACCTAATAATAATAATAATAATCGTAATATTTATGTAACACGCTGTTCACTTTATGTAACACGCTACTCGCAGATTCTGATATGCTCCAAATTTAAATGTAATTTTGCATATCTAAATTCTAACATTTCCACTACCGACGTAAACATACGGAATTCGCAGTCGTAGGCCGAATCTGGCCGGCCGATCTCGGTACTGAAAGCACTGAATTAACCCACGTGCGTCCGTCGATCTGATACACAAAACTATTTGCATATATTGACAGTTTAGATCTGCGAAAGTGAACTGGATGCATTCTTATCGTGCCGATTTGAATTTCGAACAAAACGTGAATGTAATATTTGTCGGATGCGGCGAATGGTAAATTTATTAAAAAATCTTGTAACTTTTAAAGTCGACACAATACTTTTTTTATTGCTTAGATATGGACGAACTTACAGCCCACCTGGTGTTAAGTGGTTACTGGAGCCCATAGACATCTACGACGTAAACGCACCACCCACCTTGAGATGAGTTCTAAGGTCTCAAGTATAGTTACAACGGCTGCCCCACCCTTCAAACTACATAATTGAATTATTAAATTAATCAATACATAAACGACAAAATCATTTTTTTCCTATTAAATTGAATTTACATCTTCAATAAATGATTTTAATGTTAATTGTTTTTAGACTTAACACTGCGCGCTCTTAAATGTAGATTGGTTAAAGGCTTAAATTACTAAAATATTATTTATGTAACATTATTATAATAGTGTCTGGTAAAAGGAAGAGAGGCCGCCCTAGAACAACTTGGCGTCGCTCGGTGGAGCAGGAGCTAGGGGTCTTGGGCATGACGTGGGAGGAGCTAGAACAGACTGCCCAAGACCGATATAAATGGAAAAATTTGATTCGAGCCCTACACCCCAGCAGAGGGTAATAGGAAAGCGTGATGATGATGATGACATTATTATAATTACGATTGACAAAACAACACAAATGTTGAATGACAATTCTGATGATCGAAGCTTATAGTTTGCGATTTATTGTTCAGCTTTTCGCCAATAGCTTATTTAACGCAAAAATTTAAATCGAATTCAGAAATAACATGAGTTAGATCTGTCGCAAATACGAAAGTGCGTTAAAATAAAATCTTAATTGAGCGAGATGTCAGAATAAGTTTTACTGTCGAACATTTTTGTAAATTAAATCTGGCACGCAACTAAGGCGTTTATTGCGACGCTAACTTTATTTAAGTGAATTTAAAGGCCACACGATGAAAGCGAACGTAGGCGATAATCGTTTCCTAATCGTTTTGTTTATATGAGTCGTCTATTATCAAAGGTGGCAATCTGTGCATTTGGATAAAAAAATGTTATTGATATGTCAATACAGATTGATTTGAATATAATCGTCTCCTTCAAAGAATACGGTTCAAAACCTGCATTAAATAAAGGTTGATATTTAACCTGTTATTTATCTAAGATGTCGTTCAGAAGAGTTTTGTGACTGCCAATGGAATACAAAGTCAATAATTCGTTTTTCTGATTTACCAATAATTGTCCAAAAGTCACATTGCCGGCTTTGATAATAGTCGACTCATATATTATACAGGTATTACTTAAATTTGCGACCCGTGTTAATCGCCTCATAAGAATTCAACCAATAATCCTAATCGTTTTGTTTATATATTACAGTTATTACGTAAATTTTGCGACCCGTGTTAATCACCTCTTAAGAATTCAAACAATAATTCAATCAAAAATGTGTGATGATGGGTACGGGACTCTGTGATGATGGTGGGTATCAGACTCATGGGTACATTGGACTCGCGAATTACAGGGAGAATTCTACGTTTTTGAATGGATAGTCAAAGTTAACATGGAAAGATTTATGTACAGTATGTCTGACAAAATTATGGTGAATGTCTGAAAAATTACTGGTGGTAAGTCAGCTTACTGGTGGCAGGTACCACCACCCTGCCTATTTCTGACGTGAAGCAGTAATGCGTTTCGGTTTGAAGGACGGGGCAGCCGTTGTAACTATACTTGAGACCTTAGAACTTATATCTCAAGGTGGGTGGCGCATTTACGTTGTGGATGTCTATGGGCTCCAGTAACCACTTAACACCAGGTGAGCTGTGAGCTCGTCCACCCATCTAAGCAATAGAAAAAAAAGCAATAAAAAAATAATTTAAAAAATATGTGAGCAATATAAATAAATTATTATGAATTAAAAAAAAACCTTATCTTTGACTTAAGCAGTAGAGCAACCTTTGATTTATTTATAAAATACGTTAATAATATTATTTCGTGAGAATATCAAAAGCCGATTCAACGATGAACGTTTCATAATTATTGAGACAAATTCGCCGACAATGACCCGTGCGATCGCTTACAACAGCCCGCCTCAATGCTGCCCTACTTTCCCAAATGTATCAACTGTCATTATGTGGACAACACACCCGACAATTGTCATGTAGCCAACGTAACGAAGTTGCAATATGACCCAAATGAAAACGGGAATGATATTTGTGACTAAATATTAATGGTGTTTTAATTATTGCTTAGATAAACGAGATTAGCGTACACCTGGTTTTAAGTGGTTACTGGAGCCCGTAGACATCACGAATGCTGGCACCGATGATACATGAGGACTAAGTGTCAATTGTATGGCATTAAGGCTTTCGTACTCTTCAAACTAAAACGCATTGCTACTCTCACTCGACAAGGCGGTGATACCTACCCGTGTGGACTCAGACGACGCCCTAACATCAATAGAGATTAGAGAGTAGTACGATCCCACACTGACACAGTCCTACCTATTTCTGACATAAAACATTTATACATTCGGGTTCAAAAAGTAGAAAAACCCAAGATTTGCGAAAATCTTAAAAAAAAAACAAATTTTCAAGTATTACAATCAATTTAAACACTACCTAGCGACTATCAATTCAATAATTTTACTTTCAATATCCATATTCGAACTAATAGTGTCAAATCAAATAAACTTTGCTTATGCGATTTTCTGAGTTATAACGTTCACAGCACCGGTTGCGTTTGAGATTTACAAGGTTTCAAAACCATTGTCAAGGATACAAGAGATGGTGTCGTGCCCAAAAAGTGTCATGTTGTTCAGACATTTGCGGTAGGCGTTGTTATTTTTCGATTTGTTCGTTCTGAACAAGCAAAGATATGTATTCTATCAATACAATCGAATATTTAAGGGACGATGAGTATTATTACGTATTGTATTGTTTATTATAAAAGGGCAGCATAGCGGTACTTAGTAATGCGGACTTATAATACGACCTAATAACAAATAACAGTTATGCTGATTTATCAATTTTGTGGATTTGCTTTGGAAGTTTATGGTCTTTAATCGTGGAAAACGTTCGCAAACACGTGCTAAGAAGGTATTTTCTCAGAAAAATCGGTAGCTGCTTGGGTGATTTGAACACTGGTATAGTGGCGACACTTAAAATGAATAAACCGGGCGTCTTATTCCTTAGAATACGATGACTTCAAATGCTTCTCAGTTTATTTCTTCTTTTTCTCCACCTTATCTCACTAGGTGGGGTCGGCACAGCTAATTTTTCTCTTCCATTCTCTTCTATCAGCCGTCATCTCAACACTCACTCCTCTCTCTCTCTCATATCGTCATTCACACACTCCATCCATGTCTTCTTCGGTCGACCTCTTCCCCCTCTACCTTGCACTACCATTTCTATACATCTCCTAGTCACATGCATCTTCTCTCTACGCATCACATGTCCATACCGCGCTAACCGTCCACGCTTCTCAGTTTATTTCATAATGATAATAATCTGCTATATCGATATCATCTCTAATTACAACACGAAATTACGAAATTCACATGAAAACCAATGCTAGCAGAAATTATATTTAAAAAAAATTATCTATCGACACATTCAGTGCTTTGATTCCACAAAAACCAAGGTTGGACCCAACGATCCATTGTGCCAACATTGGCCACTTGTACACATCGGTTCCCCACACAAAGCACACATAGATCGATAAGAAAACAATAAACAATAACATTCATATTGCAACATGGCGGTTATGCGACCGATTGTAGTCTTGTTTATAACTAACGACATTTGAGAACACGATCTTTAAATCGTTGCTGAATATAAAATTAAGTTCTTCAATCAACCGGAAATAAAAGTGTTTTGATATTTTTTACTTTTGGTTGGTTGTCTTTTACGTATGTTGAGAGTTTTCAAGTTGTATTAGTTATATGGATTTTTAGTGTATTAAAATCTCTACTACGTTTACTTTTGTATTTTAAAGTTTTACATTAGATATTATTCAATAAATTATAGAAATATCGGTAGCTATATATAAAGTGACGTAATTTGAAAAATAATCATTTATAACCTTAGAACTCAATTTATTATCTCTTAGTAATTCTACTTTGACCTTTATGAGGTACTAAGCATTGTAAAAAAATTGAAAAAGGCCCCTATAAAATACGCAATAAACAATTTCGCTTTTAAAATAATTAAAAACTCCTTCATGGTTATGGGTGCGTGGTACTAAAAAAAACAGTAGGACGCATTTACTGTTGTTTTTGGTGAAACTTTGACCTTGAACATGCATTATGGCTTGCTTCCGATAAATCGTATCGTGGCATGTGAACGCTGATTCTGCCCAGACTGGGCAAATTATAACGCATAATGAGTTAGTTGATTTGCAAAACGTTACACTCGTAATATCTGAGGCGGGGCTTAAACTAACGATTTGTTACTCTGATTTAATTCTCAACGTGAGTGTTTATTTCTTCCTCTTTTTATTACAAGTTCAAGAGCCGTTCAATAATAGATTGGTGTACTTTGACGGATAATCGATGGGTACATAGAAAACCTCCTCTACCGTGGGTCGATGTCCTGTGAACTGAGAATCGTGACCTCTTAACTTAGAGAAAATAAAGTTCGTTAGTTAAACTTTAAATTGACTTTCGAAGATAGATTCTAAAGAGTTCTTATTGCGTTCGTTACATCCCTCTTAATTAATGCAATGAAATGCGTAGCGGCGTACGAAAATTTAATTCGCGAAAAATAAAAAATTAAACCCGAATGCACCCGAAACTATTACTTTACACTATTAAAATAATGAAAAACGTGTTTTTTTACCCAGCGCTTTTTAAATAAAGAACTAAATTGAAAAAAAAACCTGGTTTAAAAAAAGATTTTAAAGTTCATGAACTCGGGATTTTTAGGGTAAGACGCCCAGCGAGAAAAAGTCGCATGTAAGTGCCAATTATTAAGGAAATACGTTTTTAACATTCATTACCGACTTCCATTTTCACACAAATAACATTGTGTAGTAAAACAAGATGCAAAAATTTGCAATGTGTACAACTATGCTGTCTCTTTCCACTACGAATCAGTCATGTGTTCAAAAGATGAAATAGCCATTCTACAATTAAATTGAGTCTTTTTTTTCCCCTACCTATGCTAATAGCCTTGAGAGGCTATTTCAGCTTCGCCCTAACGTTTGTAGATGAGCTCGCCGGGCTCAACCGGAGAGTTGCTAACACTGACCCTAGCAAGAGCAGTGCTTCGCAGAATCTACCACCGGATCGGAAACGCGACCCACTGAGAAGATCCGGCGAGAAACTCAGTGGGCTGTGTCTATGGGTTAGTTCGCTCGTCGAGCCCTTCGTCGCAAGCGACGGGTTCGACGAGGACGGTGACCGGTGCTTGTGGTGCCTAAAAGCACCATTAATGGAATTGAGTCTTCGTGCTCATGTCTCAGAGTGATTGATGACATTAACGTTGTGAAGTCTTACTAGCTTCGGGAAGCTTAACACCAACAGTTTATTCATCTAAGCAATAATAAATAAATAAATAATAATAAATATATATTTACTAACAATCACGCCACGTTAACTGGTCCCGTGATTAGTTCGTAAAGAACTTGTGTTACAGGTACCAGATAACGGAAATAAATGTAAGATTTTTATTATACTCATACATATATTTAATATACATCCATAGCCCTGGAAAATACATTTTATATTTATCATACAAATATCTTCCCTTGGCGGGATTCGAACCCGCGACCTCCTTGTGTAATGACCATGTCACTTACCACTACACCAGACGGCCGTTTCCAATAATTAAGTAAAACAACGTTAAAATGTAGGTAGTTATTTAGCCATATTTATGGGAGGTATTCATGATTTTGGACGCAGATCATTGGAAGACAAACTTCTGACAGATACATTCTAATTGAAAGTATTTTTACAGAATTTTTCGTGTAATAAAGAATACGAAAACTGCATCTCAACATTTGGAAATGATATAATCACAAAAAAGCGCGATATTAAGCCATAAAAGTGGTTTCAATACGAGAACCGAAGAAAACTAAATGCATCCTAGTTGAATTCAGTTATTTATACAGCTAAGATCGTCCGATATATTATTTATTGAACAAACATCACACCCTAACAATCACTGAGTACTGACATTCGACAAGTTGAAAATTGCAAGAAATTGAGATACAATCACAGGCCGCGTATAAGTCGAAAGACTTGAGACTCGAATTTTGCCATCTCATTCTATATACATTCAAAATAGCATAATCCGTTTTGCGCTATTTTTAAGCGAACAAACCGACAGGCGAACCATTCTTTCGATTGTTCACCTTAAACAGAAGCAGTGGTTTTATTTATCGCCGCCGCTGAAGCAACCACCCCGTACAGACAGCTACCAATACGAGATCTCAAAGAAAATATTTATTATTTTAAAACTGAACAATGAGTTGTGTTTATGTTAGCCTTTATAGGAACGCCCGACTATTATTTTTTGTGGTCAATTTAAAAAGATTTACCGCGTCATTACTAAATCGTGTGTATTCATTTTCAAAGGCCACGTAATAACTTAAGGCATATATATATTTTTTTTATTGTAGCATATTCGTTCGTACAGTCTATGTTCAATGACGAATTTAAAATTAATTGTAACGAGCTAATACAAACATGTGTTGAAACGATTAAACAAACTTCCTGTACGATAAATCCAATTAATTCAAATAAAATTAAGTTTAAGCCGGCCATTTTGCTATCCAACCTCCTCGAACAAGCTTTGTATGTCCAATCGTTATTGTTCCCTGTTAGACCGGGAGATCGAAACTAATTAATGCCCGGTCGTCTCGTACATTAAATAAAGTACACATCATGAGTACTCTAATCATAAAACTGTATAATGCACCTTATTGTTAGGAGCGTAAGGTTCGTAGAGAAGATTTTCGTTAGTGCGCTCAGTAATGTTTGCACTTTAAATGCTGATTTTCGTGTGTTGTGTGGATCAGATAGAAGGCGCGCCGACGCCTCGTGGACTACGACATTTCCTTGTGCGATGTGAGGAAGGAAAAAGTCGTAAGTGGGAAGCAATGTTGTTAGGTTTAAACCAATCAGATTCGATACCGAATTAAGTTCTACGTGTGGGTTCTTGGACGTTGTATTTTAATATTTGAATTAAATGCTTTGTTTTTTTTTAAAGTTAAATTCTCGTTTAAGCAATTACAAAGATATTTTTAAGTTGTTTTGTTGACGTGACAACGTCTTATAATTCGATGGAGCCGGCTGCACGCACGAAAAAACATGACTCATGCGGCGTTGCCTCGCTCTGAGGCGTTCCATTTAAGGCTTGAAGTGCAAGCGAGAGCGCGCAACGAGCGACAAAGAGGCACAATCGGCCTCCGCGTTCGGCTGCGTTCGACATCTGTCTCTCTCCTGCTTGAGTGAGCGATGCATCCCCGTGGACAGCTGCTATACAATAATACATTTACATGTTTTCGTCAAGTATGAAGTTCTGTGAAAAGTGAATGTGGTGTCAATTGTCCATACAAAATATCTATCAAACAAATAAAATTAAAATTTTCTTTTGAAAAATGAAACCATTCAATCAGTATTTTCTTATGACGTTGTCACGTTCAACTATCGTCAGTAAACCGACTTTACAGACAACCAATTTTTTTTTAAAGTTAAATTCTCGTTTTAGCCATTACAAAGATATTTTCAAGTTGTTTTTGCTTTTTTTTTGTTATGTTTTGTTTTAGAAATTCTGTTCGGCTTAATCATCGAAAGCACGCGAGCCAATGATCCCGGTGCGGTACACGCGACAGACTTCCGTGTCATTATGCGGGAGCGATACAAAGCGGGCGCGTGCCGATCAGATCGCCAGCACGCCTCCTCGCCTATTGTTTCATCACCGGCTTTATGAACGACTAAGCTTCCTGACTTGTGTCATGACTTGTTCGCCGGCAGATTATGTCGACGCGTGAAATAATACGAAAATAAAGATTCGTGGAGTAAGAATTCTGATTTTTTTTACTGGTGGAAGGACTTTTTGTGAGTCCGCGCGGGTAGGTACCGCCGCCTTGCCTATTTCTGCCGTGAAGCAGTAATGCGTTTCGGTTTGAAGGGTAGGGCAGCCGTTGTGACTATACTGAGATCTTAGAACTTATATCTCAAGGTGGGTGGCACATTTACGTTGTAGATGCTCCAGTAACCACTTAACACCAGGAGGGCTATGAGCTCGTCCACCCATCTAAGCAATAAATAAAAAATTGCTGTCTAAATCTAAATCGTTAAAGTTAAAGCTATTATTTGTACATTCGTTGGTTGCGGCCATTCAGGGAATGTTGAAGGAAATGTTTGTCCAGTACGTGCCTCAATACATTTAGATAAAGTGACAACGTAACCTGGACGAAATGACGATAGTTTTCATGTAAAATAAGCGATATTTATATAACAGTTTTCAAAAAAGGAAGAGACTGTTAGCTGATTATTTTTTATGTGATGTTACCTCAGAACTTTTTTCTATATGAAACGAATTTTATAATCCCATTTAAAATCTCACCAGTAGTTTTTGGGTTATCCTTGATATGTAATACATACGCAATCTACTTAGATTACATTTTATTGGTGGTAGGACCTCTTGTGAGTCCGCGCGGGTAGATAACACCACCCCGCCTATTTCTGCCGTGAAGCAGTAATGCGTTTCGGTTTGAACAGTGGGGCAGCCGTTGTAATTATACTTGAGACCTTAGAACGTATATCTCAAGGCGCATTTACATTGTAGATATCTATGGGCTCCAGTAACCACTTAACACAAGCGGTGAGCTCATCCAAACATCTAAGCAATAAAAAATTAATGTTATTTGATTTTGACGAAGTCGGTATATTTTTAATCTTCCTCAAAATTTTTGTATTACATAAAATTATAACGAAATTACACCTGAACAATGAAGAAGCTAAGCGACCAGTTTTGTCACGTCCTTACGGATCCATCAAATCCAATAACCTTTGCATTAGATGCCTTCAGCTCTAATACTAGGAGCAGGCTTAGGGACCCCAGTAACCGTACTCGTCGAACTCGACAAAGAGGTCGACGTGCAACCTAGCCCATGCATCAGCCCGCTGAGTTTCTCGCCGGATCTTCACAGCGGGTCGCGATTCCGATCCGGTAGTAGATTCATTCGCGAAGCAATTGCTCTTGAGTTGTGTAGGTCTCCTTCGGAGGCGCTCGGGCAGCTGTTAGCAAATCCCACCCCTCCTGGCTGAGCCTTTGCTCACTCACCTGTCCTGGTGAAACTGGAAAGGCCTTCGGGCCACCAGTAATCTCTCAACCATAAAAAAAAAGACCAGTTTTGTTATCTAGCGAAACAAGCATCCCATAATCGGTTACACAACAGGCACAGAATAGGAGCGGCCGGCTTCGCTATTCGCACGCGATCTTGCCTAATCACCGCCGCGGCAGTTTGTCGGATAACTTTCACTATCACACGTTAAGACACGAACAAAGATCTTGATAAAATCATTATTCGTTATTAAAAACAGGTGAAACCACAGTTACGGCAGTCGCAACCTTGCCCGGGACACGCTCCGTTGACTCCGCGGTCTTTTGTTAACGTTTACTTTGTTACTAATATTTCACAGAGTTTTAGCGTCTGCACAGAAAACTGAGCACTAATTATGTTATTTTTGTATGTTAGTCTCGATATTTATTCACATTCGGGTACAGCCGTGAAATAGCCTTGAATTTACACTGTGCTCTCGGAGTTCATAATATTTTGAATTGTTAGTAACGATAAAACCATGTGTGTATAATATATTACTATGTCATTTTGAAAAGTCTTAACAAATATTACGTGTGTGAAATTTTACGCGTTCTTTATATCACTGTCATTGATCATTGTTTTATTATGTAAGGCGTCATTCGTTTCCTCACTGCTCCGTGTAACTTGGAGGTTAGAACAAGCATTTCGAACACTCGTTAATAATTAGGGTCAGTTTAATTATGTAGATAAGCAATATGGACCACGACAATGCAATTTGACAAGTTCAAATCTAATCCTGATCACGAGTTATTGCGTAAGCTAAAAAAATTCATGAAGAAATAAGACAATGTTAATACGAAAGTCCAATTTGTTTACAAGCATTTAAAGCAGGGGTTCCCAAGCTTATTTTGTCTATTGCCCACTTCGAAGATAAAATATTTTTTAGCGCCCCCATTTTTTCACCTACTTAAAAACAGCGAGAGCTCAGTCGGTGTATAAGAGTCCTCCTAGCTGAAATTACAAATCACCTCCCAAGCCTCTACACAACGCCCCCTTTTTTCTGGGACTCTTGCTTTCCCCCTTTAGGTCTATAGCGCCCACAAGGGGGCGTTATCGCCCACTTTGAGAAAGGCTGATTTAAAGTGAAAATATATTTAAACGATATTCTCGTACTTATATTAAACTAGTATTACGTACAACGTACAGCAATTGCTAATGCAATAGAAGACGTAATTGCTACCCAATCTTTAGGGGAATATAGCCAACACGACTGCATTGGCTAAATCGTTTTGTCCAATGAATCAACTATTAAACGAAAATGATCTTGGAGTGAAAAGGGTGCACTTGGAATCCATTAGAAGATATAGGTTAATCAACTCACTCAACAGTGGTACAGCTGTGCGATTGCAATTTCCAATTTTCGAAATCAAGAAAGTTGAATTAAACAAAGAGGAAAATAAGGGGTTTGATAGATCAGCTGATAAAATTATATCTAAAGTCGAATTAACTGGCCGAACTATACATGTCTAGTCATTAACGACAAACAAAACCAGTAAAGTAGCAATGAATATTGACAATGAAACAAAATTAAGGACCATTCACGATACATAACGAGGTAATGATATTAATGCATGTAGGTGTACAAAATAGATCGATTGTTGCATTGGATCCAGTTGTTGAATGTAAGCGAAACTAGGTCAGCCACGTGCCACAATAAGTTTAGTCAAATGTACTTTAGATTTGCTTAATCCATTCCGTTTGGTTATCTGTTTCGAAATACGTAACATGTTTTAATTAAATTGATACTGATTGTAAAGCACGAATGTTTTTGCTTTTGTTTATTATTGGATTCGATCGTGCGGTTTTTTTTTTGTTTACTTATAGGACAAGTTTAAGTTTGAATGATCGGTTATAGTTGAAACGATTTTATTATTGGATTTCAAGTTGTTGTTTTAATATTGACGGAAATAGAGTGATCTTTAGAAATATTTTTATAAGCAATAAGAATTTAATTTCAATTGAGGTGTAGTTAAATTTTTCTTTAACATTTCAATCTCGTGTTCTCTTCTCTTTGAGTACGACAAAGAAAAAAAAAAGCTAATGATTGTAGGATTGTGTGTTAAGTCATGTCTTTGTCCTCACTCACATTTTCGAGAAATTTAACTAAGCTACCATTCGTTATGTCCAAACTTTTATTGGACTTGCAACGGATGTAGATTTTACAGAAATATGAAATTTGAATGAGTGATTATATTTACGTGAAAAATAATTATGTTTACTTTCTAGATTTTTTTTTTAACACAATTAAACCCTCACCCCCCTGACTTAAGGTTGTGCACAGAGTAACATTCTTTCATAGGTACACGTTGGTGGATTTAGGCTATTGGTGTAATAATTTACCTCATGCCGTCAAAGCCGTCATCGGACCCATTAATCGTGAGCACCGGCGCTCGCGCATACGCTTTGGCAACGCGACGATTCTTCTCGAAAACAATCACCTTCGCCCATATCTCGTCGTCGATTTGTGTCCATTTGTCCAGCACTTCCTGTATATGTTCCTGGAAACAAAAGAGAATAATTAGGTAATGCATAATGTCAACAATGTTTTTTTTATTGCTTATTTGGGTGGACGTGGTCACAGCCTAAGTGGTTACCGGAGTCCATAGACATCTACAACCTAAATGCCGCCACCCACCTTGAGACATGAGTCCTAAGTATAGTTACAACGGCTGCCCCACCCTTCAAATCGAAACGCCTCTGCTTCGCAGCAGAAATAGTGGTGGTGGTACCGTAGTGGATTTTAGGACTAGGATGGGCAAGGAACTTAATAAATAAACTTGCGAGGATTGCACGTATAAAATTTATATATTTTAGAAATTTTATAATTCGCGTACCAGGGGTAAATTGGGATCCTGGGGTAAATTGGGACAAACCTGCGGAAGATTCTCAAAGTACCTGTAGCACGGAATCTACCTAATTTTGTTTATGTTAATATTTATCAATGTATAGAAGAAAAACCAAGTTAACTATGGAAGTACTAAATATGAGTTAAGTTGGTCCCAAAAATTCGTCAAATTAAATTGAAA
Organism: Bombyx mori; assembly: GCF_030269925.1. Classification (NCBI taxonomy): domain Eukaryota; kingdom Metazoa; phylum Arthropoda; class Insecta; order Lepidoptera; family Bombycidae; genus Bombyx; species Bombyx mori. Next base: position 14,864,263 of record NC_085111.1, read on the forward strand.
ATAGTGGTTGAAAAGTGCGTTTTAAAACAGCTTAAAGAACTTTTAAAAAAAGTAATATTAACGTTGTTTTTTGAATAAGATCACAGTTTATATAAGTTTTTAATACACCTGGAAATACCACAACAAACGGTAAGTTGCAATATTCTTATTTTAAATACAATATTTCGACAAAATAAAAAATGTATATTTTTTCCTTTCTTTTTGGGGAAAATTGGGACGTATGTAGGGTAATTGGGAACGAGACTGGAAAAATTAGGGACGAGAAAACACAAAATTGGAACGCCAAAAGACAAAATAGGGATGGCTTGTTAGGGTTGTCACTGATATCTTATAATAGATTTTTTAGCCTATACTATCACTTAATTGCGTGATGTAAAGAAGGTTAATGTGTTTATCAGTTAGTTTATGTAAGTATTATAGGTAAAAGAAAAGTATATATATAATTACTTTTTTTTCGCGACATTTACCTTGTAATATCTGCCCGGTCGTATGTTCTTTATAGCAATAAAAAAAATTAAAAGTTAAAAGAACTCAAACGAATCAAAACTTTTGTTATTTCAGAATCTATTCACGCGTCGAATCATAATTTTGTTAACATTCAAAACGCACACACAAATAAAAACAGGCCTCAGATTTTAAATGTAACATTAATTAAAAATTCGAGATATCCAATTATGAGTGAGTGAATTAATTGAGTTTAGTTATTTAGCTTAGAAAGAATTTCTTTTATTTTTGTTATTATTGGCAGTAATCAGATAAAGCTGTTTTTTTATCTTATTCACCTGATATCTTACTCTTGCTCAAAGATTATTCTGAAAATGTTGATTAAATAAAATTGTATTATTGCATTTCCAGTCCTTTTGTTTTCTATTTTTTATTCTATTTTATCATTTTGTTTCAGAGTTGTGATTTTTAAGGAAAATAAATAATAATTTTCTAAAATATAACATGCACATACTTTTTTTGATCATTGTATTGTTGATTATCATTCACGTCACATCGCTTCGGAATAGAAACCAGCTTAATTTACACTATGTTGTGTATTGTGCTTAAATTATGGATTGTATTCATCATTTCGGTCCATATAAATAATTATATGGCACCTACCTATATATCGCAGTACTGCGAGTTGACAACCCTTACAAATATCCCAATTTAACCCTTGACCGTGTCAATTTACCCCGGACGCTGGGTAAATTGGGACGGCCATTATTTTACCGATTATTTCTTTAAAATGAATAATTAAAATTATGTAACGGTTTTTATCACCTAGGTACGTTCAAGACTCAACTTATTTCTTTGGTTGAGCAGTGACTATTTAATTGGAACTATTTTAAAATTCAATCTGAAGGTCGATTTTGTCCCTATTTACCCCATTGTACGGTACAATAGCACGGAAAAACAATAGCACAGAGAATGAAAAATCTAAGACATTCCAAAATTCAAAATTCAAATGTAATGTCAAAAACCATAACCACAACAATAAAAAAGGTTTTTTACCAATTTGTTGGGTTTCCAACAGTACCTACCCGTGTGGTCTCACGAGAGGTCCTACCACCAGTATAAAAAATCTAAACTAGACGTTATCACCACAATACGTGCTAAGTAAACGCCATAAATCAAAACTTTTATACTGTGTCAGATAATCACAATTACAAAATCTTATAATTCTGAAGAATTTCGCTCTGATTTTCAAATAATAATAATAAATAATTTAATAGCAGTGAAAAAATAGAATTCAATGAACTCTATAGTTTGCAGGGTAAATTCTTTGAACTACCACGAAAAAATTGATGGATCGAAACATTTGACGATCGATCATTGTTTTATTCAATAAAACATATAGAAGAACCGTTATTAAATTATTCACGCTACAATATTATTGTATATATTGAACATAGCGATATTGAACATATATTACGGTACAAAAATCGACATACAAATAAATATGTATGTACATGGAAATATTTCAATGTTTTATTTTTTAAACTAGTAATACCAAAGTAGAACTTGAGGTCGTATTATTGGTATATCGAGGTATTATTAATAGACTACAATAAATGTCATTGATAATTTCGAACGTGCCTAAGTAATTACTTCTGTTTATTAAGGAACAAGGGTTATCTTGTGTTAAAATACTTAATATTATCAGCATAATCGGCCTTGCATTGTGACGATTACGCAATTTTTAAAAACATTACTTCGAAGTTGGCAACACTGGCGCAATAAGATGACATCGGATTTTAAACGCCGCAACACTGTTCCGTTCTACTTATTCGCATCTAAGTAGCTACTGTGAAACTTGCATGTAGTTTAACTATTTATAGAAATTAATTGTATTCGTTGCTTTATTTCATTTTAAGCTAATCAGTTGATAGTCTGGTAGACCGTCTCAACCTTCGATTCAGAACGGAAGACTGTTTCGCGGTCGAAAATACCAATATGATGGCATCGAGTGGTGCTGGCTTCTTATACGTTTTACCAACTGTAAATTCCAATTGGCGATCGCTACATTTTTTTTATTGCTTAGATGGGTGGACGAGCTCACAACCCACCTGATGTTAAGTGGTTACTGGAGCCCATGGACATCTACGACGCAAATACGCCACCCACCTTGAGATATAAGTTCTAAGATCTCAGTATAGTTACAACGGCTGCCCCACCCTTCAAACCGAAACGCATTACTGCTTCACGGCAGAAATAGGCAGGGCGGTGGTACCTACCCGCGCGGACTCACAAGAGGTCCTACCACCAGTAAATACGTTAATGTAATATACAGAGAACGCTGTTTCCAGCTCTCCGGTGTATTCAATAGCCATATTTACGATACCTACAGAGATCTATACTGGTGGTAGGACCTCTTGTGAGTCCGTGCGAGTAGGTACCACCACCCCGCCTATTTCTACCGTGAAGCAGTAATGCGTTTCGGTTGGAAGGGCGGGGTAGCCGTTGTAACTATACTTGAGACCTTAAATCTTATATTTCAAGGTGAGTGGCGCATTTACGTTGTAGATGTCCTGGGTTCCAGTAACCACTTAACATCAGATGAGCTGTGAGCTCGTCCACTCATCTAAGCAATAAAAAAAAAACAAAGCAATGGGACGTGGCTATTATAATTTTTTTATTATCTACGTATATGCTGTTAGCTTAATTGGCTATTCCAGCGACGCCTAGACGGTTAGGTGAGCTCAGGGACTTGACTTGAGAGAATTTGCTAACACTAGCCCTAGCAAAAGCATCTACCACCGGGTCGGAATCGCGATCCACTGAGAAGATCCGGCAAGGAACTAAGTGGTCTGCGCTATTCTATTTAGTACCTAGCTTATAATATAAATGTAACATAACAATTATAGAATCTATTTATCTATCTATAGTGTATATACACTAATATCCCATGCACTACTCAATAAGATGCGTCCGCAGAGTGCAATGTAACTCCAACAATAGTTTTAAACAAAACTACATAGCGTCATAAAACAGTGTTATTTAGTTACCGCGATGAATAACTGTCGAAAGTGTTACAAATTACAAGGAAAAAGCAAAACATGATGATGCTTAAAATAAAACGCCTTATTTCCTAAAGTTATCGATGGAATTACATCCGTAATTCCACTGGTATTAAGTCGCATTTGTTGTAATGAATTGTTGCGATATAAAACTATTTGCGAGGGCATCGGCCCGTGTAAACGCACCTCTGTTTTTGCTCACACGTAACAATAAACTTACAATTATGCCACTAAAAAGCTGGTTCTAAGTACACCGTTAGTTTTGGCAAAAAGTTTGTAATGTTTCTGCCGAATGATCGCGGTTTTAGGGTTGTCAGTGTCTTGAGCAAAATCGATTATTTTAATTATTTATTTGTTTTTAATACACTGAGGTGATCCGAAAATTAATCAACACTAGAGGTCCCGCAGTAGTCGAAATTCGACTATAATTAATTGGAATTGTAAGTTTGTACACTATTATGATTGTATTTTATACTTCTATAATCACAAATTTCACCAAGACTACACTATAAAAAATATTAACAAAGACAAAAAAAATTTAAGCTATTCTCAATTTGACAACAAAAAGAACAAAAGTTTGACAATAAATAGTATGCATGCGTGTGTGCGTCAAATACATGGTATGTAGTGTGTGTAACGTTTTCTTTATTGATTTAAAGTATCTTTTATGCATTATTTAAAAAAAATATTAGCATTATGCATTTCTTCTCTATATTCTCTATAAGTGTGGAAAATTTCATATTCCTCCGTCCGCGCAATTTTTGTAAAAAGGGATACAAAGTTTTTGCTTCACGTATTAATATATAGATAATGTAGACATACATTAATAAGACGAAAATATGAAAAAAAAGTATTTTGTAATGTTATTTGATTGCAGGCAAGGTGTAGTTGATGATAAACACAATTTGGCAAAATATATGTATAAAATCCACATACAATGATAGACATTACCTACATAGCGATAAGACCGTGCATTGTACTTTTAATCCTTATTGTTTTGCATTTGTTTGGATTATATATTGGTGTATTATAATAAAGCATACCCTACTCCACTCTATACAATGCATTACAAAAGGTTGCGTATTACCGTCATCATCTATAACCGCAAACCTTTTGATTATGAATTCGATTCAAAACTTAAGACTGTTAAATGTCAGTGCGATCTATAAGCCAAGGACGGACCTGCTTCATCTTGGGTTTTGATTTAATATATTTTTGGGTCTGAAAAAATGACATTGTATTCAACCTTTTTAGGAATTGGCAAGGTCAATACGTATGTCATCGCATTTTGTATTAAAAATTGTATACAACGCATAGCTTTATTAATCTTACAAAGTCAGCGATGACCCTAGAGCCAACAAAGAAAAAGCAAATCGTTAGTTTTACAATTGTTTTCATTTCTTACATAACAATTAACCACCGTAGGTTTAAAAAATGATTCGTTTTTGTTCCGAAGTCAAATTCACTTTCCGTTTTTTTATTTCATACGAGAGGGAAACCGAAGAAGTAGCCGTTATTAAAATAACAGTTACCGACCGCGATCGTTGTGATTCTCGAATCGTGTGAAAGAGTTATTGACTTTCAATTATTTTTTCTCGATCGTACCTACCGTGAATCTATTCATCGTGGTTCGAGTTCAACGTGTTTTGTAAAGTGATTTAATGCATGAACGACTCCAAAGCGATTTTGGGTCATCAGATATTTTATCCTTGACTGTAGATGCTTCTTAAATATCACTTTTAATCAAGATTTATTTACAAATAGTATATAATATTTTGTAAGATCAGTAAAGAGCAATCATAGCTTTATTTTGTAACTACTTAGATACGTTGAATAACGACTACAAGCTGGTTTTAAATAAAAAGGTCAAAATAAATATATTCAATAATTTAAATTATATTAGCAAGAGAACTCAAATTATTTGTTCATTCTATGTTAGATTGATACAGATCATTTTGACTTGTAACTCCGAATCCCATTTTTGCAGGATAGCCGTCGGAATCTTCAGCCGTCGGTTCTTCAGGAACATCGACCTGCACGACGACCTGAACCTAGAGTCCATCAGTAAGTATCTTCAGTCGGCATCAATGCGCTATTTCGATAAAGCAGTGTGACACGAGAACCCTCTCATCGTGGCCGCCAGTAACTACATAGCCGCGCCTGCGGACCAAATAGTAAGCAGTCGACGTTGCCCAAAATACGTCATCTCGGATCCTCCCGATCCACTAATGGTGCTTTTAGGTAGTTTCCGATCCGGTGGTAGATTCTGCAAAGCACGGCTCTTGCTAGTTTTCGTGTTAGCAACATCGTCAGGTTTGAGCCCCGTGGCCTCACCTACTAGTTAAGGTTATGGTGAAATGGTCTCTCTAGACCATCAGCTTAGGTAGGAAAAAAAAGATACAGATCGATTTAAAAACTAAAAATATGACTCTAATATAAATTAAATAAACCAAATAATTCTTAATTTGATCATTAGAATTACTATAATTTTCAAATACATTAAGTGTAAAAAATGATTGATATTGCAATAATAATTAAAAAAATATTAGATTTGAAACATATTCTTTTGGATTATCAATATCCGTATGTGTTTTGTTCAGCCACGCTGGGTGGTGGTTATCTCTGCTCGGCTTTATTATTGTTTTTTTATGGATATAACATCAAAACATACCTCACAAAACAAACACTTTATCTGATTGCGTTCCTTTATCCTACCATGACTGTACGCAATCATTCTCCGACACATATCATTGGTATTCCATCCATGAGTGGTGTATTACTCCTTGACACTTTCTTGTACCGGTGTCGCGCCGTAAGGCCAGGCACATACGTACAACACCGTCGGAACTGTTTGGTTAGAGTTGTATGCTTATTGCGATCTCATCGCTAATAAAACGTGGAGTTGTTTTAGTTTTATTTAAAATCGATCCAAGTTGTTATTTTTGATTCATCATTTATACAACATACCTATAATGAAATATTTCACAATTCAATACATTTAGCCATTTTCGTTTTACAGTTACTACTTTTACTGGTGGCAGGACCTCTTGTGAGTCCGCACGGGTACGTACCATCGCTCTGCGCATTTCGGCCGTGAAGCAGTAATGCGTTTCGGTTTGAAGGGTGGGGCAGCCGTTGTAACTATACTGAGATCTTAGAACTTATATCTCAAGGTGGGTGGCGCATTTACGTTATAGATGTCTGTGGGCTCCGGTAACCACTTAACACCAGGTTGTCTGTGAGCTCGTCCACCCATCTAAGCTATAAAAAAAAAGAAAAAAAAAGGTGAACCAAAAATCGATACATGTGATATTTTTGGTAAACGACTATGGCATTGATTGTAAGACTTTTGATATATAATAGAATCAACTAGTTTTCGGATTAAAAAAATTAATGTCTGCATGTGCCTGCCCTCACCATTATGATATTGTTGATAATTTTATTTGAAGTTTATTTGCACTGAATAGCCCTCGTTAATGTCTCTTGTCTTGTATTTATTGCATAAAATCGCAGTCAGTCATGCAGAATTGTTAAACGAAGCTCCGGTGTTGATGAGACAGTGTGATTACCTTTTCGATATGACTCTCCAATTGTCCGGTGGAACTTGACAGCCTCCATTATGCGGAGTACAGCTTTGTAAAGATACCTTCGAAGGCGATTTAGTTTTATTTGTTATTGTTATTGGAACGATGGTATCACCCAAAAGTTTTGAAATGAATATGAATTTTATAACCGATCTATAAGTTTATAAAATTGAAGTTTTTAAAGAAGCAATCCGAACTAAATAATTATTAAGGCTTAAATTAATTGATAGAAAAGAGGTACGTATTATGTATTATTACATTTATAGATAAATGATCCAATTTTTTGCTTCTTAAAATATAATAAGCTAATATGCTGTATTGTTTTCATTTTTTAAACCAAATCAGACTTGAAAATTTAAACAGAGGATATTTCCTCAGCTGTTTTTGTTTCATATTTTTATTAGGACGAACTAAACATCTATATTCTATAACTCATTTAACACATCGCTACAGAGTTGACCAAGGCTGACCACACCCGCCCGATTGCCTTATTCGATTCACGCGTATCAAGTATGAACTACATTTACTTAAGGAATGTCTTGATTTATTTATGACTGTTTTTTTTCTCTTTAAATCCGTACTTATTTCCCGATTCTATTGACGAATTGATTTTACGAACTTTTTTTACTTAATAATAAAAAAATTAAAAATGATAAATTTTCGTGTTATTTAGAGGTTATTATTAAAGCTGCATAGATAAAATTCATATTATTAAATAACCTGTCAACCTCAAATGTGTTTCGATCACTGATTTCAATAGATACCAATCCCAACTACCAGGGTGGGCTGATATTTACACGAATATTTCAGGCAAAAACTTTTTTGTGTCATTGTTAATGTATCATTCAATAACAATTTACTTTACCTGCCTTATAAAACTTACCTGCCAACCGGTTATGTGGTTTATGAAAAATCACAACCTTGGAGAGCTTTACGCCAGTAACGTTTTCAAATCGAATTGGTTTGTCCCTTCCAATAAAAAACGTTTAAAGTATTCTAAATTTAAACCTTGATAAAAAGATATAAGTTTAAAGTTCAAAGGGAAAATGACGTTTTTTGACACCACTGGATAATAACACTAAATAATATTTATTAAATTAGGAATATTTTTATATTTCGTTAACAGTTTTGTGGAACGTGAAATTGATAAAGAAGCAACACACTGAGACCTTAGAACTTATATCTCAAGGTGGGTGGCTCATTTACGTTGTAGATGTCTATGGGCTCCAGTAACCACTTAACATTAGGTGGGCTGTGAGCTCGTCCACCCATCTAAGCAATAAAAAATAAATAAATAAATGTATGTATTTATTTTTATTGCTTAAATGGATGCATGAAAGCCATGAGTTCTAAGGCCTCAGTTATTACAGTACACCACCCTTCAAACCGAAATGCATATGCAATATAATCAATACCAACATTTTTTTTATAGCATAGATGAGTATCAAGTATTTGTTTATTGCCACAAATCGGTGTCATATGACAATTATTCACGCAAAAAACGTTTAATATTATTGAAATTAAACAACTTATTTTTTTCTATCTTAACAATGCTTGAAACATACAAAGGATAAGTACTGCTCGAATATTTACTTAGCACATACACTTACAAAGTACTAATCGAAATCTGGAAAAGATTCCGTCAATTATAAATGTTTTTTTTTATTGCCCTTGTAGGCAGACGAGCATACGGCCTACCTGATGGTGGTTGGTTACCGTCGCCAATGCCAAGCCGCTACCTACCGCTTAATACTCTCCACAAGCCTCGTTTGAAGAAGGACATGTCATAGCGCACGGGAAACACCGTGGAGGGGAGCTCATTCCATAGCCGAATGGTACGTGGCAAAAAAGATCTCTGGAAACGCACTGTGGATAACCGCAGTAGCTCCAGGTAGTATGGATGAACTCTACTCCGGTGGCGGGCGGTGCGATGGTAAAAACGAGATGTCGGTATCATCTCGAACAATTCCTCAGAGCACTGAGCATGTCAACTGATAGAATGATTTTTTTTGTTGATGAAGCGTAAGTAAATGTAGCAACGATTAAAACAGCTTTTTAATTGATACAAATCAAAATGGGCAATTCAAACTCAAAATAAAAAAAACAAATGAAATCAAAAATACGTTCGTTCCATTTACTTAACCACACACAAACATACCGATACACAAATATCTTTTTTGCGTCTGGAATTAAATTATTAAGTGAATGTATCTTTCATAAACGCGTGCTCCAACCATATCATAAGAACGTTTGTAATGTCCATGTCAACACTGAAGGTCTAACGTTAATTTGTAACATTATTAAATATAAATTCTTTACGCTTTGACGAATACAAGTAATGTTAATTATGAAGTTAATTTACTCGAAGTTATGCAAGCTAGTTTGAATTACGAATGAATCGGTTGAAAATATGAGTTAAGCTTTCTTCATCTTTCTTACTTAATTGTGTGAAATAAGGATTAAAAAAAAAAAAACGGTTGTCTGTAAAGTCGGTTTACTGACGATAGTTGAACGTAACAACGTCATAAGAAAATACTGATGGAATGGTTTCATTTTTCAATTATCGCAATTATCGTTGCTATAAACAATTGACACCACATTCACTTTTAACTGAACTTCATACTTGACGAAAACATATAAATGTATTATTGTATAGCAGCTGTCCACGGGGATGCATCGCGCACTCAAGCAGGAGAGAGACAGATTTCGAACGCAGCCAAACGCGGAGGCCGATTGTGCCTCTTTGTCGCTCGTTGCGCACTCTCTCTCGCTTGCACTTCAAGCCTAAATGGAACGCCTCAATGAGTCATATTTTTTCGTGCGTGCAGCCGGCTCCATCAAATTATAAGACGTTGTCACGTCAAAAGAACATCTGTGATTGGTAGCAAAAAACCTATTCTTGATTGAACTAAAGAATCATTTGGCTTGGCTTGCAAGAGTGAATCGAATTATTAAAACAAAAATAAACTTCTTCACACTACACGAAACTAATCATCAATTATCGAATCGAATATGTAAGACGACTTTGATTTGAATGATACGAAAGTTTACAAAAATCTATACATATATATAAAAATGTCGTTAGATGTTCGTTAGTCTCGCTAAAACTCGAGAACGAGTGGACCCTCTTGAATTATTTGTGGAAGTCCAGAGAAGGTTTAAAAGATAGATAAATATGAAAATGTTCGGAATTAAATAAAAATAACAATTTTGTTTTTCCTTTGATGTGTCCCCCGTCGGAAGGGTTCCGTTGGTTTGTTTTAAGTTTATTTTATACAAAAATTCAGGACTTTTATTTATCGATTGACGCACTATGAAGTCTGCCGGGTCAGCTAGTAACCAATAAAAATAAAGTAGTTTTGCGTACTTGTCTATTGGTTTTATGAATCCAAACACACTAGCACTAACGGCTTGCCTATCCATGAACTCCGAACAACGGATAGGAGCGTTTTACAATGCAATTGAGACTTCATGTCTCATGTTACAATGTAAGTGAAATTTGAGTGCATGTGGCTGCCTGCGGTTACCATTCAAGGCCAGGTATTTAAGATCCCAAAGCAAAGCTTAAATTAATTTTGAAAAACACAATACTATATTGTATACGTTTTGACTTTAAATTAAGCAATCCTTAACCCACTTGGATCTTAAACAATCACAATATAATAAATATGTTAATATTTCTCATACTTCTAAAGATCGGATTATTTTGCGTCCGTTCTAATACAAGGGCCGTATTAAGCAAATGAAATGCGAAATCCGTCATCAAAATGTCAAAATATTGAAGAATATAAAATCTTAAAAATGTTATAACTCACAATTTTTGTATTATACGAATATTCTAGCATTCACTATTAATTGTTTTCGAATGTTTTAATCGATTATTTAATTAATTAGTTTTGGTATATCAAAGCAATTATGGTTTATCGGCAACCTGAAATATGTTACCTTAAATGAGAAGTTACAAAGTAACGGTAATATTGTATCAAAATATTAAATAAGCCGTTCGTAAATTTTACTTTGAGGCAAACGGCTTGCAAACATTTTAATACACGATTTGTCACTGTAGTTTTGTTCTGTTCCAGTATGAAGTGTGACAAAAGAATTTTTTTATCGCATTTTTTTTGAACATCAGTTGTTAAATGTTAATAGTGCAGATTAAATTAGAACTTATTTCTATCTCCCTACCACCAATAAGAACACTTTTACAATTGTTTCTACAATAAATAAAAATATCTACTTCAAAGTTCACAGGTACCGTTCTTGAGTGCCTGTGAGTATCTTCAAATCTGCTTAACCACATAAAATCAGTTTAAATGTCATTAACGCATGATTCTGTAAGATACCGAAGCTTTGTGTTGAGATGTTGATCTACACGCGAATAACAGTATTGCGGCCTTTCAGGGCGTGTTTCCTACATTCTTATAGAATACTTATGGGCCTGTTTTTTAATATCAGATTTAAATTTAATAATGATAACTCTATCATTTCTATGCTTTTCATCTTGAAAAAGTCAAACTGGATTATTTTTTGTTAGATTGTACTTGGAATTTTGTGTGTTTACGTTGCTATGCTATTTGAGGATTTAAACAAGGGCACGTTAATTTAAAGTTAAGGATTTGTTCAGTCTAATTTTCGTTTAATTATTGATATTGACATTATGGTTGTGTGAAATCTGATTTTTCGTAAGTAGTGTACATATATTGGGAAATCTTTTAGTTTAAAAAAAAAACCATACAATTAAGTATATCAACAAACCAAATGGAATTAATTTAAACAAAGAATAAGATAGAAACAATAAGCACGGATACAAGTTTAATTGCAGCGCGCAAAAAGCTGTTCGGGACCAGATTAGCCACTCCAGTGCTACCCTGGACCAATTAAGCAGAGCAACCTTGATCATCTCTTGTCGACCTTTCCAGCGGTAGTCAGCCACTGTTTATATAGTGAACGGCAAATGAGATCGATCTCGCAGTTTGCTTTATTATACTAAGAGAATAAATACCTACATGCAATACGTTCATCCTGAAAAAATGCTGCCAATTAGGGGTTAGAGTATGAAATTGCCGATTTTGACTGAAAATTTGAAATTGTTTTTTTTTCTTCTTTACATTATTATTGCTTAGATGGTTGAACGAGCTCACAGCCCACCTAGTGTTAAGTGGTTACTGGAGCCCATAGACATCTACAACGTAAATGCGCCACCCACGTCGAGATATAAGTTCTAAGGTCTCAAGTATAGTTACAACGGCTGCCCCACCCTTGAAACCGAAACGTATTACTACTTCACGGCAGAAATAGACAGGGTGGTGGTACCTACCCGTGCAGACTCACAAGAGGTCCTACCACCAATAAAAAGCTCCAAGGTCCTAGCACCAGTAGCAGCTATCCTTTGCGTATTACAATGATAATCTTGTTTTTAGTTGATAAAGCCACGACGTTGCCTACCTCTGAGTAAGGTCCGTAAGCCTCGATTGAGAGAGGACATGTATTTTTTATATAAGTACAATTCGAGGTCACGCTCTGGACTAGTGCACTTAAATTACGATTGAGCAAACATAGTCAAGTATAAACAAAACCAATTCTAAGAATAAATAATTTTCTGTTTACCTTCATTATCTTCAATAACATCACTTCACTTTGAAATATAATTTACATCATTAAGTTTTGGATTCATGCTTACAATTTCAAATACTTGAAAGAAGTATAATATGTATAACACATAGCTGAATTTAAAATTGTATAGATTGTACCTAAAATAAATTTACAGTAAATAGTTTAGACTTTTTATCTTGGTGTTTGAGAGAAAGACATTATAGGTCTGCTCGCCTTCTTTCTTTACCATAATATTCAAAGATAACTGATACATATTATATCTTTCCATTGAAGTTTGTTTATTCAAGATCTAGTTTGAGCCAAGAACAAATTTAGCGTTTCATATTCTAATTATTCAGCTTTTTAGATACACCGCATCTATGCTATTCTTTATCAATTATCAATAAACACAAAACAGTATATACTGCAATTTCTTGTAATTAAAATTATCATTTTCTATTTGATCTCAAAGTTTAATATCCTTTGAAAAATGAATTTCAACTATAACCGTTCATGTCTACAAATCTTAGTATCAAGTTAACAGTACTATTGCTTCAACAATTATAGTTTTTCTGTTTCGGTATTTTAATTCGAACCTAAATGCTATTAGAATAAAGCTATAATATTTTAAATGGAAATCTATGTTCTTTTGTCCAGTTTGAATAAGACAAATGACTTGATTCTGTCGCGTACAACATGATTGATGTTGGACAAAATAGGATTAGTAAATTTACAAGATAAGCTTAGGGACATCGATAATTTGAACGAAAGCACAAAATTAAAATATACTATGTCATAGCAGTGCATGTGCATTTTTCGTGTAAGAGATCATAGGTGTCACATTTGGCTTATAGATGAATGCATTAATAGGACTTTCAAATATTAACAGTCCAAATACGAATCCTCAAGTTCTTCGGGCACATCACTCGTAATGAGGATTCCGTTGAGCGGTTAGTGGTGCAAGAGAAAGTCGAGGGCAAAAGATCTCGCGGACGATCTCCAACACGATGGACCGACCTCATAAAATCTGTGACTCAGTCTAACATAAATGATTGTTCTCACTCTGCGAAACATCGTGCCACATGGCGTCGCGTCGGGAGAGCATCGGTATCGCAGGGTTCGACTGATGCATGACCACGACCACTTTGTCAAGAGTGTGTGACTAGGAAGAAGAAGAATTAATGCATTCAGTGTATTAAAAACTCCTCAATATTGACGTATTAGCAATATACGTGAGTTTTTAAAGTCATGTTTTAACGGAGGGCAGAGAAAATTCATTAACGAAGAAGATTCTAGAGAATTTCAAAATCTGTTCTTGAAGATGATGAAGCGACACGTAAGTATGATACTTATCATTTGAATATTACAATAAACCAAAAGCGACACAATATTTGTTTAGATAATGGTTTTAGTAGTTCTGGTACATTCACCAAGACACCTGAAATGGAAAAAGGCTGTCAAAATGGAACATGGAATTTGTTTTGGTTTCGTCTTTCATTGTTTTATACTTATTTGGAATCGGTTTGGAACTATAATCGATTCGGTGTATATCAGATTTGGAATTATACTATTTTGGAATCTAATAGTAAGAATAATCTTTTATTTTACGTTTTATTTCAGAAGAATTTTGAACACAAATACGCCGCGGACCAATCTGTTTGACTTTCAAGTGTGAACATCTAATTGTTATTATCTATTCAAGTTAGATTCCTAAACACCGTTTTAAATATCAATCTACAATATGTTATCTGCTAAAGGGAAGTTTTTAAAAAACTGGTTTAGAGGAATGTCTGCAACACTATTCGTTTTGTTTGCCATTACGACTTTCTCTTTGAGGTATCCACCTAGATTTTAAGGAAGATTCTAAGTGTGCTTAAGGTTTAAATTCCTGCACCTCGTCTCCGTCAAATATTGTATTTATCTAAATTACACTTTGAGAACGATGCTTCTAAATTTTACGTAACGATTTCGCTTTCGCTTCTTCCATGTGTGTACAAAGTGTACGTTGCGTGCAAAATTTAATTTTCACACAAGTCAAGACGCTTTGACGAATGATTTTTGTAACACCAAATCTATTCATATGGCTTTTACGTTTACGGCTTTTACGAGTAAGCAAAACCTCTCAAACAAAATACTTAAAATCTGTAAGAATATAGTTAATTGTATATACGTGAGTGTGCGTATCGAAAATTTGTTATTTCCTCGGAATATGAATGAATATATTTATGAAGAAGTAGTACGACATAGCAATGCAGCAAAAAATGGTCATAATAAAAGCAGCAGGTACAATTACCGACGTAACTAAATACAGAGCATTCCACTATAGCAGCTTTAGTGCCCAGGTTTTAAAGTACATAGTTGGGTAACAAGAATTATGCCAGTGCAAAGCTGCGGGGCAAGACAGGTGTGTGAAAATGAAAGTTGTTCTCTTCCTGCTCAGTAGTTCGCCTCGGCGATTCCCGTCGAGTACGGCTATAACTAGAACTTACGATACAAGGACGCGACAAATGTACCGTGATAGAAACATCCGTATACGTAAGGTGATGGCGCATTTTCTTCTTAACCTTTAACTGGTGACACACCAAATATATAACACTATAAAGGACATGACGTCTCACAGACTACTACTTTTAAATTCATTTTTATTGTGAAAATCAACTTGACTGTTTCAAAATTGCCTTAATATTCAATCAATGGTATATAATGAAAAATATATTAGTTAATCAAACTAAGATTTTTTATAAAATATCGAGAGAATCGAGTAATAACACTTAATGGTATTTTACAGCCTTAATTGGTATGAGATCCTCATTTCACATTTCAGCCGACCTTATGCGAGAAAAACGATAAAGTTAATATATTTTACTTAAAATCTAATCTAGAAGGAACGAAAAAACAAAAAAGTCATTCCCAAAAACAAAAAATAGCAGTTCTGACAACGACTCAATTCAGCATACATTACTGGCAATTTTTGCACAAAGGGCGAGAACATTGCAAACATACGGGATCGCAACACCCGACACATACATGTGTACACAGTCATTCTATGCAATTTGGGTGGGCAAATCCTGCATGCCTTTCTTTTGCCTTGACTAGTGTCATGACTTTGGTCATCTTCTTCGACCATATCGTCACCCAGAATTCGCTTTATCACGAAGCGTAACTCCCTCGGTAATTGACTGCAGACTACGCGTCTCTGAATCCATATTCAGAGACGTGTAGTCTGGTCCCCCATGGGAGAACTAGCAAACGAGCTAAAGTCTTTAGGAAATCTCCCCTTTCTATAATCTTAGATTGGTGCATGTTGTGCAGTATAAGAGCTTTCATGCTGTTCAAATCCAAAATGCGGTAAAACACTACCATTGGCCATCTTCTGGATTTACCAGACTCTCCTCTGAATCTTCCACTCGATCACTTTCCTGATGGTGTGAATGATTGCTCTCAGATATAATACAATCTTCGAAATCACCTTCGCTATCAGATTGGTCCGAAGCTAGCAACAGGGAATTTATTTCATCTTCAAAAGACGGACTCTCTACCCGCAATATTTTTCTTTTTGATGGCTCAACTGAACTTGTTTTCGGACATTGACGTTTATTACCATTTTTTTGCCATTCTGAACTACAAAGTATCAAAATAAAAAGAAATAGTTCAAAAAAATATTTTGCATGGCAACTAGGGACATGGAGCCTGACAGGCTACGTCCGATTTTTCGATGAGTATTACTCACGTGTTATACGACCGACAACACTTCTGCCTCCTTCCGTGGTCAGTTTACTACTATAGCAAAGGCTACTGAGACTCGGAGTCGCGGCGAGCGGGGGGGAATGGCGAATTCTAAGAATTCGCAAAAAGCACGAAGCCTGTGAGACTCCATGTCACTGGTTAAAGGTTAAGGATATTTAGATATAAGCAATAAAAAAAAAAAAAAAACAAAAAAAAACTTGGACCAGAAGAAAAAAAATTGAAATACGAGCATAATACAATACTAGAAAAAATATGCTGAATTTAATTTTAGGAGATAATTAAACGTAAGCATATAGAACGAACCAGGAAACCGGTCAATACAAAACAAGTTTTCACCAAAAAGGATAAAATGCTTAAAACATGATTGATCATGAAGTCATAATTCTCAATCAACTAGCAATTAAGAAGATTGTGTCATTCCGTAAGGTTATTTAAAACTTGTTAATTAATAAAGCAAACGAAAGCAAAAGTTATGAGAGCTCAAATCGGCTACTTTCACAGTGAAACGGAGATGTTAAAAAGTGAAAATGCTATAACCGTATCGGTAGCCGTGATAATAACGCGCTTATCGATAAACCAATACGAGATGCCATTCACGAAAACATTGAAACGGGTTTTGAAACAAACGAAGATCCCATAAATGTTAACGATAATGTAAAGTGATTAAAATGAATCAATAACGGTTGCGAATACGATGCAGTTGATTTTGGAGGTCGTCCAGTTAACGCAATGAGGGAAAGGCAAGGACGCAGGGACCAGACTACTTAGCATCTTGAAGATTGTCCTACGATATTGACAACTACAATTAATTAGAACGATGCCTTTGAATGATTATGACAACAAGGCAAAGTTAGAGGCGTTTGAATTTGGAGACTAAAAATTATTATCCAATTTTCTGAATTATATGATTATTCGGTTTCCATAGCCGACAAAAATCTAGGTACCGATGTTAATGGTCAGAAATGCTCGTATCATTAAATAGCTATGTTGGTTGAACTTTAAGCTACAGATCTTAAATAAATAATATTCATATTATTTCGATGCGCACATTCGAGTACATCACTGAGAAAAATAATCGAGGACGCGTATTTTTATAATAATATAAGACTGCCAGAAAAGATATGTATGTCAAGATACCGAACATGCAAAATCATTTTAAGTTCCATTATTTATTATGATAAGGACCTGTCAAGGGGACCTGTGAACTGATTTATACCAAGATTCTTTGTTCGTGGTACACATATTTACAATAATAGTTCACGAAATAACCTAATTAATATTATTCCTTATAAGCCGGATGTAGTATCCCTTTTTTTTGTATATTACGTTTTATTTGTTACTAAAATGCAACATAAAACGTTTTTTCCTTTTCTTTTTTTTCTTTAGTGGTTAGGAATGAAAGATAGGTAGTGATTGAGGTCATTTATGGTTCGTTAAATATAAGTGACTTTCACCGATCGTATTTACTACCACCTTTGAGATATCGTGACCCTAATACATGCAGTACTTTCAAAATCAAACAAGCAAGAAAATGATACCGGCATAATAAGCACATTTAAATTAATTAACGCATTGTCATCATCAATGAACGTTTGATAAACTTCAATTACAGGCTACTATAATACGAATGACCTTTTCTATGATTTGATTATATACAACTCACTATTAAGTACCCAGTAGTGTCAACTGTAATCTTTCGCAAGTACATAAGCTCTTGCATGGTTCAGATTACGTCATTTCACTACTGCAAGCCATTGAAATGTCAAATATTGACCCATGACACGCGGATTCCGCCACTTGTATTATTAACCGGTTAAATCTAAATGGTAAAGTCACACATGACTAGTCACCAACTAGGAGATTTTTGAATGGAAATCAGCGATTTGGAAATCAAGTAACGGTCAAAATTACAGCGAATTACATTCATTAGGGTTATTGTAGTCGCATAAATACTCTTAGGTAATACCAGATGGTTATCTTAGATTAGTGATTCTTAATGCAATACAGATTATGATTCGGATATATTTTAATTTAACATTAGAGTGATTGAAATGAAAACGATAGTCAACATAATTTTTTTTTACCAAAATTTTGGGGTACCAAAAAATTTTATGTTGATTTTACATTTCATTATTAGATTACAAAAGATCAGATTACTTCTTAAAGTTGCGGAAGACCACCAACATACAAAAATTCAGCAATACTGACAGACAGCTGTGTTAACGATTGGTATTGATAACTTGTTCACGATATTGTCGCAAATTCACTGCTCAAACAGGTGAATGTTGTGTAACCGGCATTGGGTAGCTTGAGTTACGACATCCAATGCGTGAACTGCGGCCAGCGACAGTCTAGTATTAAGGAGAACGTTCTAGCTGTATGTTTGTTTATACTACCCATATTATGAAATTGTGTATGAATGAATTTGAGTAGTAAGGAAGGTGAATCAGGAATGCCTCACTCTAGTAATTATTTCGTAAAAAAAAAAAATAATAGTTTAAAAAAACTAACGAAATACGCTTTTATAGAAAATCTAACTGAAAAATAGAAAATAAATTTTAATAAATTTTGATTCAAAATAGTGTAAGAAAAAATGATTTTATTGCAAAAAGCGTGGGGTGTTTTTCAGGATATTATTAAAATAACTCTTCTACTCATATCTGTTCATAAAATATTTATAACTACTGATACCATACCACTAAAGAGAGGAATTGATTTGAGTTGAATGAGTTTTTATTAGTTGTGTGGATTATTTTTATGTATTAGACATTAAAATAGCATAGTTTATCGGATATCTATTTATAATTCATTAGCTATTTTGTGCATTTCATTAAATTAATCCTTGACATGATTTAAGTTTAATTGAATACAAATATTTAAACAAGTTCTTTGATATAATCAAAGTGAGGTATTCAATTTAATGATAGCTAGCTCTAAAAACCACTATTAGTTGAATAACAAAAAAAACTTCTTTTGTTTTTCTTCTCCTACTATTGGTTTCGTGGCTTAAGATCAACAAGTTAACATAATTAAAACTAAAATTTCAAAAAATAATTTTAGTAATGTAAATTCTACATAAAACTATAAATAAATACCTACCTTTTGGAATGCTTAAATAGAATTTTTAAATTTCGAGCCAGAATAAAAGCTAATGCTCTCAAATTACATTTAATTTCGCTTTGTATAATTTTAAGCTGATTCACGTCGATGGAAAATATTCGAGATAAACATCAAGCAGGCATCGAATATGGCTACAAAAACTAAAAAAAATCCGGTGCTAAAATATCACTAAGACAATCGATTGATGTCGTTCTACTGTTCCAAAGAATTCAAGGTAAAGGTTTTTTTTTTCAAAAGTATTAAAAACGGTAATTTCAGTGAAAGACACTTGTTTGTAGCGGAATTATGTATAGTGACCTCGGACTACATTTGAGACATTGCGTTCGTCTATTTCTTAACGCGGAACGTATTCTGGAGCCTTGATATTAACGAAAATGCTAAACTCGACGGCTGTTATGACTCGTGACTGAATTGAAAAAAATAATTTACAAAATCTTTATTTTTTATTTTATTTTATGGTTGGACTAGCTCACAGCCCACCTGGTGTTAAGTGGTTACTGGAGCCCATAGACATCTACGACGTAAATGCACCACCCACCTTGAGATAAGTTCTAAGGTCTCTAGTATGGTTACAACGGCTGCCACGCCCTTCAAACCAGAACGCATTACTGCTTCACGGCAGAAATAGGCGGGGTGGTGGTAACTACCCGCGCGGACTCACGAAAGGTCCTACCACCCGTAACAACAGTAAAATCTTAAATATATATGCAATACATTTTAATATTAGATGCATCTGACATTGCTTTAAAAAGGAAAGTTTTATTTAAAAATCTCGTAACGTAATTGAGCCGTGAAATTAAAAATTGCTTTGAATTTGGACCCTAAAAGTAAAAATCGAAAATTCGTCAAAATCATTCGCGCCTTCATTGTCTGTTTGGATCAATGACCCAAAGATTTATGTTTTGCAATCCTTTATCTTGTTGTACAATGATCCACTAATTACTCAAGCTCAAGTCGTAAGATTTGATGGAGATAAGTCATGTAAGTTGCATGTATGACAGAATGGCCTAAAGTATAACGGATGAAGTGCCCACGTGATTTAGCAGATTTGTATTGACAAGTGAAATGAATATACAAAACGGTTTATAAGAAGGATAAGTCAAGAACGAAACGCGATTTGAATTTAAAAATAAAACTTTAACAGTATTATTGAAACAATGGAGTATAACAAAAACAGACTATACCTACTTGTGCATAAGTGATAAAATCATTCGTTGACATTGTACGATCGGTAAGGTCAAACGTTCAAAAATTCTAACCAGTGTGCTTAGTGCGAGTTTTTTATCGTTATCCATAGCGTAAAAGTTAGCCCAATTTTGTATGCAGTTGGAACAGCGCCCCTAACGGCAAACGTAGGCAAACGATCCCATTCCATACAAATATGAGCTAACTTTTACGCTATCGAGAACGTTAAAAAACTCGCACTAAACACACAGATGTTTTCCGGAGTATTTATGATGCCGCAATCCAACCGTTGTTCCATTGGTCACGAGCAGTCACTAGATCTTAATCGAGCAGAATTGTAACCTGTCGGCTTATGTCTGGTCGACAATTTATTACTGGGTCATTTGTATTAGTGGGATCGGGTAATGTATCAATTGTATCAATTGTTTCTTTTTTGTTTTTTTATGAATTCGTATATTGGACAATTATCTCGATATTTTATATCAGGTCTTGAAATTATGTAACTGATGCTTAATTAATACCAAATTACTAAGGATCGTAGCAATTTAAATTGACTGTGACAGTACCGGAGTTCATAAATGTCTTGTTTGTTTATTTGCTTTTCAAGAATCTTTTGTATGTGTATGAAGCCAAGGTCATGATGGAAGCTGTAGATATAAGAAGTAAAAACTTTCTTCACAACCAAGTAAGAGAGTTGGTTGCAATAAAATTGTCCACTCTCAATATTCATTCTAATGCTACAATACACAAAGACACTACAAATAGCAGTCCATAAAATCCAACAAAAAATAATTCAACAACCAATTTCAGACCAACACAGTGATCTCTAGTTGAAACCACAAGAGATTTACGTCTAACTAATAAAGTATCAAGACTTTGTTTTCTATGAAAGTGACATTGAAAATTATAAGCTTTCATTACATTACATTACAACCGCAAGTATAATACAGGAGAAAACTTTGGTGAAAACGGAAAACAATTTAGAACAAAGCAATGACAACTTAGATACCATTATAGCACCAGTCAAAGAAGCTATTTTACAAAACTACAATTACATTGATTCTTTTCTTAGCATATAAATCGAAAGACTAACAAGAAAACTAGTAAAGGAAAACATTTCATTGAAATTATCAAAAGGCATCGATGTTAAATGAAACGAAGTAAGCGTTAGACTTTGTTATATGCGAATTATTCCCACGTCCCTAATAGCGGCACTCGGAAATTGTTACAAAAACATAATCATAAACAAAGGAAAGGAAAACATAATATGCACGCGGAACAAGCGATGCTGATGCCGGTTTTTAGGTTGCGAATTTAGTTAATTAACCGCAATTTGTCAAACTTGTGTAACACAATGTCGATCTAAAGACAACGGGTAAGGTACGTGACTTAAGTTTTGCGGTTAGAGAATTGCTTTGCAAATTACTGTGCTTTTCACTTTAACTTAAATTAATTTAATGAATTGATAATCAAATACAAAATTGATTCATCTTTTGCACAACGAAAATTGGCTTAGCACGATTTACTTAAGAGTAAGATTCACATAAGTGCGGTGCATTTTAGTTAATATGAATCATTGGCAATACTAGCTAATACTCTTAATACTTGAGGACATCGGTATTTTTTTTTTCTTTTCTTACACTAATTTGTACATTGGTTACTTATTTGATTTGTCAAACAAAACAGTCGTCTCTTATTCAATCTCTTTTTCTTTAAAACATTACTAGACTCGCTGTGTGGTTTTACACAGGTTGAATTGTAATTAAGAAAGATTTAAAGATATTACGTTTGTCGAGGGAAAAATATGCTTGTGTCATCTTAAAGAACTAGTCAATTTATAGATTCCTGTGTATGTAAAATCACTAACAAACGGTTCTATTTATTATAGTAGATATATTTGGGGCTACCCGGGTCATGTCATTTACCATGTTAAGCTGTATTGTGTGCTAATCCAGGTTATAAACTATTCTTCTGCGAAATTGCATCCATATCTGTGCCGCCATTTACCCGACTGAGTAACAAACATTCAAAGATACAAAATTATTATTACTAAAATAATTATATTATTTTGAAATCGAAACACAAACCTAAATTTTACAATAATCAGTATAACAACTAAATGCTGTAGGTTTTATATTCGATATTATTTCCCAGGAGGGCAAGAATTCAAAATACTCTTCGTGATTGATGGGTTGGAAAGTATTATACAGACGTCCATTATGCTTGGACGCCTTGTCATTACATCTGACACAACGAGCTTAAATAAGAAATTTAGTCTTCAGTCCATCGCACCAATTTTTTTTTGTAGAACCATATATTATTATGAGAACCAAAGTGAAATATCAACGTTTCAATTTACCAGATCGTCCAAATGTGTTTTTTTTTTCAACATTTTAATGTATCCTACTGAAAATTGCTAGACCTCAAAATCCAATTATTAATTAGGTCATCTGGTAGTACGACCTCTTGTGAGTCCGCGCGGGTAGGTACCACCGCCCTGCCTATTTCTACCGTGAAGCAGTAATGCGTTTCGGTTTGAAGGGTGGGGCAGCCGTTGAGATCTTAGAACTTATATCTCAAGATGGGTGGCGCATTTACGTTGTAGATGTCTATGGGCTCCAGTAACCACTTAGTACCAGGTGGGCTGTGAGCTTGTCCACCCATCTAAGCAATAAATAAAAAAAAGGTCAGTCTATATGAAATTAAACGCAAAAGACAAAAAAATATTTAAAACAAAAATACACGATCTTCGGCACAACATTCAAATGTAGACGAAGTCTATTAATTGGTCGACAACTATTAGCCTGATATGATAATATTATTAACACCACATACTTTGAAATAACGCGACTTATGTTTTTGAGTGTAATATTAACTGGTATTTCCGTGAAGTAGAGCGCTCTGCCAAAACCACATTCAATTTCAAAACAATGTCATCAGCTAGTGCATCTAACGTCTCGATCAGCGAGAACGTGGATGCCTTAATTTTATTAACCTGTCTAGCAACAGACTTCTTGGCTTGTGCAACAGTTTAGATGAAGATTGCTTTTATTTGATAAACGATTGTTATGAAAAGATCGTTTTTAAAACAGTGACATGAACCTATATTACTCGTAACACTAATTAGGCCATTAAAACATATGAGAAATTCCTCAATGATATTCATAAAAATACGGAATAGAAAATGTGTGTTCCGAGAACTCATACCCTTTTTAAGAATGAGCTCAACTCTGAGTAAGTCTGAGTACCTGGCATTAGTGCCATCCATGAGCAACTATGACCACATACCGTCAAGTGGCTGCCTATCTTAGCCTGTCTTAATAGGCACCAAAAAATACATTAGGTGATTTGATAAAATTTTATCATCAATACTCATCTTACCTTATAAAGCTTATCCTTTTGATACCATACGTCTTCCTCCTCTTCCTGAGTGAGTGTTTGCGACAGGTTGTCGCGTGACCGCGATAATATTCGACGTCTAGACACCATTTCGCTTCCAGTCACTGCCTCGAACGGGCCTAAGCTGAAACAATAAAAGTATACAATGAACATAACAGAACAATATGCCCTAAATACATTTTGATATGTTGCTCAAATTAAAAGGAACTTAATAATAACTAGAGGTCCCGCAGTAGTCGAAATTCGACTATAATTAATTGGAATTGTATAATAAGTTTGTACACTATTATGATTATATTTTATACTTCTATAATCACATATTTCGCCAAGACTACACTATAAAAAAATATTAATAAAGACAAACAATATTTAATCTATTCTCAATTTGACCACAGACGTAAAGAACAAAAGTTTGACAATAAATAGTATGCATGCGTGTGTGCGTCAGATACATGGTATGTAGTGTGTGTAATGTTTTCTTTATTGATTTAATGTATCGTTTATGCATTATTTAAAAAAAATATTAGCATTGTGCACTTCTTCTCTATATTCTCTATAAGTGTGAAAAATTTCATACTCCTCCGTCCGCGCAATTTTCCTAAAAAGGGATACAACGTTTTTGCTTCACGTATTAATATATAAATAATAAGCCTTTATTGCTGTTTTACGTACTAATTACTAACATAATAAATTACTTAATAATAAATTAAATTTAAATGAATCTTATAATCAATTATTCCGTTCGGCGTTCGGTGTGGTTTTAAAAACAGCTTGTCTCTCGAAAAAGGCCTCCTCTAAAGATTGCCAATATTCTCTATTTTTTGACCATTCGACTCCAATGCGGGCCGGCTACACTCTTTATTTCATCTTCCCAACGTTTTGGCTGTCTTCCTTTTTTTCTACAGCCGTCCCCAAAAATGACCAAGATTGATTGATTTAAAGATTGAAACGGAATTTAAATTGGTTCAAATAGTTCATTAATATCTGATATATTTACGATGAAAAACAGTTCAGATTTTTCACGTCTGTTTGTCTATTCCGATTATAAAAATTTTTTTCAACGTAATAAGAATAAATCTTAATGACGAAAATGTGATAGCTAATAATCGAAAATGTGTTGTGACTGATTAAGGTGAAGTTTCGACTATTGTTCTAATATAATAATATAATATAATAGTATACATAGATTTCTTCAAATAAAATGCATAAATGTAGTATAGTATAATAGTTAAAGTATATTTTCAGATTTTGAGACCATCTCTTCTTTGGATTTCACTACATGTCTTACTTGGCAGAATCATAATGCATTTGATAATAAAACTATGACCTCTTCAAGACTTCTAAAGCTGCAAGATCGATAGATAACTTCTTATTAACTGCAAGAAATAAAAGATAGACCTGCCAATCGTATTATTTATTCATTCAAATTAATTACGTAATTTACTAAAAAATACCACGAACAACTCTAAAAACTGTATTACAATATGTAACAAACAAAAAAAAAAACAAATATAACAAACACGTGTAGTAACTTCGCGTGACTCGTTACTACAATTTACTTATTATTCGTGAACTCAGGTTATTCAATATCTTCGTGATAATTAGCTTATAAAACCAATAACGTTGTGCAACTTAATTAATGAGACGACAGACACGTGCTTACCGAAGCAAGATTAAAAAAAAATATCGACATCCACGCTTCGCCCCATCCCTGCGTAATAAAAATTTAGAAACGTTTTTACAGTTTCCGTTTATTGCCAAGTACGATCCGGCTCTAGAATGATCTTCTTCCTACTGTATTCCCTAAATGCTGTGTCATGTGTCTTCTTCTTTATTTCAATACTTTTCTGGTATTTAGGGGTATCGTAAGTTTTTTTTTATTGCTTAGATGGGTGGACGAGCTCATAGTCCACCTGGTGTTAACTGGTTACTGGAGCCCATAGACATCTACAACGTAAATGAAATATAAGTTCTAAGGTCTCAACGGCTGCCCCACCCTTCAAACCGAAACTCATTACTGCGTCACGGTAGAGATAGGCGGGATGGTGGTACCTACCCGCGCGGACTCACAAGAGGTCCTACCACTAGTATACCACTAGTCCACTAGTCCACACGGATAGGTGCCACCGTCTACTACGAAGTAGTCATACGCTTTGAAGGGTGAGACTCCGGCTTTTTTTCCTAAGGTACCCACCTTATTCGTCATTCACGCTGTACAGCGGTGTACCATGCTGAAATCTATCATCTATCTTTGCAAAATTTCTCTTGAACAACCCAAAGGCTATCATCTTTAACGGCCGTCTGGTGTAGTGGTAAGTGACATGGTCACTACATACGGGGGTCGCGGGTTCGAATCCCGCCAACGGAAAGATATTTGTATGATAAATATAAATGTCTTTTCCAGGGTTATGGATGTATATTAAATATAGGTATATGTATGTGTATAATAAAAATCTTGTATTTATTTCCGTTATCTGGTACCTGTAACACAAGTTCTTTACGAACTTATCACGGGACCATTTAACGTGGCGTGATTGTTAGTAAATATTTATTATTATTATTATTATTATTTATCATCATGCATAAGCACTAGCTCCTACTACTTGCGATCTACCAATGAGCTCCGCATTAACTGCTGTTCTTAGTTTCATTTCAACTATAATGACCATATCACTAACTATGTATATTGACTAGAGGTCCCGCAGTAGTCGAAATTCTACTACAATTAATTGGAATTGTAAGTTTGTACACTATTATGATTGTATTTTATACTTCTATAATCACAAATTTCACCAAGGCTACACTATAAAAAAATATAAATAAAGACAAACAATATTTAATCTATTCTCAGTTTGACCACAGACGTCAAGAACAAAAGTTTGACAATAAATACTTAGTATCCATGCGTGTGTGCGTCAAATGGTATGTAGTGTGTGTAATGTTTTCTTTATTGATTTAATGTATCTTTTATGTATTATTTAAAAAAAATATTAGCATGGTGCACTTCTTCTCTATATTCTCTATAAGTGTGGAAAATTTCATACTCCTCCGTCCGCGCAATTTTCCTAAAAAGGGATACAACGTTTTTGCTTCACGTATTAATATCACTAACTATATTGATACGATTGTCAAACTTTCTACGGACTTGTAACACGTAACCGCATTATAAAACCGAAACAATGGGAACAGTGAAAGCTTGCCTATTATTACCATTCGCGACTGGTAACATCCCATCGTCGCCTTGTTTTATTTATTCATTAGTTCCATTGATACAGTTGTATAGTTATTATTTACGATTGGATATGATTTGTTTTTAGCCTAAAGGTTTTTCTCAAAAATTGCATGTATCAAATTGAATGTTAAGTAAAATACCTCAACACAAAATGTTATTTAAAGTTAAATTAACTAAATAGATTTTATATAGTATAATTAACTTTGTTTTTGCATACAGTAAAGTGGTTATATGTAATAAGTATTTTAATATGATCAATAATTTATTTTTAAATGTCCGGTATTCAGCAAAAAAATGCAATGCGATCTTCGTCATCTTACAAGTGTATATTCTGTATCGGTGTATCGGAGCACACTAACTTATGGCTCTTCATTGTGATAGCTGGCGCCCACGGACATTTTTTTTATTGCTTAGATGGGTGGACGAGCTCACAGTCCACCTGGTGTTAAGTGGTTACTCGAGCAGACATCTACAACGTAAATGCGCCACCCACCTTAAGATATAAGTTCTAAGATCTCAGGCAGAAATTCTGCTTCACGGCAGAAATAGGCAGGGCGGTGGTACCTGCCCGCGCGGACTCACAAGAGATCCTACCCCCAGTATATCATGACCTAAATACTATCTCCCAATTTAAGATGGCTAAATTATATTGTCTCAATTGTATGTTAGTGGTTAAACGTCTCTAGCTGCGCGTCAAACAGGATAAATAGTACTTACTACATTACATTCGCAATACAACACAGGGTACGCATTAACATCAGTACAAAAAAAAAATCCAAATAGGAAACGTAATTTTCTCTTCCAACGATATCGAGTGAAGCACCTTTGTCTTCGCTGCTGTGGGTAGCGTCTTTAATATTTAACAAAGCGTTGGCTTAGCTTCCTTCCGAGACTTAACAATGCGTGGCATTGAATTCGACATTGGCGCCCGCGGTCCGTATCTAACGATCGCCGGCGGTTCCTCCCATTCATTGCTCACGGTTTGTTTATCTTGGGATTAGCCAAAACTATGTGCAATCTTTCAATTTGCTGTTGAAGCATCGTTAATTAGAAAAAAAAAAACTGCCTGATTTGAAAAAAAAAGCGTTGGTAATATTTATATACCTGTGATATTTCCTTCTTTACTTGATCGGTTTGTAACTTCGAATAAAATTTTCCATTATAATCCGAATTTTTATATCTGTCTTAAAGCAATTGTCATTTGAAATATGACATATGAACCACCAATGGCATGCACCAATTCAATGCGATTTTTTGCATTTGTTTAAAAATTAAGTTATTTATTTATTTGTTTTTTTCTAGATCAAGTATACAATTATCATTATTAAACAGTCTGAAACGTAAATATTTTAGGCTGTGATAAGAAAATAAGAATATATTAATAATGATCTCATTAGTATCAATAGCTGGAAAGTCGAGAGCAATTTTCCGTGACAGTTTTCTGAAGAAACTTACCTTCTACTCGAAAGTAGTCAGTCATTACGCATACACGCAAATTATTATAACTGTGTTTGCTTTAGAAAGTGTAACGATTTTCAATGGTGTGCCATTATATACAACGATTTCGAATACGGTTATTAGTTTTATATTCTCCATCTACGTACTGAATATGATGCGTTCGGTAAGGAAATAAAATTTAAAGGAAATAATCAACCAGTAAATTAATGTATTTCATATTTCTACTAGTTAATACTCACTGAACTTATTGGGCACAAAATAAAGTAAAAATCAGTGTGAAATAAAAACAATAACTAAAACTAAGTCTTCAATTTTTTTTTGTCTATACATTATTTCGGATGTTTCGATTAAATTTATAGTTTTCGTGGTCACGGACGTCTATCGTATTGTCCTCCGAAATTGGAATATTACGCTAACTACCGTCTAATTTTGAATAAAAGACATATTATCTTGTTATCTACTTGATTTTTTATCACACAGAAAAACTTAATAGTGTGCCGAGGTTTGGCAATTCTGTGACTTCAGTTTACATATTCAAGTTTTTTTTTTATTGCCCTTGTAGGCAGACGGGCATACGGCCCACCTGATGGTGAGTGGTTACCGTCGCCCATGGACTTCAGCAATGCCAGGGGCAGAGCCAAGCCGCTGCCTACAAGACGAGAGGAACCCAGCTTTAAGATAACCACTAACCATGTTCTTAAATTTAGGGTAAGCTAAGGTAACCCCAATTGCTTGACGGTAAATAAGGCAAGGACGCTAGTACTAAAGGGTTAGACAATGTGGAAGTAGTTGTTTAAGGTAGCCGATGTCACGCACTTACAGCTTCTGATGATAACCGAATAGAATATTAACGTATAAGATCTTATCAATAAACATCCATAATTGGAGATTCCGATATAGAAGATACAATCGAAGACACCTGAAACCGATTATTAAACCTCCGTAACAAAACTGACGGTACAACACTATCGCATGATTAACTCTGCTCCAATAAATACTGCGTTACAGCATCACGAGATCTAGATAGCTTTGTTTTCGCCGTGCGCGATCTTATACCGATAGATGAAGTTTCCTAGAGTTTCTCTAATTGGGAACAATAGTACAGACGTTTTTGATGTAACAGTCGATTTAGTATCAGGAAGTGAACGAGATAATGTTTCGTGATAAGTTAAAAGAAATTATGTAACTGCTAAATCTTTTTACAATCTATGCAGTTAAAAATAAGATTGTGTTTAGCCATTACTACATCCTTCCGTAGCTACTGCAATACGTATACTAAAAGATGACATAACTTTGTAAATTATTTCCTTTTTGTATTAGAGTTAGAACTATTTAACGGCATTCTTGAATTTATTTCTTCAATTAACTGAAAGTTTCCGAATTATATTTATAACCTAAAAATTAAAATTTTTGACCCAGTAAACAAAGTTACAACGAATTTACAATTACGAACGTGTACTTTCCACTGACGTAATTAAAGATTTCACTGAGCTTCATGAGACTAAACTAAAAATTATAGTCCAAAAAGAAATTATATTATTAAAATTTCTCCGAAATTCTATCTAGCGAATCGATCCATCAAAGTCAAGCCTAGACGAGCGTTCGACTATTCCTCCGAGTGCTTCCTAGGAATCAAATTATCATGATAAACCAACGAACTACGGTGACATTGCCAAGTCAACACGGTCGCGTGCCCGATCCGTGATAACGGGAGCGACACAGCCTTACGTGCTAATGCGAATCAAGAGTAGGATCTTAAGAAATGGTCGCTTTGCAGATGTTTACTGCTAGATGTTGGATGGAATTAGGAATTTAGACGACTTGAAATATTTCTTGAAAGCCTTTTGTGGGCTTTCGGTTTTTTGGAAAAGTTTCAGCTCCTTAAACAGATTGTATGCAATTAGTTCGCAATAAAAATAGACAGTATGATAGTACCCTTATGCAGCCACCAAAAATTCCTAATATCAGCACTTAATATCTTAATATAGGGAACTCTAATGACATATGACTGTTTTATATATGCTTTGTATTGAACATATATAAGACGTGCCATTTCTGTTCGATTCAAAAGTATGAAAATAGAAAATAATATGTTTGTAAGGATACCTCTCGCGAGACATAAAAACACTTTTGTAAAGTCTATATTAGTGCTAACGACAATTATAAAGGAAGCGGCTTGGCTCCTCTACCCCGGGCATCGCTGAACTCCATAAGCGACGGTAACCATTCGGTAACTCACCATCAGGTGCGGCATTATGCTCGTCTGTCTACAAGGGCAATTAAATTATAAAAATTTTTTTTTTAAAAAAACTGACAAAAATACGCTTTTATAGAAAATCCAACTAAAAAATAAGAAAAGAAATTTTAATAAATTACGATTAAAAATAGTGTAAGAAAAAATGATTTTATTGTAAAAAAGCGTGGGGTGCATGGTATAAGTAGTTATAAATATTTTATGAACAGATATGAGCAGAAGGGTTATTTTGATAATATCCTGAAAAGCACCCCACGCTTTTTTACAATAAAATCATTTTTTCTTACACTATTTATACCAAATTTCGAGTTAATCTGTCAAAATCATGTTCAAAGTTTCCGTTACAAGCATACATGCATACGCCTGAAGCTAATAAAAGCGTATTAAAAAGACATTCAATCAGTGAACAGCAAATTTTAAGCCGTGGATCTACAGAGCAATACTCGGTGGGAGATCAGTTTTGGAGCAGTTTCCTATGACCTGGTGACCCTCTGACTTGACGTGTAGACAGTCGTTGATTATTTGCTCCGCCGACTAACTGGACTATAACAGTGACATAAATACTAGACGCGCTGCCCACTAGTCTGGTCTTGCAGTCTTGATTAACCATAGCCGGCTGAGTAAACAGGCCCGGTGCTCGTCCATTGAGATTAAATTTAGAAAGCTGTTCTTCCACTGAAGACTGTGATGTGAATCGGCTAACGATATGGTTGGAGGGCACGACTGTAGAGCATAAATGAAATGTTTACTAGAACATACCGTGAACCGGTCACAATTTGTTTTGAAATCTCTATATTATAAAACAACTAATAAATACGTCTTTCTGTTTATAAAAAAACGTGTTTGTAAAATTAAATTTTATTATGTTAACAGATTTATATTTAGATTTAGATTTGAATTCATCTTAAATGGATATCGACACAAAGAAACCGTCACACACATGCCAGGTTATTAAGACGTGGTCGAAATCTCTGTTGTATTACATAGAATATATCAGCTATCATTAACAATTACCAAAATCTATAAACCACCTAATTTTTAAAAACCTTAAAATTTAAATTAAAAATAATAATCGTAAAAATGCTTTTTAGTAGAAATTGTGTTTCCGTTACAACAAACCTACTTCTTTCGTACTTCTTTAGCTATCGTCGTGTTCGTATAACGTACGCACATACATAAACGAGGAATGTATCGTAAATATACATAACAGTAAATAAATACGTCACAGGACACGTTCACTGGGATCGGTGGCCCAGTTCGTAGCGAACGACGAACACGTGCTTCGAGAGATGAGAACATGACGACTCGATATAGAATAAATCGATTTTCTTTTTAAGTAATCGACTCACTCAATCTTAAAAACTTTCTTGGCAAATTAGACATTGTTAGCCTTATTTGTATGAATTGATTTTAAATGAATAAGGACGAAATTCTGGAATTACACTGGAATTGGGTTTGTCTTATCGACGCCTTTAAGATTACTTGCTTGGTTAGACGCTTCTGCTAAAATTTGCTTTTCTAGCATTCCCCGGACTTGGACACAAATATGGATAGATTTTTTACAAATATTATTATACTTCTTTTGGAGTTTTGGGGAAAAGAGATCAATATTGTATTGTATATGCGTGTGACGAAGTAGAACATAATTGATTACGCTAAATAAATGCAGCTTCTTAAGCGAATACAAATACATTTATGGTTTATTTTACTTTTTTGTACTTTTTAAACTAGTTTGAAATCTAATGCTTATTTTGTTCCGTAATTTATAATCTTATAAAATTTGTTATAATTCTTTGTATTACAAGGCAGATAATTATTATATATCATTAAATATATTTTATTATCTATCGATATCCCTGTTCTGTTATCCCTAGTGCTAGTCATTACGGGAGTCGCTTAGTGGAACAGGTTTCAACTCTTATTTTCTTTGCCACGATACGTGGAGGCATTCCCCGCTCGATCGCTACGGTACTTATAGGGCTGATAGATAACAACTGCCTAAAATATTATTAAAATAATACAAGATTTTAACAAAGAAATCGTTTTCGACAAAATGAAAAGAGTATATCATCAATGTAGTCGAAGTTAATAAAATAGGCATCATAAACGATAATTCAAAAGGTACTGGTCATATTTTGATAAAATTTAAATAGGATCACTTGAGAAGCACTAGTTTTTAAATACAAAAAAGAAAGAATCATCAAAATCGATTCACCTAGAAAAAAGTGCTGAGTTTTCTGAGGTTTATTAATATATAAAAAAGTAGACGCAGTCTTCTCTTTTTTTTAAGTATTGGTTAATATTTATATTTAGGTTGGTAATAAGGAAGAAGATTGATGTCACAACTACTAATAATTTACGGCAATCGCAATTTCCCTATTTTGTTTCAGACAAGATAAGTGCACCAAAAATTTGTCATTATGGGAGGCATTTAGATACAACTTGAGCTGATAACCAATCTAATTGAAAAAATGTAATTTATGCAATGTTTTAGCGAAAAGAACGTGCTACTTGTGTTGAAGCTACGAAAGAAAACGACGACGTGAATTTTTTTGATATTTTTTATGAAAAAAAGTCACAAGAGAATATCATAACAAAAACTATTAAAATTGGATGCCTAAAGTGAGCAGGACATGTATTTAAAATAGGAAATACTAAAATACTGAAATAAATACTATACGACAAACCGGATGACCGCATTAATCGTGGGAGGTCCAAACTCAGATGGTTATATGTCGTAGAGCAAGACCTCAAAGGAAAAAGGAATTGGTGTTAAAATTTGGAAGGAGAAAACTATGATTATAGGAGTCAGAAGGGACATACGGGATACCAGACTAATACTGGGCTGTAAAGTTTAATATGATGAAATGTGCTGGAGATTCAGGCTTAAGTAAGTTCAGCGGCGTCTAGTAGTGCTTGCTAATGACTTTTCACAAAGTTTCACTTTTGGATCTACTTCAAATTGAAAGTATTCGTTTTGCACCCAAAAAATGTTATATTGACGAATCGTGTAAACAGGAAAATGTTTTACTCGTCTTCAAGATTCTTTAAAAATCTGCCGTCTCTCATCAAAATTTCTCTTCCTTGATCACTTTTTCTTCTTCTTGATTATGCTAATATTTAGATTATTTAATTATTCTGAATTTATTATTGACAAGGCAGTCGATCACCTCAGCTAGTGGTTTTTTTTCCTACCTATACGGAGCTCAAACCGGATTGGTGCTAACACTGGCTCTAGCAAGAGCCGTGCTTCGCAGAATCTACCACCGGATCGGAAACGCGACCCACTGAGAAGATCCGGCGAGAAACTCAGTGGGCTGTGGGTTAAGAAGTTACCGTCACTATTAAAAACTTTTTAACTAAGAATACCTTTTTCATACAAAAAAAAACATAATAATCCTGATAAAGTGGACCGTACATGTTTTTTTTCTTGACTTATCTAAAACCGCCCCGATGTTACGTTATTCAATTAATCGAATAGTGAAAACTATCAGCCCTAGTCTATAAGAGCACGTGTCACGATGTAATCTCTGGACAGTTTGTTCGCTTTTTGTAACAGACGAGTGTAATACGTAATTAATGCTTATTAAATGAGTTCAATGGCGGAGGATTACGAGCGTCTTTTGTAGATGATCCGTGTTCTACGCGCGTTAGCTGTTCTTTAAATGTTTTTGAGAAATGAGCTAAAGATTATTTTATTATTTGAATGTTTGGCTTTAATGTGACGATAAGTTTGTTCGCCTAGTTTCGTCTTTACTGTCATATTGTATAAGTGAATTTTTACTCTATATACTATATATACATAGGTACGTAAGATCGTACATTACATCTTATCATCTAGTAAAGTGCTATTAATGTTGGTTTTTTTTCATCCTTTCCAAAGCAGTCGAAGCTCCTCCGCATCTCAGAGTAGCAATAGCGCCACATGTCAGCTGATTATTATTACTCTATTGCGAGCATTACAATATTTACAATCAACATTACATATTAACAATTTTAGTATCACCATTTTTATTGTTAAGTCTTGGACTAGCGATTGGGATATGTGGTATTTAAAATATTATGTTCGGAATAACGGAAATTTGTCTTGTACCATTACAATGCATATAAAGTTTTTTTTTAAAATCAAAATGTGTGGTGCGTTTTTGTTTTACTAATAACATGAATGTTCACATCATAAAACTTTTTTGCCCAAAATGTAAGAAAAACTCAATTTCGTCAGGGCCTAGAGTTGTATTACCAACTTTCTTCGCTAACTAACAAAACCAAGGCTCCGAGTGTCGAAAGCAGTTAACATTCAGTTGAAATTGCTACAGCATTCTTTAAAACTGTTTTCCAAGTCAAATGACACCGCTCGCGAACCTAATTGCATTTTTGTTTTGTAAATTTGTAAATAACGTAACATCCTCACCTTCGACGGCCGAAATTGAGCGTTATCTCAATTAGCTTAAGACGGACGTTCACAGACCGTTTCTCAGTTTCATCACAAAACAGATTTCGAGAGTCATAAGCCATTGATGATTAGATGCGTTCTATTTTTAAAAGAACACATTTTCGCAACGGCCTGTACGTACACGCACACACGAAAATATTTACACATTTGGTTCCGTAGCAAGAGCGAACTTTATAAACGAAGATTATTGTAAAGAGCAGGGTGTCAAGTTTAAGTAAATAATGTGAATAATTTCAAATATTATATGTATATATAATACCCGGTGATAATTCCCGGTCCTATCAAACTATGCGTATAGCTAAATAAAATAATCTGTATAACAGTGAACATTTTAGTATAAATATAAATAGGGAATATGAATATTATAAAAGGTTTTTTTTTTTTCTGTAAAAGCTGCTTGTGTAATAATAATATGTACATAACTATTTAAAACCGAACTCAATAAGAAATCTGATGTACACTTGTATATCTGAATATCGTCGCTAACGAGTTTTTAAGTCTTGTAAGGTTGTCGTGAAAGTAGTTTTTGACAGCTGTCAAACTGACGTTTTGATAAATGTCATTTTCGAAATATTTACACATATATACCTAATTTTAATTCACAAAAAAATACGTGTATTTCAAAAATATAACAAAAGTTAAAATGAATTAGATAAATGAGGATTGCAGTTGAGAAAAAACGAAAAACAGAAATATTTCATGGACAATTTGTTTATTTTATAATATATGCGTTTTATTTTGTACACTAAAATAAATAAACGCTATGAATAACTATTACAGCAATAAAACGACAAATTGAGTAGAATACCACAAGAAAAAGATCCCAAAACGATGATTTTTTGTCTTCATTAGCTACAACATTGCAATTTACTCAATCTTAATGCAAATAAATAATTCTTTCGATAATTTGATATAACAATATCAGTACCTAAAACCCAAGCCACCACACTTACATAAGTCAAAGGTCATTACATTTAACTGTGGGAGTTAGAGCTAAGCGGAATTAGACAAGTAATATACACTCATTATGATTATTGCACTATTGTGTAAGCCCTTTAAACTAACGGTGGGAGATCGGCGACTTTATCCAGCTAAGCTAATAGGTAGGCTTAGAAAAATCTATTGTTTAAGATTAGGAATTAGCACTTCGAGTAATACTAGCGGGACATACGATCACAATATACAGAATAACTAACAATATCTTGTGTTTATTTCTGCTGCATATAAAACAACGATGATTTGTTTGATATTTTCTCAAACTTTATTTTTTTTATGAGCATAAAGACGTATATTTTTACTGCAGCCCTCTCTGGGTCGGGTTACGGGTATTTTGAAAATGAAGGCTTGTTCTTTTTACTTTATCTAGACACATTTTATACATTAGTGAAATCGATTTTAATATATATTTTTTTTATTCCTTAGATGGTTGGACGAGCTCACAGCCCACCTGGTGTTAAGTGGTTACTGGAGCCCATAGACATCTACAACGTAAATGCGCCACCCACCTTGAGATATAAGTTCTAAGGTCTCAGCATAGTTACAACGGCTACCCCACCCTTCAAACCGAAACGCATTACTGCTTCACGGCAGAAATAGGCAGGGTGGTGGTACCTACCCGTGCAGACTCACAAGAGGTCCTACCACCAGTGATTACGCAAATTATAATTTTGCGGGTTTGATTTTTATTACACGATGTTATTCCTTCACCGTGGAAGTCAATCGTGAACATTTGTTAAGTACGTATTTCATTAGAAAAATTGGTACCCGCCTGCGGGATTCGAACACCGGTGCATCGCAACAACGAATGCACCGGACGTCTTATCCTTTAGGCCACGACGACTTCAACAACGAATGCACCGGACGTCTTATCCTTTAGGCCACGACGACTTCAATAATAACGACTTTTTAGATTGAAGTTGTCGTGGCCTAAAGGATAAAACGGTTCACTCGTATTACCTGATGCGACTACGTCGGTTTTCAAATCCTGTAGGCAGGTACCAATTTTTCTAAGAAAATACTCTTTGAAGGTGTTATATTTAACTTACAATGTATAAAAATCTATCACTATGAAAGAATAGTTCTGTGTTCAAAATTAAACCCGCAAAAAAAAATGGCGTATTGTATGTAAGCCAGTTTAACTAACTCCCGCCACCTTGAAGTTGAACATTATTCACATTGAGACTTCGATTTCAAGTATCAAATTTGGTGGTAGCATTATACTTATTTGCGGCTTATATGGACTCCAATGACCGTCTAAGCTGTGGACAATAATTAAATCTGCATGTTTACAATAAAACAAGACCTAAATGTAACAAAACGTAAACAAAAGTGTGCATTTTAAAGATTTTAAATAATCACTCTTGTTCATCTACAGCAGTAATTGTGTTTAATTGAAGGAAACGTAGTTTAAGACAGTTATATGTATATTGCGAAATCTGTTTTAATAATCTCTGAGGTGTAGAGGATTTCCTTGAATGCAAAATTTAAAAAGAACATAAGAAAACGTTGCAATTGTCATTAGATCTCTAGTTTTTTTTTGTATTAACCGTGAATCTTATTTTATTAGGCGACTTCAATAAAAAGGGAGGTTATAAATTCGATTTTTTTGTAAGTTACCTCAGAACCGATTTTGATGATTCTTTTTTTATTTGAAAACGAATGCTTCTGATGTGGTCCCATTTATCAAATATTTATCTACATCTGATCAGTAGTTTTTAAGTTTAATAATAATTAAGCAAATTTAGCTGTCGAAGCCAGTACATTGATGCTATTCTCAATTGTTTGGTCGCGGTATGCTTTTGTCCATGGGCGATGGTGTTTTCTCACTATCATGTGGGCTGTATACATTCTGAGATAAAAAAAAAGGAATTTGTAAAACCACAAACAAATACATTGTTTCAAGTAACACACTTTTAAAATGTAGGTAGGTACTGCGGTTTTAAAAATAAGATTCATATTGGTATGAATTTCAGATAAACATCTTCCTGTGTCCAAAAAATATAGTCCGTGCATTAAGTATTACATTTGATCATCTTTATTTTCCGTTGGTGTAAGTTACAAATATACTAAATTTAGATTTTATATCAAAAAAATGATTAAAAACTAGATTGTTCTTTTTGTTAGTAAAAATTTTTTTTTTCTTTACTGACAGTCACGCCACGTTAACTGGTCCCGTGGTAAGTTCGTAAAGAACTTGTGTTACAGGTACCAGTTAAGGGAAATAAATGTAATATTTTTATTATACACATACATATATTTAATATACATCCATAACCCTCGAAAAGACATTTTTATATTTATCATACAAATATCTTCCCTTGGCGGGATTCGAACCCGCGACCCCCTTGTGTAGTGACCATGTCACTTACCACTACACCAGACGGCCTGTATACCTACTACTTTGTATACCTGTAATAACAATGTGTTAGAACAATGTTAGCTGTTTGTTATTGCACAACATTCAATTTTAAATCATTGCTTTTTTTACTTTTTTTTTTATCTGAAAATTGATTTATATAAATATAATTATTGTTCTTTTCGTTTCGTTAGCTACGAAAACGCTAATCGCTTGTGCCTTGTAATAGTCGTGAATAAACAACTGCGTTTAACGGTACCAAACGTGTGTAACGTACGGACGCGGCAGTATTCATAAATTTAATTTTAAATGATTGCCATCTCCAGTAAAGCTTTAGTTACGAGGCTTTCGATAATCGCCATGCTTAAACAAGCATCGATTAACTATAAAAACCCGAACTGAATTAAGCAAATTTTGTAGTTATCTATATATTATTAATACGTGAAGCAAAAACGTTGTATCCCTTTTTACGAAAATTGCGCAGACGGAGGTGTATGAAATTTTCCACACTTATAAAGAATATAGAGAAGAAGTGCACAATGCTAATATTTTTTGAAAATAATGGATAAAAGATACATTAAATCAATAAAGAAAACATTACACACACTACATACCATGTATTTGACGCACACACGCATGCATACTATTTATTGTCAAACTTTTGTTCTTGACGTCTGTTGTCAAATTGAGAATAGCTTAAATATTGTTTGTCTTTGTTAATATTTTTTATAGTGTAGTCTTGGCGAAATTTGTGATTATAGTGTGAGTATAAAATACAATCATAATAGTGTACAAACTTACAATTCCAATTAATTATAGTCGAATTTCGACTACTGCGGGACCTCTAGTTATAAATTCATTTACAATATATTTCGTCGGACATCAATGCTGAAATTTCTGACAGTATATCCATTACTAAATTTTAAAGAAGCCGTCGTATTATCACCTTTTTTTATTTATTGCTTAGATGGGTCGACAAGCTCACAGCCCACCTGGTGTTAAGTGGTTACTGGAGCCTATAGACATCTACAACGTAAATGCGCCACCCACTTTGAGATATAAGTTCAAAGGTCTCAAGTATAGTTACAACGGCTACCCTACCCTTCAAACCGAAACGCATTACTGCTTCACGGCAGAAATAGGCAGGGTGGTGGTACTTACACGCGCGGACTCACAAGAGGTCCTACCACCAGTAATGCTTTATAGTGTGTAACCATTCAGGTATATAAACGGCCTTATTTAAAGTGCTTCAGCACTACTGTATTGTAACTAATTATACCTTTTTACACAATAAGCCAGACCTCCAAACTAAATGGACGTATTATTTCAACTCTTATAATCTATCGTGACCAGACCACACCACAGCTTAATCAACATCTATGTACGTGCGACCACGTCAGATCATTTTACTAGCGAAACCCAAACACAGTGACGACAGGTCATCTTGGTCTAAGTTCAAAGATGGGGCCACGGGCAGAACAGGTTCTAAGTCCACGCATTTGTCACGTAAGTTATCAAATTCTAGTATCGCGTTATTCGCAAGTCACATCACATTCTATACGAATAACGTTACATGTACACAATAATAAAGTTTGTAGTGATTACGTGCTCGAAATATATTTTGTTGTTTTTGGCAAAAAAAAAAAAACAAATGAGGTTTAAGTTTATTCTAGAACAAATATGGACGTTTGAGGTTTATTCCGAATGGTTATAGTACTTAACGCGAGAACTCACAATATGTCATACTAATAGTAATTACGCAATTAAGAAATCGAAATTAATTTACTACTAGATGTCATTATTTATCATCTATCTTATCTGAAAATCATTATAAAATATGTGTTAGAGTTGTATTAACAGATAAATGAGAGGCTATCTGCAGCATTCTTACCCAAGTACAGTCGTATCTCACTAGGTATATGTGTAGACCGAGCATCTTCCTGACTAAGCCCTAACTACTAGATGCATATATTCATTTGTCACTACTACTAATGAATTTTTAAGCAAATACTAAGCTTCACAGGTAAGATCTCTTGTGAGTCTGGTAGGACCTCTTGCGAGTCCGCACGGGTAGGTACCACCACTCTGCCTATTTCTGCCGTGAAGCAATAATGCGTTTCGGTTTGTAGGGTGGGGTAGCCGTTGTAACTATACTTGAGACCTTAGAACTTATATCTCAAGGTGGGTGGCGCATTTACGTTATAGATGTCTATGGTCTCCATTGACCAGGTAGGCTGTGAGCTCGTTCATCCATCTAAGCAATAAAAAAACACTTAACTAGGAAAAATACAAATCCTTTTACTACGAAAAAAATCTAAACCAACAGTCAATATCATCACAATGAGAGGGTAGTTTCCCTTTTATATTATTAGTAATTCACATTAAGATAATCACACTTGTAATTGGAAATTGTAATTGTAATTAAAGCTTGTAATTTCCTTCATCAAACCTTCTATAACTGAGCTTACAGTGGCTTATACGGTTCTCAGCAAAAATTACAAAATACCTTGTGCCTAAAAAGGACGATAAAGTCACCACATTTTTATTACAGGCATAAAGCCGTGAGAACACAATATTACGAGACTAAACCTACTTAAAATCTAGGTTTTATTGTGACCAGTTCTTAAAGGTTACACTGGAATTTTGGTATCCTCATTCTATTTCAGTATATTACTACTGACCTTAATGCGTGATTTCTAATTATTCCCATGATATTTATTTACAGATTTAGCACACAAAGTGCTTTACAGTAATAGCCATGAATTGGCACATCAAATACGATGGTGGTATTAAATCATTCTTAAAATATGCCCTTGCGCACAATCCTCACGGATACTATATTATATTGATAAATGAAATTAGCATATAAAGGCGATAGAACAAAACGCTTTTACAAAAGAAAGTTTAAAAGTGATTAGTGTACACACTTGGGTGAGTCGACGGCATTTACCTTCCGCGGACAATTACCGTCCAAAGACCGTGGAAACTAGCGTATTAATGGACGCATTAATTGTTGTTTTACGTAACAAACCTATGAATAACAGCGTTGCTTTAAAAATACATTTTTAATTTAGTTTATGTGGGAATTTCGAGGCCAGTGCCATAATAGAAATCTACCAAAAAAAATATGAGTCTTGAGAGCACATATTTTAACAGTTGACACTCAATAAAATTACGAATAAAGGAACAATTTTTTTGATATTTATTTTGCGCGTTAATATTTAACTCCGCTATGAAAAAAAATTTAAATAGTACTATGTTGTTATCGCCGCTTTACCTTATATAAATTTAAAATAAATACATAGAAGTTCTCGCCTAAGTTTATTTGATTGTTTTATTAGTTTTCATAATGGCATCGAGATCAACATTATATTTCATTTTTAGGATCTAAGCATAATTCAGCCTTTATGTAATATATTAATATTAATTTAATTAATAATAGTTATTAATTAATAAACAGCCATAATCTCTTTCTTATTTTATTTAAGAGATTTATGTTTTTTGAATTTTCCATTGTCAATTTTGCGAAATTTAAGACTTTTTTTTGTCTCCATCAAGTCACCAATGTCTGGATCACAGTCCAGCGGCTGTCAATCGTTGAGGGCTGTATTCAGACAAGGAACTATAAATTTATAGACAATCATTACTTTACTTTGAAGTTTATGGTAAAAGTTTTCATTCTAATCGAAATTTTGGAAACAGGATCCCAGACTAACTACAGATAGCTTAGATAGATCCGTGGTGAAAACAAGCATGAGGCCAACAGACTCTGTGCTCGGTAAGCTGGTTCATATAACATGATCTTGGGAAGCATTTTTTGTATATTATCTAGTTCTCAGCTTGTCCAAATTTTTATTTCCCTCTTTGTTAGAAGAATATAAATTTAATTAGCTAGCGGTGTTAATAATTTATTTTTCGCAGCTTAGATTTTTTGTTTGAAGTCTCAACTTTAAAGGCAATTAACCGATGTTTGAAGTTATCCAAACAATAAGAATATTTAATATAACACGCATTTGCTCAACCTCTCTAGTAGTTAATATTAAGATTTCGTTTATACTTCTGCATTTTAAAGGAAACCTAAAACTAAAATTAAGTGTGCCTCATATTAAGTGCTGGCGTCTGTCTGTATTTGCTATAAAAAATGAATAAATCTATCGGCTCCCGGACGTAGACTCAAAAGGCCACCAAACGACATATTTTCAACACTTGTATTAATTTACATAAAACGAAAACCAGTTAGATTACGAGCGATCTTCGTAGTTTGGCAATATTTATGGGAAATATTAAAATTTTTATGTATAGTCACAAACATTATTAAGATACATGATCCGTCTTATCTGCGCTAAAAGGACAATATTGACAATAGATTTTTTTTAAGTGTTTTTATTGGCTATAACAGGCGAGTAGTGTAAATTTCAATCAAGCTGCCAACTGATAAACTGAAGACTTAGAGCTTTTCGAATCTCTTGCTAGAGACACTCGACTCCTGGCCATAAAATAAGTTAAGAGCTTTGGATTTTGATAGAGAAAGATATGTTATAAGTAACTATCAAGCAAACATTTATTTTATATTATTTCTTATGGTATGTAACCAAAATACAAGCAGAATGTTTTTATTCTTTGCTCAACAAGTGGATGATCTCGTGGGTTATCGGATGTTAAGTGTTCACTGGAGCCCATAGACAACAACTAGACGCTACCCATTATGAGACATGAGTTGTATAAAGTCTCAGTTTTTACCACACATTCCATCTATGATGCATCTTTTTAATATAATATTGTATATTTTACTTTTAAATTAAAATGAATCCAAGGAGAGCAGGTTTTTATAGCATACAATCATCCGTTTATGTACTAACATACACTATATACACAAAACAATTATATAAGATCGTAAAACGGATTACTGTTAAAACGTGAAAGTAATGAAGTGAAATTTCGGACGAGCACACTAACACGGCTCAAAAAAACATTTCACTTTTCATTTTGTTTTGATATTTATTAAAGAATTAGCGACCCGCCCTCGTTTCGCTTCGGAAACTGTAATCTATTATTGATTTCTCCACTATTTAATGGATCTTATTATGCATATAAACCTTCCTCTTCAATTACTCTATCTATTAAAAAAAACCAAATCAAAATCCGTTGCGTAGTTTTAAAGATTTAAGCATACATAGGGACAGACAGATATAGGGACAGAGAAAGCGACTTTGTTTTATACTATGTAGTGATGATAGCTTAAAAAGTTAAATTGGTCATTTATCAAAGCAAGGATCGCTGATACATCTATCTATAGGCTTCAAATGCAGTGGGTATCGTAAGCTTTGTAGAATTCGAAACGACGTCAGAAAAAGGGCTGGAGAATTTTAATAATCGAACCTTGGAGTTGACATGGAAGACGACCTGGACAGTGTAGACTTTCTATTCAGTCGAAACAACCTGTGATTCCGCAAATCCATTTTAATCACAATCTCAGTCAACAGCACACAGAACGCACGACCACTCACGAAGCACAGACATTCGCAACTAATTCTTAATTAGGAAATTA
Source organism: Bombyx mori (assembly GCF_030269925.1). Taxonomy (NCBI): domain Eukaryota; kingdom Metazoa; phylum Arthropoda; class Insecta; order Lepidoptera; family Bombycidae; genus Bombyx; species Bombyx mori. Next base: position 14,908,696 of record NC_085111.1, read on the forward strand.
TTGCGATCTTATTATCATAAAAATTTCAGGTTTAGCTTCACAAAGACGGAGGTAATTAACATTGTTGTGTTAACATCCCTTTCTAGCGCATAGTTGCATGACTCGTGCGAAAGTAATAGATATATTTTGATATTTCGTAAATTTCAGGTGCTGTGAACGCACGTTCACCATTAATTATAAATGTTTTTTTATTTATTTATTTGTTTGTTGTAACAATTCGGCTATAAAAAGGGTTGCGATAATAATTGTAGGCATTATCAAGGGCGTCTGAGAATTACCACAGAGATTGTTCCGTGGCGTAAATTTAGCTTGATCAATTAATTAGTGAATATGCTGTAACTTTTAAATGGGTTTACACAATCCTCAAGTATTGTACATTCTAAGCAAATTTTAGACATAGCGTCAAACCTTCTGAAACATGAACTAGCAATGTGTTGTTGGCTATTTACATTTATGCACATATTGATACCTATATAAATTAATAAACGTGCAACAAACCTAAGGAAAGGTGCATAAAGGCATGCCTACTTGGAAAGGCATGATATTGAAGTCGTTGTGGCCTAAAGGATAAGACGTTCGGCGCATTCGTATGTAGCGATGCACCGGTGTTCGAATCCCGCAGGCAGGTACCAATTTTTCTAATGAAATACGTACTTAACAAATGTTCATGATTGACTTCCACGGTGAAGGAATAACATCGTGTTATAAAATTCAAACCCGCAAAAATATAATTTGTATAATTACTGGTGGCAGGACCTCTTGTGAGTTCGCACGGGTAAGTACCACCTCCCTGTTTATTTCTGCTTTGAAGCAGTAATGCGTTTCGGCTTGAAGGGTAGGGCAGCCGTTGTAACTATGTATACTGAGACCTTAGAACTTATATCTCAAGGTGGGTGTCGCATGTACGTTGTAGATGTCTATGGGCCCCGGTAACCACTTAAAACCAGGTGGGCTATGAGCTCGCCCACCCATCGATCCAATAAAACAAAAAGAGTACTTTGAGAAGCCAAATCTATATTTTCACACTCGTCTACCTTCGCAGGTCATTGCGAGAAAAAAAAAAGAGTCTGTCTCTGATTTTGTATTCTTACACTACCTTTCATAGCAATACCTAATATGGTCTAATTGAAATCTAGGAAGTGTCTTGTGTAGATTCTTACCTAAGATACGAAGCGGCGAGTCAGATGTGTTATGGCTTACGTGGGAGGGATACAATAGGAATCATGCGTAGCAACATTCTATTATGTCATTTTTGTAACTTACCCACCGACAAACTTGGTTTTACCCAGACTTTGAAGGACATTTGAAATTTGACTAGAAATTCCTTGTAAAATAATATTTAAACAACTATACTATTGACCTGAATGACGCCAAGATTGATCACATAAAAATGTTACGGGCCGATCCCGGGCCAAATTAATTATCGGCACAATGTGAGCGCGAAAAACCAAACACAGTGTATATTTACGATACGGACCTTCTGAAATCATAGAACGGGTTGAATAATTTGTTTCTCTATAAATTTACAAAAAAATATATTACCTCAGTTCAATTGGTCAGATTTGCACAAAAACCGGTCTTAACACTAAGAGGTGTTTGTCCTTTTCAAGGTCTCATTAACCATAATAGCAATTAATGAACAGTGAATGATTAGTATATCAGTACATTCTACTTTTTTACTGCCTTTGCATGGACAGCAACAAGGGTCTCACTGCTACTGAGGATACGGCGATACTGGAAGCACTATTTCACTGTCTACCATAAAATACATTCAGTGTGCTTAGCTCGTGTTTTTTAACGTCCTCAATAGCGTAAAAGTTAACTCAAATATGTATGGAGTTAGAACGTTTGCCTACCTCTGCCGCTAGGGGTGCTGTTCCAACTCCATACAAATTTGAGTTAACTTTTACGTTATCGAGAACGTTAAGAAACTCGCACTAAGCTCACAGTACACAAGCCTCGTTTGAAGGAAGAAAACGCTTCGTAAGACTCCAGTAACGCTAAAAGCTTCAATAGGCATAAAAGAAAAAGAAAAAAATCGACAAAGTATCTGAGTCTGTTTCCTGCGCTGGTTTAAATGGGTACATTGCTCCTTAAGCAAATCCAAATAGTTTTTGTTTATTATATTTATAGACTACATTAATACGTGTTGTCACACTATTTGATACCTTATTTCAGAAACTTCTTGTAGAGTTATGGCCTAAAACAGATTTACTCTGCGAGTATCTTAATTCAGTGACATTTTTTTATTTAACTTTAGGCTTAACTTAACATTTAGTTTTTTTTATCGCTTTATTGGCTTATGACTCACCTGGTGTTAAGTGGATTCCAAAATCCATAGACATTACAACGTGAATGTGGTACTGCGACAAAAGTCTTAATTGGATTATGTTCTCACCGTATATCGGGAAATACCCCAGAAATAGGCAGATTTATGGTAAATACCGCTACGTATAATACGCTCTACTATCGGGGTTACTCAATTTAATATTTTTCCGGATTTGGATTTTAATACAGAATAATAATATTTTACATGTATTTTTTTAAGTAACATTGACATCTCCAAAATATGCTGTCTTATACCTTAGACCACGAATACTTCTGAGCCGCCTTATACTAAAATTGGATTGTGGTAATCAAACAAAATGTGGATGAAATTTAGACTTTAAATTTAATTGTAGACTGCAGGGTTCACGTTGTGTTTTTCTACGAGGTCCGGTAACAACTTAATGCCAGGGCCGTGAGCTATGTCCATCACTACATATACAACGTAACAATATTCATAACTTCATTTGTACAAACTGACTTTGATACTGTCTGAGTGAGTGATGTATTAAGTGTAATATTAAGCCCTTTACGGCTTAATCTCACTTTTATAACTGTCATTATTACCGAAGTTTCAAATACTACAGTTTCCTTGGTCACGGATAGTCGAGTTGTTATTTATCGACATTTAAATATTGTGGCTAACTACCGTCTAATAATTATAATAAAGCAATTTATTGACAGTTACGTTTCTTTTCACGCAGAAAAAAATAACTAATATTTTATTGAGGTCTGGCCGTTTGAATTTAATTTTATGTAGATTTTTTTTTTGTAATGTTAGCAAGAACTATTTTCGCGCAATAGTGTCACAAGTACGCTTCAGGCACACCGTTAGCGCTTCGTGTTTTGAATACACAATGCTTTTTTACCTTTCGGTAGTGGTATAACTGTAGTGAATTCTTTTAACTGGGTGATCGGTTTGTGGGTTTGAATATATTTTTTTCTTCTTTTTATGTAGCACAATGGTTGGACAAGTAAGTTACATTTTTAAATAGTTTTACCAGGGACCAGAGGTTCATAGTGTGGTTACTGCGTCTGAAAGTATCGTTTAAATAGTCTTCATCAATTTTACAATGGTCCTTAGCATGATGCAGTGGTTTGTCTAATCTCCTAATTACTGATATCGATGCTGACTGCGATCTAAGCTGACTAATCCGCAGCCGATAGGCCTTTTATCTTAAAACTATTCATAGACACCATCACTCATATACAAAGGTAGTTGAGTATTTAGTCCAAAATCTACATAACTACGAACATAAATTAATTTAAGAAGTTATGCTTTGTTGGATCTCAGTAACATATTTGATAAAAAAATATCACGCATCACAAATTTTTTAAGAGCTCGGCGACTGTGCTCTGTAAAATATGTAATTTGACACGCAAATGTCCAGCAATGCTCCAACGAATTATTAGTAATGTTATTGTTTTTATTTCAACATTACATGGTATTTATTTAATCTTGAAACTACGATAGATATTTAATAAATTTTATTGTAAGTTTATAATAATACTAACGTTAGGGCGAAGCTGAAATAGCCTCTCAAGGCTATCAGCATAGGTAGGAAAAAAAAAAAAAAAAAGAAGATTTGTTTGTTTGTTTGTTTCGAATAGGCTCCGAAACTACTGGACCGATTTGAAAAATTATTTTTCCATTAGAAGCCGACATTGTCCCTGATGAACATAGGTTACTTTTTTTTTAATATTTTTTTATTTTATTTTTTTGGTTTCATGTGTGTTTTAATGTTTCCGAAGCGAAGCGAGGGCGGGTCGCTAGTAAGTTTATATGTTTTAATTAATTAAACATTTTAATTTTTGAACAAAACGATACATTGAAAAGAATGAACGGATCACAAAATGTTCGGATGAAAATGACGGATCATAACATCGTCACAGTTCAGCTGATCCCTGTTTGTTTTTGTATTGATATTACGAAAGTAGTTTAATCTATGGATCGAATTTGAATGAAGTTTTGTCGATCCTTAGTTTAAACCATGAATGATATTATGGTACCTAACCATTTTAAACGTGCAAGCTTTTTGTTTATTAGAGTAACACATTTGACAGCCCCATCTTTGATATGCAGAGTGAATGTTAGTAATTACTATTATTAACACTAGTTTGATTGAACTGTATCGGTAGCTATCATGAACTAGAAGGTATTTGATAAAACCCTTAATCGTTCGAACAACTTCTTTTGTTTTCCTACCCATGCTGATAGCATTGAGAGGCTATTTCAGCGTAACCTTAACTAGTAGGTGAGCTCACGGGGCTCAAACCTGACGACGTTGCTAACACGAACCTTAGCAAGAGCTGTGCTTCGCAGAATCTACCACCGGATCGGAAACGCGACCCATTGAGAAGATCCGGCGAGAAACTCAGTGGGCTGTGTATGGGTTAATTTACTCGTCAAGCCCCTCGTCGCAACGGGTTCGACGAGAACGATGACCGGTGCTTGAGGTACCTAAAAGCATACACGAACAACGCTCCAAGATCCGAACAACAGTATTTGAATGGTCAGCCCAATGAGCAAAAACTGCCGCATAAAAGATATTTCTTTTCATAGAGGTCACTTTAATGAAAATTCCTATTGAAACAACCTTGTCACTTTCACAGATTTTGCCGTCGTGAGGATAATCACTCCCGGTTCAGCATCGAGATTATAACGAGATTGTAACGATTCAGCGTAAAAAAATACTACTAACTGTGAGCACCGGTGAACATCATCGTATTTCGTAGCTCATTAAAGGGTGTACTTAAGAAAATAATACAGAAAAATCTAGTTTCTCGTAAACTGACCACGTGAGTAATTAATTAGTTGACTAATACCTCATGACATTATAAAGTTATTTAGAACGAAATGCATGTTAGAATTTTTTAATAAGAATAACATATTGATGAGTATGTCTTGGGAAAATAAAATGTGTACGTGCATCGAAGTGTTATTTTAATTGTAACACATTTTCTTTAAAGTTATGATCCAGTGCATTGTTGGTGCTATTGCACTTAAAAGCTTTTTAATTAGTTTTTTTTTATTTATTGCCTAGATGTGTGGACGAGCTCAGAGCTCACCTGGTGTTAAGTGGTTACTGGGACCCATTGACATCTACAACGCAAATGCGCCACACACCTTGAGATATAAGTTCTAAGGTCTCAGTATAGTTACAACGGCTGCCCCACCCTTCAAACCGAAACGCATTACTGCTTCACGGCAGAAATATGCGGGGCGGTGGTACCTACCCGTGCGGACTCACAAGAGGTCCTACCACCTGTAAATTGACAGTAGCTTTATCTTTTGTATTTTTATGCTTCGTTTCCTAATTACTAAAGTTCGTGACCTTTATCCCTAAATAAAATCTGATAATTTGAACGTCATGCTAAATTAAGCACAACTCTTGATTCATTAGCTAACCCCTGGTATTTTATAGGGTAATACATATTTATCCTGAAGTTTAGTTTGACCTCAAAAAAATGACGTCACTCACAATGGAGTACTATTCAGCCAAATTTTCGCGGCCATATTTAAGAATAAGAGCATTCTGGTCACCCATGGTATATAAAGTGTGCTCATTGCTTTTTTGCTTTGATAACGAAGCCTATTCTAGTATCGCGTGCGGCCCGTCAGATAAAAATCAACTGATCCATTTTAAACACAACAATTAATCTTAAGTAATAAAAATAAAGTTTTTTCAATTATCTTTTCACGCAATCCTAAAAGTGCTTTAAAAACCTCTTTTGTAAATGTAGTAGGCGTTCACTGATCGAATGGTACAGATAAATGAGATACGGATTTAAAAATGCATAATGCCCTATATGCATATTCAACTGAACTCTTTAAAATAAAAAGGTTTTTAAGAAAGAACAAGAAGTCAATTTTGCTTTCAACAATATATGTAATAATAATTTCTAAATTATTTTCCGAGGGACGTATCCAAAGAATCAATGCTTAAAATAAGTTAGACTCTACTGATGGTGGAGCATATTGCAAGCCGGCTTGGGTACCAAGATCCTATTTATTTGGTTTTTGTAGCATTTTCATGGACAGGATCATTGTATTTGAGCTATCATCTCATATTAGGCCGGCGGCATCGAATTTGCGAAGTCCACGGACACCAACCAAACCAGATAAGAACAAGACTGATCAATCATCTGATATCGGTAGAGAAGCTTCTAGAATCAAGGGTTCTGTTATTAATCGAAAAAGAAAATTTCACCTGATTAATATTCAGAACAGCCACAATGACGCGCGCGCGTAATGCCTAGCACGTCCCACCCGCTCAGAAGCTACGTCACATCACAATGTATATGTATTAGATAAGAAGCAACGTTTTGTAACGCGCGATAAATGAGTCGACTATTATCAAAGCCGGCAATCTGACTTTTGGACAATGATTGGTAAATCAGAAAAACGAATTATTGACTTTGTATTCCATTGGCAGTCACAAAACTCTTCGGAACGACATCTTAGATAAATAACAGGTTAACTATTAACCTTTATTTAATGCAGGTTTTGAACCGTATTCTTTGAAGGAGACGATTATATTCAAATCAATCTGTATTGACATATCAATAAAATTTTTTTGTCCAAATGCACAGATTGCCACCTTTGATAATAGACGACTCAAATATAACCTTAAACATCCGCTTACAAAGTAACATATTTATATTCCTAGTTGTATTTTTTTTATAAACCGAATGCTTTAGTTTTTTTTTTTGTTTTTTTTTTTTCGAGCCATCGATTATGCCGTACGTTATTATGAAGCCGTTTTTGTTTTAATGGTCCTTTGATTACGTAAAAATTTATGAGTCTTGGCGGTTTCATGGATTACGATAATTTATGGTTATAATTTCGGTTTTATATGTCCATTTAAGAAGTCTTGGTATATTTATCAAAATTAGTTAAATTTTATGAATTTAAATACAAAGTAATATAGAACAGTGTTTTGTTGAATGCTAAGCTATTTTTTTGATGTACGTGAATTGAGAAAACTGGAATCGCTACAAAAACTTGCCTATTGCTGCCATGAAGCAGTAATGCGTTTCGGCTTGAAGGGTGGGGCAGCCGTTGTAACTATACTGAGACCTTAGAACTCATATCTCAAGGTGGGTGGCTAAGCATTAATTTTTGGCTAAGCATTCACGTGCACTGGAAGAAGGGTGGACGTTCTCGGAAATTTATTATTGGCCCTTTGAATTCGATTCATGCGTTGAATAAATTCAACATCGCTGGCGACAATAAGCAATTAATATTTCTGTGAACAATTAAGAATGTTACAATAATACAAATTAACAAAATATACTGTTATCCTTAAGGAAATATTATTGGTGTTTTCTTTGAAGAAAATTCGTTAGTAGACAACGACACAAAAACCACAATTATTTAACATCAACTGACCTTTGTTTATTTTTTACTATTTAAATACCATAATACGATTGTTGAGGAAATCCAATGAAAAAACTACCGATTTCATTAAGATTTGAAAGGTGAGCTTCTAGTGTCGGTCGTTTTGATCACCGTTGCTTAATGATGAATAAAATATTGTGTGATAATTACCTGCAACAAAACAAAATAATTAATTAACAAATAATCAGAATAGTATTGTTGTTATTATTTTTATTGCTTAGTTTGATGGTGAAGAATGAAATGCCGACCTTAACACACAAGGTTTAAGTCTCAGTTTTGTATGACAACAACTGCTCCACCCTTCAAACAGAAAAGCATTACTGCTTGGTGGTACCTACACGTGCGGGCTCACATCAAAGGAGACGGAAAATCGTGGGCCAAAAATGTAATAACTTGGAATGTAGTCTAAAAAATTTGTCATATTTTTTTATATAAGAATATAAAAAATCACCTCAATCCTCTTTCTGGGACCGGAGAAAAATGAGAAAGTTAGTTTTTGTCGGTATAACGGTGTGATCGATTTAATTAATCGATTACAGGATTATAAAAAGAAAAACATTGCACTAGGTAATTAATGCAAAGTAATTAAATTAGCGATTTATACTTGTTGTATACAAGTGCGGTATGCGCCGGATTTAATTGCGATTATATACATAAATGAAGAAAAAGTCTATTATTACTTAGCAAAGTAATATGATTATCGATTTCAAATCGATTAAAATCCATTGTATTTTTGATGATAGCTTTGACAGTAAGCTGACATGACGTTTGTTCATAGATTATACAATTATTTTTTGGCGCTTGTTGGTTTTTTCTGCTTTACTCGTTTTGTATCTTCGACGAATTTTGAGTGTGTATCTATCGGGCTGTTTTTATATTTTCAACGATCACTGCTTTATTATTACGGATTCCAACTCTGCCAGCCTTGTACGACAATTGCTTCTACACTGGACACCGAAGATCGCTCACACGTTTGACTTGAAATTGTTGCATTGGATACTGTTGAAATTATGGATCGCTGTGTGATAGCAATTCCATATTCCATACCTGATATATATCATTGATATTCATTCATAATATGACATTTAAAAGATTATCCAATGGATATAATAAACATTTACTTTATTTACTTATGCTTAAATAAGTTATTATTCAGCTCTTTTAAAGAGATTGTAACATAACCTAACTTTTACTAAATCTTTATTAACTCGGCTCTCAGATTGAGAAAACTTTTAGAATTTTCAGCAAGGTACTGATAAATCTGAATCTATTAATTCGTATTAGTTTCATCACGTTACATTCGGGCCCAAAAATGTATGTAATCGTTTCAGTCTCCTTTATATTACTTTACTATACTATACTATACTATACTATACTATACTATACTATACTATACTATACTATACTATACTATACTATACTATACTATACTATACTATACTATACTATACTATACTATACTATACTATACTATACTATACTATACTATACTATACTATACTATACTATACTATACTATACTATACTATACTATACTATACTATACTATACTATACTATACTATACTATACTATACTATACTATACTATACTATACTATACTATACTATACTATACTATACTATACTATACTATACTATACTATACTATACTAAATATCACTGTCAATATGTCCTTTATGACGTTTTTGTGCGTTCACTCGTAAAGCAGAACTAGGGGTCAACGCATCCTAACCTAAATAGGAAGCCGCACAAAACATTCTGACAAACATATGAGTGCTCGTAAAACCGTCATAAATCATTATGCAACGATGCACATACAATTTTTGTACGCACACCGATCTGTTCCCCACACTTTCACCGTAACACCGTTTTTGTAACTTGCTACTTATAAACCAAACAATTTGAGATAAACAGCTTATCGTACGGCCCAATACGCTGATCAGGTATCATTTTGAATTAGTCAGCTGTTAATATTTTTTTTATGTGAACGAAATGGCGCCCGTCAAATGTACGTCACGGGTCAGCATAAAAATGATTTATTGCGCGTTCCCGACAAGTGATTATGAACCTTCTGTTAGAAAAAATAGGCCCGTTATTTCATTGGACTCATCCTGATTAGATATTTTAATGTTATGTTGATAAGTTTAGTACGTTGGATTAAACGTGCCGTGAAAGTTGGGGAATTGAAGATCGGGCCTTGTTTATGAATTACTTTTGGATAAACTATTTTTTGTCTGGGGCTTTGGCTATTCATAGTTCCATTACTGAAGTCGCGAATTCATTGGAGCTCTACAAAAATGAAAAATAACCGAACTTAATTGAGGCCTATAAAATCAAAGACAGCTAAATCCAAGTCTGTCAAATATTCAGGTAAACTACAAAAATCGGCCCTAAACACGTCATTACGGGCCAGTTTTAGCAACACTGCCGATTTGAGAAGTTGAAATAACTGTTCGGATAGCTACGATATTATTTATTTTAAAGCAGATTTATAAATAATGAGAATATTACTAATAATCTGAATTTTAAATGATAAAACTTCGTTTATTAGTACTTAGTACAGAGTAAAAATAAAAAAATTGAACTGAATTTGTTAGAGATTTAGCTGCATTTGTTATAACATGAAAACACTAAAGCGTGTCCAACTAACTAAACAGACGCCATTGTTAATCCATTTTACGACATTAAGGCGTTTAGCTGCCTTTGATTTTATAGACCTCAATTGTAGGTTTGAACTAAGTTTTTCAAATTGTTCGGTCAAATCCTTTTATCCTAATGTTACGAAAATGTTTGTCTGCCCGCGTTTGGTTCCATCGAAATGTCACGTCTAGCATGACTCAACTTTAGTTCCGGCTTATCGATTACTTCCGCCATTGCAGTAATTCAATTCATTTATGTCATCGCGCTTATAGACATCGATTTCATTTTTTGGACGATATAAAATATTACTATCGTTTATCTGTGCTATTGATGTTAGAGCGTATTCTAAGCCTAAACAGAACCACTATTTTCTCTATTTACAGCATAAATCAGTTATGCGATCCGATAAAATTGATGGGACAGCCCTATATTAACATTTAGATTTAAACCTTACACTCTAAAGTGATGACTGTATTCTTAAAAGACAATTATATATGTTAATAGTTTCAAAATGATATCCCTCATCACAATTTTCCGTGCTACGGAAACTCGTCTTAAAACTTGCTTAGTTTAAAACAATTATATAAATTATGAAGACTGACGCAACCATGACACACAGACACAGGTAATCCTTCACTGACAATGAATTTATTTGTATGTCGAACGAAAGCCGATTACCAATAGATCATAATTACATATTTCGTTATGAAATAAAATCATAAAAACAACAGCTACATAATTTTGATTATCCCTTAATGGCACTTGAGTTTGAGAGGTTTCCGGAGCCTATAGACATTATGAATGCCGCCACCCACATGGAGATATGATATAGACGTCCAACTGCATTTTATAATAACCATTCCACCCTTAGCACCGAATCAAATAATTGCTTTGCGGCGGTGTAGTATCCACCAGTCTAAATATTTATAATTTTGTTAATTTGGAAACAGATTTTCTTGATTTGAAATTACAAAACTAAGACAGTACAATATTGCACAGGAATGTTGTAAATAGCTTCAGTATTTTGCCTAATTCCTAGGAATTTAATAATCGTTAATGTCACAAGTGATAGGCTTATTTGACCATCTCCCGCGACTTCTGTTCCTACTAACTTCTTCTTGAAATTCGGTAGAGTAAGGTTCGTTAGATAGACTTCTGAACCAGGAACTAAGTTTCGATTTCCGAATGCACAGCGTTCCACACAGCGGATATGCTCGTAATGTGTTACGATCGGGAAGTGTAAAATATAAAAGATTCGTAATTCGTCGTGCGGAAATCGAATCGGGATATGTGACTGCAACACGGCTAGTGACAGCTTTTGCCGAGAAACCAAAAAAAAAACTTGTTAAATTACAATCTAATCGATGCTTAAACAATGTTTATGATAATCAGATACATTGTCACGACCTTTAGAACGGTACACGTCCGAATACAGTTGGAAGTATTCTTGTATTGCATATTCCCGCTAAAGAATGTCATAAGTCAGTATTATGTCATTTAGCGTTTGGATACACTCACAAGCAAGATATTGCACAATGCACCTTTCACCGAGTATAATGCTCAAACTTAAATATTCTGTATTTATTTGCATATGTCACATGATAATAATATACAGGAAGTCATCGAATCAAATTAAAAAACGGCTTTGCCTAGTCCTTTCAAATAGCATTTTTTTACAAAGCCAGTCCATCAAAACATTGTCAGGAACGCTTTAAATAATTTAAGTTTATGGTAGGCAGCGGCTTGGCTCTGCCCCTGGCATTGCTGACGTCCATTAGCGACGGTGACCACTTACCATCAGGTGGGCCGTATGCTCGTCTGCCTACAAAGGCAATAAAAAAAGTTATTTTACCTAATTCCTTAGAATTTAATTATGAAAACTACGAACCGTAAATGTCACAAGTGATAGGTTTATTTGATCATATCCCGCGACTTCTGTTCATATTGACTTCTCCCTAAAATTTGGTAGAGTAAGGTTCATTAGATAGACTTCCGAAATAGCGATTATTTATCGATTTTATTAAATAATGGATTTTTCCAACAAAAAAATTGTTAATTAGAATGATCGATTTTTTTTTAATTAATAATCTAATTTGGCTTCTGCGTCTAACCTATTGAATAAAGTCGAGTGATTTATTGTGCGTGCCCTTGAAACTTAAGACAAGTTTCCTTTGAAAACATCAATGAAGAATAGGTGTAACAAAAGCGAAGTTCTTGTTAAAAATTGTTACGCTCTTAGATTTATCTGCTGCATGACACGAAAAGAGATTCATGCCAAACATTGTTGCGGCTTTCACAGTAAGAGTCACAACTATAAAAAATCGTGACTATCGCTGACAGTTTTGTAATTTGAGTTTTTTGTTGGCCACGAGGACGACGACGCGACTTCGTGTTTTGGACCGAAATGCGGTAAAAGCGTTCCGTTGCCATTCTGCCGCCATTATTTGCGTAATCGTAAAAGAAAGAAAACAACAAAAGTCGAAAATTTCTTAATTCAATTACTTGCGGTGCCCGATAGCGAAATATCACAAATTGGATTTTAAAATGAGTTTTTGTTGTAATTCGTATTCTGAAACATGTTCTATTAATTTCAATTTGCGGAGTCTTGTTGTTATCGACGGCCATGAAATGATTTGACGATGGCGACGAAAGTATTCGTTTTATACTTAATATTATGACACTACAACTATGTTGCCCACTGAGTTTCTCGCCGGATCTTCTCAGTGGGTCGCGTTTCCGATCCGGTGGTAGATTTTGCTCTTGCTAGGGTCAGTGTTAGCAACTCTTCGGTTGAGCCCCGCGAGCTCACCTACAAACGTTAGGATGAAGCTGAAATAGCCTCTCAAGGCTATCAGCATTGGTAGGGAGAAAAAAAAAAACAACTATGTCCTGTTTTTGGTCTTTCACTTTAATCAACTTAAACTTTTCAAGAAAAGTGACACAATCCTAATAACTGACGTAAAAAGTTATGTTAACACAAAAGTACAAATATAGACTTTTAATGTGTAAGATTATTACATAATTACGTAAACACTAGTAATGCTAACTTAGTATACAATAATTAGTTGTTAATCATTGTGTAATTTTACCGAAAATTTTGATATTGAAAACTGAACCCTAATTTAATAAACTGTAAGCGAAAATTCGCGAAACAGTCACGGTTGGGGTCTTTAGCGCCGAAGTCTATGTTACAGCTACTATGCGGATTTCTCTACGTTTCTCTGTTGCTTTCCACGGGTTGAATAACCGTCACTCTTATACACTAATTACGTCAATATGAATATGTATACACAATGTTACAGTACGAGATTAGTATTAAGATTTTTTGTCCGAGTTTCGTGTTAAAGTTCATTGACTCACTCACTGATTTGTCGTTTGAATGTGACCTTGATTAATAGTTGATGATTTATTTAATATATTAAATTAAGACAAAACCATTATCTATTTCATAGAACTTTTTTCGAAACCAATCAATATAAGAAATATTCAAATCAGAATGAAACTAATATCACAGATACGAAAATCTATGTTATTTATTATTGTGTTATATATTTTCATTTTTGATGAAATTAGGTTAAGAAGTAGTTTTTAATTCAGGTAAAAATATAAGTTCCTTTTCAAAAAATATTCGATTTGTTTTTAACAGACGAACATTAAGGAAAAATACGATGCTTTATATGGGTAACGTAAAAACTAGAATTCCGAGAACATAGGAACTAGACAAGACAAAAAATTACAATCTATTATAATTCTTTAGGACTTGGTAAAAAAAAAATTGTTAGTATCAGATAGACAGAGGAACACGCAGCTTACTCCTGGCTGAGCCTTTGCTCGCCCACCTGTCCTGGTGAAACTGGAAAGGCCTCCGGGCCACCAGTAAATGCTCAATCATAAAATAAAAAAACCCCGGCTTACCGGATATTAAGTGGGTACAAGAGCTCGTAAGCATCATAATGTTAGTATGGCGATCTTCCTTGAGACACGAGGACACGGTTTCCTTTGCATTTGAATGTGGACAATGCTTTGTTTTCAAACTACAGTCCAGAATAAATAACTCAATGGATTGCCTTTGTAAAGTATAAACTCACTATTTTTTCCATTTAACTAGCTAATTAGCCTAAAGTCTTTCGGCCACTGCACGATGTCTACTGTCCATTTTAAGATTTAAGTAACACGGTATGAGGACCGGTATTGTCTACTGTTTTCTGGTTTTTTAAAAGTTTATACGTAACTTTACCCGTGTTCACGAGTGCCCAAATTTATTTGGCATTTACGAGCAAAGATATTTTGACAAATTTACTAACGTCACAATCACCTCCCCTGCAAATTGGTAATGGCTTAAAACAAACAGAATGAGCATATGTTACTGTTAAATGATACTATTACTTCATAATACTAAATAACTATACTCTGTTAGCGAACTCAAAAGCAACGATGATTGTGAGCTGGCCTTGTGACCTAGTTGTCTAGACTGGAGAAAGTGTACTAAGCTCATTTGAGTGAGAGCACCATTTGCGCTGCTAACTACAACCTTTATATAAAGTTATAATATAAAAATAAAAAGGAAAATTCTTTCATTAATCTATTTTGAGAAAGCCTCAGTCACTAAAAATATAGATAATTTTTTTTATTGCTTAGATGGGTGGACGAGCTCACATCCCACCTGGTGTTAAGTGGTTACTGGAGCCCATAGACATCTACAACGTAAATGCGCCACCCACCTTAAGATATAAGTTGTAAGGTCTCAATATAGTTCAACGGCTACCCCACCCTTCAAACTGAAACGCATTACTGCTTCACGGCAGAAATAGATAGGGTGGTGGTACCTACCCGTGCGGACTCCCAAGAGATCCTACCACCAGTCTTCTTGCCTCGTTACATGTGTCTAAGATGTCTACAGGCCAAGTTGTGATACTAAAGGTTTTTATTATTCACAACTCGGTCAATGTAATCAATCAGGATTTATTTCCACTGACCAATGAATATTATATGTATTATATTAGAGTTCTTATTCTCTCTTCTCGTCTCGTTTAATGTTAGTAATTGAATTTATTATTTCATAGAACAATTTAATTATTATAAAGTAAACACTGCAATATCTCAGAATAAGGTATGTTTATGTTTCTGCCGTGAAGCAGTAATACGTTTCGGTTTGAAGGGTAGGGCAGTCGTTGTCACTATACTTGAGATTTTAGAACTTATATCTCAAGATGGGTGGCGAGCGCATTTACATTGTAGATGTCTATCGACTCCAGTTACCACTTAACATCAGGTGGGCTGTGAGCTCGTCTACCCATCTAAGCAATAAAAAAAAATTTTATGTTCATGTATATTTCTCTATTAATTCGACTTTTTTAGGTTTGTTCAATTCGTTGTTGTAACCAATCAGAACCACTAAGGTTATATGACAGTGTAAACGTAAAATATTGGACGCGGTACTTTGTTTTTACAAATCAAGCTTTTGTCAGAATTCAATTATTTTAATTTTATATTATACGTATTTATAGTTGTAAAATTCGCTTGCTCGTGAATATGACACGTATTAAGTAATATTTCTTCAGTTTTATGAAAATCATAATATTGTATAAAGCAACATAACGTTTGTCCGCGACTTCATAGATTTGTGGATGTATTTATTTTGTTAGCTCACCTACAAGTGTTAGCCATTTTTTAACGACCGAAATGAAAGCTAGTAAAAAAATTAACAATTACCGTATCCAAGAAATAATTTCGTAGCTAGAAGACAGCGCCGTCAAGCAGAGGTCGTCCGGTTTTATTGGAACGAAATTAAAAATAAGCGAGTTTCGAAATGTCACAATATAAAGTGAACAGATATTAATTAAGCGCCGTACCGACCTGTGCCAGTTGGCAACACCTTATTCACATTTATATAAAAAAGAGTTTGTATAGATAAATTTATTTTTGAATAAAACCAAACCATTGTGAATGGTTTTTTTTTTAATTTATTTTATATCTGGTCTATTTGTGGGAAGTCTTGGGCGCTTCACAATACTCAAATGTTTATTGATGAAATTTTAAGAAAAAAAAAAAGGTACGTTCTTTTCCAAAGCATCCACAAATATTCTAAATCGTATTTCATGCATACAAATGATTAACATTTATGATTTTTTTAAATGCATATATGGACGAGCTCACAGCCCACCTGATGTTAAGTGGTTACCGGAGGCCATAGACATCTATAACGTAAATGCTGCCACCCACCTTCAGATATGAGTTCTAAGGTCTCAGTAACAGCGGCTGCTCCACCCTTCAAACCGAAACGCATTACTGCTTCACGGCCGAAATAGGCAGGGTAGCGATACTTGCCCGTGCGGAGTCACAAGAGATTCTACCACCAGTCTCCTTGCCTCAACAAATGTTTTCCCTAGAAGCGGTCTCTAAAGACGATTACAACATCAAACACGTTCCCGTCGGCGATTGTAAATTAAAAACAAATTTTCTATAGAGTCCGCCCTTATTCTGTCCGAGCCGGAATAAATTTCATTAATAACAACGTAACCAGATTTCGAGCTACGTTTCATTATAAAAATCAAAGACGTCGCTTCAAGGCGCGCCGGGATCGGGTCCTAATCAAATTCAAATAGACAATCAATTTCTGAGCAACGCATTTGTGAGGAGGTTACTTATTATTGAAGCTGTGAGAGAACCACGCCTATTTTTACGGTTCAAGCTCGCATATGTTTTTTTTTTATTGCTTAGGTGGGTGGACGAGCTCACAGCCCACCTGGTGTTAAGTGGTTACTGGAGCCCATAGACATCTACAACGTAAATGTGCCATCCACTTTAAAATTTAAGTTCTAAGGTCTCAAGTTTTTTTTTATTTTTTTTTATTGCTTAGATGGGTGGACCAGCTCACAGCCCACCTGGTGTTAAGTGGTTAGTGGAACCCATAGACATCTACAACGTAAATGCGCCATCTTTGAAATATATTATAAGTTCTAAGGTCTCAAGTATAGTTACAACGGCTGCCCCACCCTTCAAACCGAAACGCATTACTGCTTCACGGCAGAAATACGACAGGACAGGCACGTTTTCATTTCATTATGTCTAACGATTTGTATACGCACGGGTGCGTACCGTTTTTTTGCCTATTTAAAAGGAGGCTTGAAAGGAGTCCTGGGCATTGCTCGGCATGCTTATGCTCTTAACATGATGTCAGGTGACAGACGTCATCAGGAGGAGCATCTGCTCCGGTCGAAGGATAAAAAGACGTAAACGATCGAAAGTTTGAGATAGCCGTCATATGATAGATTTGAGACAACGACCTCAAGTGTCACCGTACCATATATTCCGTACACGATTGGAACAACGATAGTAGCATTCACGTTGTGTACTGTGTAAGGTTTCCAATTACTACTTAATATCAATTGAGCGATGAGCTTGTGAAACAAAATTTTTGCTTCTTGCGTGTCTTCTATATCTATGCAAACTAATGAGTTAAGAAGAATGTGTTATGAGTTCAAAGCTCAGTGTTTTCGATGATTCATTCTCATATAATACGTTATTTAACATTACATAATATACAAATAAAAATTGGAAAAATAGTACTCTTTAGAAATGTTAAATGCGCCAAAAGCGATTCACCACAAAAATTATGATCAAAATCGAACAATTACATAATTATTGTTATATCTATATATTAATACGTGAAGCAAAAACTTTGTATCCCTTTTTACGAAAACTGTGCGGATGGAGGACTATGAAATTTTCCACACTTATAGAGAATATAGAGAAGAAGTGAACAACGCTAAATTTTTTTTTTAATAATGCGTAGTAGATACATTAAATCAATAAAGAAAACATTACACACACTACATACTATGTATTTGACGCACACACGCATGCATACTATTTATTGTCAAACTTTTGTTCTTGACGTATGTTGTCAAATTGAGAATATATTAAATATTGTTTGTCTTTGTTAATATTTTTTATAGTGTAGTCTTGGCGAAATTTGTGATTATAGAAGTATAAAATACAATCATAATAGTGTACAAACTTACAATTCCAATTAATTATAGTCGAATTGCGACTACTGCGGGACCTCTAGTATCATTTAATGTTTGAAACGAAATCAAAAATATCGAATAGCTAATAATAGTAGCCAACAGAGAATCGTGCGGGAGAAGTTTTATTGAACACATGATTAATTAGAAAGGCGTTCGATACGCGGGTTACCTAATTAACCACACAAGTAAATGTAGAATCGATTAGGGGCATTTTAGATGAACAATATTTTTGTTTAAAAGCAAGTTTAAAAAAAAACATTTTTTTCTTATTTTCCAACAACTAAAAAAGGGGAATTAAAAGTGTTTTTACGGTTTTTTTTTAAATTGTCATTATATTATTTCCAGCGTTTCGAATTCTTTACAGTTTTCTTGGTCACGAACGACATCAGTTGTGCGATGTTTTTACTGGTGGTAGGACCTCTTGTGAGTCCGCGCGGGTGGGTACCACCACCCTGGCTATTTCTGTCGTGAAGCAGTAATGCGAAACGCATTACTTGAATAGAAATGACGATTAAGTTTTTACTGGTAGGACCTCTTGTGAGTCCGCGCGGGTAGGTTCCACCACCCTGCCTATTTCTGTCGTGAAGCAGTAATGCGTTTCGGTTTGAAGGGTGGGGCAGCCGTTGTAACTATACTTGAAACCTTAGAACTTATATCTTAAGGTGGGTGGCGCATTAACGTTGTGGATGTCTATGGGCTCCAGTAACTACTTAACACCAGGTGGGCTGTGAGCTCGTCCACCCAACTAAGCATTAAATAAAAACAAAAAAAAGATTAAGCCGTAAAAGTTGTTTTAATTTTTTTTATGTAGGTACGACTCGCGAAATACGATAACAAAAAAATATGATTTGTAGTTTCGTATGACGTATTACTTGCAAAACAGCTCGTCTTATACAAAACTCTATTAAAAAAAACTCCGAAAATCAATGAATTTTAATTAATTAATTTACAAAATACTCGTAAGATGTCTTAAAACTAAATGACCTTCACACTTTCGTCATCTGATCAAATCGTTAAGAGCAGATCCGGTTTCGTATCCGAACTAAACATTTAATTTGATTTATTGTTGAATTATGAACTTTGTTATTTTATAAATTAGATTTTACATTGTCTATCTGGCTATTAATTAGAAAATCCAGATATGTATAATAATTTAAACATAGTACTAGCATAAGCAGTATTAGAGCACCATATGTGGGGTTAATTATTATCAATTATGATTCTCAATAATAGAGACCATATGTACGTAAAATATCAAGGTTAAAATTAAATGCATAAACTTTACTTAGTCCCAATAAATTTGTAATCAGCTTTTAGGCATCTTTGTGATCAGTTTTTTGAAAACCATTTCTTTAAAACAAAAAAGAACATGAGGAAATAGTTTGTGCGAGAAAAAAGTACTATAATACTCTACCACAAGCTACCTAAAAATAACTCTTAATACAAACATCGTAAGAATAAAGTACTCTGCATTAATACGGATTAATAGGCTATTTATTGCACGGAGGGGAATAGTCACTTATTTTTACAGAGCGATTGACACTTCGTACGTCTAATTCTTGTGATTGTTAAGACGATATTAAAGAGTGTATTAAAACAGCTTGGGAGCATATCAATCAGGTCCACAATTAAACGTCACTCATCAATATTACGAACAATTGAAACCCGCCACTATAAATAAGTTACAATAGCTCATACTAAGTTAGTGTATTAGTTTGGAATAGCATTGATTAGATCATTTGACACATTTCAATGGCAATATTAAAGACAAACGCGCGTGCACTGCAACAAGAATATCATTTCCGATAGTCGGAGGCTGTTCCGTGTGATAAAAGGAAGTCGTTTTTGACACTTGAGTCGATAATTTTCATGCTAGGAATTTCGGACGTCCGCCATAATCTTTCGTTTATTAGTACCTCAATTTTCTTCGCTCTGACTGAGATTTTTAAACACATTTATTTTCTCACAATCCATCTTTTACTAATCTATTATCGAATTGATATTATTATTATTATTATTTATTGCTTAGATGGGTGGACGAGCTCACAGCCCACCTGGTGTTAAGTGGTTACTGGAGTCCATAGACATCTACAACGTAAATGCGCCACCCACCTTGAAAACCCTATTAAAGTCAGTATGATTGCAAGTGAACACTAATAGCATTTATATTTTTTTTATTGCCCGTGTAGGCAGACAAGCATACGGCCCACCTATTGTTGAGTGGCTACCGTAACTCAGTGACATCAGTAATGCCAGGAGCAGAGCCAAGCCGCTGCCTATAAAATACTATAGGCTTGTCCCATAGTAATAAATTTGTCAAATTTCTAAACATTTCCTTCATAAATGGCCTTTCTACGCAGAAACATCGCGACAAGCTTTGTCTTGGATTTCTATCAGAGTAATTGCAACGCCATTGCGCTTTCAATTACGTGTACTAGAGTTTCGCAATGTACACGCGCACGTGCGTATTGTGATTAGCGAAAGCAAATATTGTCGCCACTGTTTTCATGTATTGCTATATTACTTTTATGAAGCATTTAACAAGAAGGTTGGAATAATATGTAGTATCAATAATTAATACCAATATTATACAGGGTGTTACAAAACTATCCGTAAAGTGGAAAGGAGGTTAAATAGGGCCTTATAACGAGTCCATTCACAATATTTAAGAACCGTAGTAACGCTGTGTGACATACCCCAAAAAAATTAAAGAAAAATTATTATTTTCACTGATGTGCAAACCCTATTTCAGTAAAATTAAAGAGTAAACTACGCGGAATGTACCTAAAAATTTCTAACTAATTCGCGGAACTACAAAAATTTTAAAAGACATTGAAATTGACATCTAACTAGACATTTTTTTAAGCCAGTACTTGAGTATAATGACATCCTTATATTGAGGTAGCAAACATTTATGAATGAATAATAGGAAAATTATTAAAGTAGACAACTATTAGGTAAAATAGGTACGTAGGACTTTCTGTTAAATAATCTGGTTCCCTGACATGACAGCTTATTAGAGTTGACAAAATTTTTGCTTTGATAATTAATTATATTTTTTTCCGGGGTATTTTGTAACACGTAGTATACATGATATTTGGCGGATATGAACTTATGAAGGCGTAATCATTTTATATGAGTTGCTTATTTCATTTTATGAGATGTTTGCATGAGCTCAGAGTTCGTTTAGGGCTGAGTGATTATAAGAGTCATTAGACATTTTAACGTGCCACTACCCTGGAAACAAGTGGTTAAAGTTTTAATTGTACTAAATAGCGATATTCACAGCCTTTTGAGGATTGATAGAAAAAAATGGGGTTGGTGGTACAGAATATTCTTTATCTATAGAAATTAAAAAAATTATAACGAAAACATTCAGACGTACTCAGGATCTGAGAGCATTAAAACACTGAAGACTTTACCAATCACAATCGTTAATGTCGCCAATCTCCACACGATAGCCTCAACACACGAATAAGCAGGATGCTAGTACTTACAGACTCATAATGCACTTCGCTACGAGCTAAGTAGGTTTTTTATTGCTTAGATGGTGGACGAGCTCACAGCCCACCTGGCGTTAAGTGGTTACTGGAGCCCATAGACATCTACAACGTAAATGCGCCACCACCTTGAGATATAAGTTCTAAGGTCTCAATAGTTACAACGGCTGCCCTACCCTTCAAACCGAAACGCATTACTGCTTCACGACAGAAATAGGCAGGGTGGTGGAACCTACCCGCGCGGACTCACAAGAGGTCCTACCAGTAAAAACTTAATCGTCATTTCTATTTTTTATTATATGTAATAATATATTATCGGTATATTTTATATTATCGGAAACTTGTACTCTGAGAACGCAATTACAATACTCAATCACGTAAACCATACATTTTTTTTCCTCTATTTGCACTATTCGTGTGATATCATATTAATTGCAATAATTACATTCGAATTATCGAACAACACGCGATCTTATAAATCAAAATAAAATGCAAATTTTGCTGAATTTTTATTAAACGCTTAGCAGATATATTCAAAGGCCTGCTGCTTTAGATTTAAGATCGAGATCGGCTTGGCAAGATCTTGATTAATTTTTACCGGAATTTGGCGTTTCTAGCAAATCGGAAAACGTAATAACTGAAAGATATGAGTAAATTATTCTCTTCCTACGGCCTTTGTACTCGGAAATGTGTGCCGAGCAAAGGGAACTTATCGTTAAGTGATACAGCTGTGATTGTTCGTATTAAAAGTAACAAGTTTTTTTTTATTTATTCTTTATTAAAGCCTTACACCTATCAGGTTAAGTCGGCTAATTTTATCATTTACCGAAACGAATTTTGCTATATCGTTTTCTTTCAAATATCTTAATATTTTGATATAATTGAAATTTTGATTTGATAAAAAGTGTTTAAACCCACATAGCTTCCGATCTCTTATGTTGCCCTCAAAACTTTTTTATTGTTTAGAAAGATGAACGAGCTTACGGCCCACCTGGAGTTAAGTAGTAACCGGAGCCCATAGACATCAACAACGTAAACGCCACCTTGAAACATGAGTTCTACGGTCATTTTTTTAATTTGTTTATCTGTTAGTTTTTTTTGTTTTATTGAGTGTCTGATTTAGAATGAAATTAATGTAATTATTAAGAGCACCGCTAACAGCTTTAAAAAAATGAGTCGTCAGTTTGTGTATAAAGAAATATAATATTATTTATATCTTACGATTATTACTGAAAAATATATAGAACGAATCTGCGTAATCACTACGCGAAATCATAAACACATAAGCGTATGCTTAAAGTATTCTATTATATTCCTATGAGAACATTCTAGACTACTCTTTTCAAAGCACCACACCTGACATACCTCGGCCTGCATTACAATAACAGAGTGTAACAGTTAACAAACGGTTGAAAGCACCATTAAGTCTTTTGTAGGAATATTCGACACACTAATACGCCACGCATTATTCAAATTTGGTGAATCGTGAAGGTTGTTAGGTTTAGGTTCTGTAATGGCTGCAAAGAACTGATGCGCTGATGATTCCAACCACAAGAGTCTTTGGGAAAAAATTGCTTACGCAAGAGAAATCTTGCCCATGGTACTAGTACCCAACTACATGTATGCTTCATGTATCAAATTAATGAACTATGTATATAAAAAGGGTATAGTTTATACAAATCGACGCTTGAAAGGCAAACGTGACTAAGCGATAATGCGTGAACTTTACAGTAGTAGTCTACTGTAAAGTTCACGCATTATCGCTTAGGTATTTCTACTTTAAATTAGTATTTAAAGTAGAAATACCTGAAAAAAAATCTATTTTAACGCATCAAGCTGTAGGATTGAAATGATTTTAACAGACCTAGAAATATATATTTTTTGCGCATCGAATATGGTTATTGCCTATCATTTATGTACAAAGTAGTTATTATCGCTTAGTCACGTTTGCCTTTCAAGTGTCAAAATGAAGTGCATACCATTATGAGATATTTTTCGGTGACATTATAAACTCAATTATGGCCCAGAATGTAGAGAATGCCTACGATTTTGAATCTCCAGTTGAATTTAGTCAATGGAACATCTCATCAATGACCTGCTAGAAATTGCCATTTGGCTGTCAGATGCAGCCCGGTTATTTTACGTATGTAAAAAATTGTCTATATTTTAAACCAATCTCTAGGGTTTCTAGGCGCTTTAACAGTGAACCAAATTGATAGTTTTAAATACCACACAATAAACTGAGAAAAGAAGACCAAAATAACGAAACAAAAACTACCTCGCGGCCGAAATAAGTAATATGCTAAAGCACATCCGTATGAACTCACAATTCAACCTAGCGTAAAATCAGTTGACATTTTTGACAAAAAACCTTAATATTACACAACCAAAATCACCATTGGACCGTCAAATATAATTCTTTTATTGTATCTCGACGTGTTTACATAAATTCTGTGACATAACACGATCTATCTGTGTTTCAAAACCAACCGTTCGTTTCACAACGTTTTGATCAGCCTTGGCTATTACTAAATTTTCAAACACATACGATACGTACACTATATTGATATAATATGAATAATTTACATTTAATTACACGGTCCCATGATGTTTGATTGGAATTATTAAATTGAGTTATTCGTAATTAAAAACGATCAAACATATTTTAATTAAGATATTTTAAAAACCAAATGGAATTGTCCTTTATTTTTAGCATGATTATGATACTACTAACAATTTGTCTATAATGAATTTCGACTAACATTAAATTCGAATAGAGTTATATACTTTTTGGGATTTTTAATAAGATAAGTTATTTAATTACTGGGACATTTAATAAGAAGACATTACACATTAATTGATCAAAGCTATGATATTGCTTATGCTATCGATGGATGGAATGCAGACGAGATTACGCATATTCAGACTTCTAACACCAAATTCTTTACACTGGTGACAGGCGTATTAATAATTGTAAGCCCAAACGTGTAGGTACTAGGAACTTGCCTATGTATGCTGCGAAACTGTCATCTGTCATTCGTGTCATTCTGATCACTAACCCGGACTAAGAATCGAACTTTGTGCTATACTGTACATTTCCTGCGTCTCAGTTTGTAGTATGAAAAGGTTAGTTTTATTCACATTAATACGAGCTTTGGCTATAAAAAGAATCAAGTAGATATTAACTTAAATAACTGTAACTTACAGAGATTTTGCTTGTTAAAAAACCCCACTCCATTGCACCGTGTAAATATCACGTTTGTAATTTAAAACATCCTGTATTTACAAATCGCTCGTAATATTATTAAATTGTAAGCACGCTGCAAGCTCTGCGCGTTCGTACGCAGAAATTGGGTCAAATACTTGCACGGATATGGACCTGAGATTACGCTGATCAAGATAAATTACCTAAATAATTCCGAGACATTAAAATTATTTTCTTGTCCTTTATTAAATTGATAATTATATAGGTATGTATTTTCAGGGAACATTTTTTATGAAACCAAAAGATAGCTCAAAATGCTTAGAAATAATTTACGGTTGCCGACCAAGTTTTAATTAAAACGCAACCTCTGTCAGAGGCTGTGAGCACTCATGAACATACATCGCGTTACGTTAATTACACGAATTCACATACAACTGAAACTGCACACGAATCCAATTTAGATTCTTGAAACTATAGAGCTAAAAGTTAAAATAAGTTACCACTACATTGGACACAAAAGTAAAACATTTTATTAATAGACATTGAAATTTTTATTTGACAAATGGAAAATGAATCACAGGTGCTGCCGGGTTGAACGGACGATTGTTTGTACGCATCGAATTGTTTCAAATTTTCGCGGCTGTCCTACATCCGAAGACTTAAATTGATCGCAATTAGAATATGTACATATGTGTACCAATGTTCAAAATAAGCAATTCCACAATAGTTCGGTTACTATGAAGACCTAAGTGAACATATTTTACTGACTGTAAGTTTACGTGCGAAATGTTCATATTCAACATAAATTTGAATAACGCATACACGAATGCAATAATAACGACTTTAGAAAACGCAGCGGAATGTAGAGCTACACTTTCGTAGCTCGGGTAGAGCGCTACGCATACAAAAGACTTCAACGGGGAACTCTCCTAACAAAACAATCATATTTTCATCAAATCATGATTTCCTTCAAAAATATCAATTAATTATATTATTCTCTAGTTCAATATAATAAAATATTTGGAAGTTTGACGTATTTGCGTAACATTTAAAATTTGTCAGTGATATAAACGAACCAAAAATATATTGTACTAGTTATGTAGATATATTTTTGCAGTATAATAAATCTGAAACTCACTTTGGGAATCGGAGAAAGTTGTTGAACACTGGCACACAACACTGAATCACTATACGTTATTCGACACGTTTTTTATTTATTTATTTTTTACTTATATATTTGTTCATACGGCGCACTGAATGCGCGTCCGCTGCGGACGGTTGACGGCAAGAGACTGCGTGAGTTTCTCCCACCAGCGCGGCCCGAAACACTAATCACCTTGCTATCGCTGCCTTTGCGGTGACAGAGTGCATAAGATGTAGCGATTTGAGGTTTTTGCCTAAGGTTTATTGTCACTTTCAATATAAGTCTTATCTTTTTGAGTATGTTACTGTAATTGCTGATTGATAAGCGTATATTTTAATGAATATAGACCATCGATATATTAAATAATAAAATTTAATTTTATGAAAATGACATGTATATTTAATTTAAAAATAAAATTTGTGAACGGTACAAGTAAGACGGAATCTACGACAAAATATATACTAAAAATATTTTATTAGTAATTATATATATTAGTAGTAATATATTATTTTGAATCTGAAAAGATCGCTTTAGCTTGTGATTTACAAATCGTGTAACACAAGGTGAGACCGTGTGAGACGGATCTGAATATTATGAGGGCGAGTAATTTCTCCCGCGATACCTATAGTTAAGGCCACATAAATGACCACCTGAGGCCACAGAAAGGACAATAACATAAAACGTGACGTCGCGCGTATATCGACTCTGGGCGATTAATCGTCAATGCCGCGTGATTAAGATATTTCGGAATATTTACACACAACGATATGACGCAACTCAGATGTCGACTTCCGTTCGCATCGAACAACCGATCGTTCTAAGAACATAACAGCTGATCTTCCAAGAAAATATGGACCTCAAATCCATATCATAAGGTAGGCGTTGGTCTTCGCATTATCTCCTCTATAGCCTCCGGTATCCTACTTTCCAGCTCCGCGATCGATACAAGCATTTTAAAAAGACACAGCTTATAGGTAAGCAATTGAGATAAGGTTCAAATTTTACGAACGATGCTCTTAAGTAAATTCAGACCCAAAAATTTGACCAGTCATTATATCATCTGTATTTAAGAAGTGGGAATACCCGCAACATAACAACGGCCTACGTATGACATTAAAAGTCGATACATTATGAATGAATTAGTGAAATCATTATCAAGTAATCACTAATGGATTTTGTTACAATAGTATGTATATATGTATGTATATGTAATTAGTAAGACATCATCTTTACGCCTCAACAAGAATATTATATGGAAATTTGAAAAATAACTTTTTTTTATTGCCTTTGTGAATTATTTTTAATGAGGAAACGACAAAGAAGAAGAAGTAGGCAGACGAGCATACGGCCCACCTGATGGTAAGTGGTCACCGTTGCTCATGGACGTCGGCAATGCCAGGGGCAGAGCCAAGCCACTGCCTACATGTGACAAACATTGTGTGATGAACAGGTTTTTTTGCTCTCTGTCTGGGTCTTTGTTATCTATATAATCTTCTTCTCAGTTGAACACTCCTGGCGGAGTGGTCGTGGTTATGTATCTCTTATTACTTGGTTGCGGATTTTCCGAGGCGACTAAGGAACCACCTAGTAGATAACTTAATCAAGTCTCCACCTTGTGGGTGATCGGCCGCGAGAGCGTTGACCGTCTACTCTTTCTTGAACCATTAATCGTTCCAATGAGCTTTCATTACGGATGATATGTCCAAACATATTAAGGATTCGCAATTGGACAATTGACGAAAACCTTTGTTTGATGTGGAGCTCTTTCAGGATGGAAACATTGGTGCGGTGAGCAGTCCATTTTATCCTCAACAAGCGTCTCCAGCACCATACCTCACTCAAGGGCGTAACTTTTTTTACGACACTTTTGATGGATCGTCCATGGTTCTGCTCCATATAGGAAAATAGGAAATATTACCTCATTAAGCGAACCTTGGTGTTTTTAGTTATATGGCGAACTTTCCATATTTTTGTGAACTTTTCCACGGCTGATCGTATCTACATATATATTTATCCGTATATAAGTATATTTATTAGTATCTGGTATCCATAGTACAGGGAATCCTAAGTTCTGACCGGATAACCGTCCGTGATTTGTTCCTTTGTTCCTTTTACACAAAAATATCTTACGTGACTAGAGTCTAGACTATACGCAGAACCGTTCAAAGTCATAACTTTTGAGTGTCTTTAGAAATCAATTCTTAGTCATTTTTGGAAATTGGCTTTGTATTGGAGAAACATTACGCTGACTGACATCTCACAAGTTGGTGAGTAATCTTCGGAAACAGGCAAGGTCAAATAATTGCACCATTTATAGATTTACGGAACGAAATTCCGTATACTGCTAGACCCAAAGGTCAAGGATACGAAAAGAGTCACGTTTGATTCAATACCACCAAACAAATTCAATATTTTTTTTACATCTATATTTTAATTTCATATTTATACGAAAAAGTCGTAGTACGCCATCTGAAAAAAATGTATCAATATATGTAGTTATAACCACAGCTTTATGTCTTAAAGTTCGCATCGGTATCTAAAAGCTAGGCTACTTGACTTGACCCAACGTGGGGTCGTCTTCATATCTTCGTTTACAAAACAAAACTCAGTATTGCAGTGGTTGCGGTAGTTCATTGTTATCATAACAAGAAAGCCATCATATCTCTTGAGAAGGAAATTTCATTTGTATTAAGTTGTCGTGGCCTACAGGATAAGACGTCCGGTGCATTCGTGTTGAGCGATGCACCGGTGTCCGGGTACCAATTTTTCTGATGAAATACGTACTCAACAAATGTTCATGATTGACTTCCACGGTGAGGGAATAACATCTTGTAATAAAAATGAAACCCGCAAAATTATAATTGGCGTAATTACTTGTGGCAGGACTTCTTGTGAGCCCGCACGGGTAGGTTACCACCCCCTGTCTATTCTGCCGTGAAGCAGTAATGCGTTTCGGTTGGAAGGGTGGGGCAGCCGTTGCAACTATACTTGAGACCTTAGAACTTATATCTCAAGATGGGTGGCGCATTTACGTCGTAGATGTCTATGGGCTCCAGTAACCACTTAACACCAGGTGGGCTGTGAGCTCGTTCACCCATCTAAGCAATCAAAAAAATATATTTTAAAACTGCTGACCCGTAAAAGCACACTTGAACATTTTCGTTACCGTAGAAGTACTCCCAATAGTATCAGTATATAATACTGACCTTTATTACACTACGCGCCCTTCGCTTTATTCTAGTCCAAGCAGTATGATCCATCATTAAGCTGTCTGGTATAAAATAGTGTCTTTAAATACAATAAAACTTGTATAATTCTTAAATTAAAATTAAATTGGTTCTAAATTTTCATCCATTCCTCCCACACATAACAGATTGTTATTTAGTGAAACTAGCAATCGCAGCCGCACACTTGATTCACGCTTACACGTCAACTGTCATGTTTAAGGTGGGACGAGATAGTTAAGCTGCCTATACATAAATAATAAACACGTAACATAATCAACGGTGACAACTTACGATATGTCGAGTCGTTAACTCGTGAACTTTTTCGGTAAAAATTTATAATAGAAAAAGAATATTAATAATTCTACGCAGTATATGACAGAAGTCGTTATGTTACGTGCTAAGCGCATGAATGATTTATTTATGATTATATTATATTATTTTAAAAATATTATTTGGATTAGATGTATGATGTAAGTTTGTAAGATGTAAGTTTAACAATATTTGCTATGTGTATGTGCATTACTATAATTCTCATGTTCTATTTGTTATTTTAGTTATGTGTTATTTGTTCTACACACACTCATCACTTTTTATTATTATTCTCATTATCGTCTCGCAGGTCTGCTGGAAGAGATTTCTTAAAGAAATAAGCAGTGCCTTTGTACATAATTTTCCTATTACTCTGTACTATGTCTTCTTTTCTGTGTGTACATAAATAAATAAATATGATAAAAGCAATTCGTAGATTTGATAAAACTCTTTAAACACTGTGTTTATTATTTTATTATTACAATTTTCGGAAATTTATTTGAATTATTATTATATTATTCAGTAAATTTTGAAAGTCAGAAGAAGTTTTAATGAATGTTAATAAACACGAAATTAAAGATTAGAGTAATTTTAATTAAGCGAAACGAACGTAAGAAAAAACTTATTAATTGTCGATAAAATGAGATTCAAATTCATAGAATTTTCGGTCCTTTGATTGATGGTCATTGAGCTATCAAAATTTACAATAAAACTTAACCGTCGACGATGACAAAATATGATTGAACAAAATTGATAAAATCAATTTGACAGAAATTGTAAGTTTTAGAAGATTTACACTAATGTTTATGAACACTAAAGAAATGAAAAAAGCGTTTACAATTTTACATTAGGAAACAATAACGAATAGATTCTTACGTAATTTAAATCACATTAAAGAAATAAAAATTCTTTCGAAGTCTTCCAGTTTAGAATACTTTCTCTGAAGGACTAGTATTAAATGCTTTTGGAGTCCATACTCATCATAATTTCCACCATTCCCCGGATATGTGGTCCTAAGTCTCAACTGTCGCTTTTCCACCTCGTAAAGAGTAATGGATGACATCTTCGCAGCAAATACGCAGGTTGGCAGTATCTGCCCCGCTTCACAGAACTATATACACACTCTAACAACACTCTAAAATTCATTTGCCTATTAATCAACTGCAAGTCCTTAAATGACCAGTTACTTACAAAATTTGTGATTAATTCCTGCTATAAAATTTTAAAAGTGAAAGCAAGGAATTTTTGAAAATTTGAATGGTAAGTGGCAAGGATAATGGCAGTGCTAATCGCTTGCAAACAAACTGCATCTGAAACTTAAAATAGTTAGACTCAATGGAAAAAGCATTATGAAGTTTAGAATACATAAAATATTTTATAAATTTGGTCTAGACATTTTTCTTTACTTAGGACTGTCTTTTTAATTTCTCACCGAAGAGTTTTTACAAGAGAAAACATAGACTTATGTCATAACATATTAATTTGTTTCCTTTGCCTTTAACTCAATTGGTGCTCTATGAGGTACGTTTGACACCTTTAGCATAAAAGTCAACAGTAATCGAACACAGCAGAATTACACACGATGACAAAATAAATCGTATCGAATTGTCGTTACATAAGCAATCGACTTCACGTATGTAACCTGCCTTATGCGTCGACGTTGCCGTGTGACATTGGCCTACATACACAGATAGTCTTGCAACACTGCCGAAGCGTACCACTCATCTTCAATCAACGTGTCACATGGCTATTTTTAATTTTCGCTAACAACTTTTATTGTCTGTGACATTATTGGTGTGTAGTAATTTTTGTTTGGATAATGTCGGTTGTAGTAAAATTTAAGCCACAGTTTGCGAAATGTTTCTTGTGTAGTTTTTCAGATATTGCAATAAAAACTGTTTATCAAATAGTCTTCAAAAGACCAGTGCATGCTATTTGAACACCCCTATCTACTACTGCTCTATTTCCTTAAATTATAATCGCATCGTTTCCTCATATATGTACATTCCATTTCCCAAAAAAATTCTGTCCCGCTAATTCCCTCCTAATTTAACCGATGACATGACATACTCGTATAAAATACCGGTTTCCACATTGAATGATTACTAAAAATGACGTATAGGCACATGGCTATTTTTAATTTTCTCTAACAACTTTTATTGTCTGTGATATTATTGGTGTGTAGTAATTTTCTGATTGGATAATGTTCGTTATAGTAAAATTTAAACCACAGTTTTCGAAATGTTTCTTGTGTTATTTTTGCAGTGGTTTTTTTTTATTGCTTAGATGGATGGACGAGCTCACAGCCCACCTGGTGTTAAGTTGTTACTGGAGCCCATAGACATCTACAACGTGAATGCGCCACCCACTTCGAGATATAAGTTCTAAAATCTCAGTATAGTTACAATGGCTACCCCACCTTTCGAACTGAAACGCATTACTGCTTCACGGCGGAAATAGGCAGGGTGGTAGTACCTACCCGTGTGGTCTCCCAAGAGGTCCTACCACCAGTGATAAATTACAATAAAAATTTTGTATCGGTTAGTCTTCGGAACCCCTACCTGCGCATGCGTCTTAGCCACCTCTATCTAGTGCTCCATTTCCTTAACTTATAACATCCTTTCCTCTTATACATTCTATTTCCCTAAAAGAAAGCTGCCCCTCAAAATTTCCTCCTAATTTAACCGATGACATGACATATAAAATACCTCTTTCCAGATTGAATGACTAGTAAAAATGACGTATAGAGCGTATGGTAAGCCCACGCGGGTAAAAACCACCATCATACCAGTTTCCACAATGACGTTTGTGTGCTTACACTGTTTTTTTTACTTTCCATCTCAATTTAGGCGCCAGTCGGCTATTTCATCAACAAACTCCAATACTTGAAACCAGGTAAAACAAAATACTCTCATGCCATAAAAATCAACGGTCATATGTCAATTATCCCACGAGGAATATCACTGTCTCAAACAAAAGGAAAAACCAGTGCTACGCGTCAAAATTAGTCGTTAAGTCACCACAGTCTTCAATCATCCCGTCATTTGGACGTTTTTAATATTACCTTACGTCCTCATTCTGGCCGTGACATTATTATTTTGAAGTTTAAAGCTCGTTATTGCTTGTAATTAGCTTTTGAACTGTCGGTTCGTAGCGACACCCACAATGTTATTTAGATAAAACACTACTTAATTAATGTTTAATATACTATGTAATCATCGCTTAAGACGCGATAACATATTTCGTATAATGAATGTGTTGCAATTTGACAGCGGCTTGGCTGAGCTCCTAACGTACTGGTTGCAAATTCGTCTCTCTTTTTCTGGTCCGGGACCCAACCAGATTCCCACGCCTGGGAGACGTGCGAGTTGTATGCGGCTCTATGGCCAAAGGAGTAAAAAGCCTATCCACTAAAAGATCGTAAGCTGATCTCTCTAAAAAGTTTTTCAAGGCTTCTTTTGTCTGCTGCTTCCATGAACTTACCATACATTCGGTGGAAATTATTTCATTACCATTAATATAATGCAGGTTTCGACTCGATACGTCAACGTGGATGACTGCATTTATGTTATGGTGTCTATGGACTTTGAGAACCATTTAATTCCAGGTTAATTTAAGAAAAAAATTGTGTAAAAAAATAACACCCGCCAAATTTTCAAATTTCAGTAATTACCGGTGGTGACGTATTTCGAATTCCGGTTTGAAGTCTTCACCTCAAAACGGAAGGTAATCATCAAGTTGTGACGTAGACTTCACATGGGTTTCACTACAGGCTCCAGTAATCAAGGACACCTTATAGAACATAACCCGCTGATTCATTAAGAGCATTACACAAAATAGAAGCATATTGTTGTTCGAATCATCATTCCCAATAGCAAGATCGTCGGAATTACTTTAATTCTTTTTCAGAACCGGTACCGAAATACTCATATACAATATATTTTACTTCGCTTTTTTAAAACGACAATAATTATCCAGTTTTAAATGACACATCCACATATTAACTTCGCAATCTCCGGGATACGAACCCGGAGCGTCAACAGCCTTGAAGTCAACATAAGCACGTCATTACTTTTTGTCTCGGTGATTTCTGAACTAAGATCCCTATGAATGAATACGTATAAAAAATCAATGACTAAACTTCTAAAAACTGTGACGTGTTAATAAATATTGTATAGGTCACTTATCATTACCACAGCAGACAGTTGATTCTCGTGGACGTTTGAACAATGACGTCATAGTTCTACAGAAAAATATCATTAATGAATAACGTAATTATTTTAATGTTTCATCTTCCCGTAATAAATAATTAGTTTTGTCGCTCTCTATACTACCAGCCGATGTATTACTAGCCAACGAATGCTTTGTCACATTCATATTAGCAGAAGTAGTCAGCGTCACCCGGTAAGCCCTTTACTATGATAGAAGTCTTATATGTTAACCTGTGAACTATTTTTGTGTGAAATTTCATCCAAATCCGTACAACATGTATAAATTAACATTTGATTAACAAGTATACAAAGTTTTACAAATATATTAGGATAGTATAAATTCAGTTTTTCATTGCTTACACGGGTGAACGATTTCACGACCTACTTGGTGTTAAGCGGTCGTCAGAGCCCATAGACTTGACTTTAAGTCCCAGAGTCCCAGAGCCTTTAGTACAATAGCTGCCCTGCCCTTCAAACCGAAACACATTACTGCTTCGCTTCGGAAACAAATTAGAATTTAACTATACTGACAACTTAGAACTTATATCTCAAGGTGGGTGGCGCATTTACATTGTAGATGTCCATGGGCTCCAGTAACTGATACCACAGTATTATTTACTCGTAAAGATAGTTTTGATAGCTCGTACAGTAGCGGTAATGTGAAAAAGAGGCGTCCTAAAAAGACTTGGATGACCTATGTAAAAGAAGAAGACACGTACGGGCCCACGTCCTTATCATCATACGACTCTGCGATAAATAATGAAACAGAAATTTGTTTGTAGCAGTAGAAAGAGCGGTAATGCGCTCATACTGAATTATTTACAAGATGAATAACAGTATTACAAACAGACATAAAAACGCGTTATTGTCACAAGCAGGTACGACGCAAAATGAAACGAAAAAAAATTAAGACCCTTCTTAACGAAATAGATGTCTGAAATAATTAAAAAGACGGAAAAAATTATGTTTCCTAAAAAGTAGGGATAATGAAATACGATCCTTTTTTTTTTGAAATAATTATTTGATTCGTCATAGCAAACGTCACCGCAGGGAATTGAATGGGGAAATCCAAATAAGAATAAACCATAACGGAGATGGGAGACAAGTTTTTTGCAGAGGAAAATGACTTTTATCGTAACTACTTTACATTCAAATCAACTTAGCATTGAGATTAAAGACTGATATTGTATTTCCTTCATTGAGCCAAAGCTACGAATACAGCGGGCCACATCTTGCAATGTTTTCTTAAGAATAATCGTGTTCATCCAATGACAGAAATCTATACTAATATATAAATCTACAGTGGTTTTTACGGATGTTCCGTTATAACTATTGAACCATGCATCCGATTGACTTGAAACTTGGTATCCATGTAGAAAATACATATACTTAATGGATAGGCTAATATTTATATGAGTGTTGGACTCCCTAATAATAATGACAATAAATAATAATGTTAATTTTAAAGGCCCATCGAAGCGGGCGAGTATGGCTAGTTAGACTATAAAACAATGTAAAAATATGATACTCGTAAAAGCCATCATATTTACAACTAAAATACATTACAATAACTACATATTCATGATTCGTGTTTGCTTAAAACATTTAATACTGTTAAACACCGCTGTCAGAATGACTCCGTCTGAGACAAGATAATTCGGAACACTCATAGTTTGGATATGTTAACTATATAGTATTAAGTTAGAAACGGTTTGTGGTGATCGTTCTTAACTAGTATTTAAAAATCTTCAACTAATTTTGTTTTAAAAGAGAATATCGAATTTGACCTTTAAGCATAACATGCGACTGTGGAAGACTTCTGACTTTTTAGAAATACACATAGTAATTTGTTATTTTCCTCGTTTTATCTTTAACTTTTGGGTGTTTTTTTGCTCAATTATCGGGAGTTTTGGGAATTTACTATACATTGTAGACATTGTCAAAAAACATTGCTTAGGTAACGAATAAAAAATGTAATGAAACAATAATAAACTTTTTAAATATAATACATACATGTAGACACTTTTACATTATGGAATTGTTTTAGTTCGAAGAAAATCAATTTTGAAATAAAATAACAAAACTTTTTACGCCAAATTAAGTAATGAAGACACAATTAACAAAAAACTAACAAATTTAGAAAGACAACGATCATACAGCTGCTTCATAAAATTTTAATATCTTGTCTCTCCAAAAGCACACAGCAATGTAGTGTCGATTCTTAATTAAAACAATTAAAAACAATAAGGACTTTTTCATTTATGTTTTGTTTCCGTAAGAAATCCGTTTTTAGCGAAACTCTATTACCGTCTTCCTATTTGGGTTTAATGTGGGTTCAATGACCTACCAAAGGCTTGTATTTCCTTCTACGCTACCGTGACATCACTTGAAATCCACAATATGTAATACATACAAGTCTCTTCAGGTCATGATGTAAGGAACAACTTAGGTTTATTTTTATAAAAATAATACTTTTACAATTCTATTTCGAGACTTTATTGAATTGGACATGTAATTTATTAAATGAATACTTAATTGTTCTACATATTATACAAAAAAAACAAAATGTGTGCAATTCACAGGTGGTAGAAGTGAAACCTTCCAAAATTAAAATACAATTATCCTAAACGTCTTAAGTATATGTAAAATTTTGTCATTAGTAAATAATTGTAAGGTAGCGCGCTCTGTGAATTGATATTTTAATTTCACGTATAATCCTAAATTAAAATTCACTACAAGAGCTTTTTTTTTTTTTTTTTTTTTTTTTTTTTTATGATTGAAAGTTTACTGGTGGCCCGAAAGCCTTTCCAGTTTCACCAGGACAGGTGGGCGAGCAAAGGCTCAGCCAAGAGGGGTGAGATTTGCTAACAACTGCCCGAGCGCCTCTGAAGGAGACCTAACAACTCAAGAGCAATTGTTTCGCGAATGAATCTACTACCGGATCGGAATCGCGACCCGCTGAGAAGATCCGGCGAGAAACTCAGCGGGCTGATGCATGGGTTAGGTTGCACGTCGACCTCTTTGTCGAGTTCGACGAGTACGGTTACCGGGGTCCCTAAGCCTGCCCCTGTTATTAGAGCTGAAGGCATCTAATGCAAAGGTTATTGGATCTGATGGATCCGTAAGGACGTGTCTAGGGCGTCGACGGTGACTGGCTCCTGCATGATCAGGATTCGGGGAGTAGTCAGCGGCGGTAACGATAAGGCGATTATCATGACGCATAGCCTTATCGAAGTATCGTTCCGACGCTGACTTCATGTATTTCCGAATTGATTCGAGGCCCAGGTCGTCGTGTAGGTCAACGTTCCTCACGAACCACGGAGCCCCGACAGCTAACCTGCAAAAGCGGGATTGTAGGGATTGGAGGGTGTCTATGTGTGTGCGGGCCGCGTGAGCGAACACCACACTCGCGTAAGTCATGACGGGCCTTATGCAAGTTTTGTAAAGTGTCACCTTGTTCCGAAGGGACATTTTACTCCGCTTACAGATCATGGGGTAGAGTCTACCGAGAATAAACGCGGCACGGTCACGGACTGATTTTATATGGGGGCGGAATGTCATCGATGCATCCAGGGTAACGCCCAGGTACTTGACCTTCCTGGCCCAGGGTATGGGTTGTCTAAAGAGAGTAATCGGGGGTGTGAGATTCCTCCTCCTAATCCGGGAGGAAATCCGTGTGGAGCTTCCCCTCTGAAATAGCACCGCAGTACTTTTCGCTGGGTTGATGTCTATGCGCCATTTTCGGAACCACTGTCCTAGGGCTAGGGCTGCGCTCTGAAGCTTCTTCGCGATTAGGGACTTATTTCTACTAGAATAGTAAACAGTCGTGTCGTCGGCGAATAAAGCTAAATGGGTCGGCGGCGACCGGGGAATATCGTTGACGAATAAGCTAAATAGGAGGGGTGAGAGGACAGAGCCTTGCGGGACTCCAGCTGTGAGAGGTCGTGGGGAGGAGCGGGTTCCCTCGACTCGATATCGAAAAGAGCGGTTCGACAAGAAGTCCCGTATGATGAGCACGAGACTATCCGGCACGCCCATGTTGAATAGTTTGAAAATCAAACCATTGTGCCAGACTTTGTCGAACGCTTTTGCGACGTCGAAGAAGAGAGCTCCCGTGTATAACGGTTTTGGTCGATTAAGCCCCACAAGAATGTGCTCCGTGAGGCGGTGCACCTGTTGAACGCATGAGTGATTTGTACGGAATCCGAATTGTTCATCGATAAGAATGCCCTTGGATGAGACGAAGTCTCTGAGGCGTTTGTAGAGCAGACGCTCATACAGTTTGCCTAGAGACATGAGGAGGCTAATCGGGCGGTAGCTCGTCGGATCATTTTTTGGTTTACCGGGTTTATGTATGCCGATAACGTCCGCTTCTTTCCACACCGCGGGAAAGATACAGTTCGCCATAGCGGCATTGAAAATAGATGCCAACATCACGATGAGTTGGACGGGTAGAAGTTTAATAACGCGGTTGGATATACCGTCGGAACCGGGAGCCTTGCGAGGACGTAGGTCTTTGATCAAGTCTTTAACTTCCATCGGGGTGACGGGTGGTAACGCATCCGAGGGTGGCAAGGAGACTCTGCGTTCTACCTCACTGTCTACTAATTCTACATGAACAGGGTCCACGGATTGAGTGCTGGGCGTGCACTGGGTTTGCAATGTATCGGCCAGCAGCTCTGCTTTTTCGTCATCATCGAACGCCGCGAGTCGGCCTGAGGGGCCTACGAGGGGGGGCATAGTTACTACCGTATCCGATTTGAGAGTACGAGCTAAGCGGTAGTAAGACCTTTGGGAGGGCGCGAGTCCTTCTAAGAAATCAGACCATCTGGCATCTCGGACTTCGGCGATGCGAGACTTTACGTCGCGTTGTAAGGCACGCATTCGAATACGATTTTCCGCGGTAGGATACCTGTCGTAGGCGCGTATCGAGGCGTTCTTAGCTCTAAGGAGCACCCTAATATCGTCGGGCAACCCGAAGCGGTAAAGGAAGTCCTCCGCTACAACTTGTTTCGATGACCTATCTAATGTCGAGGTGATGTGTGACGTTAAGATGTCTATGGCTTCAGCGGTATCCTGAGGAGACGGGATAGAGTCCGGGTTAAACGGGAGCGATGGTGGATCAGATTCAGCCAGGCTGATGCCCAGCGTGTGCCAATCCACCACAGTCCTCGTGGCGGGAACGGAATCGGGAGCGCGACCGAGCTTCATAACGACGGGACGGTGGTCTGAATCTAACTCTGAAACTACTTCGATCGAGTGTAAGCGCAGAGTTACGTTTTTTAATAACGCTATGTCGAGTATATCCGGGCGATGCGCGATATTTAGCGGGTAGTGAGTCGGGGTTAGCGGAGCGACGATATCGAAGGCGAGATCATCGACTAACGCGTCAAGCCGCCTGCCATTCGGGGTTGTGGTGTGTGAGTTCCACCTGATGTGTTTACAATTTAGGTCGCCCGCCAGAATGACAGAGCTCCCCATACCGAGCAGCGCCTCGATATCACTGCTTAGAACGATCTTATCCGGTGGAAGATAAACGGACGCGATAACGATCGGCGCGTGTCCCGTCAGTGAGATTCGGCACACTGATGCTTCGATATTAGTGAGCGCGGGAGGATCGAGCGGGACGCAATGCAGGGCTCTTCTATAGTAAATGACGGTACCACCACCACGGGCAGAGAGCCTGTCGTTCCTGACCATGTTATAGTTCGCGATTTTAGGGTCACGGCGCGCGGGCTTAAGTAGGGTCTCCTGCACTAAAAAGATATCAATTTGGTGGTCACGCAAAAAGTCAGAAACCTGATCACGTTGATTTGCGAGACCGTAAGCGTTAAAAAATCCTATCGTTACGGATAGGGGCTTTATTCTACTTATATACGCCATTGATTACCGGCGGAGTGAGGGGAGGACGTACGTATTTAATGACGCGTATACGTCGGCGTATTCCTGCACAACGGCGATAAAGTGTTGTGCAGTGGAGGCAGCGCGAATGGCGTCGCCCAAAGCGTTAACGCGCTCAAAGTTGATCGACTGAAAGAAGTCGATCGCTAAAGCGAGATTGTCGGACGCGGTCGGAGGGCAAGTCGCGGGAGAGGGACGAGTCGCGGGGGCGGGACGAATCGCGGAGGAGGGAGTTGTAGCCGTGTTCGTGTACGGCAGCGGTTTTGCCCAGGCCGAGACACTGGGCACCGCCGCCGGAACGAACGCTGGCTTAGCCTGCGACGCAGAGGGTGCCGAGGCTTTGATGTCTGGGCCGGAAGCTCGGAGGCGGTTTTGGCGGGCGACGCGGCGATTTATTTTAGGGGCTCGGGGGCAACCACGGTAATTCGCGGGGTGACCCTGTGTTCGACACAGGACGCAGCTAGGCGGTTCCGTCGCGGTTTTTTGGTCGCGAGCGCAGAGGGCCGTGGCGTGATCGCCCAAACACTTAACACATCGAGGGCGCGCGTGACAGTTACGGGAAGAGTGCCCGTACAATTGACAGTTATGGCACTGGCTAGGAGTGCCTTTTTTATGGGGGGCTTCGACAGCGATACCAGAGAGCCTACAGACGGTCTGTGTGTTAAAGATTTTCTTACCCTCGGGGGTAGGCTGGAGAGCGACTAGAACCATATTATATGGCTCCCTACCGCGACCGGTGTGCATACGGTGCACAGAATTCACTGGTAGGCCTTGTTCTAACAGGTCGGCTTTTACGAGCTCTACATCTAACTCTTTAGGGATTCCGCGTATTACAACGCGGAGTTCGCGCTCCTCCTGGAGCGTATACGTATGGAAACTTATACGCTCCTTACGGAGGTAAGAAGAGAGGGCCCTATGGTCGTCGGGTGTTTGAACCTTAATTTGAATGCCGTTCGCGAGGTTACGGGCATTCGTGAAATTTATATTTTTGGCCTTAAGGGCCAGGCAAACTCGATCCCAAGCTGCCTTCTCCTGAAGGATAACCGGGGGAGGGGTCTGGGTTTTATTTTGTGCCACCGGACGCGGCGATGGAGTGGCACGGGCTGGGGGCGCAACGGGAGTCTGAGGGCGGGGGCGCGACGCGTTCACGGCTTTGCTAATTTTAGCGGCCGCGGGAGCTCGAGACTCCGCGGCACGCTTCTTACCCTTCTGTACCAGGGTGAATCCATCCGTCGATGAGGCGGGGGCGAGGTCGACCTCCATGTCCGAGTCAGAGTCGGAGCACGAGGAGGCGGGTGCAGGCGACCTACGAGCAAGTGTAGGTGTTTTAGAGGGCGCGACGGAGGCCGCGGATGATCGCTCAGCTGAAACGATGGTCACGGCGGACGACGCAGCAGCTTTTCTCGCCAGTATAGGCGACACGGGAGCGGCAGGCACGACAGAGGCTGCGGTGCTCAATGCAGAAGCTCTGCACGCAGGTACAGGCGACGCAGGAGCAGCGAGCGCGGCGGAGTCCTTGAGAGGGCTCGCAGTGTGATTGGCCTTGAAGGCCAAAAACTCCGAGGCGAGCTGTGGGTGGCGAAGTCGGAGGAATTCCGCGAATACAGCGTCCATGATCGATCGCTGAGTACCCAGGTGGGGCGGCCCCGGGTCTTGAAAACACTCGCCTTGCGGCGAGGCCCCAACTTCTCGGACCTGAGCGTTTCTATTGAACACAGGTGGCAATGCGGCGCGATTACTACAGGACAAAGAAAAAGCACAACAAAACAGAAATTACGAAAAGAAACAAAACAAATAAATACTTGCAGGAAACCACTTTGTCGGCAGATGTACCACGAACACAGAAACAACAAAAGGAAACAAAACAAATAAAAACTTCCAGAAAGAGCACTTAGTCGGCAGATGTACCACAAACACAGGCCGCGCGAACAATGGCCGGGCTAACAAAAGCCGGGCGAACAAAGACCGGGCGATCGAGTGGACGATGAGCACGTCCGCACGTGACGGGTGCCTCTATCGGAATGACTACAAGAGCTATCATACACACGTTAGTATTAAAAAATCTCACAGATGGCGCTGTATTAAATAGTATGTATATTTCTGTCTCATTCTTTGCTGGCTTCATCCTACACATTTTTGTATTTGTGTCTCTTACCTGTCGTTTTTTCCGTTGCATCCGGTTTGAAATCACAACGATTCTAAAGAAGTTTTCACTTCAAAAATAAATTTAAAAGTGAAATAGCAAGGAAACAAAAAAGGACAAACGCTGATTGATATTGTGTAATCTAATCGATTTACATTTGAAATGTATGCAGTTATGCAGAATTTATTTAACAAATGACCATTTCTCAAAAGTAAAATGTATATTTTATGTTGTTTTTATTTACAAATTTTGTTTTTAAAACCAGATAAATCGTGAGCTGTTCTGACCAATCCACACGTACTAAAATGAAAGGTGTGTTAATAATGCCTTTATGCCCCATAATCATTCATCAAAATTGGTGATAGTAATTCACACTACAATATCGATTTTGAAATTCGAAAAATATAATAATGATAAATCGAATTTGTGAATACTAGAAATACTCAGTTTTGCAATTTAGTCCGTGTTATGTAAGTTTCTCAAATGTATTACCAAACATTCCGACCAGGGTCTTCTAGATATTTTTTAGCATAAGTAAAACAGCGCACGACCCACCTGATTTTAATTCATAATTGGAGTCATAGCGTTTGTCGTGTAGAATTTTATGACATTTAAATATACATGACGTATATTTATAGCTGAAATGTTAATAATATTTCCAAAATATATGCTTATAGATGTTTCTCATCTCCCAAACGAAGTAAAACGAAGAAAAATCTCCATCCTGTTTTTTTGTTGTTATATTCTTACAGGTTAAGGTCGAAGTCCGGTTCATTTTTTATCGATTATCTTGATTCGATCTCTTGTTATCGATTTATTCGATACCCGCCCTAATAAAGCGCAGATCTGGATAAAGAATTCGACGGAATTGTTGCATACTTTTAACTGTAGGATGTTTTGGTCATTAAGGATATTTATAAAAAAAAAATACTAGGCGAACATTAAGCAAGCATTTTAATATTAGTTTAATTGTTTTTCTGCCTGGCATAACCAATAAGTGTACAAATGTATGTATGCACAAAATTCCAATGCAAAATAGTCTAATTTCGAATTAAATTTGATATTCAAAATGGCCGTTTAACATGCATTCCACATAATATTATTATAAACATTTACACAATATATTTATCCTTGTCAATGCGTAGCCGAATGATTACCAGGAGCGGTACACGTATAAAAACCTATTAATTTAAACACGATCCCGAACCAAATAAATCGATTCGTTTCGATTATTTGAATCGAAAACTGAAAAGAAATAAAAAAAGAACATCATTTCGTAATTTTGATTTGCATTGGCTTGATTTGCGATGCAAAGACTTTATTGCAGATAAAGTTCTTGATTACCGATTTTTATTTTTTTTCAATGAAATTTGCATAGGTATTGATGGTGTACAATTAAACAAAGTTTATAAGTAATTTTTTTATTGCTAAGATGTCTCCGCGAGCTCACAGCCCACCTGGTGTTAAGTGGTTACTGGAGCCCATAGACGTCTACAACGTAAATGCCACCACCGACTTTGAGATATGAGTTCTAAGCTCTCAGTATAGTTACCACGGCTGCCCCACCCTTCAAACCGAAACGCATTACTGCTTCACGGCAGAAATAGGCAAGGTGGTGGTACCTAACCGTGCCGACTCACAAGAGGTCCTACCACCAGTAATTACGCAAATTATAATTTTTCAAAATTCCCGGATTGAAAGCGCTAAAGCCAAATTTGTGCTACTCTCACAGACACTGTACTAGGTCCATAAGCATCGCAAACTGTTTTTCGCGGTTTGCGTTGTATTTTTACCTTTTTGTAGTAAAAATTTAAAATGTATCAAATTTCTTCATTAGATTCACTCACTAGAAACGAGTAAATTACGCGCTAAGAGAAATCAAAGAAAAAAAAACGCAAGCTTTTTTATTACTATTGTCTAGAGTAGACTGACATGCCTATCTGATAGTAAGGGACTATCGTTGCCTATGAACACCAGTAATGTCAAAGACAGAGCTAGATTGTCGTCAAACCGTAAAGCTTGGAACAGAAGAGAGCTATTCTCTACTAAATTTAATTTTAAGATTATATATAACATAGTATTAATAAAATACCGAGTAGTACGGCAGTAAGTAGGTAGTACAGTAGGAAGGTAAGTGACAAAATCTCTGTAAACGCACTATGGATTAAAAACAGCAGCTACCTAACTTCCAGGTATTACAGATGAACCCTCCGCCTGTGGCGACTAGAGCAGTTTTGAAAACAGTAAATAAATATTCTTAATTCTAGAACTAGAATCTCATCTACCAGAAATCGGCTCAGAAGATCAAACTTTAAAAATGTCCACAGAA
Source organism: Bombyx mori (assembly GCF_030269925.1). Lineage (NCBI taxonomy): Eukaryota > Metazoa > Arthropoda > Insecta > Lepidoptera > Bombycidae > Bombyx > Bombyx mori. The sequence goes on from NC_085111.1 coordinate 14,953,062, forward strand.
ATGAATACATTTATGACTTGCTAAAATTATAGGAAGCAAAAATGAATCCCGTTATTTCTTAATAAATGTTCATTATTTTTAAAACAGGCCGCGTTGCGTGAATAAATCGTTCGAGGCGGCGTGACTTCGTAAAATATATAAATCAATAACGATGCAAATATGTTATATTTGTAACATCGCTTCCGCAAATCATCTATCTTCTTCTGAAAAGAAGGCACTCAGGGTTGCTCCTTAAGAATATATGTATTATAGCACAAAATTGTACTCAAATTTACTGTTATAATCAATAGAATTTTTACTTATCTATATTGCATTTTGATGAATCTATTAGACCACCTTCCAGCCACTATGTACGTCATCATCTTGACAATCTCTTAACAATATATTTTATCATAATTTAACCTTGCTTACGTTGAAGAATGAATTACTTAGAATGCTAGTATCTTCCAAAATATTGTTAACTAATATATACTACATATTTTTAAATGATAATTAATTTATTACATAAATTAATATTATGAAAGCAGTCTTAGTGGTTCCATAAGCGATATATATACATATTATGTATGTAGTAGTCACTGTTGGGAATGGTTAAATTCAATATCTGTGAAGTTTGAGAAAATTTGAGTATCAGCCTCCAAATTCCCGAACCAAGCACAAAAGGTACAACTTGGGTCCATAACATTTAAGTAAATTATTTTTGCATTTGAAAATCGACTTCAAATATTGACCAAGATTATCAGGCTACAATTATTATGAAGCCAATATGAACCCTTTCCTGTAAAAATATAGTTATGCAGCTTCTTACCAGATTATTTTAATTTTAATGTACATTTTTTAAGAAAAAATCGAAAATATCAATGAATTGAATAGACAAAAAATTAGATATTTTATTTTGTAGTATAAATAATTAATTAATTCCTACGCGCTAACCCTACAGCCAATTTCGTTACAGGCGCAAGAACTCGCACAAATTGCCGACAAGTTCTTAGAAATGCGAAAGTTAGCCCGAAACACGTAACGAAAGTACATTTTATTTCATAATTTAATACAATATAAATATTCATTTATTAGTGACGTGAAATAATGTATCGGTCAGTAAATTTCGTGGACTAGTTAGTACGTGCAGCCTAAGCTTTATGAATATTTGAATAATCATGATCTCCGAGCGAAATTAAATAATTATGTAATTGCAATAGTTTATTTTTCTAAAAGAATTCCTGTGATCATGCAAATGTTTATAGTTTTCATGACGTAGATTTAAAATTGAAAAATTTTAATAATTATAATTAGTAATAAATTAAAATTTGGAAATTTTAATATAAATTTAAAAGTTAGATGCAATGGAGTAGAAATTTCGTTTAGGAGCGGAAATCCTTATTGTTCCAGAGTTAAAACTACTGTTAATTATCTTGTTGAAATTGTACTGCGTACTTAATCATTTTCGTGTAGTACGCATTTTTTTAAAGACATATTTTATGTAAACTTTGAGTACCACTGGCACCGTTCGACCACTCAGTGAGACAGTCGCAAGACGAAGATAAAAGATAGCATTTACAATAATGTAAGCACTTCATTACTGTAAAGATGGCACCAACATAATCTTCCTATCTAGCACACATAACGGTTTAAGGTTAATTTGGGAGACAAATAACTCTTTCAATACGTGGGAGGTGTATTGGTGAATCTCGACAACATTAACGGTGCCAGGATGCTCACTTTTAATGTGCTAAATTTAAGGGTGCTTTTCGCTTGAGATCGTTTATAATTTAACAGATGTTTGTTTATTTATAAGGAAACGTAGTGTTGGGTTACAAGGGTGTCGTGACTGCTGATATTATATCGATTACCGTTAAGTTCGGTGGCATTCAGGTGGTCAGACTCTTACCATATAACGAGACAATATAAAAGGTAAGGTGACGTGTAAATATTTAATCTAAATTCCATTGGAAATCGTGTGAGACTTGTTGCGCTGGTCAGTCGTTGCGTGAGAGGACACAGGTTCGAGTCCAAGCTAGTCATTCTTACAATAAATTTAGAAATCTCGGCACTTTTTGGTGTTACTATGTCGCTATATGTGCTAATATGTAGGTAATGCGAATTAAATTGACTCAACGAAATTAAATTGAGTCCGCACGGGTAGGTACCACCACCCTGCCTATTTCTACCCCGCAGCATTAATGCGTTGTAAAGGGGGGGGGCAGCCGTTGTAACTATACTGGGACCTTAGAACCTATATCTCAAAGTAGGTGACGGCATTTACCTTGTAGATGTCTATGGGCTCCGGGAACCGCTTAACACCATGTGGGTTGTGAGCTTGCCCACGCACATAAGTAATAAAAAAAAAATTAACTTACCGTCAAAGGTCATATTAACACACTTGTTTCATTTTAGAATAGTAAACATATATTTTCGAAACAGAAACATTTCTAAGAAGTTCTGGAACAGACTTAGCGTGATTATTAAATTTATTAATTAATTAAGCGACAACAAAACTATTTGGGTAATATTAAGTCTGGAGTTATTATCTTATTCTCACATCACCTTGTGCATTAAAAATCAATGTATCAAATACAGACATTTAGTTGTAGACTTATTAAAACATCTTTTACGATTTGAGCTCGGGTTTATTATTTTACAAAAATCGAAATTTTGAAAATTATTTATACAGATTTTACGGTATCCAATAACATATTAAAAGTTGATGTATACGATTACGATTTTGGCGTCCCTAACTACGACAATTATAATTAAATATTTATTATATTCAAAACATAAGAAATACAACACTATTTGGTTGAAATCGCTGGAACAATACATATTATGTTTACCCACTATTCATGGTTGATGGTATTATATATACTATAATTATACAACTCTTACATTAATCAATGCTAACACTATTTTCATAAGACTCCCCGGGAGAAGTGGCGATTGCTCGTGGGGCACATAACATCTGCCCACAGCAATGATAATGAATACCACGGCCGCTCTGACAAGAGTGATACGACAAAGAAAAAAATACTATTTTTTCTTATTGACCTATTGATGACCATTACCCAAAACATCCCAAAGGGTCAAAGTGCCCTTGAAACTCCAAAGAGTCTTTACGTTACCCATAAAATCATCCAATACATTACAATTGAGCATTAAAACAATTTTAACTGCCATCGGTCACTGCTTAAGTGGGCCATACCTCCCGGAGTCGGCGGATTTTGGCTAAAACAAATTACATCACAAGTGCCAATGCACTTCGATAAATGTTTCGAACAAAACGAATACCCGAAAATGTACTTTAATGCAATGACAAACAGCCCTCGGTAAGTCGTTGTGAGCATCACCAATATAAACAAGCATGAGTTACGTTGATTTGCCGTTATATTTACGTACTTAATTAAGACTTTAATTGTCTCAAGGTGATCACTGAACTCTAGACGGTCTATGACAGCAGATTCACTCATGTATCGCTTTGAAAAAAATAATGCAAATAATTGCAAACCAATCATTTATCGCTTTAAAAAAAAAATTGCAACACAAACAACCCGCCTAAATTTGAAGTCGGCGTGGTCCAAAAGATAAGCCGAGCGGGAAGGTCGTATCGAGCGATACGATTGTGCCGATATTAGCTTCGCAGGCAGGTACTCATATTTTCCAATAAAATTGGAAATTTGGAACCTTTGGGTCTGCGGAGGGACTTCGGTTCCCTCTGTATTTTGTACCGTATGTTCCATGCGGAGTGCTCTGAGGAATTGTTGGAGATGATACCGGCATCTCATTTTTACCATCGCACCGCCCGCCATCGGAGTAGAGTTCATCCATACTACCTGGAGCCACTGCGGTCATCGACAGTTCGTTTCCAGAGGTTTTTTTTTTGCTACGTACCATCCGGCTATGGAATGAGCTCCCCTCCACGGTGTTTCCTGAGCGCTATTACATGTCCTTCTTTAAAAGAGGCTTGTGGAGATTATTAAGCGGTAGGCAGCGGCTTGGCTCTGCCCCTGGCATTGCTGAAGTCCATGGGCGACGGTAACCACTCACCACTCACTTCACGAATTACTTCCACGGTAAAGGAATAATAAGAACGTGTATTAAATATTACATCTAAAAGAAATTTTAAATTACGTCATTACTGGTGGTTGGGTATTTGTACCCTTCTGTATTTTTGGCTCTCAAACCGAAACGCATCATTACTTCACGTATTTCAGTTTGAACTGTGGGCCAGCTGTAGTACTGTAAAACTGATACTTCGAACTCTAATCTCAAAGTATGTGGCTGCATTTACATTATTTATATTTATACACACACAAAGCCCCCAATACAAAGATTGTGCTCGTATACCCACCCAAGCAGTATAAAATAATAATAATAATAAAATGCCAAAACGCATAAAAAAGCTACTGACCCCAACCGGGAATCGAACCAGGGTCCCGAGGTATAGTAACCAAGGTGGTTAGCCTCTAGACCAACTAGGTGTTCGATTACTCGCAAAACATTCCCTTCTGTGCCAAGAAACTAATAAACTAAGTCATGTTATGTAATTAGGTAAGGCGCATCTAGCATTAAAGTGCGAACACGGAGAAAGCACGGAAGCAGCTACATCCTCGATGCTCGGTTTTTTTAATTACATAGACCTTTTTAATTACAACGCGAATACCGTAATCTGCCTTGAGACAATCTTCATTGTACGTATTACACAGCGGCCATGTTTCACGGCCGAAATACTCAAAATGGTAGTTATCAACGAGACCTTTTTTTTTAATGCTGGAGAATCCATTTACGGATACCCGGTCGAGGGGGGTAAGAGAACGGGTTATGTCGGACTCCGGCGCCTCCAGAGAAGAAGAGGGAGAAGAGGAAGACCGGGTTTCACCTCTTCTTCTTTAACTGTCCCCTTCACAATCATAAGCTAGACCGCGCGAGAGAGAGATGGGCAGACTTTTCATGATGCGCATGCAGTGTGACGTCACGCCACGCGCTTATTCACAAACACTACGCAAGCGCAACGTATGAATGTGTTGAACGCGACCTACATGGCAGGCGGAGAGAGGGGTGTAAGGTTTTTTTAGTTACGGAATTTCATGATTCGGTCGCCGCGCTCAAAGCCCGCGATAAAATCTATGCAATAGCTTAATAATGAAACTAAAAACTAAGTAAAGCAAGGACACCTGCAATACAGCCTACCTACCACCAGTCAAAAACCAGTTAATGATCCCCGTGTGGAGACCGCTGCTACTAATTCTGCCCTTGGTGCGCTTCCAATTCAATTATTTTTTTATTGCCCTTGTAAGCTGACTAGCGTATGATGACCTGATGGTGAGTGATTACCGTCGGCCATGGACGTCGGCAATGCCAGAGATAGAACCAACCTTCTGCCTACTCCACGAGCCACGTTTGAAGAAAGCCTCATTTCAGTTTCAAACTTATAATCAGTCGTCTTTACAAATTATTTCCATGTTTGTTTTTTAAATCTTCAGATTAACCGATCAAGTCACTCTTTCTCGGAGGTCATCGAACATCTCGTAGTCTCACCATAATCGGCAAATCTGTCGCACCGCCCGGGGCGCTGTATATATCAGACCAACTCGTAAATCACCCGGATGGTCCCGCTGCTGTAACGGGAACGAATTACCGGGAGACCAGTAGAACGTTAACGAGTATTTGTATTTCTTTACACAAATTTTCAACTGATTACTTGGAAAAAGGCACCTCGATCCCGCCAGCTAAATTTCATTTTATAGATTTCAAATATACAATTGGAAAGTGCATTTTCAATTTACAGGTTATGAGATCGATGAGTATTAGCGTCCATGATTGTTCTTCCTGAAAAACATTGTTTTTCTAATTTACAAAATATTATTCATTAAAAAAAAACTTATACTATTTTTATACAATATTTTGGATAGGAATTTTAAACCACAAGGAAACAGCCTATTTCTGCTGCGAAACAATCATACATTCAGTGTGCTAGTAAGAGTTTCTTAAAGTTCTCGATAGCGTAAAAGTTAACTCTATGCAGTTGGAACAGTGCCCCTAGCGGTAAACGTAGGCAAACGATCCCACTCCATACAAATTTAAGTTAACTTTTACGCTATCGAGAACGTCAAAAAACTCGCACGAAGCACACAGGTTTAAAGGACAGGCATTATTGGATAAAATTAGACTTGAGTCTCAAGCCGAGTGGTGGCTCTGTGCAATCCATGGTCACTAATTACTTTACACCAAAGAGCCGTGCAATCGTTTACCCATCCATAAAAAACAATTAACACAATTAATTAATTTATTTATTTATTTATGTACACACAGAAAAAAAAGACATAGTACAGAGTAATAGGAAAATTATGTACAAAGGCACTGCTTATTTTTTTAAGAAATCTCTTCCAGCAGACCTGCGAGAGGATAATGAGAATAATAATAAAAAGTGATAAGTGTGTGTAGAACAAATAACACATAACTAAAACAACAAATACAACATGAGAATTATAGTAATGCACGTACACATACCAAATATTGTTAAACTTGAGTACAAAATATTATAAGTAACACAGTAACACTCGTATATACGAAGAGTATAGAACCATGATCATTCGGTTGATGACAGATAAAATTGTTTGACCTTGTATTTAAAAACAGAAACAGAAACAAATTCAAAAAATTATATAAAACATTTATAGATATTAAAGTGAACTAAATATAAGTATATAAAAAACTAGCCGCAAGTTGAGACGACCGAGCTTTAAGTCCACACCACAACATTAATTTGTCAAGTTAAATGTGATTATTGTATTTAGAAAGCAAGAGGTTCCAGATAGTTATCTGTTAATGTAATTACTCAGAAATCTAAACGAAATATGTTCTGTGACTTTCCCTTCATTTTCTCTTGAGTTTTGCTATTAAATACGAGCTATTAAGTTTACCTTAGAACATGTTTTTTGTTGTAATTACAGGATCGTTAGTAACTTGAAGTTTTTTTTGTTTTGCTGTCACTACAAACACAATTTACAGAAAGTAAATTAGTGGTGGTAGACCTCTTGAGAGTCTGCGCGGGTAGGTACCACCGCCCTGCCTATTTCTGCCGTGAAGCAGTAATGCGTTTCGGTTTGAAGGGTGGAGCAGCCAGCCGCTGTAACTATACTGAAATCTTAGAACTTATATCTCAAGGTGGGTGGCGCATTTACGCTGTAGATGTCTGTGGGCTCCAGTAACCACTTAACACCAGGTGGGCTGTGAGCTCGTCCACCCACTTAAGCAATAAAAAAGAAAAAAGTAGTATATCTTATTGCACGCCGACCAAAAACACATAATGAAAATAGATTAAAAAGCTAAAAATGATTATCACAATAATATGTTTAGTGTAATTGTGTAATGTGACTCGGTAATGGATAATAAGTTAACGTTCTTCGAAGCCATTTGGTGCGCTTTTGATTTTTAAGACTTTCGAGAATTTTCTGTGCAGTTTTTTTTTTGCTTAGATGGGTGGACGAGCTCACAGCCCACCTGGTGGTAAGTGGTTACTGGAGCCCATAGACATCCACAACGTAAATGCGCCACCCACCTTGAGATACAAGTTCTAAGGTCTCAAGTATAGTTACAACGGCTGCCCCACCCTTCAAACCGAAACGCATTACTGCTTCACGGCAGAAATAGGCAGGGCGGTGGTACCCACCCGCGCGGACTCACAAGTGGTCCTACCACCAGTAGATTGATGAAAAATATTTACAAATTTTCGCTTCTCACTTTGTTTTTAACACTCTGGAATCCACTTTTAGTACATTAAACCTGGACTAAGAACATCCGGAACTCAATATAAAGCATTTCAAAGATATCTTAAGAGGAAAAAAGTCTCATGCTTAATACATTTATCAAAGCCAAAAAGATAAATTATGAGTATTATTACAAAAGTTATATCATACGTTTTTTAATGTATTAACCATAAGCTCAGTCCCGAAGGTGCATTCAGATAACGGACTTGATGTTTATGACCTACGTAATTTCTTTCGACATAATTAATATCCAGAGATGCAAAAATAGTGACCTTATTTCGGATACTGACTGGAGGCGTCTATTATTTTACCTTTTAAGATAAGTAGCTTAAGGCACATAAGTCAGGAAACATGTAAATGTTTATAGTCTATTACATTAAAAATTAATATAAGAGCCGAGATATCTGTGCCTGGTGGTAGGTCCTCTTGAGAATCCGCGCGGGTACGTGCCACCATTCTGCTTATTTCTGCCGTGAACCAGTAATGCGTTTCGGTTTGAAGGGTGGTGCAGCCGTTGTAACTATACCTGACACCTTAGAACTTGTGTCTCAAAGTGGGGGGCGCATTTACGTAGATGTCTATGGGCTCCAGTAACCACTTAACACCAGGTGGCCTGTGAGCTCGTCCACCCATGTAAGCTATAAAAAAATAAAAAAAATACTAATATCATAAATGCGGAAGATTGTATGTTTGGATTTCTCTTGCTAAACCACGCAATTGCATGAAGGAATTTATGTAAAATTTCGTGCAAAGATAGTTTGTAACGTCTATCTAAAATAATAAAAAACATACAAATATATAGACTACTTAACGAATGTTTTGAGCAAATTTCTGTTTCGAATAAGTAACTTATAAAATAAAATAAATTTATTTCTGGTTAAATGACTGATTGAAATACCTATTTTTATTTTATGATCGATAATCGTCTAAAGCTACCGGTTCGCCGTTCAATTTTTTCGTGGAATTGCTTCCGATAAAGGATTACTGTCAAATGTTTTTGATAAACTAGACGGGTGGGTGCCACTTAGCAAAATCGTCTCCGGACAGATTATATCAGATTGGAACTGACAACGGAGTATTTCGGTTTAAGATCGGTTAAGGTTTCGGTCAAACATTAACATTCCTTTTACTCGTTTTTTTTGGATAATAAATATTAAAAAATAAAAAAATTAAACCAAAAATTGTTACACATTTTGATTTATTTTACGCTGGTATAAAAGGTTACGATCTGGTGTTGATGGGACACCAGGTTATCAATCATTTCAAAGGGTACAGATCTAGAATTGGGAATAAGTGGTCTTCTTTATTGCACTACATTCTGTTCTATGATTTGTTTTTATTGCCCTTGTAGGCAGACGAGCATACGGCCCACCTGATGGTGAGTGGTTACCGTCGCCCATGGACTTCAGCAATGCCAGAGGCAGAGCCAATCCGCTGCCTACCAACTGACTGCTGACTCAGACTGCCAAACGACATTACTGTTTCCCCGCAGAAAAACATATGATAAACTTTTTTTTCTATTCCTTATAAGAATATATTATTTAAAAAAATGCCTGTCATTAAAATATCAAGCGTATTTCATTAAACAATTGAAAAGAAACGTCATATTTTCATTCAATCGAGCAATCACGTTCAGCTAAATTTCGGCAAAGTTTTCCTTGTTGCCACAAACGACGAATATGCCTCCATTAAAGCCCTAAAGCGTGACAAATGCATAACTCGAAACGAACGAACCTAAAGATAATGTTTTCTGAATTCGGCATAATATATTTATTCGAATCAGATTTGTACGTTCTTAAATTGGGGGCAATTTTAAATCGTATTTTTTTTTCATCCTAAATTGATGATACTGGCAATGCAATTTTCGTATAATAAATTTTCTTCAAAGCTAAATGTATCGTGAATTTCGCAGTGGTTATTTACAAATGTCGAACTTATCAATATTAAGAATATGACTTATCTTCCATTAGGCATGTTACATTTTGGAACGAAGTTCCTTATCGCGCGTTGTGAAAGGGGGCTAGACGGAAAAAATTCTTACGAAAAGTTGTCACGACACTTTTTAGATCCGTCATACTGACCAATCAACGTGTAGGCGCTTATCGCGTGACATTGCTCGTATCCGATTGGTCCGCGTAATGAGTACAGTTTCTCGAGATAGCGTTTCAACAATAGTAATTTAGTTCATAGTATTGTTTTTTCTTCTTCATAATGCCGTAATTTATTATTATAACTTAAAAAAAAATTACAATTCCTTCACTAATTAATCGAAAGGAACTTCGTTCCATCCGGGTGTCCCTTGACACCTCTGTTTTTTTTATTTGTGAACAGAATCGATACCGATCGATAAAAACATATCCGGATTTGATCAAATTTTGGCGACCCTAATCTAGTACCGCTTCTTGGTCATTCGTCAGTAATAGTAATATCATTATTCCGCAAGTGCTGATTTTGACGCCCGGGACACCAGTGCTACGAGGCCCCTATTGTTTGTGCTGTGCGATTGTGTGTGCCCAAAGCGTGAGTGTTGTGATCTAGCGGTGTTGTTTCGGCGCGGAGACGTTCCGAGCAACGTAACGCAGGACCCGGGAACAGGTGAGTTGTTCGACACTTTCTTTTTTTTAACATTGGTTAATTGCGGGTAGTTGTCGATCAGCCTGGAAAGCTGCGTACTCATTTTATTCTAAGAATAAAAACCGAGTTACGTTAGCGCCTTTGAGTCTGGCCAGCTGTGTCCGTTCCCAGTCCTCCCCTACCCTTCGGGGTTAGGAGGGGCTGTTACCAAACCCGCGTAAGCCGATTTATGGTGGTGGATCACGGCAGCGTCGGGAAACCAGTACTTAGTTAGTTCCGTCTTAGGTTAATAGTTTATTGTTCTTATATAGTTGATTCATTGTTATATTCTAATTCTAATTTTAATTCCTTCATTTTTCTTATACAATTAACCTAAGCTTTAATTTAATTAAATTTATGCATTAGTAATTAGTATCAGAGGGTAGTTACTTCAACTACCTACTAGCGCCACTGCGGCAGTTTATGTACAATAATTAGTCGTAATTTAGATATACCCTTCATAACCTTAATATTTTTATTTCTCCTTTTTAAATTTCAAATTGTATTGATTAAATGTTGTCTGATTGCATACTGGCGGCCGTCCCACTTTCATAAGTGATCATTCCTGTTGTAGTTCAGTTGAGTCAGTAAATTTAAGTATTCTTGTTTGTGTTTTGAGTTGTATGTTTTTTTCACGGGACATATTGCGGGCTTTCCCGTCGTTGCCGGTTGAGTATTTGCTTTAGTTTATAATTTAATTAATTCTTAGTGTTGGTATTCTATCCCTATCTTATTTTAAGTGGGGGTGGAATTCTAGCTCTTTCTTCTGTTCTTATTTTATTATTAATTTATAATTATAGTAGTAGTCATCTAATAGTTTAAATTTAGTATATTATACGTCGAACGAGCTGGACCCCCTGAGGGTAAGTTTGTTTCACTGTTTTTATTTTAATTATTCAGTTTATTACTTAATTACGTACACTTGGCCAACCGGTCGCGGCGGATGCCTGCGGCGTGCTTCGGGCCTAATTGTAAGTAAATTCTTAAGTATTAATTTTAATTCCTTTCGATTCTAGTCCTTTTTATTTGTCAAATTAGTCTATTATTATCAATTAGTTATAATTCATTCATTTATTCTTACAATAGTTGTGTTGGGTATCCCCAACATGAAAGCTGGATCGGCCGTCTATTGTAATTTGTAAATAGTAGTACGAATGTACCGACTCTAGCTGTGACCAAACTTAGGTCGGCTAAGTCATGTCGAGGGGGAATTCACCCCCTAATATCAGCACACCCGGCCCGTCCCAAATGGGACGTCAGGCGATGCCCGAATTGCGTCCTACACCAACACCTGCAGTCCGTATGGCCCCGATGGGTCCTCGGTTGGATAGTTCGTCCGGGTCTTCGGCTGCGGCCAAGGGGTTCCCGAGGATCGGACCGGTGGAAAGTACCTTTCCTTCGTCGACCGATCCCTCCGGACCCTCTCGGCCGCGGAAGAAGGCCAGGTCCGAGTCTGACCGAGGCTCATCGGGTGACCAAGATAAACGCCCGCGTATAGGCCCTTCCTCCAGGTCGGAGGGAGAAGAGAGCGTGACCACGTCCACGGATCACTCCTCTACCGAGTCTATCACTCCTTCCTCGTCAAGATCCACTTCCCCCTCTGGGAGTCCCATCCCAGTCCAACCCGTTCCCAAGCCTAGAGCACCCGCCAGGACAGGGATTGCTCCTAGGCAATTGAGAACCCCTCCTCACTCTCCTTCCCCAACTTTATCCCCAATCCCGGTGGACTCTACCCGAGGTGCCCCCGCCCTAAGCGGCACGGCGGGTAACCTGGACTCCACCAGGTACATGGACCTCGAGTCCACCAGACCACGTCACGCCCCTATGCCTAACCCCACTCCCTCTACCTCCTATGCTGCCATGGCAGCTAGGCCGAGTATTCCTTCCACCCAGAGGACATCCCAATCCTCTCATGTCCCTCCCCCGAGGCCGAAGGGTCGTGCCCAAGAGGAGCTGCGCCGACATCCGCCAATAATGGTGGAGGCCCTCCCTAATTGGTCCCGCCACATGGCGGCCATTAGGGAGCGCCTCGGTCGCGCCCCCTCGGTGCGACCCTTCGGCGCCGGCTTTAGATTCCTGCCGACGTCGGTAGAGGAATACAGGGCGGTCCAGGCCTACCTGTCGGAGGCCTCTGCCAGGGATAGTACCATTAAATGGTACTGCTATGCCCTGACAGGGGAGATTCCGACCAAGGTGGCTGTCCGGGGCCTCCCTGCCGATACTGACGCGGCAGAAATAACCGATGCCCTGAAGGAGCTGGGGTTCCCGGCTCGTCACGCCAGGTGCATCAGGTCCCAGAGAGGGCGCCCGGGCTGCGTGTTTCACGTAGCCTTGGACCACCTCTCGAAGGACGACCTCGCCCGCCTGTACGCAGTCAACGAACTGCTGTACTTGCCGGGGGTGACAGTTGAGGGATGGCGACCAACCCGCGGGCCTGCGCAGTGTCATCGCTGCCAGGCCTTCGGGCACGCCTCCCACAATTGTCACCGAGCGGTCCGTTGTGTTCGATGTGCCGGGGAGCACGTCGTAGCGGACTGCCCGAGGCCGAGGGACGGCCCATTCTCCTGCGCCAATTGCGGGAAGGACCACGCCGCCGTTGATAGGCGGTGTCCGGTCTACCGCAAGAAGGCCAGGATGATGGGAGTAACCGTCCCTCCTCCTGCGCCAATGGTGCCTCGACCCGGGAACACAGCTCTTCCCTCTGTAGCTCCCATTCCGAAGGGGAAGGGGAAAGGGAAAGGGAAATCCTCCCAGCCCCAACCCCCTCCCCGGTCCTCACCCATCCCCCCTGCCGTGTCAGTGGAGGCCAATCCATCAGCGGTAACGCTGATGGCAGAGGCCAACGCTCCGCGGCGGGGTATACCTGTTCCTACCCCTCGTGGTTCGCACGCTGTTAGATTGCCCCATCCTAATAGCACTGTTCCAGCTCGTGCTGGAACACAAGTCCCACAAATATCAGGCCCCAAACAAAAAAAAAATAGATTAAAAAAATTAAAAAAAAAATTAAGGAAGAGAGCCCAACGGGAAGCAGTGGTGAGTGCTCCTACTGCACCGGCTCCCGCAGTTCCAATAACAATGGAGGTGGACTTGAACCCACCCATCGACCCAACTTCTCAACCGACTTCACAATCGGGAACGACCCCACTGCCCCAGGCTCAACCAGCCATCTCGGGCATATCTCAGCCCCCTCTCCCCCCCCGCCCACAGCGCGAGCGGCGCAGCGACCGACGGGCCTCCCAGCCTGCCGGTTTCGCTGCCTGGCTGCTCACATTGTGGGAGAAATTGTCCGAGGTGATCTCCGGAGTAATCCGTGAGATCGCCTCGGGAGCCAGTCCCTTTGGGGCTATCCTGTCGGGGTTCTACCAGTTGATGGCGAGGCTCAATGGCTAGCCAAGAGCTTCGCATCATCTATTGGAACCCCGACGGGATAAAGTCCCGGAAAAACGAGCTGCTTGTTCTCGCCCGGGAGTACAACCCTGAGGTTCTGCTCCTGGGCGAGACCAAGCTACGTCCTCAGGATGCGTTCAGGATTCCAAACTACTTCATGTACCGACGTGACGAGCTTACCCCTGCCGGGAGGCCGTTCAGGGGCACTGCGGCCCTCGTCAGGCGGGACGTGGTGCATGATCAGTTGGATTTGCTGTCCTTCACATCGACAAGGTCGGTCGGTGTGAGGGTACACACCTCGGGGGGAGATATGCGGATTTATGCCGCGTATAGACCCCCGGGGCCTGAATTCCACCCTGAGGACATAAGACGGGTCCTGAATCACGACAGCCGCCCAGCTCTGCTGGTCGGGGACCTCAACGCGAAGCACGTCGCGTGGGGCTCCCGACTTAACACAGCAGTGGGCAGGCGGCTGTTAGAAGATGCCGATAGGGGCGACTACTCCGTGGTCGGCCCCGACGAACCCACACACATCCCGACCGCCGCGCGCTATCAGCCCGATGTGCTGGATGTGTGTGTGCACAAGGGGCTACGGTGCCCCGTAACGATCGAGGCACTGTACGACCTGGGTACCCCACATCTCCCTATCCTGGTGACACTGGGAATGGGGCTCACCCGGGTTGCGACCTCGCCCCTACGACCGAAGGTCGACTGGGAGCTCTTTAAGAGACGACTAGTCGACCTTCCCGTGGTTCAGGACCCCAACACCCCTGATGGGGTCGACGATGCGGCAATCCGCCTTGTTGACTCCATCAGGGGAGCGATCGACCAGGCGACGACTCTTGTGCCCAGCGGCGGGCCCAGAGGTATACTCCCGGCCCATCTGAAGGCGATTATTCGCCGGAAGAGGGGCTTGAGGAGGCTCTGGGCGACAACTCGTTGTCCCAGGATAAAGCGCGAGCTTAATGAGCTGGAAGCGGAACTGGCGACAAAGATTAGCACCTTCCGGGGCTATGCCTGGCAGGAGAGGATCGAGGAGGCCCGCGAGGACCCCTCCTCAGTATCCCTCCACCGGCTTTGTCGCCAGCTCTCAAATCGGCCTGCCCCGACCTGTCCACTCGTGGACGAGAGGGGCAACCGATGCTTCTCGGCTCAGGCCCGCGCCGATATCCTGGCCGAAATGCTGGAGCGGCAGTTCGCTCCAAATGACTCTGCACCCTCAGAGGCCGCATTCCACCAATCGGTGGAAGAGAGCGTAGCAAGCCTACTCTCCTCCCCGGTGCCACCGTTGGGAGATGGTGATCTCATCACTCCCAGCGAATTGCGCCTCATCATCAAGCGGATGAAGAGGCGCAAGGCGCCGGGCGAGGACGGTATTCCCTCCCTCGCTTTTTTCCACTTCCCTGAGACGGTCGTGTCATATATGACACGGCTGTTCAACTCCATTCTGTCCACAGGACACTTCCCGGGAATTTGGAAATTGGGCAAGGTTATCGCCTTGCCCAAACCCGGCAAGGACAGGAGAAATCCCTCCAGTTACCGTCCGATCACGCTGCTGTCGCACGTGGGCAAGTTGTTCGAGCGGCTGCTGCTGAGAAGGATGTCGCCGCACATCCTTCTCAGACCCGAGCAATTCGGGTTTCGTAGCGGTCACTCGACAACGCTGCAATTGGTCCGCGTCATGCATCACTTGGCGGATCGGACCAACGCGCGCCAGTACACGGCCGCAGTCTTTCTCGACATCGAGAAGGCCTTCGACCGTGTCTGGCATGCGGGACTGATCCACAAGCTGTTGCAGAACACGGACCTCCAGCACGCCTACGTGCGACTGCTGGGGTCGTACCTGGAGGGAAGATCCTTCCTTGTCGCGGTCGAGGGCGCCAAGTCGTCGGTGCGCCCAGTCACGGCCGGAGTTCCGCAGGGGAGCGTCCTGGCACCATTCCTCTACGCTCTCTACACCAACGACATTCCCACGCTCGAGGGCAACCTCGAAGCGTGGGAAGCCGACGTGAAGTTGGCGCTGTTTGCCGACGACAGCGCCTACTTCGCGTCATCCAACTTCCCCTCTGCGGCCATTTCGAGGATGCAGAGGTTATTGGATTTACTGCCCCAGTGGCTGGACCGATGGAGGGTCGCGGTCAACGTGGGGAAGACCGCGGCTATTCTCTTCGGTCCGGTCCGCACAAGAGTCGTCCCGGGACAGCTCAGTCTCCGTGGCGCTAATGTCGAGTTTAGATCCAGCGTCCGGTACTTGGGGGTCGATATCGACCGGAGTTTGGGGATGACCGCCCACGCCAATAAGGCGTTGGCGGCCGCTCGCTACGCGAGATTCCTCCTCCGGCCGGTGTTGGCCTCCAGGTTGCCGGTCAGGACTAAGCTCGGCATTTATAAGACGTATGTCCGTTCCCGTATCACGTACGCAGCTGCGGCCTGGTATCACCTCATCCCGCAGGTCATGCGGGTGAAGTTACAGGCCCAGCAGAATCTGGCTCTTCGCACGATAGTCGGAGCAGGGCGTTACGTCAGTAATGCCGTAATCGCCCGGGATCTGGATGTGGAGTCGCTCGAGGAGTTCATCCGGAGGCTAGCTCGTAATCTTTACGAGCGGGCTGACGGTGGACCCCACGAGCATCTCCACAACTTAGCTCCCTTGCACGCTAGACCACCTGATGGTCTGGCGCTACCAAGGGAGCTACTGGAACCCCCGGCTATGGTAAGATAGTCGGCTTAATCGGAGTGATATGGGAGTGCTCATAATGAGTGCCCCCATGGGACTGAGCTGTCCACACTCGTCATTTCCCCCCACATCGTTGGGGTGCCCCCTTATGGGGACCCATTTCCCACCCCCGTTGGGTGGACCACTCCCCCTTATGGGGAGTGATTATATCGGTCCCTCCCCGCGACGGTCTTCCCCTTCTGGGGAGCCCTTAGCGGGTGAGCGCCAAACTAATGTCGCGGCTCCCCCTCTGATTTGTAGAGGCGGGGCCGCGGCATGGGGCCGGTGGCGGGCCCCTCGTAGCTGCTGACTGTTGTCCCTGTTGTATATAGTAGTTTAGTTAGTTTAGTTTAGTTAGTAGTTAGTTGTAGTTAGATAATAAGGAAAAAAAAAAAAAAAAAAAAAAAAAAAAAAAAAAAAAAAAAAAAAAAAAAAAAAAAAAAAAAAATTATAGCTGTAAGGAAGCAGAGGACAGCAGCCGGCGCCGGGGTGTCACCGCCGCGGGCATCGAGCCGCGACCAGACTGCCCATCGTATTATATATAAGTATATATAGATGTAAATTGCCGCCGAACACGCAGCGAACAGCGTACCTATCCCCAAAACCTCCCTGCATTATTTCACCCCTGCCCTATGTGGCAGGGAGCTTCGTCCCGGGCAGTGGGGTTTGCCCCGAGGCCCGTTCCGTGCCCCCGACAGGGGGTACGACGACCCCTCTTGCTTGTTGCTGATTTTGACTATGGCTGAAAAAGACAACATAGACGTCATTCCAATACAACTAAGTCTTCGAAAATGTCTCGCTGTAATCGGATTTGAACTTTGCTGTTTTTTAAGAATTGAAAAGACACAATAAGGTTTAATTTTGTAATGGACAAACAAATAAAAATGCATTATTTGATTTAATCACTAGGTCCGTGCATAAAATATTATGACTAAAATATAATAGCAAAAATCGTTATGCAAATTCGTTTTTTTTTTTAAATCGATTATTAATGTCAAGCAACCAACACGTAAGTAAGTAGGTGTCTCTTTCACATATCGAGTTATTTATTGCGTTATAAAAGGTATCGGTCGGTCTTGCGATGACGTATCATATTTATAGTATGCGTGCCAGTAACGTCGTAGGACGTGATGCATTGTCCGTTCGTGTAAATGTATGTTACTTATGTTTAGACAACACGGGAATGTTGGAGAAAATCGGCCGTGATTCTTGTTTTTTTTTTATATCTATATATTAATACGCGAAGCAAAAACTTTGTATCCCTTTTTACGAAAATTGCGCGGACGGAGGAGTATGAAATTTTCCACACTTATAGAGAATATAGAGAAGAAGTGCACAATGCTAATATATTTTTAAAATAATGCATAAAAGATACATTAAATCAATAAAGAAAACATTACACACACTACATACCATGTATTTGACGCACACACGCATGCATACTATTTATTGTCAAACTTTTGTTCTTGACGTCTGTGGTCAAATTGAGAATAGATTAAATATTGTTTGTCTTTATTAATATTTTTTATAGAGTAGCCTTGGCGAAATTTGTGATTATAGAAGTATAAAATACAATCATAATAGTGTACAAACTTACAATTTCAATTAATTATAGTCGAATTTCGACTACTGCGGGACCTCTAGTTTTCTTTATTTAGCGAAGTGTTTTATTCGTGACGCCACAAACAAAGAACCGATTTATTGTTTGTGAGCGACAAACTTATTAATAAAATGACAGATACAAAAGATTTTATACCATTTGAATAGCGTTTTATAATCCAGTAAATCATACACGTCCTCGTTTTGAAATTGAAAGGAAATCCAACAAATAGATAGTTCCCGTGTACACTGAAAATGCACGAATGGGCAGCTCAATGAGGACGGCCGCATACAATAGCGAGCCATGCACTATAGCGTTGTCACTTGAATTACTTACACTCTTTTGCATATCCAGGTCTGATGGACAATGCAAGTTTTTTTTTTTTTTGTATGAATATCATAAAATTTAAGGTTGTGTTCTTACTTAATTTATCATAAAAATATCATTAACACAATTCGACTAAAATATTTTCTTCGAAAACAGTATTTTATATGTATTTATAGTATACCTTTGAATTGCCAACAACACAAAAAAAAAACTTGCTTCGACACTTACAACAGAACAATGGCAAGAGACTCATAGCAATATTTTAAGCAGATATTCAAATAAAATATGGATTCGTTTACCAATAAAAAAACATAATATACCAGTTTTCGCGCGTTTCAACGTGAATATGTATAAAAGAAAAATCCACATTCGCAATTTATATTTCTCGGTGACATTAAACAATTTTTATCTGGAGCCCTTTGAAACAAAAGCTCGAGCCGAACGACAAACAAAAAAGAAAATAGCAAAAATATTACGGACGCTCCCAGATAGTTCTTGATATAAAACTTCCACAGAAAAATTTGCGTTGATGTCACGAAACACATACACACATGGCCTACAATACTGCAGATAACAGATTGAGGATGTCGCGATGTGAATTGTTTTGAGTTTTTGCAAATATCTACATTATGAAGTATTATTTTCTTCGATGATTACGAGTCGTAGAAATAATAAATAATTAAAACTACTTTTAGAGTTAAATCTAGCGTTTCTTATTGTTATTATGTTATTTTCGACGCTACAAACACTTCAACTAAAGTGTTATTTTATTTTTATTGCCCTTATAGGCAGACGAGCGTACGGCCCACCTGATGGTGAGTGGTTACCGTCGCCCATGGACTTCAGCAATGCCAGAGGCAGAGCCAAGCCACTTACTACCGCTTTATACTCTCCACAAGCCTCGTTTGAAGAGGGACATGTCATAGCGCTCGGGAAACACCGTGGAGGGGAGCTCATTCCATAGCCGGATGGTGTTCTTCGTCGACATTTGAATTTTACAATAAAAAACGCGACATTATACCATAAAGCTAGTTTTAATTGTACATTATAAGTAATAACTCTTTACCATAATATACAATTTTCGGTAGAATGAAGCTTATTCTTCTTCAAAAGAAATCGTCGTTACCGTGAGTTGTAACTTGTCGACGCAGGTCATTGATTACCAATATCGCCTAATCAGAAAAGAATAGATAGATTTGTCTACTCTTAACAATCTACCCGCAGTTTTTCCGTTTGCCCGTGATTATGGTGTTAGGAGGGCTGAAATATCGGAGGACGTTAAAATTAAAAATCGTGGTGAGATCTTGTTAAATAATATTACCTACCTTTCAAGTCTTACATCTTGAAGTCACCCAAACAACGCAACTAAAATGCTTATATTATTGCAAAATTACACAAAATGATCCAAAAATGTCGCTTGTCTATTAAATTTGTATCTTGTAATAATTGTAAATTTTTTTTTTAAATAAACTTATTAAGATTGCTTTGAAAGCAAGCAATTAATTATGATTTATTTTAGATTTAAATTATTTTGAGATTGCCTCAAAACTATCAATGTCAATATAACATGAAATGTGTTCACGAATGCTCACGAAGCCTTATTACAATATTTTTATTATTATAGGCGACGATCCGCTTAAACTGCTGGTGCTTCCACGAAAGCGACCCAACAAAGCTTTTATTCATTAATTACGAATTTAGTAGCATTTTCAAACTCATAATTTTAGGTTAGCCATATTTTATGTAAAGCAAAAATGTTGCCAGACATAGCACAGCTATAATCTACCGTACAAATATTTAATACTTTGTTTGCGGTCTCTATTAAAACGTCAATTCGGGACCTCCGCGGTCTATTGTATACAATTACAAGATGTGTTTATTCCAGCGCAATCTGTCAGCTGGAACCGACCTGTCCAGATATAAATAATAAGGATTTATTCACATGTTACTAGTTTAATTTATAGCTACTTGTGACAATGCTGGGATGTGATATCGAGACATCGAGTTTGTGTCTTTTTTTACAGCGTCTTCCTCTTTTTGTATTACGATTAGAAAATAAATCGATTTTTTTTTTGATAGGTCGTAATAGTTCAATCAAAAAAATAAGTTTGCGAGCGAGTTTCATAAGAGTGCAGTGAACTTCAAGAATGATTTTTACGCGGCCGTAGTAAGATAGATCAGTAAATTTTCGTGAATTTTTTTTACTGAGCATAAACTATGGTAGTCACTTAATACCAGATGGGCCGTGAGCTGGTCCATACCTGTAAGCAATTTAAAAATATAAGTTATAAGCATCAGTAGCCAGCACACCAGCTAAATCGGCCGAAATTTCAAAAGATGAAGAAAATAAGTTTTTTGTTTTATTGCCAGTGTAGACAGACGAGCGTACAGCCCACCTGATGGTGAGTGGTTACCATCGCTCATGGACGTCAGTAATAACAGGGGCAGAGTCAAGCCACTGTCTATCGTAAGTAATAAATTCTCGGAAATGAATGACATACGGTCATCTAACTAAAAAACTACAAGTATATTTTTTGTTTTTATTTGATGAGTGGACGAGCTCATATCCCACCTGGTGTTAAGTGGTTACTGGAGCCCATAGATATATACAACGTAAATGCGCCACCCACCTTGAGATATAAGTTCTAAGGTCTCAGTATAGTTACAACGTTTTTTTTTATGATTGAAAGATTACTGGTGGCCCGGAGGCCTTTCCAGCTTCACCAGGACAGGTGGGCGAACAAAGGCTCAGTCAGGAGGGGTGGGAGTTACAACGGCTGCCCCACCCTTCAAACCGAAACACATTATTGCTTCACGGCAGAAATAGGCACGGTGGTGGTACCTAACCGCGCGGACTCACAAGAGGTCCTACCACCAGTAAATAGATAACATATAGAATAGACTAGTATAAGCTTTCTGAATAGCCTATCCTTCATGACCAAAACTATTTTATGGCAGAAGTGAGAAGTACGAACGTAATTACGTGTTGCAAAATACACTGTACTTAATGTATTTTATTTCAATATGACTACTTTGTACGGCGTGGTCAATGCAACATTAAAACAGATAATGGCATATTACCCCGGTCATCGTTCTCGTTGAACCCGTCGCTTGCGACGAAGGGCTCGGCGAGTAAATTAACCCTCAGACAGAACCCACCGAGTTTCTCGCCGGATCTTCTCAATGGGTCGCGTTTCCGATCCGGTGGTAGATTCTGCTAAGCACGGCTCTTGCTAGGGTTAGTGTTAGCAACGTCGTCAGGTTTGAGCCCCGTGAGCTCACCCACTAGTTAAGGTTACGCTGAAATGGTCTCTCAAGACCATCAGCTTAGGTATAAAAAAAAATACATCTTAACTTTTCGTTTACACACATGCATACACACACTCAAATATATGTATAAATAAATGAATGCAAAATCGCGGTCCTTAAGTCACGTTGTCTTGTAATACTAGAAACGATCTGTTCTAAGGGTGCCGTAAATGTTGCAATCAAAGGCGCCGCACGCGACCTAACACAATCAAATTATAAGCATCATAACTCACGATCCGGTCTAGACTTTACCCCGAACAAAGCATGCAATTGTAGCTCTTAACGCGTGACATTTAGACTGAGAACTGCTTAACAAATTTTCGAATCTTGATTCATTTATGATGGATAGCAATTTGAGTCGTAATGCTAAGGAGTAGTTGTTAAATTTGACTGAAGCAGTTACGCTAGATCGAACAGCTGCCCTACATCAATAAGCCAGCTTTTGCAAAGACTTTATTGCATAACGATTAGTTATAAACGAGCTATGACCTAGGCTTTTGTTTGACAAAGGAACAGAGCTGTACTTCTAAAAGATTAGTGAGTCGTTGCGAAACCTAATTTTAGGTCCGGCTTCCAATTTTGAAAGATTTATCAAAACTGACGCTGATATTATTTTTGATTTCCATCCGCTAACAGATTGGAAATTAATACAAACTAGTGGTTCCCGCAGTAGTCGAAATTCGACTATAATTAATTGAAATTAAAAGTTTAAGGATTATTATGGTTCTATTGTCAAACACTATTATACTTCTTTATTAATACAGATATTAATATATTCTATGTAATACAGGTTTCGCCAAAACTAAATTATAGATAAATAATATTAAAGACAAAAAATATTAATCTATTCTCAATTTGACCAAAGACTATAAAGAATAATTGACAATTAATTCACAATTCACAATACACAAAAAGTATATTTATACGTATGTGTTGTGTCAAATACATGGTAGTGTGTGTAATGATTTTTTATAGTGATTTAATGTATTTTTAATGCATAATTAAAAAAAAAATTAGCATTCTGCACTTCTTCTTTATGTTCTGTATAAGTGTGGGAAATTTCATACTCCTCCGTCCGCGCAATTTTTGTAAAAAGGAGTACAAAGTTTTTGCTTCAGGTATTAATAAATAGATATGTTAGTCTCATAACTATATTGCCTAGAGATAATTTGACCATATTTTGTGACCGTAAGACACAGTGTTATTTTCATAATATAGTAGACATAAAATATAGCTAAGAATAAAGCAATTCATCTGAGACTTGTGTTTCTCACGGAAACATTTAATTTTGAAAAATACTGCAACGATTCACTGAATATTACGTACAACGGTATTATTAAATTATCTGTTACATCTTCTCATACTATATGCCTTTAAAACAAAAAAAAACATTCCCTCATATTTACCAAGATATAAAAATGACTGTATATAATGAATACAGTTATTTTATCAACTACCATGACACTGAACAGATAAGAATGCATTATCTTTACAATTCAAGACAGCAAGGAAGAAACTTTTGCGCAAAAGCTCCGAAAATCAAAGAGAAAGATCTTTACTGTTTGTATGACGCTTAGGTTAAACAAAGTAGCGTAGACACTGGCCACTCCATTGTAACAGATAAACAAGCGAGATTATACTACCAAATGTCAGAATTTTTCTACCGAAAAAACTCGAACCTCATTTTCTAATCTCTACCTTGTGGTTCTGCAAATTAGTCTCAGAATAAGATTGTGTTTTTTTACAACAAATTGGCTAGACTGAACAGCAGAATGTCACTAAATCTGCTAAGGTTAATAAAAATTGATAAACAAACCCAAACAGTACAGCCGTAGTATAATAATATATTTTTGTGACAACATCATTACTTCATTATCGACACATAGCAGTTTTATTTTTAGATGTTTTTATTCCCGAAGATGCTTACGTCACGTGCCAGTTGCTATTAAGGAGCCAATATAATCAGACTTAAAGATAACGTCAGCATTTTCGAAATAACAACTTCAAACTTCGACTGTGTGAGTGTTAGCAGATATTAGTATCATACCCATGCAGACTTAAATTACGACCCGTACGGCCATCGGACATATATAAGATTATCTATTATATTTCTTTTTAAAGCAAAACACTATGTGATTCATCTAAATCAGAGTTTTATTTATTAAACACAGATATCTTTTACTTAACAAATATCAACTAATGAAATAACTACTAACCTAAAACAGAGAATCGACAATTAAACGTTCATGCTTTACTATTCTTGTATTCAAACTTGAATCGTCCTTTTCACTTTTATAACACGTTCAATGCCATGTAGGTCAATGGTGCCCTACGCGGCCCACTAAAGTAATATCGATTTCTGTTACTAAATCGCCTGGATTGCCTAGCTTTGCCTTCTTTTGTTTGTTAATGTATCTTCGGATTCGTCTCTCCCAGAGTCTACTAGATATTTTAGTGCTTGGTAAGAAGACCGAAGAGAGAAATCGACTTAATTACTTCAATGCGCCGCGTAGGGCACCGATGACCTACATGGCAGTCAATGCGATAATAAAGCAAATTCACAAAGAGTTTTAATGAATTATATATTTTTATTCCGATCGAGAAAAAACACGTTTTTTCTTTGTCCCACTTGTGGCTCCCTCTTATGGTTGAATGCTGAACTGATACATACCCAAATATTAATGTTTCTGTCAACGTCAACACAAAGCTTACATACATATATTTTTTTTCTTAAATGTATTGTTTTTCTATTGACCTTGTAGGCTAGCGAGTATATGACCCACCCAATGGAGGGTGTTAACCGTCACTCATAGAAGTCAGCAATGCCGGGAGCAAAGTCAAGAAGAAAAAACATTTTCGTATAAAATTTTATATGAAGGTGAATTTTTAAGAACTACATCAAATGAAAGCTATAGATAAATATTAAAGCTATAGATACATAACAGGTTTTTTTATTCGGCAGATAGGGCTGTGAACTATACGAAAAGGTCAAAAACTTTAAATATCAAAAAGTGCACATAGAAAATTTTGGTTTGACAACGACGGTATGTTATGGAAGGGCAATTGTCGCTATTAACGTCTTGATTAGTTCTGCCACAAAGCTATCATGTTTCAAAATCAAGGAAGCCGTGACTTCAATACGAATGTCTCGATATTTTTTTAGCCTTTAGCGTTCGTCTTTGGGTTAAACGCCGCAGTATGAATAAAAGACAGAAACCAGCCATAAAAGAAGCAATGTGCGAGAGATAAACACTCCTAAATTACTACAGTTTTGTCAAGAGTGCTGAACTTAGGAGAATTTTGATCGTGAATAGTGAGAGGTTTTCCTTGTGCTCTGTTTGCATTTGTGGTTTTCGGGAATTTATTTTTGTCACTTAACGAGTAAAAAACCGTTATGGGTTACTCGGCGACCCTTAGTCAGAAAAACGTTTGATTCATCAACTATGCTGTCGAACCTCGCTTCTTTTTTTGCTTTATAATTTTGTATCTTAAATTGAGTAGGTATACATTTTTCGACTGCGGACAGATATTTTATTTTCAAATAAATTTGAGGGTCTTTTACATATAAAATCTAAGAAATATATGCTTCTCCGATATCCGTTCAAAAAGTATTCCTATTAAATAGATTCTGTTTGAAGTTTATCAACATTTTGCGAAGATCCATCTGTTGTTTTGCTTAAAATGACACAATATCGCACCACAATCAGAAGCCAGAAGATGCACGTGACTAGGAGATTTATGTAAATAGTAGTGCAAGGTAGAGGTCGACCAAAGAAAACATGGATGGAGTGTGTGAATGACGATATGAGAGAGAGAGAGAGGAGTGAGTATTAAGATGACAGTTGATAGAAGAGAATGGAAGAGAAAAATCTGTGCCGACCCCACCTACTGGGATAAGGTGGAGAAGAAGAAGAATATCGCACCACAATAAAAAAACTGTAACAATTATTCACAATCAAAAAAACTATAAAAAATATTGTTTTATTACGTTACAGTTTTTTTAGATTAGATAGATAGATGAAGCACCGATTCTGAAAGAATAAACCTTGCTGGGAATCGGCGAATTACAGAAATCCAGTTAATTTTACCTATTCGTTGGCTCAAATGTATACAGGCATCCCATATCTAAATTGTTTTATCCACTCTTTGTTAGATCTAATTTTAGAAAACTATAAATTTCCGGTAATCCCGTCCACAGCTTAGGAACTACACAGAAAATATGAACTTATACCTATCTAAAAAATATATTAGGTAACGTCTTTTCGTGATTTTTTTCTCAACAAATAAGAACGTACCTATATTGAGTCATTGAAATATTTCAATACCAGATACACGTGATCAACAAACATGTGCTCTAAAAGCATTTCTAGCAGTGACGTCATATTCCCCTGATATTTACCTCCTGAACTGACTGTACTAAGCCCCTAAGGCCAATTTGCTCTAATAGGTGTGTAAAAGTCAAGTCTAAGGAACTTTTGCGATTAGTCAACTTCTAAAGTAATAATATATATTACACTAAGTATTGTGGCTTTAGCGTAAATGGGCAGGTGATCTCAGTGTTACGACTCATGTAAACATTTCGAATACTTTATTTATATTTATTATTTATTTATTGCTTACATTGCTTAGTCTCAGTTTTATAATGCAACGGCTGCCCCACCCCTCAAACCGCTGTTTCACGGCAAAAATAAGTAGGGCGCAAGTATCTACCCATGCGGGCTCACAACACGCCCTATCACCAGTAATTACGCAAATTATAACTTTTGCGGTCTTGATTTACATTGCACGATGTTATCCTTCATCGAGGAAGTCACTCGTGAACATATTTTGTTGAGGACGTGTTTCATTACAAAAATTGGTACCTGCCTGCGAGATTCGAACACCGATACACTCGCATCGCTCGATACGTATACAACACCGGGCGTCTTATCCTTTAGGCCACGACCACTTCGAAACAAACTTTATATTTCGAAATTTTACATTTTTTGTCGGTTTCGTTGTATCTTTTTTCTTTTTAATTTTTCGCAACAATGGTCTGGTTGAATGTGAAGTTAAAGTTTATGAAAGCCCAAAATATTGTGAAATGTGGTCCTTTAAACTTTTCGTAATAGTAAAGTTAATATAAAGTATCATTATAGCTCTCTTGCACGTCGCCTGTCACCGTCCTCGTCGGACCCGTCGCTTGCGACGAAGGGCTCGACGAGCGAACTAACCCATAGACACAGCCCCCTGAGTTTCTCGCCGGATCTTCTCAGTGGATCGCGTTTCCGATCCGGTGGTAGATTTCGCGAAGCACTGCTCTTGCTAGGGCCAGTTTAGTAAGACTTCTGGCTTGAGCCCCGTGCGCTCACCTACATGTCAAGGAGAAGCTCAAATAGCCTCTCAAGTCTATCAGCACAGGTAAGAAAAAAAAATGCACGTCTACATTTCACTGACAGTGACTTCATCATGTTGTTTCAAGTGATCGTTTGGACCATATGGGTCTGTGGAGGGACTTCGGTTCTCTCTGTGTTTTGTTCCGTATGTTTCATTAGCAGTGCTCTGACAAATTGTTCAAGGTGATCCCTTCATCTCCAATTTACCATGGCACCTGCCCTGAGCCGATCCAGAGTTGATCCATACTAACTGGCCGTTCCGTTCATCCAGTTTCCAGATATTTTTGCCACGTGCCATACCCACACTGGAATGAGCTCCCCTACACAGTGTTTCCAGAGCGCTATGACATGTCCTTTTTCAAACGATGATTGTGAAGAGTTCTTCGCAGTTCGCAGCGGCTTGGCCCCTGATATTACTGACGTTCGTGTGACCGACTGTGACCGCTTACCATCAGTGCCGTATTCTCATCTAGCTACAATGGCAATCATAAAACGCAATTGATTTCTTTTTTAACAACATACTTAACATTTTAGGTTTTTGTAAATTAAATTCTATGTGAGTTTATATAATACATAACTTTTGGTTATTTTAACTAATATAAAATTTGACTCACCGTCTGTATTGTATAACATAAGTCAGAGATATGTTCTTGTCAGATATTTACAAAAGGCTTAAACAAATAACGTTAAGTGAATTCCAACACGGAGTAACACCGATGATTTATCTCGTAAAATTTTATTGTTCCCGCCATTTTTTGGCACTCGCAATGTTTGAGGTTACTCAATATTCTGTTATTAAAAACGGTATTGCCAATACGACAATAAGAACTTGTTTGAATCTAAATGTTTTATGAACTTTTAGTTAGTTGGCATGACTTTGGTTGTTAGTTCGAAATTCGAATTGTTTTTTGTAATGTTTATTGATTATTTCCAGTCTAAGAAGCCGATGGCTGTAGATATGCAAAAAATAGATTGCCATAGGCCATTGCTGAAAAATGACACTGCTAAGATATAATTCGCAGCTCTGGATCTACGGTTTTCTCTGCGTTAAAATAGTTTTAGTATAATCACGCCTTTTAAATATCAATGACTTTTCTAAATGGAACTTTGAATTAAGAACGTCATGTGTTTTCGAGAAAATTCTATTTTTATAGTTTTGAATTACAAAGAAAATTGTTGTTCCGAGAGTCAGGTTCGTTAACCTTAAATGTATACAAGGAACATATTTTAAATTCAGAACGAGTACAGGCGGGTTCGTCAACGATTACTTTCTGATCATGACAACACAGGTTTTTTTTTTTCAAATAGATTCGATATTTTTATATTATTCCACATAATTGTATTTCTAATAGACTTTATTAACGTGACCAGGACGTAGATAGGCTATTTATCTATGTATATACATATCTATATAGCTATGTAGTGATATATTTCAACGTTTTTTCTAACATCTTCAAGACGTCAGAATCAATATCAAGGACCAATAACGCTATAATATTTTTATCACTAAAAAAGTTTTTTTTTGTATCCTTTTCTATTGAAACGGACTTTTTTAATTGTTACTTAATATTTATTTGTATTTTTTTATTCAAAATGTGGGGAATTTCACATATCTAGTAGTATACAAAAATATTTAGCAAATGTTTTCTTTTTCCAAATTAAAAATATCTAGCTTAATAAATCACTTTCTCGTCCATAAATTAATGCCCGTCGATGCATTTCTGCGTCAAAGAAAGTCAAACCACCAAACATATTTTCGCATTTAAGATATTGTTATTACGGTGGATTTAAAAATACAATAGTAAGAAAATTGTCTGCTCTTTAAACTAGAATCTAAATCACAAAGACAATGTGAAAAAGACGAAAATAAAAAAGATATTCCGACAAGCGGCACGAGACGGCGTCGCATACATTCAAACACACTTTTAAGACCACAAAAAGGTACAAATTTAAATGCCTAACGAGACAACACAGATTACCTCTTAGTGCACTGTCTTTAGTTTATATTTCAACTTGATACCGATGGAAGTTTTATAAAACCGTGCGCGCAGATGATAACGATGAATAACCTTCATATTCCTGTCACAAAGCAATCGTATATTTTGAGTAGAGCAACCAGTTTTTAATGTCCATTATATTCATTAGAAAATAATAAGTTGCGACTTAAACTTTTTTTAAAGAAAATTAAGCTAATTTAAGAAACTTATCTAAATTTATATTTTTTTTATGATTAATTGAATTTTTTTCGCTTACCAAGCTGTTGATGATATTATTAGTGTGATAAAGAAATCGGAGCGCATGTCTCAGAAATACTTAAGCTATGCTAATGATACGCTTTTCAACCCTCTATCAATCTCACCCTGAATATTTTCTTCGGATGACTTTACACCGCACTAATGAATAAGTATACAACTTAAATAACCTTCATGCTTTGAGTTGGAATTAGAAAAGTATTTTGAGGTTATCCATAAGACGAATAAAAAACTGACATTTGAATCGTGCACAGGCTATAAAAAATGTAAGGTAAAATATCTGTTTGAATAAATCCAATGATGACGTCATTTAAAGAAAAACAAATGTCAAATGTATTTGATTAAAAATATTGGTATGTAATCAATTAATATTTTTCATTAAAAATTGGTTTCCTATAAGCATCTTTCATAAAGCTTTTTTTTTAAGTGCAGCGATAATTTGAATATTATTGAATTATGGATCTCGTATAATTTTTTTATTGCCTTTGTAAGCAGAGGAGAATACGACCCAGCTGTTAAGCAGTCATCGTCGCTCATGGACATCACCAACGCTAGCCATGTATGTTTATTGGGCGATAAATACCGCTATCTTACCACATCAACTGTTAAAACTTTCAGGTTTCCAGACTGCCATATAAGCAGACTTCCAACTAAATCGAAGTACGGCCTATAAATTCAACAAATACATATTAATATTCAGCATACGGTCGTTTTGTTCCGATTGCCTAACTAATTTTTAATTGGCATCGGCCTATCGTTATCGATAATTACGCAATGCCTGTACAGATAAAGCGGGTTAAGTGAGAATTTATGTTTTAATAGTGTTATTCTATTTGTTCTGTTTCGATGCGGCGCAATTGTCGTGTTCCTTGAATATTGTCGCGTCCCTTGAATATTGTCGCTTAACAATAATACCTAGTCGTTTGAGATTTCTGTGCAACAATGTAAAGAAATTAATATATTTTATAACTACAGGTTTCTAACCATGTTCCAGCATAAATAGATTTAACGACACAAATACATGTATATGTGAGTATAGGTTATATGTGACCTGAAGGCGGTTAGGTCTTAAATAAGGTATTCGATAAATCTTAGCTATGGCGGACTTTACAATCACTTTTATAGTAGATCATGAAGAAAGCCGATCGCAACCAAATTGATGCATTTGAGATGTGGTGCTGGCGAAAGATTCTAGGAATACCCTGGAGATCACGTCGCACCTACGTATCGATCCTTCAAGAACTCCAAATAAAGACGAGACTTTCTACCATCTGCCTACGTAGAGTTCTGGAATACTTTGGTCGCATTACAAGAAAGGATAACGGCAGCTTGGATAAGCTAATGGTGAATGGCAAGGTAGACGGAAGAAGACCACGAGGTAGAGGTCCGACACGTTGGACAGATCCGCACTACCCTTGACACAGCAGTTCACGATGCTCTGTAGAGCGGCGGAGTGTACTCGGCGGCAGATAGAAGCAAATGGCGTGGAATGATCCGGAATAAAATATTGTTGCGAGGAGATGGTCACGACCCTCAGTATTGAGGAAACCGAAGCGAAGAGAAGAATACATACCTTATTAACAACAATATGCCATATGCCATGACCACAATTTTTCATCTTTTCATTCTTACATCGCTAAAGTCTTTTCTTTAATAAACCGGTGGTAGGACCTCTTGTGTGTCCACGCGGGTAGGTACCAACACCCTGCCTATTTCTGCCGTGAAGCAGTAATGCGTTTCGGTTTTAAAGGTGGGGCAGCCGTTTTAACTATACTGAGACCTTAAAACTTATATCTCAAGGTGGGTGGCGCATTTACGTTATAGATGTCTATGGGCTCCAATAACCACTTAATACCATGACAATGTGAGCTGTGAGATCGTCCACTCATCTAAGCAATAAAAAAAAATATTTTTTATTTTCTAGGATGGCAGGATTGCTGAACCACATGTAAGATGCTTTTCTCTAAGAAAATTTGGTGTTTATGTCAAGATTCCCGTAACTGCCTCGC
This sequence comes from Bombyx mori, assembly GCF_030269925.1. NCBI lineage: Eukaryota > Metazoa > Arthropoda > Insecta > Lepidoptera > Bombycidae > Bombyx > Bombyx mori. Next base: position 14,984,410 of record NC_085111.1, read on the forward strand.
ATCCCTCGACACTTGTACCTAAGTCTACCCAAGTCACGAGGTTTAAGATATAATAAGAGAGTTTTTCTTTTACATTTTACAATGCAATTTAAGCACACGTGTCCATGTACATCGGCTGCTATGTCCTATTTTTATCGCGTCATTTAACAAGTGAACACGGAGCGCCCGTGAATGAAGCCATTTGCGATATAACAAGAGCCGTTCGTTGGCTGACCACAGCGCATAAAACTTACAGTCGCTTTAGTTTTTCTTTCAGATAACTGGAATCGATCACGCTGTATATCATGAGATGTTGTGTTATAAAAGACAATCATTATTTAATAATATTCTCGTTACACTTGTCACCCGATTATGGTACAACGCATAGTGCACGAACTGACAAACACGCACAAATTTCATTTTACATAATTTTACTTAGTTACATTCATAAATAAAGTAATGACATTCCCGGAAAAAATCAACTTACAAACTGAAACTGTTAAAACTGAGACTTAGAACTTATGCCTCAAGGTAGGTGGCGGTATTTACATCGTAGGTATCTATAGACTCCGATAACACTTAACGCCAGATGGACCGTGAGCTCGCCCACCCACCTAAGCAATAAAAAAAATAAAAAATAAAACATGTGAGGGTGTAATCTAAAAATCGTTGACATTATTACTACTATTGTATTGTTGTAAATGTTGAGGAAAATTTAAATAGCAGAGAGCGCATGACACAAAAACAGCGAGACCTATCTTCAGACAATGAGACATGTTGTCAAACTCTTCATCGAAATATAATAGTACCGTTCACTAGATTCAGTCATTAAATTTTCGTTTTAGTTCTACAAATACTGATTTAAATTTACTCTGTACCTGCGACGTGGGCGTAAACAGTGCCAAATACAATAACTGCTCTATAAATTGGGCATTTAGTGCATTCTCGTCAAATTCAACACAGCACCGAAACAGTGGTAATGTCACTGTCCGCCCACGTTAGAGACTTATATGTGCATTGTTATGGCGAACTGAGGCCACATTCGTACGTAGATTTCGTTTGATATGAAGGTATTGAGAGCAGTGAAGTAAGGCTACTCGTGACCAAAGTCGATGCAACTCGAAACATTGATAGCGAAATCTCGAACTGGATAAGATGTTGAATAATAAATCGTATTTTTAAGTACTTTTATATCACCAATATGGTCATCTCACTAAAATAGTATACGCTTACAAAACGTCACGACCTGCAAATTGAAATGAACGCGCCATTAATTTATATCATAAAAGTTATCGTAGGTAACATTGTTTGAAAACAATTAGATCGATATTGTGTAATTAAATAAATCAAATTGCGTAATTACTAATGTTGTTTCTTCGAAAGAACAGGGCGGCCAGATTGTCCCTTGTCGTGACCGCCTCTAATTATATACTTGAATCCGACAAAGTCGCGCTATGCACATCCTATCGGATCCTCCTGATTCACTGTCGAGTTTTTTAGGCACTGCAAGAGCTTGACGTGCAACCTAAACCATAGACTCAGCCCACTGATTTTCTCACCGCATCTTCTCAGTGAATTGCAATGCCAATCTGGTGATCGTTTTAGCGAAACACTACTCCAACTAAGGCTAGTGTTCCAAGTCCTCCCAGGTTGAGCCCCGTAAGCTCACCCACCAAGCCCTGCGTATTTAGAATAGCCTTCTAGATTACAAACAATTAAGTAGAAGGTAGTCTATAAGAAGCTTAGCCCATTTTGTTCATATTTTTTAAGCCATTACAAATTTAAAGTATTCCTAGGTTTTTGAGACTGATCTTAATTCACCATAATTTTACTTAACTGGAGCTCCCGAACAACTTCCACGATGAAGGAACAGCATCGTGTAATAGAAATAAAATCCACAAACATTGTGATTTGGAGATTTTCTGCCTGGAAGCAATCCTGGGATGCTGTTTGAAGGGCTGGTTACTCGCGATACTACAATTGCAATTTAGCCCCATATCTCAAGGCACATATTGCGCTGTCCTCTGGTAGCCGCTTCCCATAAAATGAACTAGACTGCTCAAATTAATAAGAACAACAAAAAAAAACGTAAAAAATATTTTTCCCATAATCTCAGGAGGATTCGCTTATGTATTCAAAGTGTATTGCAATGATGTCAGATAGTCTCCTATGTAATGACAAAACGTTTGTAATGACCACGTGGACTAAAATACTAAGACGACCGTCAAAACATTACATAATAATATATTGTCTGGCCGTCTGGTGTAGTGATAAGTGGTACATGGTCACTACACAAGGGGGTCGCGGGTTCGAATCCCGCCAAGGGAAGATATTTGTATGATAAATATAAAAATGTATTTTCCAGGGCTATGGATGTATATTAAATATATGTATAATAAAAATATTACATTTCTTTCCGTTACCTGGTACCTGTAACACAAGTTCTTTACGAACTTATCACGGGACCAGTTAACGTGGCGTGATTGTTAGTAAATATTTATTTATTTATGATTTATTATTATATTATTGTGTTCGTTCTTATAAATGTGCCGCTAACAATTTTTTTTTCATTTTGTATATTATTATTTGAAGTTGATTTGAGTTGATTATACATATTAAAAATACTCATGTCTCAAAGAGAATGCCCAATATCTATGTCGTGATTGATATTTACGCACTTCGGTAAACAACAAACATAGAAGAATCGCTTTCAAACTCATAGATATGATATGAAATTAAGAAGATTTTAATAAGATAAGTAAGAGTTAGTAAGATAAGTTAGTAAGATAAGTTAGATTTTGGACACGTCAATCTCACATTACATCTTGTAACTATAATATGTATTATCAAAACAAATCACGTTAACCTTTTTTAACGGCTCCAATTAATTCGTGCATCGCAACGCATTGAAATCGATACTACAATCGGATACGAATGCTTAATTACTGAACTGTATTGCCATCGCGTTTTTGTGTTAATAAGTTTAATTATACGTTTGCCTTTAAAACCAGTTGTGAACAGAATTTAATCGTGATTAAATTGATACAGAATAATGAGATATTATCATGTTTCCAGTAATCTTAATTATGATCGACTCCACGCTAGAATACATTTATAAAAAACAAATATAATGAATGAAAAATAAAACTATAGAACAGTAGAAGAGATGAGCTATGATAGGCTTAAAAGGAAGAAGACATGCTGCGCTAGACCCAGCTAATTATTTCTTAATGAACTGGTGACATTGATAGAAAACAAAAGATTACCATAGTTTAATGTTTTTAATGCAACTTTCTACTATATTTATACCGCTATTGATGTCATCACCTTGAAAAGCGATGACATTTTCAATTTTTTAATTAATTATTTTTAAAAAAACAGTGTATATTTAATAAAATTTTAAATTCGTTTCTTTAAATTAAAAAAGTAGTCAAAATCTCCTTTTTTTTTTAAAACAATACCCATTGCATCACTTTTCGCGCGCCACCCACAGTGCCTTTTTGCCACAATCAGAATTACTATGGAGATCGATAATAAGTCGCCTTAAATCAGAGATCGTGACTATTCGAACGAGACAACAGTACTAATAAGGGTCAAACTAGAATTTTAAAATGACTCAAAATAATAATGAATCCATTAATATTCTACTTTTGGGGAAACCCTGATTTTGGGTCGATACACGTAATAAATAATACATATTAACGTAGTTTCGGATCAGCGTGTCGGCACATCTCTGTGTTAGTCACACAGCCGATTTGATTATACGTCTCGTTTCCATTTGTGTAGGCTCGTTTTTATAATAATCATGATTTTGAATTGTTTTAAACTTTCTCATGTTTTAAACGTTGCACACTGGATTATTTTTAACAGGCTCTTACCACGTTATTTTATTGCTTAGGTTGGACAAACACGGCCCTTTGGTGTTAAACGGTCACCAGGACCCGTAGACGAGGTAAATGCGGCCAACCACCTTGGGACATGAGCTGTAAGTCTAAATTTTTAGTACATCAGCTACCCCACCCTTCAAACCTAAATACAATACTGCTAGCGTGCGGGCTCTCATAAAGCCAGTTTTCTAAATTTCTGGCCAGTAGTTATTCAGTTTATAATTTCTGTGGGCTTTGCTTTTTGTTACACGATAATCTTCCTTCATCGTGGAAGTCGTTCATGAAAATACGTCAAGTACGTATGGTTTCCGATATTTCAGGGCAGTTTCGATGTTAGATACAGACAAATCTACCTACCTCTAATCTACCTTCTTTCTAGTTCGTTTTATAATGTTACCACTGAAACCCTTTTTTTCTCCTACCTAAGCTGATGGTCTAGAGAGACCATATCAGCGTCACCGGGCTAGTAGGTGAGCTCACGGGGCTCAAACCTGACGTTGTTCCTAACACGAACTCTAACAAGAGTCGTGCTTCGCAGAATCTACCACCGGATCGGAAACGCGACCCACTGAGAAGGTCCGGCGAGAAACTCAGTGGGCTGTGTCTGTGGGTTAATTTACTTGTCGAGCCCTTCGTCGCAAGCGACGGGTTCGACGAGAACGATGACCGGTCTGAAACCCGAGTCGAGTTGAAGACGAGTCATCACAATAGACTCTACACTGACAGTCATGTTTTAAGGCTTTAACTGGCTTTATGTGACAGAATCTCGAGTTCGGTGACGGTTGTGATGTCCATGGGCTCCAGCGACCACTTAACACTGGGCAGCGTGTGAGCTCGTTCATTCATCTATCCAATAAAAAAAAACAACAACGCTACAACCATTTATCAAATGACCGTAGATTAATTATAGCCAACTAATTAGCTTCATTCCGATTACCTTGAACTTTGAATGTCTCTGGTCAGTATATAATCTTGATCTGTTGAAATATCGCAGTCTTCCGGGTGTCGTGACGCATTTTCTGTATCATAAAGCACTTCTATGTTTACCTCAAAATAACAATGAGTAGTACATTAAATTTTTGTTATGAAGCGCGCGTCCAGTTAAAATCGTTTTTCGTTTACCCTGAGAGAGGTGTTAGCTCTTTCTTACATGGCCATCGTAAATCTAAAAACTAATGGGAGTAATAGAAAAACAGATAGGTAGTTCGTAACGTCAGTAACTCTTGGAACGAGAAAGGGCGTGCGAAAGAGATAGCGATAACTTCCACTACACATATTTCTAAAATCTTAATTTTATAACGAATGCGCTTTTCTTAAAAATGCTTGAACGTTGTTTCTATTGTAAGCCAATATATCTATATGTATATATAAAAATGAATTGCTGTTCGTTAGTCTCGCTAAAACTCGAGAACGGCTGGACCGATTTGGCTAATTATGGTCTTGAATTATTTGTGGAAGTCCAGAGAATGTTTAAAAGGTAAATAAATATGAAAATGCTCGGAATTATATAAAAATAACAGTTTTGTTTTTCCTTTGAAGTGTCCCCCGCCGGCAAGATTCCTTTTGTTTGTTTTAAGTTTATTTTATACAAAAGTTCAGGTCTTTTATTTATCGATTGAGGCACTACGAAGTCTGCCGGGTCAGCTAGTTTAAAATAAAAATGGTAGGGACATTCTTTTAGAGGACGTTATTTTGGAACTAAAAGCCTATTTCGATTGGGGATTTAGGTCTTGCCTAAGAAAGGCTATAGCATATACCGCCACGAAACTTTAACCTCATGCTTATGAGTGCGGTTTGGCGTTACAGTATTTCTGGCTTCGTCGGCCGATCTTTGATAAATAAATAAAAACGTTCACAATTCAACCGTTTTTACGTACCATATCATTTCTGACAGGCAATTACCGAAATGTTCTCCCAGACGTCCGATGAACAGGAATAATTGCTTTCACACAAAAACATAATTAAGTTATTAGTTTTGTGTGTGCTCTGTTACTGGTGATTCCTGTCTGTCTGGACGTTTAGATCGATCGAGCAGTGTCTATGACCTTGTCAGATGAAAAAAGAATAAAGGCTGAGTGTAACTGTAAGTGGATTACGTTTTTTTTTTTAGAAGTCTCATGTTTGTAAAAGTCGATGGGCATATGTATGTTTCTTTATGAACTCCAAAACGGTAGGACTGATTTCGATGATATCTTCAGGAAGTCTGCAGATTAGCTTAATAGGTTATCTTGTGGACATATTCCGAGCACAATATTAAAATGTACAATAACCACTATAACTGTACAGTGGGCGGCGGCTTGGCTCTGCCCCTGGCATTGCTGAAGTCGATGGGAGACGGTAACCACTCACCATCAGGTGGGCCGTATGCTCGTCTGCCTACAAGGGCAATAAAAAAAAAACATTACTTGAAACGTAAGTATTTTTTGTTTCATTACATACCTTTGTAAACACACAGAAAAACAAGTATTGCAGCTGACCACAAACCTCATTGATAGCTTTAATGATCGAGGAAAAATAGGTTTGCTAATGAACTCGAGTGAATGTTGTTTGACTACAGCAATGGATGATGTCACGATGATAAGAGATACAGACGAAAATGTTATCTGTGAAAAAGTTACCTCATATTTGTATGAAATGGGATCGTTTGCCTACGTTTGCCGCTAGGGGCGCTGTTCCGACTGCATACAAAATTGGGTTAACTTTTACGCTATCGAGAACGTAAAAAACTCGCACTAAGCACACTAAAGTAAGGGCGAGCTGGTAATATGATGGACTCGTCATAAAAAATACACGTATTCGTAGATTTAAAATCGTTTTATACTGATGAAAATGTATGCAATTCAATTTATATGAAGCCAACCGTTATTCAATGCATTTGAGACTATGACCTCATGCCTCAAGGTGGAATGTTAATTGGACCCGAAAAGAACCAATACCAAGTATGTCGTGAGCCTGTATCTGCATTAAGACGTAACTTCTCCATTCAGCTATTTTTTTATCACTCCGTATATATTGGAGGTCAAATTTTAGACCTACATATTATATCTAATTTTAATGCTAATTGATGAATTAAATTGCGGAAATCTCTTGTAACACAAGTAACGCCATCTATCGATGTAGTTAAAAACTAAATCCACAACAAAGTTACCATACAGCAAAGACGAAAGTAAAAGTAAAAATAGTAGTTTAGTAACGTAAAGTTTCCTGACATCGCCGTAACCACGGGGAGGGCGCTGACGAATTTAGTATCAAAATTATGACTCGAACTGAAATTGATTTCAATTACTTTTTTTTTATTCTTCTATTTATATAAATGTTGTGTTCTTCTATAAATACGCATACGGGGACATTAGAAAGTTTTAAGTAAAATACAAGTTCTTCTTCTTAGTAGCGTAAAGATATCTATATTGTGAAAAAAAAAACAAAAATGCAGCTAATCATTTGATAATAAAAATTAAAAATCCCATCTCTTACCTTTCTCTCTCCCGTTTCTTTCTCCTGGAAAGGCTGGTCCCCTTGATAGTTCTGTACAAGGTCATCATCTTGAAGCGTTTTTACGTATAACACACAACACAAACACTATTGAATTACAAATGCCCTAACATTGGTACACTGTATTTGATGCGCGCTGCGTTTTCCTTGGAGATGCCTGAAACAAAAAAAAAGAAAATTTATTGACTCTATTAAATTCTCAAATTAAAAGCACCAAAATTATGATTACTTAATAATCAAATAGTGATAAAGTACCTATTTATGAACTTCAATATTAGGACAAATGTTTTATTGTTTATGTTTGTTTAAAATAGGTTGTATCAATGAAGGGAATTCAATCAATGTTTAACTTTTAATTCTATTAATGTTCTAATATGCCGGAGCATGTTTTCTTTACAAAAAAAAAAACAACTTGAATAACATACAACAAAAGGTAATAAACATATGGTATATAGTAAACCACAATAAAAAATAAATTTTAAGCTCTCTCTCTTTCTAGCCACAAGAGGTCCTACCACCAGTAATTACGCAAATTATAATTTTACGGGTTTGATTTTTATTATACGATGTAATTCCTTCATCGTGGAAGTCAATCGTGAACATTTGGTGAGTACGTATTTCATTAGAAAAATTGGTACCCGCCTAAGATTCGAACTTTGGTGCATCGCTCAACACGAATGCACCGGACGTCTTATCCTTTAGGCCACGACGACTTGAAAGCTTGTTGACTTATAGACTTGTTTTTTAGAGTTGCAGCCCATGCTTCGCTGGCATACTCTTTTCACTGGGGGGAGGACCTCTTATGAGTCCGCACGGGTAGGTACCACCACCCCCCCTATTTCTGCCGTGAAGCAGTAATGTGTTTCGGTTTGAAGGGTGTGGCAGCTGTTGTAATTATACTTGAGACCTTAGAACTTATATCTCAAGGTGGGTGGCGCATTTACGTTCTAGATGTCTATGGGATCCAGTAACCACTTAACACCGGGTGGCCTGTGAGGTCGTCAACACATCTAAGCAATAAAAAAATAATTAAAAATAAATAAAAAAATAAAAAAACCATAAGAATGTTTTGTTTGATTGTTTCTGTCTTTATAATGCTCATTGTTATGATAGTCTACAAAATACTTTCATTTGTTGAAATCGTTGATTTAAAAATCGAGATGTATAACGGATGTGACTTTTCTAATTTATGGGTTTCATGTTACAGACATAATTTTATTAATATATTCGATTAATTGTGTGAAGTTTTTTTTGTCGCATTTTATTTGAATTTCGATTTGAAACTTCCATATTCCATTCGATTCCATTTGCATATTCAATGATTTCGATCAAGATCATTTGGTTATCATTGGAAGAAACAAAGGGAGTTCTTCATTCAAAACTCCAAGACAGCAACCCAAATAGCAAGCGTGGTAGCCAGTTCTTCAGACATCCTGAATCCTGAACAGGAGTTTTTGTTTGCTCAGATTAGTGAACGAGCTCGTCGCTCACTTGGTGTTAAGGGGTTATCGGAGCTTATAGACATCACAACGTGAATACCGCCATTCACTTTGAGATATAAAGTCTATAATTGTCCCAACCCTTCAGACCGAAATACAGGAGAGCTTCGCGGCAGAAGTCGACGTGAATAGTAGTACTTATTCGTGCAAACTGACAATGCGCTCTACCCCTACCACGACTAATTTAAATGATATAGTTTCATTTTTTTAAAAAATATACGATTTGGCAAACATTAATTGCATATTACTGGTGGTAGGACCTTTTGAGTCCGCACGGGTAGGTACCACCATACTGCCTATTTCTGCCGTGAAGCAGTAATGCGTTTCGGTTTGAAGGGTGGGGCAGCTGTTGTAATTATACTGAGACCTTAGGACTTATATCTCAAGGTGGGTGGCGCATTTACGTCGTAGATGTCTATGGGCTCTAGTAACCACTTAACACCAGGTGGGCTGTGAGCTCGTCCACCCAACTAAGCAATAAAAAAAATTAAAAAAACTTTAATGATCAAAACCTATAATCATCATCATTATCTTAGGCCTTACAGCCCAGGGTGGGCCTTAGCCTGGTCCAGTATGTCTTTCCAGACTGTCCAGTTCTTGAAATCGATAACTTTGATGTCGTGCTCTACGATATCTAACCATCGGAGATTGGGCCTGCCACGACTTCCTATAAACCTAAAATAACGCGCGTAAAATAATAAAACCCAAAATATTAACCTGAATCAAAAATAATCGGAATGAATCATTGCTTTATAGAAAAATTTGGTAGGTAGGATAAACTGTGATAAAAATCTGTACTAGCTTACATATAATAATAATATCCTAATAATGCTTAAGATAAGAATTACGGAGTTGTAAGTAAAATATGAAAATAGTTGTCCAAAGTGTCATGGTTACTAAAACTTTTTTTTCTTAAACTCTTATTTAAAAATTGATGAATGTCATTCATGTACATATTTTTGTCAATTTATTAACTTTTTCCTTCTTATGCAACGTGTTCTTTGTTATCATGCGCTTTCAATGAGAAACCTCTTAAATCTCCACTGGTATCAGCGAGTGAAGTTATTGTTAATTTCCAATAAATAACACAAATAAAATTGAAAAACTTCTGTTGACAAATTTTACAAACATATTTTCATTTTCATATTTCGTATGCACTGACGTATACGTCATACGAAAATACTATATTAGAAACATTGACAAAAAAATATGGAAATATCGTTAATGTAGTCAAAGTCAAACTAATATGCATTGTTAAGGACAACGGAAAGCTTTGAAATAAAATAAAAAATCATAAAAATCATCATCGAAAATTCAAAGAAATTGAATGATCATCTCATCTTTTTTGAAGTCGGTTAGAAAAACGATTTCACTTCCCTTCACTTGTACACTTTATCGCCTGCAACATACAATTATTAATTATTTAATAACCGTAACTAGCGAGTATTTGCAAGGATTGCTCAATTTTCTGCTCACGATTCGTACGTGTAAGCAAACAGTATAATGCTGTAAATACATTAAACTTGAACGTTTTTTTTTCGCGTTTTGTGCAACCGTTCATTTTCTGAAGGATGTGACAGCTGAAACACGAAACCACAATTCAAAGTTTCACTTTACATCTCAATTAGACGACGGCACATACTAGTTAGCCAATAGGAACGAATTCAGTATTTAAATAGTCGAACCACTTGTAGAGAAATATAGCAGATTCAAATTACGTATTTTCGCAAAGCCACATCACAAAATTTTATTTGATTTATCAAAAAAAACATAAAAACTCTTCTATAAGTTGAACTTTCATAAAATAACTATAGAGTATACTCGTAATATCGATAAAAAACCGATAATTATAATTTATCGATTTCCAATGATTTTATTGATATAATTACATTTTATGGTACACATTGCATCTAGACTCGAACTTTGCAATAATATCACTTGGTATATCCGAATACACTCCTTAATACTGTTTTATGTGAATTTTATTGTGAGGCTAACTTCGTTTTGCGAAAGCTTCGGAGCAAACCCTTTTGAATGAAGAAATTCGATATTTTATAACAAAATGCCCTGTCCTATAAATCCTTTATTGGAAACATTACTATTGCCACATTCAAGTTTAAATCCTTTGATACGGTTTCAATGAATTCAGGTTAGCTTAGCTAGCTTAGTTAGGTTAGCGATTGTCATTACTTACTTAACAAATCAGTGTTCGAAGGCATAAAACCTTAAGCTGTTTTTTTATTCATATGTGTTGCTTTATAAGGCATTTGGCACCGATTTTAAGTCATGTATTGGTAGAACTTGGCTTTAGTGATGCAACGTTGAGAAAGATTACAGGTTGATTCAAATAAAAAAAAATACCTACGAAACGTTTAGTACAAAAAAAAAAGAAAACCAATGCCACATTGATGCCTATAGACTCAATAAAACAATTCAATCTCGCCCTATATAAAAAAAAAATTTCATCTCACAACATCGGCTTTTTTTTTTTTTTTTTGGTCAGGAGGAAATCGCCGGACTTCCGCCCTTTTCTGGGGATACTGGGCGGGGTATGTCAGAGTCGAACTGACTAAAACCTCCTGTCGCTCAACAACCAACGTCCAAACCTCGCATGAGACAGAACTCATGAACTCAGAAGGCAAAGGGGGGAAAGTGAAGCATTTAGTGCGGAGCACATCTCTCCCATCACCCTCCCCCTCGGGACGCCGGACTGGCGGTCGTCGGCGCCACGACCACCAGCCCTCTCGGTCGGCAGACTGTCCGAAGCCCGCCTAGATGGCGCCGGTTAGAGTGGGTTACCCTACGGAATACCCCGCTGGGCCAGAACCAGCGTGGGTCGAGGATAGCCGGCCTTCCATCACCCGGATGCTCTTGCGTAAAACGCGTGCAGAGCAGCTTGCACGTCGTCTTCTTAGGCCCCCCTCGCCGGTCCCCAGACCGACATGTGAGGGGGACCCGAAACACTTAGAGGGCCAGGGCTTGGGCGATATCCGCCTCCCTGGCCCCCGCTCGACGGCGGCGGGATTGTGCGTCTCTCACGCGCCCCGCCGCCTCCTTCTGCGAGATGGTGCACTCGCAGAAGTCGAGCATCGCCTTCCACGACTCGTCGTCGCCGAGCATCGATGCCACATCACTCGGCAACGACAAGTCGGTTCCTATTTTTGCGACGAGGACACGGCGCCACCCCTCCCATGCGGGGCAGGCGACGAGCGTATGCTCTGCCGTGTCCAAGTCGCAACCACAATGGTGGCACTCTGCCGTCGGCTCGGCTGTGATCCGGTGCAGGAACTCACCGAAACAACCATGCCCAGTGAGCACCTGCGTAAGCCGGAAAGTGAGGCGTCCTCTGTCACGATTCACCCAATCCACAAGGACCGGGCGAATCGCTTCGACGGTCCTACGACCAGCCGAAGGATCAGCCAGCCGTCTGGACCATGACTCCAGCACGGATCGCCGAGATTGGGCCCTCCGTGCTCTGACCACACTGGGGCTGGGACGCGCCACGCCCCGGGCACGAAGTTCAGCCCGCCACCTATAGTCAGCGGCGAGCGCCTCCGCTTCCAGAACCCAAGGCGGCGTCCCAGCCAGTACACACGCCGCCTCAAAGGAGATGGTGCGATAACCACGGATGACCCTGACCGCGATGGTGCGTTGCGGCCGTTGCAGCAGCTTCGCCACCCCCACGGCCAGGGACTGGCCCCACACGGGCGCCCCGTATAGGGCCATTGATCGCACCACCCCCGTATAGAGACGGCGCGTCACCTGGTCAGGCACCCCGACGTTGGGCAAAAGCCGGCTTAGCGCGCCGGCCACCCCCAACAAACGAGGGACCAGGTTCTGAAAGTGAGCACGGAAGGTCCAACGACTGTCCAGAATGAGGCCGAGGTACTTCAACTGCACCCCGACCCCGATACGGACGCCTCCAACCACGATATGGGCATCGACAGGTGGCACTCTCCGGGGCCTGTGGAACCACATGGCCTCGGATTTACTGAGCGCCACGTCGAGGCCCAATCTCCTAATTTTGCCGACGACATGCGCCACCCCAGCCGTAGCAAGACGGGCAGACTCAGCAAAACTCCCCCCCCGGGCCACGACCAACGTGTCGTCCGCGTAACATATTACGCTCAGGCCCGGGAGGAGGGCACCTCTCAGCACCCAGTCATACCCGATATTCCACAAAAGGGGGCCGAGCACCGACCCCTGTGGAACACCGCGCACGACCGGGAACCGGTGCAGGATCCCACCATGTCCGGTACACGTGACCGATCTGTCCTCTAAGTAGGAACCCACCAGCCGGCGAAGGTAGGGGGGCACTCTATGTCGTTCCAGCGCCCCCCCTATCACGGACCAGGGCAGGGTGTTAAACGCATTGGCGATATCGAGCGACACCGCCAAAGCCACCCCACCCCTGGAGACGGCCTCCTCCGAGAGGGCCCGTACGCGAAGGATCGCGTCTACCGTTGAGCGGCCCTCTCGGAAGCCATACTGCTCCGCCGACAGATCGGGTCCCACCCCGACCAGATGCTGGATGATGCGGGCTGCCAGAATGCGTTCCAGCAGCTTGCCCACCTCATCCAGCAACACGATGGGACGGTACCCGGCGGCAGTATCCGCCGGGCGCCCCTCCTTTCTCAACAGCACGAGTCTGCCCGTCCTCCACGATGAAGGAAACCGTCCCGACTCGAGGCAGGAGTTGTAAAGTCTCAAGAGTCGGTCCCCTAGGGCACCAAGAGCCAAGGCCCAAACCCGGCCATGGACGCCATCCGGGCCGGGTGCAGTGTCCTTCGCGCACATTTTGCGAACGGCCACACGGAGCTCCGCCCCCGTTATATGGGGCACCTCAGCAGGGACTTCGCCGTCGTAGTCCGGCGGCGCGTCCATAGCGGGAGCGACAAATCCCTCCCGCTCCTGCGGGAAAAGCACCGAGACGATGTCCCGCAGCTGCTGAGGCTGGAGACGCTCCGTGATCGGGGGGGCCCATGGGCGCATTTTATTGCGCACCATATGATAGGGCCGCCCCCACGGATCCTCATCCAGTGTCTCCAAGAGACCCTCCATGTGTTGGTTCTTGGCTCTTCTGATGGCCAGCTGCAATGCCCTCTGCGCGACGCGGAATGCGCCGCGCAGCCGGGCCTCTGCTGCCGCGAACGCAATCGGATCGTTGCGCCGCGGCAGGCGGCGGCGGCGATGCCTGGCGCACTCGCGCCTCGCCCGAACGCACTCCACGCGGAGTTGCGCAATTTCGGGCGACCACCAGTACGCCTGGCGATTAGGAAGTCGAGGGCCGATCCGGGGCATCGACGCATCACAGATGCGACGCATCGTGTCCCGGAACCACCCTGCCTCTCCCTCGACCTCGACCGGGTGTGGACGCATGGGCGCCCACGCCGCCACCGTAGAGGCTTCCATCAGGAGCTCCTTATTCAGGCGCTTCAGTGCCCACTTGGGGAATGACCGGGACGCACCACGGGGGTGGTCCCCGTGGACGTCCGCGACTGTGGAGCGGGCGGAGAGATCAAACCGAATATATCGGTGATCTGACAGTGTCTCCGCCCCCCCCAAAACTCTCCAGTCGCGGATACGGCGTGCGATGGCCGGGCTTGCGAACGTAACGTCCACAATAGACTCGCCCTGCCACCGCACGCACGTCGCAACCGAACCTCTATTCAACAAACAGAGGCCGGCCGCGTTCGCCCACCTCTCCAGTAGCCTACCACGAGCGTCCGAGCGGGGGGAGCCCCATGCGACAGACTTCGCATTGAGATCCCCCGCGAGAATCACTGGACGGGGAGCGAGGCGGCGAGCAATCGCCCCGATCCCGCCCAGGAAATGCCCGAACTCGACAGTAGGCCTGTTCGGAGAGAAGTACGCCCCGATCACGACGGTCCCTTCCAACTGCACCGCGACGAACCCTTGGCCCCTGGTCACCATCGCCAGGGGGGGGATCGCCGCGTCTCTTCTTATGGCTATGGCCGCCAGGCCGCCATCGTCCCCGAACCAGCAATCATTTGCCGGGGGAACGAAATATGGCTCGGCGACCACAGCCACATCTATAGACCACTCCGCCATACTCTGAGACAGCATGTCCTGAGCTCTGGCGGAGTGGTTCAGGTTTCCTTGGAGGAAGCGATAGGTGCGGTCCATTACTGTTGGACCACATCCATCGGTCCCTCCCCTTCACCGCTGCCCCCCCCCTTCGGCACCGGTGCCGCAGCGGGGATTACAGCGTTGGCCAGTGCTCCTCTGGCCAACTTTCTCCTCTGCCGGCGCTTTGACTTCCGGTGCCGGTTGCGTTCGGTGTTATCACCGGACGGGAGGCACGCCTTTCCTCCCGCCCGGTGGTTAGCCCCGCGCCCGGCCGCAGCGCACAGAGCGCAGTGCGGGGCGGCCGCGCAGGACGCCGCTTTATGGCCCGGCTGGCCGCAGCGGAAACACAGACCGCTGCGGTCAACCGAGCTAGTGCACCTGGCGAGACCGTGTCCGGTGCTAAAGCACCGGAGGCATCGCCAGGCGCGTGGTTCAAGCAGGTGCACGTGGGCCGCTATCCAGCCCACGCGCAGCCTGCCTGGATTCCCCGACGGTCCCCCGGGCGGAGGAGCAGCCAGGGAGGCAGCCGTCTCCAACGGGCAACGCACCCACACTGAGCTGGCCCCGTTATAACCACGGCGCAGCTCACCCACGGTTACATTCTCCGGTGCACAGTTGCCCTGGGTAGCGACGGCCGCTCTCACCTCATCCCTGGTGGTGCAGTCGTCCAGGCCGGTCACTCTTAATTCCGCCATTTTTACCGGCCTGTGCACCCGCACCTCCTCCTCAGGCAAGACCATACGGAGCTTCGCCGCCAGACGCTCCGCGATGCCGGGACTATCGGCACCGGGACACTCTAACAGCTTGGCCCCATTGGCCGTCTGCCTGCTGCGGAGGCCCTCCTCCGCCCCAATCTCGTCCAGGTTGACTGCTTCACGCGCCCGGGCCATCACATCATTATATGTGATGCCCTTGGCCTCAGCGGCAGGCAGTAAAGTTAGAACCACTGCCGCTGATCGCGGCGCCCGCGACGACTTCTTCCCTTTTTTTTTTGTTTTTTTGTTTTTCTTGGCGGCTACAGGTGCTCGACCCTGTTGGGTCAGGGGTGCAGCCTGAACCGCCATGGCCACTGGCGCTCTACCCATTTGGGGAGCTGCCAGTGAGGCCTTTTTGGCACCCCGCCGGGCCACCACGTTCCACCCCTCGTCCATGTCTGACGGGGGCGGAGGCAGCGGACGGGACTGGGGTGCTTGTGATGGAGGCTTCGCGTTAGCGCCGCCCCCTCGCTTAGTTCGATCCCGTCCCGGGCCCGACCTGGTGGCCGGAGCCCGTACGGGAGCGGAACGGGTGGCCAAAGCACCCGTCACCGCCGGTTGCCTAACGTCGGCCGAAACAGTCACTCTCGCCTCGAGAGCCGCTAGCCTCCCGCCCAGCTTTTCTACTACAGCCTGGACGGTGCGGTTGATGACCTCGTCCAGGCTGAAGGTCTTCGGTTCTGGCGGAGCCAGCATCCGTGGCCCCGCGAGTGCTTGCTGCCGCGCGGCGGCGGTCGTCTCTCTAGAGCGCGGTGACGGGAGACGCGGACGCTCCTGTGCCGCACGCGGTGGTGGCAGCACAGGCCACTGATCACCAGTCAGCGCCAGGAGACGGGAGCTCCGAAGGGCTCCAGCGACCCAGGACGTCGCTGCTCCATCATCGGGCCGTTGCCGAGCTTGGAGCTGTGCTCGAAGTCTCGAATTCTCCGCCATCAGCTGTACCACCTGGTCATTGGCAGAAGCAACTGATGGCAGAACTTTCGAGACCTGCGAGACCACTTCTCGCAGTTTACGACCAGCGGCTTTGGTCTTGGTGCCATTGGCCGCGTATGATTTCACGGTCTTCATGGCCCTGTCTATGACCATGGCAGGATCCTGAAGGCCGCTCTCTTCCTCCTCTGTCGTCTGCCCATCCAACGAGGCGACAGACATTGACACTGATGATGGCGCCGGTGACGGCGCGCCCCTTTTCCGGGCGGGTCTCCCTCTAGGGGGCGGCATCTCCTCCGCAGCAGAGGCTGCATCGGAGATTACCAACACCTTTTCCGGCGGGGCATCTGCGCCAGAGGATGACGCTGGCTCCCCTACCCCCTCACGAGAGGAAGCTCGCCAAGACTTCCTCTTCCGCCTAATCTTCTTGGCGGTTGTCCCTTTCGGACCAGCCGCCTCGCCTTCGCTGACGAGCGCAGAGCGCGTCGAGCCAGCGCTGTCACACCTCGGTTCGACGGGTTTTCCGCTACCCGTCGCACAGCCCCCTTCATCGTGGCATGCTTTGCCCCCCCCAGAATACGCGGGGCAGCATGCTCCCACCGAGGTGGAAGCACGGAGGGATTCTCCACCTAGGGTGGTACCCTCCTGGGGTAATTTTATTTTTAAGTTTGCCATCATTTTTTGGTCCTTTGTTATTTAACCAGGGGTCGGTCCCCTGGGACGGCCCTTACGACTGGACTCCCTCCAGCCACTCATCTCATCACCGGGCACGTCACAAGCTTAAGATTAGGGCATTTTTTATAGAGGTACACATCCTCGCGGCCCCTGCTAGGCAGCGGCCCCCGCTCGGTAGGGATTACGGTATGCTTCTACGAAGCCACGCCGGTAAACCGGTACCCCCCTCTGGAGGGCCTTCCCCTGTAGCCGCCAAGAGGCAGCCGGGGACATGGCAACCAGCGACCGGAAGGGAGTGCCCTCCGGTTCACTTCTCATCCACGTGGGGTCTACCATTGCTGACAGACCCACACGTCTGACCACGACGTGGTCACGCCGGCGTACCGGTACCCTCCTCTGGAGGGCCTTCCCCTTTAGCAGTCAAAGAGCTGCCGGGGACACGGCCTAGCCTCCAAAAGGTCTCCAGAAGGGAGCCTTCTCCCGCTTCACGCCGCCCTTTGTCCAGCAAAGGTGGGAAAAGGGAACACCGTGTGCAGTCTTCTTAGTTCGCGGCACCCCTCTGCAGACAATGCTGCTCCACGGTATCGGGGTGCACACTTAAGCCCCACCGCCGCGACAAGGCGAGACCACGTTGTGTGTGTGCCCTGTCTTATAAATTCTCTATTGAAAACATTACTATTGCTACATTCAAGTTTAAATCCTTTGATACGGTTTCAATGAATTCGGGTTAGCTTAGCTAGCTTAGTTGCTCGACTTCTGCGAGTCCACCATCTCGCAGAAGGAGGCGGCGGAACGGGAGAGGGAGAGCTCTTCTTCCCTCTCGGCGCCGTGCCGCCGCCGTCGGGCCGGGGGCCGGAGGAGGGCGTTTGTCCAGCTCCAGCCCCTATGAGGAGGCAGTCTCCTCCTGGTGATGGTCACGGGGTGACCTAAGGGGGTTGAGGCTGTGCCGCACGCTACCGTCACCCTAGCGCGCTGGCACCAGGAGGACGGGACGGCGCGTCGGCGGCCGCGGACTGCGATGCGGTCCGCATTTTCGTCGTCGCTGTCGTCGCCGAACATACTGTTGAAGAGCAACCCGGTCGGCTGTGTATCGCGTTCCGACCCGGCAGGCTGGTTCTGGCCCAGCGGGGTATCCCGGAACACCAGCGGCACCGCCCGGGCGGCCTGGTAGGGCCGCCGTACCGCGGAGACCGACGTCGTTGGTCGTCGACTATCGCCTCGACGACCCGTCGGTCGGGCGTCCTCGGGGTGGCGCCGCGTGTCTGGTTGTAGTGTTGACCGCGGGAACCCCCCTACTCTGAACGGGTTCTGACCCCGGACGGAGATCGGACGTCGGGTGTAAGAGTGCAGGGGAGTCGTTTAGTGGGTGGGCCCTAAAATCCTTGGGCCCGCGATCTGCTCTCAACACCTGCAGATCGTTGAGTCTCACATACCCCGCGCGCTGCCCCCTAGGCGCGGGGACCTCGTAGGAGGTTCGGGCCCCGGCCCGAAAAAAAAAGCTAGCTTAGTTAGGTTAGCGATTGTCATTACTTACTTAACAAATCAGTGTTCGAAGGCATAAAACCTTAAGCTGTTTTTTATTTATATGTGTTGCTTTATAAGGCATTTGGCACCAATCTTAAGACATGTATTGGTAGAACTTGCCTTTAGTGATGCAACGTAGAGAAAGATTACAGGTTGATTCAAATTAAAAACGAATACCTACGAAACGTTTGGTACAAAAAAAAAGAAAACCAAAGCCACATTGATGCCTATAGACTCAATAAAACAATTTAATCTCGCCCTCTATCAATAAAAAATTACATCTCACAACATTGGATTTTAAGTTAATCCTCTTTTTACAAAATCAATTTGTTTTGTTGTATAGACCAGCAAATATGGAAATCATTTGACCCATTGCTTGTTTTATTTATGTTCCAATTTTAAAACCAGGTCAGACTTCCTGGGCTGACAGTCTCGATGAAATTCGTAATATTAATAAATTTAATGTATCATGACTAACGCACTCTCGCAACGAGACGGACGGGTAGTTCGCCTTTTTATCTCAAGTTTAATGAAGTTGCAATATTTTGTAATAGTTTAAAACCGGTATTACGGTTCAGCTGTTTCGAATCAGAACATGTTTGGTCTAAAGTTAACACTACTTATAACAGACTAACTTTTGCCCGCGACTTCGTCCTCGTGGAATAGTTCACAAATAATGCTTTATTTTAGAACAAATTTGGTTAGCATAAAATATGTTATAGTGAGCCAACCTTAACATATAGACATATGCTGTCGTAAACTTTTTTTTAGATCTTTTAAAGGGGAACATGCGTTATTTTAGCGAAACTTTAAACGTTTCTGCAGCGCACGCAGCGGAAGCTCTCAAAAGGGAAAAAAATCCGATTTTGAAACATTCTTTAATGGTGCTCCACGTGTATTGGTCTTAGCGTGGTGTTATATAACCTATAGCCTTCCTCAATAAATGGGCTATCTAACACTGAAAGAATTTTTCAAATCGGACCAGTAGTTCCTGAGATTAGCGCGTTCAAACAAACAAACTCTTCAACTTTATAATATTAGTATAGATTCAGTTAGTTACAACAATTTTAAGGACGGGTCTGTTAAAATTTGGTAGGCTCCGCAAGGGGTGACCGTAAACATATTAAATTCAAGGCTATTGCTTCGCTGCAAATGCCACTGGTCCCACCAACCCTTACGATCTCAGAGCATGCCGGAGCAATAGTAATACCGAATTTAATCACCAATTAACAATATTATGAACATAACACAAATATGGCATCATTAACTATTGAAATAGACAAACGCACGTTTGATCGTAACACGCCATTATGCGCAGCGTGTTGATTACGATTAAAATATTCGAACAGTTTTTATCGTTCATTATCGAATAGCTAATTGTTTATAATTAATGGACTTCTACCACGAACTAGTTCACTGAAATAAATACACAGGTAAAGCATAATACAAAACATACTTAAGAAGTTGACCGCGGGAAGATTTTTGAGGGACTTTCAGTCAGTGCGTATAAAGTTTTTTAATTTTTTATTCCTTATATGCATGGACGAACTCACAGCCCACCTGGTGTTAAGTGGTCACTGGAGCACATAGACATCTACAACGTAAATGCGCTACCCACCTTGAGATATAAGTTCTAAGGTCTCAAGTATATGTAGTTACAACGGCTGCCCCGCCCTTCAAGCCAAAACGCATTACTGCTTCACGGCAGAAATAGGCAGGGTGGTGGTACCTACCCGCGCGGACTCTCAAGAGGTCCTCCCAACAGTAAAGAGGTCCTACCACCAGTAAAAAAAATAGATTAGACTAGTTTACAGTGCGTATGAGATCTGATAGGCCTCACAAAAGATACCCATAGAAATGTGGACATAGTCGCCTCCGCACCAAGCGAAAGAATACGGCTTTAGCTGCCGCACCAGGAGACAGCCCCTGCCCTCAGACTCCCGTTGCGCCTCCAGCCCGTGCCACTCCGTCGCCGCGTCCGGTGGCACAAAATAAAACCCAGACCCCTCCCCCGGTAATCCTCCAAGAGAAGGCAGCTTGGGATCGAGTCTCCCTGGCCCTTAAGGCCAAAAATATCAACTTCACGAATGCCCGTAACCTCGCGAACGGCATTCAAATTAAGGTTCGAACACCCGACGACCATAGGGCCCTCTCTTCTTACCTCCGTAAGGAGCGTATAAGTTTCCACACGTATACGCTCCAGGAGGAGCGCGAACTCCGTGTCGTCATACGTGGCATCCCTAAAGAGTTGGATGCCGAGCTAGTCAAGGCCGACCTTCTCGAACAAGGCCTACCGGTTAACTCCGTACACCGCATGCACACAGGTCGCGGAAGGGAGCCATATAACATGGTTCTAGTCGCCCTCCAGCCTACCCCCGAGGGTAAGCAAATATTCAACATCCGAACGGTCTGTAGCCTTTCCGGAATCGCCGTCGAAACCCCACACAAGAAAGGCACACCTAGCCAGTGCCATAACTGCCAATTATACGGGCATTCTTCCCGTAACTGTCACGCGCGCCCCCGATGCGTCAAGTGTTTAGGAGATCACGCCACGGCCTTCTGCACTCGCGATCAAAAAACCGCGACGGAACCGCCTAGCTGCGTCCTGTGTCGTACACAGGGTCACCCCGCAAATTACCGCGGATGCCCCCGAGCCCCGAAAATAAATCGCCGCGTCGCCCGCCAAAACCACCTCCGAGCTTCCGGCCCAGACATCAAAGCCTCGGCACCCTCTGTGTCGCAGGCTAAGCCAGCGTTCGTTCCGGCGCCGGTGCCCAGTGTCTCGGCTTGGGCGAAACCGCTGCCGTACACGAACACGGTTACAACTCCCTCCTCCGCGATTCGTCCCGCCCCCGCAACTCGTCCCTCTCCCGCGACTTGCCCTCCGACCGCGTCCGACAATCTCGCTTTAGCGATCGACTTCTTTCAGTCGATCAACTTTGAGCGCGTTAACGCTTTGGGCGACGCCATTCGCGCTGCCTCCACTGCACAACACTTTATCGCCGTTGTGCAAGAATACGCCGACGTATACGCGTCATTAAATACGTACGTCCTCCCCTCACTCCGCCGGTAATCAATGGCGTACATTAGTAGAATAAAACCCTTATCCGTAACAATAGGATTTTTTAACGCTTACGGTCTCGCAAATCAACGTGATCAGGTTTGTGATTTTTTGCGTGACCATCAAATTGACATTTTCTTAGTGCAGGAGACCCTGCTCAAGCCCGCGCGTCGTGACCCTAAAATCGCGAACTATAACATGGTCAGGAACGACAGGCTCTCTGCTCGTGGTGGTGGTACCGTCATTTACTATAGAAGAGCCCTGCATTGCGTCCCGCTCGATCCTCCCGCGCTCGCTAATATCGAAGCATCAGTGTGCCGAATCTCACTGACGGGACACGCGCCGATCGTTATCGCGTCCGTTTATCTTCCACCGGATAAGATCGTTCTAAGCAGTGATATCGAGGCGCTGCTCGGCATGGGGAGCTCTGTCATTCTGGCGGGCGACCTAAATTGTAAACACATCAGGTGGAACTCACACACCACAACCCCGAATGGCAGGCGGCTTGACGCGTTAGTCGATGATCTCGCCTTCGATATCGTCGCTCCGCTAACACCAACTCACTACCCGCTAAATATCGCGCATCGCCCGGATATACTCGACATAGCGTTATTAAAAAACGTAACTCTGAGCTTACACTCACTATAGAGTTAGATTCAGACCACCGTCCCGTCGTTATGAAGCTCGGTCGCGCTCCCGACTCCGTTCCCGTCACGAGGACTGTGGTGGATTGGCACACGCTGGGCATCAGCCTGGCTGAATCTGATCCACCATCGCTCCCGTTTAACCCGGACTCTACCCCGTCTCCTCAGGATACCGCTGAAGCCATAGACATCTTAACGTCACACATCACCTCAACATTAGATAGATCATCGAAACAAGTTGTAGCGGAGGATTTCCTTCACCGCTTCAAATTGTCCGATGATATTAGGGAACTCCTTAGAGCTAAGAACGCCTCGATACGCGCCTACGACAGGTATCCTACCGCGGAAAATCGTATTCGAATGCGTGCCCTACAACGCGACGTAAAGTCTCGCATCGCCGAAGTCCGAGATGCCAGATGGTCTGATTTCTTAGAAGGACTCGCGCCCTCCCAAAGGTCTTACTACCGCTTAGCTCGTACTCTCAAATCGGATACGGTAGTAACTATGCCCCCCCTCGTAGGCCCCTCAGGCCGACTCGCGGCGTTTGATGATGATGAAAAAGCAGAGCTGCTGGCCGATACATTGCAAACCCAGTGCACGCCCAGCACTCAATCCGTGGACCCTGTTCATGTAGAATTAGTAGACAGTGAGGTAGAACGCAGAGCCTCCTTGCCACCCTCGGATGCGTTACCACCCGTCACCCCGATGGAAGTTAAAGACTTGAACAAAGACCTACGTCCTCGCAAGGCTCCCGGTTCCGACGGTATATCCAACCGCGTTATTAAACTTCTACCCGTCCAACTCATCGTGATGTTGCATCTATTTTCAATGCCGCTATGGCGAACTGTATCTTTCCCGCGGTGTGGAAAGAAGCGGACGTTATCGGCATACATAAACCCGGTAAACCAAAAACTCATCCGACGAGCTACCGCCCGATTAGCCTCCTCATGTCTCTAGGCAAACTGTATGAGCGTCTGCTCTACAAACGCCTCAGAGACTTCGTCTCATCCAAGGGCATTCTCATCGATGAACAATTCGGATTCCGTACAAATCACTCATGCGTTCAACAGGTGCACCGCCTCACGGAGCACATTCTTGTGGGGCTTAATCGACCAAAACCGTTATACACGGGTTCTCTCTCTTCTTCGACGTCGCAAAAGCGTTCGACAAAGTCTGGCACAATGGTTTGATTTTCAAACTATTCAACGTGGGCGTGCCGGATAGTCTCGTGCTCATCATACGGGACTTCTTGTCGAACCGCTCTTTTCGATATCGAGTCGAGGGAACCCGCTCCTCCCCACGACCTCTCACAGCTGGAGTCCCACAAGGCTCTGTCCTTTCACCCCTCCTATTTAGCTTATTCGTTAACGATATTCCCCGGTCGCCGCTGACCCATTTAGCTTTATTCGCCGACGACACGACTGTTTACTATTCCAGTAGAAACAAGTCCCTAATCGCGAAGAAGCTTCAGAGCGCAGCCCTAGCCCTAGGACAGTGGTTCCGAAAATGGCGCATAGACATCAACCCAGCGAAAAGTACTGCGGTGCTATTTCAGAGGGGAAGCTCCACACGGATTTCCTCCCGTATTAGGAGGAGGAATCTCACACCCCCGATTACTCTCTTTAGTCAATCCATACCCTGGGCCAGGAAGGTCAAGTACCTGGGCGTTACCCTGGATGCATCGATGACATTCCGCCCGCATATAAAATCAGTCCGTGACCGTGCCGCGTTTATTCTCGGTAGACTCTACCCCATGATCTGTAAGCGGAGTAAAATGTCCCTTCGGAACAAGGTGACACTTTACAAAACTTGCATAAGGCCCGTCATGACTTACGCGAGTGTGGTGTTCGCTCACACGGCCCGCACACACATAGACACCCTTCAATCTCTACAATCCCGCTTTTGCAGGTTAGCCGTCGGAGCTCCGTGGTTCGTGAGGAACGTTGACCTACACGACGACCTGGGCCTCGAATCTATACAGAAATACATGAAGTCAGCGTCGGAACGGTACTTCGATAAGGCTATGCGTCATGATAATCGCCTTATCGTAGCCGCCGCTGACTACTCCCCGAATCCTGATCATGCAGGAGCCAGTCACCGTCGACGCCCTAGACACGTCCTTACGGATCCATCAGATCCAATAACCTTTGCACTAGACGCCTTCAGCTCTAGGAGCAGGCTTAGGGACCTCGGTAACCGTACTCGTCGAACTCGACAAAGAGTTCGCCGTGCAACCTAACCCATGAATCAGCTCGCTGAGTTTCTCGCCGGATTTTCTCAGCGGGTCGCGATTCCGATCCGGTAGTAGATTCATTCGCGAAGCAGCTACTCTTGAGTTGTTAGGTCTCCTTCGGAGGCGCTCGGGCAGCTGTTAGCAAATCCCACCCCTCCTGGCTGAGCCTTTGCTCGCCCACCTGTCCTGGTGAAACTGGAAAGGCCTCCGGGCCACCAGTAATCCTTCAATCATAAAAAAAAAAAAAAAAAAAACCAGGAGACAGTCGCGCATGGTACTTTTTAAGCCGCATACCACAATCAACGCGTGAGCTAATTTCCACGAATAACTTCGACAGTAAAGGAAAGAATAACATCGGGTAACAAAAACGAAACCGCGAAAAAATATAATTTGCGTAAGTACTACGGGTAGGCCATCTTGTGACCCCGCTCGGTAAGGGACCACCATCCTGCCTATTTCTGCCGTGAAGCAGTAATTCGTTTCGGTTTGAAGGGTAGAGCAGCCGTTGTAACGTAAAACTGAGACTTGGGCTCACACCTCAAGATGGTTTTTTTTTTGTTGCTTAGATGGGTGGACGAGCTCACAGCCCACCTGATGTTAAGTGGTTACTGGAGCCCATAGACATCTACAACGTAAATGCGCCACCCACCTTGAGATATAAGTTCTAAGGTCTCAAGTTTAGTTACAACGGCTGCCCCGCCCTTCAAACCGAAACGCATTACTGCTTCACGGTAGAAGTAGGCAGGGTGGTGGTACCCACCCGCGCGGACTCACAAGACGTCCTACCACCAGTAAAAAGTAAAAAGTACCACCAGTAAAAAGTGGGTAGCCGCATTTACGTTGTGAATGTTTATGGGTTCTGGTAACCACTTAACTTCAAATGCTTTTTTTAGGAAGGACTGATCACTGTTGGCCCAGAAGCTTTCGGGTCTCAAACCGGAGGTGTTGTTAACACTGACCCTAGCCAGAGCAGTCCTTCGCAGAATCTACCACCAGATCGGAAACGCGACCCACTGAGAAGATCCAGCGAGAAACTAAGTGGGCCGTGTCTATGGGTTTAATTAAGTGTAACTATAACATGTGAAATTCCATAAAAAAGTTGATGAAATAAGGATGAAGATAAGAAAATATAATCAGCAAAGGTATTTTTGAAGAAAACAGAATTCATGCCCTTTTTTATTTAGCCTGGTAATTTAATTACATCAAATATAAACCTTGAATTATGTAACTCCTTTAAACTAACACCACATTACGCCATCTTGTAAATTTACAAATGTGTGGATACATTTTCGCAACCTAAAATGTGACTAAGAGATTTGTAAATCTTCAAAACGAAAGTTGTGTATGAATAAAAATTGTAAATAAATATTATAATGTTTGTTTCGACTCTGCAGGTAGGTGACTTCGGTTTTGACATTTTTCTTTGATGTTTTTTTTATTCTGTGCGACTACAATAATTGCATTAGGTTCGCCCTCCTCCGTGACTGTCGTGACTATCTCCTCCCATTATCCTTCTCTGGATGATGTTACGCCATCTTCCTCTGTTCTCGGCAGTGTGTATGTCATAGTAGACTGTGGTATAAAGAGTGGTGCGGATTTGGTCGGAGATCTTTTGCCTGCAATCTTGCCAGCTACTATCAATTTTTCAGGATTGTCACCGCTTTTTTTGGAAATGTGACCGAAGAACTCAAATATCCTCTTGAGGTAGACAGTAGAGAGCCCGGTTTGGATATTGAGCTGTCTTAATATGGATGCGTTAGTCCGATGTGCTTGTATTAGGTAAAGGTGTCTAAATTATCATTTTATTAAATTAAAAACATTTGTAATTCAGTATTTTTATATCTAAATACACAACAGTGCATTCTACTCAGACACAGACGAAGATAACGGAATGCAAAACGAAAATGTCTATAAATTAAGTTTCGTTAACAGTAATTTAATATTATGCACACCAATATTGCTTCGAGAATTCCCATTAAATACGTGCACTTATGACGAAGGCATAAAGGCCAATTTAGTGTGTCGTGATTAACATTCGTAGCGCGTCTGGGTATCCTGGCTCCCTGATCGGAATTAAAATATTAACCAATTCGAAATGAGCTTCCTTCTAGTCTGATGAGGGTGTGATGAGAGCTCTGGATGTATGGAAACGATGACTTGCATCACAGCTCAAAGGAAGTGAAGGCTGATTTTTATACGACAACTGTCTAAGTATATTTATAACAAGAGTAGAACGATTTATTATATGGTCTATCTATACATTTCTAATTCAATTCCGATTTCAAAATATATTAAAATTCCAAATTAAGAACCTTACATTATAACAATTCAAATTTATTTTTAATTCTTACTAAAATTCGATGAGTTTGTTTTTTTGTTACATTTTCTCGTCTTATCTTGGTCATCACGAGGTATACAAAAGGTTTTGTGGTACCTTTCATCAAGATAAAAGTACTATTATTTGTTATCTGCTCACATTAGTGTAGTATAACAATTGATTTTCGACTTGCGTAGATTCCTTAACTACCAGAACAATACCATTGGCTAGCGGCTAATGATGAGCAAAAGTCCTCAAAGTCAGAGTTTCTTGTTTAGTTCAGTTTAATCGATTTCTACCTAGGCTTTGCAATAGTGTGTTCCTCACAATCTTGAATTGGAATCCTACTTGGATTAAAAAAGAAAGGGAATCTGACAACAGTTTAAAAATAGGCTATAAGGTATTGTAGCCATTGGGCGTCATTAATAAAAAAAATCTTCTATAGATACAAGTTCAATATTTAGGGTAATCTGTGTACAAGTAAAACTGTCGCTGCAAAGTCTTCATTGCGTTAGCAAATAAACACTATCACATTTCCTATAATTTTAAAATTATCTTTAAGCTGAACGTTTCTCAGACAATGTAATATCGCTTCAGACAGTCAAACAGTTGCGATTCAAAGGAAGCAATGCATTTTGATTTCGTCACAATAAAGCAACTAAGTGTATGCACTTGTAGATATATCAAATGAATCACGAATATAAAAGGTAGCACAGATAATATAAAATTGAAATATTTAACTGGAATTTGGAAAAACTAACGTCCGTTTAAATAATACGACGACTATTATCAGCTTAACTGTTTAAAAAATATTATAATACTATATCATTAGACTACTAAAAAGTGAAAAAAAAACCACACATTTATTTAAATTAGTACAAACAACAAATGCTATTTCCAAGATGCACAACAGCATGTAAAATGAACAATGTGTAGCATTTTAGCGGGTCATAAATCTTAATTGTATTCATGATCTAACATCGAAACTAAGCCAAGATATAAGATATTGATGTAAACAAACAAACCATAAAAAATTTACAAGTTTTAGGAAAAAAAAATTTGTTTATGACGATAATCCTTCGAAATTTTATGGCAAACCCTTTTTTTTAATAAAAGGTCCTACAACTTAGCCTTTTATATTTGTTTTACCAGCTAATGTCAGCGCTCAGGAAATATATTGGACGGATTCGATTTGAGAGGATGATACGTGGAACATTGGTCTTTGGAAACGCACTGCGAGTGATCATAGTGGTCCTAACGGATTAGTGGTACTAGCGCATAAGCTCCGTCGATAGTAGATGAAGTGATGGTAAAAAGAGACGACAGGATCTCCAACTAATTCTCGGGAGGGTGCTCACGAAACATTACTTAGAGAACATAGAGTCCCTGTACCTGCGTCAGATGCCTTAAGCGTCTCTAAGCACATTAATTCTCTAAAAAGATATAATTAGATTGCGTTGGTAATAGCACTATTTTTTCCGTTTTTTTGCGAGTTCTAGGCATAACTCAAAATACTTCTACGGTTTAATCTCCCGTTTGAAAATGGAATTGCATTTTATTATTTGCGACGTTTCAAATATTTTACGGTTTTCGTGATGACGTAAAAGCAACTTGAAATAGGGCTACTTATATTTTTTTATGGAATATCACCATTAAGCAGTTTTAGGTTAATTAAAAATATTCGCATTATTGTTAAAAATATCATCATTTTTCAGTTCAGATTTAGAAAATTCACGGTACCGTCAACAAAAATTGTACAAATTTTAGTTGAATTTGATGAATTATAATTGAATGAATGAACTCTTACTGGCCTGATAAGATGCCTGGTGTGATCATATTGAGTTATGCGTCTATGCCGATGCTCAAATCCCGGAGACAGATTAATTTTTTTTCTAATTAAACACTTACTTAACGCATATTCAATAATAATTTCTACTATGAAGGCATTGTGTAATAAAAATCAAATCTACGAAAATTCAAATATTCGATCTTCTAGTGTCAGGCTCGATGGTAGCATTCACGTAATCATTTAACACCAACATTTTTTACTGGTGGCAGGACTTCTTCAGAGTCCGCGCGGGTAGATACCACCGCCCTGCCTATTTCTGCCGTGAAGCAGTAATGCGTTTCGGTTTGAAGGGTGGGGCAGCCGTTGTAACTATACGTGAGACCTTAGAACGTATATCTCAAGGTGGGTGGCGCATTTACGTTGTTGATGTTTATGGGCTCCAGTAACCACTTAACACCTTTTGGGCTGAGTGCTCGTCCACCCATCTAAGCAATAAAAAGAAAACAAATTGGGCCGTGAGCTGGTTCACATATTTACGCAATAAATATATAGAAAAAAGAATACACAAAGCCTGTTTTCAATTAAGATTGACCCATCTTAAAGCCGTTATTTCTTAAAGGCTCTCGATAAACATAATCAACAACAGTTCTTCACTTTCGATCTTGTTTACTTCACGTTGGTTGCACAACGTCGCCGTCGCATCTGCACACTTCGCCGACATTCCGTTCGTGGAACTCGATTTCGATTGACCGAATTAAGAGACTTTATGAACGTTGCAAACGCGTAAAGTGGTTTCGTGATTTATGTCATGATTTAAAATAAAATGTACAGATTATAATTGAAATATCCCTCCAAATCCTAATATTTTACATTTTTAATGGTAAAGGAATGTACATAATTTACTGAAATACTGGAGGAAGCGGTGATGAGATCAGACTATGGTACGCCATTACCAAATCGGCAGTGGAGTGATTGGGAAAGTTTTGAAAGGTCAGGAGAATTACCAAGAAATCAAAGGACAGGTTGGGTTTCCAATCTTTCCTTAGACCCTAAAGCTGGTCTCTGAGACTGCAGGATCATCGTAGAATCGATACACTAGAGATATACTGGAGATGCCAGCTAAAGATCCCGTGGGCGGCATTTAGCACATCCGTACTCAAAGTTGGATGCGGAAGGTGGAGGACCGCATTATGTGGAAGGCATTGGGGAAGGCCTATGTCCAGCAGTGGGCAGATAAAGGCTGATGATGATGATGATGATGATGACTCAAAGAACTCGGTATCAAACACCCACTCGTCAACTGTGCAATTACGGATTTAATGTTTTTTTGTTACCTATCCAAAAAAGAAATGATCGATGGAGAGACTAGTGATTCAAGGCCAGGTGAAAGGCAAGATTTCATGCAGCCAATCACCAATCCACTGGACAGACCTAATAAAGAAAGCAACTGAGCTTACACCCTCGAACCGTTATATCTGGAGGCGTGTATCTGGAAAGTACATCTTCGAAAACATTAAGGAGCTAACGAATACTACTGCGTCTACATCATCAGCGCAACCACAACGACTCTTCGTTAAAAGTGCCCTCCCAAGAAGAAAAATGTACATAAAAATCTACTCTCTATAGCTTTCTGTGACTTTAGAAACTCGAAAAAACATTAATAGCAAGCGATATATCACTAAAAGCTTCCCAGCAGCTTTCTCTGGTGTGAATGATAAACCGTCAGTATTAGTTTGCGGGATCTCGACATTAAGTTCGCAATATCGAAGATCGAACCTCGAGTGACATACTGCAATCTCCAATTCATCGTTCTTAATATCCCGATCTGACACCATCTTCTTGCAATCTCTCTCTCTCTCTCTCTCCTCTTCTTCTCAATGGTATAATTCTCATATATTCCCAGTTAGAGACTATTTGTTTAAAGTCAAAGTACATATATATAACCTTATCGTCTTAATTTCCATTTTTACCGTTTCCATTCAGGTCTACAATGGCTTCACTCCTAATCTTCGATTTCCGACCCAGCTTTAGTCAAGTGTCTATTCATATGATGTATCGCAGTCGTACCAATTGGACCCCTCCACGATATCCATTTCCAGCTTCAAACCAGATTTATGGAAAGTCCTCGGCAGTAGATAGAGGCTTGGCTATACACCTGGTATTGCTGACGTACATGAGCGAAAGTGATCATCACAGTGAGCCACATGCCCATATGTCCACAAATAAAATAGAAAAATCTAAAATCGATTTCCCCCACAATTCAAATATTGATTGAAGGCGCGGTTGTCGTTTAAAATCTCAAACGTTAAACAAACAGTTAAACAATTTTTAGAGCCGGTTTGGTTTGGGCCAGACAAACAGAGATCGTCTGCTCGGTAATAAATTACTTTGTTGCTTACTGCTTTTCGAATACACGAAGGTCGCATAATATGACACACAAAATCGTTTAAGAATAAGAGATGAGATTGTAAATTTAGTAATTCTTTGTCGCACAGTGGTCCAATAAAACATTCTTATGCCTTCGAAGGCGAGTAGTCGATCGATCTGGTGGTGAATAGTCACATTCATACACGTCAGCAATGATAAGAACTCCTTATTCGAGTCACTGCCAGACTCTCTTCGACCATAATAACAGAGTTCAAGATTTACGAGTAGATTCAATATACATATGTTAGATACTTTTTCTCTTTTACAATTTTCTTGACATTACTTAAAACCGTGTTAATTTTTTATGAGTTTTTATCGCACTTGGCCCCGTTGTCGTACCAACTCAACACTCGTGGTTATTGATTACCGAATAACATAAGGCATTAATTAAAAAATATAAATAAAATACACACAATCGTAGTCTCAACTGTGCAAAGGCGATCCCACCTTTCCAACTGGTACACAAGGCAGTTGCGGGCTCACAAAATATCACCGATTATTACGTAACCTTAAAAAATTTGTCAGTTTAATATTTAATACATGACGTCATTCGTTCATCATGGAAGTCATTCGTCATACGTAATACATAATTCCTCCTCCTCTAACCGATCGCTCATTGGTGAGCAATGATGCGCTCGCCTGAGACCTGTTCTTATGATTTGCTCGTATGTCGGTCAGTGGCACAGTGAAGTGCATCGCTCAGGTATCGTCTCGTATCCAGGTGCTCGGACACTTGATCATTCCATCTTTATTGGCTCCGACCTCTGGATCATCTTCCATCCACTTTACTCGTCACTATGAGTCTCTCCAGGTTGTCGGAGAGTTTTCTCCCTATATTATTATATTATATAAGTCTGTATTAACGCGTTATTAAAATAATTCTCCACTAAATTCTAAATTTTTTTTTTATTGCTTAAGATGGTTGGACGAGCTCACAGCCCACCTGGTGTTAAGTGGTTACTGGAGCCCATAGACATCTACGACGTAAATGCGCCACCCACCTTGAGATATAAGTTGTAAGGTCTCAGTATAGTTACAACGGCTGCTCCACCCTTCAAACCGAAACGCATTACTGCTTCACGGCAGAAATAGGCGGGGTGGTGGTACCTACCCGTGCGGACTCACAACAGGTCCTACCACCACCAAATATTATAATTTAACCAAATTATATAACGTTTTAAAATTCAATAACGTCGCAGTTTAAATATAGGAGCTAGGCGTAACGAAGCAGTCGTAGGAATACGAAGTAATTACGTATGGTGTAACTTAATTACATCTCTTGTGGTAATCAGATTGGATCGGACGGTGAAAGTGGACATCACCTGTGATTTCTATGAAATTTAAATTTCACACTAGAATAAAGTAAGAAACATTTAAAAAAATTAAAGGCGTCATTCAATTAAATAACTGAACATTTACATCTTCGCATATTTTTAATGTTACGTAAAGGAATATTTTATATTGAGAAAGTAACAATGAATGTGATTAGTGAAACAAACTATCACTTACATTTAAGTGGATCTAACAATTTAATACAAAAACGACTAATTATGGAAGAAAGGGATTCAGTACTGAGTTATAGTAATGAAATGAACTTCGATTGTACGATGTAGTTCATTTGGATTATTTTCTTTGTGAGAATTATAGTCGTTATATCCTCTTCTTCTTTTTCTCCACCTTATCCCACTAGGTGGGGTTGGCACAGCAAATTTTTCTCTTCCATTCTCTTCTATCAGCCGTCAGCTCAACACTCACTTCTCTCTCTCTCATATCGTCACTCACACACTCCATCCATATCTTCTTCGGTAGACCTCTTCCCCCTCTACCTTGCACTACCATTTCTATACATCTCCTATAGTCACATGCATCTTCTCTCTACGCATCACATGTTCATACCACGCTATAGTCGTATTTCCTATTTGACTAAAAAGATTCAACACTAACCCGGTTTGTTTTTGCACCGACCAACACGAAGTCCAAATGATAATGTTAAGAACTCCGTACGAAGTGCATTGGAGTTGATGACGAAAAGTTTGCACAATTACGTACACGATCAATAAAAATCAAACTGTTTTGATATGGCACGTTGAGGTCGTTGGGGTACGTCATCGTGGTAACTATTATTACAATTATTTAAAATGTCAGTAGATGTTTATGGCCATTATTAGGATACGATATTTAATTCAAACATATTCAAACATTATGGTATGCAGGTCTTCCGTTCAAAAATATTGTTAAATTTGATTGTATTTATTGTTTAGGTAAGATATTAATACCGTTTATACTTCGGAAACAATTTCGATTAGAAAACGTAAATGTCCTCAATGATAAAGTGTTTTCATGGTAATTCGATTATAAACAAAATTGTATTTAAAACCATTATGGCCATTGTCTTTATAATATGTGTTTTTGTTACGATTTAAACGATTTTTATACGATCATCATTTTTAATCGATGACTCAATACATTTAAGTTAACAATATTTCTATTTAAGAAAAAATCCAGGAAGAGTTTTTGTTAATTTTTTACACATGTTTGCGTGTTTTTCATAGTTTTGAATTTTATAATTGCCTGTTCAAAATAACCAACGACTTTATGTAATCTCATCTTAAAATATAACTACGTAAAATGTAGGTACACAGGTTTGCCGCCATTTATATGGCATTGTCATAAATGACATATATGATGATGACATGACATATATATTATGTCATTGATACCTTTTTTTTTAAAGGATTTTATGACCTGGTTAGGCCTTTAAGTCATGTCTTATTTTTATTTTTATTCTTATTTTTATGAAATGAAATGAAATGAAGAAGATTAATTTGAGACATTCATCAACTGGGATGAAATTAAATGAAATAAGATGAGATTATATGGGATGAAATATAATCTCAACAAAAAGGTGGTTATTTACTGTGATTTTTTCAGTGGACTTTTTAGAGGATCTCGGGAAGCTACGTCCAGCGGTTTTGTTTCATTTTCCCACATTTGTGCACTTTCACAGATATTAAACAGTTAATAAACCACCGTTATTACACATTTAAACCTGAAGAAACACTAAATAGACAAAATAAAACTAATCACACGACTTCCCTCCTCGCGTTCCCGCCAAAAAGTCCAATTGATATCGTGTTTAAGGCACGGTGCCATCAACATATGACAGCGTTATAAACAATATCAGCAAAATGTTTTTTGTCATATGACTAGCGGTAGCCAAAAACCCTAATAAATTACCTTGAGTATGCGTGTAAGCCTTTCTTGGAATTTACACGAAATTAAGTTATGCATAATGAAATATTGCATCATTACACCTTTCGTCTTCCCAAAAATAAAAGTTAACCTAAAGCAATTTATCTTTCTGACGCGCTAAAATTACAAAAGGGTCTGCCTTCTAACACTTCGGTGCAATTTGGATGTGGCCAAAAATGATTATTTTTGCATAAATTATTTTATTTTAAAAAGGTGTTCATAAATTTTACAGTTTTAAAACGTGTTATATCTCGCGCTGAGTTTGGATATAAGCGAATATCTCAATTGACCAAAGTCATCATACATATTTAAGATTAACATCGCCCATAAACCTCCAAAAAGTTTTAAAACCACATAAATCTATGAAAAAATCCGTGAAATAGTTGTTTAATTCGATAATATACATAATTATTACCTTATGACATAGTTTCTATGACAGGCTATGACTAAAAGTGGATTCCATCAAGGTTAAGATTCACATAAGTGTGTTTTTGTGGCCTTTTTGTATAGTTTTCGTGTCCAATTGATTGATTGACTCAAAATGCCAAGTTTATATTTTAAAATAAGTACCGTAAGAAATCAATGTTTATTTGCACGTTGCGTCAAAATTCAAATAATTCATTGTACATTTTGGAACGACAATTTAGAAAAACTTTCGTTCGCCATGCACGGGTGTTCGAATCCCAGGTGGGTACCAATTTTTCCGATGATATACGTACTCAACAAATGTTCACGATTGACTTCCACGGTGAAGGAATAACATCGTGTAATAAAAATTAAACCCGCAAATTTTAGTTTGCGTAGTTATTGGTGCTAGGACCTCTTGTGAGTCCGCGCGGGTAGGTACCACCATCCTGCCTATTTCTACCGTGAAGCAGTAATGCGTTTCGGTTTGAACGGTGGGGCAGCCGTTGTACTTGAGATCTTAGAGCTTATATCTCAAGGTGGGTGGCGCATTTACATCGTAGATGTCTATGGGCTCCAGTAACCACTTAACATCAGGTGGGCTGTGAGCTCACCCACCCACCTAAGCAATAAAAATAAAGAAAAAGACGAATTCTACTGAAAAGCTCTATGCTAAATTGAGTATTTGTTATTTAATTTAATTTAATTAAAAGACTATACTAGACAGAGTAACTAGGATGCGTATATGTATGCTGCACCCTGCAATGAACGATACTCGTTAATACGGGTCTTACAATACATATTTTGGGCGACAAAACAATCACACACCGGGGCCATAGAGACCACTTTAGTTTAGACATATCGTGTCTTCTCCACTAATATATACATAGTATAAGTGCGGCTGCATAGCGACTACTTTGATTGTATACATAATATAAGTGCGAAGACTTTGATTTAAAAAAATACGGATTTTTATTGCGCTCGATACCAATACTATTGTATAGCCAGTTCGTTTGTTTGATTTCTCAAAACTTGCGTAAGAACTACTTTACAAATTTCGATGTACTTAGCTGAATTATAATTAAATTACTCATATGTATTAAGTTATATTCAAAAGGAGGATAGTGTAAAAACTCCTAATGTTTTTCCCAATTGGAATTCAACCGTGTTGTGTGTTGCGTAAGCTCTCGGGAATGCAGTGATGTAGCAAAAAAAAAACACACAAAATATTTATCACTTATCGCAGCTTACTGAAAACAATATAACAGTGGTTGGGCTTGGAAATAATAATGCACTAATGTATAATCGTGAGAAAACTTAAACACCCAAACTCCAGGAGCAAAATGTTGCAAATTCAAATCGTACGTACGAATCTATTATCCTTATTTAAAATTTAATCACGTTTCATACAAAAACCCATAAAAGATAAATAACTGATTAAAATTCACTAAGCACCGCGTCCACGTCATTGTGGAATTCAATAAAACGCTAAACGTTTTGTTCACATTTCACATGGGAACTCCGCATGTTCAGCGAGCTAAATAGCGAATGCTATAATTAGGACTACCTAGGTATTAGCTTAAGTATCCTCAGGTTACGCTGGCATAACCCTCTAAGCTTGCCAGCTTAGGTAGGAAAAAAAAGCTTAAGTTAGTAAATGCTACAACATTCGACGACAGTAAAATTATCTCCTGCCTTACGCCAAAAATACATACGACCAAATGATCGATCATTCATGTACCAACTCCGAAAACCGAAAAAAAAAATTCGCAAAAATATTTCACTAGAAGTGCAAATTGAACCCTGACCTTTCGGGAAACAATAACAGCACATAATAACTTTAAAATAATCGAAAAACTCATGCAACACGCACATACGCATATTTTACATTTCCAAAAGGTGAATAACTATTCTCTCTTGCCTTCAACTTTGTCGATAACAATATTGATTTGCCATCATAAAGACTAATAATTATCGGATGCAAAAGTAAGGTATCTGATAAAAGCCTCGGGTCGCACGAGGTCATTGACACCTCATGTCAGATTGCATTTGACTGTGCATAGCGTACTGTGAATGCTGGAAAAAAAGTAATATTTTGATTTTTCGAATACTTTATGTAACCGAGAAAGGAATCGTACTATCATAAATGTGTAGTCTTCTTCTTCATTGCTCCCTCATTGCTGAGGATCGTGACTCCGTTTTAGCTTGTCGACTGTATATGTAGGTATGTATGAGTCGACTATTATCAAAGCCGGCAATGTGACTTTTGGACAATTATTGGTAAATCAGAAAAACGAATTATTGACTTTGTATTCCAATGGCAGTCACAAAACTCTTCTGAACGACATTTTAGATAAATAACAGGTTAAGTATTAACCTTTATTTAATGCAGGTTTTGAACCGTATTCTTTGAAGGAGACGATTATATTCAAATCAATCTGTATTGACATATCAATAACCATTTTTTATCCAAATGCACAGATTGCCACCTTTGATAATAGACGACTCATATACACTACAAAATCAATCATTAATCATTTTTGCAAACAACATGAAAGAGAAAGTTAAAAAAATGAAAATTTACAACCTGATGATATACATAATTACTGGATATCAGAAAAATGTATTTCTGACGAAAAATGATTTCAAATATATATACTATATATACTATATACCTATGGGTAGGTACACCATTTTTTCTCTCTTTCTTAGAGTATCGATTTCTACGCTATTTTTAAAACAAGTTAAATTCTAAATGGTATCATAGATGATTATACATCGAACCGATCGTAATTTGTATTGATCAATTTAAAAGTTCCGATTACGGTTATCTGACCTTATTCCTTATCCAATTTTGAGATGCCTCATTTTAAAAACATTAACTAAGAAGATTTATCCATACGGTGAATCTCACGCTGTGTGCCAAAGGGCATGTCGGCTAGAAACCAAACTGGTTCTCGACCAAAAACAAACACTTTCTCTGAGCTGGAAAAGTCATAATAAATAGTTATGCCAGAACAAAATTTCACGCGAACACCTTTTAGGGGTTTCACTAAATAATGATCATAATATGCATATTAATTAGCTGTTAATTTTAATGTATCCAAATAGCCCTTTCATAAATTAATATCGTATTTATTAGCAGTATTTATTTATTTATCCCTTGACGTTTTTATGCCGTGTTTTCTTCATCCAATCTCTAATCATCCAATCACACTTCATCACACAATCTACAAAAATAGTGATAGGAATTACATTTGGAGTATTCACGATGCACTACAAAAGCCATTAACACTTTTTATCACTTAAAAAACATGCTTTATTATGTCTATTACAATGCAGTGGAATCTTGAAATTTAAAAAACAATATTTCGCTATAGAACTTTAAAATCTACAAAACATAAAGGATATTCAAATGACCTTTTATTCCTAAATTAAATTGACCTAGTAGAATACATTCGTTACATAATTACGCGACAAAATGATACGCTGATCGCCTATTGCTTAATACATTGGGCGCTTAATTCATTACTAGATGATGACCGAGCTTTGCTCGACTTTTTTTTTGTAACGCCATCTTGTTGTTTCTTTAAAGCAGTAAAAATAGTATTATTATTCCCCAATAGATATCGGGAAGAGTCATAAAGTTGATTATCGATAAAGCTGATTATTTAAAACACGAATAAAACAACATTTTCTGAAAATAAATCGTAGCTAGATCGATTTATCGCCCCCGAAATCCCCTGTATACTAAATTTTATGAAAATCGTCGGAGCCGTTCCCGAGATTCAGATTATGTATATATATACAATAATTGCTCGTTTAAAGGTATAAGATAATTCAATTACAACAGAGTTCCTATATTTAGATCATAAAAAGAGCAAAATTTGATTAACATCGAATAAAAAATTAAATCGAATAAAACAGACTCGACGTCAAACTAAAATGACCTAATGAAATTCCATTTCACACCTCAAATACAAAGCGGGACTTTCTAACAAATAATTTGCCGGTAAGTCGTTTTTTTTTTACTTCGTTTTAGACATACTCTGATCAATGTTGACGTCATCCGTGGGACGTCATGATCGTCATTGAAATGATAGAACACAAAGCAAAAACTTAAAGCCAATGAAAAGAAAACGCCTCCTTACATCGGAACTGTATGGTGACTAAAACGTCTTAATTGAGGGCGCTTTTTTTGTTTACTAGAATTTGCTTTTTATTTATTGCTTAGATGTGTGGAACAGCTCACGGCCCAACTGATGTTGAGTAGTTACCGGAGCTCATAGAAATCTACAACGTAAATGCCACCACCCACCTTGAGATAAGAGTTCTAGGACCTCAGTTGTAACAGTACGACGGCTGCTTCACCCTTCAAACCGAAACGCATTACTGCTTTACGGCAGAAATAGACAGGAAGGTGGTACCTATCAGTGTGAGCTCACAGCCCTTCCTACCACCGGTAATTACGCAAATTATAATTTTGCGGGTTTGATTTTTATTACAGGATGGGTTATGTCTTCACCGTGGAAGTCAATCGTGAACATTTGTTAAGAACGTATTTCATTATAAAAATTAGTAGGTACCCGCCTGCGGGATTCGAACACCGGTGCATCGCTAGATACGAATGCACCGGACGACCTATCCTTTAGGTCACGATGATTTCAAAAATATTATGCACACCATACGTTATACACTATAACGTCTGGATTAAACATCTTATCATAAATATGGTATATATCCTTAAATATGGTATATTTAAGGATGGATTAGGCCTTCACCGTGGAAGTCAATCGTGAACATTTGTTAAGAACGTATTTCATTATAAAAATTAGTAGGTACCCGCCTGTGGGATTCGAACACCGTTGCATCGCTTGATAAAAATGCACCGGGCGTGTTATCCTTTAGGCTACGACGACGTTATAATTTGCTATCTTACAAAATTTCAACTACATAAATTAATTATTCTAGATCGTTTTCAGACAAACACGAAATTGACTGTTAGCTTAATAAGTTAGAAGACACGGTGGAATTCAGTGGAATAAAACTACATTAAGCATTAAAGAGTTTACACCTGATATAAAGTTGATACCCATTACTGTTTACTGCAAGAAACTGTACTGTTTTCGTATTCTTTGCTTTCATAAACCTGAAAACTATTAAATACCAACAACAGAGGTTGTTGATATTTGATATGCCCATTTTAAATGCCATCAGATTTAAGAAATTCTTTAGAACATTTGAGAAGCATTTCATTTCTGATGTCATTATTATTTCTGAGGTTCTAAAATTGAATTTATTTTGAAATTTATATAACAAAAAATAACTATAAAATTAAAATAGAAAAAGCTCAAGTAGTCAACCCTAATAATTACTAGTGAGACGACGTACACACACGCATAGAAACAAATTTATATTTTATTTATAAGCATAACATTCAATTGTTTTTTTTTAAATTACAATAATGTGTTTAATTATTGTAATACACTAGCACTACATAATTAAACACAGTAAAAGATCTATTGGTATATTAAAATAATTAAAGTTAAAAAAATATATATTTGCGCCTGAGTCTAAATGCTTTTTAGATAAAAAAGAGAAAGAAAAAAAAAGAGTAGAATACTTCTATCGTTTACTGGTAATAGGGTGCATTTTACAGCGGCACAAGTAGGGACCGCCGGGCTTCCTGTTGCTGCTGGAAAGCGTTCCGACTTAAAGGATGGGACAGCTTTTTTTTATTGCCCTTGTAGGCAGACGAGCACATGGCCCACCTGATGGTGAGTGGTTACCGTCGCCCATGGACTTCAGCAATGCCAGGGGCAGAGCCAAGCCGCTGCCTACCGCTTACTGCTGTTCTACGATTCAATTATTTCTTCGACCTCATGTCCCAGGGCTGGTGGCGACATTCATGGTATAAAGTCTACGGGCCCCGCAATTTAAGATCAGGTAGACCGTGAGCCCGATCACCCATCAATTCAATAAAATTATTAGTGAACCTTTGCCTCGCAATATAAATAAAAACTTACCAAATAAAATCCAAAATAAATATACACGTATTCAACTAAATAAAACTCTTGTCACAGCT
Organism: Bombyx mori; assembly: GCF_030269925.1. Classification (NCBI taxonomy): domain Eukaryota; kingdom Metazoa; phylum Arthropoda; class Insecta; order Lepidoptera; family Bombycidae; genus Bombyx; species Bombyx mori. The sequence goes on from NC_085111.1 coordinate 15,025,454, forward strand.
CACTGCACTTTGATTAGATGTAAAAAAAATACCACAAAAATATCGAAGATGTCGAAAAATCGAAAATATATCTCGAAGGCACCAACCAATATTTAAAAAAATATCATACACAATTTCGTTAATACTAAAATGAACTTTAATCTTTTAAAGTTAAGGTTTAGATTCGCAAATCGTTTTTTGTTATGACGCCGAACGCGTCTGCGCGGCGTCGTGCGTGCCGCTATTTTGCGCGCGCAACTCTCAGACTGTGACCGAGGTCTAAAAGTGGGTGACATAGAATTCAAGAACCTAAATGACGGGTTTCCTTTTCGGAATCATATTTCCTTTTACATTATTAGGAGCCATTGATTCCATGTGTAAAGCAATAATTCGAATTTCATTACAGAACATCCGAACTCGAATATACGATACAAAGAAACTTAATTCAAATAAATACTAATAATAAATCCGGTTCATTAAACACGCGATGATGCTCTAAAATGTAAAACCGAATCGTATAGGTATGAGCGTTAGGATATTTAATAAACTACCAAAGAAATTAAGAGACACTGACGATTTTCATTTTAAGCAAAAACTAAAAGATAATCTTATTAGTGAAAATTATTATCACATAAATGATTTTCTTAGCGACGACATTGAAAATAAATGTTTTTTTTAATTATTAGTTGAATTGAATTGAAGTATTTGTATCGACAATTTTTTCGAAGCTAAAACATATCCCATGTTCATGAACGTATTCAATATAAAGTTTTTCAAAGATATTTCGACTACATTAGACGATTATTGGATCCCATATATGTACATATGTAAGTATGTACATAACAAAAGCTAAAGACGGCTATGCGAAGTCATATATTAAACAGCTGTTATTAGAATATTATATATGTCGACCTCGTCTCAAAGTGCTCCTTTGACGCCTAAACATCGGCTAAGCCGGTCATAAACAACATAACAAAAATTAGGGGTTTTTTTAAAAATACAAATCTACTAACTAGCTACATACTACATTAGAAACAGTTACACATTCACAAATACCTGAATGCCAATCAAACTTTTGAAAGCCAACAAAAAAACATACTCACATAATATTACAAGTTCAATTAGATACATAATAAGTAGATACTTTCACTTTGTCTAAAAATTATTGAAGTATCGATAATAACTACACGTAACAGATATTTTATTAGTCTTCTAATGGTTTGTTAAAGAAAGAGATTTACGAACATATTCGCATCAGTTTTATTGATAAATTCTAGGATGCTTGATTACTTTCAAATTTGTAATGGCGATAAATAAAACTTTTTAGTCTTAAAGAAATCAATATGGTTTATATAATATCTGTTTATGAAATGTAGTTGTTTAATTAGGCACATTTATTTTTCAATTTCTTTTTTTATATCGTTTTTATAATCGCACAGCCTTACACCGGGATAGAGTTCATCCATATCACATAGAACCATTGCGTCTTTATAGACCTCTTGTATCCGTGTCAGCCGGCTCTGGAATGAACTCCACTCCCGGTAAATTTTTGAATGCTATAACTTGTCCTTCTTCAAGCAAGGCTTGTAGCGATAATTATTCAGCAATAGATAGAGACATTTCTGTCTAATTTTAATTAATTATATGGCTCGTATCATCATCATCATCATCATAATCGGTTGCTCTTGGCAGAGCAGTCGTGGTCATGTGGAATTCTTGCTCATTAAAGCCTTGACAGATGTTTTCCACAGTTTGCGAACCGAGGCCCGGCGCACACACTCGTTACGTGGGGTTTCAGTAAGGTCTTTCACCTGATCAATCCAACGCATGGGGATTCGTCCACGAGATCTCTTACCATTGACCCTACCCGGAACAACAAGTTTCTCGATAGACTCTGCTGGCCGACGCGATACGTGTCCAAAATATCGAAGAATCCTGGATTGCACTGTTGACGATAACATGTGAGCGATATTTAGTTCTTTTAGGATCGAGTCGTTGGTGCGATGCTCAGTCCAAGATCATTAATATTTAATTAGATAAATCATTTCAATAAAATTTTCGGTATTAAATATTCAATTCGATTATTTATTTGTAGTATAATTTATCTTCATGTCCATTGATTCCAATATATTAGTCTTTTGTTTTGGTTAAGAGGATTGTGATTAGGCCAGAGCCCTTGTCCCCTGACCAGGATGGGTGGGCGAATTCCAAGGCACAACCAGTATGAGAAGGAAGGAGAAGACTAAATAATTAAGGGCAGCTGCTTCGCTAAGTAGATCCAGCGAGAAATTTAGTCGGATCACATCCCTCAACTAATAAATCGAACCTTTGATACATTTTATTTTTTATTTTTTATTGCCCTTGTAGGCAGACGAGCATACGGCCCACCTAATGGTGAGTGGTTACCGTTGCCCATGGACTTCAGCAATGCCAGGGGCAGAGCCAAGCCGCTGCCTACAAATAATAATAATAAATTGATGATAATATCAAACGCTATCACTCACATTATGGCCTCAAAGTAAACAATTCATTCTGAGTATTATGAATATACATTGCCTAATTGTACAAGTGTGTTCGGTTAAGCAGTTTGTAGGTGTTAACACCGAGATCTTGCCTTGGCACGCCGAGGTCGGATGATCAAGACGACGCGACGCTCGGCTATTTCTTAATTTCAATTAATAATTAGTTATGTAGAGGTAAATGAAATTTTAGAATGCTATGTTTGCTTTAATGAATTTAATCTTTTGCTGGTGTTTCGTTAACTACTTTTTTTTATTTTACGATAGGCAGCGGGCTTGGCTCTGCCCCTGGCATTGCTGAAGTCCATGGGCGACGATAACCACATATCATCAGGTGGGCCGTATGCTCGTCAGCCTACAGGGGCAGCGAAAAAAATAATTATAAATAATCTTATTTTAAATTTCTATTGTGTACATTAAATATGTGCTTATATTAAAGCTATAACTGTTAGAACGGTAGGCCGACGTCATCAAGTAGCTACCGAACCGTCACGTACTCCCCAAATATGGTACGTACCGTTAAATTTGCGACGACAGTGGGTGAGGCTAAGTCATCATTGTGCATATATCATCTTCACCATTGAATCGACGGTTTTTTCAAGAAGCAATTCGCATAAGTTTGACCGATAATAATTTATCACTGGTGGTAGGATTTCTTGGGAGTCCGCACGGGTAGGTACCACCACCCCGCCTATTTCCGCCGTGAAGCAGTAATGCGTTTCGGTTCGAAAGGTGGTGTAGCCGTTGTAACTATACTGAGATCTTAGAACTTATATCTCGAGGTGGGTAGCACATTTACGTTGTAGATGTCTATGGGCTCCAGTAACCACTTAACACCAGGTGAGCTGTGAGCTCGTCCATCCATCTCATCATCCGCAATAAAAAAAAATTAACATTTTTTTTTTTAAATAAATTTTTGGATTAATTTATTGCGTGGGAATGTTGGATCGATATTCTTATGGTGGAATATGCTTTCGCAAAATCTAATCTGAAGATTTAAATTAATTTTAAGTATTCCATTTTAATGTTTTACATTATAAATATTATCTTTTGTTTTGTTACTTGTCTTTCTTGTAAAATTGGGCAGAAAAAGTCAAACGTCAACCGCATTAAAACTCCTCAATAGAACAAGCGATGTTGAATTATCTTTGCCGATTCATTATTACCTAGAGGTAAATGAGTTAAGTTTTTTTTGTTATTTTCTTAACCTGTAGACTTTAAGAATGGCTGCATGTATTTAATAAAACAATATAACAATCGATTTGATACACAAAATCAGGATCACACATTTGATATTTAAATATTTATTATAAGTTAGGTTGTACTAAGGTTCATTACATAATAAACCTCACGCTACGATTAAAAACTCCAACACTTTACAAGTTAGGTTAAGGCAATTTTTAAGTTTGAAATAAATTGCAAGAAAAATCAATCTTTTAATCCTTTAGGATTGAAAACAACATTTACAAGTATAAGTAGCTTGTGACGGCAAAAGTATTTGTGCCAAAAGGTTTAACATGATACTATGTTGCTCATTTATTTGTTTTTGTGTGTTTAATTTATATTTCAATGCACCTACCACTATTTACTCTGCCCTACCTTTGGTTGACTGATAGAGAATGCTTTAGGCATTAAGTGCGCCAATGTACCTTTCTACATGAAGTTGAATAACTGAACACTAGATGATGACCGGTTTTTTTTTGATAACGCCCTCTTGTTGTGTCTTTAAAGCGGTTAGTTGCCCTCAATTAAGAAAAATAGTATTATTATTCGCCAATAGATGTCGGGAAGAGTTGATTATTGAAAACACGAATGAAACAATATTTTCTGAAAATAAAACGTAGCTAGATCGATTTATCGCCCCCGAAATCCCCTGTATACTAAATTTTATGAAAATTGTTGGAGCCGTTTCTGAGATTCAGATTATATTTATATATTTATTAATATACAAGAATTGCTCGTTTAAAGGTATTATAAGATAAGATAAGATATAGTATTCCCATCGCAGTCCTCTCATTTCCACTACCATTGTAAGTCAGAACATCTAACGTTAATACCATTATACACATTTAAGACATTGACCAGTTCAGCTAACTAATAAATTAAGTTGATTCATGAAGAAGTACAAAAGCATTAATAATATTTCGCTTTCACTTCGAGTCGCTGAGCTCAATGCGATCACGCAACACTCAGGCTTTGTACCTAATGGCTAATCTGTTCGCTTCTGAATGCGATAACTACTCAATTAACGGCCGTTTTCAATAACCTATCTATCCCTAGTTTCGGTTACTAAAGATAGACAAATCTATATTTTTGTCCTTACTTACGTTCCAATAATCTATCGACGGGCAGCAGTTCCTATCGGATTTATCTATCCAATAATAAATATCTAATAAAATAAGTCTTGATCCTGATGTTGTTTCGTATTTGTAGTAGAACGAAACGTATCAAGAGGCTCGGATAAATCGGAGGGAAGAAGCTATCTACTGTTGGTTAAAGAGAGATAGCACTTATCCGTGATTGTGAAACGCAAACTAAGGACAGATACGCTCTTGCTGATATTCGGAGATAGCTATCTATCCGAAAACTCAGATACGTTATTGAAAACGGCCGTAAATCATTTCATTTCATCGCCGTGGTATTTAAAACTATTTGAAAAACCTACTGATCTCAATTATCATAAGTGAATTAAATCAAAAAGTCGAATTAAAAATTCAAACATTTTTTTTTTTAAATCAATTTGGTCCTGACCAGGATTTTAAGGAGAAGTAATAAAATAATTGAATTTTTTTTATTTATTGCTTGGATGGGTGGACGAGCTCACAGCCCACCTGGTGTTAAGTGGTTACTGGAGCCCATAGACATCTACAAAATAAATGCGCCTCCCACCTTGAGATATAAGTTCTAAGGTATAGTTACAACGGCTGCCCCACCCTTCAAACCGAAAAGCTATACTGCTTCACGGCAGAAATAGGCGGGGCGGTGGTACCTACCCGTGCGGACTCATAAGAGGTCCTACCACCAGTTTTCAAGTTAACTGATCAAACATTTATGATTCCTTCCATTTATGATCCTGATGTATGATTCAGATAATGGAACCCCAAATTTTTAAATAGTCGCTAATAATCTCACATCAAAATCTCTAATTCAACCGAACGTTTTATATAATCTAATTTAAATGCTCAACGGAATGTCCTTCCATTTTAAATTGGTAAATTAATTATGTAATTAGTAAAACCTGTCGTCTATGTATTAAGCACGAGGACACAAGACACATATGCGTAATACGTAAATTTAAAATATACATTTAATTAAATGTATGTATGAAACTAAAACTTTTAAATAGTATTTTAAGCAAATTTTTTTTGTTGCCATTACTGTTAAATACAGTGGTAGCCATCATAAAATATAACACAAGAGTGCTTAGTGCGAGTTTTTTAACGATCTCGATAGCGTTTTTTTTCCTACCTGAACCGATAGCCGTGAGAGGCTATATCAGCGGAATCTGAACTAGTAGGTGAGCTCACGGGGCTCCAACCTGACGACGTTGCTAACACGAACTCTAGCAAGAGCCGTGCATCGCAGAATCTGCCACCGGATCGGAAACGCGGCCCACTGAGAAGATCCGGCGAGAAACTCAGTGGGCTGTGTCTGAGGGTTAATTTACTCGTCGAGCCCTTCGTCGCAAGCGACGGGTGCGACGAGAACGATGACCGCTCGATAGCGTAAAAGTTAGTTCATATTTGTATGGAATGGGATCGTTTGCTTACGTTTGCGGCTAGGGGCGCTGTCCAAATTGCATACAAAATTGGGTTAACTTTTACGCTATCGAGAACGTTAAAAAACTCGCACTAAGCACAAAGATAGTTTGCAGATGCTCGAATCGCGCTAACATTTTCAAGGTAAATAAATTTAAGTTCCGAACAGTAATATCCTAACCTCCTCTGGCTGAACCAGCGCTCGCCCATCTGTGTTGGTGGCAAAAGCCTCCGGGTCTCCAGTAATAATGATATTAGTATATCATTCGTACCGACGGTATACCGAGCAATTTCTGAAAGACCTTCCCTTCCGGTATTCCTACATTTAATTGGAACATGAATAGATAATCATGTAGACATGTAGATTTTACTGGTGGTAGGTGCTCTTGTGATTCCGCGCGGGTAGGTACCACCACCCTGCCTATTTCTGTTGTGAAGCAGTAATGCGTTTCGATTTGAATGGTGGGGCAGCCGTTGTAACTATACTTGAGACCTTAGAACTTGTCTCAAGGTGGGTGGCGCATTTACGTTGTAGATGTCTATGGGCTCCAGTAACCACTTAAAACCAGGTGGGCTGTGAGCTCGTCCACTCATCTAAGCAATAAAAAAAAGGTCTAGAAAAGTAATTTAATTATAGTAAGTAAGTAAAGATCGAAATTCATAATCAATTGAATTAGTAAAATCAGAGACGTCCAAACACTAACTCGCAGGCCGCGTGCTTCCCACCTCTAATGATAGTGCGGTTCGCACGACGATTTAAAGTTGATATCGCAATAAAAGACAAATTTATTAATTTATTAGGTTCAGTTTTCAATAAAATACAGTTATAATGTAAGCATTTGTTTGCGGTTTGAGAATATTCACTACTTTTTAGTTTTTTTAAGACTTTTCCTTTCATATTTTCTTTCTTATAGCCCGCCAGTTGATGTCATTGTTGTTTTAGCCCGTAAACTTTGGTCTAGATAGACCTGAGTGGAATATTCTCAATGTAACGGTCAAATTTACTGGTACTGTAAATAAATACACACTTAATACTCGTCATTATTTTTTGTTTAACTAAAACCATAGCCCTTTTTCACCTACTTATTGGCTGGTAGCCTAAGGGAATATTCCAACTACTCCCGGACGGGTAGGTGAGCTCCCGGGCTTAGAGAATTTGCTAACACTAGCCCTAGCAAGAGCAGTGCTTCGCAGAACCTACCACCGGATCGGAATCGCGACTCACTGAGAAGATCCGGCGAGAAACTCATTGGGCTATGTCTATTGGATAGTTTGCTCGTCGAGCTCTTTAAAGATTTGTTATATACATACTTTTATTGGGAAGGTTCCTGGCATAGTACAATCCTAGTACAATAGATGGCGCTCGAAGAAACTCAATAAAACTTAATAACTAGATTTTTAAACAAAAAACAATAGTCTTGCTGGCTGGGTTTTACTAGCTTGCAATAAATATACTTTTATCAGTTAAACAATCTTAACATCGGTAAAACAAGTTCCTAATCCTTTATTTAATTAGAAACGAAAACAGTGGATTAACGTGGGCTTCCTGACTCACGCGACTACTTGTAGGAGTAATTGCAAGCTCCTTACTAATGTATAATGTATATAATTCAATGTATTATGTTAATTCGAATGTGTTCGAGCTAACGTGTAAATACTGTGACATTATCACGTGCATCTGTCGCGTGTAGTGCTGTGTAGGCTTAATGATACGGGCGTGGTTGACACAGATTTGTGGTATCTTCTGAGTTTTCATTGTAGACCTGATTTATAAAAAACGGGACGAAATTAATTAGAAGAAACGAATTATATGTGAAACAAAAAATATTATCGAATTATTACGTAATTTATATATCGAATTTGAATATACAAAATAATAATACTAACACTTTTTAAAACTAAACTAATCGCGAACGAATGATGTCATATTATGTAATTTTTAATATTACCGATCGACTTTAAATCGAGGTAGCTAGTGGAAAGTATGACTTCTAGACGTATCTCAAGTACTTAAATCTCATGCCTGGGCAGATTAGCTTGCCCCGAGGGCCGTTCTGTGCCCCGTAACGGCGCAGCGATTCCCATGATGATACTTATTTTATGATTCCGTAGGTGCTAAAACGGCATTACAGTATATATCTTGTGAATTCGCGAATATTGGATACCACCCTGCTTAGCTCCGTAGCGAAGCAGGCACGCATTTCGATTTCGTCTCATATCTCATGATGTGTAGCGGTATTTAAATTATGGTGCTTATATGCTACAGTCATCATGACACAGGCGCATCACACTTAACTACAAATCAACGCAAAAGGATCCGTTGCCACCCAATACAAAACGGTTTTCTACCTGAAGATAAGACGTAACAAAAGAATTAAGGATCGAATCGTAAAAAAAATCTAGAATGATCCGACCTTCATAATGTCACGACCTAGACATCGCGCCGGTGTCGACAAAAACAACCAAGATTTTTTCCCTTTTTTTTAATAATAACATCGTTTAAAAAATTATTTATTGACTACATAACACAGTTTAATAATTTAATAATAAAACAATTAGCAGTTCATTCTTCAGTAATTTATTTATTGTCATAGTCTATTTTTTAATTTTCAAAAGCCTACGCTACGTGATAATTAGTATTAAATTGTTTAAGGAAAAAACGGGTGTAAAAATTAATATCTGAAAGAAGAATTTAATTAATACAATGTTTTTTTCCACTCTGGAATTCAATCAATTTTTTTTTGGTAGAGCACAAAATTTATAACACGAGCAGAGTAAAAAGCCCCTACTCCCGCTCAAATTACCTATTACAGAACTTGATTAATGAAGAGACACTTTGCATAAGTTTAAAAAAAAAAACGTGGTGGCTGTAAAAATGAGAATTACTATAAAAAGGAATGAAATTGAAAAAGATTCCTTTTTCCTCTTCTTGGAATCCATTCAGTTATTTTCCTTGTCCAATAGATCCTCTATAGACTGTTCTTTCACATCGAAATAGAATAATGGAACGCGTTATTTTTTTGAAAAATTTTTGTTGATAAACAAGGAGTTACAGAAACTAAACTTTTAACAGAAAACAGACACGTTTTTCACTATTTTAGCGTAGCAGGAAGCTTTCGTGGAACACAAGATATTTGACAGGTACCTGATGCTCCGTAACGTCAATTTTGCTGTCGATAGAATCACAAACTTCTATTGCTGCTTCTTCTCACAATCTGCGTTATTTGTTACCCTAATTCTAAAATCGAGATTTTTTTGCCGTTTCAATCGATCATACCAATACAAAAAGCAAACGACACTGAGTTTTGCATATAATTACAACGAAAACATTCTTGATATAGCCGTACAAACATTCGTACAATGCAGACAGGTCACATGTAAAACTAGAGTAGTAAAACCTGTTATTTATCTATCTATCTATTTATTTATATACACACAGAGAAGAAGACATAGTACAGAGTAATAGGAAAATTATGTACAAAGGCGCTGCTTATTTTTTTAGGAAATCTCTTCCAGCAGATCTGCGAGAGGATTATGAGAATAATAATTAAAAGTGATGAGTGTGGGTAGAACAAATACCATATAACTAAAATAACAAATACAACATGAGAATTGAGTCGTCTATTATCAAAGGCGGCAATCTGTACATTTGGAAAAAAAAAAATTATTGATATGTCAATACAGATTTATTTGAATATAATCGTCTCCTTCAAAGAATACGGTTCAAAACCTGCATTTAATAAAGGTTAATAGTTAACCTGTTATTTATCTAAGATGTCGTTCCGAAGAGTTTTGTGACTGCCAATGGAATACAAAGTCAATAATTCGTTTTTCTGATTTACCAATCATTGTCCAAAAGTCAGATTGCCGCCTTTGATAATAGTCGACTCAATTATAGTAATGCACATACACACAGCAAATATTGTTAAACTTGAATACAAAATATTATACGTAACACAGTATATACGAAGCGTATAGAACAATGATCATTCGGTATTCGGTATACTCTGTATTGATGTATTGGTGATGAACTTAAATACGTTTTCAATTCGGACCTTGACACGCATTTCTTGACAATCATACATATGCGTGTCTGTTTGTGTGGGTTCACTCGTTGCAAATTAGGGGAGGGCTACCGTCTGTCTCATCAGCTATATTAGCCGAAATACGAATTCAAACTATTAATAACATAGATTAACTTGGAGTGAGTATCGATGTAAAAATTCATTGGTATTCGAGTTCCAGTTGTTTTTTTCTCCTGTGTTAGCGGTAAAAACACATGACAAAAGCCCACATGAAAACGGCCGTCTGGTGTAGTGGTAAGTGACATGGTCACTACACAAGGGGTTCGCGGGTTCCAATCCCGCCAAGGGAAGATATTTTTATGATAAATATAAATGTCTTTTCCAGGGTTATAGATGTATATTAAATATGTGTATATGTATAATAAAAATCTTATATTTATTTCCGTTATCTGGTACCTGTAACACAAGTTCTTTACGAACTTATCACGGGACCAGTTAACGTGGCGTGACTGTTAGTAAATATTTATTTATTTATTTATTTATTTATTTATTTATTTATTATTATTATTATTATTCTTTACGCTGAACAAAAACAATTGTTGGTATAGTAAATTAATTAATAAATATAAATTTCGTGAGAACGTAATAAAGTCGTCTCCCGCGTTCCCTCGAAGTATAGGTATGAGAAAAAATTATTAAACTAAAAAGCAATATCATTTTCAATATCATTTCTCTAGAGAGTCGCTATGATATTTAAAATTACTTTTGCGGCTTTAAATTGTCATTATATTATATAAGTTTCGAATACTTTAGAATTTTGACCACGAAAAACCTAGTAAAAGTACTTTTAATGAAGCAATATCAGGTAAAAAAATTATATGGTATTTTTAACACCTCCCTTAGATATCGTGCTAGATCTAATTGCTATAAAGTTGAACATCCCAGCAAAAGTCATTAATTAAACTTAGTGTTGTGAACTTTTTATGATAATTAGAACTTATTGCTTACCAGTGTGCTCGTCTAACTAAACAAGCAACAATATGCTAATAGACACGAACGCTAAAGACCAAGAAACTGGTATCGCTTGAAAATTAATTGTGAACTGTTTTCGTTTAAATAGATTTATCTGTTAAATCTTATACCTTTAAACGAGCAATCCTTGTATATTAATAAATATATAATCTAAATCTCGGAAACGGCTCCAACGATTTTCATAAAATTTTGTATACAGGGAATTTCGGGGGCGATAAATCGATCTAGCTACGATTTATTTTCAGAAAATGTTGTTTTATTCGTGTTTTTAATAATCAACTCTTCCCGACATCTATCGGTGAATAATAATACTATTTTTTTTATTTGAGGGCAACTAACCGCTTTAAAGACACAACAAGATGGCGCTATAAAAAAAAAAAACGAGCAAAGCTCGGTCATCATCTAGTACACTTTTGTCTGTTTTTTATCACTTTTATTTTCCCGAGCGCTATGACATGTCCTTCTTCAAACGAGGCTTGTGGAGAGTATTAAGAGGTAGGCAGCGGCTTGGCTCTGCCCCTGGCATTGCTGAAGTCCATGGGCGACGGTAACCACTCACCATCAGGTGGGCCGTATGTTCGTCTGCCTAAGAGGGCAATAAAAAAAAAATCTGCGGAGTAAATCTATACTGAAAATCTGCGTTGGACGATTATTAGAGCGACTTTAAATTAATTTTATCTTCTTCACAAATAGAAAACCAGAATGTTTCTGTGCAATTGTTTTTTTTTTTTCTTTACACAGTTTTTAGTCCGATATCCGAATACCACAAATCATATCTTTATTTTCACTCAAGGGTAACTTCATCTTGCTATTATTTACATAATATGTGAAAACGCGTAGAGAATCGACGGAATTTACTTATCTAAAATATGAAACTCTAAAAAAAACATTTTTAATCATATTTTTGACATTTCATCACAAACGATTCTTCAATTTAGAACCAAACATCCCATCATGATAATAACCAATAAGGTCGATCAACTTAAGCGAACAATTATTATATTGATAAATCCACAATAAGACCACACCTCGATAAATAATTAGTGAGTCACACGCTAAACAGACAAACTATTTTAAGAATCACAACTTTTATACACGGATGCGATCATTGGTTGTATAACACGATTAATATTAAACATACCTTAACATCTAAGTTTTTTAAGCCTTATAACATTAATTCTAATGTGAAACACTTGATATTTTTTTTTGCTTACCATAGCCTATAGCCTATTTATTCTAAGCCTTTTATAACTTCATCCCAAAAAAATTATTTAGCATACTGTTACTTTAAAACGTTCAATACACGTATATATTTTTACACAATTTCGTGATAAATTATAGCACAACAGAATACACAGACAGACCGAATCGCTCTTCATTCTAATTTCTATATTATTTTGTCTCTGTCAAAAAAAAAGACACTTAAATTTCTTATCGTTGTGAAAGTTTTAGACTACTTTAGTTTCAACTCCGTTTTTAGCTTCATATAAATAAATTCCTAAAGAAATTCATGCAATCCTCCCGAAGCACCTTACAATTCTTATGTACAAAAATCAAGATTAGGTACAAGGAAGTACAAAGAATAGGATCCATCATCCTTCCTATTTCTATCGCGTAATGCACTAGTGCGTTCCGACTTGAAAAGCCGGGCAGACCTAGACAATTGAGGAAGAGGAAGAAAGAAGCGAAGAGAGAAGAAGGAGGTGAAGAAGCGAAGAAAGAAATCGCCCACACATCAACTTCAAGCCTACTACACACCATCCCGCAGCGCATCACCCCTGCCTCAATAGGCGGGGAGTTACATGTCCGGGCAGAGGGGTTTCCCCGAAGCCCGCTCCGCGCCCCCGCAATGAGACGCGACGACCCCACGACAATTGAGACTTCGACCTCATGTCTCAAGGCGGGTGGTGCCATTCACCTTGAGACGCTTATGTACTCCAATAACCCTTCAAATAGTTTGGTCAGGACCTCATTCACCCATTAAGGCAACAAAGATCAGATAATTGCTTATTCTCTGTCACTTTCTTTTTCTAACTTCGATAGACAAATTAAGCATACTTTCCAACAATGATGAAGAAAGTATGCTATTCTCGGTTTCATAACAACCCATGGAGAGTGTCGATTTCTACCTCCAGATGGGACCCCAAAGGTCGCGTCACCTCTAAAACCGCTGACGGCGACAGTGGAACATAAAACCCATGTGTCATTCATTATGTCTAAGCATATAAGCAAATATATATTTCGCTAATGCCTTCGTTTGACCTTTGAATTATAATGCTATTGTGTTTTAACAATTCAAATATAAATTATTGCCTATACCACGAAAATGGGCAAACGAAGTTTTGAAACTATTCAGACGCTGTTTTTATGGATTTTTAATAATGCATATTTTATAATATTTAAGCGGCTGGTTAAGAATTCGTGACTAATGCTTAAATCAGTATATTAAATGAGGAAACAATAGCTCAGAGCACATTATTTTGTCAACGGATTAATCAAGGATCGAGTTTTTTTTCTTTATTTCAATAAATCAAATAAAAATTTCGATAATATTTATTCAAGCACATTTTAAAGATAAAGATACAACAGTTTCCTTTAATAATATAATTACAGCTAACCAACACCAAACAGACTATGTCTTGAAGCAACAAACTCAGCTTCTGAAATTAAATATTTAGTATAACTGATCAAGTGCCGAGCAAGGTGGGTGGCCGTTACCACTTAATACCAGATGGGGTCGTCTACTCGCCTAAAAAAGCATCTGGACAATTTTTTTTGCATCTCTTTTCGCCTTCTTAACATTTTTAGAGATCGCTAAAACAGCTAGATATTATGTATTATCAGAAATTCAATTTCTATGAAACATTACTAATTTTTACGATTATTTACTCTAATTATTTACTCGGAATGATTTATCCGAATCCTATCGAAGCTGAATAACGGGAAAAAACGGTGCGCGTGCAACTTGGTGCACGTGAATGAAGTGAAACTTCTTTTTCGATGTGTAGTAGTATTGTGGTTTTCTTCATTTTTCATCCTTAAATTAGATTGCTCTTCAAATAGGGAATTCTGTGTATAGCAGATGCGACAATTTCAACATTTATTATTTATTTATACATATTTGAAATTTAAGATAGAAAAATAAATATACATATTTTTTAAATACTTCATTAAAATATTTAACGCTACTAGTTGCTAACGCTCGCGCTAGCCTATAGGAGGTATACTACGCACTTTTTTTTTATTGGCCTTGTATGCTTTCGAGTGTCCACGCATTCACACTCGCTCTGTCTGTTACTCTCTGTGGTAGCGTTAAATATTTAGCGCAAGCTTGTTGGAAGTCTCATTAGAAGTTTCACTTCAATAATAATAAATAACAGCTCTATTATTCATGAATAGGTTTGCGAAGCAGGGCCTTTTGTTGATACACTATATCTGCAATAACAGGGCGACGCCAGCTAGGGTCCACTTGGCGGGCTTGTCCTTCGTCTTCAAGTTGAAGGTCCACACGTACGTAGGGCCACGGGTCCTCGTCTTGTACACCGGACACTCGTACATGTTCCGGAGGTCCTGCTTGTCCTGGGTTATGGCCTGTGGTGACGTTAATATTCAGTGATGACGTCACTTCTCGATGATCAGTAAATCTTACATTAATGTTTTTTTGCTTACATGGGTAGACGAGCTCAGAGCCCACCTAGTGTTAAGTGGTTAGTGGAGCCCATAGACATCTACAACGTAAATGCGCCACCCACCTTGAGATATAAGTTCTAAGATCTAAATATAGTTACAACGACTGCCCCACCCTTCAAACCGAAACGCATTACTGCTTCACGGCAGAAATAGGCAGAGTGGTGGTACCTACCCACGTGGACTCACAAGAGGTCCTACCACCAATAATTACGCAAATTATATTTTTTATGATTGATGGATTACTATGGCCCGCAGGCCTTTTCATTTCACTAGGATAGCTGAGCGAGCAAAGGCTCAGTAGCCAGAAGAGGTGGGATGGAGATGGAAGGGGAAGGGCGACTCCGAAGGAGCTCCAATCACTCAAGAGCAGGTGCTTCGCGAATGAATCTACTACCGGATTGGAATCGCAACCCGCTAAGAAGATCCGGCGAGAACATTAATGTTCAAAAATAGTCAAATGCCTTAATTTTTTTAACGTGTGCTAAAATGACAGCACGAGTCTTTCAAAGATGAATTTTTCTAAAATTTATTTAGCATCGTTTTTTAGGATGTTCAGATATTTTTCTAGCTTACATTACCTAATATTTGCTATTTTGATACGCGTATCGAAATGCTTTATCGTCGTTGGCCAAACGGCCAGTTGTAAAACCGTGAGCAAAATTGCAACATTGAAAAAAGTACTTAGGCAAAGATTGGGTTCAAGCTATGAAGAAGAATTAAATTATAATCACGAATTAGTTGAAAATAATTTTGAACGAAGCCGTCATGGCTGAATTCGTATCTAGCGATGCAACGGTGTGCGAATCTCGCAGGCGGGTATCAATTTTTCTAATGAAATACGTACTTGACAAATGTTTACGATTGACTTCCACGGTGAAGGAATAACATCGTGCAATAAAAATGGAACCCGCAAAACTACAATTTGCATAATTACTGGCGCTAGGACATCTTGTGAGCCCGCACGGGTAGGTACCACCACCCTGCCTATTTCTGCCGTGTCCGTTTCGGTTTGAACTACTTAACATCAGGTGGGTCGTGAGCTCGTCCACCCATCTAAACAATAAAAAATAATGCTCTGTAACTCACTCTGACATTAATAACCGGCATCGCTGGGAAGAGCTCCTTGAGCCTCGAATCCATTATGATACCAGCCTGGACGTCCCACCTCGCTCCCTCCATGAGGAGTCCATGGACATATGCACCGTCACGGGGCGCAGACCTGGAATCAGCTATCCTGTAGAAGGAGAAGAAGGCTATGCTTACACTCGCATGCGGTGCACATATTAGGCGGTGTACTAACACTCCCATGCTGTACAAATTTCTGTGAGGTTATTTTGTTCTGGTGTAATATTGAAGGGAGAACTTTTAAGCTAACGCCGTCAGAATATTCCAGCAAAGGCATAGATACTAAAAACAAAGCACTCGATACGTACGTACTTACGTTTGATACTTAAAGCGCCCGCCATATTTCTTTTAGATATTAATCGTGTCTAATGAGTATTAATTTTAGACTTAGCACATATGTCTTAAGTTCTGCCGAAAGACATCTTGACTGTAACGCGGATTGCGCTTGCAATTTAAAAGGTAGTGAAAAAAAGGAACAAAGAGATGGCAGCAAACGATATGTTTTTCAATTACGTAGTACGTAACAGCAAGCAAACCTGATGCTGAAAGCACTGATGTTGAAAACGGTCGATTTACAAAACTTTACGTTCAGCTCGTAAGCTCAAAAGTAGCTTTACAATTAATCCAAAGCCCAGCTAATACACAATATAATGCGAAGGCTCAGTTAAAATAAGAATTAAAACACGCTGTTATATACAAAGATCAATTGAAGAAATGTATTAAAGCATTCTCAGCAAAACCATTCCATAGTGATACAGGCAATATCGTTTATTATATCCATCGCGTCCATGCAAATTCCTTTGATCAAGCAACTCTTGCGGAGAATTCAGCCGTACACTTTGCTAAAAAACTTGCACATACATAAAATGGATTATTGTGAAGCCGACTTTTTTATTCAAATCATATATTTACATATACGTTTAGTTGAAAATTAATTTTGAGCGCACAATTTTCAACGTTAACCATTTATTGTAGATTACTTAGAAAAACTTTAAAACATTTGTTGTAATTTAGGTAGATAATTTTACAATTACTCAAATTTTTTTATTCAATTCAATTTAACTGAGATATAACTAAGTATCTCGAGATGAGTGAAAACATTAACGTTATAATTATTATTAGTGCAAATATTTACAAACATAAATTGTACCCAAAAGTTTCTTCACATTATTCAAGTAGTGAAAATAGCTAGTATTTAACTTCAATATATTTATTTCCATTAACGCGATAAGCAATGTTTTAAAAGTTAAATATTAGGTTAAGGCTTTAAAAAGGGATAGAGGCAGATTTTTACAAAACGCATCCGAATGTGACTTCATGACGTATGACGTCATTTGTGGCCAAAAGTAACAACAAGCTGATCACAGAACGAACAATGTTACAGCATACGTATAACACGATGCGTTGTGATTTCTGTTCAGGTTAACGTAAAAAAATGCTGAAATGACTTGAATTTTATTTCCTGTTTTTAAAATAAAATCATTGTTGTTTCACAGAAATTGTTATCGAACGATCTTTTTAATTAAAAACCATGAAAACTACTGTTTCAGATTGCTTTATTACTATTATCCGATTGCATTTTACTATATATATTTCGTTTATATATCTAATTCATATATATTAACGTCGGAACAAGACATACGTGAAATCCTCCTTCATTTTCTTAGTAACGTCACATTGCAGACACATCTTGTCCAGGGGCAGTTCGTAGCGACGCGCCGTGCTCTGCATGATGGCCGTCAACAGACTTTGAGGGTTGAAGAATCCGGCCAACCACACTGATGTCGGTAGCTAGATACAACAATGCAGACTTTTTTTTTATTGCTTAGATGGGTGGACGAGCTCACAACCCACCTGGTGTTAAGTGGTTACTGGAGCTCATAGACATCTACAACATAAATGCGCCACCCACCTTGAAATATCTAAGGTCTCAGTATAGTTACAACGGTTGCCCCACCCTTCAAACCGAAACGCATTACTGCTTCACGGCAGAAACAGGCGGGGTGGTGGTACCTACCAGTGCGGACTCACAAAAGGTCCTACCACCATTAAATGGACTTCTAGACTAAACGCCATCAAAAAAATGTTAAAAGCTTACAGAAACCATCACAGACATCACAACACTAATCGTGTTATCTAGAGACTTATGATCGATGTATAACGGCTATCAGATATCAAATAGCTTCAAAATTTTAAATGTATTACTGACAGAGATATTGACAGGGTATGAGTACATTAGTGTATTGTTGCACTGATATTTGGTGTGCCACAAAAGTACTGCAGTAGAAATCTCATCCTGGACTTCGTAAGGTGGGCAGACAACCAATAAATCGGTCCGACTACCTCGGTCAAAATAGCCGGTAAGACCTTGATGCGAAAGCCAAGAGACCGAAAAGTATGCATTACTAGTGGTAGGACCTCTTGTGAGTCCACACGGGTAGGTACCACCAACCTGCCTATTTCTGCCGTGAAGCAGTAATGCGTTTCGGTTTGAAGGGTGGGGCATCAGTTGTAACTATACTGAGACCTTAGAACTTATATCTCAAGGTGGGTAGCGCATTTACATTGTAGATGTATATGGGCTCCAGTAACCACTGAACACCAGGTGGGCTGTGAGCTCGTCCGCCCATCTAAGCTATAAAAAAAATGCATATGACCTACATGTCACGAGACTGACTGATGCGGAGTGTAGGTCTCATAACCTACACTCAGCATTGGGTGGACTCATATTGAAGAAGAGAGAAAATATTTGAGATGGGAGCTTTTAAATTAACGACGACAATATTGCTTACCACAAAATCAGTTGCCCAAGTTTCAAGTTCGCGAAGCCGTAACAACAAGTCCACAAACCAAGCGGCCAGCCCCAGCAACGAAGGATACGCTCTGTTAGACCAAATAGCTGGAACCTGTTCAATTCCAATATCAAATAAAGCAAATCAAGTTACATCTATCAGATATATAATCAGCCAATCGTACCTGGTCTAAAAACAATGCGTTCTCCAAATCCTCCATATCGGATGTTATAGTCAACTCACCCTGTTACCATAAAAGGCTTAGTAAGTTTTAATATTAAAATATCTTTTAAAACATACAAATAATCGATTTAAAAACATTTTACCAGACTTTTGACTCTTTGGGCAAAAGGCCTAGGGGTAGAGGTCCCAAACGATGGTCGAACCAAATAGCGGAGAAACTGGGGGTACCTGTCAGCGACGCACTCCACCAAGCTACAAAACGGGATCGATGGAGACAACTGGTTGACGGAATCGGACGGAGTCACGATCCTCAGCAGTGAGGGACCGATCGAAGAGAGAGAAGAGAGATTGGCTCTTTAGTGAATGAACTTTTGTAAGATTTACCTTCAGCCCCAAATCCAACTCTCTCAAAGACCTCTTCATTTCGCCAGTCAAGTGGTTCATCCTCTCGCACTCCTGAAACGCTACGATCACGTACGGTGTTCGTTCTTCTACCTTTCCCATTATCTCCACCATATTGAACTCTTCGGGCAACTTCTCCATTATCTCGTCTAGCATCTGCTTTACCTGTATTTGAAGCATAGCATCTATCTCATAATATAACGGCTCTGTGCTAGAAATTTCTACTGTTTCCAAGAACAAGATAAGATCGAGTAATCCCAAAGCCAAACACCGGAAACTACGAAATTAAAACCAAATGCGAATTGAATGCGGACCCTGGGATGCAATAACTATGTTTACTAAATACCAAACCAATAAGTCAATAAACGTGGTGAATCGAATATGAATTAAAATTGTATTGTATTTTCATTATTATGGGCACAAGCAAACGCAAAATACACTGGCAACAATAAGCTGTCTAACCATTGCTAAAAAACCATGAAACAAACCTTGTCCTCTCTGGTCACAGTAGTGGCACCAGAAGCCTGAGCATCTCTTGGTTGCATCTCGAATATCGTTCTAAACAAATTTTCTGAGGTAGTCGTCAGAAAACCTATTTCAGCATTTGGATGTAGCCCGTAAAGGTACGGAGATTCAGCCGGCATGGCGTCTTCTATGTATTGATGGTAGCCGCTGTAATCTGTGTTTGGTGGAGCAGGGAAACCTGGGGCGAGTTGCAGCTCTCCATCAACCTAAGAACGAGAAGCAAGCTTTTGAAATTAGCCCAAAATGTTTTTTTTTTATTGCATTTGTAGGTAGACGACCATACGGCCCACCTGATGGTGAGTGGTTACCGTCGCCCATGGACTTCAGCAATGCCAGGGGCAGAACCAAGCCGCTGCCTACCGCTGAATACTCTCCACAAGCCTAGTTTGAAGAAGGTAATGTTATGAAACATGATACTAGTGTCGTATCATACCAAAGTAGTGACTTCTCTAAAAAAATATTCAGAAAGCTAATTAGATATCTCTGGGTACCAACATTCAACAAATAATTGCCCCAAATATCGCAGATGAAAAACATACCAGATCCGGCTGCATTAATTCTTCCAGGTATGCGTTACAGAGCCTTCTGTCCCAATCATCAGTTATATGACCTCCGTACATTATCTCTCCGAAGAGATATCTCAAATCTTCCCAGGGCACCCTTGAATTTGCTTCCAAATAGTTGTACAGAACGAATACGCTAATGGTGAGATCACCTGTACACGGAAAGGGTATCGTAGTAACGACAATTTCTTTGTAAAATAAAATAGTATTAACAAATTTTGTTTGGGTAAACGCTCTAATAGCTTACCGCCAAACTTTAAACAAAATTAATTACTTTCAAACAATTCTAGAAATCTGAAATATAACCCTTTTAATTGTCGACGGCTATCAAGTGCTGATTCACCCCAAAGCCAAGTTGAATGCCAAGGTAGTTTTTTAAGTTTTTGTGTATATTTTGCAATGAATGATTTATAATAATGCATCATATATGAAAATTTAAACCACCCCGGAACCATTTAAATCTCAATTTTATAGATATAACCCCAAGAGAAACTGCTGAAAATCTGTATTGGAATTGGGGAGCATTCCGATTAACCCCAACCTAAGGTATTAAAAAACGGTTCCCCACCTTATTCTAATATGTTCAACGAACTAGATTAGTGAGATTAATGAGAACTGACCAACGTTAAATGGATAAATTTTATTCCATCCTTGAGGACCGAACTTGCGCCTCTCAGCAACCACAGCGTGGAAGTAGCACAACGAGAATAAAATTGCTTTGAATTCAGCTTCCTTGCCGCACATCTCGAGGGTTTCTTGATTAAAATTATCCAGAGCTTTGTGAAGATTCGCCTAAAAAAACTTTCCACATTTTTAGTAGCTCCACACTCTCAATTAATTTTCTATGTATTTATAATCAACGTACAATTGAGACGATTGATTTGAGAAGATGTTAGAGGAAGTCTCAAAGTGGCACCTTGTGACAGAGAAGTTGAGAAGTGCGCATTTGGGATGGTATGGACATGTGATGAAACGAAATGAAAATATGGTTGGTAAGAGAGTGTTAACTATGAATGTGGAAGGATATAGAGGAAGAGGTAGACCTAAGAAGAAATGGATGGATTGCGTGAAATTCGATATGTGTAAAAGGGGAGTGAGCAAAGAAATGGTATATGATAGAGGAGTATGGAAGGAGAAAACATGTTGCGCCGACCCCAGGTAACTGAGAGAAGGGCTGAAGAATGATGTACAATTGAGACTTTAAATTTATGTGTCAAGATCGGTGATAGCATGTACGTTATCATTTCTTAATCGGATGTGGCCTGACACCTTCCCCTATTTAAACAACGAAAAATAGAGAAAATCTTCAATGACTCGATCAGTAAGTACACTTTTACGATTGACGATTTATTTCCCTCCTTATAGCCCTCTCCAAAAAACAAACAAATACCCCAAAAATAGCTCCTTTTTAACTACTTTTACATCGTAAATTTAATTGAAAATATTTCATTCGCATTCCAATTTATATGTTACCTGTTACATCATCTTCAAATTTTCAATTACTAACTTGAGAACTGAAATCTCTACTAATATTATAAATCTGAAAAGTTTATTTGTTTGAACGCGCTAATCTCAGGAACTACTGGTCCGATTTGAAAAATTATTTCAGTGTTAGATAAGTCATTTATTGAGGAAGGTTATAGGCTATATAACATCACGGTAAGGCCAATACAAGTGGAGCACCAATAACGAATGATTCAAAATAGGGGTTTAAATAGCTCTTTAACATTCTATAATTCAAAAATATTTTCACTTTGTACGTAAATGAAGTGGGGGTAAAATTTAGCGTTATGCCAACGTAACTATTCAGCGCGGACGGAGGCTTGTAATTATATATGGAACAACGTTTACATGTAAACTAATAATGTACATTCCTGACGCCGGTATACCTGCATGCCCGTGGGCGGTTCGTTTGTTATCTTGATACTGGACTCCAGGATCCCTTGCGGTATGATATGCGCGGCCGCTGTGGCAGCCGGCTCGGCCGACATGAACAGCCTATAGTCGTCATTTGAACCCGTCGAGAATGTCTCCATCTTCTTTTCTAGACTCGGGAGCCAGTTCTTTACTAGATGAATGTTCTAGAATAAACAGATCCTATGGTACATAGTGTTAAGTACTGCATTAGAGTTTTTACTAACTTTTTTCTTATTATTAAGGAAGCATTTTTACTACCTTTTTTTTTTTTTTTTTTTTTTTTTTCGGGTAGAGGGCCGAACCTCCTACGAGGTCCCCGCGCAAAAGGGGCGCGCGGGGTATGTGAGACTCAACGATCTGCATGGTGTTGTGAGCAGACCGCGGGCCCAAGGATTTTAGAGCCCACCCACTAAACGACTCCTCTGCACTCTTACACCCGACGTCCGATGCCCTCCGAGGTCAGAACCCGGATGAGGTAGGGGGGCTACCGCGGTCAACACTACAACCAGACGGCGCGGCTCACCCCAAGGACGCCCAGCCGACGGAGCCTTCGAGGCGAATCGAAGGCTCTGAAACGTCGGCCGTCTCGGTACGGCAGCCCGTCGGGCCGCCCAGACGGTGCCGCTGGTGTCCCGGAATACCCCGCTGGACCAGAACCAGCCTGCCGGGTCGGGACGCGATACACCGTCGACCGGTCGCTCTAATCACTCCACGGCAGCGCGCTAGAGTGCTGGTAGCGCGCCGCGCGGCCTCACCCCCTCAGGTCGCCCCTTGACCTTCACCGGGGAGAGGCCGCCACCTACAGGGGCCGGGACGTACGGGCGTATTCCCGCCTCCGGCCCCCGGCTCGACGGCGACGGATCGGTGCGGAAAGGGAAGAGCTCTCCCTCTCTCGCTCCGCCGCCTCCTTCTGCGAGATGGTGGACTCGCAGAAGTCGAGCATCGCCTTCCAGGACGCGTCGCTGCCGAGCATCGTAGCCACGACGCGCGGCAGCGAGAGGTCCTCTCCAATGACCGCGACGAGGGCGGCGCGTTGCTCGTCGAATCCAGAGCAACGCGCCAGCGTGTGTTCCGCTGTGTCTTCCTCGTCGCGGTCCGCGCAGTGGTGGCACTGCGCCGTCGGTTCCCTTCCGGCTATCTTAAAGAGGTACCGGCCAAAACAGCCATGGCCGGTCAACATCTGCGTCAGCCGGAAGGTGAGGCATCCGCGGTCGCGGCCCACCCAGTCCGCGAGGACCGGACGGACCGCCTCGACGGTACGGAGGCCGGCCGACGGGTCCGCCAAGCGGCGAGACCACGCCTCCAGCACGGACCGCCGAGATTGGAGCCTCCGCGCTCGAACTACTCCTTCGCCGGGGCGCCCTTCCCCCCTAGAGCGGAGGTCGCTACGCCACCGGTAATCGGCAGCGAGCGCCTCCGCCTCCAGGTCCCAGGGTGGCGCCCCGGCGAGCAAGCACGCCGCCTCGAAGGAGACGGTGCGGTATCCTCGGATCGCCCTGACCGCGATCGCGCGCTGCGGACGTCGCAGCGCGGCGACGTTCTGGCGGGTCAGGGCGTGGCACCATACGGGCGCGCCGTATAGTGCCATCGACCGCACCACCCCCATGTAGAGGCGGCGCGCCACCTGATCGGGACCCCCGACGTTCGGAAGGAGCCGGCTCAAAGAGCCGGCCGTTGCCATCAGCCGAGGGCCCAACTTCTCAAAGTGAGCGCGGAAGTTCCACCGACCGTCCAGTTCGAGGCCGAGGTACCGAAGACCGGTCACCCCGACCCCGACGCGGACGCCTCCGATCACGAGGTGGGCACCCACAGGCGGCGCTCGTCCCGGCCCGTGAAAGAGCAGGGCCTGGGTTTTGTCGAGCGCCACCTCGAGCCCCAACCGTCGGATCCTGGTGACGACGTGTGCCACGCCTGCGCACGCCAGACGGGCAGACTCCCGGTAGTCCCTCCCCGGAGCTACGACCAACGTGTCGTCAGCGTAACAAATTACGCTCAGCCCAGGGAGGGGTCCCCGAATGACGCCCCGCAGGACCCAGTCGTAGCCGATGTTCCACAGCAGGGGGCCCAGGACGGACCCCTGCGGAACACCGCGCTCGACGGGGAAGCGGTACATCGCCCCACCGTGTAAGCATTTTTACTACCTAAGAAAAAATAGATACGAGAACCTTTTTTAGATTTTAAAAGTAGACATCAAGAATAAGATTATGTATCAAGGTTGGAGGTGACATTCACGTTATGTGGTACCTATGGGTTCCAGTAACCACTTAACATTAAATATAGTGTGTACTAAGAATTCTTCTTCTTCTTCTTCTTCCTAGCGTATTCCCGGTCTATTGCCAAGGTCCGCTTTTCTACTTTGCCTAGTCTTCGACATCCTTCTAGGTGAGGTTATTCTCCTCCATTTCCGCCCTTACCACGTTCAACCAACGTTTCTTGAGCCTACCACTGTATCTTGGACCTGGTACGTAGAAGTTGAGGCATCTATTTCCGACTAAGCTATTATTATTTGTTAAAAATATGTAGATGGTATCAAGATCTCGTTAGAGATGAACAGAAATAATTCTGCCAAAAGCTTTACCTGTAAGACAACCCAATGGCCCTTTTGCAGTGCCTCATCAATAGCCTGTTCCGCGACGATCTCCTGTCCTTGTCCCAAAGACACGTTGTGGAAGTTTCCTGCATCAGCCGTGAACCCCATGACCTTACCGAGCGCCTCCACGTCCTTCAAAGGATTCACACCCGGGGACAGTATAAAGAATATCGGCGTAGTGGGACTGGTCTCTTCGAAGGACTTACTAAACTCCACCGTCCTGTTTTCAACGTACTTCGAACCCATTTTCTCTTCGATATACGCCCTAAAATATCCGATATTTAATGTATGCTACTGATGCATTCACCACAATCGCGCAAGTAGGACCAGACAGAGACGTTACCATATGTAAATACTTACGCGACAGCATAAGTCATACGGTCGGGTCGTAGTGCCCGTAACATGCACAGTCTCTGGAGTGCTGTTTTATTCTTCCATTCCTGAATTAACAAAAAAATCATCAAAATCAAAGCCGCAAAATTATAATTTCCGTAATTCCTGGTGGTAGGACCTCTTGTGAGTCCGCACGGGTAGGTACCACCACCCTGCCTATTTCTGCCGTGAAGCATTAATGCGTTTCGGTTTGAAGGGTGGGGCAGCCCATGTAACTATACCTGAGAACTTATATCTCAAGGTAGTTGGCGCATTTACGTTGTAGATGTCTATGGGCTCCAGTAACCACTTATCACCAGGTGGACTGTGAACTCGTCCACCCAGCTCAGCAATAAATAAATAAATAAAACATCAAAACGTGTACATTTTCATTCATTCGAATGATTCAATTATCAAAATCACTATGTTACGCCTAAAAATGAAGTATTGTATTTGTTTTTAAGATTATGCAAGTGGATCGAAATGCGGATAGAGATAAAAAAATTTGAGGTCCTCTATTTTTTCTTTTTTGCAAAATTTAAAAAAATTCTTAAACTTTTGCTAGATGTCAGAGGCCGATCCTCACCAACAAGCCGGTACTCTAATTTGGCTTTTAATAAAAGAGTTTCATACGTATCTCTAGCAGTTGAGTAATCTATAAATCTCTCTAAATAACTAGACCCTTCTAAGAGTTTTTCATATTTACCAACTTAATAGAAAGCACACGTCCTGGGTATTCTTAATTATGTATAACAGTATTTCAATTTTAATGTCCTCGGCCAGGGGAAACTTTACAGCTGTGCCCATAAAAATTTACCTGTGGAAATTTTTCTCTTTCAGGACATTCTATTTCAACAATCTTCTTCCATCGTTTAGGAGACGTTTCAATATCACGATCCAGGTTTCTAAATTCGTCTTTACCAGCCAGAGAACATATCCCTCCCCAGCTTTGATTAGATAGGAAATCTACAGGACTAGTGACATGAGGTTTAATTGGAAAACGTAGGAAAAAGTCCAGTTCTGCTGGTGATATTTCTTCGCTCATGAGGAGTACCTTGAAAATAATATTTTTAATAAGTATTATGTTGTGTTAATATTAAGTCTAAATATCAAAAGTGAGTAAGATTTTTAATCAATTAAAAATATTTGGTTTAAAATCCCCGAATTTCTTCAGGAGTTTTGTGTTTTGACATCTGTGACACAAAAAAATGTTTTTTTTTTTCTAATCAATATTTTTATGGCGTATAATTTGACAATCACTATATTAATATTACTAAAAAATTTCAAGCATAAAATCTAAAAAAAACTACACTAATATAATCGGTACCTGAAAAGTCATTTGAGATGCAAATATAAGTTTGTCACACTCAAACAAGCCCCTCGACGTGTATTGAAAAACGGAATACGAGATACAGTCAATCAAATTCTTTATCCTTTGGCTGACCTCTTCGGCCGGTTCAGCCCGAGATATTGCTTTTTGGAATACCACGCTAAATGCCTACAAAATACATTAGTCCATATGTACTCTTACTAGAATGGATAGGTAGCAACTAGCAAATACAATTGAACCAAAATGATTGAACGAAAAATGAATTTTTTTTATCGAAACTAAAGTACGCACAGATATGGCTTAAAATGTCTTTACTTGTTTTTATTATATGCACGTACCATCCACATCACTGAATTTAGGTAAAACATAAAATTATACTCTACGAGTCTTTAATTCAATTTTACAATTAAAAGCGATTTCCAAAAACTTACCTTAAGCGAAAATTGATATATCGGGTTAATGGTGTTCAAGTCGTTTAATATAAAGTACAAAAGAGACGCTCTGGCGGAGGCAGGTCGATAAAATTCACGAGCCTGATCTATTTGGTGTGACGTCACTTTTGCTTCTGCCACCTGTCAGTTTAAAATCCTTATATTACATTTATTCCTAACTTATAAGGACCGACAAACTCACGACCTAGTGGAACCTACAGAGATACACAAATGCCCCTACTGGACTTAATGAATGACCTTGAATTATCAACTTCATCAGAATAACGGTCACCTCAAAATTTTTTCGTGCAAGGGATGGGTCTTTACCATCTACAGATGTTGAAAGTAGACCGTGGATATTTTTTTGATTCCCTACCTATTTGGTGGTAGCCTAAGAGGCTATTCCAGCTACGCCCAGACGGTTATGTGAGCTTACGGGCTCAACCTGAGAGAATTTGCTAACATTAGCCCTAGTAAGAGCATCTACCACCGGATCGGAATCGCAACCCACTGAGAAGATCCAGCGAGAAACTCAGTGGGGATTGTCTCTACGGGGAACGTTATTAGGGCCCTACCCACCAAACGATTCCCCTTACAATCTCTAATAACGGATATCTTGCCTTCTAAGCCAAAAGGCATAGTTGCTTTACAACAAAAAATACACTGAATGTGAATGAAATCAACCAGTGTGTGCTCATAATACACTTTACTAGCGATCTCACAAATTATCGCTCGACGTGAACCTAGTAAACCGTTTAATTTGTCTTTAGATCCGACCTAAATTTTATGAACCAATAAGAATCGCAATTTGTGTAAACTGGATGCGAAGCGTTTAGTTGTTTTTGTTAATAAATCAATTATATTCGACCTCACCTTGAACAAATAGCTCGATTGGCAACAAGGCAAAACCATTTCATACGCTATGGCTACTGTTTTTAAGCTTAGTCGACAACCTGTCATCGTTACACATATAGCTAAGTCGATAACAAGTCACCAATACATATATAACTAAAATATTTACTTTGCCTTTGAATATATAATTTTTGAATTTTGGGCTCAATGATCAATTCAAAATTATCTTTAAATACCTTTTTCTCGATATCAGCAGCAGTCTTTTTCGTGGTTTCTAAATTCTCAACCAAAGCTGTATCGCCTAATATATTCTCTCCGGCTGCTGAGAGACGCGAAAGCAAATCATCTTCCAACTCCTTCAGCTGTATCTTGAACTGATTCTGTTGTTTTGTTAACTCCGCTTTGAGTTCTTCTAGATCTGGTCTTTCAGCTTTCACCACTTCGGCCAGAAGTTGATCCTCAAGCCCATCTCTCGTTACAGTGAAATTGACCAATGTTGTTTGAGCTTGCATCTCGGGCTTGTAATGTGGGTTAGCTAATTTCGTGTGTAAAATCAATCTAAAGTTTGGACTGTATTCAATTTCCTTGTCGCCGATCTTTATAGCTCTGAAAAGTAAATTTATAACTTTTATATAGTAAATTTTGTGCCCCATTTTAATATAATTATAGACTTGGAATAGTCAAAGAAGAGTTTTTAGTATAACCCTAAGTATATAATGGTTTTACTGAATAAACTTTTTACCCATGGCTATCTAGCGTAACTGGATCCTATAAACAATTTCTGTTTTACGTTTTTCAGACTTGTATATATGATTGAATTCCTCCATTTATACAGGGTGTGAATTATGGCACCAAGCTTTCTGTTTAATTACTATGAGTGTTTTTTTTATATTTTTGTTTATTGCTTAGGTGGGTGGACGAACTTACGGCCCACACAAGTGTCCACACATTGTAACACAAATTGGATAAAAAAAATTTTTATTGCTTAGATGGGTGGGCGAGCTCATAGCCCACCTGGTGTTAAGTGGTTACCGGAGCCCATAGACATCTACAACGTAAATGCCGCCACCTACCTTCAGATTTAAATTCAAAGGTCTCAGTATAGTTACAACGGCTGCCCCACCCTTGAAAAGGAAACGCATTACTGCTTCACGGCAGAAATAGACACGGTGGTGGTGCCTACCCGCGCGGACTCACAAAAGGTCCTACCACCAGTAATACACTGTAATACAATGTAAACACTATTAACCAACCTTCCCTTCTTAATTAGGTTTCGTCCGAGCAGTGGATCTAGTACAGGGTCGACTGTTTCACCGATGTTTTCTAAGAGAACAGTCTCTCCTTTAATAATAGCTTTCTCTATTGTATCCAAATAACCTTTCTGCCCGAGTCTTATAACACGAAGTATATCTCCATATTTCTGTTTAATCCACTTCACGCCTTGCAACTACGCAAAAACTTTCATTTTAATTTCCCACCCTATCAAGAATTATACACGAGATTATATAAAAACAAAACGAGATAAGTAACATGATTACTGGTATTAGGTGAGATCCTTGGTAGCAATAGAAACATAATGTCTACTACTACTATTTCATCTAAGTATACGATAAATTAAAAACCTGCTATTTTACTTTGGACGGTAGTATCGCAGTTACTCTTGTGGCCACAAAGCAGGCTGATGGTATTGATTGACATTCACCTTGGACTCTTTGTCGAATACCTCGTGCAATTGACACCCTGACTAGTGGTTTAAAAATATCGTGGTTCCTATCCACATTATTGTAGTTATGAGGTCTTATAACAGTTAATACCAGATGGGCCGTGTAATAAAAACCAAGCACCATGGTTCAAATTTGGTAATATTATATTAATCAGCCTGCTCAAAACTACGAAATCAACAATATCAAGAAGTTCGTATTCACCCATCCTATTATCTTCGACAATTTTTTACCTTTGCAGCGCCTGTAAGCTAAGCACAATTGAGCCATTACACTTGAAATCTCAGCTATCCTCCACAGTGAGTTTCCTGAACTTTTTATTTCATCTTTTTCTTTAGACGTTATTTGAGTGGTGGATCAAAAGCGACCGTGAGCTGTCGATAAGACAGCATTAAAAATGTAAATAATACCTGAGGATCAATCATTAGCGGCCAACGATCTGAGTTGGACAGTATTGTGGCATTTTCAGTACTCATTCTATCAGAAGGCAGTCCTTCGTTTTGCCACATCGCAATGTTCGTGTCATCGGTCAGCATGGTCAGAGGGTCCAGTCCTTCTGTCGTTGGTACTGGAGGCTATAATGAGGTAAGTTTAATGTTATTACCAGACTATATTCAAAGGCTATCATTGAGATTGACCAAATGACTCGCCTCTAAAGTTTTCAAAAACACAAGCCAGTTTTTGTGGAGCAAGTCCAAACGGTATTGCTTCGTGAAGCATCCGACGTATGATATGAAAGCGCAAACCAGCAAAACGTCGCCAGGCAAAGTAGTGCTCTGCTGCATGAGACTGAAATATAATTGATTTAGTCACATGAACGTATGTACGTACTTCTATTGTCAACCATACCAGTGTCTTCTGTGATAATGGTCAGAGAGACTATTAGATGATTTTAATTTTATATGAACCGCTAGTGAAGACCTAGCATCCTAGTAATAGTATATAAGTAGTAATCATAACATACATAAGTAATAATCTTTGAAGTGTCCATCGTTTAAATAGCCCTTCATAACCATATAATATAATTTGACTATGACAGACTTGAACCCAGTTCTCTTGTGGGTACTGCTTTTATAATAACTGATAACGCTGAAAACCCGTACAGGTAATTACCCTGGCCAAGACCTAGCATCCTTTTATATATATCTACAATAAGTAATAAGCTTTGAAGTGTCCTTCGTTTAAATATCTCTTTATAACCATATAAACTGATTTGACTATGACAGACTTGAACCCAACTCTCTTGTGGGTACCACTTTTATAATAAATAATAACATGGAAAACCCATACAGGTTGATTATTTCCGCCGCGAAGCTGTCACCAGCAGTTAGAGAACAGTGTTAAAAGTAAATGAGAATTGGACGTCGCATCCCAAAGAAGGTTGCGGTAATAACAGCTTACCAGCATTTCGAATGTAAACTCATCAAACCGTCTAGATCAAAAGTATACAATTTTAAATATCTCGCCTTGACACAGCCTCCGCCCATCTGACGTTCTCACTAGCGAGCCCATTGACCAGTCGGTTCGCCAGTTGGATGGTTCGGTTGGTGGCATCCGCTTCTTGTTGACACTTTAATTTTTCCGATGTCGCCTTCTCGAACTCCGACGTCAGCGTCGCCAATTGTTCTTCTAGAGACTACAATAAATTTTACTGCTATTTAACAAACATAGCTCTTTAGGCTACCAGAGAATAGATAGGCGAAAAAAAGCATTAGGCAGCGGCTTCGATAAATAAAGATACATACCTATATGTAGGAACGGAACGGAACGGAACGGTATGGATGAATGACAGATATGGAGAATGGCTGAGTGAGAGGGATATGAGATGTCGTGTTAGGGAGTAAGAAAGAAGGCGAATGAATGCGGAACACATAGTTTTATTTTTTAGGTGAAATGAGGGTAGTACCGGACGCGACGGCAGACAGACGCGGCACTTTTTGGCGGGAACGCGAGGAGTGAAGTCATGTGATTTGTTTTAATTTGTCTATTTAGTGTTTCTTCAGGTTTAAATTTGTAATAACGGTGATTTATTAACTATTTAGTATCTGTGAAAGTGCACAAATGTGGGAAAATGAAACAAAGCCACTGGACGTAACTTCTCAGGATCACCCAAAAAGTTCACTGAGAAAATCTCAGTAAATAACCACCATTTTACTGAGTTTATATTTCAACCCATAACATCTTATTTCATGCCATGATTCATATTAATCAACTTCATTTCATTTCATAATATCATTTTTCATATAAAAAAGTTCGCATTAAAATTAAAATAAGACTTGACTTTTCCGTCCTATCATCAAAGGTGTCATTAGTACTATCGTCTGTCTTCGTTTTCGGCATGGAGGGTAGAGGTAAGGAGAACCGTCTTTGTGTGTGAACAGTGTCCGTTAAAATCTGCTAAATAAGGGTGGCGCTACCGTAGCAACCATTTTATTTAAAGCTGATAAGAAAATGCAATCGATGTGTCCACGTTTTACCACAGCAATAATTTTAGGTTATATTGACGAAATTAGTTTGGACTACGTAAACATGTGAGGTCTTGTATTTATAATAGCAAAATACACACAAGTAACGAGAATGGATAGAATACGGAATGAATACGTTAGAGGAAGTCTGAAAGTGGCACCTGTGACAGAGAAGCTGAGAATTGCGCGTTTGGGATGGTATGGACATGTGATGAGACAAAATGAAAATGAGGTTGGTAAGAAAATGTTAACTATAAATGTGGAAGGATATAGAGGAAGAGGTAGACCTAAGAAGAAATGGATGGATTGCGTGAAAGACGATATGGGTAAGAGAGGAGTGGGCAAAGAAATGGTATATGATAGAAGAGTATGGAAGGAGAAAACATGTTGCGCCGACCTCAGGTAACTGGGAGAAGGACAGGATAATGATAATGATGAATAATAAAATACACACCGCGACTTTCGATTTGATGGCCTTCAATTTCTCCGTGGCCGCCGCCAGTTCCGCGTTAGCCGCCGCCAAAGCTTTGCGTTTCGGTTCCACGTCGCAGAAGACCTCGTAGAACTTGATGATGTTTATGACCCAAGCGCAGAGACCAGCGGCAGCAGCAGATTTCGATCTGACAAATTCTTTACGAGAATCGAGAAAACGATATGAGAACTTTTTTTTAGCTTAGACGGGTGGACGAACTCATGGCCCACCTGGTGTTAAGTGGTCACTGGAGCCCATAGACATCTACGACGTAAATACGCCACCCACCTTGAGATATAAGTACTAAGTTCTCAAGTATAGTTACAACGGCTGCCCCACCCTTCAAGCCGAAACGCATTACGGCAGAAATAGGCGGGATGGTGGTACCTACCCGTGCGGACTCACAAGAGGTGCTACCACCAGTAAAAAATTATTATTATTCATATGAAAATTGGTTTGCGGCATTAAGACACCGGTACTGTTGCATCGCTAATGCGAGTAGGAGTTCAACAGTGATATTAGTCTAGTTCTATTAGTATTTCTATTATTAATTTAATTGAGACTTAGACCTCATACCTCAAAGCGTTGGTTTTGCGATACACCGGTAACCACTTAACACCAGGTGGGCCGTGATCATGTTCAGCCATTTATGCAATAAATGTTACGTAATCTTTGTTCGAGAATATCAGCAATGTATTGCATATAGTTAGTAACATTGGCAACGTTTTCATTAAAACGGCGTTATCATGCCAAAATGAACCACTAAGCATTGACAGATTCTGGTTGATAGATTCACATTGATTAGTAAACTAAATCTACCAAATAAATATCATAACTTGGTGCAATTATCGTAATAGCATTTCATTATTAATTTACCTGGTTCAAATTCCGAATCCTTCAGGTACGGCTGAATAGCTTTGATGACGTCAGGGTGAATATTTTCTTTGTCGTAATGTATCAACGATTCCAGAAACATGTCCACCTTCGCCATCACAACCTTGAATCACATTGCATTTGGCAGAATAAAATATTAATTGCTTTTGTGAAAAATGATTTATATACGGCCAGATGATACTAGGGTCGTTGCGTGGATGAGAAAGTTTCATAAGTTCAAGAACGAAGAGAGAGACTAGGTTAATGACTATGGTTTTTTTTAAACTCTACCGAACTATTAATCACAAGAAAGATCCAATAGTTCCAAAACTAGCGCTTATAAGCGAAAAGATACTAAAGAACCATTAAAATCAAAGACCTATTTATCTGACATGAATCTATATGACAACTCAACTTATTAGCCGAATATTACAGTGGATTCAATTGTAATGACCTTTGTTTTATAAAATCGAACGTCTTCAGTTCTTTCATTCTAAAGTGGCCGTTGACTATCAATAATCAAAAGTTCAATTTTGAATATCACTTTAAAATGTTTGGAATGCTTTTTGAAAAGGCAATAATTCGTTTTTGTGAACCCTATGGCTATAATCTATCTATCTATATATAAAAATGAATTGCGGTTCGTTAGTCTCGCTAAAACTCGAGAACGGCTGGACCGATTTGACTAATTTTGAGAGAAGGTTTAAAAGGATATATATTTATAGATAAATATGAAAATGCCCGGAATCATATAAAAACAAACAATTTTGTTTTTCCTTTGATGTGTCCCCCATCGGACGGATTCCTTTTGTTTGTTTTAAGTTTAAACGGCCGTCTGGTGTAGTGGTAAGTGACATGGTCACTACACAAGGGGGTCGCGGGTTCGAATCCCGCCAAGGGAAGATATTTGTAGGATAAATATAAAATGTCTTTCCAGGGCTATGGGTGTATATTAAATATATGTATGTGTGTAATAAAAATATTATATTTATTTCCGTTATCTGGTACTTGTAACACAAGTTCTTTACGAACTTAGCACGGGACCAGTTAACGTGGCGTGATTGTTAAAAAAAAATAAAAAATAAAAAAAAATTATAATAATAATATTTTATACAAAAGTTTAGGTCTTTTATTTGTCGATTGAGGCACTACGAAGTCTGCCGGGTCAGCTAGTTTTTATATATTTATTCAACTCCACGCCCAAAAGTACAGTGGCGGACTTAATGTCTAAGCCAGTCAACCAAGGCTGGTGTCTTGTCAAGTCTTGTAATAGGTGCATTCCTTTTTGAGAAATAAGAAAAATATTATTATCACTTTTTTTTAGCCTCCTTACATTTTTCTTATGATTTATCATGTACCTTGGCAGCTTTCCAGCTCCTGTCCTTAGGTATTTTCCCTCCGGGAGCCAACAACACCATTACAGCAGCAGTAACATTAGTCACAGCGCCGGGAGGCGAACCGAACGACTTCAGCTCGGTCAGATTAGCTTTGTTAAGAGTGTTCAAAGCTTCTTGAGCTGCCACCAGCGCTGGTTCTGCTTTAATCAAGTCTTCTTCGCAATCTTTCTGCTTCTTTAATACTTCCTCTGCTATTACTGCTACTTTTTCTTCTTCTTCGTCAGCTATAAAATTGGTTTTAGTGTTAGGATTGTGTGCAGTTTTTTTTTTGTTATATCCATATGACTTTTTAACAATTTTAACAATTCTTGTAACAGCTTTGTTTATCGTAAAAATGACAAAATTTAACAGGAACCTTTACTGTACATTCACCTTTTACAGACACGAATCCCAAAAATGTAAGTCAAATCGAATTGAATCGAACCTTACCTAGCCCTTTTTCACTTTGTACCTTCGCGGTCTCCACACCAACCATTTCTATGAGTTTATCAGCCGCTTCGTTTTTCTGTTGCAATTCAATTTCTTGTATTGCTAGTTTAGCTTTCAGCTCGTCTACTTGACTCGCTGTGCTCCGAAGTTTTTCTAGACCGTTTTCTAGCCTAGAAATTAATCAGGAATTTAATGTTACCACATTTTTTGTTTAAATTAAGATCGGTAATTAAATTTTAGTTACAGCGAACTAATTGAACTGACACAAATTATTTGAAAGGATCAGTATCGGTCAACTGAGGTTAGAATGTATCTAAAAGATTACCGATACTGATAAATTCCCATAGTCAATTTGCCTGAAGGGTCTCTCTAGATTGGTGCTAATAAGAAAAGAATCTATACTAATATTATAAAGTTGAAGAGTTTGTTTGTTTGAACGCGCTAATCTTAGGAACTACTAGTCCGATTTGAAAAATTCTTTCAGTGTTAAGATAGCCCATTTACCGAGGAAGGCTCTAAGCTATATAACGCTATGACCAAAACAAATGGAGCACCAATAATGTTCCAAAATCGGGCTTTTTTTCCCTTTTGAGAGAGCGTGCGCTGCAGAAACGGTTAAAGTTTCGCTAAAATAATATAAGACAGAATTGTTCCCTTTTAAAAGACCTAAAAAAAGTCCGCGACAGTATAATATGTCTATATGTTAGGGTTGGCTCACTATAACGTTTTTTATGCTAACCAAATTTGTTCTCAAATAAAACATTAAATGTGAACTATTCCACGCGGACGATGTCGCGGGCAAAAGCTAGTATCTAAATAAATATTCATTTACCGAGTAATTTTAGCTTGCAGTTCATCGGTTTTTTGATGAACCAGTTTAGCGTAGAGACTTATCTGTTCAAGATAACTTTTGGGAGTCGTGTAATTATATCTTCTTTCATTTGCCAAATATGCTTTAGACACTGTGTTCACTGAGGTATGAACGTACGCCATGAATCGTGATATTGAATCTCTCAATGTAATCTACAAAATGAGAATACACAATGGAAGCATTTTTTTTAAGTTCAATAATAAACCTGTTTTCTATAAAAATCGAGGGGTGAAAATCTATTGGGCTTAAGCGACATTTCCCTTAATACGCAACATTTATCTTTGTAATTAAAGGTGCGTTTTATTTGGTATTAGCATCACTTGTTCATTGTTTTTAATTGAACTTCAATAAAGTTTCCTCCATTAAAATAGCTGAAAAAGTTTTTTTTGTTATGATATAATTTATTTATTTATTTTTTATTTATTTATTTATAACTTTATATACTAGACAGTATAAAGGCGGACTTAATGCCATAGGCATTCTCTGACATTATTTCCAATTTTTTTAACTTTAAATGGTTCTCCTATGAAGTTGCAAAAATGTTGCTTAAAGTAAATAGCCTTTCACCCCTACATATTATTATTATTAGATAATATTAACTTTGTATTCTATATCTTAATATCAGCTGAATTTTGAATACAATACATTTAGGATATAATAGCTAGAAGTAAGGTAGCTCGCACATCTTCTCTAAATAGTACACAAACCCTCTGACTTGTGAAAGAAAGTTTTTACACAAATTCAATACGTACTCGCCAATTTAATACGAAATGTCTTACCGGCAAAGAATGCAATTCCTCCAAGAACCTCATAGCCACTGACACCAACGCCTCTTGAGGCCACTCGTGAAACCAATTAATCGAGGTACAATTAATCAAGGCTGGGAATTTTCTAGAACGCACTCGCAACGTCGAACCGACTGGCGAAAAGCATAACACTACTTTGAGCTGCTTCCTAACTCTGTCGATGAAGAACTTCCAGCAGATTTCTCTGGTATCAGGCAAGCCGGCTCCTTTTACCTTAAAGGCATTTTTAAGTACATGTGACCTGGATGCATTTATCTGACTTGGTGGTGCAGTATTTAGCGACTATGACTGCTGGGCCGAGGGTCGTAGGTTCGATTCCCGCATAACAGGTATGTTTGCTCTTTGTCTGGGTTTTTAATATCCATATATGTATTTAAACGCATATAAGTATGTACATATATATATCAGTATCTGGCGTCCGTAGTACGGGAAATCCTAGTTAGAGACCAGTTAACTGTGTGATATATTTCCGATTAATATTTATATACAGTCAAAATCTGTTATAACGACATCGAAGGGACTGCTCATATTCAGTCGTAAAAACCGATAGTCGTAACAACCGGTGATGTTTAATGTGTATCGTGCAAGTACAAACAAATCGACAGGGAATTATTGGAAAACTATATTTACATAATACGCGATTTTTCTTCAATATTAATTTGATTTCTTTTTCTTTGCGAGATTTTGAAAGTTTCACGAATAACTCCACAAAGTTTTGGTGCGTCTTGTGTATAGATAAGTAACAAACTAACTGAAGAGATATGAAGAAGTGGGCTTTGACTACCGCATGCACGTGTTTTGTTTCTAAGAATTAGAAAAGACCCTACACTAAACTAAATCCTATTGTTTTCTTTCCTGATTTTAAAAGCCATTGAAGACAAATGTGGTTTTTTTTTTTTTTTTTTTTTTATTGCCTTTGTAGGCAGACGGGCATACAGCCCACCTGATGGTGAGTGGTTACCGTCGCCCATGGACTTCAGCAATGCCAGGGGCAGAGCCAAGCTGCTGCCTACCGCTTAATACTCTCCACAAGCCTCGTTTGAAGAAGGACATGTCATAGCGCTCGGGAAACACCGTGGAGGGGAGCTCATTCCATAGCCGGATGGTACGTGGCAAAAAAGATCTCTGGAAACGCACTGTGGATGACCGCAGTGGCTCCAGGTAGTATGGATGAGCTCTACTCCGGTGGCGGGCGGTGCGATGGTAAAAACGAGATGCTGGTATCATCTCGAACAATTCCTCAGAGCACTCCCCATGGAACATACGGTATAAAATACAGAGGGAACCGAAGTCCCTCCGCAGACCCAGAGGCTCCAAACGATCCGAGAGAATGGGATTATCGACAATCCGAACGGCCCTCCTCTGTATGGAGTCAAATGGAAGAAGCTGGTATTTGGGAGCCCCGGCCCAGAGATGGGAGCAGTACTCCACGCGAGGCCGGACTTGTGCTTTGTAAAGCAAAAGTCTTTGTCCAGGCGTGAAGTACCGCTTCGCTCTGTTGAGGACTCCCAGCATTTTGGACGCCAACTTGGCTTTACCTTCCAAATGACTCCAAAACTGGACATCGCTCGAAACGTCGACCCCAAGTATCCCGATACTCTCAGAAGGTTGCAGGGATACTCCTTGGAATTGCGGCGCCATGACAAAGGGGTCCTTCTTCGCAGTGAACGCGCAAACTTGTGTCTTTATCGGGTTGAATTGAACCAGGTTCCATTCACCCCATTCGGAGACTCGCCCCAGAGAGTTCTCCACTTCAGACACAAGTTTTGATCGTCTCTCTTGCACCACGCTCCGAGAGAGACTCTGATGGCCGATATATCGCGCATCCCCCGTGCTATCATCTGCATAGCAATGCATGCCATCAATAGACAGCATGTCATTGATATACAGGATGAAAAGCGTGGGGGAGAGCACCGAACCTTGTGGAACGCCAGCGTTAATGGTCATGGTATCAGAACAGTCACCGTCTACAACGACCGTGATGCTCCGCCCATCCAAAAAGCTAGCGATCCACTTGCAGAGACCCTCGGGGATTCCGTAAGATGGTAACTTCGATAGAAGTGCCCTATGCCAGACCCTGTCGAAGGCCTTCGCGATATCAAGGCTCACAGCAAGAGCCTCGCCCTTGCTCTCCAAGGCTTCAGCGCACCTGTGAGTAAGGTATACAAGAAGATCGCCAGCTGAGCGACCGTGACGGAAACCGTACTGTCGGTCACTGATCAGCTGGCGATCTTCAAGATACTTCAGGAGTTGTGTATTTATAATTCGCTCCATCACCTTGGAAAGCAAGGAAGTTATCGCGATAGGCCTGTAGCTCGATGGGTCCGACCGGTCACCCTTCTTGGGGATAGGGTGGACGTGGGCGGTCTTCCATGAAGACGGAACCCTGTTAGTGCAATAAGAGAGGCGATACAAACGCGTTAGCGCAGGTGTCAGCTCAGGGGCGCACGTTTTCAAAACCACTGCGGGGATGCCGTCTGGCCCACTCGACTTATGGACGTCCAGGAGTCGGAGCTCCCGCCTGACTGCACACTGTGTGAAGCAGATATCCGGCAGGGAGCTATCACACCGGGGGATGTTCGGTGGTGTGGCACCCCCGTCGTCCATAGTCGAGTTCGAGGCGAAGAGTTTGACCAGAAGGTCAGCCTTCTCTTTCGCGCTGTGGGCCAGATTGTCATCGGACTTGCGCAGTGGTGGGAGACCAAACCTGCAAAAGTTTCCTTCTGCAGCTTTGGCGAGCGACCAAAAAGCACGGCTCCCGGAAGGATAGCTCTTCAATCGCTCGCCAATTCTAGCAACGTGCTCCGACTTCGCCTTGGCAATTACCTTCTTGTAGGACCTGGAAGCGGCGTTATATTTCCGCCTTTCCCCTGAGATGTTAGGATCCCGACGTCTCCTGGCATTATCCCATGCCACGTATGCGGACCGCTTGAGGCGTGCAGCATCCCTGCTGGCATTGTTATACCAGGGTCTGCTGCGACCCCCAACGGGCACTTCAGAGGAGGGAATAAACAATTCCATCCCCTGGAGCACCACGTCTTTAAGACGGTCCGCACAGACGTCAGGATCAGCAGAGGAAAAGCAGAACCGCCCCCATGGGTAGGATGCGTAAAATTCACGCAATCCATCCCAATCTGCTGACATATACCGCCAAACTCTTCGATACCCGGTCGTCGTTCGACGATCAGGACGAGAGAGTGGTACGGCAGCACGAATAAGGCAGTGATCAGACGATCCAAGCGGAGCGTCGACCACCACACTGTATCCGGCCGGATCTGTGGTCAGTAGAAGGTCCAACAAAGAAGGCTCGTGCCCCTCGATATCTGGGACACGGGTGGGCTGTGTCACCAGCTGGGAGAAGCCGTAGGCCAAGGCGAAATCTAGGCAGTCCGACCCTGGAGGCCAGTGGTTCTGGACCCCAACCACTCTTGGTGGTGAGCGTTAAAGTCTCCAAGAACCACCACCTCCGCAGATGGGTACTGCTCAAGCACGCGGTTAGTCCCCTCTTGCACATGCTCAAACAGAGCTGAACTTGCATCACTGCTGTGGGACCTGTACAGGCACGCGTAGATTCGGCTACGGCCCCCGTGATCTACGCGCAGCCACAAGAGGGACAGGTCCC
This sequence comes from Bombyx mori, assembly GCF_030269925.1. Taxonomy (NCBI): domain Eukaryota; kingdom Metazoa; phylum Arthropoda; class Insecta; order Lepidoptera; family Bombycidae; genus Bombyx; species Bombyx mori. The sequence continues at coordinate 15,066,195 of NC_085111.1, forward strand.
GTTGTTCGAGGCCCCGAAGACGGCGACAACAGACATCAGCCCGGACGAATACGCACACCCCGGCTTTACGCAGGAAGTTGTGCTCCAATACGTAGCCGGGGTACTCAAGGTATGAGGTATCATCCGGAGCAGATATCTGCGTCTCCGTTAAAAAAAGCAGGGCAGGCTGCGCCGTCTCAAGGTGGTGGTGTACGGCGTCAAGGTTGCTATGTAGGCCCCTGACATTGCTGAAATCCACATTAAATGTGGAATGGGGAACCGCCTGTGAAACCCTTTTCTTTTTTTTTGTCGACTTCATAGTTGTTCAATTTTCGGAGAGTAGGATTAGGAGAGGTAGGATGTTGGAGGTGAGATCGAGGCAACACCTGAATGAAGCGCGAAACATAGTACGTGCTCGACCACGGATTGCGTGAGAGACCGACGCAGGGCATGGAAGGGCCCCCAGTCCACTCTGAATGCGATCGCCGGGATCCACTCCGGTCTCCGACTCCGGCACGACGACCGCACGACAGGATTTTACACCGGTTGGCGGGACAGCTTCCCGGGGTGGAGTTTAGTAGAGACACCCGGGTTCAGGTCCCCTACTGACCGGCGGGCGGCAGCGGGTACCGTTTCACTGGGTCTCCCTATACCCCCGTCAAACAATCACGCCCCGTGAGTTTGCACGCACGTCTGCTCCGCAAGTTCCAGGCGTCACCAAGACTCACCCCCAACAAGGAAGGGGAAAGGGAAGGGATAGAACTGGCTCTCCAACCCACACGCCGGAACATAGCTAGGCTATTTGGCGGCGGACTCTAGTTGGAGGGTGGTCGCCAGCCAGTCGGACTAGGTCCTACCACCGGTTATGTTTTCGGCTCCCGTTCAGCACCACCCGGGGGTCACTTGTAGGGAATCGCGGGTTAAACCTACGGAAGCGGGAAGCACCGACCCCCTGCGGGAAGCACCGACCCCCCAAGGATACCTATTCAAATTGTTTACAATACAGCTTAGCCGGTCGTACTAACAGATCTAATTCTCCGAAATATTAGTTAAATGTGGTCGTTTTATGAGGTATGTCGTTATTACCAATGTCGTAGAAAGCAATATTTTTAATAAGGCGGTCATATGGCATTCAGCCGGGACCTTGGTTCTTGGTTATTATAACCGGCATGTTGTATTAAACGATGTCGCAGTAAATGGTTTTGACTGTATTACACTTCATGTAACATTTACATTAGCAGTCTAAGGCATTCTCAACTAGTTAACCAAAGCTAGTGCAGAGTAAATAATGGTAGATGCTTTGAAATATCAATTAAAAAATGTTATGGTAAAAATTTTTTTGGTGCTATTCAGTACAGAGATTCATAAAATTTGATAATCCACTTTCACTCCCATTTTTTGGCTGCCACTTGCTGATTGACGATTCACTAATCTCACATCTCTATTCCGAAATCTCTTCTGCTCCAAAAATTATTTGATTTTCCTTACGTTTCATAGGCAAACTAAATAAATATTTACAATTTAATTATACTATATTGTAGGTACATTAAGATTTTGCCTGTACCCTTGTATACCTTTGAAAAAAAAAACTATCAACTCGATTGTATGTGTTCGTATCGTCGTCTTAAATCCTAATTAGTAGGCAGCGGCTTGGCTCTGCCCCTGTCATTTGATGACGTCAATGAGCATTCTCTATCACGTCTGTCTACAAGGTCAATAAAAAAAACAAAAACTTACCTCATTTCTGACACCAGCTATAATATTCTCAATTTCATCGTCAGGGAATAAGTCGGCGATCTCACCAGAGGCCAACAGATCGTTGATCAGCACCAAGAATTGCTCGTTGGCGACCTGAGCGTCTGTCATCAGGAACATTATGCCAACGTTCTTGAGACCCGTCTTTATGTACAACCCCGATAATTCGTGCTGTACGTAAACAAAAAACTCAATCAAATATAATTATTATTCTATTCTCATGATGGACGCCATAGCACTAATAGCAAATTTGGTTCGGAGAGTCCTATGAACACAAGTATTCATAATATCGCAAAAGAAAAGCCTAGTCTATTGTAAACAAATAATTGGGCTTAACTAATAAGCATTACTTCACTGATACATTTTGACGTGATAACGTCTTATAAATCCACGAACACCGGCTCCACGCACGAAAAAGTGTCACGTTCCGCCTGAGCGTGCAAGCGAGAGCGCAGAACAAGCGATAGAGAGGTACAACCCAAACGTTGGCTTGTGACACATTTATCTCTGTTCTCGCGTAACGTCAGAGCTAGCAGTTTGAATAGTTCTACTACTGACGTTATCACGTAAAACTATCGTCCGTAAACGCGACTCTACAGACAGCTAATTATTATTTTTCTATACAATAGTAGCCCAATTGAATTATAATGATGATGTTCTTTTTTAGTCGATTATACCACAAATTGCATAAAAATCTCGGAAGAAATACAAGTATGCCGTTAATATAAATCACTTTGCTTAAATCGGTCTATACGACAAATGCAAATTTGGCTCAAAGCAACGAAATAGTTTAAGACATGTCGAGGAAATTCACTAAAATTCATAATAAAAAAATAGCCATATTATGGTAGTAACACGAAAACACCAAACCTATTTAGACTTTGGTAATTACAGAGAAAATTATAGGTACTATTGTAAATTATGATATTAATTTCACCTTAAGGTCACTAACGCCATAGCCTTTCTTCAGTTGGATTTGTGAAACCTCCAGGCTGGATATGAACGCTGCGAGTCGCGATAAGGACTGCTTACCGGATCCTCCAACTCCAACCAATAACGCGCTTCCTCTGGGACTTTCGAGGATACGACTTATTCTACAAAAACATGTACATAGTACGCAGATTTTAGCTCATCGATATTTGTTTTTTGCATTCTATAACGCGTTTTCAAATTTTTTACTGGTGGTAGGACGTTTTGTGAGTCCGCACGGGTAGGTACCACCATCCCGCCTATTTCTGCCGTGAAGTAGTAATGGGTTTCGGTTTGAAGGGCGGAGCAGCCGTTGTACTGTTAAAAGTGAGACCTTACAAGTCATGTCTCAAAGTGGGTGGCGCCATTTACGTTGTAGATGTCTATGGGCTCCGGTAAACTACTTAAGGTGGGTACACCAGGTGGGCTGTGAGCTCGTCCACCTATTTAAGTAATAAAAAAATAAAAATAAATTATACGATATGTTACAATGTGTGGACACTTTTTACATTGCAAAACTTATCTTGATATCAGCGTTATTCTATTCGTATACTATATATATATATAATGTATTATTTTATTCACCATAAAAGAAAGCTTAATCCAGTAAAACTATAGCACAAACTGAGTTACTCTATAAAGAGAAACAACATTTAAAGCTTCACCTATTGCTTCACCAGTTCTTATGTGTCATATACGTATTTCAATATTCAAAAATGTTTTTAATGTTTCTTCTTCTAATGTTTCAATATTCAAAAATACCATTTATGTCACCTGTATAACTTATTACGTATATACTCTATCATTCAATGCTGTTATATTTTAAGGAGATTTCATCATCACTAGAATTCTATAATCATTTTAGACAATGATAGTAAAAGTCGGTTTGAAGGGCGGGGCAGCCGTTGTGACTATACTGAGACCTTAGAACTATATCTCAAGGTGTGTGGCGCATTTACGTTGTAGATGTCTATGGGCTCCAGTAACCACTTAACACCAGGTGGGCTGTGAGCTCGTCCACACATCTAGGCAATAAAAAAAAATAAAAAAAAAAGTTTACCTGCAAATATGCATCATGGCGTCTTCAAAGAGCACCAAATTCATAGCAGCAATGAGATCGTTGTAACTAGCCATGGCTTCTGTCAGTAGCTTGTTAAGTTGCTCCCAAGTAGCTATCGGCATATATTTAGGCTCTCCAATACCACCGGCAAAATGACAATAAATATTCGGTCTTTCGAAAACAACGCCTTCGTCGATGTCCTAAAACGTATGGTTGGAAAAATAGAATGTAATAGATTAACATAAGTATCTTTAAAACAAAAAAGTAAATCATTTTAATGGCGTTTTGCAAACGCTACCCAAGATACTAAATCGAGATTGAAAAGAAACGCAAAATTTAATTTTAAAAAAAAGCAATCGATTAATATTTTAATGATTTTGTGTACATTTGATATGCAACTGACACTCCTACACCAGTGCGAGGACGTCTCCTTAATCTTAGATTTCAAACTCTTGAAAAATGAGTAATCCATGTTTTAGCTCTTAGTTAAGACAGCTTTTAAATGGAGTAATATAGAGTAAGAGAGTGTTTAAGGCATAATAAGGGCTTAATTGCGCAAGTTGCAAAAGGCCTATGTCCAGTTTGTCCAGCAGTGGACAAGTGTGGGCTGATGATAATAATGACTCTTTTATACTAGAACAAGCAACTATTTACTAATGACTCTTCGATTGACATGGCCCTTAAATTAAAGAAGTCATCAAAGAATCATAAAAAGAATACCTCAAAATTCTTCTTGCAGATATCAACCTGCATTTTCAAGAAGGCATCAATGTCCTTCTCTTCTGTTAGTTTATCGCCATACACTCTGTGTGTTTCGTGCAGCCAGAGTCGAAGTAGATCAGACGGGTTCACCAAACACTCATTAGTACTAAACAAAAGACCCTAAAATCATAATATTTAAGCTCATTTCATCTATACATCGCATTCTTAACAAAGCACCTATGTTCTGTGGTCCTCATAAATACGAATTATGATATTCCGGCTTCATCGGGATACTCCCACTAAGCCTATGATCCGCAGATAGTATTTTGACCTAATTTTTCTACCTACTTTCCTCTACACTTTTTCCTAATTGGTAACTCAACATCTTGTAGTGGAGCATATTGTAAGGCCACACGACTTGATTTCGCCATTCTACTTAATGTGAACCAATCATGCATTCCGATCTAAAGACCGATATTAATACTAATGAGATTTCAAAGCTATATCTCAATGTGGGCAGATAAATTCACCATGTCTATGAGCACTGAAAACCTTCTAAAAGAAAAGAGCGTGTAAACTGGGCTGATCTAAGAAAAAAGATTTACCTGGAAAACATTGGATAAATCCCTCAGATTGAATATGTAGTGAAATTTGATTGCTGTCGGTAGAAATACTTGAGACACCTTACTGTGTAATGCCACAGTAGCTCTGACTACGTTCGCTAAAAATCAATAGATTACTAAATACAATGCTATTACAAAACGTTCCGAATCACACTGATTGCTAATTACGCAGTCCCACGTTGGGCGCCAATATCATTTTTAAGCTATGTCATTATTAATCATGATTAAACGGTAGTGAGTAATTTTCTTTAAACATACCTAAGATAAATTAAAATGAGGAAAAAATCTCAACTAAAACATAAACACTTAATCTTTATTAAATAAAACAAAGGCTTCATTTTTTCATTTACTAGTGGTAAGACGTCTTGTGAATCCGCATGGGTAGGTACCACCATCCTATGTATTTTTTTGCAGGTATATTGTGGAGGTTTATGGTCTTAGGTAACCACTTAACAGCAGGTAGGCTGTGAGCTCGTCCGCCCGTCTAAACAGCATATAAAAAAAAAATTCACGTCGACAAAAGCTGAAGGACAATTCCAACACTCACCTGACAATTTAGCAATGAGCGGACTGATCTTCAATTCCGGGTTAGTCAGGTGCTGAATCAAAATTGATTGGTATATATTATTGAGAGCGTCGCTGTTAGGGAAACTGATGGCAAACACGCAGAAGTGTCGCTGCAACCTCGGATTGATAGTGAAGCTACCAGAGGTCGGGTTCATGCAGGACACGTACTGCGTGTTGTGGATGTCCTTTAGCGTCAGCTTCGTTCTGTCGTACCAGTGGTTGTAGTCTAGGTGCTGGCGTATGATGGTGTGCGGCTGCACGGTCCCGTACGTGTCCACCTCGGGCATGTTCATGTCATCGATGAAGTATATCAAGGTCTTGTTCCCCGGGGGACCGTAGTTCCGACCGGCCTTCTTCTCCAATGGTTTCTCGAGAACTTTCTGAAGCATTTCGGAGCTCGTGTAGAAATTGAACGGCACTGATTGGATTGCGTAATTTTCTGAGAGGCTAAAACAACGGACAATAACCTTATATAAACATCTGATAAATATATATGTCAGAGACGGTCACTAGTTTGGTAGCTAAACGAAACGCAGCACGATTCCCGAGAGGTGGCAGCAAGATTGCGGTATCGTCGGAACTCAGCTAACTTCGTGCTACGACAGAGCCTAGACGATGGAGGCGCGTAGACGCCAACACACTTACCAACCAGACTTCTTGAAAAGCGGTGCCTCCATCCTAAGAACTGTCATTCGTTTTCTTTTGCTAATGCCAAGAGAAGATTTCTAAATTGTTCTAAGACAACAAACGTGATTGGTGTACTCTCTTAGTTCGACCACCCTATTCGCCCCTGTGATGTCTGACGAGGGTGTTCATAATTGTGGCTTCTCCGACACATACATATATTTAGTAGTACTGGTGTATATAATGTACGGTTACCTTTGCAACTTTTCGTTGACTAACACAGTCTTTCCGCATCCGGCACCACCGACCAACATAACCGGATGCTTGTTCTTCATGAGCAAATCCAAGAAGTATCTTATCCGTATCGTTTCTGCAGTCGGAACTAATACAGCCTGAAATAAACAAACCATGACCATGAACAGGTAACATTATTTTAGTTATAATATTTAACTAAATAATAGGAGGCATCAAATCACACGCGGTCATCTGGACCTAAATTAGAATTTTCCATACTATGGAAATCACAGATAGGCTACAGTTACAACTGAAATAGTTCTAGGTTCAAATTATTTTAAATCTATACATACACATCTTTGGAGCAACAGCTATGTATTCAAAATAGTTTAAGATAATCAAATTGGTCATAGAGTTAATTTAGTATTTCCCTCCGCTTTGGCTAGTCCGAGACATAAATAAAACCACTTTTACAGTTAAATTTCACGGTTTTCTGCTGTCGTTATATTATTTCCGACATTTTGAACACTTTACGGTTTTCGTGGTCGCGGAAGACTGAGGCGTTATTTCATTGAAATTATCCGCAAAAACGTAAAATGTTTTGTAGAAAAAGACATGGTAATTATCAAAATATTCAATTATTTTTTTTTGCCTTTGTATGCAGACGAGCATACGGCCCACCTGATGGTGAGTCCTTCGCCCATGGACTTCAGCAATGCCAGGGGCAGAGCCAAGCCGCTGCCTACCGTTTAATACTCTCCACAAGCCTCGTTTGAAGAAGGATATGTCATAGCGCTCGGGAAACACCGCGGAGGGGAGCTCATTCCATAGCCGGATGGTACGTGGCAAAAAAGACCTCTGGAAACGCACTGTGGATGACCGCAGTGGCTCCAGGTAGTATGGATGAACTCTACTCCGGTGGCGGCCGGTGCGATGGTAAAAATGAGATGCCGGTATCATCTCGAACAATTCCTCAGAGCACTCCCCACGGAACATACGGTAAATGTCGACAAACAACGAAAAAACTTCAAAGAAATTTTGAATTAAGAATAAATTTAAGTGCCGCATGAAATTACTTGTAAGGGCATATCTGTATCCAACTCGAACTTGGGTATCTTCTCCACCCAGGGCGTGAACTGTTTTGTTTCTGAGTCGATGTAGAAATCGAACACGGTACCGCCGGCTGGGAACTTTACAGTCTTGAATTCGTTCACCCACCATTTTGTAAATTCTAAAAAAAAAATACTCAACGTCACATTGTAAATAATTGTTATCTTTCAATCAGTTTATCAAATATTTGCTTATTGTGGGTTTTTTTTGCTTCGATGCGTGGACGAGCTCACGGCCCACCTAGTGATAAGTGTTTACCGGAGCCCTTAGACATCTACAACGTAAATACCGCCACCCACCTTAAGACATGAGTTCTAAGACTCAGTTTTTACAGTACAACGGCTGCCCCACCGTTCAAACCGAAACGCATTACTGCTTCACGACAGAAATAAACAGGGTGGTGGTACATACCCGTGCGGACTCACAAGAGGTCCTACCATCAGTACAATAAATAATAGTATACAGTAAATGATAAAATAATTAAGATTATTGTTAATTTCGACAATATTGTAAAACCCAGACACATTTACATAAGAATAGACCTTATATGAGAAAGAGCTTTAAAGTTATCGTGTTTTTTATTATTGCTTAAATGGGTGGACGAGCTCATAGCCCACCCGGTTTTAAGTGGTTACTGGAGCCCATAGCCCATATAAAACGTAAATGCGCCACCCACCTTGAGATATGAGTTCTAAGGTCTCAGTATAGTTATAATTCGCGCCAATAAAGAAACGAATCTAAAATGGAGGCCGCGATCATGCGCTCTCACTCTAAACTATTGCTGTCTTTAGTCGCACACGGCCCGTACTGCATGCAAAAAAATAACGGTTCTGACTTTGTTGTTGAGTCCGAGTTTTTTCACTTTCGAGTTGTGCGACTTAGATGACTGGCAGCAAAAGTGTCTACTCAATGTTGCATCCCAGATGAGACACTCCCCCCCCCCACCCTGCCAGGGCATAAAGTAAAGTACATTATCATTTGTTTTTTTATATTTTTTACAATAAACAACTTTTTTTCTATCTTTCTTTTTATTTGTTGACCCTACCATCTGTCAGTGCAGGTACATAGACGCCATTTTCGATTCGTTTCTTTATTGGCGCGGCTTATCCATATAGCCGTGTACGAACTAAGCTCTCACCAACTCTATAATCGATGTTCGTATCCTGGAACATGGCAGAACCGAATGCCCAAACGCAAGCGAAAACGAAAAATATATCGTGCCACTCCTTAGGGCACTCCGCGGGCGTGTTCTCGTGCACCAGCAAGCAGTTCAACAAATGACAAAGCATTTGCACGTGCGCCATGTCCGCTATGGGCGTTATCTTCTTGAAACGATTCCGAACCGTCTCCAAGCACGGAGGTATGTACTTGTCGAATAGGATTACTAGATTCGATTTTTCGGCTGGAATCTTTCGAGTTTCAACCCAGCTCGTTACGTATCTGTCGCAAAAATCAATAAATGAATGCCAAACGCAATTCAAATCTGATATATATGTACATAAATAAATAAATATCATTTACAGCTTTGTTTAGAAGGTCTAAGATGTCTATTGTATTTAGTTCAAAATAGAATAATCCAATCATGTGATGAGAAGTAATTTGTTAAAATAATTTAATCAAATCAATCATTTAATAAAAACTAATGCTTACGGATTCCATCCTAAATCTTGTGGATTAATATACAGGATGCCAGCTCTCGACACTGTTGCCGGGGTAGCTGTACGAAGATTTGATATTTCAAACATCAATCTCATGGTAGGCGTTAGAGCAATCCTTTCGTTGCTAGCTAGAGTGAGAATTTTATTGTCATCCATAACAGTATTTAAAGATTCAATCCACATAGGATCTATATCTCCGTCTAAAATAATCCACTTCGGATTCTCGCCGACAATGTTAGCTTGATCTCTCATTATAACTGAAAACAAGCCATCTTTCCACTCTCTGGTCGCCGGATTTATAATTCCGAACAACTCATCGTTTGTCACTGCTTTCGGATTCAAGTCATTAAACAATGGTTTCTTTTTCAAGTTTTGATAAGTTTTAAACAAAGTTTTCCAGACTTGCGTTTTACCAGTACCAGCATTTCCAACTATGAATACCGAATGGCGGACCTCTAGTAATTCTTCTAACTGTACAACCTTCAGTATGAAATTATCTTCGGGCTGTAACGTGAGATCCATGGCTGCTTGCTTGACAGTTCTTTCGAATTCTAAATCACGTTTACGAGGCACTTCAAGGGCGGGAAATAGATCTCCAATCAGTCCCATAAAAACTGGCATGTCGTCAGTGATTATTTTCGGTATATTGAAATCGCGAAGTGTCCTCATCAATACTTCTTCCTCCGGTCTGCCCGGATCCCCTCGCTAAAATTCATATTCTATTAATAAGTCATGAGTCACTAAACTTAATAGAATACTTTTTATTGAACACCACACAAAACAAATTTATTTATATATTATGGTATCTAACAACGCACAAAATGTTATCAAGGTACTCTGTTGGTAAACAGTTATTTTCCAGGTATATATATAAATAATACTAGCTGACCCGGCAGACCTCGTAGTGCCTCAATAAATAAATAAAAGGAATCCGTCCGACGAGGGCCACATCAAAGGGAAAACAAAATTGTTATTTTTATTTAATTCCGAGCATTTTCTTAATTATCTACCTTTTAAGCCTTCTCTGGACTTTACCAAAATTAGCCAAATCGGTCCAGCCGTTCTCGAGTTTTAGCGAGACTAACGAATAGGAATTCATTTTTATATATAAAGATTATACTGATATAAGTAATAATGTAGTTTTAATTTAGTAGGAAACCATACCTTGAGTGACCCGGCTACTACCAACACAGACTTTATAGCCCTTAAACCCCAATCATAGTGATCTTGTTTCGAAAGAAGTTCTTTGCACAAAGTATAAAGTGTTATGAATTTTCTGGCCAAAATTTTTGCCTCTTGGAAGCCTTCGGCGACTAACATGATCTCACAAATCAATTCGAAATCTGGTACGACCATGGCGCATGGTCTGAATAGCGCTTTGAGGTTCTCCGGAAGCTCTGTTCTACCGGCATAACCGGGGTTCATCGTTATAAATATCCCGACAGTTGGCACCAAACTAATAATTTCGCCCATGAAATTAAATTTTTCCTTTTTGTCTCTGGAAATAGAGCATAGCATTAAGTTTACGTTTTAGAGATTGTGGTGTAAAATTAAGTATCAAAGCATACCTTATAGCGTCTTGTACAGATTTAACTTGAACCGCCACCACGGATAATACTTCTACGGAAATTCTGTTGAATTCATCAAAACAACCCCAAGCACCAGATTGCGCCAGACCTTTGTAGATATTCCCGCAAGACTGGAAATTAAAACACAATTTAAAATATCTTTGAGAAATTAAGAGATTCAAAAATATCTTTGGCTTCATGTTCTTACCTGATAGTCCATTTGTTCAGAACAATTGAAGACGTACACCATGATTCCCAAAGCCCTTCCCAGATCTTTGGTAGTCTCTGTTTTTCCCGTGCCAGCAGGCCCAGCAGGACCACCTCCCATTATTAGATGCAAGGACTAAAACATTATAGAATAGTAAATTCATCGACAGTACCATTTAATGCTGCGATGTGATCATGATGATGTGATTTAAGTCACCTGCGTCAGAGTGATATAGCAGCGGTCGGTGAGAGGCGTGATCACCAATCGAGGAGTGTTGCCCAAGTACTCGTAGCTGTATTGAAATTGAGCGTCGCAAATGTTCGCGAAACAGTGTACTTCAGTTTCGTCCCACCTAAAAACAAAGCCTAAATAAATCAAAGTCTTTTCATTCTCAAATGATTTGTTGTAAGCTAAGTTCAAATTTTATCTTTTTTAATCTCAGGATTTATAACAAAACTCTCTCCTATTTTAATACACATACGAGATAGTAACAAGTATATTTCCAAATACTAATCAGTTCTCAATACAAATTATGTAAACAGTACGAAAAGGTCATCCATGTATTTGTAAGCCCGTTCAAATAAATATCCAGTCTATTTCTGCCCCGAAACTGTCATTATTTCCGGGTTGAAGGGTGAGGCATCGATTTTACTATATAATTGAAACTTCGACTTTAAGGTAGGCTGCATAAACAATATGAGACCTATAGGACCCAATAATCGCTTAAAACTAGGCGGGCCATTAACTCGTTAATTCATGAAAGCAATAAGAAATAAAAACTATGTTTTAGAATTCTAAACATAATAACACGAAAAAAACTTCGACCGGAAATCGAATCAAAACCCCATACCGCTGTCAAAACCGCTCACTACTCGACCAATGAGACAATCGAAATATTTAAGTGACTGATGAACTACATTAGTGAAAAGTTCAAACTAAATGTAAGTGCTTATGATAACCTTGGATGATTAAGTGCAGATGACGATTTAGTTGTGTTTCGTGAAACCTGTGTCTCAGTTGGGATTGCCATTGAAACGCTGATCCGGCTTCGACTTTCCCTTGTATCAACTTGCTTACAACGTCTCTTGAATGCACGTCTATTGTGCATATAGTCATAATTTTCTGTCGGTCCTGCTTGCTCAGCTCTCCGATCAGGAGCGAAATCAATGTACTTAATTGGTACAACTGTTTCTTGTAGTAATCTTTCAGTGCATTATCATATCCTTCCTCTAATCTAGCGAAAGCCATGTTAACTTCTGTGGTCCACCAGATTTGTGAACCGCACAAAGACACCTGAGCCATGAAATCAAACAGCCACTGCTCGCGAGGTTTCTCTTCGTAGGTCACGATCGCTTCACCGAAGTAATGGCGGATTGTCGATCTCATTATGTCTTGTAATCTGTTAAGCCATATTTCAACCTGAAACGTATCAATTTTATAGTTTCTTTTTCATTTAAAACTTCATTAAATTAATTAGTACTTGATACTTACGGGTCCGGTACAATCGCACGTACCATGAAACGGTACATATTCACCATCTTTAGCTATCATGCCTAAGGCTACTTTCTCATTGGGCTGATCAGTTTCGTTAAACTTCAATTTAGCAATCGAATCGAACAATTTAGTTAAGTGCCTTATAACAAGATCTGCCTGGTTACCATTAGACAGAATATCTAATAGATCCGCAGATGATACGAAATAAAATCTTGGAAACGCGAGTCGTTTAGTCTCCAAATATTCGGCCAAAGCCTTTTCGCAAATTACCAGATCCTTTTGTAACAAATCCAAAATTTCCACAAGTCCTTCTTTGTTCGTTCCTTTTACCACGTTCGGTGTCTTTGACATTTCTTGCGATAAAATCTACGGAACAAATGAACGAAACAATTATAAGTTGTCATTAACTAAAACTTGATGTTAATAAACTATTGTAATTACTTCGGCCAATACAAAACTTACTTTAAACTCGGCATCAATTCTATCAAATCTCGCAGAATCATCAGGCAGCTGTTTTCTTATGTCCTCAGAACTCATAAAAATACTCTCCAAATGAGTCCATGTTCTTTGAACTTCGAACCACACCGAGATCACTTGGTCAGCTATGGACAACTTTTGTTGCCAGCTCGATACTTCTTCCAAAAAATGCGCGATAAATTTTGATGTTATCAGATTTTGTAGTTGAACCTAGAAATTTAGACAACACCCATCTATTGATCAAATAATTAAAAGCGACTGTTGTATATCTATTACTAGTCATATCACACATTGGAATTTCTTAAAATCAATCATTTTTTTCATTTAAGATATTTGTGATAAGACTGTTTTTATTTTTCTTCAATTTACCTGATTCTCCTCTAAAGTCTCAATCAATTCTTCGCTTGCCCTTAACAGTACACACCCTGTTCTGGTATGAACTTCTTGTTCAAACTCCATCGCTTTCCAAGTACTATTTAGATCTTTCAGTGTTTTCTCCATAGACATTTCTTTGACTGCTTTATCTACTATATTTTTTACTTCCTCCTCGCACTCATGTAGATTCAAAGCTAACAGATCAGCTAACGTTGTGTTCATATCCATTATTATACGGACCTAAATATTATTTTTCATTAGGATATAAAATATTAAGAGGTATAAATTTTCGTTTCACATTTTGTACACATATCAGACTACGAGTTAAAACTATTAATTTTGTATATTTATCATTGGATGTGGTATTTTAATTTTCAGCATTATGCAAAGAGAACAGAAAATCAATCGTGAATTTGCAATCGAAACACACATGCGCAAAAGCCAATACCTAACACCATACAAATATATTTTTAAATAAATACAATTGATTTTATACCAATAACGTGATCTTCTATTTAATTACTTGAATACTTTATTTATATTATATACATTTCGCTTTTATCATAATACATTATACTTACGGTGAGCTCACGTGGCAATGCTGCTAAGCTCTGTGGATCAAACATATTTACATTCGCATAACACACATTCAACAAAAAAAACATTCGTTTTCATTCATTTAACAGCAAGACAACATCGATTGTATAATACAATTCTCAGGCTGTATAATAATTGTAAATAAATACATAGTGTATAAACACTCAAGCATGTAAAATGCACATATAATAGACCAAATAAAACATGCAAATTATTTAAATCAAAATTCAAACCCATTCCCGGATCCATTCAAATTTGAAAGTGCAATTTAAGGATTATATTTACAAATTTTGTTTATTTATTTACATTTCAATTTATAAAGCTAATTTTATGAAACACTTCTAATTTCACCTTCGTTGTACTCATCAACTGATCCCAATGCCTTTCTCTGATCGCTGGATTTTGTAGTTCACCTACTGCCCTCAGAGATGTCAACATGTTCTTTACTGTGGCTTCCAAATTCACGTATGTGTCCCAACTAAGAACGACGTTAAGTAATGTGTAATTAAAACAATTGAGTGAAGTAAAAATAAAAAAGATGTGTGTTGTCGTGGGACACCGAATAGGAACGAAGTTCCTTATTACAAAGATATTAATTTTAAGTTCTAATCGAAGTATAAAGAAAATAAAACTGGAGGTTTCGCAACAACCCACGGTCATTTGGTAACCTGCGAACTTATTGTGGTACACTTCATTCACGGTTGTTTGCATAAGAGTTAGTGTATTGCGCAAACGAACGCTCTGAGATTGTGGTCAATGAATGATAAAAAAATGGCATTTTTTGTACGTTATTACAAAGCTAAGTCGTACACTGTGTGCATTACTAATTTGTACGCTATTACAAAGTTAAGTCATACACTGTGTGTATTACTAATAAAAATCTTACGTTACGGACATTTTTTTCCGGTTATGGTTATGGAACTTCGTTTCAAAAATAAATTCGCTGTCCAAAACTTACCTTCTCATTTCTTTGTCAAGCAAACGTATTTCCTTTGCAAATTTCTTGCATTCAATATCCATATTCTCAACGTCTATCTTCCTCCAGGGCGTTGTTTTCCAATCTTCGATACTCGTTCTCACAATGTACACATAATCCCAGAGTTGCTGTTTAGACAAATTTCTATTAGCTTCAAAGTTCCAGTTAAAAAGTTTCCATTAATTAATATAGACATCTATATCACCTTAAGCATCCTCAATTCCTTTCTGCATTGCTTCAACAACTTAAATTCGGGAACGTTCACTTCGAACAGAGACCCAGATTCCTGGATGCTTCTCATTTCTTCTTCCAAATTCAAAATCTCGTAATCCACTCTCGCCATTACTTCGTAAGGATTTTCGCATTCATATTTGAAAAACTAAAAAAATATTTCTAGTACTTTTTTTAAATTTATTATCGTAAATAGTGGACACGAAAATCTTAACTATACGTAATCCAACAAACAATAATTTTAATTCATTGCCTTACACATAAATAGCCTAGTAGTCTTCAATAGCAAGGATCTTGTAGACGCCTGCCCAGACATGATTGGAAGACTCCAGAGACGCCACTAAAACTCAGATGGCTTACTTTGTTCTTACCTCATATCGTTTAAATACTTCACGATAGTAAGTGATGTGCGAGTCGAATGTAGCTATCTTCTTTCTTATACCAGATACTTCAGCGGCTTGTAGAGGAGCAACTTGTTGCTTCACTGTTAAAGCCAACTTCTTCGTTGCCTGCCATTGCTCTGGTAATTCCTTTGGATATGTCCAAGAAAATAGTACAACAAACATAATACACACAGATAGTACAGTTCGTATATCCTCAGAGAATAAAGTTCGTCTCTAAAGATAGATTTAGAGATATTTTTCAAAGTACCTGTAATAGTACATTGACTTCCTCAGGTATGTCCATGTCATAGAACTTGAGGAGTTCGATAGTTTCCGTTAGCGGTTGAAACATATCATCAGTTGTAACGGCACGGTCTTTGACATTCATTAGATATCCCATCACGTTTACAAGAGCTTCGTAATCACCTTCGGACACCGGTTGCAGCAATCCTTTGGAGGAAGACACAAAATGGAAATTTAATGTGGCATTCCTACAAATCTAGACGATGCAGATAGAAGATTAAAAAATGATTTCCTATTCTTTTTACTTATTCTGAAACTTAAAATATAAACACTCATATGAGTACATTTTGATGTTGTCGATGATTATAACGATTATCTTTCATCACTAGTGCCAGGCAAGAAAATTTAAAATCATACTATTTTACAACAAAATTACCGAGAATATTTTCAATGAACGTGCGTACCTTCATCAGCCTGTCGGATGAAATTCCCGAGATCACTTAGACTGGAAATCACATTATTAACAAGATGCTCCTTATACATGTTACCCCATTTTCTAACCGTATTCAGTAGAGCTTGACGAAAAGGTCTAATGTCCACCTAAAACAGATTATTTCAATAAATTAATTTATGAACCCAAGCCACCTAGCAATCAAAATTCATGCGAGCCAGTTTCCCTACCTGAAACCAACTATTAAACACTTTGTAAGACTCCATTTCTTCAATGTCCATAAACAAATTCTCGTAATGATCAATTTGTTCTCTGAACGCTTCCATTTTGGGCACACACGGAATAGGTCCAACTACGTCTTTATCTTCAGATCCAATCTTATCAACTTCATCAACAGAGAGTATTCTACCGTACGTTAGAAATATTTCCATGATCGCATCTCGTTCTTCTAACCAAAGATACGAATAATTCTCGAAGGTTTTGCAAAAGTCGTTTGCGTCTTCAATTACCTGAGAAGGTAACAATTATACCACCGTAAATTATGAATTAATATTTGTTTATTCCCTAATATGTAGAACCTATTGGAATTAATAGTTGGACACCACTTTACCTGCTGCATGTATCAGAATAATACGTAGATCAATTCTAAGGTAACAACAGGCCTTTTGTCGTTATTATGAGTGAATTAATGAATGAAAACCCTGTAATAATTGGTTTAAAATGTTATTTTCAGCGATTACCTTTTCTATCCCATTCAAAATCTCCTCTTTCATATCATTAATATCGTCATTGTTCAGAATTTGCTGTTCGTACGATTCCTTTCGCTTGGGATCTATTCTTTCAATCAACGCTGACATATTTATGATATCGTCGATTATGCTTTTAATTAAGGCCATGAATCCTTTCTCATCATTTGGATCTAAGCTGGGCGCGAAAACCATATCTGGATCTAATAGTTCAAGTTGTGCTTCGAACAGTGGAGCTAATTTATTATTAGGATTCATATGCTCTGTGATATATCCCAAACTGAAAATTATAAAGGGTTTACTTGAAACATTTGACGAAGCCGAAAAGAGGACAATGTACTCATTAACTGTAACTAAAATGAAAACAATATTCATTTGCATAATTCACAATAATATATTTCTGGGCCAGCAACCTGCCTCAAAATCAATACCGAGCACATAACCCATCTGGCGCTAACTAGTCATAAACATCTATAGTGACCCAGAGACCTAACACACCAGCACAAGAATACCTCGTATAAAGAAGAACGTGGTATAAGGATTATGGAACACCTTGAAGTTCGTTCCAGAGCTGCATGGTTCATGGCAACAGGAGTGTCACCGGAATCGCATTCAAACGCTTTTTTTATTGCTTAGATGGTTGGGCGACCTCACAGCCCACCTGGTGTTAAGTGGTTACTGGAGCCCATAGACATCCACGACGTAAATGCGCCACCCACCTTGAGATATAAGTTCTAAGGTCACAGTATAGTTACAACGGCTGCCCCACCCTTCAAACCGAAACACATTAGTGCTTAACGGCAGAAATAGGCGGGGTGATGGTACCTACCCGCGCGGACTCGCAATAGATCCTACCACCAGTAATTACGCAAATTAAAATTTGCGGGTGTTATTTTTTATTTTTATTACACGATGTTATTCCTTTACCGTGGAAGTCAATCGAGAAAAATTTTTGAGTACGTATTTCATTATAAAAATTGGTACCCGCCTGAGATTCCAATACTGGTGCATCGCTCAACACGAATGCACCGAATTTCGATCTTCGATTATTGAATTAACTGTTTCGATTAGTGACATCCCTACTTAGTTTTTTTTTTTTTTTAAATCCAATTTGTTGGCTTAAATATTAACGTACTAGACGCACTACAAACCTGCAAGCGACACATTTAAACAATGCTTCTTCCATGAGAGCGTCGACAAAGGCGACGTAGTTCAACCACATTTCGCTTTCCTGACAACTTCGCATGTTGAAGAGCTCCATGTTCTCATTTAGCAGCTCGTTCATACGCCGCGCCGTATTCTGTATGTCGCTGTATCGTTTCTTTCTCTTGTCGAAACGATCTTCCAAATTCAACAACGTATCCTTAAGAACATTACCATTTTATTATTTACTAATCTATACTAATATTATAAAGAGGAAAGATTTGTTTGTTTGTTTGTTTCGAATAGGCTCCGAAACTACTGGACCGATTTGAAAAATTCTTTTTCCATTAGAAGCCGACATTGTCCCTGATGAACATAGGCTACTTTTTTTTAAAAAAACTTTATTTTATTTTATTTTTTTGGTTTCATGTGTGTTTTAATGTTTCCGAAGCGAAGCGAGGGCGGGTCGCTAGTTATTTATACTTTATAAATGCACAAAACAAAAGTTGTACACAGGCGGACTTAATTCCACGGGCATTCTCTTCCAGTCGACCATAGGGTGGTGCAGAGATAATGCATGGTAGGTGCATTAACAAAAGAATAACAAACAACAACAAAAAACAAAAAAGAACAAAATAAAAACAAAAATCTTCCTTAAAGTAACATCTCAGTATTATAGAATACACATAATGTTAAATGTAGGTACTTATATAGATTTCATATGACTTTGTATGCATAAATAAACATACTACAATTTAATATAACTGTGTATAAAATAATAAAATACATACATACACATAATTACACACAATATAATATACATGTAAAGTAATAATATATAAATACACATCAAAATACACAATTTAGTATTATAGTTAAGAATGGCTAAGAGTAAATAATAATAATCATAATAATTGAAAAATAAAATAAATTAGTTTGGAGATGATTCAAAAATTCATTCAAAATTTTAACATTAATTTAAAAAAAAAACATAGCGGTAGTCATTTCTTTTTTTTTACAAATTGAAATCAGTTCTATGTTCAATAAGCCGCAAATCCACCAGAAAACACTGAACAGAAACAAAAGTTCTGAACGTAGCACATAATTTTCAAACAAACCTTTTTCCCTTCTTTCCGTTCAAACAGCGGTTGCGTCGACCACTCGGTCATAATTGACTTCATCTCTTTCAAATTATCTTGTATCTTCGACATTCTCTGAAAGAGGCTTCCTACCAACGTATGCAGATCTTGTAAATAGCTCCACAAATCTGAAATAAAAATTATAACCGATATTTTTGTTTGGTATCAGGAGCATCCGATAACTTTTTTTTTTTTTTTTGTTGCTTAGATGGGTGGACGAGCTCACAGCCCACCTGGTGTTAAGTGGTTACTGGAGCCCATAGACATCCACAACGTAAATGCGCCACCCACCTTGAGATACAAGTTCTAAGGTCTCAAGTATAGTTACAACGGCTGCCCCACCTTTCAAACCGAAACGCATTACTGCTTCACGGTAGAAATAGGCAGGGTGGTGGTACCCACCCGCGCGGACTCACAAGAGGTCCTACCACCAGTAAAAAAGAATATCAGTTAAATATCTTACCTTTTGAGTTCCAATTGAGCTCGTTTTGAGCCATTTCGATCCTTTGATCAATCGCCTTAATTTCATCTTCGACCAAATCAAATTCAACTTTCTGACTATTCTTTCGTATCTGATTATACCAGTCTATTGTTATGCCGAGGTTAATGCGATATTTTCGGTACGTTTCCCTTTTGTCAAATAACTCTAAGCTTTCTTTTGGTAGCATGTCAGAGAAGTCCGGGTTGCTTCGGAGATGATCGACTTCTTTTAATATGTCTAAGAGCTGTAAACGTAAATGTTTTTTTGTTTATTTTATGACAAGCGCAAAGTTTTTCTATTGAGTTCTATTGGTCCATTTGATTTTTAAGCGAGTAATGAAGTTTATATTGCCTAGATATAGTGGTTATCTTTAACCGGCATAAAAGATGGCATCCGCATAATTCTACTAGAACACTAAACTATTTAGCTTAATTTTTTGGTTGTAAACCTACCGTTGGATTAAAGTTTAATATCAGGTCCGATCCTTGTCGCGCCAAAATCATTTTGTTGGTCTTCTCTTCGATCACTTTCGGTATTTTCTTCGCCCAATCGTTAAAATATTTCTTTTTGAATTCATTTATCCTGTGGATAAGTTCTTCGTGTCTTATGAAAATTTTCTTCGCTTCGTCCGCACCCTTGATCCTAAACAAAAAAAGAGGCAACTTTCCTAAATCTTGTAATGTGTAAAAATAAAAAATGTGAGATATTACAAAAATCTATTTTTCTATACGGGGTGGTGTAAATTGCGAAAGCATTTAAATACTTTTTTAAAAATCCCAATAGACAGAATCAATTATAAATTCTCACAGTACATTTTTATTTGTCTAAAATTATGGAAGAATTAAAGCCAGATAATCAGCTTTCGCAATTTGCCCCACCCAGATGACATACGGGTGCGGCAAATTGCGAAAGCTAGCTATAGGCTTCGTTATCCTTGTAGCTAGCGTATTCATAAAGAGAAGTCCTCCTGCTATGGGCGGGAAGAACGCATCTATTTCCATCACACCATATTTCTCGAATCGATGTGTTTGCTCGTCAAATAGATCCTGCAAAAAGCCAAATTATACACAATGACTTTTCGTAAATCACTGCAACTCAACTATTGTATATTATTCGAAAATAAGAATGGAAGCAACAAAATATCGAAATATGTAAATTCACATAATAATATGTAATTTACGAGTACTCACTTCACATGTCAATATTTCTTTCTCCAACATAACAATTATTTCAACGTATTTGGCCGTAAACTCACTCCTTATGAGTGGACGTTCTAATACAGACCCAACTATGTCAATTAACTGAAATAATAAAAGTAATAAAACTGAACTGAATAAAATTTCTTGTAGTAAGTGAGTCATCGAATTCCATCAATAAGTAGCGTTACCTTGAAAATAGCCTCAAGCGTAGAGCAATTATCAAACGATTCCACCAAAACAGTTGATAGTTTCAGATCTAAATCGATAATATTTTCTTGAAACTCTTTAAAATCTTCATTAAACGTCTCATCGTCTGGGTCGAGTACGTCATACGATTTAGACGCAAAACCATGGAAATAAGCTTCGAATTCCGCTGAAATTTCCCTGATCTGTCCACCCAATACTCGGCCTTTCATACCGCCGATTTCAATTTTCTCTAACTTTTGAAACTCTAATACCGTTTTGAAAAACCATTGTATGGTGTTGAGTCTCTCGAGAAACTTGTTCAATCTCTCGAACACAAAATTAGGGTGGAAGGTCCAAGGGATCACCCGACGCTCTACGAAATACTTTTGGATATTGTCTTTAAAATATTCAAAAGTCCCTTTGAATTTCTTTAAGATGTTTATTGTTAATTGGATGCGCTGCGTGGCTTCATCTATATCGCTATGAAATAGGGTTGTCGGGTCTAGACATTTCTTAGCCTGGAAATATCAAATTTTATAACAGACTAATATTTAACTAAATCAATGACCATCACTAATTCTGCACAATAAGGTATTAATAATTATTACTGTTTCAGATGGTCGCTTGGACTTTGTCACAGACTATGATAATAGCTGATCCAATTACCTGGTAAATCAGTAGATTGCATATCTGCTTCAATAAAACCATGAGTTTCGAGGAGCTGCAGTAATATTTCGAATCTCTCCACACCATGCAGATAACATGGAACAGCGGACGAAACAAAGGTTGACTCTCCATAAAGTCTGTATCTTCCAATGCTTGGAAATGCTTTTCCAATGTTCTGAGGTACAAATCAATTTCCCTAGCTTCCGCTAAAGCTGTTGGCAACAAATGTTATTACAAACTAGCTGACCCCGCAGACTTCGTAGTGTCTCGATCGATAAATAAAAGACCTAAACTTCTGTATAAAATAAACTTAAAACAAACAAAACGAATCCGTCCAACAGGAGAGACATCAAAGGAAAAACAAAATTGTTATTTTTATTTAATTCTGAGCATTTTAATATTTATTCACCTTTTCAACCTTCTCTGGACTTCCACAAACAATTCAAGACCAAAATTATCCAAATTGGTCCAGCCGTTCTCGAGTTTTAGCGAGACTAACGAACAGCAATTCATTTTTATATGTATAGATAGAAGATAACAAATTGTGTTAATTTGTACCTTATGAATGAATATTTAGCAATTCGTGGTCCTTTTTTGCAATGAGCTTAAAAGGGTGCTCGTCGATTGAGTAACAAAGTTAAAATAATTCAAACCTGACACGATATTCTTGAACAATCTACTGAAGCAAGGGTAATAGGCTGAAGTGGTCTTCTCAAGTATCACCGCCATACATCTCACCCTCTCGGTGCGTAACTGATCATAAATGTAGTTCAGATTGTTTAATCGTGATCTCCAGAACGCAAGCTCTGTGTACAAAGAAAAACATGTCTTGTTAAAAGGAAAAAACTCACTAGTTTCTTCTTTAATAATATTTTTTTATGATTTTAAAATGATTACGCCGGGAGATCCGTGAATGATGCTAGTTAAAATAAAGAAGAAATAAAACCCCTCAACAATGGCACGAATTCATAAATATACAAATAATCATCATAATCATCAACAAATTTGGTAGTTGAGGTTTCTTACTTCGTAAGCATCCGAAGAACTTCGTAAGCACTGCCGATTTTTAAAATTTTCAACTAAATAACAAACGTCCTTCTGTTTAGGTGAAGCGATTTTTTTATATTGTTTTAAATTTTACTAGCAGAAATATATTCAAAAAAAATTCTGTTTAGAGAAATTTATTACAGAAAACCATTTCCAAAAGATTTCTCCGAAAACTTAGTCCCATTCTTACGATATTCACTGACCTACAGAAGGCAACGGATTCTGTCCATTCTCGAAGGCAGACCCCGAATCTTCCATCATTACGTCATTGATTTGTTGTGCCCATTTGATAACTACACCTTCAATTGCACTCTTCAAGTAAAGATCCACTTCTTTGCCTTTCAGAATTTCCTTTTCCGCTTCGTGAACCAATTCCACTCCAACGGGCATAGGTAAGACCGTTTGACCATTTACTTTACCTTTTACCTAACAGAATAAGATTTTAAGTGTCATGGTAACAAGATTTTTTTATGAAAAGCAAAATATCTTGCACGGCTATTGATCAGGAAAGATCGGCATATAATACTGCGACGATTGCACCTTCACTATGGTTCTTGAAAAGGGGTTTAGATATAGTATTTTACTGTAGACTAGTTGTAGACTTTACTGGCGTCCATGGGCACAAGTAAGTACACTATCCTTTATACATTTAATGTATTTAGATCGTAAAGAAACTCACACTTATTATTGCAAGTGATTTTACAGGTATAGCTTAAACATTTTCATACCTAATCCTCGACCTGTGTCCCAATATCTATGAATATAATCTCACCTCATACACGGTACTTTTTAAATTGTGTATTTGCTTGAGGATATCTTGAGAGACGACTAGCGGCCATCCTTCGTGATTCAGCGGATTAGAGAGTAAAGGTACGAATACTTCATCTACTAATGCTGCCAGTTCATCTATGAGCCTCGGAGCTAAGTCGCCTATAGGTTAAAAATATCATAAATCTCCAATTTCACCAACGAGTTCCGTGATTGAGGATATAAAAATCTAGCCTAAACAATTTTTGAATCTGCTTAAAGGTAATCGTAAAAAATATTGTGAACCCACTCAATTAGGTACCTACCACCCAGTTTATTTCTACCGCGTCACAGATATCCGTTTGAATTCTAGTGTTAGAACAAATTCAATTGGAAATTTGACGTTATATTTTGAGGTTCGTGTCTACGCGTCTCCAGTAACCAACTATCACCAGTAGGATCGGAGACCGTCTGGCTATATAGAGAAATAAAAAAAGCATTCAATGAACAAACAGCTATCACCGTTATTTCTTATAAGGCACTGATAAATCGAGACACAACACTAACTCGTGCTTCACTCAATATTTTTTCTCTAATTGGAAACTATTGTAGAATAATGAATTATAAAAAGATATGCCACCGTGTTTTAAACCACATCAGTAAAATAAATTAAAAAATAAATAATTAAAGACGGTGTTTTATGTAACTCACCAAAAACTACCATTTCAGCGCAATTCTCTTTAGGAATGGCATCTGCCTTCTTTTTGACGAAATAGACGGCTTTGTTTTTCAGGTAGCATGGAAACGAAATGACGGGTACCAGCTGTGCTGCGTGAGTTAAAACCACAACCAGGAGAAGAGGAAATGGCTTGTCCACGAAGTCTCTTAAAGTGGACCTGTGCTCTTCTATAGTAAGCACACGCATCCATTTCTCTGGCTTCAATTTCAAAGACTTAACCACATAAGAACCGATGAAATCGTAACGTGGGTCTTGATTAGAAGACGAAGGACCAGCTTGGTCCATGTTGGAATATTGTATTTAAGACATTTTCAGGAGACTTGTGGTGCTCTCGACGACTGAACTCTTTTTGATGTTCAGGCAAGTCGAAGGCTGGTTATTGGCAAGTCACGCGACTCCAAACGGCATGCCATTATGGAACGATGTCTCCTTTGTAACGAGCAATCGGCATCGCTATACGAAAATAGATAATAACGACACTACGGTTCGCAGAAAAAATCTTTACCGTTTACTTTCACAAGTTTTAAACCTTGTTAATCATCTTAACTACTCAATTATAAAAGAAATTAATAAGTCGAAATATTCTTCATTATCATTACCTTACTGCTGAGGATCGCGGCCACGTGTGATTTACCTCCAGTGTTCAGACATGGGTGGCATGGATCGTACAGGCTAATATCAACCGCCTTCTTTATTAAATTTGACCATCCAGCTGGTGTTCTGCCCATGGACGTTCTTGGCAGATGGCAGAAAAAACTTTTCTACTTAGACGTTTAGCTATATAAAATAGACTCATTAGTTCTCATGAATGTTCAAGGTATTCGGAGCATTAAATCGATGTATTGCGTTTTATATTAATTTGATTTTTGCAAACTATGTTTGTATGAACGTATCTATACATTAACTTTAAGAACTTCAATACAATGTTTACATACTTCTTTTGTAGCTTAAAACTGGGCGTATGTACGTATTATTCTTGACAGTAGAATAAATTGATACCCTTCAAGGTTTTGTGGTCGTCGTTGCCTAAAGGATAAAACGTCCAATGCATTCGTATCTTGCGATGTACCGGAGTTCGAATCCCGCGGGCGGATACCAAGTTTTCTAAGGAAATACGTACTTACCAATGTTCACGATTGACTTCCATGTTAAAGGAATAACATAGTGTAGTAAAAATCAAACCCGCAAAATTATAATTTACCTAATTACTAGTGGTAGGACCTCTTGTGAGTCCACATGGGTAGGTACCACCATCCCGCCTATTTCTGCCGAGAAGCAGTAATACGCCTCGGTTTAAAGGGTGAGGCAGCTGTTAAAACTGTGACCGTAGACTTTACCTCAAAGTAGGTGGTGGCATTAACGTTGTAAATGTCTATAAATTCCGGTTATCAATATCAGATTGTTCGTAAACTTGTCCACCCACCTAAGCAATAAATAAATAAAAAACTAATGATAAACCTACAAAATTGAGAATGACCTTTTGAATGGCCATTAGTAAATTTTACCACGAAGAAGGAGCTTGACTGTTGACTCTGTTATACTCTGTTATAACACCGCTTATTAAATAACATTTTGACTTGAGTAAAACAACATTTTTCAGTAAATATTTTTTCTTCAGACCGTACTGGAACATAAGTGAGCAAAGCGCGTACCAGGCGGCCGCAGCACCGCCCCGCCGCCCGACGGCGAGATGACACTCGCGCGACGTCGCCCAAGAATAAGGTCAGCTGTCGTTACCTTTCAGGCTGTTGAACAATGCCCCAAAACGTAAGTTTTAGCGGATTTTCTTCAACACCTTTTTTTACCTATGCTGATAGCCTTAAGAGGCTATATCTGCATTACCCTAGAGCAGCCTTTCCCAAAGTGGGTGATTACGCCCCCTTGTGGGCACTGCAGGCCTAAAGGGGGACGGTAAGAGACCCAGAAAAAAAATGGGGGCGGTGTGTAGAGTATTGAAGGCAATTTGTAATTTCATCTAGAAGGACTCTTAGACACCGACTGAGCTCTCGCTATAGTGGTTTTAAGTGGGTGGAAAAATGGGGGCGCTAGAAAATAATTTATTCTCGAAGTGGGCAGGAGACAAAATAAGTTTGGGAACCTCTGCCCTAGAGTGTAGGTGATCTCTCGGGGCTCAAGCCGGAGGTGTTGTTGCACTGGCCCTAGCAAGAACAGTGCTTCGCAGAATCTACCACCACTCAGTGGGATGTGTTAAAACACACTGTGGGTTAAAACATCACCAATTTACCCTAACCTATACTGATATATCCATAACCGAACTTGACCAAACCATATTGACCGTTGTAACGTTTAATCTTTACTGGACAGTGCTCCAAACTGATAGTTAGATCTACGTATACGAACTACATTTTCTACGATGTACAAACAATAATAACATACTAACCTACGTTATAACACAATAAAAAAATTGATATTTTATTTTCCACTACAACCTAACTAACAAAACGTCAACTGAAATTTTACACGTGTTAATTCTTTTAACTTTCAAACCCTTAACATCTGATTACGTAAAGACAAAAGTTCGTGATCGTATCATTTTATGAAACAAATTTACGTTTGCTCAAACCTTACCGTATAAATCGCGGCATGCAAATTTCGTACTTAGACATCACGCGAGTTATAAATCTAAATAAAAACTAACGGCTCTCGCTTCCTTTATTCGACTTAATATACCTAATATCTTCAATAATTATTAATAATAGCCTTCGATAGGTATTTAAATTTCGTAATTAAGAATATAACACAGTTTATACCTAAGTTTTGAAGTGTTTATAGTGACTAGTGAGACACGTTTGTATCGGATCCTTTTTATGCTTTTAACTGATACATATTATAATTTTATTTAGTTGCCATAGACGAGCTACCACCGAATATGTCTGTGGGGGAAAAACATATGGTAAATGGAATGACCCGACATACCGTATAAATCTGCTATATTAAATACAATAGTTTATTCCCGAGTGCGCAACTAGTAAGTGAGCTCACGGGGCTCAAACCTGATGACGTTGCTAACATGAACCCTAGCAAGAGCCGTGCTTCGCAGAATCTACCACCAGATCGGAAACGCGACCCACTAAGAAGATCCGGCGAGAAACTCAGTGGGCTGTGTCTGAGGGTTAATTTACTCGTCGAGCCCGTCGTCGCAAGCGACGCAAAAGACTATGACCGGTGCTTGAAGTACCTAGAAGCACCGTTAATTGATCGGGAGGATCCGAAATGACGTGTTTGGGGCGACGTCGACTGCTTTCCATTCTGTTCGCAGGATCGGGGATGGGTAAAAATTAAAAATACAACGAAAACTGCAAAGTATTCGAAACGATGGAAATAATTTACTGACAATTTTAAAAAAACGCGATATTTAATAATGAATGTGGTTTTAATTATTTTTACGATTCGCGAAAAACGAATATAATATGTACTAAATATTAAAATATTATGTCTACGTTATCTATATTTAACTGTATAATTGTATTACAAGCTACGGGAGAGCGAGTTCTTCCGACAAGAAGGTCTCAAAGACTATTACTATTTAATGTAGGTATGTAATGTAATGAAATCAATGTTAAATCATTTTTTTAATTTAATAAAATGCCGCTTCGAGCGGTAAGACTTGTTTGATCAGATCACTATAGATTTGATTTATTGGCACCAGGATCAGCATATCTGGATATGAATTGATACGAGGATCGAATTACAAATAACATGATGAATCAAACTGTAAATTCCTTCACGTATTCTCGAATTTATAGCGATACATGAAAGCTTGTAATTAAATCAGTTTTTAATAGCAAAGGCATATCAGTGTGCTTAGTACGAGTTTTTAACTACTCGATCGTGACAAAGTGAAATCAATATGGAGTTGGAACAGCGCCTCTAGCGGCAAACGAAGGAAACTAAAGCGGAGAAGTTAAAAAGCTCCCACTAAGCACATAGATCCACGTCAGGTGAGATCGTTAGGTCTTATTAGAATATCGATAATTTGGATTTTAGTTAAATTATTTCCGATTTATAAAAAAGTTTACTTATCAAACCATCAATTTGATCAAGGTTTACCACCAGATGTCCAATCCACTCACAAAAACATCTCGTAGAAAAACGTTTTTGATTAATGTCTTTTTTTTATTGCCTAGATGTGTGGACGAACTCACAGCCCACCTGGTGTTAAGTGGTTACTGGAACCCATAGACATCTACAACGCCAATGCGCCACACACCTTGAAATATAAGTTCTAAGGTCTCAGTATAGTTACAACGGCTACCCCACCCTTCAAACCGAAACGCATTACTGCTTCACGGCAGAAATAGGCAGGGTGGTGGTACCTACCCGTGCGGACTCACAAGAGGTCCTACCACCAGTAATTACGCAAATTATAATTTTGCGGGTTTGACTTTCATTACACGGTGTTATTCCTTCATCGTGGAAGTCAATTTGATTGTTAGATGTCGTTTATCTGGATTTCTTCAATTTCATTATTTTTAATCAAATAAAAATCTATCCCAATAAACTACAATACTATTCTAGTAAAACTAAGTAAAGAAAGGACAACCTATAAATGAAACTAAAACATACTTTTATAATACATTTATTGATAATGACAGCAATGGTTGACTTGAAATATTGCTACTTGGCAAAAAATATTTCCACTAAAGGAAGTGAACTATGTATTTTTTTTAATAAATCTCTTTATTATGCATTAATGTGTACAATGAATATAACGCAACCATCTATCTATGCATCCAAGTAGCTACCTACATACGCGTTATCACAAACAAAATATATTGGAATCGATTTGTGATCGACTATAATTTACATTCTGGCAAACTTATTGACTACACAAGTAACATGACGCAATTTTATTGAAACATAAACGTCGTCACAAGCTCCGTGTAATGAATCGACTGCAATAAATACGACAATTAAATAAATCAAAACGTTTCATTAAAAATTAATATTAATCAAAAAAAAAAAAAAAAAAAATAATTTCATTTACCTAAAAACTATTTGTTTAAAACAAAAGCACAGCACATGGTCAGCTTAATTTCTATTAAATTAAATATCGACCTACGGGAAGGCTGCTTTTAAAGTCACTATTCAGCCTAAATCTAGGAGCCCTAGTGCGTACTCCGCCGACCTGATCGCCTGCCCTTTGTAGTATCGAATGCGATAGCACTAAACTCTACTTGTGCTGTAGACATCACCAAAGTACTTTAAAACCACGAATAATTGGATATGTCCATTCGATTGAGTTTATCGCATTCAAAGTTTCTCTTCGTTTCTTATCTATCTCTACGGGACATAAGCACACCGATAGTTTCAAAGACACACTCTATAATATACGTTTTTAATTGATTTTAAAATTCGACTACACATTGAGCTTTCCTAGTTAGGGCCAAAAATATTTTAATACAACACCGGTCTATAAATTTACTTTAAAAAAAAAAGCTTTATAAAATGCAAAATTAAGTCATTATAACATTATTTTCATCTAAATTAATCGAAAGTTCACTAAAACGTACTGCTTTTTACTAATTAATTGTTAAAATAAATTAAAACAATTATTAAAATGGAATGTTTTAAGTACAACAGTCTAATAAAAGCATACGACGATATATTTATTTAAAAATTTATTTTAAAATTGTTACTTAGGAAACGTGTGACGTTTGTAACGGCAGTCAACACTCAGAATAAAAGTCGCAGAATATTTTAAATGTTTTTAGTTTTATGAAAGTCTAAAAATTTTAATTTTTATCAAACTTGATTTTCATACATACCTACTGTTATTTATGACTTCAATCAAAGAAACATTTTAAGACGAACGCGGTTGGTCAGTAAGTAGCCTGAACAACACCAAGACATTGACCAAAAATCTTGGAGCGAACAATTCGAAACAGCATGATATCTCATGTTTATTCTATTACTAATAACTTAAATGTTAATATACATTGAATGAAACGAGGCAAGTGAATGGCTAAATATCCATTAAGTGTCACTTATGCTAGAAACAACGAGGCGTTTTAAACTATACGTTTTGTGTACTTAATCCGACTAATAAGGAGGGAATATACGTTAGGTGAGCTAAAGTCTAAAGTCGCTTTTGTAGAGAGAGATGCGAACACTCCTTAACACAGAAGCGTCGGAAGGGCACGTTCACTCGAACCCTTCCGTACATTAAAACAAAAGAAAAAGGTCGTACATTCACTACATTACAGATAGAAATTCTCATTTATTGTTCGAACATGGATGGAGATAATGAATCGAGGACAATTTCGTTTAAATATAATTTACAGAACGACTAAAAACATTTACACGATTCCGAATATAACTACACAACCTAATCGATATTATTGTGTGGTGCAAGCGATAAAACGAAACACAATTATTAACAATTTAAATATACCATATTCGTTGTTTTAAACGCTTCTATTAAGAGTAGAGCACACCACATTAATCAGAGACGTCATTCGGATGATGAATGATTTAAGTACATCAAGGTAGTTCGCTTATCGCTTGCACCGCAGATGGTGACGCTACGGCTGTCAGAGTTTCATCACGACACTCTCTGTACTAAGTACTAAAGTCTTTTATTAGGACGAAGATTTGTCATTGGACGATTTCGACTACATTCACAAAAGATCGGGCGTAAAGCGGGCGTCAAAATTATTATTTAATAATTAAAAAACAAACAAAAACTTTTAGAAACTTTCTACTTTTGCGTGGCAAGAGACTATCACAATCCAAGATCGGCAATTGCGGTTAATTATCCTATACAGAATGGTACTGAGCAGTTTTTTTTTTAAAGATACTGATACAAGGCTGATACGTTGATTTGACTGTTGCACGTTTTCATATAATTCGAGTGGATAATAGTTTACATTATAAACACGTACGAACATCACTTTGATGTACTGTTTTTCGGTCACCGAATAATCTTATCGGCTGCAAAATTACGAAATTTTTTTCAATTTCACACAATTCCACAACACATTGTACGATGCCTTAATGTGAAAAGTTATACTGTAAAACGAGCAAGTTCAAACTTCTCCGTGACTTAAATACCAATCAAATCAATTATCGCCTCGTAATTTAGGCCTCTAAATAGATTTATAGCAAAAATTTCGCATATTCAAAAACCTACTTAGCGTTTAATATTAATGCATAATTATTATGCAAATATAATTTTTGTTTACATAATTAAATACGTATGGTCAATGAGCTAAAAATACATAAAACGAATTACATAAAAAAATCTATACAATTCATAATGTTTTATACAATGTCACCAAAATTATATTATACTATTAAAAATGATTGATCACATTAATTCAAATAAATTCTAAATTATCAATAAAATAAATAAATAATATACACACACACAAATAATTCCATATATTTACACTGCGACCGATAAAAAAACAATCACGATAATAGAATGGATGTTTACTTATTCCATATTTATTTACAAACATAAAAAAAAAAATACATCGCAAATTATACAAAGAATATGTCAAATATATTTTGTTTAGTCCAACATTCGCGAACATTCCGGAAACATGACAGACGAATCTCGAACGATTTATTGAACAAGTCAATAAAAGTGAGATCTTCTCGTTTCTCCTAACATCATGATAAAAACACGCATAAAGCGGTAAACGTAAAAGTACTGGCTTCTTAATAATAAAACATCACAATATATAGATAAACATGATCGATAATAAATTAAATGTGAACTTAATAATTTAACTAAGTCAAGTAATTTAACTAAGTTAACAAGTACTCAACAAAATAATTTAAAGTACTAAGTTCAAACTGTACCAACTGTTTAAGAAAGCTTAAATAATAACAGAAGTTAATGGAAACGTCTACAATACATAAAAGCACCATACGCATTACGAAACAGCAACACAAATGTCTAATATTATACAAAACTTACAATAACATCGACACATGAATGTTTATTTCTGCAAACTCACATCAACCAACGAGAAAGCGCTCTCAGATGACGCAGAACACTGCAGCAAGTTCGGATTGGTTGACGTTAATACATATGGTACAGAACGCTCATGTATCGTTTACTGTGCGATTTTGGACGTTACTACCAATTAAATTCGGTCCAATTTCCATTGCGTCGTCGCTAACGGGAGCTGCGTGATTGTATGTACGTAGAACGGGGAATGTACGCAATCACGTACGTACACGTGTACGTACGTGCCGTCGGAATGTACATGCGTTTGTCTATTTGCTTCTGGTTTTACCGATTGTGTTTATACTGTCGCCGCGACTCCTTGACCTGTGCAGGTTATGTAGGCCTTCCCCTGAAGAAAAAAAAACATAATTAAAATTCATGAGTCTAAGTTAATGGAGCAGTTAGTTAATATTGTATTTATTATATTAGGCTGAGTGTAGAGAAAGTATTCAATATGCTGGGTGTATCGGTAGCGTTCTAGAAAACGAAGACAAACAGTGAAGCAGGCGAGTTCTAACGTGGCGTTCTACATTCTACCGATTCAAAGCGATGCGACGCCACGCCGCGACTGTGTCGTGTCGACTTTAAAAATAATTTAAACCGTCTACGAATTCTCAATCAGCTATATAATAATATGTAGTTTCAATTACATTTTTGATGAGTATTGAGACGAGATGTTCTCTTTCATTACGTAAAAAAATATGAAGAGCACGTTTTCATAAGTCATCGGACAACGCGATTTGCGGTCCAGACATTAAAAACGTGTGTATTTATTTTAAAAATCTTAGTGATTTTAATTTCAATCACTTACTAACATTCCACTTTTCGAAAGTGACTATAACTTAAATACAAATAAAGCATGTTCGTATAGGAGTACAGTTTGTGCTACAGAAACATCGCTTTTCTATTATATTTATTATACGTAACAACGGCACACCCAGTTAGGGTTTTAGTAGTAGAGTAGAGCTAGTAATGCGTGGAGGTGAGTGCGGAGGTGAGTGCGGAGAGGAGTGTGGAGGTGTGTGCGGAGCTGAGTGTGGAGGTGAATGCAGAGGTAAGTGTGGAAGTGAGTGCGGAGGTGAGTGTGGAGGTGAGTGCGGAGGTGAGTGTGGAGGTGAGTGCGGAGGTGAGTGCGGAGGTGAGTGCGGAGGTGAGTGCGGAGGTGAGTGCGGAGGTGAGTGTGGAGGTGAGTGCGGAGGTGAGTGTGCAGGTAAGTGCGGAATTGAGTGTGGAGGTGAGTGAGGAGGTGAGTGCAGAGGTGAGTGCGGAGCTGAGTGTGGAGGTGAATGCAGAGGTAAGTGTGGAAGTGAGTGCGGAGGTGAGTGTGGAGGTGAGTGCGGAGGTGAGTGCGGAGATGAGTGCGGAGGTGAGTGCGGAGAGGAGTGTGGAGGTGAGTGTGGAGGTGAGTGTGCAGGTAAGTGCGGAGATGAGTGTGGAGGTGAGTGAGGAGGTGAGTGCGGAGGTGAGTGTGGAGGTAGTGCGGAGATGAGTGTGGAAATGAGTGTGTAGGTGAGTGCGGAGAAGAGTTGCAGAATGTGCGTCACCCTTGCTGGAGGCGCGGGCGAGGTGCGCGTACTGGCGCGCGGAGCGGCCGCGGCGGTCCTGCACCAGCTTGTCGGGGCGCACGAAGATGCCGTGCCGCGGCCGACACTCGAAGTACCGGGTGCCGCCCACCGAACCGTCGTTTTTGCCTGTTATCAAATTTCTTTTTGTGAACTTAAAGTGATGATAAAATGTCTATAAGTGTATACGTGACTAAAGAATTCCTATTTTAAAAATGGATCAAAATTTACCGTGTGTAATTTGAGTTCGATTATTTAGGTATTTAACAAATTTAACACGATATTTAAAATCTGTTATATCATTTTTAAAACACTGGCAAATTATTTTATCCTGTCCTCGGTGATCATTACTAGTTGTCGGCCCGAATCATAATAACCGGAAAAACTATCATATCAGTGTAGTATTAGGTAGTTTAGCTGCACCCGCTTGCGCGGACTCGCGACTTTTCCTACTATCTCCAGTACTACCATTGATAGTAATATACAAATAAACACTACATAAAAAGTAAACTTACAAGATGAACTATTTATTTCAATATTAAAATAAGAGTAATGAATGTACCAACCCGTTGGAGCGTCGAGTTGCACCCCGACCCAGGTGCCGGGCGCGAAGTGCGTGGGCCCGGTGTACGCGATGAGGCCGGTGCTTGTGCTCAGGCGGAGCTGGACGCTCTCACCCACCGTCATCCACGGCTGGATCGTGCCCTCCGACGTGTCGTCTGTAAACAAATGTATCATGAATACTTGACAACTAAGAGACAATTATGTTTTTTAAGGGATTTTATGACCTGGTAACTAGGACCTTTAGGTCATGTCTTATTTTAATTGATATTCTTATTTATTTATATGAAAAATGACAATATGGAGTGAAATGAAATGAAAATTAAATGAAGATGATTAATTTGACACATTAATCAATTGGGATGAAATTAAATGGAATAAGATGAAATGATATGATGTGAAATATAATCTCTATAAAATGGTTGTCATTTACTGAGATTTTTTTCAGTGGACTTTTTGGAGGATCCCGAGAAGTTACGTTCAGCGGGTTGTTTCATTTTCCCACATTTGTGCACTTTCACAGATATTAAAGAATTAATAAATCACGGTTATTACACGTTTAAACCTGAAGAAAAACTAAATAGACAAAGAAAAACAAATCACACAACTTCACTATTCGCGTCCCCGCCAAAAAGACCAGACAATTATGTTATTTTATTTTAGGCACAGATTATCTATTTCAACCAAAAATATAGATGTAAAATCCCGGCAAAATTTTCAATAATCTGATTCTGGAGTCCTTACTAATACCATTAATTCCTATTGTGGTTTTATATATATATTTTATTTTAGGTCGTCGTGGCCTAAGAGATAAGACGTCCGGTGCATTCGTGTAGAGCGATGCACCGGTGTTCGAATCCCAGGCGGGTACCAATTTTCCTAATGAATTACGTACTCAACAAATGTTCACGATTGACTTCCACGGTGAAGGAATAACATCGTGTGATAAAAGTGAAACCCGCAAAATTATAATTTGCGTAATTACTGGTGGCAGGACCTCTTGAAGGTCCGCGCGGGTAGGTACCACCACCCTGCCTATTTCTGCCGTGAAGCAGTAATGCGTTTCGGTTTGAAGGGTGGGGCAGCGCTTGTAACTATACTGAGATCTTAGAACTTATATCTAAAGGTGGGTGGCGCATTTACGTTGTAGATGTCCATGGGCTCCAGTAACCACTTAACATCAGGTGGGCTGTGAGCTCGTGCAACCATCTAAGCAATAAAAAAAAAATCCTAATATGCACATTAAAACCATCGGTCTACTGGGTATTTCGAGTTGTCGTGGAAGAACTTCCCCTCAAAGTCGTCGGTCACTGGACAAGGGTAATAGAAAAAGAAAGGTCTTAAATTATAGTTGGAGTTCTAAAAAATTGACTAAGATTAATTCCTTAAAAGAAGTATAAACCTTAACATAGTTATTAATGTACATACCCTCTCCAATTCTTTCCGTAGAGGAAGCCGGCGAGCTAGACAGCATGGAGGCGGACGAGGTCTCGTGCATGGAGCGCGGGCGCAGGGCGGGCCCGCGCGCCGCCCGCCCGCCCCCCGTGCGGCGCCGCACCAGCTTGCCGGCGGGCAGCTGCGGCTTCACCACGGGGCCGTCCGCGCCCAGCGAGGCCGAGTCGCTCTCCCCCACCGACGACGCCTCGCGGCTCCGCTCCGCTTCGTGACTCGACGGCTCCGAGCTCACAGACTCTGTTTCTGCTTCACCTAAACAGTGAAAGACATTTTAGAAATTGATAAAGGGATGAAATTTAATAAAATTAAAAGGAACGTAACCAGCTGTCCTAATAATCCGAACTAATGATCTCTCAGTAAAATGGTGGAAAATTACTGAGACTTTAATGAACACAAAACAGTTACACCCATCTTCTTTATTTTATTTTCTCCATAGTTTGCATTTTCACAAATGCTAAACGGTTAATAAACCATCAATTTTACATATTTCAACCCAAAAGGACACAAAAAAATCTCATAACTTCACCCCATTGCGTCCCCCACATATACAATCCCCACAAACAGCCGATGTCTTAATGGAGGATGGTGACATTCACCATGTGATTTCTATGGGCTCCAGCAACTTATTAATACTAAGTCTGATCATCTATAAAAATTATTAAATGTTATTTCACATAAGCAATTGACAAAAACCTACCGAAAGAATTATCATGAGACACTTCACCGTTGACTTGTACCGGTTCTGGGCTCTTCGTTTGACTAGACAGCACTGCGTTCTCAACTGGTATGGATCCCAATGGATCCACAAGCTGGTCCTTACTCTCTTCTTTAACGGCATCCTCGCAATCCCTCAGGAACGGATTGATCCGGTTCCTCGAGCCGGGAGTCAGCACTGGAGTCTTGGCAAAAGTCGCATCTTCGAGTTCATTCTTGGACTCGACTATGTCGTTTTTTAGATCATTTATGTCGTTTCTGAGCTCGGTGATCTCATTGCGAAGTCCGACCATAGAGTTCTTCGTTCGGCTCAAGTTTGTGTAATCCATGGATTTGTCAAAGTCTGGAGTGTCATCGACAGACATGCTCCGGATGGACAGAGTGTCGTCGTTTGTTAGATTGGTGGATGACACCGCTTGTGAACCTGTTAACAGTATTAGAAAATTACAGCCGACTTCATCGATACCTACATATACATAAATAGTAAAAGACAAAACAGTATAGTGTCTTTTGCTCCAGTTCAGTAGCTTTTTGTAAACCGAATATGTTTTTAATTTTTTATATTTTGAAGGGAGCTTTAGGGTTACCAATGGAAAACGGAAACAGTATCCATATTTACAAGCGAAAATGTTAATACACAAAATGAATGTACATTTTTAGGAATTGCGGTCGAATTTCTGGAGAATTATATAATGGAGAGACATACTGAACCAGGCTAAGGCCCACCCTAAGCTGTAAGGCCTAAGATGATGATGATGATGGTCGAATTTCGACAGCTAGAAGATCTTACTAGTTCAGTGTACGATTAACATATTTTTTTTGCTTAGATGAGTGGACTAGCTCAAAGCCCACCTGGTGTTAAGTGGTTACTGGAGCCTATAGACATCTACAATGTAAATGCGCCACTCACCTTGAGATATAAGTTCTAAGGTCTCAAGTATAGTTACAACGGCTGCCCCACCCTTCAAACCGAAACGCATTACTGCTTCACGGCAGAAATAGGCAGGGTGGTGGTACCTGCCCGCGTGGACTCACAAGAGGTCCTACCACCAGTAAAAACTCCAACGAGTAATTCATTGGGTCATTAGTGTTGCAATCTGTAAGAGAACGTACCGTAGCCACTGGACGATATGGACGGAGAGTTCTTGTTGGGCGCTCGCTCGCAGGCCAGCTCGTGCAGAGAGTCGAGGGTCTTCGACGTCGGCAGGAAGCCGCGGGACGACGCGCGAGACCGCGTGCGCTGTAACAAGCAACAGGTTTAGCAAAAGACCACTCAGGACATACTAACGGTGCGGCTTGGGAGTTACATTACCTATCAGTACTACTTACGCGAATCCTGACTAGACAGCGTTACCGAAGATAATTTGAATAATTATAATAATTGGAAACAAATCACGCACGGTCATCCGGCCCCAAATTAGGATTCCCTGTATTATGGGTACCAGACTGATATACTACATACATATATATACCTTTAGATATATACATATATAGATAATAAACGCCCAGACAAAAAGCAAACAAACTTGTTCATCACACGAATATTTACTCGATGCGGGAATCGAACCCACGACCCTCGGCGCAACAGTTAGGGGCACTAACTACTACACCACCGAGTCAGTCGATTTCTTCGAATTACTATTTGATTGTCATAAGGGTCAATTTGGATGGCGGCATACACGTTGTGATGTTTGAGGGGTCCAATAACATGAGATCGGTCGTGATATTATTCACCCGATCTGAATGGTTTGTTTCTATTGTTTGTCATTTCCAAAATGTAACGTGAATGGAAATTCCTTGTTGTTCTTAAAATTTACAGATCACTGAACCATTAAAAACAATTCGAAAGCAGAGGAATTTTATTCAGACAGATCAATATTCACTAAGGTTATATCAGGTCACTTGTATATTATAATATTGTAACTCAGTAAATGACCAAACCTAAATGTTACCGTCAAACTGAATACGGGATAACGGTACAATGTTAGGTTTATATAGAAATACTTTAAGCAAAATTTACCGATGATCGAGGCGTGGTGAGTTCATCCAAAGGAGCTGATTCCGGTTCGGAATGAGAGTCCTCGTCGTTCCTCCTGCCCGGCTCCTCGTGCAGCGTCGTCATGCGTAACCCAAGCTTGCCGCTGGCCGGTGATGCTGCTACATTTGTAAAATAACTTCACTACGATGGCTAATAATAATAATTGTATACATGAGGCTGTCGAGGCAAAAGTGGCCTAACCCACAATTTTTTATATTCATGCCTCTATGACGTATATTGGAATTTATTTAAAAATTTGATGCAAAACCGGCCTACCCATACTTTCACCCATAGGTAACAAATAGCTTTGTAAACATTAATTTTGCGCGTATTGTTTTTTTGCCTACTCAAATTCAAATTCATGAAAATTCAAACCTAATTGCCTTCATACTAACTATGATAAGCTTAGGCCACTTTTGCGCCGACGGCCTCATCATATATTTTCTCTTTTTGTGTATATTTGTAACTTAATATAAATTTCATTGCACCTACCACTATTTACTGCACTACCTTTGGTTGACTGGTAGAGAATGCCTTAGGCATTAAGTCGGCCAATGTAAATTTTACATAAAGTGTAAAAAATAAATAATAATGAAACGTAAATTTGTAATCAAATTGAGATTGAAATTGTGTCCGATGAAAATTGAATTTCACTTTATTGTGTCTAAAAAATAAGCGTAAATTACAATATTAATTTTGCACCAACATTTTGACATAATGTTTATGTTCCATTTCTTTATTGGTTTATACTCCTTTTTATTCCAACGAGTTTGAGAATGAATAAAGGATGATGCTGATTTAATTACATCAAAAACATTTCTATGACTTCATAGAAAAACAAATTAATAGAGATTTTAATTTTCTTTTTAGTGATCAAATATTTAGTATGAATGCAGATAGAATTATGATATAAATAAAATTTACTTATGAATTATTTATTTTTGATAAATATAAATGATACTTATAAACAGTATATTCAAAAGAATTAATTATAATATGATATAATTAATAAAGATATGTATATTATTAGTACTTGTATTTATACATACAATAAGGTAAAGAAGCAAATGTAAGCCAAAGGATCATTGGTTTTTGGACTCGGTCTTGCTTTTTTATAAAAAGGGTAGTCTTGATATTCTACGATTTGGTGAGCGTGCACATTCTTTTTATGGTTTTTTTTTTTTCTTCAGAATAATTTTAAATATTTCAGTCCTAGATCCCAGGCTTGTGTTTTTGTTTGTTTTTTAAAATTCGAAATTAACAAGAACTCCAGTAACATATCAATAATCACCTATGACGAAACTATATATGAAAGATTTTTATTTTGAGACTAACTACTTGCTCCGAATTCGATGTTTCAATATCATGCCAATCTAAAAACACAACTAGCTTTAACGATAAAATGTTGCAAATAAAAATAACCATATACGCCACTCGACTTTTCATTTCAAAATTGCACCTGAAAACGTGAACGCCAATAGTACGTATACGAAACGCGTGCGAGCCCGCAACGGACAACGAACAAAATAAAAAAACTATTTTAACAGTTTTCAAATAAAACAGTATTAAACATAATTTTTTGTCTAGTATTTTTCTTGTCATGAACTAGGTCAACAATGAATTCAATCGAATGATGAATGAATCAATTCTATTCATTCAATTGAAACAATGAAGGAATTTAATTATAAATTCGAACTGCCGTTTCATTTGAAAACCTATTAACATCACGAGTCTCGGTGACATTTACAATGATTCGAACCAAAAAAAAAATTGTAAGGAAAAAATAATGAAGCCAAACTAGTGACACTACAATATCGTTAGGACGTACACTTGTTCGGCGTCTGCAGTCGCAGTGAGTTCAGGTTCAAATTCAAGTTTAGGAATGTTGGCCGCGCTGCAATAAAAACGTTATCTTCATAAATATATCCTACGGCAACATATATATATCACTAGTTGAGAACACTTACATACTCTTTTTTTAAATTATTTTGAATCTAGTTTAGAGACGAAAAACGACGGATATCCGGTTTTTTACGGTATATTTTCGTTTATAAGTAGTAGTTAAAAATATTTTTAAATAATCAACGCCACTGTAATTGACTTCTGACATAAAGTACAGTTTAAGAATACTTTGCATGAATTCTATGAGTTCCGAAAATGTATGTTGATTTTATTATTAATATTTCTTTTCCTACCTTCCTATACAACTAAATCGCAAGGTAGCTTACAGCATTATTATTAAGAACTATTACCACAAGTAAATACAATCAACTCATTTTGTTCAACTATCGTTTTGTCTAACACATGCCAATTTCTCACATACAAATTCTTTATCAAGTTTTAATTGTATTTTATTCATTTTAACTACATCACATGCACAATTTCTCCTACCACACGCGCATACGTATGTTCGATATTTTTATCTATACTACTTTACGCTACTCATACACAGATAATATAAGTCATTTAAGTTTTTCACTATATTCTTTTTTTTTTCTTGAATATTTATGAAATTCCTCTGGCTGTATTCGTTTTTCATTTAAAATTATAGACTAATTTTCGAAATTTATTTTTCGAATTGGTTCAATTGATTAAACGTAAAGGGAAGGGGATACGGAGACAGATAAAAGGTCATGCTCGGTCCATGCAAATGAAATATACACGCAAAGAAAACAGAGATCAACACAAACACAGAAGCCGCTTGATGCTGGAAGCGTTAAATATCGCACTAATAGCCAATCATTTAGGGTCTAATTCTGTTTCGAATAATTTAGCGCAGTATAACTCGTATACTGTTCAGTGAAACATTCAACGTTTATAAACGTTTCATTTTCTAACAGCCAATCAAATTAATATAAAAACTTTTTTTTTTTTATATTTCGATTATTATTACAAACGATCACAACACATCTAGGTCAACAATTTAGTTTTACTGCATTCGACTAATAGTTTTCGCCATACAGTTGCCATTCCGAATCAAGACCATATTGGTGTCACTGTTTACCTGATAGGAACGAGCCTGATGGTTGCGACGGATCGAGATACAGAAAAATAAAACGTTAGTTCATAATTTGAATTCAAATTCGAGTTCCAGTAGGTTTTAATGTATCGGAGACGTATCGAATGAATATTCAATTTGGACTCGTCGCGACGAGTTATCACGCATACTTTGAAAAGTGTGAAAGAAAAGAATAGCATACTTAAAAAAGTAAGGAGTAAATTTTTGAAGAGAAAGAAGTAATAGAAGTTCGTGTCGGGAGTATTTTACTGACAGAAGGGGATAATGTTGCGCCATAGCATTGCCACGAAGCACGTTTGAAAATAATATGTAATTGTGGAACCATGAAGAGGCTGCAGTCCGTTGCGAAATGTTCTTATCAAAATAATTATTTTATGTAACTTTAAATACTTTTCCTTTTTTTATGTTTTATCATTACATAAATAATCTAACTCTAAATATAAATAAAATCGTGCAGCTGTTCGTATATCTAATATTGTCTTATAAAATTCACCCTCAATCTACAAAGTGCACTAAACTCACTGTCTAGATAAATATAACAGCACTTTCAAAATGCCATAGTTATAGTACGCGTGGAACTAGTTGGCCACGCCTTAGGGGGCGACAGGGGTGAGGGGACGGGTTGCTTACTGCTCGTAACGCACATGAGATTAAACAGTGATGACTAAATAAATAAAATAATGAATAAATGAAATAATAAATAAATAAAAACAATTGAACTTTTTGAAGTTTATATTGTACCTATCTAATTATATTGTAATTAATAGTAAACCAAATATAAAAAATAAACCAAAAACAAATTAATATATTATATATATATAACAAATTAATATATAATATGAAATTTATAATCATATTTTAATGAGATATGAAATTATTTAATTATAATATACTTATACGAAATTCTCCTGATATATCCTCTGAATCACTTGATTCTGAACTATCTGAATTTGATTTAGAATCATCTTATAAGTTTATAATGATTTCGTCCACCATCTCATATCAGTAATGAGAGCAAGCGCCCCCGCCCCTCCGTCCCGCCGCTCACATACCTAAGGCGCGGCCAACTAGTTCCGCGCGCACAACAATCTCAAAACTTATTGTATGATACAAAACATTTCCACGTTACGTAAAATGTGCAAATATCTCATGAATTCGAAATAATAGCGGACTCGATATTTCCGTATTGTGTGATGTGGAGTCGCATGATAATTCGACGCTTGAAAGGCAAACGTGACTAAGCGATAATAACTGCTTTGTATATAAATGATAGACAATAACCATATTCGATGCGCAAAAAATATTTTTTTTTTTTATATATTTTTTATTGCCCTTGTAGGCAGACGAGCATACGGCCCACCTGATGGTGAGTGGTTACCGTCGCTCATGGATTTCAGCAATGCCAGGGGCAGATCCAAGCCGCTGCCTACAATACAAATATAATATATTTCTAGGTCTATTAAAATCATTTCAATCCTACAGCTAGATTCGTTAAAATAGAATTTTTTTCAGGTATTTCAACTTTAATTTAGTCTAGTGTAAAGTTCACGCATTGTCGCTTAGTCACGTTTGCCTTTCAAGCGTCGATATGTATTGGGGGGTCGGGGTGTGGTTGAGTGGTGATGTAGTGTTAATGAGGTGGTCGATGGCCTTACCGAGCCCGAACGGCTTGGTGGGCGTCGGCGCGTCGGGGTCGGCGTGCCGGTGCGCCGCGCGCCGCGGGCTCTCGTCCGCCAGGTCCGCCACGCTGCCCGACCGCGCCGACCCGAGCCCCGTCAGCGACTCGAACGACGAATCCAAGCGCATTATCTGAAACGGCACACACATGCATCGATCAAAATCAATAGCCATTTTTTTTTATAGTAGGCAAACGGGCATACGGCCAACCTGATGGTGAGTGACTTCAGTAATACCAGGGCAGAGCCAAGCCGCCGCTTACCAACTAACACTAGACTTATTCATATTTGCGAACAAAGCATTTTTAGTCAAAGCAAATTTAATCTAACGTGTACATTAAACTAAAATAGAACTACACAACTTAAGGTAAATAAATGGATACTTCGTAAAAGCAAAAATAACATTAATAATCTTCATGATACAAAAAAAAAATCAACTATACAAAAGTATGATGAACCCGTAAGATGGAATGGAATGAAGACATGCAAAAGTGAAACAAATTATTTTTAAACAATTAAAAAATAAAGTATTTCGAATATAAATCTAAGGCGAATTAAAGAGAAAAAAATAGTTGCCAGTATACGGTGTCAGTGTTGCCATGCTATCGACTCACATTGGTTCCGTTCTTGGCGGCGGTCTCGAGAGCCTGCGACAGCTGCGCCGCGTGCGACCGACAACACATCTTATGAGAGATTAAACAGACAGTTGGCGAACGAATACTCGCGCATAACCATATTTACAGAGCGTCTAAATCGAAAACGAGTTTATATTCTCCGCCTGTGTCTGTTTAGACTCTCAAAAAGCCAACTCAATATTGTGTCAGTTTTATACTTGAGCTAAACACTTTATTTATCTTTGAATGTGTATATAACGTTTATTTATATATTTTTTTAGCAAATCAGGCGTATTATAATCAAGAGTGAATATTTGACTAATGTCGTGTTTATTAAAAACCATAAAAGCTTAATGAG
The DNA here is from genome assembly GCF_030269925.1 of Bombyx mori. Classification (NCBI taxonomy): domain Eukaryota; kingdom Metazoa; phylum Arthropoda; class Insecta; order Lepidoptera; family Bombycidae; genus Bombyx; species Bombyx mori. Next base: position 15,110,550 of record NC_085111.1, read on the forward strand.
AAATTAATCAAGACAATTTTCGAAGAAATAAATAAATCTAATTGATTGAAAGTACAAACTTTTTTTTTGTTTTTGGTTTCTCGGTATATATGTCGCAGGCAATTTGTATGATTCCGCCGTTTACAAACGGCGTCGTCATTTTAAAAACGCTCGCCATTATGTAAAATGCCGAAGGCAAAATGTATATTGCCGTGTCACTTTATAATATGCCACAACATAACATCGACAATTCAAACGCCGTTTTCATAATGCCGCAGCAAATTGAAGTATTTAGTTCATTTTTTTACCACGCGCGCCACTGTTGATCAAAACAATAACAATGGCGTCATTTTGTGTCTCAAAAAATAACTGAAAACTGCAAATATTTCGTGTGGAGAAGACATTTTAGAAGATTTTAAAGCTTTATATTATAGTGAATTAAAAAAAATATACAATTCTCAAACGGAAGCTGTAAAAAAGCTTTGGACAAATAGTAAAATTTTTGAGGTTATCCGGCACCTAAAAAAGGCTAAGGTGGCCACAGAATCTGGTTCCCGGAGGACTCCTGCAGGTCAAAAAAATACGAGGTTATGAGCATCAGTGAATTGGACTGCCTTATTTAAAAAGGAATAGCCTTGGCAGTCCAACCGTTCGTGTAATACCGTTAGAAGAATATTACGATGTATTGTTAGAGATTCATAGAGGTTACGGACATGGTGGTCGAGACAAAATTCAGTATCCTGATAGATTGAATGAAGGATTATTATTGAGAGAAAAGCGATCGATTTATTCGTATCGTTATGTCAATTTATCTGCTTTGTAACTTAAATATTATAATGCCTTGGTGTTTTTTAGTCATGAAATGGGACATGCGCAAATAAGTAATATACATTTTTATTGTTACTTTTGTTACTTTTTATTTAAAAATAAATCAAGAAACGTAAATTTTTTAAATAATCTTCATTTACTAATTTAGGGAAATGTCTTCTAAGAATGATGAATACTTCAGACTACAAAATATTATTTTACATAAATGACCTGTTTGTTTTTATTTGAAAGTGTCATATTATCCATATAAGTTTTATTATTGTCATTTAAATTTTGTTTTGTTATTTAAATATTTTAACTAGGCCAGTACTTCAAGAGAACAAAGCACATAATTTAGTCTTACTTGAAATCTTCATTAGTACTTGATTGCGGAAATAAAGGCTGATAATTATTATAAACTACATTTTATTATGGTCACCCTAAAACTACAACCAATGTCGAAATTATAACAATTGAACGAGTTATCATTTTGCCTTCGGCATTTTACATAATGGCGAGCGTTTTTAAAATGACGACGCCGTTTGTGAACGGCGGAATCATACAAATTGCCTGCGACATATATATAAATGGGAGCCTTTTGCCCATGATCAAATTTTAATTAAAGAGCTTTTCTAAACTTTGACGTCATTATACTAAATAGAACGCCTGAACTTAAATTAAAATACCAATAACTTTCTTAATCTGGACTGATTTTAATTTTCTTCTTTTACAAAATTGAATGTTTAGCCATCATCTTCCAATATTTAAGAGAATTCGATTGTAAACATTACCATAGTATTCAGTTGCAATTAACTAGAAGTTTTATTATTAGATTTATTAGTTTTTCTAAAATGCATCATAAGTTTTATTATATCTATAATTAGTAAGCGTGTAGTTGTTGTAGCTATCAACCGTGTAGTGCTCGACTTATTATTTGTACATTTGAACAGATTAATTCACTATAGATATAATTCTAGTTTCTCTTTTCAGCAAACGCGAAGCGATGTAGATGCTTAATTAAAAAAAAACTCGTTAGCAGGTCTCATATTTTATATGAATCTTTATCAGACTAAAATAAAGATAAAATCCATTTGATATCAGTAACATATGAGAGACGTACATATGAAAAACTTGAGTAACGCCACAGGCACAATACAACTTGCATAAAATCGATTCGAGTTTGTTGGTAATAATATTTATATATTTAATTGTAACTTGTTCTTGCATTCTGGTCCTTATTAGCTTGATTTAGGAGTATATACCAGCCTGATGTGAACTTAGTAGGAGAATGATAGGAGTTATAGGGAGGGTTACTATACACACATAGGAGAAAAATTTGTAGTAGCTTGAGGAATTATGGATCGCATACCGGAACGGAATCGTCTTATGTGGATGGTACAGTATTACACATTTAACAACCTGTGAGAAGTTGGGCACGGAAGCCGTCTTCCTCATGATGATGGGCTGTCCTCGCGCCTGCTCCAGTTCCTTGACGGCCACGCTCTGGCGGAGCCGGTCCAGCGTCAGGATGCTCTCCACGGCACTCACTCCACGGGTGTACTTCTCTATTAGCATATGAACATATTTATTAACATAGCAGTATCAATAATTCACCCATTTCAATAGCGTAGGAGGACCTGTCGTACAGTTGTAAGACCAGCTTGTCTAGTATTCAGACGCCTGAATATAGTCTGTGGTCTTTTTTTTTACCGCGCAAACTCAGCACTGCGTGACACATTAAAATATACGCTTTAAATTTTTATCCCAATTTATATTATTTTAATTCTGTAATTCCCGAACATCTAGAATGTTCGATACCATCAGTTTGTCAAAGAGAATAGATACAATTTTTTATCCATCGACTATATTTGTAGATTCCTAAAAGGACACTAAAAGTCCGTAACCATTTACCTCACATTCTTTTATGAATTTTTAGTATTTGGTGTGAGAACGAAATGATTGGCTTATAACGCCGAAACTAACCGATGTAGGTTTCTCCGTCGGCGGCGCTGGCCTCCTCGCCGGTGGCCGCGATCTGCGCCAGACTCTCGCGCTCTTCCAACTCTTCGGAGGCCTTCGGTATGTTCGACACGACCTCGTACATAACACCGGTCTGGGTTAGCTGATCGGTTCTGAAACATTTGTAATATATTGTTGTATTGCAGGACGTTTGCGAAAATACATTTGAAATTGATTATATCGAGGAGTGAAAGGCAATTTAGTTTAACGGATATTTCCATTAACACGCGACATCTATCTTTATAATTAAAGGTGCGTTCTGTTTGGTTTTAGCATCACATCGACACAGTTCGATGTTTTTAATTGAACTTCAATTAAGTTTACTACATTTGAATAGCTGAAGAAGTTTTTTTTTGTATTGATAAATATCATATTTTTTCCAATTTTTAAACTACAACTCCCTTGTAAATTTGCAAAAATGTCGCTTAAACCAAATAACCTTTAACCCCTTGATATTTTCATTTTTATGTAAGGTACAAAAAAATTTGTGTTTTATTTATTCATTTATAAAACTTGTAATCAATCTCAACAGTTTTACGCGCCCCAATATATCATCTTGTTACATTTCTAGAGCACTATTGAATTATTGTGTATATTTGTTCTTACAAACCTGACAATTTTCTTCCGTATCCTGTCGGTGAGGCTCTGTCGTTTGTAAATGTTTAGACCTAATCGTTTCCTGAGTATGAGATCCATGGGGGCCGGGTGGGAGAGGCGCACCGTCGTCTTTAGTATCAGGTACACGCGTTCGTTGGCTGAAAACGATAATTCAGTTGGGTAAATGCCAATCCAGCCATTATAGGGGGTTGACCCAGGAAAATTGACCTACCCAGTATGTTAACCACATATAAACTTGCATTTTGACATCCTAAAACTATTCTCAAAATTCACATATAATTGGGTGGTCGGAAAGTTAATAAAAAATTATAATTATATATTTAGCAATAAATTATAATCTTAATGTTACGAATTTTTGATCTGGACTACCAGTTGACTTCAGATAATTGTCTGACCGCGCGCTCTAGGCCCTCTATCTCGAAACAGTTCAAGGTATAACAAAAATAGAAAAATTGTAGAGTATTTATTTCTCTACAATATTGATAATAAATACAAATAGCGTACATACATAAATACAAATACAAATACAACCCATAGAAAACGAGATATTTGCAAAATATGTAAAAAAAATACTTAATGACTTTAATAAATGACGCTAAAACTTGCGACCATCCCATTATATGAAAATTTTGAGAACAATTTTAGAATGCCAAAATACAAGTTTTTACGTTTTTATTTTCGTATTTTTGTTGTCTTCTACTGGAAGGCGTACAATTGAGCTGATTGAAGTGTTTAGTCCGAGCATGGAATATTACATATTATCTTGCCTTGTAAGAGACGGGTAAACATTATTGAAACACATGCCTATAAAAATATATGTTAAAAAATGGCTCTTTGAATAAATTTCAAGTACAATTGCTTACAAACTGTATAAAGTATGAAGAGCTAAAAAGGTTATATTTTAAATATTTCCTTTTTATTTCATTATACATGCCCTAACCTTCAGTGACCCTGTTGAGGTACTGCGAGTCGTGTATGGAGGAGTCCCAGGACGCGATGGCGGAGACGTCCTTGTCGTGGTGGTGCAGGATCTGCAGCTCGTAGAACTTGTGGCCGAGCTCCTTGGGGAGGATGGAGTTCAGCCCCGCCATGCTCACCTCCTCGCCGCTCGGGTGCGTGGTCAGGTCGTCAGCTGCCGGTTGTGTGGGCTCAATATTAGTTACTAGATAGATTTACGGTAGGCAGCGGCTTGGCTCTGTCCCTGGCATTGCTGAAGTCCATGGGCGATGGTAACCACTGACCATCAGGTGGGCTGTATGCTCATCTGCCTACAAGGGCAATAAAAAAAAGGTACATTTCGACATTTAGTGCAAACCGTCGCCTAATATAGAATTTATCAATTCAAGCCACACCCGCGTTTGTTTTGCACGAACTTTCGTACTTAGCTTATAAAAAATATTTTCTAGTTATTTCTTTGCTGACTGGCTCTAAACTTGGAGTAGTTGGTCTTAGCACTTCCAGTAAGTTTTTCGCACAAAAAACCTAAAAATGAACGGCCACGGCGAAACGCGGTTATATTTTACTAGTGTTATATTGTCACTATGGTGGTAGTAGTATACTGTCGTTTTACTCCGGCGCCAATCTTGTGTGTCCAAAATGTAATTAAAAATTTCCAATTTTTTTTTTTGTAATTAACATGTACTGATTTGCAGTGAAGCATACCGTTGAGATCAAGGAACAGCACGGGGATGTGTTGCTCCATGCCGGGCGGAGGCGTCCAGGCGGCCGGAGCGCCCGGGATGGGGCTGCCAGGACTCGGGACTAGAACCTGAATAAAACAATCAATTAATATTTTGTAAATATTCGAGAATAAAAATGTTTGATAGCAAAAAAACTAAATTTTTTTTGGTACCGAGAATTCATTTTGTGAGTCGTTTGTGAAATTATGAATACTAGTGGCCCCCCGGTAGTCAAAATTGGACTATAATTAATTAAAATATAAGTTTGAACATTATTATGATTCTATTGTCAAAAACTATTTTACTATAAAACTATTATTACTTTTTTATTGAATTAATGTATTTTGACGCATAATTAAAAAAAAATTGCATTCTGCACTCTCTATATTCTCTATAAGTATGGGAAATTTCATACTCCTCCGTCCGCGCAATTTTCGTAAAGAGAGACTACAAAGTTTTTGCTTCAAGTATTAATATATAGATGAGTTAAGACCAGTGTGGTGTATATACCGAACCCTGATAAAAAATAGATATGGGATGGGTCGACTGCACCACTTTATATCGCAGAGCAATCATACCTTCCACTGAATGTAGTCTCTAGAGGTCAGCGTGCGAGTTGTGTCTGGGAACGCTAACGCTTAACCCTTTTAGTGCCGTATAGGTCACCGGTGCCCTACGTGGCGCACTGAATTATGTCGATTTACGTTACTGAGACGCCGGAATATCTAGTAGGCTCTGAGAAAGGCGAATCCGAAGATACTAAGAATGAATCTATTTCTAAAACATACATTAAAAACAAACGAAGGTAAAGTTAGGCAATTAGGCGCTTAGTAACAGAAATCGATATAATTACTTCAGTGCGCCGCGTGGGGCACCGGTGACCGGCATGGCAGTCAAGGAGTTAAACACCATGCGGTGAGCTCGTCCCTTACTTAGGACTACTATTCATCTTAAAGTCGTTGACATAATAGTTTTGGCAAAAATTCTTTAATCTTAGGTTGGGATTATAATAAAACAATTAACTTACTGCATTCCGCTCTTCGGTGAGCGACACCCACTGCTCGACTAGAGACTGTTCGCGTTCCATGTCGCGTTCACTCTTCATCGAAGGCGACATGTTTACCAATTTCTGTAGCAGAAAATTCGAGAATTAAACAAGATCACAGTTTACATTACAACCTCTACTGAACGAATTTGTCCCGGGTGGTGTTTTTTCCCCGACGTATACGCTGGTAGTTTAAGAGGCTATTCCAACTACGAACGAACTGGGCCGAACTCTAATCGTCGAGTTTGACGAGGACGGTGACCGAAAGTGAATCCGGGTGATCTGACAAGACGTGTTTCGGGCGACGGTGACTTTGTGTTGCCCCGTCACGGTCAAAAAAGGTGCCCTGTGAGGGTCCCCACTGGAATACCGCGTCCTGCATGTTCCACCCCGAAGAGGAGCCGTGGGTCTTGGTTTAAACAACACAACTAGCAGTGGTTCCGATTTAATTAAAATATCTCAAGACGAAATCGGCACTTGCTTATGTAGACTTGAATACCTGTTCATCAACAGGTGAGCTCCGTGACTCACGTACGTTAGTCAAAAATAAACTAAAGCCATTCATCAACACAGTATAGTATTCCAGGTGACCTGTAGCTGTGCGTGCAAGTGTTGTCTGCGCCGGGCCAGAGCGTCGCTCCAACGTTCCCGCAGCGTGGCCAGGTCCTCTTCCTGATATGAATCCAAAGGTTTTTGTAAGCGGGATCTGTGGACAGTTTCAAAAAAACTCGTATAGACATATAACCGCCATGTACAATAGTAGCGTGCAATATTAACGTCCGTCTGGTGTAGTGGTAAGTGACATGGTCACTACACTAGGTCGCGGGTTCGAATCCCGCCAAGGGAAGATATTTGTATGATAAATATAAATATATTTTCCAGGGTTATGGATGTATATTAAATATATGTATGTGTATAATAAAAATCTTACATTTATTTCCGATATCTGGTACCTGTAACACAAGTTCTTTACGAACTTATTACGGAACCAGTTAACGTGGCGTGATTGTTAGTAAAATATTTATATTTATATTAAATGCTCATTATAAAATTGTGAGGTTATAAGATTTAGAAAATTACGGTTTGGCTTTGAAATTATTACAATTTTTTTTTAACTAGTTTGGTATTGTTGAGGTGGGTCATATGAGGACACCTGCTCTCCTCAAGATGTTAAATTTCAAGGTGGAGATACAAACCCACTATGACTCTTACCAATACTTAAATGATGTGAAAAGTAGAAGTTGATAATGGAAGGATACTAAGTATTACGACCCACATCAAAATAAGAAAAATTGAAACATTGCAAGTTTATGATTTGTAATGAAAAAAAAATATGGACATCCTTCGATGCAGACGAGAACTTCACGTACCTGACCGTGACCGAGCCCACCTCGACGCTGACAATGTGCTGACATATGATCGGCAGCGTCCCCGAGTTCTGTGCGGGCTTCACGCGCACTGCGATCCGCCGCTGCTGACCCTGACGCAGCTGGTACACGCCGCCCGTCAGCATGTCGCCGCGCGCCACCACCTGCAGCCCACACGCCGCCTTGCACTCGAACCGTATTATGTCATTACAGCACGGATGAGTACTAACGTTTGTTATAAACGTTATGTATATTGTATGAAGTGTCGAGAGGTAAACTTAGCCCAGCAAGCTTCAAGAAACTTTTACCGAAATATCGTCTAGTTTGAGATATGCCGTTGAAATCTCATTTCTTAGTAACGATTGTTCCGAGTTCGAAAGAGAGAGGAGATGCGGGGCGTACCTCGACCGGCGCGTATTCTCCCTGCTCGTTGAGCTCGTGTATCTGCACCCAGAGCTGGATCTTCCTGGAGAGCTCGGCCCAGCGGTCGGCCAGCGAGCGCGCCTGCGCCAGCTGCTGCTGCTCCACCTCCCAGTTGCCGCGCGCGCGACTGAACCCGGCCGACCGGTGGCCCCACACTTCGATCGACAGAGCACCCTCTGTGGACAGACAATCACAAAACTGTCTAATAATCATTTAATCTATACTAATATTATAAAGAGGAAAGATTTGTTTGTTTCTTTGTATTGAATAGGCTCCGAAACTACTGAACTGATTTGAAAAATTCTCTCATTGTTTGGAAGCTACACTATTCCCGTGTGACATAGGCTACAATATTTTTTTTAAAAAATTAGGGATCCTTACTAAAACTCCAATAATGTAACCCAAGGTGTAAAAAAATTACTTTTCTTTTTTTAATGAAGGGAATGGGCTCGAATCCTTTACCGAAAAACAGTGCACCGACCTGCACAATGCTCGATGAATTCCTCGGTAAGCGGCACAGTGAAGTCCCTGGCGTGATCGAAGCGATGCGTGACGTGCGGCGCGGGGCGCGGCTCGGCGCACACTGCGGGCGGCACCACCACGGCCTCCCCTCCCCCCCACACCGAGTACTGACAGAACACGAAGTGCGACAGAGACGGCGGCAGCCCGCTCGCCTGTTTTATTACGACGCGGATCGTCACCTGAAGAACAGACATTTTTTTTTATTGCTTAATTGGATGGACGAGCACACAGCTCACCTGGTGTTAAGTGGTTACTGGAGCCCATAGACATCTACAACGTAAATGCCGCCACCCACCTTGAGATTTAAGTTCTAAGGTCTCAGTATAGTTACAACGGCTGCCCCGCCCTTCAAACCGAAACGCATTACTGCTTCACGGCAGAAATAGGCAGGGTGATGATATCTACCCGTGCGGACTCACAAGAGGTCCAACACCAGTAATTAAGACATTAATCTATTAGCTTCAATTGCTCACTCCCTACAGTGACAAAGCGCCTGAGATCGACTGCCGATTACTACTTACTAGTCTTCATTTATTTAGCAGGAAAATAAAATAAATTATCAAATTAATAGAATACCTGTTGTGACGCAGGATCAACGGGTTCATCATCATCTCTCATGTCACCGGAGCTATCTGATGCAGCTTCACAGATGCGATCTTGGGGAAATTGACCTGCCACGCGACTTATCTCCACCTGGACGTGAGAAAAAAATGATTAAGCGGTTATTTAAAGCAGTTCTGATATTTGGAATGTCCATAATCACGTTAGCTATTTCAGTCACGTAACAATCATTACAATGACTCATCAGCCAAAATATTTCAGAATGACTCACTTGTAACCTTCCAGCCACTTCTCCCTGTTGGCTGATGATGGGGGTGTGATAGTCGAGAGTGACGTCATGGAATAACGCCTCGAGGAACACGTTGGCAACGCCGATCAAATTATGGTTCTCTTGAGACTCGTAGAAGGGATCCACAGTCTTCTCAGTTTGAATCTGAAATTAGATTTTCTCTTTGCAACATTCTCAACGACCAATAAATTCAAGTTAAAACATTTGATTTTTCAAAATATATTAGTCGCCCACTAATATCTCATACCACGAAGACTCGATTGTTTCTAATACAAAGGTAAACATCATAATCATTCTCCTGCCCTTCATCCAGTCACCTGGGGTCGGCGCAAAATGTTTTCTCCGTCCATATTTCACTATAATATAGCATTTCTTCGCTTACCCCCTCTTACATATATCCATTTCTTCTTAGGTCTACCTCTTCCTCTATACCCTTCCACATTCATAGTTAACTCTCTCTTACCAACCTCATTTTCATTTCGTCTCATCACATGTCCATACCATTCCAAACGCGCTCTTCTCAACTTCTGTATCACAGCACTTTCAGACTTCCTTTAATATATTCATTCCGCATTCTATCCATTCTCGTTACTCCACACATCCATCACAACATTCGCAAGGTAAACGTTAGAATATATAAAACGTCTCAGCTGTGTTTACCTCCTCCAGTTCTTCCTCGCCTCGTTGTTGTCGACGTCGCCACTCGTCATACATTTCTCTCATGTCGACCAATTTGTTATCGAGTTTCTCCATTGACCACACTTGGCCGCCCCGACCTGGCCGCTTCACCATTATAGCAGGCTCAGACACGAAAGCCCCGCGCTGTCAATACAAAACACAATATTAAGTTAATTATCAAATCGATTTTGGCGTGTCAAACAAACAAGTTCTATCGATTTAATGATTATCGATATTTCTATCGACGTATTACAAACGTATCGAATAACAGATTTAAAAAAACTACAGAAACCAAGAAACATTCCGATAGAAATTGAAGTTTGACTAGGAAGAAGATGATCGAAACCGTTTTTGCGGTTCGCGTAATAATATGGCAATCCTTGAAAAGTTCGAAACCAAAATAAATCGACAGGCACAAGCTGTAAGACAGACAGAGATAGCATGACGTCCGCAGTTCCGTCTGCAGATAGAACTAAGCAAGTGTTAGAGCGCCGATGCGGATGCGAGTTAGACAAGACGGACACGAGGCAACGTATACCAGAGTCCGCGACCGGCCTTACCCCGCCCCGACACAGTCGGCCGTCTTCGTCCATCTGAAAAGAATATAATGTTCACATCTTGCGAGCGACGAGATCCGGCTAGCCACGTGTGTTGGAGCGGGATACGCGTCGCTTAGTGCAGGGAATTACGAAACTCAATTTTGTTTTAATGTTAATTAAACCCATGACGTCGACGTGAAAGCCAGTGAGTAAAAAAATTTACGATTTTAACGAAATTATCTCAGAAAATTTGTTTAATTTAAGTATCACAAAAAAAAATCACACATAAGGTTAGGCAGTGGTCCACAAAATGAATCCCCTCGCGATCTCTGTTCGTCGTCATGTATGTACTTGTCCCAGGCGGTGAGAGTAGCATTGTTAGTGTCACTGGCGACGAACCTTGCGATTGGGGCTGAGGTTCTGCGGCGGTATCTGCAGGGTGACGCTGAAGCGGGTGTTCCTGCGCATCTCCTCGGCCAGGAAATTGGCCTCCTGCACCAGTGCGTTGGCTCGCAGGATGTCCGCCTTAAGGCGCCCCAGGGAGCGCTTGAAGGTGTCGTCCCTCTCGGCCGCCCAGCGCTCCACGCGCGCCGCCGTGGTGGGCGTGCACGCCGTCAGCTTGCCTGCCACACGACAGGGGGCATTAGGTGGGTGGCACATTTACGTTGTAAATGTCTATGGGCTCCAGTAACCACTTAACACCGAGTGGACTGTGAGCTCGTCCAACAATGTAAGCAATAAAAAATAAAACAGCAGTCACCACAACGGTTCATTGGCTTCACTTCGTTTACATTCATTATGGAGGTCCTAAGGCCTCATTCGCACGGGAGTTTTTTTAACGCGCGCGTTAAAAAACCGTTCAAATAGAACAGATGCATTTTCTAGTATAGGTTCATACGTCAGCGCTTTTAAAACGCGACGCTTTTTTATCGCGCAGTGTTGCATTTTGAGCACTAAGCGTTGGGCGTTACAGATTACGTCACATCGAGAACGTTATAAAAGCGCCAACGCCGAGTTTTAACGCAAAGTTTTTAAAACGCCCGTGCGAATAAGGGCTAAAGGTACGCGTCCATTGGCCCGCGCCGTCCGCATCGAACGCCGGCATATAAATGCCTGCTTGCTTTGTATTTTTTGCTCATAAGAGCAAAATAAAATCTATCAATCACTTTATCAGCCTTTCGCCCCTCGATATAGCGCGGTGAACGTAACAGTGAGTAAAGCTGCTTTCGCTATACTATTATGCCATATAGTATAGCAGCCTGTACTTAGCTAATAATATATAGTACAGTGCAGTGTGATTGTGTCCATAAACATGTATGGTGTGCGATATTGTTGTACTATGAGCTATATATTATATGTTGTTATGTTATAGCGTAGTCTGAAAACAGCTTATAGTAAATATAGTTTACATTGTAACTCACCTAATTTGAGCGGATCGTAGGAGTAGGGCGGGTACGGGGTTGACGGAGACAGTATATTCCTGAGCTGCTGAAATTGCCTTTCGTATTCCTGCCGTTGTTTCTCTAAGGCCACTAAAATTATATTAAACAATCGATTATCATATTGAGCCGTGATCTCACATTCGTACCATTTGGATAGTGCTCTGAGCAATTGTTCGAGATGATACCATCATCTCGTTTTTACCATCGCACCGCCCGCACAGCCCGCCACCGGAGTAGAGTTCATCCATACGGCCTGGAGCCTCTGCGGTCATCCACAGTGCGTTTCCAGAGGTATTTTTTGCCACGTACCATTCGACTATGGAATGAGTTCCCTCCACGGTGTTTCCCGAGTGCTATGACATGTCCTTCTTCAGACGAGGCTTGTGGAGAGCGTATTAAGCGGTAGGCAGCGGCTTGGCTCTGCCCCTGGCATTGCTGAAGTCCATGGGCGACGGTAACCACTCACCATCAGGTGGGCCGTAAGCTCGTCTGCCTACAAGGGCCATAAAAAAAAATCATTAGGAGGGTAGGTGCTGATAAAAGTCGATGACGTCACCTTGCTTGTCCTCCTCGTGCTGGCGCTCGAGGCGCGAGATGGCCGTCTGGATGGGGTCGTTGCTGAGCTCGTTGAGCATGATCTCGTCTCGAGCGAAGTTGTAGTCGATCTGCTGCGCCGGCGTCTGCGGCTCGGACGCGCCGGCTGCACGGGACACGACAAACCATTTATTTTTGCTTTGATCATTTTAGTTCACGCAGAACATTATTGTGGGAACGCGAGGTGCGAAATTGTGCGAATTATTTTATTTTGTCAATTCAATGTTTCTTAAAGTATAACTGTGTTTTAACATTGGTCTATTAAGTATTTAGCATTTGTAAGAGTGCATAAATGGGGGTAAAAGAAACAGAGCTCCCGGAAGAAACTTTTCAAGTTCTACTTCACTAAGAGAGTCTCAGTAAATAACCACCATTTCATTGCATTTCATCTCGTCTAATTTCATCCTAATTGACTAAAGTCTTAAATTAATAAACTTCATCTCATTTCGCTTCCACCTTTCATTTTTCATATTATAACAACAGAATATAAGATTTGACTTAAAGGTCTCGTTACCAAAGCTTAATAAAAATTTAAAATCAAGCGACCTTTGTGAATTGATCCGATTTATAGGCAAACATCCTAGTCTACCCGGATCGTGGAAGAGTTTCTATTTATATAAACTAAAGCAGCATTATAAAGCTTTTTAAGAATATAAGTGATATATATAAAAATTGCTGTTCGTTAGTCTCACTAAAACTCGAGAACGGCTGGACCGATTTGGCTAATTTTGATCTTGAATTATTTGTGGAAGTCCAGAGAAGATTTAAAAGGTAGATAAATATGAAAATGCTCAGGATTAAATAAAAATAACAATTTTGTTTTTCCTTAGACGTGTCCCCCGTCGGACGGATTCCTTTTGTTTGTTTTAAGTTTATTTTATACAAAAGCTTAGGTCTTTTATTTATCGATTGAGGCACTACGAAGTCTGCCGGGTCAGCTAGTAAGTGATAAACATCTCAGCTACTAGTTGGGTAGGAGCTTACCCGAGGCCCCGGTCGCTTTCTTCGGGCAGTTAGCCCTGAAGAAGTGGTGGTTCCCCCACAGGATCCGGTCGGCGTGTCCGAGGCGCACGCGCGACACGACGGGCGTGCCGTTGACGAAGCAGCGCGCGGCGCCCACCGGCTCCATGTGCAGCCCGCCGCCCTCCACCAGCAGCAGGCAGTGCTGCGGCTGTATGCCCAGCCCAGACAGCTGGATGTCGGCCGAGCTGTCCGCGCCCACGAGGGTCCTCTCCTGGAAACCATCGAGAGGTTAACATTAATAAAAGATGTGTGGTGTGTCGTGGAACACCGGAATTTTTTTTCTTGCTTAGCTGTATTGACGAGCTCACAGCCCACCTGGTGTTAAGTGGTTACTGGAGCTCATGGACATCTACAACGTAAATGCGCCACCCACCTTGAAATATAAGTTCTAATGTCTCAGTATAGTTACAACGGCTACCCCCCCCCCCCGCCCTTCGAACCGAAACGCATTACTGCTTTACGGCGGAAATAGGCGGAGTGGTGGCACCTACCCGTGCGGACTCACAAGAGGTCCTACCACCAGTGATTACGCAAATTATAATTTTGCGGGTTTATTTTTATTACACGATGTTATTCCTTCACCGTATAGGAACGAAGTTCCTTATTATAAAAATATTAACTACTAGCGGCCCGCCCCGGCTTCGCTTGGGAAGTAGCGCACGCGATGTAAAGAATTTTACGTATTTTTTTTTTCACATTGGGTTACATTGTAAAGTCGTCGTGGCCTAACGGATAAGACGTCCGGTGCATTCGTGTTGAGCGATGCACCGGTTTTCGAATCCCGCAGGCGGGTACCAATTTTTCTAATGAAATATGTACTTGACAAATGTTCACGATTGACTTCCACGGTGAAGGAATAACATCGTGTACTAAAAATCAAACCCGCAAATTTTAATTTGCGTAATTACTGGTGGTAGGACCTCTTGTGAGTCTGCGCGGGTAAGTACCACCACCCTGCCTATTTCTGCCGTGAATCAGTAACGCGTTTCGGTTTGAAGGGTGGGGCAGCCGTTGTAACTATACTTGAGACCTCAGAAATTATATCTCAAAATGGGTGCCGTATTTACGTTGTAGATGTCTATGGGCTCCAATAGCCACTTAACACCGGGTGGGCTGTGAGCTCGTCCACCCATCTAAGCACTAAAAAAATAAAAATAAAAATCTAAAACAGTGAGGTTGTGTGATTTGTTTTCCTCCCCTAAATTAGACTTTTAACTTTTCTAAGCCGTAAAGTATAAACGCATTGCGCAACACACGTACGTCTTATGACACTACAACAGGTGCGATCGTATGAAAAAGATAATTAAATGTACGCTCTACCTTATGTATCAATTACTATGGCCTTAAGAATCCATACTAATTCTGACGTCGTTTTAAAATTAATTATAATGCAGTTTCGACAAAAAGGTTTTGTAAACAGACATAGCCAAGAGCTCATAGACATCACAACGTGAATGCCGCCACTTAGTCTATTAACATAAGGTTGAAATTTCAATTACATTACATTTACGGCTGACCCAACCTTCGAACCGGACAGAATGACAGTTTCGCATCAAAAATACAGTACCCGCCTGTCCTCTCACAAAATAGGACATCACCAATATTTAATAATAAAAAAAATTCCACTGAATTTCTAACAGGATCTTCTCAGTGAGTCGCGATTCCGATCCGGTGGTAAACTCTGCGATGCACTGCTCTTGCTAGGGCTAGTGTTACCAAATACTCTCAGATTGAGCCCGTGAGCTCACCTACCCGACTGGGTTAGCGAATAGGTATGAGAAAAAAAATTCTCAAGGGAATGATCTTGTCAACATTAAATCACCTTTAAATAGTAGACCAGTAGTTCATTAAGCGACGGATCCGCGTTCAAATTGACGAGGTAATATTTGTTCTTCTCCACTTTAATGCCGCTCGCTTGCACGCTGATCCCCATCTTCTCCAAAGCGTGTTGACGTTCGCCTTGTATTCGTTCTACAAACAACAAATAAAATATATAAACCGCGTAGGGCTATAAAGCAAAAGTTTAAACAAAAGCCTTTTAATTTTATGGCATTGGAAACGGTTTTTGGAAAAACTCTCACACTAGCTCTCGTTAATTTCAGGTCATCTCAAACAACGTTATTGTCAATGATAAACATGTGATTGATGATGATGGTCATGGTACAATCGAATTTCGTTCGGTCCTTTTGACTGTGAAAAATAGGACTTTTACATCAAGAACCAAAAGATCCAGTTTATTATTAACAAAAAAAAAATTGTCGGATATATAATTATTTTTTAAGATTACCAACTGTAATTATTAATTTACAATAATGTATACAAACGTAAAACAAATGTAAAATATCAGTTTTTAATGTCTTAATAACTGATTTCTTTTACTGGACTACAAAATTAATACGGCATTTGTAACATGTTAAAAACTACTTAGACCCCACCCTTATTTTGAAAAAAAAAAGAATTAGGGTTCCGCGAAATAAAAATCAAAACCCACAAAATATTGATCATATTAACATTTATACTGGGTACATAAAACCATTCGAACATTTGAAAAGTGCGAATCATGAATATCCAGCCTTATACCTCTCATAATGTATATTACTCTATATCCCGGACAGTTTCCCAACTGAATTACAGATATCGTTCGTTCGATTCTATTTCTTATCCCCTCTAGGATGTTACAAGAAAACTTTGAACAAAAGAATTTATCTTCACACTAACTTAGACATCAATGTTGTTTGTTACACGGCTTCATTTAGTATAGGCCGGTCCCGTGGTTTTACTACGATTAAATATATAATTCAAAAAGAATAAAATTCGTTATCTCTTCCGGATATAAACTAGTTTTAGCTTTAGTCACTCTCTAGTCGGCTTGAGACGGATGACCTGACTTCACCAGTATCAAAATTCAATCCTAATTTCTTTAACAAACAGGAGAACGGCGTTTCTTATAATAATATTCTAATGAAAGTTATAACATGACTAGCTGTACCCGTCCGCTTCGCTGGGCATTTAAATTTAAACTATTATTTCTCGCCCCCACAAACATTCTCATCATTAACGTCCCCGCAACTGGTGTAGGGAGTCCAACACTCATATAAATATTAGCCTATCCATTAAGTACATGTGTTTTCTACATGGATACCAAGTTTCAAGTCAATCGGATGCATGGTTTAGTAGTTATAACGGAACATCCGTAGAAACCACTGTAGATTTATTTATATAATAGTACAGATATAAATTTTAAAAACTCTTAGGGGCATTCCACTAGATTTAGCTCATAGGTAGGGATCATGATATCGGGGTATGTATGTTTATCACGATAAAAATAGATCTTAACCTGGATTATACCAGCAACCTGCATACATTATAATTTCCGACCAGCTAAATGTTTCAAATTTCACAAAAGCTAACAGTCAATTAGCGTTCTAAAATAATGGTAGTATTTAATTATACATATAGTCCGCACAAAAATGGTGAAACATCACCAGGTATTTCTTAGCTACGTGTACAAAGAACTGATTGAAATCTGAATAGCTATTAATTTTTAGGGGGGAACTGAAAGACCCTACAAAACATTTTGGCACACATACCAGTTTCGACCAGCTTCTCCTCCCAGGTCCGCGACATCTCTTTCATCAGATGTTCGCTTTGCGCGAGCTGTTCATGGACGTCTTCTCCGACGGGTGATCCCTGGAACAGCGACAAGACAACGCCATCAGATCCTCGAATCGCCTCCTCGGTTTCCTGGGCCGTTTCACATATTTTTATTGCATTGGTGAGAGGACGATCTCACCGGTTACCGGAGCCTATAGATATCTACAAAGTAAATGCCGCCACCCACCTTGAAACATGAGTTCTAAGGTCTCAAGTATAGTTACAACGGCTGTCCCGCCCTTCAAACCGAAACACATTACTACTTCACGGCAGAATTAGGCAGGGTGGTGGTACCTACCCGTGCGGACTCATAAGAGGTCCTACCACCAGTAGCATGTGCTTCTTCAAACGAGATTTCATAACAGTTCTAGGCGATGGGCAGAGACTTGGCTGTATTATTGATGTACGTGAAGGACAATAGCCCATTCACTGTAGCAAGAGATCATCTAGCTTCGAAAACAATAAAAATACCCCTACTATCGTTATATACGAGCCTCAGCCGAACTCAAGAGTCTTACGGCTTATCGCCTACACTTTTAGCCGGCCTTCTTTAGTAAATATTTGCTCAATTTGATCGAGCTAACGTATATTAGAGGCACGAATATAATTAAAATGAAATGATCATAATAATATATTGTCTTAGTGAGCTACTTGTTAAGATGTTAAGCCCTTTTACAAAGCTATCTGTCTATTATAAATAAACGTAGATAATATGTTTATCAAACTAGATAATTGTTATTTTTATAAAAACCTAGTCCAGCAACTCTTATAACACCATTTCTATTATGATACTATATTTAGAATGGGTAATGTTTTGTTTATATATTTTTCTTGTTTTATTTTGCTTAGACGATTGGACGAGCTCACGGCCCACTTGATGTTAACCCACTCACCCACTTTCAGACATGATTTCTAAGTCTCAGTTTTTACAGCACAACGGCTGCCCCACCCTTCAAACCGAAACCTATTATTGCTTCAGGACAGAAATAGGCAGGGTGATGATACCTACCCGTGTATCAAAAAATGCCTACCACCAGTTATAATGCAAATTAAAAATTTTACGGATTTGTTTTAATTACACGATATTTTTCCTTCACCGTGGAAGCCATTCGTGAACATTTTTAAGTACGTATTTTTATAAGGTAAGCGGGATTTGAGCACAGAAATAGTCTCATACGAACATAACTCTTAAATTCCGAAAACTATGCCTTTTATGTAGAATATTTACTAGCTTAGCCTCTATTTATCTGTTTAACAAAGTTTTTCAACGTAATTTTGATCGACTCTAAGACGTTCGATTACCTTTCTTTCTCTATCACTATTTATAATGTGCTATTGTCAATAGATATATTTCCCATTTCGATAAAGCAGCACGACACGAGAACCCTCTCATCGTGGCCGCCGGTAACTACTTTGCCGATCTTGCGGACCAAATGGTAAACAGTCGACGTCGCCCAAAACAAGTCATCTCGGATCCTCCCGATCCACTAACGATGCTTTTAGGTACCCCAAGCACCGGTCATCGTACTCGTCGAACCCGTCGCTTACGACGAAGGGGCTCGGCGAGTAATCTAACCCACAGACACAGCCCACTGAGTTTCTCGCCGGATCTTCTCAGTGGGTCGCGTTTCCGATCCGGTGCTAGATTCTGCGAAGCACGACCCTTGCTAGGGTTCGTGTTAGCAACATCGTCAAGTTTGAGCCCCGTGAGCTCAGCTACTAGCCCAGCGACGTTGACATGGTCTCTCTAAACCATCAGCTTAGGTAGAAAAAATAAAAAACGATATATTTCTAATTGTAAATATTGATAATAAGGACATTACTCACAGTTGCGTATTTGAGCATCTCCTTGAGTGCTTCGACCTCCTGTCGGAGCTCCCTGATAATGCGAGCGTTGGGATCCTCGTTGACCACAGCGTGGTTCACGATGCGCTTGGCTCGGTCCGCGTACCTCAGGGTCGACAGCGTTTCTTCGTAATTGTCGGCCGCTGGAGATATCGTTGCCACCTGCCACATTATAACGTACATAATAATATACCTAGTCAGGTCATAAGTATTGTCACACAGTAAAAACTTTTCTTTTAGAATGCTGGCCACAAAAATGTTTATTGAATTCGAATTTAGAATTGTTCATGAAAATAAAAATGTATACTTTTAGAATTTTACTCATTTTTAATAAATGGAGTGGACGCTTAAAGAATACCGTGTTGCAGTTATTGCGTTGCATCGTTGCGGTTACGCGCCAATTCAAATTTTTAACATACTGAAAAATTTAAATATAACCAAAAGATTCGTTTATCGTACCATCAAACGATACAATGAAGACTCTAGTGTAGATGACAGGTCAAGAAGTGGTCGCCCTCGGTCTGTTAGGACTCCAGCAGTGATAAAAGCTGTGAAGGCGCGAATTCAAAGAAATCCCAAACGTAAGCAGAAACTGTTGGCCCTTCAGATGGGGTTAAGCAGAACCACGGTGAAAAGGGTGTTAAATGAAGACTTAGGGCTTCGGGCATATCGAATAAAAACAGGACATCGTTTAAATGCTCGTCTAATGGACCTGAGACTGAAGAGATGCCGCGCTTTGTTGAAGCGGTACGCGGGAAAAAAATATCGGGAAATTCTTTTTTCGGATGAAAAAATTTTTACCGTAGAAGAGAGCTACAACAAACAAAATGATAAGGTGTACGCACACAGTAGTGAAGAAGCGAGCAACCGTATTCCGCGTGTCCAACGATGTCATTTTCCATCCTCGCCCATGGTATGGTTGGGAGTTTCTTATTGGGGCTTAACAGAGGTACATTTTTGTGAGAAAGGTGTAAAAACGAATGCAGTTGTGTGTCAAAATACAGTCCTGACGAACCTTGTGGAACCTGTTTCTCATACCATGTTCAATAACAGGCACTGGGTATTCCAACAAGATTCGGCGCCAGCTCATAGAGCGAAGAGCACACAAGACTGGCTGGCGGCGCGTGAAATCGACTTCATCCGGCACGAAGACTGGCCCTCCTCCAGTCCAGATTTGAATCCGTTAGATTACAAGATATGGCAACACTTGGAGGAAAAGGCGTGCTTAAAGTCTCATCCCAATTTGGAGTCACTCAAGACATCCTTGATTAAGGCAGCCGCCGATATTGACATGGACCTCGTTCGTGCTGCGATAGACGACTGGCCGCGCAGATTGAAGGCCTGTATTCAAAATCACGGAGGTCATTTTGAATAAACTTTAGTGTCATAAGAATCTATGTTTTGTTAAGTTCATTTTGGTATATGAATGGTTACATAATAAATAAACTTGTTTCAATTATTTTACATTAAACATGTGACAGAATTTATGACCTGACTAGGTATATATATTGGAGGGAAGATGTTGGAAGTTAATATATAGGTTAATCGTGAATAATGAATAATACGATCGGTTTACATTTAATCAAGCATATAGGATATGCATTCTTTATTGAAAAGGATTTTGAGAAACCTCCTTGCGCCCGAGAGAGTCGTCAATAACGGATAACCTTAAGGAAACAATATTTATTTTATAATGAGGCCTGTGCTTCTTTTCTCATGCATGGGACTTGTTTTTGTAAGCATGACCGTAGTGTTCGAGAAATTCTAATAAAAGCGCTGAGCTATGACTGCAATCCACTTCAAAGCCATTAGAGCCAAATGTTGAAGTGACAAAAACTTAAATCAAGCTAATCTTACAAACTACGATTCAATTTTGTACAGAGAATTCAACAGAAGACGATCCAGAGGTCTGAGTCAAAAAAGTTGAAGTGACCAAGTGTCAGAAGTATTTGGACACGAGACTGAGCCACGCACTTCACTGTGCCACTGACCGACATAAGTGGCTACAAATTACAAAAAACAGTCACATTCTGGCGCATCATGATGCTCAGCAATGAGCGATCGACTAAAGGAGGATATATTTTCTTGCAAAATAAAAACCAAACATGAAATCTGTATATATAAAAATGAATTTCTGTTCGTTAGTCTCGCTAAAACTCGAGAACGGCTGGATCGATTTGGCTAATTTTGGTCTTGAATTATTTGTGGAAGTCCAGAGAAGGTTTAAAAGGTAGATAAATATGAAAATGCTCGGAATTAAATAAAAATAACAATTTTGTTTTTCCTTTTATGTGTCCCCCTGGGACCGATTCCTTTTGTTTGTTTTAAGTTTATTTTATACAAACGTTTAGGTCTTTTATTTATTATTGAGGCACTACGAAGTCTGCCGGGTCAGCTAGTTATAAAAAAATATAGACTCACGAGTTTTCATGTTCATTTTTCGGCTACCATTCAATTGTATTTCCATTATATACAAACAAATAAATAACGTATTTACGTTTTTTACAAGTAAATAATTTGAGAAATTTAATGAACATATTCTCAAAAATGCAAAATCATAACATCGGAAGTGTATTGTAATTATTGAATTGTATTAATTTGACTAAAGGATAATTTAATGAACATATTCTCAAAAATGCAAAATCATAACATCGGAAGTGTATTGTAATTATTGAATTGTATTAATTTGACTAAAGGATAATTTAATGAACATATTCTCAAAAATGCAAAATCATAACATCGGAAGTGTATTGTAATTATTGAATTGTATTAATTTGACTAAAGGATAATTTAATGAACATATTCTCAAAAATGCAAAATCATAACATCGGAAGTGTATTGTAATTATTGAATTGTATTAATTTGAGTAAAGGATAATTTAATGAACATATTCTCAAAAATGCAAAATCATAACATCGGAAGTGTATTGTAATTATTGAATTGTATTAATTTGAGTAAAGGATAATTTAATGAACATATTCTCAAAAATGCAAAATCATAACATCGGAAGTGTATTTTAATTATTGAATTGTATTAATTTGACTAAAGAATAATTTAATGACCATATTCTTAAAAATGCAAAATCATAACATCGGAAGTGTATTTTAATTATTGAATTGTATTAATTTGACTAAAGAATAATTTAATGACCATATTCTTAAAAATGCAAAATCATAACATCGGAAGTGTATTTTAATTATTGAATTGTATTAATTTGACTAAAGGATAGATCAATGACCATATTCTCAAAAATTCAAAATCACAGCATCACAAGTTTATTATAATTATTGAATTATACTAATTTAATTAACGATTAATTTAATGACCATATTCTCAAAAATGCTAAATCATAACATCCGAGGTATATTTAAATCAAGTTCTGTTCGATGTAAACACAACACTATGATCGTGAATAGATTTCTCCATTAAGCCGATAAGCATTCAATGCGTGTATTGATGCGTGTACTTAGGATACGAGAATTTGTCGCCGGCGTCTGGTGACTCAACGGATGCAACATCCCTCGTCGTGTTGAGAATAACTTTACTAGTTACACGGCCCTTACGTCGCTTCGACGTACGTTAGTCATACCATCGTTTCTCTTTCATTTCAAATCGAATAAAGCGTTCCGCGATAGAATTCGGAACTTCGATCGATTACACATGAAAAGGAAATGATATTGAATCGGCAAACAGAATCGAAGCGAATGCTCTTATCATTTAGAGCATTACTGACAGTTTACTAAGACTCATTTTTTTACATATCTAATCGTTGGTAGCCTAAGGGGCTATTCTAAGCTCGCCGGTAGGTGAGCTCACCGTCTCAACCTGAAAGAAATGCTAACACTGGCCCTAACAAGAGCAGTGCTTCGCCGAATCTACTACCGGATCCGAATCGCGATCCACTGTTTTCAATATGTTTAGCCTGACTCGAACAACTTCTGCCATGTAACTCAATTGTTATTTTTTATACGTATCAAGAATTCCAAAACTTCCCAACTTTGAAGTATTAAACCTTTAGAAATCCAAATCTCACCATAACAGTTTTACTGTTGCCGCCGAGGTTGTCTTTCAGCAACCAAGTCAGTACGGAGTCTCGGTACGGTACGAATTTGTCCTTATTCGTTTTGCCCGACGATTGATCAGCCAACTTTGAAATGACGAGACCCAGGGTAGTCAGAGATCTGTTAAAACAACAACCAATTAAACCTGACACCCTGTATACATCGAACAGTGCTCGTTTATTCATGTAGTGTACTAGACTCTTGGAGGAGCTCACCTTATTGCCGCCACCGCACATTGAGAGATGAGATTAAAGTCCCTATTATACTTTAATAACGGCTTATTGGCTTTACAAACAAAAAATAATAACTTGTGGCAAACGTTTTTTTTATTTTTTGTTTTTTTATAGACCTTGTTTGCAGACGAGCATACGGCCCAGCTGATGATTAGTGGTTAACTTCGCCCGTGGACTTGCCAAGGACAGAGCCATGCCGCTGCCTACCGTTGATTGATGTGTGTACCTGCGTTATCTAAATAGGTAAATAGGACTATAGGAATAAGATTCAATAGGTAAATAGGAATAAAGGACAATATAAAGCCAATAGACAATATATTACCAAGCTACTAATCCCGCGAAACAATCGCACGTTCCGCTTTCAAGAACCCGTAGCGTAAAATGATAGGCGTTATATATTGCGGCTGAGACTTCGACTTGGAATCTTACAATGGGTGGCGACACTCATTAGGTGTCATCTGTGGTTTCAGTAACCACTTAACATTCGGTAGAATACTATGCTTATCTAGTGGAATATTAAAGAAAAACGTCCAAAAATGAAAAAGGCAAATTAAGAGTCACAATAACAGTAAAAATAACCTTAAACCTACTTGTTGATATTAGATCCTTCCTTGAGCCTGTCTCCAACAGCACCAGTCTTCACGGCCCTCTCTGATCCGGCTAGATCCACTAGGGATAATCTGGCAACCTTCTCCCCGGTGACACCGGTAGCAGCATCACATAGAGTCTGAGTCAGAACAACGCTGAACACGGCGTGGGATCGTGAAGACTCACTGTTCATGTTCGTAGCTGCCACTGTTCGAGACTTATTACCTTCCGTCATTAAATTGTCGATATCCTGCAACAAAAATATGTTGTGATACAATCATCGAGTTTTAATTACTTTTTTTTATTGCTTAGATGTGTGGACGAGCTCACAGCCCACCTGGTTTTAAGTGGTTACTGGAGCCCATAGACATCTACAACGTAAATGCGCCACACACCTTGAGATATAAATTCTAAGGTCTCAGTATAGTTACAACGGTTGCCCCACCCTTCAAACCGAAACGCATTACTGCTTCACGGCAGAAAGAGGCAGGGCGGTGGTACCTACCCGTGCGGACTCACAAGAGGTCCTACCACCAGTAAGTAAACTACTACCAGTAAAGTACTAGGTAACATAATCAAAACAGTTCCGAATCTAATGATTTTATGCATCAGTAAAACAAACAGCATATGCTTTAGCTTCTTACAACATTATGGTTCTAAAGAATTACGGCTGTTTATTTTGAATTGATCCAAACATTGACTGGCCTCACTGACTTGATCTATTTCGAAAGTAGTAAAAATCGTAACGGCGTCAGTTTTGTATTGTTGAGGAACAACCAGCCTTGTACGCCCGGGGAGATCATGTTTACCAACGTTTATTTTAAACGTCTAGAGAGAGTTAAACATAAACTAAACTTCCTACCTCCCAATATTATTAACTTAGACGTGAATTTATCGCAGGGCCGGATCGGGTGGACATAACTCTTGACGAATTTAATTTAACTAGAGGTCCCGCAGTAGTCGAAGTTCGACTATAATAATTAATTGGAATTGTAAGTTTGTTGTACACTATTATGATTGTATTTTATACTTCTATAACCACAAATTTCACCAAGGCTACACTATAAAAAAATATTAATAAAGACAAACAACATTTAATCTATTCTCAATTTGAGCACAGACGTCAAGAACAAAAGTTTGACAATAAATAGTATGCATGCGTGTGTACGTCAAATACATGGTATGTAGTGTGTGTAATGTTTTCTTTATTGATTTAATGTATCTTTTATGCACTATTTTAAAAGAATATTAGCATTGTGCACTTCTTCTCTATATTCTCTATAAGCGTAGAAAATTTCATACTCCTCCGTCCGCGTAATTTTCGTAAAAAGGGATACAAAGTTTTTGCTTCACGTATTAATATATAGATAATGTCTTACACACAGGCAATAAATAGATATTTTTCCAACACTATTTATATTTCTCTTAGTCCAGCCTAAGGAGTTTCCGACATTAATGTTTCCACAAACGATTTCGCATTTCCTCCATTCAAACTTATTGGAATTAATACAAATTATCTACAGACCCGATAAGTATTCACGAAACTTTATAAAAGGTTAATAATGCCGCAGGATAAATATATCCCCTAAAAACTGTAAATTCGGGTTATATTTTATTTCTATTTTTTTAGGAGGATTATTAGTACTATTCATTTATGTCTCTAGAGTTGCATCTAATGAATTATTTTTATTTGATTTAAATATAAAAAACATTAAATATTATTATTATAATAATTACCATTACAATAATAATATATTTTTTTAATATTAAATATAACAACTTAAATAAAAATAACTCGCTTCGGGTTGGGTATTATGAAAACAAACGAATCTACATGGTCATTCAATCTATCTAGATAAGATATCATGAAATATCAATAAAAACAATTCGAATGTTTTATTCAACTCTGAATTCGTTCCTTTACGTCGGTTATTTTGTTTTGAAGGGCTTCACCGAATACCTCAAGAGACTGCCGAAACTTCTCGGAGCCAAAATTAAATTCATTCAGTGTTGCCAAGTTAAGCCGCGGCCAAGGACTCCGTGTCACGTTTCGCGAAATAGACTTAACCAATGCAAAAGCGACGTTTATACACAGTAATTATAAACAGCTTTTGCTTTTATCGAGTTCGGTGTTTGACGGTAATGAGTTCTTAACTTTCTTTCATCGTTTTTAAACTTGACAATCGAGAAATAACACTGTATTAAAATGAAAGAGAATCACGAGAATAATTCGTAATTATGTTGCAAATATCCCGCGTAACGATAGCAAAAAGGAAAAACCGCTCGCCTGCCCTGGATCAGAGCGTATAAACACAGCAACCAACCGTTTCCTTACCTTGGAATAACTACTATTAACATTCAAACTTCAAACAAACAGAAACAGTGGGGGCGAACCGCATTTTTTTTTTTATTGCTTAGATGGGTGGACGAGCTCACAGCCCACCTGGTGTTAAGTGGTTACTGGAGCCCATGGACATCTACAACGTAAATGCGCCACCCACCTTGAGATATAAGTTCTAAGATCTCAGTATAGTTACAACGGCTGCCCCACCCTTCAAACCGAAACGCATTACTGCTTCACCGCAGAAATAGGCAGGGCGGTGGTACCTACCCGCGCGGACTCACAAGAGTTCCTACCACCAGTAATTGCCTTACTATTGAAATTAGAAAACAGTCTGAATAATAATAATCACTGCTATAGGCCAATTAAGTAGAGACCGATATCGTTCGCTACTAGCAACATTTAAGACCGTTTGTTTATAAAAACCTAATTCGCCATTTTAATATTTACGAATCGTAAACTTTATTACTTTTTGAGATATGTATTTGCAAAAAACTAAACCCCCTTTTTTTTAGTTAATTTTTAATAACTTTTACAATTTTTGCAAGCGGAACTTCATTTTTTTCAAATCATCTAGATGCCATTCCGAATCGAATGACATCTCATTTATAATTTTCGGAGACTGCTGGAAAAAGTTGGTCCAAATGGCACTTGTTGACTAGTCTATATGTCTACGAATCAAAACCATATCTAATTCCTGAATAAGATTTATTTCAAGACGATTTCTCGAACAAAAAAATAAAATTGCCCGCTTTTCCAGCACCTTTTTTCACGTTATACTCATAGTATATATAATACTGAAGGAATAAGAAATATGAAGGAAAAGAATAATCTCCCGATAAAAAAGGGAAATTGATACGAACAACTCAATTTATGAGATTTTTTTACTTATTTCACCGTATCTAGATTGATTTGTTCGTAAATACGTAATACATATCAATCAGACTTCCGATTTATTTGTACTACCGAGGTTTTTGGAAAACTTATTTTTAATCACTACATAGTATTAAACAAAGTCGCTTTCTCTGTCCCTATATCCCTATGTATGCTTAAATCTTTAAAACTACGCAACGGATTTTGATGCGGTTTTTTTTAATAGATAGAGTGATTGAAGAGGAAGGTTTATATGTATAATAACATGCATTAAATAGTGAAGAAATACTGTTATCAATAATAAATTACAGTTCCCTAAGCGAAGCTAGGGCGGGTCGCTAGTATGAATTACAATGAAAACCTGACCCAATGATATACTTATCGTGGAAAACGACTTAAGTAATATTAAAACATTGTTTTGATTATTGTTTTAAATGATAAAATGTTGTTTTGATAAATATCAAAAAATTGAGTAGACGGCATAACGCCAGAGTATAAAAAGGGCGGTACTTGGATAGAGTCAGGAGCCCACTGAGTTTCTAGCTGGATCTTCTCAGTGGGTTGCGTTTCCGATCCGGTGGTAGATTCTGAAAAGCACTGCTCTTGCTAGGGTTCGTGTTAGCAACATCGTCAGGTTTGAGCCCCGTAAGCTCACCTACTAGTTAAGGTTAGTTGTTAAGAGTCAGGTCGGTCAGAACGAAACTGTCGGTTAACCCTGTCATTGTAAAAATGATTTGTTGGGAGTTTCAATAATTATTTTTCAAAAGATTTTATTCAGTTTTACTGCAACAAACTCAGTTCCACGGTATACGACAGAACTGTCGCTCAGCCATTATTGACCTACTGAGTTTCTCGCCGGATCTTCTCAGTGGGTCGCGATTCCGTTCGGTGGTAGATTTATAGAGCTTCAGCTCTTACTAAGGCAGATGTTAACAAACCTTCTCAGGCTGAGCGCCGTATGCTCTCGCTCATTAGCCGTGGTGAAGCCAAAATAGCCTCTCGAGCCTAACGGCAGTTAAGTAGGCAAAAAATGTATAATACACTATATGTAGGTAGAGGGCCCTTTTTGCTTAGATGAGTGATCGTGCTTCACTCCGAGGTGTTAAATGGATACCGGAGCTCGGAAATATCTTAACATGCCGTCTTCTACCTTGAAACATAAGATGGAAGTCTCAAACGTATTGATTACGGACCATCCCGTCTAGTGTTTATCTGTTGGCATCACGTTATCCGTACTCCGATCCAATTAACAGCGGATGACCCGTTTATCATCCGCCCGCCTATAGCATTTTTTTTACAAAACCAAAGTTTCAAATAGTTTATTATTTTCGTTCAACATTTTTTATAATTTCTCACTATACTAGTAGAAAATACTAGCCTACTTCAGTTGAGGAATTCAATGAGAAGCAACCGTTTTCAATTTCTCGAAGCGTTGAATTTATTCATCTCAACCGACGATGCTCTGTGTAGTGAAGGATCAATTGCGCTGGGGGTAAGTGTTAGCTATGCAAACTCCAATATTAACATCGCAGATGAAGGCTAACTTTGTGCTATTTTCTTCGATCTTCGCTGGTCGTAAACATGAAGACTACTTATGCAGTTTTGATGCTTTGCTGAATATGATATGTAGAACATGCATATCTTTGATACTTTTCCAATGGCCAAGTGGCTATGAGTTGACCTTAGAACGTGAGCGATGCATAAACCAAGAGACGGTCCTATTACCTAGGCGCCGCCGGTTTGACTAATAAATTTTTTATCAATGCGATCCTAGTGATATGAGAGATACTAACAATCCATTAACCACTATAAACCTACAGACAACAATCATAGCACACATTGCGGATGTCAAGAATACGGGTGCAGTTGTTGTGTTAATCATTTTGTAAGATTTAATACAATCCTCATAGTCGTTGAAAAAATTACAAGTCGATTCAAATTATTATATACGAGGCTATTGAAATAAAAAGGGGAATATTGGCACCACTCATCTATCAGGTTGGATCCTCTTATCGTAAAGGTGAAACTCCAAGTCAAACAAACAGCCAGAACTTAGCGGTAATTTTAGTCTGCGTACGAGACGGTAGTTAGCTACATATTTTAAGTGTCGACGTTAACACTTCATTAATCGGAAAAATTTACAAATTTTTTTTTAAATAAAAATAGTTGGCTTTCTTACCAAATTTATGTAGCAGAACATTAGTTAATATACTATTATGATTCTACTGCTACACGATACGACATTCCTACAAAATTAAATTTAATTCAAGCTTTTACAAATAACGTTAAAACGTTATATTTACGACCGATTAAAATAGAACGGGTTCTTCAATTGGAATGGTTATACAAACGACTACCATTTTGTTATACAATTAACCCAAAACGAATATAATATACAATACAAATACCCTCTAATTTATTTCTAGGACCCTATCCTTTTGCTTGGCTAATTTCGGTACAGTCACAATTTAATGGCAACTAACCCAACTTAACGCTTCTACAAATTTCGAATGCCCGAATAGAATTAAAGGATCACGTATATACGTTTCAAACGGCAAGGTCAAAGGTTCAGGCTGTGACGTAGGCAAGCTCTCCCTGAAGCCAGGCCTGTTAGTCAAGGTGATGATGCATAAACCTTTTAGTAATTTAAAAACCAAAATTTATTAATGAGTCTGAAATTCAGTTGTCCGCCCAACGCGTATTATCCGAAAATTCTGGTCACAGGCGGCTTTTCTTTGTTCGGCTCTACGGAAAGATGAGCGTTAAAATGAAAAATTAACGGGATACAAACTTTCCAAAATTACATACAGGTTCGTTCGATTTGACTTAAGTAATTGAGATTAATGAAGTAAATCTCCAGTTCGAAATGACTAAAACATAAAAAATTCCGATCATAATTCAATACGATAATTCTAATAAATAAATAATAAATGTAATTACCGCCTCATAGTACATATTTTTCTTTCACTTTTAACAGTATATAGGGCCGCTACATCAAGTGTTATTGTACTTAACTCTATATTCCTATTATCAATGGACAAAGGGAGCATTCCGCCCATTTTCATAAAAAAAAAACTTAAATAATCAGATATATATTATATAATTCAGCCATAACTTTTTCGGGAAAAACTAATCAATAATAAAAAAATACAATGCAAACGAAACTGCCAAATATTTCCATAAACGAATTCAAACAGAGCATTCATATTTTCATATATCAATATTGAATCTAAGAGAGTACCCATTTCGGTACGTATGAAAAGGTGCTCAAAAGGCAAAAGGTACATTGTACTCTGAATACTGAATTTTATTCAAATTCTATTAAGGTGGAGTAAAGCGCTTATGATACAATTCAGAATTGAAGAATATAATGAAAGAAACAAATATTCCCCGTTTTGAGTAAATCGAAGTCGAAAGCACAAAGAAAAATGGTTTTTTAATTGTAAAGAAATATTTTCTAATATCATTCAATGATTAAAACTACTATTACGGTCTAAGCTCGCGTTTTAATTGTTACTAGAGGTCCCGCAGTAGTCGAAATTCGACTATAATTAATTGGAATTGTAAGTTTGTACACTATAATGATTGTATTTTATACTTCTATAATCACAAATTTCGCCAAGACTACACTATAAAAAATATTAACAAAGACAAACAATATTTATCTATTCTCAATTTGACAACAGACGTCAAGAACAAAAGTTTGACAATAAATAGTATGCATGCGTGTGTGCGTCAAATACATGGTATGTAGTGTGTGTAATGTTTTCTTTATTGATTTAATGTATCTTTTATGCATTATTTTAAAAAAATATTAGCATTTTGCACTTCTTCTCTATATTCTCTATAAGTGTGGAAAATTTCATACTCCTCCGTCCGTGCAATTTTCTTAAAAAGGGATACAAAATTTTTTCTTCACGTATTAATATATAGATTATATTATTTCCGAAGTTTCCAATACTTTAGTTTTCGTGGTCAAAAATGACTAAGAGTTAGTTCTCATTTGCATGTAGCAGAAAAGCAATACTTTGTTATACGTCACCATGTTTTTCCTTTGTTGGATTTTTTATGATCAGTTGTTGACAAAAGACTGTTTATAATAAGGCAACTCACTCACTGTAGTAAATAGTACCTATGTATGTAATATTATTCGGTATTATTATGTACCTAATATACGTAAATGTTTATGTAGCCATCAGAACGCAAAAAAAACGACAGAACTTTATCGCTTTCCTTGACGGAAATGAAACTATTTGGTTAGTGACAAATAGAAACGATAGGCAGTTTAAGTCATATGCTATAAGACAAAGATATGGATACAAGCGGTACAAATCGATATTCATCGTAAATCGCGGCCATAAACTTTGAACCATATGGCCGAAATCACAATTGTATTGCATTACGACTGGTTCAACCTATCAACCTACGACTACTTAGCTGTAGCACTATCCAGAATAGTGGTACCTACCAGTTCTGCATCATAGTACATCCTACCATCAACAAATACGCTCAAAGTTTACCAGAAGAAAGTATTTAAATTAAAACAAATTAAATAAGAAGATGAAATGAAAAGGCTATACCTAGTCAGGTCATAAATTCTGTCACATGTTTAATGTAAAATAATTGAAACAAGTTTATTCATTATGTAACCATTCATATACCAAAACGAACTTAACAAAACATAGATTCTTATGACACTAAAGTTTATTCAAAATGACCTCCGTGATTTGGAATACAGGCCTTCAATCTGCGCGGCCAGTCGTCTATCGCAGCACGAACGAGGTCCATGTCAATATCAGCGGCTGCCTTAATCAAGGATATCTTGAGTGACTCCAAATTGGAATGAGGCTTTGAACACGCCTTTTCCTCCAAGTGTTGCCATATCTTGTAATCTAACGGATTCAAATCTGGACTGGAGGAGGGCCAGTCTTCGTGCCGGATGAAGTCGATTTCACGCGCCGCCAGCCAGTCTTGTGTGCTCTTCGCTCTATGAGCTGGCGCCGAATCTTATTGGAATACCCAGTGCCTGTTATTGAACATGGTATGAGAAACAGGTTCCACAAGGTTCGTCAGGACTGTAATTTGATACACAACTGCATTCGTTTTTACACCTTTCTCACAAAAATGTACCTCTGTTAAGCCCCAATAAGAAACTCCCAACCATACCATGAGCGAGGATGGAAAATGACCTCGTTGGACACGCGGAATACGGTTGCTCGCTTCTTCACTACTGTGTGCGTACACCTTATCATTTTGTTTGTTGTAGCTCTCTTCTACGGTAAAAATTTTTTCAACCGAAAAAAGAATTTCCCGATATATTTTTCCCGCGTACTGCTTCAACAAAGCGCGGCATCTCTTCAGTCTCAGGTCCATTAGACGAGCATTCAAACGATGTCCTGTTTTTCTTCGATATGCCCGAAGCCCTAAGTCTTCATTTAATACCCTTTTCACCGTGGTTCTGCTTAACCCCATCTGAAGGGCCAACAGTTTCTGCTTACGTTTGGGATTTCTTTGAATTCGCGCCTTCACAGCTTTTATCACTGCTGGAGTCCTAACAGACCGAGGGCAACCACTTCTTGACCGGTCATCTACACTAGAGTCTTCATTGTATCGTTTGATGGTACGATAAACGAATCTTTTGGTTATATTTAAAATTTTCAGTATGTTACAAATTTGAATTGGCGCGTAACCGCAACGATGCAACGCAATAACTGCAACACGGTCTTCTTTAAGCGTCCACTCCATATTTAAAAATGAGTAAAATTCTAAAAGTATACATTTTTATTTTCATGAACAATTCGAAATTCAAATTCAATAAACTTTTTTGTGGCCAGCATTCTAAAAGAAAAGTTTTTACTGTGTGACAATACTTATGACCTGACTAGTTATATTAATATCAATTTAAGACGCTCATTGTCGCTTTTATTCAAAAATGAAAAACAAACGTTACGCACAAATCAGATCACAATGGTATCGAATTAAATAATCCATTGTATTTGTATTATTGTTTTTCAAACGAAGTAGCTTCGGATATCGAAGGGCCGTCAGGAAAATTGAATTTATCTGAACAAAGACAAAATCCAATTGAATATCAGTTTTCAATTATTTTAAGAAATCAATATAAATAATGATAGCTAATCCGATACTTCTGGATATTTCACACTGACCTTCACCGCAATATATATATTTATTGGTTAGATAGGTTGATCGTGAATCTCATTTTTATATCAATATTTAGAATGCAATTCTTCTGTTTGTCACTGAATTCCTAAACGACTCGAGCGATATTCTTTGTTTGACGCGCTGATAAGTTCCTAAATATATAATACAATAAAACTAAAGTCTCTCAGGATAATTGTCCATTATTTTTACTAGTGCTCTATGTATATGGTATAATCAGCATGATGACCGCTGTTCGCCAAATCAGAACATAGGACTGTTTTGAGATGATGACCGCGGTTCGGCAAATCAGAACATAGGACTGTTTTGAGTTGTAGATAGGCATAACGGTGGTACATTTTATTGGTGTGATATTTTTATTAAACCATATTATTCTTTACTATGGTAGTTATATGTGAACATACAGGCATCTACTCTTTGCCATAAAAACTAATCTTTTTTGAAGCAATCAAAACACACGAAAACAGTAAAAAAGTGTTTAATTAGTGTTCAATAAATAACCAATAAATTTACTCAGAAAATATTGTGATATATCAATAATGAATATCACAGTACATTGGACTTCGACAAATGTAGTTAGTTTATTGAGCGGAATGATTGATTGGTTGCCTCCCTTGACTTCAGAAAGCTTCAACAGCCGAAAACTAGGGAAATAACGTTAATGACATACGACGAAAATGTACCAGTTCACTCAAAAATATGCTTGATATTGTTTTTTTTTCTGTTAAACACTTCGAACTTAAAACACTTCGGTTCCCTCTGTATTTTGTACCGCATGTTCCATGGGGAGTGCTCTGAGGAATTGTTCGAGATGATACCAACGTCTCGTTTTTACCATCGCGCCGCCCGCCACCGGAGTAGAGTTCATCCATACTACCTGGAGCCACTGCGGTCATCCACAGTGCGTTTCCAGAGATCTTTTTTGCCACTTACCATCCGGCTATGGTACGTGGCAAAAACTCTCCACGGTGTTTCCCGAGCGCTATGACATGTCCTTCTTCAAACGAGGCTTGTGGAGAGTATTAAGCGGTAGGCAGCGGCTTGGCTCTGCCCTTGGCATTGCTGAAGTCCATGGGCGACGGTAACCACTCACCATCAGGTGGGCCGTATGCTCGTCTGCCTAGAAAGGCAATAAAAAAAAAAAACTTACAAACACACAAGATAAGGTATATCCTTAAATACGTAAATAACCTGCGCAAAAAAAACAAAGTTCCTTTCATACATTCTAATTACAAACTTTTTTCAAAATAACTCTATTATGAATTTTAAAAAAAGCACATTTTTACTGTAAATATTACGTAATGCAAATTGTCGAACTGAACGAGCACACGGAGCGAATATCGACAAAAGTAACGACCGATCGTTAAGCTCCGAAAGCGCTCCTAAGTCGCTAATGAAGCTGTTGAAACAAAACAACCCACTCCAAGTCTGTGATTATGTTTCTAAACTTCTAAACATTTACAATGCTATTTTTATAAACGTGTTCCAAAAACTTAAGAGAACTTAAGACTCTTAACGTGAACTTCGTGAAATTCGAAACACGAAACGAAGCACCCAATGATAAAACAATGCATGAACTAAGGATGTAGTAATAATGATTTTAATTAAATTTTGAATCAACTATTTAATAATTGTAACATTTTTTATGTCAAGGAAAACTCCAATTACAATGCATGATATCTTGTAATAATAAATATGGCTCGTATTTGATTTTTTTCGTTGGTGACAAATAACAGAAGCAGGTAGTGGGGCGTCTTGTGAGCCCACACGGGTAAGTACGACAACTCTGCGTTTCGATCTGAGGGGCGGGGCAGCCGCTCTACACTGCGACTTAGATCCATTTCAAAGTGGGTAGGTGGACTTCAGTGACCATTTCACACGAGGTGGGTCGTGAGCTTGGCCACCCATAAAAATAATTTTAAAAAACCAGCTATTTCTCATAAGAACAGAACCTTCCGAGACTAGAGACCAAATTTCACCAAACCAAAAGACCAAACAAAAAAAAATCAAGTCATTAGTGACAGATTATAATTAAGGCAAATAAAATCCGACCCTCGACTATTTCATTCATGAAATCTAGAAAAAAAGAATTGAAACTCACAAATAGGACAAGGAACAGAATTGTACGAGAACTAAATAGCGACCTTCAAGAAATCGGAAAGTTTATTATTTAGTAATTAGCCATGAATATTCTTTAGTTGGTTAGTTGACTAATATTGTGTTTATTAAAATTAAAAGATTTAATGAAGATAATTTACTTAAAATAAGTGTCAATAAAATTATGACGCATGTGTACCAGTCCAGGTACCTGTATGTCAATATTCAACAGCATGGGCACAATGCCTAGCATAAAATTAAAAAGTTTATAATTTCCCTAATTCTTTCTTAATTTTGTTTCGGTTGATAGCTTTTACGTATTTATCATTAGATTTTTACGCCCTGTTAGCATGGTCTGGGAGACGGTTCAAAAATCATACCGAAAATATTCATTTAGAATATTATTAGAGTATTAATTATTCCTTAGTTCATAAGAGTATTCACCTAGAAGTTTAAATAATTTCTCCACTAATTTTTAATTCCAATGGTCGGCGAGCTGTTATTCAAAAAGATAAACAAAAATGTTATATCATATGTATTCGATCATCAAGCAAACTCTACTACTTTGATAAAGATGCAAGTTCTGAATATTCAACGGGCACACATAAAAGGTTCCTTTATGAAACACTGCTAGACTTCTCATATGCTATTACTGAAGACTTAAGGCAGGTAAGCCCGCGAACGACCCATCTTGTACACTTCAAAGTGAAAAGTAGTGTCGTAACATTATATCGCAATGGGACACTTTATAGCAAAATGAGGTTTAAGTTCCTACCTTTTACGTCTACTTCAGATTGAGTAGATTTAGCACACTATTACTTTAGTCAAGATAATAACCTCGTCAATGACCTTAGTATTAACTTAACGTGATAGTTATAATTGTTGTGTGTTTTTTCCCGTTTGTTTCAAACTATCGCATATCATTTTAATTCATTCCTCTTGATGTCAATATTTTAAATTTCTTGTATACTTTTTAAAATTGTAGAAACGATAAGTAATAGTAAAAAATATGGATACACTTAGTATTACAATGCTCCTGTAACAATAACAATGACGTATTTATTTTGAAATGATTGTCAAATTATTTTTACTAGTGGTCCCGCAGTAGTCGAAATTCGATTATAATTAATTGAATTTATAAGTTTCAACATTACTATGGTCCTATTGTTACAGATTTCGCCAAGACGTCTTAGACAAATGCTCGTAATATTAAAGATAAACAATATTAACATATTCTCAATTTGACTACACACTTTAAGCAATAACAAAATTTTGACAATTAACAAAGAGTATAAATGTGTGTGTGTCAAATAGATGGCAGTGTGTGTAATGTTTTCTTTATTGATTTAATGTATCTTTTATGCATTATTTAAAAAAAATATTAGCATTGTGCACTTCTTCTCTATATTCTGTATAAGTGTGGAAAATTTCATACTCTTTTTTTTTAATGCCCTTGTAGGCAGACGAGCATACGGCCCACCTGATGGTGAGTGGTTACCGTCGCCCATGGACTTCAGCAATGCCAGAGGCAGAGACAAGCCGCTGCCTACCTCCTCCGTCCGCGCAATTTTCGTAAAAAGGGATACAAAGTTTTTGCTTCACGTATTAATATATATAGATTGATGTTATTAAACCGCATACCTTAAACGAGGAAACGGCCAACAACGAGAGCCCGTCAACGTATGGACCGAGGACAGCATGCTCTCGTACTCGTAGCGACCTCCGCGTGGTCTCCGGATCTAGGAGATCATGCACCCGCTCGTTATATATCTCCATGTATGATACTTCCACCTGTTAAGGGAAAAGTAACTTTATTGCAAAAAGCAAATGATTGATTACTGCGTTAAATCACAATGTTTTACATCATTTCAGAAACTAACAAATATTCAAATTACTTAAAACATTATTTCTATATTATTTTTCTTACTAATAATCTCAACTAACAATAGAAAATATTGAAGACAAAACAAAGCTATTTTTGTTCTACTTAAACTACACGTGACCTAACTGCGAAAGGTCATTCCTCTATAATCATTTATAATTTAGTTTCTCGCCCACCAATGAGAAAGGATAAGCTCTTAAAAGCCTCAGGAGCCCGGGCTTTCTCCGCCCTCCTAACCTAATTGTTGGAAAAATTGTTCGTGATCTAGATTCCAAGATGCGGCAAATTACTACCAAAATATTGATGATGAAAAAGAAATAGTTTATCTTTTGTTTCCCTGCGTTTGAATAGATGTTTTCACACGACCAAATTAGGCGGAACACGGTTTTCCGCCTGTGTATAACGTATTGATTTTCTATAGGACTACCAGGGACTTTGTTTACATAAGTGTGAAACTTTTTGTTTTTACCTTGTACGTGAGAGTGGGCGGTGTCTGTTGTACAGCTATCCTCTCAAAGAGGGCGTCGCAAAGCCGAGGAATGATGCCGCCTTCGTCAGCCCCCGGGGAGCCCATCATAGTGTATGATTTTCCTGAACCTAAAACAAAAACGTTATTTGAATTTCTATAAAATTACATTCATAGCTTCATACCTACATTAAATAAAACGATTTAACAGAGCATTTAAAGCATCGACAATATCGAACATTCGTATAAACGAACTGTATAGAACAATAAATGGAATTTACTTATTTTTTCATCAATGTTAAAAATTCTGATTTGGATGTAGCGTTTGCGACTTTGCGTTATAAAGCAGCTTCTTATAATTAATAAGGCGAAACCACAAATTAACTATAAGAAACCAAAACTTTATAAAGCCTAAGACCAGCCCATATATATACATATATGAGTGGCTAATATCTTTTGATAACAAATAGCTGTAAACAATAGGACGGAGTACCGCGATAAAACGTTTCATTGTATTAAAAAGGTTTTTATAATAAAATTACTTAAGACAAATGTATTTTTTTTATTTTTCAATATTTAAATAACACTAATAATAATAACCGGCAGACTTCGTAGTGCCTCAATCGATAAATAAAAGACACATCAAGCGGACACATCAAAGGAAAAACAAAATTGTTTGTTTTTATATAATTCCGAGCTTTTTTATATTTTCTCACCTTTTAAACCTTCCCTGAACTTCCACGAATAATTCAAGACCAAAATTACCCAAATCGGTCCAGTCGTTCTCGAGTTTTAGCGAGACTAACGAACAGCAACTTATTTTTAGAAATATAGATAGATAGATAGATTACAGAAGAAAAACGATTTACGCTCATAATTTATGGCTTGTGTGCTTTTTGACAGTGTAGCTTTATACTGAAAGTCATCGTTTTTAGGTTAAACAAAGTTTCTTATAGCATATCGCAAACATTAAATTTCTAAAGAACCATATACTAGTCAAGGATAGCTAAGGATATCTTATTTGTTTTACATTTTTTTTTCTTCTGAAAACGAAACTAGTTTCCTAGAGAAAGGAAACAACATTAATTGTTATCATTATAAAACAAAATCAAACAACTGACACGCAAGACGAGTACAAGCACTGAAACGTGTAGAATTCTCGGGAAAAAAATATGACTACGAAATTATGATTGGAGCAAGGAAATACAATAGTAAGATCCCGCACAATTTTTCGCGTCGGTAAAGTGCCTTTTGTTCGTACGTTGTAACAAATCACCAAAGCGGGCGTACTTTCCGAATTGGAAAATTCAATATCCAATGTAGAAAAATATATTGAAGCAACACGAGTAGAAACAGAACAATTTATAGTCAAATAGACTGATGTCAAAACGAAACCACCAGACGCTGACTCGTATAGAATATGTTTAAAATAATCTATCTATCTTACGTATCTATTCTATTCTATTTTGTAGCCAGAAAAAAATATACCAATAATTTTCGTCGACACGACGCAAGAGTTACGAAGTTGCATTTAAATTTTGCAACATTAGAAGTTCTTCAAAACTATTTATTTGAAAACTGTTTTGCTGGATCTGGATCCATCAAGCTTAACATAGAAGATTCATGTACCACAGGCCTAAATACCCCAGAAGTCAGTTCCTGATAAATATCAGTGTTTTTGATATAATTTAATCTAGGTGTAATTTGTTCTGTAACTATTCCAAAACCCAGAAATTAGAAGAAAATCCTAATTCATCTTTGGGGCCTTGGAATGTGAAACATAGATGGGTTCGTGATATTCTTATAAATTTTGACAAGTATTACTACTTACTTTTTGTAGTTACATACAATGATAATTAGTCAACTGCGCTGTTGTTTTGAATTATTTTTTTTCATTTTTTATATTTTATAATACTGAAAACGTGACTATTGCGTTAATGAAAGATGATCTGGGGTTGTTGGCAGCTATCCAATTTCGCCCATGGCGCGTAGGCTTCATAGTCAAGACAGTCATCAGTTGGAGAGGCACTCTGCGAATTGGCAGAGGGAGAACGGTTTCTGATAAATGACAACGGCTACAAAATGTATCAAATGCAATTCAATCAATTTAACGTGGGCAATATTTGTGAATTATTTGTGTTTGTATACCATTATTCGTTTCGTTTCGTTTTCCATAAGTTATGCTTTATAAATTTTGCCGATTTCTTTTTAGACAACGTCGGAAAATTCCTTCATGGAAAAAAGACATTTGCCTCAGATTTTTAATCCCGAAATAATTTCACTCGAATAGATCCGGTCGGCTTTACGCATTAAGCAACGAACTGTACAATCTTAGCTAAACTTTATTCTAACTATTAATTAATGAACACGAAATTATGTGAAGCGAAATATCGCGAAACGTTAGAAACAAGCATCCTTCGAGTTGCTCAACTTCACAGGCACTTTCAGACTTCGACTAATTAATGGCACTCGAGTATTCAGAAAATTTCCAGGATACGTGGCGTTCGCAAGCTTCGATCAAATTAATTTAACGAGCGTCTTCAGCAATTAACGCAAACTACATAGTACCGAGCGAACATCACTTAACGACCTGAGTGCTCGTTTGTTATTATCTATACTTAATATATAAATCTACAGTGGTTTTTACGGATGTTCCGTTATAACTACTGAACCATGCTTCCGATTGACTTGAAATTTGGTATCCATGTAGGAAATACATGTACTTAATGGATAGGCTAATATTTATATGAGTGTTGGACTCCCTACACTAGTTGCGGGGTCGTTAATGATGAGAATCTTTGTGGGGGTGGGAAATAATAATGTTAATTTTAAATGCCCAGCGAAGCGGACGGGTACAGCTAGTCTATACTAATATTATAAAGAGGAAAGATTTGTTTGTTTGTTTGTTTGTTTCGAATAGGCTCCGAAACTAATGGACCGATTTGTAAAATTCTTTTTCCATTAGAAGCCGGCATTGTCCCTGATGAACATAGGCTACTTTTTTTTTCTTTTTTTTATTATATTTTTTTGGTTTCATGTGTGTTTTAATGTTTCCGAAGCGAAGCGAGGGCGGGTCGCTAGTGTTTCAATAAAACTAACGAAACTAAAATCAAACTTTAATAAAGACCGTGTTCTTCATTTTATCGATTTTTTTATCTTTTAAAAACTTAAAATCAAAATTACAAAAAGTAATTTGTTGACTTTTGCCTTCGGCTCGTTAATTAAAGGGTGTCTGGTTATAACGTGCCTTGTAAATTGACAGACAAAAGACAGGCAAAACCTTCACAGGCTTGGAGGTACAGTATTTGTAAATGTCAAAAATTCTCACTACGAACAAATATCTTTCAATTTATGCAAATATTACTTTATCTTTGGTCGACCGAAATCAAAGCTTTTTTTCATACATTCCAAGATACTTTTATCTCTTTGTATTGAATTTTCTTTGAGAAATTCAATGAAACAAAAGAATCACTATTTCAATTCAGTACTGTTTTTTTTTATATACCTACTACTCATGAGTTTAATAAGTGAGGAAAAGGGCGTTGGCAGTGGTTTTTTTTAATACATATATCGTTTCTTCACTTCAAACTATGTTACGTAAATTGTTTAAATCTCCCCAATTGTTGGCCAATACACAATCACGGTCACGTTTCTTAGTTCCTTAGATACTATTGAGGAATTTGAAGCCTAGTTTGTAGCTGGTTCTTGACTTTTACAAAATCGGTGTAAAATAACAGATTTACGTAAT
The DNA here is from genome assembly GCF_030269925.1 of Bombyx mori. NCBI lineage: Eukaryota > Metazoa > Arthropoda > Insecta > Lepidoptera > Bombycidae > Bombyx > Bombyx mori. The sequence goes on from NC_085111.1 coordinate 15,152,103, forward strand.
TCATTGCTACGGCTCTACGTAAGCTTTGCGTTCCAGTAACTGGCACAAAGCTGGCACCTGCAGTTTTAGGTCACCCGGACGCGGTGTGCTCTAGGTTTCTTTGTTCCAGGCCGCACTACGTACTTTGTTAGCTTTGCTGCTACGTAGGCTCTCATTAGGAGAAATTGCTTCCTCGAATTTTTTCGCGCACGGCCAAAGCCAGCAATATTTATTAGAAGAAGAAAATTTACAAGCAGATTGTTTCAAGAATGAAAAATGTAAAAATATTTCTTTAAGAAACAGTAAAATTCAAGGGTAACTACTATGTACACAACTGCATAAGAATATTTCTGGCTTTTTGAACCATGTAATGCTCGAGGCATTGCTACGCCGTAGATTTCAACTAAAAATTTAATCTATTCTATACAGCACTCAAAGTCAAAGACAATTTAAAAAAGAACATATCTAATGAAACTGTGTTTGAAAAGTTACGTAAAAAACATATTTTTGGAAGAATTTTGAAATAATTTAAATTTGAAATTTTACTTGCCTTCATTAGACTTTGAACAATCAATGAACTGGACTACTGAGTTTATAGTAACAAATGAGAATAGCATTTTAACTGTAAAACCATTGCTCATAAATATCGGAGTTATCATAAAGCAGTGTTTATTATCTACAAAGCAACTCTGCATCCAAATGTCAACAGGAAAAACATTTGCATAATGGCTCCATAAAAGTTATGCGAACTCGTGAATCTATATCTCGATAGTGGGCAATCAGAGAATCCTTTTACCATTAGAAAGTCAACACGCGACAATTTGAGTAATAAGTAAACTCCCAATAAGTAATGGTCTGATTTCTGCAAAGTAGTCTAGCTTTGGTATGATCTTACGGAATCGGATCTTTAGTTTTTGTGAGAACCGAGACTGATATTTCACGAAACCTTTAAAAATAGTTGTAGCATATATCCAAGAAAAACATATTTTTTGATAAAACAATTTAATTACAACCACGTTTGTTAATTGTTAATTCTACCTTATTCCATATCACACATGGCACGAATCCAAGTAGTACATATCAGCAGTTGCTTAAAACTACTCAACCATATCAATAATCTATAAGAAAAGAAATTATTTTTATTTCCTAGTTCGGCGACTATACATTACTTTTTGTATCCCACAATCGCATTTCACTAGTCGGCAACTCCTCAATTCGATTCAAGTCGATACTTATGTGAATCACCCAATAACGGGAAAATTTAGCCCGAAGATACACGAACATTTTATATCAAACTTTTATAACAGCATTTTATGAAAGAAATACTCCCAATAATGAGGTTATAAAATAAAATGACGGCTATTCCAGAAAAATTCAGCAAGTAGAGTTTTCCACAATATGTTTCCAGTTAAAGTTCCAGTAACAATAAAAGTTTCTTTTGTGTATAAATTCACACACATCCAAATTCTCCGCGTTGGACATGTGTTGAACTTAAAAAATATTATTTTACTGATTGTAGACCATATATGTTGTGAATCCACACCAAAACGCACGAACGCTTATTTCTGTCGGGAAACTAACGTTTGAAGGGCAGACAAGACGTCATACAATGCCATGGAGACTTTGAAATCGTATCTCAATAAATACAAATAGGTGGATGGCAGGCATGGGAGGCAGCATTCCGTAATAAATCATTCACTTCTGAGAGTAGGCAGGTAGTATCTTAGCGATAGAGAGCGGCTTGGAGGTGCTCCCAGCTTTTATAACGTTTATGAACGACGGTAATCATTCACCATCAGGTAGGGCGCATGCTCTGCTGCTGCATACAAGGGAACAAATGTATGGTTTTGGAACATCAATGGGACATAATATGATAAGCACTCGATTTCCCTCGGACTTCCGTCTAAGGCGAGCACTGCTTTGTCACTGTGCTTTGAGGAGTTAATAATGATAATTTCCGAAACACTAGATTGTGGTGACTGTAGCAGTTCTTCTTTGGTCCAACTTGCCCTACTGCTCTCTGCTCAGCTATAAACGAATGAAGTCGTCGTGGCCTAAAGGATAAGACGTGTTCGAATCTCGCTGGTGGGTAAAAATTTTTCTAAGAATACGTACTCAACAAATGTTCACGATTGACTTCCACGGTGAAGGAATAACATCGTGCAATAAAAATCAAACCCGCAAAATTATAATTTGCGTAATTACTGGTGGTAGGACCTCTTGTGAGTCCGCATGGGTAGGTACCACCGCCCCGCCTATTTCTGCCGTGAAGCAGTAATGCGTTTCGGTTTGAAGGGTGGGGCAGCCGTTGTGACTATACTGTGACCTTAGAACTACTATATCTCAAGGTGTGAGGCGCATTTACGTTGTAGATGTCTATGGGCTCCAGTAACCACTTAACACCAGGTGGGCTGTGAGCTCGTCCACACATCTAAGCAATAAAAAAAAAAAGAATGAAGTTCTCGGCTTTCCAAAAACAGTTTCTTTTATTGCATAGTAGACAAAAAAGATTCAGGTTTTGGTCTACTTTTTAAATATAATGGTTGAAGCAAAATATTATAATTTTCAAGAACCGACTCTGATACGAACGTTAATAACAATAAACCAAAAACCAAAGTCGAAATTAATAACAATGAACCACAAAGAACGTGAGGTCCAGTGAGCATTCAAAGGAAATCGCAACAAATGATCTACAGTGTCATGATATTGATTACAGCACAATGAAATATATGTATCTATACCTCTTTTTTATACACAGTGTGCTCGGAAAACAGATGGGGCCTTTCACAAAGAGCGAAGTGACGTTTCTGGGTTAGCGGCCTGCGGGCAGAGCGTAGTGCTTTGACATTGTAAATAAAACAAGGCACACAAGGTTCGAAAGCATCAGATTCTTAATTCCTTTCAATTATATTTCAAAAATTGTGTAGTCATTAATTGTACTAACACAACAACATTTTGCTTAAATAGATACTAGACGATGACCGAGCTTTGCTCGTTTTTTTTTTTGATAACGCCTTCTTGGTTAGTTGCCCTCAATTAAAAAAAATAGTATTATTATTCGCCAATAGATGTCGGGAAGAGTTGATTATTGAAAACACGAATAAAACATTTTCTGAAAATAAATCGCAGCTAGATCGATTTATCGCCCCCGAAATCCCCTGTATACCTACTAAATTTTATGAAAATCTTTGGAGCCGTTTCCGAGATTCAGCTTATGTACATATCTATATATATATGTCGTGGATAACGACTTTAGTTGTCGTGGATAACGATTTTTAGTAATATTAAGACGGTGGTTTTGATTATTATTTTAAATGATGAAATGTTGTTTTGATAAATATCACAAAATGAAGGGTAGACTACGTAACGCCACAGTATAAAATGGCGGTACGTGGACAGAGTCGTGGCATTCCGTGTCAGACAGTAATTCCGTCCGTCTTAGTCAGTGAGTCTCTGTCAGTCAGTCAGTCGGTCAGTCGGTCTGTCGGTATGTGCAACGAAACTGTCGGTTTACCCTGTCATTGTGAAAGTTGTGTGTGTTGAGTTTCGATAATTATTATTCAAAAGGTTTTATTGACTTTTTATAAACTGTGTTCAATCAAATACGAGTGATGACGGAACCTACCGCTCAGCCATCCCTGACGTGCGCCGACATCAGAAGTGAGATCAGGACTCTACTCTCACTGGCGTGACGTGTTTGAACATGTTCGAAGTACAGCAAAAAAAACATGATGCAGATCAGAATACTAGTAGTGGTACGCCACAAGAGCGTGAATGCAGCGTGACCAGCACGTAAGTCGTGTAATAACGTCTCTGTTACCTCGATGGAAGATCTGAGCCACGAAGAAATCGTCACATTCTGGCTCATGTTGCCCAGTTTGACTGTCGACTTCATCACATGGCATTTACTAGCGGAAATACAACACGTAACAAGCTATTGCAAGAAATTAAGGCAAGTGCAAATCTGAAGTGAAACTTCGATCGCAATAATGGATCTGTCATGACGAGTGGGTAGTTCCGACACGAATCGTTTTTAAGCCAATGGCTACTGCTAGAGTTACATGGCATTAGTGCAGTAAACCAGGACATGAGACTGTGAATTGTCGCTGAAATTTTAGAATCTACTAGATTCAATACCAATAACACTACACGTTCGATGACTTCGGGCTCCAGCAAGCAAGCAAACAAGAAAGCAAGCAAGTTTCCGTGGGGAAGAAAAATTGACACATCTGAAGTCGTCGTGACCTGTAAGATAAGACGTCCGGTGCGTTCGTGTCTGGCGATGCGGCGGTGTTCGGGTTCCGCTGGCGGATGCAGGTTTTTCCGGTGAAGTGCGTGCTTGACAAGTGTTCGCGGTTGGCTTCCTCAGTGGGGGAGTAAACATCGTGTAGGAGAGGTGGAACCCGTAAAATTGTAGTTTGCGTGGTGGCTGGTAAGATTTGTTGCGGTTAGAAGTTTGCATGGTGGTAAAATGTCTTGTGAGTCTGCACAGGTAGCCGGAGGTGAGACTTCCGCGGTCGCGGCCCACCCAGTCCGCGAGAACCGGGCAGATCGCCTCGACGGTACGGAGGCCGGCCGACGGGTCCGCCAAACGACGAGACCACGCCTCCAGCACGGACTGCCGAGATTGGAGCCCCCGCGCTCCGGCTGCACTTGCGCTAGGGCGCGCCGCCTCGTAGGAGACTGTGAGGTATCCTTGAATGACTCTGACTGCGATCGCGCGCTGCCGGCGTCGCAGCACGGCGTCGTTCTCGTGGGTAAGGACGTGGCACCAGACGGGTGCTCCGTATAGTGCCATCGACCGCACGGGTACCGTCACCCTGCCTATTTCTGCCGTGAAGCAGTGGTGTATTTCGGTTTGAAGGGTGGGGCAGCGATTGTAACTATACTGAGACCTTAGAACTTCTATCTCAAGGTGTGTGGTGCGTTTGCGCTGTGGATGTCTATGGGTTCCAGTAGCCACTTAACACAAGGTGGGCTGTGAGCTCGTCCACACATTAAATCGAAGAGCGTAATCAAACGAAATTAGATACGAAGTTTAAAGGGCCGTTTTAAGTAGTTGCAGTATTGGATGGTGACCGTTACACATTGAAAGCTTTAAATTCAAAACGTACTTTCAAATACCCACATGATAGGCTAAGAAACATGCCAGCATGACACATACCAGTCGAGGTTGATGTAAATGATGATGATGAAGAGCAAGCTTAAATTGTGGTGAAAACTCGAGTAAGGATAGTCTATCGGCCGTATTGTGTTCGACCGTACCAGTAGCTATTACGTAGTCGTAGCCCGGTAGAAATCGGTGTCTCTTGAGGCAACTCAAGTAGTCCGTGGGTGCGCGGTGCGCGTTTGGCTCTGGCGGAGGTCGGGGTCTGTAAAGACCATCGTGTGTAGTCAGCGGGTGATGCACACGGGCGATCCACGCTGTGGATGCGCATCATGAGGGCAATTGCGATTGTTGGTCGGCTGGAGAGCCGTGGCGTTAGATATTTTTACTCGGAAGTTTTCTTTGATCTGAGTTCCTGTAAGCTATGCCTGATTTGTACAGAGTAAATTTGAAGTTTGATGAACGACTGTGGTACGTGCTCTGGCTGCTGAATAGTGAACTTTGTATACCCTATTGTTTGATTTGGTTAAAATGGTATTAAAACAGTTTAAAGCTTTGATGAATTTAAAGTTTCCGATAAGTCGTAAAGTGTAGTCAGGAGTGATCGAGCGGAACAAGTGTTCTCGTGGATGTTTTTGATTGTAGGTTAACCATCACACGAGGACATGTACAATCAGGAAGACCATGTCGCAATCAACACGTGATTGCTGCAGCCAATACGAGATATGGGACGCAAGCACAGTCTGTCGGCACTCGATGGGTCAACTATTCACCGGCCGAGCGGAGCGACGTGCCGGTAGCTGCGTAACAGCCTGGCCACGGGACATTCGCCGATGCGAATATTCGCGCGGTGCGAACGGCGAAGCGTCTAGCGACTAAAACAAGCGCATAGAAATGTACCTAACAAGCCACGCGCACCGGCGACCGGCGAAGCGACCGGCGAAATGTACCGAGCGAATCGCGCGATGCGGCGGGCGAGCAAAACAAATGCATGAATACGGACGGCGCGAGCCACGGAGTCGAGCGGTAGTCGCGGCGAATAGTACAGTGATTAAATGAGTTTAGTTGTTTTCGCCGCGAAAAATTAACGCCGAAATTTTTATATTTTTTATTTATTTTTTATTTTATATTTTTAAAGTCGTCGTGGCCTAACGGACGTCCGGTGCAATCGTGTTGAGCGATGCACCGGTGTTCGAATATCAGGCGGGTACCAATTTTTGTAATGAAATACGTACTCAACAAATGTTCACGATTGATTTCCACGGTGAAGGAATAACATCGTGTGATAAAAATGAAATCTTCAAAATAATAAATTGCGTAATTACTGGTGGTAGGACCTCTTGTGAGTCTACACGGGTGGGTACTACCACCCTGCCTATTTCTGCCGTGAAGTAGTAATGCGTTTCGGTTTGAAGGGTGAGGCAGCCATTATAACTATACTTGAGACCTTAGAACTTATATCTCAAGGTGGGTGGCGCATTTACGTTGTGGATGTCTATGGGCTCCAGTAACCACTTAACACAAGGTGGGCTGTGAGCTCGTCCACCCATCTAAGCAATAAAAAAATAAAATAGCTGAAATACTAGCTAGACCAGCTATTTGGAAGTCTAGCCACCCAAAGTATTTCTCGTACTTCTTGTGGAATTCTCCATCTATAGGTATACTCCGATTCTTATTCAAATCATGTACTTCACAATCTTTTCCAAATACCTATTATTTGGAACCAAAAAACTATTAATTTGTAAGCAATATCGAGATAATTTCGATATAGACATTTCGCTGTCGGACTTCCTTACTAGTCGCGGCGGCGAACGTGAGTACCCGTGGCCTGCAAACGGTGCTGCGCGAATGGTCGCCTCGCCCACCGCTTCGCTGTTCGCACCGCCGATCCCCGTGGCCAGGCCGTAATATCGGTATTTTTGGTAAATAAGAACAATCTGGTGAGTCGTATTATTTGTATTTGGATTCTGGTGCCGAATGCTCTCTTGTCAAGAAATCTATTAGTAGTAGCTTCATAATTCAGCAAGTTTATACGATGGTTCTCATAAAAGGTTTCTGTTGTTTTGACTCAAAACTGTACGGAACAAATCCTATGCGATGGTTTATTGCTTACCTATTGTATGTCATGTACTACCTGATAGTTGTTTTAATCGGTTCAGTGAGATTGAGCATTCAGCGAAATAGAACTCTTAAATCTAGTGTCCTTATTCGAAGCCCAGACTTGCGTTATTGATGACCATGCTCGCGATGAGCTCATGGAATTGTTCTTGACAAGAAGTGCTAGAAGCCGTACATCTTTTGAAGTGAAAACTTCTTTAGAATCGTTGTGATTTCAAACCAGATGCAACGAAAAAAAAAAAAAAACGACAGGTAAGAGACACAAATACAAAAATTTGTAGGATGAAGCCAGCAAAGAATGAGACAGAAATATACAACATACTATTTAATACAGCGCCATCTGTGAGATTTTTAATACTAACGTGTGTATGAAAGCTCTTGTAGTGAATTTTAATTTAGGATTATACGTAAAATTAAAATATCAATTCACAGAGGGCGCTACCTTACAATTATTTACTAATGACAAAATTTTACATTTACTTAAGACGTTTAGGATAATTGTATTTTAATTTTGGAAGGTTTCACTTCTACCACGTGTGAATTGCACACATTTTGTTTTTTTTATTGTTCTACCATAAGAATAACAGAGGCGAGCCCCTTCGAATTCTTAATAGTTCGCGTGCCATATCCCTAAAGGTTTTTACTTAAAATGATACTGAAAGTAAGAGATTAACTTTGACGAGACCAGAACATTGGAAAGTTAGTAAAATTGGATGTTGAATTTTGTTGAAATGAAGATAGATGGCTTTAACGTGTAATAGAACCTATGATTACATAAGGTTGCCTCTGTACTACTGACGAGACTGATCAGTGAGGTGAGAGTATCTCCATCGATTGGTACAGCGGAGACCTGGGTCTCAATGGAGACTATTGTTGTGTTGGTCTACTAATGACCTTGACTCTATATTGTGAAGTGATGTGTATTGATTTTATCATTTGTTTTAATGATAATTTGGGTGGCAATGTCACTAGCTGCGCCGGCAGCCAGGCCAGGAGCGTTCTATACGATTTTGTTGACACTAGTAATGTAGAAGATGTAGGATCAAATGACCACGATACAACTGACTGATTAAAGTAAGGATTTTGTTGTCCTATTTTGTGTGATTAGTACAGAACAGTATTCGGTGTCATTTATGACTGGTAATTGAACACATCGCTCGACTTAGGTGATGTGTTCGTTTTATTGCCGGATGGAGGCATTGCGATGTGTTTTATGGTTGAAGTGGGTACTGGATGGAAGTTCCACTTGCGTGCCGGATGGAGGCATTAGTGTTTTGTGTTGAAGTTGGGTACCGGATGGAGGTCCCACTTATTTGCCGGATGGAGGCAATAAGTAGTAAAGAGCTACTCGATGGAGGTGGCACTTGAATTGGGTTATCGTCAGTCGATATAGGTGGCATGAGTTACTCTCACTAGATGGAAGTAATTGTAACGATAGTATGTGGTTAATACAGAATACTGATGAAATACTGCTCAGATTGAGTTGTTTTGTAATAACTCTGGTTTCTAATGCTTATTGAGCATTAATGAAATTTTTCAGTTGTGTAGTGTATCACTAATAATTGGGTAATTGAGCTATCTACTCACACAGGTTAACATAGTCTGTTAAAGATCTTGTTGAGAGCTAACGTTATGGTTTGTAATGAAAGGAATCCCAATCCTCAATCGTGAATGTATCAGGATTGGCCGAGACGAAACCTGTTTGATATTGCAAAAGGTTGTTTTCCTTGCAGGAGCGTCACACAGGGACGTGTGACATGTCAGAATGGCCGTGTCGTGGATAACGACTTTAGTTGTCGTGGATAACGATTTTTAGTAATATTAAGACGGTGGTTTTGATTATTATTTTAAATGATGAAATGTTGTTTTGATAAATATCACAAAATGAAGGGTAGACTACGTAACGCCACAGTATAAAATGGCGGTACGTGGACAGAGTCGTGGCATTCCGTGTCAGACAGTAATTCCGTCCGTCTTAGTCAGTGAGTCTCTGTCAGTCAGTCAGTCGGTCAGTCGGTCTGTCGGTATGTGCAACGAAACTGTCGGTTTACCCTGTCATTGTGAAAGTTGTGTGTGTTGAGTTTCGATAATTATTATTCAAAAGGTTTTATTGACTTTTTATAAACTGTGTTCAATCAAATACGAGTGATGACGGAACCTACCGCTCAGCCATCCCTGACGTGCGCCGACATATATATTAATAAACAAGAATTGCTCGTTTAAAGGTATAAGATAACGTTCTCAAATGAAGTGAAGTTTGAAAGAGAATTCTAAAGCAAAATCAAATTTCAAATCCGTTTCTGTTTCGATTTATATTTGAACATAAAAATAAGTGACGTATGATTTTTCATGTCATAAAATCTTAAATTGAGTGAAATTTAAAGGATATCATTAAAAGATTGGTGGTCGCGGATTCTATCAGCTAAGGTCGAATTCATGAATATTTTTATTTAATAGTCTCAACGCGTCTTTTGATGCTCGGCAGAGACTTTATCGAAGTGTATTATCCTGTTCATCTCCATCTTTGCCAATGTCGCCCAGAGGCATCGTCGCAGTTTATACATACGAGTTCCGCTAGAAGAAGTCGCTTTTAAAAATTACAGTTTAATTAAAATAAACAGCTTTTCGTCCTCCTTTGTAAAAATGTTTAATGAACAAACGTCTTAAATTTATATTATATTTCATGCTGTTTTGATGACTGTATTATATAAAAAAACAAATCTAGTCTCAAATGTATTTTAATTTATTCAGGACTGACATTTACTTATAAATATGCATAATAAAAACGATGATACAATGCGAGATAAATAAAATATTACTACAATTTATTTTCTTCATATTTAGACATTTAATATACTTTGTAACTATATTCAGTTATGAAAACAAAAAATCAGTCTCAGCTGCTGCAAACTGCGAGCTGAACTTCAATTTCCTTGGATCAAACAGGGACCTATTCCCCGATAATCAATAACACAAACCTATAAATTCTATAATAATACTAGTTGAAATTTCATTAAGCAAATACTACCCGCGTTTTCCAAGTCTCGCATCGACTGTGGTCCGGTCCGGTTAGCGAATAGTTTTGAATATTAATTATTCATAGTTTTGATATGCGACGCCGAGCCCGACTAGTTTAGTGTTTTAAGACCGCGCTGCACGAGTATAATAAATTGCGAATTTATGTAAAAAAATAAAAATATATAGTTTAAAAAAAAAAAAAAAAACGCTTTATAGAAAATCCAACTAAAAAATAGAAAATAAATTTTAATAAATTTGAATTAAGAATAGTGTAAGTAAAAATGATTTTATTTTAAAACAGCGTGATATTGCGTTTTTAATATGGAATTGTCCTTAAAAATTATACCAAAGTTTGAGTTAATCCGACGTTTTGAAGGGGGTCAAAATCATGTTCAAAGATTCCGTTACATACTAATTTAAATAAGTCTGAAGCTAATAAAAGCGTATTAAAAAAAGGCATCGTTTTCCGATTTTTTACCAGTGTGTGACATTTATAATTGACGTAACAAGAGATTCTAATTACGATACGAATCTTAATGTTCAAAACGATGTTACTTTCCTATCATCTATACTCGTACATAAAGAGGCAACGCATAATAGTTAAGTACCATGTTGTTATTGGTTTTTTTTTAACCCGTCTTACTATTGTTTTGTAGTGTTTCGTAGACTAACACCGCTTCCCGATCCATTAACGAAGGGTTCGACGAGTGAATTAACCCATAGACATAGCCTACTGAATTTCTCGCCGAATCTTCTCAGTGGGTCGCATTTCCTATCCGGATGTAGATTCTGCGAAGCACTGCTCTTGCAGTGGGTCGCATTTCCTATCCGGTTGTAGATTCTGCGAAGCACTGCTCTTGCTAGGTTAGTGCTAGGCCAGTGTTAGCAACACTCCCGGTTTGAGCCCCGTGAGCTCACCTACACGTCAAGGAGAAGCTGAAATAGCCTCTCAAGGCTATCAGCATAGATAGAACGGGGAAAAAAACCCGCATGAAAACTGTAATTCAAAACAGGGGAATGATATCATGAAATCGCGAGAATAAACCTTAAAAGCAGTTTTAATAATTATCCTTTTGAATTGAACGTAAATATAGTGTAGAACAGAAATACAATTTGTATGTGTAATACTTCAGTATCACGACAGTATCAGTGGAGCGTAAAATGTTCACAAATGGACGCTTGAGAGTGTCAGGAAGCGCCTGCACTATTTCTCACACATATTAAACTTGCACATCTAACTGTGTTGTATTAAAATGAAATGGTTGTTGTTTGCAGTAAGTTCCTATACATATCTATGAAACAAAAGATAATAGTCGATCTAAATTATCATGTACATATAATAATTATGTAAGATAATCAATAATTTTAATTAAAATTTAGGTATATAGGATGAGACGCGCATGCAATTAATCACACAAAACATTTAATGGTAAACATAAAAATTCGGTTTGAAGGGTGGGGCAGTCGTTGTAACTATACTGAGATCTTAGAACTTATATCTCAAGGAGGGTGGCGGCATTTACGTTCTAGATGTCTATGGGTCCGGTAACTACTTAACATCAGGTAGGCTGCGAACTCGTCCGCCCACCTAGACAATATATAAAAAAAACAAAATATATGTACAAGAAGTACATATCTTTTAATGCCATGCCAACGAAATGCTTGAATCCGATTTAAATGCGATATTTCCAACAAAAAAATTGTGCTGTGAACACTTGGAGAAGATAGATATGTAATTAGGAATTGACGCTGCTGAAATTACTATTTGATAAGATAATAAATTCAGGAAACTTCAACGTAATACGGCTTTATTCCGGAACGAAATGCAATTTAAAAGGAAAATGATGGCATTAATTCCCAAGCGTTTAATTCGGCTAGGTAGAAGGGGTTCAAATCAAGAACTCTAGCTAATGCTATTGCTCTAAGCTTGGGCTTCGTTTTGTCTTAAAGGCATATCTAGTCCATCTGATGGTGTATATATATATATATTTTTTATAATTGTTCCTTTTTCCCCTGACGTTGTCAGAGCTCTTATAAAAGATTTTTGTTTTAATTATTTTTCATATTTATTTATTGTTTGCTTATTTTTTTTCATTTTACATTTTTATTTCCAAAGTAAGGGCATTTCTAATTTAAACAATAATTCCCCATGCTTACCAGGCCATATTATTCCTAATAAGGTGGAAGCATGAGTCAGGCTTCCCTATTTCGATGGTGTATAGTTACCGATACTCATGGACATCAGCAATATGAACAAGACGTGAACGTTATCTACCGAATACAGAATTTACACCATAGTTCCTATTAGTCTGCCATATTTTAGCAACGGCAACTTCTGTTTTATGTCGTTAGATTTATATTTCTTCATCAACATAGGAATAAATAAACTCAGTGGTCCACCTGATTTTAGAAGGCTAACAAGGCCCATAAACACAGCAACATATATACCTTCGCTAATCTTACGACTCAGGAAATTCTGTATATTTCAGTTGAATAAGTTTGACAACTAAGCTACTGTCTGCTAATCTTTTTCTAAGCCGTATCCTTTACACCGAATTTTTTTTTTACTGTTTAGATGGGTGGACGAGCTCACTGCCTCACGCCTGGTGTTAAGTGGTTACTGGAGCCCATAGACATCTACAACGTAAATGCGCCACCCACCTTGAGATATAAGTTCTAAGGTCTGAAGTATAGTTACAACGGCTGCCCCGCCCTTCAAACCGAAACACATTACTGCTTCACGGCAGAAATAGGCAGGGTGGTGGTACCTACCCGAGCGGACTCACCAGAGGTCCTATCACCAGTAATAATTGATGAGCATGATTGTGTCACATCAGGAATGGTCAGGACGGTGATAAGTACTAGAAGAGTATCCTAGAAATAATAAAACGCTCTGAGTTTCTAACTTGAACGACGTCACGCTTTTAAAGCCACAGACCTCGACGTCAACGTTTAAAATCAATTTCCCGGCAGACACCGCTCCCGAGCCTGCCAAGAATTACCAAGAAAACACTTGTAATTCGTTTTCAAAATCCATTATTTTGTAGATAAAAGCCAGTTTTCCCTTTTCTTGTAATTAAGCCCTGGAATCGAAGCATTACGAACTTCTCTGGCATATTGATGAAAATTTATTCAATTATTAATGAAGTTCAATTTTTATTTATTTGTTTTGTGACCTCATTTTGATATTGTTTTCATGCGCATTTATGTTGTACTCAAGCAGACGACGAGCTAAGGATTACAACACAACTGTCCTTGACATTAACAATGAAAATACATTGTTAGCATTGACTTCTCACTGTGTTTACACTTCACGCAAATTATGTAGGTACTATGAATTTCAGACCAATTAAACAACGGTCTATGCCCGCATTTAAGATATTTCCGAATCGAATCACATAACATAAAAATATACGCAATACATTTTATCCAAATAGTAACTTGCTCAAATTTATTTCTCGTTAAAATACATATTTGAAAGTAAGCAATAATGTTAGTACTTTGAGTTTTCAGTAAACGCTCATGTAAGCAATTACTTAATTAAATTACGACATAAATTAACCAAGCGATAGGTTCATTAAGAGAGTGCCTCGTGTTGCGTTCGTTATTTACTAGCTACGGAGAGACAAAATGGCTTACTCGTTGATGATACTACTATCTTCTTTTTTACGTGACATCAACGTTATAAAATATTAAGACAGTTAGCCAATTCTTTTTACATAAGGTTTCAAATGATTACCAGAATTCATAATACCTATAAAGAGAGTTCTGCTATAATGTGTTGCTTCCCAGGATCCCTCTAAAGTCAAACTTTAAGCATACACACAAACATTGACAAAACTAATGAGTATACTATTTCATTTAAATATTCAGCCACAAGCATTTTAATCGTTATCAATACCTAAAGAAGATGACATTAGAACCAACTCGTGACTTCGACTAATATAATATTACATCCATGGCAATATGTATTGGCATTTATAGGCAGCGGCTTGGCTCTGCCCCTGTCATTGCTGACGTCCATGAGCGACGGTGACCAGTTACCATCAGGTGGGCCGTATGATCGTCTGCCTACAAAGGCAATATTTTTTTTTTTTGCCTAAGCTTCAGCAACGCAACACGGTTGTTAAGTTGGTCGTAAGAACATTTCCCTTTCCTCAAAATAATTTATTAGTTCTTCATAATGACTATGTTTTCCATTGCTATTGATTCAGTGGCGAGTTCTGTATGGACAAACCAATGTTTTTGTTATGGAAATTTTAAAATGTACGAAGTTTATAAAATTTAATATATGTTGCACAAAGATGAGACTGTAGAGAATACATAGAATGGAGTATACTACTATTGTGTTGCAACAATGGCATATAAAAACACAGCTCACAAAATCTCGACATTAGAACAATAAAATTTTATATGTACATACAACCTTCAATAAATTTATTCATAGTTTTCTTTTTCTCTAACCATCTCGTCTGTAGCTTTAATTTAAATTATTATTTTATGTTATCCTGAAGTTGATCGCATTTTTACAATACATTAGAACATATTACAATAAGGAATGTACAATTTAAAAAGTTGATATTAATTATGGACATCTGACCCTCATGCTTCTAATGTCTACAATTATTTGACGTAGTAGTATTGCAATTGAATGACTAAAGATATAATTTCTCCATAGCACCAAGACCTATGAAGCCACCAAATCTAAATAGATAACGCCCATTGCATTCCAAGTCAAACAGAGAATATTTTACTAAATCATAATTTACCTAACAAACAGTCACGATCAACTTTCACGATAGAAGAATAGCTTCGCGTAAATAATATTGTATAATCCGACCAGATCTTTTTTATATTTACGTAAATACTGGCAGTCACTACACTAATACTGTGTCAATCGTTAGTAAAAAGAAATGAAATCGAAACGTTAATTAAGATAGGTCTCCAGAATATTAATTCGATCAATCAATACAAGTGACTAAGGAAAAAACATTCAAAGCTGGAAATCGTGAGAGACAAGTAAGTAATCACATTGAGGGACCGGACCAAAACCACAGGATCGATCAAATAACATTCGGGACAGTTCGGGTCTGATTCGGGGTCTTACCCAATGAACCGTGAAAAGGGAAATATTCGTGTGACGGCGATTGTGGTCAAATTGGGTAAATAAAATTAATCAATGACCCTCCGAAAATCAAAATTGACTTATGGGGGTTTTGTTTCAGACGAAATAAACCTATCTAACACATTTATACGATTCATTTTGCCTTCGTCAGTTTAGATTAATATGAATTTTTATGGGGACAACGAAGAATGGAAGTACAAAAGCGGTATAAGTAAATTCCTAATTCTTTAAAATTTATACCTAAATATGGCCTTCCGGTGAACTACTTCACGTTATTAGCTCGATCTTAGATAATGAACATGTTCAATATGAGGATTTAAAAATATCATGTCGCACGCTGATATTTCATGGTAATTTTATTTACTTTGTGACATTTATTCAGTATTCAGTAAATACTTCATATCCACTGGACCGTGAATTCGCCCTTTGCACTATATACGAACTGAATTACGATTTTATATTAAATTTTGTATACGGTCTCTCTCCATTAAACCTGTTTGCCTTTGTAATAAAACAATTAATGGAACCTACAGCGTGTAATGAAGACACCGTTTGTTACGCCAAAATTTTTGGGTCACATAAGTGATGGTTATGAACAAAAGACTAATTAAAGCAATTTAGTCATAATATGTTGATGGCTTGATGAACTCATTTTCTCAATTTTCATTGTAACGTATAAATAAAGTATTAAAGATTTTCGAGTGTTGGTAATATATTTGAAACTGGTGAAAACCGGTCACGCTCCGCTGCGACTATCGCTTAAGTATATTAACAATTTACCGTAGATTCCAAACTATCTCTTTCACACTATCGTTGCCCTGACAATTGAAAATTAATCAACTAAAACAATTGACTCGTACTCTAATGATGCTTCGTCACACATATGGCAATCGATTTTTTGAAGTTATACTTCTTTAGGCGCGTTATGAAAAATTGATGAGAGTGAAATTTTACGATGCGCGCGCACCGTGACACATAATTGACAGAATGAAGTTGCCCACTAAATCGCTCATTACAATACGACCGACGTAACTTGGCGAGTCTGAATATAGCCGCAGGTGAACTTTCGCGCATGTACACTCGTAAAAAAAGTGTTATTAGCATTCATTGTTTAGTAATATAAATGACAAAATTATTATTTAATATAATTCATACTAAATATTATTAAATTATTAACGTTAAATATTTATTATTAATTATTTAATATTAAAAAAAAAGGAATAAATTTAATAAATATAAAGTATAACTTCCGCGTACATAAGTACACGCACTCTTTTTATTTATTTATTCTAGTATCAGCATAGGTAAAAGTATATCACGTCGAAATTTCAGGAATGAGAATAATTTTAGTTAATACTTGTTATGGGGATTATTTTTTCAATAATTAGTTTGTTTGTAGAGACACAGTTTGAGTAGCGCATGCGGTTGTCCATCGCTTATTGTAGTCAATCGTACATAGCCCGCACGATACGTCAGACACTTGTGAGTACGGAGTAAAATCGGAATTAACTTGTTTTATTTATAAAGAGCAGGCTAGATAACTTGCAAACTGTACATTGTACATCAAGTTATTTATAATCGTCCTAATTCAAAAAGTGAATCTATTGAATTATTTTATTCGTGTCTACTTTATTACTCTACTACATAAGACCAGACAGGGACACGGTGGAGGTCACACTCGAGGTGTACACCGCATGGGATGGGAAGGCACCGAGCCCTCGTCGCACAAATCAGCATCGACCTGTCGCTGTGTAGCGATTATTCGTTGCCGGCGATATTTGATTTTTTCAAGTGTTTTCATCTTTCAGGAGAGGTTGGCGTGGTTTCAAAGAGAACAACCTTTACTTCGCAACAATCTCTCGCCGTTAATCCGGAGACTAGGATAGGGATTTCGTTCGAATCTTGACACCCTAAGTGTTGCCTGCTTCGGATAAGTTCTGCTTAATCCGAGGTTCGAACACGATTTGTTGAGTGATAGGGTGTTTTATTGATTCAACTGAGATATACATATCCCGCTTAGAGTCCCTAACGCCTTCCGGCGGAAATCTAACCATTTCCTCCAGATCAAAAAAACGTAATTTAGCACTCGCTTGTATTGTATTGCAATTTATCTAATTTTTTAATATATTTTTGGTACTTTAGAATAAATCCCGCCTTAATAGTGAAACAACATAAAATTAAAAGTAATCGATGAAGAATAAAGGAGAGTTTGTCTTATAAGAACAATCGAGGATATATTCAATACAAATAAACTAATCAAAACACCAGACACAAGAGTTCACATTTCTATCGTATTACAAGATAGAACAATCATATTACGCATATCTTATGCGTAGATTAGAACTGAATGATTGAATTCTTGTTTCTGAACGAGAGCCTACAAAAATTTGTTGAAAGACTAAAATGCTGTGTTCAGAATAATCAAGGCATCCTCGCCTATTAACCTTTTTGATACTTAAACAATTTAACTTTAAAAGTGTTCTAACAAAGTTCGTAATATGAAATCGTGAGAACGACCATAGTTTAGAAATTAAATAAACTTCATGTAGCTAAAGTTTTCACGAAATCAAACATAGCAACTAAATAGTATTTTGAGCAGTGTGTCTTTTTCTTGCAATTTCTGTATGTTCATCAGGATAGAATAGTAAAAAAATTAATCACACTGAAACTATTTCGTAATAACTGTAGTCAACAGTTGATGTTCGAATGATCTTTCGTAGATGGATAACGTTTTAAAAACTATCATAACTTGACGTCAAAATAAATTATAATACACAAAGAAAGGTTTCATATTCCAATCTGAGAAGAACACTTTTAATATGCACGTAGAACATATTCTTGCTCCCAGACCCAACACGTAGAAGTCGTCCGACATATCCCTTCAGCACTCACTGTACACGTGATAGAATTTTTAATAACATTTCGGGAAAGAAATGTTTGAAAACGGCCGGGCCGCGCCCTGATATGTAAGGCCTATTATTTTTATGTGTATTCACAGACGAATTCCGCGTTGAAAGGACAGCATGTCATAAATTAATCTACTCTCGGTAGTATCTCCATACTACCTGGAGCTACTGCGGTCATCCATAGTGCGTTTCCAGAGGTCTTTTTTGCCACGTACCATCCGGCTATGGAATGAGCTCCCCTCCACGGTTTTTCCCGAGCGCTATGACATGTCTTTCTTCAAACGAGGCTTGTGGAGAGTATTAAGCGGCAGGCAGCGGCTTGGCTCTGCCCCTGGCATTGCTGAAGTCCATGTGCGACGGTAACCACTCACCATCAGGTGGGCCGTATGCTCGTCTGCCTACAAGGGCACTAAAAAAAAATTTAAAATACACTCGCGGAAACACTAATTGTGTTATTCGTTATATGTGGCATGGTGGTGATGTTAGAACATGATGCGAGCATGCATTGTGATCGTTAGCACCGTCTTGCAATTCTAGTGCCCCAAAGTCACATAAGCGAACGGACCACCTAAATACAAGTCATTAGCGTCGCTTATGGACTCTAACAACGTCAGGGGCACAGTACCGCCTACCGCCTAAAATCCTTTGAAAGCTCGTTCGAAGGAGGACAAGTCGTAGCGCTGGGCCACACTCATATCATTCCGAACCCAGATATTGGACGCGGCAGAAATGATGACATGAACACGCTGTCGATGAAAACGCAGCGGTGAAAAGCAGTTACACGTCTTCTGCTATGAACCAACCATTTGCTTAATCTTTCAGCACTATCCTTATTTAAAATTGAACAAATAATCACTATAGATTCTAATAAAAATCGATACCGTAGTTGGCTGATACTAGTCAAATGTGATTGTTAAAAATGAAATTTCGGAAAAGACTAATGTAAGTTTGAAAACCTCATTTTTCCAAGTGAGCGGTGATATTTACGTTTTAACATCTATGGACCATTAGCCGAGAAGATATTACGAAACATTTTTCCATTTCCTGCTTTTTGGGCATGGGTGGACAAATGAATTAGCATTCACATATAATATATAGACGGTTACCGTATTGCCATCAATATGGTTACTGTTGCTCACATATTGTACATTTAAAATACAACAGCAGTTCATTCCTTTAAATTACCAATAAACAAATGGCCGTTATGAAGATTCCTTTACTATTCAGAAAAAAATACTGAAATTTTAAATTAAATACAAATCATGTTCGGTACAAACAAATAAAAAAAAAACAAACGAAAAAAAAAACTACAGACAAAAACATTCAGCAGAATAGAAGGCATTTATTCAGTTAGAAATAAATAAAATTTACGACTGCGAACGTTGAGGGATCGACTGAATGTACTAACTCGTAAGTTAGGAGCTCATTCAATATTCAATGCGAAGACTGAATAATGCAAAAAGCATTACACGGCTGCTTTCTCTTCGTGAATTCGTGAAAAGTTCTCTAACAAGAAAACTATTGGATCGGGAGGATACATCACACTTCCGTAATTTATAGTGTAGCGGCACTTTGGATGCACAAGATTTTTGCCGACTTATGTTAACATTATACGCAACGGGCATCCAGAGGTTCTTACGCCAAAATAATTCAGTAAGTGAAATTATATTTTTCACTGTCATGAAATTTCGACGTTTCAAACTAAAATTCTCACAAAAATACATTATATTTAAATATTTGTTTCACCTTCGCATATATATTTTTCTAATTTATTTATGTTTAAAATTTTAATGTATTATATATTTTTTACTACAATAAACAGTAACAGTAAAGTTTTACACGAGAATAAATTCTTTATTTTTGATAGGTATCTGTAAGATTACCTTTCTTAAAAACTATTTATCCACGTAGCGTATACACGTCTTACAAAGTTTCGCTTTTCTATTCGCAAAACGAACAATAATAATAGAAAACTTTCGTCGATTTCGAAGTTAAATTTGTTTTTCGTTAAACTTGGTTCTGAATATTATTATCTGGTATTTCAAAACAAATTTGTTTAGAAAACTTTATGAAGTTCAACCACAACAAAATGATTAAAGACTGGGTGACAAAAATCATACCACATTATGACTTGTAAATTGAAAAATATACAATCACTTACCTGTTTGTCCATACGCAAAGATACAAGCATTGTATCCATCGAATGCATTGTCCAAAATGTCTCTTCCAAGACATTCGAAAACTGTTTTCTGTGAGGCAAAGTGCGGTAACGCCGGGTCCAACGAGTAGAAACAGTGATCAAACGCGAAGGTCTTTGGTTGTTTTCTGAAACAAAAAAAAGAGCATTAGAGGGTTGTTTGTATCTTTAATCTGATAATTTTGGGATGCGTTAAGCAGCCGCTTGGCTATGTCCCAAGCATTTCGAACCTTCATGAGCCAGTATTTACCATTAGGTGGGCCGTACGCTCGTCTCTATTGTGAAAACCAAAGAAAATAGTTTTTGTTAAAGTGAAGAATTTTTTCATAGTACAATGAATGTGAAATAGGAAAAGAGCTAAGTAGTTTCAAGAAATGCGTGTATTTTTATAATAGAGGTATCGCGATGCCACAGCGAAGCGTGGACTCATTTCACTAGTAACTGATAAAATTTCATTTTAATTTGGACGGATTTCATTTTTGATATTAACAAATAAATTTAGTATAGATTTTTTTTTATAGCTTAGATGGGTGGATAAGCTCACAGCCCACCTGGTGTTAAGTGGTTACTGGAGCCCATGGACATCTACAACGTGAATGCGCCACCCACCTTGAGATATAAGTTCTAAGATCTCAGTATAGTTACAACGGCTGCCCCACCCTTCATACCGAAACGCATTACTGATTCACGGCAGAAATAGGCAGGGCGGTGGTACCTACCCGCGCGGACTCGCAAGAGGTCCTACCACCTACCTAGATGTAGCGAGAAATTATTTTCCTTCGGGAAAACTCGGATCTTTATCGGAATACGATGACACCCGAACTGTCGATGAACGACCGTATTAAATGAGTGACATTTTTATATCCATTATTAAGGAACTTTATTGTTTAGTGTCAAATATCAAAAGTAATAATGTCATTGTACTGAAGCTGTTTGCGAGAGCACAATAGTTACGAACTTTTCCGAAAAATTACGAAGGAAAATCTTTTCTCACTATATCTATAATATAAACATTCTTCGGATTTGACGTTGTTAAATGTTTCTGATTATATTTGAAATATATTTGTACAAGTTTATCCACGGAGCTGCGATCAAAGTTCAAGGATTTTAGAGGCAATTTCGATTCCGTTACACGTTCGTTAGTTTAAACTGCTCGTATAACTTTTAATTAATCTGGCAAGGGGACAGCGTCGTTTCTGAAGCTACTACACTAACATCACTACACACTAACATCAACACTCATTACCAGTGTCGGGGTGTAATCGTGGATAAAATAAGTTGCATAGTAGCTTTTGTTTTAAAGACGTCGTTATTTTATAATGCGTACTACCCGAAAACATGCCTATAACAACAACGGCCGTCTGGTGTAGTGGTAAGTGACATGGTCACTACACAAGGGGGTCGCGGGTTCGAATCCCGCCAAGGGAAGATATTTGTATGGTAAATATAAATGTCTTTTCCAGGGTTATGGATGTATATTAAATATATGTATGTGTATAATAAAAATCTTACATTTATTTCCGTTATCTGGTACCTGTAACACAAGTTCTTTACGAACTTATCACGGGACCAGTTAACGTGGCGTGATTGTTAGTAAATATTTATATTTATTTATTATAACATTACTGACGAGGCTTTCCGAGTCCAACGACTCCATCCAACCATACCCTCTGTACTCAAGGCAAGACGCCATTACATGAAGAAAACTCGACAAATTAAAAACAAAACGTCACTACCTATAACTATGTACGGATCTCAGACATTTCGCACGTGCCTCTTCTATACGTGACTTCATTGAAATAATGTCGAGAAACAAACAAATAGAAATAATAACTTTAGTTCAAAACATAATACTAAATTTTCAAGAATATACCATACATTCTTAGAAATTAACAATATCATACACATTTTATACAATTTAAAAACTATGTTACTTGTCATCCAGAAAGACGCGTGTGAATTTTCATGCAGATTGCCCTTTAATAAACATTTTAAAAAAGTTTCAAAACCATTAAGAAATTCACACTTCACTGCATCTGTAAAATCGCCGACACCAAATAGTTTCTTCTTTTTTTCATTGCTCTTGTAAGCAGACGAGCATGCGGCCCGCCTGATGGTGAGTGGTTACCGTCGCCCATGGACTTCAGCAATGCCAAGCCGCTGCCTACCGTTTAATACTACCGTTTACGTTTATGGGCACATGCAGGCCAAGTTACTAAAAGCGTGTTAAAAAGTATGATCGTAAAGGCATCAAGTTTCGCGTCCCCTACAAGTTAAACTTATCGTCCATGGTTACATTAAATAGGTCGTTGACTTTTATATTTACTATAAACCACCCTTCTCTTGTATTCCTCGGGACGGAGTCCCTGCTTTTGGCATGTTTTCAAGTAGCAATGAACCAAGCTCGATGACGTCATCGACTACAATTGATTCGTAAGGCTTTACTTTTTTTTCGCGAAAGAAAAAATAAACAGATCATGATCACCACTAAACGGAAAAGATTATCACATAGCGCCTTAACTTGATAACGGCACAATCTCATTATTTTTCCAAATTAACACTTTTTTATTTAAAATTATATCATTGCCTTTTTTTATGTTTGAGAGATTACTGGTGGCCCGGAGACCTCTCCAGTTTCACCAGGGCAGGTGGCCGAGCAAAGCCTCAGCCAGGAGTGAAAGTTGCTAACAGCTGCCCGAGCGCCTCCAAAGGAGACCTAACAACTCAAGGGCAGCTGCTTCGTGAATGAATCTACCACCGGATCGGAATCGCTCATATATATCGTTGTCTAATATCAACTAAATGATATTCATTCATTTAAGGGGTATTTCCCCATCATACGTAATTACTACACGCTTGCGTGTTATTTTGGTTATCAACTTATGGACACCATTAAAGCCACTAAGGCCGAAGCCGTGCCTTCACCGTCTGCCGATCCCATAAAATTCTATAGATACACAAAATTGTATCACAATTCCAATAAGCCTAAACGTAATTAATGACGTTTTTTACGTAATAACTGGTGGCAAATTGCGAAAGCCTGCACAGATCGGTACTATGATATGATTGTTAGTAACAATATTAATGTATAATTCTACAACAAATAAGAATTCAGGACTTTTACAGGTCACAATCAACAATCACAACATGATGCCTGGTCACCAAGAATATTAATTTTGTTTTAAATATACAATAGTCTCATCATAAAATATTTAGCACTCTTATACAATCAAAAGATACTAAAAGTTCCGCAAAAGAGTTATTAAGACAGTATCTAATAGCGGACGTAAAAAGCATGGAGAAAATGTCATCTTTTAGCGAAAGAATTCCGGAAGGGTATGCGATTTTATCCATAAAATAGATATTGGCCAACGTCCAAACAAAACACGGGGTCAAAGATAGACAATCTCGCAACCGTCAGAAACCGCACGTCAACGGTCCGAAACGAATTTCACAAAAGCAGAATTTCTAGCGGTTTTACGACATAAACTTCACAAAACCCGACGCTGTGCTGCGGTAATGTTGGCGATGTTATTATAATATAGAGCGCAATATATAAAGCTGATGTATCCAATTAAGCTGTTGCACGTTTGCATGTTACGAAATAGGTACTAAAGTTTAAGGTAGCGTAGGCACTCTGCTTGTTTTTAGATATACTGGTGGTACTGGTGGTGATACTGATGGTAGGACCTCTTGTGAGTCCGCACGGGTAGGTACCACCGCCCTTCCTATTTCTGCCGTAAAACAATAATGCGTTTCGGTTTGAAGGGTGGGGCAGCCGTCGTAACTATACTGAGACCTTAGAACTTATATCTCAAGGTGGGTGGCACATTTACGTTATAGATGTCTATGGGATCCAGTAACTATTTAACACTAGGTGGGCTGTGAGCTCGTCCACCCATCTAAGCTATAAAAAAAAGGCACATGAGCTCACGACTTGTCTATATACCTGGTTTGCCAGTCATTACCCATGAACAACGCCCGGTACCTTCAAATATTAAAACAAAATCTCGCATACTACCTATTGAAAAACCACCGAGCACCTTTGAATAACGTCCCTCATACTTTTTAAAAAGGAAGGCACGATCATGTGAAAAAAATAGCCGTATTCAACAATCCATAATAAAATAAATCTTGCAACGACGTTATAGCCAAGAAAACCATCCCTTTACGAAGACACAAAACTGACTAAGATCTTTATATTATAACATTATTATTTAACGGGTTCTTACCACGTGTCCTCGAGAAATCATCAAAGCTATACATCGTGGTAGGGAGCCCTTTAAACAACAGTATTCATAATTTAGATTTTAGAGGTCATGAAAATTTCAAACACTTCACTAAGATGTGATTAGTATCAGCGTAGACAAAATATCTATCTGTTCTAAGTCTTTGTAATATTTTATCTGAGTAAACAACATATCCTTAAGGCAAAGAAACTGTTAATACGCCGGGGAATAATTACATTAACACGATAAAGGGAAAAATTGTATGTATCCGAAAAATGAATTCTTAGATATAACCTGTAAATGTACCGTCGTCTAGGGAAAAGCAATTTCACGCGTCACGCATTTATTTGTCGACGACACTAGAATGACACGGTGTATTATACGTTAAAATACGTACCTAAGTAATACAAATAAGTTTTATATCATATTTCATGCGGGCTAAAATTTTTGTCATCTAGATTTTTTTACCTTGTAATTATTTACTATTTACGTAACATCTAAAATCTCCAAAATGTACTACTTACTTTTTCTGAACAGCTCTATTTTCGGGATACATTAATTTGCCATACTGCTTATTATTAGAATGGGTACGAAGAGGTTTTCATCTTGCTATCGTTACTCAAAGGACTTTTTACAGTTTTTGTATTATTTGTGGAAAATACCTTTACACGCTGCCTAAATCTATGAAAGAGTTCGTAGTTCAACTACTATGGTTTTTTCCTACCTATGCTGATAGGCTTGAGAGGCTATTTCAGCTTCGCCCTAACATGTAGGCGAGCCCACGGGGCTCAATCTGGAGTGTTGCTAACACTGGTCTTAGCAAGAGCAGTGGTTCGCAGAATCTACCACCGGATCGAAAACGCGACGCACTGAGAAGATCCGGCGAGAAAATCAGTGGGCTAAGCTATCGGGTGAATATTTATAATGAAGAAAAACAATGGATGGATTGGTTACTCTTGGCAGAGCAGTCGTGGCCATGTGGAATCCTTGTTTATTATACTTAGTCTTGACAGATATTCACCATAATTCAACGCCAAATACTGTGCCCCACAATTCTACCTCTACGACAATAGTCAAGTAGGAAATGATCGGCCGTTTAATTGAGGACGCCATTGATTTGATAACAGGATCCCCGGTATCATCACGACGATTGTTACGTTTCTGCGGTGAACGCATAGCCAATATAACCTCGTTAAACCGGAAAAGTAGTAATTACATTTAAAATTAATTTTCGTTTGACGATCTCTTACACACTCTAATGACGTAAACCATCAGTCTCTTTATAAACGTATACCTACTGGTGCTAGGGCATAATAGGAATGTACACGGATAGGGACCCTACCTTTTTTTTTTGTCAGGAGGAAATCGCCGGACCCCCACCCTCCACTGGGGATGGCGGGCGGGGTATGTCGGAGTCGGACCGACTAAAACCTCCTGTCGCTCAACAACCCACAAAGGGGGGAGAGTGACGCGTTTAGTACGGAGCACATCTCTCCCATCACCCTCCCCCAGGTACTCTACCTATAATGTTTTGTACGACGAAACATTTGTGCGTTACCCGTTTAAAAGGTGCGATAGCCGTTACACAATACAGTTGAGTCCAACCTCATGTTTCGAGAAGAGTGTTTCACGCCGTCATGTCTATAGGCTACAGGACCGTGGACCATGAGGTAGTTCATTGATATTTTAAATTAAATAGAAATAACACATGATACCAACCAAAATAAATAAGAAAAATATTTTTGGTTAGTCATGTTTTGCTTAAGCTCATTTTATAAGTGGACCTCCAGTTTTAAGCTTTTCTTATTACTACAAACATCGTCAAAGAACACGTAACATATATATTAATTTTAGGTTATATCTGAATCTTTGGAAAGACGGGAGTAAATCAAAACAAGCAGTAGGCTGTCTGCTTCTACTCAGTATCACAAACAAAGAGAAGTGGTTGTCTCACAATTCAGCATGCTTTAAATCTTTAGTAAATACTTCTACAAATTATCTTAAAACGAAACAAATTTTCAACACAAACTGAACGTGTGCCTAAAGACGACCTCGTTTCGAGTAATTCAATTTTGCTCCGGATCATGGCTTTTTCAATTAACCATTTTTTTAGCCCTTCCAAGAATCTTTCGATCGAGCGATCAGTCGTCGCTCCTCTCCAAGTAAGCATTGAAATCCAAATAAAAATGTTTGCTTCAATAACTCGACGAAAAGTCAACATTTTTCAAGAGCCAAGAAAAACTTCCTATAAAAATTTTCATCTTCTTCTCTGTATTCAAAAGATTTGAATACACCTTGCTTTATGAAGCCGAAGGAAGGATGAACCTTAACCCTTTCTCCCTGTACTAGTATTAAGCTGTCATTTGGGGAGATGCTCCTATCGTATTTATACCCTGCGATATTATACCCCTTCAAGTTGATCGTATCTCTAGCCTCTTGAACGTTAAAGTATTTTCTGTTTTTACTAACAAACTTTACGTTTTTATTTAAAAAAAAATGTATATTTCAAGATAAACCACTATTTCAGGTATTACTCAAATCCGCCTTCAAATCACTATACTTACTAATCCACATTATTTTCATTTCACTGAACAAAAACCATTATTTAATTACAGACTTTGAAATATGTGAATAGTTTTAACAGATTTTTGGAACGAAGTTCCTTATGGGACGATGCAGAGGGGTACCCTAACCGGGAAAAAACGTCCGTAACGTAAGATTTTTATTAGTAATGCACACAGTGTACGACTTAACTTTGTACTAACATACAAAAAATAACATTTTTTATTATACGTTTTTTTATAAATCATTGCGAATTAAATAAAGTTGATAACTTTGTAAAGTATTTTTTTTTTTTTATATCTATATATAAAAATGAATTGCTGTGCGTTAATCTCGCTAAAACTCGAGAACGGCTGAACCGATTTGGCTAATTTTGGTCTTGAATTATTTGTGGAAGTCCAGAGAAGGTTTAAAAGGTAGATAAATATGAAAATGCTAAGAATTAAATAAAAATAATAATTTTGTTTTTCCTTTGATGTCTCCCCCGTCGGACGGATTCCTTTTGTTTGTTTTAAGTTTATTTTATACAAAAGCTTAGGTATTTTATGTATCGATTGAAGCAGTACGAAGTTTGCCGGGTCAGCTAATTTATCAATAAAAAATCATTATAAAAAATATATACCTGAATAATTATTTTCTTTATATCTCGAATAGAACTTAAAATTAATATTTTTATAATAAGGAACTTCGTTCCTATCCGCTGTCCCACGACACCACACATCTTTTTTTCTTAATATTTATTCACTTACGTTATCTACGGGCCTTTTAAGAAGCGCGCCTAGGATCAACCCGATGTTAAGCGATTTCTCAGTTTATGCTCATCCTAACGTCCATGCCCCTCACATTAGAACGTTAAGTCGAAATCTCAACTACATTGAAATAACGCCTATATCCTATCCTTCAAACCCACGCATGACTACTTCCCGGCACAAAATTCACGGCTCACAATATTCGTTCTGTGTATATAATTGCTTATTTACTTCTTTCAAGCTCGAGATCCATTTTCGCATATATTTTTTTAGTTGCTTAGATGTGTGGACGAGCTCACAGCCCACCTGGTGTTAAGTGTTTACTGGAACCCATAGACATCTACAACGGAAATGCCGCCACCCACCTTGAGATATAACTTCAAAGGTCTCAGTATAGTTATAACGGCTGCCCCGCCCTTCAAACCGAAATGCATTACCGCTTCACGGCAGAAATAGGCAGGGCGGTGGTACCTACCCGTGCGGACTCACAAGAGGTCCTACCAGTAATTACGCAAATTATAATTTTACGGGTTTAATTTCTATTACACGATGTTATTCCTTCACCGTGGAAGTCAATCGTGGAGATTTCTTAAGTACGTATTATATAGTAATAAATGCATCCTTATCTTAGTCTCATAAAACCAAAACTTAATGAAGTGCAAACACTGTAAAGCAACATAAAGCACGACACAAAACAACAAGCTAAATAAACATCAGCTTTCTAATGATTATACGTCCGATTCGGGGACGAGGACGTGGGCAGATGTTATCCGCTCTGTTGTGACAAAACGAGAAATCTAACCATTCCAACTTGAATGTTGACAGATCACGTTCGTGGCGCCTTGTCGACGTAAAGCTTGAATTTCGTGTGCTGTCAGCACATTTAAGGTTTCTAACAAAATACATTGCTTTACATAATTCGAGGATTCTTTGAAGTAATAACAGACTGAACTATCATTAAACGTAAAACTAGTAGGGACGTAACAATCCGTAATATTATATTATTATGCTTTACTTTCATTTTGTTTGGACTATGGCAAGGTAATTTACATTTCTACGCCTCTGGAGTACTTTCGCTGCTCAACCCAGTTTAGAGGTGTTCTACTTAGAAGCCGAACGTTATTGTTATGATAATCAGATGTATACGAGTTGTTAAAAGTGTTTGCCAGCCACATAACCGAATAATACAAAACATATCCGAACCAAGTACATTGGAATATGTACACGATATACTTTTAGATAACGATTATCAAGTGTTGAAAGATAAAACTAAAACCAACATCCAGTCTCTTCTAATTTATAAGCAGTTAAATATACAGGTAATTTTAAGTTGCTGCCAATAGACATTAGACTGATTTACTTTAAGGTAACTTGTAATTTTATTAATTTAATATTGAAAATAAAAAGGAAGTTATCTCTCGTCCTCTTCTCTTTTTAAAGTAATAACGGGTGATTTTCTGTTTGGTTTGTATGAGTATTGCCATTTCATTATGAAAAGATTTACAAATGAACAACGCTTACAAATCATTGAATTTTCCTGAATCATCTTCATCCCGGAAAATCATCCCATCATCGGGAATCATCCCGAAAAAAGCGCTGTTTAAAGCGGTTTATGATATGAAGGATTCATTGACCCCTACTTCATCAAAGATGATGATGAGAACAACGTTATTGTCGATGGTGATCCCTATCGTTCAATAATTTCCAACGTTTTGGTATCAACAAGACGTCGCCAAATATCATACAGCACAAGAAACGATGGACCTATTGCGCAACGAATTTGGTGAGCAAAACTAGAGATGTAGTTTTGGACCAAAGAATTGTCTGAAATCTGTCCGAAATATCAGCATCGACTCAAGCACAAGAAGAGAACATCACAAGTGTGCGCGCATCACCCTGTGTAAAGATCACAGGAAGCACAGGAAGGGTTTATTATGAAAATAATAAGTTTATTTATTAAAAAAATGTGTAATATTATTTACAACAGCGCTAAAAACTATTTTAGGCATTACCATAGGAGTAAGAAGTTTGAAGGTTTAAGAAGTTTGGATATCGACGATGATAACTCTTTTCTAACTGATATTTGTTACAAATGCAGCCTAGGTATTAGAGACATTGGTACGGCCATTTTTGGAATAGACTTCCTTTAACAAATAATCTCTTTTAAGAATAAAGTCTAGGTATCGATAATACATTGAAAAAAAAAACCTGAATTCAATGCGGCTTGTTTATGCCCCTAACATAGGTGATGTACATACGCGACAGTAACCACACGCAATCGGATTCGTCGTATGCTCATCTGCATATAACGGTAAAGAAATAAGGACAGTTACATAATAAAACTACATAATATTAAACCTGTGCACATTGAACATATAAAATTACTTTGCTGCTAGTATTAAACAATGTAGTTTTTTTTCTTTAGAAAAAAACCTAATAATGTTGACGAGCAATCGCAAAACCAAGCACACTCGAAGCTCGGCTTCCTCTCGCTCGTCATCAGAGGTTTGCTGTACGTCATACCCACGGACAAACGGACCAAGTCATCACCTCACCGGTCACAAGCAATATGTTATAAAAAAAGTAATAACAACCCGACGAACTCCAATATCGAACCAACGCAACGGTAGGCGTCGAATATTGAAAGCTTCCGAGCTTGTTCGAGGTGAACACGACACGCGGGTCGGGTTCACCCTTTTATTAGGAACTGTGGTAGACGGGTGAGCGGATGACGTCAAGGTCCGGCGCCGCAGCGACTCGGAGCGCTACAATAATACTCAAATGGTAACGCTGCCGATTTGACGATTGTTTGTGAATAATTTTAATATTTTCATTACCTTCTTTATTATCTATATATGTAAAAATGAATTGCTGTTCGTTAGTCTCGCTAAAACAAGTTTTAAGTTTATTTTATACAAAAGTTTAGTTCTTTTATTTATCGATTGAGGCACTACGAAGTCTACCGTGTCAGCTAGTTGACCATAAAAAACTCAATAAGAACATTTAAAATACAGGTAGTTAAAAACAATGTTATGTACGTCTAAACTGTAACAAAGATAATACATTAAAATAGAATAATACAAATTTTATGAGACACCTACATAAGTCGGCGTTGCTCCGAAAACACGAAAAAGGCAATCGATATCAATACGGTGACTGATAACCATATTCAACAAGATGACATCATTCGATAACTTGTTTTGTAGACGAGGAACAAGTTGCCGTGAGGCGTGTTGGCTAAAATACAAAATATTTCTACCGGCTGATTGGCTTGCTACCTATGCGAAATATAATTCAAATGTTTTTTTTTGTTATACATTGCTAATTTTCTCTTGAAAAATGTCTTCTCTTGAAAAATCGCTGTATACATATTATATAGCGATTGTTATGAATACACCTGAATGAATATAATCAAATTTCGGAGTCATTTGGAAGGCAAATTCAAGTTGGCGTCCAAAATGCTGGGAGTCCTCAACAGAGCGAAACGGTACTTCACGCCTGGACAGACTTTTGCTTTTTAAAGCGCAAGTCCAGCCTCGCGTGGAGTACTGTTCCCATCTCTGGACCGGGGCTCCCCAATACCAGCTTCTTCAATTTGACTCCATACAAAAGAGGGCCGTTCGGATTGTCGATCATCCCATTCTCACGGATCGTTTGGAGCCTCTGGGTCTGCAAAGGAACTTCGGTTCCCTCTGTATTTTGTACCGTATGTTCCATGGGGAGTGCTCTGAGGAATTGCTTGACTACCATGTCGTTTTTACCATCAAACCGCCCGCCCACCGGAGTAGAGTTCATCCATACTACCTGGAGCCACTGCGTTCATCCACAGTGATTTTCCAGTGCGTTTCCAGAGATCTTTTTGCCACGTACCATCCAACTTTGGAATGAGCTCCCCTCCACGGTGTTATACGAGCGCTATGACATATCCTTCTTCAAACGAGGCTTGTAGAGAGTACTTAACGGTAGGCAGCGGCTTGGCTGTGCCCCTGGCATTGCTGAATTCCATGAGCGACAGTAACCACTCACTATCAGGTGGGCCGTATACTTGTCTGCCTACAAGGGCAATAAATAAAAAACCTTCCACAAAATTCGCTTTACTTTCCTATAAAACCAGTTATGATTCTCGTTTGCTCAGGAAAATGGAGAAGTCTGAATCTTGACAATTTCAATTTTAAATGTTTATGATATTATTTGAGTATTTTCCTTTGTACTTTTGATTTCTACATCCTCGATGTACCTTATATAATACTTATCAAATTATTTGAAAAGCTCAAAAATCAATTTAGAGCAACCCTAAACATTACAAAGTAGGATTACCAACCCAAAGGAAACGCCATCCAGATCCCGACATTTCCAAACATATAAAAAACTTCTGTCTTAAATTTAACACCTAAATTCTTAGCAGTCTCAGCCCTCAGTAGTTTACGTACTAAGAACATGTTAGTTATTATGTTAGTAAACCTAAGATTCTTCACAATATAGCACTCTGGTTCAAATGTCGCATTTCAATTAGTGAAGTAATTGTCGTAACATCACAACTCATGTCTTTTGTCAGCACTCAGCGATTAACTTTGATTGCGAGAATTTTTACTTTTGCGTAATCGAATTTAACATGGGTACAAAGTATATAAGGTAGCATTCACATTGCGATGATTATGGGCTCTTGTAACCTCCTTAACTTTTGGTGGGCCGGGCCGTGAGCTGGTTAAATTATGTACACAATAAATAAATAAAAAATCTCAAATGACTTGTTCTAATTTTACTTCGACGACGTCGTTTTTTTTCAGGCCTTTAGACCAGAACTAATAATTAAATAAATATTAATAGAATAGACGCTAGATCGTAAAGGCGATTATCAAACTACTCTTCATTTTAAAATTGTACAAGAATTTTTTTAAATGATTGTCAGTTAAAAAGAGCAGATGTAGAAATGAGGAAAATTAACGTCAAAATTACGTTTTTGTGACGTGCTAAATTAAATTAAACAATTCCGCCGGAATACCGTCTGCGAACCGTATTTGACCCGGCTCGTATCTAGAATTTTCGCCAGCATTGCAAAGGTTAGCCGATTTCACACAGCTAATTTTCATTCAGCAACATTATTTTTGTTAGTGTAATTTTCATTTCTGGAGAATACGCAAATTACAAAGTAGTCTCTAGAGATAATTTCTCTTCGATGGTTACTGGAAAATGTATTTCAATATTACCGTAACTTTATTTAATTAAAAGATGTAAGACATTCTTTCAGATTGTAAACGGGTGGAAGACTTGCCGCATACAATAATTAGTCTACTTTATATGAAAAATTAAAATAACCCAAGTCATCGTATTCAATTTTATTAAATCCTTTGAGGTATTTCGATTTATACTGTGGCTTTTTTTCAGCCAGAATGTTTAAGAGAAAATGCTAATGTACCGAAATTGTATAACGTTCTATACCCCAATTAAGTCACTTTCACACGAACGTATGTAGATTTAAACTAATACAAAAAGATTATTTCAAAACACAGTGAGTATTAAGAATATTAAACTTCCGTTTCTTTTTTTGTAAATACTATTATGTCTCCCATGTGGACAGCATCTGTTAAGAATCGTAGGTAATTTCACAACAACATGTGTGCGACTCTGAGTTCATGTCATTCATTTCCTAATTAAGTCCGTGGAATACATGAGAATAGTCAATGTTGGGATGGTTTCTCTGAAAAATATTAAATTTTTAGCGTGGGTCATTGACTTTCAAGTAGCACAGACAGATATTATCTGGACGAGATAATGACACTTGTTTTAAAAAGTTACTTCATTCAAAATTAACAATCCAAAGTTCAGAGATTATTAAGTTAAAAAGTCTGTAAAACCTGATAATTATGCTCATCTATAGTTCTAAAAGTCGACGTGTGTATGTATTAACGGACTCTAAACAGTTCGAATTTTGGCCGAGCGACAGATTCTGTGAAATTAAGTGGCGATCGAATTTGACTACTTGAGTGGGATATTATCATAAAAAAGATGAAATATTTCATAACGTCGTCGTTAATACAATACCGGCGTGCGATACAAATGAGACGGTAAGTTTTAAGCACACACACAAACACACACTCTTGGTTATAACTAATTATTTATATATTTAAATATGAAATGCAACGTTTTTATTTTCACAGTATCAACGGTGCTTTCACAAAAAGGTTTATTTGAATGATAGTTTGTTTTTAAATTGAAACACTAAAAATTAATACAAAATCAAAGAGGAAAATCCTTATTATTAATCTAAATGTTTGAGACAACAATTTGAATATCATTAACGAGGATTTTTAGAGAACTCAAATGAATTATCATAATGATAATTGTTTCAAGAACGAAACGAATTTTAAAGAAAATCTCGGTCATTGTGTTCTTGCGTAGAAATTATTAGTATTTATACTTTGAGGTACTACACTTTGGGCGGGGTGGGCTAGGATATAAATGGAATATTTTAATATACAAATAATAATATTGAATAATAATGAAATTGAAATTTCTAATTCATGTCTCGTGTCAGCACACTTGAATTGATTAATTGTCTCTCTGTGAGAGAAAGGTTTGAGAAAGCTGACAAAAATAAACGCATTTTAAAGTTCTTGTGTTACGCATTTGTTCTTTTAAATGAGACAAAACAAACATTACCCTTCTACAAACAAATGTAGTGGCCACAATCCATTTTAAAACACACCTAAAGCTTATGGGTTTTATTTTTTCAATTATCTCTTAATTTCTTTTCGTAGCCGTCAAACTGTCCTTATAAATTACGTTCAAGAGCCTATTTGCCTGAAAGCAATGAGAATAAACATGATATATACACGTACTAATTGTGCCTTAACGTCTTCAACTTAAAATTAACGGTTATTACGTTTCCAAAATTTTAATGTTTTTATTATAAATTTCAGTAGTTACTACGTGATTCATATTCAGCTTTATAATTACTTTTACAGTATTTTAATATACGTTACTTCCATATTTTTAACATAAAACAAAATTATGTGGATGTATTACTTGACACACATATTTGTAGTTTAAAAAATAAGCAAAAGATTTTTGAGCTGGATGAAAAATTTAATTAAAGCAATTGAGATTGAATCTCTGCTTCAATTTTAAAATAATAAACTGCCCCAAATAAAAACCAACTAACTAACTAGAAAATTCAAGAAGATAAGACGTAGTCTAATAATCCACATGTCAACCTAAAAAAAAACAGTTATCACTTTCACAAAACAATTTCGATTGGAACAAGACGCCTCGTCCCTGACACGGACAGTGTATAAACTAACAAACTTATCATTGCCCCGAATGAAAGTATTTCCAGACGAGATTACACAAGGTAATACCGAATGTTTATTCTGTACGTGTAATAAACGCGAACAGGACTGTGCGTAAGACATTTTCTGGAAATTGCCGCAAAACTCTATTATCATTCCGACAGAAAAGATACCCGAAACAAATTATGGCTCTGTTTATATCACGTACACAATCAAATGGATATAAATAGCGCAGTATAATATGGGTTTCTTTAGAGATTAAGATTTTTAAAAGCCATGAGGGGAATGGAAGATTGCTACCAAAATGTTAAAATCGTAAAATGGTTCGTGTTGGAACACAGTTCAGAACATAACAGAACCATAAAATCAGTATGATGATTGCCAATATGTTATGCATTTATTTTACCCACAAATATTATAGTAATGAAAAAGAAAATCTGTGTGCACGACTGTAGTTTACATTTAGTTAAAGGGAATATACCTACATTGTATAATAACTTAGTAAAATTAAACAAAATACCTTAAGCATTGTATTATAAAGTATAGTAAGTAGTATTTATTCTATTTCAAAGAAAAGCAAACATAACGCTCTGTCTAAGCTTGATTATATTTTAAATATAAATAACACCGATTATGAAAAAGTAGACGGTAAAAACCTCAACCTCATCCGCGCAAATTAATCGCATTTTATAAATTTTAAAATGAAAATCTCAAGTTAAAAGATCTCTCTCAAGATAAAAATTACTGATTCCCTGATTTTGGCTTGGCCTGAATGGTATGGTACGCTAGGTCCACCGGTGGGCCCCATGGCGATCAGCATGTTAAGCAGTGAATTCCAAAAGTTCAATTACATACGGACAGACACGTCGAATAGTCAAAATGGCGGGCAACTTTTAATTCTTTATAAGTTAAGTGCACTGAAGCCATTGTAGCTTAATTCAAATATTTCGTTCTATCTACGATATTCCACGAACTGCAACGAAAGCTACACAAAAGTGTACGCACGGCATACTGAAGTGTACCTAGTACGAATACGGTAATACCCCGAATTACGCTATCCCGTTTAACGCGAATTCAGACATTCGTATTTATTCTTTTTGAGGACCACGCGCATCAGTTCTCCCGCTCCGCCCTGTTTTTGTTCTTTTTACAATATGTTCGAACGTGACGTACGGTGGCTTCAGATCCATCGGCTGGTCGTAGGGCCATCGAGGCGATTCGCCCGGCCCTCGTGGATTGGGTGAATCGTGACAGAGGACGCCACACTTTCCGGCTCACGTAGATGCTCACTGGGCACGGTTGCTTCGGTGAGTTCCTGCACCGGATCGGAGCCGAGACGACGGCAGAGTGCCACCATTGTGGTTGTGACTTGGACACGGCGGAGCATACGCTCGTCGTCTGCCCCGCATGGGAGGGGTGGCGCCGTGAACTCGTCGCAAAAATAGGAAACGACTTGTCGTTGCCGAATGTGGGTATCGATGCTCGACTTCTGCGAGTGCACCATCTCGCAGAAGGAGGCGGTGGGGCGCGCGAGAGACACACAAGCCCGCCGCCGTCGAGCGGGAGGGCCAGGGAAGCGGATCTTGCCGAAGCCCTGGCCCTCTTTAAATGTTTCGGGTCCCCATCACATGTCGGTCTGGGGACCGGCGAGGGGGGGCCCGAAGAAGACGACGAGCAAGCTTCTCTGCGGGCATTTTACGCGTGAGCATCCGGGTGATGGAAGGTCCGCTATCCTCGACCCACGCTGCTTTTAATCCAGTGGGGTATTCCGTACAATAACCCACTCTAACCAGCGCCATCTAGGCGGGCTTCGGATAGCCTGCCAACCAAGAAGACTGGTGGTCGTGGAGCCGACGACTGCCAGTTCGGCACTAAACCCTTCACTTTCCCCCCTTTGCCTTTTCATGAGTTCTGTCTTATGCGAGGTTCGGACGTGGGTTGTTTGTTAAGCGACAGGAGGTTTTATTCAGTTCGACTCCGAAATGCCCCGCCGGAAGTCCGGCGATTTCCTCTTGATCAAAAAAGAAAATCGGTTGATGTTGCCAAACAATTATTTATAGAAGTAGATGATGATGACCTTCAAGAATTGGTGAATTCACTTGTGTGAATTCGTCAATTGCTAGCTATTCATTGTTGAATAGCTAGCAATTGACGAGCTTATATAATAGAAATTTATGAGCAAGACATTGAACAAAATGATTCGTTAGACCCAGTTGAATCAGAAAATTAAATGACAATTGAAAACTTAACGAAAGGCCTCAGTTCAATTTAAAAATGGTAACAAATATTTTAAAAATAATAAATTCCAGTAAAGAGCGCATTTCTAATAAAAAAAAATGTGTGCGTGTACTAGTGTACACACGTAAGAAGTGAAACTTGTTTATGGCCTTATTTTTCGAAAAATGATCTACATGCAACTTTCTAGAAATTGGTTAAATAAAGTTAAATTAGATAAAGTTTAAACAAAAGGATTTTATTATCATAGACATGAATACAAAAAAGTTAAATTAGATAAAGTTTAAACAAAAGGATTTTATTATCATAGACATGAATACAAAACAGATGGCGCGTAACGGAAAAAAGTGACGCGTAACCGAAAAATGTGACGGTAAATTTTTTTCCAACGCCGATAAGGAAGTTTCACTTCAAAAACAGAAGATAAAAAGTTCCTGAGGAATACTGTGAGGAGATTTTTCGTTGGGAAGAAGAAAAACTTGTCAGGCCTCATTGGTAGAATAACTTTGGTTCACATTGTTTTAAACATGTTTCTTAAAAATTATTGTTTATTTTAGACTTTGGTCCAAATTAAACACACTTTATATGTGTTTATATGCAAAGTTGGATTCCGACTTATGCGAATTCGAGATGTACGGTTCAACCTCTTGCGTAACGTCGAGATATTGCTGTAGGGAAGTGACTATCTCGAAAATGTAAATCTCACAATACCCAACTTTAATACGAGTGACGTCGTTTAGAGCCAAAAGAAACGACATTGTAAATTGATGTTTAGCTTGACCTTGTTAGTATTTTTGGTAACCTCACTTACTTCGATCTTTTGTCGCTACTTTTGATTGTTATTAATTTCCGGATACCGGATACGTTTGATACGTAGATTCTGCTATATAATTATAATCTGTTTTTTGTATTCCCAAATACTAGATATTACATTTATACTTTAGAATTTCATTACCATATTTTGCTTCAGTAGTGTGACTGTGCGGTGAATTTTGTAATTGGATACAAAATGAAGAGTGAGCATTGTTGAAATTAAGTTGTAATTGGTTTGGGATGAGAGACAAGCTATTTAGACTTATATTAATCTTCTGTGAAGTACATACCTGAAACAAAAGTAAACATATTGTTAATTGACTTTTTATTTTCCAGTTCTTCATTAACAAATAGAATATCAAATCACAATTGTTTTGTAATAACGGTTGAGCCTAGCAAATCCGAACCCATGTTTACTTTGTGGCAGAAATAGATATAATGGAAGATGAGAGGCAGTTACTGGTGAGAGCCCTTATTATACCCCATACAGATAGATACCATCCACGATCTTGTCAATTTCTACGGCGGAGTAATCATGCGTTCCAGTATAAAGGGTAGAACAGCCGTTATAAATACAGCTGAGACTTCGACGCCATGGCTTAGGGTGGGTCATGGTATTCAAGTTGGTCTATGGCTTCAGTAACCACTTTACACTACGTAGTCGATCAGTACGATTACACATTAACGCAATAAAACAAAACAAGAAAGTTAATCCAATAATCATATAGTGAAACCAATTTTTTATTCTACCAATTTTAAGCGGTATAAAAAGTCTTTAAAATTAAAGCATTAGGAAATTTAAGAACCTTTAACACATCAAAACAGTCTCTATGTAAAACGTGCAAAGAACAAAGGGCATTCGTGACTCCAACGATTCATGCCACATTTCCAGTTGAAAACGGAAGTACCCGAGCTGCAATATCGAGCCGTGAATAATTAGATATGCAGATCAAATTGAATGTACTAAATGTTTTAGAAGAACATTTCTTAATACTATAATATCTGACTGTTCATTTTTAGCACAAAATTTACTAAATCTACTATTTCATTACTGGTGGTAGGACCTCTTGTGAGTCCGCGCGGTTGGGTACCACCGCCCTGCCTGTTTCTGTCGTGAAGCAGTAATGCGTTTCGGTTTGAAGGGCCGGGCAGCCGTTGTAACTATACTGAGATCTTAGAACTTATATCTCAAGGTGGGTGGTGCATTTGCGTTGTAGATGTCTATGGGCTCCAGTAACCACTTAACACCAGGTGGGCTGTGAGGTCGACCACCCATCTAAGGAATAAAAAAAAAGCTTGTATAACAATCCTACATCACTTCAACTACGCCTGAATAAAAACGTATACAAAAGCACTGCTACTCCGCAATTTCGTACAACAATCTCAGTCAAGTTGAAAAGAAAACAATTTCAATTGTCACAAAAACGGAAGTCGATGCAAACTCGACAGTTCAGAAAAATAGTAGGAGTCATCATCAAGGTATCGAACCGGTCGCCGTAGAGACGGAACGTAAACATCCATGACGTAGCTCTAAATCCCATCGTTTATCGATTCTGGTGCACCGACCTCGCGGAACGTCACCGTATTTAAGTAAACTATATAGTGGTCTCCCAACAGTCGAAACTCGACTATAATTAATAGAAATGATATGATTTTACATTATTATGATTCTATTGTCGAGGACTATACTTTTATAATCACAGATTTCGCCAAGGCTACGCTATAGACAAACAATTTTAATTTATTCTCAATTTGACCGCAGACTTTAAACAATAACAAAAGTTTGTCAATAAACAAAAGAGTATATATGCGTGTGTTTGTGTGTGTATGTAAAGTTTTGTTTTATTGGTTTAGTGTATTTTTATGCATAATTTTAAAAAAATAGCAATCTGCATCCTTCTCTATATTCTCTATAAGTGTGAGAAATTTCATACTCCTTCGTTCGCGCAATTTTTGTAAAAAGGGGTACACAAAGTTTTTGTTTCAAGTATTAATATATAGATATCAGAATTATTGATACCATATCTAATCGCGCAATTCTCTATATCGATACACAAAATTTCAATGAAGATTGATAAAAGAAAACTTTTAGAAATGGCGTCAATACCTTTTTTAATGCAATTACCGATGGCGGGGAAGGCCATTACGTCATGCTTCTTACAATAAGGGCACTATTGTGATCTTAAGAGTACAATGGGTTAGTTTGTGAATTGTAAGACAATTAGTACTTAATGTATTAAATTGGTCAAATTAAACGGAAGGCCATCCTAATGTACAACATGAACGAAATTACTCCATGAAAGGCCATGACGAGGTTGAATGCGTGTGTTCGCCAAAGATTAGACGTTTTGAATCGTGATTTATAATGTTTCCATGTTAATTTTCAACTACGTATTTTTTTTTGTTTTTACGACATTGTTCTAGTAAAATATGAATATATTTTAGTTAGATAAATTTTAAACATAATTTGAAAACATTTGTGTAATTTTATGTATTTTTGGTCTCTGCAATTCAGTTTTTTTTTCTGTGAAAATTATGCCTATTTTACTTTTTAACCGGCTTTCGATCACAATAAGGAAAAAGTTATCGATTCATAGCGTTTGCTTTTACATACTCCGCCGGCATTGAAGTGATTTTGTTTTTATATCTTGTTTTGATCGATGGAGTTTTGTTGTGATCGGTTAACTATTTATTACATTACTTTTCGATAGAGATGGTAAATTTAAGTAACTGTCACAACTAACAATAAGATTT
The DNA here is from genome assembly GCF_030269925.1 of Bombyx mori. Lineage (NCBI taxonomy): Eukaryota > Metazoa > Arthropoda > Insecta > Lepidoptera > Bombycidae > Bombyx > Bombyx mori. The sequence continues at coordinate 15,193,184 of NC_085111.1, forward strand.
ATTTGTAAATCGTTTGATTATTTTTAATTTTTTCAAGTCGGTACAAAATAATGGTTTCAAAGTAAGTTTAGTGATTTTAAAGTAGTCAACTCAATATGCCCTGTTATTTCTTCACTTACGTTCAATTTTAATTCCTAAAAATGTCATGAGTAATTTTTTTGAGTTTTAATTGTCTATTTGCAAGAAGTCATAACAATGCGTTGCTGTATTGCTGTATGGAAAAAGAATAAACTAAACATAGACAAATGTCTAAATTGAGAAAATCCGTTCATTAATTCTGGTCACTGCCAAGCGTTTACCAGAACCTACAGAAGTATAAACGGATACTGCGACTTGAGATTTGAGATAAAACTGTCAATTGTATTGTGTAAGGTAACAGCTAAAGAACTCGTAACGACTGTGTCATTGCTCGGCAGACAGACGCTCCGAATGTTGTTGTTTGAAACTTGCATATATACGTACACTTATCAGGGTTTCCTTTCAAATTTATTCTATTCTATCTTCACACGTATAACGGTGCAAACAAAAGACTGCTTTAAAGGTGCTACCAACCCGTGGGAAACACAACGAAGTTAACCACAAATAAATCTACATTATTATAATAGTATTTTTGTCGATAACAAATGTAAACTTTGATGATGTACCTAGTTCAAACGTTCGTACGTGACCAAACCTCGAAACGGCGAGACCCCTAAACTAATTCCGGGTTTAATCCTATTGCGAATCGATCGAGCCAATGTAAGGGAAGCGTTCAGACAGTAACCAAACTGATAGATGTTAATTTGCTTCGAAAGTCCCATTTATTGTACGAAGTCTGATGAAGATCGACATCTCATTTAAAGTCTCCGAGAGACGTGTTATTACGGAGTTTTGAGCCGAAAACTTCGCAACGGGTGCATGAAAAATTCATGGGTTAACGACGATCTTTGTTGCTTGATCGAGATTAATATATTTGTCAATCAATTTCAATATTATTCTGGATATTAGCTTAATATTTCGTAACCTCGTTTCGAAAAGTATATAATTTGTTAAATAAGGAATCCACAACCAAACCCCTAAACAAAACGTTTCACAATCCAAATATCATTTCGGAAACGCATTAATCTATTTTTAAATACAACGCCTTATTATTCTTCAGGTACGATAGTACGCATAATAATAATAATAACATGCATTTTCGATATTTTCCCCTCGGTCAATGACTTGTGGGAATAGAAGGGAATAGGCGTATAATTTCATAATACTGTAAATGGGGGAGGGAGCAGCAGGGCGTGCCACATATATAACATTGACTTCGTGTCACAAACGAAAAAAGGGACTGCAATTTTGTTGAAAGGCATCATCGTTCAACTTTTCAAATGTTAGATTATTACTTTTTTTTAAGAAGAAAACGGTACTTAGTGTGGATTTTGACTATTGATTTGTATTACTAACTAGGTGAATCACGCGTAAGTTTTTAAATATCATTTGATTATATCGACGCTTGAAAGGCAAACGTGACTAAGCGACAATGCGTGAACTTTACAGTAGACTAATTTAAAGTTGAAATACCTCAAAAAAAAATATTTTAATGATTCTAGCTGTAGTATTGAAATGATTTTAATCGACCTAGAAATATATTTTTTTGCGCATCGAATTGGTTATTGCCTATCATTTATGTACAAAGCAGTAATTGTCGCTTAGTCACGTTTGCCTTTCAAGCGTCGATATGTACTTTTTTTTACCAGTAGCCTCGGAGGGGTTACTCCTGTTTCATCGGGTGGATAGGCGAGCTCGCGGGGCTCAGCCCGAAAGGCTTTGCTAACGTCTGCCCTATCAAGAGCAGGGCTTCGCTGAATTTAGAAACATCGCAACCCGCTAACGAGAAACTCAGTGGGTTGTGTCTGCAGATTAAGTTGCACGTCGCATTCGACGAATTCGACGAGAACGATGACGTGTGCTTAGAATGTCTAAAATCACTGAGAGTGGAATTTCGGATCCTCCCTCGGATCGAAAATTTAGGGTGACTGCGGCTGTGTGTTTCCCGGTCGTCTGGATCGGGTATATCTACCTATACCCTAATAGCCCTAATATATTGGATGCGTCTGGGTATGAAAAGTAATTTTAAGAGATCATTGCGAGACAAAAACAATCTTTCATAGTCGAAGCATTCTTACTCAGGGCATAAAAATGTTTTCGTTTGCGAAGTTTTTTCGAAATAAACACTGTTTTTGAAAATAAAAACCATAGGCACTACGATAGGTAAACACCATAATATCGTAATCTCCTTTCTAAATTGACTGCACAGGCAAACTTATGTCATTTAGTTTTATCGATGATCGAGATTATTTACAATCAATAAACAAATTAAATGAAATCTAAAACGATTTAACAATTCCCTTTTATGATAAAATAGAACAAAAACAACAAAACAAATATAGTAAAAAAACTTCGCTCAGTAAAACAGAAATATTTTCTGGGTGTGTCCCGGGAACTAATGAAAGACAAACACGCGAACCCCCGCCTTAATAGTACGAGCCGGAATATTATTAATTACAATAACATCACGAGGTATATAGCCGTGACTTCTGTTAGGGAGAAACTTATTGCTTCTAATATACTGGGTGTATTGTATTAACGACGTTATTAAATGCTTCTTAGGTTGAGTTATTAACATTATTAATACCGGGGCAGAAAGTACTGTGATCATTTAAGACTAAATTCACAGTTTTTTTTTTTTTTTTTTTTTTATTATTGAAGGATTACTGGTGGCCCGGAGGCCTTTCCAGTTTCACCAGGACAGGTGGGCGAGCAAAGGCTCAGCCAGGAGGGGTGGGATTTGCTAACAGCTGCCCGAGCGCCTCCGAAGGAGACCTAACAACTCAAGAGTAGCTGCTTCGCGAATGAATCTACTACCGGATCGGAATCGCGACCCGCTGAGAAAATCCGGCGAGAAACTCAGCGAGCTGATTCATGGGTTAGGTTGCACGGCGAACTCTTTGTCGAGTTCGACGAGTACGGTTACCGAGGTCCCTAAGCCTGCTCCTAGAGCTGAAGGCGTCTAGTGCAAAGGTTATTGGATCTGATGGATCCGTAAGGACGTGTCTAGGGCGTCGACGGTGACTGGCTCCTGCATGATCAGGATTCGGGGAGTAGTCAGCGGCGGCTACGATAAGGCGATTATCATGACGCATAGCCTTATCGAAGTACCGTTCCGACGCTGACTTCATGTATTTCTGTATAGATTCGAGGCCCAGGTCGTCGTGTAGGTCAACGTTCCTCACGAACCACGGAGCTCCGACGGCTAACCTGCAAAAGCGGGATTGTAGAGATTGAAGGGTGTCTATGTGTGTGCGGGCCGCGTGAGCGAACACCACACTCGCGTAAGTCATGACGGGCCTTATGCAAGTTTTGTAAAGTGTCACCTTGTTCCGAAGGGACATTTTACTCCGCTTACAGATCATGGGGTAGAGTCTACCGAGAATAAACGCGGCACGGTCACGGACTGATTTTATAAGCGGACGGAATGTCATTGATGCATCCAGGGTAACGCCCAGGTACTTGACCTTCCTGGCCCAGGGTATGGATTGACTAAAGAGAGTAATCGGGGGTGTGAGATTCCTCCTCCTAATACGGGAGGAAATCCGTGTGGAGCTTCCCCTCTGAAATAGCACCGCAGTACTTTTCGCTGGGTTGATGTCTATGCGCCATTTTCGGAACCACTGTCCTAGGGCTAGGGCTGCGCTCTGAAGCTTCTTCGCGATTAGGGACTTGTTTCTACTGGAATAGTAAACAGTCGTGTCGTCGGCGAATAAAGCTAAATGGGTCGGCGGCGACCGGGGAATATCGTTAACGAATAAGCTAAATAGGAGGGGTGAAAGGACAGAGCCTTGCGGGACTCCAGCTGTGAGAGGTCGTGGGGTGGAGCGGGTTCCCTCGACTCGATATCGAAAAGAGCGGTTCGACAAGAAGTCCCGTATGATGAGCACGAGACTATCTGGCACACCCATGTTGAATAGTTTGAAAATCAAACCGTTGTGCCAGACTTTGTCGAACGCTTTTGCGACGTCGAAGAAGAGAGCTCCCGTGTATAACGGTTTTGGTCGATTAAGCCCCACAAGAATGTGCTCCGTGAGGCGGTGCACCTGTTGAACGCATGAGTGATTTGTTTGGAATCCGAATTGTTCATCGATGAGAATGCCCTTGGATGAGACGAAGTCTCTGAGGCGTTTGTAGAGCAGACGCTCATACAGTTTGCCTAGAGACATGAGGAGGCTAATCGGGCGGTAGCTCATCGGATGATTTTTTGGTTTACCGGGTTTATGTATGCCGATAACGTCCGCTTCTTTCCACACCGCGGGAAAGATACAGTTCGCCATAGCGGCATTGAAAATAGATGCCAACATCACGATGAGTTGGACGGGTAGAAGTTTAATAACGCGGTTGGATATACCGTCGGAACCGGGAGCCTTGCGAGGACGTAGGTCTTTGATCAAGTCTTTAACTTCCATCGGGGTGACGGGTGGTAACGCATCCGAGGGTGGCAAGGAGACTCTGCGTTCTACCTCACTGTCTACTAATTCTACATGAACAGGGTCCACGGATTGAGTGCTGGGCGTGCACTGGGTTTGCAATGTATCGGCCAGCAACTCTGCTTTTTCGTCATCATCAAACGCCGCGAGTCGGCCTGAGGGGCCTACGAGGGGGGGCATAGTTACTACCGTATCCGATTTGAGACTACGAGCTAAGCGGTAGTAAGACCTTTGGGAGGGCGCGAGTCCTTCTAAGAAATCAGACCATCTGGCATCTCGGACTTCGGCGATGCGAGACTTTACGTCGCGTTGTAGGGCACGCATTCGAATACGATTTTCCGCGGTAGGATACCTGTCGTAGGCGCGTATCGAGGCGTTCTTAGCTCTAAGGAGTTCCCTAATATCATCGGACAATTTGAAGCGGTGAAGGAAATCCTCCGCTACAACTTGTTTCGATGATCTATCTAATGTTGAGGTGATGTGTGACGTTAAGATGTCTATGGCTTCAGCGGTATCCTGAGGAGACGGGGTAGAGTCCGGGTTAAACGGGAGCGATGGTGGATCAGATTCAGCCAGGCTGAAGCCCAGCGTGTGCCAATCCACCACAGTCCTCGTGACGGGAACGGAGTCGGGAGCGCGACCGAGCTTCATAACGACGGGACGGTGGTCTGAATCTAACTCTGAAACTACTTCGATCGAGTGTAAGCTCAGAGTTACGTTTTTTAATAACGCTATGTCGAGTATATCCGGGCGATGCGCGATATTTAGCGGGTAGTGAGTTGGTGTTAGCGGAGCGACGATATCGAAGGCGAGATCATCGACTAACGCGTCAAGCCGCCTGCCATTCGGGGTTGTGGTGTGTGAGTTCCACCTGATGTGTTTACAATTTAGGTCGCCCGCCAGAATGACAGAGCTCCCCATGCCGAGCAGCGCCTCGATATCACTGCTTCGAACGATCTTATCCGGTGGAAGATAAACTGACGCGATAACGATCGGCGCGTGTCCCGTCAGTGAGATTCGGCACATTGATGCTTCGATATTAGCGAGCGCGGGAGGATCGAGCGGGAAGTTTTATTTCTTGACCATTGGATAGATACCACAGTATTGCCTGTTTATACCGTGATCACATAGAGTAGTAGGGCAGCTCAATTACAAAACAAATGCCTTGGGCTCAACTCATACTAAGACACCCCAAACGAAGATTCCCAATATGAACCCATGGGAATCAGAGGCTGGTATAATAATAAATACTTATTACACGTTTAAATATATACACGAATGAAACCTACTGAGTTTCTCGCCAGAACTTCTCAGTGAGTCGCTATTCCGATCCAATGGTTGATTCTGCGAAGCACTGTTCCAGCCAGGGTTAGTGTTAGCAAATTCTCTCAGGTTGAACCTGAACTGAGCTCACCTCAACTACTCGTCCGCGCGTAACTGGACGCCCTTAGGCTACCAGCGAATAGGTAGGGAAACAAAACATAGTTTATTGTAAGGGAACTTTGCAACTTGTGTTAGGGGCCCTGATCTGGTCTGCTACTTCATAGAAATTAGAAAATAATACAGCTTGACAAGATGGTATTCTTTTTTGCTTAGATGGAGATCGGCTCACCTGAAGGGGTTACCGAAGCTCACATAATATTACGCACAATACAATGGGAATCCCGCATTCCACCTTGAGACATGACGTCTAGGTCGTAGTTATATAGTTGAACGGTTGCAATATCCTATCCGTGCCGAGTCACAATACGCCTTACCACCGGTATTACGCAATTTTTTTGTTTGCATATTTCATTTTAGTACATTTGATGGTGATTAATGAATGTTTTTTACTGGTGGTAGGACCTCTTGTGACCCCCTGCCTATTTCTGCCGTGAAGCAGTAATGCGTTTCGGTTTGAAGATTGGGGCAGCCGTTGAACTATACTTGAGACCTATATCTCAAGGTGGGTGGCGCATTTACGTTGTGGGTGTCTATGGGCTCCAGTAACCGCTTAGCACCAGTTGGACTGTGAGCTCGTTCACCTATGTAAGCAATAAAAATAATTGAAGAATAATAATAATAATAGCATCGCTTGATATGAGTACATCAGGTAGGTATAATTCGTTTGTTAAGGATGACAATATGTGACACATTCGAATGTGTCATTCAGATTAATTAATCTATATTCATCGATAATTTTCATTTTACAGTAATTAATTATCATACCTATCTAAATAGCCGAAGACCGCGCCGCTTACAATAAACCAGCAATTTAAAATAATGAATTGTGCAAACCTTCGTTCTTCGATAATGATCATACGTTAAATTTTCTAATTAACTATATTTTACAATAGGTAGATTTTATAATTGTCTGACCCTAATATCTTGAAAACATTACCATCTCAGCAGTATTTGGTTTATCGTGAATATAAAATGTTCCTCCGAGCGGAGAACTAGATCGTAAACATAATCTCACGTCGTGAAAGCACATATACTGTATATTTAATGTGTTATTTAACTACACATCTTCATATAAATACAAGATACAAACAAACTGGTTTTTTCACGGACCTCTTGTGAGTCCGCGCGGGTAGGTACCTCCACCCTGCCTATTTCTGCCGTGAAGCAGTAATGCGTTTCGGTTTGAAGGGTGGGGCAGCTGTTGTAACTATACTTGAGACCTTAGAGCTTATATCTCAATTTAGGTGGCGCATTTACATTGTAGATGTCTATGGGCTCCAGTATCCACTTAACATCTGGTGGGCTGTGAGCTCGGCCACCCATCAAAGCAATAAAAAAAAACAATTTTTAATTATACCAAAAATATAATGCCTAATAAAATTTAAACGAAACAGCTTTATTGTTCTGAAACTGAAATGAATATACCATATCCCCCTAACAGACCCCTATAACTCACGTTCCTAGTCGCAAAGGGTAGTGAAACAGACGTTCTGCGTGGGCGGTTTTAAATAAATAAGTAGAGTTCTGTACGACCTTCGCCATCTGCGGTCGTTCTAAAAATAATCCTCCGGGCAAAGCTCTGCTCGGTATATTTTACATAAGCTTCCCTAGAATTCCGGAATAATTAAACGGATATTCTTATGATTCATACGTATTGCGTTTTACGACTCCAAGGTAAAATTAAAGCTTAAAGTTACGTCTGCCGTTTCCCTAACGTAACCGAGGATTACTAACGTATGATTCGGGTTATAATTTGATGAAAATTGTAAGTATAATTCACGTTTGGATTCGTTTCGTTAGCAAAGCTGGCATTCAAATGTTTCGTTGAAAGCAAAAGTGACTTTTGTGAAAATCGTTACGAAAGGAAACCCGTTTTCCATTAGAATGGATCGACTTTCCGTACGAACCATTGTTAGGGCGGATCGTAGAAAATGCAAAAACGAATTGTACTGACCATTCATGACCCGTTTGAACGATCCCAAGAGGACCCGTTCCGCTCAGTCCTGTTCTCCTAGCACTTGGGAATTTCATTTGGAAACTGTACGTGATACCGCGTAGTAATGTTGTTCTTTCAAACGGCACACCATTTACCGAAGGCGACTACGTAAAAGTTATTTGGACAAATTTTCTAGAACAGTCCAGAAAGATTCTTAGAATCGAGATTGGCTTTTGGCAATGTTATATATATACGAGTACATTATGTGCCGTACATGGGCAGATGAGCTCATAGCCCAACTCATAATCAGGAACAATTATGGAGATATGTTCAATCTTAATTATACTGTTATAACGGCTGGTAGCCTTTAAAGTAGAATGCTTCGAACTGGGCATTGGGACAGGAAAGTTGCTGCCGTAGGATTCAAATAACGACATAATCTTATCAGCCAATACGAGTATAATAGGCTTCTTACTGTTACGTCAATTCACGCTTCATTAGATCCGCTTGATGGTGAGCCGGATGATGACGTAAAGTATGCACCCGACTTAAAAACGTGCCGTGGTGCGCTCACAAACTTTTTGACGGACATAATTACGCAAGTTGTCATTTAGATTCTTCTAGTTGTGGAACACGCATAGAGAATATTATTATTATTTTAACAAGAGTTGTCGAAAAAAAAAAACATTTTCAAATAACTAAAAGTATGCGATAAAATTTTATATTCAATGAAACAAAAAACTCCGTATATAGAATACTACAATATAAAGCGAAAAACAACATACATTACAATATAAATATAACTTTAATCCTAGTAAAGATATTTCAGCCGGGGACGAAAAGCAAAGAAATAAAAAATGTTTCTTTGTAATTTAAAAGCCACGTAAATGTATTTGTTATTATTTTCGCCTTTTAGCGTTTGTTAATTTTGAAGCAGTCGCGTTTTTTTTTGTTTCCTTTTAGTTTAATCTTTATTGAAAGAGTTTAAACCACCAACACTGGTAATCACTTAAGTGTAATCTTATAAATTTCGTATAATAATTTACTCTCTCTGGAGGCTTTTGCCAATGCAGCGTTACAATCTATCGAGTTCTTAAACTATTCAATCTAAGCTGTTTCATTTAATAACTTACTTTATTAATTTTTTTTTTATTGCTTAGATGGGTGGACGAGCTCACAGCCCACCTAGTGTTAAATGGTTACTGTAGCCCATAGACATCTACAACGTAAATGCGCCATCCACCTTGAGATATAAGTTCTAAAGTCTCAGTTCAGTTACAGCGGCTGCCCCACCCTTCAAAGTGAAACGCATTACTGCTTCACGGCAGAAATAGGCAGGGTGGTGGTACCTTTTTTTTTTTTTTTTTTTTTTATTGCTTAGATGGGTGGACGAGCTCACAGCCCACCTAGTGTTAAGTGGTTACTGTAGCCCATAGACATCTACAACGTAAATGCGCCATCCACCTTGAGATATAAGTTCTAAAGTCTCAGTTTAGTTACAACGGCTGCCCCACCCTTCAAAGTGAAACGCATTACTGCTTCACGGCAGAAATAGGCAGGGTGATGGTATCCGCGCGGACTCACGAGAGATCCTACCACCAGTAAGAATCATCATCAATAATCATGAATGTTATGAAATTCAATCACGTTACTATAGTCAAGAACAATAATACAACTTTTATCGGAGGGAAACATACTGTCCATAATACAACGCGGTTATCGTCAGGCAGAAGGGCGAGGAGAAATATCAAATGGCACACGGCTACTACAATGGAGTGACCTTCAACGAAAGTGACCGAGATGACGATGCGAAGCCACGCCGTAAGAACAATAACTCCGCCGCAATTGTTGTAGCACGTAGCGTGCAAATTAGTGATCACGTGCCGCTCACTCACGCCTTTGTATATTTTATGAATATGCAATTTCGAAAATTATATTTTAGTGTTAATTAGCAATTGAAAACTACGGGAATTATAATAAAATGGGTGTAGGTAAGCCTCAAAACTACATGTATATGAAAGAACGTATTTGACAAAATATGCGACATGTTCCCTTTTCGAAATTGCATATTCATCTGAACTAAGCGACAACTTAACAAATCACATTTGAGGGTTTTACTTATCTTAACTACGTTTACTAAGGATTGAGACCTTGGTTTTGTTTCCCTATCTATTCGCTGGTAAGGGTTTATTCTATCTACCCGCGGACGGGTAGGATTCGCGATCCACTGAGAAGGTCCAGCGAGAAACTCTGTGGCATAAACGCACAGGCAAATAATTTTGACGTACTGAAAAATATACTATAATAAAACTAACTACAAAAAAAATATATTTTGAACTGTGTATGTTTACGCTTATTAAATAGATTTACGTGTTATTCATAAACTAGCTTTTGCCCGCGACTTCGTCCGCGTGGAATAGTTACTTTGGGGTATATCTACATATAGCGTAAGCTCTCAAAAGGGAAAAATACCCCGATTTTGAAACATTCTTTATTGGTGCTCCGCTTGGTTCTATTGGTCCTATTTGGTCTTAGCGTGACCCTATAGCCTTCCTCAATAAATCAGCTATCTGACACTGAAAGAATTTTTCAAATCGGACCAGTAGTTTCTGAGATTAGCGCGTTCAAACAAACAAACTCTTCAACTTTATAAGTATAGATTAAAGTATAATTAATAGGATTTTTGCTGTTGCAGAATCGATAATACATAACCTGTATTTCGAGTTGTAAGATTTTTTATTTTTAGCAGAATGTATGCTAAGCCGGAGCCATCTAATAACTCGAAATCATGTCTCCGAGCGTAAGGTGATGAAAATATAGTTAACATAGAACATTGTGACACTAGATTGCGTTTGCAAAGTTTTAGTTCGTAGTGAACTTTGTTAATTTGAATTAAAATGTGAACATTTTCGATCGGTCCGTGCCCAAAACAGAATATCGCAGAGGTATCTTTGTGAGCAGGTGGTATTAAAAGACAAAAAGATGAAGAGAAAATTTGAATAGAAACGACTCTCGATTGAGATTTTTAAGCTCAGATTTCGTAAATATACAATAGCATCCTCTGAGAGTTTATTGCCTTCTATTTAATTTTAATAGACGACAATTAATGACCTCAAGACGTATATTGCGTAAAATTCGAATTAATTACCTGACTTCATAGTCAGGCCTTACCATGAATTAATGGGTCATTGAAATAAAAATACACCAAACCCTAACAATAAAACAACGGGTAACAATTGCGTAAAAGAAAATACATTATGGTGTCGCAATGAAAGTGTCTGCATAATCCATGAGTAGGTTCAATGACTCAGCTGCATTAGCGTGGGTAGGCCTGTTAGTGTTTCTACGTGTTCTGGAATTGTAATAAGAATAACAAATCATATTGCATTTTGTTTACACTCTATAAGTATTTGGAGATTGGATTATCAAACACTAAAACTATAAATGACACTTACTATAAAAGCAGCGAATAAAAAAAAATTGTTCATCGTTTTTCAGATAATGTAGTTAATACTAAGCCCGCCCTGGTCAAAATGACCATTATTAACTGAATTTAATAACAAATTCAAACATAAATATAAAAATTTTAATAATTTCAAACTACAAATACTCGTGTGCATATTATATTTTTTTACTGATAAATTTGACCGAGCGCTGTAGATAGGGACACAAGAACTGTCAGTAGGCTTAGTGTTAATATTACTATTATTCATTGTAACAGTACATCTAACACAAGAATAATTCTTGTTAAGCTTCATTGCGGTAGGAAACGCGGGAGCGAAATCAGAACCACGCAAATACATTTACGCTCGCTAACGTAAGCGGCCCCGTACGAATACTGTATTATGTACATAGCTACTTACTAGTGTATATTACTTAGGTAAACTATTAAATAAGCTATCTACATTTTCAGACATCTTTATTGATTAGGATGTTGAGCAATGATCGAAGTCGCATTAGAATAATGGCTAAATTACTTATTACAGAGCGTGTTTCGACACAAAAATTGTAAGAGATTTAATTTTGGAAAAATCTACTCTAAATTATTAAACTTTACCAAAAAAAAAACATTTCATATCTCTAAATACGACAAACTACAAATTTTTATTGCTTACATAATCAAACATCACGAGGGTCACACGAGACTTTTTAGAAATATAATATTTTAACATCACAAATCTATCTTTTTTATTGGATAGATGGGTGAACGAGCTCACGGAAATGCTTCTCATGCTAAATAGTTACCGAAGCCCATATACATCTTAAACATGGAACAGTGGCGGATTTACCCTAAGGCCCGGTAGGCCCGGGCCTAGAGCTGCCAGATTTAGGGGCGGCCCCAATCGTGTCCAAAAACTTATAACGTATGGCGGGCGGACTGCATTGCATGGTGCAATCTATACCGCATAAACCTAAAAAAAAATCCTAAATTTCTAAGTCTATTTAGAGATAAAAGTTGGCAATAAAGTAATTTCATTATGTAGTCTATATGGTGGATGCTGAGAAAGAGGCGGCTGATGGCTTGGGGCCTAGGGCGGCCGAGACTGCAAATCCGTCACTGAGCATGAATGTCGGTTCCCACTATGAGACGTGTGGCGAAGTCTCAGTTGAACAATATAAATTCTGTTAGTTTGTTAGACTCTTTTTAACTGGAACGCATGTCTGTTTCGCGGTAAAAATTAGTAGAAGATGCTTGTGGGCTTATAAGACCAGTAATTAAACAAATCTATGATTTTTGTAGGTTTGAGCTTCATTACACGATGTTAATAGTGTATCATGAATACGTGTTAGGTACGTATTTGCTTAGAGAAATTGGTATGTACCTTCAACACGAGAATGGTCGCTAGATAAATACAAGTACACCTGACGTTTTATGAAAGGCTAAAACGCCAAGCGTAGTTTCAGGACGTCATTTTCCATATAAAATTATTTTCCTTCTTGTTCAAAATATCAATTAAACAACTCCAAACATAAGATTACAAACTGCTTATGTCAACATTACGCGACGATTCAGTGTATCAACGAAGCATAAAATAATCGAAATAATCTACATCCAAAATCCAATCAGAGCGTGTATCGATTTGTGTATATTTGTGTACTGTGCTCTTGAAACAGATGACGTTCGGCATGTTTATAAACATCGGCTGTATCTGAAGAGCTCGTCACGTGTCGGAGGGGTAATGCCACATCCCTCCCGCCTATCGATTGCGCAGCGCCACCCACGTGCTCCGAGACAGTCTGTCTGCATGATTAACCGTTTGCCTATATTAAGAGTCGGTACAAACTTGCAGTAGCAGGATTTAAGACCCGCACACAGAAATTCTTAGAAGCCGTTGTACTCGTTTTTTTTACATAAATCTGACTGGTTTTGAGTCAGATCATCGCCAGTATGATTACTTTGTGGAATTCCGGTAAATAAAAATTATTATTTTTGTATTATTTCAAAGTGTGAGTGAACATTTTTATAACCTTTATTATTAGTACGATTATACGATGCAGATAATTAATTGTCATTGTTGTTTGTCGAAATCTGGATGATTTAAAGCATTCCACTGTAAATAGCACACATCATATCAATTTTCTGTTAATCTTTTTCCCTTACAGAGGGATCTTCTCAGAGGGTCGCGATTCCGATCCGGTGGTCTACCTATTCTATCTAATCTATTCCGCGAAGCACTGCTCTTGCTAGGGCTAGTGTTAGCAAATTCCCTTAGGTTGAGCTCGTGAGCTCACCTACCCGTCCGGGCGTAGCTGGAATAGCCCCTTAGGGTACCAGCGTACAGGTAGGGGGATTTTTTTTTTTTATATGCAAAGGTCGCCGGATCTATCCTCTGTTGTAGAACATAATAACGTACAATAAAAATGAAAACTTGATTACTCTTCAGTGTCATATACTTTTAATAATAATAATGATGATGATACAAATCGAAAGGGAAACCAGACTTCATCATTTCTGGTAACTAGGTAAACGGGTCAATAGCTTGACAGATGCTAAGACGTCACGTGGCTTGATTTACGTAATAAGCTTCACTTTCACTATTTTTAATGTGTTTAATAATTCATGAATTAAAATTGACGATGTTTGTTTAGGTGTTGGAATATAAAAACTTGCTGGAAACATCATTTAGAGAGGTGTTATTACAAAATTTTGGTTTCCTTTTCACGTGAGATACATTTCCCGATTCACTAGTTTCAAAATAAACAAATTGAGAATCTATGACATGTAAATAAAACGCATATTTATAATGCATTTAATGTAAAACATGGTAACAAAAAACTCGCGTATGTAGTGTAGTGTAATTTGTACACGAACTGAAATGACCTGATTATTGACCACTACAATTTCCATTAATACAACAGTGGAAAAACTAGGCGCATTCGATGTTGTTTCCCGAGCGCTATGACGTCATGTCCTTCTTCAAACGAGGCTTGTGGAGAGTATTAAGCGGTAGGCAGCGGCTTGGCTCTGCCCCTGGCATTGCTTAAGTCCATGGGCGACGGTAACCACTCACCATCAGGTGAGCCGTATGCTCGTCTGCCTACAAGGGCAATAAAAAAAAAAAGATCGCAATCAAATATTCCTAGTATTAATATGACCCAGTAAATGGTTTTTGCGCATCGCCCAATATGTTCTTCGTTTAATTAACTCCCATCCTACACTTCAAGTTTCCATATGAGCAGACTGAATGGCGTTCGTGATACATGTTTTCATTGGCACTGACTTAAAATGACCTCGTCAAGGTGAAACTTTTTCCTCGTCCGTTTTTCGTATTAAGCGAAAACCTTGGTAACTTTTAATGTGCCGAAGGACTTGTATCGCTGTGTCGAAAAAGAACAAGTTGCGAAAAACTAACGCTATGACTTGATTGTTGTTTATAGCAAAACATTTTGAAGGAAACGCATCAAACTTTTTACGCGAGTACAGTAACGATGAATGATTTTATTTTATTTCAGACAACAACATAGTATCATTGAAACATACTTAAAATTAACAAAACAATCAAATAAAAAAAAGATACATTTATTAAAAATAATTATCAGTTGAATACATTTCAAATATTCCATTCAACTGATACTTACTTCAAACCAACCATTATTATTATTATTATTTAGTCCGCAAGTGAACAATGGTACAAAATAATGTTGTTGGTATTTTTTTCAGACAAAAAATGTAATGAAAGACCTACCTTCTTCGTTATACTGTCTTAATATATATCAGATTAGTGTGTAATTTCCAACGCAGCCAATGAACAAAAAAAAACGCGAGATTAAACTGTTAGATTAGTTTTAATTATTCTGTTTGACCTAGTTATGTGTACCAAGTTCATCAGAATTGCCTTTTTCATTGTATTCCATGGATATTCCAACGTATTCCTATTTATTCTCGAAAGACATACTTCTGGTATAAAATAAAAGCATCAGCAACGTAATGTGATGCAAATCATTGAATTGGTTCCGACTAAATGATATCCTGACAAATTGCTCTTAATTCTCATAAGTTTCAATAACAAACAAAAAAACATTTCGAAATCGTCCTAATCAATATTAAAACCATATATTCACTTCAAAAGTTTTTCTTTTTTTTCTACCCCGCAATGTTTTCCTACATTTGGCCTCTGGTATATGAAAAGAGTAGCCTATCAAAAATTTCATCATGCGAAAGACGTAATTCCCTGGCGCGAGAGCTTTAATGGGCTTTGCGCTTGTGTGCCGACTTAACCTTACGCTCTGTTCGATTTGAAATTCGTTATGCATTACTCTGCGATTTGTTTATTTACAATGCTCCTTCGATTCGTATGAACGAGAACCGGTTGTTTCGTTTCATTGAAGGATTGCAGTGGTAGGACCGTCGTTATAACAACACAATTGAGACTTCAACCCCATGACTGAAGAGGTGTGCAGCAGAATTCATTTTATTGTTACGCCGGTAAGAGTAGCGCCATCTATCGCTGAATAGTCGAACGAGTATCGAAGGAGCTAGAACGCTCGGGAAGTACAACGCCATCTATTGTCAGATAGCGGAAACACAATACTCGGCTTGTGTGGAATATTCTCGATAATTCTAGGGATGTGGTATCTAGGGTGGGCTATAAAAGCGCTGCCGAGCTGGCACGCAGTCAGTTAGTAATCGGAACTACTCGAAGCGAATCAGCGAACGGATCACCTGAAGCGAAGCGGAGGAAGCGAACTGAGAATTTTTAAGTGTTTGTGAGTGTTTTAAGTGTTCTGAGTGTTGAATACAGTTTTAAGTTGTACTTTGGTGGAACATTTATTTATCCAGAACCCCAGCGCGTAATATTATTATGTATATGAGCTCTAATTAGGATTTACCAATAAATGGTGATGTGGTTTTGAAATAGTCGTGGCCTAAAGGATAAGACGTCGAGTGCATTCGTATCTAGCGATGCAACGGTGTTCGAATCCCGCAGGCTGGTACTAATTTTTCTAATGAAATACGTACTTGACAAATGTTCACGGTTGACTTCCACGGTGAAGGATTAACATCGTGTAATAAATCAAACCCGCAAAATTATCATTTGCGTAATTACTGGTGGTAGGATCTCTTGTGAGTCCACACGGGTAGATACCACAACCCTGCCTATTTCTACCGTGAAGCAGTAATGCGTTTCGGTTTGAACCCTGTAGTCTAGTCGACAAGTTAAAAATGGTGTTAATTCGACATACTACTGCTAAAATTATGTGGTTTAGCTCATTCGATTCGGAATAATGTCTAGACCATTGTGCTAAAAAATTGAATTAGCACATAAAAAATTCCAAAAGTTATTAACAATTAAACACCTTCAAAAAATAGCGTTTCGTTTATTGCTTATTGTCCGTAAACTATAAATATTTTCGAAATTTGAAAAAAAGATCCTTAAAGAGGAGGAAATTTAGTAAAAAAAAGTTCCAACTCCCGGAACTGTAGCTCCATTATTTATAATTTTAATTTAACGCTGAAAATAGCCCGCCGCGCGCCATTGTTAGGTTGCGCGCACGGCCTCGAAAGCGAGTACGTCACTTAAAAAATTTTTTTTCAAGTACTTAGAGTTAATTGAAAAATCTAAAAAAATTATTGCATAATCTAAACACTTTAAAAAATTTATTCCCGTTGGAATTTTTTATAAAAACATTTTTTTCAATATTCTAGACGATTGTTAATTAAGAATTTTTTTTCCAATTTCCATCATCCTTCTAAACTAAAAAAAATGTTTAAATAATTACCTTAAAATTATTTCGCTTCGTGGACCTCTTCTTATAAATATATTAAACAAGATTGTGTCGTCTAAGTTATGAAATTGTTAATATTTTGTTAATAATAATTTTTTTAAGTTAACAAAAAAAGAAAAAGCGCAATTATGTTGTAAAGAAAAAAATTTTCTTGTAAAGAAAAAAATTGGAAAAAAAATTCTTAATTAACAATCGTCTAGAATATTGAAAAATATATTTTTATAAAAAATTCCAACGGGAATAAAATTTTTAAAGTGTTTAGATTATGCAGTAATTTTTTTAGATTTTTCAATTAACTTTAAGTACTTGAAAAAAAATTTTTTAAGTGACGTACTCGCTTTCGAGGCCGGGCGCGCAACCTAACAATGGCGCGCGGCGGGCTATTTTCAGCGTTAAATTAAAATTATAAATAATGGAGCTACAGTTCCGGGAGTTGGAACTTTTTTTTACTAAATTTCCTCCTCTTTAAGGATCTTTTTTTCAAATTTCGAAAATATTTATAGTTTACGGACAATAACAGCAATAAACGAAACGCTATTTTTTGAAGGTGTTTAATTGTTAATAACTTTTGGAATTTTTTATGTGCTAATTCAATTTTTTAGCACAATGGTCTAGACATTATTCCGAATCGAATGAGCTAAACCACATAATTTTAGCAGTAGTATGTCGAATTAACACCATTTTTAACTTGTCGACTAGACTACTGGAGACCCAGCGAAAGCCTGCCCTAAGCGAAAATTGACTCAGAAAAAGTTAATTGTGAGCGCCGGTGTCGTACACTACAGCTTTCTAAAATCTGGCCAAACGATTACGGCAGATATCTATTGTCAGCAACTGCAAACCATGAAGGAAGAACTAGCTGCTAAGCAACCAAGATTGGGCAATCGCTCTAGGCCACTGCTGCTTCACGACAACGCAAGACCATACACTGCACAACAAACAACTGCTAAGTTAGATGAGCTACAAGCAATTGGAACATCTGCGACATCCACCCGCACTCCCCGAACCTTGCTCCAACAGATTACCATTTTTTTCGGAATTTGGACAACTTCTTACAAGGAAAAAAAAAAACATCTCTGATGCGGCAGACAAAACCACCTTCAAAGACTTTATTGATTCTCGCCCCCATGGTTTTTTTAGTAAAGGGATCAATGAACTACCTATGAGATGGCAAAAGTGCATAGATAACAACGGTGCATACTTTAAGTAAAAATATTTTACAAAAAAAACTATTCCTCCCGTACAAAACGCCAATTTCATATTTTTTTTATTGCTTAGGTAGATGGGTGGACGAGCTCACAGCCCACATGGTGTTTAAGTGGTTACTGGAGCCCATAGACATCTACGACGTAAATACGCCACCCACCTTGAGAAATAAGTTCTAAGGTTACTTTTTATGTATATGTAACTATGTATGTATATGTAACTATAACATATGTAAGGACCTAATATAATGTTTCAAGTACCACGACAACGGAGTTTACGTAACTTGAGGTAATGTCAAACAAGGCCGTTCGTTTAGCACATTCGCAAAAATGAAGTGAATTGGCAAACAAGCTGAATAATTTTACACGCTTTCTGTTAACTTGCCTTGCTTATAACTACGTAGAACATATGTCAACGTTGAATTTAAATTCCGCCACCCACTTCAAGACATGAGTTCTAAGGTCTGTTTTTATAGTACAACAGCTGACCCACCTTTCAAACCGAAACGCAATACTGCTTCACGGCAGAAATAGGCAGGCCGATGGTACCTACCCTATCCCTATATCCCTCTAATAACTCTTTTGCACATTGCAATAGATATACTTACTACTGGAGAATACTGGAGATATAACCCAAGGAGGGGTTGACTTCAAGCAGACGACCAGTCGTAAAACTCATGCCAAATCCCTATGCAGCATTATATGATAATTGAAAAACATTACATGCTGCGCCGACTCCACATGATGTGGGTTAAGGGCGAGAAGAAGGAAATGGTCTATATAGCACTCTAATCCTAGCTACTAAAACAAATAAATTACGAGTATTAATTACACATACATTGTTCACGTCACACATTCCTGAAATCTATCACTATCTATTTAAATATTCGATTATTATAGATTGTAAAACATTATTACAGTTGCACCTAGAACGCAAATACATACATATGCATGTTCTAAAATTATTATGATTAATCTCAACACTAGCTAGCTCTTTGCCATTAAATTGGGAAAACAATTAAAAAAAATTAGACACGTCAAAACGTTGGTTTGTCACACGGAAAATACTTTCGTTTTACGATATTTCGAATGTCTTTCTACCGTATTTTACATAACAGATCAGAAAAACGTATGATTGCAAAATCGACATAAACATTATCAGCTGTAAATCAAGTATACACTACATCAGTTATTTACACATCGATAACACCCGATAACAAGCAGACTGTGCCCACTTAACTCGAATCGCGTTCACGAAGGTTACAATTTTAAATGATTGCGACATAGACATTTACGAGTCGGTTACTAGTTTACAATTACTTTTTTCGAATTCTAATGCAAGCTTTAGGTGAAGGTCCACTATATCTGTTAAAAAAAACTGGAAAAAAATCGATTTTACATTTCAATAAAATGCAATGGGCACGTCAAACCTTGTAGGGATAGTAAATAAAATAAGCATTTGAATTGAAAACGAAAGCCCATCTCACCTTGCAAAAATTATTCATGATTACCTTCCTTACCTATAGGCCTATAGCCTATCCAGCTACGCGCGGACGGGTAGGTGAGGTCACGGGCTCAACTTGAGAGAATTTGCTAACATTCACGGTAGGCAGCGGTTTAGCTCTGCTCTTGGCATTGCTGAAATCCATGGGCGACGGTAACCGCTGACCATCGGTTGATCTGTACGCTTGTCTGCCTAGAAGTGCAATACGCAACAATACTAGTCCTAGCAAGAGCAGTACTTCGCAGAATCTACCCCCGGATGGATTAACCACGTATCTCTAATGGTTTTCTTCATTGTGACGTTAATAATACACGTATTAGGAATTTTTATTTATGCATTATTATTATTACACTGAAAAACCGTACACCATCGATATGCAGACGAATTCATGCTTATCGATATATACCTAGTCAGGTCATAAATTCTGTCACATGTTTAATGTAAAATAATTGAAACAAGTTTATTCATTATGAACTTAACACAACATAGATTCTTATGACACTAAAGTTTATTCAAAATGACCTCGGTGATTTTGAATACAGGCCTTCAATCTGCGCGGCCAGTCGTCTATCGCAGCACGAACGAGGTCCATGTCAATATCGGCGGCTGCCTTAATCAAGGATATCTTGAGTGACTCCAAATTGGGATGAGGCTTTGAGCACGCCTTTTCCTCCAAGTGTTGCCATATCTTGTAATCTAACGGATTCAAATCTGGACTGGAGGAGGGCCAGTCTTCGTGCCGGATGAAGTCGATTTCACGCGCCGCCAGCCAGTCTTGTGTGCTCTTCGCTCTATGAGCTGGCGCCGAATCTTGTTGGAATACCCAATGCCTGTTATTGAACATGGTATGAGAAACAGGTTCCACAAGGTTCGTCAGGACTGTATTTTGATACACAACTGCATTCGTTTTTACACATTTCTCACAAAAATGTACCTCTGTTAAGCCCCAATAAGAAACTCCCAACCATACCATGAGCGAGGATGGAAAATGACCTCGTTGGACACGCGGAATACAGTTGCTCGCTTCTTCACTACTGTGTGCGTACACCTTATCATTTTGTTTGTTGTAGCTCTCTTCTACGGTAAAAATTTTTTCATCCGAAAAAAGAATTTCCCGATATTTTTTTCCCGCGTACCGCTTCAACAAAGCGCGGCATCTCTTCAGTCTCAGGTCGATTAGACGAGCATTCAAACGATGTCCTGTTTTTCTTCGATATGCCCGAAGCCCTAAGTCTTCATTTAACACCCTTTTCACCGTGGTTCTGCTTAACCCCATCTGAAGGGCCAACAGTTTCTGCTTACGTTTGGGATTTCTTTGAATTCGCGCCTTCACATCTTTTATCACTGCTGAGGTCTTAACAGACCGAGGACGACCACTTTTTGACCTGTCATCTACACTAGAGTCTTCATTGTATCGTTTGATGGTACGATAAACGAATCTTTTGGTTATATTCAAATTTTTCAGTATGTTAAAAATTTGAATTGGCGCGTAACCGCAACGATGCAACGCAATAACTGCAACACGGTCTTCTTTAAGCGTCCACTCCATATTTAAAAATGAGTAAAATTCTAAAAGTATACATTTTTATTTTCATGAACAATTCGAAATTCGAATTCAATAAACTTTTTTGTGGCCAGCATTCTAAAAGAAAAGTTTTTACTGTGTGACAATACTTATGACCTGACTAGTTATAATAATGTATCACGTACATGCAGACTGTTAAGTGTTTACGAGAGCATGATGTCACATAGTATTTATTATAGTGGCATTTTGGCGCAATGTTTGAATTGTGATATTTAAGACTTCTTTTTTTGTTTTTCTTTACTTAAAGCATTTATTTTTTCACAAATAAAAATGTTATTAAGTGCTTAAAGCATCGTGGAGTAGTTTTTGAAAATCAGTCTTAATTCCTATTCCGAGAAAACCGAAAATAAGAATCCGCCACGATTGTTATTGCCAAACATAAATAAATAGCAAAATATGCAAATTCGTGACGTAACTATCAATGTTGCAGAGACAACGATCACCGCTCTTCCTTATACACATTCTGAACTTGAAAACTGCTACGTCATTTTACTGCTAATTTTGATATTGTTTTCACGAGATTTATTTTAAAAATGTATTTTAAAAAAATCTGGGTGATTTAAAATTTGCACAATCCTTTAGTTTACTGCGAAGTTAAATGTTTTCCTGCATCGCCTGCACGGTGTAACAACAAAATTGAAATAAAGATGAGTCAAACAACGCTAATTATTGTTATAAACACACGAGATTCACTATTAACTACAACAATGAAATTTCCACGATGTACAAGGTCGCGAGTGTTCCGCTCTGATAACGTTGGGATCGCCCTGATAAATATTTACATTTTGTTGTAAAAAGGCACGTGTCATTAACACTGAGAAGGGTTCCTGGTATTGAATTTATTTTCAACATACACATGCTTCCTAACTTTTTTTTTTTTTTTTTATTGCCTAGATGTATGGACGAGCTCACAGCCCACCTGGTGTCAAGTGGTTACTGGAACCCATAGACATCTACAACGTAAATGCGCCACACACCTTGAGATATAAGTTCTAAGGTCTCAGTATAGTTACAACGGCTGCCCCATCCTTCTAACCGAAACGCATTACTGCTTCACGGCAGAAATAGGCGGGGTGGTGGTACCTACCCGCGCGGACTCACAAGAGGTCCTACCACCAGTAAAAACAGGCTTTAAATAAGCTATGAATAAAGCCGTTGCTTAATACTGTTTTATTAAATACAATTATCTATATTATTCGATGAGATCTCGACTTGTAATGGATATAAGATTGTTCTCGAAGGAACCATCTTCTCCTATTTATGTTATTTTTTCGAACGCTTTAAATCCGTTTAAAGCTCTACTTTTACTTAATGAGTCTGAATTATAGTTAGTCCTTTACATTTAGATAAATTCTAATCAATAGTATTTGAAAATAAACATTTAATGTGATAATGTATTGTAGTGAATGAACCAGAAAGGTGCACAGAATAATTTTCAGTCACATTCTTAAACTTAGCGTTATATGCTCAAATTTGAATTACGTAATCATCATATCTATCACTTTAACTATTATGAAGATTTCATGATCATGGAGTCCTTTAAATTCACTACATTTATACAAAAAAAAATTATTAAGTTCAATTTATTCATGTTGCAATTTTACTCTGCTACTAAACTATTTACAGGATAAACTTACTTAATCAAAGTCACCAGTAACAGAACGTAACAAGAAAGAAAAAGAAACGAAACTTTCTTCATTTGCCGAAGCATTTATTAATAATAAGAAACTTGCTTGAGTAAAAAAAAAATTTCAACAATTTTTTTAATTAACTTAATAAGAACATTTTTTTGAAACAATTTTATTATTAAATTTCCAATAAATCGAAGTCGACAAATATAGACGCTTACTAAACATTAATTAGTCAAACAAAGACTTGTTTGAGAATTCCGTACATTGAAATGACTCATCCGATCTGCTACGAAACACCTTGACATTAAAAATACCGCACATAAATTGTATTATTCACATCAACGACAAAGAAATAATAACATATTTTATTCAATAATAATAATAAGAGATACAATACTGTAAGCATATGTTTTTTTTATTTATTACTTAGATGAGTGGACGAGCTCACAGCCCACCTGGTGTTAAGTGGTTACTGGAGCCCATAGACATCTACAACGTAAATGCGCCGCCTATCTTGAGATATAAGTTCTAAGATCTCAGTATAGTTACAACGGCTGTCCCACCCTTCAAACCGAAACGCATTACTGCTTCACGGCAGAAATAGGCAGGGCGGTGGTATCCACCCGCGCGGGCTCACAAGAGGTCCTACCATCAGTAAAAAATGTCATGAAACAGACAGAACATTAGTACCCAATAGTGTATTTTGAGCACGTCAAAGGTTCTACTACCAGTCTTACCTTTTATATTGATAATTTTTTTTATTGCTTAGATGAGTGGACGAGCTCATAGCCCACTTGGTGTGAAGTGGTTACTAGAGCCCATAGACATCTACGACGTAAATGCGCCACCCACCTTGAGATATAAGTTCTAAGGTCTCAAGTATAGTTACAATTAAAAACCACATTACTCGTACTAGTGCTGCGTGTATACAAATACTTGTAATAAACAAGAGTATGAAATCTACGCCACGCGAGCTCTGAAACCCCGAAAGAAAATGGGCAAGCGTTCATTTGAATTTATATCACACTTTCCCTCTAATCCATGGGATTATTGACAATTGAGGTTTCCTTTGAAGATTTGACTTATGACATAAAACGGTCGATGGTTATGAGTTTTTTGAACGTACATTCGTACAATAAGTGTCGTTATAGTTCAATATTAATATTTTACAGTGCATTTTACTGGTGGTAGGACCTCTTTGTGAGTCCGCGCGGGTGGGTACCACCACCCTGCCTATTTCTGCCGTGAAGCAGTAATGCGTTTCGCTTTGAAGGGTGGGGCAGTCGTTGTAACTATACTTGAGAATATCTCAAGGTGAGTGGCGCATTTACGTTGTAGATGTCTATGGGCTCCACACATATAAGCAATAAAAAAAAGCATGCCAACTATTACATAAAATCAATAATAATTGTAAATAGAAATGCTTTAACAAAAAACGACTTCAAATAAAAACAAAAAAATTGTGTGTCTTGATGTGACTTATTCGTTTTCGAACCTACACGTTTTGACTTTCGTAATTTTCCGTTGAGTAAATTTACTTTTCAAAATATATTATTATTCGTCAACAAAATTCTGACCAAAAGGCATCAATCATCAGATTTTGTATTCAGAAAACGAACAGAAATTTCACTAAGCTATCTTTTTCATGAATAAATTCAATAGCCTTATCATTCGCTGACATGTCGCAAGAAAAAATTCTGAAGGATTTTTGATTTTTCGTTTCGTTTGTGAGATTGTTTTTTAAATCTTTTTTTATCTTTTCAAAACCTCAACAAACCAAATGTACAGTAAACATTATCAGGTATTTTTTATTGTATAAACTTACTTTTATATTACTCGATGGCAAAATAGTTTTCAATTAAAAATAATTCAAATGTCATCTGTTCTGTTATACAATAACAAATTTAAAAGATTGCTAATGAAGATTAGCCAAAAAGGTTCAAAGGATCAAAGATTTCTTAATGATGGAACCGATGGATTCTATATACTTATATAAAAAGTTTATGTATTTATATGTGTATCTTTCTAAAGACCGTTTCACGGTTGGACATATTTCGATTAAATCTTCC
The DNA here is from genome assembly GCF_030269925.1 of Bombyx mori. Taxonomy (NCBI): domain Eukaryota; kingdom Metazoa; phylum Arthropoda; class Insecta; order Lepidoptera; family Bombycidae; genus Bombyx; species Bombyx mori. Next base: position 15,218,296 of record NC_085111.1, read on the forward strand.
GTTTAATGACGATTGGAACAAAGTCAAACAAACATATACAGCAAACATACATGATATGTATTGTACATTGTTTTTTTTTCATTTTCCATCATTACATAATATTTTTTGCTTGATACTAAAAAGTGTGTACTAAAAAGTACTATTAGTTTTATAAAATAGTATACACAAATTTCATAAGCCCAAATACAATCACTATGCTACGTATAGATATTGTTATACATACTGCATGCATACATACATACATATATACTACATATATACAAACACGTAAAGACTTGAAAGGTTTCGTTTACCCATTATTTACTTTTTGAATCTGCTTATTCGTTTGTACTAAGTACATACTTACTTTTTTTTGGCATCAGAAGAACATAAGCTTGTCGAGTTTCTTGATAATTCAAAAACTAGAAGTAGGTGGATTTTTTTTTATAAGCTTACATATACTAGAGTTCTACATGAATACAAAACCTAATATAAGTGTAAACTTTAAAAAACGTACAATAGTGGGTAAATGAAATCTGTCATAAGAGACAAAATGTTACTTGTTAAGTTTTATCACACGCGCATCATCACAGCAGGCGCGATAAGAAAGAACGGATTGCAAAATAAATAAAGATAACGAGGTTATTTATATGAATATACAAGGCGGTTATTAATACTTACACAACAAACATAACATGGCTTCTGCAAAATTTTTCAAACAATTTGATTAAATTTTGTTGTGGTTAATTTTCCTGCTCAAACAATGAAGGTAGCCGTCGTCGTTTTTGCCAACGCTACTCACAACAAGATAGAAATCTGATATGATGCAGCACGTCATAGTCTGAGCTCCATCTAGCATCGTTTATATTCCAAATGCTATTTGTCTTGTGATTTTATAACTGTGCGTTTCTGTATGGAACTAATAAACAATTTTTATCTTAGTTACAATATAACTAGTGCGTTAGCATTTCTAGTGTTTACTTCTTTGTCTCGCAACATTTTTTGTGATTAAAAAGCGAGAACAAAATTAGTACAGTAACTCGTAGATAGGTAAAAATTTTGTCCACATCAATTATACAAAATGTTTAAGGTTTGTTGTAAAATAATTAAATTTGTTAAAGCTAAGACAATTTTCGGATTGTCAAATAGCAACACCGTTGGTGGGAGCAATTACAGTAGTGGGGACGTGACAATAAAAAAGGCGGTAGTCTGAAAAAACGGGACAGAAATCAGTGTATTCGGTAGTGAGCAGATGTCTGAAGATTGTAAAAGTGAAGTTACAAATAATGCAATACAGAATTAAGTAAACTACTGCACTCTGTGTATTATTTCCTGACTGTTGGAAGTGGAGTTCTACAAATGTAATACAAATTTATTAGAAAAGTGTTACATTAATCGCACATTTAAGCATTGCACTGCAGCGTCAAATTACTTCGAAGGGATAATATTACTTTTTCTTGGAGTTACATCGAAAAATTCAATATTTTTAATTTATTTCTAGTAGGTATTCGATTAGATCAGGAAAAACCGTTTTACATCAATACAATCTCAGGCTCACAGCAACAAATATAAAATGCGATTCTTGACTTTATGATATCGACGTGATAAACATCCATACTATTCAACACTAAATTAGGTTGTAAATACGCAACGAGCGCAGAAAATAGACTGTGATACTTTCAACAGCATCACTCGAAAGACCACCAATAGGTTTCGTCTGCAATATGGGCATTTAGGGGATTCCTGCTACATTTGAAATCTGATCCATCGTATGGGAAGGAGGTGTACCCGACAAAAATATTATTATTCTTAATAAATAAAATATTTTTTTAAGCTTGGTTCTGATTCTAAGAATTGATAAAAGTGACTAAAACTAAATGCGTTAGTGAGTTCTAAAATCTATGTCCAACAAGTAAATGTTTGTCGATTCACGAGACACACAGAATATCGGAAAACGATTGTTTGTACACGTGAATGCAAGCAAATTGTTTACTCAACTATGATTTCAGTGAGGTTCACACCGAAACACACTTCAGTAAAATTTATTATATATTTCGTTTAAAGAAAACTTATATAAGCTTTCTACATATATATTTACATACTAGCTAAACCCCGCGGTGTCACCAGCGGTTATTGTCGTACCGCGGTTAACGCTGCGAGGCGAAGTTAGTCTCAAAATAGCCTAAGTTACTCCGTATATTATCAGATACCTATCAGTGAAAGTCGCGTCAAAATTAGTCCAGAGATTAGCCGGAACAAACAGACAAACGGATCGACCGACAGACAGACAAAGAAAGACAAATTTTTTTTTAAATACTTATTTGGTGTATGTACCGTGTATACATACATATGCATTTAGTAATAAGTGGTTATTTAATATTACAAACAGACGCTCCAATTTTATTTATTTGTATAGATATGTATAAACTTCCTTTCTAACAAATAATGGCATAGAAGCAAAACTAATGAAATTTAAAGCAACTTGTTTAAAATTTCTTAATATTTTCTATTACCCGTTTCATTTTTCTACTGGTGTCCAATTTGTGTATCGATGGTTTTTTTCTTTATTATCGTGAAACACGCAGCTTATCATCGCCTATTCATAAACTCCTTCCACGAAGAAAGAATATCATCACATATCATAAAATCGACTCGCAAACTTGTTTACTTCTCGTGGTTACTGTGTACGTACAATTAACACAGTAGCATAGGTAGAAAAAGGTTAGGTAAATAATGTAGTACAGCAGATGAGTTGTTTAGTTCTCAGGGACAATATTTCATGAATATCTTTTGAATCTTTTTGTTGCGTGGTCTTTCATATAAACGAGGCTTACAGTCTCTTACTAAACAGTGCAGATGTTTTACGAAAGGCAAGTCGTGCAGATGGATGATCGCCCGAACACCGTTTGATTTTATAATCAAAACAACAACAACAGATGAGCGAGAATTTCTCAGAAGACACGTTTACATGTTTACGTCTGACGAGATATGGTTTACACACATTAAATTTGTTTACAGATTGAATTTATGTTGCTTCAAACTAGAGAAAAAAAATTACTTTGATGACCCGACGAGTTGACGGCTCGCCTGATATTAATTGTAGGCAGCGGCTTGGCTCTGCCTCTGGCATTGCTGAAGTCCATGGTTGACGGTAACCACTCACCATCAGGTGGGCCGTATGCTCGTCTGCTACAATGGCAATAAAAAAAAAGCGGTTATCGGATTTCATAAGCAACGCAACGTTAACGCCTCTTCCTATACTGAAATACGATGTCAAGTTTCAATGGCATCAAATGTAACGGCTATCTTACGCTTCGAACCGGAACGCCTGCTTGCTGAACTGCTTCGCGCCAGTTATATGTAGGACAGAGGTATTAAAAATAAAAAATTCACAAAAAAAGAAACATTATTTTGTATGTTAAACAGTATCTTTGTGTAAGTGTCTCTGTGAACTGCTTCATTTCTGTTCCGATACAAAACAAAAAGATAGCGCACCGAGAGAGTGAGTGAGAGCGAAAGTTGCTCGATAAATTGACAGTCCATTCGGAAGATGCTCAATATAACCATAATGTGCATTACTACCTTGAAAATACAGTATAGCGCGAGTCAGGTTTTTGCCGGATGTCTTCTATTATACATTTAATATAGCTATCCCTAAAATTACCATTGTTTCTAGTATTTTCTTTCGATTTTCTCGACGTAGACACAATTAAAAGTATTATATTCGCATAGTTTTTAATGTCGCCTTTTTTAATTGCCATTATAAACTCACGAACGACGGTCATGAAAACTAAAGTATTCGTAACTTCGGAACTAATATAATGACAATAAAAACGTGCCATTAAACAGTAAAAGTGATTCTATTAATTATTACCATTCTTTAATAAAAACATAAAGACATGTCCTTCTTCAAACGAGGCTTGTGGAGAGTATTAGGCGGTAGGCAGCCGCTTCGCTCTGCCCCTGGCATTGCTGAAGTCCATGGGCGACGGTAACCACTCACCATCAGGTGGGCCGTATGCTCGTCTGCCTACAAGGGCAATAAAAAAAAAATACTTTAGCAAAAATACTTCACTTTTCATGTTTTACGTTTTAATAAAAGCAATACATTTACCTACTTCTCCTTTAATTTAGTACTTTGGTCGAGAAAATAGAACAAAGTACAAATAATAATTAGTTTTAAACTATAATTTCTAACAATCACTTTAAATTGTCGTTTGAATATATATTTTACTACGACCACGACTGCAATCAACGTTTTAATTACTGAGGCATTAAAAACCGTTAACGTGATATTTATTCATTTTGGTCGGATACAGTTGAATATTTAACACATCAACGAGTTCCGATCGAGTTGGATAATTCATTTTGAGCTGTATCGTTTTTATATGGGTCACTGGGTCATAGCGTGCAGGTAAATAAACTGACAGTAATTTAACAAACCAAGTTGAATTTGTATTAGATTTTTTTTTGTATTCGATCATATTTGTAGTTAAACACAGGTAGTAGCTACGTTCCGGTTGTAAATCTATACTAATATTATACAGAGGAAAGATTTGTTTGTTTGTATTGAATAGGCTCCGAAAAAACTGAACCGATTTGAAAAATGTTTTCACTGTTTGGATAGCTATATCGTATATGTTTACTATGAATTTATTTTGCATTGATTTGCGAACGAGCTCTCGGCGGAGGTAAGTGATTAGCGGAGCCCATTGATATTACAACGTGTGAATTTAGTCCCGTACCGTTTAGGCCACGACTTCATAAACATATGAAATAATCTAATCAATTGAACTCCGTAATATGAGTCCCTTTTTTTGTCACGAAGAAATCATATTTCACGTTAATACTCTCATGATCTGGATACAATAGATACTTCGGACTTATTTTATAAGGTGGCAGTGTCATATACGTTGTGTGATGAACACGAGTCGTGGTCCTGTGTTATAAGACTATCAATGAAAGGACATTACATTTCCAGTAATACCGAGTTCTTATGTTTGTGAACGTCCGAACTGTCAAAATAGTGATCAAAATTATTTTAAAGGAAGATTTTTTTTTATTGGTTAGATTGGTGGACGAGCTCATAGCCCACCTGGTGTTAAGTGGTTACTGGAGCCCATGTACATCTACAACGTAAATGCGCCACCCACCTTGAGATATAAGTTCTAAGATCTCAGTATAGTTACAACGGCTGCCCTACTCTTCAGACCGAAACGCATTACTGCTTCACGGCAGAAATAGGCAGGGCGGTGGTACCTACCCGCGCGGACTCACAAGAGGTCCTACCACCAGTAAAAAGAGGCAAGCATTATATTATATTTATGTATGATACTTAGACCTCGTGCCTAAAGGTAGGCGGTGGCATTCGCTTTGTTGTATCTGTGGGCTCAGGTGACTACTTCTATTGCCAAGCAAAATACTATTGCTATATAAAAAAAAATATGTCGAATCGGTGCTCCGTTTTAATAACCCCTTCATCGCACTCACCGAAGTGTGTAGACGTGTCGTTAAACTCAGTCTACGGCGACGTCTGCGTGGATGCAACGGAACGTAACGCGAGCAGTATTCAATCTAATTGCCATTATAAAATATTACTACTTAACGGGTTCTCACTACGACTTTACGTTTTCATAGTTTCTTTATAGATGGTCACCGTAGCCACTAGGCATCAGTAAATGGCGCCACCTACCTTGAGAAGTGAGTTGTAAACCTCAGTTTTACAGTAAAATATTTCCCCCAATCTTCAAACCGAAATGCATAACTGGTTTGCGTCAGAAATAAGCAGGGTGGAGGTAATTACGCAATTTTTATATTTTTCTGCTTTGATCTTTATGCAACGATATTATTCCTTCACCGAGGACGTCATTCGTGGACATTTGTCATGCGCGTATTTCATTAGAAAAATTAATGGCTTCTCAATATTGGGGACGTTGGAAGCGACACGATCACGGCATTTTTTTTTATTGCCCTTGTAGGCAGACGAGAATACGGCCCACCTGATGGTGAGTGGTTACCGTCGCCCATGGACTTCAGCAATGCCAGGGGCAGAGCCAAGCCGCTGCCTACCGCTGAATACTCTCCGCAAGCCTCGTTTGAAGAAGGACATGTCATAGCGCTCGGGAAACACCGTGGAGGGGAGCTCATTCCATAGCCGGCTTAATCGAAGACTGCGAGTTGGATGATAGGAACAGACAAATCCGTTTTTTGGGTCACCACAGGAATTCAATGGCTCGCCTTGACAATACACAATTACGGTGCCGACTGTTTTTTTCCAGCACACTCTACTGTTTTAATTGAAATTTAATTACCATAGTTTCATACAGTCTAAGTTTAACGCCACTGCGATTATAACCGTTCTGTTTGCTTTTATTTAAGTCACAAGACTATTTTTATTTAAAAACATTCATGAATTCAACTAAACTATACGTGAAAGCTAATAAAAACTGGTAAAAAAAATACTGGTGGTAGGACCTCTTGTGAGTCCGCGCGGGTGGGTACCACCGCCCTGCCTATTTCTGCCGTGAAGCAGTGATGCGTTTCGGTTTGAAAGGTGGGGCAGCCGTTGTAACTATAATTGAGACCTTAGAACTTATATCTCATAGGTGGGTGGCGCATTTACGTTGTGGATGTCTATGGGCTCCAGTAACCACTTAACACCAGGTGGGCTGTGAGCTCGTCCACCCATCTAAGCAATAAAAAAAACAAAAACAATTTAGACTAAAAGAATATACAGTCATGGCAAAGTGTAAGATATTTTCGCTCCATTTTTACTGATTCCCATGAGTGTCCGCCGTAATCATTTCACGAGCGCGACCGTCGTAAGCTGAATATTTCACTTTAGCCTAAAATCCATCCATCCACCTTACATTACCTTACATTTGCAAGCTCCTCGTAAATAGTAATAGGTGATTCACATCATGACGACAGGAGATTGAATCAAATCATTTCCAAATTGATGTTGTATTGAATTCAATGTCCAAGTATGGGTCCATCGTTGATCGTAAATGACAACATAAGCTGCAAACACTCAACTTGATGACTGCTATACATCCCTAACATTTGCCACATACACACATCAAAGTGAGATTGATGTGTTTTCGAGCCTTTGATGTTCGCTGTTTTATTGCACGTACTAAACTAAGAGCAGATTCGTTTAGATGGAACAAAATTCAGACGTCATAGCGATGCTTATGAGAACCCAAAGTAGAGGTTTGTGAATAACCTTTTACGACAGAGGTGTGTAAATAAAGGAGAAGAAAAAAAGGAAATTCACGAAGCGAAACTCCCCTAGTGCTCCTGCGAGAGTTATGGCAACCCCCTTCCTTCCTTATAAATAATGCGAAAGAACGTCGGACCCAGACGACTTAATGAATAGTTAAAATCGTGCTCTATCTGTATTAGTAGCATTTGTATGCGGTCCCTAAAGTAGGTCCTATATTCAAGTACTTCGTCTTTATTGGATTTGGGGTTTTGTTTTCGTCGTCCGAAAATGTTACTCTATTCACATGCTTTTTGTTAGCTTGGTATGTATGTGCGTTCGTATGTTACGAAATTTTTGAACGTCATTTTCGCAGGCTTCGAACCGTTCAATAAACTTGAAAATTTACACATGCATCAATATCGATGACACTAGAATAATTTTATAATTTCGCTCTAATATCCTGCCTGATATCACAAAAGGAATGAATAAAAGATAAAACGGATAAAAAGAAGGGGAACATTAATTGTTAGTTCGGTTTCCTATTTAAGCGTCTTTTTTTTTAGTTTTATAATCTACAAATATTATTTAATGAAAATATCTTAGGATACCATAACACTGATTATAATGAAATATCTGTACGTACAATTAATCTCATTTGTGGCGGGTAACCATCACAGAACACAAGATATAGGTAGGACATTTTCAAGATTTTTTGAATACATTGCAAGTTCCGAACAACATTGGGACCGTCGGTCTACCGAGCAATTACACCCGCTCAGTGGAAGATCATCCCTTCATCGTTTTTTCCACATATTTAATAACAATTTTATTTAAAACACATTACGCCACTGTTGCTTTATTATTTCCGAACGAGCTCACGACCCACCTGGTGTTGACAGGCTACTGGAACCCATCGAAACAATACGATTTGCCGCCATCTACCTTGAGAGCTGAGTTCGTATTGTTTATTGTCGGTCCTACGCTTCAAGCCCGAACAATGACTGATTCTGACACGCAGAAACAGGTAGACTAGTGGCAACTACGTGAACGGGTGTACTATACGCTTCTTCCTTCTTACTAGAAGTCGTTCGAGAGCACGTAACACACATCTTTCCTTAGACAAATCAATACCTACCTATCTGCAAAATTTGAGCAATGGCACAAGCGCATCGTTTGATAGGAGAACGTCAAGCGTATTTTTCTTTAAACCAAACGATTCCTATTCTAGAATTGTATCGTAAATAGAGAACATTAAAATAGAGAAACGTCTTCAAAGCTGTTGTATATTTTTCCAGGATGGAAATCTCACGTTGAGCGATTATCGAACGCTCTCCAGACATAAGAATTGACAGGGTTTCAAGACGTAAGTTAGGCACGATTGCATTGAAAAAATCCTATATAACTCAATTGCATGAAGAAGAAAAAATCAGTATAAGACAACTATGGTAGATAGTATGATAGATTTTAGCACTGTCTCCGGAAAACATACAAAATTTTCAAACATGATAAATATCCTGAATAAGTTTTTTAACAATGAACATATCCGTCTGAAACTCAATGCATGAAGGAACGTAACGGATCATCTAACTTCACAACTGTCGAGAGCTGTCTGTATGACCATCAATTTCGAGTCGGAAGCCCGCCTATCGAAGACGACATCGTACTCTCCTAAGCGCACGGGACGACCCTTTTCCGGGGATCGTTTCCCTTGCGTAATTACGTTTATTTACGTCACTAAAAGGGAGCGAAGACAAAAACCTTGGTGTAACTACGACAACAATGGCGTCGTTGAATGCACAAAGGAGGAACGATTTAAAGCAAGGTCTCGTCGGCGTAAAAATAATTTAATACGCGATAGCGTTTCTATTTTATCTCCGGACGTAAGCCGATTAAAATTAATGCTTTAAAAGTAAAAAAAGTGAAGTTAAAAACGGACAATGAAAAAAAGGAATATTAAATAGTAGTCATTTTTACCTTAATGCGGAAATTTTTTTACTCATAGAATTTAAAGGTTTTAGATATTTAATATTTGCACAACAACGAAGTTATTAAATTAATTTGTCGTGGATAACGACTTTTAGTTGTCGTGGATAACGACTTTTAGTAATATTAAGACGGTGGTTTTGATTATTATTTTAAATGATGAAATGTTGTTTTGATAAATATCACAAAATGAAGGGTAGACTCCGTAACGCCACAGTATAAAATGGCGGTACGTGGACAGAGTCGTGGCATTCGTGTCAGACAGTGATTCCGTCCGTCTCAGCAGTGAGTCTCTGACAGTCAGTCAGTCAGTCGGTCTGTCGGTATGTGCAACGAAACTGTCGGTTTATCCTGTCATTGTGAAAGTTGTGTGTCTTGAGTTTCAATAATTATTATTCAAAAAGTTTTATTGACTAAACTGAGTTCAATCGAATACGAGTGATGACGAAACTACCGCTCAGCCATCCCTGACGTGTGCCAACAAATTAATAAAGTTTACATGGAAATAAAGGCAGAAAACAGTATTGCGAGTTAATGAATTCGGAGGAAACCGATTCTACTCAAAAAATCCACTTAAAATACTAACTACAAATTTACTTAAACGTAAATTCCCTTCATAGATTTTCCTAACGTTTCTACGCAATCCTAAATAGAGGTTAAAACCAATTTATTATACGTAAATCGAGATAAACGACGTGAACATTGGAAGATCCTGTTTTACAAAACACCAACGATCCTAAAAGGTTTCGCCGGTTTAATCGTTCTGTGTACTGAATTTATTGCCTAACACACTAGCATTTATTACAAAATTGTATTATACGGACTATTAACTTTCTGATTGTACTGTACATAAAAAAAGGAAAAAAAAGAGACGATATTTCAATTATAATGTATCTAAAATATTTTTAACATTCTCGCATTACTGCATTTTATTTTGCAATATCCGGATAACGGATAACGTTTCGGATATCCGAGTCGGTTCTTGATTATGGACTATGATTATAGAAATCAATGAAGTGTTTTTTTTTTTATTGCTTAGATGGGTGGACGAGCTCTCAGCCCACCTGGTGTAAAGTGGTTACTGGAGCCCATAGACGTCTCAAGTATAGTTACAACGGCTGCTCCACCCTTCAAACCGAAACGCATTACTGCTTCACGGCAGAAATAGGCAGGGTTGTGGTACCCACCCGCGCGGACTCACAAGAGGTCCTACCACCAGTCAGAAGTATATAACTACATATACTATATAGAAGTGTGTAACTATAGGTTTCCATTTTGCACTTTAATTAACTCTTTACCGCGGTCGGAGGTTCGAGGTCCAAAACAGTTGGTTTTCTTAGTCATGTTAATAACGAAACGCGAAGTATACTGACGAGCCCTAATTTTTAACAGACCATTAGAAATGTATGAGATACATAGCTATGCTAGTATATGAGATTTATTATAAAAGCAGTTTTTTCATCTGTAATCGAAATCGTAATTATTCCACGCCGCAATAATTAAAGTAATCAGATCGATTAAAATGAACAAAACAATACATAAGCAATGAGTAATAAATAATTGTTCCATAAGTCTTGAGGTAAAAACAATCTCGCCCTTACACAAGAAATCATAGTATTATCGACATTACTTCTTAATAACCGACGCGATTGAGGAAGCTGTCGTTTTAAATGATGAATCAAGAAACATACTAGTTTTAAAATAATTATACTTGTTCAAAATATGACGATATATATATTTGGAACCAGTTTATTTATTTTAAAACTACATACTTTATAAAATATTATAATTTATGTGAAAGATAATAGTCGTAACAGAACTGTTACACATGTTACTATGAACATACACAGCTGTTGTGATATTCTTTATTAATTGTTAAGAATCTTATGTACATCGTCATCATATTATGTCGCAAAACGTCCACTGTATATAAGCTTCCGCTATATACTTCCTGTATTTCAAGTGTTCGATTAATAATAAAATAACTTTTATAACGGAATGCAGCAATAAGAATATTATTCGAAAATAATTCGCAAACAAAATTTCATTACGTCATTATTAGAAAAGTTGTTTGGAAAATCGATAACCGCCGTCATGGCTTATGAACCTCAGGGAGTGGCGATTTGACCTACCTACCAGATACGTGTTAAAAGCCGCAAGGGTTAGAGCTCAAATAGAAACGACAACGTCCGTTAACAGAAACTAACCGAAATTAAAGGGCATTATTTTTTGAATTTTTTACTTTTTTATCCTTGTAAGCCGACGAGGATACGGCCTAATGGTTACCCTAGCTCGTGGTCGCTACCTTTAAGTACTCTCCACAAGCCTCGTTTGAAGAAGGACATGTCATAGCGCTCGGGAAACACGGTAGAGAGGAGCTCAATTCGAAAGTCGAATGGTACGTGGCAAAAAAGATCTTTGGAAACACACTGTGGATGAACGCAGTGGTTTTAGGTATAATGGATAAACTTTACTCTCGTGGCGGGGGGTGCGATGGTAAAAACGAGATGACAGGATCACCGCAAAGCAATCCCCATGGAACATACGGTACAAAGGAATTTTGTAAAGCGAGAGCCGAAGTTCCTCTACAGACCCAGAGGTTCCAAACGATCGCAAGAATGGGATTATCGGCCATCCGAACGGCCCTCTTCTGTATGGAGTCAAATAGAAGTACCTAGCTGGTATTTGGAGGTCCCGGCCCAGAGCAGTACTCCACCCGTGGTCAGACATGCACTTTATAAAGCAAAAGTTTTTGTCCAGGCGTGAAGTACCGCTTCGCTCTGTTGAGGACTCCCATCACTTTGGACGCCAAGTTGGCCTTGTCCCTCTATGACTCCTTTAATGGACATCGCTAGAAATATCGACCTCAAGTATCCCAATAGTCGTGGAAGGATATAGATATATATCCCCGGACAAGTCCCATCGTCCTTTTATCATTATAGTAATCGCGCCCTGGAGATTACATTAGCACACCACGGTTATCGACTCCAGGTGGTCAATCCATGAAAAGAAAAACCGCTACTTGTGCACAAAAGTCGTCGTGGTTTAAAGGATAAGACGTTCCGTGCATTCGTATTGAGCGACGCACCGGGGTTCGTATCCCAGGCGGATACCAATTTTTCTAATGAAATATGTACTCAACAAATGTTCACGAGATTGACTTCCACGGTAATGGAATAACATCGTCTAATAAAAATCAAACCGGCAAAATTATAATTTGCGTAATGACTGGTGGTAAGATCTCTTGTGAGTCCACACGGGTAGTTAACACCACCCTGCCTATTTCTGGCGTGAAGCAGCAATGCGTTTCGGTATGAAGGGTGGGGCAGCCGTTGTAACTATACTTGAAACCTTAGAACTTATATTTCCAGGTGGGTGGCACATTTACGTTATAGATGTCTATGGGCTCCAGTAATAACTTAGCACCAGGTGAGCTGTGAGCTCGTTAACCCATCTAAGAATAAAAAAAAAAACAATCATAAGGAATGAACAGAATAAGAGGTTCCTTGCAACAAATACTTGGCAGATTACCGAAAAAACAAAGAAACTGTACCTTCGACTAGTATAGCGAGTAAATTAACATTCTCACACATCATCATAAAATTCTAAGCAAGCGAGGAACATCTGCAGATGTTGATCCGTCAGCGACAAGCCATCTCTCTATTAAAGGCGAGCATTCAAAGCGGAATGAGGTCGTACACAAAGAGATTGTCGGGGTCCTCGGGAAATCAGGAACGAGACGACCTACGTAAGATAAAAAAAATATATGTACGAAAACTGGTAGAAATGAGTGCATCACTGAAATATGACACGTGTTAGTTTACATTGACATTTATCTATATCATTTGTCTTTGTCATATTATGCCTATTTTTAGTATTGATTTTAAAATACCTTTGTTTTTTTCTTTTTTTTTTATTGCTCAGGTGGATGGACGAGCTCACAGCCCACCTGGTGCCAAGTGGTTACTGTAGCCCATGGACATCTACAACGCAAATGCGCCACCCACCTTGAGATATAAGTTCTAAGATCTCAGTATAGTTACAACGGCTGCTCCACCCTTCAAACCGAAACGCACCACTGCTTCACGGCAGAAATAGGCAGGGCGGTGGTACCTACCCGCGCGGACTCACAAGAGGTCCTACCACCAGTAAACTTCCCCATCTATTTATAAGTTTTAGTTCATATTATTAGAAAGTTAACGTAAGATCTTTAGGTATATATTGTGTGTCAACGTAAGCCGTCGTTAAAAACAAAATGTTAGAAATTAACATGGTAAAATTTTCCAATGACCACAGGTTATTTCAACATCACTTTTCATTTAGAGTATCAATTTTCATAGTGAAATCGTATATTTTCATAGTTTGCTGCTTTCGTAGTATACAGACTTCAATTTTCGAAATTATTCGGTAGTAGCGGCAGTAAAATCACTATTTATCAATTCTATTCCTATTGTTCCGGCTGTTCTATCTTTCAAACAGGATCGAATAATTGGTTTGATACCGATAGGCACGATGTTGGTAGGTACTTACCAGCGGAAGTTTACAGTACGCTCTGCAACAGTATTAGCTAGCTAGCTATAGGCTGATATAATTTTCTACTGGTAGTAAGCAGTCTTGTGAGTCATCCTATGCAATAGCCACCCTGACTATTTCTACGGCGAAGCATTAATACATTTCGGTCTGAAGTCACCCTTCCGCCGTTGGATTAGAAAACTGAAACTTACAACTCACGTCACAAGGTGAGGGGCATTTACGTGGTAAGTTCAGGGCCTTAAGCTCCTTCACCAGTTTAAGCAATAAAAAAATTACTAACAGAACGCTAGTGGCCATTCTCCGTGGAATCCCTTAGTCGCCTTTTACGACACCCACGGGGAATAAAAGGGGCGGGGCTGTTCAAGGCTGACAGACACCACACAGCCAAGACGAACACGAATTTCAAGTTTCACAAATCATCCTTGTTTTTCCTGATTTGAATTCGACTTCTGATGCATAAAAACGAATGTTTCATAAAGATACAGACAGAATCGTACGTACGTGTATAATTGATATAATTAGTGCGTTACTGATACGAAAAGAGGAAGCAGTTGATTACTTATCAAAATACAATGTCCATATCGTTTAACTACAGTGGATTCATAAACGAATACATTTTATTCGGTAACGAAAAGATTTATAACACAACTTTAGAAACACACTTCTACTTCATTTCGTTCTTTTTGTTTTAAAATAGACATGTTTGATCGAAGAGAAATTAAAATTGGCAGTAGTAAAAAATGCTTGCATTGTATTACATGTACGAGAGATTTGATATACATATATCCATATACCTACCTAGACCATATTGCCACGGTGTCACTTTCTTGCGTAAAAGCCCGATACGAAGTTTAGAAGTTAATAAGCTATCAACGGTTTCAGAATCAGATATCAGACAAGAATTGTAAATGTCACGGCGAAGCGCCGTCGTGATGTTGTCACGCGACCCATACTAGTTATATACAAACGTATTACAGTGATTTTACAATGTTATACTGATTGTCGGATGCGTAATGTGAACACGTTGACGAGTGCTTAAGCTAGATAACCGGCCAGCGATTCATTAACATTGTCAATGGCACTCGCACGGCAATGTCAGAGTTAATAAATCAATGTACAGCTATCATTTTTATTTGCACAATGCGCTAATAAAATGCAGATTAGTCAGTTATGACAGCAACACTAATCATACCATTTTATTGATGTTAAATTTTACCACCAGAGGCGAACTCGACGGGAGCAAGGAGAGCTCTCACAGCATGTAGCCGAACAGATTACCTAACAGGCAACAGCCGAGATGGTGTTTGACAAACAATACTATTTATGAAAGTTCGTCGTGGTTCCCATTAAAGGCATATTTTAAAGCAGATCATACTAATCATATTCATTCGATTATTTACAACGCACAAACGTAGACAGGAATTAAAGGCAACAACTTCCACACAGTTGGAATAACGAATTTTTTTTTATAGTAAAATTATAAAAATGTATTGCTGTTCGTTAGTCTCGCTAAAACTCCAGAACGGCTGGATCGATTTGGCTAATTTTGGTCTTGAATTATTTGTGGAAGTCCAGAGAAGGTTTAGAAGCTAAATAAATGTGAAAATGCTCGGCATTAAATAAAAATAACAATTTTGTTTTTCCTTTGATGTGTCCCCCGTCGGACGGATTCCTTTTGTTTGTTCTAAGTTTATTTTATACAAAAGTTTAGGTCTTTTATTTATCGATTGAGGCACTACAAAGTCTGCCGGGTCAGCTAGTTGGTGATAATTTTATTGCATGAAATTATACTTGGCTGTTTATTAACAAAATATATTTTTTTGGTGTGGCAAGCATTTAGGTCAATCGATACGACACGACAATCAAATCGCATGCCTGATCGTTCAACACGCACCTCCTCGTTTTAACTATTCATTACGTGAATCGCTGAATCGCTACACCACCGGAAGTAATATGTAGGTACTATTAATAACCGTCCAAAGGGAATTACTGAAAATGCATCACTACATACTATAAAACAAAGTTGTTTTCTCTGTCCCTATATGTATGCTTAAATCTTTAAAACTACGCAACGGATTTTGTTGCAGTTTTTTTAATAGATAGCGTGATTGAAGAGGAAGGTTTATATGTATAATATACATCCATTAAATAGTGGATAAATACTGTTATTTTTTAGGTTTCTAATGTGATGTCGTAAATAATCAATAATAAAATTTCATGTTTTCGAAGCGAAGGGAGGGCGGGTCGCTATTATTATTATATATACCTAGTAAAGTATAAGTAGAAGTATATACCTACTTCCCCATTAGACATCAACAATCCCATAGACACATTCAAACCGCTCCTTGTTACTGAGTATATGTTTTTATGTCATTTGGAAACTGGCTTTACCCATAGGATATGAGACCTACAGGAGGCAGTCCATTTAGAGGTAAGCACTAATGTCTTCGTCGTCGCTCAATGTATGATAGCCTCCTCTGTAACTAGCTGTATGGCCTTCGGTGTTCTTATAACGGCCATAGTAAAGAACCAAAACTCATAACAAAGGTCAAGGCCCTGTAAAATGTACACGTGACGATAAGACCTGTTTTTGCTTACTGTTGTAGTTAATTTTATAATTGATGTATTTTGTTTCTTGTAAAATAAATGAGAGTGGTAAAATTTTAAAAGGTAAAAATCCTTCCCAGTAATTTCTCTATAATTCAGTCTGTGCGATAGATACGGTCCAAGAACTAAGTAGAACTAAATCTTTATGCACATTTTGCACTTTTTATTGCTTAGATGGGTGGAGGAGCTCACGGCCCACCTCGTTAAATGGTTAACGGGGCTCATAGACACCTAAGACGTAAATGCCGCCACCCACTTCGAGTCATGAGTTCTTAGGTCTCATTTTTTACAGTACAACGGGTGCCCCTCCCTTCAAACCGAAACACATTACTGCTTCACGGCAGAAATAGGCAGGGTGGTCTACCCGTGCGGACTCACAAGATGTCCTAGCAACCATAAAAATAAAACCAAATGTAACCAGTAACTAAATATTCAATATGTTTATACTTTAGATTAAAGAAACTGGTTTTAACAGAACTCTTTCGAGACAAATACGATCGAGTTTGTAATTAGATCATTGAACTGCGGAGTATCACTTTGCTATGCTGCTTTATTTATTCGCAATATCAGTAATGTTATTTTTATTATTAAAGCATATACTCGTACACTGTTGCGTTTCTATTGAACTCTTATTGATAGCGTTAACTCAACTTTTTTTTCCTACCTATGCTGATAGTCTTGAGAGGCTATTTCATTTAGGTTCATTTCATGTAGGTGAGCTCATGGGGCTCAGACTGAAGTGTTGCCAATACTGGCCCTGGTAAGAGCACTGCTTCGCAGAATCTAACATCGGATCGGAAACGCGACCCACTGAGAAGATCCGGCGAGAAACTCAGTGGGCTGTGTCTATTGGTTAATTCCCATTATTTTCTTCTTCTTCTCTATCGCTCCCTCATTACTGAGGATCGTGACTCCGTTTCAGCTTGTCGACTGCCAGCCTTCATCGGTTCCGGTCAGTTGCGTGGTGTAGTGCAGCGCTAAGTGGTCCGCTGGTTTGCTCTTTCAATAATTCCCATTAATTAACGCATTAACCCATAGACACAGCCCACTGACTCAACTAGGGATAGCAACAAGACTAGCACATTTGTGGGCTCGATAAGAAAAAGCGACGATCATTTTCAAGATTTACGTAAACTCAGTAATGCAATTCTACCCGTTTATATTCCGCATAACAAACTACTTAACCATGTCAAAGTCAAGATATTTTTCAATACTATTCCGCAAAATAAACATGTTTTATCGCAACACAAAACGGCATTATTTGCATAATATGCGGTATGCAACCAAACAACAGGAATTTAACAAATGAGATTCTTAAATTTTTCTTAGACGGAGTTATTTCTGATTAAGGGGTCCAAACGAAAAAACAACAACCAGACGAGGACAAACCTTGATACTTCTCCCTCTAGCTCTTAAATGAACCGAAATGCATGCACGTTTCTATTTATAAACCAAAATATCAACTTAATGTTTTGTTTTACCATAGGTCGGTTTCCATTTTTTCGGTATGTTCGCTGCAAACTTGCATTACTTGCGCAAGATTTCCAAGCAACATGATTATTAGAGCATCTCAAATAACACAGGCTCGAAAACGAACGGTTTTTTTAATACACTTAAGTACAAAAGGGTACACTTAGGTTAAATAATATATTTTTGAATATAATATATGCAGAATTGAAAAACAAAGACTATTGATTTTTTTAGAAACTGAATGACATGATACTGCAGTGAAATCATGGTACAGTAAAATTGAAGCAAACAATTTATTACTTCTATTGCAAACGAAGACTTGCAATGTTCGTGCTTAAAATACGGAAATGGCCGAATCGTATTATTTACAAAACAAAGCGAAAACTTCACGAGCGGAACGTACCAAAAGTAAATTACTCGCGTATTTTAACTAGGGCAGGATAGATGAAACCGCAAACATATTAACGTCCCTACGGAATATATTGATATCAAAATTAATAGACAATTATACGTAGCGGACAGCTGGAAATGATAGAGGACAGATGTACATAACTGAAGGAAAATAATTAATTCAGTTTTTTCCCCTACCCAATCATTGGTAGCCTAAACGGCTAATCCAACTATGCCGGACAGGAAATGCAGAGGAACTTGCTTTTAACAAAAAGACGTGTGGCACTCGGAGACTGCCGCGGTAAATTAATATTAAAACAACAATAAAATAAGATCCGGCGAGAAACTCAGTGGGCTAACTTTCAATGAATCTGCTACATTGTGAGTATTCCATTTTGACCGCGCACTCACTAGAGGGCGCTACATGGGATAGACACACGCCTTTGGATGTTGGTTCTAACTCTCATTCCTAGAATCAACGGTTTAGCTAGTTTATTTTTAATGCCACTCCAATCACTGAATGAGTAGTAAGAGTAGTAATAAAATTCTTCGACTAAGCGATAGAAAATGGCACGCCCAACGCATTGTAATGTGATTTTTCTATTTTACAATTCCATTTGTCGCCGATAGAAGGCGCTTACGAAAAGCTAAATCGCGCTACCGTTGTGTTACCCACGAAATTATATCACATATTTTGATAGTACATAAATCGGTGTTTAGACTTCTTACTTTAAACACTACACAAGCGCAAAGTGTGAATGTGTTGAACGCGAGCTACATAGTAGACGTAGTGAGGGGTGGAAGGTTGTTTTCGTTACGGAATTTCATGATTCCGCTCTCAAGGCCCGCGATAAAATCTATGCAATAGCTTAAAAGTCTTGAATGTAATTAAAACAATAAAATAATGTCTTTAATATCAGAAAATATCCAGATTTATTCAAAGTACATTTACGAAAAATGTATTATAATTCAACATTTTTCTAAGACATTTCGAATCATAATTCTGGACGACTAGGAACAAAATTGAATGCGTCGATTCGTTTACCTTTCTTTTTCGTGTGACGAGACTGGATATTGTAAGACGGTCTGCTGATTTTCCATTTCCACCACGCATTGTGTGCCGAGTTCGAGTTCTGTAACAAAATTTTAATGTAATGAAATTACGAGATACGAATTAGTTAAATAAGAAATCTCGTTTGTGAGTCGCTTATGAACATTGGACAATCTGAACACATAAAAACTGTGTGCATTAGAAGGCTATATTTTTTATTGATCCAAATTAATTTCTTTTCTTCAAATCAGCGGTTTACGGAAGATTAATTGATGTGTTAATTCTAACAAACTCTTAATTTGTCGTTGTATTGATTTCAGTTAAGTCGAACATCGTTCTTAGCATTCAGTGTATACCTAAATTCAGAGAAATTTGTAGTCTTGAGTTCATTCAGTGTATGTATTTTAAAACCAACCCAGTATTATTACGACATTTTTTCTTAATTTTAATATTCTGGAAACATTGGTTTCTGTGATGACGAAAATTAATAAAACCATGGGCTTTTATGGACCTTAATACTACGCCTATTGAATTGGCATCCTAAAGCTTGGTGCAGAAACATAACGAGTTCACACCTGGTCATAACATATCCTACGCGGACTTAGCGCGATCTCCTGTCGCTACTTTACTTGTATGTTTTTGTCTTATTGAATTTAGCTTTATCATCTAAGTCAAGTTCATTCACAACGAGCGTGGTTTCAAACGGTCAATACGTGCTTAATACTGTTTTATCGTCTGCGCGAAAACAAATGGACCACCATAATAATGACTTAACGCGAGGTCGACCGGCGCGTCCACGGCACGCTGCTTCCAATCCCGTTTTGCAATGTCACCTCAAATCAAACTGTTTTACTGACTCTGAATTATGTTCGGCAAAAAAAAATTAATTACAAATTTTAAATATGGTTGATTTTTAGGGTATTAGTTGTTCAATTAGTATTAGTTAAAGGTATGTTATGTACGCCATTATTGTCACATGCATCAGGCCATAAATTAAATAGTTGAAGTTATTTTCAATGTTAAATGTTTGTGATGTGGCAATACTTTTTTAAATAAATAAAAGGTTATTAGTCCTTATTTTCATCAAGCGCGTTAATTGAAGAAAAGCCAACAAGATTCTAATAAGTAAATGAATTTATAAAAAATAAAAAATAATAATGACCCCACCTACCCCGAGACACAAAGTGTAAGTCTCATGTAACTGCATTGAAATAACAGTTTAACTGGCATTCAAAAGCAAACCACATAGCTGTTTGGCAACAAAAATAAATAGTCAGTATTCAGTGGTATAATCCAGGCAGACTCTCAAGATGCTCTACCACAAATAATATTAATTACTAGGTTGTTTCCTATTTATTTGTGAATTCATGCTACCTAGCAATAACTGTACTATATAGATATAGAATAGATTACATGTAAAAAATAGATTTGAATTTGCAAACTGCCATTCTATTTACAGAAGTACTTAAAATTTATTTGCTACAATCTAATCTACATAAAAATATATAAATTTTGTAAATTGTCAATGTCCTATCACTTTAAATGTTGAATGAAGATACTGAAGAAAGGCTTTAAAAATCTAAGCAGTGTACATCTAAAAGTGTAAGTTTTATGAAATGTGTAAGTGATAAATTTTGTGCTTCTAAAGCCTACATTAACAAAGTGTCTTCCCATAAACTGTTAAAGATGATAAATATAATGTTATTGAAGGCCCTCTTAAAACCGTAGAATTCAACTTGCTGTTTAAGTTATGAATAAAATACTTATTGGTATTTGTAGCATTTAGTGTGATAAAACAAGATAGAAAGAAAGGTTTTTTGTTATTGAAACATGTTTAGCATTTGACTTGAAGCAGTTCATTGTAAAATTTACTGTTTTTTTTTTTTTGCAAAAATCTAATATTTATACTACTATATGTGAACTTACTTCTTTTTATTGTTACCTATTGATTCTGTAAATTAAAAGCTTGCACATACATGCTGATGCATTTTACTGTAAACATTTCCAAAAAAATTTAAATTTAATGTTGAGATTTTTTTTATAAAAATATTATCAGAGTGGGTTTAATAGTTTATTAGTGGTTGAAGATATATTAAAATTTTTAAAGATATATGAAAGTTCAAATTCTAAAAACCGAAAGTTTGAAATGAAATAAAATAAATGTGTCTATTGTCTACGTAACTACTTTTTATATTTGTAACAATTGATCTAGATTAGTAAGCAAGAAAAAATACTACTTTTCCTAACTAAGTGCTACCTACATAAATATTTAACTGATTACATTCTATAGTAATATTTATCGTGATTATAGAGGCCATTATATAGAGAGATAAAAGCATATACGGTCACCTGTACGATAGCGATTTCTTTATTTATATGCAATATGAAACTAACTTACCTCGCCTGTTAAAAGGACGAACACGAACCGCGACTTTTATCTTATCCGACGCCATTTTGCACACAAATTACACAAATAGAATCAAAACACAACACTTTTTTCACGATAGTAAAGAAGTTTACTGCACATATTCACCCATATTCTAGAATTACAAAATTCATTATTTCACGTTACGATCACGACGTCCCCGGAATGACACTGTCGGCCATATTGTTTTTACGAATAAATGCATGCATGTTCAGTTACTAACCGGTAACGAAAAACCGTTGTCAAAATCGTAATTTTGTGAAAATTTCAAGGCTAGATCTTAAAATAAATTTATAAAGTTACCAGTTTGATTTTCTCAACAAAAATAGTTACAAAATTATTTTCCGTTTAAAATCGGTTTTCGCAATTGGCCATTCGATTGACAGTTTTTTGGCGGGCTTTTGAAACAAATTTTAAAATAGAGCTGACATAAAAATTTCAAGAACTAGAAATTTGGTTGTTTGAGACTTATAGTCTCATATTAAGCATTTAAAAAATACTCCGTACATAAATATGTATGTATAAAGTTATGGTAGACATCTCGAGTGAAAAATGACGAAAAACGTTTTATCTTTAACATGAATGGTTTTTCTATGTTTATGTCGTAATCTGAGACTGTCTTGGAAGGTTTATTGCTATACCATAAAGACAAATAACAAGAATTAAGTAAGAGCCACTGTCTACATTTACAAGCTTTTAGCAAACTACGTTTCATAATTGACTAATTTAGTTTAATATATTTCCACGTTGTGTGTGAGGAGCTAGAGTTTAGATGCAATAAAAAACATATAATTAAACCGTTTGAATTGTGGTTTTTAACTTGTTTATCATCTTTGCACATGCACAAGTGTGA
Organism: Bombyx mori; assembly: GCF_030269925.1. Taxonomy (NCBI): domain Eukaryota; kingdom Metazoa; phylum Arthropoda; class Insecta; order Lepidoptera; family Bombycidae; genus Bombyx; species Bombyx mori. The sequence goes on from NC_085111.1 coordinate 15,240,791, forward strand.
ACACTAATAAAATAGTCACTAGTGACTAGGCATTGTTTCTCGGGTAAACTCAAAGAGTCCACTGAATTACTAAATTTAAACTATTTCATTGATGCTCGGTGTTGTCTTCAATTTCATTTCATATCGCTTAGTTTCATAATCAATTTCTTATTAATGCATCTCATTTTTCTTGTTCCGTTTCAGTTTTCAAATTCTTCACTGTTTTTTCATTTGAATTACCGATCCCTTTGCCTTAGCAAATAGACAAATCAAGAAAGATCTAAGGTTTAGGCGTGAGCATGGAGTTAATATGTACCTACAACGGCGTGAGTTAGCGATTTCTCTACCATAGATAATAATACACATATAAACAAGATTCTCTACTCATAGATTCTGCGTTGTATTTGTATTTAGGGATGGCGATTCTTGACGAAAAAGATCGATTTTTAAATATATTCAAATCGTAACCTAATAAATCGATTCACAAAAAACTCGAGGTCCAAAAGATCGATTCCTTAAAAATGGATTTTTTATAAGTTTGCATTTACAATGTAATATATGATATGACATAATAAATGATCTCTTATCAGTAAAATCACGGAGTTGTTTAGCTCAGGGAATTCGATAATGACAATAATCAGAGGTGGATTATCCATAAGGCAAACTAGGCACGTGCTTAAGGGCGTGTAGTTACAAGGGGTCGCGAGCTCAGAATTTTTAAACGAATTAAGAAAATAAGATATCGACGATTAAGAACTAAATGCTGATCTATAATCTAAATCTATAATAGATGATATTGCACAAGCATCGATATACTCGTATTAAGCAATATTGCGGGTTTGTTTGTATTTCATTCGCACATTAGCGTAAGTACAAGGGTCCCTGTCTACTAAAGTCTAGTGTTTGATGATACAACGTCATCGTAATTGCAAAAACAACTAGTTAAAATTTATAGTATTATGAGGGCCCTTTATGGCCGGTACAGGGGCGCCAGTAAAGTGATTGCCTAGGGCGCCCTGGACCTTTAATCCGCCACCGACATATAGAATTTTCTTTTTTTAATTATCAAAGTATCAGTTCAGGCTTAAAAGAATACATTTATTTTATAAGTGTATTTGTCACCTACAACACCGTAATATTACGGGTACATTCAACCAATCCTCTATCCTCTATATTATAAAAAATGTGTGCGTGTACTAGTGTACACACGTAAGAAGTGAAACTTGTTTATGGCCTTATTTTTCGAAAAATGATCTACATGCAACTTTCTAGAAATTGGTTAAATAAAGTTAAATTAGATAAAGTTTAAACAAAAGGATTTTATTATCATAGACATGAATACAAAAAAGTTAAATTAGATAAAGTTTAAACAAAAGGATTTTATTATCATAGACATGAATACAAAACAGATGGCGCGTAACGGAAAAAAGTGACGCGTAACCGAAAAATGTGACGGTAAATTTTTTTCCAACGCCGATAAGGAAGTTTCACTTCAATTATATAATATTATTATATTAATAAGTATTAAAAGAGATGGAATCAAAAAAGTGTAAAGTTAACTGAGTATCGAATTATCGCAAAAATATGGTCACTGATTATTTATTGGTTGAAAAATTAATTCAAATTCTTAATTGGGAATAATTTTATGGTTTTTACCAAAACTGAAAAAAATCGAATGTCGATTTTCAAGGGTGATTCACTGAATCGATTCAGAACTACATATCGATTTAAAAAAATTTTTTGGCTCGAGAAATCGTTTCTTCGATTAATCGATCTCGAATCGTCATCCCTGTTTGTATTGCATGTCTATTGCTTGAACATATGATACAAAACATAGGGGAACCATTTTTTTGAAGTTATCACAACAACTCAGCTGTCTTGAAATACTTTGAACGGATTTAACAAGTGTTTCTATCAAATATAGCTACCATAGTGGACATTTATTATAGTCAAAATGGCATCAGACCCGCTGTTTGGCTGGGATTTAACATTCAAAACAATTGAGAGGGATATAAAAAAACAGTCTGACATAATAATTGCTTTTATTCACTGGAATTTAACAAGGAGGGGTTTTCGAAGCATCGGCTTAAGTGATGAGGTAATAATAAAATCAAACAAGGAATTCTTACAATTCACATTACTAATTTTTAGTTATATACGATATAAAATGCGTCGTTTAAAACAACAAAACACGTAAACAGTATATCTACTGAAATTATAGTGGAATTAATTAATCAGCAGATTCAGCGTCCCTTCAATGATACCAATGGACCTTTAATGTTCATTTTGTTTATAAACACAAAATTTAAAATAGATTTCATTTGTATTGATTTTTGAGCCCTATTACAATAAGGTAAAGTACTGATGATCTGTTTTTTTCGTCTCTTCAAATTAGAATGTATCTTTCGAAGGTAATACCTATGTTCCACTAGATCGTGAGTAGTGTCCATCATCTTTGGACAGGCCAATGCCAGTGCTTAAACAGCAACTTGGCCATGCCCCTGGCGTTGCTGACATCCATGAGTGAGGGTAACCACTTACCATATGTTGGTGGCGCCTACTAAGGCACTAAATTAAAGCAAGCTCTGCTAATTACTTTTCTAAACTGATATATCCGAGCTCAAAAAATATGTGCTTTACAAGTAGTGGAGAAAAGCAAAAGAATTCAGAAGAAGAAGGCTGACAATGTCATAGCGGAATATAATGAGTTTATCTCTAATTATACTTTGTGAACTACAGCATTATCCTCATCACATTGGTAATCCTTAATATTGAGGGTTGTGGTCTTCCTTAATTACTCTCTTCTGGAATATCCTGTGCTAGCTCTGCCTATCCTTAGCTGTGCTATATATTACATATACAACATTACAGACATTCAAAAAGACTTGAAAGTAATGACTTTTTTTTGTGTGTGCAGGCTAATAATAATGTAAAAGTCAAGCATAACAAACAACCTGAATACGAAGTCCAAAGAGAATTTGACCTAATTCAAAAGTTTTCTGACAGTAAATTAGGTTACGCTGTATAACGAGACTTAAACAGTGCTTAATGTGCTTATACTTAACAAAATACAATCAAATACATAATTATATGTATATCTTTTATACATAAGTAATCATACACAATCAATGTATAAAACGAAGTGTAAATGTAAGGGCCAAATAAATAAAACAAATGACTAAAAATGTAGGAAAACTTTCGTCCTGTATCTTTAGTTTTTAATATTATAGATGTGCCAAAAATCTGTTTCTATAAATATCACTATAAAATATCCTTGCAATTTTTTTATGAGGTCTGATCCAAACAGTTAATGTTATCTGAGTAGTCACTAACTATAATGATTTGAATCTTAAAAGGGAGATAGCATGTGATTTATGAAATACCATAACAATACAATACAATGCTGAGACCAAGACATGCACTATTATTTTTGTAAATAAACAGTAATCTGAAATTTTGATAGAATTTTAAACAATTTAATAAATAATGCTTTTATATTTAAAAAAATGAACAAGAATTTACTGTCGTTTAAAGCCATTAAATATTTCATTTCAGAGAACAATCACTGGCGATGAACCTAAAAGTGAGCTACTTCCTGAAGGATGGAACGACACTGAGAACTACAGAATAAGATATGTTCTCGAATCTAAACTCTATATTCTACATGGCTTAAACACTGATGGAAATTTAATTGTAAATTTAATGGTAATTATGAAACTAGTAACAAGTTTTATGTTACACTCTTCTGAGTTCTAAAATAAGTTACATGCTTCTGAGCATTTATGAATAAACTTCATGTTTAATAATACAAATGACATTCAAAAATCTAAAGGCTTAAAGGAATAACATGAAATAATAAAAATCAAACACGCGTGAAGTAAAATTGAGAGCCTACAAGAATAGGGACCATCAACCTGTCTATTTCTGCAGTATAGCAGTAATACATTTTGATTTGATGCTGGGTGGGTGGCTGTATTTACAAATTTTTATATTTATGGGCTCTGTTACATAACTAAAAGAAAAAACAGTTTTCTCAATGCTGACGATAAATATTAGTAAGTATTAAAAATTAAAATCAAACTAGGCAAAAATATTGAAACGATATAGAAAGTTTCTATGATGCTATTTAAAAGATAACAAATGTTTTAGTTAGAAAATGTAACTCAACATATGATAACCAACTATCTAATAGATTAGTAGATGTGTCCCTAAACTTCTTTTCAATCTATCCTCTATCTAGTGCATTAAAAAATCACACCATGCTACTGCAGATAACTGGTGTAAATTAGTGATCCATTCTCCAATACCAAAGGTTAATAGTTTACAAGTAACAATAAATAACTGTAATGTATTAGTGAGGGTACCTGTTATTTTTTTAATAAAAGGATTGCTAAGTGCAGTTTGTATAAAAATAGACATCACTAAAGTATGAAAGGTCTATGACAGACATCTAATGAACTCACTTGTTACCAAACATGTGTGCTTAAGTTCATAATAAAATAATAAAACATAATAATAACATTCTTCTGTCATTAATGTCTTCAAGTCTAGTAGTGTATGTAAATGAATGTTGTGAGAGTTGGTAAATCACCTATCTGTTTTCCCTTTTCTAATTCATGAATTCTTTTGTCTTCATCAACCCACAAATTCCGTATTGATGTTGTCTCTTATGAAGTTCCACATACGATTAACAAAATACTCAACTCTGTACAGAGATCTGAAGACCTTGCTGTTACGAACATAGGTGTAAAGATAGACGAAATACTGAAAGAATCAAATGGAACCATAGACGTCATGATGCCGAATTACAAAGATTTCATTTTTGTTATAAAGCGAGATCTAATTGATAGCATCACAGACAAGCCAACAGCTACTTCGGAAACACAGACTGCATCAGGTAATTTTTAAACAAAATTTTTGTAATATAAGTTTTCAGCCTTATAACTGCTCATGCTTTAAGTAGACTTTAGAATATAAAAAGTGTGCAATTTGGCTGATTTTATCACAGCTCCTTCACTATTCTACACACTTGATTTTTAGATAATATTAAAAATTTGGTTAGCACATACTAAACGTAGAACTTAGAGGAAAAAATTAAATTAATGTTTCAAGTTTTTGTTTTAAATTTACTCTTCTTTCATAATAGACTTTTTGTGTCAAGTAGAAAACACATTCATGATTATTTTAGATTGCATGGCACATCTTATAAACATCACAAAGCATTGCCACTCCTATGAAAACATAAGGTTTAAGTTGCAAAACCACTGACCATTTAATTGAGAGACTACTGCGTATCAGAAATAGGCAGAAAGATAATACTCGCCCCTCTCATATTGCCATACAAAAATTTAACAACCATCACAAGCAAATTTAGTATTATGTATTTATGTCGAGTAAAAATAAAAAAATGTGAATATCCTATTTGCCGTGCAAAAGATATTCAGTCACTGCTGTTTCAAGATTATAACATTTCTTGTACAGACGCTTGAACGTGCTTATGGCCCAGTTGATGATAAAGGACTACCGGTGCCTATAGATATATAAATTTCAGTACTGCCACTCACTGTGACACACGATTTTCTAGTTAACGGTCTGTAGTTTTAATACAAAAGCTATCCTACTCTTTAAATCAAAATACGTGATTGTTTTGCGACAGATATAAGCTGGAGGAAATTTACACAATATTATTCACACAAATTGCTCGTGAACACTTGTTAAGTATACTTGGTAGCTGCATACAGGATCTGAATCCTGGCTTGGAGTCACATACTCCGAGAGTACAGTGTGCGTCTGTTCCGTAAGCTCATGACGACTTCAATTAAACTCAATCTTCCATTTTAATTCTGTAAATAACATAAGAAAATAAGTGGTTAAAATTGCTCAATAAAATAAGGGAGCATGTAAAATTAAATGTGCTATTTAATTATTAAATATTCAATAAACAGCTACAGTATGCATTCGACCATTTCGACTCCCATTTCATTTAGTTTTTTTTAAGTTTGACTGTAGTCAGCTTATGGTCCACCTGAAATTCAATGTGCTGATTTACGTGACCGTATTTTTATCTCAAGGTCAAATGTTTAAAAATTTCAGATCATTCAAACACTAGAAGGCCTTCAGATGATCCACTGAGAATTCCTCCCAGACCCAGACCCGGAGTTAATCCCGATTCACAAGATCTATGGTAAAGAATGCTCGGTTTCGGGGGCTAGTGGCTCATCTTTTGTACCCATAATTAATCTAAGGTTGATAGTATGAGTTCGAAATAATATATTTCTATTACAGTTGTTTGACATAATATGGGTATAAAATAGGTTTATACACGAGCTTGCATTTGGCAGCTGTTGAAGATTTATAGTGTTAGAGCAATATTTTCGCATCAGGTGGAACATAAGGGCCAATTTCTCCTTAAGCCATGACCTTCCTTCGTTCGTGAACCTTGTGTGCGCGTCTTAATAGTTTGCTGTATTGTATATTCTGCTCTATGCTTGCGTAGATTCAGCTGCCAATGATTTTAATCGGGTCGTAATACAACCTCTGTTTTGAAACTGTTCCACGTTTTCATCATTACAGATAAAAATTAATTTAAACTCGTTAATACAGACATAGGATACGATTACAATAAGACCTGATTGTAATATAATTACGGATTTTCCTTTATAACCTCTGAAACAATATTTTTTTATAAAATTTTATACATAAGTATATATCGATATGATCTTTATCATCGCAACTTTTTTAGTAAAAACGTGGAAGAATTTTCAAAATTCGGTCTTAGCTTTAATGCCTCATTTCGATTATCGGGGAAAAGTTCATTTATCACGCATTTTCAGAATTTGCTTCTGTATTTAAAAAAAACTTAGAATACTATGGTTTCTCTGCTTTAATCTAATCTGTTTTTGGTATGCAGCCCCCGGGATGTGTACAAACGAGTTTGCCAGTAGTAAATATTAGTTAAATGAGTGACAATTATTAATTTATTTTTCATACAGGGCAGTTCCTCCTGGCCGTAACGTTGGCCATTCAGATCTCGATCCGTTCTCTCCTTTCGGGGGTGGAATGATATTTAACCCGTTTGCTCCACGTCGAGACATTGAGAACCCAGGCCTGGGTGTTCCAGGTGGATTGCCAAGGTTTGTGTAAAAATCTTACATATCTGAGATTTTTCATTAACAACAAGATGAACAGATGAGCATCTAAATCCGCTCACATGACTATGTCAGTTTACCATCAAAAGGCTGTAAACAATAAGTACTCTTGAAGACCTTCTTTGATTTATTTCATACGCTTCTGGTTGACACAGATACCTTTTACAAAAGTTGAACAACCATGAGCCCATAGAGACCAGATCGTATGTGTTACTGGTGTCCGTTCCCTCAGACCGTATTCGTTTGTATTCTAAGAACGATCACCTTCATTATTCTGAGATATGAATACTTGGAGACAGAAATAGACAGGATTGTGTAAGCCACTAAAGCGGGCTTACAATAACTACACCTACTTTTAGTAAGCACCTCTTATGCAAATCGTATTAAGTCGTCGTGGCCTAAAGGATAAGACGTCCGGTGCATTCGTATGTAGCGATGCACCGGCGTTCGAATCCCGCAGGCGGTTACCAATTTTTCTAATGAAATACGTACTCAACAAATGTTCGCGATTGACTTCCACGGTGATGGAATAACATCGTGTAATAAAAATCAAACCCGCAAAATTATTATTTAAGTAATCACTGGTGGTAGGACCTCTTGGGAGTCCGCACGGGTAGGTACCACCACCCCGCCTATTTCCGCCGTGAAACAGTGATGCGTTTCGGTTCGAAGGGTGGGGTAGCCGTTGTAACTATACTGATACCTTAGAACTTATATCTCGAAGTGAGTGGCGCATTTACGTTGTAGATGTCTATGGGCTCCAGTAACTACTTAACACCAGGTTGGCTGTGAGCTCGTCCATCCATATAAGCAAAAAAAAAAAAAACAAGCAATGACTCAAATTGTTGTTTTTTTTAAATAGAAATAGATTAGGCGACGGTCGCCAATACTACCAGTACCTCTAGCATTAGTCAACAACGAAATAATTATTTTAAATTTCGTACAATGTAATAGTTGCTACTACTCTTTTGAGCCTGCGCGGGTAGGCACCACCACTCTCTGTCGTGAAGCAGTGATCAGTTTCGGTTCGTTCGGGGTGGGGCAGCCGTTGTATTGTAAAACTGAGACTTACTCATGTCTGCAAATAGGGGTGGCGGCTTTTACATTGTTGTTATCTATGGGCTCTACAACCACATAACATAAGATGGATCGTCAGTCTCTTAAAGGAAAAAAAACTTAAGTACAAAAAATATGAATTTAGTTCTTATCTTATCTTTATGCGATTGTTTCGTTTTATAATGAAAGTATTTCAAACAATAACAATTATTTTTGGAATCACAATAGCTCTTAAATTTTTTAAATAATCCATCAAAAAAAAGAATATCTGTTGACAAACAGAAAGAAATTAGTTATTTAATTAATAGATTTATCGGTTTTTTTACACATGATAATTTACCGTTAAACTAGGATTCCCTGTTCTATTTATATATGGGTGTTTATATATCTATATATATAAAAGAAAGTCGTGTTAGTTACACTATTTATAACTCAAGAACGGCTGAACTGATTTGGCTGAAAATTGGTGAGGAGGTAGCTTAGAACCAGGAGAAGGACATAGGATACTTTTTATCACGTTCCCATTGGACGTGACATAAAACGTGGCATAACAAAACGCAACTGATATGGAATAAAAAAACGCTACTGACAGCTAAACATAATATATTCTATGGTTAATTATAGTAGAATTTTGAAGTTGACCGGTTGTTGTGTTTGAAACAAACCGTGTGGCGGAACAAAGTTCGCTGGGACCACTTTTGTTTTATTAGATATATATATTTATATATATGTATATTTATATATATGTATATAAATGTAATAAAACAAAAATAACAATAAATAGCTGTTAGAACTATAAATGCTGTCGTGGTCAAGAATACAAAATCATTCATTGTCGAAACAAAATCAACAACAATGGACCTCACAATAGACAGGCCCATGTCGTGAGCATGTAAAAGAATAATGTATACCTACTGTATACTTGTATGTTTGTTTACGTAAAAATTACATTAATTCACAGAGCTGCGGTTCCCCCGGGGGCACGTTTCGATCCGTTTGCGCCCCCCGGTGTTGGTGAACCCATCCCGGGAAGAAGGCCACCTCCTGACGCTGATCACCTTCCACCTCCAGGAGGCTTTAATGAGAATATGTTCATGTAATCTGTGTTCTGGAGAATATGCGATAATGTAATATATACTATTACACAAACACTTATCTATGTAATAAAAATGTTATACAAATTAAATTAAACACAAATTATTTTTATTTATATATTTCAGGAAGCCATTAACAACACAAAACGGCGTCGTCCATTACGTGAACGAAAACAGTAGCACAATTGTTTAATGGTAGTAGTTTAATTTGTTATGATGGAGGGTAGAAGTGCTGTCTCAGTGTATTATTACACGTCATTTCGGATCTTCCCGATCCACTAACGGTGTTTTAGGTATCTCAAGCACCGGTCACCGTTCTCCTCGAACCTGTCCCAAGCGACGAAGGGTTCGGCGAGTATACTAAACTACTGATTTAGCTAACAGTCCACTGAGTTTCTCGCCGGATCTTTTCAGTGGATTGCATTTCCGATCCGATTGTAGACTCTGCGCAGCACTGCTCTTGCTAGGACTAGTGTTAGCGACGTGCACAGGTTAGAGCCTCGTGAGCTCACCTACTCGCCTGGTGAATCTAGTACCTATAACATCTCGAAGTTACTAGAATACCTATGTAGAATAAAAAAGGTTTATTAAAAATGGTCCGCTAAAAGGGAGCGAATTAAGGTGGGGCTTAATAGCAAGTGGAAGAATTTAAAAAACAGCGCCATAAACTACCACACTTCACTTTAATCCAGCATACTTCACTCTGCATAAATCTACTATAATCTCATTTACGCTTCCTACACTAGCGTTAGACCTTGACGCCTAATTTACTCTGAATATGGAAGCAGAGATATTCGATTTACAAAATTTTACTTAAAGGGTAAAACTCCCATTATTTACACTACCTATACTTATTGCATACTTTTGCCGTATTTAGAAAAACAGATCAGCATATATTTTTACCACAATACGAACTGATACAGTCCGATGTAACACATAATTTATTTCATTGAGATATGATTGATGATTTATGTGTTACATTGAGATTGTGTTATAAGGCTATGTTAATTATAAATATCGTTAAATATGTAGTATATATGTATTCAAAATAAAATTAAATATCAATTAATAAATTTTGTGAATGTTTAGTTAATGAATAACTTAATTGGGTTGCGATTTACGTAATTAAAATTACGATTGTTTAAACACAAGCTCGTTAATAGCGACTTAAAAAATGAAAAAGGATTGAAAAACCCATGGGAAAACATACAGAACTGCCTGATTATGTATAGCTAATTGGTGAATTAAATTTGGTATAATTGCAAAATTTAGCTGTGGCAATTTATAAAATCCAATAATTCCAAGCTGGCAACATAAAATTTTAGTACATCAAGTTTTCTGTGCGGTGCACACGTTTTTGCGTGTGTGGTGAATTTCTTCGGCTGCTCACGGCTGCCACCGTTCAATTTCTATTCAATGTGTATGGCTGTGAAGGTAAGTTAAATTGTATTTCATATCTTTCAAAATTTGCACAAAGATTGCGTCAACCATGGCCGCGAAGGTCGTGTCCCCTATTAGCCACGAACGTACGAACGTCAGCAAGCGTCATGGATCTAAATGAAAAACCATTCTTTAATCCATTTCCATCTGTTATTTATCGTCCGCTTAATTAGTTAGTACTGTTCAACTGGTAAAGTAAACTAATTAATGTTAAACACGTTTCTGCTCACGTATCGAGCTTTATAGACATGTTATTGTTCGCGATGGTTCTGGTGAAACTTTACACATTTATGGCTACAGACGTACGTGCGGCAGGATGAGTCAGTATGATGTACTGCTTTCGTGACTCTAATATTGTATATTGTATCTATGTGGGTAGGTAGGTTATCTTGGATCTTATCTTAAAATATATTTGAATTAAAAGCCTTTGAAGATTGAAATAAAACTTTAATCCGCCTGTAATGTATAAAAGCATTATCAGTATGTTAATTATCATCAAAAATACACAGCTGGTGTGTCATATTATCTAGTATCACAATATTCCACAAAAGACTTAACCTATATTTAGTTGCGATTGAAATGAAAAACAAAGAATATACTTTTATACCTGTTAATTTCTAAGCAACATTTAGAAGTTTGATTTCGACATAGTAAAGTTTATTCCAACAACAAAGACTCCATGAAATTTTGCAAAAATACCATGTTATGACTTCTTTGTAATACTTCCATATACCAATTTCGTAAAGATTAGTAAAATGTTTTAGTAAAGAATTGAATAATTTGAAATAACCAACTATTGGCCTTCAATACTAAACAGTGGACATTAGTGGTTAGAATAACCAATGGACACTTGTGGTGAGGATAACCAATACATAGTCTGTGATTTTTCAGAATATGAATTGAGTCTGCTTTGTTTTGTTATTGTAAACATTATGTACATATAGGAAACACTACATGAGAGCATGAGATTTGATATAGATCAAAGTCTTCATCTCCCTTCAAAAATTAAAAGTTGTGTCACTATAGTTTCTCTTGTTTCATTAAGTTTTGTTTAACGGCCTTTGTCTTTATAATATTTACACATGTAATGGCTATATAATTTTATTATTGGAAACCAACAATAAAACTATTTTTTTAAATTTCACATTTGTTTAAAATTGTCTTATTGCACAATATTAAATATACTTACTGGAAATAGGCGATGAAATATTATGTAAATTATAACTCAGTTTTTAGTTTGAATGGATAAACTCTGCCCTGCTTATTCTAGGTCCAAAACCATACTGCATATTAGAATAAAAAATACTATGCTTTACCAAAGAAAAATTGAGTAGATCAAGTAGCCCAACCTCTAATATCAGGTATCTATGAGATTCTTTCTCTACCTATCACACCCTAATAAAGTTTTGATTTTCTAGGAAGCCCTTTGCATTATTAATTTTGATATAATATATATAACATATCAGCCTTTCTTATCTTTACATACACTACATGGAGAACTTAGCATTGAACAAAAGGTAACACTAAACATACCAGGCCTGGCATGAAAATAAATAAAATAAAAAACTGTCATACAATAATAACATTGTCAAAAATACAACTTAATATGTTTTTAGTGTAATTTTCATTATTACTGTTATTATTATTGTATTGAAGTATGTACAATAAATATAAGCTCGGACAGGAAATAAACTGGTTTTGTTGTTATTTCAATAAGCCAGAATTAATTCTTGAATATTGTCAACTGCAGCATTAGACTTATAATTTTACTAACTTAAAGTAAATATTGTACAGTTTGAGTTTAATTTCCAAAGATTTAAATATTTTGATTTCAAAGTAATATACTTTCATTTAAATTTTAAGATATTTGTTGGCTTTGTTAATCATAGTAATTATTATGCACATAAAGATATTTATACGTATGTTATCAAATTATTTTTCCTTCGTAGCGTGACGCATGGCGTCATAAATCACGTCAATACAGTCTTACACGTGTTTATTAATGGTGTCGATTGAAAGCAAACGTTAACAAAGTACGTCAAAATTACATAATGCACTTTGTCATGAGATTGCGAAACCAGAACTGCATTTGACATAAAAATGTTTTAAAACACGTTTGCAAATTTATTTACACGTGTTTCAAAAGCTTAGTTCGACACTATTAAATTTTTTTTTATTTTCAATTAAATTTTAGTTTCGGTCACAGTGCTTCATATGAAAAGGATGTAAGGGAATAATATAAAATAATAATTAGCTTCAAAAAGCAAACCATTATTTACAAAAGAGTTTAATACTCTTTCATACTGCCGATGATTGTTTACGCCGTTCAGAGTTCACTAGCGTGTCTTTGTCTACGTGACTTGTCGAGTCTAGACTTAAATCTCTTTGGCTTCATGTGGATCGCAAAAATGACTTCAGGTTGCAAGTGCTAATTTAAAAATAACTAGGCAGGACTCACCTGGATAGGGCGTCGACCCTGTCCCTGATCAAGGTTCATTGAACCTGTGCAGGCGTTTGCTCCGTTATACGGATGATTACGCACGATCTCTTATTAACAAAAGAGTGCAATAGTGTTTCGTCGATTCATCATAATATTATGAATCTCTGAAATTAAGAGTATATGAATTTGAGTTGTGCATTCCAAATAAATGATTCGTAATCTTGCATGGTAATTTTACGAAAAGGCGTTTTTTAAAGTAGAATTTTGATTCTGTTAAAAAATTAAAATTAATTGAAATGCAAATTAGGGTACGGTAGGTAAATACATTTTTTTAAATGAAAAATAAAAATTGTTTACTATAGTATTATTAATAGCAGTCCTTGCATCACATCCGTAGATGTCGGCATCGGCAAAAAGGGTGGCGTGAATTTTATTGAATAAGAACTAAAGATGGTGTAGCCAAGTCTTAATAATAAAACTTATGATCCATGGTTAGCCTTTTATTTTAGCGCCAAATGAATGCACATATTATGAAATTAGATGAGGCGTTCAGTCTTGCTTTGTGAAGTTGATGCGGCAATTTTGAGAAATCGGGTTTGTCCAATCGGAGAACTGGCAATGGAGAATCAGCAAATTAAAAAAGTAAATATTGGCAATCATCAAGATTAATAAAAACAATCGTTCGAGAGAAATCCATACCTACCATACATATAAAAGTTGGAATAAAATATGAATAAAGTTTGATAGCATCACTGGCAGATAATAATAGTACGAGCTCTTATTAATTTTTTACTACAATGAGTTTGTCACCATGCACATTCTCTGGGCTGTTCGACGTACAAAAAGTGAATAGCTGCCGTGGCACTCGAAATTACAAACTGCACTATAAAAAAAAAAGGACCACATCTGGCGAGACACAAGGAATGTGGCATTTCACGTTCCGAGGGAAGGGCTATTGCTCCGTACAAAAACCCGATAATAATATGTTATTCAGTAAGGGCGGAGTTCATTGAACCGTTCTCCTAGAAGACGGACTTTCGAACGAGGGCGACGCACTCCGTCCCTTAAATGTACATAGTTCGTTGGCTCTACGCACGACAGAGCATTGACAGCTTTGATTTATTCAAAAATTAATCTTCTAAGTGAACTGTTAAACTGAATATCTTGAATTTTATTTCAGACAAAGAATTAGAAATTACTCGTATAAATTACTTCTAAAAGTAAAATTAAAAACAAAGAGCAATATAATTTACAAAACATTTTTTTGATTTAACGTGGGTAGGTAGGTAGGTATTATTCCCGTTGTCATGTCTGGTCTCTGGCAACCAATGAACACCTAACAAGCAATATCGAAATACCAAGAAAAAATCGGTCAAACAGATCTTAACTATAAAACAGTTCCGAGAGTATTTGCAAATGCACAAAACAGTCCACCGTAGCCCTAAATTGGTGGAAGTACAGGTAAAGCAGGTCAAAACGAGCGAAGCATTTTGCTTTAGAATCCGGGTCAGTGAGTCAGGTCACGTCGATTGCCATCACGGTCGGACTCGACGCAGCCCGTTACTATCCTCTGAATAGAAATGATCTTTAAGTCCTGTTATTTTTAGTCGCTGTTAGCCACATTAAAAATTTTTGAACCCAGCATGGAGGCCCTAAAGCTTGAATAGTGGCAAAGAACTGCTATTGAAAATGGTTGGGGTTAGAAAATTTGTTGGGAAGTAAATTGGTGTTAGGCGTATTGTAAATCCGTATGAGTGATGTGTTCCAGTTTGAAAGGTGTTGTATTGAATTGAATACAATTGTGATTTAGAGCTCGTGTCTCAAGGAGGATCGAGGTAATGCAGTTGCGGTGTGTATGGGCTGCCGTGATTGCTTAGGGACCAGGCGGATCAAGGTTAAAATATCAGCAATAATATTAAACAATACACTTTGATGTATAAAGTTTATATGATAAATACTTATTATTCGATATTAACGAGGTACGTAATGGTTTTTCAACGCATCAAATTTTCTTGTCAGGTGCTTTAAATTAAATCGTTTCTTGAGGAATAAACTCCAAAAAACGTGTTTATTTACATTATAAAATATTCATAGGTACGTAAAACTTTTGCACTTACTGATGACCTTTACAAATGCAAAAGTGACTTCAGATACAACCCTATTAGTTATGTACGCAATGTAAATGCCATTATTTTAATTTAGTGTCTGGTGTCTTGACGTCATGCGCAGTTCACGTCATAGCAATGACGTCACTCTCCCTCACTGAGCTCCAATTTCCAACCCCATCCTACGAATTTTCCCAATGAGATCCATTGACCGACTTACGCGGAAGGTTATATTTGAATGTCACTATCAAGATTACTGAATGTCAACATATCGATGTGATTTATATTTTTATCTGCGAAACTATTTCACAAGATGCGTTTTAAAATTTGATATTAGAATGATAATATATTATTATGTAGTTACAACGGTTACATATCTTTTGGAATGTGACCATCATTATCGAATTGATATGAATTGTTACGGATAAACGTTGCGTAATTAATGACCTTGAAAAGAAGTCGACTGAATATGTTATTTATGTAACATTTTGAGCATGTTGAAATAATTCTTTTATAAAGAAATCAATAATAATTGTCGATCTTCGATATTTCAGTCTTACACTAAGCAAATAACGTACCCAATAATTAATCACTAAAGTTGGTCGATCGAATTTTCCTATTGCGTTTCGTCTTTCTTGTGACGTAATCCAAAAAAAGAAAATTGATGTCTTTTGTGATTGATGGTGTTCCGATTATGAGATCTTTCGATCTACAAATATAACTAAATCTTATTAGAACCCACAAAATCTATCAGTGGATTTTGTGAAATGTTTTAATGTTTATAATGTATGTAATAAATAAACACTTTTATACTCTTCATTTGGAAAGTGTTTTTCGAAGTTGGTCTCACTTTCTGGATGGATGCGATGACCTAGTATTGATCCTGACAAAATAGGGCGCGACCTGTTTTCCGTTGCATCAGACCCAAGAGGTGTTTGTTGCATTGATAATCCGATACTCGATATCGTCTTGTTTGTGGATTTCATGTAACTAGTCTTTGGTTAAACAATAAGATTTTTTAAAACTGGCCCCCTAGAATTTATTGTCTGTTACAATGAGGAATCTTTTGTTCTTCTGGAATATTCTATCGATTTGAATATACGTGACTGTTGTTTGTTAACTTAATTTTCTATGTAGCTCCCTGGCCTTCGATCGTTTTAGTGTTATGCTCAATAAAAGTCAGACACGGAAAATCAGCGACTACCTCGTACTGGTACCGACGTAGCTTTAATAACAAAACGACGTTTTAATTTATATCAGTCAAGATTCAACAGCCGATGGTGAAAAGTTAATGCATAAAAGATTTTTACCTAGAAGAGTAACGGGGGCGGACGGCTTGAGGTGGAATTGTGAATAATTCATAACCAGATGCGGATGGATCGATTTGACACTGCTCCCAGTGAATGTGATTAAACATTTGAAGCATTAAACATAAATGCAACAAGGCCCTCTGGTTCTTCGGTAACGCGTTTCAAATTATGCACCGCTATACTATTGTGAAAGTTGAATTGCATGCAGTTTCTCCCACCCACGTTCTCTACGTCAGGCGTTCACTTCTTGAAACTATACATAGCGCACCTTCTGAATTTGTTTTATTAATTAATTTATTTTATAATATTAGCTAATTCATAAATCTTCACAAATAATTTTTCGTTTCATGATTTTTATTTTATTTATCAGGAGGAAGTTTCTAGATATAAAATAAATCATTCGTTATCGGCAGGTTTATCGAATATACTATTACATTATCAGGCCATTCGTTTATTCGTGAAATGTAATCTTAAGACGAATCAATATCATGGATGAAATATTTTCTGTCTAATATAATGATATGATGTTGCTATACGGCGCCAGTGACTGGCCTTCGGCTGTGGAATCGATTTTATTGAGATTTTTAAACTGCTGATTTTAATATTTCTACAAATTTACGATAACTACTTACTAGAACAATTATTACTAAAATGCTTTTATTACCGAATAGACAGGTAGATAGAAAAGCTGTTAATCTTTAAAATGTCGCGTCAACTGGACAGTTTAATTTCATAACGTGTGACGTCGTGGGGGGGTCAAAATAAACTTCGAGCCAACCATAAATACACTGTAACATAATACACGACACGATTAGCCACACGTAACATCATGCGTTATGATCGGCGTTTAACTTCTCTTGATATAATTACATTTTTATCTTAATAATATTAGATTTTTAGTTAGTGATTTAAATCTTGAATTTTCACGAAAATAATGATTGAATGATCGTAATAATTTAAGTGAGATGGTTTAAATTCCTTCTTTTTCTAATGGTTTTATTGTAGACAAAACCGGCACTAAGTACCAGATAAAGGGTAGAGACAGTTTTAGGTGTGCTAATCAATTAAACCTTCCGACTGAAAATAGATAACTGATCATCTTTCTTTCTAGTTTATGGCTACAATTATTGTCTAGCTAAATGACAAAGGGTCGCGTTTTATTTTAATAATAGGGACAGTTAACGAAATGAGCTATGAAAAAGCCCTTATTTTGAGATTATCATAATTACCGCCAACGCTTGCTAGGTACAATAATGGAATTGTTCAAGTTTCAATTGTTTTGGAAAATATTCCAAGGAAAACTTGTAAAACACGTGTTTCGTGGGAGTATTTGAATAAACAGCATTTAATAATTGTTACGTTAACAAGGCACGTTGCAGAGAAATTCACGTTCCGTTCAAGTCACGTGTTCTGAACCTGCCGCAACAGACTAGAATTGTCACAAAATTACTCATTTTGTTTATTTTTTACGATTGTCGACTTAATTAATAGGAGTTCCTTACAGGTCATTACGGATGCTCCCGATCCATTAACGGTGCTTTTAGGTACCACAAGCACCTGTCACCGTCCTGGTCGAACCCGTCGCTTGCGGCGAAGGGCTCGACGAGCGAATTAACCCATAGAGACAGCCCACTGAGTTTCTCGCCGGATCTTCTCGGTGGGTCGCGTTTCCGATACGGTGGTAGATTCTGCGAAGCACTGCTCTTGCTAGGGCCAGTGTTAGCAACACTTCGGTTTGAGCCCCGTGAGGTCACCTACATGTTAGGGCGAAGCTGAAATAGCCTCTCAAGGCTATCAGCATAGGTAGGAAAAATGGAGTTCATTGTTCAAAAAATCTCCAAGTCGATGTAGTTTTTTGAAAATATTCTTTTATTGAGTAATGAGTATGAAAATGATATGGATTAAGTACTTACCTTGTAACTTAAACATTATTGCAAAAATACTTTTCTTTCAATAAAATCGTAATAAAAAATAAAACAAGTGCACGTATAATGATATTAGTGGGCATAAAGTATCTGAGCCCCTGAAACAGATGAGATAAATTGTTATTTGCTTTACTTCTTAAAAATTAATGAACTAGATAATTTGCTCTCGTTGTGGGTGGATCTAATTTTATCCTTAGCCGGTAACCGTGGGGTGGGTATGGATTGGGCGTGTACACATGTGCATAAGATTTTCAAATACGATAATGTTCCTTGATTTTAGTAAAATTATTTAGGTTTTAAGTCGTTTTTCTTTTTTCGTTTTGATTGCTGAAATTATGTGTTGATCGTTAGTTATATTATTAACGCGTGGCACAAGCTTGCCTCTCTCGTTTCTATGTTTAGAACGTGCCCGATTGATGTTGACTGCGGTGTGTGGTACAAATGAGTCGACTATTATCAAAGGCGGCAATCTGACTTTTGGACAATGATTGGTAAATCAGAAAAACGAATTATTGACTTTGTATTCCATCGACAGTCACAAAATTCTTCGGAACGACATCTTAGATAAATAACAGGTTAACTATTAACCTTTATTTAATGCAGGTTTTGAACCGTATTCTTTGAAGGAGACGATTATATTCAAATAAATCTGTATTGACATATCAATAAAATTTTGTTGTCCAAATGCACAGATTGCCGCCTTTGATAATAGACGACTCAAATGTCGGCTTGTATTATAACCGCGATGTACATTCGTTTTAATAATCTCGAATCATCTTTCTTGTGGATCAAATGATGTATGTATCTCATTTTAAACTCGGATTATGGTTACCGTTGTGGTGTTCTGAGAAAGTGTTTTGTTGGGGAAGCCTATGTACCTACCGTAAGGTTTCTTAAACTTCTCATGTTTGTTTTGGAAACAATATCAAGTGACGGCGCCTCCACAATACGAGATCTTGTTTAGTCTAAAATGTCACATAGACTGTATTTATAAAAAAGAAAATCATAACGCCGATGTTTGCGTTGATTAATGTTGTTCGATGTGGTTTGAAATAGGCTATTCGAGAAAAGTTTGAAAACATTGGCCAAGTTCTTATAGTTTAAGCGCGTATATTGTGAACGTGGGCGGCGTTCTGGTACAGTGTGTCTGGCGGGTGACGCCGACGCCCCCGCCGCGCCGGCCTCGCGCCGTGACGTCGTCGTCACTCGCAGCGCTGGTGCCCGGTGCGTCGAGCGACGAGCGGGCGGGGAGAGCGAGTCAGTCTATGCACGACCGCGGCACGGACAGTGTCGAACCGCTGCAATGTAAACTTCTAACCTTCAATTCTGTCTATAACGACAGTTTCTGTTGCGCGTGCAAATAGTTTCAGTTCTTTCATCGGTTGAATAACTTTAGTTTTGTGTTATTAACTTTATTCTGCCTAGCGGAAGTATGTAAGTACGTTTTCGTGTCACTATTTTATTACGGTGTTCCATTGTTGAAACCGTCCTGCCATTAATAAAATTCCTGCCTGAAAGAAGTATATAAGCGTAACGCATTATTTCATTCTTATTTATAGTAGAAAAATTAATTGTATGATCGTTTAAAATATATGAGATCAACAGGTCCACATTAGTCCACGTTCTAGACGTTCACGCTAAATTTTTCCACAGCAACATTACAAATAAATGTTTCCTGTCCAAGCGTTTCTGCACTATTTATTATTATTATTTATATTGGGAATTGTACGTCATAAATACTAGTTAGTTTTCATTTTCTTATTTTAATACCAAGCCATTACATTTATCACGCATGCCGAAGCAGTTACAGGTAGGTTTATCATTACAGTACAGATATGTCGGTTATACAGTACAGAAATATCGGGTAATTGTTAATAGTCACGTTTTAAGCTAATTATTACCTAAGCTTTTAAAATATTGTAGGTAAATGCTTTATTTTTGGAACGTGAACGGGTGTGGTCAGTAAGTCTTAATTATGATTGTTGAAAATTTATTTAAAACTAAAAGAATGTGTTGCAAAAATTCGGACTATAGTAGTGCGTGCTGTTTGGAGAATGTAAAAAGCTTCATCTGTGGTGCCTCATTACGTCAGGACCGATGTCACTAGTTTCACGGTCGAATAGCTATCAAACGAATTGCTCGTTCCTAACATTTTTAGTAATTTTCTGCTACATTCAGAATTTGAGATTAAAAAAAAAGCAGCTTCCGTATTAATGTGAATTCAATAATTTTTCTTCGCTGCCCATAAAAACGTGTAGTAGATCTTTCTTTCATTTGTAAGCATATGGGTCTTTTATTTCATTTCCCTCTCTAATGTATGAATATGAATAATGTTGTTCCACACGGTGGCATTCAAATTATAATCAAATAAAAGAGCTTTGTTAGAACGTATTGTTTGTATTGTTTTCATATAAGGTAAATTATTTTGAGATGCATGCTTGTGGCATTTATAGCTACGCGATCTTGAAACAATAGCCAGCAGACATTGTTGCCTTTGCAAAACATCCTGATGAGATTGTATCAACATTTACCGTAACAGCTATAAACATTTAAACAAGTATATTAAAAAAAAAAAGACAGAACTCACTTACTCGTAACAGGGGCTTAAAAATATGCTACAAATCCCGCTTAAAAGTTTTTTGCCTTATATTTAATTTCATTATGTTCATACTTTTTTTTAAAGGTTTTTATGACCTGGTAACTAAGACCTTTAAGTCATGTCTCATTTTAATTTATATTCTTATTTTTATGAAAAATGATAATATGAAATGAAATGAAGATGATTAATTTGAGACGTTAATCAACTGGGATGAAATTAAATGAAATTAGATGAGATGATATGGGATGAAATATAATCTCAGTAAAATGGTGGTCATTTGTTGAGATTTTTTCAATGGACTTTTTGGAGGATCCCGAGAAGTTACGTCCAGCGGCTTAGTTTTATTTTCCCACATTTGTGCACTTTCACAGATATTAAACACTTAATAAACCACCGCTACTACAAATTTAAACCTGAAGAAACACTAAATAGACAAAAATAAAACAAATCACACAACTTCACTCCTCACGTTCCCGCCAAAAAGTCCCTATGTTCATACGAATTTTAAATTTAAACAGATTAGTTAAGAAGTCCAACTGAATTTGTCATATTTCTTAAGGTGAATGTTTGAATATTAAAAATACATTGAAGCTCAAATCGTAGAAGGCATAAAATGATTTACCTAATTGATTCTATCAATTCATTTTTCGATTCTAGATACAAGATTACATTCATCAGAATAATACCAAACTTCATTATTAATATCGACGACTGATTTAACCATTCCACACAAATTTATATGAATAAAACTCGGTAATTATAATTCAGATTTATCGACATCCTAAATACAAGGTCGGGTTTATTTTTCTAATTCAAAATTGTTGGTCTTTCTTTTTTATCTCTCTTGGGACCGCGACCTCTAGACTAGCTACTGCTACTGGTGAATTATTTAAGGAAACCTTATCCTAAAAAGTCAGATTAGCTAGAACTCGATCTCCGTACAATTATAAAATCATTAAAACTGATAATTGTCATAGAATATTCCAGAAAGGTTTATTACAATTAAATTGTTTTTTAATCACTCACCAGATAATGAGTAACATTATCGGTAATTTAATAATACCTTCACAGATATAATCATTACCATTTTTCCAATAAATAATATGCATTATCAGAATAAATTGTCATGTTTTGTAGACTGTAAATTACTTATATAAGAGGAAAATAAAAAATACAAACTTGGAACATTAAGCCGCACGTTGTATATTTAAGTTATCGTGTAAATTTGAAAATGGGCGTTTTATGCTAAAAAATCTTTTTATGTTGCTCATGTAGAGAAGTTATTATTTAACTGCTTTAATTTTAAATTTATTGTTCTATTTATCTATCTATGGTCGCATTCATCTCCCAAATGGCTGAACCGATTCTAATGAGACTCATTGATGTGTACTTTAATTTGTTAATTAAAGGATAAGTATTTTGTAAAATTTAATGCAGAGTTAAATATAATTTACAAAAAGAGCATTTTATTTTATTATATTCTGTACAGCAATGTAGACTTTACTTGTTATGGACCGGCAGAATATTATCGTAGTCGCTCGGAGCCGTTCTTTGTGGAGGTCAAAATAGTGTCAATACGAGAAGAGAAACAGTTTGCATTGTTACACACATCATCTTCTCGAATTAAAACTCTAAGCTTAAAACTTATTAATTTTACAGGAGAGTGTTTTAAAGGTTTAACATCTAATATTTTTAATATTAAGCATCTTTGCAACATTTATTTTTTACCAGTTACATTATCTGTCTTTTAAAGTAAGATAAAATTATGGATTAATTTTGTTAAAGTAGTCAAAATATAGGTAAACATAAAAATTAAAAAAAAAAACTGCGCTCTTTTGACAGTATTTATAAGAAAAATACGGTGATATCAAATGATTCCGCATATTAACTCAATTTCGAGTATTTTTGGAAATTGTACACTTTTAATGCGAAAAGACGACATGTGCTTGCGACTGTCGCATGTAGGCTCTTTGAACAACTTCCCACCCTATTTGCAAAAAGTTCCATAATAATGAACACATATAGAACTGAGATGTTTTTGAATAAGTTTCCCCGAAACTGTCAATAATGTTATCATTATAAATAAACATTAAATGGCGGATAAACGGTTTCGTCTAAAAATAAATTTCAATACATTGGCACATATCGTCGACAGCCAATTAGATTGCCAATTCGTACCACGCTGCGAGCGAACATTGTTGATATCATAACATAACGCGAATGGCTTCCTTAAAATGGGATTTGTTGGAAATATTCAGCACACGATTAATATGGCTCTCTCGAGGAGAGTTTAATAGCTGAAAATCTTATAAATACGTTCGCCTTCATCCTAAATTGTATAAATTTTGGCGCGATCCCAACTCCCATTTCGCATCGGAATGTAGAGACAACGAGTACAGATAACGATAAGTTTAACCACAGTTGCCCACCGTGTAATCGGTATGTGACAATGATTTTGCTTTAAAACATTATTTAGATGTAAACACGACGTCGGTATAAATATATTGACGTATTTCTATCCCACGCCAATGTTTTTGTTGCCAAAATATCTTGCGCCGCATTTTAGAATTCGCGTCTCATCCGACTTCATTTCTCTCTGTTCGCTAAATGAGTTATCTCGAACTTATCATGCTAATATTTATTCTTTGTTTTAATGATTTCGTACAGTTGCTAATTGAAGTGGTGTGCGTGTTGTCGGCATTAATAATAAATTTGACTTATCAACGACGATGCTTTAGGAACGTTTTGATAAGTGTTTAATCAATAACCTACGTAAGTGAACACATGTTATCTGTGTTTGATCAAACATGCTCGCGGTAAAATATCATAGCCGACGAATGAAAGCGATGTGTCTGTTTCATTATGATAATAAAAAAATGTAGAAATAAATGTTTACTGTGATGTTAGAGGTTCTTAGCGGACAACATTATCGTTCGTATCGCAAATGTAAATAGTTGATTTATCTTAATTTATTAAATATACACGGGACCGAATTCCGAAAAACTAATTATAAACTAACTATCAGTGTAGTGGAGTCATCGATTAATGTATTTAAAATTGTTTTGTTTTTCGATCGCAGCTGGAGATCCCTTCTGTGGTGACATTGATGGAGTTCCGCTTGGACAGCGCGGAGTACTGCCAGGCTCAACACAAATAAACAGGAAGTGTTTCCGTGAAGGCGAGAGCAGGAGAGCGCCATCCGCTGGACCCATGCTGCCGGTAGCGGCGGTGACTAGACGCACCTCGCGCACTGTTCCACATACCTACCCATCATCAGGTACATGTCGTTTTGTCACATAAATGCGTATCGCAGAAGGTTGAAACTAGATCAGCAGCGAATGCTTACTTTTTTCAGCGATCTTTTATGACAGTATTTTTCGAATTGTATTGCAATCTTTTCTCCATTTCGAATTGATACAACAAAAAGGCACCTTTGTTTTCCGCTGGTGGTAGGGCCTCTTGTGAGTCCGGGCGGATAGATTTTTTTTTATTGCTTAGATCGGTGGACGAGCTCACAGCCCACCTGGTGTTCAGCGGTTACTGGAGCACATAGACATCTACAACATAAGCAATAAAAAAAAATAAAAAACAAAAAAACAGACGTATTTTCTGGTTCTCCTCAACAACGTGATAACTTTATTTAAAAAGTTACATCACTGTGTTAACTCGGGCCGCAGGTATATTATATTATCAGAGCGGGGTGCAGACTGCTTCATGTTTACGTTTTGTGTTATCACGCAGTTGAGCGGAGAGTGCAGACCGTGACGTTCAGTTGGCCGCGGATCAGATCATAAATACCGTTGCCGATGGCGCACAAGACGTTCGCTGGTACTTCAGACATTCGCATGACCTAAACTTCGTTTTATCCCGTTTTTTATTTTTAGAAGTTATTTTTTTATCCCACTTCAGTCGCCAGGTCTGGCTTTGACGCACGGTCGCCGGGAAAATGAAATGCGAAATAAATCAACAAAATATTGGGTGCGCATCAAATGTTCTAACGAGCGACTTGTTTTTTTGTTTGTTTCAGTTACCTTAAATTCGGAGCCCCGCTGCTGTTGAGCACAGCCAACAATTCAGTTGCTGAAGTTTTTAAAGGGCCTATGTTTCCGAGTGATTTAATTTAATTTGTTTCCACATTCTGAACTTTTGTTTGATCGCTTTCGGATGCGTTCGAGTGGTTGAAAACGACATCAATGCGGGCAGTTCCCATTATATAATTGGACCCTTTCAAAACAAAAGCTACGAGACTGTCGTGTGTTGTGTGGAAATAGAGTGACAGTTTGTCTGTTCGATTGTGACGGGACCGTTAGGCGGTTGTGAAGTGAAGTTACACCAGCCGAGTGCGGAAGTGACTGCCCGAGCCGGCTTCGATCTCGCCCAGCAGAAGAGAAGCAGCGGTGACCATGAAGCAGAAGGACATTAGACCGGCGCCTTCCCTCATCGAGTACAAGGGGATGCGCTTCCTCATCACCGACCGCCCATCGGACGTGTCCATTCAGGCGTATCTGCAGGTGACCGACTCGGTTTTTACTTACCTTTCGATTTTTCTGACCCCGTGTATAGAGAGCTATTGTTTGTTGCATACCATTTTGTTGTACTTGTTAGATTTTCCGGTCACCGTCCTCGTCGAACCCATCGCTTGCGACGAAGGGCTCGACGAGTGAATTAACCCACAGACACAGCCCACTGAGTTTATCGCTGGATCTTCTCAGTGGGTCGCGTTTCCGATCCGGTGGTAGATTCTGCGAAGCGCTGCTCTTGCTAGGGCCAGTGTTAGCACCACTCCGGTTTGAGCCCCGTGAGCTCACCTACACGTTAGGGCGAAGTTAATATAGCCTCTCAAGGCTATCAGCATAGGTAGGAACAAAAAAAAGTTAGATTTTTTGTAACTTGTAACCCACAATATGAATTCTATTGTGTCAAAATAACATTTCAAAGCCAAATGTGCCTACATATCGCACATACGGTGCGATAACGTCACTTATGCAAATTATATAATTTTTCATGAGAAAAGTTGGAAAATTTATCTTATTATATAATTCTGCTAGACTATAGAAATAAAATGATAATATTTAAACTACAAACTTCATCAGTAAAAGTAAACATCTCTCTCGTCTCACTATAACCAATAACAAAAAAATGTATTTTCTCATACTGAGTTCACCATTAAAAAAATTGCTTAAGTGACTGTATAGCACCGTATGTGCGATATATTATAATGATATCGAATATTCTAGAATAACAAGATTAGTTTAGTCTTTAATCACCTTTTTAAATTAATATTGTAAATCGTATTATTAAATTATGAAAAACTGAACTATTCTCTTCACTGAATGACAGACAGGTCAGTTAATCTGTGTAAGAAAAACCTTTTTTTTTTTTAACTAAAGAGTTTTAAATGTTTTAAAAACTAAGAGCTTTTCTTTACATATATAGTGCCGTGTATCTAAATAGGATCTGTCAATTTATCGACCATATAAAAAACGAAAAATCAAAAAGTCATGAATGATTAAGCACTGTCGCTGCCACTAGTGACGTGCAACAGTAACTCAATTGAACTTTTTTTTTTCTTACCTAATCTTATAGCCTTGAGAGACTATGTAAGCGTAAAGTACTATCGTAAACTCATTCATCTTCGTTGAAAAATATTGATAGGCACTACTTAATCCAATTCACGCTTCACTGTTGGTGCTTACTGACGTAGATCGACAGATGAGTTTGTCTGGTACCAAGATATAATTATCTATCGTATTAAATTGTATACCTTACCCTCTTTATCGGAACACATGTTTTCTACACTAATATGCTGAATTTACGACTAATTATGCTATTTGTATTTTTAGGGGTTGTTTTTATTACACAATTAAACATATTAAATACAGGGATTTGTTTAAGCTATTGAGGCGATGACATCCTCATGGTATTATTTATTTAATTATATATGCAGACGAACATTTATAGATTTTACAATAGAACATTAGTAAAATCGAAATTATAGGATTTCTTCAAGTGACAGTTATATAGAAACAGTTATGTAGAAAGAACAAAGAAAGAATTTTTAACTAAT
The DNA here is from genome assembly GCF_030269925.1 of Bombyx mori. Lineage (NCBI taxonomy): Eukaryota > Metazoa > Arthropoda > Insecta > Lepidoptera > Bombycidae > Bombyx > Bombyx mori. Next base: position 15,267,954 of record NC_085111.1, read on the forward strand.
ATATATTTTTTATTTATTGCTTAGATGGGTGGACGAGCTCACGGCCCACCTGATGCTAAGTGGCTACCGGAGCCCGTAGACATCTAAAACGTAAATGCCGCCACCCACCTTGAGACACGAGTTCTAAGGTCTCACTTTTAACAAAACAACAACTGCCCCGCCCTTAAAACCGAAACGCTTTACTGCTTCACGGCAGAAATAGGCAGGGTGGTAGTACCTACCCGTGCGGTCTCTTAAGACGTCCTACCACCAGTAAGAATTGTTATTATTGTTATAAGAGTTATTATTGTTATTATAGGAGTTGTTATTATTATTATAGAAGTTGTTATTATTATTATAGGAGTTGTTATTATTATTATTATATGAGTTGTTATTATTATAGGAGTTGAGGAAGCACAACGTGTGCACGGTGGTGCGCGTGTGCGAGCCGAGCTACGACACGGCGCCGCTGAAGGCCGAGAACATCGAGGTGCGCGACCTCGCCTACGACGACGGGACCTTCCCGCCAGCCAACGTCGTAGACGACTGGTTCGAGATCCTCAGAGATAAGTGCGTATAAATATCTGCGTAATACTAATCAAGCGCCTTCTCAATCTAGACCCCGCGATTGAGCATCAACTTTATTTCCGTATGTGTTGATACATCGGACCGTTAGAATTATACAGACCCACTTCGAAAATTTTGGATTTCGACTTAAATAAAAAAATGGGCTTTTTTTATAGCTTTGATGGGTGGACAAGCTCACAGCCTACCTGGTGATAACTGGTAACCGGTACAGACATCTACAACGTAAATGTCGCCACCCATATTGAAATAATAATATGTTCTAAGGTCTCAGTATAGTTACAACGGCTGCCTATAATCAAATGTCCTAAATTAGCTTACAAAAGGACAAACTTATCCATCGGTTTCTTTCACCCCTTCCTCTACTTCCTTTCGGTTTGAAAACTTTGTTTGATGTTTTCCAAAAAAACGCCTTTTTTTGACTTTGTCTCTATAATTCTAAAGGTACGACATGTAAGTTAAGTACATGTGGCTCCGATGGATTATAGATACGTCTAGAATAGATATCAACTAACGCAGGCGGATCATTTACACACGGTAATCTGACCTCAAACTAGGATCTCCTGTACTAGGAACCAGAGACTGATCGATATACTTATATACGTTTAAATATAGATGTATATATATTCAACACTCATGACAAAGGGCAAACAAACCTGATCATCCCTAGATCGTTTGCATGAATATGAGAATCGAACCCCAAAACCGCTATCAGGAGCACTGATTAGAAATGAGAAAACCTTTTATTTCCTACTAAATTGGCGGAAACTTAAAAATTTGACTCGCAATCTAGTGTGTTCTGTGCAATATACTATTTTCTTAAACTTATACTATATTCTTCTTTTTCTCTGATAAATTTATTATATTTTTATGTTGTTCATAAGATATGATTATGTATGTATGTGAATATATGAGTATATGATAGTGATTATATTATTATATAGATATATGTGTAAATTTTATATTATAATCATGATATTATATTGCGTATGTTGTTGTATGTGATGACATATATGTATACAGTGTATGTGTGTACATATGTATGTAATATTATTATCAATTTTGTTATTTTCGCAGTAAGTGATGCACCTACCACAGGACTCTAACACCGCCCTTAGGTTGACTGATAGAGAATGACTCGGCCATTAAGTCCGCCATTGTGCCTTTGTGCATGAAGTTGAATAAATCTATACTAATATATAAATCTACAGTGATTTTTACGGTTGTTCCATTATAACTACTGAACCATGCATCCGATTGACTTGTAACTTGGTATCCATTTAGAAAATACATGTACTTAATGGATAGATATATGAGTGTTGGACTTCCTAATAATAATGTTAATTTTAAATGCCCAGCGAAGCGGGCGAGTACGGCTAATAAATAAATAAAATATTTTAACAGTCAATAACAGGTATGAATACTAATTACTTCAGCACTAATATCGCACTTCGATAAAGCGGCACGACACGAGAACCCTCTCATCGTGGCCGCCGGTAACTACATTCCCGATCCTGCGGACAGAATGGAAAGCAGTCGACGTCGCCCAAAACACGTCATCTCGGATCCTCCCGATCCACTAACGGTGCTTCTAGGTACTTCAAGCACCGGTCACCGTTCTCGTCGAACCCGTCGCTTGCGACGAAGGGCTCGACGAGTAAATTAACTCCCAGACACAGCCCACTGAGTTTCTCGCCGGATCTTCTCAGTGGGTCGCGTTTCCGATCCGGTGGTAGATTCTGCGAAGCACGGCTCTTGCTAGGGTTCGTGTTAGCAACGTCATCAGGTTTGAGCCCCGTGAGCTCACCTACAAAAGTTAGGGTTACGCTGACATAGCCTCTCAAGGCTCTCAGCTTAGGTAGGAAAAAAAAAAAAAAAAAAAAACTAATATCGAAGTTATTGTCCATATTAAAATTATTCCTAAATCACCTATTTATTCGTAATAGTATGGAGTTACGGAGTCTGTTGTTTGTTGGTCAGGGCGGAGAACAAGCCGGAGTCGGCGGTGGCGGTGCACTGCGTGGCGGGGCTGGGCCGCGCGCCCGTCATGGTCGCCATCGCGCTCATCGAGCTCGGCATGAAGTACGAAGAGGCCGTCGAGACCATCAGGGAGTAAGTTTTTATTTATTTATTGCTTAGATGAGTGGACTAGCTCGCAGCCCACCTGGTGTTAAGTGGTTACTGGAGCCCATGGACATTTACAACGTAAATGCGCCACCCACCTTGAGATGTGAGTTCTAAGGTCTCAGTATAGTTACAACGGCTGCCCCACCCTTCAAATCGAAACGCATTACTGCTTCACGGCCGAAATAGGCGGGATGGTGGTACCTACCCGTGCGGAATCACAAGAGGTCCTACCACGCAACCTACCACTAATTACGCAAATTATAATTTTGCGAGTTTGATTTTTATTACACGATGTTATTCCTTCACCGTGGAAGTCAATCGTGAACATTTGTTAAGTACGTATTTTATTAGAAAAATTGGTACCCGACTGCGGGATTCGTACATCGTTGCATCGCTAGATACGAATGCACCGGACGTCTTACGATGACTTATTGGCTTACTAAGTATCACGAGGAGCATGTCGACATCCAATTACATCCAAATTATATTTATTTATTTATTACAAATATATAATACATAAGGTAACTGTTTTAATCGACCAAAACAGCGATTTAATCTTAAGAAGTTTGTAGTAAATTTTACCGGCAACATGGATGTTTCTATTTGTGTTTTCTATAAATAAATCTTCCCTGATATGTGCAGATAATACGGTCTGTGAAACGTAAATAAGTACAAGGACGGCATCGTATTAAGATTGCAACCTTGTTCGCGCATGCGTGCACTAACCTTCACTGGTTTATATCACTGACGCGTGGACGACCAGACACAAATAAAACTTAGACGCACTCATCTATATATTAATACGTGAAGCAAAAACTTTGTATCCCTTTTTACGAAAATTGCGCGGACGGAGGAGTGTGAAAGTTTCCACACTTATAGAGAATATAGAGAAGAAGTGCACAATGCTAATATATTTTTTTAAATAATGTATAAAAGATACATTAAATCAGTAAAGAAAACATTACACACACTACATACCATGTATTTAACGCACACACGCATGCATACTATTTATTGTCAAACTTTTGTTCTTGACGTCTGTTGTCAAATTGAGAATAGGTTAAATATTGTTTGTCTTTGTTAATATTTTTTATAGTGTAGTCTTGGCGAAATTTGTGATTATAAAATACAATCATAATAGCGTACAAACTTACAATTCCAATTAATTATAGTCGAATTTCGACTGCTGCGGGGCCTCTAGTAGTATTATATTGTTCTGTAACAATCTTAACGAGTTTTGAGACTAAGAGAATACAGAAAGGGAATGTTTGTGATTATGACTCCCGATACGTAAATTAATAACATTTTATTTTTACTTGCGTCGTCGGGTTATCTTTAAATGAGTCAAACTGCCTCATGAAATCGTTGGGCAACAGTTTTAATGATTCAGATGTTAGCTCGCACTCCACTTGAGTGATACATGGAGTGCAAGAGAATATTCCGCGTCAGCGTAAACAAATGTTAAAGTTCGAAAATTAATTATGTCTCTTCATTATGCCTTTTCGATGGAAATGTTTACTCTTTTTATGAGAATTTTATTTGCTTATATGTCTGTATCTCTTTATACTGTGTAGGTAAAGGAATCTATCAACGTAATTTTCATTAAATTTAAAACGTTTGATTTACTTGCAAAATTTAATTATTATCCAAATTACTATAAAGCAAGAAATAAGTGGAAAATATATTTATAAAATAAAATCTCGTAAAATCGATAGTAGTCGATCCGATAGACGTTCCATAATAAATTTCAATCAATTTGTTTGCAAAATGTCAAGTTGTTGTCGTTAAGGGTAGGCAGCGGCTCAGCTTTGCCCCTGGGATTGGTGATGTCCATAAGCGACGGTAACCATTCACCATCAGGTGTTCATCTGCCTACAAGACCAAATAAAAAAAAATTGGGAATTTAAGAATTTTTCATTTGTCCATACAAATTTCCTACGTAAACCTATTAATACATTCTCAATTGATAAAAGTGTTTAATAACGAATAATATTTTTATTTATCTTATATATAAAATTCTCGTGTCACAATGTTAGTTACCATTCACCTCTGAAACGGTTTGACCGATTTTTAGGAAATTTTATATCCATGTTCAGTAGGTCTGAGAATCGGCTACTATCTACTTTTCATATCATTTACGTGATAAGGGTTGTCCACCCCTAGCATTTATTTTTTATTGTTTGGACAATTTTTTTTGTCTGTTATAATGAGGCATTATGTGGTTGAATGAGGTTTTGTTATTTTTATATTCCCTGCCTCTTTCACTCATTTACCACATCCTTACATACTCACAATAAGTTACTTTTTTTTCTACACTAGGAATTCCCTAGAAATCTTATATATGGCCAAACAACGTTTGCCAGGTCAGCTGGTATCGTATAAATTACAGTAATACGTTGAATACCAAATTTGTTAAGTAAGACATACGCGCGTACGGTATTCATGTGTGAACAACCCTTAATTCCCTACATGTAACGTTCCAGTCAACGTCGAGGCGCCATCAACGCTAAGCAGCTCTCGTACTTGGAGAAGTACCGACCGAAGTCACGTCTCAAGAAGAATGGGCACAAGAACAACTGCTGCGTGCAGTAGTGCCGCCGGCGCCCAGACAGCGAATGTAGCTCTGCTTTCACACACACACTAACACAGGGGAGCATAGACAACAAATCAATTTTTATTATTCCTAGTATGGGAGCATAGACAAGAAATCAATTTTTATTATTCCTAGTATGTCGCTACTTTTTGACGATCATATTTTTTATTAAGTTTATCAATAATATTATATTCTGGAAGGTTGTAATTGAATTCCGTCGACTCGAAACTTCGTTATTTATACATTCCCGTTAAGTTTGCCCCATCCGAACGTGACTTTAATTATTGTACTCAGCTCATCAAATGTTTGTAAAAATTTTAAAACCGAATCCTCCTCTGAACTGACTTTTGTATTTTAATGACATATTACCCTTGTGTAGTAGTACTGTGTATCAGTGGAACATTTAATAGAAGCGAGCCACGATTTGTGTTCATAGTTGAAACAGTTTATCGGGTATGTATAACTTTAATCATAATAAAGAAAAAGAAAAAAATACAATATATCCATAATAAAATACAGTCAGTTAATTTGTAGATTGTTTTATTTTTATTTTTCCAGAGTGTGGTGAAATTATGATCTTTTCTCTGTACTGTCCTGTTTTTGTGTACTACTATTAAAGTGATTTAATATTGTAATAATTTTGAGACATAATGGACCCGTTGTGTTTCATAATTCGAATTATATAGTTGACGAGTTTCGTTATTGTAATCAATTGTGCTTGTTTTAATTTCACGAATGTAACGGTTGTTATGAGTTTTGCATTATTAATAGCGACCGAATCGCTTTAAAGAACGCGGCTCTTGACTTTATATAACTAATGTGAATTCTAATCAATTTAGAGAATGTTAACCAGTATGTTTACGTACATTTGACTCAATGAAAAGTTCCAATTAATAAAGTAAAATAGCTTTTTGATATTATTTTTCTATTTCTCATTTTATGATGATTGTCAAAGTATATAATAATAATGATCTTGTAACTACGGAACAGTCACATTCATGAATAAAAATATTTATAAGCAACATTAATGTTTTATTTGTGCCTGGATCAGTGTGAGAATTAAACTGGATTTGTGTTAAAACACATTCGCTTTCGATCGTAGCTAACTAGAGTGTTGTTCGCAAACGAACACAAATCAATGCTGCTCGTCGTGTTCTTCGGTTCATCCCTTCCTTACATTTTACGACACTCCGGCGAGAAGAGATCTAGTGATGTTATTCCGGACCGATAATAAAACCAGAAACACTTCAGTTTTCGCAAGTTTTATTCACATCTCCTAAGAGGTATAGTAGACCTTTTATATATACTCGGCATAGCAGAAAAATCACGTCTAAACCAGAAAAAAACAAGTTTCTGTACGTATATTATGTTAAGATAACTTACTTATGGTATAGACAGAACTCATTTACACTTCCGTATTAACACTTCCCATAACCTTGACATTGATTTGTTTAGTAGTGGTTATTCATCGAACAATAACATAATATTATTTTTATCGTCCTAGTTTAATGCCGTGGGTTGCAAGACATTACTGTGAACGTTTAATTGCTATGCTACGCTTTTTCTCTGTAAAGTCAACTTTTTTGTCGTTCTGTAAGCTTAATCATTACACTCAGAATGGCACAGGATGGTGAACAGCAAAGTACGCGAGTTCGAGGATCAGCGTAAAGCTGACCTTGATTACAAACGCGACCAGTTGAAGGCCCGCTCACCTGCTGCCATAACCTATAATTATGAGAATGGCGTGCTTACGTGCCCTCAATGCGCAAGGAGTTTTGCCGCAAAGATAGGCTATATAAGCCATCTTCGAGCGCACGAGCGCCAAATCGACGGATAGGAGTCAAAGTGGTCGCCATGGCCGAAATCGGTCGGATGAATCATTATGGTACTGTCAACTGATTGTTTTCTTGGATTTTAGATTGTATTGATATTGTAGGATAGAATAACAGGATAAATAGGAAATTTAAATTTATTATATAATTTGTGAGCCTGGTATAGGTTAGCATCATCGCTGCTTGTTATTTTGGTTCGATTTGAAAGTAATAAAATAGTTGATTTTCGACTTGAATTGAGACTCCGTCCTTATGGTTTACTAAGGCTACATTCACAAGATACGATGTTCACAAGCAAATTCGTAGTATACCGCCACTACTTTGCCAGGATGAAACTTGTTTGTCTAGCTGCACCTCTCGCCGGCCCCATCACCCCCGCAGTTTCTATCCGGTAAAATTGTACGGTAACATAGACGGATACGTATTCCGTTCATCCAGCATTCGATCACAAAACGGAATGTCATAATTTACCGGATCGTTTTTTTTTTACTGTATACTGAATACTGTACTACATGTGAAGTCGCTCATACAACTCCATGCTCCATCGATGAAAAAAAACGTATCCGACAAAACGGAGACCATGTGTGAACGGGCTGTAAGGTAGACAGCATCGAACATGCAGCTTCAAACTCCGGTACTGTGATAGTACCGGGTAGGGAGTTAGCTGATAAAAAAAAAAACCACGAATGTGTAAGAAAGTTTATTTAAGAAAATGAGGTAGACAAATTTTGTAACAGGTACATTCTGTATGAGACTCATAAATACAAATACAGTTAGCGGCAACATTAACCACGCATCACAGGTGCTCCTATTTTTTTACTATTACATATATTATATCTTTGTAAATTGTGTATTGTATAGTAGGTATTTTTTTTATTAATTTAATGCATACTCTTTTAATTTTTGGGTTTTAAAATTAGCGTTATATATTAATGCCGATAGTCAGAGTGGGGCCATAGATGGGGTCGCTCGAACTCTTTGGAGCCACCATGACTTCAGAGAAACCGATTCCTACACACGAGGGAGTGGTCAAGGCCAACTTGGGTGGACTTTAGTTGGGCATAACCGATTTATCATTGCCGTTATAAGAAATAGCTTTATTACTCCTTGCCGACAATCGTAACCAGCCTTATGAAGTAAGAATGGGAAGTTTTTTTTTATTGCCCTTGTAAGCAGACGAGCATACGTTCCATCTGATGGTGAGTGGTTACCGTCGCCCATGGATTTTAGTAATGCCAAGCCGCGGCCTACCGTGAAATAATGATAACAAAGTAATCTATACGTCTTCGGACCAGTTCCCAGATCGTTTCCAAACTGCCGCCATATTATATAAAAGCAAAACTTCAATTAGCACATGAACAAGGAATTGAATAATGCTCTGCTCTCAGGTGAAGAATCTCATTAAGGCCAGATGGACGCCAGCGAGTATGAACGCATTAACGAGAGGTTTGCGTCACGTGGCAATCAAAGGATTATGTTGTTTCCGGATCAAAGTACGAAGTTTAAACATAATAATATTTTTAGATTAAGCTTAAAACTTATGCAATAAATATACAAAATTAATTATTTGTAACAAACATTTTAAATAAAAAAATTATTAGTTTAGAGCGTGAAAATAACTAAAAGTTAAATTTCTCTAAAATAAAGTTCCTTGGGAAAATCAGATTTGCGACAAAAAGCTAAGAGATGTTTGAGGAACATGTTAGCGAAAAATAAAAAATAAAATTATACAAAATCTAATGTTTCATTATACACAGAGACGCGGGATAAACCTTTTCCATCCATGTACATACTTATTATATATACTGTCAATTGGCTATTGACCTCCATTTAATGACAATAGAGCAAATATTTTTTAACATAAGATTTGTTTCTATTTGTTGTTACTTTTTTTCCTAAATTATTTGCAGAATTAGGAACCATTTAAGACAACGAAAGACACGGTCAGTCATTCGAGACGAACGCAACTCTTCTTAAGCCATCTTTAAAATATTATTTGTTCTTTTTTACAACTATTTTCGTGGCTATGATTACATGAAACTATCTATTTAATGGAATTTATGTATCAATTAAATAATGAGTAACGCGCGCTCTTACAAACAAACAAAATTGTATTTTTTTATTTTTTCGAATTTTTTAAATTGTTGTTTGAGTAAAATTATTAAAATTACTTAATATAGCATTGCTCAATTCTGAGCAACTTTTAAGATAAAAATCACATTAATTGAATATATTGTAGTAGATTCAAAAATTTGTACTGTACAGATAAAAAAGCGTTTAAATAAAAAGTTGTCCAAATACTCTACTTTTTAGGTACATATTTGTGTACCTTCCCTCCGTACCTGGCAATGAAGGCTTTGATGTCGAACTTACGCTTACACCCGTCGTAATTCATGTATCTAATTTTACCGAAGACGGCGCGCTCTGCCCAGCCTTGGTCGTGGATGCCGCATATCGACCACATGCAGCCTGAGAACAAATACAAACAACTCAAACTAAATTATAGATTATCCACATTTCGCTATCTTAACATTATCGAAGCTGCTATACGACAATCTGAAGTCTGATTATGGGCAGTAGCATTTATGTTATTCTTCATGTCTATGGGTCGGAGTAGTCTTGGACATAAGATGTGCCATTACTGTTGAATTTAACTCTTTGACTACCGTGAAGGTCACCGGTGACCCTCACGGCACCATTACCACCACCCTACGTGACGCACTTTAGTAATTATGTCGGTTTTTGTTGTTAAGCGCCTGGATTGCCTAACATTACCTTCATCACCATCATCATCATCAGCCTCTCCAATTGTTCTCCACTGAGCACGATCCTCGGCTTCTCTCATCCAGCTCCTGCCAGCCACCCTGCACAGATCATCACTCCACCGAGTCTGAGGGCGTTCTGCCTTGCGTTTTCCAATTCGCGGTCTCCACTCAAGAACGCGTTTACCCCAACGGTTATGGGGCCAGCGCATTGCCACTTCAGCTTACTAATTCGCTGTGTTATGTCTATAACTTTGGTTCTCTGTCGGATCACCTCATTCTGGATTCGATCTTTCAGAGAAACTCCAAGCATAGCCCACTCCATAGCTCACTGAGCGACTTTAGCTTGCGCACCAGCCCTTATTTTAGTTTTTAATGTATGTTTTAGTCTGTTAGGTTTCTTCGAAATATATTCATTGTCAGTATCTTCTCATACGTCTTTCTTAGAGTCTACTAAACATTCAGGCGCTTTAGTAACGAAAATCGACATAATTACTTTAGTGCGGCGCGTAGGGCACCGGTGACATATACGGCAGTAAACGTGTTAAGTACGTAAATGTTTTTAATTATTTACAAAATTATAAAAGTTATGTAGCAAAAACTTGATTTGCGTAAGACAATTTTATATAAAGGAACCCCTTTAAAAAAATAAAAAGCAGGAACAATATAATTGGATAAAAATATTCACAGTCCTCAGGAACTTAAGATAATATAGTAATGTTGCCTCAAATCAACTTTACTAGAGTATTAATGCTGAAAAGGCGATTGACTTGAATTAACATACCTACAAATCCACTTGGATCTCTCCCATCGATACTATAGTGGTCGTTCAAATATATTCCATATTTAAGAGCATCCTCCGGAGTAGGAGTCCATTCCAATATTTTCTTACACCAATACATTCTTAAAAAGCCATGCATTTTGCCCTCTTTAACAAGTTGTAGCTGAGCCGAATTCCACAAGTCATCATGAGTTTCACCTTTAGAAAGTTTTTCTAGAGTATAAATGTGAGTTCTCTTGTCTTTTCTGTAATTAACAAAGTAAAAGTATAAGGATTATTGTCAGCAGAAATTACTTTTATTCATACAATTTTATATCGTGGGTCTTACGCTTTTTTTTATGGCATAGATGGGTGGACGAATTCAGAGTTAAGTGGTTACCGGAGCCCTTAGACTTCTACAACGTAAATGCGCCGTCCACCTTGAGATATGAGTCCTAAGGTCTCAAGTATAGTTCCAACGGCTGCCCCACCCTTCAAACCGAAACGCATTACTGCTTCGCGGCAGAAATAGGCAGGGTCCTATTTTCCTTGCCTACCCGTGCGGATTCGCAAGAGGTCTTAGCAGCAGTAAAAAGTGGAAGGAAATTTACGTGAGCTCCAAATGCCGGACTGGAAAGGTGTTGCGAAGCGCCGGGACGAATGGCGCAGTTTATTGTCGGAAGACCACTATGACCCTGAGTCATAGCGTCAGTGCAGTAGCAGAAGTATACAATTCTATACAGTATTCAGTCCAGCTAGAGTTAACACTATAAGGCTCAAATAAAACGTGTGTTTTTTTTAAATTATTTAGGTGTTAGGGATTGGATGCGAGACCGAAAATAATGGGGTGCATTTGAAGAGACCTACACTCAACATTGGGCTATCACGGGTTGAAGAAGACGAAGTATAACAAACCTGTGATCATCCAAAGTTTTTTGGGCCCACGCACTAGCACCCTTTACACTGTCGTAATGTTCACAATAGAAACAAAAGTTGTCAGCTAGTTCTCGCCTTACTATAGCTTCTTCTAGAAATGCATTCACACTTTCAGTAAATTTCGATTTGTATTCTTGTACACATAGGGCTACCCTTTGTACTGATATTTGACCTGGAAAGAGAAAAATTATATTTTTATCACAGTCCTAGTGATATCTGGGCACTATAATCTAGCCTGTCGTGATAGTATTCTCCTCCTATAATTGTAAGGGTCGTGACCACCTCCATCCACGATCGCAGGCCACCGTAGTTGTGCTTTCTCATCTTGTCTTTAGCTAATTTGACACCATTGTAATCAATAACTGACAATTTTTTTTTTGAATCAATCAATTTTTCAATTTCATTTGACCTTTCTCTGGTGTGCCAAAAACATTGTACAGAGTTTTTTATCAACCATATACAGCAATTGTGGATGCATATATAGTCTTCGACTACTCAGCTGGTACATAGGGCCCTCATAAGTTGTCTCCACTTCACTTCTTACAGACAGACATATACCAAATATTAATTTTGTCCAAACAAACATATACACAATTAATTAAAAATTTGAATAAAATACTTTTTATTATGTTACATACCAAAGTGGAACCAAGGTGAGAGATTGCTCAGGGCATCCTGAGTTGGGTCATTCCTTTTACTGGCATATATGTTTAATCTCTTGTCAAGAAAACTTTTCATCATTTTCACAGCTTCATCATAACCAGGCTTAGCCCAATCAACAGGACCAACTGATTTATCTGCTTCTCTCGTCTCAATGGCTTCATGCCAGTCAATGGGCTGTCAATTCAGGAAAAAACTATAAACAGATTTAACATATTGCTCGCAATTTGTACTGTTAGATGTTTTTCATACTAACAAAATCTCACCTAGTAAGTTTGTTTCAATTACAGATAGTTTTAGACAAACACTATATTGGAATTGCAATAAAACATATTTAATTAACACAGTTCACTTTTTTAGCAAAATCATTTTAAGTTTTTAATAAATTAAGTAATTGATTATATTTTTAATAAAGAATTAACATATTGGATATACATTTTACCTCTGCTTCAAATTTGCTGGAATATGGATGTTTTATAACTGGGGGGAATTCTGTGAGAAACTCATCAAGTTTTGAATTAATTTTATTCCTGATTGTCCTTGCAGAATACTCCTGTTTGTCTGATGCCACCCAACATGGAACTACATTGTGAGTGTCTACCTGTTTCAAAAAAAGTATAATTGTGGTTACAAATAACTAACAATAATTTACTTTTCTGGATTTTTTTTATAGCATTATAATAACATTTATTTATTCTATTATAAAAAGCACTAAAATGTTCTTAATTTTGTTATTAAGTAGGTGTTCCATTTGAACTGTTTTCATAGCTTTAGATTGGTATGCAGCTAGATTATCACCATTTATCTGATAAAGGTGGCTTTTAGATATAAGCAGTCTTTTGCACCTCCTCCATTTCTCTTTCTTTCATACCTTTTTTATCTCATTTTCTGCATAAAGAAGTCTATGTCAATAAATAATAAAACAGCTCACCTCATCATATTCTTGGGTCCAACCAATAATAAATTAATCTATCAATCTTTTTAATAAGTAATACATTTTTGTTACATGCAATGTAGATATAAGTGGAGTAATTTATGTAGGTAAGTCTAATAAAAAGCATGCTTGAAGATTTGTCACCTGAATTAAAGGCACATCTTTCCTAAGTTTTCCCTTTACTCCATCCAACCAGCCCATAGGGACCCTAAGTGGATTGAAATCACACACAACCGCACCAATATTATGATCTACTACCCATTGAGGTAACACTTCCGCACCACTACCTTCTAATAAATGGAATTGTATGTTTAGTTTCTTACACTCTGCAGCTACTTTTTCTAGTCCTGGAAATTAATATAATTATTTACACTACACTACACTATATATATAACTTGTAATATTTAATTACAATAGATATACAAATATTCATAAGAATGTTTTGTTAATAAAATAATATAGATTTACCTTTTACAAGGAAATGAAATTGTCGCAAGGACGCATCCAGATACTTCGAAATTAAACAAAAACATACATGAAGCGGTACTTCGTTTTTCAAGGCCAGTTTTTGTGCAAAAAGGAAAGCCCAATTATCCTGAACACGGCTGTCTCTAGACATCCAGTATACAACACCATCGCAATCGTCAGGTATAATTTGTTCTTGAGATATTATTCGAATGCGTTTTTTGTTGAAATCAAAGTTCAAAATAGACTCAGCCGTTTCTTCGCGCTTTTTTTGTAGTTTTTTCAGAAACTCTTCAATGGTGCTTGTACTTTCATTGCTTTTACCTAATGCCATAGGAATGGAAGTTTTGCGTTTCTTTGAAGCCGATGCCATTATGAATACAGAATAGCGTTTTAAAACCGTATTAAATTGATTTACAAGTGGAATATGAAGCATATAATTTCAAACTTACAATACAATTTACAACAATCATAGATTAGTTATTATGTAGGTACATGTTGAAAGTAAATTGCTTCTTAAATATTAAGTGTAATCTATGGTGAATCTCATAGATAATACCCTTAAGGGAGACTTTTTGGCGGGAACGCGAGGAATGAAGTTGTGTGATTTGTTTTATTTTGTCTATTTGGTGTTTCTTCAGGCTTAAATGTGTAATAACGGTGGTTTATTTAACAGTTTAATATCTATGAAAGTGCACAAATGTGGGAGAATGAAATAAAGCCGCTGGACGTAACTTCTCGGGATCCTCCAAAAAGTCCATTGATAAAATCTCAGTAAATGACCAACATTTTACTAAGATTATATTACATCCCATATCATCTCATCTCATCTTGTTTCATTTCATCCCGGTTAATTAATGTCTCAAATTAATCATCTTCATTTCATTTCATACTATCATTTTTCATAAAAATAAAATATAAATTAAAATAAGACATGACTTAAAGGTCTTAGTTACCAGGTCATAAAATCCCTTAAAAAATAAAAAGTAATATATATAGATACAAGCTAAATGTAGCTGCACCTTCGTTCCGATATCGAGTCGAGGGAACGCGTTCCCAGCCCCGTCACGTCACAGCCGGAGTCCCGCAAGGCTCCGCCCTCTCCCCGTTACTATTTAGTTTGTATATCAATGATATACCCCGGTCTCCGGAGACCCATCTGGCGCTCTTCGCCGATGACACCGCCATCTACTACTCGTGTAGGAAGAAGGCGTTGCTTCATCGACGACTTCAGACCGCAGCTACCACCATGGGACAGTGGTTCCGGAAGTGGCGCATCGACATCAACCCCACGAAAAGCACAGCGGTGCTCTTCAAAAGGGGTCGCCCTCCGAACACAACGCTGAGCATCCCCCTCCCGACTAGGCGCGTCAACACCTCCGCCCCCGCCGTTCGCCCAATCACGATGTTCGACCAGCCCATACCGTGGGCCCCGAAGGTCAAATATTTAGGCGTCACCCTCGACAGTAGGATGACATTCCGCCCCCACATCAAGACGGTACGCGACCGTGCCGCCTTCATTCTAGGACGTCTCTATCCGATGATATGTAGGAGAAGTAAAATGTCCCTTAGAAATAAGGTGACACTCTACAAAACTTGCATACGCCCCGTTATGACCTATGCAAGCGTAGTGTTCGCTCACGCGGCCCGCACTCACTTAAAGACATTCCAAATCATTCAATCCCGTTTTTGCAGGATTGAATGGTCGGAGCCCCGTGGTTCGTCAGGAACGTCGACCTCCATGACGACCTGGACTTAGAGTCCACCAGTAAGTATATGCAGTCGGCGTCAATGCGCCACTTCGATAAAGCGGCACGACACGAGAACCCTCTCATCGTGGCCGCCGGTAACTACATTCCCGATCCTGCGGACAGAATGGAAAGCAGTCGACGTCGCCCAAAACACGTCATCTCGGATCCTCCCGATCCACTAACGGTGCTTCTAGGTACTTCAAGCACCGGTCACCGTTCTCGTCGAACCCGTCGCTTGCGACGAAGGGCTCGACGAGTAAATTAATTCCCAGACACAGCCCACTGAGTTTCTCGCCGGATCTTCTCAGTGGGTCGCGTTTCCGATCCGGTGGTAGATTCTGCGAAGCACGGCTCTTGCTAGGGTTCGTGTTAGCAACGTCATCAGGTTTGAGCCCCGTGAGCTCACCTACAAAAGTTAGGGTTACGCTGATATAGCCTCTCAAGGCTCTCAGCATAGGTAAAAAAAAAGCAGAATCTGAAAGTTGAAATGAAACATCAAACTTTTCTTCAAAGATTTAATAGCTTTTTAACAAGACATTTAAGTCAGGGTTTTATGAACAATGAAATGAAGCGAAATAAGATAGAATTGATTATTTTGAGAATATCAATTGTTTAATTTTCCCACATCTGTGCACTTTTACAGATATTGAAGGGTTTAATAACCACTGTTTGTGCACATTTAAAACTGAATAACCTTTTTTTTTTGGGCCTTGGGCCGATCCTCCTACGAGGTCCCCGCGCCTAGGGGGCGCGCGGGGTAAGTGAGACTCAACGATCTGCAGGTGTTGAGAGCAGATCGCGGGCCCAAGGATTTTAGGGCCCACCCACTAAACGACTCCCCTGCACTCTTACACCCGACGTCCGATCTCCGTCCGGGGTCAGAACCCGGTCAGAGTAGGGGGATTCCCGCGGTCAACACTACAACCAGACACGCGGCGCCACCCCGAGAACGCCCGACCGACGGGTCGTCGAGGCGATAGTCGACGACCAACGATGTCGGACTCCGCGGTACGGCGGCCCTACCAGGCCGCCCAGTCGATGCCGCTGGTGTTCCGGGATACCCCACTGAGCCAGAACCAGCCTGCCGGGTCGGAACGCGATACACCGCCGACCGGGTTGCTCTTCCACAGTATGTTCGGCGACGACAGCGACGACGAAAATGCGGACCGCATCGCAGTCCGCAGCCGCCGACGTGCGTCCCGTCTTCCTGGTGCAAGCGTGCACACACACACGCAATTCACACAGCTTCGCTCCTCTCATTTTCGTCGTATTATTTGATTTAAATATTGAATGTTGAGCATAGATATATTTGTTGAACACCGATGTACAGAAATTCCCAACAATGGTAGTGAATTTTTTTAAACAGGAGAGTCCATGTTATTATACAGACTAATCTATTGTTCTAAAAGACCACCATGCCTGTTTTATTAAAAAATTAAAATGGAACAGATTAATTAAGTTGATTAAACGACAAAAGATGAAATGAAAAGAAATAATGTTTTAATAAAATGGTAAGAATTTACAGTCCATAAAAAATTTTGAATCCGTTAAGCTACATCATGCGACTTTCTCACCTTGTATAGAATTTTACCGATCTTAAAGGGGTAGTAAGCTACCATTATATTAGGTACCTACCTCATAAATAGTGATAAAATATTATTTTGTTCTACAACAATATTACTATTTGCCTAAAACATACTTTTTTGCACATGATTTTGAATAGATTAAAGAAAATACCATAGAAATGTTTTATGTCATCCATTTACTTCTTCAAGATTGCAATACAAGGGTGATAATTAATGCATTCTTCGTTTACTTTGACACAATTTTCGCAACAGAACAAAACAAGCTTACAACATGAACATTCGATTCTTTCAACTTGAAATGGCATTGCACATTCAAAACAGACCTTGAAACATTGATCCTAAAACATTATTGTAAAATTACCTCAATCTGGAGAATAGCATGCCTAAGGCATTTTTGCCTACCAACTGCTAATAACCTCAAGGGGCTTGAAGTCGTCGTGGCCTAAGGGATAAGACGTTTGGTGCATTCGTGTTGAGCGATGCACCGGTGTTCGAATCCCAGGCGGGTAGTTTTCTAATGAAATACGTACTTAACAAATGTTCACGATTGACTTCCACGGTGAAGGAATAACATCGTGTAATAAAAATCAAAACCGCAAAATTATAATTTGCGTAATTACTGGTGGTAGGACCTCTTTTAAGTCCGCGTGGGTAGGTACCACCACTCTGCCTATTTCTGCCGTGAAGCAGTAATGTGTTTCGGTTTGAAGGGTGACGTAGCCATTGTAACTATACTTGAGATTTTAGAAGTTATATCTCAAGGTGGATGGCGCATTTACGTCGTAGATGTCTATGGGTTCCAGTAACTACTTAACACCAGGTGGGCTGTGAGCTCATCCACCCAATTAGCAATGAAAAAAAATAAAAAACAAAAAACAGACGTATGTTCTGGTTCTCTTCTCCCTCTCTGGTTCTAAAAAAATTTTTTTATTTTTTATTGCTTAGATGGATGGACACCTGGTGTTAAGTGGTTATTGGAGCCCATAGACATCTACAACGTAAATGCGCCACCCACCCGTAGCTCACGGGGCTTGGGAGACTGCTAACATCTGCCCTTACGCCTAAAATTTCCTTTTAAACTTAAAATAGCTATTGATGAACAGTAATAAATTGTTTTGCGTTTATTAGTGCTGTTGAGTGTTCATCAAAGGATTTTTTCATCATCTACGAAACTACGTCCATCTGCTTAAAGAAGATGTTCGTGTCACCCTTGATAGCTCTTCAAAGCCCCTGTGAAATAGAGAAGAAACCTAGCTAAAAAAAAAAACTAACTGCATCTTCCTTCAGCTCAAATGCAACATAAGACAACGTGGAATCTGACATAGCTTTACTAAGTTCTTGTTCACGTAGAATTCCTTTAACTTGTTTTTCTACGCTGTCTTTTAATTCTGCAGTAATTTTTGTTAATGATTTTCCAAATGGCGTAACATTATAAAATTCAACAATGCACAAAAGGTTTTTTAAAATATTCTTCCCATTTACAAATTTCTGACTACTTCTTAAAACGTTCCATATCTCCAAACATCTTCGTGTTGTTACCCATAATTTCATTTGTTTCCAATTTTTATGTTCCTTAATGATCATGCTCCAGTGTCGGTGTTTATATCTAAATGGGAAGATTAAATTGTTGTACAATAATCAGCAATTGTATTTTACTTTAAGCGGGCACTATGTTTGCCCATGCTTTAGCATGAGCATGAAAAAAAGAAAAGCATGAGCAGTTTTTGTTATAGAAAAAGGCTCACAAATATCTTTTTTTTTTGTCAGGAGGAAGTCGCCGGACTTCCGACCTCCACTGGAGATGGGGGCGGGGCAAGTCGGAGTCGAACTGAATTAAACCTCCTGTCGCTCAACAACCCACGTCTGAACCTCGCATGAGTCAGAATTCATGAAAAGGCAAAGGGGGGAAAGTGAAGTGTTTAGTACGGAGTATATCTCTCCCATTACTCTTCCCCTCGGGACGCCGGACCGGCAGTCATCGGCGCCGCGACCACCAGTCCTCTTGGTTGGCAGGCTATCCAAAGCCCGCCTAGATGGCGCTGGTTAGAGTGAGTTATCCTACGGAATACCCCACTGGATTAGAACCAGCGTGGGTCGAGGATAGCCGGCCTTCCATCACCCGGATGCTCATGCGTGAAACACGTGCAGAGTAGCTTGCACGTCGTCTTCTTAGGCCCCCTCGCCGGTCCCCAGACCGACATGTGAGGGGGACCCGAAACGCTTAGAGGGCCAGGGCTTGGACGAGATCCACCTCCCTGGCCCCCGTTCGCCGGCGGCGGGCTTGTGCGTCTCTCACGCGCCCCGCCGCCTCCGTCTGCGAGATGGTGCACTCGCAGAAGTCGAAATGTCTAGGCTACAGCGTAACTGCAAAACATTTTTGTTCCTCGAAATGAAAAATAATTAACCAAACACCGTCTTTGTTTGGCTCACGAATGTTATATATACCTTTGGACTATGTCTGACAATTCCTTAACCAGTTTTATCTGTATCCACGTGATATGTAAATATCTGGCGTATTCCTTAACCAACTGTAGTGCTTGTTTGTAATCTTCAACTTCGTCAGAGGTTAATTTTCCTAAAGATTTACTAGCTAGCTTGTCCTCTTTCTTGGGTTTATCAGCTTTCTTCGGTTTTGTATCTATTTAAAAATAATAATTTATGAGACATTCATAGAGGTCAGCGTTATATAGTTTATTATGGTTCTAAAGTACAGTTAGTACACACCGTGCTGTTTCGGCTGCGATTCAAAATTTTCCATAATTTTATTTGCAAAAACAAATAAATTCTGATATTTTTCAGAGCCATTGTAACATTCCAGCAAAGGATTCGCGCCGCGTTGCATTAAATTCGTTAACTGAAAGAAGTGCTTATATGAAATAGATTCAACAGATGCATGATTATTTTTAATTTTATAAGAAAGAGTTGACGCCCGAATATTTTTATAAAGAAAGTTAAAACTTACCTTTTCAGTTTTGTTAATGGCCTAATAACGTAAAAATAAGGTATTCGTAATTTGCAATGTTACAACGGTCACCACGATTTTAAGATGATCGGTAATAATTACAACACTTACGATCTGTAATCTATCCGTCAATGATAAAGTATTACAAAAATTTGCGACAAACAACTTCACTAGAACATTTTGATTGCTATTATTAATAACAGTATTAAGATTGGTCTTCGGTGATTTTACAAATATATCAAAAATATCCAAACTCTTTGAAAGGGCAATGTCCATAGGTGACCTCCCTTTGAACTGAATGGTTGGATCACAGTCATGCTCTAGAAGGAGCGCTATAATATGACCACGTATCTGTAAAATAACTTCATTGAACATCGAGTTTACTAAAATGATTTTCGTGTTTTTTTTTGGCTTAGCTATTTTGTCTAACCTCTTCCTCAGTATCACTTTCTGTTGTCTTTGAAAGAACAACGTGTAACAATGTCGGTCCATTATTATCGTATTCTGGATACTCCATACTTTGCAGTAAATGGTTTGCCTTTCCGCCGGCTTTTAGAATGGTACGAATCGTTTCTAAATTCACAAATGTAAATGGAAGTGAAATTGCCAAGTCTAAAGCGGTGTAATTTCTAAACTGAAAATTTTATTGAGCGTGCGTATTAACTTTGTATTTTATAACAAATCAGAATCTCTACATAAATATGTGTTATTTACATTGGAATAGTTCATATTTATATCAGCTCCTCGGCTTACAAGCTCAGAAATTATTTCCGGACAACTAGCGAGTATCGCCATTACCAGGGATGGCTGTGGACAGTTCACTAAGCAAGGATCCGCACCATTATCACATAACTGGAGTATCGTAAGCTTAATTCTATCTAAACTGAAAACAACCGAAGACGTTATTTAAAGTTAAAAAAAGGTTCAAGGAACTTAAATATAATTCTCTGCTCGAAAAAATAACATTTAATCCATAATTACGTCTCCTTTTTAGCTTTATCCGCGCTAGTGATAGATGAAGAATCTTCAACAATTTGTGGAAACAATTCTTTACTTAATTTCGTTTTGACTTTATATTCCTTAGATAATGCTTTCTTTGGATTTTTCTCGGTCGCTTTTTTATGATCTTCATCGTTTTCAATTACTTCTTTGACCATATCGTGCACTTCGAAAAGATAGAACAGAATATTGTTGGCTGTTGTTTGTTGGAATAAATCATCGATCTTCATTATAAATTCACTGTTTATACTGGTATAAAGTCTTTCGCTATCAGAAAATGACTCAAAAGAGTTAGTGTCGGAGTTTATTTCTTTTTCAAACAATAATTCTTGTTTCCTTTTCGGTGCGTCCTTTAGTGAAATTGAAGACTTTAGCTTTTTCGTGTTTGGTGCTTTGACTTTACTTGGAGATCTTGTAAAAGGTCGACCAGGGCTGAGAGCAGGTGTCTCTCTCACAATATTCCATTCAGACACATTTTCTATTTTATCTGTACCTAAATTTAGTGCGATCTCAATTTCAACGTTAATTCTATTGCGAGATTTAAAAAAAGTACAATGATGAAAACTAACATGACTGTTGAGTAGAAGTTGGTGGTAATAAAGACTGAACTATTGTCGATATGGGTATATCATTTTGGACACATAGCAGTTTCATCAAAGCTAAACCAAGCGGCGTACAACATGAGTCATTATAACAATTAATGTCAGCGCCAACCTCCACCAAAAATAGAATTATCTCAACTTGTTCACCCGCCTAAAAATATTTAATTTTTATAAAAGGCAATCATTTAAGCACTTTATGCAATAAGTGGGTAAGGAAATCTTCATACAACTCTTAATAATATATGTTACAATCATTCAACACCTAAAACGTACGTAACCCAAACTTGTGAACTTTGGCAAAAAAGCGAGTGCATTATAGCTATTTTAAAAAATTACACAAATATTGAAGTTCCAAATTCATTATTCTCAAGTAAGGAACTTCTCCCGTGAAGGATACCAAAAATACGAGAAAGTATTCCAAGCGTTGTGTAACATGGCAACACTTTAATAACTCGTTTATGATTATCGTAGGTATTTGTTTTTATTTTTTATTAATGACATTTTCACGCTTACAGTTGCGTACATAATGGTTGAATTCCCTTGGCAGTCTGCTACATCTGGATGCACGTTGCTCTCCATTATAAGTTGCGCTACTTTGGAAAGGTATCCGAGATAAGAGGCCATCAGAAGCGTCCTTAAATTACCGAAGTTATTTAAACTTTACTTATACTTCCAACGTGGGACACTTTTACTACTTTTTAAAACTAAATCCCTGACAGTCAGGTCGTAAATCAAATTTAAAATTTTAAGATTACTCTGGTAACTTTGTACGAATATTTTATTATTTTGATAGTCTTGAGAGGTTATATCAGCGTTAACCTTATTACGTATTTTTTCCTACCTATGCTGATAGCCTTGAGAGGCTATTTCTAGCAAGAGCAGTGCTTCGCGGAATCTACTACCGGATCGAAAACGAGACCCACCGAGAAGATCCGGCGAGAAACTCAGTGGGCTGTGTCTATGGGGTTATTACGCAACCAGAGGCCGCAGTAATCATTTATTACTATTATTATCCCATGAACATAAAGGAATCATTTGAAACATTGAAAATATTTAAATTGTAGCACGCGGTAAACGAGTCCATTTGGTAAATCAGTGTCCATGGCACGGCATAAGATTACAACGCAGTTGACAATTTTCAGTCAGCTTGTGAAACTTATGACGCTAATAATACTCTACCTGCAATTTAATTCGTGTATTCCGGGAGATTTAAACAAAAATCTTTGTCCACTTAGTATGCCCGCTATATTTATGTTATAAGTCGATCTTTGATTTTCATGTCTATAACAATGCTTCATAATGTGCAAAATTGTTTTACTATTATTCCAAGCGTAATGGATTTCTAGATTTGGTTCTGCGTCTGTTATCTGTATATACAATTTAATAAAGATTATGTAAAATGCAAATTTTGTCAAATAAATTACATTAATTAAAAAATGTATTGTAAAATAGAATTATTAGACTGTTGGTATCGGAGCGCAATTTGTCAGTCATCATTAGAGTAGAAATTTGCCTGATAATAATCATGACACCCGGCACAAGTTTATGGAAAGGTTTTTTGTTTTTCCTTGAGTTATCACACCGATACACCATTCCCCTTGAAAGATATATTATCATATCTACGTTGTACACCCGCGACTCTCTAATGGTATTATGATTGTGTTCGGAAGGTTCGTTGTATGTAATTCTAAGCTTCAATCGTTAGGCCCCCACTATCGTATTTATGGGCAATTAGCTCAGATCATCGTCTCCAGTTTAGTATTAAAAAACTCGAGCGAAGTCAATCAGTATTACCTCATCATTCCATTCGTGTAATTCTTCTAAAGAGTAACAGCCTTCAGTATAGTAATTACGTTCAAACAGTTGAATATTACAAGCAGCGCTTTTCACGTTGGTGCAATTTTTAGGATATAATTTATGCCATATTTTTGAGGCCAGTAACGGGTCACACCCGGAATCCTTCAATAAGTCTACAGCACTATTTATTTCATCAACCTTCACAAAACGATTAGTCTTCATTATTTAAAAAAATACTTCTTAAAAAAAGTAAAGGATTATGCAAAAATACTTCTTTAAAAAAAAGTTAAGGATTATGCTGACAATAAAAACACTAATAAGGCCAAAACAATATTTATAACGGACAAAGAATCCGACAAAACGGAAAATTAACAGATATTATGACTTAAGTATAATAATATCCATCAATAAGTAATCATGCGTTATACTCATATTTTAATGTACGAGTTATTAAGACATCTTTTCAAAGAGTCAGTACCGTGTGAAAATTTAAGGAGGAGGAAATATTTCATAATACCAATACATTGTGAATTGTAGAAAATTTTAAAAACTGGACTTAACTGTACTTGGTTTTGGTAGGAGCATAGTGCGATACGATTCAACGAAATCTTTTCCATTAGCAGCCGAGGTCAGGTCCAGGGTTATGCTTGGTGCTTGTGGTCGCCAGGCCAAACGAATCAACTGACTCCCCCGCCACAATCCCACGTTTTCTTGTAAATTAATATGGGATTCAATACCTGGCCCCCAACGCATATTGTTATAATATAATCCCTGTAAAATCGAATACTTAGAACGAAACATAAATTTGCATAAAAGTTGTACGATTTACCACTATACATATTACAATAATTCATGAATTGGCGCGCAATTTAAATCATGAAGAACATTTTTGGCATCGGAACGACCGTAGAGTGTAAAATTCAACATTAGTACACTGCAGACGCGTACAATAAACAAAAAATAGCAATCCGACCAATTCCGACATCGCGTTCAGTTCCGATAGTAACGAATTTTTTTTTTCCTCCTTAAGCTAATAGCCTTGAGAGGCTATTTCAGCGTAACCTTAGCTAGTAGGTGAGCTCACGGGGCTCAAACCGGAGTGATGCTAACACTGACTCTAGTAAGAGCAGTGCTTCGCAGAATCTACCACCGAATCGGAAACGCGACCCACTGAGAAGATCCGGCGAGAAACTCAGTGGGCTGTGTCTATGGGTTAATTCGCTCGTCGAGCCCTTCGTCGCAAGCGACGCGGCGACGGGTTCGATAAGGACGGTAACCGGTGTTTGTGGTACCTACTTGTAAAAGTACCGTTAATGAATCGGGAGGATCCGTAATGACAGTTGTGACAAACGAACTCAAAGGCTTTATTTAAACCAGTAGCTAGAGATGTTTTTTATTTTGTTATTTTATTTGTTTCGTTAATTTGAAAGTCGAAAAGACAATATTAGGGCATGGAATCTAAATTGAACGATAATTCACATGCATTAAACATTGAAGATTTAAAACTTAATTTCGAAAAAAGCGTATGATAGAACGTAATCGAAACCGTCGTAATATAAATAATAAAACCACTAACACTAAAAACTCTTCCGTCTGCATATGACATAGTGCCGTAACCATGCATTGTATTGGCGTAAAAATATCCTTCGTAGCTAGCAAATATATCATTCGGACCTTGATGCTGCCATTTATATTCGCCCATTCCGTGCATAGTATTTTGTACAAACCGGCCTATATAGCATTCAAGAGACTAGAAAGTAATTTTAGATTAGCTTTTTTTAATAATATCTTACTAGGAAGACAAAGACGAAAGAAGAAGAAAGAAGTAATGAGGTAAATTTTATAATTTCCCATAGAGTGTAGAATAACATAGATTCATCTAAGTTCTGTGATCACGGACAAGGGGAGTTGTGAGCCTGAAATACACCGGCGTATTGGAATGGCTAAAACAGCTATGACGCAGTTGAGCAAAGTTTGGAAAGATCGTAATGTTTCCAATAGGACCAAAATTCATCTTGTGCACTCACTGGTCTTTCCAATCGTTCTCTATGGAGAAAGAAGCTGACCGAAAGAGAGTTGATGCTTTTGAAATGTGGTGTTGGCGCCGCCTATTAAGGATTCCATGGACAGCCCACCGCACGAACATCTCGGTCCTACAACAGCTTAAAATGGAGAACGCTCAACGCCTGTCTAACATCTGTCTGCAACGCATAATGCGCTACTTTGGCCACGTTGCCCGCAGAGGTGTAGACAACTTGGAACGTCTGATGGCCACTGGAAAAGTAGAAGGAAAACGTTCTAGAGGCCGGAGCCTCAAACGTTGGTCCGACCAGATCTCCGAGCAAACCAGCGGACCACTTAGCGCTGCACTATACCAGGCAACTGACCGGAACTGATGGAGGCTGGCAGTCGACAAGCTGAAACGGAGTCACGATCCTAAGCAATGAGGGAGCGATTGAGAAGAAGAAGAAGATGGGCAGTGGAATAAATGATAACAAGAACGCCGCAACGCACAAAGAGACATTGGACTAGATTCTCAATTATATCGATCCACCAGCTGTCGTACCCTACGATCTCTCTGACGCAGCTACTCAAAAAGTAGATAATCAAATCCTTGGCACTAAGATAACATTTTGATTGGAAATCAATCTGAATATAATGTTCAAGCTTAAAAGCCTTTGTTTGAAGATACCTTGAAGAAGTATCAAGTGTATACGATGCCTATAGGTACTTTGATAAATCAATGCTACAAGACTGCGACTGGGAATTTTATATAGTACTAACCGTACTCGCCCGCTTGGCTGCGCA
The DNA here is from genome assembly GCF_030269925.1 of Bombyx mori. Classification (NCBI taxonomy): domain Eukaryota; kingdom Metazoa; phylum Arthropoda; class Insecta; order Lepidoptera; family Bombycidae; genus Bombyx; species Bombyx mori. The sequence goes on from NC_085111.1 coordinate 15,294,092, forward strand.
TTTAAAATTAACATTATTATTTATTGTCATTATTATTAGGGAGTCAAACACTCATATAAATTATTAGCCTATCCACTAAGTACATGTGTTTTCTACATATGGATACCAAGTTTCAAGTCAATCGGATGCATTGTTCAGTAGTTATAACGAAACATCCGTAAAAACCACTGTAGATTTATATACTAGTAATAGACATTAGCTAAATCAGATAGTTGTAAAGTTATTGATCTACTTTTTCAAATGTTTTTAAATTAAACTTATCTGCAAAGAGAATAAAGTAAGATAAAGTAAGTAATTGTATTAAGTGTAGCTACTTTCGTTTCTTTAAAACGTTTTACTGATTTAATGATATTATATTATTATGTTATAATGATGAGTATTGTTAAATATATTTAATACTGTACTATTGCACCACTCCAATGATTCTCTCCAAATCCGCTCCTTTGGTGCTTGTCTTTATCTCCAATATAATATTGAACATATGGCCAGCACTTATCTTTAGTCGTAAATACATCGATAAGTGCAGTCAATTTATTGAATGACCCCATAATTAATAAAAATTAAAATAATAGTAAATTTCCGATTGAAGGATTTAAAGGATAACTGGTGAAACGAAATTGAATTTTGACATTGACATTGCTTTTCACAAACTATCGTATTTATACAATTGCAAAGACAATATATTACCGGCTATGACGAGGATTTAATCTAGGTTTCTACATAAATAACCGCGTTTTTTTCACTAAATGAAGCTAGTTTTTGTAACAACACGACGATATATATGCATTGTTCTATAATTAAATGCTCTATAAGCATTTCATCATCAGCCTATAGCAGTAATCCACTGCTGGACATATGCCTCTCAAATTGCTCGCCACTGAGCACGAACCTCGGCTTCTCTCATCCAGCTCCTGCACACTTCATCACTCCACCGAGCCTGATCATCTAAAGCTATTATTATAACAAACAAATAACAATGAAACAATGTGCTTAATATGTTTTTTTTTTATTAAAAATATATAAAAAAATAATGCAGCGTGTGTTGGACATTTTGTTCAGCAAAAAAGGCATCTCGTACAACTCGATTTTGTTCTTTCAAAATATGTGTACTCCTGTAAAAAATTGAAGAATCAAAATGGAATGGACCAGACTTTTGGATAGCTGAAATGCTAAATGATATTCAATATTATTTGATAGGATGTTATTATTGCTAGGATAGTACATATTAAGCTGTGGGTGAAATCTTACAAAGCTTATTAGCTAAAAAGAACTGACGTAAAATTATTTAGTACATATGTTGGTTTGTCTGTGGTCTTCAGTAACCGCTATATTTCAAGTTAGGTCTTTCACCAGGTTAGAGCTCCGTGAGTTCACGTACTCGTTTAGTTCAGCTGGCATAACCTCTCGAGATTACCAGTATAGGTAGGAAAAAAACGTGGATCTAAACCTATCATCAGGATCAAAATTTAAGCTAACCAATAAAAACGTAGCGGCCAGTAGCAATGCTTTATGTTTAGGTTGTACAGCTGTATCAGGGATTTGGAGAGTTGTCGCGAAGCTGACGAGATTACGATCCCAGCCATGGGCTATCCGTCCCACGATTCTCGAGGAATCTGCAGTCAGAATCTGTAATAGAAATGATTTTTTAAACAATATTGTAAAACACGGTATTGTAAAATTATCTTTTTTTTTTACTGGATAGGTAGCCGAGCAGACGGCTCATCTTTAAGTAGTTATCGAAGTCTATAGAGATATCAACGTAGATACTGCCGCATGACTGCTTCGTGGCATAAATAGACAGGATATCTCCAGCGGGATATTCCGGAACACCAGCGGAAACGCCTGGGGCAGCCTGACGGGCACCCGTACCGAGATGGCCGCCGTAAAGTCATCGACTAACACCTCGAAGACCCGTCGGTTGAGCGTACTAGGAGTGGCGACGCGAGTCTGTTTATAGTGTTGACCCGCGGAACCATTTACTCTGCTTAGGTTCTGACCCCGGCCGGTAATCGGACGTCGGGTGAGAGAGTGCAAGAGGCGCCTGCCCGAAAAAAAAGCCTGCTGATACTGTCTACCCGCACGGGCTACAATAAGCCTTTACCACAAGAACTTACCAGTAATAAAAATAAAATAACAATCAAAAAGCTTTTTATTTCATACCTTTTTTATCATGTATAAATTATTATTATTCTATTATTTTTATTTAATTACTTTATTGTTAATTGATCTGTTTTAAATTAAGATTAGCGTGAACCCCTCTGTTTCAGTTACTTTTTTTTCGTACCTAAGCTGACGGCCTTGAGAGGCCATTTCAGCGTAGCCCTAACAAGTAAGGTGAGCTCACGGGGCACAAACCTGACGACGTTGCTAACACTAACCCTAGCAAGAGCAGAGCTTCGCAGAATCTACCACCGGTTCGGAAACGCGACCCACTGGCGGCGAGAAACTGAGTGGGCTATGTCTGTGGGTTAATTTACTCGCCGAGCCCTTCGTCGCAAGTGACGGATTCGACGAGAACGATGACCGGTGCTTGAGGTACCTAGAAATAACGCTAGTGGATCGGGAGGATCCGAAATGACGGGTTTTGGGCGACATCGACTGTTTACCATTCGGTTCGAAAGATCATGTTCAGTTACCAGTAATAACGCTTCATAACGGCTAAAGTCGCATCGCTTGATACGCTATAACGGGCTTCTTATCCTTAAGTCCACGGCAATGGCAAATATACATATTATTAGTATTTTGTTAGTTAATACAATCTATTTCTGGAGAAGTTAAAAATAATGACACATCAGTTAATATGTAGCTTATATATCATTATTTTTTAACACTTTAAGGACATATTAGGGAAGACATTATTATCATATATGTATGTGGCGAAAGTATCTCACAATACAGGACCTATAAATAGCAAAGTTATTATTATTTATTTATTGCAAAAAATCTCACTTAAATAATAGACCTATTTTACAATCCATTCAATATGTACATAATATGTAATGCAATGGATTGTGACCTTTATCGTATCGTAGATAAAATTGTGGAATGTGAAAGATGATGTAAAGATTACGTTTGTTAGAAACGCACGTAACCTATATTTCATGTGAGAAAATTTTGTGAATTTCTTGACACGATTCTACTCGTATTGTATCACACAGAAATTAACAGACTTATGTACTGAATCATTTAATTAAATAATAACCAGAAACTGAAAATAAATAATTCGTTTTATTGAATTGAGTGTTATTTAAATTTTTGTTAGAAGCCATGATTTTCGGGTAGATTGAGTAGTTGAGAGATGCTCCATGCTCAATGCGTAGATGTGCGGCTTTCTGTATATGTATTGTATTAATACTGTTACGCCGGTAAGAGAAACGCCATCTATCGTCGAATAGCCGAAACAAATATCAAAAGATCTAGTGAGATCGAGAACGCTCGAAAAATACAACGTCATCTGTTGTGAAATGGCGGAAACGCATATCGAAAATACTCGACTTGTGAGGAATGTTCTCGATAATTCTAGAGATGTCGTATCGACTATAAAAGCGTTGCAGGTATGTCACGAAGGCAGTTACTAATCGGGACTACTCGAAGCGAAACAGCGAACGGATCACCTAAAGCGAAGCGGAATAAGCTAATTGAGAATTTTAAAGTGTTCTAAATACATTTATAATTTGTAGTTCGGAAGAATTTTGAAATCGTCGTGGCCTAAAGGATAAGACGTCCGGTGCATTCGTATCGATCGATGCACCGGTGTTCGTATCTCGCTGGCGGGTACCAATTTTTCTAATGAAATACGTACTCAACAAATGTTCACGATTGACTTCCACGGTGAAGGAATAACATCGTGCAGTAAAAATCAAACCCGCAAAATTATAATTTGCGTAATTAGGTACTGGTGGTAGGACCTCTTGTGAGTCCGCACGGGTAGGTACCACCGCCCCGCCTATTTCTGCCGTGAAGCAATAATGCGTTTCGGTTTGAAGGATGGGGCAGCCGTTGTGACTATACTGAGACCTTAGAACTATATCTCAAGGTGTGTGGCGCATTTACGTTGTAGATGTCTATAGGCTCCAGTAACCACTTAACACCAGGTGGGCTGTGAGCTCGTCCACACATCTAAGCAATAAAAAATAAATAAAAAAAAGAATTTTTATTTATCCCGTACCCCAGCGCGTAACAATACCAATAATGATTAGTATACCGGTATAACTTACCGTTCAAGTAAAATACATGAACCTTACACGTTTCCAGGATAGATTTCCACTATGAAGTAATAATATATTTTTTTACGTGATTACTTTGGTAAGCCGTAATTCAGGCTCACTACTCCTGCTTATTTCTATCATGAAGGCACCGTATGTTTTTAGAGGGTAGGTGATTAAAATATATACTTCAGTTTGGTTCTTAAGAAGGTTGGCCGAACTCACTTTGTGATATTTATGGACATCATTTAAAACCAGGTGGGCCCTCAGTTCGGTTGTCTATAATATTAAATAAAGATGAATTTAAAGTAAATGGATACAAATGTAAATGGAAAATAGATTATTCTTTAATCTAATAAGGGTGCGCCAACAATATTACCTAGGCCCGCTTAGATACTTATATTTTTTATTATGATCGAAGACAGTAAAAAGCAATTAACAGCAATATAATGGTTGTACTACTGGAGATATAACTCCAGGAGGGGCCGACATCAGGCAGACGCTCGGTCTTGAAAAATATGATAAATTGCTGTGCAGCATATTAAGAAGACATGCTGCGCCCCACCCACATAATGTGGGATTAGGACAAGAATAAATTTTTGTGGTATGTGGAACATTTTAATACTTTATAAACTACATATTATATGTATGTATGTGTGTGTGTGTGTGTGTGTATGTATGTATGTATGTATATACTTTTTGTAACTTAATATAAATTTCATTGCACCTACCACTATCTACTCTGCACTACCTTTGGTTGACTGGTAGAAATGCCTTAGGCATTAAGTCCGCCAATGTAAATTTTACATGAAGTGTAATAAATAAATAAATAAATAAAATTCAATTAATTAATTTACCATACCTTAAACTCGGATAACATCAAAGCACTTCTCTTCAATACGGCTGGACCTTCAATAATGAACAGGGTCTGGTCGTTGGCGTCCCTAACCCTGTACTCTGGTATCATCCATGTACAGCTTTGTTGGATACGTCCCACGTAGTCGCCTGGAGGCGTTATCACTTTCATTTCCTGAAAGACAGTTTTTTGAAGATTGACTCTTACTGACTGATTGATCTGACTGATAAAGATAACATTTCATCAAGTTAGATCGTAGTGCGAATATTAATGGAATTTCTGACTTCCAACGGTAGCTTCAGATAAAGTATGCTGTTCCTATTTCGTTACATTTAAAATTTGATTGTATACTTATATATTTTTTTAAATTTTCATCAGACGTCTAGACTTTCTCTATTTATAGGCCAAAAGTTGTTAACGTATTCCACTAAAGAATTAGCTTCAACTCACTTGCAGTCGACAAGGCCACAAACAAGATGCCCCTGCCAACCTTCGCTTCAGCACCATGGCCTCTTGCCTCGTGTTGTCATGAAGATGCATCATAAAGGCTCGACCATTCCCACAGATACATCTCTGAGTTGGACACGACACTTCGTTGCCGATGTACAAAGCTTCTCCATTCGGTACCCTCACTATGTAACGATTCTCCGATTCTATTTTTGAAGTCACTGAAAAAGCGTCAACTTTTATTTCGAAGCCAAATGATTATTAGGTTACTCTAATTAAATTCTATTTTATGACAACTTGGAAAAATCAAATCTAAGACTATTCCGGAACGATATTACCAAAGTAGTGAACTAAAGGTTTATAACATTAGCGGCACTACAGAATTCACGTATTTGTAATAGAATTCCGCCATGATTACAATTACGTTCAATAATATGGGCTAAACAAAATCTTTCTCAAAAATACTATTTTCAATCACCATCATCATCATTATCAGCCTATAGCAGTCCACTGTTGGACACAGGTTCTTCCAATTCCACGCCACTAGAGGCTCTCACATCCAGCACTCTTTTCAATGTGTCATAAAAATGTATACACTTACGATCATCAAGCTCAACGGTCTGTTGTATTAGAAGACTGGAAACTCCAATTAGAAAGTCCAATCCATGTACCGGGATGAACTGACCTCGAGGGTTGGAGCGCCAGTTGACCGTAGTCACTGGTAATTCTGCACGAGTTCCTTTAAGTTTGTTGGTAATTGTTATGTTTCGTAATGTAAAATTTTAAACTGAATACAACTTAGGTTTGAATTCAATTTAAGTTTATTAGTATAAAATAAACTATAACGTTAATTTGTGGAGGTTTGATAATCACCAGCTTCTGTATCGCAGTAGTCTTTGGGATCGACAATGTTAGAAAGAGTATTAACTAGCTTTCTGTTAAATTTTTTTAAAACAGTTCTTGCGTTTGAGTATATGTGGCTTCTTCTAGAAAATAATGGCTCTCCACAATAAATTTGTAATTTTAAATGTCAAACAGTATTTGAACACTCACCATGTGATTGCGGCTGAACGCTAATTACCAAATCAGGTCTTACGTGGGATCCATAATCTGAAATTATCTTTCCATTTTATTGTTGTCATTTTTTATGTACACGACGAAGACGGCGACACTCACGTCCTGGTATTACCCATAGACCAATGCCGTCGATGGCCGTTGATTAAATATGTCTAGAACGTTCTCATCTATTTTAGTAAGCGCACAATGAGTCACGAAATTTTTATTATAAATGTGATCGAATCTAGAACTCTTTTAAATCAGCTTGTGTGCAGCAATTTGGTTGTGCCTCTGGAATTGCTCGAGTCACTAATTGGCGGTAAACACAACACCTACAGCTTTCAATACAAATGTATGTAACTCCTAAAAAGATTTTACAAAACACTTTTTCTATTGTGTAACGAAACTAGTAAGAAATCTATCGCTATTTAAATAAATATGTTTGGTATATCCTAAATAAGGGAAATAAATTTTACACGGTACAACCTTAACAATCTTTAGTACTAAATTAATTGACTGAGTTAATCTGTTTGATTACAAAAAAGGTTTAATACCGTCTGTGGCAGCTGGATTATCGATTCCTCGATCGCCCACTCCAGTTTCACGATCAAATACTTTCAGATCCATCTATAGCAGCAGATGCGAATTCTTGTCAATTGTTTGTAAAATTTTCACAAAGATGTTGTTTGTTATGAATATGTTTTACCACTACAACATCCACGTTTTGCACTTGTTCACTTATCGAATTATCAATAAAAAGATAATTCAGCACTATCTATAGCCGCACGTCGATACTGTGTAGCGTTGAGTGCACAAACGTAATCATTAACATCGCTTCATTATCGTTCATATTTAGTGTACTTTGTTTTCTATAGACAATAAGTAGATATGTTTGTCATATTAGGTATTAAAAGAGCATCAGATTGAAACAAAATTTATTGGAAACCATTTATATTCGCGTGTATTCATTGGAAATATTATACGTTTTTTAAAAGATCGATAAAATTTATGATAGTAATTTATTTATTTTTTCATGAATTATTGAGTTACATTCATTTTCTTATGTTTACACTAACTACTTCAACTTCATTTAAATGTATTTCAATAACAATTTTATAAATATTAATTCAAACATTTCGAATATTCCTTCGTTGATTATTGTAAAATTTTCGGTCGATTATTCTCGGTAAAGGACACGTTTTTAGCCAAAAATTTTGTTCGGAAGACTTAGAGGAAAGAGTAAAACAGTTCACTCTCATAAAGATACACTTTATGAACATGACTAATGTAAATTAGTCATTAGTGTGAACCCAACTTTTATTGTCCTAGTATACAGTATAGTTAAAAGTGCCGACATAGAATTAAATGCGCTATGCGATTTTATACGTGATTACAGTTAAAACATAATGTTGAGGTGATCCAGTCCATATCCAGACGAGTAAATTGTTTAATATAAGTTTAAATAAATATAAAATATATAGAAGCCTGGGTGAATAATTCCAAATGCACCCATCGAGTTTATTGTAGTTCTCGTAACTTCCATAAAACACTGTTTCGACAGTACACGATATTTTAATACGACATTTAGACAATAAGAATAAGTTTAATATTTGTTTCGACATATTTGAATTGTGTCGAATAAAATACAATGTTAACAACGATAAATTTACTATCTCAATACATTCCACAAACACTTACAATGTCTTAAGTTCCCGCCCAACCGCATATTATAAAATCGAATTCCTATCTGAAACACAATAGCATAAAACTTGTCTAATAAAATTGTCTTACAACAATTCATATATATGACTCCTAAACTATTGATTTCATTTAAAAATTACATATAACAATCAAAGCGTGGGAGTACCGCATAAATACACACTAGCTGACTTTAATATAGAGAACAATATTGTGACTTAATTATGTATCCGTACGGGCCTATGGCTGGTTAGACTCGTACGAACATAACAAATGACGTTTGAACTCTTACGATAAATATTATACTATATTATTATGAGTTAATGGCGAAATATTAGATCTAGAAAATACTGTTTTCTATCTTCTTGCAAAATTTTCATTTTAAGATGGCGTATAAGTCATTAAGACGAAAATGCTTTTCTAATATTCCTCGTGAACGCAATGGCCTAAGCTGTTGTGATTATTTGATCTTCTCAAAACCATTATTGAATAGTCTATCGTCGAAGGGCTCTCTGCCAGCCGAGGTTTAATTTAAGGGTTGCCGGGAGACAGGGGCTTGCCTCGCATTCTCCATCCATTTCGTCGGCCAAATTGTCATGTAGTTCTCGAAGAGCCATGAGCGCAGATCTAGCTGCTCGTTGGCAGCTCGAATCTCCATCACATGCAGTGTCAGCTTCAGATATAAATACTAAGTCGCAGGTTGTAGGTGGTGCTTCGCCCTAAACATAATTTACGAATTGAGGTGAAATGTTCAATACGTGAAAGCTTAATCTTTGAGACTTGTGTTGAAGTAAACTTACGCATAAATAACAGATTTGATGTAGACTGCAAAGGGGGAGGAACAACTGGCCTCTGTCACCAGCCAGCAAGTCTACTCCACGGCATCGTTGTATAATTTTTGCTAACACAGGGCACGATCCAGATGGTCCACCTGGGTATGTAACGTATGAATTAAAAACTGAATACAAGATTTAAAAAAATATTTTTATTTCATTCTCCTTACTTTTGTTTAGACATAAAGTTGTAAAATAATTAATGAGATTACCTGTTGAGATTACCGGGACCCGATGCCTGCCGCTACCGCCCATGTATCCCTCTGAAAATTGTTCGTCGATTTTTCCATTTAAGTAATGTCCAGCGCCTTGTTCATCTTCAAAGTCATCGTTTAGCTGGTTTTTGTTTGATGCCGATATTTCATTGTCCAAAAGCTCTTTTTTTACAGCAACCCTTTTAGCTTTGCCTTCTTCAACCGGAATGGCGGATGCTGTTAGCTTCTGTGTCTGTAGGCTTTGCTTAAATTCTTTTAAGGCTTTTCTCATTTTTTCCAAGCTATAGGCTGCAGCCAAACGGGATAGCAGCTTCTCTTTCATTTCTTGTTCTTCCTTAGAATCCAGTTCTTCCCCGCCATTGGAATAGTGTAAGGCTTCATCAACAATCAAACCTTCCATGTTCCTTAGTTTCTTGTCAATGTTATCTAATTTGGAGTCGTTGTCCTTTGCAATTCTTTTATTATCATTCTTAAGCGCAATAGCTTGTGTGCGATCGATCTGTATTTCTGTTTCTTCGTTAGAATTAGGCTGAATAAAGTTTCTCTTCACTTTGTCGTGTTTGCGAAACGTTGTTAATGGATAAATGACTTCCTTATTGAACGTGTTAAAGTATTGTTTTCTTAAACGATCTTGAGTTAAATCGTTAACGAATTTTTTTGTCTTTTTGTTACGCTTATCGATACCGAAGTAGTCGGACCAATCGATAGACTTCTTTCTAACTGTAATTGGCTTTTCACTTTCTCCATCGTTATGGTCATCAGTAGAGTTGTCGGGTTCTGCTTCTTTACCGGATGTTCCAGGATGGTGCATGTTATGTCCTTGATGTTCGTGACTATCGTCATCTTGTTTCGACGAATTATCCAGTAGAGTATGGTTGTGTGGTATAGGTAATATAGGTGGTTTGGTTTCATGTAATTCTATGTTGTCACTGCTACGTTTAACTGGGTTTTTAATTATGTCCTGCTCCCCAAAAATTTTTGATAAATCTTTTATGACCCTAGGATCAGTACCGGTATTTCGAAATGCCTTCGACGTTTCTCGCTTATTTTGATTTTGGGTGAATTGTTTGTTTTGATTTCCGAAATCATACGGACCGCTGCTTCGTTTCGAGACCGGGAATCGTTTCTCTACGTTATCATAGGGATACTGATCATCATCAGCCAAATCAGACAAATTGTCGTCATCTAATGGTTGAAAAGCAATTGCGTATTCCTCAAGTAAGTCGTCCTTATCGTCATCGTCAATATTATAGCCATTATAAATGGGGTCCACAGTGACTGGTCTCTGTTTTCCCTCATCGTATTCGGTTAAAATCCTCTGATTTGTTTCTGAATTCGAACTGCGTTTCTTTTTAAAGGCAATGGGTCCCCAATTATCAGGGTATCGTTTTTTGACAACTTTATCCTTGTATAGCTTTACGACACCTTGCGGTATAGCTTCCGTATTCTTAGGGTGATTTTTGTTGTATTTGTATTTTGACCACAGTTCTCCGAGCAATAATGCGTATTCAGCATCATTCTTGTTGATATCTGAAGGATCGTTTTTGTTTTCAGCTTCTCCTTTCTCCATGAATAGATCACGTAGTTTTTCATTGCTTGGACTTTGAGCTCTTTCGCGGAATGCCGATTCCTTTTTTGAGGATGACTCAGGAAAGTTCTTCTTTCTAATCACTTTATATTCGTAAGCGCCCGGAGGTCTGTCGTTTTCATCGAGTAATTTAACCATATATTTGGAATTGGGTTCTTCATCAAGGTCTTCTATATCCATGGGGTAATCTTGATCTAAAAATAAAGGTTTTTTTGAACAAACAAAATGTCATTATAAATCTAAAACTTCTACAATAAGGCTTATATTTTACACACTAGTGATGTTCACTAATTTTTAAAATATGTTTTTCTGTGGTGATCAGAATCGCTTTACAAGACAGTATCGTTTTGCTTTACATAATTAATAAGTTGTTTTCTGATTTTTAATAAGTATCATTCGTATGTATTTGTTATACTCGATAAAAAGCATTTAGATCCAACCTTATAATATAATATGTGTGTTTTGATCTCGTCATATCCGTTTATATCCAAACGCATCCAAATATTTAATTTTCCTTGATAGTTATATCTGTTCAGATCGTATACTCGGATCGTATAGTAGAATAATAAGAAATAGACGTAAATAAGTATATCTGCTTAGATATAAATCTGTTTATACATCTGATCTGTTTATATATTGGATTTGAGCAGATCTAACTACAAATGCTTATTTCTAGGAAGACCAAATATTTGTTTTTTTATATAAACAGATTTAACGAAATCCAGACAGGTTGGGTCCAAAAAAATTTTATTGCTTAACTGCCGATTAATTAGTTTTTATTATATTATTTATATTACCTACTGTTCTAATATTTTTCATTTGAACAAATTGTAAAATAAGGGACTACATTTTTATTCTGCTATAATATTCTATGATAAAAATCACATGATTATTAACGGAGTGTAGTGTCACTAACAAAAACTCAGCTTCCATTTGACTGGTAATTAAAGAAATATTTTCCAAGTACCTAATACTAATGTTACGATAATCATTTTTCAATTTATCACTGTGTCTTAATCTTTTACCGACCTGGGTATGCTTGAGGCGGTATAAACTCATACAGGGCATCGTAGTCTGGTTCTGGTATGATAGGGCCACGTGTGCGGCCTCGCTGACGACGTTGTAAGGCTTCAAGGGCTCCCCGGAGTGAAGAACCGCCGCGCTCACTGTTGGCACACGCCACAGTGCACGCGACCAAAGCAATTATCCACGTTAAATTCATTCTTCTAATTCCTGTAAAAACTTGTTACTAAAAACCCCACATTAAAATAGCACATGCTTATTAGTGATAGTATTTAAGATCGGTTTGGAGGATTAGGAATTAGGTGGTCAGATAGCAAACGCATTACTGAACTTTTATGGTAGTATTTTTACTGTATTTTTAAATGTAGCTACAGGTATTTCTTCTTTTTTACTATCTTTGGTTTCATAGCATTTGCAAGTATGTAATTCATATAAATTAAAAGAAACTAGTCCTATCTATGTCCTATAGATTTAGCATCCCGAGAAAAGTGCTAGTTAGCCACTGTTATTACCTCGACTAAATACCTGAACACACTAAAACTCTATGGTCTTCAATTGTTCAACATCCCATCCGGTATAAAAGGCACAATCTGCGGTAGAAATTCGACGGACTCGGTAGTAATAGTTAGATAGCGCCCCTGATTGCTGGGCCGAGGGTCGTGAGATCCATTAATAGGATCATATCGAAATCTTCGGCGGATTCTACGAGTAAATGGTGCGAGCATCTGTTTGCGTTGTCTAGTGTCTATAGGCAGTGCCAAGTTATTCACATTTAAAATTTACAAATTAGCGTCAATCAAGTATATGTACATATAGTGTGATATGATGATCAATACTGAGTCAATGAGTCAAATCAATCAATCAATCAATCGTGAGCAATGATCACGAATTCATATGACAATTTTTTATTTATTAATGACTTTCGAATTATTAAACTTGAGCCATCTTGGGAATGTTTTAATGTATCCTTACTTCCTTTCCGAATTTCGTTTTTCCTAAAAGTTGTTTGAGCGAGTTTTCTTTTGAGCAAGTTTTCTTTTTCTTCAACGACCAAGTTATAACCAAGTTGAAACGCTTTGATTAGTTACGTAAATTTATAAAATAAACCACAGTTCTTTTTATGCTTTATGTTATTGCTGTCCTAGTAACATAGGATAAAATCGGATAAAAAAGACAAAACCGAAAACAAAAAAAACAGCATAACTCAAATTCATATTTCAATCTGAGCTCTTCGAAGAGAGAGAGAAAAGAGAATAAATAATACTTTATTTCACACTGAAATCTAAATCTAATCTAATATAATCTAAATCTAATATTAAGAAAAAAAATCTAATATTTAAAAAAAAAGACACGCCCGCTGAGTTTCTTGCCAGTTCTTCTCAGGACGGAGGCTAGTTTTTGTGAATTGGCGGTAGTTCTATTTGACGTTCAACAAAATTAAATGTGTACTTTCATTTATGTTGAATAAAAAAAAATTTATTTGAAACACAATTAACTTGGTTTGTTCGCAGGGACTTGATCAAAAAACTTCAAGTGTTTGTGAATAGGTGCCTACGTCAGATTTTGAAATCTTTTGGCCTAAGAAGATCACTAACAAAGAGCTGTGTTAGTGATCCCTAAGCAGACACCAATGGAGAAGGAGATCCTTACGCGGAAGTGGCATTGGATTGGTCACACTTTGAGAAAGCCCGATACCCACCTATCAAAGAGAGCACTGACCTGAAAAGTGTCTGGCAAAAGGAAGAGAGGCCACCCCAGAACAACTTGACGTCGCTCGGTGGAGCAGGAGCTAGGGGTCTTGGGCATGACGTGGGAGGAGCTAGAACAGACTGCCCAAGACCGATATAAATGGAAAAATTTGATTCGAGCCCTACACCCCAGCAGAGGGTAATAGGAAAGAATGATGATGACAATTAACATTTAAAATCAGTCAACAGATAGGTGTAATCAGGCTTAGAAGCCTCAGAAAATTTAATCAATGTCGTTTCGGGAAAGCCGTAGTATGACGTCCCATATTTCGTACAGGTCGCGGTCGGCAGGAGGTACAAAGCCCTTTTCTACGCATAAAGGTTGTAATGCGCCTTCCATTTTATGTTTTTCCCTTGAGGTATTATATTATCGAACCATAAACATTATTTAATGTTGAAGCCTCTTTATTTGCGAATTCGCTGTTAGGATTTGAGATTACCGGTTATTTATTATTTGCATCGGTTGATGAGCTCACGGCCCACCTGATCTTAACTGGTTATTGAAGCCTATAGACATTTACGATGTAAATGCCGCCACCCACCTTGAGACATGGGTTTTAAGGTCTCACTTTTAACAGTACAACGGCTGCTCCGCTCTTCAAACCGAAATGCATTACTACTTCACGGCAGAAATAGGCAGGGTGGTGGTACTTACCCGTACGGACTCTCAAAACGTCCTACCACCAGTAATTATGCAAATTATAATTTTTGCGCGTTTGATTTTTATTACACGATGTTACTCCTTCACTGAGGAAGTCAATCGTGAACATTTGTTAATTACGTATTTCATTAGAAAATTTTGTAACTGCCGGCGGGATTCGAACACCGATGCATCGCTACCTACATATGCACCGGATGTCTTATCCTTTAGGCCACGACGACTTCAAAATACATTGTTACTTACATTGTTTTAAGACAGCTATTCGAGCTCACAACCACTTCGTGCTTAGCGGCTAAGGGCTCATTGACACAAAAAGTGAATGACACTAGCCGGCAGATATTTCTGCAGCGGACAGGATAGCCGGTTTAAAATACACCCTTTACCAGTAAACGCTGGTCGAAGTGGGCTGGTAGGAAATAATTCTGCTACCCATTCTCTGTTGCCTTTGCTGCCTCTGCGATCCCCGTAGGAAAAATAGGGTTGTGCTTTTCTAGGTGAATACCGCAAAGCTCAGATACCTTCAGTTTTTCATTGAGTTTATTGAAGCCTGTCTGTTTTGAATTAAAACAGATTTCATTAAAAGATAACGCAGTTTATGACACCCACGAGAGTAGCGGCTTTCGTTGTTCTAAATGAATGAAATTTATTTTCGAACTGTTGTTGAAATTTTAGAAACAGTTTATTCATAAAGTGTCTATTGGGAAATAACGTAAGCTGAAACTGATAGAAAACTATAAAAAGAAAACTTCTACGGTTGTGTATCTATACTAATATATAAATCTACAGTGGTTTTTACGGATGTTCCGTTATAACTACTAAACCATGCATCCGATTAATTTGAAACTTGGTATCCATGTAGAAACTACATGTACTTCATGGATAGGCTACTATTTATATGAGTGTTGGACTCCCTAATAATAACGAAAATAAATAATAATGTTAATTTTAAATGCCCAGCCAAGCGGGCGAATGTTGCAAGTATTAATATACAATGATTACTTCATTGACGATGTCACTATTGCATACTTATTGACACAAGGTTCGTTTTTTTTACGAATTCAAAATGTTAGTTTGTAACTTTTCCACAAATAAATCCTAGTCTAGTAATTGAAGCCACGGATAGATTTAACGGCAGCAATAGAGAACAAGATAACTTTTTATTTATTGCTGCACACCCTTCCGCAGTCGATTGCGATTTCCTTACGTGTGATGATGACATCATTCCCCATCCCATCTGACAACACAATATAACTTAGAACACAATAAATTGCGGGCTAATCATAGATTATACGAGTCGACTATTATCAAAGCCGGCAATGTGACTTTTGGACAATTATTGGTAAATCAGAATAACGAATTATTGACTTTGTATTCCATTGGCAGTCACAAAACTCTTCTGAACGACATCTTAGATAAATAACAGGTTAAGTATTAACCTTTATTTAATGTAGGTTTTGAACCGTATTCTTTGAAGGAGACGATTATATTCAAATCAATCTGTATTGACATATCAATAAATTTTTTTTTGTCCAAATGCACAGATCGCCACCTTTGATAATAGACGACTCATACACTCATTTACAACGATTATAATACTGCTTATAACGTTGTACTTTAGGCAGGATCGCAGAAAAGTTATACGGAAGGGGTTTGGAAAACCAGTATGGACCTGAATTTTTCCCACAATCAGTAAAATTAAGTTCAAAAGAGGCATTAAGGTCAAGAATTGCGGATTGAGATGACAAATGAGTATTGAATGCTTTCAGAATTCCATAATGGTAGCTTCACTTTCCGCATCATCAAATTTGTCCATTCACACATCTAGGCTAACTAGCTCAGTGAAGTACTTGGACTAAAGTAAATTTAAAATTATGCTTTGTTTTGCATGGCCTCAAAAGTATACCTTAAATACAGCGAATCAGTAAAAACAAATAATCATTATAGTGTAAGCAAATTGAATAATGAACTGTCTGCTTCCACCATACCATGTTTTACTGGTGTATTGATGTATGTATTTGATGTTGAAAATTAACTCAAATGTACTGATAATTGAAAGCGTGGGAGGCAATTCTAAAAGTTTAATGAAGCCATCAACGGCACATATTGTGTACAACTTGCAAATTCTTTTAGAATAATTTTGAAGAATACTTGGCTCTGTATTAGAACTATATAGAGGATGACTATTTTACACATATTTAACATTAATAATAAATATGCATGAGAAATCATATGCATGAGAAATCTGTTTTAGAAATACCTCCGTGTATATGTCTATTTAATAATAATATGAATTTGAATTTCCGAAAATGTGTCTAAATGTTATATCTCCAATACAGGCAGAAAAATCTCCAGCACTCCTGATTGTTTGAGGTTATTGTTGGCAAAGTCTATGAGAGTCACGCGTTTTTTTCAAATTATACGTGATAATGTTTCAAAAACAATTATTTTATTTACTCTATGAATAAAGAATTACTTGAACTCGAAGAAAGAACGCATCTGTGTCAGCTAGAATGAGCGGTATTCTGTATGCAGATGTTACGGGTAATCATTACTTACTGTTGTTCATAAGCACAGGTCAGGCAAGAAACAGGCAATCCACAGCAAGTTTAAGGTCACAAACAATAATTATTAACATTTTGTGTATTGTAATTTAGTATCAGAAGCGATTTAATTGAATAACACATATATTTTTTTAAATATAATTTGTATGACTCACCTCAATACATTTCCACAACAAACACCAGAGACTGAATATGAAGCGTCTGCACCCACCGGTTCTTGAATAACAACTGTGCTGCCTAGACTGGGGGTAAACTGCGCAGGGGATGGTGCGCGACGTCTCCTATCCTAAGTTTAAAGGTACAGAAAGATCGTCCCGAGAACCTGTTGGCTACAGAACCTTATATATGAATGGTCGGTGGCTGGTAGTTTGCTGGTGTTAGGCGGGCGGCGGCAGGCGACGGCGCGCGGGGCGAGGTTATATAACGACCGCGATCGATACAACAAGAGTGGGGTCTATAACTGAGCTACACACATACTGCTCTAGGTTTCATTGGAAAACTATATTTGTGTAAATTAAAACCACTTTTTGTTTTATTGATTATGTAATAATATATACTAGTGGTCCCGCAGTAGTCGAAATTCGACTATAATTAATTGAAATTATAAGTTTCAACATTATTATGGTCCTATTGTTACAGATTTCGCCAAGACTACACTATAGACAAATACTCGTAATATTAAAGATAAACAATACAAATCTATTCTCAATTTGACTACAGACTTTAAACACTAACAAATGTTTGACAATAAACAAAGAGTATATATACATGTGTGTGTGTCAAATACATGGTAGTGTGTGTAATGTTTTCTTTATTGATTTAATGTATCCTTTACGGATTATTTTAAAAAAATATTAGCAATTGTAACCCTGGAAAAATTACTCTCAGTTTTAAAAGAGCAACTGTTCTATTCCTTACATGGGTTTCAATGCGATCATAATATTTTGGTATTCAGTACTTAATTTTCTCTTACATCATACGATTTGATGAAACGATAGCTTCGATTTTCCAATTTATAACCATATGTCAACCAATGACGGTTAATAATCATTTGCGTGTTATCATGCTTTCTATTTATAATTTATTGATACAATAAATATTAGTATACCAAATATATCATGCCACATATTCCACTAACCGACTCCGTTTTCTATTGCATCACAAATAGTTATATCGATCTGTTTCGTAGCTGTTTCAAGAAATGGCAGGCAGAAGGATACGAACAAACACACGCTCTCACTAAAGATTTTTTTCTTTGCGTGCATCAATTGAATGGCACCACAACGCAAATGCCCTCATCGTCCTTGAAATATAAGCTCGGAGTCTTAATTCTATTGTTGAACTGCTGCTCCAGCCCTCAGAAGGAATGAGTGCTTCGTTGCAGAAATAGTATGCATCGTGGTACCTTGTTTAAGGTCCTAAGGCCGCCAGGGGGTAGAGGCAGAGGGCTTTAAAAGTATTTCGCCATTGCGATCTGCCTTGGCTAGGCGTTTACTTCAGGCAAGGTTGGGTCCTGGTATCTAATACTACCTAATTCTGATCCAGGTTTGAGATTGGGCATGTGGCAGTATCTTTACAGTTTTTAGAACATAATGCTTGTGGACTTCGCGTGATATTTTTCTTACCTAAGCTGATAGCCTTGAGAGGCTATTTTACCGTAACCTTAACTAGTAGGTGAGCTCACGGGGCTCAAACCTGACGACGTTGCTAACACGAACCCTAAGCAAGAGCCGTGCTTCGCAGAACCTACCACCAGAATCTACCAAACGCGACCCACTGAGAAGATCTGGCGAGAAACTCAGTGGGCTGTGTGTGTGGGTTCATTTACGATGAACGATGACCGGTGCTTGAGGTACCTAAAAGCACCGTTAGTGGATCGAGAGGATCCGAAATGACGTGTTTGGGGCGACGTCGACGTTGGTGCTTTCCATTCTGTCCGCAGGATCGCGAATGTACTTACCGGCGGCCACGATGAGAGGGTTCTCGTGTCGTGCCCCTTTATCGAAGTGCTTCGCGTGAAGGTTTTTCACGAGCAGTACGTTAGTATTGAAAATAGTAGAAGTGATGGTGCAATTAAAACTCCTTGCTCATTGGCAAGGAAAATTAATAAGAAACATATACAGCTCTGTTATTGGTCAGTGCAACTACATGTGAAATGTTGTTAAGTACATTATGACAAAGGCATTGCGTAAATCAAAGGTTCTCAAACTTTTTAACACACAAACCAACCAAGATGAATTAAGCTTTTTATTTTTCGTCTTCAGGTCTCGGACAATAATTTCATTATTTATTTCACTCTATTTCTTCATTACTTATGTTTCGTAACGCTTTAATTTTGCTACTTAAAGCTGTAGAACATCTAAAAATCTAAATCAAAAATGTGGGTCAGGGCGCGTTGTAAGGCCAGAGGGGTGAGTACCGACAGCCTACTTATTTTTGTTCTGAAGCAGTAAACTGGATCCCTATCCAGTTTTTATATAGCCGTTGAGTTTATAGTTGAAATTTCGCTCTCATATATCGAGATGAGTGATGACATTTGCTTTGTAATGTGTATGAACAAGATAAAATCAACAATAGGGGGTCCATGAGCTGTTTCATCCAATAAATGAATTTAAAAATCAGCCTCTGCGTGATTATGTCGTTGACTTTGGGAATCACCGAGTTAGATTATAACGCTATGCTTAGTGTTAGTTGAATCGATCGGCGTCGCGTCACGAATCTAAGTTGAGTCAGTAGACTGTTTTCAATGTTTTGTATTGCAATAATTTTATCGTGAAGCTAGTGTACATGAAAAATATTACATCGACAATAGAATAATTAATTATATGGATTATAAATGTTTAGAATGAAGTATAACGGATTAGGAAATGATGCATATTGCATAATATGAATATTATACAATACGAAAATGCAAAGGCTTATTTTATAGTTTGCTAATGATGAAATATCTTCGATAGCTCATGAGTTACAACAAGAATAATGGAATAAAAGCAGATATAACTCGTTCTCTGGCAGATAGCTACTTACATGAAAAGGGCTCGTCAATTATTGTCGGATGGGTTGTAACACATAAGTTACACTGAACCTATAAATCCCATCATAAATGCCGCTGTCCACTTGAGATATTAGGGCTACTCACGAAAATTGAGGCACCAGCTATACTGTCTTGGGTTTTTTCGCGGCAGAAATAGAGATAGCTGCACGTCAGAATTAGCCTACGTGGTATCGGGTGGTGACACGGCAGATTAGTATTGTGTTTCTATGTAAATGCTTTTATTCGAAAACTCGTCAAGAGACCAAAATTTTGCTATTCAAGTTAATGCGAAACGACGCTTTAGAGGTCGAAGATTAAAGAGAAAATTACTTAATTTAAATCTCAGGTTTTCTGTCCGTGCCAAGTCGACCCGAGCCGGTGACGCGAAGTGCTTGCTACTTTTCGCTCGAAAGCCTCTGAGATTAGATTTGCATTAATTCCGAGTCCTTTCTCGACGGCTGACTCTCAAACCGCATAATCTCCCGAATTTAGATCGCAATTATGATGTCTGGAGATATGCGTATGTTTTAATACGCTTTTATTAGCTTCAGACGTTAGTTTGTTTGTAACGGAATCTTTGAACATGATTTTGACCCCCCTTCAAAACGTCGAATTAACTCGAAATTTGGTATACTTATTAAGGACCGATGACAAGTCAATATTAAAAAAAAATATAAAAAAAATTAAGTTCTAGTTTATTAAAGTTTATTTTCTATTTTTTTGTTGGATTTTCTATAAAAGCGTATTATGCTAGTTTTTTTAAACCATTATTTATTTGTTTGTAGTTTTACTATTGCCGTCGGTACCTTTGTATTCACTGTTCAGTCTAGTTACTATTTATTGCCTTTAATATTAAATTGGACATGATTGTACTGAAAATTAATTAAATATTAACTCGTAGTATTATTGAAATTTTAATTTTATAAAGATATATACTGATTACTAATGCGACCGATTGATTATTTGGGCTTAAATGCGCAAATATGCAACGTTCTATTCCAACCAATATTAAATATTTAGAGTAAAGACCTAATAAATAAAAAAACAGTGTACGGGTTAATATAAACTACTTATTTATTATATATTAATGTTCACTAAAACAAAAGAGATATTATACAATCTTTATATTTTGAAATAAATAGCTATCATTATTTACTCAAAACAATGGAAGAGTTTCTCTGAAATTCACTACGTTTTAGTCTATAAAAATGATCGTGAAAAATAAAATAAAAACCAAGTGAGGTCTTTATTAAAGCCTAGCTTAAAAACGAGTTTTAACTAGAGCTGCACTATTCAAAGCTCCTTTTGTTGAAAGCCATTATGTCTGAGCTTTATATTCTTCTATAATAACAATGTACTGTAAGTTGTTTGAAAGGTTTTATTGTTTGTGTTTCTTACTATTAAAACTGCTTTTCTTTTTCGTTATGGTTGGCATGAAAGCTTTTATGTTGTGTTGAAACTTTCGAAATAGTATAAAATAAAATGAAGTCCTATTTTAATTTTTATTTATTTATTATTTATTCCTTACTAGCTGACCCGGCAGACTTCGTAGTGCCTCAATCGATAAATAAAAGACAGATCAAGGGGACACATCAAAGGAAAAACAAAATTGTTTGTTTTTATATAATTCCGAGCTTTTTTATATTTTTTCACCTTTCAAACCTTCCCTGAACTTCCACGAATAATTCAAGACCAAAATTAGCCAAATCGGTCCAGCCGTTCTCGAGTTTTAGCGAGACTAACGAACAGCAATTCATTTTTATATATAGAGATTAACTTGTGGTTACGTAGTAACCTTACCTTTAACTTGTGTTTGCGTATTATGATGCTCAGTATAATGTCAATGGTGTGCCTATTTCTACCACAAAGAAATCCTGTAGACCACAAGATGGGTGCCGTTATTTACATTTTGCTAAAGGCATAACACAAGCTTTGGTTCTCTTAAGAAACTGGTATAAACAGCAATTTTAATATGAATTAATCTAGTATTTTTGTCAAACATAAGATTTATAAATAATTTTTCATATTAATTTTTAATATTCATCGGCAAATTCTATACGATTATTCTAATTGGAATTCTTTTCGAATGGTCCAATCTGGAGACTATCACTCTTCTAAATCAATTAAAACCCAAATCCCGAAATGCTCAACATAACCTTGTCGGAGAGTTCGTGTGCACCAAAAAATCCATCATGAAGTAAAACTAGGACCTTCAGATCTCAGATTAGAAGTTCAGTAGTATTTTCATTTACGACGTAATATTTTAAGAGTCAGTTTAATTAAACATTCGACTCTAATTATTCTTGTTTTGTCCAAAGATATTCAGTATAACGTCTTTAATAATTATTTAGAAATTTAAAATACAATTACGTGTACTTATGTTTACAGCATGAATCTTCTTCTTAGTCGAATACTTCATGGCTGAAGGTCGTGTCCTTGAAAGCCCTTCGTGGCTCTTTGTACCCTCAGCTTCCATTTGCTTCGGTTTTCGGCTTCTCTCAGGGCGTTCGCAACAGAGTCCAGTGAGCGCAGCTATCTGATCCGACCAACGGTTTGGTGGCCGGCAACATGAATAGAGTTTTCAAGTAATTAGCGAGAAAGCTAATAGATGCTAACAAATACAAAAGTTCAAAGCTTTCCTTTGTAGTGGCCGTCTATCACGCCCTCGGGGTATTTTTATCTAGCAGTTTTCTATCTTCGAACACAAGAAAATCATCGAACTAATAATTTAAAATTAAAATAAGTTTCATTCTAAAACTATTGGGGCCGATATTCGTTGTATTGCCTTGAAAAAAGATGCGTAACCGTTTTGTAATTAAATTATACAGAGACCGAATCAAACTAAAGAAAAATTCCATCAAAATCAGTTCATGTGGAAATCATCTAGTGGAACGTGATTGCTGCGCCACGTAAATTTCCATTTTCCCCATACATCATTTGGACTAACTACTGCGAACATTTTAAGACCAATAATATTATCTGTCGAACCGACTGAGCAGTTCTGAAGTGATGCGATTACCAACTGCTAATATCAATGAATTTTTAATAAATTATTCACATAAATTGTGTCTATTATTTATTCGTGTCATTTTTTTTATTTATTGCTTAGCTGGATGGACGAGCTCACAGCCCACCTGGTGTTAAGTGGTTACTGGAGCCCATAGACATCTACAACGTAAATGCGCCACCCACCTCGAGATATAAGTTCTAAGGTCTCAGTATAGTTACAACGGCTGCCCCCATCCTTCGAACCGAAACGCATTACTGCTTCACGGCGGAAATAAGCGGGGTGGTGGTACCTACCCGTGCGGACTCCCAAGAGGTCCTACCACCAGTAAAAGAGGTGCACAAAATATAATTGAAACGATTTAAATAACGTCGGTTTTTTTAAAAGATAGATTTGTTTGATTTCATCTAAGACTTCATTACAAAAGTCAACTCAATTTAAAATACGTTCCTCTTCGAAATCTCCTTAATCCGACTTTATTATGTTTAAAAACCATTTGTTTGTATTTAATTTTCCAACTTTCGCTCTCGGGGGATTGACTACCCTTTCATTCCAAATTGATCTTTAAGTTAACCGAGTTACAGGTGATTTTTAAATGATCAAATTGTTTTAGGAAGTAAAAATTCTTGAGAAAAATTCTAAGAAATGATGAACGAAAAGCTTAAATTCAGGTCGGTTTTCTGAATGAGAAATGGCTCGGATCATTAAATATATTTTTTAGAATCTTAAAGTTTCTTAGTACTATTCTCAATATTATCGTCCATAATTATTATAAAATATTTTTTTGTATCTCAGGAATGTGGACAAGATAGGATCATAATAACAAATTACATTATTATTTTTGCATTTTTACATATATATTTTTGATACATTTTACATATCGACGCTTGAAAGGCAAACGTGACTAAGCGACAATGCGTGAACTTTACAGTAGACTAATTTAAACTTGAAATACCTGAAAACAAAATTTATTTTAACGAATCCAGCTGTAGTAGAATCTAGCTAGTAGCTGTAGGATTGAAATGATTTTAATAGACCTAGAAATATATATTTTTTGCGCATCGAATATGGTTATTGCCTATCATTTATGTACAAAGTAGTTATTGTCGCTTAGTCACTTTTGCCTTTCAAGCGTCGATATACATTTTTGTTTCTTAGTACTTTCAAGTTTACGTATAAATGAAAAGAAATAAGGATTATGGATGCATAATAAAAATAAAAATATACATACATACAAATACTGTTAAAAAATAAAGATTTTGCTTTGCAATCACAAGTTGTCTTTGTAGGTATAAAAACATTTTTTTTGTTGGAGCGTGCCTATTGGGCTCTCTTTGCATAGTTTATTGCTATCGAAGGCAGCTGAGCGGGCGTATGATTCATTTAAAAGTTAGAGAGAGCTATTTTTGAGTTTTCTGTATGTTTATATTTTGTAAATATCCAAATTCAATGCCTAAGTGTCAAACAAAAGAGAAAATTTAATATAAAAAAAAAAATTGAGGTGTCAGTGATTATGGTCGACTATCGATCTTAAGGGAAACACTTGTGAATGTAAAACTATGCCTGCTTAGAATTGTTAACTTTATTAGTTTTGGGAAAAAATCGCATGGCTCTATTCCTTCGGCATGACTATTTGGATCTGAATTGTAAGGCAGTAAAATGCGCGGGATCCCCTTCATTAGTGTGTGTGTCGATTTAGTGGAGCGTGGCCTTCAAATAAGGGCGTGTAGGGCAGACTTTGTTCAAATCTAGCGAGGAAAAGTGGGATCCTAACGGAAATGAAAGTTTCCGCATCTGCGAATACAACGTCTTAGGTAAACAGGACATATACCCTTTTATATTTTGGGATGTCAAACATAGGCACGTGCGGTTGACCTGATCGGTTACTAAGTTACAATTACAATTTCGTGAAATAAAGACACGCAGGAATTGTAATGCAACTATGAAAATAGTGAATATGGTTTTACGCAAAACAAATGAATGCCGTGAAAAATATACATGTAATATTTTTTATACAGTTTTCATATAAGACAATAGATAAAAGACTCCCCCGAATATGGTACGTTGCCAAGTAAATAATTCACTAAATCATCTCAAACTGCATAAAATGCATAATTGAAATTTTCGGTCGCATAACATTGGTTTAATGTAGCTATATACATCACGACGCACGCTAAATGTATGAAATCTAAAGTGAGTACCAAATAAATTATTATGTATTACTTACTATTGTACGTGAAGGATGGGGATGACGTTGTCTTGTGAAACTTAAAACTGGATGTCTATGGACTCCGGTAACCATTTACCACCAGGTGGGCCAAGAGCTCGTCTACAAATCTAAGCTATATAACAATCAAAACAATTAAAAAAGGTCACAGCCTGGGAAACTGTAATCGGGCCCTTTGACTGTAACAACCCGCTGGTCTATTAATACATTTTTAAATATATGTATATTACATTCTGAATTTAATTTTTTGTTTTTCATTGCCAGCAACGTGACGCGCGTGACTTCCGGAGTCTTCAACTTCAGTCACGCAGCCTTATCGCCCACGCCAGAACTTTAAATGCTCAGTGAGCTTTGTGCTTCCGGTCACCGTCTTCGTCGAACCCGTCTATTAGGACGAGGGGCTCGGCGAGTGAATTAACCCATAGGCACACCCACTGAGTTTCTCGACGAATCTTTTCAGTAGGTCGCGTTTCCGATCCCCTAGTAGATTCTGCGAAGCACTGCTCTTGCTAAGGCCAGTGTTAGCAACACTCCTGGTTAGAGCCCCGTGAGCTCACCTACACGTCAAGGAAAAGCTAAAATAGCCTCTCAAGGCTATCAGCATAGGTAAGAAAAAAAAAGTGCTTTGTGCGAGTTTTGTAACGTTCTCGATGGCGTAAAAGTTAATTTAAATTTGTATGGAGTTGGAAAGTTTGCCTACGTTGGCCGTCAGAGGCGCTGTTCCAACTGCATACAAATTTTAAGTTTTACTCTGTCGAGAACGTTAAAAAACTCGCACTAAGCATACAGTAATTTGTAAGATTTGACCACGTATCATTTTTGTACTAAGTTTAAAATTGTATTTGCATCAAATAATTTAATTGATTATTACATTTATAAATCGTATCGTACATTTTGTTTTTTCCTTTATTTTAACTACTAATTGTGCAAATGATTTTAGTCCGTACAAAAATCGAAATTAGATTAAATTTTATACCACGATCCTGCCGAGATTCGTGTAGACTAAAATTAGCTTGAAAGGGTTTCAAGAGTTCCAAGAAAAATAAAATTTGCTGCGTAACAATTTTCAATATTCATTTATTGGAGTTTATTGAGACATGATTTTCCATTTCAGCCGTAAAGTAATCACGCGATCGTTTTACTTAAAACGCCAATAATCTTTTTGTTTCCTGATCGAATTCACGAGCCGCTTTATGCTTATCGAAAGTATCGTAATCACAATTTTGGCGCGGAAGCCTCTCTTCTATTAGTGTGTCCATTGTCCCTATCAGTGTGCTTAGTGCGAGTTTTTTAACGTTCTCGATAGCGTAAAAGTTAGCCCAATTTTGTATGCAGTTAGAACAGCGCCCCTAGCGGCAAACGTAGGCAAACGATCCCATTCCATACAAATATGAGCTAACTTTTACGCTATCGAGAACGTTAAAAAACTCGCACTAAGCACACTGTATATTCACATGAGCCGAGGTGCGAAAACGGTTACGACTGATTAAATCGGACTTTGACCTCATAATAATCATAATCTTTGGCATATATGTAATGACCATAGTTTTTTCGGTTTTGCCGTCGTTAGGCAGACGGTCGATCGTAAAACTCTTTGCTAGGTCCTTGTGCAGTATGATGAGAGGATATGCTGTACGGACCCGGCATGACAGGGGCATAAGAGCAAGAAGGAGATAAAGATTTTTTAAGGGAAAAATATGCTGAGATGGATTATCTCACGGCCCACTTAGTATTAAAATTGTGTTACCGGAGCCCATGATATCTACAATCTTGAGACAAGAGTTCTAAGTTCTCAGTTTTAACAGTACAACGGTTGCCCCACCCTTCAAATCGAAACGCATTACTGCTTCACGGCAGAAATAGGCAGGGTGATGGTACCTACCCGTGCGGACTAACAAGACGCCCTGCCACCAGTAAAGACAGTAACATCATATCAAATAGAAGGAAAATGCGTAATACTCTGTATACTTCTAGCACACATTTACTTTATTTCTGTGCAGGAACTAGTCACAATATCACAAAACGTCGACTACGTTCATTTACATTTACTGAGCATCCGTCGGGAAATCCGGCGTAGTGCTTGAAACACGAATAAGATAAATGTACTGAGACTTGACGTATTTGGTTTAAAGCAAACAGGCAACCGTCCCGAAATCATTCTTAAGTGAACTTAATTAAACGGATACTTAACAAAAAAAAAATAAGTCAAGAAAAATACCAATTAGAAAGGATGTTGTCATATGTGACCAATCGTTGTTTGATGGAGTATAAATGATTATGAGTTTAGTAACATATTTTTTTTCATGTACTTCTGAACATAATGTTACCAAAAATTTAAATTTCCAAGCAATTCTCGCTAAAAGTTTCCTCGACTTCCTAAGCTCAATATTATTCGAAAACTTCCACATCATTAAATTTAAGGGGTGGACATAGATATTTTGGAAGGTGATTTATATCTCCAACAATAATTTTAAATAAATAACTTGGTTATTGCTCTCCGTAAGTGTTCACAGTACGTTTTCAGACCGGCCTCGCCACGCTTGGACTGTAAAATTACATTATTGATATTGATACGTAGCAATTCTCTTCTACGTATTTGCTACGTCAAAGGTAAAAAAGTTCTTGAGTTCAAGACGCTTGGACTGAAATGTGTAAATCACTTTTACGAATTTATTTTTAAACCTCGTTTGAAAAGCTACCAGGTGAGTTTGAAGGAGAAAACACAAATGTGGCAAAAGTTCGCACGACACGTGCCCTCGCTCCTGGACATTAGAATGAAGGGATAAAGCTGGCGTGAATTATACAAATATTAAATTGATTAATTAAGAAATTAATTAAAGTAGAAAACTTTTAATTGGTAATATGGTAGCAAAAGTCCTGAAAACCAAACAATGATTGGAGATTAAATGAAAAAGCTATCTACAAGTATCAATTTGTTGTAAAAGTTACTTTTACGTTTTGTGTAGGTGAGGCAGACGGATTCGTGTGTTCGCTCTTTTCTTTCTTTTTCTTTTTTGACGTGTAGACTATTATTTTGTTAGCAAAATAAATCTTATTCCGAATGTGGTTACATGGCTATCTAAAAGATATTAAAAACAATCATTTTTAAATGTTCAATTAGAAAAGTTGAAATTATGGATAACAGATTTTATATAAGTTATAACCTATACCTTAATTTTATGATTCGATTATGGTTCAGTTCGAAGATTGCATTATATTTTAGCTTCGATTTAATTCAAACCAACAAACACAGACGAGACAATTCATATTAGACGACAAATATTTCTCCCGTCTCTAGTGATCCTCGTGGAGGGAATGCCAATATCTTGTCGTTTTAATTAAATTGTCGGGCTCAAGACTCTCGGCGTGGGCTCGACATTCCAGTTCGTAATGAGGAATCTTAGGAGGATACAAAAACCGAATCTTCTCGATGATTTCAAAAGTCGCAGTGCTATCTGATGGTCAACAAGATGCTCTCACGACGGTGGTAGATACATGAGTTTTATTTTAATCAATGTATTAACAACGATTATTTAAAAATACTATAGATTCAGACAAAATCATCATTATTATTTTCTCTATAAATTAAGATATTACGTCTTCAAACTATAAGTTTTGAGTCTTAAAATTGTTATACCTAATTATTAAAAATTATCATTGTAATGTATTAATGTCTTATAAATATGATGAGATATTTTAATAATATTTAATAGTTGGCCCGTTGTCTGAGTTTACTTTATTTTAGATCCTTGAAACTCACTATATATAGCATTTCAATGTTTTTTTTATACTATTAATTAAAAAAGGATAATGTATTTCGACGCTTGAAAGGCAAACGTGACTAAGCGACAATGCGTGAACTTTACAGTAGACTAATTTAAAGTTGAAATACCTAAAACAAAAATATATATTTTAACGAATGTAGGATTGAAATGATTTTAATAGATCTAGAAATATATTTTTTTGCGCATCGAATACGGTTATTGCCTATCATTTATGTAAAAAGCAGTTATTGTCGCTTAGTCACGTTTGCCTTTCAAGCGTCGATTTAGTTTTAGAGCTCCGCGACGAGGAGGATACCGCGGAGTACATACTCGCGGGCTCTGTTGCATGGTCGTCGTCATGGGAGAGGATCTGTCGCTACTGACGGTCGTGGCCACGATTCTCGGCAGCCATACGTCCTGCAAGGCAATCAATGCTTGATTTCTGCGAATCCACTATTTCGCGGAAATAGAGGGCGGAACGAAAGTGTGGAGACCTCGGAGGAGGTTCGGCAATAGACCCATAGAAAAAAAAAAGAGTTATATAAAGTACAGTAATTTTTTTTTTTGGGAAAAATGAAACACTGATTTTTATTTAGTTTTAATGTTTACAAAAACATGAATGCACGACCGAATACTTATCTCATAGGTAAATAAATTATGTAACTGTAGTACCTACTTTAACAATTTTACCAGGATTAATAGTCCTAGGTTTTACAGGTTGCGGAAAAAAGATGATAACAAAAAAAAGAAATACATAATTGGATTTATGAACGAAAATAATTTAAATATTACTTTAAAAACGAAAATTCGGGAGTTGTGTATATAGGCGATTTAGGTGCATTAGCTACCTACTTAGTTTGTATGTTCAAATGATCAGATCAATCGCCAGCTTAACATTTAGAAACAATGCTTCCTTTGCAACTTCGTTCTTTAGTACCAAAATGCCATGAATAAATATATAAATATCTATTTCCGCTTGCAAGAATATAATGTCATAATGACATTTTAATAAAGATGTCACTCACTTCAACATAGTTGAATGTGTACAAGTTTTTTGGTAAATACGGGCAAACGTATTCTAAATCCAATTGATTAAAGAAAGCCACTGTCATTATCTATAATAATTTTATATCTGTCCTAGTTGTAGACAAGACAACACAAAACAACAACGATATTTAGATTTTTTTTAAAATATCGTATTTTCCGAATCTTACATATTAGTTTTAATTAGAGATGGTATGAAATTTGAATGACATAAATAATCAATTTTATGTAAAATAATTCCTTAATCTTAATGGCGATGAATTTTAGAAAAGAAGTAAAAAAATGTTGTCAACGAATTAAAAAAGCTAACAATCGCAAAGCTACTTAAAGAAGTGTTATACTTATCATAGTATAGAATTATAGAGATTCACTTCAGATTAAATTGGTTTAGTTATTCTGCTCATCTATGCGTTAATGTTAATATTTATTACCTAGCTAACCAAAAAACTAGATTATTCGTAGAATGTTTTTTAAAGCAATAGCTTTATAAATTTTGTAGCTGAAATTTTACGGTCGCTCTCCGTAATTTAGATCGAAACAAAATAAAAATAACCCTGTTACAAATTAATTAATACACTAACATATAGAATAACGATGGCACATGTTCACTAAACTAATAACACACTCATTCTCTATCACTTTTATTGTAAACGAATACATATTTTTTATGTTACTTACGAAGGTACTTAAACAACACGATGAAAGCATTCGCATGTGTACGCACATACGAATTACAAGCACATAAATTATTGTTAAAATAATAATAATAAAAAACTACAAAAGCTTTGACAACAGTCGTTAATAACATAGTATGTTACTAAATAAAGAAAAATAAACAAAATTTACTTGCAATAAAGTCGAAATTGAAACAACTCTTTATAAAGAGAAACTTCGTTTCAAAATGGCACCGTTACAATGTCCGGTTTCCGAACGGATATTACTACAGGTCTTGCGCCGGATCTTCGGCGTCAGCCAATTTAATGAGACCTATGAAGCTTTTCTCTGGCTGCATGAGAGAGTGTCTATCTCCGCCGGTGTTCCTAACGGCGAGTCTGTCGCCAGCTCTGAGGAACAGAGCTGATGCAGAGAAACAGGAATTTGGTTTGTCGAGAACTTCCGTAGAGTGGGATGATTGTGCACATTGAAGAAGGGTGTCTCTTCCATCCGACTCAGGATTCGTACGGTGCAATACCCAAGATATCACGTCGTGACTGTCCAGGTAGTAAATCTGAAGGAATAAAATTAAAAGTTTTCGGGCATTAGTTAAATATGGCTTAACTTGCGTAATTACTGGTGGTAAACCCTCAGACACAGACCACTGAGTTTCTCGCCGGATCTTCTCAGTGGGTCGCGTTTCCGATCCAGTGGTAGATTCTGCGAAGCACGGCTCTTGCTAAGGTTCGTGTTAGCAACGTCGTCAGGTGTGAGCCCCGTGAGCTCACCTACTAGTTAAGGTTACGCTGAAACAGCCTCTCAAGGCTCTCAGCTTAGGTAGAAAAAAAAAACTGGTGGTCATCATTACGCTAATCACACTTATTGCGTAATTGTAAAAACGAATTCATTCCAGTCAATTCATTCGGATTCTTAAGTAATGCGAATTAAAACTGTAAATAGCATACCAATACAAAGAGATTGTACCTGAGCGTAGACGAGGTAGACTCCGGTGTGGTGCACGCGGACGTGACCGGAGTGCGTCAGAGTCGGACGCGGAGGAGGCGACGATATCGTCCACTGCGAAGGATACCACACGTCGTGGGGGGCGCCGTGAGACACTCTTATCAAGCCATTACCTGAAATCAATTTTATATTAAAACTAGCTGACCCGGCAGACTTCGTTGTGCCTCAATCGATAAATAACAGACACAAACAAAAGGAATCGGTCCGACGGGGGACACATCAAAGGAAAAACAAAATTGTTATTTTTATTTAATTCCGAGCATTTTCATATTTATCTACCTTTTAAACCTTCTCTGGACTTCCACAAAATAATTCAAGGCCAAAATTAGCCAAATCGGTACAGCTGTTCTCGAGTTTTAGCGAGACTAACGAACAGCAATTCTTTTTTATATATATAGATTTAAATTTTCCAATTTATATTTTTTTCTCTTCTACTAATCCTTTAGCTGACAATTCTCATTACTACCAGGGTTTGGTCTCCGTGTTTTAAATAATGGTGAAATTCATAATGTAGCTTTAGAATTTATAGTATGAATGAATATACTATTTGTGCTTAAAAAAATATATTCAAATAAAGCAGCTATTAGAGTCGTATCATAGCAATGGAGTGGATTTCTAATACACTTTGCTTTTAGATTTTCGATTTTATATGTATCTGTTGATATTTTCTGTGAAAAATACCATAAATATTTAATACATTATGTATAAAGTACCCCTTTATGTATGTAAATATATATATGAGTATATGAATGAATTTATGTGTATGTACATATGTATGCCACGTGGGTTTTGTATATATTTTCAACTAACCTACCACAGAATTTTCTAAACCATGCTAGATAGTGAACTATGTAGTGACTGCTGGAGAATGCCTTAGACATTAAGTTCGCTATTGCACTCTTGCGCGTAGAGTTAAATAAATAAATATATTTACATCTAATGTATTATTTAATTCGTTAAATTCTTCGAATACTTACGTACACCGAGTACGCTCGAGTGCGCAGGTACGAGTTACGTATAAAATATATCGAGGCATAAATTGAAAGGTTGCGAGGGACGCCCACTGTTATGGTGATGATGTCGCCTTTGTCAAAAGGTCTTTGTGTCACAGTTCGATGCTGCCCCACATAATTATTATAATAGATATTAGTAGGGTCTTTTTTTTTATTGCCCGTGTAGGCAGACGAGCATACGGCCCACCTGATGGTGAGTGGTTACCGTCGCCCATGGATTTCAGCAATGCCAGGGGCAGAGCCAAGCCGCTGCCTACCGTTAAATATAGATATTCTGAATATTTATGACATCATTCGTAAAGATGTCAGATAAAACCGATTTCTAGAGTGTCGAGAAAATCTTCAATACCAAAGTGGAGAATAGCTAACTATCCAATTTACCAATTGCCGCCCGAAAAACTTTATAGACTAAAAATAATTCTTACGACGTCTCTAAAATTAGAATCAGTATTGGCAAAGAAACCTTTCAAGAACGAATGTACCAAGATTTCAATCCACATCCACGTGACCCTATAACATAATTTCTTCAAACGTATTAATCTGAAAGTAGTGTTTGCGTACAAGTAAGTGCATGTAGGTAACCTAATAATAATTAAATTTTACTTTTGGCATGGGTAGATAGTTACTAAACATTTTAGTGTAGATCATGTAGCAGAAAGATAAATTTCCTTCAGCAATGCTCTATACATATATTACATTAAACATATTTTAGTCTAATGAAATAGCATTTATTCATTAATATAGCTGTTCTTAAATTAGTTAACTCGAATTACAAAAGCTGTCAACATGGCTTCACATTGCGCTAGTTATGCCTTATGATTGAGCTAAAAATAGCAATGAATTCGAAGATCAATTAATTGATTCATTAAAACTGAATTGGACTCGTAGCTCCGATACTCCAGAGCAATATTCTATAATAGAAAACGTAACTGGTAAAATATCAAACGAATGACGTAATAGTGTATTGTGCCTTCAATGCTTCAGAACGTTACTATTGAGTGCGTGCAGTGGGCGTCGAAGCGTCGTTCTAAAGGAATAAACCTTCTAACTTCCCACTCTCTCAAACGGAAAATGCTTACGTATTTTCATTTTAAATCCAATCAGGTCGAGTGAAAGCTGGAAATCTGCCATATTTATGTCTCAAAGAAGAGCGGTAACGCTTTTGCAAGTCTCGATAGCGATATTATCTTGAACAGCTCTTGCGTAATTCAGAACTTTGAGGATTCCTTCACATAATCGTCTCTTTAGTTTAGTGCTTAATGAACTTAAACTTTATTTCGTGTACTTATTCAGAAACATCTTTGTTAAAGACGGTCGTGCTCCGATTGTCTTTTGGACACATATAACACGCGAGAAATTTCTAGATTCCGGTCGTTAATTATCAATTTTGAATTTAATAATAATTAGACTATACTAAAAATAGTTTTAAGTTGACCCCTGCAGCGCATTTAAACCTAGGTGGGAATACGACAAGATGAAGGAGTAAAATTGAACTAAGTGTGATAATTTTTATTTATTTATTGATTAGCTGGGCGGACGAGCTCACGGCCCACCTGATGTTAAGTGGTCGCCAGAGCCCATAGACATCTACAACGTAAATGCGCCACCCACCTTGCGATATAAGTTCTATGATTTCAAGTATAGTTACCACGGTTGCCCCACCCTTCAAACCGAAACGCATTACTGCTTCACGGCAGAAATAGGCAGGGTGGTGGTACCCACCCGTGCGGACTCACAAGAGGTCCTACCACCAGTGGAAAATATGTTAATTTGTTCTGAATAATGTGTCCATTTACATTTTATTGTGATTTGTTGTTACCTTTGTAATGCTCATGAACTTCGGTGTTCAGATGCGATGTGTTTCCATGGAAATGAGCTGCTATAAACGGCCGCCTCTGTTCCTGTGGGCGTTCGTATAAAATCAATAAGGTACATTACACATTAATTAAAGCATCGGAGTCGTTCGCCGAGCACTCGCTACCAATATATGATGGTTAATGGAATTTCCGTTGGCGACAGGGTGGCATAGCTGAAATAATTGCGCGGCTTTATTGTTTTTCAAAGCGAAGGAAAGTGTGTCTGTTTTTTTTCATATGGACCGGATATTATTAAGATTCTTGTATTGTATATTGTATATATATTGTAAGGAATTTGTTGCAACACGTAGTAGTATTATGTGACATCTAAAACCCATTGTCAATTTCTGTTGCGGCGCTATTTCTGTACCTGGATTCGGGAATCAGCTTAAGCTAAGCTTAATCAGCCGGAGTAGAGTTCATTCATACTACCTGGAGCCACTGCGGTCATCCACAGTGCGTTTCCAGAGGTCTTTTTTGCCACGTACCATTCGGCTATGGAATGAGCTCCCCTCCACGGTGTTTCCCGAGCGCTATGACATGTTCTTCTTCAAACAAGGCTTGTGGAGAGTATTAAGCAGTAGGCAGCGGCTTGGCTCTGCTCCTGGCATTGCTGAAGTCCATGGGCGACGGTAACCACTTACCATCAGGTGGGCCGTACGCTCGTCTGCCTACAAAGGCAATAAAAAAAACCACGGTAATAAATATATTTCTGAACAACATTTACCATTTCGGTTTACATTACGTCATTAAATCATTCCGAAGCCTTGTTTAGTTGACAGTACCTGCTCTCGGAGGCCCAAAAATATGAAGTAAAATAAATTTTAATGTGATTTTCTTTCGTGACCAATCATTTTCCTTTTATTAAATATAATATATGTATAAAAAAGTTCAAGAGAAACTAAGTAATACATATTTCATACACTAATGATAACATATTGAAATGTTATCTGATATCGACAATGGTATTCTTCGGCAGGTCCCTCAAAGGTCATGTCCAATTTATATTCGATTCTTCGCTATTCAAGCTCAAATGTGTTCAGGTCTATTTTATTTGATTTACTCCGAAAATTTGTTAGCCTCGTAAATAAATAACATATCATTTGGAAGAGAAAACGAAGTACTATTTCCTTGATGTGTATTTTTCTTATACAATATGTAAGAATAATTTTGAGATGGTATCAGTAAACGAAACGGATGAAGAAGAATATTCATTTTCATTTCTATTAACTACTAATAATACATGGCCACAACTCCGTTGTGACTATCGCTAAATGTTTTAAATAGATACATTTATTGAAGCTTCAATTGTAATACCAACTTTCCTAAAGTACCGACAATAAGATTACCAAGTTTCATCACAATCAAGATAATTGTTTTAGGAACTTATAGAGAACAAACATACAATATAATATCTTTCGTTTAGTTTATATAGATAACTAGCGGCCCGCTCCGGTTCCGCTCGGGTCTTTACCAAAAAGAACACTTATAAGAATATTTTAGGTACTTTGGGTTACATTATTAGAGTTTTAGTAAGGATCCCTAATTTTTTTTAAAAAAATATTAAGCCTATGTCACTCAGAAATAGTGTAGATTCCAAACAGTGAAATAATTTTTCAAATCGGTTCAGTAGTTTCGGAGCCTATTCGATATAAACAAACAAACAAATCTTTCCTCTTTATAATATTAGTATAGAAGTATAGATTATAATCGATCAATATTATTACCTGATCTACATTATTCTCAGTCCCACAACATTAGTATCAACTATTGAAAATTACTTCAACGGTTTGATAAGATTATATATTGATATATTACTCTCTCGTGAGCGGAACTTTAAAATATGCATTTTCTGACTCAATTTGAATATTCAGTGGAGCGATTGAATTTAATCACGTATCCTTGCGAAACCGCTCGACGACCATACGATTCATCTGATGTCAAATCTCTAGATATATTTTTTACAAGATAACTGAGCAAGTTCAAGATACACCTGGTACTACTTTGGTGAATACCAAAGCTATAGGTGGTTATATCACACCGAGTATGTCGTCACCGTGTTATCCTTGGTTAAATTGGAACGCATGATTCCTACACGCCACAAATAGTCCAGTCAGTAGGTGGTATTTACAAATGCAATATTATAATACAATTTTATTACTGGCGGTAGGACCTCTTGAGAGTCCGCGCGGGTAGGTGCCACCACCCTGCCTATTTCTGCCGTGAAGCAGTAATGCGTTTCGGTTTGAAGGGTGGGGCAGCCGTTGTAATTATACTTGAGACCTTAGAGCTTATATATCAAGGTGAGTAGCGCATTTACGTTGGAGATGTCTATGGGCTCCAGTAACCACTTAACACCAGGTGGGCTGTGAACTCGTCCACATGTCTAAGCAATAAAAAAATGCTTGTTATTCAAGTAACCAATTTATTTATTTATTACACATTTACATTTACAAACAATAATTAATTATCCTCAACTTATTAGTTTCGTAGAACAGGAGCGTATAATTATGACATCATGTATCAAATTTTGTTTAGTGTTGACCATCGCCCACGGACTTCAATAACACAAAGCGGAATAACATAGTGTTTTGTCTCTTTCAATCAAGTTTAAAACAGAGCGCGTGTGCAAAAGACAGTTTGACTATTGGACTTATTAAAAACACTTCTTATCTAGAATATTCTGAATTCAGATTATCCATTAATTGAATACCTCATCGTCACTGTTCCTGACTGTCCGCGGTACGGTGTGCATCGTCATCTTAGCTGCTGAAGCGGACTCTAAGCTGCCCAAGAACTTTTTCGATTTACGTCTGAAACAATATATGTACATTGAAACTTAGATTTCAAACGCTGCAGTCTTCAAGCACGCAGTATTGTGGCACATCAAACAGCTTATTTTCAATAAAGGTGATGCTTAGTAGCTTTCGCCGTTATAAGTTTGAACTTTGTTTTGAATTTTTACACCTTACGCATCTATTTTTTTTGCCACCCACCTTGAGATATATGTTCTAAGGTCTCAAGTATAGTTGCAACGGCTGCCCCACCCTTCAAACCGAAACGCATTACAGCTTCACGGTATCTACCCGCGCGGACTCACAAGAGGTCCTACCAGTAATTACGCAATTTAAAATTTGCGGGTTTGATTTTTATTACACGATGTTATTCCTTCATCGTGGAAGTCAATCGTGAACATTTGTTTAGTACGTATTTCATTAGAAAAATTGGTACTCGCCCGAGATTCGAACACCGGCGCATCGCGATCAACACGAATGCACCGGACGTCTTATCCGTTAGGCCACGACGACTTCAAATTCAATTCAAGCTGATATAGGTGATACTCGTAGAGCGTGTTTAGGTACCCTTCATTCTGCTTATTTCTGCGCCGATAAGCAGTCGATGAGCTCAATATATGCCCAGTCGCCAGTAATTTCCAAATTTATAACTATTGACCGCCTCCTGCCTAGATTCTAGCCCAGTTGAATCGTTTTCATTGAAACATTGAAAAATATTTGATAACTAGCGACCCGCCCTCGCTTCGCTTCGGAAACATTAAAACACACATGAAACAAAAAAAATAAAATAAAAATAAAATAAAGTAGCCTATGTTCAACAGGGACAATGTCGGCTTCTAATGGAAAAAGAATTTTTCAAATCGGTCCAGTAGTTTCGGAGCCTATTCGAAACAAACAAACAAACAAACAAATCTTTCCTCTTTATAATATTATTAAGTATAGATATTCACCAAAACCACTTGAAATTCTACCGTCATTTATTCGTTTCATTTATTAAAGACGTCAATTTTCCTTGTTTGTTAAAATCATTTGTATATGACGGAAGTTCTATAAGCCCACAGGAAGGAAGCGTTTCTCATTTAATTTGAAAATGATATAAAAGGTAGCGTGCCCACTCAGACAGGGGCTTTGATGTTTTTCCTCGATGCTTTTAAGAAGTAATAAGTTATGGTCGCGATCGCGTCTCGTTATTGCGAAAGTTATAAAGTTTTCGCCGCTGATAAATTTAATTATGCCCATGCACGTAACGTTTGTATAAAATCATAGTTGTTTTTTTTTGCGCTTCGGGTGATAACGGTAGTGGAAAATATTGCACCGAGCTAGTGTTTTTGTTGGTTTTATTTTATTTTATTTTTTATTGCTTAGATGGGTGAACGAGATCACGGCCCACCTGACTACCGGACCTGTGGTTACCGGAGCCCATGGACATCTACAATGTAAATTCCGCCACCTACCTTGAAATATGAGTTTTAATGTCTCAGTTTTTAAAGTACAACGGCGGCCCCACCCTTCGAACCGAAACGCATTACTGCTTCACAGCAGAAATAGGCAGGGTGGTGGTACCTACCCGTGCGAACTCACAACACGTCCCGCCACCAGTGTAAGTCAGTGTAAAGTGGTGGACTGTCAATCAGGATGTTGGATTATCCCCCTTTATCCAGGAGCGGAAAACGCTTCTTCCCTCTTCGTTTCCAAGCATAACTGGCACGAGTTTTGTAGGGTTTTTTTTTGACAATTTGTTTTTTTTTACAATTGAAAATAGTGCCTATAATCTTGGCGAAGGATTTTTTTCTTATCTTTGCTTTCACGACGGCCGTAGCGCTCATGAGTAGATACTTAGATTATAAATGAATACTGAAAGCAAGGCTTAGTGTGAGCCCGCGTTGACAGGTTTTCACTGGTGGTAGGACCTTTTGGGAGTCCGCACGGGTAGGTACCACCACCACGCCTATTTCCGCCGTGAAGCAGTAATGCGTTTCGGTTCGAAGGGTGGGGTAGCCGTTGTAACTATACTGAGATCTTAGAACTTATATCTCGAGGTGGGTGGCGCATTTACGTTGCAGATGTCTATGGGCTCCAGTAACCACTTAACACCAGGTGGGCTGTGAGCTCGTCCACCCATCTAAGCAATAAATAAAAAAAAAAAGGTACCACTGTTATGTCTATTTCTGCTGCGAAGCAGTCGTGCGTTCCGATTTGAAGGATTGGATAGCCGCTATACAATTGAGGCTTTGATTCTCTGGTTTCAAGGTACACGGCATCCACGTCATGATGGCCTAAGGTGACCCGTATATCCACAGCAAAAAAGTGTTTTTGCCAAATTATCTTATCCATAATATATTAGTTTTTTTGGGTTTCTATGAGATGATATAGGTATGCGAATCTAGTCTATCGGAACTACACTAGTGTATTTTAATTAACTCGTAGGAATTAACAGTATGTTAGTCTAAGACCCTAGCTTTCTTTTAATAACAAGGTTGGGCATGCTAAACAGGAAGAGGCTTTTGCCTTGAACGTTGACGCTATCATCGGAAGCTTAAGCTGGGGAATCCATTTACGGATACCCGGTCGAGGGGGGTAACGGACTGGGTTATGTCGGACTCCGGCGCCTCCTGAGAGGAAGAAGGGAAGAAGATAAAGACCATCGGAAGCCTGCATCGTGTGTCTGTCCGACACGCATACATTTTTTGCTTTACTGCTGACTTTATCATGCTGCAACTATGCTTTATAATAAATTTTAATGTTAAAACTACCTATTATTGTATTTTTAATCATTAAGTTTATTGACATCTAAGCTATTAATCCGGATGCCCAGTCTATAATCCGTTATTTATTCGAAATATTCCAGATACTAAAGCTACTTACTACGCCCTACGAATAGTTGGTAGTAAGCAAAATTAACACATGCTGTAACTTGAGACAAAATGTCGTGGTCGCACGCCATGTTTGCTGCTCGATCAAATTACAACAATCAATGCCATGATGTCGAATCAGACTGCTTAGAACTGGAAATATCAACCTTATGTAGTCCAGTTTTAAAAGCTGTTTTTCTTTTCTCACTGATAAATGCAAGATACTGAAAAAGTCTCACGACTTATATTAATATATTGTAATACTAAATCGAGTTTACTAGTTTAAAGTTACTAAGAATTAAAAACACGAGTATTTTTTTAAGACAAAAAATTTGAAATAATTGTATAATATAAAATGAAACTTAAATTTCAGCACTCGAATAGTCTAATAATAAAACATAATATATATAAGTATCTAATCTCGGGAACCGTCTAGACTAGTAATAATCAGATTTCACGATCACTTTCAATGAAACGTTTCGAGTTGCCTTAATTTTCAATCTCAGAATACAGAAAAAACGTTTTCTGAGTTTTCAATAATGTAAAATTCTAATAATTTTCATGACTAAAATTAGTTAAAAACAAACTTCTTCTGAATCTTCATTTTTCTGAGCGCTATAACTTGACTTTCTTCAAACGCGGTTTGAGGAGAGTGTTCCGCGGTAGACATCATAGTTCGGCTGTGCCCCTAGCATAACATTAGCGAAGGTGACCACATACCATTAGGCAGGTTCTATGCTCGTCGGCCCTCAAAGATAATAAAAAGTATTCCGTCGTAAAATAATCAAAAAACATATGATATGACGAATGCGAAAAACAGACAATCTGTGTTTTTTTTTCTACCTAATCTGATGGTCTAGAGCAGTGATTCCCAAAGTGGTCTATATCGACCCCTAGGGGTCTATGACAACCTGCAAGGGGTCTACGTCAGCGAAAAAAAATTTCGGGGTCCACGATAGTGGATCTCAACACATACACTGATTGTACCTATTTACTTACATAACAGTATCTTATAATATCAAGACATACATTATTATCAGCAATTCTGGCTGCAAAACAACATACCCGTTACTTATCCCGTATTATGGAATATAGCGAGGAAATTTTTAATTTCCTATTCATCGTCATACCTAGTGGAAAGGGGGTTCAGCGCTGTTACCAATCTCCTAACGAAAAAAGAAACAGACTGGACATCATTAGCCGCGGAGATTTAAGATTAACCCTTACAAAATTGACGCCAAATGTTAATAATTTATTATTAAAGCATCAGATTCATCCTTCTCACTAAAAATATTGACTTATTGCTTATGTTATTTTATTTATAGTTTTATTTTATGTTTATTTTATGTTACGTATATTTTACATAACAGATACAAAATTTTATTTTGAGTAGTTTTAATTTAAATTTAATTAATAAATGTATAACATATTAACATGTGTTTTTACTTTAAGTTTTTAACACTAAACTTTACTACGAGTACAGTTAGAAATTTACAGGAAATCAATATCAGGTAAGTAGGGGGTCTACCCAACACGGAAAAACATGGCAAGGGGTCTACGACACAAAAAAGTTTGGGGAACTCTGGTCTAGAGAGACCATATC
This sequence comes from Bombyx mori, assembly GCF_030269925.1. Taxonomy (NCBI): domain Eukaryota; kingdom Metazoa; phylum Arthropoda; class Insecta; order Lepidoptera; family Bombycidae; genus Bombyx; species Bombyx mori. Next base: position 15,335,855 of record NC_085111.1, read on the forward strand.
AGCGTCACCGGGCTAATAGGTGAGCTCACGGGGCTCAAACCTGACGTTGTTGCTAACACGAACCCTAGCAAGAGCCTTGCTTCGCAGAATCTACCACGGTATCGGAAACGCGTTCCACTGAGAAGATCCGGCGAGAAACTCAGTGGGCTGTGTCTATGGGTTAATTTACTCGCCGAGCCCTTCGTCGCAAGCGACGGGTTCGACGAGAACGATGATCAGTGCTTGGGGTACCTAAAAGCACTGTTAGTGGATCGGGAGGATCGGAGATGACGTTTTTGGGCGACATTTGCTTTTCCGAAGCTTCTCAAGACCGCAACTATTTTTGCAATAAGTTGCAGTTAGCATTTCATATTTTATGTAATAACTGATTCGGTGGCGACCATTAATGTTTGGCCGATGTGGACATCGAGCCCTACTCCATCGGTCCAGTATTCTGGGGTGAAAAGTACTTATTCACACATACATACATACACATTGATGTGTTTGTGTGTTAATTTTTCGTTCCCATAATACAGGAAATCCTTGTTTGGGGCCAGGTGAAGTTGTCGTAGCCTAAAGGATAAGACATCTGGTGCATTCGTGTTGAGCGATGCACCGGTGTTCGAATCTCACTGGCAGGTACCAATTTTTCTAATGAAAGACGTATTTAACAAATGTTCACGATTGACTTCCACTGTGACAGAATAACATCGTGTAATAAAAATTAAACCCACAAAATTATAATTTGCGTAATTTGTGGTAGTAGGACGTTTTGTGAGTCGGCACGGGTAGATTCCACCACCCTGCCTATTTCTGCCGTGAAGCAGTAATGTGTTTCGGTTTGAAGGGTGAGGCAGCCGTTGTACTGTAAAAACTGAGACCTTTGAACTCATATTTCAAGGTAGATGGCGGCATTTACGTTGTAGATGTCTATGGGCTCCGGTGACCACTTAACATCAGGTGGGCCGTGAGCTTGTCCGCCCACCTAATCAATAAAAAAATTAAAGAGGTGATATTGTGTGATTTTCTTTCGTTTATTTACCGATGATGAAACCAATAAAAAAATATATATATTACAAGATTTACAATGTACATATTTCATTACCTTTCTTCTAATTTCGTGGCCATATATGGAGCTGGAAATCGATCTACTTCAGGGCTTGATTCGAAAACGCTACGTTTGTTCCGTTTATCCACTGAAGATTCGGTCATGTCCGGCGGTTGGAGTGCTGTAACAATGAACATTGTTAATAGGTTTTTTTACTAGTAAGTATGTATAGGGTATCGTGACACATGTATCTATATATTAATACGTGAAGCAAAAACTTTGTATCCCTTTTTACGAAAATTGCGCTGACGGAGGAGTATGAAATTTTCCACACTTATAGAGAATATAGAGAAGAAGTGCACAATGCTAATAATTTTTTTTAAATAATGCATAAAAGATACATTAAATCAATAAAGAAAACATTACACACACTACATACCACGTATTTGACGCACACACGCATGCATACTATTTATTGTCAAACTTTTCTTCTTGACGTCTGTGGTCAAATTGAGAATAGATTAAATATTGTTTGTCTTTGTTAATATTTTTTATAGTGTAGTCTTGGCGAAATTTGTTATTATAGAAATATAAAATACAATCATAATAGTGTACAAACTTACAATTCCAATTAATTATAGTCGCATTTCGACTACTGCGGGACCTCTAGTTTAAATTGTAACTTAATAATGTAATTATAGTGTGTATTTTTTTATGTAACAAGAGAGAAACTAAAGTGCAAACTTGCAAAACGCATCCCTTACCACTTTCGTGTGTGACTACCTCAAACATAATTAACATTAATATAATTTGGATATTTGAAAATCGGCAGCAATCACAACTGACTAGCGTGATCACATTTTAATTGAAATATATCTCATATTTTCGTTAATTTACGTATTTTTATATTACAAAAAAAAAAAAAACGATTCGACCATTAAGCCCTTTTTCAGCAATACGACTCGGAGAACAATTTACGATAGCACCGGAGAAAGAAATTTTCAGCGCGACTGATAGGGCACACAAGCGTCAAAACGTGCGCTGAATTCTAGTAGACGTATTACAGACCCGTGTTTATCCAGAGACGCTTGAGTATTTTTCACATTATGCACTGAGATAGAAGAAATACATTTTATGATATTTCGTTTTGTTTTCATATTTGTGTTTTTAACATAAAATTTAAGAATTTTGTATGGTCTACTTTTGGAGGTTTTGGTAAGATATCCAATGTACTCATATCAAGTGATTTATTCTTTTTTTTTAGCTTAGATGGGTGGACGAGATCACGGCCCGTGGTAACCGGAGCCCATAGACGTCTACAACGTTAATGACACCACCTATCTAAAGACATGAGTTGTAAGGTCTCAGTTTTAACAGTACAACGGCTGACCCCACCCTTCAAACCGAAATGCATTACTGCTTCACAGCAGAAATAGGCCGAGTGGTGGTGGTACCTATTCGTGCGGACTCACAAGATGTCCTACCACCAGTATTCATTTACCATTTATGTTGAGAATATCTCAGGTTTGTCGTATAGCTATTGTAAATGTCGTTAGCGTAATTCCGGTTTTGGTCGGATTTGTTTTATTCTATTATCACTAAGCGGCATTCACTGCAGTTCTGAGAGCTGCCTCTAAGCTGTCATGCGTTCCGATTTCAAGGACGGGACTTCGATCTCACGTGTCAATATTGATTGGCGGCATTGACGTTCTTATCTCTATGGGCAACGATAACCACTTTAAGCCAAGTGTACTTGTACAACGATATTTTTTTTATTTATTTTTTTATTCTATACAGTAAACTGTCGTAAGACATTCAACCGTAGTTTTGAGAAAAAAACAATTTCGTAGGCGGTGCATGCACAATGTCCATTGACATGTCCATATCAATTAATCTACAGTAGATCTAGTAGATCTTGAGGTAATCTTCTTCTGAGTCTTCTTGTAGTCATTTTTTATTGCTCTTGTAGGCAGACGAGCATACGGTCCACCTGATGGTGAGTGGTTACCGTCGCCCATGGACTTCAGCAATGCCAGGGGCAGAGCCAAGCCGCTGTCTACCGTTTAAAACTCTCCACAAGCCTCGTTTGAAGAAGGATATGTCATAGAGCTCGGGAAACACCGTGGAGGAGAGTTCATTTCATAGCTGGATGGTACGTGGCAAAAAAAGACCTCTGGAAACGCACTGTGGATGACCGCAGTGGCTCCAGGTAGTATGGATGAACTCTACTCCGGTGGCGGGCGGTGCGATGGTAAAAACGAGATGCCGGTATCATCTCGAACAATTCCTCAGAGCACTCCCCATGGAACATGCGGTACAAAATACAGAGGGAACCAAAGTCCCTCCGCAGACCCAGAGGTTCCAAACGATCCGTGTGAATAGGGATTATCGACAATCCGAACGGCCCTCCTTTGTATGGAGTCAAATGGAAGAAGCGTTGGAGCGTTTACCTACGTTTGCCGCCAGAGGCGCTGTTCCAACTGCATACAAATTTGACTTAACTTTTACGCTATCGAGAACGTTTAAAAACTCGCACTAAGCACACGGATGCCGCATTACACTAGCCGGCGGATTAAAGAAATTTAATACTAACACACGATGATTACTTACGCGGCAAATCGGGATTTTCTGGATTCTCGTTTAGCAGTTTCTTGATTTTCCTCACGTTCGAGAGGAGCAGCTCGTTGTCCTTCTTGAATGCAACTGCGTCAGCAATTTCGTCGGGACGTAGATGCACCATGTTCGAATTCATCACCTATAAATTATTATTTTATTTTTATTTATTTTTTATTGCCTTTGTAGGCAGACGAGCGTACGGCCCACCTGATGGTAAGTGGTAACCGTCGCCCATGGACTTCAGCAATGCCAGGAGCAGAGCCAAGCCGCTGCCTACCGTTAAGTACTCTCCATAAGCCTCGTTTGACGAAGGATATGTCATAGCGCTCGGGAAACACCATGGAGGGGAGCTCATTCCAAAGCCTGATGGTACGTGGCAAAAATGATCTCTGAAAGCGCACTGTGGATGAACGCAGTGGCTCCAGGTAGTATGGATGAACTCTACTCCGGTGGCGGGCGGTGCGATGGTAAAAACGAGATGGAGGTATCATCTCAAACAATTCCTCAGAGCACTTGCGAAGATATTTTTGTATACGTTATAGTAGACTGCTTTAGTCTATCTGCTGACTCGGTGGTGCAGTAGATAGCGCATCTGACTGGTGCGCCGAGGGTCATGGGTTCGGTTCCCACATCGGGCAAACATTCGTGTCATGAACAGGTTTGCTCTTTGTGTGGGTGATTATAAGCCATAAACGTATTATATTTAAACGTATGTATGTAAAGAAAAATCTTTATTATTTAAAACTCTTTTCTTATCTACCTAGTGGTATAAAGTGGAGACAAAGAAAAAGAAGAGTTTATAAAAGGATTTTTTTTCAGTGTCATGGAGTAAAGTCTGTGATTTAGTAAAAAGAGAGCTCCGTTTCGTATAGTTTATTATAATATTGTTTATCATTTTTATATATTATATTGTATATCATTTTTAATATTAATTTTAAAAGAGGTTAAAGGCTTTTAATATTTTTTTATTATCTATAGGTACTATATAATATGATAAAGCTGAAGAGTTTGTTTGTTTGTGTTTGTTTGTTTGTTTGTTTGTTTGTTTGAACGCGCTAATTTCTGGAACTAGTGTTCCGATTTAAAAAATCTTTCAGTGTTAGATAGCCCATTTATTGAGGAAGACTATAGGTTATATAATATCACGCTAAGACCAATACAATCGGAGCACCAATAAAGAATGCTTCAAAATCGTGTTTGTTTCCTTTTTGAGAGCTTCCGCTGCGTTAGAAACGGTAGTTCCTGAGAGTAAGTAGTTCCTAAGATTAGCGCGTTCAAACAAACAAACTCTTCAGCTTTATAATATTAGTATAGATAAATGTATATAAGTCTCTAGTTTCCGTAAAACAGGGAATCCTAATTTGGTCGGAATCGGACGACCGTGCGTGACTCGTACTCTATATTCCCGGTATCTATCATAGCTATAGGTATTATTTCCCGTGCTCATTACGTACGTGAGCCAACTCTTCAGACCTCAAGGTGGCTGGCGACATGAATTTTGTAATAATATCTCTTAATAAAATGAAACGAAGCGCCCATTTGGACATTTCTAGTGAATGATCCGAGAACGATGAAGCGTGTTATTAAAATAGCAACCTAAAAAAAGCCGACAGATGCAAAGAAACACACCTGCGAATACAAAACGGGACAGACGCCGAAATGTTTGCACTTAAAGTGGTCGTGATGACAACTCGAATCAATAAACGTAATTCATTGTTTTCAGATAATGTATCCAAATGTTTTTTGAAGTGAAAACTTCTTTAGAATCGTTGTGATTTCAAACCGGATGCAACGGAAAAAACGACAGGTAAGAGACACAAATACAAAAATGTGTAGGATGAAGCCAGCAAAGAATGAGACAGAAATATACATACTATTTAATACAGCGCCATCTGTGAGATTTTTTAATACTAACGTGTGTATGAAAGCTCTTGTAGTGAATTTTAATTTAGGATTATACGTGAAATTAAAATATCAATTCACAGAGGGCGCTACCTTACAATTATTTACTAATGACAAAATTTTACATATACTTAAGACGTTTAGGATAATTGTATTTTAATTTTGGAAGGTTTCACTTCTACCACGTGTGAATTGCACACATTTTGTTTTTTTTTTTGGAACGGTTCAATATTATAAATAGGGCTGTATCGATCAAAGTTATATAAAGTAACGCTTGCGTAGATTTTAGGTAGATACACTACATCAAAATATCAAAAGCTATTTTTATGCACGAAGATAGAGAGAGAGAGAGTGAGAATATATAGAGAATAGACAGATTAACGAAATGGAGAAGACAGAGCGGTATCTCTTCTCTTCTCCTTCTCAAATCCATCCTGCCGGAGCCTCTATGTTCGTTTTAAATTTTTACCGTTAAACAGAGAGGCATTCCAAAACATGTACGAAGAGCGAGAGAGACGAATTCGTTTTTTTAAGGGATTTTATGACCTGGTAACTGAGACCTTTAAGTCATGTCTTATTTTAATTTATATTCATATTTTTATGAAAAAATTATATTATGGAGTGAAATGAAATGAAGATGATTAATTTGAGACATTAATCAACTGGGCTGAAATTAAATGAAATGAAATGAGATGATATGGGATATATAATCTCATGATGGGATGATATATTATAATCTCAGTAAAATGGTGGTTATTTACTAAGATTTTTTCGGTGGACTTTTTGGAGGATCCCGAGAAGTTAATAAAATGGCGGTTGAGGATAGACTGACTATTTATTGTCAAAGTTATATACAGACAGATGATGACAGATGGCGCTAGTAATCATTTACATTTTGTTACAATATTAACACCTCCGCTTAACAAAATCATAAATACTTCGTAACAGGTAATATACCAAGCTTTTTTGTGAAATATTTATGCTTTAAAGACCCTAAACTTTTTGTAAAAATATCTGCTGGCATTTCAGCAGTTTCTAAATAATCAACTTTAACAAACTTGTTTGCAACTGCTTCTCTCAGAAAATGGTATCTTATGTCTATATGTTTAGACCTTCTATGGTATACTGGGTTCAAAATAAGTTTTTGTGCGCTTTGACAATCATTATATAATGTAATTGTTTCTGAATTGCCTAAAATTTCAAACAATAATCTTTTTAAATAGATAGCCTCTTTACTGGCTTCTGACATGGAAATATACTCTGCTTCTGTTGAGGACAGAGCTACATTTCTCTGTTTCCTACATTCAAAAGAAATAACTGTACCAGACAATTTAAAACAAAAACCAGAAAAAGATTTTCTATCATTTGAATCTGAACCCCAATCTGCATCAACATATCCTTCTATATAAGAATTATCCTTAGAAAAAACAAGACCATAATTTTTAGTACCTTTTAAATACTTTAAAATTCTTTTTAAATGTTTCCAATGAGTTTCATCATATGAATTATTAAACTGGCTCAAATAACATACACTGTAAGCTATGTCTGGTCTGGTTAACACAGCTAAATACATTAAGTTACCTATCAATTGTCTATATGGAATATTTTTATTACATAAACTATTCTCAGATTTTTCCAATCTTAAATTAATCTCCATAGGAGTTTCTATAGTTTTACAATGTGACATGTTAAACTTTTTTAACAAGCTTTCTATATACTGTTCTTGATCAACAGTTATAGCATTTTTATACATATTCACTCTTAAGCCTAAACATTGCTTTATTTGACCCAAATCTTTAATTTTAAATTTACTACTCAAATCTTGTATTAACTGATTAGTTGCCATTTTACAGTTAGAAAAAACAAAAAAATCATCAACAAACAATGCTATTATAACTTTAGCATTTCCTTCAGACTTCGTAAACAAACACGGTTCATACTTAGATTTTAAATATCCTAAAGACTCTAAGTAATCATTAACTCTCTGATACCAAGCACGAGATGATTGCTTAAGTCCATATATGGCACGTTTAAGCTTTAATACTTTGTTATCATTATCATTACAATCTCTATAAAGGACAGGTTTTTGCATATACACAGATTCATTCAAAAAACCATTTAGAAAGGCTGTAGTGACATCAAGATGACGTATATCTAAACCTAGTTTTACTGCTATAGAAAATAACAATCTTAAAGTAGTATAACGTAGCACAGGTGAAAAAGTTTCATGATAGTCTATGCCAGCTTTCTGTGAAAAGCCTTTTGCCACTAATCTAGCACGATAACGCACATTACCGACACTATCATACTTCTTTTTAAATACCCATTTGCACTGCACTACTGTAGAGTCACGAGGCTTATCCACAAGTTCCCATGCATCATTTTTCTTAAATGATTCTAATTCCTCCTCCATGCTTGATCTCCAAAATTTACTTTCAGGTCCATTTAAAGCTTCCTTGAGTGAAATATCCATTATATTTTGATCATCTGATTCTGCAATACATAAGTGACTATAGCCAAATCTATCAGGTATTTTTCTCACTCGCTTGTTTGGAATATCCTGATTCAAGTCTAATAATGAAGGTTCTGGTTCTGATGCTGTTTCAGAAAAACTGTCATATGAGTCACTTACTGAAGAAGCTTCTGGAATATATGTGATATCATTATCGTCACATTCAGTGTCTGTACTTTCTGTAGTTCTACTTTCGTCTCCTTCTCTCTGTTCCTCCGCTGGAGCTTTGCACTCAATAGGAATTTCCATTGTATTTTCGGTTTTTTCCATTATTATAATGTCTCTGCTAGTTGTGACAGAGTTATTTTCTGGGTTATAAACCCTATAGCCTTTTACATTGTCTGCATAGCCTACCAAAATAAGTTCTTTAGCCTTCATATCCCATTTTAAACGCTTTTCTTTTGGTATGTGCATCATAACCTTACTTCCAAAAATACGTACATGACTTAAGTCAGGTTTTTTCTTTGTCCAGGCTTCATATGGAGTCATGTTGTTTAATCCAGTAACAACTGATCGATTCCTTAAGTATACAGAGGTATTTATGGCTTCTGCCCAAAACTTTTTATGTAAACCAGCATCAAAAATTAAACATCTAGCCTTTTCAACTAATGACCTATTCATCCTTTCACACACACCATTTTGCTGTGGTGTGTAAGCATTACTTTTCTGGTGAATTATTCCGTGTTGTTTTAGATATCTTTCAAAGTCTTGACTGCAGTACTCACCGCCATTGTCTGTTCTTAGAATTTTAATTTTCCGATCTGTCTGTTTTTCTACAAGTGACTGGAATTCTTTGAAAAACTTAAATACCTCTGACTTTGTTTTCATGAAGTATACAAAAACCATTCTGCTGTAGTCATCCACAAATAAGACATAGTATCTGGATCCTCCAATAGACACATTTTCCATCGGACCACACACATCTGAGTGTATCAATTCTAAAATATCTTGGGTATTAGTTGAACTAGGCTGAAAAGGTAGTCTAGCCTGCTTCCCCTTACAGCAAACAGTACACTTAGATTTGTCAACATCAGCTTTATTTGTGTATGAAATACCTGTCGTAGCTCCATTCTTCATTTTGTTCAAGCTGGTACTGTTGATATGCCCTAATCGTCGATGCCAAGTTTCACTCGACACCTTAGCTGTGGCTGCGAATAACTGTTCTGATTTCTTAGTATATAATCTGTACACACCATCTACTAATTCTGCCTTTCCAACTAGAGTTCTCTGTTGATTGTAAATATAGCAAAATTTCTCTTTAAAGATTACCTTATTGCCATTCTCAATTAACTGACTCACTGAAAGCAAGTTTGTTGTTAAACTCGGTATGCACAATACATTTGAAACTGTGATGTCATATTCTACACCATTCACAACTGTGATTATGTTTACATCACCAGAACACACTACCGGGACGGATGTTTTGTTCGCCACAATTATTTCTTTAATTTCATGTTCAAATGATGGACTCTCAACGTATTCTTTCTTTGCTGTCATGTGTTTGCTGGCCCCGCTATCTATGTACCAACTATCGCAGTTGAAATTTCCACTTAAGAAAATAGCACTAAAGGCGTTGGATTGTTTTCTTTTTTCGGCTTCTAAACTCGGACACTGATTTTTATAATGACCACTTTGCTTACATTTATAGCATTTTATAACCTTTTTTTTTACATTTGACGTATAATTTGATGTTCGTTTCTCGCCTTTTGTATTGAAATTTTGATCTACCCTCGTTTTTGGTTTCGACCATAGTGCAACTTCCGGATCATGGTCACCGATCTCGGAACTCATATCAAGTAATTTTGTTTTAATTACATCAGAGTTTATGGCAATCCCGGAATGTTCAATTGCCATGATCATTGGGGCAAACTTTTCTGGCAGCCCCGCCAACAGCAATGATCCCACCCATTCCTCGTTTATTTCAAATCCCGTTCCACTTAATTTCTGCGCTGTATCGATTATCTGCGTCACGTATGACGTCATCGAACTGCAATTATCTCGCCGGATTGAAATTAAATTTCTCAATAGACTAATTCTTCGTGAAAAGCCACTATCATCGAATAATTGCCTTAGTTTATCCCACAATTCCTTCGACGATTTAACGGTTTTGACATGTACGTACAACGACGGGTCGATGGTCATGATCAATTTGGCTTTAGTTTTTTCGTCATCCGCGCTTGCTATTTCTTTCCCCGGTTCTGGCTTGATGCAATGCTTCATGCCTTCGAGTACTAAAAAATTTTCTGCAGCGAAACACCACTCTGAATAATTATCGCGTCCTTTTAGTTTCGGCACATTGATAAGGTAGTTGGTAGCCATTTTGACGAATAGTTTTTACACAAATACACTGCGATAATCAATACGATCAGTCCAGTTCACAACTAAATCTCACTGAATACTGTCTTTTAACACTTGCTTTACTGCAAAATCTTGTTAAAACGACTCAATACTGGGATTTTTTTGAGTTTCTGCGATTTTCTGGGCCCATAACCTAATAAAATGGCGGTTGAGGATAGACTGACTATTTATTGTCAAAGTTATATACAGACAGATGATGACAGATGGCGCTAGTAATCATTTACATTTTGTTACAATATTAACAGAAGTTACGTCCAGCGGCTTTATTTCATTTTCCCACATTTGTGCACTTTCACAGATATTAAACAGTTAATAAACTACCATTATTACACATTTAAACCCGAAGAAACATTAAATAGACAAAATAAAACAAATCACACAACTTCACTCCTCGCGTTCCCGCCAAAAAGTCAGACGAATTCGTTTAAAATAAATTTTGAACTACCCTCATTCTTGTTTGATTTTCTTATCGGCAACACTGTCTGTTGTATCATTGCTGTATCATCAATGTTCTATTCTACCAAGGAACTACTTTCCTAAAATATATATCTGACATTATTTGTACTTATTAAAAAAATAAAATCATTCTGATCATGTTATGTCCTTCGTGGTATAGTGGTTTTAGAAGCGGGCCATTTATTTCAATAAGGGTATTATTTCCCGAGCTTCTAAATATAGAAAAATTAAAGCCCGTGAAACATCGTATCATCGAATTTAATGGCTGTAACCCTTACAAGAGCTTTATATTATTGGAGTTTACTCCTTTAGAATCGATTTACATATATAGGCCCGGGGTATGAAAATTATGGGGACCAAAATCGTACTAGCATGTCACACGAAATGCGTTATGCGCCTGATTGGCTCCTGATTGCGTGATGCGTGCGCGCGCCAATCAGGAGCCAACGCGCGGCCGCGTTATCGCAGGTGACGCCGGGCTGCTGCGCCGGCAGTCCGCCACAAAGCCTCGTACTGATCGCGCGTTTCTCTCATTATTGTATTTTCATATATTTGTTAGTCGTTTGTTTTGTGTCTCGTTAATTTGTTAATAATCTGTAGTGTATCGTGTTGTCGTAATATAGAACTATTTCTCGTATTGTTTCGTTTAATTTTTTATATCCAGTAAACTCCAGTCGTGCGTCGGAGCGGACACACACACTTTTTTGATTTTCATATTAACTCTCGCTCGTGAAGCGACTACGGTAATGGAGCGAAAAATTATGCTTCAACAGATTATTCATAATTGGAAAAGGGTCTTATAATACTGAATTATTTTATGATACTCACGAAATTGAGTTTCGAGATTGTTTGAAATTTTTTGAGATTGTAATCGCAATTTGTGTTTGATATTAGTTTTTTCATTACCAAAATCGATAAATAAGCATTGCGTTCTTCGTGGTAATAGTTTTGTATTATATATTTTTATGACCCCATACAATTTTATGACCCCTGGGCGCTTCATTCTAATATATTACAACTAACTCTAGTAATATTAATAATAACTAGTAAATTGGTGAAACTAAGGGCTGACCATACACAGTCAGCCGACCATAACGTTACAATATTATATGTAGTTTGACAGTGCCTTTTTGACTTAATGTTATTGGTAAGAATATAATTCTTATTGTTGGCAACATTATATTCTTTCTATCACAAAGAAACATATAACAAAAATAAAATCAACAAAAAATATTACACACTACTATTTTTAGAAATTAAAAAATGGTATTTACGGCCAGCCCACATATTTTCGTTAGGAATAAAATTAATCACATACTAACTTTATCAGCACGCTTGTCGAAATCAGGATACCAGTCACCGCTCTCCGGATCGTCGGCGACGTCCAGCATGTCCTCGTCGTCTCCGATGTTGTCCTCCTCCAAGACCGTAATATCGTGTAGCTTCTCCAGGGAATCGTAGTTCGATTTATCCTTGTCTTCTTCCTTATCGGCAGTTTCTAAGGTGCTCAGATCTTGGTCTTCGTCAGCGTATATCTGTAAAAAATATGCTAATTTTTAATATTTTTTTTATCGCTTAGTTAGATGGACGAGCTCACAGCCCACCTGGTGTTAAGTGGTTACTGGAGCCCATAGACATCTACAATGTAAATGCGCCACCCACCTTGAGATATAAGTTCTAAGTTCTCAAGTATAGTTACAACGGCTGCCCCACCCTTCAAACCGAAACGCATTACTGCTTCACGGCAGAAATAGGCAGGGTGGTTGTACCTACCCACGCGGACTCTCAAGAGGTTCTACCACCAGTAAAAAACGAGGTATCTAGTAGGCACCATTACTGTTGTAGATGAAGCTACCTTGACATGAAATGAAATGATTAATTGCAGCTCCATGGCCGAATAGATAAGACGCACGACTCGTATCCAGTGATGCGATTCACGAATATCTTCCAAGATGAAGGAATCAAGTTATGAAAACAGGATTGGTTTTCAAATTTATAAATTTACGTTACGTTACTGATGGTCACATAATATTTAGCATAAGTAACACCATCCCGCCTAGTTACTGCGACCAATTTGAAGGGTAAATAGCCTTTTTTTTTAAATATAATTGTAACTAACAACGTCAATAATAATAGGAGAATAATATAACTAATTCAAAATATTAAATTCAGATAACAACTATTCCGCACAAAATAAAATTATATTAGTGTAATGTTGGCAACATTAAATAAATTACAAATCAGTTTTTATGTGTGTCTTTGACTGCAAAAAAATACTAGTTTAAATAATAATGTTTCGACACATTCATTATAATATTTCCGATCGTATGTATTGTCATCATAACGAAAATGATGCCAGCCTAAGCGTCGTTGAAAGCCATTTGTCATCGGTCGTAAGCCACGCACGAGCTCACACTAGGCCTTCATGATTGATATCGTCTTAGCTCTGTGACGGCGATAGAGACAAATTATTATAGCACTAACATAATTTGCTAACTAATAAATTCTAAAGCAATTCAAGGAATTAACTAGGAAAATTCGCGTGCCTTTAAGAGGATTGGGTCGGCTTGGGCTCGAACACTATTGGAAACGACCTCATGTCTCAAAGACATATCTGAGAGCTTTAGTAACCACTCTTTATAAAGTAGTTGTGACCCACTCTTTTTTTGGATACGAGGTTTGCGCTTATAAATAATAGGTACTTTATTCGCGTTTCGGGAGTCGAAAATACAAATAAAACTACTTCTACGGATTAATCCAGCGCTTACTAATCTCAATATATTATTTCTAGCGTTTTGAATCACACTTGTCGCGGTCACCAAATATTAAACGGCCGTCTGGTGTAGTGGTAAGTGACATGGTCACTACACAAGGGGGTCGCGGGTTCGAATCCCGTCAAGGGAAGATATTTGTATGATAAATATAAATGTCTTTTCCAGGGTTATGGATGTATATTAAATATATGTATGTGTATAATAAAAATCTTACATTTCTGTTTCTGTGTTATCTGGTACCTGTAACACAAGTTCTTTATGAACTTATCACGGGACCAGTTAACGTGGCGTGATTGTTAGTAAATATTTATTTATTATTATTATTATTTATTTATTAAACCGAAAAAGTTATTTTAAAATTTTATTAACGAGAAACATAATAAAAACAATAACGAAAACAATTCTCAATACCAAAACACTAAAAATGGTAGAGGTTACTCTACTTACACATGGTCTAATTTCATACCAGTTACAATGAAGCGTGTCAGATATTTTGTGTGCGAAATATTGATTAGATTAGACAAAATTCGATACGATATACATATAAAAATATGTTTGACGCTTAAAATATTAAACTGTTCATTAAAAAACTAAATTCTCTTTGATCCTAAAATGTGTTTTCCCTCGGGTCACCCTCGGGGAGTCATTGCGTAAAATGCCACTAGATCTGCCCTCGGGCTATTCTCCTCATACAACTTTTAATGGCCACTTAAAACTTTACCACGATGCTATAAATTGAATCAGTTTTATGATGTTCGAACCAAATGAATTTTCAAAATGTTATTACGATTCAGTCCGTTCTGCTCTAAATTTCAGCCGTGAAACGTGAGGGGGTAGGTCAGTTTTAGCCGTTACGGTTAAGAGCATAAGCATTTGTATCAGCCATCTTTTCATCATTTTTATCAGCCCTCTATAGCGCGTGGAGAGTGGCCGTCGCCATTTTTTTCGTAATTTTGATTCATCTTTGTGAGCCTTCTTTCTTGTATTTTACTAATACAATAACAGGTTTTAGGTGGGTGGCGCATTTACGTCGCAGATGTCTATGGGCTCCAGTAACTTAACTTAACAACCAGGTGGGCTGTGAGCTCGTCCACCCATCTAAGCAATAAAAAAAACGGTTTTGAATTGTTACGGAAGCATAGATACTAAATAAATAAAAATAATGTCTATAGAGACATCACAATGTGAACACCCGCCCGAACATCCATCTTTAAAGATGAGGTTCAAATTTTTGTTGCATTGTATAGCGGAACGCGTGGTTGATTTGCCACATAAATAGACAGAATCAGTCCGGGTTTCCAATTATCATTAATCACGTAAATGTATAAAATTTTGGGGTCTAATTTTTATGACATTAAGGTATGCTATGCTATTTATTTTTCATAGAAGCCGCCCGTGAAAATGTGTTAAGTAAGTTACTTTAAAAAATTGTAATGAGACACTCTATATTTTAGACCACAATAACATTAAACGAATTTGTTTTTACCTATACCTATCAAAATTCAAGTCATGTAATGTTAATTGTTTTCGATTAATTAAAACAGCTTTTCAAACAGGAGGAGTCAGACAGGTCGAAATCATGATGGTTTTGATTTACTAGATGATGACGGTTTTTTTTTGATAACGCCATCTTGTTCTTTCTTTAAAGCGGCTAGTTGCCCTCAATTAAGAAAAATAATATTATTATTCGCCAATAGGTGTCGGGAAGAGTTGATTATTGAAAATACGAATAAAACAACATTTTCTGAAAATAAATCGTAGCTAGATCGATTTATCGCCCCCGAAATCCCCTGTATACTAAATTTTATGAAAGTCGTTGGAGCCGTTTCCGAGATTCAGATTATATATATATTAATATACAAGAATTGCTCGTTTAAAGGTATAAGATAAGATAAAGTTTAGCTAGGAAACATTAACAATATTAGATTTAATATGTGTATAAGTCATATCTCCACGAGAAAATATATTCCAAGAAAAGTTTGATACCCTGTCCCCTATATTCAATATAAGTTTCGGTATTTTCTTCGAATAACATTAAATTTGCTTCTGAACGAGCAAACCGAAATATTGCTTGTAACGAATTTCATGAATCATCCATGTTTATTTAGAGGATGTGAGCCCTTGTATGTAGGTTTTCAAAGTAAACGAAATGTTGAAAGGTTTTCTGGATATTTTCGTAATTCATTTCATGTCTCCATGTATGTTTTATAATTTTATATGGTAACGTATTATAAATAATTTGGTAAAAGTAAAACAATATTCTGAAATAAAATAATTACAATAAAAAACGCAAAATTAAACTGTAAAAAGTAGTTTTGATTATGTAATGTAAACTGTTTATTAGCATTACCTCTTCACCAAATGCGATGGTGTCATCATCAAGCAGCGGGACCGTTGCCGAATTCATAGCTGGATGGTTCATTAATAATCAATACTATTTATTTCACAAATTAATTTATAATGAGTGTCAGGATAGGTAGATGGGTACTGATGAATAATTTCAACAGCAGTTAAAAATATTGATATAAATAGAAATAGTAGGTAATCCTGAAAAATTGAAAGGTCACTCACAATCCAAAGCACAGCGTTTAAACTTTGTAATTTTGGTAACATTGAACAAATGTTGGACACGGTATTGATTTTACTGATTTCATGTTGCAAAATCACATGATATAAAATCAAATCATGATTGTTTCCGTTGCTTCTCTTGCTTGATATTCAAAGTATTCGAATGGTATTCAAGAAAATAATAATTCCACGTATGATTTTAGTTGTAACTTGTAAGTGTTAATATTTCCTGGCCGATTTCAGAGAGCACCTAATTATAACACAGGCAATTCATTGTAATTGAAAAGTTGACGGCGCAATCGGGGTGCCTGCAATTACTCTCCGTTTTATTTTTATCGTACGAACTCAAGAGAATAAAAAGCAATCCTCAATTTATTGCTGCAATCAATTTCGATTCTATATTGATTGTGACAGATCCGAGGATCCGGACTACACGAATCTTATCGATACGAAAGTGATTGGTGTTAAATGAGAAACGCTTCGAAAGGCGACTTATGAACTTTCAATTTATTAGGTATATCTGAACGCCTGCGTACCGTGCTTTTGTGTGATTTGTCTGTTTAGCAGGGAAAAATAAATTATCCATTTAATATTTAGGTACGTATAAATGTTAGAAGTAAATAAAACAGTAAAAGATGGGACTCATAATATGTTGTCGTCGTGTGTTGAAATCAAATTAGGAGACAAAGTATATGGCTATTGTTGTTGAAGTTCTAGGGTACCGCGCTGGTACATAGGGCCCTCACAAGTTGTCTCCACTTGACCCTGTCTTGCGCTTCCTTGACATCACTCCAGGTCATACCGGCAGTCCTCTCCACGATGCGTCGTCAGTGGAGCCAAGCCCCACATGGCTATTGTACCGTTATTTAAACAATAACATCAGATCTAATTTTTTCCTGGTGGTGAGACCTCTTGTGAGTCCGCACGGGTAGGTACCACCGCCCCGCCTATTTCTGCCGTGAAGCGAAACAGTAATGCGTTTCGGTTTGAAGGGTGGGGCAGCCGTTGTAACAACTATACTTGAGACCTTAGAACTTATATCTCAAGGTGGGTGGCGCATTTACGTTATAGATGTCTATGGGCTCCAGTAACCACTTAGCACCAGGTGGGCTGTGAGCTCGTCCACCCGTCTGAGAAATAAAAAGAAATAAGAAAATTCTACACTACTACAGGATTAGTAGGATTTTTGTTTTAAATAATTTCAAAATATTGTAGGTATCTTCTTCGTTTTTCGCGAGTCATAACCATAATTAATATTTTGGGTTTAATCTCTCTTTTTTATTTACGATGTTTTAAACACTCACTGTCTGGTCACGGATGACGATTTGAGAACTTCTTAGAAAGGAACATTTTCCAAAAGCTCGTCTTATATGATTAGCAGATTAATTTTGTAAAATATTTACGGTTTACAGACTAAACATCATAAACGCAGTATTATATTTGGCGTCGAAATGATCAGTAAACAGCTGCCCTCGAGTGCCATGTTCATATTAAGACGATAAAATATTTGTTTTCATGTTTGTTTCCATTTCAACGTACGTACATGATACATTCGGCTAAATCTTGGATAAGCTCGAACAAAATGATGACGAGTCCTGAACCATATATATCAGTACATAGTATAAAACAAAGTCGCTTTCTCTGTCTCTATATCCCTATGTATGCTTAAATCTTCAAAACTACGCAACAGATTTTGATGCGGTTTTTGTTAATAGATAGAGTGATTGAAGAGGAAGGTTTATCTATATATTAATACGTGAAGCAAAAACTTTGTATACCTTTTTACAAAAATTGCGCGGACGGAGGAGTATGAAATTTTCCACACTTGTAGAGAATATAGAGAAGAAGTGCACAATGCTAATATTTTTTTAAAATAATGCATAAAAGATACTTTAAATCAATAAAGAAAACATTACACATACTACATACCATGTATTTGACGCACACATGCATGCATACTATTTATTGTCAAACTTTTGTTCTTGACGTCTGTGGTCAAATTGAGATTAGATTAAATATTATTTGTCTTTGTTAATATTTTTTATAGTATAGTCTTGGCGAAATTTGTGATTATAAAAGTATAAAATGCAATCATAATAGTGTACAAACTTACAATTCCAATTAATTGTAGTCGAATTTCGACTACTGCGGGACCTCTAGTATGTATAATAACAGCCATTAAATAGTGAAGAAACACTGTTATTTTTGAGGTTTCTAATGTGATGTCGTAAATAATCAATAATAAAATTTAATGTTTCCGAAGCGAAGCGAAGGCGGGTCGCTAGTGTATGCATAAACACTTCGAAACAGAAACAAGCAATCTTTCGTGGAATTTATTCGTGAATATACTTCAGATACGTATTTCCTTACAAAAACTAACTTCGGGATTTGAATAGCGACACGATCGCGTCGCTTGATACTTGGACACTAGGCGCCCTTTCCCTTAAGGCCACGATGACAATTTGAACCCACATGTGAGTCGACTATTATCAAAGCCGGCAATGTGACTTTTGGACAATTATTGGTAAATCAGAAAAACGAATTATTGATTTTGTATTCCATTGGCAGTCACAAAACTCTTCTGAACGACATCTTAGATAAATAACAGGTTGAGTATTAACCTTTATTTAATGCAGGTTTTGAACCGTATTCTTTGAAGGAGACGATTATATTCAAATCAATCTGTATTGACATATCAATAACATTTTTTTGTCCAAATGCACAGATTGCCACCTTTGATAATAGACGACTCATGTATGGATTTGTGTCAGCGTATTCTCTTTGCTATTCTTCGACACGGATTTTCTATATAACAATACTACACACGTAAAATATTTGACATAATTCCGAATATGTAGTTGAGAATTCTTTCAAGATGCGTCGTATAATTTTATTCCAGTATGAAAAATGTAAAATCTAAACTGTAGTAAAACTATAGTTAAGATTTACCACCAATGCATTTGTTATTTTGACAAAAAAAATAATTTATATATAAAGTAAAAACACCTTATCAGTGACGTTTTTTATTTATTTAACAAACATATTTTAATAATTTGTGGCTTGAGAAAATAAATTCAATACTAATCCAATATAAATTTTGACTGTGATTTATATTTATCAAAATGATAATGATACATTCCTCCCTAATTTTCAGCAAATGGTTCGACCACTAAAATTGATCAGATAAATGGAACGCCATTTCCTTGAAATTGCCTTTGATGACCTGTCAAATGGAAAATGGCTACGATCTGACGAATGAACAATTGAAATAGGAGCTATTATTCCGCGAGACTGAATTCAAATAATGATTTAAAAAAAGGTTTTATTTATTGCCTTTGTAGGCAGACGAGCATACGGTCCACCTGATGGTGAGTGGTTACCGTCGCCCATGGACTTCAGCAATGGCAGGGGCAGAGCCAAGCCGCTGCCTACCGCTAAAAAGATAAAGTGTATAGTTTATGTAAAAAATACAAATATTCGACACGAGTGAAGTTAATAATACACCTAATACAATGAACAAGCTATTATCAATACCACCATTACGAGAAATAGTGCCACGCGGTTTACGTCACATAACTAATTTAACAAAAGCATTGAAGGAATCAAGTCTATATAAATTCTCTTTCAAATGATGTTTTCCTTTCGAGACCACAGATTCCTTTTACCTTTCAATCTTAACAAGAACACAAAGGAGTAAATAAATCACAATTCTTTCCTTTCAATGTATCCTTAAATTGAACACCAATGAACATTCAATTTAACTTGATATAAGACACGTCAATGTTTATGTATGAAAGTTCCTTGAGTTGGCAATTGATCTGAATCTCTCGAGGGCACATGGCACTATACCAATTTACCACATGCGGGATTTGATTCCGGGAAGATTATGTTCTGATCTCGAAAACTGTAGGGTTTGTGTATTTGACGTGATTGTTTTTGGAATTATTGAATTCGAATAGTTCTAACTGGGTCCGAAAATAAGGTATTTCTTAATTATTGAGAGAACACGAACCAATACATGGAATATGAAATTGGGTAAGCAAAAATCATAGGATAATAGTCCATTATATATGTGGTAATTTCCCTATTAAGTAGCTCTGGACATTACAAGTAACTGAATTTATTTTATGATTTAGGATTCGTTTCCTACCACTGCCTACTGCATTGTGTTGCTGTTACGTAATACAACGCAGGGCGAAAAACAGACTTGTATTTTGTTCATAACAGATTTTTTTTTCTCAATCATCATCATACAATTTAAAATTTTATGATACTTTTTAGGGATAAGGTGGCCTGGGCACCTGGCCTGCCCTGGCGGCGGCTAGGAGGCTGTTTCAGTTTCACCAAGACCAAGGGTGTGCATAATACTATGTGGACAATTTAGTATGACCAAATTTGATGATTTGAGGCGTAAATTTTTGTTTAGCTAAGATTGGCAGTACAGCTCTTTTTTATGATTATAATTATTGATAAGAGAGGTAAAAGAGAACTCATAGTCTACCTCAAGTTAAATGGTTACACATACGTTATAAATGTCTTGAGTCATAAGGTCGGAGTTTCAAAATAAATGTATTGTATAATGCCTGATACACTATTCTATTCTACACTATTCAAACCAAAACGCATTATTGGTTCGCGGCAGAAGTAGGTGGGATAACGATGTCTACCTATACGCAGGGGGATAGGTTAAGTATTGGGAATTTAACTGCAAATATAAGTGATATTACTGCTGCTACAGATGCAGGATAAAGAGTAGCTAAGTTATTAGAGACGTTTGGCTGTTAATCTAAGGACGTAAACCAGTTTCTCTTGATTAACAGCTAATATAATTAAAGCCTGTGACATAACGCTGCGTTAAATCATCGATACTGGTCTCAAAGGCGTCAATCGGCTACGAAATACCAAGAAGCTTGTACAATTTTCCTTGAAACACCGTTCTGTAATGTAAACTAACTACAAAAGGCCAACGCTATTCTTTAGTTGCTCCGTCATCTCTATATTCGTAGGCACGTAGGTGTTACGTGCTTGTGTACTTTTCGAATGTTTCATTTCGGAGGCACGTCGAGTGCTAATCTCTTCGTTGGCACTGAAACAAGGCGGCTATTTAGTGCATAACTGAATGTTTACTTTTATGGTTCACTGTCACTTAAAATATGTTGAGCTTAGAGGGACCAAATAAGTATGTATTTAACAGTTATCGGAGAACCTACCTGCAGACCACAATCTTGTGGAATGAGATCGATCGAAGTCAATGCTACATTGCAATAACGACTTTAAATTCAGTGTGCCTGGAATTATAATACTATAAAAATTATTAAGAGGCTTAGGAACAAATATCAAACGGGAGTAGGACTAACGGGAAATCACTATTTAAATCTAGCTCAAAGACCGGAGTCGCAACATCATACCTTCTGATTAATGGGTACATGTAATCTAATGCGACTATCTCTGATTGAATTATATCAATGTGATTAAAAATATAATATTGGGGCGTTCCATAAAGCAATGTTCCATATGTTACCGTAAGTTCCATGGGGAATGCTCTGAGGTATTGTTTGAGATGATACCATCATCTCGCTTTTTCCATCGCACCGCCCGCCATCGGGGTAGAGTTAATCCTTAGAACCACTCCGTTAATCCACAGTGCGTTTCTAGAGATCTTTTTTGCCACGTACCAGCCGGCTTTGGAATGAGCTCCCCTCTACGGTGTTTCCCGAGCCTATGACATATCCTTCTTCAAACGAGGCTTGCAGTTCTTAACGGTAGGCAGCGGCTTGGCTCTGCCCCTGGTATTACTGACGTCTATGGGTAACGGTAAGCTCACGATCAGGTAAGCTATATGCCCGTCTGCCTACAAAGGCAATAAAAATAAGCATACTATGCAAGCTCTATTTAACCTCGCATGAGTACCACCATCCTAACTATTTCTACCGGGGGTAGTCATTCGTTTGGGTTCCAAGTTTTGTATAGGCCTTATAGAATACAATTAAGACTTTGACCTCATGTTCTACAGGGGTGGCCGCTTTCGTCTTGGAGAATATCTGTAGCGTACTATAATCACTTAACACAAAGTGGAAGATGAGGTCGTTCAGAGGTCTAAGTAACAAAAAGAAACAACTAAACTATTTTGATCAAAGTTCAATAAAAAAGGCTTTATTTAATTTAATTATTCTGAACGAACTCTATGACGTCACATGTCAGCAATGTCTACTCCGTACAGGGAAGTCTTTATGTTCGGAAAGCACTGAGATAGAATAGAAAACGCTTTGTATCGTACTCAGAATTATATACAAGGTTAAAATGAAAGAAATTCATGTCGTCATTTGTTATGTCTGCTCGGACTCCGCACAGGTAGCTCTTTGTATCCGGGATTAAACGTATGATCGCTGATTTGTATTGAAAAATTCTTTCGGTTTGTTTTTTAAAGAAAATATATGTCAGTGTAAGTTTACTTTTGTTTTCTATGTACTTCTGCCATCGTGGGCTATGTTACTGGTGGTAGGACGACTTGTGATACCACCACCCTGCCTATTTCTGCCGTGAAGCAGTAATGCGGTTCGGTTTGAAGGGTGGGGCACCCGTTGTACTGTTACAACTGAGACCTTAGTACTCTCGTCTCAAGGTGGGTAGCGGGATTTACGTTGGAGATATTTATTGGCTCCGGTAACCACTTAGCATCAGGTGGGTCGTGAGCTCATCTTTACATCTAAGGAATAAAAAAGACCATATTCTGAATCTTCAGGATATAACTCTAAAGATATGTGACGGAAATTCGTACTGGTTAATGTGAACATCTTTTTTTTTCTAATAATTAGCTAAATCACGGAAATAGCATTAATAGATTTCGGTGAAGTCTAGCGTGTAAAGGAAGACTTTATTAACTGGCCTTGATATTTTAAAGGGCTTAGGGTCCGACGAAGTCTTGCGGCGCGTTGGAGTAACAATGGCGAAGATCGATTCGCGAGTCGTAATTGTTACTTTGAGAACTTTGCTATCTCCGTCAGAAGTAGCCACGGACTTCAAAGGACTGTGAGAACACGAAGTCATCACAAAAGGCACGATAGCTCTATAATCTGTTTGGCGATCTTCGCTTGACCGTATGGATCTGTATATTTGACCTGAGTTCAGCCATCGCATTATTTATAATAAAGATTTCCATTTGAATGTCACATGATTCAATTGGGTACGAATCCTTTCATGTGTCACGTTAATCAACAGGAATACCAGCTGTTTGACGAGGCTCACTCTCGGGTTTTTTTACCATTTCTTTCAAATCATAACACTAATTTTAATAAGGATCTGCTTTCTTTCACCTTTACTTTTAATTCGTCATTAAACTTCTGTGAAGGGCAGATACTTGTACACCAGTTCTTAAAGGTCTTCGTAACAGTTACGTAATTAAGCTTAGTCCCAAGAGGGACTGTTCTTCATCTTGGAGGAAGGGAGAGATGCTTCATTCTAGAAATTTCCAGTACGAAAATGATTGCCATTAAAAATGCATTCATCATTCTTGTGCAGTAAAGTAATATCTAAGTTTAATATAGTATGAAATGTGAGCTGCCTCTTCCACCATTGTAACGTCAGATCCTACAACTATAACGACAGTCCTACAACTACAAAAGATTTGGTTGGTATTGTTTGCGAACTTAACATAGTTCAACACGTGGACGCGATATCAACACCCCAGAAATAACCTTTCAACTTCCGCATAAGTTCTCCTACATGTGTCAGTCGGGTGTTTGTTACATTATGCAACAAAATAAAACTCAATCACGTATGTACGGACGCACGTTAAAATACCTTTGTTATTACGATACCGACGTTCACAAAGAAGGGTGCTCCGTGTACGTACGTTTTTCTTTTGTAAATTATTCAAATTACCTACCCGGTCGGGTTCTCAGGTAAACGTTTGTCTTGCCTTATTGAATATTACCGAGCACCTGTAAATTTGTCTGTGTCAAAGACTACTTCGATGCTTTTTTTTTGCCTTATTCAACAATAGGATTAGGGATCCCAGCGTACTGCCTCTTTCTGTCAAATCAGTCATACGTTTTGGTATGAGGTCGTTATTCCTCATATCTCATGTTGGTGATGGCATTCTCAGCCTAATATAAAGAGGCTTTAGTATCCGCTTAAAGCAATTTATGTATGTGAACTGTACATCAATTTATAATATAAGTAAAACATTGTAGAATTACTAGTAAATTAAATGCGCGATCCGTAAATCTTAAAGTAGCGTTTAAACCAAAGAAAATCCACATTTATCATCTTAAATTCATTTTAGATTTATTTCTTTAAACACGGGCTTATTAGCTCTAAAACTAATTCTCGAATAGAATCTTATCTTAGCTTAAATATTATTTTAGTATGCTAAACTAAAATATTGACAAAACAGTGAGAATGTCGTAATCACTTAAGCATTTCATCGGTGGTCTATAGTGACGCACATACAAACAAACTAGCGTATTTAACATGTTTTTGTTGAACACGCCGTGTGTTTTTGAAGCACGTAATTACATGCACGGCGGCACCTTTGCACGATGCCAACAAACTTTATTACATTGCAAAAGCTGATGACATTTATGATAACGCGGAATTTTCCCTTTTTATTAGTCCTTTTGGGATATTTATGTGCGAACGTGATTTTATGGAAGTTCGATACGTTGGCTGTTTGTTTAATGTGCCTTTGCTTATTTTCCATTTATGAAATGGCCGTCAATTTTTTACTGAAGTAAAAACCTTTGCGTTTTGGCAATTGCGTTTGACAACTGATGTTATCAGTGGACTAAATAAAACTCTCACACACAATGCACCCAATTAATAATATTTTTGTCCTATTAGTGTTGCCATAGAATTCCTATGAGTAAATACTAGTGTTGGCCAAGCAATTCAAAAACAAAAAAGCACATTAATCAAGCTAGAATGCGAAGAGCGTTGAGATCGGTAGGCAGCGGCTTGGCTCTCCCCCTAGCATTGCTGGCGTCCATGAGCGATGGTAACCACTCACCATCAGGTGGGCCGTATGCTCGTCTGTCTTCACTAGTGGTAGGACCTTATGTGAGTCCGCACGGGTAGGTACCACCACCCCGCCTATTTCTGCTGTGAAGCAGTAATGCGTTACGGCTTGAAGGGTGGGGCAGCCGTTGTAACTATACTAAGATCTTAGAACTTATATCTCAAGGTAGGTGGCGCATTTGCGTTGTAAATGTCTATGGGCTCCAGTAACCACTTAGCACCAGGTGGGCTGTGAGCTCGTCCACCCATCTAAGCAATTAAAAAACCAAAAAAAAAAACAAAAAAAAAAACGGCCAATAAAAAAAAATCGTTTGGTCAATACTTACAGGGACATTTGACTATTATTACATTACATAGCACCTGACTTGGCTGCGTCCCTGGAATTGCTCGCGTATATTAATAATGGTGACCGTTCACCATTAGATAGATTAGTTTTGTTATCTGCCTACAAAGACAAAAAAGTCCCAAATAATTTTAATTCAAATTATTCAAAATGCATTTGCAATTCAAAGTCATAAAATACCACCATTTTGACTTGCAACATTAAAAATCAACTAACGTTTGAACGCTTAATGAGAGTTAATAACGTTGACGTAATTAAGTTATTGCCCGGAACACATCGTAGCGTGCAATAATGGAAAATAAAATAATAAAAAACTACACATTTAAGGCATTAAAATTTAACACCTTTAGATGCCTTTTTTTTCCTACCTATGCTGATAGCCTTGAGAGGCTGTTTCAGCTTCACTTTAACGTGTAGGTGAGCTCACGGGGCTCAAATCGGGTGTGGTACTAGCATTGGCTCTAGCCAGAGCAGTGCTTCGCAGAAACTACCACCGGATCGGAAACATGACCCACTGAGAAGATCCGGCGAGAAACTCAGTGGGCTGTGTCTATGGGTTAATTTACTCGTCGAGTCCTTCGTCCAAAGCGACGGTTTCGGCGAGGATGGTGACCGGGGTTACTGCCAAATGTGGTTCCTCACGTGGCCGTTAAATGTTATGCAATTCCTTTAAATTATACGTCGTCGCTCGTAAATAAAAATACAAATTTTTTTACGCTATTTTATTGCGGCGGTCACAACACTATTTGTTTAACTTTAATAGCTGATAGAGCGTTGCTTTTTTTTCAACAAATTTGTCTCTTGTCAATTGTCAACGACATCGCTACGCAAACAACGACAATTAACAAGTATCCATTCGATGATGTAATCTACCGTTTTTTTTTTTAAACATACTATAATAACTGACGATTTAAAAATAATAGCCCACGCACACCGATCGCTATGAGAATTTAAGCAAATGAGCCGAAATCCAGATAAACAAAAATTTTTTTTCAATTTGGAACTGTAATAAATTGATCGCGTTTTGTTTCGGTCTGTGTACTTTATGTATCGCATTTATTTTCACAATCATTTCTTTTTGGATATTATACCTTGAGGATAGATTTTAGCTATTCGGTACAACAGCTTGATCGGCAGTAATTTGGAGGAGCGTTAACAAAAAAAAATCGTAATTCAAATAGAACAAAACTCTTAAAATATTTTTATTTTATTTAATAGACTTAATTACAAAATTATTTATTTATTAGACTTTTACTATATATTTACACCCGTATCTTTAGTCGTTCACACGAGCACAACTCGACTCGACTCAACCTCCAACGCGCGTTTTGGTATGCTTAGTCGTAAAAATAAACTCCACTCAAACGTCCTTGAAAAATTTTCCTAACCGGAGTGAAGTGATCGAACTGTCAAGTTAAGGTACGTCGCGACGTACCTTGAACGTTCCTCAAGGCTGGTTTTCTATCAATGACAAATAGTATGTGGACCGCAAATGGAAATATATGATATTGTTGTGCAATGGCCTGGATCTGTGCATAATTCGCGCATATTTTGATAATTTAATTTTGATAATATTTATTAATAAAGTAAATAGTTCGAGGTTAGACATTTGAAACTCTTTATTTTATTTACCTACATAAGAGACATATTTTGCTTACTACCTGATAAATAAAGTCAATGCGATTATAAGTTTTATTTATATAATAATAAACTGGTGGTTGTGGAAAAGCACTTCAACAACAAGATGCAACCAAAATCACACAAAAGCGGCGAATAAAAATACAAATCCGAATCCGGATCCGAAATCTAAAATAATAATAGGTTAGAAAATAAATAATACACTTTCAGATTTACCGCACGCACACATATTTACGAATAACTCAGCAACCAAAACATCAAACAAGTTCATCTAGTGTCAAACAGACAGCGGCAGCTTGACTTTGACATTAAACAATGACCATAGACTACAGAACTCTATAGGTTTGATGCTAGCTTGATCAAATTTTCATCATTATTACCTCACTCGAGGACAGTTGAGGAATATTGTAATGGTCGACTAAAAATACCAAACTCGAGTAAGTTTGGAGGGAATTCTTGAGCATCATCGGATGAGTTAAGAGTGGAAGACTATTTTACGAAACGTCTAAAGATACGGGCATTAGAGCCAGTGTATCAAAAATTTACGTGAATGGTGATGATATACGATGATAGTACATTACTTGAAGAATTCACATAGTGCTAAATATAATTGTGTCGAATAATGTATTATAACTATTATATAATTTAATTTTATATGTTAAATTAATTCCGTTCTCACTAACTAAGCAGAATATTTCTAAATAATAACTTTTTGCAAAATAATAATACATAAATATATTATATTCGTGACACAAAATGGCAGGACATGTTTAATTTTTATAAAACATGTTTTACGTCGAACGTAAAAAACGAATGCAATTTCGATTTGTACGATGATTTTATTTATTTATTTATTTATTAGGCTCACAATACACATCACAAGCTAAAAAGATACATAAAAAACACAAGTAAAAAGAAACAAAATCTAGCTTGCAACATAAGTTATGTGCGCACGACAAAACAAGACATATAGTGCTGAATTTGTACAACAACGATTGTGATTAACAAACAAAGTTTTTAAATTTTTTTTATTGCTTAGATGTGTGGACGAGCTCACAGCCCACCTGGTGTTAAGTGGTTACTGGAGCCCATAGACATGTACGACGTAAATGCGCCACCCACCTTGAGATATAAGTTCTAATGTCTCAAGTATAGTTACAACGGCTGCCCCACCCTTCAAACCGAAACGCATTACTGCTTCACGGCAGAAATAGGCAGGGCGGTACCCACCCGCGCGGACTCACAAAAGGTCCTACCACCAGTAATTACGCAAATTATAATTTTGCTAGTTTTGATTTTTATTACACGATGTTATTCCTTTACCGTGGAAGTCAATCGTGAGCATTTTGTTAAGTACGTATTTCATTAGAAAAATTGGTACCCGCCTGCGGGATTCGAACACCGGTGCATCGCTCAACACGAATGCACCGGACGTCTTATCCTTTAGGCCACGACAAGAACAAATGTGTAGTGTTTGCTAAATGTAATGTGAAACATTTTTGAAATATGACATATTTGAAAATAAAAATTTTTAGTGTTTATGTTTATAATAATAAAATAAAATTGATAGAAACAGAAACGCATCAAGTAAAAGATATACCAAAAAGAACAAACCGAGAAAATGGCTTCGTATGGCACGTTGTAATGGTTTTAATCATTGGAGATATAGCTCAATGAGGATTGACAGGCAAGCGGTGCGTCATAAAACTCATACCAAATCTCTATGCACCATGATAATAGGACACGCTGTGCCGACCTCTGGGATAAGAGACAGAAGAAGACGAAGGACCTGTGTTTGCTTCTTTTTTATTGCCTTGTAGTGAGACGAGCATACGGCCCACCTGATGGTGAGTGGTTACCGTCGCCCATGGACTTCAGTAATGCCAGGGGCAGAGCCGCTGAACACAGTTACGCTCGAAAAAGGTTACATAATGAGCATTGTGCTTGTAATTGGTCATTTACAGCCCCCGATACCGTTTTAAGTTTTATTATAATAATTTTACACCCGGCAGCATAGATAATATACATAACAGCAGGTATTAGTCGCATTATTCAAATTAAAAGTTATTTTGAGTCTTCTACGTATTAAAATAAAATATAATGAATAACTAATTAATGAAAAACATATATAACTGGTTTTAAACAGTAAATTTGTTCTTATTAAATGCAAAACAAAAACATTTAGATGTCAAAGCATCATTTGCGGTAAGGAATGTTTTTGAATGAAACAATGAATCAATTGTGTGATAAATACTGAAATTGTATTCAATATTATGCTTATTATTTATTTTGTTATATACAAACTAAGTTTGTGAGTCAGAATTCAAGGAAACAGGAAAACACGTCACAGATAATGCAATAATGCTCTTAATAAAAATCCTATAACTATATGAATTTGTCACAGCCGCGAATATGAAAACAATTTTCTGTTAATAACCGAATAACAATCAAACAGAAATCGTATTCCTTAAAACATAAATTCGGGACATAATAATCGATAAGACGATATAATTTTAAATTCTATCTATCGAACACGACGTGTTTGTGATCAACACAGTAAGCCTCTTATCGTGGCCGCCTCACATTATATCTCCGAACCAGGCGACGGAGCATAACAAAGCTGCCTTTACCCTAAACGTGTCCCATCGGATTCTCCCGATCTAATCTCGGTGCTCTTAGGTCCACCCCAAAGACCGGTACCATCGAATGCCACAAAGAGTTGAACGTGCAACCTAGCCCATATACGCGATCCATTGAGTTTCTTGTCGAATATTCTCAGTGGGTCGCGATTCCGATCCGGAGGTAGATTGAGCGAAGTATTGCTGGTCTTAGCAAATTCTCTCAGGTTGACCCCGTGACCTCATCTACCAGTCTGCGCCTAGCTGGAATAGCCCCAACGATTAGGTAATAAAAAACAAAACAAAATCAAGACCGAAAATTTATGAGTACTAGAGGTCCCGCAGTAGTCGAAATTCGACTATAATAAATTGGAATTGTAAGTTTGTACACTATTATGATTGTATTTTATACTACTATAATCACAAATTTCGCCAAGACTACACTATAACAAATATTAACAAAGACAAACAATATTTAATCTATTCTCAATTTGACAACAGAAGTCAAGAACAAAAGTTTGACAATAAATAGTATGCATGCGTGTGTGCGTCAAACACATAGTATGTAGTGTGTGTAATGTTTTCTTTATTGATTTAATGTATCTTTTATGCATTATTTAAAAAAAATATTAGTATTGTTCACTTCTTCTCTATATTCTCTATAAGCGTGGAAAATTTCATACTCCTCCATACACGCAATTTTCGTAAAAAGGGATAAAGTTTTTGCTTCACGTATTAATAGATAGAATAATAGTACCCGGTACCTAATCAAATTCTAAGTAATTACATAATGTGTATCTATTTAAGACACTTCGGAGTTTGGATTGCGTTTGGAACAGTCAAGCATTCTAGGAAACTAATTATTTGTCTATTACATATTGTTAATGTTTAGAATAAACATCATTACTAAAGTGTAATTTAGATGTGGATTTTTGTACTCATAAATACAATCAACATAAAGAAGTTACTTCGTGTACTTACAATTTTCACGGTTACAGTTTTTATTTAGGTATAACAATTATCTGCTAAGAAAATATAATAATTAATTTAAAAAAGGGAAAAAGATGTTGTTTTAAAATTTGTTTAAGAAAAGAAACACGTTTGAAGCATCTAATTCTTTGTCTAGAATGAGAAGATGAATACATATTAAAAAATTCATAATCGAATTCGAATTATTCTTTTGTCAATTTGACAATAATCGCATTCAGTGAACTTGAATGATAAATCTTGGATACAAAAAAGTTGCAACTGATTGGTGCGAATACTCTTATAAATTTAAGAAAATATATCAAGGGATAGTAGTCTTCATACAAGTCGAAAATTCGTAAGCCAGAACTATTTACAGTATGTTTCTTTATGTAAACATAACAGCGTTATATCACTTAGGAATCTGGTATTATATATTTTTTTAATTTAGTTCTTGCCTTTATGTAAACAATGTAATGCAATTGTTATGGAGATTTTTTTTTAATGACAGTAGCGTACGAACAACATAAATATATTATGTGATATAGATTAAGCGTGTTTCTAACTCTTGAAGGTATTGACGTCAAAGCAGAAACTAGGTCATCACCATGGACACCTGAGAACATCGGTACGTTCATAGGATATTTCTATCGTGCCGAAGACTATCCAATTCATTTAGCTACAATAAATCATACATCCAACGGCTCCTAAAATAGCTCCGACAACTAATATGTTATGTAAATCTAAAACGCTTTTGAATGTATGATATCATTCGATTCGTTTTGACTTTTTTACAAACAAACAAAATGGGCTATTTAGTATAATAATATCTATATTTGTTAGGTACAAGCGCAGTGATATATTTATATATATAAAAATGAATTGCTGTTCGTTAGTATCGCTAAAACTCGAGAACGGCTGGACCGATTTGGCTAATTTTGGTCTTGAATTATATTATTTGTTATTGAAGTCGTCGTGGCCTAAAGGATAAGACGTCCGGTTCATTCGTATATAGCGATGCAACGGTGTTCGAATCCCGCAGGCGGGTACCAATTTTTCTAATGAAATATGTACTTAAAAATTGTTCACGATTGACTTCCACGGTGAAGGAATAACATCGTGTAATAAAAATCAAACCCGCAAAATTATAATTTGTGTAGTTACTGGTGGTAGGAATCTTGTGATTCCGCACGGGTAGGTACCACCACCCCACCTATTTCTGCCGTGAAGCAGTAATGCGTTTCGGTTTGAAGGGTGGGGCAGCCGTTGTAACTATACTGAGACCTTAGAACTTATATCTCAAGGTGTGTGGCGCATTTACGTTGTAGAAGTCTATGGGTTCCAGTAACCACTTAACACCAGGTGGGTGCTAGTACACAAATCTAGGCAATAAAAAAAAATGTGGACGTCCAGAGAAGGTTTAAAATGTAAATAAATATGAAAATGCTCGGAATTAAATAAAAAAAAAACAATTTTGTTTTTCCTTTGATGTGTCCCCCGTCGGACAGATTCCTTTTGTTTGTTTTAAGTTTATTTTATACAAAAGCTCAGGTCTTTTATTTGTTGATTGAGGCACTACAAAGTCTGCCGGGTCAGCTAGTTCATAATAATATTATCTATAGTTGTTTCCATATATCCTGTTACGCGAACGTTAGTAGCATTACATTTTTTATTTTGTACTCCGTATTAGTCTAGGCGTTTTAGAGTTAATTCACCAGGTTAGAAACCTGTGAGCTCACCTATTCGCTCGGTGAATCTAGCATGACCCCTTGAGGTCACTAGAATAGGTAGGAATAATAAAGAGCTAATGAGTGTAAAGGGCCTGATCAAAAGTACGTCTTACTATAATGTAAAATCATAAAGCAAGCTCAAGTTAAAACAGTAATGTCAATTTAATGGGGGTTCGTTTTTCAATCTTTTTTTTTATATTCCGACCTAATTCTACAACACAGCCAAGTTTGACAGTTTATCCGATACGTCAAAGTGACAATGTTTATATTTTTCAGGAACGTATTAATTTGTTTTTTACTACTGGCCACATAACAATATAAGTAATAGAGGTACAACTCCAGAAGAATAATATATGTCAGTCCCAAAATTCCCAATGGAATATCGTAAAAAAAAAGCTATAAAAATTCCATGTCCGTCGTGCACCTGCCGATGACGCAATTATGCAGGGGAAACCGCGCGAAATTACGTTAACCCAGATACGAGTCTGAAATAGATCAGATGTAATGGTTTGAAGCGCTTTATTATATTATGTAATACTAACCTACCAGTGACGTTACATTTAAAAACTTTAAACTTAAAAAAATTTATAATTATGAATACTAGAGGTCCCGCAGTAGTCGAAATTCGACTATAATTGGAATTGTAAGTTTGTACAACATTATGATTGTATTTTATACTTCTATAATCACAAATTTCGCCAAGACTACACTATAAAAGATATTAATAAAGACAAACAATATTTAATCTATTCTCAATTTGACCACAGACGTCAAGAACAATAGTTTGACAATAAATAGTATGCATGCGTGTGTGCGTCAAATACATGGTATGTAGTGTGTGTAATGTTTTCTTTATTGATTTAATGTGTCTTTTATGCATTATTTTAAAAAAATATGAGCATAGTGCACTTCTTCTCTATATTCTCTATAAGTATGGAAAATTTCATACTCCTCCGTCCGCATAATTTTCCTAAAAAGGGATACAAAGTTTTTGCTTCACGTATTAATATAAAGATACTTGTATGTATTTACTTACCCGAATTAATACAAGCGATCGTATATTACTGAAACAGTTATTATTTAAAACATTTAAGTATTTTATTACAGTATAGAAAACAAGCATCATTCATCCAATAATACCCTTGTAAAGTTTGCCTGGAAGATACCGATCTAAACGAGATCTTATTGCTGCATTAACTCGACGCTTCATACATTTACTGTGTGAGTTTGTGGTGTCTAATACAAACTACGAATTATCAATATCTATCTATTTCTATCTTGTTCCTTTTTATTATTTATGGGTTTATTCGTAATTTTGAGACTAAAACTAGCAATTGTTTTTTGTTTCCTACAGAGCTGGTTTTGCTTAAGTAAACAAATTGTACAATTGTAATTGAAATATTAAATGAGATAAAAGTCAAATACATATAGGTTCAGTTTAATATCTATATCTATACTTCTATACTAATATTATAAAGAGGAAAGATTTGTTTGTTTGTTTGTTTCGAATAGGCTCCGAAACTACTGGACCGATTTGAAAAATTATTTTTCCATTAGAAGCCGACATTGTCCCTGATGCACATAAGCTACTTTTTTTAAATTTTTTTTTATTCATTTTTTTGGTTTCATGTGTGTTTTAATGTTTCCGAAGCGAAGCGAGGGCGGGTCGCTAGTAATTAATAAATACGTTCTTGCTAACCAAATAATACGCAGAAAATAACCGAAAACAAAGAATCTATCATCTTAGTCAAATCACTTCATGATACAATATTCGTTGTCCTTAAAATCTGTAATTTGTCAAAATAGGAAAATGTTAGAGTAGCAAAACTGGCACATACTCCAAAATGAAAATCATGTCCACGTTCCTTCCGTTAAAAAAAGCTGCAATTAGATTATTTTATAGAATTTATTTAGTTTCGTTTTTTATATGTATACACACGCTATATACCAGGGGTGGCCAACCGGTACATCGCGATCGTTCAGTCGATCGTGGCAAGACAAAAAAATATAAATATGTACACAGAACAGTCTGCGCAACGTAATCACCAATTGCTGCACGCATCATCTTCATCTTGTATCATTTATTAATGACCATTACGTCACATTATTTATCCTCTCTTTCACACAACAAACAGTTCTCTTTTAATATATAATTTCAGCTTTATGTTAATCTTTTCAATAAAAGAAAATATACTACTTATTTGTATACTGACCTATTGTTTCACTAAATTTCAAGAAATGTCATTATTAGATTTTAGAGTTACGTCAGTAAACAGTAGATCTTAGTTCTAATCAAATTGGCCACCCCTGCTATATACACATAACTTGCTAAATTTAATGTCGAAAACTGAAAATAGAATCTCATGGAATTACGAACAAAGGACATTTTATCCGGCTTAGTAACTCTGTCGGTTTGTTTTTTTTCTTTTAATAAGCAGTAGACCAAACATCAGCTAATGGATTAGTAATACGATATGGCATTGTCCCTTTGACGTGTGTGATGAAAGTATCAATCGAATCTAAACAAAAGAAGTTTTTGTCCGGAGCCGTTGGATTGACGTAATTAGATGGTGTAGTTTTCTAAGAGTCTGAGTTTACCACGGCCCACTTTTTAGTTTGGAACTAACAGTTTCCGATTTGTTTACCGACTTAGACTTTAGTTATTGTTTCATGTTTTTTATACCATGTTACCTATTCTTGGACCCCCGTTACCCAAACTCAGTTCAGAGGTCAAATGGCAAACGCTCTACTTTAAATCAGTAAAAAACAAAATCTGTTCTTATATCTGTCAATTACTCAATTACTATCTTGGTAAATAACATGGTCCATACAATTCCGGGTAAATCTACTATATAAATACGATAATATGGTTCATGATTCTACGTAGTAACGGACTTATAGATACAAATGGTAGTTTGTAAACTAGAGGGTAACACAAGCGATTGTTCATCCCAGGAAAATACAACGTGTTTTATTATTTATACTGGATACAAAATATGCGACTAAAGTTGCGGAGCATGTCTTGTATCTAATTTTTTGCTGACCGCAAGTAAAGATGAGGTAACGGAAAAAGAATTTGGAGATCAGTGTTTTTTTTTTTGTTTTTTGATATCCCGTTTATATGCTGGTTCAAAGTAATTATAACGTAATTAAATCTTGAAGGGAGGTCCCATTTTTTTAGTCAACCACGGTAATAGACGTTATAGTGCTATTTTAGGCCAACACCGTAGAGCCATTTTAACAATAATCAGTTAAAGTTCACTAGAATGGAACTTTTCCTGATCGAAATATCCGTTATAAAAGCTGCCTTATCATGTTAAAGGTCCCACAAGGAATTTGTACAGGCGACTGGCCAACACGACGGGCTGGCCTGCGTACCTTCGCCTCAGGAAAGTCGTTTTCCGGTTGAAGCAGGTGTCGCCCGGGCATGGATGCATCGGAAAGTACCTGCACGGAATCGAAGTCAAGCCGACGACTGAGTGAAATCAATTTTTTATAAGCCCGAGTTTCTGTATGCATGTTTTACTGATGGTAGGACCTCTTGTGAGTCCGCACGGGTAGGTACTAGACCCTGCCTATTTTTGCCGTGAAGCAGTAATGCGTTTCGGTTTGAAGGACGGGGCAGCCGTTGTAACTATACAGAGATCTTAGAACTTATATCTCAAGATGGGTGACGCATTTACGTTGTAGATGTCTATGGGCTCCAGTAACTACTTAACACCAGGTGGACTGTGAGCTCGTCCAACCATCTAATCAATAAAAAAAGCACATGAGCTAACGCATCGCTTCAGGCAATAAAATATTTTTGCAAACGAAACCGATGTAAGGGTAATATAATTTAACAGTTCGGTAATTAAATGTGGTTATGTCGTCGATTCAAATGTAGGATTACGTCAATGACTGCGAGGTACGTATATAAAAGTACGTATATAACATCTCAGCGTTAATGCTAGTTTAATTTCAAGTGATTAAAGTCACCGCTGTGACCTCACTTTCCCCGTATTCGAAATTAGTGATGTTTGTAGACTACGAGTAACGAATGAGGTTTCCTTGTCTTTTCTCTTGTTTTATATTTCACTAGATAATACGGGAATAAAATTATAATAATGTTTACTTATAAGTGTTTTTTTTCGTTTGTTATAAAAAAACTACTACACAACAGTAATGGCTTGAATACCGTCGAGGTTTTTTTTATTCACTACGAGGTCCCGGGCGCGTCGTCCTTTAAGCCACGACGACTTCAAAAATAAGTAAGTATTAATAAAAATACTACAGCCGTTTTTTTGTTTATGCTATAGTCATAAGTTCATGCTATAATATTGCAACTCGTGGCTGAAGGAGGCCGGGATTGAAATCTGGTAAAAGCCGATTAGACAATTAACTTGTAAAATATAACGTTTTGACTTACATACATGGATTATTTAAAAAATAAAAACATGATCCATGGCCCGTGGAATTTACAACAAACCCGCTTTCATTGTAAATGGTACGAATGAAATCCTGGCATTACATGTTTATCTCCTATTGCCGTGACCGGTATCTCCGGCCGTGTGGCCTGAAAAAAGAATAGCAAGCACTTCACTGTCATATCCCGTCGGTGTTGTAAAAGGCAACTAAGAGCATTATTAGAGAACAGGCTGCAATGTTCTAGACTACGATCGCCAACCGGTACGCAATCCTGGTGCTTATGACAAACCCAGCTGCCCTCTCCCATCATAGTTGACCGGCTATCATCAGCTCCCAATTCTTAGGCTGCGCAGGACTGGTGATAGCAGCGAACCTTGGGAAGACCTATGTCCAGCAGTGGACTTTTTTTCCCCTACCTATGCTGATAGCGTTGAGAGGCTATTTCAGCTTCACCCTAACGTGTGTAGGTGAGCTCACGGGGCTCAAACCGGAGTGTTGCTAACACTGACCCTAGCAAGAGCAGTGCTTCGCAGAATGATTGGTGCCATGATTGCACTCGTACCACCGGATCGGATACGCGACCCACTGAGAAGATCCAGCGAGAAGCTCAGTGGGCTGTGGATATAATATGTGGATGTGCCACCAAGATTGCACATCAAACGTATGTTTGACAAGCACAGAAACATTAGATTGATATTGATATTGAGTGCGAAATATAACGTCGTTGTACAACAGAAATACAGGGAATACACTATGAATGTGCAAAATTAATCGAAACTCTGACATTAATAAGTAGACCGACTTCCTGGAGTTCGCTCGCAACTAGTTTAATTTCCACTGATTAAAACAACTGCACCGACTCGCATTGCAACGAATTAATGGAAACGGCACAATGTATTTCATCCTTTATTTATAGATACGAGAAATGAACAATATATGTATATGAATGATCTAGGTTATTTATGTGATCAAAATGTTGGCACTGAAATACGTTGTTGTTTTGTGTTTAGTAATATATAATAAAATTTTGCGTTTTGTCTTTCTTTTTGCTTATTCCTGGGTATTTGGGCTCCTATCAGCAGTGTAAGAGGCACCAAAGGGTCTAGGCCAGTTTCTGAATTTGTTATAAGATATCTTCGGTAGGCAGCGGCTTGGCTCTGCCCCTGGCATTGCTGAAGTCCATGGGCGACGGTAACCACTCACCATCAGGTGGGCCGTATGCTCGTCTGCCTACAAGGGCAATAAAAATAAAAAAAAACTTAGTAGTCCAAGTTTAAATCCCTACTGTTACATAAAATCACCGGTGTAAATGTTTTGAGACGAGGTCCGTCATCGCCATATGTCCAAAAGGAATCTTTTTCAACACCATTTACCTCGTAAATACACAGCCATGAAGCTCTTAATCGAATGAGCACCGATGAACACATTATCTTTCACCGTATTACCACCGAACACGACTGAAAATATTTTTATTGGTGCTATACTAGAACTCTATCGTGAATAGAATTTAAAAAAATACTAGTTAAGAATACCCTCCAGACCGAATCTGGAATTAGAAATGAAACTCTTGCGACGGCGGATAGGGATAAAAAAAGCGAAGTGAACACAGGGTGCATAGAGTATCTACTTTATTTTATGAAGCATTGAGAAGGTGCGTCTGAATCGCCTAGTCTGCCTATTTGTGACCGACTAAGCGTTTGCTTAGCCAGTGAGACATCTATAGATAGCTTGACTAATAATACAGAGTGGACCGAAAGCCGAAAAAATTGTCATATCATCATCTGCTTAATCTAGCCCATAGACACAATCCACTGAGTTTCTCGACGTATCTTGTTAGTGGGTCGCGATTATCCTATGGTAGATACAATGAAGCACTGCTCTGGCTAGGGCTAGCGCTAACAAATTCTCTAGGTTTGAATCCGTGAGCTCACTTAATCCTGATCCGTTCTTGAATAATAATTGAATAGTCCCTTAGGCTAGCAACAATTGGTTGGGGAAAAAATCGTCTCAGGGTCCTTCACCTCCACACCTGTCGTCCATATAAAATAAGTTTCTCTTTACGTTACAAGTTTTCATTTTCAATTTAAAACTGCGTAGGAGCATTTAAGAAGCTCTTTCAACAAGACGCCGGCGTGTGGGCGTCGGGTCATCGTACATTTTAAACGGATTTCGGACCGTGTCCTCACGACATCACAAACATCCTGTGCAAACGATCAAAAGTCGTAAGATCGCGCAATACGTGATCGTTATTTAATTATTCAGCTGCAGTTTCAATTACATCAAACGGATTTGAATTAAATAATTGAATGTTTTTCAACGGTGTTTAACTCTTTGTGGGTAGATTCAAAAAAGCACTGTTCTTGCTGGGGCTAGTTTTAAGCAAGTACTCCCAGGTCTCCCTAATACTGACAGCAGATAAAAAACATCGATTCAAAAATATTAAATTAGTGTACGAGATACACGCCTAACATTCGTTTTGACGATTTTACGCATTTTACCAGCTTTGACGAGGTCGCTGACCTTGGTGTATGGAAAAACCATTACAATTCTTTTACAAATATGATAATAATCTTTAATTACTACGCATGGTTTTTTTGCACTTTTTGTTATTTATACTAATGTTGTTTTAAGGTAATCTATGATCCTTAAGATCCTTAATAATAGATCAACTACTAACTACTAAAAGAAATGTTGTCGTTTTAGGAGTTATTGTATTTACTGTAAGTGGGCATCTCCTATTTTATTCTTACTGGTGGTAAGGAATCTAGGGAGTCGTAAGACCATACGGGTACTGTAGCCTTCCTATTTCTGCCGCGAAGCATGAATGCGTTTCGGTTTAAAGGCGTTGTGTTATAAAATTGAGAGCTCATATTTCAAGGTAGGTGGCGGCGTTCTGACGCACAAGCAGTAAATAAATCACTGTAAGTGAAACGTTAGCGACTTCATCGGTCTTTGCTTACTGCTTACTACTTACGAAAGACAATCATAGTCCAAAATAGAACGTTGAGGAAAAGAAAATACAAAAGCTAATTGAAACAGCAAGCCAGTAGCGAGTAGCTCTTATTTTCTATATTAATTTACATCGGCAGTGAGCAGTCTACTGCAATCGTTCTCTTGCCCATAGATAATATACAAATCACTGCTGCTGTCATCTTTGAGTATCCGTAAGTGCGACGGTCGTGAGATAAAAAGGAAATCTATCCTAGGCTCCGATTTTATTGGTTTTTCAATTGAATAATCAAGAAAATTGATATTTTCAAAACGGACTTTATTATTTACAATTACCCAAACGTCAATTTAAGGCAAGGAGGCTGTCAATAGTAAATGATAGAGAATGAATATCGCAATTTCAACAAACAAAATTGGCATAAGAGATATATTGAAAAAAAAAAAATTATGTAAATACATTGCCTGCTCGATCATCGATCCAGTGATCGGCAGTGCCTTTGAAATAGTTCGCAATTTAGTCAAAATTACAAATATGTATTGTAAACATGAAACGTGAAACGTTTTATTGGTTTGTCTTTCACGCGGCAATGGGGGATGATATTTTGATATTAGAGAGCCACTGTGATACATAAAGAATACTTTTGCTTCCGGAAACACTTCATGTTTATATATACAAATTGAACACGCGTAAATAACAACTTTATTAAGAATTAGGTCACTATTTTCTAATTAATGTATGTTGATATGTTTACAACAACTAAACAAGCGGCAAAACCGTTTTCGTTACACCTAATAACCTACGATAACCTTAAAACAAAACGTGACGTCGCGTCAAGCATTATCAGCGTAAAACTACCATTTATCATAATTAAATATTTACATAAATAGCACGCGTTATTTTTAGTACATACATATATACTTGTAGATACTAATATATGACCAAAACAAAAATACGGGTTATCGCGATTGTCATTTTACATTTACTTGTTTATTTATTCCCTTTTAGAGATTGTCATCCCTGTGAGAAGATTTAAAGTCGTCGTGGCCTAAACAATAAGACGTCCAGTGCATTCGTATCAACCGATGCAATGGTTTTCGAAAACCGCAGGCGGGTACCAATTTTTCTAATGAAATACGTACTTCAACAATTGTTCACGATTGACTTCCACGGTGAAGGAATAACATCGTGTAATAAAAATCAATCCTGCAAAGTTATAATTTGCTTAATTACTGGTGGTAGGACCTCTTATGAGTCCGTACGGGTAGGTACCACTACCCTGCCTATTTCTGCGCTTCGGTTTGAAGGGTGGGGCCTTGGTAACTAAACGGAGACCTTAGAACTTATATCTCAAGGTTTAAGGAACTTATATCGCATTTATGTTGGAGGTGTCTATGGGCTCCAGTAACCACTTAACATCAGGTGAGCTATGAGCTCGTCCACCCAAAGAAGCAATAAAAAAATTAAAAAAAAGGTTGAAAAGTCTCGAAAAACTACTCATCACCGGCCAAGTGGAAGGAAAGAGGCCAAGTGAGCGTAGTCCCATGCGCTGGCCCGATCAAATTAAGACGACATTAAACTCTAGCATCAATGTCGTTATCCACTGCGTAGAGGACAAGAAATAATAGAGGAACATAGTCTGAACAAAAATGGTCCGTAAAGTCATGTCCCTCAGCACTGAAGAACACGATGCAAAGAGGAGGAGTTTTGTTTCCAGCGGATTGTATCGTTGCCCAAAATTATATCGTTTTGTAAGTTTAATAAGATGAAGCTATGTAACTTGAGTTGCTCGTGATCTACGAAGTAGAAAGCCTGATTGCATTAATGTAACTCGTTGCGTGAATCTAGTATGACAACCAGAGGTCACTAGAATAGGTTGAAAAAGAAATTGAAGCAGATTCAAGGCAGAACGATAGGACTCTTAGCAACCAGCTCGAGCTCATGCAACGTTCTTAACATCATCACTGAAGGTAATGATTACGGAGACCGGCATGACGAATATTACAAACTAATACGGCTAGATTATGAAAAAGTACATTACAAAGATATAAATAAATCTATGTGAAACAAAAAATATTTTCAATTATGACATCAATAACATTGGTTAGTTTATTGAAAACCATTTTTATTGTTATTCTTTACGAGGCAACATCTGTTTTGAGTTGATTAACATGTGGTTGAATAGTAAACAAACAAAAAATGTATTTCAAGAGCAAAATTCCTCGTGAAGATTATTTTAAAAGAAAATTAAGGTGATTTAATAAATCCGTTAGATAGTTGTTGACAAATATAAACAGTTCTCTTGCTAGAAAAGATTCTTCTTTTTCTCCACCTTATCCCACTTGGTGAGGTCGGCACAGCTAATTTTTCTCTTCCATTCTCTTCTATCAGCCGTCATCTCAACACTCACTCCTCTCTCTCTCTTATATCGTCATTCACACACTCCATCTATGTCTTCTTCGGTCGACCTCTTCCCCCTCTACCTTGCACTACCATTTCCATGCATCTCCTAGTCACATGCTTCTTCTCTCTATGCATCACATGTTCATACCAGCTAACCGTCCGCTCTTTAATTTGTTGTTTACCGGGGCTACTTTCACACTTCCTCTGATATACTGATGTTAAAAAAATTATAGGGCTAGCCACAAAGACAAGACAAAGAATGTTAGAAGATAAATTAAAAGTTATAAGGCTGTCAAAATCTATTATTCATATTATCTTATTAAAGTCTTATTAAAATACTTTTTTAGTCTTCGAACCAGTCTCTTCGACCTATATAAGGATTCGATACCTAATTTTGAATAAGACCGTAAGCGTTGATATCACTAAAACATCAATCTCAAGATTTTTATGCTACACTGTTAATTATATCATTACCTACCTTGGTAATTGGCTTTTTTTGTCTATACTAATTTGTCTGTCTTTACTTTTGAGGACAATACAATAAAACGTACCATCGAATTGCTGTAACGATAAACCTGGAAAGTCGATAACAGAAATCTTAACTCTTTTGTTTTTAATGGATCTTTAAGAGTTTTCGATCTCCTCGAATTAGATTCATTCTCAGTATCTTTGGATTCATCTTTCCCAGAGTCCACTACATATTCCGGCGCCTTAATAATAGAACCGGTCACCGTCCTCGTCGAACCCGTCGCTTGCGACGAAGGGCTCCACTAGCGAATTAACCCATAGACACCGCCCACTGAGTTTCTCGCCGGATCTTCTCAGTGGGTCGCGTTTCCGATCCGGTGGTAGGTTCTGCGAAGCACTGCTCTAGCTAGGGTCAGTGTTAGCATCACTCCGCTTTGAGCCCCGGAGCTCACCTACTAGTAAAGTTACGCTGAAATAGCCTCTAAAGGCTATGAGCTTAGGTAAGAAAAAAGGTTATAGAAATTACTTCAGTGAGCCACGTAGAGCACCAGTGACCTACATGGCAATCAAATAATTAAATGGCTTTTGTTTAGTACAATCCACTTTTTGCGCATTTAATTTATGCTGAGCACTATTGACAAGCATTTTTCGCAACAAACTGTTGCTTAAGTTGCATGAGAATAAATACATTTTATTGCTCGTGCCATTAACCATGGCAATATCCTTCCAACACGCCCCTAATTGTCAGTTTTCGAGAACAAACTTCACGTTACATAAAGTGTTTATCATAGAAAACAATTATTATTAACAATTAAATTAACAATTATTTAATTTAAGATTGAGTGAAAAACAAATAAATGATTGTTAAGATCGTGAC
Source organism: Bombyx mori (assembly GCF_030269925.1). Lineage (NCBI taxonomy): Eukaryota > Metazoa > Arthropoda > Insecta > Lepidoptera > Bombycidae > Bombyx > Bombyx mori. The sequence continues at coordinate 15,379,480 of NC_085111.1, forward strand.
TTAGTCTGTAAGTAGGTATAAACAGGCGCAAATCAAATCGTTTCTAAGATTTTACAGTACACTACAAAACTATAAGCTCTCCGAATATGTCGGAATATATCGGTGTTAAATTCGACACGTGCAAGGCTAACGTGCATAAACATAATACATATTTTAGAATCATTCGCTAAGAATAACGTTTCGAATACTAAATACTAATGTTTATCTCCATAAATACGTTGGTATTAAAATGATTTTGTGAATTTATTTGTTAGTGTCGAATATCCCCGGCGTTTTGAGCTCTAAGTCTGTTTTTATATTTAGTCTAGATCATTCTACTAAATACCAAATTGTCACTATTCATTTTATTTATATTATTACTAAATGTATGATGATTTATCATATCGTATACCTTTAAACGAGCAATTCTTGTATGTATGTATATATATATTATAATCTGAATCTCTGAAACGGTTCCAACGATTTTCATAAAATTTAGTATACAGGGGATTTCGGGGGCGATAAATCGATCTAGCTATGATTTATTTTCAGAAAATGTTGTTTTATTCGTGTTTTCAATAATCAACTCTTCCCTACATCTATTGGCGAATCCTATTTTTCTTAATTATGGGCAACTAACCGCTTTAAAGAAACAACAAGATGGCGTTATCAAAAAAAAAATCGAGCAAAGCTCGGTCATCATCTAGTATACATGAAATGACGTGACAACGTAACAATCGCTCTCCGCCTTGTGCCGTAAGTTCAAAGTCTCGATTATTTTGTTTGCACATATAATAGTTGATTTTTTTCCCTACCTACTCACTCGTAGTCTAAGAAGCTATTCCATCAACGCTTGGTTACGTGAGTTCACGGGTTTAATCTGAAAGAAATCGCTAACACTATCCCTAACAAGAGCAGTGCTTCGCAGAATCTAGTACCGAACCGAAGATACAGCAAGAAATTCAGTGGGCTAAAATGACTGCCTCTCCCATTAAGCCATACATGACAGCCTCGTGGAAAGAATAAGATAGTGAGCTGGTATTAAACCTGGGCGGGCTTGCAATACGCTTTACCACGGTGGTATCACTCATCACTCTTAAAATCCCGATTACTCTCTTTAATCAATCCATACCCTGGGCCAGGAAGGTCAAATACCTGGGCGTTACCCTGGATGCATCGATGACATTCCGCCCGCATATAAAATCAGTCCGTGACCGTGCCGCGTTTATTCTCGGTAGACTCTACCCCATGATCTGTAAGCGGAGTAAAATGTCCCTTCGGAACAAGGTGACACTTTACAAAACTTGCATAAGGCCCGTCATGACTTACGCGAGTGTGGTGTTCGCTCACGCGGCCCGCACACACATAGACACCCTTCAATCTCTACAATCCCGCTTTTGCAGGTTAGCCGTCGGAGCTCCGTGGTTCGTGAGGAACGTTGACCTACACGACGACCTGGGCCTCGAATCTATACAGAAATACATGAAGTCAGCGTCGGAACGGTACTTCGATAAGGCTATGCGTCATGATAATCGCCTTATCGTAGCCGCCGCTGACTACTCCCCGAATCCTGATCATGCAGGAGCCAGTCACCGTCGACGCCCTAGACACGTCCTTACGGATCCATCAGATCCAATAACCTTTACACTAGACGCCTTCAGCTCTAGGAGCAGGCTTAGGGACCTCGGTAACCGTACTCGTCGAACTCGACAAAGAGTTCGCCGTGCAACCTAACCCATGAATCAGCTCGCTGAGTTTCTCACCGGATCTTCTCAGCGGGTCGCGATTCCGATCCGGTAGTAGATTCATTCGCGAAGCAGCTACTCTTGAGTTGTTAGGTCTCCTTCGGAGGCGCTCGGGCAGCTGTTAGCAAATCCCACCCCTCCTGGCTGAGCCTTTGCTCGCCCACCTGTCCTGGTGAAACTGGAAAGGCCTCCGGGCCACCAGTAATCCATCAATTAAAAAAAAAAAAAAAAAAAACACTCTTAAAATAAACTCTGTAATTTGATTGCCAAACAATAATAACAATTGAATGTCAATAGGTGCGAAACTGAAATAATACGTAACAAAATTGTTAAGCACAATTTCAAATTTAACTTACTATATAATAAATGACTACTTTCTTATAAAGATTTGTATAAAATTAAATGAAACCGTGTGCTACCCAATTGATGTTAAATCAAATTTCTTAGACGACAGATAAAGTGAGGTCGATTTTTTTTCTGTTTTTTTTACTTTTTTGCTATTAATAATAATTGACGAAAGACTTCTCGTGCTCAAAACTGAAATTTAAATAAATACAATTTTTTTTTATACTTTCATCACACCTCTCATACGCGTCCAAGAATATTTCGCATCCAAACCGGAAAGACCTTTCTAATTTATTCTGATAAACAACATTATCTTGGTTATTCATTTCAAAGATGCATGCATTTCACTTAAATGTTTTTTATTCTGTCATTAAGCCAATACGCTATAGATGCCGTTGGCATAACCGAATGATGCCACGCTGGCTTGCACCACTTGAGAGAATTGATGGTAAACTACGTATTGTACTTTTCATAATAATACCAGAGGTACCCGAATCCCATTACACGATTTAATAACATTGTTAATAAATTATGCAGTTTAAACGCTAAAAAAAACACACGTAAATAACAAACCGATGTAACAAATTTAACTCATACTTTTTTAACCTGTTGAAACTGGCCAGCATAATAGAGTAAGCTTATAATATTATTGTATTATCATTGGTCCTTGATGCATGTGCAAATTTTCAAGTTAACCGGATTTTTAATGCGTTGAAAATGACGTACGAAGACTCCGACATGTTTTTTTTTGTATGTAGTTAACCAGAAAACATACAGATCTACAAACAAAGCTAATAAGAACGTGTTAAAAATACGCAAGACCCAATTCCTGTTTACTTTTTTCTCAAATCTAAAATAAGTAATTTTGAGTTCTTCGTCATTAAACGCTAATAACTTTGTAATTATGCCGTAAAGGCATCACGCCAAATTATAAACTTCATCTGGCTTCAAATACATTGAAACTTCACAGAAACGTATGCGGTGCCACAAATAAACCAATGCGCTTTGAACAAACATTGAAAAATTTAATTCGTTCTATTTTCGGCACATGGAATAAATCTATTTCCCGTTCTGTCTCCTTGATTGGAGATTTTATTTTCTTATAATTCATAACGGTTTTTAGAGTTGAAAATACTTAATGTTTTAAAATGTATTGCGATCAAAAAAATATTACTAATTAAATATTAATTGTTTAAATCATTCTTCAATATAAGGGAGATGGTTTAAGACTTTAATTACAAAATATGATTCTTCTGATCTGGATTCAAAAAACAAATCTAAAATTAAAACTCGAAGCCATCTGAGTCAATAAATCAAATCTTTATCTTGAAAACACTCAATTGTCTTTATGTTCTTTCATACGACTGGTCTTGGACTGAAAGAGGTCAAAGCGAAATTTTGCGAATATTTCAGTAAACAAGTTTCAACAAACAGCGAGGTATTTAGGTAACCGAATGAATGTGTTTATGTTCCACAACAAGCAAATCAAGGAACACAGTGAACTATTGCAATTCTAAGGCAGCTGAAATACTGGCACTAGGCCAACGTCTGTTTGTAAACTTACAAACGACGTGTCTATATTTATTCGGCGAAATTTTATGGGCGTTCGCCTACCGGTGTTCGCGTATCTCGGCCAAATGGAATAACTCAACTTTATCAAATAAATAAATCTAAATTGCTCGAAAAACAATCTCATCCGGTCGAAACTAGTATGTATGTAGGTATCGTTAAAATGCTATTCGACGGTGACATTTACGTAAAATAATTTTTGGTTTTCATTAAGCCACTATAATTTTATTAAATTTAATTTAATCTCTAAATATCGACGAATAGAATTGGTCGTTAAATAATCGTTAAAATTTTGATTCTGTCATCAGCATAAATTAATATTCTTATCTTTTGCAAAATGTCAAATTAGGTATTATAAACGCTGCAATCTTAACCATGAATACTAGAAACAAAACTGTTTACGTTCTTTATTACCCTGCCTACCTCAGCCGCGGAACAAGGATACATTCCAGTTTGAAGGGTGGAACAGCCGTTACATAAAACGATTGAGATTTCGACTTCACGTTTCAAAAGAGATGGCGAATATAATGTCATATTCCGACTAGTACGTTTTTTTTTTTTTTTTTTATACCTCTACTGATAGCCTTGAGAGGCTTTATCAGCCGTGTAGGTTAGCTCTCGGGGCTCAAACTGGAGGTGTTGCTAACTCTGGCCCTAGCAAGAGCAGTGCTTAGCAGAATCTACCACCGGATCGGAAACGCGACCCACTGAGAAGATCCAGTGAGAAACTCAGTGGGCTGTGTCTATGGGTTAATTTACTCGCCAAGCCCTTCGTCGCAAGCGACGGGTTCGGCGAGTACGCTGACCAGTGCTTGAGGTACCTAAAAGCACCGTTAATGGAACGGCAGGATCCGTAATTACGTGTTTAGGGCGACGTCGACTTTTTTTTATGATTGAAGGATTACTGGTGGCCGGAGGCCTTTCCAGTTTCACCAGGACAGGTGGGCGAGCAAAGGCTCAGCCAGGACGACGTCGACGTCGACTGTTTACCATTCGGTCCATAGAATCGGGAATACGTTTATACTGACCCTACGGGAATCGAATTCGCGCCCCGTGGTACAAATCATCGTTACATGTATTAAACCAGCGAATGCCATATCTAGTAACTTCTCATGTACATATTACGCGGTGTCTTTTTAAATTCTCAATGACATGAAGACAATACATAATAATATGTATGTATGTATGTATATTTCGTAATACAACGTATTCTCAGGTGGGTTGAGTTTTTTCAGCTATAATAATAACAAAGCTATTTTAGTCCCGTCATTTTTAATAGGTTCTGAAACGTTAAAACGGTAGTTCCATTGGAAATTAATGACACTCTTTCAACTTTATAGCCATTTTAATTTCTGACAGCTTAGTGAGATCTTTATTACTGTGGTACCTTTTATTGACAGCTTTATTTATGATTTATTGTTGATTAATCCTTAGGTAAACTTAAAAAAATCAACTAGTTTTATTAGGTGCTTCTATTCTATTGTCAAGTTTAAATTAAAATGTCGTTTTACGGTTATAAAATCCAGTGTTGCGATGCTACTGTTTTCGTTGTGTCGGAGAATTTTGAATTTATGGCAGTTACACAAACATCCATAAACAAATCCATAGTAAGTTGAATTTAAAAAATCAATTTGTATTTTGTTGCATCTTTCAAAAAGTCTAGCCTTGCAAACAAAGTATGAAAAGGGACCATAATATATGTTTATATATTTATAATAATAACCTATTTAGTAACATTCCATATCCTGCGGACAGAATGGAAAGCAGTCGACGTCGCCCAAAAGGCGTTATTTCGGATCCTCCCGATCGACTAACAGTGCTTTTAGGTACCTCAAGCACCGGTCATCGTTCTTGTCGAACCCGTCGCTTGCGACGAAGGGCTCGACGAGTAAATTAACCCACAGACACAGCCCACTGAGATTCTCGCCGGATCTTCTCAGTGGGTCGTGTTTCCGATCCGGTGGTAGATTCTGCAAAGCATGACTCTTGCTAAGGTTCGTGTTAGCAACGTCGTCAGTTTTGAGCCCCGTGAGTTCACCTACTAGTTAAGGTTACGCTGAAATAGCCTCTCAAGGCTATCAGCTTAGGTAGGAAAACAAAAATGTAGGAATTACGATGATGTTCCGGATCGTAGTAACAGAAGCATGAATTACGCAAGCTGAGACAGAGGCGCCGCATGCGACGAGCAACTTTTTGTTTACATTTCGGACTGGTTTGTTATCCCAAGAAACCAGTTTTGTCGCGTTAGACGACCCGCGCTGACACTCCGAAAATCAACGAAATCCAAATTAGGAAACACGAAACGGATTTCGCTAATAATCGCGTTCGCATATATGTTTATATTTTAATACTATTATCTTAGATTTATTTCATTCAAACTTCCACTACTACTCTAATTTCTGCGAATCCTTATAAGTAATTTCATAGAAGTGTCAAACAACATTTTATTAACAGTTGACGGACTATAATATAATCATTTGATTGGCGTCTCAATTGAGTAGAATGGTTACATTAGAGTTTAAATAGAGACCTTGGCCGAAGTACAATGTTTATGCTTGACACCACTTGACGGCATCTTATCTCTTTTTAATACATCGTTAATTAGATGAGTTACGCGAGACACGTGTATTCTCTGTTCTCTTCAAGTTTACCTAGATGTCAGATCTGTTCAGAATACGGAATACGTTTAATTAATTATTTGTTTACTTCATCTGAATATTAAGCGACCTTATTCTGGAATGTTTGACCTATTTACTTAATGATTTACACGACGTTCTAAAACATATTAAATTATGAATATACGACTATGTAACATGATATAAGAATAGTTTCAACGAACTATTTATGTTTTTAATACCTAAGTTTTATTGCTCACAAACGTTGCTTTTTGATGTAGCAATTAATAAAATTGTTTACGTTAAAAAAATATTTTAAGAGATAAACAAAAAAAAAAACGATACTTACAGTATCCTCCATAGGCTTGAAGTCGTTGAAGTGTTTGTTGTTGTATTTTTGGTTAAGTAATTTCACATTTGCCGACATCGCAATCATGTTTGCAGTAAGATCATCGATTTCGCTCCGTAAGCGGGCTATGTGGATCTCCCTCACGATTACCAGAACAAGCAACGCCAATAGCAGCCCAATGATAGTCGCAGTCACCGTCACTACCCAAGCTTTCATTCGCCGATCGCACTTGTTCATTGTCGGGCCTCCGTACTGCCTCTCAAAATCACCACCCATCAAGTTCTTGGACGCATCCTTCACTTCCTTCATGGTTTCCTTTTGCGTGTACATCGTAATCGGGTCTGGTATGAGTGCGTGCTTCTCGGCCATCACTGTGTTAACACTGCACCCGCGAACGGTCGATGTCACTGTTATTGACTACGATCGATACAATTTATCAGGTCATCATCAGAAGAAATGCTGGTGTGATAAGACAGACGCAGTTGAGTGCACTATGCACGTATGAAGTATGAGGAAGCGAAGCGCGGGCGCTCAACGAGGCGGGACGAGACGAAATGCGACTAGTTGTCGAATGCCGGCTTGCCGAGCGAACCGAAATCCGAATGGACGGTCTCTCTCTCACTAAACAGAGGTGCGCGCACGCAACTCTAGTCTCCAGCGCGGTACGGGCATCGGGCAATGCGCATTTCGATATCTGGATCAGTAATACCCTAATACCTATCTGAAATTCTCAAACAAGTTTCAAGATCTTTCACGATTATTTTAATTCGAACACCCGAAACGGTAACTGCTTCAAAACGTTTCAAGAATAAGAACATTGTTAATCTCCGTCAAGAACAAGCTATTACGAGTGGAAGTGGCAAAAATTCGGAATGTGCAATTGAAACAACTTATTTAGAACAACAATGACAAGCAAAAATGTCCTTGAATTTAATTTTGTAATTCTTAAGAGATTATGTAAATATTACTAGACTTGAGAGCGTAAAACAAAAATATTATAGAAATTTTATGAAACTATATTTTAAAATTTAATGTATACATATATGTACGTGAGAAATTCAATTATAAAATTACTATATTTCCTAATGGTAATTTAATATAAATACCTAAAAAAACAAGTTTCTTTTTATCTCAACGAGCCTTTAAAAGCCCCATTCGCAGTAATTTGGAACGTCAACTCAACGAATCTCTTTTTTATATAAGTACATAGTAAAAATTATGTACAGAAGTTCTACATCGATTTCAGAATATCACTGCACATCTAAACAAAATAAATTTATTATTTAAATAACAATACACATGTAATATGAGTCAAGGGCGGATCCAGCTTTGGCGCCAGGAGGGGGTCACATAGTCAAATTTAGATGCGTTCGTTCCCAAGCGTTTGCCATTATACAAAGTTATTATATAATATTAAATTAATTAAATATTGAAGGTATGTAGTTACATAAAATCTGTATGGTGACAAAATATATAAATAAAATTATTATATTCAATTAGTGGTCCACCTAAGTCCTGGAACCAGCTCAGGGGGTGGTCATGACCCCCATGACCCCCCCCCCCTGGATCCGCCATTGATATGAGTCGACTATTATCAAAGGCGGCAATCTGACTTTTGGACAATGATTGGTAAATCAGAAAAACGAATTATTGACTTTGTATTCCATTGGCAGTCACAAAACTCTTCGGAACGACATCTTAGATAAATAACAGGTTAACTATTAACCTTTATTTAATGCAGGTTTTGAACCGTATTCTTTGAAGGAGACGATTATATTCAAATAAATCTGTATTGACATTTCAATAATTTTTTTTTGTCCAAATGCACAGATTGCCACCTTTGATAATAGACGACTCATATATCAGTAGAAGGTTCCGCTACATTTACATTCAAGTAACATTAAGAAAATGACACTACGATCAAAAATTATTACGATAACGAGACTATAAAGTACCAGCAGTGTTTACTCATTCATTACTGCTGCACGTCACCGGCTGAGATAAGGTAAAAACCGCTTGTAAATTGTAAACAGCATTAACGAACACAGCTGGACCATCAATGGAAGCCGTATGATAAACATTTTGCTCGAAAACGTATTGACTTTATGGTTTGCTGATAACGCTCTATCAAGAAAATATGTTCAATGCTTAAATCTTTAGTATCCATGAATAGTATGCTCGATCACAACAAGAATACACTTTGATTGTCTATGATATCGATAAGGTTTTTTTTAAATAATCTTTTTATTATGAAACCGAGACAATTCGTCCCAATTTAAATCTAGTCAGTGCCTTCCGAGCATTGTGTGTCATTTTCTGTCTACACCGACCGTGTAATAGTTTTCTTACTACAGTTTACTATTAAAACGTGTTTTTGTTTCGTTTTTATTTATCGAAATTTGGCAATTGTACATTTTCTAATTTCGTTGATCAATAAACATTTCGAAGAATAGGCTTGTTGATTACAGAAAATAATTCTTAATTAGACATGTTTTACCCTTGTTTTCTTTCAAGTGTCGTCATGATTGATTTTATAGAAATAGATATTTTATTAAGAATTACTACACAACCAATGTAATTATTTAGTCTGTGTATGACTCAAATGTCAATTTTGTTGAACAGGCTATAATACATTTTTCAAAATATGAAACCACTATTATGTTTTTATTGATAACCTCAAAAGAAAAAAGAACTTTTCTAATTACAGCATTAAGCATAAGGGTAGTCTTGATGAAAACTGTTAAGGCTTACAGTCTTGTTTATCAATCTGGTTTAAAACAATCCGAATGTGTTTTTTATTTTATTGCATAGATTGGTGGACGAGCTCACAGCCCACATGGTGTTATGTGATTACCGGAGCCCATAGACATCTATAACGTAAATACCACCACCCACCTTGAGATATGAGTTCTAAGGTCTCAGTATAGTTAAAATAGCTGCCCACCCTTCAAACCGAAACGCATTACTGCTTCACGTCTGTAATAGGCAGGGCGGGGGAACCTTAACACGATGTTATTCCTTCGCCGTGGAAGTCAATCGTGAACATTTGTTTAGTACGTATTTCATTAGAAAAATTGGTACCCGCCTGCGGGATTCGAACACCGTTGCATCGCAAGATATGAATGCACTAGACGTCTTATTTTTAGGCCACAAAGACTTGCAAATTCTCTTGCAAATTTATTGTAAAAAAACCTCAAGATGCTGTTAGTTGATTGTGTGAATACGTATATAGTGTGAAACGAAACGCAAAAATCTAGAAATAATTTTATACAAAAATAGACGGCAAGCAATTAGCAGAATATTCAAATTTCGACGAATACCTAACACCTTAGTCGTCCGTGACCACGAAAACTGTGTAGTACCTACTCGAAACGTCGCAAATAATATAAATACAATTAAAAAAACGCGAAATTAAACCGTAAAAGTATTTTTATAATGTCTACGATTCGCCAAAATCTAAAAGAATGCCTTGAAAAAAAACATTGGTTCGGGTTTCATTCAAATCAACACCTTTCTAACCTTTCTAAAAATCTCAATATATTTTATTTTATATTGTATAATAGTAATAATTTTAAGCCCTGTTTTATTAATTGTAATCAGCAATGACAATAGTTTTGTTATCAAAAAAGATTGAGTTTTCAAGAAGAAACACAAGTCAGAGAAATAAAATATTTAAGTTGCTGTGTATATCTTTAGGTGTTAAAAGTACTTTAGGCGGGCACTATATACATAATGTTATGTCATTTCACATCGGTTTGTTCTATGGGTTTATTTGCTAAGGATAAACCTTGGAGGTCAATAACCTCGTTGTTCTATTGAGGCCATGAAATAAACATTTGCTTTTAACACAATACTGTCATTATATTAATGAATTCTGCTAAGTACTACTATTATCTGTCGCATTATTGTTTGTTAAAATTTATTAACTCGGTATTTAGTTATTTGCCGATGATTTGTATTGAATTGATTGAGATTCTAGCTGATGGGGCATAGAAAGAATGTAAAAGGAAAGAAAGCAAAAAGATTTTCTGACATAAGTTTCCAATTGGAGGAATTTTTTTTTCTGGTATTCGTGAAGACAGCATTTTTATCTTACGTAGACCCGCAGGCGATTTGTATCCGATCCGATCATAATCTGTTTCATTAGCAACATCAATAATACCAACAGGCAGCCAACCTTCGGCAATCACACATTCATGTTACCTCTCGTATTTTTATTTTGACTGTGGTTGAGTATGAGTATTTTTTTATTTATTGCTTAGATGGATGGACGAGCTCACAGCCCACCTAGTGTTAAGTGGTTACTGGAGCCCATAGACATCTACAACGTAAATGACCCACCTTGACATATGTTCTAAGGTCTCAGTATAGTTACAACGGCTACCCCACCCTTCAAACCGAAACGCATTACTGCTTCACGGCAGAAATAGGAGGGGTGGTGGTACCTACCCGTGCGGACTCACAAGAGGTCTAACTATACCTTAGAACTATACCTTATATCACAAGGTGGGTGGCGCAATTACGTTTGAGATGTCTAGGGCCTCCAGTAACCACTTAACACCAGGTGGGCTGTGAGCTCGTCCACCCATCTAAGCAATAAAAAAAAAAGATGTTATTGCTTTATCATGAAAGAGATTCATGATTACTTGCTGGATTCCTACGCACTGATTTCTATTACCTTATTCCAGAATTTGAATTATGGCATCTCATCATTTAAGAGAATCCATTGTCCATTATAAAATAAGGTAAAGTACTCAAAAAAGTACCCGGTGTTAGTATGATAAATTACGACTCTGTTAGAACGTTGTGAAAAAAATACTTCATTACGTCATAGTCATAAGAGCCCAATGACCTTGAAATGCCCGGTTCCTTAAACAGGTGACTCCAAGAGACTTATAAATACACAAATATGCGACATATGGACATGACAAAAGGACACGGATTAATTGCTTGCCGTTTTATTAAATAAAATTGGATCCGATCTAAATTTTTTCAATGTGTTACTTATTGCATAACACGATCCCATGAGGCCTTCGTTGTTGATGAAGACAATTTCGTGGTTAATTCATCAATTCAATAATGTTACGCTAGGTTATAATATTACATGCGGGCATGTCTGTACAATTGATTTATTGTATCATGTTTCGGATTCCAGCATTCAATAAGACCATACTCGTAGGTATTTGATTCATTATCGTATTGTGTTTTGAATGTAGGTGACGTATGTTCATAGAATTCTTTATTTACAATTTTTTTTTTGTTTGATTTTCTAGATCGGTGAAAACCTCTGTATTTATTACTTTGTTTTACTTTTTATTTTTTATTAGTGCAAGCCGAAAGATTTTGATATAATATTTCATATGTTTTCATTTGAAAGCAACAGAAAAATAGGAATCAAACCCGGTCACGCTCTAGATCTAGGTTACTGTCACGACTATATCTAAAAAACATCAATTACTTTATTACTTTCAGATTCTTACTGTCTTACGTTGATCACAATATAAATCATAGCGTATTTGTTATTCTGATATTTAAGTATTTTGATGTTTCATCAAAGTCCGTCTACTAGTTTTTCTGTGAAATAATAACCAAAAATACGCCCATCCTTACAAAATTTCCCATTAATAATATTAGTAGGATAATTAATAATAAACTCGTAACTTATTCTAGCTTATACCGTACATTGTCACTTCTAATAGTGCGCAAGGGTCATTTACAAATTTGGGGCCATAAGCGAGTTATTTGATTTAATTCTCATAACCTTAATGTTACCGTAATTATAAGTACAGTAAATTTGTTGTCATGACAACAGGCACGTGGTCCTATAACTATATATTCGTAAGCACTGTTAAATTAGGAGTTCTACGTTAAAAACTACCCCAAATCTCATTCGTATCTCTGATTCGAAATTCAAATTCTAACTTGTTTGCTATTTTTCCAGTAATGCATGTTGAAATTCGGCAATTTATTTAATCAGTATATAACTATATACATAATTTTATTTAATCAGTAAAGGAAAGCTAACTGGACATTAGAACATGATTAAAAACAAAAGAAATACGTATTTCTAAGCTTTTTAAATAAGTTCCTATTTAAATTGTCATCCGTGTTGGCGTTATCAAATGCGTAAAATGAATATTATATAATATTATCAATAAATGAGTGATTGATTTGATTGTAACATTTTTTATTCTGAACATGCCTAAATACCAAAAAATGTAAAATTAGAGAAAGTTTAAATTCATGAAATCGTTACTTTTTTGCAGCAAAATTGAAAACGACCCGCAAAAGCCTATGCGATTGTTTTATTATGAAGAGTGTATATTTCTGTATGTCATGACAAGTCGCCTAGATAGGCTAGAGGGCGTCCACGGCTTTATGCCATCCGATTTGATCTTGAACTTCGGTTTTCATTTCGCTTCAGGACTTCCCAATAGTATTTATTGTCACCGCCTTGATTCGCTGCCAGCTTAATTTAAGATACCACGTTTACCACGGTGAAAGGCTGTGTGGTTTAAGCGACATTTCCCTTAATACTGGTGGTAGGACCTCTTGTGACTCCGCACGGGTAGGTACCACCACCCTGCCTATTTCTGCCGTGAAGCAGTAATGCGTTTCGGTTTGAAGGCTCGGGCAGCTGTTCTAACTATACTGAGACCTTAGAACTTATATCTCAAGGTGGGTGGCGCGTTTACGTTGTAAATGTCTACGGGCTCCAGTAACCACTTAACACCAGGTGGGCTGTGAGCTCATCCACCCATCGATGCAATAAATAAAAATGTACCATCCAAATTCACCCACTTTCACTCTCTTTATATCAACTTTGGTTTAATGAAAGAAAAATCCTTAAGCATTAATAATACCTATTAAATAACTAGTTAAAATCATCTATATTCATTAATAACTTTAACAACCAAAACTAACAAAACACAGAATTAAATAATTATTTAAAAGGAAATTGTAAATTTACAACGAAATAGAACCATAGTATACCTAAAATTATTTAGAATCATCTTCAGTAAACAGGTTAACTTCAGCAATAATACTAAAACTAGCTCTACCAGTATTTATGCACTAAGTATATGCTCTATAGAGTTGTCGGTCAACTCAAGCTTTTTCATACTAATTATGTACAATATAGACGCTGCTATTCAAAGCAGATGAGGTCACGGCCACACGACCTATCTCGGAGCTCATAAACTACAAAGTAATCGAAGACTGAGATGAGCGAAACATGTTTGTTTCACGGTAGAACTAACTAACTTCTTAATACACATGAGCCGTAAGATAATATACCGTATAAATGTATGACAACCATGAAAACTCTGAACTCAAATTACGTATTCTTGGCAAATATGGCCACAAAATTATTATTTTTAACACATTATGTGTTACCAATCACAAGTTTCTCAAGTTAAAAATGAAATCATTTTAACACCGTTTTCGTTCATATATTTATTGTAGATCAAAAGTTAATAATAATAATAATCATTTATTCAAACCAAATTTTTGCCAATACATATATGAAAATACAATTTGGACATACATAATAATATATTTATCCTGCCACATGTAGGCGATTCCATTTTAAGAAGAACGGACAATCCATATCCACTCTGTTCGTAATTAGTTGCAGGTAGCCGTTGGAGCCGCCACGCACCCACTTCATCAGGGATACTGCTGGTTTCCTAGGTATTGCGGCAAAGCCGTCAACACCGGCGTCTGCAAACATCCCCGACGGGCTACAGAAACGCGGCAGCCCCATCAGTGCCCTGAACCCACTGTTATATTGCACACGCAAGGTACTGCAAGCCAACCCTCAGACAGCCCACTGAGTTTCTCGCCGGATCTTCTCAGTGGGTCGTGTTTCCGATCCGGTGGTAGATTCTGCGAAGCACAGCTCTTGCTAGGGTTCGTGTTAGCAACGTCGTCAGGTTTGAGCCCCGTGAGCTCACCTACTAGTTAAGGTTACGCTGATATAGCCTCTCATCAAGGCTTAGGTAGGAAAAAAAAACTCCAAGCCAGTTGCGTATACTTAACCCATAGGCCGTAAAATAAATAATATAAACTCCGGTGCCATATTGAAAAAAAGTGCTACAAATAAGGAATCAATACCTAACTAATCAATAGAAGCCAGTGTGTCTGTACATTGAAGAAAACTAATATAAAATATAAATAGGAAGAAAAGAAAAGCACAATACATACAGACTTTGTTACATTAAAGTCGGATGTTGTGAAAATAGTTATCGTCATTTTAAGATTTTTAAAGTTTACTAATAAGTAAACTAAGTAAACTAATTAAGTAATAACTTAATATCAAATAATATTTAATACTAATACGAATGTAACTGTCTGTCTGTTACGATTTCACTGAACCCATTTAAACGAAATTCGGTATGAAAATATGTAGTTTAAATTTTTGTAATAATATAGATTACCTTTATCCCACTGCTGAGCACGTGTCTCCGCTCACGCGGGATAAAGTGTGGTCCACACAGGGAAGCTGCGGAAGAAATGTTAGTTTCGAATATTTGATTTGAATATTTTTTTTATTCTAATTTTTCTATTGAATTTTGAACAATAATAATTTATTGATGATTATCAACTTTATAATATAAATCCGACGGGTCTAAGTCAGTATTTTCTCTTGTATACCTGGGAAACAGGAAACACAAAAATGAAAGTACACAATACCCTGAATACCGATATGATTTCGACCGGATATCGAACTCAGACTCTGTAGGGCACAGTACTTAGAGTCACTAACAACTAAACGAACCAAGCAATTATTTCGTATCTGTAATGTAAAAAAAAAACATTAAAACTAAAAATAAATTTCCTGTTAAGTACACAGTTTATGTATTTGAGTAAGTACATAATCTGCACATGTTATTGTTACTACTACAAACAAGGTTTTAACAATTAGCTATATTTCATACCTTTGAGAATATACAGAGCGAAGCATGGCCGGAACGAATGTGATGTAAACTACATACATTAAACTTAGTGTTCAAAAAATCTTATAATCCGTAACTAACACACTGCATGACCTTCGTAATTCATATTAAAATTTACAAATGTTTAACAAAATATTTCTGTAATACGTAATAAAATACATTAACGAAAAAGATGACCTAGAAGTGGGGACAGGATCACAATCCAGCCATTGGAGTTAATTGGGTATTACAGGTCATAGACAGACATCACCACGTTTGTGCCGCCACCTTGAAACTAAAGAGCGAAGTAGTCATTTTTAATATTGTAAATTGTTTTTTTTTTATTGCTTAGATGAGTGGACGAGCTCACGGCCCACCCGGTGTTAAGTGGTTACTGGATCCCATAGACATCTACAACGTAAATGCGCCACCCACCTTGAGATACAAGTTCTAAGGTCTCAGTATAGTTACAACGGCTGATCCACCCTTCAAACCAAAACGCATTACTGCTTCACGGCAGAAATAAGCGGGGTAGCGGTACCTACCCTCGTGGACTCACAAGAGGTCCTACCACCAGTAGAAAATGTTTTCTAAAAACTTTTCTGTTTGAAAAAGAAAAAAATTGTTTAATAATCCCACCTTTGAAACTGGAACGCATGACTGTTTCGCAGCAGAAATAGGTAGAACATATCCTATCCTCCTACCGGTGCGGAAAGTACTACTATATCCCACCAACAACAAAATAAAATTCTAATCAAGCTTATGAAGTTGAATATGCGTGTGAACTTGCGCCTGACAAAACGTACATATCAACATAGTTTATATACCAATAATGTTATTAATTTAATGCGAGTTTATAATAATGGATGGATATTTGTTACCTTTCCACGTAAAAACTACAGGACGGAATTTGATAAAACTTCACAGTATTATAGATTATATAACAAAAATGGCACTAAGGCTATGATGTGGTGTATATAATCAACTCTCAGTGGGTCGCGATTCCGATCCGGTGGTAGATTCTGCGAAGCACTGGCCTTGCTAGGGCTAGTGTTAGTAAATTATCTCAGGTTGAGCCCGTGAGCTCATCTACTCGTCTGGTCCTATTCGCTGGTAGCCTAAGAGGCTACACATACTGTATAGCCCCTTAGGGAAAGAAAATGACATCCGAGCACAATAACTCCTGAAAGCTCTAACATGGCAATTTCATTCCTAATACATTGCTCTCCGCCTCTATTCAAACTTTAAGTCAGGGTAGTTGAAGTATGCAGCTAATGTGTTGATTTGACTTTACTATTAAGTAATAAAGAAACGTCCATTTAATTTTAAAGAATACATATTTTTCATTATCTTTTATTTTAAAAACGTTCCAATTTTTTCGTTTTTTCCCATGCTCGTGTTTTTATACAGGCTCTCACAGAATTTAGCGGCCTTATACGATTTGAAAAAAATCGATAAGTTCAATTTGACATTTTTGTTTGGTTCTGTGACGCACTCACTGTTTTTCATATTTTATCTGTAACAGCTAGTTTTATCAGCAACGTCTGCCCTACATAATTTTAACAGGGATGCAGTACAAGGAAGCGAATAAGAGCATTATCTATGGCGAATCTTGAGACGGCCTCTAAAGGACTTCCATTAATATAATTTAGATTAATAGGCTTCTTTAAGAAAATATTATTTCTTGTTATAGAAAATAGTAGTTATTTACTAGGGACTGGGTTTCACAAAAAATCATTTAAGCGTTTTTATAGATACCTATAGCATATTGCTCCGTACTGGCCTTATTATAACAGAAAATAAAGCTGTCTATACAAAAGGGGTATTGTCACAGATATATCATAGAAACACTGTGTTTCCATGATCTGTAGGTATTGTGAAGAATCCCGAAAAAAAAAACGGACGCATCTTGTCACAGTGAAACAACATTTAAATAAAAAATTCAATAAACCTCTCCTTTATACTACTTGTTTCAATACTAAATTAAAAACACGTTTTCAATTGTTTTGGAGACATTGGAAGCCTAAGAAGTAGTAGGCAGCTATGGAGTTGGTATGTATGCACAGCTGAACTGCTGTTGGTCAAGATAGCGCTCGGTTTCACTAGAAAGATACCTACTGTACTTATAAAGTGACGGAGCTAGGTATATCGGGGCTCAAATTCTCTTGTAAATAGGTATCTTGCGAACCAACTTTAAACGTCAATACGATCGTCTTCCACTACTAACCTATGCAAGTGTAGTGTTCGCTCACGGGGCCCGCACCAACTTGAAACTCCTTCAAGTCATTCAATCCCGTCTTTGCGGATAGCCGTCGGAACACCATGGTTCCTAAGGAACGTGGACCTCCATGATGACTTGAAGCTTGACTCAGTCAGTAAGTATCTACAGTCTGCATCACTGCGCCACTTTGAGAAGGCGGCACGACATGAGAACCCTCTTGTCGTGGTCGCTGGAAATTACATACCCGATCCTGTGGACCGAATGGTGAAAAGTCGACGTTGCCCTAAACACGTCATTATGGATCCTTCTGATCCATTAACGGTGCTTTTAGGTACCTCAAGCACCGGTCAACGTCCTCGCCGAACCCGTCGCTTGCGACTAAGGGCTCGACGAGTAAATTAACCCATAGACATAGCCCACTGAGTTTCTCGCCGGATCTTCTCAGTGGGTCGCATTCATTTCCAATCCTGTGGTAGATTCTGCGAAGCACTGCTCTTGCTAGGGCCAGTGTTAGCAACACTCCCGGTTTGAGCCCCGTGAGCTCACCTACTAACTCGGTGAATCTAGAATAACCCCTCGAGGTTACAAGATAGGTAGGAAAAAAAAACTAACATATTGGAACAAAACAAAGTCGGGAAAAATTAATAAGCCGTAAGTATTGTAAGTGAGGCGTATTGTATCGCTAGCCCATATTCCCAGTACGAAGAATTGGTAATTATTATTGGCGCTATTTCGGTTCTTCACCAATTTCATTTATTAGCCCATAATTACTACTAACCGATCCTTATTTAATAACTTCTTAAAAAGTATCTCTGCCAATAAAATACGAGCGCTTTCAAAGGTGTTAAAATGTTACAAAACGTGTTTACTACTCAACTCTAAAATCTATGTTGTGTCGTAGTTAATATCAACTGTTTCGTAAATAACAAACAAACACATTTTTGTGACAATGCAAAAATGATTGTTTTGAAAACAATTGACTATAGGCCACACGCTAAATCATATTCATCGTTAAAAACATCACACTGATTATGTTACAGAGACTAAAATGTACTCAAGAACGTAAATTACGTGTTAAGCCCCCGAATCCTGATCACGCAGGAGCGAGTCACCGTCGACGCCCTAGACACGTCCTTACGGATCCATCAGATCCAATAACCTTTGCATTAGACGCCTTCAGCTCTAACACTAGGAGCAGGCTTAGAGACCCCGGTAACCGTACTCGTCGAACTCGACAAAGAGTTCGCCGTGCAACCTAAGCCATGCATCAGCTCGCTGAGTTTCTCGCCGGATCTTCTCAGCGGGTCGCGATTCCGATCTGGTAGTAGATTCATTCGCGAAGCAGCTGCTCTTGAGCTCCTCCTGCGGTCTCCTTCGGAGGCGCAAGGCCTCCGGGCCACCAGTAATCCTTCAATCATAAAAAAAACCCTGTTAAGCCCTAAATTAATACAAAAATGTAATATTTTTTGCTAATAGTAATGGTTTTAAATAGTAAAGAGAATTCTTTGGAAAGATTAATTATCTAGAAATGTAAATTTGAGGCAACGTTCTTACTTATTTTTGGGATTAGAACTAGAAGAATCACTCCTATTTTGAAGGTGGTAACTTTGAGTACTCTGAATCTATGAAACTTTTAATCTATTTTTTAATAAATGGAGGACGATACATCATTAAAAATTAATAGACTTCTATTTCTGCGTTTCGGTAAGAGCATCATGTGCTTAAAATACTCCTAATACTCAGTTCAATCGTAAGGTTTAAGGTCAATATATTCTTCGTCTGCCTGTCGATTATTTTCTCGCCTTGATCGTTATTAATTTAAGAGCATGGGCAACGTCAGGCGCGCTGCCAAACCTACCGCCAACCTACCGCTGAAGATTCTTGTAGAACCTTTTTGAAGAAACATATACAGTCTAAATAAGATTTATTTAAATTTTATACAAACTGATTTCCATAGCCGGTAGATATATTCTCTTAGCTCTCTAAAGGTATATCCACTCAGGCGCTTCCCTATCAGTAATAACAACAAACCGTCGTGTGACATAGTGCATACGTGACTTACTCATTGTTTCATGTTACGGTTTCCCGTACACAAGATAATGGCAACACGTGGTGTAAAACATGGTAGGCTTCTACGGGTAATGGCTTCGGGAAACTGACATTAGGTCAGGGGAGACAGACTGTAAACAACTTTAGAGTACGTACCCTATTTAAACAAGCGTTGTTTACGAATCAACATTGAAATAACGCGTTTTATACTCACAGTCACCGTTTTCACCGAAGGCACAGTTTGTGATTTTCAGCGGGTAGATATATGAACTGATTTATTTGACAAATAAAAAACGTCAAATTGTTGCTCGTTCACGAAGCCCGCTATAGAAAGCAGAGTATTAAATACACTTGACATTGGCGAAATCTAAAAGGAAACGCCATAAACCTAAGAGATAGATTATTACTCAAACTATCTTTCTTTACTTTGTTTTGAACTATGTTTTCCAAATCCAAAACTACATTAAAGACTAATAGTACCTATACTAGGTATGAGCGTTAGGATATTTAATAGACTACCAAAGAAATTAAGAGACCTAGACGATTTTCATTTTAAGAAAAAACTAAAAGATAATCTTATTAGTGAAAATTATTATCACATAAATGATTTTCTTACGGATGACATTGAAAATAAATGGTGTTTTTTTTAATTATTAGTTGAATTATGTCAAATAATGACAAAGCATACACGCTGCTTTTAACTTATGTAATAACTCATTTTCACTATGCTTGGCGAATAAATGATTTCTTTCTTTCTTTCTTTCTTTCTTTCTTTCTTTCTTTCTTTCTTTCTTTCTGGTAGTCGACATACTACCGAAAATTGAAATGCCGGCGCTGGCCACTGCGACTCTAACTTATTTCTGACGCAAACATTAATTCTAATTTGAATTTAATTGAATTCTAATTCTAATTTGAATCTAATCCTTACATATAACGGTTCTATTACTGAATCTCATACGCTTTTCTTGGTGTCTCAGGAAAAAGGAACGCAAAAAGATTGAGGCGTTTGAAATGTATTGCTGGAGAAAGCTGCTACGCATTCCTTGGACAGCTATGAGAACCAATGTCTCCATCCTCGAAGAGCTGAAGGTCACCAAGCGCCTGCTGACTATGTGCCAGGAAAGGATCCGGAGTTTCTTTGGGCACATAATGCGATCCTCATTGCACAGCCTGGAGAAACTCACAATTCTCGGACAGATGGAGGGGAAGCGCGCTAGAGGAAGAGCGCCAGCTAGATGGGTTGACCAACTCAAGGAGGTGACTGGAGGCCAGATATGGGGAGCGGTACATATGGCGCAGAACCGGACCGAGTGGAGAAGATTGACATACAGTCACGATCCTCAGCATTGAGGGAACGATCAGAAAGAAGATACGCTTTTCTGACTTTCAAAGTAAAATGTTAAAAAAGCGAGTGACCGTCAATGACCCAACGTTTAAATCTACAGTTTTCTATTTTAAAAAAAACCTTACACGTGTTGACGAACGACTACGCAGTTTTATCGTTACTCATTATTTATTAAAAATAAATTAATTAATGTAAATGTGTGGAGAAGTGCTATAATAAGATATGCGAACTTTGCAAATTCTCTTGAGTGTTTACTTAGAGTACACATGTTTACTAATATCTTGTCCATTTCTATTGCGTCCCGGTTTAGATGTACTAATACATTCAAATCCATGTCCAATTATAAGTAGCGGCACTCATATTGTGAAGCATATGAGCTCAGATATCAACCTTGCCCCAGATAATTTGGTTTGAAGGGTGGAACAGCCGTTGTACTGCTAAAAAATGAGACCATAGAACTCTTGTCTTAAAATGGGTGATGGCATTTACGTTGTAGATGTCTATGAGCTCCGGTAACCAGTTAACACCAGGTGGGCCGTGTCCTTGTCCACCGATCTAAGCAATAACTTGTTTTATTAAATATGAGCGTGTTTGCACAGCTACTATGGTAAACGAATTTAAATCTTCCGCTCCAAGATCCTCAGTGATATTTGGCTAAATAGTTCTGAGGCGTATGTTTAGTTCCAACACACGATGATAGATCATAGGTCTGATATTCACCAGTCGTATAGCTCTACCAGTTGTACAGTATCTTTTTAGACGAATGATATACATTATTAATGCAAATAGCAAATAATTTAGGCATCTCCTTTTTTTCTGAAATGAGAATAAATAAAAATTTGAAATACTTTTAAACAAATCCTTCGTTGTTAAATTGATATATCACGAGTACTTCCTGGATTCCCGTTCGATGTATTTGTTGGAAAAATCAGTAATTTTCACTCCATTACTCACCTTTACGAATAAACAGTGCGCATAAAATATGTACATGATACCCGGAAATCATATGAAAATACTGGGTGAGGGTGTTGACCTTTAGTGACTAATTTATGAACTAGGCGACTTGGGTTTGTTTTAGGAACTTTCACAATTGGAGACGAGATGAAAGCGAGACTGGAGACGAAACGGTACCATTTTGTGTTTGTGACCCACATTCTTAAGGACATAACGGTTGCCGATCTTCGGGTTGACGACCTGCCGAATTCGAATATGAATTCAAATCAAGCAGCCAGACACTCATGTTTCGCCTTATTTTTTTTTTTTGTTTCCAAAAATAAATTCCACAATCAACCCTTCTCTTCTTGCTTTTAAAATACACGATGCGCATTATGTTATTCTTTATTAATTACACTAATGTGCAACAAACAGTCCTGAGAAATATTTTAGTTGGTCAAACTATCGAAACATCACGTGTATTGTTAATTTAAATTATTTCTACCTCATATGACGATAAAAATAATATATAAATATTAAAACCAATTGCCACTTGCATGATGGAGTATACCTTTAGAACGGCTAGATTTATTTGGCTGATATGTTTTATGTCGCATTGCCAGGACAAAGTTTTCAAGAAGAAATAATACAGGAAAATTCAGGGAAATATATTATTATTTACACCTAAGTGTAAATAAGATATTACAAGGTAACAGCAAAGCGTGTGAGGTTTCAAAGATAGATGAATAAATAAAAAGTTATTTAATGACTTTTTTGAAGTGAAACTTCTTTAGAATCGTTGTGATTTCAAACTAGATGAAACAAAAAAATAAATCCATAGAGACACAACACATAAATGTATAGGATTCAGCCGGCGAGAGAATGAGATAGAACACATTAGACGTTCTCGGTCTCCTCTTTGTGCGACTCTTCGTAGCATCCCCATTATCGTCTACTAAACATTGTCTATATGTACGCTCCTGTGTAGTGGGATAGTTAGTATATCTATATCTTATTTATAAGTTTCACTTCTACCGTGTATGACTTGCGCACACACACTTCTTTTTTTCTGTTTCTGCAACCCTAATGTTCCCTCTTTGTACTTAGAAGCATCCGATTGAAGTCGAAGAGCAACTTCTTTACTAAGTAGGATACTATGCCCTGTTCCACAAGCGTCGGATCTTTCCCGCTCACTTCGGCGACCTGCTCCTCCGGCTGCTAGGGTGCTCGGTAAATTGGACTCGCTTTTTTCAAACACAAAGAAACCGGAACAGGCGACGCCCCGCCTCTACATGACCGATCGTCGTGTACAAAACTTTCGTATTAATTCCTAACCGTAACAATGGAGAAAAGGCTACCTGGATGCCCCAGCTCACCATCACGGTCGGGGCTAATTACAGGGATTCAATAACAGGGTTATTACCACACCTTTTCTCCTTTAAAGCGACATACATGTTAGCAGGGACGCCGTACTAGATTTGAGAGGCAAAGGCACTCGCTACTGATTACTAGTAGTGATCTCCATACCACGAGCGTGTTACGACTCGATCGTAGTACTCATGCGAGCGTGGAAGCCCCAATATCGGCAGACCGCGCTGAAAGCATGGTTCAGGCGGCTGGTCGTTCCTTCTTTTTTTATGACTGAATGTTTACTGGTAGCCCGGAGGCCTTTCCAGTTTCACCAGCACAGCTGGGCGAGCAAAGGCTCAGCCAGAAGGGATGAGATTTGCTATCAGCTGCCCGAGCGCCTCCGAAGGAGACCTATCAACTCAAGAGCAACTGCTTCGCGAATGAATCTACTACCCGATCGGAATCGCAACCCGCTGAGAAGATCCGGCGAGAAACTCAGCGAGCTGATGCATGGCTTAGGCGTTCCTTCTGCCGGCCTGCGACCGTAGAGACAATTTGCCAGAACGTCTCACCTTCTTTGGGGTGCGGGAAGCCAGTCTCAAAACATATATGATGTAATTATTTATTAAAATGTGCAGATACTTATTCTACAATTTTGTCAACAACTACAAAACGCTACGAACTTTTGCAGGCGAGTTTTTATTACAATTCTGTATTACATGACACTGTTATTCTTGTTTATTACATTGTATTTGTCAAACACCCGAATCATCGTAAAATATAAAATAACGCAGGACATAACCGCAAATGTTGAATCGCAATTGAATCATCTTTCACAACACACAAAAGCTTCAGAAAATACTAAATAAATTGTACCTAAATACCACAGACCTAACATAAAACCTAAATAAATCCAATATGCTTAGTGCGAGTTTTTTATTTTGTATGGAGTTAGAACAGTGTCCCTACGTTTGCCGCTAGGGGCGCTGTTCCAACTCCATACAAATTAGAGTTAATTTTTTACGCGAACGAGAAGTTAAAAAACACGCACTAAGCACACAGAACGACATTGTTTCCTACAGTTTCTATTACGCCTTGTAAATTGATGCTTCTGTTTAACAATAATTCTAGTTTTACGTCACATAATGTGCTTTTAATATTTCTTAACGTTGTTTTCATCAACATTTTTTCTAGGTACGGCGTACATGACCAAATGAAAGTAGGTAAGGTAAACAACGCAAAATGAAAAAAAAAGGTCGTTCAACCTATTTTCTGAGTCATGGCAAAGGCTTCCGTTACTCTAACGTTTCTGAGATTTATTACACAATCTTTCATTACCTAGTACGAAATGGAATTTGATGATCATGCTACCTCAGAGACAATAGCAGGGCTAGTCACATAGCCTAAAATGATTCTAAGAATAATTTGCTTTTAACAACAAAATACTTGTTCGATTACACCTTCACTTCAACAAAGTTTATACTTGACATAAATAGTGCCATCGATAAATGTGTTTTTTTATTGCTTAGATAAGTAGACGAGCTCACAGCCCACCTGATGTTAAGAGGTTCTGGAGCCCATAAACATCTATAACGTAAATGGGCCACCCACCTTGAGATATAAGTTCTAAGGTCTCAGTATAGTTACAACGGCTACCCTATCCTTCTAACCGAAAAGTATTACTGCTTCACGGCAGAAATAAGCGGGGTGGTGGTACCACTGGTACCTACCTTGGTACGGACTCACAAGAGGTCCTACCACCAGTAAAAATATGTAACGACATACCTTTTGTAAACCTATGAAAACTTAACCTTTTTTTGTGATTAATCACCGGAACATCGCCTTATCGATAGTTCTATTTGCGATGAATATTTTTCATAATTCTTTTTTAATCTGACTGAAAACGAAAATAACAAAATTATGCTGTTCCACTATAACAATCGTTCGAAGTCTCGAATCACATAACAATATCGGCTACTCTACAATGCTGCACGGTAGACATAGGCATGATGGTCATACCAACTTGCACGGGCCTACAACAACCGAATAATCAAGTTAGTAGACTTAATACGTAAACCCTGACAAAGATTGTACAAAAGTGCAAATGGTATATAGCATAATGATTCTGTTCCGCCCTTCTGACCTACATTCTCCAAATGGCTTTGTTTACAATTTAAACTAGATACCAGACTAGGCATGAGATTTGATAGATGACCTATTTATTTATCTCAAATTACCGCTGATCTAGATTTTGGATTGCGTGTCAAATTCGATAAGATCTAGGAGAATATAGATCAAGAGACTTTCTATTTGAATTCACAAACTAATTTTTGAGTATCTCTGATTAAGCGCTCCTGTTAAGCTACAATCTATATATATATAAATGAATTGCTGTTCGTTAGTCTCGCTAAAACTCGAGAACGGCTGGACCGATTTGGCTAATTTTGGTCTTGAATTATTTGTGGAAGTCCAGAGAAGGTTTAAAAGGTAGATAAATATGAAAATGCTCGGAATTAAATAAAAATAACAGTTTTGTTTTTCCTTTGATGTGTTCCCCGTCGGACGGATTCCTTTTGTTTGATTTAAGTTTATGTTATACAAAAGTTTAGGTCTTTAGTTATCGATTGAGGCACTACGAAGTCTGCCGGGTCAGATAGTTTATTTATATATTTTTAAAATTATATATTTTTATTTTCAATATTAGGGTACGTAATAGTTTTCATCATTTATTTCCCGCTTCCATCTGAAATCGCTCTATGCCTTTTCCCGTCTCATTTATTCCACAATATACATAAAAAACATCTATATAGTTTAGTGTTCCTATCAAGTATTGCGGTCTAAGGGTCGGATTACCGTTAAACTATATTAAGACTTGGACATCATGTAATCCCAGCCGTAAGTGAATTCGTCAATGCAAATTGAAATTATACTATTCCGTAGCTAATAATAGGGTGCTGGGCAACACATAACAATATTAGGTGCAAAATTGCATAAAGGTTTTGTCTATTTTGATAAATCACTCTGAAGTATCGTTAAGTACATCGCAACACACCTGACTTATAGTCAACTTATGTTTTTGAAAATTTCTATGGAGAAATTATATTGAGTATATTGCATTCCAAATATATATGTGGTGTGAAATGTACTCCTCTCTCTCTTCACTCTCTAAAATCTTCGAATCATCTAATTATTATACTATAGCGGCCCGCTCCGGCTCCGCTCGGGTCATCAAAAATTTCTATGATATTTGACGTGGTTTTATTTTTTGAAATAAAAGAACACTTATTGCGGCATAACTATAATAGTTAGAGATATGCTGTCGCGACACTTTTTGTAAATAATAATGTGTTCTACAAAGTCGCAGTACATTATTTTATTCTATCATGAATAGTTTTCGCAGGGCAGGCGATGCAAAGAATATTTTATGTAATTTTTATACACCTTGGGTTAAATTATTGGAGTTTTAGTAAGGATCCCTATTGTTTTCAAAAAAGATTATAGTCTATGTCACTCGGGAATAGTGTAGCTTCCAAACAGTGAAAGAATTTTTCAAATCGGTTCAGTAGTTTTGGAGCCTATTCAATACAAACAAACAAACCTTTCTTTCTCTTTATAATATTAGTATAGATAAATAAAAAGGCTTTGATGTAAGAAGGTCATATAAAAAAAAAACCATAAATGTAATCGTTATCATAAGAATCATTTAGTGTTCGAAGTTGTTTAATTCTGAATCATTGACGTTTCAAATTACTATAATACAGGGCACATACACTCATTCTTGTTTAATTAATAATAACAATAATAATAATATTCTGTTTCTTGCAACAACTAATGGGTATGAAAAATTAGTCACGTAAATACTTGACACGGATGTCTTAAGTCTTAACCATATGTACTTACATACATCGGTATAGTTATAAATTATTGGTCAAGTATTGAAACACTTTCAGGTTTTATCCTCCTTTATCTAAGTCAACACTTTTATTTATTAAATCACTTCTATAGACATAATAAAAATACGTTTATGGTGTAATCCCGCATTTTTATTATTATTATATTTATTGCTAGCGATCCGCCCTCGCTTCGCTTCGGGAACATTTAATTTTATTCTTAATAGCTGAATCCCGCGATGTTACCCGCGGTTATTTTCGTACCGCGGGTGACGCCGGGGGGTGAAGCTAGTCTAAAAAAGTAGCCAAAGTTACTCCTTATATCATCAGTTACCTATCAGTGAAAGTCTCGTCAAAATCGGTCCCGCTGTTCTAGAGATTAGCCAGAACAAACAGACAGACAGACAAAAATTGTAAAAAATGTTATTTTGGTGTATGTACCGTATATATAATCATATGCATGTAGTAAAAAGCTGTTATTTCAATATTACAAACAGACACTCCAATTTTATTTATATGTATGTATAGATTTGCGACGTTTCGAATTCTTTACAGTAGGAGTCGCCAAATGGCGGACCGCAGTACGCATCCGGACAGCCGATTTATTTTGTGCGGATCGCAAGAACACAGCAACTTGCACTACAGAGTACTGAAGTTTCCAGTGAAGAGTTCTGGAGAAAATTTGTGTGTGGTAGTAAATATCCAAACTACAAAAAATAGCTGTGAAACTTCTTATTTTGTTTGGGTCAACAAATATTTTTGAAACAGCAATTTCGAAGACGAACTTCATTAACAACTAGCCACCCGCCCTCGCTTCGCTTCGGAACATTAAATTTTATTATTGATAGCTGAGTCCCGTGATGTTACCCGTGGTTATTGTCGTACCGCGGGTGACGCCGCGGGGCGAAGCTAGTCTATAAAAAGTAGCCTAAGTTCCTCCTTATATCATCAGCTACCTATCAGTGAAAGTCCCGTCAAAATTGGTCCAGCCGTTCCAGAGCTTAGCCGGAACAAACAGACAGACAGACAAAAATTGTTAAAAATGTTATTTTGGTGTATGTACCGTATATATATTCATATGCATGTAGTAAAAAGAGGCTATTTCAATATTACAAACAGACACTCCAATTTTATTTACATGTATATACATATATAAATGTCAGGCTTAAGTGTAGGTAGGGATGAAGCACGGCGGCAGCTTCCTTCAGACCTTAAACGGTAGGCAGCGGCTTGGCTTACTAACTACATGCCCTTCCCGTAGTTCTCAAAACAAATGTTAGGTTTAGGTTCCTCTCAATTTCTCCCCAAGGGAAGAAGTTAAATAGGAAATATTATGTACGACTACGAGAGGATGTTGGGGAAGCAACAGTAATATCTTATAAATAGCCGGACAGGCTATTTTCATAGGCAATATAGAACCAAAATATTAATAAACATACCATTTTTATGCTCTCTATAACACATCTGGATGCACGCGCTTTGCAAAATCTGAGCGCATGTGCAGTTTGGCGCGTGGCTACAGAAATAGCAACATGCTCGCAGAGCCGGCAGTTATTTCGAAAAAAATCTCGGTGAAAAATATGGCAGCTGTTATATGATATCAATTCAACCTCAAGCCTCAAGGTATTTTTTTATTGCCTCGCTGGGTGGACGAGCTCACAGCCCACCTGGTGTTAAGTGGTTACTGGAGTCCATAGACATCTACAACGTAAATGCGCCACTCACCTTGAGATATAAGTTTTAAGGTCTCAGTATAGTTACAACGGCTGCCCCACCCTTCAAACCGAAACGCATTACTGCTTCAGGGCAGAAATAGGCGGGGTAGTGGTACCTAACCATGCGAACTCACAAGAGGTCCTACCACCTGTATCTCATCGTATCACAAAATTCAATATTAAAAATTTTCACTGAAGCACATACAAACGATTTGAAATATGGCAATTGATAAACAAAAAACAAAAATGCTGTTTCTGTGACTCGATCGTGGGTTATTAAGCGATAGGGGGTTTTAGGTTTTAGGGTTTTTAGGTTTCGACTCCGACATGCCCTGCATGCCCTCCCCAACGATGAGAAAGTCTTTCCTCCTGTGTGCTTAGTGCGAGTGTTTTAACGTTTTCGACAGCGTAAAAGCTAACTCAAATTTGCATGCAGTTGGAATAGCGCCCCTAACGGCAAACGTAGGCAAACGTTCCAACTCCATACAAATTTGAGTTAACTTTTACGCTAACGAGAATATTAAAAAACGCGCACTAAGCACACTGAACCAAAAGAAAAAAATACAGTTTCAATATAACAGTCAAAGCCCAAAAAGAATAGCAAAACTGAACGAAGACAAAAGACCTGAAGGTTTGTTTCATTTTAATATCTGCCTTGAAGCTGGTTCTTGTATTTCTTTTATTTATACCGAAAAATCTAATTATGTTTCGGCTTTTCAAAAGCAATTTTCCGTACGAAATTCTGAGATACACGATGAAACCATCGTTACACAAATATTTGCGAATTTCTCAGTCCGTTGTAACTTTTGTGCTCTTTGTTAAAGGTTAAATACCTTTTCACCCGCCGGGAAAAGGCTAACTTGACTTTTTTAATTCGTTTTTTTTGACATTGTTTTGATAAAGAAATGTTTTAGCTCTGAGAAAAGATGTTATTGCTCTGAATACAAGTACCTACTGTTCTTTAGAATTAGATTAATTACATATGTACTTTAATATGTTATGTAATCTTTAGTATTACTTGCTGGTATTATATAAATGAATTCAACAATTGTGTACCTTTTTAAATTAACAACTTAGAGTATTCAATTCTATCAGTAAAGCCGCACTATCTAATCAATTGAATATTTAAAAATAATTTTAGTAATATTTATTGGCTTCTGTTAAGATTTACAGGCGCTGCAGGAAAAGTATTTTGTAAACTTTTGTCTTTATGGTATTATATACTCAGCCAGTGTCTGTCTGGACAGTTTCGATCAATAGTCTTGCCAGTGATCAATTACGTCACTTAGGCTTTAGACTTTCGTTCACGTTGGGCTCCGTAGAAGGCAATGAGTTGAGAACACTAAACAAAGGATAATGAGGACTATATTGGCAATTTCCCTGCGCCAACGAATTCTTGAGTAGCAAGTTAACTGTCAACGCGTGAAAATGTGCTAAACTGTGTGCTTAGTGCGAGTTTTAGATTTCGAAGGGCCGTTTGCCGCTAGAGGGGCTGTTCCAACTAAAAAATTGTACAAATTTGAGTTAACTTTTACGCGATCGAGAAGTTAAAAAACTCGCACTAAGCACACAGAAGTTGTAGTAGGCGTGTAGCTTCTACATCATCATCATCATCTTAGGCCTTACAGCCCAGGGTGGGCCTTAGCCTAGTCCAGTATGTCTCTCCAGACTGCTCTGTTCAGGGCTTTCTCCTTCCAGTTCCTGACACCGATAACTTTATAACTTCTACATAACAAAATAAAATATATCATTCCCTAGTATAGTCACGTATGATAAATTAATGAATTGATCTGAATTCGTATCTGCCGTAGACTTCTATATTCGGAAATATTCAGGGTAGGCATGAACCGAGATGTTAGCAGCTGGTGCTATGTTCTGCATTCCTTATCGAGCACAATTTATTATCGAACACTAAAGTCGTCGTGGCCTAAAGGATAAGACGTCCGGTGCATTCGTGTTGAAGCGATGCACCGGTGTTCGAATCCCGCAGGCGGGTACCAATTTTTCTAATGAAATACGTACTCAACAAATGTTCACGATTGACTTCCACGGTGAAGGAATAACATCGTGTAATAAAAACCAAACCCGCAATATTATAATTTGCGTAATCACTGGTGGTAGGACCTCTTGTGAGTCCGCACGGGTAGGTACCACCACCCCGCCTATTTCCGCCGTGAAGCAGTAATGCGTTTCGGTTCGAAGGGTGGGGTAGCCGTTGTAACTATACTGAGACCTTAGAACTTATATCTCGAGGTGGGTGGCGCATTTACGTTGTAGATGTCTATGGGCTCCAGTAACCACTTAACACCAGGTGGGCTGTGAGCTCGTCCATCCATCAAAGCAATAAAAAAAAAAAAAAAAAAAAAAAAAATTTCTAATTTTAAGTAGTTTTGATTAAGTAATATTTCAGCTTTATATAAGTATTAAATTAAAGAAAAAATGTGTAACAGTGTACATTAACATACTTTAGACATTACATTAATATATTTTTTTTAAATTAATATACCTATTTTACTTTACTATACATATTATTTACCCCGTTAGATTTAATAGTAAATACACGTCTACAATAAATGCTAAGTTTGACTTATATTCTTAAGGCTCGCTTTCCAAAAATAAAACACTTCTGAATGGTTTTTGCATTTTAACCTCCAAAAGTATACTTCGTAAAACAATTGTGTAAATACTCCAGATCTTAATATCCCAGTTAAAATATTCCGTTTCAAATAACCTTAAGACGGTAAATGAATGCCATGTTTTGCAGGTACTACATACCTGCGCTGTATTGAGAACCCTTACTTCAAAATCACTTTGAACAATGAAAAGCGCATTATCAACGAGAACAAGAAACAGTTTCTATGAGATTAGTGGTTAGAGGTAAAGCATACGACGAAATTGAAAATTACCACGTGAAACTTTGATGTTAATTAAGATTATAACTTGCGTAATTGCTATACAATTATTAAATATATTCGCGTTGTCATGCCTAATAGGCTCCGGTAACCACTTAACATAAATTGCACAATGACTAGTCAAAAAAAATTTGCTATAACTTTTCAAAGCTTTAGTACCTTATTTATGATTACATTAGCGTATTTCAAAATGTTACCACTAACAGGATGAACTAGGGGTTGAAAGTTTATAAAGGAATTATGATTATTTATTTGTATGTACGTTTAACGTCTATGTTTTTAATCCATTCATTCGATTATGAGAAAAATTGGAACAGTTGTTTTTAGCACATTAGCTGCTCAGCTTTCGAAAAAAAATAGACTTGAATAGCAAATCGAACTAATAATTAAATATTTTTTTGCGTTACTAGCCGGGATACTGAGCCAAAATTATAAATTGCTTGTATCGTGAACGGTCCTGTGTGCAAATTTTCACGACGGAAGTTTTAAATTTGCCAAAAATTACGTTGCAAAATTGTGATACATGAATAGTACACACCAAAGTAATAAAAGCTTTTTAAATAAAGGAACCATATTATTATCAAATAGCAAAACAAAACGTGGGAAAACGCTGCGCTCACAAAAAATCTGTTAGATAAATACAAATAAAAGGGGCATCGTTGTATCATTTCGATGTTATGTAGCATCCAGTGCTCATCGATATTTTCCTGGGGCGATATACAGTTATTCCGTGGCACTTGCTTGAATCACTTCACAATTAGCATTGGCTGTGCGACGCACGCGCTTGCAACTCAGTTCAAATTTGGCGCGCCGCCGTAGCGTTCAACGTCAAACAGCTCGTAAGTTGCTCGCCCTTGCCGAATGCCGAATCGGTACGACCGACCGAACCAGGACGGCCAAGCGTAGTGCGAACGAGTGAAGGGGTCATTTGTTTCTGTTTATTTTTGTTTTTGCAAACTTGTTAAAAACCACTCGCTAAACTTTAAAGTGTAAATAAATGTTTATATAAGTGAATAAAACTAGTGCAAAATTAATGTTAAGACTGATATCAACCCAGTTCAGGTATGTGAGTGAGCAATATTTTTTTATCAAAGCGCGGTTATCATGTGCGGTCAGCGCAAACTTTTAAAAGTTTCATGTCCTTTGTTTAGGTTCGACGCTAACGCCAATGCTCGAGTAAACAGTAGTACTACACTACACCGTTCGTAGATACTACAATAATATTTATAATGGACGTTGAAAGGAAGATACATTTAGGGGAAGGTGTTCCATTAAACTCGTCAGGTGCAAATATATTTTTGAACACCGGTAAAAGCAAAGATGCAAAACTAGGCTCTCGAGATTGCCCAGTTATACATCTAAAAACAGGTAAGTTACTTTAATATAAATAATAAATTAATTAAAATATACCACGAGAATGTGCGTTGATTAAAAACGTTGTTTGTTTTTTTTTTTGCAGAGAAACCGTCAGACCTTGGTGTACATATAAATACTACATTCTCGATAGCGTCTTCCAAGAAAATAAAGCTTTTGTTCATTTTAAATTTTATGCTAAGTGTCATATGTATGGTTCTTAGTTGTTCCATAGCTTTCTATTATTGGAATGAAATGATTTTAATGAGGAGGCAACTGGATATGATAAAAGACCATTTCATGTTTCAAAACATAGGACATGAGACACTTGTGCAGAGTGCTCTGGTTGCCCCAAAATCACAGTCCTCGGACAGAGAACCCAGAATGAACAATGAGAATGCCAAGAAATACTTTGTGGAGGATCTTGGTGAGGACATGCTACTTGTAGATTCAAGAAAGAAAAACATGACTCAAGATATTCTTGATAACAATATCTCAGTCCTACAAAAAGGTATACTAAGGCAAAAAGTAATGATAAAAGGTAATTTAATAAACAATATATTCACTAATAAAAATTTTCAGATTTACTGGTTGTCCATTTCAACGGAGCATACCAGGAGAAAAATATGAGTACGCAATGTGAGTACTATTAAATTGTTTCTCAATCTCTGTCACTTTTTAGCAAACTATAAAAATAATGTTCTCAATGAGCACAAACACATGCCCCATAGGAGTTTTGTTTTACAAACGTTTAACTGTCAATGGAAGTACTAAACTAAAAAAAAATTGGCCCACTTATTTGGCATAAGTTGTGTACATTGGCATAATAATATTTATAAAATACTATAAAGGGTACTTCCTGAGTTTCAACATATTGAAAATTAATAGTCGTTATTGCAAAATTATGTACTTTACCCTTTCTTTTTTTAAATGATCTGATTTATATTGCAAACAAAACATTCCATTCAAAGCAAAATAAATAAAAGTATGCAGTACAAAATTCTTATTGACATGAATAATAATACAGAAACAATAAAAATCATGTTGCATAATTATCATATCGTTATGGCAAACAACTTAAAACAAGGTCATAAGGTTTATATTTGTTTACCAACATAATCATCAACTAACAAAGCTACCAGTACAAAGAAGTATGCGACTGGAACAATGATAATAATACAGTGTGCCACAGGATGTGTGCTTAGATATTCGCATTGCTCTGCCACTGATATTTAAGTTTATTTATAAACCTTAAGCCTAGGGAATAAGACTAAAATTAGTTGACAAATATTTAAACAATGCCACATTCGTATTGTGGAGGCCCATGTGCCATATTCCTGTAATTAATTCGATGCTCCTACAATTAAGAAGCCAGACATTGTTCTACAATTTTTATTGTGAATAATACTATTGAAATTGTTCGTCTATCGTACATACGCGAAAATATTATTACCCTTTAATTGGATTTTTCCTATAATGAAGAATGCTTCCTATGCCATAATTTTATTACGTATGGGGGTGAACAAGCACACGCCCCCCTGATTTTAAGTGGAAGCTGGAGCCTCTTTCCCTTTTTTTTCAACGCGTCCGATTCTTAAGAGTTTCACCGGTGTCTTCAAGAAAAGTAAAACAAATAAATAATATATTAACTACGTAATATGTTAACATCGTAAATAAAGCTGATAGGCCACATTAGGCCAGTTGGAAGCCCGGCGGTTATAATGATGTTTCTCACTTATGAGGTCAAGGTCTGAAACACGCACGCATATTTTAAATTTTACTCGAATACAATCTAGGATCGTAATCTGTTGTCAAGAGTGCTCACAGTTCGCGACCTATCCCAGTAACTCATAATACAGATCGAAAGGTGAAAGGCTGTGTGATTTAAGCGACATTTCCCTTAATACTGGTGGTAGGACCTCTTGTGAGTCCGCACGGGTAGGTACCACCACCCTGCCTATTTCTGCCGTGGAGCAGTAATGCGTTTCGGTTTGATGGGTCGGGCAGCCGTTGTAACTATACTGAGACTAGAACTTATAACTCAAGGTGGGTGGCGCATTTACGTTGTAGATGTCTATGAGCTCCAATAACCACTTAACACCAGGTGGGCTGTGAGCTCGTCTACCCATCTAAAATATAAAAAAAAAAATATTATACGCGTCATTTATCTTTGTAATAAAAGATGCGTTTTATTTGGTATTAGCATCAACAGTTCGATGTTTTTAATTGAACTTCAATTAAGTATAATCCATTGAAATAGCTGAAGAAGTTACTTGTTCTAATATTTTTTTCCAAACTTTAAACTTTAATTGGCTCGCCAGTAAAGTTGCAAAAATGTCGCTCAAACCAAATATCGTTTCACCCCTCGAATTGTGAGTAATGCAATACAACACATTAGTTCTGATTTTATTTGTTCAACTTTAAAAATTCGTCACTGTTATCGAGTTTCACGCGTGATAATACTGTCATTGTCATGCTAGCTTTAAAATAAGCGATGCTCGCGCTATATAATGAAATCAATAACAAGTTGTTAATGAAATTTTAACTGTTACGTGGTACGTAGTGATGGTTTTGCATCATTGGTTTTGAATTATTTGCTCATAGTAAAAAGAAAAGGTAAAAAGAAGGAAAAAGGTTGTTAAATATAATTTAGAACTCGACTTCACGTTATAATTTCCGTGGGCTCCGGCAAGCACTCAACATTAGCCCCCCATAGACACAGCTCAATGAGTTTCTCGCCGGATCTTCTCAGTGGGGTCGCGTTTCCGATCCGGTGGTAGAAGCACTGCTCTTGCTAGGGCCAGTGCTAAAACTCCCGGTTTGAGCACCTTGAGCTCACCTACACGCCAAGGAGAAGCTGAAATAGCCTCTCAAGGCTATCAGCATAGGTAGTAAAAAAAAAATTAACCTTAGAACACATAGAACATTTAATAATTTTTATTCATTAATATTACTTTCGTAAAATAACAATAGAAAATTTAGTAATTTTAAATCATTAATACTACTTTCGGCTTAATTATCGTAATTATTTTATGAGATCCACTTTTACTAAATCATTAACATTCACTAATTTTTTTCTTGATCAGGTCCACCAAAGTAAACAGTAGTCATTCACAACGAAATAGTTATAAGAAATTAGTTAGCAGGCATAACACGGAAGGAATTCACATTACTACACATCACATAAGTACAAACCCAAGTGCTTCTGAATAATATAAATAGGCGGATGTAGGCATTAAGATGCCTTCGCTGGAATGTTTAAAAACTCTGCTGCAGGAAGTCCCGTTTATCTTAATGTTCGTTTATATTAGTCTCTACTTCCGTTGTGTGGTTCCCAGCGATTGTTTTTAACCAAAACGAACTAATTTTTAGGGTAGTGGATCTCGCAAAATCACCATCGACATTATTACCATCTTGAGTACCTAATCATAAAATGACATCGATTTCTTGACAAAAATACGCATTCCAATGAAACCAATTTGCATGGCCACACAATATTACCTATAAGCATTATTAAACGTAGAATGTTTTTGGAAAAATAGCTAATGTACCAATCAGACTTCATCTAAAAATTGCTCAGAAGCAATAATGTACAGGAAAGCTGTGCCATTTTATACAAACTACAACATCACCATTCAAATATAACTGAGAAAGAAAAATTATAGGAAGTTTTTGTAGTTTGCTAACACATTTGCGTGCTTATTCTGCAACATTATTGTTACAATTTACGATAAAGAATCACACTGGTTAGGCCTGAATGCAATTCCTACCTGTCTTTTTGTGTCAGTTTACATTCTGATACAAAAAATAAACAGGTGACTAGTGTTCTTAACAATTTGTACGTGTAATAACGTAAGAACGTCATCCGAATGGACAGACTTTATGGGTAGGGCATTCCTATTGTCGATTATCCGTTAGCAGAGTGTACTTCGTAATGCTAGCTGATTGATAAACCATTCAATACTTGTAAGCTGTAGTCGGACAAATATTTCGATAGCCACGAAAATTATTGCGAGAACTTGGGACTTGTGAATTTATTTCAGTTTGAATAACAGATGTGAGGCATAACCACGTGAAAAGCACACGTGGTATGTATGTATATGTGTATGTCACAACGCTTGTATTAGCGCACTGTTAATAGAAAATCCATGACCTCATTAGATAACCATTTGATTAACACGTGATAAAACAAAAACAAAAAATATTTTTTTTTAATTAAGTCACATGGACACATTATAGCTATGCAAAAAAAAACATATTGAGATTCTGGCAGTTCTATTGTTTGGGGGAATATACATAATATTATAAACAGTTCAAACGTTAAACTCCTTTTTGGTATAAAATATATAAATATTGCGTGTCACTGAACAACATATTTGTATCGACAACATTTTGCACGATGATTTTATAAGATAAAGTTTTCTTCGGTTTTCGCGATTCGTAGACGTAATTAACCCCCGATCACCCTCTTCGGCCAACCTATACCCTGGGTCAGGAAGGTTAAGTACCTGGGAGTCACCCTGGATGCATCCATGACATTCCGCCCACACATAAAAACAGTCCGCGACCGTGCCGCATTCATTCTCGGCAGACTCTATCCCATGATCTGTAAGCGGAGTAAAATGTCCCTTCGGAACAAGGTGACACTTTATAAAACTTGCATAAGGCCCATCATGACTTACGCGAGTGTGGTATTCGCTCACGCGGCCCGCACACACATAGACACCCTCCAATCCCTACAATCCCGCTTTTGCAGGTTAGCCGTCGGGGCTCCGTGGTTCGTGAGGAACGTTGACCTACACGATGACCTGGGCCTTGAATCAATCCAGAAATACATGAAGTCAGCGTCGGAACGGTACTTCGATAAGGCTATGCGTCATGATAATCGCCTTATCGTTGCCGCCGCTGACTACTCACCGAATCCTGATCATGCAGGAGCCAGTCACCGTCGACGCCCTAGACACGTCCTTACGGATCCATCAGATCCAATAACCTTTGCATTAGATGCCTTCAGCTCTAATACTAGGAGCAGGCTTAGGGACCCCAGTAACCGTACTCGTCGAACTCGACAAAGAGGTCGACGTGCAACCTAGCCCCTGCATCAGCCCGCTGAGTTTCTCGTCGGATCTTCTCAGCGGGTCGCGATTCCGATCCGGTAGTAGATTCATTCGCGAAGCAATTGCTCTTGAGTTGTTAGGTCTCCTTCGGAGGCGCTCGGGCAGCTGTTAGCAAATCCCACCCCTCCTGGCTGAGCCTTTGCTCGCCCACCTGTCCTGGTGAAACTGGAAAGGCCTTCGGGCCACCAGTAATCTCTCAATCATAAAAAAAAAAAAAAAAGACGTAATTAAAATAGCATTTAATATCGCGTTTTTTTACTGTCATAATACTATTTATATGTAGTAATTTAGCCTACTGAGTTTCTCGCCGGATCTTCTCAGTGGTTCCGCTCCGGTGGTAGATTCTGTGAAGCACTGCTCTTGCTAGGGTTAGTGTTAGCAAATTTTCTCAGTTCAGCCTGTGAGCTCACCCACCAGTCCACGCGTAGGAATGGCTCCTTAGGCTACCACCGAATAGGTAGGGAGAAAAAAGATATGTGTGATCAAACATTTTTCTATTTTTTTTTTTTATAATTATCACGCCACGTTAACTGGTCCCGTGATAAGTTCGTAAAGAACTTGTGTTACAGGTACCAGATAACGGAAATAAATATAAGATTTTTATTATACACATACATATATTTAATATACATCCATAACCCTGGAAAAGACATTTATATTTATCTTCCCTTGGCGGGATTCGAACCCGCAACCCTCTTGTGTAGTGACCATGTCACTTACCATTACACCAGACGGCCGACGGACTATGACGCAAAATTATTTTTTTAAATATAAAATGAAAATGAAAGACAATATTTATCGACACTATCTATGTACCACAGACAATAAATAAATAAAAATTAGAAAAAAAAACTATAAAAATTGAATTAGGAATCTTCTTTGTCATTAAAAATAAGATGACGTAATAATATTAGCAATGTACGTGCTAAAAAAGTTCCGAAGCTTACTGTGATATTTATTGTAAACTAATATACACGTGTATATTTATTAATTGCTTACTGTAGCTCCCTGTAATTAGGGTGACGTTCACCACATTTTTATATTTCGATAATGTAATATTTAAAAATATAAAAAAATATAAAATTTAGTTAATGGTTTGATTGATGTAAAAATGATTGTTACAGCATTAATGGGTCCTTGGGTTCGAGACACCGAAGTCTCTTCTAAACAGAGCGACGAGAAAATCAAACTGAACAGCGACTTCAACTACGTAACGATTAATGAGAGCGGACTTTATTTAGTTTATACACAAGTGAGTCATTCTTTGTTTTCATTGCACTATATCGTAATCCGACATTAAAATCCCCTAGTGTTTTGTTCAAATTCATTATTCATTAAACCATGCTTTATATTATTTATTACCATTTAAAAAAAAAAACCTTATAGCAGAATATTGAGTCTTCGGCATCGCATTTCAAAGCGAATGACGTAATTTTAACCCTTTGAGCGCGAACCGTCGATAGATTGACTCTACTAATGCGTATAAAGTGTGGAGCGTCGGAATATCGACCTGTAGGGACGTATCTTAGCGCGTGCATGTATAACGTTTTTATTAATAAGTTTATTTATAAATAACCATTTAAAATTTTTTTGCTATGAAGTTAGCATTGATCATACCTGATTCTGCGGACTGAATGGTAAACAGTCGACGTCGCCCTAAACACTTCATTTCGAATCCTCTCGATCCACTAACGGTGCTTTTAAGTACCTCAAGTACCAGTCATCGTTCTCGTCGAACCCGTCGCTGGCGACGAATGGCTCGGCGAGTAAATTAACCCACAGATACAGCCCACTGAGTGTCTCACCGGGTTTTCTCAGTGGATCGCGTTTCAGATTCTATAGAAGATTCAACGAAGCACTGCTCTTGCTAGGGCTAGTGTTAGCAACGTCCTCAGGCTAGAGCCCCGTGACCTATCTACTCGCTCGGTTACATAGCCCTCTAAGGTTACCAGCTTAGGAAAAAAAAGCATTGATATCTGGTTTTTTTTAAAGTTACTACTTTTTTTTCAAATTCTCTT
Source organism: Bombyx mori (assembly GCF_030269925.1). NCBI lineage: Eukaryota > Metazoa > Arthropoda > Insecta > Lepidoptera > Bombycidae > Bombyx > Bombyx mori. The sequence goes on from NC_085111.1 coordinate 15,419,921, forward strand.
TTAGCATTTTCTACAAAATATTTGAAAATCAACTCAGCAATAAAACGATGCAAATGTTTTTTGTGTCGTCCCAGGTGGTGTACTTAACTAAAGAGTCGAACTGTTACTTCGTTTGGGCCCACCAACCGGACAAGGAGCCCCGGCTGCTGTCCACGTGCGCCACGGGTGACGACTCCAGCCGGCGGCCGATAGCCAAGTCCCAGATGTCGTGCTCGGTGCAGACCGTCGCGAGACTGTACAAGGGCGACACCGTCAATATCGCTCAACGTGAACCCAACAGGAGGGTGTGGCTGCGACCCGGCTACTCATACTTCGGCTTCGTGAAACTTAGTTCCTAAACGGCTGTGAATGTAGCCTTAAGTAAGCTATAAACCCCGCATTTTGTTGATCGTTCAAATTTCTAAACGGTTTTCTGGTGTGGAACGTGCCTTATTTGCTTATATGCAATAATTGAGTCAAAAAAATTTCAGTTTTAGAGCTTTTGTGTGCTATTCACAAAATGTGGGGTCGCGTGGTGGCGAACTCGTCGCCGCAAGCGATGGTGCTAATACGATTTCGTGTATCCGATTAGAATAGATTTACGTGCCATAATTGTTGTACCTACATGAGGGAATATGTACCATTTACATCACACCGCACCCGAATTGAAAATAAACAAAGTCTTTGTCAAAATGTAAACAAACAGGCTTTTTAGAAGAGACAAAAGGACTTTGAAAATTTAGCAAAGTTAGAAGTTCGAAGATATAATTGTCTGCACAACGTGTTTTGCTAATTATTATTTAAAGAGTCAATTAATACCAATAACCAACTAATTAATTTGGACAAGAACTCTGGCATAACACCGCTTTGAAACTAACCGAATCATGACACATACGATGCTAATAGTTTATCAGTTAGAATACAGTGCTGGGTCACGTAATACAAAACTGGTGCAGATATTTATATTTTTACATTTTATAATTAAGACAATGATCTCGAAAATTCGATAGGATGATGTGGACCAAAATTTCGTCATTAACCTATACATTACGTTAAGTAGATGTTACTGTGTTCAAAATGCTATATATAAATTTAGTATTTTCTTAATTTTGTAATTAATACGGCTTGAGAGCACATTACAGATAAATGTGTAGATTAATTACAAATTATCGGTGGATAGCCAAGCTCACTCGCCGGATCTTCTCAGTGGGTCGCGATTCCGATCCGGTGGTAGATTCAGCAATGGACTTGCTAGGGTTAGTGTTAGCAAACCTCTCAGGTAGAGTCAGCTTACTCACCTACCGGTCCGCGTGAGGTTGGAATAGGCCCTTAGGCTACCAACGATTAGATAGGAAGAAGAAAAAAAAGCTTGCGTCTTTCCTAATTGTTGGATAAAAAATTAGTGATTTGCGTTTTCATAACGATATTGAGAATTTCAATCAAAAAACGACACCGATTGAAACATTTAACTCAAGTACTTTACAGGGATGAAAGCGTTTCGATATATCTATATGTAATAGACGTTTTCTAAATTGTCTTCCATGCAATGTTTATTATTAATCTTCTATTCTTTTACCCGAGAAACGATTAATCCTTCGAAATAGTGAAGATAATAAAATTATTCAAAACAACAACTAATTTAGGTACAAAAATAATATGACATTATTATAAAATGTAACTCAAAGAAATAACGTAACCGTATCTAAAAACTTTAATGAAAAACTCGGTTATTATTATATCAATATTAGTGGAATTATAGTATTCTCTTCGGTACGCGAGTCGTAGTCATAATTAAAAACGATTTTATGATTTAATTTCGTGGTTTATAATGGCCGTCTTTATAATATTATTTCCGACTTTTGGAATACTGTACAGTTTTTGTGGTCACAGACGACTTTTCATTACTATTAGTGTAATTAACAAAATAAGTTACAATATTCTCCCATACGAGTCGAGGGCAATCTGAATTTTCATTTTTCCTAAAAAAAATAATTATATGGTGGTTTCGTAAAGTATTTCCATTGCCACATTGACATGTGCAACTTATCCTAATAAGAAATCGGACTAGAGATAATATGCTAGACTCGAAAAACAAAAAAACTAATCTTTCTGTTTTGCTCAAACGACATTGCAATTTTAATTGTAACTTTGTTAATAATACAATTGATAATTATGTGTGTTTTGTACACTTGTGTTCATGTCAACATAAATATTTTAGCTCAATTCTTAAGTATCATTACATTTTTTGCAATATTATAAAATATATAAGTACCCATTCAAGAAAGATGAGCGCGTTCACTGGGAAGAATAGCCTGTCTTCAATGGTGACGCAAACCTCTGACTGTTGGGGTTTTTGGGGTTTATTTTTCCATTGATATTCACTCTTAACACTCGCGATCAGAGCAGCATTTGAAACCACTGCTTTCATCCAAAGTGCCCTTCCAGAGATCATTGACACGTACCATAATTGCTCTAGCATGAACTCCTCCAGAGTGTTGGTTGAGTGTTATGACATGTCCTTCTAACGAGGATCTAAACGAATACTCCCCAACAGTGCGTTGCGGCTTAGATGTGCCCTGGACATTGCCGATGTCCATGAGTGACGCTGGTAACTCCATATATGCAGGCCGTATGCTCCTCTGTTCTCGAAAACAAAAAAGTCTTAATTAATTTAAGCGTAACCATTAACACTAATCATACCAATACTTACTGGTACCTATTTCTACCATAACGAATAGATAGGTAACGGTATACGACAAGTATTATTCTAAATAAACAAAACAAAACACCAAAAAAAAAGTATAATAACTGTAGATTAATTGCTATGAAAAAGTGATGAAGTCAAATGTGCAAAAGCAATAAGATGATAATATGTGTATTTTCAATGCAAAAGTTAAAATTGGGTCATTTGACCCGTTATGGTATGTTTAGTGTTAACGTAACTTGTACTAGCTAGTACTTATATTAAGATAAGAATAAAATTGGTAATAAGCTTATTTTAGCTCTAGTTGATATAATAAGTTAAGAATCTTCAAACGATTCATTTATGAATATTTTGGAAACATTTAAAATAAATGTTTGTTTTTAATACTTATTTAGTCAAACTTCAAATAGTAATTAACAGTTTCTTGTTATCGAGCGAATCCAATGAGTGCACTTGCACTCATTAACTTATTGTATCTAGGCCACAAGCATCTATCCAAAAAAAAAGATGTATATTTCCAACTTTTGATGATTTTGATTAAAGTTCAGCTAAACTACTGGAAAATAGGGAAAACTGTTAAATTAAACTTGATACTTTGTTCGTAGTAAAGCCATATTTTGTGCTATGTAAGGTAGAATCCTGTGAAATGGTGCTGCAGTGTATAATCGCCTGATTATGTAAACGTTTTTTTGACGATTGATTCATTTTTATTATTATTATTATATCTTGTTCAGTTGTAGAATTAAGTCGCAAATGTGATGTCTTTAGTTATAATTCTGAGTTAAATTTCATTGATTATTATTGTGTAATTATTAAATTGAAACTTTATGTATGTTTGTCTATGTTTTGTATTTTTGGTAGTAGTACCCGTCCACAAATAAAGTGCCTTGCGTATATACGCAATGTAAACGTTTGTTTTATTATTTAAATCCTGCCATGCTTTGCTGTCATCATCGCCAAATATCCAATACCTATTAAGTGTATTATCTATGTCCAATACCTTTGTTGAAACGATTCGCGAGCCATCTATTGCGTCAATTGTGTTATGTACTGCACATTATGTGCATGACATCTATTTGTACTATTAGGTGGTTGGCTTTAATGGAAACAAGATTGGAAACGAATAGTCCTAAATTTGACTGAAACTTGCCAAGTTTTAAAGGTAAATTTGGGGAATTATGATTAGTGAATTGAATACTTTTGAAACATGCCTTGTCGGATCCCCCGGATTCACTCTCGGTGCTTTTAGGTGCCTCAAGCACCGGACAACGAAGAGTTCGACGAACGAACTAACTCATACAGCCCACTAAATTTCTCGCCGGACCTTTTCAGTGGGTCGCGATTGCGATTCGGTAGTCAATTCTGCGAAGCACTAGTGTTGCTAGGGCAAGTGCTAGCATATTCTCTCAGGTTGAGCCCGTGAGCTCATCTACCCGTCCGAGCGTAGTTGGAATAGCCTCCTAGGCTACCAGCGAATAGATAGGTGGAAAAACTCTCGATTTGGACTACATACGACATAATAATATAGGTATGGTAAAGTATGATTTATTTGCGGGAATTTTCGTTATTAGTTTCGAGATTCTTGAAATTTAAAGGTATAATGATGGTGGCTTAGGATTTGTGAAAGTGTGAAGAGAAAACAAAATCATCGAGTGTGGTGTGTCGACTCCATCCAAAAGGTGCATATAGAAGTCTTAGTAGATTCCCATTATTTCATTGAAATATTTTTACATTTCGCCTCATCTCCTTTCGTTTACTTCAATGCTATGCAATAATCAAGTTGGGATTAATCAATTTCATTGCATTCCAATCAATATGAAACTCATTAGTTCATTACATTACTTGGGTTTCTTACAACATCAAAAATTAGGTTTTATAGGAGGTTTCTTTTACCTTTGCAATATTGAAAAAAAAACCACACTATCAGTCAGGCACTTTTTGGCGGGAACGCGAGAAGTGCAGTTGTGTGATTTGTTTTATTTTGTCTATTTAGTGTTTCTTCTGGTTTAAATGTGTAATAACGATGGTTTATTATCTGTTTAATATCTGTGAAAGTGTACAAATGTGGGAAAATGAAACAAAGCCGCTGGAGGTAACTTCTCGGAATCCTCCAAAAATTCCACTGAAAAAATCTCAGTAAATGACCATTTTACTAAGATTATATTTCATCCCATATCATCTCATTTCATTTAATTTCATCTAGGTTGATTAATATCTCAAATTAATCATCTTCATTTCATTTCACTCCATATTATCATTTTTCATAAAAATAAGAATATTTATAAAATAAGACATGACTTAAAAGTCTTAGTGACCAGATCATAAAATCCCTTTAAAAAAACCACACTGTCAGTCAGCCGGAGTCAGCTGTCAATAAATTTGTAATAACAAAATCACCGAGATTTAACCTAAAAAAGAAAATTAAAATTGCCTAATATTTCGAATAGTTAGTTACTATGTTAACAAGGTTTGTTTGTAAATATATTTAAATATATGGTTAAAGTAAGTAAACATTGTCTTTGTACCAAATTTTATTCAAAAGTAACTATCAATTCCAGACTCAAGTTCAGAAAAGATTTAAGGGTAATCGCACGGTGTTTGTCAGACAAATCCAAGGATAATGATGGGAAGCCTCAAGTAATTCAAGATGCCAAGAAGAAAACCGTAAAAAATGATCCGGCTACTGAAAAGATTCAAGAACTGTTGAAAAGCATGATGGCACCTCCAAAAATAAGCGAAGCTGAGTACAGAGAAAAATTCGCAACATCTCCAGATACTAGGCGAAGTAAACAAGTGGACGAAATAGAAGTGAAGACTGAAAAAATAGGTTAGAATAAGATAATATGTTTAATGATGTGTCTTTGAAACATTAAATCATAATTGACAGGCTATTTAACATACCCCATATACAATCGATATTTCGATAATAATAATAAATACTCAATGCCCTGTAACCTTGAACTTAATGCCATTAATACACTCAATCACTTTTTGTCGATAGCCTTGCAGTGGGTCACAATCGATTCAGACCGTAAAATATTATTTATTATTACAAACTCAATTTCAGTTGTAAAAAAAGTTATTTTATATCCCAAATAAATTTCAGAGGAGAGCATCACAAAAGCTGCTACTGATGTTGCTCAAGCTATAGGGGGTGATGTCAAACAAACAGAAGCAGAGCTTCTATCTCGTGTACTTGGGAAAATCAATCAAACTTCTACCACTCTCAGGTAAACATTAAATCAAATTTTAACCTATTTTTTTGCATTTTACCATTCACCATCACCAAAAATATTTACAAGTTGATGCTAACACATAAATAGCTCATATCATACAAGAGAGTAGGAGTAATTCTGAACACAAGTATATTAGTTTTTACTTTTTTCTTATCTACTGGTAATGGCCAAGAGGGGCTATTCCTCACCAGGTGTACTGGTGGGCTTATGAAACTCAGCCTGAGAGGCTTTGTAACATCCACCCTAACAAGAACAGTTCTTTGCTGAATCTACCTCTTGATGAATATTGTGACCCACAGAGAAGATCTGCTAAGAAATTCAGTGGGTTGTGGGGTATACTAATAAAAAAGCACAACATTACGCTAATATTAATTTATTCTTGAATTGTATTTGCATCCTCAAATCAGATTTAAAAATATTAAAAAAAAAAGTCTTATAAGTTTATGTTTAAATTGTAGTCAATAACTTTCAATCAATGAATGGGACACAGTTCAGATTTACAGACAATAGTTAAGTAAATATTCATCTTTCATTAAGCATAAAATTAAAATCAAAAGTAATAGTTTTATAAGACCAGTGTTCTCAATGAAATGCTTTTAAGTACTTTCAAGTTTTTCATCTACTACCAATGGAACATTTCCAGTGACCTTTTAGTTGGGATGAAGGTAGACAGAACAGTAGAACCTGATGAAGTCCAAAAAAAACCAGATACTAGAGAGCAGCAAGTGAAAAGACTTGTAAGCAAAGCAAAGACAACTGAAGCTTCTCCTACTAGATATTCACAACGGAAATCAGCATATGTTCCCAATGACAGGACAAGGCAAGGAAGAGACAGTAACAGAAGGTAATAAATATTTTATAATTAGTTATCTGTTTAATATACTCCCAAAGTATTTCCATCACATATATTGGAGTCTGGTAACAACTTCATGGTCATTCGCAAACACGGGCATATGAGTTTATGTTTCTTGGTGTTAAATGATTAGTAGAGACCATAAATACAGGTTTTTATGAGACTTTGGGAAGGTCTATGTCCAACAGTGGACATATGTGTGCTGAAAAACGAGAGAAAGAGTTAGAAATAGATATCATAATGTAAATGCCACTGTCCATGATGTGACAAACTGGAAGCATTATACTGTATGCGCGCCAGTTCATGTCCATCGGGGCCAGAGGCGACGCGCGGGGCACAGCTCGCCCACCTTCGCCCGCCTCCCCGCATTCGCCTGACATCGAGTGTTGTTCTGACGGTTGTGACGCGCGCTTATCGATATCATAATTTAAGCTAACGCTATTGTGTTATTTAACCATGACTACTCCGCTTCCAACAAGTTCAGATAGAAAAAAACCTACTGAAAAAAGATACATACTGATTCCGACTCTGATCTGTCGGTTGTCTTTTCATTTAATAGTGATTGAATTGGAATTTAAAGAATATTTTTCTCTATTAGAAATAAACAAGTAATGACTTATCACATTTATTTTATTTCATAAATTGCAGAATTACCTTAAGTTACATTAAACCAAACTGACAGCTGTTGACTAAATCGGTAGTTATTATCGACATTACCATAATTAAATAGGTCACAGCACTACCGCATTCCTCAGGATGGACATGAACTCGCACGCCTACAGTAGCTATTCTGCCCTTGAAACTGAAATATGTAATTGATTTAAGACAATTAATAATATATATGAGGTTTGCCCGTGTTTCAGAGTATGTGGTGTGTGTTCTTCAGTAACGATAACCACTCTTGAGCATGAGCATGTCTTTGTCTTTGAGGTGTTTGTGCCTTAATCACAAGTAGATTTGGTTATTAGCACCACTGCAAGCTTAGGTGCATATTAAATCCTCTGATACCGTAATAGATATTTATCTCGGCTAAAAAATATATTAGTCTAAGAAGACCATTACAGGATGTTCCAGGGAATACAACTTTTTAAGCAGTTTTTTAAGAACTCTCTGATAGAATTATATATTTTACTTTTTTAGGATCTTTAATAGGTGGAATAAAGTTAATTTCATAATTATTTACGTAATCACTTTATTATCACTTTAATATACAATATGCGTATTTAGTGCAGTAGAATGGCCTTTTCATAATCTGTTTCATCTTATCTTTCTAACTTTCAGTGGTACTCCACAAATCACAGAAATTGATATATTTGGTGGTGAGCCACTTGGTATATTCAAGACAACAGAACCAAACTATGGAACAAAACTGGATGTTTGGGAGAACCTAAAAAAACGAGAGCTAAGTTTAGCAACTGCACAGCCCCCGGCCAATTATTTCCAGAAAATTATCCTGTGGACCAATCAGGGTAAAGTTTGGAAATTCCCCATTGACAACGAGCAAGGTACGTGAATTGTAATAAATAATGCTACAGCACTCAACATTGTGAGATGAGAAAGAAATCCCAGTAACAAGAAACTAGTATGAATGCTATATGGATAACGGCAGAGATGGCTTCAATCTTACACCCTGCTAAGCTTTAAGACCTTTTATCTCGAAATCTGAAAGCCGGCACTCACCTTATAACCCTACCGCAAATACTACCACTCTCCTCAAACTAGAACTCGTGATTTCGTTGCGGAAGAAATAATATCTACATAAGCAAGCTGCACAGGGTGCTCTAATAATTACGTAAATTTATACAGACTAGTGTTTTTTTTATTGTTTAGTTGGGTGGACGAGCTCACAGCCCACCTGGTGTTAAGTGGTTACTAGAGCCCATAGACATCTACAACGTAAATGCGCCACCCGCCTTAAGATATAAGTTCCAAGTTCTCAAGTATAGTTACAATGGCTGCCCCACCCTTCAAACCGAAACGCGTTACTGCTTCACGACAGAAATAGGCAGAGTGGTGGTACCTACCCGTGCGGACTCACAAGAGGTCCTACCACCTAGTTCCACCAGTGTTCCCAGCCGTTAAAATTGTATTACTAAAACAATGTAGTTTATTTAGGATATTTAAAAAATAAACAAAAATCTAATAGCTCGGCTAAAGATCGTTAATAGATCACGTCAATTGAAGCTAGCAGAATCCCTCGAGATCGCTAGCAACACGTAAGCAAAAAAGTTAATAGACACTAAAAAAAAAGTTTCATAAACAGGTGAGAAAATAAACGCTTTAACTGTTTCATCTTTGCCAGTGTAATGTAAAAGATCCATAGGTTCGTTTTTTTTAAATGACATTTTTTTTTGGAAAAAAACGTGAACCATAATTGTCGCATCGCTCCTGTGCCACTACACTGGCCGACTTACCTATACCACAGAGGCTTTACTAAGTTTAAACTGTTCGTTTTCGTTATTCTAGGGCTGGAAGAGGAACAAAAGATACATTTCTCCGAGCACATATTTTTGGACACACATCTAGAAGACTGGTGCCCGAAGAAAGGACCGATACGCCACTTCATGGAGCTCGTCTGCGTCGGACTCTCAAAGAATCCATTTTACACCGCCCAGGAGAAAAAAGAACACATCATGTGGTACAAAGACTATTTTGTAACGAAAAAGGATTTATTGACCGAAGTAGGAGCTTGGGATCTACCTAACAGCAACAAAGAGGCGTCGGTCTAATCATACAGTATAGAGGGTAGTTCTGTTAATAAAATAAATAAATAAATGTTTAGTTTACTTTATTGCACCTACAAAAGTACACTTCGTTGTAACAATGTCACAGATCTAAAATTATTACTAGTATTACTACATTAAAACAATGGACATTATAGTCTTAATTGACTTATTCAAATGGAATTACTTAAAACTTACCGATTAAATGAGAGCTTAAAAATGCGACATATGATAACCGTAGGATAAAAATAAACAAGACATCAGAAACTACTTAATATTATAATAATATCCAAAACAGATATAAAATATTTGGAAGTAAAAAACCTTAAGTTCATTATGTCGCATACAACCATTTTTAATTAACATACTAATAATAATATTTGTGTGAAAAGGTATACTCTTCGATCGTTCGAAAAAAAAAAAACCAAGGAACTCGTATTATCTAAGTACTTAATTCTTATATTAGTCGTCGTATACTTCAAAAGCCTCCAAAAATGTCTCAAATATTAAGAGAAAAAAAAAATGTATTTAAAAATCACAATTTAATACAGATTTGTACTTCTTATGTATGTACACTGTACATTTTTTTGTATATAAAATAACACATTTTTAAAGGATCCGTTAACAGAATTTACAATTTGAAAAGTAAAATCAAGAGGCTTTTATGACAACTATCGAGAAAATAGGATTAGTAAAAATGGCTGGATTATTTATTGAGGATAAATCAGTGCTTAATTCAGTTATTTTCAGATATAACTATCATTTAATGGACATTTTTAATGGAGACACATCCGAACATTTGTTACGCTTACAATACATATAAATTTCAAAATTATATTGGGGCAGATTAAATTTATGCAAATTTAAAATTTTAATCTAATTAATTTTATTACTATTAAAAAATCCTAACAATGCAGTTAACTCTTAACACATCTAATAAATTGTCTCCAAAACTGATCGTGTTCTGAACTTTATTGGTGTATTTCAAAAGCTTCGCTCAACAGGATTAAGAAGAATAAGGCGAAATTTGAAGAAATGACGCTTGATGTCGACATTGACCCAGTTATTCAAATGTCCAACTTCAAAGAAATACATGATGAATTTCAGATTTCAAAAATTATTCATACAGAGAAGCACCGTCTTTTGTATTAGAAATTCATATAACTTAGACACGTAAACACAATAGAACAATATTATAACGAGAACAAGATTGAAACAAGAGGAACCCTAAGGGTAAAAGGCAAGTGAGATTTACAAAATCTCTCGCTCATTATGCTTTTTTATTTTAAACTACCTGCAAAAATTTCTAATAAATTTCCGAATACACCACACAGCTGACATGTATTATTTAGTTGTCTACGTTTTTGTTTTGGAAATTACCGAAATAGATGTTGCCAACAAATTTCCCAATTTTTTTTAATAATAGTTTAAAATAAAAAGCAAAATGAAAACGCATAGGAAGCTCTGTAGTACTTAAAATATATCCAACTAAATAAGTAAATCTGTAATTAATTAAATTTACAAAAAGGAATGTTTTTTTCTGTTATGTCCCACAATCAAATTAGAAGTTTAGTATTTGATGAATTAATTGTATTATTACATTACAGTAACGCGGGCTTGCCCTACTGAACTTTATAAACCATAAATGTAACATGAACAATATTCAGTAATAAAATATACGTACTAAATCAATTCGTACATCAAGCATTCGGAATGATCGAAAATACCGTAGCTGCCAATGCTATATAGCTTGGTGAGTCAACTCACGACCCATCTGTGTGCTTGGTGCGAGTTTCTTAACGTTCACGATAGCGTAAAAGTTAACCTAATTTTGTAAGCAGTTGGAACAGCGCCCCTAGCGGCAAACGTACGCAAACGATCCCATTCCATACAAATATGAGCTAACTTTTACGCTATCGAGAACCTTAAAAGACTCGCACTAAGCCCACTGGTATTAAACAGTTATTGCAGCCTATGGAAATCATGTAATGTATTGCATAAAAACGGTCCCTTCAAATCAGAACGTATGACAGATTCGCTTTAAGCTGCTTTCAGACTACGCTATACTAGTGCCATATAGTATAGCAGCCTGTACTTAGCCAATAATATAATAATATAGTACAGTGATACAGTGTGAACATGTCCATAATAATGTATGGTGTGCGATATTGTTGTGCTATGAGCTATATGCTATTATATTATAGCGTAGTCTGAAAGCGGCTTTAGGAATAGTCGAGATGGTTGCATCTACCCGGACAGGCGTAAACTGTATTTTAATATGATAAAATTTGTAGGCCTCTACGAGTCATGCTAATCTTAGGAACCACCAAGTAACACAGCAACGAATGCTCTTATAAAATTCATTCGTCAAACTGAAAGATTGTGGGCCAGTAAACCGGCGCGCCATCTGTAAGGGCCTGCAGTACAAAGTTCTACGTTTGGAAACCTAAGGCTGTGTTCACACGGCATTGTCCTGCACGTTTTTTTTGTATTCGTTATTTTAACGTACAATCACTCGGGTGTTCATACGGTAGATTTTCATTCGTGTAAAAACGAACGTGTGAAAGAGATAGAGCTTATACTATTCGTCACTCCAACGTTAAAATTCATTCGATTTTCTTGACAAGTCCGTTGAGTATTCGTTTAAACGCATAAGCGGTGTACGATTTTTTGCAGTACAAACAACATGTGCATGGTTCTATGTACAATGTATGTGCCACTATTCATTCGTTAAGACGTATACTGCAAACAAACGTGCAGGACAATACCGTGTGAACTCGGTCTAACGCGCACAATTTAAACACAAAGAAAATTTAAACTTAACATTAACTTAACGTACAACAGATTTCGAAATTCATTTATTAACTTTTATAACGTTTTAAATTTAAAAAATATATAGCGTATTCAAGTTACCTATTTGATACAAGTAACTCGATTTTGTTTGCAATTTAATAGTTTTACAAAATTTTTAAAGACGCCGCATGAAATGAAACCGAAGAAAAAAATTGAATTTTAGAGATTGTACAGTAGAAGTATTTTAGAAACGGTAGTAGCTATTTTCCGAAGACGAAAAATAATGGACTTCCTTGACATAAAACATTAATTAATTTAAAAACCAGCCGACGAACGCTCTATGCTTCGAGGTCATCGAACCCGCGTGACGGTTGCGTTTTATTCGTATTACATTACGTGCTGCGCCAAAATGTATGATGTAATTTTTTTTTAGTGTTTCCCATACAACTTTTACAGGCTTTTTTTTTAAATCCTTTCTATCTCTCTAGCAAAAATCGAATAAAACTTAACCTTAGATTATAATTGTTATAAACCAGTATAGCCGAGCTGGCGACCGCAGCGCCCCGCCTCATCCATACATATTATACTATATTGTCTCATTGTTACGTACGTTCCTCGTGAATTGACTTCGCTCGTGTGGACGGCTACATGTGAACTCCGGCGCCATCCGTCTACATTACCTATGAAATAAGGGCACAAAACATGTATATTGAAGTCGGAACAAAAAAGTATTTGAGGACAGCAAAGGTTTGAAATTGTGATAAAAATACAGATTATATACAGATCTTAACAAGTTAATCACAAATTCGCTCGTGACCTTTTTTCCCTTATCTATGCTGATAGCCTTGAGAGGCTATTTCAGCTTCTCCTTGACGTGTAGGTGAGCTTACGGGGCTCAAACCGGAGTGTTGCTAAAACTGGCCCTAGCAAGGGCAGTGCTTCGCTGAATCTATTACTGGATCGGAATCGCGATCCACTGAGAAGATCCGGCAAAAAACTCAGTGGGCTGTGTCTATGGGTTAATTTACTCGCCGAGCCTTTTATCGCAAGCGACGGGTTCGGCGAGGACTGAGGACTCCGGCTGAGCGAGCGGTTTCCGGATTTGTTTCGGTCGCGGCCTTCAGTTACTAATGTTGATCGAAGGTTCCAGTAGAGTGAAGTACCTGGAGGATCTGGCTGGCTTCGAACGCGGTGCCGGGGAGCAACACGATGGGCGCGGCCACCCGCCCGGCCTCCACGCACACCATGTTGGGGAACTCGTCGTCACCGAAGTCCGGGATCTCCTTCGCGTACTCCGACCACGGGTTCCAGATCACTTTAACATAGGTTAAATATATAAAAAATACATAACATAGGTTTTCGGTAGGCAGCGGCTTGGCTCTGTCCCTGGCATTGCTGAAGTTCATGGGCAACGGTAACCACTCACCATCAGGTGGGCCGTATGCTCGTCTGCCTACAAGGGCAATAAAAAAAATTTCAAAGTATTTATCCCCTACTGCCATACCATCAGATATACAAAGATATTTGTTGAGTTCGAAGCACGCCAGGGAAGATGCGACCAACTTGAATAATGTTACGCCTGTAATAGTAACGCCATCTATCGCCGAATAGCCGAACGAATATCGGAGGCACTAGTAAAATGGACAAGTACAACGACATCTATTGTCAAATAGCGGAAACACACATCAAAAACACTCGACTTGTGAGGAACGTTCTCCATAATTCTAGGGATGTGGTATCGACTATAAAAGCGATGCAGGGATGGCACGCAGTCAGTCAGTAATCGGAACTACTCGAAGCGAAACAGCAAACGGATCACTTGAAGCGAATTGAAAATTTTAAAGAAAATTTCTAAGTGATAAACACAGTTTTAATTTGTACTTCGGTACAATTTTATTTATCCCGAACCCCATCGCGTAACAATATTTTTTCTACGCAGCTATAGCGTGTTCTAATATTGTGAATCGCGTGAGCGGATACAAATTGGACTTCAATCTCATGTGTCGCAGTGGGACGGCATTCTAGTCGTGACGATTGAGATGTCTATTATGTTTTTACAGCCTGCCTGATTCGTTGGTGTAATTATTAACGCTTCTAAGAGCTGGGTCACGAGTTCGATTCCTACTTCGGGCAGACATTCGTGTGATAAACAGGTTTGACGTCACAGCTGTTACCTGTATCGGGGAAGTTGTACTTCTGTATCCGCATCTTCCGCCCGCTGACAACGTTCGTTATGATGTGCTCCTGCATCGTGTTCTGGTAGATGCGGTCCGTCCACTCGCCGACCGTGACCACCTCGCGGGTCTCCTGGTACACGGCACCTTCCCGCGTCTACGAACAATACGATACGATACGATACATCAAATTACAATCTTGATACTGTCGGATGACATAATGACGAGTACTAATGATGAGTAGTAGAGGGGGAAGAGGTCGACCGAAGAAGACATGGATGGAGTGTGTGAATGACGATATGAGATAGAGACAGGAGTGAGTGTTGAGATGACGCCTGATATAACAGAATGGAAAAGAAAAATTAGCTGTGCCGACCCCACCTAGTGAGATAATAATATGGCGAAAAAGAAGACTAGTAGTAAATACGAATATAATTAATTTAAATTATAAGTTTGAACATTATTAAGGGTCTATTGTCAAAGTCTATCATAAATCTCTTTTAAGAAATTTAAATCAAATTTTAATTATTTAATAAAACCACATTCTTCTTCTTCATCGTTCCCTCACTACTAAGGATCACGACCACATATGACTTTCATCCATAGCGTTCCGTCATGGGTGGCTTTAAAAAAACTATAAAACCCTCATACACTGACCTTGTCAATGAACATGCAGCCGTGCATGCCGGTGATCTGACAGCGGCGCACGTCCGGCACCTTGAAGTAAGTGTGGAGCAGCAACTGACAGCTAAACGTCAGCTCCTTGCTCGGGTTGTACACGCCGATGTTGAAGTGGAGCTCCTTCTCACGCAAGATCAGCCGGTACGTCAGCCGAAACCTAACCCACGGGACTCTTTAGCTATTGAGCGCTATGTGGCTGCACGAGATAGACGTGTGGACGAGCTCACAGTCCACCTGGTGTTAACTGGTTACTGGAGCCCATAGACATCTACAACGTAAATGCGCCACCCACCCTGAGATATAAGTTCCAAGGACTCAGTATAGTTACAACGGCTACCCCGCCCTTCAAACCGAAACGCATTACTGCTTCACGGCAGAAATAGGTGGGGTGGTGGTACCTACCCGTGCGGACTCCCAACCAGTGAATACGCTAATTATAATTTTGCGGGTTTGATTTTTATTACACGATGTTATTCCTTCACCGTGGAAGTCAATCGTGAACATTTGTTGAGTACGTATTTCATTAGAAAAATTGCTACCCGCCTACGGGATTCGAACATCGGTGCATCGCTACATACCTCTTGGGAGTCCGCACGGGTAGGTACCACCACCCTGCCTATTTCTGCCGTGAAGCAGTATAGCGTTTCGGTTTGAAGGGTGGACCAGACTTTGTAACTATACTGAGACCTTAGAACTTATATCTGAAGGTGGGTGGCGCATTTACGTTGTAGATGTCTATGGGCTCCAGTAACCACTTAACACAAGGTGGGCTGTGAGCTCGTCCACCCATCTAAGCAATAAAAAAAAATACAACCATTACGTATATTTGTGACGCGAAACGGTCATGTAATCCGGTTCGAAGAGCGAGACTGGCGTTATGAATCGACACATCGACCAAACATTTGGTTCATCTGACGGTTAAAAACCGCCTTTGATCACGGATAACAGCTATGGAACAGGCAAACCGCTGCCTTGGACAGAGAAATCCTCAAACCTCATTTGGATTTCCATGGATTCGCTTAACATCGGCTGAACCGTGAACTTTGCCCATATAGAGCAATAAAAAAGACTCGCCAATGTTTCTCATTAATATAACTCCACTCATATATAGTCACATAATTATAGTTTACTGCACATTTTTGAGATTTAAGGACAAAGGTAAGATCTTACACCGAGCGGGCATAATTGCTCGTAAGGTAGACCGACGATCCACGTGTTGTTGTTTGGACCATGTATATATGCAATCTTATCATGAAAATGTCATTAGCGAGATTCAGGCATCTCTCAAATATCTTGTACTCTATGATGCCGTTTTTTTATTGTTTAGATGTGTAGACGAGCTCACAGCCCACCGGGTTGTTAATTGGTTACTGGAGCCCATAGGCATCTACAACGTAAATGCGCTGCTCAACTTGAGTTATAAGTTCTAAGGTCTCAGTACAGTTAAAACGGCTGCCCCACCCTTCAAACCGAATTACTGCTTCACGGCAGAAATAGGCACAGTGGTGGTATCTATCCGTGCGGACTCACAAGAGGTCCTACCACCAGTAAATTACTGCTACCCGCTACACATCAGTTTACATTGAATTTTATCGTTTACTTATTCAAAGAATTCCACGGTAAACCCTTGATCAGCACCGCTATAATTAATACGTATTGAAGACGTAATCGACTCACTGAAAGTGCCACATCGACCTGGTGAACTCATCGTCCATAAGGCTGAAGACAGCTTCCACGTCGCCGCTGGGCAGTCGCTCGGGCATCTTCTCGACGTGCCAGCGGGCCACCCGCGCGAAGCCGTGCTGAGGTCCGAAGGCCCATTGCCCGAATTGAGCTGCAATAATTACATAATTATGACTATTGCTTAGATGGGTGGACGAGCTCACAACCCACCTGGGGTTGTGAGCTCGTCCACCCATCTAAGCATCTAAGCATGTTAAGTGGTTACTGGAGCCCATAGACATCTAACTAACAAACAACAACTAACAATTACGCCACGGTAACTGATCCCGTGATAAGTTCCTAAAGAACTTGTGTTACAGGTACCAGATAACGGAAATAAATGTAAGATTTTTATTATACACATACATATATTTAATATACATCCATAACCCTGGAAAAGACATTTATATTTATCATACAAATATCTTCCCTTGGCGGGATTCGAACCCGCGACCCCCTTGTGTAGTGACCATGTCACTTACCACTACACCAGACAGCCTACAGCGTAAATGCGCCACCCACCTTGAGATATAAGTTCTAAGGTCTCAGTATAGTTACAACGGCTGCCCCACCCTTCAAACGGAAACGCATTACTGCTTCACGGCAGAAATAGGCAAGGCGGTGGTACCTACCCGTCCGGACTCACAAGAGGTCCTACCACCAGTAATTACGCAAATTATAATTTTGCGGGTTTGATTTTTATTACACGATGTTATTCCTTCACCGTAGAAGTCAATCGTGAACATTTGTTAAGTACGTATTTCATTAGAAAAATTGGTACCCGTCTCCTGGATTCGAAAATCGGTGCATCGATAGACACGAAAGCACCGGACGTCTTATCCTTTAGGCCACGAGGACCTCAAAGTTGACTGACTTTTAATGAGATTTTTTATTACATAATATACTTAAGACGAACTCAGACGTCATAACGTAAATGACATAACACGCCTTCAGACATGAGGTCGAAGTCTCAATTGTATTGCGTAACAGCTGCCTTAAAATCGAAATGGCTTCTTCGCGGCGGATATAGACGGGACGTTAGTATGTAATCAGTCAAAATATGCCGCGATCATCATCATCCCACAGTGGTCCACTACTGGACATAGGTCTGTCCCAATTTACACCACTGAAACCGATATTTGGTTCTCCTCGTTCATCACTTACCATCCAACCTTCCTAAGTCAACGCTCCACCAGTAAAATATAAGTCTAATTTATATACGTATTTTAACGGGTTACATATTTATCGTCATAGAGGTTAATTTATTGTATCGACCCCCACAGAACAAGTTTATCTAGCGTGAAGAGTCACAAAATTGCATTATTTTTTGATTAATTAATGGCTTGTAAAAAATATTATAACTATTGTTTTAATTGACCTACATCAGGAGGCGAACCGGCGATCCACTCGGTTAACTGCTACCAGAGCGCAAAAACCTTAAACTATAGAGTTAATGGTTTATGTCAGTTCTATCAAATAATTTATCTGCGGATAACACAGATAGATGCTTCTCGGTGGCTTTATCAATTTTATTGTCTTCAAGCAATAGGGATGATGTGAGTAAATTATATGTGTTAATACTCTCTACCCTTGTACTGCCTTATAGAAGCAAGCGGTAGGGCGCGAGAGAAAACGCTCTTCTCTGGAAACGAAGTATGCGCAAGCGGAGACAGGAGATCTCTAAATGATCTCTTACTAGACCTAGAAAAACCCTTAAGTCTTGCCACGAAGCAATTTAAGGTACTTAATAGTCATCATTCTTATTCAAGTGGAATTTCCACATAAAACTACAAAGTTTAAGGTGGTGGAACCGTGAGATCTAATAACCGGTTTTTGTTTACTTATCTGCCATCAGCCTCGAGGGACCATTCTGACTCAACTTTACTGGTGCTCTAGATCACAGGGCTCAGCCTGAGCGAACTTGCTGACATAATAAGTGGTAGCAAGAACAGTGGTTAACTCGTCTCAGAATGCAATAAAAATAATATAAGTTATAAAAATTCCCATATCGCACCTTTTTTTTAATACGCTTTTATTGGCTTCAGACGTATGTGTATGTATGTTTGAGAAAAAAATATTTTATTGTAAAAAAGCGTGGGGTGCTTTTCAGGATATTATCAAAATAACCCTTCTACTCATATCTGTTCAAAAAATATTTATAACTACTGATACCATGCACCCCACGGTTTTTTTTACAATAAAATCGTTTTTCTTACACTATTTTTAATTTCATATTTATTAAAATTTATTTTCTATTTTTTTGTTGGATTTTCTATAAAAGCGTATTTCGTTAGTTTTTGAAACTATTATTTATTTAATTGTTATATTAGCATATCAGAATACTTGTATGTATATAAATTATTGGTACTTACGAAAAACGAATGGTATACCGCCTCGTATTGCCCTCTTGCCGTCGAAAACGGCTTGTTTGCTGCGAACAAAAAAAAGAAATCTTTTTTTATAAAATAGACACTATTTACAGTTTGGCTATAAATAACATTTTGTTCTGTTTGTTGTTCGCGAGAAAATACCGATTCATAGAATTTCGCTCGAAATTTTACGTCTTATTTAATAAAAGCAGTGAACGTTTTTGTGAACGACGCGTGTAATTTTGCTTTCAATGACAAGGGGTATCAAAGTAAAATTTCTTTTATACGTGCAGAATTATAATCGTTCGAAAAAAACTAAAAACAAATTATGTATATTTAAAATTAAAAAAACCATAAAATCTATGTTTACATCGCATAAATATTCATATACAATGAGGACACGACTTATTATCTCTTTTTTTTAAACTTAATTAGTTCCAGACGAGCGACTCAAAATAATACTCAAGTAATCATCGTGTAGCAATTTAAAACTGTGATCCGAATATGGGAATCGAGCATTACTGACGCACGGTGCACGTTTTAAACGCATTACAGACCCATTCAGTGTGCTTAGTGCGAATTTCATTCCCGATCCTGCTGACCGAATGGTAAACAGTCGGCGTCGCCCAAAACATGTCATTTCGGATCCTCCCGATCCACTAACGGTGCTTTTAGGTACCCCAAGCACCGGTCATCGTTCTCGTGGAACCCGTCGCTTGTGACGAAGGGCTCGACGAGTAAATTAACCCACAGACACAGCCCACTGAGTTTCTAGCCGTATCTTCTCCGGCTAGAAACTCAGTGGGCTGTGTCTGTGGTACCGATCCGGTGGTAGATTCTGCGAAGCACGGCTCTTGCTAGGGTCGTGTTAGCAACAACGTCAGGTTTGAGTTCCGTGAGCTCACCTACTCGCCCGGTTACGCTGAAATGGTCTCTCAAGACCATCAACTTAGGTAAGAAAAACAAAATGTGCGAGTTTTTTAACGTTCTCGATAGCGTAAAAGTCAAATTTGTGTATGCAGTTGGAACACTGCCCCTAGCGGCAAACGTAAGTAAACATTCCAACTCCATACAAAATTGAGTTAACTTTTACGCTATCGAGAACGTTAAAAACTCGCACTAAGCAAACAGTAGGCTATTACAAAACAAAACGTAGATAATTTAGACGCAAACCGCGATAGTTAAACGGACCGCTCGCTGATCGAGCCATTACAGCTGCAGCTCACGTTTCAGACATGATCAATTTTAGCGGTTGCATTCCAGAAGCGACGAGCGACGATGCAAAAAGCACCCTTATATTATAAATGCATCGGTGGACAGGTCGGCCGAGACAAAAACGGAGTCCGCCCGAGCGACGTATAAATTATTTATGCCATTTTTAGCATTTCGGAGCTGGTGAAACGGCCTGACACCGTCGATGACGGTGCGCACTCACAGGCATGTCATCCGAGACGACAAATCGAGCCTACTTCGATTCGTCAGATCGTCACGAATATCAATTAAATTGTATACCAAAGCAGCGACGATTTTTATCGATTTTGTTCTTAAAAGAGTTTGAGTTTATTCATTAGATACGATACGATCTTTTAATTTAATCTATACTAATATATAAATCTACAGTGGTTTTTACGGATGTTCCGTTATAACTACTGAAACATGCATCCGATTGACTTGAAACTTGGTATCCATGTAGAAAATACATGTACTTAATGGATAGGCTAATATTTATATGAGTGTTGGACTTCCCTACACCAGTTGCGGGGGCGTTAATGATGAGAATCTTTGTGGGGGTGAAAAATAATAATGTTAATTTTAAATGCCCAGTCAAGCGGCGGGTACAGCTAGTTATTAATAATTTGATTCGATTTAGTATCTAAAGTACTCTTGTGGATATTTTAAATATACGTAATGTCATTAACAATTTATTTCAGCTCATGCACATTTAGGTGAAAACATTTTACATGTTTAAGGAATATTTGTAAGAAGACAATGGACAGACTTTGGACTGTAATTCTCTATATCGAAGGGGTGAAAGGCTATTTGGTTTAAGCGACATTTTTGCAAATTTACAGAAGAGTCACTTAATATTTAAGATTTAGAAAAAAAAATTAACAAAAAAGCTCCTTCAGCTATTTCAATGGAATAAACTTAATTGAAGTTCAATTAAGAGCATCGAACTTTTGATGCTAATACCAAATAAGACGCACCTTTAATTACGACGATAAATGTCGCGTATTAAGCGAAACGTCGCTTAAACCAAATACTCTTTCACCCCTCCATATGATTCTAAGTGCTTTAAAGTATTAAAACTTTCTAACATAAAATATCGCAATGGTCGGAGTGTCGGGCAATCCTTTAGACCGCCCCAAAAACTTAAAGCGTGATGCGAACCTGCACTGGTTAATAAATACTATCACCATCTCTATTTCTGCCAAAAATCACTTTTTATTTATTGCTTAGATGGATTGACGAGCTCACAGCCTACCTGATGTAAAGTGGTTACTAGAGCCCATAGACATTTACAACGTAAATGCGCCACTCACGCTGAGATATAAATTCTAAGGTCTCAAGTAGTTACAATGGCTGCCCCACCCTTCAAACCGAAACGCATTACTGCTTCACGGCAGAAATAGGCAGGGTGGTGGTACCTGCCCGTGCGGACTCACAATAGGTCCTACCGCCAGTAAAGGATGGACCACTTTTGGATTTCTACGGTATAAGATCAGTTTAGATGCAGTTTAAGTCTTCAACTATGCGTCTTAGGGCGATCAGCGGTATTTACATCCAGACGTGTATATGTGATCGCTACATCGCTACATCATCGTAAACAAAAATGTACCTAGCTACTGTGGTCACGGTGAAAACAAATATTTCAGGTTCATGGACCAAAATTTTATTATTGAAACTGGATGCTTAGGCGTTGCACCTGAAGGAATTAGATCAGGAAAATCACGATTGACCTAGCGCACAAACAAATAAAATGTGATTAATAATAACCATTGAATTTTCGTTGAAACCTCGTCACAAGCAAGTGAGAAAGAAGGCGGCACCAATTATTTAATTTCATCTGATTATAAATGTTTCTCGTTTAACCAGTCGTACCTACATTATCTATATATTAATACGTGAAGCAAAAACTTTGTATCCCTTTTTACGAAAATTGCGAGGACGGAGGAGTATGAAATTTTCCACACTTATAGAGAATATAGAGAAGAAGCGCACAATGCTAATATTTTTTTAAATAATGCTTATAAGATACATTAAATCAATAAAGCATTACACACACCACATACCATGTATTTGACGCACACACGCATGCATACTATTTATTGTCAAACTTTTGTTCTTGATGTCTGTTGTCAAATTGAGAATAGATTAAATATTGTTTGTCTTTGTTAATATTTTTTATAGTGTAGTCTTGGCGAAAGTACAATCATAATAGTGTACAAACTTACAATTCCAATTAATTATAGTCAAATTTCGACTACTGCGGGACCTCTAGTATGTTCATTATAACGTCACAATATGCTTCTTACAATCCAGTAACAGTCCTGCCATGCATATAACATTGAACATTTTCAAAGCAGTTATCGTAAATTACCAAATACTTACATATGAAAACGTTAATTAAATGATAAATTAATAAAATACCATCTGTGTGAAGTTATTCACTCGGTTTTTATGATCGCCATATTTATAATAGCCCTTCGAGAATGTTAAGAGGGAACCGTTAAGTCGTTCACATAAGGCCGGTATGAACTTATACGAGACAAGGCAAGTTCATAACAATATAATTAGCAAGTCGACAAACAAAGTTGTTAATGAACTTCCGAAGGCTATATTAAATTTTTTCATTTATTACCGAAAGTTTTTAACCAAAATTCAAGAATTCACTCCTTAAATTCTACCTTATCTGCATCTAGACTTGACCATGTCTTCTAGTGAACATATCGATTGAGTTTAAGCTTCATTTAGTTAGGAAATGAATTGTCTAAATAAACATCGATGCACCTAAAACTCTAGTCTCGATGTTCTGAAATAATTAGCACTGTGACGGCTAGGTACGCTTTTTTATAAATCTCTTAAACAAAAGGCAGCATCCTTCGTAAGAGAGGCTTCAAAAAAGACATTAACATAATCACTTCCATGGTATTACAGGAACTATTTTGACGTAACAGATTTCGTGTTATTTACTGGTGGTAGGACCTCTTGTGAGTCCGCACGGGTAGGTACCACCACCCCGCCTATTTCTGCCGTGAAGCAGTAATGCGCTTCGGTTTGAAGGGTAGGGAAGCCGTTGTAACTATAATTGCGACCTTAGAACTTATATGTCGAGATGGTGGCGCATTTACGTTGTAGATGTCTATGGGCTCCAGTAACCACTTAACACCAGGTGGGCTGTGAGCTCGTCCACCCATCTAAGCAATAAAAAAATAAAAAGATATAAATTCGTATTAGAAAATCGTATTAGATTTCCACGAATCGGGTTAGGGGTCTAGATAAAACTTTTAATTGGAGATTCCGGATGAAATACCGCGATGAGTCGTCGTCGGCTTCGATAAATTCCCGCCTTTCGAAGCGGTCCAGTTTTTACCAGCTCGCAAACTTGTTCTCCCTCTCTCGCTGTCTTTTAGCCAGTTAAATAGCTATAATAAATATGCCATAGAGTTGCCAATTGCTTTATCTCCGAAGTGCGCTTATCGGGAACAGACTTTCAGTAATATCACAATGAATAACCAATTTGGGGTGTGATAATTTTATGAAATCTATATTGCGTATTTACTTTAGAAGGGTTTTATTTTTTATATCTATCATTTAGACACGCATTTTTTAAAACTATATTATCATCTGCAGTTTAGATCACATAGGAATATCCATGTCATACGCTTTCTCTTAATGCGGAATGTTTTTCTTTTTCGAAATTTACCATTAAACAACTCTGTGACCAAACTATTTGTTTGTTCGCTTTGGAAAATTTGTTCGACAATAATAATAATAATATTTATTCAAGCCTCTTAAAATGCAAACACGTACAAGAATTCTTAACACTAGTATAATAATATACATGGCTTTTTTATGAGGTATACAATAACAAAATTCCCTGACTTTTATGCTAGGAAAACCTGTGTTACAAAAGTCAGAACCTTAAAAAACTAGTAACTGTAAAGTGTTTACATTTATTTCAATTAATTTAAGAACAAAGTTACTTCATGAGATGTATTTGCTTTTCGCAGCAAGCTTTCGTTGTCATTGTTCTCGACTTTCAAACGACTATTGATTAAATATGTTCCAATCACGATTCTCAACATTGTTGTAGGAAAAATTCTCGTGTGATGCTACATTCCGTATATAGTCTCGCGATACCCTGCTACCGCATAGGTAATTGAACAATAAAGATATTATAATTGGATTTAAGTAACATTACTCTATACGCCCGAGGCAAACAGTTGCGCTTCTGAACCTTTAATATCGATATTGCGCGCTTAATAATGCTCCGCGTCCGTATTACCGTAATGACGAAAATTATACATACCTGCAAATTAAATCAACAATGTAAACATAAATATAAAATTCGAAATGAACTCATTATGAAGTTTTATCAATAAACAAAAATAGATTATAAATATAAATATAAATATAAATAAATATAAATATTTACTAACAATCACGCCACGTTAACTGGTCCCGTGCTAAGTTCGTAAAGAACTTGTGTTACAGGTACCAGATAACGGAAATAAATATAATATTTTTATTATACACATACACATATTTAATATACACCCATAACCCTGGAAAGACATTTATATTTAGCATACAAATATCTTCCCTTGGCGGGATTCGAACCCGCGACCCCCTTGTGTAGTGACCATGTCACTTACCACTACACCAGACGGCCGTTTATGTTATGTTATGATGATAATAAATTTATAATATAAACAGGTACTAGTTCCTACAATGACATCTCCGTTCGCCATTATAACTTCTAAAAAATCCCTTAATATTTTTTAAATATTTTATATGCGTAAAACAGTCATGACAAAAAGCGTAATATAAGCAAGTTCCCGCGTTAATGATTCGCAGCGTGTAACTGTGACATATTAAGAAAAGTCTTCTAAACTGGTTCTCAGCAAAAACTGCAATGGATAAATGAAACAGCCGCGTTTCAACAAATTAAAGGTCGCATACGAAGCAACACAATATCCAGTGTTCGGTGCAATTAGATCTTTTAGATCGAGCCCCGGGACCGGCTGTGGATATCATTAACCGGGTAGAACCGGTAATATAATATAAAAAACCTTAAAACTCACATTTTCCAAAGTTCTTTATTACGACGACCAACTAGCTCCTGTTTAATAACCAGTATTTAAACACACTATCGCCGCTATCAATTTTAAGTGACGTCGTTAATGTTATTGCATTGAAATTTTACTCGGGTAATTTTATTATCGATCGATTCAATATATTATATTGTGCTTGTACATAAAACATGAAATGTGCCCACGTTTATACTTCGCCAGTTTACCCTAGCATTAGTTAAATTCGCCAACGCAACGCAAGATTACTGTGGACCTCTAAACCGTATAATTTATTTCTCAGTAGCCTTAATCTCGCGACGCCAGTGTTCGAGCAAAAACCATCTATTCTAACACAACAGACGGCTTTAGGCTTTCACGAGATATTTCATTAAGATAATAATTATTGATTAAATAAATACTGGCTAATATTTTATTGCGTACATAGTAATCGTGCAATATTATAATAGTATCTTATTAATTTTTGTAATGATTTTATTTCGAAAGAAAACAGGTTTTTTCCAAAACTTTCTTTAGCTTACCACATACTTTATTATTAAGTGGTTAAGGAACATATTCAATCAGGTATAACTCGCCGAACGACCATGGAATGCTTTAAAGTTTCGCTTCAACGATAGGACATTGCCACCCACCCGTGCAAGCACGCCCTAATATATCCTACTGTTAAGAGATTGGAAATAAGGAATCAGGTAGAAGATTTGGTGAGATTACTAGCACGGATGAGATAATGATAAGAATTTTAGGTAGTTGTATTAGCTCGAGCCA
Source organism: Bombyx mori (assembly GCF_030269925.1). Taxonomy (NCBI): domain Eukaryota; kingdom Metazoa; phylum Arthropoda; class Insecta; order Lepidoptera; family Bombycidae; genus Bombyx; species Bombyx mori. The sequence goes on from NC_085111.1 coordinate 15,446,234, forward strand.
AAATTCAATAAATTGGGCTAATTACCGTTAATCGCCTTAAAGAGGTTGTAGAAATAACAATCGACGTTGTGTTCATAGTGATATTAGAACCCGTGCAGTGAACATGAGCGAATCATCACCTTATTTAAGGTTAAGTTTCAATTCAACACACCACAACACTTTTATTGCGGAAATAATACTTCCATCCCAGGAATCGTACCATAAGTTGTGTTTTGCGTTTTGCGGCTGAAACGTGATATCGTATACCGACCGAAGAACTCTCAATAGAAAATATTTTTATTAATAATTATCAGACTATTTATTGCATATTTCTGCCGTGAAGCAGTAATGCGTTTCGGTTTGAAGGATGGGGCAGTCGCTGTAACTATACTGAGACCTTAGAACTCATATCTCAAGGTGGGTGGCGGAATTTAGGTTGTAAATGTCTATGGGCTCCGGTAACCACTTAACATCAGGTGGGCCGTGAGCTCGTTCACCCACCTAAGCAATAGAAATACTTTAAAAGACCCGTTTACGTTTACCGCACTCGGTAACAGACTTCTTCTTCTGTTACTTCTAAAAGACCTAAAATTGCCTAACGTAGTAGCAACGGCTATGTCAAAACCCATTAATTTGTTTATCACGGAGATAAAAGATTTAGTCAAAGTGTTCTAGGAGTACGTTTACAGCATCAATCGTTCAAGCCTTGGAGCTTACGAGTAGTAACCTTGCACGAAGCAGGGTCGGGAAAGTGTTTTTTGCCGGAACAAGCGTAGGCCGGGCTCGCTGAGGCGCACGTGCCCACTAAACACGAGCTGGTGTTCGGATACATAATCTAACCAAATGATTCATAGACTAAGGTTTTTTACTATTACACCGTATAGGTACTTAAGTTGGTTATGATAGTAATGTTGCGTTATATGAATAAATTTCAAATGGATTTCTACAATTTAAAAAAAGTTATATTTGGTAATAAATTATGATTGATAACACATTTACTACCCATGGAGACTTAACAGATATTTAATTAGCTGAATTGGACTGATAGACAATATCTAACAAAATTTCAATTGATTTATTTTAATAGTTATTTAGTAGTAGTTATAATAGTTTAATAGCTAACATTCCACCAAAACGAATTTCAATTAAATTAAGGTTTTTTTTTTATTGCCATTGTAGGCAGACGGGCATACGGCCCACCTGATGGTGAGTGGTTACCGTCGCCCATGGACTTCAGCAATGCCAGGGGCAGAGCCAAGCCGCTGCCTACCGTTTAATACTCTCCACAAGCCTCGTTTAAAGAAGGACATGTCATAGCGCTCGGGAAACACCGTGGAGGGGAGCTCATTCCATAGCCGGATGGTACGTGGCAAAAAAGACCTCTGGAAACGCACTGTGGATGACCGCAGTGGCTCCAGGTAGTATGGATGAACTCTACTCCGGTGGCGGGCGGTGCGATGGTAAAAACGAGATGCCGGTATGATCTCGAACAATTCCTCAGAGCACTCCCCATAGTTAATGTACATCTCACCAGCCAACCTGGTGTTACCACCGGAGCCCATGGAACACGAAAGCCGCCGAATATTGAGGAATGCATGACGGCTTCCCAGTAGAAATAATATGGTATTATAGTATCTATCTATGGGATCTTACAATAAATAATCTGTCACCAGAAATAACGCACTTGTATAATTTTTGACGGGTTTGATTTTTACTACACGGTCTTATTCCATTATCGCGATGCCTTCGGATCTGCTGTCGGTTCTTCTAGGTTGTCGACAACGACGAAGAGTTCGACGTGCGAACTAACCAATAATTACAACCCACCGAGTTTTTGGCCGGATTTTTTCAGTGGGTCGCAATTCCGATCCGGTGGTAGATTCAGCGAAGCACAGATCCTGATAAGGCCAACGTTAGCAATTCTCTTATGTTGAGTCCGTGAGCCCACCTACCGATTTGTGAGCAGTTGGAAGAGCCCCTTATGCTACCAATGATGAGGTAGAGAAAAAAATCGCGGTAAACATTCGTGAACACGTACGTACGTATTTCTTTTGAATTTTTTTACCTTCCTGCCGGATTTAAACACCCGCATGCATCGCTCGATACAAATAAACTGGGCCTCTTATCCTTTACCTATCATAAAATATCTGTTTATGAGACTGCTTATGCACTTGTTCTTTAAATTTTACAGCTTTTGTAAGTCATCGTGGTCTAAAGGATAAGACGCCCGGTGCATTCGTATCGAACGACGTAACGGTGTTCAAATCCCGCAGACAGGTACCAATTTTTCTAATGAAATACGTACTTAACAAATGTCCGTGATTGACTTCCACTGTGAAGTGTTAACGTCGTGTAATAAAAATGAAACCAGAAAAATTTTAATTTGCGTAATTACTGGCGGTAGGACCTCTTGTGAGTCCGCTCGGGTAGGTACCACCACCCTGCCTATTTCTGCCGTGAAGCAGTACTGCGTTTCGTTTTGAAGGGCGGGGCAGCCGTTGTACTGTAAGCACTGATACCTTAGAACTCATGTCGCAAGGTGGGTGGCGGCATTTACGTTGTAGTCGTCTACGGGCTAACTACTTAACACCAGATGGGCTATGAGTTTGTCCACCCATCTAAGCATTTTTTTAAAAATTATAAGCGTATCTAACTCATCCAGAAATGCATTGTAAAAATTATCATTAAAGATTTTGATTAAAACGTAAAATACATCGTGATTAGTAATTAAAAGTTATTAAGCATCATTATGTAATGCTCTAAGCTGTGTAAAATTTTTCCATTGATTAATTACCATCGAGGTAGGTACACACAATACTTCCTAGTGAGTTAACATTAAGATACACGATATTACTGTACACACTACATACACATACACTTTTTTTTTTGGTACTCTAACATAGCAACGAGTAATTTGTTCTTACGTGTTTTTAATTTAACGATTACAATCAATTACTTATATTTGACCTTAAGTTTTGAATCAAAAATTCAACGAACGTTCCGAGTTACTACATACATACTTCTGTTGCTTATGTTTTTTATGTTCTAATTTTAGTCTATACTAATATTATAAAGAGGAAAGATTTGTTTGTTTGTTTGTTTCGAATAGGCTCCGAAACTACTGGACCGATTTGAAAAATTCTTTTTCCATTAGAAGCCGACATTGTCCCTGATGAACATAGGCTACTTTTTTTAATTTTTTATTTATTTATTTTTTTGGTTTCTTGTGTGTTATAATGTTTCCGAAGCGAAGCGAGGGCGGGTCACTAGTATTCTTTATATTTGGTGGGCCAGCCGTTGTAACTATACCTGAGACCTTAGAACTTATATCTCGAGGTGAGTGGCGCATTTACGTTGTAGATGTCTATGGGCTCCAGTAACCACTTAACAACAGGTGGGCTGTGAGCTCGTTCACCCTTCTAAGCAATAAAAAAATATTGTTTGGTATTGCTTATGATTTAATCGGAACATGTGGCATTGAATTTAATATGATAACATTAACAACCAATGCAAAGTAGCACAGTCGCACACAATTTCTTCTACCAACTGTACACCTGATGGTAGTGTACCCCATAGATACAGTTCACTGAGTTTCTCGCCCGATCTTCTCAATGGGTTGCGATTCCTATCCGGTGGTAGATTCTACGAAGCACTTGCTAGGGCTAGTATTAGAAGCTAGTATAACCGCTTAAGCTACCAGCGAATATTCCTATATACTAGTGACTATTCTATACCTATGTATGTTTTATAGGCAATTGAAAGAAAAATTTTCTTCGGTTTTAGCGAGTCGTAAATATTACCTAATTATTACGTAAGAGTAATTGAAGCTCAGACAAAATAAGAACATCAACAATAAAAAAAACAAACTCAAACAGAGGATGTCTTAGTTACAATAAGGAAACTTAAATGGAAGTGGACGGGGCATACTATAAGAGGACAGGAGAAATGGTGTAAAACTATAATGTACTGGTATCCGAGAGACAGAAAAAGATGTCTTCATGGAAGACCGCCCACGTCCACCCTATCCCCAAGAAGGGTGACCGGTCGGACCCATCGAGTTATAGGCCTATCGCGATAACTTCCTTGCTTTCCAAGGTGATGGAGCGAATAATAAATATACAACTCCTGAAGTATCTGGAGGATCGCCAGCTGATCAGTGACCGACAGTACGGTTTCCGTCACGGTCGCTCAGCTGGCGATCTTCTTGTATACCTTACTCACAGGTGGGCTGAAGCCTTGGAGAGCAAGGGCGAGGCTCTTGCTGTGAGCCTTGATATCGCGAAGGCCTTCGACAGGGTCTGGCATAGGGCACTTCTATCGAAGTTACCATCTTACGGAATCCCCGAGGGTCTCTGCAAGTGGATCGCTAGCTTTTTGGATGGGCGAAGCATCACGGTCGTTGTAGACGGTGACTGCTCTGATACCATGACCATTAACGCTGGCGTTCCACAAGGTTCGGTGCTCTCCCCCACGCTTTTCATCCTGTATATCAATGACATATGCTGTCTATTGATGGCATGCATGCGGATGACAGCACGGGGGATGCGCGATATATCGGCCATCAGAGTCTCTCTCGGAGCGTGGTGCAAGAGAAACGATCAAAACTTGTGTCTGAAGTGGAGAACTCTCTGGGGCGAGTCTCCGAATGAGGTGAATTGAACTTGGTTCAATTCAACCCGACAGACACAAGTTTGCGCGTTCACTGCGAAGAAGGACCCCTTTGTCATGGCGCCGCAATTCCAAGGAGTATCCCTGCAAACTTCCGGGAGTATCGGGATACTTGGGGTCGACATTTCGAGCGATGTCCAATTTCGGAGTCATTTGGAAGGCAAAGCCAAGTTGGCGTCTAAAATGCTGGGAGTCGTCAACAGAGCGAAGCGGTACTTCACGCCTGGACAAAGACTTTTGCTCTATAAAGCACAAGTCCGGCCTCGTGTGGAGTACTGCTCCCATCTCTGGGACGGGGCTCCCAAATATCAGCTTCTTCTATTTGACTCCATATAGAAGAGAGCCGTTCGGATTGTCGATAATCCCATTCTCACGGATCGCTTGGAGGAGCCTCTGGGTCTGCGGAGGGACTTCGGTTCTCTATGTATTTTGTACCGCATGTTCCATGGGGAGTGCTCTGAGGAATTGTTCGAGATGATACCAACGTCTCGTTTTTACCATCGCACCGCCCGCCACCGGAGTAGAGTTCATCCATACTACCTGGAGCCACTGCGGTCATCCACAATGCGTTTTCAGAGATCTTTTTTGCCACGTACCATCCGGCTATGGAATGAGCTCCCCTCCACGGTGTTTCCCGAACGCTATGACACGTCCTTCTTCAAACGAGGCTTGTGGAGAGTATTGAGCAGTAGGCAGCGGCTTGGCTCTGCTCCTGGCATTGCTGAAGTCCATGGGCGACGGTAACCACTTACCATCCGGTGGGCCGTACGCTCGTCTGCCTACAAAGGCAATAAAAAAAAAAAGAAAAAAAAGAAACCGAGGTAGACCATTTAGGAGATGGGTGGACGACATTAAGGCAGTTGCGGGAAGCACATGGACCAGAACAGCTGAAAATAGAAGCTTATGGAGGCAGTTGGAGGAGGCCTATGTCTATAATAGACAAACAGACAAAAACTTATAATAACATAGGTAAAAAAAAAAACTTCCATAAAAATTTAATTAATATTAATACCACTACTTACTTAAAACATAGTAAAATAAACATCAGAGGTGTCAAGGGACACCCGGATGGAACGAAGTTCCTTTCGATTAATTAGTGAAGGAATTGTAATTTTTTTTTTAAGTTATAATAATAAATTACGGCATTATGAAGAAAAAAAACAATACTATGAACTAAATTACTATTGTTGAAACGCTATCTCGAGAAACTGTACTCATTACGCGGACCAATCGGATACGAGCAATGTCACGCGATAAGCGCCTACACGTTGATTGGTCAGAATGACGGATCTAAAAAGTGTCGTGACAACTTTTCGTAAGAATTTATAGCAAAAAGTGTCGTGACAACTTTTCGTAAGAATTTTTTCCGTCTAGCCCCCTTTCACAACGCGCGATAAGGAACTTCAATCCAAAAAAAAAAAAAAAAATTATAATTGTATATGTAAAAAAAAAAGGATTTGTCTGAATAAAGGCTATATTATTATTATTATTATTATTATTATATAATTGAAGCTACTTTTACGGTTTTTTCTACTTAATTAAAACACAATTAAAAGTACTTTTCAAATACCGAAAAGATACAATTTTTTACAATCATTTACCACTACCAAGCGCACAATAATTTATCTGTTCAATTCCTGTTGTTGCACGAAACAATGGCATTACAAAGACAAAACGTCAGGGTCCAAGCAACACGGACACGTACCGAAACTTCTTCACCTCAACGACAGGGGTCAGACCGACTGTAAATAGCTCCAGCAGATGCTCCTGACAGCCGATTAATAAGACGGGACTCCGCCCCGGCAGCGGTCCGGGCCACAGGAACGACAATTCACAAACATCCCGACAGATAAGCCGATTACACGAAATCTGCGAGAGCCGCTCCGAATATTAGAGATAAATGCGAATGATGCTAATTTCGGGTGGAAACTGTGTCACAAATTAACGACAGGGGCGTTATAGCTGGGTTTCTTTTTCGATCTTTAACATTACTACAGATAATTTTTTTAGAGAGAGAGAATACACTTTATTGCACACTAAAACACAATTTACATTCAAGAACAGTCAAAAGGCAAATAGATTTGTACAATAGGCGGTCTTATCGCTAAAAGGGATCTCTTCCAGAAAACCGATTAATTTAATTTTATATAAAAAAAAAACAGAAAATTTTCAAATTATCAAATTGTTAATTACAAATGACTGGTTTATCGTGAGGAATCATGATAAACCAGAGAATCCATGAACGATAATCAAATATACATTATACGTTGCAATTCCATATCAGTCAACGAAAAAGTTACACAGACAAAAAAACGACGAATCTCGAAGACAGCTCGGTGAATCAATACACGGCCATATTTAGACGCAGCCCGTACCCGAATATCGAGTCACGAACAATATCAGCTGTTACAAGTGTGTATTAGACGATAGATCATACACGATCCGACCATTTAAGGCAGCACGAGACATATTCCGGTGATGTCATACAAGATACTCGCAGACGACCGGGCAGCAACAACACACTTAACCTAATCCGATACATACTTGACCAAGATACTAATTCCTAACATTCTAAACTACTTAGAAATACAATGCTTATAGCCACCAATAGATAAGTTCAATTAATCTACTTATATTCCATAGCTATCAAATTCCAGATATTGCGATGTGTCGATGTTGAAATCAAACTTTGTTTTTGCCCTTAAAGACAGACGAGCATACGGCCCTTCTGATGTAGAGTAATAACCGTCGCCCATGGACGTCAGCAATGCCAGGGGCAGCGTCAACGTGCTCCCGTACTTAAGCGCTCTCCACAAGCCTTGTTTGAAGAAAGGTTATTAAACTATTATTAAATAGAACTAATGTTAAAATGTAATGAGTGTCGAATAATCATTGAAGTAAACGAATTTTATCAGCACAATGTGCCGCAGTGTAATCTTTGCTGTCTCATACTAATGACAGCACCAATGACTAGGCAATGTTCGGGCCAAGCTAGTTTACATCGACACTATTAGCATTAATAGTAGTAACTATTATATAAATAATAACAACAGATGTACATTAATAGCATAGTAATATCCCATGGTATATAATATTTAAGGTGTTCGTAATAACAGAGTTGAACAAACCTAATCGAGTGCCGTGATAATGCCAACGAAAATAATTATGATCGAGCCGCGAATAAAACGTGGGCCGCGCATTGCCTAGTATCAATCAGAAAATACTATGCGTAAAATTATTAACTTGCAGTCCGAATAAGTTAGGCGAGAACGAAAACTTGTTTTAGACTGTTCAAAACCTTTTTTTCCTACCTATGCTGATAGCCTTGAGAGGCTATTTCAGCTTTACCCTAGCGTGCAGGTGAGCTCTCGGGAATCAAACCGGAAGTGTTGCTAACACTGACCCTAGCAACAGCAGTGCTTCGCAGAATCTAGCACCGGATCGGAAACGCGTCCCACTGAGAAGATCCGGCGAGAAACTCAGCGGGCTATGGGTTAAAATCTTTAAGAACCTTATTCATCACGGGAAATTAGTATACATAAAAATTTTTAAAGACAGGTCAAAGGTCAAGCACGTTTCGTTAAAAAAATACCACGTCTAATTAATATTGTGGCTCGCTCAATTGTGATAAATCATCATCGAAAACGTTAATTACAGTTGCGGTTACGTGGCCACGAATAAATCATATTACAGAAATTTGCAATACCGAAGGATAAACGTACTAAATCATCGAGGAAGTACCAACACTATGAATTTCGAAGGTGGGTGTCGCTGGGATTACTAAATTACATATCGGTCGTCTAAATTATTCCGTACTGGAAATAGCCAAGTGGTACTACTACATTCGTGTTTTGTTTCTCAGCATCTGCACTCTAGACAATCAGTTCGTCGGATGACATCCGAGACGACTAAAAAAAAAATTTACAAAACGCACATGTTCCGAAATGGAGGCATGTGCACTGCATTACACGGAACTATAACGTTCTTATTAATGACAGTTCGGTGTTTGAATATCACGTACCGATTGATTCAAAACGCGTTGAACATTTTGAATGACTTACAAAACATTGAAGTGTAAACGCGTTTAGGTATAATTACGAGTGAGTCGCGGCACCCCAAGCGTTTAAATTGAGATTTGTTAAGAGAGTGGAAGGCGGGAGATAATATGACGGTAACGGAGCGGGCTTTACTATTCAACGGAGTCAATGGCGTGTGACCGACGGCTGCGGAGAGGTCGCCGGGCGCTGGCTGGGTGACGCTGACATTCTTTACCCACGTCTTGTTTCATTTTTACTTTTTTGTTGTATTAACGCTAGTAGTTGTCGAGCACGTCTACTGCTACTGTTACTAGCCGCCGGGTTTCCAAATTATTTAACTGAATTAAGATTTGGTTATTATTAAAACCTATTTCTATTTATTCAACACGCTTAATCTAATCTGCTTACATCATCATATTTTGTAACGTGTTCAAATACAGCAAAACTTCGCTCTGAACGAAACTTTCGGCGTATTCTTCACAAGACTCATCAATCTCAACAAAGTAGTGCGATAAGCTTGTTTTAGCCATCGTTAATCCACGAAGCTCGAGATAAAATAAAGCTAGAGCTCATTGGAGTGTAATCTCTTAATCATTTCGATTTATGTTAGCCTGTGCATCAGAAGTAGAATACAATTATCTGAACATTAACAGCCGAAGGGCAAGCGGTTGTCAGGGGCCCATTTGTCATCGCTGCCGGCGGGAGGGGGTAGGAAGAAAGTGGTGGCTACTGCAGACGAGACCACAAAAACACGACGCAGGGAACAGGGCGGGTCCCGAGCCACCGCACTAAGCACTCGGCTACAGCAGGGTTGTACCCTACAGCGTTGCCAGGACTGTTTAATGGCCACTATTGTTTTGTACATTGTTGCCTTTTGTAATGTCCGAAGTTTACGACGTAGTGGATTGATATATTTACGTTCATTGTTAAAACTGTAAATGTCTTTAAATCGAAAGAAAACGGATAGGAATTTCCTATAAGAAATCGAAAAATACCGTATTAATATTATACATGGTTTCGGAGAATGGCTTGTTAGAGAAAGCTATAGTAATCGGCAAACTTCTTGAGCAAATGACCTTGACTGCGCAGAACCGAATTTTAGATCACTTTGGTGGTGAGGGTGAGGCGCGACGGCAGGGGAAATCGTATCGAGCGCGTTATTGGTAGATCAGTCGAACCTTGCGTCCCGCACCGCGCCCTCATTCCGCTTGCTCCCAAAAGTACGCTTGCGTACAGTGGAAAGTCTATCGTTATTAATCGTTAAGTTATTTGTTATAATTGCTTGTGGACTTTGTTGCCATTGCTATTTGTTGAGTGTTTGTTGATTTTTTATAAAACATACACTATGCCGTGACAAACTCTTGTAGTACTTAAAAGAAAGGGTAGAAAAATTGTGTACGACGTATATTGCTTCATTATAAAACAGGGGAAGAATGATATGGAAAAATTAAAACAGACTTCGGAAGCAACAAAAACATCAGTGAGTACTGTTAGGTGCATTATTAACGAAGCTAAAGGCTCTGGCTTGCTCGCCGTGTTGCGGACTCCGGGTAAGAAAAGATCAGGGAAGAAGAAAGTTACCGGAATGGATAGTTTCGTTCAATCTGTAATAAAAAGATGTAATCATAATAACTACATAACAAGCAGCGAAACTCCGTACCGTAGAAAGGCTTCGAAAAATTTAAAGAAGATATAAATTTTAATGGCTCGGAATGAAGCTTACGACGAATTATGAAAGAGCTAGGCTTCAGATGGAAAAAAAGAACAGAAAATAATCGGAAGCTGGTAAATGAAAAAAGTAACATTCGATTACTACGAATCGAATATCTTCAAAAAATTATTAATTACAGACAAAAAAGAAGACCGAATCGACCGAGTTGTAAACTACGCCGATGAGCCCTATGTCGACTTATCACGATGATAGCGACTCGGGTGATGAAAACAGTGATGATGATGATGGTCAAGATTATGATAACGAAAAAAAAATTACAAATACCAGCTTCGCTTCAACTGAACCAAGACCTGGCAACAGCTCTAGTTTTGACTTAATAGAAGGAATATCTATTTTACCCCAAGATTAAATTATTACAATTATTAACCTATATGTTTTGTTGATATTCTAATAAATATATAAATAAATACATATGTTGATTTTAATAATTTAATAGCATTATGACGCAGAGAAAGTAATGTTTTTGCACGTGAGTGTACCATGCGCAAACTTACCCCCACTACGTCAACAAATGCTCAAGAAGTTTGCCGGTTATTATACTAATGGGAATTTTTTTTTTATAAAGATTTCGGGATTCAATGTGTATTTTTATTTTTATTTTATTTATATATTTTCTTATTTTCGTTCTACCTATCACTTTCTATACCACAGACAGTGTGAAATAAATTGTATTGGATTTTTCTTCTGTCTTAGATTGTAGACTGTTAGGCTACAGTTTACATTAAAGTATTTATTTGGTCGGGATCTAAAAATCCCTCAGTCATAAAAGGGTCAAGCGACCATCTCCACAATGGTGCAAAAACCCCAAGTGTACAAACTATATATTGGATAGAACAGAAGGCGGGTGCCGACCTCTTTTTGCTGTCGACCCGGGACGCACAAACAGGCGACATTATTTAATTTGCAAAGTACTGCGCAAATTACATATTAAATTCCATTAGATATACGCGCAAAAAAGGCTTCAATGTGCATTCCATAATCGCTAAAGTGTTCTTCAAACGTTTGGGGAAATACAGACGCTTTCCGGCATAGTAACCATGAAAGATAATTATTTAAAAGATGAAAACGTTTAATATCGTTTTGTCTTGTGGTAGCGAGTGTGGTCTTCAGTGATACTATGTGTACCGCATGTAGGTATACGTGGCACAGAATCATTAGCGGCACTCGGTCGTTTGTTAGAACCATTCGCGGCCGGAGACGGGTTTTTGTCTCAACTTCCAAATTGCATCCGCACAATAACGTGTGCCACGAATTGATTTAGAATTACCTAGGTGTGCCCGCTGTTCTATCAGCGTTATTTTCGGAATAAATAATTATAATTAATGACAGCTCACCTCAGCTTCTGACCTTAGTCTTTAGCTTTTTTAGCGCTTGAAAAATGATTTAATTTTCTATTTCCAGTTCTTGTTATAATGGCGAGATTAGAATATGTAAGTTACTTTTTTTAGATCGCTTTACAAGCATTTTTAATAATTATCCAAGCAAATTAATGTTATAATTTAAGGTTAGTTATGTACCGAGCGATAGACTTTTGTTTGTTTCATTAAGATTTTCATGGAAAGCGGTTTATTCGATTTTAGGACGTGTTGTAATTGGAAGCACGCACGAGTTTGTAAGTTATGCCAACTTCTGCCGCGTCTACAGTCATATTCATACCATCTAGAAAGGCATAGCAGTTTTATTTATTATTGAGACTACAATATTAGTCCTCAAATTCGGGTGGTAACATTCTCCTTACCATGTCTACGCTTCTGTTGATTCCCCACTAGTCAGATATGTACTTGTGTAGCTTAGTGGGATGGATAGGAGGGGGAAATAGGAATTATCTTACGGATTAGATATTTATAACAGAAATCTGTGGAAAGAATACGATGAAAACAAATCTATTGAAGATACTTGCTTCGCGACTGCTTATCAATGCACATATGTACATAAATTATACGGGGCATATACCTAGTAAGCACCTATGCTATTGTATTCAATTAACTGAGGGATGTGAACAAAGATGATTGTCTCTATGGATACGCGGAGATCACAATGCCAGATGTGTATTTCCGATCGAGAAGGCTCTCGATTGATTTAAATCAAAGAGTTGTATCCTCCTCCGCAAATCACAAGTGTGATATGATGAAGCCTAGTAAAAATGCTTTATTTTTATTTTATTTATACTTATTGTACACAAAAAGAAAATACAATAAAAACAGATTTAAAGAATTCTAAATACTATGTACAAAGGCGAGCTTAACTCATTCATGAGTTTTCTTCCAGCAAACCATTATCAGAGAGAAATACGATGTATAAGAGGGGAATAGTGTACAATATAAGAGCTATTAAAGCATGATTTTTAACTAAGCATTAAAAAAATAATCTAATATTAAATTAAAAATACATATAAATAAAAATACATAAAACAATAACTTAAATACGATTAAAGTGACAGGAAATGCTTCGTTTTTTAACACAAAAAAAATTATAATTTCAAAATACATTTCAGTTTTGAACTATTATTTAAATATACCTACCTACCTACGTGAGTTTACAGTTTTCTAGATGAAATATTAATGTTATTCAAATATCAAGTTTACAACTTTCAATGATGTTATTTTCGATCTCACCGCACCGCATTTGATCGCGCATTTAGCAATACGCACAATACCCGACCGTATCCTAGTTTCATTAAAGTTAAAATTTCAAATTACTTCATCTATTCGTTTTATGAAAAGAACTTTTTCTAAGACTTGCCAGATAAAATACTACGGGACGTCAAAGCGAATTAAAATTGAAGTTTAGTACGATGTTAGTATGAAGTTTAGTACGATGTCAACAGTCCAAATACGAATCCTCAAGTTCTCCGGGCACATCACTCGTAATGAGGACTCCATTGAGCGGTTGGTGGGGCAAGGAAAAGTCGGGGGCAAAAGATCTCACGTACGATCTCCAACACGATGGACCGACCTCATAAAATCTGTGACTCACTCCAACATAAATGATTGCTCTCACTCTGCGAAACATAGTGCCACATGGCGTCACATTGCGAGAGCATCGGTATCGCAGGATCCGACTGATGCATGACCACGATCACTCTGTCAAGAGTGCTTACGACTGGGAAGAACGATGTTAGAAGAGTATATGGCCTACGCGGTGAATTATGTTTATTGTAAATATTGGACAACGCGAATGTCAAAGGTATAGCAGAAATATTTCTACTATTTCCTAAATAAAGAACAATAATTGTGAACAGATTTTACTATTGTCGCTAAACAGCGATATACCAATTAATTAGAATAAATATCAAACATTAGTTATAGAACACCTAGATGTCATCGAACCTTTTTAATATGAAAAATGTGACAAAGTTCAGATATTAATATAGATGTTATGATAAACACATACTATGTATATACATACGCAAAGATAAAACAGTTAAGTACAATTTTCCCCTGTGTTTATTGACAAATTTCCTTTTTTTTGTACTAGCTAATAAGGAGCTTTAAATGGCATCAATAGTTTGATGGGAAATAGTTTTTTTTTTTCAATCACAATGCAATAAGGAAAATGTAATACATGAAATAAATTTACATCTTCAAATTTTCGTGGTTATGGTCGAATTTCCGTCATAGGACGACCCACCAGATTATATTAAGTAGTATGCAAAATCACAAACTCACTTCCACTTAGTGATTTAACAATCAAATAGTTTATTGCCCGTCGACACGCAAATACGCTATTCAGTTTTGTAAATCTTGTCTGTTAAGTTTGTTGAAGATCAAGAGATACGCTATACTGAAGCTAAGCTAACCTAGCTACAGTAACAGCAAATCTGTGTGGTGAAAGTAGTTCTGTAGTAATTTCATGCATTTGTCGCCAAAATGATCTAGTAGCGCCCTCCCCTGGCTTATCCTGGTACTTCAGGATATATATATATTTTTTTTTATTGCTTAGATAGGTGGACGAGCTCACAGCCCACCTGGTGTTTAGTGGTTACTGGAGCCCATGGACATCTACAATGTAAATGCGCCACCCACCTTGAGATATAAGTTCTAAGGTCTCAAGTATAGTTACAACGGCTGCCCCGCCCTTCAAACCGAAACGCATTACTGCTTCACGGCAGAAATAGGCGGGGTGGTGGTACCTACCCGCGCGGACTCACAAGAGGTCCTACCACCAGTAAAAAGTACTTCAGGATATTTCACGGTATTTTAAAGTCCGGTAATTATATTTCCATTATTTATAATATTTGTATAAATTTTGTTTTGGGAAGCTCTCATGTCAAATTTGATGCTTCTTCTTTCAAAAGTTATGAACTTCTCTTAGTCAACCTCTGACTGTCTTCCTTGTTCTTTTTATGGGTAACTTTAAAAATACGACCATATATGTACATCATGTACATTTAATTACCAGAAGTAGATGTATGTTATTTCGTTCGTCTGGCTATGAAAACTAGTGATCCCCCGGTAATCGCAATTCGACTACTATTAATTGAAACTATAAGTTTGTACACTATTATGATTCTATTGTCAGACTACTATACTTCTATAGTCACAGATTTCGCCAAGACTCTACTTTAGACAAATATTAATTAAGACAAACAATAATTAATTTATTCTCAATTTGACCACAGATTTTACACAATAACAAAAATTTGACAATAAAGGTAGAATATAATAATATATGCGTGTGTGTCATGTTTCTTTTATTGATTTTTTACATTCTGCACTCAGTTCCTTCTCTATATTCTCTATAAGTGTGGAAAATTTCATACTCCTCCGTCCGCGCAATTTTCGTAAAAAGGGGTACAAAGTTTTTGCTTCACGTATTATTATATAGACTAGAGGTCCCGCAGTAGTCGAAATTCGACTATAATTAATTGGAATTGTAAGTTTGTACACTATTATAATTGTATTTTATACTTCTATAATCACAAATTTCGCCAAGACTATACTATAAAAAATATTAACAAAGACAAACAATATTTAATCTCAATTTGACAACAGACATCAAAAACAAAAGTTTGACAATAAATAGTATGCATGCATGTGTGCGTCAAATACATCGTATGTAGTGTGTGTAATGTTTTCTTTATTGATTTAATGTATGTTTTATGCATTATTTAATAAAAATATTAGCATTGTGCACTTCTTTTCTATATTCTCTATAAGTGTGAAAAATTTCATACTCCTCCGTCCGCGCAATTCTCGTAAAAAGGGATACAAAGTTTTTGCTTCACGTATTAATATATAGATGACGGACTTTCATGCTACATTTCAGCGCTTATTCTCAACTAGCCCAACAGGCTCTGCGTTAATGAATTAGTCAAGTCAGTCACGGCAAATAATTATTTATTTATATAAAATATACGGTATATTTAGATATTGAACATAAACATAATACTTACTTTAAACACAATTCCGTACCTTGAATAAATCAACAGATTCAATCTTTCACTATTAATTGCGTTTCGCACGGAACTAATCACAATTGGTCAATGATGTGCCACTGTGGCAAGAGAAGCTGAGCTTAACTCGCGCAGATTTCGATCAGCAAAGAAACTAACTTAGCTTCTCCTGTTTTAATTTACATACTTTACGTTGTCACGTTGAGAGAATTCCCATGATCGTTACACTCGACCCAAACTATGGACAGTAATGGACTTTTGTAGTTTATCTGTGATGATTACCTAAGCAATACGAACTGAGGTAGTGACGTAGCTTAGGTCGTGATCTGCAACCTGCATTATGATACTAAAGAGGTACTTGTAACATCCGTAGATCAAACCATCAAATGTGACGTCAAACGATTGCTATACGTTAAACAATATAATTCGTTTAGCCGAAAACCATTGAAAAGAAGAGTTTCATTTTGTGATAGCTTTTATGTTGTTATTCTTTAACCTTCTAACGAAGAACATCGATCATTTATTGTTGTGACGCAAGTTCCGCTAAAACTTGGTCTATGTTTTTTTTTTTTATTGCTTAGATGGGTGGACGAGCTCACAGCCCACCTGGTGTAAAGTGGTTACTGGAGCCCATGGACATCTACAACGTAAATGCGCCACCCACCTTGAGATATAAGTTCTAAGATCTCAGTATAGTTACAACGGCTGCCCCACCCTTCAAACCGAAACGCATTACTGTTTCACGGCAGAAATAGGCAGGGCGGTGGTACCTACTCGCGCGGACTCACAAGAGGTCCTACCACCAGTAAAATGTTTAATGATAATCTTTTATTGTATCACAAGTAGCGATTATAATATCTCACAAGCATTGAAGATAACATATCCAAGAACTAAGGTAGGTTGTTTGGATATTGTCTTTCTTGGTTACCTCAAAATGTTTTCCATCACCGGTATCGACGCTACCAAATCCCGCAAGAAAAAAACGTTAGGTAACGCTCATTCGAGCATTAATTTTCTTTTTGTTGCTAAATACAGTCAAGTCAATGAATATTAATACAGACTTCGTCTCAGTTAAATTATATTACGCAAAATCGAATTATTTGCGACTTTGCTTTGTTGATTTACCAAAAATTATTAGAAAATAATAATAATGATAAACCTGCACACACATACGCGCGCGCACGAATATAATGCAATTCAAATATTGTCAAATAAATTGGAAAAGTTTTGGTGTGGTGTTAATATTTTTTTGATATAATAAACTTTACAGTCGAAAGGTTTTGTACATTGAACCCGGCAATTGACTAGCTCAATAATTTGATTAATGCATATAAAGTTTTATGATATGTAAATATATATATGAATATTTTTTTAAATCTATGAATTATAACCATACCGTATCGGTACTTGTCATAGATAGATTTATGACGTAAAATTATTAATAAATTTTACAAGACAGCTTTTAATGAATTTTAATTATTATTCAATTTAAGTAACGTATATCTAGTATGGAGTGCCTACTTTAATTATTTTTTTTTTTTATTGCATTTATTGCCCTTTTTTTATAAGCCTCGGCGATTACAATTAGTAAAAGAATAAAAAGGACTTCTTTCAAAGCTTGCAAGCACGTTGAAGAATATGAAAAATGTTTTTGGTAAATGTATGTAATAATCACATGGTGGGAGGGTTTTTACCTACCTACACACGTGTATACTTCCTACCTATATTTTCTTCCATAAATACGTACGTGACATTTGCTTAAGAATGCCTTCCACGATAAAGAAAAAACGTCGTGTAAGAAAATCATCAAATTAATTTTTTTTTTTTTTGCTTGCGTAATACTGACGGTATGGCGTAATGTCAGCTACACGGGTAGATACCACTATTCCTGCCGGTTTCTTCAGCAAGCAATCATGCGTTTCAGTTTTGGGAGTATGAGACAGACAAATACTATATATATATATTATGATTTTCATTTTATGCTTTGTAGTGGGTGGTGGTATTTACGATGTGCCCCAATTTTGTGGCCCCAATAACTACTTGCTTAATATCAGGTGGACCAAAATCCTGTTGGTCCATTCGTAACATTAAAATATGGTTAATATCAATATGTTGATAAACTTGGCCAAGATCAGGGTTTACATATTATTCGATTGCACACCATGTTTTTTTATTGCCCTTGTAGGCGGACGTGCACACGGCCCACCTAATGGCGGGTGGTTACTGTCGCCCATGGACTTCAGCAATGTCAGGGGCAGAGCCAAGCCGCTGCCTACTATAAAAGGTGTAGCTGGCTAAGATAGTGAAATGACTTTTGTGTGAATGTGTGCATGAAGTTTATTAAAAACTGCATTGTATTTTGCAAATTCGACCGAAGTTTTTTTAAAATATAAAATAACAGAATATTAATATTCTTGGTTAGTTTATGGCATTACTACTCAATTTACATTGTTTTTACATAAATTACATTACTTTCAAGCGTTTCAAGTTGTGTCAATTAATAAATTAATATTTGTAATTAAAACTTCTTATTTTTACTTACCTAACAAATAATTGCTCTTGGTTGTTCACCCTCCATGACACTACAGTAGCACCTAGGAGAGATTGTTTTTATTAGTTATCATATTTCCAATTTTATTCAATATAATTAATTTTAATTACAATATTAAAAAAAGTACATGTATAGATTCTGGTAATTTTAATTTCTGCGCCCAAAATGGTGCTTTATTGTTACATTGAATCATTCAAACTAGGTTCCTTTAAAAATGTTTTAACCCAAATTACATTTTAAAATTTCTTGGATTTTTTTATTTCTTTTTGGAAAAGTTTGGTACATTAATTATGGCTTTTATATTTATATATGGTTGGACTTCAAGCCATCATAAGTTAACTAACATCAAATAATTATTTTTATGAAGTTTTAAAAGTTTAATATCACACTGTTATTGATCAGATTCTGAAACTAATCACTGATCTTACCTTTGGTTTTTTTTTGTGAGTACATCAAATACCAACCTACAATTTAAAAGTATCTACAGTTTACTTCCTACAATCCAATAGCCAAGGTCAGACTCGCCGCAGACAACTCTATTCTATTCACTCAGAAAAAAAAACTTGTTACCTCTCAACTAAACACCTAATACACGGTACATACGAAGGTGCGCTTATTACATTTTAAATTTCAACTCGAGGACATTCATACAATAGGCAAATTGTAAATCCAATAAATTTAAAATTTGTTGTTTTTTTTTAAGTTACGCGCGCGTCTCTTCAAATATAAATAAAGAACTGAGGTTATGTGGTATAACGAATGATCTTAGTGACAGTTCAATTCAGTAAATTATTTCAGTCTTATTGTTGTGTAGTTGAAAGATGCAGTAATAAAATCTAACACTCACCGAAAAGATTTACGGTACATGTTGTATTGTTGCCTCTGTCGAGAACGACAACACTCGTTGCTGCCATTTTCTGTTTGACAGCGAAGCCAACTGACAAAATATTACTATTATGACTGTCGATTTGAAGGTATTTTAAGTGTTGCTAGATCTCAGAATTTAATATTCACGGCATTTAAAAAAAAACAGTAACCAATCACAGCTTTGTGCCTTTGATGCGCAGAAGGACGTTTTAGTCATGGCACCACAATTCCAAGGGGTATGCTTACAACCTTCCACGATTACTGAGATAATGGAGTCAATGTTTAATCCAATCAAATTTAATCATAGCCTGCTTATCTTTGACTCCGATTGTCAACTTGGCTTTAAGGATCCTGGGAGTCGAGCGAAGCGGAAAGAGCGAAGTGGTTCTTTACGCTAGGAGAAGGAAGCGTGGTGTAGTGCTCCCACCTCTGGCTTGGGGCTCCCAAATACCAGCGACTCCCATTTGACTCCGTTTAGAAGAGCGCCGTTCGGATTGTTGTTGATCGTTTGGAGCCTCTGGAATGGCTACGGTTCTCAATATGTTTTTTACTGTATATTCCTTAAAGAGCACTCTGAGATATTGATTGAGATGATCTCTTCATCTCGTTTTTACTACCGTGCTGCCTGTCAGAAGAATTCATCCATACTAGGTGGAATCACTGCGTCTGTTCACAGTGCGTGTCCAGAAATATTTTATGCCACATACCATCCATCTTTGGAATGAGCTCCCCCTCCACTGTGCTTCCCGAGTGCTATGACATATCGTTTTTCAAATGAGGCTTGCAGAGAAAACTCAGCGGTAGGCAGCGGTTTGGCTCTGCCCCTGGCATTGCTGATATTCAAGAGTAGGTGTATCCACTCACCATCCTGTGAACCGTATGCTCGTTGGTCTACAAGAGCAATGTAAAAAATCAGAACTTACCGATGATCTAAATTTTATACTGGTCAAGCAGTATGCATTTTTTTATTACACTTAATTAGTAGAGAGACTTATGGTCTATCTGGTTTTAAATAGTTATCGGAGCAGAATAAAGTAAAATACATTACTTTTGAACACGAATTTTCCATTTTTATGATTAAAGGTCCTACCCTCCAAAGAGGAATGCATTTAGCCATTTATTTTATAAGGGCAATACACAGTCGTATTAGCGTTCAGGTTTGAAGGGTTGGAAAGCAATTGCACTGTAAGCTACGATGTTGATGTCTATGTGTCTACTATACTGAGACTTTAGAACTTATATCTCGAGAGGGTGGCGCATTTACGTTGTAGATGTCTATGGACTCCAGTAACCACTTAACCCCAGGTGGGCTGTGAGCTCGTCCATCCATCTAAGCAATAAATAAATAAAAATGTACTCTGATAGCCATTTATTATCGGGTAGTAACGTTCTCCCAATTAAGTATCTACCATAAGTCATTAGCCAAGGGCGGATCCAGCTTTGGTGCCAGGAGGGGGTCACATAGTCATGGTCAAGTCAAGAACTTATAATTTAATTTTGATAACAATAGATACAAGTAAAAAGTAGGTATTTGATTATAAGCACATTAAAGCTATAAAGAAATTTTATTTTTTTAGCTTAGAACTATGTTATGATATGTTGAAGTTTAGTCGTTCCGATTCCGATTGAGGTTAGGATTCAATTTGAGGTTAGGCCTAGCTAGACGTTACGTAGTCGACAAGCGCGCGCGTGTGGCGCGGTAAAATTCAAATTTTCGATGTGTTCGTTCCCAAAAATTTGCCATCATACAAAGTTATTATATTATATTAAATTAATTAAGGAGCAATATAAGGAGCAACAATATACCTAGTCTTGCCATAAATACTGAAACAAAGGAAAATAAAAATTTCTATTGCAAATAACATTTATTACTTTTACAGTGTGTTAGTTTAATACATGAATATAAAACAATTTAAAGTATAAAAAGCTTATTCGAAGTGGTCTCCATTGGCTGCAATCCTTTAAACGTTGAGGCCAGTTATCAATAGAAGCACGCACTCTTTCCATGGGAAAATTTTTCACTGCTAATCGTGCGGATTGTTTTAGGGACTCCAAATTATCATGGCGTTTAGAGCAAGCCGTACTCTCTAAAACTGACCATAAATCATAATCCAGCGGATTAAGATCGGGACTAGACGACGGCCAGTCTTCACCTCTGATGAAGTCCGAAACGTTCGTTTCCAACCAAGACTGCGTAGACCGAGCTTTATGACCTGGCGCCGAGTCTTGCTGGAAGGACCATTCTTGATTATAGAACATGGTGTTGTTAAGGGGCTTCACTACCTTCTCAAGAATGGTATCTTGATACACTTGTGCCGATGTTTTGATACCTTTTTCACAAAAGTATGGCTCAGTCACTCCTTCATAGCTAATACCCCACCAAACCATCACTGAAGTCGGATAGTGCCCACGTTGCACTCTGTCGACTAATTGGGAAGCTTTCTTAGAGCTTTGAGCATAAATACGGTCTTTTGTTTGTTAAAATGTTGCTCAATTGTAAAAAAATTCTCATCCGTAAACAAAATTTTTCTATGACCTCCCTTTGCGTACCGTTACAGTAGTTGTTTCGATTTTACCCCCCATTCTCTTTTAAATTATCAGTTAAGAAATGACCACTAGGTCTCTTATAGGCTGCAAGTCTTAAGTCATCTTTTAAAATACGCGACATGGTTCTAGGTGCTATCTTCATCTCCCGAGATAAAATCTTTTGCTTTCGGACAGGATTTCTTCGAATTCTTTCACTTACTGCTTTGACCACCTTTTTCATACGAACACTACGTGGACGGCTAGATATTATTCTGTCACAAACAGAAGAGGTCTCATTGCACCTATTAATAGCCCGGTACACAAACATTTTACTAATACCAAGCGTATGGAGAGTTTTAAAAATTGCATTTGGCTCCATACCTACTTTGCTTAATGCAATCACAGCGATTCGGTTTTCTTTATCACCCCACTTCATTTTAATATCGCAAAATATTGTACAATGTATTGGCGCCAAAATGAGAAAACTCAATGAGCAATCATATAAAAATGACAGATTCCAAATTCAAATGTAATATTTTGTTTATTTTTAATTGTAACAGTATTTATGGCCAGACTAAGTATTGTGTCCTTAAATCATTATGTTCAATATGTGGTCCACCTAGGTCCTGGAACCAGCTCAGGGGGGGGGGTCATGACCCCCATGACCCCCCCCCTGGATCCGCCCTTGTCATTAGCCAATTTCAACTGAGCAGAAATTTTCTTCATTCAAATCAACTCCATACGACTAAAGATTTTCTCTTTGAATATTACCAATTTGAAAAAGATATGTAACAAATCAACCGGAATATGAAATAGATAATTATGACGAAAAAGGGTTCACATGACTTTAATTCAAGGTTTGCAACATTGGAAAATTTTCCTTTGAGAATCTGACATTTGACGTCTCTTTTGACCAGATATGGCCAATAATGATATGGGCAATAATGAAATTTTGAGAATGCTCAAAATTTTTTGAAAAGCTGTGAATATATTTTTTGATCAGCTTTTCATGTTTGAAAGTGATTACAATAAACATATTATCTTTTATTTAAAAAAAAAAAACGAAACAAAGTCAGATGAAACTTTCCTGAACGCAGCTTTAACTAGCCAATCAGAAACAGCCAACGCTGAGCCGGCAAATGTCATCGGCAGCATCATACGTGTATTTTCAATTTTCCGGTCCTTGTCCTCTCTTTGATACTTTCATTCGTCAGGTTCGGTTGGAAAGCGGAGTAATTAGTACGGTTCTGTTGAAAAGCACCGGCTAAATTCAAAATGTTCGGATCACTAAAGTTTGTTCTTTTATTAGGCATAATTTATTTATGTAAAGCGGCCGAGGAGGATGTTCTCGATCTTACAGATTCCGACTTTTCGGCTGTTTTATCTCAACATGATACAGCCCTGGTCATGTTTTACGCGCCTTGGTAAGTATATATATTTTTAGTAAAAAATAATTACACCTTAGAAAGATTGCGAAATGATTTTAAATATGATTAAATTGTTAAGGTGCGGTCATTGTAAGAGACTAAAGCCAGAGTATGCGGTAGCCGCCGGCCTGTTAAAGACCGATGTCCCTCCGGTGGCGCTAGCTAAAGTAGACTGTACGGAAGGTGGCAAGAGTACTTGTGAACAATTCTCTGTGTCCGGATATCCTACACTGAAAATATTCAGAAAAGGAGAGCTTTCTTCCGAGTACAATGGACCAAGGGAGTCTAGTAAGTTTCGAAAGTGCCATGTCATTTAACTAAAACTAAAGTGATTATTCTAGAATTACTTTAGAACAAATTGTTTCAGAAGTAAAAATTACAAACAATAATGGCCTGCCGTGTGCATGCATTAACTTTCTAAAAAATTTATAAGTCATTACTTAATGAGACATGAATATAGAAAAGGGTGAATACCTAGTACAAAGAAAGCGAAAATATCTTCTGAATTAACAATAAAAATATTTTCCTAGATGGCATTGTCAAGTACATGCGTGCCCAAGTTGGACCCAGCTCCAAGGAGCTCCTTACAGTAGCTGATTTTGAAGCTTTTACTTCTAAGGATGAAGTAGTGGTTGTCGGATTCTTCGAAAAGGAATCTGACCTGAAAGGAGAGTTCCTGAAAACAGCTGACAAATTAAGGGAGGAGGTTACTTTTGCTCATTCATCAGCCAATGAAGTTCTTGAAAAAACCGGATACAAGTAAGTAAAAATTTTTTTTAACACAATTTTGTAACATTTTTTAGCTCATCTAGTGTGTTAATATTTAGTCTTAATATTTAATTTTGATGAATTCAGTAAGAGTTCAAAACATTTTGTGAATTACAATGTGTAAATCTTCTTAGTATTCAAACCCACTAAATGAGTACAAAATGATAAAGTTTGAGATTGTTTAAATACAATATGTTGTTTTTCTCAAAGGTGTCATCAGACATTGTTAAACACACACATACATCATGTGTAAATTATGTTCAATTTTATTTACCTATTCATTAGAACTTCACAAATATGTGACTCTTTAAGTTCAGGAGTGACATTGTAGTAGGTAATTAATATATAAACTTTTTGCAATTAAAATTATATATTATGTATTTTAACAAATGTTCTTGTAATTTATTATTCATAATAAATGTTAATACAGCTGTACATTGTTCTCATGTGTTAACACATATTTGAACAATATAAAACAGTGGCAATACTGTTAAAATTAACATGCATAAGCCTACAGTCTATTATCAATATGAATAAAGACAAAAGTTTGAATGGAAAAATATACAATGATATGATGTATCTGAATTGTCAAACGTTTTAATATTTAATAATAAGCATTTACAAGGGCTTCCCTTGAAACTCTTGAATTGAGTAAAAAATTCAAGAACAGAACAATTCCTTCAAGAATAGACTTGAAAATTCATGTCACTAGTGACACGCGACAGTGAAAGCTGCTAATGTATTTACAATAATAATCTATGTGATAATAATGTTTAAAAATTGAAACATCATGGGAAAAATCAATGTGCAATTGTATTTTCCTTTGAAATTCATCCTCTCAATTCATCAGTCTTGAGTTAAAAAGAAGTATACTAAAGAAATCAAACAAAAGATAACCAAACAGAAGGAGAATGTCTATGTTTGTTGTATGGTTAATATATAAATAAGAATAATTAATGTGAAACTTTGTAGAAACAGCTGCAATTCTTCCATCTTTAAATTAAAAAATTACATTATTCTATACATGTGCCTAGTGCTAAAATGATTATAGTAAAAATATATATTATTTCTGAATAAGAAAAAAAAAATTTAGATGAAACATCTTGTGATTTTTAGCAAATCTTACATTAAGTTTTCTTATGGATTACTAGTTTTTTTATTTTTATTATTGCTTAGATGGGTGGACGAGCTCACAGCCCACCTGGTGTTAAGTGGTTACTGGAGCCCATAGACATCCACAACGTAAATGCGCCACCCACCTTGAGATACAAGTTCTAAGGTCTCAAGTATAGTTACAACGGCTGCCCCACCCTTCAAACCGAAACGCATTACTGCTTCACGGCAGAAATAGGCAGGGTGGTGGTACCCACCCGCGCGGACTCACAAGAGGTCCTACCACCAGTAATTACGCAAATTATAATTTTGCGGGTTTCATTTTTATTACACGATGTGATTCCTTCACCGTGGAAGTCAGTCGTGAACATTTGTTGAGTACGTATTTCGTTAGAAAAATTGGTACCCGCCTGCGGGATTCCAACACCGGTGCATCGCTTCAACACGAATGCACCGGACGTCTTATCCGTTAGGCCACGACGACCCAAAAGTTCTTACACAGTTCCACAGTTCTTAAAGGCTTATGGTAAGCCTGCATTATGTTGTGCTACAGTTCAACAATTTACCTGTTTCAACAAATGGGCATTTTGCTACTTTTGTTTTATAAGCGGGGTAATACTAATTCTAATGAATTGCAAACTAGGTCTAATGAATTTCAAACTAGGAATTTCAAACTTCTCTTAAGATAGGTGATGCTTACTTTTTTTTTTACCAATTCGCTCGTAGCCTAAGAGGATAGTCCAGCTATTCCCAGACGGGTAGGTGAGCTCACGGGCTCAACCTGAGAGAGTTTACTAACACTAGTCCTAGCGAGGGCAGTGCTTCGCAGAATCTACCACGGGATCGGAATCGTACCCCGCTGAAACGATCCGGCGATAAACTCAGATGGATTAGGTGGCTCGTCGAACTCTTCGTCGTAATAGACGAGTTCGACGAAGACGGTGACTGGTGCTTGAAGGACTTAAAAGCACGGAAAGTAAATACGGGGGATCCGACAAGACATTTATCGGGCGACATCGCCGCGGCGGCTCTGCGTTGCCCCATTGCGGTCGGATAAAGACGATTACATTTTGACATAACAATGTGAAATCTTTTTGCAAGAATCTCTTTCATACGATTCATGTACGGTTTTCTTACTTTATTTGTGGGGTATTGGACTGTAATTATTAGATTAATTATATAAGGAAAAATTATCTCAACAGCACACATAAGACCTTGTGCCTCTGAGATTCGTAGTCGATATTGAGGGACTCCGTTTATCGTTGACGGTAGTAATTTCATCTACTTTTTCACGGACAATTTAGTAGGTAAATTAAATTATGAATTAAACTATGCAAGTAGGACTCGGTGATTTGATGTTTCAAAGGACTAAATAAATTATACGACATACCAGACGTACAAATAAGTTGTACGTCTATTTTGTGAAATTTGATAGGGTTATCAAGTTTCGTTTATTTCTTCTCTTCTTCCGTGTTATAGACGTAATTAAAACTATTTATACAGTCCAACCCTTTGGCCACGGTAGTGTGCTCCGTAGGAGTTACAGCGTTGAACGGGGCACAAAATTACCGCACCAAATTCAAATTCAAAATCATTTATTTCAACTTAGATGTCAGCATAACACACTTGTTGAATGTCAAAATATAAATAACAATGTTAACTCTACCACCGTTTCCAAAAAAGCCACAGTCCTGAGAAGACCCGGCGAAAGAAACTCAGCGGCCTTTTTTTTGTTTTTTCTTATATATTTTCTTTTTTTTTAAACTACCACCACTAGAGTCACCACTAGAGTAGCGCGACTGAACAGCTTTTACGGCCCTTCGTGTTTATTGGAAGCTCACAGGCATCTACAACATAAATGCCGCCACCCACCCTGGGACACGAGTTCAAAGTCTCCGTTTTTTTTGTTGTGAAAACCGGTTATTGTGAATATTAGTTCGCCGACTTCATATTAACAGATAGCCATTTATCTTCGGAACCGTAATGTATTATTGCAAAATCTGCGCTTCCACCGGAAACATGGAATGAACATGCTTCATATCTGTTTTGTCCACAGTACCCCCTTAACAACAATCTGCCTATGGACTACAAAAAAAAAAAAAAACTATGTACCACCAAATAGTTTAAATTCTCATTCGTTTGTGTGAAACCGCGAGTACACGCTTGTTTCTGGAATCGGCAATGCAACAGTGGTAGATAACGTATCGGCATGTTTTTTTTTTTAAAGTGCCGATATCGATAAAATTAAAATGTTCCTGTTTGTCGAATCTGATAAACGTAAATTCTAGTTCATTAAATTGCTCTTTCGTGTTTAACGAACAACGATTAAAATTGTTTGAAAACTTTAAATTTGAATGTATTGTGCTATGACATGTCCTTCTTCAAACGAGGTTTGCGGAGAGTTCTTTATGGTAGGCAGCGGCTTGGCTCTGCCCCTGGCATTGCTGACGTCCATGAGCGACGGTGACCACTTACCATCAGGTGGGCCGTATGCTCGTCTGCCTACAAAGAAAAAAAAAAAAAAAAAAAAAATTCATCATTATAATATTGTGGTGGGAATGAACAGTAAATCGATGACAAATTCGAGTTATTTATTAATATGAAAGCGGGTTATACTTGTGCTGCTAGCTTGCCGATATTATGCCAAGAATCTATTAAAACTGTATTTCTAATTTAAATAAGTTTGAAACAATAAGTAAAATATGTTATTGAAGGTGTAGTACCTACGCGGTATGTTCTCTACTCCGCTTTGTAACATAATTTAAACATTTTTAAAAGCGGGCAACGATTTCAAGAAATTATGTAATGTTATATTTATTCTTAGAAATAATATTTATTCTTTATATATATAATTATTCTTTAATTATTCTTTGACTTACAGAAATTTATTCTTAGAAATAATAAATATAACAACATGACTTCTGTAAGTCGAAGCTTATGATACGAATGACAAGAATAATATGATAGATGATAACACGTTAGTGATTCGAATTGAGATAATCAGTAAACGCACCGTGTTTTGAGTGACAGCGCGACTAAGAAACTATGTTATCATGATATTATATTTGAGAAGGAAATTCTTCACAAAAATTGGTTTAAAGAGGCTAGATGACACTTTTTTTTTTTCTAAATAACATTAATACTTTAAATTTTTCTCCGTCCGCGCGAACCTAGATTAGCCCCCTAAAAATGGTAGGGAAAAAAATTACATTTTTCATGATCACACGGACTACTGAAACTTTAAAAGTATTGATCATTGCGTCTTTAATTCTGGAAGATCGCAAAAAACGAAAACTATATCGCTTATGAGTTCAGTCTGTTAATTATAGTTGTAAAATAAACATATTGGGAAATCGTAGGTGATTTTCTGATCTCTTTTAGGGTTATAGGCTTTTAACTTTGTTGGATTATAGTACAGTAAGTGAGTTTATAGTTACGCAAGAGCTTTAAATTTTTTATTCGTACCATTGAGTATTTCAAAGTTATAGCATCGAACAATAAGTTCTTATCAAGTTTCACGTTAATTCTCTGTAGCGATGTCAATGACCATTTATCAATTAGTACATACACGTGTTATGTCTACACTAGGAATTATTGACGGTTGTGAAAATGGTCCGAAGTTTTCACGGATTTACATGATTTCCCGCAATTACATACATATTACATGGCTTTAACAAATTGATTTATAAGAAATGAATAACTGTTTTTTTTTTAATTAATTTCCATTGAATTCAAGTTTTTACGCTAATCATTTTCTTTTAAACAACGAGTGGACAGTAATCTGTGGAAGAGCGTGACGTATAATTGTTTTAGCTGTAACCTAATAGACGTGCAAAGTATCGTGTAAAAACAGGTTCATATTATGTTTTTCTATTGTTTACAGAAACAATGTGGTCTTGTATCGTCCCAAGCGACTCCAGAACAAGTTTGAAGACTCATCTGTTGCCTTCGACGGAGACACCGAGAAAGTGTCACTCAAAGCTTTCATCAAGGAGAACTAGTGAGTGTTTTAAATTTAAATGACCAACACAAAATGAGCCCTATGAGAATGAGAGATTGGGTTGTTTTTCCATCTTCGCTAATGACATTTGTCAGCTAATGCGATTCAGTCATTCCCTGAACAATGGAATCCACAATGAAGCATACAAGAACCCATTGAAGAATCTGAGCAAGCTATGTATCTAAAAGTACTATTTCTAGAAATCAATAGGAAAATAAGCTTCGGGCTTCTTCGAGTATTGACTTGGAAAAGTTCTAGAAAGGAGACTAGGATGCGGCAAGTTTAGATTTTGTGTAGACAAACAGGTCTTCGTTTTCAAAGTTGTAACTAATATTTATCAATAACTGAAGCATTCAATGCATCCCTTTATTTTCGGTTTGATCATGTATGTGATAGTATATATGAAAATATATACGATGCTTATAAAATAAATGTCTGTCTGTTTGTTCCAGCCAATCTCCGAAACCGCTTAACGGCATATATCTGATATTATATGGACAAACATTGGCTACTTTTATAGTAACGTCGTTAGACACACATTTGGTCTCAGATTAAATAAAGGTTTTATTCTTTGGTTACTAAGATCGATATTTTCTCCCCAGTCACGGTCTGGTCGGCGTTCGCCAAAAGGACAACATCCATGATTTCAGCAACCCCCTTATTGTCGCTTACTATGATGTTGATTATACCAAGAACCCGAAGGGCACTAACTACTGGAGGAACCGTGTCCTCAAGGTATGTAGATTTTGTGCTACATATATATAACACATAATGTGGGTAGTTTTTTTTCATTCGCTTTTTAAGTAGTTTTGTTTAATTTAAAGAGGTCAACTATCTCTGTAACTCCATCTTTTTGCACTAATTTTGATTCAAAAAATTTTTTTTTTTTTTTGTATAATATATCAATGTTCCTTACGAAAAACATATTTACGCATATTTTTAATTTATTTATTGCTTAGATGGTTGGACGAACTCACAACCCACCTGATGTTAAGTGGTTACTAAAGCCCATAGACATCTACAACGAAATGCGCCACACCTTGAGATAAAAGTTCTAAGGTCTCAGTATAGTTACAACGGGTGCCCCACCCTTCAAACCGAAATGCATTACTGCTTAGGCGATAAGCAGGGTGACGGTACCTACCTGTGCGGACTCACAAAAGGTCCTACCATTACCTCAGTAATTATGCTAATTATAATTTTGCGGGTTTGATTTTTATTACACAATTAGTTGACCCGGCAGACTTCGTAGTGCCTTAATCGATAAATAAAAGATGTAAACTTTTGTATAAAATAAACTTAAAACAAACAAAAGGAATCTATCCACATGACAAGAAAAACAAAATTGTTATTTTTGGTTCGGAGCATTTTTATATTTCTACCTTTTAAACCTTCTATGGACATCCACAAAGAATTCAAGACCAAAATTAGCCAAATTGGTCCGGCCGTTCTCAAGTTTTAACGAGACTAACAAACAGCTATTTATTTGTATGTATTACACGATGTTATTCCTTCATATTGTTGTTAGTTGATTGAGTTTTGATGTAAAGTTTGAGAATAACATGAATACGTATCAACAGGTAGCCAAGGAGCAAACCGAGGCGACGTTCGCAGTCAGCGACAAGGACGACTTCACGCACGAGCTCAACGAGTTCGGCATCGACTTCGCTAAAGGCGACAAGCCCGTAGTGGCCGGCCGCGACGCAGACGGAAACAAATTCGTCATGAGCGCGGAGTTCAGGTACGCCAGCTGCTTTTTTTTATTTTTTTATTGCCCTTGTAGGCAGACGAGCACACGGCCCACCTGATGGTGAGTGCTTACCGTCGCCCATGGACTTCAGCAATGCCAGAGGCAGAGCCGATGAGCAGTTGGTAGTAGGCAGTTTGACCGATGTCGTGTTCACTAACACGAGAGCTATAAGATGGGAGAAAGAGGGGATGCTCTATCCTGTTTGCTTAGTGCGAGTTTTTTAACGTTCTCGATAGCGTAAAAGTTAACTCAATTTTGTATGGAGTTGGAACAGCGCCTCTAGCGGCAAACATAGGTAAACGTTCCAATTCCATACAAATCTGAGTTAACTTTTACGCGATCGAGAACGTTAAAAAACTCGCACTTCTCTGTAAGAGTAGTCACGTGCCCACTCCATGTGCTGATAAAAATCTCACTCCTATACCATGAAGCGGTTAGTTTTTCGCAAAGGTTATCGTTATAGTCTATAGGTACGTGTGTATATAACATCACGTGTTAAATATATATTGGAATAATATACAAAATATTCATCAATAAAAAAATAGATGCATTTATTGATATGCTCCTAACAATAAAGTAAATAAATTGTAAAAGGCAACATTTTTAATTAGGGAAACACTATTAGCTAATTTATAGATAACAGAAGGAAAAAAACAATCGTTAATTTATTTATTAGAGATCAAAATTAATTGGTATTCGTAAATTCGTAAGAAATTAATTGGTATTCTCGCACCGCAATTCCTAGTTGAAAACCCCCGAGACTTAAAAGTATTTCAAAGTCGTAAAAAATCGATAGTCAAATTTCGTACCTACTAAATTTGATTATCGATATTTTAAACGACTTGGCGCGCACGACTTGACACGTGTGACACCTCCATTAGTTTCGAATAGGTAATTAAATTCACGGTATTCGTGTAACGGTCTTATCTTTGTGGTTCACGCTTCACTTGTTTAAAGTTTATACTCATTCCAAATTTACGGCTCGGTATAATTATGTACGTTTATAACTTTGAAATGATGTTTAGAAAATGTAAACCAATTTTCTGTTTTCATAAGCAAATATAAAAATTACTCTTTATGCATTTTCAGATTTTTTGTTCACGCATTATGAGAATTATTTTATGCCTCATAAATTATAATTAATAATAAAGCAAGGCTGCTCAGTATTATAATTAAAATTACTTTTTACAGTTCAATATATTTGTTTGTGCCATTATATTATCGTTTCCAACGTTTCGAATGTTATACAGTTTTCGTGGCCCGGACGATTAACCCACAACTGTGGTGTTATTCGTCGATATTTATCACGTTACATTCCGTTCTGTGTGAAACGTGAAAGTTTAAGAAATAGTGGTCATAAAAAAATTGACTGTAGGTAGTTAGCATAATATTCAAACTTCAACAATTAACAGTCATCCGTGAGACCACGAATAGCACCATGGTTCCTGAGGAACGTGGATCTCCACGATGAGCTGGTGCTCGACTCCGTCAGTAAGTATCTACAGTCTGCATCGCTGCGCCACTTTGCGAAGGCGGCACGACATGAGAACCCTCTTGTCGTGGCCGCTGGAAACTACATACCCGACCCTGTAGACCGAATGGTAAACCGTCGACGTCGCCCAAAGCACGTCATTACGGATCCTCCTGAACCATTAACGGTGCTTTTAGGCACCACAAGCACCGGCCACCGGCCTCGTCGAGCGACGAATTAACCCATAGAGAGCCCACTGAGTTTCTCGCCGGATCTTCTCAGTGGGTCGCGTTTCCGATCCGGTGGTAGATTCTGCGAAGCACTGCTCTTGCTAGGGTCAGTGTTAGCAACTCTCCGGCTTGAGCTCCGTGAGCTCACCTACAAACGTTAGGGTGAAGCTGAATTAGCCTCTCAAGGCTATCAGCATAGGTAGGAGAAAAAAAAAGAGACCACGAAAACTATAAAGCATTCCAAAAAAGTCGGAAACAATACAATAACACTCAATAAAAACGCGAGATTAAACTGTACAAAGAGTTTTAATTATTACTAAGTAAACCGAAGAAAATAAAATCAGTATTGATTTAGGTATCTGCATTTACATAACCTAGTACTACTTATGTATTGCTTTTTATTATTATTAATGGATTTATTATAACATGAACATTAATTGTATCATTTTAATATGTTTGTTAATAGAGTAATTCTTTAAATTGATGTGAGATAATGATTACCTGGAATTTCTATAGTATTTTAGTAAGCTATCAAACTTTTAAATTACTTTAATAATAATAATTTATGTATTGCTATTGCCACATTTATTATTCCTTGGGAACCAAATGCTCGTAATTATCATACTCAGCCCTAAAGTAGTTAGAAGGTGAAAAAAGAAACAAGCCTATGTAAGCCCGGTAAAGAAACTTTGATTTAAAATTCAGAATTTCTCTCCCGATGTCAATTGTACACTTAATAAAATTTTAACAATATCTATGGTATGCTGGGGACCAATACAATTTAATAACACATCAATGTGTTGTTTCAAATTGCAGCATCGAAAATCTACTAACGTTCACAAAGGACCTGCTCGATGGCAAGCTGGAGCCATTCGTGAAATCCGAGGCCATACCGGAAAACGACGGCCCAGTGAAGGTAGCCGTCGGCAAGAACTTCAAGGAACTGGTCACGGACAGCAACAGGGACGCACTCATAGAATTCTATGCGCCATGGTGCGGACACTGTCAGAAGCTTGCTCCCGTCTGGGAAGAGCTTGGTGAAAAGGTGAGCTTATAATATTTTATAATATGTGATTTATTACAATTTGAATGTCACCAAATATACTTTTTGCATGTCCAAACATGTTATCTCCTTATAGTTCACTATAAAAGCCCATAGTCTTAACAAGTACAGGCAAAACTAAAAGCATCCTAATTTTATTAAAATATTTTTGTCAAATTCGTTTATGAAATATTCAAATTTGTTTAATTTATTTTTACATATATAAATAAGTAGGAGGTTCACAATTATGGAAAATATATACTTATTAACTTAATTCGATAATTGCCTTGACCTTTAGTTAAATATTGTTCTTTGTCCATTAGTTGAAAGATGAAGAAGTTGACATCATTAAGATCGATGCAACTGCAAATGACTGGCCCAAATCACAATTCGACGTTTCCGGCTTCCCCACAATCTTCTGGAAGCCTAAGGACAGCTCCAAGAAACCTCAGAGATATAATGTAAGTTATAGTGAAATCTTTAGTTTTTTTTACAAGCTAATAGTGGGGCAGGTCCAGAACATGGCCAAGAGACACTCAATAATTCTGATGCACTGGAATAATAACTCTTAGTGGGAACAACTCATCCAGTCCATCAGACTAAACGAATAGATTAATCAGTGACAGAAATGGACAGGTTTGGCCTGATCAGGCCATCCAAAATGAACACGCCTACTACAAATTTTCTATGGATCTTATCACAGGGTTTTGTAATTTGTTAGCAAATACTTCAAGAGGAAGATGTGGTGATTTATTATTACTACAGCTACAGTGGATCTCGTCTCTCAGAAAAGATTTATTCATTTGTTATCAGATGTTTGGCCCTGCCATTCCAATTGTTGTCCTGAACTTCATTTTGATAGTCTGCACTGCAACATACCAGTGACATTCAACATTAGCTCAGTTAGTGTGACTGCTGTGACTTTGTCTCAGCAAATTTCCGATTAAGATTCTTTGAATCTATACTTATATTGTAAAGAGGAAAGATTTGTTTGTTTGTTTGTTTCGAATAGGCTCCGGAACTACTGGACCGATTTGAAAAATTATTTTTCCATTAGAAGCCGACATTGTCCCTGATGAACATAGGCTACTTTTTTTAATTTTTTTTATTTTTTATATTTTTGGTTTCATGTGTGTTTTAATGTTTCCGAAGCGAAGCGAGGGCGGGTCGCTAGTATTCAATAATTGTATGAACAGTTTCGAAAATTAGTTGTTGACGCATTTAACGATACGTTTTCTTCCAGGGAGGACGTGCTCTAGAGGACTTCATCAAGTATGTTTCTGAACAAGCCACAAGCGAACTTAAGGGCTGGGACAGAAAGGGTAACGCCAAACAAGGAAAGGAAGAGTTGTAGGCGTGCTGTTGTGATTCAAAACTTTCCATGAAAGATCTGCGTGTGTATTTGTGTGAAGGATGAATGTAATGTGAAAAACAATGAAATATGACTTCTGAGTTTATGTGTGTTATATCTGTCCAAGGGAAAGCAGATATGAAAAGCATTCTTTGGGTACAGAGACATTGTCGTTCCTCTTGCAATAGTAATGTTGCATTCATTAACCATCATATTTACTGATAACAGGTCTAGGATAACTTTACTAGATTTACAAAATAACACAGATGCATAAACACAGTTTCATCTCTCATTGCTTTCAGTGTACGGGGCACAAATGTATGATAGCATTTTAGACCTTTTGGTAAGGAAATAATAAACATTTTTATAAAAATCGCTAGTGTTGTCATATGTTGTGTACTGATAAACCTCGACTTGTGGGTGATAAATTAGTTACATAAGTTGAGATGTCCATTTATAATTAAAATTGTTCTAAATACAGTAAGTTTGATTGCATTTTCTTACATTATGTCAGTGAATAATAATAAACTAGGTTGTATTTATAAAACTGTGTATTATTTATTTACTAATATTAACTGGTTTTATTATACTGCATTTTTTTATAGTACAAAAAATCCTACAATAGGTTAATGCATGCTAATCTAGTATGTTTTAGACATGAGATCGTATGTTTTAGACATGAGATCAATTCCTTTTTGACACCTCTTTAAAATTCCTACTTTCTATATTTACAACAGATTTCTAATTATTAAACTTCGAATTTATTAGTCATGTGAGCAGTGAGCACCATCATTAACACATTTAGTTACAGCAAAAAAAAATACATTTATAATGAAAACTATATATTTTCTTCTTTCCACCTCTCTATCCATGCAACAATAGTATCAACATTTTTCTGTATCTGTTCCTCAGTGTCATTTTGTAATTCGTGGATTATCACCGGTTTATATGATGACTGAGCTTCATCTAAAATTGTGGCAAAGATCTCGCATTGAATATTGTCTTCAAGTTTTTTGCCTGTGTAGCCCCTGATAAAAAAATGTCTTTTTAAAACAAAATTGAAAAATTATATTAATCTTGCTTAAATTAAAAGAAAAACTGATGACTGAACTGACTCTACTACTGATTTAACTTTTCATTATCAGGTTGATAAATAAAATAGTGCATTTGATAAATAGAATTAAAGTAAGTAGTGACACTGTACCTAG
Source organism: Bombyx mori (assembly GCF_030269925.1). Classification (NCBI taxonomy): domain Eukaryota; kingdom Metazoa; phylum Arthropoda; class Insecta; order Lepidoptera; family Bombycidae; genus Bombyx; species Bombyx mori. The sequence continues at coordinate 15,482,349 of NC_085111.1, forward strand.
CTGCAAGTCTATCATAAAGTGTTGTATTGTTGCACCGTATAACAAATACACCATCAAACCACCGCTCAGGGAAAAAATCACAACTGTGATAGTCAACTATGTTTCCTCCTTTTGCCATCATACCCTCCATAATGTCCAGCAACTGAAAACATTCATGTAGCAATTTCGTGTTTAATCAATTTTAGGCAAGCTTCTTGATATGTTGTACATGTAATAAATACCAATTGTATATAGAGGGGTGAGAAGCTATTTGGTTTAAGCAATATTTCGCTTAACACTCGACACTGATGATATATTTATATATTTAGTTTATATAAAACTAAGAGTTCTTTCTAAATTTTTAAATGTCTGTAAAGATTTTGATGAAATTTCAGGCAATCTTCCAATTAATCTAGTGGGTGATCCTTTGATGATCAGATCATAGTTCGGCCAGCAAGGCAGCACAGGTTTGATTTATATTAAATGTAAGGTGTCTTTATTGCAGTGGCCTTAAATTTCCAATCTAAACTTTTTACTATCATAGTTGGATATAAAAGTTTTTTTTTATCATAAGTTATTAATATCTAAGCCATGATTTTAAGAATAAATAAATTGATTTCATTATTAGAAGACTAATCATAAGTAAAAAAAAAGGTGGACTTATCAACAATTTGTTATGTTTCAATCTGTTCATCATTATTTTACTATATTGTCAATACCATTTAGTAACATTATGATGATTTTGTAAGTGAACTAATCTGCCATACAATTTTTTTATTTACAATTTATTTAATCCAATGCTCAAAATCATAGGGGAAATTTAATTTTACTTAAAGTTCATCATCATCCGTGTACTTAATACAAAAAGACTTTATACAATTTAGACTAGATTATAGAAGTTTTGTGGATGTAAGCACCTTATCTTCATTCAAAAACGGGCATTGATATTCAGGATCATATTCATCCAAGCAATTGTGTTCTTGGGCGATATTTGATACATCCCTCCAAGCGAATTTAGTTCGGTCAGCTAAATTTCTGCACAATGTGGACTTACCTACTCCAGGAGTACCTATGTTATTCAAAATAAAATTAGTTAACAGTTTAGAATCGTCTGGCGGTTTATATTCAATTATTGATTTGAATTTAATACAAACCAGTTACTAAAACATTTGGAAGGGTGCGACCTGAATTCATTTTTATTTGATATTTAGTAAAGCTCGACGAAAAGTAACCACAAAATCACCTCTAATAATTTCTGTTTTAGTGAGGAGCTTGTGTTATTATTTTCTCATTGTGATTAATGGTTCAAAAATAGAACAAAAAGTTAGAAACAGTTGCCAAATAATAATAGACAATCCACAAATAAATGTAACTTAAATATCGTAAAAAGACACAAGAGTTCAATGATTTTTGATGTAATAATTTTGTCTTAGTTTAACCATATTTATGTACTTTAATGAAATATGCAAACACGTGTTGACCGTGTTGTCATGTTGTCTCAGTTGTCTGTCTTTATTTACTTTTTTTAAACATCATTAGGACTGGCAATAGAACGTACACCATACATCCAAATCTTTTAAGTTCCTGTATTTAAACATCTTATCTGTGCTTTTAAGTTTTTATAAAAAGATCGATTCGATGTCTATTTTGAAAATTATAAGAATTTCCGAAGAGCTCAATAGACTTTTTGGGAAGAATCAAATTAAGCTTTAACAGGTTAAAGCGACTAAAAAGGCCACTACCACATTTACGTAGAAAGACTTCAGCCTATTTAGAGGAAGTCGGAAAATATGGATGGTAGAGGTAAGCAGCACCGTCGTGTATCGGGGACAAATTGAAAAAGTGGCCACCTCTTAACAGCAAGTTGTCGTTGAGACTCACCGAGATGTCTCTTCCTATTCGTACACTCTTGACAGAGTGGTCGTGGTCATGCATCAGTCGGATCCTGCGATACCGATGCTCTCGCGATGTGATGCCATGTGGCACTATGTTTCGCAGAGTGAGAGAGCAATCATTTATGTTGGAGTGAGTCACAGTTTTTATGAGGTCGGTCCATCGTGTTGGAGATCGTCCGCGAGATCTTTTGCCCTCGACTTTCCCTTGCACCACCAACCGCTCAATGGAGTCCTCATTACGAGTGATGTGCCCGAAGAACTTGAGGATGAACTTGAGGACCGAGATAGCGCTAAGGTAAGAATAGGAAATTATATGATTAAAGTAGTTTTGAACAGAGTAAAGTATGTTAGGTTAAATGAAGTGTGGTAGCTTAAAGCACTGTTTTTTATTTTTTCATTTGCCACTATTGCGTCACCTTAATTGGTCTCCGTGGTTCGTGGGGAACGTTGACCTACACGACGACTTGGGCCTCGAATCAATCCAGAAACACTCACTGACTTTACAGTCAGCGTCGGAACGCTACTTCGATAAGGCTATGCTTCATGATAATCGCCTTATCGTTGCCACCACTGACTACTCCCCGAATCCTAATCACGCAGGCGCCAGTAACCGTCAACGCCTTAGACACGTCTTTAAGGATAAATCAGACTTATTTTTTTTTTGGGCCAGTGGCCGAACCTCTTGCGAGGTCTCCGCGCCTAGGGGGCACGCGGGGTATTTGGGACTTGACGATCTGCAGATGTTGGGAGCAGAGCGCGGGCCCAAGGAGTTTTAGGGCCCTACCGCAAAAACACTCCCCTGCCCTCTTACACCTGACGTCGGATCTCCGTCTGGGGTCAGAACCCGATCAGAGTATGGGGTTCCCGCGGTCAACACTACAACCAGACTCGCGGTGCCACTCCGAGGACGGCCGACCGATAGGTAGTGGACGTGATTATCGACGACCAACGACGCCGATCTCCTCGGTACGGCCACCATACCAGGCCACCCGGGCGATGCAGCTAGTGTTCCGGGATACCCCGCTGGATCAGAACCAGCCTGCCGGGTCGGAACGCGATACACCGCTGACCGGGTTGCTCTTCCACAGTATTTTCGGTGACGACAGCGACGACGGCAATGTGGACCACATTGCGGACCGCTGCCGACGACGCGTCGTCTCATCCTCCTGGTGCCAGCGCGCTAGAGTGACGGTAGCGCGTGGCGCAGCCTCAACCCCCTCAGGTCACCCCATGACCATCATCGGGATGAGACTGCCTCCTCACAGGGGCCGGACCTGGATGAACACCCTTCGGCTTGGCAGCGGCAGCACAGCGCCGAGAGGGAAGAAGAGCTTTCCCTCTCCCGTTTCGCCGCCTCCTTCTGCGAGATGGTGGACTCGCAGAAGTCGAGCATCGCCTGCCAGGACTCGTCGCTGTCGAGCATCGTAGCCGTGACGTTCGGGAGCTACAAGTCCGATACTATTTTACAATGAGGATGCGGCGCTGCTCCGCGAAAGCAGGGCAGTACGCGACCGTGTGCTCCGCCATGTCTTCGTTACAGCCGTTGCGGTGGTGGCACTTCAGCGTTGGCTTCCTCCGGGCGACGAGGTGCGGGTAGCGACCGAAACAGCCGTGTCCCGTAAGTACCCCGTAAGTAAGTGCGAAGATAAGACGTCCTCTGTCGCGATTCACTCAGTCCGAGATGACCGGGCGGATCGCCTCGACGGTCCGTTGCCAGTAGGCAGGGTCCGTCAGGAGGTGAGACCACGCCTCGAGCGCGGCACGCCGAGGTTGATGCTTCTGCGCTAGAACTTCCACCGTGCTGGGCCGCGGTTCCTCCGTGGAGCGGAGATCGCATCGCCACGCGTAATCTGCAGCAAGCGCCTCCGCTTCCAGGTCCCCCCAGGAAGGCGTCCCGGCGAGCACCGACAAACGGATCCATCAGATCCAATAACCCTTGCATTAGACGCCTTTAACACTAACACTAGGAGCCGGCTTAGGGACTCCGGTAACCGCACTTGTCGACCTGGGCAGAGTAATGCTTTTGTGCTACTCGAGCTGATAGTTTAAAGTTTTTTTAATATTGAGAGTTAATGCGACGCAAAGTTAACCGTTTAGATCTAATTTTAAAAAGTTTATTCATACTTCTCTTCGAATTGAGAAAAATTGGTTCTAACGCAATTAACAGTCAAATTACAAGTCACAGTATTCGTCAAAAAGTTTCTATGCCACACTTATTCATAGCTTTAGCTCATTGAGTTATTCACCGAATCTTCTTGGTAGGTCACGATTCCGACCCATGGTCGATTCATTCACGAAGCAACTGCCCATAAGCTGTTAGACTCCCCTTGAAGGCGCTCAGGCAATCGTGGAGCAACCTCCTCCTATTCCAGCTGAGTCTTTGGGTACATCCATTTTGGTGGAATTGGCTAAGGGACACCAGCAACCTCAGTAAAAAAAGTATAACAATATATTATTACGCTAAAGAAAAATTTCTTTTTTAAAATAAACTAGCCTTTATGAGCCTGGGTTTCCTTGCCTGTTGACATGGACGAAACATAACCTTAAAATTGCATTAATTTTCTGACGAAATAAAAACATTGAGTAAAAAGTTACAATATTATGTTACAAAATTCTGTTATTACCCGTTTACTTTATTCTTAGTATAATGCGTATTTATAAGCCACCAGGAATAACAAGAGGTCAAATTATTTTGGTATCAGTAATCGGTGTCTTGGGCGGCGTGTATATTTGGAAACCATTTTTCGCAGATTTTTTTAAAGAACAAAATAAACTAGCAGAATCTACTTCAGAAAACAGGGTAGAATAAAAATAAATTAAAAATATGAGTCGTCTAAGCGGAGCTAGTCCTTTAGCCAAGGTCCTTATGGCTGTAGCAATTACTTCTGGTGTCGTCGTTGTTTATAGAATGTTTTACGCTCCTTACGTAAAACGAAAGCGGTATCAAGTAGCTGAAGAATGGGCTAATAAAATCATAGAATATGAAGAGCAAACGGAAGAAACTAAAGCAAGTATCTCGACATCCCAAATCTCATATTGATGGATATAAACTAATTAAATATTAGATTGCCTAGCCGGTAGTGTCATTCGACTTATGTATATAAAATAGATATGTAAATAAACATTAGAAAAATAAAACATATATTTTGGTTTTAATTTCATAATCCCTAATTCATATAATAAAATAGGAGCGTAGTTTTGTTCTCACTCATTAAACGTGCATGACTACATAAATTGTTACATCTTGTAATTTGAGTAAAGTAAAATGTAAGTAATCAAGGATTTTACTGATTAACAAGAACAAATAGATCTTCAAAATCCACAGTAAAAACTATAAACTAACTTACTGATAGTTGTGACAAAATGAAACATTTGTTTCACACTGGATGCGTAAACAAGTTCAGCTCCCTGTAGCTGGTCAGTGATTACCGAAGCTCACTGACACCACAAATCACTATGATAATTACAATCAAAATTACAATACTTTTGCAACAAATCAAATCAAATTTGATTTGATTTGATTTGACAACAATGCAAACTCTGGGTCTATAGGATGACTTCAGATAAGCACCTCTGTATTTTGCACTGAATGTTTTAAAGAATTGATTGTGATGAAACTATCATCTTCCACGACCACTATCAAACTAGAACTCAATACTTAGAACTATGGAGATTATCCATTTTCTAGATTTACTTACAACATACCACAGCAGTAGAATGAGTTTAGTTGCAGTATTTACTGAACTCTTATTTAGATTTATGTTTACTCATTTAACCTTAGGTATCATTGCATACTGTGTAAGGCTGCCAGTCCACCGGAGCGGAGCGGAGAAACCGAGAAATATTAACCAATAAGATTGCACAAAATCATTTTGCAATCTTATGATTTTGTTGACTAACCGGCAGCATGAGAGTACCTAAATCTCTAATATCTTTATAAAGGGCTTTGATTGATTTTGATAACACTACATTGAAAAACAAGTTTTTTCATACGTATCGAGAGCCCTTTGTCGCGGAGCAACCGGGACAATTTTTTCATGGCGTATGAAACATCCACTCTGATTTCAATGAGCTCCCGTATTTAGATACCTACATAACAATTGTGCTACGGGTTCATGTATAAGTGATTTAAATTTTTTTTCAATTTCCTAGTTTTTGAAACACTGCCAAATGAGATATTTTTATTGTTTCGAATAGGTATTAGTTTCTGTAGCCTGGCCCCTTTTATGAAATTTCTTTTAATAGGTCGAACTACCTACCTACCTACCTAATTGTCCTAAAAATTATTAAGTAATCTCTAAGGACATAAATAGTAAACATTTAACAGCATCAAAACAGCTATGCTTTCAGTGCAAAGTAATTTAGTAATTTTGCATTCAGTTTCAACAAGTGTCTTTAATTCTCGTCTTATTTCTTATCGCTCGTTTTACATTCGAATAAGATCGTTTTGTTTTGGCAAGAAAATGACATCTCAATAAAGCAATGTTTAAAAGAAACATAAAATCAGGTCAGCATTTCGAAAACTGCTATTTTCTAACCTAACCTTTCTTTTATTTGCTTTTGACATGAGAATTATTTACAAAAAAAAGTAGGAATTTCAAAACAATAACTTGAAAAAACTTCAGAATTCAACAGTTATAAAACTTGAATTAGTAGTAACAGCTTTTGGATGAAATAGCTCAACCATTGATCAAATCATCAATCAAATAAGTTTAAAAATTCATTAAAATTAAAGTCAAAGTTAAATCCTGTTCATAAATCAGTAACATTTTAGATCTCTAAATTTAAGCAGGTGCAAAATAATACAAATAGTACTGGAGGCTACCTTTATTCTATGAATTTACACTTTAGTTTGCAGTCATAACAAAATGTTTCAGATATATTATGTATAACCTTATATAAATTATAAAATAATGTTACATTACAAGCCTTGTAAAAAATATAGAAAAGGAATGAGTTTGTAGCCCTTTTTTCCTTCGAAACACCTTTCGGTGAATGAAGTATCGCAGTTGTATGAAAAATTGTGCTGTTAACAGCTCTAGCTACTTCTTGCCCTTGGTGGCCTTTTCGGCAGCTTTAGTGACCTTGCCACCACCAGCCTCCTTGAAGTTGACAGCCTTGATGACTCCGACAGCAACTGTCTGCCTCATGTCACGGACAGCAAAACGACCGAGGGGTGGGAATTCCTGGAAGGACTCTACACATAGAGGCTTGGAAGGTACCAAGTTGACAATGGCTGCATCTCCAGACTTGATGGATTTTGGGTTGACTTCAGTAGATTTACCAGTACGACGGTCAACTTTTTCTTTGATTTCTGCAAATTTGCAGGCAATGTGGGCAGTGTGGCAATCCAAGACTGGTGTGTAACCGTTTGAGATTTGACCAGGATGGTTAAGCACAATGACTTGAGCTGTAAAATCTGCAGCACCCTTAGGTGGGTTGTTTTTGGAGTCACCAGCAACATAACCACGACGCAATTCCTTGACGGACACGTTCTTTACGTTGAAACCTACATTGTCTCCAGGTACAGCTTCTTGGAGAGCTTCGTGGTGCATCTCCACAGACTTGACTTCAGTAGTGATGTTGGCGGGGGCAAAGACAACAATGGTACCTGGTTTCAACACACCAGTTTCAACTCTGCCGACGGGCACGGTACCAATACCACCGATTTTGTATACGTCTTGCAGGGGAAGACGCAGGGGCTTGTCAGTGGGGCGGGCAGGTGGCAGGATGGCATCGAGAGCTTCAATGAGGCATTTTCCGTCAGCTTTGCCTTCCTTACGCTCCACCTGCCATCCCTTGAACCAAGGCATTTTGGTTGAAGGCTCCAACATGTTGTCTCCGTGCCATCCAGAAATGGGCACGAAAGCGACAGCAGCTGGGTTGTAGCCAATCTTCTTGATGTATGAGGATACTTCCTTCTTGATTTCCTCAAATCTGGGCTCACTGTATGGTGGTTCAGTGGAATCCATTTTGTTTACTCCTACGATGAGCTGTTTGACACCGAGGGTGAAAGCGAGCAAGGCATGCTCACGGGTTTGACCGTTCTTAGAGATACCAGCTTCGAATTCACCGGTACCGGCAGCTACGATGAGCACAGCGCAATCAGCCTGAGAGGTTCCTGTGATCATGTTCTTGATGAAATCTCTGTGTCCAGGAGCATCAATGATGGTAACATAGTACTTGCTAGTTTCGAACTTCCAGAGAGCAATATCGATTGTGATACCACGCTCACGCTCAGCCTTTAGTTTGTCCAATACCCAAGCATATTTGAAGGATCCTTTACCCATTTCCTGGGCCTCCTTCTCGAACTTCTCGATGGTACGTTTGTCAATACCACCACATTTGTAGATCAAGTGACCAGTGGTGGTGGACTTGCCGGAGTCGACGTGTCCGATGACGACAATGTTAATGTGAGTCTTTTCCTTGCCCATTTTTGGTTAGTCTAAAACAAAATAAATTAAATTGTAGTATGAAGACAAAAATCGCATGATTGAGATGCAAACCGGCGTTCGCAAGGTCGTCTTCGTGTACTAAGAGACCGGCAATATGGCTGCCGCATGGCCGCCTCGCCCTATCTTGACATTTAACAAAAGATGTCGGCCATTTCATTAAAAAAATTCGAGCAACGTTGCGATTGTCGAGAAATTACAAATAGAGAACTACAATAATGATGCAAATATAAACTTCGATAACTTTGCAGAGATTAAAAAGAAATAATGCAATGTCAACCACGTGGTGGGTTAAGCCGGTTGGCACTATGTGTGACGCGTAAGCATAACCATATTGCATTCTACATTTAAAATAATAAGAGAATTTATTAAACAATTGAAATAATTGTTAAATGACAACGTGGACACTCATTAATCAGTTCAGTAATAAACGTGATCTGAAATGTGTTCGGCTAATCTTACTATTTCACACAATAATTAGTTTCAAGAAGATTAAATCTAAAAGAAGTTATGCTTACGGAGTTATGGGTATATTGATTTCACTTTTTCACTTCACAAAACAATATTTTTTTGACACTCACCACGGATTACAAACTGCGTGTAATATCCGAGATAGACTCCAACAGAATGGACGAGAAATGCTCTTTCTTCCAGCTGAACAGTGCTCAAACAGTCACTTCCGTTCTGAAATGTTGCTAGAAAATTACTCTAAAAAACCTTCAAATTGTTTCTGTTAAAAATTGATCGGTCTTTTTCAAGTTCAGAAACATATCAATTCTTTATTTAATGATTGTTAGAATTGCATGAATTTTGGTTTTTGGTTTTTGGAAAGCGGTTTTACGTGGTATTTTAACATTCAATGTGATGTGACATTCCAAATGCAATCTTTTTACCTAGAAATTTATTTTATTATTTATGTACTGCAAATTTATTCGATTTTGTGTTTTTCGTGTATTGAACTATACAAATCTTACTAAAAATCTGATTGAAACATTTTTGAGGTTTCTTCATAAAGCTGGGGAAGTTCCTCTTTTCTTGTAACATTAAAATTATTTAATTGGCACGGAAATGACGCACCATCGCTGCGAAACGTTCGGAAATTATCATAGCATTAGCTGATTAGCCCATTACAGAAAATAATCAATATTGAAAAGATCTAAGGGAGACTTAAGATGCCAATCGTTTGAATGAAATTTATTGTTCATGTACTTATTTATTTGGTCACTTAAAATAAATGTTGCAAATAGACTAATAATATGTAAAAATATTAAAGTAATATTGTTTGAGAATTCACACTTCATTTAAAATCAAATTAGGAAAATAAATTCTTACAGTAAATGAAAACTATAATAGTATTTTTATTTTTGTTCAATCAACATCTATGAGGTAGAGAGAATATTAATCTATAATACATAAAGCAGCTATAGAATGACCATATGCTGAAAAACTATCTACGTAAACGGTCGTCCTCGTTGTGGTTTAGCAGAGAAACTCACGCTTCACCAAATTTTGAGTAGTTGACAGAATTTCATATCCAAATTGTAGTTTTTAATGGCTACTTTTCCGGTAAACGTAAAGGCATGGCTACTTCGCAGCAGAAAAAGCTCCGTTATTTTTACTTTTTAAGTTCAGTCACGAGCTTCCGATAACGCCCTGAACCATTATTGACCATTACCAAAATAACTCCTACACAGGCATGAGGGCACTACTTGCCGATGCAGCCCCACTAAAATACCCTAAATTGGATTTTAATTTTGTCGTTTAATTCCATACTTTTATGAGATTTATCTTTTTTAATGTCATTTTTTACAGGCCAGTGTATTATTAAATTCGACAAAAAGTTTTATGCTTTTGCGATCTCATGGATTTTTTCACCCTACTTTATACTTAAACTTACTATGTTTATGATAATGTTTAATTAATAAAATATGAAGTTAGACCTTACTTCAATGAGGAGTTTCTCATTTTTTTCGTATTTATAATAAAAAATTTAACATCTACATACATAATTTGATTCCAATCGTTTGTACATGAGTCGTCTATTATATACATAATTTGATTCCAATCGTTTGTACATATACTCAATCCTAAGTTCACAAATTGTTCATCAGTTTTATACTGACATCAGACATTTTAGTCTGTGAATGACAGTGACGGAACAGCCGAACAGCATATCCGCTCCGTAAAATTTACATCCGAGTTTTTAATACTGTATCGTACCTACACTAGTTTTGTGTCAGTTTGCTTGTTTCCATTAATATAGTTCGTTATTTAGGTATAGTCTACGGGTAGAAATTGAACCTCACTATAGGTGGTATCACAGATTATTTACTAATATGGGACTTCTACTCTCCAATTTTATTATTCTGACTGAAACAAATCAAAAGTGAATCGAATCGAAATGCGAAATAAAAGAGAAAATAAAATCGAAATTGAATGTAACTCACGTTATATTTAGGGTTTAAAAGTTTCACAACTCCTAAATAAACTAAGCTAGTGTGTTATAAACAAAAAAAGTGAAAAATGTTTAAAAGCCGTGGAGATATTGTTTATAAATGCACTGTGCGACTTTTAGAGGATACTGAAATTTTAGAATGTGAATTTCATGTAAGTTCTATCTTACAATTGTTTCATTTATTTGTTTTTCGATTAACTGAGAATTAATTGATATTTCAGCCTAGTTTTAAGGGTAAATCTCTGCTAGAACATGTGTGTCAACAATTGAATCTCACAGAGTCTGACTACTTTGGTTTAAGATATGTGGACGCAAGTGGACAGAGAGTAAGTTTCCAATATATTAACCTCATAAGACCGGAACCAAAAATTGGGAATGCTCATAGATATTTTTTCGCTTTCAGCACTGGCTACACATGGCTAAACTCATCCTCAAACAAGTCAAAGGTATTCATTATTTTAGATATAATACATATAATAAATAATAATAATAAACTTATAAACAGTTTGCAATAGTATAAACCTATTATAAACTATTAAGATAACTGTTCAGGCATTCTATTTAATTTTCAGATGCTTCGCCTATATTGTTCAGTTTTCGAGTGAAGTTCTATCCACCTAATCCTTTACTACTAAAGGAAGATGTGACTAGATTCCAAATATATTTGCAATTGAAGCGGGATCTACTTCATGGCAGGTTGTACTGTACAGCCAATGAAGCTGCCATGCTTGGAGCTCTCATCATTCAAAGTATGCTAGAGTATAAATATTTTAAGATCATTATTTTCTTCTTCATAGTCTTTTATTGATACATTTATTTTATTTTATTCTGGCTGTGGTGATATTGTTTTTATCTCAGTGTAAGTAGTTTAAGTTTATATTAGAATCCAGAAATTATTTAGATGAAACCTTTATTAGCTTGTCCTGTTTATGTTCTAATTACTGGTGGTAGGGTATATTGTGAGCGTACAGACAGACAATACACGCATCTACTGGTGCAGGTCATTAAAAAAGTATAATACAAAAATTATAATAATACTGAAATATAATAATATTGAAACAAAAATATTCCAGTTGAATTGGGAGACTATGATTCAACTATCCACATTGGTAATTATGTGAGCGAAATGAGATTGTTATTGAGACAAACAGATGCAATTGAAGGTAGGATACAGGTATGTGAATTAATAAAACTGTTTTAAATTTGCTATATTACAAATTTTATGGAAATAATTGATCACTTAGCTCAGTGGGCATGATTGGTTGTTATTTTAGGAGAAACTATGTACACTGCTAAGTTGAGGACTTATATCTAACTTATTCTACTTAGCTCTAATTCTTTGATTTGTCCTGGTAGCCGGTATAAAACTTGGCAGTGATGGTGGGTCACTGACTTGCTATATGTCACCCTTGTTGTTTTCATTATTTATTTATATTTAAATTAAATTTCTTTTCTAGGAACTACATAGGGAACCATTGGAAGGCACACCCATTGGTGGTGGAGGAGTTAAGGGTATGTCAACTGAAGAAGCCGAAAGAACATTCCTAAAGATTGCTTGCCAACTTGATACTTATGGAGTGGACCCGCATCCAGTTAAGGTAACTTATTTCATATATTTTTTTACCTCAAATATAACTTAGAATCTTGCTAGTCAAAGTGTTTGAAGTTCTGCAAATATGAGAAATGTGCAAATTAATTAAATATATTAATTATTATAATAATTCTATTTGCTTTAGGATCACAGAGGAAACCAGTTATATTTAGGTATCAACCACAGTGGCATATTAACATTTCAAGGCAGTAGGAAAACAAATCATTTCAAATGGTCAGAAGTTCACAAGATCAACTTTGAGGGGAGAATGTTTATTGTTCACTTGAATTACCCAGAGGTAAGAGTCTTGCTAAATTAATATCTTGAATTCAACACTATTAATAGTAGGGTTTTGTGGCAGATTTATAAGTGAAATGAGCATAATTTCTTTCTTTGTGCCAGTTTTACTACAGTAAATCTAGCCACCCACCTTGAGACATGAGTTCTAAATTTCGGTTTTAAAGTACAACAACTGCCCCACCTATCAAACAGAAATGCCTTAGTGCTTCACTGCAGAAATAGGTAGCGTGGTGGAACCTACCATACGGGCTCACAAGACGTCCTACCGCCAGTATATACGCAAACAATTTTTTTTTGCGGGTTCCATTTTAATTGCATTCTTCATCATTCATCCTTATTTCACCATGGAAGCTACTCCTGAACATTTGTTGAGTAGATATTTCATTAGAAAAATTGGCATCTGTCTGCGGCATTCGAACACCGACATTCGGTAGGACCTCTTGTGAGTCCGCACGGGTAGGTACCACCACCCCGCCTATTTCTGCCGTGAAGCAGTAAAGCGTTTCGGTTTGAAGGGTGGGGCAGCCGTTGTAACTTTACTGAGACCTTAGAACTTATATCTCAAGGTGGATGGCGTATTTACTTTGTAGATGTCTATGGGCTCCAGTAACCACTTAATACCAGGTGGGCTGTGAGCTCGTCCACCCATTTAAGCAATAAAAAAAAAGAAGTATATTATTATGTCCTAGCAAAAGGTTAAAAGCGCGGGTAAGCATTTGTAACATGTTATTTTTGGTGACGGTCACCACTATTAGCATGTGTCCTTCGACTTCGCGATTAAATTTTTCCTGTATCCCAGGATGCACCCAAACAAGGTAAAATAAAGATCCAATGTTATTCATACAGTACTTATTAACAATGCAATTAATTATGAAATATCACTACTGGTATTCAAAGAAAAACAATGCGTGACATTATATTGTGTGTGTTGTAATTAGATTTAGTTAATGGAAAGGTCAGCGCTACCGTGTGCGATGTTAAGGTCATCTAAAACGATTTAAAGGTACCTACTTAATTAAAAATTTCAAGTTCTGACAAAAATATGTCAGTAATTTCTCTACATAATATTTTTTTTCAAACCTAAATTACAGATTTAAAAACGAACATAAATATTCATGAAATCAGGGGGGGGTGTAGGATTTGCTAAGTACTGTTCGAGTGTCTCCGAAGAGACCTAACAGCTCAAGGGTAGCTGCTTTGTGAATGCATGTACTACCGGATTCGAATCGCGAACCGCTGTGCAGATCCGGCAAGAAAATAAGTATATTTGTGGGTTAGGTTGCACATCGAAATCTTCAGTGGTAGTTACCCGTGTAAGCTTAAACGATTGGCTTACACCAGAATTTCAAGGCCGGCTTGGTCTTGGCTTGGCAAGTGTCCGGACTGACGATTTTATAGACATCCATAGACAGTATTAGATAGCACCGGACACGGGTCAGTCAGAGTAGAGATCGGGAGTACCCTCATTGCAACGAAATTAAACAATAAACAATATGTAGTAAATAGTGATTTACATTACGATATGTCTCGCAACGAAATCCTTATCTACTTGTACTTGTGAAATAACGCATGAATATTGCAACATGTTTGGCAACATTAATTAATGTAAGGAAATTTGTTTGACGTAGAATATAATCTTATCTAATTTTCGATTTGGTAGATACTTACATCTAGCGATCGAATAAGTTCTGGAATCTACGAATCTATATAGCAGATAATGCTTTATTGCAGACCGAAGTAATTTTTAAAAATTAAATAATGTAATGGATTTGTTTGATTTATTTTGAAATATACAAAGTAAAGAAATTTTTCATTTCAACAACCGGGTATTGTTGCTCGGTAGGCCGACGATTTAAATGTTATTCGGAACTTGTTTAAATTATGCAAGCTTATTTTGAAAATGTAACATTTTTTTTCCTACTTATTCTAATAACCTTGAGGGATTATACTAGATTCTCAGAGCAAGTAGATGAGCTCACGGCCCTAGCAAGAGCAGTGCTTCGCAGAATCTACTACCGGATCGAAAATGCGACCCACTGAGAAGATCCGGCCAGAAACTCAGTGGGCTAAATGTAGGCGTGATTCAGGCATCTGTCATTTATGTGTTGTATGATGGCTACCGCCACAGCGCTTGAGTGTAGTGGGTGCTGCCATTATGTGTATTTTAGACGCGAAACAGCGATCGGTGTCTTTTGAAGAGCCCACAGCTGTTATACAATAAAGTCGAGACTAGAGCCTCTCTCTGTATGTGATAATCCACATCTTGATATCCATAAACTTTTGCAACCACTTTTTTTTTTTTTTTTGTTGCCTTTGTAGGCAGACGGGCATACGGCCCACCTGATGGTGAGTGATTACCGTCGCCCATGGACTTCAGCAATGCCAGGGGCAGAGCCAAGCCGCTGCCTACCGCTTAATACTCTCCATAAGCCTCGTTTGAAGAAGGACATGTCATAGCGCTCGGGAAACACCGTGGAGGGGAGCTCATTCCATAGCCGGATGGTACGTGGCAAAAAAGATCTCTGGAAACGCACTGTGGATGACCGCAGTGGCTCCAGGTAGTATGGATGAACTCTACTCCGGTGGCGGGCGGTGCGATGGTAAAAACGAGAGTCCACTTAATGGTGGACTGCGCTCACATTTAGAGCAATCCTTTTTTTACATTATAAAAGTGCAAGTGTGTTTATTTGTTTGTCCTCTTTTCATGTCGTAACGGAGAAAGGGATTAAGATGATTTTTTCTAGTGATGGTATTACGTTAGGAGACGACGTAGGCTACCTTTAATCCCGATTAAACATCTCATTCCGACGGGAAACTACACTGATACTATTTCTTGACCACGTGAGTGTAGTCGCGGATTCTATTCTATTCTATCAGCCCACAGATGCCCACGGCTGGACATAGGCCTCCCACAATCCTTGCCACAAAGATCGGTTCTGCGCTGCTTGCATTCAGCGGATTCCCGCGAAGTTCAATAGATCGTCGGTCCATCTTGTGGGAGGCCTACGCATAACAACTAGTATTTAATAAAGATTATGTCATTTCCTTAATGCCACGATATTGCGCAGTGATATTGATGGATAGTGCTATGAATCACTTGGCTCAATTGAGTCATGTTAAGTCAACTTTAAACGCTCTATCACATTAACGTTATTGTGTATGTTTGATCTGTGATTTCTAGGGTCGTTTGAAATTATTTTTAATGTTGTAGCGTCTTCTACAAATTAAAAATTATTTTAAGGCTTAATCTCGCTTTTACTATTTTCATTACTGGTGAGTCCGTGCCCACGAAAACTCGAAACGTCAAAAATACCTAGTCAGGTCATAAGTATTGTCACACAGTAAAAACTTTTCTTTTAGAATGCTGGCCACAAAAAAGTTTATTGAATTCGAATTTCGAATTGTTCATGAAAATAAAAATGTATACTTTTAGAATTTTACTCATTTTTAAATATGGAGTGGACGCTTAAAGAAGACCGTGTTGCAGTTATTGCGTTGCATCGTTGCGGTTACGCGCCAATTCAAATTTTTAACATACTGAAAAATTTGAATATAACCAAAAGATTCGTTTATCGTACCATCAAACGATACAATGAAGACTCTAGTGTAGATGACAGGTCAAGAAGTGGTCGCCCTCGGTCTGTTAGGACTCCAGCAGTGATAAAAGCTGTGAAGGCGCGAATTCAAAGAAATCCCAAACGTAAGCAGAAACTGTTGGCCCTTCAGATTGGGTTAAGCAGAACCACGGCGAAAAGGGTGTTAAATGAAGACTTAGGGCTTCGGGCATATCGAAGAAAAACAGGACATCATTTGAATGCTCGTCTAATGGACCTGAGACTGAAGAGATGCCGCGCTTTGTTGAAGCGGTACGCGGGAAAAAAATATCGGGAAATTCTTTTTTCGGATGAAAAAATTTTTACCGTAGAAGAGAGCTACAATAAACAAAATGATAAGGTGTACGCACACAGTATTGAAGAAGCGAGCAACCGTATTCCGCGTGTCCAACGAGTTCATTTTCCATCCTCGCTCATGGTATGGTTGGGAGTTTCTTATTGGGGCTTAACAGAGGTACATTTTTGTGAGAAAGGTGTAAAAACGAAAGCAGTTGTGTATCAAAATACAGTCCTGACGAACCTTGTGGAACCTGTTTCTCATACCATGTTCAATAACAGGCACTGGGTATTCCAACAAGATTCGGCGCCAGCTCATAGAGCGAAGAGCACACAAGACTGGCTGGCGGCGCGTGAAATCGACTTCATCCGGTACGAAGACTGGCCCTCCTCCAGTCCAGATTTGAATCCGTTAGATTACAAGATATAGCAACACTTGGAGGAAAAGGCGTGCTCAAAGCCTCATCCCAATTTGGAGTCACTCAAGACATCCTTGATTAAGGCAGCCCCCGATATTGACATGGACCTCGTTCGTGCTGCGATAGACGACTGGCCGCGCAGATTGAAGGCCTGTATTCAAAATCACAGAGGTCATTTTGAATAAACTTTAGTGTCATAAGAATCTATGTTTTGTTAAGTTCATTTTGGTATATGAATGGTTACATAATGAATAAACTTGTTTCAATTATTTTACATTAAACATGTGACAGAATTTATGAACTGACTAGGTAATATAATATGAAAATCGATAACGTATTAGTAAGAGAGTAAACCGTAAAAGTAATTGTTACAAACTGCTCTGGGATAGACCGGTGATATATTAAATAAAAGAGTGGACTGTATTATTTGGTAAGTTTATAAAAAAAGTAAAACAAGATGAAAACAAGTAAGTGTCGCGGGCGGCGTTGCTGCACGAAGCGACGAAGCCGGTGTAAATCCGCTACCCCACGCCGCGCCGCTGTCCTCCTCCCGGCGCCCGCGCCGCGCGATCGTAGATGTCCGTGCATCGACAGTAATTTTAATTATATTTTTAAAGTATCAACAAATTGTTTATAATTCTATTATATATATATATATATATAACGTAAAATTATTGAAGAAATTTAGATAATTATCCTACAAGAATTCAAATTACGACAGGTTACCTCTATTAAAGCTGATTTCATTAAAAATCTATTACGTGTTAAAAGAAAGCAACTAGAATTAATAAAGCGTAAATATTCTGTTAAGAGCTTAAAACTAAATATTATGATCATAAACTTCCAATATATCCTCGTAGTTTGCTTTCATCTTTTATGATGTTAATTTGTTTTGTTTATTCGCTATGCATTGTTTGGATAGTTGAAACAATAAAGTACCGATAACTCATGAGCGTCTGAAAAAAAGAGAATAACTCATATTTTGAAATATTGCGGCTAGACCGGTTTTGACGGGACTTTCACTGATAGATAGCTGATGATATAAGGAGTAACTTAGGCTACTTTTTTTAGACTAGCTTCGCCCCGTGCCCTCAACCGCGGTACGACAATAACCGCGGGTAACATCGCGGGACTCAGCTAGTACTAAATATGTATATATAAAAATTTCAGCAGTGTTTGATACGTGTCCTAATTTTCACGTTAAATTGGACGTCTTGACGTTGACTAGATCTGACCTAGACGATGAGGCAATACAAAGCCGCCGTCGGTCGCCTGAGACGTGTCATGTCGGATCCCCGGATTCACTCTCGGTGAATCCGGGGATCCGACACTTTTAGGCTCTTCAAGCACCGGCACCGGTCACCGTCCTCGTAGAATTTGTCGATTACGAAGAAAAGTTCGAACTAACCCCTAGATACAACCCACTAAGTTTCTCGCCAGATCTTCTCCGTGGGTCGCGATTCCGATCCGGTAGTAGTTTCTGTGAGGCACTGCTAGGGCTAGTGTTAGTAAATTCTTTCTGGTTGAGTCCGTGAGCTCACTTACCAGTCTGCGCATAGCTGGAATAACCCGTTTGGCTACCGCTGGTAGGGTAAAACAATAAGTTAATGAATATTAAGTTGAATTACGCCGTTACATACATAGTTAAAGGTCATCTAATAAAAGTGTCTTTGAAAAAAAAAAGAAAGACATAACTGGCGGTAAGGAAAAATGTGAGCTCGTACAAGTGTCGCTCTACTGCTTGTCTTTGCCGCAGTCATAATTAATGCAATTGAGACAACGACCTAATGCCTCGAAAGTCGATTAAAAAAGTTTACTGCCCTTAATTGACTAGCGATTTTATTTCATAATAACCAGTTCTAATCGAGGGGTGAGGTTATTGCTTTAAGCGACATTTTGTTTAATACGCGACATTTATCTTTGTAATTAAAGTTGCGTTGTATTTGGATATTAGCATCAAGAATGCATTTGACTAGGAGATATATGGAAATGGTACTGCAAGGTAGATAGGGAAGAGGTCGACCGAAGAAGACATGGATGGAGTGTGTGAATGATGGTATGAGAGAGAGAGAGAGGAGTGAGTGTTTAGATGACGGCTGATAGAAGAGAATGGAAGAGAAAGATTAGCTGTGCGGAGCCGAAATAGTGGGTTAAGGTGGGGAAAAAGAAGATTAGCATCAATAATACGATGTTTTTAATCGAACTTCAATAGGTGAACATCTATATTTAAACAGCTGAAGAAGTTATTTTTGTTATCATATTTTTTCCTAAAGTTTTAATAGTTCTCCAGTCTCCTGTAAAGTTGCAATAATATCGCTTAAACCTTTCACCCCTCGTAATGATGTTTCAGAAAAAACACACGGTCGGCTTCAAGTGCCCGAGCGGGGCGGCTTGTCGTCACGTCTGGTGCTGTGCCATAGAGCAGATGCTGTTCTTCACGTGAGTACCTACCTACACTTTGAATTTTGTCTTTAACGTGCCTTACAAATAATGATGTATTTTGACAATCTTTAGACTACGTTAAATAGTCATGAATATTTTTTAATACGGTTTTATTAGCTTCAGATGTATGTATGTTAGTATGTTAATATGTAACGGAATCTTTGAACATGGTTTTGATCCCCTTCAAAACGTCGGATTAACTCGAAATTTTGGTATACTTAGTAAGGACCGATGACATTTCAATATTAAAAAACATATAGAAATACAACTAAAAAATGTAAAATAAATAATAGTTTAAAAAAACTAACAAAATACGCTTTTATAGAAAATGCAACTAAAAAATAGAAAATAAATTAAAAAAAATTGAATTAAAAATAGTGTAAGGAAATATGATTTTATTGTAAAAAAAGCGTGGGTTGTTTTTCGGGATATTATCAAAATAAACCTTCTACTCATATCTGTTCATAAAATATTTATAACAACTGATACCATGTTTTTTTTAATTATTATATATTTTTTTGCTTTCAAACGACTTTAAATGAGTAAAAGTGTTTTATTTGTATCTATATTATCACTTGGGGATTCGTTTTAGTATCAGCCACGAGTCAATTTAAAAATGTAATAATTTTGCTTTGCGTTTGGTCTACAATCGGCTTAGTCATATTTAGCATAGGACGATCCTATCCCAAGTATTAATAGAATATTTTTTATAATAACTATTTACGAACAGATGAGTTCACTGACTACTTTACTGTAAGTGTGGAGTAGATACATAGACATCGTAAATGCCACCATCCTTCTTGAGGTCTGAGTCTCTGAGATTGCTTGGTATAACGGCATCACTGCTTCGCGGCAGATATGCGTAAGGTGGTCGTACTTACCCGTGAGGGCTCACAAGACTCACCACCGGTAAAACATAGGTTTTATTACATTATTCCCTCCATTTTACACGCATAGAACACGTTTTAAAATGTATGTCTGTATGTAGAAACGTCATGTTAAATTTGATTGGTGTGGTAATGGTAATGGTGTGGTAATACAGTTTGTCGTCATCGTCGGAAGCGTGCGTGTACTCTGGCGGGGGACTGTTCTCGTGGGGAACGAAATTTAAGTACGTGGGGCGGACAGAGAGGGAGATCCTCGAGAGGGACGGCCTCCTGGCACCGAGGGAGCCTCAGGTACAAACAAACAGATTTTGAAGTCAAATTTCAAGGTTCCATTTCTAGCAAACCCCGTGTGCAACTCTTTCTCCCTATGTTGTTAAAATTTATATTTTTTTGCTTTACAATTCAATGACACGGTATTAACTGTTTAAAAGCGTAAGTATTATTGTATTGTCAATAATCACTGTGAAGATATAAATAAATAAAAATAACTTAAAAATCTATAACATTATAATAGTCGTAACTTACGAGAAAGCATGTGTGCGGTTTGAAGTGAAACTTTCAGAAGTGTTCTATCTCATTCTAAAAATGAGAGACAAAATCATATAGATGTATGTTTGCCTCTTTTTAGTATAGTGAAATAGTGAATTTAGCATAGATGGAATTAAAAAGAAAAATAATTTTATATATAAATTTCAGTCTGTACTTTACAAAAACGAACATACTAATGGTCCTACTCTGGAATATACCTAGTCTTGCCATAAATACTGAGACAAAGGAAAAAACAAAAATTTCTATTGCAAATAACATTTATTACTTTTACAGTGTGTTAGTTTAAAACATAAATATAAAACAATTTAAAGTATAAAAAGCTTATTCGAAGTGGTCTCCATTGGCTGCAATACAGTTCTTTAAACGTTGAGGCCAGTTATTAATAGAAGCACGCACTCTTTCCATGGGAAAAATTTTCACTGCCAATCGTACGGATTGTTTTAGGGACTCCAAATTATTATGGCGTTTAGAGCAAGCCGTACTCTGTAAAACTGACCATAAATCATAATCCAGCGGATTAAGATCGGGACTAGACGACGGCCAGTCTTCAGTTCTGATGAAGTCCGAAACGTTCGTTTCCAACCAAGATTGCGTAGACCGAGCTTTATGACCTGGCGCCGAGTCTTGCTGGAAGAACCATTCTTGATTATTGAACATGGTGTTGTTAAGGGGCTTTACTACCTTCTCAAGAATGGTATCTTGATACACTTGTGTCGATGTTTTGATACCTTTTTCACAAAAGTATGGCTCAGTCACTTCTTCATAGCTAATACCCCACCAAACCATCACTGAAGTCGGATAGTGCCCACGTTGCACTCTGTCGACTAATTGGGAAGCTTCCTTAGAGCTTTGAACATAAATACGGTCATTTTGTTTGTTAAAATGTTGCTCAATTGTAAAACTTTTCTCATCCGTAAACAAAAATTTTCTATGACCTCCCTTTGCATACCGCTTCAGTAGTTGTTTCGATTTTACCACCCTATTCTCTTTTAAATTATCAGTTAAGAAATGACCAGTACGTCTCTTATAGGCTGCAAGTCCTAAGTCATCTTTTAAAGTACACGACATGGTTCTAAGTGCTATCTTCATCTCCCGAGATAAAATCTTTTGCTTTCGGACAAGATTTCTTCGAATTCTTTCCCTTACCGCGTTGACTACCTTTTTCGTACGAACACTACGTGAACGGCCAGATCTTTTTCTGTCACAAACAGAGGAGGTCTCATTGCACCTATCAATAGCCCGGTACACAAACATTTTACTAATACCAAGCGTATGGAGAGTTTTAAAAATTGCATTTGGCTCCATACTTAATTTGTGTAATGCAATCAAGCGATTCGGTTCTCTTTATCACCCCACTCCATTCTAATATCGCAAAATATTGTACAATGTTTTGGCGCCAAAATGAGAAAACCAATGAGCAATCATATAAAAATGACAGATTCCAAATTCAAATATAATATTTTGTTTATTTTTAATTGTAACAGTATTTATGGCCAGACTAAGTAGTATAATTAAAAATATATTTGCAGAAACACTCTATAGCAACCCAGTTTTAGAGCACTGGGCTTGTGGAGAGTATTAAGCGGTAGGCAGCAGCTTGGTTCTGCCCCTGGCATTGTTGAAGTCCATGGGTGATGGTAACCACTCACCATCAGGTGGGCCGTATGCTCGTCTGCCTACAAGGGCAATAAAAAAATAAAATAAAAACTTAGTAATTTTCTCTTAAAATTAAATAGATAAAAAAAAATTATGCATGATTTACCTAACATATTTGTCAAAATTACTTCATATGTTAAATAATACAATATAGACATAGTAAATACTGTTATTTAAGAGTATCTTAAGAAAATTCTTTTGATTTAAATGCTTTTTGGGTATTCTGAAAAATCTGTGTATACCTTAATTGGATATGTATTGTTGGGGCGAATCGTCGGTCGTCGTTCCAGTGGTATCTCTGAAAAAAAGGGCCCGGAAGAGGGCAGACAGGTATGTCTGCTCTTAAGATCCTACCCAGTCTTCAGTCTGCCCGTGATCATGATTTGCAGCACCGTCCAAGTATCGGGAACTTAGTAAAACAAAAGTCCTTGTAAATACCTGTTAAAGGTGTTCATAATATTATGAGGATTTAAAACTATATACACATATACCGATTTTCAGGAAGAAGGCTCCAGTGCTGGAGGAAAGAGGAAAGCTTCGAGCGTACCAGCGACTCCGTCTACGCCGATGACTGGGGACTTTGGTGAGTTTATTACCAGAAATAGGCAGGGCGGTGGTACCTACCCGTGCGGACTCACAAGACGTCCTACCGCCAGTAATTACGCAAATTATAATTTTGTGGGTTTGGTTTTTATGACACGATGTTATTCTTTCATCGTGGAAGTCAATCGTGAACATTTGTTAAGTACGTATTTCATTAGAAAAATGGATACGCGCCTGCGGGATTCGATCACCGGTGCATCGCTAGATACGAATGCACCGGACGTCTTATCCTGTAGGCCACGACGGCTTCAAATCATTTTTTTATTATTTATTATTTATTTGGGAAACCAACAGTACAATACAAACATAATATTTAAAAAAATAGCTTACACAATAACCAAACAAGTTTCTGCCATCAAAATCACATATAAGTAGAAAGTGAACAGAGAAGAGAAAATTTGAAATTTAAGTTTACACAAAAAAAACAAAAGCAACACAATACGCACATATTATTATGTACATCAACTTACACACTATAACACTAAGTAATACTCATCGGGACTAAATCTCCTTATAAATATTCCAAAATAGCTTTTCTATATGCTACAAGTGACAAGTAAAAGATGTCAGCATCAGAGAACTTAGTATCATACAACCTACAAGATCTACGGACAAAAGAGTTAGAAGCATATTTCGTTCGTGCCGTGGACATGTGGGAAGTCTGTTTAGAATGCTGTTAGAATAGTGTTACGCGCTGGGGTTCGGGATAAATAAAATTTCACCAAAGTACAACTTAAAAGCTGTATTCAACACTTAAAATATTTCACAAACACTTTAAAACACCCAGCAAACACTTTAAAACTCTCAATTCGCTTGTTACGCTTCGAGTAGTTCCGATTACAGACTGACCGCGTGCCATCTCTACAACGCTTTTATAGCCGATACCTCATCCCTAGAATTATCGAAAATATTCTACACATATCTAGTAGTAGTTTCCGCCATCTGTCAATAGATGGCGTTGTACTTCTCGAGCGTTCTGGGCGCTACTAAATCCTTCGATATTTGATCGACTATTCAGCGATATAATATGTCGTTACTCTTTACCGGTGTAACGATAGTATTAATTTGATCATTATGCCTTCTGACTGCTTGTTTTTTTTTTTTATTGCCTTGCTTGGTGGACGAGCTCACAGCCCACCTAGTGTTAAGTGGTTTCTGGAGCCCATAGACATCTACAACGTAAATGCGCCATCCACCTTGAGACGAAAGTTCTAAGGTCTCAGGTATAGTTACAACGGGTGCCCCACCCTTCAAATCGAAACGCATTACTGCTTCACAGCAGAAATAGGCAGAGTGGTGGTACCTAGCCGCGCGGACTCACAAGAGCTCCTACAACCAGTAAAAAAATAATTTAATTAATATGCCTTTTGACTGCTTGTTTGCGATTATGTAATTCGTGTTCACCTGGGCAGTGGTAGTAAGAGTCTCGGTTGTTGCGTGTTCCCAGGGTACAGCAGTCTGCCGCGCTCGACGCACAGCGCGCCGCTGGAGGAGAGCGGGGACGGCGCCGCGCACCTCGCGCTGGCGTGTTGCGAGCGCGCACCCGCCGACAAGCCCGCCGGTCGGTACCCGATCTTACCCTTATGTACCCGACTTAATTATTTTTTCTCTACTTATGCTGATAGCCTTGAGAGGCTACTTCAGCTTGACGTGTGGGTGAGCTCACGGTGCAAACCGAAGTGTAACACTAACCCTAGCAAGAGCAGTGCTTCGCAGAATCTACGACCGGATCGGAAACGCGACCCACTGAGAAGATCCGGCGAGAAACTCAGTGGGCTGTGTCTATGGGTTAATTTACTTGCCAAGCCCTTCGTCGCGAGCGACGGGTTCGGTGAGAACGGTGACCGGTCCTTGAGGTACCTAAAAGCACCGTTAATGGATCAGGAGGACCCGTAATGACGTGTTTAGGGCAAGACGGCTGGCTTAAGCGAAGCAGTTGCTCCTATTGAGCACCGTAGGGACCGCCCAACGCAATTTTACCGGTGGTAGGACCTCTTGTGAGTCCGCACGGGTGGGCACCACCACCCTGCCTATTTCTGCCGTGAAGCAGTAATGCATTTGGGTTTGAAGGGCGGGGCAGCCCTTGAAACTATACTGAGACCTTAGAACTCGTATCTCAAGGTGGGTGACGGACGGCATTTACGTTGTAGATGTCTATGGTCTGCAGTAAACACTTAACACCAGTTGGGCTGTGAGCTCGTCCACACACGTAAGCAATAAAAAAATAATAATAAAACGTGTGGAGACGGTTTAAAACCTTTTTATAATACACCACCACTATACTTTAAAAATACAAAATAAAAATAAGGTTATCTTCAACTCATTATGAACGAACCGCACTAAAATGTTGATAAAAAAAAACTACAAAAACACATTTGACCACACTCTGATATCGATGCATTATTCAGTTATTTTACGTCATACATGTTTGTACTG
This sequence comes from Bombyx mori, assembly GCF_030269925.1. Taxonomy (NCBI): domain Eukaryota; kingdom Metazoa; phylum Arthropoda; class Insecta; order Lepidoptera; family Bombycidae; genus Bombyx; species Bombyx mori. Next base: position 15,507,903 of record NC_085111.1, read on the forward strand.
ATGATAGCTTATCTGTTAATGGAGTCCCGACGAAATTTCCCCTCATCTCCATCTCGCAGTTTAAGATCATTATAACTGCTTACCATCGGACTCTAAAATGAACGTCGTCTCTTGAACTTTAGGATATGTCCTTCTTAAAACTAGGTTTAAAAGTGTAGTTATCGGCAGGTAGGGCTCGACTGTGCCCCCTAAAATAGGTGATGTCCATTAGCCGATCCGTTAGTTTGTTTGCCTTCAATGTCAATAAAAAAAACTAACTCGGGTATATATACTGATTCTGTATATACTGATACTGATTTCAGCAAGTTAAATTAAAAAATGATCATTATAGTAAGTTGTATGATACTAAGTTCTGTAATGCTGACATCTTTTGTTTGTCACACGTAACAGAGAGAAATGCTATTTTGAATTATTTATAAACTGATTTAGTCAGATGAGTATTATTAAGTTTTAAAGTGTAAGTTGATGTATATTTGAGGCCGTCAGCACAAAAGTGGCCTATCTTACATTTTTTCATATTCGTGGTTCTACTATATTGCAATATATTAAAAAAAAAAAAAAAATTGATGCAAAACCGGCCTATCCCTAGTTTCGCCCATAGATAACAGATGGCTTTGTCAACATTATTTTTGTGGTTTTGTTTTTGCATATGAGGCAGTGTAAAAGTAAATTCAGACCTCATTGTCTCCATACTTACTATAGTAAGATTAGGTAAGTTGAGGCCACTTTTGCGCTGAGGGCCTCATATGTGCATACTGTGTTGATTTTGTTTTTTGTGTAAACTTAAATTTCTAAATTTCTCTATTTTATTCTTTGGTTCACTTTCTACCTATATGTGGTTTTGATGATGGAAACTTGTTTGTTTATTGTTTTAGCAACTTTTTAAAATAGTATATGTTTGCTTTTTACTGTTTGGTTTCAAAAATAAATAAATAAATAGTGTTGCATGTATTATAATCATACACATTCATGTGAACATTGAAGGTACTTACTTGGGATAAGGTACTTACTGTTAGGGTTCCGTATATACTTTTGTGTTTTTGAAAGAAGTCAGATAGACATTGCCTCTATTTATTGTGTTAACATTGATACTGTATAAATGATTGAATACATAGTCGTACATAATGTTAAACGATTTGTTCTCTGTGTGCGCAGTATGTCCGTCCGAGTACGGGATGCGGGACTCGTTCGAGCACTCGTCGTCCGAGTCTGGCGTGACGTCACAGACGGGTCCGTCTCAGGGCGAGGAGTGGAGCCGGCCCCCCACCGCGGCGCCCCCGCCCCCCGCGCCGCGCCCCTTCAGCCTCGTGCGCGCCTTCGTGCCGTCGTTCCTGTTCGTGTGGCTGTCGCTAGGTATGTTCGCACTCCTGCTGTTCGAGACGGACGTGCGTTTTCTGCGCGCCGTCAAGCACAAGCCGGAAATGGTGGCGCTGCGCCGGTACTACTACGCGCCCCTCAAGGAATACGTCAAGAGAAAGGTCGTTGAACTGTTTTAATATCATAATATGATATGTCGCAAGCGTCGAATCCTCAGTAGAACTTAACGTGAACCGCGTTGTGCCGTTTAAAGATTAACCCGACGAAATTAAAGTGTCAAATTTTGGGACACGTTTATATTTAGAATTTAGTAGTTTTTAAACGATGTTATTATACAGTTTTAAACAAAACAAAACAAAAAAAAAACGTTATAAAAGTTTCATCTTTTAAAATACTCACATTCCCTTTTTCAGTATTAACTTTTCATTCTTACTGTGTTTTTTTCAATTTCTTCGATAATGACGAATCTCTTTTTTATTTTATTTTAAAATGAAATATTATCATAATAATAACAAGTCATTTAGATATTAAGTCACGCCTATACGCTTTTAACAGTACAATTTATTGGTAAGCTTAGCACATTATAGCACAATGGATTTGTATATTTCTCGTTCCTAATGTAAAGCATTTAGAAAAGAGTAAATAATGTGTAGTAATTAATCTATAATTTATCTGACAATTAAAAAGTTAAGTAACTTTTCTTTTATCTGTGCCTTCATATTTGTGCAATCTCAAATTGATTTATTTACAAAATTAGGCTATTTAAAAAGATAAGAACATTTAACATTTAATAATTGTTGCTTGTTAAATATATTTTTTGCTATACTTATTTATTTTTGTTAATTTATGGTGATGGTTTATATTTATTCCAAAGAACAAAAGACAACTAAAAATGTTCGAATAGAATCTCTAAATGTTGTAATTTTTTATAACATTCCACGATAATTAATGTTTTGTCTTCCATCCAGAAGGTATTTTGAAAATATGCACAATTACGCACAATGCAAAAATATAGTGTTATTACAGAGCACAAGTTATTTTAAATTTTATGAATTATAACGTTGTTCTTACTAGTCAAATAATGAGCTTAATTTATAAGAATTTTTAAAGTTGTTCAATAATTTATTTGGTTATACAATTGTAATGTGGGTCAGAGTGGAATTTCGAGTAATCGGATTAAACATTTCAATAAAAAAGGATATTTGTTAATTCATTGATCAATGTATTAATAAAAAATCGATCTCAAGTCGCCATCCAACATAACGTTATCCTTTGTTGATGCAATAGAGCCTGTTTTTTTCACGCTGTCTTTCCACATTGGCTGTGCTATAATTTTATACAAAATAAAGGATTCATTTTTAAACCTTTGAAATATATTTTTATTGTATTTGAATGTACTTACTTTGGAAAATGTTCATGCCTTACTAGATTTTTAGATATTAGAATAATTTTTCCTCCCTAGTCAATGTTACATTTTAAAAAAGTATATCCAAGAGTAAGCTATAAGTAACGAAAAGCAATTTGTATTTTAGTTTTAAACATAATTTTTTACTCATGTAAGTCTATTTCAGAATGTTTAATCATGTATGTATTATTAGAATTTAAATAAGGAAACTGCTAGAAATTGTCGATTATTTTTATTATTTTACTTACTTTTTACCCTTAATGATGTAATGTTCATGCAGTACATACTTAATACCGAATACTTAACCTAGCAAAGGGTGTTATTTTGAAGATGGATAAAAATTTAATATTGATCTTCGATTTTTTTACTTACAATATTATTAAAATAATATATTTCCAACAAATTTTAAGTTCTAAAATTTCCTAGTGTAATTATTCACAGTGAAATGTCTAAGAGTAAAATTACTTGGACTTTTTCTTTCAATATTTTATAAGAAAAATAATATTTTCTTAAACATGACTTATTCACGTTTAAATTTCGGTTTGAAGTACAAGTATTTTTTAATTTGTTATAAATCATATCTCATAGCGCTTGTTAGTTAACGCAAGAACTAGCGGATAAATAAAAAAATCTAAAGAAAATGTCAATTAAGCTGATCTAGAATATTGTACAAAGCTACTGATATTTCAACTTCGCTGCGAAGTAGAGTAATACGAGAGAAAAAATGTTTTGTAGCATAGAGATACGAATGTTAGCTAATAATAATGATGAGAGTATAAATTTTTCTTTGTGGACCAACCCGCGTCGCTATTACAGAAATGCAACTGAAACAGTAAGTTATTTTTGTACCGCCATCGCTTAAAGTCCATAGTTCAATGTAGTCCTAAGAATACAAAGTAAAGTTAGATTATTTATTTATAAATTATCAGACCTATGTATGATGCCAAATACAATAAATTTGTAATCGTTCAGAAATTATGTACGTCAACAGTTTCGAGTCAAATATTCGTAGTGGAAAGGTAGTTTTAGTCAAATGTGGACAAAAATATTGTTTCAATAAAACATTCAGCCGATAAAATCATGTTTTATTTTATTATTAAAATACTTCCAAAATAAGCAACAAACAAAATATAACAATGTAAAATACCGTCTTATAGTGCAATAGAAACCTGAAATTTTAAATTCAAGGCCGTAGCGACTGTACGGCCAATGTTTATTCATCGTGTACAAGAAACATACTCATATGGCACTAACGTTTACATAGGATACATTATGTCGCTTTTTACCACCAATGATAATACAGGATAGCGCAAGTTTAAGCTCCTTTTCACTCCACACGGCCACAATGTCCCCGTGCCTTGTAAGATGATGGGGCGGCGGTAGTTCAAATGAAAAATGACCGTGTTTAGATGACAAAAGTACTTATGCGCCGTAAGACTTTCTGACATTACACAAGATCTTATCCAGCTAAACTATAAAATAATAAACTTTACAAAATAAAATTATGAGCAAAACAATACAATCGAATACAATGTTCAATAACGAAGCGACTAAAATCGACAGAATACTATCACAAATTTTTACAAATTCAGATTCACTCCCACACGACCCAAACGGATCGCGAAACTCACATTTCATTCGATCGAACTACGTTACATTAAAGAGCTAATGGGATCCGTCGTGGCGGGTCGTCAGGTTGCGGCGCGGCGGCGCTTAGTCCACTACAGAGATCTGCGCGAACCCGAGCAGCGTGCTCTCGTCGGAGGGCGCGGCCGGGTCCGCAGAGTCCAGCCGGAAGGTGAGCGAGCGCGGCGGGGGCGCCGAGCCGGGGAACAGGCGCGCGTCCACCAGCCGCTGGAGGTGTCGGGCGATGCACGCGGCGTCCCGCGCCTCCACCAGCCCCGCACCCACCAGCTCCGTGGCGATGCCGTCGGCGGAATCCTTGCCGGCCGAGAATTCGAACCGGATGTCGTTCAGCTCGCGCTTAGAATTACGCATGCGCAATACGAGGTCGATCTGTGGAGCCTCGCCACCAGTGAGCGAACCGATCGTGAAACCAGCGCGACCTTCGCCAAGCTCCTCACCCTCGGAGTCGGAGGAGTCTGCACGTGCGAGGGTGTTCATGGGTCGGTCCCTGGCGGCGTCATCGTCCTCGTCCTCTTCGTCGTCGCTCTCCCACACCCACTCCCCGGTCTCCATGCGATGCAGACGACCGGAGGCTCCAGGTTGTCGCTTGCTGGCCTTGTGCACGCGCGTCTCCATGCTCGGGCCGTTCGAGACGAGCGTCTGCACGAGATACTTTCGATCCTTTGCTTTCTTGAAAAACGAGTGCTTGAGCAGTTCCGGCGCCGAAGGTCGTTTCGTTGGATCTTTCTGGAGACACTCCGATATCATTTTCCTGAAAGTCTTACCGTACGCTTTGTACTGATCTTTTTCCTCGGCGCCGGTGTCGAGTGTTGGCGGGTCATTCTGCAACGTGAGCATGAGTACCTTCATCGGTGGGTACTTGTGGTACGGGGCGGTGCCGGTGGCCATCTCGATCGCGGTGATGCCGAACGACCAGATATCCGCTTTGAAGTCATAACCGTGATTTTGTTCCATGACCTCGGGAGCCATCCAACAAGGCGTCCCGACGAATGTATGTCGCACCTTCTGTCTGGACAAGTCCCGGCCGGTCGCGAGCCATGCAGACACACCGAAGTCGGCGATCTGGACGGTTCCATCATCACCGAGGAGGATATTTCCTGCTTTAATATCCCTGTGAATTTGCCCGTTCTGATGGAAGTATTCTAATCCTTTAAGCACCTCCTTGAGAACCGTGGCGATGGTCGCTTCATCAAATACTCCATGTTTACAGTTGGAGATCCTCATCTTATGTTTGATGATGTCAAGAAGACTTCCTCCTTCGAGAAGTCTCAGAACGAGCCACAGTTCTTCTTTTACCACAAAGCTGGTGTAATAGGTGACGACATTTTCGTGGTTGCAGCTTGACATGGCCTGAATCTCTTTGAGCAGTTCATCCATGGAGGTGTTCCATTTCTCGAGGTTGATACGCTTGATGGCGCACTTCTCTCCCCGCGGGCGGCAGAAGGCGGCGTGCACGACGGCCGTGGCCCCGACCCCGATCACTTCCATCAGTTCATAATCATCCTGGCTGTTAGGCCACGAGTTACCGGAGGTAGCCATCTTTCTGTGATTCTACTCTTGCAAATGTTTAATGTTAAATTGTTCAGTGGTTTTGTACTAATAATAATAATATCAATCGATAAAGCGATTACTCAATTTATATTTCGTAGCAAAATTATTTAATTTTTTTGTAATGTAATTTTACGATCACCCATGTCGATATGGTTGTATGGTTTGTAATTCCTAATTACAAACACTGGTTTGATATCTTTCGATTTTGGGTATTCCGCTCTGTGGATAGTTTTACAGTTTTCTCTTAATTCTAAAATCGTCTTGTCTATATATTTATTATTATTATTATTGTCGTTTACATCTGAGGGATACAGGTCGTCACCTGAAAACAAAACGAAACTAAAATTAAAATGCGCGTTTTCCCTTCTAGTATAATGTATTATGTAAATGAAGTCTGATCTGAGTCTGATGAAATGGAGTCTGAAGATGCTGAAGTCGTCGTGGCCTAACGGATAAGACGTCCGGTGCATTCGTGTTGAGCGATGCACCGGTGTTCGTATCCCAGGCGGGTACCAATTTTTCTAATGAAATACGTACTCAACAAATGTTCACGATTGACTTCCACGGTGACGGAATAGCATCGTGTAATAAATATGAAACCCGCAAAATTATAATTTGCGTAATTACTGGTAGTAGGACCTCTTCTGAGTCCGCGCGGGTAGGTACCACCACCATGCCTATTTCTGCCGTGAAGCAGTAATGCGTTTCGGTTTGGAGGCTGGGGCAGCCTTTGTAACTATACTTGAGACCTTAGAACTTATATCTCAAGGTGGGTGGCGCATTTACGTTGTGGATGTCTATGGGCTCCAGTAACCACTTAACACCAGGTGGGTTGTGAGCTCGTCCACCCATCTAAGCAATAAATAAAAAATACAATTTATATACGCACCAGGTAATATTTGCAGAATTCCATCGGCTACTTTTACGTACACAGGAAAGACAAGTTCGTGACCATAACAACTGTTGCTCTTGGCAAATTCAATCAGTTCATCCAGGTCCTTCACGTGAGAGAACCGTGTCAGTTCGTATGTTTGAGGTGGGTATAACTTCACGTCACTGCTGTTGAGTATCTCAGTTGGGTCTGACCACTGAAACATTAAAATTTGTACGAATTTAAAATTGAATTATGTGAGATGAATTTATTGATAATTGAAATGTAATAATACGCCCAGTATCTCGTCGAAATGATGGTACAATTTTAGGGTCCAAATATTCAAGTAGTGTTTCAAAAAAGATTTCCCTAATCAAAGAATATCACTGTGTACTAGAATTGAACTGACAATTAGCGGTAGGCAGCGGCTTGGCTCTGCCCCTGGCATTGCTGAAGTCCATGGGCGACGGTAACCACTCACCATCAGGTGGACCGTATGATCGTCTGCCTACAAGGGCAATAAAAAAAAAATTCTTTTCGTAATTAGTAGCGGTAGTTATTGTCAGCTTAGAGTATGACCAATCAGGCTATTTCTTTCGCGAAGCAAACGCGCCTTTTGGTTGGAAATGTAGTATCGGCATAGTAGAACCCAATAAACAAATAAAAAATAAACTTCTACTTGATGTCTAGGTCTCAAGGTGGTGGCCGTGAGCTTGTCCATAAATCATTGTGATAAAAAAAAAAAACAAAAAGTCATTTTACCGTAAAATGCATTCAAAGCTTTGATAATTTGGCAATCATAAGGAGATAACAATGATAAGTAAATTGTATAACATCTTTAGGTAATAATGCACTTAACAGATATGCGACAACATCTGATTCAATTATATGATTATGACCGAGTTGGTGAGCTTGATGTTGAGAATAAATTACTTTGGTTATTATCAGGTTAACGCTATTTTGTTTGCATTGCTATTAAAAACAAAATCAAGTAATTTTTCTCATATTTATGCATATTGACATGTCATGTTCAAGCTATTTAGACAATACAAAATCAGCCCAATGTCATTTTGTTTTTTTTTTAACTATGCAATGACAATGAAAGACTTCTAATAAAATTGTGGCATTGAGAAATGTCTCATGAGAAATATCTCTTTATAAACTTAATTTCCAGAAGTGCCATTATGTAACATTTTGACATTTTTTTGTTTTTAATCAGTATTCAATCTAAACAAAATGGATTCAGTGGATTCAGTTGATTAAGTTTGGCGACCCAGCAACATAAAAATATTGGTATATATGGCAATTCTAGTGTAATAATGGTATTGATAGGGAACTTTTATATATTTGAATATATATAAAACCAGGAAGGAATTAAAATAAACAAAATTACCTACCTTAACAAAGGCAACTTCTGTAGAGTAATTTTTTAACTCAGGCTTTTCCTCTAACGCTGTCACAAAGAAGGCTGTGTTGAATCTCTTCGGTAAAGTGGCTGGAGTTAACCAATTGCTCCAGTAATGTAGTGACCATATGTCTGGATAGCACTTATAATCTTCACACAGGTTCCAAAGGCTTTCTGGATTCTTGCTTACCTTAAAAAAAAAAAGGATTTCTTTTCTGTTTCTGTTATAAGAAAAAAGAATTTATTTCTGTTACAGGCCAAAAGGTATCATACTGTATTTACTATTTTTGTTTTTTAAATGGACTCTTATTATTAGATATCATTATTTGTCAATAGTTGTACAATTGGCTACTTAGGTCTACAGATAATATAATCTCTCCATATTCATGCTCCTTGATACTGTTTCGAGGGTTTGTTTATGATAATATTTTAGATTTTTACTTCTACTTTATACCAGTCTTCGTGCTGTAATTATAACAAAGAAAATCCTTTGCTTCTGTGTTATGGGCGCCAGAAATATATTATTATATTATATAAGATATATTAGAAGACAAGCAAAAGACCAATATCTTTAAAACAAATTGCTATGTGATGAGAAAAAGACCATAAAGTGACATAATCAATAAAGACCAAAAAGTTTATTCAAAGAAATTATCAAAATTATTCTTCTAGGAGGAAAATATGCAATGTCATTATATTCTAAATTATTTATTCGTTGCATTAAATAAATGCTAACCATAGGTATCACAACATAAATGCTTACATCTGCATTGCAATATGAGGTTGGAGTATCAGTTGTTTTTAAAATGGCAGTCCCACCCTTCTAACTAGAAGAATTGATTACTTGTGGGCAGAAATAAAAGGAAAGATGGGTTTTTTTAGTTTTTTTATTGCCCTTGTAGGCAGACGAGCCCACCTGATGGTGAGTAGTTAACTTCGCCCATGGACTTCAGCAATGCCAGGGGCAAGCTGCCTACATTATCTGTGTAAGCTCACAATACTATATACCACCAATCAATTATATTATCATAAGTTCACATAGATGATAAAAGTTTTTAGTGTACATCATTATGCATATATTTATTATCTATATAAAATATTTCAATGTTACTGTTAATACGAAAGTAACTGTCTGCCTGTTACCTCATACCGAAATCACTGAACTAATTTTGATCAAATTCAGTATGTGTAGTCTGTTTTACTTTAAATTTTAATTTAGTTTTACCAAGCGCCTGCTGACTATGTGCCAGGAAAGGATCCGGAGTTTCTTTGGGCACATAATGCGATCCTCATTGCACAGCCTGGAGAAACTCATCATTATCGGACAAATGGAGGGGAAGCGCGCTAGAGGAAGAGCGCCGGCTAGATGGGTGGACCAACTCAAGGAGATGACTGGAGGCCAGATACAGGGAGCGGTACATATGGCGTAGAACCGGACCGAGTGGAGAAGATTGACATACAGTCACGATCCTCAGCATTGAGGGAACGACCAGAAAAGTCTGTTATTAATAATTTGAACTTTGGGAAGAATTTAGGTTATCTATGATCCCACTGCTGAGTATGGGACCCCGCCAATGTCTTTTTAAGAGTAGTTATTGCAAGCGAAGCAGCGAGCATGGACGAGTAAATATTTAAAACGGGTCAATTTACATTTTTTGTTGTTTAAAAAAATTACACTTAAGTGCTAACAAAAAGGTGTAGAAATACTTTATTTTTATTCAAGGACTCCAAGTCATTTACAGTCCGTTTCATATTTGGCTTATGTAACATTGTAAATAAACATTGTTGTGAAATTTAAATTATATCTATAGCAAAAGCAAACAATGTTTTATGCAGTGAAACATGTTTCCATAAAATGAATAAAAATTACAAGTTTCTGATGAATTTTACATTTAAAATGTTGTATTACACTGTAATAGAATTGATGTGAAAGCTACTTAGCTCTAAACTTTCATTAATTTGAGAACTCTGTAATCTTATGTTATCTAGTAATTTATTAAATGAACATATGGTGAGTATCTAAGAATATAGAAATATTACGGTTATTTTTTTTCCTAACTATTAGAGGGTTTTTGGGGTTTTGCCTGGACGAGTAGGTGAGCTTATGGGTTCAACCTGTGAGAATTTGCTAAGACTAGCAAGAGCATTTCTTCGCAGAATCTACCCCCAGATCGGAATCCATCCAATAGCAGCCCACTGAGAAGATCTCGCGGGAAACTTAGTGGGTTATGTCTATGGGTTATTTCACTGGTCAAACTCTTCATCATAATTGAAGAATACAATGAGAATAGTCAACGGATATTAATGATCTAATATAATCAGAGACAACAAGGATTGCATGGTGCTTACAACACTTCTGAAATAGGGACACCCAAAAACAAAAAAATCATAGTAAGACTGATTCGATATTAGTGTTTCAAAACTGCAGCATGAAAATGTAAGGTATTATAAATATAATATCAAGTTATATTTGTAAAACATAAAAATGAAATTAAGAGGAAAACGGTAATTTTCAGTAAAGTTTCACAAACACTCACTCTGTCCTGCCAAGTTTTAACATCAATATTAGCTATGAAATCCGCCCTTAAGCCGTCCTTTTGCTTCTTGTGCTGCTGACTGCATAGCAGAATCCCTAACTCTTCAAAAGTTTCCCTGATGGCTGTAATTCTTAATGATATGTGCCTAAAAAAATGTTACAGACAGTAAGTAATTATCTTTTACTTTTCATGAATAATGTTAACATCAATTTAACACGAATTCCATTACTTTTATTTTTGTGGTACTAACTCAAAACAGGTTTTTAATGACGCTGTTGAATGAGTAAATATGTGTTTTAGCTTTTGGATATTGTGGTTCTAAGCAGACATAGATAAAAGATTTAGGCAAAAACATATTATTAATGTGTATCTATATTACCTATAGTTTTATAGGTATCTTTTAATTTTACATTAAAAATAGGACATTTAATGACATAGTGAAAAAGAAATTCCAATTGTTTTAATGTAAATTGCCAAATCAATTTAGTCTTCACTAATGATATCCATTAGAGGTACACGAGATTGGCAGACTGCACGTCGGAATGTAGTTGAGATGCCCGATTAAATTTAAATAATATGTTAATTTTACCTTCGAATGGGATTCTTTTGTAAAATTGGAGTGATAGGACCATTAGCGTGATGTAGAGACTCTAAATCTGTGTTCGTGTAACCAAACAAACTGAACAGCTGTAGCCAGCGATCGTCTTCGTCAGCGTCTTCGGTAACTCCGCCGGGGAACACCACGCTGTTTGGAAACGCACCGCGACCCGTCCGAGTCTGCAACAGAATTTCGTAATTAACACCGCCGCACGACAGCGACTGCTTACTACGCTTCGTGAGCACTATCAACGTAGCGGCGTCACGCCAACTTTTTCCAATAACATTTTTCATGATGCGGTCGCGCACCGAGAGGCACCGAGGCACCGCAGGGTTATAATTCGCTATGCAAAGGTCAACTTACACGTTTACCGCTTGACACTCATACGTCTTGATAAGAACACTTACTGTTTTATCTATAACGAGAGCTATATATGTCTATACTACAGGACATAAACTAATTTAAACACAAAAATAGAACAAAATTATTGTTCCTTAGCGATTGTGTACTATTTTTTGTACAGTGTTGCCATCGCCAGTACTTAATAGGTATCGTAGTTGATGTACGGTATAGTTTAAATTGCACGTATTTAGTAGCTACTAGTTTTAGAAAACATTAAAGAACGTTGTAGGAGTTAATTAATCACTGTACGTTTTATGGTTTTAGTTTTTTCTTACCCAGAGCTAAGAAATATATGAAAAATGATATGAAGCGAAATAATGAGGTGAAGTCTATTAATTTGAGACTAATCAATTGAGATGAAATTGAATGAAACAAAATAGGATGGGATGAAATATAAACTCAGTAAAATGCTGGTTATTTATTGATAGTTCAGTGGACCTTTTAGAAGAACCCAAGAAGCCACGTCTAGTGGCTATATTTTATTTTCCAATACTTTGCACTTTTGCAGACTAAAAGGATCGATCGAAAACGATATTGACAACTTATGGCAAATTGTATCGATATTTTCGTTATGATATTGTAGGCTATTGTACTCTATCTACGAAATCGTTAAAGAACTATTCCTTTTAACCTAAACCCATCGTAAAAGTTGAAAGTAAAATCGTAAAGTGGTAAATCGCTACAATTTGAAGCAGCATAGCGATCCACGGCAATGATCATGGTTTAACTTAGTGTGTTAAGTGAGTGGTAGACGTATAAACTTTATGTAGCCGGTTTTTAAGATCGTGAACTTACTCGGTCGACGTCGCTGATGCACGTGGAGCTTACTCACACTATTGCGATATTGATAGAAGCAGCTGTGTTATTTAGGAGATTTATCGTATTGCGTTTTAAAAACTATTGAAACAATACAAAAAATATGAAATGAAATATAAATTGTTTTGGAAACCTTTTGTACATTTTCGTCGTGGCCTAAAGGATAAGACGTCCGGTGCATTCGTCCCGCACTGGAAGGTACCACCACCCCGCCTATTTCTGCCAGGAAGCAGTAATGCGTTTCGGCTTGACGGGTGGGGTAGCCGTTGTAACTATACTGAGACCTTGAACTCATATTTCAAGGGGGGTGGCGGCATTTACGTTGTAGATGTCTATGGGCTGCAGTAACCACTTAGCACCAGGTGGGCTGTGAGCTCGTCCACCCATCTAAGTCCGTCCATCCATAAGTACAGTTAAGTATAGTTAATAAGATGACACACGGGCGAAAAGGTCGTCGAGCTATAAGTATGCGTATTCACTCGTACGTCTATCATCCCCTTTACAGTGTTACAGACTTTTACGTAATAGGCATAATGAGTACGGAACGATCTTGTGACGTGATATACGATTTTAATATTGCTTTTGATTTGGAGAACTGTTTACGAGTCCTTCGGCTTATACTGAATTTATTATTTTATCCTGAACGTCGTAAATTAGTTCTTGTTTTCACTTTTATTTTCCTTTAGACTATTATAAACTGTAATAAAAATAATTCTATAATAGCACCTTAGTTTTCTGTGACCATTAAAACTGTAAAGTTTTCGAAAAGTCGGAAATAATATTATGACAATAAAAAATATGCGGTTATGGAGTAAAATTAGTCTTAAGAATATCTAAAACTGCCGAAAAAGATATTTGCTTAAATAATGGTCAAAAAAAATTCCTGCAATAAATTGGAGGCATGTCGCAACTGTCATGAGCTTTCAAATAAATGTATGCTATATTCTGCCGTATAACCCTTAATGCGTTTCTCTTTGGGGAGCAGAACGACCATTTTATGCTTTGTACGTTTTTACCTTTTTATTTTTTGCTTACCTTATGACGAGAGGTTGCCGTCACTCATAGAAGTCACTAATGCCTGGGGCAGAGCCAAGCCGCTGCCTACCGCTGAATATTCTCCACAACCTCATCAGGGCCGCACCGATCCCCGGCAGCGCCTGTGTGCAAAACCTATGAAGCGCCTCCTATTTTTACGAATCTTCATGTTTCAATGTATTTTTTTTTATTATTTGTTAATTTTGACTTATGTTTTGACGTAAATTTTGGGATGCTTGTATTATAAATGCATTTTTTGTTTTGTTATTTACAAGTTATATGTTGTGCCTATTGTACCTACTTACTTATCGATACTCCACTACAAAGAATTTGTTGCTGTGTAAGTGTAACGTAAATAATTTCGGTAGCGACGCCCTTATTGTTTTGGCGCCTGTGTGCACTGAACACATCGCACATAGGGGCGGCGCGCCTCTGAACCTCATTAGAAAAAGAACATCCTATAGCCCTCAGGAAACACTGTGGAGGGGAGTTAATTGCAAAGTCGTATGGTGCGTGGAAAAAAAGATCGCTGGAAAGGCACTGTTCATGACTGCAGCGATTTTAGGTAGTATGGATGAACTTTGCTCCGGTGGTGGGCGGTGCGATGATAAAAACGAGGTTATGGGATCATTTTAAACATTTCTGCAGAGAGATACCGGAGCCCATAGAGAAAACACTATGGCTGAGGCCTATAACACTTCAAACTGGAATATAAGATGATTCTGCTACAGAAATCGGTAGGATGTCGAGCAAATGTTCACCTATATTATAACTAATACTAAATGTCCTATAATGTCCAATTCTTTTTCTATTTCTAGTACGCAATAATTCTTTTCAATTTTTACTCAGTTTTTTATTGATGTTTATTCAATTGTTTTTTTTATACTTCTTTTTATTTATTTTCTCTCCTGCTTTAACGATTTCATCAATAACGTAAAGCTTTCATTTTCTTTCTAATTACTTGTCGTTTTAATACAGCAAAAAATTTACTTGGTAAATTAACGTGTTTATTTCTTTGTTTGTTTTTCATTAATTTTTTTTAGTGGTTTTGAAATAAAATATTAAGGGTTTTACTCTACGAAATTGCCGTTTAGTATACAGAAACTTAAAGTAAGCTTTAAATAACTAGTCCGGCCATAAGTACTATTACATAAAAACTTTTCTTATTTTCAACTTTTTAATTATTTTTAAATTGGAACACGTATATTATTTTAAAATTTTCTTTCGTTTTTGCGACATTTTACTTATTTTTTCGTGTTCATTATCAAATTACAATATAGAATGGGGCGTTAAAGAAAATAGGGTTGCAGTGATCGCCTTTCACAAAGTGGGTATGGAGCTGTCGGTCATATTCCAGACCCTTCGAAAGCTTGGTATCAGCCGTATGTTCGTATATCGTACTATCAGCGGATACAAAAACACTTCGTCTGTCGAAGACCAGAAAAGATCGGAGCGGCCGCGTGCTGTTAGAATTACAAAGGCTGTTAATGCTGTTAAAGCCAGAATTCGTCGAAACCCCTATCGGAAGTAGAAAATGTTATCGCGAGTAATGAAGATTCCCGCTAGGACTCTGTCGCGTAGTATGAAACAAGACCTGAAGCTCGGTGTTTATCGTCGATATACAGGACATGCCCTAAATCAATCTTTACAATTAAAGAGAGAGTGGATCGATCAAAACGCCTTCTGTCGCGATACGCAGATGAAAGGCACAGAAATATCCTCTTAACCGATGAAAAAATTTTCACGATTGAAGAGCACTACAATAACCAAAACGATAAAGTGTGCGCTCAGAGTTCTAAAGAAGCTGCTCAAGCGGTCGGAAAGTTACAACGCGGTCATCATCCTGCGTCAGTGATGATTTGGTGGGGCGTGTCTTATCAAGATGTCACAAAACTACATTTTTGTGAAAAAGGAGTGAAAACTTCAGGCAAAGTGTATCAAGATACAGTCTTGGATCAATTTATGATACCTCTCAGCAATACACTTTTTAAAAATATACCGTGGGCTTTCCAGCAGGACTCTGCACTTGGTCACAAGGCCCAGACAAGATCCAAGCCTGGCTTGAAACCAACGTTCCAGACTTTATAAGAGCTGAAGACTGGCCCTCATCTAGCCCAGACCTCAACCCTTTAGACTTCAGATTATGGTCAGTTTTAGAGAACATGGCCTGCTTTAAAAGGCACGGCGACATTGAGTCTCTTAAAAAATCTTTGGAGCAAGCCGTGAGCAAATTTCCCTTGGAAACTGAGCGTAAATCCTAGATTCGTGGCAAACAGATTAAAGGCCTGTACAAAACCCAAAAGTGGCCATTTCGAATAGATTTTTTTTTGTATTTTTTGCTGAGACTTTAATAAATATGTAGCTATTTAGGTATTTTAATATTAATAAATTACTTCATTAAATTCATTTGCAACAGAACTGGACTAGGCTGGACTAAGTATAAGTATTTGTGATTTCTATTAATCAAAATATTTTTTCTGTGCAGTTCTTGAAGAATTTAAGTGTAATGCTGTAAGCTGTGATAAATTATACAAACAGACTTCTTAGGGGTAAGTTTTCGTCTGGGACATTGCTGAACAGAGGCTTAATGAATATAATGGCCTCTTACGATTAATTAAAAATACTTCAGTTTTCATAGATTCATCGAGTAATAATGCGGGTAAAATTCCTTTATTTCTGTGTCTGTTATACAAGGCGTACCTTAGCTACCGTTGCTCTATTGATCGTACAGTTCGTACGGTGCCCATTTATCAAGTTTTTGTACCTCCTCATTTGACGCAAATGGACCGATATTGTTTCGATGCTAACGCACAAAGCTGTGCCGACTCAACTGTAGAGTGAGCATCGTCAGCGTGTTCTATTGGCTTTAATTTGTCGTTGTTGACTTTAGTTTTGAGGTAACCATGGGGATTGTTTTAAAATCAAAATCTTTTGAAATTTGTTACTTTATTAATGTACTAGCTGTGCCCGCGACTCCGTCCGCGTGGAATGGCGACTTAGGGCAGCAGTTTTAGGACATATCTTTTGGTTTATAAACACCGTCATTTGGGTATTTAGAAAAATCTAATTTAAAGTAATGCTTCTCTATACACGACATTACACGTATAGCCATCGGGGATCAAAGCATACAAGTTGCTAGGATTGCTAGCATGTGATAGAGCTACATAGCCGTGTGACCGAGTTGACTGTGTGAAAAGCAGTTGACACTAAGATCTACACCCACTACTTTTAGCATCTGACCTTGGGCTTTATTTATTATCATCACGAAACATAGCCTCACTGGAAACGGGATCGGCAGTGAGTTCCCGATCTTCTATTGTCTCCTGAGACCGGGCATTTGCTGTCCGAACCCTCTGAGAGCTCAGACGAATTTTCCTATCAGTAAAGGTCTCAGATTCAAGCGATAATGCATGAGATTCACGATCGATGGAAAACGTGAGTCTTGCCTCATGATTTCCTTCAGATTCCTGTGATCGAACTAATCTCATCCTTTTAGCATTCCTGCTGCACTGGGAGAGGTTGGATCTTTTTCGAGGTATTCTTACAATAAGTAGTAGGTACCTACTAACACAACGTTGTTTGGTAAACACGTACTTATCACAAAACATAACTTATCTTAAAGTTTACGACAGTAAATTAGTGAAAACCACATCTAAATCCGATAAGCTGTTTCTGAGATTAGCGTGCACAAACGCACAGACAAACAGACAAAAATTCCAAAAATTATTATTTTGGGTTCTATTGCGTTCATGAAGCCCCTAATAACAGTTTTTCTGAGATATCTTCCGTGTACAGACATCGACCAGTTACGATTTTATTATAATTATGTATTGATTGATTGATGATGATGCTGTTGTATTAATGATGTCAACCTAATCTTTTAACTACAGAAAATAAACGTACCTATGGGTTAATTTACTTATCGAGCCCTTCGTCGCAAGCGACGGGTTCAGCAAGGAAGCAGAGGCGTTTTTTTTTTCTACCTAAGCTGATAGCCTTGAGAGGCTATTTCAGCGGAACCTTAACTAGTAGGTGAGCTCACGGGGCTCAAACGTAACGAAGTTGCAAACACGAACCCTAGCAACAGCCGTGCTTCGCCGAATCTACCACCGGATCGGAAACGCGACCCACTGAGAAGATCCGGCGAGAAACTCAGTGGGCTGTGTCTGAGGGTTAATTTACTCGTCGAGCCCTTCGTCGCAAGCGGGTTCGACGAGAACGGTGACCGGTGCTTGAAGTACCTAAAAGCACCGTTATTGGATCTGGAGGAAGCAGCGGCGCGGCGCGGCGGCGTCGACGCGCTTTATATACCCGCGCGGCCGCACAGGCGTAAACAATCTACAAACGCCCAGCTACGTGATTCTTTGGCATAACTTTTTTATTTATGAACCGATTGACATGAAACAAACACTAAATGTTAAGTAAAGCTTATCACAATAAATAAGTGAACACCACATTTAAATCGGATAAGCTGTTTCTGAGATTGGCGTGCACAAACGCACAGACAAACAGACAAAAATTCTAAAAATCATTATTTTGGGTTCTATTGCGTTCATAAAGCCCCCAATAACATTTTTTTCTGAGATATCTTCCATGTACAGACAGCGACCAGTTACGATTTTATTATAATATAATATGTATTGATGAGCCGTTTGTGTCGTATTACCTACTACCGTGGCGGATCTCTTAGTCCCTAATTACACGTATTTTTATTGTTTCCGTAATGATGAAATAGATACAAATGTAATGAAAATAAAACACAAATCAATAAACAATTGACAAAATTTGAGAATACACTGTTACATTTTTTTTAAATAAAATGAGTTTAAGATTTATTGCCAGTCATACATAAATTACGTTTTAAATGGCCAGTATTGTAAAACGCCAACTTGAAGACCTATTATTATTTTAAGCAGGGGGCTCTCCTTCCAAATCCAACGTGGAGTTCGCCTCTGAACTTTTTCAACCTTTTTAAAGTATTTCTTTGATATAAAAAAATCTTATGAATTTAAATTACAACGAACTTTTGCTTCTTAGTTATAAAACCGTAACACACTGCGAGGAAAGTATGAAGTATGAAGTCCTATCAAGGGTAGTATTTCTTTAATAATAAATACTATTACCTGATCTGCAAGGTTCTCCCCTAGGTGACTAAAATGCATATAGGTATTTCTTTTATGTATTCTTTTCCCTTTCTTATCTGTAATAAATTGTACCTTATTTATATCACATTCGAAACGTTACGTATTGAACATATAAATAATCAAGGTACTATACTTAGTTTGGCCATAAATACTGTTACAATCAAAAATAAATAAAATATTACATTTGAATTTGGAATCTGTCATTTTTATATGATTGCTCATTGAGTTTCCTCATTTTGGCGCCAATACATTGTACAATATTTTGCGATATTAAAATGGAGTGGGGTGATAAAGAGAACCGAATCGCTGTGATTGCATAACACAAAGTAGGTATGGAGCCAAATGTAATTTTGAAAACTCTCCATACGCTTGGTATTAGTAAAATGTTTGTGTACCGGGCTATTAATAGGTGCAATGAGATCTCCTCTGCTTGTGACAGAAAAAGATCTGGCCGTCCACGTAGTGTTCATACGAAAAAGGTGGTTAAAGCAGTAAGGGAAAGAATTCGAAGAAATCCTGTCCGAAAGCAAAAGATTTTATCTCGGGAGATGAAGATAGCACCTAGAACCATGTCGCGTATTTTAGAAGATGACTTAGGAGTTGCTGCTTATAAGAGACGTACTGGTCATTTCATAACTGATAATTTAAAAGAGAATAGGGTGGTAAAATCGAAACAACTACTGAAGCGGTACGCAAAGGGAGGTCATAGAAAAATTTTGTTTACAGATGAGAAAATTTTTACAATTGAGAAACGTTTTAACAAACAAAATGACTATATTTATGCTCAAAGCTCTAATGAAGCTTCCCAATTGGTCGACAGAGTGCAAAGTGGGCACTATCCGACTTCAGTGATGGTTTGGTGGGGTATTAGTTATGTAGGAGTGACTGAGCCATACTTTTGTGAAAAAGGTATCAAAACATCGGCAATGTATCAAGATACCATTCTTGAGAAGTTAGTGAAGCTCCTTAACAACACCGTGTTCAATAATCAAGAATGGTCCTTCCAGCAAGACTCGGCGCCAGGTCATAAAGCTCGGTCTACGCAGCTTTGGTTGGAAACGAACGTTTCGGACTTCATCAGAGCTGAAGACTGGCCGTCGTCTAGTCCCGATCTTAATCCGCTGGATTATGATTTATGGTCAGTTTTAGAGAGTACGGCTTGCTCTAAACGCCATGATAATTTGGGGTCCCTAAAACGATCCGTACGATTGGCAGTGAAAAAATTTCCCATGGAAAGAGTGCGTGCTTCTATTGATAACTAGCCTCAACGTTTAAAGGACTGTATTGCAGCCAATGGAGACCACTTCGAATAAGCTTTTTATATTTTAAATTGTTTTATATTTATGTATTAAACTAACACAATCTAAAAGTAATAAATGTTATTTGCAATAAATAAAAAAATCCTTTGTCTCAGTATTTATGGCAAAACTAGGTATTATTATAATATGTGTAGTATCTATGGGTATTATTGACAGAAAGAAATTATATACTAAAATTTACGTCATGTGGTCATAACATAGAAACACAGGACGATAACAATGATAGCTGGAACAAGAAATTACCAAAATTTACGTCATAACATAGAAACCCAGGACGATAACAAAGACAGCTGCAACATAGATAATACACTTAAAGCTTAAACAGTAACCTGTATAATAAGTAGCTACGCATTGCCGTACAAAGTCGTAATTCAAAGGGATTGTATTTTACACAAAACACCAGAATTACGGTCTATCTAGTATGTCTTGAACGACCACTAGTGTTTTAGCGACACAAGAGCTACTAAATGTAACGGTTATGTTGAAACGACCTTTGTAAGCTTAAACTTAAACTCCCTATCTCGGAATATTGTTGTATTTCAGTGTGGTTTTTTGTTTTCGTTTGAGTAACTCACGTGATGTATTAGTATGCGGATTACGCATATATTTTTAACAAAACATCATATGTTTTAAGGTTGACTTTACAACGTTCTTTCGGTGGGGATGATTTCTTTTATTTTTAAGTAGGTACTTACTAAGCAGATGTCTTTCCCGCCAAAAGATTTATGTCTAGAACTTGGTCAAAAAAAAAATGTAACCTTATTGGACCTTACTAGATTATATTTTCAGATGAGAGATGCCATCTTTGGTAATGTCTGATTAAACAACTAGCTTAGTTCATTTCTTTTGTTCCTCCTGTGAAAATAATTGAAATTGAAAGTTTCGTCTTCGATTTTCAATCGAAACTATTATTTTCAAAACAAATAGATTTATTGATGAATAAATCGTTTCACGAAACTCGAAGTTCTAAAGTTTCCTCTACACTCTGTGCGCTGTTTACTTTTGAATCTACCTCCTGGCCGACCTTTTGAGTTTGCCCATCCGCCCTAGCCCTAAACAAGTAGGTTCAAGAAACAGAAGCGAACATTCCATATTTTAAAAAAAAAAGTGTGTGTGTGTGCAAGTCACACACGGTAGAAGTGAAACTTAGAAATAAGATATAGATATACTGACTATCCCACAGGAGCATACATATGGACAATGTTTAGTAGACGATAGTGGGGATGCAACGAAGAGTCGCACAAAGAGGAGACCGAGAATGTCTAATGTGTTCTATCTCATTCTCTCGCCGGCTGAATCCTGTACATTTATGTGTTTGTGTCTCTATGGACCTATTTTTTCGTTTCATCTAGTTTGAAATCACAACGATTCTAAAGAAGTTTCACTTTGAAAAGGTTCTGAATATTGTGTATACATGCGCGTATATTTATATTTTATTTACCTAATACCAGCAACATATCTGTTTAAAATAAGACATATTTTTAGTTGACATTATTTTTAAAAACGTATAATTATTGAAATCACTATACATGCGAATTTCAGTAAAAAACGTAAGCTGAAACATCGACAGCCACAACAAAATTAACATAGACAGTTTAGTACCTTGCAAAGTTTTATCGTGCGGGTTTCGTATATTATAATAAAACGTAGAATATAAAATGTTACAAGGAGACGACGCGGCGACGTGTAGCAACGAAAGATTCTTCTTTGCATCTTTCTTCTTTCTTCTTTGATTCTTCTTTGATTCTTCATTGCTTCTGCAATCACCATTTTAAAAGAAATTTAAAATTTATTTATCGTTTTTCACATCATCTATAAATTTGAAGCCGCTGTGTATAAGGTTATGTTTATGTTATACGATGACAGCAAACTCAAACTCAATGAACATACAGCACTATGTTCATTTTCGAATGGATTTGGTGGTTCTATCCTAAATACTAAATAGTTCAGCAGAAATAAAAAAAAATGTGGTCCTCTACCTTCTTTGTTTTAAATTAATAAATGTATTTACTAGCTTAGAGAACTGCTCTCGAAGGCGAAGCGGTAATAGACTACTACCTAACCGGTATTTAATATTAGTCTTACTATTTTAGTAATTTCTTAGTTTGTGAAACCGCACCGAAAAGCAAACAAAAGTTAGGTTCAGCAACCTCACTCGTTCGACCTAATCGATTCACATGTTCACTGGTCGCCATATTCATTACGCTGCTAGTGCTAAAATTTATATATGTATATAAAAATGAATTGCTGTTTGTTAGTCTCGCTAAAACTCTAAAACAGCTGGACCGATTTGGCTAATTTCGGTATAGAATTATTTGTGGAAGTCCAGAGAAAGCTTAAAAGGTAGATAGATAAATATGAAAATGCTCGGAAGTAAATAAAAATAACAATTTTGTTTTTCCTTCGATGTGTCCCCCGTCGGACGGATTCCTTTTGTTTGTTTTATATTTATTTTATACAAAAGTTTAGGTCTTTTATTTATCGATTGAGGCACCACGAAGTCTGCCGGGTCAACTATGTAATTTTAAATTTAATTTCTTTATTTTTGGAACCGGTCGTTTTAGTGTCATCATTATCACGATTCCTCGTTTTTAACGATGGATCTCTTGTTCCTTTTATAATAATACCGGTACTATGTACGCATGTGACAAAGATGTTGCCACAATGCGAGGCTGGACGAAACAAAAGGGTCTACGATGGAGGGGTCATCTTGATGTCTTTATAGTACATCCTTTAGGCACTTACGGCAACCCGTTACCCGATACGCTTACCCACGTTTCTAACACAAGTACGTACTTACGTACCCGCTCGAGTGATGGCTACTCATGTTGATAGTAGACTTTTTGCGTCGTAAGGGCGGAATTAGCTTGATGACTTGCTGCATCCGTGGGGTCGTGCGCGCAACAAGTGCGGCGCAGATCGAGGGGGAAGGGGGTGTTCATTGATCAGCAGCGGCGCCTGTTGCTCCACCCGAACCCCCCAAGCCTCGGTTTGTGTGTGTAATCAAACTGGCACATGGGAATGATGTTGCTGCCGATGTCTATGTCGTTGTGTTGCGATATCACAAAGTACTGACGTTAGCGATTGCTCCATTATCTTTTAGTGGTATTGTTGACAATGTCAGTTACGCGGGCTTTGTTTTCCTTTGTTGTCCTAGGCACTATTAACCACCTCAATGTTTTGATTAGAGAATTGCGAGTATGTTTATTTGACAATTTTTTTTCTCAATCGTCTTAGGACAGATAGATTAGAAATTATGCGTTTAAAAATGTGGTTCTTATAGTAAGCCGAATATCTTTGTCTTTGTTCTTCTTTTGTTGTCATTCTATAGAA
Organism: Bombyx mori; assembly: GCF_030269925.1. Classification (NCBI taxonomy): domain Eukaryota; kingdom Metazoa; phylum Arthropoda; class Insecta; order Lepidoptera; family Bombycidae; genus Bombyx; species Bombyx mori. The sequence goes on from NC_085111.1 coordinate 15,531,283, forward strand.
ACCTCACACGAATGTACTTGGATAGTGAACCAAACTTCCATTTTCATTAAAAAAAATTAGCATCTTACTGTGGTCTTCCATAAAAGAAGCGACATCTAAGTAGGTAGTTAAGATATAAATGAAAAACAAGGAAATTAATTGTCCAGTTTATGAGAGTACGTATTATTTTTTGTGTTTTTCGATTAATTTATTGCAAAATATTATGTTTACTAATTTGAGAATAAACCGTTGTCAAAGAAACATACTTTTAGTCACTTAACATATTATTATCAATAAAATTATCTAATTATAATTTGAAGGAGCCGTCTCGTTGTTTCCTTAATGCTCTTGATCACAGCCGAGCTCACGGCTCATCTGTTGAGAAGTATTTAAGTCCATAGATATTACGACATGAATTCCGCCACTCAATTTGGGCCATAAGATCGGGGACTCAATTGTATTGTGTAACGGTAATCCCTATTAAATCGGAACGCATGATTGATACGCGACAGGAATAGGCAGAATGACCCGTGATGGCATAGCACACATTACTGCCGTCCTCAGCAATTTTAAAATTTCCGAATAGTGCGTGTATAATTATATTTTTTGGTACAATTAGAACCTATCTTTTGTAGCCGACTACCGGGAATATTGACATTTCTCTGTACGTGTACTCTGGCCCTCTTACCCATTACTTCGCTTTCTGGTGGCGTCATTTAAAATTGCAATTTTACAATATTACTTGCAGCACGACAAAATAAAAAAAAAACTTCAGAGGTGTCAAGGGACACCCGGATGGAACGAAGTTCCTTTTGATTAATTAGTGAAGGAATTGTAATTTTTTTTTAAAGATATAATAATAAATTACGGCATTATGAAGAAGAAAAAGACAATACTATGAACTAAATTACTATTGTTGAAACGCTATCTCGAGAAGCTGTACTCATTACGCGGACCAATCGGATACGAGCAATGTCACGCGATAAGCGCCTACACATTGATTGGTCAGAATGACGGATCTAAAAAGTGTCGTGACAACTTTTCGTAAGAATTTTTTCCGTTTAGCCCCCTTTCACAATGCGCGATAAGGAACTTCGTTCCAATAAAAAATATGAACGTTCATAATTCTTATGGTAAAGGATAGTTGGAGTGGTAATTATTGCTCTCATAAAGAATGCATAAAAAGATAATGACTCAGCCGACTTCACTTTACTAAAACATCTAAATAAACATCACACAATTCTCTTCCTTCTTTTCCATTAAATAACCTTTTTAAATAAGCCATTCGCTCAATAATACTATGCGATTTAAAAGTTTAGTTGATTTGGATAATTCTATCCTATTTTTAGATTCTGGTTGAATTGCTCACGATTATACACTGTAGTGCTATTTCCCGGAGCGTTCAATACGAATTAATAAGGGATTTAATTGGATGAGTTCGGCTTAAAATGGATTGAATAATATATTTGGTTGTCTTTAATCAAATGGTTATGGGCTATACAGGATTGCTTGTTCGATTCATGCGATTCATGCTTTGTTTTATGGCTTTATTTCGGGTTAGACTTGGTCGAATGCTGTGTTTGATATTACCAAATATGTATGTTATGTTCTGCGATGTTTTATTTTTATTTTTTTCTTAAATGGGTGGACGAGCTCACAGCCCACCGGGTATTAAGTGGTTACTAAAGCCCATATACATCTATAACGTAAATGCGCCATCCACCTTGAGATCTAAGTTCTAAGGTCTCCGTATAGTTACAACGGCTGCCCCACCCTTCAAACCGAAACGCATTACTGCTTCACGACAGAAATAGGCGGGGCGGTGGTACCTACCCGCGCGGACTCACAAGAGGTCCTACCGCCAGTAAGATTACCAGGCTAATTTATTTTGAGGATTTTGAATATGACATCTACAATTTTGTTACAATGGTACTTAGTTTAAGCTTAGAAGCTATTTAATATGATCTTACAAGTTATATATTGCGATATAAACTACTGATGTTTTTTTGTTCAATAAGTCTTAAAGTACTGTATGCGGATTAAATGTGTCCACCATAAAAAAGATTGTGAATAAGGCGTTTTACGCTATTAATGTAATTAGGATAATCTACAAGATTATGTTGAGTTATAAAACTATAAATCTATACTAATATATAAATCTACAGTGGTTTTTACGGATGTTCCGTTATAAATACTGAACCATGCATCCGATTGACTTAAAACTTGGTATCCATGTAGATAATACATGTACTTGATGGATAGTATAATATTTATATGAGTGTTGGACTCGCTACACCAGTTGCAGGGGTGTTGATGATGATAATCTTTGTGGGGGGTGAGAAATAATAATGTTAATTTTAAATGACCAGCGAGGCGGACGGGTACAGCTAGTTTTATTAAAAAAATACAATGAATAGCTCTAAGCACGTCTAATATCTAAACACAATCTGCAAGCTCACGCGAATACGAATCAAGTATTATAGGATTTCCCCGACTGCTAATGCATATCGGAGTACCGCTAATACGTGGATTTGGTTAATGGAATAGGATCGAGACGTGCTCCCGCAGATAGTCGGGTAGACTGATAATGGTGTTTGTTTTTCTTTAAACCAGTCTCGGGGAAGGTTGATTTTAAAACCGATTTAAAGGCTGTATTGAGGCAATGTTGCGTGCTCAAAAATCATGCGTTCGTTTTATGATTAAACTTATATATGTACGTTTTTCTGATAGTATGTAAAATGTGTGCACCAGTTCGGAGCTGTATGTGTAGATATGACACTGGTGGTAGGACCTCTTGTGAGTCCGCGCGGGTAGGTACCACCACCCTACCTATTTCTGCCGTGAAGCAGTAGTGCGTTTCGGTTTGAAGGGTAGGGCAGCCATTGTAACTATACTTGAGACCTTAGAACTTATATCTCAGTATGGGTGGCGCATTTGCGTTGTAGATGTCTATGGGCTCCAGCAACCACTTAACACCAGGTGGGCTGTGAGCTCGTCCACCCATCTAAGCAATAAAAAAAAAGATAATTAAAAGATAATTATATTTATATAGGACATTTGTAGTTATATTATATATATATCCGGTCACGCTCTGCTATGACTTTATATTTTTTATTGCTTAGATGAATGAACGAGCTCACGACCCTCTAGGTGTTAAGACGCCAAAGCTTCGATTGTATTGTATAGATTTTCTACGCTTCAAACCGGAACGCATTAACTCTTTGCGGTAGAAACAGTCAAGACGTTGGTAATTAACTACACTGGTAGACTAGTGGTAAGTACTGATCGACAACGATATTAATCGTTACTTGCGCTTTAAAAGCTGCTTTTGAAGCTGCTTGCGAAATATATAATTGTAAACAAACTAGCTGACCCGGTAGACTTTGTAGTGCCTCAATCGATAGATAAAACACCTAAGCTTTTGTATAAAATAAACTTAAAACAAACAAAAGGAATCCGTCCGACGGGGGACACATTCAAAAAGGAAAAACAAAATTGTTATTTTTATTTAATTTTCATATTTATCTACCTTTTAAACCTTCTCTGGACTTCCACAAATAATTTAAGACCAAAAACGGTCCAGCAGTTTTCGAGTTTTAGCGAGACTAACGAACAGTAATTCATTTTTATATATGTATATAGATAGATGTTGCCAGCACACATGTTAATGTTCACCCATCGACGCAGAAAAAAAAGAAGAAAAAAACCTATATTAAAGCATACATTGTATGTTTGTAGCTCGAATAACTGAAGCGGGATCCAGTAAAATAGGTTTGTGACTCGGATATGTGCAAATGGGGATACCTCGCCCGCCCTCCCTCGGGGGATGAATGCAACGCGACATCGTAAATTGAGGAATAGCGTATTCGCGCACAAACCGACGTTTGATTTAAAAAATATATTGTAATACCCCCAAAAGCTGTTTATGTAACGGCTTGTGGAACTGCCTCTAAGCTTTTAAGTTTAACGTGCTTTAACCACTAGTCCAAGATAGCTAACTAGTAGCCAACACGAAGTTTTTATTTTACCTGAAAGGTGTACTAATTTTTTTTTGTACATGTCGAGAAGTGATCAAGGTTGGCTGTTTGTTAGCAACGCAAAGATCAATACAGATGTTTTAAGCAAAAAAATACGTGTATTGAGCTCGCGATCTCCGACTATTTACATATAATCTACATGCATTTACTATAAATATTCGCTATTACTGTTTTGTTCGGTCCTCAGCTACAATGGTCAAACCTTGTTACCTTTGAGCCCACTGAGTTTCTCGTCGGATCTTCTCAGTGGGTCGCGTTTCCGATCCGGTGGTAGATTCTGCGAAGCACTGCTCTTGCTAAGGTCATCACTCCGATTTGAGCCTGGTTAGCTCCCTACTAGCTACGGTTACGCTAAAATAGCCTCTAAGGCTATCACTTTAGGTAGGAAAAAAAATTTACCTTTGAAATCTTTATACTTACAGTCTTTGTGTCCGTTAACTTGAATCATCAATTGTGTATTTATGTATTTAAGGGTTTATTTTATTGCCCTTGTAGGTAGACGAGCATATGGCCCAGCTAATGGTGAGTGGTTACAGTCGCCCATGGACTTCAGCAATGCCAGGGGCAGAGCCAACCCGCTGCCTACCGATAATGTTTTTCATTAGAGCTTAATATACTTTAACTATTACTGTGTTTTATTTAAGTAATACTTTTTTTATTTACTTTACGTATTTACTGTCCGATTATATTTACTGGATTATATTTTCATTAATTCCAACATGTAATCTCTGCTATCTAACTTGTTTCTAAGGGCCTTGTTTAACAGCAATTGTGAATACATTAATTACTAATAACTGTGAAAATAGCCTGAAATTATTAGATCGTTAACATGCATTACTGCGTTCAATAGTGACGTTATTGTTTACATTTGGACTATATAGTCAAAATCGGTTCGCAATCCTTGGTCGGTTTGCGATTTCAAATTGATCCAATCACTACCAAACTTCACAGGAATTCACAGGATCACTCACTAGGTTAACCTGAAGATTTCATGGAAATCGGTCAAGCCACTTCATTGTCTATAGGGAACATACCCACATCGACTTTTGTGAGTATAGATTTATTTATTTATTGCTTAGGTGGGTGGACGAGCTCTGATATTAAGTGCTCACCGGAGCCCATAGACATCGACAACATAGGGCTGGCTAGCTTAATAATTTAAAAATCATAGTAAAATGCTGAAATATCCGAAAGTATATACAGGTTTTTTCTTAACAATGAAGTTATTATATTGATATTTGATTATATGATAATATTCTTGAAGACGGATTGGATGTATTAAAAATGTTTCTGTTGTAGTATTATATCACGGGATCCCTTCCGGAATGTAATGAGATGTTTGCTTCGGGTCCTTATTATGATTGAAAGATTACAATTTATATTTTTGGGTGCTTGCTTATATTTATATTTTAGTGTTCGGAGATTTGCGATTTTCATTAATCACGAATTTCATACACGTGTATTGCTGAAGTAAAACTTCTTTGAGTGTATGAGAGTAAAATATCAAGGCTGAATGTTTCTATCGCATAAAGACCAGATATATATCTTTGTCTCTTTCTGACGCAGCTTTTCGGTTTTGTCATGAGCAGACCTCATAGACACAGCACATTGAGTTTCTCGTCGGATCGCCGGATATTATCAATGGGTCGCGATTCCGTTCCGGTGAAAGATTCTGCGAAGCACCGCTCTTTTTTTATTTTTTATTTTTATTGCTTAGATTGGTGACTGGAGCCCATAGACATCTACAACGTAAATGCACCATCCATTTTGAGATATAAGTTCTAAAGTCTCAGTATAGTTACAACGGCTGCCCTACCCTTCAAACCGAAACGCATTACTGATTCACGGCAGAAATAGGCGGGGTGGTACCTACACGTGCGGACTCACCAGAGGTTCTACCACCAGCAAAGAGCTGTTTTAAAACATCAATACAATACTTCCTCTATTAACTATTTTGATTTTCTAGGGCTAGTGTTGGCGAATTCTTTCAGGTTGAGCCGGTGGCATCTCGTACCCGTCCAGGCGTAGCTGGAATAGACTACCAGTAAATAGATAGGAAGGGCTGGATCGCAACAGCTGCTCATTAACATTAGCAATGTCAGGATACGTTACGGGGACATGAAGCTATGTTCTGCCACAGATTCTTTACAAATCTGGTTTGGAGACGGACATGTTCTGAAAGCGATAAGGAAAGAACGAAAAGGCGAGTTCATTCTATAACGAGGCTGAACTGCGAATTATCATCTTTCTATCTATATATTGATCTATTCTATTTATATATTGATATATTTCTATCTATATATGAATTGCTGTTCGTTATTTTCGCTAAAACTCGAGAACGGCTAGACCGATTTGGTCTTGAATTATTTGTGGAAGTCCAGAGAAGGTTTAAAAGGTAAATAAATATGAAAATGCTCGGAATTAAATAAAAGTAACAATTTTGTTTTTCTTTTGACGTGTCCCCCGTCGGACGGATTCCTTTGGTTTGTTTCAAGTTTATTTTATACAAAACTTTAGGTCTTTTATTTATCGATTGAGGCACTACGAAGTCTGCCGAGTCAGCTAGTACTCCATAAAAAATTGTTGCAAGTTGTATGGAAGATAACAGGCGGCGTTTATTATCACCGAAATCTAACCGCTCCAGCTGCATGCATACAAATCGTTCTATGGAACAATCCTTCGCTCGGAGCGCTCTTTTATACAACTATAATAAAAAAATATTGAGAACAAGCAGATAAAAGTAGTACGTAACTAAAATAGTGGCTATTGTACGAAGCCACGCTTGTCTTTCAGCACTTCTCGTTCAAAGCGAATAGAAAAGCTATTTTCCGGAGGCGTTTCCCCTGCTTTGCGTCCATTACGTTCGTTCTATTCGAAATTATGTACATACAGATAAAAAGAATTGCTATTTCTGAAATGGTTTTCATAAATATTTTATTTATAATGAGCTATTGGATAGATAATTTAGGTATATTGTAAACGACTTGTCAAAGTTTTTGATTTGCTTAAATTAAAACTTGTTAATAAGCAAGCAAGAGAAATGTATTTTACTGTTCTTTATTTGTCTTTTTCTTAAGTCTATTGGCGCCGAGAATAACAGTATGAAATTGCCGATTTGTACTGAAAAATTGAAATTGGTTTTTTTTCTCATTCAACATATTTATTTAATCAAAATATCTACTATTATTATCTATACAGTGCTGCCATCTAATAGGAAGGTCATTTATGCCTTTGCGATAGAACTCTGGTGGAGTCTGGTGATCTGGATTTAACAAACTGTGTGAAAGCATTTTGTACTGTCTCCTGGGAAGAAAACTTTTTATCACGTAGAATTTACTGGTGGTAGGACCTCTTGGGAGACCGCGCGGGTGGGTACCACTACCCTGCCTCTTTCTGCCGTGAAGCAGTAATGCGTTTCGGTTTGAAGGGTAGGGCAGCCGTTGTAACTATACCTGAGACCTTAGAACTTATATCTCAAGGTGGGTGGCGCATTTACGTTGTGGATATCTATGGGCTTCAGTAACCACTTAACACCAGGTGGGCTGTGAGCTCGTCCACTCATCTAAGCAATAAAAAAATAATAAAAAATTGTCCAAATCACGAAAAAAATGGTAGTCCGTTGGAGCAAGGTCTGGTGCATACGGAGGGTGACGAATGGTTTCTAATTGCAGTTCCTGTAGAGTTAAAATGGTTTCTCGTGCTGTATGAGGACTCGCGTTTTCATGGAGCAATAATGGTGACGATCGATTCATGAGTCGGGGCTATTTCACTGCAAGATTTGCTATCATTGTTTGGAGTTCGGCATAGTCGGCATCTCCCGCTATTGCTTGCCCAGATTGGAGAAATCTATAGTGAATAACACCATGCTGAGTCCACCAAACAGTTAGCATAACATTTTATTGGTTAGCTTTGTTTTAGGACACTGTTGCGACGTTTGACCTGGGGTCAGCCATTGCATTTTAGCTTACGGTTATCGTAAAGAATCTACTTTTCATCATCTGTCACAATTCGATCCAATATTCCATAATTTCTGTATGGATTCAACAAGGCAACACAAGTTTCAATACGCGTTTTTTTCTGCAGATCAGTCAAATCATGAGGCATCCATTTTTCATATTTTTTTATTTTATTGATTTGACGCAAATGAGTCAATATTGTTGGTAATGCAACGTTAAACCATGCTGCTAATTCCTGGCTAGTTTGAATCGGATCGGCTTCTACCATCTCTTTCAATTCATTGTTATTCACGTGTGTGGGCGGTCTTCCACGTGGTTCGTTCTTCAAATCAAAATTTCCACCACGAAAGCGTTTATACCAAAATCGCACGGTGCGTTTATTAACAGCCCCCTCTCCAAATGTAACATTTATATTGCGAGCTGTTTCTGCAGCGTTAGTTCCGCGTCGGAAATCGTATTCAAAAATCAGTCGAATTTTCGAAGTATCTATCTTTCTTGTCTAAGCTGAATAAAAAAAACAACTGAAAGTCGAACTGAAATCGAATGTTGCGCATTTTTCAAAAGAAGAACCTCATAGGTACCATTTGAGAAAATTTTCACTCAAAAATCTCAAACCACGAAAGTTCTATGTCAATTCGAAGTACCTATTGCAATAAAACGGCAATTTCATACTTCAACCCCTATTATAAGAAAAAGCTGAAAAAAAGAGGTAAGTAAAAAATGTAAGTTAAAAAAGTGAAAAATAAGTTAAATATACAGAGGAATACTTGTTGTGTTATATAAAAATGTACATAAATTTTATTCTCATACTATTTCTTGTTACGAAACCAATAGCGTAGAAGTGGTACTTGAAACCGTACATAGTTATAAAAAACTAATTGGTTATTAAATTATTTCAATAGATAGGACCCAATATCACAGTTCACATTTGAAACTGAACAATTGTCGGTATACTATAGAATGTAGTCGTGGAATTAAGTTAAAAAACTCGAGTCCATAATAAAACGTTAAAACTGAGGTACCCGTTTTTGTTTATGACCGTAATTCCCCAAGTCGGGTGCTTAAGACGTCAATCTAGTCAAAGAGGGTGCAATCTAGAGGGCAGCACGTAAGGGAGTTACGACCTACGACCGTCCAATTCAGCTCAAGTAATTACTTGAAAGGGCTTAGGCCTGACGCACATGGAGTATTATTACGTGTAGGCCATATTAGACATAAGACTTGGAGTCTCTAGATGAATAAAGTCCGGGGGAAAAGCAGGTGTCATTTTACTAGAAAAAAAGGACATACTAGTCCGTAACTCATCTTGAGGTAAGTAAAAGCTCTTTATTCGTGGGATATTTGTTCCGTAAATATGCCGCGAATACAGAAACCATGAATATGGAAAAAAGCTTTTACAAAGGATATTCGGTTGGATACCTACATATTAGAATCTTTTTTATCATTGTCTATGTACCGATGTATCGATTAGATCCGCGAATAAATAAATCTTTAACCGCGAATATAAGAATTGCATCGCATTTTTAAAATCCGGGAATAGTGAAAACGCGAATGAATGAAGCACGAATAAAGAGCTTTTACTGTACTGGATAAAATAAATGCCGCTTACATTATGGAATTACTTTGTGGTGACACATGCATTCGTGACAGTTGGATTTATGGTTTTTAATTTTTATAAAAACGAAAGACACCAAAGTGCAAAAGGAATTAACAAAACGAATCACGTTTGACAGCTTAGGTCACACATCATTACGAATTTATGGAATATTTCGACCGTCGATTTTTTTTACTGTTTTGAAATTTAACGTGAAATGTAAGTTTTTAGATGAGTGGACGAGCTCACAGCCCACTTGGTGTTAAGTGGTTACTGGAGCCCATAAACATCTAGAATGTAAATGCGCCACTCACCTTGAGATACGAGTTCTCAGGTTTCAAGTATAGTTACGACGGCTACCCCACCCTTCAAACCGAAACGCATTACTGCTTCACGGCAGAAATAGGCAGGGTGGTGGTATCTACCCGCGCAGACTCACAAGAGGTCCAACCACCCGTAAAATAATAAAAGTAAATAAGTATTTTGTTTATCTTTTCAGAATTTTCTTTTTAATTTTTCTGATTAGTTTATTTTCAAAGTTTTTAATAATTTGTGCTGGCAATTTTGATTCTCTATTCCTATCTATCTTCTAACGCTTCTACCTACTGTATTCATGTTCTTAATTTAAGTTTATTTCTGTGTTGATGTTCTAGTGATGATATATAAGCGTTTGATAAGGTGAATAGACTGAAATATAAAATAGTCTCAAAAACTTCATCATGCTTCGTATCCACAGTTATATATATGTATGTAATATTTGTGTTATCGATCTATTTGGAATGCATTTCCAGCAGAAGTAGGCGGTATCCATCGTTACATGTCTTACCAGCAATGAAATCGTCATTTCCAATATAATCATAACATGCTTTTTTCACCTGTTACAACACTGTCATTATTCGAAAATGAAATAAGCTGGATTCATGAAGATAAACACAGAGCTGTTGTGTACGCAGTACGTCACACCTGTCGATAAGGCGAGTGACGTCAACCCGGGTTGGACGGGTTTATTAATCTTACAAGATTTCTTGAAAATCTTATAAGACGGAAAACCCAACCCTGCCCCAAACAATCATGCATTTCGGTTTCGTTTTTAATTCACACTGTGATGTCAGCATCAGATGAAACATCGACTGGGTATGATTAGTCACTACATAGTATAAAACAAAGTCGCTTTTTTTGTCCCTATATCCCTATGCATGCTTAAATCTTTAAAACTACGCAACGGATTTTGATGCGGTTTTTTAATAGATATAGAGTGATTGAAGAGGAAGGTTTATCTGTATAATAACATCCAATAAAAAGTGGAGAAATCAATAATAAATTACAGTTTCCGAAGCGAAGCGAGGGCGGGTCGCTAGTTATTTATAAAAATATATTTACTTGCAAAGACAGTTACTTTAAAATAACTATATTCTGATACATGAGTGCTCACTTCACTGAATACTACCTCAAGAACCCGTCACCGTCCTCGCCGAACCCGTCGCTTGCGACGAAGGGCTCGACGAGTAAATTAACTCATAGACACAGCCCACTGAGTTTCGCGCCAGATCTTCTCAGTGGGTCGTGTTTCCGATCCGGTGGGTGGTAGATTCTGTAAAGTACTGCTCTTGCTAAGGCCAATGTTAGCAATACTCCCGGTTAGAGCCCCGTGAGCTCACGTACACGTCAAGGAGAAGCTGAAATAGCCTCTCAACGCTATCAGCATAAGTAGGAAATAAAAAAAAAACTAAATATTTTCTCTAAAAACATATTGTTGTGAAAATAAATTGTTCTGTACCTATTTTCAGTGATGCCGATGAATTATATACTCGATGGACGCAGTAGACTGTTCTCATTCGTTGCATTGTGGTGCAAATTGTGTCCGGGCAATGAAACAGCAGGAAAGTAGGACGCGCTTTTTGTGTGCGGCTTTAGAATTCAACATCCGCGCTTCATGTCATTTTGTGTTTCAACTGTAGTTGAACGCACGAATTACGCTAATTTTTAACACGCTTTTATCAGCTTCGTACGAATGTAGATTAGTTTGTATGTAACGGAATCTTTGATCGTCATTTCCGCCGACTTCAAGGTGATCGATTAACATGAAAAACACACACAACGAGGACCACGTCAGGTAGATGGATGACTTGGCACTGTACGGGGCTCCCGTGTGGTGCCACGCCCTGACCCGCGACAACGTTGCGGCGTTGCGACGTCCGCAACGCGCGATTGCGGTCAGGGCGGTTCGTGGATACCGTATTGTCTCGTTCGAGGCGGCGTGCGTGCTAGCTGGGACGCCTCCCTGGGACCTGGAAGCGGAGGCGCTCGCTGCGGATTACGCGTGGCGATGCGATCTCCGCTCCAGGGGGGAGCCGCGTCCCGGCGCGGCGGAAGTTCTAGCGCGGAAGCTTCAATCTCGGCGTGCCGTGCTCGAGGCGTGGTCTCGCCGCCTGGCGGACCCCGCCTACGGGCGACGGACCGTCGAGGCGATCCGCCCGGTCCTCTCGGACTGGGTGAATCGCGACCGAGGACGTCTCACCTTCCGAGCGACGCAGGTGCTCACGGGACACGGCTGTTTCGGTCGCTACCTACACCTCGTCGCCCGGAGGGAGCCGACGCCGAAGTGCCACCACTGCAGTGGCTGCAACGAGGACACGGCGGAGCACACGCTCGCGTACTGCACCGCTTTCGCGGAGCAGCGCCGCGTCCTCGTTGCAAAAATAGGACCGGACTTGTCGCTTCCGACCGTCGTGGCTACGATGCTCGGCAGCGACGAGTCCTGGCAGGCGATGCTCGACTTCTGTGAGTCCACCATCTCGCAGAAGGAGGCAGCGGAACGGGAGAGGGAGAGCTCTTCTTCCCTCTCGGCGCCGTGCCGCCGCCGTCGAGCCGGGGGTCGGAGGAGGGCGTTTGTCCAGCTCCAGCCCCTATGAGGAGGCAGTCTCCTCCCGGTGATGGTCACGGGGCGACCTAAGGGGGTTGAGGCTGCGCCGCACGCTACCGTCACTCTAGCGCGCTGGCACCAGGAGGACGGGACGGCGCGTCGGCGGCTGCGGACTGCGATGCGGTCCGCATTTTCGTCGTCGCTGTCGTCGCCGAACATACTGTTGAAGAGCAACCCGGTCGGCGGTGTATCGCGTTCCGACCTGGCAGGCTGGTTCTGGCCCAGCGGGGTATCCCGGAACACCAGCGGCACCGCCCGGGCGGCCTGGTAGGGCCGCCGTACCGCGGAGACCGACGTCGTTGGTTGTCGACTATCGCCTCGACGACCCGTCGGTCGGGCGTCCTCGGGGTGGCGCCGCGTGTCTGGTTGTAGTGTTGACCGCGGGAACCCCCCTACTCTGTCCAGGTTCTGACCCCGGACGGAGATCGGACGTCGGGTGTAAGAGTGCAGGGGAGTCGTTTAGTGGGTGGGCCCTAAAATCCTTGGGCCCGCGATCTGCTCTCAACACCTGCAGATCGTTAAGTCTCACATACCCCGCGCGCCCCCTAGGCGCGGGGACCTCGTAGGAGGTTCGGCCCTCTAACCGAAAAAAAAAAAAAAAAAAAGGTATATGGATGACAATACAATCATTTTATAACTTCACTCCAATATCCTAACTAGTATGAAAAGTATAAAATAATAATAAAATAACTGTTCTTCTGGCTATTTCAGCGTGTTTTTTTAATTAAAAAAACTACTTTTATTATTATTACATTAAGTAATATGACATATGTCAGTATGACAGCTTGAAGCGCAAAATTTGTTCTTTGTTGAATTTTGCTGCGAATATCTTAGACGGACATCTTACGTTGTACTTATTGAAATGGTTGTGGTTTGAACAATAAGATGCTCAGTGTGATCGTATCAAGCAATGGCACTACCCTCTTCCTCCAGTCGTGCTCCCCACGTCTGAGGGTCGTGACCACTTCTATCCATGACTTTTGTCCTCACAATGTTGTGTTATCTCGTTAACGATAATGATCAAAGACTGTCAAGAAATCATAATGTCCATTATCTCCTGACATCAGTGCGATGGCCGATTTTTAACTGTCATAATGGATGCTAAAATATTGAAATGAAATTCAAAATTTTATTGTTTCTTTTAATATTATCACACTAGTATTAAAAATTTTGTTATTTATTGTGTCATCGTGTTTCAAACGAAATTGTACTCACTGACTTTTGTTTAGAATGCGATTCAGACTCAAGGTTTTCAATAATAGCTGAGCGCGCATTGGAAAGAAATATAATTAAAATATTATGTAGCGAAGCATGTAGCGATAAATGGATACTTTTTTCTCTTTCCATCCGGCTGGTCTTATCACGTTGAGCTCCGAGTTCAGTCGACGGGCGCTCTTATCTCGACAACCGGATGCCTTTGCCTTTGACGTACGCAGAAAATAGAAAACATCCTCTTTTTCATGCTTTACAAATAACTAATTGGAGTGGCCTGATTTCGGTTCGCAGAAGAGGATATTCCAGTATCAGACGTCTATGAATCTTTGGTAACTCTTTTTGTGTTTATTGTTGTGTAATTTAATCTCAATAAGCATATGTGCTACGATATGAAGATCTGTTTTGTTTTTACATAATTTAAAATTGTGTGTTTTGTTTGATTTGTTGGTGAAATTAGATTTTCGTCTAATCAAATAATATATTATATATGTGCATGATGTGTGATGAGCATTGCGTAAGAAATTCCTAATCGGATGTTATCAACATTATAACAACAACATGATATTCGTAAAGTATCAACAATGAAACAGAACAAAAACTCGATTAAAGTATAAACAAATATTCCCAGTAGCGGGCATAGCAGTCTGGTCAACTAATTAACATCAGAGCTTGACTTTTGTTCTGAAATTCGCAATGGGTAAAAAGACAAGAAAAAACTAGTGATTTTTTTAATTGATAGGTGTGTGAGCTCACGGTTCATCTGGTGTTAGATGTTTTCCGAAGCTCATAGATATCAATATGTGAATGCCAGCAGCTACCTTGAGACATATAAGTCTTCAATCAATTATAATAATATATTGAAGTTTGGAGCTGATTAACGACAAAGGGAAGATCTTCCACCGAGCGGATGATATTGCTCGGTAGACCGACGGTCCGAATGTTGTTGTTCGGAACTTGTATATATGCGCTTTATCTTGAAAATGTCGTAAGCGAGATTCAGGCATCTGTCAATTATCTTGCGTTGTATGATGGCTACCCGCCACAGAAGAATATATTACATCCGATATTTTCGATTCGAAGGATATAATCGGCTTACGGTCGTAAAAATATTCGGACCGTCTTTTTTTTTACTTTTTTCATGCCTTGTTTTTGTGACAGCTTTATTGTTTTTACTATAAAATGATCAGACGAAAATCTATTTATTTAGCTGTTTCTGCCGTTTCTCATTTAAATAAGTCATAAAAGGCCGTGTATCAATACGACAGTAGTAATATAATGAACCCTCATTTGCTCTATTCAAACTCAACAGCTTGTGGGTTTTCGCGGTAGTCCTAGATAACCGGATTTGATTTACGGTTGCCAGTGTCAGGAGCAAGATTAGAAACACCTGACTATTAATTAATCAAAAGGGGTTGGCTTGTTGAAAATTGCTTTCCGTAATTTATATTGTCGAATAAATGCGTTGTCACGTAATGAGGATTTCTGATGAAGAGAAGTCAAGTTAATGTTGTTCTTTTTCTGTTAGATTCGGTGGGTGGAGGTCGATGAGGTCGGTGGTGACATGTCGCTTTGCAGTTATCAGGATCAGTAGGCATTACGACGTAAATATCACCAGCTATTCGAAGATGTTTACTGGTAGTTTTACTGGTGGTAGGACCTCTTGTGAGTCCGCACGGGTAGGTGGAAATCGAAGCCACGACCTTCGGCGCGACAGCTAGCCGCTAATTACTGCACCACCGTTTCAGTCTTATACAAATCTTTTTTTTATATTGCTTAGATGGGTGGACGATCTCATAGCCCACCTGGTGTTAAGTGGTTACTGGAGCCCATAGAGATCTATAACGTAACAGCGCCACCCACCTTGAGATATAAGTTCTAAAGTATCAGTATAGTTACAACGGCTGCCCCACCCTTCAAACCAAAACGCATTACTGCTTTACGGCAAAAATAAGCAGGGTGGTGGTACCTACCCGCGCGGACTCACAAGAGGTCCTACCACCAGTAATTACGCAAATTATAATTTTGCGGGTTTGATTTTTATTACACGACTAGCTGACACGGCAGTCTTCGTAGTGCCTCAATCGATAAAATAAATAAAAGACAAATCAAGGGGACACATCAAAGGATTTTTTTTTTTTTGTTTTTATATAATTCCGAGCTTTTTTATATTTTCTCACCTTTTAAACCTTCCCTGGACTTCCACTCAAGACCAAAATTAGCCAAATCGGTCCAGCCGTTCTCGAGTTTTAGCGAGACTAAAGAACAGCAATTCATTTTTATATATAGAGATATAGATGTTATTCCTTCACCGTGGAAGTCAATTGTGAACATTTGGTAAGTAGATACGTATTTCACTAGAAAAATTGGTACCCGCCTGCGGGATTCGAATATCGTTGCATCGCTAGATACGAATGCACCGGACGTCTTATCCTTTAGGCCACGACGACTTCTAAATTATTATTATTATTTAATAATGATATAGGTACTAAATCCTAGTTTGAATTTCGAAGGGAAAGCTAAGGGTGTTCTGGTCTGTTATAAGTATTGTGTTGGGTTTTACCCAGTGTTAAGCGTTACATATCTATACATTTTCTATCACTTAATCAATAAATAAGAGGCAATGGCTTCTATTATGGATTTGAAGCGGCCGGGACGATCAAAGTCTAGTTATTTTTATTTATTTCACATTAATTTCGCTGACAAGTTATGTTTGTCGAACATTGTTTTATTTTCTGAAATTTTCTCAAGATATAATCTCGACTGTCAATCAAGAAATTTATTATAGAGCAGCGTTAAGAAGAGCTTCCACAGCACTTTGTAAATAATCCCACATAATGTCATTTAAATTATTCATGAGAGGTGTGTTGTTCTGAGATTGTCCGCGAAAGGGACGCCTTAAATGTATTATTAAGATTAAACAAGCCTATCCCTCATATTTATTTTGTAGGTAATTTAACAATTGTTCAATGAGAATTAGTTTTAGTAGCTTGGGGTGTTGTAGATGCTGGCGCGGACTCAGGATTGGACATGTGTTCTCCGTAAGACACAATTTACGTAACGTTCTGTACGTAGTGTTTCTCTCTCTCTCTCTTTCTCTCTCCCTCTTCTTCAACCCGTGACCACCCAATGCTGAGTGTAGGTCTCTTCGAATGCACCCCATTCTCTTCACTCTCTTGCCTTTCTCATCCAGTCCCTACCAACCACTTTGACTAGGTCATCGGTCTACCTCGTTGGCTGTCTGTTTACAGTTCGTCAATTGTAATCTGGTCGACTCATTTAGATAATTGATCATATCTTGATTAAAAATAAGTAATTTAAAACTTTCGCGGCGTCGTGTGTCTCTAGACCTGACTTAATGGTCGATAAACACAAGAGACCGACACTGCGTTAACCGATTATCGAAGCTCGCACCAAAACGTCGATACTGCCTTGGTGGCTTAAATATTAAGATAAGTGTACACTATACCCAATTTGTCTAATACCGATTTTCTAATAGCAACCTCTCCAAGGATATCCCCACTCAGCCTGTTCACGAACAATGTGTATAGTGAAGGAATAACTATGTATAAACAAATTTAACTGGCAGTTTTTTTTTTATTGCTTACATGTATTTATTTATTACAGTTATTTTTACTCGTCTTCCTGGGACTAAGTGGCTACCGGAACCCATAGACATCATTATCATCATTCTCCTGCCCTTCTCCCAGTCACCTGGGGTCGGTGCAACAAGATTTCTCCTTCCATACTCCTCTATCATATACCATTTCTTCGCTCACTCCCCTCTTACACACATCGTCTTTCCCATAATCTACCATTTTTTCTTAAGTCTGCCTCTCCCTATCGGAACCTATAGACATCAACCAACGTCAATGCCGTCACCCAACTTGAAAACTGAGTCTCCAGTCCCAGTTTTATAGTACAACTGATACTCCACCCTTCAATTTAATCCGAAATGCACAACTGCTTTACGTCATAAATAGACAGAGTTGACCTGCCGCGGGTGCGGGTACACAAGATCGGAGAGGCTTCTATAGTCGCTGGTGTTGCTCTAAAGGTACAATACAATTAAGACTTCGCCCTCCTCCTTCATTACGCATCAGTCTGGCTGTGAGCTAGTTTATCTTCTCTCTTTCGTTTATTCACCTAGAGCCCTAGAACAAAAACACAACATCAACTGTATTGTTATAAACTATTTAATTAAGACTACCGATTTACAGTACCCGGCGATAAACATTATACATCGTTTTTTGGAAAGAGATACGAGATAGAGATTTACGGCTTCATAGTAGATCTCTGTCTCTTTCTAAAAGTCTTTGTGCAATATTTATCGATGGATATTGTACACGATTGGAACAATGTGAACATACCCTTTTTTGTAACGATCACGCGTGGTTACATAGCTAAATTTTGTGTTTTACCGTAACCATTTACTTTGTCATATCAATCAATCCTTTCAAAAACTTTGTCTCCGAACAACCTCTATCAATGGTTCGAAATCAATAACTTGGACGGAGCTTTATTTAAGCGCAACCCTACCCTACTCACTTAGTTTGGTAAATCTTACTTTGACAGTCGGAGAGGCGTTCGAATGGTCTCCTGAAAACAGACCCTTATCACTAGTATTTAATCAGAGCTCTTATCTATTGCAAGTACTTGATTTCTCACTCACGTTTGGTAGCTGTTTTCGTTCAGATGAATTAACGCGAATCTAACGATTAGGAGTTAATTTTGTAGGTTTGGCGGATATTTCATTGATGTATCGAAATATTCTCTTTTTAAAGTTAATGACATATTAGCGTTTGCGACTAAAAAATATCAGTTATTAAAGTGAATTATTTATTCAAAATTTTATTTTTGAATCGTGAATTTTAACAATTTATAGATCTAATTCGAGAATTCGTTTACAAGGTTCCCTTTTTCGAAAATTGGGGCGTGTTGCGTAACGTTTTCTCGATTACTGATCGATGTGTGTTTAGATTATCGTATGAGCAGTTTGAAGATAATGACATGTATGTATGTACATAGTCGGTACATGCTCTCTTATGCCAAAGCCACGAGCACTAATCTTCATCGAACCTTTTGGCCGATTATACCTTTTATTTAATTTAATTATGTTATTTATTTATCCCAACATATAACATGTTGGTGCATGATGAACATGGTATATAACATTTCAACTAAAACCGTAGTTTTACCATACTTTGCGGTAGGCAGCGGCTTGGCTCTGCCCTTGGCATTGCTGAAGTCCATGGGCGACGGTAACCACTCACCAACAGGTGGGCCGTATGCTCGTCTGCCTACAAAGGCAATAAAAAAAATAAGCCACTTTATTTTATTAAAACTCTGCATTTAATTTCATGAACCCGATCATAAAAGTGAAACATACACTTTGTACGATTCCCTTGGGTGAGTATTTTAGTACTTCAAAATTGCAGGTGCAGTTTGAATTTCGAAGCCCTGCTTACAAAACTTATTAAGGTTCAAACGTCGGATAACATTTTATCTCGCTGCGAAGCGCTACAAAAGAAAAGTCTTATTTAACATTTTTATGAAACTTTAAATCAGGTGGTGTCGCTTGTGCACTTCTGACTAAAATATGAGTAATCAGGTGTCACAGAGAACTTAAATAAAGTTAGCATAATATATAAAGCAAATGTCTTTTGTAATTTATCATCACAAACGTTCAAAGAAACAGACTAAATTCAATGAAATACATACATAAAACATAATCTATAATAGTTTTTGTCACGTGGTACAAAATCTGTATTTCTTAAGACACATTACCTAACTTTTCAAAATTACATACAAAGTTTTTGAAGAGAATTCTGTTGAAAAAAATGAGAAAATATTTTGAATATAAAAATAAATAAAAACTTTTCATCCGTTATGCATTAAATGACACTGAGCAATGATGGGCAGTTTGATTAATGACGCCATGTCGCACATCACTCGCGTTGAATGAAACAAAAACAAAAAGAGCTAATGCTCTCTGGTCTTTGATGTTGAGCGTTGTGAAGCACAACAATATTATTTTATTTTTAATACGTGCTGCTGATTTAGCGGTCACGTACGAAACACAGTGTCGCCGTTTGAAGAATGAGCACGTACAAAAACGTTTTAAGCATTGATTTTGTACTTTGCAACTCAAAGTAGCACGTGTTTATGATTGGTCACCTGTTCATATTTTATTTTATACTGTAGTTCTGTAGCTCAGGATCCATAGACATTGTAACGTTGACGCTGTCTTCCGAGATACGAGATTGAAGTCTTAATCCATTCTTAATCGTATTGTATAGTCTATTGAATTCTTCCGACCTAAAGAAATGACTGCGCTAGATGTAGGCTTGTTAGCCACATCACTATAACTTTATAAATTATTTGGATCGCTTTTTATTACACCGTAGTGTCCCTAAATTATGGAAGTTCTTCTGGAGTTCGTTAGGGACGTATAACTTCAGAGAGTTTAGTATCTATCTGCTTCTCAGTCATTAGAACACAATTTATTTTTTTCAGATTTTTCCGTATTAATAATTCGGTAATTTTAATAACAGTTTATATTTTAATTTATCAAAGGGTTAATATATATTATATTTTATAAGGGTCGACGAGCCCACAGCCCACCCGGTGTTACCTAAGTGGCTACTGGAGCCCACAAACATCTATAACGTAAATGGGCCACCCACCTTGAGATATAAGTTCTAAGGTCTCAAGTATAGTAACAAGTTAAAGTCCAATCAATGGGTATGTCTTTGATGTTATTTTATGTGCTTAAAATCAATTAAAATCGATTGATTAATGATAATATTTAAAATGATTTATTTATATGTTTTTTTTATATACTTAAAATGTTTACTTAATACGTAAAAGGTTTTGATGCTGGCAATATTTTTCCCGCAAAAATAAAATTCTTGTTTTTTTCAATAGAGTTACTTTTTTTAAACTACTTATTGTAAACTGTAGTGGCGCTTATTTGGAAGAAAGTAAATGCATATTTATTTATGACAAAATTAATGCACTAAGTATTTTTTCTCTAATCTATTGTCCGCTTTGGGCCTGAAATGGGCCGTCCCCTTTACGGCTTTCACACATTTCTAGAGTTGTTAAAACCTTTCGTTATGCCAAATTTCACGATTCTATGTCAAAGAGAAGTGAGTACTGTGTAGCGCCCGCTGAGTTTCTTGCCGGATCTTCTCAGTGGTTCGCGTTTCCGATCCGGGGGTAGATTCTGCGAAGCACTGCTCTTGCTAGGGCCAGTGTTAGCAACACACCCGGTTAGAGCCCCGTGAGCTCACCTACACGTCAAGGAGAAGTTAAAATAGCCTCTCAAGGCTATCAGCATAGGTAGAGAAAAAAAAACTGTGTAGCTTTTGATGAGTAACAAAATATAGGTATATCTTTGGATGGCGCTGGTTAAGATCTTGATTTTTATTATGTCTTTTTCACAGTAAAACTTGCTCTGTACTTATTTTACTTTGGTCATGGATTTATTATTGAAAAACTTCTTAAATATCGGACAGACGGAAACTATAAAGGGTCTGGTATTTATCTTTTGTGGATCAAAACGATGAAAACAAAATAAGATAACGCATCCAGGCAATTCTAATGAAACAAATATTTGTAGTACAATAATGTTACTGCTCTTTTATGTTTCGATAAGTCAATGAAAATTCGAAACAATACGATTGGTATTCAAGGTTTCAGGCCGTCTGGGTCATAGCGACCCTGGTCACGAGGCACGACCATACCACATTTCGCAAATTACTTGAGACGAATTGCGAACAATCATCGTAATGTTACGTAGAAATATTAACAAAAAAATATGTACAAATTGTTTTTCTTTATTCGAATTTTTATATAAAAACGAAGCAAGCACACTCGAATTGCAAAACATTTTAATATCAACACGAATACGCTGTCTTCGTACAGAAATGGTTCCAAAGTATGCGCCAGAGGAGAAAAAGAACATAAAACTTTGGATATGGTGTGTAGAGCAATTTGTGCCATGAGTATATCGTATTAAGGGTCGTTATTTCATTCTTATTGCGGACCGTTTGTAAGATCCGATATGATGGGTAGGTCAGTCATGTTTTTTTTTTTTTTTTTTTTTTTATTGCTTAGATGTGTGGACGAGCTCACAGCCCACCTGGTGTTAAGTGGTTACTGGAGCCCATAGACATCTACAACGTAAATGCGCCACCCACCTTGAGATATAAGTTGTAAGATCTCAGTATAGTTACAACGGCTGCCCCACCCTTCAAACCGAAACGCATTACTGCTTCACGGCAGAAATAGACAGGGCGGTGGTACCTACCCGCGCGGACTCACAACAGGTCCTACCACCAGTAATTACGCAAATTATAATTTTGCGGGTTTCACTTTTATTACACGATGTTATTCCTTCACCGTGGAAGTCAATCGTGAACATTTGTTGAGTACGTATTTCATTAGAAAAATTGGTACCCGCCTGCAGGATTCGAACTCTGGTGCATCGCGCTCAACGCGAATGCACCGGACGTCTTATCCGTTAGACCACGACGACTTTTGTTCCGTACTTTTCCTACCTCTTGCATAAGGTCTATACTTCCTGTATTTACTATATGCGATCTAGTCTTTGTAGTCATTTATCTCCAGGAGTACCGTTTAGTAAAGGCGATCGTATGATAACCAGCATACCACGATCGCTTTTGTAATAGTTCAATGTAATTTATTGGTGGTAGGACCTTCTGTGAGTTCGCGCGGGTAGGTATTGCGTTGTGGATGTCTATGGGCTCCAGTAGCCGCTTCACACCAGGTGGGCTGTGAGCTCGTCACCCATCTAAGCAATAAAAAAAAAAGAGTATTAAGTGGTAGGCAGCGGCTTGGCTTTGCCCCTGGCATTGCTGAAGTCCATGGGCGACGGTAACCACTCACCATCAGGTGGGTCGTGTGCTCGTCTGCCTATAAGGACAATAAAAAAAAACCAATTGACACCGAGTGGACTGTTACATTGTTCATTAGCTTATGCAATAAAAAAATGTGGTTTGATTAATGTTCCTAGAATGAGTTTTAGTTTGTTCATATAAATGTACTAAGGCTTAATAGTTATTTCTGTTACAGGTGGTTCGGTGACCTTTTCTTCTTGGTGCCTTGTCTTGAAATTCTAAAGTCACCCAAATGCCCTTCACCTTTCAGTGCTATGTGGAGAAATATAACAATGTCAAACCGAGAAACATTATTTTTATCCATGAAATTCTTAATCATAATTTTACTGGAATCGATTTCGCTGATTCATTTAAGACGGACGTTTTGTTTAATGCCGATATTATTTAAGACTAGTGACCCGCCCTCGCTTCGCTTCGGGAACATTAAATTTTATTATTGATAGCTGAGTCCCGCGATGCTACCTGCGATTATTGTTGTACCGCGGGTGACGCCGCGGGGCGAAGCTAGTCTAAGAAATTAGCCCGAGTTACTCCTTATATCATCAGCTACCTATCAGTGAAAGTCTCGTCAAAATCGGTCCAGCCGTTCCAGAGATTAGCCGGAACAAACAGACAGACAGACAGACTGACTGACAGACAGACAAAGATTGTAAAAAATGTTATTTTGGTGTATGTATACTTATATATAAGTATATATTCATATGCATGTAGTAAAAAGCGGTTATTGCAATATTACAAACAGTATATTACACTCCAATTTTATTTATATGTATAGATGTATAGATGACACAATCATCATTTTTCATTCTCCTGCCCTTCTCCTAGTCACCTGGGGTCGGCGCAACATGATTTCTCCTTCCATACTCTTCTATCATATTCCATTTCTTCACTCACTCCCTTCTTACCCATATCGTCTTTCACGCAATCCATCCATTTCTTCTTAGGTCTACCTCTTCCACTATGTCCTTCCACGTTCATAGTTAACATTCTCTTACCAGCCTCATTTTCATTTCGTCTCATCACATGTCCATACCATCCCAAACGCGCACTTCTCAGCTTCTCTATCACAAGATGGCATAATATTACAAGTATATGT
This sequence comes from Bombyx mori, assembly GCF_030269925.1. Classification (NCBI taxonomy): domain Eukaryota; kingdom Metazoa; phylum Arthropoda; class Insecta; order Lepidoptera; family Bombycidae; genus Bombyx; species Bombyx mori. Next base: position 15,555,004 of record NC_085111.1, read on the forward strand.
TTCTGTACAAAATATAATATCATTTCTTATTCGTGAAAATTAATCAAAGGAAAGTAATTAAAGACGAGAGTTAATCTCGTAATAATGAAAGTGATAGATTTACACGGTTACTCGTTGCTCGTGTTTCATTTCATTGCGTAGAGTAGGTACTGAATGAGAAATTATTTAGTAGATACCGATCGATAGTGTTGCCTTAATGATTACGTTTATTACCTGTGTTCTATTTAATTGAACATTGAATGTAAGTGAGTACACCACACTATTTGCCACCTTGTACTAACGTTTTCTCCTTTGTAATGGTCTCTGGGAAGAACAAGTACCTACACATTGACCTCGACAAATTGATGTATTTTACAAAGACGTCTCTGACCGGGAATTAAACGGAACAATATTATTATTTAATAACTAGCTGACCCGGCAGTCTTCGTAGTGCCTCAGTCAATAAATAAAAGACCTAAACTTTTGTATAAAATAAACTTAAAACAAACAAAAGGAATTCGTCCGACGGGGGACACATAAAAGGAAAAACAAAATTATTTTTTTTATTTAACTCCGAGCATTTTCATATTTATCTACCTTTTAAACCTTCTCCGGACTTCCACATATAATTCAAGGTCAAAATTAGCCAAATCGGTCCAGCCGTTCTCGAGTTTTAGCGAGACTAACGAACAGCAATTCATTTTTATATATAGAGATATAAAATAGCTATTATTCCATTGATTATTGTAATCGTCCTACAAGGAAATAGTTTCTGTGTTGGTTTGTAGCCGCTATTGCATATATAATTGTCTTGCAATTCGTTAAATCTGTGAGTGTACGAATTCTTCTGGCGATAAAAGCAGATTGTGGTCTATGACTTAACTGGTTTTTCGTTTTGTAATTAAGTCGAGAGCTTGTTGTGTTGTGAAACATACTTAAGTACCGTACACGCAGCAGTCAATGAATGAACAAGTCTATTTAACGGAATTCACGACGTGAATTCACGACACTGCGAACTTTGGGTATCGCGTGCCACGTATTATACATATAAACAGCGATATCTTACATTAAAATAATATGGATAGTCGTAAAACTATTTAGTCGAGCTAGTTATCTTGCGATATTGAACGTGCATACGCCTTCTAATTCAAAACTTATTCGTGTGTTCGATTATTGTACTGAAATAACATTATTCTCACCGGATCTTCTCGGTGGGTCGCGTTTCCGATCCGGCGGTAGATTCTGCGAAGCACTGTTCTTGCTAGGGTCAGTGTTAGCAACTCTCCGGTTGAGCCCCGCGAGCTCACCTACAAACGTTAGGGCGAAGCTGAAATAGCCTCTCAAGGCTATCAGCATTCGTAGGAAAAAAAAAACAACACAATTCGGAATAATTATTTGGGTGGGTGTCAGAGATATTTATCCTAGAAACTTTTGCGATTCGAGAACAAGTTGAGGAGATTTGCGATTCCAGTCAACCTTTGAGTTTCGCACGATAAAGTTTCATGAAACTTTCCCACGGGATCCGCGAACGTAGGCAAGTCGAAGAGAAAAGAATCACTTCAAATTTTACTAAACTTAAATTTGAAAAATAATATTTGAATACACAGACGGCGATTGTGATATTTTTGCATTTAAATTTCATTGTGAAGTATGTTGTTTGGGAGAATAACGAATTTTAAGATTTGTGTGTATCAGAGAGAGAGAGAGAGAGAGATGTCTTTTACAAAGAAGTCTCTGAGCGGGAATTAAACGGAACACTATTATTATTTAATAACTAGCTGAACCGACAGACTTCGTAGTGCCTCAGTCAATAAATAAAAGACCTAAACTTTTGTATAAAATAAACTTAAAACAAATAAAACTAATCCGTCCGACGGGGGACACATCAAAGGAAAACCAAACTGTTATTTTTATTTAATTCCGAGCATTTTCATATTTATCTACCTTTTCAGCCTTCTCTGGACTTCGACAAATAATTCAAGAGCAAAATTAGCCAAATCGGTCCAGCCGTTCTCGAATTTTAGCAAGACTATAGAATAGTAATTCATTTTTATATATAAATAGATAGATAGATAGATAGATAAAAGCACGTTCAATTTTATTCACTAAATACGAATTTAAGCTTTCACAAGAGAGCGTTATTAATTGGACTTCCAAACTATGCACGAATTCCTAGCTTTCCCACACCGTGACATGGCATAGTTTGTTCTTTAGTAACATTGTTTATGTAAAGACATTGTTAGGTCCGTAGCTATGTTCGTCGAACGGGCTCGCTGATCTAAGTATGGGTAGGCGTAGCCACGCAACAAATACAATTTTTTTTTTCATTTAATATTATATGCACTTTACGATCTTTAAATCGTTATACTAATACACATTATTGCTGTTTTTAATACGCTTTTATTAGCTTCAGACGTATGTATGTTAGTATGTCACGGAATCTTTGACCATGGTTTTGACCCCCTTCAAAACGTCGAAACTCGAAATTCGGCATACTTATTAAGGACCGATAACAATTCAATATTAAAAAAAAATATTGAAAAAATTCAAATTTACCTAAAAAATGAAAAATAAATAATAGTTTAAAAAAACTAAAAATTACGCTTTTATAGAAAATCTAACTAAAAAATAGAAAATAAACTTTAATAAATTTGAATAAAAAAATAGTGTAAGAAAAAAATGATTTTACTGTAAAAAAGCGTGTGGTGCTTTTCAGGATATTATCAAAATAACCCTTCTACTCATATCTGTTCATAAAATATTTATAACTACTGATATGTACCATGCGCATTAAAATCATTTTTTCTTACACTATTTTTAATTCAAATCTATTAAAATTTACTTTCTATTTTTTAGTTGGATTTTCTATAAAAGCGTATTTTTTAGTTTTTTTAAACTATTACTTATTTTTATTTTAATGATAATTACATTCAGTCGCTCGTGACTACAAAAACTGTAAAATGTTAGACGTGCTCACGGCCTACTTGGTTTTACGTGGCCACTGAAGCCCATAGACATAAGCAATATAAACGCCGCCACCCACATTGTATCATGAGTTCTGAGTTTCAATTTTTTCAGTACAGCGGCTGCTTCATCCTTCAAGCCGAAAACCATTACTGCTTTACGACAGAAATAGGCAGGGCTGTGGTACCTATCCGTGCGGGCTTACAGACGCCCTAACAGCAGTAATATTAAGTCTACTCGCAAAACCAAGAATATATTATACAATAGTTTTAAGCTATTGCATAGCTTCTATCGCGGGCCTCGAGCGCGGCGACTGAATCAAGAAATTCCGTAACGAAAATAACCTAACACCCCCACTACGCCTACTATGTAGCTCGCGTTCAACACATTCACACGTTGCGCTTGTGTAGTGTTTGTGAATAAGCGCGTGCACTGCCGCATGCACATAATGAAAAGTCTGCCCAACTATCCCTCGCGCGGTCTAGGTTATGAGTGTGAAGGGGACAGTTAATGTTTTGCTTTTGTTAATGTTTATAAATATAGCGTGGTCTTATTTTATTGTTATTTTAATATTAAATTATTATTGTCGATTTATAATTGCATAAGTTGATAAAAAATGCTATGCAATAGCTTTACCGCGGCAGTCTCCGAGTGCCACACGTGTTTTTTTTTGTTGTTGATGTTCTTTTAAGGGAAAAGCGAAGTGCGAGCTCTCAGGGGTAGGTACATATAAATATCTTGCGTCTTTCTACCGCGACATTAATAAAGGTTTATTAGCTTACGTAGTGTTTTAGCAGAATAATTGGTATCTGACTGTGGGATTTGATTCACGACATAATCCCATCACACAATACGAGTACATACACTAGGCGTCTGGCAGATCCAATTTTCGCTGTCAGTGTCCCATCACAGGTTGCGCAGTAGAGCTGACCTAGATTGGATATACGTGTTGTCGTGTGCGGGCTTAGTTAGGCTTTTTCGAATCTAATTTTTCTAGTCTAAATCAGAAAATTGAAACTCCTTAAATTAATTTGAAGAACTTTTATCAGGCAGCGGCTTGGCTCTGCCCCTGGCATTGCTGAAGTCCATGGGCGACGGTAGCCACTCACCATCAGGTGCGCCGTATGCTCGTCTGCATTAAAGGGCAAAAAAAAAATAGCGTTGCGCAATTCTCGAAACTTAATGTTAACCATTTTTTTAATTATCTTTATTGAAAATCTAATTAGAGAAATACTCTAACTGTTTACAGAAAATCAACTTTTAACGAAAAATCAACATTAATTAAAAATATTTTTAATCAAATAAGTAAAGTATAGGTATAATAATTAAAATTTCTTAGTCCTCAAACGTCGACATGATTGGATTTATTGGAACAGATAGATACCGTAGTCTATTTTTTTTGCTTAATTTTCGTAGGATTCAAATATCAGTTTTGCTATGAATTTACTGATAGCTTCAAAACACTTGTAATTTCAACTCAAAAAGTGAAGGTAGTTAATGACTTGAACACTGTTAAGACTTATAGTCATGCAGTAATAACTAAGAAATAGTAAAATTTATTTCTTAATTGGATTTAAAACATCTAAAAAAAATCACGACGTATTTTGTTTTTAATCAATGCCATTAGGGTATCTCCGCTTCTCATCAAATAACAACATAAAGTAGTAGGCAGCGCAAAAGAGGCCTAGTGTATATGTACACTTAAGCTTAAGTTTCCTTGGAAGGAAGGCCTGCAAGAAGGTTTTACTTGGTTTTGTCTAAATAAGATTACAGATACAATATAATTATACGACATACAAACACATCATAATGTACAAACTTGATGTGTGGCTTGGAATGCTTGTGGTAATAAGTCAGATTATTATTAGGTGTTCAACAAAATACACTAGTTGCTTTCGCCGTTGCGTGTTTCAAAGCTTCAGAGATGTCGAGCTCGTTAAGTCTGTTCTTGTGGCAGATTAACGTTTTCCGTATTGCTACTTGTTCTAGTAGCTAAGGATTTCTTAATTATTAACACTATTATTTAACGGGTTCGTACTTCGTAGTATTATGGTAGTATCTGTTTACTGGTGGTAGGACCTCTTGTGAGTCCGCACGGGTAAGGTACCACCGCCCCGTCTATTTCTGCCGTGATGCAGTAATGCGTTTCGTTGAAAAATATTTTACTCAAAATACCAGATTTTCTTTAAAAATCAACCCTCGGAGTTTACGTATCAACGATGTCTGGAGAGCGTTTTAGCTAACTCGCTGGATATAACAGAATGTGCGATCTCTTTTAGTGCCATTATTGCGTTGGATAACGTTTGTTACATAATCCTTTCATGTTTACGGTGTGTAGTGTAGTGTAGTGTAGTGTAGTGTAGTGTAGTGTAGTGCATGGATTATTTGATATTTCTGTACTACAGAGATCGGTATAACCGTGGATGATAATCGCGAGAAATATTTAATGTTGGCGCAGATTCTTTCATTTAAACTAATGTAGACAAATAGATAAAAATATAATTTGGGTAATTAATGGTGGTAGGACCTCTTGTGAGTACGCATGGGTAGGCACCACCGCCTGCCTATTTCTGCCGTGAAGCAGTAATGCGTTCCGGTTTGAAGGGTGGGGCAGCCGTTGATATACACCGATACTGAGATCTTAGAACTTATATCTCAAGGTGGGTGGCGCATTTACGTTGTAGTTGTGTAGTTGCCTATGGGTTCCAACTTTAAATCTGTCCTTACTACGATCTTTTTGGAGTGTTCGTGCTCACGGTTATCGAAGCCCATAGACATCAACAATGTTAACGCCCCCAGCTACTTTGGGATATGAGTTCTAAGTCTCAGTTCCGCAGTTTAATGACAGTTCAACCCTTTAAATCGGAACGCATTACTGTTTCGCGGCAGAAATAAGTGGGGTTGTGGTACCTATCCGTTCAAGTTCACAAGACGCCCTACAAGTAAATGTGTAAAATTACGAACATTAAAATAAATTATTAATTATATTTAGGTCGTGATCATAGAAATTATTGAATTTAATGTTACAACTCCAATATTACATAAAAGTTACTTAGCAAACAAAAATATCAATGCACTGTACGTGTAATAATTTATATGTAGCTCTATGTAGCTCGCGTTCAACACATTTACACGTCATTATCATTCCGATAGAGGCACCCGTCACGTGCGGACGTGCTCATCGTCCACTCGATCGCCCGGTCTTTGTTCGCCCGGCTTTTGTTAGCCCGGCCATTGTTCGCGCGGCCTGTGTTCGTGATACATCTGCCGACCAAGTGTGTTTCCTGGAAGCTTTTATTTGTTTTGTTTTAGTTATTTTTGTGTTCGTGGAACATTTGCCGACAAAGTGGTTTCCTGCAAGTATTTATTTGTTTTGTTTCTTTTTGTAATTTCTGTTTTGTTGTGCTTTTTCTTTGTCCTGTAGTAATCGCGCCGCATTGCCACCTGTGTTCAATAGAACCGCTCAGGTCCGAGACGTTGGGGCCTCGCCGCAAGGCGAGTGTTTTCAAGACCCGGGGCCGCCCCACCTGGGTACTCAGCGATCATGGACGCTGTATTCGCGGAATTCCTCCGACTTCGCCACCCACAGCTCGCCTCGGAGTTTCTGGCCTTCAAGGCCAATCACACTGCGAGCCCTCTCGAGGACTCCACCGCGCTCGCTGCTCCTGCGTCGCCTGTACCTGCGTGCAGAGCTTCTGCATTGAGCACCGTAGCCTCTGTCGTGCCTGCCGCTCCCGTGTCGCCTATACTGGCGAGAAAAGCTGCTGCGTCGTCCGCCGTGACCATCGTTTCAGCTGAGCGATCATCCGCGGCCTCCGTCGCGCCCTCTAAAACACCTACACTTGCTCGTAGGTCGCCTGCACCCGCCTCCTCGTGCTCCGACTCTGACTCGGACATGGAGGTCGACCTCGCCCCCGCCTCATCGACGGATGGATTCACCCTGGTACAGAAGGGTAAGAAGCGTGCCGCGGAGTCTCGAGCTCCCGCGGCCGCTAAAATTAGCAAAGCCGTGAACGCGTCGCGCCCCCGCCCTCAGACTCCCGTTGCGCCCCCAGCCCGTGCCACTCCGTCGCCGCGTCCGGTGGCACAAAATAAAACCCAGACCACTCCCCCGGTTATCCTTCAGGAGAAGGCAGCTTGGGATCGAGTTTGCCTGGCCCTTAAGGCCAAAAACATAAATTTCACGAATGCCCGTAACCTCGCGAACGGCATTCAAATTAAGGTTCAAACACCCGACGACCATAGGGCCCTCTCTTCTTACCTCCGTAAGGAACGTATAAGTTTCCATACTTATACGCTCCAGGAGGAGCGCGAACTCCGCGTTGTAATACGCGGAATCCCTAAAGAGTTAGATGTAGAGCTCGTCAAGGCCGATCTGTTAGAACAGGGCTTTCCAGTGAATTCTGTGCACCGTATGCACACCGGTCGCGGTAGGGAGCCATATAATATGGTTCTAGTCACCCTCCAGCCTACCCCCGAGGGTAAGAAAATCTTCAACACACAGACCGTCTGTAGGCTCTCCGGTATCGCCATCGAAGCCCCCCATAAAAAAGGCACTCCTAGCCAGTGCCATAACTGTCAATTGTACGGGCACTCTTCCCGTAACTGTCACGCGCGCCCCCGATGTGTTAAGTGTTTGGGCGATCATGCCACGGCCCTCTGCGCTCGCGACCAAAAAACCGCGACGGAACCGCCTAGCTGCGTCCTGTGTCGAACACAGGGTCACCCCGCGAATTACCGTGGTTGCCCCCGAGCCCCTAAAATAAATCGCCGCGTCGCCCGCCAAAACCGCCTCCGAGCTTCCGGCCCAGACATCAAAGCCTCGGCACCCTCTGCGTCGCAGGCTAAGCCAGCGTTCGTTCCGGCGGCGGTGCCCAGTGTCTCGGCCTGGGCAAAACCGCTGCCGTACACGAACACGGCTACAACTCCCTCCTCCGCGATTCGTCCCGCCCCCGCGACTCGTCCCTCTTCCGCGACTTGCCCTCCGACCGCGTCCGAAAATCTCGCTTTAGCGATCGACTTCTTTCAGTCGATCAACTTTGAGCGCGTTAACGCTTTGGGCGACGCCATTCGCGCTGCCTCCACTGCACAACACTTTATCGTCGTTGTGCAGGAATACGCCGACGTATACGCGTCATTAAATACGTACGTCCTCCCCTCACTCCGCCGGTAATCAATGGCGTATATAAGTAGAATAAAGCCCCTATCCGTAACGATAGGATTTTTTAACGCTTACGGTCTCGCAAATCAACGTGATCAGGTTTCTGACTTTTTGCGTGACCATCAAATTGATATCTTTTTAGTGCAGGAGACCCTACTTAAGCCCGCGCGCCGTGACCCTAAAATCGCGAACTATAACATGGTCAGGAACGACAGGCTCTCTGCCCGTGGTGGTGGTACCGTCATTTACTATAGAAGAGCCCTGCATTGCGTCCCGCTCGATCCTCCCGCGCTCGCTAATATCGAAGCATCAGTGTGCCGAATCTCACTGACGGGACACGCGCCGATCGTTATCGCGTCCGTTTATCTTCCACCGGATAAGATCGTTCTAAGCAGTGATATCGAGGCGCTGCTCGGTATGGGGAGCTCTGTCATTCTGGCGGGCGACCTAAATTGTAAACACATCAGGTGGAACTCACACACCACAACCCCGAATGGCAGGCGGCTTGACGCGTTAGTCGATGATCTCGCCTTCGATATCGTCGCTCCGCTAACCCCGACTCACTACCCGCTAAATATCGCGCATCGCCCGGATATACTCGACATAGCGTTATTAAAAAACGTAACTCTGCGCTTACACTCGATCGAAGTAGTTTCAGAGTTAGATTCAGACCACCGTCCCGTCGTTATGAAGCTCGGTCGCGCTCCCGATTCCGTTCCCGTCACGAGGACTGTGGTGGATTGGCACACGCTGGGCATCAGCCTGGCTGAATCTGATCCACCATCGCTCCCGTTTAACCCGGACTCTATCCCGTCTCCTCAGGATACCGCTGAAGCCATAGACATCTTAACGTCACACATCACCTCGACATTAGATAGGTCATCGAAACAAGTTGTAGCGGAGGACTTCCTTCACCGCTTCAAATTGTCCGACGATATTAGGGAACTCCTTAGAGCTAAGAACGCCTCGATACGCGCCTACGACAGGTATCCTACCGCGGAAAATCGTATTCGAATGCGTGCCCTACAACGCGACGTAAAGTCTCGCATCGCCGAAGTCCGAGATGCCAGATGGTCTGATTTCTTAGAAGGACTCGCGCCCTCCCAAAGGTCTTACTACCGCTTAGCTCGTACTCTCAAATCGGATACGGTAGTAACTATGCCCCCCCTCGTAGGCCCCTCAGGCCGACTCGCGGCGTTCGATGATGACGAAAAAGCAGAGCTGCTGGCCGATACATTGCAAACCCAGTGCACGCCCAGCACTCAATCCGTGGACCCTGTTCATGTAGAATTAGTAGACAGTGAGGTAGAACGCAGAGCCTCCTTGCCACCATCGGATGCGTTACCACCCGTCACCCCGATAGAAGTTAAAGACTTGATCAAAGACCTACGTCCTCGCAAGGCTCCCGGTTCCGACGGTATATCTAACCGCGTTATTAAACTTCTACCCGTCCAACTCATCGTGATGTTGGCATCTATTTTCAATGCCGCTATGGCGAACTGTATCTTTCCCGCGGTGTGGAAAGAAGCGGACGTTATCGGCATACATAAACCCGGTAAACCAAAAAATCATCCGACGAGCTACCGCCCGATTAGCCTCCTCATGTCTCTAGGCAAACTGTATGAACGTCTGCTCTACAAACGCCTCAGAGACTTCGTCTCATCCAAGGGCATTCTCATCGATGAACAATTCGGATTCCGTACAAATCACTCATGCGTTCAACAGGTGCACCGCCTCACGGAGCACATTCTTGTGGGGCTTAATAGACCAAAACCGTTATACACGGGAGCTCTCTTCTTCGACGTCGCAAAAGCGTTCGACAAAGTCTGGCACAATGGTTTGATTTTCAAACTATTCAACATGGGCGTGCCGGATAGTCTCGTGCTCATCATACGGGACTTCTTGTCGAACCGCTCTTTTCGATATCGAGTCGAGGGAACCCGCTCCTCCCCACGACCTCTCACAGCTGGAGTCCCGCCAGGCTCTGTCCTCTCACCCCTCCTATTTAGCTTATTCGTCAACGATATTCCCCGGTCGCCGCCGACCCATTTAGCTTTATTCGCCGACGACACGACTGTTTACTATTCTAGTAGAAATAAGTCCCTAATCGCGAAGAAGCTTCAGAGCGCAGCCCTAGCCCTAGGACAGTGGTTCCGAAAATGGCGCATAGACATCAACCCAGCGAAAAGTACTGCGGTGCTATTTCAGAGGGGAAGCTCCACACGGATTTCCTCCCGGATTAGGAGGAGGAATCTCACACCCCCGATTACTCTCTTTAGACAACCCATACCCTGGGCCAGGAAGGTCAAGTACCTGGGCGTTACCCTGGATGCATCGATGACATTCCGCCCGCATATAAAATCAGTCCGTGACCGTGCCGCGTTTATTCTCGGTAGACTCTACCCCATGATCTGTAAGCGGAGTAAAATGTCCCTTCGGAACAAGGTGACACTTTACAAAACTTGCATAAGGCCCGTCATGACTTACGCGAGTGTGGTGTTCGCTCACGCGGCCCGCACACACATAGACACCCTCCAATCCCTACAATCCCGCTTTAGCAGGTTAGCTGTCGGGGCTCCGTGGTTCGTGAGGAACGTTGACCTACACGACGACCTGGGCCTCGAATCAATTCGGAAATATATGAAGTCAGCGTCGGAACGATACTTCGATAAGGCTATGCGTCATGATAATCGCCTTATCGTTGCCGCCGCTGACTACTCCCCGAATCCTGATCATGCAGGAGCCAGTCACCGTCGACGCCCTAGACACGTCCTTACGGATCCATCAGATCCAATAACCTTTGCATTAGATGCCTTCAGCTCTAATACTAGGGGCAGGCTTAGGGACCCCGGTAACCGTACTCGTCGAACTCGACAAAGAGGTCGACGTGCAACCTAACCCATGCATCAGCCCGCTGAGTTTCTCGCCGGATCTTCTCAGCGGGTCGCGATTCCGATCCGGTAGTAGATTCATTCGCGAAACAATTGCTCTTGAGTTGTTAGGTCTCCTTCGGCGGCGCTCGGGCAGTTGTTAGCAAATCCCACCCCTCTTGGCTGAGCCTTTGCTCGCCCACCTGTCCTGGTGAAACTGGAAAGGCCTTCGGGCCACCAGTAAACTTTCAATCATAAAAAAAAAAAAAAAAAAAAAAAAAAACATTTACACGTTGCGCTGGTGTAGTGTTTGTGAATAAGCGCGCGGCGTGACGTCGCACTGCATGAGCATGATGAAAAGTCTGCCCATCTCTCTCTCACGCGGTCTAGCTTATGAGTGTGAAGGGGACAGTTAATGTTTTGCTTTCGTTAATGTTTATAAATATAGCGTGGTCTTATTTTTATTATTGTTTTAATATTAAATTATTATTGTCTAATTGTAATTGCATTAGTTGATAAAAAATGCTTTGCAATAGCTTTACCGCGGCAGTCCCCGAGTGCCACACGTATTTTTTATTTATAGTCGGATTTTTTATTAGACGAAGTCAACTGACGTTTACTGTGTTGTCAGTTTTTGATGAAATAAAAATAGTGTTGTGACAAAGTGAATGATTGAAAAAACTCCTGAATTCATGAAAATGCCTCGATTGTCTAGTGAATAGTTAGTGTGCCCAACTGCCGATATCGGGTACAGGGTTCGAATTATGTTCCTATAGTAACTACCTGTACTAAATACCGAGTGTTTTAAACATTAAGGAAAACATTGCGAGGAAGCTTGTAAGACTCTCCTATTTTCTTTACATCATATAGTTGAAACTATAGATGTATAAAATATAACAATTATAGGTAGGTAATGAATATTTATTATTTTATTGTAAAATATAAATAATATTCTTTTATAGTTTGAAATTATTAATTCTTCACACTCACTGTTCATTTATGTGATTGAACGAGAACTGAACGCATCACTATTACTTTAAATATAGCAACATTATTTTACAAATTGACATTAGCTACTGTCAGCTGGCTTCGTCTAATTAAAAATCCGACTATATATTCGATCGCCCGTGATACTCATACAAAAATTAGCATTACAGCCAATGAAAACAAAAGATTTTTATTGGAAAATTTCCACGTTTCTTGAGAGTTTCTATTCAGCCTTTTATTCCACTTCGGAGAGAGCTCGTCTAAAATCCGTTAAGCACTCAACGATGCACGTATTTTGTATCGACAAGGGTCTCATGAGCCAGAAATGGTTTAAAGGGTAGCGGTTACGGCGCTTCGGGTAGAACGAGTTTTAACGCTCTCGAGGGCTGAGATTAAGACGCTTTACGTTCTAATGGCCGTGTTTTGAACGATTAATAAATTCGACTAATGTTGCGTTGTTGTGAATGAAAGTGGACTGTGTTTATTAGTTTGATATCTGTTTATTAATACGTGAAGCAAAAACTTTGTATCCCTTTTTACGAAAATTGCGCCGACGGAGGAGTATGAAATTTCCCACACTTATAAAGAATATAGAGAAGCAGTCTACAATGCTAATATTTTTTTAAAATAATGCATAAAAGATACATTAAATCAATAAAGAAAACATTACACACACTACATACCATGTATGCGACGCACGCACGCATGCATACTATTTATTGTCAAACTTTTGTTCTTGACGTCTGTTGTCAAATTGAGATTAAATATTGTTTGTCTTTGTTAATATTTTTTATAGTGTAGTCTTGGCGAAATTTGTGATTATAGAAGTATAAAATACAATCATAATAGTGTACAAACTTACAATTTCAATTAATTATACTCGAATTTCGACTACTGCGGGACCACTAGTATTTATTAATACGTGAAGCAAAAACTTTGTATCCCTTTTTACGAAAATTGCGCGGACGGAGAAGTATGAAATTTCACAAACTTATAAAGAATATAGAGAAGCAGTGCACAATGCTAATATTTTTTTAAAAGTATGCGTTAATAATACATTAAATCAATAGAAAAACATTACACACACTACCGTGTATTTGACATATACGCATATAATTATATACTCTTTGCTTATTGTCAAACTTTTGTTATTGCTTGAAGTCTGTGGTCAAATTGAGAGTAGGCTATGTTTATCTTTAATATTATTTGTCTATGGTGTGGTTTTGGCGAAATCTGTAACTAGAACCTTAATAATGTTCAAACTTATAATTTCAATTAATTATAGTCGAATTTCGACTACTCCGGGACAACTAGTCTTTATTAGTCAATAAGTTATTAGTCAATTTTGAAGTACTCGTGGCCTAAAGGATAAGACGTCCGGTGCATTCGTATCGAGCGATGCACCGGTGTTCGAATCCCGCAGGCGGGTACCAATTTTTCTAATGAAATACGTACTTAGCAAATGTTCACGATTGACTTCCACGGTGAAGGAATATAACATCGTGTAATAAAAATCAAACCCGCAAAATTATAATTTGCGTAATTACTGGTGGTAGGACTCTCTTGTGAGTCCGCACGGGTAGGTACCACCGCCCCGTCTATTTCTGCCGTGAAGCAATAATACGTTTCGGGTTGAAGGGTGGGGCAGCCGTTGTGACAATACTGAGACCTTAGAACTATATCTCAAGGTGTGTGGCGCATTTACGTTGTAGATGTCTATGGGCTCCAGTAACCACTTAACACCAGGTGGGCTGTGAGCTCGTCCACACATCTAAGCAATAAAAAAAAAAAGTGACTATATGAAAATAAGAAATATGAAATAGATGTGTCGACCTTGGCGGCTGGAAATGAAAAGGGGTTAAAGCATCATAGCGGATGTCGCTCGTTGACACTTTTGACGTTCCAAATTCAAAAAACTAAAATTAAAATTTTTTTTTTGTTTTCGCCAACCATCACCTTATGACACACCATCATGGCTATCAATGCTTGTGTGTAAGCTGAACTGTTTTTTTAAGTGCAGTTTTGACGATGCGTTGCTTCCGTTTTGGTTTACGTTTTCGAATGTATTTTTGGACAGCAAGCATTGAAAAATAAACGAAAAGCTATAATTATTAAACTTATATATCGTTGGGCGATTTGTTGGCCGACAGACAAAAAGAGTTATTCCCGTATTAATATTAGTATTTGCTATGTAATTTAAGCATAAATGTTACTTCCAAAAATATTTATAATAATTTGTAATTTACAATAACCCATCAAACACGATCATCAATAATGACATAACTAAGACGAAAAAGAGATGTTAAAGTTTATTGAAAGCGGATATTGAATGCAAATTACAAAAAAAGGTCACAGGCGGGCGCATCACGATGCTCAGAAATGAGCGATCGACTGAAGGAGGAGGAGGAGGATTGAATGCAGTGGAAACATTTTTAGCACTCCTAGTAGCAAAATGTTAAACAAGATATACATATAAACTCATTAACCTGGACCATAGACAATAATATTCAGTTCCATCTAGTAATTCTTACATTATGTTTAGTTAATGGATGAGAGTGTACTGTGAGGGCGGAGAACTAGATAACACTCATGTCTGTGGGTCAAACACATTATCACTACACGTGTGAATAATTATCTTAAATTAATTAATTTGTAGCAATTTGCATGGCCAATAGTGATGGTCTTCATATAAATCTATCTATGCATCCACAGATTAATATTTATTGTATTCAAATCGTGAGCAGACTTTTATCTGTGCCTGTCTTTACCTTGATTTTAATACTAGCAAAAAAAACTGTATCTAAGTTTTAGTTTTACACGTTCACTCATACCGAAGCTATGCTTTTAAGCTTTAGGATCTCTTTGTCAATTGCGCTCGAAGCTGACCGTTGAATGCACACGGAACTCAAGTTTTTGTATCGGTGGGTTGCGTTGATCACATTTCAGTTAGGTCATCCGTGAGCTGCCTTCACTTCAGAATGAGGGCTTGTAAAATTATTAGTCATTGTGACTACTGGTTTTGTTTTATTCGAAGTACTAATTTTTCCAAATATATACGAGATCGTGTGTTGATTTGGTTTTTTCTTGAGGTTTCTAGCTCAATCTCTAGACTTAGTAGACTATAGACAATTAAAAGTAATATTAAAAAAAGGTTTGCATAGAATATGTTTATAAGAACAAGAGAATCACTCGTTTGACTGATTCGTGGTGCAGTAGTTATCGCACCTGACCGTTGCGCCGAAGGCCGTGTGATGAACGGATTTGTTTGCTCTTTTTCTGTGTATGTCAGTCTCTGGTACCCATAATACTAACTTGGGGCCGGAATACCGTGCGTGTTTTGTTCACAGCTATTTATTAATCTATATTAATATATAAATCTACAGTGGTTTTTACGGATGTTCCGTTATAACTACTGAACCATGCATCCGATTGACTTGAAACTCGGTATCCATATGTAGAAAATACATTTACTTAATGGATAGTGTTGTACTCCCTATACCGTTTCCAGGGGCGTTAATGATGAGAATCTTTGTGGGGGTGAGAAATAATAATGTTAATTTTAAATGCCCAGCGAAGCGGACGGGTACAGCTACATATTTATAATTACAAAAGTAAACCCAACTATATAATAATTAGACTTTCGTGGAATTTACATAAAATAATAAGTATGAATTATAAATCAAGACCAAAATAAATGTAAGCTATTCACCTCGACATTTTGAGAATTTCTATCAGTTATTAATTTCTGGCGTGCTTGCCAAATATAAAAATATAATACACATGAAGTGGTCTGATTATATTTCAGATTTAGGGCCCTTTGCAGACGCTATTATTATATTATAATAGTATATCGTTGACCTGTAGCGTGTCTTTAGTCACTAATTTTTGACCTAAAATGGGTAATTTACTTAGGTATATTAAATACCCTAAAATAACTTTCTTACTGGTGGTAGGGCCTCTTGTGAGTCCGCGCGGGTAGGTACCACCACCCTGCCTATTTCTGCCGTGAAGCAGTAATGCGTTTCGGTTTGAAGGGTAGGGCAGCCGTTGTAACTATACTTGAGACCTTAGATCTTATATCTCAAGGTAGGTGGCGCATTTACGTTGGAGATGTCTATGGGCTCCAGTAACCACTTAACACCAGGTGGGCTGTGAGCTCGTCCACCTATCTAAGCAATAAAAAAAATAACTTAAAATATGTATATGTGTCTATGTTTTCAGATACGTATTTATATTTCAGCTAAATTAACAGAACAATAGAACAAGTTTGCTGTGTAATTAATTATTATTTTAATTCATTATGTAGACGTTGTGATAGATTATGATCTGGAAAAGTGAAAATCACACAAGTATATTTAACTTCGTTTGTAAGTTTGGAGAAACTTCGGAATATAAATTAATCTGTATTATGCTTTGCTCAGTACTGTATTTAATTTTTATGATTTTTTTTTAATTAACTTCCGAAAAAGTTAGAATTGGACTTAATCTTTAAACTGTTTTAGGAAGGTACAGGATTGAGCGAATTCAAAGTGCTTAGACAATAGTGAATCAGTCCACGTTCTTTTATTTATTCTAAATCTAAATTATTTAAGTAACTTCATAAGCGTCAAGAGTCCAGAAACAATATACACTTAAATATGAAGCAATGCTAATAATGTTACTTAGTTTTGTCTTTTTACTAATAATGAACTTTAAGCTGCGTACGATTTGTTGACATAAAGTCTACTGTAAAATATCAGTACTATGTCTATTGTATTTATAAAGTGGAATTTTGTATAGGTATATTAACATTACAATGCGAAGGTCGGCGCCTATTTTGAGATATAGTTAATAATATTATTTAATATATAGATTATATTTCATTATAAATTTCATCTCAGTTCATTTAATTTCATGCCAATTGATTAAGGTTTCAAATTACTAATTAATTAATCAAACTAATTATTAATCAACTTCATTCCGTAAGTTAGAGAACAAGAGTATGCAAGCGTGAGTGTGTCAAATACATGGTAGTGTGTGTAATGTTTTCTTTATTGATTTAATGTACATATCTTTTATGAATTATTAAAAAAAATATTAGCATTGTGCACTCCTTCTCTATATTCTCTATAAGTGTGGGAAATTTCATATTCCTCCGTCAGCGCAATTATCGTAAAAAGGGGTACAAAGTTTTTGCTTCACGTATTAGTATATAGATACAGTTGAAATTAATGAAAAACGGCTTTACTACCTTTTAAATCGAAATACAATACTGCTTGGTAGCAAAAATAGGCAAGCGTGGTTTTACATTACTACCCGAGTTTGTCTGTTTATTTGGATTATTATGTAAAGTTTGAATCTAATTCTAACATTCTGAATATGTATTCCATTCTGTCCCTGTAGGGATTATGACCATAACCTATCGTATTATGGGCTTATTACCAAAGTGCAATAAGCAATATTCAACTAGCGCTTGTGTCGATCATCTATTGTGTCCTTGTTAGAAAGTTAGTACTGAATCGCTTTGTCCTCTTACGTCATTTGAAATGGGAGTAGCAATTCTAGTAGTCTGGTTCAGACAGCTGTCAGTGCGTTAATGCTCTTCCATTTATAATGGCATGAATACAATATCAAGTGGTATCAACTAATGAGGAATCAAATATGTATGTACCCAATTGATCTATACATTTTTGTAGATCACTTAATACTGGTAATTTTATAAAACTTTGTTTTAAAAAGATTAACCTTAGTGTTTAAATGACACTGTTCCTTTTTGAACTAGGAATTATAGTAGCTCTTTATAAATTACACAACAACTGTATTCGGATGATGGGGAATTTATTGTTCACAAACATGGCGGTTTTTTTTAAAAAGATTTTATGGTAACAAGACTTTTAAGCCAAATATGGGCGAAAAAATTAAAACAAAAACATAGTTTTTCCTCGAGTTGTATGACTGTCCCGCTTATAAAATATATGTACATACAAAGCAATTTTACTCTTGTGTTTAAATGTTAGGAAAGTTATTGACACTTTGATTGAAGTAGGTAGCGGCTCGATGTTCAAAAAACTATGTATTCATGAAATATTTCTTTGTATCTTACACGAGAAAAACAAACATATGAAGACATATAAACTAAAACAATAAAAATAAAACAGTGATACGTTTTCAAGATTAAAATCACTAGGAAGTTTTTACAACTCTACTACAATGTATCTTTACGACTGAATCGCAACAAAACTGAAGTTTAAGCTTAGTGAGGCGTAAAATGATCTTGTTTGTAGAATATCTTGTTCGAGAACAACTTAGCCGTTTCAATGGCTTGAGTTGAATCAACATTGTAAAATATATGGAGTGTTATAAATTGATTATCGTTGTGACGAAACTTTGTATAGATATTATAGACTAATTTTCATGGTTAAAGAAGTTGTTTCTTCGTACTTGTAACGTTACAAAGAATAAATATTCTTGTAAATTAGTAAGCATGAAACAGAATTAATGCACAAGATGTTTTTAATAGCAGACGTTCTTACAACACACCTCAGGGCCAAGCCAAAGTGAAATTTATTAGCGTGTTGAAAGTATAGAAATGTATGGGATTGACATAAGCTAGGCCAAGTGGCTTTTCGTTAGCTTTAGACGCTAGCGGATTACACTTTGGCTAGGCCCTTTGATGTCTCAGACACGGGATTGAAGACTGATAAAATAATATATTCTAATTTCATTGCTTAAGTTTGAGATCGACGAGTTATATAACTAATTTAGACGTTTGGATTTTAACGACAAAGGGAAGATCTTCCACCGAGTGAGCCTAATTGCTCGGTAGTCGGGACGGTCTAAATGTTTTTTTTTTCCTACCTGAGCTGATAGCTTTGTGAGCCTATGTAAGCGTAACCTAACAAGTAGCTGACCTTACGGGGCTCTAATCTAGCGGCGTTGCTAACACTAACCCTAGCAAGAGCAATGCTTCGCAGAACCTTCCATCGACTCGGAAACGCGACCCACTGAGAAAAGAAACTCAGTGGGTTGGTCCAAATGTTGTTCGGATATATGCAAGCTAATTTTGAAAATGTAGTTAGCGAGATTCAGTCATCTCTCTAATATCTTGTGTTATATGATAGCTACCGGACGATAGTCGAAATAACTATCATTTTTTGTTTTTATGTTATGTATTTGATTTTTTTCGTATGTATTTTCCCACTCCAGTTAAGATTTGCAAACAAAACGCGTTGTTGAGAGTAGCCTTCGTTGCTCTATTTGCGTCGAAAGAGCGTTGTTTACCCGGTAAATACGACACTAGCTAATCAGAGCGCTCGGGTAAACAGTGCCCGGGTCAGTTCAGCCCGGATAAGTAATAAATTCAAAACTTTTGACACGTGCCGCCCGCCTGCCAGTCAAATCAGCAGTGAATTTCCGTAATTACCGGACTTTCGGAGCAGGGGTGTCAAAGGTCGTATGAATACTTAATACCTATTTACATACATTATTATTATCTGTAGCGCAAAGTATAAAGAAATTTAGGAAATTTAAATTTTTTTGTATTACTCCTTTCCTACACTAAAGAGATAACAAATATTATTAACAAAAGACATTTTTTTTACAAAGCTGTGTAATTGTGTAACTTATACTATATATACATATTAATATGCGAAGCAAAAACTTTGTATCCGTTTTTACGAAAATTGCGCGGACGGAGGAGTATGAAATTTCCACACTTATAGAGAATATAGAGAAGCAGTGCAGAATGTAAATGTTTTTTTTTAAATTGTACATAAAAATACATCAAATCAATAAAAAAAAAAACATACACACACACTACCATGTATTTGACACACACATCCACACACATATATATATACTCTTTGTATATTGTCAAGCTTTTGTTATTGCTTAAAGTCTTGTGGTCAAATTGAGAATAGGTTAATATTGCTTATCTTTAATATTATTATTTGTCTATAGTTGTAGTCTTGGCGAAATCTGTGATTATAGAAGTATAATAGTCATTGACAATAGAACCATAATAATGTTCAAAATTATAATTTAAATTATAGTCGAATTTCGACTACTGCGGGACCACTAGTATAACTATAATAACGTGTTTTTATTAACTAGTAATTCAGTATTTATTAACTGTTAATCCTACGATAGTTTTTATTGTTTATTGGAGCATCTGAAAATATGCATGTATAACATATTACCATAATATAAAATACATACCACATTGGAAGTGAAAATTATGAGTGAAATTGATTTTAACCGGAATTAATAGGAAGTTTGAGTTTTATGTGTTATTCGTTAATAGAAACAAGGTATCTTATGGCTTGTTAGTTGACGCGACGAATAGCCAGTATAAATACGAGTAAGGTCATATATAGTAATAATAATAATAATAATAATAAATAAGTTCGATCGAGTAATAATAATAAGTTATCCTGTTCAAATTAGGATACCGTGTGCTATGGGAAGCAGAGACTGATATGCATATATAGATAATAATAATCATTCGAACTGAAATGAAAATGAAGTTGGTAAGAGAGTATTAACTATGAATGTGGAAGGATATAGAAGAAGAAGTAGACCTAAGAAGAAATGGATGGATTGCGTGAAAGACGATATGTGTAAGAAGGAGTGAGCGAAGAAATGGTATATGATAGAGGAGTATGGAAGGAGAAAACATGTTGCGCTGACTCAAGGTGACTGGGAGCAGGGCAGGAGAATGATGATGATAATAGATGATCCAGAAAAAGAGTATACAAATCTGTTCATCACACGAATGTTTTGCCCGGTGTGGGAATCGAATCCGCGACCCTTCGATTCAGCAGTCAGAGGCACTAATTACTGCACCACCAAATTGTCAATATTTGCCAAAAGCTCTTTAACGAATTAACCTCTCAGATAATATAAGATTAACTTGTAAGTTTTCGCACTACTGGGACATGATTGGAAATACATTTCTCCCGATAGTCAGATTAGCGTCAGCCCTGTCTTCGCGTACGTTCCCGGATATGCTCGTTCCGAACGTCACTTCCAAGTTCCTAATGCTAACCAATCTGAGTTTTTACGCAGTTTTTCCTTTCAAGAATTTACCACACTGAAAATCGTGAATTATGTCACTCTTAGTTTACATGGAGAGGATATCAATGAGGGAGCTTCGACGGTTCAGTTAATAAAATTTGGATGAATGTTTTTTTTTCTCCCATGTAGGCAGACGAGCATACTGCTCACCTAATCGTGAGTGGTTACCCATGGACTTAAGCAATGCCAGGAGCAGAGCCAAGCCGCTGCCTACCATTGGCTGCTGCATTAGCTTTTAAAATGTGAGTCGTGATTAGAGTGTAGTGGTACTTCATGTTTGGAGAAGGACTTTTTGTTTACGCTTTTTATTTTACGTGAAAACTTTTCTGGTCTTTGCGTTGTTTTCCTTTACATATATTTTACTAGCGACCCGCCTTCGCTTCGCTTCGGAAACTGTAATTTATTATTGATTTCTCCACTCTTTAATGGATGTTATTATACATATAAACCTTCCTCTTCAATCACTCTATCTATTAAAAAAACGGCATCAAAATCTGTGGCTTAGTTTTAAAGATTTAAGCATACATAGGTATATAGGAACAGAGAAAGCAACTTTGTTTTATACTATGTAGTGATTGTTATTTTGTGTCTGTTTTGTTGTCTTTTGAACTCTTTGAACATAATGATGTGGATCTATCTCTGTTTTGCTATTGCGGTCCAAACCTTAACAATATAACCCATGTATTTTTGATACATATTAAATTTTCTATTCATTAGTAAGCTTTTAACATTTTACTTAGCACTTAAAATTTTAATAATATTTACTGGTGGTAGGACGTCTTATGAATCCACGCGGGTAGGTACCACCAAACAGCCTATTTCGGCCGTGAAGCAGTAATGCGTTTCGGTTTGAAGGTTGGAGCAGCTGTTGTAAATATAATGAGATCCTAGAACTCATGTCTCAAGGTAGGTGGCGGCATTTACATTGTAGATGTCTATGGGCTCCGGTGACCACTTTACATCAGGTGGATCGTGAGCTCGTCCAACCACCCAAGTCTCAAAGCTAAGACTCAAAAGATATGTATACCCAGAGCACCTTATACTAGAGTTTTGATGATATGCCCCTCTAGTGGCGATATCAACGTGACATAAATATTATCAGGCGAGTAAATAATGTAATAAGAAGAAAATTATCAGAAGGCAATTTTACAACTTATCCAATTTCATATTCGAAAAGCTATCTTACAGTTCATTTGAACTTTTCGTATCGGACAAAATTACTTTGTTCTGTTTTGCGGAATGTATCAGTTTTGAGCAGAAATGTATTTTATTATGTAAGTTTTTTATTTTTATTGCCCTTGTAGGCAGACGAGCATACGGCCCACCTGATGGTGAGTGGTTACCGTCGCCCATGGACTTCATTAATGCCAGGGGCAGAGCCAAGCCGCTGTCTACCGCTTAATACTCTCCACAAGCCTCGTTTTAAGAAGGACATGTCATAGCGCTCGGGAAACACCGTGGAGGGGAGCTCATTCCATAGCCGGATGGTACGTGGCGAAAAAGACCTCTAGAAACGCACTGTGGATGACCGAAGTGGCTCCAGGTAGTATGGATGAACTCTACTCCGGTGGCGGGCGGTGCGATGGTATAAACGAGATGTCGGTATCATCTTGAACAATTCCTCAGAGCACTCCCCTGCTGCGCCCTCCACTTAGCTGTTTATTTTGAAAGCTCTGTGAAATAGCGCATTACATAATTGTATTATGGGATATATGCACCATGGGGTATATGCACCACGGGGTATATGGAGTTTCCGTTGATTTAAATTTACGTTTCTAGAAATGTTTACGTTTTCTGGTAGTAGGACCTCTTGTGAGTCCACGCGTGTAGATACTACCACCCTGCCTATTTCTGCCGTGAAGCAGTAATGCGTTTCGGCTTGAAGGGTGGGGCAGCCGTTGTAACTATACTGAGACCTTAGAACTTATATTTCAAGGTGGGTGGCGTATTTACTTTGTCTATGGGCTCCAGTAACCACTTAACAACAGGTGGGCTGTGAGCCAGTCCAACCATCCAAGCAATAAAAAAATAATAATTACGAAGCGCTTCTGTGATAGCAAAAAATTTAGCAAGTTCATTTTTGGAACCAATCATGTTCTTCAGAAGGAGAAACCATCAAACGCAATATCTGATTAAAAGATATTGCTTCAATTCGAAGTTTTCGTGGCCTATAAGGTAAAGACGACCGGTGTATTGGTATCGAGCGATGCAACAGTGCCGGTGTTCGAATCCCACAGGCTGCCGCATATCGCATTTGATTGTGCGCCAGAAGTATTTCTTTTTTAATATTTTTTTATTGCATTGGTGCATGAGCGAACTTGGGGCCCACCAGATGTAAGATGTTGACCGAGACCTGAAAATTTCATAATGTAAATTCCCCCACTCACCTACAGTATGCTTGGTGCAAGTTTTTTAACTTCTCGATCGCGAAAAAGTTAACTCATACGATACCGGTAACCCATACGTTACATACAGGGGCGCTGTTCCTTCTTGATACAAATTCGTACTTCATACAAATTTAAGGTACGGAGGAGGAGCCCATAGACATCTACAACGCAAATGCGCCACCCACCTTGAGATATAAGTTCTAAGATCAGTACAGTTACAACGGCTGCCCCACCCTTCAAACCGAAACGCATTACTGTTTCACGGCAGAAACAGGCAGGGCGATGGTTCCCACCCGCGCGGACTCACAAGAGGTCCTACCACCAGTAATTACGCAAATTATAATTTTGCGGGTTTCATTTTTTATTGCTATTCCTTCATCGTGGAAGTCAATCGTGAACATTTGTTGAGTACGTAATTCATTAGAAAAATTGATACCCGCCTGGGATTCAAACACTGTTGCATCGCTCAACACGAATGCACCGGACGTCTTATGCCCTAGGCCACGACGACTTCAAAATTATTAGGTTTTTTTTTAGTTAGTTAACCTAAATTATTACGTTTAGAGTATTTTCTGACTAGACTGCGCCTTAAATGCTTACCGGGTGATATCGACACTTATATGTGGATGTGGTCGGCCACCATTAGCAAAGTCTCAATGTACTGTAATAGCTGCTTGATCACGTCCCAAACCGCAACGCATCGTGACTTAAATGGACAACGTGAACAGTAGAATGTTAGTCTATGCAAATCTATAGGTTATGATTTTAGAGCCACAGAGAAATTCGGCCATTTTGTCGGCGGCGTGTTGTTTTATCTATACATATAAATAAAATTGGAGTGTCTGTTTGTAATATTGAAATAACCGCTTTTTACTACATGCATATGAATATACCTAGTCAGGTCATAAATTCTGTCACATGTTTAATGTAAAATAATTGAAACAAGTTTATTCATTATGTAACCATTCATATACCAAAATGAACTTAACAAAACATAGATTCTTATGACACTAAAGTTTATTCAAAATGACCTCCGTGATTTTGAATACAGGCCTTCAATCTGCGCGGCAGTCGTTTATCGCAGCACGAACGAGGTCCATGTCAATATCGGCGGCTGCCTTAATCAAGGATGTCTTGAGTGACTCCAAATTGGGATGAGGCTTTGAGCACGCCTTTTCCTCCAAGTGTTGCCATATCTTGTAATCTAACGGATTCAAATCTGGACTAGAGGAGGGCCAGTCTTCGTGCCGGATGAAGTCGATTTCACGCGCCGCCAGCCAGTCTTGTGTGCTCTTCGCTCTATGAGCTGGCGCCGAATCTTGTTGGAATACCCAGTGCCTGTTATTGAACATGGTATGAGAAACAGGTTCCACAAGGTTCGTCAGGACTGTATTTTGATACATAATTGCATTCGTTTTTACACCTTTCTCACAAATATGTACCTCTGTTAAGCCCCAATAAGAAACTCCCAACCATACCATGAGCGAGGATGGGAAATGACCTCGTTGGACACGCGGAATACGGTTGCTCGCTTCTTCACTACGGTGTGCGTACACCTTATCATTTTTTTTGTTGTAGCTCTCTTCTACGGTAAAAATTTTTTCATCCGAAAAAATAATTTCCCGATATTTTTTCCCGCGTACCGCTTCAACAAAGCGCGGCATCTCTTCAGTCTCAGGTCCATTAGACGAACATTCAAACGATGTCCTGTTTTTCTTCGATATGCCCGAAGCCTTAAGTCTTCATTTAACACTCTTTTCACCGTGGTTCTGCTTAACCCCATCTGCAGGGCCAACAGTTTCTGCTTACGTTTGGGATTTCTTTGAATTCGCGCCTTCACAGCTTTTATCACTGCTGGAGTCCTAACAGACCGAGGGCGACCACTTCTTGACCTGTCATCTACACTAGAGTCTTCATTGTATCGTTTGATGGTACGATAAACGAATCTTTTGGTTATATTCAAATTTTTCAGTATGTTAAAAATTTGAATTGGCGCGTAACCGCAACGATGCAACGCAATAACTGCAACACGGTATTCTTTAAGCGTCCACTCCATATTTAAAAATGAGTAAAATTCTAAAAGTTATACATTTTTATTTTCATGAACAATTCGAAATTCGAATTCAATAAACTTTTTTGTGGCCAGCATTCTAAAAGAAAAGTTTTTACTGTGTGACAATACTTATGACCTGACTAGTTATATACGGTACATACACCAAAATAACATTTTTTACAATTTTTGTCTGTCTGTCTGTCTGTCTGTTTGTTCCGGCTAATCTCTGGAACGGCTCAACCGATTTTGACGAGGCTTTCATTGATACGTAGCTGATGATATAAGGAGTAACTCGGGCTAATTTTTTAGACTAGCTACGGCCCGCGGCCTCACCCGCGATACGACAATAACCGCGGGGAACATCGCGGGACTAAGCTAGTGAGTAATAAATTTACACATGTCATGATTAAGACTTCGACTACATGTAACACGTCTCAGGGTGTACTGCGATCTTTACATTATGGATATGAAGTCCGGTATCCTTTAAACAAATAGTCTGCCGTGTCTATAGTTAATGCAATAAAATACTATAAATACGTGACTCGTGTGTTACGTTTCCTAGATTATTCGTTCTATTCTACAAAAACTGTTAACGCCAAGAATATATTTAAACTTTGTTTTGTAATTCGATCGTATTAACAACATCAACAGATCAAGTCAGATCCTCTTCCTCCTTCAGTCGATCACTCATTGCTAGCATCGTGATGCGCCCGCCTGTGTCAGATACTAAATTCAGATACTAAATTAATTAAATGTTTTTAGTGTTTACCGCCAAAAAAAAAATCCTAAACTTAACCTAGCTTTCCTAATAACAAACATTACGAGCAAAATTATTAGTTTTTTAGATGAAAGGAAGACAGACACAAGATACAGTAGTGTCGAATTGAAAACCTTCCCATTAAAATGAAATCCAATCTTATGTTATTATAATAAATTATGTACACGCCTTCACACATAAAGCAATTTCTGTTATTTCGCGCGTTCAAAACCTTTTTCATTTCCATTCGTTTTGTTGTACGTACGTTTATGGTTCCGGTTCAAAGACTTGTGACAATGGTTGCCAGCTATTTGTGAATACTGAAATCTAATGAAATTTAATAATTTGAAGACCTTGATTTTCCAAAGTGCGAAACTAGTTTATGTTAGTATTAATTAAGCAATTCATGAATTCTATAGATAGTTTTTATATTTCGGATAGATCATAGTATAGTATTGTAGTGTTTGTTATAACCTATTAAATATAGCTTGATAGGAGTTTGGGACATTGATCTTTATTTATGGCAGCGATATTTATAAGGTTTGATTCTGTTCGAAAAATCTATTGTCGAACTTTATTTTAAAATTAAATGTCACTGTATTAATGTTGATTTGATTTGCTCTTATATGTCGTTATTACTGAGCAAACAAATGTTTACGGAAACTTCATTGCTTGATATATTTAGCTTAGTTATCATAGCTAGATTTTCATAAGAATCTTGTGTTAGAAATTCGGTAATAAATGTACAAAATCATTTTCTTTTTTTTACCACCAATTCGGCTCCACCAATCGGCAAGAACTTGTTCCTATTTTCCAACATTGGTATATTTTTTTAATTTTTTTTTTATTGCTTATATGGGTGGACGAGCTCACAGCCCACCTGGTGTTAAGTGGTTACTGGAGCCCATGGACATCTACAACGTAAATGCGCCACCCACCTTGAGATATAAGTTCTAAGATCTCAGTATAGTTACAACGGCTGCCCCACCCTTCAAACCGAAACGCATTAGTGTTTCACGGCAGATATAGGCAGGGCGGTGGTACCTACCCGCGCGGACTTACAAGAGGTCCTACCACCAGTAAAAATGTATGTACTTACATCAGATACAAATAAGATTTTGTTTTGGATTGAAATTTCAAATGAATTCAAATTCATACATTGAAAATCTTAATGATCAGAGCTTCAGTATCCCCCACAAATTACATAATATAAATATGGAGAGCATTTGTTAGCGTTGCCTTTTTGTGACGACAAACAATTTGAAATTCGACCTCTGAAATTTACAAATTAGGGCATATAACAGCTTATAAATAGGTTCAAGTTCGCAAGCAATTTAGTAGCAACAGGCTCAATGAAAGATCTACGCTGTTACATCCTAACAATCCACTTGTAGGATTCTAGCAGGAATTTCTATATATATATAGCTGTATACCGTGTATGTGTGTATATATGTATGTAATCTAATTTATAAAATTTTCGTGTCACAATGTTCGT
Source organism: Bombyx mori (assembly GCF_030269925.1). Taxonomy (NCBI): domain Eukaryota; kingdom Metazoa; phylum Arthropoda; class Insecta; order Lepidoptera; family Bombycidae; genus Bombyx; species Bombyx mori. The sequence continues at coordinate 15,582,711 of NC_085111.1, forward strand.
TCCCATACTCCTCCGAAACCGCTTGACCGATTCTCATGAATTTTTTTATGCATATTCAGTAAGCCTGAGAATCGGCTACTATCTATTTTTCATACCGCTAAGTGATTAGGGTTGTCCACCCCTAATATTTTTTTTTTATTTGGACTTTTTTTTTTGTTATAATGAGGTATTATGCGGTTGGATGAGGTTTTGTTATTTTTATTATATATTCCCCCATCGTTCACAGCACTACATACCTCTTTCACTCATTTACCACAAACTCACACACTTACAATAAGTTAGTTTTTTTTTCTACACTATAAATTCCCTAGAAATCTTATATATGGCAAAACAATGTTTGCCGGGTCAACTAGTATTATTATAAATTTGGTTATTTTCGCAATAAGTAATGCACCTACTACAGGACTCTCTACACCATCCTTGGTTGACTGGTAGAGAATGCCTCAGGCATTAATTCTGCCATTGTACCTTAGTTTTTTTTTTATTGCTTAGATGGATGGACGAGCTCACAGCCCACCTGGTGTTAAGTGGTTACTGGAGCCCATAGACATCTACGACGTAAATGCATCACCCACCTTGAGATATAAGTTCTAAGGTCTCAAGTATAGTTACAACGGCTGCCCCACCCTTCAAATCGAAACGCATTACTGCTTCACTTCAGAAATAGGGAGGGCAGGGTGGTGGTACTTACCTGCGCGGACTCACAAGTGTAAATATGTACGAGACAGCTTTTTTTTTATAAATTCGGTATTAAATGCGAGTTGTAAGTATGGCAACTCCGATCTAGTTACGAAGCACCGAGATTTATTTATATTAGACAAGCGCCCTCCCGCGGCGTCGCTTGTGGTTGCTCGACAAAGTGTATAGCCTCTGAGCTTCGCAGCTTTTAACATAAATTTACCTTTGTGCTACACGATAGTTTTAGAGCACGTTCGTTTTGCATAGAAGTTGGAATTTTAAACTTCATTTTATACTTTTGTTGCATTTTTTTTAAATAACATTGTGTTTGAGTGGCGGTCTTGTGTTCATGTGTTGGAAGTTTATTATTGTTACGACATTCTTGATTTAAAACTGTATAACCTTAATGCAGGCAACATTGGAGGAAACTGGTGCAAAAACTGGACCAAGTTGGTCACGACCCTCAGTAATAAGGAAACGACAAAGAAGAACCTTAACAATTCTTGATTTTAACTGAATTTTTAGCTTAGTATAATAATTATTAGGGCTGTACATGGATTCAAATCGCTCGAGGCTATTGAAGTTTATTTAGAAAACACCATTAAGAAAGGTTTCGTGACATTTCATTTCTAATGTGTAGGAGTGATGAAGCTTACATAAAATATTTGTTTTTCATATCATGTTTTCTTGATTTTTCTATTCCTCGCTGGCGTCGTAATACAAAAGAAATAAACAGGTGCTTGTTTCATTATTTTTTCCTTTGGGTAGAAGGTGGGCGATAAAGGTTACGTATTTTTAAGCTTGTAAGTTATAATGTTGGAGTTGTTTTGATTTCTAGCTACTTATTAACCGACTTCAAAAAAGGACGAGGTTCTCAATTCGACTGTATGTTTTTTATGTTTGTTACCTCATAAGTTTTGACTGGGTGAGTCGATTTTGATGATTATTTTTTTTATTAGAAAGCTGACGCTTCCCGTGTGGTGCCATTTCAATTTAGTCCAGTTCTGATAACGGTATCCATGAGAAAACCATATGTCTTAAATTTGCATTAAGTACGTGCGCGACAAACAGATGAATAACTCAATAACTCAATATCACGCCAACCGATTTCGATGATTATTGTTTTTAGTGTATATTAATTTGTTTTGGAATATCTTTTTTTTTCTATCGCACATGATTTTTTAGTTGAAGTGGCTTTAATTTGCGCACATTGGATTAACGAATGAGTTTTCATGTGAGAAAATTATCGATATTTTTCCATTTTTAATACGCTTTTATTAGCTTCAGACGTATGTGTGGTAGTATGTAACGGAATCTTTGAACATGATTTTGACCCCTTCAAAACGTCGGATTAACTCGAAATTTGGTATACTTATTAAGGGCCGATGACAATTCAATATTAAAAAAAATTAAAAAAATAATAATTGAAAACACTGAAATTCAACTAAAATATGAAATATAAATAATAGTTTCATAAAACTATAATAACAACATACGCTTTTCTAGAAAATCCAACTAAAAAATAGAAAATAAATGTTAACAAATTTGAATTAAAAATAGTGTAAGATAAAATGATTTTATTGTAAAAAAAAGCGTGGGATGCATGGTATCAGTAGTTATAAATATTTTATGAACAGATTAAGTAGAAGGGCTATTTGGATAATATCCTGAAAAACACCCCACGCTTTTTTACAATAAAATCACTTTTCTTACACGATTTTTAATTCAAATTTATTAAAATTTATTCTCTATTTTTTAGTTGGATTTTCTATAAAAGCGTATTTTGTTAGTTTTTTAAGCTATTACTTATTTACATTGATGTCTTCAGCATAGACCGTGGGTGTGACAAATTTTCGAAATAAATAATATATTGTCCTCGCAATCTTAGTCCAATTGCAAAATTAATACAACCGAAACGGATAGTTCGAGAAGAGTTTGACTAAGTGAGAGAGAGAGTAGAACGTTAATTGTTCGGGTATTTAATGAGGAGAGATAATTAATTGCCTTGTGATTGTGATGTATTGTGAAATGATGTCTTAGGGATTTGTGTTAGAATATATTGTGTATGCCAGTATGTATTAATGTACGGAATCGTAGAGCGAAAGCGTTTGTGGGAAATCGGAATAAACGAAATATCTATGAGAGTTTTACTTTTTTACTTTTTTATTGCTTAGATGCCACCCACCTCGAGACATGAGTTCTTAGGTCTCAGTTTTAATAGTACAACGGCTGCCCCGTCATTCAAACCGAAACGCATTACTGCTTCACGGCAGAAATAGGCAGGGTGGTGGTCTTGTGAGTCCGCACGGGTAGGTACCACCACTCTGTTTATTTCTGCCGTGAAGCAGTAATGCGTTTCGGTTTGAAGGGCGGGGCAACCGTTGTAACTATACTTGAGACCTTAAAACTTATATCTCAAGGTGGGTGGCGCATTTACGTTGTAGATGTCTATGGGCTCCAGTAACCACTTAACGCCAGGTGGACTGTGAGCTCGTCCACTCATCTAAGCAATAAAATAAAAAACGTACCCGTGCGGACTCACAATACGTCCTACCACCAGTAAAACCGGTGTTCGTGAATCGTAAATAAGACTAATTTTACAATCTAATCTGGTTTTTTTTTTTTTTATATTATATCGGACGTTTCGAATACTGCACAGTTTTCGTGAGCACGGACGACTGATCATTAGTACGTCAGTCAAATAAAGAAAATTAATTGAACTTTTACCATCCTTCAGTCTTTGCCTTCGTAGTTGAAGTGGTAATTGCTGTTTATTCGTACCATGGCTTGCGATAAAAAGAAGCGTTTCTGTCTAAGCTGTGATACGAGAGGCGTGAAGATATTCAAGGTCGTGACGTATAACGTATATGTATTACTAGTGGACCCGCAGTAGTCGAAATTCGACTATAATTCTTCGACTATATTATTATTTCTTTATTATAATTTAATCATTTTCAATTTGACCACAGACGTCAAGAACAAAAGTTTGACAATAAATAAATAGTATGCATGTGTGTGTGTGTGTGTCAAATACATGCAGTGTTTGTAATGTTTTCTTTATTGATTTAATGTGCCTTTTATGCATTATTAAAAAAAAAAATTAGCATTGTGCACTCCTTCTCTATATTCTCTATAAGTGTGGAAAATTTCATACTCCTCCGTCCGCGCAATTTTCGTAAAAAGGGATACAAAGTTTTTACTTCACGTATTAATTTAAGTATTATAATAATCTAGTCAGTAAAGCTGAAAACCTTGACATATTTGGCGATTCCCTTCCAATATTCAGGAACAAAATTATAAAAAGTTGTTGTTGAACCTCAGCCTCAGCCTTGGTCTGAGTACTCAAGTACTACTGTGCTTGTTGTCTTTCTTTTGTTTTTTATTATTATTATTATTGTTAAATCTCTGTTGATATATTAATGTAATGCATGCTGTGATTGCCTCTAATTAGAGTTGCAGTTATCAATTGCTCTATACATGTCAATGTTATTTTATGTCTTACTGTAAGCCCTGTTGGTAATCTTTAAATAAATAAATATCGCATTTTACCTTCAGGAATGATTAGTCATATATTATTAATTATTATGCACGGTTCTTAGCGGTAAAATAGGCAGAATGGTATACTTACCCGGCGGGCTTACAATAGGTACGTCAGTACATGTTTTTCTTCATGCCCAATCATTCCGACTATGCCCGTTATTTATCGAATACTTTCCAAATTCCAATCGAATTGGATTTGAAACGAACAAAAGAATTCCGTGAGCTTAACTTGATCTAAATTACTGTGATCACATTTTTAGCTTATATTTAATTAAATTCCCGGCTAAATTAATTTAAGAGTCTCGAGGTCATCCTAGATCGCTTATTTACACACCGAGACATAAAACTATTTCGATATATTAAAAATATATAAGTAAACTAAAACTTAATTAGTTCTAATAATCTAATCTAATTTCTTACTGGTAGGACATCTTGTGAGTCCGCACGGGTGGGTATCACCACCCCGCCTATTTCTGTCGTGAAGCAGTAATGCGTTTCGGTGTGAATGGTGGGGCAGCCGTTGTACTGTAAAAACTGAGACTTTAGAACTTATGTCTCGAGGTAGGTGGCGGCATTTACGTCGTAGATGTCTATAGGCTCCGGTGGCCACTTAACTCGAGGTGGAGGTGAAGTCGTCGTGGCTTAAAACATAAGACGTCCGGTGGATTCGTGTTGAAGCGATGCACCGGTGTTCGAATCCCGCAGGGAAGTCGTCGTGACCTAAAAGATAAGACGTCCGGTGCATTCGTGTTGAAGCGATGCACCGGTGTTCGAATCCCGCAGGCGGGTACCAATTTTCTAATAAAATACGTACTCAATAAATGTTCACGATTGACTTCCACGGTGAAGGAATAACATCGTGTAATAAAAGTGAAGCCCGCAAAATTATAATTTGCGTAATTACTGGTGGTAGGACCTGTTGTGAGTCCGCGCGGGTAGGTACCACCGCCCTGCCTATTTCTGCCGTGAAGCAGTAATGCGTTTCGGTTCGAAGGGTGGGGCAGCCGTTGTAACTATACTGAGACCTTACATCTTATATCTCAAGGTGGGTGGCGCATTTACGTTGTAGATGTCTATGGGCTCCAGTAACCACTTAACACCAGGTGGGCTGTGAGCTCGTCCACCCATCTAAGCAATAAAAAAAAAAAAAAAAGGTGGGCCGTGAGATCGTCCACTCACCTAAGCAATAAAGAAAGTAGTGTGTTCATTTTGTGCTACATTATAATGTTTATGTAGTTTTTAAATGAACCACAAATCAATAACAGTAGTTGTACCTACATACTGAAAACCGAATAATGTTTTTAGTCTATTTAATACTAATGGAATGCAAAACGAACTTCAGTTTCATTGTTATTTAATTGCATTACCCGAGCTTAGCGCGCGTAACTAATCGATAGTGTACGAGTAACCTAGATATACTACGGTTAGAGCTTCTATCTATAAGCTCTCCATGTCAGAAACAGGGCTGTATCAAGATAAGTGAACTTTTCGATGAATCTGTGGCGGTAGTCATCATAAAACGCAAGATATTTGACAGATGCCGGAATCTCGCTTACGACATTTTCATGATATGCTTGCATATACATACAATTTCCGAACAACAACATTCGGACCGTCGGTCTACCGAGCAATATCACAAATCTAACAAATACCACGTCATATTTCCACTATATAATGACTTATGACTGAATGGAACTGCGAATTCGATTTCGGACCTCGATTGAGCGGTGACGCTTATCTTCTGTTACCTATGGGATTCGGTAACTCCTTAACGTCAGGTGCTACGTGAGCTCATCTTTCATCCACGCACATGAGCTACGACACGAAAGGAGACGAGAGCTTTCGTTTTGGAGTTCGAGAGCATTGAGGCTTTTTTGGGGAGGTAGTTCAGAGATTGAGAGAGAGATTTAAAGGTTACTGGTGGTAGGACCTATTGTGAGTCCGCACAGGTAGGTACCGGCACCCTACCTATTTCTACCGGGAAGCAGTAATGCGATTCGGTTTGAAGGGCGGGGCAGCCGTTTTAACTATACTGACACCTTAGAACTCGTATGTCAAGATGAGTGGCGGCATTTACGTTGTAGATGTCTATGGGTTCCAGTAACCAGTTAACACCAGGGTGGGCTGTGAGCTCGTCCACCCATCAAATCAAAAAAAAAAAAAAATCAATAGTACTTTACATTCCACAATAATTAAACAGTCAATACGTAAATTTCCTTGAAAAGCAAATTACTATTAATTCGCAGTCAGTTATCCGTTTCAAAGCGGCACGTATGAATATTGTATGTACGCTCTGGGAACATAACACCTTGTGCAACTCCTATAGGTCGCCACTTTAATTCATATTGAGCTGTATAAAAACCGTTAAACGCTAAACAACAAATCGTTGCCTAGCAACGCTTTACTAGTTTTTTTTTTTTTTTTATGATTGAAATATTACTGGTGGCCCGGAGGCCATCTTTACTAGTACGACTTTGTGGGCTGTATGGGTATTTCTAATGAAGGAAGTCCTTAATTCACGCCCAACTGCTTGCTTACTGTCAAATATTCGTACGTAATACAGACTTATAGCGGTAGGCAGCGGCTTGGCTCTGCCCCTGGTATTGCTGAAGTCCATGGGCGGCGGTAACCACTCACCATCAGGTGGGCCGTATGCTCGTCTGCCTACAAGGGCAATAAAAAAAAAAAAAGACATTTACAAAAAATTAATATATTTTATTTCCAGCCAAGACTTTCACATTACCGAACTCTTGGCCATTAAAGGGCGGTAGGACCCCTTAGCATCTGGTACGCTTCGAAAGCCTTGACAATTCGAATGCACCATGTGCTAATTATTATCCTAGTGTAACAGCCATGACTATAATAATTCGACATGGTAGGTGGTACTGAATTACCAGTAAAAAAAAAACTTTAGCATAGACAATGGTGTTCTGTGCTCTTTGTTTTGCATTTCATTGTTTTTTTTTACAACTTCGTGGGTGGTGTTCTTACGTGTAGCTTCTGTTTGAGCACCTTTAAGAACAAGATAGGCTACCATAGCCATATTAGAGCGCATGAGAGGCGCGGACATTAGCTATTAAGTTATTAAACTGAAAAATTTAGTCGCCGTGGTCGAAACCGGCTTGGAACCATGATGATGATTTGCATTTCGAATATGATGAGGTCTTAGCAGTCGATTAATTTTATAGAATTTGTATTCACTCGTATGAAATGTCGTGGTTATTAGAATTTAATTGTTTAATATAATCTATCTGCGGTACCTATTACATTACATGTGTGTTCAAGTGTATATTGAAGCGTTACAGTACAGTTTTTGTGAAAAATTTTCCGTGAACAATTGCGCTCTTCGTCACGGCAGACGTTTAGACATTACGAATAGAATTTACGACACGTTAACTGAGTTTAAATTGGGGTAATCGAGCGATCACGACTAACGTGAAATATGTTCGTCCAAATCGTAGTTAATTTAACATTTTACAGTATGTTGTTTACTCGACTTACATTGTTATTTCTTTATTGAAGTGAAAACTTCTTTAGAATCGTTGTGATTTCAAACCGGATGCAACGGAAAAAACGACAGGTAAGAGACACAAATACAAAAATGTGTAGGATGAAGCCAGCAAAGAATGAGACAGAAATATACAGACTATTTAATACAGCGCCATCTGTGAGATTTTTTAATACTAACGTGTGTATGAAAGCTCTTGTAGTGAATTTTAATTTAGGATTATACGTGAAATTAAAATATCAATTCACAGAGGGCGCTACCTTACAATTATTTACTAATGACAAAATTTTACATATACTTAAGACGTTTAGGATATTTGTATTTTAATTTTGGAAGGTTTCACTTCTACCACGTGTGAATTGCACACATTTTGTTTTTTTATTTAAATAAGTACTGCCACATCACAAACATCTAACATTGAAAATAAATTTAAACTATTTAATTTATGGCCTGATGCATGTGACCAACAATGGCGTACATAGCATTGGCAATTCATCGGCTCGAAAATGGAATACAATAATAATAATAATAAAAAAAAACAGTATGTACTATTTGTTGAAATATTAATAAAAATGTCTAAAAATTTCATGTCATATCGAAAAGAAGAAATGTTAATACAATGTCAAGCAACAGCAAGTCAGTTATAGAACAAAAAATTATTAACGATTAAAGTTAAGGTGCGTTTTTTCTTTCTTTTCCTATTTTGTCCTTAAATACACGCAACTAATCACGCAAATTTCACGGAACGAATGTTCTATTAGTTTATTATTATATTATTAATATTTAGAAAAAGGAAAAAACGTGACTTTTATGACTACACTACATTTCTATATTCAAACTGCGACCTAGAAACAAGGAAGTACGTTTTTACGTTTTAAATGGACCGAAACGAAAAAGAATCGTTCCGATTTCACTCCCGTTTCCGACTGATTTCCATAATGATGCGGAAGAACAGGAAAATATAACGTCGCCTTTTGTCGCAGATGTTCAGAGCTCAAATTTTACAGGTCATTTAAAGGAACCGAAAAAGTTAAATCTAAATCGAGTCCGTCTGTGTTTGCTATGAACTTCTGTCACAGAGTCACGATGAAACCCTTTGCGCTTTTGACATTTGAGAATAGTCAAATGTTTTAATTAGTCATAGACCTATATAGTAGGGACACGACATATTGTTCTATACGTACAATTGCTTATATAAATATCACCCATTTTGAAGGCACATACATAAACATATATCTATCTCGTTCTTACTCACCACTTTAACTCGCAGGAAAACAATATAACAGTATTTCAGTGCGTACATAAAATGAAACATGAATATACGTAAATATCTCCGTCTCCGTCTAATGAGGCCGAAAATCCGCCATGTTTAGCGCGCCAAATGTCATTGTCACGTCAGTTCGGCCGTCTGTTTTGGGTTGTACATTATTTATTGACTATGATATCGATTTAATATGATTGATTATATAAAATTTCATAATTTATCATGCTTAAAACATACAAAAATAATAATTAAAACGTATTTTATAGGATCTCAAGAAAGTTGATGTCCTAAAACTATTATCTATATGTATTTAAATTCATTATGGAGCCCTCATCCGAAAAATCCATTTTTCGGTCGGAATCTATTGATCATGACACTAATCATAAATACCACTTTAAAATATGTCATCAAAACATATTTAGACATTCTGTTTAGATATTTCGGGAAAAAGGCTACCGACAAAATCTCTTCGGAACTATTTAAATAAAATAGTTTTATTCCGCAGTGAGTAAAACACTATTGTAAATTTGTTAAATATTTAATAATTAAGTGATTTTAGAGAGGAAGTCACAAGGAATGACGTTTGTAATTAATGAATAAATTATCTGTAGGTGTTTTTTTTTTTACGCGGTCCCTTGATAAGTTTAAAATTTGAATCACTCTCAAGCGAAAGTGATTCAAATGGTGCGGCGCACCTTCCTTGGGGTGCGCTGCGGTAGTATGTTACGGACTTTAGAGTCAGCAAAACAATTAAAATAGATTGTAATAGTCTAAGAAAAACACGTACTCAAAATACGATAACATTTAGCATGCTAGAAATGGGCTGATGGCTTTGAACTACGCCATATCTTTATGTTTTGCGACAAACGACAACTTTATAAAATCAGTGTAGCAACTTTTAAAAATCATCATATCGTTTACTTGGCAAATTCGAAGGACGAACTTGTCTTAGATTTCACCCATCTAAATCATATCATATTTGCACATAACAATATACCTACTTACTTCCCATTAAAGTATAAATTCTACAAATAAATAATACTCAACAATATTTAAAATAAAATGAGCCAAGAACGTTTATCGATAAAACCTGATAACATTGAAATCATTTGTACAGCACTAAAGCCGCCATGTTTTGTGGCCAGATGACGTCACAGTGGCACGAAATTTTGGTTGACGTTTCATTTCCATAGGTTTCCTACTTCATTGTAATTAGTTTACTATGGCAACATTTGGATAAAAATGAAAAGAGGTTTTTTTTTTTTTTCGCGCGTCGTAGTCTTTTACGATTTGATCTGGCGTTTTTATTTTCATTACACTTCCGTCGTTTCGAATACTTTACAGTTTTCAAAGTCACGGATGTAACTTAATTATTTAAATGTGAAGAAATTTTAAGTATCGACGCACTGTTGTCTGATTAGTCGTGATCTTCATCATAATTCAACTAGGTTTTTGGCTTATTTCAGAATTTGCTGTCAGCTGTTTTCGTTTACCGAATTGTGCATCGCGGTTTCTTCTATTTGGGGTACCGAGTTTTCGCTGTTCCCTTGTAATTAATTTCTACAAAAGCCAGACCGGTTTGATGGCGGTAATATTTCCGTTAGCTCCGACTTCCCGCTCGAAGCCGACATAATGTAGCCGCGTGGTGATAACAAATAGCTTGCAATGTTTTTTTTATTATCCTAGCTTCCATTTGTTTTTCGCAAGGTATTTCCCGCGGCTTTCTCTTCTAGAAAATTCTGCGTACTAAAGTAGTGAAAAAATGTTTTTGTATAGTCTATACTAATATTATAAAGAGGAAAGATTTGTTTGTTTGTTTGTTTGTATTGAATAGACTCCGAAACTAATGAACCGATTTGAAAAATTCATTCACTGTTTGGAAGCTACACTATTCCCGAGTGATATAGGCTATAATCTTTTTTGTATCGCGTGCCCTGCGAGAACTATTGCTGATAGAATAAAATATTATACTACGACTTTGTAGAACACATTATTATTAATAAAAAGTGTTGCGACATCATATGTGTAACTATTATACTTATGCCGCTATAAGTGTTCTTTTATTTTTAAAAATAAAACGTCAATTATCGTTGAAATTTTTGTTAAAGATCCAATGGAGCGGGCCGCTTGTACATAATAAAGCAGTAGAATCCAGTATGTTTGAACATTGAAGAAACGTATCAAAACCAGAAACTATTAATAAAACATATGCAGCGTTTTTTGGGTTTCTTTTCTCTGTCTGAAAATTTCTTTATACGGTTCGATGTTATATTTTTTATTTTTTTTTTATTGCTTAGTTGGATGGACGAGCTCACAGCCCACCTGATGTTAAGTGGTTACTAGAGCCCATAGACATCTACAACGTAAATGCTCCACCCACCTCGGGATATAAGTTCTAAGGTCTCAGTATAGTTACAACGGCTACCTCACCCTTCGAACCGAAACGCATTACTGTTTCACGGCGGAAATAGGCGGGGTGGTGGTACCTACCCGTGCGGACTCCCAAGAGGTCGTACCACCAGTGATTACGCAAGTTATAATTTTGCGGGTTTGATTTTTATTACACGATGTTATTCCTTCACCGTGGAAGTCAATCGTGAACATTTGCTGAGTACGTATTTCATTAGAAAAATTGGTACACGCCTGCGGGATTCGATCACCGGTGCATCGAATACTACATACGAATGCACCGGACGTTTTATCCTTCAGGCCACGACGACTTCAAAAATCGTGTTAAAAGTTACATAGCAAATAACATTATCAATACGAGCGTACCTCTGCCTGTCTCTTACGTTTTCATACCCAAACTACTGAGCTGACTTTGACGTAATTCGTTATGGAAATAGTTTGAAACCTAGTAATGAATATAGGCTAACTTTCATAGCACACCTGAGGACGGGTCTCTGCTCACGTCATGTAAAGTGTAATCCACGCATGCGAAGCTTCGATCGGAACGCTAGTACATAAATAGAACTTCATTACATTCGCATGATTGATCGTTATTACCTTAATATTTTTATTTCCAAAGTTTATATTTTATTTTATTTTTTTATCTTTTTTTTTTCTAAACGGTTAGCAGCGATTTATCTCTGCCCTTTGCATTGCTGACGTCCATGGGTGACGGTAACCACTCACCATCAGGTGGGCTGTATGAATCGCTGCCTACAAGGGCAATAAAAATTAATTCAAAACACTTCGTTTTGCATTGTTTTTATGATTAGGTTTGGAAAATCTGTATTTAACTAAAATGAGTTAGGTATTTGAATTATTATTAATCTCAAACGGAATTGAAGTCACTTCTGCTAAAGGCTTCCATACTTCCAGAACTTTCCATACAAGTGTACAGAATACATAATAGCGTTTCCTCGTTGTTATAATGTGATATTATTTATGATGCCCATCCCGACGTTAAGTAGGCAATCTGTGAATAGATTTTCTCGTGAAACTGCTGCAGGCCTTCAATAAAGGTGATTGATAGATGTATGACGTTCAAAATTTCTTGGTCACGTTTTGCGAAAGAACATTTTTATATTGCTATTTTAATGTATTAATTTTGTTACTATTTTCTGGAACGTTAATCATATTTTTTGTGTTTATTTTAGAATTTCTCATTATCTAATTGAAAATGGAAATTGTCGAAAGTATTATCAAAATAACTACACGAAAAAATGAACATTGATCACGCATATTGTCCATTAATTTCGTGCTGGTATCACTATGCCTTCCCTTAACATAATCCAGAAGTAGTAGAAATTCAAATTTCTTACAATTCCTGCTTGGTATTGCTTCGCTTGTGTTTGGAAGGTGGAATAAATATCATTTCCACATCCTTAAAGATCGGATCAGGTCCAATAACTCTTGCAAGAGACGCCTTCAGCTCTTAACGCTTGGAACAGACTTAGGGACCCCGGTAACCGTACTCATCGAACTCGGCGATGAGTTCCACATCCAACCTAACCCGTAACCTAACCCAGCCCGTTGAGTTTCTCGCCGGATCTTCTCAGTGGGTCGCGATTCCGATCCGGTAGTAGATTAATTCGCGAAGCAGCTGCTCTTGAGCTGTTAGGTCTTCTTAGGAGGCGCTTAGGCAGCTGTTAGTTAATCCCACCCCTCCTGGCTGAGCCTTTGCTCGCCCACCTGTCCTGGTGAAACTGGAAAGTTCTCCGGGTCGCCAGTTATCCTTCTATCATAAAAAAAGATATCATTACAATGTAGTTGACACATCTAGCTCAAGCTCAAACCTCCAAGCAAACCTCCAAAACCAAGCAAAAGACATTTACTAACCCCTTTATTTCTTTATAGAGATTAAGCCTAACTATTAGAAATATATATCAGTATCACGGTTTATTACCCACGGCCTCCGCTCCAGTGGAAAAGTTATGCCTTGGAAATCTTTAATCCCTCCAGGCTCTTTGTTCATAGTTTCTAACAACTTCAACGTAATGCGAGTTTTGCTTTTGTTTGCAACGCGGATCGTTACTAATCAATTTGTTAATGTTTCGTAATATTATAATATTATGAGTGGCTCTTACGGTACAGTAGTATTGCGCTAACCAAAGGTTTCGGACTGGTCGATACGATAACCAGTGTAATTTGAGTTTTTTCCAAAATTCAAATAGCCACTTTTTTAGGTGTTGTATTCATGTCTAGTGATGCACCCTGGCCTTGAATTAAACTCGGGGTCAATTACTTTAGACGTGCAAATGACTTCCGCAATGCATGAGAACATTATGTATATCCTAAAATGAAATTTACTGAATTTTTTTTGTACTTATTGATGTGAAGTATTCGTGGTCGATTTTAAATCGTGAGCCTGAAATCAAAGACACCGACTCCGACGATGGACTTCGTATCACATTGGGCAGTTACTAACCACAAAGTTACAGTCTCAGAGGTCACCCGATTTTTTGCTTACCTCGGGCATGACACCGTCTGGGAGAGCATATTAGACATAGGTATTGTTTTTGGCTGTTCTCGTTTTGCTAATGGCGAGTACTTACTTTGCGTAAATACTGCTTGGTGGTAGGACCTATTGTGAGTCTGCACGGGTAGGTACCACCGCCTTGCCTATTTCTGCCGTGAAGCAGTAATGCGTTTCGGTTTGAAGGGTAGGGCAGCCGTTGTAACTATACTGAGATCTTAGAACTTATATCTCAAGGTGGATGGCGCATTTACGTTGTAAATGTCTATGGGCTCCAGTAACCACTTAACACCAGGTGGGCTGTGAGCTCGTCCACCCATCTAAGCAATAAAAAAAACTTAAAAAAAAACTTGCATAATCACCACCAAATGGCTTATCCATCAACATTTCGCCCTGATATGGTTTTGTTGATTCTGCTGTACCGTTTTACCAATATCAACCTCAAGCAGTTCTTGAAAATGGTCTGCGCGTCGAGCAGTATTGGCAAAAAAGGAGTAATTAATAAAATATTTAGACCTGGCCCACGAGACTGTCGCAATCTGGTATATGGATTCAATCATCATTGTTCCGATTATAGTGTCGGTACCCAGTATGATAGCGAAAAGTTTCGATCAACATCTTAAGAAACTTTTATTATCCAGCTGGTTAGGGGCCTGATGTCGAAAACAGTTATTCTTGAAACGTGCTCGTATTGTGATGAGGTTTCAGAGGTAGACACTACTATAAGCAACTATTCATTTTTTATAATAATATAGTGTCTTTCGAAAATTACTTTTTTATTCATTAAAACTTTTTTATAATTTACCTGCTTTTAATAACTATAGTATAATAACAATAACGACAATTTCTCGATTTGGAAATCGAATCCACGATCCTCAATCTTGCAATAGGGCAATAATAATGACTATGCCGGCGAACCAGTCGTCAGTAATAGGTATTGCTAATGATTCAAAGTACTTCTAATGCAGCTGATGAGCACAGTTGTATATCCAACAATAAAGCTATTTCTAGTCGATATGGACAAAACCTAGCGAAGAATATATCAAGTCATTAGAAATAATGTTCGTATTCTACGTGCATTAGATGGGCTGTTGAATTCACCGCCCATTTGGTGTTAAATGGTTATCAGAGCCTATAGAATCGCAAAGTAAATGTCGTCTCTAAGCTTTGGAGATAAGATGGAAAATTGCATAGCGTCATAATACTGTGCTACTCTGCAGATCTGAATCTACCCATGCTACAAAATACGTAGGATAGTTGCGGGTACACAATAATACCAAGTGTGTTGTACTCCTTTCATTGCTTTTCCTGAATCCTGTTTTTTTCATATCAGGTTTGAAAGGTCCTCATAAGACCGTGGTCTGTTTATAACATTGTTATTGTGCAAGATCTACGGTGATCTGGCGACTGGTCAAAGTGGTCCTGCTCCCGAAAACAGTAAAATAGTCATAAACGAAACTAGAAATGCATAGAAGTTACGATCGCGTCTTTACAACACTGTTGCTTCTTAGACACACACGGTTGATTTCACCAACGTTTTTATAGATGTAAGATTTGCGAACATAAAATGTCTGGTGGTGATCTCGTGACTCGAAGCGTGTTTTACGATTGCATTTTACGTTCATCTCTGAGTATATGAAATTCCTTGTGACATTTCTCTGTTGCCGGACCAACGATGCTTCCGACGCCATATTGGTCCTCTCTCGTTTTTAATAACGGTGGGCGTTAAATAAATATTTTATGGTAGGGACAGGCTTTTCTTCCCGGATGCGTTCGTGATGTTTTTATCGCTGAATTTCGACGGCGCGTAACCTTAATGGCACAACCCGGAGATGTGTCACGTAGCGATTCTCGTTTTTCGATACGAGTTTTATTTATATAAAAAAAAAACAAAAATGTCTATCTCTATTGTTTTGTTCATGATGGAATAAATAAGTAAATGCAAATAAACGTTTTACAAGCGTGGCAAGAACAAACAATCCGAGAACACAAAAATGAAATTTATTTTATGAATTTGTTTTTTTTTTTCAGCCCGATTGTTGGAATCAAATCAAATCAAATTTTTTTTTTATTCAACATAAATGAAAGCACATACTTGTTGAACGTCAAAAAGAACTACTGCCAATTCACAAAAACTAGCCTCCGTCTTGAGAAGAACTGGCAAGAAACTCAGCGGGCATATCTTTTTTTTTAATATTAGTTTTTTTTTTAAATATTCATTTTTAGAAAGAGTATTATAACGTAACAATTATTGCAATATTGAAATGCCCGGAGTGAGCAACTCATTCCCACTTTGTGCAATCTTCTAGATAATCATTGACTTTATAGTAAGCTTTATCGCACACACGTTCTTTAATAGTTTTCTTAAGCCTATGTATATGTAGGTTCTGAACATCTTGTGGGATTTTGTTGTACAGACGTACAGACAAACACCCGAAAGAATTTCGTATCTTATGTAAGCTACTCATCGGCACATGAAGCTTGTGCTTGTTCCTAGTATTTCTATTATGTAAGTCAATCATAATAACTTAAACAATGTGGCAAGATGGGTTGCCCAAGCACATGGACTACGTGATGAATTTGTAGTTGTCAGGCTCAACGATAGTGACACAACTAAACCACTGCAAATAATTCGAATTTTATATCGTTCAATTTCTTTTAGCTCGCAGAAATCATTAGCTACCACATTTGCAATTTATTTTGAATGATGAGTAAATAAAAATTAATAAACACTATTATCAAAACATATCTATTTCTATTTATGTGACTTATATCTTCGTAGGACAAACATGGTAAGGTTTTATATCATTATTCTCCGTGACTTCAATATACGGTTCTCATTATTAATGAACAATAGAAAACCAATCACAATGCTATACAATAGACGGATCGCAACCCCTCGATAAAAGACAAGACTATGCGGGAAGTTTTATATGTGTGTACACTTTTACTTAGTAATGGATATTGGATGCTCGTGGCAAGTAGCTATCGCGCAAAGAAACTTAACGAAATCTCTCTTCAGATAAAGACTCCATTTATTTACGGTTAACAGCATTAAAATGTCGGATATTTGGTTGTTAATATTTGTGGGATAATCCCGTAATGAAGGTAGCGTTGTCAAGTCAAACATTTTAAATTGTTAAGTTCTTTTGTTTTTATTATTTTAATGTTTTTTTTTTATTTATTTTACACGTCTGAATACCATCATAGGATAAAGGAATAGATAAATGCTAATATTGTTTATCGCTCAGACAAAGCCTTCGATGAGACGGAGCAAAACAGGAAAATAGGTAATTTTTTTAGTGCTCAAAACTAATAATGTTTTTTGTTCATTGCTTCGTTCGAGCTGACAGCCCATCTGGTGTTAAATGGTTACCGGAGCCCATAGACATCTTAGACCACAGACAAGGTAAATGCCGCCATCCAAGTTCGAGATGCAAGCCATAGATTCAAGCTCGATCTAAGGTCTCAGTTTTATAGTAGAACGGCTGCCCCATCTTTCTTATCGAACGGCAGAAATAGGTAGGGTGGTGGTAGCTAACACGCCTTACCATCAGTTTTAGATTTAATCAAGGTTGAAGTTCAAGGAGAGCTTGAAGCAAAACACGTTATGTATGCCTATCAATAAAATCGTTCATATAGCTCTCACGGTCAGGACATTTTCTGCACATTTTAATCAAAGTTCATTGAAAAATATGATAGATATTACAAAAAAATCTTTACGTAAACATATAAATGCGTTATTTTTATTTTTTTGTGCCTAGCTGCGATCAGCCCTGGACTATGAACAGATGCGTTGCGTTTGCCATCGCGTCGAAGAGGCTCCTCACCAGGAGACCCTCATGAATAACCATCTGTCACCGATTCCATGTATATATCATGGCGTTTCAGTCATTTGATGTAACTGACTTTTATCAGCGCATTAGCTAGGGTATTTGGGTGGTTTTCCAGCCGAGTTCTGTACTTAGTCCCTGTTAACTTTATCTCTTCCTTAACAGTTCTCATGTTCATGGCTTCATGGATCTCAGTGTTTGTCACAATGCATTATGCATATGCGTTATGCAAACGAAAATATGACAGCCAATTTAAGTTGGCACGAGGTTTGAATTCGGGTCGCTCTATCCGCCACACTATAAAAAATGACAGATTTCAGAAAACAGTAGCGTGTAGCACCTTTAAAATACCTCCCTGAAACTGATTCATTAACGTAGAACAAAGCACTACATTGTCGGCATTAGGGTGGAGAAACAAGGGGAGATTATTATATTTAGTAGCCCCCTCGTGGTATCAGAAACGTTAAGGCTTCGACAGACGGCCAATTAAAGCGTTTGGTGTGGACCGGCCGTGCCTACAGATCGTTAATGAAAATTAGATTAGTTCGGGACGCGTTCTCCAATATATCCCGGGACTCGTCTATACTAATTTCATTTGACTCGGCACTGGAAAGGAAACCGTTGAAGACTGACACTATTTTTTTGTAAGTGTTCAAGGAAATTCTGAAAATAGCAGTGATAAAGTATAAACGTCAATAAATAATAGTACATTAATAATAATAATACATTTACGGAACGTACCGATACATTTTTGTTTTTTTTAATCATGCACGTACCTATATAGGTATAATACTAGCGAACCCGGTAGACGTTGTCCTGCTAAAATTCATTCAAGTCGATCCAGCCTTTTAGTTTTAGTATAGATAAGTAACTTCGATACCGACAGCAGCGCCATCTGCCGGGCTGATTTGTAAATCTAAACCATCAAGGGTGCCACCCAAACGCATATGAAGAAAATCATTCAAATCGGTCCAGCTGTTTAGGAGGAGTTCAGTGACAAACACACCCATAGAAGAAATAAGAATAACTAGCTGACCCGGCAGACTTCGTAGTGCCGCAATCGATAAATAAAAGACTTAAGATTTGTATAAAATAAACTTAAAACAAACAAAAGGAATCCGTTCGACGGGGGACACATCAAAGTGAAAACTATTTTTATTTAATTTCGAGCATTTTCATATTTATCTACCTTTTAAACCTTCTTTGGACTTCCACAAATAATTCAAGACCAAAATTAGCTAAATCAGTCCAGCCGTTCTCGAGTTTTCAGTGTTAACAATAACGCATAGTCATTCTAGTGGTTAGTATCAGAATTATTTAGTAGTTCGTTATTTATTTATTGAGGGATAAAGTAGACAAGGAAAATACGATGTCATCAGTTTCAGTAAACATCTTCTTTCCACAACGATTCTTGTTTATGTTTACGAAAATAGCTCGGATCAAGATTTTAATTTAAGGATGTCTAAGGTTTTCACAGATGTGAGGTGGTGTGTTTGTGGATGCCGGATGTAATAACTTCACGTTTGAAATTATATCATAAAAAAGTATGGATTTTTTTTTAAGGGATCTTATGACCCGGTAGCGAAGGCCTTTAAGTCATGTCTTATTTTAATTTTTATTTTTAATTTTATGAAAAATGATAATATGGAGTGAAATGAAATGAAATGAAGATGATTAATTTGAGACATTAATCAACTGGGATGAAATTAAATGAAATGAGATGAAATGATATGTGATGAAATATAATCTCAGTAAAATGGTGGTCATTTACTGAAAATTGTTTCAGTGGACTTCTTGGAGGATCCCGAGAAGTTACGTCCAGCGGCTTTGTTTCATTTTCCCACATTTGTGCACTTTCACATTAATATTAAACAGATAATAAACCACCATTATTACACATTGAAACCTGAAGAAACACTACATAGACGAAATAAAACAAATCATACAACTTCACTCCTCGCGTTCCCGCGAAAAAGTCCGTATGGAAATTTTAATATATATTTTTTGAACCACCCGCAATATGAGACAATTACAATTCAGCTGTCGCGCAGGTTTAGTGGCCTAGTGTGACGCAGAAGGTGTCCGAAAGTTACAATCGTTTTTGGGGCTATGTTCACGAAATATAAACTAGGTTAAACAAAAGGTATTTCTGGCATAGGATGAGCCCTTGGTGGACAAGCCGCACCCCACCCAGAAACAAGAGGTGGAAGTCCCAATGACTTTTCAATACGACTGTTCCGCTCTTCAAATGGGAATGAAGATATAACATTAGGCAGATATAGTTGGAATAGTTGTCCCACCCCTATTGATTGGGTAATCTCCTTTACCATCAGTAAAAATGGGGGAAATTAATCTTTTCCGCAGTCTCTTTTGGCTTCGGGAATGATATCTATTTATATACATTACTAATTATAATTACTATTTATTATAATATACATTATAATTACTATTTATATACAATACTTGTCTGCTATTCAATTTATTATTTATTATTATATTTAGACGACAAGAAATGTGTTCGAACTAAAATATCATTTTAAGGACAAGAGTGTCTCCGTTAGAAGTCGCTCTGAGTATTTAATAAACGGTTTATGTTTACTGTATTAATAACGGTTTGTGGCTATTAACATGATCGTCATCATAAAGTTATTAATTAGACATCAACTGATAAACATGGAGGAATTACGAAGAGAATAATAACTCTTTTAAACTTTTAGAGAACTATCTTTTATAAATAAGAATTAAGTAAAATTACAAGTAGCTGATGAAATACAGTAAGTAGCAAGTAATAACTCTGCTTAGATTATTAAATAAAAATGCTTTTTCTCTTTGGCTTCAAATAAGTTCGGTGCATTCGTATCTAGCGATGTAACGGTGCTCGAATCCCGCAGGCGGGTACCAATTTTTCTAATGAAATACGTACCTTAACAAATGTTCACGATTGACTTCCACGGAGAAGGAATATATATCAAAGTGTAATAAAAATCAAACCCGCAAAATTATAATTTGCGTAATTACTGGTGGTAGGACCTTTTGTGAGCCCGCACGGGTACGTACCACCACCCTGCCTATTTCTGCCGTGAAGCAATAATGCGTTTCGGTTTGAAGGGTGGGGCAGCCGTTGTAACTATACTGAGACCTTAAAACTTATATCTCAAGGTGGGTGGCGCACCAGTCCAGTAGCCACTTAACACCAGGTGGGCTGTGTGCTCGTCCACCCGTCTAAGCAATAAAAAAAAGTAGCGTATTTATTTTCACTGCACAGAGGATATCTGCAATGAAGAAGTGTGTGGTGTGTGTAAATAGTTGCACGCACGCACACAACTGCAGTCCTGTATCAAGGGAATGCCACAAATCGATCGGATAACCTCCTTTAATAGGTTTTCGCTTTGAGTTCACAAGCTCGAGTGGTTCGTTTTAATTCTATCAACCACTTTTCAGTAAATATTACTGGCGCTTAGTTGTGGGATTGGTTTTCGATATTGGGGTTTCGTTCGTTCGTTTTTCGTTCGAGCGTTTTACCTTTTATAATGAGTTTCATATGAGCTGGATTAGGATTAACGCTCCAAATCGGATAATATTAAAAGCCTGCAATCATTTCGAATCTATCTGCGAACCGAGAACAATAGCAAGGTTCACACGATTAGTGCAAATGTGAAATATAGCATTTCGTATTAAATCCGCATTTTCAATTAGCATAGTCATCGTGATTTAAACTCACAAATTACAGATAAAAAAACTCTTTGGTGCAATAAAAAAAAAAACGATTTCATATGCAGCACCGCTCACCTAGTTGAAAACAACTACAGACTACATATTCTCAACTTTCAGCACGATCTGCCCAATGGAAATTTGAAAAGTTTCACATTATGAAAATATCTCCGAGTTTCATTCACCGAGTTACAAGTTTTAATTTCGTTTACATTTATTACTAACGTTCTCGGGCATCATTTTGAATAAACTTTGTTACGAAAGGAATTAATTATGTTAATAGTTCCTTTATTCTTTTGTCGTCGGTACACACGACGCTAGAGAAACGCGTCAGATTTTATAAGGAAATCAGGATAAAATGAATGTAACTTTTATCACCTATGAATTATTTACGTGCGCGTTACGAGGTACGTGTGGGATTTCGACATGATTATTCCATAAATTATGTTTGTAATAATTCTCAGAATGTATCATGTTTACATTAGCGAAACCCACTCCTTCTAGGAATTTTAGATTCTGACGATATATGTATAAATGCATATAGAAAAAGACTATAACAGAATTGTTTGCTTTCATAAGTAATTAATGTCGGTTGTTTGTTTGTTTATTTTATTATCGGTGAACGCTATTCCAAGTAAATGAAGTTCTAAAACGTCTGAAGTTGTGTTCGCGACGGGAGCGTGAAAATGACGTTTGGTAATTTCATTTTCAATTGCCCCGCATGACTTCTTTTCCATTGTGCACGTTTGCAGACGAGTTGTTTGCGAAGTGCGAGGGTGCGGGCAGGATCCGGGAGCGCAGCCTGCCATCCGGCACGGGCCGGCATCTTCCGGCATTTCCTCGCTCCACAATCTCTTTTCCCCCTGCTTCATTATTCGGGACCCGGCCGGGTCGGAGGGGCTCGGGGCGGGCGCCAGTGTTGCTAGTCAATGCATCGATTTTAGACACATTTCGTGGAAATTTACGTATGAAAACAAAAAATAATTTGGTAATATTTTGTATTTGCTTAAGTGATCGTTTTAGTCCGGAACAGTATTCTAAGCTTTAGTTATGTCAAGTGATATGTTTGTCATATTTTAAATTAGAATATTCTTAAGGTTAAGCTTACAGCTTTTTCAAATTGTAAAACATACAAGCCTAACTAGATAACAGCTACTCATACATTTTTTGTTTATTTAAATATAGGAATTTTGATTGGTGGAATATGGCAACCCCGTGATCGGTGAGGCTGTGACGGTGCGCGCGGTGGCGGCCCGCGTCAGTCCGCGTGTAGCGGCGCGGCGTCTTGCAGTCCGGAGTGCCGCAGCCTCCGGACCCCCCCGCACCCGCCGCCCGCCCTCAGGTACCACGCATGCATCGCACCTATCCGCCCTGTTGCGCACTGCACACGACTGTTTACGTACTACGGCGGCTCTCACTTCACTGCCAACATTCTTTATTTTTGGCGGGCATTTTCCCAAGTCTATCTTTACCTACTCTGTTAATTTTACTTATTTGTATTTCTGTACTGTTTCCGAGGCTTTTCAATGTTATTCGTAAAATAATAAAGTAGTTACGATCGAACGCCTATTGTGTTAAACTGGTAAGTCACCTCTATGAAGTAATAGACGTAGTTAATTATTTAAGTAAGATTTGTGGTCTTTATTCAATTTAATTTTAATTAGAGGAATATTCGTGAAGTAAAAGAATACTTCATGAAAACATTGTCGAGAAGGACGTAACTAATTAAAAATGTATTCACTACTTCGTGTTCTAAGACTCATGATTTACAATTGAAATGGAATTCATTAACTTCGAAACTAAATTAAGAAACATTGCCCGAATCCTCGCTGGAATATTTGAGATATAACAGTTTACCACGAGTCAAAGGCGCGTGTTTTTCATAATTTGCATTCAGTTTCATGAATGTTTTATGTATTTACGCTTTACCAAGAAAAGTCGCGCATATATATATAAACTTACTATTGTAAGTACACAGTGAATTAATCTTGTTATTTGCTTCAAGAAGCTTATGTTTTATTATTTGTTATTTTTATAGGTACAAACTGAATTTAGTTTATCGGTGCTACTTGTGTTGTATGAAATTTGTAAGGGTACACAGGTAATCTTTCAGATTCCAATAATAATTATTTGTAATAGAGTTTGCAAAAGGTGTGTGTAGTATTTTAGATGTAAACAAAGAGAAGCGGGTAGAAATTCCTAGGTTTTTTTCAAAATATTCTTGTCTTCAGTGCTGATTCCCACATCATTATGATATACCTATCGTTTTAAATCTTTTGTTTATCTAAGGCCTTACATTACTCTTGAACATTACTGTCATATTACATTCAAATTTCATGGAACATATTTACGTCAAAGCATTTTCTTGACAGCTTTAAGACAAACAGGATTTAATAGGTATACAATTTTGAGATTAATCACTGTTCCATCTATTAGCTATATTTTAAACTATATTGGAGGTTAATAGCTTATCGTCAAGTGATTTTAGGTTCAATATTAGCTTTTGGGGACATTTAAAGTTTTCTAATGTATCGAGTAAAATATATATTCTAACGCATTTGAAGTTATGTCAAATGCTGGCAAAGCCTAATCTGTATAATTATGTATATAACAAAATAAATAAACAAAATAATATATACAAATATAATATGCTAAGCAATACTCAATTGTACTAGATAGACGGACGAGCTCACGGCTGTGCGGTTTTAAGTTGGTAACAGAGCCGATGGAAATAACGATGTTATTGTCACCGCCGCCCATCTTGACACAAGGGGTCGAAAACTCAATTAAATTGTGTATCACCTATGGCACTTGCCTGTGCTCAAATTCGAATGCATCACTGATTCGTAGTCACATGTGCGAGCTTACCACCTATCCGCCTAACCTTAAGGGGGGGCGGTTTATTCTTTGGAGTACATTTCTCCTCGTTACCCTACCCTGACGAAACACCACATTGACGGTCATCGGCACTACGAAAAATGGATCAGACGGCGGCCATCCAAAGCCCTTCTGGGTCTATATGACTCCACATACATCCCACGGGATATCCCGCACAGACAACTGCCACACGAATTCCACGACTCGCCTTAAGACAAGGGTCACGAAATAAGAAACTAACGTTTTCTTTAGGACAGATCTAAGAAGTTCGTTAACCGTACCGGCGAGTTTACCTTATATGTATTTTCATACCTACCATAAGGATATTGGATCGATGTACAAAAATATTAAGCACATCAAATGTTAAAGGATAGATCTTATGAATATTTAATGGCTGGAATAGTGGGTAGAGTAAAAATAAATGGGTCACACGAACAGGCTCCGTTTCGGGGGAATTCCTCTGCGTATTGGCGTCTACGCTGTAAGGTTTATAGCGGTCATCATAAAGCCTTTTTATTATTATTGAGTGAGAAATGCTATGACTAATGACTCGGGATAGTTAAATTGCGGCTCACGACCGCTATTGGCGTTGGTAGGATACGTCTAGCACGCGAGAAGCGATAAACTTTAAATTTTCGGGTTTGAAATCATCTCTAAATACGCCATATCATCAGGTCTGCTTTGCATATAATTACATAAAAACGTTCCGAAAACAAAAAGTGTATTTGCTAAATAGCATACCAATCGCATAAGATTTTATGTTTCCATAAAACACTTTTAAAATTTCATATCATTTATTCTTTGTTCGAACATAAAGTTTTGTATAAAACAAATTTATAACTTCATAATATTATTATAATTATTCAAAAGTGCTCTGTGAATTATTTATTACTCTGAACCGCAAACTCATGAATGTGATTGTAGACTAAGTTTTATGCTTCAAGTTGATATTGCAAATGTATTTTTACCCCTCAATTGAATTATTGTGTTTCATACAACACATAAAATCAATTCGTGACTGTTGAAACTGGGGAATTATACAATTCAACCGCAGCGTTCGATATAACGTTTGATTATGACAACACACAAGTTCCACAATGCATTAATCAAATAAAACATTTATTTACATTCAGTCTGTATAAACTTTATTTATTTATTGTTTTCATTTTTCATCGCGTACATTAATATTGGTTCGTTTGCAAATTTGTTCGAAGTGTATTTTGGACGTGTGGCGATTTTTCACCAAGCGAGTGAAATTGCTCGGTAGACCGACGGTCCAAATGCTACTGTTGGAAACTTGTATATCTACAAACTTATCTTGAAAAATTCGTAAGCCAGATTTAGGCATTCTTTAAATATCTATATATCCATATATATAAAAATGAATTGCTGTTCGTTAGTCTCGCTAAAACTCGAGAACGGCTGGACCGATTTGGCTAATTTCGGTCTTGAATTATTTGTGGAAGTCCAAAGAAGGTTTAAAAGGTAGATAAGTATGAAAATGCTTGGATTTAAATAAGAATAGCAATTTCGAACGTCGTTTTCAATTTCGTCGGACGGATTCCTTTTGTTTGTTTTAAGTTTATTTTATACAAAAGCTTAGGTCTTTTATTTATCGATTGAGGCACTACGAAGCCTGCCGGGTCAGCTAGTCTTATATATATTCTATGGTGACTATCTCCATAGACGTCAAAACGTTTTTGTTGGTGAATTGGAGAAAGAAACAGACTTTATGCATGCAGTAGAGTCCTCGGACTCCAATCACAAGGAGTTCACGTCGTAATGTCTATTGCCCGTAACCACCTAGCGCCTAGTAAGCTGTGAGCTTGTCCATACAACTAGTGCAAAAACAAGTGAGTTATTTTTTATGTTCGGTAGCTAGGTAGGACTGGTTTCAGGCTTATAACATTTCTAGACAAATTTTCAATGACGAATACGATAAAATCTGTGAATGGACTAATTTTAGAACACCACATTCGCTTAACAAGGAATCAGGTTCCAAAGACTGAATATAAAGACCAACGCTTTGAACTTTTTTTTTTTGTTGCTTTTTTTTTATTTTTTTATTGCCTTTGTAGGCAGACGGGCATACGGCCCACCTGATGGTGAGTGGTTACCGTCGCCCATGGACTTCAGCAATGTCAGGGACAGAGCCAAGCCGCTGCCTACCGCTTAATACTCTCCACAAGCCTCGTTTGAAGAAGGACATGTCATAGCGCTCGGGAAACACCGTGGAGGGGAGCTCATTCCATAGCCGGATGGTACGTGGCAAAAAAGATCTCTGGAAACGCACTGTGGATGATCGCAGTGGCTCCAGGTAGTATGGATGAACTCTACTCCGGTGGCGGGCGGTGCGATGGTAAAAACGAGATGCTGGTATCATCTCGAACAATTCCTCAGAGCACTCCCCATGGAACATACGGTACAAAATACAGAGGGAACCGAAGTCCCTCCGCAGACCCAGAGGCTCCAAACGATTATATGTGTGGACGAGCTCACATCCCACCTGGTGTTAAGTGGTTACTGGAGCCCATAGACATTTACCACGTAAATGCTGCGACCCACCTTGAGACAGGAGTTCTAAGGTCTCAGTATAGTCACAACGGCTACCCCACCCTTCAAACCAAAACGAATTACTGCTTCACGGCAGAAATATGCGGGGTGGTGGTACCTACCCGTGCGGACTCACGAGAGGTCCTACCACCGGTGATTACGCAATAATTTTGCGGGTTTTGATTTTTATTACACGATGTTATTCTTTCACCGTGGAAGTCAATCGTTAACAATTGTTAAGTACGTATTTCATTAGAAAAATTGGTACCCGACTACGGGATCCGAACACCGATGCGTCGCTACATACGAATTCACCGGACGTCTTATCCTTTAGGCCACGACGACTTCGAAATTATTTGAAATTACTTTAAACTTTAATACGTAGTGTATTTACATGTTAGTTTTTTTTAATTACTAGGCGATTTTCTGTTTAACACTAAAGGACGTAACGAAGCGATTTCAGTAAAGCTAAACTTTCTTTAGCTGTAGAAGATAGGGTTGTTGACTAATCGAAAAAGTAGATAGATATGAAAATAACGTTTTTGCTATTTTGTGATTTACATTTTAGTTAGTTGGGATTTTGTTCAATCTTTACGTCTTACGATCACGGTCTTACAGTCCACCTGATAGTAAGCGGCTACTGGAGTCGGAGCGGCTTGACATCACAATGTGAATACTGATTGCTACCTTCAAACGATAGCTTAAAGTCTACGAAGCTTACGTTGTTGTGTGGACCCGGTGGCCACTTAAAACCAAGTGGGCCGTAAGCTCGGCCGCTGATGTAGACAACAAAAAAAACTCGTGTTGTTTAATAACTGTTCAGCGTTTCAAATCAGGATGGATAGCTACCCCACGGTGGTGATAGGCAAAATATTAGTACCTACCTCGGTAATTTAATAATAAATTAAATGTGGGATAAATAGCGATCAATATAGCTATAAATTTGAGCGATTGACATTTGTTAGATAAAAATAAATGCAACCGATTTTTGGTGACGCATAGATAAAGTATTTTCCGAAAATTTTTATACGGATCATTATATTAAGCACTCAGTTTCAATTCATGTTTCAATAGATGAAAAGCGCAGAGTCCGAAACGCTCAATATAATATTTAAATCAAATTAAAAACAAAAAAACAAAATTCCTACATAATATATTTTATTTTATGTATAGCGCTAACAGGAATTGTTATTAGAATAGGTCGATCCTAAATAAGATTCTAATATTAAGATTTATAATCGGCCAAACAGTTGTGATGGTATAAGACCTAACAACCTCATATGCAGGATGCTCGGTTGATACAATATTTTTTAATTAAACGCGCGAACTGATGAATAAATTATAAAGTGTGTCGTATAGTGTCATTTCTCTTGTCTGAACCTGTGCTCGCCCAACTGTCCTGGTGAAACTCGGCCGGTGGCCTCCGGGCCACCAGTAAATCTTGCTTTTTATAAGCAGGTGTCTGCTAAACTAATATCATAGCATTGGCTTTTATCACAATTTTTCCACAAAACAATAATGCTTGGGCAAACCCTGCGCTAAGATTATTTTCTAGATGAGGCTTCAAAGGTATTACGAGTTAGGCAGCGGCTTAGTTTTGTCCCTCGCACTGACGATGTACGTAAAGGTATAAAATAATAACGGTAAATGCTTTCGATCGCGCAGAAGGTCGTCTCCTATCGTTGATTAAAAAATACGATTTGCTGTCTCATGATTGGAGATGGCATCTGAAGGCCTGTGTTGCCGCCTACGGTTACGAATAGGACTATAGTTTTTGTGGGTCTTGAGCGAGTTGCTTTATATCTGTCATATAAAAATTACAGTAAGCTGAGTCGACTATTCAGCTTAAGACAATTTTGTGCTTTAGTTGAGTCTGATTTTAAGCAGCTACCGACGTTTGTAGATGCTGCATCGTAAATTACGTCCCTTGAATAATTAGGTCGAAGTCACTTAGGACGAAGCTATATATACTTGAAACCTGCAATTGCTTCGCATTATAATAGACAAGACGGTGTTACTAACTAGGTGGGTTGACCGCGCGGTCTACCAGTGTCAAAAACAGCAATTGAGTGGTCGTGCAGCCGTGCAATGATTGCACACCAATTCTTTAATTTGTTTCTTCTTCTTCTTCTCAATTGTGTCATTCTTGGTAGATTTGTTGTGATCGTCATGTATTGTTGGTGGCGGGCAGACTTGATGCGTCTCAGGATGTCAAGCCTCCCTCCCTGCTCGAGGGCATTCTACTGCACTAATTTAAAGGACCTCCCATTGTAGTTTTAATTTGGTCGGTCCACCGTATTGGTGACTTCCTACGCGGTCTTTCACCATCCCCCCTTGCATGTGATCAAAATTTTATTTATTTATGATTAGAAAGATCAGCTGTCATATTTTTATACTGTATTTAACTACTAGCTTTTGCTCGCGCCTTCGTCCGCGTGGAATAGTTCATAAATAATGGTTTATTTTAGAATAAATCTGGTTAGCATAAAGAACATTATAGTAAGTCAACCTTAACATATAAACATGCTGTCGCAAACTTTTTGTTAGATTTTTTAAAGGGGAACAATTCTCTCATACATTACTTTAGCGAAACTTTCACCGTTTCCGCAGCGCACGCAGTGGAAGCTCTCAGAAGGGATTAAAACCACGATTTTGAAACATTCTTTACTGGTGCTCCGCTTGCATTGGTCTTAGCGTGATGTTATATAGCCTATAGCATTCCTCAATAAATGAGCTATCTAACACTGAAATAATTTTTCAAATCGAACCAGTAGTTCCTGAGATTAGCGCGTTCAAACAAACAAATTCTTTAGCTTTATAATATTAGTATAGATGAGCAAACTGCTTACCTTGTATTCGATAGTCAGCAAAGCCTATAGGCATCTGAACCTGTACGCTGCTACCAGTCATGAAATGTGAAATGTAGAAATATTTTATGCACATACGCGTGTGCATGGTAAAACCTACCACCCGTTATTGTCTAGTATATGTTCTCAGAGAACATGGCTGCCAAATCTCCGGTATTTCCATTAAGTGACTTTTACAACACCTATAGGGACAGACGGAACAATAATAATTACTGATAGTAATCATCATCATCATAGTCGGTTGCTCTTGGCAGAGCAGTCGTGGTCATGTGGAATTATTGTTTATTAAAGCCCTGACAGATGTTTTCCATAGTTTGCGAAACGAGGCTTGGCGCACGTTCTCGTTAAGTGGTGTTTCAGTAAGGTCTTTCACCTGATCAGTCCAGCGCATGGGGATTCGTCCACGAGATCTCTTACCATTGACCCTACCCTGAACAGCAAGTTTCTCGATAGATTCTGCTGGTCGTCACGATACGTGTCCAAAAAAAATATCGAAGAATCCTGGATTGCACTGTTGACGACAACCTTTGAGAGATATTTTTTAGTTTATGATAGTAATAAGTGGGAAAAAATCACGCACGGTCATCCGGCCTCAAAATTAAGGTTCCCTGTGTTAAGTGTACCAGACACTGGCATACATACTTAAAATTCGAATATAGATAAACACTCTAACGAAGAGTAAAAAACCTGTACATCACACAATTTTTTGTCCGATGTGGGAATCGAACCCACGACCCTCGGCGCTATGGTCTGGGGGGCTAGATACTGTACCACCGAGTCAGTCGAATATTGCTATACTCGTATATTCTAGGCCAACACATCAAACCTAATGCACTTCTCAGTGGGTCGCGATTCCGATCCAGTAGTAGATTCATTCGAGAACTAGCTGCCCTTGAGTTGTTAGATCTCCTCCAGAGGCGCTCGGGTAACTTTTTTTTTAATGCATAGATGGGTGGACGAGCACACAGACCACCTGGTGTTAAGTGGTTACTGGAACCCATCGACATCTACAACGTAAATGCGTCACTCACCTTGAGATATAAGTTCTAAGGTCTTAAATATAGTGACAACGGCTGCCCCACCCTTCAAACCGAAACGCATTACTGCTTCACGGCAGAAATAGGCAGAGTGGTACCTACCCGCGCGGACTCACAAGAGGTCCTACCACCAGTAAATTAGCTGTAAAGCAGCTGTTAGAAAATCCCTTCCCTCCTGGCTGAGCCTTAGTTCGCACATCTGTCCTGGTCATACTGGAAAGGCCTCCGGGCCACCAGTAATTTCCATTCCTAAAAAACACATAAAGCGGTTGCACAAAGGCTTATGTACACAACAATTCGTTGCCAGAACGCTGCCTAAATAAAATTATGTGCCTATCAGAACAAGTTATTGCATGTTTAATTATCCAACGAAGCGTGCTACCTCGTACACAATGAAATATTGTTTAATTAATGGCACAAAAGCAGTATATAGCTCGATCACAAACACGATGCTTAAAACGAGTACAGACAAGCGCCTTCATAGAATAATATGTATAGATTTATGTATAATTAAAAACATTTTTTGTTAGGGCCACGGACGACCGCGAAAACTAAAAAAACCGTCGAAGCGTCGAAGCGTAAATAATATAATGATAAGGTTTAATAAATTTTTTTTATTGCTTAGATGGGTGGACGAGCTCACAGCCCACCTGGTGTTAAGTGATTACTGGAGACCATAGACATCTACAACCTAAATGCGCCACCCACCTTGAAATATAAGTTCTAAGGTCTCAGTACAGTTACAACGGCTACCCCACCCTTCAAACCGAAACGCGTTACTGCTTCACGGCAGAAATAGGCGGGGTGTGGTACCTACCCGTGCGGACTCACAAGAGGTCCTACCACCAGTAAAAAATCTATATGTATGTACATATATTAATCAACTTCATACACAAATGGGAACAGTAGCGTTACTCAGTACCTAAGATAATTTCTCCTTCAAATTCATCCATATGAGTGATCGTAGCATTTACGAGTATTCATATCGCCTATTATCTTTATATTAATATTTGTATTCTCTTCACTGACGCATTTTAAATTACTAAATTAAACTTCCTCTCCTTATCAATGCGTATGGTTTCCAAAACATTCAGAACGATCTACTAGAAAGAAAAAAAAAGTCGATAAAATATTTTGTGATCGAAGTCTAAATAAAAGACATGAATAATTATGATAGTTATGTTATGTTAACATGAATTCATCATTACGACAGTTCCGACGTAAAATCGATATAAGAAAGATTAAACTGTAATTTGTCAAGTTTGTAAAATAAGTATTGTGTGGACAAACTTTATGTACGTCGTCCGTTATCTGTCTTTGCTGCTAATTTATCGTTTTTAGATAATTACTTTTAGTAAACCCAGAAGAAATGAACGATGTAATGATATTATTGTATCAATGGTACAAATGGTACCCTTTGCCTTATCCAACGCCGCCAGGTTTACGTTAAATCGCTTCTCGTGGCCGCCTACTTTTCAGAATTAGCTCAAGAGGAAGTCAGTCGGCCTAGACATGGATCCGACTGATCTACTGACACTTTTATTAGAGGCTTACTGCACTAAGAGCAGGCCTGTATACGGAATACCGACCCTGGTAACTGTAGTTTCTAGCCGGATGCATTCGTGAAGAAGCCGTCCATGTTAGATTTCCTTCCGAAGCGCCGATGGGGTAGCTGTTAGCGAATCCAATCCCTCCTGGTTGAGCACATGCTCATCCACCTCTTCTGGTAAATCTGAAACGGCTAGCAGCAATGACTGCATCGCACAAAAAGATTATTTTTGTCTTGTACGAAATGTTCTATGGGAGTACTGTGAAAAATTTTCTCAGCTTATTCAGTCGACCCAGCGACGGAAACAGAGTATGTTTCTATAATCTGTGCGTCTGCTTTTTTTTTATTATTTCAAAAATATGCAATGCAAAAGGATTATATATTTTTGAAGTGAAACTTCTTTATCGGCGTTGGAAAAAAATTTACCGTCACATTTTTCGGTTACGCGTCACATTTTTCCGTTACGCGCCATCTTTTTCTTCACCATTCATTGTTGCCGTACACAAGTGAAGGTGCCTCTTTACTCGGTAACAATAATTATAAAATACCGATGATTTTAAGTGGAGATTTTAATGTAAATTTTGCATCGGAAAATTCTTTGAAGCTAGTTGAATTTCTGAAAGATAAATTGAATTTATCCATGAAAAACAGTCCTCAAACGTCAACAACAAGATCTGGCACTACAATTGATGGAGTTTTTACTCGGTCACTAAATTTCGTGGAATGTAAACCATATATTTCATATTTCAGTTACCATAAGCCATTAATTACAAAAATATATAATGACAATGACAATGATAGTAATAATTCTATTACAATTAATGAAATGCTGTAATAATCTTAGTAGCAAAAAGGTAAAGTGAAATAATTGTATTATTTGTATTCATGTCTATGATAATAAAATCCTTTTGTTTAAACTTTATCTAATTTAACTTTATTTAACCAATTTCTAGAAAGTTGCATGTAGATCATTTTTCGAAAAATAAGGCCATAAACAAGTTTCACTTCTTACGTGTGTACACTAGTACACGCACACATTTTTTTTTACTGGTACTGTGTCACACTGCTACTGTCTTCGTTTTCCAGAACGATTACAGTCAGTCCGTTTATTTGATACATCGAAAATCGATTAAAACTAAAATTATTCACGATTCCGACATTAACATTTTAACTTAACATCGTATTTTTTTTAAAAATCCATTCGATTATTCATAAACGCGTAATTCTGTTCCATTAATGGACAAAGGGGTACCCGAGTTACGGAAATGTTACCCTAATAACGTTTGATAAACGAGTCGACCGGTGGAAATAATTTTAAAGGATCCCGTTTATTTGAAAGGGCAACAATTATGTGGTAAAATTAATAAGTTTTTGATTTTTATTTGCCGGCAGCACTAAACATTTCAAGAGAGATTAATGTCGTTAACGTTTTTATTAGGATCGCGTTATAAAGGATCAGATTGACCTGCTATTTTTAACCAGTCTATTACTACTGAATAGCTTTCGACCTTTTATCGAAGTATCTGTAGGTGCTCTTAGCACATTGTAATATTTATTATTATTCCTACATTAAAATGTATGTCTTTACTCCGTTCGTTTTCATGAAAGAGCCACTCATGTTTTATATAACAGGGATTAAATTAAACCAGATTAAAAATAAACGATTGCGGTCTCACAATTATTTCATACCTCAGTTATTCTACCGCTTCGGGAGGTTTATTACACGGTTGGCAACACTGGTAATCGGTACTCAAAATCGCTTGTTGGGAAATTGAGTGTTATAATGAAATGTTTTCAGAGTAGCACAGAAGAGTGAGCAACATTTTTAAAATAAGATTCGGATTTGAGGAGGATTAAAAGAAAAACAAACATAGTAATACGGAATATTCATTTATCATTTGTATGAGTTTTTCTTACGTTGGCTTAACTTTACATCATTTTATTGTTTTTTTTTATAAGGATTATTCGACTAATTTGGAATTGAAGTAAATAGCCGGTGTTAGGTATTGGTTGACTTGAATAATTTCTTAGCTGCTATAAAACTACTTTTTTAAAATCTAAGTACCAATGAAATTATTATATGTTTGAGTATTTTATATGAAAAAAAAAAAACTATAAAATTACTTTGCTGGTTTTTTTTTTTTTTTTTTTTTTTTTTTTTTTTTATGATTGAAAGTTTACTGGTGGCCCGAAGGCCTTTCCAGTTTCACCAGGACAGGTGGGCGAGCAAAGGCTCAGCCAAGAGGGGTGGGATTTGCTAACAACTGCCCGAGCGCCTCCGAAGGAGACCTAACAACTCAAGAGCAATTGTTTCGCGAATGAATCTACTACCGGATCGGAATCGCGACCCGCTGAGAAGATCCGGCGAGAAACTCAGCGGGCTGATGCATGGGTTAGGTTGCACGTCGACCTCTTTGTCGAGTTCGACGAGTACGGTTACCGGGGTCCCTAAGCCTGCCCCTAGTATTAGAGCTGAAGGCATCTAATGCAAAGGTTATTGGATCTGATGGATCCGTAAGGACGTGTCTAGGGCGTCGACGGTGACTGGCTCCTGCATGATCAGGATTCGGGGAGTAGTCAGCGGCGGCAACGATAAGGCGATTATCATGACGCATAGCCTTATCGAAGTATCGTTCCGACGCTGACTTCATGTATTTCCGAATTGATTCGAGGCCCAGGTCGTCGTGTAGGTCAACGTTCCTCACGAACCACGGAGCCCCGACAGCTAACCTGCAAAAGCGGGATTGTAGGGATTGGAGGGTGTCTATGTGTGTGCGGGCCGCGTGAGCGAACACCACACTCGCGTAAGTCATGACGGGCCTTATGCAAGTTTTGTAAAGTGTCACCTTGTTCCGAAGGGACATTTTACTCCGCTTACAGATCATGGGGTAGAGTCTACCGAGAATAAACGCGGCACGGTCACGGACTGATTTTATATGCGGGCGGAATGTCATCGATGCATCCAGGGTAACGCCCAGGTACTTGACCTTCCTGGCCCAGGGTATGGGTTGTCTAAAGAGAGTAATCGGTGGTGTGAGATTCCTCCTCCTAATCCGGGAGGAAATCCGTGTGGAGCTTCCCCTCTGAAATAGCACCGCAGTACTTTTCGCTGGGTTGATGTCTATGCGCCATTTTCGGAACCACTGTCCTAGGGCTAGGGCTGCGCTCTGAAGCTTCTTCGCGATTAGGGACTTGTTTCTACTGGAATAGTAAACAGTCGTGTCGTCGGCGAATAAAGCTAAATGGGTCGGCGGCGACCGGGGAATATCGTTAACGAATAAGCTAAATAGGAGGGGTGAGAGGACAGAGCCTTGCGGGACTCCAGCTGTGAGAGATCGTGGGGAGGAGCGGGTTCCCTCGACTCGATATCGAAAAGAGCGGTTCGACAAGAAGTCCCGTATGATGAGCACGAGACTATCCGGCACGCCCATGTTGAATAGTTTGAAAATCAAACCATTGTGCCAGACTTTGTCGAACGCTTTTGCGACGTCGAAGAAGAGAGCTCCCGTGTATAACGGTTTTGGTCGATTAAGCCCCACAAGAATGTGCTCCGTGAGGCGGTGCACCTGTTGAACGCATGAGTGATTTGTACGGAATCCGAATTGTTCATCGATAAGAATGCCCTTGGATGAGACGAAGTCTCTGAGGCGTTTGTAGAGCAGACGCTCATACAGTTTGCCTAGAGACATGAGGAGGCTAATCGGGCGGTAGCTCGTCGGATGATTTTTTGGTTTACCGGGTTTATGTATGCCGATAACGTCCGCTTCTTTCCACACCGCGGGAAAGATACAGTTCGCCATAGCGGCATTGAAAATAGATGCCAACATCACGATGAGTTGGACGGGTAGAAGTTTAATAACGCGGTTGGATATACCGTCGGAACCGGGAGCCTTGCGAGGACGTAGGTCTTTGATCAAGTCTTTAACTTCCATCGGGGTGACGGGTGGTAACGCATCAGAGGGTGGCAAGGAGGCTCTGCGTTCTACCTCACTGTCTACTAATTCTACATGAACAGGGTCCACGGATTGAGTGCTGGGCGTGCACTGGGTTTGCAATGTATCGGCCAGCAGCTCTGCTTTTTCGTCATCATCGAACGCCGCGAGTCGGCCTGAGGGGCCTACGAGGGGGGGCATAGTTACTACCGTATCCGATTTGAGAGTACGAGCTAAGCGGTAGTAAGACCTTTGAGAGGGCGCGAGTCCTTCTAAGAAATCAGACCATCTGGCATCTCGGACTTCGGTGATGCGAGACTTTACGTCGCGTTGTAGGGCACGCATTCGAATACGATTTTCCGCGGTAGGATACCTATCGTACGCACGGATCGAGGCGTTCTTAGCTCTAAGGAGTTCCCTAATATCGTCGGGCAATTTGAAGCGGTGAAGGAAGTCCTCCGCTACAACTTGCTTCGATGACCTATCTAATGTCGAGGTGATGTGTGACGTTACGATGTCTATGGCTTCAGCGGTATCCTGAGGAGACGGGATAGAGTCCGGACTAAACGGAAGCGATGGTGGATCAGATTCAGCCAGGCTGATGCCCAGCGTGTGCCAATCCACCACAGTCCTCGTGACGGGAACGGAATCGGGAGCGCGACCGAGCTTCATAACGACGGGACGGTGGTCTGAATCTAACTCTGAAACTACTTCGATCGAGTGTAAGCGCAGAGTTACGTTTTTTAATAACGCTATGTCGAGTATATCCGGGCGATGCGCGATATTTAGCGGGTAGTGAGTCGGGGTTAGCGGAGCGACGATATCGAAGGCGAGATCATCGACTAACGCGTCAAGCCGCCTGCCATTCGGGGTTGTGGTGTGTGAGTTCCACCTGATGTGTTTACAATTTAGGTCGCCCGCCAGAATGACAGAGCTCCCCATACCGAGCAGCGCCTCGATATCACTGCTTAGAACGATCTTATCCGGTGGAAGATAAACGGACGCGATAACGATCGGCGCGTGTCCCGTCAGTGAGATTCGGCACACTGATGCTTCGATATTAGCGAGCGCGGGAGGATCGAGCGGGACGCAATGCAGGGCTCTTCTATAGTAAATGACGGTACCACCACCACGGGCAGAGAGCCTGTCGTTCCTGACCATGTTATAGTTCGCGATTTTAGGGTCACGGCGCGCGGGCTTAAGTAGGGTCTCCTGCACTAAAAAGATATCAATTTGGTGGTCACGCAAAAAGTCAGAAACCTGATCACGTTGATTTGCGAGACCGTAAGCGTTAAAAAATCCTATCGTTACGGATAGGGGCTTTATTCTACTTATATACGCCATTGATTACCGGCGGAGTGAGGGGAGGACGTACGTATTTAATGACGCGTATACGTCGGCGTATTCCTGCACAACGGCGATAAAGTGTTGTGCAGTGGAGGCAGCGCGAATGGCGTCGCCCAAAGCGTTAACGCGCTCAAAGTTGATCGACTGAAAGAAGTCGATCGCTAAAGCGAGATTGTCGGACGCGGTCGGAGGGCAAGTCGCGGGAGAGGGACGAGTCGCGGGGGCGGGACGAATCGCGGAGGAGGGAGTTGTAGCCGTGTTCGTGTACGGCAGCGGTTTTGCCCAGGCCGAGACACTGGGCACCGCCGCCGGAACGAACGCTGGCTTAGCCTGCGACGCAGAGGGTGCCGAGGCTTTGATGTCTGGGCCGGAAGCTCGGAGGCGGTTTTGGCGGGCGACGCGGCGATTTATTTTAGGGGCTCGGGGGCAACCACGGTAATTCGCGGGGTGACCCTGTGTTCGACACAGGACGCAGCTAGGCGGTTCCGTCGCGGTTTTTTGGTCGCGAGCGCAGAGGGCCGTGGCGTGATCGCCCAAACACTTAACACATCGGGGGCGCGCGTGACAGTTACGGGAAGAGTGCCCGTACAATTGACAGTTATGGCACTGGCTAGGAGTGCCTTTTTTATGGGGGGCTTCGACAGCGATACCAGAGAGCCTACAGACGGTCTGTGTGTTAAAGATTTTCTTACCCTCGGGGGTAGGCTGGAGAGCGACTAGAACCATATTATATGGCTCCCTACCGCGACCGGTGTGCATACGGTGCACAGAATTCACTGGTAGGCCTTGTTCTAACAGGTCGGCTTTTACGAGCTCTACATCTAACTCTTTAGGGATTCCGCGTATTACAACGCGGAGTTCGCGCTCCTCCTGGAGCGTATACGTATGGAAACTTATACGCTCCTTACGGAGGTAAGAAGAGAGGGCCCTATGGTCGTCGGGTGTTTGAACCTTAATTTGAATGCCGTTCGCGAGGTTACGGGCATTCGTGAAATTTATATTTTTGGCCTTAAGGGCCAGGCAAACTCGATCCCAAGCTGCCTTCTCCTGAAGGATAACCGGGGGAGGGGTCTGGGTTTTATTTTGTGCCACCGGACGCGGCGACGGAGTGGCACGGGCTGGGGGCGCAACGGGAGTCTGAGGGCGGGGGCGCGACGCGTTCACGGCTTTGCTAATTTTAGCGGCCGCGGGAGCTCGAGACTCCGCGGCACGCTTCTTACCCTTCTGTACCAGGGTGAATCCATCCGTCGATGAAGCGGGGGCGAGGTCGACCTCCATGTCCGAGTCAGAGTCGGAGCACGAGGAGGCGGGTGCAGGCGACCTACGAGCAAGTGTAGGTGTTTTAGAGGGCGCGACGGAGGCCGCGGATGATCGCTCAGCTGAAACGATGGTCACGGCGGACGACGCAGCAGCTTTTCTCGCCAGTATAGGCGACACGGGAGCGGCAGGCACGACAGAGGCTGCGGTGCTCAATGCAGAAGCTCTGCACGCAGGTACAGGCGACGCAGGAGCAGCGAGCGCGGCGGAGTCCTCGAGAGGGCTCGCAGTGTGATTGGCCTTGAAGGCCAAAAACTCCGAGGCGAGCTGTGGGTGGCGAAGTCGGAGGAATTCCGCGAATACAGCGTCCATGATCGCTGAGTACCCAGGTGGGGCGGCCCCGGGTCTTGAAAACACTCGCCTTGCGGCGAGGCCCCAACTTCTCGGACCTGAGCGGTTCTATTGAACACAGGTGGCAATGCGGCGCGATTACTACAGGACAAAGAAAAAGCACAACAAAACAGAAATTACGAAAAGAAACAAAACAAATAAATACTTGCAGGAAACCACTTTGTCGGCAGATGTACCACGAACACAGAAACAACAAAAGGAAACAAAACAAATAAAAACTTCCAGAAAGAGCACTTAGTCGGCAGATGTACCACAAACACAGGCCGCGCGAACAATGGCCGGGCTAACAAAAGCCGGGCGAACAAAGACCGGGCGATCGAGTGGACGATGAGCACGTCCGCACGTGACGGGTGCCTCTATCGGAATGACTTTGCTGGTGCTGCTTACTTAAGTAGGTGAGCTCACGGGGCTCTAACTTGACGAAGTTGCTAACACTAGCCCTAGCGAACGATCAGAGGCGACATGTTAAAAATAAGGCCCCACAGCGCCCTTTCTAATTAAATCTTTCGATCCACTATCGGTGTTTTTTGGCATTCCGAACACCGGTCGACGAAGGGTTCGTCGTGAAAATTAACTAACAGACACGGCCCACTGAGTTTTTGTCGGAATGCCTTAGTCGATGGCAATTTCGACCCGGTGGTAGATTCAGCGAAGCACTGCTAGTGTTAGCAAAGTCTCC
This sequence comes from Bombyx mori, assembly GCF_030269925.1. Classification (NCBI taxonomy): domain Eukaryota; kingdom Metazoa; phylum Arthropoda; class Insecta; order Lepidoptera; family Bombycidae; genus Bombyx; species Bombyx mori. Next base: position 15,622,675 of record NC_085111.1, read on the forward strand.
TGACTGAGCCCCTTGAAATCGCCTACACGTCACGTGCAGCGAATATACATTTCTTTACAATTACTTTAGTAACTAGTACTTTAATACTAACTTGTTTTAAACCAGGCACTCGAAAACAAGTGAAATACTAGTTTTCAAGTTTTAGCATCAACCATATTAACGAGTTTTCGATGTAAAAGTTTTAATTGTGTTCGTGTGTACGTTAAGTCGAGTTTCTAATCTATGTTAATAAGTTTTTAAGACTTAGCGGGTCATATCGGAGCATCGAACACGCGAGCCTTGCATTTGTTTGAAGATTTATTTTACATTTGAACACGAACGATTTTTCAATTGTAAATTAATGAAGAAAATCTTTGTTTCTTTTGTAATTTAAATAATGATTGTTGATTGAAAACTGCGCAATCACTTTCACTTTTCATCAAACCATAATTTGCAAAGCATAAATAGCTCTGTTTTATCAATTATAATAATTATGTAATTTAGCAAAATTATAATTTGCGTAATTACCGGTGGTAGGGCCTCTTGAGAGTCCGCGCGGTTAGGACCACCGCCCTGCCTATTTCTGCCATGAAGCAGTAATGCGTTTCGGTTTGAAGGGCGGGGCAGCCGTTGTAACTATACTGAGACCTTAGAACTGATATCTCAAGGTGGGTGGCGCATTTACGTCGTAGATGTCTATGGGCTCCAGTAACCACTTGACACCAGGTAGGCAGTGAGCTAGTCCAGATATCTAAGCAATAAAAAAAATATTTTTTTAGATCCGTAGATGTAAATAAGTCATATTTTAAATTAATTTTTCTTCGATTTCCGCGAGTAGTACACATAATTATACCTTAACTAGGTTTACTCTCGCATTTATTGTTGTTATTCTATCACTTCCGACGTCTCAAGTACTTTTTACAGTTTTCATGGTCACTGAACACTTTGAGTATTATGCTGACCACCCTTTAGTTCTCCATAAGAAATATCTATATATTAATACGTGAAGCAAAAACTTTGTATCCCTTTTTACGAAAATTGCGTGGACGGAGGAGTATGAAATTTTCTACACTATAGAAAATATAGAGAAGAAGTGCACAATGCTAATTTTTTTTTTAAATAATGCATAAAATATACTTTAAATCAATAAAGAAAACATTACACACACTACATACCACGTATTTGACGCACACACGCATGCATACTATTTATTGTCAAACTTTTGTTTTTGACGTCTGTTGTCAAATTGAGAATAGATTAAATATTGTTTGTCCTTGTTAATATTGGCGAAATTTGTGATTATAGAAATATAAAATACAATCATAAGAGTGTACAAACTTACAATTCCAATTAATTATAGTCGAATTTCGACTACTGCGGGACTTCTAGTTTTATTAAATACAAGGAATTAACTGTAAAACTAATTTTAGTTACGCGTTCAATTAATTTTACCATTTAATAATTTAAAGTAATGTCTGTACAAACAATGCCAGCGAGTTTATTAGTTACGCAAATGTGGAGTGTGACCGAAGGCCGCGTAGATGTGTTAGGCACTCTCGTTAGTCTAATAGCAGTAGGGAACTGAGGCCTGAGAACCACTTACACTTTGAAAGTCGTTGACAAGACGACTTCAGTTCTGGTCGTAGACAGCGTCGTTCATATAAATGCGGTCGGCAGTTGTCAAGTTGTTGCTAGCGACCCGCCCTCGCTTCGCTTCGGAAACATTAAATTTTATTATTGATAGCTGAGCCCCGAGATGTTATGTGATGAAGCCGCGGGGCGAAGCTAGTCTAAAAACCTAGCCTAAGTTACTCCTTATATCATCAGTTATCTATCAGTGAAAGTCCCGTCAAAATCGGTCCAGCCGTTCCAGAGATTAGCCGGAACAAACAGACAGACAAAAATTGTAAAAAATGTTATTTTGGTGTATGTACCGTATACATATATATTCATATCCATGTAGTAAAAAGAGACTATTTCAATATTACAAACATACACTCCAATTTTATTTATATGTATAGACTGCCTTCAAGGAAAAATAGGGAGGTTACTACTTCGACTATCTTTTTGATATTTTTTTATTTGAAAGCTCGTGTTTCTCGTGTGGACTCATTTAAACATGATCTAACCAGTAGTTTTTGAATTTTTCTTAATAATGCATATTCGATTGATGATATTCCTATTTAATTTTGTTGAAGCCGGTTTTCTTTTTTGTATTATTGTTACATTGCTGAATAAGGCAACTCAGAGCCTACCTGAAGTTAAATAAATATAGTGGATGGTGGAATCCTGGTATATTCAAATGACTTCAAACAGTACGCCAACTGTTTTGTCTGTCTGTCACCGTATTCCCACAGAGGTATATTATTTATGTATTGATCGACATTAGTTAAATAATTTAATAATCGGTGATAAATTACACACGACCACGTGTGACGTGACTAGAATTTTCTGTACTATGGTAAACAAACACTGATTGATATGCATACAATACATCTATATAATGCATCATATAATTATTTTATTTTTTTATCGTCCGTGTAAGCAGATGATTATACGGTCCATTTGACGGTGAGTGGTTACCGTCGCTCATGGACGTCACCAATGCCAGGAGCAGAGCCAAGCCGCTGCCTACCGCTTAATACAACAACAACAACAAGCCTTGTTTGAAGAAGGACATGTCATAGCGCTCGAAAAACACCGTAGAGGGGAGCTCATTCCATAGCCGTGGAAAACGTGGCAAAAAAGATCTCTGGAAACGCACTGTGGATGGACGCAGTGGCTCCAGGTAGTGTGGATGAACTCTACTCTATGAAAGATATTTAAAGTTATTTTTTATAGCGTAGTTCCGAAGTAGAACGAATTCATGACAAACTCATGCGTAAAATGGTTAGACAGACGTGAGAACTTCAGGCCTGAGGTCGAAATTTGTGGTATTGGCGAAATAATTGTATTTTAAAACAGATGTTCCACCCTTCAAACTGGAATACGTCATTGCTTCGCGACTGAAATAGGCGGAATCTTGATGATTCGTGCCCGTCCGGGTTTGCAATACGCCCAATCATCATTTAAATAGTGAAAAGGTTAATACGGAATTCCATTAATAACACAAATTGTTGATCTTAATTATAACTTTGAAAATCAAAGCGTATTTCACAATAATGATAATTTTAACTATATGCACACTGCATTACGGATTTATTTATTCAAATTATTATTATTTATTATCTATTATTATTATTATCTATTATTTTATTTAGTCTCGTCTCACTAAATTTACTCAGGAATTATACTACACGAAAATGGATGTCGTTTTCAATGACTTTTCATTGAGCAATAGAGGAAATGTAAATGGTTTCCAAAAATTCTATGACGTATGTCACAGTGAGAAATGAAGTCACGTACAATTCTGTATAAATACGAATGAGCTCTTACAAAAACAAAAGTTCCCGTGACACATTCTACGAGTATTATCACAACATATGTGCCAGAAGAGATGTCTTATTGTGATACCTTACCTACGTAAATTTTTATTCATACCATTGTTATGAAGGTAATGTGGAATATGTAAATATATCCAAAGTACTTTGATATATTATAGTCGGCTTAATGCGATATTTCCGAGCCCGTTGTATGAATAACGCTTACATACGTCACATACAATATGCCGCGATACTGAGGTAGCCAAACAGGCGCTACTCTTTCTTTCCCTTTTTTATTTATTTATCACTTAAGATTAAAATAAATCATGTAAACAACAGATAATTCAGGCTTTTTTTAAAGGTGAGCATTCGTTTTTATGTTATTACTATAGATTGGACAGAAAATATTACGATCCTCCCGACATTGAGTAGGCTTACGTGATACGCTCTGGGGTTCGGGATAAATAAATATTCTACCGAAGTATAAATTAAACCTGTATTAACACTTAGAACACTTAATGAACACTTTAAAATTCTCAATATATTTCTTCCGTTTCGCTTCAGGTGATCCGTTCGCTGTTTCGCTTCGAGTAGCTCCGATTACTGACTGACTGCGTGCCATCTCTGCAACGCTTTTATAGTCGATACGACGTCCCTAAATTTATCGAGAACATTCTGGGCAAGTCGAGTAGTTTCGATACGTGTTTCTGCTATCTGACAATAGATGGCGCTGTACTTCTCGATTTTATTTTCGATATTAGTTTCTGCTATTCGGAGATAGATGGCGTTACTCTTACCCGCGTAACAATAGTATACGTTACAGCAGAGATTCCAGAGTAATTTTTAAAACTGATCTAACTTTGTTTACTATCTATTGGTATAACGCCACTTGGTTTAACTCTCACAGCTATAATTGAATAATTTTTATAGTCCAAGTAGATGCACAAGAGAAACTATGCTATAGCTACTACTAGTATTAGTACTAGGAGCATCCTGCACCTCTGAGAATAAATCAATAGGATCCCACCCACGTGTTTAGGGCGTAGACTCTACCTATACATGTAATTCAGGTTCGTAGAGTACTGATATAATATTCGGAGAAGAGTAATCTCCATTTTCTTGTGAATCCCTGAGTCGCCAGTTACGACACCCATGGGAATTCTAGATGGGATATTCTAGGCCAACAGCACACAACGATATCTCGTCGCGTCATCCTAATATGCCCATTCATGAAACATGTGCACGGAAATTAAATTATGAAAATGTTAAAAAAATACCATTGTAAAAAGTGCTTTTACATTCACTGAGCTGTATTATTATTAATTCATAAAGCGAAACAGGTCACGCTCGAGAGTAAAAGTATGAATTTATGAGAACCAATAAAATAATTTTAATAATAGGCACAATTTAGATTTCGGCTTTTTGATAGATGTAAAAATAGAACTCGGGAAAATAGGCAAACATTTGTGAAATTTTAATGCTGGATATAGTTTTCATTGTTGTATATACGATGAGGAGAGCCGCAGACCGGGCTCAGTGGTGTAGATTGGGAGAGGCCTATGTCCAGCAGTGGATGACTATGGGCTGTTGATGATGGTGATGATATACGAGTATTTGACAAAAATGTTATCACTTGTTTGATTGTGTGATTAATTGTTTTAAGGCGCTGTCTAAACAGAAAATTACTTCAAAAACTCACGTTTAAGTAAACTTCGGCATCAAAGCACAACTTACTTAAGTTCTCAGTGATAACAATAGAATTTTTACGCATAGCATTGTCACAGATTGTTATTATGATTGAGTCAATGAAGACTTTAAAACTAATACAAAATTCGATTAAGTATGATTAAACAGCTGGATTTTCTCACCTGATATGAATGGGGTATTAAACGAAATCACACTAATCCAATTATTTGACGATAATTAAGAAGTGTTTTCGGAGATTGACGAATTTTTCGGAGATTGACAATGTAACTGTCTACTTATTTTATTAGTACACTGTATATGATATAGCTATCCAAAGGAGCCAAACTGCAATCAAACGAACCAATATTACATACACTACTGGTTATCTGATTCTTACCACGGTATTCACATTTAAAGAGTCCTTAATATCCTTAATATTTCGAGTAAATGCCGCCACCTACCTCGAGACATAACTGTTAAGGTCTCAGTTTTTACAGTAAACGACTGCCCCACATTTCAAACCGAAACGCATTACTGCTTCACGGTAGAAATATGCAGGCTGGGTGATGGTACCTACCCGCGCGGACTCGCAAGACGTCCTATCATCAGTTCAGACTTAACGTAGATGGCCGCGAAAGTTTAAAACAATTCAATCAAATAAAATACTGGAATCCTCAGCTTATATGATTTATTTTATGACAGAAAGTAATATAATAAATTGAATTAAGAGTTGCTTTGAATCCATGAAGTGTACCGGGATACGCGAGCGTAGACGCCAGGGTAGCGGGCATGACCGCAGTTATTTCCGAAAGAGCTCACACCAACGACCACGTTGTTGTGATAAAGCGGACCTCCAGAGTCACCGGTGCATGAGTCGCGACCGCCAACGTCCAGCCAGCCAGCGCAAAGCATGTTGTTTGTGATGGTATTACCACCATACCGAGACCTGCAGACGCTTTGGTTTACGACCCAGACTTGGACGTGACGAAGTTGCTCAGAGAGTGAGCCGCCGAACTGCAAGGAATAATATAATAATTATTATTATAAACAAACTAGCTGACCCGGCAAACGTTGTTTTGCCATATATAAGATTTCTAGGAAATTTCTAGTGTAGAAAAAAAAACCAACTTTTTGTAAGTGCGTAAGTATGTGGTAAATGAGTAAAAGAGGCATGTAGCGCTTAAATGATGAGGGAATATAAAAATAACAAAACCTCATTCAACCACATAATGCCTCAATAAATAAATAAAATAAAAATTAAATGTTAGCGGTGGACAACCCTTATCACTTAGGGATATGAAAAATAGATAGTAGCCGATTCTCCGACCTACTGAATAAGCATATAAAATTTTCAAAAAATCGGTCAAACCGTTTCAGAGGAGTACGGTATACTAACATTGTGACATGAGAATTTTATTTATAATCCGGGAAAAAGACACATGGTCATCGGCGTCACGTTAAGATTATCCTTAATAAGGATCTAGGAACTGGATAAACATTCATGCATATTTTTAAGCTGAAATAGATAGTTATTGAAAGGGATTTAAATATAAAAGTTTACTTTATTTTAAAATCGGTTTGAATGGAGTTCTTAGTGGTGGGCAGTGCTACCTAGAACTCATGTTTTAAGGAGGATGGCAGCATTTACGTAATTTATGCCCAAGCAATAAACATACACATTTATCTATATTAATATATAAATTCACAGGGGTTTTTACAGATGTTCCGTTATAATTACTGAACCATGCATCTGATTGACTTGAAACTTGGTATCCATGTAGAAAATACATATACTTAATGGATAATAATATTTATATGAGTGTTGGACTCCCTACATCAGTTGCCGGGGCGTTAATTATGAGAATCTTTGTGGGGGTGAGAAATAATAATGTTAATTTTAAATGCCCAGCGAAGCGGACGGGTACAGCTTGTATTATGTATTAATAGAACTAATTTAATTGTAATTGTAGCTTGATAGTACGCTGATAACTTAAGGCGCTATTCCAGCTACAAGCATACGGGAGCTCGTTCAATGATTGAAATACAATACTGACAATAATGACATATATGTCGAGATTTAAAAATAAATTTATGTAGCGCGTTTTTTTTGGGCGTTAATTTTTGTAAAATTTGATTAATAACTTATTCCCTGAGAGGTGCCCTCCACCCGGGCCTGAGCGTAATCTGTTACGCGGACGACACGTTGGTCGTGGCCCGGGGGGGGGGGGGGGGGAGTTTTGCTGAATCTGCCCGTCTTGCTACGGCTGGGGTGGCGCATGTCGTCCACAGGCCCCGGAGAGTGCCATCTGTCGATGCCCATATCGTGGTTGGCGGCGTCCGTATCGGGGTCGGGGTGCAGTTAAAGTACCTCGGCCTCATTCTGGACAGTCGTTGGACCTTCCGTGCTCACTTTCAGAGCCTGCTCCCTCGTTTGTTGGGGGTGGCCGGCGCGTTAAGCCGGCTTCTGACCAACGTCGGGGGCCTGACCAGGTGACGCGCCGTCTCTATACGGGGGTGGTGCGATCAATGGCCCTATACGGGGCACCCGTGTGGGGCCTGTCTCTGGCCGTGGGGGTGGCGAAGCTGCTGCAACGGCCGCAACGCACCATCGCGGTCAGGGTCATCCGTGACTATCGCACCATCTCCTTTGAGGCGGCGTGTGTATTGGCTGGAACGCCGCCTTGGGTTCTGGAAGCGGAGGCGCTCGCCGCTGACTATAAGTGGCGGGCTGACCTTCGTGTCCGGGGCGTGGCGCGTCCCAGCCCCAGTGTGGTCACAGCGCGGAGGGCCCAATCTCGGCGGTCCGTGCTGGAGTCATGGTCCAGACGGCTGGCTGATCCTTCGGCTGGTCGTAGGACCGTCGAGACGATTCGCCCGGTCCTTGTGGATTGGGTGAATCGTGACAGAGGACGCCTCACTTTCCGGCTCACGCAGGTGCTCACTGGACATGGTTGTTTCGGTGAGTTCCTGCACCGGATCACAGCCGAGCCGACGGCAAGTACCACCATTGTGGTTGCGACTTGGACACGGCAGAGCATACGCTCGTCGCCTGCCCCGCATGGGAGGGGTGGCGCCGTGTCCTCGTCGCAAAAATAGGAACCGACTTGTCGTTGCCGAGTGCTGTGGCATCGATGCTCGGCGACGACGAGTCGTGGAAGGCGATGCTCGACTTTTGCGAGTACACCATCTCGCAGAAGGAGGCGGCGGGGCGCGTTAGAGACGCACAATCCCGCCGCCGTCGAGCGGGGGGCAGGGAGGCGGATCTCGCCCAAGCCCTGGCCCTCTAAGTGTTTCGGGTCCCCCTCACATGTCGGTCTGGGGACCGGCGAGGGGGGCCTAAGAAGACGACGTGCAAGCTGCTCTGCATGCGTTTTAGGCAAGAGGATCCGGGTGATGGAAGGCCGGCTATCCTCGACCCACGCTGGTTCTGGCCCAGCGGGGTATGCCGTAGGGTAACCCACTCTAACCGACGCCATCTAGGCGGGCTTCGGACAGTCTGCTGACCGAGAGGGCTGGTGGTCGTGGCGCCAGTCCGGCGTGACGACCGCCAGTCCGGCGTCCCGAGGGGGAGGGTGATGGGAGAGATGTGCTCCGCACTAAACGCTTCACTTTCCCCCCTTTGCCTTGTCATGAGTTCTGTCTCATGCAAGGTTTGGACGTTGGTTGTTGAGCGACAGGAGGTTTTAGTCAGTTCGACTCTGACATACCCCGCCCAGTATCCCCAGAAAAGGGTGGAAGTCCGGCGATTTCCTCCTGACCAAAAAAAAATAAATTACTTATTCCCATAATTTTTTTGTTGTCGTTAGCATCGAAGATTGTTAATAGGTACCATATTTAAAAAAAACATTGACAAACAGAGGGGAAGAGCATATTGTTTTCTTTTTGTCTATTTATATATAGAATTTAAGACATGCCTAAGAAAATTATTTTAATTCGACAACGTTAATTACGGGAAATCTGAGATTAGAAAATTATCGATTACGTGTGTGCGATGCCGATATAATTAAGATATATTTTAATTATTGGCCTTATCGATCGAGGAAAATATATTATTATCATTAAATCACTGCTAACAGTAGTATTAAAGTCGATAAGGAATTGTATTTGCAACGTATGGTGGGAGATTTGTAAAAGACTTACTGTACCCATTTTTAATGACAATTAATGAATAAATGAAATCTGCCACGCTTTACTTTTAATTTGCTTAATTGAAGAGGATCGGATCACAAAAATAATTCAATTTATATGGATATAATTGATTAGAAAATGCATTTTACCACAATCTACTCAACTACAACCTCTCAAACTTTTTTAATAACAATACGCCCCGAGCAAACATAATGTTACTATATTACCGGCTAGTAGTTACCGGGTTTCCCATTTTAGCTATTTTATTTTTGGAACGAAGTTCCTTATCGCGCGTTGTGAAAGGGGGCTAGACGGAAAAAATTCTTACGAAAAGTTGTCACGACACTTTTTAGATCAGTCATTCTGACCAATCAACGTGTAGGCGCTTATCGCGTGACATTGCTCGTATCCGATTGGTCCGCGTAATGAGTACAGTTTCTCGAGATAGCGTTTCAACAATATTAATTTAGTTCATAGTATTGTTTTTTCTTCTTCATAATGCCGTAATTTATTATTATAATTTAAAAAAAATATTACAATTCCTTCACTAATTAATCGAAAGGAACTTCGTTCCATCCGGGTGTCCCTTGACACCTCTGAAGTTTTTTTATTTCATTTACTTCAGATTTTGCATCCATATTACATTCATTAACAATTATTGAGTAATAGTATTATTTTGTTACATTGGAAACGAATCGATTATTCCGATTTTAAGTAGTGTTGCTCTTATCCGGCTCAACTTTTCCAATAATCACGTGAATGTCAGTATAAAGTGCAAAACCGTGTCCGAACAGAGCGGGAAGAGTTTCGTTATACGAATCTGTACATACGTAACTTAGTGGCTTTAGTTTAAAAACTCCTGAATTCCTATAAACTATTGGAATCTTAATAGGGATGAAATGTGTTTTTTTTTTTGATTAGTTGAGTGGACGAGCTCCACGGACTATCTGATGTCAAGTTGTTACTGGAGCCCATAGAAATCTACAACGTAAAAGCCGCCACCTACCTTGAGATATAAGTTCTAAGGTCTCAAGTATAGTTAAAACGGCTGCCCTACCCTTCAAACCGAAACGCATTACTGCTTCACGGCAGAAATAGGCAGGGTGGTGGTACCTACCCGCGCGGACTCACAAGAGGTCCTACCACCAGTAATCACGCAAATTATAATTTTGCGGGTTTGATTTTTATTACACGATGTTATTCCTTCACCGTGGACATGTATACATGTATTATATTATGTGGATAAAGAAGTCTCCCATTCAAGAGTTACAATGTTATTCTTTGCACCTGTTGACGTTATGCTATCAAGGTTGGATTTGTTGATAACTTGAATTTTGTTAGGAAGTAGGTATCAACTCTTTGATGGAGTGTATAATCTTGAAATAGATATGTACGAATATCAATCAATTAATTAATCAGATTTAAAAAAACGAGATTAAATAGTAAGCCGCCCGATGAGTTTGTTATGATTAGCCTAAAACAGTTTATTAACGTAAAATAACGTTGATTTTTCATTAACCGCTTGATGAATAAAATAAACTAATGAAGCAAATGATAATACGACTGCGCTACCTCTTGGAACCTCTGGGTCTGCGGAGAGGCTTCGGTTCTCTCTGTATTTTGTACCGTATGTTCCATGGGGAGTGCTCTGAGGAATTGTTTGAGATGATCCCCTCATCTCCTTTTTATCATCGCATCTCCCGCCATCGGAGCAGAGTTCATCAATATTATCTGGAACTGCTGCGTTCATCGAAAGTCCGTTTCCAGAGGTATTTTTTGCCACGTACAATCCGGCTATGGAATGAGCTCCCCTCCACGGTGTTTCCCGAGCGCTATGACATGCCCTTCTTCAAACGAGGCTTGTGGAGAGTATTAAGCGGTAGGCAGCGGCTTGGCTCTGCCCCTGGCATTGCAGAAGTCTATGGCGACGGCAACCACTCACCATCAGGTGAGCCGTATGCTCGTCTGCTTACAAGGGCAATAAAAAAAATTTAGTGATATGTGACTATGTGTTATTTTTAATTTGATGTCATAATTTTTGTTGTTTCAGTTTTTGGAGTTTACTCCTTTAGAATCGATTTACATATATAGGCCCGGGGTATGAAAATTATGGGGACCAAAATCGTACTAGCATGTCACACGAAATGCGTTATGCGCCTGCGCCGGCAGTCCGCCACAAAGCCTCGTACTGATCGCGCGTTTCTCTCATTATTGTATTTTCATATATTTGTTAGTCGTTTGTTTTGTGTCTCGTTAATTTGTTAATAATCTGTAGTGTATCGTGTTGTCGTAATATAGAACTATTTCTCGTATTGTTTCGTTTAATTTTTTATATCCAGTAAACTCCAGTCGTGCGTCGGAGCGGACACACACACTTTTTTTTTTTGTTTTTTTTTTTCGCGGTCTCCTATAGTAATAATATACCAATTGTTACTTTCACAGTCTAATGACTAGCTGACCCGGCAGACTTCGTAGTGCCTCAATCGATTAATAAAAGACATAAATTTTTGTATTAAAAAAACTTAAAACAAACAAAAGGAATCGGTCCGACGGAGGACACATCAAAGGAAAAACAAAATTGTTATTTTTATTTGATACCGAGTATTTTCATATTTATCTACCTTTTAAACCTTCTCTGGACTTTCACAAATAATTCAAGACCAAAATTAGCCAAATCGGTTCAGCCGTTGTCGAGTTTTAGCGAGACTAACGAACAGCAATTCATTTTTATATTTAGAGATTGGAATCTGTCAAAAGGCAATGGAATGGCTGTGCCGCGTACCATTATATTAGAACAGTAGTTGGTAAACAAAATTTATCAATTTGATTAACAATCATACACCTAGTAGTGAAGGTTGCATTTTTTAAGCTATAAACTGTTTTAATCAGTTCACTTCTGTACTAACCCGAAAAAGCCTTCAATAATTATTTTCCGAGTAATGTTTTAGAATGATTAGCGTTGTTATTCACATACAGAAGGTGAGTGATATATTTAGACTACCGATAAAACACTTTTGAAGAAGATATAATATGATTATTATGACAAATAACGTCAGTTAAAAGCAAACACACAATAATTTCACCAATTTTAGGCCTTCTATGTCTAGTTTTATATTTCTATCTGTATTGAATAAAAATCCTTTTTTTTTTTTTTTATGATTGAAAGTTTACTGGTGGCCCGAAGGCCTTTCCAGTTTCACCAGGACAGGTGGGCGAGCAAAGGCTCAGCCAAGAGGGGTGGGACTTGCTAACAACTGCCCGAGCGCCTCCGAAGGAGACCTAACAACTCAAGAGCAATTGTTTCGCGAATGAATCTACTACCGGATCGGAATCGCGACCCGCTGAGAAGATCCGGCGAGAAACTCAGCGGGCTGATGCATGGGTTAGGTTGCACGTCGACCTCTTTGTCGAGTTCGACGAGTACGGTAACCGGGGTCCCTAAGCCTGCCCCTAGTATTAGAGCTGAAGGCATCTAATGCAAAGGTTATTGGATCTGATGGATCCGTAAGGACGTGTCTAGGGCGTCGACGGTGACTGGCTCCTGCATGATCAGGATTCGGGGAGTAGTCAGCGGCGGCAACGATAAGGCGATTATCATGACGCATAGCCTTATCGAAGTATCGTTCCGACGCTGACTTCATGTATTTCCGAATTGATTCGAGGCCCAGGTCGTCGTGTAGGTCAACGTTCCTCACGAACCACGGAGCCCCGACAGCTAACCTGCAAAAGCGGGATTGTAGGGATTGGAGGGTGTCTATGTGTGTGCGGGCCGCGTGAGCGAACACCACACTCGCGTAAGTCATGACGGGCCTTATGCAAGTTTTGTAAAGTGTCACCTTGTTCCGAAGGGACATTTTACTCCGCTTACAGATCATGGGGTAGAGTCTACCGAGAATAAACGCGGCACGGTCACGGACTGATTTTATATGCGGGCGGAATGTCATCGATGCATCCAGGGTAACGCCCAGGTACTTGACCTTCCTGGCCCAGGGTATGGGTTGTCTAAAGAGAGTAATCGGGGGTGTGAGATTCCTCCTCCTAATCCGGGAGGAAATCCGTGTGGAGCTTCCCCTCTGAAATAGCACCGCAGTACTTTTCGCTGGGTTGATGTCTATGCGCCATTTTCGGAACCACTGTCCTAGGGCTAGGGCTGCGCTCTGAAGCTTCTTCGCGATTAGGGACTTATTTCTACTAGAATAGTAAACAGTCGTGTCGTCGGCGAATAAAGCTAAATGGGTCGGCGGCGACCGGGGAATATCGTTGACGAATAAGCTAAATAGGAGGGGTGAGAGGACAGAGCCTTGCGGGACTCCAGCTGTGAGAGGTCGTGGGGAGGAGCGGGTTCCCTCGACTCGATATCGAAAAGAGCGGTTCGACAAGAAGTCCCGTATGATGAGCACGAGACTATCCGGCACGCCCATGTTGAATAGTTTGAAAATCAAACCATTGTGCCAGACTTTGTCGAACGCTTTTGCGACGTCGAAGAAGAGAGCTCCCGTGTATAACGGTTTTGGTCGATTAAGCCCCACAAGAATGTGCTCCGTGAGGCGGTGCACCTGTTGAACGCATAAGTGATTTGTACGGAATCCGAATTGTTCATCGATAAGAATGCCCTTGGATGAGACGAAGTCTCTGAGGCGTTTGTAGAGCAGACGCTCATACAGTTTGCCTAGAGACATGAGGAGGCTAATCGGGCGGTAGCTCGTCGGATGATTTTTTGGTTTACCGGGTTTATGTATGCCGATAACGTCCGCTTCTTTCCACACCGCGGGAAAGATACAGTTCGCCATAGCGGCATTGAAAATAGATGCCAACATCACGATGAGTTGGACGGGTAGAAGTTTAATAACGCGGTTGGATATACCGTCGGAACCGGGAGCCTTGCGAGGACGTAGGTCTTTGATCAAGTCTTTAACTTCCATCGGGGTGACGGGTGGTAACGCATCAGAGGGTGGCAAGGAGGCTCTGCGTTCTACCTCACTGTCTACTAATTCTACATGAACAGGGTCCACGGATTGAGTGCTGGGCGTGCACTGGGTTTGCAATGTATCGGCCAGCAGCTCTGCTTTTTCGTCATCATCGAACGCCGCGAGTCGGCCTGAGGGGCCTACGAGGGGGGGCATAGTTACTACCGTATCCGATTTGAGAGTACGAGCTAAGCGGTAGTAAGACCTTTGAGAGGGCGCGAGTCCTTCTAAGAAATCAGACCATCTGGCATCTCGGACTTCGGTGATGCGAGACTTTACGTCGCGTTGTAGGGCACGCATTCGAATACGATTTTCCGCGGTAGGATACCTATCGTACGCACGGATCGAGGCGTTCTTAGCTCTAAGGAGTTCCCTAATATCGTCGGGCAATTTGAAGCGGTGAAGGAAGTCCTCCGCTACAACTTGCTTCGATGACCTATCTAATGTCGAGGTGATGTGTGACGTTACGATGTCTATGGCTTCAGCGGTATCCTGAGGAGACGGGATAGAGTCCGGACTAAACGGAAGCGATGGTGGATCAGATTCAGCCAGGCTGATGCCCAGCGTGTGCCAATCCACCACAGTCCTCGTGACGGGAACGGAATCGGGAGCGCGACCGAGCTTCATAATGACGGGACGGTGGTCTGAATCTAACTCTGAAACTACTTCGATCGAGTGTAAGCGCAGAGTTACGTTTTTTAATAACGCTATGTCGAGTATATCCGGGCGATGCGCGATATTTAGCGGGTAGTGAGTCGGGGTTAGCGGAGCGACGATATCGAAGGCGAGATCATCGACTAACGCGTCAAGCCGCCTGCCATTCGGGGTTGTGGTGTGTGAGTTCCACCTGATGTGTTTACAATTTAGGTCGCCCGCCAGAATGACAGAGCTCCCCATACCGAGCAGCGCCTCGATATCACTGCTTAGAACGATCTTATCCGGTGGAAGATAAACGGACGCGATAACGATCGGCGCGTGTCCCGTCAGTGAGAGTCGGCACACTGATGCTTCGATATTAGCGAGCGCGGGAGGATCGAGCGGGACGCAATGCAGGGCTCTTCTATAGTAAATGACGGTACCACCACCACGGGCAGAGAGCCTGTCGTTCCTGACCATGTTATAGTTCGCGATTTTAGGGTCACGGCGCGCGGGCTTAAGTAGGGTCTCCTGCACTAAAAAGATATCAATTTGGTGGTCACGCAAAAAGTCAGAAACCTGATCACGTTGATTTGCGAGACCGTAAGCGTTAAAAAATCCTATCGTTACGGATAGGGGCTTTATTCTACTTATATACGCCATTGATTACCGGCGGAGTGAGGGGAGGACGTACGTATTTAATGACGCGTATACGTCGGCGTATTCCTGCACAACGGCGATAAAGTGTTGTGCAGTGGAGGCAGCGCGAATGGCGTCGCCCAAAGCGTTAACGCGCTCAAAGTTGATCGACTGAAAGAAGTCGATCGCTAAAGCGAGATTGTCGGACGCGGTCGGAGGGCAAGTCGCGGGAGAGGGACGAGTCGCGGGGGCGGGACGAATCGCGGAGGAGGGAGTTGTAGCCGTGTTCGTGTACGGCAGCGGTTTTGCCCAGGCCGAGACACTGGGCACCGCCGCCGGAACGAACGCTGGCTTAGCCTGCGACGCAGAGGGTGCCGAGGCTTTGATGTCTGGGCCGGAAGCTCGGAGGCGGTTTTGGCGGGCGACGCGGCGATTTATTTTAGGGGCTCGGGGGCAACCACGGTAATTCGCGGGGTGACCCTGTGTTCGACACAGGACGCAGCTAGGCGGTTCCGTCGCGGTTTTTTGGTCGCGAGCGCAGAGGGCCGTGGCGTGATCGCCCAAACACTTAACACATCGGGGGCGCGCGTGACAGTTACGGGAAGAGTGCCCGTACAATTGACAGTTATGGCACTGGCTAGGAGTGCCTTTTTTATGGGGGGCTTCGACAGCGATACCAGAGAGCCTACAGACGGTCTGTGTGTTAAAGATTTTCTTACCCTCGGGGGTAGGCTGGAGAGCGACTAGAACCATATTATATGGCTCCCTACCGCGACCGGTGTGCATACGGTGCACAGAATTCACTGGAAAGCCCTGTTCTAACAGATCGGCCCTGACGAGCTCTACATCTAACTCTTTAGGGATTCCGCGTATTACAACGCGGAGTTCGCGCTCCTCCTGGAGCGTATACGTATGGAAACTTATACGCTCCTTACGGAGGTAAGAAGAGAGGGCCCTATGGTCGTCGGGTGTTTGAACCTTAATTTGAATGCCGTTCGCGAGGTTACGGGCATTCGTGAAATTTATATTTTTGGCCTTAAGGGCCAGGCAAACTCGATCCCAAGCTGCCTTCTCCTGAAGGATAACCGGGGGAGGGGTCTGGGTTTTATTTTGTGCCACCGGACGCGGCGACGGAGTAGCACGGGCTGGGGGCGCAACGGGAGTCTGAGGGCGGGGGCGCGACGCGTTCACGGCTTTGCTAATTTTAGCGGCCGCGGGAGCTCGAGACTCCGCGGCACGCTTCTTACCCTTCTGTACCAGGGTGAATCCATCCGTCGATGAGGCGGGGGCGAGGTCGACCTCCATGTCCGAGTCAGAGTCGGAGCACGAGGAGGCGGGTGCAGGCGACCTACGAGCAAGTGTAGGTGTTTTAGAGGGCGCGACGGAGGCCGCGGATGATCGCTCAGCTGAAACGATGGTCACGGCGGACGACGCAGCAGTTTTTCTCGCCAGTATAGGCGACACGGGAGCGGCAGGCACGACAGAGGCTGCGGTGCTCAATGCAGAAGCTCTGCACGCAGGTACAGGCGACGCAGGAGCAGCGAGCGCGGCGGAGTCCTCGAGAGGGCTCGCAGTGTGATTGGCCTTGAAGGCCAAAAACTCCGAGGCGAGCTGTGGGTGGCGAAGTCGGAGGAATTCCGCGAATACAGCGTCCATGATCGCTGAGTACCCAGGTGGGGCGGCCCCGGGTCTTGAAAACACTCGCCTTGCGGCGAGGCCCCAACTTCTCGGACCTGAGCGGTTCTATTGAACACAGGTGGCAATGCGGCGCGATTACTACAGGACAAAGAAAAAGCACAACAAAACAGAAATTACGAAAAGAAACAAAACAAATAAATACTTGCAGGAAACCACTTTGTCGGCAGATGTACCACGAACACAGAAACAACAAAAGGAAACAAAACAAATAAAAACTTCCAGAAAGAGCACTTAGTCGGCAGATGTACCACAAACACAGGCCGCGCGAACAATGGCCGGGCTAACAAAAGCCGGGCGAACAAAGACCGGGCGATCGAGTGGACGATGAGCACGTCCGCACGTGACGGGTGCCTCTATCGGAATGTGCCTCTATCGGAATGAAAAAAAAAAAAAAAAAAAAAATTCTACGGTTCGACCTGGCGTTTAAATGAGAGATCAAATCGGTTTTTTTTTATTGCTTAGATGGTTGGACGAGCTCACAACCCACCTGGTGTTAAGTGGTTACTGAAGCCCATAGACATCTACAACATAAATGCGCCACCCACCTTGAGATATAAGTTCTAAGGTCTCAGTATAGTTACAACGGCTATCCCACCCTTCAAACCGAAACGCTTTACTGCTTCACGGCAGAAATAGGCAATGTGGTGATACCTACCCGTGCAAACTCACAAGAGGTCCTACCACCAGTAAAAATCTTTTTTTTTATCAGGTCTGCAACTTCGAAATGTCCAGAAATGCTGATTTAAGTGTTAACGTTCTCTTACCCGAGTGACTCCCCAGCCAGCCGCCCAAACCACCTGGTTGTCGCCCAGGTTGTAGTTTGATCCAGGAATGCGGGCCGGTTGCACAGCATTGTTCACGTAGTTGATGTTGCTTGAAGTACGCATGATCGCAATATCATTGTCACGAGACCATCTGCCGTAGTTTGGGTGTATTATGTGTCTGTTCACGTGATGCACCACGCCGCCACTGTTGCCCCAAGTTGAACCGACTCGAACTCGCCAGACGCCAACTGCGTCGTCGCTGAAAATAGAATAACAATAACGACAACCGTGATAGTTAGCGCCCTTTACTGCTGGGCCGAGGGTCGTGCGTTCCTATCTCTCACATAGGGCAACCAATCATACAATTTTTTTTCATACCTATGCTGATAGCCTCGATAGGCTATTTCAGCTTTACCCTAGCGTCTACTTAAACGGGACTCAAACCGGAGGTGTTGCTAACACTGGCCCTAGCAAGAGGAGTGCTTTGCAGAATCTACGATCGTATCCGAATCGCGACCCACTGAGAAGATCCGGCGAGAAACTCAGTGGGCTGTGTCTATGAGTTAATTTACTCGGCGAGCTCTTTGTTAGCGACGGGTTCGGCGTGTTCGCAAGGCTTACTGGTGGCTCGGAGGCCTTTCTAGTTTCACCAGGACAGGTGGGCGAGCACAGGCTCAGCCAGGAGGGGTGGGGTTTAATATATATATATTTAAATGTACATCAGTCTCTGGCTGCCATAGTAAAAGGGGTCTTATAGTTTGGGGCCAGGTAACCATGAGACTTAAACCCGGTTATATTAAAGTAACCAGTGCCTATGACGTCATAGATAAGACGCTAATGTATAAATGTTATTAGGGAACCACCTACAATCTCCCAATGTTTCAGACGCACTAACAGATTCCGGTTTCACGGGTGGGACAACCTTTGTACATTGCAATCGAAACTTAGATATTTCTTAAGGTGGCAGCCATAATTTAAAAAGACAGGGTGCGAGTGGCGGTATGTAATCTACGAATAAATAATAAGACTTATTACGTTAAATTAATAAGACTTATTATTAATAATAATAACTTATTACGTTTATACGTACGTTTAACGTAATAAGTCTTATTATTTATTCGTAGGGTGTAATGTTCCAAATCCGTGCAGATAAAAAAAAACATTAAAAAACTCCAAATTATTATTTTAAAGTATAGGGTCGTGATAATATTTCATATTTAATGATTTTTATCTGTTTAGATGACTGAATGAGTTTCCGGCCCATCTGGTGTTAAACGGTTATCGGAGCCCATAGACGTCACGATGTCAATGCTGCCACCCACCTCAAGACATGAGACAACGGAGGACCCACTACTTAAACCAGAACGCAATACTGCGTCGCTTTAGAAAGGCAGGCAGGGTGGTGTGGCCCGTGAGGCCATAAAATGAGAGAGAGAGAGAGAAAACTCACATGATACAGTGTGCTGCGGTCAAAACGGATCGGTTGTTGAGAATAGAGCTTCCGCAATTCTGGGACCAAGTACTCCAGTTCCTGGTCATAAGCAGGGCAGCTATTGTTGGGTACCGATTTATCGTCGTTGTACTACCTCCAACGATCCTCAGAGACGGGGCCGCAGAGATGGCTGCCGATAAAATTGAGTGATAATAAAATTGAGTATAATTGTTATATCTGTGATTAGCGCTCAGAATAATTACATAATTATATACTTTTTTTTATTGCTTGGATGGGTGGACGAGCTCACAGCCCAGTGTTAAGTTGTTACTGGAGCCCATAGACATCTACGACGTAAACGCGCCACCCACCTTGAGATATAAGTTCTAAGGTCTCAAGTATAGTTACAACGGCTGCCCCACCCTTCAAACCGAAACGCATTACTGCTTTACGGCAGAAATAGGCGGGGTGGTGGTACCTAGCCGCGCTGACTTACAAGAGGTCCTACCACCAGTAATTACGCAAATTATAATTTTGTGGGTTTGTTTATTATTACACGATGTTATTCCTTTACTGTGGAAGTCAATCGTGAACATTTGTCGAGTATAATAGCCGGCAAACTTCTTGAGCATTTGTTGACGTAGTGGGGGTAAGTTCGCGCATGGTACACTCACGTGCAAAAACATTACTTACTCTGCGTCATAATGCTATTAAATTATTAAAATCAACATATATGTATTTATTTATATATTTATTAGAACATCAACAAAACATATAGGTTAATAATTGTAATAATTTAATCTTGGGGTAAAATAGATATTCCTTCTATTAAGTCAAAACTAGAGCTGTTGCCAGGTCTTGGTTCAGTTGAAGCGAAGCTGGTATTTGTAAAAAATTTTTCGTTATCATAATCTTGACCATCATCATCATCACTGTTTTCATCACCCGAGTCGCTATCATCGTGATTAGTCGACATAGGGCTCATCGGTGTAGTTTACAACTCGGTCGATTAGGTCTTCTTTTTTGTATATAATTAATTATTTTTTGAAGATATTCGATTCGTAGTAATCGAATGTTACTTTTTTCAATTACCAGCTTCCGATTATTTTCTGTTCTTTTTTTCCATCTGAAGCCTAGCTCTTTCATAATACGTCGTAAGCTTCATTCCGAGCCATTAAAATTTATATCTTCTTTAAATTTTTCGAAGCCTTTCTACGGTACGGAGTTTCGCTGCTTGTTATGTAGTTATTATGATTACATCTTTTTATTACAGATTGAACGAAACTATCCATTCCGGTAACTTTCTTCTTCCCTGATCTTTTCTTACCCGGAGTCCGAAACACGGCGAGCAAGCCAGAGCCTTTAGCTTCCTTAATAATAATGCACCTAACACCTGTTGGTTTTGTTACTTCCAAAGTCTGTTTTAATTTTTCCATATCATTCTTCCCCTGTTTTATAATGAAGCAATATACGTTGTACACAATTTTTCTACCCTTTCTTTAGAATAGTACACCAGTTTGTCGCGGCATAGTGTATGTTTTATAAAAAATCAACAAACACTCAACAAATAGCAATGGCAACAAAGTCCACAAGTAGTTATAACAAATAACTTAACGATTAATAGCGATAGACTTTCCACTGTACGCAAGCGTACTTTTGGGAGCAAGCGGAATGAGGGCGCGGTGCGGGGCGCAAGGTTCGACTGATCTACCAATAACGCGCTCGATACGATTTCCCCTGCCGTCGCGCCTCACCCTCACCACCAAAGTGATCTAAAATTCGGTTCTGCGCAGTCAAGGTCATTTGCTCAAGAAGTTTGCCGGTTACTATACGTATTTCATTAGAAAAATTGGTACCCGCCTGCGGGATTCGAACACAGTTGCATCGCTCGATACGAATGCATCGGACGTCTTATCCTTTAGGCAACGACGACTTCAAACGAGAAGAAACGAGACTGAATGAGAACCAGATAAATTAATTTGCCTCAATGATTCTTTTGTAATTCTTTGGGTGCATGCGAATTTATCGGAAGGTAGCGATTCCAGACCGCTTCACAACACTTCTACACTTCATGTCCATTCCATCCATACCAGTCATGATAACAATAATTACAAAGTGAAGGTATTTCCACTAAAAAATGGATGGTGAAGTACATGTTGTTCAAGCAGGCCATGTTGATATAGCTGGGCCATTTGATTAAGCTGGAAATACTATTATCTCTCCGAAACTCTGCTTGTCTACAATTCGGTATATAGATATAGGAATATAAAGTATATAGATTTTAATCCAAGCGATAGATGGATTGGCCAGAGAAACTTCTAATAATCTTTAAAAAATTATGTTTCTGGTCAATAACAGAAATCGATGTAGAACAGTTATTAGATTGCATTAAAATAACAACGATTTTAATTAATTTAGGGAATGATTGAGAAAGAAAACTGTATTTAATACTACAAAAAAAGCGGTATTTGACCTATTACTCTCAAACCAATCAAGATATACACATATGTACATACCCGTAAAAGCTGTGAGGCTTAACGCGAGAATGAATATGGAACGCATTTTTTAATATTATCACCAATTAGCACGGGTGATTTTGGTTTAAATACTCTCGGGAAATCTGTGATTAAATCGTATGGTATTGATAAAATGATGATAGGTGCGAATGTCATACGTAAAATTATGATAAAATATGAATAATTGTTTTTTTGGCAGTAAATACGTACTTCTGCTAAGTAGACAATGTTGTTTTAATGAAATGCTATGTTCATTAAGGTATGATAAAATGATCCGTAAATATTTTTTATAATCTTGAATAGAAATTGATATATGAGCTACCCTCAAAATAATATACATTGTATACTTATATTATATTATAGTAGAGCTACTAGTATAGAGAGATATATAATAGAGTACTCGTCGAACTCGGCAAAGAGTTCGACGTGCAACCTAACCTAATCATCAGCACGCTGAGTTTCTCGCCGGATCTTCTCAGCGGGTCGCGATTCCAATCCGGCAGTAGATACATTCGCGCTCTTAAGCCGCTTTTGAGCCTTCGGAAGCTCTCGGGCAGCTGCTAGCAATTCCCGGGAGACCCTTTGCTCGCCCATCTGTCCTGGTGAAACTGGAAAGGCCTCTGGGCTACCAGTAATGCATCAATTACACAAAAGGCTCAAATGTCAGTTTTGTTATGATTTTATTGATATGTTAACAACCACAAAACACTTTTCTAATTTCTGAACAGACAGACACACTTTTCTATGAATGTGGTGTAAAGCAATCTGAATTTGCTATCAGATTTTTTTATTTAGTTTGTACAATAAATAGAAATAATTGATTAAAAGAACTGGTGAAATTGATAGAAGAATGAAGATTTTCTAAGAAAAATTGAATCTCGACTTCAAAAAAAAATCAATATCCATTTCTAGTTAATTCGTATAGATTCGTTAATTGTACGGGTCAGTATCGTATCCAGTAAGTGAATGTCTTAACCTCAATGGCTTAATAATAATAATAATAAAGTTTTCTTTATTCCCTAGAAAAATTATTAATAAATAATTAAAATATTTTGCTCTATAAGTAAATTAAAATTTAACATAAATGCACCTTAATTAGAATTTAACAAGCAATACAAAACATAATTTGAATATGAGTATTGATTAAAATTACTTTCTTATATTAAATATAAATGATTATTTCATGAATGTACATTCTTTTTCTGCAGACTCCATTCGGATAAGCCTCCTCTAAGCTATACAACTTCTTTTTAATCCTTGGCGGTGTTCAGCCAATTTTTACCAGCCAATGACACAATTTCGTCAAAGGCTTAAATAGGTATACTATATATACTGATATATAAATCTATAGTGATTTTTACGGATGTTCCCTTATAACCACTGAACCATGCATCCGATTGACTTGAAACTTGGTATCCGTGTAGAAAATACTTAATGGATAAACTAATATTTATATGAGTGTTAGACTCCCTACACCAGTCGCGGGGGCGTTAATGATGAGAATCTTTGTGAGGGTGAGAAATAATAATGTTAATTTTAAATGCCCAGCGAAGCGGACGGGCACAGCTAGTACTATATAAGCTTGTAGGCTCTCGCGTTAAGTAGACCGAGAGCTCCCAACCATGAAGTCTTATCACGTCCCACTAGACACTGGGGCAGTGGAAGCAGTGAACTGTGTGCTTTGTGCGGGTTTCTTAACGTTCTCGAGAGCGTAAAAATCAACTCAAATTTGTATGGAGTTGGAACGTTTGCCTACGTTTACCGCTAGGGGCGCTGTTCCAATTGCGTATACTGGTGGTAGGACCTCTTGTGAGTCCGCACGGGTAGGTACCACCGCCCCGCCTATTTCTGCCGTGAAGCAGTAATGCGTTTCGGTTTGAAGGGTGGGGCAGCCGTTGTGACTATACTGAGTGAGACCTTAGAACTATATCTCAAGGTGTGTGGCGCATTTACGTTGTAGATATCTATGGGCTCCAGTAACCACTTAACACCAGGTGGGCTGTGAGCACGTCCACACACCTAAGCAAAAAAAAAAAAAGTTAACTTTTACGCTATCGAGAACGTTAAAAAACTCTCACTAAGCGCACTGAAGAGGTCGCATATGTACCTAAGTATATTCTGATTAATTTCCAACTAGACTACTAAGGTACCTAACTCATCGTGAGTACAAAGTGAATATAAGATAGGTCAAAACATTATCATGAAATATAATAAGTATTTATTCTAGAATAATATACAAATGAAAATTGAAAACTTAGTTTCCTCTGTTTTGTTCGACTTCAAAGCTATTTCTAGTTCAATTACTTTAGGTTTATGAAATGGAAATAATTATTAGAGGAACTGTTTATCAAAACAAAATTGCCACACAATTAATTTATGTTATATTATATAAACTGAACTTATGTTTAAAATTTGAAGCAGAGATTATGCCTATTCGAATACAAATATTTCAAATAGGTTACTACTCCGTCAAAACTATTATACCTACTAGGTATATCCCTTTAAGGTTTAAATTCCCTTTCTGGATTTATCAAAGCTGTGTAACTTGTTACTTTTCATATATTGTACTAGCTGGCCCGGCAAACGTGGTGGCCATATAAATTATTTCTAGGAAAGATAAATAACCTAGGTACCAACTGCAGCGCCATCTGCCGGACTGATTTGTGAATCTAAACCATCCAGGGCGCCACCCAAACGCATACAAATAAAATTATTCAAATCGGTCCAGCTGTTTAGGAGGACTTCAGTGACAAACACACTCACAGAAGAAATATCTCATACTAGCAGACCCGGCAGACTTAGTAGTGCCTCAATCGATAAATAAAAGTCCTAAACTTTTGTATAAAATAAACTTAAAACAAACAAAATAAATCCGTTCGATGGGGGACACATCAAAGGAAAAACAAAATTGTTATTTTTATTTATTTCCGAGCATTTTCAAATTTACCTATTTGCCCTTTAAACCTTCTCTGGACTTCCACAAATAATTCAATACCAAAATTAGCCAAAAGGGTCCAGCCGTTATCGAGTTTTAGCGAGACTAACGAACAGCAATTCATTTTTATATACATAGAAGATAGAAGATAAAAGATAAAGATTTGATAAAGAACTCGCGAAATGCATAATGACAAAAACCCTTCCCCGAATTGCCCACAGCTGTAGTTTCATTTCACAGTCGAATAAAAAAATAGTTTGAGAATGCAAACAGTGCAAACAAAAAGTATAAAAGAGTTCGTTTTTATTGATATAAATGATTGTACAAAGCTTGTGATCGTGTATGATTTCAAATTTAAGCAAAAAGCTGTGCCGTGGCTAGATATGTGGCCCAGTGCATTCTAATCGATCGGTGTGACTATGCCGGTGTTTGAATCCCGTAGGCAGGTATTCATTTTCCTAATGAGATACGTACTTAACAAATGTTGACGAATGACACCGTGAAGGAATATTTGCGCAATAACTGGTAGCAGTTGGGTGTCTTCCTATAGCCCGCATAAGTAGGTACTACCACCCTGCCTATTTCTGCCGTGAAGCGGTAATGCGTTTCGGTTTGAAGGGTGGGACAGCCATTATACTGTAAAACTGAGATCTTAGAACTCATGTCTCAAGATCAGCGGGGTATTTACATCGTTTATGCCTAGGGGGCTCCGGTAATCACATAAAACTAGGTGGGCTGAGCTCGTCCGTCTACCTAAGTAATAAAAAAGTTGATATGGTACACAAATGCTCTGAACGCCTACTGAATTTATTTAAATTTTCTATTTGACCTCAGCTGGGCTGTGCTTCTGCAAAACTCGCAGGCGCTATCCGCGTACTTTTTCGCGTACATCACTGCCCATTATCGTATTTTTAGCCTTTTGATAGTTATGAAATTTTCTAACCTAATAGGCAGCGATACATATTTTTTTCTAATTGATCATAAAGCAAAGTTTAGTTAGCATTGTTCCTTTGAAAGACATTGCGATATTTGAATTTTGCAAATACAATAGAAAGCAATCGATTTCATTAATTTAGCGCTTAATTATCTTTCAGTTCTTGATAATTGTGTGTAAATTAATTGGTGAGAAAACAGCGTAAACGGTGTGACAGTGTATGTTGCCAGGGAGGCGCATAGGCTGGGCCGGTCTGCGGCGAGCGAGCGTATGGCTCTGCTGTACCGAGCGACGCGGCTGAAGGACCGCGCCGACACCCATGTCTTCACTTTTGTGGTCACGCGCTCCGCCACCAGGGAGCCCGACCGCGATGTCACCTCCAAGGACTTCTGCTGCGCCCACCAGAGATGGGCGGTCGCCTTCAGCCGCACTGACACCTCACTCGGTTCGCACTTTATTTTTTTATACGATATCCAGAGCCAAATTCTAACTTTATGCCGCATCTGCCGCATCTGGGCACCGGAAATAAAAATCCGCCCCGATACTGGAATTTTACTTAAACTTATAGTTTATATATTTTATTTTTCAAATTAAAGTAACTAATTTATTGCAGAAACTTTGTTATACTTGTATTATGTTATATATTCCAAAAACATAAATAAATATTTGCTTTTTTTCCTTCTAAAAATTGTAAATTTGGCACTAAGGGAGACTCATAATTATACGCTATTACATAAAAAATAATACTAATTAAATTTATTTAATTTCAGAAAAAAGAAAAATCAATTACCTACATATTATTACAAATCTCCAAGGAAATAAATTGATTAAATCATTTTCATTCTTAATTTTTACCAGAAGCGCCAAAATTATGATTCACAAATAATGGAATTAGATTGAATTTCTTGAATTATCAATTAATCAGAAAATCTTGATAAGATAAAAAAAAAAATTTTTACAATCAAAATTTTGCCGCCTTAAAAAATTTGCCGCCTTGGGCACTTGTCCCGACTACCCTTAGTGTAAATTCACCGCTGACGATATTCGTGTATATTCAAATGAAATTGGTAAATTAACAGCAATGTTTGTTACAGGTGTATATCTGGTGTGGAGAGGAGCGTGCGAAGGAATGAGGGTTTACGTAGACTTCACTTTTACTCTTCTAAGCCGTGACCATTTTACAGCCAACGAAGGCTTCTCCGGCAAGCAGGTTCGGTTCAGCGCCGGATGCGCTGCCCAAGGTCGCGGCAGATGCGTGTCGCTCGCGGAGCTTAACGCCAAGTTCGCGGACGCACGCGGCGAATTTCAACTTGAACTTACTATGTCCCGAGTGCGCACTCTCTACTCTTGCGAGATACGCGCGCCTCGCCTTGATACTCCGCCAATAGCATTTGCCGGCTTCGACTGGCAAGTTTCAGTCAGCGGCGGGAACAAAGAACCCTTAGCTTTACGTCTCGTTCGATTGTCTGGCGAAGGGCAGAAATGCCGAGTTCGTTATGCCCTTGCGCTTGGCGAGGGCGAGCGGCGTATACACTCAGGACCTCTAGAGTGTGTCTGTGATTCTGAGGGACGGACCCCGCCTTGGAACCCTCGTCCGCCTTCTCGCCTACTGCACAAAGGCGTCCGACTTACTGTAGAACTGGTTTGGGCGCGAGCAGTCGCAGAGTTGGCGGTTTCGGCTTCGGGAAGAGCAGCCACTTGCTATGATCGTGATAAGCAAGCGTGGGCACTTCGGTGCGACATGCATTCGGAAACAGTGCGTCTGCACATGCTGTATAGAGATGTGCATCACGTCCCGCGCAACCACCTGCGTTACGTCAGCTGGTCGGCTTGGTTGGTTCGCGCTACTCCTGCAGACTCGGAATCTGAGGCAGAGGAACTTCCTGGAGCTCCTTTCGAACATTACTACGCTCAAGACAGTGCTGATGAGGGTCTCATGATGGAGACCGCTTTGCGAGTGGAAGACGTTTCACGAGCCGGTTGTTCTTTTATGCACCCTGGAGGGGAACTTCGCGTACGCCTCGAATGGGGCGACACCTATCTACTCTTTCAAGCAACTTATCACGTTTATGATGATTTGTGCCGTTTACATGCCCACCAAATGAGGTAATCATTGTGAAATGTGGACCAAGACATGTCTTCTAATACTTTGATTTTGAACATTCACGTGTTTATTGCAGACGGGAGATTGCAGCACTTCAGGCGGAAAATTATTCATTGGAGCGACAGTTGTTTAGCTATCAGAAGAGTCTGGCCTATGCTCAAGCACAGGCGGAGGAGCCACCGGTACCGGAACCCGGCGGACGGCGGTCGCCGGCTGAACGCTCCCTCTCTACAGACACGGAGTACGCGTGAGACGGGCTCTGACGCCCGTTCTCGATCCTTCTATCCTCTCGACTGATTCTGACATTTTTGAGCGATTTATCTATTTTTCTAGACGTTTTATGGCGAGGTGCGCCTCGTCCGCACCGCTTCCCGCCGGTCGCCTGCACCCTCGCCGCTCGATTCTATTGATAGCCGATTATTATACTCGACTACTTTTCTATTTATCTGTACATAAAATATATTTAGATATTATATACTATGTATATTTCTTAACTCGAAACTCGAATTCATATACTTAATACAGTCGATTTATGAATAAAAGTCCGAAGTCTTATGTGGATTTTGAGTTTTAATCGTATTTTACCTGAATCCTTTCACCTTTTTACATTTCGTAAAATTAAATAGAAATCATAACTATCTAAAATTACGTAGGCGTTAACTATTTTTTTTAACGATACATACATTTATATTTGTTAATTAATACCTTTCGTCAAGTAGTTTCCTTATCGTGTGCGCCGAAAACTATAAGTAGTTAATAAATAGCATTTATCCTTCATTGCATAATAGTACATATTCTATTTTATTTCCTCACTTGATATTTCAGAAAATAAAACTATATAAATCTGTATATTTCATCTGTAGCGTTTGGATATGTAAATAAAGATAAAACATAAATGTTCTTTCATTTAAACCAGTAATAGCCTGAGAGATCATGGAATTATGAGTACATTATTCCACATAAATACTTTTTTTTTGTCACGATGGCACCATAGGATGGCACGTATTGTTGACATTCCATTTTAAAACATCTATAGATAGGTGACAGATAGACAATATGGCAACAAATTTAGAAATACATTCTGTTTAATTCAGTTTTATCATATTGTAAACAATACGAGTATATTACGTAAGTAGCAATAGGTAGCAGTAACAGTAGATTAAGTTACCTACTATAAAGTTCGATAGAGAATAAATCTGTAAGAACATTATTATGGTACCATCATTATTGGTTTAAAATTATTGTGGCTTACAAAATGAATATGAGCCTAAAATCACACTCGAAGCGAACTAGTTTAAGGAACCTAACTTCGGAAGAAATACTTATGTAGTGGTTCCATCACTGTACTGAATCTTCCAAGTATCAGTTGTTACCATTTGGCCATTTGACTACATACGAAGAAAGCCTCTTGAATTATTGATAATCAAGGAATTTTAGTATATTTTGGCCATTTGAAAGAAATATATTATATTATTAATAAAGAATAATAAGAAATATATTAAGTATATTTTTTCTTGGCGAGAACGTGAGAGGCTAATTCAAATGGAGTTTTAACTTTGTTGATTTAATATATCTTGTAATAGTGGATACTGAATCTTTATTTCAAATCAGTGAATTTCATCCCATAACCCATTTCAAATATGTACAGTAGTGCCATTTAAAATAAAATATAAGATAAGGCTTTATGGTACGATGCCTTCGCTTTTCACATAGAAGTGACAGTCTCAAAAATAATCAAAATCAGTCAAAACAAAAGCACGTTTCAAAAATTATTTTGATCTGATTCATTTTCTAAAATAAAACTTAGTAAAGAAATTAAAAATGGCTCAAGGCAAGCTAAAAGTAAAAACGAAGCTACCCTCCGGTGCCAAAGCTAAAAAGGGCAAAAATAAGGCAAAAGGTAAAGCAGTCACGAAACGTCCTAACGCGCCCGTTCCAAGTAAATCTTTGATTGAGCGTAACAAGATGAAAGCTGCTGTAACGAAGATGGTGAATTCTGTTGCTGAGCAACAACTTCGAGCACTGGCAACTACCACTCCGCAGCTCTCGGCGGCCCAGCAGCGGGCGGCAGCCGCTCCTACAGCACCGGCACCTGCTAAATGACCTCAAACAATATTGGGATAACCTAACGTGTGATTGTTCAGATTAATAATCTGTAAAAAAAACCTAATAATCAGATTATGTATAATTTTGTACAGATTAAGTGATATTTTTATTAAAATATAAGTATCCGACTGCCCAACTTATTACCTGGTAATGAATACCTAAGTTTTAAATCTGTATGTTTTTCACAAAAAAAATGAATGTCCTAAGATCATATTAAATATTAATATTATCACATCAAATAATAATATCATCAATAAAGCACATAAAAGCTGTTTTAAACTTTTACAGGTACATAATATGTATATATCGACGCTTGAAAGGCAAACATGACTAAGTGACAATAACTGTTTTGTACATAAATGATAGGCAATAACCATATTCGATGCGCAAAAAATATATATTTCTAGGTCTATTAAAATCATTTCAATCCTACAACTACTAGCTAGATTCTACTACAGCTAGATTCATTAAAATAAATTTAGTTTTCAGGTATTTCAACTTTAAATTAGCCTACTGTAAAATTCACGCATTGTCGCTTAGTCACGTTTGCCTTTCAAGCGTCGATATCAATATTAGGATTATGAATACTGCTATAAATAGGATCTAATTATGCTGGTTGCTAGAGTTCAAAGTTCTAACTTTATATCTAACTTATCTTGGGACATGAGGACTTCATACTGGAACACATGGCTACTAAGTTGTAGAGAGTGAGAGATAGTGGTATGTTTTTTTATTAAAATATAATTATCCGAGTACCCAATTTATTACCTGGTACTAAATACCTAAGTTTTAAATCTGTATGTTTTTCACAAAAAAAACATGAATGTTCTAAGATCGTAGTAAATATTAATATTATCACATCAAATAATAATATCATCAATAAAGCACATATAAACTTTTACAGGTACATATGTGTATATCAATCAATATATGAATTATGAATACTATGAGATAATGGTATTTGTCCATATGGGTCCATGACATACCATAACATCGGAAATTATGAATTCATAGGTTTTATTTTAAATTACCTTAAATGCTGTTTACATTGACCAATATTCATCGCGGAAGTTTCATGTGAATGTGTCAGGCATGGATTTAGGTTTAAATATTTCTTCGAGTCAGTTATGCTCGCTTTGGTTTTTAATTCAGGACTAAGTTGAAAATAACTTGCGGACATAATATTCATACAGTTTTCTTGGGAAAATAGTGCAGTGGTTTCTCCTTGCCTTCTGCACCAGATATTTTAGGGGTTATTTGGACCCCAAGGTCACTGTAACCTCTTCCAACTGGTTGCCCGGCCAGGTGTATGGTTATACCGCCAATGCTCGGTCGCCAGAGCCTCGTCCGTTATCCAGCAGGGAGCACCACGACACGGTATACGCCACGCCGTCGCCATCCGGCGCGTGCAGGAAGGAGGAAGAGCGCCAGCTAGATGGGTTGACCAACTTAAGGAGGTGACTGGAGGCCAGATATGGGGAGCGGTATATATGGCGCAGAACCGGACCGAGTGGAGAAGATTGACATACAGTCACGATCCTCAGCATTGAGGGAACGACCAGAAAGAAAGAAGAAGTTGAAAATAACATTATATATTTATTGGTATTTCAATGGTGTAAAACCATGTTATATCATCTGAAACTATTTTATGTCATTGTTATAAATAAAGATGTTGAGTTTATAACTGCTTAAGGTTTTTTTTATTGCATTATCTACATGTTTGAAACATTTTAATTTTGTAAAACAATAAATGGAAATATTTGTGTTTTTATGAATTAAAAGTGCAAATCCACTCTGAATGCCATTATCTATTGTATTTTTTTTCGGGTAGAGGGCCGAACCTCCTACGAGGTCCCCGCGCAAAAGGGGCGCGCGGGGTATTTGAGACTCAACGATCTGCATGGTGTTGTGAGCAGACCGCGGGCCCAAGGATTTTAGGGCCCACCCACTAAACGACTCCCCTGCACTCTTATACCCAACGTCCGATCCCCTCCGAGGTCAGAACCCGGATGAGGTAGGGGGGCTACCGCGGTCAACACTACAACCAGACGGCGCGGCTCACCCCAAGGACGCCCAGCCGACGGAGCCTTCGAGGCGAATCGAAGGCTCTGAAACGTCGGCCGTCTCGGTACGGCAGCCCGTCGGGCCGCCCAGACGGTGCCGCTGGTGTCCCGGAATACCCCGCTGGACCAGAACCAGCCTGCCGGGTCGGGACGCGATACACCGTCGACCGGTCGCTCTATTCACTCCACGGCAGCGCGCTAGAGTGCTGGTAGCGCGCCGCGCGGCCTCACCCCCTCAGGTCGCCCCTTGACCTTCACCGGGGGGAGGCCGCTACCTACAGGATCACCAAAACACTTTTTTTTTTATTGCCTTTGTAGGCAGACGGGCATATGGCCCACCTGATGGTGAGTGGTTACCGTCGCCCATGGACTTCAGCAATGCCAGGGGCAGAGCCAAGCCGCTGCCTACCGCTACTTTACCTATGATGTTTGTTTCATGCCCTATGCCAGGTCTTTGGCGCCTTTTGTATTCTCTATAATGGTATGTTTTTCATGGATCAATCAATCTAGAAATATGAGAAGGAGGATTAAGTTTTTTTTTTGCTTAAGCAGGCCCATATTCATATAATGGCAATTAATGGTAATTAGTTATTGATGTTCCAGGATATCACTATGCGACTAGGGTATTGGTAATGTGTTACTAACTAAAGGTTTAGTAAATTTTTGAGAATTACCATGCTGGAGAGTTCTTTCCAGAGTCAGATAACCTGTGGGGAAAACTGTGGTGGGGCCATATTATGAACATGCGCGGTTAGGTACCGCCATCAGGATGGGTTTTTTTTATTGCTTACATGGGTGGACTAGCTCACAGCCCACCTGGTGTTAAGTGGTTACTGGAACTCATAGACATCCACAACGTAAATGCGCCACCCACCTTGAGATATAAGTTCTAAGGTCTCATGTATAGTTACAACGGCTGCCCCACCCTTCAAACCGAAACGCATTACTGCTTCACGGCAGAAATAGGCAGGGTAGTGGTAGGCACCCGTGCGGACTCACAAGAGGTCCTACCACCAGTGGGTAAAGATATTCTGTTTGTTTTTGCCGTGCAGCACTCAAGCGATCTGGCTTGAGATGTCGAACAGCCGTAATACAATATATTTGAAACCTCTACCACAAAATGGTATATAGTCCCCACTATATCGTGAGTTTGTATACCCTTAGTCTTCTGAATGAATGACTTTCTCGTTATGTAGTATAATTTTCGTTTTCTTAAACAACATTCTCATTAGCGTATTGAAATTTGATATCAGTAGAAATACGTAATTATTCGCAAATGTAAATTAATGAATTAGCATACCCATGTACGATAATGCACACATATGTATCAATTCAAGGCAATGTCGCACGGTGAGTGAACTGTCGCGGTCATTACGGGCACATGGTGACCATTAGTTTAAATTAATAAGGACAAAATCGTATTTTATTTGCTTGTTTTCTTTTATTTTCTCTATTCGATTTCCGTTTCAACATTGTAATCCTCCTACAAAACGGTTCCACTCTAACACGATAAGAAAAAAATCCCCACAACCCTCTTACAACACGCCACGTAGGTATACAACGCGATAACAAGATTTTTGTTTAAAATAATTTAGGGAAATATGCTATGAACACAATATATGGTAATAAGCGAAATTTTATTGCTTATTTTTTTTATCTAAAATAAGTAAAAAAATACATAAAGGCATGGTTGAGATGTTTCTTTCAGAAAAATTACTCTCCTTTTTGTATTGGCTTCTAGTCTCATTTATAACACGGTTTCGCACAGCACGGGATTTTGTAGGAACGTATCTATCATGTTATAGGAGGGTTACCTGTACTATAATGTTTCTAATTATTAAATACAAGAAATCTTAAGTCGCTGTTCGTTGATGGTCAACTGAACTTCTGATTATTTTTGCTTAGATGGGTAGCTATGCTAACAGATTTTTTCCAAAGGATGGCCTATGATGGTCAGTAATCGCAATATACTAGTTTAATACCCGAATTTTTTGTCTCTACCTATTTGCTGGTATCCTAAGAGACTATTCCCATTACCACTTCCGAGGTTAAGGAGGCGATCGCTAACCTGCAACCACGGAAAGCTCCCGGCTCCGACGGCATCCGCATGGGTAGGCATGGGAAGAGTTCGACGAGGATAGTGACCGGTGCTTGAGAGGCCTAAAAGCACCGAGAGTAAATCGACGGGATCCGACAAGACATGTTTAGGGCGACGGTGGCTTTTCCTTGCCCCGTTGCGGTCGGAAAACGGGTACCAGCGAATAGCATGAAGGCTTACAATTCCTTCCCTTACCAGTCATCACGCAAATATATTATACCGGCAATAATCCTACTGCTCTCTTTGCCTCGTTTATCTTCGGTGTTGTCTATTACCGTATTCATTGGCGAAAATAATCCTGTTTAAAATAGTACCAACGTAGCTTTGAAATCGTGGAGTCACTACGTTAGTCCGAGCGGGGGCGAGAGCAAGATCGGGTGATGCGTCGATTTCTTCGAATAAGATTAATAAATACAGGCGGCGGAGAGCAGAGCCCATCGTGGCTAATGACACGCGCGGCTGCAGATTTATATGTATTTTTTTTTTATCGCAAATTTAAAACCTAAACTGGTTGGGGCGATGGCTTTCCCCCTCATCCTTCGAACTGCATGGTTCACTCTTGCATGCACCTAATCACACCTAGCGCCAAGCAAATAAAACTTTGTTACCCGCCTCACGATGCATGTGATAATTATCTAGTTTGTGATACAGGTGTCTATCCACGGTGATTTGATACATTGCGAGATAACTATCCACAATTAAGACATAATACGAGTCGTTTGATACGAGTTCTAGGTCTAGTTTTTGTTTGTTAACGATTAGGTAGGTGTTCGTTGCGGTGTTGTTTTGAATGGTAAGAATGTAATTATGTTGGAGTGGTTTAGAATTGAGATCGATTGAATTAAGCTATTATTTGTGTTACGGATATTTAAAATGGAGTTCGGGAATCTTTAAAACAAAAATTTCTTTTAAACATTTTTACAATTTTTTTTTGTAATTTCCACATTACATATCCTGCGGTTAACGAGAATATTGTGTCAAGTTAATGTTTCGGAAGTCATAAAACTGTAAGATACGTAAATCATTGCAATTTTAA
Source organism: Bombyx mori (assembly GCF_030269925.1). Lineage (NCBI taxonomy): Eukaryota > Metazoa > Arthropoda > Insecta > Lepidoptera > Bombycidae > Bombyx > Bombyx mori. The sequence goes on from NC_085111.1 coordinate 15,657,818, forward strand.
ATTAAACTAATTTTTTTTTGTTTTTCTAAGACGTGAATCGTGTATGTGTAGCAATATTGGTTAATTTATTGATGAAAAACAAGAACAGGCCAATTTTAGGGAAAATTTCGAAAGGAAACAAATGAAAACGTGTAGTTTCACTTTCACTTTTAAGAAATTAAACAATCACTCATAATCATTTTTTGGGTGTCAGACATAAATTAAACAGGCCAATTTTGTTCACACTCTGCTTCAATTTGCTATTTGTACATTGATGCGTTTTGTTCTTGATTCATTCTTTTTTTTTTTTTTTTTTATGATTGAAGGATTACTGGTGGCCCGGAGGCCTTTCCAGTTTCACCAGGACAGGTGGGTTAGGTTGCACGGCGAACTCTTTGTCGAGTTCGACGAGTACGGTTACCGAGGTCCCTAAGCCTGCTCCTAGAGCTGAAGGCGTCTAGTGCAAAGGTTATTGGATCTGATGGATCCGTAAGGACGTGTCTAGGGCGTCGACGGTGACTGGCTCCTGCATGATCAGGATTCGGGGAGTAGTCAGCGGCGGCTACGATAAGGCGATTATCATGACGCATAGCCTTATCGAAGTACCGTTCCGACGCTGACTTCATGTATTTCTGTATAGATTCGAGGCCCAGGTCGTCGTGTAGGTCAACGTTCCTCACGAACCACGGAGCTCCGACGGCTAACCTGCAAAAGCGGGATTGTAGAGATTGAAGGGTGTCTATGTGTGTGCGGGCCGCGTGAGCGAACACCACACTCGCGTAAGTCATGACGGGCCTTATGCAAGTTTTGTAAAGTGTCACCTTGTTCCGAAGGGACATTTTACTCCGCTTACAGATCATGGGGTAGAGTCTACCGAGAATAAACGCGGCACGGTCACGGACTGATTTTATATGCGGGCGGAATGTCATCGATGCATCCAGGGTAACGCCCAGGTACTTGACCTTCCTGGCCCAGGGTATGGATTGACTAAAGAGAGTAATCGGGGGTGTGAGATTCCTCCTCCTAATACGGGAGGAAATCCGTGTGGAGCTTCCCCTCTGAAATAGCACCGCAGTACTTTTCGCTGGGTTGATGTCTATGCGCCATTTTCGGAACCACTGTCCTAGGGCTAGGGCTGCGCTCTGAAGCTTCTTCGCGATCAGGGACTTATTTCTACTAGAATAGTAAACAGTCGTGTCGTCGGCGAATAAAGCTAAATGGGTCGGCGGCGACCGGGGAACATCGTTGACGAATAAGCTAAATAGGAGGGGTGAGAGGACAGAGCCTTGCGGGACTCCAGCTGTGAGAGGTCGTGGGGAGGAGCGGGTTCCCTCGACTCGATATCGAAAAGAGCGGTTCGACAAGAAGTCCCGTATGATGAGCACGAGACTATCCGGCACGCCCATGTTGAATAGTTTGAAAATCAAACCATTGTGCCAGACTTTGTCGAACGCTTTTGCGACGTCGAAGAAGAGAGCTCCCGTGTATAACGGTTTTGGTCGATTAAGCCCCACAAGAATGTGCTCCGTGAGGCGGTGCACCTGTTGAACGCATGAGTGATTTGTACGGAATCCGAATTGTTCATCGATAAGAATGCCCTTGGATGAGACGAAGTCTCTGAGGCGTTTGTAGAGCAGACGCTCATACAGTTTGCCTAGAGACATGAGGAGGCTAATCGGGCGGTAGCTCGTCGGATGATTTTTTGGTTTACCGGGTTTATGTATGCCGATAACGTCCGCTTCTTTCCACACCGCGGGAAAGATACAGTTCGCCATAGCGGCATTGAAAATAGATGCCAACATCACGATGAGTTGGACGGGTAGAAGTTTAATAACGCGGTTGGATATACCGTCGGAACCGGGAGCCTTGCGAGGACGTAGGTCTTTGATCAAGTCTTTAACTTCCATCGGGGTGACGGGTGGTAACGCATCCGAGGGTGGCAAGGAGACTCTGCGTTCTACCTCACTGTCTACTAATTCTACATGAACAGGGTCCACGGATTGAGTGCTGGGCGTGCACTGGGTTTGCAATGTATCGGCCAGCAGCTCTGCTTTTTCGTCATCATCGAACGCCGCGAGTCGGCCTGAGGGGCCTACGAGGGGGGGCATACTTACTACCGTATCCGATTTGAGAGTACGAGCTAAGCGGTAGTAAGACCTTTGGGAGGGCGCGAGTCCTTCTAAGAAATCAGACCATCTGGCATCTCGGACTTCGGCGATGCGAGACTTTACGTCGCGTTGTAGGGCACGCATTCGAATACGATTTTCCGCGGTAGGATACCTGTCGTAGGCGCGTATCGAGGCGTTCTTAGCTCTAAGGAGTTCCCTAATATCGTCGGACAATTTGAAGCGGTGAAGGAAGTCCTCCGCTACAACTTGTTTCGATGACCTATCTAATGTCGAGGTGATGTGTGACGTTAAGATGTCTATGGCTTCAGCGGTATCCTGAGGAGACGGGATAGAGTCCGGGTTAAGCGGGAGCGATGGTGGATCAGATTCAGCCAGGCTGATGCCCAGCGTGTGCCAATCCACCACAGTCCTCGTGACGGGAACGGAATCGGGAGCGCGACCGAGCTTCATAACGACGGGACGGTGGTCTGAATCTAACTCTGAAACTACTTCGATCGAGTGTAAGCGCAGAGTTACGTTTTTTAATAACGCTATGTCGAGTATATCCGGGCGATGCGCGATATTTAGCGGGTAGTGAGTCGGTGTTAGCGGAGCGACGATATCGAAGGCGAGATCATCGACTAACGCGTCAAGCCGCCTGCCATTCGGGGTTGTGGTGTGTGAGTTCCACCTGATGTGTTTACAATTTAGGTCGCCCGCCAGAATGACAGAGCTCCCCATACCGAGCAGCGCCTCGATATCACTGCTTAGAACGATCTTATCCGGTGGAAGATAAACGGACGCGATAACGATCGGCGCGTGTCCCGTCAGTGAGATTCGGCACACTGATGCTTCGATATTAGTGAGCGCGGGAGGATCGAGCGGGACGCAATGCAGGGCTCTTCTATAGTAAATGACGGTACCACCACCACGGGCAGAGAGCCTGTCGTTCCTGACCATGTTATAGTTCGCGATTTTAGGGTCACGGCGCGCGGGCTTAAGTAGGGTCTCCTGCACTAAAAAGATATCAATTTGGTGGTCACGCAAAAAGTCAGAAACCTGATCACGTTGATTTGCGAGACCGTAAGCGTTAAAAAATCCTATCGTTACGGATAGGGGCTTTATTCTACTTATATACGCCATTGATTACCGGCGGAGTGAGGGGAGGACGTACGTATTTAATGACGCGTATACGTCGGCGTATTCCTGCACAACGGCGATAAAGTGTTGTGCAGTGGAGGCAGCGCGAATGGCGTCGCCCAAAGCGTTAACGCGCTCAAAGTTGATCGACTGAAAGAAGTCGATCGCTAAAGCGAGATTGTCGGACGCGGTCGGAGGGCAGGTCGCGGGAGAGGGACGAGTCGCGGGGGCGGGACGAATCGCGGAGGAGGGAGTTGTAGCCGTGTTCGTGTACGGCAGCGGTTTTGCCCAGGCCGAGACACTGGGCACCGCCGCCGGAACGAACGCTGGTTTAGCCTGCGACGCAGAGGGTGCCGAGGCTTTGATGTCTGGGCCGGAAGCTCGGAGGCGGTTTTGGCGGGCGACGCGGCGATTTATTTTAGGGGCTCGGGGGCAACCACGGTAATTCGCGGGGTGACCCTGTGTTCGACACAGGACGCAGCTAGGCGGTTCCGTCGCGGTTTTTTGGTCGCGAGCGCAGAGGGCCGTGGCGTGATCGCCCAAACACTTAACACATCGGGGGCGCGCGTGACAGTTACGGGAAGAGTGCCCGTACAATTGACAGTTATGGCACTGGCTAGGAGTGCCTTTTTTATGGGGGGCTTCGACAGCGATACCAGAGAGCCTACAGACGGTCTGTGTGTTAAAGATTTTCTTACCCTCGGGGGTAGGCTGGAGAGCGACTAGAACCATATTATATGGCTCCCTACCGCGACCGGTGTGCATACGGTGCACAGAATTCACTGGTAGGCCTTGTTCTAACAGGTCGGCTTTTACGAGCTCTCAACGCGGAGTTCGCGCTCCTCCTGGAGCGTATACGTATGGAAACTTATACGCTCCTTACGGAGGTAAGAAGAGAGGGCCCTATGGTCGTCGGGTGTTTGAACCTTAATTTGAATGCCGTTCGCGAGGTTACGGGCATTCGTGAAATTTATATTTTTGGCCTTAAGGGCCAGGCAAACTCGATCCCAAGCTGCCTTCTCCTGAAGGATAACCGGGGGAGGGGTCTGGGTTTTATTTTGTGCCACCGGACGCGGCGACGGAGTGGCACGGGCTGGGGGCGCAACGGGAGTCTGAGGGCGGGGGCGCGACGCGTTCACGGCTTTGCTAATTTTAGCGGCCGCGGGAGCTCGAGACTCCGCGGCACGCTTCTTACCCTTCTGTACCAGGGTGAATCCATCCGTCGATGAGGCGGGGGCGAGGTCGACCTCCATGTCCGAGTCAGAGTCGGAGCACGAGGAGGCGGGTGCAGGCGACCTACGAGCAAGTGTAGGTGTTTTAGAGGGCGCGACGGAGGCCGCGGATGATCGCTCAGCTGAAACGATGGTCACGGCGGACGACGCAGCAGCTTTTCTCGCCAGTATAGGCGACACGGGAGCGGCAGGCACGACAGAGGCTGCGGTGCTCAATGCAGAAGCTCTGCACGCAGGTACAGGCGACGCAGGAGCAGCGAGCGCGGCGGAGTCCTCGAGAGGGCTCGCAGTGTGATTGGCCTTGAAGGCCAAAAACTCCGAGGCGAGCTGTGGGTGGCGAAGTCGGAGGAATTCCGCGAATACAGCGTCCATGATCGCTGAGTACCCAGGTGGGGCGGCCCCGGGTCTTGAGAACACTCGCCTTGCGGCGAGGCCCCAACTTCTCGGACCTGAGCGGTTCTATTGAACACAGGTGGCAATGCGGCGCGATTACTACAGGACAAAGAAAAAGCACAACAAAACAGAAATTACGAAAAGAAACAAAACAAATAAATACTTGCAGGAAACCACTTTGTCGGCAGATGTACCACGAACACAGAAACAACAAAAGGAAACAAAACAAATAAAAACTTCCAGAAAGAGCACTTAGTCGGCAGATGTACCACAAACACAGGCCGCGCGAACAATGGCCGGGCTAACAAAAGCCGGGCGAACAAAGACCGGGCGATCGAGTGGACGATGAGCACGTCCGCACGTGACGGGTGCCTCTATCGGAATCCTTGATTCATTCAAAATTGCTTTGGACTTCTTATACTAATTTTTACACACAACGCTACCGCGATGTAATTTTGTTGGCCTGTGACATCTATTGACGACATTTGTCAACTGTTGGATTTAAACTTAACAATATTTTAATGGTGTGCAATATAAACCTCATATTTAATAATAATTCTTAATATGTACAGGACTCTATATAATCATATAAATAATCATAAACCTTACACATTCGACTTAGACTTAGGTTAGGTTTAAATGAAAGGCTCTCGTTGATGTCTTTTACACGAGCTTTAAAGCGCTTTATTCGACACTCCTACGCATGAAGGATGACATTGATTTAATTATAGTTCTATTTCTTAAATAATGTTTCTACAAAAATGTTCAAAATCAAATTTACCATATATGTAATGAAATATAAAATTATTTATTTATATTTATTCATGTATATTTACATTGGTGAACTTAACGCTTGCATAGTAATAATGGTAGGTGCATCGAAATATCTATAAATTATTGTTACGAAGTGCAAAATGCGGGAGCGAAATTTCTTGTTTGTTCGTGTCTCGTCAAGTTTGAGGTGATATCGTTCGGCGGCAGACAATAAATCCGGTTCTGGCAGCAGAGCGGTGGGTTGCAATTAAACTAGTGTCGCGGACCGTGCGAAAGTGAAGCATAGAGGGGGGCGAAGACCCGATCTCAGGAGGGGAGGGGCTGGACGTCGCGACAAAGAGCGCAGATCATTCTTTTGCACTTGGATACAGTGGTAAAATTATAAAATCGTTGTTCGATTTCAGCGAGCTTTTGTCAAAGTTATCTATCGCCTTAGCTCCCGATCCTGGATTTAAATGCGGTGATAAGGTCATGTTTGTCTCAGCGAGTGTCTGATAGAGAAGTCAACGGCCGCGCGTCCTCGTCGTCGGAGGTGTGATGAGGATGAGAGGCGAGCGCCTGTGGTGGGCTGGTGGGTGTCAGTGTGCGCGCAGACGCCGGTGCAGCCGCACGCGCCGCGAGCTGCGATGAGGTAGCGGCGCGGCCATGGTGTACCCGGAGCCGTCCCGCTGGGGCGCGCCCGACGCCGCGCTCGCGCCCCTCTACGACGACGTCTACAGAGGTCAGCTGACATTTGCAACCTCCGCTATGCGAATGCAAGCCTCTTTGTTTCTGTGTTAGAACCTGTAATTCCCGTGCACGCGACCCCCTTTTGCTTTCCCCTTTTATGTTAACGTTCTGATTTCTGGTTTTCGAATCCTATTTAATCTTAACATAATGGCACATTTCATGCTTTCCGCTCTAACATTATTTATTACTGTATCTTATATGACGATAACACGATTCGGTGTCTTTATATAATTAAAAAAAACTAATTTCATTTATTAAAAAAAAAAAAAAACTGAATAACAACAAAACTGACTTTGTGTTTTAACGTGCATTATTCTTGAATGTATATCACAAATATCTGTCCTGGAATACGTTTTCAACTGGTTATAGTACCGTTTTAGGTATCCTTTTGCTTAAAAACCTGCTTTGGTTCGAAGAGTGCAAATAATTGCAATATGACTAATCCGGCGGCGAAAGGTACGTTGAATAAAGTCTAGATTTTTCTTCGGTGTCTACAATTTTTTATTTATTACCAATCGGCTAATTTAGAATTCATTTAGGCGAAGTCTCGCGAAGAAAGCGGCTAATGTCTGATTAGAGAACAGGTTTATGCGAAATGTTCGTTTTCGATATAACGCTTTGAGCACTAAAATATCAATCGAGAGTCGCTTATTTACATTTAACTAGAGGTCCCGCAGTAGTCGAAATTCGACTATAATTAATTGGAATTGTAAGTTTGTACACTATTATGATTGTATTTTATACTTCTTTAATCACAAATTTCGCCAAGACTACACTATAAGAAATATTAACACAGACAAACAATATTTAATCTATTCTCAATTTGACAACAGACGTCAAGAACAAAAGTTTGAAAATAAATATTATGCATGCGTGTGTGCATCAAATACATGGTATGTAGTGTGTGTAATGTTTTTTATATTGATTTAATATATCTTTTACGCATTATCTAAAAAAAAATTAGCATTGTGCACTTCTTCTCTATGTTCTCTATAAGTGTGGAAAATTTCGTGCTCTTCCGTCCGCGCAATTTTCGTAAAAAGGGATACAAAGTTTTTGCTTCACGTATTAATATATAGATTCTCAAATGTGAACTTAATCGGAAACAAGTCTAACAGAGCGGTGGCCTCCCGCTCGCGTCCGTCGCGCCAAACTTTATAATTGCCTGTTAGGTATTGCCCCATTTGTTTTTGCGTGCCGTTTGTTTGTGGATTCGGCTTGTTCGAATTTGTTTTGTCGATTCGAATATCAATATCGTATGGCTTCGTGTGACCCTTTGTGTTATGAATATAATTTTACGAATCGGAGGAAGGCCTTTGATGTGTTTAACTTTGCGTCTTTACAGACGAATAGCTGTCGTTACGGTCGGTCGACCTTCTGTCGCAGTTATTAGAGTCTAAAGTCGCTGATTGAAAACGCGATGGGAATAAAAGCAATAAAAGACAGATGTGATAATTTAAAAAAGTAGAATAACGAGTTCGCATAAAATATAAAGTATACTGAATGATATCGGCACTTTGTAAAAACAATAATCAGACTATAAACGGTTTTTGATAGTTCATTAAAGGCTTTCAGTGGGCGCTGTCGCTATCGTCAATGAAAAAGCTTATATCACTATGGCACTATTAATATTTTCGAAAAGAACTTCCACGTTTTGGATGTAAATTTTAAAAAGTATTATTTTTCTAGTTGCGCGGTCTTTTTGTACGTTCCAAACGACTGCAACATAACATAAATAAAATTAACATAAATTTTCATTGTGTAAGGAGACCTTTGTTTCTTGTACGGATTTTTGTGTTTCTGTGACGACAACACCGCCACATCAGTTGCATCTCGTACTCACGCTGTAGAGAATTGTCGATGATGATTTAAACGCTGCACGTAGAGACGTAACCAGGTACCTAATGCTAGTCAAGATTTTTATGAACACGAATGTTCATATTTAAAATGGATTTCCGTAACAAATCTTAAGATTCTAATTTACGCTATGTGAATATTTGATTAAATAAATAGCACTAATTCGTGATCAGAGACATTTAGTACCATGTGCCATTCGATTCTGGAATTAAGTTCTCTCTACGATGGTTTTTGGACCCTATGACATGCGCTGCTTCGAATGAGGTTTGAAAGGAATCTTGAGTAGTAGGCAGTGATGTAGCTGTAGCCTTGTCTTAGGGGTCGTCCGTCATCCGCGGTGACTACCCACAAAATGATCAATAAAATCATTTCAGGGGCTTAGCAGTAGCCTCGTCGTAGGGGACATCCATAAGCCGCGGTGACTACCCACAAAATGATCAATATAATCGTATCCGTGGCATAGCTGTAGCCTTGTCATAGGGGGCATCCATAAGCCGCGGTGACTACCCACAAAATGATCAATATAATCGTATCCGTGGCATAGCTGTAGCCTTGTCATAGGGGACGTCCATACGCCGCGGTGACTACCCACAAAATGATCAATACCATCGTTTCAGTGGCTTAGCTGTAGCCTTGTCTTAGAGGTCGTCCATAAGCTGCGATGACTACCCACAAAATGACCAATACAACCGATTTAGTGGCTTAGCGGTAGCCTTTCTACCCACAAAATGATCAATACAATCGTTTCAGTGGCTTAGCTGTAGCCTTGTCATAGGGCATGTCTGTAATCCGTGGTTACTACCCACAAAATGATCAATACAATCGTTTCAGTGGCTTAGCTGTAGCCTTATCATAGGGCACGTCTGTAAACCGCGCTGACTACCCACAAAATGATCAATGTATTCATTTTACTTTTAGAAAAGTGTGTGCTTAAGATAAATGACATAAAAGTTCACGATGTGGTCGCGCGGCCCCCGTCCCGTCCCCAAGTCCGCGCCCGACTCAATAACCTCCCGCAGCTGTATCACGTATTTCGCAGACAATTAGCAGAAGACAAATATTGTGCAAATATTGCTGTCAACTGTCCATTTCGTATTACGGACTTACAACAAAAAAGCAGATCGCGGACCATCACTAGTGCTGCCTCTGCAGAGCGATTTGTGAAACTTTAGTGCATTCTTTTCCATACAACTAACAACAACTGGCCTAAAGTCGGTATTACGGATGCTTTTGTGTGCCACACAACAGCAGATATTTAGCAATTTCGTTTGTCAAATTTGCGACACCTTTTGTATCTGGTGCTGAATTGTTGCTAACTATCTGCAAGTGTAAAATTTGTGAAATTAAATTATTTTAACGTGATTTAGGTAAGTGTAATTGGTTTAGATCTTTATTTGCTTTTGTGTTTTCCATAGTATTAACATTAAATTTTAATACCACGCTGGGCAATTTAAGTACATTAATAATGTTGAGGTTATAAAGTTTATTTTTTACAAATTAATATTTCTTCTAGGTATGTACTATGGACAGAGCTCAAATAATAAATGGGGCTTTGGAGTCTAAGGAAATTAGGTCGGATACATACGAATTAGTGCGTATGCGTGTCTGTCTTCGTGATCAAGCCTGACCCCTTAATCTATCGGAAAGTTTGTTCAGAACACATTACAGAATTTCGAAACATCAATATTTACAATTGTGCTCTGAATTAAAGCCGTTAATAACCTAGATCATCAAGACGAACAAGAATAGAAAGTAAAATGCAAGGTACTTATATATATTCAATTTAACATTTTAATATGTGTAAATAATGAAGAAAATAAAAGATTCACAAAATCTTGTCTTCAAAAGTAGCATTGTTTTTTTGATTTCAGATTCTTAACTAAATGTTTTAAATAACTTGTTTATACAGGTGTTAACAGCATTGCAAAATTTCATACCAGAAACCTGTGGGAATGAGCTTTTTGCATTTTGAGTTAAACTGTAGCAAATCCAATGCCATTAGGGAAGTGGCTATGGCATTAAACAATCTTCCAGTTTTATTGAAACATTTAAAGTTTCTGCAAACAGTACAATGGGTCACAAGTTATTATAAATGGGTAAGTTAAATAATTATCTTATAGTATAGAGCACAAGAGTTCCACTGATTTTACAATTTCCACGAGTCAATCATATAGATCAGTTATATTCTTGAAGCTTTATAACTATAGCTATATTTAGCTATATATAGCTATATTTTAAACAGAGTTCTGAGAAATGTCAAGTCCTGGTGAAACTGGAAAGGCCTTCAGGCCACCATGAATCTTTCCTACATAATTTTTTTTTAATTCAAAATTTGTCTTATTTTTATAGTACATAGATATTTGAACAATAATAATTTTGTGATTGAAATCATAATATAATAGTAAATAAATTTCTTTTCATTATAGGTTTTACAATAAATTTGGCTATCCTGGGGTTTTGGGGTGTATATATGGCACTCATTTGCACTTATCAGATCTTCTGTATATGAAGAAAGGTTTTAGAACGCAAGCATTATCATTTCAAGAATGTGCAAATACTAAGTATTTTGCTGAAGCCTATCATTCACAATAACAAACATTTGATAGTACTTATCTAAAGAATTAAATTTTTCAGATCTGTGATAGTGATCTTAACATTTTAAGTATTGATGCAACATTTCATGATACATTTGTCTGGCTTATCACAACTGAATATGCCTATGCAGGACCTGCACCATAATAGTGAAAAAGTTTTGTTTTTTAGGCAAGTAAAACATCATGAGCTCTGTCTCAGTAACCTGACTATAAAGTAATACTCAATCTAAAAGTATATTTAAAACTGGGAAGGCCGTTAATATATAGTACTATAGTAATGTTTATTGTCATACCAGGAACACTGTTGACCATTGTGAGTATTGAAGGCCAGTTGGAGATGCTTGTTGGTACATACAGTACTGCATTATGATCATCATATGATGGCCAAGACCATAATTGTTAGCTTGTATTGCATAACATGGCAAACACACATGGGTTTCCAGTGCCCCAACTCTCTGACGAAGATGCTGAAATTGATGTTTCTTATCAAATTCATAACATTGTATTTTTTGGGAGAGAAGAGTAAACACAGCACTTAGCACCATGTCAACATTCAAGGGTGGTTCAATTGGATTGTGGAGAACAGACATTAAATTTAGTCCAACCTCTGTATTCTAGTAATTTTATGTAGATATTTTTAAAACTGCTGTTCTTAATTATGTGAACTGAGAGGGCAAGAATAGCCTAATTATTTCTGCCTATAATTTTTTATTTGTGTTTAGTGGAAATATACATATTTCCTTAACATTTTTGTGTTTATAGTAAAGGATGGATTCATAACAATTTGAAAGCAAAATTGTGAGGTTGTTTTATTAAGACGATGTTTTAAATCTGTCATGCTCAATTTGTTCTGTATCATTTTATCTTTATGTTAACCCCGTTTGTATGTTGTGTTGTTATATATATTATTGTATATACTGCTGTTTTAAATAATAGAATAGAATGAATAACAAATCGACTAGTAATTCATAATTCTTCTAGATTTTGTTGGATACTTACATGAATATTACTTACAAAATGAAAAACATAATTCATAATTTAGACAAAATGTGGATCAACCACCACTCATTTTTGTTCATTGTGATAATAATAATAATAATAATATAAATATAAATATTTAACTGGTCCCGTGATAAGTTCGTAAAGAACTTGTGTTACAGGTACAAGATAACGGAAATAAATGTAGGATTTTTATTATACACATACATATATTTAATATACATCCATAACCCTGGAAAAGACATTTATATTTATCATACAAATATCTTCCCTTGGCGGGATTCGAACCCGCGACCCCCTTGTGTAGCGACCATGTCACTTACCACTACACCAGACGGCCGTTAGATAAGTTTGATAATTATTATTTTTGTGTAATTTTGTTTTATTTGAATAATAATTCTTAAATTAGGAAATCGTAGTTTGTTTGTAATACATGTCCAACTTCTTGCCGCATGAAATTGAAGCCACAATTGAAATATAATATCGACTGCCGATAACTTCAAAGAAACATAACTGAACTTGAGGCCGAGGTAAGTAGGATGATAGCAAGGTGATAGCTCTATAACCCTAGACTAGAAGCAGAACATGCCAAATACTGTGAGTACAAAATATACAATGAAGCTAAATACTGGTATTCTACTGGTGGTAGGACCACTTGTGAGTCCGCACGAGTAGGTACAACCACTCCGCCTATTTCTACCGTGAAGCTGTAATGCGTTTCGTTTTGAAGGGTAGAGCAGCCGTTGTAACTATACTGAGACCTTAGAACTTATATCTCAAGGTGGGTGGCGCATTTACGTTGTAGATGGCTATGGGCTCCAGTAACCACTTAACACCAGGTGGGCTGTAAGCTCGTCCACCCATCTTAGCAATAAAAAAATAAATGTCATTTTGAAATGCTAAGTTGAGAGTAGTTTTATTAGCGTAAAATATACTCATTAGTGTCATAAAATTTACTGTAGTACCAGCCTAAAGTAAAACGTATATATTTGGATTTGCTTGACTATTGTAACAAGCGCTATTCCGTTTTTATGGTAATATGAACTATTACGGGCTCAGCTAAAATTAAAACAAAATTGAACTTATTATTTTAAACATGGTTTTTGCCGATATTGGTCAATTCCTTGAATTTTTCTATATATCTCAGCTGGAAGATGCGCGGCCTCTGCCTGCGTACGAGCAGCCTCTGCTAAAATGAAAGCTGCTTGAGCCAGTGGTTCGCCTTAGTTTCCATTTTCTCCTCTTTCTACAACTACAGCTCACGATGTGTCTACTCTTGTTTGTTGTCCGCTATAGTCTAGATAATATAATGATTGATTAACATTCTTACTGCAGTGAGTGAGTGCAAAGAGTACCTGGTTATTGAATACAAATAACTTACTAAATATCGGCCTGATATTTGCAATGAAGCTTCTCTTAAGATGGCTTCGTCGACGAAAAACTGGGCTAATTATAAAAATAAATATTTATTTATTGTCTTAAAATATTAGATTCATTTGTTTAAAAATAATATAGAACATTAAGTTAATGTCTGACATGCAGTTTCCTATTCACGTCATATTGCCCATGACCTTGGGTGAACATTATTTTGAATAGTCTGCATAGCTTTTATTTCCCTTCAAGCTGTGAAAGACTGCACTATATTTCTGGTATTCAAATCAAAGCCTACTCTTGCCAAGTCAAACAAATCCACTATCTATTACTTGATAAAAAATAGCAGCATCTCGCCTAGAATATCATCGACTGGTTGTTCTAGCGTTGTCGGCCTCATGTCGGCGTAAGATGGATCTGTTGTACACGTTATTATTGATAAAACCATACAACTAACTCATTTATTCTAGAATTTACTATTTAATTTGAAATCGTCGTGGCCTAAGCGGTGTATTAGAGACTGCCGACTTTCTAATAAAGATGCGACTGAACCAGTGTTAGAATCCCGCAGGCAGATATCAATAAATCCAATGAAACACGTATTTGACATATATACATGGAAGACTTCCATGATTAAGGATTCATTCATCTTTTATTTAAAATCAAATTAGCAAATATTCTTTAAGAAATCGTTGGTGGTAGGGCGTTTGATTAACCCGCAAGACCACCATTCCGCCCATTTCTACCGCGAAGCAGTAATGCGTTGCAATTTGAAGAATGGGGCAGCCGTTTTGGTATACAGTTGAAATTCAGACCTCGTTTCTAAAGGTGGGGGCGGCATTCACGTTGTGAGTCTATACCACTTAACACTAGTTGGGTTGTGAGCTTAGTTACTTACTTAATTGATAATGAAATTAATAAATTACGCTATAATTTTGATCCATTCTTTTTTTAAATAGGTTCGTAACGTAAACAACTATCTGATTACAAATTATCAAACGATTACAAAAAAAAATGTTATCAGTGTTTGATATGACACAATTACGTTTTTATAGCTATTATTCAAAATAAAGCAAAAATTATTATTAGATCACTTATTTTTAGTAACGCTTCATCGAAAAGAACAGAATTAGCAGCTCTCACATGGCGTTTCAAACGTGAATTCCACTTAAACGTTTTGAAATGTTTATATGTAACGCGCTTTTATAAATTCATTTGCCGGTTTCTTCAGCAAAAAAAAAAAAGTAATGTGGCTTTTTAGTGCCAATTATTGCTACCCGATTGCGACTGGCGCTAGTTGTATGTCAGAAAACTGCAGTAAGCGGTAAGCGAACAATCGCGGTACGTGATACGAAATAATTTGACGTTTTGCGATCGGTCGCGACGCGTCTGCACAGCATCTGCAAAATTGTGGCTGTCGCAAATTTTTACGTGATCAGGGGGCCGAACGGTTGTTTTATTGATAATTGGGAACTACGGCTCATGTCGGTGCTTTAAAACTCAATTAAACCTTGAAAATTGAACTGTCTTAAGGAAATTCAAATTGTGATTTTATAGTACGTATCTCGTTTACGATCGTCTATAAAGTTGCTTCATGATGTGATTCTGTGATGGCCAGCTAGAGAGCAATTTGTACTGTAATATTTTGATATTATTTCATAAAGCCTATGTAGATTTTTGGGTTTTATACACGTTTCGTGTGATTTTTTTACGGCCCTGATTAAGAATGGTATTACGATTTAAGGTTGAGTTTTTAAAAAATAAATGAATTATGGTAATCTACCGATAATCTCAACGATTAATACCAAAATCATGTATTAATCATGACCTAATGGTTGAGTGTTTTAGTTTTGACATTTGACATTTTGACGTCCGGATTTAAATAGATTCGCGTATAACACGTTCCTTATTGTTATTCGTTACCTTACGTGTGTCTATGTAATCGATTCTTTCAAGGTAATTTTGATCGATTTCAAGACTTCCTATTAAAATGAGAGTTTATACGCGTTACAAGACAATGTTCTACCTCGACCGATGTCACTACAATCATTTTATTATTTTAACCTAAATTTCTGGTACAATAAACAGCATTTTCATTTAAAAAAATAATCACATTTATTGTTTAGTTGGCCCGTTATGAATCGAGACATCTTTAATTTCATTTACTCGATTAAAATCTTAAGAAATGCGTTCGGGAATTATGAAGGATTCGCGTGGGATCCGCGGTTTATGAGACGCGCCTTATTCTCGGAACGAAGTATTTTCTTTTGAAAGTAGATTTCTCAAGTGGATTCCTTGGATTTATAAAGTTCATGATACGTGCAAACACAAGATTGGATCGAGGATTGTTTGTTTTGTTAAAAAATCTGTCAAAAATCTTCGAGATTACAGTGGCCTAAAAGATAAGATGCCCAGTGTACACGCTTCAACCGTTGCGGTTGGGTCGGCGTTCGAATCCCGCAGGCAGATGCTCATTTTTGAAAAACTCGTACTCAATCGTATCGTCGTCGTGCTCACGAACGACTTTCACGATGAAGAAATAGCATTGTATAAATGAAAAGATAAACTATAAGTTTGCGTAATTACAGCCCGGGTTACTCGGGTTTTTTTTTATTGCTTTGATGGACGGACGAGTTAGCGTGGTATGGACATGTGATGCGTAGAGAGAAGATGCATGTGACTAGGAGATGTATGGAAATGGTAGTGCAAGGTAGAGGGGGAAGAGATCGACCGAAGAAAACATGGATGGAGTGTGTGAATAACGATATGAGAGAAAGAGAGGAGTGACTGTTGAAATGACGGCTGATAGAAGAGAATGGAAGAGAAAAATTAGATGTGCCGACCCCACCTAGTGGGATAAGGTGGAGAAAAAGAAGAAGATGGATGGACGAGTTAATACCACCATCCTGGCTATTAATGCCGCGAGCCAATCACGCGGTCCGGTGCAAAGGCGGTGTCATTAGTTAATATAGTAGAATTTAAATTTCGACCTCATGTCTCATGGGTGGACGCATCATATTGTCTGCGAGTTTCGATAACCACTTAGCGGATGCGTCAGCTCTCGTTCAGCCATTAGCAATATAGACGTACAATTACGAAATTAACATAATCTTCTACGAGCTGAACGACTGCCTAAATAGTATCAAGCTGTCGTTGATCTTATTTGCACAATTAGGCGAATTAAAAAAAAAAGTAGGCCAAATTTTTTACCTTGCATTTTGGAATGAGGAAATTATTAGTTACATTTAAAAAAATAATGAATTTTCGTATGCTACACAAAGCAGTATATATCGTAGAAGGGTAATTTAATTTATGTGTCCAAAAGACTACAACAGCGAACGGGCCCCATAGACACAGCCCACTGAGTTTCTCGCCGGATCTTCTCAGTGGGTCGCGTTTCCGATCCGGTGGTAGACGCTGCGAAGCACGGCTCTTGCTAGGGTCAGTGTTAGCAAGGCCTCCTGGTTTGAGTCCCGAGAGCTCACGTCAGGGTTACGCTGACATATTCTCTCAAGGCTTAGGTAGGAAAGAAAATAAACGAACGGGACAGGTTTAATGTTAAATGCTATGACTCGTCCGATGATGATATTAAATATAAATATTATATAAAATATTTTGACTCGTCCGATATTATGACTCGAAAACGTCCGAATTCGAAGTAACTATCCAACATACAATAATACATGCACATGTGACATCCAAAAATTTATCGAAAAAGAAAACTGATTTCAACTATATAAAAAGAGATACCATTGTGTCTCACCCACACGTTACTCCGCACACCATCTATGGAGGCCAAATCAAAATATTCATAACTATAAGAATTAATTCAAAAACTACTGGTAAGATCTAGATAAAAATTAGCTTTCAAATGAACCAGTTTTCAAACAAAAAAACAAAAGAATTATCATAATTGGTTCACCTAGAAAAAAGTTCTGAAGTAGCTCCGAACAAAAATACAGTTCAATTAATTATGTGAATAAATTATGATTTATTTCGTAGAATCTATTCCATTTGTTATGGCACATATATTTTAATAAACTATAGGCAGCAGGTTGGCTCTGCCCTTGGCATTGCTGACGTCCATGGGTGACGGTTACCACTCACCATCATCTGGGCCGTATGCCCGTCTGCCCAAAGGAGCAATAAATAAATAAAATGTAGATTACACATATAGTCTTTAGATTGTTTAGCCTCTTATGGTTGCTATGGAATAGGTAGATAAAACGCTACATACTATGTATTTTATTTAGTTGAGAATTTAAAAATATCTTGGGGACTTTCAACGTAAATAGACTAATTATAAAGAAAAAAAATGTTTATCTGTTACAAGTAAACGGACGGTGGATTATATTTTATTTGCTTTAAAATACTTTACGGAGTATTAGCTGTGAAAGAAAAAAATAGATAACCTTATATATTCTGTGCAACAGCAGCAATAAGGACATAGAGGACTTTTTGGGTGGAACGCGAGGAGTGAAGTTGTGTGATTTGTTTTATTTTATCTATTTAGTGTTTCTTCAGGTTTAAATGTGTAATAACGGTGGTTTATAACTGTTTAATATCTCTGAAAGTGCACAAATGTGGGAAAATGAAACAAAGCCGCTAGACGTAACTTCTTGGGATCCTCCAAAAAAGTGAAGAAATCTCAGTAAATGACCACTATTTTACTGAGATTATATTTAATCCCTTAAAATCTCATTTGATTTAATTTCATCCCAGTTGATTAATTTCTCAAATTAATGATCCTCATTTCATTTATCTCCATATTATCGTTTTTCACAAAAATAAGAATATAATATAAATTAAAATAAAACATGACTTAAAGGTCTTAGTTACCAGGTCATAAAATCTTTAAAAAAAAGAAAAAGGACATAAATTGTTTGTATGTCGATGCCGTATTCCATATCACAATTCCATTGGTAAATGATAATAGTACAGGCTTCCAATTATCGTCAAATATTATTTCGATGTCGCCAAAGATTTTGACGAGTATCGCATGGAATTTCGTTAACAATGAATGAAGCCTTAACGATCGGGCGTAGCGTTACAATTTGTTAAATTGCCTGCGATTACTGGAGTTCGGTTCACTGTTATTATCGGCATTCATATTTGTAGCGTTTGCCTTTTATTGGAGTGACTGTGAATATTTAGATTTTTTGATAAAAAATATTTTTGTTCTTGTGCGATTGAGTTGATCAGATGAAAAAGTTTGAACGTTTTTAATTAAATTCCCTGTATCTTGATTATGATTTAGAGAAGCTATTGTTAAAATGTTGTCTACGGGCTTTGGTGACAATTTAACATCAAAGGGAGTCAGGTGATCTGCCCATTATCAATTCTATGTTTGTGTAAATATTGGCCATGCTGTAAGCTTGCACGGTCGACGCGTCTATGCTGATTATTTATACCGCAAAGCAATCATTATTCTGTTCGCAGGTTGTAGAATACTTACTACTTGGCCTCTAAATGCTGGAACAATATTCCTCCACCTATCCGGCACCAGAGAACGCTAAGGTCCTTTAAAACAAATTTAAAAGTATATCTTTTGAATATACAGGAAAAATTCGAAAATATCAAATATAATTACTCCGTACTATAATCAGTTGTGCTTTGCAACTGCAATTTTTATTTAATTAATTTAATAATGTCATTTTGTTGTCCTTTTCATAACTGTTTTTTTTTATTTTCTATTACTCATGTTCTTTTTATTTTTTAATATATTTTACAATGATGTGTATTGGTCGGTCTGATGCTGGTGTGCGCGTCACTCCGCAGGTGCCGGCGGAAGATCAGCGCCGCAGTACCGATTGTCTCGATACTGTTAGGCATTGCTGAGCCGGTAACCATTTCCAAGCCTCGTTATTTTTGTTATCTTTTTTTATTTATTTTTTGTACTTAATTTGTGTTTGGAATAAATGTTTATTATTATTATTATTATATTATTATTACCTTGTAAGACTTATACTTAAAGTGAGCGTCAATATTCATCAGACGGGAATTGAACATGTCTGATGTACTGGTGGTAGGACTTCTTGTGAGTCCGCGCGGGTAGGTACCACCACCCTGCCTATTTCTGCTGTGAAGCAGTAATGCGTTTCGGTTTGAAGGGTGGGGTAGCCGTTGTAACTATACTTGAGACCTTAGAACTTATATCTCAAGGTGGGTGGCGCATTTACGTTTGTCTATGGGCTCCAGTAATCACTTAACACCAGGTGGTCTGTGAGCTCGTCCACCAATTGAAGCAATAAAAAATAAAAATGTCTGTGCATTTAAGAACGTCCAAAAAAGAGTACCGATTTTTTCGTAAATTTCAACTTAGCCAACGCCATTTATTCTCGCGACTATGATAATTCTCACAGTTATCCTGATAAACAGACAATATCATAAAATGTATTCATAACTTCTTTGTTGTGGAATAACGAATAAAAGCAGAATAATAGTCTATAATTGCTTCATCAGTACAATTAAACGTGAAACGCTATGTTCATAATATGATTTTCTCACGGGATCTTTACGACTTTTGTATTTAAAGCCTGTGCACTAGAAAGTGTTCGTTGGTTAAAGTATAAATACAACAGTTTGATATAACGAAATAAAAAAAATTAAATTAAAAAGAGGACACGTACAGCTACAAATAAAGCTCAATTTTGTATTTTAGTAACAAAGAGTAAAATTCAGTGAAATAATAATGGATCTAGTTACATTCGTGATAGACAGTGTCTCCCAAAAGAAATAAGTCGAAGACTGAACCTAACTAAAATGAAATAAAGTTTAAATTAACTCATAAAAGGACTAGCAATTAATATCCTAATAATGTCAAAACGATATGTTTCTGATTATTGTAGGCAGCTGATTATTGTGAGCAGATAGATTAATCGCCAATCTAGCGTTAAGTTATTGTTAGAGGCCGTGGATAAAACGGCGTTAAAAAAAATCCCTATCTATTCATTGGTAGCCTAAGAGGCTATTTTAGCTAGGCCCGGACGGGTAAGTGAGCTCACAGGCTCAACCTGATAGGATTTGCTAACAATAGCCCTAGCAAGAGCAGTGCTTCGTAGGTTTTACCACCGGATCGGAATCGCGACTCACTGTGAAGATCCTGCAAGAAACTCAGTGGGTTAGCGTTAATGCTACCACCCATTTGCCCAATCTAGAATCTTCTTATTGCCCTTATCCCATTATGAGGAGTCGGCGCAGCATGTCCTCTTGTTTCGTTCAGGCCTATCATACCTCATCTCAGCACAGAGACGCTTTTCTTACATATCTTCATTCTCACAGTCTATCCAAACGTGTAAAGGCTCCCCTTTTTGTGATATTAAAGGTATATAATTAAAGGTATTTAAATTGCATATTTAAATTTTACAATGAAGTTTTTTTTAAATATTACTAAAGTTAGCAAAAATCTTAATTATACATTTAGCGTGTGTTAATTTAAGGTAAACCTAAAAAAGCCTTCCAAAACATAACATATCACAATTTTCAAAGTTAAATATCTAATATTTTCTTTTACGTCGAGGGGTGCTTGCTCATTACGACTAACGCAATGAATTAATTAAATGTTTTATTTAATATTCTTTGTGATCTCAAAATAAAACACAGTTCTTGTTTTTGAGTGTTTTTATTTAATTAAATGTTTTACAGAGTGTTTTGCGTTTTGTGCCCGTGTCGTAATTGCTTTTAATATTGTTTTATTATTCTTAACCCCGATAATGACATTAAAGCCGGACCGAATACAATTCGATGCTAATTAGTTTGTGTATTCGGTATATAAAATATATACGTTTAATAATGCTTACAAAACGTACAGTTAATCAGTTCATCACAGGATTATTGGGCAAGCTTCTATTTATTTTACTTTCTTAGTGCCTATTTCATCTTTCAATGATAGCTAGGTTTAAGGAAAGTGGTTTACTTCAAGCGTGCTATTAATGATTCGCTTACCCGTAGTACCCGCTTACCGACAGTACCCGCTTACTAATGGCACACGCTTACCGGCAGTATCCGCTTACCAGTTGTAACCTCTTACTGGTTGGATTCGTTTATCCGCTACTAGTGATGTCTGTATGCAACGAAAATTGCTTAACATGATGTGGGTTCGTTTCTGCCGCACTATGTGCAACAAAAAACAACTATTGAAATAAAATATTCATCAGAAGTATAAATTTATTTAATTTAAAAAATCTCCTTAATAATTTAAAATTGAAAATTTGAAACATAAAACCCGCAAATGCTCGATGAATGCGTGATCTAACTTATTTTAAACCATGAATAATTTGGTCCGTTGAAAATAACCGGTCAAAAATTCGAAATCCACACAATCAATCTTGATTGACTAGCCAGAAAGCTAGAAATTGACTAGCCAATTATAGAATAAATCGCAATTTACCGCTCCAGATGCTTCGAAATCCTGGTGTCTGCCTTGCGGTAAAGTCTCAGTCAATTGATTATATCGCCGGATCATTCTCGAAGCAGCTGCCTTTGAGTAGATAGGTCTTTTTCGGAGGCGCTCGGAAGGCTGTTAGTAAATCCTACCACTCCTTAGCCCGAACTCGCTTACCTGTCCTGGTGAAGCTGGAAAGGACCCCGGACAACTGGCCATCCCTCAAACTAAAAAAAAAAGTTCCCCCGCTGATTAAATAAGTCGAATCACAGTGGTACCATAACAAATCATGCTCTCAAAAAATCCTACGCGCCCAGAAAAAAAAAAGTAGATACATCACCTTCGTTTTCATCGAATCTAAATGTACAAGATTGTCAAGGTGAAGCCACGAGCAGAATATTTAATGATATATTTGAATAGACGATTCCTACAGAGGTCCGCATTGATTTATATGAATAAAAAAATAATACTAAAACCTGAGGAATGAAATTGAGTCATTTCCTTTTTTGTTAGTTACCTGTTTACGCTAATTGAATATGAATATGCGAATTAGGTATTGGATCCGTAATATTTGTACAGAAAATTCTGAAATAACAACTACCTTACAGCTTAATTGCACTTGATTTCTTATTTTATTGTTTTATCTCACGATCCACCCGGAATTATGTGGTTACCGGAACCCATAGACGTTAGCAATGTAAATGTCTATGGGTCTAACGTCTAATTTTTTTTTTATTGCTTATATGGGTGGACGATCTCACAGCCCACCTGGTGTTAAGTGGTTACTGGAGCCCATGGACATCTACAACGTATATGCGCCACCCACCTTGAGATATAAGTTCTAAGATTTCAGTATAGTTACAACGGCTGCCTCACCCTTCAGACCGAAACGCATTACTGCTTCACGGCAGAAATAGGCAGGGTGGTGGTACCTACCCGCGTGGACTCACAAGAGGTCCTACCACCAGTAAAATGCCGCCACCCACATCGAGGCATAAGTTGTAAATCTCAAATTTGTAGTACAACGTCTGCCCCACTCTTGAAACCGGAACGCATACTGCTATACGGCAGAAATAGGCAGGGTGGTGGTACCTAACCGTGCGGACTCACAAGAGGTCCTACTATAAATAATTACGCAAATTATTATTTTTTTGCGGGTTTTCATTACACAATGTTGATCCTTGACTCTGGAAGTCATTCGGGAACATTTTTGAAATAGGTATTTTATTAAAAATTTGGTAATGCTTACCTTCCATTTTAATTTCATAAGAATGTAAAACAAACATTGGCACGAAAATGAGAGAACTCAATATTTTACATTTGAAAATGGCAAATTCAAATTCAGAGTGCCAAATTGAAATATTATATTGTTGTTTTTTTTTGTAACAAAATTTATGGCCGGATTACATTTATTTATACGTATAAAATTAAAAACTGTCAAGAATTTTAAAAACATTTCTTTAGTTTCAATAATCATTATTAATGTCCCATAGCTATTATTTTACATAAATTAAATGTAGAAATATATTATGTCATCAAATTTATTTAGTCAAAAGATTAAAAAAATACTAATGTCTTAATGCCTTATGTTCTTTCTTTTCAATTATTAAATCTTAATAAAAAAACAATAAGTCAATAAATATAGACTAAGCAATTGAGACGTATATAGACTTGAAGTCCAAAGGTGGGTATTCATTCAGGATTTGATGTCTATGGGCTTCAGTAACCCCTTAACACTAGGTGGGTCGTGAGCTCACTCACAGCTAAAAAGCGCTACAAATAAATAAATAAAAACGTAATTTAAATATTAATATAAAATTTATAAGATTAATTATTATTACAATTTTTCTTATAATAAATTGAAATTAATATTAATCTTAAGCAAATTATGCCTTATCAAGTCTTCTGGGCCATTAGTAGCACGTCTTTAATATGGACATATTGAACGTTGCAAACGTATTGAATGTAAATAATAAATAAAATACACTAAACATCAGTAAATGTCTTTTACGTAGTTTAATGATTCTTACGTTGTTTTCGTGGAACAAGAACGACTTAACGGCGTTAAAAGTATTGTACATAATAATATTTACAAAAAAACATATCCTAGTACTGTCTTATGTATTATAACTCTAAAAAACTGTAAAAAACTGAACTGAAATATTGATCTATTGACTGGAAAACAGGTTCTTTGTGCACTAGAAATATCATTTAGATTTATATGTTTTTTTTTTTTTTTAAAGAAGAATAATTAAACTTTATGTTTCGAACTTTGAATTAAGTATAACTTGAGTATAACGTGCCAATGGAAATATGAGAAATATAAAAAAGGAAAAGGAATATTCGTGTACATTCGCGTTTAATGCAAAGTGCAAATTCGAGCTTAATCCGTAAGTTTTCTACGGTGACATTTATAGAAAGAGAGCGTCCCAAAATATTTATTCAGTTACTGAATAAGGACCATCTAATAACCCAGTTATACTCGCATGATGCGAAAGTATATTATAAACACTGGTACGAGACAGTGCATTAATTAATTTACTCGATTTTAACTGAGAATCATTCTTGACAAACATAGTATTTAAATGTATTATCTGCGGAGTGTTTATTTTTTTATTGGCCTTCAATGAGTTATTGTTGTTCTGGCGAGGCTTGGAGAAGACCCATGTACAGAAGTCGATGTCTGTGGACTGAAAGATTGATGGACAGATAACTAAATAGATAGACAACTATATAGAAATGAATTATTGAAGGAATTATTATGCTGGGCATTGCTCGCATAGATATCTGTAATAAGCTCATTCGATCCAGTTACAAAATCAAATGTTTCATCTGAATTTTTTTTCCGCTTTTGAGAGCGCGCTTGTGACAAAATCTGTAAATGGTCAACATTGTTTAGCTCATCTTAAAGTCTATGTAGCGTCAACCGAAAAGTGTAAAGTTGTCAACCGAAGTTGCCAGCATCAAAAAAACTAGTTAAATCATTGAGAAAATAATACGGTCTTTGAATCCTGAATCCTTGGCATGATCCTTCTAATGATGAATCTTGACAGAATCCTTATAATAGAAAAATAATCCTATTGCTTCACTCTTCATTATTATTTTGAGACATTCCCCCTCGGACGATCATAAACTTGCATTTCAATTAAAACCACTTGGCTTTTTTTTGTTTAACTCTGTATTTTAAGGATCATTTTCGTGTATTAATATATACATTTGGTTTTGGAGTTTCCATTTTATAAAATTGTTAACAACATTATCATTCATGACTAATGTCTATGTACTATATTTATCCTTAATCATAGACACATACATTTTTTAATAATATTCTATGTTTAAATATGTAAGGAAAATTGTTGTAACTGATTTCAGAGTTTTTACTTATTTATCTGTTCACGAAGAAATGAGGTCGGGGTCTTAATGTTGTTAAGTGGTAACCAGCCATAGATATTGCATGAGTGGGGCCGCCCATTAAGACATAAGGTTGAAGTATAAAATTTTTTTTACGAATGTATTTCCACTCTACAAACCGGAACCTATTGATGTTTTGCGGCAGAAATAAACGGGTGGTGGTACTTATAATGTGAAACCACGAGTAATTAAGCAAATAATTAATTTTGCGGGTTTCATATTTAACATAACCCTACACAGTTGAGATCGTTTGTGAACCGGTGTTAGGTATTTATTTAGAAAAATTATGGGACCTAATTGCCCTTGACTTTCAACCTCGGTATAGGACTTCACTCTATTAATTACTAATTCAATAATTAAAGCTATTTTTACGATTTAATATCGCGTTTTTTATTATCATTTCCTACGAATAAATAATAAGATCATTTCACATTTTTCGACGTTTCAAATTATTCTGTTTATTATTTATAATATTATTATAGTATAGATGAATATATATTTTAATAAATAAATGTGTGTTACACAGCTGATGGAGTCCTCTCGACTGTGAATGTAGTGGAAGCCCTCCAAGAGTTTTGGCAGGTGAAGGCGGCACGAGGCGGGGGCGCGGCGGGCGGCGCCCTCGTCATCTACGAGTCTGTGCCGGCTGCTCATCCGCCCTACGTCTGCTACGTCACGCTCCCCGGTGGAGCGTGCTTTGGCAGTTTTCAAGTAAGCACCTTCTTTAGTAAATAAATAATAATTTAAAAAAACTAACAAAATACGCTTTTATAAAAAATGCAACTAAAAAAATAGAAAATAAATCTTAATAAATTTGAATTAAAAATAGTGTAAGAAAAAATTATTTTATTGTAAAAAAGCGTGGGGTGCTTTTCAGGATATTATCAAAATAACCCTTCTACTCATATCTGTTCATAAAATATTTATAACTACTGATACCATGCAACCCACGCTTTTTTTACAACAAAATCGTTTTGTTTTACACTATTTTTAATTCAAATTTATTAAATATAATTTTTTTTAGCGGATTTTCTATAAAAGCGCATTTTGTTAGTGTTTTTACACTATCATTTAATTTTAATTTTTTAGTTAAATTTAAATTTTTTCAATTATATATTTTTTTTTAATATTGTATTGTCATCGGTCCTTAATAAGTATACCAAAATTCGAGTTAATACGACGTTTTGAAGGGGGTCAAAATCATGTTTAAAGATTCCGTTACAAACATACATACGTCTGAAACTAATAAAAGCGTATTAAAAACTTACTTGTGAGTGAGCTGTTAATTAATTAAGTAAGTCATAATTTGCAATTCATTCTATTGCTGATCTTTTTTAGAAAATATTTCACTCATAAGTGGAATAGACATTAAATTACATAAGATTCATAATTAACTTAAGAACTTAAATTAACCTTAGAACTTCAATTTATACAATACAATATAATAATAAAAAATATTTACCACAAATTTCAAATATTGGAAACTTTTATATAATGACTTTAGTTTGCAAACCGACCCGAGCGGAAAAACTTTTAGCATTTAGCGTCTAAAGAGGTTCTACACAAAAAAAAAGATAAGCAATAACAAACGTGTATTTATTCGATCATCAACCGTCCCAGTTGACAAGCTCTATCATTATGAGCTAACTGTTGATTCGGAATTAGCTACGAATAATCGATGCTTAATCTGATACAGTTATATTTTACTGTTATCGATATTTTTTTCATAACAAGTCGACTTTGTTTCGTGCGATTTCGGTTGATGGCTATCTTTATTTATATATTTCTTCTGTGCGTGTGAACTCCTCCTAAATGGCTGGATCGATTTGAATGATTTTTTTTGTATGCGTTTGGGTGGCACCCTGGATGGTTTAGATTCACAAATCAGCCCGGCAGATGGCGCTGCAGTCGGTATCTAGGTTATTTATCTATACTACAACTAAACGGCTGGATCGACTAGAATGAATTTTTGCAGGACAACGTCTGTCGGGTCCGCTAGTATTATATGTTTTAGGCGACGTCACTTGAGCAAGTAATATGAATTTGCAAGTTTCTCATTCACCGCGTTCCAAGTTAAATAAGGAAATTAGTTCCAATTAGATTAAAATTAAAAGGAATAGGGTAAAATCTATTAGGTATAGTCCTCCATAACCGTGTGAGAAGTACCGATTCCACGTGTATACTCGTTAAAATATTACTACAGTGCAACCTTAATATAACGAACCTCAATATTACGTAGGTGTGTAAAGTATGTGAATCAGTCGTGACAGGTTTGAGAAAAATTGTTACCTACCTAATTGTTTTTAAATAGAAAATACATACAGTAATTTTATAAAAATGTGTTTTCTTTTATTAGTAGAAGTTGTTCGCTATAACAAGATGAGTACGTAACGTTGATGTGAATAAAACTATATTGTTTTACCTCATAACAAATGGTAGACCAACCTAACCTTAATATAACAAACCTCATTTTACCGAATTACTTGATATAACGAATGTTTACTTGTGCCCTTCCGATTTGTTATATCGAGGTTGCACTGTATTACCGTCACAGCCTTAAAATGACCTCTGGGAGCGCTGTTCATCAACATAGTATGGTACTTACATACGTACAATGGCTGGTAGGAATAAACTCTGTGGAGTGAGGTATAATAAAAAAAAAATGGGCAACATAATATAATATAATAAAAATAACATACAGATATGATTAATATACTCAGAGGTTTTAATTAAAACTCAGCTAAAACACAAATAACACTTATTCCCTCAAACCCTTATTACTTATGTAAGTGATTCCCGCCATTATTTTAGTAACCTTTCACATTTAATGTAATATCAGGAGCTTACATCCTAATTACTTGCCGATATCCCTAGAATTATTACTCGAGAAAATACTCCGAAAATTACTTAGCGCAACTTGGAGGTAGTTCGTAGATAGTATTAAGGATGCTAGGCATCAATTAATCATTCTTAGAGCGTTCCGAGAGATGAAATTCCCTAGAATCTTTCTGTATAATTGCCAACCTGCCGTGTCATTGCTGAGATGGAAAGCGTGTCAGCTATTTAAGCGCTTAAGTTAAGGTTGATTGTTCAATGTTAATTGGATTATATTGGGTTATGTCGAAATAGAAGTGTAATGTTTGTGAAGTATTAGATAAGCTCCGTTGTTTCCCCTGAGTTAAAGTGAAAGTGTTGTGTTCTCCCGGAATAATGAGATGTATCACTATCGAGTGCAGAAATCATCAGTTTATTTTTAGATCCATTAAATCACGATACAGGGAGCGCACTGTCGTATTGATTTTAACATTGTTGCATTGTGGTAAAGTGTCATGGCGGTCCCTGACACTTTTTTTACAATGACGTTCAGAAATTGAACAATCAGATTGCTAAGTCGGGTTATAAAAGTTATTAACCAAGATTGATCTAGGTTATAAGTTTCACATAACTTTGTATTTGGTCTAATGTCGGATAGTGAATTGTAGGGTTGCGATTAGACCTATTCTATGAGTTTAGGTGAGCGGATAAGTTCATAGCCCACTTGAATTTAAATGGTATTTGGAATCAACAGGCAACCCATATAAAGTGCGTTACTTTTTAATATTATTTTAATGTCTCAATATTGGACTAACGTATTAAACCTTCAAACCAGAATGAAGAATTTCCTATACGAGCTTGCCGCGTTACCTACCAGTCAATAATTTTAGTTACAGTTAACCTTCCTATAACGCGGTATTTCTACAACACGATAAAGAGATTTTTGTTAAAAATTATTTAGAAAATTACATTATGCACTATAAATACACGATATATGGCAATAACCGAAATTTTACTGCTTACTTTTTATGTATAATTGGTAAAAAAGTACACATAAGCATAGTTGAGATGTTTCATTCAGAAATGTTACTCTCCTTTTTGTATTGGCTTCTAGACTCATATAACACGGTTTCGCATAACACGCGACTTTGTAGGAACGTATCTACCGTGCTAAAGGAGGGTTATTTGTATAACACACGGCGGATACATTTCACTAATCGTGCCCAGTTTGAACTGTTCTTCTTCGTTCAGAACTGCCCAACTAAAGCGGAAGCAAGACGCAGCGCCGCTAAAATAGCATTAATGAACAGCGTATTCAACGAGCACGAATCTCGGCGGATATCCGACCATTTCATCGAGAAGGCGGTGGCGGAGGCACGCGCGTCCTTCGCCGGAGACACGAGCAACCCACACCAGGACCCCAGCGCTGGTATCGCTGCGTTTAGGTAACCTAAAACATTATGATACGATTGTAATTGGCATATATTATTCGTGGCCTAAAGGATAAGACGTCCGGAGCATTCGTGTCGAGCGATGCAATTGTGTTCGAATCCCGCAAGGGGGTATCAATTTTTCTAATGAAATACGTACGTAACAAATGTTCACGATTGTCTTCCACGGTGAAGGAATAACATCGTGTAAAAAAAAATCAAACCCACAAAATTATAATTTGCATAATTACTGGTGGTAGGACGACTTGTGAGTCCGCACGGGTAGGTACCACACCCCGCCTATTTCTGCCGTGAAGTAGTAATGCGTTTCGGTTTGAAGGGTGGGGCAGCCGTTGTAACTATACCGAGATCATAGAATTCATATCTCAAGGTAGGTGGCGGCATTTATGTTGTAGATGTCTATGGGCTCCGGTGGTAACACCCACCCAACAATGCAATAAAAAATAGTTGAGGGTATAACTCATTTTCATTTATAATAGAAGACTGTTAAGATATAATGTTTCATGTGTAGGGGAATGATGCCTCACTTAGCTTACTAGACAGTTTATACTAAGTGATGATTCATATACGTATCTTGATCACTGGTTGCAGCGATCCACCGCGGTCGTTGATGCGAATAAATATACCTACTTAGTATTTCATTGATCTCTTCGATGAGGTTTCCGAAGGATAACACAACCAACCATAAATAACCTCACACATGTATACATGTTGTTACTTACCCAATATCATCTGCAACAAAGAATATGCATAGAAAAACATATTATCTAAATGATGGCGATCGCTTTGAAATCTTAATAGATATAGATTAGATTGTAGTATTCGGTGTTGTTTCTAAAGTCCTATGGAAGCGCTTATAGCACAGTGAATACACTGACGACAGTTACAGTAAATAATATTAATATTTTATTTAAGCCTCTTAAAATACAAACACGTACAAGAATCTATAGCACTAGTACAATAGTATACATGGTTTTTTATAAGGTACACAATAACAATATTCCCTGTCTTTTATGCTAGGAAAACCTGTGTTATAAAAGTCAATGGTTCAGTGCTAGGTCACCAGGTACAGTACGTACGTGTGTGTGTGTTTGTGGGTGTGTTTATGTATATGATTGACAGTAGGATTATAGCAGTGCGTAAATTAAGATTCTTGACGAAGTCATTAACTGCCCAAATAAATTATTTAACTTTCTTGTTCCTTGTGTATTTTCATCGAATATTGACCGAAATTGTAATGTACAGGTTCATGCTGGAGGCGAACAAAGGTCGGACGATGCTGGAATTCCAGGAGCTGATGACGGTATTCCAGCTGCTCCACTGGAACGGGTCGCTGAGAGCGATGCGCGAGCGGCAATGCTCGCGGCAGGAAGTCGTAGCGCACTACTCGGCCCGGGCACTAGACGACGCGATGCGGGAACAGATGGCGCGAGAATGGGCCACCAGGTTATTAACATTGTCAATACGTTGGTTTTTTCATTTATTCAAAAACTACTGGTGGTAGGACATCTTGTGAGTCCACACGAGCAGGTACCACCACCCTGCCTATTTGTGCCGTGAAGCAGTAATGCGTTTCGGTTTGAAGGGCGGGGCAGCCGTTGTAACTATAATGAGACCTTAGAACTTATATCTCAAGGTGGGTGGCGCATTTACGTTGTAGATGTCTATGGGCTCCAGTAACCACTTAACGTCAGGTGGGTTGTGAGCTCGTCCCCCCATCTAAGCAATAAAAAAAAAACAACTAGCGACCCGCGACGTCAATGACGCAAATACCCACCTGCTTCTGGCATTGCTGACGTTTACGAGCGACCGTAACCACTTACCATCAGGTGGGCCGTATACTCGTCTGCCTACAAGGGCAATAAATAAAAAAATCAATGTACAAAGGCTGCCATCTCCTTCAAACCGAAACGTATTAGTGCTTCACGGCAGAAATAGGTAGGCCGATGGTAGGTACCGTACGTACCCGTGTGGACTCACAAGACACCTAGCCACCAGTACTTCCTAATTAAGCACGTCAGCATTCAACGTATTGTCAGCACTCAACAGAAACACTAACTATACTGAAACCTTAGAACTGATATCTCAAGGTGGGTGGCGCATTTACGTTGTGGATGTCTATGGGCTTCAGTAACCACTTAACACTAGGTGGGCTGTGAGCTCGTCCACCCATCTAAGCAATAAATAAAAAAACACATTTCTGCTGCTTTCGTTCAAGCCTTCACTTCACTTTATATATATACCGCCTGCTTTACAATGGGGATTTGTTTCACTGCTCTTTTCTTCGTTAGAGACACGATAAATTTTAATAAAAAATGTGGTCATTCTATTTTTACTTTTATTCATTATTATTGAAAACAGTATTAACTTAGATACTCTCAAAAGCCGGTAACTACCATTTACCATTACCACGTGTTGTTAGGACATACTCTGAGCACGCGGGTAGGTACTATTATTCAGAGTTTTTCTGAATGCATCAAACAATACTGTGCTATGCTTTGAAGGATGAAAAAGCAGTCCCACAATATAGATTTAGTTATTGTTTTAATTGAGAGAAGATCCCGATGTTTTGTTGCCCCAAACATTTATTTATCGCGGAGATGTGTATAGCCCTTCGAACAGAGCGTCTCTTCTTCCCCAATTATTGTTTCTGGTCGACTACAGATCAAAAATAAGGGGGTTTTCATTTCGGGGCTCCTTAGCGTGGCCTTTATTTCCTTTGTAACTATTTTCGGCCGTAACCAAAGCAATTATAACGAAAATGGTTTTCTTGTTCTGTCGTCTGTGACTAAAAGTTTTAATTTGTTATTATAAGTTATAGGGCTATTATTAATTTTTCATTTTCACGTTTGTCTAAACCAAACAGAATGTTTTTGACGGGTTCTTAACAGATCAATTGTCCTCATTCTTATTCGCATTCGGTGTTACTAGGCTGCACTAAAAGTATCGGGAATGGAATATTTCCACCGTTCCTGTCATATTAAAATCTTTTTAATTGAAAACTCCTTGGTTTTAAAAATCGAATACCATTTATTTATTTAAAAAAAGATTCTCGGTCTTGTCACGAGGTTTTGTCAAACTTGTTTAGTCGTTGAGAAAATGGAATTGACTCGAGAAAATTCAAGAGCGATGATTTATTATGACTTTCGAAGTGGTTTAACACAAAAACAGTGTGTTGACCGGATGATTTCTGAATTTGGTGATGAAGCCCCATCCAAAATCACAATTTATCGCTGGTTTGCTGAGTTTCAACGTGGACGTGTCAAGCTCAGTGATGATCCCCGTCAAGTTCGTCCAAAACTGCAGTCACCCAAGAAAACATTGATGCTGTGCGTAAGCTGATTGAGGAAGATCGACATGTGACATACCGCGAAATTCAGGCAACTTTAGACATTGGCATGAGTCAAATACAAATAATCTTGCATGAACAATTAGGTGTAAAAAAGTTGTTTTCCCGATGGATACCGCATTCGCTCTGTGAAGAGCAAAAAGCGGCTCGCGTTACTTGGTGCGTCAGAACTCTCGAAAGATTCCACGCAGGATCCTCAAATGCTGTATACAACATTGTATCAGGTGACGAATCCTGGATATACGCGTACGAACCCGAAACAAAAAACCAGTCACGAGTTTGGGTGTTCGAAAATGAGTTAAAGCCAACAAAAATTGTTCGTTCACGGAGTGTTGCAAAAAAAATGGTGGCCACGTTTGTCTCCAAAACCGGCCATGTTACGACTATTCCTCTTGAGAGATAAAGAACGGTTAATGCAGAATGGTATGCTAGCATTTGTTTGCCACAGGTCGTTTCTGAACTCCGTAAAGAGAACTGCAACCGCCGCATCATCCTCCATCACGACAATGCGAGTTCTCACACCGCGCACATAACAAAAGAGTTTTTAGAGCAAGAAAACATAGAATTATTAGACCATCCGCCGTCCAGCCCCGACCTAAGCACTAATGATTTCTATACTTTCCCTAAAATAAAGAATAAATTGCGTGGACAGAGATTTTCATCACCTGAAGAAGCTGTGGACGTGTACAAAACGGCCATTTAGGAGACCCCAACTTCCGAATGGAATGGTTGCTTCAATGATTGGTTCCATCGTATGGAAAAATGTGTCAAATTTCGCGGAGAATACTTCGAAAAGCAATAAATACATTTTTAAATAGTAATGTTGTGTCACTTCGTTAATTCCCGAAATTTTCAGTGCCGCCCTCTTACTCCCGGAAATCGTCCCGACAAATTTTTATTTATTGCTTTGATGGATAAGCTCACGGCCCACCTGATCTTAAGTGGCTACCGGAACCCATAAACGTCTACAACATAAACGCCGCCACCCATTTTTAGATATCGCTGTTGGTAGGACCTCTTGTGAGTCCGCACGCGTAGGTACCACCACCCCGCCTGTTTCTGCCGTGAAGCAGTAATGCGTTTCGGTTTGAAGGGTGGGGTAGCCAATGTAACTATACTGAGACCTTAGAACTTATATCTCAAGGTGGGTGGCGCATTTACGTTGTAGGTGTCAATAAGTACAAATAAATGTAACTTGATCAATTCAAGTGATTTCCATTTACTTCCTTCTTTATATCCATACAAAATATCTATCAAACAAATAAAATTAAAATTTTCTTTTGAAAAATGAAACCATTCCATCAGTATTTTCTTATGACGTTGTCACGTTCAACTATCGTCACTAAACCGACTTTACAGACAACCGATTTTTTTTTTGTTTAACTTAGGGAGCGTGAAGCGTCTTCGTCCGGTGGCGGAGTACTACGCGCGGAGCTGGCGAGATCTGAACGCGAGCTTCGGGCCGCGAGGCTGGCGGCACGTGAGCTTCGCTTCCCTAAAGAAAAGCGCGACATCCTCCAACTGGCCGCCCGTCTAGCGCCGCCGCCGCAACCGTGATCTCAACAACACCACGCACGTCTGACGCAACGCAACGCGTTACTTAATTATAGTCTTTAGTATAAGATAGACACGCTTTTTATTTCAAGTCCTTAAACCCCATCTTTTTTTTTCCTAAGCTGATGATAGCCTTCAGAGGCTATTTCAGCGTAACCTTAACTAGTAGATGAGCTCGCAGGGCTCAAACTGGAGTGATGGTAACACTGACCCTAGCAGTGCTTCGCAGAATCTACCACCGGATCGGAAACGCGACCCACTGACAAGATCCGGCGAGAAACTCAGTGGGCTAGCCCATCAACCATGGATAGAAGACATAAAATAAAAAAAAAGAACATTAAAAAACATTTAAAAAAATAAAACACCATGATTGCGTTCAGATGTGAACAAAGCTTTAAAAAGCATGCATATGTACATTTGCAGGTAGAATGCTATAATTTGATGAAACAATTTAATTAATGAACACAACGCAAAAATCACAAAATAACAACTTTACTCATAAAGGAGACTGAAACGATTACATACATTTTTGGGCCCGAATGTAACGTGATGAAACTAGTATGAATTAATAGATTCAGATTTATCAGTACCTTGCTGAAAATTATAAAGGTTTTCTCAATCTGAGAGCCGAGGTAATAAAGATTTAGTAAAAGTTAAGTTATGTTACAATCTCTTTAAAAGAGCTGAATAATAACTTATTTAAGCATAAGTAAATGTTTATTACATCCATTGGATAATCTTTTAAATGTCATATTATGAATAAATATCAATGATATATATCAGGTATGGAATATGGAATTGCTATCCCACAATTCACACAGCGATCCATAATTTCAACAGTATCCAATGCAACAATTTCAAGTCAAACGTGTGAGCGATCTTCGGTGTCCAGTGTAGAAGCAATTGTCGTACAAGGCTGGCAGAGTTGGAATCCGTAATAATAAAGCAGTGATCGTTGAAAATATAAAAACAACCCGATAGATACATACTCAAAATGCGTCGAAGATACAAAACGAGTAGAGCAGAAAAAACCAACAAGCGCCAAAAAATAATTGTATAATCTATGAACAAACGTCATGTCAGCTTACTGTCAAAGCTGTCATCAAAAATACAATCGATTTCAATCGATTTGAAATCGATAATCATATTACTTTGTTAAGTAAAAATAGACTTTTTCTTCATTTATGTATATAATCGCAATTAAATCCGGCGTATACCGCACTTGTATACAACAAGTATAAATTGCTCATTTAATTACTTTGCATTAATTACCTAGTGCAATGTTTTTCTTTTTATAATCCTGTAATCGATTAATTAAATCGATCACACCGTTATACCGACAAAAACTAACTTTCTCATTTTTCTCCGGTCCCAGAAAGAGGATTGAGGTGATTTTTAATATTCTTATATAAAAAAATATGACAAATTTTTTAGACGACATTCCAAGTTATTACATTTTTGGCCCACGACTTTCCGTCTCCTTTAGCATCATATCTTTATACACAATAGTTACAATTGAACAAATTATGTGTTACATAGACACAGACGACAAATAATAACCTGATTTATTTTGATAAATCCAATGAAATGTTGATTTTTTAAGTTTATGTAGTTAGTCTTTAAATTAACATACCGGTTTATATCTTATCTCGCTGCGATGACGGGAGCTATAGATAACGAATAAAAAACTATATGCCGGAGTTTAAAACAGAATTACAAACTTTTTTGTTAAATATTTAAAAAACAAGTAATAAATTTGTCTCGTACCAGTTGAAGTTTTTTAGTTAATGTGTTAAAGGATTGTATCATACGACTTTTTTTTATTGCATATATGGGCGGATGAGCTCATAGCCGCTGCCCACCTTGTGAGTAAGTTCTAAGATCTCAGTATAACTACAACGGCTGCCCCAGCCTACAAACCGAAAAGCAATACTGCTTCACTGCAGACATAGGCAAGGTGGTGGTACCTACGCGTGCGGACTCAGAAGAAGTCCTACCAGTATTAGCTCTTTTGTGTTTAAACAAACACAACTACCAAACATAATCAACACAAAAGCACTTAGATTAGCTACTTTTCGGCCCAAACTTTATCGACAGTGCATTTCGATCAAAACAGTGAAATACTAGGTGTTGAGTAATTTATAGTATACATTTTGAAACAGCAATGATAAATGCATAAATCATGACATGGCTTCATTCGTTAATAAAGGTTTGTGTTTCTAAAATTTCACCAAAGAATATTCAAACGAATCTATAAACAATTCATTTGTTTCTGTGCTTCACTTCTTATTATTCATTAGCACTGAGTTAAATTTTACAAAACGTCTTTGATAGCGAACAAACACAGAAATAAATTCCAATATACAGCGATTCCCCGGATTATTGGAGTTATTGAGAAATGCACAACTAATAATAGATCAAAATTAGATTTGGCTACATTTAAAAGAATGTTAAATTCTCTAATGATAAGCGTAATTATGACAAGTCTCTCTCTTCTTCAACCCGTGTCCACCTAATGCTGAGTGTAGGTCTCTTCGAATGCACCCCATTCTCTTCGGTCTCTTGCCTTTCTCATCCAGTCCTTACCAACCACTTTGACCAGATCATCGGTCCACCTCGTTGGCTGTCTACCCACGTTACGACGTCCAGTACGAGGTCTCCACTCCAGTACTTTTGTGCGTTTTTGCATTTATTACAAGTAGTCTCAGTCAATTAAGCTTATTGCAAATAAAATTATTAAAACAAAATATTAAAATAAACAAACCAAAATGTTACCCGCCATTTTCGCTCTGAAAATAGCAACACAACAATCTCGCTTCATGTGTGTGAGCTACGTAATGTAAACAGGGTGAGGTGAGCCTTCCATTGTACGATACTAACTCGACGCCCGACGTGCGCCGACACAATAATTTCCTGTTGTTCGTACCTTCAAACTCACCGTTCTACAAACACAATTCAATGTAGAATACAATCTATTTTGTTGGGCTAAATATAGCGTTTTACGCGCATTCAACATTCGTGGTAAAGGTATCGCAGGTAAAATCGGACTCTTGGTGTAACACAATGAACGATTTCCTTTTGTGTTTCCAAAAAATAATTCTTTTTTAAAAGAAAAAGCTACTGTCTGTTTTACTGAATTGGCACATGAACAGGCTGGATCGTAGTCCAGCTGTTCGTAAATTGTTACAGGGGTCCATTAATATTCAAACATGAATGTTCCTGTCCATCTTGAAGTTAAAGGTTAATTTTTTTCCTACCTAAACTGAAAGCCTTGAGAGGCTATCTCAGCGTAACCGGGTGAGTAGGTGAGCTCACGGGGCTCAAACCGGGAGTGTTGCTAACACTGGCCCTAGCAAGAGCAGTGCTTCGCAGAATCTACCACCGGATCGGAAAAAGGAACCCACTGAGAAGATCCAGCAGCTCAGTGGGCTGTGTCTATGGGTCAGCTGGTCTACTCGTCGAGCCCTTCGTCGCAAGCGACGAGTTCGGCGAGGACGGTAACCAGTGCTTGAGGTACCAAAAAGCTCCGTTAATGGATTGGGAGGATCCGTAATGACGTGTTTAGGGCGATGTTGACTGTTTACCATTCGGTCCACAGGATTGGGTATGAAAAGATTAAAATTTCGATTGATTTCACTACAAAGAATGCTATGCTTTTTTTTTAATTCTAATGAGAACTCTATTCGAATCCCATTAAAGAAACACATGACGCAGCGTTACAGAAATACAGATGTGGTTCACTCAACAGCCGAACAGTATGTCAGAAATGATCTCTGGCTATCTATCTACCGTGAATGAGCGCAAAGGTTCCAGGAAATAGGGGTGAACTCTTCTACGGAGACATTTCAAACATTCACTAGAACATACCCTGGCCTTTGCGCTTTATAACCGGCTTTTAAGAAAAGCACCAAGAGGTTAAAAATTTGGCAGTTTTATTTTTATTTTTTTATTGCTTAGATGGGTGGGAAGTTAGTTTAATATGAATTGATAATGCTGCTGCAGACCATTGTTAAGTAAGTAGTGAATAATAGCCGTATATATTCTTAATAAGATCCCCTAACCAGGCCTGACCCCAATCATGGTATTTACAACAAAAAATCAGATTACAATGATGTTCAAAATTTTGCAATGATATTGTGATAACACGCTATATAACGAAGTTAATGTTTTACTGATTGATTGCGTTAAGGACACAGGTTGATAGCGGTCTAAGCTATCAAAAAATTGATCATCGTAGCTTAAAGTTGTTCGGGATACCAATTAAATTTTACCCCGCCTATTTCTGCCGTGAAGCAGTAATGCGTTTCGGTTTGAAGGGCGGGGCAGCCGTTGTAACTATACTGACACCTTAAAACCCATGTCTTAAGGTGGGTGACGGCATTTACATTGTAGATGTCTATGGACTCCGGTAACCACTCAATACCAGGTGGGCCGTGAGCTCGTCCAGCTATAAAATAAAGAAATGGCTGTCCTACCCTTCGAATCGGAACACTTTACTGCTTCGCGGCAGAAATAGGCAGGCAGGATTGACGACCTATCGATTGGGCAATCGGCAATTAAAAAAAAAGGTACAAAATGGTCTCCTTTTGCACGTAAGTGTACTTATATGCTTTAGACTTTTGAAATTTCAATCGTATTGTAAAAGGAATCTATCTTTAAAACTGAAAAGTATCATTAAGAGACTGTACACAGACACCTACCACTGTTTATAAAATATCTAAATTAGTGAATATTTTTAATGACCTGTAGTTACTCATTCACGTTTTTTGGTATTTTTCTTTTTACGACTTTTGAAAATTTGAATTATGACATAATAATAATAAAAAAATGGCAAATCATACACCAAAAATCGTTGAGGAAAAAGAAACA
Organism: Bombyx mori; assembly: GCF_030269925.1. Classification (NCBI taxonomy): domain Eukaryota; kingdom Metazoa; phylum Arthropoda; class Insecta; order Lepidoptera; family Bombycidae; genus Bombyx; species Bombyx mori. Next base: position 15,696,825 of record NC_085111.1, read on the forward strand.
CCAAAAGAAGAAATAGTAAAATTCACTACGGCACGTTGCAATTGATATACTACTGGAGATAAAACCCAAGAAGGGTTGATGTCAGGCAGGCGGTCGATCGGAAAACTCATGCTAAAGATCTGTACAGCATGATAAGACATGTTGTCCCGATATCAAATAATTAAGGAGGATGAGAGTAAGTATAAGAAAAATTACACATTGATCCTTGGAAAATACAGCGTATTTGATGGAATAAAAAATGAAAAAAAAAAGGTACATACACGAAAACGTGGCTATTTCATATACTAATATTTCCTCTTGTAGGTTTTACGTTGACTATTGACGAGACATAAACTCTGATTCCTAATCTCGAGAAAAACTAGGCCCTATTTTTTTGAAAAATCTCTTTTACACACATTTTCTTTACTTATCCTCTTTTAAATAATCTTCAAATGAATTGCTCAATAAAATTACATAGTAAAAACGATCGCATAGATTATACAAGATCGCAACAATAAGATGAAAACAAAGACTACATAATAATAGCTTGTAAGAAAGCGGCTGCGGTAACAGTGGATACGACTTTATGCTTCATACCTCCCGATATGTATTTAACGTTACAAACCAGGATTATCTGAGAGTCTGGGCCGCGTCGTGGCATACGACAGTTAGTATCAAGTTTACCTGGCTTGTTGATTTTGAACATAGCAATTTGTTCGTTGGTATCAATATTACTTTTATGAGTACTTTATTTCATCAGTAGTAAAGCGTATTGAAAGTCGCTTGATCGTGATCCGGGGTACCATTATCTTGCCTATTTATGCCACGAAGCGGTTATGAGTCTGGCAAGACAAGTTAGGATAGTCTTGATAGAATATTTTTGAGAATTTGTCTGAATCTGCATCTGCACTTAACATTAGATGGATCGTAAGCTCGTGCACTAGCCTATGCCATAAGAAATAAAAAAAAACTGATGGCACTGTGGTTCACTACTCATTTTTACTTTCCATTGGGTGTTTTATTAGTGCGTAGTTATGGACTATATTTTCTTTAAATATATTGTAAAACATTCGTGCCTTCAAACTGAGGATGTGAATAGTGACGTAATTGTTCAAATTAATATAGTCTACGTTTACCATAACACAGAAACGCTTATGTCGCGCCTTATTTCTGTATTTCTAAACTAAAAACAAATCATCAATACGCGAATTCGAATAATTGCCAAGTAAAGTCAAATGAGCTGACTAGTCGGTAGTTATGTTTGAATTTCAGTGGAGTTGAAACCGCATTTGCATTTACGCGTCGCCGGCTCTCGGTAGGTCGGTTAGTTAGTTTCCGAAACATCCCAACATTTTCCCTGTCAGGTCAAATAGACGGGATTCCACGTATCCCCATACATCGTCGAGTAAATTGAAACTGTGTTTGCCTGAGTAAGGACATGACGATATTTGTACAGATATATTTATTGAATAAACTTATTTTATGAAAATTATTTTATATTGTACGATTTAGATTTCGCATTTTATTTTTTATTTTTTGATTAATTGATCGACGAGGTTGCTATTCATCTGATTTTATGGAATGTCAATGTGTCTGTTCTTATTAAGGTACGGCGTTGGATTCTGTCGACAGATGGTAAGACATTGTGAGCTACGAGTAGATACTAATGTTTAGCCTATTCCTGCAGTAATTCAGGTTCGAGATTTCCACCAGGTCACATTGTAAGCGTGAACACCTAGAGCAGGGGTGAGCAACCTTTTTAATTAATGTTTGGCCCATTTAATTAATAGATCCATTAAATTTAATTTTTTTTTTGAGAGTCACACATAGACATCTTGTTAATAATTAACGAAACTTTATTTATTAAAAAAAAAAACAAGAAAAGAACAAAAAAAACGACTTGATGGGAGAAAGTCGATAAAATAAATTCAATTTTAGAAATGTCAATGTGGCGAGCCGCGTGTGGCTCATCCTTGATCCTAAAGCAATAAAAAAGTAATCGAGATCTTAGTTAGACGTCCATGTGGATGTCACCACGTTACTGCTTTAGCTAGTTCTGTAGCTACAGAAAGAAGCAATTTACTGGTGGTAGGACCTCTTCTTTACTAGTGGTAGGACCTCTTGTTTACTAGTGGTAGGACCTCTTGTGAGTCCGCACGAGTAGATACCACCGCCCCGCCTATTTCTGCAGTGAATCAGTAATGCGTTTCGGTTTGAAGGGTGGGGCAGCCGTTGTAACTATACTGAGACCTTAGAATCAATTATATCTCAAGGTGCGTGGCGCATTTACGTTGTAGATGTCTACGGGCTCCAGTAACCAGTTCACATCAGGTGGGCTGTGAGCTCGCCCACCCATCCGAGCAATAAAAAAAAATGTTTGATACTACGAACCAATTCGGGCGTTTTCCATCTTCTACCACTAATTCGCCAGAATCACTTTTTTCATTTGACGAGTCATTCTGATAATGAGATGCTTGAGGCGCTGATAGTAATGCTAAGTAGCTGCTAATACTAAATCTCCGTCTCAATGATTCAGCGTTGAACTAGCCTCCGTAGCAAACTAAAACAAAACGGATAAAATAGAAACAAGATAATTCCGCTAGTTTAGAGCTATCTCACAGTTTATTTTTAAAATAGTCTTATCGGCGCTTGCAAACATTTTAATCTTTTAATTTATACGCAGGATGCATCGGTTTTAATTAATGTAAAAACGGCATCGTTCATATCACCGCATCATACTTTACTCAGGAACACATTAGCGCTGATAAAAGATAATTATTTTCCTGAGTACGACGAGCTCTTGCCGCCCGTGCTAATTGATGTATGTAAATATGGACGCGCGATAATCTGCGCGCTCATCTCCACACGAGTACGCGTCCGCACTATTGCTTTATTAGTGAACAACTGTTATTTTTAAATAGCATTACGTTTGTTGTTCACTTTATTTTTAGTACAATCGAATTAATTAAGCCTCTAGGTATAATTAAATAATCGAATCGAAAATAAATCGATAATATTGGCGATCAATTTAATATTCTTTATTGTACGCATAGTTAATACAATACAATAATTGCGAAAAGTTATAAAATGGCGAGCTTAACTCAACAGTTGAGCTATCTACCAGTTAAAGAGGGAATGCTTTACATAAGTGGGTAGAAGGGTACAATCTAAGAAATTTACTTATTGATACAATAACAATAACAATAATAATAAAATAAAAACTAATAGATAATAAATATATCAGATTATATACATATACAATTACACACATAAATAACTAAAACATATACATACACGTACATATATAATGAAATACATAAAATAAATACATATATTATTTACATACATATTATATTTAATATATTTCGACTGCACAGCTGAAGAGTGTTCATAAAGCTTTTTAGTAATGCAATGCTTATCAATTCTTAATGAGCGTCACTTCGGATCATCCGAATCACAATCGGCACTTTTAAGCATTTCAAGCCGGTGTCACCGTTTTCGTCGAACCCGCCGAATGCGAGGAAGGGTTCATCATGCAATGTAACACACAGACATAGCCCGCTGAGTTTCTCGCCGGATCTTCTTAATGGGTCGCAATTCAGCGAAGTAATGCTCTTGCTAGTTAAGATATTAGTAGTCTTCCAGGCTAAGACCTATGAGCTCGCCCACCCGTCTGGTGAAGCTTGCATAACTAATCGAGGCTACTAGACATAACTAGGGAAAACAAATTAACTTAATGATCTGGTGGTAGGACCTCTTGTGAGTCCGCACGGGTAGGTACCACCACCCTGCCTATTTTTGCCGTGAAGCAATAATGCGTTTCGGTTTGAAGGGTGGAGCAGCCGTTATAACAATATTGAGATCTTAGAACTTATATCTCAAGGTGGGTGTCGCATTTACGCCGTAGATGTCTATGGGCTCGAGTAACCACTTATCACCAGGTGGGCTGTGAGCTCGTCCACCCATATAAGCAAAAGGTACCGCATAAAAGTGCTGTATTCTATTACGTCTTAAATTGGTGGATATAATTTTAATAGGTAAACCATCTGACAAACTCCAGCCGTAGGCTAGCTCAAGTGCGAGTATTGCAGAGATATGAAATATGACGTCGCGATAAATACACATACACGGGAATCCGTTCAACTGATGACGCCGCTTATGGGAACTTGTTGAAGATATTTCAGTTGATGTCGCGCTCCTATTAAGGGGTTAGATTAACGTGTTTATGTAGAGGCTCTTTTGGCGAATACGAATGCCCCTTAACCCTCACAGCACGAACCGTCGATAGATCGAGTCTCTGTTAATGCGTATAAAGAGCGGAGCGTCGGAATACCGACTATTGCGCAAGTTTAATTTTGAGGTATTGGGTATCGACCTGTACGGACGTGTCTTAGTGCGCACATGTATAACGTATTTAATAAGTTGATCACATTTATAAATAACCATTTAAAATTATTTTGCTGTGAATTTAGCATTGATTTTGTATATTTTTTTAAGTGCAATTTCTTTTTATAAATTTCTACTTTTTAAAAAAAATCTTTATCAATTTCAACAAAATATGTGAAAATAAGCTCAGCACTAGAAGGGTTAAATGAAATCAATAAACTTAGACGCTAGTTGAGAACATCTTCGGTTAAAACTATTTTCACGCTTTAATCTTGCGTTTTATACAGCCATTATGTTTTCATTTTATACTAGTGGTCCCGCAGTAATCGAAATTCGACTATAATTAATTAAAATTATAAGTTTCAACATTATTAAAGTTCTATTGTCAAAGACTATTATACTTCTATAATCACAGATTTTACCAAGGCTACACTACAGACAAATGATATTAAAGGTAAACAATATTAAGTAACCTATTCTCAATTTGACCACAGACTATTTTTTTTGGTACAAGTGACCACAGACTTTGAGCAATTACAAAAGTTTGACAATAAATATATGTATGTGTGTATGTTTCTAATACATGGTAGTGTGTGTAATTTTTTTTATCTATATATTAATACGTGAAGCAAAAACTTTGTAACCCTTTTTACGAAAATGGCGCGGACGGAGGAGTATGAAATTTTCCACACACCATAGAGAATATAGAGAAGTAGTGCACAATGCTAATATTTAATTAAAATAATGCATAAAAGATACATTAAATCAATAAAGAAAACATTACACACACTACATACCATGTATTTGACGCACACACGCATGCATACTATTTATTGTCAAACTGTTGTTCTTGACGTCTGTTGTCAAATTGAGAATAGGTTAAATATTGTTTGTCTTTGTTAATATTTTTTTATAGTGTAGTCTTGGCGAAATTTGTGATTATAGAAGTATAAAATACAATCATATAGTGTACAAACTTACAATTCCAATTAATTATAGTCGAATTTCGACTACTGCGGGACCTCTAGTATTGATTTAATGTACTTTTTATGCATCATTTAAAAAAGCATTCTGTACTCATTTTCTATATTCTCTATTTAATAAGTGTGGGAAATTTCATACTCCTCCGTCCGCGCAATTTTCGTAAAAAGGGGTACAAAGTTTTTGCTTCAAGTATTAATATATATAGATTTCCGATGTTTTGAATACAGTTTCCTGCGTTTATTTTTTTTTATTGCCCTTGTAGGCAGACGAGCACACGGCCCATCTGATGGTGAGTGGTTACCGTCGCCCATAAATTTCAGCAATGCCAGGGACAGAGCTAAGCCGCTGCCTACCACTGTTACTACCACTGTCAGAGACAACTAAGGTTTTATTTGTCGTCATTTCAATGTTTAGGTTACTATCGTCTATTTTTTCTATTAAAAAAATAATAGTTATGTCTATGACTTTTGAAATTTGTAAAAAATAATAACCGAGTAGACTATTCATATTAAGGACAACCTATCGACCTTAATATTAATAGTCATAGTTTTAGGTTTTTCAATTGAACAAATCTAAATATGATTAATACAATATCAACAAAATGTTACCTCAATAATTCAGTTTCATGTCCTTTCGCGTCCTTTTATTTGAGCAAGGGTCAGTTGAGAGCGCTCTTAACGACTATTTCTGGAATAATCCACAAATACTTAACACAGTAAGAGGTATCAATTTCAAAATATCTCTCTCTGTTTCAAGTACAATCACAAGATCCATTGAAACTAATTTTTATTCTTAATGTAATGCAAAAAAAATATTATTATATTATATGTAACAATATTATTATACTGATTGCATTTATATAATGAATCAAAACAATACGTAATTAAATTACCTCAGTATAGGACATTACCCTTAATTTAGTTTAATAGCTATAAAACCTTTTTTGAGACACTTTCTGAGGTTGACATCGCCAACCAGCCTTATTTTTTTGCCGCGAACCAGTTGTTTTCTGTAGCTTAAGGAATAAGCGTTATTTATTCCAATGCTCCTGAGACGTAGCTTAGTTTCCTGTTTCGTGCAAATCGATAGCACGTTAGTAAAAGGAAACGAGGCTTAGTATAAATGAATTCAAAATAAATTATTGTAGTATTTTAAAAATATTCAAATTTATAGATTTAAACTGTGTAACTATACTTGAGACCTTAGAACTTGTATCTCAAGGTGGGTAGCGCAATTACGTTGTGAATGTCTATGGGCTCCAGTAACCACTTAACACTACGTGGGCTGTGAGCTCGGCCACACATCTAAGCAATAAATTTTTTTTTTTTATTTCTTTTACTTGAGGGCGGGTGAATTGGCATTCCTATTGGTTTTTGACAACACTGTTAAGAAATTAACTCTTCGACTGTCATATTCCCTACGCGGCGCACTCAAGTAATTATGTCGATTTCGTTATATTATGTTTTCGTTACGCGTTACTAAGCGCGTCTGGATTACCTAGCTTTGTAGCTGGCGGTAGTTCTTTTGACGTTCAACAAGTATGTACTTTCATTTATGTTGAATAAAACTTTTTTGATTTGATTTGATTTGATTTGCCTTCTTTTGGTTTATTATAATGTATGTTTTAGTCTTTTAGGTCGCTTACAATACCGTCTTTACCATAAGGGCACACAGGGCCTGTGCCCAGGGCCCCCATTCTTAGGGGGCCGCGAAAGACCGACAATTTCTCTCACACGTTTATTCTCAAAACATTTTTGTCAGGCACAGTACACTTTTTTCACAAATCAGTTATCAAAGAGTATTTACAAGGCATATACTATGACTATAATAGAAGATTTTGCTCAACAGAAATCCCGAAAGAAACCGTTATCGAAATCGTAACCAAAAAACCAGCAGCATTCTAATATAATTAATGACATATTTTATCATACTGTATTTGATTACCTATAATAAATGGTCTCAAACTCAGTAAAAAAATGTTATTATAATTCGCGTTTTTTACTTTCCAAAAGGGCCTCAAATTCTTGTGTGCCCAAGGGCCCCATCCTAGTTTAAGACGTCCCTGGTCACTTAGAAATATATTCGTTCTCAGTATCGTTCGGATTCGTCTTTCTCAGAGTCTAAGTAGATATTCCGGCGCCTTAGTAACCGAAATCGACGTAATTACTTCAGCGCGCCGCGTACGACACCGGTGACCTACACGGCAGTCAAAGGGTTAAATGCAGTTTTAAAATCAACCAATGTAATTCTTCAATAAAAGTTTTAATTGATTATGTGCCCATCCCAGGTGTTAAGTGATTATCGGAGTCTATGGGCATCAACAAAAATGCTGCCACCCACCTTGAGTTCTAAGTCTCAGTTTTCACAGTACAACCGCAGCTTCATCCTTCAAACCTAAACCCTACTGTGAGTAATATATATCAATTATTTTATTTATAGTGATATAGTGGATCCAAAATTTCAGAAGCTCAATCAATGCCCCATTCCCTCGTTTCTGAAGTATGCATCCATTGCGAAACGTTCAATTGCATAGCAAATATTTCAGCCGGAAGCAATCCGGAGCGACTGAACTAGAGTGTTGTAACAGCATTTCGATACGGGTTTCGTGGTCTAAATTTGAAACAAGCATCTGGAAATTTATATGCCATTTAGTATGCAAGGATATTGACACATTTTTTTTCACTAATAATAATTAATGAATTAACTATAGATTTTATGCAAAGAAAATAATCTATTTGTGCCAAAAACGAATTAGCGGCTTAAATTAATAGATCAACCTTTAACAGAACGTTGCCAAAAAGTTAAGTCGACGTCGCCCAAAACACGTCATTACGGATCTTCCCGATCCATTAACGGTGCTTTTAGGTACCACAAGCACAGATCACCGTCCTCGTCGAACCCGTCGCTTGCGACGAAGGGCTCGACGAGCGAATTAACCCACAGACACAGCCCTCTGAGTTTCTCGCCAGATCTTCTCAATGGGTCGCGTTTCCGATCCGGTGGTAGATTCTGCGAAGCACTGCTCTTGTTAGGGTCAGTGTTAGCAACACTCCGGTTTGAGTCCCGTGAGCTCACCTACATGTTAGGGTGAAGCTGAAATAGCGCCTCAAGGCTATCAGCATAGGTAGGAAAAAAAAGGTTAAACATATCCGACATATCCCACTCAGGCGACGAGGCAACGCAAAGCCGCCGTCGCCCAAAACATGTCTTGTCGGATCCTTCGGCTCCGCTCTTGATGGTTTTAGGCTCTTCAAGCATTACCCATTACGAAGAGTTCGACGTGCCAAGTTTTTATTTTTTATTGCCTATATGGGTGGACGAGCTCACAGCCCACCTGGTGTTAAGTGGTTACTGGTGCCCATAGACATCTACAACGTAATTTTAAATAAATAAATAAACAAGTGAATTTTATTTTATTTTTATTTTTACTTTTATTTAAGTTTTACTGTTTATTTTTACTTTTATTTTATTTTTACTGTTGGTAGGACCTCTTGTGAGTCCGCGCGGGTGGGTACCACCGCCCTACCTACCTATTTCTGCCATGAAGCAGTAATGCGTTTCGGTTTGAAGGGTGGGGCAGCCGTTGTAACTATACTTGAGACCTTAGAACTTATATCTGAAGGTGGGTGGTGCATTTACATTGTGGATGTCTATGGGCTCCAGTAACCACTTAACACCAGGTGGGCTGTGAGCTCGTCCACCCATCTGAGCAATAAAAAAAAAATGCTTCTACAGAGGACTTGCTTTCCCAGAGTAATCTCCCATCGAATATTCGATTAAACACACCGACAATCGATCTCTGTTATCTGTTAATAAGCATAAGCTAATACGTGTTAGTATTATTATTAGTGTTTATGTACCCACGCTATTCAGATGTGTTAAATCTATTTATATTAATACGTGAAGTAAAAACTTTGTACCCCTTTTTATGAAAATCGTGCGCATGGAGGAGTATGAAATTTCCCCCACTTATAGAAAATATAGAGAAGGAGTGCACAATGCTAATATTTTTTTACAATTATGCATAAAAATTACATTAAATCAATAAAAAAAACATTACGCACACTACCATGTATTTGACACACACACGCATATATACTGTTTTGTTTATTGTTTATTATCTGTGGTCAAATTGAGAATAGATTAGTATTTTTTGTCTATATTATTATTTGTTCATAGTGTAGTCTTGGCGACATTTGTGATTATAGAAGTTTAATAGTTTTTGTCAATAGAACCATAATAATGTTCAAACTTATAGTTTAAATTAGTAATTACTGTCCAATTTCGATTCTTGGGGGACCACTAGTTTAATATAAATTATCTGACCTAAAGAATGAATTGCACTGGTGGTAATAACCTGTCAACTGAAGTTGTCATGCATTCTGGTTTGACGGGTGTGACAGCTGGTATTTAATCAATGAAGTAGGAAACCTATGGAAATGAAACGTCAACCAAAATTTCGTGCCACTGTGACGTCATCTGGCCACAAAACATGGCGGCTTTAGTGCTGTACAAAAGATTTCAATGTTATCAGGTTTTATCGATAAACGTTCTTGACTCATTTTATTTTAAATATTGTTGAGTATTATTTATTTGTAGAATTTATACTTTAATGGGAAGTAAGTAGGTATATTGTTATGTGCAAATATGATATGATTTAGATGGGTGAAATCTAAGACAAGTTCGTCCTTCGAATTTGCCAAGTAAACGATATGATGATTTTTAAAAGTTGCTACACTGATTTTATAAAGTTGTCGTTTGTCGCAAAACATAAAGATATGGCGTAGTTCAAAGCCATCAGCCCATTACTAGCATGTTAAATGTTATCGTATTTTGAGTACGTGTTTTTCTTAGACTATAACAATCTATTTTAATTGTTTTGCTGACTCTAAAGTCCGTAACATACTACCGCAGCGCACCCCAAGGAAGGTGCGCCGCACCATTTGAATCACTTTCGCTTGAGAGTGATTCAAATTTTAAACTTATCAAGGGACCGCGTGAAAAAAAAAACACCTACAGAACATTTATTCATTAATTACAAACGTCATTCCTTGTGACTTCCTCTCTAAAATCACTTAATTATTAAATATTTAACAAATTTACAATAGTGTTTTACTCACTGCGGAATAAAACTATTTTATTTAAATGGTTCCGAAGAGACTTTGTCGGTAGCCTTTTTCCCGAAATATCTAAACAGAATGTCTAAATATGTTTTGATGACATATTTTAAAGTGGTTTTTATGATTAGTGTCATGATCAATAGATTCCGACCGAAAAATGGATTTTTCGGATGAGGGCTCCATAATGAATTTAAATACATATAGATAATAGTTTTAGGGCATCGACTTTCTTGAGATCCTATAAAATACGTTTTAATTATTATTTTTGTATGTTTTAAGCATGATAAATTATGAAATTATATATAATCAGTCATATTAAATCGATATCAAAGTCAATATATAATGTACAACCCAAAACAGACGGCCGAACTGACGTGACAATGACATTTGGCGCGCTAAACATGGCGGATTTTCGGCCTCATTAGACGGAGACGGAGATATTTACGTATATTCATGTTTCATTTTATGTACGCACTGAAATACTGTTATATTGTTTTCCTGCGAGTTAAAGTGCTGAGTAAGAACGAGATAGATATATGTTTATGTATGTGCCTTCAAAATGGGTGCTATTTATATAAGCAATTGTACGTATAGAACAATATGTCGTGTCCCTACTATATAGGTCTATGTATTTAATACGGTGACTTCTAACTGACTACTAATGACTTCGACCTCAAGCGTCTATATATTTATTGGCTCCAGTTACCACTTAGCACCTGATGGCCTTTGAGGTCTTCGTCCGAACGTATGCAATGAATAAAAAAATAAGTCGGTAACCGAGTCTATGAGTGGATTATATTAGAAGACGTGAGTACACGGAGTGTGTTTACAGACGGGTGCTAACAGCTGACGGCGTGGCGCGGCTCGCTTTTAACTACAGAGCATATAGTACTGTATTTCTATAGTCAAGCTCGCTGAACCACGATTTATTATTATTAACTATACAGGGTGTACGGAACCTCTCCCGACTCCCGACTACATATTTTTTGTGATTTTTACCATCCTAATATATAATTTGATATAAAATGAACTGATTCGCTAAACAGTGGACTCGGAGGAACGCGGCGTCATTTTCCCGCTAAGTTCGCGTTGTATTGCGGGCTCACGAAAACGCGGGCACACAAACTAACTGAAACTACAAGTATTCTAGCAATTATGCCTACTTTATGCGCATTAACTCTCTCTAGGTCGTCCAATCCTGTTTTTGCGGGATATTGTGGAGAACCGCGGTACGCGAGGAATGTCGAGCTTCACGATGACGTAAATTTAGAATCGCTACGTATTTATCCTAACTTTAGTAAGTATTATATATAGTAAGTAAGTGTCAGAACGCTAATTTAAAAAAGCGGCGCGACACGATATCTCTCTTATCGTGGCCGCCACTAAATACATAACCGACACAGACGACGGGGCAACGCAAAGCCGCCGTCACCCAAAACATTTTGTCTTGTCTTGTTGGATCCTCTGGATCCGCTCTCGGTGCTTCTAGGCTCTTTAAGCACCGGTCACCGTTCTTGTTGAACTCAACCGAAAGTTTGACGTGCGAACTATTCCATAGATATAAGCCACTGAGTTGCACGCCGGATCTTCTCAGCGGGTCGCGATTTCGATCCGGTGTGAGATTCAACGAAGCACTGCTCTTGCTAGGGTCAGTGTTAGAAATTATCTCAAGCTGAGTCCATGAGCTCACCTACCGGTCCATGAGTAGTTGATATAGTTCGCTAGGCTACCAACGATTAGGCAGGGGAAAAAAATTTGTTTAACCATAATAATATGGTTTCAGTTTTGTGAACAATCCCAATACACACATACAGGGTGATGTTGATTTATACAGTCAGTATACAGGATGGCTTTTTTCTTCTTTAAGCGTAGTGTTTTAGTTAGATTCTTGTAGCTTTGTTAGAAGAGCTACACTCTGGAACTCCATCGTTTCCTTGCGGAATAAGCTTTAAGCCTCAATTGCTATCCTACCTTACTTTTGGTTAAATTATTACATGAATAATTGAAAGCTAACACTTGAACTGTGTAGAGAAAGTTTCTAGAAACTACCCACGTGAATTCTGACCCTCTTTTGTGTTCAGTTGCCACTCCAATCCCGTCACTCAGTTGTATTTTTTAATGGCTGTTCTGAAATAAAATTGAAACGCACAATTACATCAGTTCATTCCCCCTATTTTCATAATTAAAAGGCTTAGAAAATAATGGTTCGGAACACTGTGGATTCTTCTTGCGTTCATTTCAACTTAAGTCTAAGAAATCAGGACGAACCTTAATAATCTGTCTCTATTTCGAAAGTATTTTGTTCATTTCTCCACTCCAATTTAGATAGCAATTTTTTTAATGTTAGAAAATAACTAAGCGATTGCTTTTAAATATGTAATGGATGTTTTTTTTTCCGCCTAGATGTGTGGACGAGCTCACAGCCCACCTGGTGTTAAGTGGTTACTGGAACCCATAGACATCTACAACGTAAATGCGCCACACACCCCGAGATATAAGTTCTAAGGTCTCAGTATAGTTACAACGGCTGCCCCACCCTTCAAACCGAAACGCATTACTGCTTCACGGAAAAATAGGCGGGGCAGTGGTACCTACCCGTGCGGATTCACAAGAGGTCCTACCACCAGTAATCACGCAAATTATAATTTTGCGGCTTTGATTTCTATTACCCGGTGTTATTCCTTCACCCAAAATTCTTCCCAATAAAACTGGAAGCTGTGCATATAGCGTGCTAAAATAAAAATGTGAACGAAACTATAATATAATATAAATGTGAGAGTATGTTTGTTTGTTTTTAACCACTCCAACTCATCATGGAACTTTGCTGAGCTACAACGAAACATAATATCTTTTCGTTCAGAAAAATAATATTCAAGAGGAAAAATCATTGGTACTGACGCGAACGAAACCATAGAGTCCTTGGAACTTTTAAACAAATTTAGGTTAAGCATATTTTAAAAAGTTTATCATGGTATGGATATCTTCGAATATCAGTTACTTCCATAAGTGTACACGTATAGAATTAATTGTGCTTTTGATCGTCGCAACGTCCGCCAACAAAATGAAGTTCATCCTTGTTCGTACATCTGTGCTTATGAGTGCGTTTCCGTAATATAATAACCTATTTACGCTTTTTCCCATTTGCCTTTTCATGAGTTCTGTCTCATGCGAGGTTCGGACGTTGGTTGTTGAGCGAAAGGAGGTTTTAGTCGGTTCGACTCCAACATGCCCCGCCCGCCATCCCCAGTGGAGGGCGGAAGTCCGGCGATTTCCTCCTGACAAAAAAAAACTTATTTACGTTAATTATTAAAACTCTAAAATTTTTTAATCAGCTAAAACAAAACTTATCTCCCGATCATAATATAAACCTTGATTAATTACTTTAATTGCCTTCGAAGGCTGACGAGTGAACGTCTGATGGTTTTTGGTTATTTATTACTCATGGCCATAGTCATGGTCTCTCATGGTCACCAACGGGTTCTGCCTACCGCAAAGTATTGTCATATCGCTCAGGGAACAACAAGGAAGAAAGCTAATCTCAAATTCGGATGGTACGGCTTCATAATCCACCCGTTGTTGAACGGTTACTGATGACTTAAGAATTACTAAAAAGTAGTTTATTTCTCTTTTTTTTGTTGTTTAGATGGGTGGACGAGCTCACGGACCCCCTGATGTTAAGTGATTACTGGACCCCATAAACATTTACGACATAAACGCCGCCAAGCATCTTGAGATATGACTCCTAAGGTTTCAGATTTTACAGCACAACGGCTGTTCCACCCTTCAAACCGAAATCCATTACTGCTTCACGGCAGAAATAGGCAGGGTGACTGGTACCTATCCGCGTAGACTCACAAGAGGTCCTGCCACAAGTAAAAAATTGCATTGTAGAATCTACCATTTAATGTGGCGTTAAACCATATTTGCTCCACGTCTGAATCTCTTAGACGCGCTATTCAATTACAATCTGATGTTTATAAGTCGCGTGACGTCAGCGCGTCATGTCGCATATGAGAAATCCTAGCTGACCTGTAACATACACGAGAATTTAGGTGGAAATAATTTAACAATAAAAGAGCAATGAACAATTAGGACCTTAAAAAAACTTCAGAGGTGTCAAGGGACACACGGATGGAACGAAGTTTCTTTCGATTAATTAGTGTAGGAATTGTAATTTTTTTTTAAAGTTATAATAATAAATTACGGCATTATGAAGAAGAAAAAACAATACTATGAACTAAATTACTATTGTTGAAACGCTATCTCGAGAAACTGTACTCATTACGCGGACCAATCGGATACGAGCAATGTCACGCGATAAGCGCCTACACGTTGATTGGTCAGAATGACGGATCTAAAAAGTGTCGTGACATCTTTTCGTAAGAATTTTTTCCGTCTAGCCCCCTTTCACAACGCGCGATAAGGAACTTCGTTCCAAAAACAATTAAGAAACCGAAAGAAGCGTTTTGAAATAACGAACAAGCGGTCCACATTCAACTATTGACAAAACACGACACATTCTCGCATACACCAACCGTATCAGAGCCTCTCCTAGAATTTTGTTTAAGAAATATTTTTAGTTGTGTCAATAATAATAATATATGCACCCTGTAGATCTGAGTTGTGTGAACAGCTGCGATAGCGTCGCACGCGCATCCCACCGACTAATATTTACTATAAGTCCCTCGAACTACCGTGACCTCCTCATATCCGGTGACGAACGTCGGCATACTACGTTCAACTGAGCCATTGTTATACGTATTTAGAACTTTAGAAATTGTATGAGCAGTAAGTTGTATCTCGGTTGTTCTATTTTACCAACTTCAGTAATATTATCTAGGGGTGACAAGCTATTTGGTATAAGTGAAATTTTGCTTAATACGCGATATTTTTCTTCATAATTAAAGATGAATTTTATTTGGTATTAACTTCAACAATTCGATTCGGCATATTACATTCAACTGAGCCATTGTTATACGTATTTAGAACTTTAGAAATTGTATGAGTAGTAAGTTGTATCTTTGTTGTTTTATTTTACTAACTTCAGTAATAATATCTAGGGGTGACAAGCTATCTGGTATAAGTGAAATTTTGCTTAATACGCGATATTTTTCTTCATAATTAAAGATGCATTTTATTTGGTATTAACTTCAACAATTCGATTCGGCATACTACGTTCAACTGAGCCATTGTTATACGTATTTAGAACTTTAGAAATTGTATGAGTAGTAAGTTGTATCTTTGTTGTTTTATTTTTACTAACTTCAGTAATATATACTCTTCGCATATACGAGTGTTACTGTGTTACTTATAATATTTGCTATGTGTATGTGCTATAATTCTCATGTTGTATTTGTTATTTTAGTTATGTGTTATTTGTTCTACACACACTTATTACTTTTTATTATTATTCTCATTATCCTCTCGCAGGTCTGCTGGAAGAGATTTCTCAAAGAAATAAGCAGTGCCTTTGTACATAATTTTCCTATTACTCTGTACTGTGTCTTGTTTTCTGTGTGTACATAAATAAATAATAATATCTAGGGGTGACAAGCTATTTGGTATAAGTAAAATTTCGCTTATTACGCAACATTTTTGGTTATAATTAAAGATACATTTTATTTGGTACTAGCTGACCCGGCAGACTTCGTAGTGCCCCAATCGATAAATAAAAGACACATCAAGGGGACAAATCAAAGGAAAAACAAAATTGTTTGTTTTTTATATAATTACGAGCTTTTTTATATTTTTTCGCCTTTTAAACCTTCTCTGGACTTCCACGAATAATTCAAGACCAAAGTTAGCCAAATCGGTCCAGCCGTTCTCGAGTTTTAGCGAGACTAACGAACAGCAATTCATTTTTATATATAAAGATTAGCATCAACAATTCGATGCTTGTAATTGAACTTCAATTATGTTCACCCCATTCAATGAAAATAGCTGAATAAATTTTTATTGTCATTATATTTTTCAAAATTTTTAAGCTTTAAATGACTATCCTGTAAAGTTGCAAAACTGTCGCTCAAACCAAACAGCCCCGCGATATAATGACATTAAAAAATACGTGATTAAACCCTTAGAGTAGTTTTAGTGTAAAATTTGCAACAATGTCGCTTAAAGCAAATAGCCCCTCGATATAATGACAATAAAAAAATGCGTGATTAAACCGTAAAAATAGTTTTAGTTATGTCTACGACTCACAAAACCCCTCAATACTTTAATACATAATTAGTTTTAATGATCAAGACCTTAAAAGTTAATGTAAAAAAGCACATATGTATGTATACATAGTTCTAAAAGTCATTTTTACAAAAATGGAATCAATCTCATACTCCTAATAGATTAGAAGTGGCTACTTCTATTAAAGCACAATATATATATACAGATACAGACCTGCAACGTTTACAGGAAATAACTTACCGACTTGAATGCAATGCGCGCCTCAAACCGACAGAATAAGGATTCGACTCTGCCAGTATGTGTGCGTTAATATTTTAGGCATACAAGTATTCCAAGATGGTTGTCTGCTGCGAAGTGGTTTGTCGTGTATGCGAAGGCAATTACGGCCACATTTCGAAGCCCTACGTCCCCGGACTCCTTGAATTTAGCAAAGAAAAAAAAAATCGAAACGGCCAGTAACTTAACTCGTGTAATTCAAAATTGATTAATCTGTGGTTTTTATGTTTTTTATTAGTGGACGAGGTCATGGGCCAGCTAATGTCAAATGGAATTCATGGTGGATGGTGCGATTTAATTTTTTAATCAATATTGAATGATGCCTATCCTACTCTTTAAACAGGGAGTTATGATCTAGGGAGTTATGATCATTCCATGGCAAAAATAGAACAGTGTTACTAATCGGTGAAGAGCTCATGGGTAGATAGTCTGAGGAGTTTACCAAGTAGGTATTATGCCCATATTTTATAATGAACACCCAAATATATAATAATCGTATAGGTATCAATTTCTTGACATATTCGCTATATTATAATTTTCGAAAAGGTAGTGACATTGCATATTTCTAGTTTTGGAAAGTAATAATAACAAAAGGTCCTATTGGTAAGTGTATAAAAAAACCATAGTACATTAAAATTGATGCACTGCAATTTAATTCCACTGTAACCTGATGCAAGTCTCAGTGTCATTCCCGAACAGGGGAAACAAAAACTACATCAAGTCCCCCGAAAATTGCAACTGCGATGTTCGACGCAATTACCGCTTTTTACTGTCCACTCTTACTGCATCTCTCGAAAACGTGAAAAAACCGGCCAGCGTTATTCTGGACCCGCCATTATATTTGACAGTGACATTTGTGACATTTGTCATACAAAAACTCTAAAACAATGATGAAGTCACTAATTTAATTCGATAATTAATTCTGTAATATCGTCAATCGAACGCAGGCTGCATGCGTAATGTCTTGTTTTGAGAATCAAAGCAACATTGTTGCAAATGATTCTTGTCTGTATGATTTAAATTCTCATAATCATACCACTTGCCGTTCGGATTCGAGGTTCTTCGATTACATTTATTCGACATCGATAAAGTGGAATTAATACTCGTTTTTGGAAGGGACGCCAAATTTGGCATATATGTAATTGTTTGCCATAATAAATTTTCAACAATCTCTACATTTCTTAGAAATAAACATATTTTTATAATTTCGTAATTATAGTATTTCGTAACTATATTATGATAAATATAAATATTGTTTTTTAAAGGTATAAATAATTGCAGAAGCCCTTCATTCTTTTATATTCTGCAATACCTGTCCTGAAGAGGCAGGTGAACTCACAAACCAATAACGGGGGGCCACAGACAAGAGAACGTGCTACTGATCTCTTTTATTAGAGTCTCACTTGCATTAGTACAGCGACTGTGCTACCCTTCAAGTTTAACTATAAATCTCGTAGCCGAAACAAGCGGAATTGCATTAAAAACCAGCATTTGCTCTCAAGATTCCTTACCACCAGTCGTTAAGATACGAATTTAAGGAAGGATAGAAACCAGAGAGTTGGAGTTAATTACTTACCAACTTAAAATGATTAGTTTATTATATATTTTTTTATTATTATTTGGGCGAATGAGTCTACTACGGTTCACCCAAATAATCGGAGCCCACATCTTTTTTTAATGCTTATGTGGGTAGACGAGCTCACAGCTCACCTGGTGCTAAGTGGTTACTGGAGCCCATAGACATTTACAACGTAAATGCGCCACCCACCTTGAAATATAAGTTCTAAGGTCTCAAGTATAGTTACAACGGCTGCCCCACCCTTCAAACCGAAACGTATTACTGCTTCACGGTAGAAATAGGCAGAGTGGTGGTACCCATCCGCGCGAAATCACAAGAGGTCCTACCACCAGTAGAACATTAATCACACTATGAATGATGCCACCAATCCTGAGTCATGAGGTCGAAGCCTCAATTATGTTAATAACGACTGTTCCAAGGATCAAATTGGAATACAATGACATGATTCTTCGCGCAAAATATACGGGAACAAACTAACTCCTTTTTATTCGGTTATAGGGCCAAACCTTAATGGTAACTGCCTCTGGGTCCTACAATAAGCCCTATCACCAGTATAAGGTGGCCCCGCAACAAATATTTTTTAGTGTTAGGCAAGTTTTTTTTTTCATTACTTAGATGTGTGGACGAGCTCACAGCCCACCTGGTGTTTAGTGGTTACTGGAGCCCATAGACATCTACAACGTAAGTGCGCGACACACCTTGAGATATAAGTTCTTAGGTCTCAGTATAGTCACAACGGCTGCCCCACCCTTCAAACCACATTACTGCTTCACGATAGAAATAACTACTCTTAATCTCCTTCTTAGTCTTATCAAAATACTCAATTACGACTTAGGAGGTCACATTATATCCGTATATACTGATAACATCCGAGCAAATGTTATCGTGTTGAGAATGTAATGAATCATATGACTTTTTGTGTAAATTACATAAATTTAATTTAAATAAATTATACTAAATAAAAAAATATTTTATACATGAATTAAATTTAAAAAGTCTTTCATTCAAAATAACAGAGATTAAGCTTACGAATACGAGCGAATATTTTAGTTAAATAATTTACTCTGTTTTGTCTGAGAAAGTTTTCAGAATAAGGTAATTAATAAAACTACACAATTTTACTTCTATTATTTTCAACACCTATTCCGCCTGTCTCTTCTTTCATACCGTTATCTCACTCCTTTAATCTGAAGTAATGAATTTCTTTACGAGTTTAAAACTAAAGATTTTATAACGAATGACTTTAGATATTAGAGCTGTATCTATATTTTTTGTTAAATTAAAATAGTTGCTTTAAAACTTGCTAACGACGTGTCGTTAAAAAAGAAATAAACACTGCAGTTACTGGCGATAGTGACTGGTTACTGTCTCTATATTTATTATATAGAAGTATCTAATGTACATCCTTCTCTTTCTTGTATCAATTCCCATCATTAGAGCAATGAACCATCAGAGCATCAATGTTTACTCTATATGATGTTTCGACTTTCAGGAGTATATACTGTCTGTGAGCGATAGGCAGCGGCTTGGCTCTGCCCCTGGCATTGCTGAAGTCCAGGGGCGACGGTAACCACTTACCATCAGGTGGGCTGTATGCTCGTCTGCCTATAGGGCAATAAAAAAAGGACCTTAATGTTGAGTCCTTTATGGGTGTGATCAGTTAAACACCTCCCAAGTTTTTTCTCCCAGATTAATGTACTCTATATTTTTAATGACGATTAGTTTTTAGGGGTCCGCATCGGATGTAGATGGTATGTGTTAAAAAAACTTAAATGTCCACACATTTGTTTTTCTTACCTAAGCTGATAGCCTTGAGAGGCTATGTCAGCGTAACCTAACCAGTAGGTGAACACACGGGGCTCAATCCTGACGATGTTGCTAACACTAGCCCTAGCAAGAGCAGTGCTTCGCAGAATCTACTACCGGATCGGAAACGCAACCAACTGAGAAGAAAGAAACTCAGTGGACTGTATCTGTGGGTCAATTTGCGTGTGAAGCCCTTCGTCACAAGCGACGAGTTCGACAAGAACGACTAGTGCTGAGGTACCTAAAAGCACCCTTAGTGGATCTGGAGGATTCGAAACGACGTGTTTAGGGCGACGTTGACTGTGTACCATTCAATCCGCAGGATGAGGAATCTGTCCACCGCAGTCATGCGGTTGGTACTCAAATTCAATAAGAAGTCTTACTGATTCGTTGGTTAAAATCTCATCAGTCTTAATCTCATATTTTCATATCCTCTCGGGCCGTTAGCAGTATACGAGTATAATATTATCATAATTGAAATGCATTTTGTTTCAGATGATAAATAAACTTATCGTGTTTAAGGTTCAGAATCCAAGTTCATTTGCTTCACTATGCACATGAGCACCGGTTTCAATAAGTCAGATAATAATTCAGAAAGGACATTGTAAATCTATAAGCGATTCCGGGCATTAGCCATAAATATCTTAGCTGCAATTGAGTGTTTGCAAGCCAGTATCCGTGAATACGCCAAGAGGAATAAATAGTTAATACAAGTTGAATGCGTCGCTCGAATTATATACGGCAATTTCTAAATTGTTTTCCAGACTGTTGCTCATTGAATAATATTATTTAAACTGTAATAATGTAGGTAAATTATAAGGGAATTTTGGTACACAGTCAACATCTCTCGTAGACTTCAATATAACAAAGCCAAGGATAATTTCCAAAAATGTAGTTTGAAAAAGGATATGTTATGGTAGAAACAAAAACACCTTGGAGGACAGTTTGTCTTTGGCTCCGGTGGCACGCGATACGATGGTACAAAGCATTAGGATCATCTGAAACTTTATCTCAGAGACTATTTTAAATTATACGCAATTACGCTTAACAAAAACCAAACCAAATGAACAGAACGACTAAAACTTATTTCACGCCTAATCTAACGTAATGTTAAAACGTTGTAATAAGATCTAAAATTCGCATGGCACATCCAAGGTTGGCGATACATCAAATCGGCATGAGTGCAGCCGGTCGTTGACCTCGCCGGTCGTGGGAGCGACGGAGTTTTTGCAACTGAACTCACCAGGCCCGTCAGGTGCCCTGCATCAGAATTCTGTTAACAGATCCTGCAGGAACAACGGTCTTATTGTCTTTGTGTTTTTATTAGAGACAAGTCACACGCAACCGTTTGATCTAAACCCTATACTATGGTATAGGGAATTCTAGCTACATAGGTACATATACCTAAACCATTAGACCATTAAGCACATAGACAAAGGCCAAACTTGATCATCGTTGAAATTGAACCTACGACCTTGAACCCAACAATCAAAACCCTAACAACTTCTCCACCGAGTTAGCCACATTAAAATCCACACTACACTATCTTTTATTATCATATTCCAGAAGATTCATATACACATATCGAGCGAAAGGTTATTATTTCGTTTAAGCCATATTTCACTTAATACGCGACTTTTGTCTTTGTAATTAAAGATCCGTTTTATTTGGTATGTACTAGCCGTACTCACCCGCTTCGCTGGGCATTTAAAATTAACTTTATTATTTATTATCATTTTTATTAGGGAGTCCAACACTCATATAAATATTAGCCTATCAATTAAGTACATGTATTTTCTACATGGATACCAAGTTTTGAAGTCAATCGGATGCATGGTTCGGTAGTTGTATCGGAACATCCGTAAAAACCACTGTACGTTTATCTATTAGTATGAGTATCAACAATTCGATGTTCTTAATTGAACTTCAATTATGTTTACCTCATTCAAATTACCTGAAGAAGTTTTTTGTTATGATATTTTTTCTATAATTTAAATTTTATATGGCTCTCCTGTAATGTTGCGAAAATGTCTCTTAAGCTAATTAACCTTTCACCCATCTATCTACTTATATATATACCTATATATATAAAAATGATTTGCTGTTCGTTAGTCTCACTAAAACTCGAGAACGGCTGGACCGATTTGGCTAATTTTGGTCTTGAATTACTTGTGGAAGTCCAGAGAAGGCTTAAAAGGTGGATAAATATGAAAATGCTCGGAATCAAATAAAAATAACAATTTTGTTTTCTCTTTGATGTGTCCCCCTTCGGACAGATTCCTTTTGTTTATTTTAAGTTTATTTTATACAAAAGTTTAGGTCTTTTATTTATCGATTAAAGCACTACGAAGTCTGCCGGGTTAGCTAGGCGATATATAGATAAAAGATATAGAACAAGAAATCAAGTAATTTGTACTAATAGCATAATCT
Organism: Bombyx mori; assembly: GCF_030269925.1. NCBI lineage: Eukaryota > Metazoa > Arthropoda > Insecta > Lepidoptera > Bombycidae > Bombyx > Bombyx mori. The sequence goes on from NC_085111.1 coordinate 15,719,565, forward strand.
AAACCTTGTACCTAATTGCCGTCAGATATATACATTTGGGCATATTATGTGTTCGATTGGTTGACTGAATTAAAGCTTTTTTCCAAGTTGTTGGTGTAAGCTTTTCTGACATAATATCATTAACGTATAATTTGGTCGCTTTGTTGGTCCATACCAGGACAGTCCAGGCTGGAAATGTTTAACGAGCCAAAGTAATTACAACATTAACCGGCGGGCGACATTAACCAAATCTTATCAGTCGTGAAATAAAGGTAATATAACGCGGAGAAATTTAGTAAAAACTGCGATTATTCTCAGAGATTATTCTTAATATTGCGACAAAATTTGTAATTAAGTTCTACGGGCCTCGCAAATATGGATAGCGGGCCAATTGTGGCTTGGAGGCCTGACCAACTGACCACAAGATCCGAGTTCGATACCGGACGCAATCAATGCTTTTGTTGAAAGTATTTGTAATGTATGGTTTGGACGTCCTTGTCTTTGCCTATGTGCGTATCTGATACCCATAACACATTTTTTTTAATTGCTTAGATGGATGGACAATCTCACGGCCCACCTGGTGTTAAATGGCTACCGGAACCCATAGACATCTACAACGTAAGTGCCACCACCCACCTTGAGATATGAGTTCTAAGGTCTCAGTATAGTTACAACGGCTGCCTCACCCTTCAAATCGAACCGCATTACTATTTCACGGCAGAAATAGGCAGGGTGGTGGTACCTACCCGCGCGAACTCACAAGACGTCCTACCACCAGGAATTACGCAAATTATAATTTTGCGGGTTTGATTTTTATTAGACGATGTTATTCCTTCACCGTGAAAGTAAATCGTGAACATTTGTCAAGTACGTATTTCATTAGAAAATTTGGTACCCGCTAGCGGGATTCGAACACCGGTGTATCGCTCGATACGAATGCACCGGACGTCTTATCCTATAGGGTAAGACGACTTCAAAAGACACAAAAGAGTCTTCAAAAACAAACGAGACACTCATGATTATCCAATGTGGGACGTTTGTAAAATAGAACAGCGGGAATATTTTTCGTTAATAGATTAAATCCTTAAGCAATAATGAAGCTATGAACAAATTTCTGTTTACTGTTTATCGTGAGCTCGAGCAGTGACCACATTCTTCAGATTGATTTGTACATATTTTTTTAATTGGACTACCCGCAGCAATGTTTTTATTACTATAAATGAGCAGATAAGCAATAAGGTAAATATTTCCAATATTAGTTCGAAGTTTTTTTTATTGCTTAAATAGGTGGACGAGCTTACAGTCCACCTGGTGTTAAGTGGTTACTGGGGCCCACAGATATCTACAACGTAAATGCGCCACCCACCTTGAGATATAAGTTCTATGGTCTCAGTATAGTTACAACGGCTGCCCCGCCCTTCAAACCGAAACGCATTACTGCTTCACGGCAGTAATAGGCAGGATGGTGGTACCTACCCGTGCGGACTCACAAGAGGTCCTACCACCAGTAAAGTCTCTATTGTATTGTATAAAGAATATCCAAGCCTTCGAATCGGAACGGATGACTGCTTTTGAGTAGAAATAGGTGCTGGCTACCCGTGGGGAATCACGAGTTAACGAGTTAATGCGGAATCATTAAATTTCTAACTACTTACTAAATATAATTAAATTTAATCTTGTACCGCATTAATTTATCGATTCATTGGCAGTTAGTATTGCTTGTTCATTTCAGTAAATCAGCTGGATAAACTAGATATTTTGTTATTACGATACCGGCTCTGGTTGCGCGAAAGTTGATTAAGTTATCGTCGCGACGGAGACTCGCGGGAATGTGTTTTCTAATGAGAAAACGTATACGCCCGCTTCTCTACGGAACTTCTTCGTGTTTCTAGTTTAAGTTAGTTTGAAATGCGCTTCCGAAAAACTTTCTTAAGCATAGAGGGAACTTCTATTTTTCAATTAGCACTATTTTTTTTAATGGAAGTAACATTCAATGGAAGTCGTTCTAAAAATATGTAATGAATGATTGAATGTCAATCTGTCATATGACAATTTATAGTTGCTTAAATAATTTTTGTTGTTTTATAATGGTATTTACGGTGTTTAAATAAGAAAAGACGAAATTGCGTTTCTTCTAAACAACAAGAAACAACATTTAATGCCCTTTCTTCAATAATTCTATAACACACATTTCACAACGTCCATTAACCGAAAAATTATTTAAGCAACTATAAATTGTCATATGACAGATTGACATTCAATCATTCATTACAAATATATAACAATACCCATATAACATAAGAAAAATAATATCCCTCGGGAATTGTATTTATTTTCTGCATGAGAGGTGTCATAAGTTGTTTTATGATCCGTGCAAGTTCACCAGACACCTAAAGGACTAACCTTTATCCGAGCCTCCAATTTATTCGAGCTCTTATGATCCGAGCCTCACGAGGTGTCCGCGCCAAGGAGGCGCGCTGGAAGTATACCGCGGGCCTAAGGATGCTTTTAAGGCCCTACCCACTAAAAGATTCCTCTTGCACTCTCTCACCCGACATCCTATCTCCACCAGGGGTTATAGAACCTGGGCGGAGTAGGGGACCGATGGGACACCCAACCGATGGGTCGTCGAACATACCTGCCTATATCTGCTGCGAAGCAGTAAAGTGTTCCGATTCGACGGGTAGGACAGCCATTTTCTTATTTTATTGCTTTTATGGCTGGACGAGCTCACGGCCCACCTGATGTTAAGTGATTACCGGAGCCCATAGACATCTACAACGCAAATACCGCCACCCACCTTGAGACATGAGTTATAAGGTTACTAATTTTTATTTACAATTAAAATAATAATATTGATAGCCTCGACTGGCCTCGAGGTCTGATATACAGGGTGACCCTAATAGACGTTCCAGTCTACTCCAATTATTTTATTTCAAACTGTATCTTTGAACACAAATTACAATGCGTGTGACTGTATTTAATATTTTTTTTATTTTTAAATATTAATTATGGGTCTAAAAATACTGCTTGTTTTAATGTGCAAAGTTTTTTTTAATGAGTAAACTAATCTTGAACCACAAAAATTTTCTATCAACACAATCCTGTCTAGTGCCGCCGCGAAATGTTCGGGCTTGGAGACTAAGAGTATCGTTGTGAGATTTCGATCCTGTCTTCAGGCAGATAACAGCATCCGTGCTCCAGTGTCTATGAACTATGGTAGCCCCTTAATATCAAATGGGTCGTCTTGTTTAGACCTAATCTGTGAGACATGTAAAAATCTGTAAAAAGACCAAGACCTGTAAAAATGTGTACGAATTATTATTTTTCCGTTCGTTTTAATCTCGTGGTTATTTAATTAAATTTTATAATTACCGAAATTTGGAATAGGCACTTTAAACTTTTGATTAATTGTATCTACGACTCGTGAAAATATGAAACAATTATAAAGTTTACAGATTAGATTCATACAGAATTTTGTTAGTAAATTTTGTGAATAGCTTGGATTTTTATAATACTAAAATGATATTTTATGCACAATTATTAATTAAGAAAGAATGTAGTTCGTTATATTTTCCCTCGGGATAAGTTGTTTCTATTACTCTCGTCCTAACAAGCTGTTTGATTTTCAGATCCATTGGAACGATTTTTTTTTTTAATTAGATCGCTCAACGAACTCACGACCCTTTCGATGCAAAGTGTTTACTGTAGCCCATCGACAACACAATGTGGAATGGCTCTCTTACCATTCACCGGTATGCGTGACTGCTTCGCGGCAGATATAGGCGGGACGGTACCTACCTTTTACAGATAGTAGGTACGACGATCAAATTCATTTACGATAGTTTACTGATAGCAAGGTCGAGATGCCTTACTATGAGTAAATCACGAATCAGAACAAACACACACACACACACAAACACACACACACGCGCGCACGCACACGCGCACGCACACACACGTCCACACGCACGCACACGCACACACACACACACACACACACACACACACTCAAACACACACGCTCACTCACACGCACAAACACACACACATACGCTCACTCACACACACAAACGCACAGGCACGCACACGCACCCACAAGTTTTTTTTATTGCCCTTGTAGACAGACGAGCATACGGCCCACCTAATGGTGAGTGGTTACCGTGCCCATGGACTTCAGCAATGTCAAGCGCAGAGCCAAGCCACTGCCTACCGCTAGCAGGTGACCTACTACAGATTAAAGAGTTTTTATAGAATTACATGAAAATACTCACTTTTCCTATGATAACTAAAGCGATTTTTGTAGTTAAACCCTACATTTATTACGGAGCACATTTATGTTTATACAATAGCCAAAACTAAGGTAAGCGATTATCGCAAAAAAACAAACGCGTGAAATCGCAGTCTAGTCTAAAATACAATACGCCGAAGTGATGAAACTCGACAAGAATTCAAATTAAATATTCTAAAATCTTTTTCTGGCATTTCCGTTGCTGATTCTCGTCTTACTTTATTCTTTCATTAGCATATCGAAATGAAAATAGTATCAAGGCCACGGACGATTTAGAATTTTGCGTAAAACCGAATGACTTCATTTATTGATATTTAATGCTAATAGTTGATATAATATGATTTTTAAGAATTCAATTTATGTTTATTGAAAGATTTTAAAAGGTGGTCACTTTTTAATCAATGTTTTATCGAATTTCGAAATAATCAAAACAAATTCAATTCATATTAAATGACTTAAAGATATACTTGTTGAATTTCAAAAAATGTGATCCCTAAAAAGGGTTTCAAAAAAAAAGCCACAATCAAGCCTAAGAAGAATCAAAAGATCAAACTCATCGAACTTTTTTTTGTTTTAAATCAGGCATAATTTCGTAACATTTAGTACATTTACATTTAAAATTTTATTATCTTACAAGAGAATTAATAAAATTAGATGAATTAGAGCGATCACCTCATACCCACATCACAGTAGTATCACGTCATATTAATTTTTGATTTTACCGCATAAAGGTCCCTTGATTGTTTTCCTAAGCCTTTTAAAGGTTATGATTAAACATTTTGAGAGAGTTACTTGTAGTTAGTTACACACTCGTTCCGTCGGCAAAACAAGCCTGTGTTTGTTCTTAGTATTGAAATTGTGCAAATCAAAAACTCTAGGGAATTCGCCAATATTTTTAGAAGATACATCAATTCTGAATTCTATTGGGACGCTAAGGTTACAATTTTTATCGGCAACGCAAATACTTAAACTCTTATAATCAATATACATATTAATATTAATCACATTCATATATCACATGTTTCAAAATATATTATGTGATTAATATTTCGATGATTTTGGTATAAAAAAAAGTGTGTGTGTCCGCTCCGACGCACGACTGGAGTTTACTGGATATAAAAAATTAAACGAAACAATACGAGAAATAGTTCTATATTACGACAACACGATACACTACAGATTATTAACAAATTAACGAGACACAAAACAAACGACTAACAAATATATGAAAATACAATAATGAGAGAAACGCGCGATCACTACGAGGCTTTGTGGCGGACTGCCGGCGCAGCAGCCCGGCGTCACCTGCGATAACGCGGCCGCGCGTTGGCTCCTGATTGGCGCGCGCACGCATCACGCAATCAGGAGCCAATCAGGCGCATAACGCATTTCGTGTGACATGCTAGTACGATTTTGGTCCCCATAATTTTCATACCCCGGGCCTATATATGTAAATCGATTCTTAAGGAGTAAACTCCAATAATGAGAGAAACGCGCGATCAGTACGAGGCTTTGTGGCGGACTGCCGGCGCAGCAGCCCGGCGTCACCTGCGATAACGCGGCCGCGCGTTGGCTCCTGATTGGCGCGCGCACGCATCACGCAATCAGGAGCCAATCAGGCGCATAACGCATTTCGTGTGACATGCTAGTACGATTTTGGTCCCCATAATTTTCATACCCCGGGCCTATATATGTAAATCGATTCTAAAGGAGTAAACTCCAAAAGTATCGTTTCCTACAATCGGGACTACCTATATGATTGCTTGACGACAGCAATGGACAAGACGGTGATTCCAGCATGTGTTGGCTGACAGCAATATGTCTTTTAGATAGGAATTTAAATGGAAGTTAAATAGGAGAAGAAGGTGGAGGAAACTACTACCATGTATAGGCTATGGCTATTCTAGACACGTGACAAATAGGATCTTTTGGCATACATTTTGCGGTATTCGTAATATCGAATCTTAAAATAATTCACATTCAATAAAAACCCTGCAGATTAAGTATGTATTTCTATTAAAACGTGTGATGCGTTCTAGTTTGAAGGGTGGAATAAGCTTTAAATAATACTTATAAATTTTTTACCTCAAGTCTCAAGGTGGACGATGGTATTAACACCTCGGACCCTCTATAAGTCCAGGGCATAAAAATTCGTTCCTTGCCTTTGAAGTAGGATAAAAGTAATTGAGTGCCACGAAAATTTTCGTGCATTTTCCCAAGTATTTCTCACCCACGGGGCACTTTCCTAAGTGACAGAATTTAGAGAGTACTCCGACGTACTCGTATTGCTTGTCGTCTTACTGCCACTAACTTTTAACTTTAGGTCGGACTTCTCTCGACGCTTGGGGAATATGAACTGATGTATTTTCGTACCCATACCGGTAAATGTATACATATTTATTTGATTTTCTTTAAAGCTTTGTTAATTAATAAACACGTTTTAAATGATGACATAAAAGTATGTTTTTTTTTTATTGCTTTGATGGGTGGCTGAACTCACAGCCCACGTGGTGTTAAGTGGTTACTGAAGCCCATAGACAACGTACATGCGCCACCCACCTTGAGATATAAGTTCTAAGGTCTCAGTATAGTTACAATGGCCACCCCACCGTTCAAACCAAAACGCATTACTGCTTCACGGCAGAAATACCTGGGGTGGTCCCTACCCGCGCCGACTCACAAGAGGTCCTACCAGTAAAAATGTTATTACAAGGCTGAATTTATTGAAAAATCTATAGAATTAATTACTAATCCATATTATCAGCCCTTTGAGTTTCTTGCCGGATCTTCTCAGTGGGTCGCGATTTCGTCCTGTAAGTAGATTCCTTCGCATAGCCCTTGAGCTGTCAGATCTATTTCGAAGATAATCGGGCAGTTTTAGCAAATTCCACTCCTCCTGGGCAAGCCCGTGCTCGCCCGCATACCGTGGAGACGCTGTAAAGGTCTCCGGGCCACCAGTTATCCTTCCGACATAAAAAAAACATTGAATCTGCTGATTTCTTTATACTGTGCTTTCTTTCATTTACCGATAATCACAGGAGATCATAGCTTTACCGGTAAATAATAAAAAACATGACTCGTTTCAAAATGGTCACGGATTGTGGTATACATTGTCGTGTTATAACGGTCATGAACCATCATTTACAGTTTATTGCAAAGCACCGGTGCCACTTCCGGAAATGCTGACTCATTAGTTCATCTTTATGATCATTATTCGTGAATTGCATCTGTTTATGGTCAATTATAATATTATTCGCTCGATTTCGCAGTCGATGCTTGATGTTGTTAAGCTCGTTAATAAAATATCACTTATACGGTAGTTAGTAGAGGGTAATTGAAATTCCAACGAACAACACATTCGTTCTTTGAGCGTCGATTCTGACGTATTAGACGAGCCGGAAATTATAGAATTATCTATATATTAATACGTGAAGCAAAAACTTTATACCCCTTTTTACGCAAATTGCTCGGACGGAGGAGTATAAAATTTCCCACACTTATAGAGAATATAGAGAAAGAGTGCAGAATGCTAATATTTTTTAAAAATTATGCATTAATAATACGTTAATTTAATAATAAAAAACATTACACATACTACCATGTGTTTGACACACACACACACATATATAAATACCCTTTATTTACTGTCAAACTTTTGTCACTGCATTAAAGTCTGTGGTCAAAATGAAAATAGATTAATATTGTTTATCTTTGTTAATATTTTTCTATAGTGTAGTCTTGGCGGAATCTGTTATTAAAGAAGTATGATAGTCTGTGACAATAGAACCTTAATAATGTTCAAAGTTATGAATAATTTCAATTAATTATAGGTAGTAGAATTTCGACTACAGAGGGACCACTAGTATTATATATAAATATTAATACGTGCAGCAAAAACTTTGTATCCCTTTTTACGAAAATTGCGCGGACGGAGGAGTATGAAATTTTGTACACTTATAGAGAATATAGAGAAGAAGTGCACAATGCTAATATTTTTTTGAAATAATGCATAAAAGATACATTAAATCGATAAAGAAAACATTACACACACTACATACCATGTATTTGACGCACACACCCATGATACTATTTATTGTCAAACTTTTGTTCTTGACGTCTGTTATCAAATTGAAAATAGATTAAATATTGTTTGTCTTTGTTAATATTTTTTATAGTGTAGTCTTGGCGAAATTTGTGATTATAGAAGTATAAAATACAATCATAATAGTGTACAAACTTACAATTCCAATTAATTATAGTCGAATTTTTGACTACTGCGTGATCACTAGTTAAAATAAAATATGCAAGACTGGAATCGTAAATTTTATGTTAATTGTCTATCGCGAAAAATGTAAAAAGTATCAATAATATACATATATATATTTTGTTAATCAACATTGTATGTTTTATAAGGTGACGTTATTAAGTTCAAATGTTATTTTAGTTCCTTTGTATGCGCTTTAAGGCGGCTGAATGAAATGAAAATGTGAACAGTAAAATACATTATTCAAATATTTTGTATTTTAATCTTGTGTATTGCAAATCCTTAAATTTAACCCTGTACAGCTATAAAGGTTTTTGCTTATTAGATCACGGTCAGAGATGTCTCACGGAGTATTTTATGTTTCAGGAAAATCTAAGAACCAAAATCAGATTAGGATGTACTTGGTCTGAAATCAAGCCGTATGATTGATGAGCTTTTGACAACATTGAATTGAGAATAAATTAAAAATCACGTTGGACAAACTGATTAAGCATTGTTTGGTAATCAATGTTGAATTTTTATTTTACTTTTTATTGCTTAGGTCGGTGGACGAGCTCACACCCCACCTGGTGTTAAGTGGTTACCGAAGCCCATAGACATCTACAACATAAATGCCGTCACCCTCCTTGAGATATGAGTTCTAAGGTTTTAAAATACTTACAACGGCTGCCCCGCCCTTCAAACCGAAACGCATTACTGTTTCACGGCAGAAATAGGCAGGGTGGTGGTACCTACCTGTGCGGAGTCACAAGAGGTCTAGGCTACCACCAGTAATAACTTATGATTTACATTTTTGTTAGTTTAAAACTTTTCCGATATTTCCTTCTTGTAAAAAAAAGGAATCCCGAAATGCTTCAAAATTGACATGCAATTAAAAACAAAGTTCAAACCGAGCAGTCAACAATTAAAAACAAAGATAAGTTTAAAATTATAATTCCGAATTTAAACCGTAAAAACGTCAACAATATATCGCACATACGGTGCTTGCTATAAAGTCCCTTATGCAATTTTTGTTAAAACTAAACTGAGTATGAGAAAATACATTTTTTAATAGTTATCACTATGTTTGTCACATATGTTTACTTTTACTGATGAAGTTTAAAGTTTTCGTTTAAATATTATCGTTTTTATTACTTTATTTTTTTTTTTTTTTATGATTGAAAGTTTACTGGTGGCCCGAAGGCCTTTCCAGTTTCACCAGGACAGGTGGGCGAGCAAAGGCTCAGCCAAGAGGGGTGGGATTTGCTAACAACTGCCCGAGCGCCTCCGAAGGAGACCTAACAACTCAAGAGCAATTGTTTCGCGAATGAATCTACTACCGGATCGGAATCGCGACCCGCTGAGAAGATCCGGCGAGAAACTCAGCGGGCTGATGCATGGGTTAGGTTGCACGTCGACCTCTTTGTCGAGTTCGACGAGTACGGTTACCGGGGTCCCTAAGCCTGCCCCTAGTATTAGAGCTGAAGGCATCTAATGCAAAGGTTATTGGATCTGATGGATCCGTAAGGACGTGTCTAGGGCGTCGACGGTGACTGGCTCCTGCATGATCAGGATTCGGGGAGTAGTCAGCGGCGGCAACGATAAGGCGATTATCATGACGCATAGCCTTATCGAAGTATCGTTCCGACGCTGACTTCATGTATTTCCGAATTGATTCGAGGCCCAGGTCGTCGTGTAGGTCAACGTTCCTCACGAACCACGGAGCCCCGACAGCTAACCTGCAAAAGCGGGATTGTAGGGATTGGAGGGTGTCTATGTGTGTGCGGGCCGCGTGAGCGAACACCACACTCGCGTAAGTCATGACGGGCCTTATGCAAGTTTTGTAAAGTGTCACCTTGTTCCGAAGGGACATTTTACTCCGCTTACAGATCATGGGGTAGAGTCTACCGAGAATAAACGCGGCACGGTCACGGACTGATTTTATATGCGGGCGGAATGTCATCGATGCATCCAGGGTAACGCCCAGGTACTTGACCTTCCTGGCCCAGGGTATGGGTTGTCTAAAGAGAGTAATCGGGGGTGTGAGATTCCTCCTCCTAATCCGGGAGGAAATCCGTGTGGAGCTTCCCCTCTGAAATAGCACCGCAGTACTTTTCGCTGGGTTGATGTCTATGCGCCATTTTCGGAACCACTGTCCTAGGGCTAGGGCTGCGCTCTGAAGCTTCTTCGCGATTAGGGACTTATTTCTACTAGAATAGTAAACAGTCGTGTCGTCGGCGAATAAAGCTAAATGGGTCGGCGGCGATCGGGGAATATCGTTGACGAATAAGCTAAATAGGAGGGGTGAGAGGACAGAGCCTTGCGGGACTCCAGCTGTGAGAGGTCGTGGGGAGGAGCGGGTTCCCTCGACTCGATATCGAAAAGAGCGGTTCGACAAGAAGTCCCGTATGATGAGCACGAGACTATCCGGCACGCCCATGTTGAATAGTTTGAAAATCAAACCATTGTGCCAGACTTTGTCGAACGCTTTTGCGACGTCGAAGAAGAGAGCTCCCGTGTATAACGGTTTTGGTCGATTAAGCCCCACAAGAATGTGCTCCGTGAGGCGGTGCACCTGTTGAACGCATGAGTGATTTGTACGGAATCCGAATTGTTCATCGATAAGAATGCCCTTGGATGAGACGAAGTCTCTGAGGCGTTTGTAGAGCAGACGCTCATACAGTTTGCCTAGAGACATGAGGAGGCTAATCGGGCGGTAGCTCGTCGGATGATTTTTTGGTTTACCGGGTTTATGTATGCCGATAACGTCCGCTTCTTTCCACACCGCGGGAAAGATACAGTTCGCCATAGCGGCATTGAAAATAGATGCCAACATCACGATGAGTTGGACGGGTAGAAGTTTAATAACGCGGTTGGATATACCGTCGGAACCGGGAGCCTTGCGAGGACGTAGGTCTTTGATCAAGTCTTTAACTTCCATCGGGGTGACGGGTGGTAACGCATCAGAGGGTGGCAAGGAGGCTCTGCGTTCTACCTCACTGTCTACTAATTCTACATGAACAGGGTCCACGGATTGAGTGCTGGGCGTGCACTGGGTTTGCAATGTATCGGCCAGCAGCTCTGCTTTTTCGTCATCATCGAACGCCGCGAGTCGGCCTGAGGGGCCTACGAGGGGGGGCATAGTTACTACCGTATCCGATTTGAGAGTACGAGCTAAACGGTAGTAAGACCTTTGAGAGGGCGCGAGTCCTTCTAAGAAATCAGACCATCTGGCATCTCGGACTTCGGTGATGCGAGACTTTACGTCGCGTTGTAGGGCACGCATTCGAATACGATTTTCCGCGGTAGGATACCTATCGTACGCACGGATCGAGGCGTTCTTAGCTCTAAGGAGTTCCCTAATATCGTCGGGCAATTTGAAGCGGTGAAGGAAGTCCTCCGCTACAACTTGCTTCGATGACCTATCTAATGTCGAGGTGATGTGTGACGTTACGATGTCTATGGCTTCAGCGGTATCCTGAGGAGACGGGATAGAGTCCGGACTAAACGGAAGCGATGGTGGATCAGATTCAGCCAGGCTGATGCCCAGCGTGTGCCAATCCACCACAGTCCTCGTGACGGGAACGGAATCGGGAGCGCGACCGAGCTTCATAACGACGGGACGGTGGTCTGAATCTAACTCTGAAACTACTTCGATCGAGTGTAAGCGCAGAGTTACGTTTTTTAATAACGCTATGTCGAGTATATCCGGGCGATGCGCGATATTTAGCGGGTAGTGAGTCGGGGTTAGCGGAGCGACGATATCGAAGGCGAGATCATCGACTAACGCGTCAAGCCGCCTGCCATTCGGGGTTGTGGTGTGTGAGTTCCACCTGATGTGTTTACAATTTAGGTCGCCCGCCAGAATGACAGAGCTCCCCATACCGAGCAGCGCCTCGATATCACTGCTTAGAACGATCTTATCCGGTGGAAGATAAACGGACGCGATAACGATCGGCGCGTGTCCCGTCAGTGAGATTCGGCACACTGATGCTTCGATATTAGCGAGCGCGGGAGGATCGAGCGGGACGCAATGCAGGGCTCTTCTATAGTAAATGACGGTACCACCACCACGGGCAGAGAGCCTGTCGTTCCTGACCATGTTATAGTTCGCGATTTTAGGGTCACGGCGCGCGGGCTTAAGTAGGGTCTCCTGCACTAAAAAGATATCAATTTGGTGGTCACGCAAAAAGTCAGAAACCTGATCACGTTGATTTGCGAGACCGTAAGCGTTAAAAAATCCTATCGTTACGGATAGGGGCTTTATTCTACTTATATACGCCATTGATTACCGGCGGAGTGAGGGGAGGACGTACGTATTTAATGACGCGTATACGTCGGCGTATTCCTGCACAACGGCGATAAAGTGTTGTGCAGTGGAGGCAGCGCGAATGGCGTCGCCCAAAGCGTTAACGCGCTCAAAGTTGATCGACTGAAAGAAGTCGATCGCTAAAGCGAGATTGTCGGACGCGGTCGGAGGGCAAGTCGCGGGAGAGGGACGAGTCGCGGGGGCGGGACGAATCGCGGAGGAGGGAGTTGTAGCCGTGTTCGTGTACGGCAGCGGTTTTGCCCAGGCCGAGACACTGGGCACCGCCGCCGGAACGAACGCTGGCTTAGCCTGCGACGCAGAGGGTGCCGAGGCTTTGATGTCTGGGCCGGAAGCTCGGAGGCGGTTTTGGCGGGCGACGCGGCGATTTATTTTAGGGGCTCGGGGGCAACCACGGTAATTCGCGGGGTGACCCTGTGTTCGACACAGGACGCAGCTAGGCGGTTCCGTCGCGGTTTTTTGGTCGCGAGCGCAGAGGGCCGTGGCGTGATCGCCCAAACACTTAACACATCGGGGGCGCGCGTGACAGTTACGGGAAGAGTGCCCGTACAATTGACAGTTATGGCACTGGCTAGGAGTGCCTTTTTTATGGGGGGCTTCGACAGCGATACCAGAGAGCCTACAGACGGTCTGTGTGTTAAAGATTTTCTTACCCTCGGGGGTAGGCTGGAGAGCGACTAGAACCATATTATATGGCTCCCTACCGCGACCGGTGTGCATACGGTGCACAGAATTCACTGGTAGGCTTTGTTCTAACAGGTCGGCTTTTACGAGCTCTACATCTAACTCTTTAGGGATTCCGCGTATTACAACGCGGAGTTCGCGCTCCTCCTGGAGCGTATACGTATGGAAACTTATACGCTCCTTACGGAGGTAAGAAGAGAGGGCCCTATGGTCGTCGGGTGTTTGAACCTTAATTTGAATGCCGTTCGCGAGGTTACGGGCATTCGTGAAATTTATATTTTTGGCCTTAAGGGCCAGGCAAACTCGATCCCAAGCTGCCTTCTCCTGAAGGATAACCGGGGGAGGGGTCTGGGTTTTATTTTGTGCCACCGGACGCGGCGACGGAGTGGCACGGGCTGGGGGCGCAACGGGAGTCTGAGGGCGGGGGCGCGACGCGTTCACGGCTTTGCTAATTTTAGCGGCCGCGGGAGCTCGAGACTCCGCGGCACGCTTCTTACCCTTCTGTACCAGGGTGAATCCATCCGTCGATGAGGCGGGGGCGAGGTCGACCTCCATGTCCGAGTCAGAGTCGGAGCACGAGGAGGCGGGTGCAGGCGACCTACGAGCAAGTGTAGGTGTTTTAGAGGGCGCGACGGAGGCCGCGGATGATCGCTCAGCTGAAACGATGGTCACGGCGGACGACGCAGCAGCTTTTCTCGCCAGTATAGGCGACACGGGAGCGGCAGGCACGACAGAGGCTGCGGTGCTCAATGCAGAAGCTCTGCACGCAGGTACAGGCGACGCAGGAGCAGCGAGCGCGGCGGAGTCCTCGAGAGGGCTCGCAGTGTGATTGGCCTTGAAGGCCAAAAACTCCGAGGCGAGCTGTGGGTGGCGAAGTCGGAGGAATTCCGCGAATACAGCGTCCATGATCGCTGAGTACCCAGGTGGGGCGGCCCCGGGTCTTGAAAACACTCGCCTTGCGGCGAGGCCCCAACTTCTCGGACCTGAGCGGTTCTATTGAACACAGGTGGCAATGCGGCGCGATTACTACAGGACAAAGAAAAAGCACAACAAAACAGAAATTACGAAAAGAAACAAAACAAATAAATACTTGCAGGAAACCACTTTGTCGGCAGATGTACCACGAACACAGAAACAACAAAAGGAAACAAAACAAATAAAAACTTCCAGAAAGAGCACTTAGTCGGCAGATGTACCACAAACACAGGCCGCGCGAACAATGGCCGGGCTAACAAAAGCCGGGCGAACAAAGACCGGGCGATCGAGTGGACGATGAGCACGTCCGCACGTGACGGGTGCCTCTATCGGGATTATTACTTTAGTCTAGCAGAACTATATATGATAAGATGTTGAGTTTTCCAACGTTTCTCTTAAAAATTAGATAATTTGCATAAGAGACGTTATCGCACCGTATGTGCGATATGTTATTATATTTAAATAAGAACAAATAGACGACGAGACGAGACCAGCGGAGAATTCTAAACATCATCCCGTAAACAAGGAGACGCATATGCACATTCTGGGTACATACTATGAATGATGAAACAGTTGGGTTTCGTTTGATTTTCCTGCACCTGTTTCAACACATTTCCTGATATGGGTGGTACATTGGTATGTGTTTATTCAGATCAATATCCAAGGTATTGTTCACAAGTTGTTTTGCGCGGAAAGTTTTTACGATAAAGCTACGAAATTTATCCGAATGACCTAGTGGTGTATTAAGTAGTGGTTTCAATTCTCGCTTCAAGCAAAAATTCAAGTGACGGACAACTCTGTTTGTTCTGTTTTGGATATTCATTAATAAAACGTTTATGAGAATTGTAAGGGATAGCTTTCACAGAAACCAACATATTTGACAGGTGCCTGAATCTGACTAGCGAAATTTGCAAGATAAGTTTGGATATATACAAGAATACCGGGTGTATTTAAAAAAACAGGTGTACAACTACCCACCGGGGACTTCAGGGTGGCGTCGTCGGCGGGAGGAGTAGATGAGGGAAGAAGAAGGAAGAGGACAGCGCACTTGGGGATGGATCCACCTAATAAGTATGGTTTTTAAAACCTTTTATCATCACCTTCATCAAACCATCAAGCCACTACCATTGTATCAATTACATCATCTATCTATCATCTTACCATCCACCATCATCAGACCACAACATCGTCGCCTCATTCGTTGCCTTCCAGCAGAAACATCACCTCTGCCTATACAAGCAGGGAATCCAAGCCCAGGCAGAACGGATTACCCCGAGGCCCGATCCGTGCCTCCGTAAGGAAACACGAGGACCCAACGACGTATACCGAATCATGACACTTGCTCAATGGAAGATTTTCCCTTTGTCGTTATCCCAAAGAATGTATGCCGCTCTCTATTTTTCATAGTACACGGAATCCTAGTTTTACATCGGTCCGTGTGTGACTTTGTTCCCAATTTTTTATTAACACGTTGACAGCCACATAGGTCACCGGTGCCCTACGCAGCGCACTAAAGTAATAATGAAGATTTCTCTCTTCGATCTACATACTAAAGTGCCGGAATGTCTAGTAGACTCTGGGAATGACGAATCCGCAGATACTAAGAATAAATATATATTTTTAAACGACCTAAAAGTCTAAAACATACATTAACAAACAAAAGAAAGCAAAATTAGGTAATCCAGGCGCTTGGTAACAGAAATCGACGTAATTACTCAACGCACCGCGTAGGGCACCGGTGACCCACACGGCAGTCCAATGGTTAACGTACACAAATATCATATTTTACAACTGGACGGGATAGATAAAAAAACAGTCATGCGACCCGGATGGTCAATACAATATAATCAAGAATTCATCCTTCGTTTCCACTAGCCCCGGTCACGCCTTATGGAAATATGGAAGACCTATTTTCAGAAAGGAACGTCCTTCAGATGGCACTTTGACGTTACGATTTTTCTATTATAGAAAGCGCATTAGGTCGTTTTATTTATTTATTATTGTTTAGATTAGTGGACGAGCTCACGTCCCACCTGTTGTTAAGTGGTTACCGGAACCCATAGACATTTACAACGTAAATACCCACCTCGTGATACAAGTTGTAAGGTCTCAGTTTTAACAGTACAACGGCTGCCCCACCGTTAATCTATACTAATATATAAATGTACAGTGGTTTTTACGGATGTTCCGTTATAACTACTGAACCATGCATCCGATCGACTTGAAACTTGGTATTCATGTAGAAAATACATATACTTAATGGATAGGCTAATATTTATATGAGTGTTGAACTCCCCACACTAGTTGCGGGGGCGTTGATGATGAGAATCTTTGTGGGGATGAGAAATAATAATGTTAATTTTATATGCCCAGCGAAGCGGACGGGTACAGCTAGGTCTATATAATATAGACTTAAGTGAGTAATTAAATTTTAATCGAACGCTAACTTAACTAGTGTATCCTGTTTTGGCGGCTTAGCGTGTTCGCTTGTAAGGCTAACGACCATCAAATTAATAATTATCCGTTTTTATGACGTGGTCGAGATGTTGCTGAAATAACGCTTAATGCAATGCAATCAAGCCTCAAGTGTCGAAGACTTCGGTTAATACTAGAACTGATATGAAAAATCGTTGTCGGCTATTATTAATCGGCTTAATTAAGTGTGAGCTTAATGGAATTTAACTTGAAACGTAATGTCGGTGTTTGATAGCAGCCGGAGGTCATTGAAATATACAATTACCACAAAGAATACTGCGATGAAAACGAAGTATTATTTCAAATCTCGTTTCTATATTAGCTGTCTTACTCTTTAAGCAGAAAAGTTTTCTACTTCGAGGTAGAAATGGATAGGACTGTGTTACCTGTATGTAGGTTCACAATTTGCCCTACGATCAGCAAATGCAATATGCTGGTGTAATAAATTAAGGAAATATTCATTAAAACTAGAAATAATGTAGATCGATTAGATGGCATTACGTTGTGTTTTTTTTTTTTTGCTTAAATGGGTGGACGAGCTCACAGTCCACCTGGTGTCAAGTGATTACTGGAGCCCATAGACATCTACCGGCTCCGACGGCATCCGCAACCGCGCGCTTAAACTGTTACCAGCCCAACTGATAACGATGTTGGCCACCATATTAAATGCTGCTATGACGAACTGCATCTTTCCCGCGGCGTGGAAAGAAGCGGACGTTATCGGCATACACAAGCCGGGCAAACCGAAGAACGAAACCGCGAGTTACCGCCCCATCAGTCTCCTCCCGGCGATAGGCAAACTATACGAACGGCTCCTTCGTAAACGCCTCTGGGACTTCGTATCCGCGAATAAAATTCTTATAGACGAGCAGTTTGGATTCCGCGCCAGACACTCGTGCGTCCATCAAGTGCACCGCCTCACGGAGCACATCTTACTAGGGCTGAACAGGCGGAAACCCATTCCGACAGGAGCCCTCTTCTTCGATATAGCGAAGGCGTTCGACAAAGTCTGGCACAACGGTTTGATATACAAACTGTATAACATGGGAGTGCCAGACAGACTCGTGCTCATCATACGAGACTACTTGTCGAACCGTTCGTTCCGATATCGAGTCGAGGGAACGCGTTCCCGGCCCCGTCACGTCACAGCCGGAGTCCCGCAAGGCTCCGCCCTCTCCCCGTTACTATTTAGTTTGTATATCAACGATATACCCCGGTCTCCGGAGACCCATCTGGCGCTCTTCGCCGATGACACCGCCATCTACTACTCGTGTAGGAAGAAGGCGTTGCTTCATCGACGACTTCAGACCGCGGCTACCACCATGGGACAGTGGTTCCGGAAGTGGCGCATCGACATCAACCCCACGAAAAGCACAGCGGTGCTCTTCAAAAGGGGTCGCCCTCCGAACACCACGCTGAGCATCCCCCTCCCGACTAGGCGCGTCAATAACCCCGCCCCCGCCGTTCGCCCAATCACGATGTTCGACCAGCCCATACCGTGGGCCCCGAAGGTCAAATATTTAGGCGTCACCCTCGACAGTAGGATGACATTCCGCCCCCACATCAAGACGGTACGCGACCGTGCCGCCTTCATTCTAGGACGTCTCTACCCGATGATATGTAGGCGAAGTAAAATGTCCCTTAGAAATAAGGTGACACTCTACAAAACTTGCATACGCCCCGTCATGACCTATGCAAGTGTAGTGTTCGCTCACGCGGCCCGCATACACTTAAAATCATTCCAAGTCATTCAATCCCGTTTTTGCAGGATAGCCGTCGGAGCCCCGTGGTTCGTCAGGAACGTCGACCTCCATGACGACCTGGACTTAGAGTCCACCAGTAAGTATATGCAGTCGGCGTCTACGCGCCACTTCGATAAAGCGGCACGACACGAGAACCCTCTCATCGTGGCCGCCGGTAACTACATTCCCGATCCTGCGGACAGAATGGAAAGCAGTCGACGTCGCCCAAAACACGTCATCTCGGATCCTCCCGATCCACTAACGGTGCTTCTAGGTACTTCAAGCACCGGTCACCGTTCTCGTCGAACCCGTCGCTTGCGACGAAGGGCTCGACGAGTAAACTAACTCTCAGACACAGCCCACTGAGTTTCTCGCCGGATCTTCTCAGTGGGTCGCGTTTCCGATCCGGTGGTAGATTCTGCGAAGCACGGCTCTTGCTAGGGTTCGTGTTAGCAACGTCATCAGGTTTGAGCCCCGTGAGCTCACCTACAAAAGTTAGGGTTACGCTGACATAGCCTCTCAAGGCTCTCAGCTTAGGTAGGAAAAAAAAAAAAAAAAAAGACATCTACAACGCAAATGCGCCACCCACCTTGAGAAATAAGTTCTAAGGACTCAAGTGTAGTTACAACGGCTGCCCCACCCTTCAAATCGAAACGCATTACTGCTTTACGTCAGAAATAGGCAGAGTGGTGGTCTCACAAGAGGACTCACAAGAGGTCCTACCTACCATCAGTGATTACACAAATTATAATTTTGCGGGTATGATTTTCCGTTCCTTGCACCATAATCGCAACTTAGCATTCCCACTTCGACTTGCATGCAGTATTGTATTGTACATCTCGTGTATTTCGGGAGCATTCCTTAAGGATCGCACTGTGCAACTTTGTATGAGTTACGCGAACCCGCTCGTTAGCAGCTTCATAGCGGAACTATTGCTTCGTCTAAATTATAAAATGTTTATAAGCCCTTAAGATTTTATGGTACGAGCTGTATAAGGTGAACCGCTGCGGAAGGTTGGCAATTTAGAAAGGATTTTTTATGATTTTTATAACAGTAACGAGATATCTAACCATAATTATTAAGTATTTTTGTTATGTTATGTTATAGGTGTGTAGATACTACGATTTATCAGGTATTATAGTCGTGGCCTAACGGATAAAACGTCCGGTGCATTCGTATTGAGCGATGCACCGGTGTTCGAATCCCGCAGGCGGGTACCAATTTTTCTAATGAAATACGTACTCAACAAATGTTCACGATTGATTTCCACGGTGAAGGAATAACATCGTGTAATAATAATGAAACCCGAAACATTATAATTGGCGTAATTACTGGTGGTAGGACCTCTTGTGAGTCCGCGCGGGTGGGTACCACCACCTGCCTATTTCTGCCGTGAAGCAGTAATGCGTTTCGGTTTGAAGGGTGGGGCAACCGTTGTAACTATAATTGAGACCCTTAGAACTTATATCTCAAGATGGGTGGCGCATTTACGTTGTAGATGTCTATGGGCTCCAGTAACCACTTAACACCAGGTGGGCTGTGAGCTCGTCCACTCATCTAAGCAATAAAAAAAAATAAAAAAGTGTGTGTGTCCGCTCCGACGCACGACTGGAGTTTACTGGATATAAAAAATTAAACGAAACAATACGAGAAATAGTTCTATATTACGACAACACGATACACTACAGATTATTAACAAATTAACGAGACACAAAACAAACGACTAACAAATATATGAAAATACAATAATGAGAGAAACGCGCGATCAGTACGAGGCTTTGTGGCGGACTGCCGGCGCATGTACTAGCATGTCACACGAAATGCGCATAACGCATTTCGTGTGACATGCTAGTACGATTTTGGTCCCCATAATTTTCATACCCCGGGCCTATATATGTAAATCGATTCTAAAGGAGTAAACTCCAAAAAAATTTGGAATTTATCCGATCTTAATATTTTTTCCTACGTAAGCTTCGAGAGGCTATTTCAGCGTAACCTTAGCTGGTAGCTGAGCTCACGGGGCTCAAACCGGAATGATGCTAACACTGACCCTACCAAGAGCAGTGCTTCGCAGAATCTACCACCGGATCGGAAACGCGACCCACTGAGAATGATGCCGACTGTAAATACTTACTGATTGAGCCAAGCTCCAGGTCATCATGAAGATCCACGTTCCTCAGGGACCATGGTGCTCCGACGGCTATCCTGCAAAATCGCGATTGAATAACCTGATTTCAAGTTAGTGCCTATCTCAATACAACTGGCGGATGTTTTTATTCATTTTGATACCAGGTCGAAGTCTCAATGTGATTACTTCGCGGCAATAATGGTCTGTATTGTAGTGCCTGTCCAAATTCTCTAATGATATATCCTATTCCCGGTAAACCTCTGTCGCAAAATCGGCTAATTAATAGTTCATTTACGGGTGCCATATCATAATTTTACAGGTTTGATTTAGAATATATTTGGCTGTGTTGTTTATGATTCCTGTCAGTTAACCTTTGCATTCTGTAAAGTTCTACTTATTCACAGATCGAATGCTAAATTTGCATCAATATTTAAGCAAGTTTAAGGACTAAATATTACCGGACGCGCACATAAGCCAGCGAACTATAAAACTAATCGTGAAATATGGACGTGAATACATACACTGGGCTTCGGCAAATCAAATGATCCTGCATTCACGATATTTGGATCGCCTCCAACGTTTGTGGTCCTCGTGTATAAATCAGATTTATCGCTTCGTATAAAACGTACTGCATTTTAATTACCGTCGCCAATTGAGTGAATGTAAACGGTCTTGGGAAATGGTTAATATCAAGTTGATATATATATCGAAAAGAATTGACGGAATTATTTATTGTATGCGTATACAGACGTCCGATATGAATGAAAAATTTAAATATTTTTATGGTTAATATTTTGCCGATTTCTTTTCAATATTGAAAATAAATTTGATCGTTTTTTTGTAGATGCACTGTTTGTACTCTCATGTTACATGGTTATAAAATAATAGGTTAAAAAATTTTCAATAGTTTTGTGGACCGGTCGTTTCGGTCTTGACATAATTTTTTGGCGTACCTATTCTAGTAGTCTCGAGGATTCATACTAGGTTCACCGTGTAGGCGAGCTCACAATTTACTAACACTACTACTACCACCGCCACACTACCCTGGCGAATTTACTAACACTAGCCCTAGCGAGGGCAGTACTTCGCTGAATTTACCACCGGATAGGAATCGCTACCCTCTGAGAAGATCCGGCGAGAGACTCGAGAGAGAGAGAGTAGTAGCATGTAGGGACTTACATACTATACGTCCTACTCCTAGTAACATACTGTTATTTTCTTTTCGTACTAGTATTACAGTAATTTAATCTGTGACTAGTAAATTCGTTGTTTATCGTCATAAAAATAATCTCGCTTTCGCTCATACTGAAAATAAACCGTAAAAGTATTTTAAAATGTTTATTATATCTATTACTTTACGAATGAAAACATCGTCCCAGATAAAAAATTCTTGACACAAAATATAGTTATAATTATATAGTATATAGTTATAATTTATAAAAAAGGTAGTTAAGGTATTAAAGGTATTCAAAAAAAGGTATATAAAGGTACTACTCATTCTTAAACGCCAAGTTAGCTAATGGATGCCCCGTAATTAGATCATAATTTTAGAGCAGATAAGTAATAAGGCTTTTCTTCTAACAGTCTAGAATTTCGGACCCCTAAAATACACTGAAGATATTATTTATTTATGGATAAAATTCTTATTTCTGAATTTTATGATACTCAAACGAATTTACATTAAATTTTTATTAGAATTTATGTACATTAAAGCATTACGATGATAGCACGTGATTGTGATGATATTAGATAGATCTAATGTCCCAACCCGTGCGCACTCACAAGAGGTCCTACAACCAGTAAAAGATTCTGCGAAGCACTGGTCTTTTGGCCAGTGTTTTACTGCTTATTTTTTATGTTAGGTAAAAAAATAGATACAGGCATAGGTGAGATGTTTCATTCAGAAAGATTACTCTTCGTTTTGTACTGGCTTCTAGTGTCATATCAATCCAGAGACACAGCCTACTGAGTTTCTCGCCAGATCTTCTCAATGGGTCGCGTTTCCGATCCGGTAGTAGATTTTGTGAAGCACTGCTCTTGCTAGGGCCAGTGCTAGCAACACCCCCGGTTTGGGTCCCTTGAGCTCACCTACTAGCTCGGTGAATCTAGAATAAACCCCCGAGATTACTAGAATAGGTAGGAAAAAAAGGAACGCAAGACTACTTCATAATAGAAATAGAAACAATGGTGGAGCCTTTGTTTTAAGAAAATTAATGTTTCATACAAACTCTGTTGTATTTCCCAATTACACAATAATAATATTATTTTATGATCCTTTATCCATTAGCCGACTATAAATTCGGATTAGTAACTAGTATGAATACTAAGAAAATACGTTTCGAAGTAATGGTAAAAAGTATGCTCAGGACTTTTACGAGTAAACGATCCCATAAAATATGATGGTATATTTACGACTATTTAACAGTATTTTACTTTAACGATGGAATAATACTTACTACACAACTTGAGGTGGCTGCGAACACGAACTACTATTCTTAGATAAAGTTTTAAATTGTATGAGATGAATTTTGAAATGAGTTAGGTGCGCGCTTTATTTCACTCTTGTAGGCAGACGAGAAAACGATACACCTGATGGTAAATGGTTTCCATAGCTCATCAATAATGCCAGGAGCACAGCCAAGATGTTGTCTACCCCTGAGTACTCCCCGCAAACCTCGTTTGAAGAAAGACATATCATAGCGCTCAGGAAACGCCGCAGAGATGAGTTCTTGCCGACGTTAAAATTGAATATCGCGTATTAAATTTGATTTTCGGGCTAGAATTGTCATTTCCATAGTTCTACAACAGGATCTTATTTTTTCTTAGGCTATAACGCAACAAGATCAACAAATCCCATTTACGCAATTAACTCATTTAAATCTTAAAACAATTAGTTGGTCAATTAGATTCATAATAAAAGCATGTTATTACTGAACAACTTGGTTTACTTTGGCCACAGCTCTTTTAAAGTCATGTGTAACGGTGTGTGTATTTTGTATGTGCATTAAAAATAGAAAAAGAAGAGTCGAAAGGAGCGGATGCCACCGGTCGTTGGACTGACTCTTTCTCCCTCCGAGTCCTGCGGACTGTTTTCGTCTCTGCCCCTCTTCCATCAACTCCGATGCTGTCAAGACTCTGATGCTCCGCC
This sequence comes from Bombyx mori, assembly GCF_030269925.1. Lineage (NCBI taxonomy): Eukaryota > Metazoa > Arthropoda > Insecta > Lepidoptera > Bombycidae > Bombyx > Bombyx mori. Next base: position 15,743,557 of record NC_085111.1, read on the forward strand.
GAGTACCAAAATCAGCACGCCAGACCACTGCCTGATGCTCTAACGAGCAACCACGAAGCCACACCGGCGAACTGGTATCCAATTTATTACTGGTGGTAGGTCGTCCTGTAAGTCCGCACGGGTAGGTACCATCACCCTGCCTATTTCTGCAATGAAGCAGCAATGCGTTTCGGTTTTAAGGGTGGGGCAGCCGTTATAACCTATACTGAGACCTTAGAACTTATATCTCAAGGTGGGTGGCGCATTTGCGTTGTAGATGTCTATGGGCTCCTGTAACCACTTAACACCAAGTAGACTGTGGGCTCGTCTAATCATCTAAGCAATAAAAAAATAAATAATAATAATTAATTACTTTCGGTACAGGCAACATCGCAACATTGCCAAATTGTAGACAATTTTGTGCGGACAATCAACACTTTTTCCAAGTATTTTCGTCGTAGACATAATTAAAACCACATTTACGGTTTAATCTCGCATTTATTATCGTCATTGTGTAATTACCGACGTTTCCAATGCTTTACAGCTTTTGTGGTAATGTAATGACAGTAAAAAACTCGTGATTAAACCCTAAAATTACTTATAATTACTTTTATTATAATTTAGGTTGTTCATTAATTTACAAAAGTAGCCGTACTTACCTGTAATGAAATTGCTTTAGCATTTAAACAGTTGTTAAAACTACGTAGGTACATTTGTATAATAATTATGTACTGTCGCTGACATTACTGAAAACGGTTTTATAAAAACGCGTTTTCTTGTATATGTATATTCGGGTAGAAATATCAAATCTTTGTTTTATTCTTGATAACGCGCATGCAAAATCATTTCCTCGGTTGAGTAGGTAAAACGTGAAAGCGTAACAAACAAACAGATAAACTTACATACACTTATATATACAAAATACACTTTCGCATTAGTAATGTTAGTGGGTTTTGACCTTTGCTAGAAGTCCGATGCAGCATTTTTTTTTCCTACCTAAGCTGGTAGCCTGGAGCGGCTATTCCAGCGTAACCGTAACTAGTAGGTGAGCTCACGGGGCTCAAACCTGACAACGATGCTAACACGAACCCTAGCAAGAGCCGTGCTTCGAGAATCTACCACCGGATCGGAAACGCGACCCACTGAGAAGATCCGGCGAGAAACTCAGTGGGCTATGCAGCAATCTTATAAATTATAAATTATATAACCCGGTAGCCGGAACACATATGCTCGGCCCGTTGATATGCTTAGCCGGAGCATTTCTACAAATTTATCAAAGGCAGCAAAGCTAAGTCCGACTTGTAACACACTAAGTAAACACAAGGGGTTTGGTTTGGACGCGTTGTGTGGTCGCACTTCACACCTTGAGCGACCCGTTCATATAACAAACAGAAGGATATTTAAGGCGCCCTTTTAAAATGGTAACGCTTTGTTGATGAACAGCTTTTGGGAACTTGTTTTTTTTTATATTTTTTTTATTTCATAGAACTGTAAAATAGTTTTTTGTTTTTCTACTTATTTGCTGGTAGCCTAAGAGGCTATTTCAGCTACGCGTGAACTAGTAGATGAGCTCACGGGCTCAACCTTCGAGAATTTGCTAGCCCTAGCCCTAGCAAGAGCAGTACTTTCCAGAATCTACCACCGGATTGGAATCGCGACCCACTAAGAAATTCCAGCGAGAAACTCAGTAGACTTTGTCTATGAGTTAGCACTAAAAGCACCGGGAGTGAATCCGGGGGATCCGACAAGACATCATTCGGGCGACGGCGGCTTTGCATTGGCCCGTCGTAGTCGGATAAGTAAAAGAGCTCAGGTCACTCGCGGTGTTAAGTAACTACTGGAGCCCAAATATTATTATATAATAAATACATCATAATGATACCACCCACCTTGAGAGAGTCTTAATTCTATAATATAACAGCCCCACCCTTCAAACGAGAACAAACTGTTCTGCTCTGCGGCAGAAATGGACACGAGATGGTGCGGTAGAAATAATACTCTTGCGGACTTACTGTTCGGTTCATTAACGTGGAAATGGAAGTAGAGATATTTATTTATTACCTTTTGATTATCTTTTTATTTTGTGGCTAGGGACACCTCAGGGTCTGGATTCTTATAATAGATAAACATAATTATGTTTTTCCTTATCTGATCTGCGCTTTGTACTTCTTGTGTCATATGTACATATATATGTATGTGTAACCGTCACCAATAACATAGACAAAAAACTTAACTTCAAAAACTGTAACAATTAACTTTTTTAACGCCTTGTTTTTTTTTAACGTTCAAAAACGAATCTCTTAATTGAAGATGTATACGAAATATGTAAAATACACCTCGAACAACGTCGTGATACTGCATAAGAAGCAACGTCAAACATAAGATAAGATCTGCCCGGGCCCGGGAGCTTTGACGGTATCGAAACAATATTTCGAAATTCTCAATTAAAAGGGACCACTTTTTATCGACCGCAGACGTCTGGTTGCCCGATAATACGGTAGAAGGCAATTTAGTTTCATTTTTCGCAACCTCCCACCGAATCGCGGTCGTATCAATCATAATTGGCCAGTTTTTGCGATTTATTCAGCGGTCGAGTTGCGTGCACGCATACTGATGTGGTCAGGGGAGGAGGGTGGAGCGCGGGGGGTGTCACTGTGCAAATGCACTCGTAAAACTCGGACTGAGGTCAACGCACCGGACCTCGACGCGTTCGTTCCCTTGTCCCTTTAGTTGTTTACCGCTACGATGATGATTATTATTATTATTATAATAAGGTGGACGAACGTAGCGGCTCTACGGCTACGGCTTGAGACATATCGCTCATGATATGAGGTCCGATATTTGCATTACACTATTATATTCTGTATTCAAATAGTCTCCATTGGATAGCACTAGTAAAGACGTGATCATTAAGTAGCACGATGTTTACCCGTTATGATTTATTAACCGACTTCCAAAAAAGGAGGAGACTATCAATTACTGGTGGTAGGACGTCTTATGGGACGTTTGAAGGGCGGGGCAGCCGTTGTACTGTAAAAAATGATACTTAGAACTCATGTCTCAATATGGATGGCGGCATTTACGTTGAAGATGTCTATAGGCTCCGGTAACCACTTAACACCAGGTGAGTCGTAGGCTCGTGCACCCATCAAACCAATAAATAAATAAAAATCAACTAATCTTTGATGTATATGCTACCTCAGAACTTTATTCTTGATGAACCGATTTCGATGATTATTTTTTGTTAATTCGCAAGCCGGTGCTTCTCGTGTGATCCTGTGGCGGGTAGCCATCATACAACGCAAGATATTTGACAGATGCTTGAATCTTGCTTACGACATTTTCAAGATAAGCTTGCATATTATTATATATACAAGTTCCGAACAACGTTCGGACCGTCGGTCTACCGAGCAATGTCACCCGCTCGGTGGAAGATCTTCCTTCCGTCGCTTAAGCCTCCCAAAATCCCATTCAAATTCTACACATAGCTACCCGATCCTGCGGGCTAAACTGTAAACAGTTTCCATCGCCCTAAGCAAGTCACTTCGGATCCTCCCGATCCGCTATCGGTGCTTTTAAGCATTCCAAGAATCGGCCACCGTTCTCGTCGAACCCGTCGAATGCGACGAAGGGTTCGTCGTGAAAATTAAGCCCAAAGACACGGCCCACTGAGTTTCTCGCCGGATCTTCCCAGCAGGTCACGATTCCGATTCTGTAAAGCACTGCTTTTGCTAAGGCTAGTGCTAGCAAATTCTCCAAGGTTGAGCCCGTGAGCTCACCTACCTGTTCAAGCGTAGCTGAAGTAGCCCCTTAGGCTACGAGCGAATAAGTCAGGAAAATTCAAATCCTATCAAGATCTGTCTACTAATTTTTGAGTTATCCTAAATAACGCATATTTAATTGATTTCGATCGCATTCATGATGATGTTTTCATTTTATTCATTTATCATTTTATTTTGCTGAAATCGGTTTATGTTTTTATGATAAACAATGTAGTTTTAGCGGAAGGAATAAATCAGAAGAAATTGATGAAATGTTCTGACCTGTGAGGATTGAGCGTAAAATTTACTAGAATATTTTTTCCTACTTATTATAAATATTTATTACAATACCATTGCCGATCAGGAGTACAACCGCACCCCGGGCCGGTCCATTGGCCCGCAATTACCTCAACATTCAAAACGCTGTCGCGTAGTGCGGGTCAGGTCGCAGGTGGGTAATAAAAATGAGCGTGCATTGTGCGTTCAGGCCGTTCGCCCCGACCGACACGCGTTAACGCGCATCGTGTGAATGCGGCTTTAACTGCCACATAGAGTTCGTGAACTGCAAACATCGTATTATGACTTATTAATATAGTTCAATTTCGAATCCTGATCACGCACGAGCAAGTCACCGTCGTCGCCATAGACACGTCCTTACGGATCCATCACATCCAATAACTCTTGCATTAGATACCTTCAGCTCCAACACTAGGAGCAGGCTGAGGAACCCCGGTAACCGTACTTGTCGAACTCCACAAAGAGGTCGACGTGTAACCTAACCCATGCATCAGCCCGCTGAGTTTCTCGCCAGATCTTCTCAGTGGGTCGCGATTCCGATCCGGTAGTAGATTCATTCGCGAAGCAATTTCTCTTGAGTTGTTAGGTCTCCTTCGGAGGCGCTCGGGTGGTTGTTAGCAAATCCCACCCCTCCTGGCTGAGCCTTTGCTCGCCCACCTGTCCTGATGAAGCTGGAAAGATCCCGGGCCACCAGTAATCTTTCAAATATAAAAAAAAAATTCAATTTCGCGCTTATAACGTCCATGTCTTAATACAATAGTTAAGTTGCCTTTACTTTTTGACAAAGATATTCTAAGCTTCAACCTCTCAGACACAAGTTTTGTAGTCGTCGTGGCCTAAAGGATAAGACGTCTGGTGCATTCGTGTTAAGCGATGCACCGGTGTTCGAATCTCAGGCGGGTACCAATTTTTCTAATGAAATACGTACTCAACAAATTTGTTGACGATTGACTTCCACGGTGAAGGAATAACATCGTGTAATAAAAATCGAACCCGCAAAATTTTAATTTGCGTAATTACTGGTGGTAGGACCTCTTGTGAGTCCGCGCGGATAGGTACCACCGCCCTGCTTATTTCTGCCGTGAAGCAGTAATGTGTTTCGGTCTGAAGGGTGTGGCAGCTGTTGTAACTATACTGAGATCTTAGAACTTATATCTCAAGGCGGGTGGCGCATTTACGTTGTAGATATCTATGGGCTCCAGTAACCACTTAACACCATGTAGGCTGTGAGCTCGTATACCCAACTAAGCAAAAAAAAAACAGGTTTCTTTTCTTCTAAGTATGTTGTTGTTAATACATATTCACGGGTAGTACGATTAAAAATAGTTAAACTGCGTAATTAAAGGTGATAATCCGTATTGTGGGTTCGCATGACCATACTAACACACCTAAGTACCGATTTCTGAATTGAATCTGCCACGAAGTTGAGTATCCCAATTTTAAGGTTAGAATTAGAGATTGTCTTTTTATTTAGAGTGGGTGATAGTATTCAGGTAATGTCTGTGGTATACTGCGTATGTCTATGGACCCTGGTAGCCAAATGGTAGGTACATGGTATCATCCGCCTATCAAACAGAAATAGAAAAAGTAATATCTCACACAATTAATATTTTCGTTTCATTGGTTATACATTTAATTTTGTTCCGACTTGAAACACGGGATTGCGGTCCTCAATAGAGACAACCTCTAAAGATGTTGGCATTCACGTAGCGATGTTCAGGGGACTCAGTAACTACTAAGCACAAGATGAGCCGTGAGCTTATTTACCCCATCACAGCAATGACGAATACTCTAGACTCTAGTAGGAACCACTGCTTTTAAGACAACCAGTTATAGGTTCTTTGGTATAGGTACAGTGTTTTCAAAGGTGGGCGAATGAAAAATAAAGTACTAATTTCTTGCAGGATCATACCGTAGAAGTAATTTTAATAACGTACCTATAATATAAAAGTGGAGTGCTCTGAGGGATTGTTTGAGATGATACCACCATCTCGTTTTTACCATCGCACCGTCCGCTACCGGAGTAGAGTTCATCCATACTACCTGGAGCCACTGCGTTCATCCACAGTCCGCTTCCAGAGATCTTTTTTGCCACGTACCATCCGGCTTTGGAATGAGCTCCCCTCCACGGTGTTTCCCGAGCGCAATAACATATCCTTCTTGAAATGAGGCTTGTGGAGAAGTACTTAACAGTAGACAGCGGCTTGGATCTGCCCCTGGCATTGCTGAATTCCATGGACGACGGTAACCACTTACCGTCAGGTGGGCCGTATGCTCGTTTGCCTACACGGTCAGTAAATAAAAATAAATAAAATTCGAGACGATAAATTGAATTCGAACGTAACGCAAAGTCGTGGCCTGGTGTAATTCACTTAGTCATCCCGAGCGGACGAGTGCTTGCTCAAATATGTACCGTGCACGTAAAGGTATTTCAGAATTACTCGTATTTCATTCCTATATCCGTGTGTTTGTGGTTTAGACGTCGAGGTTAAGCGCGAAATAGATAAGTGACCTTTTACTTGACGGATAAAATATTTGATCAAGTAAGCTTATTTTGCTGTAAATTGAATAGCTAAGCCCGCAGGTCATCTACTATATGGGATTGCAGAGCGAATAGAAACTACAATATAAATAATGAAGCCCTTTATCATAATATATCTTGATTTCATTGTACAATTGACCAACCGTTTCAGAGTAGATCTAGGCAGAACTCTGGCCCCAATGACTTTGAGCACCCTACCACTAGTACCTAAGATACGAGCTTAGAATAGTAGCGGAAAGTAGTAACAATGGATAGCTCGCATATGCATACATGCATGAATTCTGGGGTACTTATACCGTCTAATACCCCAAAAGCATTGTCATTAAATCCTCTATATCTTAAATACAAATACAAATTAATCAAAAAAAGTGCATGATAGAACTTAAAAACATTTTTAATGTCCAATCAAGTTCATTATTCCAAATCACGCAATATTTCGTAAGAATAGAAAACTGAACAGTGCTTGTTAGACAATATTAATGTTACCGCGATGACAGTAACGCCATTTATCGTTGAACGAATATCAAAATAATTAGTAAAATCGAGAACTCTCGAGAAGTACAACGCCATCTATTGTCAAATAGCGGAAACACATATCGAAACTAGTCGACTTATCAGTCTCAAGCCGCCAGCTACAGCTCCGCTCGGGTCTTTAACAAAAATTTCAACGATATAATTTGAGGTTTTTTTATTGTTTTAAATAAAAGAACACTTATTGCGGCATAACTATAATAGTTAGACATATGCTGTCGCGAGACTTTTTGTAAATAATAATGTGTTCTAAAAAGTCGTAGTACATTATTTTATTGTATCGTCAATAGTTTTCGCAGGGCACGCGATGTAAGGAATATTTTAGGTAATTTTTTAACATTTTGGATTACGTTATTAGAGTTTTAGTAAGGACCCTATTTTTTTTCAAAATAGATTATAGCCCATGTCACTCGGGAATAGTGTAGCTTCCAAACAGTGCAAGAATTTTTGAAATCAGTTCAGTAGTTTCGGAGTCTATTTAATACAAACAAACAAACAAATATTTCCTCTTTATAATATTAGTATAGATGTTCCCGATAATTCTAGGGGTGTCGTATCGACTATAAAAGCAGGGATAACACGAAAGCAGTTAGTAATCGAAACTACTCGAAGCGAAACAGCGATCACCTGAAGCGAAGCGGAGGAAGCGAATTGCGAATTGTAAGTGTTCTAAGTGTTAATACAGTTTTAATTTCTATTTCGGTAAAAAAATATTTATCCCGAGCCCCGGTGCGTAAAATTATTTATTGCCTTCATAAAATTATCTTAACAATATAGTTATTTAAGCAGTTATTTATTAATGTATTATTGTTATTGCTATTTTTTTATACAGAGCTGGACTGACGCTCTGCTGAAAGTCGCCGGACTCCGCTGAATGCAGACTGCACAAGACCGCTATTGTGGCGAACCTTAGGGAGCCCTATGTCCAGTAGTGGACGTGCATCATCATCATCATTCTCCTGCCCTTCTCTGGGGTCGGCGCAACATATTTTCTCCTTCAATACTTCTCTATTATATACCATTTGCTCACTCCCCTCTTACACATATCGTCTTTCACGCAATCCATCCATTTCTTCTTAGGTTTATCTCTTCCTCTAGGTCTGCTTCTTCAGTAGTGGACGTGCGTGGGCTAAAAAATAATAATAACGGAAATGTAACAATGCGGGTGGGAAATAGCGAATGCAATTCATAAATCGCTTCTCGAACTCACAAAACTTCTATTAATATATTATGATTACCGGCAACCACACGCTGCAATGTATGCCTTAAAAAAAAAGAGGTTTCAATGACGTCAGAACGATTATAATTTCCATAGAACCGGAATTCACAATTTCTATTTTCTTCCTTATTCCTTCTTAGCGCACGGCTTTGATTATCGAAAACGGTAAACTCGCCGAATAATTACGTAAATTTTATAAATCATGTTGTTTTAAATTTTTACTTTTAAGCCAAGGGAGTTAAGCCAACAGAATTTTCGCAGTTCATCAAATTTCGCGGTGCTGTGGATAGGGAGTCAGGCGGTCGCTCAGTCGTTATCGGGTCGTCGTAGCCCTACTGCCCGGATATGGTTCGGTCAGTCCAATGTTGAAGATAGGTTTCATGTCTTCATGTCATGCGCTATGACATGTCCGTCTTCAAGCGAGGCTTGTGGAGAGTATTATGCGATAGGCAGCGACTTGGCTCAGCCCCTGGCATTTTTGAAGCCTATGGGCGACGGTAACTACTCACCATCAGCTGGGCCGTATTCTCGTCTACCTACAAGAGCAAAAAAAAAATTTTCTTTTTGTTCGCTGTTGGGCTTGTTGACGAACCTACGTATGGTTAGTGGTTATTGGATACCATAGCGTGACATCATGGCGTGAATGCCACGAGCCATCTTAAGCCATGAGGTCCGAGTTTGAATGGTATTGTAGAACAACTATCGATGCTTGCCGAAACACACAGGACAGTAGCTCCAAGTCAAGCGGACGCATAATACACCGCCAGCAAAAACCCGCACTTACTAATATTTTTAAAATTGCCTTCGCAATCACACCGCATAAGCAATGGCTAATGAAAGTAGGTGAATTAAATCGTGAGCTTTCAAAGCTTTAAAGCTGGAATTTTTTTTTTTTTCAAAACTGTCCAAGAATGTAAATCGACGTACTGAATATTCATCGACTTCGACAAAAGAGTTGGAGGTTCGCTTTGAACGCGCAAAGCCTTATTTATTTACAACAAGTACTCGGTTTTTTCGTAATGAAAATTTTATAAATTAACATGGAATGCTTGTTACGTATTCGCAGTCCACAATATAGCTTCTCTTTACTTATAGACATTGGTTTCATTAGTGTAGACCGACCGGTAATATGGCCAGTTCAATATTTTTTCGACTCGTATTCATTAAGTTCGCTTACTTTTTTTCTAAGCTCCGCTCCTAAAAAAGCTTACATGTTGAAAGAGACATTGGATTTACGTTATCTCAGACTATATAGACAGGTCACGGTGTGTTTGACGTAAAACGGTATATAAAAAAGTGTATCTCAAAAAGGATTTCTCTTCGTACTTACGTATGGAATACGGTTTCTCGGGCCTCCTAAAAACCTATTGAAGTCTCAAATATTTCCTCATCTGTTTATCTCGTCCTTCCTCATCAATTTACTGAGACACTGTATCATCACTTCATCAACTCGTTTCATTCGATCCATTAGTTCATCAATTGTAGAGAAATCAACTTCGTTCGATTTTATTTTTCAAACAACAAATTTTGTTATTATAAATTTAGATTAGACACCAAACAAAAGTTACGGATGTTGGTAAGAGAGTAGCGGATCTGAAATGCGTTGGCTGGACCATTAACAAGGCGAAATGATAACGGATGGAGTCAGAAAGTGACGGAATTCTGACCAAGATTAGGCCGTAGATGTTCCGGAAGACCTAAGGCACGATAACGTGGATGAGAATCGCGAGATTGAAAATGGAAATGAAGATTTGGATAAATTCAACGCTAGCAATAATGGCACCGCGTGAAATGCTTTTAGCAATTCAATTATATGAGTAGACATGGACAATCCAAATGCCACCACCCAACTTGAAACATGAGTTCTAAGTCTGAGTTCTACAGTACAACGACTGCTCCAACATTCTAACATTCTAACCAGGACGCACCATTGCTTCGCGGCAGAAATAAGTAGAGATCTACTCGTACGGACCCATGAGATGTCCTACCACCAGTAAGTGATGTCGAGGGGGAAATGCTGATTTCTTGCTATTAGCGCGGTAGTGAAATCGATCCATGCAACTCACTATACGCCCGAATAATCCTTTATTACTACGAAACATGAGAATTAACAGTCACACATATCACCTCACAATCAATAATACAAGCGAACTGGCCATGAACTACTATTATTAGGTACCTAAACATCTTACGAACGTGTTTCCGTGATTTTGTATTTTTCATATAAAATTTTATTTAATTACAAAAGACCCGCTCCGGCTCCGCTCGAGTCTTATTAACAAAAATTTCAACGACATTTGATATGGTTTTATTTTTTTTAATAAAAAAACACTTATTGCCGCATAACTATAATAGTTAGACATATGCTGTCGCGACACTTTTTATAAATAATAATGTGTTCTACAAAGTCGTAGTACATTATTTTATTCTATCATCAATAGTTTTCGCAGGGCACGCGATGTAAAGAATATTTTGGGTAATTTTTTTACGCCTTGGGATACATTATTGGAGTTTAAGTAAGGATCCCTCATTTTTTCAAAAAAGATTATAAACCTATGTCACTCGGGAATAGTGTAGCTTCCAAACAGTGAAAGAATTTTTCAAATCGGTTCAGTAGTTTCGGAGCCTATTCAATACAAACAAACAAACAAATCTTTCCTCTTTATAATTATATAATAATAATAATGTGTTCTACAAAGTCGTACTACATTATTTTATTCTATCATCAATAGTTTTCGCAGGGCACGCGATGTAAAGAATATTTTAGGTAATTTTTTTACGCCATGGGTTACATTATTGGAGTTTAAGTAAGGATCCCTAATTTTTTTCAAAAAAGATTATAACCTATGTCACTCGGGAATAGTGTAGCTTCCAAACAGTGAAAGAATTTTTCAAATCGGTTCAGTAGTTTCGGAGCCTATTCAATACAAACAAACAAACAAATCTTTCCTCTTTATAATTATATAATAATAATAATAATAATGTGTTCTACAAAGTCGTACTACATTATTTTATTCTATCATCAATAGTTTTCGCAGGGCACGCGATGTAAAGAATATTTTAGGTAATTTTTTTACGCCATGGGTTACATTATTGGAGTTTAAGTAAGGATCCCTAATTTTTTTCAAAAAAGATTATAACCTATGTCACTCGGGAATAGTGTAGCTTCCAAACAGTGAAAGAATTTTTCAAATCGGTTCAGTAGTTTCGGAGCCTATTCAATACCAACAAACAAACAAATCTTTCCTCTTTATTCCTATTTATAATTATATAATATAATAATATAATAATATTAGTAAGTATAGATTAGTATATATAAATTATACTTTACATGTGAAGCAGGTTGACATACATATTGATTATTGTAATTCCAATTGCTTAAATTGAATTAAATTAAACTTTTTTTTTATTGCTCAGATGGGTGGACAAGTTCACAGCCCACCTGGTGCTAAGTGGTTACCGGAGCCCGTAGACATCTATAACGTAAATGCCGTCACCCACCATGAGATATGAGTCGTAAGGTCTCAGTATAGTTACAACGGCTGCCCCGCCCTTCAAGCCGAAACGCATTACTGTTTCACGGCAGAAATAGGCAGGGAGGCGGTACCTACCCGTGCGAGCTCACAAGAGGTCCTACCACCAATAATTTACTTAACTAAGCATCATTTTTTATTTTTCTCAAGCGTGTGTATTTCGATTAAAAAGTCAAAGCAGTTACAAAAACATACGATTATAAGAGACTATTTCTAAATCATGTTACGTTGTATGCAAGTTAGAAACATTATTTTTACGAAAATCCTATTTGTCCTTGCAATTACATCGCCTTATCGTTGCCGCTGCTGACTACTCCCCGAATCCTGATCACGCAGGAGCCAGTCACCGTCGACGCCTTAGACACGTCCTTACGGATCTATCAGATCCAATAACCCTTGCATTAGACACCTTTAGCTCTAACACTAGTAACCGTACTCGTCGAACTCGGCAAAGAGTTCGACGTGCAACTTAACCTAAACATCAGCCCGCTGAGTTTCTCGTCGGATCTTCTCAGCGGGTCGCGATTCCGATCCGGCAGTAGATTCATTCGCGAAGCAACTACTCTTGAGCTGTTAAGTCTCCTGTGGAGGCGTTCGGATAGCTGTTAGCAAATACCACCCCTCCTGGCTGAGCCCTTGCTCGCCCAGCTGCCCTGGTAAAACTGGAAAGGCCACCCGGCCACCAGTAATCTCTCAAACATAAAAAAAAAGTTTAAGTTATTCTTTTCATGAGCCACATTCATAATTTTAAGGGAATAGTTACTGGAAACTGAAGGAACAATAAAGAAATAAAAGTTGATTGGTTCGCAGAGTTTTTTTTTTTAATTCGGTATATAATCGTTCATAACAACATTACTGAGGTCATAAACAACAAGATTTAATTCTCATTAAGTCAGAACGAGACCCGACGGCGATCACTAGATATTATCTGGGATCGTTTCCATTAATTTTTGAAGATTGTGCAAAAAAGTTATATTCATAATCGCAAAATTTATGATGGGCTATGGCGGTGTAAAATTTCATATCATATATAAATGTGTACTATAGGTGTGTATTCAAATATATTGGTATAGAAATTAATTTATGGCTCAAGGAAAAGTGAACGGTGAAATAGAAACTTTAAATAATATGAAACGCGATTTTAAAATCGATAACATAATTCAAACTAACAAGTTTTGCTCTGTCGGATACGCATTTTTACTTCGATTTGTTTATTTTATTTTATTGCTAATCTTTGTGATCAATCTATTAAAAAGCAATCCTTTCTTCGTCCTTAAACCACCCAATGTTACTTTATCATCATTGTATTTCCGTTTCTAATAATCTTAGGCTACACACATCAACTGGGGTACACCTGTAGGTAGATCTGATTATGATCTCATCATCTCGTGTAAACATAACATAATAGAAAAGAAAAATATCTAATTACCAACCCATATGGAATAATTATTTAAAAAAACCTATGCTCCGAATTGAGAATCAGATCCTTCTTTGTGATTTAAAGTTGTTTAAAAATCGTCGACCGTCTTTTGAACGAACGTAATTGGCTAATTTCTTTCAAATGGAGCGAAAGAAAATTTATTAGAAAAACGTCCCGTAGACTTACTTTTGATTAGTAATGTAAATCTGAATTACTTTGAATACAGCGAAAAGCCGACCGGTAATTTAATCTGGATAGGATTTTCAATTACAGAGTTGTTTATTTTCTTTTGTCCCGGCCATGGCAGTAGTAGCGTCTGTCTTTTGTAATTATTAATCTAAAACAAAACATTGGAGATTGAACTGCCTAATACCTTTCGTCTTGTTGAAGGATTGACGAGAAGGACGCCTGATAATTACGAAGCTGTATTAAGGATCCGTTGAGTTTGTGTAAATTGGATACGTTATTTTATTCTGGATTTAGAACATTCTGGATCAAAGTTATCATGAAATTCTTAAACTGCAATTACAATATAAAGTTTTAGAAACTATTTTCAAACGGGTTCATAAGACGTTTTTCACGTTCATTATCACAGGTAGAGTATGTATAGTTGTTTCGGCAAACTTCGTAGTGTCTCTTAATAAACTTAAAACAAACAAAAGGAATCCGTCCGATGGAAGACACATCAAAGGAAAAACAATCTTTTTGTTTTTATTTAATTCCGAGCATTTTCATATTTATCTACCTTTAAACCTTCTCTGGACTTCCACAAGTAATTCAAGACCAAAATTAGCCAAATCGGTCCAGCCGTTCTCGAGTTTTAGCGAGACTAACGAACAGCAATTCATTTTTATATATAGAGATAGATTATTGCCCTAATAGGTTGACGAGCATACAGTACCTACACCCGATGGCGAGTGCTTATTGTTGTTCATCGTCAGCAATGCAGAGGCAACCCGCTGCCTACCGTTGAGTGCTCTCCGCAAGCCTTGTTTGAAGGATGGAACTTTATTAATATAGCTTCTTTTTATAGAGTGTCTATAATAATCGCATCTGTCGCGAAAATTTAAAACAATTCGTAAAAAGTGTGAAAGTTCAATTGAATGTCCAGGTTCGTGTATCAAAATGAGCGGTGAAATCCAAAAAGGAAAGCCAAGGGCCCGCCCCACTGAACTGTTTTGAGACATCTTGAATCTCTGAGAGGCTTAACTTTTTTTTAGAATTTTACACAATACGTTCGTTTTTAAATTAAAGTAATTATTAGCCAACACTATATTTGATCAAGGATTTTCGTTTTGGCGAACCTTGAGTAGGCCTATAGGTATCTAGCTATATATGCTTTGAATTTGTGAGGTAGTTTGAAATACAATGCTTTACACACTATGTACTTAATAATCGATTAATATACACATGAATTGATTCTTGTTTATAGTATCTCTCTGTCCAATTTTGTCGGAAAGTAGGTATTCGTGTATTCTGGTCTTCAGGGTAGAAATATCGTATTATTGTACAATACTTTATGATATTTAATTTTTATTTATTTATTTATTTAGACACACCAACAGCAATACACACAAAACATTCAAGCTTAAAATTAACATGTATAAAATTAAGTACTGGTATGTAAGCCAGTTACAGGCATGTACAGAAATCTCTTATAACACACTATGACATGTTACAGCAATTTTACAAACAGCGGAAAAATAGGCTAAATTTAAATATTAACAGTACGACAAAAAAGTATATTTGAAAATAACATGAAAACAAGAGTTAACTACTTAACATTCTCTCATCAATTATAAACAAAGGAACTTGGATACTAGTTTGTTTTTGAGACCAGGACACGTGTCGTTAAATGATATAAATAATATCAATGAGCACCGTCACCTGCTTGACATCATGTGAACCGTAAGGTCGTCCAGAGCTATTCCTATAAAGTAATAAAAATACTTTTTAAGCTCTGTATGGCAACACATATATTTTTGATTAGATAAGGAGGACTTAATAAAAAATCGATAGATATTTAAATGAGGCCATTAATGCACGCACATAAAATTTTATATACATGTATATTCACTCTCTTGATTCAGTCAAATACCTACTGTACAAATATTTCAATCTACATAAAGTACCTATCTATAGCTTTTTTTATGTTGAAAAAACATATAGATACCGCGTCTTTTGAGTTAAAATCACATTATGTGAGATTGTAGCTCACTAAAAATCCTTTGTTAGAACCGTCCCTATTGGAATACAAGAATAGCTTAAGCACATCGAGCATGAAAGCTTAAAATTACAGTCACAAATGTAGATAATATACAATATGTCCCTAATACTTGAGTTTTCTGTACATACCTAAGTATCTCTCCTTTTATAAAACTTGATTCTTTAACAGAAGTGAACAAGTTTTTTTTAAATACGTAATTGAATTACAACTTATATCAGTCCGTCCGTTTGTCAAATGTTATTAATCTTTTAAAAAATAAAAATCTTTTTTTTTTAACGGAGCATTTAAAATCGAATTATTTAAGTAATACTTAACACTTGAAATGTAGTATCACTCTGCCGATTGTTTCACGTATCAAGTATCAACTATCAAAGTATTTTTACTAAGCTACTGATATTGAAATCTATTGTTACCTATATGCAATATTAGTAAAATATTAATATTCCTTACATTAGCAATTTAAAACCATAATATTATGAATTTGTGACAAATTATTCGGTTATAAATTGCTCGTTAAATTCATATAACAAGATCTAAATCACCTAATCCGTTTCGATGAAGGCTATCTAGTTTCTTCATCGTGGATTAATTCTAGACAGTTAGCCATTATAAAAATTGAATATAGTGTCATTAACCTCACAGTTGAAAATCCAAGATCAGAAAATACGGATGCGAATTTAATACTATACCGTTTTACACTTAATAATTATGTCATTACACACAATCGGCAAAAAATGTTACAAAAACCACCAATACGGGTTTAGATAATAATGCCCGCGTATTACTTTGTATGCGTTTTTTTTTTTTTTATTGGTACAATAATTACGAAGTCACTCTAAGCTTATACTTGTTCAAGCACGCCTTTGGAAAGTTAATGCAATCCACTAATATGCAATTTTAAGTAAAGCGTAAACTTATAACCAAAATAAAGAGAACCGATATGTACCTACACTTTCTATGCTGAATTTCGTCTGTCATGGCAATTTTTGACAACATTTTTTTAATGTACTTTTTAATAAACCCACGTGTTGGTCAAAGTAAAAGTACTAAAAAGATTTTGTACCTAATTATTTTTTGTTATTCTATTTATCAGTATCTTATGTCAAACTGGGTATTATTATTTAATTCTATGTAATTACTATTAATATTAACAAATTATATTAAGTTTACAATTTTAGATTTTGTTTCTCATTAGTTTTCAATATAACGAAGGGAAACTTCAGCTTAGAATGGGTTAATGTTAATTACTTTATTAATTTAAATTATTGACTAACTTAAAATTATTATTATCGGCTGAAACTAATACTGCCATCTCTTGATACTCAAAAGAACTACGTGAGCATCACGAACGACATTCAACCATAAAAGACATATTGAAACTTCTAACTAAATGATCAACGCGCGCCATCTATTGGTTGTTTAATAAAATATTATTCCTTTTTAAATTTTTTGAATGAAAACAAGCAATTTACATATAAGAAAATTGGATCTTTCTATCCTGAATTAAAGTAAAAAAATATTTGTTTAAAACTAAATAACGGGAGTAGTAAAAATAGTGGTTAAGTTTTTGCACTGGTAGCCCAAAGTGTTTTCTGTCAAATTGACGTCAAACCGTCTGGCCGTGTTTTTCAATCAGTCAGTTGTCAAACAGAATTTTGTGAATGATTGCGGCGAGTGTCTCGTCGAACGTAAACGGTACTTCTAAGTTAGCTGCATTATTTGCGTTTTCATAAAAATTGTAACATAGAGTTAGCTTAGCATTAAACTATTCCACGTATTTAGAACAATATAAAATCAAATAGTACATTATAACCAGTAATTTTAAGTTATATTTTATTTATAAAAATCGTCGGAATCTTGTTACAATGGTGAAAGATGGACAAAATAAATATCGGTCGTTGTCGATCTAGCGAGACTTTGTGACGCAGACGCTATGTGTAATGTGATCTAGTGCTACAGAATTAAAGGATTTCTAAGCCCCGGTAAGTTAATTTGAATTTACACAATACACCGTTAATTTGTTTAAATTATCAACTGTGTGCAATAGACATAAAAGTTATACTGTTATTCGCATCGATATCGCAATCCTTATCTTCTCAAAAAATCGTATTATTTAAGTACTATCACAAAAACACATTCCTCAGCCGGTATTAAACGTATTTTAAACTCTTGTAACTTACGCAAAAATGAAAACTAGAAAAAAATTGCACCGACAGGTTTTCTGTTATGAAAACGCAGTAAAAATGACAAATATTTAAAAAAAGAAAAGTACAGTAAAAATATGAACAATTGCATAATTCAATAGTTCATCAAAATTTGAAAATAAAAAATTGTTAAACAATCTCACCAAATATAACAATGTAATTTAAAAAGTAAATTGTTTCAAAATATAAACGTAAATTGACATATTCAACACAATATCTATTAGTAAAGGTTTGTTTTTCTAATTTACTTCTAATACCTAAAAGGCATATACATACCCATAACATATATAGTTGAATTAAAATTTCTTGACAACAATTGCATTGATTCTGTTTGTGCAGGTGTATATTGCAGTCATGGCCAGTGAGGAATCCAGCGTAAGAGTTGCTGTGAGGTAATTATTTATGAATATTATATTTAAGTTGTAAATTTTTTAGTGGGATAAATATTTTCAAAATCTTTATTTATTTCGGTTACACTGATACGTAAACTGTTGTGGCATTACTGCTAAGTCTTGTAGTACGAATTTGAAATAAATAATAAAAAACCATTCAAGTTTAATGACGTTTTTTTTTTTTTTATTTATGTTCCTACTTTTATATAAAGAAGGTAGAATTAAAACCATTGTTGTTAATTTGCTGAAATATGTTGCTTTAAACACTTCAAATAATACTGATAGGGACCTTCTAAAACTTAAAAAGTAATCAATATAGATTAGAACTAATCAAACAAGTGATTTTAAATAGAACAAAGAATCAATACATTTCTAAAAACCTGTAGTATGTTTGTAAAACCTATAATTTTTGCAACTATTTACTTGAACATTATATTTAAGCCATCTACAACGTAAATGCGCCAACCATCTTGAGATATAAGTTCTAAGGGTCTCAGTATAGTTACAACGGCTGCCCTACCCTTCAAACCGAAACGCATTACTGCTTCGCGTCAGAAATAGGCAGGGTGGTGGTACCTAACCGCGCGGACTCACAAGAGGTCCTACCACCAGTAATAAAAGTAATTTCATTTACAATACTTTGTTGTCCGCTCATTGAAATAATTTTCATAGAATTCTCCATAAATTAAGATTTATTAGTATAATTGAAATTGTAAAGTTCATTTTTATAATTTGCAGAAAGTTAAAACTACTATAATAATCCACAATAAAGATCAGTTATTAACATTAAAATAATAATTAGCGGTCGCGAAAAATAATAATTAGCGAAATGAAAACTTCTATTAAATATAGCCTAATAACCACTCTAGTAATATCAAAGAGTACGTAGGGTACATAAAAAAAGCCAAATTCCTTTTTTTAAGTAGAGTATGAATATATATTTTGTTGAGAATAATTCAGATTTGCAGTAGTCAAATATCTTGAAATATTTTCTAAACTGAGTTAGAATAAAGTGAAGACGTTTAAACGCGCCTTCTTTTATACTATTCAGCATACATTGACTGTTCGTATCGAACTCAATTTCATGATTTATATCATTCCGTTAGGGGGTCGTCACGCAAACACGCGGCCTACATCGTTGCGTGCCAATACATTGCCGGTAATGTGCGTTGGTGTCGTAAATAAAACACGGAAACATTATGAAGTGTTCGATTTTCAAAAATGCTTAAATTATAGCCACAGATCAAGATCACATATTGTTAAATACGTGAAGATGTGAAATAAAAGCTATAGATGCGAGGTATGCCGTCTAGAAATTCTTCTGCGGGTTCCTTCTGATCCCATTATTTGCGCGGTAAATTTTTATTTAATAATCTCTAACGGTATGGTGGTAGAGCGAAGCCAGTATTATTTGATTCTACTCACCTATCATTAAAACAATGTTTTCAATGATAGGTGAGGTTTTTTTTTAAACGCAATGGAGACTTCAGCCTTATTACTCCAGATAAATCTCACTTCTTAAACATTTTATTTCAAACATATCATTAAATATAATAAAATAAAATGTTTAATTCTAAAATTAACATCGAATTAATTCCAATGCTTTTTATTAAGTGATATCAAACAAAATTTAAGGTCTTACATTGATAATCGCAACATTTACACTACGAAGCATTAGGTATTTAGTGTAATAAAAAAAGGCGTTTTCTGGATTTTAGATCTTCGAATGAGTCCGTCATGCACACATACTATACATCTTCAGATTCTATTAACACCTCCGCCATAAGATTTATTCATAGCTCACTCCATTGTATCTATAGTTGTGACATCATGATTCGAGCAAGGACGTACCTAAACGTCGCAACGTTAATAATTTGGAAAATAAGTTAATAATAAATTACTACTATCAATTTAAATATCGGCTAAACTTAAATGATGTTCAATTAAAAACATCGAACTGCTGATGCTAATACAAAATAAAATCCATCTTTAATTAAAAAGATAAATGTCGTTTTTTAAAGAAATGTCACTCAAACCAAATAACCTTTCACCCCTCCAATATAATATTGCACGTAGTGTTTTTTATGTTTTGATCAGTAGAATCATATTATTTTTTAATATGTACACACTTTATGACGCTGTTTTTGCTAAACATTAATTTACAGAATATGGTTACGGTCGTTAAAATAAGTGGCTTTGAAGTATGTTAAGCTTCCATCACCTTTGCGCGTTATTCAAATAGATAATGAAATTAAATGAATTCAAATGAAACCCGCAAAATTATAATTTGCGTAATTACTGGTGGTAGGACCTCTTGAGAGTCTGCGCGGGTGGGTACCGCCACCCTGCCTATTTCTGCCGTGAAGCAGTAATGCGTTTCGGTTTGAAGGGTGGGGCAGCCGTTGTAACTATACTTGAGACCTTAGAACTTACATCTCAAGGTGGGTGGCGCATTTACGTTGTGGATGTCTATGGGCTCCAGTAACCACTTAACACCAGGTGGGTTGTGAGATCGTCCACCCATCTAAGCAACAAAAAAAAAAAAGATAAGCCTCTGTAATGTTTTTAAACTAACGCGTCCAACTTAAACTGCTGTAATTGCAAAATAGTTGCATTGGAACTCTTGAACTATGCCGCATCGAATCTGCGACAATCGCTTCTAAGGACAGTCTCCGACCTTTCCTCAACGTCGGGTGCTACTTACACCGTTACGTAACAACTGAACGAAAAACACGAAATATATCTACCTACCTAACCTCAATAGCCTAGCTTCAATGTACTACTAACTATTTGTTACGTAAGTAAACTAGCACTTTCCGTATTTACATTGTAGCGTTTGACGATGTTTTTTAATATTTTTTCTCCCTACTTTATCGTTGGTAACCTAAGAGGTTATGCCAACATTGCGCGGGCTGGTAGGTGAGCTCACGGGCTCAACCTGACAGAATTGCTAACACTAGCCCTAGCGAGTGCAGTGCTTCGCTGAATCTACTACCGGATCGGAATCGCGACCCACTGAGAAGATTCAGCGAGAAACTCAATGGGCTGTGTCTATGGGCTCGTTCGCACGTCGAAGTCTTCTTCGGAATCGACGAGAACGGTAACCGGTGCTTGAAGAGCCTAAAAGCACCGAGAGTGGATCCGGGGGATCCGACAAGGCATATTTTGGCCGACGACGGCTTTACATTACCTTGTCACCTAGATCGGATATGTAGTTAGCGGTGGCCACGACAAAAAGGTTATCGTGCCGCGCTGCTTTTTCAAAGTAGCCTACTGACGCTTCTTTAAGTAACTTACGTATCGGTTCTAGATTTAAGTCGTCGTGAAGATCTAGATTTTTTTAATATAACATTGACATGTCTACACAGGTCCGGCCCATTTTTGCAAAGTTTGGAATCAACAACTTTGGACAATGTCTTAGTTAAATTAAGAACATAATTTAAAAAATCTGAGCGTTTTTCCTTGATATTAACCGCCGCCTTTCCTTGTCTGGTGTTAGACCATTTCCACATTCTAAGTAATAGAGTATCTATAAATAATTGGATCTTTGTTTTGAATGCGCTCGTTGATCATGAATTATGAACAAATCTTAATGTCCAAACAGTCTCATTAAATTAGCAACATGCTGTATATTATATAAAACGTTTGGGATGGGTTAGGCCGATCAGTTGACTTCCTTTGTCTGATGGTGAAAAAACTGACAACCCGGCCGTGTCAGTGTAACACATCGCAACAGTTTAGTTTAGTTAAATCGTTTCCGTCTTGATTGCAGCCAGTTAGCGTAATTGCCTTTATCTCGTATCTATTGTTTTTAAAGTAATTTACGACATGACCTGATTCAAAATCTGTGCGGTGACAATGAATGAACACGAACGTTCATAGATGTTTTTCTGGAGGAGGATTTTATATTTTATTTTACAGTGTTTAAGTCTATTTTGATTTTTTGAGGTTTTTTTTTTAATGCTTAGATGGTTGGACGACCTCACAGCCCATCTGGTGTTAAGTGGTTACTGGAGCCCATAGACATCTACAACGTAAATGCGCCACCCACCTTGAGATATAAGTTGTAAGGTCTCAGTATAGTTACAACGGCTGCCCCACCCTTCAAACCGAAACGCATTATTGCTTCACGGCAGAAATAGGCGGGGCGGTGGTACCAACTCGCGCGGACTCGCAAGAGGTCCAACACCAGTAATTACGCAAATTATAATTTTGCGGGTTTGATTTTTATTACACGATGTTATTCCTTCACCGTGAAAGTCAATCGTGAACATTTGTTGAGTACGTATTTCATTACAAAAATTGGTACCCGCCTGGAATTCGAACACCGGTGCATCGCTCAACACGAATGCTTATATGCTGCGAATGCTATAATGCGAATCTTATTCCTTAGGCCACGACGACTTCAGGTCGTGCATTTCCAAATTGCTAATTTCTATTTCATGTCACTGTGTTTCAATTTCATGTAAAGGAAAGCCTTTTCACCAATACACCCACACCAAAGCAACATTTCTTCAAACAGAAGTTAATAGGAATGATGTTTTGTGGTTCTCTACCTTCAGGCTATCTTATTAAAACGGTCTTAGAACCTTCAAAGCGAGTACTCACAATATATGGACATTTAAGCCAATTGTTCTAATCCCTATAATGCTCCTTATTGTTTATTAAATACGTATAGTGTACTTATTATATAGTGATTCTTGTCACAGTTTGATAATAATACGTAAAGTTTACTGACCGCGATACCCACTCGGACAATCTTCACGCTCACTTGAGTAAATATCAATTACTATGTGCGGTTTCAATGTCTTTATGAATTGCAATGTAATAAAACTTGTATTCGATCATGGTATGCTTTGTGACCCGGTTTCGTGTTGAGATCACGATTGTCCGTCGCCTTTTGAACGTTGTCTCTGGTAGCCCTACTCGTCGAACTTGGCAAACAATTCGTCGTTCAATCTAATCCATACTCCATACATCACCCCACTGAGTTTCCCGTCGGATCTTCTCAACGGGTCGCGATTCCGATCCGGTATTAGATGCATTCGCGAAGCAGCTGCCCTTGAGCTATTATTATAAATTTTTTTTTGTTGCCCTTGTAGGCAGACGAGCATACGGCCCACCTGATGGTGAGTGGTTACCGTCGCCCATGGACTTCAGCAATGCCAAAATTAGGTTTCCTTTGGAGGCGCTCGGGCAGTTGTTAGCAAATCCCACCCCTCCTGGCAGAGCCTTTGCTCGTCCACCCGTCATGGTGAAACTGGAAATGCCTCCGCGTCAACAGTACTACTTCCTTCTTAAAAAAAAAAAGATGTGTGGTGTCGTGGGACACCGGTTAGGAACGAAGTTCCTTATAATAAAAATATTAATTTTAAGTTCTATTCGAGGTATAAAGAAAATAATTATTCGGGTATACATTTTTTATTATGATTTTTTTATTGATAAAAATAAAAATAATTAAATTGATGTCAGAGAAATTAAATATTGTCATTTTAAACAAAATTTAATTATACTCAATAATCAAATAAATAGAAAAAACAAAAAAAACAAAATTCTCTATTATAATTATTAAAATAATAATAACCGTCATCACGTAGACTATACATTAGATACTGTATAGCCATCATACTAAGACTATACATAAATAATAAAAATCTTACGTAGCGGACGTTTTTTCCCTGTTAGGGTACCCCTCCGCATCGTCCCATAAGAAACTTCGTTCCAAAAAGTTGACTTATTTGAGTAAAATTTTCTCGCCATCACTGGTACCCGGTACGATTTTTCTTTTATTTTCCTAACGTCGTCTCCTCTATAGGCTTCCGGCGATATTTTCGATCGCCACGTCTATTTTGAATAACAAAGCTTTATATATAGCTCCAAAAGAAAAGAATTGTCATGTTAGGATTACAAAGAACGAATTTATTTGACATATTTTTTAAGCTGCTCACTCTAAATATATATAGGTATCTATCTATATCTCTATATTTCCATACTATTATATAAATCTACAGCGGTTTTTACTGATGTTCCGTTATAAATACTGAACCATGCATACGATTGACTTGAAACTTGGTATCCGTGTAGAAAATACATGTACTTAATGGATAGGCTGATATTTATATTCCCTAATAATAATGACAATAAATAATAATGTTAATTTAAAAATGCCAAGCGATGCGGGAGTGTACGGCTAGTATATATATAATACTTGAAATCGGATCTGTAGCTAAAAAAAACAAAGAAAAGTTCAATATGACGTTATTATCATAATGTGATGAAATAATAATAATTGATACTAATGAATTAATACCACCGTTCGGGCTTGTTTGTAGCTAATGACTGAAATTGAATCGAAATGCCCATAGCCCAGTGGGCAGTCGCTGTCTACCCCGACCTCCCATAGTTTCACAGTAGTGGGTCTACATTGATAAAATAGGTCCAGTCGTCGTTAACACCTAATATACTCCGTCTGTGTATTGGTAATACTTATCTATCCAACAGATTATGGAATTGTAATGTCTATATGACTAAACACCTAACCGGACTGGCTTCTGAGTGACGATTGAACAAGAATTATGAGGTATGATGCTGTTCCTTAAGGTACTAGCTGTTACACGCGATTTCGTCCGTTTGGCCAAGGAAAAGTATCGGTTTCCCGTGAGAATGCGTGTTCTTTTGGGATAAAACGCAGCCTATGTCACCCACCTAACCTTAAACTGTCACATAAAAAAGTTAATCCTTGAACTACATATTATATATCTGCATGTTTTTTAGTTTGAAGTCCGACGTTTGCTAAACCACACAATAGTTATTTTTTAATACGCTTTTATTAGCTTCATACGTATGTTAGTATGTAATGGAATCTTTGAACATGATTTTGACCCTTTTCGTGTATGGTATCAATAGTTATAAATATTTTATGAACAGATATGAGTAGAAGGGTTATCTTGATAATATCCTGAAAAGCAACCCATGC
The DNA here is from genome assembly GCF_030269925.1 of Bombyx mori. Classification (NCBI taxonomy): domain Eukaryota; kingdom Metazoa; phylum Arthropoda; class Insecta; order Lepidoptera; family Bombycidae; genus Bombyx; species Bombyx mori. Next base: position 15,768,638 of record NC_085111.1, read on the forward strand.
TTTTTTTTTACAATAAAATAATTTTTTCTTACATTATTTTTAATTCAAATTTATTAAATTTTATTTCCTATTTTTTAGTTGGATTTTCTATGAAAGCTTATTTTTTTAAATATTATTTATTTCTCTGTTTAAAACTGTCCTTCATGAACTATGAATATGTTTTAATTACAAACTAAGCCGCGTCGTTGAGAATTCTGATCGAGGAAAATTTCTTTATAAACCTACCTACGACCTTAAGAAATAACACTAATTGTAGGTGTCACTAGTTAATATTTAAAACGTTAAACTATGTAGGAACGTGGGCGGCGGCGGTTGTCAACATTACAATATCGATCACGGGAAGTTCTTGCGTAGGTACGAATTCTTTTTGTATTTGCTGTTTAAAAATTTCTAGTTTCTAGTCTAGACAAAGAATTTGAGATAGCAAAAATGTGAACACGGTTGGAATTAAGCAAAATAAATTGCTATCTTTCTACTATAAATTGTTTTACGCGTTGAAAACATAAAATTAAATAATTTTCTTTAATAAAAAAATTTTAATGATAAAATGATCTCTTCTCTGCGTTCGCTCATTGTTACTTTAGTTGAGTGGAAACTGCTTAGTTGCAAGTACATATTTCATTTATTCATAGCATTTATTTATATCATTTATTTATTTATTCATAAAAATTTCAATAGAAAGATAAGCACACGCACACGATCACTAATGCGATTTCGACTTCTTGTGAGGCCTGTTTCAAAATTAGAAGTCGTCGTGGCCTACTGGATAAGACGCCCGGTGTACACGTATCGATACGACAATTCCGTTGTTCGAATCCCGCAGGAAGGTACAAAATTTTGTTATGAAATACTTGCACACGCATTTACGAATGACTTCGACAATGACATTGTATTCTAACAATTAAACTCTCGTGAATTATAATTTACGTAATTAATAATAGATAGGGCCAGAGCCTGAACATTACATAGCACTAAACTCGAAAAAATTCACGGTTTGCAATATTGTAGATATCACAAATTAAAAAAAACTGTATATAGTCGAAATAAACTAAAGATAACGAATGATAAAATTACTTTTTTAGATGTCCAGGCAAGAACAGAATAGTTTCCCCGTACAATAATTATTCCTATGATTTGTAACGATGTCTACGTATGATATTTTTGAAGAGATTTTTGAAGGGTGGGGCAGCCGTTGTAACTATACTGAGACCTTAGAACTCATAACTCAAGGTAACCACTTAACATCAGTTGGGCCGTGAGCTTGTCCACCAATTAAAACTATAAAAAATTAATAAAAATATGAATGAGGTGAATCAAGATAATAAATGCCGATAAATTTATGAACGGAAACCTCAAAAATAACAACTTATAATTCACGCTCTTCACGAATCCAATACATATAATAAATACATCAGCGGAATACATGAATTCTTAGACGTCGGACGTTCCTTTGCGAAGCGCCGCGATTAGGTCGTTTGTGTACAACGTGGCGCATCACTACTCCGACATGGCTGTTTTATAAACATCACGAGTGTCCGTCGCATCAATAAAACTGGCATGTTTATTGTTTTCATGCAACTGCATTCGGTTTTCTGATACTGAGGCAAACATCCGGACGCTTCGCGGTAATTGGTTTCCTTTTATGAAACGTTGTTCCGGATGTAAACTTTGTAGTAAGTAGTACTTTTGAGTTCTGTAAATAAACATGTGGCTTGTGCGGGTGTTAAAGCGTGCCGTCATCCCGCATAGGTCGCCACTACTATCGCAACTTTCTATTTTTATTTCACGTTTTGAAATTGTCTTTGGTGATAGGCATGGCTGTGCCACCTGTATTGCCAATGTCAATGAGCGATGGTAACTAACTATCTTCTTCTTTTTCTCCACCTTATCCCACTATGTGGGGTCGGCACAGCTAATTTTTCTCTTCCATTCTCTTCTATCAGCCGTCATCTCAACACTCACTCCTCTCTCTCTCATATCATCATTCACACACTCCATCCATGTCTTCTTCGGTCGACCTCTTCCCCCTCTACCTTGCACTACCATTTCCATACATCTCCTAGTCACATGCATCTTCTCTCTACGCATCACATGTCCATACCACGCTAACCGTCCGCTCCTTAATTTGTTGTTTACCGGGGCCACTTTCACACTTCCTCTGATATACTCATTCTTTATCTTATCCATTCTTGTTACTCCACACATCCATCTCAACATTCGCATCTCTGCCGCATGCACTCCTCTTTCATGCTTAACTTTCGTCGCCCAACACTCAGATCCATACAGCACGACAGGTCTAATGATCGTTTTGTAAATTTTGCCCTTGAGCTGAAGGGGCATTCTACGATCGCATGCTGTTGCAGAGACCTGTCGCCATTTCATCCAACCAGCGTTTATTCTATTTGTGACGTCCCGGTCTATGTTGCCGTCGTTCTGGAGTATAGAGCCGAGGTACTTGAAGTCGGAGCAGACTGGCAGGGATACACCATCTAAGGCGATTGGCGTGAAGTCTGAAGAACCACCAAAATCACAAAACATGTGCTTGGTTTTTGTTCGACTGATCTTCAAACCCACGTTTTCCAACCTTTCTTTCCATTTTGCCAATCTCCTCTGTATCTCAGGCCCTTCCTCTCCAACGAGAACAATGTCGTCGGCGAACAGCATACACCAAGGCGCCTCTTCCTGTATGTCCGATGTTAGGGCATCCATTATTAGGATGAACAGGTAAGGGCTTAAAGCTGATCCCTGGTGTAAGCCTACCGCCACACTGAACTCGTCGCTATCACCAGCTGCGGAGCGTACGTACGTACTAGCTCTACCGTACATAGCTCGAACAAGCCGTTGGTATTTCCCTGGCACTCCTTTCACTTTCATGCTCCACCACAAAACCTCACGGGGAACCCTATCATACGCTTTTTCTAAATCAACAAACACCATGTGCACATTTTTACTTGCACGGTGATATTTTTCGCACAATTGGCGCAGGGAAAAAATGGCGTCCGTTGTACTGCGTCCCGGCATGAACCCGAATTGGTTCTGTGATACCTCACTCTCATCTCTCATTCTTCTCGCTATCACTTTCTCCCAAGCTTTCATACTATGTGACATGAGCTTTATTCCTCTATAATTGTCGCATACCTGTAGGTCACCTTTGCTCTTAAATACAGGCACGAGTGAACTTTTGCACCACTCGTCAGGCATGGCCTCTTCTTGAAACAATTTATTGAAGAATAAAGTCAGCCACGTGCATCCATCCGCTTTCAGAAACTTCCACACTTCTATTGGAATACCATCTGGTCCAGTCCAGTAACTATATTGGCCAATATTTTTTTCCTACTGTGTTGCTAACACTGGCCTTAGCAAGAGCAGTGCTTCACAGAATCTACCACTATATTGGCCAAGTCAGACCTCCTATACTATAGAAAGTAATAATTTCTACCAACTAGCAACTTATTAATTTATTATATTCTATTATTTTGTATATTTCAGACGAATTTATTATGTGTGAATGTACGAGTAACGTATCTTTCACTGTATGGATTTAGAGTTTGCTCTAAGAAAACTGACACTTTTATTAGAGCTATTCATAAATGCCCTAAAAAGCTCTTTTTTTTGAGTTACAGCTCCTTTTAAAATGACTTAAAATATTTTGAAATATTACATTTCATACATTACATTACATAATCAAAATAAATATAAACTTTTAAATCCAGAAAATTCAAGATCGTATTTATTTTTAATGTATTGTCTAAATTTCAATTTGCTCACAAACTTATTTACTTTAGCGAAAAATTAAAACAGCCGGTACGGAAACAATTCATATGAATGACAAATGTGTGCTATATAATTTTCTGGAATGGCAGTAATTGTTATGCATTCCGTTCACGACAGTACTAATAATACAATGAAAATGGTGCAGTCCATATTACGTATAATGTTACTGGTATGGTAGTAACAACAATATTCGGCATACCAAATGAGTAACTGCATTCTCAAATACAGATCTGAAACCAGACTACCTACTTTGTTCTGATTTATAAGATTTTGGTAATTTTTTTTTTTGTTGATTGTTATTTGTCAAACGAATTTAGTTAATCATATTAAAGGATTAGCTCTCATGCGAATGCTCTTAGGGCACCTTAGAACTTTGAAGTCGAAATCTCACTTAGAGTTAGAATAACAGCTGTCAATACTTTGGCATCGACAGATTTTGTGAAAAATGACTTTCACAAAGACTAGTTTCTAATCGCTCCAACAATATATCTTATATGGCCTTTTTTTCAATTTTAAATTCTCTCCGGCGTTACGTTAATGTATCCGGTCACCGTCGAACCCGTCGCTTGCGGCGAAGGGCTCGACCAGCGAATTAACCCGTAGACACAGCCCACTGAGTTTCTCGCCGCATCTTCTCAGTGGGTCGCGTTTCCGATCCGGTAGGAGATTCTGCGAAGCACTGCTCTTGCTAGGGCCAGTGTTAGCAACACTTCGGTTTGAGCCCCGTGAGCTCACCTACATGTTAGGGCGAAGCTGAAATAGCCTCTCAAGGCTATCAGCATAGATAGGAAAAAAGGTAATGTAATATTTAAAATAGCTATAATTATGTTGTGTTTAATTCAAAAGAACAGCCGACCCGATTCACCATATTACCTTGTAACTCTATTGTCTATAATGCGTTGTTTAATCCTTCATGTAGGCTATTATTTAGCTCATTTACATGGATATTTGTTTAAGTCAAAACGACCGCAAACTAATTTATTACTCCCCAATTTATTTCAGGAAACGCACTGGTTTCAGTGGAACAGGATTCATAACATTCCCGATGTAAATACAGGGTTTTCACGGAAGCGTGCGTCATGTAATTAAGTAACCCTTTTGCCTACTGCAATGTGCAGTATAATTGATGCACTTTCCCGGCACAAAAGGGCTGTAAATGTTTCTGTATTTTAGAATTATTTGCATATTGGCAAAGCGTCAGACAAGTTCGATAATGTTGTTCTCGCCATCAAATACGACCCACGTAAATGCGTTGAGGTTGATAATTGAATAGTTAAAAATTAAGTACGTATCGACCCACATGTGTTCCACTTCGCCTTGTCTAACAGTCAGGTGTGCGACCTATTCGTGTATTTATTTCCTTTAAATATCATACTAGTAGTTAAATATGCGCCTATAGGGTTTCTTCGGCATCATCTTCCTATTACTCATTTTAGGGGTTTTGGTGTACTATGATTTTTAGATATGTATGAAATGCAAGAAGATTATTGCTAAACAATATGAAGTGGTTGTCTTTGCCATATCAATGTACGACAATCAATCTGCGATTATAGACTAGACAATACAAAATATTACTAATGAAGCCGTGACATATGATAAAAAATCCTTTTTGTTTTCCTGAGGACAAATCTCCAAGAATGCGCCCTCCCATTATTCATGTCGGAATACGCAATGAGGCATGTGAGATGGTTAGAACTCTTACTCGCTACAAACCGCACCTTTCACATACTTTCTTATTTATTAATTTTCCCTACCTATGCTGATAGCCTTGAGAGGTTAATTCAGCTTCGCCTTGACGTGTAGGTGAGAACACGAGGCTCAAACCGGAAGTGTTGCTAACACTGGCCCTAGCAAGAGCAGTGCTTCGCAGAATCTACCACCGAATCGGGAATGCAACCTACTGAGAAGATCCAGCGAGAAATACAGTGGGCTGTGTCTATGGGTTAATTTACTCGTCGAGCCCTTCGTCGCGACGGGTTCGACGAGGACGGTGACCGGTGCTTGAGGTACCTGAAAGCACCGTTAATGAATCGGGAGGATCCGTAATGACGTGTTTAGGGCGATGTCGGCTGCTTTCTTATGAGGGAATTCCGGGATACGACCATATCCTCCCAATGCTCTCACACGTTTAACGCCTATGGTCGCAGCAGGATTCACAACGACCTCACTATAGTTGAGATGACCAAGGACCACGTACACTCGTCTCTCTGAGACCTCTTTGCTAAAACACCACATGTGTAATTGGGTATATGAACTACAGTTAGCTGTTAGATTTTAGTGGAAAATATTATCACATAAATGATTTTCTTAGGGACGACATTGAATTTTAATTATTGGTTGAATTACGGATGAATGAATGGTAAATTATATAATATTATAATATCTCGCACTGCACTAAAATTCGCATGTCAAATAATGACAAAGCTTAGACGCTGCTTTTAACATGTAATAACTCATTTTTACTATGCTTGGCGAATAAATGATTACTTTCTTTCTCTTCTTCTTTCTTCTTTCTCTTTAGAGCTATACATTTTAGAACGAGGACGTATAATACAGTACTGCGGCCTAATTAGAAATCCCTTGTTTCATTACTAAAGTTTTATGACGTAAAATGGCACTAGAGTACAAAAGCTGCTCTATTCTATCATGTGTATTGGGAAGATTCATTATTTTGCCATCGATACTTACTCTTATTTTGTAGAAGTAGAGACACTGTCCCAAGCATTTCTCATTACTGGAGTAATTTGCTCGTTTGAAGCTCTAACTTTTGAGATTCATTTTTCAGCCTTTGCTTATAAACTTGGTAATAATCCGCATTCTATCAAACTTTCAATAAAAAGGTTCATCACTTCATGATAGTAGCTTCTACTGTTATTCAGATTGGACTGAGTTGACCTAATAACCAAATAAAGGCTTGAATGGCGGCTTTATATCTTGAAGAGCCCATCGCAACCCTCAATGCAATCGGCCGATAGTATAATTCGTCCTAAAATCCCCTAACTAATAAATTGGTATCAATCGATTTTGTAAGGACGAAATGTAATTGATCGAAGCTAATAAAAGTTGACGTCAATACAAAAAGACACCCACTTTTATAAATCGACACAATTTAGTATAATTTCCGGAGTTTTGTAGCGGCCATTCCATCGTAAGTAACGGCAAATCGTGACTTGACATTTTTTTGTTCGAAGTACATACCTACACACTGCAGAGTCGCAATGGGAAATCAAGATTTTCTATCTGTCTAGTTTTAGAGAACAGATAACATTACATTTTTGTTCGTGTACGCACACCATACCACGCTCAATTCATTTTTAACCGACTTCAAAAAAGGAGGAGGTTCTCAATTCGACTGTATGTTGTTTTTTATGTTTTTTTTTTATGTTTGTTACCTCATAACTTTTGACTGGGTGAATCGATTTTCATGATTCTTTTTTTATTAGAAAGCTGACGCTTCCCGTGTGGTCTCAATTTAGTCCAGTTCTGATAATGGTATCCATGAGAAAACCATATAAGGCTTAAATTTGCATTAAGTATGTGCGCGACAAATAGATGAATAACTCAATAACTCAATAATATGCCAACCGATTTCGATGATTATTGTGTTTAGTATATTAATTTGTTTTGGAACATCTTTTTTTTCTATTTGAAGTCGGTTATTGTTAAAGCATGTCTATTTACAATTATAATATACATACATAGTATATAATCTTGTACCTAATAATGTTGTGTAAGCATTTAAGTATACAGAATCGAAATTTGATTGATAATTTTTTGAGCAAACTTTGATCTTAAGTAACTTAAAACTTCCTTAAGTTACGATGTAGCTCCAATCTAAACATACATAGTCTGTAATGTCAAAGAACTTTCCACAAACACTCACGTACGAACCGTTTCGCTGTAATTTATTATAAATAACGCGAGCCATTGCGTAACTTTTTTGCCTTTTTAAATTATATTCTAATTCATTTTCATCATCACCTTGTCATGCTTTTAAATTATCAAACGTGAAACAATGTTATTGATTTGTAAACGCAGATAAATCTTTACTTTTAAAATATTCTACTTTAATATTTTTACTTTGTGTCAAAATAATTTTACAAAAAAATAGTACGTAGAATTATAGTATAGCAAGCATAGTAGATGTGAGGATGAGATCAAGTTGACAGCCGGTCTGCAATGGAGGAGAATTGCTAAGCATAGAGAACAATGGAAAATGTTAGAAGAGGCCTATGTCAATAGGCACACTGAACTGAGAGACATTCTTTTTTTTATTTATTGCCGTATAGGCAGATGAGCATACGGCCCACCTGATGGTGAGTGGTTACCGTCTCTCATGGACGTCAGCAATGCCAGGAGCAGAGCCATCCCGCTGCCTACCATAATTCTGTAATATACAAAAATTAAATCAACAATCCTAAAAGGTTTTTTTATTGCCTAGATGTGTGAACGAGCTAACAGCCCACCTAGTGTTAAGTGGTTACTGGAACCCATAGACATCTACAACGTAAATGCGCCTCACACCTTGAGATAGAAGTTCTAAGGTCTCAGTATAGTTACAACGGCTGCCCCACCCTTCAATCCGAAACGCATTACTGCTTCACGGCAGAAACAGGCGGGGCGGTGGTACCTACCCGTGCGGACTCACAAGAGGTCCTACCACCAGTAATTACGCAAATTATAATTTTGCGGGTTTGATTTTTATAACACGATGTTATTCCTTCACCGTGGAAGTCAATCGTGAACAATTGTTAAGTAAGTATTTCATTCGAAAAATTGGTACCCGCCTGCAGGATTCGAACACCGTTGCATCGCTACGAATGCACCGGACGTCTTATCCTTTAGGCCACGACGACTTTCAAACCGAATCAGTCAAAAAGACAGCATGTCGAATTAATTAAATATGTAAAATCGTTTTATGTAATTCATTTCACATAAATCTACACACATACTCGTATAACAAAGACTGAAGATCTAGTAAATTACTTAGATTCCTTTTGCATTGAACTAATCGTGTAATGTGTCCGATTTCTTTTGATCTATTCACATTTCGAATAACTCGATAAATTAATAAATAACTGGGCACAAATCACGCACGGTGATCCGGCCTCAAATTAGGATTCCCTGTGTTATCGGCACCAGAGACCGACGTACATACTTATATGCTTTTAAATATATACATAATAAACGCCCAGATAAAAAAAACATATTCTTCACACGAAAATTTGCCCGATGTGGGACTCGAATCTACGACCCTCGGCGCAACGGTCAGGCTATAACTACTGCACTGCCGAATCTTTTTTTTCCTACCTTACCTAATGATAGCCTTGAGAGGCCATTTCAGCGTAACCCTAACAAGTAGGTGAGCTCACGGGGCTCAAAGTGACTCTCATCAATTCTAATGAAATTTAAGCCGATATAATAGTACATTTTTTTCGATTTCTTGATTTGAATCCGCGTTTAAAGTCTTTGTGCATCTGGCGTGCGATGTCCAGCGGGCCGTCTCCTCGTCGACGCTCGCGTGCAGCCCATTGTGAAATTCAATACTCGCGAACAATAGGCGCTGTCGCAGACTTGGACTTGCAGTCGACTCTCATGAATTACTAGTTAGAAGTTAAATAAAATCGTAGTAGAATCACAGTTTCTCGAAAGTTAATTGTTATGCTTACATTATTGCTATTATGTTTTTATTTATTTATTTACATTCTCTTAATAATAGTTTAACGGACGACTTCGTGAGCTCAAGCGAGACTTAGCATTGTAATTTCATTTTTGTCGTGTTCAAAATACATTTATCTTAGTATTACAATGTAAATAACATAAATTACACTATAAAGTTTACGTTAAATAAACTTACTGATGGTAGGACGTCTTTTGAGTCCGCACATGTAGGTACCACCACCCTGCCTATCACTATCGTGAAGCAGTAATGCGTTTCAGTTTAAAGGGTGGGGCAGCCGTCGTAATGTTACAACTGAGACCTTAGAACTCTTGTGTCAAGGGGGCATTTACGTTGTATATGTCTATTGGCCCCGGTAACCACTTAACACCAGGTGGGCCGTGAGCTCGTCCACCCATTAAAGCAAAAAAAATTTAGCAAGAATAGTAATTTATTTATAAGTATTTTAACGTTAAATTTATAAATAACAAATTCGCGTTGCAAATCCTGGTTACGCTCCTGCACGTTCATTCGCCATACCGTGTCTAAATACGGAGTGCCCAAGTGCAATTACTTTGTCGTACCTGCAGCCTGTCGTCGGTCGGCACACAACACTGCACAAGCACACGCAGCCGTATCGAAGGAGGGTGAACGAACAACGGGTATTCAGGGCATGTACTTATAGCAGCGCAGTGCACGGTGTTATTAACGTTGCGTTTTTGAAAATCTCAAATTACGACGCACACATTTCAAACTACCTCCGTTTTCTTTTTCTTTTGTTTTGTCTTTCTAATGATTGCCCGTGTTACGCGCTGGGGTTCGGGATAAATAAATATTCCACCAAAGTACAACTTAAAACTGTATTTATCACTTTGAACACTCATAGAACACTTTAATATTCTTAATTCACTTCTTCCGTTTCGCTTCAGGTGATCCGTTCGCTGTTTCGCTTCGAGTAGTTCCGATTACTAATTGACTGCGTGCCATCTCTGCAACGCTTTTATAGTCGATACGACATCCCTAGAATCGTCGAGAACACTCCTCACAAGTCGAGTACTTTCGATGTGTATTTTCGCTATCTGACAATAGATGGCGTTGTACTTCTAGAGCGTTCTAGCTGTTACTAGATCCTTCGATATTTGTTCTGCTATTCGGCGATTGATGGCGTTACCCTTACCGGCATAACACCAAGAACATGGCGGGTTCGATAAAGCCAAACTTTTGTGCACAAACAAATAATGTCCTATAAATGTTATTTAAAATTTTGTTGAAGATCGGGAGTTGTAGGTAATAGCCGATACATGTAAAAACTAGGTAATGGAATCGAAATCTGGTAAGATAATCCAGCTCTGGTATTAGAATTCCTTCGGTCTAAAGAATTTGTCTATAGACGTTTCAACCAAAGGGTCATATGAAGCGGGACGACAGATCGAAATCCGCAGTTAATATGCCACTTTGAGGGTTCAAATTTTAAATAACACAACAAAATGTCACAAATATGTATCTTCTATATTATGTGCTTTAGAAATTAAAGTTTTTTCTTTAATGTAAATCAACTTTTTTATTAGTAAAACAGTAAGAGCTCTAACATCAGCATCCTGAAATCTAGATTAAATTTGATTTTTTAAAAAAGAAAACTATGTATTAACAAACTTAACGGAATGTCTAAAGACATCTATCAGGTGTTATACGTCTCCATCAGTCTTGACATGGTAAATTAAATCACCCGATTCGTAATACATATATTACTATCCTTAAAACATGAAAGTGGAAAAAAACAAGTACAACTGAACGCAAACTAGCTCCTCACAATCTACGAACTATTGACGCTGGATATATGCTGATTATGGCACCAGTAAATTGTTTGATACAAACTGAAATTGCATGCTGCGAACACGAGGAAGTCGACGTCTACGTGTTAATTTAGTTTATTTGTCCTCTTGTGTCGTCGACTTGTCGCCAGCTTACTGTGTCGTAACGATCCAAGGCTATGTATTCAATTCGTTTTGATATTGAAACCGATTAGACTTCTATTTGAAAAGCCCATTTTGTGACACAGGAGGAACTTCAGGTTTTTTTTTTTCCTACCTATGCTGATAGTATTGAGAGGCTATTTCATCTTCGCCTTGACGTGTAGGTGCGCTCACGGGGCTCAAACCGGAGTGTTCTTAACACCGGCACTAGTAAGAACAGTGCTTGGCAGAATCTACCACCGGATCGGAAACGCGACCCACTGAGAAGATCCGGCGAGAAACTCAGTGGGCTGTGTCTATGTGTCAATTTACTCGTCGAGCCCTTCGTCGCAAGCGACGGGTTCGGCGAGGACGGTGACCGGTGCTTGATGTACCTAAAAGCACCGAACTTCAAGACTGGCATTAGGGCCAATCGCGATTCACGCCCAATTGTGCCGCATGCGTTTCGATTTGAAAATCAGGACACTGTTTATTTAAGTCCGGATAAGATTAGATCTTATGTATTAAGTTGGGCAGCGGCTTTGTCGTTGTGTCGCATAGGCAATCTGGTGGCTGGATGGCCTAAGACTTCGTAGGCCACTATGACTTCAAAGAGTAATTTACTAACAGTTTTAGAATTACTTTCTATCTGGTTTATGTAGTTGTTCCCGCATTTATCCAGAACTACATAAAGAATTTTCGTATACTTTTCACAGGTAAACATTATAGTGATAATAATAACATATAAATTTATATTAAGATTATAAATTATTACAATATTAATTCTGTCTATTTGTTACGTTTTTACAATTAAACTATCGAACCTATTTTGATGAGGTTTGGTGTGGGCTTAACTTGAACACTGGGAAAGGACTATGGACTACCTCTCTGTCTACCACTGAGCATGAATTTCCAAGGATGAGATACGTATGCATTAGTCTACGCAGGCTGCGGATGTAAAGCTACTGTATAATATAATAATAGTAGAGCAATATCGTTGCCAGGCCACCCTTCTAACCTCTTGTGAGTGGAGGTAGGAACTTTTGTGAGTCCGCACGGGTAGGTACCACCACCCCGCCTATTTCTGCCGTGAAGCAGTAATGCGTTTCGATTTGAAGGGTAGGGCAGCCCTTGTAACTATACCGAGAACTCAGAACTTATATCTCAAGGTGGGTGGCGCATTTACGTTGTATATGTCCATGGGCTCCAGTAACCACTTACATCAGGTGGGCTGTGAGCTTGTCCACCCATCTAAGCAAAAAAAACTTGTGCTTCAAAAGAACTGTTCATCTTGACGTAAGTTCAATGCGAGCAATAGTTTCGGTAGGTGGCGGCCTTGCTCTGGCATTGTTTACGTCCACGAGCGACGGTAACCACCCACCATCCGGTGGGCCGTATGCTAGTCTGCCTACAAGGGTAGTAAAAAACACAAAAGATTAATCAGGATATTCAATGAAATAACGATTGTATCATCGAACTGCAATTTTACTATATTATCATGTCTCCCCCTCCTCCTCGCGTCCTTTCCTCACTGTTGAGGGTCGTGACCATCATGTTTAGACAGGATTTTATTTTTTGTAATGTCCTTCCAGCGTTTCCGATCATTGGTCGCGTGAGGGGATTCCTGGAATGGGGGTTTCTGGTGTGGTGCGGATATGATCGAACCACCTGATCAAGTAATAGTCAGACTATTATTATTTCAGTCCATAATTACCGAACGCCATACTCCAACTCAATAATTATCGAAGTCGTCGTGGTCTAAAGGATAAGACGTCCGGTGCATTCGTATCGAGCGATGCAACGGTGTTCGAATCCCGCAGGCGGGTACCAATTTTTCTAATGAAATACGTACTTAACAAATGTTCAGTATTGACTTCCACGGTGAAGGAATAACAACACATAACATGTAATAAAAATTATAATTTGCGTAATTACTGGTGGTAGGACCTCTTGTGAGTCCGCACGGGTAAAACGTATATACACAATGTCGTTATGTACATGTACTGCGACGTATGTATTGAGGCGGGTAGGAGAAATTAGAGCCGGACCGACGAACCAAGACGGAAGCCCGATGGGTAAAAATAAACAAATCTACATATTTATGAGGCTTACTATAAAGCTAGTTGTTAAAGCTCGGAGTTCTTAGAAAAGTGCTCCGATGACAATCGGGTTTCAAGGTCGTCATAGGAATACAGCACCGCTGTGGTATCTTATAACAGTCGCTAGCAAAACACGTATTTTTTTTAAAGTTTCGGTAAGGATTATTAAACTCCACATTTCACTGTAAATTATTTTTATTTTAGAATTAGCTGAACCGGCAGACTTCATAGTGCCTCAATCGATAAATAAAAGACCTAACCTTTATTTAATTCCGGGAATTTTATCTACCTTTTAAACCTTCTCTAAACTTCGACAAATAATTCAAGACCAAAGTTAGTCAAATCGGTCCAGCCGCTCTCGAGTTTTAGCGAGACTAACGAAGAGCAATTCATTTTTATATATATAGACATACCTAACTCCTTTATGCTGTTCGCTGTTACTGGTAAAATACATCATGTAACAAAATATACTTTATACAGATATACGTTATACTCCTTCTATGCGAGTTTCTCTCTATCTCTCTCTTTGTATTCAATCTGACTGAAATATTCGACGTTGTTTTACAACGTGGGTGAAAATCAGGTTGTGATGTCTATGAACTGTCGGGGACAAGTTAATAATCGTAATGAGAGCCCATTTGCATGTGTGCATCAATCAGAAAAGGCACGAATTTTTGTATTACCATTACCACCTTACATTGGTATTTTGGTAAACATTACATTGAACCAATAAGTTTGATTGATTTAAAAGAACATATGAAAACTATGAACGGAAACAATGTCGCACTGATTCAGCTCAAGACTGTAGGTCTTTTAAATTATAATGAAATTTCATTTATGTCAAAACTACCATAAACGCCAGTGATGATATTATAAACGCGTATATGAGTTTAGTTTGCTACTCTTTCATGTCTTAATTTACACAATTGATCGTCATGAAATTTTGCATGCACGCTCGCAATGGATATACATAGAAAATGGCATAAGATTCGTTTCATTTAGGAACAAATATTATTCCAGAGGAATATTTTTACGTGGCTACATAAACGTCAGAGGAACCGCGTGTAAAAGAAGCTATTATAGTCAAATATAAATGAAAAAAGTGGCTTGTAGAACTTTAAATGAGTGTATGTATAAAAAAAAGAAAAAACCCATTGCCTATTTAATTGTACCGCTATGTTGGTCTCAAAAATAATTTGAGTATGGCTCAAGCGGCTTATTTGTATATGCACTGCGCATGCGCTGACCGAAGTCCACGGTCATGTTCCCTTTAGGACCGGTAATTGGGACTTCCGCTCTTTATTGAATCGTGGAACACCAACGTGTAATATAATGTCAACAAACTGCATACACACTGTAACGATGCTTCTCTAACGTGATTTAGAGACACCGGATACAAAACTATGGATAATTTAATTATTATTACGGTCGTAGAGTTATCGTGGGTTCCGGCTTAGAGCGTAGGACATTTGACAGGAGGCGTCGACCTCATCTTAATAGGTGGGCGATAGCAGTCACGTTGAGGTACCAATAAAAATAAAAAAGGTACTTCGCATTAAGAACATTGTACACGAAGTTAACCAAAAGTGTTGTCTCCTCAATCCTGTCCTTACGGCTAAATCTTAAGATTACTATGAATATGTGGGTATCGTACGATTTTTACTGCTTTTCTTCTCTGAATCTAACCACTGCATGGACGCACTGTACCAGTCCACCGGACGGACAGACAATCTTTACACACAACTACCTGCAAAGCCGTATCCTTGGAATTATAATTTCCTGGTGGTAGGACCTCTTGTGAGTCCGCGCGGGTAGGTACCACCACCCTGCCTATTTTTGCCGCGAAGCAGTAATGCGTTTCGGTTTGAAGCGCGGAGCAACCGTTGTAACTAAACTGAGACCTTAGAACTTATATCTCAAGGTGGGTGGTGCATTTACGTTATTGATGTCTATGGGCTCCAGTAACCACTTAACACCAGGTGGACTGTGAGCTCGTCTACCCATCTAAGCAATAAAAAAAACTATATATAGTTAATATTTTAATTTTCTACAGGATTCGTCCACAAACACCAGCCGAGATTGTGGAGGGATGCGGTATATGCGCGAGAGCAGGTGGTCCAGCGGGCGAGGGTGGGGTGGCTTTGGGCACCGAAAGAGCCTTCACCTTCGATTACGCCTTCGAACCTTCAGCTTCGCAACAGGAGCTGTACGAAACCTGCGTCAAGAAACTGGTGGAAGCCGCTCTTGATGGATACAACGCTACCGTGCTGGCATATGGACAGGTTAGTTCAAGGCAGTATCTAAGCTTAAAATTCCTTGGGCCCGCGGTCTGCTCCCAAGACCTTGCAGATCGTCAAGTCTCACATACCCCGCGCGCCCCCTTATGCGCGGGGACATCATAGGAGGTTCGGCCCCCGGCCCGAAAAAAAAAAGGCTGTATCTATGCTTGTGACGTTTGTTTGTTCATACTCTGTTATCGCGCTTCGTTTGAACGGTTATTACGTCGGAACTTTGGTTTTGTTTTGCCCTTGGTACGCCCAGACGGATAGGTCAGCTCACGGGCTCGATCTGAGAGAATTTGCTAACACTAGTCCTAGTAAAAGCAGTGCTTCGCAGAATGTACCACCGAATCGGAAACGCGATCCACTGAAAAGATCCGGCGGAAATTTTGTATAGTTCTTGTCACTACCGGGAATGATTATGACATAGTAACTTTTAGTAGTACACACACACTTGTGACAAGTGAAGTCAAGTGGCTCCGACTAATCAGGTTTTTTTTTGTTTGAGAAACGCATTCATCCTTCGCAATAGTCAAAGCGATCTGTGACCGGGTTTCACTAGTCATTACATTAAAATTGTAAACAGATGTGTGTGTGTGTCTGTGCGTCGGTGCTAATCGTTTCATATGCGGTTGAAAAATTGAAATGAAATGTCAGCTTTCTAAATTAGGAATATGTTAACATCTACACACGTAGGATGCGATGCACTTTTAAATGTTAACTGCGTTGTTAGTCTTTATATGTGGTATAAATAAATACATAAAATAATACATAAAAAGTAAATAGTATATATATATTACAAACACGAAAACTGACCACAAAATAAAATGAGAATACCCAATTTTGTCGAAGTTAATTAAATATGCATTATTAATGATAACTCGAAAACTACTACGCAGATCTTGTTATATGAGAAACATCGGCTATTAAATTAGAATTGTCCAAATAGAACAAGGTTCTGAGTTAAAATGCATAAAAAATAAAGACGAATTCAGTAGCTTCTTATTTTTTGAAGGCGGTTAAAAAAACTAACATCTACTGACCCTTTTTTCTATATCTGTTTCTTAATTCCAATTATTTATACTATCAGTGGGAGCCATCTGCGTATTAAATTCTAAAACCACCAAGGTAACGGTAGGATGTGAATTGATGCCTCTTCATTCCTTTTCTTTATAAGCAATAGTAATCACAAATGATCAGTTGATTCGAAAGCTCGCCTTTTATAGCAATAACAATAGTAAGTACACCGCAAACAGTCTCTTTTGTATTAAGATTCTTATACATAATGGTTGTCTAATAAAAAAAATCCGCGGTCTCTCTAGATCAGGGGCTCTCAAACTTAATTTGTGTACGGCCCACTTATTTTTCTAACGCCCCCCTTTTTTCACCTAATTAAAAACCACTATAGCGAGAGCTCAGTTGGTGTCTAAGAGTCTTCCTAGATGAAATTAGAAATCTTCTCCCAAGCCCGTACACAACGCCCCCATTTTTTTCTAGGTCTGTTACCGCCCCCCTGTAGGCCTATAGCGCCCACAAGGGGGCATTATCGCCCACTTTGGGAAAGGCTGCTCTAGATGAAATTAGTCATTGTGCTTTTGAGCTATTTCTGTTGATGTATCCATTTGATGTATATTCTGCTTTACTGTTTTACGATAAACAATTGCTCGTATCATTTCTAAAAGTATTATTTGTGCAAAGAGAACGAGATCTAAGAAATTCTGTTCTTAATTAAGTTATTTTAAATTTATACCCGGAAACTTCTATTGTTTTTAGCGACCAAACTTCGTAGCCCTTGTCTTGACTGTAGGCAATTGAGCTCAACAGGCTAACACTAAGAAACCTAGAGAACAATTAACCCGGTTGCTAAAAATATAACGCTGCAATACTAATTAAAAGCTAGAAGATTCCTGTCGTGTGCTATAAAATCCCGGCAAAGTTCTTCATGGAATATGTACGCGTATTAATAGCTTCTGCAATGGTTTTAAGCACAAATAGAATTTAATTATCCCAATGTATTAGTCTTGAACACAATGCAAAACCGTTTCGTAAACACTTGAAACAATGTAATCATTCGAAATATCTGTTCTCGGAAACCGGTCGATGTATTCCAATTTCGTTAAATCATCAGGTATATGATTACAAAGAACGAATTCAGTTAACGGACAAGGAGAATTAACAATTCTAATACTTACATAACAAGTTGCGTTTCGTGATTCGATTAACAAATGTTTGCCGTTGAACTAATTGAAACAGTTCAGTTGTGTTAGACCAGTGCAGTCAAAGAAAGAGAGGTGGAACAAGAATCACCCCAAAACATCTAGTTCTTTCTTTGAGCGAATTATATTATCCTATTTCTTATATTGAATTATTTATATTTCGTGATTAGAACAAGATGATAAATAAATCAAAACTTATACTTCATTCTTCGTTCATGGTAAAAAGAGTTTTCTCATCGACAAAACTGAAATTCTCTTAGATCATCGTTGTGTATATTTTACGATCTGAGATACAGATTATGTCTGATCTAATTTATACCGCGAAGAGATATATATATCCAAGTGTGACGTCGCTTTACATAACTTTTGATTACGAACACATAATATACAAGTTGTAGAGATATACGACCAAGAGAAGATCTTCCACCGAGCGGGTGATATTGCTCGGTAGACCGACGGTCCGAATGTTGTTGTTCGGAACCTGTATATATGCGCTTTATCTTGAAAATGTCGTAAGCGAGATTCAGGCATCTGTCAAATATCTTGCGTTGTATGATGGATACCCGCCACAAAGTATAATTGGGATTGGGATGGCAAGGTCCAAAAGGACCTTTTTGAGAAAATGCGCGTAATGGAATTTAATTGTTTATCCACGTGCACTATGATATGCTATAACCCTTCTCGTTCAGTATCTAAGGCATATTTGTGGAAATGAAGATACGGGTCCGCTGTAGCGCGCTTTGTTCTAGTTTCTTCGCACGCTCCTCTAATTATATAGATAAAGTATTCATTGGTATTCGTTGTATCGATCGTGCCTTAGGCGGTAATTAGCTCTTCTTCAACCCCGCTAACGGTGGTATCTACTACTGAAATATTAGTGTTCCAATAACTTTCTGGCAATACGTCCGTCGGTGCATCTATTCTACCTCTCCTTCTTTAATTAAAGCCTTCTTTCATTTTTTAGAAGCTCTTTATGCTATACGCAATAGGGTATACCGGCAAAATCTGATATTAAGTGGTTACCGGAGCCTTTGAGATAATTATAAGTTCTAAAGTCTCAGTTTTACAGTACAATGGCTTCCCTAACCTTCAAACCGAAACGCATTACTGCTTCACGGCAGAAATAGGCAGGGTGGTGGTACCTACCCGGGCGGACTCACTGTCACTATCGGGCTGTGCTGAAAGCTATTCTTGATCGTGTCTACCTTATCCGTCCATTGGCTGCGACTTCGTCCTCTTGGCCTTATTATCCTCGATTTGACCAGATACGAACAGACGCTCAAGATTGTTCCAACTGCAATATGACCGAAATTATATATTACGAGTATAATAAAGATAATTCTAAAACAGATGCTCTTGGACCATTAAATTAATTACTCTAAGCAGATGTTCTTGAGTAATTTGAAAACGCTCTCTCGAATTGTGTTGTCAATCTTATTTTTAAGAGAAGCCGCCAGAATAGTCTCTTGTTTTTTGGTACAACATGCAATGACCAATCATAAATAAACGTTAACAAATATTCGGACCAATTGCAACCGAATAATGTATGAAGACATGTCTTAGACTCCCCGCGCATTAGGCAGCCTGGCTGCGGCAGCCAGACGAATATATGGCGTTGTATGGGAGCCCTCGCACATAAGTAGCCCGGAACTCTTGGCTGCGAAAGCCAATACAACGCGCCTGTTTCACGGCAGACAGAGCGAGTGTTGGCGAATGTGTGTGGCTGCTGTCAGTCCCCGCGCACTTGCTGTAGCAGCCAAGTTGTTTTGATATGACACAGCATGCTTGTACAATCTCTTGTATTTAAAAAAAAACCGGTCTGGGTATGTATGAACATCTTTAAAATAATTATAGAATAAGCCTTTTGAACGCCGTTCTAAAAAAAGAGGATGAATCCAGTGTCTTTTCTTTGCTTTGCGTTTTTTACGAGATAAAGTCCAAATCGCTCGACGAAATAATCATAGAATGGCGTCGATTGGCTGCTATAACTGGCTGCTCAAATATTTTGGTTGACGCAGCCTGGCTGCGCAGCCACGCTGCCTAGTGCGCGGGGAGCCTTATTGTCCCGCAGCATTTATAGCCCAAGAGCCCGCGACAGCCAGACCTTCGTTATTTTATAAAAGCTGAAAGTTTCTCTGTGTATGTCTCCAACACAGGTAAGAACGACCCGCGATTATAGAGTTTCGATTGTGGTTACTTGGGCAGGTAACAGGCAGTAAAGGTATATAAAATAGTACCTTAAATTCGTTAAAGTATAAAGGTTTCTTTTTTTAATATTTACTCCAGAATATCTTTAGAAATCACGATATCCGTTGCCGGACACTTTTTCCAGTTGTTACCCCCTGCCAGACACCCCTAAACTTTAATAAATTTTAATTATACTTTCGTTATACTATAAAAGCTAAATTTTATATATGTTACTTAGGGACTTATAAAAATATGTTACCCCAATAGCCGGACAGTTTTAATGGTTCTTACATCTTGCCAGACACATTGAGAGCCCGCTGTAGGTGCGAGCGCGAGGTAGCAACTGTTCAAGCGGGTGTGAGCGAGATAGAGTGCTTAGTCTAATGTGATCTTTTAAGATATCCAATAAAAAAATTATTTTATTACGTTCATAGCAATATTATAGAAAATAAAAATGTTATTTTAATATTATAAAGTACAAACAAAATATTACATGTCAAAGAAAAATATTTAATCGTTCTTATAATTTTCCTCATTGTCGTCGATATTGAACTGACAGTCGAGTCGGCCTGAGGGGCCTACGAGGGGGGGCATAGCTACTACCGTATCCGATTTAAGAGTACGAGCTAAGCGGTAGTAAGACCTTTGAGAGGGCGCGAGTCCTTCTAAGAAATCAGACCATCTGGCATCTCGGACTTCGGCGATGCGAGACTTTACGTCGCGTTGTAGGGCACGCATTCTAGTACGATTTTCCACTGTAGGATACCTATCGTTGGCGCGGATCGAAGCGTTCTTAGCTCTAAGGAGTTCCCTAATATCGTCGGGCAATTTGAAGCGGTGAAGGAAGTCCTCCGCCACAACTTGCTTCGATGACCTATCTAATGTCGAGGTGATGTGTGACATTACGATGTCTATGGCTTCAGCGGTATCCTGAGGAGACGGGGTAGAGTCCGGGCTAAACGGGAGCGATGGTGGATCAGATTCAGCCAGGCTAATGCCCAGCGTGTGCCAATCCACCACAGTCCTCGTGACGGGAACGGAATCGGGAGCGTGACCGAGCTTCATAATGACGGGGCGGTGGTCTGAATCTAACTCTAAAACTACTTCGATCGAGTGTAAGCGCAGAGTTACGTTTTTTAATAACGCTATGTCGAGTATATCCGGGCGATGCGCGATATTTAGGGGGTAGTGAGTCGGGGTTAGCGGAGCGACGATATCGAAGGCGAGATCATCGACTAACGCGTCGAGCCGCCTGCCATTAGGGGTTGTGGTGTGTGAGTTCCACCTGATGTGTTTACAATTTAGGTCGCCCGCCAGAATGACAGAGCTTCCCATGCCGAGTAGCGCCTCGATATCACTGCTTAGAACGGATAAATCCTATAAACGACAGCTGATGTGCAGTAAAAGATCACAATAGACTAAGCACTCTATCTCGCTCACACCCGCTTGAACAGTTGCTACCTCGCGCTCGCACCTACAGCGGGCTCTCAATGTGTCTGGCAAGATGTAAGAACCATTAAAACTGTCCGGCTATTGGGGTAACATATTTTTATAAGTCCCTAAGTAACATATATAAAATTTAGCTTTTATAGTATAACGAAAGTATAATTAAAATTTATTAAAGTTTAGGGGTGTCTGGCAGGGGGTAACAACTGGAAAAAGTGTCCGGCAACGGATATCGTGATTTCTAAAGATATTCTGGAGTAAATATTAAAAAAAGAAACCTTTATACTTTAACGAATTTAAGGTACTATTTTATATACCTTTACTGCCTGTTACCTGCCCAAGTAACCACAATCGAAACTCTATAATCACGGGTCGTTCTTACCTGTGTTGGAGACATACACAGAGAAACTTTCAGCTTTTATAAAATAACGAAGGTCTGGCTGTCGCGGGCTCTTGCTCTATTACGAAGATCCTTAGCCACCCACGCGGCCGAGATAATTACGTTAACAACAAAAAACGTTTCAATTACATACAACCAGAGCTCATGATTTGCATGTAGTGTCACAATAACAAAAGTGTGGAACACAGAACGCCGCGTCACGAGTAGGCGGCGCTCCTTGTCCGCTACCCACGTACCTCAAACGACCTCTTTTACCGCTGTTGTAATTATGCATTAATATCAAAGGAATTTATTAATCGGATGCGAATATTAATATCTTTAATTTGTTTCTTTTTATTTATTTATTTATGCATGTTACTGATGGTAGGATCTCTTGTGAGTCCGCACGGATAGGTACCACCATCGTACCTATTTCTGTCGTGAAGCAGTAATGAGTTTCGGTTCGAAGGGCGGGACAGCCGTTGTAACTATACTGAGACCTTAGAACTTATATCTCAAGGTGGGTGGCGCATTTACGTTGTAGATGTCTATGGGCTCCAGTAACCAATTAACACTAGGTGGGCTGTGTGGTGCTAGGAGATGGTAGTGCAAGGTAGAGGGAAAGAGGTCGACGGAAGAAGACTGATGGAGTGTGTGAATGACGATATGAGAGAGAGAGGAGTGAGTGTTGAGAAGACGGCTGATAGAAGAGAATAGAAGAGAAAAATTAGCTGTGCCGACCCCACCTAGTGGGATAAGGTGGAGAAAAAGAAGAAGATTTATTTATTTATTAAGTTGCACCAACAAAGTGATCATCAATACAAAACATTGACAAACTGACAAAAGTTCATGGCAGATGTCACCTCAATTATAGGTGCAATCGACAGTGCATTGACAACAAAAATAAAAAAAATTATATACCGAAAACTAGATTATATTTGATTGATTTTTTATGATTAATTTATATTTAATTGGGTTAATTATCTGCGACAGATTTTTCCTATAAGTTGTGAGACAATTAGAAAAAGCATTTGTTTCACTTAAAATTAGTTCAGCGCAATCGGACAACTCCGAATGATCATTGACGGAGACCGCGTTGCCGCGGACATTATTGTAGTCCCAAAGAATTTTGCTTAAGGGAGAGAGTAAGTTAATGATTGAGGTCGTATTTTCGTGCCAGTTTTAAGGGTCAGATAGCCTTCCAGCTCCGGTTTGTAGATGGGCGCATGTTACGTCGATAGCGTAGAGACGACAATTTACAATTAAATCGCTAAAGAAAGGCGGCGATTTTGATCCATACCGACTCCGTATTCGGATTTGAGTTAATTGCGATACTATTTTCATTAATAAGTAGCTGACCCGGCAGACTTCGTAGTGCCTCAATCGATAAATAAAAGATTTATCTACCTTTTAAACCTTCTTTGGACTTCCACAAATAATTCAAGACCAAAATTAGCCAAATCGGTTCAGCCGTTCTCGAGTTTTAGCGAGACTAACGAACAGCAATTCATTTTTATATAATAATATAGAGATAATTGCCCCTGTCTTACCTGTAGACCACGTTTCTTATCGAATATTTCTATCATAATTCTATAATACGAATGAAACAACGCCTACACCAGAGTAATAAACACTTCCTAACGCAATTCTTGCAGTCGTTTCCTTTCTCCTTAAATATTACACTAATGCAGACAGACAGACAGTCGTCCCACGTTCAAAGCGATTTATAGTAGGTATAACCATCGAGTTTTAGAATTACACTGAGAACTGGGAAGGTTTCGGTTGTGTAAATATTTGTCCTATTAAACGTAACATTAGAAAAACAAAATACAGCTATACGTACTCTGCAAACAAGAATTAAAAATTGCTCTAGGTGTCGACTTGCCTGTGTCCCTAGCATTACCAATGTCCATAACCGACGGTAATCACATACTATAATATGTATCGTAAGCATATCTAACTGCAGTACCATTTATAATGTACAAAAAAACCTTTAACCCAATTAGCGTGCTCTCAAAAGAATCATAGTTATTTACCTAAACTTGCGTAATAGTACAGGTTGTCATTGTTTCGTAAAGAAATCAGGAATCGTAGGGACGTTCAACTTTTCCCAATCTATCTACATACCCGCGCAGCCAACAAATATCGCATCCAAACCCCAAAAGTAGTTCAAGGGGCGAAGATAATGAAATTCGGTTTGATGCTGACAAGTACCAAAATATCTTTAATATTTAATCAATTAGTATATTTAATATTTAATCAATTAATTCTTTGTTCGGTAACGTTTGAATAAATTGAATTGCAAAAATGCAAATGTCTCATTGTGATGACAATCAGATATTTGTTTATACGCTTATGACTAAACGCACTTACTTTAAACACACGTCAGAGAGAATACAAGAATAAAAATTTGATTAATACAGAATGACTTTTAATTTCGGAAACTGTTTCATCTTTCTATTACTGAAAGTGGGACGCGGTGTACACGATTTTCGCGCGACCCGTTGCTTGTGAGTCACTCGCGAATCCAGTGCATACTGTGAGAGCCCAATTAGACTATTGCTAAGAGCTACTCTTGAGAGGGCAATGAACTTGTACCTGGTTTCCGTTGTCGTGTCATAAACAATTGTCTCGAAGCTTATCTCTGATTAGGCTTAATACCGTCAACGTTGAAATTGGTTTTCCTCTGACAATTATCGGTACATTACTCAGTGGGGTCAGTTCATCGTGTCGATTTTGTGATTCTTATAATTTAATAATAGGCCGTCTGCCTAACGCCATCCGTCATTGTATGGTCCGTTGTCAACCCTATTATGGTTCCTTAGTTTTCCTAAGCAAGAGTTCAGTGGAAAATTGTGACACATAAATGTCAGATTTGACAGCCCTGGAGAGCTTTTTTAGTGGACCACTCCCAAACTACCCGCTAAGGCGTCCTCGGAGTTGTCAATAAAATACGCCCCACCTGCCACAAAACAATAAAGTGAGCATTCACTGCAAAACCGTCAGCAGGAGGCCGGGATCGCATATCTGCATTTCCTGATAATTATCTTGACAGTAGGTTTTCACGTAAGAGTCTCTTACCCATAAATGTTCAGTTCTATTCAATTATTACTAATATCCGTAATAATCCTAGGAATTGGAGGAAACTTTATTAAACGCTTGTGGTCAGGTTCTCTTGATTTCAGCTATCGCGTCTTCAACATCGGACATTAAATAAATAAATAAATATTTACTAACAATCACGCCGCGTTAACTTGTCCCGTGATAAGTTCGTAAAGAACTTGTGTTACAGGTACCAGATAACGGAAATAAATGTAAGATTTTTATTATACACATACATATATTTAATATACATCCATAACCTTGGAAAAGACATTCATATTTATGATACAAATATCTTCCCTTGGCGGGATTCGAACCCGCGACCCCGTTGTGTAGTGACCATGTCACTTACCACTACACCAGAAGGCCGTTACATTAGAAGAAAGTGGTAGATCTGTACTGTGCAGTGTCATGGTAATTATAATATCCTAGCTTCGACTCCAAACTTTGAACAATCAGTACGTACGCCAAACTCTAAGGGAATACAATAGAGCCGTGCGTGCATTTTAACTTAACGTTATCGACGGAAATCGATGTTTTTAAAACAGGGCCTTTTATCAGTACTATTTGCAAAGTTTATCTATTTAAAGTATAATCTATGTATTACATTATATGTTACGAGCTTTGTGGCCCAAATGCGATGCGCAGGAAAAAGAAACTTTTTGTAAGTTCTTTCTCGCCATTTTATAGCATACTAGAGGTCCCGCAGTAGTCGAAATTCGACTATAATTAATTGGAATTGTAAGTTTGTGCACTATTATGAGTGTATGTTATACTTCTATAATCACAAATTTCGCCAAGACTACACTCTAAAAAATATTAACAAAGGCAAACAATATTTAATCTATTCTCAATTTGACAACAGCCGCCAAGAACAAAAGTTTGACAATAAATAGTATGCATGCGTGTGTGCGTTAAATACATGGTATGTAGTGTGTGTAATGTTTTCTTTATTGATTTAATGTATCTTCTACGCATTATTTTAAAAAAATATTAGCATTGTGCACTTCTTCTCTATATTCTCTATAAGTGTGGAAAATTTCATACTCCTCCGTCCGCGCAATTTTCGTAAAAAGGGATACAAAGTTTTTGCTTCACGTATTAATATATAGATTAATGTAATGACATCAACTACTGTATTATATATTATCAAAACGAAGATTACTTTGCTACTAGTTTTTTGTATTTAGAATCTTACAGAATGGTTTGGATATAAAAAACTTACTACTCGTTTGTGAACATGGCGATGACGTATTGAATGTTACATCTATTTAAGGTTAAAAACCCGATATAGGTTAATATTCAATAGAATAGGAGCAACGATACCACTGACAATAAATAATAAATCTATAGAATATTATATTATCTATAGAATTTAGAATAACTAAATTAAATTTATAGTTTATTATTCACCTAGCTGTCTAGAGAGGAAGATATAATTTTCCGAGCACCTTAGTAGTATTATATGAGTGTATGTTTTTCTCACCGAGCTAGCTAGGATGCTCGGCAAAAATAGAACTACAAAGAATAAATTTTAAAAATGCCAAAAACATAAATAGTCTTTGTTAAGCTGCTTAATAAAAAGTAGTCATACGCCAACAAAATTAAAGCATAGGTATTAATTAACATTCAACCGAGAGAGAACAGTTTCTAGTTAATAAAGATAGACGACTTTTGTGGGAGGTATTTACGACAAAGGGAAGATCTTCCGCCGAGCGGATGATATTGTACAGTACACCAACGGTCCGAATGTTGTTCGGAACTTATACATACATAATAATATATATACAAGCTTATCTTGAAAACATCTTATGGGAGATTTAGGTATCTGTCAAATATCTTCTGTTCTATGTGGTATGGTGGTGTGTGGTATGATGGTGTGTTCTATGATACCCGCCTCAATTTTAAATATAAAGAGGTTATATACAGTTAACATATAAATAATATAATCTCGGTTTACCAATTAACAGTTACTGATACCGAAAGTGAATCTTCCTAACATATATATCCTAACGTATTATAAATAGGTCCAGACCTATCCAATCTAATCTCCAATCTACCTCGATTTCAAGGTATCTCCAACAATCAATTCCTTAATGGTTTTCTAGTGCTGTCCAAAATTTTATTAGAAATATTTTCTGTTCTACAATTACTTCTAAATACGTCCTATCAGGGTTACACCAAATTAGCTAATCGAACCAGTTCCTAGTCACTTGGAATCGAGTGAATAAAAATAAAGCCATTTCAATATCAACAGTTCCATTTGAAGGATTCTTAAATCGAGGCATGAATGTAAACTTTAAAAGGAAACTTGTATACAGTTGTAGTGTAGGATGTCGTTCAGATGATGAATATTATCGTGTTTTGCAAATCTATTTATCTGATTTTGGAATTTTAACACAAAGTATTATGTATTTGTGATCTGATTTGCTTTATTTGGTACTTCAAGGTTTTTGATAAAATTGAATAAACTGCTTTGATATCAATATTGTTACAAGGACCAGTATATTCCTAATTTATTATATTATGAATATTTATTCATTGCCACAGTCGTTGAAGAACTTCCTTTTTTTGTATTATTTTTCATAAATTGGTATACGAACTCTTGTATTATCCTTTTTTCTCCTATGCTGATAGCCTTGAGAGGCTATTTCAGCTTCTCCTTGACGTGTAGGTGAGCTCATGGGGCTCAAACCGGGAGTGTTGCTATCACTGACCCTAGCAAGAGCAGTGCTTCGCAGAATCTATCACCGGATCAGAAACGCGACCCACTCAGAAGATCCGGCGAGAAACTCAGTGAGCTGCGTCTATGGGTTAATTCACTCGTCGAGCCCTTCGTCGCAAGTGACGGGTTCAGCGAGGACGGTGACCAATGCTTGTGGTACCCAAAAGCACCGTTAATGGATTGAAAGGATCCGTAATGATCCGTGTTTAGGGCGACGTCGACTCTTTACCATTCGGTCTACAGGATCGGGTATGTAATTCCTAGCGGCCACGACAAGACAAATCACTGTATAAAAGGGAGAAAAAACGAATAGAATAGAATTTACATTAATAATTAGTCTCCTCTCCAAGCCAGTATGTGTAGAAAGAAACACAATATTGCTTTGCGTCATAACGGTACAACTTGCAATAGCGCTCGATGTACCCACCAGAAGCCTGTATAAGGTGTAATCGGACCACCGCGAGTGGCGCCCGCTCTGTATAAGGGCAGGTGGATCACGTATCTGATCTATATCTGTTGCGTCCATGATCTAGCGTTATTTCCTACATACTAAATAACCTATTGCGCTGTGTCCTGAATTGAATATGGGTTGAGAATAAAAAAGTTTTTTTTTACAACTCCATTCCTCTTTTGTTCTTTGTTATCTTAATCTATTATTGATCTTATATAAGAAGTAGGATGTAATCGGATAGGAACAAATTTAGATAAATAACTCGCTCGAATGTTAGGAAAGTGCGAAGGATTTAGATTTTTTAAAAAATTGTACGCATTAGGTCCTTGATTTTTGGGAGTGGAAAAGTCATCAATTTTCGTTAACGAGGTTGATGTTAGCTTTAAGTCCCGTTATTAACTTATAGTGACCAATCTTTTTTCGGGCTTATGAAAACTTTCGTACATTATAAGAAATATTTGAGGTTGATATATTTTTTAAATGTATTCATTTATTATACACTAGCGACCAGCCCTCGCTTCGCTTCGGAAACTGTAATTTATTATTGATTTCTCCACTATTTAATGGATGGTATTATACATATAAACCTTCCTCGTCAATCACGCTATCTATTAAAAAAAACCACATCAAAAATCCGTTGCGTAGTTTTAAAGATTTAAGCATACACAGGGATATAGGGACAGAGAAAGCGACTTTGTTTTATACTATGTAGTGATGATATATGAAATGCAAACATTATTTAATTAATTCAATGAGGGAATTATAACTGGGATCAATGGTGGCTACAGAACTACATACATAGTAGTATAGAATTAAGTCTATATCACCCTTAAGAAGACAGAAAGATTTGAAACTGTACAGTGTCACGATAATTTAAAGAATAATATCCAAGGTCGTACTAACTGTCTAGATTAGTATTCTACGTAAGCAGTGTAACAGAAATGTGTGTTGAATATATGCATGCATCGAGTGTGTGTTACGTATTCAATTTTTGCGTTCTAATGTCACTTGTGTTTGCATGAAAATAATCTAGTAGTTCTGAATTGCATACTCTGGTCATTTACTAATCTATATATATATAAAAGAAAGTCGTGTTAGTTACACCATTTATAACTCAAGAACGGCTGAACTGATTTGGCTGAAAATTGGTGAGGAGAGGTAGCTTAGAGCCAGGAGAAGGACATAGGATACTTTTTATCATATTCCCGTGGGACGTGACATAAAACGTGGTATAACAAAACGCAACTGATATGGAATAACAAAACGCAACTGACAGCTAAACGTTCCATGGTTAAATTTTGAAGTTGACCGGTTGATGTGTTTGAAACAAACCGTGTTGGCGGGACAAAGCTCACCGGGTCCGCTAGTATTCAAATATAAGAATGACAATCAAAGACAATTGCCAAAGTATTGAATTGAAGTTAGTCGTTTTTTTTTTAAGTTTGGGAAGATATAAAAATATTATTTGTCTTTTTATGTCCTCAACAAAACTTTGACAAACGCTGATTCACATCACGCAACAAACCAACAGCTTAGGACAAACTGAGTTGCCGCAATCCATCTTTGTAGAAACCGCTTATTTGGTCGAAGAATCTTACGTTGTGTAAAATAAACGTAAAAGGTATGAAATTCACACGACACTGTTGCATGTTCGTGTGATTATTACAATGCCTTTTACGGTAATTTATTAGTGACGTAGAAAAATCTGTCAGTTTGAGATAATTTGTACGGGGAGACTGTAGTTAATTTATCCATACAAATTTTCGTTCTTTCGTCGAAATGTATGGAACATTTTTTTTTATTGCCCTTGTAGGCAGACGAGCATACGGCCCACCTGATGGTGAGTGGTTACCGTCGCCCATGGACTTCAGCAATGCCTGAACATTGAATGAAAACATTGTAAGTTACAAGAATAAAAACAAGGATTTAACAGCAATTCCGACCTTAGTCCCCAAAAATTTCAAGTCAGTCCTTAATTCCTTCAAAACATCAACCACAAGAACTTCAGTAATTAATTGACAATAATTTGGATTTTCCTTCGAACCTGACGCTAAAAATCCCGCTACATTTACAAGTTACAGCTACATAATAAGAATTTACCATTAATATACCCAAAAACAACCTAAAAACCTCAACATGGTTGAACGCTTTCGCTGGAGCTGTTTGGTTTTTTTCCTACCTATGCTGATAGCCTCAAGAGGCCATTTCAGCTTCGGCTTGACGTGTAGGTGACCTCACGGGGCTCAAACCGGAAGTGTTGCTAGCTAACATTGGCCCTAGCAAGAGCAGTGCTTCGCAGAATTTACCACCGGATCGGAAACGCGACCCACTGAGAAGGTCCGGCGAGAAATTCAGTAGGCTGAATAGAATTTTGGCAACCTTGCAAACAGGTGCTTCGCAGTGAATACGGATATCGACGTCTCTGCCAGTACTCAACTCCGACTGTGTCTTAAAAAAATCAATTTAACATATAACCTTGTATTTTGGCATTCCGAATCATTATCTAAAATATCGAACGTTTTGTTTTATCAAACGCCGCATTGTTTTCATACAAAACTGATAATGGCCATAATGCTATAATCAAATTACCTACATAAGTATATCTGCTACTGTATTTTTATGTCATTTATAATGGATTTGTATAGAGCTTGCTTGTATAGACAATTGAAAGAGAATGTTTGAGAAATGATGTGGAAAACTCTATTGTATTTCATATATGTGATTGATGGAGCTGTATTCTCTTACGATAAATTAGACTGCCCACCGGTAAATTGAGTCATTTAAATGATAATTGAAATCTTGAAACACACACGGGTAAATATTGTCAAAAGGCTTTAATTTAGGCTTCCGTTGTTTTAAATTAAATATTCAAGCGGTCACCGCTATCGCGGCTTCGTTATCGCCATGCCCTGTTTATCTTCCTATGACAGGATTAGCCCC
Source organism: Bombyx mori (assembly GCF_030269925.1). NCBI lineage: Eukaryota > Metazoa > Arthropoda > Insecta > Lepidoptera > Bombycidae > Bombyx > Bombyx mori. Next base: position 15,799,847 of record NC_085111.1, read on the forward strand.
GACCGACTATGGAGATTGCGTTATCAGCCATGGCGCCCATATTTGACTCACCTCTTGGATGCTGTTTACTGATTTTACTTATAAGACTGACCTAATGCTTATTTTTTAAAGAACCGCCATTTTTTCGCTTAGGCCCATTGGAATCGTGATCGAGAAACCACAGGTTCGTGTCGGCACATATATATAATAAATATGAACTTGAAAATAAATAGCGAAAACTGCACACCCGATCCTGTGGACCGAATGGTAAACAGTCGACCTCACCCTAAACGCGTCATTACGGATCCTCCTGATACATTAACGGTGCTTTTAGGCACCTCAGGCACCGAGCCTTCTCGTCGAACCCGTCACTTGCGCCGAAGGGCTCGACGAGTAAACTAACACATAGACACAGCCCACTGAGTTTCTCGCCGGATCTTCTCAGTGGGTCGCGTTTCCGATCCGGTGGTAGATTCTGCGAAGCACTGCTCTTGCTAGGGCCAGTGTTAGCAACACTCCTGATTTGAGCCCCGTGAGCTCACCTACTCGTCCGGTTACGCTGACATAGCCTCTCAAGGCTATCACTTTAGGTAAAAAAAATTGAATTTAGACAATTAAATTAAATAATACATTCCACAAAACGCCGTTAAATTCAGTCCTTAAATAAACGAATACTAATTGTTACATCACGTTTTAACATAAATAACGTGTGCCAAGGATATTTTCGTGGTGCGTATCCATAATTCGCATTAATGACATCAGCTCGTACAACCATCGTGCGCATAGACTTACGATCTGCTTACTTGAAATGTAAACAGTCTAAGTCATAAGCTTCAGCGATCTGCGAAATGGACGAATGGCTTTGAAGTGTGGCGTGATTTACACGTATTGAGATTTAAAATTATTAACTTGAAGTACATATTTTGAGACAATTCGGATCGAAAATACGCGTATTATCTTGTGGCAGTAGCCATCATACAACAAGATATTTGACAAATGTCTGAATCTGGCTTACGACATTTTCAAGATAACATTGCATATATACAAGTTCCGAACAGCCGCATTTGGACCGTCGGTCTACCGAGAAATATCACCCACTCGGTGGAAGATTTTCCTTCTGTCGTTATACCTACAATCTGATTAAAATCTGGAGAAACATTTGATTTTTATATGCCAAAAGTGAAAAAACACGACATGTCAGTGCCAAAGATATCTAAAATAACCAATATCACCTATCGCTTATCGCCCGTCCGTCGGTTGTTCTAAGAATTTATGTAATCGTGTTTATTGAAATCATAATACACACACATAAAAAACCTGTTTTAAAAATATGTCGTGTTACACCTTGAAAATTGTTAATGGCGTCTATTGAATAACAATTATTTGTATATTAATTTTATTTAAAGAAAAAATACGTTAGTTTGTAAGGACCTCTGGTTTACTGGTGGTAGGACCTCTTGTGAGTCCGCACGGGTAGGTACCACTACCCTGTCTATTTCTGCCGTGAAGCAGTAATGAGTTTCGGTTTGAAGGGTGGGGCAGCCGTTGTAACTATACTGAGACCTTAGAACTTAATATTTCAGGGTGGGTGGCGCATTTACTTTGTAGATGTCTATGGGCTCCAGTAACCACTTAACACCAGGTAGGCTGTGAGCTCGTCCACCTATCTAAGCTATAAAAAAACGCTGTTTTTAATTTGACGCTTGGTTTGGTGCTGCGCAACTTTGTCCAGATAATGGATTCGGGTGTTTTTATTTCTACGATACCGATTATTTGTGTAACAGGAATGGGCAGGTGAATCATTGTCCACCGGTGTTGTTCGGTAACCGGATATACACTACAAAGTGTAGGGTGACCGTTTTTTTCCCTACCTATGCGCTGGTAGCTTAGGGGGCTATTACAGCTACGCACGGACTGGTAGATGAGCTTACGTGCTCAACCTGAGAGAATTTGCTAACACTAGCCCTAGCAAAAGCAGTGCGTCTCAGTCCGCGACCGTGCCGCGTTTATTCTCGGCAGACTCAAAAAAAAGTAGTGTGTCGCAGAATCTACCACCGGATCGGAATCGCGATCCACTGAGAAGATCCGACGCGCTATTCAGTGGGCTGTGTCCTTTTTATTTTTATTTTTTATTGCTTAGTTGTGTGGATGAGCTCACAGCCCACCTGGTGTTAAGTGGTTACTGGAGCCCATAGACATCTACAACGTAAATGCGCCACCCATCTTGAGATATAAGTTCTAAGGGTCTCAATTATAGTTACAACGGCTGCCCCACCCTTCGAACCGAAACGCATTACTGCTTCACGACGGAAATAGGCGGGGTGGTGGTACCTACCCGTGCGGACTCCCAAGAGGTCTTACCACCAAAATGTCTCCGTCGATCCCATTCTGTAGCTTGGTGGAGTGCATCGCCGACAGGTATTTTCAGTTCCTCCACTATTTGGTCCAACCATAGTTTGGGACATCTACCCCTAGACCTTTTTCCCTCGATTTTACCGGTCACCACAAGGCGTTCCAAATTTCTGGTATCCCTGCGTGCAACATGACCAAAATACCACAATATTCTTTGTAGGCAGGTTGTGGATGGACGATAACGAGTACCTAATCATGATTTTTTTTATTGCTTCGATGTGTGGACGAGCTCACAGCACACCTGGTGTTAAGTGGTTACTAGAGCCCATAGACATCTACCACGTAAATGCGCCACACACCTTGAGATATAAGTTCTAAGGTCTCAGTATAGTTACAACGGCTGCCCCGCCCTTCAAACCGAAACGCATTACTGCTTCACGGCAGAAATGGGCAGGGTGGTGGTACCTACCCGTGCGGACTCACAAGAGGTCCTACCACCAGTAAAACGTATTGATTATTACTACCATTAGTTACATATATGTCTTTTTTCAGTGCATACTTCCGAATTTGATCCCGATGTCATATTGATTTATGATTATTTTTTTGCTAATATCGATAACTAATAATTATTTCTTAATAAACTAATAAATGTTTCTACGGTACATATTTATTTTCACCCAGACGTCTCTATAGAATGTTTACGTAAAAAACTTTAAGATCTGTGTTGCGGTACGTTAGCGATAATTGCCTAACAAAACACCGGCTGTGGCTTGTGTTTGCACGTTACATTAGTACATTTGCATATTGCGAACGCCGCCGGTGCGTAATAAATACGTAATATAATATTATGTGCATATGTACACCTACAATGGCTAGTGTGAAAACAGATTGACCTGATTGATATCTTAGACGTTTCTAATCTACTTGAATCTCTTATCCGTGTAGTAAACTGAAAATATATTAATACAATACTTTCTTGCCTAATTGGGATGCATAAACTTATATTTTTAACTAGCTGACCTCGTAGTACCTCAATCGATAAATAAAAGACCTAAACTTTTCGAGGACACAAAAGGAAAAACAAAATTGTTATTTTTATTTAATTCCGAGCATTTTCATATTTATCTACCTTTTAAACCTTCTCTGGACTTCCACAAACAGTTCAAGACCAAAATTAGCCAAATCGGTCCAGCCGTTCTCGAGTTTTAGCGAGACTAACGAACAGCAATTCATTTTTATATATAGAGATATATCGAATGAAAATACACTTAAGAGTCACATGATCATGAGTGGTCACCGTCGCTCATAGGTATTGAAAATGTCAGAAGCAATGCCGAGGCGCGCTTTACCAACTCTCTTGGTTCTGATCAAATTGAGCATTGGCTCGGAAATGAAGTCCATGTAAATTTCGTGACACAACGTGTCTGTTAGTGGCATCTGACACACGACGATCAGCCGGATCTTTCCCGAAAATCTGGGGCGACCAACGAAAAATGAGGCCTATAATATCAAAGGCAGCTAAACGCCTTAATGTCGAAAAAAAAGGTGTTAACAATGGCGCTATCTTGCTTAGTTAGTTGGACACGCTTTAGTGTTTTCATGTTATAACAAACGCAGCTAAATCTCTAACAAATTCCGTTAAAAAAATATATTTTTACTCTGTACTAAGTACTAATAAACGAAGTTTTATCATTTAAAATTCAGATCATTAGTAATATTCTCATTCTTTATAAATCTACTTTAAAATAAAGAATATCGTAGCTATCCGAACAAAGTTATTTCAGCTTCTCAAACCGGGAGTGTTGCTAACACTAGCCCTAGCAAGAGCAGTATTTCGATGGATCGGGAGGATCCATAATGACGTGTTTAGGGCCGATTTTTGTAGTTTACCTCAATATTTGACAGACTTGGATTTAGCTGCCTTTGATTTTATAGGCCTCAAATAATCTAATAGAATAAAATAAAAATCATATATAAAAATGAATTGCTGTTCGTTAGTCTCGCTAAAACTCGAGAACGGCTGGACCGATTTGACTAATTTTGGTCTTAAATTATTTGTGGAAGTCCAGAAAGGGTTTAAAAGGTTTAAAAGGTTTAAAAGATAAATATGAAAATGCTCGTCAGCTAGTCTATACTAATATTATAAAGAGGAAAGATTTGTTTGTTTGTTTGTTTCGAATAGGCTCCGAAACTACTGGACCGATTTGAAAAATTATTTTTCCATTAGAAGCCGACATTGTACCTGATGAACATAGGCTACTTTTTTTATTTTATTTTTATTTATTTTTTTTGGTTTCATGTGTGTTTTAATGTTTCCGAAGCGAAGCGAGGGCGGGTCGCTAGTTGAAAATAAAATAGAAAGTTACAACAATAAACTTATGAATAATTCTAATTAGCGTCAATATTTTCATCGTGTACCCCAGTACGTCGACACGGTCCGATCGCTTTATAATAGAGATATAAATAACCAAATAACCGAGGCGGTTTTAAGCATCTAGATAAATCATAAGTATTATTACATTTGCGAGATAGTTCTTCATTCTCCCGTATTTTCGAAGATTTCGCGCATTTGTCATACTGGTGGTAGGACCTGTTGTGAGTTCGTACGGGTAGGTACCACTAACCTGCCTATTTCAGTCGTGAAGCAGTAATGCGTTTCGATTTGAAGGGACTTTTGAGACTTTTGAGACTTTAGAACTTATATCTCAAGGTAGGTGGCGCATTTACCTTATAGATGTCTATGGACTCCGGTAACACTCGAGCACTCGTAAAACTATGAATGTAGAAGGATATAGAGGTAGAGGTAGACTTAAAAAGAAATGGATGGATTGCGTGAAAGACGATATGGGTGAGAGGGGAGTGAGCGAATAAATGGTATATGATATAAGAGTATGGAAGGACAAAACATGTTGCGCCGAGCCCAGGCGACTGGGAGAAGGGCAGGATAATGATATGATGGGCTCCGGTAACCACTTAAAACCAGGTGGGCTGTAAGCTCGTCCACCCACCTATATAATAAAAAATATATATAAAAAAAATCACATCATCTGTAACGAAAGCAGAAGTACGATTAAGGATGCCGATTTAAATATTTTATGTTTCTCCAAATCTAATATCAATTTCGCATCGACGTTACAGCTTTTACGTATTTATTTCTAGTCGGTTAATATTATTCTCATTTGTGCATACACATACCTACTCGTGATCCACGCAAAAAGAAAAATATATATTTAGAGTATACCTAGTAAGTAGTATTTATTAGTCGCTTTCCGAATGTCAGTTCTGTTTTATCGATTTTCAAATCACAATGGTGCTAAAGAAATGTACACTTAAAACAATTATCTGAAGTAAGACCGCACGCTCGTCTTGTCTATTTTAGTTATTAGCTGACCCGGCAGACTTCGTAGTGACTCAATCGATAAATAAAAGACACATCAAGGGGACACATCAAAGGAAAAACAAAACTGTTTGTTTTTATATAATTCCGAGCTTTTTTATATTTTCTCACCTTTTAAACCTTCCCTGGAATTCCACGAATAATTCAAGACCAAAATTAGCCAAATCGGTCCAGCCGTTCTCGAGTTTTAGCGAGACTAACGAACAGCAATTCATTTTTATATACATATAGAGATTTACAATTACGAACATTTGCTTCTGACTCACATAAAAATAACGTAACTATACTAGAACTGGCGGTCCTTTGATCCACATTTGGTGTTGTTTCAACAAACAATAGTTTGATTGGCGTCAGTGCGTCTGCCATTACGAGGGCGATGCGTGTTCGCAATGTGAATTATCATGACGAACGCATCGTCTGGCATCGACGGGTCACATTCAACGCTATTATTTATCGGGGCTGTGTTTGTATTGAAATTAAGCCAAGTTTCATTAAATCAGAGACCACACACCGTGCTTTCGATAAGGAAATTTGATCAAAGAAGAAGAAAAAAGTCAAGAATATTCTGAATGATAATTTTGTTGATAAGACTAGGTATAAACGACGAAAGGAAGATCTTCCACCGAGCGCGTGATATTGCTCGCTAGACCGACGGTCCGAATGTTGTTGTTCGGAACTTGTATATATGCAAGCTATCTTGAAAATGTCGTAAGCGAGATTCAGGCATCTGTCAAATATGATAGCTACCGCCTCTTCGGATTTATCAAAAGATACTGGCGACTCCATTCACTTCAACTTACCGCAACTGCTTCTCGATTATCCCTCCGTAGTAATTCTCTTGTAACTCTATGTTCACACCTGATTCTCTTCTTAATTTCTACCCTGAAAATGTTTACTACCAGGTTGGTAGATGAATTAATTTTTAACGAATGAAGGCTACTGAAGCTCGCTCGGGTAGGTATGTACCACCATCCTGCCTGTTTCTACCCCGAAGCTCCCGGCGCCAGCTACAGACTCAGACAACCTTTGCTCGCTAGGAGAAGTCTTCTGCCTATACATTCATAAAAACATAACAAAAAGTCTTCTAATTTTATGCAAACCTTCGTAATCGAGCAATACCGATGACGTCAGAATTTTACATACGGTGAATAATTTAAAATCTACATATATTATGAACGGTTACATTATATCTATTGTTTTCATAATATTCCTTGACACTTCCTAGCACTGAATGAGGTATTTAAAGTTTCATAAAGAAATTAGCTTTGTACTACATCCACCAATATATTTCCTTATTTACAAACCCGATATTAGATATAGTTTAATAAATAATCGTAAATAATAATTTTCTCATATTATTATTAAAACAATAATATGTTGTTGTTATTTATTATCTTATAAAACAGACACAAACATTAAATTGTGCTTTAAAAAGATCTTCCTTACATTTGTTTACACCGTTAACATATTAGAATAAACAATTCGAGTCAGTGGGCCGTTCGATGTTTACGATAATGTTTCAATGTTTATAAACATGTTACGATAAATTCATGATGGGACTTACTTAACAGAATTGTACATTTTATGTAGCGATTTGTTTAATATTATTTTTATAATCATACAACGTTAAGACTTATCGACTTTTACTGCTATTACGGATTGGACTGATTCTTTGTCGTCGATGTGGGTCCACTACTGGAGCCCTATCGTTATTATTTTTTGTTAAGGACGGACTGGTTGAACCGAGGCCTTTTCCAGTTTCACCAGGACAGGTGGACGAGCACAGGCTCAGCCAGGAGAGGTGGGATTTGCTAACAGATATCCGAACGCCTCTGGAAGAGTCCTAGCAACTTAAAGACAGCTGCTTCTCGAATGAACCTACTACCGGATCGGAATCGCGACCCGCTGAGGGATCCGGCGAGAAACTCAGCGGGCAGTCCTATCATTATGTAGTGACAAGAATGGACAAGATAAAGAATGAGTATAACAGAGGAAGTGTGAAAGTAGCCCCGGTAATCAACAAATTAAAGAGCGGACGGTTAGCGTGGTATGGACATGTGATGCGTAGAGAGAAGATGCATGTGACTAGGAGATGTATGGAAATGGTAGTGCAAGGTAGAGGGGGAAGAGGTCGACTGAAGAAGACATGGATGGAGTGTGTGAATGACGATATGGAAGAGAGAGAGAAGTGAGTGTTGAGATGACAGCTGATAGAAGATAATGGAAGAGAAAAATTATCTGTGCCGACCCCACCCAGTGGGATAAGGTAGAGAAAAAGAAGAACAGTACCCGTAGACTTTACCGCTTAACTGGGACCTTGCTGTTCACCTTGAAATCATAATTCAAATGATCTATTACAATGTACTGTTCAATTGTGCTAGTGTTTAAAAAGCGTCAACTCTCTTGTACATTATAAGTATTTTAAATTTTTTTTATTACACTAAATGAGCGTACTGACCTGGAAAGTGTCTGACAAAAGAAAATGAGGCCATCCCAGAACAACTTGGCATCGTTCAGTAGAGCAGGAACTAGATGTCTTGGGCATGATGTGAAAGGAGCCAGAACACACTGCTCAAGACGGATGCAAATGGAAGAATTTGATTCGAACCCTACACTCCAGTAGAGAGTAATAGGAAAGAAAGAAGAAGACTAAATGGCTAGATCGTGGTCCACCTGGTGTGAAGTGATAGCCGTAAACATTGATAATGTGGATTCTGCAGGCCACCTCGATACGTGAGATCGAAGCCTCAATTGTATCATGTAATGGCTGTCCTGCCTTTCAAATTGGAAAGCACTATTACTTCGCTAGAGAATTAGATAGAACGGTGGCGGTCACCGGTTAGGATTTACAATGCCCCCTGGTTCATACAGACTTGAAAGTACGTATTTTCTTAGAGAAATTGGTACCCGTGTACGGGATTTGAGCCGCGGCATAATTAAACATCTTTTCAAACTGAAGCTTCCCGTTTTATAAGCTGTTTTACCAATCGCAGTACTCTCGGTCGAGGCGGTCGTAAAACTTTATTTCAGAAGTGCAACTTTTTTTAAAGGGCCAACGGATCGTGTTGTCTATGTACTCTGGGTCCCTACTCAACAACAGGGCTATCAATTATCTAACGCAAAAACATCGAATGTAGATCTATACTTAATATTATAAAGAGGAAAGATTTGTTTGTTTGTTTGTTTCGAATAGGCTCCGAAACTACTGGACCGATTTGAAAAATTCTTTTTCCATTAGAAGCCGACATTGTCCCTGATGAACATAGGCTACTTTTTTTAATTTATTTTTTATTTATTTTTTTTGGTTTCATGTGTGTTTTAATGTTTCCGAAGCGAAGCGAGGGCGGGTCGCTAGTACTATATCAAATTAGAAATTGATGAAAATAAAAATAAAATAATTCATTAAATTCACACATAAACATTGAATTTTTTAAAGTAATAAAAAGATCCGTCCCAAAAAATTATCTAAACTTCACACTATAACATACGAGATTGCACTGCAACTTTCGATTTCATTGATGGATAACACGTGTGTGTTTTGTTTTTACTCATGCCGAATATCTGATTAAAATAATGTTAAGGCTCCTTTGTCTCTGTGTAAATAGGTAGTTTTTAAAATAACCTTATGATTGTCTTTTTATAAACAATTGTTTGCAAGCTCTAATGCAATATGGGTAGCTCTCTGTCCACCTGTGTATGTGTGTAAATTTGGCCTAGAGAAATTATTTCTCAATTGTATTTTATAATTGTTCCGCTCTTCAAACTGAACGTCTTACTGCTTCGCTATATGGCGATACCTACCCACGCGAGCCCACAAAAATACAACAATACCACCAGCAAAAATGTATCTGACGCCAAACGATTATACGGCCTTTATGTAATCTCACTTACGCTAACAATTCTTATTTAATTGTCAAATTCAAACATTATACATACCAAGGCTAAATTGGGAACTACTTAACACTTCTTCGTCATTGGCTCCGGTAACCACTTAACACCAGGTGGCCTGTGTGAGCTCGTCCACTTATCTAAGTAATAAATAAATGAATAAAACCATAAACGAACTATAAGGTGGCGCGCGAGTTGCCAAATCCATGTATTTTTTAAAATTAGTGAAACTCACACTGACGCGTGATCGAGTTTTAGCTAAAAAAAAAAAAAAAAACAGGCTTTAAAGTTGCAGGAAATATCGATCAAAACAAAAAAATATCCGAAATATCATTTGAATTTGTTTTGGTTTTACTTACGGTATCCCATTATATGAATTTAATAAAATAAAATAAAAAAGAAGAAGAAGTCAGCGTGCAGAAGTCAGACAGCCCCTTAAATCGACAAATTTTGTTTTTTACTTACGGTGTCCCGTTATACAGACAGACACATGTTAATTTAATAAAATAAAAAACATACTAAAAATCATTCGTAGACTCTTCGTAGTTTACAGAACTATTCAGAAGTCAGACTGCCCCTTAAAACGAAGAGTACACACGAACACGTGACCCTAAGTCGCGAGTTTAGAAAGTGAAGCAATTCCACAAGCGGTTACACCGTGAGAACAGCATCACGCCCCCCAGATGTTGGACCGTTGACGTGACCGCAGAGCATATCCGTAATTTTCGAACATTCTCTCATCTTTCAATAATATCAATTGCACATCGACTACTAAAAACGATATGTTGGGAAATTCATAGTAAATTTTACGCCTGTAAGAATATGAATAATATTCGAATCATCGTCTATCATATATCTAATATTATACTATTATTACAAATTATTTAATAATGTTGTTTAGAGTTATGTACCTATTAATTGTGATAAATGAAGTCGCATAATCTAGCAGAACTTTTCTCTGGTATCTGTGTTCCCATAGGTAATTTTTTCCTATCTATGCTGATAGCCTTGAGAGGCTATTTCAGCTTCACCCTAGCGTGTAAGTAAGCTTTCGGGGCTCAAACCGGAAGTGTTGCTAATACTGGCCCTAGCAAGAGCAGTGCTTCGCAGAATCTATCACCGGATCGGAAACGTGATCCACTGAGAAGATCCGGCGAGGAACTCAGTGGGCTGTGTCTGTCTATGGGTTAATTTATTGGTCGAGCCCTTCGTCGCAAGCGATGGGCTTGGCGAGGACGATGACCGGTGCTTGAGGTACCTAAAAGCACCGTTAATTGATAGATAGGATCCGTGTTGACGTGCTTAGGGCGACGTCGACTGTTTACCATTCGGTCCACAGGATCGGGTATGTAATTTCCGGATCATAGGTCAATTTAGCCGCGGACGATCGTCTCCTAAAATGAACACCTCTCTTTCGAAAAGTCGTTCTTGAAATAAAAGATTCTAAAACGAAAGGCAGTAGCTATAGGATGCCCCTAAATTTCTGTTGTGTGTGAGCGACGATAAAAGCTTTAAATCAGATGAGCCGAACTGACAAAGTGGACAAGTGGTTATCAAAGAACCATAACAATATTGCATTACAGTGTGTCATGTGTATGTATAGTGGGTTATTTTTATAATAGCATTGATAATACAAATTTATTTTTAATTGATGAGCAACTAACTGCCTGTTTTTAAATCAGCATCTGTTCACAAATTCCAACGCTCTGTAATATTTCTGTCTTAAATCTCTAGACTGCAGTGCAATTAAACTTTCGCTAAAAACAAATTTGAATTAGACGTTGAAACTTCGCGGCCATAAATTCAAGTCGAAATAATTTCACTCAATATACGTTACGAGTACGTTTGGCGTGAATGGAAATTTTGTTCACAGACCGGCTCCGGTAAGACATACACGATGGGCAGCGGCTGGGAAGGCGAGGGAGACGGTGATGAGGACAGGCGCGGCATCATCCCTCGGGCGATCCGGGATCTGTTCGCGGGCGCGGACGCTCGCGCTGATGAGGCACGCACACAGGGTCAGCTGCCCCCCGAGTTCTCCGTCCAGGCTCAGTTCATTGAACTGTACAATGAGGATATCGTTGATTTATTGGATCCGGCCAAAGATCCATTTTCTAAGGTATAAATAAAACTTTACCAGAAAATTATAATTTAAATAGTTACAAGTGCTCTCACCAATTTCAACAGGCTTTTACGAGAAACCTGCGTTCAGAATGTTCAGGATAAACATTTAAACATATACTGTGTAAATCTATCGCCGTCTTACCAGAATATAGAATCTCTATGGTACTGCGAACATAAAAAATATAAACAAAGTAACAAGAAAACCACGTGATTTTAAAACCGATCAAATGTCTGAACGAATGTATTACCAATAATATTTCGCAAATTTAAAGTAGATGAATGCCATAAATCTTAATCAAACGTTAAATAAAATAAGTACAAAAAAATCATCGAATCTACTTTTCGCCTGATTGCAATCGAAGCTAGCATTACATTACAAGTGTTCTTTCTGATTAGCTATGCCAGTGACGTCATTGCTAAAATGATGTTAAACCAACAAAAAACTACGCCTAATATCTACTAGAAACAAATCTTGAAGTTCATTTACCTACTTTTATTTACCACTTAATGTTCAAATATTATTAAGCTTAATCGCCTGAATTTAATTATCGCTTAGAATTTAAACTCCGAACTGCATACTCTTATGATCATGCCATTTGAACGTTTATTTACGGTCGGTTTAAACTTCACAACTTTTCTATTGAGAAATTTACAAACATATTTTAATCGCTGTGGTCGTGTCCGATATAGAACTAAAATCTCCACCGAAACATTTTAAAAAAGGAAACCGCATGACGAACACATAAAATTTATTGAAACACACTAAACTAATAAAAAACTAATAAATACTACAGGGAGCGCTGAGAATAACAGAGGACGGGTGCGGCGGGGTGCGTGTTGTGGGCGCTTCGATGCGGGCGGTCCGGGGCGCCAGAGAAGCCCTGGGCGCTCTGAGGGCCGGCGCCCTTGCTCGAACAACGGCGGCCACCAACATGAACTCCTCATCGTCGCGGTCGCACGCAGTCTTCACGTTGCTGTTACGTCAACGGAGGCTCGCCGCGGACTTACCTGACGGCATAGAAAGGGACGCGGAGTCAGATTCTCCCGAACAATATGAAACTTTAACTGCCAAGTTCCATTTCGTCGATCTAGCTGGATCTGAACGCTTGAAGAGGACTGGTAATTATACACAAATAATGTTTTAAGACATAGAGGAAGAGGTAGGCCTAAGAAAAAATGGATGCATTGCATGTAAGAGGAGAGTGAGCGAAGAAATGGTATATGATTGAGGAGCATGGAAGGAGAAAACGTGGTGCGCCAACCCCATGTGACTGGTAGAAGAGCAGGAGAATGATGAATGTTCTTAAGACTTAATTAGTGTTCGATTTGTTCATTCAAATTAGGAAATAAGAGACGTGTTCAGTAAATATCGAATACACGTACATATAACCGTGATGTACCTTCATCATGTGTTAAGTGGTTACTGGAGCCCAGAGACATCTACAACGTAAATGCGCCCCCCACCTTGAAATATAAGTTCTAAGATCTCAGTATAGTTACAACGGCTGCCCCACCCTTCAAACCGAAACGCATTACTGTTTCACGGCAGAAATAGGCAGGGTGGTGGTACCTACCCGCGCGGACTCACAAGAGCTCCTACCACCAGTAAAAAAATTGTCGTCTATATTAATTGTTATTAATTGTGTAACAGGTGCGACGGGAGAGCGCGCTCGCGAGGGCATATCGATAAACTGTGGACTACTGGCGCTGGGCAACGTCATATCCGCACTCGGAGACAAGTCGAGGAAGGCGCTGCACGTGCCCTACAGAGATTCTAAGCTGACGAGACTGTTGCAGGATTCGTTGGGCGGTAAAGCGAAACCTTTCCACTTCTTTATCTGTTTCTTCTTCTTCTTAGTTGTTTATGTTGGAATGATCTTAGAAATGAAAAAAAAATCAAATTTGCTCTATCAGTTAACTTATCCTATATTTAACTCAACTACAATTGTTTTTTTTATTGCTTATATGGGTCGACGAGCTCACGGCCCACCTGGTGTTAAGTGGTTAACGGAGCCCATACACATCTACAACGTAAATGCCGCCACCCACCTTGAGATATGAGTTCTAAGGTATTAGTATAGTTACAACGGCTGCCCCGCCCTTCAAACCGAAACGCATTACTGCTTCACGGCTGAAATAGGCAGGGTGTGGTGCCTACCCGCGCGTACTCACGAGACGTCCTACCACCATTAATTATGCAATTTTTTCTGCGGCTTTAATTTTAATTACACGATGTTGTACCTTCATCGTGGAAGACATTGGTAAGTACCTTTAGAGAGCAAGAAAGAAAATAGTTAAAGGCCAAGAATTATTTTGATTTAATGCGCTTCATTGGAACGCTCTCTGGTGTGAGTCCGCATGGGTAGGTACCACCACCCTGCCTATTTCTGCCGCGAAGCAGTAATGCGTTTCGGTTTGAAGTGTGGAACAGTCGTTGTAGCTATACTGAGACCTTATAACTCATTTCTCAAGGGTGGCAGCACTTACATCCATACAGGTAATAAAACAAAAGAATTTAGAGAAACAGTCGAATTGAAATGGTCGTTCCCAGGTAACAGCAACACAGTGATGATAGCATGCGTGTCGCCGAGCGACCGCGACTTCATGGAGACCTTGAACACGTTGAAATACGCGAACCGAGCTCGGAACATCAAGAACCGTTGCGTCGTCAACCAGGACCTCACCTCCAGGACCATACACCAGCTGCGCCAGGAGGTCGCGCGGCTGCAACTCGAACTAGCGGAATACAAACAGGTAGGCAACGGCTTGGCTCTGCCCCTCACATTGCTGAAGTCCATGGGCGACGGTAACCGCTCACCACCAAATGGGCCGTATTGCTCGTCTACCTACAAGGGCAATAAAAAAAATTACAACATTCAACTTGAGCGGTTATTGTGCTTGTTCGGAAAATTTCGATAGTGGCTATAAATTGTAATGAGGGGAATCGCAAATAAAAATCAGCTGACGCACAGAGTCAACGCTCTCGTTCGACGAGAGAGACTTTCGCCTACCCGCTTTAGGCATTCATGATATATCGAGTGGTTAAAGAAAGTACCTATTGATACCGTTCATAGCAAAAGAATTGCTCATTTCCGTTTTATAGTAAACTTCGGAACCTTTTCTTATGTACATACAATACATTAATGCAAACGAGAATTCGGTCGTATTCTAATGTTCTTTGTATTAAATGAAATATAAGAAAGAAGAACTGAAAGATAATTAGTCCTTTTTTTCTTCTTTCATTCTTTTGACAAACATAATTAAACGTTAATTCACACGTGACGTCACAAGTCAATAAACCCAGTCATTGTTTGGGCGTCGTTTTTTTTTTCCTTTATGGTTTAATATTTTTTTGTTATATAAAATATCACACAAAAACATTTAATAAAAAAAAAAATTAGTAATAGTAATACCGTTAACAATGTAATACCGTTAGTGTAAGTAATTTTAGTTTTAATTAAAATCTCATTTAATGTTCAGCACTTAGGGTCCGGTTGCTATTGTGATATATAATATGTTACTTATGAATTTTTGTTAAGGGAAAACGCGTAATATCAGAAAACGGCGAGGAGGGTTGGAGCGACGTCGTCCAAGAGAACGCTATACTGAATGGAGAAGTTGAAGCACTTAGACGTCGCGTCAAAGCCATGCAGGGCACCATAGATCAGCTGTCGGCCAGGAACAGCGAACTGATGGCTGAGAAGACGCTGAGTAACTGGATTCCGAAGGACGGCAGCCCTGACACCAACGATTGCTCCCTCACCACTCTCGTCCAGGTATAGTGAAAATTATTACCAATAAAATTACTGTACAGAATTACGAGTGGTAGGACGACGTCTAGTGAGTCCGCACGGGCAGGTACCACCACCTATTTATGCCGTGAAGCAGTAATGTATTTCGGTTTGAACGGTGGGGCAGCCGTTGTACTGAACTGAGACCTTAGAACTCATGTCTCAAGGCGGCATTTACATTGTAGATGTCTTTGAGCTCCGATAACTACTTAACACTAGGTGGGCCGTAAGCGCGTCCACCGATATAAGTAATAAAACAATTTTGAAAATTTAGAATAATGCACCAAATTGGAACAGTTGTATGGTGAAGGATATTAATAGTGTAGAGAGAATCGTCCTCAGTGGCGTGCAGTTAGAGAAACTTATGTCCAGCAGTAGACTCATATTGGCTGATGATGATGATGAAGAATATTTGGTAAAGATTGCCAGTATAAGTAACTTTGTTTTCGTTTGATGTACCATTTCAATTTTGCTAAGGCCTATCCACAGAGGCGGCGGGGCGCGTCAGAGACGCACAGGCCCGCCGCCGTCGAGCGGGGGCCAGGGAGGCGGATCTCGCCCAAGCCCTGGCCCTCTAAGTGTTTCGGGTCTCCCTCACATGTCGGCCTGGGGACCGACGAAGGGGGCCTAAGAAGACGACGTGCAAGCTGCTCTGCACGCGTTTTATGCATGAGCATCCGGGTGATGGAAGGCCGCTATCCTCAACCCACGCTGGTTCTGACCCAGCGGGGTATTCCGTAGGATAGACCATTCTAACCGGCGCCATCTAGGCGGGCTTCGGATAGCCTGCCGACCGAGAGGGCTGGTGGTCGTGGCGCCGACGACCGCCAGTCCGGCGTCCCGAGGGGGAGGGTGATGGGAGAGATGTGCTCCGCACTAAACGCTTCACTTTCCCCCCCTTGCCTTTTCATGAGTTTTGTCTCATGCGAGGTTTGGACGTTGGTTGTTGAGA
This sequence comes from Bombyx mori, assembly GCF_030269925.1. NCBI lineage: Eukaryota > Metazoa > Arthropoda > Insecta > Lepidoptera > Bombycidae > Bombyx > Bombyx mori. Next base: position 15,816,330 of record NC_085111.1, read on the forward strand.
GACAGGAGGTTTTAGTCGGTTCGACTCCGACATGCCCCGCCCTCCATCCCCAGTGAAGGGCGGAAGTCCGGCGATTTCCTCCTGAGAAAAAAAAAAAAAAAAAAAAAAAAAGCCTATCCACAAATCGATACGGAGGAATGCAAACAGACCGTTGTCTCGTTTTATCTGATGTTTTTTTTTATTGCCCTTGTAGGCAGATGAGCATACGGCCCACCTGATGGTGAGTGGTTACCGTCGCCCATGGACTTCAGCAATGCCAGGGGCAGAGCCAAGCCGCTGCCTACAAAATGTGCCGTGATGTGTCACGCATTCAAATTTCAGGGCTACGTGAGCGAGATAGAGAGTCTACGAGCCCAGCTGATGGAGACGACGGCGATGTACGAGGCGAGCCGGCGCCGCGAGCAGATGACGTCACGCACCCGCCACGAGTCCGCGCACGACCCCGCCGCCGTCATCGACGAGGCCAAGCGGGAACTGTACAAGGTAAGGTTTTATGATATGATTTATTTAATTGTTTTATTAAAAAAAGTCTATACTATAGTATAGAGGATTACGCCTCAAGAAAAAAAAAACCTCACACACAAACACACACACACACGCACGCACGCACGCGCTAACCCACTCACGCATAAACACATACACGCGCCCACATACACGCACTCACTCAAACACATAAACACGCACACACGCACGCACGTTCGCACGCACTCTCTCACACACACACACACACGATTTAAGCACCAGTGCAATATTTTTAACAAAGTCTGTTTTATGAGTCAATGTATCAATATCATTTTACAGGAAAAAGAAATTCTGGCGCGGAGCATGGGCGAACTGGAGTTCCACCGCAAACTGAACATGAGCGACAGTGTGATGAGCAGCGTGGACGATCGGCCCATAGGAGAGAGGGAAAGGGCTGAGGGTGAGAGTGCCGATGACTCCGATCCTTCGGACGGGGAAGCCGATGGAGATGGCACTGATTCCGACGAAGATTCTGAGACTAAAGGTGAGATAAAATTGTCTAGGACCTGTTCTAGTTGTCATCGTGTCTTCATAACTACGGATCTCACAGTTATTTGATTTTCAGGACAACGTGTACTATCAGCGCAACTGGTAGCCCTCAGCGAGGACATCGATACGAAAGCTCGTCTTATCGAGCAACTAGAGATGTCCCAGCGGCGGCTCACCGCCCTCCGGACCCACTACGAACAGAGGCTCGACACGCTGCATCATCAGATCAAGGCCACCAACGACGAGAAAGATAAAGTCTTGGCTTCTTTAGGTTTGTATTGTATTATCTATGGTTTGTAGACATGAGACATTTGAAGTCGCATGGCCTAAAAGATAAGACGTCCGGTGCATTCGTAGCAAGCGATGCACCGGTGTCCGAATCCCGCAGGTAGGTATCTGATTAAGTACGTACTTAACAAATGTTCACGATTGACTTCCACTGTGAAGGAATAACATCGTGTTGTAACAATCAAATCCGCAAAATTATAATTTGTATAATTACCTCCTTGTATAACACCTCTTGTGAGTCCGTACAGGTAGGTACCACCACCCTACCTATTTCTGCCGTGAAGCAGTAATGCGTTTCGGTTTGAAGGGCGGGACAGCCGTTGTAACTATACTGAGATCTTAGAACATATATCTCAAGGTTGGTGGCGGCATTTACGTTGTAGATGTTTATGGGCTTTAACTCCAGGTGGGCCGTGACCTAGTCCACCTACCTAAGCTATAAAAGGCATGAGGTCATAACGGAGCTCCGCCCACAGCCGCGCAAGCGTCTCCGGCGAGCGAGAAGGTGAAGCGTGTCCGCGAGGAGTACGAGCGGCGCGCGGCGGGCATGGCGCGCGAGCTGCGGCGCCTGCACGCCGCGCACCGCGACCACGCGCGGCTGCAGCGGGCGCAGGCGCACACCGCCGTGCAGATCTCCACGCTCAGGAGCGAACTGCAGAACATGAAGAGGGATAAGGTCGGTACTGCAGGCGACAACCCTAAGCTGTAATAAACTCTGTACTGACAACCCTACCCAATAACTTTAATGACAATCTTACCTTGCGCTAAACTAAAAGTCTGACAACCCTGCTCTGTAGATACAATAATAAAGCAGTCATGTTTAAACAGATTTAGTAATTTTGTTAAAGATTTTTGTAGTCCGCGTGTATTTGATTATCATGTGGGTTGCCTGTATCTGTAACACAGGAGAAAATCCTAAGTTATAGTTGGTTTGACTTGAAATATCTGTTTGTTTTTGTGCGCGCAGATAATATCATAGCTCACCTTTGGCAATCGTTTAATCGAGCCCTAAAGATTTTTACCTGGGCCGGCCATGGGATTTTGCACATACAGCCAATATTTAAACAGTAATCTTCCCTTTATTGTAAATGAGCACGGGGTGACGTCAAACGCTTCTAAGTACTTTTTTGTTTTAATCTGTAATATTAGTAAATATGATTTCTAATACAAACCAGTGTCTCATTAATCCCGAAACTAAGGCCTGCTATGCGATACTATCTGATGCGATATCTTCATACAACACAACAAGGATTATATCCTTAAAAACTGATAGGCAACAATACATCGAGTTGTATACTGACGTAATATCTATATGTTATTGTATTTCGACTAACATAGGTACTATTAGAATAAACTTATAATACAAACTTATTATTTTTTGTCAGGTAAAATTAGTCCAACAAATGCGTGCTGAGGCCAAACGACACGCTCAAGCAGAAGCTGTTAGAGCTAAAGAGGTAAGATTTTAAAGTCATGTTACGAAGAAAAAATAAAAGTGTGTTACTCTGTTATCTAAATGTAAAATTTGTTTTAGGTCGCTCAACTGCGCAAGGAATCCCGTAAAAATGCAAATCTCATCAGATCTCTGGAGGCTGAAACGAAACTCAAAGAACAGGTGAATACAATACTTTAAGAATAGTTTAAGTAAGAAAACATGTACTTAAGATGTAATAATAAATATTTTGAAAAAATAATAATTATAGGTATTGAAACGGAAACAAGAGGAAGTGTCTCTATTGAGACGCGGACATCGCGATAAGTTAAGCAATCGAGCCGCCGGGCGACTGTACGGTGCGTGGGTGTTTCATATTTATCGGTATTTTAATACGCTTTTATTAGCTTCAGACGTATAATAAATAAATAATAATAAATAATTCTATATAAAAAAAAATTTAAAAATTTCAATTCAACTAAAAAATGAAAAATAAATAATATATTAAAAAAACTAACAAAATTCGCTTTTATATAAAATTCAACTAAAAAATAAATTTTAATAAATTTGAATTAAAAATATGTAGTGTAAGAAAAAATAATTTTATTGTAAAAAAAGCATGGGGTGCATGGTGTCAGTAGTTATAAATAAGTTATGAACAGATATGAGTACAAGGGTTATTTTGATAATATCCTGAAAAGCACCATACGCTTTTATACATTAAAATCATTTTTTATTACACAATTTTTAATTCAAATTTATTAAAATTTATTTTCTATTTTTTAGTTGGATTTTCTGTAAAAGCGAATTTTGTTAGTTTTTGTAAACTATTATTTATTGTTATAATTGTGTATTCTAAACATCAAAAATCCAGGAGGGGTCCGCGGTCGCAGCCGCAAGTTGGTCCGCGAGAGCTGGGCGCGGCTGGAGCGGTGGGTCGCCCGCACCAGCGCCGCCCGCCTCACGCTGTGGGAGCTGGAGGGCGCGCTGGACCGCCTGCTGCGGCAGCGCGCGGCGGCGCAGCGGGCGGCGCACGACGGCGACGCCGCCTCGCTGCACGCCTACCTGCGCGACGCCATCGCCGACACGCAGGCGCAGATTATGCAGATCGAGGTACGCCCTAGTGATGCATCTGGGACCGACAGTCTTCAACCCCACGGACTTTTTTTTATTGCCCTTGTAGGCAGACGAGCATACAACCCACCCGATGGTGAGTGCTTACCGTCGCCCATGGACTTCAGCCATGCCAGGGAGAGAGCCAAGCCGCTACCTACCGCTTAATATTCTCCACAAGCCTCTTTTAAAGAAGGACATGTCATAGCGCTCGGGAAAGACCGTGGAAGGAAGCTCATTCCATAGCCGAACCACGTGCCACGTGGCAAAAAAACCTCTGGAAATGCACTGTCCAACATCTACAACGTAAATGCCGCCACCCACCTTCAGATATAAGTTCTAAGGTCTCAGTATAGTTAGAACGGCTGCCCCACCCTTCAAAGCAAAACGCATTACTGCTTTACGGCAGAAATAGGCAGGGCAGAAATACCTACCCGCGCGAACTCACAAGAGGTCCTACCACCAGTAATTACGCAAATTATAATTTTGAGGGTTTCATTTTTATTACACGTTGTTATTCCTTCACCGTGGAAGCCAATCGTGAACATTTGTTGAGTACCGATTTCATTAGAAAAATTGGTATCCGCTAGCGAGGTTTGAACACTAGTGCATTGCTCAACACGAATACACCGGACGTCTTATCCTTTAAGCCACGACGACTTCTCACTTCACGATCCGATACGAACTAAGTTAAATGTGTGTAACAGGAAGAAAACGACGAGAACGAACTGTCCCGGATACTGGAGCAGGTGGACAGCGCGGAGGCGGGCCGGTACGCGCTGGAGCGGCTGGCGGCGTGCGCGCTGCAGCACGCGCAGGACGCCGCCAGGAACCTCAAGCTGCTCAACGACACACGCGCGCATCTCAAAGAAGTTAGTATCGATACTGACTCGCGCCGACGGACCGGCCCCCGGATCGGATGCCGTAGCCATCAGGTGCCGCCGACCGACTTGATTTTTAGTCTTGTTTAGATAAAAATAACAATATAAAAATGTTTGTGTGTGTGTGCAAGTCACACACGATAAAAATGAAACTTATAAATAAGATATAGGTATACTGACTATCCCACTATAGTAGAATTATTTTGTCCGTGCAGTTTGGGTCATAAAAAATCGGAGCGGTGAAACGAGTATTTCGCTCTCTCTTCCACTCACGAACCTTATGGACGGGCATAGTGATGCGCATTATTGTTGTCGATAAGCGTTATCGATAGTGTATTTAGTTTTGTCATTTTGTGGGTTAATGATAAAAATGATAGAAAACATCACTAATCGAACACTTACACCATATATCGCCGGAGCAAGTTAATGAGAACGGCAGAAATTAACACTTTGTAACTTTTCGGGATCTGTTCTTATTTCAGTGAAATTTTTTAACACATCGTTGAAAACAACACGTGCAAATATTATTTTGAATAAATTCTGCCGTTTTGATACAAAACAAAGGATTAGCCATTGTGTCACTAAATAAATTCAGAGAACGAATGCATAAAAGCACATTTCTCTTCGACATAATGTACTATAATTTGCAGGTAAGTACAAATGACTCATAACATAACAATGTCTCACCACCTTTCGTATACCACCCCGTCGCCGTGTACTTTCGATGACTCATTTGTTTTTATCGATAATGGCGTTGCGCCCGCGCAACATTCTCACCGCCCTAGCCGGGATATATTTTATGACCCAAACTGCACAGACAAAGTAATTCTACAATACACAGGAGCATACATATCGACGCTTGAAAGGCAAACGTGACTAAGCGACAATGCGTGAACTTTACACTAGACTACTTTAGACTAATTTAAAGTTGAAATACCTGAATAAAATTCTATTTTAATGAATCTAGCTGTAGGATTGACCTAGAAATATATATTTTTTGCGCATCGAATATGGTTCTTCTCAGTCGGACACTCTTGTCAGAGTGGTCGTGGTTGCGTTGACGCTGTATGTGCAGTAAGACCTGTTAGGTCGCCCATGCTCCCGACAACCGCCCTCCAGGCAATGCGCTTCCAGGTCTGGCGGTTCGAAGCGTTACGAGTACATTCGACCATAGTGGACTCAGTTGCCTTCTTTATCAGGTCAGTCCAGCGGGTCGGTGAGCGGCCGCGTGATCTTCTGCCTTCCACCCGGCCCTGGACTACCAGTCTCTCCATCGAGTGCTCTTTTCTGGAGATGTGACCAAAGAATTTTAAAACCCTCAGTTGCACTGTTGACGAGAGTCGGTCTTTGATGCCGAGTTCCTTGAGGATGGATGCATTGGTGCGGAATGCCATCCATGGGATCTTTAGGAGGCGTCTCCAGCACCACATCTCCAGTGCATCGATTTTACGGCGATCCTGCAATATGGTTATTGCCTATCATTTATGTATAAAGCAGTTATTGTCGCTTAGTCACGTTTGCCTTTCAAGCGTCGATATGGACAATGTTTAGTAGACGATAGTGGGGATGCTACGAAGAGTCGCACAAAGAGGAGATCGAGAACGTCTAATGTGTTCTATCTCATTCTCTCGCCGGCTGAATCCTATACATTTATGTGTTTGTGTCTCTATGGACTTATTTTTTCGTTACATCGAGTTTGAAATCACAACGATTCTAAAGAAGTTTCACTTCAATAAAGATTTTTTCTGTGACTGATTTGATTCTTGCGGGAACAGTTGGAGGAGAGCCAAGAGCGAGCCGCCAGCGCTCTCCGGGCGGCGGAGGAACAGAACCTCACGAGCTGGAGCTGCGGCACCGCCCTGGCTCACCTGCTGGCGCACGTCTCCTCCGGTACATCCACCAGATCGGTCTCGCCGGTCGATAGGTAATTTACATATAAATATTTTGATTGCCAAAAACACGTAAAGAAAAATCGGTACTGTAGTCTGCGCGGAAGCGCTAGTCACCGCCTGAGGTATGTGAGCGGCAGGGCGGGGGTGGTAGACAAACGTCAAGCGAATTCAGTCTGCCGTCGACCACCGCGACGATTACACGATTCAGTTGTTCTTGCCAGTTTGTTCCAAGCATACACGAGATAAAATATCCTAAGTTGGGTCCACCAATTATTACACGCCCAGTGTAAAATGTAATTTACAATGTGTACAGTTTTTTTCTCAGAGCGTAATGAGATTATCATAATCTTGACCATCATCATCATCACCCGAGTCGCCATCATCGTGATGAGTCGACATAGGGCTCATCGGTGTAGTTTACAACTCGGTCGTTCGATCTTCTTTTTTGTCTATAATTAATTATTTTTTTAAGATATACGATTCGTAGTAATCGAATGTTACTTTTTTCAATTACCAGCTTCCGATTATTTTCTGTTTTTTTTTTCATCTGAAGCCTAGCTCTTTCATAATTCGTCGTAAATTTCATTCCGAGCCATTAAAATGTATATCTTCTTTAAATTTTTCGAAGCATTTCTACGGTACGGAGTTTCGCTGCTTGTTATGTAGTTATTATGATTACATCTTTTTATTACAGATTGAACGAAACTATCCATTCCGGTAACTTTCTTCTTCCCTGATCTTTTCTTACCCGGAGTCCGCAACACGGCGAGCAAGCCAGAGCCTTTAGCTTCGTTAATAATGCACCTAACAGTACTCACTGATGTTTTTGTTGCTTCCGAAGTCTGTTTTACTTTTTCCATATCATTCTTCCCCTGTTTTATAATGAAGCAATATACGTCGTACACAATTTTTCTACCCTTTCTTTTGATTACTACACCAGTTTGTCGCGGCATAGTGTATTTTTTATAAAAAATCAACAACCACTCAACAAATAGCAATGGCAACAAAGTCAACAAGCAATTATAACAAATAACTTAACGATTAATAACGATAGATTTTTCACTGTACGCAAGCGTACTTTTGGGAGCGAGCGGAACGAGGGCGCGGTGCGGGACGCAGGGTTCGACTGATCTACCAATAACGCGCTCGATACGATTTCCCCTGCCGTCGCGCCTCACCCTCACCACCAAAGTGATCTAAAATTCGGTTCTGCGCAGTCAAGGTCATTTGCTCAAGATGTTTGCCGGTTACTATACCCATTACATTAATTCTAACATGTAATAAAATAAAAAACTTTCTTTACTTGAGTATTTTTTATTTTTATTTTAAGTACTTTTCATTGCAACGTTGAGTTGTTAAATTTAAGTAATGTGTCAATATTTTGTATCAATAGTTCAATATTGGAATCGAAGCCCAACACGAACGGCACTAGGGAGACGGCGACGGCGCCCACCTCGCCGCCCGACGACAACGTCAATTCGCCCTTCCAAAGAAATACGTAAGAACGATTTTTTTATTATTGCTTAGATAGGTGGACGAGCTCACAGCCTACCTGGTGTTAAGTGGTTACTGGAGCCCATAGACATCTTCCACGTAAAAGCGCCACCCACCTTGAGATATAAGTTCTAATTTCTCAGTATAGTTACAACGGCTGTCCCGCCCTTCAAACCGATACGCATTACTGCTTCACGGCAGAAATAGGCGGGGTGGTAGTAGCTACCCACGCGGACTCACAAGAGGTCCTACCACCAGTCGATCAAGCCGCTTTATAGATTTAAAGTATCAATGCTGAAGAATTAATATTTTGTAACTATGTTACAGAGTACGTCGCGGCTCGGTGCGTCTCCGCGACCTGGGCGTCATCGCCAGAGAGGACGGGGACGACCCTATGACGCAGTCGCTGGTGGAGCCCACCTCGCCCCGCCCCGCGCCCCTCAGCCGCGTGCCCAGCGCCCCCGGCAGTCTGAGGTATACACGACGCATATATTTTATATCTATATATCAATACGTGAAGCAAAAATTTTGTACCCCTTTTTACGAAACATGCGCGGACGGAGGAGTATGAAATTTCCCACACTTATAGAGAATATAGTGAAGGAGTGCAGAATGCTAATTTTTTTTTTAAATTATGCAATAATAATACATTAAATCAACAAAAAAAACATTACACGCACTACCATGTATTTGACACGCGCACATAATATGCTTACCTTATGTTTACTGTCAAACTTTTGTTGCATATAGTCTATGGTCAAATTGAGAATAGGTTAATATTATTTATTTATCTATAGTGTAGTCTTGACGAAATCTGTGATTTTAGAAATTTCAATTAATTATATTTATCGAATTTCGACTAATGCGGGACCACTAGTTATTATTAAAATATGTAGACATATCCATCACAGATACCACAACGTGATTTTCACTAATGTTAGAATATGCTAATTAATATCAAAATAATAATAGTTTACTTCATACTAAGGCCATCTAGTGATCAAAAGATATGCTAGCATAGTAGTGTACTTTGAACAGTAAGGCGTTTCTGTCTTAAGAATGCCATGAGATTTACTGGTCGTGGGACGTCTTGTGAGCCCGTACGGGTAGGTAGCGCCACTCTGCCTGATTTCTGCCGTGAAACAGTAATGCGTTTCGGTTTGAAAGGTGAGATAGAGGTTGTAATATAGAACTGAGACTTAAAACAAATGTCTCAAAGTGGGTGGCAGCATTTACGTTGTAGATGTCTATGGGCTCCGGTAACCACTTCACACTAGGTGGAAATAATAACCATTACGATCTCGAAAACATGCCTCTGCTAGCAATATACGTGAGACTGTTGTGTGACTCCCGCAGAGGTCTCCAGCCGGTGTCGTCTCCGCTGTCCCCCCGCAGACCTCCGCCCCCCGAAAGCCCCCGGCCCCCGCGACGCGTCACCACGTACACACTCGCCAAGCCAGCCTCATTGTATGTACACTTTTTGTTAAATATACCTCCTAGAATAATCTGTTTTCTTATCAATGTGCATGCACGTCACGTTGACGTCTATCAACAATGACACGTGGATACGTCACTTTTATTTTGATACTTCATTTGGCGTAGCGTATCTGAGTAACGATGTGCATGATTTTAGATTGAAATATTTGTTATTTAAAATAAGTAAATTGATATATCGCATCTCTAGAATTGAAGCGACTTAAATAAAAATTTTATACTTTGAGTGACTTATAAACAGATAACCTATCAGCTTATAAAATTAAAATTGAAATTTATATTTTAATTACAAAAGAACAAAGTACACTTTGCATCTCTTTTAAATCAAGCACATACTTTAAGCTTTAAGGTGTGCGCTTTAAGGCTTAAAGTATTAAAATCGAAATTGAAAACTTACAATTTTTCAATTACATTTTTGACGTTTACCAAAAAAACAAGAATTTTGTATTAAGTCACTTCAACTCTAATGGCGCGGTATATAAATTTATGTTAAAAATTTATAACGGAACGCGTTTTAATTCTTGCAAAACAAATTATTTCAGACGAATAACTACTCCAGTACATCGTTGCTTTTTGTATATATTATAGTTACAGGAATGTACCACGCCAAATGAAATATTTTTGAAAATGTTTTACATTGATTACGATTAGCCATATGCTGATTTATATATACTACGATTAACTCCCAAAATAAATTATGTGGCTAATAAACTTTTGCACTAGTTTAATAACAAAAAAAATCAATATTTGTTAAGATTTCAAATATTTGATAGCTTATGAATAAAACATTTTCAATTTAGATTTTGTTCAACAATATCAATTGCGAATTGCAAGTTAGATATACGTTTAATTTAAAGTATTGACTATAGGCACAGTTACTGTAGACATTAGAATATTGCTTGAGTAGTTGGTCTCGCTCGCACCCGTACCGCCGCTATCTTGCCGTCTCTGTCTGCATGAAACAGCTTTGGGTTTTAATGTGCAATGTAGATAGATGGTAGATGGTTTTAATGTTTATACAAAATTATTTGTGGAATAATAATGATCGTGTAATAAAAATGAAACACGCAAAATTATAATTTGCGTAAATACTGGTGGTAGGACCTCTTGTGAGTCCGCGCGGGTGGGTACCACCACCCTGCCTATTTCTGCCGTAAAACAGTAACGCGTTTCGGTTTGAAGGGGGGGGGCAGCCGTTATAACTATACTTGAGACCTTAGAACTTATATCTCAAGGTGGGTGGCGCATTTACGTCGTAAATGTCTATGGGCTCCAGTAACCACTTAACACCAGGTGGGCTGTGAGCTCGTCCACCCATCTAGCAATAAAAAAATAAAAAATATTGACCTTTAGATTTCTGGAACATTTTTTGCACATTCGTTTCCAAATATCCGAATTTAATGAAATAAATAATGTATTTGTGAGACCAAACGAACATATAGATCGATTTCATCCTCAGTATACACAGACGTGCATTGCAGGACCCGGCCACCCCAAGGTCTTCCGTAAAGACCGGTGTTACGAAATGTTGATTTAGAAAGTTGAAATTTCTTGAGAATTTCTTTCCGACGTCCAGTTAAAACTTCACTTCAGTTAAGACATCGCCAATCGATCGGACTGTACCTGTTACATTACGTGCAAACAGCATTAAGTTCTTTTTCATGGATCTTCGTGAGTGAAGGCACTCACGGAGCACCGGCTGCTGTAGTGGATTCCGAAGTCTATAGATATCCTCGGAAAATGAGATTAAAATCTAGGTATAAGGCTTTCCCCACACTTTAAACTACCCAGCCTAAAATAAATAACTAATATTTTTTAATATTATCAGCATCGTCAGCATTGTCTAGTAGTATGTATTTTCGTTATACAGGTACCCCTATGGGTCGACTGAAATTCAGTTATAAATGTGTTTGCAAAAACGCTTCCACAAATCATTTTGTATAAATGAGTCGTCTATTATCAAAGGTGGCAATCTGTACATTTGGACAAAAATTTTTTATTGATATGTCAATACAGATTTATTTGAATATAATCGTCTCCTTCAAAGAATACGGTTCAAAACCTGCATTAAATAAAGGTTAATAGTTAACCTGTTATTTATCTAAGATGTCGTTCCGAAGAGTTTTGTGACTGCCAATATAATACAAAGTCAATAATTCGTTTTTCTGATTTACCAATCATTGTCCAAAAGTCAGATTGCCGCCTTTGATAATAGTCGACTCAAATGTAGTATTTAGTTTTTAACAAAGCTTATCGTTATAATCGGAATGAGACTTTAAAAAAAAGACTTCAATATAGAAATGCGTCTTGTTAATTCAATAAAATGCTCTCTGCAAATAGAGGTTTTCATAGCAAAATGACCTTCCAAAACGGCTTAAGTGTGATTGTACATAATATGTTAGGCAAAATTGTCGATAGCATAGAAAAAATATCTATAATCGTATAGGCTGAAGGCTGAAAATTGCACACTCGATCAGCTGTCGCGGCGGTAGGGTACGGGTTCTGACCCGTGTCGGTTGCTTGCAGCCTGCTGACCGACCTCTCCATAGTCGAGGATTGAACACGTTCTGACTATCGATACAGGATCGACACCAAGGAACACGAAACGCCCACAAAACCACGCCCCATTTTGGATAATTATACGATAAATAACACGGTATTGTGTAGTTACAGTCATATTCAACAATCTGTTCTTGTTGAATATCCATGACGTTTTATTTTAACTCATTGAGCGAGAATCGTCGATTGATCGACGCTATATTAATGCGTATAAAGTGCGGAGTGTCACAATACCGATTATTGCGCAGTTTCAATATAGGTTTCGACCTGTATGGACGTGTCTTAGCGCGCGCACGTATAACATTTTTAATAAATTAATAACATTTATAAATAACCATATAAAATTATTTTATTGTGATGATGATGCTAAAGCATTGATTTTTGTATTTTTTTAAAGTTAAACTTGCTTATAAGATTTTTTTTAATATTTAGCAATTTCTGCAAAATATGTGAATTTAAGCTCAGCACTAAAAGGGTTGAAGTCAACCGCCGATGTGGCGGTAACAATCGATGCAATATATAAAAATCGATACTGGAGCGCACAGGATTAATTGAGGTTTTTTTTTCTGAAATTCGTTTAAAATCTTTTGAGTTGAAAAAGGATTAAGCAAGAACTATTTATCGTTCAAACAATTCACGTATGTGAAATTTGAAAATTAATTGAAATGAAAATGATTCATTTCTAAATGAAAATTTTGTAAATAAACAATTCAATGTTCTATAGTTATAGTAGTGATAGTTCTATAGTAATTATGTAGATTTAGTTACGGGTATCGGGCCAAATACAGCTTAAAATAAAAGCCGTGCGTAATTTAGATGTATTATGAAGCTAATCATTTAATCCCAAAGATACACAAAGCTATCTGTATAGTTATTCCAGTCAAAGCATATGACGTGACTAACAAATTAATTGTAAATATAAACAATATTATGTAGTTTATTTAAAAGCTAATTTCTATGGCACAAACGTGTTACGTTAATTTTTATTTAGTTCAGAAATTGATATCCCCGTATTGAACAAGTAAGTCTAACTCATTATTGTACTACACATTATTATTTGTGTCCTATTATTTTGGTTTCGAACAAATAAATATCTTACTTCTTAGTACTTTTGAAGTACAATCTCAATTTTTTTCAAACTAATCTACAGTTCTTTATGATATTTTTTTTCTCAGCAACGCTATCTCGAAATATTTGTCTCAAAATGTTTTTTTTTCAAAAAATTTAAACAATGAATAAGATCGTGATAGAATAAATTTTATTTATGAATGTTTAAATTATTTAACTCTTTATTCGAGAACATCAAATTAACGTCACAATGCGTGGGCGCGTGTTGTAACTTCCAAATGTTTATAGGTAAGTGTTATTTATAGTATGTCACAAAATTATATTTAAGCATTAACTTGGACGAATCTGTTGTGAGTTTAGCAATTCGATACCAATTTTCTGATTGCGTGTTGGCATCTCCACATATTTTTCAGAAAAGAATATGATAGTATAAAGTTACAGTAGACATTGACACTGTTAAGGACTTGGCCGGTCGCTGTGTTTGCTCATTTATATAATACGTGTTACATACCTAATTAAAGCAGTTAGTATTTTGTTCGGTCTTGACGAATAACTTCGTAGAAATAGTTAAATATACTTTTAAAGGTTTAATCTCGCGTATTTTTTTTTAACGTCATTATATTATTAGAATAAATTTAAACAAGTTGAACGTAAAAGTTATAAGTATATTTTTTATGTAAAAATAGACGGTAGCTAACACGATCTATCACGAAAACTGTAAAGTGTTTGAAACGTCAGATATAATGACAATAAAAAACACCAGACTAAATCGTAAAAAGTAGTTATAATTATTAAAACAATCGTATTATTCGAAGGGTAAAACGTATGTTTGGTTTAAGAGAGATTTCGCTTAATACACGACATTAATTATCTTTGTAATTAAAGGTCCTTTTCCTTTGGTATAAGCATCAAAAGTTCGATGATTAAATAATTCAGTTTACCTACCCTGTTCAAATTGAAGATGTTTTTTGCTATGATATTTTTTTCAAACTTTAAATGGCTCTGCTGTAAAGTTTCGGGAAGTTCGCTTAAACCAAATAACCTGTCAACGGATTAGGGATGATCGATATTCATCGATACTTATTCAACATAGCTGGAAAACATCGATGTTTTGGTTTCGATAACATCGACACATCGATGTTAAGAGAATAAAATATCTAATTATCGAAACGTCCATATATCTTTAAGGCCATCTAACGGTGGATGTACTTTCTAGCTAGCGAGTCCCTAGGTAGTACAATTATTTTAAACCAGATGACACTGGTTAACGTAATCGATGTAAGCCGTACTACTGAAATGGGTGTGAAATTAAGAAAATGTAAATTGTGCTGTGTGATGTCGGATTCAAGTCCAATAATTTTAAACGTCCGCTTATAATCCGTAAAACGTAGTTTTAATTAATTAACACGTATAATAAATAAAATAGACAGTTTTATTTCATACCAAAAACATTGATGTTTTGCTATCGATGTTTATCGTACATCGATACTTTTAAATAGATGTCAATATCGATGTTTTTCTAATATCGATCATCCCTACAATGGATGTCGTACAGATAATATGAACTATTTGGTCTCGAATTGATAACAAAACAACGTCCAATAGGCAGCTTTATTAAGTACAAGTAGAAAAATGTCAACGAAATGCACACTGTTATTAAAGTTATTAAAGTGTTGGAATAAAGCTTGTGTTTGTTTGCATGACGCACCCCACTGATACTAATGCATGTTGCAATTGCATTTTTAATTGTTCTGCTATTAGTTTTAGTTTTACGAATATGTATATAAGTTATACGGTGAGGTATGTATGTTTCGTTTATTTGTCTCAAAAATGTCGTATAAAAAATTATGTGTTAAAAACAAAAAATGAAAAGGTTTTTGCCATTTGTACTAATACCCTATCTTCGTACGTATTAAAGATTTTGTTGAAAAAATGAGTTATATATGTACGTGCGACTGAAATATTGGAGATAAAAATCCATGATTCATTAATAATTGAATGACAATATAGCAAGGGAATATTTAGTATTTTGGTTACAGTGAAGACTATGGAACCGTGTAAGTAAATTGTTTTGTGTTGTTGTCATCGTTCGCGTGGGGCCATTTCATTTCAGCCGTCTTTTCATAACATGAGACGTTAACATGACCACGTCCACACAATACATCGTTCATAACTTAATTCATTATCGCTAAAGAACTGAATGAAATTTTCATAGTTCATCAAAGGCAAGACCTCCTAACAATCTACTGTTAAACTCGCGAAAATAGCATAAAAATTATTAATACATAATAAAAAATCATTTACATAAAATTTCTAAAACATAAAAATAATAATATTGTACATCTAATGCAGAGCGGATGGAGCAGCGAAACTTATTTACGTGATAAATTACTTTTAATATAAACAAGATTGTGCTTTATTTGAAATTGAATTTTATTAATTTGGGCCGTGCAACTTACTGTACATATTGTACTGGTGGTAGGACCTCTTGTGAGTCCGCACGGGTAGGTACAACCTACCTAGGTACCTCGCCTATTTCTGCCGTGAAGCAGTAATGCGTTTCGGTTTGAAGGGTGGTGCAGCCGTTGTAACTATACTTGAGACCTTAGAACTTATATCTCAAGGTGGGTGGCCCATTTAAGTTATAGATGTCTATGGGCTCCAGTAACTACTTAAAATCAGGTGGACTGTGAGCTCGTCCACCCATCTAAGCAATAAAAAAAACTACACATTCAATGCAAATTCGATGTCATAACTATCTCAATAAACTTAGGTATATAGTATTAGTAGTTATACAAGTTGTTCGCACTATCTAAACGAATGATTAAACAAGATCTTAGTATCTTCAACATCAGTTACCCGGTGACCGCGTAAACTGTAAATTATTCGAAACGTCTAGAAAATTATCTTATACCTTTAAACGAGCAATTCTTGTATATTAATATATATATAATCTGAATCTCGGAAACGGCTCCAATGATTTTCATAAAATTTAGTATACAGGGGTTTTGGGGGGCGATAAATCGATCTAGCTACGATTTATTTTCAGAAAATGTTGTTTTATTCGTGTTTTCAATAATCAACTCTTCCCGACATCTGTTGGCGAATAATAATACCATTTTTCTTAATTGAGGGCAACTTACCGCTTTAAAGACACAACAAGATGGCGTTATCAAAAAAAAACCGACCAAAGCTTGGTCGTCACCTAGTAATAAAAATAACAGACGCGATATTAAAACTTAAAATTAGTTTAATTATGGTCACGAATCGCGCGAACTGAAAAACAAGTGGGTATAAAACTTGTTAAAATATAATGCTAAAATAATTGTCATATTTTCGCTGTCACGTCTGTCTCCCGTTCACATATTAATATATCATTCATGGGCGTATACCCGCCTTCGCTTGTTTACCGCTTGGTGTTGCCACTGACAGAGAGCCGGCAAGCACGCCGCCCGCCTCTCCGGGGGCCACGAGACGAGCCAGGGATGACGACGTGTTCTTGCGACTAGCGGGCGCCGGACACGATAACTCGCCCCAAGGAATCGTCAAAGAACTTGCAATCAAAGTAAGATATGCATTAGTTTCCTCGCGACTTAACCCGTATTCAATTTAAATCTAATCGTAAACCACAAATCGATTTGGCGGAATAATAGCATGAAAGATATAGCGAATAATATAACATAGTTATTCTATCTCTTTACCTCGTATTTCATTGTTTACATAAGTATCGATGCTATATTTATCGTTAAATAGTAACTTATCGTGGCCAACACTAGTCAGATATCCGACCCAGGCAAAGCCACCGTTTTCCGAAACATATCCTTTCTAATCTACCGGATCCACTCTCGATACTTTCAGGCTGTTAAGCACTAGAGTGCGAAGAGCTAACTAACCCATAGACACAGCCCACTGAGTTTCTCATCGGATCTTATCAGTGGGTCGCGATTCCGATCCGGTGGTAGATTCAGCGAAGCTGTTGCTAGGGCAAATGCTAACAAATTCTCTAAGCTTGAGCACGTGAGCTCACCTACCTGTAGGTACGCGCGTAACTAGAATACCCCCTTAGGCTACCAGGTCAGGGAAAAATCGCTTAATCGTGTTTATTACTATGTGGTGTGCAGCGCGTTATCGGTGGAAACACGAGAGCGTGGCTGCAGTGCACACACGTGGCGGAGGGACACGCGGGCGCGGCTCTGGCCCTGGCCGCCACAACACACGCTGTGTACAGCGGCGGCGTAGGTGAGCCAAATGTTCCTTCAAGTTTCTTTGACTACCCTCAAATAACATGTTTGTATTAGCAAATCTTGAATTTAATTTATTCCTAAATTTATTTATATACGAAGTAAACAAGGAGTTCGATTGATAATCCGAGTAGTTGTGTGTCGATGAGTAAGTAATTCGAATCAAATAAGTAATTCGTAATATTATTTACATCATAGTATTGGTTTATATTCAAATTAACATTTTTTGATTAAGAAATTTTTGGTATACATTTTTATGACGTCCGTATTAATGTGGTTCTTATTACTGCTGTGTTGCTTTACTATTTTGGATGATTTCTTTGTATCGATTCGAATAAGCAATGGCGCGTAGTTGCAGCGCATCGTTGGAGGGTATTTAGAGAATCCCTTGGGCAAATTAGTAGTATGTATTTATTAATCAATTTTTTTCCTGTTTTTTATAATTTTAAATAAAACCACAATATGTTGCTCGTTAGAATAACGAAACAACATTTAAAGTGGTTTTTTTTTGTAATTTATTTCGGACGCGGCAAAATTCGTATTAAAGACAACACTTTCTTTACACAGTGCTAGGTATTATAAAATTGAACAAGCGCTAATACGTTTGTTCGTTATTAAGATCGCACGGTCCGTGGCTGGGACCTGTCCGTGGGCAGCGAGGCGTGGCGCGGCTGGTGCGGCGGCGCGGTGTCGTCGCTGGCGGCCGGCACCGCCGCGGACGGGGGCAGGCTGCTCCTCGCCGCCGCCGGTCCCGCCGTCAGGCTCTTCGACACCCGGACTAGGACACCGCTCACTACGCTCTGGTGTGTACTCTCTTCAACTTATTGTTACGCGTTGGGGTTCGAGATAAATAAAATTCCACCAAAGTGCAACTGAAAACTGTATTCAACACTTAAAACACTCAACAAACACTTTAAAACTCTTAATTCGCTTCAGGTGATCCGTTCGCTGTTTCGCTTCGAGTAGTTCTGATTACTAACTGACTGCGTGCCATCCCTGCAACGCTTTTATAGTCGATACCACATCCCTACAATTATGGAGAATATTTCACACATCTCTAGTATTTTGTTTCCGCTATCTGACAGTAGATGGTTTTGTACTTTTTTTTTAATTGCTTACTTTGGATAGACGAGCTCACGGCCCACCTAGTATTAAATGGTTACCGAAGCCCATAGACATTTACAACGTGAATGTCGCAATCTAACTTGAGACGTGAGTTGTAAGGTCTGAATTTGAACAGTACATTGTGATGACACGGGCAGGTCGTCGGGCGCGACCGGTCCGTGTCCGGCGGGGCGCGGCGCGGCCGGCGAGGTGCCGGTGACGGCGCTGCGGCTGTGCGCGCCTCACACGCTGTACACCGCCGCGGGGGACAAGCTGCGTCTGTGGGACCTGCGCATGTACGTATCCTTTACCGCGGGACGATATCGACTAGGAATGAGAGGTATATATTAGTACAGGTCTAAAGTCCCAGTATGGATTTGGCAGTACCCATACCGGGGTAGTTTTCCGATTACAGCACTAGAGCGCATTATTCGGCATAATGCTCAACGTTGAATGTTCCAACTACAGCAACGCTTCGCACAATCGAGCACTCTCAAAAGTACTGCCTGTCATTAGATATTTTATTAATGGCTCAAATAACTCATCTGTTTCATTATCATATATATTTTCAGAAAATATATCGCTTGATAATGAAATAATTGATTGATTTAAACTCGGAGCATTCGATAAATCATCGTCATCACTATCATCTGAATAAGATTATTCAATTAAAAAGTATATAAATTTATTAGAACTAATTTAAAAAAATTACTTAAAACGTAAAAAAGTGATAATGAAATAATCAAAATCCAAATTACTTAAAATAACCGTAAATAGTTTTCAACCAATTATTATTGTTTACCACATTATTTATACGTTAATGAGGTTGCTAACTCCATATATATTTTTTCAACGCTGAACTTAGCGCACTCTGCTGTTGCATTTGAAAACTAATTCACGTTCCAATTAAGCTTCAGCATAATTAGGCATTGTGCTCTGTAATTGGAAAACTACCCGTATACCGCCCGTACGTGCTGGTCGGGTCTCAAACTCGTTCGACACGTCTTGATATGATACTGCGCCGCCAGTGCCGCTTCGTCGCTACGACGGCCGCACTTGGTAATGGGTCGCAGGTCGCTCGTCCGCTAACCCGTTAAACTAATATTCATTGTTAATGTGAGCGACATCTAGTGAAAACAGCTGCCTTGCAAATTTAACGCCCTCTATGAATTATCAATATACAATAAGATGTGGTCATTAATTTCAATCACAGAATTATCATGTTTTGAAAACAATATTAAGTCAACTATCTCTAGCTCCATGATTAACTGATTACGTTTATAGAAATATAAGAGAGCGGTCCAATGAAAATATAATTTGGCGCCTATAAAATAACTATACGTTTCTAATCGCCTGACATCTATTAATGGGTTTTTACTTTCACTTCCACCGCATTAGCTCATACCTGTAGGTATTTTGATACCGGGTTTATGGACCGGGTATTTAGCGGTACCCATACCTATAAGGCCGAGTATGGAATGTAGGTAGCAGGTATATCTCATGTCTAGTATCGATAGTTGAAAAGCTATTTGGTCTAAGCGACATTTTTGCAACTTTAGCCCGCTGAGTTTTTCGCCGGATCTTCTCAGTGGGTCGCGTTTCCGATCCGGTGGTAGATTCTGCGAAGTACTACTCTTGCTAGGGCCAGTGTTAGCAACACCTGCGGCTTAACCTCCATCAGCTCACCTACACGCTAGGTTAACATTCATATAGTCTCTCAAGGCAATCAGTATATATAGGGAAAAAAAATTGCCACCTTACAGGAGAGCCAGCTTAAAATTTGCATAAAATATGATAAAAAAAACTTCTTTAGCTCTTTGAATGGAATAAACTTAATTGAAGTTCAATTAAAATCAACAAACTGTTGATGCTAATATCAAATAAAACAGACCTTTACAAAGGACGGATTACAAAGATAAATATCGCTTAAACCAAATAGTCTTTCGCTCCTCAATATGTCTGCAGTGACGATGGATGGGTCAATTTCGACCACATAGGACCACATGGGTCGCAGAATTCATGCTGTGATATCTACAGACTCTGTATTACTGAGGCAAGAAAAGTGATGGTACCTTGATTATAGGATAATAACTTATGTAAGCCAATACTGCGCTCAGTCATAATGTTTACTCTCTAACGCATAATTTAGATGAATTAACGTTTAGGTGGTTTATAAATAGCATGTAAAATGCCCTTAGTTGACCAAATATAATCGACTTGTGTCGTGCGGGTCACAATATTTTTGCATATATGGGTAGACATCTGGTGTTACGAGGTTACCGGAGCCCATAGACATCTATAACGTAAATGCCGCCACCCACCATGAGATATGAGTTATAAGGTCTCAGTATAGTTACCGCCGCCTGTCCCACCCTTTAAACCGAAACGCATTACTGCTTCACGGCAGAAATAGGCGGGGCGGTGGTACATGCGGACTCACAAGAGGTCCTACTACCAGTAAAGCAAAGTAAATTAGTATCCCTGTGCCCGGGACAGGTTGGAGTGCGTGTACAAGATATGGTCGGGCCACGCGGCCGCCGTCATGTGTCTGGCGGCCGCCGATAACTTGCTCGTCACCGGCTCGAAGGACCATTATGTCAGAGCCATGGAGATAAACGCACAAGACTCAGGTATTCTTATTCGTTTTTTTTAACTATGGCAATTTGACTTTTTGCGATGTGATTGTTGCCAGTGTGAAATTTCTAAAAATTTCCAATTATAATTCTGAAAAATTATATGGAACGAAATGATTCAAAGCTTGTTTATTTGAGACTACAGTTGAGGTGAAATTAAAGGAAACGCGATGAAATGGGTTAATATAGTCTCAGTAAAATGGCGGTTGTTTATTAATACTGAGATAATCATACGTAAATATAACGCAGTGGAAATTGATTTTCTCGTGAATTTCATTTGAATAATAGAGGACTTATTGTACATGAATTTTGTTTCCCCCGTAAGGGTAAAAAAAATAAAAATTCAATTTCACCCATAGTCTGATTATTAAAACAGGTTAGAAGTAAGTGACCGAAGAAACATGGCTTATGTTACAAGCCAGATTTTTTACTTGTTGTTATTTATTGTGTATCTTTTTTTAGTTTATAATGTGTATTTTGATTGTTCTTTATGGTGTATATTTTTTTTAAATGTTCGTTAGGCGGGGTATGATTAGTTAAAAAACGTTCGTTAGGCGGGGTATGATTAGTTAAAAAACGTTCGTTAGGCGGGGTATGATTAGTCAATGAGTTGATCGCCGACTTGAGTGATGTGGTTAAAAAGGAAATGTAATTTGTCAGGAGGTTGGGAGACGAGCAACCGGCGCCTGCTGGAGCCCCCGCACTACGACGGCGTGCAGGCGCTCGCCCTGCGCGGCCACGTGCTGTACAGCGCCTCGCGGGACACCAGCCTCAAGCGCTGGAACTTGCACGACAACTCGCTCACCCATGTCAGTCTCAACTACCGCTTTATATACCCAGTCCAGCCATAAGTTCTGTTACAAATGAAAATGCTTTTCTTTTTTTTATGAAGTAATCTAATATTATGAAAATTTATACCTACATATTTATTAAAGTGTCAGCAAAAATATAAAAAAAATACGTATTCGAAATGGCCACCTTTGGCTTTTGTACCTTTAATCTGTTTGGCCACGAATCTATAGAATTAAGCACTGTTTCCAAGGGAAATTTCGCCACTGCTTGCTCTAAATATTTTTTAAGAGACTCAATGTCGCCGTGTCGCTTAGAGCCTGGCCGTGTCCATTAAAACTGACTACAATTTGAAGTCAAGGTTGAGGTCAGGGCGCAAAATCGAAAGAAGTTTAGAAAAAAAAAGCGTGCTTCAAATTCAAAATAATATGATTAAAAAGTTAAATTAACAAAAGTTTTTATGTAACAGTATTTATGGCCAGATCTATTTATAAACATACTTCGATATAATTAAAAAAATTATGCCTGCTTAAAATAAAATCCTCGAGAGAGCTATAAGTCCGATTATTGTAGCCGAAATGTTTATTTATAGGAAAATAATGAAACAGGCTAGATGAACGGTGTTATGAGAAATAGGAAATAAAAAAAAGCAATGTTTTCTAAAGTAATACTAACCAATAAGAGTCAAAGTAGGAAACGTGATTTTGTCTAATATGTATCGTTCAAATTACTCTAGATTGAACTTTTAAATTATAGAAAAAAATTGTAATTTTTTTTTTTATCTATCTGTTTCTTGTTTTGTGAGCACCAATTTTAAAGATCAAGATAAGGAGACCGGAACTTTTAAGAGGCTGTGATTTATTTTAATACACTGTCAAGATATCTGGGAATCGGAATGGTAACGTTACAGAGCGTGATGAACGCGCACAAGGGCTGGGTGACGGGCGTGTGCGTGCTGGGCGGCGCGGAGGAGGGCGCGGTGGCGAGCTGCGGGCGCGAGGGCGCCGTGCGCGTGTGGAGCGCCGACCTGCGCGCCGTGACGTCACCCGCCGCGCTCTCCGACGCCGTGCACGCGCTCGACGCGCACCCCGACCCGCACCGCCGGACGCTCTACACCGCCTCCAAGTCAGTACCGGAGCCAGACACGTGCGCGTGCGCTCATACATACTCATATAGGCATATCTAAATATTATCATTTAAGGGTTTTTTTTTGTTTTGATTAGGATTAACAAGTCAATCTGAAATATTAAATTCTATAAATTAGCATAATCTGAATGCTGAGCCAGTTTTGGATATTTGAGACAAAATTGGATATTTCTAGTAATTTTAAGAAATTATTTAAATAATAAAATACTTTTATTTATTTTACCTCATCAAAGAGTCTAAATTTAATATATCTTTCATAACAATGGGTCAAAAATAATAAAATCAAATTAATTCTAAAGCCTATCATCATATATACTGATGAGTGTTAAAGTAAAATTGAAAGTTTATCAACAAATGTCGGTCGCGTCACGCCGATCTTACGTGTCGTAAGATACACCAATTAAAACGCGTTGCATTGCGTAGTCGTCTTTAAAAAGCTATTTACATAGGAACTTATAATTTCATACCTTATCGATATGTTGTCTTTTTCTATCGATGTGTTGGGATGTGTTGTCGCGCTCTATTGTCTATGTTAACGTGTGAGTGTGTGTTACAGCGGCGGCGAAGTGCGTGCGTGGCGGATCGTCGTCGAGCCGTGAAACTCCTCAGGTGCAGTCGCAAGCATTATCGCTTCTGCACTGTACTGTACAATATTGTACTGTACTCTACTGTATATTATTGTACTTTATTGTACTGTACTGTATTATATTGTATTGTACTGTATTATATTGTACCGTACTGTATTTTATTGTACTGTACTGTACAGTACACGTCCTGCTGTCGACCAACGAGGATGCCATGTGTACAAATATACTAATAATAAAATCTTTTTTTTAAATAATACATATTTCTAGGGTTTTCGGAATCGATATAATTATATTCGTAACAGTTTTGTATTTCAGTTGTCGTAGTCGTCAAACATTAAAGGAAATAATGATAAAAAATGAGATTGAAAATGCATCATCTTTTTAATTAAACGTAATGTAATTTTGTTTCACACATGGCAACCCCGTCTACCTTAAAATACTGTAACGTGAGGACTAATCATATGCTTTATCAATTAACTGAGTTATTAAAATTCACATTTAGTACATTTCATTGACCAAAGCGATTATGGTACTTAATTGTTTATTATATCTAAGTAGTAAAATGGTGGTGTTGAACCAAGGGTTACTGATCAATCAACCTCTAGTAAGTCATGAGATCTGCCCGCCTCAAACTAAATATAATGATTGTTAACAGCATCCAATTCGCTAAGCAATGACCAACGCATG
Source organism: Bombyx mori (assembly GCF_030269925.1). NCBI lineage: Eukaryota > Metazoa > Arthropoda > Insecta > Lepidoptera > Bombycidae > Bombyx > Bombyx mori. Next base: position 15,840,749 of record NC_085111.1, read on the forward strand.
AACACTGATGCCTTTATTAGCAATGTCAATGACAAATGGCGTTTGAGAAAAGTGATACCTTGGGCATCTGAATCATTATAAAATTATATAAGAAAAAAAAATGTTTGATGATTTCATAGTCTTATTTCATAGATTAGTTCTCAATGCGTTTATTGGCAATTTTAATGACAAACAGCATTTGAGAAAAGTGATGATAACTCGCGCATCTAAATCATTATAAAATTATATCAGAAAAAAAAACAAAATGTTTGATGATTTCATAGTTTTATTTCATAGATTATTTTTCAATGCCTTTATTGGCAATTTTAATGACAAACGGCATTTGAGAAAAGTGATAACTTGCGCATCTGAATAATATTGATTTTTACTTGAAAAAAAAAAAACTCAAAATGTGGATTTCATAGTTTTATTGCATAGATTAGTTCTCACGCAGTGTCTTCCGTCACCAGCAGTCACTCTAGCACCTTCCTGTTCTAGTCATTAAACGAATTCTGTAATTAGATAGGTGATCAGAACTAAACGAATCTTGCTTTATAAGTATAACAACACGTTGTACTTATCGTCACTGGCAACATTTAAATTTTATTTAAAAGAAAACTCCTATCGTGACAAAAAAGTCATTAGCTTGATTGCCTATCATAATTTTTTTATTGTAATTTATATTTTATTAATTGAATGTGTAATGTTTACGTGTGTTTCACGCTTGCACATGTCGCCGCCGCTCCACCAATCATTCGAATGTAATAAAAAATATATATAAACAATAATATATATTGCCACATCTAAAAATTCGAGTTTTAGATATAGCAATAATATTATTGTTTCAAACCATTATTCACAACATTATCTGTGACTAACCTTTCAGCTTTAACTGTTAAACTAATATGTAGTTACTTTAGTTATAAGGGATCATTTAGATAAATATTTTTACTAATATTATAATTAAGTATGATGTTAATGATTCGTAGAATTCATAGACAATATTTTTTTTATACTGGTCGTGTTTACTATATTTCAAAACATTTTACTGAAAGCGACAATTTAAGACAAAAATATATGCATCCATCACGCATACGTCTTTTATCAAGACAAGTATATTATAAAATAAAAAGTAAAGCATTTCAATAAATATAATTTTGCTAGTGTTAGCAATTCTCTCAAGTTGAGCTCGTGAGCTCACCTACCGGTCCGCGCGAATTTGGAATACCCCCATAGGCCAACCAACGATTAGTTAGGGGAAAAAAAAGTGAAGAGTGGGCGACGTTGATGCGTTCAATATTAACCCATTGTAACGACTATTTGTTTCCGTTCCAGTGACGGGCGTGTACGTTGTTGGCGCGTCCGCACCGCGAGGTGACCGCCGCCCCCGGGCGCCCCGCCCGCCCCTCCCGCCCCGCGCCACGCCCGCCGCGTCTGGCGGTGATACACCGCAGACACTACAGACCCGACACAGAACACGGAAATATACCCAGTGTAAGTTAACACTAATAATACACGTTCATCTGTGTCGCCGGTATGTAGTGCAATGGCATTTATTCTCGAGAAATGAAGACCTGAATCGCAGTAGTAGTCTAGAAATTTTGCACAATGGTTACGGTAGATGTTCTCGGCAAGAACGTTCAGAATCAGTTAGCTGCGCGATGACCGAACTTCTTATAGAAAAATAAAAACACCGAAAAGTCAAGGATGAGTTGAGAAAATATGAAAATAATGAAAAAATACTATCATACACAAATTTTAACGAAAAACGACTTTACAGCCTTAACCGTAGAAACTTTTTTAAATTGTCACAATCACTTTTATAAAACGAATAAACAGCTCTGTCACAAACAAAGAATAAATGTAATTAATTTGAAAGATACAGTAGTGGTCTCTCCAATTTGTGTGATTCTTGAACTTTGTCGCAGACTCAATAGAATGAAACAAATGAAAAAAAAAATGTATGCAAATTCTGAATATTGTTGTATCTAGATTGTGTAAGGCGCCAATGCCTACTTTAGTGCTTTAGTAATATCCATGACGTTACAAGTTTTACATTGAAAAACATTTAAATTCGCCAAGTGTTTACGTCTTCATAAATGCTTATCTAAACGCATAGATTTTATGTAGTTAAATGAATAAATGCAACTTTAGCTGGAATATGGATCGGTTATAATCAACTAAACGATTGATTAATGTACAGTTTTTAGGTACAAAGACCATTCAAAGACAATAATCTTAATTTTAAATTACTATACAAAATACTAATAATGATATATCCCAATTTCCAAATAATAATATGTAGTTGTAATAATAAAATGCAAACAAATATTTTCCACTATATTTTATAATGAATGACAAAAATAAAGTAAAATGTAAATTTAAACAGCATGTGATAAATATTATCTAAAAGCTGATGACATCTGATGATGACTTCAATATATTATAATTTTGATTACGGTTTTTATTATACGTTAGGTACTCAGACAAACTATGAAATTTAAAATGATTTATAAACTCACAAAAATCAAATGAAATTATATAATAATCTTTGTAGTTAAACTGGGTCTTTGTATATATAAATTGCTTGAATGCTAAACTAAAGATATAATCAATAATGATACTATACAATATTTATTATGCTTTGAAATTATGTATATTTGATTATCATTTTTACTAAAAATGTCCCCAAAACTCAAATGGTAAAAATTGTGTCGATAACAAAAAATAGATGAGGTTTTAAAATTAGGTAGCTAGAGATGATAGAAGTAATATTAATTAAAAATTTAGATTAAATTAGAAATAAAACCAAATAAATACCTTGCTGTGTACCAAATTGCGAATGTTCAAATTACATTTTACATTCAAATGCAAGATAGGTGATTTGTAAACCTAAAATGATTAAGAAATTTATTATATGAAAACAAAGTATCTATGCTACGATATAATGGAATACTATTCCGTCTCATCATTTAAATAATACATAATGACAATTATTCAAAGGAACTTAAATATAGATTGACCTGTTGACTTACATAAAAAATATTGTAATATGAAAAATTTAGACAATTCAAATTCCGAATTATACGCAATCTCATATGGGCTATAGGCACATTTTCATAGACCTTATGTATTCATAAGGGCCATAGTTACCCAAGGTGTTTAATTCGTTCTATTTCTGAAGACAACCTTAGAACTGATTGATCAATTATTATGATGAAATCTGTGATTAATCGAATTATATTTTTGTACATTCCTATGTTACGGGTATGTTTAGAGGACATAAAATATAAAAGGAGGATAGATAAAAGATTGTCACCGTAGAAGGTCTACAGAATAAGAGAAACATAGTTGTAATTTGAATGTTTCTAAAGCCTAACATTAAGTCCTTTATTGCTTTTTACAATTTAGATTATTTTTAATGAATCTCATTTTTAAATTAAGGCATTGAAATATTTTCTGCAGTTCGTTTAAATAGAATAAATGTTGTGAGCAAGGTTAATGAATATTTCAAAGTTATATAATGTACAATTTCCATCGTACATTTGTTGACATTAGAGTTATGACTCTACCCACAATTTCAATGTTTCAAATATAATTAATTATAATAAATTAAAATAATTTGATCTGTACAACTATGTTAGAATATGATTTTATTATTGAAGTGAAACAAACAAAAAATAACCACAAGTGAATTCTTAAATGTGTTTTTTTGCAAAAAATTAACTTGACGTTATTTTTATCCTCTGACGTCTAGCATTGTAAAATATTCGTTACTGCGACTTGACAGGTAGTTAAACCTAGGGCACTCGTATACTATGAGGATTATGGATGATAATGGATTATATTTACTGTTTTTTTCCCCTCCACTCAGTATTATGCCTATTTAAATGTTACGTTGGCTTATATTTATTTGTTTTTAAGTTGATGCAACGAATTAATTTACATTATTTACGTTAATCAAAGTTACCAAGTACTAGGATTTTCCCTTAATCTATAAAATAATACCCCGAAAATTAAATGAATAATTGTAACTTTTGGGTAAAATTGGCTCACTTATGACTATTAGTTTTTAGTGTGGATTCTTCTAGAATGTTGGTTAATTCTTCATACTCCTCACCCGACTGGAAATGAATTAGTTAATAAATGTTTTTATTACATTCATAATGAAGACAGCGGTTGACACAAATGGTATGACATAAACCATATTATCAGGTCATAGAATCCCTTAAAAAAAACATAACAGGTTATTTTGGCGGGAACGCAAGCAGCGAAGTTGTGTGAATTGTTTTAATTTGTTAATTTAGCGTTTCTTCAGGTTTAAATGTGTAATACCGGTGATTTATGAACTGTTTAGCATCTGTGAAAGTACACATTCATATAATTCAGTTTCATTTCATTTCATTCGGATTGATTCAAGTTAATCAACTTCATCTCATTTCGCTTCATATCATTCTCTATATAATAGCGTAGAAAACATAAGATTTGGCTTAAGGGTCCCATTACTAGGCCATAAAATCTTCAAAAAAACGTTAATAGAGGTAAGGAGTAAATTTCATAAGCTAAAAAACTGTAATTAAGGTATTTTTTAAATAGTCTGTTTTAATTTAAAAAAAAAACAATATTCCTATCGGTCAGCGGTGACTTATAAACTTTTGAGCCCCAATTGTCAGTTTTACCCAAAGTTATAAAAATTATCCAGATTAATTACACATATTAATAAAATATTGCTTATTTTGATGTATGTATGTTATGTTATTTTTTTTTTTCAAACCCTACCAAATATTGTAACTATTGATGAGGCTATAAGCTGAAGCTTTATTAGTAATCGTCATAATATATAAAAATATTAGTGATTAGTATATACACATAAAATTCGAATTAAAATCTTTTATGTAATGTTACTCTTGCTGCTATAATAATAAAATAGATTTTTAGTGTTGTTAGAAAGCCTTTTTTATTATTTAACAAAAAGTTTAGTAACTCCCGTGATTTAATATTTACTCAATTATTTTTTTAATTTTCTAAATACTTTTCACATTTATATGATCAATTTGAAACCTCAAAAATGCCAATACAAAAATGGTAAAATGAATTATCTAATATTTATATTATGTTTTAAATAATTGAATTGTTTTTTTTGGTCAAATGAAATACTTTATTCGAATTGATAACCTGAACAATAAATGATGAGTTGCTATTATTATGTTTTTGTTTTATTCTCTCCGTGCATGTTCTCAAGAATGTGGGTGTTCCAGGCTGAAGCCATTTTAAATACAGGTAGCTCTCCTATACCAACACGGTAGATACGTTCCTACAAAGACCGGTGTTGTGTGAAACCGTGTTATATCAGTCTAGAAGTCAGTACAAAAAGGAGAGTAATTTTCCTGAATGAATTGTTTTACTGGTGTTGGACCTCTTGTGAGTCCGCATGGATAGGTACCACTACCCTGCCTATTGCTGCCGTTGAAACAGTAATGCGTTTCGGATTGAAGAATGGAGCAGCCGTTGTAACTATACTAAGACCTTAGAACTCTTATCTCAAGGTGGGTGGCGGCATTTACGTTGTAGATGTCTATGGGCTATGGTAACCACTTAACACCAGTTGGGCCGTGAGCTATTCCACCCATCTGAGCAATAAAAAAATGAAACATCAAATTATACCTATATTATGTATGTAACCTCCATACGAATTTATCTTAAAAGAGGTCAATATGTTATAAAGATGGCATAAATGGAATTTTGAATATTGAAACATCAGAAGAAGGAACATTAGAATTATAAAAGCGATTTGAGATTTTGAAATATAAAAAACATACAAAAGTGGTGAAGCAATAGCTTTAAATGTTGTTTCTCTTTATAGAGCAACTCAATTTGTGCTATAGTTTTACTAAGCTAAACTGTTATTTTGATGTAAATAAAATAATATAATACATTATGTTTTTTTATTTATTACACATAAATAAGTAAAATGTGGTGTCGTGGGACACCAGGTAGGAACGAAGTTCCTTCGGCTAATGTAGAATCGACACAAATTGCAAAAAAATCGTGCTCAATTTTATGTAGGTTTTCTTGATTTTTCTCTTAAATTTTGCTGATTAGTTTTTATTTAAGTACAAGAAAGTATTTAGGAAATTCAGTATTTTACGAAATAATAAATTACTTAAAATAAAAAAACATCGTAATTCAAATTATCAACTAAAATAACAAAATATGTCTCTTTATTTTTGTTTGACAACATAAAATTACATAGAAATAGAAAAATAGAAATAATAATAGAAAGAGAATGGATGAGAGAACGAAAAGAAAGAGGGAGAAAGAGAAAGGTATTATACACTACTCGCTTGTGTATGCGACTATCGCGCCTACGCACGTCTCATTTAACGGTTTTATTCCACGCACTTTTTTCCACGGATTTTTTCTTACGGTTTTACTATCACATTTTTTTCAGTTCGGTCGCGCAGCAAAATCCCTATCCCCTCCAAGCCTGCCGCAAGGAACTTCGTTCCAAAAATAAGCAGTAAAATTTCGGTTACTCCTTTATAATGTGTGTTTATAGTGCATAATGTAATTTACTAAACAATTTCAAACAAAAATGTATTTATCGTGTTGTAGAAGTACCGTGTTATAAAGAAGGTTTGGAGAATTACTGAATCGTGTTGTAAAATACTGTGTTATAGGAGGATTGATTACCTCTAATGTAATTATGTATTTATCGTGTTGTAGAAGTACCGTGTTATAAAGAAGGTTTGGAGAATTACTGAATCGTGTTGTAAAATACTGTGTTATAGGAGGATTGATTACCTCTAATGTAATTAATTATATTTCGGTCTTTTATTGAGGTTTATAAAAAAAAGCAATAAAACATCAGCTCTTCAATCATACATTTAATCATTCTTATTACGATCTAATATTTACATGTCAAACGCGATGGAACGTTCAAAAGCTGAGGACGATATGGGAGCATCATCAGGCACTCACGACGAACGAACATAATTCTATATTTATCTCGGGTACACTAGTCACCAAAACCATGCAATATAGTAATGATAATATAGAATGTCTTTGTTACTTGCTAGTACTATATGCCTAGTGTGAAAGTGTATTTTTTTCCATGAAAGATCATGTTTGAAGCTTCGTTTTTTTTAATTAAATCATCATTGCATTTATTTATGATTCTATTATAAACATGTTAATGTTGAATTAGTTTTCCCTACTGATCACTGATCACTTTATCCATATAATATATAAATCCATGTAAATAAATTGCAACGGCATTCTATTCATACCCATTTTCACTTACGGAACAGTTTACCAATAATCTGTCTCATTTTAATTTCCTTTATACAGGCTGAATGGTTGAACACTTCACATATTTATTATTCACATATTATATATTCATTAAGCAAAAAAAAAATAGGTTCCTAATATTTGTCTAATTTATCTTTAATTATCTACTCGAAACAATAAGCGTGGTCACTCGCGCGAAGTACAGAATTGGCCGGTCATGCGGCAAGGTAGGAAGGTACCTATGTACTGGTTTGTTTACACCGGTCGATGATCGCGGTATCGTTTGAACGCGGCGCGCTGATTAGATGCAACCCTGTTCTTACCCCCGGGCGGCGCTTCACCCCCGCCCTGCGGCACACCCATTCAGTGACGAAACAAAACACGCGCGGGCGCCGGTCTTTTCGCAAACGATATTTGATACGGTGTCCACAAATTTCAAGTTTTAGCAAATTCGTTTAATGAAGGTTTTCTTTGTATTTCATTTGTATATTTTTAATTTTATATTTTTAAACGTTACACGTGACCATGAATTATCATGTCCTTGAGTATGTAAAGTGTTCAACCAGTCAATCTGTATAAAAATATGCAATGAAAATGTTTGCAGTAGCACAGGATAAGTTATCAATAGTCCATCCGTTGGTCACACCAAGTGGGGTGGTGTTGCTAGACCGACTGTCAGTACTTGTACTTGGCGTGTTTGGTGTGATGCTTGCGGTGCGAGGGGGGCGTGGCCGGCGAACGACGTCGCCTATCCCTGTCTCGCTCTCTCTCGTGGTCGCGGCTCCTCTCTCGATCTCTGTCCTTCTCGCGAGACTTAGACCTGGATCGGGAACGGCGATCACTGCAATCAAATAATAATTAAAGCGTTTTATTTTCCGTGTACGTGTATCCGCGACGAAATGCGATATTTTCCGTAATCTGCGTCTGAAGCTTTACGCATCCCAAGATGCTGGCTCTCAAAAGTTTGAGAAGACTCCAACTCTCAACGTTAATATAAATTTGTTAATTTGTTCAAACACATGGCGCTTAACATGTAGTTCACCAATATATTCATTGTGAACCCCATGGAATTTTGTTTAATTAGTCTAGCAGGGAAACAAAAAATGCTGTTAACTTCCTATTCAGTGTCAGGTGTATTAACTAACCTGTGACGCGACCGTTTCGGCGGCGGCGATAACGTAGGCTCTCTGGACTTCTTTGATTTCTTAGATGAAGTTCTGAAAAGGCAAATGTCAAAATTATAGGCTCTTGCATGACACACAGTTTGGTGAGTCGAAATGTCAATATAAAAATTATATTAAACCACTTTTTCGTACAATATTAAAACATATATATTTTTTCTTTAAATATTGTATATTTAATATGATATTAATTAAATATATTGCAAATATTATGTAGTACTAATATTGGACGTTACTTTAATTTCCTTTTCAATAAACTGTAAATGATTTCATTTAGAACATATAATAATCGTAAACAAATGAAACACGGTCGGTCATTTAGCCCTAAACTATAAGATATTGAGAATGAATCTATATGTGAGAGATCTAAAAAAATAAATCATACATTAAAAACAAAAGAAGGCAAAGTTAATCCTGGCGCATTAGTAACAGCAATTGACATAATTATTTTAGTGCACCGCGTAGGGCACTGGTGACCTACATGGTAGTCAAAGGGTTAAAATATAGCGCATTGTTCGCAATACTCACGAGTACGCATCATCCTCAGTGACTCGTCTCTGTTCGGGCGACTCTCTAGCACTCGCCTCCCGCACCTCGCGCAGCGCCTGGAATCGTGTAGGAATACCATATATTAATACGTGAAGGAAAAACTTTGTACCCCTTTTTACGAGAATTTCGCGGACGCAGGAGTATGAAATTTTCCACACTTATAGAGAATATAGAGAAGAAGTGCACAATGCTAATATTTTTTTAAATTATACCTCTAAAATATTATACATTAAATCAATAAAAAAAAGCATTATACACACTACCATGTATTTGACGCACACAAGCATGCATACTATTTATTTACTGTCAAACTTTTGTTCTTGACGTCTGTGGTCAAATTGAGAATAGATTACATATTGTTTGTCATTATTAATATTTTTCTATAGTGTAGTCTTGGCTCCAAACCTCGCATGAGACAGAACTCATGAAGAGGCAAAGGGGGAAAATGAAGCGTTTAGTGTGGAGCACATATCTCCCATCACCCTCCCCCACTGCGGGACCACTAGTACTTAATAAAAGCGCTTTTCGTTATAAATTGAAGATCGTGTGAGTAGTGTAGTGTAGTGTAGGGTACCTTCTTGATGAGTTTCCGTCGGTAGTGCTGTATCTGCTGCGCGGGCGCGAGGCCGGGGCGCGGCGCGCGGGCTCCGCCCTCCAGCTCGTCGGCGTACTTCAGCACGCGCACCTCGATCTCGCGCAGCGTCTCGCGCTTCAGCGTCTGCTCCTCCGACCTGCCCCCCGACCCCTCAACGAACTTAGTTTCGTAAAGTTATCGCGGTCAAAATCTGATAACCTTTCTACAAGTTGTGTGATATTTTATGCTTATTAAGAAATCACTTTATATGTACTTTCTTTGGAATCGTTTCACTCCGTACAACGTAATGTAGGTACATCTATGTACTGCTCCATATTTATACATATAAATAAAATTGGAGTGCCTGTTTATAATACTGAAATAACCGCTTTTCACTACATTCATATGAATATATATACGGTACATACGCCAAAATGACATTTTTTACAATTTTTGTCTGTCTGTCGGTCTGTCTGTTTGTTCCGGCTAATCTCTGGGACAGCTGGACCGATTTTGATGAGACTTTTACTGATAGGTAGCTGACGATATAAGGAGTAGCTTAGGCTGCTTTTTTAGGCTAGCTTCGCCCCACGGCGTCACCCGCGGTACAACAATAACTGCGGGGATCGGAGGGATCGGGGGAGGGAGGGGGGGGGGGAGAGAGAGAGAGAGAGAGAGAGAGAGAGAGAGAGAGAGAGAGAGAGGGAGAGAGAGAGAGAGAGAGAAAGTATTCTTTATTGTACACCAAAAAACAAATAAACAGTGCAATACATTAAAAACAAAAAAGTACAATTGGCGGTCTTATCGCTAAGAGCGATCTCTTCCAGACAACCATCAGGTGGACAAGAATCATTTGGAAACGAACTACGCGCGGTGTACCATTCCAGTGAAATACATATACATATATGTAATGTTTCCGAAGCGAAGGGAGGATATTTAATACTATATTGTATCTATATCTTGGAATATAAGCGAATAGTGCGTACGTGTCGGGTGCGGGCGCGGGCGCGGGGGGCGGGGCGGCGCGCTCGTCCAGTGCGGGCGGGGGCGGGGTGTGCGGCGCGGCGGGCTCCACGCTCTCCCAGCGGGACGGCACGAACCCGCCCTGCCCCGCGCCCTCCTCGCTGTCCGGCTCCAGCGGCACGCCGTCAATATCTTCATCCACTGCGAACAATACAAATCAAAAATAATATTTTTTTATTTATTGCTTAGATGGGTGGACGAGCTCACAGCCCACCTGGTGTTAAGTGGTTACTGGAGCCCATAGACATCTACAACGTAAATGCGTCACCCACATTGAGATATAAATTCTAAGATCTCAGTATAGTTACAACGGCTGCCCCGCCCTTCAAACCGAAACGCATTACTGCTTCACGGCAGAAATAGGCAGGGCGGTGATACCTACCCGCGAGGACCCACAAGAGGTCCTAACACCGGTAATAGTTTCTAAAATGAACGTGCGCAAACACCACGTCGAGTTAATGTGGGCGCGTGTACATACCGGGCACGCCGTCGATGTCCGGCGGCGGCAGCGCGGGCGCGTGCGGCTCCCGGCCGGCGGCGAGGCGGCGCAGGGCGGCGCCGTCCAGCGGGCCCCGGGCGCCGCCCTCCCACGACGAGGAGGACGCGTCGGAGCGCGGGGACACCGCCTCCTCCACCGCGCCGGCGCCGCCCGCACCCGCCTCGGTCGAGGGACGACGCTCCTGTACAACCACAACTCATTACCATGTATGAACATTACAATAGTGTCTGTATATGAACGAACAAGAACCAAGTTTTTTTTTTAATTTATCCATTCTTTTATAATAAAAATAAGCTCGTGTTTAAATATGGAATAGAATTTATTAATAAAATTTGACTAATTTAATAATTTAAAAATTAGTATAATAATATGTAAAGTTTTTATGAGATAAAATATTAGCATTATTATTTTATTTTATTTTTTTTACAGATATTAGACTTTTAAGTATCTTTTCATATTGTAAATAAAGATAATAATATACTTTTCTGGCAAAGCATATTTTTGAACAGTAGGCGAAATCGTTTGAGATTGAACGGCCTGGAAAATTTTCCGAAATTCGTTTGGTCCGTTCTGTTCAAATTCCGTTGACATCAATATCAACCCGTATCTCCCCGTCAGATACAAGTTAATACGATTGAAATACTAATAGCCATTCTACAAAGACATTAATTCTGCTATTATGATTTAAAAAGCACCAAAATTTTTTTGTAGCTATATAGGTTAGACATGTAAAGTGAACGTTTAGTAGTGGAATTTAGTATTGGGTTAAGCTCACCTTATCTTGTCCCAGGAAGATGTCGTTAATATGTAGTAGGAAGTCAGTGGGATAGACTGCCCAGTCGGCCCAGGCCTGCAGGATGCGCGTGACCCGGGCCCGGAAGCCCTCCTGCTGCAGGCGGGACGGCATGCGGGCCCAGGCCTGCTGGCAGTTGCGCATGATCTCAGCCAGCCGCTGCTGGAATCTACACGCAAGAACAAAGTCTAACTTCAATAGAATGTTTTTGCTGTCTTTTTTTAAAGTGAAACCTTCATCATCGTCTCAAACTTTTTCGTCTGTGTGTTGCATGTCGCGTGACGGTCGTCTGCGGAGTAGGGATAAAGTGAAAGGTGCTCGTTAGAGCAGCCAAGGCCAATATGGCAGCGCCTATACTGTGAACTATAGCTGACCGTATAGTGTATAGACTATTACTCATTTGTGCCAGTGCTCGACGCTTTTTTGTTTGTTTTTGTCAGTGTTTAATGTAAATGTTGTTTGTCAGAGTCAAATGTCTATAATGTGAAAAAAGTTTCATTTTTACCGTAGTTTCATAAAATTCTTTTTTTTATTATTGCTTTTGTAGGCAGACGAGCATACGGCTCACCTGATGGTAAGTGGTTACCGTCGCCCATGGACTTCAGCAATGCCAGGGGCAGAGTCAAGCCGCTGCCTACCGTAGCCATATCGTGCTTTGTTTGTTCTTAGCTTATTTAAAGCTGGCAGTATAGAGAAGCAGTATACTGACGCGGCGCGGTAGGCGCTGGCGTTGGTGAGCTTGGCGCCGGCGTTGTGCAGGATGTCGGAGAGCAGGTAGAGGCGCGCCACGCGGCGGTGCGGCGCGGTGTCGGCGCCGCCCAGCGCCTCGCACACGCACTGCGCCACCTCGCCCGCCGCCTCCGCGTGCTCCAGGCACCACGCCATGGCCGCGCCCACGCTGCCGCGCGTCGGGGACAGCGAGCGGATCAGCTCCTCCAGCCGGTCGCGCTGACTGCAACCACAACACTACGTTATTTTTTAAGGGATTTAATGACCCGGTAACTAAGACCTTCAAGGCATGTCTTATTTTAATTTATATTCTTATTTTTCAAAATACACAAATATGGAGAAATGGAACAAAACCACTATTCAATAACTCTTGGGTTCTTTCAAAGAATCCAGAATGCAAAAAAGATTATTGAAATAAACGCGCAAGGGTCGCGCAACTGACTTGACGGAGAGCGTTCCTCTCATGGAGTCCTTGGCGTCCTCCTCCTCCACCAGCTCGTCGGGCATGCCCGCCGTGTACATATTCATCACCGGCGGCCGCCAGACTGAACCACCTGGGAACATACAAATTTTATAGCCATTTATAGGGTACTTTGACACTCTTCGATCTTACAATAGTACATAATAATATGGTAAGAATAATTACTTGTACTTTTGGTGAATTTATTAGCGCGCAATGTAACGCAAAGTTCAATGACCCCACACGTTCCCCAAAACCCGCGCTTCAGTTAATTGTGTTTTATATTAGATTGTATGCAAACAGAAAGCTTTAGTACATTATTTTCAGATACCACTTATTGTTACGATATCTGAAATCATTGACATTCGGTATGTTAAGCTGTTACTTTAATTTGACGCACGTGAATGGTGGCACCAACACGTGGACTTCTGGTAGTACAGGACGAGGAAACAAATTCATAAAGAAATTCTTAAAAATAGTTTTTTTTTTTTAAGGGATTTTATTACCTGGTAACTGCGACCTTCAAGTCATGTCTTATTTTAATTTACATTCATATTTTTATGAAAAATGATATAATGGAGTGAAATGAAATGAAGATGATTAATTTGAGACATTAATCAACTGGGATGAAATTAAATGAAATGATATGGCATGAAATAATATAATCTCAGTAAAATGGTGGTCATTTACTAAGATTTTTTCAGTGGACTTTTTGGAGGATCCCGAGAAGTTACGTCCAGCGGCTTTGTTTCATTTTCCCACATTTGTGCACTTAAACAGATATTAAACAGTTAATAAACCACTGTTATTATACATTTAAACTTGAAGAAACACTAAATAGACAAAATAAAACAAATCACATAACTTCACTCCTCACGTTTCCGCCAAAAAGCCTTAAAAATAGTTTGATAAAGAACTACCTGTACAGATTAAAAAATTCCAACCTGTTCCAATATTTTTGTTCAGGTCTTATTATAATTGTTTTTATTGCATCTTATGCATTTTTTAAATCTAAGTATTATAATTTAGCTAAATCTCACCTTTAAACATTCTGAAGTCGTCCAGCCTCCACTGTTTAGGCGAGTCTCCCTGCAGCATGGAGTACAGCTTCCACCTATAGTAAACGTGGGCCGGCGACTGGTTCTCGAACAGAAACCGGAAGTAGGGGTTGTGCATCTCCTTGTTCATGATGATGGCCTCGAACATCGGACCCTCGCGGATGACGAACTCGACCATTCGATGTATTAACATTAGGATGTTTCTGTAAAACACATATTTATTTATTTAGAATATTAATACGTGAAGCAAAAAATTCGTATCCCTTTTTACGAAAATGGCTTGGACGGAGGAGTATGAAATTTCCCACACTTATACATAATATAGAGAAGAAGTGCAGAACGCTAAAATTTATGTAAAATTATGCATAAAAATATATTAAATCAATGAAGAAAACATTACACACGCTACCATGTATTTGACACACACTTATACTCTGTTTATTGTCGAACTTTTGTTATTGCTTAAAATCTGTAGTCAAATTTAGAATAGGTTAATATTATTTATGTTCAATATTATTTGTCTATAGTGTAGTCTTGGCGACATCTGTGATTATAGAAGTATAATAGTCTTTGACGATAGAACCATAATAATGTTCAAACTTATAATTCCAATTAATTATAGACGAATTTCGACTACTGCGGACCACTAGTTTATTTAGACACACCAACAGCAATACACACAAAACACTCAAGCTTATACTTAACATGTATAAAATTAAGTACTGGTATGTAAGCCAGTTACAGGCATGTACAGAAATCTCTTATAACACACACTATGAAATGTTACAGCAATTTTACAAACAACGGAAAAATGGGTTAAATTTTAATGTTAACAGTACGACATAAAAAAAATAATTAAAATTGTTGTTCTATAAATCGAATCGGTCAAACGACATTTTACTTGCCGTATCTAATTTAATCAATTGTTAAATGAGGCCGTCAGCACAAAAGCGGCCTAAGCTTACCATAGCCAGCATGGAAAGGAGTTTTGAATTTACTTTTACACTGCTTTGTAGGCAAAAATAATAGGCACAAAAATGTTTTAGTAGCCATCTCTTATCTATGGGTGAAACTAGGGATAGGACTGTTTTGCATCAAAATTTATTATGTTTTAAATAAATTGCTTTTTTTTCTACCTAAGCTGATAGCCTTGAGAGGCGTTTTCAGCGGAACCTTAACTAGTAGGTGAGCTCACGGGGCTCAAACTTGACGACGTTGGTAACACGAACCCTAGCAAGAGCAGTGCTTCGCAGAATCTACCACCGGATCGGAAACGCGACCCACTGAGATCCGGCGAGAAACTCAGTGGGCTGTGTCTGAGAGTTAATTTACGGTGACCGGTGCTTGAGGTACCTAAAAGCACCGTTAGTGGATCGGGAGAATCTGAAATGAAGTGTTTGACGGGACGTTGACTGCTTTCCATTCTTTCTGCAGGATCGATGCAATATATTATAAGCATGAATATGAAAAATTTTGGACTAGGTCACTTTTGCTGTGACGGCCTCAAATGTTTATGTACATACAATTAACAAACTTAACCAAAGATGAGCGACTATGAAAGCACACGTTTAAAAAAATACTATTAACAAATTATTAACAAAAACACAATATACAAACCTTTCTGTGGGTACCACAACTTTAACTATGGACTGGGACAGGATCTGAAAATAATGATAGAAATTTAGAATGAGGCCTTAATGTTTTTTTTGTGACCACTGGTCCCTCCTTAGCTACATCATTGTTGAAGTTGATGTATGTCGATACCAATGTTGAGGATGTGGTTTTTTTTTTTTTTTATAACAACGAGAGGCAAACGAGCAAGACGGGTCACCTGATGGTAAGTTATGGTTGCGTGTTTAATTAAAGTTATATTTTTTTTATGGAATTTCACTTATAGTTTATGATTTATATTTGTTAAAACTACACTTATAAACCCAAAAATTTATAGAAAAAACAGCGAGCGAACAATTTTGCTTAATCACTAACTTCAAATCTGATTGATTTCTCTTAATTTTTATCCATCCTCCTTTTACAGTCATTACTAAAAAAGAGTTGTTAAGTCCGTATTACTAGTTGAATGAATGTAACCAGATTTGAAGATTTACTACTGAGATACTGCAAGTCTTATTTGAGGCATTTAAGTAATGACGCCGCGTGTTGAGGCCGTGGTTGCGGAGTCACCGGTGAGCGGGGCAATAAATGCTTAAACTGCGATTTGTCACGTCCCCAGTTCGTGTGTGTCCAAACAGTGCAACAGAGCGAGGTGTGTTCTCTTGGATGATGGCTTTTTATCGTTGTAGATGTCTATGGGCTCCGTTAACCACCTAACATCGGGTGGGCCGTAAGCTCGTCCATCCATCTAAGCAATAAAATATATATATGTGGGGTTTTATACTCAGGGTGGGTGAAACGGTTGATCACTTCACACAAACTCTTAATCGTCTTAATCTATGTAACTAAAATATAAACGTCTTGCTTCTTCAGAGTTACACCGCGTCTGTTTGTCGTCGCGTCCGGCAACTACCCTCCTCCCGCTTAAGAAATAAAACCTAAGTGTTCCGCATTCATTCGCAGTCTTTCTTACTTAATAACACGACATCTCTTATCTCTTTCACTCAGTCATGCTCCACATCTGTCATTCATCCATACCGTTCCGTATGTATATAGTAACGCAGTTAACTACCTTGTCGTAGAGTTCCTTGTCATCGGGATCACTGGGACTGTATTCGCCGGGTCGTAGTCGTGGTATCTATAAAAAAATTATAAAAAAATTAATAGTTGTCATCCTTCAAAGTTCGTTGACCTCGTGGCGCAGAGCGTACTTAGACTAGATGAATAGGTGACGCGGTTTGAAGGGTAGAGCAGTTATCACTACATAGTATAAAACAAAGTCGCTTTCTGTCCCTGTGTATGCTTAAATCTTTAAAACTACGCAACGGATTTTGATGCGGTTTTTTTTTAATAGGTAGAGTGATTGAACAGGATGGTTTATATGTTCAATAACATCCATTAAATAGTGGAGAAATTTACATTAATACGTGATCTATACATTATTACGTGAAGCAAAAACTTTGTACCCCTTGTTACGCACCTTGTGCATGAGGTGTCTGGGCGGCTGCGCGTTGAAGGGCAGGCCGGAGGGCGGCGGCGGCTTGCAGGGCTGCTGCAGCGCCGGCGGGATGTAGATGGGGACCGGGGGTATCACGACCGCCTTGCCCCACCCTAACTTCATCTCGTAATTCATTATCTCTTTGCCTAAAAGTAAAGAAATAATAGTATAAATAAACTAAAAAAATACGCTTATATAGAAAAAAAAAAATTTATAGAAATTTTTTTTTAATAACTTTTGAATTGAAAATAGTGTAAGAAAGAAATCATTTTAATTTAATAGATCCTAGTTAGTAATGGATAAAACTGTTTAAAATATTAAATTGTGATAAGTCCTTAATAAGTATACCAAATTTCGAGTTAATCCGACGTTTTAAAGGGGGTCAAAATCATAGATTCCGTAACATACTAACATACTTATCAAGCTAATAAAAGCGTATTATAAAGACGAATCAGATCACGACCCCTTCACAAGGTTTATGACGGAACGCTAGCCAGACTTGACGTCTATCAAAAAAATTGGTACGTGCCTGCTGGATTTGAGCACTGGCAAAGTTGCATCATTAGATATGAGAACACCGGGCGTCTTATCCTTGAGGGTGAGCGGAATTACTTGAATTCACTTCAATATAAGTTTTTATTTTTAATTGCAAATAATTACAATTATGATTCAATAGAAGTAGCATCCTCGCAAATGAACGTAGACAGTAGCCTTCTGAATAGGCAGCGGCTTGGCTCTGTCCCTGGTATTGCTGAAGTCCATGGGCGACGGTATCCACTCACCATCAGGTGGGCCGTATTGCTCGTCTGCCTACAAGGGCAATAAAAAAATAAATAAAAAAAGAGTAATAAGTTTTACCATTAATACACCGCAGGGCTCGTTCACCATCCTTACGAGACATGAAGGCTACAAAGCCACAGTTCCGGCCCCGTGCCTTCTCTTCATCCGAACGTGGCCACATTATCTTGATACTTGCTAATGGCCCGTAACGACCAAAGATCTCCATTAACT
The DNA here is from genome assembly GCF_030269925.1 of Bombyx mori. Taxonomy (NCBI): domain Eukaryota; kingdom Metazoa; phylum Arthropoda; class Insecta; order Lepidoptera; family Bombycidae; genus Bombyx; species Bombyx mori. The sequence goes on from NC_085111.1 coordinate 15,859,004, forward strand.
GGTGTTCTGTTATCTAAATAAGTTGTAAAAAATTACAAAAACCTCTCCAGGTGTTATGTATTTAGCTCTTTTACTTTCGTAACTTAATGAACATTTAAGAATGTTCAAGTTTTGTATAGATATATATGATTTGGTTTATTTATTTCCACAAAATAGATATATTGTTTGATAATAGACAATTTTACACAAAAAGTATTTTTAAGATGCAATTCTTGGCATATTGGCATTGCACCGTTTGGTTTTTTTTTACAGTAGGTACCAGATTTTTTACCACGAAATTAAATACTATATAATACAGGCAATCAAGCTACTAGGCATGGTCACCTAAGTAAATTTACAATTGGTTGCATTTTTTCTACTTTAACCTAAGTCCTCAGTGTCAGTATACTTATATTAAGTTACATGCAACTCAACTCTTTACATTAAAAAAATTAGATGTCTTCCCAAAATGAGATCAGCAAAAAAATTAATTATTACCTTTGGGTTTAGATTTCCTAAGTACAGATTAGTTGTATTTGGATCTCCGGTATCATATGAGCCCACATCAGGGATCATATCACAGGTTTGTTCAATGGCTCCTTTGTCTCTGAGTACATTTTTGTACTTGTGTCGTTCTGAACGCTCCTCTTGTATTCTTAAATAGAAAAAATCTATAATTAATATTTTTTGGTACATTTTTTTTAATCAGTATTTAGTGGAAGATAAGTTTAAAGAATGGGGGATACATGGAAATTTTAATGGTTTAGGGGTGGATCAACGTACTGTCTTAGCTCTTCTTTAAATAATTCTAAGTTGCTTTTCTTCTTATCTTGGCCTTTTTGCTTGGATCGCGGTTTGCCTGATTCTTGCTTCAACGTAAGATTCCTAAGCATGTCAGAGTCATTCCCACCACGTTTCTCATCCAAACGAGAAACAGGCTTATACAGTTTACCTTTTTCACTTGTATCTTCCCCTGAAAATATTATAAGATACAGGACAAAGCTTTATAACTTTGGAGTTCAATGTTTACACTTTGAGTAAAGCTTATCAAAGGCTACCTCAATAAAATTTAAGTATTGTGTAGTATTAATTGTGATTGTTTCTTCGAGAAAGCGGCGCACCATGTTAACCCTCTTATAGTAACCCCCTCTAACTACCTACCAACCCAGGAGACGGCAAAGCAAATCTGCTGTCGCACAAAACATGTACTGTCCTCTCTCGCTACTTTCAAGTTCTCCAAGTACTGGTCACTGTGCAACCTCCTCCATAGACAAAAATCTTCTCTTCCACAGATCTTCTCAGTGGTTAGTGAATCCGATCCAGAGGTAGATTCAGTGAAGCAACACTCTTGCTAAGACTAGTTTTATCAAGACCACCCACGTTGAGCCTTGTGAGCTCATTTACCCTACCACTCCAAACGTAATTGTAATAGCCTTTTAAGCTACCAACAAGCTTATTTATTTATATATTACATAAAGGTGGACCAATAGCCCAACTCAACATAATGAATAAGATAAAAAAAAATAGAAATACAAAGCCATTTAAAGGTCCACGCCACTATAAACAAGTTAAAATAAGAAAGCCAGAAAACCAAACTAATTTAAGTGAATACTTATAATATTTAATGTCACAATTTATTAAATTTCAATTTTGTTACATATTATTTCGCCATCTGACCTCACACTCTGTATCACCCAGAGAAAACCTGGCATTAAACAGACATCCCACCCTTATGATAGAGGAATTAAACAGATTAACCAGCAACCCATCAATTGAACTCACCATTAACACATAACAATAATGAGTTTTGCCCGTAAGTAGTGGCAGGTAGTGGCAATTAAATTTCAATGCATTAAATATGTTCTATGTGCATTGAAGTTAACTTTGGATAAGAACTCCTAGCGATCAACCAAATCTTCATTTTTAAATAACACATAATGTCAGCAAACTCAGATTGCCAGTAAAGTGGAAGTGGAAAATGGTAGGGAAAAAATGTGATTGTGAAATGAGTTAATATTGTTTCAGAGCAATATTAATTGTTCAGAGAATTATCAATTTCATTCAATAATATCAACGTTCTGGTAGAAGTGTGACAGAAAAATGTTACTTTTTATCAAGTTTCAGCAAGTCAACTGAAAAATTAATCTATGTACAATAAACTTAGTTTTTTAATAGTAGGGTACACTGCCACACATATATACACATTAATAGGGATCATCATTGTCTTAATTGAGCTGCAGAAAATTTTGGAGTCACCGTCTGAATGGCAAAGTAAAAGATTAAGCCAAATAAATACTTATCACTTAAATATGTTATACTTAAATAAAAGAAGTTATAACATTTTATTTCGTAATAAGATTTTATAAGATTGTCTAAGTCTATTAATGAGTATACAGTCTATCTGATGGTAAAGGTCACCCATGAACATCAATAATACCAGGAGCACAGCGAGGCCACTGCCCACAAATAATTTGTTGTAATTAATTTTGTATTAGCACTATAAAATTCTTAAAAGTATAAATAAGGTTATAGATATGAATTAAGATTGATAATTGAACTACAAGAAATTTAAATAAGGAATATCATACTTCGAGCTCCTGCATCATAGGTTCCTGCTTTGACCCAAACTTTACTGGTACTGCTCGGAGCTTCTTGGAAAGTTTCCACAAATTCTTTGAATACCTAATAAAAATAATTATAATGAAACGTTGTTTTGTTGATTTAAAATTTTAAAATTAAAATATTTTTCAAATAATGTTTTCTAATGTTCTTTCTTACATGTGCAGCGGCTTCTTCTTCTTCTTTCTTTCGAAGTTCCTCCAACTCCCTTTTAGATAGACCTCTAAGACTCATTTTGTATTAATGTATTGTAGCTTTTCAAAGTTTGTTAACTCTTTGCGGTCATTTACGATACCGTGAAATTAAGATTTTTTCTTTAATACTCATTACGAACAATTATCTAATTCTGACTACTAGTGTTCATTTAATAGGGACTTTGATTTGGTAAATACTTTTCACAGCGTAAATTTAAAAGGCATGAAATTCGAAAATTCAATGAAATTACAACCTCACAAAAGTCACAAACTTCATCTTAGTTGTTAACTTCGTATAGTAGGGTTTTTCTCGGAGAAAAAGGCAATGGAACTAAGCCATTCAGACAATTCTTAGGTTTTATATTTTCATATATTTCATTATGTTTAATTTTTATCTATTTCATTCATTCATTAACATGCATCATTCAGTAAATTTCAAGGCCAAAAAGCCAATTCTTATGTATTCTTCATTTATCTTTTTCAAATCCGTGTAAATGTCTACTAAGATTATTTTTTTCCATTATGTTTTGGTTGATTTGGTTGGATCGGGAATGTAGTTTCCGGCGGCCACGATTCTCGTATCGTGCCACTTTCCCGAAATGGCGCACTGATGCGGACTGTAGATACTTACTGATGGACTCTAGGTCCATGTCGTCGTGAAGGTCCACATTTCTAACGTACCACGGAGCTCCGGCGGCTATCCGGAAAAAACGGGATTGCATTATTTGGAGGAGTTTCAAGTTTGTGCGAGCCGCGTGAGCGTACACTACACTTGCATAGATCATGACAGGACGCACAGACCTCAATACGCCTCACTAACATGAAAATTTGCACATATATCATGGATCGATAAGTTTTTTTACTTTGGAGCTAACATTTTGATCAAGGTCAGGAAAAATATTTCTTTATTTTTATTGTTTCAACTTGCGGTTTAAGCACAATCTTATTTTATATTATCCTAGATTAGAATCGCTCAGCAATACAGACAAAAGGACAAAGTCAATAAAGACTTAAATTACTATTGATCTGTGACACACTAAGCTCCAACCTTTTGTTTTTTTTTTCAGCTCAGCCATCGAACCTCCTGCGAGGTTTCCGCGTCTAAGAGGCGCGTGGGGTATGTGGGACTGCGGGGCCGCGGGCACAAGCATGTTTTCAGGACCCTACCCACTAAACGACTCCCCTGCACTCTTTGCCCAAGCGTCTGATCCCCTCCGAGGTCAGAACCCAGATTAGGTAAAAGAAAAGGGATGTCCAATATGCGTGTTTGAGGATGTTGTTTAATCGATTTTTTTTCAAATTGATTAAAATTTATATAAAAATATATATTTATATTCCATTTTATAGGAGGTTTAAAATATTCACGAACAGTCCCTATTGTAGTAGTTGTTGATAAATAACTGATATTCAACTAAATCATGTCTTTCAACCAAGAAAATAAAGTGTTATTAGTTTTTTTTTTTTATTAAAGATGAAGTCTCGTTTACTAACGACAACATTCAATATGTTTGTAAATCTATTTCATTCATTATTTCATATAAACAAAAATCAATAAATTCCAAACCGATAAAAATCGATTGTGATATTTGATTGAATAAAGGGACGATTGTGTTTACATAGAGTCAATCCCTAGCCTAGACCTCCGCCCCGCGCACGTTGCTCATACCACCATTTGGTTCCTAAAAACGTTTGTGCGCAGCCTTCTGCGCGAAGTTCGGACTCGCCAAGTTACGTCGGTCGTATTGTATGTCAAGTGTTAACTCAAGGGACGCTATTTTTTTCTGCTGAAGCACTTGACTGAATCTACTAACTTTGTTATTCATCTTTCTTGTTTAGAAATTCTAATTTAATGTTTGTTTGTTAATTAAGGTGTGGAGTGATTATAAGAATAATTGCAAGAAAAAGTGTGCTAAAATTAACAGAGCTGCTAGTGGCACTGGTGGCGGACCAGCGCTCCATTTATTATTAACTGACCTTGAACAAAGGGTCATGCAGATAATTGGAGTGCAGGCAGCTACTGGCATGGAAATAAAAGAAGCTGGGTTTCCACAAGTTAGCTATACTTTACATTTAAATTGTGCAATAAATATTGAATGTAGTAAGTATTTTTTTTTTTATTTCAGGAAGAAATTTCAACTGAGAGGCGAAATACTGAAATTATTTTAAAGGAACCAGAAATAGGTACGTAGCACTTTTAATTTTAGATTTATTGAAGTTTATTGTTCCTTAATATTGTATCTTTATACATGAAATAAGAAGGATATCACAGCTATGATATCTATGATAACCTAAATGAGACTAATTGTATAAACTGGCTTATTACATATTGGAATAATTTATAGATTGGAATACTCCGAGCACAAGCAGCCAACCAACAGTGGCTCCACTGCCACAAACTGAGGCTTCCCCTCCAGTCATTGACGAAGAGGAGTGGAACCCTCCACCACAAAAAAAAAGAAAAAGCAATTTGACAAAAATGTTTTTAGATATAGACAGAAAGACAAGGGAGTATGCTTCAGAGCGTGATAGGGTATATGAGGAGTTAGAGAGAGATCGGTTGAGAGTTAGAGAATTTGAGGTACGAGAAAGAGTAAGACAGCGAGATGAAGAGCTACGGATGCAGGGTCAATGGCTGGAATTTATGAAAGAGGCAATGGAAGCTTTTGTGAGGTTTATGGAGAGAAAGTCAAGTTAAGCTTAATTACTATATTTTTTTTACCAATTACTTAATTATTTTATTTTATTTTACCAATCACTATATTTTTTACAACTTTAATAAACAAAAGTAAAATTATGTATGAAGTCTATTAATTTTATCCACTAAAATACTTCTTATAGCACTACCCCTAATTAACCCATCTCCTGTAGTATTCTCTTGGAAAATATGTAGAATCACCTGGAAATAATAAAAAAACCTAGTTAAAATAAATTAAACTTAGTCTGAATATTTGTAAAGGTTATTAATAAAATATTAATAATAATATGAACAAACAATTGGTAGTGGGTGGTAGGACCTCTTGCGAGTCCGCGCGGGTAGGTACCACCGCCCCGCCTATATTTGCTGTGAAGCAGTAATGCGTTTCGGTTTGAAGAGTGGGGCAGCCGTTGTAACTATACTTGAGACCTTAGAACTTATATCTCAAGGTGGGTGGCACATTTACGTTGTAGATGTCTATGGGCTCCAGTAACCACTTAACAGCAGGTGGGCTGTGAGCTCGTCCACCCATCTAAGCAATAAAAAAAATAAAAATAACAATACTACTTTGTAGTCATAAGTTTACGCCAAATCGTGATAATATAAAAATGAATGTTTGTAATAAAATTATATAGTTCACACTTACTTGTTTCTTATTACATCTCTATCAGCTCTGGCATAAGGAAATTTTATGAAAGTATTTAAAATTGCAGGAGTTACAAGAGCATCTGTTACTTCCTTCACACATTTGCTTACAGTCGTTTGGCCCAAATATTTAGCCATTCCCACTAAGCGTTGGTAAGATCCAGTGGCATAAAAAGATAGCGCGCAAAGAACCTGAAATGTTTGAATTTTATGTTACATTTAAGCTTTTCTCACAATAGAGACTTGGCACTGCCCTTAGCATTGCTAACATACATGAGCGAGCGAGCGAGTGAGTCACCACTTACCATCATGTGGGCCGTATGCTCGTCTACCTACTGAGATAATAAAAACAAACTTACCTTAAGTTCCAAACTTATCCTGGAACTTGCTTTTAAAGATGTTTTTTGCTCAAGTTGATTAAAAAGAAACTTAAATGATTCTTTATTCAACCGGTATCTATTTTTGAATTCCGCGTCATTTATGTCCACAGGATTATTTTTCTTTCTCAGAGCAACTCTGCGTGTAATTTCTCTATAAGTAATAAAACCAATTGATTCTCAATTAATTTATATTTAAAAAATATAAGAATATAACACGATTGACTGAGGTAGGTACTTACCTAACTTCTCTTGATGAATATTCTTCATTTACAGTAAACTTGCAGCAACAAAATAATATAAAGGACTACGCTCGTACAACGGTGATCTTTGCATTTTGAGCAATTTATTAAAATTAATTGTATATAAGAACTAACTAAAGTGATAAGAAAACACTATTATTTATAAAAATTAACTTAAAAAATAAAAACATGGACAAAATTATATTTAAACACGTTACGAAACCTTTCTCACCAACAAATTTTAAGTGAATAAAGTTTCGACAATACTCGATACCCAGCCTTCGAAATTTACATTACCGTACGTCAAAACAGTGTTCGTGCTCGCAATTATAGCGTTTGATTGTTTATAAGGTTCAAGTATCGTTTACGTGACGATACGATTTCGGAAGGCAGTGTTCGGACTTACTTTCGAATTAATTTAATTACGTTATTTTTACCGCTTTCTGTCTTAATTTATTATTTTTTTATTACCTCTCTTTAATTTATTACGTTATTTTTATAGCTTTCTCTCTCATAGTGTTTTGATATTCATTTTATTTGTACTTGGTCCCTGTATATGGAAATTTTAATTCGTATTTTGATTTTAAAAAATGAATGCTAATAACACTTTTTTTTACAAGTGTACATGCGCGAAAGTTGACCTGCGGCTATATTCAGACTCGCCAAGTTACGTCGGTCGTACTGTACCTTACGCCATTTGTCCTCACTCTTAGGATCTCCTGAAGAATCGCTATTTAATATTCCCGTTAACTCTTTCCACTTCATCTGTATAAAATTGCGACCTCGTGGACCACCTGACGGCTTTGATAAATCTCCATTTCTGGAATATAAATTGTATGGCACATTACATAAATATTGACTGAAACACTTGAGTTAATAAAACTTTTCTAATAAATTAGGACTTTATAAGTACTTACGCTTCCATAAATTCCACCATTGTTAAATACTGTGAGTGGCTAGTTCTCATATTTAAATAGGTAAATCTTGAAAAATAAGTACTAAATTAATAAATACAATGAAACACCTTCGCTCTTCACAAGAACTAAAGCAAACATAAACAAACTTAGCCTTGGCCGATATCAAGTGGATTCGTTCGGAATCCGAAATTTTTTGTTTTGATATCCAAGACACTATTTTATTCCTTCGATTTTAATGTCATATCATGTTCCTAAATATCTTTCTTCATATGTACTTCACTTTATATGCACTAGTTTATTATTTTTTTATTAGATAAACCGTAAATTCAGGAGCTTGAAATAAAATGACAACTTTGTTAAGTTTCCGAACGAATCATTAATTCCGTATGATAATCATTTCATTCCACAAGGACCGTCCCTACTTACGTTAGGATGACGTCACTAACGTATTCGAATCGAGCTTACGATAGTTGGCAAAATTTTGTTCGTGCTGCGGAGTAACGTTAACGTATCGAGGGCTCGATACGTTAACGTTACGAATTCGTTAAATTTTCGTGCTTGGGCTACTGGTAGCGCGCCGCGCGGCCTCGACCCCAATCAGGTCGCCCCATGACCTTCACCGATGGTAGGACCACTTATGAGTCCGCGTGGGTAGGTACCATCACCCCGCCTATTTCTGCCATAAAGCAGTAATGCGTTTCCTTTTAAAGGGTGAGGCAGCCGTTGTAACTATACTTGAGACTTTAGAACTTATATCTCAAGGTGGGTGGCGCATTTACGTTGTAGATGTCTATGGGCTCCAGTAACTACTTAACACCAGGTGAGCTGTGAACTCGTCCACCCATCTAAGCAATAAAAAAAAAAACACTAAGCTTCAACCTAAAAATTTTTTTTGTAAGTTAGCTCAATTAACGAAATGAGTTGAGTCGGTATTGTTTATTATTGTAAGTTTGTATCAAAGAAAAGGAATCCAACAGATTATTAACTAGATTCGAACTTTGGTAACTTATAATTTTTAACACGCTATATTTATAGTAGGCAAAAAATGAAACACATATATGATTACATATTAATTTATTGAAAAAAGTATACATCCAAACGTTTCGATGTAAAATTAAACAAGAACGATCTGCGTTATGCTATCATTTATACATTTACAATGCAAATTCCAACAATGTTGCTTATTTTGATGACACTTATTTTGAAAATAGCAACACTATCGCAATTTCCGTTGTACGACAATAAAAAATGTCTAAGTAATTATATAAATTATATAATAATAAAAAAATACAGTCAAACAATAGATAGCAGCAAAAAATATTATTCAACATTCGTGCGATATTGTAAACAAAAATAATGAAAATCTCAAAAAGACGTAAATGCCGTACTCATTTTATCTTAATTTAAGAATAATACTCATTACAAATAATAATACATCGGTCTATTTTCGGCAGCATTCTATAGCTAATCTACTTCTATTTGTCAAATTTTCTTGTTTTAAAAAACTAAAGCGATAATTCTTTCCTTGTTAATTACATTCAAAAATGCTTATCTTATATAATCTTTTTATGCAAGCATTATGTTAATACACGAATGCAAGATATAAATTAAATTAATATTACTAAAGTATAAATGTATTGCATTAACGAAAAATATTTTTGACTAATAAATTGTATCAATATTTTTTTAATTAAAAGATCAGACGGCATGTAGTTTCAGTACACATGACATTATTATTAATGATGATGAAACCATAGTATAAAACAACTTGTGCATTGTATTGTGCTTATATTAGAAAAGCTTCAATGTCGGTGGAAGTATTTAATATAAAATATACCACTTTTTTCCTAAATAATTTTCTGGTTTTCATCGTAATATAAATTTGTTCATGTTATATTTTTCATTAAGAATATGTGGGTCGAATTTTTCATTTTATATTTAATGTGAACTAATATTTATATTATGTAATATAATCTACACAACGTAAATTGTAACAAAAAATATGTTTTATCGTAGTAAAATAAAAGCTTTTTTTTCCTCTTATGTCAAACAAAAAATATTTGTTTCCGTTCTTTATTTGTACTAGTGTATGTACTCATTACACTTTATCAAAATGTTACTTAATAAACATCAGTTTCACGTAACAATAAATAGAAATAAAAAAACAAAAGTATAGTGTCAAATATTACATACATCATTACACTATACCATTAGTGTTGTATTGTGAGCTTCTATGTGGAATATCCATTGATACCTTTTCTTAAATAATACTCACTAACTTATAACTAGAGGTCGGAGTAGGTAGATTGATTTAAGGTCGTTGACTTCAAACGTAGAGGATAATATGGATATGCCTCCAAAACACCGGAACCTCATATTTATTGTGATATTTGTTTCGGAACTTTGAAATTAGTATGAATCTGTGTTTAAGGTGAAAAACGTATTAATAATATTAATCTACGCTACAAATGCTAGCTAATGGTGAAAGAAATCAGTATTTAATTTTACACAAAAACGCCTTGGAATAGTAACACCGTATTTTTTACCTTTCTGTTGAATTAGAAATGACGCTTGTCAGTATGAGACAAAGCTTAGACAGGGCTTTTTGTTACTTTATCTCATAAATATAGAAATTGTATCTGAAGAAGATTAAAAATATTTTAAAATAAATGGCATGTCCATATTATAATCTCTTGACGCAAGAATATAAAATCAATCTACCTACTCCGACCACTGCTTATATCAAATCGAGGAGCGAAAGGCTATTTAGTTTAAGCGACATTTTTGCAACTTTACAGTCATTTAAAAGTTGAAATTTAGAAAAAATACCATAACAAAAAAAAAAAACTTCAGCTATCTTCTCAATCGCGTGTCACTCTTGACAGAGTGGTGGTGGTGATCGTCATGTAGTGTTGGAAGGGGCAGACTTGATGCGTCTCAGGATGTCCCCACATCTCTCCCTGCTCGAGGCCATTCGACTGCACTCATTTAGGGGACCCCCCACTGCAGTTTTAATTTGGTCGGTCCACCGCATTGGTGACCTCCCTTTCGCTATATGAATGGGTTAAATTTAATTCAAGTTCATTTAAAAAAATCGAACAGTTGATGCTAATCTATATAGCATATAAATGAATTGCTGTTCGTTAGTCTCGTTAAAACTCGAGAACTTTTGGTCTTGAATTATTTGTGGAAGTCCAGAGAAGGTTTAAGGTAGAATAGAAGAAGGTAGATAAATATGAAAATGCTCGGAATTAAATGAAAATAGCTATTTTGTTTTTCCTTTGATGTGACCCCCGTCGGACGGATTCCTTTTGTTTGTTTTAAGTTTATTTTATACAAAACTTTAGGTCTTTTATTTATCGATTGAGGCACAACGAAGTCTGCCAGGTCAGATAGTACCAAATAAAACAGACCTTTAATTACAAAGATAAATGTCGCGTATTAAGCGAAATGTCGCTTAAAAATAGCCCTTCACCCCTCGAAATGTATGAATTCAACTGTTCATTTTTATTAATAATTACAAGTTAAAAGGGTGTCGCAATACATAAAAAAAGAAGCTGCTCTTTATATGTGTTCGTTCAGATAACTGTTTATATTAGAACCGTAACCCCGGACCGGTGGTGCTGATGGAAACGACTCTCTAACCAAAATACAAAATAATTTACACAAACAATAAATATTAGACTACTATGTTTAATCGTGTGAATTGAAATATATGAGTTTTTATATATATGTATTTTTTAAATTCTCTGTATCGAAGGCCACGTGCCGAGTTGCCTAGCGACTAGTCTTTACGGACACCAAATATATAAAACGAGCATTTTGACTAAATTTTTTTTTTGCACTGGCAACCGTGCATTGATTCATCGGTGTACCTATATCTCTATGGTTTGTCATTTTGTTGTTAATTACTGTTTTATTTATTAAAATCATTTATACAACTGTTTTATTTATTAAAATCAAATAGAGTCTATACTAATAAAACGCATGTTTCGATCGTCGCTAATTTTTAATTAACCATTCAACATTCACAATTACGAATTTATACGAATGCTAAATGTATAACTTTAGTGTTTACTTTTTTTTCTCACAATACCAATGTACAAAAAGACTTTTATTTCTATTCAACATATAACATTTAAATTGTTGTACTATACGCATTTTGAAACAATAACGAACGATGATATACTAAACGTGTACACTAAATAATATATTCATAATAAGTCGATAAAACTAAAATTGTACTCGTATTAATTGATCGATAGACAAACCTATTAAAAATATTTTTTCACATACAATATACATACATTGAATAATATAAAATTTTATAATTACATTAACGTTGTTTGTTGGCTTTGTGTTTTCATCGCAAATGTTTGCTCCAACGTGTTGTGACACGTGCCGTGCACATCAAATGTTCGGCCAAACATTTGTGAACTGCATATAAATGAATATAGTGAAACTCTCAACATTTACACTGTACAGGGAAACAAGAATATTACTGGACATTATATTTCCGTTGCCTTAGTCGCGTGTTTAATCATTTCTATAATATACTCACATTGTATTATTTCCAGAAAATACTAAAAAAGTATTTTGAATAAAATTTTTGACTTTCAACGCGTCAATATTTAACAACACCGATATTAAATCGATTTTACAAGAACTGAGATACAATTCATCCGACGACACTTAACAGAAATGTCAAGGAGGACTTTATACGAGAATCGCAATAAATCTCCAAAATCGTAAAAAGCGGGCGTTATTGCACGTCATTAATCTATCGAGTTAAAATCCATTACCGTAATTTCGAGGAAAGCGATATATCGATATTTATCACAAACGATTCGATGAACCGCTGTTTTTGTTTACGTGATAAGCGTGCATGATCAGGGCGGTGCGTCCGGTGTGCGTCAGGGGGGCGCGGCGGTGCGGGGGGAGGGGGTGGGGGTGCCTCAGGCGTCTGCGTCGGCGCCCTTCAGTCGGAGTCGAGCGAAGTCTTCGAATATTATATCGTCATCTTGTTCTTGGCCGTTTTCATCTCTGCAAAGAGTTCGGAGATTTTAGTTACAATCACTACAGTTACACCACATAAGGGAAAATAATTCGAGATATTTAATGTTGGGCGATTTATGAGTCACTATGATCTTCAATCGTTCACTTCATTCACTTCAATTGTAGGAAATTCAAACATAGAAATATTTTCAAAATCGATATTCGTGAAGCAAGGTTAATGAGCATAAAACTAAAAGAGTAGAAGAAGAAGGAAAGAACGGTCGAGAGAGTACATACTGCTGTATACTTTTATTATTATACTAATTTGCCTAAATGTACCTATATAATAACATCAAAATCCAAAGCCGCTTCGTGAGCGCATTTTAGTCACATTCATTAATACGCGGAGTTTAGTTGATTCGAATAGATAAATAATCTTTTTCTGAAGAATGAAAAATATAATTTGACAATTGAAATAGAGGTGTTAAATCAACACTATTTTCAAATAAAATAGTGATGTAGAAAATAGTTTTTTTTTAAGTCTGAAGTCTACTAGTACAAACAAGAACAATAACATGACAGCATGCATCACAACATGGGAGACAACAGGAAACTCGACGATGAGGCACATCATACATTGATACCAGGTTTCCTGATTTCAAATAAACCGGAACCAGCATCCAGAAGAATGAGGATATATGACAGTAGTGCTGGACTTTTTGGCGGGTGTTATGTTTGTAAGTAAGTATTCACTTCAGTGTGTCAATAAACGGTGAACGCAACGTACGTGTCTATTATTTACTAGTGGCGAACGCGGAAAAAAAAATCAATTTGTGGCTTGTTTGTTTCTTGTTTGGACTAATTAAAATTATATGAACATAATGTCGGTGGGACAGTTGAAAGAATTCGCGGTAAACAGTGGAAACTGGTCCTCATATGTTGAGAGATTGGAAATGTACTTTTTGGTGAATAAAGTGACTGACGATTTAAAATTACCCACATTAATTTCCATTATGGGTGAGGAAGCGTACGATTTATTATCGACATTAGCCAGCCCTTCGAAGCCGTCACAATTAACATATGCTAATGCTGTAGCGATGTTGGCAGCTCACCTGCAACCGAAGCCCTCAATCTTGGCGGAAAGATACAAGTTTCGACAACGTCGGCAGCTGAATGAGTCAATAGCTGACTACCTCACAGAATTAAAAAAATTATCAAAAAATTGTGAATTCGGCTCGTCGCTGGATGAAAATCTGCGTGATCAAATGGTTTGTGGATTAAAGAGCGAAATCATACGGCAAAGGTTATTTGCCGAGGAGAAATTAGAATATAAGCGTGCAGTTACGTTAGCTTTGTCATTAGAAGCTGCGGAGAGGGATGCGATTGCAGTGGAACGTACGCCAATTGAGGAGGTTAACAAAATTAACTTCAATGAATGTTCAAGATGTGGAGACAGGAGACACCAAGCAAAGGATTGCATATACAAAGACTACGTGTGCAGTTCATGTCATGAAACCGGCCATCTACGAAGAATGTGCCCCAAAAAGGGGCTTAAGAACCAGGCGGAGGCAGCCGGGGGTTCAGCACGCACCGGGCGCCGGGGGAACCGGGGTGCAGGCGGCAACAGGCGATCGTGGCGCGGGCAGCGCGGTGCGGGACGAGGAGGCCGAGAGCGGGCTCCTTTGCACTTATTATACGATCAAAACAACGATGACACATACAACAACTTCAATAATGAACAGGACGGGTGTGGAGAAGAAAATGAGCCTATGTACCAAATGACATTGAGTAATTATAAACCGGTGTGTATTAAAGTTAAAGTCCAAAATTGCTTGCTCAAGATGGAGGTCGATACTGGATCGGCGTTATCTTGTATTAGCAAGAATGTTTATGATAAATATTTTTCTAAGGAGAAGTTACAGGCATGCTTATTAAATTTAAAATTTTACGATGGCTCAATCATTCGGCCTTTAGGGTTTATAAACACTATAGTGAAGTACCAAGGTGTTTCAAAAATGTTAGACTTGTATGTCATAGACAAAGGAACGACTAATCTATTGGGCCGACAATGGTTAGCTGAATTGAATATTAATATAAAAATATCAAAACCTACGAGTTTTAAAATACAACACAGTAACTTTGTAACCGAACACGCACGAGACTATAATAAATTAATTAATGAAATTGTTTCTAGACATAAATCCTTGTTCGACGGCACATTGGGTAAATATACGGGGGGCACAGCAGAGTTAATCGTGCGGCCGGATGCGGTGCCTATCTACTGCCGCGCGCGACCGCTGCCGTATGCGCTGCGCGAGCGCGTCGATGCCGAGCTCGACGCGATGCTGGCCGCCGGCGTCATCACACCGGTGGACCACTCCGACTGGGCCACGCCACTTGTCGTAGTACGCAAAGCGGACGGCGGTCTGAGAATATGTGCGGACTATAAGGTAACCCTTAACAAAGTATTAGCAATCGACAGATTTCCGGTTCCAAAAATGGAGGACTTATTCAGTAATCTCAGCGGAAATAAATTTTTTACTAAGCTTGATTTATCTCAAGCTTATAATCAAATAGTCTTATCAGAACGTTCTAGCGAGTACACGGTTATCAATACACATAGAGGATTATTTAAATATTCCCGCCTCGTCTACGGGTTAGCTTCGAGCCCAGGCATTTTTCAAAAACTAATGGTAAATATGTTTAAAAATGTCCCAAATGTAGTAGTTTTCTATGATGACATATTGATTAGAAATCAGGACCTAGACAGTCATTTAAAGTCTATAAAAGAAGTATTAGATATATTAGAAAGGTATGGCTTAAAAATTAAAAGGAGTAAGTGCGAGTTCATGGTAACAGAAGTGAGGTATTTAGGGTTCATAATAGATCAAAATGGGGTTCGTGTAGACCCAGAGAAAGTCAAATCAATAGCAACAATGCCACACCCAAATAACGTGACAGAATTAAAATCTTTCATCGGTATGGTAAACTTCTATTCGAAGTTCATACAAGATTTGAGTGCACATTTATCACCTTTATATGCCCTTTTAAAAAAAGGTAAGCACTGGATGTGGGGAAATGAACAGAATGCTGCTTTCCTGAATGTTAAAAAGTTTTTGTGTAGTACAAAAGCACTCGCACATTTTGATATGTCTTTGGAGTCGGTGTTGACTGTGGATGCGAGCGCGCGTGGTCTGGGTGCCGTGTTGGCGCAGCGCGGGCCAGGATGTCAGGAGCGCGTCGTTGCATACGCTTCACGCGCACTCACCACTCATGAATTACACTACAGTCAGATTCATAAGGAAGCATTGGCGATTGTTTTCGCGGTGGAAAAATTCCATCAATACTTATATGGGAGAAAGTTCATACTACGGACCGACCACAAACCTCTGGTGAGCATTTTCGGGCCTAACATAGGTATCCCGAGCGCGGCAGCTAGCCGCTTGCAGCGCTGGGCTATTAAACTATCAGCATATGACTTTGAAATCGAGTACGTTAGGACAGATAAAAATGTAGCCGATGCACTTTCACGGTTAATCGAGTCTCAAAAAAATGACGTAGCTTCCGAGGAAACAGACTTACCCGAGCAAACCTACTTACACTTCTCAACAGAAGCTCTGTTAATAGATTATAATGTTCTTAAAAAACAAACTAGTAGTGATCCAATCTTAAGTCGCGTATTAAGTTATTTAAGGGACGGATGGCCCTTAGACATAGAAATTAATGAATTAAAACCATATTATAATAGGAAAAACGAACTTTATATTGAATTAGGATGTATAATGTGGGGTCATCGTGTGGTTATACCCTCTTCATGCAGAAACAAAATAATAACGGAGCTTCATGATCCGCATATGGGCATAGTGAAAACAAAATCGCTAGCACGTAGTTACGTTTGGTGGCCGGGAATCGACGAAGCGCTCGAGACGGAATGTCGCGCTTGCACCGTGTGTGCTGCCGTCGCAGACGCACCTTCTACACACGCGCCCCGCTCGTGGCCCTGGCCCTCACGCCCCTGGTCCAGGTTACACTTAGACTTCTTAGGCCCCATAGGTGGAGTCACTTACCTAGTTGTAGTGGATTCATGCTCCAAATGGATAGAGGCAATTAAAATGCAGAGGACAACGGCACAAGCGGTTATATCGGTACTGCGGGACTTGTGGTCAAAATTCGGCCTGCCAAAGCAAACGGTCAGTGACAATGGACCGCCTTTCTCGAGCTCTGATTTTCAGAAGTTTCTGATTCATAATGGCATAAAACATATTTATTCAGCTCCCTATCATCCCGCCTCTAATGGGGCCGCTGAAAATGCAGTTAAAATTTGTAAACGTGCGATTAAAAAGGCATTAAAACAGAATTTAAACGTAGATACAGCTCTGTGTAGATTTTTATTAGCCTACAGAAATACAGAACATGCAACTACCGGCGATAGTCCAGCCAATATATTACAGGGTCGAAGTCTCCGTATGAGATTAGATAATTTAAAACCAGAAAGGCAATCTCGAGTTATCGCGCAACAAGAGCGGAGCGAGCAAAACGCAGGGGGTGTGCAGCGACAACTCGAGCCGGGCACTAAGGTGTGGTATCGGGATTATCGAGGTCTGGATAAATGGGTACCTGGGACGATCCTCAAGCAATTAGGTAGTCGTGATTACTGTGTACGATCTAGTTTTGGAACCGAGAATCATAGGCACGTCGATCAGCTAAAATTAAGGGTTACAAAAAATATAGATAAAGTTGATACCTTTGCGTCGATTCGTAAAAATATAAGTCCCGAACTGATCGCGCAAAATTTAGACTTAAGAACACAATCACGTAAGTCGCTATCATTTCCCATGACAAGTGGCGAGGAACCAGTGGCGGTGGTCAACGATTCGGGGAAGAGTAGTTCACCACCAAAAAATAGCACACCGGCACAGGATGCTGTATCGCCTATTCGTGGCAGCCCTATGAGACCCGCTGTGCCGATAGACAAGGGAGCATGTAATACTGGTGGTAAGAGTATCAATGAAAATGTGACACCCAAACGTGAACGTCCTGTAAGAATACGCAAGCCACCAGTTAGATATGGATTCGAGGAAATAGATTAAGTATATAGTTAGAACCTCTCTTTGTTTTTTTTTACTTTAGTTTGTTATGTACGCTTAGTTAAGATATATATATATATATATTAATTGTGCTTATAATGTGTAGTAAATAAGGGTGGAGGTGTTATGTTTGTAAGTAAGTATTCACTTCAGTGTGTCAATAAACGGTGAACGCAACGTACGTGTCTATTATTTACTAGCGGGAAAACGAGGTGTGAAGTTTTGTGATTTGTTTTATTTTGTCTATTTAGTGTTTCTTCAGATTTACATGTGTAATTACGATGGTTTATTAACTTTTTAGTTTCTGTGAAAGTGCACAAATGTGGGAAAATGAAACAAAGCCGCTGAACGTAACTTCTCGGGTTCCTCTAAAAAGTCTACTGAAATAGTCTCAGTAAATGACCACCATTTTACTGAGGTTATATTTTATCACATATCATCTAATCTCATTTCAATTAATTTCATGCCAATTGATGAAGTTTCCTTCGTTTTTTATTATTAATAAAATGTAAATAATTAAAACTGCGAATTACAAAAATCTTGTTACTTGACACTGGCTAATGCACAAACCGTGACGGCGCCAAAAACTGAAGAAGAAGAAGGCATTAGTGCTACTACGTACGGAGGCGGGTCGAGTTGGATGAGGTCGTGGTCGGGGGTCGCGTGGGGCTGGTCGGGCGCGCGCGGCTCCTCCTCGGGCTTCGGATGCATCAGGATGAACGGCAGCTCGGCGCTCAGCTCACTGCAAGTATACAGTACACATATACAGTTTTATTTATTTATTGCTTACATCTGTGGACGAGCTCACAGCCCACCTGGTGTTAAGTGGTTACTGGAGCCCATAGACATTTACAACGTAAATGCCGCCACCCACCTTGAGATATAACTTCTAAGATCTCAGTATAGTTACGACTGCCCCATCCTTCATACCGAAACGCATTACTGCTTCACGGCAGAAATAGGCAGGGCGGTGATACCCACCCGCCGGCCGGACTCACAAGAGGTCCTGCCACCAGTGATTTGTCGTCCCTATTCTAACTCTAGTCTCCATTCCCCCTGTACTTTTTTTTTCCTATCTATGCTGATAGCGTTAAGAGGCTATGTCAGCTTCGCCCTAACATGTAGGTGAGCTCACGGGGCTCAAATCGGAGTGTTGCTAACACTGGCCCTAGCGAGAGCAGCGCTTCGCGGAATCTACCACCGGATCGCAAACGTGACCCACTGAGAAGATCCGGCGAGAAACTCAATGGGCTCCCCCTGTACGTATCATTTAATATACAAACGACCACTGTTTGTTTTAAGCGACCCGATGCAATTTTTTTTTAATTGCCCTTGTAGGCAGACGAGCATACGGCCCACCTCATCGTGAGTGGTTGCCGTCACCCATGGACTTCAGCAATGCCAGGGGCAGAGCCAAGCCGCTGCCTACCAAATATTGTCTACAATAATCTACATAACAAGCGACAATATAATTGAACTCACCCTCCGAGCGGTCCCAAGCACAGCTTCACTTTAACTTTGTATTGAACTATGATACCCAAATTTTCTCGTTGCGCCGGATCAGCTATACTGTAAATCATATTACAATAGCCAATGAAAATCTCCATTAAAAGCTCGAATATTTCTTGATATTCGTTTATTATTGAAACCTTTAGCTCCATTTAATGATAACGTTTTCTTATAGCGGACTTATAAAGATCCGATAACTCATTAAGTATAAGACTATTGTTTTCTATATTTAGTTTAGTTTTTTTGTATTGCTTAGATGGGTGGACGAGCTCACGGCTTATCTGGAGTTCAGTGGTTAGCGGAGCCCTTAGACATCTACAACGTAAATGCCGCCACCCACCTTGAGACATAAGTTCTAAGGTCTCACTTTTAACAGTACACCGACTGCCCCACCCTTCAAGCCGAAACGCATTACTGCTACACGGCAGAAATAGGCAGGGTGGTGGTACCTATCCGTGCGGAATCACAAGACGTCCTACCATCAGTTCACAAGACGTCCTACCACCAGTTCACCAGACGTCCTACAATCAGTTCACAAGACGTCCTGCCTTATCAATACAGCGTGGACTCACAGGGTGCTGGAGGCCAGGTTCGTGTCCTCGTGTTTGAGTTGTCCGTCAAGCGCCAAGCCCCACTTGTCCTTATTGTTGGCGAGCAGCGGCGTCAGCGTGAACACCTTGCTGAGCGTGAACCCAGGTCCCACGGGACAACCCTCCCTATAAAGTTAATCGAAAACAAACATCATAAGTCACAAGCTTTTTTATGCTTTATCGATACTGTTGATTTATTATGTGTATGTAAGTAAGTATAATGGAATATTCTGCTAATATTACAAACGTGAAAGTCTGTAAGAATGTACGTATGTATGTTTTTTTACTCTTTCACGCAAAAACTACTGGATGGACTTTGATGGAACTACAATAATATAGCTGACACACCAGAATAGCACATAGGCTATAAGTTCATAAAGATATAGTGTGAATTACTCAAAATATAAAGATAAGTGTCAAGTAAGTATGAAAAAAAAATTGCCATCTCATTTTCATAATCAATAATAAATTACAGTTTCCGAAACGAAGTGAGGTCACTAGTAAATCATATTATGTATATGTAACCGGTATATACTTATATATCATTTGTTATATGTCTACTTTCTTTAATATTGTATTGTTAATAGTACATCGCAACATATCTGCTGTATCAGTATCTTTTCCAGAATTTATATGTAAATTAAACGGTTTGTCTGGAAGAGATCGCTTTTAGCGATAAGACCGCTTATTGTGGACTGTTTTTTTAACTGTGTTTTGGTGTGCAATAAAGTATGTTCTTTTTTTTTTATTGCTTAGATGTGTGGACGAGCTCACAGCCCACCTGGTGTTAAGTGGTTACTGGAGCCCATAGACATCCAAAACGTAAATGCGCCACCCACCTTGAGATATAAGTTCTAAGGACTCAAGTAAATTACAACGCCTGCCCCACCCTTCAAACCGAAACGCATTACTGCTTCACGGCAGAAATAGACAGGGTGGTGGTACCCACCCGCGCGGACTCACAAGAGGTCCTACCACCAGTTCTCTCTCTCTCTCTAACATAAGTTAGAAAACAAGCAAGCCATGGACATTGATATTGAAATATACAACCGACACAGTTCACCGATTTTATTATTAAGTATTGATGTACATATTTGACTGAACGAACATTCTTTTTTACTTCAAACTTTATACACAGATTAAATACAACTTGTAGCTTACGTTTTAAATAATTCACATAAAACATTAGACAAGCTTAGCTTTTCAGGTCACAGAATTCATCAATGACTAATGTGCCAGTCTTATAAAACCATTTCAAAATTTTTGTATTTTTTAGTAAAAAAAACAAAACAGAGTACACGTGGGTAGTTAAAAAAAAATTAAAATCAAAATTGCTTTTTCATTTATTTGTTTACACACGAAATCATCAAGCAGTCTTCATTAACAGTGTTTTTATCATTTGGGATTATTAGTTAACACAAAAATAAAAACAAAAACTTTTGTTTTGATATTGACAATGGGATAATGCAAGCCAGTGAATGATATGTTCAACTCAAAACCGATCACACAAGCACTCCCGCCAGCGGGCACGGTTTTACTTACAATGGCCGCATTTTAAATTTCTCGTTATAAGCTCCGATAAATGGAATAGACAACATATTCTTCAAAGACCAATTCGGTGCCCTGAATTATTATAGAATTATTATTATACTTATTAGAGAAACGAGTAAAAGTTACACAAATAAACTATTTTCCATACTAAGAACGTTGAAAATCACATTTTTCCTACCTATTCGCCAGTAGCCTAGTTGGCTATATTTTAATGGCACACGAGCATACGGCCCACCTGATGGTGAGTGGTCACCGTCGCCCGTGGACTTCAGCAATGCCAGGGACAGAGCCAAGCCGCTGCCTACATTGAGTACTCTTCACAAGCCTCGTTTGAAGAAGGACAAGTCACAGCGCTCGGGAAACACCATGGAGGGGAGCTCATTCCGTAGCCGGATGGTACGTGGCAAAAAAAAACCTCTGGAAACGCACTGTGGATGACCGCAATGGCTCCAGGTAGTATGGATGAACTCTACTCCGGAGGCGGGCGGTGCGATAGTAAAAACCAGCTAGGCCCCGACCGGTAACTGAGCTCACGGGCTCAACCTGAGAGAATTTGCTAATACTAGCCCTAGCAAGAGCAGTGCTTCGCTGAATCTACTACCAGATCGGAATCGCGACCCACTGAGAAGATCCGACGAGTAACTCAGTGGGCTGTGTGTATGCTATAGGTTAGTATGCAAGTCGAACTCTTCGTAGTAAGCGACGAGTTCGACGAGGACGGTGACCGGTGGTTGAGAGGGAAAATCCCATTAATGTAATAAAACTAGAGAAATATTGATTGATTTTCGTCGAGGAAGTATAAACTTTCTTCTTTGTTATCGTATTATCAATCCATATTTATGTGATAAGCAAATTACTATGTATCACCACCCTATACCCTCTCTGCCTATCCTCAATCGTATCGGACTTTTTTGGCGGGAACGCGAGGAGTGGAGTTGTGTGATTTGTTTTATTTTGTCTATTTAGTGTTTTAGTGTTTCTTCTTTAGTGGTTTATTAACTGTTTAATATCTGTAAAAGTGCAAAAATGTGGGAAAATGAAACAAAGTCGCTGAACGAAACTTCTCGGGATCCTCCAAAAAGTCCACTGAAAAAGTCTCAGTAAATGACCACAATTTTACTGAGATTATATGTCATCCCATCTCATCTCATTTCATTTCATCCCAGTTGATTAATGTCTCAAATTAACCATCTTCATTTCATTTCACTTTATCATTTTTCGTAAACGTAAGAATATAAACTAAAATAAGACATGACTTAAAGGTCTTAATTACCAGGTCATAAAATCCTTTAAAAAGAAAATCAATCGTATCGATATCGATAATACTCACTCGCTCTCCGCCTCGGCGACGGTGCACTTGTACTGGGCGGTGGAGAAGAGGCAAATGTCGGCGAACTGCCGCACCGACACCTTGATGCGCTTCACAGATCGATTCGAGTTGTTCGCTATGTGCACGTTCACCGCTATGTTCTCGCCGTGGTAGTAAAGCTCCTAAGTATTAAATCAATCAGACTCTATAGTCGTATTGTTTCAATGATACGAACGTAATTAATACTAATATCTGTTTTAGTGGGTAGTAATAAACTATTTATATTTATTTATAGTACATATTTCGTTATTTATGTAAATAAGCTTAGGGCCTACCTATAGATGGCGGAGTGGATTAGCGGAGACATAACGGTGTGAATGTTGCCATTCGCCCCGAGACATGGGATCGAAGTTTCAATTCCGCAACGGCATTACCAACCTTCAAACCGGAACGTTTCTTCGCGGCCGTACTACATACGATTTTGGTGTCTATTCGCGGTAGTTATAGTGATGATTTTGGTATCTATCTGCACACACTGGACCCAAAATACGCTCAACAATCCAATAATTTCTAAAGTATATTATTTTCAAGTGAGCTCATAAGAGGCTTGATCCCACACCCTAACTTCAGAGACAGCACCATTCTCTAATAACATACCGCAGCGCCGCTTGAAGTCTTAGAGCAGATTTAACCCCCTAAACTCAATGACAGAGGTAACAGAAATTTCGTGAAACATCAATAAGGTAATATGAGAATATTATATTATATACCTTAGATATACCTTGATGGGTTTCAAATTTGGGTTTCGAACTTGTCTAAGTATTTTTTATTAATGAGATGTAGATCATACCTTATCTAAAGATGCCTCAAGATACAGTTTGTTAGGGCTCATCATGAACTCTTTCGAGACTTCGACTGAAGGCTGTTCGCCTTGCTTGCTCGGCGCGTACATTATCTTCCTGATTGCTAACCGAACCGAATTCCTGTAAAAATTGCAAAACATCACATGAATGTTTTAATACTGTTACGCCGGTAAGTGCAACGCCATCTGTCATCGAATGGCGGAAGCGAATATCAAAGGAACTACTAAACTCGTGAAAACCCGGGAAGTACAACGCCATCTATTGTCAGATAACGGAAACATATATCGAAGTTACTCGACCTATCAAGAATGTTTTCGATAATTGTGGAGATGTCCTATAAAAGCGTTGCAGAGATGGCACGAAGGCGGTTAGTAAGCTTAGGTTTTACTCAAAGCGAAACAGCGAACGGATTACCTGAAGCGAAGTGGGAGAAGTGTTAAATACAGCTTCAATTTATACTTCGGTAGAATTTTTATTTATCCCGAACCCCAACGCGTAACATTACTTCTAAGAATAGTCCGGAAATTAATTATTTTTTTGGAGCCTTTAGAACACCGTGTGTCTTTATTCACCTTTTGTGGGGTTTGTCATCTTGGGAATCGGCGACGAACGCTTTAAGCTCATAGTCCACTCCGCAAGGCTTGCCGGTGTCTCCCGGAGCCGGCTGCAGGGTGACCGAGGCCGGACAGTGCGGAGGCAGCTCGAAGTAGAACGGGTGAGCCGATGGCCCCAGTTTGCGGACTAAGCGTTCTTGTAGTCGGGTCAGCGGTCGCTTTACCGTGCTCGTCGGCGGGAATATCTAAGGGGCGACGACACGTCAATTTATCTATACATATAAATAAAATTAGAGTGTCTGTTTGTAGTATTGAAATAACCGCTTTTTACTACATGCATATGAATATATATACGGTACATACATCAAAATAACACTTTTTACAATTTTTGTCTGTCTGTCTGTTTGTTCCGGCTAATCTCTGAAATGGCTAGACCGATTTTGACGGGACTTTCACTGATAGGTAGCTGATGATATAAGGAGTAGCCTAGGCTACTTTTTTTAGACTAGCTTCGCTCCGCGGCTTCACCCGTGGTACGACAATAATCACGGGTAACATCGCGGGACTTAGCTATCAATAATAAAATTTAATGTTTCCGAAGCGAAGCGAGGGCGGGTCGCTAGTATACTCATAAAAACAGATTGCATTTTTAGTGATATGATATTATTATGAATGTACGGTACCGATAATATCGATACCGATATCAGTGGGGCACGTGATTTTATACAACTTGGATTTCATTTAATGGCGTTCCTAAATATATATTCTGTATGTTAATTGTGGCGTGTTTTTTATTATTGCTCACATGGGTGGACGAGCTCACGGCACACCTGGTGTTAAGAGGTTAAGTGGTTACCAGAACCAATAGACATCTAAAATGTAAATGCCGTCACACACCTAGGGATATGAGTTCTAATGCCTCAGTTTTTAAAGTACAACCCCGACCCCTTCAAACGGAAACGCTTTACTGCTTCCCGGCAGAAATAGGCAGGATGGTAGTCACAGTCGCCTACCCGTGCAAACTTACAAGACGTCCTACGACCAGTAGTGTTGTGAATGAAAATTCAGTTTCAAAGAATCAAGTTGATGTTAAGAATCTCACTCAGTATATACCTGTTCGGCGGCTAAATACAGATCCTTCCTGAACGTAAGTCCGAGCACGTCCAAGTCCTCCCGTCCGTACCTGAACGCCGCCAAGACATGACCAAAAACCTTTCTATCTTTCACGTATTCCGGATCTATTAGTACGACCCCATCTGTAACAACGAATTCCTTACTGACTCAACTTTGTCGTTGATATTCTCCTGGATCCTTGCACAATAATATGGCTCCTACGATATAACTGTACAAGTTGCTACTTATTTTGTATTTACTTGCATATTTTTAGTATTTATTTCTATTTAATCGTATGTAAGTCTATGTTATATTGTATTTATTTTTCACATGTGTATATAAGTATATATTTTTATGTAAGTTTATTAAGATACAGCACCGTCCAGTTCGCTTATTTCTTTCCCTGCAAGGCTGCCTGGAAGAGATCGCTTTCAGCGATAAGGCCGGCAGTTTATGTCACCGACTATTATTTGTTTTATATGCTTACTCTGTACATGTGGTGTTAAATGAAAAGTTTTATTATTATTATTATCCTCGTCCGGAAACGCATGCAAAACAAGAACGATATGTTTCCCCTCCTATCCGAATAGATCTAGAATCAATTCCAGAATCTAAACTAATAATAATATTTATAAGTAGTATGGTGCCCTTGAAAAAGACATTGATACTTACCGATCGGGTCTACGTGTGAAATGTGATCGACGAAATCCCTCTTTCCCAAATACACTGTGATCTGTAAATACAATTGATAATATTAAATGTTGTTTTGAAAACTGATAACACAGGATAACAAGAATTGATAACACTGGTTTGCGGTCTACTCCAATTGTATAGGAAAGGTTATTTTACATATTGGAAAATAAGTGCATATACTGTATGTTGAAGAAAATACGTTATTAAAGATATGAGGTTTAGGTACAAAATCAATAAATCGCACCTTCTATCTCTTGTTTATCTTCTGAACATAACGATAGCACTGGACCGTATAAACTGATTTTTTGGTATCTAGATATTATATAGACTTAAGAAATGATGAGTTTTACCGCAGACATAACGATAAATCCGCATATATTCTTTTCAAAATCTATATCTATATTAATACGTGAAGCAAAAATTTTGTACCCCTTTTTACGAAAATTGCGCGGACGGAGGAGTATGAAATTTCCAACATCTATAGAGAATATAGAGAAGGAGTGCAGAATGCTAATATTTTATTTAAATTATGCATTAATAATATATGAAATCAACAAAAAAACCTTACACACACTACCATGTATTTGACACACACATGCATATATATACATACTCTTTGTTTACTGTCAAATTTTTGTTATTGCATAAGCTCTGTGGTCAACTATTATTTGTCTATAGTGTAGTCTTGGCGAAATCTGTGATTTTAGAAGTAGTCTTTGACAACAGAAGCATAATAATGTTGTAATTTTAATTAATTAAAGTCGAATTTCGACTACTGCGGCACCACTAGTTAATTTAATTACGTAAATATTACTTATTGCAAATAGAACCCGGATGGCATCGCCGGACACAACCTAGCCAAGAATCGAATAAAACACGTAATTTAAAATAACAAACTTTGCGAATTACTCTCCACGTGATTTACAAAATTTTCCACGTACCCAAATCTCTTGTTATTAAAACATCAATCGTCGTTCTATGTGTGTTTGTGTTTTCTAACACGAAACATGTTTGTATTAAACAGATTTCCTACGCTTTATTATACACGATATAAGCACAATTCCACGTACGCTTATTATCCTAAACGCGTACACGATTCAGCGTAATTAGCAAGAAGCGCGCGTATGTATCCAAATTGATTTTAATTAGATTTAATTAAAACAATCTCCTTATTAATGTATTAGATGTGTTACGTATTTCTGAAAACGTATTATTTCGGAGTGCTCATTATTTCGTACAATGACACGAGGTGTTTTATTCCGTTCAAAAATTTAATTTTTGGTTTTAGCGATTTTTTTCTTTCTTTTTCCTACCTAAGCTGATGGTCTAGAGCAGGGGTTCCCAAACTTATATTGTCTAT
Source organism: Bombyx mori (assembly GCF_030269925.1). Classification (NCBI taxonomy): domain Eukaryota; kingdom Metazoa; phylum Arthropoda; class Insecta; order Lepidoptera; family Bombycidae; genus Bombyx; species Bombyx mori. The sequence continues at coordinate 15,886,296 of NC_085111.1, forward strand.
TGAACTTTGAGAATAAATTACTTTTGAACACCCCCCTTTTTTCACCTAATTAAAAACCACTTTAACGAGAGCTAAGTCGGTATTTAAGAGTCCTCCTAGATGAAATTACAAATCTCCTCCTAAGCCTCTACACAACGCCCCCTTTTTTTTTCTGGGTCTCTTACCGCCCCTCTTTAGGCTTGCAGCGCCCACAAGGGGGCGTTATCGCCCACTTTGGGAAAGGCTGGTCTAGAGAGACCATATCAGCGTAACCTTAACTAGTAGGTGAGCTCACGGGGCTCAAACCTGACGATGTTGCTAATACGAACCCTAGCAAGAGCCGTGCTTCGCAGAATCTACCACCGGATCGGAAATGCGACCCATTGAGAAGATCCGGCAAGAAACTCAATGGGTTAGTGAATAAGATACGTACATATGAGGCCGTCAGCGCAAAAGTGGCCTAACCCACAATTTTTCATAATCATGCTTATAATTATGTATGTATATTGCAATTTATTTATAATATAAAAAACTTCGATGCAAAACCGGCCTATCCATAGTTTCACCCATAGATTACAGATGGCTTTGTAAACATTATTTATGCGCGTATTGTTTTTTGGCTACTCAAATTCATGGAAACTTAAACCTCATTGCTCCATAATAGACCGCTTTTGCGCTGACGGCCTCATATGTACAATAAATATGTATCTATATATTAATAGGTGAAGCAAAAACTTTCCATCCCTTTTTACGAAAATTGCGCGGACGGAGGAGTGTGAAATTTCCCACACATATAGAGAATATAGAGAAGAAGTGCAGAATGCTAATATGTTTTTTAAATTATGCATTAAAAATACATTAAATCAATAAAGAAAACATTACACACACTATCATATATTTGACACAACACATATATATACTGTTTGTTTATTGTCAAATTTTTGTTATTGGTTAAAGTCTGTAGTCAAATTGAGAATAGGTTAGTATTGTTTATCTTTAAATTACGAGTATTTGTCTATAGTGTAGTCTTTGCGAAATCTGTAACAATAGGACCAGAATAATGTTGAAACTTATAATTTCAATTAATTATAGTCGAATTTCGACTACTGCGGGACCACTAGTACATTTAAATTTGTCTGAATATTACCTTTCCATTTGGAGAGCTCTTCTTGAAGACTCTAGTGGCCTGTCGCTGCTTGTTACTGCCCGCGTCGTCCATTCTACCACCGCGGTTCCACCACCGCTGCTCATCAGTGTCCTGGGGATAGATTACAAAATAAAACATAACAATATAGCAGTTCTCCTTTATGAAAATTAACTTAATCGCATTTGGAGAATGTCTTTAATGAGCTATATTTATTATTATTATTATTTATTGCTTAGATGGGTGGACGAGCTCACAGACTACCTGGTTGTTAAGTTGTTACTGGAACCCATAGACATTTACAACGTAAATGCGCCAATCACCTTGAGTTATAAGTTCTAAGATCTCAGTATAGTTACAACGGCTGCCTAACCCTTCAAACCGAAACGCATTACTGCTTTACGGCAGAAATAGGCGGGGTGGTGGTACCTGCCCGTGCGGACTCACAAGAGGTCCTACCACCAGTAAATAATTATTAACAGAACCCATAGTGGCGTTAGATCTTGATAAGTTTTAAAAGTTTTCTTACTCTTTATGATTCGTTTAATATGTCTAATTTTCAACGGTGTTTTTTCCTCAGAATTAACATTACATCCGACTGATTTGGCGGTGCAGTAGTTAGCGATCGCACCTGATTTGTGACATGACCTGTTTGCTCTTTTTTTAGGTTTTCATTATCTATCTATTATGTATATTATTATGTATATTTAAGTATATGTATCAGTCTCTGTTTCCAACAGTACAGGATATCCTAGTTTGGGGCCAAATGAGCAAATGACTTGTCACCGTTTACTATCTTATATATAAAATTCTCGTGTTGTTGTTAGTTACCATACTCCTCTGAAACGGTTTGACCGATTTTTATGAAGTTTTATATGCATGTTCAGTAGGTCTGAGAATCGGCTACTATCTATTTTTCATACCCCTAAGTGATAAGGGTTGTCCACCCCTAACATTTATTTATTTATTGGATTTTTTTTTATTGTTATAATGAGGCATTATGTGGTTGAATGAGGTTTTGTTATTTTTATATTCCCTTATCGTCCACAGCGCTACATGCCTCTTTCACTTATTTACCACATCCTTACACACTTACAATAAGTTAGTCTTTTTTTCTACACTAGAAATTCCCTAGAAATCTTATACATATATGGCAAAACGTTTGCCGGGTCAGCTATCTATTACTATAACATTAGCTATAAAAACGTGCCAAACAAATACTGTCTTTAACACAACAGCATATGAACAGTGTACATATTAAGAAATTTTTTTTGGTACGATGCGATTAAAATAGTTAATTCCTTACACGAACTCCGTTGGCGGTCCAAAACTCCGAGGACGTCGTTTGCTAAACGAGTCCAAACATAGTCGTATTTATTTTCTGAAACAATGAAAAATACGCCATTATAATGTATATACTACTACATATATAAGCTATTCAGATAAATTGAATGAGCACATATTGACAAACTTGAGCATTGAGGTTCGAATAGTGTACGGGCAAGCGCGCTACGTTTTGTTGCATACGCATTTTGCATCGGAACTATTTTTTCAAACCAATGTGCTTAGTGCCAGTTTATTAACGTTTTCGATAGCGTAAAAGTTAACTCAAAGTATGTAATTGGAAAAGTGCCCCTAGCGGCAACCGCAGGCAAACGTTCCAACTCCATACAAATTTGAGTTAACTTTTACGCTATCGAAAACGTTAAAGGACTCACACTAAGCAAACAGAACGTTTTAGGACGCATGCAGCTCACCTCGTGGTTATCGCATATTTGATAAAACCCTTTGCGCTTAAGAACAAGGAGAGCCGACCCTGTATAGCTAGAAGAAGATATTTTACTTCATAAGTCCATTAATTATGCAGTGGCTATAAGAGAACATAGAAGACAGACTGATGTCTGAATTTCATTAACCTTATTTTCTATATTAGATAATGCTATTTGAGCAGGAGGCGTTACCACCCAAACCTTTATTTGAAAATCTTCCATACTTTATTAACAGTAATGCTTCGAATATAATACATAAGTATAAGCTCCGATTCAGATAGAGTGGTTCCAGAGTTACAAATAAACAAACCAACCTTTTTTTTTTTCATGTATTAAACCTATAATTAAATAGATACGTGACCACGCAGTTATCGATGGACCCTTATCATTTTACCCTCAACGAGATCGAATACGGCCGCAGGTTCTGTCTCAACCTTGCCGCACAGAAATCGATATCCGAGAACCGATTCGATTAGTTTCCCTTCGATTCATTTATATTTCAGCTCCACGAAATTCCTTTTGAAGTTCGTATATCAATTAACCCTAACTTGGTTAATTATATCGAAGTAAAGCTTAATTGTTCATGATTACGAATAGTTGCTTTTTAATACGCTTTTATTAGCTTCAGACGTATGTATGTTTGTAACGGAATCTTTGAACATGATTTTGACCACCTTCAAAACGTCGGATTAACTCAAAATTTGGTATACTTATTAAAGAACGATGATAATTCAATAGTAAAAAAAAAATTAAAAAAATTTTTGAAAAAATTGAAATTCAACTAAAAAATTAAAAATAATTAATACTTTAAAAAAACTATCAAAATACGCTTTTAGAGAAGATCCAACTAAAAAATAAGCGTGGGGTGCTTTTCAGGATATTATCGAAATAACCCTTCTACTCATATCTGTTCATAAAATATTTATAAATACTTATACCATGCACCCCACGCTTTTTTTTAAAATAAAATCATTTTTTCTTACACTATTTTTAATTCAAATTTATAAAAATTTATTTTCTTTTTTTTAGTTGGATTTTCGATAAAAGCGTATTTTGTTAGTTTTTTTTAAACTATTAATATTTCTTTTTGATGCTGGTAAAGTATGTTTATTTTTTTAACCATCGAATTACCTTGCACGGAAGAGTATGCTCAATTTGCGCGACATGTCCACGGTTTTCATAACGAGTTAATGAATAATATTTTTATCATTGGCGTAAATGGCTAGACGCGCTCGTTGACCGGCTGGAAATAGCTGGTATCCTTATTAACAAACCAGAATACATGACTGCTTTACGACAAATGTACTGGGCGGAACGGTGGTAGTGACCGGTTCGGTATCACATCCTAATACCGTCCACAAAACCGTGCTTTAAATTACACTTATCTTAATTAAAAGTATTTTACGATACGTGTCTCATCTATTCATCTATCACTTATTACTGGTGGTAGGACCTCTTATGAGTCCGTACGGGTAGGTACCACCTACCTGCCTATTTCTGTCGTGAAGCAGTAATGCGTTTCGGTTTGAAGGGTGGGGCAGCCGTTGTCACCATACTGAGACCTTAGAAATCATATCTCAAGGTGGGTGGTGTATTTACGTTGTAGATGTCTATGGACTCCAGTACCCACTTAACATCAGGTGGGCTGTGAGCTCGTCCACCCATCTGAGCAATAAAAAAAAAGAAAATATTTAAACGTCTAGAAACGTCTACTTTAGTTTTTGTAGTCCAGGCATTAGTAATTCATCCACGACCCTATCTAATACCCACCGACAACGCTAAGGCTAGCTATCCGTTTCATCCGATTAATTACGACGCGCTATAGAAGAACAGTTCGTGACACACGGTAGCTCGAATATGACAGGAAACAAGCAAATCTCCTGTCGTTGATAATTACCGGGGACAGCTAGATCCCGATTGAATACCGCGTCTAGTGACGGAGGGGGATCCTATAATCGGATTGCGATCCGTCCATCCCAGCTTCGTCGGGGGACCAAAATCTGTGCGGGAGAAATATATCATTCTCATCATCAAGGACTACATTGAATTATTGAGTTTTATTTCTCAATATCTGATTATTACTATAGACATAGTTTAAAATTATAATTATTGCCAGAGCATTTTAAGCATTTGACTAATTAGTCATTAATATTCGTCATATGAGCCCATACGAGTATGTACCACATTATACCTATTACTGCGAAGAAGCAGCAATGTATGCAGCTTTGAAGTCTAAGATGGTCATTATACCAAACAATTGATTTACGAGAACTGACTTAGACTTCGTGTCTCAAGGTGGGTGGTGGCAGTTACGTAGTTCAGCCTATCAACTCTAGTAACCTCATTGCACCTGATGCGCTATGAGCTCGGACACCTGACTTTGGGATAATAATAAAAATAAAGAGTGGACAAAAATTCTCACAATACTATTAGTCACATCACTGCACGTTAGTTTTATATTAAGGTGTCGTAACATCGACAAAATAAAATATGGACATACTCATTCGTATCACATTCATGGGTGAATGAGCGTCACCCTAACGCGCTCGACCGTCGTCGTGATTGAAGTTTTCTCGATTTGTCGCTCTCATTTCGGCAGCACACGTGAATAGGTCAGATTATATCCAACGAACGTATCCGTATTATAAGTATGTATTATTGGACGGAATTTTTTCACTTCGTTAAAACATTCTTCGTGTTCATACGTGAAATACCAATTAGGTGATGCCCGAACACGTGCACGATTTGTATTATTTTTTAATTAGTACCAAAATATGAGTCGTTCTTTTTTTTAGCTTTAATGGGTGGACGAGCTCACAGCCCACCTGATGTTAAGTGGTAACTGGAGTCCATAGACATCTACAACGCCACCCACCTTGAGATATAAGTTCTAAGCTCTCAGTATAGTTACAACGGCTGCCCCACTCTTCAAACCGAAACGCATTACTGCTTCACGGCAGAAATAGGCAGGTTGGTGGTACCTACCCGTGCGGACTCACAAGAGGTCCTACCACCAGTAATCTTAGCGATAGCTTAAATTTTAAGCAATACAAAAGAGCGTCTCGTCAATTTACTTAGTACTTTATAATTATTGAACTTGAAAGAGGTAAATTTTAACGGTAGTACCTACGCAGAAGGCTCCAATTGAAGGTTCTATTGTATTTTAACATCGAATTTACCTTTAAATAATTTTCATTTACACGGTATTCAACATCAATTCTTTGATATCGGAGAAATTCCTATTGTTGATATTTCGGACCGGTTTTTTGTTCTCGAGTAAATGATTCCCTTTTATCTACATCTCTCGCGGAGTGGTTCCATTATAGAAGTCCTAGAGAAAGCACACGAGAGGCGGTTTATTGTTTTCTTAAACCAAATAATAATAGGTCGTCCCTACATAATAACGTCAATATGTCATTATACTCGTAATACCGGAGGTAGGAACTTGATAGATTTCTTCTGTCGCCCCTCGCTTTGATAAATTGGACTTGTCACATCTTTTTATAGGTACTAATATTATATGTTGTTGAATAGGAATTACAAATAATATTAGTTAATTAAGGCCTCAGGCCCTTCTATCTGTTGCGTGTTGCGGGTCATGATGCCATATTTCTGCCTAATCTTGCCACGAACAATAACCGTTAAATACCGTTTTACCAATAAACCGTTTTACCAATATATTTGACCTTCTAATCTTATAACGTGTCTGTGTCTGAGGGTGCCCCTGGGTATGCCGATGTAACATGAGAGAGCTAGACGAAGTAAGCTTGTCCTTTTATAATAATAAGGTGTCGTTTCTCGAAGATTCTGCATGCCAGAGATGTGAAAAGTTTGTCGTCGAATAATCGAGACAAAATCGCACAATCACGACATGCAGTGTCGAGTAACCGAACTTATATAAGAAGGTATTGAATTCTCCACTGCGCCACGTACAAACGCTAGATGGCGTTGCCAGTAATTTAGAAAAAAAGGTTTAATTAACGAAAATGAAATATTCTGGCGTTACACTCTTATGTCTCAAAGTGGATAGCATTCTGAATCTAATTCTTCTTCAAATCTGCTAAGCCCCAGAAGAGTAGAGAGCCGGTCCGCCTATCAACGCTAGTAAAAAAATTCGTTAGAACGAACTCGTCTAGAGGTAAATATATTTTAGGCTTCGTCCAGCAGACTGTTCATTTAACTTTTAATGAAATATCAAGTCCGACGGTGAATTTTAACACTCAGAGCGGCGGGAAAGCGAAAATAAACGACACGAAATGCATTTTAATGAAAACACGACCACTCTCGTATTCAGGGTCTTATTAAAGCCATCCCTTATGTGTGCATTAAAGAAAATGTTTTCGTATTCATTACTAACATGTCATAACAAGGTTATCCGTGCAAACGAGATAGTTGCTTCTAACAAAAACTAAACGATAAACGCACGATTTTCGTTTGTTATGAGATCAATACAACCATATCTAATCTAGGAGTAGTTTGTTTAAAATATCTATTTCTTGGCAGACTACTAGAATACATTTTGACAACTCCAAATATCTTTGGAAACATTTTCATGTTGGACAATAAACTCAACTTCATTTCATCAATTTAACTGGTGGTAGGACCACTTGTGAGTCCGCGCGGTTAGGTACCACCACCCCGCCTATTTCTGCCGTGAAGCAGTAATGCGTTTCGGTTTGGAGGGTGGGGCAGCCGTTGTAACTATACCTAAGACCTTAGAACTTATATCTCAAGGTGGGTGGCGCATTTACGTTGTAGACGTTTATGGGCTCCAGTAACCATTTAACACCAGGTGGGCTGTGAGCTCGTCCACCCATATAAGCAATAAAAAAAAAATACAATAAGTAATGTTAGGAAAATATAAGGGGCCTTCGGCACTTCTTTCTTGTTGGTATTATTATTTGAAACAATTATAGCAATAGCAAACGAAATTGGACGAAAGAGGCGAACCGTGAGAATCCAGCTTACAAATTGGTGTGTTAATGACAAACAACGTATAGACCAATAGCCTAATGAGGCTTTCATCTGAATATATATTCCATTAATGAGTCGATGGTTGAATGCAAATTAAAATTTTTAATTGATTATTTTCTATTTACTACGTTTTTTTTTTTATTATTTTTGTTGTTCGTTTTGTGTTAAGTATTTAACTCTAGGCGTTGCGACGTCACAAGGGTTTAGTTATTTAAATGCGGTGACATTTAAATGGTGTTTATTTGTAAGGTACGTTTTTGTATAGTCACTGTTTGTCTTCCAAATAAAATAAAATAAAATAGTCAATGGCACCTGTAGAAATCATATTTTCTATAGGCGAATCATATTATTAAATCTTGTTATATTTAATTAAAACTAACTTGATCAAATAAATGGCAGTTCTAATCTCAAAGGGGGAATCTCGTCAGCCCACCCGTACAAACAGACAGTTTTATTCGAGACTTTAATTACTCGGTTGGGCGTATCCCGGGACACTAACTAAACGATACCGTATATTGATTAGGCATTCGTCGGTTTGCTCTGGATTCGGGCTGTAACATTCAACTGTAATTCTTGATTGATGTCCTATTTAGTATTTCGATTTATTACATATAACTGAAAATGTTTAATACCTGTAACATTATAGTGGCATTTTAGACATTAAATGTTCTATCAAGTTTGAAATATACTTGTTTTTTTTTGTTGCTTAGATGGGTGGACGAGCTCACAGCCCACCTGGTGCTAAGTGATTACTGGAGCCCATAGACATCTATAACGTAAATGCGCCACCCACCTTGAGCATAAGTTGTAAGGTCTCAAGTATAGTTACAACGGCTGCCCCACCCTTCAAACCGAAACGCATTACTGCTTCACGGCAGAAATGGGCAGGGCGGTGGTACATACCTGCGCGGACTCTCAAGAAGTCCTACCACCAGTTTTGTATCCAAAAAAATATTTTTGAGGACATTTATATATTACATAAAAAAAGTGGCGAAATATATCAACGCTCAGAACTCAACACGCATACAAAAATGTGACCGAATCCATACAAATTAGACGACGCGGCAAATTGTGAATTTCATAAGCCCGTCTTGAGCAAAATTCAAACATCATTTATATTAACTCTCAATTTATTTCAGAACTCTATTCTGGGAACTACATTCTAACTTTGAATATGTTTATGGGAATGTGTAGGAAGCGTACATTTTACTAGATTTTTACACACTAATGTTGCACTAATGTGGATTAAGCCAATTAGAAAAAAAAAAACCATATTGACGGGTGACGTAATTTATAAATACACCGTCGACGTTTTGGAAAAACTAACTACTAATACATAAGTTCTCTTCTAATATATATAAGTTATATAAGTTTCTCTGAACATACTGGGCGTTCAGCGTATTGACTTTAAAAGCGACACCCTAAACGGGTGCTACTATTCCGCTATATGAACCACCCGCATCAATTGTCACCTACGCACCTAACGAAGTTGAACTAAGCCTGAAATAAACTAAAATAAGCTTGACCTGAACGGTCTACGTATGGGTCACGGGAGCACATCCGACATCCGTGACATGTGCTCGATGCGGACGCTGGGTGATACCGGTGGGCCGAAACATTGATGGGGAAATTAAGCTTCCCCTTTACAGATTAATGATTTCGAATTTGTAAAATAACTTTAAACTATAAATTGTTAAATCCAATTTAATGTCTAATTAAAGTAATGATACGGTTTTAATTTATACCAATTGAAAGTTCTATACCAAATGGATTGCTAAATTGTCGATATTGATACCAAATTCTTCATTTATGTAGATGACCTAAAAAAAAGGAAGGGAATCTCTTATTTGATACTTTAATTTACGAAGCTTCGATTCTGACATTCTTGTCTGTTTTTTTATGGACTGTAAAGGTTATTATCGCACTAAAAGTAGAAGATATTAAATTGCGCTCGAGCTCAGCTAATTCTCAAGTCGGATTAATATTGGACATAAAATATGTCAAGGGACATTGAACTGAAGTGAATAAGAGAGATTCGATAGTGGCTGTGCGAGTGAACGATAGATAGGAACGAACAGCGGTGAGTAATTGAATAGACATGAGCACTGAAAGAAGGGCCCGTGCAATTTGGACTTTCATGATTCATATTTATTTTAAGGTAGACGATACTAAATGAGATTTTCAAGCCCCATTTGTCATTCCGAGTTTGCTCACTGATGTCACTAGTGACAAAGGTCCTTTCAATTTATCAAGGGATATGTACACTGTAGCATAATATATGTCGAATCAATTTGTACTTGTTTGATAAAGGAGGTGAATAATGGATGTACGTGTTAAATACACTTGTCAAATGTAGGAAACTAATCTACATTTGTTTATAAGCTGGAAGAAATGATTCTGCACTATACAATCTCACAGCTTTGATTCTGCGGCGATAAATATCTAATTAGGTATCGTTTTAAACCCAATTTGAATTGGGTATTTGGTATGTCACAGCGGAGAGAAAGACCTCAATACATTTCATTAGTAGCACTGTGATAGTTATCATACAACACAAGATATTTGACAGATATTTGAATCTCGCTTACGATTTTTTCAAGATAAGCTTGCATATATACAAGTTCCAAACAACAACAACATTAGGACCCTCGGTCTACCGAATATCACACACTCGGTGGAAGATCTTCCTTCCCTTTGTCGTAAATACCACCGCACTTTATGCCGCTTAGTTAACGTACTACTCAAGTAAAATGATGCCCACATTTTTTATTATTCGTTTGATAGTTAGGTAGGTAGTTTGAAAACCCGCATGACCTTTCGAAACCCCAACTTCGTGTAGCCATTCATACATTCAACCTTTACGTAATATATTTACTTACCAAATAGTATCTGATTTGTAATCCTTCGTACATTTACGAGCTACGTATATTATTATGGAATTGCGTATTAAATCTAAGCCAATATGATTGATTTTAGCCGTTGGTGTGATAACACGAACGAACCTTCAACTTTGTTTATTGCTAATTCGGTCTGATCCCTTTCTTTAAGGGCTAAAATCAATCGCACGAGTCTAATTTAAATCGGAAAAACGGCACGAGGACCAATTTTATTTAAAAATTAGTTTATATTTTAAAAGATGAATCTCATTTTACATATTATTATGTGTGCCATTAAGCAAGTTCAGGTGACTAGAAAATCGTTAAAACAACAAACACACGTCTGGTCACGAACCTGCTTCCGCTGATCAATAGGGCATGCATTTTTTATAGCATAGATGGTTGGACGAGATCACGGCTCACCTGGTGTTAAGTGGTTACCAGAGCTCATATACATTTGCAATATAAATGCCGCCACCCACGAGACATAAGGTCTCAGTTTTTACAGTACAACGGCTGCCCCACCCTTCAAACCGAAACACATTACTGCTTCACGGCAGAAATCGGCAAGGTGGTGTTACCTACCTGTGCGGACTCACAAGATGTCCTACCTCCAGTACACAGTAGCATATTGAGAGAAAATGTAAAAAGTGACGAAACATAGATTTTATTAATGCCGAAAAAAATGTTTCATCGGCGCTGAAATGAAAATTATTATATTGTAAGGAGCCTCCGAAACATCGTCATTTCGGATCCTCCCGATCCACTAACGGTGCTTTTAGGTACTTCAAGCACCGGTCACCGTTCTCGTCGAACCCGTCGCTTGCGACGAAGGGCTCGACGAGTAAATTAACTCTCAGACACAGCCCACTGAGTTTCTCGCCAGATCTTCTCAGTGGGTCGCGTTTCCGATCCGGTGGTAGATTCTGCGAAGCACGGCTCTTGCTAGGGTTCGTGTTAGCAACGTCATCAGGTTTGAGCCCCGTGAGCTCACCTACAAACGTTAGGGTTACGCTGAAATAGCCCCTAAGGCTATCAGCATCGGTAGGTGTAAAAAAAAAAAAAAACCGCACATTTTGCTCGTTACACTCGCAGTGCACGGACGTTTGGCGATAATCAGTGTTAGATGTACCCCCACTAGCTAAAATGTTAGATGACCCCCACTAGCTAAACGCACTATACCGAGTAAGCCTATAAAAGCACCGTATTTGGCGCGGCTCGGGGACTTGAGCATTGACCGGTGCTGGGTACGGACGTTCGCGGACTACTCGGTATACTCATACGTGATTCGTGATTTGTGATTTGGACTTAATTAAAAATTAGTAAGATAAGGTTAGGCCACTGGCAATTGTTTTTTTATTCATTTCTCAATCTGATTCCTAATAATATATATATATATGTCTGTTAATTGGAATACTAAATCTACCTTCATCTTTTATTAACGTTTTCCCGAAGACAACACTCGGCAGTAATAGCTACAGATTACTTATTTCGAGGAAAATGAAACAAAATAATTATTTTACTATTAATATAAAAGGTTAGAAGGTAATTGTTTTGATTAAATTAGTAGATATATTTGTTCTGTGAGTTTTCTGTGATATTGAATCAAATATGATTTGTTTTTCGTAAATTATAATAGGTCTGCGGTTATTACTGTGAACTTCGAAATCGTGCCCCGATCTGAGGAATGATTTCGCGTTATTTATGAGATCCGGTAAGCGTTTAAGTATGGATGTGATGTGACCTTGTTCGCCTATCAATAATGATTAACCCGCTAAATCTCGCCCAGAGTTCTGCAAGGTACCGCTCTCCCCCCCAATACTATTTACTATGTATATCAGCGGTCGGGGAAGTTTTTTAATTATTACCCCAAAATATTTTTGTGTAAGTTCTCGGTCTCTCTCAACATCTGCAGACCGTCAAGTCCCACATACGCGCGGATGCCTCGTAGGAGGCTCGGTTCCCTGCCCAAAAGAAGCCCCTTAGGTTTCTAGCGATTAGGTAGCGACAAAAAAAGCTGAGCCCCGTAAGCTCACCTACTAAATCGCGCGAAGCCGGAATAGCCCCTCGTAGCCACGAGCGATTAGGTAGGGAAAAACAATTAAGATTAAAAAAATGTTCATTCGGTTACCGACACAAAGTCAAGTTGTGTGGAGAACAAATTATGTTTAACATTTATGAAAACTTTTTAATTACTTTTTCACAAATTTTTCCTTTGTTATTGTTCACAATTAACATCCACACATTACAACGACCCGTATACCTACATACGGATTGGTTCGATTATTTGTCTCAATCATCCGATACCAAAGAATCTCTAAGCTAAAACCAACGATTGTAACATTTCCACGGCTGAGTATTAGTCTTAAGAAATGCGTGTCCCATAAAGAATATTTCTCGGAAGCAATATCATAATATTCGATTCGTATGTACCTACTATGTGCATTATTGAATTCTTCCGCGATACATACACATGAGTGGAATAAGACTCGCATTTGTTGCTTGAGGATTTCGATTTTGGAACGTTACACAAGAATATAGAAGCCATCACGTGTAAGACTGTTAATGAATTATTGATATTGAATATCATTTTGTATACTGAGTCTATAAAGTATAATTTAGTATTAGAACAATTGATTAATCTGACTGGTATTTATTTATCCGGTAGTTACGTAGGAAGTCTTGTGAGCTCGCAACGGTAGGTAACACCACCCTACCTATTTCTGCCGTGAAGCAGTAATGCGTTTCGGTCTGAAAGGTGGGACAGTCATTGTACTGTAAAAACTCAGACCATAGAACTTTTTTTTTTTTTTTTTTTTTTTATTGCCTTTGTAGGCAGACGGGCATACGGCCCACCTGATGGTGAGTGGTTACCGTTGCCCATGGACTTCAGCAATGCCAGGGGCAGAGCCAAGCCGCTGCCTACCGCTTAATACTCTCCATAAGCCTCGTTTGAAGAAGGACATGTCATAGCGCTCGGGAAACACCGTGGAGGGGAGCTCATTCCATAGCCGGATGGTACGTGGCAAAAAAGATCTCTGGAAACGCACTGTGGATGACCGCAGTGGCTCCAGGTAGTATGGATGAACTCTACTCCGGTGGCGGGCGGTGCGATGGTAAAAACGAGATGCTGGTATCATCTCGAACAATTCCTCAGAGCACTCCCCATGGAACATACGGTACAAAATACAGAGGGAACCGAAGTCCCTCCGCAGACCCAGAGGCTCCAAACGATCCGAGAGAATGGGATTATCGACAATCCGAACGGCCCTCCTCTGTATGGAGTCAAATGGAAGAAGCTGGTATTTGGGAGTCCCGGCCCAGAGATGGGAGCAGTACTCCACGCGAGGCCGGACTTGTGCTTTATAAAGCAAAAGTCTTTGTCCAGGCGTGAAGTACCGCTTCGCTCTGTTGAGGACTCCCAGCATTTTGGACGCCAACTTGGCTTTGCCTTCCAAATGACTCCGAAACTGGACATCGCTCGAAATGTCGACCCCAAGTATCCCGATACTCTCGGAAGGTTGCAGGGATACTCCTTGGAATTGCGGCGCCATGACAAAGGGGTCCTTCTTCGCAGTGAACGCGCAAACCTGTGTCTTCAACGGGTTGAATTGAACTAAGTTCGATTCACCCCATTTGGAGACTCGCCCCAGAGAGTTCTCCACTTCAGACACAAGTTTTGATCGTCTCTCTTGCACCACGCTCCGAGAGAGACTCTGATGGCCGATATATCGCGCATCCCCCGTGCTATCATCTGCATAGCAATGCATGCCATCAATAGACAGCATGTCATTGATATACAGGATGAAAAGCGTGGGGGAGAGCACCGAACCTTGTGGAACGCCAGCGTTAATGGTCATGGTATCAGAACAGTCACCGTCTACAACGACCGTGATGCTCCGCCCATCCAAAAAGCTAGCGATCCACTTGCAGAGACCCTCGGGGATTCCGTAAGATGGTAACTTCGATAGAAGTGCCCTATGCCAGACCCTGTCGAAGGCCTTCGCGATATCAAGGCTCACAGCAAGAGCCTCGCCCTTGCTCTCCAAGGCTTCAGCCCACCTGTGAGTAAGGTATACAAGAAGATCGCCAGCTGAGCGACCGTGACGGAAACCGTACTGTCGGTCACTGATCAGCTGGCGATCTTCAAGATACTTCAGGAGTTGTGTATTTATAATTCGCTCCATCACCTTGGAAAGCAAGGAAGTTATCGCGATAGGCCTGTAGCTCGATGGGTCCGACCGGTCACCCTTCTTGGGGATAGGGTGGACGTGGGCGGTCTTCCATGAAGACGGAACCCTGTTAGTGCAATAAGAGAGGCGATACAAACGCGTTAGCGCAGGTGTCAGCTCAGGGGCGCACGTTTTCAAAACCACTGCGGGGATGCCGTCTGGCCCACTCGACTTATGGACGTCCAGGAGTCTGAGCTCCCGCCTGACTGCACACTGTGTGAAGCAGATTTCCGGCAGGGAGCTATCACACCGGGGGATGTTCGGTGGTGTGGCACCCCCGTCGTCCACAGTCGAGTTCGAGGCGAAGAGTTTGACCAGAAGGTCAGCCTTCTCTTTCGCGCTGTGGGCCAGATTGTCATCGGACTTGCGCAGTGGTGGGAGACTAGACCTGCAGAAGTTTCCTTCTGCAGCTTTGGCGAGCGACCAAAAAGCACGGCTCCCGGAGGGATAGCTCTTCAATCGCTCGCCAACTCTAGCGACGTGCTCCGACTTCGCCTTGGCAATTACCTTCTTGTAGGACCTGGAAGCGGCGTTATATTTCCGCCTTTCCCCTGAGATGTTAGGATCCCGACGTCTCCTGGCATTATCCCATGCCACGTATGCGGACCGCTTGAGGTGTGCAGCATCCCTGCTGGCATTGTTATACCAGGGTCTGCTGCGACCCCCAACGGGCACTTCAGAGGAGGGAATAAACAATTCCATCCCCTGGAGCACCACGTCTTTAAGACGGTCCGCACAGACGTCAGGATCAGCAGAGGAAAAGCAGAACCGCCCCCATGGGTAGGATGCGTAAAATTCACGCAATCCATCCCAGTCTGCTGACATATACCGCCAAACTCTTCGATACCTGGTCGTCGTTCGACGATCAGGACGAGAGAGTGGTACGGCAGCACGAATAAGGCAGCGATCAGACGATCCAAGCGGAGCGTCGACCACCACACTGTATCCGGCCGGATCTGTGGTCAGCAGAAGGTCCAACAAAGAAGGCTCGTGCCCCTCGATATCTGGGACACGGGTGGGCTGTGTCACCAGCTGGGAGAAGCCGTAGGCCAAGGCGAAATCGTAGGCAGTCCGACCCGGGAGGTCAGTGGTTCTGGATCCCAACCACTCTTGGTGGTGAGCATTAAAGTCTCCAAGAACCACTACCTCCGCAGATGGGTACTGCTCAAGCACGCGGTTAGTCCCCTCTTGCACATGCTCAAACAGAGCTGAACCTGCATCACTGCTGTGGGACCTGTACAGGCACGCGTAGATTCGGCTACGGCCCCCGTGATCTACGCGCAGCCACAAGAGGGACAGGTCCCGTTGTTCGAGGCCCCGAAGACGGCGACAACAGACATCAGCCCGGACGAATACGCACACCCCGGCTTTACGCAGGAAGTTGTGCTCCAATACGTAGCCGGGGTATTCAAGGTATGAGGTATCATCCGGAGCAGATATCTGCGTCTCCGTTAAAAAAAGCAGGGCAGGCTGCGCCGTCTCAAGGTGGTGGTGTACGGCGTCAAGGTTGCTATGTAGGCCCCTGACATTGCTGAAATCCACATTAAATGTGGAATGGGGGACCGCCTGTGAAACCCTTTTCTTTTTTTTTGTCGTCTTCATGATGTTTATGTTTTCGGAGAGTAGGATTAGGAGAGGTAGGATGTTGGAGGTGAGATCGAGGCAACACCTGAATGAAGCGCGGAACATAGTACGTGCTCGACCACGGGTTGCGTGAGAGACTGACGCAGGGCATGGAAGGGCCCCCAGTCCACTCTGCGTGCGATCGCCGGGATCCACTCCGGTCTCCGACTCCGGCACGACGACCGCACAGCAGGATTTTACACCGGTTGGCGGGACAGCTTCCCGGGGCGGAGTTTAGTAGAGACACCCGGGTTCAGGTCCCCTACTGACCGGCGGGCGGCAGCGGGTACCGTTTCACTGGGTCTCCCTATACCCCCGTCAAACAATCACGCCCCATGAGTTCGCACGCACGTCTGCTCCGCAAGTTCCAGGCGTCACCAAGACTCAACCCCAACAAGGAAGGGGAAAGGGAAGGGATAGAACTGGCTCTCCAACCCACACGCCGGAACACAGCTAGGCTATTTGGCGGCGGACTCTAGTTGGAGGGTGGTCGCCAGCCAGTCGGACTAGGTCCTACCACCGGTTATGTTTTCGGCTCCCGTTTAGCACCACCCAGGGGTCACTTGTAGGGGATCGCGGGTTAAACCTACGGAAGCGGGAAGCACCAACCCCCTAACTCATGTCTCATGAACTCATGTCTCGAGGTGGGTGGCGGGATTTATGTTGTAGATGTATATGGATTCCGGTAACCACTTAACAACAGGTGGGCTGTGAGCTCGTCCTCCCATCTAGTCAATAAAAAAAATAAACATTAATTTTTACAAACCCAAAAAATTTGCACACTGTAAGAAACAATGGAGATGTAATTTTATTACTTTTTAATGTTTAATGTCCATCTTCGTACTACAAAATAACCAAGATTAAAAAAAGGTTTTATTTTTAGGTAAGTTTGCTATCGAACCTTTTTTTTAGTTTTTAAGCTATATAATATATTTTATTTTATAATAAATTTTAAATACGAAATCAGAAGGCGCATGGCTGTCACGAGGTCGGCAATGGACGGGCTGAGGAAAGTATGGAGAAATAGAAACATAACCAAAACCACAAAGATCAGGCTCGTTAGAACACTAATATTCTCCATATTTCTATACGCTGCTGAGACGTGGACCGTGCGAGACGTGGAAAGGAAGAAAATAGACGCTCTGGAAATGTGGTGCTGGAGAAGAATGCTTGGAGTTTCGTGGACCGACTTTCGTACAAATGTCTCGATACTTCAGGAACTCGGCATCAAGCAGCGTCTATCTGGTAAAGTACAGTCTCGAATGGTGAATTTCTTCGGACACGTTTCGCGACGAGATGGCCGGTCCATAGAACGCCTCGTTGTACAAGGAAGCGTTGATGGTACAAGACCGCGCGGGAGGCCACCAATGCGGTGGACCGACCAAATTAAAACTGCAGTGGGAGGTCCCCTAAATGAGTGCAGTAGAATGGCCTCGAGCAGGGAGAGATGACGCGACATCGTGAGACGCATCAAGTCTGCCCCTTCCAACACTACATGACGATCACGACCACTCTGTCAAGAGTGACACGACTGAGAAGAAGAAAATAATATATTTTGACTACTTTAGACTAGATAATAAATGGCTTTCGGAGCCCATGGAAAACACAACATGACTCACCCCGCCATTAGATCGCAATCTCTGTATATTAACGTTAATATTTGATAATGGCTCATATGATATTTTAATTTTAAAGAAAACGTTATATTTCAATTATAATATTGCTGAACTATAGTTAATTAAAAATATGGCTTTAATTAACTGCAGCTATATCCGGCACGTCGATCTAGATAATTACAATTCTAGGCAAAGGAAAACAAACCCGATTTCAAAGAACGCATTAAGACTTGGCCGTAAAAATGTACTTTCAACTATTATCTACGTATCGCGCTGTAAAGTTTTAAGTGTTTTCCAAGACGTATAAAATTTTAATAGACACGATATAACATTAAGAACAATGAGTGCGTAACATTATTTTTGTTTTGAGAACATCACATTATGGGTGGGAAATATGCAAATACTAATTTATGCAATGCAGTTTGAAGCCTGTTACAATTACACACTTATATATATCTGGTGAAGCTGGAAAGGCCTCCAGGCCACCAGTTATCTCTCAATCATAAAAAAAAAAAAACTTCTATATATACTAGTGGTCCCGCAGTAGTCGAAATTCGACTTTATTTAATTGAAATTAAAGTTTTAACATTATTATGGTTCTATTGTCAAAGAGACAAAGAATATTATTATATATTTCTATAATCGCAGATTTCGCCAAGACTACACTATACAAATAAAATTGAAGATAAACAATATAAAGTACATAACCTATTCTCCATTTGATCACAGACTTTAAGCAATAACAAAAGTTTGACAGTAAACAAAGAGTATGTTTGTATGTGTGTATGTAAGAGTATATGCGTGTGTGTCAAATACATGGTAGTGTGTGTAATGTTTTCTTTATTGATTTAATGTATCTTTTATGCATTATTTAAAAAAAATATTAGCATTGTGCACTTTATTCTCTATATTCTCTGTAAGTGTGGAAAATTTCATACTCCTCCGTCCGCGCAGTTTTCGTAAAAAGGGATACAAAGTTTTTGCTTCGCGTATTAATATAAATATTTTTTCATTACCGCAAATTAAAATCACCTTAGTAGATGTACAATAGTTTGTTTGAACATAGTATATTGTGTATATTTTACGTAACATTTTACATAAAAATTAAATAAACATAACAATCACAAATTTCGAGATGCTCTTTAGTAATAAAATAGCCTTATTCCGGATATCCTTTTGAACACAAAAATCTGCCTAAAATCCGTGGATGAGAAGGGTAAATAGAATTATAGCCCACTACGTTGCTCCCAGGATTCCAGTCCTTCGACGAAACGAATATATCAGTAAGCCTGGCGAATTCTTTCTAAATACGAAAAGAATGCTCTTTGCTACTTACTGAAGAATGGAACTCGACCAAATACTACAATATTAACATTCTAATAAGCTTTCAATAAATATCTATCTACTAGCTGACCCGGCAGACTTCGTAGTGCCTCAATCGATAAATAAAAGACCAAAACTTTTGTATAAAATAAACTTAAAACAAACAAAAGGAATTGGTCCGACGGGGGACACATCAAAGGAAAACAAAATTGTTATTTTTATTTAATTCCGAACATTTTCATATTTATCTACCTTTTAAACCTTCTCTAGACTTCCACAAACAATACGATACCAAAATTAGCCAAATCGGTTCAGCCGTTCTCGTGTTTTAGCGAGACTAACGAACAGCAATTCATTTTTATATATTATTATAGAGATAACTGAATCATCTTGATAAATTGACTAGGAACTAAAAACGCAAAGTGAAATGAAATAATTACACGGTAATAATACCAGGTGAGCTGTGAGCGATCGGGCTGCCAATGCAAAATAATAATAATTTCAAGTTCCAATAAATACCAAATTCCAAAGTTAGCCCTTTTTAACGTAGAATATCGCTCGGGCCTCAGAAGCTCTCCGTAGTTACGTCAAACATGTGTTGTTACAAACGTAATATAACTCGAACGAGGTCAGTTTATAAAAGTGTTGTTTGTTTGTGAACAAGAAACGCGTGTTCCCACGATTTGCGTAAATCCAGACCGTGAACAGATGGCAGGGCTGCGGCTTGTAAGTTCATAATGAACGTTATTCCAGTTTATATATGAGTCGACTATTATCAAAGCCGGCAATGTGACTTTTGGACAATTATTGGTAAATCAGAAAAACGAATTATTGACTTTGTATTCCATTGGCAGTCACAAAACTCTTCTGAACGACATCTTAGATAAATAACAGGTTAAGTATTAACCTTTATTTAATGCAGGTTTTGAACCGTATTCTTTGAAGGAGACGATTATATTCAAATCAATCTGTATTGACATATCAATAATTTTTTTTTGTCCAAATGCACAGATTGCCACCTTTGATAATAGACGACTCATATGCTGTTTACCTCTCTCTAATTAGGTGCATGTATAGAACGAAACCGTAAATCGTTTATAGATACAGTACAGATTCATTGAGAAGGATTTTTGTTTCCTTCGTTTAGATTTCGTAACGCGCTAATATACAATTAGATTTTTTTTATTTTTGTTTTATTGCTTAGATGAGTGGACGAGCTCACAGCCCACCTGGTGTTAAGTGGTTACTGGAGCCCATAGACATCCACAACGTAAATGCGCCACCCACCTTTGAGATATAAGTTCTAAGGTCTCAAGTATAGTTACATATAGAATTCAAGATATAAGTTTGTTGTTACACAAAGTGCGCGATCTATTTATTCAAGTATGTATATAAAAGAAAAAAAATGACATGTGAGGGACTCTTTTTTAATGCTTAGATACGTAGACGAATTCAAGGCCCACCTGATGTGAAGTCGTTGCGTAGCTGCCGTCAACGAAATGTCGCTACCTACCTTGAGATATAAGTTCTAAGGTCTCAGTTTTTACCGTACAACGACTGGCCCACCCTTCAAACCGAAACGCATTACTGCTTAACAGCAGAAACAGGCAGGGCGGTAGTACCTATCCGTGCGAACTCACAAGACGTCCTACCACCAGTAATTACGCGAATTATAATTTTACGGGTTTGATTTTTATTATACGACGTTATTCCTTTACCGTGGAAGTCAATCGTGAGCATTTTTAAGTACGTCGTTTATTAGGAAAAATGGTACCTGCCTGCGGAATTCGAACACTGGTACAGTTGCATCGCTCGTTACAATGTACCTGGCATCCTATCATTTAGGCCACGTCGACTTAGAAGCGCTTTTGTGAAGTTTAATATTAAAAGAGTAATTTATTAAGATTAAACTGAAGGTTCTATTTATTGCATTTAATAGCTTTAGACGGCAAACGAGATTTCAAAAAGCAGAGCCGTAAATGATACCGAAATCCGTCCAATCCATCAAAAAACACAACCTGAATACTGCCACCTAAAATGTATTCCATTAATCCAAATTCTACGTAACGATCTAGAATGGAAGCAAACAATTATAAAACCTAAGTATTCGCAAGATTTAATTAAATACCGTCACAAGAATCTAGATCGAAACAGTATATAGAATAGTTCTTAACGGTAAGCAGCGGCTTGGCTATGTCCTTAGCATTGCTGACCTCTATGGGAGACGGTGACCATTCATCATCATGTGGGCTGTATGCTCGTCTGCATACAAGGAAATTAAAAAAAAACGAAATGAATCTTACTTAACAAATAATATTTCTTGAACAAATTCTACTCATTCATTATTAACTTACTTTATAAAATAAGCCACACATAAACACTTTTCAAAGTACATAACCCCACATTCATAGTACAAAGAGAATCTTTGTTTTATCAGAATCCGACTTTATCTATCCGATAATAATAACATTATGATGGATGAAGTCGAAAACAACATCAGTATAGTGAATCAACATCAATAAATAGGTACTGTGCGTACGTATCATGCGCAATTATGTAGACAAAATATTAGTGTCGATAATTTAAGCAGACACGAACAGTCTCGACTAACGAATGCTTCTGATGAATGGGAATTCAGCATTGAAAGCAATGTCTAATGAAATTGCGTAGGGGAATCATTTCTAGAGATGTTTCTTACTTTGATCATGGAATCGCTTATTTTACGAGCCACTGATTAACTTAACACCAAGGCTCGCGTACTTCAGCAACGCCAGGAGTGGATAAGCCGTTACTTAGAGAAACTGATAATCATTACCACTAACCACTAGTATCCTTTTCTCATTATCTATTATAATATTTTATATGCCTATACTTTTTTTTGTGCTTAAGTGGGTGGACGAGCTCATGGCCCACCTGGTGTTGAGTGGTTACCGGAGCCCATAGACATTTACAACGTAAATGCCGCCACCCACTTTGAGATAAGTTCTAAGGTCTGAGTATAGTTACAACGACTGCCCCGCCCTTCAAACCGAAACGCATTACTGCTTCACGGCAGAAATAGGCAGGCTGGTGGTACCTACCCGCGCGGACTCACAAGAGGTCCTACCACCAGTAATATTTACAGTTAAAAAAAAAAGTCATACATAATTCAATCATTCTACTAACGCTTGTTTGTGACTTGGTACAAGATACAGTTAGTTGGAGGCTCACTTAAACGCACTTATTTTTTATTTATTTTTATTGCTTAGATGGGTGGACGAGCTCACAGCCCACCTGGTGCTAAGTGGTTACTGGAGCCCATAGACATCTACAACGTAAATGCGCCACCCACCTTGAGATATAGTTTCTAAGGTCTCAGTATAGTTACAACGGCTACCCCGCCCTTCAAACCGAAACGCATTATTGCTTCACGACAGAAATAGGCAGGTTGGTGGTACCTACCCTCGCGGACTCACAAGAGGTTCTATCACCGGTAATATTTACAATTCAAAAAACAGGTCATACATAATTCAATCATTCTACTAACGCCTGTTTGTGACTTGGTACAAGATACAGTTGTAGGCTCACTTAAACGCACTTATTGTACATTAGACGTATGTTTGTACGTCAGAGTAACTGATCAGAGGGTCAGAACAATCATGCTTGTACGTAAACAGTTACTAAGAAACCTGCCGGTTAATAGGCCACCGCGAATTACTAACCAAAACAAATGACAAATTGTCCACTTCGATAAAGCGGCACGACACGAGAACCCTCTCATCGTGGCCGCCGGTAAGTACATTCCCGATCCTGCGGAAAGAATGGAAAGCAGTCGACGTTGCCCCAAACACGTCATTACGGATCCTCCCGATCCACTAACGGTGCTTTTAGGTACCTCGAGCACCGGTCACCGTTCTCGCCGAACCCGTCGCTGGCGACGAAGGGCTCGACGAGTAAATTAACCCTCAGACACAGCCCACTGAGTTTCTCGCCGGATCTACTCAGTGGGTCGCGTTTCCGATCCGGCGGTAGATTCTGCGAAGCACGGCTCTTGCTAGGGTTCGTGTTAGCAACGTCGTCAGGTTTGAGCCCTGTGAGCTCACCTACTAGTTAAGGTTACGCTGAAATAGCCTCTCAAGGCTATCATCAGCTTAGGCAGGAAAAACAATATGGAATTTATACGAAATAAAAATTAATTTCATTAGTATCTCTGTTGCTTTTTTTGTTCAGTTAATTAAATCTATACATGGCAAACGAAACAGGATACGGTCCATTTATTAATTTGCGTCATTCATTAATATTATCATTAATGGTGAAACACCGTTACCGGGCAAGGCAAAGCGGCGCTATTATCCTTGTTAGAAACGCAATACATACAAATAAATTTATTAAAACCTATCCATATCAAATGCTTACATTTAGGAATTGAAAAAAAAAAAAAATTTAAACCTATTTTTACAAGTAATCAAAGGCATGAAACTCTTGAGTTTGTACATGGTTTCATGTTTGTGTCCCGGATTTCCTCAGCCGCGTCGTAAAAAATGAATTAAGAGAGGACCGTAATAAAATAGTAACAATAATAAGAATGGCATATCTAACTCTCTCATAACTTAAATAATTTCATGTCCTTTACAAGACGTATCTTGAACATTACGAAAATCAAGGTCGACGGACGGCGCGGCGTTCCGAACATGAAATAAAAACATGATAAATATTCAAAAGGATAGGCGAGCCTGAGAATTGCTTGGGGCTGAGTGTGCGTGGAAATTATTTAAATGAAAATGAAGGTGTCCACTCACTTTGGGACGGCACACGAATTTCAAGATCGCCTCGACGGTGGATTAATTAACTAAATAACTGGCCCGGGGATCGATTACCGATCACAGAGAGAAAACTTTGAATTTTTTTTTTATTGCTCAATTTTTACTGGTGGTAGGACCTCTTGTGAGTCCACACGGGTAGGTACCACCGGCCTGCCTATTTCTGCCGTGAAGCAGTAATGCGTTTCGGTTTGAAGGGCGGGGAAGACGTTGTAACTATACTGAGACATTAGAACTTATATCTCAGAGGTGGGTGGCGGATTAACGTTGTATATGTCTATGGGCTTCAGCAACCACTTAACATCAGGTGGGCTGTGAGCTCACCCACCCATCTCAGCAATAAAAATAAATGTGAATGAGCGTACGCCCAATCTGATGCAAATTCTCACTAGTATTGTGTAACTATTTCATCCTTCAAATCGAAAGGCATGACCGCTTTGCATGATAAGGTAGAATGGTGGTCCCTACTCGTCCAGGCTTACGATACGCCCAAACAAATTATTACATGATGATATTCAGAGTTAAAATGTTCGAAAGCAAATTTTATTTTTGTCTACTGCACGACCGGAAAATAGATCATTTTACTGACCCCGTCCGAATACGAGAAGAGATTAGATATAAAACGTTTTACGAGGTAGGTACATATATCGCAATTTGAACACGTTCAGAATCGGCTGTAAAATTTTAGAGCCGTATTTCGTATTAACACTGTGTGCTATTCCAAAGTCAGAGTTATCTCTTACGGCATTTGACACTAGTCCAATTTTATTATTATATAATAATACGTATTTTTTTCAAACAACATCACAAAAAGGAATGAATTTTAAAAGTTTTTACATTGAATGTAAAAACCATTAAAAGTAACCGATTTTCCAGATGAAAATTCTCGTAGGAACTTCATGTATTATATTTATTTGTTATATTCATTTCTTCTGTTTTTCTTGGGACTTTTCTTCGAGAGACTTATTATTTTTTGAGATGAATTATTTTAATATGCTATTGTTCACCCAAAATCACTGATACGTATTATATCATATTCTAATTTTCATATTATAACAGAATGCAAGAAGAAAATATAAACCTTGGCTTAAAGGTCACGTTAGCAGCGCATAAAACCTTTTAAAAAAAAAAAGGGAAACTAGTTTTGAACAGTTTTGTATATGCCCATTTATATTTAGATCTTATCAAAAAAAATGGTCGCATAGATAAGATAATAGACTATATATAACCCAAAACTATATTCAAATGTTTAATGTTACAGAACGTCAATAAATAACCAGTTTTTTCGGATTTCCCACCTCAAAATAATTATAAATTTATTTGTGCAAAATGAATACATATTATATTATATTTAATGACGATGAAGGAAATACAATTATAGCTCCAGGAATACAGTCATTTCTAACTTGATGATTTTCGGTTTATTTATGGATTCTTGCTTAATAGTAGCGCAAATAGCCGCAAATATTTACGCACGATTCCAATTTTTCTAAATAATTATCATCAAGTTCCCATGCTAATGAATCAATATACATGATTAACAATGAATCAATATGCAAGGGTAACAACACCATTTACAAATTCGTAATTAAATCGTTCTGTTTTATGTAGTGTCTGCACTTCTTCTTCATACTGCCCTTTCTAAGTCATAGACACAACCAACTGAGTTTATCGCTGGATCTTCTCAGTGGGTCGCGATTTCGATCCAGCGGTAGATTCTGCTCTAGCTAGGGCTATTGTTGGCAAATTCTCTGTGGTTGAACTCGTGAGCTTACTTACCCATCCGCGCGAAGTTGCAATAGCCCCTTAGGCTGCTAGCGAATAGGAACGGAAAAAATGCCCTTATCCCGCTGTGTGGGGTCGGCGCAGGATGTCCTGCCTTTCCATTCATCCCTGTCGTACGTCATCTCCGCACTCACACACTTCTTTGCATTTTTTAACCTACCTATGCTGTTAGCCTTGAGAGGCTATATCAGCGTCACCCTAGCGTGTGGGTGAGCTCTCGAGGCTGAAACCAGGAGGTGTTGCTAGCACTGGCTCTAGCAAGAGCAGTGCTTCGCAGAATCTACCACCGGATCGGAAACGCGGCCCACTGAGAAGATCCGGCGAGAAACTCAGTGGGCTCTGTCTATGGGTTAGTCTTTCGCATGTCCTCTTCACACAGCTCATTCAAGTATTTTTAATGCGCCCCCTCGTCAGATCTCTTGTTGTGTCTACACCAATACTTCCAAATAGGGATACGTTTGGCTTTGGTGCTTCATCTAAGAAATGTATTTAGATTTCAATCTCATTTCACTATCTCTTTCAGTAGTATCCGCGTTGTGGTTTTCAAAACTCGTCTGCCCATCTAAAAAAGCTTATCCGCCGCCATTTTCGACCAACATGTTTACAATGTTCAATTAAATAATGACATTTGCAAGCCGCGACCACTCGTGTGCCTCACATTTCACATCACGCACATACTGCGAAGCTTAGAATTTATTTTTACAATTGACTAAAGTACTTAGTTTCGTTAAAACATTATTTACTAAGCCTCCAATATAATAAGTTCGGTTTCCACTGTTATTTTTAATTCGTCATGATTTACCGTAGTGCCTGGTCTTCCCCGTGTTTCATTCTTCGAGTCGATGTTTCCAAAGCAAAAGCAATTTAACAAGGAACGCACAATGCGTGCCCTTGTCATATTCTCCCCAAATGCGGCATTAATATTGTGAGACGTGTCCAACGCATTCGCACCAAGTCGGAGCTCGTATTAAAGAGAGCATTATTCTTAATATTTAAAGTTTCCTTCCTCTCCATGTTTAGTTTAGTTGCTAAATAAATAAATACTTTATTATTTATTACAGATTATTATTCAGGCTATTTTTAATTCAACGCAGCCACTATTTTAAGCGGAACGACTCCAAAGTTCTATTGATTTCTATCATCTAGAAACTAGTAGACAGACTTGGATCTACGAAAGATGTCGAAATTACGTTTAAAATGGACAATACCTTCTTTTGGGTCAGGAATAATGGTCATACATCCACCTATGCCTTGGGGCGATAGTCCTGGTGTCGAAACCAACTTATGTACCTACTGCCTTCACGAATACATTTTCCGACGTCCGTAACCACGAAGACTCGTCATTCTCCTGCCTTTCTCCAAGTCACCTGGGTTCAGCGCAACATGTTTTCTCCTTCCACACTCCTCCATCATATATCATTTCTTCGCTCACTCCCCTCTTGCACATATCGTCTTTCACGCAATCCATCCATTTATTCTTAGGTCTACCTCTTCCTCTAAAACCTTCGACATTCATAGTTAAAACTCTCTAAACAACCTCGTTGTCATTTGGTCTCATCGTATGTCAATACCATCCCAAACGGGCACTTCACAACATCTCTGCCACAGATGCCACTTTCAATACGATTAGTCTAACCGTAACCAAGAAGGCTGCAGACTCAGAAACCGAAACAGTAAAAACAACAAACACGAGAATTCAACGTATAATTAAAATGGAGTACTCATTTAAACCAAGTAGATTAACATCTAATAAAATCGATTTGAAACGATTTTTCTAATTTATTTATTGACTTAATTTAGGAATTCATCAAACTCAATCGTCATCCAATTTTTAAAAATGAATGAGGAATCATTTTTTTATACACGGGAACAGTCGTCAACAGTGGGAGTTTAACATTTTAATCAAATTTGATTGAAAGAAATGTGCCCTTAAGATTCCCGTAATCAAATAAAGTCTCCGAAAGCCTTACTTTAAAATATACTTAGCTAAATAAATTAAAATTGACGAGGGACTAGGGAGCATTTAAAGTGGGATATTGTCAGAGCTTCCAAAAGTTGGCATCGTAGTGAAGTACAGATGTTATAAAGAGAAAGAAGGAAAAGTTCAAAGAGCATTGAACTTTTCCCGTTTAATGCTCTCGAGTGATCAACTTTGTATTATTACTGATTGATATTAGAAATAAGATAGTGGAGGTTGAGGACAAATTCCTTGTGAATCCTATGACCATAAATTAATTCGTTATCAGAACATCTACATGCCTCCGTTTTGGAAGTCGATTTTATTCGAGGTTAAACCCCATAGTACGCCGTTCTCCACTATCTACACTAATTACAAGTTAAACATTTGTTATCTCACAAATACCTTCACGTTTTAATGAGAACGACAATTACTCGTGTTACACGAGTGTATCCAATTTAACCACTCTGAAATAAATTATATTTGTTTACAGCGAACATTGAGTCAGTTTTGTTGTAACCGATTAAGATTACTTAGGGAACGCTGTTCTTTGCAGACGTGTTGACGGTATTCGTTCGTTGCTCGAAACTAATTTAATTTTCTTCTAATTATTTCGAACTTGAAACTAGATAACTCTTTTTATTATTATGTTTTATTGCTTAGATGGATGGACGAGCTCACAGCCCACCTGGTGTTAAGTGGTTACTGGAGCCCATAGACATCCACAACGTAAATGCGCCACCCACCTCGAGATATAAGTACTAAGATCTCAGTATAGTTACAACGGCTACCCCACCCTTCGAACCGAAACGCATTACTGCTTCACGGCGGAAATAGGCAGGGCGGTGATACCTACCCGTGCGGACTCCCAAGAGGTCCTACCAGTGATTACGCAAGTTATAATTTTGCGGGTTTGATTTTTATTACACGATGTTATTCCTTCACCGTGGAAGTCAATCGTGAACATTTGTTGAAAATTATATTTGTTTACAGCGAACATTGAGTCAGTTTTGTTGTAACCGATTAAGATTACTTAGGGAACGCTGTTCTTTGCAGACGTGTTGACGGTATTCGTTCGTTTCTCGAATCTAATTTAATTTTCTTCTAATTATTTCGAACTTGAAACTAGATAACTCTTTTTATTATTATGTTTTATTGCTTAGATGGGTGGACGAGCTCACAGCCCACCTGGTGTTAAGTGGTCACTGGAGCCCAGAGACATCCACAACGTAAATGCGCCACCCACCTTGAGATATAGGTTCTAAGGTCTCAAGTATAGTTACAACGGCTGCCCCACCCTTCAAACCGAAACGCATTACTGCTTCACGGCAGAAATAGGCAGGGCGGTGGTACCTACCCGCGCCGACTCACAAGAGGTCCTACCACCAGTAAAGTAGCCTTTCGGCCTTGCAACTTTCGATGCTCATCAATAACCACATGATTTCAACTTAGTTACCTTTTAAACGAGCACAAAAGGCAGACCTGATTTGGCCATCTCAAGCTTTCAGGTATTTCAACTTCGTATTTTTCTTCTAATTGAATCAACAGGTCCAATTAAAGGAGAACAGTCGTTCCTAATATCTAGTTCTTACAATTTTAAGACTAGTCTAATGAAAGTTCTCATCAATTATGGATCAAGGAGGAAGGAGGAAAAAGTGCCATACAAGCTATTTTTGAGCCACAACGAGAAAGAGGCAACGATCTGACAAAATTTTGTTTTAGAGAAACAAACGAAATTGGATAAGATCCTCACATAGATGTACGTTTTAGACTTATTTGGTTTACGAACATAGTTAGCCTAAATCTTCACGAAACAAACTAGTCAATATCTCTATATATAAAAATGAATTGCTGTTCGTTAGTCTCGCTAAAACTCGAGAAGGGCTCGACCGATTTGGCTAATTTTGGTCTTGAATTATTTGTGGAAGTCCAGGGAAGGCTTAAAAGATGAGAAACTATAAAAAAGCTCGGAATTATATAAAAACAAACAATTTTGTTTTTCCTTTGATGTTTCTTTTATTTATCGATTGAGGCACTACGAAGTCTGCCGGGTCAGCTAGTCATCATCAAATAAATATAGCCACTTCGTGTCTTTCATTAATCGAAGTACGGAATCGTTAGATGCTTATTAGGCTACACGCCCAATGTAAATAATCATGTCTTAGCTCAATTCTGGTTTAGGTATTAATACTATTTGAAATTGTAGGGGTAGGCTAAGCGCATGACTTCACGAAATTATGAACAGGTAAATATAGTGAAAATACCGACCATATTTGATGCCATGTCCAATTTTATTATCAATGGACCACGATACGGACCATTTAACACCTTAGGAGTTCGAGGATGGGCACATGTTACTATTTTCAGATAAATAAATGGTATTTTCCTTATATTTCTCGGTTACTTTTTCAGATACAAAATTGTGAATGAGATGAATTTGAGTTGGATACAGTCCCTTTCCCTTACGGTCTTCCGGAACAAATAAGTCTTAAAATAGATAAAGCAGAAAAAAAATCATGCAAAAGTTCTTAATGATTTTTTTTTAAATAAGTTAAGAGTTTATTTTTGTACTTAATCATCGCTGTTCGATCGTATAATTATTATACAGCCCAATAAAATTTCGAACATCAAAGGAATCAGTTCGTCTTATAATATCGCATAATTTCTCGATTATCTTCAAAGAGAATTTCAAAGCTTCACTTTCAAAGAGAATTCCACTTATGTTTATTGTTGACTTTGAAAATTTTAAAACTATTATAAAAAAATCGAGAGTGGCAAAGGAGGTTGGGGGTTAGAGGAGCACCAGAGATCACACTCTTCAATTGTCACATCCCGTCTTCACATTCTTCAATTGTCTCAAATGTCAAGACTTTAATGCTATAAAGCGGTTTGTAGTATAAATACTTGTGTATGTACCGATATGCGTAAAATGTTACCGGTCACCGTTCTCGTCGAACCCGTCGCTTGCGATGAAGGGCTCGACGAGTAAATAAACCCTCACACACAGCCCACTGAGTTTCTCGCCGGATCTTCTCAGTGGGTCGTGTTTCCGATCCGGTAGTAGAT
The DNA here is from genome assembly GCF_030269925.1 of Bombyx mori. NCBI lineage: Eukaryota > Metazoa > Arthropoda > Insecta > Lepidoptera > Bombycidae > Bombyx > Bombyx mori. The sequence continues at coordinate 15,917,439 of NC_085111.1, forward strand.
TCTGCGAAGCACGGCTCTTGCTAGGGTTCGTGTTAGCAACGTCGTCAGGTTTGAGTCCCGTGAGCTCACCTACTAGTTAAGGTTACGCTGGAATAGCCTCTCAAGGCTAAAAGCTTAGGTAGGAAAAAAAAAAAGCGTAAAATGTTCGTTTATATTGTTAATGAACGTCAGAAGTATGAAGATGTGTATGACACAATTTCGAACACACATTAAATCTTGATAATTTACTAGATTATAGTATTTTCTTCATTTCTGATGAATCGTAGACCTTTAACCTTTAACCTCGCGTTTTTATTGTCATTGTGTTATTCAGAATTTCATTAATAATATATTTTTTTAAATAAGAAATGACTTCTATATTAAACGAATAGCAAAGTAAATTGTTACAAAAAACATAAAAAATCCAAATCTGTTTAACAATAAACAAAGAATTTTGATATAACAAAACAATGAAAAAAATCCGAATTACGATCGTATTACCTGTTTTTTGAAGTTGTTTAAAAAAGTCGAACACATTATAATATTATTTTCCGATAAAATTAATTATAAATTATAATTAGCAAACGCGATCTATTTCCATGTTGCGTGGGCGTTTTTAATGGGAACATATTTGTATAAACGCACATTTTGGCACCTTATATGTATTTAATAATTGGACTGTTTAAAAAACAATACTACGAACAAATCTTACCCTTATTGTAGAGAGCCGTTATTCCAATTATCTGAAAGAAATAAATAAATATTATTTTTTTATTCTTATAATTATATAGATTGAGCATAAAAAACACTATTTGTAGCTTTCTAACAAAAACTCCTTGATAATGTCCGTCCACCTGGTTGGTAATCTTTCTCGACTTCTCTTTCCTTCCACGTGACCTACAACTATTAATTTTTCCAAGTTCTCAGGATTTTGTCGGGCCACGTGTCCGAAGTACTTGAGGAGACGCTGCATACAGATTGTAGATAGACAGACGGGTCTTGACGTTTAGCTCCTCGAGAATTGACACATTTGTTCAACATTATCAAGGAGGCCACAAACACCAGCGTCCCGGGCGCCATTAAGCAGGCCGAATGCAGGCAACATTGGAGGAAGCTGGTGCAAAAGCTGGACCAAGGTGGTCACGACCCTCAGTAATGAGGAAACGACAAAGAAGAAGAAGAAGAAGAAGAAGAACAAAAACTAAAACTTATTCACAGCATTTTCTTCGGCTTTCGCGAGTCGTTCATATAACTAAAACTAGTTTTACGGTTTAATTTTACGTTTTATATTATCGTAATAACCGTTGGAAAGGCGGTTGGCGCTATATTAATTTAATGGCACGTCTGAAGGTTGCGTTAGAATATTACCTCGACTGGTAGAATAAGGTAATGAAATGCATTATGCAGCGCTGTATAGCTGATGCCACGAACTATATTGGCCGTTATGATCATGTTTTTAGCGGAGACGACAAGCTGTAGAAAACTACTGTTAGTACTGGTGGTAGGACCTCTTGTGAGTCCGCACGGGTAGGTACCACCACCCTGCCTATTTCTGCCGTGAAGCAGTAATGCGTTTCGGTTTGAAGGGTGGGGCAGCCGTTGTAACTATAATTGAGACCTTAGAACTTATATCTCAAGGTGGGTGGCGCATTTACGTTGTAGATGTCTATGGGCTCCAGTAACCACTTAACACCAGGTGGGCTGTGAGCTCGCCCACTCATCTAAGCCATAAAAAAAAAACTTTTTTTTAAATATTAAAAAAAAAAAATTATTCATAGTAGTGTAGATTATTATTACGCATCATCTGGCCTCTATATAGGACTGTAACCGTTTTGTTGACGAACGCAATAAATAAATAAAAAATACCATTTTATCTTTGAACGCAGATACGTAGAAATAAATCAACATTAGGGTTATCATAACTTTATGCGCGAACACGAAAATCGTTTCAACGAATCATATACAAACATACGAACTAGTTAAAAGTTCGTCGGAATCCGAAACAGTACAGTTCTCGTGTTGGCTACAATATACTCTCGCTAAATCGATATTCTACCTAAGATTTCGAGATTGTTAACAGGCTATGATCACTAAGCATTTCAAGTCGTCTGGTGTAGTGGTAAGTGACATGGTCACTACACAAGGGAGTCGCGGGTTCGAATCCCGCCAAGGGAGGATATTTGTATGATAAATATAAATGTATTTTCCAGGGTTATGGATGTATCTTAAATATATGTATGTTTATAATAAAAAATCTTATATTTATTTCCGTTATCTGGTACCTGTAACACAAGTTCTTTACGAACTTACCACGGGAACAGTTAACGTGGCGTGATTGTTAAAAAAAAAAGTCCCGGTTGTTAGAGTTTACTCCTTAAGAATAAAATAAATTTTAAGCCTTACAATACGAAAAGTTGATGGGCAGTAAAATAGAGTGTCGACAAAAAAAGCGTTACCTACGTTTTTCATTCAAATAGAATAAGACTTTAACAAGCTTCATTTAAATATCAAATTATATTCAAATGTCACGAACCATCTAGTGTCTTATTTAGTCATATGTCTGTAGGTACTTGAAAATTCTATTAATACGCTTTTATTAACTTCAGACATATGTATGTATGTAGGTAGGTATGTTTGTAACGATTTGAACATGATTTTGACCTCCTTCAAAACGTCGGATTAACTCGAAATTTGGTATACTTATTAAGGACCGATGACAATTCAATAGTAAAAAAAAATTGAAAAAAAAATTAAAAAAATTGAATATAAACTAAAAAATGAAAAATAAATTTTGTAAAAATAGTTTACAAAAACTAACAAAATACGCTCTTATAGAAAATCCAACTAAAAATAGAAAATAAATTTGAATCAAAAATAGTGAAAGAAAAAATGATTTTATTGTAAAAAAGCGTGGCTAGCAGCTAGGCTTTCTAGAATCTACCACCAGATTCAACCCGCTGAGAAGATCCGGCGAGAAACTCAGTGGGTTGGTATTTTCATGGTAATATCGTTAAACAAAAACGTTATTTTTAAAAGGATTCACATTGAAACGTATTCTTTTTCGGAATTCGTTATGAAAACACGACTGCTCTCTTCACTACTAAGGTTTCAGTCGTAAAAACTTCCGAGATTGTGATTAACTTTTCCGAATAATTTCGGTTCGGTAACAAAAAACACAACGTGCTTTATCAAACAGTTGGTTTTTTACGTCGCCGGTATACTAAAAACATTTTTATTTTACAACAACAAAATTGTTTACTGTTTGATCACGTGCCACTATTAATTTAGATTTTTACCTGCCTCGAAAATAAAGATGATAAACTCAAGTCGAGAGTTTGTATCGGGGTTCGTTACGTCGCTTCACCGATTCTGTATAGTTATATGAGTTTTTTGCTCGATAGATATCTATTTTGTTTGGTTAAGATTCTGACATTTGGGTACCTACAGCTGTATTTGTAAATTAATCCGTCTAATTGTTAAAACGTAGAGCAAAAAATGTTAGTTGTCAGTGATCAATCGTCCGTGTAAGCGCAGCGTTGGGCGTCCCCCTGCCCGTTGGACCGATGACTTGCGGCGATATGCTGGGAGAGATTGGATACGGAAGGCGGAGAGGATCGTTCATTGTGGCGGACTATGGGAGAGGCCTACATCCAGCAGTGGAGAGATACAGGCTGATGATGAATCGTCCGTGGAATCGGTATCTTAAGGTTTCACGTAGTTACGTAATTCCTAATCGATTTTATTTCGCATAGACATACGAGCTCTTCCACAATATGATGTTCCGCTGTTATCTAAGCCTATAGACTCAACACTACGCCATAGATCCTATCGCTTTGCTATATGATTTCGAAGTCTCTATTCTTTTGTATTAAAATAGCTGTCGTGATACCCTTTAAACAGTAATTCTTGATTGGGATTTCTTTTTTTCAATTGCTTAGATGGGTGGATGAGCTCACAACCCACCTGGTGTTAAGTGGTTACTGGAGCCTATAGGCATCTACGACGTAAATGCGCCACCCACCTTCAGATATGGGTTCTAAGGTCTCAGTATAGCTACAACGGCTGCCCTACCCTACAAACCGAAACGCATTACTGCTTCAAGGCAGAAATAGGCAGGGTGGTGGTACCTACCCGCGCGGACTCACAAGTGGTCCTACCACCAAATTATAATTTTGCGGGTTTGATTTTTATTCTTCTTCTTCTTCCAGTGCCTCTTCAATCCTGAAGGTATTGCCTCCGTCGAACAGCTGTTCCGGCTGGCTGCAGATAAAAACGAATATAGAAAGCTAACGGCCAACCTTCAGGATTGATTTTTATTACACGATGTTATTCCTTCACCGTGGAAGTCAATCGTGAACATATATTGAGTACCTACGTATTTCATTAGAAAAATTTGTACCCGCCATGAATTCGAACACCGGTGCATCGCTCAACACGAATGCACCGGACGTCTTTATCCTTTAGGCCACGACGACTTGCAACATAAAAAACACGAAACACAATTAACCACAGACCTAATGAAAACCACGTAATTGAGTTCTAATTTATTTGGAAGTTATGTTCCTTGCCTACATCTATATATTAACACGTGAAGGAAAAACTTTGTATCCCTTTTTACGAAAATTGCGCGGACGGAGGAGTATGAAATTTCCCACACTTACAGAGAATATAGAGAAGGAGTGCACAATGATATTTTTTTTTAAATTATGGCTAAAAAATACATTAAATCAATAAAAAACCATTACACACACTATAATGTATTTGACGCACACACTTTTGTTTTGTTCTTGACATCTGTTGTCAAATTGAGAATAGATTAAATATTGTTTATCTTTATTAATATTTTTCTATAGTGTAGTCTTGGCGAAATTTGTGATTATAGAAATATAAAGGTCTTTGAAAATAGAATCTTAATATATAGTGTACAAACTTATAATTTCAATTAATTATAGTCGAATTTCGACTACCGGGCGACCGCTAGTCACAGTAATAGTATGTATATACTACGTATAAATTTAACAGCTCCTAATACTGAAATCATACACTAAAAGTACATAGGCACCTAACAGTACACAAGTACAGCGGCAACCGCTCGTTATTAGATTTCCTTTACATCAATACCGAAAAGGAAGCTTTTACCGGAGAAAACCAATAAGCGACCTCTCGTCCTTAATATTACTTACTACAACCGAAAGCTTAGGTACACACAAGGGCAACTTTCTCTGTACAAATATCTGTTTTGCTTTTTAAATTGTTCAGTGTATTGGCGACCAAATTACCAATGTGGAGTATGTTTACGAAGGCCAGTTAGGAAGATGACATTACTCAGAGTTTACAAAGCAGTTTCTTAAATGTCAATCTCATTTTCCGCTTCGCTTGCTATTATGTACTTATAGACCTCAAAGAGGACAGAATCCGGTCACCGTCCTCGTCGAACACGTCGCTTGTGACTAAGGGCTCGACGAGCGAATTAACCCACAGACCCAGCCCACTGAGTTTCTCGCCGGATCTTCTCAGTGGGTCGCGTTTCCGATCCGGTGGTAGATTCTGCGAAGCACTGCTCTTGCTAGGGTCAGTATTAGCAACTCTCTGTTTTGAGCCCCGTGTGCTCACCTACACATGCTAGGGTAAGCTGACATAGCCTCTCAAGGCTATCAGCATAGGTAGGGAAAAAAAAGAGGACAGAATAGTGGTCCTACACTATGAAATGTATACCGCAGAACAGCGGATGGACTTACGAACTTTTTGCATTAAAAGGTAACTTAACAGAAGTGAATTAAGCGTTTCCTAATGAGTAGCAGAAAGTTTGGCGTGTAAGTCGAAATGTAATTATGAAGGCTGTTTCATTTCAACTATTGGGGCGTGAATCAAAACACAGTAGAACGTGTATTTAAGACTTTTATTGGGTTTAATTACATATAGTTAAAGAAACCAGATTTCTACGTATACAGCACAGGAATCCGGCAAAGTGGAAGGAAAGAAGCATAGGGGGCGTAGTCCCATGCGCTGGTCCGATCAAATTAAGCGTCGTAAAAATTAAGCGGAATCCAGCGTCAATGTCGCTGTCCACTGCGCGGAGGACAGGAGTGAATGGAGGATCATAGTCCTAACAAAAGTGCTCCGTAAGGGTCACGACCCTCAGCACTGAGGAATACGACGCACGGAGGAGGAGCACAGGAATCATACGAGCCGGTGACGGCGTGCGACTAACTTATGCTGTAATCAGTTTCAACCAAACAACACTATGCCAGCACGGCTCATGATCTTCGCCTATCTTAACATCAATGTATCTGCAATACAGACTAGATAAAGCTTGCTGCTGTGCTTGACAGTGATAAAATTGTTTCAATACTTCTAATTAAGTGATTCAGCAATTAGGCTGTGTTAGGACGATCGGTTAAAGTCGGTCCTCAAAATAAACATAATTAAACCCATGAAGAATTTACGGATGCTGATTTTTTTATAAACTTGACTATGTAGCCTCGCGTTAATATAAAATATGCGAAAAAACTTGTTCTTTTTTTTAATGCTTAGATGGGTGGACGACCTCACAGCCCACCTGGTGTTAAGTGGTTACTGGAGCCCATAGACATCCATAATGTAATGCGCCACCCACCTTGAGATAAAAGTTCTAAGGTCTCAAGTTTAGTTACAACGGCTGCCCCGCCCTTCAAAACCGAAACGCATTACTGCTTCACGGCAGAAATAGGCGGTGGTGGTGGTACCCATCCGCGCGGACTCACAAGAGGTCCTACCACCAGTAAATGTTCCCATGTTTCATAAAAAATTTAACAAGAGACATGATCGAGAAGCACTACTACTCATTACAGAGGTTTGTTGAGTCGTTAACAATGATCCTCTTCACACAGTTTTGAGGTTTCATTAAAACACCGTTTTCGTGTGCACGGTCGCTAAAATCGCGTGTAAAATTACTATCATGTTCGAAGTGATAAAAACGTGGAATTAAAAAATGGTTATTCTATCCTTAAATGGTTTTTACTGTCCTAAATGAGCATGTGCTGAAGGCCCACTTAGACTGGGAAGCTCATAGGCAAGATAAAGTTCATAGGTAATTCTAAAGAGCATATCTTGCTTGCACAGAGTTTTCTGCATATATCTATTAATGACGCGTACGTAAAGCAGAGCCCTGAAACTGCAATACTTTAAGACAAATATTTTTTTTTGTATGGAAACTAGCGACATCTTGTAGCGAATGCCCTTAAGCTTATATGTTAAACACAGAAAATAAAAAGTAAAAAATCATATGAGTCTATTTACTATAAACAAATTGATAAAATTTTATCAATTTGTGGTTACTGATAATTTTCAAAATCCTTCATTGAAAATAAAATATAGGATAGGTAATATGTTACTGCCATCTACAGGAGCGATGACAAACGAATCGAAGCGAAGCCATCTACTGGCCGATGCCCGTAAACATTTTTGTTGAGTGCTTGGGTTGCTTATCCATAACTAATTTAAGTGCATCATCGATGACGTAAAGTACACCAGAAATGACGGCAATAATACAATGAAAATAAAAAATGCAATATTAAACCGTAAAAATATTTTTAAATTATGTCTACCTCTCGCGAATGCCGAAATGCATGAGATAGCGTTTAGTATTACCTACACGTGCGGCCGCACAATAGAACCTACTACAATTTATGCAAATTTTTAAATTGAATTTATTCAATATTTACTACTCGTATATTAAGATGACATGTATTATGGTTTAATTACATCTACATATTTTCAAAATTACATCTATTTTCATTTCTAAGTTTGGTAGTCTTTGTAGCTTGATACGATTACAATTTTACAATTTAGGTAACATTTTATAGGATGTGTCTTCAACAAGTCAATCCAAGGTCCAATATTTTTATTTCAAACCTAATCCTGACAACACCTCCTTTTGATAATCTTACTTGAATAAAATATATCTGAATGACAAAAATGTTTGCATCACATTACGTTTTTATCCCTATGAATTAATTCAGTACAGAAATAGGCTCCCATTTCAAATGTATTATTTAGGACGGAAAAAATACAGAGATATTTCTGTACAAAGAAAGAGCTGAGTACTGATCCTCTGTCGATGTCTTTGAAAGGTTTGAAATTTTTATACTTTATCTTGTCTATTTATACCGTAAAGCAATCGGGTTTCAGAAGAGCAAAACAGTATTAGAAATCAAGAGATATTATTAATGGTGCTTGTTTTTTTTCGTTATTGTGCTGTCTTGTTCTATAGTTGTAATGAGCATTGGGTACTTAGCACATTTCTCCTGATTAATTGTGCGCGCATGGCTTATGTTACAAGCAATATATTTTTAATTGTTAGTTATTGTGTATCTTTTCTTTTTTAGCTTGTAATATGTATTGTGTGCCTGATAAATAAATAATTAAATATATAAATAAATACCGAATATTTCGTGCAACATACACTTTCCTTCTACTTCTGCCATATAGTTTTTTTCTTTTCATTTCATTTACTTCAGATTTTACATCCATATTATGTTCATACACATTTCATATAGTATACCGGAATTATAATATAAATAAAATGTCTAGCAAAAAAGTATATAATAATGTCTCTTTGTTTAGTTTCAATTATGTTTTTTCCTCTCTTAAGTCTTCTTCTTCTTCTTCTTCTCCATCGCTCCCTCATTGCTGAGGATCGTGACTCCGTTTTAGCTTGTCGACTGTCAGCCTCCATCGGTTCCGGTCAGTTGCCTGGTGTAGTGCAGCGCTAAGTGGTCCGCTGGTATGCTCGGAGATCTGGTCGGACCAACGTTTGGGGCTCCGGCCTTTAGGACGCTTTCCTTCTACTTTCCCAGTGACCATCAGACGTTCCAAGTTGTCTACACCTCTGCGGGCAACGTGGCCAAAGTAGCGCATTATGCGTTGCAGACAGGTGGCAGACAGGCGTTGAGCGTTCTCCATTTTAAGCTGATGTAGGACCGAGATGTTCGTGCGGTGGGCTGTCTATGGAATCCTTAATTTTAAGTCTATTGTCATTATAAATCAATGTAATTTAAATTGAGAAAATACGTTAAGTCTGCCGTCCAATCCATCAATTTACGGTATTTCATTTTTGCTCATCTCGTAATACCTCTTAAATACGAAGCGCATTCTTTCATTCCCTTGGAATATTCAAATAACACATTTTATATTTTCGGTTCAGCTATTTTAAAACGGCCGACATCTAACAGGTGGGGAATTCATTAGACAATTCATCATTTTATAGGTACACCAATAGAGCGATTTCATCTTTCGTTTATAAATTAGTTTTTTTTCTTTCTTTTTATTGCTTAGATGGGTGGACGAGCTCACAGCCCACCTGGTGTTAAGTGTTTACTGGAAGCCATAGACATCTACAACGTAAACGCGCCACACACCTTGAGATATAAGTTCTAAGGTCTCAAGTATAGTTACAACGGCTGCCCCACGCTTCAAACCGAAACGCATTACTGCTTCACGGCAGAAATAGGCAGGGTGGTGGTGTCCACCCGCGCGGACTCACAAGAGGTCCTACCACCAGTAAAATGGCCGTGCCGTCGATAGTATTAAATTACCACATCCAGCATCACATTTATCAGCTGCCGAACTTCATGGAAAATATAGCGTGTGCTAGGTACCGCAATACATTTGAACAAGCGCTATCCTGCCCTTTAATCCGGATCGCTTGATGACTTTAGGGCTAACGATTTACAAACAGTTACAAGTCGTAATTCACGATCCATAAGTTAATACGTAGACAGAGAACATAAATTAAAAGGCGAAGCAAATGTCTGTTGTTTTATGAATATGGTTATATCCGGCGCCGAACGTGATGCGGTCCGGACAATGACGTATCTTTTATAGCTACAACATTTGTAATTCAAATGCAATAGTAGCTATGTTTACACAAACAGAGTAACGTTCATTTGAGTATTTACGATCGAGATAAGAGATACGCAATTGAAAAAATGCACTCACAAGAAACATATGAGCCCACGATACTCATTTACGTCATGGATATTGAATGAACGTGGTGATATATTTTTTATTTATTGCTCATATAGGTCACCTGACACCTACCACGTAAATGCGCCACCCACCTTGAGATATAAGTTCTAAGGTCTCAGTATAGTTACAACGGCTGCCCCATCCTTTACACCGAAACGCATTACTGCTTCACGGCAGAAATAGGCAGGGCGGTGGTACTTACCCGTGCGGACTCACAAGAGGTCCTACCACCAGTAATCACGCAAATTATAGTTTTGTGCCACAAATAAATCATCATCTCAGCCTTATTTATAGCCGTGCATTGCTGAACATAGACCTATCCAATCGATCTCCAGTGCTGCAGGTGCCTTGTCGCCTGCATATTTTACGATCCTTAAAACTTCTAAAAATTGGGAAGGTAAAAATAAATCTGCCGGCGGCGCTAAATCTGCGGTTGGATTTAATTCAATTTGGATTTGGATTTGGAAATCATAGAAAGAAAAAAAAAACAGTTAGATACTGATTTTAAATCTAAGGCAGATGAGAATGTTTAGTAGTTACCAAACCAGAAATTTCCCATTTTCACAGATAGCAGCCGATACAGACTTAGTTATCGATCAAATCACCGACCCGTTCAGGTCTGAGAAAACAACGTCATACGCCTAGAGGAGCATCGTAAGCCATTTCTATTTGCTCTACTGTTTCACTATATAAACTGCGATAGTTTAATGACGTCGTGATGACGTTACATTATTTTATGACCCGGGGGCCTCCGCTCACGATAATCTATCTCTATATATAAAAATGAATTGCTGTTCGTTAGTCTCGCTAAAACTCGAGAACGGCTGGACCGATTTGGCTAATTTTGATCTTGAATGATTTGTGGAAGTCCAGAGAAGGTTTAAAAGGTTTAAAATAAATATGAAAATGCTCGGAATTAAATAAAAATAACAATTTTGTTTTTCCTTTGATGTCCCCCCCCATCGGACGGATTCCTTTTGTTTGTTTTAAGTTTATTTTATTTTATTTATCGATTGAGGCACTGCGAAGTCTGCCGGGTCAGCTAGTATGACAATAAAAAGTCGGGTTTATTGATATCGATGTGAATCGATTCGGACTACCAGCTTTTTCGTTTTTTATAGGTACCCTATTAAGTACCCAACCTGTCATAATATGTTCACGAGTGACTCAGTGAAAACCAGGAGATTATATCGTGCTGTTTCGTTTCCGTTTAGAAATTGGATTTCAGCTTCATGGCCGTCGAGGGCCAGACCGATACTAACAAAGCTCTTGAAAATAGAGGGAAGCTAGGTAGTCAAAGGTAATCAAAAATTGAGAAAAAAAAAACGTGTGACAGCTGACACTTTATTTTAATTCCGTTTCTGACATACAATTTTTGTTTTTTATTACTAAATACATTAGGCAACGGATCGTAACGTAACAACAAAAGAAAGATCAGCAGATACGAACACAGTAATTATATTATCTAATACTGTAACAATATTGATTTACGAAGCTCTCGAAAGCTCGAGTTCGTTTATACAACTTTTAAAACCAAGTACTTATGTCTAGATATTATTCTGTAGGTCCTTGTCTGCGTTAAAGAACTTTGTTAATTACTTCAGTTTGTATAATTGGCGATATCTTTATCATCTATTTATAGTAGATATTTTTAGGTCACACGTAAAATATTCAAATTCAATGTTAAAAAAATAAACAATTATTCCTTGAATTTTATTGAACATCCACCGTTCAAAAAAAAAAAAAAACTATAATAACGATGTTAATTTACAAAAATCTCACTTTCTAATTACAATTACAATAAAACTTTAATATACTAAAACATAACAAACAAATCGAAAATATTATTATCAATTTTTTTTATTGCCCTTGTAGGCAGACGAGCATACGGCCCACCTATGGTGAGTGGTTACCGTCGCCCATGGACTTCAGCAATGCCAGGGGCAGAGCCAAGCCGCTGTCTACCGCTTAATGCTCTCCACAAGCCTCGTTTGAAGAAGGACATGTCATAGCGCTCGGGAAACACCGTGCTCCCCCCTCCCCCCTCATTTCATAGCCCGATGGTACGTGGCAAAAAATACCTCTGGAAACGCACTGTGGATGACCGCAGTGGCTCCAGGTAGTACGGATATTACGGATAATACGTACGTAGTACGGATTTAAGTAGTAATAGTAGTAGTAATAGTATTTAAGCCCAATAATTTTGAAATTTTAGTCGTGGGTAGATTGTTAAAAAAATGAAGGGAACAGACGCTGAAGCCCTGCGATTCCGATCCGATGACAGATGCAGCCGGCCTTCAGATATTAAGGTTTTCGTGAGTTTCCACGGTAGGTGTTAGTAAACAGACCCCCCCCCCCTTGCCTCATATACTACTATGCCTATATACTCGGACGCAGGTTGTTGAGCGACTGGGGGGTTTTGTCGGTTCAACTCCGAAATGGTCCTCTACCAACTCCAATGCTTAGGCGAAAGTGCGGCGGTTTTCGCCTGACCAAAAAAATCTCTAGATACTTTGTATCTCGGCCGGATACCGAAGTTTGACAAACGGACAAAACCGAGTACGAGGGTCTATCTTCGCATTTTCTATAGACGGTGACGACCTAATACTACCCACCTACAAAATTTACATATTAGATTTAAACATCCAACATAACAGAAGAGATATCACTTTTTTTAGTTTTTAACAAACAAAACTAATGGATTGTGGTAATAAAAATGAAGCATTAACTGAACATATTCTATTACCATAGTTACGTAAAAAAACTATCCCACAGCAACGGTGCATTTTTCGAGATAAAGCAACGTGAATTGCTCTATGAAGAATCTACGACCTGCCAAGCAAATGGGACCCGTTGCAATTTCATGGTAAATCAAATCTTAACCTTAGTTTGTTTTCGGTATTTACGAAGAAGCTCTTTATATTTTTGGTATAAAAGTATATAATATAAACCTAATACATGAATTAAATAATTCCATAACTGAAAAAGAAAATGCCGTCTGAATCGGTTAAGCCTTTTCAGCGGTAACGCTGGTCAAACAAACAGATAACTAAAATTAAATCAATACGGTTTTTTGTTTTGCTTTAATGAAGTGCAAAGATGAGCTAACAAAGAACCATTTTGAAATCACATACAGACACTTTTCGTTTTTTTTTAAAGGGATTTTATGGAGTGGTAACGGAGACCTTTAAGTCATGTCTTATTTTAATTTATATTCATATTTTTATGAAATATGATATTATGGAGTGAAATGAAATGAAGATGATTAATTTGAGACATTAATCAACTGGGATGAAATTAAATGAAATGAAATGAGATGTTATGGGATGAAATGTAATCTCAGTAAAATGGTGGTCATTTACTAAGATTTTTCAGTGGACTTTTTGGAGGATCCCGAGAAGTTACGTCCAGCGGCTTTGTTTCATTTTCCCACATTTGTGCACTTTCACAGATGTTAAACAGTTAATAAACCACCATTATTACACATTTAAACCCGAAGAAACACTAAATAGACAAAATAAAACAAATCACACAACTTCACTCCTCGCGTTCCCGCCAAAAAGTCCACTTTTAGTTTTATTTGTGAATAAGAATTAGGCTAGCGACTGAAGTTTCATTTGAACGTATGTACATGTGTTATAATGTGAGAATACTTATAGTCACTGAGACGAATCGCTTAGAAAAGTTTGACGTCGTTGCGAGCAAGCGCACGTAGTTTCTTTTTTCTTTATTGTTTCTTTAAAATGGTTAATTCATTAAAGTATTTTTTTCCCTATCAACAACGAACACCAATAATTGACATCATCAAAATGAATAAGAGGAGCATAGTGGAGTGGGTAAACGAAGAAAATTTTGGGTATACCGTACCGTAGTAAATGTTAAATCACGACACAAATGAGCCGGTAGCTGAAACCAAGTGTGTTATATGTATTAACGGTCAAAGTTATGATCTTATGGATGTCAGCTGCAATCTAAATCGCAAAGAGCTGATGAGCGACAGGAGCCATTCATGATCAGATGGGCTGTCGGCTCCTGCCTGTTGGGAACAACTCAGTTGTGTTGCAGTTTTATTTATTTATTTATCAGGTATATACATCAGTACTACCATCTATCTTCACTACATAGTATAAAACAAAGTCGCTTTCTCTGTCCCTATCACACTATGTATGCTTAAATCTTTAAAACTACGCAACGGATTTTGATGCGATTTTTTTTAATATATAGAGTGATTGAAGAGGCATGTTTATGTGTATAATAACATCCATTAAATAGTAGAGAAATCAATAATAAATTACAGTTTCCGAAGCGAAATGAGGGCGAGTCGCTAGTATAGAATAAATTAATCCTTTTACACGTCGTATATTATGCCTAAAGACAAAAGTCTTCAACGCTTGCGTACTGCCGGTCATGACATATGGCGCTGAAACGTGGACATTGATCGTAGGTCTGGTCCGTAAGTTCAAAGTCGCTCAGCGTGCTATGGAAAGGGGTATGCTCGGAGTTTCTTTGATGGATCGAGTCAGAAATTATGAAATCCGTCAAAGAACCAAAGTAACCGACATAGCCCTAAAGATTAGCAAGCTGAAGTGGCAATGGGCCGGACATATCTACGTGTCGCAGAACCGATGGCCGATGGAGCAGACGTGTTCCGGACTGGAGACCGCGTACCGGTAAGCGCAGCGTTGGGCGTCTCCCTGCCCGTTAGACCGATGACTTGCGGCGATATGCTGGGAGAGATTGGATGCGGAAGGCGGAGGATCGTTCGTTGTGGCGGACTATGGGAGAGGCCTACATCCAGTAGTGGAGAGATACAGGCTGATGATGATATTATGCGAACAGTAGGTAGTTAATATTTTTCGAGGAGTCTCATGCTTATGTTTGTGGTTGAGAAAGCATTTTTTTCTACCTAATCACTGGTAGCTAAAGGGGCTATTCCAGCTACGCTCGGAGGGGAAAGAAAGTGTAATTGTCACTACGCATGCGTAACGAATTTCAAAACATTTTTAACACTATCAACCGTGAATTCTACACAACTCGTACTACTAAAAAATATTTTAGAAAAAAGGAACACGTATTTGTACCCTAACTAGGAACCCTACTCATTGATATTTACAAGTTATTACCACTAATCGTACGTGTCAACACCTGCCTTTAACAACCTAAATTGGTTGAACAAATCTGTTATGAAACAGCCGAGAACTTGAAAAACGTAAAAAAGCCATAGATAACATAAACGCAGAACAAAGAGGCCCTTTAAATTACATTAGTACGTACAAAAATAGTATTTAATCATTTTTATGCGTATTTAACACAAGTATTTTTTACGATATAATTAACTACCTACTCTAACGGGAACAATGCGAGCATTTGTAATCTGAGTGTTATCAGATCACACGCGTGTCACACGCGACCGTGTTTTTTATATCATTTATATTTCATGTCGTATTTAGTTACTGGGTCTGGTTTTTTTAGAAACGATTTAGATAAATTTTCATAATGTTGTTAGTATTTTAATTCAGCATTATGTGACTTAAAATTTAAATATCGGTGCTTATTTTAATTTTTTTTTATATTTTATTGGAAAAATTGGTACCGGCTTGTGGGATTCGAACACTGGCGCAATCACATCGTTTGTTACTTACGCACCGGGCGTCTTAACCTTTAGGTCACGACGACTTCAGTGAAGTCAGTCACCTAGGGTTTCAAAGATCAATTGCGCAATTGAATCATATTGGTAAGAATGGTATATAAATGACTAATTTTAATTAATTTCATGTTTATTTTGTATATTATCATTCAGCAAATCCTTTTAATGATATTTTGACAATTTTCAACATTATCAGATTTAAAAGGCTTTTAGCTTAATCTTTGCTAAATTATGATATTCTTTCAATATCAAAAAGCTTTTTGTGAATCCTTATAAAACTTAAAAGCATTTGGGGTTTAAAAGACTCCTAAGGTAAGTTTTAAGATAAGTCGAATGAATACTTGCCTCCAATAGGAAAAGCTATGAATGAGGATAAGAGCACTTGCTTGATGTAGCTGTATAATGATAAATATAAGTCTTTGGAGGGAACTAATCGTAAATAATATGATTAAATAAGATTTAGCAAATATCAAATCCCAGATGCTATAATACAGGTGCGTGTACGCATGTCAAGGCCTATTGCTTTTTACATGGTCAAGGTCATCCGCAATATGTTGGCCGTCGCTTTAACTAGCATCCATTACAGTCAATTACTGCTACTTATTGGCGTGGTACTACGTGATTAAAAGTTTCATTAGTCGCGTGTTATTTCTATAAATTCATTAGATAAATATTAATGTGTTGACGTTGGAAAATTTCATGTGGAAATTTCAAAAGTTCCTCAAATCAATCTTCATTCTACTTTAAATTGTCGTTAACTTGGTCAAACTTTTCCGATTAGGATACGGAGGTCCATGATAATTTATTTATGCAAAATTCGAAAACGACTTTCTTCTTTTTCTCCACCTTATCCCATTAGGTGGGGTCGGCACAGCGAATTTTTCTATTTCATTCTCTTCTATCAGCCGTCATCTCAATACTCAATATTCTCTCTCTCTGATATCGTCATTCACACACGCCATCCATGTCTTCTTCGGTCGACCTCTTCCCCCTTTATATTGCACTACCATTTCCATACCTCTCCTAGTCACGTGCATCTTCTCTCTACGCATCACATGCCCATACCGTGCTAACCATACGCTCTTTAATTTGTTAATTATCGGGGCTATTTTCACACTTCCTCTGAAAAATTCGAAAATAACTTTCATCTACAAAATACGCTCCATAATACTTTCGCTACGTATGTACGTCTTGGGTGTATTTTGCGATCCTCATAAAATATGTTCGCTAATTCGTAATTTTAAACGTGCAAAATTAATTTATGAAAAATTAAGGGGATAATGTAAACAGCACGAGTAGATAGCAAGCAATTATCGCATGGTAGCTACTAGTTGTTTTAGTTTTATTATTCAAGGAGGAAACAAAAGAATAAGCTCGTATGGGCTAAACAAAATCACTTCCGCTCACCATCTAGCGGATAATTGGGTCGTTAGTGCAAGTAAAAAGTATAAAATATCACGTGTCGTAAATTATTGTGTCGAAAATTTATATACGATATATATTTATATACTGGTGGTAGGACCTCTTGTGAGTCCGCGCAGGTATGTACCACCACCCTGCCCATTTATGCCGTGAAGCAGTAATGCGTTTCGGTTTGAAGGGCGGGGCAGCCGTTGTAACTATACTGAGACCTTAGAACTTATATCTCAAGGTGGGTGGCGCATTTACGTTGTAGATGTCTATGGAATCCAGTAACCACTTCACACCAGGTGGGCTGTGAGCTCGACCAACCATCTAAGCAATAAAAAAATAAGTCTTCAGTGTCAATAAAATATTAATTAAGTTAGTCAGTACTCGAGAACAAACGAAAGTCGACAGAATCATAAAACTCCGGCAATTTTAATTATGATTTGCTTACTTAGAACGTTCATTCACGTTATATAGGGACATAAAACAACGTAATCGCTCCGCGGGTAATAAAAGATTTACGGAGATCGAACGCTCAATACCGTTACACGACGATGGTACGATGTCCGAAAATATCGTTTAATCACACAGTCTTTGTTTATGAAGTTAGAGCAGGACGATTGTATTTTCCTCCAGTTTTACGGTGAAATATTGAGGAATTACTCGTCATTACGGGATCCTCCCGATCCATTAACGTTGCTTTTAGGTACCACAAGCATAAGTCACCGTCCTCGAACCACGGAGGGCTCGACGAGTGAATTAACCTACAGACACAGCCCATTGAGTTTCTCGCCGGATCTTCTCAGTGGATCGCGTTTCCGATCCGGTGGTAGATTCTGCGAAGCACTGCTCTTGCTGGGGTTAGCAACATTCCCGGTTTGAGCCCCGTGAGCTCACCTACACGCCAAGGAGAAGCTGAAATAGCCTCTCAAGGCTAGCAGCATAGGTAGGAAAAAAAAAGAGAATTACGATGGCGTAACTCGGCGTTAAACGAAGATGGCTTTTCGAAACGTTTTTAGTGAGAAAGCAACAGAGATATAGATGTCTCACCGATTCGCCGAAACAAAGCTCACGAGAAGACCCCCTAAGATTACAATAATAAAGAAACGTAACCCAAATTCCGTTTCGTTTACTTCGGAATGCTGTAGGTTTTCTTGAGACACTATTCATGTGACGTCATCCAGTATAAAAACGTTAGTGATTATGTTTGTTACTCGTACGTTTTGTTCTGATATTTTAAGATAAAAAAAATTTTAACGAAAATTTACAAACAAACGTCTCCGATGTTTCTACGTGTATATGTTTGTTATCTGTCCGTGCATTACTCAATCATTCCTCCGAAACTTCGTACAGTTATTGTTGACACTACATGGAAAGTTTCTATTATCCATCTACATAATCGAGGCGGCGTACGAATAGTTTCTAGAAATCGATATTTTTTATACATTTAGCGATAGTCACAGCGGGGCGTGACCCGATTTCACTAGTAATATTATATTATATTTATATATGATTACAGCTTCGTCCGAACTCAAAAAAACAAATGCAAAAATGTTTGTTTGTTACACTTTTATTCCGAAATAATAAATAAATATCTAGCAAAGCTATCTAGCAAAGGTCTAGTGTTATATGGGCAAAAGGTTTTTTTTAAGGTAGGTACTGGACTCATGGTTCTCAGAGGGCTGGCCGATCCCTGGACAGGTATGCGGACCGTCGAGGCGGTATGCTCAATCTTCGGGGACTGGGTGAGTTGCGACCGTAGACGTCTCAATTTCTGGCTGGCGCAGATCATGACCGAGCACGCTTGCCCAGGGAAGTACATACACCGGATCGGAGCTGATCAGCAAAGCGCCAGGACAAACATGGAAGAAGTCATACTACTCCCAAGGGCAGCTAGCTACGTGCAATATGCCGTGCCATCCAATGCTCAGAATTTGTAACCATTAGCACAATTAAAATAAGTAAAAGCGCTAGTAAAAATTAACAGCTGATATTTTCATTGGTTTTCATTTTAAATGCAAGAAATAAAAGGCTTTTTATTTTATTTTATTTTATTTATTTATTATTTTCATTGGTAAGTGTGCGTCAATACTATCAGTTTTTTTTTTTATTGCCCTTATAGGCAGACGATCATACGGCCCACCTGATGGTGAGTAGTTACCGTCGCCCATGGACTTCAGCAATGCCAGGGGCAGAGCCAAGCCGCTGCCTGCCGCTAAAACTAGCATCACATTTTATTATAACTGGTGGTCCCGTAGTAGTCGAAATTAGACTATAATTAATTGAAATTATAAGTTTGAATATTTTAATATTATGGTTCTGTTGTTAAAGACTATTTTACTTCTATAATAACAGATTTCGCCAATACTACACTATAGACAAATAATATTCAAGATAAACAATATTAACCTATTCTCAATTTGACCACAGACTTAAAACAATAACAAACGTTTGACAATAAACAAAACGTATACATGTGTGTGTGTGTGTCAAATATATGGTAGTGTGTGTAATGTTTTTTTTTATTGATTTAAAGAATTATTAATGCATATAAATAAAATATTTGCATTCCGCACCCCGGTCACCGTCCTCGTCGAACCCGTCGCTTGCGACGAAGGGCTCGACGAGCGAACTAACCCATAGACACAGCCCACTGAGTTTCTCGCCGGATCTTCTCAGTGGGTCGCGTTTCCGATCCGGTTGCTAGGGTCAGTGTTAGCAACTCTCCGGTTGAGCCCTGCGAACTCACCTACAAACGTTAGGGTGAAGCTGAAATAGCCTCTCAAGGCTATCAGCATAGGTATGAAAAAAAAGGGGTACAAGTTTTTGCTTCACGTATTAATATAATATAGACAATATTATGAACGTACTAGAAGAGAGAGCCCGCGTTACATTGGTAAGAAAAAAACGTGGATTTAAACGTTACATTCCAGTCTCGTTATCTTAGCGAGATAACATGGTTCAGTTTCAGAAGCTTAAAAGTTTTACCAAAATTAACTGAGTCGTTTATACACGCCGCATATTACAAACAAACACAGACCATAAAAATATTGAAATCGTTGATTTCGTGGTAAATAAATCTAGACGGCGGTGGCCCAAACCACGTCATTACGGATCCTCCTGATCCATTAACGGTGCTTTTAGGTACCACAAGCACTGGTCACCGTCCTCGTCGAACCCGTCGCTTGCGAGGAAGGGCTCGACGAGCGAATTAATCCATAGACACAGCCCACTGAGTTTCTCGCCGGATCTTCTTAGTGGGTCGCGTTTCCGATCCGGTGGTAGATTCTGCGAAGCACTGCTCTTGCTAGGGTCAGTGTTAGCATCACTCCAGTTTGAGCCCCGTGAGCTCACCTACTAGTTAGGGTTACGCTGAAATAGCCTCTCAAGGCTATCAGCTTAGGTAGGAAAAAAATATGGAACAGTGTGCCGGGGGGAAGTCGTTGCCAGGGCAAACGCGACCGGTCGATCTAAAACGTACATCTGATTATTTATCGTGAGCAGGAGGCCCAGTTATGTAATCTGGTTGCTAAAAATACAATTTTATTAATCGATACATAGTTAGCACACGGGCTGAGTGTGGAAGCTACACATTTTTACGCATTTATAATAATTTGTAATACATTTTTTTTATAGTTCACTATTACATTTTCTTACAAAAGTGAAATGCTTTAATATAAAATTTAGAAAATTTTATAGGTAAATAGATGATAGTTGCCGCAATATTCAAATGTCGACGAATTACTTTTTAACGGTTGTGACTATGAAAACGGTAAATAATTATTTTAAACATAAATAACAAAATATGTGTAATTAAAAACTTAAACGGAAATAATATAATGATATTAATAGACGTGAGATTAAATCCTAAAAATAATTTTAATAATATCGACGAAATCGGAAAAAAATTAGATTAAATTCCTAAATTTACAACTATGATATCTAAACGCTTTTTCAATAAAAAAGTTTAGAATGTTTTTTTTATTATTATTGCTTAGATGGATGGACGAGCTCACAGCCCACCTGATGTTAAGTGGTTACTGGAGCCCATAGACATCTACAACGTAAATGCGCCACCCACCTCGAGATATAAGTTCTAAGGTCTCAGTATAGTTACAACGGCTACCTCACCCTTCGAACCGAAACGCATTACTGCTTCACGGCGGAAATAGGCGGAGTGGTGGTACCTACCCGTGCGGACTCCCAAGAGGTCCTACAACCAGTGATTACGCAATTTATAATTTTGCGGGTTTGATTTTTATTGCACGATGTTACTCCTTCACCGTGGAAGTCAATCGTGAACATTTGTTGAGTACGTATTTTGGTACGTAAAAATTGGTACCCGCCTGCGGGATTCGAACACTGGTGCATCGCTTCATACGAATGCACCGGACGTCTTATCCTTTAGGCCACGAACGACTTCAAAATTATCGTTTATCATTTTAATGAAAAGTTTAAATGTGAAAATTAATAAGTTCTACATAAAACGGTACCGACATTTATAAATTATTATCGAATACTAAAATTTATAAAAGTGAGCGAGCTTCAAACGATGAAATTAATCAAATTATCCAAATTAATTAAAAACCTACTTGAAGTGAATTCGTAGTAACACGACCAAGATTTGTTTCTTTCTCAGTTTTGATTGCTCGCTCTGTTGGCTTATCCAACGTTAATTACCGACATTCTTTTTTTTTTCTTTACGAGTGTCGTTTTGTAGTTCCGCAAAATTTTAATTAATTTCACGTTTTTCCTTTTCAATTTAACCTGAACCTAGGCTGTAAATTATATTTATACAGTCCGCTCTAAAACTAAACACAGTCTGCGGTCAATAGTGTAGTGTGCACAAAAGTTTTATATAAAAACTGACCATAAGCCATTGATTTACTTATTTAATATGACCGATCCTTCAAGCCGTTTAACTAAGTTTAGATTATATCTTGAGGAGTACGATTTTGAAATCAGCTATGTCCCAGGACGGCACAACGCAGCTGCAGATGCATTGAGCCGGATACCTATTACATCCAACAGTTTAAAGGAAATGCAACAGCATGTAGTATCGGTCATGACAAGAGCACAGGCTCGTAGGTTACGTATTGACTGTGACAATAATAACATGACTACGGAGGTATCCTCTACTCCAAGGCCTGATCAACCTAAAGTAGTGGAAATCCTCAAACGACCAATTGACAGCGTTGAATTGATTCTATTTTGTAATAAAAATACATTAAAACAGATAGAAAAATTCAAACATTTTACTAGTGATAATGGTAACTGCAAATTCGTGCCTGAAAAATCGGCAATTTTTATAATTTCTCAATCGTTGTCTACCGTAAGTGTGTTAACGAGAGAATTACAACGTTTTTGCAAGCAAATCAAAATAAACGAGCTCGTAATAATTAAAAGCAAGCGCTATGAACGACTTGTAAACAATTTTGTAAAGGAAATAAGCCATTTGAAAGATTTTCCCAAGTTACTTGTCATTAAAGATGTGACAAGTATTACTGACAAAGACACAAGGACTGTGATCCTAAATGACTTCCACCTGTTACCCACGAGTGGCCACGCGGGGGTAAACAGAATGTTAAATAATATTAGGAAGTATTATTATTGGCCAGGAATGACCAATGACGTATCAGAATACGTAAAGAAATGTAAAAGTTGTCAGATTCAAAAGCATTCCAATAGACATACAAAGGAGCCAATGGTTATCACATCCACGGCATCCACTGCTTTTGAGAGAGTTAGTTTAGATTTAATGGGGTCATTAGATTTAGATAATTTTAATTATAAGTATATTCTGACGTTACAATGTGATCTAACTAAATATGTTGAAGCTTATCCTTTAGAAAATAAGGATACAGTTTCAGTAGCGCGATCATTTGTAAATAATTTTATTCTGAGGTATGGTATCCCTACAGAAATAATAACAGACCAGGGAACAGAGTTTATGTCATCAGTATTTACTGAAATTTGCAATTTATTGCATATAAAAAAACTGCATTCAACAGCTTATCATCATGAGACTCTTGGAGGTTTGGAAAACACTCATAAGGTTCTAGGTGCTTATCTTAGGATTCAGTGTGATAATAATAAAACAGATTGGAGCAGTTGGCTTCCATTCTGGTGCTTTTCATTTAACACTACAATTCACTCTGAGACAAAATACACGCCATTTGAATTAGTATTTGGTAAACATTGTAATCTACCGTCTAACATAGAACAAAATTCATATGTTGATCCCTTATATAACCCTGATTCTTACCCTTTAGAACTAAAGTACAGACTTCAAAGAGCACAAGCTGAAGCAAGAAACAATTTGTTATTTAATAAAAAATTAAGAAAAATAAATTTTGACAAAACTATTAATTCAATAAAATATAAGAAAGGAGATTTAGTATTAATTAAAAATCAAGTAGGAGATAAGTTAGATAAGATTTATTTAGGACCATACGAAGTCATAGAAGATGTCTCACCAAATGTTAAAATCTTAAAGGATAATAAAGCATACATAATTCATAAAAATAATACAAAGAAGTTTGTAACTTAAAAGATTGTTTTATTGGATTTTTGTTAGTAAAGTATGAAAGTTAATAATATTTTGTGTAATTTAGTTTAAGTAAAAAAAAAAAGGAATTATGTAATAATATAATATTTTTTTTCAAAAGGGGGAGGTGTAGTGTGCAGCTCGCCTAACCTTATATTTGTAACTGCACACAGTAAAATATGACAGTATTACACGAATTGTCGACTTGAACAGTTCTCTTTTATTTCACCTACAACACTCCAATACAATAGTAATCCCATGAGGTGGGGTGTTCCAGACTATATAGGCGCGGACATTTAACAAAAAAATACTTTCTAATTAAAACATTTCAGGTCAAACATCCCATAAATTATTAGAGGCCTATATAACTTTAAAATACCGACCTAGATTAGCCAACCCGAGAATGAATATAATATATATTATCTTTTTTTCTTGTTATAGGATAATCTTTACTTTTGGCATCGCTGAACAACTTCACGGCTTATGTGGTGGGGTTACCCTTGACCATAGGCATCACAAGTTGAATACCAGTCCACTTGGAAACATAAATTCGAAATCTCAATTATATGGTAAAACTTCTTCACGGCAGGAATATGCAGAATGAGGGTAGATCCACCCGTGCGAGCTTACAGGGCGTCTTATCATCAGTAATTAGAGCCAAGTTTATTTAGGGTTGAGGAATTAAGGGTTTGCGTCTTACCAAATTTTACCAATCAACTACGTCGTATACTGCACAATATGTAATCATAGACGACATCGCTTGACCGGATGATCGCGAAATACTAAATTATTACCGGCAAATTAAAGACCAAAGAACTTGATTCCAAAGACCGTAACACTGGTCTATGCTTAGTGCGAGTTTCTTAACGTTCTCGATAGCGTAAAAGTTAACCCAATTTTGTATGCAGTTGGAACAGCGCCCCTAGCGGCAAACGTACGCAAACGATCCCATTCCATACAAATATGAGCTAACTTTAACGCTATCGAGAACGTTACAAACTCGCACTAAGCACACTGGATCGCAGCATTTGGAAATTTCGCTTAATGCAGCATCCCGAAAACCGGAGGATCAAATATTAAACATTATGGAAAACGAACATTTCAAGTTGAATACAAAATTGTTGTAATAAAATCCTGCTGCTATTTACTGAATTCGTTCGGAATACTATCGACGGGTTCATAATGGTATCGAAAAATGTTTTGCGTGTTGAGTGTTACATATGTTATCTAATCAAATCGTACCTATACCGTGCCAGATATCGTTATTGCTTGTCGTGATATATCATTGTGAGCTATGGCCGAACAAGGTTCGTTTTGTATATGGCCAAAATCGAAACTAACAGTTATGGAAAAGTTTCATTCGAATTTTTTACCAAAAAATTACGCGACAATCTAAGAGTATATTAAAAACTCCAATTTTTTTATGTGTTCATCACACCACTCCAAAAGAAATCAAAGTGGGTAGTATTAGAGAAGGAACTCTAATGTCTCTAATCTTTATGTATAAAAAGTTAATAAATAGGTTGAATATTATTTATACAACAACAACTACAACAACAATTCTCTAGCGATGTGTAATTTTTCTTTGACTTGTAAAACTGAATTCTTATAAGTAGCTTACAAAGGCAAAATATAGTTCTTGTCAGGCTATATATTTCATTTCGCACAAAATTACCTGCAGACTACAGACTTTAATAAGTACGTACTGACTTTGCCTTGTTATAGAGCATTTTTCACTGGTGGTAGGACCTCTTGGGAGTCCGCACGGGTAGGTACCACCACCCCGCCTATTTCCGCCGTGAAGCAGTAATGCGTTTCGGTTCGAAGGGTGGGGTAGCCGTTGTAACTATACTGAGATCTTAGAACTTATATCTCGAGGTGGGTGGCGCATTTACATTGCAGATGTCTATGGGCTCCAGTAACTACTTAACACCAGGTGGGCTGTGAGCAATAAAAAAAAAATAAAAAATAAAACTATTTATTGACATTGAACGGATGGCCGTTGGGGCCAAAAAGTTCTTGAGTGGCGACCGCGTACTGGAAGACGTAGCGTCGGTAGGCCTTCCACGAGATGGGCCGACGATCTATTGAGGTTCGCGGGGATCCGCTGGATGCAGGCAACGCAGGACCGGTCTTTGTAGCGAGGCTTGGGGGAGGCCTATGTCCAGCAGTGGACGTCCATGGGCTGATAATAAGAAGAAAAATATTGACACTGACCGTAGGTCTAGTCCGTAAGTTCAAAGTCACTCAGCGTGCAATAGAAAGGGGTATGCTCGGAGTTTCTTTGATAGGTCGAGTCAGAAATGAGGAAATCCGTCGAAAAAATCAAAGTAACCGACATAGCCCTAAAGATTAGCAAGCTGAAGTGGCAATGGGCCGGACATACGTATCGCAGAACCGATGGCCGAAAGAGCAGACGCGTTCTGAACTGAAGACCGCGTACCGTAGCGCGTTGGGCGTCCACTGCTCGGTGGACCGATGAGTTGTGGAATATGCTGGAGAAGATTGGATGCGGAAGGCGGAGGACCATTCATTGTGGCGGACTATAGGAGAGGACTATGGGACTTTATTTGTTCTTGTAAAATGTTTCACGGTAATTCTTTTTCTTTTTTTACAGTTTCAAATTCTGAACGGTTGCTATTAAAGTGCCGCTTAAATCACTGTATCGCAGTTTCAAAAATATCCACATTTAGATGTTTTGAAAACATTAATATCGCTTTGTAAGAGTTGGTGTATAGTTTACTAATTGCGGACAATGATGGCGGTTATACCGAAGACCGCTAGAAGGAGGTTAGCTGAAACTTAATTTTAAATGGCAACCGACTGGTTCAGTGCCAGCGGGGTGTTTCGGTGTACCAGGAGCACTGCTTAGGCAAACTCCTAAGTCGGGCGTCTTTTGGGGTGTCCGGGAGTCTCGTTACGATGTTGACCGCGACCACACCAATTACTCCTCCTGTTTTCGCCATGGGTATCTCGTACTTGAATATGATCACTTTCCAGGTTGAACACTGTTTTCAATTTGTCTGTTCCGAATGCTATAAGATACCACGAGAGCTCATTGTTATGTAAGAACAGGTTATCTCATCAGCGATTATGGTAAAAGTAATTAGCTTGTTCACTAGGGACAAAAACCGTATCCAGTCTGTATGAAAACATGCAGCTTTTTTATATTTTACTAGCGTCCCACTCCGGCTCCGCTCGGGTCTTT
Source organism: Bombyx mori (assembly GCF_030269925.1). Classification (NCBI taxonomy): domain Eukaryota; kingdom Metazoa; phylum Arthropoda; class Insecta; order Lepidoptera; family Bombycidae; genus Bombyx; species Bombyx mori. The sequence continues at coordinate 15,944,235 of NC_085111.1, forward strand.
AACAAAAACTTCAATGATATTTGACGTTGTTTTATTTTTTTAAATAAAAGAACACTTATTGCGGTATAAATATAATAGTTAGACATATGCTGTCACGACACTTTTTGTAAACAATAATGTGTTGTACAAAGTCGTAGTACATTATTTTATTCTATCATCAATAGTTTTCACAGGGCACGCGATGTGAAGAATATTTTAGCTAATTTTTTTACACCTTGGGTTACATTATTGAGTTTAAGTAAAGATCCCTATTTTTTTTCAAAAAAGATTATAGCCTATGTCACTCGGGAATAGTGTAGCTTCCAAACAGTGAAATAATTTTTCAAATCGGTTCAGTAGTTTCGGAGCCTATTCAATACAAACAAACAAACAAATCTTTCCTCTTTATAATATTAGTATAGATTTGTGGTTAAATTTTTCGTGTTTAATTTCTGATACGATGCCACACATTTCCCATATAAGGTTCGGAAGGCGCGTCAGGTATGACTTTGATGGATGTCCGTAAATTCAATTTTCACAAAAAACCCGTCACTTGCCTCCGATGAACAAAGCGCTGTTGGCGAATCAATAAATATCAGATATTCTTGGTATTTGCACCTGTTCAACCTGTAGGCATTCTTACACGGCAGTGGCATACCGTCACGTACATAGGCGTAATCATTGAATTCCTTCGCTTTTTATGAAAAGTTCTTTCCAAAGCTATGATTGACAACATTTTTACGGAGGAGTATTGCGACTTGAGATTCTAAGTGCTCACTGACGAAGTTAATTCAGTGAATATCTTTATAAATAGAATATTTTATACATTTTGACGAACCGTCTCATAACAATATTATGTATTATATTTTTAATACACTATAATACTGTGGCTGAAATAACAGCCCACCTGGTGGCTTTTTTTTATTTTTACTGCTTAGGTTGACGAGCTCGCAGCCCACCTGGTGTTAAGTGGTTACCGGAATCCATAGAAATCTACAACGTAAATGCTACCCCACCCACCTTAGGATATGAGTTCTAACGTCTCAGTATAGTTACAACAGCTGCCCCACCCTTTAAACCCAAACGCATTACTACTTCACGGCAGAAATAGGCAGAGTGGTGGTACCTACCCGTGCGGACTCACAAGACGTCCTACTACCAGTAATTATGCAAATCATATTGTTTTTATATATGGTTTGATTTTAATTACCGAATGTTATTCCTTCACCATGGAATTTTATTGTATTGTATTAGAAAATTGGTACGCACTCGCCTGCGGAGGCCACGACTTTTAAAGGTAAGGTAAAGTTGAGGTTTTACTGGAGTTCATAGACAAACATGACGCGAATTCCGCTACTCACCTTGAGACATGAGGTCGAATTACAACATTTCATACCCAAATAGGGCAGATGCTGTCGATGCTCTTACCTTTTCATGCAGCAAATTTATGTTTTAACATTTAATTCAAATTACACGCTCCTCAAACGATGAAGTCGTTTTTTGAAAAGATGACAGGTACGTATTTGCTTCGGAAACATCACATCGGTCTGTCTATACGAGTAACTACACAGGGCTTCTTATTATTACGTCACGTCGTCTTCTGTTAGAAGATACGAGAATTTTTTTGAGGGGCAGACAAGCTCACAGCTCATTTAGTCCCTAAACGGATATAAAAAAGTGTATGCCTTCCGCCATCTAGTTGTAGTATCAATTGTTGTATTGCAATGACCCACCCTACCCTTCAAACCGGAACGCAGCAGTGATGAAAGTGGCACAAACGGTATTTAGCCACCACCATGTTTTCGCTCGAATGACCGTACAACATTCAACGCTTATCTGTTTTCATTTCAATGCGTAAACTTAACACACGTCATAAATTCAACCTTTATTTTATTTATAGAAACCAATGTTATTTCGTGAAATATTTCGCATTCCGAAGAAACACAGTCGGTTATAGAATTGATTTATGGATGCCGGCTTTTATTTTAGTGGTATTTTTTTAAAGGGATTTTATGACCTGGTAACTAAGACCTTTAGGTCAACTCTTAATTCTTAGTTCTTTAATGAAAACTTTTTAAATATGAATAATGACATTATGAAATGAAGTTGATTAATATGAAACATGGCATGAAATGAAATGAAAACGAAATGAAATGAGATGAGATGATATGGGATGAAATATAATCTCAGTAAAATGGTGGTCATTTACTGACATTTTTTCAGTGGACTTTTCGGAGGATCCCGAGAAGTTACGTTCAGCGGGTTCGTTTCATTTTCTCACATTTGCGCACTTTCACAGATATTAAACAGTTAATAAACCACCGTTATTACACATTTAAACCTGAAGAAACACTAAATAGACAAAATAAAATAAAACACACAACTTCACTCTTCGCGTTCCCGCCATCAAATTCGATACAGATATATTCAATGGTTAATAAAATTCGCATTTCAATGGGGCAACGGGCGTGGTATTTTTATCAGTTCGAATGCAATCAGGCACGTCGCCGGAAACCGTCGCTCATGCATACTTGATGACCCTTGGTTGTGGCTCCCCCAGTCCCTCCATTCCACAGTATTAAAGCCGTTCACGAAAGTACTAAACTATTTTAGATTGTATTGAAATACTAGCTGACCCGGCAGACTTCGTAGTGCCTCAATCGATAAATAAAAGACAAAAGGAATCCGTCCGATGGAGGACACATCAAAGGACAAACAAAATTATTATTTTTATTTAATTCCGAGAATTTTCATATATAGATACCTTTTAAACCTTCTCTGGACTTCCACAAATAATTAAAGACCAAAATTAGCTAAATCGGTCCAGCCGTTCTCGAGTTTTAGCGAGACTAACGAACAGCAATTCATTTTTATATATATATAAATGATTCGACGTCAACGATCTAAATGTCTGAAAAAATAAGTTGAATTATTTAAGAAAAATTAAATTCTTGCATAGTTCCGTGAATCCCGATACAGTATGTTCCAACAATTTCATTTTTCTATTAACTATATATACACCTACAATTTCCAATTTGTTTGAAAGCCAATTTAAGTTACTAAGAACTGGTATTGGATAAGTTTTCAACTGTATTGTGATGTTTGATTCAGCGAAGTGAAGCCAGTAAGTACGTGTTGCGAATTTTCTGAAGCATTTGTAGTTCTTCTCTTCCAACAACTTTAGTAATGACCCATTTAACAACGAAGAAGTTGCGAATTTCCTCATTTCCTGGCGATGGATAGCTATCCAGGTAGTCAGGTACATTATTAATGAATGTGAATGTGGTCACAACGCGTCGGCTGACTATTACCAGCCAGTTTTCAAGAAAGAGCAAGAAGTCACAACTCAGCTGATAATTTGTGAGTTGAGTGTTTACCGTGGGGTTCGGGATAAAAAACTTCCACCGAAGTACAAAGTAATGCTCTATTTAACACTTAAAGCACTTACAGAGCACTTTACAATTCGTAATTAGCTTCTTCTGCTTCGCTTCAGGTGATCCGTTTGCTGTTTCGCTTCGGGTAGACCTCTTACTAATTGCTTTCGTGTCACCTCTGCAACGCTTTTATAGTCGATACATCTCTACAATTATCGAGAACATTCCGGGCAAGTCCAGTTGTTTTATGTGTTTTCGCTATTTTACAATAGATGGCACTGCACTCCTCGAGCGTTCTCGATATTACTAGTTCTTTTGATTTTCGTTTCTGCTATCCGACGACAGATAGCGTTACGCTGAAGTCACTGTCTGCCATTAAGGACATTCCTCTAAACCTCGCTTGACAAAGGGCACAACCTATAGCTCAGAAAACACCCACGAAAAGAGTTTATTCGCATCGATAAGCGGCACAAGTGATACCAGGAAACGCACTATAAATGAACACAATGAATCCATTCCAGGTAGTCGTAATAAAATCAACTCTGATGCCGAGAGAAATGGGATCACCTCAAGCAATTCTCAGAAGTCTCCCACAAATCACAGTGTACAAAAAACACCAAGAGAACGGAACTCCATCCGGAATCATGAATTTGTTATTTATTATAATTTAGGATCATGTTTGTTATTCTTAACCCATATAGGATATTGTAATTTACCCAGTCTATAATTCACTACACTACGGATTTTTTTGATCATGAATTTTTATTTTTGTTGCAAAGGTTCGTTCCTGTAATTTTTCAACGCGTTGAGATGTTTTTCTAGAAAGCCACTCATTTGCACATCACTTTGTAAGCATTCTTTGAGTACGATTTATGAATATTATGTAATCTTCTTCTTCGTCGCTTCTTCATTACTGAGCCGTGACCACCTTGGTCTAGTTTCTGCACCAGCTTCCTCCAACGTTGCCTCCATTCGGCCTGCTTAAGCTGGTTGGGACGCTGGTGTTTGTGGCCTCCCTGACAATGTCCGTCCACCTGGTTGGCGATCTTCCTCGACTTCTCTTTCCTTTCACGTGACCTACAACTATTAGTTTTTCCAAGTTGTCAGGATTTCGTCGGGCCGCGTGTCCGAAGTACTTGAGGAGACGCTGCATACAGATTGTAGATAGACGGGTCTTGACGTTTAATATTTAATTAAGTAATATGTAATAGGTATTTCCTATGAAGTTGCCGTTTCGAAATACAAGCTCATTGAAACGTAAATTATATACACAAATTCAATCTGGCAATAAGTCTTGAATTCAAATAAACATTATTTAAAAAAATATTAAATTCTATTTTTAAATACAGTCATTTGTTTATTGATTAGTGTTTCGTTTTTACTACATTTGTATAATTTCATCAATATGGATACGATAAAAATAGGAGTAAGTAATTATGGAATAAGAGTTCCTTCGCGGAAGCAATGCCTGACAAACGGCTCACTACATTAATAACGTGTACGGAATGAACACTATAAACGAACGCACGACTCGTTATTGGTTTGAACGCTTCCGACATGGAAAATTTTATCTACAAAATGAACTCCGTGGTCGCCCGAAAACTAAAGTCAACAACGATGAATTAAAGGCAATAGTGGAAGCTGACGATGCTCAATCTACAGTTGTTTTAGCAGCAGTTTTCAACGTTAACATGAAAACAATATTGGTTAGATTGGCAAGGTAAGAAAACTTAATTCGGTGTCCGCACGAACTGAACGATCGCTGGCGCGACCAACGCATTGCTTCTGACGTTGCTTAACAGACACAGAAGGATTTTGAACCGCATTTTCACTTATACTTTACTTTTTATTACTTTTTATAAACGTAAGCGGATATCAAGTTGGTTAAACCCTGGTTCAGTAACTAGGCAATGTCCCAAACGAAAACATACTCCTAAACAAGCTATGGTCATTGTTTGGTGGTCGGTATTGATAGTCTATTCATCATAGATTCTTACCAAATGGCACGAAGCGCGCAAATCTCCGGTCAGTCCTGATTAATCGCCAGTGCCCGCTACTCCTACATGACAAAGTTCGATCTCATAGTCATAAAAGACGGTCTCTATGCTACGCTTTTTTCTTTATTTATTTTTTTGATTTCTACTTTTTCCAAAATTTGGGTAACTTTCTGTCAGGAAAAAAAAAGAAACACTCGAGATGCAGTACAAAATGCCTTTGAAGAGTTTGTTGGCCTCTGTAGACCTACCTAACTTATTCAAGAAGGGCTTCAAAGAATTAACACTGGGCTGGCAGAGATGCATCGATACCATGGGTGCATATGTTAATTGACAGAAATAAAAAATGTTTATGAAAACATGACATTAACATTCTATATACTAAACAGTAATTTCGTAGGTAAAGACATCAGAATTTAATTTCGCTACAATTGTATTTCGAAATCATCCGCTATCATTGTGGTTAATATGGTTTTAATAAATTTTAATTAACTCATTTTTAGGTTAAAATTAAAACGTTAATATTCCCTAGATATTAGCGGTTAGACAAGCCCACTCGAACACCGCCTACCTCAAATTAGTCTTTATGTGAAATTGGAGTAAATTAATGTAAGGTTCTTCATAACGTTTTAAATGGGAAGTATTATCAATTATTATTCGTTTTAAACAAGACTAGTAATCACTCTGTAGTCGAAATTCCACTATAATTAATTGAAATTATAAGTTTGAACATTATTATGGTTCTATTGTCAAAGACTTATTATACTTCTATAATCACAGATTTACACTATAGACAAATAATATTAAAAACAAACAATATTAATCTATTCCCAATTTGACGGACGAACTTTCAACAATAACAAAAGTTTGACAATAAACACAGTATATTTTGTTTATATGTATGTTTTCTTTATTGATTTAATGATTTTTTTATGCATAATTAAAAAAAAATATTACATTCTGCACTCTTTCTCTATATTCCCTATAAGTGTGGGAAATTTCATACAGCCCGTACGCGCAATTTTCGTAAAAAGGGGTACAAAGTTTTTGCAAATCCTTGCATGACTACTTTCTCTGACACGTGTTTCAGTTGTTTAATATCAGAGTTCGTCAAGTCTATGCGTAAAGAGGTTAAAAATCGTTGTACACAAACTACTGTTACATACTCGTACAGTTGAGGTAAGTCAGAACTCAGAATAATTGCTGATTGTCTAATACGTTTAAATTAAAAAATACAATTATACCTTACGGTGTTGAAGTTTTCTTATAGAAAATACTTAAGGAAAATTCGTATTACTATTTTATAAAACCTGTTTCTTTTTCTTTCAATAAGCCGACCGTTTTTAGTGCTTCTATTCGTTTGGCACATGATCTTCAATTACCTGAACGCGTGGATTTCTTCAAAAATACGCAAGATATCAACAATAATGAGGATTTTATTTTTATATTAAGTATACATATATTATCTACAATTATTCCTCCGGTTTATTAATTTCATCATTTAGTCCAATCTTAAATTATGTTCTGGAAAGACATTCATGTATTTTAGTGACGTTGGAAACCCTAGCGACAATCATGGTCAATCCATACTAATATAATAAATTTGAAGATGTCTTTGTACGTCCTTCTTTCACGTCGAAACAAAGCAGCGGATTGACATGATTTATTTTTAATTATTTTTAAGAATGAGATAGGCTACTTTTTATACAAAAAAAAAACATCTAAATCCCAAGGGAAACTACACTGTAACTTTTCCTCGACCATACGGGCCAAGCCGCGGATAACAACTAGTTTAATATAATCTTTATTTATGCCATGTAAGTCTTAGTCAAGATACGTGGATACTCATTTCTTATTAATTCATTCATTCAACACTAGTCAAGTCCTTATGATTCACGTTAAGGAATGCGATCTGTTCTGAATAATAACTAATGTAAATAGATTATACAAATATAATGCTTAATTGTTGATCATTTACGACATACAGCCAACGCCACATTTCAATTAAAAACGAAACAAATTGAGAAAATCTATTAAACTGATAGAGCTAAGATTCTCATCAAGAACGAGAATATTGGGGTAGGTAATATACTTAATATTATTCAAAACGTCTAAATCCTACTAACTATAATTACTCTGTTACTAATACTACTACTAATAATAATTACTTTTTTTTAAGTTTGAGAGATTAATGGTAGCCCGGAGGCCTTTCCAGTTTTACCAGGGCAGATGGGCGAGCAAGGGCTCAGCCTGGAGGGGTGTGATTTGCTTACAGCTACCCGAGCGCCTCTAAAGGAGACCTAACAACTCAAGAGTAGCTGCTTAGCGAATGAATCTACTACCGGACCGGAATTGCGACCCGCTGAGAAGATCCGGCGAGAAACTCAGCGGGCTGATGTTTAGGTTAGGTTGCATATCGAACTCTACCGAGTTCGACGAGTACGGTTACCGCTAACTAACTAATAATTACTCGGTTGTATCTCCAAGTCAAACCCTCGTTTCCGTAGGCAAAGGTCGAGTGTGTCTTTAAGCACCGCGACGGGTTAAACAACTTTTTTTTTATTACGCCATTATATTCAGACGTCAGACCGGCGCCAGGAGTAGCGTAAACAAAGAAAAAAAAAACCATTCTGTTGTTATTTCGACATTGGCGTGTAGATCAAAGATTACGAATTCGCGCATGGTTTGGCGTGAATTTTTGATAGGACCTCTTGTGAGTCCGCGCGGGTAGTTACCACCACCCCGCCTATTTCTGCCGTGAAGCAGTAATGCGTTTCGGTTTGAAGGGTAGGGCAGCCGTTGTAACTATACTTGAGACCTTAGAACTTATATCTCAAGGTGGGTGGCGCATTTACGTCGTAGATGTCTATGGGCTCCAGTAACCACTTAACACCAAGTGGGCTGTGAACTCGTCCACACATACAAGCAATACAAAAAAAAGTCCGGCATGGATCTATTGAAGTATTACGTATCGAGGGGTGAAAGGCGATTTTGTTTAAGCGACGTTTCCCTTATACGCTACATTTATCTTTAAAATTCATGATGAGTTTTATTTAGTAACTGTGTAATGAAAGGTGCGTTTTATTTGGTATCAGCATCAACAGTTTCATGTTTTTAATTGAACTTCAATTAAATTTACTCCATTCAATTAGCTGAAGGTTTTGTTCTGATATTTTTTCCAAATATCAAACTTTTAACTTTTTTTTATTGCTTAGGTGGATTGATGAGCTCACGGCCCACCTGGTGTTAAGTAGTTACCGGGGCCCATAGACATCTGCAGCGTAAATGCCGCCACCTACCTTGAGATTTGATTTCTTAGGTCTCAGTTTTTACAGTACAACGGCTGCCCCACACTTCAGACCGAAAAGCATGACTGCTTCACGCAGAAATAGTTGGTGGTACCTACCCGTGCGGACTCACAAGACGCCCTACCATCAGTAAAGCTCCCATGTACAGTTGTAAAAATGTCGCTTAAACCAAATAGCCTAACACCTTAAATAAATAAATAAATAAACACCTGACGATACGTATTTCAGTTCAAGGCACAGAGCGACAATATTGATTGGTCGATTGAGTGCCTACGTTTTATTGTCAACACTAAAATCGATCGCTTCCAAAGAGCCATCATATGAATAAAAACAATCTAAAGATTTTAATTGCGGTGCACATTTCCATAAGGGAAAAATTATATACTTAAAATACTTTAAAAAAAATGCATGTAAAACATAAATAAATAAACATAATCTAATTTATATGCAACAGTGCTTACTATGTTTGGTTAAAGCAAATGACGTTCGTAAATTCCATAGCAGACTTCGCAACAAATAATTTATAGGTCCATTGTTATCTACATATTGGTATTGAGTAGCTTGGTACACAACTTTAATCGATGTGATTTTAGGTTTTATATTAAAACTAATATTATAAAGAGGAAAGATTTGTTTGTTTGTTTGTATTTTTTTTCCTACCTATGCTGATAGCTTTGAGAGGCTATATCAGCGTCGCCTTAACTAGTAGGTGAGCTCACGGGGCTCAAACCTGATGACGTTGTTAACACGAAACCTAGCAAGAGTCGTGCTTCGCAGAATCTACCACCGGATCGGAAACGCGACACACTGAGAAGATCCGGCGAGAAACTCAGTGGGCTGTGTCTGAGGGATGTTTGTATTAAATAGGCTCCGAAGCTACTGAACTGATTTAAAAAATTCTTTCACTGTTGGAAAGCTACGCTATCCCCGGGTTACATAGGCTATATTTAAAAAAAAAATAGGGATCCTTACCGAAACTCCAATAATGTAACCCAATATGTAAAAAAAATTGCTAAAATTCTTTACATCGCGTCGTTATTTCCCAAGCGAAGCCGGGGCGAACCGCTAGTAGATTATAAAAGGCCTGAAATACAGCATACAGTTTCTTCTTCTCAGTCAGACATTCCTGTCAGAGCGGTCGTGGTTGCGCTGACGCTGTATGTGCAGTAGCACCCGTTAGGACGCCCGTGCTCCTGAGGACCGCCCTCCAGGCAATGCGCTTCTAGGTCTGGCGGTTCGAAGCGTTTCGAGTACTTTCGACCATAGTGAACTCAGTTACCTTCTTTATTAGGTCAGTCCAGCGAGTTGGTGAGCGACCGCGTGATCTCCTGCCTTCCACCCGGCCTTGGACTACCAGTCTCTCAATCGGACACTCTTTTCTGAAGACCAAGGAACTTTACAAACCTCAGTTGTACAGTTGACGAAAGTTGGTCTTTGATGCAGAGTTCCTTGAGGATGGATGTATTGGTGCGGAATGCCATCCACGGGATCTTTAGTGAGGCGTCTCCAGCACCACATCTCCAGTGCATCGATTTTACGGCGATCTTGAAATCTTAGAGACCAGGTTTCGGCTCCATAGAGAAAAATTGGAAACACAAGATATTTCATCAATCTGACCTAAGTCTTCTTGGTAATCCTCATATCCTTCCAAATCTTTCCCAGCCGTTCCACTGCTGACCTGGTGATGGCGCATCGTCGTCTGATCTCTTCACCACATCCTCCAGTGCTTGAGATAGCAGAGGTATATGAAGGTCTGTACAACTTCGCAATTAGCTATGTTTTGTACATTGGTTCCATTTTGTTCAGCCCGGTCTACTATCATCATCTTCGTCTTGTCCCGGTTAATAGCAAGTCCCAATTTAAGGTTGGTAGTTTCCAGACGAGTCAGTAGAATTTCCATGTCTTCTCTAGTCTGTGCGAGAAGGATAGTATCATCAGTGTATCTCATGTTGTTTATCACTCGTCCCCAAACTGATATACCTTTATCCCATTCTTCCAAGACAATGCGCATAATGTACGTATGTGTATAGTTTAATAAACATTAAATTAATTAATTAATTCAAGTTTTGAAAATATTTTTGTATAAATGGATACTGTGTTTATTTTAGCGATAATTAGGTTACTTTTTCCCCTACCTATGCTGATATCCTTGAGAGGCTATTTTAGCTTTACCCTAGCGTGTAGGTGAGCTCTCGGGCTCAAACCGAAGGTTTTGCTAGCACTGGCCCTAGCAAGAGCAGTGCTTCGCTTCTACCACCAGATCGGAAACGCGACCCACTGAGAAGATCCGAACTCAGTGGGCTGTTAGGTTACTACTTATGCATTATTTCATATATAGTCGTACTCAAAAACGAACTTAAAACGTGGACAATTTGTTTACTGCAGCTAACCGCAGCTACTCGAGGTCATTGCACTTACCAAAGCATATAAGTTTAAGATCACCATTATTTTGAATATTGTGGTTGTATAGTGTGAATAAAGTAGTCTTTTATCGCCTTCGAAGACGAGTACACGAACTACACCGTGTGGTCACCGTCGTTCATCAGTATCAATTAACCAGATAATCTTTATTAATCTCGTTTATATGTTTGAAAAGTTCTGCTTAAAGTTTCTTTTTTTTCCCTACCTAAGAGGCAATTCCATCTTCGTGCGACCGGGATGTTGACCTCACGGGTTCAACCTGAAAGAATTTGCAAACACAAGCCCTATTAAGAGCAGTGCTTCGCAGAATCTACAACCGGATCGGAATCGGGACCCATTGAGAAGATCCGGCGAGGAATTCAGTGGGCTATGTCGACGGGTGAAGCTTTTCAGAAACACCGTAGTTTATCGGATCATACCGTGATACATTGACTACTTGTTGCATACAAAACAACAAACGTTCGGTACAAAAACAGCAATATCTAAACCGGAAATTAAACGCATCGATTACGATACGATATGCGACATGATCCAACAAATAACGCAGTATTAAGGACGTCACTGATATCTGAGATTCGCTTCCACTGAATAGAGTTCTTAGAACATAGGACGTAAGGGTTAAATTTGATTGATAGTGGCGTGGGAACTGGTCGATGCGGTTGTAGTAGAGACGTAGAGTACCGTACTGGATATATTCTGTGATTTTTTTTGTATGTATGTGATACCTATATGTGGGCAAACAAACTCAAAGACTATCAGGTGGTCTGTGGAGTCCATAGATATCACAACATCTGAGATCTCATTACCTAAACATTCAGGATAATTACGCCAAAATCTCATTTAAATCTCGAAGCAAAAACATAAGTTCCACATTTGAAATTATTTTAAACCATATAAAAGGAGACGGAAAATCGTGGGCCAAAAATGTAATAACTTGGAATGTAGTCTAAAAAATTTGTCATATTTTTCTGCTCTACTCGTTTTGTATCTTCGACGCATTTTGAGTGTGTATCTATCGGGCTGTTTTTATATTTTCAACGATCACTGCTTTATTATTACGGATTCCAACTCTGCCAGCCTTGTACGACAATTGCTTCTACACTGGACACCGAAGATCGCTCACGCGTTTGACTTGAAATTGTTGCATTGGATACTGTTGCAATTATGGATCGCTGTGTGAATTGTGGGATAGCAATTCCATATTCCATACCTGATATATATCATTGATATTCATTCATAACATGACATTTAAAAGATTATCCAATGGATATAATAAGCATTTACTTATGCTTAAATAAGTTATTATTCAGCTCTTTTAAAGAGATTGTAACATAACCTAACTTTTACTAAATCTTTATTAACTCGGCTCTCAGATTGAGAAAACTTTTATAATTTTCAGCAAGGTACTGATAAATCTGAATCTATTAATTCATATTAGTTTCATCAGGTTACATTCGGGCCCAAAAATGTATGTAATCGTTTCAGTCTCCTTTACTATTTAAAGTATTTTAAAGTAATATTTCGTGACTAACGACTTGAACACGTGTTCACGGTCGATCAAATAGGTGCTCGTGAATCACGGATCAGATAATTGACCGGCCGGACGTCTTAAGGTACAAACGATTCAGTCATTTTCATTACGAAGTTTTACGAGCACTCAGAGCTCACACATACGTCACTTTCCGAGGATCTGGTCATATTGAAAACCTCTTTGAATTATAAGTCTCACGTCTTTTTCAATTACGTGACTAAGGATGCATACTCTCGGATACACTGTTTCAGTATTTTTTTACACACTTTATATTAGCTTCACTTGTATGTATGTTTGTTTGTAACTGACTCTTTTAGACGCGATTTTGACCCACTTTAAACGGCCAGATTTCATTCAAACTTTGTAGATTTATCGAGGACCGATGACAATACACTAATTTGATAAGATTATTCCATTATTCAATTTGCAAAATAAGATTTTTGCCAATTTATATAATTTTTATCTATAGTCGATAAGGCAGGAATTGATGTTATTAATAGTTTTAAAAGTACGCTTTATATAAAATTCAACTAAAAAATAGAAAATAAATTTTAACATTATTTTTTTATTGCTTAGATGTGTGGACGAGCTCACAGCCCACTTGGTGTTAAGTGGTTACTGGAGCCCATAGACATCTACGACGTAAATGCGCCACCCACCTTGAGATATAAGTTCTAAGGTCTCAAGTATAGTCACAACGGCTGCCCCACCCTCCAAACCGAAACGCATTACTGCTTCACGGCAGAAATTGGCGGGGCGGTGGTACCTACCCGTGCGGACTCACAAGAGGTCTTACCACCAGTAATTACGCAAATTATAATTTTGCGGGTTTGATTTTTATTACACGATGTTATTCCTTCACCGTGGAAGTCAATCGTCAACATTGGTTAAGTACGTATTTCATTAGAAAAATCGGTACCCGCCTGCGGGAATCGTACATTGGTGTCGCTACATACGAATGCACCGGACGTCTTATCCTTTAGGCGACGACGACTAAAATTGATTTTTAAGATATTTACGCGACATTGACGAATCCGAAGCTACGACGGCTTTTTAAGATATTATTGAAATAATAATTCTTCTACTCATATCTGTCAGAAAAATATTTATAACTGAAATGGTTAATAACGATTTTGTTTACAGACAGTCCTCTGTACAGGGGAAACAAACGACAAACAATGATGCTCGCATGCACTTCAAGATCGTGGGCCACACGTCAGGCATCATACCGCAGCTGGCTGTTTTCCTGGAGAAGCTGGGATGACACTCATTAGATTACACATAAAATAGGCGCAGCTTGGAGGCGACAATTTGCAAGACTGTCCATTAGCTGTATCATGGTTCTGTTACATTACAACCATCAAATTATAGGCCTCAAAGCTGTATTAAGGAAAGTTGGTGTTTTTCGTTCATTTGAGTCCGAGCCACAACTAATTAAGAATTATTATACATTATTATTATTATTACTTATTTCTTTGGATATATTATTTTTGTGTTCAGTTTACAGTATTGAACACTTGACTTAATAAAACAAAAAATAATTAATTACTACAAGCAATCATGACTAAAGGAAAAAAAAATGCTTTAGCTTTTAGTCTTGATATGTACCTTAGATCCTTTTTTAATTTTATGTGTAATAGTTTATGCTAACAAATGTACAATCATCACAAATTATTTCCACCTTAAACTAATTAATGAAAGTGTATCACTTTATTTTGAATTTTAAAAATGCATGACTTCAGGATTGCCGGAAAAAACAGCATTTAAATTTTTGTTACTTGTAACAAAATTAAACCATAAAGTATTTTCGATAATTATGAATTTTCTTTAGTTCTATAACTATGTTGCATTCACCGACAAATTCACCGTCAATTATGAGACTGACATGAGACCTTATTTGACTATATAAAGTGGAGTCAATGTGTTTAAAGATTATACAAAATATGCTTCACTATGCAAATATGCATGTATTATTTTTGGGCCAATGTTAGTCTTTTAAAATGCAGTATTTTATGATTATACAATATGAATATTTGAGAATTATCATAGGATATTTCTTAATGTGAGGAGTTAACTTTAGCCAGGAACTGGGATAACAGTTTAAAAATAAGATGGAAGTGTGAAGGTAGTTTGAAAAAATTGTATTTAGAATCTATTCAATCTTCAATTTATATTTGTAAAATTTTTGATTTCATAAAATCATACAACTCGATTTATGTTTGGTCTCTACAGATTTATTTATGGTAGGCTGCGGCTTGGCTCTGCCCCTGGCATTGCTGACGTCCATGAGCGACGGTGACCACTTACCATCAGGTGGGCCGTATGCTCATCTGCCTACAAAGGCAATAAAAAAAAATTAAGTTTGATAAATATGACGTACTTACTTGACTTCTTTGGAAACAGGTAGGTGATTGATTGCAATTATTGTTATATTTCAAACTTCACCTATTTAAACAATAGTTCAAATCTAAGTAAATTTAATATTCGACCGTTTATTTATTTTAAAATTACATAAAACTTTTTAAACGATGCAAACACGAAAACCAGTACCACGTGAACCTAAGCGGATTAAAATTAACAACAAATGTACGCAAGCAGGTACTTACATCTGAGAGTAAAGTTCCTCGTAGCAAAGCTTTACTACAACTTTTACGTCACACACTAAAAACGCAGATTTTACTGATAAGTCTCGCTGACACTGAAAATATTGTTTCTTTTTTTTGGTATTTATACATCTAACAAAAACTTGGGTACACCATGGTGTGGAACGTAAAACGCATTAAATTTGTATTAGGCTACTTCGTGTACTACCTTCCACTTCGTAGTACCACTATATCCATCCAGTCACACATCACATTACTTGAGCAAGCATAGCTCGTTTGATCACAGTAGATATACTGATATAGCATCAGGAATGTGTCATTTTCGGCTACATTCACGAACGCAAAGCAGACTTACTTCGACATTTAGCTGACTGATATTATTATTATTTTTAATTTATGGCCTGGTATCTGGACCTTTAGGCCAAAGCTAGCTGACTGACTGACAAACTTTTAAAGTTGCCAATGCCAATTTTGAAGTGTTAAACGAGTGAAAAATGAAACAGCTTTAGTAATATTAAAAGGATATGAAAAATCGACTAACCAATTTTAAAAAAGGAGAAAATACGCACAACTCAAATGAATTAACAGACTGGTTAACAAGATGTGTTACTGATAGACAGTGGCTTGGTTGGCATTGACTATACAGCCTTTGTGATATTCCTGATATTCACAATGAAAACAGAACGATAACAGTCTTTTAAAAAATGTATTTTAAGTAAGTACTGTGATTTTTATGAGAAACTTTCATGCTTTTTGTATAAACCTACTAGTACTATTACTATCAACCCAGAAACACCTGGTGATAAAACCTGAGCTCACATTAATTCTCGAGAGTTTTCGCTCAGATCACTGGAGCTCTTCACCAGATTAGAACCCCGTAAGCTCTCTTACTCGCTCGGAGAATCTAGTATAACTCCTCGAGGCTACTAGAATAGGCAGGAAATAAAAGTTTAAGTTTTTTTGTAGGAGGGCAAGGTGTCAAATTGTACGACTTGTTTTAAAATAGTGTTTTTCTAGGTTCCAACATCTAATAATCACGGCGTATTCACTATTAAGTATCTGTAAATGTGTAAATCAAACTTAATTATTAAATGTAGCATCTCTGGTTCTCTCTCTTAAACCCAACTCTTAGTAGATTCCTCCAATTTTCCTGATACGCTATTTCTTTCTAAGCTATCCCATTCAACGACTACCATATTGCTTAATCTCATCTCAAATAATTTCATTCTGATTCATTTCATTTCCCATTCTACAACCTATAGCTTCGCCATTTTCTGACAACAGATTTGCTGGCTTGTCTAATAAACCAATTAAATTACCTGCTGAGAGTATAAACAGAATGTTAGACTTTTTGGCGAGAATGCGTGGAGCGTGTGTAAAATTTTTGGTTTTGTTAACTTGGTGTTTCTTCAGGTTCTAATGTGTAGTAACTGTATTATATTAACTATTTAGCATCTGTGAAAATGACAAAATGTTGGAAATTTGAAGTCGTTCGTCAATTTTGACATAGCTGTTCAGGTTCTTCGAAAAAGTCTACCGAAGTCTTAGCAGATCATCACCATTTTACTAAGACTTTATTACAGAAGATGGGCATCTCGTTTTACTTAATTTCATCCCAATTTATTACAGTCTCAAATAAATCAACTTCACTTCGTTTCGTTTCATATCAATTCTCATATAATAAAAAATAAAAAGATCAGGCTATAGTCTGATACTGTTGCCTTTTCTGTTTGAAAAATGGAACTACACCACTACTGACATAATTCTGTCAATGTCAATGTACAGTTGACAAAATGGTACAAAACAAAGTTAACAGCAACATAAACTGACGTGTACTATTGCAAATAATATTGAATAAGATAATTAAATGTTTATTTGAACATTAAATAATGTTAGAAACGGAAAGACTAATTGATAATTCCGCGCAACCAACGACAAGTGCGGAACAGAGTTCAACTGAGACAGCATCCGCAGAACGTGAAGCATATTTTCAGGCACTACGAATATGGATCCAACAAGCACAATTATATCAGAATTTAACGTGTTTCCCTTATTACATGGTTACATTCCAAGGTTTACAGAACCACCCCACGAACGTACCGTTACTTAATAATAATTATCAGTTTCAAGGCCAACAATTCCCATTTCAAGTTCCGAATGCACCCAGGATTGTACCAGAAGCCGCCCAACAAGTTGCTAGCTTAACTCCTGCCGAAGGTATAAACATACCTCTTTGTTAATTAAACGTTGTATGTTATTTTCAATCAAAAATAAAAGGTCAGGCTCATTAAAGTCAATTCAAAGCCCTTAACTAAATTATCAAGAATGGAATATATAATGAAATCACCTTATTAACTCTTGATACATGTTCCAAGTTGCTTATTAGTAATAAATAGAGCTTCTACAAATCTGGACTATTAATAGAAATCTAAAACAACCTGTGGCTTATTTTCACTAGTACTTATTTATGTTAATAAAATACTGCATGAAAGTTATAGATGTGTGATTAATACTTATATTATTTAGTAAATAAATAAATAAAATAAAAATCATTTAATTCAGACCACCATAAGTCTATATGTTGTAAGTAGAGTAATACTATTAGTATTATGTTAGTAAATAGAATTATGTTAGTAATTTTAAAATGAAAATCAAAATTAGCAAAATTATTAAATCATTTAAACACTTAATTCATTATTTAATTTGTAAAATTTGTTTAATTTTGTTTTTACTAATGTTTATTACACTTTTAGTGATAGCTCGTCATGGTGGCTATGAATATATAATTCCACCTCTACATAAAAGGCTGATAGCTGAATTTATAGATTTTTTACTACTTTTTGTATTGAAGTTACTTGTTACATTTGTTGCAGTCGATACACTGGAGATAATGTGAGTATAATAAATAGTTTTAATTGATAATATTAACTGAAAGGAGGTGGGTTAAGTTTGGACGTTTTTTAACCTTCAAAGTCATAAAAATTCAAAACCTTATTCAATCAAGCTATTATGTTTATGTGAAGATTAGGTTACTATTTTTGCATAGAAGGGTGATCAAACTCAGTATCCATCTGGTGTAGTGTAGACATCAGAACATAAGTACCAAAACTCACCTTGAAACACGTGTAGTAGTTGTGGCCTACAGGATAGACTACCAATGTGTTCAGGTGAAGCAATACAATGGTGTTCAAACCCCACAGACAGGTACCAATTTTACTAATGAAATATATACACAATAAATGCTCACTATTGATTTCTGTGATGAATAACATTGAAATAAAAACCAAATCCACAGAATCAGAATTTACATAATTACTGGTAGGACATATTATGTGAGTCTGCACGGGTAGGAACCACCACCCTGCTATTTCTGCCATGAAGCAGTAAAGCATTATGGTTTGAAGTGTGGGGCAGCCGTTATAACTATATTGAGAGCTTAGAACTCTGATCTCAAGGTAGGTGGCGGCATTTATGTTGTAGATGTCTATCGGCTCCGGTAACCACCTAGCACCAGGTGGGCCGTGAGCCCGTGAGAAAAAGATGCCCGTCGGGGGGATTCAAACACCAGTGCATCGCTAGATATCATTGCACCGAACGTCTTATCCTTTAGGCTACTTCATGAATTCCTTAGACACCCCTATAGGCCTGCTTAGTGTTAAGTAATTACTGGAGTCTATAGTCGTCAATAAAAGGTAAATGTCATCACCCATCTTGGAGAAAAAGGATCAGAGTCACCATTCTAAACTACAAAAGCTACCCTGCCCTACAAACTAGAAAGCATTAATGCTTTATAGCAGAAATAGGCAGGGCGACTTTATCAATTCGTACTGATTCACAATGTGCCCTAGCAGCCGTGCACTTATTGGTACATTTATACTAATACCTTATATCAGAGGAAAGTGAAAGGAAAATTTGAAAATTAACTATTCAACTATTATAGAGATTTTGTCCCTAGTCTCTAATATTATTTAACTAAAATAAAGAATATTTTTTTGTGAATGTTTTATTAGACTTTAAAAATGTTATTTCTTTTTTGCAGTGACACAGAAAAATTTGATTTCCAGAAATTCAGTGAATATTATGATGATTATAAATCTGCAATAGAATTCACTTCAGGAATATTGTTTCTGGAAATCGTATATAGGTTACTAGTCTGTCTATTCGAGGTTAGTATTGTTTCACTGAATATTGTAATTTTTTCCAGCTATGAACACAATCTGAGCATGACCTTTTCATATGTTTTTATTTTTACTACACATGTTGCTTTAACTGATAATCATTTATGAACATAGATCATGTATGAAAATACATAACATAGAAATTTGTTACATTAAATGTTGGAGAGGATGACTCCAATCATCACTCCTCATTTTAAAACTGGGTTGGTGTGCGCCAGTAAAACCCTAACGACTGGCGATGGTCGTCGCAGTTACGTTGCTCCGTTGGCGGCCATGGTCTGGCAACCACTTAAATCCCTCCTACGACTCGGCGGCGACGGATCGGTTTATATAGTGCAGTACTAATCTTTCAATCAATAGATCCGATGCTAGTTTGCTGATTGCCCGAGTAGAGGAGGGATCTCTCAGTCATTTGGACCGTCATTCCAGTACGGTTCGCATTGACCATAGCTTAAATCTCCAGGTCTGAGGGCGGTTTCTTGTTCATTATCCACTTCGATAAAGCGGCACGACACGAGAACCCTCTCATCGTGGCCGCCGGTAACTACATTCCCGATCCTGCGCAAAGAATGGAAAGCAGTCGACGTCGCCCCAAACACGTCATTTCGGATCCTCCCGATCCACTAACGGTGCTTTTAGGTACCTCAAGCACCGGTCACCGTTCTCGTCGGACCCGTCGCTTGTGACGAAGGGCTCGTCGAGTAAATTAACCCTCAGACACAGCCTACTGAGTTTCCCGACGGATCTTCACAGTGGGTCGCGTTTCCGATCCGGTGGTAGATTCTGCGAAGCACGGCTCTTGCTAGGGTTCGTGTTAGCAACGTAGTCAGGTTTGAGCCCCGCGAGCTCAACTACTAGTTAAGGTTACGCTGAAATAGCCTATCAAGGCTATCAGCTTAGGTAGGAAAAAAAAGTTCATTATGCATACTCCTAGTAGCTGGCATAAGTATCCAAGCGTCGAACAATTAGCATATCATAACGGCACTGATTATTTCTAGTAAAGTTTTAAGGTGCCTATTTCTGCCGTGAAGCAGTAATGCGTTTCGGTTTGAAGGGTGGGGCAGCCGTTGTGACTATACTTGAGACCTTAGAACCTATATCTCAAGGTGGGTGGCGCATTTACGTTGTGGATGTCTATGGACTCCAGTAACCATTTAACACCAGGTGGGTTGTGAGCTCGTCCAACCATCTAAGCAATAAAAAAAAAGGTGTATACTACCAATTAAAAATCTTCAAAACCTGAAAGTCCAAAGTCGCGAAACCTAGATTTTGTTTACTTGAGTAAAAATGGGATTTTGAGGATTATTGGTACTAAGATTTTCAGTTTGGGGTTATGATCTGTAATACAGGTGTGTGTGTGTGTGTGTGTTATTTGTCCCATTATTTTTTTGAGGAGTATGAATTTAAGTTAGCCCCCAAAAATGTATGTAAAATGTATGTATAAATAATAATAAATGTATGTATTTACAAATTGCCTCCAAAGATGTATAAGTAACTAAATAATAAGTAACTTTAGTTACTTAGAGACTAAACAGACTAACTAAGATGTAACACAACTAAGATGTAACATTCATTTTAAAAGTGATTTTCTTTTATTTTCAGGCTATTTGTTTATGTGGCAACGTGGGTCAGATAGGAGGAGCGACACCTGGGAAAGCTTTACTAGGACTTCGTGTAGTCACTGCTTCGGCCATATTACCCGTAGAGGGACGTCCGAAAGAGACAGTAGTGCTCTACCCGGGCAGACCCTTGGGGTTTCCCCTGGCATTACTAAGATCACTGTTAAAGAATTTCTTGATTTCTCTTCTGTTCCCACTATGCGTTGTTATGTTTGTATTTAAACACAATCGTACCGGTTACGATATTGTTTGTGGTGTCATTGTAGTCGAGGAGAACATGTTCCCACCCAGGAGAAATGCTGCATAAAAATATCTATAGCTTTTACAGTTTTATGGTTCTTAAAATAAATGTTGTACTTTATATAAAAAAAAATATAAATTATTTTCATAATGAAATGCAGTCATTTTGTGGCTTGATTACAATCGTAATATTTATGGAAAGTAGTACATAATTTCAATATTTTAATAAAGACAACTACTTACAACTAAGGACGTGAACTTATATGCGTTTTTTTTGTGAGATTATAATCACTCAACCTGCATCCATCGATCTGAAATAATACGAACTATGAAGTCTTTTTTGATGTGAAAACTTCTTTAGCCGCGTTGTACATTTTTTGGTGTAGGGGAAAATCTTATGGGTTCGCGTCACCAACATGCTAATGTTAATCTTATATCTATATTTATTATTAAATTTAATATGTGGACTGAAAAAATCGTAGGCTCACACATAAATGGCACTACTATGATTAAATCCATGTGATTTTTAGTTAACCCTAAACTTCAATAGAAGCGTGTATAAAATTTACAGCTATGGTATAATAGCCGGCAAACTTCTTGAGCATTTGTTGACGTAGTGGGGGTAAGTTCGCGCATGGTACACTCACATGCAAAAACATTATTTACTCTGCGTCATAATGCAATTAAATTATTAAAATTAACATATGTATTTATTTATATATTTATTAGAACATCAACAAAAAATATAGGTTAATAATTGTAATAATTTAATCTTGAGGTAAAATAAATATTCCTTCTATTAAGTCAAAACTAGAGCTGTTGCCAGGTCTTGGTTAAGTTGAAGCGAAGCTGGTATTTGTGTTTTTTTTTTCGTTATCATAATCTTGTCCATCATCATCACTGTTTTCATCACCCGAGTCGCTATCATCGTGATGAGTCGACATAGGGCTCATCGGTGTAGTTTACAACTCGGTCGGTTCGGTCTACTTTTTTGTCTATAATTAATAATTTTTTGAAGATATTCGATTCGCAGTAATCGAGTGTAACTTTTTCAATTATCCGATTATTTTCTGTTTTTTTTTCCATCTGAAGCCAAGCTCTTTCATAATTCGTAGTAAGCTTCATACCGAGCCATTAAAATTTATATCTTCTTTAAATTTTTCGAAGCCTTTCTACGGTACGGAGTTTCGCTGCTTGTTATGTAGTTATTATGATTACATCTTTTTATTACAGATTGAACGAAACTATCCATTCCGGTAACTTTGTTCTTCCCTGATCTTTTATTACCCGGAGTCCGAAACACGGCGAGCAAGCCAGAGTCTTTAGCTTCGTTAATAATGCACCTAACAGTACTCACGGATGTTTTTGTTGCTTCCGAAGTCTGTTTTATTTTTTCCATGTCATTCTTTCCCTGTTTTATAATGAAGCAATATACGTCGTACACAAATTTTCTACCCTTTCTTTTAAATACTACACCAGTTTGTCGCGACATAGTGTATTTTTTATAAAAAATCAACAAACACTCAACAAATAGCAATGGCAACAAAGTCAACAAGCAATTATAACAAATAACTTAACGATTAATAACGATAGACTTTTCACTGTACGCAAGCGTACTTTTGGGAGCAAGCGGAACGAGGGCGCGGTGCGGGACGCAGGGTTCGACTGATCTACCAATAACGCGCTCGATACGATTTCCCCTGCCGTCGCGCCTCACCCTCACCACCAAAGTGATCTAAAATTCGGTTCTGCGCAGTCAAGGTCATTTGCTCAAGAAGTTTGCCGGTTACTATACTATTAGTTTGTCAGTTATATTCTTAGTGTTTTGAGTGAAGCAAATTTAATAAGTTTGAAAGAAATTGGTAAGGAATTTCGTGTGTTAATAAGGCATTGGTTTTTAGCGAAAACAATACTATTGAAGTCAAGGCTTGGCTTGATAAACATTATTCGGACTTTGCATCAGGAAAATCAACCGTTGAGAAGTGGTTTGCTAAGTTTAAACGAGGCGCAATGAGAATTGAGGACGATGCACGCAGTGGACGCCCCAAATAACCAAAGAAAATATCAAAAAAGTCCACAAAATAATTTTCGATAACCGATCGAAGTGAAGATGATTGATATATCTGAGACCCTAAAGATATCAAAGGAACGTGTTAGATATATCGTGAATGAATATTTGGGAGTCCAATCGACAGTCAGCCAAGTGTACTGCACGTGATGAACCGATTCCAAAGCGTGAAAAGACGCAAAAGTCGGCTTCCAAGGTTATGTTATCCGTATTTTGGGATGCGCATGGTATAATATTCATCGACTATCTTAAAAAGGGAGAAACAATAAACAGCGACTATTACGTAGCATTGTTGGAGCGTTTGAAGCATAAAATCGCGGGAAAACGGCCCATTTGAAGAAAAAGAAGAAAGTGCTGTTTCATCAAGACAATGCACTGTTTCACAAATCAATGAAACCGATGGCAAAATTGCATGAATTGGGCTTCCAATTGCTTCTGCATCCACCGTGTTCTCCAGATGTGGATTCCAGCGATTTTTTCTTGTTTTCAGACCTCAAAAAGATGCTCGCTGGAAAGAAAATTTGCGCCGACGAAGAGGCGCGTTGTGATTTCGCGTCACCAATATGCGTAATAGCAGTTTGTCTGTGGCTATACGGGTGACGTACAAGTAAAAATAAATGGATTTATTAAAAAGTGATTGTATATTAATTGTTATATCAATTAAGTTGTATTTCAATTTTTTCATTTATACATTAAATAGGTAATTGTTGCTCGGAATGTCAAATTTAAAATTTTTATACTAAAATTCTAAATTAAAAGTTTTCACTTCTATCTGCAGCTCCTATGACCGCCTTTTTTGTATAATGGTACATAACTATATGCCAAAGGTTAAACGCAATAAGTTAATGACTATTAAAACTTGAACATTTCACTTTTACAAAGATAGGTATTCAATTTCTTTTTTATGATCCATGGCAGTTTTGAAAAATGAATTGAAACTTAAATAACAACATGTACAAAATATACATTGTTATATAAAAAAAATGTATTGCTATTATAAAATTGCTAATCTAAAAATAGCAATTTCCTATAAAAATGTAAATAAAATGTAATGATGTTATTTACTTTATGATTTCTCTTTGGGTCCATGTTGATGGTATTTGTTTATTATCTATGCATGTATTTATTTGTTTAATAAAGTAAGAAAAAAAAGTGATATAAAGAGTTTGTTTTAAAATGTTCATTAATCACCCCACTGTAATAATTATTACTTTAATTAATAAGCGCTGCATTATGTGACAAAAACAGTGACATAGTGCACATATTTGTGTAATTACTATCCCGTTTCTTAGGGATTTCTTTTTAATTTAATTAATATTAGGAAATGGAAATGCCAGTCTGCAGCTACAATTTAATAAGATCTTAATTATTATCTTATACATGTTATAGTTGTCGAAGTCTTTTCTCCACCTATAGTAATTGCTCCAGTTATAATTTTTGTAGGTTTATTTTTATTACCTACACAATGTTATTCTTTCATAGTAGAAGTTATTCGTAAACACAAACGTGTACTTAAATATGTATTTCATTAGTAAAATTGGTATTTGCCTGTGGAATTTTAATACAGGTTTAGTCGTATCGCTCGATACGAGTACACCAAGCAACTTAACCTTTAGCCCACGACTTCATAATCGTCACGATATGTGACGTGTATCTGGTAACGCCTCGATCCTAAAAGAACTATACATCTCTCAAAGCTTGTCGTCAACCAGGATTCTGTGTGCAATCCAGGCAATCCAGTGCAATCCAGGCTTCTTCGATATTATGGACACGTATCGCGACGGCCAGTAGAATCTATCGAGAAACTTGCTGTTCAGGGTAGGGTCAATGGTAAGAGATCTCGTGGACGAATCCCCATGCGCTGGACTGATCAGGTGAAAGACTGAAACACCACTTAACGAGTGCGTGCGCCAAGCCTCATTTCGCAAAATATGGAAAACATCTGTCAAGTCTTTAATAAACAAGAAGTCGCCGTGGCCTAAAAGATAAGACGTCCGGTGCATTCGTATGTAGCGATGCACCGGTGTTCGAATCCCGCAGGCGGGTATCAATTTTTCTAATGAAATACGTACTTAACAAATGTTCACTATTGACTTCAACGGTGAAGGAATAACACCGTGTAATAAAAATCAAATCCGCAAAATTATAATTTGCGTAATCACTGGTGGTAGGACCTCTTGTGAGTCCGCACGGGTAGGTAACGCCACCCCGCCTATTTCTGCCGTGAAGCAGTAATGCGTTTCGGTTTGAAGGGTGGGGTAGCCGTTGTAACTATACTGAGACCTTAGAACTTATATCTCAAGGTTGGTGGTGCATTTCCATTGTACATGTCTATGGGCTCCAGTAACCACTTAACAACAGGTGGGCTGTGAGCTCGTCCACCCATCTAAGCAATAAAAAAAAAAAAAAAAAAATTGAACAGATGTTCATTTTTCACTATGTTGAACGTGGTTTTTGATATTTTTCTTCCAAAAATCTAACTTTTTTCATTGGAATTAATGCTTAGTTCCATATAAATATTTCAAAATTAATTACCTATTGTATCACTTATAAGCGTGTATTCTGCAAAATCTTAGTTTTTATGAGACATTGTTTTTTGTACCAATTATGACTCTCATATTTGATACACTCATACTCATCATCTGTAGAATATACGTGCCATTATTTAAACTTTTTTACGATTGAAGGATTACTGGTGGCCCGGAGGTCTTTCCAGTTTCACCAGGACAGGTGGACGAGCAAAGGCTCAGCCAGAAGGGGTGGGATTTGCTAACAGCTGCCCGAGCGCCTCCGAAGGAGACCTAACAACTCAAGAGCAGCTGCTTCGCGAATGAATCTGGCAGAAATAGGCGGGGCGGTGTTACCTACCCGTGCGGACTCACAAGAGGTCCTACCACCAGTAATTACGCAAATTATAATTTTGCGGGTTTGATTTTTATTGCACGATGTTATTCCTTCACCGTGGAAGTCAATCGTGAACATTTGTTGAGTACGTATTTCATTAGAAAAATTGGTACCCGCCAGCGAGATTCGAAAACCAGTGCATCGCTCGATACGAATGCACCGGACGTCTTACGGCCTGGCCACGGGGATCGGCGGTGCGAACAGCGAAGCGGTGGACGAGGCGACCATTCGCGCAGCACCTTTTGCAGGCCACGGGTACTCACGTTCGCCGCCGCGACTAGTAAGGAAGTCCGACAGCGAAATGTCTATATCGAAATTATCTCGATATTGCTTACAAATTAATAGTTTTTTGGTTCAAGACCTATTATTTGGAAAAGATTGTGAAGTACATGATTTGAATAAGAATCAGAGTATACTTATAGATGGAGAATTCCACAAGAAGTACGAGAAATACTTTGGGTGGCTAGACTTCCAAATAGCTGGTCTAGCTAGTATTTCAGCTAAATTTTTTTTTATTGCTTAGGTGTGTGGACGAGCTCACAGCCCACCTTGTGATAAGTGGTTACTGGAGCCCATAGACATCCACAACGTAAATGCGCCACCCACCTTGAGATATAAGTTCTAAGGTCTCAAGTATAGTTATAATGGCTGCCTAACCCTTCAAACCGAAACGCATTACTACTTCACGGCAGAAATAGGCAGGGTGGTAGTACCCACCCGTGTGGACTCAGAAGAGGTCCTACCACCAGTAATTACGCAAATTATAATTTTGCGGGTTTCATTTTTATTACACGATGTTATTCCTTCACCGTGGAAATCAATCGTGAACATTTGTTGAGTACGTATTTCATTACAAAAATTGGTACCCGCCTGATATTCGAACACCGGTGCATCGCTCAACACGATTGCACCGGACGTCCGTTAAGCCACGACGACTTTAAAAATATAAAATAAAAAATATAAAAATTTCGGCGTTAATTTTTCGCGGCGAAAACAACTAAACTCATTTAATCACTGTACTATTCGCCGCGACTACCGCTCGACTCCGTGGCTCGCGCCGTCCGTATTCATGCATTTGTTTTGCTCGCCCGCCGCATCGCGCGATTCGCTCGGTACATTTCGCCGGTCGCTTCGCCGGTCGCCGGTGCGCGTGGCTTGTTAGGTACATTTCTATGCGCTTATTTTAGTCGCTAGACGCTTCGCCGTTCGCACCGCGCGAATATTCGTATTGGCGAATGTCCCGTGGCCAGGCTGTTATCCTTTAGGCCACGACGACTTCACAAAATGATGGCTAGAGGCGAGATAAATAGTATAGAATATAGATGCGACTTATTCAAATAAAAATAATTAATATGCTTCTTTTTTTTTCGAACTTATTTTTATTTAAGTATTGATAAGTCAAATAAACAATTCGTTTTAGGATTGTGTGTTTGAAGAGACAAAAGAAATTAAAATATTTTTATAAAAAAAATAGCGACAAGTGAAATTCAAATTCAAAATCATTTATTTCAACTTAGATGTCAGTAAGTATAACACACTTGTTGAATGTCAAAATATAAATAACAATGTTAACTCTACCACCGGTTCCAAAAAAAGCCACAGTCCTGAGCAGAACCGGCGAAACCAACTCAGCGGGCTTTTTTTTTGTTTTTTCTCAATTTTTTTTTTAAATAAGTAAGAATATTTACAATAAACAAAAAACAAGTCAAAATATACAATTAAAAATAATGAAAAATGAAAAGGCTAGGAGCGAACGCCTCATTCCCGCGTAGTGCCGTCTAGTAAATAATACTTAACTTTATAATATGCCTTGTTGCACAAACGTTCCTTGACAGTTTTCTTAAATCTATGAACAGGTAATAATTGAACGTTTTGTGGGATCTTGTTGAAAAGTTGTACACCCAGCCCCTTAAGAGTTGCTTATTATCTTAATTCGAGCCGCCGGCAACGCAAGCCTATGTTTGTTCCTAGTGTTCACATTATGCAAATCGCAGACTCTAGGGAATTCTTCTATTTTTTTACGCACGTATAATAAATTTTCAAAAATATATTTGGACGCTAAAGTTAGAATTTTGATTTTCTTAAACTTGTCCCTCAAGGAATCCCTCGGGTGTATATTATAAATAGCACGAATAGCCCTTTTCTGCAGGATGAAAATCGTTTCGACATCGGCAGCATTGCCCCATAGCAAAATGCCATAGGACATAACACTATGAAAATAACTGAAATAAACCAGACGTGCCGTATCTTCATTAGTATACGTTCGCTTTTTTTTTTCCACAAACGCTGCAGAACTAAGTCTACTCGCTAACTTGCATATGTGAGGACCCCACTGCAGCTTAGAATCAACTGTTATACCAATAAAAACTGTCGAATCCACAAGATCCAGTGTCTCTCCACTTACAGTAATATTAGTGTTTACTTGTCTAACATTAGGTGTGGTAAATTTTATACATTTAGTTTTTTTGTTATTTAATAACAGATTATTAACACTAAACCAATGTTCCACGCGCGAGATAGCATCAATCACATCGTCATAATCTTCCAATTGTCGTTTAATTTTAAACAATAAGTATGTATCGTCACCGAATAATACGACCTCGTGACGGGTTTCAATAAACTTTGGTAAATCATTGATATACGCAAGAAATAGGAAGGCACCCAATATGGAACCCATATGTAAGACACCGGAAGATCTCTTTCCTTTAACGTCTACCTTTTGGATTCTTCTGGATAAATAAGATTTAATAAGTTCTAATGAAACGCCCCTAATACCATAATGGTGTAATTTCCTCAACAATGTATTGATGTGCCTTTGGAAAACATACAGCATTGTATTATGAAGAAGCACTGTGTACTTAGCTTAGATTCCTTGTCTATGTCCAACCATAGACCGTCAATTTAGTTCCATCTTTAGCCGCTAGGTGCTGCCAGCAAGTATAAAGGGAGCGCAGCCATCTTTGATCTTCATAGCGTTGTGTACTTTCGTACTGTGAAGTCGCAAGTCCACAAATATTTATTCGACTTCTTATTAATTGCAAAAAATATTTATTTTGTGTTTCTATGAGTGTTATTTTGCAATCATTACGAGTATTATTTACCAATCCTATCATCGGACGCCATGAATCACGCGTCATCTGTTGGAGGTGATGTTGAGTCAAGCTCCATAATTTCCGAGAGGGAAGATGTCCAGGCGAGACGCGATGGAGACGCCTCGCGTTCGAACAGCTCGTCAAGCGAAAAAGAACAAAAGGAGTCTCTGCGTAAGAAACGACGGGATTCAAAGGTAACGGTCGATCTGCGAATCGGCTCGTTATCCCACCAGGTCAGTGACGTTGTAAATCTAATAATGCACCAACTGTGTGTAACAATTGAATGTAACGAAAAATGTTGTAAACAAATTGATATCGTCAATACGGAAATTTTGACAAAAACACAACAGATTTAAACTAATAATCTTTGTAACATAATTACTGAAAACTTTGACAAATCGTCTCCGTCGTACAAGTTACCCGTAAAAAGCGTTTTAAATTGTATACGGAAAAAAGGGCCGTATGTATAGAAATAACACGTCAAAGTTTAATTTCCGTGGTCTCTAACAAAGTATCCTGTTGCCAACGCACCACTCATTGAGGAATTTTTGTTTGATAATAGTAAATTGAAATCTATTCAGTCCCTCGGAGGGCTACAATCCTATTTGTCACGATCTCGTACAAAAGGTAAGCCAAACATTATAAACAATCATAGTCTGTAACATCTGGCACAATCCAGAGGGGGGCAATTGAAGACACCGACGGGAGGCACTGAGTGCCACCAAAATTGTAATAATTTGTAAACCATGTATGGTTACCAAATACCGTAAAAAAAAAAAAAAAAAAAAACAAAAAAAAAAAAAAACCTTTTTTCCGCGGAAGAAAAGCGACGGATCAATGCGTCCAATTTTGGATCTTCGAGAGTTGAACAAGGTCGTAAAGATAAAACACCTAACTGTTTTCGGACACCTAGGTACCAAACTTTCTCCACCCAGGGGACTGGATGATAGAATTGAACATTTCTCAGGAATATTTTTCTAGTATCAGTCGCAAAATTTCGTCGATACTTCTTGAGGATCAGTACCAAGGTACCAGTATCAGTACCTCCAGGAAGGAATCGGTACCTTCTTATGAGTTAGTATGAAATGACATGCCTACCCTTCGGTCTGGCTTCAGAGCCACACCTTTTTGCTTCTATAACATGCGGGTCGCAGAGACCTTGCGTGCAAAGGGAACTCGAGTGCTAGTGTCTACTAGACGACTTCCTTTTTGGTCGACCAAGACAAATCCAAGTTGAAACTTCAGGCTGCAGAAGCTGTGAAGCTTTTGGATTAACCTTTTTTGCTTCCATAACATGCTGGGTCGCAGAGACCTTGCGTGCAAAAGGAACTCGAGTGCTAGTCTACCTAGACGACTTCCTTTTGGTCGACCAAAACAAATCCAAGTTGAAACTTCAGGCTGCAGAAGCTGTGAAGGTTTTGGATTATCTGGGCTGGCATGTCAATTTCCATTATATAGGGTGCTCGGTCGCTCGGTCGCTCGGTCGCGGAGATATTGCGTGCAAAGTCGAGTGCTAGCTTACCTACACGACTTAATCTTGTTTCACCAAGACAAATAAACGTTTTTGTTCCCATAGCATGCTCGGTCGCGGAGACCTTGCGTACATAGGGAAGTCAAATGTTAACGTACCTACGCGACTTTCTCTTGGTCCTTGAAGACAAATACACCTTTTTGCTTCCACAGCATGCTCGGTCGCGGAGGCATTGCGTGCAAAATCGAAGTGCTAGCTTACTTACACGACATGATCTTGTTTCACCAAGACAAATAAACGTCTTTGCTCCCATAGCATGCTCGGTCGCGAAGACCTTACGTACATAGGGAAGTCAAATGTTAACCTACCTACGCGACTTTTTCTTGGTCCATGAAGACA
Source organism: Bombyx mori (assembly GCF_030269925.1). Taxonomy (NCBI): domain Eukaryota; kingdom Metazoa; phylum Arthropoda; class Insecta; order Lepidoptera; family Bombycidae; genus Bombyx; species Bombyx mori. The sequence continues at coordinate 15,975,416 of NC_085111.1, forward strand.
AATACACCTTTTTTGCTTGCATAGCATGCTCGGTCGCGGAAACATTGCGTGCAAAGGGATGTTGAGTGTTATCCCACCTACGCAAATCCCACCAGGTCCATCAAAAGAAGTCCAAGTTGAGTCTTCAGGCCACATAAGCTGTAAAGCTCTTGGATTATTTGGGCTACCAAGTCAGCCTTACAAAAAATCAATTAGTACACTGGTTCAAGAGATGACATGTCTAGGGATTCGATGGAAAATTGCGAGAAACGAAGTGGCCACTCAACAACATCCTAGCTCAAACTCTGACGGAATTACATCAATCTATGCTAACTTGCAAATTTTCCAGCGAAGTTTCAAGAAAAGGGGTAAAAAACAGGCCATCCTGCATGTGTTAACAATTAAATGCAGTGCTGACGCGAAGCCACATGTTAGACATTGCCGATACACAAAACCAACCATTTCCTGGCAACGGAAGCTTCGGACATGTGTAGGGGTTACAAATGCAGTGCTGACGCGGAGCCACATGTCAAACATTGCAGAGACCCAAAACCAACCATTTCCTGGCAACGGAAGCTTCGGACATGGGTAGGGGTTACAATTAGACAAAATATTAACGTCCTGTCTATGGTCAGCTCAACAACAGAAACGGCTCACCCAAAAAAGAGCTATTTGCAATGGTAGTGACAATCAAAATGAATCTGAAAGTATTTCACTAACGTTGACCTTTCGATTTTTAAACCTAAGCGATAAGTTCAAGATAACTGTCAGCTTATCTCTCGGGGAGATACAACATCATAGCCGACAGGCTATCACGAGGAAATCAACCTGCGAAATGGCACTTTTTACCACAAGTGACCACAAAAGTTTTTCAAAAGTGGGGTCATCCGGATATAAACCCATTCGCCGACCAAGATTGGATACCTTCAGCAGACCGTAGAGGATGCAACTAGCATGGAGAATTCCTCCTCTCAACCTTCTCCCCAAAGTACTGACTCACTTCAACAGTGTCTAGGGAACCTACCTGGTAGTGTTCCCAGACTGAGCGAAAGCATTTGGGTTTCCAAGCCCTCAGATCCCGAACGCTAGATAACTCGCACGAAATCCAAAACCTGCCTCCTTCACAGGTTAAACATTAACCCTGAAAGCTTAGAAGGGGGGGGGGGGGGGGGAGGTTGTACAAATAATGACTGGTCTAAACAGGAGAAGATTTGTTGAAAATTAGCTGGTGTCAATCCACTTTGTCAGCATACTTACCAGCAACTAGAAGATGGTGCATATGGTGCTACAGTTTTAAAATTGATCCTAAGTCTGCAGATGTTGCCAAATTCTTTCTTCTTTTCCAAAAAGAAAATTTTGCCTATAAAACAATCCTTCTGCATCATAAAGCAGCGCTGTCGACTTTCTGTGGGCGAAATACATGTAGGACAGCAAACATTCTCAAGCTCTCTAATAAAAAATTGCTATTTTAAAAAAGCCATCGGAATAGCTAAACAAAATTCAACTACTTATTACAATTTTACTAAGTGTAGTCCCATTCACATGAGATCCGAGAATAGTTCTAAACTGGTTTTCTTCAAACCCAGCCACCACATCACGCCTCAATGTAGCTTGAAGGACACCAACAACCATGTTGCTGGCTACGGGACGCAGAGTTAATGACCTTACTTTGCTCAACATTTCTAAAGACAGTTTCTTTGATAACAGAGAAAAACATCTTTCTGATACCAGTCTTTGGGTCTAAAATTGAAATCCATTTTCGTCAATAATCTGCATAAGTGCTTTCTAGACATGAAACTAAAGACATGCCCGGTAAGATTCGTAAGGACTTTTTTCTAACTATGTGTGTTGTCACAAAAGCGGCATCCCGTACTGTAATTGGAAACTGGTCTTCGTTCAACCTTACGAGGTAATGGCATCAACGCATCTCTAAGAAGTGGTAGATCAGCAGTAGCCTCTGAGATGGATTGATAATGAACCAATGGACGAAATACTTTCTAGAGGCAATTGCAAATCATCCAAACGTTTACAATAATTATTGCCGAATAATAGAGCTTCGTAAAGATCCTCACGATTCTTTTTTTTTAACACATTTACTTCTACATGATGTATATACATCATTTATACAATTTATACATTTTCTTGTATATACAAGATAAAATGTTTATTACAAACTTATAAATATTTTTTAATTATTGAAGTAACGTGGAAGTTAACAACTGTTTTTTCGATTTAATAATTATATAAATTATGAACATTATCATTGCGCTTCATAATTTTATTATGGCTTTACCTATTTCATCATAGCGTTGTGCTTAATAATTTCACCAGCAGATAACAAACACGTCTTCATAATACAATGCTGTATGTTTTCCAAAGGCACATCAATATTACGGTTTTACATAACAATAAAACCGATATTATGTGCCGAGAAGGAAAACATACAGCATTGCAGGAAGTTCTTCCTGGTGAAGACTATGAAGATCAAAGATGGCTGCGCTCCCTTTATACTTGCTGGCAGCACCTAGCGGCTAAAGATGGAACTAAATTGACGGTCTATGGTTGGACATAGACAAGGAATCTAAGCTAAGTACACAGTGCTTCTTCATAATACAATGCTGTATGTTTTCCTTCTCGGCACATAATATCGGTTTTATTGTTATGTAAAACCGTAATATTATGCTCAACACAATCAAAAGCTTTAGATAAGTCGCAGAATACCCCAAGTGCATTATGCGATTCCTCCCAAGCCTGAGAAATATTTTTAATAAGATCTACACCTGCATCAATAGTTGAACGACCTCTAGTAAATCCATATTGTTTGTTATGAAACAGGTTATTGGAATTGAAATGGTTCAAAAGTATCAAAATATTTTTTTCAAAAATTTTACTCAATGTAGGTAGGTACTGAAATGGGCCTTAAGTTAGAGGGGTCAAAAGTACTACCAGATTTAAACAAAGGTATTATTTTACTATATTTCATTAGATCAGGAAACACACCACAATCAATACAGTCATTAAATATTGTAGCAAGGTAAGGTGCGATTATATCAATAATGGATTTTATAACCTTAATTGAAATTCCCCATAAATCACCAGTTTTCTTAATATTAATGAGCTTGAAATAACCAATTATGTCCTTTATATCAATATTTGTGCACTTAAAGTTAACATTTATCAACATGATCTTGCAGTAATGATTCGGCGTCGGAGATGAAATTAAAGATTTTGTAGTAGAAGCTGGGATATCAGCAAAGTAGCGCACAAAGGCACTGGCCACTTCTTGATGAGAAGTTATTATTCTATCATTGGTTTTCAAAGTTAATTCAGCATTGCTGTTTCTGACATTCCCAGTCTCCTTATTAATGATATTCCAAGTCATTTTAATTTTGTCAGGTGCATTTTTATAAAATGCCTAAGTGCAATGATTTGGCCAATGTACAGACTTTTTTAAACAGCTTGGAATATTTACAGACATACTCATGAAATGACTTATCATGATTATATGATTTTTCATGATAAAGATCATATAATCGTTCCTACTAAAGTAAGTAGGCAATCTACAGATAATCGTACATAAATCAAATTAAGAAACACATTAACACCACACAAATTACCCAAATCCATCATAATCTGATTGCTTACTTGAGTGCCATCTCTTTTTTTTTACTAGGCACACAATACACATTATAAGTTAAAAAAAAAAAAGATACAAAATTAATAACAACAAGTAAAAAATTTGGCTTGTAACATGAGCCATGCGCGCACAACGAATCAGGATAGATGTGCTAAGTACACAATGTTCATTACAACTACGTATAAGACAAGACATTACGATAGCGAAAAGCAATCGAAATTTTAATGTAAGGAAGTAACAATAAATCACAATCACAAAGGAAATCACATTAAACATTAAACAATTACACTACCTAATCTATTATTAACATGGAGGATGCCCTTAATCATGTTTATAAGCATCGCTAATTTATATTATGTAAAAATATTCAATTCAGTTGATGACTTTTCCAGTTCGTTATAGGTGCGAGTTGCATTGGTGACATGACCCTGACCGCCGCTTAATAAGCTTACATGCACAAAAAAAGTGTATAAAACATATTTACATATATATCTACCAGACACATAATGCAGCATTTTGTGTAGTACTTCACAACAATATGGATGGTAATAATACCTAATTACCCTACATTATTATTCTTTAGAATTATCTTTAACACTAGTGCCCAAATACTCTGTGTGTGTGTATGTGTGTGTCAGTGTGTGTGTGTGTGTGTGTGTGTATATGTGTGTGTGTGTGTGTATATGTGTGTGTGTATATATAAATAAGTAATGGTCTGAAAAGCGTCAGTGTGCAGTGTGGTAAGGCTCGTAACACGTGTAAGTACACATTGCCAGTTGGCAAGCTTTACAGTACGTGCTAATTCGTTTTTTGCAGACGACGCATTGGCGCCTAAGTCGGTCTGTCTTTTCGGGATTCATGAAACTGTATTGTGCCGGGCTATGTACTGATGTTGCGATGGTTTTTGAGTTAGGTGCAGGGGCTCGGTGTGCTGTAAACAAATCAGTTATCAACGCCTTTCGGAATTGCCGGTGTGCCCACGACTGGTTTTTCAGTAAAATGTACGAGTTCAGGACACTAGCGTTCAAGAGTCTTCTAAAAAATTTTTTGTACCACACCTTATGCCTTTTTCTTTCTAAAGGGTACATTGCGAGTTGCTGATCCTTACGGTCTACTCCGCCCATATTAAGATTATAGTCCTGCGCGACTGTCGGCTTAACTGTATCGCCACACTTGGTAGCTAGGAGAGCATGGTATGTTGAAATAAAAGCCACGAGGTTTTTATCCCTCCACACCACAATGTCCACATCTCCAGAGGTGCATCCCAACAATTGACCGACAATCATGTCGTTTTTTGTAATACTCGCCAATTCAGGTGGTACGAATTGACGGTTTGTCCGGAGCGTCCCCGCGCAGTCAAATCCCCGGATCTTCAGTTCTCGTGCCAGTGATGGAGAGTTGTAGTAATTGTCCATCCATATTGTGTGCCCTTTATGTTCAAGACCATTTAAAAGTCTGAGCACTAGAGCTGGTACTTTCCCCGAGACTGGATCATCTTCTTGAAATGCCGAGGTGTCATGGCCTGCATATACTTCAAAACGCCACAAATAACCAGTCTGAGATTCACACAATTCAAAGGTTTTGATTCCAACTTTGGCTGCTTTGTTAGGGATGAACTGGTTTATTTCAAGCCAGCCCTTCCACATGGTCAGACTCTCATCGAGAGCCACATTTTGAGATAAACTATATAATTCAGAAAACTTGCGATTAAGGTGATCTATTATAGGTTTAATTTTAAAAAGTTTAGCTTGGGGTCGTGTCAACAACGCAGAGTTACAATCTTTATTATTATTAAAATGCAGACATGCTGACAGAAGGTAGAATCTGTCAAGTGACATCTTCGTGGAAAAGCCAGGAGTACTGAAGATGTCGTTAGAGGTATTCCAGTATTCGTTTAACCGGGTTTTGATCACCACTCCCATAGCCAGAACGATGGCAAAATACGTGTAAAGTTCATTTACATTTGTATCATGCCAACGAGTAATTCGACTACTAGGACCGATCGTTCCATTCTCCAACATGGTCGTTGCCAGCTGCTGTGCGTAAATGTTAGTTTCCCTGACAATCATTTCCATAATTTCACGATCCCATATGGCAATAAATGCTTCGTATGGTCTCGTGAAAGAAACTGTAGGGCCACTAATTTGCGAGAACGGTTCTCGCCTCAAATGAGGTTCAATTTGAGGCGTTGAAAACTTTCTCCATTCAAATTGAAATTTGTTGCTGGGTTCCATGGCAGTCGGCGAAACAGGCGTCGGTGAGGCGGGCGTTGAAGCACAATCGGCTGGTCGAGGCGATTGAGGGGACCGCTCCAAAGTAGCGTTGGCGGATCTTTCGTTGACTTCCGCATCGTCTTCGTCCATAAACATTCTTGCTATTCGGGGCACCGCTAACTCGGCAATCCCTTCTTCCTCTTCGTCAGACTCTTCTTCGCTGCCTGAAAGGAAAAGGTACACGTTCTGGTTTCGATTGTAATAGGTATTTTACTTCCGAGATTGTTGAAAAAAAAGATCGATGTCATAATGAACTTACCATAATTAAGTGCAGTGGTTATTTCAGAATCACGGCGGGGTCTGTTACTGAACGAATTTATTCTACAAAATAAAAAGAATATGTTAATCAAAGCTAGTAATTATTTTGTATAAAACGTGGTATACTGAGATGAACTTACAGATTTCGACGCTTTTTTGGGCTAGGATCGTCACTACGCGGACTTCTGAAAAATAAAGCAAATAGGGGTCTATCACTGAATGAAGGGATTCTACAAAATAAAAATAATATGTTAATCAAAGCTAGTAATTATTTTGTATAGCAGGTGGTATACAGAGATGAACTTACAGATTTCGGCGCTTTTTTGGGGTAGAATCGTTACTACGCAGACTTCTGAAAAATAAAGCAAATAGGGGTCTATCACTGAATGAAGGGATTCTACAAAATAAAAATAATATGTTAATCAAAGCTAGTAATTATTTTGTATAGCAGGTGGTATACAGAGATGAACTTACAGATTTCGGCGCTTTTTTGGGGTAGAATCGTTACTACGCAGACTTCTGAAAAATAAAGCAAATAGGGTCTATCACTGAATGAAGGGATTCTACAAAATAAAAATAATATGTTAATCAAAGCTAGTAATTATTTTGTATAGCAGGTGGTATACAGAGATGAACTTACAGATTTCGCCGCTTTTTTGGGGTAGAAGTCTTCTTCGGTGTGCTTGCCCCGCTGCTTGAACCACATTCGACGTATCTACGAAAAATGATTTTTTGGGTTTTAGTTTAAGAGTTTATTTCGATTCAGAAACTGAAGGCTTGCTAGGGAGACGAGCGCCACCACATTGCCCACATGTTCGCACTCCTCTTACACTGCTACGGGCTGCTATGTGAACGCATACCCTCATACCTCATTACACACACCACGACTACTATCCGTCCGGGCGTAGCTGGAGTAGCGTCTCAGGTTAGCAGCGAATAGGTAGAGAAAAGAAAGACCACGACCACCCCTAGCACGCCCGCGGGTTTCATCATTGTTAGTACAATTCATGCAAAACAAAGCCAAAGTAAACAGACTGTGCGTGCGAAATAAACCCTTTCAAAGTTAAAAATTTGTTAACATTAACAATGCTAAAAACAATCAATCCAATCAAAGTGCAAAAAAAGTTAAAAAGAAACATCTAAAAATCAATATCGATAAAAATTGAAAGCGTATAAGTTAGTTCAACCTAGAAGCAAAGAATTCAATCACAGGTATAAAATAAAAAAAATTAAATAACTCTTAATCATTAAATATATATATTATATTATAATATATTGAATTCTTATATATATATATATATATATATATATATATATAGAGGATAATATATAATATATTAATAAGTATTAAAATAGACGAAATCAAAAAAAGTGTAAAGTTAACTGAGTATCGAATTATCGCAAAAATATGGTCACGGATTATTTATTGGTTGAAAAATTAACTTAAATTCTTAATTGGAAATAATTTTATGGTTTTTACCCAAACTGAAAAAATCGAATGTCGATTTTCAAGGGTGGAAAATGGATTCAGAACTACATACCGATTTAAAAAAGTCGAGTTTTATTGTTTGAATGTACCCGTAATATTACGGTGTTGTCGGTTAGAGTTAATGGCTCAAAAATTCGCTATAAGCTGAATTATCTATTTTCTTCACTTTTTAATGTAACAAATACATTTAGAAAATAAACCTGAAGTGATACTTTGACATCGTAATAAAAATAATTAAATCATTACCTATAAAATAATTAATTAAAAAAATATTTTCTATAATTGTCATTCTCGAATTCCCTGAACTAAAAAAATCCGTGATTTTACTGAAAAGATCATTTATTATGTCATATCATATAGTGCATTGTAAATGCAAACTGGAAAAAAATCGATCTTTAAGGATTTGAAGTCGTCGTGGCCTAAAGGATAAAACGTCCGGTGCATTCGTAGCGATGCAACGGTGTTCGAATCCCGCAGGCGGGTACCAATTTTTCTAGTGAAATACGTACTTAACAATTGTTCACGATTGACTTCCACGGTGAAGGAATAATATCGTGTAATAAAAATCAAAACCCGCAAAATTATAATTTGCGTAATTACTGGTGGTAGGATCTCTTGCGAGTCCGCACGGGTAGGTACCACCGCCCCGCTTGTTTCTGCCGTGAAGCAGTAATGCGTTTCGGTTTGAAGGGTGGGGCAGCCGTTGTAACTATACTGAGACCTTAGAACTTCTTTCTCAAGGTGTGTGGCGCATTTACGTTGTAGATGTCTATGAATTCCAGTAACCACTTAACACCGGGTGGGCTGTAAGCTCGTCCACACATCTAGGCAATAAAAAAAAATAAAAAAAATCGATCTCCTGGACCTCGATTTTTTTGTGAATCGATTTAAGGTAAAAGCACTAATGCTCGACATTGAACTAAAAGATGACACTTTAATAAAAAAAATATTCTAATAAGGAAATTAAACATTTAAATAACATTGCTATTGATGTTAAAGACACCTAGTACCATCTATGATACATTCTCAAAAGCTTGCGTACAGTGTTAGAAGCAAATTTCAAAATGGCATCAGTTGACAACAAACAATGTGAGCAGGTTGACGTTTTGCGCGTAATTCTTAGCGTTTTCCTTAAGCCATCTGACTTTTAACAGGTATGATTTTGTCATAAATTTATAATTATTGGCTACTGTTGGTTTCGATATTATAAATGTATGAAATTATTGATTTCTTAAGACCATTTCCTTGTTATTTTGGTTTGTTTTTGTACAAATTTTAAGTGGTGTTTACTATTAGTACCAAAAATGAATCAAAACCTAAAAGATGACACGTGTGTCTTCTACTAGGGTTACATCGAACTGAATTTGTTAGCTTAATTTTCTTCAAATTCAGCCTTTATGTTGTAAAACAAAAGTTTCAATCTGAGTTTCGTTCATTTTACACGAGCCTAACTAAACGAAGACAGTGTCAACTATTAGGGTATACTAGATGTCAACTATTAGTATCAAGTAATTTCAGCTTAAGTTTCGAGCACGATGCCGCCAGTAAAGGGTCAGATGTTTCAATACTCTGAAGCCAATATTGAAGAAGCCATAAAAGAATTACTGGTGGCCCTGAGGCCTTTCCAGTTTCACAAGGACAGAAGGGGCGGGATTTGCTAACAGCTACCCGAGCGCCTCCAAGGGAGACCTAACAACTCAAGAGTAGCTGCTTCGCGAATGAATCTACTACCGGATCGGAATCGCGACCCGCTGAGAAGATCCGGCGAGAAACTCAACGGGCTGATGCTTAGGTTAGGTTGCACGTCGAACTCTTTGCCGAGTTCGACGAGTACGATTACCGGGATCTCTACTCCTAGTGTTAAAGCGGAAGGCGTCTAATGCAAGGGTTATTGGATCTGATGGATCCGTAAGAAGGTGTCTAGGGCGACGACGGTGACCTGCTCCTGCGTGGTCAGGATTCGGGGAGTAGTCAGCTGTGGCAACGATAAGGCGATTACCATGACGCATTGCCTTATCGAAGTAACGTTCCGACGCGGACTTCATGTATTTTCTGATCGGTTCGAGGTCCAAGTCGTCGTGTAAGTCGACGTTCCTCACGAACCACGGGGCTCCGACTGCTAACCTGCAAAAACGAGATTGTAGGGATTGGAGGGTGTCTATGTGTGTGCGGGCCGCGTGAGCAAACACCACACTCGCGTAAGTCATGACCGGCTTTATGTAAGCTTTGTAAAGTGTCACCTTGTTCCGAAGGGACATTATACTCCGCTTACAGATCATGGGGTAGAGTCTGCCGAGAATAAAAGCGGCACGGTCGCGGACTGATTTTATATGTGGGTGGAATGTCATGGATGCATCCAGGGTGACTCCCAAGTACTTGACCTTCCTGGTCCAGGGTATGAGGCGGGGCGTTCCGACAGCTACTGCGGCAAAGAAATTTGGAGTTCCACGAGTAACTTTATTAAATAAAGTCAAGGGAAAGACACCTATTATGCGTAAAATGGGAAGAAGTTGTTATTTAACCGAAGATATAGAAAAAATACTTGTAACATGGGTAAAAGCTATGGTCAAACAAGGGTTTCAAATAGGAAAAGATAATTTACAAGATAGCGTTAAGAAAATAGTTGATGATCTTAAGATTGATTATAATTGTTTATAATAAAACTAACGTTAAAGTCGTGTCTATTATTAGTGCCAACTGATGTCAATTTTTGGTGGATTTGATTTTCGATGCTGTCATCTTTTAGTGTCTATGGCAAAACTAACAAGTTTGTAATTTTTTTTAGAAACTACAACAGTATTGAAATATTTTATATGAAAAAATTGATCTCTAAATGTTGCTCTAACAGTAAAAAAAAAGATTTAATATAATTTTTGATAAATACATTTGATAACTGAGAATGAAGTTTGATTTGTCCTTAAAGTGTCTAGCATTAGTGCTTTTACCTTATTAGGTTACTACGCGAATCAATTTAAAATCGATCTTTTTCGTCAAGAGTCCCCATCCCTACTTTGAGGTCGAAATTTTCGCATTTGCGACTAAGATAAACGTATTTTGCAATAATTAGATTGAAGTCCACTTTAATAGTGATATATATATATATATATATATATATACACATATTCGTTTGGGTTTTATTATTTTCTATTATCTTCCTATCAAATATGACAAATAAATCCACTTACAAATTCGTAAAATGACTGCTTCGAGCGTTGTTTTTTACTTAAATGTAAACACTACAGTCATGTTAATAAATAAAATTAAATATTACTTACTGTTCCATGATTTTTTTAGTTGAAATCAACAAATCTTACAAAATTGTACACAATCCGAATTCCGAACAATTAAGCGAGAAGCATTGAATAACCTCAGGTCACAGAATGCTTGAGTTGAGACCATAGTTTATACACTTAATATATTTGGTTGAGAGGTGACTGAAGTTAGCGCCTCAAAAAATTTTTTTTTCATATTTTCTACTTATTTTCTATTAATTCGTTTGTTCATCATTTGTTCATGATTGTTCACTGTTAATAATTGTTTGTTCTGCATTTATTTATTTAAAAATAATATTTAAAAATATACCTACAAGTTAGCAAAAAATTGCAAGAAGGGGTTCTTGCAATTTTTAATATTTTTTCATCTTTAATGATTCGTAAATATTCATTTTCGATTGTTCTTATATAAAACACGTTTGTTCTCTTTCGAAATTACTCATTTTTTGTTTAATTAACTATTTGTATTAGTTGAATAAATGTATGCAAAATATGTGTACTGCGCATGCGTCATCTATAATGTCTAAACTTTCTACGCGGTTTTAATCGTCAAAAAAAAAACAATTATAAATCCTGAAGGACCAATTAATTGGTATACAGTTTAATTAAAAAAATTAAAAAATAAATAAATGAAATAATGTGCAAACCAAACTGTTTACCATCCACATTTGATTGTCGGGCAGATAAAAAACGAAAATTCACTCAAAGTGAACCTCGGCCTGCATTTGTGAAACGACAAAGACTCACTAATACTCACTATTATCGAAGATTGAAGAGAGGACTAAAAATGATATGTGTCATATACCTTTGCCATCTTGTAGTCAAGGTAGGTGTAACTGTCAATAATTAGTTACACTCACAGATCTCATAATCAAATAACAATATCAGAAAAAAGGAGAATAGTTTGTTAGTTAGTGGAAGTAGCCAGAATGGGCAAGTGGACCTCAGTTCCTATTACATAAGGTTCTAGGAAGTTTGCGATAATGAAAATTTATCACAGTGTAATATCACTTACTTACTTTAACAGTGAAGGAAAAGATTGTGATGAAACCTGGACACCTAAATGTTATTAGGATTTTCTTAGGTGTGTAATCCACCAACCAGCACTAGGCCAGCGTGGTGGACTAAGGCCTAAAAATCCTCTCAATGATAGTGGAGGCCAGTGTCCAGCAAGGGGAGATTTATATGGGCTGATGATGATGACTAGGAAGCTACATACTACTACTACTACTACTACTACTACTACTACTACAGTACACATATAATCCTATATATTTACAAACTATAAGTTTGTTGGGTACCTAGAAATTGATAACATTATTTCATATTTCCAGATGTCCAGCCACTTGAAAATAGGTGTAGTGATGACAAAGCTATCCAAGTAGCTCCAGCGCAGGAACACAAAGGCAAGGCACATCACCACTTAATATATCTGAAGCAAGTACAAGTAAACAATCAGAACCAGCAAAAAGAAAACTGTTGTTCCTGAGGACAAATTTGACAGTGATCAGTCAAATGCAGAAGGATCAGCTGTTGAGAGTTATCTCTCTATATCTCCACTCCATCAAAGACTTGTGCACTTCATTTATTGAAATTAATATTAATGAATATTAATTTAAATTATCGTGCGAATTTTGTGGTCAAAACATTTAAGTGTATTTTATAAATAAATATTCATTCTCAGTATTAATGTTGTTTTAATCATCGATTGAAAAATTGGTTCTTAATGAATTTAGTTGGAGCTAAATGCTGCTTGGAGCTTAATATTTTCGAATAACATAAACACGTGACTTTAAGCATAAACATATTTTTTGGTTAGGATAATTAAACAGGATAATTTATATGCCTATCATTCTTAAATAATTCAGTAAATAAATAAATTTTGAAAGATAAATAATGAACATATTTACTTATTTGTTTATATTACCTATGTGAACTCATAACCTATCTTTTTTATACCTTCATAACGATAGGTAGGAGGATGGAAAAAATGTATTTGATCTAACTTTACGCCAATGCACATTATTTCATTAATTTATTTTTTAATTTTTTTAATTAAACTGTATACCAATTAATTGCTCCTTCAGGATTTATATTTGTTTTTTTTTTCACGAATAAAACCGCGTAGAAAGTTTAGGCATTATAGTTGACGCATGCGCAGTACACATATTTTGCATACATAATACATTTATTCAACTAATACAAATAGTTAATTAAACAAAAAAAATTTTTGAGGGGCTAACTTCATTCACCTTTGGTTGAGACCAGTGTTGCCGCTGGTTTTTATATTTTATTTATTTATAAAATTAGCCGGATACAAGTCCATTGGCCGTCTACATATTATAATACAATAATAAAGTTAATATTTACGAAATGTCATACAGTATGCAAAATTATTAAATTCTAATTAATTATTAAATTCCCGGTTTTTTCTCAGGTTTTCATGGTATTTTTTCAGGTCAAATTTTTCCTACAGTCGCTGTAATAAATTTATATAAGCTCGGGAAAAGTCTTTCATTGCTCAAAAGTTCTTGAACGCGGCGGGTTAAGTCCTCTGACACTGACACATAAGTGTCTGACACTGAGAGCGTCATTCGTATGTCATCATCTTCAAGGGCTGTTCTTGTTTTCGTTAATTCAAATTTTTCTTCCAGTTTTTCTGTTATTTCTATTACTAGGGTCAGTCTTTGTGTGGAAAAGTTGGAGCATTTCAATATTATGTGCGTCAGGTCTGCATTTTCATCATTACAGAATTGGCAGTGGCTGCTATTTGTTATTTTCATTCGGTGCAAATGGGCAGGTGTCAGGCAATGACCAAATCTCATTCTGTTTATGATTGTTATGAATTTTCTTTCCTTAAATAATTTGATATTGCAATACCATGGCTTGCATGGGATCTTCTTTTGAATTTCCTTATACCATTTGCCTTTATTCTCTGAACATACTTGCCAGTAACTCTCCCATAGCTGTCTTTTCTCCACTTTAAGTAAAGTTACATAGTCCGTGAATGGGACCTTCAATACTTGCGAGTGGTCCTCGTCATGTTCGGCATTTGCCGCCCTATCTACTGTCTCATTCCCACAAATACCGCTATGAGTTGGAACCCATTTAAATGTTACAGTTTTACCACTATCAAATATTATTTTTCTTATTAAATATATTAGATAATTGAGCTTATAACTCAAGTTATAATTATCTAAAGAGAGAAGAATCTGGAGGAGAATCATGGAATCTGAAATAATAAGTACATACTTTTTCTCCTTTTCCATATCACATACGTACAATAAACATTGATAAATGGCATATGTCTCTGCTGTAAAAATAGTACAATGATTATCTAATTTAAAACATTTAGTTAATTTCTTTTGGGGGTCATAATAAGCTGACTTAGTATTATTACCACTTTTGGATCCATCAGTATACAACATGTTATCGAGTAACACTTCCGGCCTCACATAATATGTGAACCATTATTTAATTATTGTTTTATAATATAATTAGTGATTTTATAATCAAGTGAATAATTGATTCATACCGGCGCAATAAGCCCTTTTGTTATTTAAGTTGTACAATTATATTTTTGTTATCAAGTAACACTTCCGGCCTCACATACTTAATATGTGAGCCATTGTTTACAAACTAGTTCAGGTACATCCTAATGATTAGGTAATATATAGAACTTATTTTTGTTTTATAAATAGTAATTTTGTAATCAAGTAAATAGTTGATTCATATTTCTTTATACTTATATTTTATGGCGCCTTCCGCTTGCCAGCTTTCGGCGCCGCGGCATAATAAACCTTTAATGTTATAAAATTATATAATTTGATATTATTAAGTAATAAGTAATAATGGTACGTAAATAATCAACAGAATAATTAAGATAAACAATATTTAATATTACCTATTAAGTTTGTATTAAAGTAGGTCAAGACGGATTGTATAAATACCGGCGGTTAGCATATTTCAACCCCTTTTTGTACTCTACCCGTCGCAACGTGCATTAAAGAGAACTTATTATCTTCGTGTCTCAATTATCACCGCCACCCTGATAATCCTTCAACAAACACTTAAAAATCATCTTTTTTAGATAGAAACTCATAAAATTCAAATTTACTGCCAACATGGCTAACATTTATTTCCATTTTAGCAAATAAAGAATCATATGAAACCACATATAAAGGCCATAGATAATTTTTGTAAATATTCTTTGTTTTCTTAAAAACTAAATTAAAAACACCTAACAGTTCTGGAAATTGTCCTGTAACCACATTATTTACAGTTATAAGTACATTGGATTGCTGAGAAATAGACAGAGTGTCAGGCAGTTTATTTAAGATAATAGGGCTATTGCATGCTAGTAACTTTGTAGAGAATTTTTCAGCAAATAGTATTCTTCTAATAGGTAGGGGCTCAATACAAGTCTCTACTTCCATTGAAATAATGGGAGTAGTGCGCATGGCACCACTTATTATGTGTAATGCCATGTTTTGAATTACGTCTATTTTTTTAAGAAAGGATGGTCTAGCATTCATATAAACTATGCCACTGTAGTCAAAATGGCTACGTATTAAGCTCTTATAGATTGTTGATAAAATATTAGGGTTAGATCCCCAGAATGTATCTGCCAAAGATCTCATAATATTAATACCTTTCATGGCATTGTGACATATATAATCTATGTGGCTTTTAAATGCTAATTTATTATCAAAAATAACCCCTAAAAATTTTTTCTCATTCACTAGAGGTATCTGTTTATTATTATAAAGAACTTTAACTGATATGATGTCATTCCCTAAAACCATAACTGAACTCTTTTCACTGTTAATTTTAAGTTTTAAATTTAAGGAATAAAATAGATTTAATTGTTGTAGTGCTAAGTTTATATTTGTTTCAGCTGATTTTATATTTCTGTTTATACTATATATCAGGACATCATCAGCAAACTGTAGAATTGAAGTATTATGAGGAATAAAATTAATAATTTGTGAAGTATATAAATTAAATAATAGTGGTGACATGCAAGCTCCTTGCATTAGGCCTTTCCATGTTTTTTTTGGTCCATGTAATTGATTGTTATATTTGACATATAGAGTTCGATCAGATGAAAAATTAAAAATCCATTTTAACAACTTTCCAGGTAAACCAAGATCATGTAAAATTTTAATCAGCGGTATAAGATCAACATTGTCGTAGGCTCCTTGGACATCCAAAAAGACACACACTGCAGTGGATTTAGATAGCTGGCAACTCTTCATATCATTAAGGAATGTTATCAAACTTTCAGCTGTACTCCTACCTTTACGGAAACCAAACTGACAAGGGGGTAATAGTTTATTTGTCTCTACAAAAAAATCTAATCTTAGTTTGATCATGTGTTCTAGTAATTTACCAATGCATGATGTTAGAGAAATTGGTCTATAAGACTTATAAACATCTGGTGGTTTATCAGGTTTCAAAATAGGTACGACTACTTTTGTAGTCGTCGTGGCCTAACGGATAAGACGTCCGGTGCATTCGTGTTGAAGTGATGCACCGGTGTTCGAATCCCGCAGGCGGGTACCAATTTTTCAAATGAAATACGTACTCAACAAATGTTCACGATTGACTTCCACGGTGAAGGAATAACATCGTGTAATAAAAATGAAACCCGCAAAATTATAATTTGCGTAATTACTGGTGGTAGGACCTCTTGTGAGTCCACGCGGGTGGGTACCACCACCCTGCCTATTTCTGCCGTGAAGCAGTAATGCGTTTCGGTTTGAAGGGTGGGGCAGCCGTCGTTACTATACTTGAGACCTTAGAACTTGTATCTCAAGGTGGGTGGCGCATTTACGTTGTGGATGTCTATGGGCTCCAGTAACCACTTAACACCAGGTGGGCTGTGAGCTCGTCCACCCATCTAAGCAATAAAAAAAAAAAAAAAACAGTTTTCCATGATTCAGGTATTTGTTGACTAAGCCAGAGAGAATTGAGAATATCAAGTAATTTGTTTTCCACTGAAATATGCAATTTCTGTAACATGATATATGGGATGTCATCTAAACCAGGCGCTGTGGATTTTCTTGATGACAGAGCTATATCTAGTTCATGAAACATAAATGGTTTCAATAAAAAATTACTGTTTGAGTTATTATTGTTGTCAAAATACAGCTGAATATTGTCTAGTTCGGGTATGTCAGTCTGGGATAGTTTATTAATAAAATGTTTTGTCCATTCGTCATTTCGATATACATATATTCTTTTAAATTTTCTGATATCATTCCAAATTTTAGTCAATGGAGTGTGTCTATTAAATGAATGACAGAGATTTTTCCAGCCATTCAATTTTGCCTGTTTGATAATTATTTTTTTATGTGCATCAGCTTTTTTGTATTCAATATAGTTTTCTAAGGACATGCAGTTTCTATATTTTAATAAAGCTTCTCTAGATTTCCTTACAGATATAGCGCAGTCCTCACTCCACCATGGTGCAGGGGCATTTAAGACACGAATATTATTTTTATGAACAGGAATACAATTAACTTTAAGATTGTTTAAAATTAAACAAAATTCTTTATAACTTTTTAGAGGATCATGACAAGTAGTTGTTAAAAAGCTATCAAACATTACTTTAGATGTTTCCATATATACATCCCAATTTGTTCTTTTGAATAAATACTTTTGTGAGCTATCCTTAATTTGATACTTTTTAGGGGAGGTAATCAGATCAATAAATGTTGGATAATGGTAGCTACCATGAGGGTCATCCCCGACTTTCCACTCACATGGTGGAGCGAGGACTGGGCTGACACAAGTAACATCTATGGCTGAAGAATTGAAGCCTGGTCTCTGTATAGTAGTGGCTGATCCTGTATTCAAGATGCATAAATCCAATTCATCAAAAATATCTATTAATTCTCTACCTCTTGTATTCGTAGTGCTACAGCCAAAAGCAATATGGTGGGCGTTAAAATCGCCAGAAACTATACATGGCTTCGGTATTTTACTAATAATATTTTTTAATTTATTCAGTCTAATCGAATTACGACTATTATTGTTTTTAGGTGGACAATATACACACAGAATGGACACCGGTCCTGATACTGTCGACACTACAATAGCGATACTTTGAATATCCTGATAAAATGCTGTTTTGATATTTTTGTATTGAAGAGTATTTCTTATCAATATACCTACACCGCCATGCTCGTTTTGTGCATTTTTTCCAATGTAATTGTATCCGGTTATATTAACAGAAGGACTAGATTTTTTAAGCCAAGTTTCATTGAGTAGACACAAATCTATGGAATTATCTTTAAGTATAGTTTTAAGTAACCATTTTTTATTGTTTATGCTTTGAATGTTAAATTGCATTAATTTAAGTGGATCCATTAGAGGGTTAAATTTTGTTTAAGGATATCTTTAATGTGTGTCATAGTTTTTGCAGAATTTGAATTGGTTATCATTACTATAGTTTTAACAATTATTTCTTGGAACTAATTATCATTTAATAGATTTTCATAAGATACATTATTAGTTGAGTTTAATTTAGTAGGTTGTTTTTTAACAGAATTAGGATTATCTATTAAGGCCTGTGATTTAATTTGATTCTTTTGTATTGAATGATCTGGTCTGTTCTGAAGTCTTTGCAAAGGTGGAAATTCTTTAGATACAACTGTAGCATATTGTTTTGCTAAATAAACATTTTTATGTTTTTCATAAAGGGCTTGTTTCACTGGACAAAATCTTGAGATAGCTAAATGATCGCCTTGGCAATTACAACATTTCAGAATTTCAGTTGAACAATCTTTGTATGAATGATTGCCTGAACATTTAGAACAGACCTGTTCATTCCGACACACTTTGGCACTATGTCTAAATTTAAGGCATCTGAAACACTGCATCAAAGGTGGTACATATTGGAATACCTTATATCTCCAATTATCTAAATATACAAAATCTGGAAGAACAGTACTCGAAAAGGTCACACTTATTATGGACATTGGGACTATATTTCCGCCTACTTTTTTTGTGAAACGTCTAACAGCAATGATTTCTGAATCTGATATTAATTTGTCAAAGAGTTCAGTGTTACTCGTTTCTGTAGGAATGAATCTTATCTTCCCCACACGCTCCACTGAAGATGCCGGAATGTAAGCTTTCATGTTGTTTTCTTTAAGGCAATTATGGTTTATGAAATCATTGGCAGCCACTGCCTGTTTAAATAAAAGCATTATTTTATTAGCATTAATGCGCCTGTTCTCTTTGATGCCCTTCACCGACTTAAAATTTTTTGATAAAAGTAAAGGATTTTTGTTAGCAATTTTATCTTCTCTACTGATACCTTCGATGTAGACAGGAAACTCGTCATTAAGAGAGTTATCAGGATAACTACGACGGTACCCAGGTTTGAGAAAAGGTTTATATCTGCAGTCCGAATCTGATTGTCCGTCGTCCCCTTGATATCTGCGTTTTTTCGCCTCGTTTCTTTTTCCCTCATCATCACCGTCACTTTCCGACGACATTTTATAAATTTTTAATATTTACAACTATTAAATATAATTTTTTTGTAAAAAAAATTTCAATTTGCCGCCTTCCTATTTCCTAATTTTAGTACAGGTTTAGTCGTATCGCTCGACACGAGTACACCAAGCAACTTTAGCCCACGACTTCATAATCGTCACGATATGTGACGTGTATCTGGTAACGCCTCGATCCTAAAAGAACTATACATCTCTCAAAGCTTGTCGTCAACAGTGCAATCCAGGATTCTTCGATATTATGGACACGTATCGCGACGGCCAGTAGAATCTATCGAGGAACTTGCTGTTCAGGGTAGGGTCAATGGTAAGAGATCTCGTGGACGAATCCCCATGCGCTGGACTGATCAGGTGAAAGACTGAAACACCACATAACGAGTGCGTGCGCCAAGCCTCATTTCGCAAAATATGGAAAACATCTGTCAAGTCTTTAATAAACAAGAAGTCGCCGTGGCCTAAAAGATAAGACGTCCGGTGCATTCGTATGTAGCGATGCACCGGTGTTCGAATCCCGCAGGCGGGTATCAATTTTTCTAATGAAATACGTACTTAACAAATGTTCACTATTGACTACAACGGTGAAGGAATAACATCGTGTAATAAAAATCAAACCTGCAAAATTATAATTTGCGTAATCACTGGTGGTAGGACCTCTTGTGAGTCCGCACGGGTAGGTAACACCACCCCGCCTATTTCTGCCGTGAAGCAGTAATGCGTTTCGGTTTGAAGGGTGGGGTAGCCGTTGTAACTATACTGAGACCTTAGAACTTATATCTCAAGGTTGGTGGTGCATTTCCATTGTACATGTCTATGGGCTCCAGTAACCACTTAACAACAGGTGGGCTGTGAGCTCGTCCACCCATCTAAGCAATAAATAAAAAAAAAATGAGTAGATTTACTGCAATATCATGCGGCAGATTCAAAGAACTCTTTACGAAGCTTCGAACCATTCGAATTGTATATTAGTTTTTTACTTTTTTACTCTACGACTCTTAACAACACTAAGTTTTTTTAAAAGTCTAAAATTTAACTTTATTTATTATAAAAAAAGAACATAATATTCCTAAACTAAAAGTACATGTTATTATCGCAACTGTTAAAATGATAGCTCCAGGTTGCTTTTGGATCCCATTTCAAGACTTTCCACGCATGTGGGTTTGAGCATATATTTTTGAAACCTAATTTAGCCCCAAGGCTACCAGCGAATAGATAGTGAAAAAAAAACATGATTTTCTCTACATCTAATTGGAATTGGAATTCTAACTAGTTTTATCAATAAAATAAATTTCTTTTTATTTCTTAAATTCTTACAACTTTACTACACTTTGTATTGTATTCAAAATAATGAGTTAGGTTTGTAAAAGTTAACTTTTATTTCCTAATTAATAAAAAAAAACGCTTCCTGTATGTAATATTTTATGTTTTTATACAATCTTATGTACATGATAAAATAAAAATCAAATGGCATATGATCCAATTTTTCTTTTACACTCCACTTATTTTTATAATCTTTGGAACAAAAAGCCCTTTTGCAAATGTCACATAAGTGGGTTTAATATTTCATTCATTATAGTCGGATTTTTAATTAGACGAAGCCAGCTGACAGTAGCTAATGTGACGGTAACCGTACTCGTCGAACTCGACAAAGAGTTCGCCGTGCAACCTAACCCATGAATCAGCTCGCTGAGTTTCTCGCCGGATCTTCTCAGCGGGTCGCGATTCCGATCCGGTAGTAGATTCATTCGCGAAGCAGCTACTCTTGAGTTGTTAGGTCTCCTTCGGAGGCGCTCGGGCAGCTGTTAGCAAATCCCACCCCTCCTGGCTGAGCCTTTGCTCGCCCACCTGTCCTGGTGAAACTGGAAAGGCCTCCGGGCAACCAGTAATCCTTCAATCATAAAAAAAAAAAAAAAAAAGTAGCTAATGTCACTTTGAGAAATAATGTTGCTATATTTAAAGTAATAGTGATGCGTTCAGTTCTCGTTCAATCACATGAATGAACAATGAGTGTGAAGAGTTAATCATTAATTTCAAACTATAAAAGAATATTATTTATATTTTACAATAAAATTGTATTAAAGTGCTCCAATATATGTTACTAGTAGTATGTAACTACAATCAGTTTTTTTATTTTCATTACCTACCTTTAATTGTTATATTTTATACATCTATAGTTTCAACTATATGATGTATTGGAAATAAGACAGTCTTACAAGCTTCCTCGCAATTTTTTTTCTTAATGTTTAAAACACTCGGTATTCAGTACAGGTAGATACTATAGGAACATAATATTTCGTCGAAAACTCGTTGGTATGTACAAAGCACGCCTAAAATTCGAACCCCGTACCCGATATCGGCAATTCGGCACACCAACTATTCACTAGACAATCGAGGCAATTTCATTAATTCAGGAGTTTTTCAATCGTTCACTTTGTCACAACACTATTTTTATTTCATCAAAAACTGACAACACGGTAAACGTCTGTTGACTTCGTCTAGCAAAAAATCCGACTATAGTTAAGAATACATTCTTGACGTCAGGGACAAAGACTGTTTTGTTTACAATAAATTAAGCTTATCGCCAAGCTAGTTTAAATAATTCTCGCCGGATCTTCTCAGCGGGTCGCGATTCGGATCCGGTAGCAGATTCATTCGCGAAGCAGCTGCTCCTGAGTTGTTAGGTCTCCTTCGGAGGCGCTCGGGCAGCTGTTAGCAAATCCCACCCCTTCTGGCTGAGCCTTTGCTCGCCCACCTGTCCTGGTGAAACTGGAAAGACCTCCGGGCCACCAGTAATCCTTCAATCGTAAAAAAGTTTAAATAATGGCACGTATATTCTACAGATGATGAGTATGAGTGTATCAAATATGAGAGTCATAATTGGTACAAAAAACAATGTCTCATAAAAACTAAGATTTTGCAGAATACACGTTTATAAGTGATACAATAGGTAATTAATTTTGAAATATTTATATGGAACTAAGCATTAATTCCAATGAAAAAAGTTAGATTTTTGGAAGAAAAATATCAAAAACCACGTTCAACATAGTGAAAAATGAACATCTGTTCCATTATTTTTTATTGCTTAGATGTGTGGACGAGCTCACAGCCCACCTGGTGTTAAGTGGTTACTGGAGCCCATAGACATCTACAACGTAAATGCGCCACACACCTTGAGATATAGTTCTAAGGTCTCAGTACAGTCACAACGGCTGCCCCACCCTTCAAACCGAAACGCATTACTGCTTCACGGCAGAAATAGGCGGGGCGGTGTTACCTACCCGTGCGGACTCACAAGAGGTCCTACCACCAGTAATTACGCAAATTATAATTTTGCGGGTTTGATTTTTATTGCACGATGTTGTTATTCCTTCACCGTGGAAGTCAATCGTGAACATTTGCTGAGTACGTATTTCATTAGAAAAATTGGTACCCGCCAGTGAGATTCGAAAACCAGTGCATCGCTCGATACGAATGCACCGGACGTCTTATCCTTTAGGCCACGACGACTTCACAAAATGATGGCTAGAGGCGAGATAAATAGTATAGAATATAGATGCGACTTATTCAAATAAAAATAATTAATATGGTTTTTTTTTTTTCGAACTAATTTTTATTTAAGTATTGATAAGTCAAATAAACAATTCGTTTTAGGATTGTGTGTTTGAAGAGACAAAAGAAATTAAAATATTTTTATAAAAAAAATAGCGACAAGTGAAATTCAAATTCAAATTCAAAATCATTTATTTCAACTTAGATGTCAGTAAGTATAACACACTTGTTGAATGTCAAAATATAAATAACAATGTTAATGTAACCAAAAAAAGCCACAGTCCTGAGAAGAACCAGCGAAACCAACTCAGCGGGCTTTTTTGTTGTTTTTTCTCATATTTTTTTTAAATAAGTAAGAATATTTACAATAAACAAAAAACAAGTCAAAATATACAATTAAAAATAATGAAAAATGAAAAGTAAATAATACATAACTTTATAATATGCCTTGTTGCACAAACGTTCCTTGACAGTTTTCTTAAATCTATGAACAGGTAATAATTGAACGTTTTGTGGGATCTTGTTGAAAAGTTGTACACCCAGCCCCTTAAGAGTTGCTTATTATCTTAATTCGAGCCGCCGGCAACGCAAGCCTATGTTTGTTCCTAGTGTTCACATTATGCAAATCGCAGACTCTAGGGAATTCTTCTATTTTTTTACGCACGTATAATAAATTTTCAAAAATATATTTGGACGCTAAAGTTAGAATTTTGATTTTCTTAAACTTGTCCCTCAAGGATTCCCTCGGGTGTATATTATAAATAGCACGAATAGCCCTCTTCTGCAGGATGAAAATCGTTTCGACATCGGCAGCATTGCCCCATAGCAAAATGCCATAGGACATAACACTATGAAAATAACTGAAATAAACCAGACGTGCCGTATCTTCACGTATACGTTCGCTTTTTTTTTTCCACAAACGCTGCAGAACTAAGTCTACTCGCTAACTTGCATATGTGAGGACCCCACTGCAGCTTAGAATCAACTGTTATACCAATAAAAACTGTCGAATCCACAAGATCCAGTGTCTCTCCACTTACAGTAATATTAGTGTTTACTTGTCTAACATTAGGTGTGGTAAATTTTATACATTTTGTTTTTTTGTTATTTAATAACAGATTATTAACACTAAACCAATGTTCCACGCGCGAGATAGCATCAATCACATCGTCATAATCTTCCAATTGTCGTTTAATTTTAAACAATAAGTATGTATCGTCACCGAATAATACGACCTCGTGACGGGTTTCAATAAACTTTGGTAAATCATTGATATACACAAGAAATAGGAAGGCACCCAATATGGAACCCATATGTAAGACACCGGAAGATCTCTTTCCTTTAACGTCTACCTTTTGGATTCTTCTGGATAAATAAGATTTAATAAGTTCTAATGAAACGCCCCTAATACCATAATGGTGTAATTTCCTCAACAATGTATTATGCTCAACACAATCAAAAGCTTTAGATAAGTCGCAGAATACCCCAAGTGCATTATGCGATTCCTCCCAAGCCTGAGAAATATTTTTAATAAGATCTACACCTGCATCAATAGTTGAACGACCTCTAGTAAATCCATATTGTTTGTTATGAAACAGGTTATTGGAATTGAAATGGTTCAAAAGTACCAAAATATTTTTTTCAAAAATTTTACTCAATGTAGGTAGTAGGTACTGAAATGGGCCTTAAGTTAGAGGGGTCAAAAGTACTACCAGATTTAAACAAAGGTATTATTTTACTATATTTCATTAGATCAGGAAACACACCACAATCAATACAGTCATTAAATATTGTAGCAAGGTAAAGTGCGATTATATCAATAATGGATTTTATAACCTTAATTGAAATTCCCCATAAATCACCAGTTTTCTTAATATTAATGAGCTTGAAATTACCAATTATGTCCTTTATATCAATATTTGTGCACTTAAAGTTAACACTGCATTTATCAACATGATCTTGCAGTAATGATTCGGCGACGGTAGGAGATGAAATTAAAGATTTTGTAGTAGAAGCTGGGATATCAGCAAAGTAGCGCACAAAGGCACTGGCCACTTCTTGATGAGAAGTTATTATTCTATCATTGGTTTTCAAAGTTAATTCAGCATTGCTGTTTCTGACATTCCCAGTCTCCTTATTAATGATATTCCAAGTCATTTTAATTTTGTCAGGTGCATTTTTATAAGATGCCTAAGTGCGATGATTAGGCCAATGTACAGACTTTTTTAAACAGCTTGGAATATTTACAGACATACTCATGAAATGACTTATCATGATTATATGATTTTTCATGATAAAGATCATATAATCTTTCCTACTAAAGTAAGTAGGCAATCTACAGATAATCGTACATAAATCAAATTAAGAAACACATTAACACCACACAAATTACCCAAATCCCTCATAATCTGATTGCTTACTTGAGTGCCATCTCTTTTTTTTTACTAGGTACACAATACACATTATAAGTTAAAAAAAAAAGATACAAAATTAATAACAACAAGTAAAAAATTTGGCTTGTAACATAAGCCATGCGCGCACAACTAATCAGGATAGATGTGCTAAGTACACAATGTTCATTACAACTACGTATAAGACAAGACATTACGATAGCGAAAACCAATCGAAATTTTAATGTAAGGAAGTAACAATAAATCACAATCACAAAGGAAATCACATTAAGCATTAAACAATTACACTACCTAATCTATTATTAACATGGAGGATGCCCTTAATCATGTTTATAAGCATCGCTAATTTATATTATGTAAAAATATTCAATTCAGTTGATGACTTTTCCAGTTCGTTATAGGTGCGAGTTGCATTGGTGACATGACCCTGGCCGCCACTTAATAAGCTTACATGCACAAAAAAAAGTGTATAAAACATATTTACATATATATCTACCAGACACATAATGCAGCATTTTGTGTAGTACTTCACAACAATATGGATGGTAATAATACCTAATTACCCTACATTATTATTCTTTAGAATTATCTTTAAAACTAGTGCCCAAATACTCTGTGTGTGTGTGTGTGTGTGTGTGTGTGTGTCAGTGTGTGTGTGTGTGTGTGTGTGTGTGTGTGTGTGTGTGTCAGTGTGTGTGTGTGTGTGCGTATGTGTGTGTGTATATATAAATAAGTAATGGTCTGAAAAGCGTCAGTGTGCAGTGTGGTAAGGCTCGTAACACGTGTAAGTACACATTGACAGTTGACAAGCTTTACAGTACGTGGCAGTTAGTTTTTTGCAGACGACGCATCGGCGCCTAAGTCGGTCTGTCTTTTTGGGATTAATCGAACTGTATTGTGCCGGGCTATGTACTGATGTTGCGATGGATTTTGGGTTAGGTGCAGGGGCTCGGTGTGCTGTAAACAAATCAGTTATCAACGCCTTTCGGAATTTCCGGTGTTCCCACGACTGGTTTTTCAGTAAAATGTAGGAGTTCAGGACACTAGCGTTCAAGAGTCTTTTAAAAATTTTTTTGTACCACACCTTATGCCTTTTTCTTTCTAAAGGGTACATTGCGAGTTGCTGATCCTTACGGTCTACTCCGCCCATATTAAGATTATAGTCCTGCGCGACTGTCGGCTTAACTGTATCGCCACACTTGGTAGCTAGGAGAGCATGGTATGTTGAAATAAAAGCCACGAGGTTTTTATCCCTCCACACCACAATGTCCACATCTCCAGAGGTGCATCCCAACAATTGACCGACAATCATGTCGTTTTTTGTAATACTCGCCAATTCAGGTGGTACGAATTGACGGTTTGTCCGGAGCGTCCCCGCGCAGTCAAATCCCCGGATCTTCAGTTCTCGTGCCAGTGATGGAGAGTTGTAGTAATTGTCCATCCATATTGTGTGCCCTTTATGTTCAAGACCATTTAAAAGTCTGAGCACTAGAGCTGGTACTTTCCCCGAGACTGGATCATCTTCTTGAAATGCCGAGGTGTCATGGCCTGCGTATACTTCAAAACGCCACAAATAACCAGTCTGAGATTCGCACAATTCAAAGGTTTTGATTCCAACTGTGGCTGCTTTGTTAGGGATGAACTGATTTATTTCAAGCCAGCCCTTCCACATGGTCAGACTCTCATCGAGAGCCACATTTTGAGACAAACTATATAATTCAGAAAACTTGCGATTAAGGTGATCTATTATAGGTTTAATTTTAAAAAGTTTAGCTTGGGGTCGTGTCAACAACGCAGAGTTACAATCTTTATTATTATTAAAATGCAGACATGCTGACAGAAGGTAGAATCTGTCAAGTGACATCTTCGTGGAAAAGCCAGGAGTACTGAAGATGTCGTTAGAGGTATTCCAGTATTCGTTTAACCGGCTTTTGATCACCACTCCCATAGCCAGAACGATGGCAAAATACGTGTAAAGTTCATTTACATTTGTATCATGCCAACGAGTAATTCGACTACTAGGACAGATCGTTCCATTCTCCAACATGGTCGTTGCCAGCTGCTGTGCGTAAATGTTAGTTTCCCTGACAATCATTTCCATAATTTCACGATCCCATATGGCAATAAATGCTTCGTATGGTCTCGTGAAAGAAACTGTAGGGCCACTAATTTGCGAGAACGGTTCTCGCCTCAAATGAGGTTCAATTTGAGGCGTTGAAAACTTTCTCCATTCAAATTGAAATTTGTTGCTGGGTTCCATGGCAGTCGGCGAAACAGGCGTCGGTGAGGCGGGCGTTGAAGCACAATCGGCTGGTCGAGGCGATTGAGGGGACCGCTCCAAAGTAGCGTTGGAGGATCTTTCGTTGACTTCCGCATCGTCTTCGTCCATAAACATTCTTGCTATTCGGGGCACCGCTAACTCGGCAATCCCTTCTTCCTCTTCGTCAGACTCTTCTTCGCTGCCTGAAAGGAAAAAGTACACGTTCTGGTTTCGATTGTAATAGGTATTTTACTTCCGAGATTGTTGAAAAAAAAGATCGATGTCATAATGAACTTACCATAATTAAGTGCAGTGGTTATTTCAGAATCATGGCGGGGTCTGTCACTGAACGAATTGATTCTACAAAATAAAAAGAATATGTTAATCAAAGCTAGTGATTATTTTGTATAATACGTGGTATACTGAGATGAACTTACAGATTTCGACGCTTTTTTGGGCTAGGATCGTCACTACGCGGACTTCTGAAAAATAAAGCAAATAGGGGTCTATCACTGAATGAAGGGATTCTACAAAATAAAAATAATATGTTAATCAAAGCTAGTAATTATTTTGTATAGCAGGTGGTATACAGAGATGAACTTACAGATTTCGGCGCTTTTTTGGGGTAGAATCGTTACTACGCGGACTTCTGAAAAATAAAGCATATAGGGGTCTATCACTGAACGAAGGGATTCTACAAAATAAAAATAATATGTTAATCAAAGCTAGTAATTATTTTGTATAGCAGGTGGTATACAGAGATGAACTTACAGATTTCGGCGCTTTTTTGGGGTAGAATCGTTACTACGCGGACTTCTGAAAAATAAAGCAAATAGGGGTCTATCACTAAATGAAGGGATTCTACAAAATAAAAATAACATGTTAATCAAAGCTAGTAATTATTTTGTATAGCAGGTGGTATACAGAGATGAACTTACAGATTTCGCCGCTTTTTTGGGGTAGAAGTCTTCTTCGGTGTGCTTGCCCCGCTGCTTGAACCACATTCGACGTATCTACGAAAAATGATTTTTTGGGTTTTAGTTTAAGAGTTTATTTCGATTCAGAAACTGAAGGCTTGCTAGGGAGACGAGCGCCACCACATTGCCCACATGTTCGCACTCCTCTTACACTGCTACGGGCTGCTATGTGAACGCATACCCTCATACCTCATTACACACACCACGACTACTATCCGTCCGGGCGTAGCTGGAGTAGCGTCTTAGGTTAGCAGCGAATAGGTAGAGAAAAGAAAGACCACGACCACCCCTAGCACGCCCGCGGGTTTCATCATTGTTAGTACAATTCATGCAAAACAAAGCCAAAGTAAACAGACTGTGCGTGCGAAATAAACACTTTCAAAGTTAAAAAATTGTTAACATTAACAATGCTAAAAACAATCAATCCAATCAAAACGCAAAAAAAGTTAAAAAGAAACATCTAAAAATCAATATCGATAAAAAATGAAAGCGTATAAGTTAGTTCAACCTAGAAGCAAAGAATTCAATCACAGGTATAAAATAAAAAAAATGAAATAACTAAAAATCATTAAATATATATATTATAATATATTGGATTCTTATATATATATATATATATAGAGGATAATATATAATATATTAATAAGTATTAAAATAGATGAAATAAAAAAAAAAAGTGTAAAGTTAACTGAGTATCGAATTATCGCAAAAATATGGTCACTGATTATTTATTGGTTGAAAAATTAACTTAAATTCTTAATTGGAAATAATTTTATGGTTTTTACCCAAACTGAAAAAATCGAATGTCGATTTTCAAGGGTGGAAAATGGATTCAGAACTACATACCGATTTAAAAAAGTCGAGTTTTATTGTTTGAATGTACCCGTAATATTACGGTGTTGTCGGTTAGAGTTAATGGCTCAAAAATTCGCTATAAGCTGAATTATCTATTTTCTTCACTTTTTAATGTAACAAATACATTTAGAAAATAAACCTGAAGTGATACTTTGACATCGTAATAAAAATAATTAAATAATTACCTATAAAATAATTAATTAAAAAATATTTTCTATAATTGTCATTCTCGAATTCCCTGAACTAAAAAAATCCGTGATTTTACTGAAAAGATCATTTATTATGTCATATCATATAGTGCATTGTAAATGCAAACTGGAAAAAAATCGATATTTAAGGATTTGAAGTCGTCGTGGCCTAAAGGATAAAACGTCCGGTGCATTCGTAGCGATGCAACGGTGTTCGAATCCCGCAGGCGGGTACCAATTTTTCTAGTGAAATACGTACTTAACAATTGTTCACGATTGACTTCCACGGTGAAGGAATAATATCGTGTAATAAAAATCAAAACCCGCAAAATTATAATTTGCGTAATTACTGGTGGTAGGATCTCTTGTGAGTGCGCACGGGTAGGTACCACCGCCCCGCCTGTTTCTGCCGTGAAGCAGTAATGCGTTTCGGTTTGAAGGGTGGGGCAGCCGTTGTAACTATACTGAGACCTTAGAACTTCTTTCTCAAGGTGTGTGGCGCATTTACGTTGTAGATGTTTATGAGTTCCAGTAACCACTTAACACCGGGTGGGCTGTAAGCTCGTCCACACATCTAGGCAATAAAAAAAAATAAAAAAAATCGATCTCCTGGACCTCGATTTTTTTGTGAATCGATTTATTAGGTTACTACGCGAATCAATTTAAAATCGATCTTTTTCGTCAAGAGTCCCCATCCCTACTTTGAGGTCGAAATTTTCGCATTTGCGACTAAGATAAACGTATTTTGCAATAATTAGATTGAAGTCCACTTTAATAGTGATATATATATACATATATATACACATATTCGTTTGGGTTTTATATTTTCTATTATCTTCCTATCAAATATGACAAATAAATCCACTTACAAATTCGTAAAATGACTGCTTCGAGCGTTGTTTTTTACTTAAATGTAAACACTACAGTCATGTTAATAAATAAAATTAAATATTACTTACTGTTCCATGGTTTTTTTAGTTGAAATCAACAAATCTTACAAAATTGTACACAATCCGAATTCCGAACAATTAAGCGATTTTTTTTTTTTTTTTATGACCTGGTGACAGAGACCTTTAGGTCATATCTTATTTGGAAAATGTTCATTACTTTGGGGTCACTACACTTCACTTCACTAAATTTTGTCATTTAAATTGTTTGAATTGTCTTTTTTATGTAATTATAAATAGGTTTATAGGATGTTGGATCTTTTAGTAAAAAGTTAAGTGGCGGCGGGCGGGAGGAAGAGACACACTTAAATGCATTGGTATCACTAAGTTCACTAGCCAGCACAAGTCTTTGAATTAGGAAACTTTGGCAATCGAAAATAATATGATGGATCGTCCCTTCTTCTGCTTGACAGTGTATACATTGGCTATTTGAAACAATGCCAAGTCTTGCTAGGTGTGACGGCGCAGTATTATGGCCAAATCTCAATCTGTTTATTGTTGTGATGAAAACTCGACTTTCACTAGTTTTCAATTTTTCATACCATGGTTTAACAGGCAGGTTATCTTGGATACTTCCATACCACTTTCCCTTGTTTTCCTGATCTTTCTTCCACAATTCCCTCCACAGAGTGTAAATGTTTTCTTTAATATTTAGAAAATAGTCAGTGAAAGGTACGAGTAATGAGTCTGTAACGTCAATACTGTTTATAGCCTCACGTGCAGCTTTGTCAGCTTTTTCGTTGCCCGTTATGCCTCTATGTGAAGGAACCCACATAAATGCTATATTTACATTCTTATGATGATATTTATACAAAAGCTCTTTTATAATATACAAGACGTAATTAGTTTTATAATTTACAGATATATTACTTAAACTCTCTAGCAGGCTTAAAGAATCAGTTATTATTAAAAAGTTTGTACAGCTATTAACCACAGTAATTCGCAGTAAGGCTTGATAAACAGCATAAGCCTCTGCAGTAAAAATGGAACAATATTCATTCAAAACAAAGCTTTGAGAAAACCTAGCCTTTGAATCATAAAATGCTGCATGCACATAGTTATTCCCTTTGCTGCCATCAGTATATATAGTGTAATATGTATAGTTTTGTGACAAGAACTGAATCATATCAGAATTGCTATTAATTGTACTTGGGATTATATTTACTGGATATGAAATGGAGTGATAACTATTAGAGTAACATGGCCAAAGGGACTGTTTACTGATCTTTTTATACTTATTATCTATTTCCAGATATATTATGGACAAAGGTGGTGTATATTTGTTAAGGGTTATTCCAGTTAATAATGAAGGAGGAGTGATGTCTAGGTATGGTGCAATTTTTTGAACTATTTGCATATTATTAGAAGATAGTAATTTGAGACAGTATCTGTGTGCAAGTAAGAGACGTCTCAAGATTAATGGCATAACTTTTGTCTCAACTTCCATGGCCCTTATGGGAGTTGAGCACATTGCACCAGATATTATTCTCAAAGCTCTGTTCTGTAATATATCAAGTTTACTTGCATGTGGACTATTCAAATAAGCAAGAGAGCTATAATCAAAATGGCTTCTGACAATCGATTTGTATATTAAAGACAGTATTTTGGGATCTGCACCCCATGATACTCCAGCAAGACATTTCATAACATTAAGACCTCTTAAAGCATTTTTGGAAATATGATTAATATGTGATTCAAAAGTTAATTTCTGATCTATTATTATTCCCAAAAATTTTTTGCTGGTAACCTTGTTTATAATTTCACCATTATAAATGACATTATAGATTGGTGTATCCTTGCTGAATATCATTACGTTGCTCTTGGATGGATTAATTTTTAAATGTAGAATGTCATTGTAATAATAGAACAGTTGGGATAAAGCTACATTAATACTGTCTATTGCTACTTGTAAATTATAGTCACTGCTATACAAAACGATGTCATCAGCAAATTGTAGAATATTTACATTATTATTTACATTATCTATAAAGTTGCAGATTTCACTTGTGTATATATTATACAATAACGGAGATAAAGTAGCACCTTGCATTGTGCCTTTCGAGGCAGATTTTGGACCATATAGCATATTATTGTATTTTACATACACTGTCCTTTCATTCAAGAAGTTATATATCCATTTGCAGAGTTGTCCGGGTATTCCTAGCCCTGACATAACTTTCACAAGTATACCAGGATCTATACTGTCAAAGGCACCTTGAACATCAAGGAATATACAAACAGTATGTAAATTTTTTTCCTTCCCATGTTTCAGATCAGATATTAAAGAGATAAAACTATCAGCACAGCTTCGCCCTCGCCTAAAGCCATATTGAACATCAGGAATGATGTGATTAGCTTCAACATACCAGTCAAGACGGACTTTTAACATTGTTTCAAAAATTTTGCCAAGACATGAAGATAAAGAAATTGGTCTATATGAGCTAGCAAGTTCTGGTGCCTTGTCTGGTTTGAGTATCGGAATAACACACTGTGTTTTCCATGCCTGTGGAATATAGTTGTTAAGCCAAAGTAAATTGAGGATATCTAGAAATAATTTTTGAGCTGATTCATCCAGATTTTTAATCAATAGGTAAGGGTAGTCATCCATACCTGGTGTTGTATTGCGTCTAGATTGTAAACTTAAGGTAAATTCTGACCATGTAAAGGGTTCAACCAAAAATTTTGAATTATGATTGTCATTGTTTAAATTAAAATAAATATTCAAGTTACTGGTCTGAATTAAATTACTATTGTCTGTTAAGTTATCCAAAAATGAGGGAATGAATTCATCTCTATATGACCTATTGCCAGTTTTAACACCTTTAAACATTTTAAGTAAATTCCAAATCTTACTAATGGGTGTTGTTCTACTGAAAGTATTAGTTAGATTATTCCAACCAATTTTTTTCTGCTCTGCTATTGTTCTTTTTTTCTGTGCATCCTTTCTTTTATAGTTAATATAATTCTCTATGGATGGCACATTTCTATATAATTTGAGAGCATTATAAGATGCAATGACACTTTGTTCACAAATATCATTCCACCAGGGTGTTGGCAAACGGCTTTTGAAACTATTTGATTTTGTAAGTTTAGGAATTGTCATAGTTTTTAATGTATCCAAACAAGAACAGAAAGCACTATAAGTTAATATAGGGTCATTTGAATTTAGGATAAAATTATTGAAAACTGTTCTGGAAAGAGTGTTGTATTTAGTCCAATCTGCCTTATTATATAAAAATCTGTCTACTGGCGAACCAATGTGATATTTATCAATAGTTAAGGAAATTTCTGTTATTGTAGGGTAATGATAACTTCCCATGGCATCGTGATGGACAGACCACTCACACATAGATGCAAGACTAGCACTGACGAAGCTAACATCAATAGCAGAAGGATTTCGTCTAGGATAGTTGACAGTTGTAAATCTACCATCATTCAGAATGCATAAATCTAAGTCGTCAATAATATTAAATAAGCTGTGACCTCGACTCTTACTAGATAAACAACCAAAAGCTATATGATGAGCATTAAAGTCACCACTTACAAATATTGGTTTTGGAAGATTATAAATTATACTCTGTAATCTATTTAGTCTGATATGACGACTAGTAGGTGGACAATAAACACAAAGAACAGACAAACTACCACTTACTGTTGATAAAGACAGGGCAGCAGTTTGAATGTCCTCATAGAATGTAGTGTTAATAATATTGTATTTGAGGTATGGTTTAATTAATATTGCCACACCATTATGACTATTGTTTGAATTTCTGTTATAAATATTGTAACCTGGTATTTTAAATTTGTTATCTTTGAACCAGGTTTCATTAAGTAGACATATATCAATGTTTTGTTGTTTCAAGAATTGAATGAGCAAGGGTTTTTTACTATTGGCACTTTGAATATTATACTGAGCAATACGTATCTTAGACTGTGAAGGACCTAGATCCATTATTTTAGATTTTTAATTAAGATATCCTTAATTGTTTTCACTGTAGTAGGTGAATTATCACCCTTATTGCCTAGCTCCACCAATGTCTGTACAAGGGCCATAAGTACATCATTGTTGGAGACAATTTGATTTTTAATATTTTCTAAAGGCAATAAATCTTGTTGTTTATTTACATTATCTACATGTGTATTTACAGGCTTATTTACAGAATTATATAGAGGCTTATTTACAGAGTTATATACAGATTTATTTACAGTATTATATACAGGTGTTTTTGATGTTGGAAGTGGAGGAAAGTCATTGTTATTTACTTGCTTGGTTGAGGTAGCACTTGCATAAGTAATTTTGGATTTTTTTTCCATAATTTTCTTTATTTTAATTGGACATACTTTTGAAATGGCAAGATGAGGTCCGCTGCAATTTGTACAACAAATTTCAGTGGGCTTGTCACATTCCTTGTATAAGTGCTCACCTCCACAAATAGAACATTTTTGTTTACTGTTACATATTTTAGCTGAGTGGTTAAACTTGAAACATTTGAAACATTGTTGCAATGGTGGTATATATTCAAAAACTCTATAAGAGAATAAGTCGTATTGAACATTGTCTGGTAGAATATTAGATAAGAAAGTAATGCTTACAGTTTGTAAAGGAACATGCTCATGTCCTACTTTCTTTGTAAATCTTCTGATAGCAATAATTTCATATATTGACGATAGCCTACTGTACAACTCTTTATTAGAAATGTTAGCTGGAACGAATCTTATTATTCCAGTCTTTTCAATCTGCGCAGCAGGAATGAAAGCTCTCATGTCATATTTTTCTAAGAAAGACGAATTCTTAATAAAGTTATTTGCTGTGTTATATTGTTTAAAAATAACTGCTATTTTATTGGCATTCACTCTTTGAATTGCCGTCACACCTTTAATTTCCGTTGCAAAAACGTGGTTTAAGTAAATAGGGCTCTTGTTGCCCAGTCTGTCCTTATTAGTTGCTTCGACAAATACTTTAAACTCAGTATTAGCAGAGTTCTCCGGATAAAGTCTTTTATAGTTTGGTTTAAAAAAAGGCAAGTAAGAGTCATTACGCTCACCGCCTCCGCCAACGCCAAAGTCCACCTTGGGGTCACCACCACGATCCTCAACGCGAGGACGTTTATTTGAGGTGGGCGGGTTATCCCCGCCCCCCTCGTTACCCTCCATTTCTAAGGGTCACCACTAATAAATTCAACTATTTACACAGTATTTTTATGAAAAAATAACAAATTTGAAATATAAATGAAAAAGTTTTCAAATTGTACGCGCGCTCTTTTTGGAGTTCCCGCCAAAAGTCCACAATTAAGCGAGAAGCATTGAATAACATAGATTATACACTTAATATATTTGGTTGAGAGGTGACTGAAGTTAGCCCCTCAAAAAATTTTTTTTTCATATTTTCTACTTATTTTCTATTAATTCGTTTGTTCATCATTTGTTCATGATTGTTCACTGTTAATAATTGTTTGTTCTGCATTTATTTATTTAAAAATAATATTTAAAAATATACCTACAAGTTAGCCCCCTTCTTGCAATTTTTTATATTTTTTCATCTTTAATGATTCGTAAATATTCATTTTCGATTGTTCTTATATAAAACACGTTTGTTCTCTTTCGAAATTACTCATTTTTTGTTTAATTAACTATTTGTATTAGTTGAATAAATGTATGCAAAATATGTGTACTGCGCATGCGTCATCTATAATGCCTAAACTTTCTACGCGGTTTTAATCGTCAAAAAAAAAACAATTATAAATCCTGAAGGATCAATTAATTGGTATACAGTTTAATTAAAAAAATTAAAAAATAAATAAATGAAATAATGTGCAAACCAAACTGTTTACCATCCACATTTGATTGTCGGGCAGATAAAAAACGAAAATTCACTCAAAGTGAACCTCGGCCTGCATTTGTGAAACGACAAAGACTCACTAATACTCACTATTATCGAAAATTGAAGAGAGGACTAAAAATGATATGTGTCATATACCTTTGCCATCTTGTAGTCAAGGTAGGTGTAACTGTCAATAATTAGTTACACTCACAGATCTCATAATCAAATAACAATATCAGAAAAAAGGAGAATAGTTTGTTAGTTAGTGGAAGTAGCCAGAATGGGCAAGTGGACCTCAGTTCCTATTACATAAGGTTCTAGGAAGTTTGCGATAATGAAAATTTATCACAGTGTAATATCACTTACTTACTTTAACAGAGAAGGAAAACATTGTGATGAAACCTGGACACCTAAATGTTATTAGGATTTTCTTAGGTGTGTAATCCACCAACCAGCACTAGGCCAGCGTGGTGGACTAAGGCCTAAAAATCCTCTCAATGATAGTGGAGGCCAGTGTCCAGCAAGGGGAGATTTATATGGGCTGATGATGATGACTAGGAAGCTACATACTACTACTACTACTACTACTAGAGTACACATATAATCCTATATATTTACAAACTATAAGTTTGTTGGGTACCTAGAAATTGATAACATTATTTCATATTTCCAGATGTCCAGCCACTTGAAAATAGGTGTAGTAATGACAAAGCTATCCAAGTAGCTCCAGCGCAGGAACACAAAGGCAAGGCAAGTGTGTATTGCCACATCACCCCTTAATATATCTGAAGCAAGTACAAGTAAACAATCAGAACCAGCAAAAAGAAAACTGTTGTTCCTGAGGACAAATTTGACAGTGATCAGTCAAATGCAGAAGGATCAGCTGTTGAGAGTTATCTCTCTATATCTCCACTCCATCAAAGACTTGTGCACTTCATTTATTGAAATTAATATTAATGAATATTAATTTAAATTATCGTGCGAATTTTGTGGTCAAAACATTTAAGTGTATTTTATAAATAAATATTCATTCTCAGTATTAATGTTGTTTTAATCATCGATTGAAAAATTGGTTCTTAATGAATTTAGTTGGAGCTAAATGCTGCTTGGAGCTTAATATTTTCGAATAACATAAACACGTGACTTTAAGCATAAACATATTTTTTGGTTAGGATAATTAAACAGGATAATTTATATGCCTATCATTCTTAAATAATTCAGTAAATAAATAAATTTTGAAAGATAAATAATGAACATATTTACTTATTTGTTTATATTACCTATGTGAACTCATAACCTATCTTTTTTATACCTTCATAACGATAGGTAGGAGGATGGAAAAAAT
This sequence comes from Bombyx mori, assembly GCF_030269925.1. NCBI lineage: Eukaryota > Metazoa > Arthropoda > Insecta > Lepidoptera > Bombycidae > Bombyx > Bombyx mori. The sequence continues at coordinate 16,013,196 of NC_085111.1, forward strand.
GTATTTGATCTAACTTTACGCCAATGCACATTATTTCATTTATTTATTTTTTAATTTTTTTAATTAAACTGTATACCAATTAATTGCTCCTTCAGGATTTATATTTGTTTTTTTTTTCACGAATAAAACCGCGTAGAAAGTTTAGGCATTATAGTTGACGCATGCGCAGTACACATATTTTGCATACATAATACATTTATTCAACTAATACAAATAGTTAATTAAACAAAAAATTTTTTTGAGGGGCTAACTTCATTCACCTTTGGTTGAGACCAGTGTTGCCGCTGGTTTTTATATTTTATTTATTTATAAAATTAGCCGGATACAAGTCCATTGGCCGTCTACATATTATAATACAATAATAAAGTTAATATTTACGAAATGTCATACAGTATGCAAAATTATTAAATTCCCGGTTTTTTCTCAGGTTTTCATGGTATTTTTTCAGGTCAAATTTTTCCTACAGTCGCTGTAATAAATTTATATAAGCTCGGGAAAAGTCTTTCATTGCTCAAAAGTTCTTGAACGCGGCGGGTTAAGTCCTCTGACACTGACACATAAGTGTCTGACACTGAGAGTGTCATTCGTATGTCATCATCTTCAAGGGCTGTTCTTGTTTTCGTTAATTCAAATTTTTCTTCCAGTTTTTCTGTTATTTCTATTACTAGGGTCAGTCTTTGTGTGGAAAAGTTGGAGCATTTCAATATTATGTGCGTCAGGTCTGCATTTTCATCATTACAGAATTGGCAGTGGCTGCTATTTGTTATTTTCATTCGGTGCAAATGGGCAGGAGTCAGGCAATGACCAAATCTCATTCTGTTTATGATTGTTATGAATTTTCTTTCCTTAAATAATTTGATATTGCAATACCATGGCTTGCATGGGATCTTCTTTTGAATTTCCTTATACCATTTGCCTTTATTCTCTGAACATAATTGCCAGTAACTCTCCCATAGCTGTCTTTTCTCTACTTTAAGTAAAGTTACATAGTCCGTGAATGGGACCTTCAATACTTGCGAGTGGTCCTCGTCATGTTCGGCATTTGCCGCCCTATCTACTGTCTCATTCCCACAAATACCGCTATGAGATGGAACCCATTTAAATGTTACAGTTTTACCACTATCAAATATAATTTTTCTTATTAAATATATTAGATAATTGAGCTTATAACTTAACTTATAATTATCTAAAGAGAGAAGAATCTGGAGGAGAATCATGGAATCTGAAATAATAAGTACATACTTTTTCTCCTTTTCCATATCACATACGTACAATAAACATTGATAAATAGCATATGTCTCTGCTGTAAAAATAGTACAATGATTATCTAATTTAAAACATTTAGTTAATTTCTTTTGGGGGTCATAATAAGCTGACTTAGTATTATTACCACTTTTGGATCCATCAGTATACAACATGTTATTGAGTAACACTTCCGGCCTCACATAATATGTGAACCATTATTTAATTATTGTTTTATAATATAATTAGTTTTATAATATAATAACTTTCCGTGTGGTGACGGAGTAAGAATACAATGTGTCACCACCCCTATACTATCCTAGGGAGTCGTAAGAACCGACTATGGGAATATGCACAAGACATCAGTGCAAGAGAAGGAAAACTCGAAATTAAACCCTGTACCAACCCGTCTAGCCAGCGTGGTACAGTAGGCTAAATACCTCCATGAATAAGTAACAGAGAAACCAGGCCCCTAGCCCCCGGCGGCCCCGCTATTCCTGTCTACGGTAGCGGTCACGGTAACGGCGGGGTAGGGGGTGCTAAGAATCCCCGGCAGAGACACGGCTACCACCCCCAAAAACGACGACCACTGGCCCTGGTAACACACAACGTGCGCACTCTGAGGCTGGACGAGAAGCTTGTCGAGTTGGAAGAAGAGATGGACAAGTTGCGCTGGGACGTCATTGGTTTATCAGAAATCCGAAGACAGGGAGAGGATACGATAACCTTGCAGTCCGGCCACTTGTTCTTTTACCGAGAGGGAGAGCAGAAGTCCCAAGGTGGTGTTGGTTTTATCGTCCACAAGTCTCTCGTGAACAACATTGTGTCCGTCGGGAGCGTCTCGAATAGGGTAGCGTGCCTGATACTCAGAATATCGAAACGATATTCATTGAAGGTCATACAGGTTTACGCTCCCACTCAGACACACCCAGACGATGAGGTAGAAGCTTTGTATGAGGACGTCAGTAGGGCCATACATAGCTCCAAAACACATTTTACTGTTGTTATGGGAGACTTTAATGCAAAGCTGGGTTGTAGAAGCAATGATGAGTTGAAAGTGGGTCAGTTTGGATATGGGCAGCGGAACTCCAGAGGACAGAGGTTGGCCGACTTTCTGGAGAAAGAAGGACTCTATATGATGAATTCTTTCTTCCAGAAGCCGCCTCACAGGAAATGGACCTGGATGAGTCCCGACGGTGTAACCAAAAATGAGATCGATTTCATCATGAGCACCAGTAGACAGATATTCAATGATGTCTCTGTGATCCATAGAGTAAAAACCGGAAGCGATCACCGAATTGTAAGGGCCATATTGAGTATTAATGTCAGATTGGAAAGATCGCGTCTGATGAAGTCCACGCTCCGACCACCAAATGCACATATTCAAAACCCCGAGAGTTTTCAACTCGAATTATCTAATCGCTTCGAAGGACTAGACAGCAAGTTATCAGTGGATGATATCTACAGCAGGCTGGTGGAAACTGTCCATACGGTAGGGTCTAAGTATTTTAAAGCCCACCGCAAAAATAGACCTCAAAAATTATCTGACTACACCCGGAACCTCATGGCTAGCCGACGTTCTATGACACTCCAAACTTCTGAGGAAGCTGAGTCATATAGGCAGCTCAATAGACAAATCACGAAGTCCATGCGACACGACCTACGCTCCTTTAATACACAACGTATTAAGGAAACTATTGAGCGGAACCAAGGCTCCAGAGTCTTTGCAAGAGACGTGTCTATTGGGCAGAGCCACTTGACAAATCTGAAAACCGAAGATGGACGTGTAACGTCGAATAAGGCCGAGGTGCTACGGGAGATAGAAAGATTTTATGGGCAGTTATACACCTCGATATCCAATGAGCCTGCAAGCTCGGTTACAGACCCTAGAGCCAAGTTAACCCGACACTATACCGAGGATATCCCGGACATCAGCCTGTACGAGATTAGGATGGCCCTCAAACAGCTCAAGAACAACAAGGCGCCGAGCGAGGATGGAATCACCACAGAGCTTTTGAAAGCGGGCGGGACGCCGGTACTGAAAGTCCTTCAGAAGCTATTTAATTCCTCCTTGCTCAAAGGGAAAACGCCGGAGGCATGGAACAGGGGTGTTGTGGTTTTGTTTTTCAAAAAAGGCGACAAATCCTTATTGAAGAACTACAGGCCCATAACACTGCTGAGCCATGTCTATAAGCTGTTTTCGAGAGTCATCACGAACCGTCTCGAACGCAGGCTCGATGACTTTCAGCCTATCGAACAAGCCGGTTTCCGAAAAGGCTTTAGCACCATAGACCACATACATACGCTGCGGCAGATTATACAAAAGACCGAAGAGTATAATCGGCCCCTATGCCTGGCGTTTGTGGACTATGAAAAGGCCTTTGATTCTGTCGAAACTTGGGCGGTCCTTAGATCTCTCCAGCGATGCCGTATTGACTATCGGTATGTCGAGGTGTTGAAGTACTTGTATAATAACGCCACAATGTCAGTCCGAGTACAGGAGCATTGCACGAAGGAAATCACGCTTAAAAGAGGAGTTAGACAGGGAGATGTCATATCCCCGAAACTGTTTACCGCTGCCTTAGAGGATTCCTTCAAGCTTCTGGAATGGCAAGGATTTGGCATCAATATAAACGGCGAATACATCACACACCTTCGATTTGCTGACGATATAGTAGTCATAGCTGAGTCGCTGGAAGATTTGGGATAGATGCTCAGAGACCTCAATAGAGTCTCTCAACGAGTGGGCCTTAAAATGAATATGGATAAAACGAAAATCATGTTCAATGTCCATATTAAGCCCACCGCAGTTACCGTTGGGAACTCTACTCTTGAAGTTGTAGACGACTATATATACCTGGGACAGGTAGTCCGATTAGGTAAGTCCAACTTTGAGAGAGAGGTCAGTAGGCGGATCCAACTCGGCTGGGCAGCGTTCGGTAAATTAAGAAATGTGTTCTCGTCCAAAATCCCTCAGTGCCTAAAGACAAAGGTGTACAACCAATGTGTGTTGCCAGTGATGACTTACGGTTCCGAGACGTGGTGCTTCACAAGGGATCTTTTCAGGAAGCTTAGTGTCGCGCAGCGAGCTATGGAGAGGGCTATGCTTGGTATTTCTCTACGAGATCGAATCAGAAATGAGGAGATCCGTAGAAGAACCAAAGTTGCTGACATAGCCCGTAGGATTAGCAAGCTGAAGTGGCAGTGGGCTGGCCACATAGCGCGAAGATCGGACGGCCGATGGGGCAGAAAGATCCTCGAGTGGAGACCACGTACTGGCAAACGCAGTGTGGGACGGCCACCTACCAGATGGACCGACGACCTGGTGAAAATTGCTGGGTCACGTTGGATGCAGGTGGCAACGGACCGGCCGCACTGGACATCAGTTGGAGAGGCCTATGTTCAGCAGTGGACAGAAGACAGGCTGAAATGATGATGATGATGATGATGAATATAATTAGTGATTTTATAATCAAGTGAATAATTGATTCATACCGGCGCAATAAGCCCTTTTTTTTATTTAAGTTGTACAATTATATTTTTGTTATCAAGTAACACTTCCGGCCTCACATACTTAATATGTGAGCCATTGTTTACAAACTAGTTCAGGTACATCCTAATGATTAGGTAATATATAGAACTTATTTTTGTTTTATAAATAGTAATTTTGTAATCAAGTAAATAGTTGATTCATATTTCTTTATACTTATATTTTATGGCGCCTTCCGCTTGCCAGCTTTCGGCGCCGCGGCATAATAAACCTTTAATGTTATAAAATTATATAATTTGATATTATTAAGTAATAAGTAATAATGGTACGTAAATAATCAACAGAATAATTAAGATAAACAATATTTAATATTACCTATTAAGTTTGTATTAAAGTAGGTCAAGACGGATTGTATAAATACCGGCGGTTAGCATATTTCAACCCCTTTTTGTACTCTACCCGTCGCAACGTGCATTAAAGAGAACTTATTATCTTCGTGTCTCAGTTATCACCGCCACCCTGATAATCCTTCAACAAACACTTAAAAATCATCTTTTTTAGATAGAAACTCATAAAATTCAAATTTACTGCCAACATGGCTAACATTTATTTCCATTTTAGCAAATAAAGAATCATATGAAACCACATATAAAGGCCATAGATAATTTTTGTAAATATTCTTTGTTTTCTTAAAAACTAAATTAAAAACACCTAACAGTTCTGGAAATTGTCCTGTAACCACATTATTTACAGTTATAAGTACATTGGATTGCTGAGAAATAGACAGAGTGTCAGGCAGTTTATTTAAGATAATAGGGCTATTGCATGCTAGTAACTTTGTAGAGAATTTTTCAGCAAATAGTATTCTTCTAATAGGTAGGGGCTCAATACAAGTCTCTACTTCCATTGAAATAATGGGAGTAGTGCGCATGGCACCACTTATTATGTGTAATGCCATGTTTTGAATTACGTCTATTTTTTTAAGAAAGGATGGTCTAGCATTCATATAAACTATGCCACTGTAGTCAAAATGGCTACGTATTAAGCTCTTATAGATTGTTGATAAAATATTAGGGTTAGATCCCCAGAATGTATCTGCCAAAGATCTCATAATATTAATACCTTTCATGGCATTGTGACATATATAATCTATGTGGCTTTTAAATGCTAATTTATTATCAAACATAACCCCTAAAAATTTTTTCTCATTCACTAGAGGTATCTGTTTATTATTATAAAGAACTTTAACTGATATGATGTCATTCCCTAAAACCATAACTGAACTCTTTTCACTGTTAATTTTAAGTTTTAAATTTAAGGAATAAAATAGATTTAATTGTTGTAGTGCTAAGTTTATATTTGTTTCAGCTGATTTTATATTTCTGTTTATACTATATATCAGGACATCATCAGCAAACTGTAGAATTGAAGTATTATGAGGAATAAAATTAATAATTTGTGAAGTATATAAATTAAATAATAGTGGTGACATGCAAGCTCCTTGCATTAGGCCTTTCCATGTTTTTTTTGGTCCATGTAATTGATTGTTATATTTGACATATAGAGTTCGATCAGATGAAAAATTAAAAATCCATTTTAACAACTTTCCAGGTAAACCAAGATCATGTAAAATTTTAATCAGCGGTATAAGATCAACATTGTCGTAGGCTCCTTGGACATCCAAAAAGACACACACTGCAGTGGATTTAGATAGCTGGCAACTCTTCATATCATTAAGGAATGTTATCAAACTTTCAGCTGTACTCCTACCTTTACGGAAACCAAACTGACAAGGGGGTAATAGTTTATTTGTCTCTACAAAAAAATCTAATCTTAGTTTGATCATGTGTTCTAGTAATTTACCAATGCATGATGTTAGAGAAATTGGTCTATAAGACTTATAAACATCTGGTGGTTTATCAGGTTTCAAAATAGGTACGACTACTTTTGTAGTCGTCGTGGCCTAACGGATAAGACGTCCGGTGCATTCGTGTTGAAGCGATGCACCGGTATTCGAATCCCGCAGGCGGGTACCAATTTTTCAAATGAAATACGTACTCAACAAATGTTCACGATTGACTTCCACGGTGAAGGAATAACATCGTGTAATAAAAATGAAACCCGCAAAATTATAATTTGCGTAATTACTGGTGGTAGGACCTCTTGTGAGTCCACGCGGGTGGGTACCACCACCCTGCCTATTTCTGCCGTGAAGCAGTAATGCGTTTCGGTTTGAAGGGTGGGGCAGCCGTCGTTACTATACTTGAGACCTTAGAACTTGTATCTCAAGGTGGGTGGCGCATTTACGTTGTGGATGTCTATGGGCTCCAGTAACCACTTAACACCAGGTGGGCTGTGAGCTCGTCCACCCATCTAAGCAATAAAAAAAAAAAAAAACAGTTTTCCATGATTCAGGTATTTGTTGACTAAGCCAGAGAGAATTGAGAATATCAAGTAATTTGTTTTCCACTGAAATATGCAATTTCTGTAACATGATATATGGGATGTCATCTAAACCAGGCGCTGCACAGTGGGTCGATACTATGATTTTAGTGACTTAGGCACCAACTTTGTTTTTTTACATTTTTCTTTATGTAGATAGATAGAGCTCGTTAATCTAAATAATAATTGTTTTGGGCAAAAATTACAAAAACTTTATAGTTTGGTCAGAAAAATGTGTTTTGTGATTTTTTTGTATGGAGCGGGTCACATTAAATTAAATTCCTGCTAAGCACCGCGAGGTCCCGCTTTGAAACTTTATTTTCCTTACACCTTGTCTAGTCTACTATCATTTGATGCTATGAACATGTGCATAAAGTTGCAACTCTGCCAAATAAATGGATCGAAAAAAATGAATAAATACATAGAATAAAAACCTTTATATTTTTTTTCGTAAGTGCTTTTAAGTTAAATTTGATATGGATTAGTAAGTAAAAGCACGTAATGATACCCATAATTACATAATACCTAACAGCAATACATTTAGTAGGTCTCTAATTAAGCAATCTCTCTAATTATTAGGATAGTTAACATTATTTAATGAGGATAACTAGTTAAGCAGCCATTACTGGGTAGTAGAAAATATAGTAAACATTTGTTTGTCTGTGGAAGTATAAAGTGACCATGTTTATTATATACTAACTAGTGTTCGTTTATTCGTACTACTACTAACATCTCGTGATTGTCGTTGTGATCTTCCTTTTTCCTTTATAATGAATAATTTTGTTAACAATTTAGAATTATTTATGATTTTAAAAGAGCAACTACAGTCGCTGTCTAATAATAAAAAACTCTTTCAATTCCTACAAAATCAAATAAACGTGACCGAAGAGAAAAGTATTGAGCTCCAAAAATTCTGTACGCACTTTTATTCAAATATAAGTGCAATATGAAAACAAAGTAGTCGCATGTTAGCACAGTTTATAAGAAAAAAATGTGATTGGTTAGAAGGTGCAATAAACTGGCCCGTAGGAATGATACCTGAAGCTATCAACACTGCACAGGAAAGGCTCGAGATTTCTAATAATGAAGATGTTGAAAATGTACTACCCTCAAATGTACTACCGAAGCCACGACATCTACTTTTACACCTCGAAAACCTTTTGAAGAATTGGGATCCAGGCAAAAACGAAGACGCATTGAACAAATTTACCAATCGCTTTCGTTATCCCCGGATGAAATGAAAGCTACTACAATTGCTAGTTTGAGAAACACTGGAAATTAAAATGTAGGAGAAATAATGAACCACTTGTCAAATCACCCCGAAGATCTAGAAAAAGTTAAGGAGTGCTTAAGTACAAGTAAAGTGAAAAGTAGTACATATTCTCCCGATAAGGCACTATTAGTTTCACTTAAATTAAGTAAGTGGCAGTATAAAAACCTAAGAGAAGCAGCAAGTGAAAATGGGTCTGATTTATACCCTTCTTAATATAAAATTAAGCAACAAAAGAGCAAATGTTATCCAGGTAAAGACGAGGTAATTATTACTGAAGAAGGAGCTGCTATTAAAATGCAAGCATTACTAAACTTGGCGCTATATAGGCTTTTATATGTGATTACTTCGGATTTGGACTCAGCAAGAGAGCTACTGCTTATAAGCAAATAGACTTTGATAGAGCCCCAGGTCAAAGTAATTATAAACAGAAAACTGAAACAAAGTTTGATGATTCATCTATTTTCATGGTCAGTCTAGTTCCTATAAGGCTTCAGAAATTTGATGGAACAGTTGTTTGGGAAAACGATCTATCCTAATCAACTTTTTATTGCCGTCCAATAATGTTTAAATTTACAAAAGAAACGCAGTCAACAGTGGCAATTATAAAAGCTAGCATAACAGAAGAAATAGAAAGACAAATCAAAAATCAAACAAGTTGAAGTGAATCATCAATTGCACATGACGATGATAGATGGCAAAATAAATAAATAAATAAATATTTACTAACAATCACGCCACGTTAACTGGTCCCGTGCTAAGTTCGTAAAGAACTTGTGTTACAAGTACCAAATAACGGAAATAAATATAACATTTTTATTATACACATACATATATTTAATATACACCCATAACCCTGGACAGACATTTATATTTATCATACAAATATCTTCCCTTGGCGGGATTCGAACCCGCGACCCCCTTGTGTAGTGACCATGTCACTTACCACTACACCAGACGGCTATAACCTCATATTTGTCAGAAACATTTTCTGCTGTCTGTGATATTTGCAAAGCAAAACCGTCAGAGTTTTTTGGAGTCACTTGCTTGTCAAAGAGAAAATAATGAAGAAATATTCCAGTATGGAATGCCATCTTTACATGCCTGGATAAGATGCATGGAGTGCTTACTTCATATCGGTAAATATAATTTTATTACTTCACAACTTTTTCATCGTATGTAGTTTCCTGTGAGATTATTTTTTATATGACACTTTTTTGTTTGCGTCTTATCGTTTGGACTTCAAGAAATGGGGTTGCAAGGGGGGATGACAAAGAAAAAATATCAATCAGAAAGAGCGCTATACAGCAAGCGTTTAAAAAGGAATGCGGTTTACTTATAGATGTTGTCAAGCAAGAAGTAGGAACAACCAATGATGGCAATACTGCCAGAAGATTTTTCAGGAATGCAGAAGGAACAGCCCGCATAACAGGAATACGTAAAGATTGAATAGAGAGGTTTCACGTGATTCTTCAGACTGTTGCATCTGGAGAGCGCGTGGACCTTTCCAATTTTTCCGAATTTTGTAGATATACTGCAGAATTGTATGTTTATTTATATCCCTGGTATTATATGCCTTCCAGTATCCATAAATTGTTGGCTCATGGGGGTGATATACAATAATGAAGAACTTTGGTGCCATTCGAATAGGTAAGCTCTCGGAAGAGGCAGCGGAAGCTCTCAATAAAGATTTTCGGAAATATACAGAGAGTTGTTATTCTAGAAAAATAAGCAGAACGTTGACTAATAAGGATATTTTACACAATATTCTTTTGTCTTCTGGCCCAAAGATCGAATGGTGAAACAAAATATATAAAACTTAGAGAGATTGCTTAATTAGAGACCTACTAAATGTATTGTTGTTAGGTATTATGTAATTATGGGTATCATTACGTGCATTTACTTACTAATCCATATCAAATTTAACTTAAAAGCACTTACGAAAAAAAATATAAAGATTTTTATTCTATGTATTTATTCATTTTTTTCGATCCATTTATTTGGCAGAGTTGCAACTTTATGCACATGTTCATAGCATCAAATGATAGTAGACTAGACAAGGTGTAAGGAAAATAAAGTTTCAAAGCGGGACCTCGCGGTGCTTAGCAGGAATTTAATTTAATGTGACCCGCTCCATACAAAAAAATCACAAAACACATTTTTCTGACCAAACTATAAAGTTTTTGTAATTTTTGCCCAAAACAATTATTATTGAGATTAACGAGCTCTATATATCTACATAAAGAAAAATGTAAAAAAACAAAGTTGGTCCCTAAGTCACTAAAATCATAGTATCGACCCACTGTGCGCTGTGGATTTTCTTGATGACAGAGCTATATCTAGTTCATGAAACATAAATGGTTTCAATAAAAAATTACTGTTTGAGTTATTATTGTTGTCAAAATACAGCTGAATATTGTCTAGTTCGGGTATGTCAGTCTGGGATAGTTTATTAATAAAATCTTTTGTCCATTCGTCATTTCGATATACATTTCCATTTACATATATTCTTTTAAATTTTCTGATATCATTCCAAATTTTAGTCAATGGAGTGTGTCTATTAAATGAATGACAGAGATTTTTCCAGCCATTCAATTTTGCCTGTTTGATAATTATTTTTTTATGTGCATCAGCTTTTTTGTATTCAATATAGTTTTCTAAGGACATGCAGTTTCTATATTTTAATAAAGCTTCTCTAGATTTCCTTACAGATATAGCGCAGTCCTCACTCCACCATGGTGCAGGGGCATTTAAGACACGAATATTATTTTTATGAACAGGAATACAATTAACTTTAAGATTGTTTAAAATTAAACAAAATTCTTTATAACTTTTTAGAGGATCATGACAAGTAGTTGTTAAAAAGCTATCAAACATTACTTTAGATGTTTCCATATATACATCCCAATTTGTTCTTTTGAATAAATACTTTTGTGAGCTATCCTTAATTTGATACTTTTTAGGGGAGGTAATCAGATCAATAAATGTTGGATAATGGTAGCTACCATGAGGGTCATCCCCGACTTTCCACTCACATGGTGGAGCGAGGACTGGGCTGACACAAGTAACATCTATGGCTGAAGAATTGAAGCCTGGTCTCTGTATAGTAGTGGCTGATCCTGTATTCAAGATGCATAAATCCAATTCATCAAAAATATCTATTAATTCTCTACCTCTTGTATTCGTAGTGCTACAGCCAAAAGCAATATGGTGGGCGTTAAAATCGCCAGAAACTATACATGGCTTCGGTATTTTACTAATAATATTTTTTAATTTATTCAGTCTAATCGAATTACGACTATTATTGTTTTTAGGTGGACAATATACACACAGAATGGACACTGGTCCTGATACTGTCGACACTACAATAGCGATACTTTGAATATCCTGATAAAATGCTGTTTTGATAGTTTTGAATTGAAGAGTATTTCTTATCAATATACCTACACCGCCATGCTCGTTTTGTGCATTTTATCCAATGTAATTGTATCCGGTTATATTAACAGAAGGACTAGATTTTTTAAGCCAAGTTTCATTGAGTAGACACAAATCTATGGAATTATCTTTAAGTATAGTTTCAAGTAACCATTTTTTATTGTTTATGCTTTGAATGTTAAATTGCATTAATTTAAGTGGATCCATTAAGTAGAGGGTTAAATTTTGTTTAAGTATATCTTTAATGTGTGTCATAGTTTTTGCAGAATTTGAATTGGCTATCATTACTATAGTTTTAACAATTATTTCTAGGAACTGATTATCATTTAATAAATTTTCATAAGATACATTATTAGTTGAGTTTAATTTAGTAGGTTGTTTTTTAACAGAATTAGGATTATCTATTAAGGCCTGTGATTTAATTTGATTCTTTTGTATTGAATGATCTGGTCTGTTCTGAAGTCTTCGCAAAGGTGGAAATTCTTTAGATACAACTGTAGCATATTGTTTTGCTAAATAAACATTTTTATGTTTTTCATAAAGGGCTTGTTTCACTGGACAAAATCTTGAGATAGCTAAATGATCGCCTTGGCAATTACAACATTTCAGAATTTCAGTTGAACAATCTTTGTATGAATGATTGCCTGAACATTTAGAACAGACCTGTTCATTCCGACACACTTTGGCACTATGTCTAAATTTAAGGCATCTGAAACACTGCATCAAAGGTGGTACATATTGGAATACCTTATATCTCCAATTATCTAAATATACAAAATCTGGAAGAACAGTACTCGAAAAGGTCACACTTATTATGGACATTGGGACTATATTTCCGCCTACTTTTTTTGTGAAACGTCTAACAGCAATGATTTCTGAATCTGATATTAATTTGTCAAAGAGTTCAGTGTTACTCGTTTCTGTAGGAATGAATCTTATCTTCCCCACACGCTCCACTGAAGATGCCGGAATGTAAGCTTTCATGTTGTTTTCTTTAAGGCAATTATGGTTTATGAAATCATTGGCAGCCACTGCCTGTTTAAATAAAAGCATTATTTTATTAGCATTAATGCGCCTGTTCTCTTTGATGCCCTTCACCGACTTAAAATTTTTTGATAAAAGTAAAGGATTTTTGTTAGCAATTTTATCTTCTCTACTGATACCTTCGATGTAGACAGGAAACTCGTCATTAAGAGAGTTATCAGGATAACTACGACGGTACCCAGGTTTGAGAAAAGGTTTATATCTGCAGTCCGAATCTGATTGTCCGTCGTCCCCTTGATATCTGCGTTTTTTCGCCTCGTTTCTTTTTCCCTCATCATCACCGTCACTTTCCGACGACATTTTATAAATTTTTAATATTTACAACTATTAAATATAATTTTTTTGTAAAAAAAATTTCAATTTGCCGCCTTCCTATTTCCTAATTTTAGTACAGGTTTAGTCGTATCGCTCGACACGAGTACACCAAGCAACTTTAGCCCACGACTTCATAATCGTCACGATATGTGACGTGTATCTGGTAACGCCTCGATCCTAAAAGAACTATACATCTCTTAAAGCTTGTCGTCAACAGTGCAATCCAGGATTCTTCGATATTATGGACACGTATCGCGACGGCCAGTAGAATCTATCGAGGAACTTGCTGTTCAGGGTAGGGTCAATGGTAAGAGATCTCGTGGACGAATCCCCATGCGCTGGACTGATCAGGTGAAAGACTGAAACACCACTTAACGAGTGCGTGCGCCAAGCCTCATTTCGCAAAATATGGAAAACATCTGTCAAGTCTTTAATAAACAAGAAGTCGCCGTGGCCTAAAAGATAAGACGTCCGGTGCATTCGTATGTAGCGATGCACCGGTGTTCGAATCCCGCAGGCGGGTATCAATTTTTCTAATGAAATACGTACTTAACAAATGTTCACTATTGACTACAACGGTGAAGGAATAACATCGTGTAATAAAAATCAAACCTGCAAAATTATAATTTGCGTAATCACTGGTGGTAGGACCTCTTGTGAGTCCGCACGGGTAGGTAACACCACCCCGCCTATTTCTGCCGTGAAGCAGTAATGCGTTTCGGTTTGAAGGGTGGGGTAGCCGTTGTAACTATACTGAGACCTTAGAACTTATATCTCAAGGTTGGTGGTGCATTTCCATTGTACATGTCTATGGGCTCCAGTAACCACTTAACAACAGGTGGGCTGTGAGCTCGTCCACCCATCTAAGCAATAAATAAAAAAAATATGAGTAGATTTACTGCAATATCATGCGGCAGATTCAAAGAACTCTTTACGAAGCTTCGAACCATTCGAATTGTATATTAGTTTTTTACTTAGTTTTTACTCTACGACTCTTAACAACACCTTTAAGTTTTTTTAAAAGTCTAAAATTTAACTTTATTTATTATAAAAAAAGAACATAATATTCCTAAACTAAAAGTACATGTTATTATCGCAACTGTTAAAATGATAGCTCCAGGTTGCTTTTGGATCCCATTTCAAGACTTTCCACGCATGTGGGTTTGAGCATATATTTTTGAAACCTAATTAACCCCAAGGCTACCAGCGAATAGATAGTGAAAAAAAAACATGATTTTCTCTACATCTAATTGGAATTGGAATTCTAACTAGTTTTATCAATAAAATAAATTTCTTATTTCTTAAATTCTTACAACTTTACTACACTTTGTGTTGTATTCAAAATAATGAGTTAGGTTTGTAAAAGTTAACTTTTATTTCCTAATTAATAAAAAAAAACGCTTCCTGTATGTAATATTTTATGTTTGTATACAATCTTATGTACATGATAAAATAAAAATCAAATGGCATATGATCCAATTTTTCTTTTACACTCCACTTATTTTTATAATCTTTGGAACAAAAAGCCCTTTTGCAAATGTCACATAAGTGGGTTTAATATTTCATTCATTAAAGTCGGATTTTTAATTAGACGAAGCCAGCTGACAGTAGCTAATGTCACTTTGTGAAATAATGTTGCTATATTTAAAGTAATAGTGATGCGTTCAGTTCTCGTTCAATCACATGAATGAACAATGAGTGTGAAGAGTTAATCATTAATTTCAAACTATAAAAGAATATTATTTATATTTTACAATAAAATTGTATTAAAGTGCTCCAATATATGTTACTAGTAGTATGTAACTACAATCAGTTTTTCTTATTTTCATTACCTACCTTTAATTGTTATATTTTATACATCTATAGTTTCAACTATATGATGTATTGGAAATAAGACAGTCTTACAAGCTTCCTCGCAATTTTTTTTCTTAATGTTTAAAACACTCGGTATTCAGTACAGGTAGATACTATAGGAACATAATATTTCGTCGAAAACTCGTTGGTATGTAGAAAGCACGCCTAAAATTCGAACCCCGTACCCGATATCGGCAATTCGGCACACCAACTATTCACTAGACAATCGAGGCAATTTCATTAATTCAGGAGTTTTTTCAATCGTTCACTTTGTCACAACACTATTTTTATTTCATCAAAAACTGACAACACGGTAAACGTCTGTTGAACTCTGTTGACTTCGTCTAATAAAAAATCCGACTATAGTTAAGAATACATTCTTGACGTCAGGGACAAAGACTGTTTTGTTTACAATAAATTAAGCTTATCGCCTAGCTAGTTTAAATAATTCTCGCCGGATCTTCTCAGCGGGTCGCGATTCGGATCCGGTAGCAGATTCATTCGCGAAGCAGCTGCTCTTGAGTTGTTAGGTCTCCTTCGGAGGCGCTCGGGCAGCTGTTAGCAAATCCCACCCCTTCTGGCTGAGCCTTTGCTCGCCCACCTGTCCTGGTGAAACTGGAAAGACCTCCGGGCCACCAGTAATCCTTCAATCGTAAAAAAGTTTAAATAATGGCACGTATATTCTACAGATGATGAGTATGAGTGTATCAAATATGAGAGTCATAATTGGTACAAAAAACAATGTCTCATAAAAACTAAGATTTTGCAGAATACACGCTTATAAGTGATACAATAGGTAATTAATTTTGAAATATTTATATGGAACTAAGCATTAATTCCAATGAAAAAAGTTAGATTTTTGGAAGAAAAATATCAAAAACCACGTTCAACATAGTGAAAAATGAACATCTGTTCCATTATTTTTTATTTATTTTTTATTGCTTAGATGTGTGGACGAGCTCACAGCCCACCTGGTGTTAAGTGGTTACTGGAGCCCATAGACATCTACAACGTAAATGCGCCACACACCTTGAGATATAGTTCTAAGGTCTCAATATAGTCACAACGGCTGCCCCACCCTTCAAACCGAAACGCATTACTGCTTCATGGCAGAAATAGGCGGGGCGGTGTTACCTACCCGTGCGGACTCACAAGAGGTCCTACCACCAGTAATTACGCAAATTATAATTTTGCGGGTTTAATTTTTATTGCACGATGTTATTCCTTCACCGTGGAAGTCAATCGTGAACATTTGTTGAGTACGTATTTCATTAGAAAAATTGGTACCCGCCAGCGAGATTCGAAAACCAGTGCATCGCTCGATACGAATGCACCGGACGTCTTATCCTTTAGGCCACGACGACTTCACAAAATGATGGCTAGAGGCGAGATAAATAGTATAGAATATAGATGCGACTTATTCAAATAAAAATAATTAATATGGTTCTTTTTTTTTTTCGAACTTATTTTTATTTAAGTATTGATAAGTCAAATAAACAATTCGTTTTAGGATTGTGTGTTTGAAGAGACAAAAGAAATTAAAATATTTTTATAAAAAAAATAGCGACAAGTGAAATTCAAATTCAAAATCATTTATTTCAACTTAGATGTCAGTAAGTATAACACACTTGTTGAATGTCAAAATATAAATAACAATGTTAATGTAACCAAAAAAAGCCACAGTCCTGAGAAGAACCAGCGAAACCAACTCAGCGGGCTTTTTTGTTGTTTTTTCTCATTTTTTTTTTTAAATAAGTAAGAATATTTACAATAAACAAAAAACAAGTCAAAATATACACTTAAAAATAATGAAAAATGAAAAGTAAATAATACATAACTTTATAATATGCCTTGTTGCACAAACGTTCCTTGACAGTTTTCTTAAATCTATGAACAGGTAATAATTGAACGTTTTGTGGGATCTTGTTGAAAAGTTGTACACCCAGCCCCTTAAGAGTTGCTTATTATCTTAATTCGAGCCGCCGGCAACGCAAGCCTATGTTTGTTCCTAGTGTTCACATTATGCAAATCGCAGACTCTAGGGAATTCTTCTATTTTTTTACGCACGTATAATAAATTTTCAAAAATATATTTGGACGCTAAAGTTAGAATTTTGATTTTCTTAAACTTGTCCCTCAAGGATTCCCTCGGGTGTATATTATAAATAGCACGAATAGCCCTCTTCTGCAGGATGAAAATCGTTTCGACATCGGCAGCATTGCCCCATAGCAAAATGCCATAGGACATAACACTATGAAAATAACTGAAATAAACCAGACGTGCTGTATCTTCATTACTATACGTTCGCTTCTTTTTTTACCGCAAACGCTGCAGAACTAAGTCTACTCGCTAACTTGCATATGTGAGGACCCCACTGCAGCTTAGAATCAACTGTTATACCAATAAAAACTGTCGAATCCACAAGATCCAGTGTCTCTCCACTTACAGTAATATTAGTGTTTACTTGTCTAACATTAGGTGTGGTAAATTTTATACATTTTGTTTTTTTGTTATTTAATAACAGATTATTAACACTAAACCAATGTTCCACGCGCGAGATAGCATCAATCACATCGTCATAATCTTCCAATTGTCGTTTAATTTTAAACAATAAGTATGTATCGTCACCGAATAATACGACCTCGTGACGGGTTTCAATAAACTTTGGTAAATGATATACACAAGAAATAGGAAGGCACCCAATATGGAACCCATATGTAAGACACCGGAAGATCTCTTTCCTTTAACGTCTACCTTTTGGATTCTTCTGGATAAATAAGATTTAATAAGTTCTAATGAAACGCCCCTAATACCATAATGGTGTAATTTCCTCAACAATGTATTATGCTCAACACAATCAAAAGCTTTAGATAAGTCGCAGAATACCCCAAGTGCATTATGCGATTCCTCCCAAGCCTGAGAAATATTTTTAATAAGATCTACACCTGCATCAATAGTTGAACGACCTCTAGTAAATCCATATTGTTTGTTATGAAACAGGTTATTGGAATTGAAATGGTTCAAAAGTACCAAAATATTTTTTTCAAAAATTTTACTCAATGTAGGTAGTAGGTACTGAAATGGGCCTTAAGTTAGAGTGATCAAAAGTACTACCAGATTTAAACAAAGGTATTATTTTACTATATTTCATTAGATCAGGAAACACACCACAATCAATACAGTCATTAAATATTGTAGCAAGGTAAGGTGCGATTATATCAATAATGGATTTTATAACCTTAATTGAAAGTCCCCATAAATCACCAGTTTTCTTAATATTAATGAGCTTGAAATAACCAATTATGTCCTTTATACCAATATTTGTGCACTTAAAGTTAACACTGCATTTATCAACATGATCTTGCAGTAATGATTCGGCGTCGGAGATGAAATTAAAGATTTTGTAGTAGAAGCTGGGATATCAGCAAAGTAGCGCACAAAGGCACTGGCCACTTCTTGATGAGAAGTTATTATTCTATCATTGGTTTTCAAAGTTAATTCAGCATTGCTGTTTCTGACATTCCCAGTCTCCTTATTAATGATATTCCAAGTCATTTTAATTTTGTTAGGTGCTTTTTATAAAATGCCTAAGTGCAATGATTTGGCCAATGTACAGACTTTTTTAAACAGCTTGGAATATTTACAGACATACTCATGAAATGACTTATCATGATTATATGATTTTTCATGATAAAGATCATATAATCTTTCCTACTAAAGTAAGTAGGCAATCTACAGATAATCGTACATAAATCAAATTAAGAAACACATTAACACCACACAAATTACCCAAATCCATCATAATCTGATTGCTTACTTGAGTGCCATCTCTTTTTTTTTACTAGGTACACAATACACATTATAAGTTTAAAAAAAAAAGATACAAAATTAATAACAACAAGTAAAAAATTTGGCTTGTAACATAAGCCATGCGCGCACAACTAATCAGGATAGATGTGCTAAGTACACAATGTTCATTACAACTACGTATAAGACAAGACATTACGATAGCGAAAACCAATCGAAATTTTAATGTAAGGAAGTAACAATAAATCACAATTACAAAGGAAATCACATTAAACATTAAACAATTACACTACCTAATCTATTATTAACATGGAGGATGCCCTTAATCATGTTTATAAGCATCGCTAATTTATATTATGTAAAAATATTCAATTCAGTTGATGACTTTTCCAGTTCGTTATAGGTGCGAGTTGCATTGGTGACATGACCCTGACCGCCGCTTAATAAGCTTACATGCACAAAAAAAAGTGTATAAAACATATTTACATATATATCTACCAGACACATAATGCAGCATTTTGTGTAGTACTTCACAACAATATGGATGGTAATAATACCTAATTACCCTACATTATTATTCTTTAGAATTATCTTTAACACTAGTGCCCAAATACTCTGTGTGTGTGTGTCAGTGTGTGTGTGTGTGTGTGTGTGTGTGTGTGTGTGTGTGTGTGTGTGTGTGTGTGTGTGTGTGTGTGTGTGTGTGTGTGTGTGTGTCAGTGTGTGTGTGTGTGTGTGTGTGTGTCAGTGTGTGTGTGTGTGTGTGTGTCAGTGTGTGTGTGTGTGTCAGTGTGTGTGTGTGTGTGTGTGTGTGTCAGTGTGTGTGTGTGTGCGTATGGTGTGTGTATATATAAATAAGTAATGGTCTGAAAAGCGTCAGTGTGCAGTGTGGTAAGGCTCGTAACACGTGTAAGTACACATTGCCAGTTGGCAAGTTTTACAGTACGTGACAGTTCGTTTTTTGCAGACGACGCATTGGCGCCTAAGTCGGTCTGTCTTTTTGGGATTAATCGAACTGTATTGTGCCGGGCTATGTACTGATGTTGCGATGGTTTTTGAGTTAGGTGCAGGGGCTCGGTGTGCTGTAAACAAATCAGTTATCAACGCCTTTCGGAATTTCCGGTGTGCCCACGACTGGTTTTTCAGTAAAATGTACGAGTTCAGGACACTAGCGTTCAAGAGTCTTCTAAAAAATTTTTTGTACCACACCTTATTCCTTTTTCTTTCTAAAGGGTACATTGCGAGTTGCTGATCCTTACGGTCTACTCCGCCCATATTAAGATTATAGTCCTGCGCGACTGTCGGCTTAACTGTATCGCCACACTTGGTAGCTAGGAGAGCATGGTATGTTGAAATAAAAGCCACGAGGTTTTTATCCCTCCACACCACAATGTCCACATCTCCAGAGGTGCATCCCAACAATTGACCGACAATCATGTCGTTTTTTGTAATACTCGCCAATTCAGGTGGTACGAATTGACGGTTTGTCCGGAGCGTCCCCGCGCAGTCAAATCCCCGGATCTTCAGTTCTCGTGCCAGTGATGGAGAGTTGTAGTAATTGTCCATCCATATTGTGTGCCCTTTATGTTCAAGACCATTTAAAAGTCTGAGCACTAGAGCTGGTACTTTCCCCGAGACTGGATCATCTTCTTGAAATGCCGAGGTGTCATGGCCTGCATATACTTCAAAACGCCACAAATAACCAGTCTGAGATTCACACAATTCAAAGGTTTTGATTCCAACTGTGGCTGCTTTGTTAGGGATGAACTGGTTTATTTCAAGCCAGCCCTTCCACATGGTCAGACTCTCATCGAGAGCCACATTTTGAGACAAACTATATAATTCAGAAAACTTGCGATTAAGGTGATCTATTATAGGTTTAATTTTAAAAAGTTTAGCTTGGGGTCGTGTCAACAACGCAGAGTTACAATCTTTATTATTATTAAAATGCAGACATGCTGACAGGAGGTGGAATCTGTCATATGACATCTCCGTGGAAAAGCCAGGAGTACTGAAGATGTCGTTAGAGGTATTCCAGTATTCGGTTAACCGGGTTTTGATCACCACTCCCATAGCCAGAACGATGGCAAAATACGTGTAAAGTTCATTTACATTTGTATCATGCCAACGAGTAATTCGACTACTAGGACAGATCGTTCCATTCTCCAACATGGTCGTTGCCAGCTGCTGTGCGTAAATGTTAGTTTCCCTGACAATCATTTCCATAATTTCACGATCCCATATAGCAATAAATGCTTCGTATGGTCTCGTGAAAGAAACTGTAGGGCCACTAATTTGCGAGAACGGTTCTCGCCTCAAATGAGGTTCAATTTGAGGCGTTGAAAACTTTCTCCATTCAAATTGAAATTTGTTGCTGGGTTCCATGGCAGTCGGCGAAACAGGCGTCGGTGAGGCGGGCGTTGAAGCACAATCGGCTGGTCGAGGCGATTGAGGGGACCGCTCCAAAGTAGCGTTGGCGGATCTTTCGTTGACTTCCGCATCGTCTTCGTCCATAAACATTCTTGCTATTCGGGGCACCGCTAACTCGGCAATCCCTTCTTCCTCTTCGTCAGACTCTTCTTCGCTGCCTGAAAGGAAAAGGTACACGTTCTGGTTTCGATTGTAATAGGTATTTTACTTCCGAGATTGTTGAAAAAAAAGATCGATGTCATAATGAACTTACCATAATTAAGTGCAGTGGTTATTTCAGAATCACGGCGGGGTCTGTCACTGAACGAATTTATTCTACAAAATAAAAAGAATATGTTAATCAAAGCTAGTAATTATTTTGTATAATACGTGGTATACTGAGATGAACTTACAGATTTCGACGCTTTTTTGGGCTAGGATCGTTACTACGCGGACTTCTGAAAAATAAAGCAAATAGGGGTCTGTCACTGAACGAAGGGATTCTACAAAATAAAAATAATATGTTAATGAAAGCTAGTAATTATTTTGTATAGCAGGTGGTATACAGAGATGAACTTACAGATTTCGGCGCTTTTTTGGGGTAGAATCGTTACTACGCGGACTTCTGAAAAATAAAGCAAATAGGGGTCTATCACTGAATGAAGGGATTCTACAAAATAAAAATAATATGTTAATCAAAGCTAGTAATTATTTTGTATAGCAGGTGGTATACAGAGATGAACTTACAGATTTCGGCGCTTTTTTGGGGTAGAATCGTTACTACGCGGACTTCTGAAAAATAAAGCAAATAGGGGTCTATCACTGAACGAAGGGATTCTACAAAATAAAAATAATATGTTAATGAAAGCTAGTAATTATTTTGTATAGCAGGTGGTATACAGAGATGAACTTACAGATTTCGGCGCTTTTTTGGGGTAGAATCGTTACTACGCAGACTTCTGAAAAATAAAGCAAATAGGGGTCTATCACTGAATGAAGGGATTCTACAAAATAAAAATAATATGTTAATCAAAGCTAGTAATTATTTTGTATAGCAGGTGGTATACAGAGATGAACTTACAGATTTCGCCGCTTTTTTGGGGTAGAAGTCTTCTTCGGTGTGCTTGCCCCGCTGCTTGAACCACATTCGACGTATCTACGAAAAATGATTTTTTGGGTTTTAGTTTAAGAGTTTATTTCGATTCAGAAACTGAAGGCTTGCTAGGGAGACGAGCGCCACCACATTGCCCACATGTTCGCACTCCTCTTACACTGCTACGGGCTGCTATGTGAACGCATACCCTCATACCTCATTACACACACCACGACTACTATCCGTCCGGGCATAGCTGGAGTAGCGTCTTAGGTTAGCAGCGAATAGGTAGAGAAAAGAAAGACCACGACCACCCCTAGCACGCCCGCGGGTTTCATCATTGTTAGTACAATTCATGCAAAACAAAGCCAAAGTAAACAGACTGTGCGTGCGAAATAAACACTTTCAAAGTTAAAAAATTGTTAACATTAACAATGCTAAAAACAATCAATCCAATCAAAACGCAAAAAAAGTTAAAAAGAAACATCTAAAAATCAATATCGATAAAAAATGAAAGCGTATAAGTTAGTTCAACCTAGAAGCAAAGAATTCAATCACAGGTATAAAATAAAAAAAATGAAATAACTAAAAATCATTAAATATATATATTATATTATAATATATTGAATTCTTATATATATATATAGAGGATAATATATAATATATTAATAAGTATTAAAATAGATGAAATAAAAAAAAAGTGTAAAGTTAACTGAGTATCGAATTATCGCAAAAATATGGTCACTGATTATTTATTGGTTGAAAAATTAACTTAAATTCTTAATTGGAAATAATTTTATGGTTTTTACCCAAACTGAAAAAATCGAATGTCGATTTTCAAGGGTGGAAAATGGATTCAGAACTACATACCGATTTAAAAAAGTCGAGTTTTATTGTTTGAATGTACCCGTAATATTACGGTGTTGTCGGTTAGAGTTAATGGCTCAAAAATTCGCTATAAGCTGAATTATCTATTTTCTTCACTTTTTAATGTAACAAATACATTTAGAAAATAAACCTGAAGTGATACTTTGACATCGTAATAAAAATAATTAAATAATTACCTATAAAATAATTAATTAAAAAAATATTTTCTATACTTAATTGTCATTCTCGAATTCCCTGAACTAAAAAAAACCGTGATTTTACTGAAAAGATCATTTATTATGTCATATCATATAGTGCATTGTAAATGCAAACTGGAAAAAAATCGATATTTAAGGATTTGAAGTCGTCGTGGCCTAAAGGATAAAACGTCCGGTGCATTCGTAGCGATGCAACGGTGTTCGAATCCCGCAGGCGGGTACCAATTTTTCTAGTGAAATACGTACTTAACAATTGTTCACGATTGACTTCCACGGTGAAGGAATAATATCGTGTAATAAAAATCAAAGCCCGCAAAATTATAATTTGCGTAATTACTGGTGGTAGGACCTCTTGTGAGTCCGCATGGGTAGGTACCACCGCCCGAGTGATTATGCTAGCTTCACCGAACGTGTAAGCTCAGCCTCGAAGACTTTGCTAACGTCTTCCCTAGCAAGGAACAGTGATTCGCTAAATATCGCGGAATTGTGGCTTCCGGAAACGATCCGGTGAGACACTCAGTGGGCTGTGTCTGTGGGTTAATTTTCACGACGAACCCTTCGACGCATTCGACGGGTTCGACGAGAATGGTGACCGGTACTTGAAATGCCTAAAAACACCGAGAATAGATCGAGAGGATACCAAATAGTATCTTAAAGGCAACGGCGACTGTTTTCCGTTTGTTTGTCTGGATCTGGTATGTATTGTATGTATGTATTTATTGTATGTATTGTATTGTATTTGTAGCGGCCACGATTTTTATTGGTGATAGGACCTCTTGTGAGTCCACACGGGTAGGTTCCACCACCCCGCCTATTTCTGCCGTGAAGCAGTAATGCGTTTCGGTTTGAAGGGTGGGGCAGCCGTTGTAACTATACTGAGACCTTAGAACTTCTATCTCAAGGTGTGTGGCGCATTTACGTTGTAGATGTCTATGAGTTCCAGTAACCACTTAACACCGGGTGGGCTGTAAGCTCGTCCACACATGTAGGCAATAAAAAATAAATAAAAATAAAATCGATCTCCTGGACCTCGATTTTTTTGTGAATCGATTTATTAGGTTACTAAGCGAATCGATTTAAAATCGATCTTTTTCGTCAAGAGCCCCCTTCCCTACTTTGAGGTCGAAATTTTCGCATTTGCGACTAAGATAAACGTATTTTGCATTAATTAGATTGAAGTCCACTTTAATAGTGATATATATATATTTCCATCCGGGAGTTCATGTTACGTCCTATATGGCGGTTTTTACCGATGATATTGCATCCGACCGACTTATTGCGTCCTGTATATGGACGCAAGATTGTCCATTTCTCAAATTCAGCCAGAGGTAGCCGAAAGATCCGTACAATGCGTGGGTAAAATATTGGCATGGACGTTATTTTGTCACCGGATTGATTCTCAGCGTATTTCTTAGTTCCGCTGTTTGGCACGCGAATTTTGGAGGTCGCTTCTCCGCGGCGTATATCGGTAGCGTATATTGGATATTTTTTTTACGTATATTTCACCGATAATGTGCCTTCTGTATATAAAAAAATTTCAATTCAAGTTTTTATCAATTCCAATTTGTGGTTTAATTACGTCACACAAAATGACCCCGTTCCAAGAGAAACGCGGGAACAACAGGGGTGAGGGGGCGGAGTTAGCATGCGTCATGCAAGCGCCGTGATTTTGTTTGCAATTCTGTTCCGGCCGGCGCGGGCGCAACGACGACTATAGTGTGAATATCAGCATATTAGAGAATGTATAATAATACTTTTTATCAACAAAACACGTGAGCGGAGCCGCGGATGAAAACTAGTGTTACTTACATACGCATTACAGAAGTTTATTCAGTTATAGCCAATGATAAAATAAACTAGACTTTAATTAGTCGTTTTTAAATAATTCTTATTCTTAATCGTAATTGATATGCCAGTCTCCTTTCATGTTCAATTTTCGCAATTTTTTTGTTTTTGTTTTGTAGACACTTATTATTTAATTATGAGTATTGTTTTTTGAATTATATAATTATGGTTTTAATTGTACTTAATTTATAAAAATAAATAATAGTTTAAAAAAACTAAAAAACACGCTTTATATAAAATTCAACTAAAAAATAGAAAATAAATTTTAATAAATTTAAATTCAAAATAGTGTAAAAAAATACATATTTTATTGTAAAAAAAGCGTGGTGTGCATGGTGTTATTAGTTATAAACATATTTTTGATAGATATGAGTAGAAGAATTATTATTTCAATAATATCTTAAAAAGCACCTCACGCTTTTTTTACAATAAAATATTTTTTTTTCATTCATTCATTCATTTTTTAGTTGAATTTCAATTTTTTCAATTTTTTTTTTCAATTTTGAATTGTCATCGGTCCTCGATAAATCTATAGAGTTTGAATGAAATCTAGCCGTTTAAAGTGGGTCAAAATCGCGTCTATAGTAGTCAGTTACAAACATACATACAAGTGAAGCTAATATAAAGCGTGTAATAAAACTTGATAGTATTGTCGAAAAAATTGTTTTATTTCGTGTTCATAGCTAAATTTATAAAAATGACACTCATATAAATAATGTACTCACACATAAACCTAATTGGAAGAAAGCTGAGAAAGATGAGAGAAAGATGTTTAATCTCGTCTAGAGGAAACCCGAAGGTGGATAAGTTATTTAGAAGGATTCGCGCCCTTTCACCAAGCGTACTGGCAACTAGCTAGGACCCTCAAATCGGAAACTATCGCCAATATACATTCCTTCGTAAGCCTCTCAGGCCAACCCTCGGCTTTTGATAACGATGAAAAGGTAGTGTTATTAGCCGATGCTCTGCAGGAGCAGTGCACCGTCAGTGCTCAAGCCGTGGACCTGAACACACCGAGTTAATTGCTAGAGAGGTCGAGCCCAGAGCTTCCCAAAAACCCTCAGACGCGTTACCCCACATTACCATTAACGGAGTAAAAGAAAAAATCGCGAACTTAAAACAAAGGAAAGCCCCCGGCTCCGCCAGAAACAAATGCCGCATTTTAAAAATGTAACCCCCTAAACTAATAATCATGTTAGTTTCTATTTTAAATGCCGCTATAATGAACTGCATCTTTCCCGCGGTGTAGGAAGAACGTTATCGGCATACACAAACCTGGAAAACCTAAAAACGAACCCGCGAGGTACAGCCCGATCAGCATCCTCCCAGTGTTAGGCACATTATGAGAGTGAATATTACGCAAACGCCTCTGGGACTTCATCTCCTCGAAAAGCATCCTGATCGACGAACAGTTCGGATTCCACGCGAAGTGCTCGTGTATTCAGCAAACGTACTGCCTCACAGACCTCATCTTAGTAGGGATAAATAGCGTAGACCCCTCTCCACGAGGGCCCTCTTCTTCGAAATCGCGAAGGATTCGAAAAAGTCTGGCGCAACGGCTTAATTTACAAACTGTATAAAATAGGCGTGCCCGACAGTCTCGTGCTCATCATACGAGATTTCTTGTGGAGCCCAAATACTAGCTTCTTCCATTTGACTGTATACAGAGGAAGGCCGTTCGGATTGTCGATAATCCCATTCTCACGGATCGTTTGGAACCTCTGGGTCTGCGGAGGGACTTCGGTTCCCTCTGTATTTTGTACCGTATGTTCCATGGGGAGTGCTCTGAGACATTGTACGAGATGATACTGGCATCTCGTTTTTACCATCGCACCGCCCGCCACCGGAGTAGAGTTCATCCATACTATCTGGAGCCACTGCAGTCATCCACAGTGCGTTTCCAGAGATATTTTTTGCCACGTACCATCCGGCTATGGAATGAGCTCCCCTCCACGGTGTTTCCCGAGCGCTATGACATGTCCTTCTTCAAACGAGGCTTGTGGAGAGTATTAAGCGGTAGGCAGCAGCTTGGCTCTGCCCCTGGCATTGCTGAAGTCCATAGGCAACGGTAACCACTCACCATCAGGTGGGCCGTATGCTCGTCTGCATACAAGGGCAATAAAAAAAAAGCCTTTCGTTTCGGTATCGAGTCGAGGGAACTCGATATCTCGGCCGGAGTTCCGCAAGGCTCCGCTCTCTCCCCGCTACTTTTTAGCGTGTCAATTAACGATAAAACCCGGTCGCTAGCGAATGCATCGATCCTTCTTCTTTCTTTCAAAGTCCAGGCCTCAACCTCATATAAAAAGATGGGGAACACCAGTGCCCTTACCAGTCGGACTTTGGTGGTCTTGGTGATATTCCGGTCCTTATAAGCCGAGTTTATCTATGGCCGATCGCGTTATGATTATGCGCCGCTTAATTTCTTCCTCCGAACCACCACTGTTAGTCACTAGTGAACCTAGGTAGGTATAAGATGAAACGACCTCACAACTTGCAATCTCTGTAATCTCCGAGGTATTTTTAATGCTTGTCCACTATAATCATTTTGGTTTTGTGCCTGTTGATTCGGAGACCAAGGCAACTGTTTCGACGCGATTTAGCAATTCTTTTGCTTGTAGCAAAGATCTGATTGCCAAGTGGTTACAAGCCAGCAGAGTATTATCGTCAGCATCACGAAGATTGCATATGTTTTGCCACCAATGGACACACCATCAGTCCAGTCATCTAGAGCGATTCTCATAATTGCCTTAGTGTAAATGTTAAACAAGAGAGGTGACAAGATACACCCTTGCCGGAATCCAGCGCTAGGACGCAGAGGTTGTGAGGCAACGTTGTCTAGCTTTACTGAAGATGTTTTGACACTCCCATATTTTCGAGGGTTTTCCATAAATGCGGCCATTTAACAGAGTCAAATGCTTTTTGAAAGTCAACTAAGCAAATGAACGTTTGCATGTTGAACTCTCTCGGCTTCTCTATTATTTGTCGCACAATCAAGATCGGTTCTCTGGTTCCCTTGCCCTTTACAAAGCCAGCTTGTTCTGGTACTATTTGTGTTGCTAAACAGCTTTTTAAACGTTCATTAAGAATATGTAGAATTTTGCTGCAGTGTGATTGATATCAGGGCAATAAGACGATAATTGCTACACTTCCTTGTCGAACCTTTCTTATGCAATGGAATAAAAAGGGAGTGCGTCCATTCTGTAAGCCAGGTGCCAGATTTCCATATCTTGTACAAATTTCGTGGAAGATTTCGACACCACTCTGGCTAAAATCTTTAACTGTCTAGATTGGGATGTTATCACTTCCTACTGCTTTTCCAGTTTTAAGATGTTTGATGGCATGACGAGCTTCTTATTTCAGTATTTCTGATTCGCATTCTTGGATATCTGATGTCGTTGGGGGTAAAATTTTGCAGTCGGGGTCAAAGAAGAGAGCTTGGCAATATTCTTTCCATCGGTCTGAAAGTCTTCTAACTCTGTTACTACACATCCATCCGATTTCTCAACAGCCCAGGTCTGACACAAGTTTTGGGGATTACACTAATTTTCCGGTACATCTCTTGTTTCGTGTTTTTCAACATGCGCTTCAGCTTTCGAGCAGATCTCTCTCAGAAAGTTATTTTTATCCCTCCTACAGGCTGTTTGAATGTTAGCACCAGTTTGTTCAGTATTTGCACTTCAACTTCCTGTGCTTTTTTGTGTCGTCTCTCTTCCACCAATGGTAAAGCTTCATCACTCATCCAGTGCTGATGTTTTTGGTTTCAGATTTGGTAGGTTTAAATGTTTTCACTGCTTCTCAAATCATTGCTTTTGTTCTATTCCAAAATTCTTCAGCCGTCAGTTGATCATGCCGTTCAATTTTCATTTCTTTCCAACTCTTTTCGAAAGATACAAAAAAGATGTGGGTGTCATGAGGAGCAATTATTTCGCATTCATTAATTTTTCTTGCAACCTGAAGTTTAAGTTGGAATTTAGAGACAAGGATCAGATCCGTAGTCGGCTCCACCACTCCACCTTGATTTTATAAGTATATAGTCAATTTGATTTCGGTATTGAGCAGCTGGTGAAGTTCAAGTGCAGCAGCAAGCCTGCGTGGACGTTGTTTGAAGAGTGTGTTCGCTATCGATAAACCATTGTCATCTCGGTGGGTCGCAATTCCGTTCCGGTGATAGATTCAGCGAAGCACAACTCTTGTTAGGGCTGGTGTTAGCAAATTTTCTCAGGTTTGAAGCCATGAGCTCACCTACCCGTAAGGTCATAACTGAAATAGTCTCCTAGGCTACCGGCGAATAGGAAAAAAAGCCGGCATCCAAACCCAAAGCTACATAAATTTTATTTTTATTGACTTCATAAAAGGAGATGGTTCTTGGGATTGGTTCATTGGGATCTATTATTTATTACATTAATCGAAGACGGCAGCACTCCAAAAAGTATACGGTATCGATATTACTATAACTTTAGGAGGAAGCAGCAACCTCAAAACAATTTATGGAGTACATACAGAAAAAATATTCGGTACCTATATAATCTCAAATATAGCAAGTAGTCATGTAATTAGTGGAATGCATAGAATAAATACAGGACAGTATACGGAACCGATATATCCATACATTTGGATGGATGTCGAAAAACTGATTAAATGTATGGAACAAATACAGAAATATACAATGTGACACATTATTTCCATCATGAACGGATGCAAGGAACCAGCGAAAATTATTTCAAATTGAATATCTTATTTTTGAATTTAAATAAAATTTATTGTTGGTAATAGAATTCACATGACACCAATGTAACTATATTCGCACGAATAATAGTTTAAAACCCATTGGAAACGGTGGATGCAACAGGGTTCGACTATGAAAAGACGCAAGAAGTCTTCATCGATGTAAATATATATATATATATATATATATATATATATATATATATATATATATATATATATATGTGGGATTTATGAATGGTAGGGTGCAGATTACCGCAGAAATTCACACAAAATAATTAAAACAATCTTAACGTCGTACGATCCTTACTCCTTCTTTTGACAACTCTTTTCTCATCTAATTTTTACTTGACAGTGACATCTATCAATATTATAAAAGTGACATAAAAAAAAAAGAACAATCAGAATCCCACACGGCTATCCTGCATTATTCATCTGGCCCGGATGAATGCGATTCTTGTTCGTCATCACCATTAGACCATGGTTTCATCATGTCAGCGGAGCTAGTGGTGTTAATAGGTCCTTCACCGTCTCCTATCTTCTTCACGGTGTATCTGTCATTCCTTTTTTTCTGTATAATTTGATATGGTCCTAAATACTCCGGATGTAGCTTATAGCCTTGAACGAATTGTGTTCTCTTAATCGCTACTAGGTCTCCGATCTCATACTGTATAGCTTCTCGTCTTTTGCGATTGTAAACTTTTCGATTTTCTTCTTGAATTTTCTGAATATTTTGCTTTGCTCTGTCTCTAAGTTCTGATCTTTTGTCTTGAAAGTATACTAAATTCTCCTTTTCTATCAACTTTAGAATATCATCACTTTTGTCTCTCATTTTGATTCCAGTAAGCAGTTCAAAGGGTGTCATCCCAATACTTCTTTGGTAAGTCCCATTTAAACAACGTTGCACTTTGCCAATCTGTCGGTACCATTTTGCAGGATCGTCTGATGTGAGTTTACTCAGCACGTTTATTATTATTTGGTGTATTCTCTCAACTTGACCGTTTCCTCTCAGCTGACCGGTAGTTATTACATAGTGTGTTATGTTTTCTTCGTTACAGTATGTTTTGAAATCATTAGAAGTAAAAGCAGCATTACGATCTTTTATAATTCGCTCAAGCGCTCGCTTGATGGAGAACCGAAACTTTCCTGTTGCAATCTGAGTTTTTGTAGTACTTCTTCCGTCGATAAAGTTTTGGTTGGGTAGATCCACGTAAATTTTGTGAAACCATCTACAACAGTAAAAATGTATTTGTAATTCTTATTCGTAGATGTCAAAGGACCAAGATGATCAACATGGTAAGTAGACAATGGAGTGTCCCCTTTATCAAGCGGGTGTAAATATCCTTCTTTCCTTACTTTTTTATGCGAAATTAATATGCATTCCACGCAATTATCAATAATTGATCGTATCTTCTCTTTGCTATTTTCAATGTAGTAGTCTCGGTTTAGTAATTCTTCCATCTTTATAATTCCGAAATGGCCTTTCTCGTGACATTTTCTTATTATCTCATTTATCATCTTCTTAGGTACAACAATAAGTCTAGTACCATCTTTAACTTTACACAATATTCCATTTTCTAGTACAAAATCTTCATAAGGTTCTCTTTCTAACAATTTCTTTAATAGTTTTATTTTCAGGTCATCATCTTGTGCTCTTTTCAGGCGTGCAGTAGTTTCGGTAAGTATCAGGCTAACAGGGTATCTGCTCAAAGTATCCACATGTCTCATCTGTGTTCCGGATCGGTGTTCAATTTTGTAATCAAATTCTTCAAGGAGGAGTGCCCAGCGAGCAACTCTATGAGGTAAGTCTTTTTTCTGTAGCGTCATGGTTAAAGCAGAACAGTCTGTTATAATTTTGAAAGGAATTCCAAGTAAATAAACTCTAAATTTCTTTATTGCTTCTACAATTGCTAAAATTTCCAGATAGTAGCTGTGATATTTCTTTTCTGCAGGAGTAGTCTTTTTGCTCATGTAGTATATCGGGTGCAGCTGGTTATCTTTTGGGCTTCTCTGCAATAAAACGGCTCCGTAGCCATCTATGCTTGCATCTGTATGTAACTCTGTTTCGAGATTCGAATCGTAAATGCGTAAAACTGGTGAACCACACAAAATCTGTTTTAATTTTTCAAAAGCTCTTTCGCAGTTAATGTCAAAATCAAAGTTTACATCCATCTTGAGTAAATCAGTCAGTGGTTTTGCTATGATTGAGTAATCTTTAACAAATTTTCTAAAATATCCAGTTAAACCCAAGAATGACCTTAGTCCTTTTATATTCTCCGGCTTCTTGAACCTTGCAACAGCTTGTATCTTCTCAGTAGAAGGTTTTACATGATTATCACAAATAATATAACCCAAATATTGAATTTCTCTTTGCAGAAAGTGACATTTCTCCCAATTAAATTGTAACCCATATTCTTGCGCTCTTTCAAGTATTTTCTTCATCTTCTTGATTCCTTCTTCTTCTGTTTTAGAAGGTATTATTAGGTCATCTAAATAAGCTAGGACAGTGCCATCTAGAATGAAATCCTGAAAGATATCATTAACGAATCGTTGGAATACGGACGGCGCTGTGCACAAACCGAATGGCATTTTATTGAATTCATATTGTCCTTGTGGTGTTACGAATGCAGTATACTTCTGGCTTTCTTCGCTGACATTCACGTGTAAAAATCCATTTTTCAAATCTAGTGACGTAAATAGTTGTGCTTCTTTCAGTTTGTCGAGTAGGTCTTCTATAAGCGGAAGTGGAAATCTTTCTCTGATAATTTTCTTGTTGAGCCTTCTGTAATCTACGCATAGTCGGTAACTTCCATTTTTCTTTTTCGCTAATACTATCGGACTTGCAAATTCTGATTTACTTGCTTTTATTACATCTTAATCTAACCATTCTTCTATCTGTTTATTTACTATGTTTAACTCTAGAGGTGAGAGTCTTCGGGGAGTCTGGTGAATCGGATCCTCATTGGTAAGTATAATTTTAAGTTTTACATTTGATTCTTTCGTCGTAGTCTTTAAGTCATCATAGTCTTCCAGTAATTTCTTAATTGTGTCTTTATATTTCATCGTCTTAATATCATATTTGTCTGTAAGTTCTTCTTTGTAATCATTAATCTGAGTCAGGTGTAATATCTTCTTCACTGAAATTCCATCAGCGGAAAATGCAATTTCAATTTCGTTCAATATCGGATTTCCGAGTAAAATATTAACCGGTATTACGTCATCGTCTACCACGTTAATCTTTGTTTCAAAAGTCACATCATCCATTTCAATTCTTGCTGTAAAATATCCTTTTGTGCGTACTTCATGCTCGGCTATTCCTGATAAATTAAGTGTATTGTTCGGATCGTAGTCATTATCCTTTGACAGTACTTCTCTATAATAGCATTCTCGAATTAAATTTGCATCGCTTCCGGTGTCAAGAAAAGTAGTAACTTCAATATCATTAATCTTGGCTTTCTTGTATGGCTGACGAAGATTCGAAGTAAAGTCGCTTACATCTTGGATTTTAAGTGTCTTCTTCATCGTACTCTGACATTCGTTTGATTTGTGTCCGTATTCATTACACTTGAAACATTTTATTCCATTTGTGCATGCCGATGATTGGTGGCTAGAATCACCGCAGTTGTAACATCTCTTAGTGTACACGGGCTTGCGTCCTGTAGTTGTCGTGGGTGTAATCTGAGCAGCAGCCTTATGGTGCATCTTTTCCTTTATTTGTGTGTATACTTCCAGTTTCTTTCGAAATTGTTTCATGTCGGTAGCTCCGTATAAAATAGATTTGTTCGTTTCAGAGTCACGGATACCATCTATCACGTATTCTATGATAGCTTCGTCTTCAACTTTCCCATGCATAGCCAATTCCTTCATGTGTAGAAAATACTGTTGGTAAGTCTCACTCGTTTTCATCTTGCGTGATGCTAATTTTTTGTGGATGGTAGCACTACTGAGTTTTGGAGCAAATTCTTCTTTTAATAATTCTTTAAGTACGACCCATGATGTTATCGAGCCCAACGATCGCAGAAATAACTTTGCTGTACCAGAGAGAAGTCTTTTCGAATAAATAATTTTCTCTATTTCAGTCCACTCCATTAACGTAGCGGTATCTTCAAAATCACTTATCCATGTCTCAATCGGGTAGGTATCATCTCCGGTAAAGAGCGTCATAGATTTCTCTAAGTCATTAAAAGAAATCCGTGGTTTGTTTCCAGAGGTAATATCGTCTGAACTGGGTTTTGTCAAATCTTCATTGTCTTTCTGATTTCGTCGTGCCATTCTGTATCAATTGTTTCGTCTTTTATCAACCAAAATAATAACCAATCGTCTTCATAAATTTTTCTGAATAAAATAATCGTCGTTCCCTCAAATGGTAAAATTCTACCAAATATCGGGTATTTTTTTCAGTATGGCAATATTTTATTTCTCTTCTTGATTGACACAGATGATGTTTGACAGCTTGCTTGGCGATTATGTGGCATCTAATATTCACGCTTTTACACCGTACACCATGTTTTCTTCATATCCCGGACGAGCCCCCATAAAAGTTGTGGGATTTATGAATGGTAGGGTGCAGATTACCGCAGAAATTCACACAAAATAATTAAAACAATCTTAACGTCGTACGATCCTTACTCCTTCTTTTGACAACTCTTTTCTCATCTAATTTTTACTTGACAGTGACATCTATCAATATTATAAAAGTGACATAAAAAAAATAAGAACAATCAGAATCCCACATATATATACATATACAGTCGTGGTCAACTAATTAGGGACATTAAAGATAGTGAAGAGCTATAACCGATTATGTACATTTAAATATTAAACCCTATTGATTTCTCAGCACCTATTATTTGTATAATGTGGTCCGATTATTATGCTATAAATGGCTGTAAATAAAACATTTAATAAATACAAAAAGTATTTAATATCAAAGATTAAACATGTATTAAATATTAAGGTACAATTCTGTAGTGGACATTTAATTAAGGACAGTAAAGTATAATGAAAAATACAGTTACACAAAACTTATAATCTTCAGTGTTATAATATCTCTAACAGCTCCATTTTATTACGTGTAAATTCAGTACCCAGTAGCAAAACCTTTGTTAGTAATTACCGCTTGACACCGATGTGGCATAGACATTATCAGTTTCTGACATGTTTCGACAGGAATGTTTGCCCATGCCTCACAAAAAGCTTCATGAAGTTCATCCAAATTTGTATTACGATAAGTGGCAACTTTTTTCTTGATTTCGTGCCAAAGGTGCTCAATTGGGTTGAGATCTGGGCTGCATAGCACCGATACAAACTGACTGGTAAGAAACGACTTGACTGAATGGGCGGTATGTTTCGGGTCGTTATCCTGCTGAAACGTCCATATAATAGGGAGATGCTCCTCAGCATAGGGAAGCATAGTTTCTTCCAATATTGCCTTGTATTGATGTTGGTCTAAGTTACCCTGAACTTTCCTCACAGGTCCCACTCCACGTCCAGAAAATGAATCCCATATTTTAATGTTTCCACCGCCATGTTTCACCTGTTTTTTTGTGAATCTTGGATTCATTTCCGCTTTTACAGGACGCCGTACATATTGCCTACCATCTGAAGAAATCAAATTAACCTTGGTCTCGTCAGAGAAAAGTACATGTTGCCATTGGGCGTAGGTCCAATGTCCATATTTACGTGCAAATGCCAAACGAGCATTTCTATGTTCTTTCTTCAACAACGGTACTTTGCGAGCCGCTCTTCCGAACAGCCCTGCTTCTACCCAACGTCGTCGAACGGTTTTCGCAGATACACCGGTTCTTTCGTTTGCCCCAAACACTTCGTGTTTAATTAAAATAGAGCCTAGAAACAGATCTTTCTTAGCTAACCTGGTTATCATTCTATCTTCTTGCGGAGTCGTTTTTCTCGATCTTTTTGTTCTGGACATATTTAAAGCTGTGTTATAGTGCTTGAAATGTTGCACTGCATTGCATACCATAGTTTTTGAACAATTTAAATGTTGTGCTATCCTTCGGTATGACCAACCATGCTCGACAAACTTCATGATAATAGTGTTGGATCGCAACTTTTATTTATGCCCATTTTTCTTCAAAATAATTCTCAAAACTTAAAATAAAAAATCTGGATTGCCGCCAAAACGACCACTAAACAATAAGAAAAGAAATAAAAAAGTCTTAAAATTCCAATTTTGAAACTAGAACGCAATACCTCAGTGTCCCTAATTAAATGGCCAGCCAGCATTCTTTGAACCAATAGCACTATGATATTGTATCAGCTATACTGTAAAGAGGTTTAATGTTTAAGAAGTTGTTATTGTTTGTATAATCGCGCACATAAATGACTAATTACACTTACATGTAAAAGATATGGAACATTGCTAAGACTCGTTGGAAAATAAAAAAAATATTCACAATTTAGCTTAACTAGAGATTGTCCCTAATTAGTTGACCACGACTGTATATATATATACATATATATATATACATATATATATACACATACACATATACACATATTCGTTTGGGTTTTATTATTTTCTATTATCTTTCTATCAAATATGACAAATAAATCCGCTTACAAATTCGTAAAATGACTGCTTCGAGCGTTGTTTTTTACTTAATATGTAAACACTACAGTCATGTTAATAAATAAAATTAAATATTACTTACTGTTCCATGATTTTTTTAGTTGAAATCAACAAATCTTACAAAATTGTACACAATCCAAACAAATAAGCGACAAGCATTGAATAACTTCAGGTCACAGAATGCTTGAGTCATAGATTATACACTTAATATATTTGGTTGAGACTTGAGAATACAACAAACAACAACGAACGAATCATAAGTGTATAATCTATGGAACGAATGCCCGCTTTTTGTACTAAATTACATGTGAAAGAGAGAGCCGTTCGCTCTTATGCGATTTTTAATCTGTGTGAAAGAGCAAGAGCTTTATTTATTAAATTAGGCCTGTAAGCATCTGTGGCGCATCTGTGGCGCGCATGGAGTTAATAAGTACCTACAACTGGAGTGCTGTCTAATGCCGAGAAATCGGTCTCGAAAGAGAATACTTTTTGGTCGCGGTGTCCTTGTCTAATGTGGTGACCATATATAATTTAATTATAGGACAAAATTATACACATGCATAAGTTTTGAATTTACCTTAAGTAATTCTGTGTAACCCTATGTAAATACAAAACACGTGCTTGCAACCTTTTATTTATGTAAATTCAATTCTAAGCATTGCTTCGTCGTCATGGTGACTTTTTTTCGACGGTTTTTTTTGGAAATTGCTGCGTTGTCGAAAATCTAGCACTGAGTTTTATTACAAACATCATTACCTCAGTTCTATTACTTAAACTTCCTCAAACTCGTGTTTAACGTCCGAATACTCAACCGCGACTTAAATAATATATTATGTTGAACTTAATTACGCAATTCCTACTTTAATGCACTGGCTAAGTGGGCCGTGCAAATTAATATTTGACACACTGAGTGAGACACTGCAACACACATGGTCTGCGCGTATCGGGTGCTCTTTTCCTACATTCACATCTTCAATTGATTTAAAATTGTTTGTATTTTTACTTCTGTGCTATTTTCATGACACGTGTATATTAAGTCTACTAGTTACATTTTAGGAAATAAAACACAATGGGTAATAAAATGAAATGAACTGAAATTCATTTATTTGTTATATGTAGACAATTAAATAACTCTTAAATGACAAGTCAATACACATAACACGATACACATAGTACTTGATCTCTATTTACAAAATATTGGTTATACATATTATTATTATTAAGTTCAGTTAATTTTCTGTAGTCTTATAATATAACATTTCCTCTATTTTAAATAAATTCTTTTTTTTCAACGAAATACATAATTTATTTTAATCAATATCTAAGTGGACCATGAGTATCATTAAAATTTCGCAATTTAAATTTCAATTCAATTAAAAATCGCCATTTTTCTCTAATAAATCTAAAATCGACTTTATATTTACAATCACTATTTCGCGACTTTTAAGTTTTTGTTTCAATACCTTAACATCTTGTCGTAATTTTGCTTTTCTCGGGGTATTTTTTATTTCTTGCGTTTGAGTACTTGATACTTCTTGTTTGACCTTTATATAGGACATTTTCCAGAAATTCCAACGTCATATTTACTAGAAGATCCTACTCGTTCGCTTAACGTCAGGCAAATGATATACATGCTTCCGTGCGACGCTATTCAATACAATAAAAAAAGTTCAAAAAATACCACGTGATGGCTCTTATAATATGAAAAATACATTGCAAAATTATAGTTTTCACGATTGTTTTTTCAAATTTAGTATATGACATAGATTAAGTACAATTTACAAGACAAATGGTATTAAATATTATAATGAGAAAAAATATCTCACATTTTAAAAATATATGCTCACACTAGTAAAAATTTATCAATGAATCTGACATATGGAAGGATATTCCACAAACTGGAGACGATTCTCGCTTAAAACCACTTACATTAAAAGTGTTCACCATGATTACACGGAAACTTTCACGATTTTCGAAAAAAAAACAAGCCACAAGCTGTATCAGTGCCATTTTAACTTCGCACTACAAACGTAAATAGACGCCATTTTTCTTTTAATCCATTCATAGCTCTTTTTCGGTGATGCCAACAATTAATCTGGCTTCCCACCAAATTCAACATGAAAACCATCAGAAATCTACGTACCTACCATTAAATTTTCCATTAAACAGAGTTCTTATTAACATAGAACAATAATTTTTTGTTAATAAGCTTTATTAATATATGATGTTCTATTAAAAATCAATATATATCATATAATCAATACTTCTTATATAATTTATTTTAATAAATTGTCATCATCAGAAACTAATTTCACCATAACTTTGTACGTTTATTTTGAACCAATTTAATTTTTGACGTTGATGGAAATTCTAAATTCTCGCAACATTTTCTAGTTAAGTTTAAGTCACATCGTTTAAATAATATGTATTTAGATATATTATTGTCATAAAATGTTTAAAATCCTGTAAAGTGGATTGATTT
Source organism: Bombyx mori (assembly GCF_030269925.1). Lineage (NCBI taxonomy): Eukaryota > Metazoa > Arthropoda > Insecta > Lepidoptera > Bombycidae > Bombyx > Bombyx mori. The sequence goes on from NC_085111.1 coordinate 16,052,326, forward strand.
TAAACTTTTCGATAATTTTCAACAACACCCAAGCTACTAAAAAATCCACTAACCACTAAAAGCCATTTTTGATAACTAAGACGGGGGTCCAAATTCCGAGATTTTATGGAAAATCCTCTAAGCTAGCAACACTGCTTTTTGTTTGTAAAATGTGTGAGAGGGACACCACCACTTAATAATCATTCTCTTTTCAGACCGTTTTTCCTTACATCTTTTGCTATTTAAAAATAAACTTTAAGCCATAGAGATAAAGTATATTTTTAGTTTTTATGTCAAACGAAGTAAGCACTCCAGTTAGAATAGTAACTCTATGGTGGCGCGACCATGGAGTTAATAAGTACCGGCGCGACCTTTTCTATTTAAGGGATTTTATGACCTGGTAACTAAGACCTTTAGGTCAAATCTTATTTTAAATAATGAAATGAAATGAAGTTGATTAATATGAAACATGGCATGAAATGAAATGAGATTGTATGGGATGAAATATAATCTCAGTAAGGTGGTGGTCATTTACTGAGACTTTTTCAGTGGACTTTTTGGAGGATCCCGAGAAGTTACGTTCAGCGGCTTTGTTTCATTTTCCCACATTTGTGCACTTTCACAGATATGAAACAGTAAATAAACCACCGTTAATACACATTTAAACCTGAAGAAGGAAACACTAAATAGACAAAATAAAACAAATCACACAACTTCACTCTTCGCGTTCCCGCCAAAAATATAACGAGTTTTATTATGTGTGTCACTGTGTGTTCTGACCACTTAGGTACCTACTTTCAATTCTAGTCGAGTCACAGCAATAAACACATCTAACGAAAATATCACATTGCCCTGCATTGTCCATTTAAGCATCGATTTCTATTGGTTGATTTCGAGTGCACATCCCTTAATTATGCTTAAACTAAACTATGACAACTAAAATAAGCTTATTTTGTAAAAAAATAGAGAACGTTAATGTAACTTATCAAAATTTTTATTGAGATGGCGTCAGGTTGACAAAGCCAGTTACATTTTACATAATTTAACACCCGGTGAGCCATGAAATTATTCATAACATATCCATAGCATAATAATTAGCCAATCATGCCTAACAAAAAAGAATGTGTTTATAAAATACAAGATGTGGTGTCGTGGGACACCAGGTAGGAACGAAGTTCCTTCGGCTAATGTAGAATCGACACAATTTGCAAAAAAAAAATCGTGCTCAATTTTATGTAGGTTTTCTTGATTTTTCTCTTAAATTTTGCTGATTAGTTTTTATTTAAATACAGGAGAGTATTTAGGAAATTCAATATTTTAGGAAATCATAAATTACGTAAAATAAATAAATAAAACTTAATTCAAATTATCAATTAAAATAACAAAATATATCTTTATTTTTGTTTGACAACATAAAATTACATAGAAATAGAAATAATTACAAAATAGAGAGAGAAGGGATGAGAGAACGAAAAGAAAGAAGGAGAAAGAGAAAGGAATTCTAAACTATTTGCTTGTGTATACGACTGTCGCGCCTGCGCACGTCTCATTTAACGGTTTTATTCCACGGACTTTTTCTTACGGTTTTACTATCACATTTTTTCAGTTCGGTCGCGCAGCAAAATCCCTATCTCCTCCAAGCCTGCCGTAAGGAACTTCGTTCCAATAAAATATCATTCCCAAAAATGGATGGATGTCTTTGTTGCAATCAGAATAATAATTGTATCGTTCGGAAACGTATATACTTTCAAGAAAATCAAATACATAGTTTAGAAAGAAACTTAAATTAGGAATGTATTTTCATTGTTTTAGATCCCAATCTAAAATACGAATTGAAATGTTTTTTTTTGTTCGCAGTATGCTATGTTGAGTCATTAGTAGATTTGCTGAGTTGGCTAGTTCGTCGCGCCGTCAGTCTGCCGTAACGTGGCGGCGCTGCGCTCGCCTGTCGCAGGAGTGGTTCGAACTGTCATTGTGGAACGTTCATTTTCATGTAGTTTTCTGTGATAAGATTACTGTAAAATTATAGTTTAGCGTAATAATTAAAACAATAACGATGTCTACATCGGGTGAATTTGGTAATCCTTTACGCAAATTCAAGCTTGTCTTTCTCGGCGAACAGAGTGGTAAGTATACGGCAAAAATGTAGTTTTGCTCTTGTACATTTTTAATATACAGTTTTGAATTTACGATATGTAAGGATAGATTCGTCTAGACTTTATTGAATTACTGACCTAGATAGTCCGGGCTGGGTTTTAAAGGCAGTTTTTTTCTCATTGCTCTTCGATTATAGTTTTTTAATGTAATTTCGTTTCTAGAGCGCTGAATTACGTGACTGATGTAGGTTACGTTCTCTCATCGTATTGTGAGCGTACAATGTTCTCACGGTTGTGCCGCTATCGAAAATAAATTTTCTTATTAATTCGCGTGTAGTGCGATAATGGGATTGAATGGTATGACATTGTTTTTCTTTCAGTTGGGAAGACGTCTCTCATCACTAGATTCATGTACGACAGCTTCGACAATACTTATCAGGTGAGTCAGAGACCTATGCAGTCGTAAAAGTATAAACTATCAAGCCATGGTTTCAAAAATTAAGTTCGATACATTTGATAATTTTCATCATTAAACTTGATCAACATAGAAATACAGCTATGGATACGTTTGACAAAGTAAATTCTTATTATTTATCCTTAATTGAATACTTATAATCATAAGCTTTAAGACTTGATCACTTAAAATAAAAAATGCATTTTTTGTTGAACATTTATTATTGTTAATAACTTTTGTTCTGTAATAAAAATACAAAAATTAGCATTCACATTTGAAATGTTTTTCCACAACACATTGATTGCTAATTATAAAATATCTTAACCTATTTTATTTTTATTATTAAATTTTAGCTTCTGCTGTAGAATTAATGTTTCTTTACTCATCCCATCAAAACTTAGATACTCTTGTGGACACCAAACTTTTGTTAAGCACCTAGCATTATTTGAGATTATTGAGAGAGCTTTTTAGCCCCTCCTACATAATGTTATTCTAGTCCATTTTACCCATAAATCTTTGGATGTCACAGGTTTTGAATAAAGTTCAAAGGTTGCAAAAAAATAATAGAGTGAACTATAATTAAAATTTTGTTCACATTTAAATTGGGTCTAGAAATTAATACAGATTGAGGAATTTGATTTGCTGTGATCCATATTAGAAAATCCCTTACAGTAGTTTTTTAAATTAACAATTTATCCTTTACAAATGTATTTATTACTTTGTACAATGTAATTAAAAAGATGTAACTAAGATGATATGTCTGTCTGTCTGAAGTCTCAAGGGAATGTGTGTGATCTCCCTTCTTGTTACATTACACTCTCACAATATATTTATATGCGAAATATCATTATAATGTATATTTCATTCAACTAGTATTCACTTAAAGGCTGAAATTCATCTATAAAATCAATGACATTTTAAAATTTAGATTCATTATATTAAGGGGTGAAGGGTTATTTGTTTAAGAGACATTTATCTAGGTATTAGGTATTTATTTGGTACTAGCTGTACCCGTCCGCTTCGCTGGGCATTTAAAATTAACATTATTATTTCTCACCCCCACAAAGATTCTCATCATTAACACCCCTGCAACTGGTGTAGGGAGTCCAACACTCATATAAATATAAGCCTATCCATTAAGTACATGTATTTTCTACACGGATACCAAGTTTCAAGTCCATCGGATGGATGGTTCAGTAGTTATAATGGAACATCAGTAAAAACCACAGTAAATTTATATATTAGTATAGATTAGCATCAACAATTCGATGTTTTTAATTAAACTCCAATTATGTTATTCCAATTTAAGTTGCGGTAGCATATTTTTTCCAAATTTTTATCTTTAAATGGCCCTCTCGTGAAGTTACAAAACTGTCTAAATGTTTAAACCAAATGGATTACGCGACATTTTTGTGTGTTAGCCATCGACATTTGGTTTGTAAAAGTGCCAACAAGAATTTTCCATTTTTACCATGGTGACATGAAAGTCAGCTGAAAAACAAGACAACAAGAACTTCTTGTCTTTGCCTATTTATAAATATTATTTTCCATTTACCTACTCTATGCTAGAAGTTTATTGTTGTTTTGGCTTAGCAATGGACACGACACCCTGTATTATTCAACATCGAATCCACACAAGGCATCCATAACTCTTCTAAGATCTCAGATAATACGAGTGCAGCATCCAGGAGCTACTGCTGCTATTTCTCTATCATCACCTCGATGTAACAATAGCCCCATCTATTTTCCTATCTAATTTGATAATTCCTAATCTCCTAGAGTGGTTACTACTTACTAAGATGTTGCTTTTTAATTCTGCACTATAAAGAAGATTTTTGGTATAATACGATTAAGCTTGTAAGTTATGTTTGTTTTGAAGTCGTCGTGGCCTAAGAGATAAGACGAATCCCGCAGGCGGGTACCAATTTTTCTAATGAAATACGTACTCAACAAATGTTCACGATTGACTTCCACAGTGAAGGAATAACATTGTGTAATTTAAGTGAAACCCGCAAAATTATAATTTGCGTAATTACTGGTGGTAGGACCTCTTGTGAGTCCGCGCGGGTAGGTACCACGACTCCGCCTATTTCTGCCGTGAAGCCGTAATGCGTATCTGTTTGAAGGGTGGGGCAGCCGTTGTAACTATACTGAGATCTTAGAACTTATATCTCAAGGTGGGTGGCGCATTTACGTTATTGATGTCTATGGGCTCCAGTAAACACTTAACACCAGGTGGGCTGTGAGCTCGACCACCCATGTGCGATGATGTATTGTTCAAAAAATGTTTTCATTGTGTTTTTTTTTTTTTTTTTTTTTTTTTTTTTTTTTTTTTTTTTTTTTTTTTTTTTTTTTTTTTTTTTTTTTATTGCCCTTGTAGGCAGACGAGCATACGGCCCACCTGATGGTGAGTGGTTACCGTCGCCCATGGACTTCAGCAATGCCAGGGGCAGAGCCAAGCCGCTGCCTACCCACTACACGTTATTGACTCCCACGGCGAAGCCCCTCCCGAATTCATTGGTGTGCGAAAAAAGCATTTTAAAGTTAAATCACCGATATAAGATTCAGACCAATCTATAGCATCACATCAAAACACAATGATTACATCATCACCGTTAGTCATGCAAGCTCATGAATATTTAACATGATTATATTATTACAGAGCTTTTGTAACAGGTTTTTGCCACTAGAATGTAGACAATTTCACTTTTTACGATTTAGAAAGCAAATAGAAATGACCTTTCAAATTGAGCCCCAAGGGTTGTCTTCTAAGGTTATAATATATTCAGTCAGGGGTCTATAGAACGCCTCGTTGTACAGGGAAGGGTTGATGTACAAGACCGCACAGGAGGTCACCAATGCGGTGGACCGACCAAATTAAAACTGCAGTGGGAGGTCCCCTAAAAGAGTGCAGCAGAATGGGCTCGAATAGGGAGAGATGGCGGGACATCGTGAGACGCATCAAGTCTGCCTCTTCCAACACTACATCACGATCAGGACCACTCTGTCAAGAGTGATACGATTGAGAAGAATATTCAGTTAGGATATCATGGAAATATTGAATTGTTCATTCAGTGTATTACTTTAAAGCATTTGGAGATGGGAATCACCGTACTTTAAGTAATAAGATACGCGTAGAAACAATTCATATACATAACTGATAATTCGTCGACCTAAAATTAAACTTGCATCCCACTATAATGTTACTTCTGAGATCATTTACATCTGTGGTCCGTTGTCTTCGTGTCTTTCATGCGAAGTTTCAAGTTCAAGACAGATTGTGCCATTGCGTTCTTAGGCTTTCCGAAAGTTTGTCACAATATTATATAATATGCATAAACTAGCGACCCGCCCTCGCTTCGCTTAGGAAACTGTAATTTATTATTGATTTTTCCACTATTTAATGGATGTTATTATACATATAAACCTCTCACTTCAATCACTTTATCTTTTAAAAAAAAACCGCATCAAAATCCGTTGCGTAGTATTAGAGATATAAGCATACATAGGGATATAGGGACAGAGAAAGGGACTTTGTTTTATATTATGTAGTGATAGTGATGGTATGGCTAAATATAAATATATATATAAATTAAATGGCCCCGAATTCTGTAACCATCTGAGCAACTTGAAAGTTGATACTGAGTTGGATATTGACAATATATGGGATCACCTTAGCAAATCCATTGTAAAAGCTGGTAATATTACTCTTGGTCGTACAAAAGGTGGTACAAAAGGTGGTAGCAATAAAGAGACTTGGTGGTGGACAGAAGCAGTGCAAAATGCCATTCAAAGGAAAAAAGATGCCTTTAAGACCTGGCAGTCCACCCAAACTTCTGAAGACCAAGAAAGATATAAAAGAATAAAGAAGGAGACTAAGAAAATAGTGGCAGTGGAGCGCGCAGTTGCCCTAAAGACCATGTACGAGCAACTGGAAACAAAAGAAGGTCAAAAATGTATATTTAAGCTCGCTAAACAGCGTTGTTGGAGCACGAGGGATCCCACTAGATGTCGGGCTGTTAAAGATCCAAATGGTGAGCTTCTGTATAAGGATAATGATGTACTATCAGCTTGGCATCAATATTATGAACAGCTACTGAACCCTACTCAAGCTGCTATACAGTTAACAAAAGTGGGCAGGAACATTGGGCTTATACCTCCAATACGTCCAAATGAGGTCAAAATGGCGTTAGAAAAGATGGCCAACAAGAAAGCCACGGGACCGGACGGTATTCCAGTGGAAGCTTGGAAGTGCCTTCGTGAGCACGGAATCGAAACGCTCACCAAACTTTTCAACTGTGTGTTGCGCTCTTCCAAAATGCCAGCGGCGTGGAGATTGAGCACCATAGTTCCTATTTATAAGGGGAAGGGCAGTAAGTACGAATGTAACAACTATCGCGGGATCAAGCTGTTAAGCCATACTATGAAACTGTATGAAAGAGTGATTGACAGCCGCCTAAGATCAGAGTGTTCACTATCCAAAAATCACTATGGTTTTGTACAGGGCTTATCTACCACCGACCCTATGTTTGCTCTAAATACGATCGCTGAGGAGTATCGTGCGAAACTTCGGCCATTGTATGTCGCATTCTTAGACATGGAAAAGGCATTTGACCGTGTGCCAAGAGATACGATCTGGTGGAGCCTTCGCAAGAAGAATGTACCCGAACATTATGTTAACGTCATAATTGACATGTACAGGGATGCGAGGTCAATGGTACGGACAGTAGTGGGTCAGACAAAACCAATACCAGTTGCAGAAGGTCTGCATCAAGGTTCAGTACTGAGTCCCTTTCTGTTCGGCATGGTTATAGACTCACTCACTGAGGTGGCGCAGTCCTCAGCCTCGTGGACTTTCATTTATGCAGACGACGTTGCTATCTGCACCGAGAGCCGCACAAAGCTACGAGAGGCACTCCTGTTGTGGAAACAGCAGTTACAAGCCGGTGGCCTAATATTGAGTGTTGCGAAGACACATTACATGTCTTTTAATGACCCAGATCCAGGTGACAACAGTCCGATTTCCATTGACGGTCAACTTGTAAACATGTGCGATCAATACAAGTATCTGGGTACTATGATGCACAGATCTGGAAATTTAAAATGCAACATTCAACACCGAATAGCCGCAGCGTGGCTAAAATGGCGAGAAGTAAGTGGTGTCACCTGCGATAGGAGGATGCCCGTTAAGCTCAAGGGTATGATCTATAAGACCATAATAAGGCCTGTTCTTATGTATGGCAGCGAAACATGGGCGGCAACCAAAAGGAATGTACATACCATTCAAGTTGCTGAAATGAAAATGCTGAGGTGGATGTGCGGCGTGACTAGGCTCGATAAAATCCGCAACGAGTACGTGCGTGGAAGTCTAGGTGTACGGGACATCGCCGACAAGATGCAGGAGAGTAGGCTGAGATGGTATGGTCACGTGAAAAGGAAGCCACCTGACTACGTCGGAAATTTGGCGCTACTGCTCGACCTCCCCGGTCGGAGACCTAGAGGCAGACCCAAGACAAGGTGGAGGGACGTAGTGCTGAAGGACAAGAGAGAATGCAATGTTGCTGACGAGGATGTCGAAGACAGAGCGAAGTGGAGGAGTAAAGTCAGGAAAGCTGACCCCACCACCATGTGGGATAAATAGCTGGGAAGAGAGAGAGTGATGGTATGGCTACGTTTGTGTTTCTTTGAAACTGTATGGTCTTTTCCACCTACCTAGTCTGGTAGCCTAAGGGCTATTCCAGCTACGCTTGGACGGGTAGGTGAGCTCACGGGCTCATCCTGAGTAAAATTGCTAACACTAGCTCTAGCAACAACAGTGCTTCGCATTGGAATTGCGACCCACTGATAAGGTCCGGCGGGAAGCTATGTGGGCTAGTTCTTTAGTTAACTCTTCGTCGTAATATCGCGTCAGTTGGCTGGAACATCCCATATTGTAAATAGAATCAGCTTATCGGTGAATAAATTGAAATTTTGAAAATCATCAACAACTAGTGATCTTGAATATCAATAACTAAATTCACTTGGTATAGTTAATAGTTACAATTTGTTAAAATAAATTTCATCATTTTATAAGTTTGAGAACCGGGAAGTCTTTAGAAAATACATCAGCTACAAAGTCGTGTTTCTTATAAAGGGTTTTTACTTGATCTGAGAAATTTAATGAAATTAGTGTATCAGATTATTAGTTACAAATATACGACTCCGCATTTCTCATCCTACCCTTGCCTTTCTTGTAGTATCACTAAAAAAATTACAAAATTCTAGTTAATTAAAAAAATCATCTCAATATTACTACATATATTCTAGTTCTAAACCCTCTGGTTCTTGTAGCTAAAAATGTGTGGCTGATTATTATTATAGCTAAATTCATTATATTTTCCGTAGGCTTTGCTGAAGTTACGTGAAGTGATGTTTTACATACATTAATCGAATACCAATTAACTACTTACCTAAATACCATTGTGAAATGATTCCATTTTTGGTATAAAACAAACACGGTACACCTGTTTTAAAAAAAATACATTCAACTGACTTATAAATTAAAATAATGTTTCGTTATCTTTTGTCGATCAGTAATTGTGGCTCAACATGTCAGGGTTGATCTTATAAGATGGGCGTGTTTGTTTACGTTTTTTTTTGTCTCAATGCGTTTCGGTAAGCGTGTTCTTTTTGAAATATTAATATGTATCTATTTTATAGTTTTCATGTCGTTTTGTTGCTGAATGATTGAATTTAATTCTTTGATTATACGAAAATTGAGAACTATATAGCCCGTACGTCATTAAAATTAAGGAAATTGTTTGTCATTTTTTTTAATCTTAAACATAAGAAAGCACTTCTAATAATGGCTGTAAATTATTTGATAGTGCTAAACGCTATTTCGTAATCTTTAATCTGACAACGATAATTTGAAATGTTTGTTTTTTTGTCTAATAAAATGTTTGAATAAAAAGAACACAATAAATACATAAGATTTTTGTAAAAACAAAACTGCACTATAAGATTTTGGAAGGATAACTGTTTTAATTGAACTAAGTTTTGAACAAAAATCATACTTGGTAATTTATTTACGCGTCTGTAAAATGAACTTCGCTGAGAGCCCAACTTACAGATTCTGCTAGAAGATGATTTCAATTTCATACGTTATGAGTGCGAAGGTCTAACAAGGAATAGAGACCTGGTGTTGGCTTAGTGATGGAACCGTATCTCCGAAAACTGTAGCGGACATTATGCATATGGTATTCGGTGATGAAGAGTAGATGTTGGTATTATGGGAAACGAACCTTAAGTGTGGCGTATTTTATGATGCCGACCCTCATCAAATAAATGTTATGATGTGAACTTACAATGAATCATTTGCTTTAGCTACTCTAATAGGACACAGACATGTACTATTTATACTCCTTGTCCTCCCAATCTTCCGACTTCAGAGAACAGTGTGCTTAGTGCGAGTATTTTAACGTTCTCGATAGCGTAAAAGTTAACTCAAACTTGTATGCACTTGAAACAGCGCCCCTAGCGGTAAACGTAGGCAAACGTTCTATAAAAAATTTAGTTAACTTTTACGCTATCGAGAACGTTAAAAACGCACCACCGTTTGCCTTTCCTGACACGTTCGGAATTTATAGTTGGCGTTAATTATTTTAATTTATCTTTCTTTGTTTCGACAGGCAACAATTGGAATAGATTTTCTATCGAAGACTATGTACTTGGAAGACCGTACGGTGCGACTCCAGCTGTGGGACACTGCGGGCCAAGAGCGGTTCCGGTCCCTCATACCTTCATACATAAGAGATTCGACTGTGGCGGTTGTTGTTTATGATATCACTAGTGAGTATATATTTTACGATTACTTTACAGAATTCGTTAGCTTTGATGTGAAATTAAAATGACTGCTTAAATAGTTAAGTCTCAAGCCATGCTAATTTTGAGACATTGGGTTGTAGTCTCCATAGAAGCTAAATTATCGGTTTTTGCATAATTTAATTACAGGAATAATGTTATTTACATTATTGTTGTAATTTTTTTTTTTATGCTAGATGGATGGACGATCTCGCAGCTCTCCTGGAGTTAAATTGTTACTGGAGCCCATAGACGTCTACATCGTAAATGCACCACCCACCTTGAGATATAAGCTCTGAGGTCTCAAGTATATGTAGTTACAACGGTTGCCTCGCCCTTCGAACCGAAACGCATTACTGCTTCACGGCAGAAATAGGCAGGGTGGTGGTACCTACCCGTGCAGACCCACAAGAGGTCATGTTGACATTCTCCTCACAAATATTATCTACTACATATTTACTTCAAAAATCCTTTTGAACTTTCGGATAAAGTACATACTTTTCAATTTTCAACTGTTCATCATGTAATTACAAAGAAAAAGCTCCATGATAATTAATTATTGACATGAACTCATCTATTGGACGTTAAACTATTTGTTATATTTTCGTAATTCCCTTTTTTTTATTGCCCTTGTAGGGAGACGAGCATGCGGCTTATTATCTATATAGTGATGTGAATTTAACATTTTGATAAAAGCGTTACTGGTTTAAACGGAAGTAAGGAAACAATTGAGTGGTATTTTGTGGTTTTTCAATACGAATATTATGAATTTTTCGTAATTATAAACGTAATTATTCTGATTAAATATCAGCAGCATCAGCTGTTCCAATAAATTTCGTGTAGCTACCGGCTGTTGTATAAATAACATAATTTAATATCTAAAGTGAAATATTTTAACGCTTCTTCCACCATAAAATGTCTATTGATCCAGTCCAGCAACGTTTAACGTAATACGACATTTTATCCCGAACGCTTTTATACTACGATATTTTAATCTATATATTAATACGTGAAGCAGAAACTTTGTATCCTTTTTTACGAAAATTACGCGGACGGAGGAGTGTGAAATTTCTCACACTTATAGAGAATATAAAGGAGTGCAGAATGTTAATATTTTTTTTAATTGTTCCTATAAATAAGTACTATGTATTTGAGTCAACAGATATACACACATATTATATACTCAGTGTTTATTGTCAAACTTTTGTCATTGTTGAAAGTCTGTGGTCAAATTGACAATAGATTAATATTGTTTGTCTTTAACATCATTTGTCTATAGTATGTAGTCTTGGCGAAATCTGTGAGTATAGAAGTATAATAGTATTTGACAATACAGCCATAATAATGTTTAAACTTATAATTTCAATTGATTATAGTCGAATTTCGACTATAGAGGAACCACTAGTAATTCTAAATACGTTTGTGTGGAAGACGTAACCAATAAAACAAATTAGCAGAGCTAATTTTGAGATGCGTGATTAAAGTTCCAACGCCTTTGTAAAAACAGTTATAGATAATAATAAGTCGTCGTGGCCTAATGGATAAGACGCCCGGTGCATTCGTGTCCGATGCGACAGTGCCACTGTTCGAATCACGCTGGCAGGTACCAATTTTACTAATAAAATATGTACTTAACAAATATTCACGATTGACCTCTACAGTGAAGGAATCACATCGTGGAATAAAAATCAAACCCGCAAATAATTTCCGTAATTACTGGTGGTAGGACGTCTTGTGTGTCCGCATGGGTAGGTACCACAACTCTACCGTGAAGCAGTAATGCGTTTCGGTTTAAAGGCTTGGGCAGCCGTTGTACTGTTAAAAGTGAGACTTTAGAACTCATATCTGAAGGTTGGTGGCGGCATTTACGTTGTAGATGTGTATGGGCTCCGGTAACCATTTAACACTAGGTGGGCCGTGAGCTCGTCCACTCATCTAAGCAATAAAAAAAAACATGATTCCAACGGACACAGGCCAGTTGATATTTACTGATATTACATAAATCACAACTATACCCTTACCCCTCAAATCGGAAAGCATCACTGCTCCGGACAGTAACGAAACTAGTTCTCCATTCGCATTTGTAATTCATAACACACTACCTACCCTTGGTAGTGTGTTATGAATTTTTATTACCATAAAATCATTTCGGTGAATTCTTTAAAAGCGTCGTCGACTTCATAATAGCGTTTAAACTATCTAAAATAGCAGACGGTTTTTTTTTGGTGAACGTTAAATAAATAATATGAACGGACGAGGAAACGAAATGAGTTTGGTTACATGACGCGGATTGCGCGATGCGAAACTCCTGAAACCGAAAGTGTGCCAATCGCCTCCTCAGCCAATCGCCGCCTCAAGGTTCTGAATTCAGGTGTTTCTCTACACTGTTATCGATATTCCTTTCATGTTAACAATCGTTCAGTGTCCGTTAAAATCACTTTCACGGCTAGACGTCGTGTTTATTATTTTCATTTTAGTAATGTAACACAGAGTACTTTTCCCGTGGTCACTCACTCATGATTTTATTGTTACTAGAGGTCCCGCAGTAGTCGAAATTCGACTATAATTAATTGGAATTGTAAGTTTGTACACTATTATGATTGTATTTTATACTTCTATAATCACAAATTTCGCCAAGGCTACACTATAAAAAAATATTAATAAAGACATACAATATTTAATCTATTCTCAATTTGACCACAGACGTCAAGAATAAAAGTTTGACAATAAATAGTATGCATGCGTGTGTGCGTCAAATACATGGTATGTAGTGTGTGTAATGTTTTCTTTATTGATTTAATTTATCTTTTGTGCATTATTTAAAAAAAATATTAGCAATGTGCACTTCTTCTCTATATTCTCTCTAAGTGTAGAAAATTTCATACTCCTCCGTTCGCACAATTTTCGTAAAAAGGGATACAAAGTTTTTGCTTCACGTATTAATACATATATAGATTTATCGAAATGAATATCATCATCTATATCGTTCCCTCACTACTGAGGATCGTGACCACGCGTGATGTTCTTCTGTGTTCGATAATTTGTGGCATGGACCGCATGGTACAGACTGCCACCAAGTGCTTCTCTTACTAGATCTGACCATCTGCCTGGTGTTCTGCCCACGGCGCGCTTGCCCTCTATGCGACTCGCAATTATGAGCTTCTCTAATTCATGTCTGGGAGACCGCATGATGTGTCCGAAGAAGCTCATAACACGTTCCCGGCAGATGGAAGAGAGTTAGTGGTAATATTTAGTTGGCATTGACTTCTTTATTTAGTCTCGTTAGTCTGAATAGGCCATTCTCGTTCTTAACGCTTCGTGTTTAGGTTGTTCCCGTTTCGATATACTTCAACTGTTCATATAATATAATCTCTTTTCATCCGGAAGGCTATTGGTACGGTTGATAAATTCATATTGGAGATAATTTTAGCAAAGAAGGAAGGATTTGATTTTTAGAAGATGTACCTATTCGGAAAGGTAATTTATACTTTAGAAAACGACTTAACATATGTGACAATACAAGTGCCCATGGACTTCAGCAATGCCAGGGGCAGAGCCAAACCTACCGCGATCTGTATATCAATAGGCAGTTCAGTGTTTTTTCCCGAGTTTTTGCCAACCGTTTTTTTTTGTTTAATACAAAAAAATCGCAATTCTTTTCCTTACCTGTACAAGAAAAAATGTTATTAACAAAACAAAAGAGAAAATATGATATTTAAATTGAATCTAAATCCTGAGGTAGTGTTCGTAAATTTCGTTATACACAAAGTTATAAATAACAGAAAGTATATTGCTATATAAAAATAAATAATATACCCCGTCAAGTCTAAATTACTGAATTGGGGCGGAACCGCGGACTTTGTAAAGTACCTCCTTTCAAAATGAACTTTCAGGTCGCTTATTTTATAGCTACGCTCCGTTGTACAAAGCCCTAATCAATCCAATATGTCTGACAATTTTGTTAGAGAAAAATCAACCTTAGAGCCTTTGGGGGTATAGCCTATATTTGAGTGTAGCCAATATTCTCTCACAGACAAATATTTGTTCCACAAATGCCTTGTTGCTTTGTAGACCTTGGGTTAGTCTTGTTACTATTAGTTCTGAGCCTGATGTCTCTAAAATGCTTAAACATTTTGGTTTTAGAAAGATTCAAATCATAAGAATAGAAAAATATTAGTAGTTTTTTATGTTATTATTACTTTGATAAATTTAATCGTGGCGACCGAACCTACAACCCTCGTGTTTCTTACTAACGTAATCCGGATTTCTCAGTTCTCGCAAAGGATTTATTATTCTGCCAATTTCTAAGGATTTTTTGTATTTTTGTTACCCATAGACATCGCAGTGCTCGTAAAAATTAGAAAGCAGACGCCAGAATAATCGTTAAAGGTCATCTTTTGTACGATTTAATGTGTATACGGTATTTTATGTTAGTACAAGATCTGTATGACATTTTTCATTGTATTTCGGGCACTTTAACTCTTATTTTTTTAACGCTGGGGAATCCACTTAGGCATACCCGGTCAACGGGGTTAACGGACCGGGTATGTCGGACTCAGACACCTCCAGAGAGGAAGAGGGAGACGAGAAAGGCCAAGGTCCTCCACCTCCCCCAATTCCTAGCAGGAGACTACGCCTTGAAAGAGGCGCCCGAGGTGCTCACTCCGCTAAATCAGGGCACTTTAATCCTAGTGTCCTGTAACTCGAGTTTTCCGTTTAGATCTATTGAAGATTTGCCAAGTATTAATACGATAAATATGAAATATATTTTCACGACCGCAAGCAAAATAGGTCGAGTTCAAGTTACTGTTATGTCGCGGTTTATTACGATGGCTATATTACACCATGCATTATTTAATAGTAAAGATAATAATATACATGTAAACAATCTGGAGGTAAAATAGGAGTAATAGTTATATACATATATGAAGGTTAGTTTTTTAGGGTAGTTAACATTTGTCTATAAAATATATTATGTGTTTTGTTCTCTGTGTTTTTACATCTTTTATTCAGTTGTTAAGAGAATTTGTACAGTTGCTGCTGGCTGTTGGCACTCTCAGGAAGGTTTCTCTCATAGTTCTATGAGCTTAGGATAAGTGGCGTGCGAGATGTTTTAAAACATTAATTCCAATATAATATTTTTTTTTGAAATTTCATATTTTGTATCTAGACAATACTGATAAAAATTTATTTGGATATATGGTGCCGGTAATTTTTTGGACGGGAAACGGATTAAGAAATTAATAATTGTTTTTCATACAAATAGCGTGACCGGATTTCACTGCTAACAATTGAAAAAAAAAAACAAAAACAAAATAATGATTCGTTAACGCGCAAATTCAATAACTTCCGTTATTTTTCATTATGCACGTTTTAAATATTTGCTGTAAAATTAATATAGCCTAAATTCGGCATCGGTATACAAATCGATTAGTTTAATATTAGGCAAATTGCATTTGATTTGCTTGAATTGAGGTAGATTACTTTATTAGCAATGTTTTACTTCTAAGTTTTATTATTGCCCAAGAACAACAGGCGATCTCACAGCCCGTACTGAAATAGCGGTGCTCATAGACACCCTAGAAAATGGCTTAAGACGTGGAAATCTCAATTGTATTCTGTAAGGGATTTTCAAACCGGAACCTATAAATAGAAGGGGATCATGACTAATGGCTAGAATTATGTCATTTCTGAACAACAGAGAGTTACATCTCAAGGTGGGTGGCGCATTTACGTTGTAGATGTCTATGGGCTCCAGGAACCACTCAACACCAGGTGGGCTGTGAGCTCGTCCATCCATCCAACCAAGCAATAAAAAACAAACATCGAATGTATTTAGTTAGATTTAAAACTTTTCAAGTTTGATATACAATATCTAAAGACCACTAACTGTCATCTTTAATTATCCATCTATGTATAGGTTCTGTCAAACGTGTTGCATCCTTGAGAACTGACAAGCTCACTCAGCCACAGCCATATGATTAAGTTTCAGTGTCCCATGTTTTTGTGCTTTTAGTAGGTTCCGTTGCTATGCTTAGTGGTGTGAAATTGGCCTATGCCAGTTAAGCTAAGGCTAAGTCACTGGTGGACTGTTATAGACTGATGATGATGATGATGAGATTCCGTTGCATTATCCTAAACATCTCCGATCTGTGATACGGTATTCAGCAATTAAGCGGCCATTTGTAATACTATCGAATTTAGGATAATTTCACATTAAATAACAACAAGTAAATGTTTTTGTTAAGAGTGAAAAGCCAAACTGAATAATTATTTTTATCATTAATATCTATAAATTCGAAATTTACAAGTCCAGATAACATGATAAAGAGATTAAAACTGGGTGAATTGCTCGTAAAACTAAACGGAGTCGAAAGTCTAAGGGTTGTAGTAATGTATATTTACGTTTTTTTTTCTCGATACATTAAATTTAGATTTATGGCCGGATTATGGAAAGGACAGAAACGAGCACCGGAATAATTATATACGAACTTTTTATTAGCTTGGTGGGACAGACGCGCTCACTGTTCCGCGGGACATGTTGTCTATGGATTACTGGAGATCATTCACATTATAAAATGATGGCGCAACACAGATTTGAGATTTAGTAAAATTTCAATTTCTTTTGCAAAAGATTTACAATAACAGCTATCAATCAAAATGATACATCCCTAAAAGCTCTTTTGTCCTACCTAAGCTGGTAGTTAGAGGCTATACCAGCTTAACCGAGCGAGTAGGTGAGCTCACGGGGCTCTAACCTCGCTGGAGGATGTTGCTAACACTAGTCCTAGTAAGAGCAGTCCCACCGGATCGGAAACGCGACCCACTGAGAAGATCCGGCGAGAAACTCAGTGGGTTGTGTCTATGAGTTGATTTACTCACCGAAATCTTCGTCGCAAGCGACGGTTTCGACGGGAATGGGGACCGGTGCTTGAGGTACCTAAAAACACCGTTAACGGATCGGAAGGATCCGAAATAACGTGCTTAGGGCGTCGTCGACTGTTTACCATTCGGTCCGCAGGATCGAGTACGTATTTATCAGCGACCACGACAAGAGGGTTTTCGTGTCGTCCCTAAAACTGATTCGAAAGATTTCTTTTATACCAGGAATAAAAAAAGATTATGTTACTAACTCGTAAGGATGCGCAATACAAGCGAGGACCCGGACGGGGGTGTTTATATAGAGACACATGAAGAAGATACTTCGCTATATAGAAGCTGTTGATAATGGCACGTGTTAGACCTGGTTTCGCGAATGACGCCGCGGCTAATGTGATTTTAAAGACTAGGGATGTACTCTACTTCCTCTTGTCCCAGCAGGAGGGTCGTCTGCTCTGCAATAAAATTACAATTGTATCCGAACGAGTCGTTTCTCTCGATATGAAACAAACACCTTGTGTTATGTCGAATGTATAATGAGTATCGATTTTATTTGAAGGTTTTCTGGTTTCAATAACACAGTCAATATTGTAATCCGATATTTCAGTAAGTACGAGTATCATTGTGGCACAACTTATTGTGTGTACAGTACTCATGGTTTTTTTTCTACAACTTCCTTATTTGAAATAACAGATATTTAGGCTTTTGTAATTCTATTTTACTCTTGTTAGAATATAAGAAGAAATTTGTATGCATTTTTTTGTACATCTGTACGTTTGTGCACGAAACTAGCTGAATCGATTAGAAAGTAATTTTCAGTGATGTTTGAAATAATCTCGGGCTAACATTTATTGTTGTGTTTTTTTCTAATGTGCGCTAAGGCGTGTTATAAAGTGTAATTATTGTAATGTAAAATTTTTGCTAGTTTGCACTATCGTAGCGATGCGCTTAAACCTGGTCTTTTCAGTTTCTTCTCCTTATCCCACATTATGTGAGGTCGGCTCAGCATGTTCTCTTATCGTGCTGCATATCTGCCATGAGTTTTAAGACCGTCCGCCTCTCTGACATCAACATACCCTTGGGTATCTTCGATCGTATATATATCCTTTAAAACATGCCATAGGGTGGGCCTTTAAAGGTCTTTATCTTTTTACTGCATATTGTAATTTTGTTTGAATCGTTTCTATTGTAATATCAATTGCTGGTTCATTGGTATAAAAATGATTTTTCAATTCTTAAATATGAAATAGACATGTCCGCTGAGTTGATTTCTGTTGGTTGTGACTCTTTTTGAAGCCTGTGGTAGAGTTGATTTTGATCTTAAATAAGAATTGTCAATGCCATCCAAATTTGAATTAAAAATATTGGATTCAATTAAATTGATGCATAAATATGTTAATTAAATTCCCAGGATGTGAATGCATGGTGATCAAATGGGATAAATATTTTTTATGATTGATTTAATCGCCCTGCAGAAATACAGTTATTACGGTCTAATCTCGCGTTTGTACTTTCATTCTATAAATTTATTATTCTTTATTGCGCACAGTCTTCTTATTAAAGTGATATAAATATTACTTGACAAAGTCGACATTAACTTATTGAGTAGCTTTCGTTCAGCCAAATATGTAGAAAGCTACAGAGTCATAGAAGGGGAAAGCTTACAAAAACCTATTACCAATGTACGTATTATTATTATAGCTGTATGATCATATTATGTACACTAGATGATGACCGAGCTTTGCTCGGTTTTTTTTGATAACGCCATCTTGTTGTGTCTTTGAAGCGGCTAGTTGCCCTTAATTAAGAAAAAATAGTATTATTATGTGCCAATAGATGTCGGGAAGAGTTGATTATTGAAAACACGAATAAAACAACATTTTCTTTCTTATACCTTTAAACGAGCAATTCTTGTATATTAATATATATAATCTGAATCTCGGAAACGGCTCCAACGATTTTCATAAAATTTAGTATACAGGGGATTTCGGGGGCGATAAATCGATCTAGCTACGATTTATTTTCAGAAAATGTTGTTTTATTCGTTTTTTTAATAATCAACTATTCCCGACATCTATTGGCGAATAATAATACTATACTAACCGCTTTAAAGACAACAAGATGGCGTTATCAAAAAAAAAACCGAACAAAGCTCGGTCATCATCTAGTATATTAATATACAAGAATTGCTCGTTTAAAGGTATAAGATAAAGAAACAGAAATAATAAATGAAAATATAAAGAAGAAGAAGGAAGAAAAAATATTTTATTTCAATAATTCATTTTACAATTTATCGTTTAAGTAGTCCGTGACCTTAAAAACTTACCGACCTCCGAAATTAAGAGAGTGAGCTCAAATAGTGAAAGAAGATTGTGCATTACCGAAAACCCAAGAGCTCCATTATCCACAGACGTATCACTGACTAAGCTATAATATTGGTTATCAATTTTCAGACGCGAACTCATTCCACCAGACTTCGAAATGGATCGACGACGTTCGCACGGAGCGTGGTTCTGACGTCATCATCATGTTGGTCGGCAACAAGACCGATCTCTCGGACAAGAGGCAGGTCTCGACCGAGGAAGGCGACAAGAAGGCCAAGGAACTGAACGTGATGTTCATAGAGACAAGCGCCAAAGCTGGTTACAATGTTAAACAGGTATTATATTAACGCTTTTACATTAGGGTACAATAGTTGCGTGAAACTGGCAATATCTCTGGTAACATTGCGTGCAGTAAGGCGCATGTCCTTACGGATCCATCAGATCCAATAACCGTTGCATTGGACGCCTGTAGCTTTAGCATTAGGAGCAGGAACTCCGATAACCGTACTCGGCAAAGAGTACGACGTGCAACCTAACCTGAAAATCAGCCTGGGTAGCAATTTTCAACTCAAATTGGTTAGCAAATTTCACCCCTCCTGGCTGAGCCCTTGCTCGCCCATCTGTCCTGGTGAAACTATAAAGGCCTCCGGGCCAGTATTCATCTTTTAATCATAAAAAAAAGTTCAGTAAGGTAATATGTCGACGGATTGGTTCTTAGATTTTTGAATCACCGGATCACAACTTGCTACAAAAAGTTTACTATATGAGACTCAAATATGCCAGAGATAAAGGTCCGAGCTGGGCAACTATAACGAAATACTGTAGCTTTGTTTGATTTGGAGCACCGTTCTATGTAATCAACAAGGCTTGCGTGATCCGGTCTAAATAAAAACTTAAAGCAAATTAAAAAAAAAATTAAAATCGACTTATATATCAGTTGTAGAATCAATTAGAAATTATAATCTATACTAATATTATAAAGCTGAAGAGTTTGTTTGTTTCAACGCGCTAATCTTAGGAACTACTGGTCCGATATTAAAAATTCTTTCAGTGTTAGATAACCTATTTATTGAGGAAGGCTATAGGCTATATAAAATCACGGTAAGACCAATACAAGTGGAGCACCAATAAAGAATGTTTCAAAATAGGGGCTTAAATAGCTCCATAACATTCTATAATTCAAAAATATTTTCACTTTCTACGTAAAGGAAGTGGGAGTAAAATTTAGCGTTATGCCAAAATAACTATTCCACGCGGACGGAGTCGCGGGCAAAAACTAGTTTATGTATATAAGGAATAGTACGTGCGCATTTCCCGATCCACTAACGGTCCTTTTAAGTATCTCAAGCACCGGTCATCGCTCTCGTCGAACCCGTCGCTTGCGACAAAGGGCTCGACGAGTAAATTAACCCACAGACACAGCCCACTGAGTTTCCGCCGGAACTTCTGAGTGGGTCGCGTTTCCGATCCGGTAGTAGATTCTGCGAAGCACGGCTCTTGCTAGGCTTGAGCCCGGTGAGCTCACTTATAGGGTGAAGCTAAAATAGCCTCTCATGGCTATCAGCATAGGTAGGAGAAAAAAAAAAAAACATCTCGCCGTCTCTCTCGCACGTCCCGCTTCAATACCCTCAAAAAGAGTATGGTTAATTTTAAAACTTTTTTAACTTTTTCAGTTATTCCGAAGAGTAGCTGCTGCCCTGCCTGGCATGGACTCTGCCGAAAACAAACCTCCCGAAGACAGTATCCTTTTTAAATATAACATTTACAAGAATTCAGAATTAACAACAGGGTTACAATTACTTTCTGTACTCATCAACAAAATTAATGTTGACAACATAAGAACATCGGTTTTCCCCAAACGAAAAAAAAACAAATACCCCAACATTTCAATGTTTTGTTATACATTTGCTGTTGCACACATCGCATGCTAAAATATCATACACACATAACAAGTAATAAAATCACGCTCCATATAAAATAAACATTTAAAATACAACCCTAAATACGAGATACGAGAATCGCAAGGCTGTATGTGATATAAACATGAATTCAATTTTTCTATACAATAACTTTTAACAGATAATCATTTTTTTTTATGATAAAAAAAACTTTTTAAATATTGACAATTACCATTTCGTTTTTTAAATTGGTTCATTGATTAGCCGCGAGTGATATAGCGATGATATAGTTTTTAAGATTGTCTCGATAAGATTATGTGTCGAATTATTTTGTTGGAAATCATTTTATTAGGATAGTTAACGGTAGGCAGCGGCTTGGCTCTGCCCCTGCCATTGCCAAGTCCATGGGCGACGGTAACCACTCACCATCAGGTGGGCCGTATGCCCGTCTGCCTACACGGGCAATAAATAAAAAAAAAACATTTCGGTTAAATGTAGGCACCGCATGGAAGACTTCGGGAGGCCTAATTATTGTGTTCAAAGACAATAAATACTATATCAGTTATTGAATTTTAAATTCGATCTTGCTTTAGAAAAGTAAAAGCATCTATTTAACTATTAAAGTCATATTGGTAGTTTTAATTAACCTATTAAATTAAAATATCGAAAAAAATCGTTATTTGTTCATGTGTAATTTTAACATTAAAAATTTTCAAGTAAACTATGACACATTTTTCATGATTGCAAATTTAACGTCGCAATGGAATATTAGCTATAAACGCCTTTTCACAAATATTATTGCTACAGTGAAGAAAAATGTATTTGTTTGTCCGTTCATCTCGTACATTCGTCGATTTCATCTGATTTAGTTGAGATGCACCGTTGTGGTATGGGTCTAATTAAAGTTTCTGACATATTGTCATCAGTGGAGATGGCGCTCGATTCGTTTTGCAACAATCACTGTATTTGACGTTTCCAAAATGTGACAGTTCGTAGCTGTCACTGAAGTGTCATCGAACTAGGCCAAGGTGTAAATGACGTTTCTAATGTCACGCGACTATTCATTCGGTGTCATCGGGCGTTTTTATCGAGTGATTTCATCGAGTTACGCTTACGTTTCGGTGGTGGTACATTAACAAGATCGTTGTAAGTAAATTTAACAATACTAATGTTATTTTAAAGCATAATTACTTTTTTTTTTTTGAAATTTCGGCCTTATTATAAAATTGCTGTGTATTTAGTAACAATGGCTTACATATAGCTTTTTTTCTTAAATTATAAAGTATAGCCTTTTTTTTCTATTCGAATTTAGAGAAATTTCTCTGTATGCAGATTCTATAGTAAGGGTGATGGTTTTAGTAATCAAAATATGTGTTTATAAGCTTTTTTTTCATTTTTCATGCCTGACTCCACCTTAAAATTGACCGTTTTAAATTGTTTATGAAAAACAATTAGCCAAAGCGGGTATTGTATTAGCGGCATTACGAGTCCTCTTGACTAATTGTATGCGTTTGGCTTCGAAATCGTGACATTTTATCCAACAATATCAATGTTGATCTTGCTTCGTCGATCCCTTTCCAAATTTTAGTTTTTAGCTCTCTCTTATTTCCTTGTTCTGTGCCTCTAAACGTTAAGCTGTAGATATACTTACACGAAGCTAATAAAAGCATATATACAGGGTGTGTCGGAATTGTTTTTAATGACGAAGGTAGGTTGAAGTGCTAAATGATTAATGAGATGTTTTATAGCGACACTAAAACAAACTCATTAGCGTCCTTCGTTCTTGCGTCAACAAAAAAAAAAAAACGTCTGTGAGAATGTTCTCTCACACCCTGTATAAATATGAAATCTGACAGGGAAGGTACAATCGCATTAAAAAATCTTGCACATGATGAAATGAAATAAATTATCTAGAAAAGAACAAAGTACTTTGAATTTAAATCAAACCAAAATATATGAAGCCTGTACCTTTGCCAGTCGAATGATACATTTTTTTGTTCCGTTTATTTTCCTTAATGTGACTTGTGTTCAGTGCACGAGGTGATCTTGAGACAATCGCCCGGCGACAACAAGGAGCAGGACAGCAGTTGTGTTTGTTAGACGCCGCCACCGAAGCTCACCAGCGCTCACCGGCCGGCGACGGTGGCTGCAGGCTCACGCTGAACACTCAGACGATATATACATATATAAACGTAAGCTTTGACGGCTGTATTTCACCTGTCGATGGTCCACAAGTAAATTATCGAAATCCGATATCCAAGAGCGTTGTTTCAATTAATTAAATACATTAATAATGCTCTTTTACTGATTTATTTTGTTTACATATATGAGTCGTCTATTATCAAAGGTGGCAATTAGAGGTGGCTAATATAACCATTAACCAATAAATTTACCGGTAAAAAAAATTAACACTTCTATTCGATAAATAAAATTACCCAAAACGGTTAAAAATACCGTTTAACAAACACACTGCGTGTAGTGGCATAGGCAATTATTGGAAATTATATTTATGCAAGTTTCAACTTTATTTCAACACGTAAGATTCATTTTCGCCTTGCAGATGTTTTCAACTTATCATGTAAAAAATATTGAATTTTATGATTTCATTGTATGCTCTATACCCCTCAAAATAAAGCACAATATTTAAGTTGGTGTATTTTACAGTTAATGATAATTTTTTTCGTTAAAAAATTGAAATGAAACGATATTTTTACCGAACGCGAAGATGACGCGATTGGTTGATTTTTTAAACGTAATATTTTGTTTGATACTTGACATTTTGGCGGCTCAGTGCATCTTTTCTATTATTTTGGTAAAGTTGTGTTTTTGTATTTTAAGAGATTTGTACTTTGTGTTTGTGTGTTTTGACTTTGTTTTTGTGTGTTTGAGACTTTGCTTACTTTGTTGTTGTGGATTTTTAAAGTGTATATCTAATTTAAAATGCCGAAACGCAATGCAGAAATATGGGATCATTTCGAAAAGTGCTTGGGAGCGGAAAAAATTGCAATGTGTAATTATTGTAAGAAAAATCAATTCAAAAATATTGAACCAGCGCACCGCCGTGTTGGAAAATTTGTAAAGAGTTTTTCCCACTAATCATTTCGTACTAATTAGTTAAGCTAGTTAGCCCTAAGCCTGTAGCTTCTAAAGTTCACTGAATCGAAAATAAATGTAAGAAACTCTACCATTCAAGTTTAACATTAGCAAAATTAGTTTTTCAACGAAAAGATTTACCGGTATTTTCAACCAATAAAAATATCGGTAATTTTTTTTATCAATTACCAGTTAACAGATAAATAAATTCAACCATTAACGCCATCTCTAGTGGCAATCTGTGCATTTGGACAAAAAAATGTTATTGATATGGCGATACAGATTGATTTGAATATAATCGTCTCCTTCAAAGAATACGGTTCAAAACCTGCATTAAATAAAGTATTATCTTAACCTGTTATTTATCTAAGATGTCGTTCAGAAGAGTTTTGTGACTGCCAATGGAATACAAAGTCAATAATTCGTTTTTCTGATTTACCAATAGTTGTCCAAAGGTCACATTGCCGGCTTTGATAATAGTCGACTCAATATAATACTTTATTTTATCTATTAATATAATTAAAATTATTTTCTAATAAAAAAATTAAATTTCATGTTTTCGATAAAACTTGCTTCAGGATCGTCGCTGTCATTTTTATTTAGAGATCTCGCTGTGTTTATAAAGATAATTGCAAACTATTTTGATGTGTTTATAGAATACTTTATAATTATGTTCGGCTCTTACACAAATATCATAATCAAATCAATAAGTTTAGTAGTAGAAATAAATCAATTTAATTTGTGCAATATTTTTTTCTATTGTTACCATAACATTGGAACGTTTGACAACAATTGTTATGATTTCCTTGTGGAATGTGCTCTTGTAATCACCAGTAGTATTAGAAATATTCGATTGATGTTGATAGTGATGTTCGAAAGTTTTGAACCTTAAGCCTTAAGCAATAAGTACCACGTATGGTCGCTTCACCAAATGTCAATTGATTATATCATGTCATATTAATATCGATAGTGCTACTAGTAAAAACACGCGTGCTTGTAACTTGTCTATGAAATTAGAATAGTTGATTCATTGAAAAATCATTTTAACATTTCAGTTTAAACTATTAATTGTATGATTCGTTTCAAGACCAACAGCTATACTCTCAATTTTTAAACTAAATAACACAATGAATAGTAATGATGAGAAAGTTGGCTGTTTTTTTTTTCGTTATCTAATAAGGTAACAGTGAATCAAAGAGATCTAGACACTCATATCTATGTCATCATGTATATGTCAAGTTTTGAATTTCATGCCAGACAGAGAAGGCACTATGGAATGAAGTGACATAACTCCTTGTATACATACAAAAGTGGTTATACTACCTTTCATTTTTATTTTACCACGAATCTACGGTAGGCAGCGCTTGCCTTTGCCCCTGGCATTGCTGACATCCACGAGCGACGGTGACCACTTACCATCAGGTGGACCGTATGCTCGTCTGCCCACAAAGGCAATAAAAAAAGAAAAGAATTATATTGTTTATATCTTAGTACTTACTTCATGAGTCGGGAATGTCTATGTTGTTTTTAATTTATGAGACTTAATTGGGGTGTTCATTACATAAGCCAGATGGTTCGATGGTACAGATTTCAGATAAATGATGTCGGGTTCGATACAAAAGAAATATATAAATCCGATAAAAAAAGACCTTATCTTAAGTGTCTTAAAGTTGGCATCTGATTGATAAGAGTGAAATAAAAGTAGCAATAATATCAAACGCAGCCGACTTTCGGAACGAAATCGGTGCGTACGATACAGAGTTTCATTCATACATATGAGTTTATGTATTTTCTTAAAAATATGTCACTCACTTGACTGAAATAGGATCTTGAGCACTGCTTTGCATTTTGTGCTGAAGTATACTTGTAAATAAACACTTGCGTAATTTATATGAAAATTCTTATGAACACTTCTGAAATCTTATGAAAGTTTGCATAATTTTAAGTTTGCATAAGACTGAATATGATTTCCTTATGCTGTTTCACGAAAACTTAATTTCGTTGCTAGTTCCCATCCAATATTGAGCCGAACGTTTGAAATGTTTACAATTATTTTTTACATTGATATGTGAAATTTGATTCGGTCGAGGTTTTCACGCGAAATATATAATATATAAATCTTAATAAATTATTTATAGGCAATATTTAGTTTATATAGAAAAAGAGGGTAATCGATGAAAATAAATAGCTTATATTGTGCATTTTGTTAAGTAACATTTTGTTGACATTCATACTGAATTTAGTCTTGTGCGTACGTAATTGCAACGTTTTTACCATAAAATTTAAATTTGTATAGCAGCTATTAGGATTCTGATTTTAGTTCACGAGAAAGAATACGTGAACATAAAAAAATGATATTATTAAAGTATCATACAAATACACAATATTATTTCAATTTTATACAGAATATTTAAAGTGTTTTAAAATTATTCGGATTTGGGTGAACAGTTGTTCCGAAACTTCGGCCCTGGCTGGGATCTTTTGTGTCATTTCTCGATCTCCAAACACCACTAGCATAAGGTTTGTAATAGTGTTTGGAGATTAAATAATTTGATTTTCATTAATTAGATTGGATAGGTTTGAATTTAATAATTACTTCGATTTAGTTCTCTTCAAGTTTTAAATGCTACAAAAAGCTTAATTTTATCCACGTTTTGCGGTAGTTTCTAGCAAAAGCTTTCTGTTGAGAACTTCATTGGCCAACTTCAAAATAAGACAAAAGTTGTTACCTTCGTGGTCGAAATAATTGATTTCAAAAATGGAACCTTCTAGAAACTTCATAGATTTTGAATTATGTTTTTGTAGATTATGCAAGACTGAATTTATATATGAAATCATTATTCGGTTTCCGGTGAACATTATTCCATCAGTTCTTGATACATACCATACATTTACATATATCTCTTGCGTGCGTGTAGCAATAATTTCGTTTGGCGTCTGACGGTCATTGTATAAATAGTATTATTTATTAATTTAGCGCTTAAGATCTTAATTATCTGTTTCTTTGTTCGTATTGAGAATTATTTCTTTTTAATCTAAACGTCATTGTATAGCACCGATATTATAAATAGGTCATTCCATTTTATTATGAACTTTTTTTTTTGCTACTTTATTGTAAATTCCATCAAGTTATCTGTTTAAAATGCATACGGGTGTCCGATTGATTTGGACGCTAGTTGTGGAAAAGTGCTGATTACGTTGTGAGCATTTTGAGCATTTGGAAAGTTTTCGAATTTTCTTTTGTATTTACGGTCGTTTGAATGAAACAAGAAAGCTGTTTGTCATTTAGATTTAATCAAAACTAGGACGAAAGGGAGGAAGGATACAAAAGATTTTTCGTTTTAAATTATCTTCGAAGTATGTATATGCTTCAGTACAAAGTATTTGAAGTACCGGATCTCGGAGACTTCACAGTGTGAGTGGGGCTGTCATATCTTTAGAGGAGTGAGGTAGATATGGGTCGTTCGTTTAATTTTAGAGATTCAGATCAGTACTGACCTGTTGACAAAATGATCCGGTTCGTACGACCCGTTCAGTCGAACGTTTGGTTTACCGTTTATCACAGCATTTTTCGACGTAAATAATATGATCAGGTTACTGGCTGGTTAAAGTTTAGTATTAAATAACAATTTAAAGGAACTATTATAGTTCGATTGCTTACGTGAGATCAAAACAATCCAAATTCGTTATGCGATATTATGTGAAAACGAACGACTAAGCGAGCCGGGCGCGGGGCGAGACGCAGCAACCCGAAATGACCCGAACGACTGTCGTATGGTTCTTTTCTTCTGATTCGTAGGTTTTGTGTTAAACGAGTCGATTTAGTGAACGACTCATATTTTTTGAAGTGACCTTATCGTTCGCGCGGAATTTGAGACCCGGGTCGTTTGATTCGTTCGTTCGCGAACGACACATATCTAGAGTGAGGCCGTAATGTCAATGAGAAACAGTGGTTGCCTTACTTTTAAAATTGGACCGCTTTGTGCTTTGTACTTGCACCCTTAGAGCTAGATACTGGTGGTACTAATACGGTAGGTCCGAAGTACGATCTACTGGCAATTACGCAGAATTAATTGTGTATTTTTTTTTGTTTTATTAAATTACTAGCGACCCGCCCTCGCTTCGCTTCGGAAACATTAAAACACACATGAAACCAAAAAAAATAAATAAAAATAAAATAAAAAAGTAGCCTATTCGAAACAAACAAACAAACCTTTCCTCTTTATAATATTAGTATAGACTATCGAAATTCGTGAATGGCAATTTCGTTCGTTAGAAATACGGCATTCGCCCTAGATCTCAAACCTCTAAGGCTCGATATTCACGAGCGTTGCATTTCCGGATGCTTTTAAATTCTAATTCGTATAATTTTAATTCAACACCCGCATGCATTTTTATGAAACAATTTTTTCACGTCTATTGCATTTGAGCATACATTATTAAGTAGGCTGACAAATTTGAATTTCCTTTCTAATAACTGTTATAGATAAGTGATTTTCTTCTTGGCTATTTCTTATGATTCAAGCTTTAACTGGATTTGAAGCTTGAAACTAAAAGCACAGAATACAGTTCGCGGCGGTAACCCGCGCGTTACAAATCTTGAAAATGTTACGTCACTTGTGTGTTTGTGTGTGTATGAAAGACAGAGATAACAATACACACTAAAGCTAATAAGTTTTAGCTTTTTATGGTCCGAAGTGTATATCGCCGGGAGCTGTAGTATGTACTTTTTAAATTTATATTCATGATTAATAATAAAAAGTTGTGCATCTAAAATTAGCTTAGAAAACGAAAGATATTCTATATAATAAATAAATAAAAATATTCCTAATACATTTTACAGCTTTATGTAATGTTAAGTGCTGTGTACGTGAAATTTGTAACTCGGCCTTTATTGATGTAATACTGAAAATAATAAACAATAATGCTTATTTGTAATCTTACAGTAAATTATTTTTATAAAAAAAAAATCGTTTTTCATTTTTACCCGCATTTACATTTTAAGGCGTCATTTGGACATGATGATTCAGCTTTTGGAGTTTTGGTAGTCCTGTTGTTGTATCAAAACTCTAAATAGACACGACACCAGTAAGAGGTTCATCGTCATCCGTAAAGTTACTGCGTAAGCGTGCGTGGCTTTATTCTAAGATTCGGCCGTGACCCTATTCTTCGGTCGTCTTTTAAATGAATTTTAACCCTATAATTATTTATGAACAAGAACTATTATTTAAAAACTTTTTAAAACATTATTAGATTCCTTTTCATTATCGTCTGTATGCAAATATGTAATTTCGTTCCTTAACTAATCGCGCTTAATCTACATAATAGATTCTTTTTGTTATTAGACAGAGGAATAAACAAATAACCAAAAAATCTGAGAATAGAATGCTTTTTATGCTCTAGAGCAGGGGTAGGCAACGCGGTGCCCGGGGGCGCCATGCCGCCCCCGATCGATTTTGAATGCGCCCTCGCTGGACACAGCAAGTAGTCACTTGAGTCTAGGATTGTGCATAGATTAGCAGTTTGCTAACCTTGAGCGTATTCTTTGTTTGTGTGTGATCGTATTTCGAATAGACCACGCGTAGACCGTGCATTCAAAACTACCAAGTGATCCGAAATAATTATTTTCTTTCAATACCGAACAAAGCTTAATTACACATATAGATACATAGTTGTTTAAGGACTGGGAACTCTAAATATCCGACCCCTGCTCCAGAGAATAAACATTTTTGGAAATGCTAAATAGAGTCATCGTTTTCCTGTTATGAGGTAGACAGGGGCTTTGTCGTTTTAACATTCGTGTTCATGAACGAAGTTACCGTCCGGGCGTAGCGGAATAGCCCCTTAGGCTGCCAGAGAAGAGGTAGGAAAAAAAAACCAAAACGAAAGCGATCACTTATTATTGGTTGTAGCCCGGTCACCGTTCTCGTCGAACCCGTCGCTTGCGACTCGACGAGTAAATTAACTCTCAGACACAGCCCACTGAGTTTCTCGCCGGATCTTCTCAGTGGGTCGCGTTTCCGATCCGGTGGTAGATTCTGCGAAGCACGGCTCTTGCTAGGGTTCGTGTTAGCAACGTCATCAAGTTTGAGCCCCGTGAGCTCACCTACTAGTTAAGGCGACGCTGATATAGCCTCTCACGGCTATCAGCTTAGGTAGAAAAAAAAAAAAGGTTGTAGGCTCTTAAGTCTTCGACGACAGCTTCAAAGCTACTGTGCATTCGTAAATAATTTATAAATAATTTGTAAGTGTAATAGTGTTTAAAACGTTAAACAATTTCCTTAGCCTTTTATACAGCTGTGGACTTGCAGACCCAATCTCCGATGTGTTCGGTACAGGAGGGGAACGAGAGCGGATGCGTGTGTTAAACACTGGCTGTGTTCAGCCCACCAGCCCGGCGCACCCCTCGCACTGCTTTATATCCTTAACATCAGCGCACAACGTCTGTTAGCAAAATGGGTAGCAGAAAATCGGCACAGCGCGATAACGTGTGCCGCAACCTCAATCGAATCCGTTATCTCTGTATGTTTAAAAAAAAATACTATTAATATTGTAAGTGAAAATATTTATCAGTGCTATTACGTGGTTATTTTTGGTTACTACGTGTATTAAACACTGATTATGTTACGTGTTTTAATGATTGACACATTGAAAATAATCGATTGACATTATTAAAGGTTGCTTAAAAGGGTTTGTTTTTCATAAATCCAAATTTATTCACAAAATTAAAGTTTTTGACGTGATAACGTCTTATAATTCGATGGAGCAGGCTGCACGCATGAAAAAACATGACTCATGCGGCGTTACCTCGCTCTGAGGCGTTCCATTTAAGGCTTGAAGTGCAAGCGAGAGCGCGCAACGAGCGACAAAGAGGCACAATCGGCCTTCGCGTTAAACCTCGCTTCCGCGAATAAAAATAAAAAAAAAATGAAACCATTCCATCACTATTTTCTTATGACGTTGTCACGTTCAACTATCGTCGATAAACCGACTTTACAGACAACCGACTTTTGTTAAAGTTTTTATCTGGGCGTTGTGCGCGTAACGCTTTAGAAATATAATTATTTCGCAATGAAAGTGTAAGTTGTGATTAAAAGAGTAATTGAATACGTTTGTAAGATGAAATTAGTGAAGTCTAAATACCTACGAATTTTTGTTCTGTTTGGTAAATATCGATTGTATTGATAGTGGTAAGGAGTAAGAGTAAGGTGTCATAATTGTGGAAAGAATAGAAATAAACCCTTTTATCGATACTGAATCGATAGTACGCACCGATAAAGGTTGATTATAATAAAGAAGTAAAGCGTGGCTGGGCATCACCGCTTGCTACTGTAGTGTCAAACAAAATCGATATATTAATTGGTGAATCGTTTTAAGTATCGATAAAAAATGTTTATCGAGTTTGTATCGGGTTTGGTCGTTTGAATGTGTGAATCAGTTGATGACGACAAGGACCATTGAGATCTCTGTCTCTTTATTTATCGTTACATTTTCATATCTAGAAACAAAAAAATAATTGATTCTGAATGTGAGTGCTTTCGGTTGTTTAAGCCTTATAGAATTTACACAATTTTTTCTTCAATCGATCGATTCAAATTTCCACAGCATTTCTATATCTTAAAATAATTAAAAATAATTTAAATTTGTTTAGAGATTGTGAATATAAATGTACACAAACATAAAGTCTAACTTTTTTGAAATAGGTATGCATTTATTTAGATCCGCACTGGCAGTAGATGCTTGAAATGTAATTTAAAATAAATTACTTGCCTGTTTAATCAAATGACCAACAACTTAATAAGATCTAACTTACAAAAGTTGAAGCGTTAGATGATAATTATAGTTTCGAATATTTAATTTCTAAATAAAACCATATTACATACGACTTTCACGTAGTTTTCAATGGGAATAAAAAAATCAATGTTTTCCAACACCGAAATTATATCAGAGTAATTGGGGTGAAAATTATGACGAAACTGTTTTTTTTTCTCTTAGGCTGTTATAATTCAGTGCGCAAATATTTCGCAGTTCTTCTAAATGTCCTTAAAGTATTTCTCGAAAATCGAGTGAGTTTTTCAATCCGCTAAACACAAACTTCAACCAGCAAATTCTAAATTCCGGTGAAATTCAAAGGATAACGTCATATAATAATTTTTTTTGAGAGCTTCGTTTACAATATTATTAAAGCTTTACTCTATGGTCACCTCGGATCATTCTTTATTCATTAAAAAAATTTCTTAATTTTGAAACGATTGGATATTGATTAGCTTATTTTTAATTATTAAAAAAAAGTGATAATTTCGCCATTTTGATTGCTTCATGGCTGCGATATGCAAGTTTGTTATTTAAAAGTTTTATAAATAAAAAAAAAAATTAGATATTCTTATTATTATTGAACTTATGGAAATATCGAAGGATCGACTTATAATGCTTACAGTCTATATTTTATAATTTTGCTTTGTTAGTTACATTCGTAAGCATGTTTGAATTCTGAATTATCAAAAGCGTTTTACATTGAATAATGTAAGAGCCGTTGCATAATGTTATTGTTGTTTTTTAAAGTTGTTTAAGTTAAAATGAATTTTAAATATGAGTCATTTTTGGTAACTAAAGTAATGGTAAAGTAAGCGATATACACACATACTGAAAAAGCCCAAATTAAATTATTACTACGTGCATATAGCTGCTAACAATAAATGTGTGCATTTGCGTAGAATTTACCTTCACAAATGCTTTTTATTAAGATTATCAACTGCAAATAAATAAATTCTTAGTTGATTCAATTTTAAGTTTGTATTGACGACTTTGTAACAATGGCGAAACGCACAAAAAATTGATAATTCGTTTGAGATTTTTTAAATATGATTTTAGAATTATATTGAAGAAAAAATATATAAATAATATAAATAATTCACGCGAAAAACATTTTTTAATACCAATATACAGAATAAGCTTAGCTAGAATGACACGATGTGTTTTTACCATTGTACGAATGAATGTCTTAATGTGATTCTAATAAGCTTTGGCGCGGTTTAGAAAAATAGTTTTATAATTAAAAAAACCCTCGAAATATAGCATGTTCTCATTATTAACTGTTGTTTTATTTTATACCCTTTAAGTTGGCTATCGATAAAATTAACCTATCGATTCTAAGGTACCGATGTAAGGATGGAAGCCTAACGCATTTTCTAATCTGGGTAATGTAGCAGATCTCTGTGGAGTAGACAAACTGGCGGTAGATTCTAAGTACGGTTAAGTTTAGGAAAAATAGAGAAAAGTAGGTGGCGGCATTTACGTTGTAGACGTTTATGGGCTCCAGTAACTACTTGACACCATTGTGGTGGGCTGTGAGCCCGTCCACCCATCGAAGCAATAAAAAAAAACCAACAAAATTGACCTATTTTAGAAGAATTGATGGCTTGAAGCGATCACATATCGAAAAGATCAATCAGGCGGAGAATACTTTTAGTGTCTATGTGCAATGTTATATGTAGTCAGTAAGATTCTGAATAAATTTTGTATTCATAGGTAAGTCGGAAAGCTTACGACTCATCACTAATATTTATTGTATGTATGTATTTTCTTTAATAATGTGTTGTTAATAGTATTCCGCAACACACCTGCTGTATCTTTATCTGTCCAGAATTTCTGTCAATTAAACGGTTGTCTGGAAGAGATCGCTTTTAGCGATAATACCGCCTATTGTACAAACGTATCTGCTCGTTGACTGTTTTCTGATGTTAATTGTGTTTTGATGTGCAATAAAGTATGTTCTCTCTCTTTCTCTCTCTCTCTCATCTAATCGTAACCGCTAATGGAATTCCATATTACGAGAGAACGACCAACTCGGTGGTGCAGTAGCTAGCGCCTAGACTGTTACGTCGAGGGTCGTCGGTTCGATTACCACATCGGGCAAACATTCGTGTGATGAGAAGGTTTGTTTCCTCTTAATCCAGGTATTTATCTATACTAATATATAAATCTACAGTGGTTTTTACGGATGTTCCATTATAACTACTGGACCATGCATCCGATTGACTTGAAACTTGGTATCCATGTAGAAAATACACATACTTAATGGCTAGGCTAATATCTATATGAGTGTTGGACTCCCTACACCGGTTGCGGGGGCGTTAATGATGAGAATCTTTGTGGGGGTGAGAAATAATAACGTTAATTCTTTTTTTAATTTTTTTTTATTGCTTAGATGGATGGACGAGCTAACAGCCCACCTGGTGTTAAGTGGTTACTGGAGCCCATAGACATCTACAACGTAAATGCGCCACCCACCTCGAGATATAAGTTCTAAGATCTCAGTATAGTTACAACGGCTACCCCCCCTTCGAACCGAAACGCATTACTGCTTCACGGCGGAAATAGGCGGGGTGGTGGTACCTACCCGTGCGGACTCCCAAGAGGTCCTACCACCAGTGATTACGCAAATTATAATTTTGCGGGTTTGATTTTTATTACACGATGTTATTCCTTCACCGTGGAAGTCAATCGTGAACATTTGTTGAGTACGTATTTCATTAGAAAAATTGGTACCCGCCTACGGGATTCGAACACCGGTGCATCGCTACATTCGAATGCACCGGACGTCTTATCCTTTAGGCCACAACGACTTCAATGTCCAATTTTAACAATGTTCAATTTTAAATGTCCAGCGAAGTGGACGGGTACAGCTAGTTATCTATATATCTGTTAGGACGTGCTTATTTAGAAACAGTTTAGCCTATACATGTCGGCGCGTGTTTTTATAAACCAATAGTTCATCTATACTAATATATAATATAAAGAGGAAAGATTTGTTTGTTTGTTTGTTTCGAATAGGCTCCGAAACTACTGGACCGATTTGAAAAATTCTTTTTCCATTAGAAGCCGACATTGTCCCTGATGAACATAGGCTACTTTTTTTTATTTTTTTATTTTTTTTTTGGTTTCATGTGTGTTTTAATGTTTCCGAAGCGAAGCGAGGGCGGGTCGCTAGTGACTAATAAAGATGGCACGACACACAACACGTGCAAGCATTCATCGAAAACAGCACGTGCAAGATAAGAGCTTGCGACGAAGGGCTCGACGAGTAAATTTACTCTCAGACACAGCCCACTGAGTTTCTCGCCGGATCTTCTCAGTGGGTCGCGTTTCCGATCCAGTGGTCGATTCTGCGAAGCACGGCTCTTGCTAGGGTTCGTGTTAGCAACGTCATCAGGTTTGAGCCCCGTGAGATCACCTACAAACGTTAGGGTTATGCTTAAATAGCCCCTAAGGCTATAAGCTTAGGTTGGAAAAAAAAAAAAAAAAAAAAACTTCAGAGGTGTCAAGGGACACCCGGATGGAACGAAGTTCCTTTCGATTAATTAGTGAAGGAATTGTAATTTTTTTTTAAGTTAAAATAATAAATTACGGCATTATGAAGAAGAAAAAAACAATACTATGAACTTTTTTTTTTTTTTTTTTTTTTTTTTTTTTTTTTTTTTTTTTTTTTTTTTTTTTTTTTTTTTTTTATGATTGAAGGATTACTGGTGGCCCGGAGGCCTTTCCAGTTTCACCAGGACAGGTGGGCAAGCAAAGGCTCAGCCAGGAGGGGTGGGATTTGCTAATAGCTACCCGAGCGCCTCCGAAGGAGGCCTAACAACTCAAGAGTAGCTGCTTCGCGAATGAATCTACTACCGGATCGGAATCGCGACCCGCTGAGAAGATCCGGCGAGAAACTCAGCGAGCTGATTCATGGGTTAGGTTGCACGGCGAACTCTTTGTCGAGTTCGACGAGTACGGTTACCGAGGTCCCTAAGCCTGCTCCTAGAGCTGAAGGCGTCTAGTGCAAAGGTTATTGGATCTGATGGATCCGTAAGGACGTGTCTAGGGCGTCGACGGTGACTGGCTCCTGCATGATCAGGATTCGGGGAGTAGTCAGCGGCGGCTACGATAAGGCGATTATCATGACGCATAGCCTTATCGAAGTAACGTTCCGACACTGACTTCATGTGTTTGCGGATCGATTCGAGGCCCAGGTCGTCGTGTAGGTCGACGTTCCTCACGAACCACGGAGCCCCGACGGCTAACCTGCAAAAGCGGGATTGTAGGGATTGGAGGGTGTCTATGTGTGTGCGGGCCGCGTGAGCGAACACCACACTCGCGTAAGTCATGACGGGCCTTATGCAAGTTTTGTAAAGTGTCACCTTGTTCCGAAGGGACATTTTACTCCGCTTACAGATCATGGGATAGAGTCTGCCGAGAATAAATGCGGCACGATCGCGGACTGTTTTTATATGCGGGCGGAATGTCATGGATGCATCCAGGGTGACTCCCAGGTATTTGACCTTCCTAGCCCAAGGTATAGGTTGGCCGAAGAGGGTGATCGGGGGTGTGATATTTCTCCTCCTAATGCGGGAGGAAATAAGCGGTGAGTTTCCCCTTTGAAATAACACTGCTGTGCTTTTCGCTGGGTTGATGTCTATGCGCCATTTTCGGAACCACTGTCCGAGGGTTAACGCTGCACTCTGGAGCTTACTCGCGATTAGGGACTTGTTTCTACTTGAGTAGTAAACGGTTGTGTCGTCAGCGAATAAGGCTAGCTGGGTCGGCGGCGACCGGGGAATATCGTTAATAAATAAACTAAATAGGAGCGGAGAGAGAACGGAGCCTTGCGGGACTCCAGCCGTGAGTGGTCGCGGGGAGGAGCGGGTTCCCTCTACTCGATATCGAAAAGAGCGGTTAGACAAGAAGTCTCGTATGATGAGCACGAGACTGTCCGGTACGCCCATGTTGAAAAGTTTGAAAATCAAACCATTGTGCCAGACTTTGTCGAACGCTTTTGCGATGTCGAAGAAGAGGGCTCCCGTGTAGATCGGTTTTGGTCGGTTAAGTCCTACAAGAATGTGCTCCGTGAGGCGGTGCACCTGTTGTACGCATGAGTGATTTGCACGGAATCCGAATTGTTCATCGATGAGAATGCCCTTTGATGAGACGAAGTCTCTGAGGCGTTTGTAGAGCAGACGCTCATACAGTTTGCCCAGAGACATGAGGAGGCTAATCGGGCGGTACTATGAACTAAATTACTATTGTTGAAACGCTATCTCGAGAAACTGTACTCATTACGCGGACCAATCGGATACGAGCAATGTCACGCGATAAGCGCCTACACGTTGATTGGTCAGAATGACGGACCTAAACAGTGTCGTGACAACTTTTCGTAAGATTTTTTTCCGTCTAGCCCCCTTTCACAACGCGCGATAAGGAACTTCGTTCCAAAAAACTCGAGCTCAGAAGCGAGCGAGTCGCCGTATCAGACGGAACGCTCCTGCGTAATATACGCTCTGAGTTAACATTTCTGGTTTTATTGACTTACGAAGACCGCCCGCTTACCATGTCGCTACCCGAAAGTAGAAATACTCCAACATACAATACATATATGTTATAATTTTACATTAACATTATATCTTGACAGCGTAACTAAAGACTCGCGACATATTAGTTCACTCACTACTCACTGCTCACTGAATTTCACCTTATTAACAATATCTATTATATATTTAAACACATATCAGTATGATTATCAGGCTCAGGTACCCATAACACAGAATACAAAATTGGGGCCAGATGACCATGCGTGATTTGTTCCCAGTGATGATGACATGACTCACCCATTGTGACAGGACTCACTCCACCCCGAGATAAGGGGTCCAAATTTTTACTGTAAAATGATTCTTCCATCCTTCAAACAGGAAAGAATGTCTACTTCGTGATGTAAGGTTAAAATTTCATTGTTCCGATTGTCGTAACTACCCTAAAATCAGAGCCTACTCGTATAACTGAGGTCGTCAGCGCAAAAGTGGCCTAACCCAAAATTTTTCATAATGCTTGTGCTTATAATGATGTATATTGCAATTTATTTAAAATATAATAAATTTTGATGCAAAACCGGCCTATTCATAGCTTCACCCATAGATAACAGATGGCTTTGTAAACATTATTTTTGCGCGAATTTTTTTTTTTCCTACTCAAAAAAATTTTTTTTATTGCCCTTGTGGGCAGACGAGCATACGGCCCACCTGATGGTGAGTGGTTACCGTCGCCCATGGACTTCAGCAATGCCAAGCGCAGAGCCAAGCCGCTGCCTACCGCTCAAATTCAAATTCATGAAAACTTAAACCTCATTGCTCCTTAATAACTATGGTAAGCTTAGGACACTTTTGCGCTGACGGTCTCAATTGCGTCAGGGCATGAAAAGGCCGGTCATAAGCGTGGCTACTCCAATAGTAAATTGTTTTATTTAACTAAAAAAAAAAGAACAATATAACTAAAACCTATTTTCAGAGATATAATAGGTTTTTTTGTGTGGTCACCTATCAGTTCATATACTTTACAGTTTACTTGCGGGAAACAACAGCGACTATGAATGATAAGGATGTGGTAAAACTTCAATGATACTGGTTTGAAAATATTTTTTATTGGCCATCCATAGATTGGCTGGGAAATTTTGCAAATATAAATGTAGAGACAGTGTCGGTTTTGAGCATTGTGAGCATCGTCGTCGGTGTTTGAACTAGTTAACCTGCGTTATTTCTGTAAGTCGCATAGTGTAATGGTTAATTTGAAAATTAAGCAATTGTGAAGTCATCGTGGCCTAAAGGATAAGACGCCCGGTGCATTCGTATCTAGCGATGCGACTGTGCCGGTGTTCTTTTTAATACGCTTTTATTAGCTTCAGACGTATGTATGTATGTAACGGAATCTTTGAACATGATTTTGATCCCCTTCAAAACGTCGGATTAACTCGAAATTTGGTATACTTCTTAAGGACCGATGACAGTTCAATATTTAAAAATTGAAATTCAACTAAAAAAATTAAAAATAAATAATAGTTTAAAAAAACGAACAAAGTACGCTTTTATAGAACAACCAAAGGCGCGGATAATGGTTCGAAAGTTAATATGCGTCAATTAAAACTATTTATACCATTTAATTTCTCGTTTTGCATCCTCTCTCTCGTTATATCGTGTTCATGGACTACAGTAAAAAAAAACGTGTAATTAAACCGTGAAACTAGTTTTAATTATGTGAACGATTCGCGAAAGCCGAAGATATGAAGTCAAAAGATAATCTTGATTTCCAGGAGCCAGCATGAGTGGTACGCCTAGAGAGATCCAATTGCTCAAATATAAAGATGATGGTTCATTCGATTTGGATGTAGTGGCGTTGCAGAGTGTGCTGAATCGCGATGATGTTAAAGACTTGCCTGTTGTGTTATTCAGCGTGGCTGGACCATTCCGCACTGGAAA
The DNA here is from genome assembly GCF_030269925.1 of Bombyx mori. NCBI lineage: Eukaryota > Metazoa > Arthropoda > Insecta > Lepidoptera > Bombycidae > Bombyx > Bombyx mori. The sequence goes on from NC_085111.1 coordinate 16,092,175, forward strand.
ATCGTTCCTGCTAAACTACTTTTTGAGATATCTGCATTCGCCTGTAAGTAAATATTTTACAGCGTCATCCATTGACAATAATTGGAAGTTTTATATAAAAATGATTTTTCTAACGACTATTGTACCGAAGTTAGTTTGATTTTCTCTTTGTTATTAAAGTTTTTTTCTTTTCCTACCTATGCTGATAGCTTTGAGAGGCTATTTCAGCTTCACCCTATTGTGTAAATGAGCTCACGGGGCTCAAACCGCAGTGTTGCTAACACTGACCCTAGCAAGAGCAGTGCTTCGCAGAATCTACCCCCGGATTGGGAACGCGACCCACTGAGAAGATACGGCGAGAAACTCAGTGGCTGTCTATGAGTAATTTCATACAGGAATCAACTTGTTTTATATCACACTTGTATTCCACGGTGCTTTAGAAAAATAATATTGTAAAACTAATTGTTTCATTTAAGGTTTTTAAGGGAGAAAAGGGTGATAATGCTAAACCCTTAGGCGAAGATTCGGAACCTCTTGGTGGTTTCACGTGGCGCGGTGGATCTGAGCGCAACACTGTCGGTCTCTTGATCTGGTCGGAACCTATCATAAAAACCCTTGAGAATGGAGATAAGGTCGGTATTGATCACATCAAAAATCATCACCTGACTGCAATCATTATATATATAAATGAAGATATGCCACCACCCTGCCTATTTCCGTCGTGAAGCACCAATACATTTTGATTTGAAGAGTGGGCCATACGTTGTACTGTAAAACCTTAGAACTCATTTCTCGAGGTTGATGGCACTACTTACGTTGTAGATGTCTATGGACTCAGATAGTCGCTCAACATCAGGTGGACCGTCAACTCGTATATCGTATGTAATATTTTTAAAATTTAATCTACCAATTTACTGTAGCAAACTGCACTACTAATATGTACATTATTTTGGTAGAAACAGCAAATTTTTTTAATATAAACATGTATGGTAATGACGTCACGAACCGCAAATTTTGTGGTTTTGATTATTTTCGAACCAATCATGAACATTGAATGTGAACATCGCTAGGTTGCAGTACTGTTGATGGACACGCAAGGTTTGTTCGACAGCAAAACCACGATGAGAGATTGCTCCATCATTTTCGCTCTGTCCACGCTCCTGTCTTCAGTTCAGGTCTACAACCTGAAAGAGAATCTCCAGGAGAATCATCTTCAGTTCCTTCAGGTACGTTTACTTGCATACCGATCTGATTAATTGCTTATTCCTTTTAGCATAGACAAGCCATTAGCATAAGCAAGAAAGTCGGTGAGTTTTGTTCCTGCAGATTAGTCTACAGCCTACCCATCGTTACGTAACGGTAACGGTAGGCCCTGATTCTGCCCCTGGTATTGCTGACGTCCATGGACAATGTTAACTACTCCCACCAGGTAGCTCGTATGCTCGTTTGTCTACAAGGACAATAAAAAAAAGTATACACCAAACCCCATAATTGTGAAAACGTCTTTTATGAAATTATGAAAAGCCTTGAGATATTAGGGTCTCATTTTAATTCGAATAATAGTTATCGTACCATTCCAACCGGACACATAATTGATTCGTGGTAGTCTGGACAGTGATAATGATCTCTTCCACTGATAACCAATCCACCAGTAATGTAACTCAGCAGCCATGTTGTCCGTTTGCTGTGCGATTGATATTCCTGATAAACATAAGCAGCGGTGATCATTCCTCATTACGAGGCCGTATGATCGTCTGCCATCAAAGGCAATAAAACATCGGCAATCCATTTGGCCTTTCTAGTAAATAAAACATCAACAACACATCATTCTTTGTTTCAGTTGTTTACACAGTATGCGAAAGCAGCTGATAACGGAGAAGAATTGAAGTCGTTCCAAAATCTGCTCTTCCTGATACGTGATTGGTCGTATTATGACACCCACCCTTATGGCAGTAAAGGGGGGGACTCACTCGTCGCTAAACGATTTGAGGTGAGGCACAATTTTGAGGATCTAGTTTATATCGATAAGAGGTCACGGGGGCGTGGTCCCATGCGCTGCTCCGCTCAAATTAAGATTACATTTGACCCCAGCATCAATGTCGCTTTCCGCATATCCTGCAAGAGCCGAAGAAAGAGCAAAAGAAGAGCTTCACAAAGGCGATTAAAACTTGTGTCTGAAGCGGAGAACTCTCTGGGGCGGGTCTCCAAGTGGGGTGAACTGAATTCAGTTCAGTGCAACCCATTGAAGACACAGGTTTGCGCGTTCACTGCGAAGAAGGACCCTTTTGTCATGGCGCTGGAATTTCAAGGAGTATCCCTGCAGCTTTCCGCGAGTATCGGAATTCTGGGGGTCGATATTTCGAGCGATGTCCAGTTTCGGAGTCATTTGGAAGGTAAAGCCAAATTGGCCTCTAAAATGTTGGGAGTCCTCAACAGAGCGAAGCGGTATTTCGCGCCTGGGCAGAGACATGCGCTTTATAAAGCGCAGGTCCGACCTCGCGTGGAGTACTGCTCTCACCTCTGGGCCGGGGCTCCCAAGTACCAGCTACTTCCATTTGACTCCATACAGAAACGGGCTGTTCGGTTGGTCGATAGTCCTGCTCTCGCGGATCGACCCACTGAGAAGATCGCGCGAGATTTTTAATGGGCTATGTCTATGGGCTAGTTTGCTCGTCGAACTTTTCGTCGTAGTTGACGAGTTCGACGAGGACGGAGCTATTAGTGATCATGTGCTAAGTACGAATTTCATTAAAAAAGTTAGCCTTTAGGTCACGACGACTTCAGAGAAAATAAAGTTAATTCATCATCAAGTTGCTATAAAACTTCATTGTTGTTCTCTTAAATTTGTTCAGGTGACGAAGGATCTTTCTACGGATATGGTGGAGCTACGAGCACAGATCACGTCCAGTTTTCAGAAGATCTCTGGTTTCTTGTTGCCCCACCCTGGGTTTAACGTTCTGAAACCTCAGTTTGACGGTCGGCTTTCTGGTATGAGATTCAGAATCTACTTGTAATTTAAGTAATTGGATTTTAATGTAAGTAATTGGAAGGCTTTGGCGACGATTAAGATGGTTTGTACTCTGTGCAACTGAAGTTGTTGTGGCATCTACAAAAGCAGTTAATTCGTATTATGCTAAAGTTTTATTCTGTTGTTTTTCTAAATAATCACGCATTGAACATACATGCGCTCACAATCGACTTTTAGAATCAAAGACATAGTGCCTTCAATCAGTGACATTTCCAAATGAAATTGGGGATTGAGGTTCCACAGTTTGTTCATTTTGTATGTTTATTTTTATTGGCCGTTTTTAATATCTAATATTATCTGTCTGTCTATTTATATGTTTTTAATTATTACATTGGATTCATATGTTGCTATTTAAAAATGTGAAATTAAAATTTTGGTCACTTATCAAGGACCGATGACAATACTACGTTTTGGTTCTAAGATCTTCTACGAGTATGCCTATAAATATACAAGATATATGTCGGCGTTAAGTCAGGGTTTTCACACATAAGTTCTTTTACAATGAAAATACAATACAATTCTGTATAACTTTAACATTACTTGTTTACAACAAAAAGCCACGCCTTAGTTATTCAGTGGTTCTTACACAATTAGCCATTTTGTGATTGACGGTTATAGCAACTACAACTTCTTTTATACAAACAAATGTAATTACTGCAAAACAATTCACAAAATATAGCTTAATAATCACAATACCTATTTTAGTGATTTTAACATGACTGACATTTAATTTATTTTACATGAATTACTTTTAATTAATATTAACTAACATTGTTATTATCCATGTAACTCACTCTATATCTGAGTTTTGGAATAAATAGGGAAAACCATTGCCGTTGTGGTTCTGAGCTCAAAGTTAGGTTAGCCGATATTGCAATGCTGATTCACTGCATTTATATTACAGTAATGATTAGATCTGTTCGTCTAGCTGACATGCTGTGATGAGTTTTTACCATGACCATGATTTAAAAACACTATTATTTATTATGATTGAAGGAAAACATTTGCTACAGAATTGCCTCTGAACTGATATAAATGTCATATATTTCAATTCCAGACTTAGAGGAGAACTTTAAGACGTATCTGTTGGAGTTGGTGACTCTTTTATTTTCACCATCGAATCTCGTCCCAAAAAAAATCAATGGACAAACGATACGAGCTAAGGAGCTATCCACGCACTTTAATGTCTTCCTGGAACTGTTCAAAAGCAATGAAACGCCGACGATTTCATCTATGACGAAGGTGAATATAAAGAAATCTTTCTGTGATTATCGAATGTACGTGTTTATTGGAACGAAGTTCCTTATCGCGCGTTGTGAAAGGGGGCTAGACGGAAAAAATTCTTACGAAAAGTTGTCACGACACTTTTTAGATCCGTCATTCTGACCAATCAACGTGTAGGCGCTTATCGCGTGACATTGCTCGTATCCGATTGGTCCGCGTAATGAGTACAGTTTCTCGAGATAGCGTTTCAACAATAGTAATTTAGTTCATAGTATTGTTTTTTTCTTCTTCATAATGCCGTAATTTATTATAATAACTTAAAAAAAAAATTACAATTCCTTCACTAATTAATCGAAAGGAACTTCGTTCCATCCGGGTGTCCCTTGTCACCTCTGAAGTTTTTTTTTTATTTCAAACTGTTCAACTATTGGAATTGACTTCCTCGTAATGTCAGGACGACCACTGTTTTTCTAGTTTGCAAAATAAACCCAATAACCGATAAAAGCTTGGGAATTTTATAAAATGCCGATTTCTTTCATATGTCCTCAAAATGAACAGTGTCCGAGTATTTGAATAGTTTATTCTGTTAAAATGAGATTCTAAAAATGGTTTTACGTCAGAAGAGAGGTGTTTCAGCGGACTGAATTTGTTTGATAAAAATTTTAATACATTTTTCGGCAGGCTATTACTGATATATCACTACAGACGGCAGTGAATGACGCTCGGGAACTTTACGAGAACACGGTGAACAGTAAATTCGGCGTTGATCAGCTTAGCGCTCCCACAGAAGCTATCCGTTTCAGCCACTCTCAGGCCATAGAAGCGGCTAAGGCTCTGTACAATAGTAAGAAGAAAATGGGATCGGCAGATGAACTCGTTGCTCGCTTGGACAACTTAGTTAAGGTATTACAAGATTTTTGAAGTGAAACTTCTTTAGAACCGTTTGATTTCAAACTCGATGAAACGAAATGAAACGAAACGAAAAAACAAGTGTGCCGCGATTGGCTTGCCGAAGCGGCTCCGAGCGGCGCCGACAAATCACGAAGCGCTCCACACGGTCTCGCGTCTCCGACAAGTTCAGTGTGTTTTTGACGTCCGTGCGCGCTGTCGTGGCTCTCGGAGCGCCCTGAGATACTTTTATTTCTATTTAGTTTGTTATTAACGGATGTCGCTGCACGTAAATTCAACAATTCCTGAATCGCGGTGACGAGATGTTACACAGTTGATAGACGTTCTCGTATTTCTCTTACTAAATCATACTTACCTAGCGTAAGAATACCGTGATCATGCAGGCGGTTTCCCCAAAAATTATTTTTTTATTTTTTATAAGTTTCACTGCTACATTGGGTGATTTGCACACACACACACACACACATTTTTTACTATTATTTTCTTTCTCATGAATTTTGGATTGGAATAAGTAGAAACTTGTATGTTTTTAATTTATGTTTCAATGCACCCACCATTGTTCCCTTTGCTTCACCTTCGGTTGACTGGTAGAGGTTGCCTTAGGCATTACTGGTAGACTTGACTGGTGGTAGGACCTCTTGTGAGTTCGCACGGGTAGGTGCCACCACCCTGACTATTTCTGCCGTGAAGCAGTAAAGCATGGTCGGTTTGAAGGGTGGGGCAGCCGTTGTAACTAGGCTGAGACTTTAGAACTCGTATCGCAAGGTGGGCGGCGGTATTTACGTTGTAGATGTCTATGGGCTCCAGTAACCACTCAACGCCAATTGGGCTGTGAACTCGTCCACCCATCTAAGCAATAAAAAAAAGAGTTCCAATACATTTCATACATAAAGTGTTAAAAATTAAGTAATAATCTAGCTGTGATTAATTTATAGAGTTTCGTCGTAATGATTAGAACCCTTGATGGGAAAAAAGTACCATTGATCTGGTTTGGTGATGAAAATTGACGAGGCTCACCGAAATCTTCAATCGTTATTAGCTTTCTCATTATGTTCATCTCAATGGAGGCATCAAAGCGATTTAATTCTGTTTTGATTGACAGGAACTAGATGAGATACTGCCCCAAACTCTCTTGATGAACGAAACGAAAGTTCGTAAACTGAATTCCGAGGCCCAGAAGATATATGCTGATGAAGTGAAAAAAGTTCACGGCGAAAATCTGTTGTGTCTGCACCCCACGGACTTGGAGTCCGTGCACAATGAGGCCGTTGAAAAGACAATCGAATTCTTCGATTCCCGACGACAGAAGTTCGCCGACTTTGAGGATCAAGCTAGAGTCGTTTTGATTGAGGTTTGTTTAATATTTCGTCCAATATATAGGTAAACTAGCTCACCGCTCATCTGGTCACAAGTGGTTAACGAAGTCCATGGACATCTCCGTAAATCAACGTAAATGCCGCCGTCTACCTTATGACATGAGTTCTAAGGTGTCATTTTATACAGTAAAACGTGACCACAAATATTAGTTTTAACTCATCATCATTCTCCTGCCCTTCTCCCAGCAACATGTTTTCTCCTTCCATACTCTTCTATCATATACCATTTCTTCGCTCACTCCCCTCTTACCCATATCATCTTTCACGCAATCCATCCATTTCTTCTTAGGTCTACCTCTTCCTCTATATTCTTCCACATTCATAGTTGACACTCTCTTATCAACGTCATTTTCTTTTCGTCTCATCACATGTCCATACCATCCCAAACGCGCACTTCTCAGCTTCTCTGTCACAGGTGCCACTTTCAGACTTCCTCTAACATATTCATTAGTTTTAATAATTTTCCATAAATTACATAAACATAAAATTCTCCATAATTCGAACATGCACCCTGAATATTTCTGCCGTGAAGCAGTAATGCGTTTCGGTTTGAAGGGCGGGGTAGCCGTTGTAATCACACCTTACAGCTCATGTCCCACGGTGGGTGGCGGCATTTACATTGTAGATATCTATGGGCTCCGATAACCACTTAACGCCAGGTGGGTTGTGAATTCGCCCACCCATATAAGCAATAAAAAAAAATCTGACGCTCGTAAATCCACAATCACCTCCGCTTTATTCCGTAGAATTTAAAAAAGAAACTCACTGACCTGAACCACGAAAACGAAGGGAACACGAGGATCTTCATATCTGAAGCCGTATTGACCTATTCCAAGGCTATGGAGACGCTGCTCTCAAAGGAATACGCCGTTGAAGACGATGAATTTCTACTGAAACATCAGAAGTTTAGCAAGGACGCTACCGATGATTTTGTTAGCAAAAGGAACCGAGCGTCGGACTATGAAGAGGATGAATTTAAACAGACATTGATAAAGGTTAGATGCGTTGCATTGCAACAGGCGAACCAGCTCATCTGGACGCCGCAGGCGGCAGACTTCGGCCTGGATGATGTTTCTCGTATGTATCCCTAGCTCCCATAACACAGGAGAAAATTATAGATTGGGCCAATGAATGTCGAATGTATTCTATAGTTAGAAATAATATTACGCCATCTGTTGATAGCCCTACTAAAACAAACCTTCCATTAAGTGCCAACAGCAACTATACAAAGTGTCAACTCCGACAAAACGCTATATAGTACCTACAGGAAATTAAGTTTTTTTTTTTAAACATCATGTTTTATTAACTTGATGTACGAGTTGATTTAACCTTCTGAACGTTTCACAGAAAATATCCGATAAATTTATACTGCTCGAGAAAATAAATAAACAGCACAACAGGGAAGCTTTCAAAGCAGCTTACAGCATGTACGAGGACAGCATGAACGAGCTTTGGAGCGGTAACTCGTGCTGCTACAGCAAGGGCGACCTGAAGGGCATACACAAACGCAAGAAGGATATTGCCTTGTTTTATTTCCATCCGCACAAAAGCGTAAACGATGACTTCCAAAAGCAATTGCTTTCAGGAGTGGGTGCAATGTTTCTATATTTTTTTTATTGCTTTGATGGGTGGACTAGCTCACAGCCCACCTGGTGTTAAGTGGTTACTTGAGCCCATAGACAACTACAACGTAAATGCCGCCACCCGCTTTGAGATATGAGTTCTAAGGTCTCAGTATAGTTACAATGGCTGCCCCACCCTTCAAACCGAAACGCATTACTGCTTCACGGCAGAAATAGGCAAGGCGGTGGTACCTACCCGCACGGACTCAGAAGAGGTCCTACCACCAGTAAAATGTCACAGCTTTAAGTGCTTTTCAAGCCTTTCAAGTCGCTGTTCAGATATATAATAATCGAGGCCTGAATTTCTGAGTTCCTAAGCCAAAACAAGACTTATGATTTGGTGGAATATATAAATCTACAGTAGTTTTACAACTACAGAACCATGCATCCGATTGACTTGAAACTTAGTATTCATGTAGAAAATACATATATGTACTTAATGGATAGGCTAATATTAATGTAAGTGTTGGACTCCCTACACCAGTTGCGGGGGCGTTAATGATGAGAATCTTTGTGGGGGTGAGAAATAATAATGTTAATTTTAAATGCCCAGCGAAGCGGACGGGTACAGCTAATAATATATAAATCTACAGTGGTTTTTACGGATGTTCCGTTATAACTACTGAACCGTGCATCCAATGAACTTGAAACTTGGTGTCCATGTAGAAAATACATGTAGTTAATGGATAGGATAATATTTATATGAGTCTTGGATTCCCTAATAATAATGACAATAAATAATAATGTTAATTTTAAATGCGCAGCGAAACGGGCGAGTACGGCTAGTATCTTATATAAATATATATATTTTATATATATATTTTATATTATATATATTATATATATATATAAAATATATATATTTTATATATATATTTTATTTTTTTATTTTATATTTTATTGTTTAGATTATTATTATAATACAAATCAAAACTCGATTTAATTATTACGACACTTCAGGTAGAGTTCTTTTTTTTTTTTTTTTTATTGCCTTTGTAGGCAGACGGGCATACGGCCCTGATGGTGAGTGGTTACCGTCGCCCGTGGACTTCAGCAATGCCAGGGGCAGAGCCAAGCCGCTGCCTACCGCTTCAGCATTATAATTTGCTTTGTCGGTTCAAGTGATCCTTCAGGTGACCTTTCACCTGTTTCGCTTTGCATGGAACTAACTGCCTTGTCACGCTTTTAGTCGTACCGACTCGGTACCATGTTCCAGAACAGGCTCAATAAAACTAATTGTTTCGATATCCGTTCTTGAAATATATGCCATATGTGCAATATATGCAAGATGGCGTTACTCGTACCGCCATAACAATATTGTTTCTTTTTTAATACAGAAAATCGATTCTTTGTACAAAGACCACGTCGAAACGAACGATTTGAGAAACCGAAGAGCTGAGAGAAACGCTCTCAATGAGTACCAGAGGAGGATGGATGATCTGATCAGCCCGAAACCCATGTGGGCCCTGATAGTGCCTTGGATAATCACGTTGGCCAAACGCAGGAGCTACCACGAGGACTGCAAGTACTATGCTATTAGGTACTTCAGGAATGAGCGATGCGGTTCCTCGAAATATGACGAGGATAGTTATTATGATGATCTGATTTGGGTAAGTGTAATCCAAACTAAAAAATATGTATACAATCAAAATGCATCTTTGAATCATATCTTAAGTCTATGAGATCCGGCAACCAATTAGCATCAGGTGGGCCATCAGCTCGCTCACCTATTTATTAGTAATAAAATTAGCGATGACGACTTTAGCTGCAACGCTACGTACCATAGTCCTGCGCATATTTGTTGCGAAGCATGCATGCCAGTTTGAAAGATGGGACAGACAACACAACACAGATTGACGGCGATGTTCACATTTAGATATCATAGCGGAACCTGACCTGGTTGACGCACATCAGCAATAAAAAAAAAGAAATAATGTTGATAATATTGTGTTGTGAATTTTATTTACGATTTTTTTATGATCTATCGAATTCAATGAATTCTTTTTCGCACCCTTGAAATCGGGTAGTATTTCCGATAGTATTGGATAGTAGTATCGGATATCGGATAGTATTTCAAATTTTGTTTTATTGAGGATGTTTTATTTCTATTGCAATAAAAAGCTTGATAATAAATTTTATTTCGGTTTTTGTAATATAACGTGAAAATGTAATAATATTTAAAAACAAAAACAAAAATCAATTAGCTCATTTTCATTCGTGATATTAGTAGCAAAGGCAGCCAAAGGCTTCAACACGTTGGGATAAATAACGCACAAACATAGTCTATACTATACTATAATAATATTATAAAGAGGAAAGATTTGTTTGTTTGTTTGTTTCGAATAGGCTCCGAAATTACTGGACCGATTTGAAAAATTCTTTTTTCATTAGAAGCCGACATTGTCCTGATGAACATAGGCTACTTTTTTTATTATTTTTTAATTTTTATATTTTTGGTTTCATGTGTGTTTTAATGTTTCCGAAGCGAAGCGAGGGCGGGTCGCTAGTAGATGAACAAAGAGAAGCATTGATTATTATCATTACTAGTAACAAATTTTAATAATTACTATTTATGATTACTGTTTTCCTAATGCCAATTTTTTTTTTCTTGCAGAGCATTAATAGGAGCTACGATACGAATTATGCTTTGTGAAACTTGCAAATGTTTTTGAATAAAAAAGCGTACTATAAATAATGATTTGGATTGTGAGATTACAATCAAAGGCACCGTTTGTTTTTACTTACCTACAATCATTTATCGTGACGATAAACACATTTTTATCGTAATAAAATAATTGCAATATGCTTACATCGTTTTGAAGGATCGTTCAGATAATTAAATGCTTCACGTAAATATATGCGTTTTATTAATTTTATTTCAAGGAGAGTCAAATTTTACTGAATATAAGTCGTTGCGGCTTAAGTGATAAGATGCTTGGTGTGTCATATCGAGCGATGTGCCTATCCCGGCACTCAAATCCAGCAGGCACAAATCGAAAGCATCATTTAGCATCTGATAATGGTGGTACCGACCCGTACGGACTCGCAACGTCCTGTGACTTGGGTCGACGGACTGATTTTGCTTTCGTGTTTCCGTACGTTGCAAGGAGAGTGCCGTGATCTATGACTTCACTCCCTTTATCCTGCTCTACAACCTGCTATTGGCGCTGTTCATCTTAACAACTTAGAGCCACTGCGTTCATCCAAAGTACATTCCTTTAATTGATTCTTACCACGTACGTTCTGGCCTCATTCCATAAGTTTTCCTGAGCTCTATAATAATATGTCCTTTTCCAAATAAAGGTTTAAAACAAGTTCATCTCGCTAGACAGTGGCATGATTGTATTTATCGCATAACCAGCGTCCATAGGCCAAGGTAATCAATTAGGTCCAGGTGGATCATCTGTACGTTTATCATCGATGGCAACACAGACGTAGTTTCCTTAGATCGAAAGGTACTTCTGCACTAAGAGCAGTTTGTTCAAATGTTCGTCAAGTGACGAATGTCAACCCTGGTTTGTCTATTGCCCAGATTAGTGTTACCGAAGTCTGTAGACATCACAACGTGAATCCCGTCACGTACCTTGAGACGTACGTCATTATAGTACTTAAAGAACGCTGCCTATTCTTCGGCGATTCCTTTAGTTGTCTATTAAGACACTGCGGGGAAGACGTGGGGTAATGCTATTCTAGACCTAAACGGACGGATTCGTTACGGCTAGAGAGAAAAGATACAATTTAGGAAGAGCGAGAGTGAGAAAATAGATAGAGCGTCTCGTGAGCCAGTCGAGCGTGTAGAGAGGAAAAAGGACAAAGCGATCTAGGTCGTTTCTTTTATACACAGCATTCCCTATTACAAGAGAAATTTGATTTAAGGATGAAAAATGAAGAAAACCACAATACTGCATGCATATCGCAAAAGAAGTTTGACTTATTTCGTGTGCACCAAGTTGCACGTGCACCATTTTTTATATTCATCGCTCAGCTCATTTCTGTCAAGAGGCGATCATTGAAAGGGGCAGCCGCTATCTAATACAATTGAGACCTCATGTCTCAAAGTAGGTGATGAGATTCACGCTTTCATTCTAATGCTCAACATCAAGGCGGATGATGCTATTCACTTTTTTTTTTTTTTTTTATTGCCCTTGTAGGCAGACGAGCATACGGCCCACCTGATGGTGAGTGGTTACCGTCGCCCATGGACTTCAGCAATGCCAGGGGCAGAGCCAAGCCACTGCCTACCGCTTAATACTCTCCACAAGCCTCGTTTGAAGAAGTACATGTCATAGCGCTCGGGAAACACCGTGGAGGGGAGCTCATTCCATAGCCGGATGGTACGTGGCAAAAAAGATCTCTGGAAACGCACTGTGGATGACCGCAGTGGCTCCAGGTAGTATGGATGAACTCTACTCCGGTGGTGGGCGGTGCGATGGTAAAAACGAGATGCCGGTATCATCTCGAACAATTCCTCAGAGCACTCCCCATGGAACATACTGTACAGAATACAGAGGGAACCGAAATCCCTCCGCAGACCCAGAGGCTCCATTTAATTACGTAATAAATAACTGATGGTAGGACCTCTGATGAGACTGGTGGTAGGACCTCTTGTGAGTCCGCACGGGTAGGTATCACCGCCCCGCCTATTTCTGCCGTGAAGCAGTAACGCGTTTAGGTCTGAAGGGTGGGGTAGTCGTTGTAACTATACTGAGACCTTAGAACTTATATCTTAAGGTAGGTGGCGCATTTACGTTGTAGATGTCTATGGGCTCCAGTAACCACTTAACATCAGGTGGGCTGTGAGCTCGTCTATCCATCTAAGCAATAAAAAAAAAAAGATGTCCTATGGGATCCAGTAACCACTTAACACCAGGTGAGTTCGTCCACCCATGTAAGCAATAAAAAATAAAATAGTAATTATATATAAAGTTGAATGTAGTTGCGACTTACGACACTGGTGTCAACAAATACGGATTTAATTTTGAATAAAGGATAAATTTATTGCGGTTTGGTGGGCATGAGCAATTTATTATCAACACGACGACAGTTTGCTAAAAATACTCTAGACTCGCGATAAAATACACCTTCATAAAATAAATGTCGTATGAATTATTTTTAAAATAACAAATTTGAACTTTATCTAAAAGAGTCAAGGCCAGTTTTTCTGTCCAGGATGTTAGGGCTACAAGCGCTTCATGTTGTTTCAAATACAGTAAGGAATCATTACAAAATTTCAGCGTGAACTGAGTGCTTGTGTTGGAATTAATGTTTATGTAGATTAATATAAATTGTTTTGCGTTGTTAAAATTAAACGATTATATGTTTAAAGTTGTATAAGAATTAATAGTTAACTGCCATATTGAACGGGTGAGCATATATTTTGCGTGTTATTAAAATTTATTGTTCATTTTTAATTTAACTTTTGATGTGAAACATCTATAGCCGCACGTAAAACCGATTTCTGGCGTGGCGACGCATGCCGTGGCGACGTGTCGCCACGCTATATGATGGTATATATATACAGTCTATATGCAGTAGTGTGTACGGTGTGGCGACGCGTCGCCATGCGCAATCGACTGTGCGATTCTCTCCCACTCGATCCGGCGTTAAACCATCTCTCTCGCTACACTGAGCTCGGATACCTTATACAGTGTTGTTTACTACAGTACACATAACCTGTGTTTTACTTGAAAAAAAATTATTTTTTCGTAATATTTTATTTTATCATTATGACATATTTAGTTCCTATCACAATCTGTTCTTTTCTGCATATTACTTTTACAAAATAATGTCGATGTTTCACATCTGACAGGTGTCCCGTAACGGCTCCCTTTTTTTGTATGATTACTTGACTTTATATTATGGTTGATTTGTATTTATATTTTTTTATATCACATTTGGCGTTAAGCGGATATCTGAGTCGTTTGATAATGCCGCCCTTGAGACATTACGATGGAAGTCTCAATCTTTCAGGCGTAGTAAATTTTTGGAGAAATTTGAAGAGAAAGATAGAAGATGGTACTGTGATATAGAGGTGATGAGATTGCTACTAAAACCTAAATTAGAGTTAAATTGGCTGAAACATAACCCACCAGCTCATCAGTGTGCTTAGTGCGAGTTTTTTAACGTTTTCGATAGCGTAAAAGTTAGCTCATATTTGTATGGAATGGGATCGTTTGCGTACGTTTGCCGTTAGGGGCGCTGTTCCAACTGCATAGAAAATTGGCTTAACTTTTACGCTATCGAGACCGTTAAGAAACTCGCACTAAGCACACAGGTAGTAGATGCATTCGCGACGCTACTGCCCTTGAGCTGTTAGATATCTTCCTAACGCGCTCGGGCAGCTGTTAGCAAATTCCACGCCTCCTAGCTGAACCCTCGCTGACACCCCTGTCCTGGTGAAACTAGCAAGGCATCCGGGTCACCAGTAATCCCCGTCTCCCAAAACAAACACGCATATACTTTCTTAGCTTGGACTTGATTACTTGAAAAAATGTATGTCGAGAATGGACGTCAATGAATGAACTCATGGACGTCCGTCGTTAATATTCGGAGTGTAAATAGATTATACGTTATCAGAAAAAAACATGTAAGCGATAAAAAAAAATCGATTTTATCAGTTTAAACATTTACCACGCTATCAGCGGTGATATTATTAAGCGTATCGTCTTTCGATAAACTAAACGATTCCTATATTTTAAAAAAATCATCTTGTTTGAGTTTCTTAATTGTGGAAGTATTTATTTTGTAGGAAGAGCTTAGATTATTTTTGGAGATTTGTTTCGACACGTACGACATTATTATTTTTTCCTACCTAATCTAGTGACCTTGAGGGGTCATACTAGATTCATTGAGCGCGTAGGCGAGCTCTCGGGGTTCTAACCTGGAGGTGTTGCTAATACCAGATCTAGCAAGAGTAGTGCTTCGCAGAATCTACCACCGGATAGGAAACGCGACCCACTGAGAAGATCCGGCGAGAAACTCAGTGGGTTAGGGCATTATATAATTGTTTTTTTTTTTTTTTACTAGGTTATTATTATTGCTTAGATGGGTGGACGAACTCACAGCCCACTTGGTGTGAAGTGGTTATTGGAGTCCATAGACATGGACAACGTAAATGCGCCACCCACCTTGAGATATAAGTTCTAAGATCTCAGTAAGTATAGTTACAACGGCTGCCCCACCCTTCAAACCGAAACGCATTACTGCTTTACGGCAGAAATGGCAGAGCGGTGGTACCTACCCGTGCGGACTCAGAAGAGGTCCTACCACCAGTAAATGAGTGGTCTGAATTAATTAGTTCATAATCGATAGGTGTGTGCCATTATAACCAAATTTCTGAATTTTTCAAATGTTGTTGAAGAATTATATTGTAAGGTCACTCTGGGCTTGAAATGCGAGGCATTCATTATCTTCACCTGGTTGGTGTGATTGTATATCGTATTAATGGCTTACTAAGCGGTTAGTGACCGTAATATTATTATCTTATTATTATTAATATGTGACTTACTGAAGTGATTGAAATTTTAAAATTGTCGAACTGAAATATGTTAGTGTCGGGTGATGTGTTTACAGTTCACAACGTATTACCTCCTAATACAAATTTTTAATGTATAATGAAATATTTGAAAAAGATTTATTTAAAAAAAAAATTTGTACGTTACATCTCTAAATGATGTATAGCGGAAGATAACTTTAAGGGTACGAAGTATCATCACTAATGTTCCACAATGAACGTGATTTCGTTTTTGAAGGTCATTAGCCACCGATTTGGTGCCACGAGCCACGTATAATTTTCATTTGTCAATACAACTAAAAACGACCTTATATATGCTAAAATTGTATGCACCGATAGGAATTGAAAAACTCAAAGGCTTATACACGATATACAGCTAATGTACTGCATATTATTATTATTCTTATTTTATTGCTTTGGTGGATGGACGAGCTCACAGTCCACCTGGTGTTTAGTAGTTACTGGAGGTTACGACGTAAATGCGCCACCCACCTTGAGATATAAGTTCTAAGGTCTCAGTATAGTTGCAACGGCTGTTCCACCCTTCAAACCGAAACGCATTAATGCTTCACGGCAGAAATGGCAGGGTGGTGGTACCTACCTACCCGCGCGGACTCACAAGAGGTCCTACCACCAGTAATATTATACAGGCTGTTAGTATTCTGGAGCTCAAATAAGAATATACTAATATAATATACTGAATACTAGTAATAAGTAAAACACGACTTATTATTTATTCGTTGTAAAACACTAATCAATAGAACACACCTCTATAAAAATCATGCTCATCGGGTCTTTTGTTCAAAATTTACTATTTTATTTGCTTTAATAGACAGTCGAATTACTGGTGGTAGGGCGCCTGTGATACCGCACGGGTAGGTGACAACTACTCGGCCCTATTTCTAACGCGAAGCTGTAATGTATTCCGATTTCAAGGATGGCGCAATCGTTGTACTCTATAGAACTGAGACTTAGAACTCATGTATTAAAGAGGGAGGCGGCATTTATGTTTTTATATTTTTATTTTTTTGTTGTTGCTTAAGTTAAGTGATTAGCGGAGCCCATAGACATCTAAAACTTAAATGCCGCCACCTACCTTGAGATACGAGTTTTAAGGTCTCAGTATAGTTACAAAGGGGTGCCCCACCTTTTAAACCAAAACGCATTACTGCTTCACGGCAAAAATAGACAGGATGGTGGTACCTACCCGTGCGGAATCACAAGAGGTTCTACTAGTAATTATGTTTGATATTTATTATACGATGTTATTCCTTCACTTTGGAAGTCAATCGTGAACATATGTTAAGCACGTATTTATTAACAAAAATTGATACTTGCCAACGGGATTCGAACACTAGTGCATCACTAGATACGAATGCACTGGACGTCTTATCCTTTAGGCCACGACGACTCGTGTACTTTAAAGAACTGAGATTTAGTACTCATGTATCAAAGTGGGTAGCGGCATTTACGTTGTTGATGCCTATGGGCTCTGGGAATCATTAAGCATCAAGTGGGCCGTGGTCTCGTTTAATCGTCTCAGTAATAAATAAAAAAATAGATAACCAAGATATGTAGATGTAGATAGATTGTAGATAGGCAATTAAAATTGCCATATCAATTTCATTATTACTTTATTGTTTTTATTTATACATATTATACATTTCTAAACCAAACCTAAAGTCAATTCGATTTCATACTTAGTGATGCATGTAATAATACTCGTTAGGTGGTGATCCTGGAAAATCTTGAATGGCTTTAGCGAATATTCTCATAATCTTTAAACATTTTCAGCGGAGTCATGAGCAGTCTCGGTGAAGCCAAAGGGGTGGAGGTGGTGAAGGTGACCGACGACCACACGTATCAGCTGAATGAGGATGCATTACGGATGATCCTACTGCGAGATGAGGTCAAGGACCTTCCTGTGGTCGTAGTCAGCGTCGCTGGCGTCTACCGCGGTGGAAAGTCCTTCTTGCTGGACTTCTTCCTCAGATACCTAAAAGCGCCCGTAAGATTATTACCAGCTAAAGTATAGCTAGAAAGATAAAGTTAAATTAAGGCTTAAGTTCTGTCGGAAACTATTACTTATTAATCCAACATATTACCAAAATGTGCGTTGCAAATGACCGTTTTAAATTCAGTGTAGATATTTATTGAGCACTAGCTGACCCGGCAGACTTCGTAGTGCCTCAATCGATAAATAAAGGACCTCTAAACCTTTGTATAAAATAAACTTAAAACAAACAAAAGGAATCCGTCCGACGGGGGACACAAAACAAAATTGTTATTTTTATTTAGTTCCGAGCATTTTCATATTTATCTACCTTTTAAACCTTCCCTGGACTTCCACAAATAATTCAAGACCAAAATTAGCCAAATCGGTCCAGCCGTTCTAGAGTTTTAGCGAGACTAACGAACAGCAATTCATTTTTATATATATAAATAATTGCATTAAATAGTGGCGTTTCATCATATTATCATTTTATTCAGTAGTCAGAACCACCACTACTATCATTAAAGAAGCCCTCGTACGCATGCAACAGATTACACTGACAGATTATTACTTCCTTGACGTAATTAAATTGAAACATTTACCGTGTGAACATTCATAAGATTTATTTATTTCTAGATATGTAACTTTGTTAATAAATAATATCTATATAAACCGAGCTTCAAATGTTGATAAACTATCGCTACAAATAATAATTATTAGCGCGGAACTGCGTCAGACACTAAAATAAATTATCAGAAATACTTCCTAAGCGCGTTGAAAGCCATATAAATTCAAAAATAATATTGTCTCTGTTAAATTTTGCGAGACGTTTTACTGCTGTTAACTGCTGTGACAATATAAAAAATTAATTAAGGTAAAGAACTAGGATAGAAGCCTCAAATGTGTTGCAATTGGATGCGAGTGATTCATGTCAGAAATAGGCATGATGTGATTATGCCTAAACATTAGTAACTGCAGCTGCTGAGGTACTGTTCTTATTATCAAAACGTATAGTGGATTTCTAGGAAAATATGAGCTTTGAGTTTCCGCATTTCATTATATTATCATTTTATTCTCAATGAACATTTTTATTTCAGCCCTCGTCTCGTGATAGTGCTGCGTGGCTGGGCCAGGAAGACGAGCCGCTGACGGGATTCATTTGGCGGGCTGGTTGCGACCGTCAGACAACTGGTATCGTTCTATGGTCGGAACCGATTGTTACCAGATTCAACGATCAAAAGGTTTGTATACCATGCCATACCATGCCATACCATGCCATACCATGCCATACCATGCCATACCATGCCATACCATGCCATGCCATGCCATACCATGCCATACCATGCCATACCATGCCATACCATGCCATACCATGCCATACCATGCCATACCATGCTATACCATGCCATACCATGCCATACCATGCCATACCATGCCATACCATGCCATACCATGCCATACCATGCCATACCTTGCCATACCTTGCCATACCATGCCATACCATGCCATTACATGCCATACCACGCCATACCATGCCATACCATGCCATACCACGCCATACCATGCCATACCACGCCATACCATGCCATACCACGCCATACCATGCCATACCATGCCATACCATGCCATACCATGCCATACCATGCCATACCATGCCATACCATGCCATACCATGCCATACCATGCCATACCATGCCATACCATGCCATACCATGCCATACCATGCCATACCATGCCATACCATGCCATACCATGCCATACCATGCCATACCATGCCATACCATGCCATACCATGCCATACCATGCCGTACCATGCCATACCATGCCGTACCATGCCATACCATGCCGTACCATGCCATACCATGCCATACCATGCCATACCATGCCATACCATGCCATACCATGCCATACCATGCCATACCATGCCATACCATGCCATACCATGCCATAGCATACCATACCATACCATACCATACCATACCATACCATACCATACCATACCATACCATACCATACCATACCATACCATACCATACCATACCATACCATACAATACCATACCATACCATACCATACAATACCATACCATACCATACCATACCATACCATACCATACCATACCATACCATACCATACCATACCAAACCGTGTCATGCCATGCCATGCCATGCCATGCCACGCCATGCCATGCCATAATATGCCCCACCCCAAACCGAAACGCATTACTGCTTCACGGCACTAATAGGCAGGTTGGTGGTGCTTACCCGTGCGGAATCACAAGAGGTCCTACCAACCGTTTTACGCAAATTATAATTTTGGGGGTTTGATTTTTACTACACGATGTTATTTCTTCAACTTGGAAGTCAGACGTCATAGCCCCTGGACAAGTCGGACAATTCGTGGTACAGTACTTTGTGCAATAGCATGT
This sequence comes from Bombyx mori, assembly GCF_030269925.1. NCBI lineage: Eukaryota > Metazoa > Arthropoda > Insecta > Lepidoptera > Bombycidae > Bombyx > Bombyx mori. The sequence continues at coordinate 16,112,247 of NC_085111.1, forward strand.
GGAGTAAATTAATTTAAATTAGTTAATGATTATTATCAGGTGGCTGTAGTGTTGATGGACACCCAGGGCACGTTTGACAACAGCAGCACGGTTCGCGACAGTTCAACTATCTTCGCACTTTCCACGTTACTCTCCTCGATTCAAATCTACAACCTCAAAGAGAACATCAAAGAAGACGACCTCCAGCATTTACACGTGAGTGATAAATTCCAAAAGTCGCCAACACATTTTTAATATTACAATAAATTTTCTTATAATGCCCGAAATGTAGATTTTCGGGTGGTTTATACTGTTTTAAGCCTTCGTCAAACAGGAAGCGTAGTTAGCGCCGCGTACTTAACGCCGCGCTCTTCAAATTGACCAGATGAGTCTAACGCTCCTTGACGCAACGCATTCGCCAAATCATAGTGCCTTTCGATAGCAGTGTGAAAATTTAAAAGTATTAAGAAATCGAGTGATTCAGATGTGGCATAGTATAAGCATGGGTATTTTCTAACTATTTATATCATTTTTTCGGGCATTATTTAGTATTTTAATACACATTCACTCGGATGCTAAAATAAAATTTGTAAATAATTACAACGTCTGACGTCAAAGCGTCCTAACACCGCGACAGAGCGCTGCGTACTTATAGCGCTGGGGCTCTGTTTGACGGTATGTTACCATAGTAGTACAACACATCTCGGCGTCATAGCGCGGCGTCAGTTTAGCGCTCTAACGCGCGCTAATTACGCGTTCTGTTTGACGAAGGCTTGACTTTTACTGATGTAAACGGAAGAACCAATTTGAATCGGCCTGCTGTTGGTGAAATGAAAAATACCGGCTTTGCGCCTCTGTCGTCACATGATCACGGAGTCGAAATCTTGTTTGTCTTCAAAAAACGAATACCGAATAAAAAATAAAAAATAATAATATTATAAATAATAATAATAGCCTTTAAAACCTGAAAATGATTGGTTTGCGGCAGAATTATGCCGGAGTTCGATGTCAGTTGAAACAGTTTCAAATTTCTAGATATTAGGGGGAGCGTCAGGTGGAAAATTTTGATTATAATAAATAGAGATACGAAGGAAAAATAAGACCTAGTTAATACTGGTGATATGATGATATATCATGGAAGATAAACGCCTCGATTGAATGTGAATGTGAACTGATATATTCTTTTTTAACAATATGATCATCTGTTGCGTTGTGGTAATTGAGCGTGGACTGTATTTATTGTTTTAACCTTTATATGACAAATTAAAGACTTGATTTAAGAGGAATATAAAATTAATGCGTTGGCTCTTGGCGGTTGGATTTGAAAGAGAGTTGGTGTCATGGCGGACGTCGCTTTGACGTTCAGAAATTGAACATCGTCCTTTTTGTTGACGTCAATTTGAAGGAACATGATAGCATTTTATAAACCGATTACGATGTGCGTCTCCTGCCTGGTGAATGGGTGATTCAAGAGTTCTAAAGGAACATGCCCATCACTTCGGTAGCGTTGACAAAAAAGCAAAAATAGCTTGCAACAACCATGGAGAGACAATCAGATCCATATTACTACAGTGTTACTGTCACAACAGATCAATAGAGCCCCTAGTTATGATGTACCCGGAATAAAGCGTAAAATAACAACAAATAGAAGTTTAAAACAACTAGTTGTCGCCCGGTAGTCGAAATTCGATTATAATCATTAATTTAAATTATAAGTTTGAACATTATTATGGTTCTATTGTCAAATACTATATCATACATTTATAATCACAGATTTCGCTAAGGCTACACTATAGACAAATAATATTAAAGAAGTTAATATTAATCTAGTCTCAACTTTACCACAGGCTTTAATAATAAACAAAATAGTATACATGTTAGTGTATGTAATGTTTTCTTTATTGGTTTAATGTATCTTTTATGCATTATTAAAAAAAATATTAACATTGTGCACTCCTTCTCTATATTTTCTATAAGTGTGGGAAATTTCGTACTCCTCCGTCCGCGCGATTTTCATAAAAGGGGGTACAAAGTTTTTGCTTCACGTATTAATTTAAAACGATAACCAATTTTGATGTTTCAGCTTTTTACGGAATACGGAAGGTTGGCGTGCGATGATGATGATGAGGCAGCGTTCCAAGTTCTCATGTTCTTGGTCCGTGATTGGGCGTACCCTTATCAACACGCGTTTGGCGCGGAAGGAGGCGAAGAATTGCTTATAAAAAGGTTGCAGGTGTGTTAAGGTTATAGGTTTTATTGAACAGACAAATTATTACTGGTGTTAAGACGTCTTGTGAGTCCGCGCAGGGCAATCGTTGTAACTATACTGAGATGAACTTATATCTCAAGGTGGGTGGCGCGTTTACGTTGTAGATGTCTATGGGCTCCAGTAACCACTTAACACCAGGTGGGCTGTGAGCTCGCCCATCCATCTAAGCAACAAATAAAAAAAAGCTTATCACTAGCAGTTGGCAGCGATTTGGCTGAGCGTCAGATTTCTATTGTTCATGTGTAATAGTAACTGTTTATCATTATGCGGCGGCCCAAATAACGATCATATGCTTTTAAAAAAAGTGTATCCCACAAGATTAACGATAATTACGGTTCATGCCGTAAGATGTATCTTCAATGAAACAATTTAGAGTCAATAACGGCTGGACTACGACCATTGGCATTGCTGATGTCCATAAGTGATGGCGACCACTCTCTACCGACTAGTCACTAGACCGTATGCTCGTCTGGCTCCAATGACAATAAACACAAATACGAAATCAAATAAAAAATCTAATTAGTCTATATCTATACTAATATTATAAAGAGGAAAGATTTGTTGGTTTTTTTTTTTTTTTTTTATTGCTTAGATGGGTGGACGAGCTCACAGCCCACCTGATGTTAAGTGGTTACTGGAGCCCATAGACATCTACAACGTAGACGCGCGCCACCCACCTTGAGATACAAGTTCTAAAGTCTCAGTATAGTTACAACGGCTACCCCACCCTTCAAACCGAAACGCATTACTGCTTCACGGCAGAAATAAGCAGGGCGGTGGTACCTATCCGCGCGGACTCACAAGAGGTCCTACCACCAGTAATTACGCAAATTATAATTTTGCGGGTTTGATTTTTATTACACGATGTTATTCCTTAACCGTGGAAGTCAATCGTGAACATTTGTTGAGTACATATTTCATTAGAAAAATTGGTACCCGCCTGCGGGATTCGAACACCGGTGCATCGAATGCACCGGACGTCTTATCCTTTAGGCCACGACGACTTCAAACTTGTTTGTTTGTTTCGAATAGGCTCCGAAACTACTGGACCGATTTGAAAAATTCTTTTTCCATTAGAAACCGACATTGTCCCTGATGAACATAGGCTACTTTTTTTTATTTTTTTTTTTATTTATTTTTTTTGGTTTCATGTGTGTTTTAATGTTTCCGAAGCAAAGCGAGGGCGGGTCGCTAGTTTAGAATACAACTTGTGCTACGTTTTTTAGTACTTTAATTACATATTTGCATATTTAATGATTCATTTTTAAATCGACGTTCTTTATAATCATAATATTTACCAAAACCCCAAACATAGCCAGCATAAATCTTATACCTTTAAACGAGCAATTCTTGTATATATATAATTTGAATCTCGGAAACGGCTCCAACGATTTTCATAAATTTTAGTATACAGGGGATTTCGGGGGCGATAAATCGATCTAGCTACGATTTATTTTCAGAAAATGTTGTTTTATTCGTGTTTTCAATAATCAACTCTTCCCGACATCTATTGGCGAATAATAATACTATTTTTCTTAATTGAGGGCAACTAACCGCTTTAAAGATACAACAAGATGGCGTTATCAAAAAAAAAAACCCAACAAAGCTCGGTCATCATCTAGTGTTGTTTATGTGTCAAAAAATTGTTTGTATATAATGGAATTGTTAGTAATTTTTAGATTAATTTAAGTGTACGTGCCACTAAAGGCCTTAACCAAATTACATGGCCTATGGTCACATGGTATACGGGGATAGGAAAGAGGTCTTAATTATAATTTAAAATAGCCTTTACTTCTTTCAAAATACCGCCAAACATTTTGTGGACACGTTAAACCGGACACTTTTTACCTGTTCTTCGTTCATCGTGAATTTTATTGTAAAACTATTTTGTTCGCAGATCACTAACAATCAGCACGCGGAGTTGAGGGAATTACGAGAGCGAATCCGTTCTTGTTTCAAATCGGTCTCCTGTTTCCTGATGCCTCACCCGGGGTTCGTGGTTTCGGAGCAAAACTTTAATGGACAACTAGCTGGTTACCAATAAATTTATTTAATTGGGGGAAATAGATTATTGCTTCATCCTTTTACCGTGAAACCTTGTTCACCCTCTTAGATCAAATCACGTTAGGCGACAATAGTTCGTTTTAGAATAACACCGCCTAATTTCTTCCAGTGAGTTGGTTCTCAACGGAAACTGGGCAATAGCGTTTTCTGAATTTTATACCTGTATATTGCCATTTCGTTTACTAATCCTAGGATGGATGCGCCACTATTGTGCCTATTCCGTCTCGATGGAGTTTTGCATTCCCGCCCAAATGTGATACAGTTATAAAATATAGCTGAGAAAACGATTTCATATCTCATGGTATGTGGTCTATGAACCACATAATAATAGGCGGGCTTTCTTTGTACATTAGAGACAATAACAAAGTTAATATTGCCCGATTCCAGTAAAATTACAATAAACATTTCAGACATTCGTATTGAGTTCAAAGAAGCGCTTCGAGATCTGGTACCATCGATGTTCGGATCTAGGAATTTGGTGCCGAAAAAAATCAATGGTCACCAAATCAAAACTCGGGACCTGTTTGATTTCTTTAAGACTTACGTGAACATCTACAACAGCGAGGAGCTGCCTACTCCGGTTACCATTTTGAAGGTAATGCAAGAATAAAACAATGAACTTCTTTTATCTTCTTCTAAATTGTCTACCAAAAAAAGCGAATACTTTTTACAAGACGGTGTCTAAATTAAGAAGTTATTCCCTTTGAAATATAAAACCGATATCATGTTTATGATATTTTTTTATTTACAATTGAAGAGAGAGTTCGATCTTATATCTCAAGTTGGGTAGTATTCACTTTTTGACGTCTGTAAGCTCTAGTAACAACTTAAGTTGTCAATAGTAGATGAGCCGTGAGCCCTTAAGTACCCTGCCCTCTGCGGGATGCCCTGCCGGGGTCTCTATCAATCCCCGAATCGTACACCGAAGGCGGTTCGAAACACCTGGAGGACTTACAGGATACGGACCAGATCCTTATTCCAGCCCCCAACTTTACTCGTAGTACCAATAATTAAGAATATAAAACTATACAAATTTATGGATTGAGGAGCTAAAGTTAAAGTTTGATGTTAAAAGAGACGCTAAAGTAAGGTAGACGAATAAAGTCTTGAAAGGTTAAGTGAACATTGTGTGTACTCATAGTATGTGTGGTATTTTTTGTGCGTATGTGTTTCATGCTAATATTTATTGCCTCTATTGGAATTCTATTGGAATATATATATATATATATATATTTGTATGTGTTTGAGTCTTTGTTTTTCAATGAACCTGCCAGTATTTCCATTATTTAATCTGCATTGCCTTTGATTAAATTGTAGAGAATGCCTTAGGCATTAAGTCTGCTAATGTATGCAAACACATTGAGTATAGTAAATAAACATAAAATACTTCGTGATCATTACTCATATTACATAACAAGAAACGGTTTTTATATAATTAATTTAATTTTTTTTTCGCAGCAGACGCTGGTAGTTATTTATTATTTACGGGGCTTATCCAAGTAAATAATAAGAAATAAATATTTTTAATGTCCGTTAGTTGACTTTTCTTCTATTTCTAAAAACTTTTTAATTAAATTATAATTATTCTTATTATTATTATTAACTGTACTGAGTAACTATACTGAGACCTTAGAACTTATATCTCGAGGTGGGTGGCGCATTTACGTTGTAGATGTCTATGGGCTCCAGTAACCACTTAACATCAGGTGGGCTGTGAGCTCGTCCATCCATCTAAGCAATAAAAAAAAAAAAAAAAAATTAAAAAAAAATTTGTTGCCCTTTTAGGCAGACGAGCATACGGCCCACTTGATGGTGAGTGGTTACCGTCGCCCATGGACTTCAGCAATGCCAGGGGCAGAGCCAAGCCGCTGCCTACACCAAGCCGCGGCCTACATATATATTTGGCATTGTAACGATTTTATTAACGAAATAATTGTGTTACAGGCAACATCTGAGGTGGCATTGATATCTGCGATCAGGGATGCAAGGGAACAGTATGAAAAACGTATGGAAATGAATGCCGGTGCCAAACAGCCGAGTGTACCAGACAACGTGCTTGAAGATCAACACAAGAGAACCGTTCTTATTATTCGTCAATCGTTTGAGAGTAAAAAGAGGATTGGTTCACAAAAGGACGCCAAGGAGCATATCGAAAAGCTGATTACGGTTAGTCTTCAATTTTGAATTAAAATTTGATTATCATCGAGATAACATTCCTATGATCAAACAGTGAAGACATAATTATTACGAGATTTAAAAAAAAAGAACTTCAGAAGCGGACATATTATTATGTAGTTCAGAGAAAGGTTTTTATTGCTTAGATGTATGGACGAGCTCACAGCCCACCTGGTGTTAAGTGGTTACTGGAGCCAATAGACATCTACAACGTAAATGCGCCACCCACCTCGAGATATAAGTTCTAAAATCTCAGTAAAGTTACAACGGCTACCCCACCCTTCGAACCGAAACGCATTACTGCTTCACGGCGGAAATAGGCAGGGTGGTGGTACCTATCCGCGCGGACTCACAAGAGGTCCTACCACCAATAATTACGTAAATTATAATTTTGCGTGTTTGATTTTTATTACACGATGTTATTCCTTCACCGTGGAAGTCAATCGTGAACATTTGTTGAGTACGTATTTCATTAGAAAAATTGGTACCCGCCTGCTGGATTTGAACACCGGTGCATCGCTTCAACACGAATGCACCGGACGTCTTATCTTTTAGGCCCCGACGACTTCTAAATTGTAACGAATTAAAATGTTTTCCACTCTTTTAACGTGTTGACAACTTTTTTGTGACTTTATACATAACGAGCCGTACTCGTCCGCTTCGCTGGGCATTTAAAATTAACATTATTATTTATTGTCATTATTATTAGGGAATCCAAGACTCATATAAATATTTGCCTATCCATTAAGTACATGTATTTTTTACATGGATACCAAGTTTCCAGTCAATCGGATGCATGTTTCAGAAGTTATAACGGAACATCCGTAAAAACCACTAGAGAGTTATATATTAGTATAGATTATATGGTTGTGGAATAGAAGTCGCGTATAGTAAAATTGATTTTAATATTATGACTAGCTGACCCGGCAGTATTCGTAGTGCCTCAATCTAAACTTTTGTATAAAATAAACTTTAAAAAAACAAAAGGAATCCGTCCGACGGAGGACACATCAAAGGAAAAGCAAAATTGTTTGTTTTTGTATAATTTCGAGCACTTTCATATTTATTCACCTTCTAAACCTTCTCTGGACTTCCACGAATAATTCAAGACAAAAATTAGCCAAATCGGTCCAGCCGTTCTCGAGTTTTAGTGAGACTAACGAACAGCAATTCATTTTTATATATATAATATAGATTATTAAGTTGGTGAAACAAATCACGTTTTAACTTGCATGTTAAGGAAAATGCGTTGGCGTGACTAAGAATTTTTTTTTACCGATATACTTAAGAAATATGTATAATGTTTTTTTTTAGGAATTAGAAGCACGCTTGCAGCATTACTTGACATTGAACAAAGCGAAACTTCAGAAAGCCGTGGTTGACGCGAAACAAGCTTACGATGACGCAGTTCAGAAGGTGACTAAGGGAGAGCCTCTCTGTCTGCACCCCTTAGACTTAGATTCACTCCACAACAAGGCGGTGGACGCGGCGGCAGATTTATTCGATAACAACAGAAGAACTCCCGATAAGGAAAGCGACCCTGAAAGGATTTCGTTAATGAAGGTATTTAATATCATTCTATTATTTCCGAATGAATAGTTAGCTTAGAAAAAGTCATATATCTTTTTTACATTTACCTTTATGCGGATTAGAATGAAGCCAGCGAAGATTACATATTAATTCGGCAGCGTATATTTATATTTATTATATAAATGTGGTTTTATTGCTTAGATTTGCGGAACCTTAAACTATATAATAGAGATAAAAACCTCATTTCTCGAGGCTGGTGTTGATGTAGCGAACATGTAGATGGATTTGGTCTACTGGTAAAGACTTCGTACCATCTGAGCCGTGAGCTCAGCACACATTAAAAATAATTAAACAATGCAATTAAGAATGCTCCTTTTAATTTCTAGCATCGCATATAATAGAGATAAAAACCTCATTTCTCGAGGCTGGTGTTGACGTAGTGGATATGTAGATGGATTTGGTCTACTGGTAACGACTTCGTACCATCTGAGCCGTGAGCTCAGCATACATTAAAAACAATTTAACAATACAATTAAGAATGCTCCTTTTAATTTCTAGCATCTCGAAGGTAATATCAAAGATTTGCGATTGAAAAACGATTATAACAATAAAGTCTTCATTAGCGAGGCCCGAAAGGTATATGAGACATTAATGCAGAAGCACGTCTGGATGGGATCGTGTGTCTCTGACGAATTATTGCAGAATTGCCACAGAAATGCATTGAAGAAGGCCATTGGAATCTTGAAATCGCATCGCAACATCCCCACAAACCATAGCGAAGATAAATACATCAGTTCTTTACAAGAGGTTTGGTTTTTTATTCTTACGAGATTTCCTACGTGATTTAATGTGATTTACTTTCATTGCTTAGATACGTGGACGAGCGCATGGCCCACATGGTGTTAAGTAATTGGAGCCCATAGACATTAATAGCGTAAGTGCCGCTGCCGTCGTCGTGGCCTAAAGGATAAGACGTCCGGTGCATTCGTATCGTGTTCGAATCCCGCAGGCGTGTACTAATTTTTCTAATGAAACACGTACTTAACAAATGTTCTCGATTGACTTCCACGGTGAAGGAATAACATCGTGTAATAAAAATTAAACCCGCAAAATTATAATTTATGTAATTATTGGTGGTAGGACCTCTTGTGAGTCCGCACGGGTATCACCACCAAGGTGGGTGGTGGCATTTACGTTGTAGATGTATATGGGCTCCGATAACCACTTAACACCAAGTGGGCTATGAGCTCGTCCACCTACCTATACAATAAAAAAAACCCAGCTTGAGACATGAGTTCTAAGTCTAAGTTTCTACAGTACAACGGCTGCTCCGCCTTTTAAACCGAAGTGCATTACTGCTATGCGGTACAAATAGGCAGGGTGGTGTCACCCGTGCAGTCTCACAAGGCGACTTATCACCAGTTATTTCGTTGTTACTTTTGAGCAGAGAAAAGAAACTAAAACTTTGTATCATATTTACTTTAGCTATTGTGGATTTTCTTCTTTTTCGCGACCACATGTGACTTTCCTCCACAGTGCTCGGTCCTGGATGGCATGGACCGCTTGTTATATATAGACAACCACCAACCACTTTCTGAACCAGATCTGACCATCTGGTCTCAGCGCGCTTGACCTCTATGCGACCCGCAATTATGAGCTTCTCTAATTTATGTCTGGGAGACCGCACATCAGTATCCGAAGAAGCTCATAACACGTTCTTGGGAGATGGCAGAGACCCTTTTTTTATGTTTAGCTCTATTAAGATGGACTCGTTAGTTCTTATGGCAGTCCATGGTATACGGATGCTCCTCCGTCACACCCACATTTTGATGGCATTGATCTTTTTGCTATCGCGGCTTTTCATGCATTTCTATTGCGCTTATTGCGGAGTTTACCATGCACAAATACAATGAAAAACATTTCAATTTTTTATTATAATAATAACTAGCGACCCGCCCTCGCTTCGCTTCGGAAACTGTAATTTATTATTGATTGCTCCACTATTTAATGGATGTTATTATACATATAAACCTTCCTCTTCAATAACTCTATCTATTAAAAAAGAGAGCATCAAAATCCGTTGCGTAGTTTTAAAGATTTAAGCATACATAGGGATATAGGGACAGAAAAGCGTTTTTTTTTATACTATGTAGAGATGGTTATTATAATCTTTATTTAAGTTCCAAATGAATAATGTACCTTTTACGTCTTTGGAATTAAATTCGACTGTGTAGCTTAAACTAGACGCGCTGGTAAATCTGCAGTGACTATATAATTCACATAATTACATTAGTGTATAGAAATTACATACATAATATGTAATTTACAAAAATACATATACAAAATATATAAAAATCAAAATACAGACAAACGAAAGATATCAACTGTCGGGTTTCAATCTATACTAATCTATATATTAATACGTGAAGCAAAAACTTTGTATCCCTTTTTACGAAAATTGCGCGGACGGAGGAGTATGAAATTTTCCACACTTATAGAGAATATAGAGAATAAGTGCACAATGCTAATATTTTTCTTAAAATAATGCATAAAAGATACTTTAAATCAATAAAGAAAACATTACACACACTACATACCGTGTATTTGACGCACACACGCATGTGACGCATGCGTACTATTTATTGTCAAACTTTTGTTCTGACGTCTGTGGTCAAATTTAGAATAGATTAAATATTGTTTGTCTTTGTTAACATTTTTTATAGTATAGTCTTGGCGAAATTTGTGATTAAAGAAGTATAAAATACAATTATAATAGTGTACAAACTTACAATTCCAATTAATTATAGTCGAATTTCGACTTCTGCGGGACCTCTAGTAATATATAAATCTACAGTGGGTTTTAGGGATGTTCCGTTATAACTACTGAACCATGCATCCGATTGACTTGAAACTTGGCATCCATGTAGAAAATACATGTACTTAATGGATAGGCTAATATTTATATGAGTGTTGGACTCCCTAATAATAATGGCAATAAATAATAATTTTAATTTTAAATGCCCAGCGAAGCGGGCGAGTACGGCTAGTATACAATACATGCGTTAATTTTTATTATTCGCAGAGCATCGTAGAAGAATTCCAGAAGTTTCGTTCAGCGAACAACAACGCCAATAAGATTGCGATCCAAGAGGCAGTATACTCTTACAACAATCACATGACTTCAGCCTGGGGACCGCCTTCCAGCTGCTTCCATCCCCAAGACCTAACGAAAATCCACGAGACTAATAAAGCATTGGCCCTGACTGAATTCCATAACAGCAGAAATACGACGGCTGATGATGATGGTGATGACGATGATGACGGTGATGTCAATAAACAAAAACTCGTTGAGGTTCGTCGGTAGTCATAATACAGATTTGCGCTACTGGGTTGAGATTGAAGGTGGGTGGACGAGCTCACAGCCCGCCTGGTGTTAAGTGGCTACTGGAGCCCATAGACATCTACGACGTAAATGCGCCAGCCACCTTGAAATATAAGTTCTAAGGTCTCAAATATAGTTACAACGGCTGCCTCACCCTTCAAACCGAAACGCATTACTGCTTCACGGCAGAAATAGGCGGAGTGGTGATATCTACCCGCGGGACGCACAAGAGGTCCCACCATTTAATTACAATTAATTTAATATATTAATATATTAATTTAATTAATTCAATTAATTAAATATATGCAGTATTTAAAATCTCAACTATTTATTTTTTACTAAATGACCCGGCAGACTTCGTAGTGCCTCAATAGATAAATAAAAGACCTAAACTTTTGTATAGAATAAACTTAAAACAAACAAAAGGAATCCAATCGGGGGACACATCAAAGGAAAAACAAAATTGTTATTTTTAATTATTTCCGAGAATTTTCATATTTATCATATTGAGATAGTGAACGTTTCGATTTTATTGATAACTAGCTGACCCGGCAGACTTCGTAGTGCCTCAATCGATAAATAAAAGACCTAAAGTTTTGTATAAAATAAACTTAAAACAAACAAAATGAATCCGTCCGAAGGAGGACACACCAAAGGAAAAACAAAATTGTTATTTCTATTTAATTCCAAGCATTTTCATATTTATCTACCTTTTAAACCTTCTCTGGATTTCCACAAATAATCCAAGACCAAAATTAGACAAATCGGTCCAGCCGCTTTCGAGTTTTAGCGAGACTAACGAACAGCAATTCATTTTTATATATTTTTTATTATTATTTACGTAGGAAGTGTTTCTTTCCTTTTTAAACTCTAACTAGATGATAACCGAGTTTTTTTTTTTGGTAACGTCTTGACATTACCTCTTGTTGTGTCTTTAAAGCGGTTAGTTGCCCTCAATTAAGAAAAATAGTATTATTATTCGCCAATAGATGTCGGGAAGACTTGATTATTGAAAACACGAATATAACAACATTTTCTGAAAATAAATCGTAGCTAGATCGATTTATCGCCCCCGAAATCCCCTGTGTACTAAATTTTATGAAAATCGTTGGAGCCGTTTCCGAGACTCAGATTATATATATACAAGAATTGCTCGTTTAAAGGTATAAATAAGATAGTTTCTGACGCTATTTTTAAAATCTTTCCACATGCTACTGTGGCGCCACCTTAATTAGCTCCTTTTAGCGGATACTTTTTAATATGCGTGAGTTGGTCCTCCTTAGTTAAACCTTCCATACGCCTAACCAAAATAGTGAATAAAACGATTTTTTTTATAATTCTCTTTCAGCTATTGAACAGACGTTATAGTGAACTGAAAGAAATCAACTCGGCTTCCAACGATATGGCAGTTGCCGATTCATACCGCGAATACTGCAGGTATATGGACGGGAAATGTAAGCCGTCGGTCCTGTCTATATTAATTGTTCCTTGGCTGGTCAAGGTACGCAAGCTTTTTCTTTACTTTCGCACATCTATTCGGCGAGCTTAGTCATACTGATATGTAAATTTAAATAATAATATTGCTTAAAATATTAATTTAATTAGATAATGTGGAAGGATATAGAGGAAGAGGTAGACCTAAGAAGAAATGGATGGATTGTGTGAAAGATGATATGTGTAAAAGGGGAGTGAGCGAAGAAATGGTATATGATAGAAGAGTATGGAAGGAGAAAACATGTTGCGCCAACCCCAGGTGACTGGGAGAAGGGCAGGATAATGATTATTAATTTAATTAGAGATATCAAAATGATTTCAATTTTGTTTTTATATTTATATGACAGGTGAGTGAATATCTAGTTAGATAAATTTATTAAATTTTTAATTTTTTATTGTTAATAAATTCGTTTTAATATTACAAAAAACTCAGTTAACTCTTTCATTGTCCGAAGAATCTCATATACATTTTTTTATAACCCTTGTAGGCAGACGAGCATACGGCCCACCTGATGGTGGTCGTCAATACCTATACTTGAGACCTTAGAACTTATATCTCTAGGTGAGTGGCGAATTTAAGTCGTAGATGTCTATGGGCTCCAGTAACCACTTAACACCAGGTGGGCTGTGAGCTCGTCCAACCATTAAGCAATAAAAAAAACCAGGGACAGAGCCACGCCGCTGCTTAAAAATTAGCTGCTGTACATTTCTCAATAACGATATAAGATTAATATTTGTTAATCTATGACCCGTAGGTGATCAGACGTCTGCCAGATTATCATAAAGAAGGCAAAAACGCAGCATGGGATTACTTCAGAAGCAAGAGACGCAATTACTCCTACCGTTCCGATGACAGTTACAGAACAGACCTCGAATCTGTAAGATATTTTCAAACTTCTACCGGCTTATAGTATTTTCTTGCGGTAACCGTACTCGTCGAACTCGACAAAGAGTTCGACGTGCAACCTAACCTAAGCATCAACCCGCTGAGTTTCTCGCCAGATCTTCTCAGCGGGTCGCGATAATGATCCGGTAGTAGATTCGGAGGCGCTCGGGTAGCTGTTAGCAAATCCCGCCCCTCCAGGCTGAGCCTTTGCTCGCCCACCTGCCCTGGTAAAATTGGAAAAGACCTCCGGGCCACCAGTAATCCTTCAATCCTAAAAAAAATATTATACACTTAATATTTGAGATCACATGCAATGAGCTTTATGTTCGTCTCTATATTTCGTTTGTTTGTCTGTCATCTTAACCCTCAGACACAGACCACTGAATTTCTCGCCGGATCTTCTAAGTGGGTCGTAGTTCCGATCCGGTGGTAGATTCTGCGAAGCACGGCTCTTGCTAGGGTTCGTGTTAGCAACGTCGTCAGGTTTGAGCCCCGTGAGCTCACTTACTAGTTAAGATTACGCTGATATAGCCTCTCAAGGCTCTCAGCTAGGTAGGAAAAAAAAAAGGATTCAATATAAAAAACAATGTGTCATAATACGTATTCGATTTTCAACAGAAACTGGAAGATGGTTTTCATGAGTATTGTCACCCGCTGAACGCACTCACTCGTGAGTTCGGTATATGAGACGATTTGGGAGTGGCATCAACTAAACAAATAAACAATTAAAAAAATAATACGGAAACACCCAACTGATTTTTTGACTACAAGGACAGTGGTAATTGATGTTTGGCCATCATAGAAAAATATTCGGGATATTTGTGATGTATTAGCATATTTATTCGGAAATCTTATTGTGTTTTTTTTTATTATTGAACGTTTTTGAATAAAAACAAAAAGCAAATCACAATGTTTTTAGATTTTATGTTTATAACTGATGCTCGCCTATCCTTAATGTATCAATCAATGTAAAAAAAAACAAATAATTGTAATTGAGAAATAGCAATATTATTTTAAGTGTTAGATTATAATTTTTTGTATTTGAATTTGTATTTTTTTTTATTATTCAATCCGGGCGTCGGCATTTAAATTATGATGTTAATTTATGCCAAGAAAACGACTAGTCGTGATAAAGTACATGTGCTGCCATCTATTGTCTGAAATATACATTAATATTTATTTAATTTCAAAACATTCTGCTAAGTCGTAACTAATTTAAAACAAATAATATGATAATAAGCAGTAATTTGAAGGGTCGGTGGCCCGATTTGAAGGATGGGAAAGTCGCAATACTATACAATTAAGACTTAGACCTCATTTTTAAAATGAACTGCGATATTCACGGTGTGATCTCCATGAGCTTCGGAAACCACTTAACACCAGGTGGAACATGAACATATTTCATCATCATCATTCTCCAGCCCTTCTCCCAGTCACCTGGGGCCGGCACAACATGCTTCTTCCTTCCATACTCCTCTATCATATACCATTTCTTCGCTCACTCCCCCTCTTACAAATATCGTCTTTCATTGAGTTTGGTGGGCACCTAAGAATACTCCCAACCCAAACTTAGCTCATAGGTGTCGTAGAAGGCGACTAAGAGTCAAAGCATGACCAAAGCCTTGGCCCAAAGCCAACAAAAGTATCCCCAAGGAAAGTTAACGTCAGGCTGGTGGCCGATCATAAAATTTTTGCCAAAACTTAGAAGCAACATTATGTTTATGCAATAAATATTTTAGATAATAAATTTTTATGCATTGTTTTTATATTATTGTTTAGAAATATAATAACTAGATAATAATACACTAGATAAATACAACCGAAAAAGCTCTTGCAATTACATACATGCCAACAGTAAAAATATTTTTGTATTTGTATAAGAATTATTTTGTAAAACAAAAACTTGTGAATAAATGATATTATTTTGAAGTTAAGCTTTTTTTTTAAAAGTAATCACTACACAGTATAAAACAAAGTCGCTTTCTCTGTCCCTATATCTGTCTGTCCTTATGTATGCTTAAATCTTTAAAACTACGCAACGGATTTTGATGCGTTTTTTTAAATAGATAGAGTGATTGAAGAGGAAGGTTTATATGTATAATAATATCCATTAAATAGTGGAGAAATCAATAATAAATTACAGTTTCCGAAGCGAAGCGAGAGAGGGTCGTTAGTATACTATAAAATAATGTATTCTATCTTGCTTCGATGGTATTCCTTGGTTATTGGAATCCATAGACATTGCGACGTGAATACTGCCACCTACTTTGAGATTTTAGGTCTAATTCTTGTTACGAGTACACCGGATGCTTGATCTTTTAATCAATGAACGTCGTGGCCTAAAGGATAACAGGCTAGGTTTTTTTATTGCCCTATTAGGCATACGAGCCTACGGCTCACTTGATGGTGAGTGGATACCATCGCCCATGGACTTCAGCAATGCCAAGGGCAGAGCCAAGCCGCTGCCTACTGCTGCTTTCGCATCGAGCGATGTGACCGTGCCGGTGTTTAAATCCGGCAGGCTGGTACCAGTTTTTTCTAAAGAATTACGCATTTGACAAGAGTCCTTAAATTAATTCCACGATGAATTAATAGCATCGTGCAATAAAAATCGAACCCGCAAACATTATAATTTGCGTGATTACTGGTGGTAGGTCGTTTTGTGAGCATCCTACCCTTGCCTGTTTTCTGCCGTGAAGCAGTAATGTGTCTCGCTTAGAAGAGTGAGGTAGCTGTTGTACTGTAAAACTTCTGATATCGTAAGGTTACGTTGTTGATATCTATGGATTCCTGTAATCACTTAAAGTCAGGAGGGGTGTGAGCTCTCCATTCATCTGAGATCACTAAAAACCAGGATGAGGTGAGCCATCCATCTATAAAATATAAGAAAAAAAGTGTACATTAGTTATTATGAGTATTAGACTTTGAATAATATTCGGTTATTAATCTTAGATCCAAGTGTATCGTCCTAGCCTCCCCTCCCTCACCTTATTTTATTTTTCGGAATGAATGTAAATGGCTTAATCCGAAGCCACAATTATTAACACCATCGTCAGACATCATAGGGGCAAATAGGGCGATCGAGCTTAGCAAACGAAAACGAATGACAGTTCTTAGGACGGAGGCACCGCTCTTCAAGAAGGCTGGTTGGTAAGTGTGATGACGTCTACGCGCCTCCATCGGGTAGGCTCTGTCGTAGCACGAAGTTAGCAGAGTTCCGACGATACCGCAATCGTGCTGCCATCTCTCGGGAATCGTGCTGCGTTTAGTTTAGCTACCAAACTAATGACCGTCTCCGACAAGAATATGATAACCAAATGATTAACCCTACAAAATGCGAGCTCCAAAGTTGGGCCGGGTCTAATATCGAACTACTAAGTATCTTTTGATGAAAATTCGCAGGTATCCACGAAGGGAACTTCTAAAATAAAATACCTTTAAAGTTTATATCGTTGAGTCCCGGCTTCGCTGTATCGGCGGCGAGCAAGCGCTGGCGCTCGGAGATAACGCCGGACTACAACTAAACCGACACAGAATAATGTGAACGTGCGCTATTAGTACATTTAAATTGCCTAATAAATCATTTGTTCACTGATTGTAGATTGTATTGTGAGCCTTGTGTGATTACCACCAGCTTGCCTGTTTTGGCCTAGTAGCAATCATGCGTTACGGTATGAAGAGTGGAAAGTGGTGAGTTGTGGAAATCACGTTTTATTATCTCTTTTTTATTTTATTTTTATTGCTTAGATGGTTGGACGAGCTCACAGCCCACCTAAGGAGTAAAGTGGTTACTGGAGCCCATAGACATCTACAACGTAAATGCGCTACCCATCTTGAGATATAAGTTCTAAGATCTCAGTATAGTTACAACGGCTGCCCCACCCTTCAAACCGAAATGCATTACTGCTTCATGGCAGAAATAGGCAGGGTGGTGGTACCTACCCGCGCGGACACACAAGAGGTCCTACCACCAGTTAAGTATCTAGTATATGTTTGGGTAAGTAAAAATAACATTTTGGAAAGGCCCACTAGGTAAAAGGAACGGAGGTAGACCATTGACACGTTGGGAAGATGAGATTATAAGGACAGCCGGTCCAAACTGGAAAAAAGATCGCACAGGACGGAGACAATTGGACATCTTTGGAGGTGGCCTTTACATAATACCGGGTCTCTACATAAAACTACCAAAGTGTTTTAAATTAGTTAAGTGATCATACTTGTTGATAGCTGTTGAAGTTTAGTAGGAAATAAAAGGCTTATCATTATAATTATATATGGTTGGGTAACCACCAAACACGTTGGAGCTGTGGGGCCACCGACCTATCAAGAATTATTAAAAAATTTAAAAACATGGAACATGAGCGAAATATATAGTTTAGAATGTTACATAGAAATTAGGGTTATGGCGATGCTCTAAAATAAATATATTTTTTAATTAAACTTAATATTACTGTAAGTTTTACTTATAGTTGACCCTTTTTTTTAATAACTTAAATATATAATGTAGAGTACAGTATGTAAATAGATGTACGATATATTTACTAATTCCTGCAACAAAACTAATTAAGCTTAGATCATAAAGTTGATTGAAGTGAAAATTAGAACTAGAATACATAGTAAGATAGTAAAAAGATAGTGAAGTCATCGTGGCCTAAAGGATAAGATGTCCAGTGCATTTGTGTTGAGCGATGCACCGGTGTTCGAATCCCAGGCGGATACCAATTTTTCTAATGAAATACGTACTCAACAAATGTTCACGATTGACTTCCACCGTCAAGGAATAACATCGTGTAATAAAAATCAAACCCGCAAAATTATAATTTGCATAATTACTGGTGGAAGGACCTCTTGTGAGTCCGTGCGGGTAGGTACCACCACCCCACCTATTTCCGCCGTGAAGCAGTAATGCGTTTCGGTTCGAAGGGTGGGGTAGCCGTCGTAACTATACTGAGACCTTAGAATCTCAAAATGGGTGGCGCATTTACGTTGTCGATGTCTATGGGCTCCAGTAACCACTTAACACCAGGTGGACTGTGATCTCATCCATCCATTTAAGCAATAAAAAAAAAGGTGCACGAATTAAACATCATCACTGACCGTTCTGTGTGTACGTATTCTGCGCCTTGTACCTACAACGTGTCTAGTGGGAACTTTACCAAAGAGGCGAAGGATTATAAGATCTTAAGTTGTTCGCATTGAAGGTTGTCGAAAGTGTGTATCTGAAATCGAAATAAATCGCATGTTTCTTGTAGGATTTATTGCGTGCCCGTAGAGACAGCTAACCACTTTACCTTTGTCTGTTATGAAGACATGATCGGCTGAGTTAAGGTTAAAATAGCCAACGCAATACAACCGTGAATTCAATCTGATGACTCAAGACACTTTTTTTTTATTGTTTAGATGGGTGGACGAGCTCACAGTCCACGCGGTGTTAAGTGATTACTGGAGCCCATAGACATCTACAACGTAAATGCGCCACCCATCTTGAGATATAAGTTCTAAGGTCTCAAGTACCTTATAGTTATAACGGCTTCCCCCCCCTTCAAACCGGACTAGTCTTTTTTTCTGAAATAACGATATCTCAAAATTAACAATACATTAATTGATGGACCTATAAGTACAATGATTATGTTTGGAAAAAGATACAATAAGAAACATGAGAACGAATAAAAACAAAATGTAAATACTCTCCAGCTCCGTAATTCAATTATTAATCTGTTTTCGTACAATAGAAATGAAACAAAAGAGCGTTAATCTCAATGGAAAGCAGCTCCGAAATATATTATTTGTCTTAATTATTACGTTTCTCAATTTTGTGTATTTGAAAGTTTTATTTTTGTTTTCAGAGCAACATTTGATGCGGGGACAAGCTCACTGTTCAACTGATGCTGAATGGTTACTGGTAACTCATAAATATCAAAACGATTAAGGTAGGTGGCGGTATTTAGGCTGTGAATGTCTGTGGGCTCCGGTAACCACTTAACATCAAGTGGGCCGTGAGCTCACCCCTCCACCTAAGTAATGAAAAAAAATAAAAAACGATGAATGTCGATAACCAACATGAGACATAAGATTAAAATGTCAATTGTATTGAAATTGGATGGTCCACACTTCAAACCCTAATGAGTTGCTGTAAAAATAAGTAGGGTAATAAGTAATACCTATGGGGCGGGCTTACAATATACTCCCCACCCTTAATTACGATAAATAAGTACGTATTATTAGTGAGTTTGATTTTATTTCATGATGCTATAGGAATAAAGCGGGATCATTGTTGAAGTATTTCCACAGGAAAATTTGTATAATGACATCGACTTTGCGATGCTATTAAACTCCGGTAATAGCTACCACTAAGACTCCACAAGAGTCTTTGCCCACTTGGGGCTCTAAAAAAAATAGTTAAATTGAAAATTCGACAGTTTCAATGCGAAATTAAAATAACGGCATATTATCATACCATCTCAATATCATAAGATATTAGGATGTTTTTTTAATTCTTTAAAAACATGTACTAATCTTTTTGCGTTCCCCGGAATCGGGTACAACTAAGTCGGGTACGTCTCAGTGCTACGTAGGCTTGGAATGTGCCGCCATTGTCGTCCTATACGTCTACGCGGACGGTCGCTACGGCGTAGCATTTCTACGCCTTAATAAAAAGTATTACGCGAGTGTGCTGTTTGTTTGGAGACTTGTTTTTTTTTTTTGACTTTACAAGATGATATTTCATGAACCTATGTGAATTACGAGATAATTTATTAATTTATTGAATACGTAAGTACAAAAAGTAAATATTTTTCATAATGGGAATTTTTACCGCTATTTTTTTCTGCTTGTATTTTAAAGCATGCAGTTTAAGAATGTTTATTTATAGAATTAAATAGCCACCATTATAAAAAAAATATTTGTCTATCACAAAGAATTACTAACTATTACTTAGAATAATCGATTTTAATCTGCGTTCAGTTGACACGTGTGGTATTAAATTGTATTCTAAAATGATGGCTTAAATTAAAATAAATGGGTTTATCACATCATATTCGTCAATTAGATGGGTATGGCCTTGGTGTCGGTACAGATAATGATAATATTTAATTAATTATAATATTAATACTTTTTGGTGAAAAGAAAAAGCAAAAGATAATTTAAAACATAAATAAAATGAAATGTTGAGGAACGATTTTTAATTTTACCCGCGATGTTTAGTTTTCGCGCGCAATTTGTATTTAGAATCACTGTATTATTTTTAAAAAAAAGTGTTGCCATACGCACTTTTTTTTATTAATTGTGATGTAGTATTTTTGAATGCAATGAAGCAAAAACCACTCTATTTGTGCAAGTGAATAAAGGACGTGGCGGTACGACCATGACTTAGTCTTTGCTTAAGCGCGCTTAGTTCATACCCAGCCTTATTATGATATTGCCGTAGACCATGGTCATCACAAGAATATCAACATTTAAAATTGGGGATGCAGTCTTATTGAATAAGACAATAGTTGTTAAGTAAATATTAATCTTAACGAAAAATCTTTCGATCTTAGCCTTTGTTTCACAAACTGGGACCGTCATGTTTTTTTTTCTTATTGCCCTTGTAGGCAGACTAACATACGGCCCACCTGATGGTGAGTAATTACTGTCGCCCAAATACTTCAGCAATGCCTTGGGCATAGCCAAGCCGCTGCCCACCGAAAATGTATGTACTATGTAGACATGTGGAATTAGGTACTTTCATTTAGTACTTCCGCGATTATCGCTCGGCGTCAACGTTTTTCAAAGTAGGTGTTGGAGCAGTCAATCCGTATACGAAATAATAATATAAATTACTAGCTGTACCCGTCCGCTTTGCGGGGCATTTAAAATTAATATTTTTATTTCTCACCTAAACAAAGATTCTCATCATTAACGCCCGCAACTGGTGTAGGGAGTCTAACACTCATATAAACATTAGCCTATCCATTAAGTACTACATGTACTTAATTCAGTGGTTATAACGGAACATTCGTAAAAAGCAGAGCTCACAGCCCACCTGGTGTTAAGTGGTTACTGGAGCCCATAGATTCACAACGTAAATGCGCCACCCACCTTGAGTTATAAGTTCTAAGGTTTCAAGTATAGTTACAACGACTGCCCCACCCTTTAAACCGAAACGCATTACTGCTTCACGGCAGAAATAGGTAGGGTGGTGGTACTTACCCGCGCAGACTCACAAGAGGTCTTACCACGTAATTACGCAAATCATAATTTTGCGGGTTTGATTTTTACTACACGATGTTATTCCTTCACCGTGGAATTCAATCGTGAACATTTGTTGAGTACGTATTTCATTAGAAAAATTGGTACCCGCCTGAGATTCGAACACCGGTGCATCGCTCAACGCGAATGCACCGGACGTCTTATCCGTTAGGCCACGACGACTTCGAAATTTTGCATTTTTATAGTATTTAAAAGCTCCGTCTGGTTTTCTATGGCAACGAAAAAATATTCATGGCAATTTAATTGAAATAATTCCTCAATACTTGGCTTATTCTGCTGTGATCGATCAAGTTGAACAGTTCTCGTGTAAGGGTAAACGTGTAGAGAATACACTTTACGACGTGTTATTAACTAAACAAAAACTTCAACGTTAACCCATAAAGCCGCTGAAAGTTTCACACCCCCCGAGATTACAGCTCGAAAGCGCTGGAATTACGTTTGAGCGTGGAAACGTGCCGAATTGAATGAATTCAGAACAATGGTGGTGGAGCTAAAGGAGAAATTAGTATTAAAAAAAAACTGCTCCTCCCGAGCTTCCATTGTTTGTTTTCGTTGCGTATAAAGGTGTTAATACCATGCTTTTTTTTATAATTCAAATTCTTGTTTATATTTGAAAAAGAATTCCAAATAGAAAGATTTTAAAATAGACAAAATATTTTTTAATAAATATAATGTAATAAAAATAATAAAAAGTTTAGTTTTAAAACAGTTTGTTTTAGAAAATTGATTAGAGCTTCTCGAACAGTGGAGCGAGTAGAGTGGTCTATATGTCGCAAAAAAAAATCGGATACCAAATATTTAAAGGTTATTTAGATGTCTTAATTTCTTTATCTCGTAACTATCAAAGTACACGTGAAAACTTAAATGCCACCCTCCACGTTGAGGCATGAGGTCATCACCATCTCAAAATGTATTATTTAACGTCTGCCCCACTCTTGAAACCGGAATCCTGATTTTTTCCGGTAAAAATAGCCAGAATTGTGATTGGAACTTCCCCTGATGGGCCAACAATATGCATAACCACAAGTAATTACGTATATTTTTTAATCGTGGAAGTGCCTGATTTGAATACTAGTATAGTTGCATCGTTCAACACGAGTACACCGGGCGTCTTATTACTTAGGCCACGGTGGGTTCAGTGAAAAAAAAAGTTCTATTCACCTCCTTTTTGATTTCAGATAAATGGTGACACGATGTTCGCTGACGCAGTTATAAGTGTGATTGTTCTTGCTGCATTCGGTAAGTTTAAGTAATAAGTGAAAGTAGTTTTACTTTTGATATTATTGAATTTAAAAGTGTTTTATTCGTGATCGAATTTCCGGATAATATCTGGATGTCTTTCTGGATGCTGGATTTCTAATGTGGAATTTCTAATCGTTATCAGCGTAGTTAAACATAAATTTAATTTTTTAAATATTAACCAAACAGCTTCTCTTTCATTTGATTGTAAGAAATATCGCAATGTAATTAAACATCTTACAAGGTGAACCGATTGTCTGTTGAAAGCTGTGGGAATCCGGTGGATATGAATCGCGAGATCAGGGTTCAGCGTGGACGGCTGTGGGCTGATGATAAATAGTTCTTCAAGGACATCAGAGTACAGTTAAACAGCTACATACCACAAAGGACTGTTTTCGGATTTTTATTTTGTAAAGTGACAGCTGAGCCTTCTTCAAAGTAGTACCCCATAAAGACCAATGTCTCCATTGGGTTGAAATAACCCTTCAAACGGAAACAGTTGAATGCTTCGCGGCTCTAATATGAGGGTTAGTTTAATCGACCCGTGCTGATCAGATAGATAAGAGAAAATTAAATAAGAACACTAGATGAGAATTTTAATAGTACCTTCAGAGATGGAAAGTCTTTAGTAGTCTTGTACTGGTGGTAGGACCTCTTGTGAGTCCGTGCGGGTAGGTACCACAGCCCTGCCTATTTCTGCCGTGAAGCAGTAATGCGTTTCGGTTTGAAGGGTGGGGCAGCCGTTGTAACTATACTGAGACCTTAGAACTTATATCTCAAGGTGGGTGGCGCACTTACGTTGTAGATGTCTATGGGCTCCAGTAACCACTTAACATCAGGTGGGCTGTCTCGTCCACCCATCTAAGCAATAAAAAAAGAAAAAAAAGTCTGTCATAGAGCGATTTCTTTACAAACTTGTTTCTTTTTTGGTTCATTGTGATTCGAACAATTGTTTTGGGCTTTTCCAGAGATCGCTTTGTACATAGAGTGTAAAAGACCTTTCTTAAAACTGAAACTAATACTCATATGAATACCCCGAACAACGGCTCGCGGCCGCGTTCGAATACATGGACGTTTACGAGTCCGTGGCCCGTACTTTCTAAAATCACCGGTAATCAATGGCGCAAAACGCTAGAGAGAAACCATATTCCCTTACGTTAGCATTCTACAATGCTAACGGACTCGCGCGACAACGCGATCAAATTTACGAATTCCTCCGCGACAATCTTGTAGATATTCTGCTAGTGCAGGAGACCTGCCTGAAGCCCTCGCGTCGTGACCCGAAAGTCGCGAATTACGTCATGGTTAGGAATGACAGACTCACCGCCTCCAAAGGCGGGACTGCCATTTACTATAGGCGGGCCCTGCACGTTGTCCCTCTCGATACCCCCTCGCTCTCACATATCGAGGCGTCAGTGTGCCGTATCTCGCTGACGGGACACCGGCCGATCGTCATCGCATCCGTTTATCTCCCCCCGGACAAGCCCCTTCTGAGCAGTGACATCGAGTCACTGTTCGGCATGGGAGACTCCGTCATCCTGGCAGGCGATTTAAATTGCCACCACACTAGGTGGAACTGCCACAGTTCAAACATAAACGGTAGGCGTCTCGACGCGTTTATAGACGACCTTACCTTTGAAGTAGTCGGTCCCCCAACTCCAACATGTTATCCGTATAACATCGCGCTCCGTCCGAGCACTATAGACCTGGCACTGCTGAGGAACGTAACTGCGCTTGCGTTCCATCGAAGCAATGTCAGAGCTCGACTCAGACCACCGACCTGTCGTTATGCAGCTCGGTCGCCCCACAACCCAGTCACAGCTACGAGGACCATGGTGGACTGGAAGAAGCTGGGCAAATGCTTAGCCGATGCCGCTCCACCAATCCTCCCCTGCGGCCCGGATTCAACTCCATCCCCCGAGGACACAGTCGAATCCATAAACATCATCACGGATCACATTTCTTCCGCGATCATAAGATCCTCAAAAGAAGTCGATGTGGAGGATAGCTTCCACCGCATCAGACTGTCCCCCGAACTTAGGAACCTCCTAAGAGTTAGAAACGCGGCAATCCGGGCCTACCATCAACTTCCCACGCACTCAAACCGGATTCGGATGCGTCGTCTACAGCGGGATGTAAAATCTCGCCTAAGCGACGCCCGAAATGAGAATTGGGATAGTTACTTAGAAGGACTCGCGCCCTCTCATCAAGCATACTGGCGACTAGCAAGGACTCTCAAGTCCGAAACTACCGCTACTATGCCTCCTCTCGTACGCCCTTCAGGCCAACCACCGGCTTTCGATGACGATGACAAGGCAGAGTTGCTGGCCGATGCACTGCAAGAGCAGTGCACCACCAGCACTCAATACGCGGACCCCGAACACACCGAGGCAGTCGACAGGGAGGTCGAGCGCAGAGCTTCCCTGCCACCCTCGGACGCGTTACCCCCCATTACCTCTGACGAAGTTAGAGAAGTAATAGACAACCTTCAACCTAAGAAGGCACCCGGCTCCGACGGCATCCGCAACCGCGCGTTAAAACTCTTACCAGTCCAACTGATAACAATGTTGGCTACCATCTTAAATGCCGCTATGACGCACTGCATCTTTCCGGCGGTATGGAAAGAAGCAGACGTTATCGGTATACACAAGCCGGGCAAACCGAATAATGAAACCGCTAGTTACCGACCGATTAGTCTCCTCCCAGCGATAGGCAAAATTTACGAACGGCTCCTTCGGAAACGCCTCTGGGACTTCGTTACCGCGAATAAAATTCTAATAGACGAGCAGTTTGGATTCCGCGCCAAACACTCGTGCGTACAACAAGTGCACCGCCTCACGGAGCACATCTTAATAGGGCTAAATAGGCGTAAACAAATCCCGACCGGCGCCCTCTTCTTCGATGTAGCGAAGGCGTTCGACAAAGTCTGGCACAACGGTTTGATCTACAAACTGTACAACATGGGAGTGCCAGACAGACTCGTGCTCATCATACGAGACTTCTTGTCGAACCGTTCGTTTCGATATCGAGTAGAGGGAACTCGTTCTCGTCCCCGTCATCTGACTGCCGGAGTCCCGCAAGGCTCCGCACTCTCCCCGTTACTATTTAGTTTGTATATCAACGATATACCCCGGTCTCCGGAGACCCATCTAGCGCTCTTCGCCGATGACACGGCTATCTACTACTCGTGTAGGAAGATGTCGTTGCTTCATCGGCGACTCCAGACCGCAGTAACCACCATGGGACAGTGGTTCCGGAAGTGGCGAATAGACATTAACCCCACGAAAAGCACAGCGGTGCTATTCAAAAGGGGTCGCCCTCCGAATACCACTTCGAGCACCCCACTCCCCAATAGGCGCGTAAACACCTCCGCCGTTAGGCCCATCACTCTCTTTGACCAGCCCATACCGTGGGCCCCGAAGGTCAAATACCTAGGCGTCACCCTCGACAGAGGGATGACATTCCGTCCCCACGTAAAAACGGTACGCGATCGCGCCGCGTTTATACTAGGACGACTCTACCCAATGCTTTGTAGACGAAGCAAACTGTCCCTCCGTAATAAGGTAACCCTCTACAAAACTTGCATACGCCCCGTCATGACGTATGCAAGCGTAGTGTTCGCTCACGCGGCCCGCACCAACTTGAAACCCCTTCAGGTTATACAATCCCGATTCTGCAGGATAGCCGTCGGAGCACCATGGTTCCAGAGGAACGTGGACCTCCACGATGACCTGGAGCTCGACCCCGTCAGTAAGTATCTACAGTCGGCATCGCTGCGCCACTTTGAGAAGGCGGCACGACATGAGAACCCTCTTGTCGTAGCCGCCGGAAACTACATACCCGATCCTGTAGACCGTTTGGTAAACCGTCGACGTCGCCCAAAGCACGTCATCACGGATCCTCCTGATCCATTAACGGTGCTTTTAGGCAATACAAGCACCGGTCACCGCCCTCGCCGAACCCGTCGCTTGCGACGAAGGGCTCGACGAGCGAATTAACCCACAGACACAGCCCACTGAGTTTCTCGCCGGATCTTCTCAGTGGGTCGCGCTTCCGATCCGGTGGTAGATTCTGCGAAGCACTGCTCTTGCTAGGGCGGTGTTAGCAATTCTCCGGTTTGAGCCCCGCGAGCTCACCTACACAAGCTAGGGTACGCTGAAGTAGCCTCTCAAGGCTATCAGCATAGGTAGGAAAAAAAAAAAAAAAAAAAATCATATGAATAGAAAACAAGATTTATTTACCAATTCAAACGTAAAACCAATCGATTTTAGTTTGTTCATAGATCGTGGAAGCCACAGGTTAAGACATTTATGAGATGGTCGTGTTTTTAGTTGCGGGATAGTTCGTGAAATAGTAAAAAAAAAACCATTCGTAAAAGAACAATTTTAATCAATCAATACTTTCAAAAATTATCCTTTCAGCAATTTCACTTAATAGTACTACACTATGTTCCAGCTATGACATTCCGGTTTTGATTTTCCGGTATTTATCCCATTATATGTCTGTACGTACATTTATCGCAATTTCCACTCATTAAAGCGTCACGTGCGCATTATATTAGGCTCCGACGAGAGTTCAAACATGCATAATTCCTTTATATCGCAACCCACACGCCGGCAACACAAATTCATTCATCAATTCTGATTTATAGCTCGGACGGGGTTTGATCACCTACAAACACCTGTGCTCAGGTGATATACCTATACATGCAAACAAAATTGAACTCTAAGTCTATTGTATAAGGGTGACAATGACAGCAGAAACGTTTATAAATGTGTGTCACAGCAAATCAGTTATTAAGATTGGCGACAAAAGCTCAATTTTCGCTAACTCTCGTGTTAAATAGGTACGCATGAAGCCTTTGCAATTGGATTAACGGTGAATCAATAATTTAATTAAGATTTTTTTTTAAACTGTTTTCTATTATACGGATTTGATTAATAAATAATGCATATTTCATAATATAAAAATATTAGAGGTGATTTTTGACACGAAAACTATAAACAGTTTTGTAATGAAGATTTCGATCATACATAGGTATGTATGCCCCAAGGTGTGTGGCGACATTAATGTAGAAATATCTGTGTGATTAGTGTGAGTTTTTTAACGTTCTCGATAGCGTAAAAGTTAACTCAAATTTGTATCCAGTTGGAACAGCGCCCCTAGCGGCAAACGTAGGCAAACGTTCCGTCTTCACACAAATTTGAGTTAACTTTTACGTTATCGAGAACGTTAAAGAACACGCACTAAGCACATTGTAGTTTCTAGTAGACGCTTAGCACTTGATGGACCGGGAGATAGATATTTCAATCGACTAAGTAATAAAAAAACACGCAATTTATTTTAAATCTGAAGAGTCGCGAGGTCAACGACCTTAATAGATTTCAAGCTACATTGAGTTTTCGCGAATAATAAACTTACTAAAATACGTATTTATGCTCAGCTTAAATAATTATTATTTTCCGTTCACGTCAGTAAGGGTAAGAGAGGGTATTTGATTTCACAAATTGAAAAAGTTTATTCATCAAAACTTACCTCTATTTTAGTAAACAGAGCTTAAGTTAATATAAATAACATACCTGTAAATGTAAATAGCATAGAGAGGGAAGAGGTCGACCGAAGAAGACATGAATGGAGTGTGTGAATGACGATATGAGAGAGAGAGAGGAGTGAGTTGAGATGACGGCTGATAGAAGAGAATGTAAGAGAAAAAATTGATGTGCCGACCCCACCTAGTGTTATAAGGTAGACAAAAAGAAAAAGAACATACCTCGATGGTGTTTCTATATAAACACGGATAACCTAAGATAATGTTATAATAATTAATCTACATTAAAATGTATTTTTCATTAGATCGTCGGTTCGTTTGGTAAATGGACTTCCCTCCACTGTGATTGCTAGTACAGGGTCTTACCTCAAGGATGTTTCTGCCAAATTGGACCGATGAGCTGGGGAAAATCGCTGGGTCAAGGTGGATTCAGATTGTTCCTTCCACATAATATTATTATATTAGTACCAAGATTGGGCCGACGACCTATTGAGGTTCACGGGGATCCGCTGGATGCAGGCAGCGCAGGACCAGTCTTTGTGGCGAGGCCTGGGGGAGGCCTATGTCCAGCAGTGGACGTCCATGGGCTGATAGGATAGGATAGTACCGAGATTGATGTCGATACCTCCTTTAACAAATATTTATTGCACTTATTAAAATATGTAATGTAATATTGTGTACTTGACAATTTAGAGTAAATCAAATTTATAAATAAATATCTAATAAAATAGGAATTTTATAATTGAAGGCACAATAATTATTTTCATCTCTTTAATATGAGAATTTCTGATGCATTAAATTCGCGGTTTAATTGAAATTCATAATTCCAATCTCTCTGATAGTCCAACGTAACTTGATCCCTCTTGATTGATAGCACCGTCAAATTAAGGACTGCATTAATAAAATTAAACCATGTTTTAATGATTTGATAATATAAATTAAAGTTGGTTTATTTTCGATTAATAACAAGGATCCAGTAGATTTCAATTACAATTATAAAGCCTATTTCTGTTGTTAGGCTCTTACATTGTTGATGTCTATAGGCTCAGTGGTGCAGTTGTTAGCGCCCCAGACTTTTGTGGCGGGAATCATGAGTTCGATTTCCATATCGGATAAACATTGAAGTCGTCTTGGCTTAAAGGATAAAACGCCCGGTGCATTTGTAGTAGTACACAGTACGCGTAGTACAAGTGGTCAGGGTAATAGTCCCTACAGGACACGTGTTTTATAGACTAGAGGGTTCGGCGATAGATCCTGCGAAACGCTGCTATTTCTAGGGCAGAATTTAGCAACTACTCTAAAGTTGAGCCCTGTGAGTTCGGATACCAAGCAAGCTGAAGCCAGAAAGAGGGCTAAAAAGTTGACCTATCTATAGGTTCCGGTAACCACTGTTATATGATATTTTTATGTCTTACATATCTCTGTGACTGTGAAGTCACCTGTTACGCGGCGTTTAACACTAAGCATATCATAACGCATAACATGCAAGTCACGCAAAGAGCCATGGAAAGGGCTATGTTAGGCGCTTATCTACGGGATAGAATGCGCAATACCGAAATCCGCAGAAGAACTGGTTTGTCTGACATAGCCAAAGTGATTGCTAGGAAAAAGTGGAAGTGGGCCGGCCACGTATGCCGTCGCACTGACAATCGGTGGGGCACAAAAGTACTGGAGTGGAGACCTCGTACTGGACGTCGTAACGTGGGCAGACAGCCAACGAGGTGGACCAATGACCTGGTCAAAGTGGTTGGTAGAGACTGGATGAGAAAGGCAAGAGACCGAAGAGAATGGGGTGCATTCGAAGAGACACTCAGCATTGGGTGGACACGGGTTGAAGAAGAGAAGGATACCATAACGGATCAAATGACCCATTTTGAACTTTTGCATTGAAAATACACGTATCATTTTATTGCTTTTGCACATTTGACTTCACGAATTTTTCTTACAAATTAATCTACAGTTATTATATTATACTCTTGCTTGTTTTGTTATGTTTATTTTGAGCGATACTTGTCGTATAGCGTTATCTACCCGCTATGGTAGAAATAGGTATCAGTAAGTGTTGGTATGATCAGTGTTAAATAAGATGGCTTAATCAATCGTATTTTAAAACTAGTTTCAGATCTAAATTCAGTTATCGAGAAACCATTCAGGTACGCAGATGCAATGAAACACACACAGAATGATTGATCACCATCACGTGTCAACATGAATTAACTATGCTCGCATCTCTTTCGCGCAGCCGATATTGTTTGAATAGTTGTCTCATTCATACATCCAGCATCGCTGATGCGCGGCTCAGCTTAAACTGGTTGATGCAGCCACACTTTTTAATTACATGCCTCATGTCGTGCGTTGCAATTTCATAAAGGATTTTCGTTTTGTTTGCTTTGAGTTTTGTTCGGATTAAAATTAATTTTGTACTGTTATTGAGATACCTAACATGTGCAATTTATAAGGATTTGTTTACGAGCCCACTCGAAGAGGCTTCTAAATAATTTTATGAGGTCTTTCCAACTTAATTTTTATATAAAGTTCGATTCCCGCGAGTCTGAATTCAGTTCAGTCTTTAACTTCAAAAGTTGCTTTAATTTTTTTTAACGATTATTACGATATACTCGTATGTATTTGAATAGAGAGTGAGCTATTAAAAAAACAATCAAGGAAAAGTTGGAAATACCCCAAGATTTTCTTAACGAATTAAGGAAGCGACGTTACCCACAAAAGTATGTCTCTGACGTTTCTGTCCACTTCAATCCCTATTGGGGCGAGGATATAACACACACAGTTCAATTAATACGTCTACATGAGATCAGTTATCGGGGAAGGGGGCGTGGAGGGTGGGGAGGGGGGTAACGCATTAATCGCTCCGCTTCATTTCCATCATGGCGGCCTCACGTCCAGACCCTGTAATGTGAATCGATTGCAATGCAGTGACACCCCTAACTTATTATAATGCAATATGCCTGTGATTTAAGCCAAGTTGCGGCTTTCATGCAATTTTTGGATTTTTAGATGAAACCATTTTTTGAAGGCTTTTACGAGTCCTAATGATCTATACTAATAATATTATAAAGCTGAAGAGTTTGTTTGTTTGAATGCGCTAATCTCAGGAACTACTGGTCCGATTTGAAAAATTATTTCAGTCTTAGATAGCCCATTTATCGAGGAACTCGCTATATAACATCACGCTAAGATGAATACAAGTGGAGCACCAATAAAGAATGTTTCAAAATCGGGCTTATTTTTACCTTTCGAGAGCTTCCGCTGCGTGCGCTGCAGAAACGCTTAAAGTTTCGCTAAAATAATATATTACAGTATTGTTCCCCTTTAAAAGATCTAAAAAAAAATCCGTGACAGCATATGTCTGTATGTTAAGGCTGGCTCACTATAATGTTTTTTATGCTAACCAAATTTGTTCTAAAAAAAACATTATTTGTGAACTATTCCACGCGGACGAAGCCGCGGGCAAGAGCTAGTAAGTTATATTTAGCGCGAAGTTGTCATACGTTCCAAGCTGAAGTGTGTGATAGCCATTACATAGTATAATAAAGTATTTCGACCTCATACCTCAAGGCAGCGCTGCCAATGGGCTCCTGTTACCACTTCACGTGACGTATCGAGTGGTGTAACTACTAGCGTTTCGAATCCCGGAGGCAAGTATCCATTTTTCTAATACAATAAATACGCACTTACACATTGGCTTCGAACTATTTCATCGCTGAATGAATAAAATCGTATTGTAACATTCAAAGCCGTATTCTAATTTGCTATTCTAATTCGCGGGAAGGTGTCACCATCCTGCCTAATCAGTCATGCGTTCCGATCCGAAGAGTTGGGACAACCAATTTGTTATTAGTTTTAGGTCTTTTTGGTCATGGTACCCCAATTCCAAAGAATGCCCTTAAAACCTTCCTAAGTTATTGCGATTCTTGGGGCCGTTATTTCTGCCGATGATCAGTATCAAAGTGATTTGGAAGGTAAAGGCAGATTGATTTTTTAAATTTTGTATTCTTATAAAATACCTCGGTCCTGGATAAAGAGATATGCTTAACAAAGCACTAACTAGTTTGGCCTCATATGAAATATTGGAGTCAGCTGTCGGTAGAGATTCTATTATAAATTACAGCTACATTCATTTGACTCCTTACAGAAGAGAACCATTCGGATTGTGCCTTACGCATTCTTTAAAACCTCCCGACCTACAGAAGGACTTGTGTTCTCTTTGTGTTTAATACCGTATGACCCATAGGAATTATTTTAGATGGTCTCGTCGTCTCTTTTTTACCATTACACTGCGCAGCACCGGGGTTTTTTTGTTTTTGTTTATTCCTGCCTCCTATCAGCTTATGATAGCCTTGAGAGACTATGTCAGCATAACCTAACAAGTAGGTGAGCTCACGGGGCTCAAACCTGACGCCGTTGCTAGCACTAACTATAGGAAAAGCAGTGCTTCCAATCGGACCCGATCGGAAATGCGTCTTACTGAGGTGACCCGGTGAGAAACTCAGTGTGCTGTGTCTGTGGAGTAACCGGGAAAAAGTAACTAAGATAACTACATGCAATTTGCTTTCATGCAAAGTTTGTTTCCAGGTTTTTTTTTTTTTTTTTTTTTTTTTTTTTTTTTTTTTTTTTTTTTTTTTTTTTTTTTTGTTCCCGAGGGACCTGGGCGGGCCCCCCGGCGCGCACTCTGCGTGGCCGGGGGCTCCGTCTGTGGGGGAGTTTTGCTGGACTTCCACCGGGCGCGTCCGTAGGTGGCGGATAACGGGATCCTCTGGGAACAGTCCCACTCCCAGGGGTATCGTCCGGTCTTTTTCGTTGCAAGGATTTCTAGGTGTTAGGTAGGTAGGCTAGGTGTAGGAGTAGGTTAGCCTAGTTAGGCTTTGCAACGAAAGAGATCGGATGACGCGGACCAAAACCAGCAGGGGGAGTTGCGGGCTCTCCACGCCCTTCACTCGCTGAAGGGTGTTCCTCCTGGAGACGCTCGGGCTCCCTCTCTTGTCCCCTTTCTTCCCCCTTTTTTGTTTTTCTTCGGGTCACGTCCGACCTGTTTCGGACGTAACCCATGGGTGGTGGTGGGCCACTTTTGGCCTGCCCTTCGATGGAGAAGTGAGCCGGCGTTGCTTACGCATCTTCCGGCCGCTGGTCGCCATGTCCCCGGCTTCGGCTACAGGGGCACGCCCTCCAGAGGGGGGTACCGGTATACCGGCGTGGCTTCGTCGTTGTTGCTCTTTTGAGCGTCGGGCGGTGGTCTGTCGTGTTGCTCGTTGCACTCGGCAGGCCGCCGGCCAACCCGTAATCCTCACCGCGTGGGGGACGGGGGCCGCTGCCGCGAGGCACGGGGCCGCGAGGACGTAAACCTCTTTAAAAAATGCCCCAATCCTAAGCTCTGGTGCCCGGCGATGGGATGAATGGCTGGAGGGAGTCCAGTCCCAAGGGTACCAACCAGACCCCAGGGGACCGACCCCTGGTTAATCAAAAAGGAAATATGAAAATCATGACATCTGTGCGAAAAGTATTACCCCAGGAGGGTACCTCCCGCTCCGCGGGGGGAGAATCCCTCCGTGCGGTCGAGCAATCGGCCGCACGCTGCCCCACCGTTTCTGGGGGGGGCACACACTGTCACGCAGAAGGGGGCGACAACACGGGTCGCGTAAGGGACAGAGTCCCAACCGTAGTCATAGAGCGCTGCGAGAGCTTAATCTCGCTGTACTCGGCGCGGAGCTCCGTAAGGGGCGACGCGTCTAGTGGGCGGGAGACGCCAGCGCTGTTTGCCGAATGCGATCGGCAGCGGACTCGGCGGAAGCGGAAGTCGGCTCGTCGGCCGGCGTCCTCCGCTCCGTCCGATTCATCGGAAGGAGAGCCTGCCAGCGCCAAATACATGGCGTTGGCGGAAGGGCCGGCGGCTGCTGCGGCGTCGCCCGCCGCAGGAATTGACTTAAACAAGCCATCGTCTTGCGGACTGGACGCTGCCTCTTCGGCGCAGTCTAGGGCCGCCTGCCGTGAGGCAAAAAATAATAGAAAAATAGAAGAGATCGAGCGGCTACAGCGATCCCTAAAGCTGGTGGGTCCCTCTGACCCCCTCCGATCATGTAAAATAGCCGGAAAAATTGTTGAGACCATTGCGGCCAAGTCGACTGCAGGCCTCAAGGGCTCAGAAGTGTCGGCCATGAAATCTGCGGCCGCCACACTTGAGGAAAGGCTGCAGGACGTCGTGGACCGCACCACGACGACGGAGACGGCGGGCTTGCGGCAGGAAGTGGCTCTGCTGCACACTCGCCTCGAGCAAGTGTCGGCCGAGAATGGCCTGCTTCGGGCGGAGAACGGTCAGCTCCGCGTCGACATGGCCGAGCTGCGAACAATGGTTGCCGATCTCATCGAGCGGCAACGCGGCTCCGCCCCTGTCCCTCCTCCGCCCGAAGCAGAAGGCCTCACTGAGGTCGAGGAGCTGAGGCGGCAGCTCCTTATACAGGAGGCGCGCAGCTCCAAAGTGGAGCGGGCGAGACCGCCCCTCGCCCATGAGGTGAAAGGCAGCGCGCCTGTGCCCGCACCTCGTAGAACAGTGGCCGCGAAAACTTATAGCGGCCCCAAACAGACAGCCACACCTGCGAGGATTCCCGCCGCGACTGTCTCGCGGTCAGCAGCTTCGGGGGCAACAAGATCTGCCCCCCCAAAGAAACCGGCATCCGCTCCTGCTCCGCCCCAGCCTGCGAAGGCAGGGCCCGGCAGGAGCCGGACAAAGAAGAAGGGAGGCGTCAACGCCGCCAAACCGGCACCGACTCCCCAGCCCCGCCCGCTGCCCCCGGCCCCGGCCAATATGGAAGAGGCCTGGACAACGGTGGTGCGGCGCGGGCCCAAAAAGGTGGCGGCGCCTCTTGCGCCGCGCCCCAAGCCCGCCCCTGCGGCCGTCGCTCCCCGTCAAGAGGGTCGAGCGGAGCCGAGGGGCCGAAACGGACGAAGGAGGCCGCGCGCCCCGCGGTCGGCTGCAGTGGTAGTGGAGCTGCTGCCGGCCGGCAAAGAAAAGGGCATCACCTACCACGAGGTGATGACCCAGGCGCGCGGCGGCGTGAATGTGGACGCCCTCGGCGTGGAGGGGGGCATCAAGGTCCGGCAGACGGCCAACGGGGCCCGTCTAATAGAGTGCCCCGGCCCGAACACCAACGCCGCGGCCGAAAAATTGGCGGCCCGGCTGAGGGAGATCCTGCCGGACCCCGAGGTGGTGCGCATCGTGCGGCCCGTGAAGATGGGTGAAGTCAAAATCACGGGCCTCGACGAGTGCGCCACGAAGGAGGAGGTCGCCGCGGCCATCGCGTCGCAGGGCAACTGCGCCCTCGCCGACGTCAAAGTCGGGGAGCTCCGGGAAACATATTCCGGTACCCGGACGGCGTGGGCGCGTTGCCCGGTAGCAACGGCGAACCTCCTGGCCACCCCTCCACAGGGGCGGCCTTCCGACAGCCCAGGAAGGCTGCGCGTGGGCTGGGTAGTGGCCCACGTGCAGCTGCAGGATGCCAGGCCGTGGCGCTGTCTTCGGTGCTTCGGCACCGGCCACGGCCTCGCCAAGTGCCCCTCGACCGTGGACCGCAGCGGCTTGTGTTTCCGCTGCGGCCAACCGGGGCACAAGGCAGCCTCCTGCACCACAGCCGCGCCGCACTGCGTCTTGTGCGACGCGGCCAAAAGGAAGGCCGACCACCGGGCCGGGGGCCCGGCGTGTAAATCCGCCCCCTCCTCTACAAAAACGAGGAGGGGCGGAAAGAAAAAGAAGCCGGCTGCAAAAAGGGCAGCCGGTGAGTCAGCTCCCGCCGCGGCACCAGAGCAGCCGCAAGGCGGGACAGACGAGGGAGCGATGGACGTAGCCCCGTAATGGGTTGCGTCCATCGCTTCCTTCAAAGTAATTTGAACCACTCCGCCAGGGCACAGGATCTCCTCGTCCACACCA
The DNA here is from genome assembly GCF_030269925.1 of Bombyx mori. NCBI lineage: Eukaryota > Metazoa > Arthropoda > Insecta > Lepidoptera > Bombycidae > Bombyx > Bombyx mori. The sequence continues at coordinate 16,148,999 of NC_085111.1, forward strand.
TGGCGGAGTGGTCAATCGACGTCGCTGTCGCCGCGGAGCCGTACTTCGTCCCCACCGACCAGGACTGCTGGATGGGGGACGTCGACGGCTCCGTGGCCATTGTGTTGAGACAGTCCGCGGCGTTACCCCCCTTGGAAATGGTGGCCAGGGGACCCGGGTACGTCGCGGCTAGGATCGACGGGACCGTCGTGATCGGGGCGTACTTCTCTCCGAACAGGAGCCTCGCCGAGTTCGAGCGGTTTCTGGGCGGGCTCGAGGCGCTTTTACACCGCCTCGGGTCCCGCCCTGTCATCGTCGCGGGGGACTTCAATGCCAAGTGCACGGCTTGGGGTTCCCCCCGCACGGATGCGAGAGGCGAGGCCCTTTCGGAGTGGGCGATCGCGACCGGCCTCTGTCTCCTAAACAGAGGCACGGTCGCGACTTGCGTGCGGTGGAACGGGCAATCTCACGTGGACGTGACGTTCGCGTCCCCGTCCGCCGTGCGCCGCACCCGCGGCTGGCGCGTACTCGAGGGGGCGGAGACGCTCTCGGACCACAGATACGTCCGATTCGAGCTCTCCGCCTCCTCCTTGTCGTCGTCGTCAGCCGCGGGCGCCCGCGGTGAGGAGGAGCTCCCGCAAGGTGCGCCCCGTTCGTTCCCCAGGTGGGCCTTGAAACGAATGAACAAGGAGTTGCTGATGGAGGCGGCCGCTGTTGCTGCGTGGGCGCCAAAACCCGCGCGGCTCGCGGACGTGGATGCGGAGGTCGACTGGTTCCGGGGCACCATGGCAAACATTTGTGATGCCGCCATGCCCCGGGTCGGCCCCCGAGCACCACGTGGGGGTGCGTTCTGGTGGTCGCCCGAGATCGCGAGACTCCGTGAGGAGTGCGTGAGGGCGCGCCGCCGGAGCGCACGCCACTGCCGCCGCCGTCGTCGCGACGCTACGTTCGCGGAGACGGCGGCCCGGCTGCACGCTGACTGTCGTCAAAAGCAGACGGCGCTGCAGCTGGCCATCGGCGAGGCCAAGAAGCAGAGCATGAAGACTCTCCTGGAGTCGCTCGACGAAGATCCCTGGGGGCGCCCATACAAGATGGTTCGCAGGAAACTGCAACCGTGGGCGCTCCCGGTGACCGAGCGGCTCCAGCCTCGGCAGCTGCGGGAAATTGTTGCGGCACTCTTCCCGCCGGCAGCGGGGGGGGACTTTGAGCCTCCCCAGATGGACGCCACGTGGGGCACGCCTCCGCGTCGCCCCAGCGTTCCCGCTGCCGAGGAGCCCCCTCCCCCTATCACGGGGGCGGAGATCCATGCGGCCGTGTCCAGAATGAGAGCGAAGGACGCGGCCCCCGGCCCTGACGGCGTTCACGGCCGGGTCTGGAGCTTGGCCTTCGAGGCCCTAGGGGACCGGCTCGGGGGGCTTTTCGAAGCGTGCCTCGAGTCGGGACGGTTCCCGTCGAAATGGAAGACGGGCAGACTGGTCCTTCTGCGGAAGGACGGGCGCCCCGCGGACTCACCCGCGGGCTATCGCCCCATCGTGTTGCTGGACGAAGCGGGCAAGATGCTCGAGAGGATCGTCGCGGCCCGCATCGTCCGGCACCTGACCGAGACGGGTCCCGATCTTTCGGCGGAGCAATACGGCTTCAGAGAGGGCCGCTCGACTATCGACGCAATTCTGCGCGTGCGGGCCCTCTCCGATGAAGCCGTATCCCGGGGCGGGGTGGCGATGGCGTTATCCTTAGATGTAAGGAACGCCTTCAACACTCTGCCCTGGTCGGTGATCGCGGGGGCGCTGGAGTATCACGGCGTCCCCGCATACCTCCGCCGACTGATCGGCTCCTATCTCGAGGGCAGGTCGATCCAGTGCATCGGACACGGTGGGGTGATGTACCGCTTCCCCGTCGAGCGCGGTGTTCCGCAGGGGTCCGTCCTGGGCCCCCTGCTGTGGAACATCGGCTACGACTGGGTCCTGCGGGGCGTCATTCGGGGACCCCTCCCCGGGCTGAGCGTAATCTGTTACGCCGACGACACGTTGATCGTGGCTCCGGGGAGGGACTACCGGGAGTCTGCCCGTCTGGCGTGCGCAGGCGTGGCACACGTCGTCACTAGGATCCGACGGTTGGGGCTCGAGGTGGCGCTCGACAAAACCCAGGCCCTGTTATTTCACGGGCCGGGACGAGCGCCGCCTGTGGGTGCCCACCTCGTGATCGGAGGCGTCCGCGTCGGGGTCGGGGTGACCGGTCTTCGGTACCTCGGCCTTGAACTGGATGGTCGGTGGAACTTCCGCGCTCACTTTGCGAAGTTGGGCCCTCGACTGATGGCGACGGCCGGCTCTTTGAGCCGGCTGCTTCCAAACGTCGGGGGTCCCGATCAGGTGGCGCGCCGCCTCTACATGGGGGTGGTGCGGTCGATGGCACTATACGGCGCGCCCGTATGGTGCCACGCCCTGACCCGCCAGAATGTCGCCGCGCTGCGACGTCCGCAGCGCGCGATCGCGGTCAGGGCGATCCGAGGATACCGCACCGTCTCCTTCGAGGCGGCGTGCTTGCTCGCCGGGGCGCCACCCTGGGACCTGGAGGCGGAGGCGCTCGCTGCCGATTACCGGTGGCGTAGCGACCTCCGCTCTAGGGGGGAAGGGCGCCCCGGCGAAGGAGTAGTTCGAGCGCGGAGGCTCCAATCTCGGCGGTCCGTGCTGGAGGCGTGGTCTCGCCGCTTGGCGGACCCGTCGGCCGGCCTCCGAACCGTCGAGGCGGTCCGCCCGGTTCTCGCGGACTGGGTGGGCCGCGACCGCGGATGCCTCACCTTCCGGCTAACGCAGATGCTTACCGGCCATGGTTGTTTCGGCCGGTACTTGCACAAGATAGCCGGAAGGGAACCGACGGCGCAGTGCCACCACTGCGCGGACCGCGACGAGGAAGACACAGCGGAACACACGCTGGCGCGTTGCTCTGGATTCGACGAGCAACGCGCCGCCCTCGTCGCGGTCATTGGAGAGGACCTCTCGCTGCCGCGCGTCGTGGCTACGATGCTCGGCAGCGACGCGTCCTGGAAGGCGATGCTCGACTTCTGCGAGTCCACCATATCGCAGAAGGAGGCGGCGGAGCGAGAGAGGGAGAGCTCTTCCCTTTCCGCACCGATCCGTCGCCGTCGAGCCGGGGGCCGGAGGCGGGAATACGCCCGTACGTCCCGGCCCCTGTAGGTGGCGGCCTCTCCCCGGTGAAGGTCAAGGGGCGACCTGAGGGGGTGAGGCCGCGCGGCGCGCTACCAGCACTCTAGCGCGCTGCCGTGGAGTGATTAGAGCGACCGGTCGACGGTGTATCGCGTCCCGACCCGGCAGGCTGGTTCTGGTCCAGCGGGGTATTCCGGGACACCAGCGGCACCGTCTGGGCGGCCCGACGGGCTGCCGTACCGAGACGGCCGACGTTTCAGAGCCTTCGATTCGCCTCGAAGGCTCCGTCGGCTGGGCGTCCTTGGGGTGAGCCGCGCCGTCTGGTTGTAGTGTTGACCGCGGTAGCCCCCCTACCTCATCCGGGTTCTGACCTCGGAGGGGATCGGACGTCGGGTGTAAGAGTGCAGAGGAGTCGTTTAGTGGGTGGGCTCTAAAATCCTTGGGCCCGCGGTCTGCTCACAACACCATGCAGATCGTTGAGTCTCACATACCCCGCGCGCCCCTTTTGCGCGGGGACCTCGTAGGAGGTTCGGCCCTCTACCCGAAAAAAAAAAAAAAAAAAAAAAAAAAAAAAAAAAAGGTTTTTTTTTTGTTACATCCGTTTCTAGAATGAATTTCCTTTGATGGTGTTTTCCGAGCGCTGCGTCATGTCCTTCTTCAAACGAGGTTTGAGGAGTGTCGTTAACGCTAGAATGAATATTGGCTTTGCCCCTGCATTGCTGACGTATGAGTGAGGGTATGCCCACCGCTTTGTTAGCCGTACGCTCATTTGTATAAAAAGGCAATAACATAAAAATATCTCTAAAAATTACAAGCTGCGTAACGGCATAACCAACTAAAAGTCATAGTAAGAACACGCAGTAGATCGGGCCATCATATTATCTTGTGAATCCCGGGCTTAGAATGGACCACTAAATATCCTGACTTCAAATAAGTTTCAACTAACTGAAGTTATAAGTTTAATTCTTTTTTCAAGCCAACTGCTATATGGTATTCTATAAATTTCATTAAACTGTGACGTAAACGTTCATTAATCACGACGGTGGCCGGTGAGAGCTGTCACGTCGGGTCACCCACGTCGTACGTTGGCCGCTGTCAGGAATCGAATGACGTTTGATTTATCACCACCATCAGCGTTTCACTGGCCACGCAGCAAACGTCATTATAAAAAATAATAATTGGAACCGATGGCTAAATAAACAGTCAGGCGATTATAAATAAATTTGTTTACATTACGCAAACTTGATATGTACTTACCATTGTTTTTCGTTCGGCTTGCATCGATCGCGTTCAAAAACAAAAAATAAATTTAAAACAAAAAATAATTGGTTTATGCTTAGCGTATGTTTGAAAATATGAAATAAATTTTAAAAAGATGAAAAAAGCATATGGTGAGCTTAACCTGGATATGGTGTTCCAGCAGACCACTAAAGTTATAGTGAAACAAAATGCACTAAAGTGCTCTAAAGAGAACCCACAACAATTAAAAATAAACTTAAGATTTATAAACCTTTATAACGTAATATGTTTTATAATTTTAAATAATTATGAAGTATGTTGCTAAATTAATTAATAAATACAATGCCATATAAAACAAGACATATGACTACATATGGATATCCATATACGATAAACCTATAAACAAAACAATTCTTTTGACGATAATCCTTGCAATAAATAGAACCTATTTTAATAATCACGAAAACCGATTAAAAAATATGGACGCTTAAATTTTATGCTAGACAAAGACAACGCTACATTGAATAGAGACGGCGAATAGATGCATCTGGAAAACATTAACCAAATTTAATATTTACCTATTTCTTTGAAATTCCATTCAAAAGTATCATTTTCGAGTCTTTATTGTCTAAATTAAAATCTAACCGGGTTTTAGGAGTTATGGATCAGCGTCGGATTAATTATGTATTCGCGGTGTTCGTGCCGAGACTGCCAACAAGGGGCTTTGTTCGCATCTGTGTCAACTGCACCATCCGATATGGCAATTCTTCGGCTTAAGGCTCGCTAAGTCTTAGATTAGTTGTTGACTGACTAATGAATAATTAACGATATTATGTAACTTGAGTTATGGAAGGAGAGAACATGCTGCGCCGACCCCAGGTGACTGGGAGAAGGGCAGGGAATGATGATGATGATGATTATGTAACTTAGCGTAACAGGGTGAGGGTTTTATTTATTGCTTACTTGGGTGAACGAGCTGACAGCCCACCTGGTGTTAAGTGCTCACTGAAGCCCATAGACATCTACAACATAAATGCGCCACCCACCTTAAGATATAAGTTCTAAGGTCTCAGTATAGTTACAACGGCTGCGCCACCCTTCAGACCGAAACGCATTTCTGCTTCACGGCAGAAATAGGCGGGGTGGTGGTTGGTACCTACCCGTGCGGACTCTCAAGAGGTCCTACCACCAGTAAATTGAAACGCGATATTTCAATGACGCACATAACATATTAGTATCATTGTCTTGTCACCTGTCCCCGTATAGCTGGAATAGCCCCTTTGGCTACCAACGAATAGGTAGAAAAAATAAATAAACACAAGATCACATTACCGCACATTGTTTATTTTAATGATTTTTTTGGACCTCTTCTTAAGAAAATAAAACATGTTTGGCAAATGAAATAAGCTAAGTAGTTCGGATATTAAGTACCTACGTAATATGAGGTAGCCTTGGAGCCTGAGTAACGATCAAAGATAATAAGTCCAAGGACAGAGGACTAAGGGATTCCTCCTGTGTCTCTACTGCCGATTACAGACATTAAATATCAAACAAAATCTTAAGCAAAGACACCGACTCCGACTGAGCTCTTAACTCGGACCCCGCTGTATTATAGTCAAGGTCACTATTCCCTTGATTAGTGATCCCATATCCCATATCATCTCGTCTCATTTAATTTCATCCCAGTTGATTAATGTCTCAAATTGATCATCTTCATTTAAATTCATTTCATTTCACTCCATAACATCATTTTTCATAAAAATAAGAATATAAATTGAAATAAGACATGGCCTAAAGGTCGTAGTTACCAGGTCATAAAATTCATTAAAAAAAAAAAAAAAACTAATGATTGTATTTTAACTTACAAAGTAAACAAACGAAGTGTTAGAAACACGAGGGGCTTCTTTGAAAATAGATCGATAATATTAACGAGCACAACCATGAACGAGTTCCCAGGAGCTACATACGGTCTGTTTGCTTTTACAATGGAAATTATTCCACTGAATGTTTCTCTGATGGCCCTCTGGGGTGCACCTTCTGAAGGATGGAAGCCGCATGATGTTACGTCGTAAGGTTTACGGCACACATGCTCTGACGTAGAGAACAGTCGAGGATTTTTTCATAATGACGGTTTAGTTGAAGGTTAAGTTAGAGGTCGTTATATGTATTTCCATTTATGAAATTAGGTTTTATTTTATTGTCCTTATAGGCAGGCGAGCATATGCCTACCGTCGCCGTGAGTGGTTACCGTCGCCCATGGACATCAGCAATTCCAAGGGCAGAGCCAGGCTGCTGCCTACCGTTAAATTTACGTTGAAACACTTTTTTTTTATTGTGGAGTTTATGAAGACATTCCGTATGGTCGCGAAGATTTTTAATATAGTCTAATAATATCTGTAATTAAAAATAAATATTAATTAAAAAATCTAACAAAATACGCTTTTAGAGAATTTTACAATAAAATCATTTTTTCTTACACTATTTTTAATTCTTTATTAAAATTTATTTTTTAATTTTTAGTTGCATTTTCTATAAAAGCGTATTTTGTTGGTTTTTTTAAACAATTATTTATTTTTCATTTTGTAGTTGAATTTCAATTTTTACAAACTTTTATTTCAATTTTTTTTTTATATTAGTCGTCGGTCCTTAATAAGTATACCAAATTTCGAGTTAATCCGGGGTCAAAATCATGTTCAAAGATTCTCCGTTACAAACATACATGACATACGTCTGAAGCTAATAAAAGCGTATTAAAAAAAGTAGGAGAGTAAAGAACAGCTCACGCAACGCAGACAAACATTTTACGTAACATTGTAACGTATCGACAGAACCTGAACATAACCGCATCGTATATTTGACTTGCTGATACCGAACTAGTTATAATAGTTTGAAGGGAATTCCGTGGGGCTCACTCCCCCGGGTGCTCGGCTCTGGGATTAGCTCCTCCACAACTGTTTAACTTTACCGTTTTGTTAGATGTGTTTCAGTATTGTGTTTGAATTTCTTTAATGGCCTCTAAGGTCTTGTTTGTATTTAGTATTTACAGAAACAGAGTTGTTGTGTGCCGGTTGCTAGGTCCTCTGAGAATATAAATGTTAGTTTGTTATCTTTTAATATAAAAATTGAATACACTGTAAATTTAATATAAATATTACGGTACTGTTTTAATTACAAATCTATGAACTATAACAATCACTCATAATCCAAAAATCGTATTGAAGTGGTAAGTCTTTTAGAGAGCCCGCGTGGGTAGGTACTGCCGCCCTGCCCATTACTGCCAAAAATCAGTAAGGCGTTTCGGTTTGAAGGGTGGAGCAGCCGTTGTACTGAAAACTGAGAATAAGAACTCATGTCTCAAGGTGGGTGGCTACATTTAAGTTGTTAGTATCTCTGGACTCCGGTGACCAGTTAGCACCAGGTGGACTCGATAATCTATCTTAACAATGAAAAAAGTCTGATCTCGTAATATGGCCGATCGTGTCAACTGTTCAAAGGGAAGATATAGCAATCATATTTGTATCACCCTGTAACTGTCGAAGAGCAAAATCAAGTCAGGATAGTTTAATTGTGGGAACAATATTTTCCAAAGTCTCTGTACAAAAAACATCGAAGTGAATTTGATATTTAATAACAAGCGTCATTAAATTTAATAAAAGCATGGTTAAATTAAAAAAAAGCTACCGATTATCTCAAGTTAATAGTAGCCATTCTGTGACTTTTGTTCAGAGATCATATACCCACTGATATGTAAAATCAGCAGTCACTTATTTTTTTATTTACATATCTAGAATTTTCTATTCTGTTTATTCTACATATAAAAAAGAACGAATTCAAAAAAAATATCTACTAACTTCGATTCACTAGCACTTTCCATTAGCCCATTGAAAAAAAAAGCAAAAAAAAAAACTAAAAACCACTCCGTCAATATTAATGAATCGATCCCCATTGAGGAAGCAATCAAACTCGGCTTACGTGCCGCTGACAAACATGCTAGCTCACGGGGCCTCCATTGTACCCGGGACGTACTTGAAGGCAGATTCTTGTTAATATCCATAATTTGAAAGACTGATGTTTGACCGATGTGGAGATTTTTTCGCAAAGGACTGCTATCAGTTATCTGCGTACAACATATTGATATTGCATCCAAAGCTTATGGGGGTTCTTTGTCAGTTTTTCAAGTCGATACCAACCTTTATTTGTACAATAGTTCAACCAATATTCGTAATCTATTTATTAATACGTGAAGCAAAAACTTCGTCACCTTTTTAAGAGAATTGCGCGGACGGTAGATTTTTAAATTTCCTACCCTTATACAGATTTTTTAAAAAATTTTTTATGTCTTGGTAACAGAGACCGTTAGGTCAATTTATACATAATATAGAGAAGGAGTGCAGAATGTTTTTTTTTTAATTTATTTATTTATGCATAAAAATATATGTATTAAATCAATTAACAACCATTACACACACTACCATGTATTTGACACAACACATACATATAAATATACTCTTTGTTTATTGTCAATTTCCAAACTTGTTATTGTTTAAAGTCTGTGGTCAAATTGAAAATAGGTTAATATTGTTTATCTTTAATATTATTTGTCTATAGTGTAGTTTTGGCGAAATCTGTGATTATATTAGAAGTGTTTGACAATAAAACAATAACAATTATTAAACTTATAATTTCTAGTAATTATAGTCGAATTTCGACTAGGTACTGCGGGACCACTAGTTATAGTAGTTTCTTCAAATAGTTTAAACATTATAGTTTAAACATTTTTACGAGTTAAACAAGGTATTTGTAATTTAAGCAATAGCAATTTTGACTGACTCGAAGTTAACGCTCCTGACTGTTACGCCGAGGGGAAGCTTACGACTCATCTAATCGTAACCGCTAATGGAATTCCATATTACGACAGAATGACCAACTCTGTGGTGCAGTAGCTAGCGCCTATGGCTGTCGCGCCGAGGGTCGTGGGTTCGATTCCCACAACGGGCAAACATTCGAGCTATAAATAGATTTGTTTACTATCCATCTGGGTGTTTATTATCTATATATTAATACGTGAAGCAAAAACTTTGTATCCCTTTTTACGAAAATTGCGCGGACGGAGGACTATGAAATTTTCCACACTTATAGAGAATATAGAGAAGAAGTGCACAATGCATATATTTTTTTAAATAATGCATAAAAGATACAACAAATCAATAAAGAAAACATTACACACACTACCATGTATTTGACGCACACACGCATGCATACTATTTATTTATTGTCAAACTTTTGTTCTTCACGTCTGTGGTCAATTTGAGAATAGATTAAATATTGTTTGTTTTTATTAATATTTTTCTATAGTGTAGTCTTGGCGAAATTTGTGATCATAGAAGTGTAATAGTCTTTGAAGATAGAATCATAATAGTGTACAAACTTATAATTTCAATTAATTATAGTCGAATTTCGACTACCAGGCGACAACTAGTATATTGTATGTATATAAATGTATATAAATATGTATCTTAGTTTGGTATTCATAACATAGGGAATCCCAACTGGGGCCGTATGCCCGTGCGTGATTTGTTAACAGATATTGATTTATTTAATTTTCAGATGAAATTCCCTCGTTTGGCACATTCATTAACACAATTTTCGATATTTTGAACATTTTCCTCGATCGCGATCAAATAAAATCTTCGAAAATATTAATATTATATTCTTGTAGAAAATTTGGAAACTTGTTTTGGAGGAGTCAAAACATTAGGAATACAAAACGCTGATTTGGAATAATTAACCAGAAATTAGTGGTCTGGGCAACAGTTGTTCCTTTGGTAAGAACTTCGGTTCTAAACATCATATTTCGATATGATGTTTAAAATCTCGTGCTGTTTTTTTCCCCTACCTAAGCTAATTGCCTTGATAGGCTATTTCAGCGTAACCTTAACTAGTAGGTGAACTCACTCGTTGCTAACACGAATCCTAGCAGGAGCCGTGCTTCGCAGAATCTACCACCGGATCGGAAACGCGACCCACTGAGAAGATCCGGCGAGAAACTGAGTGGGCTGTGTCTGTGGGTTAATTTACTCGTCGAGCCCTTCGTCGCAAGCGATGGGTTCGACGAGAACGATGACCGGTGCTTGAGGTACGTAAAAGCACCGTTAGTGGATCGGGAGGATCCGAAATGACATGAGTGCTGTAGTGGCTTAGAATAGTATGGCCCTAACTCTGCGGGTATCGTAAGATGCGACTATTTTACTGAAATTAGCGTTCTCTAAGTATTATACCAACATACACCGATCACCAATTGGTTTTTACTGGTGGTAGGCAGATATTGTAAACGCACACGGATAGATACCACTATACTGCCTATTTGAGATGCAAAGCAGTCAAGTATTGAAGTTTGAAGGGTCGGACAGATGTTATAGGATATAATTGTGATTTTGAGCTCATGTTTCAAGGGTGTTGGCGGTAATCACGTTGCAACAAAAACAAAATTGTTAGTATCTCCGCTTACCGCCTGTAGTGTGTAAGCTTACTTGAATACCGATTAAAATATTGAATACCGATGAGGAACTAAGTACTATACCAACTTTTCAGCCAGAATTACATTCGTTAAATGAATATCAAATCTGTCAATTTACTGCATATAAGTCGAATGCAGATCGAGCTAGTACTTTGTTATCAGCCTTGAACATAGACGTCCGGTGCATTCGTGTGTAGCGATGCACCGGTGTTCGAATCCCGCAGGCGGGTACCAATTTTTCTAATGAAATACGTACTCAAGAAATGTTCACGATTGACTTCCACGGTGAAGGAATAACATCGTGTAATAAAAAATCAAACCCGCAAAATTATAATTTGCGTAATCACTGGTGGTAGGACCTCTTGGGAGTCCGCACGGGTAGGTACCACCACCCCGCCTATTTCCGCCGTGAAGCAGTAATGCGTTTCGAAAAAATATTTATTTTTTTATTGCTTAGATGAGTGGACGAGCTCACAGCCCACCTGGTGTTAAGTGGTTACTGGAGCCCATAGACATCTACAACGTAAATGCGCCACCCACCTAAGTAAAAAAAAGTAGTCTAAGTTACTCTTTAGATCATCAACTATCTATCAGTGAGTCTCGTCAAAATCGGTCCAGCCATTCCAGAGATTAGCAGGACCAAACAGACACAGACAAAAAAAAAATTAGTATAATAATATGTACCGTATATACGTATATTCATATGCACGTAGTAAAAAGCGGTTATTTTAATGTTACAAACAGACACTCCAATTTTATTTATATGTATAGACTAGCAACCCGCCCTCGCTTCGCTTCGGAAACATTAAAACACACATGAAACAAAAAAAAAAAAAAAATTTTTTTTAGAAAAGTAGCCTATGTTCATCAGGGACAATGTCGGCTTCTAATGGAAAAAGAATTTTTCAAATCGGTCCAGTAGTTTCGGAGCCTATTCGAAACAAACAAACAAACAAATCTTTCCTCTTTATAATATTAGTATAGATATAGATATATTGCCTACCGGTAATATATGTAAATCTTCGCACATATTATATCGGTAAGTTTTCTCACTATAACCCTTAAAGATAATTGCTAGAAAGCCATTTTGGAGCTAAGTCTGCAACTAATGCAATTTTCATGCTTAGAACCGTTGTTCCCTGGTGCAAGCAGCTCAGAATTGCATGACAACATTCGCCGAAATAACATAATGTAATTCACCGGAATAGATTAGTGAAGGGACAATTATTCATCGATATGAGAACTTGATTTAAAATTTCTGCTCTTAATATCTTCTCTTAATGGAAACTAGGTGACGTGAATTGTCCAATTTTAGTGTTTTCTTTTAACTTTGAATAATAAAATTGCGATATCGGTATTGATCATTTCAAGTGATGTGCCCTTTTTCCTAATTTTAAAATGTATTTGCTAGTATTTTTAAGTCTATTGAAAAAGAGCTGAAGAGCATTGGTTCCTTGATGGTAAAGAGGTCATCGTCATTGGACATCAGTAATGGGATCAGAACAGTGCTGAGTCAATATTTTCGTTAAGCGTCCGAAGAAAAACCAATTCATTATAGGTTTGACTTTACACAGAGTTAAACATTTAAGTAGCGTTTCTCATTTTTCCGAAATCGAATTATAATCATCATGAAGATTTGGATATATTTTATGCACAACAGTTATTATTATTATTATTTAGGCGCATGAGGGTAAAATTTTTACAGAACGTCACGCAGGTATGCACCGGAAGTGACATCAAACTACTATTGAAATTAAGTACTTGTCAAATGTCAGTAGTAGTAGTTGTTGTATTTTTCCAACTGGAAAGGCAAACGTATCATACTATACGGCCTAATATTTTATATTTTTTTTGTGAAAAATGTTAATAGGAATTGAAATGAAATGAAAAGAATTTGGAACATTAATCATATAGCAATCAATAGCATGAAATTAAATTAGTCAATTCAATTGGCAAAATATTAGTCATTTACAATTTAGAAATACATATAATGTGACTGTTTTAGATTTGTATAAATATAAGCAAGATTTATAAATTAGTTCGCCAAAAAAGTTTCACTTCTGATATGTGTACTTTGTGCGTACAAACGTACAAACACGCACTTTTTTTTTCTTTTAGAAGTAGGAAAAAATCGATTTGAGACCTCCGTTAATCGTATTCCTCATTGCCGAGGACCATAGTCGCCTCCACTGATAACATTGACAGAAATTAGTTTATATATATTGTATAATTTAATTAATATCAGGTAATTAAGTAATTTAAGACTTAGTTAACTTTCAAATCAAAATGAAATGTTATTTTTTGTCTAGTCGTTTTGAGTGTTTTGACTATCGGCATTATTTAAACCTTCCTTAAAGAAGAGCTAAGAGAAATATTGAGTACACCAATCACGTTTGTGGTCTTGGAGAAATTTAGAAATCTTTTGATGCTAGCAAACGAAAATAAATGACAGTTCTTAGGGACGGAGGCACCGCTCTTCAAGAAGGCTGGTTGGCATAGATTATACACTTAATATTTGATTGATTGGCGTCTATGTGCCTTCATCGGCTAGCTCTGTCGTAGCACGAAGTTAACCGAGTTCCGATGATACCGCAATCGTGCTGCCATCTCTCGGGAATCGTACTGCGTTTCGTTTAGCTACTAAACTAATGACCGTTTCCGACCTTTAAAGGTATATAGTGTTAGCAATAAATAAGAAAATTGATCTTTTTTTTTTATTGCTTAGATGAGTGGACGAGCTCACAGCCCACCTGATGTTAAGTGGTTACTGGAACCCATATACATCTACAACGTAAATGCGCCACCCACCTTAAGATATAAGTTCTAAGGTCTCAAATATAGTTACAACGGCTGCCCCACCCTTCAAACCGAAACGCATTACTGCTTCACGGCAGAAATAGGCAGGGTGGTGGTATCTACCCGTGCGGACTCACAAGAGGTCCTACCACCAGTAAATGATCGATGAAGTTTTATCGATATACACACTTACAAAATCCCTACGTAAGTGGCGTGAGTTAAATCCTTCGTTGTTACGTAATGCTTGTGTAGTGTTCGTCAATGTTGAGAATAACAGCGCTGGGATGTTAGTTTGATTTACATTTCGTACTCAGTCGTGTGAAATTCACGTAACGTGTTTACTCAATCATACGAGATCGTATGACTAGAAGCAAAAAGACTGTAATTATGGTCGGCCGAAATCAGGAGGGTTTTAAACTCGTCTACGCATCCAGTGGAAAAAAAAACTAACAAAATACGCTTTTATAGAAAATCCAACTAAAAAATAGAAAATAAATTTTAATAAATTTGAATTTAAATTAGTGTAAGAAAAAATGATTTTATTGTAAAAAAAGAGTGGGGTTCTTTTCAGGATATTATCAAAATAACCCTTCTACTCATATCTGTTCATAAAATATTTATAACTACTGATACCATGCACCCCACGCTTTTTTTACAATAAAATCCTTTTTTTATTACACTATTTTTAATTCAAATTTATTAAAAATTATTTTCTATTTTTTGGGTGGATTTTCTATAAAAGTGTATTTTGTTAGTTTTTTTAAACTATTATTTATTTTTCATTTTTTAGTGGAATTTTACATTTTTCAATTTGTATTCTATTGTCATCGGTCCTTAATAAGTATACCAAGTTTCGAGTTAATCCGACATTTTGAAGGGGGTCAAAATCATGTTCAAAGATTCCTTTACATTAGTTTACATACTAACATACATACGACTGAAGCTAATAAAAGCGTATCAAAAATATTATCGATCTAGCTTTTGTAATATGTATTAGGGACGTCCCTAACTCGCTTCACTATGACAATCGCCAAGTAAAATACCTAAAGCCATTTGATGAAATCGTGCAGTATCTATCGTGCATTTAGGGTACAATGCTGAAGTCTATTGGCATTACGAAGAAACAGCAAGTTTTAAGAGACTCTTTAAAGTAATTTATCCATTAATCCGTTTGCTAATAACGTTCGCTAATCTTCGTCTAAAGAACTTTTTAAAAGCCTACTAATTTGATGTAAATATTGAAATAATCCGTCACGTCGCGGGGCCTCGTTGAAGCCCGTTAATTAATCTAAAATCGATAAGTGATCGTGTTGTGTGGCTTACGAAACTGGTAGCTGGAAAGCTTTTGCACGTGTTCACGTTAACAAGGAAAGAGTTTTCATTGTATTTCTTGCAAGAACTTTTGATTATATCTTGCGCGTAAGTTTTTAGTAAGTTAAATAACAGTACTGTGTTTTACAAAATGTATTTTAAATAATTTCCTTCGGCTTTCGCAAGTCGTATATGTTATATTAAAACTAGTCTAGCCATAAATACTGTTACCTAAAAACTTTTCTTTTTTTTTCAACTTTTTGATTATTAATTATTTTGAATTTGGAACACGTATATTATTTTAAAAACTTCTTTTGATTTTTCGCCATTTCACAAATTTTTTCGTGTTCATTATTAAATTACAATATGGAATGGGGTGTTAAAGAAAATAGGATTGCAGTGATCGCCTCGCACAAAGTGGGTATGGAGCCGTTGGTCATATTTCAGACACTTCAAAAGCTTGGTATCAGCCGTATGTTCGTATATCGTACTATCAACGGTCATACAAAAACACTTCGTCTGTTGAAGACCAGAAAAGATCGAGGCGGCCGCGTGCTGTTAGAACTACAAAGGCTGTTAATGATGTTAAAGTCAGAATTCGTCGAAACTTCATTAAGTACCAAAAAATCTTATCCCGAGAAATGAAGATTCCCGTTAGGACTCTGTCGCGTATTATAAAACAAAGCCTGAAGCTCGGTGCGTATCATCGATATACAGGACATGCCCTAAATCAGTCTTTACAATTAGAGAGAGTGGATCGATCAAAACGCCTTCTGTCGCGATACGCAGGTGAAAGGCACAGAAATATCCTCTATACCGATGAAAAAAATTCCACGATTGAAGAACACTACAATAAGCAAAATGAAAAAGTGCACGCTTACAGTTCTAAAGAAGCTGCTTAAGTGGTCTGAAAAGTACAAGGTGGTCATCATCCTGCATCAGCGATGGTTTGGCGGGGCGTGTCTTATCAAGGAGTCACAAAACTATATTTTTGTGATAAAGGAGTGAAAACTTCAGCCAAAGTGTATGTAAGATACAGTCTTGGATTATGTTGCGAAACCTCTCAGCATACACTTTTTAAAAATATACCGTTGATTTTTCAGCACGAACTACCCAAGCTTGGCTTGAAACCAACGTTCCGGACTTAATAGGGCTGAAGACTGGCCCCCATCTAGCCCAGACCTCAACCCCTTAGAATTCAAATTATGGTCAGTTTTAGAGGGCATGACCTGCTCTAAATGACACGGTGACATTGAGTCTCTTAAAAAATCTTTAGAGCAAGCAGTGGCGAAATTTCTCTTGGAAACAGTGCGTGAGCCCAAGATTCGTGGCCAGACAGATTAACGATAAAAGCCAAAGGTGGCCATTTCGAATAGAATATTTTTTATTTTTGCTGAGACTTTAAGAAATATTTAGGTATAAATGTTAATAGTATTACATTACTTCATTTAAAAATAAAATGAAGTTTCATTTGTAACAGAACTTATGGCTGGACTAGGTACATAATCACAATTACTTTTAAGGTTTATTATCGGGTTAAGTATTTTCATTTTCTAATTAACATTTTATAGTTTTTCTGATTACTGATGGCTAAGGTTTAGTTTGTTTAAATGGTTGTGGAGATATCGAGAGTTCAATGATAATAACCATTAAAATGTATTACTTTACCGATTAGGTTCTACATCATTTACTTGTACCTAATTTGGACAGGCTGAAGGCTACTTCAGAACAAGTGCAATATTAAAACGTCTAAAACATCTAGTGGAATTACCAACTCAAATAACGGACAGCCACAAAGTGCATTATCATGGAATCGAATTCAATTTAAATTCTAAGTGCATTCGGAAATTCAACATTAACTTTGACAATGGGAACTTCGGACAAGCATTTGATTGGAGCTACGTATTGTCGAACTTCGTAGTGATCACGAGTGTCTATACCGACTGGCTTCTATTCAACCTGTCTATTATCTAAGAGTGGGTTCCTATGGAACTACAACTTTGATATCTCAGATTATATATATATTATATACATATATATATAAGTATAGGAGCATAAAAAATTTGTGAGAATAGTATTGTTACAAAGTTTACATAAGTACATTCTGACATAATTTAAATAGCCACTTGTCAAATGTCATCTACAAAAATTGTCATTTGTTCTAATGTGACTCTCGTAAAATGAGAAAATATAGACGAAATATTGACACCCTAAAATATTTATGTTTATCAGTTTGCCGCAAAGGTACCTAGTGGCATTTGTTGTTTTAAAGCAATTATATAATAATTGAATATAGACGTATGATAATTGGGGGTAAATATTCATATTGTACTGTCAATGCCGTAATCGCTAAATCATCAATGGCAGCAAAAGCCCGTCTGCTATCGGCAGTCCAGTAAAAAAACTTTAGTAAATAATTAAAATAGCAAAACAATTTTTTTTAAGAAAACTAACTAGATAGATTAAAACAATAATAAAGAAATGAAATCGTAAAAGTAGTTTTAATTAAATCCACAACTCACAAAACGAAAAAATATATATATATATATATAAAAATTAACTTATTTATCTATGCTTTAAAAATTGAACCATTCGAATATTTTAAATTTCGCTTTTATCTTTTCTCTGAAAGTTTTATGAAGTCTATATTACAAGGGTATGGTTGAAATTCCACTGCACGGTTCGACGTTGAATCCATTTTGATTTTGCAAATCGCTGACACGATTCTCCGGGTTCCTTTGACGTCCACTTGCCACTTTACATCGTCGTTTGATGATCTCATTCTCGGGGATTCGACTTTTATATTATTACTAGCCGTACTCGCCCGCTTCGCTGCGCATTTAAAATTAACATTATTATTTATTGTCATTATTATTAGGGACTCCACAAGACAACACTCCACAGGACTACACTCATATAAATGATTAAGTACATCCATTCTATCCATTAAGTACATCTATTTTCGACATGGATACCAAGTTTTAAGTCAATCGGATGCATGGTTCAGTAGTTATAACGGAATAACCGTAAAAACCACTGTAGATTTATATATTAGTATAGATTTTCAGAACCACGTGAACAATTATCGAAAAATACATAATATTTTATTTCATTTATCACAATTTGATAAATTTATCACAACTGTATTGTTAAGCGTTGCGCAACCTTAGAACCGAGATATATAACTGCTTCGTCTAGGTGTAATAGTGAATATTCAAGCAACCTAAAAACATAAGATGAATTGTAAATCACCAGCTATCTTCTAAAAGCTTTTACTAGACTAGATGAATCAATAGTTTTTGAACACAAAATTTATATTGATAATGATGAAAATTTCAATCAAATTATAGTTTAATTACTTTCATTTTGATTGATCGTCTTTGTCGAGTTTCTCGCGTGGAAAACAGGATCACCGGTATTCAGAATAAGGTCCCTCATTCACCCCTGCGACAAAAGGACAAAAGCGTTTGAGCATTCCAGTTAGACTGATTGGATTTTTGACGGCATCCAGTTCACTGAGTTTCATCGGTGAATTCTCTAGTATGGAGATGATAAAAGACGTGACGATAACGATAAGATGGGACATATGTAAGAGTTTTCCCCTTAAAGTTTATGTGTGTGTAACTTTCACGTCTTGCGGCTTACTTCTGCTAGTTTGTTGTTAACTAGGGCAGCTTATTGTGTTTCGGCACAGACGCGTGTTTATTCTGTGTGTTTTCTTACTTAAACACTCATTAAGCAGCTGTAACGGTGATAGTAAACGAAACCATTATAATCGTTGTCTATTTCAGTAGGCAGTTGTACTTTAAAATAACTCACTGCAACCCTAGGGCTATATCGTCTTTTCGCATTAAAAGTGTACAATTTAAAAAAAATATTCGAAATTGAGTTATAATGCGGAATCATTTGGTATCACAAGTATTTTTCTCATAAATACTGTCAAAAGAGCGTAGTTTAGTTATAGTTTTTTTTTTTTTTAGTTTACTTAAATTTTGACTACTATTAATAAAATTAATACATCATTTGATCTTACTGTTTTTAAAACACAGATAATGTAACTGGTAAATAAATAAAAAAATAAATGTTGCAAAGATGATTAATATTAAAAATATCACAAGTTAAACCTTTAAAACGCTCTCCTGTAAAATTAATACGTTTTGAGATTATACAGTTTTAATGCGAGAAGACGATATGTCGTAAGAATCTTTAAATTGTTAAATACCTTTGTCCAATACCAAAATCAACATTTTCATTTCTCTTTTCTTAGACAGGTAAATAAGCTCGCACCCCACCTGATGTGGAGTGGTTATGGAGCTGGACTTAAAAACATAAATGTCCCAGTACTCTATAACAGCGGTTAAAAATTCATATCCTGATGCAATTTAGATTGGAGTGTCTGTGTTTGCGTTGAAGTGTCTAAGGGCTTTGTTGATCAGTTTAAATACAGTTAAAGGTAAACTCACCAGCTCACGTAAATTAAATGACTCTGGGAATGTGAGGAGATGGAATACATCTATCTGAACCTCATCTGAACATACTGTGTGACTATTGCGAGTTAGTCGACTCTATGCCCTGAGAATGACTATCAATAATATAATATGTCCGGGGTTATTTACTGGTGATGGGGCGTCTTATGAACTCGCCCTGGTAGGTACCACCACCCCACATATTTCTATATCAACTATTAACTCTTAATTGACATAAACTTTGCAATTTTAAATGGGACATCAGAAATGAGAAATCAGAATCAGAAATGAGGATATATGTAGAAGAGCTACAGTTGCTGATATAATCTATAGGATTAGTAAGCTGAAGTGGCAGTGGGCAGGCCATACAGCGCGATGATCAGACGGCCAATGGGGCAGAAATATCCTCGAGTGAAGACCACGTACTGGCAAGTGCAGTGCCGTACGGCTTCCTACCAGATGGACTGATGGCCTAGTGAGAATCGCTGGGTCAAGTTGGATGCAGGTGGCAACGGATCGGCCGCACTGGACATCAGTTGAAGAGGTCTATTCAGCAGTGGACAGAAGACAGGCTGAGATGATGAATGGGACATCAGCACCATATTTTAACAGTACGATTTTTCTTGACTATCGCTGCAGCAGAAGCTTTATTACTGGACATCGCAAGCCAAAGAATCGTATTGTCGTGGTGGTGGTGGCAAAAGACGAGAAAGTCGTTTTTTTTTGTTTTTTTTTTGATCACTTAGGTGGGTGGACGAGCTCACATCCCACTTGGTGTTAAGTTGTTACTGGAGCCCATAGACCTCTACAACGTAAATGCGCCACACACCTTGAGATATAAGTTCGAAGGTCTCAGTATAGTTACAACGGCTGCCCCACCCTTCAAACCGAAACACATTACTGCTTCACGGTAAAAAAAGGCATAGTGATGATACCTACCCATGTGGACTCACAAGAGGTCCTACTACCAGTAAATTTGAAACGAATATCAGACTAAGTTACCATAATTGTGGGAGTTTTAATCTACAAATGAGTTATATTAATTAATCCGGAAGTCTCAATTAATCGTTAAAATTAAATTCCGATGAAGTCCTTCCTTAAATGCTTTGAAATAAGCTTAAAGTATTCTGAAATTGTAATGTGGGAACAGACGGCGGCTGGAGATCAAGACGTTATTGGCTCGTTCTATCGACACCGTTTGATCTTGCCGACGTCGCGCCTGTTAGGGTTGTCAAACACATAAATAAAAGTGTTCAAGTTAAATTGATACGTAATAATAAAACATCTAAGCTGAAATAAAATAAGACTGACCATGTGAAGTAAGTGATCTATGTGGTCATGGTAGTATGTGGTCATGCATTAGGGTTTCGTTAGGTGTCTTCGGTGTTTTACAAACCTTTATCTTAAATTACAAACACAAAAGTGAGTTTCTTAATTTCTTACTTTTTCAAGACTTAATATCTCAACCGACAATCATAGTAAGAAAATAGTGCGGGCTCCCGTGTGATATTTTCGGTGCAAAGATATTTATTTCATTTCAAAAAAAATCACGAATGCGAGTTCGCACTCCACCTATTATAATTACAAAGTATTTGAGAGTTTTGGTTTGGATTGTCATTCTAATGTCAATGAGACTTCGGTCAAGATTTCTATAATAGTTTCAATCCTCGTTTTTTCGTGAGGTAGGTAAGATGTCATTTTCGGCGCGCACTGCGGTAGCGTAAGTTTCGTGTAGTTAGTCGGTGTGGTGGAGCTCGATGGGGCCTAATCGATATCGGTTCTGCGGTGCAAGTGCCTCGCGCGCCTTTTTCAAGGCGTAGTCTCCTGTGAGAAATTGAGGAAGGCGGAGGACCTCGGTCCTTCTCTTCTCCCCGTCTTCCTCTCGGGAGGCGCCGGATTCCGACATAACCCGGTCCCGTTACCCCCCTCGACCGGGTATCCGTAAATGGATTCCCCAGCGTTAAAAAAAAGGTAAGATGTCGTACCTATCTATTGAAAAAAAATATATGTATTAAAATTCCTGGCAACCCTAGATTTCGAGCGAATTCGCGGCAAAATGCAGGAGGGTATCATGTTCGTTGTACGTAATACCACGAATAACCGGGCTTTGCGTCACATGTCAAGTGAAACTATGTTGGGATCCCGGCTGCCCAGATGAAAAGCGGCAACATATATTTCAATTTTAATACGTATTTTTAAGATTTTATTTTTGCGAGATCCAATACAAGCTTATATAGCGAAAACGTTGTAAACAGTACAAAGTTTACGTGGGTAAAATGAAGTAGATGTGGCAAGCTGATTATGCTCTGCTCTACTAAAATTGCGTTGATCGTAGCTAAGCTACGAATTGTGTTGATTGTCGTGATCAATTGTAATACTTTAAGTATCAAGAGCATTACTTTGTCGCCTGGATTCCTGTATTGAGCCCACAAAATGTCGCCACGAGCGTGAGAACATGGTCGTAGCTTCGGCATATACATATATGTTTATTCAGAGATTTTTAAGACGATTGCTCGTGATATGAATATAGTAAATAACCCTTTACAGGTCAGAGCCCTGAAACTGTGATGCTTTTAAGACAAATATTTTTTTGTATGGAAACTAGCGACATCTTGTAGCGGATGCCCCTAAACTTACATATTGTGTGTATATATTGTTGTTAAGGCATTTAATTATTGCATAGCTAAATACAGAACTTAAAAAAATGTATATATCGTACAAGTCTATATTTGTTATAGACAAATTGATGGAATTTTATCAATTTGTGGTTTCTGAAAATTTACAAATTCCTTTATTAAAAATAAAATATAGGATAGGTAATATGTTACTGCCATCTACAGGAGCAATGACCGGTCATCGTTCTCGTCGAACCCGTCGCTTGCGACGAATGGCTCGGCGAGTAAATTAACCCACAGACACAGCACACTTAGGTAGGAAAAAAAAGGAGCAATGACAAACTAATCGAAGCGAAGCCATCTAGTGGCCGACGCCCGTAAACATTATTGTGGAGTGTTTTAGTGGCTTATCTATAACTAATTTATGTGTGTTATCTATGATGTAGGTCACCGGTGCCCTACGCCACACTGAAGTAATCATGTCGATTTCTGTTGCTAAGGTGCCGGAATATCTAGTAGTCTCTGGGAGAGACGAATCTGAAGATACAGACAATGCGCCGCGTAGGGCACCAGTGACCAACGTGGCAGTCTAAGGGTTAAACAATGTACACGTGACGCACAATGTACCTCATACAGAACGAAGCATAAAATCGTATTGTCAGCTCGCAAGCCTAGATACCATCATCTTGCCGATTTATTTTGCTTGGCAGTCATTATTTATTTATTTATTTAATTCTTACACTTCATGTAAAATTTACATTGGCGGATTTTATGCCTAAGGCACTCTCTACCAGTCAACCAAAGGTAGTGCAGAGTAAATAGTGGTAGGTGCAATGAAATTTATATTAAGTTACAAATACATACACAAAAAAGTATATACGTACATACATATATACATACATACATACATACCTACATAAATACATATAATAGTTTATACAGTATATATATGTACAGTACAATATGCGTCTTGTTTCAAGGTAGCTTATACATTGTGATACAAGTTGGCTCCGGATAACACTTAACCAGGTAGACCGCGAGCCCGTTCATCTATCTGTTACCTAAAAAACTTAGCCAGTCCTTACTTCGGACCTGTGAACTTCGAAGGACAAATGAATAGATATAAGCTCTTTTTTAAAATGCGGCACTTTTCGCAATGTTTTTATTTTTATTTATCGCAAAAATAAATAAAAATATTAAACTTCAGTGTTTGTAATGCACAATGTTAAGTTAATAAGGCAAAATAACGAACTAAATTCGCAGCTCAACTGCTAAAGGTCTGAAGCCAACAGTGAAACTGAAAGCAAATCAATTAATTCAATCGATTCTAAGCGTGTTCGAAATAAGTAAAATCAACAGTTCGCCCTCAGATGCTCGATCTGAATTACAATGATTCGTCACGTACTGCAATTTGCGATCGATTTTTTTAAGACGATTCTTGAATCGAATTAAATGTTTCAATCGCTTTGATTGCGTATCGTAATTACAATTATGTAAGTTAAATTTGAGGCGTATCAAACCTTCGAAATAAAATTTTCGTAATAAAGTTATTTCCATTGGATTTTGTTATTAATTTAAAAAATATTTATGTGAAGTACGCTCATTTTCTTCTCTCCTTGACTATCTTGATACTGTTTAAACAAACTCGTTTGTATTCTTACGCTAGTAAGAGTAACGCCATCTATCGCCGAATATTCGAACGAATATCGAAGGATCTAGTAGCATCTAGAACGTCCGAGAAGTACAGCGCCATCTATTGTCAGATAGTGGAAACACACAATACCTGACTTTTGTGGAACGTTCTCTACATTTTGTAAGTTAAGTCTTATTTATTAAACAAAAGACTGTACAAAAATTCATTACTTGGCCACGATATCTTTGACTCAAGCCACCGGTAGTAGGGCTGCAGAGTGCGAAAAACCTTATAATACGGACAGTGTTATGAGGGATCGCTTTTTGCACCAGGCTCTTTATATTATTATTAGTACTAGTGGTCCCGCAGTAGTCGAAATTCGACTATAATTATTTGAAATTATTAGTTTAAACATTATTATGGTTTTATTGTCAAACACCAGTGTTAGTGTTTGACTTATGACTATACTTCTATTACATAATCTCAGATTTCGCCAAAGCTACAATATAGATAAATAATATTAAATACAAAAAATGTCTCTATTATCTATTCTCAATTTGACCACAGACTTTAAAAAATATTTATGTGTTGTGTCAAAACATGGTAGCGCGTGTAATGCTTTTTTTTGATTTAATATATTTCTTATGTATAATTTTAAAAAAAATCTGCACTCCCTCTCTATATTCTCTATAAGTGTGGTAAATTTCATACTCCTCAGTTTTTGCTTCATGTATTAATATAAAGGTTTTTTTTTGATAACGCCATCTTTTTGTGTCTTTAAAGCGGTTAGTTGCCCTCAATTAAGAAAAATAGTATTATTATTCGCCAATAGATGTCGGGAAGAGCTGATTATTGAAAACACGAATAAAACAATATTTTCTGAAAATAAATCGTAGCTAGATCGATTTATCGCCCCCGAAATCCCCTGTATACTAAATTTTATGAAAATCGTTGGAGCCGTTTCCGAGATTCAGATTATATAAAAAAAAATGTGTGCGTGTACTAGTGTACACACGTAAGAAGTGAAACTTGTTTATGGCCTTATTTTTCGAAAAATGATCTACATGCAACTTTCTAGAAATTGGTTAAATAAAGTTAAATTAGATAAAGTTTAAACAAAAGGATTTTATTATCATAGACATGAATACAAAAAAGTTAAATTAGATAAAGTTTAAACAAAAGGATTTTATTATCATAGACATGAATACAAAAAAGATGGCGCGTAACGGAAAAATGTGACGCGTAACCGAAAAATGTGACGGTAAATTTTTTTCCAACGCCGATAAGGAAGTTTCACTTCAAATATATATTAATATACAAGAATTGCTCGTTTAAAGGTATTAATTATTGTCATTATTATTAGGGAGTCCAACTCATATAAATATTGGCATATCCATTGAGTACATGTATTTTCTACATGGATACCAAGTTTCAAGTGAATATGATGCATGGTTCAGTAGTTATAACGGAACATCCGTAAAAACCACTATAGATTTATATATTAGTATAGAAGTATAGATTAGTATGGGTAACATAACAGCGACTTTAGGCAGTACGCTGGGCAGTTTCTCGTGCCAATTCGCTTTAGAAAATATGTACAATCCCATTCAACAACAACAAATAAATCTAGTTTAATTCGAGCAGTATTGAAACCGCTCGGCTACTCTTCACTATGTAGCTCTTCGTTAGTTCGTTAATCTGAATGACGGGCTTCAGAGCGGCGGAATGGCGCAATACTGGCGTAACGAAACACAGCACGATATATTGTAGCATCGTTTACAGCGAGTATGATACTAAAAGCATTCAAATTAAGTCTTAAATTCGATTGGGCTGTTCCCGACTGGTTATCCTGCTTGTAAATTTTCACGCCCCCGTTGGTTAGGTGATTGGTTACTCCGAATTCAAAAGTCTGGTTTTTACTTATTTGTTTGGTTTTTTAAACAAACAATCGTAACGTGAATGCGTCACCTATTATGAGAGCTTGAAGTATTAGTAGAACAATGGCGGTGACAGTTTCTAAATCAGAATGCATAACCGAATGATCATGGTTCTATACTCTTCGCATATACGAGTGTTACCGTGTTACTTATAATATTTGCTATGTGTATGTGCTATAATTCTCATGTTGTATTTGTTATTTTAGTTATGTGTTCTACACACACTTATCACTTTTTATTAATATTCTCATTATCCTCTCGCAGGTCTGCTGGAAGAGATTTCTCAAAGAAATAAGCAGTGCCTTTGTACATAATTTTCCTATTACTCTGTACTGTGTCTTGTTTTCTGTGTGTACATAAATGAATAAATAAATAAATAAAAAAACTATCAGCAGATATAGGATTGGGGTAAGTATTCGCGCGTACTTAAAGGTGGACCAGCTCACATCCCACCTCGGGTTAAGAGTTACTGGAACCCGTAGACATCTATAAGGTAAATTCCGCCACCTACCTTGAGATATGAGTTCTTAGGTCTCAGTAAGTTACAACAGCTCCCCCGCCCTTCAAACCGAAACGCATTACTGCTTCACAGTTGAAATAGGCAGGTACTTACTCGTGCGGACTCATAAGAGGTCCTACCACCAGTAGATCTTTTGCATATCCTCTTTGAAACAATCCATCTTAGTCGTTTTAGGACGCCTCTCTTCACATTACCGTCTATTTTCATACTCAGGGTGTTTTTGGCCACACGATCATACCTCTTATTCCATTCTTTATTTGCTCTGTGATTGTCGGTGCTTTTAGAGTTCCACTAATATGCTCATTTTTAATTTTATCAATTTTACCTGATACGCCTGTCCTACCATTAGTATCCAAAATT
This sequence comes from Bombyx mori, assembly GCF_030269925.1. Classification (NCBI taxonomy): domain Eukaryota; kingdom Metazoa; phylum Arthropoda; class Insecta; order Lepidoptera; family Bombycidae; genus Bombyx; species Bombyx mori. The sequence goes on from NC_085111.1 coordinate 16,175,536, forward strand.
AATTTTGTGTGCTTAAATTTTACTACGCGCCTTTATTGGGTGCAGATAAGTTATGAAGTTATACATGCATACTTGACTTATGACTTATGACATTGAGGTCTCGATTTGCATATTCCTCTTGTTCAGTTATCCACTAAGCCTACTAATGTAATTGAGAATCCGGTTCATTTCACAACTAATATAGCAATCGTAAACATTTCATTGCCAGGATAATAACGGCAAAGATAAATTTAATACTAAACATGTTAATAAAATTTAATGTGCATTACTGTAATAAAACGATCATGCAGGCAAATTTTAATTCATGTACACACTCGGTGTCACATCGGGCCATAAAAGCAATTAGTTACAACGTAGGTAATGGGCTTTGTGGGCCAATGTGCGATTTGGCTGCGGCCCAACTGTGCGACAGAAATGGCGTATATCAACTTCTCCCTTTTGCCGAGTCAATCGGGAAAAATGACCGGAATTTTTCATTCCTTTCTTGCACAAAACGGCAGATGGATTTTAATATAAATGAATATTTTTGTGCTCATTTTTCATAAGCTATTCATAATGCTTCTATTTCTATTGTATTGTCCTTTTAGGTGCAAGAACATTCGGCTCAGCTGAGGGGAAGTAGTCAAACGTCGCTCATGGTCATCAGCAATGCCATGGGCACAACGAAGTTGCTGCTTACTGTATTTTGTTAAATTTTTATATTAAATGTGTGTTATAAAATCTACGACGTCACACAATGTTTGCCGATCTGGGAATCGAACCCACAACCCTCGACGCAATAGTCAGGCGCGCTAACTACTGCACCAGTGAGTGAGTCAAAATTCACTGGTATGGTATGTGAGTCGACTATTATCAAAGCCGGCAATCTGACTTTTGGATAATGATTGGTAAATCAGAAAAACAAATTATTGACTTTATATTCCATTGGCAGTCACAAAACTCTTCGGAACGACATCTTAGATAAATAACAGGTTAACTATTAACCTTTATTTAATGCAGGTTTTGAACCGTATTCTTTGAAGGAGACGATTATATTCAAATAAATCTGTATTGACATATCAATAAATTTTTTTTGTCCAAATGCACAGATTGCCACCTTTGATAATAGACGACTCATGTATCTATCTATTCATATCGGGACGTTGGGAGACCGGGCTTTCGCATATGGTTGTTAGTTTTTACTGGTTGCTTGTTTGCAGCTATTGGTTGGTTTTAATAATAGACTTAAATTACTAAAAGAATCAGAGATTACAATAATAATTAGTGGCTTAGTCTCATGGGTTTTGAAAATGACCACCACATATTGTGATCGCCATGGTGGTCATACACAAACAAGACAATACACTTGACAAATGCAACCCCATTCGGTGTTACTGGTTCTGAATTAAAATGAATCGATAATTAATAACGATTAATCATTACTAGAGGTCCCGCAGTAGTCGAAATTCGATTATAATTAATTGGAATTGTAAGTTTGTACACTATTATGATTGTATTTTATACTTCTATAATCACAAATTTCGCCAAGACTACACTATAAAAAATATTAACAAGGACAAAAAATCAATTTGACAACAGACGTCAAGAACAAAAGTTTGACAATAAATAGTATGCATGCGTGTGTGCATCAAATACATGGTTTGTAGTGTGTGTAATGTTTTCTTTATTGATTTAATGTATATTTTATGCAATATTTAAAAAAAATATTAGCATTGTGCACTTATCCTCTACATTCTCTATAAGTGTGGAAAATTTCATACTCCTCCGTCCGTGCAAATTTCGTAAAAAGGGATACAAAGTTTTTGCTTCACGTATTAATATATAGATTAAAACAGAAGAATTAACTATGATTTCCAAACTATAAGTTCAGTACTAAAACTAACTGATTTTCACTATTTAAAAATATCACATGCCGTTAAATATATTTATTTCACTAACAAATCATTCCCAGTATCCATTAATATATAAATGATCATTTCTAAACACCTCTTGGCATTCCTCTCATCGTGGCCGCTGGAAACTACATACATGACCCAGGAGACCGAATGGTAAACCGTCGACGTCGCCCAAAGCACGTCATTATGGATCCTCCTGATCCATTAACGGTGCTTTTAGGCACTACAAGCACTGGTCACCGTCCTCGTCGAACCTGTCGCTTGCGACGAAGGGCTCGACGAGCGAATTAACTCATAGACACAGCCCACTGAGTTTCTCGCCGAATCTTCTCAGTGGGTCACGTTTCTGATCCGGTGGTAGATTCTGCGAAGCACTGCTCTTGCTAGGGTCAGTGATAGCAACTCTCCGGTTCGAGCCCCGTGAGCTCACCTACAAACGTCAGGGTGAAGCTGAAATAGCCTCTCAAGGCTATCAGCATAGGTAGGAAAAAAAAAGCTTAGCATTACGTAACATTAACGTGCTGTGGCACGTGGCGTAGTTTTAATAAATAGATTATTTATAACACGCCTCTTCTCTTTATTTAGTCACAATTACATTAAACGTCTAGTTCTATTATTACATTTTTAAATATATATATAATATTTTTTTAGTTTTTCGGAAGTAAGTAAGTAAAAAAGTATCTGAACTAATAATGTTTCCTAAGATATAATTTCCATTTCAACGGAGATAATGTTTCAGACTTATTACCATACGTCTGCTGTAAGCAAAATTCACGGTGAAGGTGAAGCCTTTAATCATAAAATCAAATTTTCTCGTTCAAATACGAAATTGATTTTTCCTTTGAACGATTCCCCGGCACAATATCGAGCTATAGATCTGCTGAGAATGGCTTTGCGCTGACTGTAATCTTGCTTTATTACACGGAGGAGTCTTTTGTGGGGCTTCATTAATATGGGCATGGCGTTAGATTCCTCGTTACGGGAATTATCGAGAATCATGAAACGTGTACTTGTCACAGTCATATCGCATTAAATATATAACATTAAGTTATGACGTCATTCGTGGTCAAAATGTACGACGAGCTAGCAATAGACTAGAAAAGATGTTAGAATTATGAATATAATGTAAGTTGATTTTTATTCCGTCTTTCTTAATATAAATAACTAAAATATAAATATTTTACGACTTCAAAGTTACACTGCGTCTGTCTGTCGTTGCGTCCGGTAACTATCCTCCTCTCACTTCAAAAATATAACTATGTGTTCAGCATTCATTCGCCGTCTTTCTTACTTTCTAACACGACATCTTCTATCCCTCTCACTCAGTCATGCTCCATATCTGTCCTACATGTATGTAAAACATTAATACTAGTAGTTTAAGTAGTGTAATTGTTTAATGTATATTGTGAGTAAAATTATTTCCTTAGATTATAGGTTAGATTAGTTTTCGACATCGCGTTGTTTTGTCGTAAGTTGTAAGGACCATTGTGTACAAACTCAGCACTTTCTCTTGCTTAGTCGTGCGAACATAGCTTATGTTGCAAGCCAGATTTTGTTTCTTTTTACATGTTCTTATTATTTATGTATCTGTTTAGCTTGTGGTGCTTAATAAATAAATTAATTAATTAACTTTAGTTAATACACAATAGCAATTTAATGATCTTAAATTTAATAATACCCCTCTGAATGCTTTCTAGAAGTTTTTTATGGATGTCCCGTTGCCTATTTCATATCCTGTGGCTTCGGTAATAATTCTGAGTAATTGACTCGATGCCTACATCCTCCATTATGCTTTCAACGGATTCGATAAAAAAGATTTCACAGATTAATTACCACTACCTTTGTACTTTATGTTCAACTTGTTAAGGAGTAAAGGCTGTTCCATCTATTCAACTGGCACACATTATTACTTCGCGTCAGAAATTGGAAGGATCAGTGTACCATGGTGGCTCATTTCCTGCCGACCAAGAGGGCTGGTGGTCGTGGTACCGACGAACCGAGGGGGAGGGTGATGGGAGAGATGTGGTCCGCAATGCAGCGCTTCACTTTCCCCCCTTTGCCTTTTCATGAGTTCTGTCTCATGCGAGGTTCGGACATGGGTTGTTGAGCGACAGGAGGTTTTAGTCAGTTTCACTCCGACATGCCCAGCCCTCCATCCCCAGTCGAGGGCGGAAGCCCGGGGATTTCCTCATGACTAAAAACAAAACCCGTTGTGGCTCACAATAATTTCAATCAAGCGGTAATTTCGCTTATTTATATACGTACCCAATGCTTTGCAATATATCGGTAAAATAGATTTATGAAGATTCAGAAGCATAGCCACTTCCCATCAATTCAGATAGGACAGCGATATAAAACGTATGCAGCCCGCTTTACCCGATGCAGGCAAGGATTAATTGCCCATTCTTCCATTGAGATTTGGCATATTTGGCGGAGATATGTTCGCATCATTGACAACGGAGAACAAAAGAAATCGGTTCACACTTCCAAACCTTGTGATCCATTTGTCAATTTATTTAATTCAGTCGTGGTGATTTATAAAAATCTAGTAAGCTTTGATTAGTCGGTGGTAGGGATTTTGATGAGTCTGCACAGGTAGCTACCGCCGCCCTGCCTTTTTCTGGCGTGAAGCATTAATGGGTTTTGTACTGTAAAGCCTGGGTTTAGAACTCATGTTAAGCGATATTTAAGCATTGTGAGCCTCTAGTCTCTATAGTCGGTTTACAATTGGTATTTCTGTTAGAACCGGCCAAGCTTTTTTGTTCTTTTTCCTGATTTTATTTTTTTACTTATAATAATTTAGTAAAAGTAACTGGATAAAAAACTACATATTAATTCCAACGTACATGTCATAAATATATGGCTAAACGTAGTCTATATTACATAATGATTAGTTCACAATAAATTTTAGCATTAAACGGCGTCACATAATTTTGAATCTTATGCAATGTGTCTTTGTATGTTTTTTTTTATTCCTTGGATGGGTGGACGAGCTCACAGTCCACCTGGTGTTAAGTGGTTACTAGAGCCCATAGACATCTACATCGTAAATGCGCCACACCCTTGAAATATAAGTTCTAAGGTCTTAGTATAGTTACAACGGCTGCTCTACCCTTCAAACCGAAACGCATTACTGCTTCACGGCAGAAATGGGCAGGGTGGTGGTATCTAACCGTGCGGACTCACAAGGTCCTACCATCAGTAATCCAGAATCTTTGGCCGAAACCAAAACGCTACCGTTTAATATTTATGTAAATGTAAATAGATTAGCTTGTTAAATTCTATATTTTCATCTATTCAATTTTGAAACACGAAACAATTAATTTGGATCGTAGCTCAGTGTTCTGTTACTTAGTTACACGTCAGCCAGTGACCTACGTCAACTATTATTTCGATTTAATTAAAATTTCCCTTTAGTTTATATTACTAGTTCCCTTGTGAGTCTTGAGACAAACGAAGCTTGTAGCTGGTTTAACTGATAGCATTGTCGCAGCGATGAGATAAATTAAATTCTAGTGTCAACACTTTAATCATGTTCGAATTGCGGAAATTACATTGATTTCTATTTAACTTAAAGCAAAGTGTGCTTTATTCCAGCGTTTCTCTAATTAGATTTAATCCTTTTCGTGCTGAGCTTATTTTCTCATATTTTGCAGAAAGGACAATGCCCAAAAGTGGGCCAACTTCATGACAAAACTATTTGTACTTGAAAAACTATGCCTTATTTTTTCACGTTGTTTAGTTTATGTATCAACATTTCTTTCACCCTGGCATTGTTTTACAAAAATATAAATTACTTATTTGATAACATCCCAAAACTGAGTGCCATAGTTTTTAAATTCGCCAATAGACAAAGGGAAAATTAGCCCATACAGCCTTATAGTAAACTTATATGCTGACAAACGAAAGAGTTGTCTGTGACTTGAACAACAAATTAAAAAAATAGCTAATGGTTATAATTCACAGACTTTTTAGTTTATTGTTGTTCAATTCAATATTGTATATTATGTATTGTAATAATAATTATTACTTAAAACCATGAATTATTTAATATTTTTAGATATTAATGATTCCATTAGTAAAAATCTCAAAGGCCTCAAAGGCCATTACTCTATTCTTATTACATATGATCAGAGAGTTTTGGCAGCAACCCGAGTGAAGCGTCACTTGAAGTTTTATTTTATGTTTTTTTAATAGCTTATTGTGATGTATAATATACAAATTGGGTGTTGTTTTGTGTATTAAATGTCAATAATCGTTGTTCACGATTATTGAGGCATTGGAATAAAACTGTGGCTAACATAGCAGTGACTGTTTTTCAAGATAAAAGGTCTGCGGAAATTCACGCTCCCTCAATGTGCTATTCATCAAGTTGACGTCAAAACTCCCAAAAAGCAATAAAAAGAAATACACCGGATTTTTATTAACATAAAAAATATATAAAAAATATAACTATGACAGACTAGGCTGTATAGGCTACGCTCTTTGCCTGCTTGTTGGCGAATTTAAAAACAACAACAACAATATCGTTGCCGGCTTCCGGATTTCATTTAATTTTATTATTATTATGAGGATATAATAATAATAAAATGTACGTAAGGGCTTATTTCTAGCAACATTAACCACAATTAACTTATTGAATACTGTAAATAATGATGAGAGGGATTATTGATTTCGAAGAAAACAATTAACAACTTAATTTTAGCTGCAGAAAAAACAGATTTCTCTTAAACCTGGGTGAGAATATAAAAATCGTTTTCTGAATATGAAACGATATTTCTTTGTCTATCAAATTAAGTTAAAATCATCATCACCCGACAACTTTTTTTAGGGGCCCAAACGCCCATAGAAAATGGGCATTGTCCTTTCTAAAGGATTTTAAGGAAAGATTTTAAGTACCTTATTAAAACTTATTACTGATGGTACGACCACTTGTGAGTCCGCGCGGGTAGGTATCACCGCCCTGCCTATTTCTACCGTGAAGCAGTAATGCGTTTCGGCTTGAAGGGTGGGGCAGCCGTTGTAAGTATACTGAGACTTTAGAACTTGTATCTCAAGGTGGGTGGCGCGTCTACGTTATAGATCTCTATGGGCTGCAGTAACCACTTAACACCAGGTGGGCTGTGAGCTCGTCCACCCATATAAGCAATAAAAAAAACTTATAACGAATTAAAAACTATCCTAGTTTAAGGTGTATACTTTTTAATGATGTCGATGTAAAGTATAGTTGGATGGTGCTATATCGTCTGTAGAACTGACTCCTTTCTCGAAGCTTCGTGGTCGGCTGGCGGCGTCTCTGCCGCTCCGCCCATATGCCCTTCCAAGACCCACGAGTAGAACAAATAGGGATGTGCCATTATAAACTTTAATTAAAAAAAAATCAATGCTAAATTCACAGCAAAATAATTTTATATGGTCACTAGCTTTTGCCCGCGACTTCGTTCGCGTGGAATAATTCACAAATAATGCTTTATTTTAGAAAAAATTTGGTTAGCATAAAAAACGTTATAGTGAGCCAACCTTAACATATAGACATATGCTGTCACAGACTTTTTTTTAGATCTTTTAAAGGGGAACAATTCTGTCATTATTATTATTTTAGCGAAACTTTAACCGTTTAAGCTCTCAAAAGGGAAAAGAAACCCCGATTTTGTAACATTATTGGTGCTTAGCTTGTATCTTCTATCTTAGCGTAATGTTATATAGCATATAGCCTTCCTCAATAAATGGGTTATCTAACACTGAAACAATTTTTCAAATCGGACCAGTAGTTCCTGAGATTAGCGCGTTCAAACAAACAAACTCTTCAGCTTTATAATATTAGTATAGATTTATAAATGCTATTAAATTATTAATAACGTTATACATACACGCGCTAAGACACTTCCGTACAGGTCGATATCTAATATCTATAATCAAACTGTGCAGTAATCGGTATTCCGATGCTCCCCACTTTATATTATGCATTAATGGAGTCGATCTATCGACGGTTCGCGGTGATAGAGTTAAATCGAGTGTAATTCTAATAATGACGAGGTTTGTATTTTTTAAAACACGTTTAAGTGGAAAACCGTATTAACAATTAATATCATCTTTGTTCGTTCATAATCATCGGTCCTTGATGCGTGGGCAAATTTCCAAGTTTATCGTACTACTTGAAAATGATATTCAAAGAATTTGTTATATACCTACACAAACAAACAAACATACATAATTTTCACATTTTAAGTCGAAATTTTTTTTTTTTTTTATTGTCCTTGTAGGCAGACGAGCACACGGCCCACCTGATGGTGAGTGGTTACCGTCGCCCATGGACTTCAGCAATGCCAGGGGCAGAGCCAAGCCGCTGCCTACCGCTTAATACTCTCCACAAGCCTCGTTTGAAGAAGGACATGTCATAGCGCTCGGGAAACACCGTGGAGGGGAGCTCATTCCATAGCCGGATGGTACGTGGCAAAAAAGATCTCTGGAAACGCACTGTGGATGACCGCAGTGGCTCCAGGTAGTATGGATGAACTCTACTCCGGTGGCGGGCGGTGCGATGGTAAAAACGAGATGCCGGTATCATCTCGAACAATTCCTCAGAGCACTCCCCATGGAACATACGGTACAAAATACAGAGGGAACCAAAGTCCCTCCGTAGACCCAGAGGTTCCAAACGATCCGTGAGATTCAATTCAATTTCAATTTTCAATTCATGATGTTGAATTAATTTAAATCGTTTAGAATGTTTTTTCAGATATTTTGAAAACTTTTTGTTTACACACTTTATATTTACTAGGGTAGATTCACCGGTACATGGCTTCGAGCTCTCAATTGTATTGTAATAGCTTTCTCCTACCTTTCTAATCCGAACGCTTGGCTGCACTCGCAAAAATAAGGTTGCACCCACCTACCTACCAGTGCGGATATCATGAAATTGAAGTAATTTAAAAGTATTTCTAACTTTATGAAAATAATCAGGAACTTAAATTTTTATAGACTGTGGGGCGCCAAGGGAAAGGAATTCAGCATATACGTATGTAGTGTTACAAAACCACTCGTAACAAACTATAAAAATATGTATACAAACTTCTACCCGAAATCTAAAAATGTTCTGTTATTTTTAAACAAACTAGAGGTCCCGCAGTAGTCGAAATTCGACTATAATTAATTGGAATTGTAAGTTTGTACACTATTATTATTGTATTTTATACTTCTATAATCACAAATTTCGCCAAGGCTATATATAAACAATATTTAATCTCAATTTCACAACAGACGTCAAGAACAAAAGTTTGACAATAAATAGCATGCATGCGTGAGTGCGTCAAATACATGGTATGTAGTGTGTGTAATATTTTATTTATTGATTTAATGTATGTTATATGCATTATTTAAAAAAAATATTAGCATTGTGCACTTCTTCTCTATAATATATTCTCTATAAGTGTGGAAAATTTCATACTCCTCCGTCCGCGCAATTTTCGTAAAAAGGGATACAAAGTTTTTGCTTCACGTATTTATATATAAACAAATAAAGATTTCCCTTATTTTTGCGATTGCGTTCAGTTTTATATTTTTTATGACTTGTATCATAATTAACATTCTATCAGTTAAATAGATCAATAAACTTTGAGAAGCATCGTTTTATTTTCAAGTTGCGAACGTTTAATATACTTTTTTGTACGACTTTCGACTTTATGCTACAAGTTATATAGTCTACCTCGAAATATCAGTTCGTAATTCCTTTACAAATATTTCTTAAGTGAAAAACTCTCGTCGGAAGATTACACAATGAAACAAGACGGACGCGAGACAGCACTTCAGCGTTTAAAATTTTAATTAAATTTAATAACTCACTGTCTCACTTTTGGTTTTAAGAGTTTGTCTAAGATTTTATATATTTGTTTTTTTAATGTTAGTAAGTACTATTTTAATTTACAAAACCGTCTGGAAAATGCTTTTTAACACGTACTAACAAACGAAATGATGGCACATCTGATGTTAAGCGGTTACCGGAAACAGCACAAACGTCAACTCAACAACATTCGGTCTCAGTTTGGATGGTGTGGCAGCCGTTGTAACTATACTGAGACCTTAGAACTCATATCTGAAGCTGGGTGGCGGCATTTACGTTATATATGTCTATGGGCTCCGGTAACCACTTAACACCAGATGGGCTGTGAGCTCGTCCAGCCATATATGCAATAAAAAAAAATGACTTAACAATTGTTCACCAACGCTTGAAGGATATAATCGGTGTTATTATATAATTTAGTAACCGCCTGACCGCCCCCTTAGGCAAGTGGTTTGTTACCCTGAGGGGACTATAACACAGGGTCGGAGTCGAACGTCTGGTCGGAGTCAGTACCTTTGTGAAACATATTTGGTATGCGTGTACTTGACTGTATCCAATACAGAAGAAACTAAGCTTGTTGAATTTGGAACGCTAGCTAATATGTAGCTATAAAACAATGTAACAAAAAAATTACTAAGATATTTTGATGTTGAGAAAATTTTGTAGTCATTTATATATTACGATTTTTTAAAGGTGTCACGAAAAGTTGAAAACGTTTATCGTAAAATGGTAAATATATAATTTTCGGCTTATTTTGAAACTACTTAAATAAGATTTGCTTAAGTGTGGGAGTGTACTGTAAGAAGCACAGTATTAGAATTTGGCTATAGTCGTGAATTTCCATCTATACTAATATATAAATCTACAGTGGTTTTTACGGATGTTCCATTATAACTACTGAACCATGCATCCGATTGACTTGAAACTTGGTATCCATGTAGAAAATACATCTACTTAATGGATAAGCTAATATTTATATGAGTGTTGGACTCCCTAATAATAATGAAAATAAATAATAATGTTAATTTTAAATGCCCAGCGAAGCGGGCGAGTACGGCTAGTCATTTAATAGAACCATGTGCCATGGAATGTGGCAGAGTCAATACAGCTTCCTATACGAGGTTTTTAATTTTTTGTATGCTTCTATTTTGCATTAATGAAACCTTCCTGTTTATTTACGCAATAAAGTATTGGTTGGTCGCTTTCCGTCTAAAGGATGAGATACTTGCCATATTGCAGTATGACTGATAGTTGTATTTCTTGTAACATGACGGTCAGCAATTAATACAGGTTGAGCTAAGAGCTTTTCTGCAAAGAAATAACATGCAACGAAAGTTATGCTATGCGGAGTGCTCACAATTATTCATTAGTGAGTAAGTAGCAAAGGCAAAGCGGATATTAAAATTTTTGGCGTCTACCAGCAGACTAACATAATCTGGCATTTTCTTTTCATTCTTTTTAAATTGGTTTTTAAGTTCAACCAAAAAGGTTCTTTTGAAGTATTTTCCTGCAGTGTATTTTGAGCTATTTTAAAACTTTCAAGTCATCAAGTCATGTGGAAGCTAGTCAGAAACATAATTAAAAATTCCACTCCAACAGACACAGAAGTCAGCGTGTAAAGAAAAAATGTAGTAATAATTTATGGCTTTTGTCAGCTTCTCCTTTTGTAGTTATATGAAAATTAAATAACTATTATAGATCACATCGTTTATTTATTTTTAAGCGATAACGTTTAAATCGGTACGATAATCGTATCGTAAGCTATGAAAGTCTTCACTTTCTCCGGTGGAATTTAATTTACTGCCGATTTCTCGTGTACAAGTCGACAACAATTATGTCGAAAACGTTTATTAAGTAGTAAGTACCTTAAATCCGAATCGAGCTCTTGCTAGTCGTATATAGGGGAAGTCCGGGCATAGTGGATAGGCCAGGCAAAGTGAATACGCTTTATTTCTCGTCAAGAACATGTCGGAACACGCGCGCCTCGCGCCATTACACTCCCCCGCCGGTCCGCATTCGTGGGCAAACAGAGGTAGCGGAAGGTCGCGTCGCGTTCGAGATAAAAATCTAAAAAACCAAATAGTGAAGTTTTCTTATTACTTTTCAAGGTACGTAATACTTTAATAACTCATATAAAATGGTTGGTACCTCATGTTTGGTACGATTATGTCCTCTAAGTGCATATTTTCAAGTATAAATTCTGAGAGTTTTGTTACTTTGTCGTCACTTCATTTGGTTTTAGGTTAGGTTGAATGAAATAAATAGGTTTAAGGCAAAGTGATCACGGGTAAAGTGGATACGGTATTCGCTTTGCCCTCGATGACTTTACTAGGCATTCAATTATTATTATTTTTAGATGGTATATAAATACAAGAGGAAGACTAATCAAGCCCAATGGAGTGAGGACAGTATGATGCTTGCAATAGCAGATTGCAATTCTGGCATTCCTGTCAAAACGACCGCAAAAAAGTATGGTCTACCTTACGCCACTCTCTATAGGCATTGGAAAAAAGGTAGTTCGACGGCTCAGCTTGGTCGTTTTCGTAAAGTTTTCAACGATGGTCAAGAGGGAGATCTTCGAACGTATTTGTATGAAATGGATAGTGTTTTTTATGGGCTAACCCGAGAAGATTTTAAAACATTAGTTTTTGAATACGCGAAACGCAATAATGTCACTTATCCGCCTAGTTGGGACAAAAATAAAAAAGCTGGTGATGATTGGCTAGCAGGATTTATTAGAAGAAATCCACAAATTACACTAAGAATTCCAGAAGCAACCACAATTGGCAGAGTTAAAGGTTTCAGTCGTCCTCAAGTAGAAAGGTTCTATCTATGTCAAATTGATGGTACTAGAATCTATAATATAGATGAAACTGGCATTCAGACCTCGACAAATAAACCACCCAAGGTTCTTTCAGTTAAAGGTAAGAGGCAAGTTGGAGTCATTTCCAGCACTGAACGTGGACAAACTACGACAGTCGTGTGTTGCTGCAACGCTTCTGGATCATTCGTTCCACCGTTTATGATATTTTCACGTAAAAGGATGCAAGATCGCCTTTTGGATGGTTCTCCTCCAGAGACTCGAGGAAGTTGTTCAGCTTCGGGATGGATAAATGGAGAAATATTTTTGGATTGGCTTAAATTTTTCGTCGGCCACGTACGTCCGACAAAAGACAAAAAAGTTATTTTACTTCTGGACAACCATGAAAGCCATTAATACTATCCAGCTTTACAGTACGCAACTGAAAATAATGTCATCATTTTGTCTTTGCCACCGCACACCTCAAACAAACTTCAACCTCTGGACGTGGCTGTGTATGGTCCATTTAAAATATTCTTCGAGCAAGAAATCAATAGATTTCAAAAGGCTCATCCAGGTAGGATAATCAACCAATACGATGTAGCCAAACTGTTCAGTCCAGCTTATCTGAAATCTGCTACTCCTAACAATGCTATCAAAGGCTTTCAATCAACCGGTATCTGGCCAACAAATAAAGATATATGGGGAGAAGAAGATTATGTACCATCTTCTATTACAATGACAGACCGTAATACCGCTAACCAACTGGAGACTTTTATAGACTCAAACAGTCAAAATGTTGAAATTACGATTGACATCGAAAAGCCTTCTACATCAGGGCTCCAAAGTCAGTCACTGCAAATTGATGTAGAACCACTGGAACAGATTGAAAGAAAATTTATTGAGAATGTGAATGTAGAAGTTGAAGCTGCAGTGGAAAATAGTATCATGGGTATAGTATCAGTGTCCAATATGAATCAAATACATTCTCGAGATACATCGCCTTCAATTTTGGATAAATTACCCGACAAAGATCCCCTTACATGCAATGCTGTTGTAGTAACGGCTGTAGCTGATAATACTCAAAAATTGTCTAAACCACAAGAAGCAATGTCCACTGAAGATATGAATCAAGGTGCAGATCTGACTCAAGACAGTATAGATATAAAAGAGGGTCAATTTAAAGGCAACGATGATGAAATTATTATGGACCTGGAATCATCTACGGCTCGGGCTTCAGCATATTTCAGTCCTAAAGACATAAGACCGCTTCCGATGCCACGCGTTTCTGTGGGTACACGTAAAAGAAAGGTTCAAAAGTCTGAGGTGTTAACAAGCACGCCAGTGAAGCGAAAACAAAAAGAAAAATTTATAAAAATTAATGTCAAAGCAATGAAAAATATGAATATAGATTTAAATGCTAAGCCAAAGACTGCGACAAAGAAAAATACTAAAACGACCAAAAATATAATTGTTAAAGATAAAAGTAGTGATAAGGAAAACGAGGAAGAACAGTGTGTATGCTATTATTGTGGGGAGAACTATATAGAAATAAATAAAAAACCAGTTGAGGATTGGATTCAGTGTGATAAATGTAAGCAACGGAGTCACGAAAAATGCACGGCTTATGGAGGAATAGGCTTATTCTTTTGTGATATTTGCACGGATTAGGTAATTTAAAACTAGGCTAAGTACCTATTTGTGTTCACTTTGCCCTATCGTCTTATCCACTTTACCCGACCTATGGGGCAAAGTGGATACCGGCATGTGTTGCAATATTATTGACAATTAAAATTAAAGAACTGCTATTAAGCAATTTTTGTTGATTATATTAAAAACTTTAATAAATGTTGATTCTCAATGAAATTTTCTTTTATTTATATGCCTATTGGTTTTCTTCCTATAGCCCATCAAACGTTAAGGTGTCCACTTTGCCCGGACTTCCCCTACGAGCATGCTCTTTCGTATTCGGTATTGTTTAATACTATGGATGAATCCAATAACTTATGAAGAGTGCGACAGCAATTCACTGAATTGACAGAGGGAGAATCTTTTCACAGAACTGACATAATATATGTACACTAGTGGCCCCGCAGTAGTCGAGATTCGACTAGCTACTTCCATTTGACTCCATACAGAAACGGGCTGTTCGGATGGTCGATAGTCCTGCTCTCGCGGATCGCTTGGAACCTCTGGGTCTACGGAGGGACTTCGGTTCTCTCTGTGTGTTATACCGCATGGTCCATGGGGAATGCTCTGAGGAATTATTCGAGATGATTCCCTCATCTCCTTTTTATCATCGCACCTCCCGCCATCGGAGCAGAGTTCATCCATATTATCTGGAACCGCTGCGTTCATCGACAGTGCGTTTCCAAAGATCTTTTTTGCCACGTACCATCCGGCTTTGGAATGAACTCCCCTCCACGGTGTTTTCCGAGCGCTATGATATGTCCTTCTTCAAACGAGGCTTGCGGAGAGTTCTTTATGGTAGGCAGCGGCTTGGCTCTGCCCCTGGCATTGCTGACGTCCATGAGCGACGGTGACCACTTACCATCAGGTGGGCCGTATGCTCGTCTGCCTACAAAGGCAACAAAAAAAAAAAAATATATATATATATATATAATTAATTGGAATTGTAAGTTTGTACACTATTATGATTGTATTTTATACTTCTAGAATCACAAATTTCGCCAAGACTACGCTATAAAAATATTAACAAAGACAAACAATATTTAATCTATTCTCAATTTGACAACAGACGTCAAGAACAAAAGTTTTACAATAAATAGTATGAATGCGTGTGTGCGTCAAATACATGGTATATAGTGTGTGTAATGTTTTCTTTATTGATTTAATGTATCTTTTATGCATTATTAAAAAAAAATATTAGCATTGTGTACTTCTTCTCTATATTCTCTATAAGTGTGGAAAATTTCACACTCCTCTGTCCGCGCAAATTTCGTAAAAAGGGATACAAAGTTTTTGCTTCACGTATTAATATATAGATAAGACATGTAATAATTCTGATATGTATGTATAAGATATTTAGCAGTAAAATCGGAATCTAAGTTATTATTAGTTCTAAATGTTAAATATTGTCGAATGGTGGCGAAAGTTTGAATAGAAAATTAAAATAATAAACGCAAGTCATTGAGGTATTACTCACAATACCTTCATGAGAAATACTCCTACAAAGTAAAAAAAAAGCTACAGACATTAAACTAATAAAAAAAGGGTATTTATTAACGGTACGTATTTTATCGTATGTGCCAGCAAAGTGAAGTAAGTATTTAATTTTCGACAGCCCGTAGTCTTGCCTATCGGGCTCTAGGTTGGCAATAAAGGACCCACCGAAGAAGTAATTACGTGAGAGCCTGGTCAAACGGACCCTATGCGGCAATTATACCGCTTCGTTCGGGTCGTATCGCTACGTGCCCTCATATAAAGTAAGAGGACTGGGGATCAAGTTACGGACTGTTGGTATATGGAGCTTTAGAATGCTGAATGAATTCCTTAGCTTTTCTTTAGTACTTTCGTTAGGGCTTAAGAATCTTGGTAATTTACGAGTCTCTTTCCAAGCGAACTGCTCTGTGGGGAGTGCTCTGAGGAATTGTTTGAGATGATACCATCATTTCGTTTTTACCATCGCATCGCCCGTCACGGGGTAAAGTTCATCCGTACTACCTGGAGCCACTGCGGTCATCCACAGCGCGTTTCCATAGATCTTTTTTGTCACGTACCATCCGGCTTTGGAATGAGCTCCTTCCACGGTGTTTCTCGAGCGCTATGACATGTCTTTCTTCAAATGAGGCTTGTGGAGAGTATTAAACGGTAGGCAGCGTCTTGACTCTGCCCCTGGCATTGCTGACGTCTATGAGAGATGGTAATTACTCACCATCAGATGGGCCGTATGCTCATCCGCCTACACGGGTAATAAAAAAAATCTATAAAAACTGTCTATTACGATTAAAACGCTTTATCCGTTTCAATGTGTTTTACATTTTAATTTCATTGTAGCCAAAGTTAAGTTAAGATCGATGGCGTCACTATACAATCCCTCTAAGTTCACAAGCTGTGTTAGCACCCGCAGCCAGTTGTTCTGAATTCTGAACCGCTTCGATCGGTCTGCTTAATGTTCTTTACCATCGAACCATTCACCATATGCACGTCATTGTTATTGAAACATAAACAATAATAATTAAATTACTGCATTCACAAAGCTACATAAGTTAATCAAAAATCAATAATGGATCTCGAACTAAAAACAAATATTAGAAAGTAAATCTGTTTATCGACTTGTGACATTGACAATGTTCAGGAACTTTTGTGCAGCAAAGCATGTTATCTTCTCCAAACTTGCGAGTTTCGATTTTTTTTGGTAAATTTTTCCATTTCTATGAAACTTATTCAATTCGTTGTTCATTCGATTTAGTTGAGGTTTCTGGTATAGTATCGTGCCAATATTTTCGTAATTGGCTTTCCACTGACGTCAACCTATATTACTATGTGAATAGATTTTGCAAATACAAATTTATAGTCAGCCGCTATTGCAGAATGGTCGGTGATCATAACATTTTTAACTATACCCATTCAAAATGTTCATTCGCTTGTGAATGAAGCGTCATTTCCACCGGATGTTGTGCCTCTGTTAGTTGGATAGACGGCGTTATTGGCTTAAATGACCTGTGTATTACGGCCTGTTTACTGTTATTACAACATTATAAGTGTACTTGGAGCGACCATTATTAATTCCTATGGTTAAGTGATTCGCCCAAGAATCTTGTGCCGCGCGCTTTTATCACAATTCAAGCAATCAGTGAACTTAAAAAGTTGTGCAAGTATATTTTAGTGTATTTTTTTAAATTACGGAATTGTTGTGATGTGTATAAAATATATAAGTATATAACAGACAATTCGTAGCCCTAGAATTGAGTCCTTAAGGCCATTTCAAAAAGAACAGGCTTAATACATTCCAAAATTACATTTGATGATCTTAGGCTTGAGGATCTTCAAGATCGCCGTCGTGCCCTAAAGGATAAGACGTCCGGTGCATTCGTATCTAGCGATACACCAGTGTTCGAATCCTGCAGGCGGGAACCAATTTTTCTAATGAAATACGTGTTCACGATTAACTTCTACGGTGAATGATAACATCGTGTGCTAATAAAAATTAAACCCGATCAATTATAATTTGCGTAATTACTGGTGGTAGGACCTTTCGTGAGTCCGCACCGGTAGGTATCACCGCCCTGCTTATTTTTGTCTTGAAGCAGTAATGCTTTTCGGTTTGAAGGGTAGGCAGTCGTCGTAACTATACTTGAGACCTTGGTACCCATATCTCAATGTGGGTGGTGGCATTTACATTGTAGATGTCTATAGGGTCCACTAACCATTTAACACCAGGTGGACTGTGAGCTCGTCCATCCATCTAAGCAATAAATAAATAAAAAGATAGAGATAATTAGATGGGAAAATACGAAAAACATATCAGTTTTTATTTTTGATGACATGGTTCATGTTTTAAATAAATGTTTAGTGACAAAAAACAGCTCACTCCCCACTTCTATTCTAATCTATTGTAGGTTAGTGTTTAATTTTTGTCACGATCTATGTCTCAGATACGTACATCCTTACGAAGTGTGTTGTGTGATTCACTAAGCTTGTGTCTTTTTGGATAATCAAGCCAGATACCACTAATAGTGGACACTATAGTTTGAATTAATAATCGCTCGACGGGTGAAGAGGATGGAAATTGTATGACGATAGGCTTCCATCGCGCTAGGCTGGACCTCCTACTATTTGGAACTTTTATCTTTTACGTGGTTTTTTATTCTATCTCCATAAGGGGATTGCTCTTAGATTTTTTTGAGATAATCTCGTCACCAAAAACCAAAGTTCGTGTAATAAAAATTGAGACATACCAATCAATTGCGACTTGATCATCGTGTCTAAAGGACGATGGTGGAATTGCGATTTCAATGGGTTGCAGTAATCACTTAACACCAATTTAGCTTTTAGATCGTTCACATGTCTATGTCACCGGTGTTCGAATCCCGCAGGCGGGTACCAATTTTTCTAATGAAATACGTACTCAACAAATGTTCACGATTGACTTCCACGGTGAAGGAATAACATCGTGTAATAAAAACCAAACCCGCAAAATTATAATTTGCGTAATCACTGGTGGTAGGACCTCTTGTGAGTCCGCACGGGTAGGTACCACCACCCCGCCTATTTCCGCCGTGAAGCAGTAATGCGTTTCGGTTCGAAGGGTGGGGTAGCCGTTGTAACTATACTGAGACCTTATAACTTATATCTCGAGGTGGGTGGCGCATTTACGTTGTAGATGTCTATGGGCTCCAGTAACCACTTAACACCAGGTGGGCTGTGAGCTCGTCCATCCATCTAAGCAATAAAAAAAAAAAAAAAAAAAAAACCTACAGTAATAAGTAGCCAAAGTTATTAACTGGTCTGCGGCGGTCTGTCCATTTGCGGGGCTAAGTAAACCTCGGCGCGTAGTTGAAATAGCCCCTTAGTCTAACAACGATTAGGGGAAATAAAAAAAACACTAACGAACATTTTGCCAAGTTTGTACTTGACAAGCGCCAGTTACATCCGTAAAACAGTAGCTATTATGTAGATTAGAACGAACTTGCGCAATAAATCATTTCCAAGCGTCTCTCTCGAAATAATTATGGAAGATTTTAATTAACAAAATTATTGTGTTCGCTTGTTTCATTGTGCGAGACGCTTTAGCAACCGCGCAGTTAGGCAAGCCCGAGCTTGATAAGGATTCTAAATTAAATCGGTTTGTCTTTATGATTTCGTTAAGGGTTCATGGTAAATAGTCTGTCTAGATTGAGTCTTAACGTGGAATATTTAAAATTGAATCTTCCAAAATTATACACGTAATCGAATAAAAATCGTTGTTGTGAGCCCACTCTGGTATTTACCACGGTCACACTTATTACTACTGCGTAGCAGTTCTGTATTTCATTTTCGGGTACACACTGGTACTGGTTACAGGAGCCCATAGGTAGCTTAATGTTAAATCTGATACTCATCTCGAGATTTGAGACGGGTGCTTCAATTGTATGGTAGCACGGCTGATTGTGCCGCGGCACATATTGACAAAATAGTGATTTCCAACCGTAAGGTTGCAATAGCCCGCCAATGCTGGTTGCCCGTTGGTCACCTTGTTTGATATATCAGACATTTGATTACGAAGTCCTCGTCGTTTACGTCACCGACAATAAGAGTTACCGCGTCGTTTAAATAAAATAAAGCAACCATAGTGTTTGGCTGTGAAGTCAATTGAACTTTTCTGTAAAACGCTATGAGTGCAAAATGGGCCCATTACGACCCCCGCCATTACGCGAGTGAGCACTTCTAATTACTCGTCGAGAACCCTCCACAACACTCGCAGCCATTGACTGTGAGATCATATTATATTGTTCACAATGCGGAACAAATACTCACACATTGTTCGGTGGCTAATTTCTAGGCCTGACTTGTTACATGTGTATTACGTTCCACTCTCCTTGAAACTTGAGGTCTAAGTCTTAAGTGTAGCGGCTGCCCCATCACTTATACTGGAACGGGTTACTGCTTCATAGCAGATATAGACAGGTTGTTGGTGCTTTGTGGTGGAGTTCGATGGAGCTTAGTCGGTAGTCCGTTTTGCGGTGTGGGTGCCCCTTTCTTAAGTCGTAGTCTGTTGGGAGGAGCAGGAGGTCTTCGGACTTCCGCTTCTCCCTCGTCTTCTCTGGAGGCATCGAAGTTCGACATAACCCAGTCTGTTACCCCTTCGACCGGGAAAGCGGATTCCCCAGCGATAAAAAAGGATGGTGATATTTATTCGTACAGGCTTACAAGATGCTTTACCACACACAAATTTAATTTAATAGTATAGTCTTACTTTTTGTATACTGCACTTATGATGAATTGTGATTGAGAAGATAATACTAAGACTTTAGCTTCTCATCGATTCTTTTAAGTGGCGAAATTGCATTCTAAATTTATGGAAAAATCGTGACGCTTTATAGTTTGTTAAGCTTTTTTTTATTTAGTTTGGTGGGTGAGCTCACAGCCCACCTGATGCTTAGTGGTTACCGGAGCCATAGACACCTACAACGTAAATGCCGCCACCCACCTTATGATATAAGTTCTAAGGTCTCAGTATAGTTACATCGGCTGCTTCACCCTTCAAACCGAAACGCATTACTGCTTCACGGCTGAAATAGGCAGGGTGGTGGTATCTACCCGTGCGGACTCACAAAAGGTCCTACCACCAGTAAAAGTTAGACTAAAATGAAAAGCTTTGTGATTTTTTTGCGCGAGAATTATGAACACTTATACCTAGCTATACAATGCGTGTACACAGCCGGCGTCACTCATTTCACGTCTCGCTCAGCTTAATTGCTTTCCGGTTTTTAAGCGTGCGAGACTTGTACGAAAAGTCGAACAGTTAAAGTTTTCACGAGATTTCTCTTGTAGCGTAAGACGAATGAGGGAGCTTTATATTTAATTTGCCGAGAAGATTGACTGTTCCGCTGTTCTTACGAGTTTCGAGTTTGTTAATTGTGTACGTAAGATGTTTTTAGATTCATCTGCCTGTCATAAAAAGAAGTTATTCGAATCTAATGGCGATAATAAAAATAGGTTCCTCTTTACGTCGTATTCCTCACTGCTGAGGGTCGTGACCACCCTTTTGTATTACCTTCGCACGCAGGACCTTTCTCCATCTATTCTAGTCTCTGGCGGTGCGGAGGGCGCTGTGAAACATGGATTCAAGAGCGGTGCGGATCTGGTGAGACCATCGTATTGGGCAGCGTCCCCGAGGTCTTTTCCCATCTACCTTACCAATACTAGGTTAACCAAAAATAGGTTAAGTATGTTTAATTTTGAATAGTTTATACGCTTTAAACCTTCAATTGCGGTTTTAGAGGTACCCGGCATCGGTGGTCGCAACTTTACAAATTCATTTAAAATCGTTTGCTATGTATTGATTATGAATTTTAGAAAATATGATTGAATTGAAAGTGACAGATTAGAGATGGAAAATCGGAAAATCGATTTAGATAAAAAATAAAGTAGGTCCGAATTAAAGTTCTTAAATAGATTCTCTGATTGCGATCGATGTTAATAAAGCTTTTTGAATATAGTAGGATTCGTGTTAAAATGAAGTCACTATTTTGGCCAAGTTTGCTTTGAAGCAGCGTTTGTGTATTTTGGGAGAATCGCTATGGCTGTCGCATGCTCATATGCGAGCGACGATGACGTAATAAACATTTTTTTTGTTTTTTGGGATGCACCCCCGGCATCAAATTAAAAATCTTTATTTAACTTTTTTTTGTAATATGCTATTTCAGATATCGGATTTTTTTATTAAGCTTCATTAAACATTGCTGATTTATTCATAGAAGATTTCTTAATATCTTAGTGCTATACATGCCTAACAAGTTCAACACCCGTCAGTGAGTCTGATATCCTATAAATCACGACCTGAATCCCGCCCGCTACGCACCCTGAAGCATGAAGTTGGAAGTCCAATTCTATTGTCTAAGGCTTGCAATATCCTTAATCTGTTATTTCATATGCCAGAATCTAGCTAGCACATTTATTATTCGACATCAATCCAGAATATTATATGTCATTATGGGGGTCAAGATTAGTACATTGAGATCCAGAAACTCAATCGTAATGCCAAAACGAATGCACCAGGTATGTTTGTCCGTTACGCCACGACCTCTTCTGACTTTACCTGACGCAAAGCTATAGTACCTCTTGTATTTGTACGATCACATTCATAATAATATATTAAATATTTAAACTTATCATTTCTATGGTTGTAATTTGTTTTGTGCATCAATAAAGGAAAAAAAAGACGACTATCAATTTATTTGTCAAGACCAATAGTTTAGAATACTCATAAAGAACAATGGCAGCTTTCTATACAACATTTTACCTGATATCTATTTGAGGCGTCTTGAAATAAAAAAAAATTCTAAATCGATAGGGATAACATAGCTTAAGCTTAATCAGAAATATTTTTGTTATTAGAAAGTTACGAAAAAAAGTTATTAACGTTTTTACTTTATAATTTGAGGTTATCTATCAATAATAGGTGTCTCTGATTTTTGTAGGCACCTACTATAACAAATTGAAAAAATAAGTGAACGATATTGTTTAAATAACATTTTTAGTTTCATTATCATAGATGAACCGAGGATACACCTCTAATAGTACTCGAGTAGGTACCCTTAGCAATTGAAGAGTTACCTAGTACATAATGGTATACATATATAGTTTGTTCTTTCTTCTTTGTAAATGTTTAAAAATGTGTGTCAGAGATAGGTACTTTTAACCTTTTGGATACCAAAGTCACATATTTGCGACAACTTGCCATACTGTTAAGATCATTGTCATCTGCATTGCTGCCATCACTATTATTTAGTTATTTAATTATGTACCAATTGTAACAAAGGATAATTAATATTATTATTTATCATTTTTAAATACTTTATGAAAATGTTTCTCAAAAAATATTGCTTTTTGTGGCAATAGTATTAATGCCATCCTTTGCAAATGTATTAAACCGGAAGTACACAAAAATCGAATTATAAGCATATTAAATTAACATTTTTTGGGGCTTTACCACGTAAATTTAACATCGTGTAAAAAACGAGCAAATAAAATAAGTAAGTTTCGTTTATATCTTAATCTAAGACGCCTTTTAAGGTAAAAAATTGTCATTCGTCTTTCCTATTCAGATACATTCAAGAAAAACATATTGAGTGAACATTGAGTTGGTTTCTTTTATATAATAAACAACGCAAAAATAACAATTCTACCAATATAAATTATCATCTATATGTTTTCGTTTCGCGCGAGCGTACAAAAACGTATCTCGTTCGTGTCCGTGCATTATTCAGTTGTCAATATTATCAATGATGCAGAGTCACGAGCCTGCCGCGTCATGGAGGCGTACAGTGTAGAGTTGAACAGAATGTACATTTTTTTTAAATGAAATTTTTTAGCAATGGTATTTAGGCGACTTTGACTTTTTTGAAGTTGTCGTAGCCTATAGGATAAGACGTCCGGTGCATTCGTATCTAGCATGTTCAAATCTCGTAGGTGGGTACAAAATTTTCTAATGAAATACGTACTTAGCAAATGTTCACGACAGGTGAAGGAATAATATCGTGTAATAAAAATTATAATTTGCGTAATTACTGGGGGTAGGACCACTTGTGAATCCGCGCTGGTAGGTACCACCACCCCGCTTATTTCTACCGTGAAGCAGTAATACGTTTCGGTTTGGAGAATGAGGCAGTTGTTGTAACTATACGTGGACCTTAGAAGTCATATCTCAAGGTGGGTGGCGCCATTTACGTTATAGATGTCTATGGGCTCCGGCAACCATTACAACCACTTAACACCAGGTGGGCTGTAAGCTCGTCAACCCTTCCATGCAATACTAAAAAAAAAGGGGGTTACCTCCATCATCGCTAATGTATACCAGTGACGCCAAGGCAAACTTACCGTAATGAACTTTTTTAAAACTTCTCTGGCGAAATTATTTATCTATCTCATCTTAACGCAGACAACACTCTCAATAACTACATATCAAAATTTTTCTGTCTAAGTAATTAATTAAATGTATAATATCCTTAAAGTCCATTATTTCGACTAAAATTATATTTACAAGATAAGTATAATATTAGAGGTCTCAGGCCCAAAACAAAAAAGTTGGTATGCTTACGGCCCATCTCATATTACATGTTTACGAGAGCTCTAAGTAACAGATAAATAAATACATTCGCCTCGAGAAATAAGGTCAGAGGTTCATTTATTATTTATTGCCTTTCGAAATAATATTGGTTGGCTTAAACAACTGGCGTCAAATACACTGTGGTATACAGGTTACATTAATATTTCATCATTCGGACCACTCGCGAAGCCGAAACGGTTTACTAGCACGAGGGGCCACGACAATAGTTACAACGTTTACCATCTGGAGGCACTGTTAACCTGATTAAATATTTTAAAATGTAGTTTCGTATGCGCCGAAAAGTGCATTGTTCTTTCCGTTGAGGTGAGGAAAATTTTAAAATAAGAATAGAAATGTGTTACTGGGGGTAGGATATCTTGTGAGTCTGCACGGGTAGATACCATCATCCTGCCTATTTCTGCTGTGGAGCAGTAATGGGTTTCGGTTTGAAGGGTGGGGCAGCCGTTGTAACTATACTGAGACCTTAGAACTCATATTTCAAGGTGGGCGCGGCATTGACGTTGTAGATGTCTATGGGCTCCAGTAACCACTTAACACCAGGTGGGCTGTGAGCTCGTCCACCCACGTATGCCATAAATAAATAAATAAACTACTTGTAATTGGAGTTCAACAACACGGATATTATGATTAAAAATCTAGTTTACAAAAAGTAGTTGCGAGGACCTTAGGTTAAATAAAAGTGTCTTTATCACTGAAACCCCATTTTTTTGGGGCGGGGAGGCACACCCCTACGGTGTTTCCGCGCCTAGGGTACGCGCAGAACACGTGGGACTCAATAGCTGAAGATGCTAAAGCCCATGGCGGAAAACCGAAGCCCTACAGCTAAAAAACGGCGTATCAACCAAGCTCCGTATTGACACCACATTATATTCCATAAGCAGATAAGTATGATATTCGCTGAGTTCATTAAGCAGAGTTCTACTAACTAACTAAATCATTAAATTGAATCGCTTCACGTGTCTGCTAACGATCTGCAGCCTTCATATTAGTTCCCTAACGATATACTGTAGTCTATGCTAGAAGCGGTGGGCCCTGAAACCAGCAGGTGTACTGAACTGAAAAAGGTTCTCTCAATATTATTTATAACCAAACATTGCTCTGACAATGATGAACATAATGAAAACTGCTAACTTATTAGCCAAATCGGCAATCGGCTTTCATATTACAAAATAAATAAATCAAGGGACTGTCAATGTCCCGCTTTCTTATAAAGAATCCAAATTGGTTGAAAGTGCTTATGGCATAATTATAACTAGTCAGGTCATAAGTATTGTCACAGAGTAAAAACTTTTCTTTTAGAATGCTGACCACAAAAAAGTTTATTGAATTCGAATTTCGAATTGTTCATGAAAATAAAAATGTATACTTTTAGAATTTTACTCATTTTTAAATATGGAGTGGACGCTTAAAGAAGACCGTGTTGCAGTTATTGCGTTGCATCGTTGCGGTTACGCGCCAATTCAAATTTTTAACATACTGAAAAATTTTAATATAACCAAAAGATTCGTTTATCGTACCATCAAACGATACAATGAAGACTCTAGTGTAGATGACAGGTCAAGAGGTGGCCGCCCTCGGTCTGTTAGGACTCCAGCAGTGATAAAAGCTGTGAAGGCGCGAATTCAAAGAAATCCCAAACGTAAGCAGAAACTGTTGGCCCTTCAGATGGGGTTAAGCAGAACCACGGTGAAAAGGGTGTTAAATGAAGACTTAGGGCTTCGGGCATATCGAAGAAAAACAGGACATTGTTTGAATGCTCGTCTAATGGACCTGAGACTGAAGAGATGCCGCGCTTTGTTGAAGCGGTACGCGGGAAAAAAATATCGGGAAATTCTTTTTTCGGATGAAAAAATTTTTACCGTAGAAGAGAGCTATAACAAACAAAATGATAAGGTATACGCACACAGTAGTGAAGAAGCGAGCAACCGTATTCCGCGTGTCCAACGAGGTCATTTTCCATCCTCGCTCATGGTATGGCTGGGAGTTTCTTATTGGGGCTTAACAGAGGTACATTTTTGTGAGAAAGGTGTAAAAACGAATGCAGTTGTGTATCAAAATACAGCCCTGACGAGCCATGTGGAACCTGTTTCTCATACCATGTTCAATAACAGGCACTGGGTATTCCAACAAGATTCGGCGCCAGCTCATAGAGCGAAGAGCGCACAAGACTGGCTGGCGGCGCGTGAAATCGACTTCATCCGGCACGAAGACTGGCCCTCCTCCAGTCCAGATTTGAATCCGTTAGATTACAAGATATGGCAACACTTGGAGGAAAAGGCGTGCTCAAAGCCTCATCCCAATTTGGAGTCACTCAAGACATCCTTGATTAAGGCAGCCGCCGATATTGACATGGACCTCGTTCGTGCTGCGATAGACGACTGGCCGCGCAGATTGAAGGCCTGTATTCAAAATCACGGAAGTCATTTTGAATAAACTTTAGTGTCATAAGAATCTATGTTTTGTTAAGTTCATTTTGGTATATGAATGGTTACATAATGAATAAACTTGTTTCAATTATTTTACATTAAACATGTGACAGAATTTATGACCTGACTAGGTATGTACTTTGCATTTGTTAGAGTCGGGAAAATTGCATCTTTGTCATCCGTGCACGAAAACATCGAAAAGTGTTATAATAAATAACTAATCGTAAAATTATTTTTAATTTAGTTAAACTCGCAAAAATCTGAGACACCGATAATAATGACCCGTTAATTTCGTGGCTCGACTCTTGTCAGGTACTCGAGTGTTCAACACGAGAGACGAATTTGCATCAAACACGGACAGGAGTGCCTTGGCGCTGTCTCATATTAGACAGACGGGCTGTGCGTCTGTGCCGTGTTTGTTCCACGAACGCGTTTCAATTTAATTTCTACAGCCGACAATCACGTCAAGGATTGCACTCAAATCTGTATTGCTCGCGCTCTCTCTGTGCTGATCGAGTGATGTTTTTACTTTGTCTGAGTCTTGACACTTGTTCGATTATAGCGTACAGTAAATATACTGTTGGTTTACAAGTGGTAGGACCTCTTGTGAGTCCGCGCGGGTAGGTACCCACCACCCTGCCTATTTCTGCCGTGAAGCAGTAATGCGTTTCGGTTTGAAGGGTGGGGCAGCCGTTGTAACTATACTTGAGACCTTAGCACTTATATCTCAAGATGAGAGGCGCATTTACGTTGAAGATGTCTATGGGCTCCAGTAACCACTTAATACCAGGTGGGCTGTGAGCTCGTCCACCCACCTAATCAATAAATAAAAATGCGTTTGCAGCTCCGCGGTATCATGCGGTCTATCTGTAGAGATGTCACGGGTTTCGATATCGTTTTTAGAACATCCGTCGTTTAGTCATAAAATGGTGCAGCACTATTCCAAATTGATCTTATCACGCAGCATTGGCGAATCGAAATAGATTGTATTCAAATGAGATGACAAAACCGTGAATTCTCTTTTGATATGTTAACAATGCTTTCGGAATTGACTTCGTATTTGAGTTTTGCAACGTGAATTAAACGTTATGTTGTTCAATTTGGATGAACTATGTTTGAATTACGCATAAAATTAAATCTGCTCATGTGTTTTGTTAATTTTGGAAACTCCTATAATAGTCCCTATATTTTGTATAAATTATATGGATGATTACTTCTGTTATATCTTCTTCTTCTTCTTCCTAATGCTTTCTCATTGTAGTGTCAGGGCTTGCTTTCTTAATTAAGCTCCTCCACTTTGCCCGATCTTCAGTATCCTTCTGGATGACGTTATTCTCCTCAATATACGGCTATTCAACCAGTGTTTTTTGGTCCATTTTTTTTCTATGCTGATAGCCTTGAGAGGTTATTTCAGCTTCTCCTTGATGTGTAGATGAGCTCACGGGGCTCAAATCGGGAGTGTTGCTAATACTGGTCCTAGCTAGAGCAGTGCTTCGCAGAGTCTACCACCGGATCGGAAACGCCACCCACTGGGAAGATCCGGCGAGAAACTCAGTGGGCTGTGTCTATGGGTACTCTTGGGCCCAACGCGGAATCTTGGACCTGGTATTTATAGGCTGAAGCATTTATTACCGACGTAGTTTGGGAGCCAGCGGCTTATGTGGCCATACCATCGGAAACGACTGCAGCTTATCTGCTACGTCACGAACTCCAATGTAATTATGAGAGTAAAGTAAGTACCACCGCCCTGCCTATTTCTGAAGCAGTAATGCGTTTCGGTTTGAAGGGCGGAGCAGCCGTTGTATCTATACTGAGACCTTAGAACTTATACCTCAAGGTGGGTGGTGCATTTACGTTGTAGTTGTCTATGGGCTCCAGTAACCACTTAACACCAGGTGGGCTGACAGCTCGTCCACCCCTCTAAGCAATAAAAACATTAAAAAATATATATTTTGTGTGAGCATTTAGCGTTCGTACGTTTTGAGAACCCTCTATTATGGTGACTTCAGCCGAAGATGTCAAGGGGATCCTCAGCCATCCCTTTTTGATAGCACTCATGATCATTCTGATGGGACACCTGCCCATTTGGAGCAGTGTAAAGTAGATATGTGTACAAGCGCCTGTGGTGTAAGTATTTTCACAAAAACAAGAAAACGTTTCTCAAAAAACACTAAATTACTTGTTTAACTGGGAAGACGAGCTCACGGCTCACCTGCTTCTAAGTGGTTACCGGAGCCCATAGACATCTACAACGTAAATTCCGCCACCCACCTCAAGACATGAGTTCAAAGGACAGCGACTTTTAAAACTGAGATTTCTTGTCGAACAACAATCTAAACATAATCGTTTTTAAACAATCAGCATATTCAACCTTACGAATATAATGTTAATATTTTATGGTTCCAAATCAATAACGCCTCCTTCATCTCTAACTATCTTTACTATGATATCGAATATCTTGAGTCTCGCGACGCTGTCTGCCGGCTCGCCTTTGTTCTGTAATGAAAAGCTGTTAGTGACAATATTGATACTTAGACAGACTTATAAACACAACTAGCTCAGTATAGTTAGCACACCATTGGGATTTCAATGTATTTACCTGGGGACAGGATGAACGCTAACACAATTATAATCCTAGTTTTATTCATTGCTTTGGAAGTGGACGAGTTCACGGCCCACCTGGTGTTAAGTGGTTTTTGAAGCCTATAGACAACAACAAGGATGAAAGGCGATTACATGCAGTAGAGATGCGAATGTTGCGATGGATGTGTGGAGTAACGGGAATGGATAGAATACGGAATGAATATGTTAGAGGAAGTCTGAAAGTGGCACCTGTGACAGAGAGGTTGAGAAGTACGCGCTTGGGATGGTATGGACATGTGATGAGACGAAATGAAAGTGAGGTTGGTAAGAGTGTTAACTATGAATGTGGAAGGATATAGAGGAAGAGGTTGACCTAAGAAGAAATGGATGGATTGCGTGAATCAGAATTTTTAGCTTACAAAGCTAAACGCGCCGTGAACTGTTCTGCCGTGCCCGCCGCGCCCGCCGTTTCCGCCACGCCTGCCGTTCCCGCGTCCCCTGCAAGCGCGCGCAAAACTCCCGCGCCGTACACCGCAGCCTCCGTCGCGCCCAGCACACCCGTGTCCCCCATACTGTCGCGAAAAACTCCCGCGTCTACCGCGGCAGCTTCCGCTCTACCTCAGCGATCGTCTGCGGCCTCCGTCGCGTCCGCCGCTCCCGCGCCTTCCTCCTCGTCCTCCGACTCTGACTCGGATATGGAGGTTGACCTCGTTCCCGCCTCATTAACAGATGGATTCACTCTCGTGCAAAAGGGTAAGAAGCGCGCCGCGGAGTCCCGAGCTTCCGCGGCCGCTAAAATAAGTAAAGCCGCGAACGCGTCGCGCCCCCGCCCTCCGACCCCCGTCGCTCCCTGTCCCCGTGCCACGCCGTCACCGCGCCCGGTGGCACAAACGAAAAATCAGGCCCCTCCTCCGTTGATTCTTCAAGAGAAGGCTGCTTGGGACCGTGTCTCCCTGGCCCTTAAGGCCAAAAACATAAATTTTGTCAGTGCCCGTAACCTCGCGAACGGGATACAGATAAAAGTAGCAACACCCGACGACCATAGGGCCCTCTCAAGCTACCTCCGAAAGGAGCGTATAAGTTATCATACGTATACGCTCCAGGAGGAGCGTGAGCTCCGTGTAGTCATACGTGGCATCCCCAAGGAGTTAGACGCCGAGCTCGTAAAGGCCGACCTACTCGAACAAGGCCTACCCGTAAACTCCGTGCACCGCATGCACACAGGACGCGGGAGGGAGCCATACAATATGGTTCTCGTCGCCCTCCAGTCTACCCCCGAGGGTAAGCAAATCTTTAACGTCGGAACTGTCTGTAGGCTTTCCGGAATCACCGTGGAAACCCCTCATAAAAAAGGCACTCCGAGCCAGTGCCACAATTGTCAGTTGTACGGGCATTCTTCCCGTAATTGTCACGCGCGCCCTCGATGCGTCAAGTGTTTGGACGATCACGCCACGACTCTTTGCACTCGCGATCAAAAAACCGCGACGGAACCACCTAGCTGCGTCCTGTGCCGAACACAGGGTCACCCCGCGAATTATCGTGGATGCCCCCGAGCCCCTAAAATAAATCGCCGCGTCGCGCGTCAAAACCGCCTCCGAGCTTCCGGCCCTGACATCAAAGCCACGGCACCCTCTGTGCCGAAGGCTAAGCCTGCCTTCGTGCCGGCGCCGGTGCCCAGCGGCTCGGCCTGGGCTAAACCGTTGCCGTACACGAACACGGCTGTAGCTCCCTCCCCCGCGATTCGTCCCGCCCCCGCGATACGTCCCTCCCCCGTGATTCGTTCCTCCCCCGCGACCAACACTCCGACCGCGTCCGACAATCTCGCTCTAGCGATCGACTTTTTTCAGTCGATCAACTTTGAGCGTGTTAATGCTTTGGGTGACGCCATTCGCGCCGCCTCCACTGCACAACACTTCATCGCCGTTGTGCAAGAATACGCTGACGTATACGCGTCGTTAAATACGTACGTCCTCCCCTCGCTCCGCCGGTAATCAATGGCGTACATAAGTAGAATAAAGCCCCTATCCGTAACGATAGGATTTTTTAACGCTTACGGTCTCGCAAATCAGCGTGATCAGGTTTGTGATTTTTTGCGTGACCATCAAATTGACATCTTTTTGGTGCAGGAGACCCTGCTTAAGCCCGCGCGCCGCGACCCTAAAATCGCGAACTATAACATGGTTAGGAACGACAGGCTCACTGCTCGTGGTGGTGGTACCGTCATTTACTATAGACGAGCCCTGCACTGCGTCGCACTCGACCCCCCCGCGCTTTCTAACATCGAAGCATCAATATGCCGAATCTCACTGACTGGACACGCGCCGATCGTTATCGCGTCCGTTTATCTTCCACCGGATAAGATCGTTCTAAGCAGTGATATCGAGGCGCTGCTCGGCATGGGAAGCTCTGTCATTCTGGCGGGCGACCTAAATTGTAAACACGTCAGGTGGAACTCACACACCACAACACCGAATGGCAGGCGGCTTGACGCGTTAGTCGATGATCTCGCCTTCGATATCGTCGCTCCGCTAACCCCGACTCACTATCCGCTAATTATCGCGCATCGCCCGGATATACTCGACATAGCGTTATTAAAAAACGTAACTCTGCGCTTACACTCGATCGAAGTAGTTTCAGAGTTAGATTCAGACCATCGTCCCGTCGTTATGAAGCTCGGTCGCGCTCCCGATTCCGTTCCCGTCACGAGGACTGTGGTGGATTGGCACACGCTGGGCATCAGCCTGGCTGAATCTGATCCACCATCGCTCCCGTTTAGCCCGGACTCTACCCCGTCTCCTCAGGATACCGCTGAAGCCATAGACATCTTAACGTCACACATCACCTCGACATTAGATAGGTCATCGAAGCAAGTTGTAGAGGAGGACTTCCTTCACCGCTTCAAATTGCCCGACGATATTAGGGAAC
This sequence comes from Bombyx mori, assembly GCF_030269925.1. Taxonomy (NCBI): domain Eukaryota; kingdom Metazoa; phylum Arthropoda; class Insecta; order Lepidoptera; family Bombycidae; genus Bombyx; species Bombyx mori. The sequence goes on from NC_085111.1 coordinate 16,207,799, forward strand.
TCCTTAGAGCTAAGAACGCCTCGATCCGCGCCTACGATAGGTATCCTACCGTGGATAATCGTATTCGAATGCGTGCCCTACAACGTGACGTAAAGTCTCGCATCGCCGAAGTCCGAGATGCCAGATGGTCTGATTTCTTAGAAAGACTCGCGCCCTCCCAAAGGTCTTACTACCGTTTAGCTCGTACTCTCAAATCGGATACGGTAGTAACTATGCCCCCCCTCGTAGGCCCCTCAGGCCGACTCGCGGCGTTCGATGATGATGAAAAAGCAGAGCTGCTGGCCGATACATTGCAAACCCAGTGCACGCCCAGCACTCAATCCGTGGACCCTGTTCATGTAGAATTAGTAGACAGTGAGGTAGAACGCAGAGCCTCCTTGCCACCCTCGGATGCGTTACCACCCGTCACCCCGATGGAAGTTAAAGACTTGATCAAAGACCTACGTCCTCGCAAGGCTCCCGGTTCCGACGGTATATCTAACCGCGTTATTAAACTTCTACCCGTCCAACTCATCGTGATGTTGGCATCTATTTTCAATGCCGCTATGGCGAACTGTATCTTTCCCGCGGTGTGGAAAGAAGCGGACGTTATCGGCATACATAAACCCGGTAAACCAAAAAATCATCCGACGAGCTACCGCCCGATTAGCCTCCTCATGTCTCTAGGCAAACTGTATGAGCGTCTGCTCTACAAACGCCTCAGAGACTTCGTCTCATCCAAGGGCATTCTCATCGATGAACAATTCGGATTCCGTACAAATCACTCATGCGTTCAACAGGTGCACCGCCTCACGGAGCACATTCTTGTGGGGCTTAATCGACCAAAACCGTTATACACGGGAGCTCTCTTCTTCGACGTCGCAAAAGCGTTCGACAAAGTCTGGCACAATGGTTTGATTTTCAAACTATTCAACATGGGCGTGCCGGATAGTCTCGTGCTCATCATACGGGACTTCTTGTCGAACCGCTCTTTTCGATATCGAGTCGAGGGAACCCGCTCCTCCCCACGACCTCTCACAGCTGGAGTCCCGCAAGGCTCTGTCCTCTCACCCCTCCTATTTAGCTTATTCGTCAACGATATTCCCCGGTCGCCGCCGACCCATTTAGCTTTATTCGCCGACGACACGACTGTTTACTATTCTGGTAGAAATAAGTCCCTAATCGCGAAGAAGCTTCAGAGCGCAGCCCTAGCCCTAGGACAGTGGTTCCGAAAATGGCGCATAGACATCAACCCAGCGAAAAGTACTGCGGTGCTATTTCAGAGGGGAAGCTCCACACGGATTTCCTCCCGGATTAGGAGGAGGAATCTCACACCCCCGATTACTCTCTTTAGACAACCCATACCCTGGGCTAGGAAGGTCAAGTACCTGGGCGTTACCCTGGATGCATCGATGACATTCCGCCCGCATATAAAATCAGTCCGTGACCGTGCCGCGTTTATTCTCGGTAGACTATACCCCATGATCTGTAAGCGGAGTAAAATGTCCCTTCGGAACAAGGTGACACTTTACAAAACTTGCATAAGGCCCGTCATGACTTACGCGAGTGTGGTGTTCGCTCACGCGGCCCGCACACACATAGACACCCTCCAATCCCTACAATCCCGCTTTTGCAGGTTAGCCGTCGGGGCTCCGTGGTTCGTGAGGAACGTTGACCTACACGACGACCTGGGCCTCGAATCAATTCGGAAATACATAAAGTCAGCGTCGGAACGATACTTCGATAAGGCTATGCGTCATGATAATCGCCTTATCGTTGCCGCCGCTGACTACTCCCCGAATCCTGATCATGCAGGAGCCAGTCACCGTCGACGCCCTAGACACGTCCTTACGGATCCATCAGATCCAATAACCTTTGCATTAGATGCCTTCAGCTCTAATACTAGGGGCAGGCTTAGGGACCCCGGTAACCGTACTCATCGAACTCGACAAAGAGGTCGACGTGCAACCTAACCCATGCATCAGCCCGCTGAGTTTCTCGCCGGATCTTCTCAGCGGGTCGCGATTCCGATCCGGTAGTAGATTCATTCGCGAAGCAGCTACTCTTGAGTTGTTAGGTCTCCTTCGGAGGCGCTCGGGCAGCTGTTAGCAAATCCCACCCCTCCTGGCTGAGCCTTTGCTCGCCCACCTGTCCTGGTGAAACTGGAAAGGCCTTCGGGCCACCAGTAAACTTTCAATCATAAAAAGATGGATTGCGTGTAAGACGATAAGTGTAAGAGGAGACTGAGTGAAGAAATGATATATGATAGAGGAGTATGGAAGGAGAAAACATGTTGCGCCGATCCCAGGTGACTGGGAGAAGGGCAGGAGAATGATGATGATGATGATGATAAGACAACAACAAGGTAAATTGCGGCACCTACTTTGAGACATGAGTTTTAAGTTCTATTTTTAAGGACAATGGTTGACTCCAAACACAATACTTCAATTACTACTTCACCGTAGAAATGGGCAGGGTAGTAGTTCCTACCCGTGCGGTATCATAAAACGCCCGGCCACTAGTAAAAGAAAAGAATTCTCGAAGAAAAACAAACAAGTGTAATTTCGCGTGTCTTATTAAGATTACATTCAATTAACACGATTACTATACAAATCAATAAATCTTCAATTCGATTTCAGGATTTATCATATAGATAATGTATAAATAACTTAAATAATTAATAATATATTAAAAGTCAGGTAGGCTATGTATAATATTATGTAGTAATTAATGTTAATTAATTACTAAGCACTTGATCCTAACTTATGCACAAATTAAGCATGCTTGGAACTACCTCAATAGATACCAATATCACTTGAGCTTCTCTTAATTAATGCACAAAGACGTGTGGGGATTCTCTAGTTTGCCGGTGGAAGGTAGTCACTCAAGTTAGATTAATCATCATTTTCAGGATCACTTTATAACTTTTGAAGGTTTAATATTCCACGTAGGTATTTTTTTAAAGCGGTTTTGATTTTAGTATAAAATTCCCGGACGTTCTATCAAGTGATGCGACAGACTTGAGCCACGAATTTTCCTAGGCAAATACGTCCTTCATAATAAAAGCACGCCAATCTACTTCTGTCGCTATGCGGTCATGCGTTCCGGATTTTACGGTGGGGTAACCATATTATTATGTCATTGTCCTACCCGTTTCTCGATAGTCCCCTACATCGATAGTACAGCCATTTTTTACTAGCTTCGTTGGACTAATGAGCTCACAGCTAAATATCGTTAAGGGTGTATGTTCCCGCCCATATTGGATATGTGATCCAAGTAGCAATAGGCAGTGGCTGTCAGTTACTGATGTCCATGAGCGAAGGTGACTACTTAACATTAGGTATGATCGTTTGCCTTCAACGACAAAAATCTTAACTGAATTACGTTAATCCCAAACTTAGAAACGTCTTGGTTTTGTTGACACAGTCAAAATATATTTAATGTAATTTTAGTTATTCATCAGTTGTTACTTGCTGCAGGCATATCTGATGTAGACTTGTTTCACTATCGGCTATCTTCGCTTCTTCCGGTATCTTGTCAGTTCTGGTTCCTTCCTCGAGACATACTGTAAAGTGTTTATGTGTTTATTTAATGATATTAAATTTGACGACAAAGAGGAAAAGGTGGACCTAAGACAAAATGGATGGATTGCGTGAAATACGATAAGTGTAAGAGGGGAGTGAGCGAAGAAATGGTATATGATAGTGGAGTATGGAAGGAGAAAACATGTTGCGCTGATCCAAGGTGACTGGGAGAAGGGCAGGATAATAATGATAAAATTTGACGACAGCTTTGAGATGCTATAGATATTATATATAAGCATTTGGTATGTGTGACTTCACATAAGTTTAATTAGATTGTTATAATTGGATTTGCACCATGAGTAGTTAGCGAAAATATTCGCTACGATTGATTAGTTTCAATCAATCAAAAACAATTCCAGAGTTTATTTTGTTCTCATTTGATTTAGTGTATACTTTTTTCTGAATAATATATTAATCCGTAAATAATATTCGTTTTAATTCTAAAGATCGTTCTAATCTCGTTCAGAGATTAGCACAAAAATCGGGGAGCAAAAAATATAAAGTGCGAATATTAGATTTTATAAACATCTTCTTAAATTTGACGATAACGCGGAGATTAAAGAATACGGGATTTAATTAAATTTTCTTTGAAAATATACCTTTTTTTTTGCATAGGATCGCGTCAGGTATTTAATAATAAGTACGTTCGCCTTTCTAAGGCCTTTTGCATTATATTAGAGCCCACAAGTCGTAGTAAATCCACCGAAGAATTAATCGTCGTGGACTTTATAAATTATTTATTTAATTAACAGTTATTAAAATCAAAAGACAAGGGGAGAATACAAATCATAATAAAAACAGATTTGAGGATGCAATTCTAAAATTTACTGGTTCGTAAGCGGTATCTTTTCAGCAAGGCTAATTCTGAAATAGTACTTATTGAGCACTAATGTTTTTTTTTATTGCCATTGTAGGCAGACGAGCATACAGCCCACCTGATGGTGAGTGGTTACCGTCGCCCATGGACTTCAGTAATGCCAGGGGCAGAGCCAAGCCGCTGCCTACAATGAACATTGACATCAACATATTGTTTTGTTTAAAACTCTTATAACTTCCTAATTTATAAACACATATCAGCAATTTTATTGTTGACTGCTTATGAAACGAAAACTGAACTGTCAGCACATGGATAATCCATGTTTCTCTGCATTTTCTTCGTTGCATTTAAATTTGTTTAAGATTAACTTTAACTAGATACAGAAGATACACGAAATGGTGATAGGATATACGGAGCCGAATATCTAATTGAGAAATGTTTGCTCGTAAGAAATCTAGTAGACATGCGACTTTGGTTGTTTGGTAAGACCGCCTATTGTGTTTTTAAATTGAGAATTATGTTTGTTATCTATTTATTTCGGTTCGCAATTTTTTTGTTTCCTTCCTATGCTGATAGCCTTGAGAGGCTATATCAGCTTTACCCTAGTATTTAGGTGAGGTCTCGGGCTTAAGCCGGAGGTGTTGCTAACACTGGCCCTAGCAAGAGCAGTGCTTTGTAGAATCTACCACCGGATCGGAAACGCGACCCACTGAGAAGATCCAGTGAGAAACTCAGTGAGCTGTGTCTTTGGGTAATATCATAGAAATCAAAACTTGATGCGGTCATCTATATTTCGATATGAGTCTAAAACTCAACTGTATGGTAATACTGGTAAAACGACAGTTTCATCAACATCACAATCATAGTGTTCCCGTATACAATTCTATCCTATAAATTTAGCCGTAAATTAAAAAGAATAATGCCAAAAATTTTATGAAAAATCTGTTAAAACGCCTTAATACGTCGCTCAGCGCTGAGCCAGTCGAAATTAAGATAAACGCACATAATAAACTTAGAGGCCACTAATATATTCAAGCGACGCCCGTCTTAATATAATTACTACGATAAATTCTGAGCCTCTGCCGTGTTCGGGCTTGCTAAATTATACAAAAACAAGACACAGTCGATTCTATCCGAAAAATACGGAATACATATTATGTACTATTGTATTCTCTTTATTCTTTATTGTACACACAGTTAATATTACAGTAATTGCGATAAGATATAAAAAAAATGGCGAGCTTAACTCAACAATTGAGTTTTCTACCAGCTAACCGTTCTTAACGAAGGAAAGCTTTAAATGAGTGGGTAGAAGAATACAATCTGATCAATTTACAATTTACAATCTAAACAATAACAATAATAAAAATAAAAAAATAAAACACTAATACATAATATATCAGACTACATAAATACATACACACATAAATAACGTAAACATATACATACACGTACATATATAATGAAATACATAAAATAAATACATATAAGTAATACTAAATTGATAGATAGTGCTCTTTTAATGCCTTCCTGAATACTTCAAGTGAGGGACTTGCACGGATTGAGTGTGGAACTGAGTTCCACAGACGCACAGAGTGCACAGTGAATGAACCGCCGTAGCGGCTGGAGGAGTGAGGGCGAAAATTAAGAAGAAGGGATCTGCTTGTACGACAGAGTACACCACGGGGCGAGCATCTGGTACTCGAAGCGCTCACGGAAGTACTGGGGAACAGCTGGGTTATTGAGGATGTTGAACAGCATACATAAAACATGTACATCACGATTGTCGTTTTAATTTTAGAGATTTTTATTACGTAATTGTTTTCGCTAGCCAAGTGCTATCAGCTATAGATACCACGTCATCATAGTTTCAAAACTATTTCGGTAGACATACGCGTTACGTGACAGAATCCATGCGGTCTATTCAAAATATGTATGTAATTTTTTACGTGACAACGTCTTATAATTCGATGGAGCTGGCTGCACGCACGAAAAAACATGGCTCATGCAGCGTTACCTCGCTCTGAGGCGATGCATCCGCGTGGACAGCTGCTATAAAATAATACAATTCAAAGCACATTCATACTTGTAAAAAAACTATGTATATTGTAAAAAAATTTTTACCTAATTGTATTTATGCGTATAAATAAATGTAACTTGATCAATTCAATAGTGATTTCCATTTACCTCCTTCTCTATATCCTTACAAAATATCTATCAAAAAAATAAAATTAAAATTTTCTTTTGATAAATGAAAGTATTCCATCAGTATTTTCTTATGACGTTGTCACGTTCAACTATCCGGAGTAAACCGACTTTAGAGACAACCGATTTTTGCTTCTTTTTTTCCTGTCTATGCTGATAGCCTTGAGAGGCTATTTCAGCTGCACCCTAACGCGTAGGTGAGCTCACGGGGCTCAAACCGGAAGTGTTGCTAAAACTGGTCCCTAGCAAGAGCAGTGCTTCGCAGAATCTACCACCGGATCGGAAATGCGACCCACTGAGAAGATCCGGCGAGAAACTCAGTGGGCTGTGTCTATGGGTTAATTTACTCGTTGAGCCCTTCGTCGTAAGCGACGGGTTCGGCGAGAACGATGTCCGGAGTTTCAATCTGCCACCCAAAACACTACATCTCTTTAAATTCTTGGTGACGGCATTATTGTCAGTATCAAGTTAAAAATCCAATTTTTTTTATATTTATGAACATATTCTGTAATATGAAAAATGGAGCGAAAAACAAAATGAAGTTCATTTATTTAAATTTTTCATTTGGATGGAATTAAATGAAATGAGATGAGATGACATGAAAAAATGTCCCGGTAAAATGGTGGGAAAATACTGAGATTTCAGTTGGCTTTTTGGAAGAGCTCGGGAGGCCACGCTTAAGGGATTGTTTAATTTTTTCACTGTTGTGCATTTTCACAGATGCTAAACGGTTAATAACAAAAAAAAAAATCTATCACAATATTAGATCCTCGCTTTCCCGCCCAAAAAAACAACCGATGTCATATTTTATTTTCTTGAATAAACACATGCTCACTCTGTATTCGTTAAGTTTGTGTGCAAAAATGTTTTCGTATTTTACACAGTGGTTTTCCGGGTTACTTTTAAAACACCGAACTACTTCACTGTTCTGTTTTCTTTTTTTTTATTGCTTAGATGGGTGGACGAGCTCACAGCCCACCTGGTGTTAAGTGGTTACTGGAGCCCATAGACATCCACAACGTAAATGCGCCACTCACCTTGAGATACAAGTTCTAAGGTCTCATGTATAGTTACAACGGCTGCCCCACCCTTCAAACCGAAACGCATTACTGCTTCACGGCAGAAATAGGTAGTATTGTAAACTATAACTGTATTTTTTGCAAAACATCATATCTTTTAGTGGTTACAGCAATACGTTCAGGTCAAACGAAAACTATATATAAAATTTTGATAACCGATTTTTTGGGATTTTTTCTTTATTTATAATAATTTTTTATACAATCTCTAATGTTCAGCTAGGGGTTCGTAATAGTGTTTCCGATTTTAGTGAACAATTAGTGGTATTTAGTATAGTTGGTGAAGTGTTACCTACATGCATATTGGAATCATTTTTAGTAATGTGATGTACCAATTAGTTCTGCGAATTCGTCGCATTTTCGCGCAAAAAACCCCGCTGAGTTTGTTTCGCCGGTTCTTCTCAGGACTGTGGCTTTTTTTGGAACCGGTGGTAGAGTTAACATTGTTATCTACATTTGGACATTCAACAAGTGTGTCATACTGACATCTAAGTTGAAAGAAATGATTTTGAATTTGAATTTTTTTTTCATCCGCGGATATTGAAAGTGCGGATAAGGAGCTTTTACTGTATCGATGTTTCGAATTTTAATCTTAAAATCTTCTGAAGCCAATCATCATCATCAGCCCACAGTCACTCACTACTAGACACACGCCTCTCCGAATCCACACCACTGAACCCGGTCTTCGGAACTCAATCAAGTTTGACAAAAGGTTAGTGAGTATGCCTGTGTGTGTTGTATGTACGTAAAGGTTCATAATGGAATTTAGTGGGACCTAATGTTGTTCTTACGTAATTTGATTCCTGCGGTTACCTTCACAATGTTATGATTATGAAGGCTCAGAACGAGGCAGCCCCGGCGCGTTCAAATTTTGTATCATTATAGTACATGTTATTTTTAAGCTAAGATATATAATGTTAAAGTTTCGTGTTCAAACATAAAACGTAATAGTTTTGTATTTTAGTCATGGATTATTCTAATAACATGCTATAATTATGCAGGTTTCTCGAATGTAACAATGTGTTTACTGGTTGGTGGTAGGAACTCTTGTGAGTTCGCGCGGGTAAGTACGACCCCGCCTATTTCTGCTGTAAAGCAGTAATGCGTTTCGGTTTGAAGAGTGGAGCAGCCGTAACTATACTTGAGACTTTAGAACTTATATCTCAAGGTGGGCGGCGCATTTACGTTGTAGATGTCTATGGGCTTCAGTAACCACTCAACACCAGGCGGGCTATGAGCTCGTCCACCCATCTAAGCAATAAAAAAAAACATATGCGAATTGTATTTTTCATTTGAAAACTTAACGCAATCTGTCTGGACTAGAAGTTTAGTAGGCTTATGTTTACAGAAACATTTTTAACAAAAAAATATAAACGAAATAGTTTAGAAAACAATTTTTTATTTTCTAAGAATTAACTAAATATATTATAATTTTAATTAAAATTATTTGTCGATATTTCCATATTAAGATAACTGGTTAGCACAATTAGCATAATATTCAGATGTCGACGTATAAGTTCCTTGTTGGTTCGTTACCACGAAAACTGTAAAAGATTCAAAGCTTTGGGGAGAATATAACAATAATAATAAGATAATAACCCGTATTGTTGCACTGGCCTTCACGCACTTGCAGCTTACTGTTTTGTATAATGTTCAAAACAGATGTGATGTGAAGCAGTGCACGGAAGATAAACAACGGCTAAGCTTTATTCTTGTATTGATCAGGTCAATTTTGCGAAGCACACTAAGTGAATATAAACACAACATAAACTGGAGCCACTACGGTCATCCACAGTGCGTTTCCAGAGATTTTTTTTGTCACGTACCATCCGGCTATGGAATGAGCTCCCCTCCACGGTGTTTCCCGAGCGCTATGACATGTCCTTCTTCAAACGAGGCTTGTGGAGAGTATTAAGCGGTAGGCAGCGCCTTGACTCTGCCCCTGGCATTGCTGAAGTCCATGGGCGACGGTAACCACTCACCATGAAGTGGGCCGTATGCTCGTATGCCTACAAGGGCAAAAAAAAAAACTTATAGAAAAAAAATACTGGCCGGTACAAAACGTCAGGTGAGGTACGATGTGGAGCTGCGTTTAGGCGTGTGCATAGAATAATAACACTTAATAATTTTTTTATTTTTGTAAGATATTTTATGACCTGGTAATTAAGACCTTTAAGTCATGTCTTATTTTAATTTATATTCTTATTTTTATAAAAAATGCTGGAGTGAAATGAAATGAAATGAAGATGATTAATTTGAGACATTAATCAACTGGAATGAAATTAAATGAAATGAGATGATATGGGATGAAATATAATGTTAGGAAAATAGTGATCATTTACTAAAAAAAATCAGTGTACTTTTTGGAGGATCCCGAAAAATTACGTCCAGCGGCTTTGTTTAATTTTCCCACATTCGTGCACTTTCACAGATATTAAACAGTTAATAAACCACCGTTATTACATATTTAAACCTGAAGAAACACTAAATAGACAAAATAAAACAAATCACACAACTTCACTCCTCGCGTTCCCGCCAAAAAGTCCCCTTAATATTTAAGAGTCGTGTGCATAGATAATAAATACACTTAGTATTTAAGAGTCGTGTGCATAGATAATACACTTAACATTTAAGAGTCGTGTTCGATTCCTTGTGTGCTCGCTTCAATGTCTATTACTCGCAAAAACCGAAAAAAATAATGAACTTCTACCATTATTATTCTCAAAAAATACTTCATTTCGTATTACTATATTTTAATTATCAAATCATTAAGCTCATCTATTTATATTTTACTATTTTGACAGCCTAAGCTGCTTACATCATGAAAACCGCTTCGTTTTTATCGGTGACAGGTATTTATCGTATATCCAATATTGGATTTTTGCTCTCCCTGTAGGTAATTGCGTTTCTATAGTAGGGGTGGAGTTCGTGTGAACCCCAACATGATGATGACATTAATCTATCTGCCTGTAGCGCAGCTATCGGCGTTTAGAGGATATCTGATTAAATATGATTCGTGCCAGCGTTGATAAACGAAAAGCATGTTTTTCACTTTAATTAAAACAGTATCTCTATCTCTCTCTCTCTCTGCCTTCCTAGCTATTCGTCCCACATGGTGGTGGGGTCAGCTCTCCTTATTTTTCTCCTCTATTTCGCTCTGTCTCCGACATCCTCGTCAGTAAAATTACATTGCCTTTTGTTTTTTAGCAATACATCTTTGCACTTCCATCTGTCTTGGGTTTTCCTCTAGGTCTCCAACCGGGGAGATCAAACTGCAGTGCCAAATTTCCAATTAAAATACTATTTACAATAGTATATTTCGATTTATTAAAATTGCTACAGATTTCCTATAAAAAAAAAACATTTTGTTCTAATAATTTTACAAAAAGTATGTTCCAAATTAAGGAACGCAGCAATGTATCTACGTAATTACAATGCGCTGTCACATATCACGTTCGTTAGTCTTTGAGGCCGCGTTCATTAAGGGGATGCAACAGCCTTTTAATTTCCTGAGCTGGTTAACACTCGGCATTGGGATGCGCGCCGCATGATGTATTAAAACGGAACAGAAAAAAAAAATTGAGATTTTGTGTGTCACACGATGAACGTGTTGGAATACCAACTTTTATGAATGTAGTACCACTTACAATTACGTATTTCATTTTTAAAAATGGCGTTGTGAGGCGAATGTTTGAATAAGGAATAGTTTCATGTTACTGTTTCTTTTTGAAGTGAAACTTCTTTAGAATCGTTGTGATTTCAAACTCGATGAAACGAAATGAAACGAAACGAAAAAATAAGTCCATAGAGACACAAACACATAAATGTATAGGATTCAGCCGGCAAGAGAATGAGATAGAACATATTAAACGTGAAGTTAAAATATCAACTCACAGAGGGCGCTACCTCATACTATAAAAGATGATTTACAATTATTTCTATTTAGTTTATTATCAACAGATGTTGCTGCACGTAAATTCAACAATTCCTGAATCGCGGTGACGAGATGTTACACAGTTGATAGACGTTTTCGTATTCCTCTTGCTCAATCAACTTACCTGGCGTAGGGATACCGTGACCATGCAGACGGTTCCCCGAGGGTGAGGCTGCTCTATTGTACTACGAAGGGGTTGATTCTTGCGATTATTTTTATTTTTTTATAAGTTTCACTTCTACCGTGTGTGACTTGCACACACACACACTTTGTTAGTCATACTTAGTCTAGCTTTACTACATTGGCGTGATTCACATGGTTCGCATTGACTATAGGACTATGTGTTATCTTATCATCGACACTGATAAAAACATAGAAAAGCTTACGACATTAAAGTCCATAAACAATACAATAATACATCTCATTGTCACAAAACAAGGCGCAAAGTAGGTAGAAAATTAGCGGGAATTGTGCGCAAGTCATCGTCCTAGGGAGAGTGACGTTTTGCGCTGAGTGGAACTGTGGTCTAGTGGTGGACCGCAGTCGCATACTTTCGACTAGAGGTGGCAAACAACGAACGATCCGATGAAATGAATGAAACCGAAATAGTTCTTTATAACATGTAAAAATGACGATGTGCTAGTGATGTACTATGTTTGAGAGGTTTCTTTTATGAACGATTTAAATTATATAATCGTATTGAAACTGTCATATAGATTTAATTCGGATAAAAACAGAATTCAGTTTCATTGTTTTTTAAGTTCTAGTAATAAAGGCTTTAAAAAAGTGGCAGGAACGACTTGTATAAGAAAAACGCAGGATAGAACATTTTGGAGAACCCTTGGGGAGGCCTATGCTGTACAGCAAGACGATCAAGAAACCGGTGTCAAATAATGAAATTAGATAATAAGTATATACCTACATATTAATTTTTTTAAATACTTAAATATATCGCACTAGTTGGAGGAGTTATTAAAATTAATAAAAATCTAATTTATATTAAATTGTTAATAAAGGCTACCATAATCTTAATAAAAGTTCATTTAAAAAAATTCTACGACATATTCCGTTCCCGATGAAGTATAACCTCAGAATCGATTTTACTTAAATTACCGCGATTTAATCACGATCAAGACACGAAACTGAATAAATCGCGCTCTGTTGTTACGAGTATACAAAGGAGTTTTTGGTTAGCGACGGCATGACTGTATTTATTATATTCTTGATATCCACGAGAGCCTAAAAATGAGTCGAAAAATTACATACCACCATGTGATAACGATTTTATTTGAATATTAATTCAAGCGACATAATAATATTATTATATATATTTGCATTCCCGATTTGCTGACGGACCTAGTTTTAATCTATACTAGCGACCCGCCCTCGCTTCGCTTCGGAAACTGTAATTTATTATTGATTTCTCCACTATTTAATGGATGTTATCTATACTAATATTATAAAGAGGAAAGATTTGTTTGTTTGTTTGTTTCGAATAGGCTCCGAAACTACTGGACCGATTTGAAAAATTCTTTTTCCATTAGAAGCCGACATTGTCCCTGATGAACATAGGCTACTTATTTAATTTGTTTTTTTTTTTTTTTTGGTTTCATGTGTGTTTTAATGTTTCCGAAGCGAAGCGAGGGCGGGTCGCTAGTTATACATATAAACCTTCCTCTTTAATCACTCCATCTATTAAAAAAAACCACATCAAAATCCGTTGCGTAGTTTTAAAGATTTAAGCATACATATAGATCTAGGGACAGAGAAAGCGACTTTGTTTTATACTATGTAGTTATTGAAACTTTACTATCATGAACTGAATCATTCAATTGATTTTTTGATTCTGTTTGAGTTAACGTTCATATTTTTAAATTTACGCAGTCTCAGCTCTATTCTTGGCTTCGCGTCGCAAAATTGTTCAACTCTTTGTGTCGTGCTCGGAGGAGTGTATTGTTACATCGCGTTTTTGAGCCGCAGTTTCGAAGTAAGCAAGACAATTTTACATATGCAAAAAATATTAAGTCTTTTCGTATATTCTAGATTCTCGGGAGTTATAGAAAACATTAAAACAAAATTAAAACAGTTTTTGAAACGACTATAGTCAATAATGAAACGATAAAAGTTTGAATCATAAAAATAGTTTTAATTATATTAAGTCCTACTTCACATAATATTGTTATTTACCTATAAAATTGTCGTTTAGTTTAAAGAAAGTCAAAGTATTTTTAAAGTAAAACTTTTATTACATCATCTCAAACTTGTTCGACTGTGTGTTGCATGTCGCGTGACGGTCGGCCGTGGAGTAGGGATAAAGTGAAAGGCGCTCGTCAGAGCAGCCAAGGCCAATATGGCGGCGCCTATAGTTCGCAGCAGCTGACATCAACAACGTAAATGCCGCCACTCACCTTGAAACATGAGTTTTATGTCTCGGTATTATAGATACAAAAAATATAAAAAATATTAAAAATATCGGCGTCAAGAACTGGAAGGAGAAAGCCCTGAACAGAGCAGCCAGACTGCTCTGTTCAGGGCTTTCTCAGAGACATACTGGACCAGGCTAAGGCCCACCCTGGGCTGTAAGGCCTAAGATGATGATGATGATGATTATAGATACAACAGTTACCCCACCATTCTATTCGGAACGAAGGTGCTTCGCGGTAGAAATAGGCAGGTGGTACCTACCCGTGCACGCATTTGTGTCAGCTTGAAGTATTACGACAGTCAAATGACCGACCTAGTATAGCAAAAAATCATTAACGAAGCCAAAGCTAATACACACAATATTAAGTAAGGCTTTATAACAGACAGGGTTCCGGGTCGCAGACAAGCGCGCCATCCACGGGTCATTAGTTCCATTATAACTTAACCGGCTAATTAAAGTTGGCGAGGCTTCACGAAACTCAGAAATAGGGTTGTGGCACCCGGATGTTTGTACGTGTCTAGTAAACAACGTTTTCATTTTTATGTTATCTTTTTTTTCCAAGGTATGCTCGTTTTTATTTGTTTTTGTATTTTAAAGGAACATTTAGCTGTACCCCTGGCATTTTTGACTTTCGTGAGCGCCGGTAACTCCGCACCTTCTATGAGCCGTATGCTCATCTGCCTATAAAGGCAATTTAAAATAAACACGTACTTTATGCCATCCTACCGACAATCTGATCAATACAATTCATGTTTGTGTGGATTATGGACTATAAGATTTACTTTACGGTAAGTAGATGGACCTTAAGTCGGTCTACATACCTTTTTTTTTTGGTCAGGAGTGAATCGCTGGACTTCCGCCCTCCAGTGGGGATAAAGGGCGGAGCATGTCAGAGTCGAACTGACTAAAACCTCCTGTCGCTCAACAACCAACGTCCAAACCTCGCATGAGACAGAACTCATGAAGAGGCAAAGGGGGGAAAGTGAAGCGTTTAGTGCGGAGCACATCTGTCCCATCACCCTCCCCCTCGGGACGCCGGACCGGCGGTCGTCGGCGCCACGACCACCAGCCCTCTCGGTCGGCAGGCTATCCGAAGCCCGCCTAGATGGCGCCGGTTAGAGTGAGCTATCCTACGGAATACCCCGCTGGAGGTCTACATACCTAGCGCAATAAGAAATTGCTAACTGCATACAAACTACGACTTATAGAATAAATAAATCTACATATTAATACGTGAAGCAAAAACTTTGTACCCCTTTTTACGAAAATTGCGCGGACGGAGGAGTATGAAATTTCTCACACTTATAGAGAATATAGAGAAGAAGTGCACAATGCTAATATATTTTTTAAATAATGCATAAAAGATACTTTAAATCAATAAAGAAAACATTACACACACTACCATGTATTTGACACAACTCATATATAAAAATATACTCTTTGTTTACTGTCAATTGGGAAGCTTTTGTTATTGTTTAAAGTCTGTGGTCAAATTGAGAATAGGTTAATATTGTTTATCTTTAATATTAATTGTCTATAGTGTGGTCTTGGCGAAATCTGTGAGTAAAGAAGTATAATAATCTTTTGAAAATAGAACCTTAATAATGTTCAAACTTATAATTACAACAGTCGAATTTCGACTACTGCGGGACCCCTAGTTTCTATTAATTTTCTTATTCCTTTGTTAAAAGAAAACACTTTCGTGACACTCAAAAAGTCATCTGCGTCAGTCAAAGCTGCTTCGTTTAACCTAGATTCACTGATATGCTTGCTTAATTTTGGGAGTTGATGAATTTCGAGAACAATGGCATTCAAACACTAGAACATTCAAATTTAACATTCATTTAACATTTAAATATTAGAACATTCTAGTATGTACGAACAAATGTTGACAATAAAATATTCCATTGAAACTGTTCACAATGGAGTGAAAATATTTGGGCCTTCCGAATTGGTTATTTTAATAGTTTTTTGTTTTTTTTTGTTTTTAACCAATTTTGACAGCGGTTGGTTCTACTAGCTTGGATCGCTATTGTGTGCCAAACTCCGGAAATGTCTTGAATTTTCTCTTTTGTTTTTATTTATTGTCATTTTTCCTTACTTAGTCGAATATTTTTATTGCTAACACTGTAGAAAAATTGGTAAGAAAGAGGTAAATCAAAAAAAAATGTCTTAGTTTTGTTAGGTATAAATAATGTGAGTGCAGTATGAATTTAGGATGTAAGAACCTATCTTGAAGGCATGGTAATATTGCGTAGCTAATCTAAGTAAGACTTAGAGACTTACCAAATTCGGACTGTTTTATTCTAGTGCAATAAAATAAATTTTGCGTCTTAAAGCGAATACAACTGCTGGAGTTCTGCATCACTAGAGAGCATCGACTTCGCGTATCAGCAGATTTCAGTCATGTTAATTGTAACAAGTATTGGCATAAGAATAAAATTTAAAGGGTTTTTTATAACATTTTCGATCTTTTTTTTTTTATTGTTGCATCAGGCGGTCGATTTGTCTTCGTTTACTGTAACATATTTATGTCTTTTTATAACTTGGATGGGCCCTCAGGGAAATAGAAAAAGAGGTAGACCTAGAAGCAGATGGGCTAACGACATCGAAGGGACGGCTGCTAAACTCTGGATGGAAAAGGCCACAGATAGAGACTATTGGGCATCTCTGGAGGAGGCCTTTACCCTCAAACAGAGGGGCTCACGCTAATTTTAACTAAAAACAAATCTACTCAAAGTCAAAGTTAGTTAAATAAAAATAATAAAATAGTAATAATTAAAAAACAAAACAAAAGAAGTTATGTAAAATGTATTAGTTTTTTTATAGGTGAAATGAAAGGCTTTTTTTTATAGCTTGGATGAACTCCTCCTCCTCGAGTCGCGTTCCTCATGTCTGAGGGTCGTGACCGCCATCACCCATGAGCTTCAATCTTAGGATCTTTTTCCACTTTCCCCTGTCCACGGTGTCATGCAGCGCGCTGTACACTGTACTGTCCAAAGCGGTGCGGATATGATCGGACCAACGAGTATGGCTGCGGCCTCTAGATCTGTTGCCTTCAACTTTCCCTGTGATCATAAGTTTTTCCAGGTTATCGCCGTCTTTATCTTGGATGAACTAGCTAACCGGCTAACCGTGTACTCCGTGTTAAGTGGCTGCCGGAGGCCATAGACATGAGAGTCTGAGCTGCAGATGGCTGCATGTGGCTTTGGTGGTGAAGTCGAAGTTTCAATTATTTTGTAGTGTGTACATATATCACATCTTTCAAATAGGAACGCATGACTGCTTTGAAGTACCGGATAATAAGTATAAAGTATTGTAAACTAGGCTGACTTATAATGATTTCTGCTATCAGTTACTTTTGGTACTTTTTACTGGCCACCGCACTGCCTGTTTCTGCCGTGAAGCAGTAATGCGTTTCGGCTTGAAGGGTGGGGCAGCCGTTGTAACTATACTTGAGACCATAAAACTCATATCTCAAGTTGGGTGGTGGCATTTACGTTGTAGATGTCTATGGGCTCCGATAACCACTTAACGCCAGATGGGCTGTGAGCACGTCCACCTAACTAAGCAATAAAAAAAATACTACACAGATTTATTATAGTTGATTTGGGTTTGATTTTTACACGATGCTATTGTTACATCGTAGAAGTCTCAAGTATTTTTTTAGATTAATGTGCAAACTGCCTGTGGAATCCGAACAACGGCGGGGAAGCATCGATTGAGATGAGTAAGTACTCCGGGCGTGTCTTAAGATTGGTCTATGCCAAGTCTACGTCAAAACCGGTTTTAAAGCAAACAAATTTAATGAAAAAACAATTCATTACGATTAAAAACATTCTCGGGTTGTCTGATGATATTTATTGATGACTTCAGTAGCCAGAACTCACGTGAAAGCAGACGTAAATACAGCTTTAAGCTCATCCGATTATTTTTTTGTTTAAAAAAACTTTTTCCGGGTATACAATGTAAATCGAATTACGAAAACAGCTAGAATTGAGTTACGATGCCGTACCCTAAGGCTGCTAAGAGCTTGTATTAGCAGATGCAACGTAATAAGCGGATTTTTAATAATAAAGGTCCATTGAAGGAAACAATAAGAGAGTGGTGTCTTATGGTTTAATACCAAGAATAGGTGTGTTAATTATTTTATTCTCAAACGGTCCCCTTCACTTAATCGCATTGTTTAATGATCACTTTTTTATTTATTGCCTAGATAGGTGGACGATCTCACAGCCTACCTGGTGTCAAGTGGTCACTGGAGCCCATAGACATCTACAACGTAAATGCCGCCACCCACTTTGAGATATGAGGTCTAAGGTCTCAAGTATAGTTACAGCGGCTGCGCCACCCTTCAAACCGAAACGCATTACTGCTTCACGGCAGAAATAGGCAGGGTGGTGGTATCTACCCGCTCGGACTCACAAGAGTGTCCTACCAACAGTAACCACTTAAACGGTGTTATAGCGATCATAAACCAGATAAGCAAATCGAAAGTTTATAAACACTTGTGTCACGTGTCCACTTGGTGTTAAGCGGTGTATATTATCGAAACATTGCCATAAAAAAGGGTGATCAGCTCCAAAAATTACTCATCACCGGCAAAGTGGAAGGAAAGAGGAAAAGGGGGAGTAGTCTTATGCGCATAAATTAAAATGACATTAGACTCCAGCATCAATGACGCTATCCACTACGCAGAGGACAGGAAGGAATAGAGGAACATAGTCCAAACAGCAGTGTTACATAAATGTCAGCATTACAGAACACGACGCAAAAAGGAGAAGGATTATCAAAGCACGTATCACAATGTAGCGTTTTTTTTTGTAAAGCATACCTACTCTTTAAGAAGTTGTTTTTTACTTTATCTAATCACTTAGTAAATTTTTATCTTAATTCTGAAGATCGCGGCAACTTTGGTCTAGAATAGTCTTTCGATCCACGTTTTACAACAATTAATATAAAATTATTGAACGAGAAATAATTCGTGGCGCCATTAACGAACAGCCTCCTGGCCGCGATAGGGAGTCGCTATTGCTGCCCTTTACTGAGGCACTGGAATGAAGTCCATGTTGGCTCAAGATCAGCCATGGTCAATGTAAAATAAATAAAATGTACTTTTTTTCGTATTACTAACACTTCATATGGAATTTAATTCTGAAATAAAAATTTATTATTATTCTTATTATGATTATTATACTTCCTGTAAAGTAAAGACCTATTTGCTACATAAAAGATATCATTTTGGAACTTCAGATCACAAAATATAAATTTCAAAGCATCAATGTTTGTACGAGTTAAGCGGACTTTCGTTATAACCGACACAATCACATGAGCAAACACGTCCCTAGAATGTTTGCCAATTTTTCGGCCACCGGCCTCTATTTCGGTTCGCTGAAGTTTGATAGGGTTTACACCTTGTTTATTTTCCGACAGCCCTTACGGGATAAATAGGGTGTTTCAATCGAACGTTAAAGGAGGAAGGCGTTATATACTTGTCGGGGATTTAGTTTGGTGGTAAATAATGCGGTTGTTAATTTTGTCAGTTAATATAACAGACGGACGGATTCTCGGTCTACTTAATGTTAATTGTAGTCTTTAGCTCTTAATTATATCAACTTACAATACTTGTCAAATCAAGGTGATGAAAATCTATCATTTTAATACGCCTTAAAAACTTCATCGCCATTATTTAAAAGTGAGAGTTTTGTAACGTATTTTTTGACTTTATTTGTTTTCGAAATAAAAGGAGCATTTTGTAACTTAAATAGTATATGTATGTAATGTTTGTAATTTTACGGTGCATTGAACCGAGAAGTGATAAAAAAACAAACTCCACGCCGTGACAGACGAAAAAAGCGTTGACAGAAATAAAAGAGCATCATGCACTGCCCTGCGTTGTTACTGAGACGCAATATGTGTTGTCTGGCTCCAAAAAAAAAAACAATTAGCGTATAGCACAATATGAGCCTCTGTAACCAGTCCCAGACTAATTTCAGTATACGTGTTTGTTAGGAATGTGCGTGTTGTTGTTGTAAAATTTCAGTTTCACCGTAACATTTTGTAAAATCAACGAAATACTGTTACGGTCCACTGTACTAACCGACATTTATATGAAAAACATTAATTTCTTGAAGTTTACCGGTGGTAGGACCTCTTGTGAGTCCGCACGGGTAGGTACCACCACCCTGCCTATTTCTGCCGTGAAGCAGTAATGCGTTTCGGTTTGAAGGGTGGGGCAGCCGTTGTAACTATACTTGAGACCTTGATGAGACAATGAGAACTTGTATCTCAAGGTGGATGGCGCATTTACGTTGTAGATGTCTATGGGCTCCAGTAGCTACTTAACACCAGGTGGGCTGTGAGCTCATCCACCCATCTAAGCAATAAAAAAAAAGTTTTTCTCGTGGAATCTATCATGTATTGAACGAGATATATTTTAGCTTATTCGATATTTTCACGTATGTGACATTAAATTGTGGAGCTCCATCAAAATTAATGTGAAAAATTTATAATCACTATAAACGCCAATTAAATAAATAATAGTTTAATAAAACTAACAAAACACGCTTTTATAGAAAATTCAAATTAATTAAAATTTATTTTCTATTTTTTAGTTGGATTTCTATAAAAGCGTATTTTGTTAGTTTTTTTAAACTATTATTTATTTTTCATTTTTTAATTGTATTTCAATTTTTTAAATTTTTTTTTAATATTAAATAATTGTCTTCGGTCCTTAATAAGTATACCAAATTTCCAGCTAATCCGACGTTTTGAAGGGGGTCAAAATTATGTTCAAATATTCCGTTACATACATACGTCTGAAGCTAATAAAAGCGTATTAAAATTGTATAATTTCAAAGATTCTTGACCTAAAAACGAAAATCCTGCCTAACAGGGCTTACGAACGCCAACACAAGTTAAGCATTTAATGAAATCACCATCTTATTTATTTATATTGTGAAACACGCATTCAAGTTTGCGCGTTCACTGCGAAGAAGGACCTCTTTGTCATGGCGCCGCAATTCCAAAGAGTATCCCTGCAACGTTCCATGAGTATTGGGATACTTGTGGTCGACATTTTGAACGACGTTTCGGAGTCATCTGAAAGGTAAAACCAAGTTGGAGTCCAAAATGCTGGGAGTGCTCAACAGAGCGAAGCGGTACTTCACGCCTGGACAAAGACTTTTGCTTTATAAAGCACAAGTCTGGCCTCGCGTAGAGTACTGCTCCCATCTCTGGGCCAGACATCGATCTTGTGATGTCCATCGGCTTCAATAACTGTGGCTATCGTCCAAGAAGATGCGGGAGAACTGACGGAAACATCATTTTTTTAAATTTTCATTTATAATTATTCTCACAGTCATCAAGCTTCCCACTAAAATGTACTTCGTAAACAGAATTTTAAATAATCATCACTTAAAAGGTTTTGTCTCAATTAATCAAGAAAGTGTCTAAAACATTCAATTTAAACGGGTGTACAATAAAGCCATTAGTTTCATTGTACCTCGAAAAGTTAATTAAAACTTTTAAGTTGCCTCCAAAAGTTCAGCGCTTCCTTTCCTCTGTATTGTTTTATTGGTAGTGTTGTGAGAATTTCGAGGAGAATTTCCTGAGTTTATTTCACAGATTAAAATATTCGAGTTGAAATATTTTTGAGTAGTTTGCTGGGGCTTTAAAGCTTTGAGCTTCCGACTGCGCTTTAGAACTCTGCGAGCGTTTAAATTTTAATCGTATTCAACTGAATTTTTATTATCTGTGATGGAGATGAAATCTTTGCGTCAAAAAAATTATAACTAAATTATATACATTCTTAAGTTGTTACGCGAAATTTTGTTTCAGTTTGATTCCACAGCAGTCACACTGTTCTGAAGAAATCTTTACCTAGAACTGATTAAAAAATATTTTTTATACTTTTCAGTCAAATAGACCTTACTTGCATTTCCAATTTATTATAACTTTCCTACCAATTTGGAATTTCATTACACAGAAAAATCAAGAAAGTAAGAGCTTGCTTTTATTTTCCAAAATGTATGTAGCAACGCAGTACACTATTAGATCTACAATAGAAAATATGTCTACATTACCGAGCACTAACCAAAGATATGTTCGGTGGTAGCAAAGGCATGTTTTGTGGACTGCATTCACCACGGAATATTAATATATTAATTATTAATATATTAATTTTTTTTATTCCTTACGTGGTGGGAATAGTTCACGGCCTACCTTATGTTAAGTGGTTACCTGATCCCATAGACATCGTAATTGCCGCCACCCACCTTAAGGCATGAGTTCTAAGGTCTCACAATTTTTGTAGTACAACGGTTGCCCCACTCTTTAAACCGAAATGCATTACTGCTTCACGGCAGAAATAGACAGCCAATACTATTTGTTTATTGTCAAACTTTTGTTATTGCTTAAAGTATGTGGTCAAATTGAGAATAGGTTAATATTGTTTATCTTTAATATTACGAGTGGTGAAATTGGAAAGGCCTACAGGCCACGAGTAATCCATCAATCATAAAAAAAAACAAACTAGTATTTTATATATGACAAGTATATAGTGTAGTCTTGGCGAAATCTGTAAGTATAGAAATATAATAAATAGTATTATAGACAATAGAACCATAATAATGTTCAAGCTTATAATTTCAATGAATATAACTGATTGACTGACTCGATGATGTGGGAGTTAGTGCCTCTGATGATTACGATTCTCGCATCGGGCAAATATTCGTGTGACGAATATGTTTGTTTGATCTTTGTCAAAGCTACCCGTCGCCTCTCTAGCTATAAATATATGTATGTGGAGCTAACATGTTTGCGTTGGCAAATACTGGGGAATTCGTCAAGTTTTGTGCGGTGAGCAGTTCACTGTAAGTAATTAGATAACCGAGCTTAACATAAATGTATTAAGCGAGCTTAGCACCCTCGTAACTTTGCACTTGAGTATTGCATTTTGAAGCTTAATTCGGATTTGGTTAAGCCTTTCGAGGTCCGAGCTATCTGCTTGGTTCAGGCTTTTTTAGTTCGCAGTTTGAAATGATTTGGTGTTGAAATGGCCTAGTTGTTTCAGGCTTAGTTCGACAAGTGCTCGCGTTAAGCGGTAGTGAAATACTGGGTACGTGTAGCTTCCTGTTTTTAAATCAAGTTCAAAAAAGAAGATGTTCCCATTTGATCTCTATTTCATGTATGTTAAATGAAAGTGGACGCATTTTTTTTTATTGCTTAGATGAGTCGACGAGCTCACAGCCCACCTGATGTTAAGTGGTTACTGGAGCCCATAGACATCTACAACGTAAATGCGCCACCCACCTTGAGATATAAGTTCTAAGGTCTCAAGCATAGTTACAACGGCTGCCCCCCTTCAAACCGAAACGCATTACTGCTTCACGGCAGGAGTCCGTGAAGCAAGCGATGCCTAGAGGCAATAGGCAGGGTGGTGGTACCTACCCGCGGAGACTCAAGAGACTCCTATCACCAGTAATGAAATTAAGACGAAATGAATTTTATATTTGGTAAATAGATAGTGCTTTCTCCTAGCTTCATGCTAGTTTATTCCCGTGTTAACTTCTAGAAGGTTTTGGATGCGCTCCGAACGGAACATGGCCATGTAGAATAAAAAACGAACACGTCATCTATACATTAATACGTGAAGCAAAAACTTTGTATTCCTTTTTACGAAAATTGCGCGGACGGAGGAGTATGAAATTTTCTACACTTTCGTTTCAGCTGAGCGATCATCCGCGGCCTCCGTCGCGCCCTCTAAAACACCTACACTTGCTCGTAGGTCGCCTGCACCCGCCTCCTCGTGCTCCGACTCTGACTCGGACATGGAGGTCGACCTCGCCCCCGCCTCATCGACGGATGGATTCACCCTGGTACAGAAGGGTAAGAAGCGTGCCGCGGAGTCTCGAGCTCCCGCGGCCGCTAAAATTAGCAAAGCCGTGAACGCGTCGCGCCCCCGCCCTCAGACTCCCGTTGCGCCCCCAGCCCGTGCCACTCCGTCGCCGCGTCCGGTGGCACAAAATAAAACCCAGACCCCTCCCCCGGTTATCCTTCAGGAGAAGGCAGCTTGGGATCGAGTTTGCCTGGCCCTTAAGGCCAAAAATATAAATTTCACGAATGCCCGTAACCTCGCGAACGGCATTCAAATTAAGGTTCAAACACCCGACGACCATAGGGCCCTCTCTTCTTACCTCCGTAAGGAGCGTATAAGTTTCCATACGTATACGCTCCAGGAGGAGCGCGAACTCCGCGTTGTAATACGCGGAATCCCTAAAGAGTTAGATGTAGAGCTCGTAAAAGCCGACCTGTTAGAACAAGGCCTACCAGTGAATTCTGTGCACCGTATGCACACCGGTCGCGGTAGGGAGCCATATAATATGGTTCTAGTCGCTCTCCAGCCTACCCCCGAGGGTAAGAAAATCTTTAACACACAGACCGTCTGTAGGCTCTCTGGTATCGCTGTCGAAGCCCCCCATAAAAAAGGCACTCCTAGCCAGTGCCATAACTGTCAATTGTACGGGCACTCTTCCCGTAACTGTCACGCGCGCCCCCGATGTGTTAAGTGTTTGGGCGATCACGCCACGGCCCTCTGCGCTCGCGACCAAAAAACCGCGACGGAACCGCCTAGCTGCGTCCTGTGTCGAACACAGGGTCACCCTGCGAATTACCGTGGTTGCCCCCGAGCCCCTAAAATAAATCGCCGCGTCGCCCGCCAAAACCGCCTCCGAGCTTCCGGCCCAGACATCAAAGCCTCGGCACCCTCTGCGTCGCAGGCTAAGCCAGCGTTCGTTCCGGCGGCGGTGCTCAGTGTCTCGGCCTGGGCAAAACCGCTGCCGTACACGAACACGGCTACAACTCCCTCCTCCGCGATTCGTCCCGCCCCCGCGACTCGTCCCTCTCCCGCGACTTGCCCTCCGACCGCGTCCGACAATCTCGCTTTAGCGATCGACTTCTTTCAGTCGATCAACTTTGAGCGCGTTAACGCTTTGGGCGACGCCATTCGCGCTGCCTCCACTGCACAACACTTTATCGCCGTTGTGCAGGAATACGCCGACGTATACGCGTCATTAAATACGTACGTCCTCCCCTCACTCCGCCGGTAATCAATGGCGTATATAAGTAGAATAAAGCCCCTATCCGTAACGATAGGATTTTTTAACGCTTACGGTCTCGCAAATCAACGTGATCAGGTTTCTGACTTTTTGCGTGACCACCAAATTGATATCTTCTTAGTGCACTCCTGCACCCTACTTAAGCCCGCGCGCCGTGACCCTAAAATCGCGAACTATAACATGGTCAGGAACGACAGGCTCTCTGCCCGTGGTGGTGGTACCGTCATTTACAATAGAAGAGCCCTGCATTGCGTCCCGCTCGATCCTCCCGCGCTCGCTAATATCGAAGCATCAGTGTGCCGAATCTCACTGACGGGACACGCGCCGATCGTTATCGCGTCCGTTTATCTTCCACCGGATAAGATCGTTCTAAGCAGTGATATCGAGGCGCTGCTCGGTATGGGGAGCTCTGTCATTCTGGCGGGCGACCTAAATTGTAAACACATCAGGTGGAACTCACACACCACAACCCCGAATGGCAGGCGGCTTGACGCGTTAGTCGATGATCTCGCCTTCGATATCGTCGCTCCGCTACCCCCGACTCACTACCCGCTAAATATCGCGCATCGCCCGGATATACTCGACATAGCGTTATTAAAAAACGTAACTCTGCGCTTACACTCGATCGAAGTAGTTTCAGAGTTAGATTCAGACCACCGTCCCGTCGTTATGAAGCTCGGTCGCGCTCCCGATTCCGTTCCCGTCACGAGGACTGTGGTGGATTGGCACACGCTGGGCATCAGCCTGGCTGAATCTGATCCACCATCGCTCCCGTTTAACCCGGACTCTATCCCGTCTCCTCAGGATACCGCTGAAGCCATAGACATCTTAACGTCACACATCACCTCGACATTAGATAGGTCATCGAAACAAGTTGTAGCGGAGGACTTCCTTCACCGCTTCAAATTGTCCGACGATATTAGGGAACTCCTTAGAGCTAAGAACGCCTCGATACGCGCCTACGACGGGTATCCTACCGCGGAAAATCGTATTCGAATGCGTGCCCTACAACGCGACGTAAAGTCTCGCATCGCCGAAGTCCGAGATGCCAGATGGTCTGATTTCTTAGAAGGACTCGCGCCCTCCCAAAGGTCTTACTACCGCTTAGCTCGTACTCTCAAATCGGATACGGTAGTAACTATGCCCCCCCTCGTAGGCCCCTCAGGCCGACTCGCGGCGTTCGATGATGACGAAAAAGCAGAGCTGCTGGCCGATACATTGCAAACCCAGTGCACGCCCAGCACTCAATCCGTGGACCCTGTTCATGTAGAATTAGTAGACAGTGAGGTAGAACGCAGAGCCTCCTTGCCACCCTCTGATGCGTTACCACCCGTCACCCCGATGGAAGTTAAAGACTTGATCAAAGACCTACGTCCTCGCAAGGCTCCCGGTTCCGACGGTATATCCAACCGCGTTATTAAACTTCTACCCGTCCAACTCATCGTGATGTTGGCATCTATTTTCAATGCCGCTATGGCGAACTGTATCTTTCCCGCGGTGTGGAAAGAAGCGGACGTTATCGGCATACATAAACCCGGTAAACCAAAAAATCATCCGACGAGCTACCGCCCGATTAGCCTCCTCATGTCTCTAGGCAAACTGTATGAGCGTCTGCTCTACAAACGCCTCAGAGACTTCGTCTCATCCAAGGGCATTCTTATCGATGAACAATTCGGATTCCGTACAAATCACTCATGCGTTCAACAGGTGCACCGCCTCACGGAGCACATTCTTGTGGGGCTTAATCGACCAAAACCGTTATACACGGGAGCTCTCTTCTTCGACGTCGCAAAAGCGTTCGACAAAGTCTGGCACAATGGTTTGATTTTCAAACTATTCAACATGGGCGTGCCGGATAGTCTCGTGCTCATCATACGGGACTTCTTGTCGAACCGCTCTTTTCGATATCGAGTCGAGGGAACCCGCTCCTCCCCACGACCTCTCACAGCTGGAGTCCCGCAAGGCTCTGTCCTCTCACCCCTCCTATTTAGCTTATTCGTCAACGATATTCCCCGGTCGCCGCCGACCCATTTAGCTTTATTCGCCGACGACACGACTGTTTACTATTCTAGTAGAAATAAGTCCCTAATCGCGAAGAAGCTTCAGAGCGCAGCCCTAGCACTAGGACAGTGGTTCCGAAAATGGCGCATAGACATCAACCCAGCGAAAAGTACTGCGGTGCTATTTCAGAGGGGAAGCTCCACACGGATTTCCTCCCGGATTAGGAGGAGGAATCTCACACCCCCGATTACTCTCTTTAGACAACCCATACCCTGGGCCAGGAAGGTCAAGTACCTGGGCGTTACCCTGGATGCATCGATGACATTCCGCCCGCATATAAAATCAGTCCGTGACCGTGCCGCGTTTATTCTCGGTAGACTCTACCCCATGATCTGTAAGCGGAGTAAAATGTCCCTTCGGAACAAGGTGACACTTTACAAAACTTGCATAAGGCCCGTCATGACTTACGCGAGTGTGGTGTTCGCTCACGCGGCCCGCACACACATAGACACCCTCCAATCCCTACAATCCCGCTTTTGCAGGTTAGCTGTCGGGGCTCCGTGGTTCGTGAGGAACGTTGACCTACACGACGACCTGGGCCTCGAATCAATTCGGAAATACATGAAGTCAGCGTCGGAACGATACTTCGATAAGGCTATGCGTCATGATAATCGCCTTATCGTTGCCGCCGCTGACTACTCCCCGAATCCTGATCATGCAGGAGCCAGTCACCGTCGACGCCCTAGACACGTCCTTACGGATCCATCAGATCCAATAACCTTTGCATTAGATGCCTTCAGCTCTAATACTAGGGGCAGGCTTAGGGACCCCGGTAACCGTACTCGTCGAACTCGACAAAGAGGTCGACGTGCAACCTAACCCATGCATCAGCCCGCTGAGTTTCTCGCCGGATCTTCTCAGCGGGTCGCGATTCCGATCCGGTAGTAGATTCATTCGCGAAACAATTGCTCTTGAGTTGTTAGGTCTCCTTCGGAGGCGCTCGGGCAGTTGTTAGCAAATCCCACCCCTCTTGGCTGAGCCTTTGCTCGCCCACCTGTCCTGGTGAAACTGGAAAGGCCTTCGGGCCACCAGTAAACTTTCAATCATAAAAAAAAAAAAAAAAAACATTTATGCAGCATCTTTTTCTGGGCCACTTTTGAAGGCGCTCAGGCAACTGTTATTAAATTTCTCCTTCAGGCTCAGCTCTTGACTTCACTCACACAAAGGCTACCAGTATACCTTCAATGCAAAAATCGAGAAGATACTGAGTCGTGGATAACTTTGTCGCTGTTCAAAACTAATAAGAATCTGTATCATTAGTAGCCATAAAATTACAGCATAAGCAAAAGATCGAAAGGAAAGGTGTATAAAAATATGACTTCCGTTAAGCCCTGGTACGTCCTCCGGAAGTGACGTCGTTCATGCATTAACAACTTCCGGGATAACGCTAACAAACTGGCATTCGGCTGGAAATTAATCTCGTGAAGTTTTTATACTCGTTTTTATAATCTTTATCTGATGTGGAGTGATTTTCATTCATTTTCACTTTTGTGTATAGAAACTGGATACGTGTTGGTACATATTTCTGACGTAACTTTTTTATTTTTTATTTATTGCATATATGGGTGGACTAACTCACAGTCAACCTGGTGATAAGTGGTTAACGGAGCCAATAGACATCTACAACGTAAATGCCACCACCCATCTTGTGATATAAGGTCTCAGTATAGTTACAATGGCTGGCTCAACCTTCAAACCGAAACGCATTACCGCTTCATGACTGAAATACGCAGGTTGGTGGTACCTAACCGTGCGGACTCACAAGAGGTCCTACCACCAGTAAAATTACTTTAAAGTTACTGCAATAATATGGTGTCGATGAGCTGGTATGATGATGCCGAAGCTAGATGGCATCTTTAAATGATTTTTAATTACAATTTTTTTTTTTATATATTTGTTCTACAATGGCAGTTGGTCGTGCAAGTTTTCGTACTAACTGGATAGTGTGGCGTTTTGGCTGCGGCTCTAGTTTTGTTGATGTCCACGATCCACTGTGACGGCTTATCAGGTTTAATGTTTGCCGTCTGCCTTCGAAGGCATTAGAAAATAAGCAAAAGTAATGTATTTTTTAATGAAAATCATAGTCAAAAAAATAAAAAAATACGCTTTTATAGAAAATCCAACTAAAAAATTGCAAATAAATTTGAATTAAAAATAGTGTAAGAAAAAAGGATTTTATTGTAAAAAAGCGTGGGATGCTTTTCAGGATATTATCAAAATAGCCCTTCTACTCATATCTGTTCATAAAATATTTATAGCAACTGATACCTTTTTTTACAATAAAATATTTTTTTCTTACACTATTTTTGATTCAAATTAATTGAAATTTATTTTCTATTTTTAGTTGGATTTTCTATAAAATCGTATTTTGTTAGTTTTTTTAAACTATTACTTATTTTTCATTTTTTAGTTGAATTTCAATTTTTCAATATTAATTTTTCAATTTCTTTTTTTAATATTAAATTGTCATCGGTTCTTAATAAGTATACTAAATTTCGAGTTAATTCGACGTTTTCATGGGGGTTAAAATCATGTTCAAAGATTCCGTTACATACTAACATACATATGTCTGAAGCTAATGAAAGCGTATTAAAAATACTGCCTCTTGAACCTTTGATGTTGTTGATCTGAGTCGAAGAGAGAATTTCGTCGAGCTATCGCATTTAAAGTGGAACTCCTGAACAACATCACATTGTATGCAGATATTTGCAATGTCCGGTACTTAGAATTGCAAACTAGAATTATCTATGTTAATTCCGGCAACCGGACCCTTAAATAGACTGTTAGAGTCAAATGTTAGGAGAAACGCGTATAATTAAGCTCTTTTGGTGACTAATAATGTAATATAACTGGTGGTAGGACCTTTTGTGAGTCCGCGCGGGTAGGTACCACCGCCGTGCCTATTTCTGCCGTGAAGCAGTAATGCGTTTCGATTTGAAGGGTGAGGCAACCGTTGTGACTATATTTGAGATCTTAGAAATTATATCTCAAGGCGGGTGGCGCATTTACGTTGTAGACGTCTATGGGCTCCAGTAACCACCTAACACCAGGTGGGCTGTGAGCTCGTCCACCCATCTAAGCAATAAAATAAAAAAAACTTTTATTTAAATAGATTTTTTTAAATAACCGGGAACATATCACGCACGGTCACCGGCTTCAAATTAGAATTCCCTGTGTTATGGGTGCCAGAGACTGATAAACAAACTTACATGTATATGTTTAAATACATACTTATATAGATAATAGCCGCGCAGTAAAAGAGAAAATAAACCTATTCATCATACTCATAACTCCGGGTGGTTGGTGTCATTTACATTGTAGATGTCTATGAGCTCTAGTAACCACTTAACACCGAGTGGGCCCTGAGCTCATTCATCAACCTAAGCAATCTATACAAATAAATAAAATTGGAGTGTCTTTGTAATAATAAAATAACCACTTTTACTAAATGCGTAAGTATGTATACCACAGTACATAATAATATTATTATACCAAAATATTTTTTTAAAATTTTTGTCTGTCTGTCTGTTTGTTCCGGCTAATCTCTGAAGCGTCTAGACCGATTTTGAAGGGACTTTCACTGTCACTGTAGCTGATGCTATAAGGAGTAACTTAGGTTACTTTTTTTAGACTAGCTTCGCCCCGCGGCGTCATTGCTGCGGTTATTGTCGTACCGCGGGTACATCGCGGGACTCCGCTAGTTCCAAATAAAATTTAAAGCATATTACTATATGACAAAAAGAAAATCGATACGCCTGAAGGATTTAAGTAAATGAGAAAAGTAGAGAAAAAAATTTTTTTTTTCAGATTAAACATTGTGCTTAATAATAAATTAAGCCAGATCGAGACGATTTTAGTGACAATCAATTTTTACGGAACCATTTTAGAACAAAAATCAATTTTGTTATGGTTGCGTAGGGCAGACAAGCTCCTACCTAGTATAAAGGTAGATTACGCCATAGGTCCGAATTTTCAATAGTAATGGATAGCTGCCTTGTTAGCTTCAAGCCAGACCGCATGGCTACTATCCGCGTGGATTCCACAGTAATATTGTATTTCTATATCGGGCATACGTCTTCTAGTTTTTAAGGGCAGCTGATACAATTCCAAATTATGTTCAAACTCAAGCAGAGCATAGGCATTCGGGATCTGGTGATATAACCACTAACCACTACAACTTACAGCCACCAGATGGTCGGTAACTCATGCCATCTCACTTAGTAAAAAAGTTTCTGTTTTCAAATATGTTTTATTTAGTTGTCAAAAAACGTGAATTTGTTTGCATCTGTGTACTCAGAGTTCACCCTTAATTAGTTCTCGTGTATGCCCACCGACGCATCAGTGCGGAGGTAACAAAAGTTAGTTTTAATGAGCCGCCAAGCCTCAGGGCATTTGGTTTAATTGTAAAGGAACAATATGTGCCGTGGTGACATATAAGATTGAGTAGATATGTTGGAGTGTCGAGTGAAGTCGATTTTTTTTATACGTTTGTGAGTAGATAACAATATGTTGGAGTGTCTAATAAATACAAATTTATTTTTTTATGCTTGTGCTAGGTGGCATTTGAACAGGCAACGATTTTTATGTTTTTATTTCTTAGACGAGTGAACGAGCTCACAGCCCACCGGGTGTTAAGTGGTTACTGGAGCCCATAGAGATCTGCGACGTAAATGCGCTACCTACCTTGAGATATAAGTTCTAAGGTCTCAAGTATGGTTACAACGGCTGCCCCACCGAAACCGAAATCCGGCTTCAAACCGAAACGTATTACTGCTTCACTGTAGAAATAGACACCTAGGTACCTACCCGCGCGGACTCACAAGAGGTCCTACCACGAATAATTACGCAAATTATAATTTTGCGGGTTTTAGTTTTTATTACACGGTGCTATTCCTTCACCGGGGAAGTCAATCGTGAACATTTTGTTTTGTATGTACCTAATTCATTAGAGAAATTGGTACCCGCGTCGAATATTATTATCCTTTAGGCCACGATGACTTCAAATATCAAAATTCACTTCTTAAGTCGACATAACACTACGTCCGAAAACGCCATTAATATTCCCAACTATAAAACTCGAGTATTTATCGTAAATACATCTCGAGCAAGTATAAACTAATTTAAGGAGCTTCGTTTTATGTTCAAACGTTTAAATATATCGCTCTTTTACGCTTCGAAGCCCATAACATTTCATTTTATGACCGCGGCATGAGGGGTTATACTCTTTGACAGTTTTTAGGAGGGGGGGAGAGAGACATTACCGGGAGAACGTGAAATATTTTCGTTACGGAAACGCGGAGGACCGTGAACGAATTATTTTGTTAATATATTATATAAAAAGAAAAACAGTATTTTATTGTATGGTGCTAGAGTTTATTATACAATACTATTATTATATGTAGTTTGGAAATTTTACTTTCACTACGCCGATGTCCATTGGTACTTTCATTCGCACGAATATTTGTCGAAGAAAAAAGCGTTTTATAAAGTATCCAATCTAGGACCTGATGATATAGCAAAACTTATCGCACAAAACGAAGAGAGAGAGAGTAGAGCGTACGAACTCTGCTCTGAAGGCAGGTGTTTTTTTTTTTTTTTTTTTTTTTTTTTTTTTTTTTTTTTTTTTTTTTTTTTTTTTTTTTTTTTTTTTTTTTTTTTTCCTACCTATGCTGATAGCCTTGAGAGGCTATTTCAGCTTCGCCCTAACGTTTGTAGGTGAGCTCGCGGGGCTCAACCGGAGAGTTGCTAACACTGACCCTAGCAAGAGCAGTGCTTCGCAGAATCTACCACCGGATCGGAAACGCGACCCACTGAGAAGATCCGGCGAGAAACTCAGTGGGCAAGGCAGGTGGTAGAAAGGTAGAATACAAATAATTACGTGATCACACTAAAAAAGTACTTATTCCCAAGAATAGTTCTAAAGAATAAGTGCCCAATAGAATAAACAAGGACAGATTCAAAGTCTCTCCGAAGACAAAAGGTCTGTGTTCTTTGTGGCTTAGTAACTATTTTTAGTAAGATGTATACCATATTTTTCATCCAAATAAATATTATTATTGATGCCTATTACAATATTTAAATGAAGGTTTTATTATAATTTGAAATAATATTATAAAAATGACATAAAAAAATATCATAATTGTAAGACTTTTAACACTTCCAAAGTTGAAGGCTACTCTAAACCTAGTTTAACTTCTTAGCTCTTAAGTAAGCTTGAAAGCTCCGTCCGCTGATGTAACAGCTTTCGCAAGTAAAAGCTCCGTCATTCATATCCAGTCTAAGAGTCACCGAGTCCTTTATTTCATAAATAAAGTAACTATTTTGGACAACAAATTTCTGCAATTATGTTTGTTCGTTTCATACATATATATATGTATATTTTATTGCTTAGATGTGTGGACGAGCTCACAGCTCACTTGATGTTAAGTGGCTACTGGAGCCCATAGACATCTACAACGTAAATGCGCCACACACCTTGAGATATAGTTCTAAGGTCTCAGTATTGTCACAACGGCTGCCCCACCCTTCAAAACCGAAACGCATTACTGCTTCACGGCAGAAATAGGCGGGGCGGTGGTATCTACCCGTGCGGACTCACAAGAGGTCCCACTACCAGTAATAATTATTATCTATTGTTAATACGCGAGGATTTTCTGAATAGTACTCTTAACGGATGCACTTGAGTATTTTCAACAGATGTACATATGTATTTTACATATTAATATGCGAAGTTCACAGCTTTCTCATTGTTTAAGTCTGTCTCCAGGTCTTCTTTACTAGTATAATGGACCCCACTTGGAAGAAATCTTCAGAGTTTTTATTTGTCTACTCTATCCAAGTGTCCGGTATACTAAGTCTCTCACAAAATATGGCGAGACTTTTATTGCGTATGAGATGAACTTTTTATTCAGTCGTGGCCTATTTAGGTCCGTTTAGAAGTAATCATTCTTTGAAAACATTGACGTATTGGATTATTTGAACCACTATAAAATTTTATAGTTTTTTTTTAGTGCCTAGATGGGTGGACGAGCTCACAGCCCATCTGCTGTTAAGTGGTTACTAGAGCCCATAGACATCCACAACGTAAATGCGCGTTACAACGGCTGCCCCACCCTTCAAACCGAAACGCATTACTGCTTCACGGCTGAAATAGGCAGGGAGGTGGTACCTACCCGTGCGGACTCACAAGAGGTCCTACCACCAACAATTACCCAAATTATAATTTTGCGGGCTTAATTTTTCCTTCCTTCACCGTGGAAGTCAATCGTGAGCGTTTATCCAATTCTGCTACAACGTCTACGCTTCGTAGAGCTTACGTAGCCGTGTCTCTACGGCTGGCTACAGTTTTCCCATTGGCTAATAATAATATTGCAGTTACGGTACATTAAGTTTCATTCAGTTACAGCTGTATTACTGAGTCGTATAATCATAATACAACATGAACTGCACTTATATAAATATTTAAAGCCAATTTAATATCGCCGAGTTTTGCATTAAATAATTTGGTGTTATTTTAATTGGGATATTTTTGATTACCAAAATCTTGTTAGGGAAAACATTTCGTAATTTTTCTTTTTATATATTAGAGTTATTGTGATAGCTTTTCACGATTTTAATGAATTTTAGAGACGACAAAAATTATTTCGTGATGCGACTGACATTATTTACAAATCCCAAACCTACGACTATTTAAGTCTAGGAACTCTTTGACGTCACAGCGAAATATTGTAAACTTTTGTCATTGATATTATTTAAAATCTTTTGAATAGAATAAACATTAACATTGATGATGTCATTGACAATTCCACAACAAAGTGTAATAAAATCGAACTGTTTCATGTTTAGCGTTATTGTGAATGAGCTCACGGACCGGCCCTCAGGTCTGCCTCCAGACCCTTGGTAAATTTCAATTTGCGTCTGGAAGCATGTCGTGCATGCATATTGGCATATCAAAGACCTTTTTGTGCTCAGTCTAAGTTGAGAGCTAGAGCGTTATTTAACAAGCCCATATAAGAATAATTTGTAACTGTCTGAAAATTGGAGACAATATTTTTACGTAATTCGGTCTATTTAATAATCTTTTAAATATAAAAATGAATTGCTGTTCGTTAGTATCGCTAAAACTCGAGAACGGCTGGACCGAATTGACTAATTTTTGGTTTTGAATTATTAGTGGAAGTCCAGAGAAGGTTTAAAAGGTAGATAATTATAAAAATGCTCGGAATTAAATAAAAATAACAATTTTGTTTTCTCTTTGATGTGTGTCCCCCGTCGGATGAATTCCTTTTCTTTGTTTTAAGTTTATTTTATACAAAAGTTTAGGTCTTTTATTTATCGATTGAGGCACTACGAAGTCTGCCGGGTCAGATAGTTTTTTAATAAATGCAGTTGGCAAATTCAATTTGAATTCCTGGAAAACCAACAAGATTATAGGATATAGTCTTTGGATTAAAAAAAAAATCTAGACTTAAGTATCTGGACTTACATCACGTCATCTTGCACACGATTTAGCGGCACTGCGATTTTTTAAAGAATACCTCAACCGTTTCTTTCAACTTGGGCCGACTTCGAATTCTCGGAGCAGTTTCGCGTTACAGCCTTGTTTAGGGCCGGAAAGGGTTGAACGGCGTCTGAACGGATTATGTCGTTATTAATAAAGTTTTAGGGCTCAAGTTTCGGCGTACGTACAGCTTAACGTTTAAATGCGAGTACACGCCTCCTTGGATTAATAGTTCATATGAGTTTGTTATTAATTATTTGTATACTTTATTATTATTATTATTGCGGCTTAGGTTTTTATTTTAGTAGTTGTGTCGGCGACGATACCCAAACGAGGGAGGCACGCGGAAGCGGAGTGCGGGTTGATTCGGAACAAAACGTGAAGACAGACAGACGCCAGGTTAGCCCACTGAGTTTCTCGCCGGATCTTCTCAGTGGGTCGCGGTTCCGATCCGGTGGTAGATTCTGCGAAGCACTGCTCTTGCTAGGGAAGTTGAATATATTTGTATGGCTAAGAAATTTTGACTACCATTACCCGTAAAAGTTCGTACCTTTTTCGCAGATCATAGAAAGTTTTTTTTCTTAAATTCAAAATTAGCAAACTCTGTCTGTATTGTGTTCAAATATTTAACTTTTGATAATTAATTTAGAGCATACAGTCTTTGTTTGGGTCATAGGAAGTTGCAAAAAATAATAATGTTATACCGTATTATTTCTTTATCGTGAATATATTATTGTAGTTCGTGAAAATCGGTCATTTAATTTAAAAAATACAAAAAAGTACAACGCACTAATAATACGCAGAATTTCACAGTAAAACACTTATCAT
Source organism: Bombyx mori (assembly GCF_030269925.1). Taxonomy (NCBI): domain Eukaryota; kingdom Metazoa; phylum Arthropoda; class Insecta; order Lepidoptera; family Bombycidae; genus Bombyx; species Bombyx mori. Next base: position 16,244,325 of record NC_085111.1, read on the forward strand.
AACTTATAAATTGAACATGAAAATATATAAAAAAGAACTCCTCTTTTCTTATCTATCACATAAAATATTAAAGTGAAATATTTTATGCCATTAACGATACACCGTTAAGGAGAGAGGACTCATAAAATAAATAGGAGGACACCTGTGTCAGGCTGCACTGAGTTTCCAACTTACTGTTACGACTTACCTTAATGCCGGCGAAATGGTCTGAATTAGGGCGTGTTTGGAGCACCGCGTGTGCAAAGTAGGTAAAGAGAAAAAAAAAGAAAAGTTACATAAAAGTCATTGCGTTTGAAGAAAAACTTCGCGTCGATCCAAAGCTCGGAATATTGGTATGTAGAACTGGTTTATTTGTTTTCAAAAACGAAAGGAGAGAAAGAACATTTTACTTCGATGAATTAAGTTCTACTCGGTTCGAGTCGTTGATATCAAGAAAATTATATCTATATATTAGCTTTTTTCGAAAAGTAACTTTATTGAAATAGTCTATGGTTTGTATTCTCTTGTACTTATCTCACACTTCTGATCAATCGTTCCTCAATATGGTTACTGGTGCTAGGACCTCTTTTGAGTCCGCGCGGGTAGGTACCACCACCTTGCCTATTTCTGCCGTGAAGCAGTAATGCGTTTCGGTTTGAAGGTTGGGGCAGCCGCTGTAACTATAATTGAGACCTTAGAACTTATATCTCAAGGTGGGTGGCGCATTTACGTTGTAGATGTCTATGGGCTCCAGTAATAACTTAACACCAAGTGGGCTGTGAGCTCGTCCACCCATCTAAGCAATAAAAAAAAATCTAAATTCAAAGACCACTTCAAAGTACATTCTTGATATTCACAGAATTTAAACTCAATACTTGTAGTTGTTGTGAGTTTCCGAGCCATATTTTGCGAGACATTTTGAATATTCTTATCTATTTTCCTTTTAAAGCATGTTGTATTGAGATAAATCTATATATAAAGATTGGGTGGTAATAATAATTACGTATTGAAGATTTACTATGTGTTTTTTTTATAAATTTAATATATAATTTTTATGTTTTTCTGTTATGCTACCCAATTAGTTTTGTGACGTAAGCCTTACTTTGATGTGGATTAATGACCATAAAATGAATTTAAAAGAAGGTAAATGATGATTAATTAAGTCAGATTTAGCTTTATAAGCTGTGCTCTTATCAAGAAAAGCCAATGTGCTGGTAATAAAATCTCTCCAGTCAAGTGTCGTTTTTCTAAATTACCTGTTGACGATTGGCTTCCACGAAAAAGAATTAATTGTAAGCTCGCACAGGTAGGGCTCACCTATCTGGTTATTTCTGCTGCAAAGCAGTTATGGGTACTAGTTTGGAAGGCGGAACTTCTGTTACGTCATACAATTGTGACCTAAGCCCCATGTTTCAAGTATATGGGCATCTGTAAGCCTCCATACCAGGTACCAATGTCCGTGAATTATTGCTAATTATGGGCTGTTTTTTTTAATTGCTTTTGATGGGTGGACGTGCTCACAGCCCATCTGGTGTTATGTGCTTACTGAAGCCCACAGACATCTGCAACGTAAATGCCGCCATCCACCTTGAGATATGAGGTCTAAGGTCTCAATATAGTTACAACGGCTGCCCCATCCTTCAAAACGAAACGCATTACTGCTTCACGGCAGAAATAGGCGGGGTGGTGGTACCTGCCCGTACGGACTCACAAGAGGCCCTACCACCAGCTATATTTAATAGTAATCTGTATTATCTCGAAATAAAACCGGTTTGTGCTGTTGTAATGATGATGTACGTATGATTTTTGAATTGTGTATTTGCCTTTTTATTTGCATCAGATTAAATTAAATTGCTGAAAGTATTATTTTGGTATAGAGATTCGGCTTAAATATTTTTTGACATGACAACGTCTTATAATTCGATGGAGCCGGCTGCACGCACGAAAAAACATGACTCATTGAGGCGTTCCATTTAAGGCTTGAAGTGCAAGCGAGAGCGCGCAACGAGCGACAAAGAGGAACAATCGGCCTCCGCGTTCGGCAGCGTTCGACATCTGTCTCTCTCCTACTTGAGTGAGCTATGCATCCGCGTGGACAGCTGCTATACAATATTACATTTAATTTTACATGTTTTCGTCAAGTATGAAGTTCAGTGAAAAGTGAATGTGGTGTCAATTGTCCATACAAAATATCTATCAAACAAATAAAATTAAAATTTTCTTTTGAAAAATGAAACCATTCCATCAGTATTTTCTTATGACGTTGTCACGTTCAACTGTCGTCAGTAAGCCGACTTTACAGACAACCGATTTTTTAATTCTACTTTCTCTTTCTTACTCGTTTTTTCTTCCTTTAACCTCAAAATCACCAGGAAGTTAGATCACGATATACAATATTGCATTGGAATTTCAGGCACCGTACTGCAGAGCTAATATAAACCTGATAAAATAATGGTTCACACTTAAATTCTCGATGCACGTGTATTTTACGTTCTTCTAACTCGTTCAAACGCTGTTTTTATGGCCCGCTGCGACATAGCAGTAAATTTAAGTGGCCACCCTCGGCTCGTTTAAGCTTGACAACGCGTTATTTCGTTTTATTAAGTTCCCTGCCAGTCATCGAGCTTATTAACACTATGATAATGAAAAGTTTTTGGGTTTACTACGAAGAAGGTAACCTTTTTAATACGCTTTTATTAGCTTCAGACTTATGTATGTTTGTAACGGAATCTTTGAACATGATTTTGATCTCCTTCAGAACGTCGGATTAACTCGAAATTTGGTATGCTTATTAAGGACCGATGACAATTCAAAAATATATTGAAAAAATTGAAATTCAACTAAAAAATGAAAAATAAATAATAGTTTAAAAAAACTAACAAAATACACTTTTATTATAGAAAATCTAACTGAAAAAAGAAAATAAATTTATTAAACTTGAATTAAAAATAGTGTAAGAAAAAATTATTTTATTGTCAAAAAAAGCGTGGGGTGGTTTTCAGGATATTATCAAAATAACCCTTCTACTCATATCTGTTCATAAAATATTTATAACTACTGATACCATGTACATATTTAATAATTTTTTTAATCTTGTATTGTTATCCGTCCTTAATAAGTATACCAAATTTGGAGTTAATCCGACGTTTTGAAGGGGGCCAAAATCATATTCAAAGTTTCCGTTACAAACATACATACGTCTGAAGCTAATAAGACGAGAGATCACAGAGCACCTGATGCCAAGTGCTCAGTGGTATTCAGATGTGGCCGAAGTCTTAGCTGCTTACAATGTAATGCATAACAGCTAACTTTCTCATCATACAGGAACATTTGTTTCGCTGTGTACACAGGGAAGACGGTGGTACCAGCTAACTTAAGTTCACAACAAGCTCTGCCCCTAGTAATATCTACAAGAATATATCAACGTAGCCTAAAAGCTAAAAGGCTACATATTACAAATGGCGAGCTAAACGAAAAACTAAAATGATCGTTATTTCCTGGTCAAGGCATTGGGTTAAATTGTTATATTCTTGTCAATAATACACAGTGCGTTTCCAGAGATCTTTTTTGCCACGTACCATCCGGCTTTGGAATGAGTTCCCCTCCACGGTGTATCCCGAGCGCTACGACATTTCCTTCTTCAAACGAGGTTGTGGAGAGTACTTAACGGTAGGCAGCGGCGTGGCTCTGCCCCTAGCATTGCTGAAGTCCATGGGCGATGGTAACCACTCACCATCAGGTAGCCGTATGCTCGTTTGCCTACAAGGGCAATAATTAAAAAAAAAAGTGTGCAAATTTTCGAGTTTATCGCCATTTTGTAGTTAGTGATAATTACGTTCAAATATTCCGGTTTGACAGCAACAGATCAAACTACTCTTGACATAATCGTGTTATTAATAGAGTACGATGAAAAATTTTCTGTGTGCTATTTATGGGGAAGTAATAAAAGTCCGGAAGTAACCGGGGGCGCATTCCGGATATCTTCTGATTAATAGGCGATTATATTAGATTAGTAAGATCTTCTAATACATCAATAATTATTATAAAAACTCGGTACGACAACTGGTTTGCAAATGACCTGATAGATGTTTCAAACGTATTGGATACAAACTCTAGATTTCTTTTTGGTGATCCCTTGCCACGTTTCTCCTTTACTAAAGCTAAGGAAACACATTTACTCTTAAGCGATGGTGCTATCTATAGTAATTTAATAGGTATTTCGGTAAAATAAGATTGTTTCTAGTAAACTCATAATCAATCTACATACAAATCTCTCAGCGGTCCCTGCCCTAAATGTATTTTGTATCGTATCTAGCACCGTGCATCTAGTTTTGTAATATAATTTCCTACCATTTGCTTTTGTGACGTACAGTTCGGATTCCCAAAAACATAGTATCATCATAGGAGCAAAGAAAAATTTACTGGAAGGAACATTAGAATTTGATCAATCAGATAGACCAGGGGTTCCCAAACTTATTTTGTCTACTGCCCAAAAATTAAATAAATTATTTTTTAGCGCCCCTATTTTTTCACCTACTTACAAACCACTATAGCGAGAGTTCAATCGGTGTCCAAGAGTCCTCCTAGATGAAATTACATATCGCCTCTCAAGGCTCTACACAACGTCCCCATTTTTTTTCTGATCTCTTACCGCCCCCTTTTAGGCCTGCATAGCCCACAAGGGGGCGTTATCGCCCACTTCGGGAAAGGCTGAGATACATAAGGTTATCTATAAGGCATTAAAATTCGATCGATCTTATTTTCTAACATCAAGAAATCCGTCTGCTCCAAATTATGTTAAGTTACAAGTTAGTTCACATCGTCTTCGCAATAATCACTTAAGTTACGAGCGTAGGAGCGGACTCCGAAGTAACAATTAATGTCAGTAAGCAAAAGCGACGAATGTCGGAATTTTAATAAATTTTAGATCGCGTACAAAGAGCTATAAATTCTTGGAATAGCTTCCGGATTTTTATGCGGTAGGGAGATTATTTTTCTGTTCAAAATACTACCCGCAAGAACCATGATGAGGCCCATCTACTGACTTCAGATATAAAAATAAATGATGAGAGGCATTCTCCCTGTTATTTTTGGTGCGATGCAGTTTTCATTTCTAGTTTGAAGGATCGTTGTACATGGAGAATGAAACTTGTATCTTATATTTCAAACTGGATAGCGGTATTGAAGTTTGTGATGCCTGAGGGCTCTGATAACCACTTAAAATCAAGTGGCCACTTAATTAAATCAAACTACTTAATTAAATTGGTTAATTATACAAATTCCAATAACAAAAAAATAAAACCACTAAGGCAGGAACCTCGTTCGGAATTTATTAAATTGATTTAATGAAGTTTGAAACTCCTGAAACCACCACCGAAACATCTGCTATTGCAATTTTCATTCTCTTTAGATTCGTATCCATCCCAAGCGGGGAAATACTAGCTAATTAATGCCTTAAGGAAACTACGCTTATTCCGCAATTTAGATAATTGTTTACGTCATTCTCTAGTTAATTGTGTTACGTCTTCTGTCTGTTAAATCTGTAAAGCACTTTCATTGTGTACGTCTTTGTGAATTTCTTGACTTTTTGTTTTTGATTGGTTATATTATAAAATTTAAAAGATACTTTCTTCGTTATGAGTTATTGAGGAGGAAATGCGGGTTGATTTTAATTTTTTATTTCCTTTCTAGAACGAAATAAAACGTATAGTTTTTGAGTAAGATATTATAAAAATATTACATTGTTATATCTCAAAAATGTTATACGTAGGCGTTGTCAACAGCTGTTTTGGTTTTTAACCTATTTAACGAGGTTTTGTTGAAGCAGAGAGCAATCAATTTATAATTAATAAATAATAATTTTTAAGCAATAAAATATAATATGTACATCTAAATAACTTTCTCGGTAATTTCGTAATACTAAAAAATAAGTCTTGATGATATTACGTAATTTTATTATCTTTTATACATTTAGATCATTGGGATATTACATGTTGTATTAATTAGTCGTCTATAAGAATTTTAATGGACACGTCTGGGATCTCATATGCTAACCGCCTTTGTTTGATATTATACGACGGAGACTTTAATATTCCTATTTTTTTCCCAATGATCGAAATTCGTTCGTAACCACTTACATCTGAAGATTTAAATTCATTTTAACCCACTTCAAGTAAAATCGAGATTGTCAATTCGGCTGTTTAGTTTTATGTGTATTACTATAAAACTTTTTTTTTTTTTTTTTCTATGTTAACCGATTTTGATTTTTCTTTGTTTTTTTTTTTAAAGCCCCTGGTACTTTGTTTAAGTTTTATCAAGATCTGACCAGTAGTTTATGAATTATCATCCTTAATACTGCATATTTGATTATTGACTTTGGCTACATTGATGATATTCTGATTTAATTTTGTTGAAGTCGGTTTGCTTATTGTTCTGTTTGTTGAGTTGTTGGTGAATATACAAATACATGTTATCGATAGATTTTCACATAGTTGTTTGAGGAAAATATGAAGCCCTACACATAAAATAATCGAGATAATCGTGTGAAATCTTAGGGGTCATTAAACCTCTACAAATGACTTAGAGTAATACGTTTGTTTATTTTAATTATTATAATTTAAGTTTCATTCCACAGTTGCACCATCATCAAGCCAGTTGATGTTTCTGATGGAGCCTCCGCCTCGGCTGTCTTTCTCCAACAGCACCGGTGCAAGGGTCTCGTGCGCTGCACACGGCACACCAGCACCGATTATATCCTGGATGAGTGAAGACGGATCTCCGGTCGGCGATGTACCTGGTCTTAGGTAAGTCTACTAATAGCTCTGAGTTTTGACGGCTGATTCAAATTAGTTAAGATGACGAAAATCTCGACCTCACGTCATAGGATGCGTGGCGGCGTTATAAACGTACAGGCCACGGTAGGCATTGAACACGACATGGAACTTGGATTCGATTACCACTCTAGTGAATTAATAAAAAAGTCGGTACTGTGTTCACTAAACATAATTGTTCAAGATTTCAAACTAACCTAAAGTTAATTGTTATATAATTAATGTTTACTTCGTTAATTAATTTTTATAAAAAAACAAATCGTTCTTTTAATTTTATATAGTATAATAATATAATTAATCTGTTGCGTGTGAATGTGACTGAACTCCTCCTAAGCGGCTGGATTTATATTGAGGTTTTTTTATTATTGTTTAGATGGGTGGGCGAAATCACGGGTCACCTGGTGTTAAGTGGTCTCAGTTTTTAAAAAACAACCGGCTGCCGCACCCTTCGAACCGAAACGCATTACTGCTTCGCGGCAGAAATAGGGAAGGTGGTGGTACCTACCCGTGCGAACTCACAAGACGTCTTACTACCGTTTTTGTGCGTGTTCCAGTGGATTCTAGAATGGTTAAAATTTTACAATTAATTTTTTTTTTTTTTTAAACTATTTGTACTATTTGTTTTTTTTTTAAACTAGTAGTAAAAACCAATCCGCTAGTCATGTAATAATAATAATAAAACCGAAAAAAGTAAGTCTCGTAACTTTGCAACACAGTTTCGGCATTTACATTCAAGTCTTTCGGCTGCAAATAACAATCGATAGGTAGGTACCGATCGAACTATGGCCGAAAATGCGACAAAAGAGCCGAAACGTAAAAGGGTACTGCGTCAAATCCGTGCGAATGACGTCATTGGTCATATCGGATTCACTGTGTGGGATAACGGAATAGCGAAGTTCCTCTGCGAGTCCTAATCCAGTAAGCCAGTTTGCTCGTAGCAACGACTGGACCGAAAACCTTGTACGTGGCTTAATCGAGTTTATTAAGACGAACCTCGTCTTGAATTCGTGTTTTGGGCAAAGATAGCGAAGTCACAAAACCGATTTTGTATTATTCACGAATCCTTTTCAGTCACATCTTTAGTATAGTTATCATAATTGATAATTCCGTGTTTTTGGCGTTACAGCTGTTTCGATGCTAGATTTCCGTGAGAAGTTAATGAAAACTAGTGGTCCCGTAGTAGTCGAAATTCGACTACAATTAATTGAAATTATAAGTTTGAACATTATTATAGTTCTCAAAGACTATTATACTTCTATGATCATAGATTTCGCCCAGACTACACTATAGACAAATAATATTAAAGATTGACAATATTAAGCTATTCTCAATTTGACCACAGACTTTATGCAATAACAAAAGTTTGACAGTAAACAAAGATTATATACATGTGTGTGTATCAAATACATGATAGTGTGTGTAATATTTTTTTTATTGATTTCATGTATTTTTAGTGCATAATTAAAAAAGAAGTATTGGCATTCTACAATCCTTCTCTATATTCTCTACACCTAAGTGTGGGTAATTTCATACTCCTCTGTCCGCGCAATTTTCGTAAAAAGGGGTACAAAGTTTTTGCTTCACGTATTAATATATAGATACTCAACAGAGAACGGTTTCCAGTTCTGCTCTGGAAATATAGCGTATAGTTAACGCAGCGTTTATATCAATTGTGTGGATGTTTCCAGTAGGAACTTTAGTTCGGTTCTGACTGACAACTCGGTCGACTCACAAGATTAATGTCCGTCACACTTGGTTGGGTACCGTTTCCATTCGCGCTTTTACAGTCCAAGCCTGAATGAAACGGAATGAATCATGTCCCTTTATCGTGACGTAAAGCCGTGGAGTCGAATTAATTTTTTTCTCGGCTTCATGATAACGACCGTACAAAGTTTTGTCTTCATCTTCAAAGATCACGGCCGTAAAACCTTTGAGGTATATAAAAAAATATATGAACGCGTGCCTTTTCTTTTCTTTATTTTTTTTGTAGACATTTTTAGTACTCTCGATCATAAAATGAGTTTTAATTTTGTTTTGAGACACTGCGAAAACAGGGTTGTACAAAGCGCTTTTATTAACTGTTGTGATTAGATTAAAGGAAGTGACGGATCGTAAGTTTACAAAAAACCGGCACTAAAGTTTTTTTTTTATTGCTTAGATGGGTGGACGACCTCACAGCCCAGTGTTAAGTGGTTACTGGAGCCCATAGACATCCACAACGTAAATGCGCCACCCACCTTGAGATATAAGTTCTAAGGTCTCAGGTATAGTTACAACGACTGCTACACCCTTCAAACTGAAACGCGTTACTGCTTCACGGCAGAAATAGGTAGGGTGGTGGTACCCACCCGCGCGGACTCACAAGAGTTCCTATCACCAGTAATAAATGTTAATGGAAAGATTCGATACACATATACGGTATCTACCATATGAATATTCACAGTCGATCGCTTCACGTCACGTGGTACAAGCGAGCCCCGGACACTAATTCATCTGCGCCCAATGACGCGGAAGGGTCAGACAAGATAAACGACCTTCGAATTACCGAATTAGGATTGGTTTTGCAATAACACGTGTAGAGCAAGATTACACTGGAACGTGTGATACATAACTCTATTTTTACAAGAACGCTAGTAATGAATCGTGGTCATGTTTCGTCACGAAATTAGTAAAATGTGTGGTAAAAAGCTATTTTTCTCCTACCTACGCCGAAAGTTCGGTTTTCCTCCCGCTGTACAGGGAAGAAAGTCTAACTTTTCCTCCAGCTGTACAGGGAAGAAAGTGTAACTTTTCCTCCCTGGGTACAAGTGCGCATGCGCGTTAGTGTCTACGTCTGCTCTCACGCACCTAAAATTCTCTGCCATTGTTGTGCTCGGGTAATTTGCAATATTGTGTTTAGTGTAGAAGTGAAATAAATAACTATAAAATAAACTATTTCTATGATCACATGAGACACAGCTCACTGAGTTTCTCGCCGGATCCTCTCAGTGGGTCGCGTTTCTCATCAGGTGGCCTGCGAAGCACTGCTCTTGCTAGGGCTCGTGTTAGCAACCTGTTCGTCAGGTTTGAGCCCCGTGAGCTCACCTACTAGTTAAGGTTACACTGAAATAGCCTTTCAAGGCTATCAGCATAGTTTAAAAAAAAAACTGAAAATAGGCCTTTTTGGTTCTATCAACAAAATCATGTACCGAAGAATAAGGCAGGGATCCGAATCCATTCTCCTTGCCTCTGTAGAGGAGCGAACGGTCTGTATTCCGGGTAATATTGTAATTTGTGCGCGTATTAGCTCCGTAACTACGTAGTGTAACGAACCGGGACGCAGACCTCGGGTCTCAGGCGTGATAAATGATTGATAAATTATGTATATGAAGGTGGATGCCGAAACTTTAAGGTTTGAGGCATAAGCGATTGACTGTTTGTTGTAAACAAGAATGAGGTACCTTAAAATATGGTATACAAAAGCCGGTTTTATGAGCTCAAACTTAGTAGGTAATGCCGATTATTATAATCGCGAAACGGATTACTCTCAGAGATGCATTCTCGTTTGAAGTATTGGACAGTCACGATATTATGTGCTAAATTAATTTGAAAGTTTGACCTCATATTTCAACGTGGCATTCGTCTTGACATATCTATGAACTCTGTTAGTCAATTAACAGTAAATTCAACCGTGGTGACCAAGAAAACTGTATAGCATTCGGAACGCCGAAAATAATTTGACGATAGCAAAAATCGTATCGATTATCGGATCGATTAAATCGTAAAAATATTGTTACGCCGGTAAGAGTAACGACATCTATCGCCAAATAGTCGAACGAATATCGAAGGACCTAGTAGCACCTAGAACGCTCGCGAAGTACAACGCCATCTATTGTCAGATAGCAGAAACATAGTACTAGAGATGTGTGGAATATTCTCTACTATTCTAGGGATGTCGTATCGACTATAAAAGCGTTGCAGAGATGGTACGGAGTCAGTCAGTAATCGAAACTACTCGAAGCGAAACAGCGAACGGATCACCTGAAGCAAAGCGGAAGAAGAGAATTGAGAGTTTTAAAGTGTTTGTTGAGTGTTTTAAGTGTTCTAAGTGTGGAATACAGTGTTAACTTGTAATTAGGTAGAATTTTATTTATCCCGAACCCCAGTGCGTAACAATATTTTTAATTATGTCTGCGACTCGCGAAACATTAAGAAAATACTAAAAACTCTATGCTTGAAGATCGCTTCATCTTCTTCATTATACCGGCCTGTTAAAAACCATGCAGTTCATATTCCCGTCATGGCGTTCAGTTTGTCTTCGTTAACGTAATAACCTCGTGACGCCTTTCTATTCGCTCTCCATTGGATGGGCTTCCTTCGGGACGACTAGGCGACTGGCCGCACGATTGATGTCTTCCTTGTAAAGCTCACTGCTCTCTTGAATACTTTTTGTTTGAAGCTGGACACAGTATAGCGTTAGTGATATACTTAAAATCGACTATTACGTCTTCTTTTATTGCAATAAAATTGTGGACAAACCCGTAGTCCAACTGGTATACAGCGGGGTCCATAGACAATCAGGACGAGAACGACAAACTTTTCTTTAGATACGAGGCTGAAGTTTGCATTGTATTTTTTTTATTGCTTAGATGGGTGGACGAGCTCACAGCCCACTTGGTGTTAAGTGGTTAGCGGTCTCCATAGACATCTACAACGGAAATGCCACCACCCAGTTTGAGACATGAGTTCTAAGGTCTATGTTTTTACAGTACGACAGCTGCCCCACCTGTCAAACTGAAACGCATTACTGTTTCACGGCAGAAATAGGCAGGGTGGTGGTACCTACCCGCGCGGACTCACAAAACGTTCTACCACCAGTATTTTTTTATTGTGTTTCGTTGTAATTAATATCACTTATTCCGATATAGCTGTTGTATATTATAGTCATTTAAATTATCAGATTGTAAAATGTTTATAGGAACATTTAACGGCCGTCTGGTGTAGTGGTAAGTGACATGGTCACTACACAAGGGGGTCGCGAGTTCGAATCCCGCCAAGGGAAGATATTTGTATGATAAATATAAATGTCTTTCCAGGGTTATGGATGTCTATTAAATATATGTATGTGTATAATAAAAATCTTACATTAAATCCGTTATCTGGTACCTGTAACACAAGTTCTTTACGAACTTATCACGGGACCAGTTAACGTGGCGTGATTGTTAGTAAATATTTATTTATTATTTATTTATTTATTATATTCCCTCCGCTAGAAGTAGAGAAAACTTTTACAAATGCAAGTACTTTAGTGACACACTCAGAAACTATTTATAAGTTGAAAAGCCAAAAGAAACTTTGCGTCATTATTGCAAAGTTATTCTCGATTTTGGGGCGGCTCTGAAAGCCTTGACTCGTAACTTGTAACTCTTAAATCTGTGCGGTAAGCGCTATTTTCATTGTTTATCAAACTTCTGATCTTAGCTAGCAAGAGTTATTTCAACTTTATGTTGTGCGATTCAGTGATCCTTATTCTGTCGCGCTAAGGTTTTATTTCGAATAATATTGTGTATCGGTGTTGATTCGGCGAGCATTTCAATCGATGTTAGTCTTTGCTTCATTGTTATAACAGTTGTTTTTCATTAGCTTAGAGCAGTGATTCCCAACCACTGTTCCGCGGCACTTTTGTGTGCCGCCAAATTTTGCGAATATATAATAATGTTAATATTATTAAATTATATCATTTTAAAAGAAAAATATTTTAAACATATATATTTAAATCCACAAAAAAAATTATAGTATATTTTAGTTTATTTCGTATATTAAAAGTTTTTGATAAACTATTTTTATTTATGCAGTGTGTTGTAGTAAGTAAATAATTTTTATCCTTTTTTTTTGTGTGCCGCCAAATTTTGAAATCGTTAAATATGTGCCGCAACAAAAAAAGGTTGAGAATCACTGGCTTAGAGCGTGACTGTAAATTAGTATGTTCAATCGAGTATGGTAGTGATAAGATTAGGATCACTTTTAGATTTTTGTTAGTTAGATAGAATATTATATTAATTATATTGAATTGTATCACCTAAGCGAATCACTTATATTGTATTACTGTTTTATCATCTCAATAGTATTAAATTTCTTATTGTTAAGATAATGGGGGAAAAACACATATGAAAAAAAAAGTGATAAGTTATATTTGAAAAATATCACATAATAGCTTTTTTTATTGCTAGTCGGTGGAACCTGGTGTTAAGTGGTCACTGGAGCCTATGGATGTCTATGATTTACATCGCAAATACCGCCACCCACCTTGAGATGTGAGTTCTAAGGTCTTAGTATAATTTTAACGGTATCTAAATATAGTATAGTTTCAGTATAGCTAAATAAATATTGTAAAATACTGTAAATAATGTGAATAAAATAGAAAATAATAATAGGAAGCTCTTCGAGTAACAAAGAGATTGTCGAAACATTTCGGTACACTACACTAAAAGATATTCTAGGCGTTACGAATTCGATTCATCAATAGACACAAATAAAACTATCAAACAAGGATACCATCCACGTCATTGAACCGACATTGAGACTATTAAGCATGAGGAGTGTGACGCGTATATTGGACTGATGTAGTCGTGAAGGATAATACGCCAAGTGTAGGTACTTGTATCAAGCGATGTGAGAATTCAGATGTTCAAACCCCTCGGGCTGTATCTACTAACGATATACGTACTTCACACATGATCCTGAATAGACTTCTGATTCGTGAGGAACGTCGGCTTACACGGTGACCTGGGCTTTGAATCGATCCGAAAACACATGAAATCAGTGTCGGAACGTTACTTCAATAAGGCGATGCGTCATGATAATTGCCTTATCGTTGCCGCTGCTGACTACTCCCCGATTCACGCGTCACGCAGAAGCCAGTCATTGTCGACGTCCTAGACACGTCCTTACCGATTGATCAGATCCAATAACTCTTGTATTAGACTCATGCATCAACCCGCTGAGTTTCTCGCCGGTTTTTAGCGGGTCACGATTCCGATCCGGTAGTAGATTCATTCGCGAAGCAGCCGCTCTTGAGTTGTTAGGTCTCCTTCGGAGGGGCTCGGGCAGCTGTTATCTAATCTCACCTCTCCTAGCTGAGGCTTTGCTCACCCACTGGCCTTTGTGACGCTGGAGAAGCTTCCCGGCCACCAGTAATCCTTCAATCATAAAAAAACTAAAAAGGTTCAAAATGAGTGCTGTATGTAGGTTCAAATTCTCGCAGAGCCGGAAGCGATCGGGCGGTAATCATTAATTATGTAGACACTGACCTGGTAAGCGGAATGCTCGTCAGTCTTCGACTGCATCAAGCAGCGATGTAACACGCTCTAAATATAAATGAACATAACATTGAAATAGGTAGTTCAATAAATAAAATCTACGGTGACGTTCTCGGTTTCAGAACATGGATTTTTACAATTGATATGAAAATTGTTAGTCGCTGACGCGAATGCACAATTATCGGGAGTAGCGTTGTGGAGGCCGCGCGCCGCCAACGTATATATTATTTGACGCATAAAATAATGTTTCACGTTTCGTAGTGGGAGTCGTATCACGAGCGTTTTGTTCTGTTGTTGACAATCAAATTGAAAATTGAAAAGCAAAAAATTTGGGTGATTTTATTTTTTTTGCTTAAGTTGGTGGGCGAGCTCACAGACCACCTGGTGTTAAGTAGTTACTAGAGCCCATAGACACCTACGACGTAAACGCCGCCACCCATTAAACATGAGCTCTAAGTATCAGTTTTACAGTACAACGCCTTCTCCACCCTTCATACCGAAATACATTATTGATTTACTGCAAAAATAGGCAGAGTGGTGTTACATACCCATGCAGGGTTCTAAGACGGACGCCCTACCACCATTAATTACGCAATTATTTTAAAGCCGTCGTGGCCTAAAGGATAAGACGGTCGGTGCATTCGTATGTAGCGATGTATCGGTGTTCGAAGTCCGCCGGCAGGTACCAATTTTTCCAATGAAATACGTACTTATTAAATCTACACCATTGAGTTCCACGGTGAAGGAATAACATCGTGCAAGAAAAATCAAACCCGCAAAAATTATAATTTGCATAATTACTGGTAGCAGGAGGTTTTGTGAGTTCGCACGGGTAGGTAATGCGTTTCGGTTTGAAGGGCGGGGCAGCCGTTGTACAGTTAAAAGTGTGACCTTACAACTGAGGTCTCAAGATGGGTGGCGGCATTTACGTTGTCGATGTCTATGAGCTCCGGTAACTACCTAACATTGGGTAAACCGTGAGTTCATCTACCAAGATAAGCAAAAAAATATATTTTAGGGTTTGATTTTCATGACACGATGTCATTCCTTCGCCGTGTATGTCATTTATGAACTTCTTCTTAAGTCATGAGCGACTTCAAAGCTGATTTTTTCTTTTATGTAAATCATCTATTGGCACACCTTGGCAGTATGACGTGATAGTTAATAGCATGACAGTCCCTCATCTTCTCCTCTTCTCCTCATGCCGTGCACACCACTTTCTATAGCCTTGTGTGCGAATCCTATTACTGCTTGTCACTCCGTTGCTTTTCTGTGTGAGTTGTGTACATTCTTATTATTAACACGCTTTTATTAGCTTCAGATGTGTGTATGTTTGTAACGGAATCTTTGAACATGATTTTGACCCCCTTCAAAACGCCGGATTAACTCGAAATTTGGTATACTTATTAAGTACCGACGACAATGCAATATTAAAAAAATATGAAAAAATTAAAATTCAACTAAAAAATGAAAAATAAATAATAGTTTAAAAAAACTAACAAAATACGCTTTTATAGAAAATCCAATAAAAAAATAAAATATTTATAACTACTTATACCATGCACCCCGCGCTTTAATTATAATAAAATCATTTTTTCTTACACTATTTTTATTTCAAATTTATTTCCTATTTTTTAGTTGGATTTTCTATAAAAGCGTATTTGGTTAGTTTTTTTAAACTTTTTTTTAATATCATTTACGTTTTACTCAACATTTCTTTAATGGTTTTCATTTATTATAAATCGACTTTTAATATTCGACATCTACCGTACATCCTGTGGCTGTCTTCTTTGTTATTCTGGCCTCCTTGATCAGGTTAATAGGTCAATTTAAGATTACTAGAGGGCCCGCAGTAGTCGAAATTCAACTATAATTAATTGGAATTGTAAGTTTGTACACTATTATGATTGTATTTTGCACTTCTATAATCACAAATTTCGCCAAGACTACACTATAAAAAATATTTACATAGACAAACAATATTTAATCTCAATTTGACAACAGACGTCAAAATGACAATAAATAGTATGCATGCGTGTGTGCGTCAAATACATGGTATGTAGTGTGTGTAATGTTTTCTTTATTGATTTAATGTATCTTTTATGCATTATTTAAAAAAAATATTCGCATTGTACACTTCTTCTCTATATTCTCTATTAGTGTGGAAAATTTCATACTCCTCCGTCCGCGCAATTTTCGTAAAAAGGGATACAAAGTTTTTGCTTCACGTATTAATATATAGATTAACAAAGAATTATTTATTATTGTTCTTGTAAGTAAGATTATTTTTATTATTATCACTACCCATTGTACTTAGTATTGGATCTAAAGTGATCACTGAAACTAGTAGACGTCACAAAATTAATACTGCCTGTCTTCTTGTAATATGAGGTGGAAGATTCAGTAATACAGATTCTTTATTCTTCCGAATTAAACACAAGGTAACTTCAGAAATAAATAGAACGGTAGTAATTACACGTGCGGACTTAGAATACACTTCCTACTAGTAAAAATAGGGATAAAATAATTGTTGTTTTTTTTTAACAATTGTAATTTATTTACAATATCGAGTTAGTAAAACTATTTCCTGCTATCACTGAGCATAAGTGCAATGAAAACAGCCTGTGAACTATATCATAATGATTGTGATTAATACCTGTGGAAGTAAATTTGAATAAAAACATAAATAAGGATGAATATGAGACCTTTTTGTGAAAGAAGCACGTCGTTATGTCAGGAAGGAATGTGTCAATGCGAAAAATGTCGGACCTCGTCCAATTATGTCAAAAATGAGCAAAGTTTTAACCCTTTTATCAGGGTTTTGATGTAACTAGTGTACATCAAAACCTTAGTAACAGTAGTCGAGATTCGACTATAATTCATTGTAATTATAAGTTCTAACATTATTAAGATTCTACTGTCAAAGACTAATAGACTTCTTTATTCACAGATTTCGCTAAGACCGCACTATAGACTAATAATATAAAAGATTAGCAATAGTAAGCTATTCTCAATTTGGCCATATACTTTAAGCAATAACAAAAGTTTAATTATAAACAAAGATGTTGTATATGAGTGTGTGTCAAATACATGGTAGTTTGTGTAAAAATATTAGCATTCTGCACTCCTTCTCTATATTATCTATAAGTGTGGGAAATTTCATACTCCTCCGTCTGCGCAATTTTCGTAAAAAGGAGTACAAAGTTTTTGCTTCACATATTAATATATAAATAAAGTCTTATAAATCAGAGGGCACCGGCTGCACGCACGAAAAAGTGTCACGTTCCACCTGAGTCTGAGCGTGCAAACGAGTTGCAACGATTGCAACGATTGGCCCAAGCGTTGGCTTGTGACACATGCGACAACTGCTTAGTCTTTCCCTTACAAAAAAAACAAAACACTAGTGTCTCAGTAAAAAAATATATATATTACGAAAACAAAACACAGGCAGTTGAGCACACAAATTTGTAGGGCGTGGTTGTACGGCCGATCTGACTCTCCCTCTGTAGGTTACCCTCCTGAATTCCGGCAGCCAACGGACGTGGGTTGACCCGCTGAAGCACCACGTCTGGACTCCTGGAGGTTTCCTGGGCTGGCTAGATCACCAGGGTACGGGTTACTGGGCGGAGATGACCTTTTCAGCACACGCAGTTATCGGGTGAAGCAATAAGCAAGAAGCGTGACAAAAAACAGCTAGGCATGAACCCTGGAAGCGATAAGACCAATTTCACAAACTGGTTTATCTACCTTCCGATCTGGTTGACCAACGAGAACTCGAGCAAGGTACCCACATCTTGTGGCGAGATTATCGTGGTAGTGGTCAACCAGAACGGAGTAAAATGCACAATAAAAAAAGCGAAAGCAAAAAAAACAAGTGAAGTATAGCTGTGCATGATTAGCAAAATATAAAAAAAAAGAAGTAATGCGTTAAAAATATAATATATAATATGCCATTTCCAACTCACCCTAAAAGCGGGGTCGAATCCGTTTATTTTAATCGTGTTAATATTAAACAGCACACGATATTGCTGTACTAAATATATTTTATAAATAAATTATTTGTAGGTAAGTCGTCTAGGTTTGAAAACGAACTTTAACTGAACTCGAATACAAACGTAAGACTAATAAGGAAGTCTAGTGACGACTGCCGGCGGCTGCGCAGTGTCTGCGCCAGCCGAACCTACGTCTCGGGGGGAGGTGGGAACTATTGTTCTCACCTCAGCGGTACAGTCGATAAAATAACTGCTTTGAACATAAATACTTTTGTTTTAAGGTTTTTTTTTATCTTTTTATTTTGCAGACGATTTAAGTTGTAACATTACGTTACACACATTTATCTCTCTTCTCGTGTGACTTCAGAGCTATCAGTTCGAATAGTTCTACTACTGACATTATCACGTAAAACTATCGTCCGCAAACCGACTTTATAGAAAACTAATATTTTTTTATAAGCCCCTATTTATAACGGTTTTTTATGAACAACTATTTCACTAATTTCATTCAACTAGTGCCAATAGGCTTAGAGCTACTTGTGAAAAACGTTGAACATATTATTATCAAGTATCTACAACAACAAAAAGTAAAAATAACAGTAATTTACACAAAAGTATTTCGAGATCCACAACACAAGTGTCACCGAGACAGGTCCCGTCATAATTCTTATCAATAATATTGTTGCTTTTCTACTTTTGACACGAGGGACCTTTGGTGGCTTTCGTGTGATTCCTCGCTGCTTTGTTTGTTCAATTGTTGGAATAAAATAATACATTTTCGGTGTTGTGTCAGAATACGATGGTTAGAGAAATATAAAAAAACAATAGAAAAATTTAAAATAAAGCAATGTAGCGGCAATAGATATGCCGCTCTTGAATTTTGATTTTCTTTTGGGCTTGAGGAATGTATTTGATATAATTAAAAGATGTTTATTTTTTGAGATATCAGTTGGCATGTGTATTCTGAATTAGCAGTCTTACAGTCTTATAGGATAGTGGGGTCAGGGAAAAATAGTCTTATCCAATAGCAACAGCATAGGTTTCTAGCGTCACACACAGTTCGATTATAATTGGTCGCGAAAATTTATACAATAATAGCAATATGCTAATAACTGCTAATAACAAAATACAGGTACAATCATTTCACGGATCGACATCCTCAGCATTGCAGATGCGTGAACAGCAATATATTAAATAAAATAATAAAATTTAAAATTCGTATTTTTGTATCATTAGTAGTTTAGAATAGGTTTCCGGATTTCATTAGCATTTTAATAATATGAATAAATTGTCTAAATAGATTAATTACAAAAGTGAAAGCCACACACAGACATTACTGAGGCAACAAGATTGATAAAGACTTAAGCTATATTTTTTTCTCGTGGATAAGTCAACAAGTTTTTTTTTTTTTTTGTATCACAATTTATCACTGCTAACACGCCAATCGGTGTTTCATGTCGTCATCGATTACGTCATAAATTTGGCCATCCGTCATCGATTACCTCTGCCAAATTATGATGGTTGAAAATTTTCTGGTACTAACAAAGTGAAATGTTTTAAATGACTACGTAAATATACTTAGTGTTGATTTGGATCTGTATATCGAATTAAAATAAACAAAGCTTTTTATTGGAAGGAAATATTACGAGCCTTAGCATGGATAAGCCTAATTCTACCACAAAGCGTCCATGGTTTTACAGTTTGAAGATAACAGATCCGTTACATAGCAGAATCGAGACTTTGGTCATGTCCAGACGTGGATAGCACCATTAGCGTTGGGAATATCCGTCTCGATAATCACTTAACATAATGTACTTAGACCAACGCCATACTTTACATGACTTCGTTTGGGCATTAAGATGAAAAATAACCCATCTTTTTTATTCGTCAAAGACTTTTGGTTAAGTAGTTCAGTACTGGCCTTCGTTTCCCTACTAATTCACTGGTAGCCTGAGGGGCTAATCCAGATTGCGCGAATTGGTAGTCTTCTGTGTCGCTCGCACCCAAATAAAATCAATTAACACGTGGACTCTACGCGCTGCTGGAAACTACATACCCGATCCTGTAGACCGAATGGTAATCCGTCGACGTCGCCCAAAGCACGTCATTACGGATCCTCCTGATCCATTAACGGTGTTTTTAGGCACCACAAGCACCCATCACCGTCCTCGTCGAATCCGTCGCTTGCGACGAAGGGCTCGACGAGCGAATTAACCCAGCCCGCTGAGTTTCTCGCCGGATCTTCTGAATGGGTCGCGTTTCCGATCTGGTGGTAGATTTTGCGAAGCACTGCTCTTGCTAGGGTCAGTGTTAGCTCGGGTTTGAGCCCTGTGAGCTCACCTACACACGTTAGGGTGAAGTTGAAATAGCCTCTCAAGGCTATCAGCACAGGTAGAGAAAAAAAAACTCTACGATCTCGAAGGCTTTTGTATTATTTTACGAGCACACGATACAGTTATTTTAAAAAAAACATAGTTTAATAAATTAATAATATTATCAGTTTTCTTTGGTTTATTAATATAAGCCGTTTCGTTTTCGTAAATGCTTCAAGCTGACACATGATTGAGTCACCCAGAAAAGTACCTAAAAATGATATCGAAAAAACGAGAACATAAATTAAAGTCTTTCAAATAAATACTCGTATTAATAAAACTGAAAATTCTGTTCGAAAACTCAGTTGGTACATCGAAAGACAGCTAATATCCGTCAGATCCGACAAACGCAATAAGCCGCGCCGAAACGTTAACGAATGCGCGCGAATCATGATGCTGCCGGGAGGATTAGCCACTACACACACTGGTTTGAGCAGGTAAAGTGTGTAAAAAATACGGACAGTTAGTTAATAATCAAGTTATGGTGATAAGTTTTAGAGCTGCCATTTTAATTTAAAAAAAGAAGAAGATGAGTGGTGTCGTGGGACACCGGATAGGAACGAAGTTCCTTATTATAAAATATTAATTTTAAGTTCTATTCGAGGTATAAAGAAAATAATTATACGGGTATACATTTCTATTATGATTTTTTTATTGATAAAAATAAAACAAAAACTACTTTACAAAGCTATCAATTTTATTTTATTCACAATGATTTATAAAATATATATAATAATAATATACAAAGAAACAGCTATTTATATGAATAATAATAATAACAAGCATCACGTAGACTATACATTAGACACTGTATAGCCATCATACTAAGACTATACATAAATAATAAAAATCTTACGTTACGGACGTTTTTTCCCGGTTAGGGTACCCCTCCGCATCGTCCCATAAGGAACTTCGTTCCAAAAACCAAGATCACTTCCCTACTGTTCTTCATAAGGCGATTCAACTACAAATCAATATAATACTACTATAGTCGACGCATTTTAAACGGAGTCGTGGCGCAATAAATGTCACTGACAGTAGGAATGTGCACGCAATGCAACCCGTCATCGATAAGATAAGATAAAAAACGGCTCTTTTCAGGGCCACATTACGATCTATACAGTTTCTCTATGATTACATAGAAAGACACATTTTATCTTACAAATTAAAAACTTTTAGTTTCAGATAGCAAAAAAACATTGCTCCTATTAATATCTAACATAATTTAGCGTATCGATCGTACCTATCCCGTTATCTATATGCACCTCTACAATTCTTACGCACATCACTATACCTCTCCATAAGACTTGTAAGTGCGAGCGAGACAGACAGATAAATATGATTTATAACCCGAAGCTTCAGTTCGTAATGCGTCGACTATAATACGTACTAACTACCCTAAGCACTACTCAGTACTAGATCTTTTTGCAACGAAGTTCCTTATGGGACGATGCGGAGGGGTACCCTAACCGGGAAAAAACGTCCGTAACGTAAGATTCTTTCTATTTAGTTTGTTATCAACAGATGTCGCTGCACGTAAATTCAACAATTCCTGAATCGCGGCGACGATATGTTACACATACATACTACACATACATACATGTCGGTTTAATTTATACATCTGACACTCAAAACAACTGTGTAGGTACAGATTTGTACAAAACAAAATATATGGTCGATATTAACAATGGCAGTCATTTGTTAGATTACCCGATGTGCCAACGAGGATGGAAGAGCGATGGCTTCCGCACGTGTCCCGACACCTAGATCGATGCGTAATGCCGCCACGTTAACTTGTGTACACGACTGTACCGTAATACGATAATGTTAGGTTTGCGTAATTTATTATGGACTAGGTCGCAGATTCTCAAACTTTTCCTGTTTTTATTAGCATCGTTTGGCAGTAAGGAACCCATAAAGATCACGTTTGAATGGCGTTGTTCAGTTTGAGATATGAGATCGAATTAGGTAATGTATCGGAATGTCTGTTATACACAAAAGCGTGTACTCAGCAAAATAAAGCAGGACGGTGACCGGACAAACAGGTATTTACTATTGAATTGTACCTGTTATGTACATATTAAGTCAGATACATTCATATTTATACATAGGTATTAATTCTTTTTTTACACTGAGTGGTAAAGGAGCTTTACGTCTAACCTTTTATTTCTTGCTTAGATGTGTAAACGAGCTCACGGTCTGCCTTATGTTAAGCGGTTACTGGAGCCGATAGACATCAACAGCTCAGGCTCAGTCTCAGTTTTTACAGTACAACGGCTGCCCCACCCTTCAACCCGAAACGCATTACTGCTTCACGGCAGTAATAGGCAGAGCGGTGGTACCTATCCGTGTGGATTCACAAGACGTCCTACCACCAGTAATTACGCTAATTATAATTTAGCGGATTTGATTTTTTATTACACGATGTTATTCCTTCACCGTGGAATTCAATCGTGTACATTTGTTAATTACGTATTGCAGTAGGAAAATTAGTTCTTGCCTGGCGGGATTCGAACACCTTGCATCGCTAGATACGAATGCACCGGACGTCTTATCCTTTAGGCCACAACGACTTCAAACATAGCATCTACTTGTACATACAATTCATTCGATGATTATACCGTAATATCTATATTTTTTAATGCTCATTACTATAATACTGAGGATAATTAGCAAAAAAATTGCATTAAGTCACGCGACAATTTTCATTGTCTGTCTCTTACGATTTTCAAAAGATTTATTATCTATATAATAATACTTGAAGCAAAAACTTTGTACCCCTTTTTACGAAAATTGTGCGGACGGAGGAGTATGAAATGCCCACACTTATAAAGAATATAGAGAAGGAGTGCAGAATGGTAATTTTTTTTTAATTATGTAATAATAATACGTTAAATCAATAAAAAAAAACATTACACACACTACCATGTATTTGACACACACACACACACACACATTTATATACTTTTTGACTCTTTGTATAATGTCAAATTTTTGTTATTGCTTGAAGTCTGTGGTCAAATTGAGAATAGATTAATATTGTTTGTCTTTAATGTTATTTGTCAATAGTGTAGCCTTGGCGAAACATGTGATTATAGACGTATAATATTATTTGACAATAGAACCATAATAATGTTCAAACTTATAATATTTCAATTAATTATAGTCGAATTTCGACTACCAAGGACCACTAGTTATTATTATTACATCGATATTGTTTCTTGATCGCGAAACTCGCTCATGCAAACAACAAGCAACCGTTTTACGCACCGTTCGTTCTGAACAACGATTTCTTTAGTAATATTCCTGCGTCTATTTAAGTTTTCCATTAAACATATCGTTTCCTATTCCCGAAGCATAAAACGGAATTCGTTCTTATTATATCTTTGTTCCTCGGCTCGAATTTAAGGCTTACGCTAAGGTGAAAAAGCAAATTGGATACAAAATCAATATCCCCGGCGAGATTGAAAAATTAAGGAAACGTACCAAATCATAAATAAAAGAACGTAATACAAATTACTTCTCATATAGATTTTTTTCTTTTTCATCTTTCATTAATGTAATATCGTCTTTTTTTTTGTTTTTTTTTTTTATGTTATTTGTTCTTTTTTCCCCTACCTATGCTGATAGCATTGAGAGGCTATTTCGGCTTCTCCTTGACGTGTCAAGCCGGAGTGTTGCTAAAACTGGCCCTAGCAAGAGCAGTGCTTCGCAGAATCTACCACCGGATCAGAAACGCGACCCGCTGAGAAGATCCGGCGAGAAACTCAGTGGGCTGTGTCTGCGGGTTAATTTACTCCTCGAATCCTTCGTCGCTAGCGACGGGTTCGGCGAGGACGGTGACCGGTGCTTGAGGTACCTAAAATCACCGTAATCGGGAGGATTCGTAATGACGTGTTTAGGGCGACGTCGACTGTTTACCATTCGGTCCACAGGATCGGGCATGATTTGTTATTAGGTATATTTAGGTATAGTATAATTATTACGTGCAGGGTCAAAACCGAGTTAAAAAATACTAAAGTTTTTTTAATTACTATTTAGATGGGTGGACATATCCCGCATGGTTTTAAGTAGTTACCTAGTCGCTAATGGACGTCAGCAATGCCAGGGGCAGAGCTAAGCCGCTGTCTACCTTATTATTACCTATTAGTACCGTGCATACTTTAAAATTAATTTAGTAAAAAATACAAACAGACTTATATAATTAGTTCATTATTCATTAGTTATCTATCCATCAAATTACTTCGATAAGGGTCGAATGGTGAGTGGTTATCGTCGCTCATGTATATTAGTATTTTATGATTGAAGTATTACTGGTGGACCGGAGGCCTTTCCAGTTTCACCAGGACAGCGGTATATTAGTAATATGTGAGGCATAGCCAGGTTCTTCGTTATGGGGCTTTAGTCCTTTTTTTTTTTCGGGCCGGGGGCCGAACCTCCTACGCGGTCTCCGGGCCTAGGGGGCGCGCGGGGTGTGCGAGACTCAACGATCTGCAGGTGTTGAGAGCAGATCGCGGGCCCACCCACTAAACGACTTCCCTGCACTCTTACACCCGACGTCCGATCTCCGTCCGGGGTCAGAACCCGGTCAGAGTAGGGGGTTCCCGCGGTCAACACTACAACCAGACACGCGGCGCCACCCCGAGGACGCCCGACCGACGGGTCGTCGAGGCGATAGTCGACGACCAACGACGTCGGTCTCCGCGGTACGGCGGCCCTACCAGGCCCCCCGGGCGGTGCCGCTGGTGTTCCGGGATACCCCGCTGGGCCAGAACCAGCCTGCCGGGTCGGAACGCGATACACCGCTGACCGGGTTGCTCTTCAACAGTATGTTCGGCGACGACAGCGACGACGAAAATGCGGACCGCATCGCATCCGCAGTCGCCGACGCGCCGTCCCGTCCTCCTCGTGCCAGCGCGCTAGAGTGACGGTAGCGTGCGGCGCAGCCTCAACCCCCTTAGGTCGATGGGGCTTTAGTCCTGTCTCAAGGTTGATGGCATTCACGTAATGACGTCCATGGGCTCCGGAAACCACTTAAAACTAGACGAACCGAGAACTCATTCCTAAATATATGCAATATATACATTTATAATTGTCAAAATCTTATTATAGTCAAAGACTTCAATTTCTCTATTAAATTTCCCTCAACTGGAATGGCAAGTTACTTAAATATGATTTAATTAATGTTCGAGTAATGAAATCTAAGTGAAGTAACTTGATTCGGCCGCTGCCAGATATTGTTGTGGATATTTCGGGACGGCTTAAATTGTAAGCTTGAAGGTAGCGTCAAACTTGTATACGGCCTTGAATTGAAAACATCTAAGTTGGCTCTTTTTATTTTGGAGTATTTTTATAAGTAAATAAGTCGTGAGTACGTAAATAAGTTTAAGTAATAGTAAATAAGTTTTATGCCGAACGGTTATATATTTATATTTTTCTTTTGTTCTGCGGGATCAAATCAGAAGTTAAACTTCGAAGGAGAACAGATTACTCGGAAGAATTGTAAATATGAAGTAACATTGGGTATGGGATCCCAGAAGATAAGCTGTTGACCTGGGAAAGGTCGAAAAATTTCGTCAGATAGAGGCAGGACTGCCTGTTATGAAAATTTGCGAGGATAATTAGTGGATTTACATGTAAATTTCATAAAAATAAAGAAAATTATATGTTCCATGATTACCATTTCTTATACAACAAAAGTAATTTAAATGCATTACACAAATGACTCCTTAATTGCTGTAGCGATCTAGTAGCTAGAAGTTTGACTACTGTGGCCCGAGGACCGTATTCAATTACGGATTTAAGATAGTATTTTGTTCAGCACATTTTTTGTAGTCGGAGCCTGAATTACCATTTTCTTTTCTAGCAAGTGTACCTGTGACACAGGAGAAAATCTTAAAGTAATCAAACAAAGAAAAAAATGGTAATGTCAAAAACAAAGGAACACAAAAAAAAATAACTTCCAATTACGTATCCCGTATATAGATGTGCGCGTTTGTCCTTTAATTTAACTTTAGTGCGGGCCTCAGAGCCTTTATTCCAACCTTTATGTTGGCTGCGGAATTTGTTCACGCATAAAACGGCCCTATCTCGATTAGCATGTATTTACACTTTGACAGTCGCACGGTACTAAACAAACAACTGTTTTGCGGTTCAGTATTTTTCGGTTTGAGAAATTAATCATCACTAGAGGTCCCGCAGTAGTCGAAATTCGACTATAATTAATTGGAATTGTAAGTTTGTACACTATTATGATTGTATTTTATACTTCTATAATCACAAATTTCGCCAGGACTGCACTATAAAAAATATTAACAAAGACAAACAATATTTATTTAATCTCGATTTGACAACAGACGTCAAGAACAAAAGTTTGACAATAAATAGTATGCACGCGTGTGTGCGTCAAATACATGGTATGTAGTGTGTGTAATGTTTTCTTTATTGATTTAATGTATCTTTTATGCATTATTTAAAAAAAATATTAGCATTGTGCACTTCTTCTCTATATTCTCTATAAGTGTGGAAAATTTCATACTCCTCCGTCCGCGCAATTTTCGTAAAAAGGGATACAAAGTTTTTGCTTCACGTATTAATATATAGATATTTTTGATTCCAATGATATTGGAAAATTCGATTTTTTTAGGATTTTAGAAAATTGATTTGATCACATCATTTTGTGTATTACCTTTGGTCAGCAGAAAACATTAAACATAAATATGATTCTAATCCATTGCTAGTGCATGCTGGAGGGCGTTATCCAAACGCTACTTATATTTCCTAAATAAATAAATAAAATTTATTCGATTAAATAAAATCGACTTGCAAACTTTAATTTTTAGTTTTTTGTCGTTACTAGATTCCCGCATTTAGTTCAGATCAAAGAATACACAAAAATAAAAAAAAATCCTTCAATACTACTGATTGGTTCTGAAGTCTTCCATTAATCCAAAGACATCCTGAAGGAGCAAATTTTCGTGAACGTAGCGAAAATGTGTGGCTTCGTCGAATATTATCCTGCTCATAATGGTCTGTGTACCCCAATGTGGGGATATGGACCGCTCATTTGTCCAACAAAAGGAACACCTTAAAATAAAGCCGCATGAAATGTGGAAAAGGAATTGCTTTTATAACGGGCGCTATTTCATTGTAATCTTTGAAGCTTTCCAGATTTTTCTCTCTTAGAATGTACGGGTGTATCCATTCTTATCGTTTTCATCAAAATCCATTCAGAGTATTAGGTCCAGTGTTTAATGTCCGGTGTTATATAAAGAATTAGATAAGCTTTTATTCTTTGTAGCAAATGACAGTCTTAGGACTAGAGATATGGCAAGCATATTTTTTTGGCAGATAAGACATGAATGCCTTGGGTTTGAATTGGGCAGCATCTATATAATCTGATTGACGTTTTGACTTCATTTTCCAATATATGTTAATTGTTTGGTATTACTTAGAGCAATAATAAAATACTTAATTTACTGGTGGTAGGACCTCTTGTGAGTCCGCGCGGGTGGGTACCACCACCCTGCCTATTTCTGCCGTGAAGCAGTAATGCGTTTCGGTTTGGAGAGTGGGGAGCAGCCGTTGTAACTATACTTGAGACCTTAGAACTTATATCTCAAGGTGGGTGGCGCATTTACGTTGTGGATGTCTATGGGTTCCAGTAACCACTTAACACCAAGTGGGCTGTGAGCTCGTCCACCTATCGAAGCAAAAAAAAAAACTTATTTATTAGTCTAAATCTAAAAAGTTGATGTGGTTGGATCTCATTAATGCATATACGAAATTGTTTCACATGACCATAGCGGGTTTGTTTGTAGAGCAAACACTGAAACTTGTGGGCGGCTCGTAAAACCAGCCTTATGTGCCCACTACATAATGGGGATACGTATGTATTGATGAAATATGGCGTAAAACAAGAGGATCTGATCTTTTTAAAACGTCGATTATTGGTTTAGATGATGTTTTACTAGTTGTAAAAT
This sequence comes from Bombyx mori, assembly GCF_030269925.1. Lineage (NCBI taxonomy): Eukaryota > Metazoa > Arthropoda > Insecta > Lepidoptera > Bombycidae > Bombyx > Bombyx mori. The sequence continues at coordinate 16,272,778 of NC_085111.1, forward strand.
TGTTCGCAGTGCTCTAGGTAGCATATTATGAATTACCGTGTAGATTGTTTCACAAGTATCAAATATTCAAATTTGCGCTAAAGGTCAAATAATGGCTTTCATTTTTTTGTTGAAATATTTAAGTTTTCTTTTAATTTTTTCACTGTTTCGGTACGCTTCAGTTTGATTTCTTTTCTTCTGAATTTGGGAATCATCTTTAAATTGCACGTTCTGCATGATGGTGAATTCCATGCTAACCTGGTTGGACCTGCTTTGCTGACGGATAATTTCGGATATGTCAGCATATTATTAAATATACACTAACATAAGAAAAATTACGGGCTTTGGATGTTTTTTTATGTATAGGATGATTTTTAATGCATAGACGGGGAAACCGGCTCATGGTTTAACTGGTATTAAGTTCCTACTGTAGTCGATAGAGATTGCAATGTGTATGCCACAAATCACCTGAGTACATAAGGTTGCTATTCGTCGTCGTATTATAATAATGTAAAGGCTGTCTCACCCTTTAACCTCTCCACAGTGTGATGTCAAATCTCAAAGGCCAAATGGTTAAGAACATGTTATATACTCACGTGCGCTTTTGAAAGAACAGAGTAAATTATGGTGAATCTTGATGGGGTCAAATAGAAGTTCGTCTTTATGTTTAACGTTAACAAATTTGAAATTGTCATAAATTTAACGTGAGCTTAGCCTTTGAGGCTTCCGCTTTCTCTTCTAATTTAACATAAACGAATATTTACAGAGTCCCCAATAGGGTTTAGTTTGAATTTCAACTAGACTCGTTGACCCCGTTAACTATAGTTGGTGAATTGATACAGAGACCCTGATGAATTCGTGTTTGTTCTGCCCTATTCCATAATGCCATCATTGTATTTGTTGGCGAAGTTTAAAGGGACAATTCGGACCCGTGTCACTCGAAATGGAATTTGGAACAATAGTAATTGCTTTGTAAGTTGTTACGTGTGTTAATTTGACCGCAAATTTCTAGTTGTTAGGAAATAATTGTTTATTTGGACCTACTTATAGGTGCGTTTGTGTATGTTTCATTCAAATATTCTTGTACCATTTCAATGTATACTTACCAAATATTTATGTGTATTATGTAAATGTCAGAGCAGTGGTTTTTAAGCTATTGCACAGCTTCTATCGCGGGCCTTGATCGCGGCGACTGAATCAAGAAATGCCGTCACGAAAATAACCTGACACCCCCACTACGCCTACTATATAGCTCGTGTTCAACACATTCACACGTTGCGCTGGTGTTAGTGTTTGTGAATAAGCGCGCAGCGTGACGTCGCACTGCATGAGCATCATGAAAAGTATGCCCATCTCTCTCTCACGCAGTCTAGCTTGTGAGTGTGAAGGGGACAGTTAATGTTTTGCTTTTGTTAATGTTTATAAATATAGCGTGGTCTTATTTTTATTATTGTTTTAATATTAAATTATTATTGTCTAATTGTAATTGCATAAGTTGATAAAACAATGCTTTGCAATAGCTTTACCGTGGCAGTTCCCGAGTGCCACACGTCTTTTTTATTGTTTATTTCACGGATTTCAGGATTGTGTTACAGTGGGAATCAACTGCAATATTGTGAGTTGGTGTGAGGTAATAAATAAAATCCCTTGGGCTTTAGAGTCTTAGGACTCTGTAGCTGTTAGATTAAGGCATTAACTCGGAATACTTTCACTGGAACTCACCGAAAAGTCCCCAAGTTTCGTTTTCGTAGTTTCTGAGGGAACTTTTTTGAGATCTTAAATTTGAAAACTCTTATTCCACGACCGACGTTCCTCTGTAGGTCCCTGCCACAATTCAATATCCCCCGTTGAATTATTCATGTTTTACGTACGATTAGGATGTAAGTCAGATTTCCCTCCAATATTACACTTGCAAATATTATTTCTGCTTACGTCGAAGTGATATGTGAGCGAATGTATTGGGTTTGGAAGTTGAAACAATAAGTTAAGAATACATTAATAAGAATTTAAGATTCGATAAGGTTTGTGCTTTTAGTTATTACTAGCTGTACCCGCCCGCTTCGCTGGGCATCTAAAATTAGCATTATTTCTCACCTCCCCAAAGATTCTCATCATTAACGCCCCCGCAACTGGGACTAACTAGGGTGTCCAAAACTCATATAAATATTAGCCTGTCCATTAAGTACATGTATTTTCTACATGGATACCGAGTTTCAAGTCAATCAAATGCATGGTTCAGTAGTTATAACGGAACATCCGTAAAAACCACTGTAGATTTATATATTAGTATAGATGATAGATGGACAAAAATTTTTCGTTAACTCTTCGATTGATTTGTATTCTTATTTTCTATTCTAAAGCATATTCTTTGTGAAAGTTGACGTCAGACACGAAGTAAATGTTGATCTCACCTAGTGAGAAAGGCGAACGCAAGGAGATTTGTATTTACACATGTAATGTAAACGATTTATCAATAAGTTAAGGTTCATCTTCGAATGTCATTTCTTCTTTTGTTAGTACCTTGTCCTTTTAGTAAAGCAGCTTAACGATAAAACTATGTACTGCCATATATACCTAGTCAGGTCATAAATTCTGTCACATGTTTAATGTAAAATAATTGAAACAAGTTTATTCATTATCTAACCATTCATATACCAAAATGAACTTACAAAACATAGATTCTTATGACACTAAAATTTATTCAAAATGACCTCCGTGATTTTGAATACAGGCCTTCAATCTGCGCGGCCAGTCGTCTATCGCAGCACGAACGAGGTCCATGTCAATATCAGCGGCTGCCTTAATCAAGGATGTCTTGAGTGACTCCAAATTGGGATGAGGCTTTGAGCACGCCTTTTCCTCCAAGTGTTGCCATATCTTATAATCTAACGGATTCAAATCTGGACTGGAGGAGGGCCAGTCTTCGTGCCGGATGAAGTCGATTTTACGCGCCGCCAGCCAGTCTTGTGTGCTTTTTGCTCTATGAGCTGGCGCCGAATCTTGTTGGAATACCCAGTGCCTGTTATTGAACATGGTATGAGAAACAGGTTCCACGAGGTTCGTCAGGACTGTATTTTGATACACAACTGCATTCATTTTTACACCTTTCTCACAAAAATGTACCTCTGTTAAGCCCCAATAAGAAACTCCCAACCATATCATGAGCGAGGATGGAAAATGACCTCGTTGGACACGCGGAATACGGTTGCTCGCTTCTTCACTACTGTGTGCGTACACCTTATCATTTTGTTTGTTGTAGCTCTCTTCTACGGTAAAAATTTTTTCATCCGAAAAAAGAATTTCCCGATATATTTTTCCCGCGTACCGCTTCAACAAAGCGCGGCATCTCTTCAGTCTCAGGTCCATTAGACGAGCATTCAAACGATGTCCTGTTTTTCTTCGATATGCCCGAAGCCCTAAGTCTTCATTTCACACCCTTTTCACCGTGGTTCTGCTTAACCCCATCTGAAGGGCCAACAGTTTCTGCTTACGTTAGGGATTTCTTTGAATTCGCGCCTTCACAGCTTTTATCACTGCTGGAGTCCTAACAGACCGAGGGCGACCACTTCTTGACCTGTCATCTACACTAGAGTCTTCATTGTATCGTTTGATGGTACGATAAACGAATCTTTGGGTTATATTCAAATTTTTTAGTATGTTAAAAATTTTAATTGGCGCGTAACCGCAACGATGCAACGCAATAACTGCAACACGGTCTTCTTTAAGCGTCCACTCCATATTTAAAAATGAGTAAAATTCTAAAAGTATACCTTTTTATTTTCATGAACAATTCGAAATTCGAATTCAATAAACTTTTTTGTGGCCAGCATTCTAAAAGAAAAGTTTTTACTGTGTGACAATACTTATGACCTGACTAGTTATTATTATATTGGTCATGCCATTTTCGGGCTAAAGGGTCTTGCAAGTGTACTTTTACGAGTTTTTACTGACGCGCAGATCCCAGCCAACTCCTCTTTACCATCGCAGTGCCTATCATTCGCATTCATTCGCAGTCCATTTCAAGTGATCTTCTTTGCCACGTTTCATCCAACAGTATCAAACATGGCTTGTGAGAGTTATTGGGATAGCGGCTTGGTTGTTCTCCTGGCCCTAATGACGATCATGAGCGATGGTAACCACACACCATCAGGTGTTTTTAGTGCTCGTCTGTCTACAGAGGAAATAAAAATTTAACGGGAATTAGTACATTTAAAATATCTGCCAGTGCATAGAGAGAGAATACACTTTATTACACACCAAAACACAATTAACATTAGAAAACACTCAACAAGCAGGTGAATTTGTACAATAGGCGGTCTTATCGCTAAAAGAGATCTCTTCCAGATAACCGTTTAATTAGCAAAGATTCTGGAAAAGATAAAGATATAGCAGGTATGTTGCGGTGTACTATTAGCAATACATTATTATAGAATAGGTAATATATACGTACAATAAAATGTGAAATAACTATTCGATTTATATATCATTATACATACTGACATACTAATATACTAATAAGTCATATAACATTTATAACAATAAAACGAAAGCTTCAACAAAGACCTTATCCTTATTGGCGCTAAAGCGTATAGTAAGTAGCCCGGGAGGGTTGGTACTACATTCTTTTGTTTCTTTTTTGTCGCGAAACTGTCATTACTAAACTGACTACCATTTAACAGCTGTTAAATGGTAGGCAGCGGCTTGGCTCTGCCCCTGGCATTGCTGAAGTCCATGGGCGACGGTAATCACTCACCATCAGATGGGCCGTATGCTCGTCTGCCTACAAGGGCAATAAAAATAAAAAAAAACAACGGAATTGACCGTTCGACCTCATGTCTCAAGGTAACTGTAGGCATCCACATTTTATGGGTTTTAATAATTTTACACCAGATGTTTCACCCGTCTACGCAATAAACATAAATTAGCCTTAAGAAATTTTCGCTACCCAGCTGGGTGCGAAGAGCGGTCATTCTTCAAACGACACTTTTCACGAAGAAGCTCCTCCTTACTCTGGAGTCCAACCACAAGTAGCTTTTGTAATAGATAGCATCACCAGTCGAAACCCTATTTTTTGTATAATGTTCTAAAACAAATGTGATTTCGAATCCAACTGTTTTCATTATAATTGATAAGATAAAATAATATATATATGTAATTGTGTTTTAAATAAAATCTTTATGGATGGACGAGCTCACAGCCTACCTGGTGTTAAGTGGTTACTGGAGCCCATAGACATCTATAACGTAAATGCGCCACCCACCTTGAGATATAAGTTCTAAGATCTCAGTATAGTTACAACGGCTGCCCCGCCCTTCAAACCGAAACGCATTACTGCTTCACGGCAGAAATAGGCAGGGTGGTGGTACCTACCCGCGCGGGCTCACAAAAAGTCCTACCACCAGTAACAGATTATTTAACAATCTCTTATAAAATTAGCTTTTAAACTGTTAAGCTTTTCAATAGGTTTGTTTTGCGTTTAAGCTAAGATCTCTCCTAAATCTTGCCATACTTTTCAATTAAGGGGTCACGCTCCTCTGAATAACGCCAGCTATTTTCTAAATATCGACTTCTCATTTAAGACGCTGCCTTACGTCCTTTACTTTCTTAGTATTTTCCAGTTTTTCCTTTCTTTTTTTTTCCTACCTATGCTGATAGCTTTGAGAGGCAATTTCAGCTTCTCCTTGACGTGTAGGTGAGTGAGCACATGGGGCTCAAACCGGGAGTGTTGCTAACACTGTCCCCAGCAAGAGCAGTGCTTCCCAGAATCTTCCATCGGATCGGAGACGCGACCCACTGAGAATATCCGGCGAGAAACTCAGTGGGCTTGGGTTTTTCCTAATTCATACGCTTCGGTCCGAACTAAAAACAAATGTGTGCGATGACATTTACTTTTTGGCCTTTATCGGTTCAAGTGAGCGCCTAGAATCAAGTGGGCTTTAATCACGTCTACACAAAATGAATGAAAATATTGATTATTATAGAAACATGAAAATCTAAAGTCAACTTTAAATAAAATGAAATTTTTGTATGAGTACATTCTTATCGTGAAAGTTGTCTACTGCTAAGAAGACCTTTCTCGAGGTTTACCATAGGGATCATCTTACGTAGCTCGCATCCAGCAGATACGTCACGATTACCGGCATGGCACACGATATGAAAGGCATTTTTTTGGCCATCTATAGGAACAACATTCCACTTTCTTGCATCTTTTATTTCCTGCAAACGTTACTTGCAGGACATTTTAAAAGACCACTGTAAAATATTCCATCTATAATTTCACTTGACTCACGTAGTCGTGGACACAGGCACGTCATTAGGAAGTCTCTGTAATTAAGGAGAGCTGTCACTACCAAGTATTTGCGTACAACGTTTAATTATATTAATTAACACGAGCCTACCTATAAGAGGGGAGTGTGTAATATTATTTTGCGGTTGTAAGATCTTTAATTAATTCCTTGAAGGTGCTAATTAAATTTCGGTCTAACTTGTTCGGTACGAATTGAGCGTTTGTTGTAAGATTTCGAGAGTTTTCGACGCGGTTTCGTGTTTGTTTGAAATTTTATGTAATAGTTTGGTGGGTTGACTGAAATTTGGTGTTTATTTTCTTCAATTATTGATCTTATTACAAGTTCTTCTTCTTCTTTGTCGTTTCCTCATTACTGAGGGTCGTGACTACCTTGGTCCAGTTTTTGCACCAGCCTCCTCCAATGTTGCCTGCATTCGGCCTGCTTAATGGCGCCCGGGACGCTGGTGTTTGTGGCCTCCTTGATAATGTCCGTCCACCTGGTTGGCGATCTTCCTCGACTTCTCTTTCCTTCCACGTGACCTACAACTATTAATTTTTCCAAGTTCTCAGGATTTTGTCGGGCCACGTGTCCGAAGTACTTGATTATAAGTTACGTACATTTTAAATATTTCGTTACCGTATAAGAGAATTCTACCGTAATACAATTAAATTTAATCGTGAATCGCAAATAATGCAAAATACGAATTTTAGTTGAACAATAATAAGACGGATTGTTATTGTTATGTAGGGTAAGATAGTCGCTCGTTTCAATTTGAAGGGTAGAATAGTTGCTATGAAAATGAAGGTGGTGTTTATTGATTCTAGTAAATACTAATAGGTGGCTTTCTTATAGAATCCTTAAAGCTTTTTAAGGTTCAGACGATCTAACGGCTCCAATAGACATTTTAACACAAGTCGGTTTTTACTTTGAGCTATATTATAAAGTCGAAATTTTTGAACCGGAGCATACATACATTAAAATGCCAAAATGCATTGCCTTTTAAACTAAAACGCATGACTGTGCCGCAGAAATAGGCTGTATATTGGTAAAAATTCCAATAGGGGCTCACAATACGGCCTATTAAATAGACATAAGAGTGAGTTCCGAAATTGAACTTTTTGATTAACAAATCTATGAATCGAAGCCTTAAGGTTCAATTTCCCAGTATTAAAGTTGAGCTTTCGATCTTATGGTGCGGTAATTCTGAGATGTGGTTGTTGATCGAAACTTAATTATTTATAGCTCCTGTTTATGACTAGTCGTATGATTAAAAAATATTTTCCTTTGAAATACGATGATAGATTAATGTTTTTGAATTTATACGTAGAACCTTATGAAGGCAAGTAACTTTAAGCATTTTTTTGTACTACATAAAAATTTTATTTATTTTTTAAGTAATGCATGTCATATTTGCTTTTGACTCCACACGGAAGGGTAGTGGCGTTGTCTTGTTGCACAAAAAGTGCTGGAATATTTGTAAGTGTTTCGGTCCCCTAATGTTAGTTTGGAGATCGGAAATGGGCCTTATGTTGCGTCATAGATAACTTGCCGGTGTTGTCAATTTGCACGCAGTACCGCTGCTTGCTCTACTACCGTTGTCTAGCTTTGTTTATCGTGTAGATCACTTGGACGCTTGCATGGAATTGTACCGGGTTCGATAGAGTGAATAATTTATACACACTCACCCATAGCTCTAAGGCGCGGGGTTATCAATAGCCGATTTAAGACACAGCTCAAAAAGGGTGCATTATGTAGACATGTCGTTTTCCAATGAATAGCAATAAAAAACTACTACACTTATGTTTCAAGGTGTACGATTGATCTACTCGTAATGTTGTGATCTCTATTGTTGATTAAACACAACATTATGTGCGCAGTGAGTGCGACTATACACCAAAAAAGCAATGCTTTGAAATGATTACAACTAAATTTGAAATTTGATTTGAGAAACAAGGCAAAGTTTCCGAACCAATTTTCTTCCAGTAAAATACTTTGACTTAAACAATACTCAATTCTTTGAAGTTTATTTCTCAGAACGTCCAGTTACGAATAGTTATGGTAATAAAGAATATATTTCTACTGATATTTTTTATTCGGATTTCAGTTCACTATTTATTTGGAATTATCAAAATGGTGTGTGACTTATATATTACTCATACCCATTATACTGTTATGTAGCTATAATTGTAGTTATTGCTACTGTTACGCTTATAGCTACAGTTACAGTTACAGTTGCAGTTGCAACTGTTACAGTTACAAATATGTAGCAAAGTTATGCAGGTGGTGTAAATGGTAGATTTAACGAAATTAATCTTTTTATCTTTTTGTATAATAATATTACTAACTTAATTCATAAGAAGGTTTGTGAGGATGGATAGATGTCTCTTAATGTTTCATGCAAAACTTACTGGACAACATCTGATGAAATTTTCAAGGTAATTAATATATATCTCCTTCTTGAGGACGAATCTTCTACCGGAGGCCGGCTATTATTAAGGTTCTCCTTCCAATCCCTTGGACATAATTATCTGTTTAAAAGCGTTATACCTCTTCAATTTTCCAGTGCCTCTCAAATTATTTCTTACATCTTAATTAAATGTCGTTGTTAACGCACGCCAAATCCCATATACGTTTCCAAATTAAATTATTTGCATAGTTAGCGCACATTAATCAATTCCCGATACATGCACGAGTATGTACTTATTGTTACTCTACCGGCTTTGTTTGTTTGTAATTAAATTTGAAAGCAAACGACCGTGGTTGAATGTATAATAAATATCTAAATCGGGTATGGGACAAAGTTAGTTTTGTGTTCACGGTATGAAAAACGCGGTTATTTTTCATTATGCGTGGTGTTAGTGTTATTAATCGTTCGCAGTACCACCAGTACGCATTGTATGTACCATCATTCCTGTCTTCTGCCTTCTCACTGAGTTTCTTGGCGGATCTTCTCGGGGGATCGCGTCTCTTTGAAGCACTGCTTAGCAAAATTATCTGGGGCTGAGGCCTGTTAGCTCGCCTACCAGTTAGTCAAAGGCGAAATAGCCCCTAAAGGCTGAGGTGATGATTAGGTAACGAAATCTACATTATTTAAGTAGCCTATCACGCTAGCTTATGGCGCAGAGACAACTTTATAGCCAGCACATTTTACTAGTACCTTGGTTCATATTATTTGGATGTCTCTAGAAGGAATAGGTACGCATATATGACAAATGACAAAGTGAAGCTCTTTCATCGAGTGGTTTTTTTTTTACGTAGATGTCTAAACAAGCTCGGGGTCTACTTAGTGCAAAGTGGTTACCAAAACCCGTACACAACATAACGCGAATGCTTCCATTGACCTTGAAAGATAAGGTCGTAGCTTAAATTGTATTAGAGTGACGGTTGTATTATTATTATTATTATTGCTTTGATGGGTGGACGAGCTCGCAGTCCACCTGATGTTAAGTGGTTACTGGAGTCAGATGCGCCACCCATCTGGAGATATAAGTTCTAAGGTCTCAAGTATAGTTACAATGGCTGCCCTACCCTTCAAACTGAAACGCATTACGGCGGAAATAGGCAGAGTGGTGATACCTACCCGCGTGGACTCACAAGAGGTCCTACCACAAACAAAATTACCTTTCAAAGCAGATAGTATGACCGCTTCACATCGCAAATGCAGGATGTGAGATCCATCCATGCAAGGTTGCGATTTACTGTTTATAATTACGTAAATTAATAGTTTTTCGGGTTTGTATTTGCTTGATAAACTCTCCGAAGGTTATTGTTTAGAGCTTCTTAATGTGCGAGGTAAGATAAACTACAATATATTTGTGGCGATTCAGTTTTGTCGGGCTTTTTCTATTGTTTTCTAGTTTACCATTCCTTACATGACTAGGCTATCTATGGACCGACTATCTCGTTGCAAAGCGTATTGTACGTATAATTTAACGTAAAAAAGCCATTCGAGAACGTACTATAGAAAGACGCTGCTTGATACCGAGTTCTAGAAGCATCGAGATGTTTGTGCGAAACTCGCTCTACGAAATTCCAAGCAATCTTCCCCAGAAATACATCTTCAGACTGTCTATTTTCTTCTTTTCCACTTTCCACACAAACAGCGAAAGCTACTGCTCTAAATATATTTTAAATTCTTAATAAGTTACGAGTTGAACAATCCCAGGCGGGTACCCATTTTTCTAATGAAATACATACTTAACAAATATTCACGATTGACTTCCACGGTGAAGGAATAACATCGTGTAATAAAAATCAAACCCGCATAATTATAATTTGCGTAATTACTGGTGGTAGGCCCTCTTGTGACTCCGCACGGGTAGGTACCACCACCCTGCCTATTTCTGCCGTAAAGCAGTAATGCGTTTCGGTTTGAAGAGTGGGGCAGCCGTTCTAACTATACTTGAGATCTTAGAACTTATATCTCAAGGTGTGTGGCGCATTTACGTTGTAGATGTCTATGGGCTCTAGTATCCACTTAACACTGGGTGGACTGTCAGCTCGTCCTCATATCTAAGCAATAAAAAAAAAAAGTTGATAGTATGAAAGTCCGAGAAATATCGCCCGATCAATATCATATATTATGTTACCCGTACCCAAGTCAAAATCTCACAAGACACCCGTCTATTCTCGACTCGTATAAATGGCTTTCAGTCCAGGATTACATTGAGACCGTGTTTTCCGTAAAAAGCAGGCCGTTGCGTTTTCATCAACAAAAAGAGAAAAAAATAATCATTAATCTTTTTTGGACATCCCTATTCATTCGAAGGCGTTTGCCATTCATAAATCTAATGCGTAATAGAATAAACGTCTTTGATTAATTAACGAAATATGTGTTTCGAGCAGCTGATGTGCTTAGAAAATGTTATTTTGATATTGAATAGGCTTAGTCTGCCGTTGATTTCTGATTCTAATTAAATTGAACGCTCAGCTGCCTCTGAACGATCAAAGTTCATTGTGAGTTAATTAATGAATTAATCGCCATTGTGGATGAAATTGATTCTGTGGAATGTTTAGCATTGCTGCGATTTTCAGGTTAAATCAAGATTGTTAGTTTTGAAAGCGAATAAAAAAACTTTAATCTCGTTGGTTTATAAAGTAAATCACGTGGTTTTTTTTATATTTTCGATGGTAAATTTTGATCTTGTACCGAGTGCTTACGGAAGCCCAAAAATATAATACATTGAATATTTATTTCCAGTCACCTTAAGACATAAGATCGAAGCATTGGATTTGCCAAACGACAACCATAGTCTTCAATCAAGTTTATCAGATAACCATACTAAATACTACAAAGCAGTGACTATTTGGATCCAGATGCATTATTTTTTAAAAATTAAATTATTAACTAACACATTCGTATTTGATAATTTCTTCATTACTTCGATGAGCTCAGAGCAATGTAGTATTGATTGTTAATTGGAGCCCATGGACATCACCACTTCAAAGCAATCGCTTGAGACATGAGGCCTGAATGAGAGCGACGTCATTGACGTTTCTAAGTCACTGTTGACTCCGGACTTTAGACACCAACCATTTGCTATATACGCCAATTAAAAAGCGGTAGGCAGTGGCTTTGCTCTGCCCCTGGCATTGCTGAAGTCCATGGGCGACGGTAACCACTCACCATCAGGTGGGCTGTATGCTCATCTGCCTACGAGGGCAATAAAAAAAAAAAACGAAATCTTCGAAAGGGCTCGCTACTTTGAAATGGTCTGAAATAGCGACTAGTAGATTTTGTTTATGCTTTTATTTTACTATTTGGACCCCGCATAGGACGGCCAATGTGTATAATGTGATTCGCAGCCCTTTATTACAAAGAATACGTTTTACGAGTCGACCGACCCAGTTCCGCGTACTGTGAAAATGAAACTAACTGAATAAAAGGAACGATCACAATTATAAGAATTTGTTGTTGATGAATGAATGAGGATTCATGACTTTATAAACGTTAGGTGTTAATAAAGTTAATTAAATAAAAAATAAAAAATAAGAATCTTATATTTCAGAAATCAGTCCATGTGTATTGTGTACATAAAATCAATAAAATATAATTTAAATTACCATTTAAATATCATCAATTAAAGCAAATAAAAATTGTAAATAAATTAATAAAAATAATTATAAATGCACAGATACAAAAGTAAATTTAAAAATAAATTCTGATCATTAATGGTCAGTATGACATGAACACCGAAGAGAGCGATGACTTTGAAGTAGTTATTTCTTGGTATTGTTACGCCGGTAAGAGCAACGCCATCTATCGCCGAATAGCAGAAATGAATATCAAAATAACTAGCAAAATCGAAAATGCTCGAGAAGTACAACGCCACCTGTTGCAAAATAGTGGAAACACACGTCGAAACTACTCGTCTTGTCAGGAATGTTCTCGATAATCCTAGGGATGTCGTATCGACTATAGCAGCGTTGCAGAGATGACACGGAGCTTGTTAGTATACGGATCTACTTGAAGCGAAACAGCGAACGGATCATCTGAAAGGAAGCGGAAGAAGTGAATTGAGAATCGTAAAGTGTCCTTTAAGTGTTCTAAGTGTTAAATACAGTTTTAATTTGTATTTCGGTAGGATATCCCGAACCCCAGCACGTAACAGTGCTATTAACAACTAGCGACCTACCCTCGCTTCGTTTCGGGACCTGTAATCTATTATTGATTATGAAAATGAAATGGCTGATTTTTTACTACTTACTTCACACTTACCTATATCGTTATATTTTGGGTAATTCACAATATATCTATATAGCCTACGTGTCATTCTCATGTTTCCAATCCAGTAAGTAGTTTTTACGTGAAAAAGTAACAAACATATACCCACACATTCTCACAAACTTTCGCGTTTATAATATTAATAGGAATTGAATCCAAAATATGATGTCTCGAAGGAAATGACAGAATGTTGTTACTTTACTGTGTGATGGTCTAATAGCGTCTTCTGAGTATTATCCCAGAATTAACTGGTATTATGGTATTATAAACCTATTCAGATAAGCACTACCATACTACCAATTCTGCAGTGAAATAAAACGTTTTGTCAAATTCAATTGAAACATCAGATTTAGGTCTTAAAGAGTGTGGCGGTATTCAAATTATGATGTCATAACTTTTTTATTTACTTAAAGAATGAACGAATTCGATTTCTAATTGTCCAGTATTTATGGAGCACTTAGAAGTCATAAAATTAATGAAAATGCTTTCTATTGCGTTGGAATAATCGCTGTGCTATCGTTCAAAGTAGAATGCCACAGAAACTGCGGCTGGAGTATTCGTACGATATTCAGAAATGCAAAGATTTCATATTAATATATGTATTGTTTTATTTTCCTGGTAGGCAGCATACGGCTCAACTAATAGTGAATGCTTACCGTCGTCCATGGACTTCAACAACGCCACGGCAGAGCCAAGCCGCTGCCTAATTATCTACAGATTTGTCGTCGTGGCCTGAGGATAAGACGTCCGGTGCATTCGTGTTGAGCGATGCACCGATGCTCGAATCCCAGGCGGGTACCAATTTTTCTAATGAAATACGTACTTAACAAACGTTCACGATCGACTTCCACGGTGAAGGTTTTTTTTTTTTTTTTTTTTTTTTCCCTACCTAAGCTGATAGCCCTAGCGGCTATGTCAGCGTAACCCTAACTTTAGTAGGTGAGCTCACGGGGCTCAAACCTGACGATGTTGCTAACACGAACCCTAGCAAGAGTCGTGCTTCGCAGAATCTACCACCGGATCGGAAACGCGACCCACTGAGAAGATCCGGCGAGAAACTCAGTGGGCTGTGTCTGAGAGTTAATTTACTCGTCGAGCCCTTCGTCGCAAGCGACGGGTTCGACGAGAACGGTGACCGGTGCTTGAAGTACCTAAAAGCACCGTTAGTGGATCGGGAGGATCCGAGATGACGTGTTTTGGGCGACGTCGACTGCTTTCCATTCTGTCCGCAGGATCGGGAATGTAGTTACCGGCGGCCACGATGAGAGGGTTCTCGTGTCGTGCCGCTTTATCGAAAGGAATAACATCGTGTAGTATAAATCAAACCCGCAAAGTTATAATTTGCGTAATACTAGTGGTAGGACTTCTTGTGAGCCCGCGGGGGTAGGTACAACCACCCTGCCTATTTAGAACTTATATCTCAAGGTGGATGGCATATTTACGTTGTAGATATCTATGGGGTCCAGTAACCACTTAACACCAGGTGGGCTGTGAGTTCGTCCACCCATAAAAGCAATAAAAAAAAATTAGGTACGCTATGTTAACAATCTATTTGTTCGCAGAGAAGCGCTGCCCAATGGCACACTCTGGTTGAGTCCGTTCCCGGCTGAGCAGTACCGGAGCGACGTACATGCTTCGGTATACAGATGCCGGGCAGCCAGCACTGTAGGCGTCATACTATCCAGAGATATGAGACTGGAGGCTGGTAAGTGATTGTAATCAAATTCATGACAAGCAATGTATTACAAAAAGTCTCAAGTTTTTGGAACGAAGTTCCTTATGAGACGATACGGAGGGGTACCCTAACCGGGAAAAACGTCCGTAGCGTAAGATTTTTATTAGCAATGCATCCAGTGTACGACTTAACTTTGTAATAACGTACAGAATAGTAATGCACACAGTGTACGACTTAACTCTGTAATAACGTACAAAAAATAACATATTTTTTTAACATTCATTGACCACGATTTCAGAGCGTTCGTTTGCGCAATACACTAACTCCTATGAAAACAACTGTGAATGAAGTGTACGCACGTTATCGAATGACCGTGGATTGTTGCGAAACCTCCAGTTTTATTTTCTTTATACCTCGAATAGAACATAAAAATTGATATTTTTACAATAAAGAACTTCGTTCCTATCCGGTGTCCCACGACACCACACATCTTTTTTTTTGTTACCCTTGTAGGCAGACGAGCGTACGGCCCACCTGATGGTGAGTGGTTACCATCGCCCATGGACTTCAGCAATGTCAGGAGCAGAGCCAATTCGCTGCCTACCGTGGATGGCGGTGTTTACGTTTTTTAGGTTTTTTATTTATTTATTGCTTAGGTGGATGGACGAGCTCACAGCCCACCTGGTGTTAAGTGGTTACTGGAGCCCATAGACATCTACAACGTAAATGCGCCACCCACCTCGAGATATAAGTTCTAAGATCTCAGTATAGTTACAACGGCTACCCCACCCTTCGAACCGAAACGCATTACTGCTTCACGGCGGAAATAGGCAGGGGGGTGGTGGTACCTACCCGTGCGGACTCCCAAGAGGTCCTACCACCAGTATAAACCCACATAAGCAATAAAAAAATGGTAAAGTTTTATTATAAAACGTGTCAGCAAACCATGAATTTGGCTCGAAGTCTAAGTTGATCTGCCTTTATTCAAATTTCGTTCAATCCTATTTTATTACATTTATCTCTCAAATTAAATCATCAAAGACATTAATTATTATTCAATAATTTTTATTAAAAGTTTACGATTCGATTTTTGTTCCATTGTCAGCAAAAGCTTTTTTCATCTTGAATCCTCGTCTTGAGCTACTCGTTAAAAACTTCCAAATATTTAATAGGTATATATCTAATACCATTTTGAAACTGTAATAGGACATTCGGAAAAAACATTAAATATCATAATAATCAGAGAACTCAGACCATCAATTTATTGGATACTTATCTATTTGTTGGCATTTCGAAAATCGCCGAAAGTAAAACATGAAAGAGGAGTGCATGCGGCAGAGATGCGAATGTTGAGATGGATGTGTGGAGTGACAAGAATGGACAAGATAAAGAATGAGTATATCAGAGGAAGTGTGAAAGTGGCCCCGGTAAGCAACAAATTAAGGAGCGGACGGTTAGCGTGGTATGGACATGTGATGCGTAGAGAGAAGATGCATGTGACTAGGAGATGTATGGAAATGGTAGTGCACGGTAGAGGGGGAAGAGGTCGACCGAAGAAGACATGGATGGAGTGTGTGAATGACGATATGAGAGAGAGAGGAGTGAGTGTTGAGATGACGGCTGATAGAAGAGAATGGAAGAGAAAAATTAGCTGTGCCGACCCCACCTAATGGGATAAGGTGGAGAAAAAAGAAGATTTCGAAAATCGCCGAAAAACGAATACTTAGCTTAAAATGGTATATCATCATAGGTGTGATAATGGTTCCGCTGCTAAAGCTATGTAATCACATTTTGAAAAAGACCGCACTGTATACAGATTATATCATTATCGCACCAGTAAAGATAACTTTAGTGCATATATTACTTATCTATTGTCTATTGTTCATACCATTCTTAAGACATTTTCAAAATTCAATTCTAAATAGTAACCCTGACTACAAAATCACACCGCTATTCTATTAAGTCCGTTGTAGGTCCTTAAACAAGTTTCGGGAAAGGCGCGTTGATGTGATACTATTTAGAATTATTTATCGGAAGGCGAAAAGGTTCAGGGACCCTTATAAAAGTTTCAGTGGCCACTGTTCTATTGGTGTGCTCCTGAAAAGCAGCTATTGGTTTTTGTAGTGTTTAAAATACTTTTAAATGTCTACAGTTTCAAAATAATCTCAAAATAACTTATGGTTATATTACTTGTTTTTTTTTTTTTTGTTATTTATAATATTTATTTATTACACTTAACGTATTTATATACATCGACAGACCTAATGCCTAAGGAATTCTCTGCCAGTCTACTCAAGGTAGTGCAGAGTAAATATTGGTAGGTGCAATGAAATATAAATTAAACACATATACAAATATACAAAAGTACATACTGTAAATATACATCAGTGTAAATATAATTTTCAAAGGTGTGCTATTTCGTATTTTTTTATGTGGTATTGGAAAGTGTAATCATTTAAATGCTGTAATGTTTTGTTTTTGTGTGTGCCATTATTATAAAGTCTCAAAATATGACCTGTGGTAAAATCTGAATGGCCCTTAATCTGAATCCATTTATAATACTCGTATGATAACTTTCGGACTGTCGACCAAAGTTCCCCGTTGGGTGGAAGATCCTCCATTAATCTGGATCGTTCATCAATAATTCAAGATAGTCTGTTAGGAAGCAACAAGTTACTCAGAAATTTCACAAAACTTAAGCAACTGACTCGTCGTGGCCTAAAGGAAAATACGTTCGGTGCATTCGTGTTGAGCGATGCGCCGGTGTTCGAATCCCACAGGCGGGTACCAATTTTTCTAATGAAATACGTACTTAACAAATGTTCACGATTGACTCTCACGGTGAAGGAATAACATCGTGTAATAAAAATCAATCCCGCAAAATTATAATTTGCGTAATTACTGGTGGTAGGACCTCTTGTGATTGCGCGCGGGTAGGTACCACCACCCTGCTTATTTCTGGTAGGTGGCGCATTTACGTTATAGATTTCTATGGGCTCCAGTAACCACTTAAGATCAGATAGCTCGGCCTGTGAGCTCGTTCACGCATCTTCTTCTTCTTTTTCTCCACCTTATCCCACTCGGTGGGGTCGGCACAGCTAATTTTTCTCTTCCATTCTCTTCTATCAGCCGTCATCTCAACACTCACTCCTCTCTCTCTCATATCGTCATTCACACACTCCATCCACGTCTTCTTCGGTCTACCTCTTCCCCCTCTACCTTGCACTACCATTTCCATACATCTCCTAGTCACATGCATCTTCTCTCTACGCATCACATGTCCATACTACGCTAACCGTCTGCTCCTTCATGCATCACTCGTTCACGCATCTAAGCAATAAATAAATAAAAATACTGAAAGTCAAGTTTTTATCGAAGTCTTCTTGTTCATAATACGGATTCGTTACATTTTCATTAGCAAACAGTCTTTTGCCCGCTCTCCTGTCCTACACATATGTAGCAATCTCATTTGCAATAACAGCGTGGCACGCACGTTTCTTATTTATTTCATTCGTCCACTAAACGAGCGGCCATAAGCACTGACCTTTTCCCATTGTCGCTTGTATAGAAAGAGAAAAAAAAAAAACACGTAGATACGTGACTCGTGTGTTTATATTCAATATACCGGCTAAAGGGACCTCTGTGTGACCGGAATTCTAATTCAATATAACTCGCGCGAACTGAAAATTGACTGAAGGAGCTTTTCGCCAAAGAGTTAATTCTTTTGTTTGCGATCTCCAAAATGTGGTCACAATTATTTAGTATTGGATATTTTTTTGTTTTAATTAAATGAAAATGTTGTAATGAATCCTCTAATCTAATACGTAAACATATTCTTGTTTGTTTGGTTAAACGATCTGTAGCTTAATAAAAATAAAATTCGCTTTGTAGAGTTTTTAATTCCCGAACAACGTCGAAAACATTAATAGAATTTACGGGTAAAATCCGCGCCATTAATTTACCGACACGTCAACATCAAGTGAAAAAAAAAAAAAAAAAAACTCAACGAAATTGAAAGTCGACGTTCTTGGCTGTATTTCGCGGGGTCTGATTCCATTAGCGGACCTTTTCGTGGCTTGCACAAAAGGGAATATTGCGGGCTTCGATCCGGTAGGTTAGCGCCGTCCCCCGAACGCCTTACGTAAAGAATCGTATTTGCATTCCGGCAAGATTGATTCCGTCTCAGCTCGTGTCAATACAGTAGGTCAAGTATCTGAAGGGTTGGGACTTTAATCTTTGCTGTTAAACGAGGAATTTCGCTTTTCAAGTGTGCGAAATATAGAATTTCATTTAGATTGTGTGTGTGTGTTTTTTTTATTGCTTAGATGGATGGACGAGCTCACAGCCCACCTGGTGTTAAGTAGTTACTGGAACCCATAGACATCTACAACGTAAATGCGCCATACACCTTGCGTTATAAGTTCTAAGATCTCAGTATAGTTACAACGGCTGCCCCACCCTTCAAACCGAAACGCATTACTGCTTCACGGCTGAAATAGGCAGGGTGGTGGTACCTACCCGCGCGGACTCTCAAGAGGTCCTACCACTAGTAAAGAAGCTCTGTTCTATTGCTTTGTATTTAAATCAAGATCACATCACTCCGCCACGTTCTTTACAAATAGCTATACTAGGGCCCCCTTATCTTTTCTTTTCACCGCGTACTTAAAGGTTCGAGTGTTCTCTTTGTATTCAATGTCACTTTAAAAGATCAGCGATGAGTAAACCGTTGTTAATCGTTTAGTGATATCGTCTTAAGAGAAACACCCAGCTTTTACCGCTCAAATGGGCCCTCCACGCCAATATCAGGCGATTTGCGAATACGGCGCATCTGAACAAGCCTCTTTACGGGGTCTTTTTGTGTGGAACAGAACAAAAGCCGCTTGGTCGGTCTCAATAAGTCCCGCAGTGTGCGCTTTCCTTTATATCGACAAACATTCTGCGGTTCCGAAGACAAGTTGACTGTTAATGTTTATGGCAAATTGAGAAACTGCTTACGATTTTGTAATCTTAGGAATCGGCCTTAATTGTATTTTTGAACACTATGTTCTGCATAAAGACATTTACAGATGTTTATGGTGATACTTTTACTGGTGGTAGTAGGACCTCTTGTGGGTCCGCACGGGTAGGTACCACCACTCTGCCTATTTCTGCCGTGAAGCAGTAATGCGTTTCGGTTTGAAGGGTGGGGCAGCCGTTTTAGCTATAGTTGAGACTTTAGAACTTATATCTGAAGGTGGGTGGCGCATTTACGTCGTAAATGTCTTTGGGCTCCAGTAACTGGGCTGTGATCCACCCATTTAAGCAATAACAAAAAAAAGTGTTTATGAACTTAATAGATTTAAACTAATTTGTAAACTGGGCGATTTTATCACCCATAAAGAGTTTTTTTAAAATAATCGACCATGAAAAGAATGTACACTAATATAAATGTGTCTAGTATGGTTAATATTATGATAAATTTACTTATCACTAGTATTCCCCACAAAATTATGGTCACCTTTAGCTTTGATTGTTGTGTGAAAGCATTTCCATTTAAATTAACGGATTTTAGAAATGGTATTTGTCCACTTAGTACAGCTTTATAGTTTTATTAGTGATAGTATTATTAGTCGCTCTTTCAATTAATTCAATTTTTAATACTGTACTAAACTTGAGAGCTTTTTAAGATTTTACGAAAATAAAAAAGAAACTCTTCCGTGCTTCATGTTCCCCAATGCTGACTGACGGTCGTGACCTTTACGAAACACCTTTATTCGGGCTATATTCGAATGGGTATGAAAAAAGTAAAATTGCAATTTAAATTTGATCCAATCGAAATGATTTTGAACAAAAAAAAATTTGGTTTCATACAATATATGAATAAACTATGGACACTCTGAGGAAGCCTGAGGAAGCCACCACCCTGCCTATTTCTGCCGTGAAGCAGTAATTCGTTTCGGTTTGAAGGGTGGGGCAGCCGTTGTAACTATACTTGAGACCTTAGAACCTATATCTCAAGGTGGGTGGCGCATTTACGTGGTAGATGTCTATGGGCTCCAGTAACCACTTAACCCCAGGTGGGCTGTGAACTCGCCCAGCCATCTAAGCAATAAAAAAAAACACCCTGTCAGAAGCCGAAACGCTAGTAACTGTACGTCAATATTGACGTTTTTGGTTAAGCTAACAAACTAAACATAAACTATATATTTATTGTTTTAGTAACCTTCTACTTCGTGGAGCCGAAATTAATAGTGAAAGCCACTGGCTGAATACCGCACCACTTAGTTTAGAGGCCATCGATTTTTCGCGGCGAATTTTGAATTGTTCCATTGCGCGTTGTGTTGTTTTTGTATATTCATGATAATAATATGGTATCGTCTTCTTCTTTTATATCGTTCCCTCACTACTGAGGATTGCAACCACATGTGACGTTCTTCCACTGTGTTCGATCATGGGTGGCATGGACCGCATGGTACAGACTACCACCAAGTGCTTCTCTTACTAGATCTGACCATCTGGCTGGTGTTCTGCCCACGGCGCGCTTGCCTTCTATGCGACCCGCAATTTGGAGCTTCTCTAATTCATGTCTGGGAGACCGCATAATGTGTCCGAAGAAGCTCATAACACGTTCCCAGCAAATGGAAGAGAGCCTTTTTCGGATGTTTAGCTCCCTTAGAATGGACTCGTTTGTTCTCATGGCAGTCCACGGTATTCGTAGCATCCTTTGCCACACCCACATTTCAAAGGCATCGATCTTTTTGTTATCGTCACCCGACTTCATTTTCGAGAATTTTCAAATCTTCGTTTCCTAATATTTAGTAAATTCCATGTACGATACGTATATTGACTCAATTTAGCTCTCAGATTATCCATACTTGTTGAAATATCAAACTAAGTCAGCTGCTTCTTTAAGCTTATCTTAAAGAAACAGCTTAGCTTATTAAATCTCATCAAGTCCCGCGATGACCATCTTATTAACATAAATAAAAAAAATTCGGACCGCGCGCTTTGCTTATGAAACACAGTGTACCTCTAAAATAATGACTACCATTATTTGCGATAATAAAATATCTTGAAAAAAATTAATTACAAATCTCTTACGAGTAAGTCTGTCAAACATCAAACATTCGCCGGGAAGTCTTCGCTTACCGTGAGAATGATTAAATTTAACAACTCGCAGAGAGCTAAACAAAATTAAGTTAAGGGCTTCGTTTAAAGAGACTTGAGCGAGGGAGGAATTATCGGCGAACGCTCACAGGATCGGGGTAAGGGCTATTGTTTAAAGAGTGAACAAAAAGGGTGGCGGAATATCGCAAACGAGGCACCTACTCTTGGAAATTTATGGAGGGTATGAGATTGTAAGCATTCGTTGACAGGCCTTTGGTGTAAATGCAAAATCTATCTATTTATTTATCTATATCTTTTTTTTTATTGCCCTTCTAGGCAGACGAGCATACGGCCCACCTGATGGTGAGTGGTTACCGTTGCCCATGAACTTCAGCAATGCCAAGGGCAGAGCCAAGCCGCTGCCTACCGATATCTATATCTAATCTATCATAGAAGTCATAACATGAAAGGCGCTGCTTACAATTCTAATTTTAAGTCTTAATACTATGTTGTAACGTTATCTAGGTATATACGTCATCTAGCATATTAATATAATCGTATAGAAGACATTATTCAAATTACCGCCAAAAAATGAAGAAGCGAATCAGTGTGATCGCAAAAATGGCTGCCTAAAATAAAGTAATTAATCCCCGAATCACTAATCTCCCATGTTTGAAAGCGAGCTACATAATCGACATTTGCATTGTGATTCGCGATCAACTCGGTCGTCGGTAGTCAAGAAACCGAAGCCCACGTATACGCGGAAAACGCAGGGCAAGTTACGTGGTTTCTCTTATGCTAATATCTCACAATTTTTACAAACTATTTGGGCGTGGATGCTCGAAACCTTCATTGGTACAAAAGCTATATTACCGTTCGCTACCCTAAGTTATGATTGCTAAGCATTAGATGTAGGTATTATTATTCTGTTTATCGTGTGAACTCGGTTGGGAATTAGGGATTCAGAGAGAAAAACAAGTTAATTAGAATTAGCGACAGTAACTCGAGGAAGCTTGGGACCCGCACCTGTGTACCTTCTGATTATAATTATCTTTTGTTATAAACATTTGCGTTACTATTCACGGTAGATATTGTGAGCGTCCATAGATAGCTATTGTATTCTATTGCCTATTTTCTATCCATTTGAAGGATTAGGAAATTGTCAGACAATTGGGTCTTCGATCTCAGATCTTACTGTAGGTAGGGCTGTGGGTGGCATTCACGTTGTGATATCTATTAAATTTGGAATGTTCGCTAACACCACGACGGCTATATTACAAAATTTCAAACATCATAATCTTCAGACGTCGTTCTCTTTCCAGAAAATTCGGAACAAAACGTCAGAATGTAGTTTGAAATTCGAACCATATTCAATTTCTAATTGAGATGCACTTTTGATAATGACTGGCCACAGAACCAGTCTAATGAGTTTATCGTTCGTCGAGTGTACCGCAATCAATGATTTCACTCCATTAATACATATCAGATGAGTTAATATTCCAATTTTCATTAACAATTTGTATCCCGTAGTCCATATGAATATGCGTACACAGAAAGGGTACTTTTTATTGTTATTGATGAGTGGATAAACTATTAAAGTGAATTCAGTACGAAGTGAAATAAGTGTGAAGGCAAAAACTCGAATATTTTGTACTGGGCAATGGCTGTTTTGCTTAACAAACGCGAGTTCTTTGTAGTAATTTAAAGAATGGTGTTCATTCGTGTGAGATCACACTAGTGATTATGTAAATCTATAAATGTTCATGAGGTTTTTTTACGTGATGCTATTCCTTCGTCGTATCCTTTATTCGTTCGTGAATACCTTGTATACTTTATTGGTTTACATTGACTAAACATTGGAAGTAATAAACAGTATTTGTTACCTTAACAAAGACTAATATAAAACTTTTGCAAGCTAACTGGCAAATATAATAAAATAAGACTTAGTCTGAAGGTAGATGCAATACAAATAATATCGTTTTAATGTCATTATCGAATAGATTTAAGCCGTACCACTAGTAGTTATGTACATCTATAAATGTTCATGAGGTTTTTTTACGGCTTGAAGGGTGGGGCAGCCGTTGTAACTATACTGAGACCTTAGAACTTATATCTCAAGGTGGGTGGCGCATTTACGTGGTAGATGTCTATAGGCTCCAGTAACCACTTATCACCAGGTGGGCTGTGAGGTAGTCCACTCATCTAAGCAATAAAAAAATTAATAAAAAGAGCATGGATCGAATACGACCAGCGGTTCATCTCATCGCTAAGCCCGGTTGCGCGTTATAGGTCAAATAAATTTTTTGCACGATGTCTATTGCGCTATAAGCCGGTCGATTAAGATTCTAACGACACAGCCTAGATGTTGTACGGCTGGTCAATAAGCATAATTTCATGTAAACCGCCATCGTATAGAGCAGCTGTTGCCGTACCAAGGACGACCTTTGCTGTAATTAACTTCGTCGGGGAGAAATGTTTAGCGTTCCACATTCTCTTTTTACTTTTAATGTGGTTCCCCGAATTGACTTACTAGACTTTTCTCATTATGTTTCCTTTTAATTAGCCTCAAATGTGTTTTGGCTTTAAAAAACGGGATGTGGGTCTGAGAGCAGTCTTTTTAACTTAAGACGATATAATTAATTAAAGCTGCTTTAAAGGTTTGATCTCGTTTTTTAATGTTATTATGTTATTTGTTAGATAAAATTATTTGAATCATCGACACAATCGTCCGTGACCCTGAAACCTATAAAGTATTCCACGCCTCGTAAACAATATAAACACAATAATAAAGATTAAAGTGCATATGTGATTTTGATTGTCTACGACTTGAGATAAAGTAAGAAAATCTATCTTAATACGAATACAATAAGGTTTTTGTTTCATTAAAACACTGAAAACTGTTGTTGGAGTAGATTTGTTCAGAGATAGATACTATGGCGTGGATATTCGTCAGCAAGGTGGATAACGAACTAATTTAGCAGATAGCTAATTTAGCTAATTTACCATTCGCTATTTAGTACATAGACTTGTTGTTAGAGTTCTACTCCTATTTGTAATTGGACAGCTGCATGCTATTCTAATGTTCAGGATATTCTATTCATATGTTCGGGACAGGCTATTTCTGTAAAGAAGAAGGCTACAACTAAACAAATGTCACGACTATTTAACTGAGAATTTACTGGAGTATTTTATACTTGTTATTCTTAATGACGTAATCAAATTATATAGAAAAAACAAGAGGCATTCCAAAGAAGACCATAAAATTAATTGATTTGAATTTCGTAACAATGATGAAACCGATTTTTGAATCAAGTAAATATTGCTTATTGAAAATCTATTGTCAGAAATATTCGCTTATTTCGCGAAATTGATCGACCTTGTTTACGTTTGCACGACAAATCTTTCCTTTACGACTGAGGACACGTTTTTAATTAAAATATAGGAAATAACTGAAGACTTTTGTATTTTAATAAAGAACATTTCTACCAAAAAGAAATTGAAGCAAGACGAAAAACTCTTTATTTTGAAGACAAAACTTAGTTAAATTGAAAGTTAAGAACTATAATTGTTTCACTATATTTTATTGTAGTATAGTAATTACGAAAATTCAAAATTTTGAGCGTTTCTTTTTATTAGAAGATGTTTTTCCTTCGTCGTGGAAGTCATTCAGAGATACATCTTAGGTACGTAGCTCATTATTTAGATTGGTATCTCTAGGATTTGAATCACAACATACTCGCATCACTTGAGAAGAATGTATTGGAACCCATATCCATTAGGTCCCAACTTTTATATAATACAGCAAATGAAAAAAAAGTTTTTAGTTTAAGCTAAACTCAAGTAGCTTTCTTATAGAGCAGAGGATAAGAATTTTAGTGAAAAATCGCTTGGCGAGATAAAAAAACCGCCTACACATCAATTTTTAAACATCTTCAACATAAGTCTTAACTGGAAATTTTAAAAGCCTGTTTTCCGCAAGCGATGCAAAACAACTCTTACAAAAAAATAATTAAATAATAAAATACAGTGACGAGTCAATCCAAGAGCGAAGCAGCTAGCTAATTAAATTCGACTCTTCGATTTATTTTCAACAAGGAGGCGCGTTTCGCAGGAACAGTATTGGGTTTCAATTGAATTAGAATAGATGAATACAGAAAGGTCGTTTAAAAGGTAGCGAAGTAGGTATTTTTGTTTTCATTACATTTCTTTTGTAATGGATGCTAAATTTTTTGTACTGTCTTTGGCTAGATGTTTTCACGCCCCGTCTCTGAATGTTAATGCCAACATCTACATTGAGATGTGAGGATAACACTTAATTGCGATACTATAGATTGATGTGGGGGTATGGAATACAGAAAAGTGGTTTAAAAGGTAGCCAAGTAGGTATTTTTGTTTTCATTACATTTCTTTTGTAATGGATGCTAAAATTTTTGTACTGTCTTCGACTAGATGTTTTCACGCCCCGTCTCTGAGTTTTAATGCCGACATCTACATTGAGACGTGAGGATACAACTTAATTGCGATAGAATAATATAGATTGATGTGGTGGTATGTGATGCACTTAGCTTAGCTCTTATTACCGCTTTTTAAGAGAACATATTTGTCACGTATTTTACTGAAATACATTTTAGAATCGGATAATAAATGCCTCTTCACGTTTTTTTCCAAGTTCTGTGACAGATTAAATGTATTTAGAAATGACCTTCCATGAGCAGGCAGTAGATTGGTTTGTAACCTGGGCGCTTCCGAAGTTTACAACTGGCGGGCACTCATTAATAATTAAGCCATTTCGACATTTATTTCTAACAGCTGTACTTTTGCCATAATTGCCATTTTAGGGAGACGAGCATACTTCTTATGGGGCGGTGAGAAGGTTACTGTTGTCCTTGGACGTCAACAATGCCACAGATATAGCTTAGCCACGATTAAGCACTGAATAGTCTAAACGGACCTCGTTTTTAAAAAGACATGTCATAAGCACTAGATGGGCAATAATTCCAGAGTCGGATAGTGCGTGGCAGAATAAATATCTGAAAACACACCGTGGTAGAGCGCAGTGGTTCTAGCGGGCGGTGCTATGCCTATAACGAGATGACGGGTTCATCTCAAACAATTCGTCAGAGCACTCCCTTTAATATAATATTATTAGTAAGTCTTGGTTATATTCTTGTTTATACCTATCTACACAGATTGCGAAGAGACCCTGCCCAAGCCAACTAGAATAAATCGATAACGTAAACAAAAATGGGTTATCATCGAAGTATTAATTTACCAAACTAAGCGTATGCTCATCTTTATTAACTTTAAGTTCTTCACGCAACCTGAATACAGTTAACAAACAGACTCCATCGCGTTCTTCCAACCATTGACGTTTAGCGATAGCAAATCTTTAGCATTTTACATTACGTGCAATGTTAGGGGAAGAAAATTGAATTTAGATTTTTTTCTTACATGTATATTACACATTTTAGACTGATTTTCATCTCTGAGTTATATGAAGGGTATTTATCTTCCATCCGCCTTAAAGTAAATAAAAATCCCGAAAAGCTATAACCAAGCTTTTGTCACACAGGTTTGTCTGTAGCAAACATTCATTAGCCGCATTTCACGCTTGCGGAACAATAATCGTCCATCATTATGTCACTCATTACTCCCTCTTCCTCCTGTGACGTCACTGCAGTGACATTATTAATTAAGCGGGACATGTCCCGGGCTAGTGGTCATCATTCGTTGTCATCTGCGATATACGGCATGAGCGGGCTTCGTGCGGATTAGGTGGACTTTGTTGAGTGGTTTGGGAAATTAATATATTTTATGAAACCTTTTGTTGACCAATGACCAACGACCAATGGAAATTTGGTGATTGCTACTTACTAAAGTATTAAAAATTTATTTCGACCCTTCAACTTTGTCAAAATTATTTTACTTACGATGCGGACTTAATAAGCATCTGTTCGCAGACTTATGTACAAATTTTTTTATTGTATAGTTAAGTGGACGAGCTCACGGCCCACCTGCTGTTAAGTGGTTAACGGAGCCCATAGACGTCTACAATGTAAATGCCGCCACCCCCTTGAGATATAAGTTGTAAGGTCTCAGTTCAATACAACGGCTGCCTCGCCCTTCAAACCGAAACGCATTACTGCTTCACGGCAGAAATAGGCAAGGGGGTGATACCTACCTGTGCGGACTTACTAGACGTCCTACCGCCAGTAATTACGCAAATTATAATTTTACGGGTTTGTTTTTTATTACACGATGTTATTGCTTCACCGTAGAAGTCAATCGTGAACATTTGTTAAGTACGTATTTCATTATAAAAATCGGTTGGTACCTGCCTGCCGGATTCAAACACCGTTGCATCGATAGATAATAGATACGAATGCACGGGCGTCTTATCCTTTAGGCCACGATGACTTCATAATGATACTCTTAATCAAACTATGTATTATTTAATGTTAATATACATTCGAAAAAATGGCACAGAGAATTGATTTTTATAGATTTTTAAAATTAAAATCAGCTTCGAAAAATTTTTTTTACGTAATGGATTTTTGTGACAAATTCCAGGGAAATCATTCATGGCGTAGGATTTATATTAAATGAACCCGTGTAAAACCATAATACGGTCTCATTTGTTGTACAAATTATATTTTCTTACGATCTTATATCAAAGGAGTCTTTATGATACATTTTTTTGGTTCTAAGCACAATCTTCTCTTATACTATAAATAATGTTAACGTATTTTACCGATTCTCCCACTGAGATGTCTTCCGTTCTATTTATTATTAACAGAGATTTCCCCGGTAGTCACATTTCCCAGGAACTTTACACCTGATATCGATTTGCTTTGATTGTTTGACTGTATGTAAGTGATCGAAACTTTCCGCACGAAATTTTCGAATAATTTCTTGGATAAATTGGTCTGAATATGCGAATGTTCTTCGTCTTGTCAACGATCGATAACATAGTAACAAATTTTGTAGCTTAATAAAATACACTAATAATAATAATAATTTTTTAAAAATTGTATTTTTAATATCTTTTTTAAAAAATATTATGTAATTAATAAGATTTTAAATAAATATAAATCAATAATAATAATAATAATAATAAAAGGTAAAGGTAAAACATAATTTTTTATTGCAATTTAGTAAAATTTATGAATGCGTATTATAATAGAAAGTTCAGTGAATTGATACAAAATATTTACTGTTGTTAGAACTGGTTGGATTAAAAATCACAAATATTGTTGTGGTAGCTTTCATAGATTATAAGAAGTAAAATGGAAACAGCACATATCGAGGCGTCAGTGTGCCGTATCTCGCTGACGGGACACCAGCCGATCGTCATCGCATCCGTTTATCTCCCCCCGGACAAGCCCCTTCTGAGCAGTGACATCGAGTCACTGTTCGGCATGGGAGACTCCGTCATCCTGGCAGGCGATTTAAATTGCCACCACACTAGGTGGAACTGCCACAGTTCAAACATAAACGGTAGGCGTCTCGACGCGTTTATAGATGACCTTACCTTTGAAGTAGTCGGTCCCCCAACTCCAACATGTTATCCGTATAACATCGCGCTCCGTCCGAGCACTATAGACCTGGCACTGCTGAGGAACGTAACTCTGCGCTTGCGTTCCATCGAAGCAATGTCAGAGCTCGACTCAGACCACCGACCTGTCGTTATGCAGCTCGGTCGCCCCCACAACCCAGTCACAGCTACGAGGACCATGGTGGACTGGAAGAAGCTGGGCAAATGCTTAGCCGATGCCGCTCCACCAATCCTCCCCTGCGGCCCGGATTCAACTCCATCCCCCGAGGACACAGTCGAATCCATAAACATCATCACGGATCACATCTCTTCCGCGATCATAAGATCCTCAAAAGAAGTCGATGTGGAGGATAGCTTCCACCGCATCAAACTGTCCCCCGAACTTAGGAACCTCCTAAGAGTTAGAAACGCGGCAATCCGGGCCTACGATCAACTTCCCACGCACTCAAACCGGATTCGGATGCGTCGTCTACAGCGGGATGTAAAATCTCGCCTAAGCGACGCCCGAAATGAGAATTGGGATAGTTACTTAGAAGGACTCGCGCCCTCTCATCAAGCATACTGGCGACTAGCAAGGACTCTCAAGTCCGAAACTACCGCTACTATGCCTCCTCTCGTACGCCCTTCAGGCCAACCACCGGCTTTCGATGACGATGACAAGGCAGAGTTGCTGGCCGATGCACTGCAAGAGCAGTGCACCACCAGCACTCAATACGCGGACCCCGAACACACCGAGGCAGTCGACAGGGAGGTCGAGCGCAGAGCTTCCCTGCCACCCTCGGACGCGTTACCCCCCATTACCTCTGACGAAGTTAGAGAAGTAATAGATAACCTTCAACCTAAGAAGGCACCCGGCTCCGACGGCATCCGCAACCGCGCGTTAAAACTCTTACCAGTCCAACTGATAACAATGTTGGCTACCATCTTAAATGCCGCTATGACGCACTGCATCTTTCCGGCGGTATGGAAAGAAGCGGACGTTATCGGTATACACAAGCCGGGCAAACCGAATAATGAAACCGCTAGTTACCGACCGATTAGTCTCCTCCCAGCGATAGGCAAAATTTACGAACGGCTCCTTCGGAAACGCCTCTGGGACTTCGTTACCGCGAATAAAATTCTAATAGACGAGCAGTTTGGATTCCGCGCCAAACACTCGTGCGTACAACAAGTGCACCGCCTCACGGAGCACATCTTAATAGGGCTAAATAGGCGTAAACAAATCCCGACCGGCGCCCTCTTCTTCGATGTAGCGAAGGCGTTCGACAAAGTCTGGCACAACGGTTTGATCTACAAACTGTACAACATGGGAGTGCCAGACAGACTCGTGCTCATCATACGAGACTTCTTGTCGAACCGTTCGTTTCGATATCGAGTAGAGGGAACTCGTTCTCGTCCCCGTCATCTGACTGCCGGAGTCCCGCAAGGCTCCGCACTCTCCCCGTTACTATTTAGTTTGTATATCAACGATATACCCCGGTCTCCGGAGACCCATCTAGCGCTCTTCGCCGATGACACGGCTATCTACTACTCGTGTAGGAAGATGTCGTTGGTTCATCGGCGACTCCAGACCGCAGTAACCACCATGGGATAGTGGTTCCGGAAGTGGCGAATAGACATTAACCCCACGAAAAGCACAGCGGTGCTATTCAAAAGGGGTCGCCCTCCGAATACCACTTCGAGCACCCCACTCCCCAATAGGCGCGTAAACACCTCCGCCGTTAGCCCCATCACTCTCTTTGACCAGCCCATACCGTGGGCCCCGAAGGTCAAATACCTAGGCGTCACCCTCGACAGAGGGATGACATTCCGTCCCCACGTAAAAACGGTACGCGATCGCGCCGCGTTTATACTAGGACGACTCTACCCAATGCTTTGTAGACGAAGCAAACTGTCCCTCCGTAACAAGGTAACCCTCTACAAATCTTGCATACGCCCCGTCATGACGTATGCAAGCGTAGTGTTCGTTCACGCGGCCCGCACCAACTTGAAACCCCTTCAGGTTATACAATCCCGATTCTGCAGGATAGCCGTCGGAGCACCATGGTTCCAGAGGAACGTGGACCTCCACGATGACCTGGAGCTCGACCCCGTCAGTAAGTATCTACAGTCGGCATCGCTGCGCCACTTTGAGAAGGCGGCACGACATGAGAACCCTCTTGTCGTGGCCGCCGGAAACTACATACCCGATCCTGTAGACCGTTTGGTAAACCGTCGACGTCGCCCAAAGCACGTCATCACGGATCCTCCTGATCCATTAACGGTGCTTTTAGGCAATACAAGCACCGATCACCGTCCTCGCCGAACCCGTCGCTTGCGACGAAGGGCTCGACGAGCGAATTAACCCACAGACACAGCCCACTGAGTTTCTCGCCGGATCTTCTCAGTGGGTCGCGCTTCCGATCCGGTGGTAGATTCTGCGAAGCACTGCTCTTGCTAGGGCGGTGTTAGCAATTCTCCGGTTTGAGCCCCGCGAGCTCACCTACACAAGCTAGGGTACGCTGAAATAGCCTCTCAAGGCTATCAGCATAGGTAGGAAAAAAAAAAAAAAAAAAAATATGGAAACAGCGAAGCAACTTAACCCATATAGATACAATAGACGGAATCGCGATTCTGATGTGTAGATTCTAGTTAGGGTATAATATAAAAAAAATTTTTTGACTGAATTCCGTGAGCTCACCGATCAGTCTTCAAATGAAGACAGAATAGCTTCTCCAAGCTATTGGCAGAAAGGTAGAGAGAAAGAGAATAGAAACAAATATATGGCCAGACGCAAATCGTCATATATTCAAATTATTGATATTAAATTAATAACGTTATGGGTGACTATACCCATTATTTAATTTACAATATGCCTCCGCAATTGTTTATACTTGTAGTAAACTACATATTTGTAGTCTTAAATAATAATTATTGGCCTTAAAATTAGGCACGACCATTTTGAACGTGTAAACGATACGGTCTGTACACAAACTCGGAAACTCTTGTTTGATTTAGTCGTTCGTTTCCTGCTGTTTGTGCAAACCTTATACCAACAGTGTCATGAAAATATAACGATGGCTAATACCGGAGAGTTTCAATGTTGTTTTTGAGTACGGTACTTCTTTTTTTTTTCCCGGAAATTGTTCGTTTAAGGTGTTCTGAAGATTGTGAATTGGTTTCAAATGGAATTTGGAAATAATTTAAATTTGTTCTTGCCGAAGCGATAAGTAATTCTTGATTTGGTTATTTATCATGTTTTTTATAAGATCATGAGGATTGAGCCGAAAGAAGTGAATAAAAAAAGATGTGTGGTGTCGTGGGACACCGGATAGGAGCAAAGTTCCTTATTATAAAAATATTAATTTTAAGTTCTATTCGAGGTATAAAGAAAATAAAACTGGAGTTTCGCAACAACCCACGGTCATTCGGTAGCGTGCGAACTTATTGTACACTTCATTCACAGTTATTTGCATAAGAGTTAGTGTATTGCGCAAGCGAACGCTCTGAGATCGTGATCAATGAATGATAAAAAATATGTTATTTTTTGTACGTTATTACAAAGTTAAGTCGTACACTGTGTGTATTACTAATAAAAATCTTACGTTACGGACGTTTTTTCCCGGTTAGGGTACCCCTCCGCATCGTCCCTTAAGGAACTTCATTCCAACAAAACAGAGAAACCTTTATTTAATATTAAATAAGTAAAGTAGAAAATAATTTCAAAATGAAAGTCCAGCTATGTTTGATAGGTATGCGGTGGAAGCCTGGAATATTCCCATCCCAACTCTTTCTGTGGAGTTTCTCGTTTCTCTGAATATCATACTAGTATACTACGATCTTCAACTGGCATTTACTGGTGGCATGCACCCTGAATTGGGAGTCCGTTCGGATGATTGAGTATAAATAAGACGTATATTTCTGATGTGACGCCATCATGCGGTGTTACAACGAATATGAATGACAGCATTTA
Source organism: Bombyx mori (assembly GCF_030269925.1). Classification (NCBI taxonomy): domain Eukaryota; kingdom Metazoa; phylum Arthropoda; class Insecta; order Lepidoptera; family Bombycidae; genus Bombyx; species Bombyx mori. The sequence goes on from NC_085111.1 coordinate 16,306,036, forward strand.
CTTGGTGATGATTATAAGATTAAGATTAGATTATATTATTATTAAGATGGACCGACCACCTATTGAGGTTCGCGGGGACCCGCTGTAGGCAGGCAGCGCAGGACCGATCTTTGTGGCGAGGCTTGAGGGAGGTATTTGTCCAGCAGTGGAGTCTGTGGGCTAATAGATAGAGAATAAAATAGATTATGACCCTTTGGTAACCACTTGACACCAAATGGGCCGTGATCTCGTTCAGTTTGGAAGTCGTTGGTTGGTCACCAGTGCCGGGCGGCACAATAAGGAGTCAGTATATTTAGCAGAAGGAGAGAGAAAGTTTGGCGTCCCAGAAGTCACGTTTCTGGGTTACCAAATCTCCAAGCACAGAGCCTTCGTTTTCTGTACCTCATATTCAGCAATCTACGATTAAAAAAAAACTTTATCACCACCTGTCAAACTTGGATGGTACCAGACAAGAAGAATATTATCTGAAGTGGCAAGACACGAAGATGATTAGATTTAAACTTTATACTGTAGCACTAAAACGTTGCAAAGTAATCGAGACTAGTAATTGCCGTAGCTTAAAGAAATTCCGCGTTTTGTCTTTTTTTTCACGTAGCTACTACTATGTCGGCGTTCAAATTCCACAGACAAGTACAACAAGACTTTTTAAGAAAATCCTTAGCTAGTACGTGTTGACGAACAATATTTCCGACAAAAGAATATCGTGATCAAAAATTGAATTCGCATTTTTCTTTAAATCTACTTAATAATCAGTAATGGGGTTGTAATTTTAGCGTGCACTGGTACATGTCACTGTACTGACAATTTCTTTTACGAACTTTCATACTGTTACGCGCTGCGGTTCGGGATAAATAAAATTTCATCAAAGCGCAACTTAAAACTGTATTCAACACTTATAACACTTAAGCACTTCACAAACACTTTAAAAACACTCAACAAGCATTTTTAAACTCTCAATTCGCTTGTTCCGCCTCGCTTCAGGTGATCCGTTCGCTGTTTCGCTTCGAGTAGTTCCGATTACTGACTGACTGCGTGCCATCTCTACAACGCTTTTATAGACGATACTTCAACCCTATAATTATCGAAAATATTCCACAGATCTCTAGTAGTAGTTTCCGCTATCTGACAATAGATGGCGGCGTAATTCTCGATCATTCTGGGTGCTACTAGATCCTTCTATATTTGTTCGACTATTCGGCGATAGATGGCGTTACTCTTACCAGCGTAACAATACGTTTATTCGTTCACTTTATTTTCATTGCAGTGATGGATACGCCCTGGGAACTGAAAGTCCAGTCTTCACACGCCATGGCTGGTGGAGCAGCGATCCTGACCTGCACTTCCTCAGCTGCTGTGAAGCACCACGTTATCGTCACCAGATGGTTTCAGGACGGCGTTGTCTTGGCACCTCTCGCTGTTGAAGCCGGTGAGTAAAATAACGTTTCAAAATGCATTGATACTTTAATTATCTGGTGTCGTGTTGGATTTTAGGCGGAAACTAGTGGTAGGACCTCTTGTGAGTCCACACGGGTAGGTACCACCACCCTGCCTATTTCTGCCGTGAAGTAGTAATGCGTTTCGGTTTGAAGGGTGGAGCAGCCGTTGTAACTACACTGAGACCTTAGAACTTATATCTCAAGGTGGGTGACGCATTTACGTTGTAGATGTCTATGGGCTCCAGTAACCACTTAACACCAGGTGGGATGTGAGTTCATCCACCCATCTAAGCAATAAATAAAATTTTTTTAGACGGAAACATGATTTATATTTAGTGCTTAAACATATAATAATGAAGTGTAATTGTGACCTCGCATAGGTGGCACCACCAGCGATTGTCAACTGGCATTTACTGGTGGTAGGGAATATTGTGAGTCCGCACGGACGAGAATTATCTGGCTTATTTCTTTCCCGATGGTGCATTCCAGTTTGAAGGGTGGGAAACCTATAATATAATACATCTCAGACTTTGACCTTAGATATAAAGGTGGGTACAGGCATTAACATTATGACGTCCGTGGATTGGAGTAGCAGCTGTTAACAAGATGACCCATGTGAGCATCTCTGTTAATCTATAGTAAAAAAGAGAAAAAGACATGTTAAACAAATACATATTAATATTAAGGTTTTTTTTATTGCCCTAGTTAACAGACGAGCATACGGTCAACCTGATAGTATTTATTATTGGTTACCGTCGCCCATGTACTTCAGCAATGCCAGGTGCAGAGCCAAGTCACTGCCTACCAAGAGCCAAGTTACACACATTTAAAGACATATACTCATATTTCATATCTCTGTCTGTCTATATGTAAATACTTGCTGGCAACTTAAGATCTCGTTTGATTTGAACGTCCTGAAACCTTAAATAAATGAATATGAAGTGGAAACTTTAACGCGGCTGTTGAAATTAATTACGAACTTGCCTTATTACTGTCACGTAGTAAGGAGTTTGGTAAGACAGCCGCGCTAGTGACACAGCTGTGTGAAATATACGTAATAGCCCAATGAGTTTCTCGCCGGATCTTCTCAGTGGGTCGCGATTCCGAACCGGTGGTAGATTCAGCGAAGCACTGCTCTTACTAGGGCTAGTAGTCTCAGCAAATGTCAGGTTGAGCCCGTGGGATTACCTTTTCTACGCGAATAGGTAGAAAAAAAAAACGTAATTCTCGCGCGAGATGTCATAAGGTCGTCACAAGACTCACAACTTGGTATTTCGTCTCACTGACTCGGTGGTGCAGTAGTTATCGCTCCCGACTGTTGCGCCGAGAGCCGTGGGTTCGATTCCCACATCGCGCAAACATTCTTATGATTTACAGGTTTGTTAGCTCTTTGTTTGAGTGTTTATTATCTATATATGTCTATTTTTAAATGCATATAAGTATGAAATCAGTCTCTAGTATCCATCGCATAGGAATCCTAATTTGGGGCCGCATGACCGTGCTTGTTTGATTCCCAGCTATATATTTATAGTTATTTTTATTGTAAATCGTAATTACGCCGCTCAAAGTGTGTTTATTAAAGTTTAGTTAAGTTATATTCTGGCCTTTGTTTCCGATTTAATTTTCATATCGTTCGTAACGTTACGTAGCGTAACGTTTGCCTACGTTTATTTGCCGCTAGGGGCGCTGTTCTAACTGCATACAAATTTGAGTTAACTTTTACGCTATCGAGAACGTTAAAAAACTCGCACTACGCACTCTGGGCCTGACGTGTTACCGTGCACTCAGCACGAAGTATTTAATTATTCTCGTTTGGTGCGTCTTCGGTGAGAGCACATCACGAATGTGGGGGATCTACAATGCAGATGAAGTGAATAAGATGCTCTAAGTGCTAAGTCATGTTAACTGCGTTTCAAAGACGCGCTGCATAAAAGTACATTTACAAGTAGGTTAATACGATTTTTTTACTGCCCTTGTAGGCAGACGAGCACACGGCCACCTGATGGTATTTATTACTGGTTACCATCGCCCATGGACTTCAACAATGCCAGGGCCAAACCGCTGTCTACTATTAAAATTAGTACTAATAACACGCTTTGTATCGAGCGTTTTAATTAAAGTTTAAAAGTCGTCGTGGCCTAAAGGATAAGACGTCCGGCGCATTCGTATGTAGCGATGCATCGGTGTTCGAATCCCGCAGGCGGGTACCAATTTTTCTAATGAAATACGTACTCAGCAAATGTTCACGATTGACTTCCACGGTGAAGGAATAAAATCGTGTAATAAAAATGAAACCCGCAAAATTATAATTTGCGTAATTACTGGTGGTAGGACCTCTTGTGAGTCCGCACGGGTAGGTACCACCACCCCGCCTATTTCCGCCGTGAAGCAGTAATGCGTTTCGGTTCGAAGGGTGGGGTAGCCGTTGTAACTATACTGAGACCTTAGAACCCTTATCTCAAAATGGGTGGCGGCTTTTACGTTGCAGAAGTCTATGAGCTCCAGTAACCACTTAACACCAGGTGGGCTGTGAGCTCGTCCATAAATCTAAGCAATAAAAAAATAAAAAAAAATATGTTAGCTAAGAATATTTAAACGTTACAAAAATACAATAAATTCCGAATGTACAGAAACGCTTCGATCGATATAAATTAATTTCACCACACTCGAGACTATTTCGTTTGGGAGTTGGCGAAATCGGGATTTTTTTCCCGTCTAATGCCAGCTGGCCGCGACAGCGGGACTTTGTATAAAGAATCGTAATCTCGCAATTAAACACGGGAAACTTGATTAACGAAGGCATTTTTTTTCATTTTGGTAACCGAGACATCGTTTCTTCGATGTAATTAACGGATAATTGAAAAAAAAAAAATTCGCTTTGGATGCGACAGATTTTCGTGAAGCCGAATTATGAAGTTTTGTGGCAATGATTTATGGCTTATTGAATTCTTTTTTATGAGTTATCGAAAATTTTTAGTTGTGAATGGTAAATTGTTATTTAGCCTAGTGAGTTTTCACTTCATTTTTCAATAAAAATTTATAATATTAGTAATTTCTGAAGTTTTAGTAGGAGTGAGCATAAAAGGATATGCACATTACATTTATTATATCGGGCATTAAGGTCTAAGACCCATGGACGTTGGAACCGAAATACCCTGTTATAACCTAATAACCCAACCTAATAATAACCTTGTCGCCTCTGAATGAGCTTTCTTTTGAGATATTTCTTGTTACCCAGGTCGGCCCTGAGCTCACCGACTTCAGGCAATAACTAACGCAGTTTACAATATAATTATAGACAAATATTGCACGTGTTCATAATGATAATTATCATTGCAATTAGGAAAGTGATCTTCCAAACACATCTCCAAAACTGAAATCTTTTATCGAGGTATGCGTTTACTAACCAAGCCGATGAATTTATAGTCAAATCCGGTCCGACAATCCCACACTGATTCTCATATTATTGGTTTTTTTGAGATTGGCTCAATAATTGTCTGATCTATCGACTCTTGGGATTTTTGTACAAACGTATATTAGAATATCATATTAGTCTATCGAGCTGTTGATAATATGATAGGGAATCCATACATTTTCCTCAACATTCTTTAAATTTTCTGTAATAATTTCCAAAAGTTATGTAGGTTTAGAACATAAGGATGCCGTTATATAAAGCAATTGAGACTTCTACATCGCGCCTCAAATTGTGTTGGAATATCACGTCAAAATGGACGCCAATAACCACATATCTCTAGCTTGCTGGCTTACTCAGCTGCGAAATAAATAAAAAACTATTTAAGTCCTCACCTTACTAGCGGAGTTTAGCTAGTCTGCTATTAAATGCATGAAAAAAGTCAATTCTATTGTGTTTTACAAAAAAGTTTTATCCTCTTTGTCATTATACCACATTATGTCGGGTTGGTGCAGCATGTCCCCTTATTACGTTACATAAGGAGCTGAAAAGCTTCTCATTCTTGATCAAGAGCGGGGAAAACGATTCAAAGGTAGGGCATCAACAAGATGGTCGTACACAGTTGAGAGACAGTTGGAGGCAAATTCAACAGGCGGTCCATCTCTCAGCGGACCGATCTTCATGGGTATACTTATATACGTGTGGTTGTGGTCCTGTGATGGAGAAGAAGTCTGCTTGACGTCATTATTATTATTTTCATTATTATTTTCTTAATTGTAATTTTTTTACTTTTTTTTTCGTTTATTCTAAATATATTTACTTAATAAATAAATAAAAAATTGGTTGAAAACAAAAAAAAACCCCGCTGAGTTTGTTTCGCCGGTTCTTCTCAGGACTGTGGCTCTTTTTGGAACCGGTGGTAGAGTTAACATTGTTATTTATATTTTGACATTCAACAAGTGTGTTATGCTGACATCCAAGTTGAAATAAATGATTTTGAATTTAAATTTGAATTTGAATTCAGTCCCTCATTGGGTTATATCTCCTTTAATGTATCTATTGCAATGTGGCATATGGATGGAATTTGTTGTTGCTTCTTTCGATATTCCTCTTTATTCACACGTTTTTTTGTTTTATGTTTATCGTTTTATTATCATAAATATTCACACTAAAATTTAGATTTTCAAATACCAAAAATATGTACAAAAATCTAAAATTTCTTAGTTTTTCCGTATCTATAATAATATATTAATACGTGAAGCAAAAACTTTGTATCCCTTTTTACGAAATTTGCGCAGACGGAGAAGTATGAAATTTCCTACACTTATAAAAAATATAGAGACGTAGTGGAGAATGCCAATTTTTTTTTCAATTTTACATAAAAAATACATTAAATAAAAAAACATTACACACACTACCATGTATTTGACACACACATGCATGCATACTATTTGTATATTGTCAAACTTTTCTTATTGCTTATAGTCTGTGGTCAAATTCAGAATAGATTAAATATTGTTTGTCTTTAATAGTATTTGTCTAAAGTGTAATTTTGGCGAAATCTGTGACTGTAGAAGTATAATAGTCTTTGACAATAGAATCATAATAGTGTGCAAATTTATAATTTCAATTAATTAAAGTCCAATTTCGACTACCGGGCGACCATTAGTTTTCATAATAAGGTCGAAAGAATTTTGAAGGATCACAAAAATAAAATACTCTTTCTAAGGAATTTTGAGTAACGTATGCGTGTGATATTTGATGTTCTCGTAGAATTGAAAACGTTTAATACATAATCAGCTTATCTTGTGTAATCCGATCTGTCTCTCTGTAACATCTTAATTAACGGAACCCTTGAAATGCCTGTGACGCTTCGCTTGTTACGGTTCGGTGAAGCGCTAAAATGATGCATAATTCACTTTGTTAGTACACAAAATTGATTGTTCTTCGCTGCGAGCATAACGTTCACTATTATGTTGGTCAACAAAGCATATGCATCAATATTAGGCATTAGAACTGCAACCTATCATTTAGGACTTTTTTCAAATCTCGTTTGAAGATGGACATGACAAAAACGTCTCACATTACGTCTAAGGTTGATCTCACAGTACATTTTATTTTGTTGCTTAGATGGGGGACGAGCTCACAGCCCACCTGGTGTTAAGTGGTTACTGGAGCCCATAGACATCTACAACGTAAATGCGCCAACCACCTTGACATCTAAGGTCTCAGTATAGTTACAACGGCTGCCCCACCCTTCAAACCGAAATGCATTACTGCTTCACGGCAGAAATAGGCAGGGTGGTGGTACCTAATCGTGCGGTCTCACAAGACTTACTACTACCAGTAAACTGTTACATACCACATAACACACGATCTTAACGCGCAATCTCTCCATTGTGTTTATGTGAAATGACAAGGTTGTTAAGAGACTTTTAACTATGAATGTGGAAGGCTTTAGGGGAAAAGTTAGACCTAAGAAAAAATGGATGGATTGCATGAAAGTCGATATGTGTAAGGGGTGAGCGAGCGAAGGAATGGTACATGGCAGAGTAGTGTGGAAGGAGAAAACATGTTGCGCCGACCCCAAATGACTGGGAAAAGGGCAGGAGAATGATGATGATGACGTATATGTTCATCAGTTTTTGGTACCCATAAAACAGGGAGTTCTCAATTGCGGCTGAATTGTTCGTGCGTGATTTGTTTCCAGTTATTATTATTATTACGTTTTTTCTAAGGTTTCTAATAATAAACACTTTTCGTGGTCACGGAGGACTAAGGTGTTATTCGTCGACACTTGAATTTTGCGCTAACCATTCTATAAAATACTATAATATAATAATAACTATATATTACTGTTCTATAAAAAAATATTCGAACAATAACCGAAGATAAATATAGTATTTGAAGCAACATTTTAGGACTCCATCGTTATCCTGACGTCTGTCTACCTTATCTAAGGTATTAAAGCATTATGGAATAGTCAGAACAATGGCACACTATTGTACGGAATGCTGAATTAATAATTATTTAACAGATAACGAGGGTTTTATCTCCTTTGATGTAAGATTGAATGTGAATATCAGTGTTATGAAAATTATCGGTTGAATGTGGTCGAGAGTGTGGTTGTTTTCTGTCGTCATGCTAAGTGATGTGGGTGCTCAAACGGAAACTAATTCCACCACCTTGACACAAGATTGAAGTTTAAATTTAATTTGTACAACGGCTGTAGCGTATGTCCAGAGACAGAACTTTTTCCTACCTATGCTGATAGCCTTGAGAGGCTATTTCAGCTTTTCCTTGACGTGTAGGTGAGCTCACGGGGCTCAAATCGGTAGTGTTGCTAACACTGGTCCCAGCAAGAGCAGTGCAGAACCTACCACGCGACCCACTGAGAAGATCCGACGAGAAACTCAGTGGGCCGTGTCTATGGGTTAATTCACTCGTCAAGCCCTTCGTCGCAAGCAACGGGTTCGACCAGGACGGTGACCGGTGCTCGTGGTACCTAAAAACACCGTTAATGGATCGGAAAGATCCGTAATGACGTGTTTAGGGCGACTTCGTTCTGAGGCAAAACGGTGTGGGATTGCAACTTACAAACGGTAAATAACAAGTTATCTGCGGAACCATTTTTGAAAGAGTTTTAGAGATGGAAGTCGTCGTGGCCTAAAGGATAAGACGTCCGGTGTATTCGTATCTAGCGATGCACCGGTGTTCGGATCCCGCAGGCGGGTACCAATTTTTCTAATGAAATACGTACTTAACAACAACAACTGTTCACGATTGACTTCCACGGTGAAGGAATAACATCGTGTAATAAAAATCAAACCCGCAAAATTATAATTTGCGTAATTACTGGTGGTAGGATCTCTTCTGCCTATTTCTGCCGTGAAGCAGTAATGCGTTTCGGTTTGAAGGGTAGGGCAGCCGTTGTAACTATATTGAGACCTTAGAACTTATATCTCAAGGTGGGTGGCGCATTTACGTTGTAGATGTCTATGGGTTCTAGTAACCACTTAACACCTGGTGGGCTGTGAGCTCGTCTACCCATTCTTAGCAATAAAAATAAAACAAAAAAAGAGTGTATTTATCTTGGTGCTTAGTGCGAGTTTTTTAACGTTCTCGATAGCGTAAAAGTTAACTCAAATTTGTATGCAGTTGGAACAGTGCCCCTAGCCGCAAACGTAGGCAAAGTATGGTACGTACCATGAATAAATGCGCTACAATCACATTAGATCGCTGTTATAACTAAAATACATTTAATTATGTTTCCATTTTACGAAATTGTAAACTCATTTCATAGCTTCATTGTTTCATAATAACAAGAAAGTGTTCTCGGATTCGGAATGTTAATGACAAAAAGTAATTTCAAATCTCGAAGATTTTGTTTGTTAAGTTACTTTTTGACGTGAATGCTTTTTTAAGTAATTAAGGAGCGGCGCTTTGGGTCTTCATCAAAGACTATAACCAATATTTGTAATAGAGCATATTTCAAGTTATAATGGTCACTTTCTTACGGAGCCATCAGATCTAATAACTCTTGCATTAGACGCATTCAGCTCTAACACTAGGAGCAGGCTTAGGGATCCCGGTAACCGTACTCGTCGAACTCGGCAAAGAGTTCGACGTGCAACCTAACCCATGCATCAGCCCGCTGAGTTTCTCGCCGGATATTCTCAGCGGGTCGCGATTTCGATCCGGTAGTAGATTCATTCGCGAAGCAGCTGCTCTTGAGTTGTTAGGTCTCCTTCGGAGGCGCTCGGGCAGCTGTTAGCAAATTCCACCCCTCCTAGTTGAGCCTTTGCTCGCTCACCTGTCCTGGTGAAACTGGAAAGGGCTTCGAGCCACCAGTAATACTTCAATCATAAAAAAGGTGTAATGGTAATTACATATCATCATCTTTATATTAATAAAAGATACGATAACCTTCGTGCCAAATAAATTTTCTTTATATCTCAGAACTATTAGATACCAGGTTTCAATTAAATACCAGATAAGTAGTAACTAAACGATAATAATAAGGCGAAGGAAACTCTTACTTATTTTGTGTTTAAGAAGAGCGATTTTCGTGTGTGGAACATTTCGAACACTGCTGTACATTTTAACTAAGTGAAGTAGAAAGCGTCACCCGTCTTGTATTAAATCTTGAGTGAACCGAATGCAATCTGCATAAACGACGAAACTGCCAACTTGCGAGTCGTTTCAGTACAGAAACAACACACAGCTTGTAACGTGGATGTGGCAATGGATAAAGAGAAAAGGAGTATCTGGGGGCTTAGCGTCATTCGTCTTGTATTGAGCGAGCTGAATACAATCTGCAACTGTCAACTTTTGACTCGTTTTATTACAGAACTAGCTGACGCGGCAGACTTCGTAGTGCCTCAATCGATAAATAAAAGAGCTAAACTTTTGTATAAAATAAACTTAAAACAAACAAAAGAAATCCATCCGACGGGGGACACGTCAAAGGAAAAACAAAATTGTTATCTTTATTTAATTCCGAGCATTTTCATATTTATCTACCTTTCAAACCTTCTCTAGACTTCCTCAAATAATTTAAGACCAAAATTAGCCAAATCGGTCTAGCCGTTCTCGAGTTTTAGCGAGACTAACGAACAGCAATTCGTTTTTATTTATATAGATAAACGTTTGTAACTTGTGGTGTTAGATCGTTAAAAAAAAAAATTACATTACTTAGTATAAGATTTGTTAAGTTTCTTTAAAATTTTCCGCTTAGTTTTTTATTTTTTTATTGCTTAGATGTGTGGACGAGCTCACAGCCCACCTGGTGTTAAGTGGTTACTGGAGCCCATAAACATCTACAACGTAAATGCGCCACACACCTTGAGATATAGTTCTAAGGTCTCAGTATAGTCACTTAGTTAAATTACCATATCCATACATCGATTGTTCCAGGTTCAAGAACAAAGCGGTAATCCCTCGAAACTGCATCAAAGACGGACATTAAACTTGCATTAGCACGCTCGAGTTTTATTGAAAATAAAGTTTAAATTTCATTCAGCAGACGATGTACAATTTTATGGACTAATTTATTCTTTCTCTTTTCTTTTAAATAGTAGTTATTTGTTAGGGCTGAAATGAATAAACGCAAGTGTTTCGCACAGTTTCATTGCAAAATTTTGTAACATTCACACATTTATTAAAGATTTTTTTTAGATTTAGAAACAAAATACTGGGCTAATATTATTAGGTTCTGCTGTACTCCCCATTGCTATAGAAGATATTGCCTCACGCCTTGAAGTGGGAGTCTCAATTGCATTCGAAATGGCTATACCAGAGGTGGGGAACCTTTTTACCATTAGAGGCCACATTTAAATTAGGCAGCAATAAGAGAGGCCGCATAAGCTGATTGACCTAAGAAAGTGACTTTTGTGAAATTATTATAGTTTTTCTATAGATTTAACAATTTATTGCATTATATAGAAAAAATAAAACAGAATACTACAAAATTTTAAATATAATATACATATAAAATAATATAAAAATATTATAAAAAAATATTATTTTATTCACTAAGTTAGTGACGTATTTGGCTTTGTTTTATAGTAATTGTATATTTGGTTCAATCTTCGTAACACACAGCTTTAGTTGATCCTCTAAATGTGCATCTGTAATTGGCGTTCTTAAATTTGTTTTTATTTTTGACCTGAGAGAAAATGTTGTCTCGCAACAGTAGGTACTTCCGAAGCAGGAAAGTAAACAGCGAGCATGTTTAAAAAATTGACATTGAGTGTCCAAGTCTGAAACGGATGGTCTGTGCGCCAGAGCTCTCAGAGAGAGAGAGACTCAAGAGCTTCGCTCATGCGTGTTAGCAGTCCGTTTCAGACTAGTAATCTGACGTCATGTTACAATATGACTGTCTTTGGCGGGATTTTTCGCGCAACTGTCATGGCGTTGATGTACAATAGTTACTTGAAACGAACTCTACCATTTTGTACTAGGTGGCAAAGGGCCGCACAAGAACCACGCGGAGGCCGCAGGTTCCCACCTATGGGCTATACCATCATTTAAAACAACTTGAGAATTTCTGATTTCTGAGAATCTCAAATAAGCTGCGCAGCCTGATAAGACGCTCTACCTACTTATCAACAATATAGAAGAAAACTTAATCACGCAAAAAACTAACTTTTTATTACTTGCCTTTTAATTATAAAATTCATCCAAAAAAAAATCACTATGTTTTCAATTTTATTTATCCGAATAAGGCCTTTCCCTGAAAAGCAATTTCTGGAGTAAATTAAAAACAAAATACGAAACATAAGTAAGTAATTTCGTTGAAAACTTTTTGTTTACCAGAACTACTGAGTTCTGTAGCAATTTAATTTTGCGTTGCGAAAGGAACATTACGATCAAACAAGTTATTAAGTTTATAATTTGGTAAATGTTATTCCATTGGAATTGAAATTTTTGGGGGAAAATATTCCTGATTTTTTAATTGAAGAGTTTTATTCCAATGCTTTAAAAAAACTAATACTTTTACATATTATAAATCGGGTAGAATCATAGTTTAATGACCTGTGACTTATCTAACATCAACATATTTTATCTTTGGGCCATTGAGTAAAACCAACATATTTGCAAAAACCGGAGGAATTAATGGAATTACTACATTTTTAGAAACTCATTCGAGTATCGCACAACTCTGTTTGAAACGTCTTGAATCTGGGATTTGTAATTGGAATTAAGTTATCTCTGGAGTAAAAATATCACAGCTATTCTTTAACATCTTTCTTCTCCACTGCAATTCAAGACAAAAAGTGTTCGATGCACCAATTTTAAATTCTTGCTCTCCAATTTCAACTGGACACATTTTTCTGTTTTTGTTTTAGATGCGAAGATAAATCTTGTAATTTCATTCTGCATTCTTGCGGACTATACTCATTGTAGTAACTGGCGCAAAGTCTTGAAATACATTCCTTGCTTTAAAGCTCTTTTTAAATAAAGGCCATCAAGATTTAATTTCAAGACCGTTGTCGATTTTTCGATAATCGTATTTTTGAATCCAAAAATCTTCATCTACCCATAGTTACATATTTTTCACTATCGCCAATCAACTTAAGGACCACTTACTTTTTAAAAAAAACGAAAGCCCACCCACGTCTAAGCAGAACTCTTCAAACGTTCCCAATTCTAAACTTCCTTTCATTCTTAACAAAGATGATCTTCAAAATATTCCAGTTTTTTTTTGGGCGTAAATGAGGAGTCGTCGTATAGCCCATCTGATATAGTGAAAATAACTGAATCCTGGAAATGACGATGCTCATCTTGAAAAACGATTCCAAAATATTATTCCGGGATAGATTACAAAACAAAGAAAATGCTTTCTTTTTGTTTATTTACGTAGAGATTTTTAAATCTTCAGTCTGTCGGGCAAAAAAAATATTCATCAGTCACAATCATGCAAACAATCGTATCTTTGGAACATCAGCTGAGAACGACGGAGGCAAAACAAAAGCTGGTTGAGTATAGGCACCGGCACATTTAGAATTCATTGAAAAACTCCCGTCTAAAAGTTATCTGATCGTGACGACCGTTGCGTTGGCCGACTAGGGACGGGCTCTCGCGTCGAAATGTGTTTAAGATATTTTTTATGGCTTTAGTTAAATAAGGAATTGAATTGTTTTTGATTAAATTATAGCCTAAGCATTTTGATTTGAGGCGATCTTAATCTTGTAGAACTTTGAAAAAGACCCTGTAGAGTGATTTTTATGCTTAATATGGATAAAACGATATTAATTTTTTTAAGCATTATGCCAAAAATTTTGTCTACAGTCTTTTGAAATGTTTATATTGAATCTTGAAGTCGATTGTTAAAAACATTTAAATATCTGAAGTAGATAATATTAGCAGACCATAATAATAAGCAGGTATTAGTAAGAATGTTCTCGAATCTAATAGAAAATTCTGTCACTAAAAGAACAACACAGAAATGGGTACAAAGTAATAACCTCCCAAAACAGGGCTACCAACAACATATATAGAAACAAAAATATTAGTAACAATACTTAAAATTGAAAGTGGTATTTGCTGACAATAATTGAACAACATGAGTTAAAAAATCCTTAGTTATTTCGTGCACGAATGTATTCGAATATGGTTCGTTTCGTTTCTATTATCAGTAAGTACAGTGTGGCTTTAATCCATTAATGGTGCTTTTAGGTACCACAAGCACCGGTCACCGTCCTCGTCGAACCTGTCGCTTGCGACGAAGGGCTCGACGAGTAAATTAACCCATAGACACAGCCCACTGAGTTTCTCGCCGGATCTTCTCAGTGGGTCGCGTTTCCGATCCGGTGGTAGATTCTGCAAAGCACTGCTCTTGCTAGGGCCAGTGTTAGCAATAGTTTCGGTTAGAGCCTCGTAAGCTCACCTACACGTCAAGGAGAAGCTGAAATAGCCTCTCAAGGCTATCAGCATAAGTAGGAAAAAAAATGTGACTTTATAAGTGCGTAAGTGTACTCGACGATAGCAGTTTCCTATTTTCAAAGTTAAAAGAACCCTTCGCTTTCCTCGACCACTTTTGTTTTTGTAATTTTATTATTAGGCCATAGTTTTATGAATATTTATAAGATACCATGTAAGTGCGTATGCTTTGTGTTCCACTTTAGTTGGTGGCATTTTCTGCCTATTTGTACCCTGAAGTCATCAACCCCTTGAAGGGTACGACAGTCGCTATTTCAAATGAATCGAGATGTTGACTTTACATCTTAAGATGGGCGACTGTATTTATTTAGATATGAGGTCGAAATCTCGATTATTTAAGTATTCCTTTATTTTATTAGGCAATGCTCATCTCGAAATGGTTCGTGAACGTTAGGTATGTATTTACTTCGATAAATTGGTCTGTCCTGACGACTTCGTACAAATTCTCGTTCAAGCTTCAAGAAACATTTTGTAAATCGAATTAGATAGGGGGTACTTGAGATTTGAAAAGAATTTCTCGCTGTAAACAATTCAGTGACATGAAAAAGTTTTCGGTATCCACTTGAAGAAAATATAGAGGGAAAATATATTTCGTGATAAACGATCGTGATAAAAATGTATTTTTGAAGTGAAACTTCTTTAGAACCGTTGTGATTTCAAACTCGATGAAACGAAATGAAACTAAACGAAAAAATAAGTGTGCCACGATTGGCTTGCCGAAGCGGCTCCGAGCAGCGCCGACAAATCACGAAGCGCTCCACGCGGTCTCACGTCCACGACTAGTTCAGTGTGTTTTTGACATCCGTGCAAGCTGTCGTGGCTCTCAGAGCGTCCTGAGATTCTTTTATTTCTATTTAGTTAGTTATCAATAGATGACGCTGCACGTAAATTCAA
Organism: Bombyx mori; assembly: GCF_030269925.1. Classification (NCBI taxonomy): domain Eukaryota; kingdom Metazoa; phylum Arthropoda; class Insecta; order Lepidoptera; family Bombycidae; genus Bombyx; species Bombyx mori. The sequence goes on from NC_085111.1 coordinate 16,321,222, forward strand.
CAATTCCTGAATCGCGGTGACGAGATGTTATACAGTTGATAGACGTTCTCGTATTTCTCTTGCTTAATTATACTTTCATGGCGTAGGAACACCGTAACGATGCAGGCGGTTCCCCCAGGATGGGGTTGCTCCGTTGAACTGCGGAGTGGTTGACCCTTGCGATTATTTTTATTTTTTATAAGTTCACTTCTACAGTGTGTGACTTGCACACAACACACACACATTTTTATTTATTTTATTGTTCAGGTAAGTGGACGAATTCACAGTTCACCTGGTGCGTAGTAGTTACCAGAATCCATAGACATCAAACACGTAAATGCTACCTTCCACTCTAAGATATGAGAGTTCTAAGTATCAGCTTTGTAGTAAAACCGCTGTCCCACTTTCTAAACAGAAAAAAAATTTGCTTTATGGCAGAAATAAGCAGGGTGGTGGTACCTAACCGTGCGGGCTCACAAGATGCCATACCGTCCATAATTTGGGTACCAGGGTTCGAAATTAAGAAACTTTTGTACTGTCCAGAAGGACGATATATCATCGGAGGGGGTCGCAACGATATCTTGGTGGTTCGAGATGCACGCCCGGGTGACGCCAGCTCATACTCTTGCGAAGCTGAACACTCTCTGACTGGGGAAAAGAGAAAGAGTCCACCTTCAATTCTAACGGTTTCGCGTAAGTAGCACTTGATTCTTGTGAAAATATTTTAAACATACGATTAAACATTGTTCATTGGCCATAAGCCAATAAAGCCATAAAAATCAAACCTGCAAAATTATAATTTGCATAATTACTGGTGGTAGAAATAAAAAAAACAAAGTACTTCATATAGTATCCTCTGTTATGGTATTTCAAGAAGTATAAACAAAGTTTGCTGTCTTTTGAAACAGATTCCACTGGAAGTATGGCACCCAGGATGCTAATGGTATCCGAAGACGAAGTGGTGCTCCAGGGTGGGGATATACGTCTAGTGTGCTGCGCCATTGGAACCCCACCACCTACATATAGGTAAGAAAGCCTGAAGTTATACCTACAGGAATTGCAAGTGCGTAGTTTTGTAATCTAATTATGTTTTTTTAGTTGGTTTCGTTACACGAATGGTCGTCTCAGTCCCGTTTCGAACAGCATCCGAATATCTGTGTCCGATCAAGTCCTGATCATAAGAAGAGCCCAGATTTCTGATAGCGGAACTTGGACCTGCCGAGCACACAATCAGTATGGCGAGCAGAGGAAAGACGCCAGACTGAGGGTTCGGGTTAGATTGGTGGTTAGCGTTCATCCGCAATTACAAGTAAGAATCAAGAATCTTTAAATATTTTCTAACGCATAGTTTACATGTTGGCTATTCATTTCTGTTCCCATCATTAACCTCCTAGTTCCTCCCTCCAGTAACCGCCATTAATAGACCTCTAAGCGTAGATAAAACCCTGAGAAATAGGTTGGAAGTCTTACGTGTATTGTGTGTCTGTGTTCCACTCCCCAAACCGTATGACTGCTTCGCCGCAGAAATATAATGGTGCTACCTATCCATTCTTGTGTTTACTATGTGTATCATCAATGCCATGGTATGTTTGTATTTTGGTATAGATGGTTCAATGAGTTCTCAGTCCATCTGGGGTTACGTGGTAATCGGTGTTCATGGATTTCTCAAAGTGAAAGTCGCTACCCGTTTTGAGTCATAAAGTCTTACTGCTTTTTGAGGTTGTGCGGCAGAAACAAGTAGTTAAGTGCAACTATTCGCATGAGCTTGCAAAAGCGCCTAGGATTAGAGGGTTAGGAGAATATAATATTAAAAAAATCGGTTGTCTGTAAAGTCGGTATACTGGCGATAGTTGAACGTGACAACGTCATAAGAAAATACTGATGGAATGGTTTCATTTTTCAAAAGAAAATTTTAATTTTATTTGTTTGATAGATATTTTGTATGGATATGGAGAAGGAGGTAAATGGAAATCACTATTGAATTGATCATGACGCTTCAATTTCTCTCATGACGTTTTCAATGTTCAAATTAAACTCGAATTGACTACGGCGTTCCATGATCACGTCTTTGGTGTCGTCAAATAATTGGAGAAATTTATTGCCAGTTTAGCCACGTGATCGTGGAACGCCTCAGAGCGAGGTAACGCCACATGGGTCATGGTTTTTCGTGCGTGCAGCCGGCTCCATCGAATTATAAGACGTTGTCATGTTAAAAAAATCTTAAGAAATAAGCAATGATGACAGCCCTGAAGTAGAAAACTATTACTTCTATTCCATATCAATACATATACGCACAGAAGCCTAGATTGAAATTGTACATGCTCTTTGAATGTAAACATTGATAACTTAATATTCTGGTCACATTTGATTTATATCAGACGGTTCGCGGATCCGAGATGTCGACATATCGTTCGTTCGACGAATATGTATGATTTAAGATGAAGCCATATTGACATCGAGAATAAAAATATGGAATACAATTTTATTCGTTTTGTTAGGGTATTGGGTTGGACAAACCTTCTCACGGCTCAACTTGTGTTAACTGGCTAACAAAGGTCGTAGGCATCACAAAGTGAATGCAAATTTCATTTTGAGACATGATAAAGTCGAAGTCTCATATGCTATTAGGTTCGAGTTTGGGTGCGTACCGCGGTGTTTTCACTGATCAAGTTGGGCAAACTTTACGCAAGCTTGATGATGAGATCGCGCGTCTAACATTACCATTAAGCACAGGACAGTGGACAGCTAGGATAAACACATGGCCCACTTGATGGAGATTAGTCTCGGATACTATTACATATGAGCAATATCAGGGGTTTGACCCAGTCTCTGCATAGTGATGATTTCACGATATGTTAAAGTGACAAGAGTTTTTCCGAGTATTTAAAATAAAAAAAATCTTGGTAAAGTATAATTAATACAACATTCATGTTTGAACTAACTTTCCTGCTTAATTTTCTTTTCAACAATTTTCTTGCGTAAATCTTGTCCTTGGGAACTACTTTGAAAAAGACAATTTTCACCATTCGTTTATAACCTAACATTTTCACTAATGGCTCATCCAAAATCGTTATTGACACCAGTAGGCCTTTGTAAAACTACTGTTTCTTCTAAATCAAACTAAAAAGAAAGACTATGTCTGAATTGAGATTGTAAAACCAAATTAACTACTCCAACTATTCGAACTCTATGGTCAAGTGTCCGTTGCAAGTTAATCATCTCTAGAACAACCGACCTCGTGAATAATTCATTCAGTCCGAATCCATCCAGTCCTTTGTCAGAGCGAAAAGGCAATTTCAATATTAATAATTTAGATTTATTATACATTTTACTGGTAAACTGTTCACGTTCAATGGCGATCTGTAAACGATATTTTCATACCATAATAAAATATTATTATCATGTTGTTTGCTAAAAAATTTTTGCTCTTCTGTCATAGAAATGTTTTCAATAACTTTATTTATATCTTCATATTAATTAATAACTAGACGATGACCGAGCTTTTCTCGATTTTTTTTTTGATAAGTGGCTTACTAGATCGGTTTATCGTCCCCGAAATCCCCTGTATACAAAATTTTATGAAAATCATTGGAGCTTTTTCCGAGATTCAGATTATACATATATATATCATATACAAGAATTGCTCGTTTAAAGGTATAAGATTATTAAGATTCAATTCTTCACCAAACCAACGGTAAATGATTTTATTATGTTGTTTTATTATTAAGCATTATTTGCATCATTCATAAATGTCCATATTATTATGGACTTTGTTTTAAAAAAACTAGGAGCATCTGTAGTCATTTATTTCTATAGAGCAGTTATTTCCCTGTTAAACTTATCTTCGTTCTACTAACTAACGTATCCAAATCATGAATTTTATTTGATTTTAATTCTCCAATAAAATTCCTTGGAATGGCAAACCAGTCACATTGAACCACAGCTTTCACCTTGCTCTTAAAAATTGCTATTAACTCCATTAAAATTAGTAAGCCTAATCTATCACTCATTTATATTTATAGTTCATTCACATTCACAGAGATATAATAATATTTAGATGAAGAAAATCACGTTGCAAGTATATTCACACAAAAACACCCAGGCTAGAGTATTTTGCAGGCAAATGCTCATTTCATTTATGTAAAAGCTTCACCCCCCGTTCCCGTCACGGACTTATAATACTATATTATACTATACCTAATACTAGTTCGTACAAAGAAGTAGCAAGTTATGTTTAATCTTCGGCCGTCGGTGGCGATCTCGTCAGCGCGACTCATGAATTATTCAAGTAAAGGCCCACTGTCTTGGCCGACCGTTGTCGAATAAGTCGGGTGCGAATCGTAGGGGATTGCAGTGGGCTGTAACATTTAGGTTATCATGTTTTATCTGTGTGTTAAAATTATTTCTATATACTTTTGATGCTTGATTTCTTTATAAACCTCTAACAATTGCTTTTTTAAAATTACAACTAGGGAAAATATGGTTTATCTATCTTTTTTATTTCATTGAGCATCAGTTGAAAATTACTCCATGAATTTTCGTTAAATTTTGGATATTGATTATCTTATAGAGGCCATCGTTACAACAACGAAAGTCGTTTATAAAACGCCAAACCAAATGTTTTCATTAAAAAGCTTAATTAAAAGGGGTATATTATGTACTTATGTATGTATATGTATTAAGCTTATATTTCTAGAATATGATTATTTTTATTTATTACAAGTGAGTCGACTATTATCAAAGCCGGCAATCTGACTTTTGGACAATGATTGGTAAATCAGAAAAACGAATTATTGACTTTGTATTCCATTGGCAGTCACAAAACTCTTCGGAACGACATCTTAGATAAATAACAGGTTAACTATTAACCTTTATTTAATGCAGATTTTGAAACTTATTCTTTGAAGGAGACGATTATATTCAAATCAATCTGTATTGACATATCAATAATTTTTTTTTGTCCAAATGCACAGATTGCCACCTTTGATAATAGACGACTCAAGTGTCCGTATTAAATTTCGGGACACATCACGGTAATTTATAGCTAAGTATTTTAATTCCTGAAACTTTAGTACTTCACTGAAAAACTCGTAAAGTAGAGATAATTTTAACATGAAAATTTAAGGAGCCGGGTTGCGAGGGGTCGTTTCAGAAGTCATCCTAAACTTTGTAATTGTAACAATCGTTTGTATAAACAGAAGTCATTCATTTCATTTTAAACTTTACTGTATTTTAATTGATAATTTCTGCTTCCCTAAATTGCTGGAGTTGCTTTTTGTATTTATGACGGCTGAAGTGAAATGTTATTAATGCAAAATGAAATCGAATATAAAATAAAATATACTATGAATCATAAAATAAGAAAAAAAAAGTAACATAAAGAAATAACAAATTAATATTCATTTCTAGACATTAGAGGAATTAGCTTAGTCAATTACGTATAATATCAGGAGAGCTTAATATTTTGACACCATACCGATTATTACTTTATCCACAGAATTTATCCTCAAATAATTTTAAGTCTCAAAACTTTCACGCAGTTTAAAATATTTTCAGACAAATACTGGAGGAGGTTATTTTAAATACCTGTCGTAAATACAAAAGATTTTGATCCTTGAGCTCAGACTAAGAATACTTTTCGCGTTAGGTAAAAGCTTAAAGCTTAAAAGGTTAAGCATGAAATAATACCTCAAATGAAAACAAAATCTAAATAAAAATATCAAGTACTAGTAAACATTGTTTTATGTTTATCGTTGCGGAATGTAATTCACATCATTAGGAGGTGAACTTCTAATTCATGTTATGATTGCTCATTGGAAAAGTTGAAAACATACTCAAGTCTACATGAACCTATGTAAAATTCGCGAGTAGCCAGTATAAGAGATCGAAATAATAGGTTTAAGGTCTTATCTCAAACATGACGAGCAGGCATAAGAGCCCTTTTTAAAATAATCTTATCCTGGAAATGCTGATATCGTCTTCTCGCATTAAAACTGTATAATCTCAAAACTTACTCAATTTTACAGGAGAGTGTTATAAAGGTTTAGCATATTTGAAGTCTTCGTGGCCTAAAGGATAAGACGTCCGGTGCATTCGTGTGTAGCGATGCACCGGTGTTCGAATCCCGCAGGCGGGTACCAATTTTTCGAATGAAATACGTACTTAACAAATGTTCACGATTGACTTCCACGGTGAAGGAATAACATCGTGTAATAAAAATCAAACCCGCAAAATTATAATTTGCGTAATCACTGGTGGTAGGACCTATTGTGAGTCCGCACGGGTAGGTACCACCGCCCTGCCTATTTCTGCCGTGAAGCAGTAATGCGTTTCGGTTTGAAAGGTGGGGTAGCCGTTGTAACTATACTGAGACCTTAGAACTTATATCTCAAGGTGGGTGGCGCATTTACGTTGTAGATGTCTATGGGCTCCAGTAACCACTTAACACCAGGTGGGCTGTGAGCTCGTCCACCCATATAAGCAATAAAAAAAAAATAAAAAAATATTATGATATTTTAGTCATAATCATCTTTGCAACATTTATTTTTTAATTTTTACTAGTTACATTATCTGTGTTTCAAAGTAAGATAAAATTATGTAATAATTTTGTTAATAGTAGTCAAAATATAGGTAAACTAAAAAAAAAACAACTAAAACTAAAGTACGCTCTTTTGACAGTATTTATGAGAAAAATACTGGTGATATCACTGATACTAAATAAATGATTCCGCATATTAACTCAATTTCGAATATTTTTGGAAATTTTACACTTTTAATTCGAAAAGACGATATAGTTACTTGCAATATATGTACGTTGAGGAAATCATCTATACTAATATTATAAAGAGGAAAGATTTGTTTGTTTGTTTGTTTCGAATAGGCTCCGAAACTACTGGACCGATTTGAAAATTCTATTTCCATTAGAAGTCGACATTGTCCCTGATGAACATAGGCTACTTTTTTTTATTTATTTTTTTTGGTTTCATGTGTGTTTTAATGTTTCCGAAGCGAAGCGAGGGCGGGTCGCTAGTTCTTTAATATAAATGTATGACGGAAAATTTGTAATCATATATGGGATCAACTCAGATGCTTTTCAATGAGTCTTTTAAGGTCGTAAAATATATTCCTGGTTTGCTTGGTTTCACAGGTAGCTAATTCTGGAAGTTCAGTGGTCTTCAACTGTTCGGTCGAAGGTGGTGATGCGAGAGTGAGATGGCTACATGATGGAGTGCCAGTTGGTGGGGGCGAGAAAGTGTTGAGGGTACACGGCGTGGTGCGTGCTCATAGAGGGATATACCAGTGCTTCGCTGAACGAGATCTGGACAGTGCACAGGCGGCTGCAGAACTAAGACTTGGAGGTAAGTGCTGTAACTATTCCCGAAATCGTATGAAACCTCACCATCTTACGGATCGCTTAGAACCTCTGGATCTACGAATGATCTTCAGTTCTCTCTGCGTTTTGTACTGTATATTCCATGGAGAGGAGAGAGAGAGAGAGACAGAAACATTAAAAAAAATTCAAAAAAGCAGATACATTTGTACAATAGGCGGTCTTATCGCTAAAAGCGATCTCTTCCAGACAACCGTTTAATTAACAGAAATTCTAGAAAATATAAAAATATAGCAGGTATGTTGCGGTGTACTATAGACAATACATTATCATAGAAAATATATACATACAATAAACATAATATATACCGTTTACATATAATATGGAATATATAAGTATACCAATATTTATATACCAATATACATACTTACATACAATACATACACATAATACATCAACAGTATGGAAATGATGATGCAAACGAACAGCACTAAGCAGATAAGTAGTGTTCCTTCACCATTCTTCAATACTCGGAGGAATTGCTTAAGATGATACCATTATCTCGTTTTGACCATACCACCGCCTGCAATCCGTGCAATGTTCATCCATTCGTCGTCCATGGGTGATGGTAACCAATTACCCTCGGGTGGTAAAAAATTGCAGCCAGCCACAAGAAATCTTGAAAATATCTCACGATATTTGAGATTGTAAAATATACAGAAACTCAAAAAAATGGTGTGCGCACGCTACCAGCGTCAAGTATACGTATGTATATAGCCGACTGTACATATTTGCTTTTCCTCTACCCTGCCTAATAATAAATAAAAAATACCATAGATAATTGTGTCGTAGAAAGAGTTGCCGGACCGTACTGGAGGCCTCGTATAAATATTTATCATATTCCATTTATTTATTTGTGTTCATACTCCGTGAATCATCAATTTAAAACAAAATCAATCAACCCCCTCCCCCCGCATCACAAGAAACTGTTCACCCTGTGCCACCGGCTATTTACATTACGCGCTTTAAATATTGCGCAAAATTTATTTTACGATCTCTTTTTAATGTTTAGTGATAGTCGAACTAGAAGCAGCAAGACCTACGGACTATCTCTTACATAGACTTAGAATTAAACCTCATGTCTCATGATGAATATCGGCATCACGGTGTAATATCTATGGGCTCGAATAACTACTTAAGTCCAGGTTGGCTGTGAGCTAGTTCACGCGCCTAAACAACAGAAAAAGAAAGTTCACATTTAAAAATACTACTTATTTATCGCTTAGATGGGTGGACGAGGTCACTGCCCCGGTGTTAAGTGGTTACGGGAGCCCATAGATATCAACAACCTAAATGCCGCTTACTTTAAGACATGAGTTCTAAGTCTCAGTTTTGCAGTACGGCGTTGGCTCTACCCATTACTGCTTCAAACCGGAAGGCATTACTGCTTCACGGTAGAAATAAGTTGGACGATGGCACTCACCAGTGCAGGATCGCATGACGCTTTACCACCACAAAAAAAAAGAAAAAAAAAAAAAGAAACCCGCCAGTTACATTATTTACCTACAGGGAGCGCCATCCTCCGTGCGTCGTATTCCTCAGTTCTGAGGGTCGTGACCTTTACTGAGCACTTTTGTCAGGACTATATTCTTCCATTCACTTCTGTCCTCCGCGCAGTGGATAGCGACATTGATGCTGGATTCCAAAGTCGTCTTAATCTGATCGGACCAGCGCATGGGACTACGCCCCCTAGGCCTCTTTCCTTCCACTTTGCCGGTGATGAGAAGTCTTTCGAGATTGTCACCCTTTTTTCTCGCAACGTGACCGAAAAACTCTAAAATTCTACGTAGGCAAATGGTGGAGAGTCTTAAGGAGACGCCTAGTTCTTCCAGGATTGATGCGTTTGTCCGATGCGCCGTCCAGGGAATCCGCAGCATTTTCCTCCAGCACCACATCTCAAACCCATGAAACTTGAGTAAGAAATTCTTCTAGGGAATTGACTATCTGTTTAAAAGACGTCGAATTAAAAAAACACAGACAATTCTTTGAGAATTCTTCGAAGTAGCTAACTGTAGAAATGAAATTTTTCATTTGAGCGCTCAACATTGTTGCTTGACTTCAATGTGGGGTCCGAGCTTATTTTAAATAACATTTATTTTGTTAGTTGGTTCGTCGAAGTTAAATTATTTTTTTGTTGTTGCTTAGATGGGTGGACGAGCTCACAGCCCACCTGGTGTTAAGTGGTTACTGGAGCCCATAGACATCCACAACGTAAATGCGCCACCCACCTTGATATATAAGTTCTAAGGTCTCAAGCAATAGTTACAACGGTTGCCCCACCCTTCAAACCTAATATAGGACCAAATAAGAGCTAACTTCTGTACATTTGGAGAAGAATCTGGAAAATTGTCCGGCTTAAATTAAGATTTGATAAGAGTCAACAGATAGATTTTAATTAATGACTGTAACTTGCCATCACTCAAACCGGCCTTATGACCCAGCAGAGCAACAATAATTGCAAAAAAAAACACTTAATAATATCGATAAATTGCGAAAGTTTAATCTTAAACAACAAATTTTACAACATTTCAGTCAAAGCTTAATTAACTAACTTTAAAGTTTTTATTATTAAGGACAGAGGTGCGGTTTTTTTATATGCGAATATAATAAATCTGGCAATAAGGTACAAAGGTACCGTTCCAATGTAAACTAATTTAAAAATGTAACTTTTAAATTAAGACATAAAAAATTCACGTACTGTAATGTGAAATTCGAACTTCCGAAGTCCGTTGTGTACAAACAAACCTAAGCACTGTGAGATGCGTAAATTAGATTATCGTCAAGCTAAGAGCCTGTTTTGTGTTAATGGGTCTACTGTTTTTATTTACCTTTTCTCGCTTGGGATTTTTCAATTCCTTTGTTTTGTTTTACTTGCTAACAATAATTTATGGAGTACTTCCTTGTTTTATGAATAATAATCATGATTGATAGACAGTTGTACACATTTATTTTGAGCTCATTTTATGCTCTATATCGATAATAACCACGAAAACTGTAAAAGCTTTTTCTGAAAGGAATAAAATCCATCCGCAAATTTTCCTACAAAGACTGACTAGATGTAGTTCACCAAGTGTATAAAATAACAATATTTTTGCAATAGACTTGCGAAATATTCAGAATTTCTACACCAAAAATCGTATTTGATTGGTCGCACCCGAGCTTTTAGCGTCCATCCGGCCAATCACAGGCTTCGGTCGGTAATTACGAATGGATGTAATTTCCCGAAGTGGCACGACTGTTGGCAGTTTTATGCACGCGGTGCGTTTATTGATTATCGTCAAATGCAGTAATTGCTATACCGGTCATGCGTCGATTGTGGATGTACGTACGAAAGTGGTGGCTAAAGATACAAACTTAAGCGATTTTTTTTGATATTAGCTTACTTATATTGTGATAAATACTGCAAGCCACACATACACGTACATACAACACAAAGTTTAAGTTATATTTTTAACAGGACTATAGAATTAATGGTTTGATCCTTTGCCGCGGTTGGATTGGTATAAAAATTGTATGGTTTTTAATTCTAAATTACTTTTGAGTGGTTCTATTTAGGATAAGACTTATCGTTCAGTTTTTTTTTATTGCCTAAGCAATGGGTGAACGAGCTCATAGCCCACCTAGTGTTAAATGGTTACTGGAGCCCATAGACATCTACGACGTAAATGCGCCACCCACCTTGAGATATAAGTTCTAAGGTCTCAAGTATAGTTACAACGGCTGCCCAACCCTTCAAACCTACTTTTGAGTAGTTCTATTTAGGATAAGACTTATCTTTCAATGGAGGTAATGGAACATACATATTTTTCATTCGCCGTAATTTACAAATTAGGCCATACAAGCAAAGACGAACGCTGCGTTCAATTGAGATCGTCAAACGGGAGGCTTACCCTGTCGGCCTGGGACTGACCGAGGCGAGCTTTCCAGGCTTTCGAATTTCCGATGACCCCATTTATAGTACCACTAGTGCAGTGGAGAACATAAATGAAGATGAATTCCGTTAGAGGATTGCTTTGTGGCTAGAGCTCTGTAGAATAGGTGTTGCTAGGTGTGACCCAGTTAGAGTTAATATTATTCAATGCATCGTGATGTTGAGGGAATGAAAATGGCTTGGCATAATTTCGGTTTTAGTAATGGTTTTCGTTTTAGGTCTGGTTTCTAGTTCATAGTTGTTAATAGTTTTTTTTTTGTATTAATTCTGATGGCATTTATTGTCTATTGATTTCACTGTTTGCTTTGGAAAAATAGAATATAAACTTTTAATGAAAAACAATTAAGTTTTATCCGATTAGATAGGCATAAACGGCATTAATAGTATTCCGACGTGGACAGATTTGTTTTAAAACTATAATTTCGGTCTAAAACAATTTGGATAATTATTCTAATCGTAAATTTAGGAAATCTAGATGAGATAGTCAGCGTATATAACGAACCAAAATTTAATTTTGGAACAGTTATATATGAGCAGCAGTTTTATATGAAAACTGATACTGCAGTGATGCTTTAAGGTATTTAAGTTTACTATGTAGGTGAATTTATTGGTAGCCGCAGCAAAAAATTGGAAAATAATGAAATGATATATTCAACTCTAAAAAGCGCATAGACAGAATGGAACTTCGGTAATGAAAACATTGACAAATAATTCATCTAAGTGGTTGAAGCGATACAATTAGTCAACTGTCATCGCCGGGTATCTGAAATAAATTATCACGTTGCGATTCTTATATGATGGGCATTTGAAAATATTTATTGACATTTGACATTATTCGCTTGTTATCACGAAAACTGTAACGTAAGGGAGTTTATAAATCGGAAATTAAAGTGTAAAATTAGTATTGACTCGCTACCTTCGCTGGGCATTTAAAATTAACATTATTATATTTTATTGTCATTATTATTAGGGAGTCCAACAGTTATATATAGTTAGCCTATCCATTAAGTACATTTCTACATGGATACCAAGTTTCAAATCAATCGGATGCATGGTTCAGTAGTTATAACGGAACATCCGTAAAAACCACTGCAGATTTATATATTAGTATTGATTATCGCTTCAGCTTCTGACTCATACCATATGATTACAAATCGCCTGTCAGAATGTCCGGCTGCACGAGGATCGCAATAAAGCCGACTGCCCTTTAACAATTTAGACGCTCGTAATTCCTCTAAATTTTCCTTTATTTTTACTGTTTCACGGCAGAAATAGACGGGGTGGTGGCACCTACCCGTGCGGATTCACAAGAGGTCCTACCACCAGTAACAATATATAATTATACAATAGAACATAGCCAAACAGTTCATATATTCATAACGACCTGTTGTGAATATAACTGGTTTCATTTCGATCAGCAAACACTACATCAAATTTATCATATCAACTAACCTAACATGATTAGGGAAATAAACCCAAACACTGAATTATGAGAGCCAAGGGATTCATATATCCAACGTCATTATCAGATATGAAGATAAATTTATGTAACCACAAACTTTACGGTTAGCTTGACATTGTTAAATAAGTTATCACTGGTGATAGGACATCTTGTCAGTCCGCGCGGGTAGGTACCACCACCCTGCCTATTTCTGCCGTGAAGCAGTAATGCGTTTCGGTTTGAAGGGTGGGGCAGCCGTTGTAACTATACTTGAGACTTTAGAACTTATACCTCAATGTGGGTGGCGCATTTACGTCGTAGATGTCTATGGGTTCCAGTAATCACTTAACATCAGGTGGCCTGTGAGCTCGTCCGCCCATCTAAGCAATAAAAAAAAACCAAAATGTTTCTTCTAGTTAGTAATCAGGATCGTCTTCAACATCTGACCTTTCCTTCCCAGATACAGCACCAGAGCTACACTATACGTTTATAGAGCATATTTTCTTCTAGTTAGTAATCAGGATCGTCTTCAACATCTGACCTTTCCTTCCCAGATACAGCACCAGAGCTACACTATACGTTTATAGAGCATATTTTCTTCTAGTTAGTAATCAGGATCGTCTTCAACATCTGACCTTTTCTTCCCAGATACAGCACCAGAACTACACTATACGTTTATAGAGCAAGCGTTACATCCTGGTCCGTCATTAGCACTGCACTGCGCTGCGTCAGGATCGCCGCCCCCAAGGTTCACATGGCTGCTTGACGGTCAACCTATTGAAGATCACAGCAACCCACAGAGGTTGGTGCTATTTTACTACATAGTTTTCATCTTTCTTCGACAACCATCATTTCTTAGCCATGGTTTCTCCAGGTGTAGTGACATTCCAAACCTGATAAGTTCATTACTCTTACTTTTGGATCTGGATCTGGATTTATTAGTTCGGTACAGTCATATCCTTCTATTTTCATTCAGCTATCAAATTTAATGATAATCTAAACAAAAATCCATTGTTTTCATACAAACAACATGTATGCAACATATTATAATATATTATGTATGCTGTACCAAAAAAAATGTATTACTATATTAATTATTACCATAGTGTAATATTAGTTATTTAATTTAAAGAAGAAATGTATAATATTAGAAGCAATGGAGGGTAAATTGGTGGCAATTTTCCATATTTTTTTTGTTATGGCCGCAAGCATGAAACTGTGAACTTTATTTATAAATAAAATTAATAAAACAAAAGTTGCGATAGAATTGGGATAAAAGTGCAAAATCATTCTATTTGCTATTAGGGAGTTTCTAAAATAGTACAAGGACCCCCCCCTGGTCTGTGGTGCGATGACTTCTGAACGGTAGCCGGCAAGGGGTGGATGAGGAGAGCTGAAGACCGGGCTCAGTGGTGTAGATTAGGAGAGGCCTATGTCTAGCAGTGGACGACTGAGGGCTAATGATGATGATGATGATGATAATAATAATAATAATACTAATAAACGTTCGTTTTTCACAGGAGCATAACACAGTTCGTGAATACTAATGGTGACGTAGTGACTTACTTGAATCTAACATCAGTGAGACCTGAAGACGGTGGAAGATACACGTGCAGAGCTCACAACACCAGAGGCTCTGTCGACCATTCAACTAGACTCAATGTGTACGGTAAGATTTCAGATGTTTATAATTTCAATATAGCAGGGTATTACCTAAGCAAATATCTTGGTTTTGTTCAAAGAGGTTATGCAATTAAAATGATTAGCTTAGTAAAAATTGAATTATAGAGTTCAGAATAAAAATAGACATCACCATGGAATTCATTAAATTTATTGATCTGTTTTTAGATTATTAGACTACGTTAATAATAATAATAAAACCAGTAGTAGACAAAAATTTACAGTTTATTGTTTTAAGAATAAAGTACTTCGATGAATTTTGTTTTTATTTACATATTTTTAATTGATTTTAGCGAAACGCTATTCGTAGGTAATGAAAAGAAAATTGAAGAATAAGCTTTGAAACGCTAAGATACGTCGGAGCTAATGTGGATAGGACGTTTGGTATATTCGTATCGACTGGTCCGATCATGCCCAGGCAAAATTCTGCGGCCGGTGTTTTTTTATTGCTTAGACGGGTGAATGAGCACTCGGCTTAACTGGGCAATTGGCGGTAAACCCATCCTTTAAGCCGGAATGCATTACTACTTCACAGTAGAAATAGTTTTAATTAATCGTCCGTATCAATTGTTTTAAATAAATACATTAACAGCCAACACACATGAATTTTCGTTACTAATGTTAAGGTAGCATCGGTCCTATCGTGACCATATACATGCATTTTAATTCTGTTGTTATACATTGTGACTTTGAACTAAGATCTCAAAATCAATGGCAGTATTTTATGCATTATCCATGTGATGTCCCAGAATCACCCATTACCAAGTAGATATCGCAAGCTTTATGTAAGCATCAAAGTTTTACAGATACAACAGCCATCGTATCTATCTAACATGCCGCAATACCGAACGGGATATATATAATAAATTGGGCATATTTCTGCAGGTCCCCCATCAATAAGGAGCATCGGCCCCGTCCGCGTGGTCGCAGGTGTGAACACGACCGTCTACTGCCCATATTCAGGATTCCCAATCAGGTTGATGGAGGTGCATTTTCTTAGTAAAAATATAAGTTTCCTTGAGTTTATTTATGTTCTAGTTTTCAAGTAGTTTTAAATAAATTAATAATATTCTAATACAATTATTTGTAATTTTAGAAATTTTCATTTTTTTAATTTACAATAAATGAGACAACTAACTTTTAATTAGATTTTTGTTCTTGTCTGTTGGATTACGCAACAGTAATTTTTCTTTTATTTAATTTTATTCACTTAGTCAAAACCATTAATGTAGGCAGCGTTTTGGAGTCTCAGAATAAAAACACAGATTGGTCCCTTAAAGTTTAGTCAATCCTAGTACTGCTTTAGACGAGGTTTTAATTTTCTAATTAGAAGAGTAAATTTCAGATAAGGTTCGAAATCTTTCTAGAAATTCAGAGATTATTAATTCTGAACTAAACTGTTTCAATTGGCATATATCTATATTCCCTTACAGTGAAATCCGTTGGCAACGAGGAGGAATGGATCTAACGTCCAGCAGTGGTCGAGCATTAACTGGTGCGTCTGGAGACCTGCTGCTCTGGCCGGCAGAACCAGCTGACGCAGCTGTATATTCCTGCCGAGTCACATCACCTTCTGGACAATACGCTCAGAAGGATATCCAAATATTTGTACGAAGTAAGGGCTTTTTAGTATTCCATGCAATTCTTAATTAAATAAAAATTAAATTTACCTTAGAATACGATTGTTACCTTTATAACAATGAACGCATGAGTATTTTTAGGGAACGACTAAAAAAGTTCGTAATTCCTTTTAATTCGATTTAAATTTTCCCATTATTGTTCGTTTAAGTATATTTTTTGGATGATCTAACAGACCTTCTGTTGTGATATGGTAACGGTGGTCACCGAGACCGAAGTCTCAATGGTCAACCTTTAAGCCACATTGTATGACTGCTTTCTGGTTTCTCCGCATGCTGGCTAATAATAAGCCCCACTACCAACAACTATTTAAGTTTATAAATATTTGTGAATTTGACTCTTGTTGCATAATGCTGTCCTTCATTAGAAATAAGTTTGGGAAAGGAAAAACTATTACGATTGGTTAGATTGTTTTCAAAATAAGATAATTACTGTCATGTATGTGCAAACAATTCTTTGTAATTATTATATTAAACTAATAGTAGTAAATTCGCTCTGGTGAATACACAAAATCTTACATAAAAAAAGTCGTTTATGATTATATATTTTTATTGCTTTGATGTGTGGACGAGCTCACAGCCCATCTGGTTTTAAGTGGTTACTAAAGCCCATAGACAACGTAGTCTACAACGTAAATGCGCCACTCACCTTAAGTATAAGTTCTAAGGTCTCAGTATAATTACAACGACTGTCCCACCCTGCAAACCGAAACGCATTACTGCTTCACGGCAGAAATAGGAGGGGTAGTGGTACCTACCCGTGCGGACACACAAGAGGTCTTACCACCAATCATGATCAAATATTGAGTCCGCATTTATTTAAATTAATTCTCTCCACGATATCATTGATTTGGTTAGAGTTCAGCATAACTACACTGAAGTTACGCAATCAATAAGCGTTTCAAAGTTTCCTAATGCATCTTGAAGTAAAACAAAAATTATTTCAGATCCACCAAAAATAGCGGGATTCAACTTTCCAACGGATTTAGTAGAAGGCAGTTCTATACAAGTGTTATGCGGTATAACTTCCGGAGACAAGCCCGTTTACTTCGCTTGGCTGAAAGATGGACAACACATACCGCCTAGCTTGCAGGTCTATAGATATAATTGCATTTTGTATTCTATAATACTATGTAACTTTTGGGACTAGGCTATACTAGTGATTGGTTATCCATTTGTTGAAATCGGTATTTTGATAACAGCTCTTGTGTAGATACTATCTAGAAGACACGCGTACCGGCGTATGTTGAACTAAGCTCAGTTTTAGTCTTAAAGGCAAATGTCATTATCAACCTCAGTTTTTAGCACTAAAATAACCAAGCACAGCCGTTTTAAAAGGTTATTTCAAAAAATAATTAAAAAAAAGCGTGGGCTGCTTTTCAGGATATTATCAAAATAACCCTTCTATTCATATCTGTGCATAAAATGTTTATAACTACTGATACCATGCACCCCACGCTTTTTTTACAATAAAATCATTTTCTATTTCATAGTTGGATTTTCCATAACAGCGTATTTTGTTAGTATTTTTAAACTATTATTTATTTTTCATTTTTTAGTCGAATTTAAATTTTTTCATTATTTTTTTTAAATATTTTTTTTATTATTTAGTCATCGGTTCTTAATAATAATACAAAATTTCGAGTTAATCCAACGTTTTGAAGGGGGTCAAAATCATATTCCGTTACATACATACATCTGAAGCTAATAAAAGCGTATTAAAATTATTTAGTTTAATTTTTTTTTTTTCTAAACTTCAACCTCGTTTTGTAGGTTCAAGAGAAATCTCTAGACGAGTTTAGCTTTTTGATTTTCTCCCATGTCACGTCGAAGCACAGTGGTGATTATACCTGTGTCGCCAGCAACACGGCTGCCGAAGTCAACCACACGGCGAGACTCGCTGTTAAAGGTAAAGATATGGTATTTTGAGTGAGTTAAATAAAACATTCAATCGTAGATGAATTTGATAAAGCATTTTAAGAAAGAAACAACGAGAAAATTGACTAATACAATTAAGGTTAGTTAAAACGATAATAAATAAGAAAGGAAGAAAATGTTACAACATTATTATGATTGTATGTGTATTTATAGTTTTTAAATTGCTTGATGAGCTGATTAGGAAATAATTAAGGCATATATATAATCGATCAGCTGTTCTTGTGGAAACACTGTATCAGTCACCATAATTATATAGTCAAGCCTTAATAGTTTTTATGACAATTTCATTTAAATAATATAATATCAATAACATAAAAAGATTTGATAAAAATATATGAAATAAAACTCAACGTCATGCAAAACAGATATAAGTCACGAAAAGGGTTTATACACAACAAAACAGAGTCATTTCAGAGCGAATAGAATTTCTAGACTAATGCTTAAAATGTTTTGTGTCTCATTTAGAATTTGTAACCAACAAATAAATATTTAGTGACTTGTAGCTTAATCTTTCGAATATTCGTTTTCAGTTGCACCATCTTGGGTATACGAGCCTCAAGATGTCTCCGCGCTATTGGGCACCCAGATACTAATAAACTGTGCCACGAAAGGCTATCCGGAGCCGAGGGTTACCTGGTTGAAAGGCCACGGTAGGAATGCCGTAGATTTGCTGCTTCCAGAGATATTTTTGCCAGCTTCCAGAGATCTTTTTTGCCATGTACCATCCGGCTTTGGAATGAGCTCCCCTCCACGGTGTTTTCCGCGCGCTATGACATGTCCTTCTTCAAATGAGGCTTGTGGAGAGTACTTAGCGGTAGGCAGGGCCTGGCTCTGCTCCTGGCATTGCTGAAGTCCATGGGCCACGGTAGCTACTTACCATCAGGTGGGCCGTATGCTCATCTGCCTACAAGAACAATAAAAAAAAGATTACTAGATTATTATACTATTACTAGATTTATTTAAGTGAATTTAATATCTATAAATCTAATATACAGACGCCAGAATTTCAAATTACTAAACTATCTAAATATCTATAGAGTGATTTGACCATAAGTAACAAAAATTAAGGATATTTAGTGAAGAAAATCTGAAATAATGTAAAATATTTTAAATTATATTCTGTTGACGCTAAATTAACCATTTTTGAATATTAGTTTCCACAACACGGAATAGAGTTAGGCAAGTAGCATTATATAAATATATTGAAAAATAAAGAATCCTATAGCGATGATATAAATTTTAAAAGTGTATTGGTTGTCTTCCAAGAATGTTTCCGGTGTACAAAAGCCTTTTTTTTCGGGCCGGGGGCCGAACCTCCTCCGAGGACCCCGCGCCTGGGGGGCACGCGGAGTATGTGGGACTTGACGGTCTGCAAGTGTTGGGAGCAGACTGCGGGCTCAAGGAATTTAGGGTCCCACCCACCAAACGACTGACTCCCCTTGCACTCTCTCACCCGACGTCCGATCTCAGCCCGGGGTCAGAACCCAGACAGAGTAGGGGGGTTCCCGCGGTCAACACTACAACCAGACTCGCGGCGCCACCCCTAGGACCCGACGTACAATACTTAACTACCTTTGGGCTATTTATTAAAACTAGTGGTCCCGCAGAAGTCAAAATTCGACTTTAATCAATTGAAATGTTATGTTTGAGCATTATTATGGTTCTATTGTCAAATACTATTGTATTTATATAATATAATAACAGATTTCGTCAAAACTAAATAATAATAAAGACAACAACATTCATCTATTCTCAATTTGACCACAGACTTTAAGCACTAACAAAAGTTTGACAATGGACAATAAACAAAGAGTATATTTATATATATGTGTTGTGTCAAATACATGGTAGTGTGTAATGTTTTCTTTATTGATTTAATATATCTTTTGTATAAATATATCTTTTGTATATTTTTAAAAAAAATTAGCATTGTGAACTTCTTCTCTATATTCTCGATAAGTGTGGAAAATTTCAAAGGGATACAAAGTTCTTCACGTATTAATATAAGTATATATAGGTAGATAGCGTTTTCGTGTATTTTTCCATTTTCACGGGAACTATATTTTTTTTATTTTTTTTATTGCCCTTGTAGGCAGACGAGCATGCGGCCCACCTGATGGTGAGTGGTTACCGTCGCCCATGGACTTCAGCAATGCTAGGGGCAGAGACAAGCCGCTGCCTACCTAATAAAACGGAATTTTGTTTTTCAGGGACCGGAGCGACAGATTTTCGTCCAGTCTCCAGTCTCGATCTTCAGTTCGCGGTTTTGTTCAACGGGTCCCTGGGCATCGCCGCGGCCGCGCACCACCACGAGGGACAGTACATGTGCTCCTCCACTAACGGCATCGGAAGGGGCCTCAGCAAAATTATCACGATTTCAATTAACGGTAATCTTGATTTAATGAAAACACGAATTAATGCCATTAATAAAAATCAGACCCGCAAAATTTTAATTTGCGTAATTACTGGTGGTAGGACGTCTTGTGAGTATGCACGGGTAGGTACCACCGCCCTGCCTTTTTCTGCCGTATAGCAGTAATGCGTTTCGGTTTGAAGGGCGGGGCAGCTGTTGTAACTATACTGAGAACTTAGAACTCATATCTCAAGGTGGGTGGTGACATTTATGTTGTATATGTATATGGGCTCCGGTAACTCTGTGAATTTACTAATGGCCATAATAATAGTTCATTCTTAGAATTTTATGTTCTGAATTATAATACGATACCCAATTTAATGATAAAAGTATCAGAGGTGAACAAACAATTTACTATATGATAATTTTATATCACATTCACAAATATAGTCCGAGCTTACTAGTGTCAGTAAAAAAATTAATTTAGCGTTACTTATGTCAAGTCGAACCAATCACAATGCATGGTTATCATATCTGGATAAACAATTTAAAATCTATATATGTTTAATTTGACCCCAAATGACATCACACGTAATGAAGTTGGATTAAAAAAAAACATGTGAGCTCTGTTCCTTACTATCCTTTGCACGATCGCCGTGTTTATCTAATTACTTTTCAGAGCCTGCTCATTTTGAGTTTTCCTCACGTAACATGACGGTGAAACGTACAACACAGACAACTCTACATTGCGACGCAAGAGGCGACTCTCCTATACAGCTGCAATGGACGCACAACATGAAAAGAGTGGACCTTACTACTTACCGGTAGGTATTTGTCTCCAAGAGCTGGGTGAACTACTGCCTGACACTTTGACCCTCGGGATATTTCGGGTTATGATGGTAGATATAGTACTAATTTGAAGATACATAGAAGTCGTCGTGGCCTAAATGATAAATTAAGGCGTCCGGTGCATTCGTGTTGAGCGATGTACCGGTGTTCGAATACTGCAGACGGGTACCAGTTTTTCTAATGAAATACGTACTCAACCAATCTTCACGATTGATTTCCACGGTGAAGGAATAACACTGTGTAATAAACATCAAGCCCGCAAAATTAAAATTTGCGTAATTACTGGTGGTAGGACCTCTTGTGAGTTCGCGCGGGTAGGTAACACCACCCTGCCTATTTCTGCCATGAAGCAGTAATGCGTTTCGGTTTGAAGGATGGGGCAGCCGTTGTAACTATACTGAGACCTTAGAACTTATATCTCAAGGTGGGTGGCGCATTTACGTTGTAGATGTCTATGGGTTCCAGTTAACACCAGGTGGGCTGTGAGCTCGACAACCCATCTAAGCAATAAAAAAAAAAGTAAAATAAACTACTTTCACTCATGATTCTCATATCTAGGAGAATAAATCTTTTATTTCAGGGTATCCGTATCAGAAAAGAGATCAGAAAGCGGTGTCAGTTCACAGCTTACAATAGCTCACGCTGAACGTCATGATTCAGGAGTATACAGATGTCGAGCTGAGAACGCTTATGGGAGAGATGAACTATTGATATACTTGGCTGTTCAAGGTATGGGGAAATTTGGTTTGATTGACTGTTTTAAAATAATTACGGATATCTTTTAAATAACTCAATGGTATTACAAGAAAAAGCATTTAACATCCACATATTTGCATCGATGAATGAATGCTTTACATAAAATTTCCAAAAATGAACAGATAATTGAAACTAATTCAGTTATAATATTAAACGGGTCTTCGCTTTTAAATCCGATAGTGATGTTGAGAGTTAAAAAGCTATTAAATTGTAGGATCTCTGTAAGTTGTTTCAACACAATATATGAGTTCACAAAGAATGTAAGACGTAAATATAATATTAAATCTACACAGAACTTCCCGAGGCTCCACTGGGTTTGCACGTAGCCAAAAGATCAGGTCGTGGAGCCACCCTAGCCTGGCGTCGCGGCTACGACGGTAACGCTAAGCTCCGGACCTATCGACTCCAATACCGGGTGGTTGGTGAGAACACGCGCGCGGACAACACTGACTGGATCGATGCTCCCGCTCGGGATATTCCCTTGGATAAAGTTGTTGAAAGGTAATCAAGTAGCTTGAATAATAAAGCAATATATTTTTTTATTACTTAAATGGCTGAAGCAGTTCGCAGCCCACCTGGTGTAATACGCTCACCGGTGCAAATAAGCATCACAACGTAAAAGCTGCTGCTTACTTTAAGACATGAGGTCAAAATATCTATTGGATAACAGTTACCCACCCTTCAATCTGGAACACATGTTTTTTTCGCTGCAGTAATAAATTGGATGGAGGTACTGAGGTAGGTACTGTATATGTATATTGTAAACTTGTACACGCAGCCATACCCACAGTAAAGGTGTCAGTTGGTGATCTATACTAATATATAAATCTACATCTATACTAATATATAAATCTACAGTGGTTTTTACGGATGTTCCGTTATAACTACTGAACCATGCATCCGATTGACTTGAAACTATCCTTGTAGAAAATACATGTACTTAATGGATAGGCTAATATTTATAATTGAGTGTTGCACTCCCTAATAATAATGACTATAAATAATAATGTTAATTTTAAATGCGCAGCCAAGCGGGCGAGTACGGCTAGTTGCAGTATATAGGTATTTATAATACTAAGAAATAACCGCTACCCGTTCTCCGGTGAATCTATAAGTCTCGAAGTAGTCAATAATGTTTTACATTAATTTTTATTTTAAATTAAATTCATTTTTGCTCAATATTATTTGTATTTAATCATCGTTCGAATTATTCAAGAATTATCCGCTACAGATCAGATTGATTTATCGTTATACGAATTTAAAAGAAAAGATCAAAGGCTTTCACCAATTTTTAAAACTCTTATCGTGTCAGTCGACTCCACAGGAGGTTTTTCATTCTCGATATCCCAAGACGTACCAGTTTTAGCGTTTTTGAATATTTCCACAGCACCTTTCCCTACATTGTCGGGAGATTGTATAGTTACATATTGATATTCTTTTGCAAGAGCTGGCGCGTCTTCACTATTCACCTTGATATTATTTAAACCCAGTGTTGTATTTGTTGCTCCCGGACATATAGTTAGTACTCTCACACCGCTCTTTTTGTAGTTGTATTCGTGCCCTAAAGATCGTGAGAATCCCATAATTGCAAATTTCGTTCCTCTGTATGTCGGGAAGAAAGGATCAATGTAATGCACTGCAGTTGACGCTATGTTAATTATAGTACCGCCTTTTCCGTTTAGTTTGTCTTTTCTCATATTTTCCATGAATTTAAGAGAAAATTCAATAGTAGCTACAGCGTTTGTCAACAAGAGTTTCCTTGGTTTATTTTCTTCAATTATACCTGCATTGTTAACTAGTACATCGACGTATTTGTATTTCAAAGAAATCATTTTCGAGACTCTCTCCAAGTCTTTAGTAATATCGCATTCAATAAACTCGGCTGTGTTATTGCCGTACTTACAATTTAACTCTTTCGCAGCTTTTATACCATTTTGCACATTTATGTCAAGTATAATTATGACTTCTGCACCATTTTTCAAAAAGTTATCAGCTATAGCATAACCGATACCTCGTGCTGCTCCCGTAACAACTACAACCTTACCTTCGATTTTTTTTTCATCTTTTATATCACCCAGAGCACTTACAATATTTATTGCAAAGCAAGACACGAAAAATGTTTTTATCAAACTAAGTGTCATGTTGCTTGGCGGTCATGTACCACTTTTAACTCGTAGTAACTAAATGATACGAATTTTATTTAATTAACCCACCATCACAGTATTGTAAATATGTACATTATTAAAATTTATGATGTTTATTTTACTGAAAACTGCGACAAGTGAAATAAATTATTGCCTACTGTTTGTTCTTTGAAATAAAATAATTTTTGAAATAATGTATTTCTGAAATACTATTTCAAAATTTAGTTTTAATAGAACATGAAGCTTTGAAGTATTGTTTTTTTTATTTCTGTTAAATGTAAAATGTAAACATAAAAAGAAATCACACAACACAAAACAAAGACATTTCCATATGAGACTGCGGCAATGTAACTAGTCTGGCCATAAATACTGTTACATAAAAACTATTCTTTTTTTCAACTTTTTAATTACTTTGAATTTGGAACACGTATATTATTTTAAAAACTTCTTTCGCTTTTGCGCCATTTCATATATTTTTTCGTGTTCATTATCAAATTACAATATGGAATGGGGTGTTAAAGAAAATAGAATTGCAGTGATCGCCTCGCACAAAGTGGGTATGGAGCCGTCAGTCATATTCGGGATACAAAAGCTTGGTATCAGCCGTATGTTCGTACATCGTACTATCAACAGATACAAAAACACTTCGTCTATTTATCGAAGACCAGAAAAGATCGGGGCGGCCGCGTGCTGTTAGAACTACAAAGGCCGTTAATGCTGTTAAAGCCAGAATTCGTCGAAACTCCATTAGGTAGCAAAAAACCTTATCCCGAGAAATGAAAATTCCCGTTAGGACTCTGTCGCGTATTATAAAATAAAACCTGAAGCTTGGTTCTTATCGTCGATATACAGGACATGCCCTAAATTAATCTTTACAATTAAAGAGACTGGATCGATCACAATGCCTTCTGTCGCGGTACGCAGGTGAAAGGCACATAAATATTCTCATTACCGATGAAAAAATTTTCACGATTGAAGAACACTACAAACTACACTATAAACTAAATGATAAAGTGTACGCTCATAGTTGTTGCTCGAGTAGTTGGAAATGTACAACTTGGCCATCATCCTGCGTCAGCGATAGTTTGGTGGGACGTGTCTTATCAAGGAGTCACAAAACTACATTTTTGTGAAAAATGAGTGAAAACTTCAGCTAAAGTGTATCAAAATACAGTCTTGAATCATGTTGTGAAATCTCTCAGCAATACACTTTTTAAAATATATCGTGGACTGTCCAGCAGAACTCTGCATCTGGTCACAAGGCACGAACTACCCAAGCCTGGCTTGAAACTAACGTTCCGGACTTTATAAGAGGTGAAGACTGGTCCTCATCTAGGCCAGACCTAAACCTTTTAAATTTAAAAGATAGTCAGTTTTAGAGGACATGGCCTGCTCTAAGCGACACAGCGGCATTGAGTCTCTAAAAAAATCTTTAGAGCAAGCAGTAGCGAAACTTCCCTTGGAAACAACAAATGTTCACGATTGACTTCTACGGTGAAGGACATCGTGTAATAAAATAAAAATCAAACCCGCAAAATTATAATTTGCGTAATTACTGGTGGTAGGACCTCTTGAGAGTCCGCGCGGGTAGGTACTACTACTACTCTGCCTATTTTTGCCGTGAAGCGGTGATTAATGCATTTCGGTTTGAAGGGTGGGGCAGCCATACTTGAGACCTCAGAACTTATATATCAAGGCGGGTGGCGCATTTACGTCGTAGATGTCTGTGGGCTCCAGTAACCATTTAACACCAGGTGGGCTGTGAGCTCGTCCACCCATTTAAGCATTCAAAAAAATCATGACCAAATAGATTAAGGGCCTATATAAAAGCCAAAGGTGGCCATTTCGAAAAAAAAAAATTATTTATTTTTTGCTGAGACTTTAATAAATATGTAGGTATAAATTTTAATAATATTACACTACTACGTAACAAAAATGCATTTTCATTTGTAACAGAACTTATAGCTGGACTAGGTATTGGTGTAATTTTTTGGTTTGGTTTGGTTTGGATAACCTTTATTGGTTAACACGAAGTAATTGTCTTTTACATTAATTTTGGTTTGAAATTAAATTCATTTTTGCTAAATGTTATTTGTATTTAATCATCGTTCGAATTATTCAAGAATTATGCGTAAAACAGATCAAACTAATTTATCGTGATACAAATTTAAATATCAAGATCACAGGCTTTCACCAATTTTTAAAAGTCTTATAGTATCAGTCGACTCAACAGGAGGTTTTTCATTTTCGACATCCCAAGACGTACCAGTTTTAGCGTTTTTGAATATTTCTACAGCTCCTTTCCCTACATTATCGGGAGATTGTATAATTTGATATTGATATTCTTTAGCAAGAGCTGCTGCGTCTTCACTATTTACATTGGAATTATCTAACCCCAGTGTTGTATTTGTTTCTCCGGGACATATTGTTAGTACTCTCACACCGTTCTTTTTGTAGTTGTATTCATGTCCTAGAGATCGTGAGAATCCCATGATGGCAAATTTCGTTCCTCTGTATGTAGGAAAGAAAGGATCAATGTAATGCACTACTGTCGATGCTATGTTGATTATAGTACCGCCTTTTCCACTTAGTTTGTCTTTTCTCATATTTTCCATGAACTTGAGAGAAAATTCAATAGTAGCTACTGCGTTTGTCAACAGGAGTTTCCTTGGCTTAATTTCTTTAAATATTCCTGCATTGTTAACTAGTACATCCACGTATTTGTATTTCTTATAAATAATTTTCGAAATCCTTTCCAAATCTTTAGTGATATCGCATTCAATAAACTCAGCTTTATTCTTTCCGTACTTACAATTTAACTCTTTCGCAGCTTGTATACCTTTTGGCACATTTATGTCCAGTATAATTATGACTTTTGCACCGTTTTTCAAAAAGTTATCAGCTATAGCATAACCGATACCTTGTGCTGCTCCCGTAATGACTACGACCTTACCTTCAATTTCGTTTTCTTTTTTTAGGTCACTCAGAGCACTTACAATATTTATAACAAAGCAAGATACGAAAAATGTTTTTATCAAATTAAGTGTCATGTCGCTTGGCGGTCATGTATCTCTGTTGACTCGTAGTAACTAAATGATACGAATTTTATTTAATTAACCCACCATTACAGTGTTTTAAATATGAACATTAAAATTAATGTTATTTATTTTACTGTTAGCTGCGACAAGAGAAATAAATTATTGCTTTGTGTTTGTTCTTTAAAATACACATATGTCTGGCCATAAACACTGTTACAATAAAAAATAAAAAAAAATCTATTGCAAATAACATTTATTACTTTTACGGTGTGTTAGTTTAATACATAAATAATTTAAAGTATAAAAAGCTTATTCGAAGTGGTCTCCATTGGCTGCAATACAGTCCTTTAAACGTTGAAGCCAGTTATCAATAGAAGCACGCACTCTTTCCATGGGAAATTTTTTAACTGCCAATCGTACGTACGGATTGCTTTAGGGACTCCAAATTATCATGGCGTTTAGAGCAAGCCGTACTCTCTAAAACTGACCATAAATCATAATCCAGTGAATAAAGATCGGGACTAGACGACGGCCAGTCTTTAGCTCTGATGAAGTCCGAAACGTTCGTTTCCAACCAAGACTGCGTAGACCAAGCTTTATGACCTGGCGCCGAGTCTTGCTGGAAAGGCCATTCTTGATTATTGAACACGGTGTTGTTAAGGGGCTTCACTACCTTTTCAAGAATGATATCTTGATACACTTGTGCCGATGTTTTGATACCTTTTTCATAAAAGTATGGCTCAGTCACTCCTTCATAGCTAATATCCCACCAAACCATCACTGAAGTCGGATAGTGCCCACGTAGCACTCTGTCGACTAATTGAGAAGTTTCCTTAGAGCTTTGAGCATAAATACGTTCATTTTGTTCGTTAAAATGTTGCTCAACTGTAAAAAATTTCTCATCCGTAAACAAATCTTTTCTATGACCTCCCTTTGCGTACCGCTTCAGTAGTTGTTTCGATTTTACCACCCTAAGTATTCTCTTCTAAATTACACAACTCTACAAAAAAAAAAAATCGTTCTCTGTCCTAACGCTTATACTAGGTTTTGCGATTAATTATTCACAAAAACGAAAATAAAATACCTTTTTTTGGTATAAAGTTTGCTTTTGTGAGAGTTATAGTAATAATACTCATTTTTTAATTTTTTTATAAATTTTAATTAATTTTAATACTTTCAAAAAAACCGCGCTATGAGAGTGGAGTGCTTACGTTTACATAGTGCCACTAGATGGCACTCGAGTCATAAGCAACGATCAGGCGTTTTGTACAAGTCCAGAAAAACTTAAAATGTCACGAAAGTGGAAATACGATGCTGATGCATTTTTTTTCATACGTGGTCAATTTATTCAAAAGCAAACTGTTTCATGCCATGTATTTTTTTCGTCTAATTACGATCTAAAATACCGAAATTTTATGCTTTGCAATCAAAGTCAAATTTGGTGTTGACTCATGCTATCAGTTAAGAAATGACCAGTACGACTCTTATAGGCTGCAAGTCCTAAGTCATCTTTTAAAATATGCGACATCGTTCTAGGTGCTATCTTCATCTCCCGAGATAAAATCTTTTGCTTTCGGACAGGATTTCTTCGAATTCTTTCCCTTACTGCTTTGACCACCTTTTTCGTACGAACACTACGTGGACGGCCAGATCTTTTTCTGTCACAAACAGAGGAGGTCTCATTGCACCTATTAATAGCCCGGTACACAAACATTTTACTAATACCAAGCGTATGGAGAGTTTTAAAAATTGCATTTGGCTCCATACCTACTTTGTGTAATGCAATCACAGCGATTCGGTTCTCTATATCACCCCACTCCATTTTAATATCGCAAAATATTGTACAATGTATTGGCGCCAAAATGAGAAAACTCAATGAGCAATCATATAAAAATGACAGATTCCAAATTCAAATGTAATATTTTGTTTATTTTTAATTGTAACAGTATTTATGGCCAGACTATGTAAAACAATGTAAAAACAACGTATTTCAGCATTTAATTTTAATAAAACAACAACAACAACTCAAACAGCGGGGCCTGTCCTTCTTGTGGCTGCGCGTAGATCACGGGGGTTATCCCCGAGTCTACGCGTGCCTGTACAGGTCCCACACCAGTGATACAGGTTCAGCTCTGATAGAGCATGTGCAAGAGGGGACTAGCCGCGTGACTGAGCAGTACCCATCTGCGGAGGTGGTGGTTCTTGGAGACTTTGACGCTCACCACCAAGAGTGGTTGGGGTCCAGAACCACTGACCTCCTGGGTCGGGCTGCCTACGATTTTTTTATTTTATGGTTGCTCGTATTGGTCGCTCCCCAAAGCTGCAGAAGAAAATTTTTGCAGGTCTAGTCTCCCACCACTGCGCAAGTCCGATGAAAGTCTGGCCCATAGTGCGAAAGAGAAGGCTGACCTTCTGGTCAATCTCTTCGCCGCGAACTCGACTGTGGACGACGGGGGTGCCACATCACCGAACACCCCCCGGTGTGATAGCTCCATGTCGGAGATCTGCTTCATACAGTGTGCGGGCAGGCGGGAGCTCTGACTCCTGGACGTCTATCGAGTGGGCCAGGCTGCATCCTCGCAGTGGTTCTGAAACCGTGCGCCCTTGAGCTGACGCCTGCGCTAACGCGTTTGTATCGCCTCTTTTATTGCACCAACAGGGTTCCGTCTTCATGGAAGACCGCCCACGTCCACCCTATCCCCAAGAAGGTTGACTAGTCGCACCCATCGAGCTATAGTTTTATCGCGATAACTTCCTTGCTTTCCAAGGTGATGGAGCGAATAATAAATATACAACTCCTGAAGTATCTTGAGGATTGCCAGCTGATCAGTGACCAACAGTACGGTTTCCATGATGGTGGCTTAGCTGGCGATCTTCTTGTATACCTTACTCATAGGTGGGCTAAAGCCTTGGAGAGCAAGGGTGAGGCTCTTGCTGTGAGCCTTGACATCGCGCAGGCCTTCGACAGGGTCTGGCATAAGGCACTTCTGTCGAAGCTACCATCTTACGGAATCCCCGAGGGTCTCTGCAAGTGGACCGCTAGCTTTTTGGATAGGCGGAGCATCACGGTCGTTTTAGACGGTGACTGCTCTGATACCATGACCATTAACGCTGGCGTTCCATGAGGTTCGGTGCTTTCCCCCAGGCTTTTCATCCTGTATATCAATGAAGTGCTTCGTATTGACGGCATGCATTGCTATACGGATGGCTGCACGGGGGATGCACGATATATCGACCATCATAGTCTCTCTCGGAGCGTGGTGCAAGAGAGACGATCAAAACTTGTGTCTGAAATGGAGAACTCTCTGGGGCGAGTCTCCAAATGGGGTGAATTGAACTTGGTTCAATTCAACCCGTTAAAGACACAAGTTTGCGCGTTCACTGATAAGAAGGACACCTTTATCATGGCGTCGCAATTCCAAGGAGTATTCCTGCAACTTTCCGAGAGTATTGGGATACTAGGGGTCGACATTTCGAGCGATGTCCAATTTCGGAGTCATTTGGAAGGCAAAGCCAAGTTGGCATCCAAAATGCTGGGAGTCCTTAACAGAGCGAAGCGGTATTTCATGCCTGGATAAAGACGTTTGCTTTATAAAACACAAGTCCAGCCTCGCGTGGAGTACTGCTCACATCTCTGGGCCGAGGCTACCAAATACCAGCTTCTTCCATTGGACTCCATACAGAAGAGGGCCGTTCGGATTGTCGATAATCCCATTCTCACAGATCGCTTGGAACCTCTGGGTCTGCAGACGGATTTCGTTTCCCTCTGTATTTTGCACCGCATGTTCCATGGGGAGTACTTTGAAATCGTCGTGACCTAACGGATAAGACGTCCGGTAAATTAGTGTTGAGCGATACACCGGTGATCGAATCTCAGGCGAGTACCAATTTTTCTAATGAAATACGTACTCAACAAAGGTTCACGATTGAATTCCACGGTGAAGGAATAGCATCGTGTAATAAAAATCAAACCCGCAAAATTATAATTTATGTAAGTACTGATGGTAGGACCTCTTGAAAGTCCCCGCGGGTGGGTACCACCACTCTGCCTATTTGTGCCGTGAAGCAGTAATGCGTTTCGGTTTGAAGGATGGGGCAGCCGTTGTAACTATACTTGAGACCTTAGAACTTATATCTCAAGGTGGGTGGTGCATTTACGTTGTGGATGTTTATGGGCTCCAGTAACCACTTAACACCAGGTGGGCTGTGAGCTCGTTTACCCATCTAAGCAACAAAAAATAAATAAAAATTATTCGAGATGATACCATCATCTCGTTTTTACCATCGCATCGCCCGCCACCGGAGTAGAGTTCCTCCATACTACGTGGAGTCATTACGGTCATCTGCAGTGCGTTTCCAAAGGTCTTTTTTGCCACGTACCATCCGGCTATGGAATGGGCTCCCCTCCACGGTGTTTCCCGAGCGCTATGACATGTACTTCTTCAAACGAAGCTTGTGGAGAGTATTAAAGGATAGGCAACGGCTTGGCTCTGCCCCTGGCATTGCTGAAGTCAATGGGTGACGGTAACCACTCACTATCAGGTGGGCCGTATGCTCGTCTGCCTACAAGGGCAATAAAAAGAAAAAAAAGAAATCGTAGGCAGCCCGACCCAGGAGGTCAGTGGTTCTGGACCCCAACCACTGTTGGTGGTGAGCGTTAAAGTCTCCAAGAACTACCACCTCCTATGCTCATCTGCCTACAAGGGCAATAAAAAATTATAATAATAATAATAGAACGTAAAATTTAGATATTTTTTTTTTTCAATTTCTGAAATATGTATTAAATAAAAAGAAAACACACAACATAAAAGAAACACATTTCCCTATGACACTGTGGCATTATACAGGTTTACTAAGAAAACAATGCTACTTTTTCTCCGATGAATTATACCTTTATTGGTTAAGACGAAGTAATTGTTTTTTTAATTAATTTTTGTTTGAAATTAAATTCATTTTTGCTAAATATTATTTAATATTGTATTTAATCATCGTTCGAATTATTCAAGAATTATGCCCAAAACAGATCAAACTGATTTATCGTTATACAAATTTAAAATAAAATATCAAAGGCTTTCACCAATTTTTAAAACTCTTATCGTGTCAGTCGACTCAACAGGAGGTTTTTCATTCGCGACATCCCAAGACGTACCAGTTTTAGCATTTTTGAATATTTCCACAGCACCTTTCCCTACATTGTCGGGAGATTGTATAATTTGATATTGATATTCCTTAGCAAGAGCTGCCGCATCTTTACTATTCATTTTGGGATTATCTGAACCCAGTGTTGGACAACCAACGAGGCTCTGACGACCGAGACATGGCGGTATAACCATACGCCCAGTGCGCTGGAAGGGGTATTCATCACCCAGTTGGCCTAAATAACCACTAAATGCATGAGAGGAGAGAAAACTCTGACACAAATCAAGTGTGGCGGTACGCTTCGAGGCAGCAGCCCTGCCAACAGCCTAGGGCACTATGGGCTAATAACCTGTATGCCTGAAACTTTTATATTACTGAAACTCGAATCAAAACAAACCGGACTGATAAAACACCAACAACTTTTGGCATGAAACAACGGACAACGATTGGTAGCTGGAATGTGAGAACCTTGAAAGAAGAAAGCCGCCTACAGCAGTTAACAAAAGTTATGCGCAGCTACAAACTTGAGATTCTTGGCATTTCAGAAACTAGATGGAAGGGTTTTGGAGAACACCAAGAAGATGATATGACTTTCATTTATTCAGGCAAAGATATCACTGATAACCATGAATCAGGCGTAGGTATTTTAATGACCACCAAAGCTAAGAGCAGTCTGCTCGACTGGCATCCTGTTTCGGACCGAATAATAATGGCGCGTTTTTACTCAAGAGTGCGGAACATCTCAGTCATACAATGCTATGCGCCTACAAATGCAGCGAGTACAGCCACAAAAGCAAAGTTCTACAGTCACTTGCAATCGACTCTGCAGAAGATAAAGCGCCAAGATATTGTTATTTGCATGGGAGACTTCAACGCCCAACTGGGATCAGACAACACGAACATTGAGCCTTGGCTAGGCAGACACGCGATGGGACGGAGATCTGAAAACGGTGATATGCTCATAGATCTCTGCTGTCAAAATGACCTCATAGTGGGGGGATCTATTTTCCCTCATAAGAGTTGTCACAAAGTTACATGGGTTTCACCTGACCGTATCACAGAGAACCAGATCGATCATGTGTTGATAAGCCGCAAGTGGAGAAGATCCCTTCTAGACGTTCGCAATAAAAGGGGTGCGGACATAAACAGCGACCACCACCTGGTTGTGGCAAAGATAAAACTAAAAGTAGCGAAAATCCAGCGGACTGCCAAAACAGCAAGTAGGAACTTTGATACAGAGAAGCTTCGGAATCCAGCCACAAAACAAAATTTCCAAGACGACCTCCGTAATCGTACTGTTAACATTAGCTATGAAGAAGGGACTATCGAAGATCATTGGGAGTCTGTTAGAGGCGCATTCCGTGAAAGCTGCCAGTCTGTGCTTGGTTACAAATGCACGCCTAAAAAGAAATGGATCTCAGGAACCACTTGGGACATGATCCAGGCAAGGCAGCAAAAGAAAGAGCAGATCAACTCTGCACAAACTCTGGAAGCCAAAGAAGAACTAGCTTATGAGTACTACATTTGTGAGTCAAAGATCAAACTCAACCTAAAGAAAGACAAACGTGCTTGGACCGAAGCTATAGCACAGAAAGCAGAGCTGGCGGCATATTCTGGAAACATGCCAGAGTTACATAAATCAGCAAAAATTCTCTGCAATAAACCAATCGCTGATAAGCCACTGAGGGATGACGCCGGAAATCTACTAGTTACCTTAGAGCAACAACTGGTTGGATGGCGTGAGCACTTTGCTAAGGTCTTCGAAGCTCGGCCCACGGTGACTATCGTTGGACACGAGCCTTCTCAGAAACTACTCGATATTGAAGTGGGCCCCCCAGTCGTAACCGAGATTAAAAAGGCAATCACATCTCTAAAATCTGGCAAGGCTCCCGGTGGCGATGGCATTACGGCTGAAGTACTGAAGGCGGATGTTAATCTCACTACCCAGATTCTACACCCGCTACTATCACGTATTTGGGAGCAGGAATACATACCAGCATCGTGGAAGGAAAGCGTTATCGTGAAACTACCAAAAAAGGGTGACCTTTCCTCGTGTGGCAACTGGAGGGGTATAAGCCTGCTACCAATATGTTCAAAAGTTCTCGCGAAAATTTTGCTGATGAGGATGGCCAAAGTGGTTGACAGTGAGCTCAGAGAAGAACAGGCAGGGTTTAGGCCAGGACGTTCATGCTCGGACCAAATAAACCTTTTACGAATGATCCTAGAACAATGTCAGGAGATGCAGTGTGAAGTTTTCACATTGTTTATCGACTTCGAAAAGGCCTTTGACAGTGTCAGTTGGTCCAGCATTTGGACTGTTTTGAAGAAAAAAGGCGTGCCCGACAAGCTCATAAATGTCATAAAAGCGCTTTACTATGGATCGTCGTGTAGAGTGCTCCATAGGGGAAAACTCACGGATAATATCGTGGTCACCGCAGGCGTCAAGCAAGGTTGCTTGCTGTCTCCCCTGCTGTTTATAATGGTGCTTGATGATGTGATGCGCAGAGTCACCTGTAAATGCCGACAAGGACTACCTTGGACCGCGGATGAAGACCTTGAGGACATCGACTTTGCTGATGACATTTGCCTCCTAGCAACCAATCGGCAGCAGCTACAAAACAAAGCAGATGATCTAGTAGATGAAGCTGAAAAAGCAGGGCTGCGTATTAATTTCTCAAAAACAAAAGAAATGCGCATAAATACCACCGATTCGGCTCCTATGTCGATCAAAGGGAGGCACATCGAGCAGGTGGGAAGCTTCTGTTACCTGGGCAGCATTGTGGACGATAGGGGAGGCACCGAGGCAGACATTGCGGCTCGTATAAATAAAGCCAGAGCCGCGTTTAGTCAACTTAGGCCAGTGTGGAGTTCCTCAACCTTAACAAGACGAACAAAGGTGAGGATCTTCAACTCAAATGTAAAGTCTGTATTGCTGTACGGGAGCGAAACTTGGTTTGTTCGCAAGGACTTGATCAAAAAACTTCAAGTGTTTGTGAATAAGTGCCTGCGTCAGATTTTGAAAATCTTTTGGCCTGAGAAGATCACTAACAAAGAGCTGTGGAGGATCACTAAGCAGACACCAATGGAGAAGGAGATCCTTACGCGGAAGTGGCATTGGATTGGTCACACTCTGAGAAAGCCCGATACACACTTATCAAAGAGAGCACTGACCTGGAAAGTGTCTGGTAAAAGGAAGAGAGGCCGCCCCAGAACAACTTGGCGTCGCTCGGTGGAGCAGGAGCTAGGGGTCTTGGGCATGACGTGGGAGGAGCTAGAACAGACTGCCCAAGACCGATACAAATGGAAAAATTTGATTCGAGCCCTACACCCCAGCAGAGGGTAATAGGAAAGCATGATGATGGAGTGTTGTATTTGTTACTCCCGGACATATTGTTAGTACTCTCACACCGTTCTTTTTGTAGTTGTATTCATGTCCTAGAGATCGTGAGAATCCCGTGATGGCAAATTTCGTTCCTTTGTATGTAGGAAAGAAAGGATCAATGTAATGCACTACTATTGACGCTATATTGATTATAGTACCGCCTTTTCCACCTAGTTTGTCTTTTCTCATATTTTCCATGAACTTGAGAGAAAATTCAATAGCAGCTACTGCGTTTGTCAACAGGAGTTTCCTTGGTTTATTTTCTTCAGCTATTCCTGCATTGTTAACCAATACATCCACGTATTTGTATTTCTTATAAATCAATTTCGAGACCCCCTCCAAGTTTTTAGTAATATCGCATTCAATGAACTCGGCTGTGTTATTTCCGTACTTACAATTTAACTCTTTCGCAGCTTGTATACCTTTTGGCACATTTATGTCCAGTATAATTATGACTTTTGCACCGTTTTTCAAAAAGTTATCAGCTATAGCATAACCGATACCTTGTGCTGCTCCCGTAACAACTACAACCTTACCTTCGATTATGTATTCATTTTTTAAATCACTCAGAGCACTTACAATATTTATAATAAAGCAAGATACGAAAAATGTTTTTAACAAACTAAGTGTCATGTTGCTTGGTCATGTACCTCCTTTGAGTCGTAGTAACTAAATGATACGAATTTTATTTAATTAACCCACCATTAGAGTATCGTAAATAGATTAAAATTTATGTTATTTATTTTACGGCTAACTGCGACAAGAGAAATAAATTATTATTTCCCTGTGTTTGTTCTTTGAAACCAAAAAATTTTGAAACAATGTATTTCAACATTTAGTTTTAATCTATATATATAAAAATGAATTGCTGTTTGTTAGTCTCGCTAAAACTCGAGAACTGCTGGACCGATTTGGCTAATTTTGGTCTTGAATTATTAGTGATAGTTCAGAGAAGGTTTAAAAGGTAAATAAATTTGTAAATGCTCGGAATTAAATAAAAATAACATTTTTGTTTTTCTTTTGATGTGTCCCCTGTAGCGGTTGGTTTCTTATTTAGATAATTATACTTTAGATTTGTGAGGAGGAAGATTTTACGATAAATAAAAAATTATGATGCAAATTTCGTGGCCGACAGTTTATTCTTAATGACTTTTGAAACAAATTAAAAAAATATAAAAATATAAATGACAGCTGTTGCTTTGCAATTAAACTTTTTACTGCGGTTCCGAACATTGCCCCGTCGGACGGATTCCTTTTGTTTGTTTTAAGTTTATTTTATACAAAAGCTTAGGTCTTTTATTTATCGATTGAGGCACTACGAAGTCTGCCGGGTCAGCTAGTGGAACATAATTTTTTTAAGTATTTTATTCAATTTCTGAAATATGTATTAAATAAAAAGAAAACCCACAACATAAAAGAAACACATTTCCCGATGACACTGTGGCATTATACAGGTGTACTAAGAAAACGACACTACCTTTTATTCGATGAATTATACCCATATTGGTTAACATGAAGTAAAAATTGTTTTTCACATTAATTTTTGTTTGAAATTAAATTCATTTTTGCTAAATATTATTTCATTTTGTATTTAATCATCGTTCGAATTATTCAAGAATTATGCACAAAACAGATCACACGGGCTTATAGTTATACAAATTTAAAAGAAAATAAAAATAAAAAATTAAACTCTTATCGTATCAGTCGACTCAACAGGATATTTTTCATACGCGACTTCCCAAGACGTACCAGTATTAGCATTTTTGAATATTTCCACAGCACCTTTCCCTACATTGTCGGGAGATTGTATAATTTGATATTGATATTCTTTAGCAAGAGCTGCCGCGTCTTCACTATTCATTTTGGGATTATCTGAACACAGTGTTGTATTTGTTGCTCCCGGACATATTGTTAGTACTCTCAAACCGCTCTTTTTATAGTTGCATTCGTGTCCTAAAGATCGTGAGAATCCCATAATGGCAAATTTCGTTCCTCTGTACGTAAAGAAGAAAGAATCAATGTAATGCACTACTATTGACGCTATATTGATTATAGTACCTCCTTTTCCGCCTAGTTTGTCTTTTCTCATATTTTCCATGAACTTGAGAGAAAATTCAATAGTAGCTACAACATTTGTCAGCAGGAGTTTCTTTGGTTTATTTTCTTCACCTATTTCTGCATTGTTAACCAATACATCCACATACTTGTATTTCTTATAAATCATTTTCGAGACCCTCTCCAAGTCTTTAGTAATATCGCATTCAATGAACTCAGCTTTATTCTTTCCATATTTAGAATTTAACTCTTTCGCAGCTTGTCTACCTTCTACCTTTTGGTACATTTATGTCAAGTATGATTATGACTTTTGCACCGTTTTTCAAAAAGTTATCAGCTATAGCATAACCGATACCTTGTGCTGCTCCCGTAACAACTACAACCTTACCTTCGATTTCATTTTCATTTTTTAAGTCACTCAGAGCACTTGCAATATTTATAATAAAGCAAGATACGAAAAATGTTTTTATCGAACCAAGTGTCATGTTGCTTGGCGGTTATGTGCCTTTTTTGAGTCCTAGTAACTAAATGATAAGAATTTTATTTAACTATCCCACCATTACAGTCTTTTAAATATGAACATTAAAATTTATGTTATTTATTTTACTGTTAGTTGCGACAAGAGAAATAAATTATTGCCTTGTGTTTGTTCTTTGAAGCTAAACAATTTTAAACCAATGTATTTCAACATTTAGTTTTAATAGAACATAAAATTTAGAACATTTTTTTTTCAATTTCTGAAATATGTATTAAATAAAAAGAAAACACACAACATAAAAGAAACACATTTCCCTATGACACTGTGGCATTATACAGGTTTACTAAGAAAACGACGCTACCTTTTCTCCGATGAATTATACCCCTATTGGTTAACACGAAGTAATAATTGTTTTTTACATTAATTTTTGTTTGAAATTAAATTCATTTTTCTAAATATTATTTGTATTTAATCATCGTTCGAATTATTCAAGAATTATGCCCAAAACTGATCAAACTGATTTATCGTTATACAAATTGAAAAGAAAATATCAATGGCTTTCACCAATTTTTAAAACTCTTATCGTGTCAGTCGACTCAACAGGAGGTTTTTCATTCTCGATATCCCAAGACGAACCAGTTTTAGCGTTTTTGAATATTTCCACAGCACCTTTCCCTACATTGTCGGGAGATTGTATAATTTGATATTGAAACTCTTTAGCAAGAGCTGCCGCATCTTCACTATCCAGATTGAAATTATTTGAAATCAGTGTTGTATTTGTTGCTCCCGGACATATTGTTAGTACTCTCACACCGTTCTTTTTGTAGTTGTATTCATGTCCTAAAGATCGTGAGAATCCCATGATGGCAAATTTCGTTCCTCTGTACGTAAAGAAGAAAGGATCAATG
Organism: Bombyx mori; assembly: GCF_030269925.1. Taxonomy (NCBI): domain Eukaryota; kingdom Metazoa; phylum Arthropoda; class Insecta; order Lepidoptera; family Bombycidae; genus Bombyx; species Bombyx mori. The sequence continues at coordinate 16,360,320 of NC_085111.1, forward strand.
TAATGCACTACTATTGACGCTATATTGATTATAGTACCACCTTTTCCACCTAGTTTGTCTTTTCTCATATTTTCCATGAACTTGAGAGAAAATTCAATAGTAGCTACAGCATTTGTCAGCAGGAGTTTCCTTGGTTTATTTTCTTCACCTATTCCTGCATTGTTAACCAATACATCCACATACTTGTATTTCTTATAAATCATTTTCGAGACCCTCTCCAAGTCTTTAGTAATATCGCATTCAATGAACTCAGCTTTATTCTTTCCGTACTTACAATTTAACTCTTTCGCAGCTTGTATACCTTTTGGTACATTTATGTCCAGTATAATTATGACTTTTGCACCGTTTTTCAAAAAGTTATCAGCTATAGCATAACCGATACCTTGTGCTGCTCCCGTAACAACTACAACCTTACCTTCGATTTCGTTTTCATTTTTTAAGTCACTCAGAGCACTTGCAATATTTATTACAAAGCAAAATACGAAAAATGTTTTTATCACACTATGTATCATGTTGCTTGGCGGTGATGTACCTCTTTTGAGTCGTGGTAACTAAATGATAAGAATTTTATTTAATTAACCCACCATCACAGTATCATAATTAGATTAAAATGTATGTTATTTATTTTACTGCTAACTGCGATAAGAGAAATAAATGATTGCCTTGTATTTGTTCTTTAAAATAAAACAATGTTAAAACAATGTAATTCAACATTTAGTTTTAATACAACAACAACAAGAACTCGAATAGCGGGGCCTGTCCCTCTTGTGGCTGCACGTAGATCACGGGGTTTATCCCCGAGTCTACGCGTGCCTGTACAGGTCCCACACCAGTGATGCAGGTTCAGCTCTGATAGAGCATGTGCAAGAGGGAACTAGCCGCGTGCTTGATCAGTACCCATCTGCGGAGGTGATGGTTCTTGGAGACTTTAACGCTCACCACCAAGAGTGGTTGGGGTCCAGAACCACTGACCTCCTGGGTCGGGCTGCCTACGATTTCGCCCTGGCCTACGGCTTCTCACAGCTGGTGACACAGCCCACCCGTGCCCCAGATAATGAGGGGCACCAGCCTTCTCTGTTGGACCTTCTGCTGACCACCGATGCAGCCGGACACAGTGTGGTTGTCGACGCTCCGCTTGGATCATCTGATCACTGCCTTATCCGTGCTGCCATACCACTCTCTCGTCCTGGTCGTCGAACCACGACCGGGTATCAAAGAGTTTGGCGGTATATGTCAGCAGATTGGGATGGATTGCGTGAATTTTACGCATCCTACCCCTGGGGACGGTTCTGCTTTTCCTCTGCTGATCTCGACGTCTGTGCGGACCGTCTTAAAGACGTGGTGCTCCCGGGGATGGAATTGCTTATTCCCTCCTCTAAGGTGCCCGTGGGGGGTCGCGGCAGACCCTGGCTTAACAATGCAAGTAGGGATCCTACACACTTTAAGCGGTCCGCATACACGGCATGGGATGATGCCAGGAGACGTCAAGACCCTAACGTCTCAGACGAAAGGCGGTAATATAATGCCGCTTCCAGGTCCTACAAGAAGGTTATTATCAAGGCAAAGTCGTTGCACGTTGCTAGAATTGGCGAGCGACTAAAGAGCTATCCATCTGAGAGCCGTGCTTTTTGGTCGCTCGCTAAAGCTGGAGAAGGGAATTTTTGCAGGTCTAATCTCCCACCACTGCGCAAGTCCGATGACAGTCTGGCCCATAATGCGAAAGAGAAGGCTGACCTTCTGATCAAACTCTTCGCCTCAAACTCGACTGTAGACGACGGGGGTGCCACACCACCGAACACCCCCCAGTGTGATAGCTCCCTGTCGGAGATCTGCTTCACATAGTGTGCAGACAGGCGGGAGCTCTGACTCCTGGACGTCCATAAGTGAAGTGGGTCAGACTGCATCCCCGCAGTGGTTCTGAAAACGTGCGCCCTTGAGCTGACACCTGCGTTAACGCGTTTGTATCGCCTCTTTTATTGCACTCACAGGGTTCCATCTTCATGGAAGATCGCCCACGTCCACCCTATCCCCAAGAAGGGTGACCAGTCGGACCCATCGAGCTATAGGCCTATCGCGATAACTTCCTTGCTTTCCAAGGTGATGGAGCGAGTAATAAATATGAAACTTCTGAAGTATCTTGAGGATCGCAAGCTGATCAGTGACCGACAGTACGGTTTCCATGATGGTGGCTTAGCTGGCGATCTTCTTGTATACCTTACTCATAGGTGGGCTAAAGCCTTGGAGAGCAAGGGTGAGGCTCTTGCTGAGAGCCTTGACATCGCGAAGGCCTTCGACAGGGTCTGGCATAGGGCACTTCTGTCGAAGCTACCATCTTGCGAATTCTCCGAGGGTCTCTGCAAGTGGATCGCTAGCTTTTTGGATGGGCGGAGCATCACGGTCGTTGTAGACGGTGACTGCTCTGATACCATGACCATTAACGCTGGCGTTCCACAAGGTTCGTTGCTCTCCCCCAGGCTTTTCATCCTGTATATCAATGGCATGCTGTCATTAGACGGCATGCATTGCTATACGGATGACAGCATGGGGGATGCACGATATATCGGCCATCATAGTCTCTCTCGGAGCGTGGTGCAAGAGAGACGATCAAAACTTGTGTCTGAAGTGGAGAACTCTCTGGGGTGAGTCTTCAAATGGCGTTAAAGACACAAGTTTGCGCGTTCACTGATAAGAACGAAACCTTTGCTATGGCGCCGCAATTCCAAAGAGTATTCCTGCAACTTTCCGAGAGTATCGGGATACTAGGGGTCGACATTTTGAGCGATGTCCAATTTCGGAGTCATTTGGAAGGCAAAGCCAAGTTAGCATCCAAAATGCTAGGAGTCTTCAACAGAGCGAAGCGGTATTTCATGCCTGGATAAAGACGTTTGCTTTAAAAAGCACAAGTCCAGCCTCGCGTGGAGTACTGCTCACATTTCTGGGCCGGGGCTCCCAAATACCAGCTTCTTCTATTGGACTCCATACAGAAGAGGGCCGTTCGGATTATCAATAATCCCATTCTCACGGATCGTTTGGAACCTCTGGGCTTGCAGACGGATTTCGGTTCCCTCTGTATTTTGTACCGCATGTTGCATGGGGAGAGCTTTGAATTCGTCGTGGCCTAATGGATAAGACGTCCGGTACATTCGTGTTAAGCGATGCATCGGTGTTCGAATCTCAGGCGGGTACCAATTTTTCAAATGAAATACGTACTCAACAAAGGTTCACGATTGAATTCCACGGTGAAGGAATAACATCGTGTAATAAAAATCAAACCCGTAAAATTATAATTTGTGTAATTACTGGTGGTAGAACCTCTTGAAAGTCCCCGCGGGCGGGTACCACGACCCTGTCTATTTCTGCCGTGAAGCAGTAATACGTTTCGGTTTGAAGGGTGGGGCAGCCGCTGTAACTATACTGAGACCTTAGAGCTTATATCTCAAGGCGGGTGGCGCATATACGTTGTGGATGTCTATGGGCTCCAGTAACCACTTAACACCAGGTGGGCTGTGAGCTCGTTTACCCATCTAAGCAATAAAAAATAATAATAATATATTCGACATGATACCATCATCTCGTTCATACCATTGTATCGCCCGCCACCGGAGTAGAGTTCATCCATACTACATGGAGCCACTGCGGTCATCTTCAGTGCGTTTCTAGAGGTCTTTTTTGCCACGTACCATACGGCTATGGAATGAGCTCCCCTCCACGGTGTTTCCCGAGCTCTATGACATGTCCTTCTTCAAACGAGGCTTGTGGAGAGTATTAAAGGGTAGGCAGCGGCTTGGCTCTGTCCCTGGTATTGCTGAAGTCCATGGACGACGGTAACCACAAACTATCAGGTGGTAACTATAAGGGCAATAAAAATAATAATAATAATAGAACATAAAATTTAGAAGTTTTTTTTTTTCAATTTCTGAAACATTTATTAAATAAAAAGAAAACACACAACATAAAAGAAACACATTTCCCTATGACACTGTGGCATTATACAGGTGTACTAAGAAAACGACGCTACTCTTTCTCCGATGAATCTATAAGTCACCTTTATTAGTTAATACGAAGTAATTGTTTTTTACATTAACTTTTGTTTGAAATTAAATTCATTTTTGCTAAATATTATTGGTATTTAATCATCGTTCGAATTATTTAAGAATTATGCGCAAAACAGATCAAAGTGATTTAATTTTATCGTTATATAAATTTAAAAGAAAAGATCAAAGGCTTTCACCAATTTTTAAAACTCTTATCGTGTCAGTCGACTCAACAGGAGGTTTTTCATTCGCGACATCCCAAGACGTACCAGTTTTAGCGTTTTTGAATATTTCCACAGCACCTTTCCCTACATTGTCGGGAGATTGTATAATTTGATATTGATATTCTTTAGCAAGAGCTGCCGCGTCTTCACTATTCATTTTTGGATTATCTGAACCCAGTGTTGTATTTGTTGCTCCCGGACATATTGTTAGTACTCTCACACCGCTCTTTTTATAGTTGTATTCGTGCCCTAAAGATCGTGAGAATCCCATAATGGCAAATTTCGTTCCTCTGTACGTAAAGAAGAAAGGATCAATGTAATGCACTACTATTGACGCTATATTGATTATAGTACCGCCTTTTCCGCCTAGTTTGTCTTTTCTCATATTTTCCATGAACTTGAGAGAAAATTCAATAGTAGCTACAGCGTTTGTCAACAAGAGTTTCCTTGGTTTATTTTCTTCAATTATTCCTGCATTGTTAACTAATACATCTACATATTTGTATTTCTTATAAATCAATTTCGAGACCCTCTCCAAGTCTTAAGTAATATCGCATTCGATGAACTCGGCTGTGTTATTGCCGTATTTACAATTTAACTCTTTCGCAGCTTGTATACCTTTTGGTACATTTATGTCCAGTATAATTATGACTTTTGCACCGTTTTTCAAAAAGTTATCAGCTATAGCATAACCGATACCTTGTGCTGCTCCCGTAACAACTACAACCTTACCTTCGATTTTATATTCATTTTTTAGGTCACTCAGAGCACTTACAATATTTATAACAAAGCAAGATACGAAAAATGTTTTTATCAAACTAAGTGTCATGTTGCTTGGCGGTCAAGTACCTCTTTTGAGTCGTGGTAACTAAATGATACAAATTTTATTTAATTAACCCACCATTTTATTGTAATTTTGGGTTAATTAAATACGATACGATACTTCATAAATAGATTAAAATGTATTTTATTTATTTTACTGCGAACTGCGACAAGAGAAATATATTATGCCTAGTGTTTGTTCTTTGAAACAAAACAATTTTCACCAATGTATTTCAACATTTAGTTTGAATAGAACATGAAATTTTGAAGTATATTTTAATTTATGAAAAATGGATTAAATAAAAAGGAAACACACAACATAAAAGAAACACATTTACATATGATATTGTTTTTTTTTTTTTAATTAAATACTTCGTATTTGTCTAAATAGGTCTCCAAGAATGATAATCTGATATTAGCATTTCATTAAAATAACACAGTTATGAAGGCCAAAGCGCTGACATTTAAAAGTAGAGAAGCATTTGTCTTTTTATATTTTGGTTAGCGCCGAATGACGTAGTTTGTTTAGATCCTGAGAATTTGCTACTAAATTACTGCGGGCTGCTGCTACACAAAAATGCACTTTATTTCGAACGGTAAGTTACCATATAACACAGTTACTCAACAAAAAAGTCATCAATGTTTGGACTCAAATATTGCTTGTACACTAATGCTTTAATACACAAAACAAGTTTTATATACCAAAAAATAATTAATACTAAAAAAACTAAGTAAGATCATTATTGACCGTTAATCAGATACTAACTTGCCATAGTTTTGGTTAGATTACAACAACCAGCGTTGGCTTAAATCAGTAGGAATTGGATTCGACAACATGGACTGTAATAAAATTAATTTTAATTTAGTGAAAAATGAGTCTATTTGGAAGCCTTTAGAAGGCCATAGCTAATTTCCAAATGTAATAGTCTGTCAGTTTGTTACAGTCATTTGACAAGTGAATATCGTCACAGTATACATTTATAAGGAAAAAGTTATGTCTCTGTATAATAGAGATATTATGAATATTGAAAAAATATATTCTAGCTATCACAGAGTCGAAGAAAGCCCAGAAAAAATCTTGAATCGTGCTAACGACGTTTTTTAAAATAATCTTGCATAAAAAACATGTTCTAAAATACAAATTTTGAATCGTCAGTTTACAGGAATACAACTCAACTTCCTCACATCTTGGCTGAAGCATTGTTTGTCGGTTCATTATTTAAAAATGATTGAACTTTATATTATAAGCTTGTGACTCGTTAAAAGTATAATTTATTTTTTACTACTGGTCTAATAATCGGTCAAAACCAAAGAAAGTCGCCTCAAACTTCTGGCATTACCGTTGTAGTATTTGGAGACTCCCCGGGTGGTTTTTCGTCCACAATATCCCAAGATTTACCACTTTCACTACTTCTAAATACTTCCACGGCACCTCTTCCGACATTATCCGATGACTGTATAGTGGCAAAGTTGTAATACTTAATAACTTTTTCTACTAGTTTTCTCTCGTACAAATTATACACATTATTCACAAGTGTCGTGTTTGTTGGTCCTGGACACAGCGTCAAAACTCTCACACCGTACCTATTGTAATTATACCTAGTCAGGTCATAAATTCTGTCACATGTTTAATGTAAAATAATTGAAACAAGTTTATTCATTATGTAACCATTCATATACCAAAAGGAACTTAACAAAACATAGATTCTTATGACACTAAAGTTTATTTAAAATGACCTCCGTGATTATGAATACAGGCCTTCAATCTGCGCGGCCAGTCGTCTATCGCAGCACGAACGAGGTCCATGTCAATATCGGCGGCTGCCTTAATCAAGGATGTCTTGAGTGACTCCAAATCGGGATGAGGCTTTGAGCACGCCTTTTCCTCCAAGTGTTGCCATATCTTGTAATCTAACGGATTCCAATCTGGACTGGAGGAGGGCCAGTCTTTGTGCCGGATGAAGTCGATTTCACGCGCCGCCAGCCAGTCTTGTGTGCTCTTCGCTCTATGAGTTGGCGCCGAATCTTGTTGGAATACCCAGTGCCTGTTATTGAACATGGTATAAGAAACAGGTTCCACAAGGTTCGTCAGGACTGTATTTTGATACACAACTGCATTCGTTTTTACACCTTTCTCACAAAAATGTACCTCTGTTAAGCCCCAATAAGAAACTCCCATGAGCGAGGATGGAAAATGACCTCGTTGGACACGCGGAATACGGTTGCTTTATGTGGCGGTGCCATTCGAACTAATGATTTATTGTTTCTTTGGAAAACACATTTCTGCATTCATACTAAATAAAATATATACATACGTATATTTGTGTATTTTGATGGAGTTTTAGTCTTATGATAATTTTGTGTTTCTTACATATATCCAATCCAATCCTTTTTATATTATATCAAATAGTATATTAGATATATGTGTAATATCGTATTTTTGTCTCATAATTAATGAGCAGCATGGCGTAATGGACTCCCACAAAATGTTAGTAATGGTAATTATACCATAAAGCACCTCGATTCTCCCTATTTTGCCGCAAACAGTTTTCATACCAGGGTTCACTCGTATATCGTTCAGAATTTAGGAGCCGTTGATAGGATTATCTTCAAACTACGACTTTAACTCTCTCCAATACGAAAGAGACCCTTACTTAAAATACACCACTATTCTAAGCTTCGTGTAAGCCGTAGTGAGAACCAGAAATGGCCCTGCGGCCGGATATTTCTGTTTTGCTCTATTTATTGTGTCGCCAGTCGTTAATAGCACTTCGGAGTGGTTGTGGATTAAACAGGCTTGTATCGACTGTTTAAAAGACATAACGATTTTTTTTTTTTGAAACATTATCTAACAACTTGACAACGGGAAAGATTTGAAAATCTGCTCATCATTGACAATCAAAAGAACGTGTATTCTGAACACCTCCGCACCGATCTCCGCCATCGAGATGAGAGGAATTACATTTATCGAGTTATTTTTTTTAGAATTTTTTCTTTTTTTCATGAAGACATTATAAAATAAAATAAAACGGATAAATACCATGTATTTTATTAAAATTCAGATAACTAGCTAAGGCCATAAAAAAACAGGTTTACATAATATATTACAACGAACGCAATCAATACAATGACATATTTTAATAAGCAAACATTTCTTAATTGTCAAATTTTTTAAACTCTAAAATAATAATTACGATATTTTTGAAGTGCCACTTAAATTCCCAAAGACATAGCTATACGTTCGTAGTTATTGGAATAATAAATTAATACTTGATATTACTAACAAACCTGTATTAGTATAATATTTAAATCCACAAAACTTAAATTTTTTTCCCATAAAAATATTTCGAGAAAAAAATCCTTTGGTCGACTCGTCTATTAAATGTATTAAAATTTAAAGTGCAACCTCAGTAGAAATCAGTGGACACTCGTCATTGGAATTATCGGCATTATTTTCCTTCTGCGCATGAGTGTTCTCATCGTCATCAATCTCTTCGAATGGTACTATGTTTATGGTATTAGCCGACTCGACGGGAGGCTTGTCATCGGCGATATCCCAAGACGTGCCACTTTCAGCATTTCTGAATACTTCCACCGCGCCTCTGCCTACGTTGTCCGGCGATTGTATTTTAGCAAAGTTATAATATTTAATAATTTTCTTTACAAGATCTAAATCGTATAAGGAATAAACCTTATAGACTAACGGCGTATCGGTCGGTCCTGGACACAGTGTGATTACTCTCACACCGGAAATGTTGTAATTATACAGATGGCCCAGTGATTGTGAGAATGCTAAAACGGCGAATTTTGATGCCCTGTATGTGACATATGTAGGATCAATGTTATGGGCAGCCACGGACGCTACATTAATAATGGCACCGCCCTTACCTCGACCATTGTCCTTTCTCATGCTGTTAAAAAATCTAGTTGACCATTCAATCGTACCGACGGTGTTTATTAGTATAATACTCCTAGGCTTATATTCGTCGGCTATTGTTTCGCTGTTCACAAGTATATCCACGTATCTATACTTCTTAAGGATTCGTTTTGAAACTGTGTCTAAGTCCGTTGTGATGTCACATTCAATGTACTCAGCTTTATTCTTTCCGTATTTGGAATTTAGTTTTCTCTCGGCTCTTTCACCTTCCGTGACATTTGTGCCAAGTAAAATACCTGCTTTAGCACCGTTTTTTAAGAAGTTATCAGCTATAGCATAACCGACACCTTTTGTTCCTCCCGTGACAACTACCACTTTGCCTGTAATTTTTCTTTCGTTTTTCACATTTGCAGTGCTTGTAACGTTAACGAAAAACAAGGCAACAAATAAAATATTAAAATAGGTTATTACGAACATTATCGTATTGTAAATACACTTAGGTTGAAATTTAATATTCCATAGATTTCTCAGAAAGTCTGGAAGGATCCCAATTTATACAGCAAGTAAAGTTTTATTTCAATAACAAACCGTTTTATCTTTCATAATTTTCTAAAGAAACTGTCACTGTTATTGTCTTTTAAACACATTGCAATTAATTACTAGCGGCCCGCTCCGGCTCCGCTCGGGACTTTAACAAAAATTTCAACGATATTTGACGTTGTTGTATTTTTTTTAAATATGAGAACACTTATTGCGGCATAACTATAATAGTTAGATATATGCTGTCGCGACATTTTTTATTAATAATTATTGTGTTCTACAAAGTCGTAGTACATTATTTGTTTATTCGTTTTTTTTATTTAGTTTTCACAGGGCACGCGATGTAAAGAATATTTTAGGTAATTTTTTTACACCTTGGGTTACATTATTAGAGTTTTAGTAACGATTCCTAACTTTTTTCAAAAAATATTATTGTCACTCGAGAGTAGTGTAACTTCCAAACAGTGAAAGAATTTTTCATTCCGATTCAGGCACCCGCCGCGCGCTGACGTGCCCACCGACCGTTCGATCGCCCGACCTCGGTTCGGAGCACATCTGGCGTCCAAGTGTTTTCTCGGAAGTGACTACCTGTGTCAATTGCGTCGCATCGCCATCTGTGATCAAAATTAATTTCACCAGCGCCCGTAATCTCGCAAACGGCATTCAAATAAAAGTGCCATAATTGCCAACTGTACGGGCACTCTTCCCGTAACTGTCACGCGCGTCCCCGATGCGTCAAGTGTTTAGGCGATCACGCCACGGCCCTATGCACTCGTGTCCAAAAAACCGCGATGGAACCGCCTAGCTGTGTCCTGTGCCGAACACAGGGTCACCCCGCGAATTACCGTGGATGCCCCTGAGCCCCCAAAATTAATCGCCGCGTCGCTCGTCAAAACCGCCTCCGCACTTCCGGCCCTGAAACCAAAGTCTCGGCACCCTCTGTGCCAAAGGCTAAGCCTGCCTTCGTGCCGGCGTCGGTGCCCAGCGTCTCAGCCTGGGCTAAACCGTACACGAACACGGCTGCAACTCCCCCCTCTGCGATTCGTCCCTCCCCCGCGACTCGTCCCTCTCCCGCGACTTGTCCTCTTGACAGTTTCACCAGGTCTCTGGGCAAACTGTATGAGCGTCTGCTCTGTAAACGCCTCAGAGACTTCGTCTCATGCAAGGGCATTCTCATCGATGAACCATTCGGATTCCGTGCAAATCACTCATGCGTACAACAGGTGCACCGCCTCACGGAGCACATTCTCGTAGGACTTGACCGACCAAAACCGATCTACACGGGAGCCCTCTTCTTCGACGTCGCAAAAGCGTTCGACAAAGTCTGGCACAACGGTTTGATTTTCAGACTATTTATTCGACATGGGCGTACCGAACAGTCTCGTGCTCATCATACGGGACTTCTTGTCTAACCGCTCTTTTCGATATCGAGTAGAGGGAACCTGCTCCTCCCCTCGACCACTCACGGCTGGAGTCCCGCAAGGCTCCGTTCTTTCTCCGCTCCTATTTAGTTTATTTGTCAATGATATTCCCCGGTCGCCGCCGACCCAGCTAGCCTTATTCGCTGACGACACAACCGATTACTACTCAAGTAGAAACAAGTTCCTAATCGCGAGTAAGCTCTAGAGCGCAGCGCTAACCCTCGGACAGTGGTTCCGAAAATGGCGCATAGACATCAACCCAGCTAAAAGCACAGCAGTGTTATTTCAAAGGGGAAACTCACCGCTTATTTCCTCCCGCATTAGGAGGAGAAATATCACACCCCCGATCACCCTCTTCGGCCAACCTATACCCTAGACCAGGAAGGTCAAGTACCTGGGAGTCACCCTGGATGCATCCATGACATTCTGCCCGCATATAAAAACAGTCCGTGACCGTGCCGCATTTATTCTCGGCAGACTCTATCCCATGATCTGTAAGCGGAGTAAAATGTTCCTTCGGAACAAGGTGACACTTTACAAAACTTGCATAAGGCCCGTCATGACTTACGCGAGTGTGGTGTTCGCTCACGCGGCCCGCACACACATAGACACCCTCCTATCCCTACAATCCCGCTTTTGCAGGTTAGCCGTCGGGGCTCCGTGGTTCGTGAGGAACCTCGACCTACACGACGACCTGGGCCTCGAATCGATCCGCAAACACATGAAGTCAGTGTCGGAACGTTACTTCGATAAGGCTATGCGTCATGATAATGCACACCTTGCACCTTGACGTGCAACCTTTTTTTTTTTTTTTTTTTTTTTTCGGGTAGAGGCCGAAGCTCCTACGAGGTCCCCGCGCAAAAGGACGTGCAACCTAACCCATGCATCAGCCCGCTGAGTTTCTCGCCGGATCTTCTCAGTGGGTTGCGATTCCGATCCGGTAGTAGATTCATTCGCGAAGCAATTGCTCATGAGTTGTTAGGTCTCCTTCGGAGGGGCTCGGGCAGTTGTTAGCAAATCCCACCCTTCCTGGCTGAGCCTTTGCTCGCCCACCTGTGCTGGTGAAGCTGGAAAGGCCTTCGGGCCACCAGTGATCTTTCGTTCATAAAAAAGAATTTTTCAAATCGGTTCAGTAGTTTCGGAGCCTATTCAATACAAACAAACAAACAAATTTTTCTTCTTTGTAATATTAGTACAGATGACGTTATTGTGTGTTAACACAGACGTTACTTATGCAAAAGTAGGTAAATAAATTTGCTCATAGAATTTAAAAAATAATAGATATAAATTTTAAAATAGAAAATAAAAAAAATCTAGAAAAATAAAATATATTCACTTATAGAAAACACAATTTGCATAAAAATAAATTAATTATGGGTGATTTAGTTTGTAGTAATAACTGGAATTTGTTTATTGTTTTAAAATAATATTTTAATCGGAGTGAATATTAATGTTATTATTCATGAGATTTATGAATATGATTGTTATTTACTTCTTCGCCTGATGACGAGTGGCGAACGTCAGCCAAGCTAGGAGCACAGACAAATCGCAGACTATTGTTCCAGAGGCCGTTTCTAGACATGTTTCAAGAAGGAAAACAATAAGATTAATACAAAAAAAATTATTTTTATTGGTTTTTTTTGTAAGTTTGTATATGCAGTTTTTTCTTTTTTTTTCTTTTGTTTTCTTTGACTTAATTTAATATTAGTTAACGATATTTTCATCTTAAGCACAAGCGCTCTTAAGCAAGATGTGTTCACACACAAAAGGGTGAATTCTATAATGTATTATTTTATGTAAATAAGTTCAATGTTTATGTGTGCAGATTTTATCCAGTTGTGTGAACCTAATGATATTATATGAATTATCATTCTGCTGAGAAAAAAACGTAAAGCCGAAATTAATAAAGAATAATAATAAATAAAGAAATTAAATTGTAACTATTTAAACTATGTAACTATATATGTATATTGTGTATGTATTTGTCACTTCATATAAATTTCATTGCATCTACCACTATTTACTTTGCACTACCTTTGGTTGACTGGTAGAGAATGCCTTAGGCATTAAGTCCGCTAATGTAAATTTTACATTAAGTCTAATAAATAAAATAAATTGAAGTACCTTGTATTTGAGTGCCCTGGGCAGATATGGGAGCCGTACTACACGTGAAGCTGAACTTATCCTTTTTAAAGCAAAAGCTCTTATCCAGGCCTAAAATGTCACTTTGCCTCTCTGTTGAGGACTTTAAATATTTTAGGTATTAACTTAGTTTTACTTTTCAAATTACTACAATATTGTACACTGCTCGACGGTTTTAGATAGCTGTCACAACCTATAGACATCATAATATGAATATCGCCCTGTATATTATATTTCTTGAGTCATTAGTTGGAGTCGCAAAAAGATTCTCCTGGCTCTCCGAACCGGAATGAATGACTTTTTTGTAGCAGATATAGGCAGTCTGTTGCACCGTAACCGTGTCGGTTCCCTAAATACCTTAATACGAATAAATTGTATTTTCATAATACAACTATAATAACATAATACACTACTAAATGTTCACCATTGACTTCCACGGTGAAGGAATAACATCGTGTAATAAAAATGAAACCCGCAAAATTATAATTTGCGTTATTACTGGTGGTAGGACCTCTTGTGAGTCCGCGCGGGTAGGTACCACCACCCTGCCTATTTCTGCCGTGAAGCAGTAATGCGTTTCGGTTTGAAGGGTGGGGCAGCCGTTGTAACTATACTGAGACCTTAGAACTTATATCTCAAGGTGGGGGCGCATTTACGTTGTAGATGTCTATGGGCTCCAGTAACCACTTAACACCAGGTGGGCTGTGAGCTCGTCCACCCATTTAAGCAATAAAAAAAAATACACATAAATGCCTTAAAAAGTTTAAAAAATAGAGAACAAAATAAAGATGCATCATTTTTTTGTGTTTTGAAATAAAGGTTAGCTAGTTGTACTCATATAAATAATACGTAAGAATATTAAACAGAAGATAAATTCAAGTTTGACGGCAATTTAAATTGAATTGTCGATAGTAATTAGTCAATTAGGAGTTTTATTGCATTGGAATTCAAATTATCTATAGTGAATATATAGGCTATAATAAAAAATAAGAAAGAAAAAAAGAGTGGGATTAAAAAAATAAATAAAAATAGTAGTCCTAATCGTTGGGAGCTGTATTTTTGTTAAAGGTTATTTTGTATCCGGGATCTCAGTGTTCTACAAAAAACAGTCATATTTTGAGGACAATGAAAGTGCCATATATTATATTTTTATTTATTTCAAACGATCGGACTCACTATAATGTCAAAAAGTTTAATTGATTCCATTCATTACAATATATTTATGTGATCCAATTTATTGAAAGGTTGCAAAATTCAAATCCATCTTAGTGTGGATATAGATATTCAATCAAATTTGTCAGTCTTTCTTTTGTAAAGTTTTTCTGGAGGTATATCTATTACAATCTTTTATATTACTCAGCAAATTCACCTTACATTTGTCTGCTGTAATTTTACGTTCAATTTTCAGGCAACATCCCGCGAAGCCTGGTACTGAAATTTTTCTCGAGTACCAACTCGAAGGACTTCGTCCCGCTACGGCGTACGCTCTGAGACTTGCTGCAGTTAACGACATCGGGGATAGCGATTATTCCGAATCTGTCATTGTCCAAACTTTGGAAGAAGGTAGGTACCCTTCCGACAAAGATTTCATTTACTACCATATATAATTAACGTTTGATGCTAAACAGAAAGTTATGACGCACAATAGTCTAAGCTGATATGACTCAAATCTGCTAACACAAAGAACGGTAGGAGCTCTTGTGAGTCCGCGCGGGTAGGTACCACCACCCCACTTATTTCTGCTGTGAAGCAGTAATGCGTTTCGGTTTGAAGGGTGGGTCAGCCGTTGTAAATATACTTGAGACCTTAGAACTTATATCTCAAGGTGGGTGGCGCGTTTACATTACAGATGTCTATGGGCTCCAGTACCGTATAAGTTTAAAGCAATATATTTTTAGTAGCGTTCAATTTTTAAATCATCGTCTTATTGATTAGCGATACAACTTATTAGATTCACATTTGGCAATTGTGTATTAATCTAGAAATTAAGAAAGTATCGTTACTATTTAATGAGGATTACAGTTTACTTAATTACCAATTTAACTTAATTGGATATAAGTTCAGTGGTATCTTTACACTTTGATTTCAATTTTATTATGTACAGAAGTCTGTAGTTGTTAAAATTTGATTTGTAAACGATTCGAAAAACATTTCAGCACCATCTGAGCCTCCACACAACGTACAAGTCCAAGCCTCATCACCTGGAGAATTGATTGTAAAATGGCAGGTACAATGTTCATGTCAGCGATGTTAATGTTCGTTAATCATGCATAAAATACGTCAGTAGTTTCTATGAAGATGCTTATAGTAGTTGCAAAATGTATTATGTCCTCGGACGCTCGAGAGTAATAACAGTGACAATGCCGTCCTTTTATAGACGTTTTGTTTATGAGTGGCTGGGTGGTCACCACTATTTCTTGTTTTTTGAAAAATTATCAACTATAGACAATTTTGTATAAAATATAGAATATTACTTAGGACTTGACAATTTTGTCTACCCTTTTTTTAGTCCGTGTTTGGGTAGTACCACTGAAACTTTGAGTTCGTTGTATCAGTTTTCGACTGTTTTTTTAAGGATACTTTTAGAAAGCACTATTCTAACAAAATAGAATGTTGGATTCAACTCACTTCATAATCGGTGATGGCTTTTGGTTATGGCGCCAAAATATCGGAAATTTAGTAAAGAAAAAAATCGTGGAAGAGCGCGTTAATTATTTTTTTGGTTATGGCATATAAGTGAAGGTACTAACAGTATATCTGGTGTTAAGTGAAACTAGAAACCATAGACACCACCACAAGAATGCTGTCACTTATTTAGATACTTCAGGTCTATGTATTAATGGCTATACCA
Source organism: Bombyx mori (assembly GCF_030269925.1). Taxonomy (NCBI): domain Eukaryota; kingdom Metazoa; phylum Arthropoda; class Insecta; order Lepidoptera; family Bombycidae; genus Bombyx; species Bombyx mori. The sequence continues at coordinate 16,376,231 of NC_085111.1, forward strand.
TTACGCAAATTAAAATTAATTAGAGTTTAACTTTTATTTTCCAAATTTATACTTTCACTGTTCAAGTCATTCGCGAACTCTTACTTATCTCATGATAACTAACTTACTTATCTATCTATCTAATGATAAGATTTGAGTGTCGTCATCATTGTATTGTTCGTACGAGTATACCGGGCGTATTATCCTTTAGGCCACGACGACTTAAAAAATAATAGTATTTTTACAGTCCTTCTAAATTTATTCGTCAACTAATTATTTTTATTTTTCTTAGATAGAGAAATCGCAAAATCGCGAGAATCGTAAAATTACGAATGTCTAAATTTAAATTGATAATACTTAGACACAATTAAGTATATGATAAATAAATATTGTTCGAAGCCAGTTAACTTTTACAGAACTTAGCTGTAATTTTTTTTAATGCCATTATAGACGAACTTTGACATAACTGGCTACAGTTACTCATAGACAATATCAATGTTAGGGGCAACGTCAGCCTTTGGTGGTAGTGATAGAAATGTTGTTTGACAAATGCTAATATTGAATATTTAATAATGCTAATATTTGACATAAAGAATAATCCGTAATTGAATCTTCAGAAATTTTGCGGCGAATCAGATATCCATTTCGGTTGGAAGGTTGAGTACAGTTGAGACACAATACAATTCACATTGCGACCTCATGTCTCAAGATGGATAACGGCATTCACGTTACGATGTCATCGTTGTTAAAAATGTTTGGTCCTTGAATACATATGGGTGTATTCTGATACCCTTATAAAAGAAGGAAATATATTAATTTGGATAACTGAAGGCCTGACTTTTAAATAAACAGGCTCCGCCTCAAGAAACCTGGAACGGTGAGCTGGTCGGGTACGTGATCACTTGGCGAGACGCTACCTCTATCGGCGTCGAGAATATGACCCAAGCGCTGACTGTGTCGGGATGGGGCGTTTCCCACATTGTGGTATCTTCGTTGCGCGCGCACACGCATTATGAGGTGCGTGTGCGAGCGTTCAATGCAATCGGACCAGGACCAGCTTCTGTACCAATAACAGCCACTACTCTTGAAGGAGGTATGAAATTTGTTTCACGTTTTTTTCACTCTTCAAACTTTTATCATATCGTCTCAAACTTTTTCGCCTGTTGTTGCATGTCGCGTGACGGTCGGCCGCGAAGTAGGGATAAAGTGAAAGGCGCTCGTCAGAGCAGCCAAGGCCAATATGGCGGCGACTATTGTTCGCTCCACGCTATTTTGTTTCTTTTTGTCAGTGTTTAATGTAAATGTTGTTTGTCAGAGTTAAATGACCATAATGTGAAAAAAAGTTTCACTTTTACCGTGGTTTCATAAAACCACACAATCCTTTTTTTTTTCTTAGATGGGAGGACGAGCTCACAGCCCACCTGCTGTTAAATGCTTACTGGAGCCCATAGACATCTACAACGTAAATGCGCCACCCACTTTGAGATATAAGTTCTAAGGTCTCAGTATGGTTACAACGGCTGCCCCGCCCTTTAAACCGAAACGCATTACTGCTTCACGGCAGAAATAGGCGGGGTGGTGGTAGTACCTACCCGTGCGGACTCACAAGAGGTCCCTTATAGGGCCCACCGTCATACTGTTACAACTGAGATTTTAGAACTCTTGTCTCAAGGTGGGTGGCGCCATTTACGTTGTAGATATCTATGGGCTCCGGGAACCACTTAACACAAGGTGGGCCGTGAGCTCGTCAGCCCATCTAAGCAATAAAAACATCGTAACATTTCACTGACCTTAAAGTTAATTAAGAAGAAGTGTTTAATTAGAATATTTTCCAAATTATACTTCAGAGGGCTGATTTTGAGCACATTAACCAAAGATATTCTTTCAATATTAGCCCCAGAAGCACCTCCGGTACGAGTCCGCTGTGAACCGATCTCAGCGCAGTCGATACGCGTGTGGTGGGAACCTCCGCCTCTGGACTCGAGAGGAGGGGTCCTTCTAGGCTATGAGCTGATTTACGAGGTATTCAATATTAAAGTAATATATACACCTAGTCTTGCCATAAATACTGAGACAAAGGAAAAAAAAAACTATTGCAAATAACATACTTTTACAGTGTGTTAGTTTAATACATAAATACAAAACAATTTAAAGTATAAAAAGCTTATTCGAAGTGGTCTCCATTGGCTGCAATATAGTCCTTTAAACGTTGAGGCCAGTTATCAATAGAAGCACGCACTCTTTCCATGGGAAATATTTTCACTGCCAATCGTACGGATTGCTTTAGGGACTCCAAATTATCATGGCGCTTAGAGCAAGCCGTACTCTCTAAAACTGACCATAAATCATAATCCAGCGGATTAAGATCAGGACTAGACGACGGCCAGTCTTCAGCTCTGATAAAGTCCGAAACGTTCGTTTCCAACCAAGACTGCGTAGACCGAGCTTTATGACCTGGCGCCGAGTCTTGCTGGAAGGACCATTCTTGATTATTGAACATGGTGTTGTTAAGGGGCTTCACTACCTGCTCAAGAATGGTATCTTGATACACTTGTGCCGATGTTTTGATACCTTTTTCACGAAAGTATGGCTCAGTTACTCCTTCATAGCTAATACCCCACCAAACCATCACTGAAGTCGGATAGTGCCCACGTTGCAGTCTGTTGACTATTTGGGAAGCTTCCTTAGAGCTTTGAGCATGAATACGGTCATTTTGTTTGTTAAAATGTTGCTCAATTGTAAAAAAATTCTCATCCGTAAACAAAATTTTTCTATGACCTCTCTTTGCGTACCGCTTCAGTAGTTGTTTCGATTTTACCACCCTATTCTCTTTTAAATTATCAGTTAAGAAATGACCATTACGTCTCTTATAGGATGCAAGTCCAAAGTTATCTTTTAAAATACGCGATATGGTTCTAGGTGCTATCTTCATCTCCCGAGTGTAGGAATATACGACAAAGGGAAGATCTTCCACCGAGCGGGTGATATTGCTCGGTAGACCGACGGTCCAAATGTTGTTGTTCGGAACCTGTATATATGCGCTTTATCTTGAAAATGTCGTTAAGCGAGATTCAGGCATCTGTCAATTATCTTGCGTTGTATGATGGCTACCCGCCACACGAGATAAAATCTTTTGCTTTCAGACAGATCTTTTTCTGTCACAAACAGAGGAGGTCTCATTGCACCTATTAATAGCTTAGTACACAAACATTTTACTAATACCAAGCGTATGGAGAGTTTTAAAAATAGCATTTGGCTCCATACCTACTTTTTGTAATGCAATCACAGCGATTCGGTTCTCTTTATCACCCCACTCCATTTTAATATCGCAAAATATTGTACAATGTACTGGCGCCAAAATGAGAAAACTCAATGAGCAATCATATAAAAATGACAGATTCCAAATTCAAATGTAATATTTTGTTTATTTTTAATTGTAACAGTATTTATGGGACTTTTTAACACTTTTGGGATTTGACCAGACAAAAAAAAACCCTACAGTAATGTTTTTAATAAGCCTATTCACCCACGGCTCCCATGAGCGATAGTACCCGCGCTTGCTCCGTCAAACTGTTATCGATTATAAAAAATAAGAATGATACGAAATTTAATATTAAATTCACATTATTTTTGTTGCAGTTAGAGCGCCTTCTTTTTTACGTTCACCGACTTACTCTTAGTCTCAATAACAGCTGTGTAATGTTTGAACTCAATCGAATGCAGAGAACGTGAACAGACATGCAGAATAAACAAATATTAAATTTGAATACTCCGTTCTGCATTTTTTTTGTTTTTTTTTTAACGATCACGCCACGTTAGCTGGTCCCGTGCTAAGTTCGTAAAGAACTTGTGTTACAGGTACCAGATAACGGAAATAAATGTAAGATTTTTATTATACACATACATATATTTAGTATACAACCATAACCCTGGAAAATACATTTTATATTGTATTTATCATACAAATATCCTTCCTTGGCGGGATTTGAACCCGCGACCCCCTTGTGTAGTGGCCATGTCACTTACCACTATATTATTACTGTACTGTATTATTACTAACTTTTACACGCGACTACGCTCTCGTTAATTTAGAAGAAAAACATCTATCGGGTCTAGGATTTGTTTCTTGATGAAATGCATACTACGTTATTTTCTGTACTCGTGATAACGCGTATGCAAAATTAAAGGATTAGATGAGCAAATAAGACTTGAAATCATAGCAACAAAACTCTTTTTCGAATTTATAAAATAATATAAGTGTGTGTATTTGTATCGAATTATTGCGACTAAATACTTTCCCGTGAGTTAGAGACTTGATATTTCGATTGATAAATCAAGGTCAACAACCTGTTGCTTGTTTGTCGATTTTTGAAAACGTAAGATACACATAATTTACCAGTTTATATACCTAATATACTAGCCGTACTCGCCCGCTTAGCTGGGCATTTAAAATTAACATTATTATTTATTGACATTATTATTAGCGAGTCCCACACTCATATAAATATTAGCCTATCCATTAAGTATATATATTTTCTATATGGATACCAATTTTCAAGTCAATTGGATGAATGGTCCAATAGTTATAACGGAACATCCGACCACTGTAGATTTATATATTAGTATAGATAATTATCTACGAGGTTATATAAAAACAATGAATATGTAAGAAAATGAATATATACCACATCTATTCATAAGTATTGAAGGTAAATTTAAATAAACTAGTGGTCCCCGGATAGTCGAAATTCGACTATAATTAATTGAAATTGTAAGTTTGTACACTATTATGATTTTATTTTCAAAGACTATTATACTTCTATAATCACAAATTTCGCCAAGACTACACTTTAGAGAAATATTAATAAAGACTAACAATATTTAATCTATTCTCAATTTGACCACAGACGTCAAGAACAAAAGTATGACAGTAAATAAATAGTATTCATGCGTGTGTGCGTCAAATACATGGTAGTGTGTGTAATGTTTTTTTTATCGATTTAATGTATTTATTAGGCATAATTTAAAAAAATATTAGCATTCTGCACTCCTTCTCTATATTCTCTATAAGTGTGGGAAATTTCATACTAATCCGTCCGCGCAATTTTCGTAAAAACGGATATAACATTTTTCCTTCACGTATTAATATATAGATTTTTTTTTCAGGCAGTAGACGATCTTGATAGCCAAGTTGAGACTCGTCGCTCTGGAAGTCTAGAGACTGTGCTACAGTCGTTGCGGCGGGCTGCCAATTACAGCGTCTCGATCAGAGCGAGGACCACGGCAGGGGCCGGACCTCCTTCTGAACCTGTTTACTGCAGCACTCTTGAAGACGGTGAGTGTTTCGCTCTAATTTTGCAGGTTCCTATTCAAGAAAATGTATGGATACTATCTGCTCTTACTGGTGGTAGGACATCTTGTGAGTCCGCACAGGTAGGTACCACCGCCCTGCCTATTTCTGCCATGAAGCAGTAATACGTTTCGGTTTGAAGGGCGGGGCAGCCGTTGTAACTATACTGAGACCTTAGAACTTATATCTCAAGGTAGGTGGCGCATTTACGTTGTCGATGTCTATGGGCTCCAGTAAACACTTAAAATCAGGTGGGCTGTGAGCTCGCCCACCATCTAAGCAATAGGCCTATGGACAAAACCTTCCCCAAAATTCGTTACAATGACCAGTTCCTTTCACTAGCGGATTATTGCACTTCTCACTGGGTATACTTAATGAAAGGAGGGTAATAAAAAAATCCGCATTCGTTATCTCAACAAAATGTCGTGTTATACAGACTGTGCAGAAATAAAAAGAACGTAGTAAAATAGGGTTTGTTCACAGCAACACATGACACATGCTGCCTCATAGCACAGAGAACGGCTTTGAGAGAATTTTTTTTGACGTGACAACGTCTTAATTCGATGGAGCCGGCTGCACGCACGAAAAACATGACTGCGGCGTTACCTCGCTCTGAGGCGTTCCATTTAAGGCTTGAAGTGCAAGCGAGAGCGCGCGACGAACGACAAAGAGGCACAATCGGCATTTTTATGACGTTGTCACGTTCAACTAACGTCAGTAAACCGACTTTACAGACAACCGATTTTTTTTTATTTGATTTTAAATATTGAATTTTTCATTTCGCAGTTCCCGGCTCTCCGGCCGATATAAAGGCGTTGGCTAATTCAGAAGACACGGTGATAGTCAGTTGGCTGGCTCCAGCCCAGAAAAATGGCAAGATAAAGCACTATACTATCTATAATCGCCCGCAAAGGTTGGTGCCATAATGGCTTACAAAAAATTATTTATGGGTCCCGTTCAGTTCAGTCCATGGGTAGTGGGCCATTAGTTATTGACTCTAAAGAGAATATTTTTACTGGTGGTAGGACCTCTTGTGAGTCCGCGTGGGTAGGTACCACCACCCTGCCTATTTCTGCCGTGATGTAGTAATGCGTTTCGATTTGAAGGGTAGGGCAGCCATTGTAACTATACTCGAGACCTTGGAACTTGTATTTCAAGGTGGGTGGCGCATTTACGTTGTAGATGTCTATGGGCTCCAGTAACCACTTAACATCAGGTAGGCTGTGAGCTCGTCCACCCATTTATGCATTAAAAAAAATACAAGATGACTGAGAAAACCTTAGGTTAATTCTTCGTATTTATCAATCATCAGCATTTAATTCAAGATCTATAGAAAAAACCACGAGAAAGACTTGTAAATATCGCGTTTTCCAATTCAATGACAGAACAGGTCAGCACTCTCAGTTGATGGTGCTGCACAGAGACGAAGAAGATGAATACCAAGTGGAAGTCAGAGGTCTGCAAGAGCACCAGGTTTATGAGTTTTGGGTGACCGCTGCCACTGCCACGGGAGAGGGAGAGATGAGTGCTATTGTGGCCACGAAACCTAATCCAAGAGGTAAATTAAATTTTACATCACATGAACATTGATACGAATCGGCACTAATAAAATAACATTAAGGTCGGTGTGGGACTTATATTTCATATCATAGTGTGGTAAAACAAAACAGTTCCTTAGATGAAGAAAAAAAATTTCAAATCACATTTTATGCTATAGATGTCTATAGTTTATTATTTCTACCCATTAGGACTATTTGAGGGGAACGCAAGGGGTGAAGCAATTTCGCTTCATATCATTTTTCATAATTTAAAAATACTATTTAAGACTTTGCTTTTCGGTAGGCAGCGGCTTGGCTCCGGCATTTCTGAAGTCCATGGGCGACGTTAACCATTCACCATTAAGTAGGCCGTGTGCTCGTTTGTCTACAAGGGTAATTAAAAAAAAAAAGGTTTCCTTAGAAGGCTGTTGGCGCCGTTGCGATGTGATGTTGGGTGCAAGGCCTATTCGAATAAAAGTGGACTGTATTTATAACTGGTTTATTAAATCGGATCAAAATTAGTAAAATTTTACGGGACCCACAATGACTATGCGTTTTTTCGTTGATGCACGTCGTTTTATTTTGTAAGTCCACGCCTATCCCCCGCTTCCGCCGCCATGAGGAAAATAGGGTTGCTATAACAAGGCCTTAAAAAAAATTACCCACTAAGTGCGTGTTCAAGTTGAGTTCAATCTTTTGAGGTTGTAATTTCCTATTCGTAGCCCCGGCCAAGGTTACGTCTTTCGGACGTAGGTTGAAGTTCCCAGTGGGGCGGAGGGCGCGCGTGGCGTGTGGCGCGGCGGGCAGCCCTACCCCGCAGCGGGCGTGGTCGCGGCGAACTCCCTCCGCGCCCATACTCCAGGATCCACGATTTCTCGTGGACGGCCATCATCTTGTGATACTGAGTAAGCACCGCTTAGCTAGGTATTTTGTGTACCACTGCGACGCTGTCACGGAGGACACTTTACAATCCAATTTCTTAAACTTTACTTTTACTGGTTTTAATTTTACTGGTGGTAGAACTTCCTGTGAGTCCGCACCGGTAGGTACTACCACCCCGCCTATTTCTGCCGTGAAGCAGTAACGCGTTTCGGTTTGAAGGGTGGGGTAGCCGTTGTAACTATACTGAGACCTTAGAACTTATATCTCAAGGTCGGTGACGCATTTACGTTGTAGATGTCCAAAAAAAAAACTAAACCACACGCATATTCTTCGTTCGTGGAAGTGGCTTGTAGATACCTTATTTAGACATTCAAATATTAACTCTATCATCGTTATTGCCTTGCTCAATATAAATACACCGTAATTATAACGCGTCATTTCAGTGCTCTAAGTAAACCGTTAAATATGAATTTTCAAACTGATAAACATTTTCGGCCTATGACGTATAATTCGAATGTGATCCTGGTTGGTGTATCGCGAGGATCAAGATCGTTTTCTGGTCCTTCGATTTGCCAGCAAATTTGATGTATTAAGAGTAGCCTCATTTAAATTGAACACAATTTTTCAGATATGGATCGGTTGATATCAGACAACTATACTTGCACAGTCAGAAACCCTTGGGGCGAAGAGAGGAGCACTTGGGAGATTAAGGCACTGACAGAACCAGCGCGACCGGTGCTAAGGCTCGCGACATCTGCGCCGTCTAGGCTGCATCTTGTATGGGAACCTCCACACAACGGAGGATCTAGTTTGCATGGTGAGCTTCGAAACGACAGTTTATAAGCCCTAACGGCATAATGGCATATTAATTTAGAAGAGGGCTGTCCAAACTACATACCCTTGCGGGCTAATTAATACAAAAGTTGGAGGGCCGTAGACAAAAATATTTTCAGAAATATAATAGTAAAATATAGCTTCACTTTTAAATGATGTAATGGGAATGGAGTGTTATAAGAATAAAGATAAATTATACAAAATATTGATTATATGTTTTGACAAAGAATTCTATTATCCAAACTATTTTTAACCAAAACTATTTGCTGATTAAAAAATTGCCTCGCGGGCCGCATGGGAACTAGCCAAGGGTCGTTGTCTGGACACCCCTGACTTAGAACATTAAAATGAGTCATTCACGACTTTTATTAATGTATCTAATATTTGTGAGCGCAGTCTCATCATTTATGAAAATTTTCAACTCCTACCATATTATTTCTAGCTCTTATAACCGCTTTTCATGAATTTAATCAGTGAATTACTGACAATTAAAATTAAAATGTCGTAAGTGAGATTCAGGATTAAGTCAAATAACTTGTGTTCTACGATGACTACACCCGCTACAAGTCTCCGTGGTCTCTTCATATCTGATAAACTGTAAACTCTGATGTCGTTTGGATATATCAGTGCTCGCAATAAATTTGTTCCACTGTATTTCCTTTGCAATACCGCAGGCTACACGCTGGAATACGCTCGTCTGAAGGACAGTTCCTGGATGTCAATTTACTTGCCGGCCGACAGCCGAGCGCACTCGCTGGAGAGACTGTCCTGTGGAACTGTGTATAAGATCCGACTAACAGCTCATAACGCGATCGGAGCCTCTCCACCAAGTGAGGACTTGAACGTGTCTACCAAAGGTGGACGTAAGTATTCATTCAGTTCGATCATTTGTTTATGAGGTCAAAGTACTGCACATGATATGATCGGAAAATACCACCTTGCGTTTATACTTCTTTATTATCAGTAGTAGTAGTGGTATAGTATTCTTAGGTTAAGGATTTTTTGGAACGAAGTTCCTAATGGGACGACGCGAAAGTGTACCCTAACCAGGAAAAAACGTCCGTAACGTAAGATTTTAATTAGTGATGCACACAGTGTACGACTTAACTTTGTAATAACGTACCAAAGAAACATATTTTTTTATCATTCATTGATCACGATCTCAGAGCGTTCGTTTGCGCAATACACTAACCTATATGCAAACAACCGTGAATGAAGTGTACCACAATAAGTTCGCACGTTACCGAATGACCGTGGGTTGTTGCGAAACCTCCAGTTTTATTTTCTTTATACCTCGAATAGAACTTAAAATTAATATTTTTGTGATAAGGAACTTCGTTCCTATTCGTTGTCCCACGACACCACACATCTTTTTTTCTGGAATCCACGTATTTTTCAACGATCGCGACTAAGAATTATGGTCAGATATAAATTATTTTCAATTATTCAAAGCTTAAATAGTTCCAATGTTAGTATTAATCCTATTTGATGCAAAGCAATCGCGCATTCTAGTTTGGATGGTCTGAGGGCCGTTTAAATACTCTGTTATTGTTGAAATTTTGATTTCATTTATAAGCTATAAAATAAAATGCTTTCATTACAGCTTCTAAAGCTCCAGCAGAGAAAGACCTCGTCGCTGCGAACAGCACCTGTGTTCGTCTGAACCTTCTCACGTGGAACAGTAACGGGTGTCCCCTTCTCCAATTCACGATATCCATCAAGAGCTTCGAGGATTCCTCGTGGATGACAAGCAGCGTCTCCCCCGTCCAGCCGTTTGCCGTGTGCCGACTGACTGTCGCCTCCTGGTACCATTTGAAGGTGGTGGCTAACAGTGCCGCGGGCATTACTACTGCCAACTATTACTTTTCAACCCTCACGGATAATGGAGGTGACTGCTATTTTTAATACGTTTTTATTAGCTTTAGACGTATGTATGTTAGTATGTAACGGAATCCTTGAACATGATTTTGACCCCCTTTAAAACGTCGGATTAGCTCGAAATTAAAGGATTAATTCGAACTTATTAAGGACCGATGACAATTCAATAATTGTTTTTTCAAAACAATTATTGAAATTTTTTTCAAAAAAATTTAAATTATTAGTTATTTTTCATTTTTTAGCTGAATATAAAATTTTTGCAATTTTTTTTTAAAATCAATATTTAAAAAAAATGAAAAAATTTGATTTGAAAAATAACTAATAGTTTAAAAAAACATAAAAAATACATTTTTATAGAAAATCCAATTAAAAAATAGAAAATAAAATATAATAAATTTGAATTAAAAATAGTGCAAGAAAAAATATTTTATTGTAAAAAAAGCGCGAGGTGCATGGTATCACTACTTATAAATGATATTTTATGAACAGATATGAGTTATTTTGATAATATACTGAAAAGCACACCACGCCTTTTTTTTGAGTTTTAAATTTATTTTCAATTTTTTTTGTTTTTTTAAATTATTATTTATTATTTTTGAACGACGTCATTATCTTCTTATTATCTTATCTATGTCTTATATATCTTATCTTATCTAATCTTTGTTTATTCCTTCGAACAGAGCGGATACCGGCTCCGGCTCACTTCCCTCCTGGTGGAGGAGACGACGGCGAGGAGCCCGCCACCGCCACCCTGGCCGCCACCGCAGTGGGATCCGTCATTGTTCTGTTGCTACTGGCAGCATTTATTTATAAAAGAAGGTAGTTTTTGTTATACATTCTTTTCTTTTTTTCTTTATATTGATGCACAAAACAAATTACAACCATAGAAATTATGAGTTTAAATGTTTAACATAACAATCTGGATTGCAATTCAAAACAGGTGCATACAGAAAAAAAATTACAATTGAACAGATGCCTAAATACCATCATGTATACACACATACGTTCACACGCACACACACAATCGCACGCACACACACTATAAGAATTTGATATTATGTCGTCGAAGTCGTTATAACCTAAAAAAAAGAAAGAAAAAAATCTCAATCTTACATTCCAATATTTAGATCGTCATTAACAATAAGGTAGTCTCTGCTCCTGACATTGCTGAGGTCCATGGGCGACGGTAACCACCCACTATCAGAGGGGCCCTATGCTCGTCTGCCTACAGGCAATAAAAAAGCCCTAATCGTAACTGAAACATTTTTGACCCCACCTTTTTATTGTCTTATTATTTAGGAAATTTTCAATACATAACAGTATTCGTGGTTACGGATGACTAAGGTGGTATTTGGCGACATTTGAATATCGTTCTACTACATATTATAGTGTAAAAATAAATTCGAGATTAAACTATAAAAGTACTTTTAAATGTTTTTACGAACCACCAAAACCAAAGAAGACAACTGAAAAATCGTAATTTTACAAAAACACTTTTCTCGCATCACAATGGCAGCCCGTTAGTCGCCTGCTTTAGAAAGAGTTACGAGCAAGGCGATATATCGGAGGAAGAGGAGAAGTCAGTGGAGAAGAGAGACAACCATCGTAACTGCCAACAAGTGTACACTTCTTCCCCGATCAAACATCCCGTTAGCAAAAAAGAACAGCAAGGTAATATAATTCATGTTTTTTCTTAAAAAGCTCGCATTTCACCTGGTGATAAATCGCTATCGGAGTCCATACACATAAATGACTTCCCACTTATTCCCACTTAGTCCCACTTATTTCTCCCCATACAACGCGATAATTTCCCATGCACTTCTGTATGTTTTTAAAACATTCTTAGGTTGATTTTTTAAATAAAATGCAATTACTTCATTAAATAATAAAGTTCACCTTAAAAAGGAAAGGTTTTTTTTTATTTATTTTTATTGTTTAGATGGGTGGACGAGCTCACAGCCCACCTGGTGTTAAGTGGTTCTGGAGCCCATAGACATCCACAACGTAAATGCGCCACCCACCTTGAGATACAAGTTCTAAGGTCTCAAGTATAGTAACGACGGCTGCCCCACCCTTCAAACCGCAACGCATTACTGCTTCACGGCAGAAATAGGCAGGGTGGTGGTACCCGTGCGGACTCACAAGAGGTCCTACCACCAGTAATTTTATTACGCAAATTATAAATTTGCGGGTTTGATTTTTATTACACGATGTTATTCCTTCACCGTGGAAGTGAATTGTGAACATTTGTTGAGTACGTATTTCATTAGAAAAATTGATACCCGCCTGGGATTCGAACACCGATGCATCGCTCAACACGAATGCACCGGACCTCTTATCCCTTAGGCCACGAAGACTAAGAGTTCTAGGTTTCAATATAGTAAAATAGTTGTCTACCTTTAAGCCAGAAGGCATTATTGGTTCGTGGTAGAAATAGGTGAAGTGGTGGTACCTGACGCAACACACATTGTGTGGTAAATGCGCAAATTATGAAACGATGATGACGGTGTTATTCCTTCACCGTGGAAGTCAATCGTAAACATTTCGTATTTCACTAGAAAAATTGGTACCCACCTGCGGTAGTCGAATACCGGCATATACATATCGCCACAACTACACTGAGCGTTTTATGCTTTAGGCCACGACGACTTCGCAAATATACTCCATGACTATCATATACTATAATCTGGTCTTTTAATTGTGATACTTAGTGCTCTCTGTATTTAAGTATCTATATTAATTGTTGTTTTAAATCACAATATGATTGTTCACAAACGTAAGAAATGTACGAGATAAGCCCGTACGCGACGTTCAGTATGTCGGGCGGTGCGGAGAGTGCGGGGGACGAGGGGGCGGCGGCCGGGGGCGCGGTCGGGGTGGGGGTGGGGGGCGCGGGCGCCACGCTGCGTACCTTCGGCCGACCGGAGCCCGCTCCGCTGCAGGCCGCCCCGTTTCGACACAAACACCGGGACCCTGTTAATCCAGGTACATACAATCTCATTCAATTGAATACTTGAATTCCAAAAAATGTAACTACCGTCTTTTTTATTTATTGACATAATAAAATAAATGCTCGGCTCGGCGTCTTACTGCTCAGATCGGAAGACGCTGCTTTCCATCTTGAATACGTAGGCTAGTGTTTGTCTATGGCGCGAGCTGAGAATATTAAAAGGGAAAAAAAATACATATCCGACCCAAGCGACGAGGCAACGCAAAGTCGTCATCGCCCGAACTATGTCTTGTCGGATCGCGCGGATACACTGTCGGTGCTTTAGGCCCTTCAAGCACCGATCACCATTCTCGTCGACGAGCGAACTAACCCGTAGACACAGCCTATTGAGTTTTTCGCCGGATCTTCTGAGTGAGTCGCGATTCCTCTCCAGTGGTAGATTCAGCGAAGCACTGCTCTTGCTAGGGCGAGTGTTAGCAAATTTTCTCAGGTTGAACCCGTGAGCTCACCTACCCGTCCACGTGGACGATAGGAAAAAAACCGCAATATCTCAAACATTTCTTAGAAGTTTATAAATAAGAGCGTGTTAAGCAAGGTAAGACTTTTTTGTATTTATTGCTTAGATGGGTGGACGAGCTCACAGCCCACCTGTTGTTAAGTGGTTACTGGAGTCCATAGACATCTACAACCGTAAATACGCCACCCACCTTGAGATATAAGTTCTAAGGTCTCACTATAGTTACAAGTGACTTCAGAGTCTATACGATTTTATTAAATTACAGATGAATACACGCTGTCCCGCGCCATGACGCTGATGGTGCGACGCTCGGAGTCGGACTCTGACTCGAGCGGGTCGCCGTGCGCGGAGTGCACCTCCAGCGTCTCCTACAGAATGCCCATGGCCGCGACGAAAGGTATACCAGGCGTTCGTAACGACCGAACCGTTATGATTAAAATTTTGTAGGCAGCGGCTTGGCTCTGCCCCTGGCCTTGCTGAAGTCCATGGGCGACGGTAACCACTCACCATCAGGTGGGCCGTATGCTCGTCTGCCTACAAGGGCAATATAATGTTTTTTTAAATATTTCATTAAAATATTGGACGCTACTCGTTGCTAACGCTCGCGCTGGCCTGTAACAGGTATACTACGCGCATGCGTTCGAGTGTCACGCATTCACTCTCGCTTTGTCTCTTTCTGCGTTAAACGTTTAACGCAACCTTGTTGGAAGTCGCATTAGAAGTTTCACTTCGAAAAGAAGACTCTAATAAGTTTGATGTTAGTAGACAGTAATGTTGTAGAAGACGTGTTCGGGCCGGTGATGGACTCGGGTGCGGAGTGCGCCGGCGAGGCGCGACACCCGCGTCCGCATGATAAGCGCCGCCGGCAGCGACGACACCACACGCCCACGTCTTCAAGGTAACCTCGAACTTATGATCACAGACAAAAGGTCTTTGTTTGTATAGTGGAATGCACCTCAACCAAGAAATATTGTAAGAGTCTATATCTAATCAAAAAATAAACGATACCTTTTATTTTAAATCTAGTAAAGATATATGAGTGTACCAGGCTCACCACAAACCGGGAGGAGTGGCGATTGCTCGTGAGGCGCATAACATCTGCCCACAGCAATGATGCTGGATGACAATCACGATCGCTCTGATAAGAGTAATACGACATACGATACGATACGAAAGATATGATAGATGCAATAACATAATTCATTTAGCTTGAATAATATTTTCGATAAGGAAGAAACGTGTCGTAATGTGATCTTTATAGTAAATATTTAGAAGGATTTGATGAGTGCGGCGTCCAATACTCGAAACTAACAATGGCGACTCTAAATAAAATTAAAATTCACAGTCAGAATTCATTCAGTGAATGCAATCAATTCAACAACATAATTAATTATCTCTAGCTAACTATGTATTATTATTATTTTTGGGGCGGGTGCCGAACCTCCTTCGAGGTCCTCGCGGGGTATGTGGGACTGCACGGCCCCCAAATGTTGGGAACGGATCGCGGTCCCCAGTGCTTGAATTTAGGTCCCTACGCACTAAACGACTCCTCTGCGCTTTTACACCCGACGTCCGATATCCGCCCGGTCAGCACCCGGTCAAAGTAGGGGGGTTCCAGCGATCAACATTACAACCAGACTCGTGGCGTCACCCCGAGGACGCCCGACCGACGGGTCGTCGAAGCGATCGTCAACGACGCCGGTCTCCGCGATAGGGCGACCCGAAAGGCTGCGTGGGTGATGCCGCTGGTTTTCCGGGATACTCCACTAGATCAGAAAAAACCTGCCGGATCGGAACGCGATACAACGCCGACCGAGACTAAAATAACACAACTATGAACCGTTAATGGGAATATATTAGGTCATATCACAAAAACTATTTGACATTTTAAAACCATATTCTTTAGAACTCTTCTTCTGATACTTGGAAAGTTTTTGTATTGTCATATTACTTTAAGAGATAGAGACAAGAAGAGACCGAGAGAGAGAAAGAGACAGAGAGACGAAATATTTCACCGCTAGATTGTACTAGCATATTAAATGAGCTTTCTAATAAATTGCAGGTACCAGCAACGTCAAGAGCAGGAACGAAGGGATTTCACAATACATGTATAAGGACAATAAAGACTGCTACAAGCAAATTAAAAAAAAATACGAGTAATTAGGTACTATTGGTATTGTTAGTTAAAAATAATTTGTTATGGGTAAGCAGTCCTTGTTCACAAACTTAAACAACGCACGATCGATTGTTGATTAGTTTTTTAATCACTGAATTAAAAAATAGTCGCACTTATTTCATTTATTTTACTATACTCCGATTTCACAGCTCATTCAGCTATGGATTACTGAGAAATTTAAGTATTGTAAACATAATATTATATATTGGATACATAAAACTTTCGCTCCAAATAACCTAGGCTGTTTCTTTGTGATTAGTGTTGGAGAATTTTTAATTTAATTAAAAATAGTATTTAACAGTATGTCATAATATCTGTTTTACACTTAAAGCATTCTATGTATTACGTTTTTTTATATCTTTCTATAATATATCCTATGGAGGTAACAAGCAATAATTGCATATAACGACATCTACAAAATTTAATTTATGATTTGATTATTCATTGTAAATATAGGAAAGGTTAAATTAAATAATAAATCACAAAATTCTAACATTTGTAAATAAAAATGAGTTATTTTTTAAAACGTTTTTGGATACGCGGCCTATTTGGACTGAAATTTTAAAAACCAATTATCGAACAAAATTGTACCTTATGGTAAAAAAAAGAAGGAATAAAATATAGTTTTACGGTAGCGAAGTCACAAGAGACACGAATAATAAAGTAAAGATTTTCTAAAGTAAAAGTAATTATGTTTTTGTGTTTATATGAAATACTGTTTCTAGTGTCTTCGAATTTAGGTAGTGATGTTACAAGCTCAATAAAAATAGTGTATAGCTGTAGAAACAATCTAACAGTTACTGAACCATATCTCAACATACTTCTAACATTTTTTATGTGGACTTTGTAGTTAATAATGAGAATTTTACACATTTCGGATCTTTATCGCTACCTGTTTTAATATTGCTAAGCGTTTTGAATAAACGCCATGAGAAATATGCTGAAATATTGGTAGAAGTCTAATACGCCAGTGCCGGAAAAGCTTTTTACCAAAGCACTTGAACTGATAAGCCCACCCATCAAAATTTTTATATAAAGTAGTTATATAAGTAAGATACCAATTAAAGATTACGATAAAAAATAATGCCAAATTTAAAAAAAAATTTGTCTGATGATTTGGTTTATACTTGCTCACATTGAATTTGAGAGATTTTGCGTTAATTTAAATATGACAATGGTTATTAGCTATTATTTAATTTTGTTAGATCCAAAAACTATTTCGAGGAATAGGCTAGCTGATTAATAAAAACTCAATAAAGGAATACAATCGGAAAATACATTGTTAATCAAATAAGTTTGACCATTGTTTGGCCTTAAATGACGCCATCATTGGCTTTATTCAAACAGATTTTAATTTATATACTCTGTGTAAAACTCAAATGTCATTTTTGTTATGAATTTATTGATAAGCTCAAAATAATTTTAGAATTTCAGCTCTAAGCATGAAGTCATGATTAAAAACACTTTTAAAACTTATGTTTCAGCGTGGTGTATAACAACCATAAGAGTCGACTATTATCAAAGCCGGCAATCTGACTTTTGGACAATGATTGGTAAATCAGAAAAACGAATTATTGACTTTGTATTCCATTGGCAGTCACAAAACTCTTCGGAACGACATCTTAGATAAATAACAGGTTAACTATTAACCTTTATTTAATGCAGGTTTTGAACCGTATTCTTTGAAGGAGACGATTATATTCAAATCAATCTGTATTGACATATCAATAAAATTGATTTGTCCAAATGCACAGATTGCCACCTTTGATAATAGACGACTCATAACAGGTTGTCAGTGATATTTGTACTTAGTGTAAGTAAACGGGTGACATTGATAGAAAAACGAAAAGAGTGCCATGTTTATACATAGTTTAAATTGTTTCGGGGCTACTACCCCATTTTGTCTGTCACTGATGATGCTAACACTTTGAAGAGCGATGAAGATTTCTGTTAGTTAATTTAAGAAAAAAACTACACTGATTATTTATAAAAAAATTTATGAGTTTTTCAAAATTATCAATTCTATAAAAATAATTAAA
This sequence comes from Bombyx mori, assembly GCF_030269925.1. Taxonomy (NCBI): domain Eukaryota; kingdom Metazoa; phylum Arthropoda; class Insecta; order Lepidoptera; family Bombycidae; genus Bombyx; species Bombyx mori. The sequence continues at coordinate 16,394,374 of NC_085111.1, forward strand.
ATGGCACCTCCTTTTTTCAATCAATGCTAATCAATTTCACTTTCAATCAATTGTTGATGCTCACATAAGATTTTATTTATTTATTCTTAATACAAATAACATTCGTGCCAAATTTTATTGCCGGAGAATCTAATTTTGAATACTTAATAATAAATGTACTTTAAAATCACTGCCAATCTAAGTTTTTGCTCTAACGTGTTTGTTAATATTGTAAATATTTAAAGAAAAAATAAATAAATAAAACAATGGTTTTGTAGTTTAATTTCACCATAATCTTCGATAAATAAATAAAGACGCATTAACACTAATCTGAAAACAATAAATAACATAATTGTATTGGTACAATTCTCTTTATCCATAAACATTATTTAAGGTATTATAAATATATATTTTTTTACCATAAAATTTTAATAAAGAAAAGTTTATTAATTTATAGATATCTTAGAGTCATCTATATATTAATAAGTGAAGCAAAAACTTTGTATCCCTTTTTACGAAAATTGCGCGGACGGAGGAGTATGAAATTTTCCACACTTATAGAGAATATAGAGAAGAAGTGCACAATGCTAATTTTTTTTTTAAATAATGCATAAAAGATACATTAAATCAATAAAGAAAACATTATACACACTACATACGATGTATTTGACGCACACACGCATGCATATTATTTATTGTCAAACTTTTGTTCTTGACGTCTGTTGTCAAATTGAGAATACATTAAATATTGTTTGTCTTTGTTAATATTTTTTATAGTGTAGTCTTGGCAAAATTTGTTATTATAGAAGTATAAAATGTATAAAATACAATCATAATAGTCTACAAACTTACAATTCCAATTAATTATAGTCGAATTTCGACTACTGCGGGACCTCTAGTTCTAAGCTAATCGCTTGTTTGACACATTTTTTTTTAGATTGGTTAGATATACTTCCGCTTGCTGAGCTGCAGAAGCGCATCTAAGAAATCCTTCTCTAATCGTATGAGACCATTATGTTGGTATTAAATTTTATCCATAATCCAGGTAACACACAATTCACTAGCTTGATCTTTCAGCAGAATTATCAGTAGCTTCAAGATGACTCCATATACTTGAAAATTCTTACACGTCTCAAGAACCGATTACAAAAGAATAAAAAAAATTTATTAACAATTATTACATAATAAGTAAAAATTAGTTGGACTTCATTGTAAAGCGTCGTTTTTGGGTTTTTATCATAATTTTCTTTTTGCACAATAAACACGTAATGAACATTTTTTCATGAGCAATTTCGAGGTAAAATAATGTGATCTTAAACTATTTACTTCGAGTCGTCATAATTAAAACAATTTTGTAAGATTCAATATCTTCTTTATTCTTTAGATTCTAATCTTAAGTGTACACTTGAAAGGGTTAACAAAGTAAATGTCAAATATAGTTAAAGAATTTTTTTTTAACTATCCAAGATTTCTTTCATGGAAGCGTATGCTGCAAGAGGCGATTCAACAGGGGGTCTCCCTCCAATAATGTCCCAAGCCGTACCTGTTCTAGCTGACTTGTAAACTTCCACGACTCCCCTACCAACGGCACCTGCACTCTGCTTTTGTGCTTTGTCTGTGAGCCTTGTGAAGAGCTCGTTGTGTTCGGGGAATTCCTTAACGTTCTTTGCCAATCTTGTATCTGTAGTACCGGGACATATAACGAGCACCCTGACTCCAGTGATCTTGTAGTTCAATTCATGACCCAGTGATTTGGAAAACCCTAAGACAGCAAACTTTGACGCCTTATACGAAACCAAGAACGGGTCTATTGTATACCCGTATACAGAAGAAATGTTGATAATCGTTCCGCCTTTTCCACCATTGTCTTTTCTCATGTACTCTCTGAACTTAAGGGACCATTCGATAAGAGCTATTGAGTTTGTCGTCAACGTCTTTCTAGGATCAAATTCGTTGACCACTCCTGCGCAATTTACCAAAATATCTACGTCGTAGTTTCTTAAGATTAGTTGGGAGACTTCATCTAGATCCTTCGTGACGTCACACTTGATGAAAACCGCGCTGTTCTTTCCGTATTTTGCATTTAAAGTTGCCGCGGCGTCTCGTCCTTTGGGCACATCGATGTCTAGTATGATTATGATCTTTGCTCCCTTTTCGAGAAAATTATCGGCTATTGCATAACCAATACCTCGAGCAGCTCCAGTAACAATAATTACTTTGTTTTTCACTTCGTATTGAGAATCTATTGGTTTTTTTGGGTAGCCAAAACACTGGTATGCAGAGATGGCGAGTACCAGGAATAGAAGTAATTTCATTTTGATCACAGCTATTATTTTGGTATACGAAGATACTCGGTGACGTTGTAATTAAAGTAATGAGTTATTTCTCCTTCAGAATTCAGAATTTATAGAGCTATTAACAGGAAACATCCTCAATAAAAAAATATGCAAATTATTTTAAATTGAACTTGAATAAATATTTAATATTTAGTCGAAGCACAAAGACTAAGAAGTAGCATCGTTTTACGATGCATTTTGATCAGTTATTATCACATCAATTCTTTGTTAGATCTCTGTTTTTCAATAACCTAATTATATAGTATTTTATTTTGTATCGTTTGACAGTTTGTGTCTATTTGGCCAGACGAATCATGGTCCAGTTGATGTTATGTGGTTAGTGGAGTCCATAGACATTTTAAGGTGCCACCCATCTTAAAACATGGGCCGAAGTCTCAATTATGATACTTTTAACAGTTTCCCGCATTTCAATCCGGACAGGTCGACAGTGATATCGTACATCCAATGACGCAATCTCATTCTCTCTTCCTAGCTATTTATCCCAAATGGTGATGAGGTCAGCTTTCCTTATTCTACTCCTCCACTTCGCTCTGTCTTTGACAATCTCGTCAGCAACATTGCTTTCCCTTTTGTCCTTCAGTACTGCATCTTTCCACCTTGTCTTGGGTTTAATTCTAAGTCTCCCAACGGGAAGGTCCAGCAATAGTGCCAAATTTCCGACATAGTCAGATAGCATCCTTTCCAGGAGGACACTCCTCCTCCTTACATCCAATCATGCAACGAAAAAAAAACTTGAGATGGTCAAGGGCCGATCTGTTCACTTCAGTTAATATTCGAGTCGATTGTATATTAATCTGTGAACGATTGTTTTTGTTTTCTTGTAAACGGTGCAAGCAATAGAGCTAATTAAGTTAGAATCAAACAATAGAATATTAACTAGATTTATTAGTAGGGGAGCGGGGGGTAGCCCCGGCCGACGGGTAGCCTCGGCCACCGCAAATACTAGTGACTCTCGTAGTGTTACCTATAAGTACGTGTTATGTCTGTGTGCGTTTACTATCCATTTGAAAAATACTGGCAGTTGGAAGTCACCCGACCACGGTGCTCGGACATAAATTGAGTATTTTGTTTTTGGCGGACTGGTTGCGCGGGATACCAATTGTTTCGGAGGCTATTTTTATTGGATAAACGTAGGTTATTATTTAGATTATATTTTTTTACATATTTCAATACATTTCTATTTCATATATCTAAGTTTATCTGAATGTGTAATAATATGCTTTTTAATAAGAATTTTTTGTTTGATGAAAGTTGTGTCGGGTAACCCCAGCCATCGATTTTGGGGGTACCCCCGGCCATAGGAGCTGACGCTATTATGCCTCATATGTTTAAATCTAGCACCCAATATTAATATGTTGCAGTGGTACAATGCCCAAACTTAGGAATAGAACTACAAATCGCGGAGACTGGAGTAAAGAGAATATGAAAAAAGCAATTCAAGCTGTCCTTGACAAAAAATATTCAGAAAGAGCAGCCGCAGATCGATACGAAGTCCCACGTACTTCTTTGCAAGATCGTATTAAAGGTATAAAACAAGGTTATCAGGTCAGTCTTAAACCAAAATTAGGACGCTTTGAACAAACATTCAAACCTGAGTTTGAAAGACAACTCTGTGAGCATGTTATAAATCTAGATAACCGTCTTATGCCTTTAACAAGAAGTGAGTTTTTGCGCCTTGCCTTTGATTTAGCAAAAAAACTTCAAATTCCTCACAGGTTTAACAAGGACAAACGAATGGCAGGAAAATATTTACCAAAATGATTACTTTTTCAAGTGGCTTTAATTACAGAGGGATTATGTTGTTGTCTGAGTTTTCGATATTTATCTTAAATAAATATAATTTTGATTATTTTTAATAGTTTTTTTATTATTTTACTTAATAAATATAGTCATAATATCGAAAACAAAAAAATGGCCGGGGCTACCCCCCTCTCTCCTATGTAATTAGGGAGTTTAAAAGCGTGATTCGAAAGAAATTAAGTCAATTGGGTGTCGATTTACTCGTTATTTTTATTATAATATCTCTCATTCAGACTCAATCATCAGAATCCTCATAAACTGAATTTCTTTCCTTTGGCTGATACTCTTTATCTCCTTGGAGCAGATGATGTGACTTTATCTTTTGCTGTTTAAGAAGTAAGCAATTACACTATGTATTCAGGGGGTTTCATCCTCCTCATAGTATGTGTGCACTAGTTTCGCAGCACCATCCAGATTTTGTATAGTCATGATTTTTTTTATTGAGATCCCCGCACTGAGTATGCGGAACTGTTGTAACCACCCTGACTTCCCGGAACTCTTTCTCAAATGTCCGATCTTCGCCCGGTAAAGAACCCTGTAGAGGTGTGAGAGATTACCGCGGTAAATATTAATATAACTAGACGCGCGGCTCACTCCTAGGATGCTCGTCATACGTACAATAGGTGCTTGGCCTCACGGAGCACATTCTCGTAGGGCTTAACCGACTAAAACCATTATACACGGGAGCCCTCTTCTTCGATGTCGCAAAAGCGTTCGACAAAGTCTGGCATAATGGTTTGATTTTCAAACTATTCAAGATGGGCGTGCCGAACAGTCTCATGCTCATCATACGGGACTTCTTGTCGAATCGCTCTTTTCGATATCGAGTAGAAGGAGCCCGCTCCTCCCCGCAACCACTCACGGCTGGAGTCCCGCAAGGCTCCGTTCTCTCTCCGCTCATATTTAATTTATTTATTAACGATATTCCCCGAAGAAGAAAGGAACGAAGAAATTCGACGGAGAACGAAAGTCGACGTCATAGCTCTCAAAGCTAGCAGGCTGAAGTGGCAATGGGCCGGTCACATCTGTCGAGCCAGCGACGCCAGGTGGGGGAGGAAAGTCTTCGAATGGAGGCCACGGATGGGTACAAGGAGCGTGGGGCGTCCTCCAACCAGGTGGACTGACGACTTAGTGCGCACGGCGGGAAGTCGTTGGATGCGGAAGGCGGAGGACCGCATTATGTGGAAGGCATTGGGGAAGGCCTATGTCCAGCAGTGGGCAGATAAAGGCTGATGATGATGATGATGATGATATTCCCCGGCCGCCGCCAACCCAGCTAGCTTTATTTGTTGACGACACAACTGCTTACTACTCAAGTAGAAACAAGTACTTAATCGCGAGTAAGCTCCAGAGCGCAGCCTTGACCCTCGAACAGTGGTTCCGAAACGAAACTCAGCGAAAAGCACAGCAGTGTTATTTCAAAGGGGAAACTCACCGCTTATTTCCTCCCACATTAAGAGGAGAAATATCACACTCCCGATCACCCTCTTTGGCCAGCTTATACCTTAGGCCAGGAAGGTTAAGTACCTGGGAGTCACCCTGGATGCATCCATGACATTCCGCCCGCATATAAAAACAGTCCGCGACCGTGCCGCATTTATTCTAGGCAGACTCTATCCCATGATCTGTAAGCGGAGTAAAATGTCCCTTCGGAACAAGGTGACACTTTACAAAACTTGCATAAGGTCCGTCATGACTTACGCAAGTGTGGTGTTCGCTCACGCGACCCGCACACACATATACACCCTCCAATCTCTACAATCCCGCTTTTGCAGGTTAGCCGTCGGGGCTCCGTAATTCATGAGGAACGTCGACCTACACGACGACCTGGGCCTCGAATCGATCCGCAAATATATGAAGTCAGTGTCGGAACGGTACTTCGATAAGGCTATGCTTCATGATAATCGTCTTATCGTTGCCGCCGCTGACTACTCTCTGAATCCTGATCACGCAGGAGCAAATCACCGTCGTCGCCCTAGACACGTCCTTACGGATTCATTAGATCCAATAACTCTTGCATTAGATACCTTCAGCTCTAAGACTAGGAGCAGGCTGGGGAACCCCGGTAACCGTACGCGTCGAACTCGACAAAGAGGTCGATGTGCAACCTAACCCGTGCATCAGCCTGCTGAGTTTCTCGGCGGATCTTCTCGGTAGGTCGCAATTCCGATCCGGTAGTAGATTCATTCGCGAAGCTATTGCTCTTGAGTTGTTAGGTCTCCTTCGGAGGCGCTCGGATAGTTGTTAACAAATCCCACCCCCACTGGGTGAGCCTTTGCTCGCCCACCTGACCTGGTGAAACTGGAAAGGCCTCGGGGCCACCAGTAATCTTTCAATCATAAAAAAAAGCGTATTCACCCATGGCTCCCATGACCCATGCTCCATCAAACTGTTATCGATTTAAAAAAATAAGAATGTTACGAAATTTTATGTGAAATTCACTAATTTTGTTGAAGTTAGGGCGCCTTCTTTTTTACATTCAACTACTTACTCTTAGTCTCAATAACAGCTGTGTAATGTTTGAACTTAATCGAATGCAAAGAACGTGAACAGACATGCAGAATAAACAATTCGACACTTCCTCGTAGCCAATAAATTTACGATTACATTTTTAGATTTTCAAATACTTTATAACATCGTTTATCGTTTCACCTTATAAAAAAAATATTATTTGCAATAGAACCAAAGATACTCAGAGTGCGTATTGTCGTATGTTCATCTTTACCGTAGTTATATATCGTATAGTGTAGGTAATGAGCTTTACGCGGGAAGCGAGGGACCGTTTAGCCGCGCGAAGGATAGGATTTATAATATTTAATGGACAGTAAGTATAAGATTAACTATCAACTATGTCATCTAGGTCAAAACGAATGATTGATGCAGTAATTAAACCGGTAAAACAATGTGATACGTTTGATTGGCAAAACCGGTAAACGCTAATAATTCAACTTATAGTGATGATGTGTGTACATCCAACCCTTTTGTGGAGGTTGCTACGAGGGTACAAGGTAGTTTATGTGTTTTACAATATTATTAATGATTTTATGATTTAGTCTCCGCGATACGGCGGCTCGAAAGGCTACGTGGGTGATACCGATGGTTTTCCGGGATACACCACTGGATCAGAACAAACCTGCCGGATCGGAACGCGATACAACGCCGACCAGGACTATGAACATAAGATATAACTGTGAACCGTTGATCGGAATATATTATGTCAAATCACAAAAACTATTTGACATTTTAAGTCCACATTCTTTAGAGCTTGATTATTATTATTTTTCTAGAACTCTCCATCTGATACTTGGAAAGTTTTTGTATTTTCATAGATAAAAAGAAGAAGAAACCGAGCGAGAGAGAGACAAATATTTCATCGCTAGATTGTACTAACATATTAAATGAGCTTTCTAATAAATTACAGGTACCAGCAACGTCAAGAGCAGGAACGAAGGGATTTCACAATACATGTATAAGGACAATAAAGACTGCTACAAGCAAATTAAAAAAAACGAGAAATTAGGTACTATTGGTATTATTAATTAAAAATAATTTATTATGGGTAAGCAGTCCTTGTTCACAAACTTAAACAACGCACGATCGATTGTTGATTAGTTTTTTAACCACTGAATTAAAAAATAGTCGCACTTATTTCATTTATTTTACTGTACTCCGATTTCACAGCTCACTCAGCAACGGATTACTGAGAAATCTAAATGATATTGTAAACATAATATCCGAATAAGTAATAGCTTCGAAGTTGTTGGATACATAATACTTTCTCTCCAGATAATCTAGGCTGTTTCTTTGTGATTAGTGTTGGAGAATTTTTAATTTAATAAAAAATAGTATTTAACAGTATGACATAATATCTGTTTTACACTTAAAGCATTCTATGTATTACGTTTTTTTTATATCTTTCTTATATTCTTTTGAAGTCATCCTGGCCTAACGGATAAAACGTCCGGTGCATTCGTGTTGAGCAATGCACCGATGTTCGAATCTCACGCGAGTACCAATTTTTAAAGAAAAAAATACACAAAAAAAAGTGTGTGTGTCCGCTCCGACGCACGACTGGAGTTTACTGGATATAAAAAATTAAACGAAACAATACGAGAAATAGTTCTATATTACGACAACACGATACACTACAGATTATTAACAAATTAACGAGACACAAAACAAACGACTAACAAATATATGAAAATACAATAATGAGAGAAACGCGCGATCAGTACGAGGCTTTGTGGCGAACTGCCGGCGCAGCAGTCCGGCGTCACCTGCGATAACGCATTTCGTGTGACATGCGCAATCAGGCGCATAACGCATTTCGTATGACATGCTAGTACGATTTTGGTCCCCATAATTTTCATACCCCGGGCCTATATATGTAAATCGATTCTAAAGGAGTAAACTCCAATAAACAATAGTTTTGAAGTTTAATTTCACGATAATCTCTATATATACAAATGAATTGCTGTTCGTTAGTCACGCTAAAACTAGGGAACGGCTCGACCGATTTGGCTAATTTTGGTCTTGAATTATTCGTGGAAGGTTTAAAAGGTGAGAAAATATAAAAAAAGCTCGGAATTATATAAAAACAAACAATTTTGTTTTTCCTTTGATGTGTCCCCTTGATGTGTCTTTTGTTTATCGATTGAGGCACTACGAAGTCTGCCAGGACAGCTAGTCTTCGATAAATAAATAAAGTGGCATTAACACTAATTTGAAAACAATAAATAACATAATTGTGCTAGTACAATTCTCTTTATTCATAAGCAGGGGCATTAACGGGAAGTCGTCGTGGTCTAATGGATAAGACGTCCGGTGCATTCGTGTTGAATGATGCACCGGTGTTCGAATCTAAGGCGGGTACCAATTTTTCTAATGAAATACGTACTCAACAAATGTTCACGATTGATTTCCACGGTGAAGAAATAACATCGTGTAATAAAAATGAAACCCGCAAAATTATAATTTGCGTAATTACTGGTGGTAGGACCTCTTGCGAGTCCGCGCGGGTGGGTACCACCACCCAGCCTATTTCTGCCGTGAAGCAGTAATACGTTTCGGTTTGAAGAGTGGGGCAGGCGTTGTAACTATACTTGAGACCTTAGAACTTATATCTCAAGGTGGGTAGCGCATTTACGTTGTGGATGTCTATGGGCTCCCGTAACCACTTAACAACAGGTGGGCTGTGAGCTCGTCCACCCATCTAGGCAAAAAAAAGTCGAAGTACATCTAACCAATCTAGGAAAAATGTGTCACGCCAGCGATCAGCTTAGAACGATTAAGATTTCTATAAATTAATAGATTTTTCTCTATTAAAATTTTATGGTAAAAATATATATATATATATCAAGCAATAAATATATAATATGTATATATATTTATTGCTTGATGGGTGGACTAGCTCACAGCCCACCTGGTGTTAAGTGATTACTGGAGCCCATAGACATCTTTTTTTTTTTTGTTGCCCTTGTAGGCAGACCAGCATACGGCCCACCTGATGGTGTGTGGTTACTGTCGCCCATGGACTTCAGCAATGTCAGGGGCAGAGCCAAGCCGCTGCCTACCGCAACGTAAATGGGCCACCCACCTTGAGATATAAGTTCTAAGATCTCAGTATAGTTACAATGGCTGCCCCACCCTTCAAGCCGAAACGCATTACTGCTTCACGGCAGAAATAGGCAGGGTGGTGGTACCTACCCGCGCGGACTCACAAGAGGTCCTACCACCAGTCATAAACTTGCTGAGCTTCAGAAGCATATCTAAGAAATCCTACTCTAATCGTGTGAGACCATTATGTTGGTATTAAATTTTATCCATAATCCAGGTAACACACAATTCACTAGCTTGATCTTTCAGCAGAATTATCAGTAGCTTCAAGATGACTCCATATACTTGAAAATTCTTACACGTCTCAAGAACCGATTACAAAAGAATAAAAAAAAATTATTAACAATTATTACATAATAAGTAAAAATTAGTTGGACTTCATTGTAAAGCGTCGTTTTTGGGTTTTTATCATAATTTTCTTTTTGCACAATAAACACGTAATGAACATTTTTTCATGAGCAATTTCGAGGTAAAATAATGTGATCTTAAACTATTTACTTCGAGTCGTCATAATTAAAACAATTTTTAAGATTCAATCTCTTCTTTATTCTTTAGATTCTAATCTTAAGTGTACACTTGAAAGGGTTAAAAAAGTAAATGTAAAATATAGTTAAAGAATTTTTTTTAACTATCCAAGATTTCTTTCATGGAAGCGTATGCTGCAAGAGGCGATTCAACAGGGGGTCTCCCTCCAATAATGTCCCAAGCCGTACCTGTTCTAGCTGACTTGTAAACTTCCACGACTCCCCTACCAACGACATCTGCACTCTGCTTTTGTGATTTGTCTGTGAGCCTTGTGAATAGCTCGTTGTGTTCGGGGAATTCCTTAACGTTCTTTGCCAATCTTGTATCTGTAGTACCGGGACATATAACGAGCACCCTGACTCCAGTAATCTTGTAGTTCAATTCATGACCCAGTGATTTGGAAAACCCTAAGACAGCAAACTTTGACGCCTTATACGAAACCAAGAACGGATCTATTGTATACCCGTATACAGAAGAAATGTTGATAATCGTTCCGCCTTTTCCACCATTGTCTTTTCTCATGTACTCTCTGAACTTAAGGGACCATTCGATAAGAGCTATTGAGTTTGTCGTCAACGTCTTTCTAGGATCAAATTCGTTGACCACTCCTGCGCAATTTACCAAAATATCTACGTCGTAGTTTCTTAAGATTAGTTGGGAGACTTCATCTAGATCTTTCGTGACGTCACACTTGATGAAAACCGCGCTGTTCTTTCCGTATTTTGCATTTAAAGTTGTCGCGGCGTCTCGTCCTTTGGGCACATCGATGTCTAGTATGATTATGATCTTTGCTCCCTTTTCGAGAAAATTATCGGCTATTGCATAACCAATACCTCGAGCAGCTCCAGTAACAATAATTACTTTGTTTTTCACTTCGTATTGAGAATCTATTGGTTTTTTTGGGTAGCCAAAACACTGGTATGCAGAGATGGCGAGTACCAGGAATAGAAGTAATTTCATTTTGATCACAGCTATTATTTTGGTATACGAAGATACTCGGTGACGTTGTAATTAAAGTAATGAGTTGTTTCTCCTTCAGAATTCAGAATTTATAGAGCTATTAACAGGAAACATCCTCAATAAAAAAATATGCAAATTATTTTAAATTGAACTTGAATAAATATTTAATATTTAGTCGAAGCACAAAGACTAAGAAGTAGCATCGTTTTACGATGCATTTTGATCAGTCATTATCACATCAATTCTTTGTTAGATCTCTGTTTTTCAATAACCTAATTATATAGTATTTTATTTTGTATCATTTGACAGTTTGTAGACACAAACTTGGCCAGACGAATCATGGTCCAGTTGATGTTATGTGGTTAGTGGAGTCCATAGACATTTTAAGGTGCCGCCCATCTTAAAACATGGGCCGAAGTCTCAATTATGATACTTTTAACAGTTTCCCGCATTTCAATCCGGACAGGTCGACAGTGATATCGTACATCCAATGAAGTGAACAATCTCATTATCTCTTCCTAGCTATTTATCCCAAATGGTGATGAGGTCAGCTTTCCTTATTCTACTCCTCCACTTCGCTCTGTCTTCGACAATCTCGTCAGCAACATTGCTTTCCCTTTTGTCCTTCAGTACTGCATCTTTCTACCTTGTCTTGGGTTTAATTCTAAGTCTCCCAACGGGAAGCTCCAGCAATAGTGCCAAATTTCCGACATAGTCAGATAGCATCCTTTCCAGGAGGAAACTCCTCCTCCTTACATCCAATCATGCAACGAAAAAAAAACTTGAGATGGGTCAAGGGCCGATCTGTTCACTTCAGTTAATATTCGAGTCGATTGTATATTAATTTGTGAACGATTGTTTTTGTTTTCTTGTGAACGTTGCAAGCAATAGAGCTAAATAAGTTAGAATCAAACAATAGAATATTAACTAAATTAATTAGTACCTATGTAATTAGCGAGCTTAAAAGCGTGATTCGAAAGAATTTAAGTTAGTTGGGTGTCGATTTACTCGTCATTTTTATTATAATATCTCTCATTCAGACTCAATCATCAGAATCTTCATAAACTCAATTTCTTTCCTTTGGCTGATACCCTTTATTTCCTTGGGGTAGATAGTGTGACTTTATCTTTCGCTGTTTATGAAGTAGCAATTACACTATGTATTCAGGGGGTTTCATCCTCCTCATAGTATGTGCGCACTAGTTTCGCAGCACCATCCAGATTTTGTACAGTCATGATTTTTTTTATTGAGATCCCCGCACTGAGTATGCGGAACTGTTGTAACCACCCTGACTTCCCGGAACTCTTTCTCAAATGTCCGATCCTCGTCCGGCAAAGAACCCTGTAGAGGTGTGAGAGATTACCGCGGTAAATACTAATATAACTAGACGCGCGGCTCACTCGTAGGATGCTCGTCATACGTACAATAGGTGCATGGCCTCACGGAGCACATTCTCGTAGGGCTTAACCGACTAAAACCATTATACACGGGAGCCCTCTTCTTCAATGTCGCAAAAGCGTTCGACAAAGCCTGGCATAATGGTTTGATTTTCAAACTATTCAACATGGCCGTACCGGACAGTCTCGTGCTCATCATACGGGACTTCTTGTCGAATCGCTCTTTTCGATATCGAGTAGAGGGAGCCCGCTCCTCCCCACAACCACTCACGGCTGGAGTCCCGCAAGGCTCCGTTCTCTCTCCGCTCCTATTTAATTTATTTATTAACGATATTCCCCGGACGCCGCCAACCCAGCTAGCTTTATTTGTTGACGACATAACTGCTTACTACTTAAGTAGAAACAAGTACCTAATCGCGAGTAAGCTCCAGAGCGCAGCCTCGACCCTCGAACAGTGGTTCTGAAACGAAACTCAGCAAAAAGCACAGCCGTGTTATTTCAAAGGGGAAACTCACCGCTTATTTCCTCCCACATTAAGAGGAGAAATATCACACTCCCGATCACCCTCTTTGGCCAGCTTATACCTTAGGCCAGGAAGGTTAAGTACCTGGGAGTCACCCTGGATGCATTTGCAACATTCCGCCCGCATATAAAAACAGTCCGCGACCGTGCCGCATTTATTCTCGACAGACTCTATCGCATGATCTGTAAGCGGAGTAAAATGTCCCTTCGGAACAAGGTGACACTTTACAAAACTTGCATGAAGTCCGTCATGACTTACGTAAGTGTGGTGTTCGCTCACGCGGCCCGCACACACATATACACCCTCCAATCTCTATAATCCCGCTTTTGCAGGTTAGCCGTCGGGGCTCCGTAATTCATGAGGAACGTCGACCTACACGACGACCTGGGCCTCGAATCGATCCGCAAATACATGAAGTCAGTGTCGGAACGGTACTTCGATAAGGCTATGCTTCATGATAATCGTCTTATCGTTGCCGCCGCTGACTACTCTCTGAATCCTGATCACGCAGGAGCAAATCACCGTCGTCGCCCTAGACACGTCCTTACGGATTCATTAGATCCAATAACTCTTGCATTAGATACCTTCAGCTCTAAGACTAGGAGCAGGCTGGGGAACCCCGGTAACCGTACGCGTCGAACTCGACAAAGAGGTCGATGTGCAACCTAACCCGTGCATCAGCCTGCTGAGTTTCTCGGCGGATCTTCTCGGTAGGTCGCAATTCCGATCCGGTAGTAGATTCATTCGCGAAGCTATTGCTCTTGAGTTGTTAGGTCTCCTTCGGAGGCGCTCGGATAGTTGTTAACAAATCCCACCCCCCCTGGGTGAGCCTTTGCTCGCCCACCTGACCTGGTGAAACTGGAAAGGCCTCAGGGCCACCAGTAATCTTTCAATCATAAAAAAAAAACGTATTCACCCATGGCTCCCATGACCCATGCTCCATCAAACTGTTATCGATTTAAAAAAATAAGAATGTTACGAAATTTTATGTGAAATTCACTAATTTTGTTGAAGTTAGGGCGCCTTCTTTTTTACATTCAACTACTTACTCTTAGTCTCAATAACAGCTGTGTAATGTTTGAACTTAATCGAATGCAAAGAACGTGAACAGACATGCAGAATAAACAATTCGACACTTCCTCGTAGCCAATAAATTTACGATTACATTTTTAGATTTTCAAATACTTTATAACATCGTTTATCGTTTCACCTTATAAAAAAAATATTATTTGCAATAGAACCAAAGATACTCAGAGTGCGTATTGTCGTATGTTCATCTTTACCGTAGTTATATATCGTATAGTGTAGGTAATGAGCTTTACGCGGGAAGCGAGGGACCGTTTAGCCGCGCGAAGGATAGGATTTATAATATTTAATGGACAGTAAGTATAAGATTAACTATCAACTATGTCATCTAGGTCAAAACGAATGATTGATGCAGTAATTAAACCGGTAAAACAATGTGATACGTTTGATTGGCAAAACCGGTAAACGCTAATAATTCAACTTATAGGGATGATGTGTGTACATCCAACCCTTTTGTGGAGGTTGCTACGAGGGTACAGGGTAGTTTATGTGTTTTACAATATTATTAATGATTTTATGATTTAGTCTTCGCGATACGGCGGCTCGAAAGGCTACGTGGGTGATGCCGATGGTTTTCCGGGATACACCACTGGATCAGAACAAACCTGCCGGATCGGAACGCGATACAACGCCGACCAGGACTATGAACATAAGATATAACTGTGAACCGTTGATCGGAATATATTATGTCAAATCAAAAAACTATTTGACATTTTAAGTCCACATTCTTTAGAGCTTGATAATTATTATTTTTCTAGAACTCTCCATCTGATACTTGGAAAGTTTTTGTATTTTTATAGATAAAAAGAAGAAGAGACCGAGCGAGAGAGAGACAAATATTTCACCGCTAGATTGTACTAACATATTAAATGAGCTTTCTAATAAATTGCAGATACCAACAGCGTCAAGAGCAGGAACGAAGGGATTTCACAATACATGTATAAGGACAATAAAGACTGCTACAAGCAAATTAAAAAAATACGAGTAATTAGGTACTATTGGTATTGTTAGTTAAACATTTTTATTATGGGTAAGCAGTCCTTGTTCACAAACTTAAACAACGCACGATCGATTGTTGACTAGTTTTTTTAACCACTGAATTAAAAAATAGTCGCACTTATTTCATTTATTTTACTGTACTCCGATTTCACAGCTCACTCAGCAACGGATTACTGAGAAATCTAAATGATATTGTAAACATAATATCCAAATAAGTAATAGCTTCGAAGTTGTTGGATACATAATACTTTCTCTCCAGATAATCTAGGCTGTTTCTTTATGATTAGTGTTGGAGAATTTTTAGTTTAATAAAAAATAGTATTTAACAGTATGACATAATATCTGTTTTACACTTAAAGCATTCTATGTATTACGTTTTTTTTATATCTTTCTTATATTCTTTTGAAGTCATCCTGGCCTAACGGATAAAACGTCCGGTGCATTCGTGTTGAGCAATGCACCGATGTTCGAATCTCACGCGAGTACCAATTTTTAAAGAAAAAAAAACACAAATAAACAATAGTTTTGAAGTTTAATTTCACGATAATCTCTATATATACAAATGAATTGCTGTTCGTTAGTCACGCTAAAACTAGGGAACGGCTCGACCGATTTGGCTAATTTTGGTCTTGAATTATTCGTGGAAGGTTTAAAAGGTGAGAAAATATAAAAAAAGCTCGGAATTATATAAAAACAAACAATTTTGTTTTTCCTTTGATGTGTCCCCTTGATGTGTCTTTTGTTTATCGATTGAGGCACTACGAAGTCTGCCAGGACAGCTAGTCTTCGATAAATAAATAAAGTGGCATTAACACTAATTTGAAAACAATAAATAACATAATTGTGCTAGTACAATTCTCTTTATTCATAAGCAGGGGCATTAACGGGAAGTCGTCGTGGTCTAATGGATAAGACGTCCGGTGCATTCGTGTTGAATGATGCACCGGTGTTCGAATCTAAGGCGGGTACCAATTTTTCTAATGAAATACGTACTCAACAAATGTTCACGATTGATTTCCACGGTGAAGAAATAACATCGTGTAATAAAAATGAAACCCGCAAAATTATAATTTGCGTAATTACTGGTGGTAGGACCTCTTGCGAGTCCGCGCGGGTGGGTACCACCACCCAGCCTATTTCTGCCGTGAAGCAGTAATACGTTTCGGTTTGAAGAGTGGGGCAGGCGTTGTAACTATACTTGAGACCTTAGAACTTATATCTCAAGGTGGGTAGCGCATTTACGTTGTGGATATCTATGGGCTCCCGTAACCACTTAACAACAGGTGGGCTGTGAGCTCGTCCACCCATCTAGGCAAAAAAAAGTCGAAGTACATCTAACCAATCTAGGAAAAATGTGTCACGCCAGCGATCAGCTTAGAACGATTAAGATTTCTATAAATTAATAGATTTTTCTCTATTAAAATTTTATGGTAAAAATATATATATATATCAAGCAATAAATATATAATATGTATATAATATGTATAATCCAGGTAACACACAATTCACTAGCTTGATCTTTCAGCATAATTATCAGTAGCTTCAAGATGACCCCATATACTTGAAAATTCTTACACGTCTCAAGAACCGATTACAAAAGAATAAAAAAAAATATTAACAATTATTACATAATAAGTAAAAATTTGTTGGACTTCATTGTAAAGCGTCGTTTTTGGGTTTTTATCATAATTTTCTTTTTGCACAATAAACACGTAATGAACATTTTTTCATGAGCAATTTCTAGGTAAAATAATGTGATCTTAAACTATTTACTTGTCATAATTAAAACAATTTTTAAGATTCAATATCTTCTTTATTAAATCTGTCGTTTCGAATAATTGTAACGTGTACAATAAACACAAGTAGGCTCCATTATCCTGATTATTTCTGCCGCGAGACAGTCTTGCGTTCGGATCTGAAGGGCAGGATTGCCGTGAAGCAATTCGATAAGACGTTATATCCCAAAGCGTGGAATAGGTTTCAGAAGTCAATAGATTTTAGTAATATCAAGGATATGTGCGCGTGTTCTATATGTCTCTGATAATAAAGAACTAGAGATTATAATCTTAAGTGTAAGTACACTTGAAAGTGTTAAAAAAGTAAATGTAAAACATAGTTAAAGAAATTTTTTAACTTTCCAAGATTTCTTTCATGGAAGTGTATGCTGCAAGAGGCGATTCAACAGGGGGTGTCCCCCCAATAATGTCCCAAGCCGTACCTGTTCTAGCTGACTTGTAAACTTGCACGACTCCCCTACCAACGGCATCTGCACTCTGCTTTTGTGCTTTGTCTGTGAGCCTTGTGAAGAGCTCGTTGTGTTCGGGGAATACCTTAACGTTCTTTGCCAATCTTGTATCTGTAGCACCGGGACATATAACGAGCACCCTGACTCCAGTAATCTTGTAGTTCAATTCATGACCCAGTGATTTGGAAAACCCTAAGACAGCAAACTTTGACGCCTTATACGAAACCAAGAACGGGTCTATTGTGTACCCGTATATAGAAGAAATGTTGATAATCGTTCCGCCTTTTCCACCATTGTCTTTTCTCATGTACTCTCTGAACTTAAGGGACCATTCGATAAGAGCTATTGAGTTTGTCGTCAACGTCTTTCTAGGATCAAATTCGTTGACCACTCCTGCGCAATTTACCAAAATATCTACGTCGTAGTTTCTTAGGATTAGTTGGGAGACTTCATCTAGATCTTTCGTGACGTCACACTTGATGAAAACCGCGCTGTTCTTTCCGTATTTTGTATTTAAAGTTGCCGCGGCGTCTCGTCCTTTGGGCACATCGATGTCTAGTATGATTATGATCTTTGCTCCCTTTTCGAGAAAATTATCGGCTATTGCATAACCAATACCTCGAGCAGCTCCAGTAACAATAATTACTTTGTTTTTCACTTCGTATTGAGAATCTATTGGTTTTTTTGGGTAGCCAAAACACTGGTATGCAGAGATGGCGAGTACCAGGAATAGAAGTAATTTCATTTTGATCACAGCTATTATTTTGGTATACGAAGATACTCGGTGACGTTGTAATTAAAGTAATGAGTTGTTTCTCCTTCAGAATTCAGAATTTATAGAGCTATTAACAGGAAACATCCTCAATAAAAAAATATGCAAATTATTTTAAATTGAACTTGAATAAATATTTAATATTTAGTCGAAGCACAAAGACTAAGAAGTAGCATCGTTTTACGATGCATTTTGATCAGTCATTATCACATCAATTCTTTGTTAGATCTCTGTTTTTCAATAACCTAATTATATAGTATTTTATTTTGTATCATTTGACAGTTTGTAGACACAAACTTGGCCAGACGAATCATGGTCCAGTTGATGTTATGTGGTTAGTGGAGTCCATAGACATTTTAAGGTGCCACCCATCTTAAAACATGGGCCGAAGTCTCAATTATGATACTTTTAACAGTTTCCCGCATTTCAATCCGGACAGGTCGACAGTGATATCGTACATCCAATGACGCAATCTCATTCTCTCTTCCTAGCTATTTATCCCAAATGGTGATGAGGTCAGCTTTCCTTATTCTACTCCTCCACTTCGCTCTGTTTTCGACAATCTCGTCAGCAACATTGCTTTCCCTTTTGTCCTTCAGTACTGCATCTTTCCACCTTGTCTTGGGTTTAATTCTAAGTCTCCCAACGGGAAGCTCCAGCAATAGTGCCAAATTTCCGACATAGTCAGATAGCATCCTTTCCTTCTCCTCCTCCTTACATCCAATCATGCAACGAAAAAAAAACTTGAGAT
This sequence comes from Bombyx mori, assembly GCF_030269925.1. NCBI lineage: Eukaryota > Metazoa > Arthropoda > Insecta > Lepidoptera > Bombycidae > Bombyx > Bombyx mori. The sequence continues at coordinate 16,413,384 of NC_085111.1, forward strand.
GGGTCAATGGGTCGATTGTATATTAATTTCTGAACGACTGTTTTTGTTTTCTTGTGAACGGTGCAAGCAATAGAGCTAAATAAGTTAGAATCAAACAATAGAATATTAACTAAATTAATTAGTACCTATGTAATTAGCGAGCTTAAAAGCGTGATTCGAAAGAATTTACTTTGGCTGGTACCCTTTATCTCCTTAGAGCAGATGATGTGACTTTATCTTTTGCTGTTTACGAAGTAAGCAATTACACTATGTATTCAGGGGGTTTCATCCTCCTCATAGTATGTGCGCACTAGTTTCGCAGCACCATCCAGATTTTGTATAGTCATGATTTTTTTTATTGAGATCCCCGCACTGAGTATGCGGAACTGTTGTAATAACCCTGACTTCCCGGAACTCATTCTCAAATGTCCGATCTTCGCCCGGCAAAGAACCCTGTAGAGGTGTGAGAGATTACCGCGGTAAATACTAATATAACTAGACGCGCGGCTCACTCGTAGGATGCTCGTCATACGTACAATAGGTGCATGGCCTCACGGAGCACATTCTCGTAGGGCTTAACCGACTAAAACCATTATACACGGGAGCCCTCTTCTTCAATGTCGCAAAAGCGTTCGACAAAGCCTGGCATAATGGTTTGATTTTCAAACTATTCAACATGGGCGTGCCGGACAGTCTCATGCTCATCATACGGGACTTCTTGTCGAATCGCTCTTTTCGATATCGAGTAGAGGGAGCCCGCTCCTCCCCGCAACCACTCACGGCTGGAGTCCCGCAAGGCTCCGTTCTCTCTCCGCTCCTATTTAATTTATTTATTAACGATATTCCCCGGACGCCGCCAACCCAGCTAGCTTTATTTGTTGACGACATAACTGCTTACTACTTAAGTAGAAACAAGTACCTAATCGCGAGTAAGCTCCAGAGCGCAGCCTTGACCCTCGAACAGTGGTTCTGAAACGAAACTCAGCAAAAAGCACAGCCGTGTTATTTCAAAGGGGAAACTCACCGCTTATTTCCTCCCACATTAAGAGGAGAAATATCACACTCCCGATCACCCTCTTTGGCCAGCTTATACCTTAGGCCAGGAAGGTTAAGTACCTGGGAGTCACCCTGGATGCATTTGCAACATTCCGCCCGCATATAAAAACAGTCCGCGACCGTGCCGCATTTATTCTCGACAGACTCTATCCCATGATCTGTAAGCGGAGTAAAATGTCCCTTCGGAGCAAGGTGACACTTTACAAAACTTGCATAAGGTCCGTCATGACTTACGCAAGTGTGGTGTTCGCTCACGCGACCCGCACACACATATACACCCTCCAATCTCTACAATCCCGCTTTTGCAGGTTAGCCGTCGGGGCTCCGTAATTCATGAGGAACGTCGACCTACACGATGACCTGGGCCTCGAATCGATCCGCAAATACATGAAGTCAGTGTCGGAACGGTACTTCGATAAGGCTATGCTTCATGATAATCGTCTTATCGTTGCCGCCGCTGACTACTCTCTGAATCCTGATCACGCAGGAGCAAATCACCGTCGTCGCCCTAGACACGTCCTTACGGATTCATTAGATCCAATAACTCTTGCATTAGATACCTTCAGCTCTAAGACTAGGAGCAGGCTGGGGAACCCCGGTAACCGTACGCGTCGAACTCGACAAAGAGGTCGATGTGCAACCTAACCCGTGCATCAGCCTGCTGAGTTTCTCGGCGGATCTTCTCGGTAGGTCGCAATTCCGATCCGGTAGTAGATTCATTCGCGAAGCTATTGCTCTTGAGTTGTTAGGTCTCCTTCGGAGGCGCTCGGATAGTTGTTAACAAATCCCACTCCCCCTGGGTGAGCCTTTGCTCGCCCACCTGACCTGGTGAAACTGGAAAGGCCTCGGGGCCACCAGTAATCTTTCAATCATAAAAAAAAGCGTATTCACCCATGGCTCCCATGACCCATGCTCCATCAAACTGTTATCGATTTAAAAAAATAAGAATGTTACGAAATTTTATGTGAAATTCACTAATTTTGTTGAAGTTAGGGCGCCTTCTTTTTTACATTCAACTACTTACTCTTAGTCTCAATAACAGCTGTGTAATGTTTGAACTTAATCGAATGCAAAGAACGTGAACAGACATGCAGAATAAACAATTCGACACTTCCTCGTAGCCAATAAATTTACGAAAATTACATTTTTAGATTTTCAAATACTTTATAACATCGTTTATCGTTTCACCTAATAAAAAAAATATTATTTGCAATAGAACCAAAGATACTCAGAGTGCGTATTGTCGTATGTTCATCTTTACCGTAGTTATATATCGTATAGTGTAGGTAATGAGCTTTACGCGGGAAGCGAGGGACCGTTTAGCCGCGCGAAGGATAGGATTTCTAATATTTAATGGACAGTAAGTATAAGATTAACTATCAACTATGTCATCTAGGTCAAAACGAATGATTGATGCAGTAATTAAACCGGTAAAACAATGTGATACGTTTGATTGGCAAAACCGGTAAACGCTAATAATTCAACTTATAGTGATGATGTGTGTACATCCAACCCTTTTGTGGAGGTTGCTACGAGGGTACAAGGTAGTTTATGTGTTTTACAATATTATTAATGATTTTATGATTTAGTCTCCGCGATACGGCGGCTCGAAAGGCTACGTGGGTGATGCCGATGGTTTTCCGGGATACACCACTGGATCAGAACAAACCTGCCGGATCGGAACGCGATACAACGCCGACCAGGACTATGAACATAAGATATAACTGTGAACCGTTGATCGGAATATATTATGTCAAATCAAAAAACTATTTGACATTTTAAGTCCACATTCTTTAGAGCTTGATAATTATTATTTTTCTAGAACTCTCCATCTGATACTTGGAAAGTTTTTGTATTTTTATAGATAAAAAGAAGAAGAGACCGAGCGAGAGAGAGACAAATATTTCACCGCTAGATTGTACTAACATATTAAATGAGCTTTCTAATAAATTGCAGATACCAACAGCGTCAGGAGCAGGAACGAAGGGATTTCACAATACATGTATAAGGACAATAAAGACTGCTACAAGCAAATAAAAAAAATACGAGTAATTAGATACTATTGGTATTGTTAGTTAAACATTTTTATTATGGGTAAGCAGTCCTTGTTCACAAACTTAAACAGCGCACGATCGATTGTTGACTAGTTTTTTTAACCACTGAATTAAAAAATAGTCGCACTTATTTCATTTATTTTACTGTACTCCGATTTCACAGCTCACTCAGCAACGGATTACTGAGAAATCTAAATGATATTGTAAACATAATATCCAAATAAGTAATAGCTTCGAAGTTGTTGGATACATAATACTTTCTCTCTTAATAACCTAGGCTGTTTCTTTGTGATTAGTGTTGGAGAATTTTTAATTTAATTAAAAATAGTATTTAACAGTATGTCATAATATCTGTTTTACACTTAAAGCATTCTATGTATTACGTTTTTTTATATATTTCTATACATATATCCTATGGAAGTAACAAGCAATAATTGCATATAACGACATCTACAAAATTTAATTTATGACTTGATTATTCATTGTAAATATAGGAAAGGTTAAACTAAATAATAAATCACAAAATTCTAACATTTGTAAATAAAAATGAGTTATTTTTTAAAACGTTTTTGGATACGCGGCCTATTTGGACTGAAATTTTAAAAACCAATTATCGAACAAAATTGTACCTTATGGTAAAAAAAAGAAGGAATAAAATATAGTTTTACGGTAGCGAAGTCACAAGAGACACGAATAATAAAGTAAAGATTTTCTAAAGTAAAAGTAATTATGTTTTTGTGTTTATATGAAATACTGTTTCTAGTGTCTTCGAATTTAGGTAGTGATGTTACAAGCTCAATAAAAATAGTGTATAAGTAGCTGTAGAAACAATCTAACAGTTACTGAACCATATCTCAACATACTTCTAACATTTTTTATGTGGACTTTGTAGTTAATAATGAGAATTTTACACATTTCGGATCTTTATCGCTACCTGTTTTAATATTGCTAAGCGTTTTGAATAAACGCCATGAGAAATATGCTGAAATATTGGTAGAAGTCTAATACGCCAGTGCCGGAAAAGCTTTTTACCAAAGCACTTGAACTGATAAGCCCACCCATCAAAATTTTTATATAAAGTAGTTATATAGATACCAATTAAAGATTACGATAAAAAATAATGCCAAATTTAAAAAAAAATTTGTCTGATGATTTGGTTTATACTTGCTCACATTGAATTTGAGAGATTTTGCGTTAATTTAAATATGACAATGGTTATTAGCTATTATTTAATTTTGTTAGATCCAAAAACTATTTCGAGGAATAGGCTAGCTGATTAATAAAAACTCAATAAAGGAATACAATCGGAAAATACATTGTTAATCAAATAAGTTTGACCATTGTTTGGCCTTAAATGACGCCATCATTGGCTTTATTCAAACAGATTTTAATTTATATACTCTGTGTAAAACTCAAATGTCATTTTTGTTATGAATTTATTGATAAGCTCAAAATAATTTTAGAATTTCAGCTCTAAGCATGAAGTCATGATTAAAAACACTTTTAAAACTTATGTTTCAGCGTGGTGTATAACAACCATAAGAGTCGACTATTATCAAAGCCGGCAATCTGACTTTTGGACAATGATTGGTAAATCAGAAAAACGAATTATTGACTTTGTATTCCATTGGCAGTCACAAAACTCTTCGGAACGACATCTTAGATAAATAACAGGTTAACTATTAACCTTTATTTAATGCAGGTTTTGAACCGTATTCTTTGAAGGAGACGATTATATTCAAATCAATCTGTATTGACATATCAATAAAATTGATTTGTCCAAATGCACAGATTGCCACCTTTGATAATAGACGACTCATAACAGGTTGTCAGTGATATTTGTACTTAGTGTAAGTAAACGGGTGACATTGATAGAAAAACGAAAAGAGTGCCATGTTTATACATAGTTTAAATTGTTTCGGGGCTACTACCCCATTTTGTCTGTCACTGATGATGCTAACACTTTGAAGAGCGATGAAGATTTCTGTTAGTTAATTTAAGAAAAAAACTACACTGATTATTTATAAAAAAATTTATGAGTTTTTCAAAATTATCAATTCTATAAAAATAATTAAAATGGCACCTCCTTTTTTCAATCAATGCTAATCAATTTCACTTTCAATCAATTGTTGATGCTCACATAAGATTTTATTTATTTATTCTTAATACAAATAACATTCGTGCCAAATTTTATTGCCGGAGAATCTAATTTTGAATACTTAATAATAAATGTACTTTAAAATCACTGCCAATCTAAGTTTTTGCTCTAACGTGTTTGTTAATATTGTAAATATTTAAAGAAAAAATAAATAAATAAAACAATGGTTTTGTAGTTTAATTTCACCATAATCTTCGATAAATAAATAAAGACGCATTAACACTAATCTGAAAACAATAAATAACATAATTGTATTGGTACAATTCTCTTTATCCATAAACATTATTTAAGGTATTATAAATATATATTTTTTTACCATAAAATTTTAATAAAGAAAAGTTTATTAATTTATAGATAGCTTAGAGTCATCTATATATTAATAAGTGAAGCAAAAACTTTGTATCCCTTTTTACGAAAATTGCGCGGACGGAGGAGTATGAAATTTTCCACACTTATAGAGAATATAGAGAAGAAGTGCACAATGCTAATTTTTTTTTTAAATAATGCATAAAAGATACATTAAATCAATAAAGAAAACATTATACACACTACATACGATGTATTTGACGCACACACGCATGCATATTATTTATTGTCAAACTTTTGTTCTTGACGTCTGTTGTCAAATTGAGAATACATTAAATATTGTTTGTCTTTGTTAATATTTTTTATAGTGTAGTCTTGGCAAAATTTGTTATTATAGAAGTATAAAATGTATAAAATACAATCATAATAGTCTACAAACTTACAATTCCAATTAATTATAGTCGAATTTCGACTACTGCGGGACCTCTAGTTCTAAGCTAATCGCTTGTTTGACACATTTTTTTTTAGATTGGTTAGATATACTTCCGCTTGCTGAGCTGCAGAAGCGCATCTAAGAAATCCTTCTCTAATCGTATGAGACCATTATGTTGGTATTAAATTTTATCCATAATCCAGGTAACACACAATTCACTAGCTTGATCTTTCAGCAGAATTATCAGTAGCTTCAAGATGACTCCATATACTTGAAAATTCTTACACGTCTCAAGAACCGATTACAAAAGAATAAAAAAAATTTATTAACAATTATTACATAATAAGTAAAAATTAGTTGGACTTCATTGTAAAGCGTCGTTTTTGGGTTTTTATCATAATTTTCTTTTTGCACAATAAACACGTAATGAACATTTTTTCATGAGCAATTTCGAGGTAAAATAATGTGATCTTAAACTATTTACTTCGAGTCGTCATAATTAAAACAATTTTGTAAGATTCAATATCTTCTTTATTCTTTAGATTCTAATCTTAAGTGTACACTTGAAAGGGTTAACAAAGTAAATGTCAAATATAGTTAAAGAATTTTTTTTTAACTATCCAAGATTTCTTTCATGGAAGCGTATGCTGCAAGAGGCGATTCAACAGGGGGTCTCCCTCCAATAATGTCCCAAGCCGTACCTGTTCTAGCTGACTTGTAAACTTCCACGACTCCCCTACCAACGGCACCTGCACTCTGCTTTTGTGCTTTGTCTGTGAGCCTTGTGAAGAGCTCGTTGTGTTCGGGGAATTCCTTAACGTTCTTTGCCAATCTTGTATCTGTAGTACCGGGACATATAACGAGCACCCTGACTCCAGTGATCTTGTAGTTCAATTCATGACCCAGTGATTTGGAAAACCCTAAGACAGCAAACTTTGACGCCTTATACGAAACCAAGAACGGGTCTATTGTATACCCGTATACAGAAGAAATGTTGATAATCGTTCCGCCTTTTCCACCATTGTCTTTTCTCATGTACTCTCTGAACTTAAGGGACCATTCGATAAGAGCTATTGAGTTTGTCGTCAACGTCTTTCTAGGATCAAATTCGTTGACCACTCCTGCGCAATTTACCAAAATATCTACGTCGTAGTTTCTTAAGATTAGTTGGGAGACTTCATCTAGATCCTTCGTGACGTCACACTTGATGAAAACCGCGCTGTTCTTTCCGTATTTTGCATTTAAAGTTGCCGCGGCGTCTCGTCCTTTGGGCACATCGATGTCTAGTATGATTATGATCTTTGCTCCCTTTTCGAGAAAATTATCGGCTATTGCATAACCAATACCTCGAGCAGCTCCAGTAACAATAATTACTTTGTTTTTCACTTCGTATTGAGAATCTATTGGTTTTTTTGGGTAGCCAAAACACTGGTATGCAGAGATGGCGAGTACCAGGAATAGAAGTAATTTCATTTTGATCACAGCTATTATTTTGGTATACGAAGATACTCGGTGACGTTGTAATTAAAGTAATGAGTTATTTCTCCTTCAGAATTCAGAATTTATAGAGCTATTAACAGGAAACATCCTCAATAAAAAAATATGCAAATTATTTTAAATTGAACTTGAATAAATATTTAATATTTAGTCGAAGCACAAAGACTAAGAAGTAGCATCGTTTTACGATGCATTTTGATCAGTTATTATCACATCAATTCTTTGTTAGATCTCTGTTTTTCAATAACCTAATTATATAGTATTTTATTTTGTATCGTTTGACAGTTTGTGTCTATTTGGCCAGACGAATCATGGTCCAGTTGATGTTATGTGGTTAGTGGAGTCCATAGACATTTTAAGGTGCCACCCATCTTAAAACATGGGCCGAAGTCTCAATTATGATACTTTTAACAGTTTCCCGCATTTCAATCCGGACAGGTCGACAGTGATATCGTACATCCAATGAAGTGAACAATCTCATTATCTCTTCCTAGCTATTTATCCCAAATGGTGATGAGGTCAGCTTTCCTTATTCTACTCCTCCACTTCGCTCTGTCTTCGACAATCTCGTCAGCAACATTGCTTTCCCTTTTGTCCTTCAGTACTGCATCTTTCTACCTTGTCTTGGGTTTAATTCTAAGTCTCCCAACGGGAAGCTCCAGCAATAGTGCCAAATTTCCGACATAGTCAGATAGCATCCTTTCCAGGAGGAAACTCCTCCTCCTTACATCCAATCATGCAACGAAAAAAAAACTTGAGATGGGTCAAGGGCCGATCTGTTCACTTCAGTTAATATTCGAGTCGATTGTATATTAATTTGTGAACGATTGTTTTTGTTTTCTTGTGAACGTTGCAAGCAATAGAGCTAAATAAGTTAGAATCAAACAATAGAATATTAACTAAATTAATTAGTACCTATGTAATTAGCGAGCTTAAAAGCGTGATTCGAAAGAATTTAAGTTAGTTGGGTGTCGATTTACTCGTCATTTTTATTATAATATCTCTCATTCAGACTCAATCATCAGAATCTTCATAAACTCAATTTCTTTCCTTTGGCTGATACCCTTTATTTCCTTGGGGTAGATAGTGTGACTTTATCTTTCGCTGTTTATGAAGTAGCAATTACACTATGTATTCAGGGGGTTTCATCCTCCTCATAGTATGTGCGCACTAGTTTCGCAGCACCATCCAGATTTTGTACAGTCATGATTTTTTTTATTGAGATCCCCGCACTGAGTATGCGGAACTGTTGTAACCACCCTGACTTCCCGGAACTCTTTCTCAAATGTCCGATCTTCGTCCGGCAAAGAACCCTGTAGAGGTGTGAGAGATTACCGCGGTAAATACTAATATAACTAGACGCGCGGCTCACTCGTAGGATGCTCGTCATACGTACAATAGGTGCATGGCCTCACGGAGCACATTCTCGTAGGGCTTAACCGACTAAAACCATTATACACGGGAGCCCTCTTCTTCAATGTCGCAAAAGCGTTCGACAAAGCCTGGCATAATGGTTTGATTTTCAAACTATTCAACATGGCCGTACCGGACAGTCTCGTGCTCATCATACGGGACTTCTTGTCGAATCGCTCTTTTCGATATCGAGTAGAGGGAGCCCGCTCCTCCCCACAACCACTCACGGCTGGAGTCCCGCAAGGCTCCGTTCTCTCTCCGCTCCTATTTAATTTATTTATTAACGATATTCCCCGGACGCCGCCAACCCAGCTAGCTTTATTTGTTGACGACATAACTGCTTACTACTTAAGTAGAAACAAGTACCTAATCGCGAGTAAGCTCCAGAGCGCAGCCTCGACCCTCGAACAGTGGTTCTGAAACGAAACTCAGCAAAAAGCACAGCCGTGTTATTTCAAAGGGGAAACTCACCGCTTATTTCCTCCCACATTAAGAGGAGAAATATCACACTCCCGATCACCCTCTTTGGCCAGCTTATACCTTAGGCCAGGAAGGTTAAGTATCTGGGAGTCACCCTGGATGCATTTGCAACATTCCGCCCGCATATAAAAACAGTCCGCGACCGTGCCGCATTTATTCTCGACAGACTCTATCGCATGATCTGTAAGCGGAGTAAAATGTCCCTTCGGAACAAGGTGACACTTTACAAAACTTGCATGAAGTCCGTCATGACTTACGCAAGTGTGGTGTTCGCTCACGCGACCCGCACACACATATACACCCTCCAATCTCTACAATCCCGCTTTTGCAGGTTAGCCGTCGGGGCTCCGTAATTCATGAGGAACGTCGACCTACACGACGACCTGGGCCTCGAATCGATCCGCAAATATATGAAGTCAGTGTCGGAACGGTACTTCGATAAGGCTATGCTTCATGATAATCGTCTTATCGTTGCCGCCGCTGACTACTCTCTGAATCCTGATCACGCAGGAGCAAATCACCGTCGTCGCCCTAGACACGTCCTTACGGATTCATTAGATCCAATAACTCTTGCATTAGATACCTTCAGCTCTAAGACTAGGAGCAGGCTGGGGAACCCCGGTAACCGTACGCGTCGAACTCGACAAAGAGGTCGATGTGCAACCTAACCCGTGCATCAGCCCGCTGAGTTTCTCGGCGGATCTTCTCGGTAGGTCGCAATTCCGATCCGGTAGTAGATTCATTCGCGAAGCTATTGCTCTTGAGTTGTTAGGTCTCCTTCGGAGGCGCTCGGATAGTTGTTAACAAATCCCACCCCCCCTGGGTGAGCCAACTGGAAAGGCCTCAGGGCCACCAGTAATCTTTCAATCATAAAAAAAAAACGTATTCACCCATGGCTCCCATGACCCATGCTCCATCAAACTGTTATCGATTTAAAAAAATAAGAATGTTACGAAATTTTATGTGAAATTCACTAATTTTGTTGAAGTTAGGGCGCCTTCTTTTTTACATTCAACTACTTACTCTTAGTCTCAATAACAGCTGTGTAATGTTTGAACTTAATCGAATGCAAAGAACGTGAACAGACATGCAGAATAAACAATTCGACACTTCCTCGTAGCCAATAAATTTACGATTACATTTTTAGATTTTCAAATACTTTATAACATCGTTTATCGTTTCACCTTATAAAAAAAATATTATTTGCAATAGAACCAAAGATACTCAGAGTGCGTATTGTCGTATGTTCATCTTTACCGTAGTTATATATCGTATAGTGTAGGTAATGAGCTTTACGCGGGAAGCGAGGGACCGTTTAGCCGCGCGAAGGATAGGATTTATAATATTTAATGGACAGTAAGTATAAGATTAACTATCAACTATGTCATCTAGGTCAAAACGAATGATTGATGCAGTAATTAAACCGGTAAAACAATGTGATACGTTTGATTGGCAAAACCGGTAAACGCTAATAATTCAACTTATAGTGATGATGTGTGTACATCCAACCCTTTTGTGGAGGTTGCTACGAGGGTACAGGGTAGTTTATGTGTTTTACAATATTATTAATGATTTTTTGATTTAGTCTTCGCGATACGGCGGCTCGAAAGGCTACGTGGGTGATGCCGATGGTTTTCCGGGATACACCACTGGATCAGAACAAACCTGCCGGATCGGAACGCGATACAACGCCGACCAGGACTATGAACATAAGATATAACTGTGAACCGTTGATCGGAATATATTATGTCAAATCAAAAAACTATTTGACATTTTAAGTCCACATTCTTTAGAGCTTGATAATTATTATTTTTCTAGAACTCTCCATCTGATACTTGGAAAGTTTTTGTATTTTTATAGATAAAAAGAAGAAGAGACCGAGCGAGAGAGAGACAAATATTTCACCGCTAGATTGTACTAACATATTAAATGAGCTTACTAATAAATTGCAGATACCAACAGCGTCAAGAGCAGGAACGAAGGGATTTCACAATACATGTATAAGGACAATAAAGACTGCTACAAGCAAATAAAAAAAATACGAGTAATTAGATACTATTGGTATTGTTAGTTAAACATTTTTATTATGGGTAAGCAGTCCTTGTTCACAAACTTAAACAACGCACGATCGATTGTTGACTAGTTTTTTTAACCACTGAATTAAAAAATAGTCGCACTTATTTCATTTATTTTACTGTACTCCGATTTCACAGCTCACTCAGCAACGGATTACTGAGAAATCTAAATGATATTGTAAACATAATATCCAAATAAGTAATAGCTTCGAAGTTGTTGGATACATAATACTTTCTCTCCAGATAATCTAGGCTGTTTCTTTATGATTAGTGTTGGAGAATTTTTAGTTTAATAAAAAATATTATTTAACAGTATGTCATAATATCTGTTTTACACTTAAAGCATTCTATGTATTACGTTTTTTTATATCTTTCTTATATTCTTTTGAAGTCATCCTGGCCTAACGGATAAAACGTCCGGTGCATTCGTGTTGAGCAATGCACCGATGTTCGAATCTCACGCGAGTACCAATTTTTAAAGAAAAAAATACACAAATAAACAATAGTTTTGAAGTTTAATTTCACGATAATCTCTATATATACAAATGAATTGCTGTTCGTTAGTCACGCTAAAACTAGGGAACGGCTCGACCGATTTGGCTAATTTTGGTCTTGAATTATTCGTGGAAGGTTTAAAAGGTGAGAAAATATAAAAAAAGCTCGGAATTATATAAAAACAAACAATTTTGTTTTTCCTTTGATGTGTCCCCTTGATGTGTCTTTTGTTTATCGATTGAGGCACTACGAAGTCTGCCAGGACAGCTAGTCTTCGATAAATAAATAAAGTGGCATTAACACTAATTTGAAAACAATAAATAACATAATTGTGCTAGTACAATTCTCTTTATTCATAAGCAGGGGCATTAACGGGAAGTCGTCGTGGTCTAATGGATAAGACGTCCGGTGCATTCGTGTTGAATGATGCACCGGTGTTCGAATCTAAGGCGGGTACCAATTTTTCTAATGAAATACGTACTCAACAAATGTTCACGATTGATTTTCACGGTGAAGAAATAACATCGTGTAATAAAAATGAAACCCGCAAAATTATAATTTGCGTAATTACTGGTGGTAGGACCTCTTGCGAGTCCGCGCGGGTGGGTACCACCACCCAGCCTATTTCTGCCGTGAAGCAGTAATGCGTTTCGGTTTGAAGAGTGGGGCAGGCGTTGTAACTATACTTGAGACCTTAGAACTTATATCTCAAGGTGGGTAGCGCATTTACGTTGTGGATATCTATGGGCTCCCGTAACCACTTAACAACAGGTGGGCTGTGAGCTCGTCCACCCATCTAGGCAAAAAAAAGTCGAAGTACATCTAACCAATCTAGGAAAAATGTGTCACGCCAGCGATCAGCTTAGAACGATTAAGATTTCTATAAATTAATAGATTTTTCTCTATTAAAATTTTATGGTAAAAATATATATCGAGGGGTGAAAGGCTATTTGGTTTAAGCGACATTTTTGCAACTTTACAGGAGAGCCATTTAAAGTTTAAAATTTTGGAAAAAAAATCATAACAAAAAAACTTCTTCAGCAATTTGAATGGAGTAAACTTAATTGAAATTCAATTAAAAACATCAAGTTGTTGATGCTAATACCGAATAAAACGGACCTTTAATTACAAAGATAAACGTCGCTTAATACAAATTGCCTTAAGCCCTTATTTTTCAGAGTATGGAATAAAGATTTAAGTGACTTCATAACCACAATTGGCTACAGGGGAAAAAAAATAAGCGACGCTGCAATATATTTTCAGAGTAAGCCAAAAAGCATGAAGTGACTTAGCCCAAAATTAATAGTAGCAAGCTATTTATCTCAACTACCAATTTAGATTAAAATGACTGACAGGCGAATTTACTTATGTGACATATAATATTGAAAATTTACCGTTTGATGTTACATTTTTTTACGTCTAATACTATCAGTGGCTGTTAAAACAACCTAAATATATCGCAATCACTGAAAATCTCAGGTGCTTATATTATTGAATAAATAAAGAAATACACAAAACACAACAACAGTTAAAGTATTTATTTAGAAAAATAATTAAGTAGATCAGTCTCAATGTGGGAACATCAATTATATTTATTTATTTTTTAGTCTTAATCAACAACATCAGTTTAACTATTAATATTTTGTATAATAATCAAGTAAAATCAGTCTGACTGTAGGAAAATCATCTATAATTATAATAATATAATAAATAATTATAGTTGATTTTCCTACATTCAGACTGATTTTACTTGATTATTATCACATCAGTTAAAGTATTAATACGTATTAGTATTTTGTACATTATAAAGTATTATTACTTTTACTGATGTGATATTAATCAAGTAAATTCAGTCTGAATGTAGGAAAATCAACTATAATTAGGTATTATTTATTCAATATTACTTGAGATCGGCTGTCATAAAATTTACTAAGACTATAATTATTAATCACAACCAATATTGTTTAATTATAACTTAAACTAATAAAAACAAAATAAAAAATATCAAATCAATAAACAAAACTTGTAGTAATTATAAAATACAGCCAATGCTTGATAATAATCATAATGCAATAAGAAAGAACGTATTTAAAAATCATTTTCTTCGACTGTATCTTCTACATCAGTATCCAGTAGAACATCTTTGGAATTGCAGTGTTATAGATTTATGTATTCTTTATGAAATATCTTGGGTATAACCCCAGTGTCACACAATTTCTTTAGGTCCATGTATTTGGTAATCGGCAAACTTGAATTATATCTACGATTGATAGCTCTAGGTTTCGCAATAATTTGTATAATCTCTTCGGATGCATTATCTTTCATTGAAAATTTTACTTTCATTTGATTTGGATGAGATTTTTTAAATGTTGTTGTACGGAGTTTACTAATTTTACCTACAAGGTTACCCTTAAAATATTTTTCTGACATATCATCAAAATTTAAGAAATCCTCGTGTGTCAGATTTTCAACATTATAAGGTGCTGGTTCTTTTCTTGCTAGCTGGCTTATTGTAGCCCATTGCGAAGGGGCCCATACAGTAATATTTCTTACGGATTGTTCGATTGTAGAGTGTATGCTGTCTACCGACATTTCCGTGTGGCCAGGGAGAAGGTAATTCATTTGAATTGCTTGTAAATTGTTCGATTGCAACAAAGCATTATGTATTGTTGCAAGGACTATTTTATTTTTGTTTTGTCCAGGGCAAGAATCTGAATACAAGATCAAAGATGTAATGATACCTCGAGAATCCACATTCTCTATGTATCTCTGTATAATAGTAGCAATTTCATTTGCGCCCCTCTTTGCTTCAGATTCTCCCCAGATAAAACAAAAACCATTCCTTGTGATGCTTTCATAAAAACATAAATTATAAACAGCATACTTTCTAGAATAAAATAGTAACATGTTATTGCCATGAGGCGTATTGAGAACTTTCTGGAGGTCAAAAGATGTGCACAGAATGGAAGGATTTTCTTTACCTAACTGTCGATGACATTCTAACCGCTTCTTTGATGCCTTCTTTTCCTCTAAATGATCTTGAAATTCGGCACAATCCTCTGGCTTCTGTCCTTCAAAACGTAGGCATTTTATGCATTTATCCTTCTTAGACACATGAAACCCAATGTTAAAATCAGTAGTGAATATTTGACGGAATACTTTTTCACTTACAACATCGACTCCTTTACTAATGAGGTCTTCTTTATAACAGCGGTATAAATTTTTTATATTTTTAAATTCAACAGGCAGATATAGTTTTGTGCTATCCTTTCGGCAGTAGTGCAATGGTATTGCAGGTAACCTTTTGATAAAAGATTTTACTGATTCTTTGATTGCGTTAGATGTTTTGTTGGGGGGAATGCATTTTCCTCTCCCATTTTCTTTCGCCATACCAAGTTCCTGTGTTGTTAATGTATAATAAATGTATTTTTGAGTGACATCAAGAGTATTCATGAGTAACTTTAAACAAACTTGTCGCCGACCCTCTCCATCATTTATGAAATAACAGAATGTGTTATTCTTGTAATTAGAGTCTTTGGATCTCTTCCTTTTTATGGATTGCTTAGAGGACATAGATATTATCCACTGCTTTTTTCTTTCCGGAGATAATTCCCAAAAATGTTTAAATATGGCACTCCTTTTTTCTGAGGTTATTTCTTGACACTTGTAGGGACAGTTTTTTTCTAAGCAAGGATTCGGTTTCATATTTCTTCACGTCACTCCTCGATGCACTCTGGAGTTTGACTGAAGCGCCTGCGCGCGGCAGTCCGGTTGAAAGATCACGATTTTTAACTCCCGGGAGATGAAATAAATATGGTATCATGCGACATGAATGAAATGTATCATATTAAAATTTAATGATTGAAAGACCGACCCGTATTTTTATTTATACCGAAAAAATGTTTCATATTGCATTACTTCATTTTATTGTCTGTATTAAGCGACATGCATTTAATAAAATAATAGGACCAAAATGTTTTAACGGCTAAGCAAAATATCTGAAACAAAAGAACTACTTGATTTAAGTAGCACCCTGCATGGAAAATAGATGCAGCTGAAAGAGCTTAAGCGACACTCCATGTCGTATTTGGGTGACAGACAAATGGTTTAAGAGACATCACACCATGTAATTGGTAGAAGTCAAAATGATTTAAGTTACTGCTTAATAAAAAATTGAAACAGGAAACACGCTTTAACTCTTATTGGATTATTTTTCTGAGAAAAGGTAACTGGTTTATGTCTCGTCTCTTAATATCATTGTATGGTTTAAGTACATTACTAAAAAAAATATTCAAAATCAACGTTGGATAATACACTACCACTTTGGAAACAACCCAAAAATAGTATTGTTTCAAACGCCAAAAAAGTGCTCTGATTTTAATAAATCCGGCATCATTCGACGGAGAAAAATTCGCTGATTCCGTATATGTATATAACTCAATATCACCCTAGATGTCGCTTAAACCAAATAGCCTTTCACCCCTCGATATATATATCAAGCAATAAATATATAATATGTATATAATATGTATAATCCAGGTAACACACAATTCACTTTTTTTTTTTTTTTTTTTTGGTCAGGAGGAAATCGCCGGACTTCCGCCCTTTTCTGGGGATACTGGGCGGGGTATGTCAGAGTCGAACTGACTAAAACCTCCTGTCGCTCAACAACCAACGTCCAAACCTCGCATGAGACAGAACTCATGAAAAGGCAAAGGGGGGAAAGTGAAGTGTTTAGTGCGGAGCACATCTCTCCCATCACCCTCCCCCTCGGGACGCCGGACTGGCGGTCGTCGGCGCCACGACCACCAGCCCTCTCGGTCGGCAGACTGTCCGAAGCCCGCCTAGATGGCGCCGGTTAGAGTGGGTTACCCTACGGAATACCCCGCTGGGCCAGAACCAGCATGGGTCGAGGATAGCCGGCCTTCCATCACCCGGATGCTCTTGCGTAAAACGCGTGCAGAGCAGCTTGCACGTCGTCTTCTTAGGCCCCCCTCGCCGGTCCCCAGACCGACATGTGAGGGGGACCCGAAACACTTAGAGGGCCAGGGCTTGGGCGAGATCCGCCTCCCTGGCCCCCGCTCGACGGCGGCGGGATTGTGCGTCTCTCACGCGCCCCGCCGCCTCCTTCTGCGAGATGGTGCACTCGCAGAAGTCGAGCATCGCCTTCCACGACTCGTCGTCGCCGAGCATCGATGCCACAACACTCGGCAACGACAAGTCGGTTCCTATTTTTGCGACGAGGACACGGCGCCACCCCTCCCATGCGGGGCAGGCGACGAGCGTATGCTCTGCCGTGTCCAAGTCGCAACCACAATGGTGGCACTCTGCCGTCGGCTCGGCTCCGATCCGGTGCAGGAACTCACCGAAACAACCATGCCCAGTGAGCACCTGCGTGAGCCGGAAAGTGAGGCGTCCTCTGTCACGATTCACCCAATCCACAAGGACCGGGCGAATCGCCTCGACGGTCCTACGACCAGCCGAAGGATCGGCCAGCCGTCTGGACCATGACTCCAGCACGGACCGCCGAGATTGGCCCCTCCGCGCTCTGACCACACTGGGGCTGGGACGCGCCACGCCCCGGGCACGAAGGTCAGCCCGCCACTTATAGTCAGCGGCGAGCGCCTCCGCTTCCAGAACCCAAGGCGGCGTCCCAGCCAGTACACACGCCGCCTCAAAGGAGATGGTGCGATAACCACGGATGACCCTGACCGCGATGGTGCGTTGCGGCCGTTGCAGCAGCTTCGCCACCCCCACGGCCAGGGACTGGCCCCACACGGGCGCCCCGTATAGGGCCATTGATCGCACCACCCCCGTATAGAGACGGCGCGTCACCTGGTCAGGCCCCCCGACGTTGGGCAGAAGCCGGCTTAACGCGCCGGCCACCCCCAACAAACGAGGGACCAGGTTCTGAAAGTGAGCACGGAAGGTCCAACGACTGTCCAGAATGAGGCCGAGGTACTTCAACTGCACCCCGACCCCGATATGGACGCCTCCAACCACGATATGGGCATCGACAGGTGGCACTCTCCGGGGCCTGTGGAACCACATGGCCTCGGATTTACTGAGCGCCACGTCGAGGCCCAATCTCCTAATTTTGCCGACGACATGCGCCACCCCAGCCGTAGCAAGACGGGCAGACTCAGCAAAACTCCCCCCCCGGGCCACGACCAACGTGTCGTCTGCGTAACAGATAACGCTCAGGCCCGGGAGGAGGGCACCTCTCAGCACCCAGTCATACCCGATATTCCACAAAAGGGGGCCGAGCACCGACCCCTGTGGAACACCGCGCACGACCGGGAACCGGTGCAGGATCCCACCGTGTCCGGTACACGTGACCGATCTGTCCTCTAAGTAGGAACCCACCAGCCGGCGAAGGTAGGGGGGCACTCTATGTCGTTCCAGCGCCCCCCCTATCACGGACCAGGGCAGGGTGTTAAACGCATTGGCGATATCGAGCGACACCGCCAAAGCCACCCCACCCCTGGAGACGGCCTCCTCCGAGAGGGCCCGCACGCGAAGGATCGCGTCTACCGTTGAGCGGCCCTCTCGGAAGCCATACTGCTCCGCCGACAGATCGGGTCCCACCCCGACTAGATGCTGGATGATGCGGGCTGCCAGAATGCGTTCCAGCAGCTTGCCCACCTCATCCAGCAACACGATGGGACGGTACCCGGCGGCAGTATCCGCCGGGCGCCCCTCCTTTCTCAACAGCACGAGTCTGCCCGTCCTCCACGATGAAGGAAACCGTCCCGACTCGAGGCAGGAGTTGTAAAGTCTCAAGAGTCGGTCCCCTAGGGCACCAAGAGCCAAGGCCCAAACCCGGCCATGGACACCATCCGGGCCGGGTGCAGTGTCCTTCGCGCACATTTTGCGAACGGCCACACGGAGCTCCGCCCCCGTTATACGGGGCACCTCAGCAGGGGCTTCGCCGTCGTAGTCCGGCGGCGCGTCCATAGCGGGAGCGACAAATCCCTCCCGCTCCTGCGGGAACAGCGCCGAGACGATGTCCCGCAGCTGCTGAGGCTGGAGACGCTCCGTGATCGGGGGGGCCCATGGGCGCATTTTATTGCGCACCATATGATAGGGCCGCCCCCACGGATCCTCATCCAGCGTCTCCAAGAGACCCTCCATGTGTTGGTTCTTGGCTCTTCTGATGGCCAGCTGCAATGCCCTCTGCGCGACGCGAAATGCGCCGTGCAGCCGGGCCTCTGCTGCCGCGAACGCAACCGGATCGTTGCGCCGCGGCAGGCGGCGGCGGCGATGTCTGGCGCACTCGCGCCTCGCCCGAACGCACTCCACGCGGAGTTGCGCAATTTCGGGCGACCACCAGTACGCCTGGCGATTAGGAAGTCGAGGGCCGATCCGGGGCATCGACGCATCACAAATGCGACGCATCGTGTCCCGGAACCACCCCGCCTCGCTCTCGACCTCGACCGGGTGTGGACGCATGGGCGCCCACGCCGCCACTATAGAGGCTTCCATCAGGAGCTCCTTATTCAGGCGCTTCAGTGCCCACTTGGGGAATGACCGAGACGCACTACGGGGGTGGTCCCCGTGGACGTCTGCGACTGTGGAGCGGGCGGAGAGATCAAACCGAATATATCGGTGATCTGACAGCGTCTCCGCCCCCTCCAAAACCTTCCAGTCGCAGATACGGCGCGCGATGGCTGGACTCGCGAACGTAACGTCCACAATAGACTCGCCCTGCCACCGCACGCACGTCGCAACCGAACCTCTATTCAACAAACAGAGGCCGGCCGCGTTCGCCCACCTCTCCAGTAGCCTACCACGAGCGTCCGAGCGGGGGGAGCCCCATGCGACAGACTTCGCGTTGAGATCCCCCGCGAGAATCACTGGACGGGGAGCGAGGCGGCGAGCAATCGCCCCGATCCCGCCCAGGAAATGCCCGAACTCGACAGTAGGCCTGTTCGGAGAGAAGTACGCCCCGATCACGACGGTCCCTTCCAACTGCACCGCGACGAACCCTTGGCCCCTGGTCACCATCGCCAGGGGGGGGATCGCCGCGTCTCTTCTTATGGCTATGGCCGCCAGGCCGCCATCGTCCCCGAACCAGCAATCATTTGCCGGGGGAACGAAATATGGCTCGGCGACCACAGCCACATCTATAGACCACTCCGCCATACTCTGAGACAGCATGTCCTGAGCTCTGGCGGAGTGGTTCAGGTTTCCTTGGAGGAAGCGATAGGTGCGGTCCATTACTGTTGGACCACATCCATCGCTCCCTCCCCTTCACCGCTGCCCCCACCCTCCGGCACCGGCGCCGCAGCGGGGATTACAGCGTTGGCCAGTGCTCCTCTGGCCAACTTTCTCTTCTGCCGGCGCTTTGACTTCCGGTGCCGGTTGCGTTCGGTGTTATCACCGGACGGGAGGCACGCCTTTCCTCCCGCTCGGTGGTTAGCCCCGCGCCCGGCCGCAGCGCACAAAGCGCAGTGCGGGGCGGCCGCGCAGGACGCCGCTTTATGGCCCGGCTGGCCGCAGCGGAAACACAGACCGCTGCGGTCAACCGAGCTAGTGCACCTGGCGAGACCGTGTCCGGTGCTAAAGCACCGGAGGCATCGCCAGGCGCGTGGTTCAAGCAGGCGCACATGGGCCGCCATCCAGCCCACGCGCAGCCTGCCTGGATTCCCCGACGGTCCCCCGGGCGGAGGAGCAGCCAGGGAGGCAGCCGTCTCCAACGGGCAACGCACCCACACTGAGCTGGCCCCGGTATAACCACGGCGCAGCTCACCCACGGTCACATTCTCCGGTGCACAGTTGCCCTGGGTAGCGACGGCTGCTCTCACCTCATCCCTGGTGGTGCAGTCGTCCAGGCCGGTCACTCTTAATTCCGCCATTTTTACCGGCCTGTGCACCCGCACCTCCTCCTCAGGCAAGACCATACGGAGCTTCGCCGCCAGACGCTCCGCGATGCCGGGACTATCGGCACCGGGACATTCTAACAGCTTGGCCCCATTGGCCGTCTGCCTGCTGCGGAGGCCTTCCTCCGCCCCAATCTCGTCCAGGTTGATTGCTTCACGCGCCCGGGCCATCACATTATTATATGTCATGCCCTTGGCCTCAGCGGCAGGCAGTAAAGTTATAACCACTGCCGCTGATCGCGGCGAACACACAATTCACTAGCTTGATCTTTCAGCATAATTATCAGTAGCTTCAAGATGACCCCATATACTTGAAAATTCTTACACGTCTCAAGAACCGATTACAAAAGAATAAAAAAAAATATTAACAATTATTACATAATAAGTAAAAATTAGTTGGACTTTATTGTAAAGCGTCGTTTTTGGGTTTTTATCATAATTTTCTTTTTGCACAATAAACACGTAATGAACATTTTTTCATGAGCAATTTCTAGGTAAAATAATGTGATCTTAAACTATTTACTTGTCATAATTAAAACAATTTTTAAGATTCAATCTTGTCTTTATTAAATCTGTCGTTTTGAATAACTGTAACGTGTACAATAAACACAAGTAGGCTCCATTATCCTGATTATTTCTGCCGCGAAACAGTCTTGCGTTCGGATCTGAAGGGCAGGATTGCCGTGAAGCAATTCGATAAGACGTTATATCCCAAAGCGTGGAATAGGTTTCAAAGTCAATAGATTTAAGTAATATCAAGGATATGTGCGCGTGTTTTATATGTCTTTGACAATAAAGAACTAGAGATTCTAAGCTTAAGTGTACACTTGAAAGGGTTAAAAAAGTAAATGAAAAATATAGTTAAAGAATTTTTTTAACTTTCCAAGATTTCTTTCGTGGAAGTGTACGCTGCAAGAGGCGATTCAACAGGGGGTCTCCCCCCAATAATGTCCCAAGCCGTACCTGTTTTAGCTGACTTGTAAACTTCCACGACTCCCCTACCAACGGCATCTGCACTCTGCTTTTGTGCTTTGTCTGTGGACCTTGTGAATAGCTCGTTGTGTTCGGGGAATACCTTAACGTTCTTTGCCAATCTTGTATCTGTAGCACCGGGACATATAACGAGCACCCTGACTCCAGTAATCTTGTAGTTCAATTCATGACCCAGTGATTTGGAAAACCCTAAGACAGCAAACTTTGACGCCTTATACGAAACCAAGAACGGGTCTATTGTATACCCGTATATAGAAGAAATGTTGATAATGGTTCCGCCTTTTCCACCATTGTCTTTTCTCATGCACTCTCTGAACTTAAGGGACCATTCGATAAGAGCTATTGAGTTTGTCGTCAACGTCTTTCTAGGATCAAATTCGTCGACCACTCCTGCGCAATTTACCAAAATATCTACATCGTAGTTCTTTAAGATTAGTCGGGAGACTTCATCTAGATCTTTCGTGACATCACACTTGATGAAAACTGCGCTGTTCTTTCCGTATTTTGCATTTAAAGTTGCCGCGGCGTCTCGTCCTTTTGGCAAATCGATATCTAGTATGATTATGATCTTTGCTCCCTTATCGAGAAAATTATCGGCTATTGCATAACCAATACCTCGAGCTGCTCCAGTAACAATAATCACTTTGTTTTTCACTTCGTATTGAGAATCTATTGGTTTTCTTGGGTAGCCAAAGCACCGGTATGCAGAGATGGCGAGTACCAGAAATAGAAGTAATTTCATTTCGATTACAGCTATTATTTTGGTATACGAAGGTGCTTGGTAACGTTTTAATTAAAGTAATGAGTGAATTCTGCTTCAGCATTCCGAATTTATAGAGCTATTAACAGGGAACATCCTCAATAAATACTTAAATATGCAAATTGTTTTAAATTTTCCTTGAATAAATAGTTAATGTTTTTAAAAAGATCGAAGCACAAAGATTAAGAAATAGCATCGTTTTACGATGAATTTGGATCAGTCATTATCACATAATTTCTTTGTTGGATCTCTGTTTTTCAATAACCTAATTATATATTATTTCATTTTGTATCATTTGACAGTTTATGTCTATTTGGCTAGACGAATCATGGTCCAGTTGATGTTATGTGGTTAGTGGAGTCCATAGACATTTTAAGGTGCCACCCATCTTAAAACATGGATTGAAGTCTTAATTATAATACTTTTAACAGTTTCCCGCATTTCAACCCGGAAAGCAAGGTCGACAATGTATCGTTCATCCAATGACGCAATCTCACTCTCTCTTCCTACCCATTTATCCTACATAGTGATGAGATCAGCTTTCGTTATTCTACTCCTGCACATCGCTCTGTCTTCGACAATCTGGTCAGCAACATTTCTTTCCCTTTTGTCCTTCAGCACTACATCTGTCCACCTTGTCTTGGGTTCCTGTTCACCTCTAGGTCTCTGACCGGGAAGGTCGAGCAATAGTACCAAATTTCCGACGTAGTCAGATAGCATCCTTTCCTTCTCCTCCTCCTTACACCCAATGATGCAACGAAAAAAAAACTTGAGATGGGTCAAGGGCCGATCTGTTCATTTCAGTTAATATTCGAGTCGATAGTATATTAATTTTTGAACGATTGTTTTTGTTTTCTTGTGAACGGGCCCAAGAGCCCGTGGGCTCTACCTGTATGTATTTGACCAGACCTGAATTTTCGTACATTGAGACCCCTATACCTACCATGCATGAGGTGGGGACTCACTAAGCTCAAAGTGGTCGACGCGCCGAGCGCTCAGGTAGGACAGGTACCGATTTTGACGGATTTTAAATCCATTTGACCACGTCTGCCGTTTTGAAATTTTTAAAATATATGATTATTATTATCGGAAAATAAGAATGGCAGACCATTATCGCGCATTTTACTTTGTGGCAGACCACTTTGAAAACGCTAAAAAAATAAAATTTTGAAAGTAATTGACCAGATCTGCCATTGATATAATAATATGGTGTTTATTATAGTCTTAAAAACTTATATTGATCACGGCAGACCTCTACATTGCGTACACACATCAACATATAATAAAATCTTTGCTACTACCCGGCCAGATGTAATTATGTTTTCCGTTCACTGTTTTAGAGGAATATAATTTACTTGCGATTTACTTTAGCAATGTATTTACCGAAATTAATATTTTTTTATATTCTATATACTAAGCTTCATTAGTTAGACAATAAAGAAGTGAATTTTTTATGTAATAATTATAAATAATACGGTATAATGCTGATCAAAAAATAATTCAATTCCTCATTTTTATTTCGTCAAGACAAAATTTAAAAGTGTTAAATCAGTTAAAAAAATAGATCATGCATGCATTACATATATATATATCAATCTTCATTCATCATCATCATCATCGGAGTCATCTTTATCGTTAGGCACCTCGTCTTCATCATCCATTGAATCGAATACTGCAAAAATAAAACATAAATTGTAAAATGAACGTAAATTCATCTGAACATGTTCGAGAAAGAATTGTTATCAACTTACCAGGAACATTGGTGATTAAGTCACTCACAAAATATGGAAGTGGTCACCTTCGAACCCTTTGAAGGCATATATGTTGTCCTGCTCAATCCAACCATACTCCAATGGGTCTAAAGTTGTGGGTTGCTTTTTGTAAGCATTTCTCCAAATAGAAGAAATATAGTGGGCCCTCAAAAGTTGTTGATAAAGCTCACTCTTACGCGGTGGTATTGACCTTGCCTCAAAATTTTGAATTTTTTTTCTATAATTTTCATTGATGTCTGAATCTTTATAGTTGCTAACGAATAGCTGGAACCTTCCATCATCTACATCACTAGATTTTTTGGCATTGTATAGCTGGCAAGTTAAATGTTGAGTGATAAAAATGAGGAATTGAATTATTTTTTGATCAGCATTATACCGTATTATTTATAATTATTCCATAAAAAATTCACTTCTTTATTGTCTAACTAATGAAGCTTATATATAGAATATAAAAAAATATTAATTTCGGTAAATACATTGCTAAAGTAAATCGCAAGTAAATTATATTCCTCTAAAACAGTGAACGGAAAACATAATTACATCTGGCCGGGTAGTAGCTAAGATTTTATTATATGTTGATGTGTGTACGCAATGTAGAGGTCTGCCGTGATCAATATAAGTTTTTAAGACTATAATAAACACCATATTATTATATCAATGGCAGATCTGGTCAATTACTTTCAAAATTTTATTTTTTTACCATTTTCAAAGTGGTTTGCCACAAAGTAAAATGTGCGATAATGGTCTGTCATTCTTATTTTCCGATAATAATAATCATATATTGTCAAAATTTCAAAACGGCAGACGTGGTCAAATGGATTTAAAATCCGTCAAAATCGGTACCTATCCTACCTGAGCGCTCGGCGCGTCGACCACTTTGAGCTTAGTGAGTCCCCACCTCATGCATGGTAGGTATAGGGGTCTCAATGTACGAAAATTCAGGTCTGGTCAAATACATACAGGTAGAGCCCACGGGCTCTTGGGCTATAGAGCTAATAAGTTAGAATCAAACAATAGAATATTAACTAAATTCATTAGTATCTAATTAGCAATTTTGAAATGAAAAGTAATTAAATGTTTAGCAACTATAATGCTAAATCTGTATGTTTTCCTCACACAACTTAATCTCTGTTAATTGACTTCTCTGCTAGTTTGTTATAACATAGGTGGCAGAATTGTCACTACTTTTACGGTTTCATTTTACTTTTTTTCAGACATATCGTATACTTTATATTTTTCGTGGTGACATTAGTTGATAGCGTTGTGAAAACTTGCTAGAAAATTTATGTTTTACAGCGCCATCTGTTGATGCAACAGAACATTACGTCCATATGAAATTTTTGGTCAGTTGCTTTTTACTTGTAAAATACATAGATTTCTAAAATAAAAAAATTCAGAAAAGAACAGAGAGATGGCGGTAAAAGAAAAATCATAATTATTGATGCTTTATTTAAGTAAATAGAGAAGAAGTTTCGTTATAAATTAGTTTTTGAACAATAATTGAAAATTTACCGTACACACCAGGATTTCGATTCGTTTTATTATGTATGACATTTTCCTTTTTTTTTTAAGAAAAGAATAAATGAGTATTTATTTTCAAGAAAACACTTTATTTAGAAACAAAAAAAAAGGAGAGATCGTAACCGTTTTATCTTTGCCTATTTAAATATATAAAATAAACAGAAGTACACCTGGTTTCAAATTTGACACTAATCTTGGCCGAAAAACTTACTTAGTTGTTACTTTGTGTACTTAATTGTTTTTCTTTATTTACGTAGGTTAACATTATCTTAGCTTTCAGTGAGAAAACAAAAAACTTATAGGAACTGAATGAAATAATAGTCCGTTTCTACACAGGGAAGCTGTTGTGATGGGTTTGATGGGACTGTCCTAATCCCATAAATACGCTCCCAATTCGCATAATTACTGGTGGTAGGACCTCTTGTGAGTCCGCGCGGGTACCACCACCCTGCCTATTTCTGCCGTGAATCAGTAATGCGTTTCGGCTTGAAGGGTGGGACAGCCGTTGTCACTATACCTATTAACACCAGGTGGGCTGGAAGCTCGTCCACACATCTAAGCTATAAAAAAAACATTCCCGTAATATTTATATTGGTCATTTTGAGATGATAGCGTAGGGGAAGTTTTAAACGCGTACAAACATGATAATTAATTGGGGAGTAGCAGCGGAGTGGTCGAGTGACAAATAGTCTGGTGTCGGAAGCCGCGGGGCAGCAGACGACTGACAAATATGTTTACCCTTTGCCAGCCCTGTATACGGAATGATGTGAAGTAAAAATAAGGTCATGATAAAAAAAAATATGTGTGGTGGCGTGGGACACCGGATAAGAACGAAGTTCCTAATTATAAAAATATTAATTTTAAGTTCTATTCGAGGTATAAAGAAAATAATTATTCGCGTATACATTTTATATTATGATATTTTTATTGAAATATGAATTGACTAAAAATAATCGCAAGGGTCAATCGCTCCGCAGTGCAATGGAGGAGCCTCGCCCTGTGGAAAACCTCTACCAACTGTGTAACATCTCGTTACCGCGATTCAGGAATTGTTGAATTTACGTGCAGCGACATCTATTGATAATAAACTAAATAGAAAAAATCTTACATTACGGACGTTTTTCCCGGTTAGGGTACCCCTTCGCATCGTCCCATAAGGAACTTTGTTCCTAAAAAAATGTTTTACTAATTTATTGCACGCAATGAAATACAATTTAAAGACATTTAAACGCGGGGTGAACGAACTCGCGGCTGTTCCGAGAGTGTCTTTGCGTTACATTGCGGCTTCAGAAAACTAGTGCATTTTTGATTTGAAGTGTTTTTTTATTTTATTAAGGCGATGCAGTATGATATTTATTATCCTTTCCTATACCGAAACAATCTCTGAACACCCTATGGAGTACGGTCTTTATCGAATTATGTGAGGATGCAAATTTCAGTGAATCTTGTTTGACCGGGCAGGTGAAGCTAGACATTTTGTTCATTAAGACGAGGCTAGTAATTTTATTTTAGTAATTTGAGAACGTCCTTGATATACTTGAATCGTTGTAGTAAATACATAAGCATCTTACTACTAGACAGTATTATATTAGACAAAATAAACATAACTATAATACACATTAGAAAATCATGAACATTAAAATAGCAACGTCATAGAGCCGTCGACTATCGCTTCGACGACTCGTCGGCTGGGTCGTCCTAAGGTTGGTGCCACGAGTTTCTGTTGTGGCGTTGACCGCGGCAACCACCTAATCTGCCTGGGTTCGGCAGAGGCGGAAGTCGGATATCGGGTTAGAGAGTGCTACGGGAGTCCTTGGGTAGACATGGCCCTAAAAACATCCTTGGGTCCGTGGTCTGCCCCAACCTCTCCAGACCGTTGAATCCCACGTACACAGCGCGCCCCTGAAGCGCGGATACCTCGTATGAGGTTCGGGTCCATGCCCAAAAAATATGTTCCTTTAAGTACCAACAAACAACTGTAAAATTTCAACTAATCTCCAAAATCAAGCGCAAAGTCCATTAACAAATAACCTAATTAGTTTCGTGTTATATAATATGTGCATTTCTTTGGCTGGGGTCAACTAGCACTCCTGGTATACAATCAAAGTGAATGTCATTCACCTTGAAACACGAGATCGTACCCACAAACTTATTGTACAAAGGCTCTACGGTCCTTTAAACTAGAATGCATGATGGTTTCACGACAGAAATAAGCAGGATGGTTGTATCTATTCGTGCGGGCACACAAATCAACTTATCACCAGTAAATGTCAATTTTCATTTATTTATTTATTGAAGGATTACCGACAGGGTTTACAGTAAGACATAAAATAACATTGACATGTATAGAGCAATTGATAACTGCAACTCTAATTATAGGCAATCACAGCATGCATTACATTAATATATTAATAGAGATTTAACAATACTATTAATAATAATAAAAAATTAAAAACAAAAGAAAGACAACAAGGGCAGTAATACCCGAGTACACAGACCAAGGCTGAGGCTGAGGTTCAACAACAACTTTTTATAATTTTGTTCTTAAATATTGGAAGGGAATCGCCAAATATGTCAAGGTTTTCAACTTTTCTAACAAGATTATTATAAAGGTTAGTTAGACGAGGAGTAGGTGAGTGCTTGCCTAGATTGGTTCTGCTAAAGCGGGTGCTGAAAAGAGCAACGGGGCGACGAGGTAACCTAGATGGCACCTTCAAAGAGAATTTATTGAGGATGAATTCGGAGTCGACAGTACCGCTCATAACTTGATGTAAAAAACATAAGCCTAACATATCGCGGCGATCACTCAATGTTTGCATTTTAAAATATTTAGCCCTATCAACATAAGATTCAAAATAATTAGGCGGCCTAAAACGGTACGACATGTGGCGAAGTAACTTTTTTTGAATTCTCTCAATCCTTTTAATATGTATTTTTTATGTAGGACACCACACAGTGCTGCAGTAATCAAGTTTGCTTCTAACATAACTGTTGTAAAGCATTAGCGTAGTGGAAACCTTCTTAAACTCCTTACCATTCCTAAGTACAAAACCCAGTGATTTGTTCGCGGCATCTATAATTTTGTCAATGTGCTTAGTGAAATTCAGCTTGGTATCAAGCTCCACCCCTAAATCACGAGTCTGAGAAAATTCACTCAAGCATTCCCCTGAAATATGATATTGTGTTGGTATTATATTGCGTTTTAATGTAAATTTGATATGTAGACATTTAGAAATATTCAAATACATTTTGTTAATTTGGCACCAATCAACCAATTTATCAATATCTCTCTGTAATAGTTCAGCATCATTCATCATTCATTGATCGTCAGCAAATAGGTAACAGGTAGAAATAATATATAATAATATATATGCAGGAATTATACTTATAGAATATTGCTGATTATTCTCCGGTGAATCGCTCGGTCATCTAATACCTACGGAACTGATGGATTGGTGATATTTTAAGCCGACATGAAAGATGCAAAAATGTTCACGATAGCCAATAAAAACTAAATGATTTTAAACTTTAAAAAGTCCACTTAAGACTCACCCATCCTTTAAAAAAAAGAAACTGTTTTTAGATTATAAAAGCGAACAAAAAGTATATTTCCGTGTGCGCGTATTACGCGAACTCAGTTTATTTTAAACAAAGGGATCGCAATAAAAGTGTCCGGAACTAGAGGGTCACTTTTCATTACGTTGCGTGTTCAACGTCAAACATATATGTTTGAGCCCGGTCGGAATTAGGAACGAATCAATTAATTAAAACACCTTAGGTCCTTTGGGCATCCCTTTTGACATTAATGATAATAATTTGTTATTTTTGGCAGACAACATCGAATGGGCTAATGTGATCAAAGGAAGCATCATCTAAATCGCAAATTATTTTTAATCCAATAGACTTTTAAAGGCGCTTTGAAATAGTTATATATCACCGATCTTAATACAGCTTCACAAATGAGAATGATTGGCAAAGAAACCGAGGATAGGGTTTGTCTTTTACGATATTAATATAGCAATCAACCTATAAGGCCCGAGATTTAAGTCGCAATTGAGTTATATAACGGTTTTCTCTTAGATTCGCAGTAAAAATAACACTATTACTGTATCTAACCCTTGTTATATAATAGTTCTTTAAGTTACAACTTCTCCATTAAGCCCTGTATAGTTCTTATACTGCAACCAACCAACCACCTAATTTCTGATCTAATTCTCAGTTTCTATTTTTAAATAATTTATTTTTCCTTATTTAAATCAAGTGTTTGGATTCAGAAAGCTATAAATTGATTGATGGCTATGAACTAATGATGATAAAGTAGCTTTGCATCATCGTCCTGTTGAAAAGTAGATCTCTTAATAATTTAATTTAAGTAACACAAAATCGTATGCGGCCATGATTTTGTTAATTTTACAATCCCTAATCCCGATCCATAAGGCTCACCATGTTCGATATTGGTACTTTGATTCATATATATCTTGGATACATTATAAGATATCTTAAGTCATTTTAGGACTTTTTGTTGACCCCTAATATTATCGAAGGACAGCTGTGTCGTTTCTTATTTTCATGTTTTCGTGAGAGCCTGGAGGTATGTGGCAAAATTGATCTCCTGCACATATGACTAATGTATAGATGACATAATTGTTATTTCAGGCAGATCTCAGGAAAGTCCCCGAAGTTGTGTAGGCTAGACCTCGTTCGGTGAAAACAGTACATAATTATATTGAGATTACTGGCAGTACGTAGGCAAAATTATAAATTTCTTTAAATTATGCATTTCCATCTTTCATAATACATCCCTGTTATAATTCTCCACACACTCCCTTCAGCGTCTAGAAGTGTCCTTTACCTTCCTCAAGTCCTGACTTCAAAAACTCGCGGTGCTTACTGCAAATTAATTTGCTACGTATCAAACAGAACTAGGATACCTTATCTCTATAGTTATTAAGTTAAAAATCGCTCAAATCTCTAAAATCACGAATTTTCTTTATGCGCATGCGTACAAGCAACGGCGGCCATTTGCAGCATAACACACACAAGCGTAAAATCGTGTACATGTTTCACGCACACTTTGAGCTAAATGTATCAAATTTTCTGCGAGTATGTATGTATTTGTTGGTGCTCTTGTGTGTTTGTTCACGTTGGATGCTGAGTAAAGTCCCGTTCATACTGTTGCCTGATCGAGTACAATGTATTGTTTGTTTAATTCCGAATGCTCTCTGCAGATTAAAAGGCTTTGATAAAGTCAGCGTTCATAATGGGATCTCATGTAGTTTGCATGCAGCGGCTGCAGGTTATTATTGGGTTGATTGACGTCGATTCGCGAATTGTTCATTTCGTTATTCACAATCGCTGCGTTCAAGCAAGGGTTGCTGATTGTGTTTTAATATTTGATCGACATGTTGACGGCACGAAAAGAATGCTAATAATTTGTTAAAATTATTTTTGAAAGCAGGGTCACTTGTCATCACTACATAGTATAAAACAAAGCCGCTTTCTCTGTCCCTATATCTGTCTGTCCCTATGTATGCTTAAATCTTTAAAACTACGCAACATATTTTGATGCGGTTGAATGAAGAGGAAGGTTTATATGTATAATAACATCCATTAAATAGTGGAGAAATCAATAATAAATTACACTTTCCGAAGCGAAACGAGGGCGGGTCGCTAGTTTAAAAATATACAACTTTCCTATTCAAAAACAAAAGATTTTGCTATTAAAAAAAATTAACGATTCGCTTTCGCGCTTACAAAAAAATATGTCGAAGAGCCTTTGAGTTTGGCCGACCCTTCGTGATTAAAACTTCGGGGATCACAAATTTGCACGTGCGTAACTAAATTGTTAGTTAAACAAAAAAAGGTGTAAACGAATCCGAGCGTCAGCGCCCAAATTGGGGCTTTTAAACATTTACAAGGAAAATCTTCGATATGAACACGGCTGTAGTGACCTGACCTGGCTTCGCGGGAGCAGAGATTCAGTAACAAGCGTGCCGCCAACGCGTGTACCCGTGGCCGGAATCCGGAAAAGCATCCGTCTCACTCCGGCCTATACAAAACGCCGGCTGTGCGAGAGTAAAGTAAGACTGCTACCGGTGGATTGCCGGGTTAAAGAATCTTAGAGTGATCTTCTAATTAACATACCTTTTAGGCTATGCGGCTCGTGCATTTTGAAATTTGGCAGGTTAGTGCAAATTTTTATGGATGATAATCGTAAATGTTTAGTTGAAAATTAATTCGGAGAGATATAATCAAACTTTTTATCACCTCTATAAACAAATAACTATCTTATATATGTAAAAATAGACTAAGAGCATTGTTACCCTTTTAAATAAATTTTAAAATACGATAAAAATGCAATTAAAATTGAGCTAAATTTAAAAACTGGTTAGCATTAATACCGCTAAACGTTTATTTCGGTCTTCAATTCAGTATAGTTAGACTCGAATTCATCTATGGGAACAGTTGTTGATTTTTTTTTTATGTTTGCAAATCTACATGGCTGGAGATAAAATTATGCTGTAATTTCATCTCGTCTCCAGCTTCTAGGTAACATCGTACAATCTTCCATTAAGTTTACGAATGCTAATAACATCTTTGAGCTCGCTTCTTTTACAGCTGGTTTTTATTTCTTTGTGGAAATTTAAATCACTTTTTTTCGTTCTTAATTTTTTTCTTTTTCCTTACATTTCTGCTTAGGAATAATAAATAGTGCGGTGCTTTAATGTGTTTCAAGAAAAAGCTGTTTTTTTCGTATAAATTTTTGTTTTGGTTCATAGCAAAGTTATATGAATTGTAAAAATTATTTTTCTGCTTATAGAATTACTATACATATATCGAAAGCTTGTGTCAAATTATATTGACATCTGAAGTAATCAGAAGTACACACTTAATAAAATATTCAGCATATACTGGAGAGCTAAGTCACGGCTCATTTGAACTTAAGTTGTTAAGTTACCGGAGCCGATTATCATTACCGCGTAAACGTCATCACTCATCTTGAGACATATCTAAGTCTCAGTTTTATAGTGAGCTTATCCCACTCTTCAAACTGGAACACATGACTTCTCACCGCACCTCATTTCTCAAAACGGAAGAGAGGATTCGCGTTGAATATGCGCTTCGTTAACCACCTTACATCAGGTGGCTCATAGGATCGCTTATACATCTATGAAATCTATATATATATATATATATAAATGAATTGCTGTTCGTTAGTCTCGCTAAAACTCGAGAACGGCTGAACCGATTTGGCCAATTTTGGCCTTGAATTATTTGTGGAATTCCAGAAAAGGTTTAATAGGTAGATAAATATGAAAATGCTCGGAATTAAATAAAAATTCCCCGTCGGACGGACTCCTTTTGTTTGTTTTAAGTTTATTTTATATAAAAGTTTAGGTCTTTTATTTATCAATTGAGGCACTACGAAGTCTGCCGGGTCAGCTAGTAACAAATAAAAACCTATTAAACTATCTGAGAGTTGAAATCCAATCAAAGATAACTGATCATCGAAATCTATGGATATTAGGATTGCAACCTCGCATCATTGGATGCCATTCTGCTTATTTAGGCCGTAAACTAATCATTCGATCTGCTTTGAAAGTTGGGAACAATTATTGATACATCAATTTATATTTTAATGACGGCAAGGGAACGTCTATAACTTCCAGTTAACACTAAACATCGAATAGACCGCGAACTTGTCGTCAGCTGTTTTTTTTTAATAATCACATTACGAAAATGATTAACTTAATATATTTATTTTTATATGTATATTACAAGAGATTACTTGCAATTCTAACGTTAAAGGAAATTTACTGTAGGACCTCTTGTGAGTCCGCACGGGTAGGTACCACCGCCTTACCTATTTCTGCCGCGAAACAGTAATGCGTTTCGGTCTGAAGGGTGGGGCAGCCGTTGTAACTATACTTGAGACCTTAGAACTTATATCTCAAGGTGGGTGGCGCATTTACGTTGTAGATGTCTATGGGCTCCGGTAACCACTTAAAACCGGGTGGGCTGTGAGCTCGTCCACCATCTAAGCAATAAAAAAAAGGTACTTCATTTAAAATAATGAGTGTTTTTTATTTGTCACATATTTTGTGTCAAAAGGAAACGCGAGGAAAACTCTAAATTCACTTTAATTACGTCACCATCCTCGTGTAAAGCTCAAATTATTATGCTTCGTAATTACGGTTGTTACACAAGGAGACTTTCAAGCTAACGAGTGAGCTTTAGAAATTGCTTTCAACTGCTTTTCTTTAACAAAACTGAATTATAAATTAAATAATTAAATTATGTTGTACCTACGTGTAGTAATTTTGTTAATTGTTTAATTATTTTTTATTTTATATTTAGGGTAGTTCTGTACTAAATCATTCTGATTAAACTAGTTAGATGAAATGCAATGGAAGAGTTTTTTTTTATTGCATAATGTGTGGACGAGCTCACAGTCCACCTAGTGTTAAGTGGTTACTGGAGCCCATAGACATCTACAACGTAAATGCGCCACCCACCTTGGTGGTTGTGGCGCCGACGACCGTCAGCTCGGCGTCCCGAGGGGGAGGGTGATGGAAGAGATGTGCCCCGCACTAAACGCTTCACTTTCCCCCTTTGCCTTGTCATGAGTTTTGTCTCATGCGAGGTTTGGACGTTGGTTGTTGAGAGACAGGAGGTTTTAGTCGGTTCGACTCCGATATGCCCCGCCCTCCATTCCCAGTGAAGGGCGGAAGTCCGGCGATTTCCTCCAGACAAAAAAAAAAAACCCGTCTTGAGATATAAGTTCTAAGGTCTCAAGTATAGTGCTTTTTCTGAATATCATGTTGACGGTCTTATTATTGTCTTAAAAATAGACAAATTAACAAAAACGGTTTTAAATTAGAAAACACGGAATTTTCTTTACTAATTCGTGGTTTCAGATTTCTAAATAATAATCTCTCTCATAAATTATCGCTCCTGTCGAATGTAATGAAGAAGGTATTTCATCATCTGCCCTATCGTGTTACTCATGATTACGAAGCCTCAGAACAGATGCCCAGAAATATGTATAAAGACTCATCTCTTAGAACAGATCGTGTTACGACATCCCTTTACGTGTAACAAAAGTGAATCCTTTCTCTATTGTATGCCTATTTTTGAGGATACCAAACTATAGCTTACCTCACCTGTATGCTCCCACGGATTGTAGGGCGGCTCACATTACGCGATGGAACAATTTTAACTCTATCATAAATTTTCAAGATAAACTTTCGAGAATATACAGTATGTATTTATTGGAAAACTAAGTTCCTTATGGGACGATGCGGAGAGGTACCCTAACCGGGAAAAAACGTCCGTAACGTAAGATTTTTATTTCGTATTTTTTTTTTAATGTAAGTGTACGACTTAACTTTGTAATAACGTACAAAAATAACATATTATATTTTTTTTATCATTCATTGACCGCGATCTCAGAGCGTTCGTTTGCGCAATACACTAACTCTTATACAGACAACCGTGAATGAAGCGTACCACAATAAGTTCGCACGTTACCAGATGACCGTGGGTTGTTACGAAACCTCCAGTTTTATTTTCTTTATACCTCGAATAGAACTTAAAATTAATATTTTTATAATAACACCACACATATTTTTTCTCTCTATATCGATATCATCATGTGGTATTTTTTTCACGCAAAGCGTTTACGGCTCTTGATTACCCTTGTTCATAATTTATATTTTTGGTGTAGAGCTACTGACGTATGGTGCGTTTCCGGAAATACTGCATCAGTGAGCTGTGACAACTTTATTCTGAAAATAAGGCTTGTGGAATCAATGTTCATGACGAACGTTAATCAGGCCTTTGACTCATCTCATTTTTGCGAGTTTTTTTTACAAACCAAACACTATTACTTCGTAAGTCCACTAGCCTTCAGCTTAAAGGATGTGAAGTGGTTACCATCTCTCCCTCATCAGCAATGCCAAAAGTACAAACAAGCATCTGTCTCGTTTGAAGAAAGGTATGTTTCAATGAAAACTTTTTTTAAAAGTCTCATCTACCCACGTTGATATCTATTTTATGAGGCTATTATCACAAGTTTTCAATTATGATAGTGTAGTTTGTTCTCACATACTTATAAAAAATTTCTCACCTGATCTTCTCAGTGGGTCCCGTTTCCGATCCGGTGGTAGATTCTGCGAAGCGCTGCTCTTGCTAGGGTCAGTGTTAGCAACACTTCGGTTTGAGCCCGTGAGCTCACCTACACACGTTAGGGCGCTGCTGAAATAACATCTCAAGGCTATCAGCATAGGTAGGAAAAAAAATCGTTTAAAAGTTTTAGTTATATGCATATAGGAGTCGTATGGAAGCGTAATATGGAATGTGTTAACACAAAAGGCATAGCAGCAGGAATCCGAAGAGAACGAAATTATTTATATTAAAAGCATTTTAATCTATAGACGGATGAATGAACCCACTCCCATCTAGTGCTTAGTGGCTACCAAAACTCATTCAAAATTGTGAATGCCGCCTTCCACCTCGAGACATGAACACTTTGTAAAGTAAAACAGCCGTATCACCGTGCACACCCGAAAGCTTTATTCCTTCGCGGCAGAAATACGTAGATGTGGGCTTACAATCTATCCCCACTGAATTCTGAATATAAACATGGTCTGTGATAGAAATTAATTTTCTCTTTGATGTATGCATCGGAATAAATTTGATACGATTATATTGGTTCGATAAAAAAAAATTAAACACAACTATAACAATATTGAATTTCTTTAAATAATGATTTATTGAAGATTTTAACTCTACTTTTATTTATTCTGTGACGGTAGCTGTCATAGACTAGGAGAGATCCGGTAAAGCTTAAATTCCGCTCATGACATTTGCAAGGTAAGTGTTCGTGTTAATGCTTTTTTCATTCATTTCGTCGCCTTTATCATTGCGTGGTTCACGGAAATCAATAGTTCTAGGGGTATAGCTATACCGCTGCCTACCGCGTAAATCATTTGCGAAAACATTTTAAATAATATTTTTTTAGAAAAAACGAGATGTTTTAAATCACCGGTGGTATAGTCGATTCACTCGCTACGGGTACCCGGGAATCCAACACAACATAATTTCATGTGAAACATTTAATTTCGCTGAAAACGTTTATATTGTATATACTGCATTAAGCATTACGCAAATTAAAATATACGTTTCACTAAGCTTTGCAATTATCGTAGCTCGTAGAACGTATACGACGTAGCAGTGTGCTACGCTGTAGTGCCTACGACGAAATGCACGATGAAAATATTATTAAATTCATTATTTTCTCATGTTTATTTTAGAAATGTCGGCTTTTATTTATGAAAATTGTCTTCTATCGTTTACGACATTTTTGATTCGCAATCTAAGGGAACGAAATCACTAGTTTATATTAAGATCAAATTTTGGCTACCTTTACAAAAAAATTAAGGCTACGCGCTTTGTGCAATGAACCTCAAAAAAGTGGAAGCCTGGTTGTTGTTTTACGTAAGCTTGTTACGTAATTACTTTTATTTCAATTTTTTTACTTAATTTCGTGTATATTATTTGTATGTACTAGTAAAACCCGGTCTACATTTTGCTGGGCATATTGTTATACACACATAAATTTTTAGAAACTACTCAAGCGCTATCTGTCGTTCATTGATCATACTATATTATATTGTAGCCTTTGTACTATTCTGATGTATAAGCTTATTACATTGTGAAATTTTATCAAAATCCGTCCACTAGATTTTACATATAATAATAAAAAGCATCGATTCATCATCACAAGCTTTTGCATTAAAATATTAGTATAAGTCGCTGAAATTTCTTTTTGTTTTTATTAAATTTATGTTTTACAATTTCTCTCTCTTTATGTTATTGAAATGCATATGTGAAAAAATATGAATAAGTAAGGAAACCAGTAGAGAAATGCAGAATTAAATAGTACGTGACTGTTATGTAATTACCGATTTTCCATCCGTCGATTCAAATAAATCGAACTCACACAAAAAGCTCATAGTATTAAAACAAATTTCGACAGCTTCGCTTCATGTCGCGTCCCTGTCTACGATCTAATACAATTTATTAGACTGAAGAAATCCAATTTTAAAAACATTATTAAGTACCATTACTCCAAAAATCGCATTATCATTTTATAAAATAATATATCGAGTATTCACAGGCTTGGGATAGGCATAATTTAATTCAGTCGTGCCCGTTCCGATATTCATAATTTCATTTGCGTTAAGGTCGCGAATCTCTTCGTGTTCTGAGTTACAATTCGAAATGGGACAGCCCTAACTGTATGATTATTGGAACGATTTTAGTGGTGGTATAGGGAATAGTAATACTTTTTTTTTTCGGGTAGAGGCGAACTTCATACATAGTGTCCGCGGTAGGAGCTCAGTATAGTAACCTTGGCTGTCTTAGTGGCATAGTAATTATTGCCCCTGACCGCTGGACCCGATGGTCGTAGGTTCGATTTCCACATCGGGAAAATATTTGATAAACAAATTTGCTTACATGTAATT
Organism: Bombyx mori; assembly: GCF_030269925.1. Taxonomy (NCBI): domain Eukaryota; kingdom Metazoa; phylum Arthropoda; class Insecta; order Lepidoptera; family Bombycidae; genus Bombyx; species Bombyx mori. The sequence continues at coordinate 16,451,788 of NC_085111.1, forward strand.
TTTTTTATTGTCCTTGTAGACAGACGGACATACGGCCCATCTGATGGTGAGTGGTTACCTTCGCCCGTGGACGTCAGCAATGCCACGGGCAGAGTTAGCCTGCTGTCTACCGTAAAATAATCTCCACAAGCTTCGTTTTAAGAAGGACATATGAGTCTCTGGTTGCTATGAAGTCGTCGTGGCCTAAAGAATAAGACGTCCGGTGCATTCGTATCTAGCGATGCATCGGTGTTCGAATCTCATAGGCGGGTACCAATTTTTCTAAAGAAATACGTACTTAACAAATGTGATTGACTTCCACAGTGCTAGAAGAAAGTCGTGTAGTAAAAATCAAACCCACAAAATTATAATTTGCGTAATTACTGGCAGTAAGATATCTTGTGAGTCCGCACGGGTAGGAACTACCGCCCCGCCTATTTCTGCCGTGAAACAGTAATGCGTTTCGGTTTAAAGGGTGGGGTAGCCGTTGTACTGAACTGAGACCTTAAAACCCATGTCTCAAGGTGGGTAGTGGCATTTATATACGGATAGTAAGGGTAAGTGTGATTCAGCCATCTGAGCAATAAAAAAATTGATAAATAATATAAAACAGATTATCTTGACAGTGTGCATAACCCTTATGAATAACCCCACCCACATTAACGAATGAGGTCAAAATACATGTAATACATTTCAATGACCTTAACACAGAAATAATCTGAAACAGTGATCGCTATTATTTTAGAACACAATTATGAACACATTGTCAACATGTTCTTGTTATAATAATTATAAATTACTGTTACGTTTTATTCTTGCTTTTATAATTTTATAATTTTCAACCATTTGTATTTGAAAGTATTAAGTAGCAGTAATATTAGGTAAACCGTATTCTGGACAGTTCTTGTGGTAAGGCATTATTAAAATCCTGTTCGTTGGTATACGAATATCGTGATACAAAGAGTCTCATTTCAAAATACATATGAATAGTTTATAGTCGTAATTATAATTATCTATCCGTAAATTCGGCTAAAACAGAAAAAAATATGCAAAATCAGATCGGGTCTTGTTTATTCATAAAAGTGACTTAAACAGTGTAATTGAGTTAATTCTTATATCAATATTAAGGTGTTGCAATGAAAGTTTGAAATGAGAAATGTCAAATTTTGAAACCAATGGGCAATATTTATTTCTCCCTCGACAGTATATTGCCTCTGTCCTTTCAAATCACGGCCGTAAATAATTAGACCCATCAAACTATCCCCGATTCAAGCAGTCGCCTTTATTATTTAAGCCCAGCTCTTGTTAGCGAATGCATAATTGATCCCCGCAGCTCACAAGTGGTAGACCTGTCTGGGGTTCGCCAATTGCCGATTTCGAACAGTCAAACGAATGTCGACCTTAATTCTGAAGTGGCAAGGCTTTTGTTTTTGCAAGCAGAATTTGGCAGGAGTCCAGGCTAGACAAATAGGCGACATTCCGAAGGGATTGACGCGAAAAAGAAAAAAAGGGTATTTTTTTCATAGCGTCTGGGTTCTCTCCAATTCTACCCGTCCGTTGAACTTAGGTTCTTTTTTTGTTACGACATAAATGATTGGGACTGTTTCAATTTGTACTTTGTTAACTGTAATACGTCACAGAGCTTAGGGTCTTCGTCTGTTTGGAACTAGGATTACATTGTATTTCTTTTGATCCATGTTTGTTACAAAGTAATATAACAAATACAACAGGAAAAAATGTAAGAAGTATTTAGAGTATATTAAACAAACAATATAATAGAGATTTAGACTTCTTATCTGATGGTGTGTGAAAGCATTGATGTTGTCACGTCTATGGGTTCCAATTACCTCTTAACACCAGGTGGGCCTTGAGCTCGTTTACTGGTCTACAACAAACAACTAAATAAACAACAGCAATAAAAAATAAGATTATTAACACGAAAAATAAAAATAAAAGAATGAAAAGGTTGAGAAGTTGGAATTTCGTGTATAAGATAGATTATGTAGATTACATATCTTCTATCGAATCTTTGATCTGATATTCTTATTTTATTGCTTTGTTAGTAATGCATAAATAACTTTTTTTTTCTTTTTTTATAATAGACAAAATAGTTTTCTTTTGATTGTTGATTGACTTTGAATTTCATAGTTCGATTTTATTAGCTTACCTTATCTTCCGGTCAGGCGTCCTTCCAACAAACGCCCCAAGTATAAAATACACTTGCATATCTACATATATTATGTACAACAAAAACTTTCACCAACATTCTTTGTAGAGCCAATTAAAATGAGAATAGATTTATTGCTAGGATCTCTAATACCTCTAACGGATTATTTCAAATAATTTATATGTTTCGCGAACAAAAAAATCTTTATTATTAAAACTAAATGTTTTCTGAGATATTATATTTCAGCTTCTGAAACATGAAGCTAGAAAAACTTTGTTACATTTCTATTTTAAATTACAAGTGAAATCTTAATTGGCTATTTGTTCTATAAATCTGTGTAAATTGGAAGTAAACAATTCAAATCTCTTTGTTTTTCTATTTAGAAAGAAAAAAAAAGAAATAAACCGTAAAAAGATCGGTACAAAGTTTCAACTCAATCTAATAAAAGGCGCGTGAACGTCTAAGACAGGAACAAACAAAGCCACAAATATTCAATTTTGTACTTTAGATGAGTTGGTATGGAAATTGAGCCAACGGCCCAATATTCAAAATCAAATCAACATGTTTTCTTGTCATGATCGTTTTATCTCAACTTTGGTTGAAAATTATATCTATTAGTGATAAGAGAGCCGGTTATAAATTTTAATGCTGTTTTATTCATGGTTTAATAATAAGCGTACTAAGTACTAAGGCCGCACAGAAAATCCCAGATTTGTCCCCATTCTACCCCTAACCCCTATTCGCCCAAAATTTATGGTAATTAAAAAAAACCTATCCAAGCGACAGTTGAACTCAATAAACTCTATCTGCTGTTCGGATAACTTACAAATCGTACCCAAGGAAGGCACAAATCACTCAGCCCCATAGAATATTCGGACCTCTAATTAGCGGCGAAGCCTCCATTGTGTATTCAAGCTAACCAATGAACCTGCCAAGATTTATGTTGGACGCCTGATACATCCGTAATTAGGACCGGTAGTTTCTTCGTTGCACGCGATCAGCTTGAAGCAAGCGGTGGTATATAGTAGAGTAGATAGATCTATTAATTAAAATCCGACTAAAAGTTTTCGAGGTTTTTTCAAAGCAGAGCTTTCGTTTTCAAAGATAACGACTAATTTAACTGGTTCAAGAGGGTATATTTTTTTTTATTTTTTTTTATTGCTTACATGGGTGGACGAGCTCACAGCCCACCTGGTGTTAAGTACTGGAGCTCATAGACATCCACAACGTAAATGTGCCACCCATCTTGAGATATAAGTTCTAAAGTCTCAAGTATATTTACAACGGCTGCCACACCCTTCAAACCGAAACGCATTACTGCTTCACGGCAGAAATAGGCAGGGTGGTGGTACCCACCCGCGCGGACTCACAAGAGGTCCTACCACCAGTAATAAAAATTGGTAGCACCAATTTACGTAGTTCGGCTGAGAAGCAGTGTACAATAAAATTGAGATTCCGATTTCCCGGCTCAAGTGACTATTTAAATGTTGTGATGTATTTATTCAAATTATGTTAATGTATTTATCCATGAATAGCAAAAATGGTTTTTGTAATCAGTGCCATTGAGTAGAGTTTCAGTTAGAGGTAAGCTACAGACGTTAATACATTGTATTTATCGATTCTCAATCTCCGATTCTGTTATCGGTTTTTTTATCTATATATTAATACGTGAAGCAAAAACTTTGTATCCCTTTTTACGAAAATTGCGCGGACGGAGGAGTATGAAATTTTCCACACTTATAGAGGATATAGAGAAGAAGTGCACAATGCTAATATTTTTTTTAAATAATGCATAAAAGATACATTAAATCCACAAACAAAACATTGCACACACTACATACCATGTATTTGATGCACACACGCATGCATAGCTACTATTTATTGTCAAACTTTTGTTCTTGGCGTCTGTTGTCAAATTGAGAATAGATTAAATATTGTTTGTCTTTGTTAATATTTTTATAGTGTAGTCTTGGCGAAATTTGTGATTATAGAAGTATAAAATAGAATCATAATAGTGTACAAACTTACAATTCCAATTAATTATAGTCGAATTTCGACTACTGCGGGACCTCTACTTTAAATACAAACAGGCAAAGAGAATACAGCCGAGTACCGTTTTCTTCGCTGTTTGTTAACCGTTTTTAGGTTTTGTTTTGTTTAACTTAACTAAAGAACGAGCTCTAGTAATAATAAAATAATCAAAACTTAAAGCATCTAGTACATTTTTAATTATTCCTATAAAACTCTGAAATTATTTTTGGTCGAACAAATACAAATAATGGTTAGTCTTTCAAATGGTAACTGAATTTGCTATTTTAAAAAGCGGGAGCCAACTATGCCCCTCACCCTCAATATTAGGTTAAGCCGAAGGCTTTTTAATAAAAAATCATACCATTTCAATTTATCTCTTAACCTAGTACAAACAAACATTTTAAATATATAAGTAGTCAAGTTTGGATGTTACGACCCTTAAATAATAGCAAGTTTTTTCTCTCAATAGTGACTCTTCTTTTTCTCCACCTTATCCCACTAGGTGGGGTCGGCACAGCTATTTTTTCTCTTCCATTCTCTTCTATCAGCCGTCATCTCAACACTCACTCTTCTCTCTCTCAGATCGTCATTCACACACTCCATCCATGTCTTCTTCGGTCGACCTCTTCCCCTTCTACCTTGCACTACCATTTCCATACATCTCCTAGTCACATGCATCTTCTCTCTACGCATCACATGTCCATACCACGCTAACCGTCTGACCCAAAAACGTCTGGAAGCTTATTGTGAATAACTAGATGTACTTTTTTGGGCCGACAACTGTAGGCTAAAGTTGCTAAATACTCCTATATAGCGGTCAGTTAGGTCAGATAAGATTTAAGTTAAAAGATAAGGAAGTTAGGATAAAGGTTGACAGCACTGTTTGTTTGCCAAGTAAAATATCCTCCAGTAGCCCAAAAGTTTTACTGTAAATACCTAATTTCTCTTTTTGTTCGAATCGTATTTATTGTACGCAACTATGATCCATAGGCCAAAAAGTAAGTAAATATCTGAAAAACAACAAACTAAAATTATACATAGATATAATCGACCATGACCCATAAAGCGATAAAAAGAACAGGATTCAATGGATAAAGAAAATATTGGAATGTATATTTTTGTATTTAGTCTCTTGTTTACAGTGAAAAACTTCTCAGTGAGCAAAGCAATTATGAAAATTCTCAAGGATAAAGCTCCCCCCGCACCGATAAATCTTAGTGACGAGTTTTTAAAAGAACGTCAGAGCGTTGATAAACGGCTGCGCTGCAGAGTCGGCCGGGTAAGGCCTTTTGCAGACTGATCGCAAACACGTTGCGGTTGTGGCGTTCGTATCTTTAAGTTTCTTTAGTTTTTGCAAACATGAAATAGGTATCACAAATGCACTTTTTATATTCGTTGACTACTGAAACCTTGACGAACGTTTTAACAAAGTCCATCAACGCATTTCAATTTCAATTGCATTTCTTCTCCCAATATTCCTTCATTATACCCATTAAGCGTGTTTTAATGACAAAATTATTCCTTTATTTGGTTAGATGGGTAGACGAACTCACGGCCCGCCTGGTTGTTGTTTAATTACTGGAGCCCATAAACAAGAACAGCGCAAATGCTCCCACCACTCACCTAGAGACTTGAGTTTTAAGTTTCACAGTACGGCTATCCACTATTCAAACTGAAATGCATTACTGCTTCACGACAAAAGTAGGTGGGGTGGTGGTACCTACTGGTGCGGGATCACAAGACGTACTAACACTACCAGTTGTGCAAATTATAACTTTTGTGGATTTGATTTTCGTTAAAAGATATTATTGCTTGACCGTAGTTATTCATTCGTGGGCGTTTGTTAAGAACGTACATATTCCATTAAAATTTAGTACGTGTCTGTGAGATTCAAACACTGCACCAGTAGCATCGTTTGATACGAATTAACCGGGCGCCTTATTCATCATACTACGATGACTTTTTACATAATTATTAGCATTATATAAAAAAATTGCATGTTATCGAAAGAAAAAAATCCATATGTGATTTTAAAAATCTCCAACTATCGCCCAAGGATAACATGAAAACGCAAAACTTCTGCCTAACGTCTATAACTGAACAGTTGCCATAACCTTCCTTCTGTTTACGCCCTAATCAAGTTTTCCTGGATAAGAGAGTCCCGGCTTAATTTTACTCCTAGCTTGTTTTACGACTTTGAAATTTATGGAGTGGAACATTCATAACTTTATGCGAATGTGAAGGGAATCCCTGTCTTATTTCGTTTAGGTAATGGAAGATTTATGTTTCGTTTATATTTCATTAATTTCAAGATGTACTTGATTTTTTAAGCATCTTAAATTCTTCGATCTTAAGTATCAATTAAGTATCAAAGTAAGATCAAAGTATCAAAGTAAGATCTTAAGTATCAAATCAGTTGACTCGTACCGTCGATCTTCATGATCAATTATACCCTAAATGGGATTAGCGCATCACTATTGACAATACACAGTGTGAACTGGCGGGTCTAACGCTATGGCCATAAACCTCAATGCTTTGAAAAGAACTTCCTTATCGAGCGAATGATTATAGTTGAGCAGCAAAGCTATTTAATTAAATTCGTTCCTTGCTGAAAGCTTTTTCAGTTCTAATTGTACACAAAATACTATATGAGAATTTTAACTCTGGTTGTTATCTACTCTTATATGTATTTAACATTCAAGCATTCAACAATAGCTTTCAAGTTCTAACAAGCAAGATTCTCAAGTGTAAATATACTGTCGTCTAGCTTAGCTGTGATTGGATCTCTTCATATTATTATAACAAAATAGGCCTATTTCAGTATTCCAAATTTCATTCTTCATTTAATATTCAAAGGGAATTAATTCGTATTAAGATTATCTTTATCACAAAAAAAAGTTCATCTACAATTAAATACTGGTAGAAATTCTGGAAATTTCTATCCGAACCAAAGAATATCTCTGCACATAAAAGTTAAAATTGCTGATAGTGGTGTTTGAATTTGAAATTGCGCTCAGAAATTTCAGTAGCCAGGAAGCGAACGGCTTTGTTACACAATTGCTTGATGTCGAAAGGTCCTTGTTATTTGCTTTAAAAGTAACATAAAATATTATAGACTAGCTGACCCGGCAGATTTCGTAGTGCCTCAATCAATAAAAGACCTAAACTTTTGTATAAAATAAACTTAAAACAAACAAAAGGAATTCGTCCGACGGCGGACACATCAAAGGAAAAACAAAATTGTTATTTTTATTTAATTCCGAGAATTTTCATAGTTATTACCTTTTAAACTACGAATAAATAATTTATTCGTAGCTTTTAAACCTTTTCTGGACTTCTACAAATAATTCAAGACCAAAATTAGCCAAATCGGTCAAGCCGTTCTCGAGTTCTAGCGAGACTAACAGCAATTCATTTTTATTTATTATATAATATAGTTTTTGTCAACGAAGATGTGTAGATGAAACTAAAATAGCGGATACCAATATGTATACGGATGTATATCTATGTACGGCTGATGAGAAGGAATGTGCAAGTCAAGTGGCCATTGAATAATCAAATCCGCTTTTGGTATTAAAATGGTGGGTTTGACTCATTTGCACGGTCACTATTTTAAACTCGAAATTATATAGCTTTATTTGCCTCATTATACCAATTAGAATATATCAAAAATTAAGCAGAGCAAAATCTCTAATAATAAAAATTAATTATGTGTATTTATCTGTATTCCTGTATCTCTGTATTCTGTATTCATTTTTGAGTGTCATTTAAGAACAGATTTGCGTTCGTAATTGTCGGCACAAGGTGTAAGAATGAAATTTTTATTTTGGAAACTACACGCTAAAATTTTATAGAATCACCGATAGTCAAAGTACAGCGTATTCATTTTTGACTAGTAATATATAAATTAAGTAACTAATTGATCCATTTAACGATTTTTTTTTATTTAATTTTCACTAACTTCAAGACGTCCTATTAACTTAAGGGTGTGCTATCATTAAATAGTGATGGTATTATTATAGTTTTATTCCTTTAACCAGACTCAACTACTTAAAAAAGTGTTGAATTTTTTGGTTTTTTTTTGTGACTATAATGATTTCATTGTTTCTAGGAACTGCTGTGATGTGAGCTGAGTATCGCCAAGATTGAGACATGTGATCGTTGAAACTAAAAATTGACGTCACGATGTGCTCCTGGGCCGTGGCAGTCCTCATCGTCCTCTTCGCCGTGGGTGAGTTCATTTTAATCAGTGTCCCCTAGTTCATAAGGATATTTTGCATGTTTATATTTGTGTGCATATTTTGCATGTGCATATTTTGGGTTGTTACGACCCTATGTGGGCAAGTACCATCAAGTATCCTATTTTAATTCCCTAGTATTATGCATCACGGTTTGAAGGGTAGGGTAGTCGCTGTATCAATACAATCGGGACTTTAGTCCAATGTCCCGAAGTGAGAAGTACTTTAGCGCTAAAGTGCATATGGGCTGCGGATTTACAGCTCATAAGCAGACTTATGGATTCCCGATCATAAATCCAACAGTATCACGATTCTAAAGATATTTTTGCTACGTAATATATCTTTCGAATGAACTACCCTCGTATTTTTCGGCAGTGAACAACGATACAAATGGATTTATCAAAACGAATAGAAACTGAAAGGTGAATGAAATTGTGGACCATGAGACATGGTTTTTATTTTTTTATTGCATAGGTGGGTGGACGAGCTCACGGTCCACCCGATGTTAAGTGGTTACCGGAGCCCATAGACATCTATAACGTAAATGCCGCAACCTACCTCGAGATGTGAGTTCTAAGGTCTCAGTATAGTTACAAAGGCTGCCCCACCCTTCAATCCGAAACGCATTACTGCTTCACGGCCGAAATAGGCAGGGTGGCATTGGAATGAGGAGCAATTCTTTCATTGAGTCTGCTTCCAGATTTCGTTCCCAAAGTTTAGCACAAGGCACTTTGTGTTTACGCTATGGCTGCAGACTGTTGCAATATTGATGGATTGCTTGTCCTCTTTTAAAGTTCGGGTTAGAGACACAGATTTTTTTTTCGGACAAACATAATTTAATTAATGTACTGGAGTACAGGTGTGAAGGTGATATAGCTTGAAATTTATCATTAACAATCGAATCTGGAATGCTCTTTCTGATATATAAAAAATATATATTAATTTGGATAATATCCGTAGACAAGATGCAATTAATGCTATATATTTTGGGAACGGGACTTTAAAAGTTCAATTTCTCCGCAAAATTGCACTACTTGTGTTCAAATCGCTTTCCGAGAAAATCACCTCATTCTAGCAAAATCGATTTATTTATGAGTGTAAAACCTTTCAGTGTACATCGCGTATGAAGTCACTATTAGCAGAGGATCAATAATGTTACGGAGCGTTACGGCACAAAAATAAAATATCATAATAAAATCACAATAAAAAGTTGGTGTAAAAACAATGAAACAATGCGAAATATTTTAACACCAATATTACTGGTGGTAGGACCTCTTGTGAGCCCGCACGGGTAGATACCACCTGGCTATTTCAAACGTGAAGCAGTAATGCGTTTCGGTTTGAAGGGCGGGGCAGCCGTTGTAACCAAACTGGGACTTTAGAACTTATATTTCAAGGTGGGTGGCTCATTTACGTTGTAGATGTATATGGGCTCCAGTAACACTTAACACCAGGTGTGCTGTGAGCTAGTCCACCCATCCAAGCAGTAAAAAAAAAACACCAGTGAAACTCACCGTAGAATTTAATCCGTTGTTTTAAACCGAATCCTCTTTGGGGATAAACACATAATAAATAAACTGACTGTAATCTGTTACGTTTTCAATGCACGCGTAGACGAATCATTCAGAAATGTAATCGCAATTCGGGGCATTGTTGGTTTAGGTTATTCGTTAAAAGCTGCGAACCATAAGCTTTCGCAAGTTTTGTGGGCGTTCGTGAACGGATTTCACATTAGTATATAATGTGTCTTAAGGCGGGATTGGTAATCGGTTTCAACGTGAGTTATCCAAAGTCGTCATCTCTTATTGGGTGAGACAGCAGATGTAGTCAGATTCACCATATTTTTAACAAAGACGTCCCTATGAATGGCTTCCATGATGAAGGCATACCCACGAAATAAAAAATTAAACGCGCAAAATTCACAAATTTTATGTAATTCCTTATGATGATTCCTTACATTTTTGCAGCGAAGCACCATGTATATCAAGGATTTTTTTATTAGTCTTTAAATTATAATCTAGAAGTCAACACCAAGAATAAGAAAATACACGCGAATCGGTCGGTAACAATCCAAGAAAATGTTTAAATGATAAAGCTCGGCATTCATTTTTTGGCGTTAGACAGCGGCTTGGCTCTGTCCATAATATTGCTAATGTCTCTGAGCAGTGGTAACCACTCACTCACTCACTCAATTGTAAATACTATGAAAATATTTGGGAGGATTTATAAATAAACTAGCTGGGTACAGCCACGCTTCACTGGGCATTTAAAATTAACATTATTAATTCTCACCCCCACAAAGATTCTCATCATTAACGCCCCCGCACTGGCACTGCTACTGGTGTAGGAAGTCCAACACTCATATAAATATTAGCCTATCCATTAAGTACATGTATTTTCTATATGTTACCAAGTTTCAAGTCAATCGGATGTATAGTTCAGTAGTTATAACGAAACATCCCTAAAACTACTGCAGATATGGCACATACGATGCGCTAACGTCACTTATGAAAATTATGTAATTTTTCAGGAGAAAAGTTGAAAAATCCAACATCTTATTATATATAGTTCTGCTAGACTAAAGAAATAAAAACGATAATACCTATTTAAACTAAAACTTCAAAATTAGTAAAAGTAAACATCTCACTGATAACTATTAAAAAATGTATTTTCTCATACTCAATTCAGTTTTAACAAAAACTGCATAAGTGACTTTATAGCACCGTATGTGCGATAATATATTAGTGTAGATGATAGGGACCAGGGAGAGATGGTGGGACATCGTAAGATACCTCAAATCTGCTCCTTCCCAGAGTGAAATGGTTAAGAAGAATAAAATAGGATAAGTGCACAATTTTGTTTACCTCGAGACGCTGCACAATTCTTTTTTCCTATCATCCGTCTATGACACTAGTGAGTTCAACTTACTCGTATGTATGTACGGCTTCATACAGCCCTACCTCTTTCTGTAGCGATAGGTAAATCCAACGTCCCGATTTGAATTCTTATTCCAGTGCAGTTGACTTTTAGTTTTGCTCAATTATGCGCTCGGCGTGAAATTCACATCATACTCAGCCACAATAGTGTGGCTACCCTAACCTACAGATATAAACCTATGTTTTACAAATGAAATTTCGTTAGGGCTGTCAATAAAAATAAACACAAGTTTTCACGTAACATTAAAGAATTATTAGAGCCTTATACAACAGAAAATGTTTGGCACCGTCCACGAAAATTAAAATGGAATTGTCAATATTTGCATTATGGGTGTCTTAACCTTCCATCAGGCAGAATTTTGGTATATGGTGCTGGCTTACAATGATCCTGTTCACGATAAATATGAATGTTTATGTAGAAACGGAACGGAGCGGTATGGATGGATGACAGATATGGCGCATGACTGAGTGAGAGAGATAGGAGATCTCGTGTTAGCAAGTAAGAAAGACGGCGAATGAATGCTGAACACATAGTTTTATTTTTTAAGTGGGAGGGGTTTAGTTGCCGGACGTGACAGCAGCAGACGCGGTGTGACTCTGAAGACGTAAGATGTTCATATTTTAATTACATAGATTAAGAAGGACGTAATAAAAATGGCCCAACCTGAATAGAAAACCCCACATTTATATTTCTTATGTCCGAATTTAGTCTTCAAGGTTTTGTCCGCCATCGCTGGCCCATAAAAAAATGCACACTCCGTAATTACGTAAAGCTTCTCACACACGTCTGTCAAGCAGAGAGTAATTTACATTTTAATTGACAGTCCGTCGCACGAGCTTTGAAAAATCACCTCAGAGCCTTTGAGCTCAGAGTAGATTGCACTCAAAGCCGACCGGTTCTAAATATCCCTTATATGAGGCCTTAAAAAATACTTAGATGAAATTTTAATTAAAACAATATTTTAATTTTAATTTCAAGATCTAAACAGAACTTTTGTTGAACGATATTATTAAGACATTTTAACATATTGGTCCTTGTCACTGTGCTAATTCACTTGTGTTGCTCGATTTGGTGATTTTTTTATAATTTATTTATTTTTATTTATTAATTTGCAGCAACAAAGTGACATCGACACAAAACATTGAACAATTGACAAAGTTCATGGCAGATAATGTCACCTCAATTAAAGGTGCAATCGACAGTGCATTAACAACAAAAATAAAAAAAAACTACATATCTAAGATTTGATTACGAATACATTTGATTGATAGCTTAAGATTAATTTATATTTAATTGGGAAATGATCAGCGACAGATTTTTCTACAATAATAAGTATACACAACAACAAACTCATATAAAATCTTTTTTTGTGAGAGCATCATCGGAATGAGTTTTAATATGACGCAGCTTCTGAAGAGCGTGCGATAAAATCTCATTTTCCATTTACACGCCCACACCTTCTTGTCTACTTGGAAAATTTATACGCTTTTTTTCTTTCTCGTTAAATAGCAATTAAATCATATTTGAAAAGTTTCCAAAGGCTTATTTCTGAGTACTTATATTTTTATACGTGTCATTATGTAAAAATCAAACCTGCAAAATTATAATTTGCGTAATTACTGGTGGTAGGACCTCTTGTGAGTCCGCACGGGTAGGTACCACCACCTATTTCTGTCGTGAAGCAGTATTGCGTTTCGGTTTGAAGTGCGGAGCAGCCGTTATAACTATACTGAGACCTTAGAACTCATATCTCAAGGTGGGTGGCGGCATCTACATCGTAATTTTTATTGGTTTCGGTAACCATTTAACACCAGGCGGGCTGCGAGCCCGTCCATCCATATAAACAATAAATAAAAAAATCATACAAAATGCTACTACAGCGATGACGTAATGTGTCATTTTTTATTATTATTAACTCTTTATTTCAGTAAATAAACCATACATTTTGTTAGTAAGTATTACTTATAACCTATCCAAAAAAAACTAACACATTACTATCTGACTATTGAGTATTTTCCAAGTGCCTGCTGCAAAGGCTATTAATTAACAGTTCCTCAATCTTACTCGATATGATGTTTAGAAGATATGATATTATTTGTACTTGTCTCATTCATATACATATGTAAAGAAAAACTTTTATTATTTAAAACTCTGTAATTTTTAAAAAGGACTTTTCTTTAGTCTGTCATTGATTAAAAAGAAAGTTCATGTTTTGTATAGCTTATTAATACTATTTACTGTTTAATTTTTTATATTAATTTTAAAAGAGTTAAATTTTAAATGTCGTTTTCTTATTATATAACAGAAAACGCAATTAAGTTTTTTCTTGTTTATTCATTCTGTAGTATCATTATAATATGTATTATTACTGAATTAGAACAATTATAAGTTCCGGCTAGAGTTGTCAATTGCGACTTAGACGTCATGTCTTAATTCTATATTCACGTTTTGATTACTATGAGCCCTTGTAACACTTAGCATCAAGTGGACAGTAAGCGCGTTCAATGGTTACGCAATAAATAACTAAAATGTCTATATTTCAAGAGTAACCATGGTCATATCTAATATTTAAACAGAATTAATAATGAATAGAATAAGAATAAGGCAGATAAAAAGACCAAATATTTGGACCTGGCGCACGAGGTGACCGATATGTGGAGGGTGGTATCTACAGAAATAATCCCGGTAGTTGTATCGGTGAATAGTTTGGTCCCTAAAAGCCTCTCAAAACATCTCGAGAGGCTTGGTCTTAACAAAAAGTCGGTGGTGGCCCAAATGCAAAAAGCAGTCTTGCTCGACAATGCCCGTATAGTTCGCCGGTTTCTCACCCAATGGTCCCTAACGCTCCGGCCGATTGTTGCCCACCTCGCCGGAGTGTGTCCTGCCGTCCTCCCAGGCGAGGCAGTGGTTAATACATATAATAGAATAAATAATAAAAAATAAATTTTAATGAAATATTATAATAAAATGATAATTTTATTACTTCGACGGAGACACAAGTTGCTCAGAATGGATCATCGTGTCAAAATCGCCTTTGAACATAAATCGATAGAAGCTTTCCTAGAAATAGTAGCATGTGAACTTTAGGGAAGATTCGCGTGTATTCTAAAGCGCGGGGTGAGGGTTTGCGACGCGGAAGTTGAACGGAAGCTGTGAAACATGACAAACTATAAATAAGTAGCTATTTTAAATGAAAATCAAAGTGCAACTTAGTACGGCATAGCTTAGCAGTCTTCCTTTTTTTGTTTAATTTTTTTTATTGAACGAAGTTCCTTATGCGACTATGCGGAGGGGTACCCTAACCGGGAAAAAACGTCCGTAACGTAAGATTTTTTATTATTTATGTATAGTCTACGTGATGACGGTTATTATTATTATTCATATAAATAGCTATTTCTTTGTATATTATTATTATATATTTTTATAAATCATTGTGAATAAAATAAAGTTGATAACTTTGTTAAGTAGTTTTTATTTATTTTTATCAACAAAAAAATCATAATAAAAATGTATACCCGAATAATTATTTTCTTTATACCTCGAATAGAACTTAAAATTAATATTTTTATAATAAGGAACTTCGTTCCTATCCGGTGTCCCATGACACCACACAACTTTTTTTTAATTTATAGCTTAGATGTGTAGACGAGCTCACAGCCCACCTGGTGTTAAGTGGTCACTGGAGCCCATAGACATCTACAACGTAAATGCGCCACCTACCTTGAGATATAAGTTCTAAGGTCTCAAGTATAGTTACAACGGCTGCCCCACCCTTCAAACCCAAACGCATTACAGCTTCACGGCAGAAATAGGCGGGGTGGTGGTACCTACCCGTGCAGACTCACAAGAGGACCTACCACCAGAAAGCAAATCTTGTTCATGTCTGTAGGTAGATAGAGGCATAAATTGGGATTGGGGATAAATTTATATGTGCATAGGCTCCGTGAATCATTTTAACAACAGATAAAATGAGTTTACAAGTCTATTTCCAGCAAAAAGAAAACCCTTACATAATTCGCTCATATTAAGGACGTGGCGTAAAATTAATGTTTAATTTAAGTAACACAATAAACTCCTGCAGCGGTCTTAATATTGCAACATTAAAATAATACAGCGTCGGAATGACCTCAATACATACAGCCCTCCTGAATAAATTCCGGGAAGGTTCAACGCAAATCGATGCTGCTCCAATCGAAAATCAACCTTAAAGAGCTAGGACGTAAGGAAACCAATTGTATGTTCGGTATTCCTGTTTGACTTGCACACAAAACGCATTAGCATATAAACAAGAAGCAACTTTGTGTCTTTCGTTTAATGAAACCTTTCGAGAATTTGAGGTAGTTTATTAAAATTCGCATCTTGGTAAAGCCTCAAACGCGTGAAATATTAAACTTTTTTTTTTGCTTAGATTGGTGGATGATCTCAGCCCACCTGTGGTTACTGGAGTCCATAGACATCTACGGCGTAAATGCGCCACCACCTTGAGATATGAGTTCTAAGGTCTCAAGTACAGTTACAGCGGCTGCTTCACCCTTCAAACCGAAATTTATTACTGCGGTGGTGGTACCTACACGCGCGGACTCGCAAGAGGTCCTACCACTAGCAAGAAATACTTATCAGAATACAGCGTGAAATACTTATCTTTATTAAGCAGAAAAAATGTAGGAGATTTAGGGTCATCGCGCAAATATCGGCTCGGTAGCTCACCAGCAATGCCTCATTGAACGGATAATAGACAGCCATTACGATACTGAATGGATTTTTTTTTGCTATGTAGAGCTTCATAGGTAAAATATTAAAAATCTCGAGTTAAGCCTATTTCGAATAATTGCCACATGATGCAAATCTTAAAACGATGTTAGACTTTAAAAGATTTTCACAATTTATACCTATATTAATACGTGAAGCAAAAAGTTCGTACCCCTTTTTACGAAAATTGCGCGGACGGAGGAGTATTAAATTTCCTACAATTATACAGAATATTGAGAAGGAGTGCAGAATGCTAATGTTTTTTTTTAAATAATGCTTAAAAATACATTACATCAATTAAAATAACATTACTAACAAAAAAAAAGGTCATATTAAGAATAGATTAATATTTTTTGGACTCTTTTTGGCGGGAACGCGAGGAGTAAAGTTGTGTGATTTGTTTTATTTTGTCTATTTAGAGTGTCTTCAGGTTTAAATGTTTAATAACAGTGGTTTATTAACTGTTCAATATCTGTGAAAGTGCACAAATGTAGGAAAATGAAACAAAGTCGCTGGACGTCACTTCTCGGGATCCTCCAAAAAGTCTACTGAAAAATCTCAGTAAATGACCACCATTTTACTGACTTAATACTTCATCCCGTATCATCTCATCTCATTTCATTTCATTCCATTTCGTTTTTATTTCATTTCATTTTATGTCATGTTTCATATTAATTAACTTGATTTCATTTCATGATATCATTTTTCGTTTATAAAAAATATATAAAAGATTAGGCTGTACTTTTTTTTTTTTTTTCCTACCTATGCTGATAGCCTTGAGAGGCTATTTCAGCTTCGCCCTAACGTTAGTAGGTGAGCTCGCGGGGCTCAACCGGAGAGTTGCTAACACTGACCCTAGCAAGAGCAGTGCTTCGCAGAATCTACCACCGGATCGGAAACGCGACCCACTGAGAAGATCCGGCGAGAAACTCAGTGGGCTGTGTCTATGGGTTAGTTCGCTCGTCGAGCCCTTCGTCGCAAGCGACGGGTTCGACGAGGACGGTGACCGGTGCTTGTGGTGCCTAAAAGCACCGTTAATGGATCAGGAGGATCCGTAATGACGTGCTTTGGGCGACGTCGACGGTTTACCATTCGGTCTACTGGGTCGGGTATGTAATTTCCAGCGGCTACGATGAGAGGGTTCTCATGTCGTGCCGTCTTCTCAAAATGGCGCAGTGATGCCGACTGTAGATACTTACTAAGAGAGTCGAGCTCCAGGTCATCGTGGAGATCCACATTCCTAAGGAACCATGGTGCTCCGACGGCTATCCTGCAGAATCGTGATTGAATAACCTGAAGGGATTTCAAGTGGGTGCGGGCTGAGTGAGCGAACACTACGCTTGCATACGTCATGACGGGGCGTATACAAGTTTTGTAGAGAGTTACCTTATTGCGGAGGGACAGTTTGCTTCGACTACAAAGCATTGGATAGAGGCGTCCTAGTATAAACGCGGCGCGGTCGCGTACCGTTTTTATATGGGGACGGAATGTCATCCCTCTATCGAGGGTGACGCCTAGATATTTGACCTTCGAGACCCACGGTATGGGCTGGCCAAAGAGAGTGATGGGACTAACGGCGGAGGTGTTTGCGCGCCTACTACGGAGTGGGATGCTCGAAGTGATGTTCGGAGGGCGACCCCTTTTGAAGAGCACCGCTGCGCTTTTCGTGGGGTTGATGTCGATTCGCCACTTCCGGAACCACTGTCCCATGGTGGCTACTGCGATCTGGAGTCGCCGATGAAGCAGCGACATCTTCCTACACGAGTAGTAGATAGCCGTGTCATCGGCGAAGAGCGCTAGATGGGTCTCCGGAGACCGGGGTACATCATTGATATACAAAATAATAAATACCGACGAGAGCGCGGAGCCTTGCGGGACTCCGGCAGTCAGTTGACGGGGACGAGAACGAGTTCCCTCTACTCGATATCGAAACGAACGGTTCGACATGAAGTCTCGTATGATGAGCACGAGTCTGTCTGGCACTCCCATGTTGTACAGTTTGTAAATTAAACCGTTGTGCCAGACTTTGTCGAACGCCTTCGCGATGTCGAAGAAGAGGGCGCCGGTCGGGATTTGTTTACGCCTATTTAGTCCTATCAGGATGTGCTCCGTGAGGCGGTGCACTTGTTGTACGCACGAGTGTTTTGAGCGGAATCCGAACTGTTCGTCTATGAGAATTTTGTTCGCGGTAACAAAATCCCAGAGGCGTTTCCTAAGGAGACGTTCGTAAATTTTTCCTATCGTCGGGAGGAGACTAATCGGACGGTAACTAGAAGTTCCGTTTGTCGGTTTGCCCGGCTTATGTATACCGATCACGTCCGCTTCTTTCCACACCGCGGGAAAGATGCAGTGCGTCATCGCGGCATTTAAAATTGTAGCCAACATTGCTATCAGTTGGACTGGCAAGAGTTTTAGCGCGCGGTTGCGGATGCCGTCGGAGCCGGGTGCCTTCCTAGGTTGGAGGTTGTGGATCGCGTCTCTAACTTCGTCAGTGGTAATGGAGGGTAACGCGTCCGAGGGCGGCAGGGAAGCTCTGCGCTCGACCTCCCTGTCGACTAACTCGGTGTGTTCGGGGTCCGCGTGTTGAGTGCTGGTGGTGCACTGCTCTTGCAGTGCATCGGCCAGCAGCTCAGCCTTGTCATCGTCATCGAATGCCGGTGGTTGGCCTGAAGGGCGTACGAGGGGAGGCATAGTAGCGGTAGTTTCGGATTTGAGAGTCCTAGCTAGTCGCCAGTATGCTTGGTGGGAGGGCGCGAGTTGTTCTAAATAGCTATGCCAATTATCGTTACGCGCGTCGCTTAAGCGGGAGTGGACTTCGCGTTGTAGACGACGCATCCGAATCCGGTTTGAATGCGTGGGAAGACGATCGTAGGCCCGGATTGCCGCGTTCCTAACTCTTAAGAGATTCCTAAGATCGGGGGACAGTCTGATGCGGTGGAAGCTGTCCTCCACATCGACTTCTTTTGAAGATCTAATGATCGCGGAAGAGATGTGATCGGTAATGATGTTTATGGATTCGACGGTGTCCTCGGGGGATAGATTCGAATCCGGGCCGTAAGGGAGGATTGGCGGAGCGGCTTCGGCTAGGCACGTGCCCAGCTTATTCCAACCCACCATGGTCCTCGTAACAGTGACTGGGTTGTGAGGGCGACCGAGCTGCATAACGACAGGTCGGTGGTCTGAGTCGAGCTCTGACAGTGCTTCGATGGAGCGCAAGCGCAGAGTTACGTTCCTAAGCAATGCCAGGTCTATAGTGCTCGGACGGAGCGCGATGTTTTACGGATAACATGTTGGAGTTGGGGGACCGACTACTTCAAAGGTGAGGTCGTCTATAAACGCGTCGAGACGCCTACCGTTAACGTTTGTATGATGGCAGTTCCACCTAGTGGAGGCAATTTAAATCGCCTGCCAGGATGACGGAGTCTCCCATGCCGAACAGTGACTCGATGTCACTGCTCATAAGGGGCTTGTCCGGGGGGAGATAAACGGATGCGATGACGATCGGCTGGTGTCCCGTCAGCGAGATACGACACACTGACGCCTCAATATGTGAGAGCGAGGGAGTATCGAGAGGGACAACGTGCAGGGCCCGCCTATAGTAAATGGCAGTCCCGCATTTGGAGGCGGTGAGTCTGTCATTCCTAACCATGACGTAATTCGCGACTTTCGGGTCACAACGCGAGGGCTTCAGACAGGTCTCCTGCACTAACAAAATATCTACAAGATTGTCGCGGAGGAATTCGAAAATTTGATCGCGTTGCCGCGCGAGTCCGTTAGCATTGTAGAATGCTAACGTAAGGGAATACGGTTTTTCTCTACCTTTTTGCGCCATTCGTTACCGGTAAAGAATTTTTTAAAACGTGCGAGACATGGACTCGTAGACGTCCATGTGATCGAAGGCGGCCGCGAGCCGCTGTTCAGGGGTTACCGACCTACGTATCGCGTCTGCGAACGATCGCAGACGGTCGAAGTTAACCGCGGTGACGAAGTCGCGCACGAGCGCGAAGTCGTTGACGGCAGAGGGTTGCGGGGGACGGAACGCGGGCGCGGGGCGAGGTGCGAGCAGGGGCTGGAGCGCGGGGCGTGTCACGAGCGGGGGCGGGGGTGCGGTTTCCGTTCCCGCCTTCGTATACGGCAGCGGCTTTTTCCACGCCGAGACCGTGGGAACTGCAGCCGGCACGAAGGCGGGTTTCGGCACTGAAGGTGCCGAAGTCTTCGGGTCAACGGTTCGCGGAGCTGGGTGGGTTGAACGTTTACGCGGAGCCCTAGGACATCCACGGTAGTTCGCGGGGTGCCCTTGCTTAAGGCATAGGACACAACTTGGGGGTTCGGTCGCGGTTTCCCTAACTCGCGAGCAATCTAACGTAGCGTGATCGCCGAGGCACTTCACGCAGCGGGGACGCGCGTGACAATTACGCGCCGAGTGGCCATAGAGTTGGCACCTGTAGCACTGCCCGGGAGTGCCACGCTTATGGGGGGCTTCGATTGAGATCCCGGATAGGCCGCAAATTGTCATGAGACATGCGATCTTCTTTTTGGCCTCCGGGGTGGGTTCTAACGCCACGAGTATCATATTATAGGGCTGTTTGCCCCGCCCGCTGTGCATCCGGTGCACACTAACTATCGGGAGGGCCTGAGCGGTCAGATCCTCCTTTATGTAGTCGATGTCAAGTTCTTTAGGGACTCCGCGTATTACTACGCGGAGCTCGCGGTCCTCCTGAAGAGCATAGGTGTGGAAACCTATGTTCTCCTTTCGGAGGTATGCTGAGAGGGTAGGCTGTACGGTATGAACCTTTGCCTTTCTAGTTGGAAAAATAAAACTACTACTACTACTTAATATTTTTTGTCTATAATATTATTTATCTATAGTGTAGTTTTGGCGAAATCTGTGATTATGTTAGAAGTATATTAGTGTTTGACAATAAAACCATAATAATGATTAAACTTATAATTTCAATTAATTGTAATCCAATTTCGACTAGGTACTGCGGGACCACTAGGGCTTAAATTAAGTCTTTATCTAGAATATTTTTCGACTTGATGGATAGTTTAGAAGAATGGAAATTTAGTACTTGCTTAAATTGTCTACTGTATTTGATCTTAACTTTAAAAAATAATTAATTAATCTCGCTTAATAAAGAATTAATCCGCTTTGTGCAAATTTTAATTGGGAGCTAATACACGAGTGAAAGCGCTTAAAGAATTAACTTGATTTGCGAGGGTACTTGGCGTGGCACCACACATAATTATATCCAACACAAGAGTAATCTTCTGAAATCCGCTTATGGTTTTATTATAAATAATTAATAATTCTGGTTCGAATATTAATTAGCAGATACTATATTGCGAATCTTGCCACTTCTCTCTGGCGACTCTTATTAAATTCTCTAAGCTCAGACGCATTCTTTCCTACCGAAATCCACCAATTACCATCTAACTTTATTGATGGTAAAACCATTTTTAGATCCGCATGAGTGATTACAAAAGTCTCAGATATTTATGTCGCGAATTATTAATTTTATGCAATCCGGCTTGTAGAGTGAGATGGCCGATTTAAAACTATTGCGACTACAAACTCGACGTGTTGGTCAATGCAGTGTCCACCTACTCTATAGAAATCACCATACGAAGTCGAAATCTCAATTGTGTCAGAAAGTGACTGTCCCATCGTTTAAAAGAAATAGTGGAATAGCTTTATAGTGGTACCTACCGGACCTTAATATCACTCGTAGTACACGGATCAGCTAAACGATTATGAGCCGTATGTACGCAGAGAAATCGGCACTGCAGAGTTGTCGAGCACACGGCTCAATGTGTACGTGCGTGCGTGCTTGCGTGCATGCGTGCGTGCGTGTGTGTGTGTGTGTGTGTGTGTGTGTATCAAAGACAGGAATGCACCAGTGCGCTAAATTCAAGGGAACTTCATGCTGAGGATTTCGGAGTTTCTGCTATAAAATCATCTCTTAAAAAAAACGATGTTCTTTCCTTGGGCCACACATTCACAACGCTGTAATATCATAATCTATACTAATAAATAAATCTACAGTATTTTTTACGAATGTTCCTTTATAACTACTGGACCGTGCATCAGATTGACTTGAAACTTGGTATCCATTTATACTAATATATAAATCTACAGTGGTTTTTACGGATGTTCCGTTATAACTACTGGACCATGCATCCGATTGACTAGAAACTTGGTATCCATGTAGAAATTACATGTACTTAATGGATAGGCTAATAGTTATATGAGTGTTGGACTCCCTAATATAATAATTACCATAAATAATAATGATAATTTTAAATTCGCATCGAAGCGGACGAGTACGGCTAGTCTTTAATAAACTTCGAGTTAAATAAAAAATATGTGCTACATGTGTTAAATTCAAATTTCAAACTTATCGATTCGAAAACATAGTCGAACTTTCCTTGGGCTGTACACGTTGCTAATATATATGCAAATTATGTATCTAACGTGACTTCCGCGGACCTTTTATGTAAATTTTCATAATATTAAGCGTAGTATAAATCCTTGTGGATTCAGCGTATGCTATTTATTATATTGGTTTAGTTTGTTACGATGAACAAAATTATGAAAGTTCATGATAGCTTAGATCAAACGCAGCTTAACGAAAGGTCGGTATGATTCAAAATTGTCCCTTTTAGTTCTTTGGAACATAGTCTCCCTATCCCCTCCGACAATATAAGATTATTTTTTTATTGCTTAGATGGGTGGACGATATCACAGCCCACCTGGTGTTAAGTGCTTACTGGAGCCCATACACATCTACAACGTAAATGCGCCATCCACCTTAAGATATGAGTTCTAAGGTTTCAGTATAGTTACAACGGCTGCCCTACCCTTCAAGCCGAAACGGATTACTGCTTTATTTCACTTCACGGCAGAAATAGGCGGGGTGGTGGTACCTACCGTTCATGCAGACTCACAAGAGGTCCTACCACCAGTAAAAATACTTGAAATATCGCTGATGTCTATGGGTTAAGACGGTAACCACTTACCATGCGATGAACGAAACTATTCACGGCGAGTATCTTTTGTAAATTACGTAGAAAAAAGACGTTAAGTGCACCTCATTTCGTAGCGATCTTATCCAAGTATACTTGTAAGGTTCACACATTGGAAATCAGCGAAATTGTCTTAAAAGAAAAAAGTCACAAATATATCAGCCCGTACACGCCCTCCGTAGAAACCCGTTAGCGACACCACGTCCGCGCTGTCACCATATTTTCCCGCTCAAAATGATAAATGACACTCGAAATATACCGGTTACTCGGTTTTTTTTTTCTGTGAGATTCACGCGAAAGTCTTTTAGTCATAAAAATAAAAGATTATGTCTCCATTCGTTCTTGTCGGCGCCTTCTTTCCGTGTCGGTTTTCATTGCGAATCGGCTTTTATGGTTATCACGTTATAGATTAATTAAGAGAGACGCAGGTACGTGCTTTGGGCTGTTTGATTTGGTTTTTCGGGACGCGAATACAACATTGCTACGTTTAATGAGAATTTATACGTATACAAATGTTTACGGACTAGTAAATTTATTACAAGTTTTCACACGTTGTTACAATGTTTTTATGACTAACTATGACATTAGCTATAATATTGTTGCAACAAAATCTACAGTCTACATACATTGTCGCGAAGTTTGCATGAATGCCGTTAAACAATCTAATTGAGCTTTCGATCTCATATCTCAAGCAGAGTGGCGACATTAACTTTTTTTCTACCTAAGCTGACGGTCTGGAGAGACCATATCAGCGTCACCGGTGTAAGATATTCACGTTAGGATATCAACGGACTTCGGTGATATTGTGGGCTTTTTCTCCCATCTATGTCTTAAAAAAACAATATTTACTATCGAGAGTGCTCGGAGGAATTATTTGAGATGATAACTTATTTTTAGTAAATTATTTATTGACGGTCATTCTGTACATACACAAAATATGCGTTTTAAATATTAGTGAGGCACTAGTTCATAAGCCGAAATATCGCGGAATCGTTTTTTTTTTTTTGTTGAGAACAATGGATATTCAACACAAAAAAGCTACGAAATGAAAAATCATTTTAAATTCATTCGAATTCGACCCGAACCGAACTTTGTTTTAAAAGGTACAGTCAAAAAAACATTCGACATATACGTCATTGAGTTTTTTAAAAACCGAACGTAAAAGTGTTGAAAAACAATGGCAAAAACATTCTCGGTCCTCTAACCGCGTTGCGTAATTCGAAACTTTTGTGCTTCAGTGTACTTTTTTTTTTTTAAATTACTCTACACAATACAACGAGCGTTGGTTATTGTTCTGAATATAAGCTGTTTATTTAATTGTTCACAATCCTATGTTACTTCTTAAGAATTTCCCTACTGTTTAATTAAAATCGCACTACCTTGCACAATAATATGGCTCCTACGATATAACTGTACAAGTTGCTACTTATTTTGTATTTACTTGCATATTTTTAGTATTTATTTGGGATGGTATGGACATGTGATGAGACGAAATGAAAATGAGGTTGGTAAGAGAGCGTTAACTATGAATGTGGAAGGATATAGAGGAAGAAATAGACCTAAGAAGAAATGGATGGATTGCATGAAAGACGATAATTAATTATGGGTATGAGGGGAGTGAGCGAAGAAATGGTATATGATAGAAGAGTATGGAAGGAGAAAACATGTTGCGCCGACCCCAGGTGACTGGGAGAAGGGCAGGATAATGATGATAATGATGATTTGTATTTAATCGTATGTAAGTCTATCTTATATTGTATTTATTTTTCACATGTGTGTATAAGTATATATTTTTATGTAAGTTTATTAAGATATAGCACCGTCCAGTTTGCTTATTCCTCTCCCTGCAAGGTTGCCTGGAAGAGATCGCTTTCAGCGATAAGGCCGCCAATTTATGTCACCGTCTATTATTTGTTTTATATGCTTACTCTGTACACGTGGTGTTAAAAAAAGAGTTATATTATTATTATTATCCATATATTAATACGTGAAGCAAAAACTTTGTATCCCTTTTTACGAAAATTGCGCGGACGGAGGAGTATGAAATTTTCCACACTTATAGAGAATATAGAGAAGAAGTGCATAATGCTAATATTTTTTTAAAATAATGCATAAAATATACATTAAATGAATAAAGAAAACATTACACACACTACATACCATATATTTGACGCACACACGCATGCATACTATATTTTATTGTCAAACTTTTATTCTTGACGTCTGTTGTCAAATTGAGAATAGATTAAATATTATTTGCCTTTGTTAACATTTTTTATAGTGTAGTCTTGGCGAATTTTTTAATTATAGAAGTATAAAATCCAATCATAATAGTGCACAAACTTACAATTCCAATTAATTATAGTCGAATTTCGACTACTGCGGGACCTCTAGTTTATAGAAGTTTACAAAGCTCAGCTATGTCTCAACTAGTAGTGATTTAAGGACAATTAGAACGTTTCAAAAGTTTAGGTAACATTTCCGTTTTGCAAATGGTTTTCCTGCCGTGCAGTCGAGCCTACGATTCATCTGATGGTGAGTGATCATCAACACTGATGGTCACCATCAATACTAGAAGCTAGACTATCTGGGTGGACGAGCTCACGGCTCGCGTTATGTTAAGCAGCTGTGTAAACATAATGCAACTTATTTTGAGATTTCCGGTCAAAATTCCAAATGCATTACATTTAGTGAGAGATGCACGGGAAATCGCTTGATGGTGGGACCAAGTGATGCGGACTTACCAATGCTCAAGACAAGAAAATAATATAAGATAATAATTTAGTATTATGAACGTGTGCTTGTGAATTAGCAGACCCACGAATAGACCGAAAATCTCTTAATACTATTCCTATATAAGACCATATCTTCTCTTCGCTAAGGTTTCAATATAATTGTTTTAAAAATTCATGAAATCACAGTGACCTTTTGTAGTAAAGCCTTTACAAGAAGCAGAACAAACTTTTAATTATGTTATAAACGGGGTTGCATTCCCGAGGGCGCTACTGCGACTTTTGATTAACATAAAGTTTCTTGGTCGCATGCTTCAGTCTAACTTTTATTTAGATTTTGTTCTAAATAAAAATAAAAAAACTATAATATTTTTTATAAATCTATATATTAATATGTGACGGAGGAGTATGAAATTTCCCACACTTATAGAGAATATAGAGAAGGAGTGCAGAATGTTCATCTTTTTTTTAATTATGCGTAAAAAATACATTTTATCAATGAAAAAAACATTACACACACAACTATATACAACTATGTATTTGGCACAACACACATATATATCTATACTTAGTCTGGCCATAAATACTGCTACAATAAAAAAAAAAAAAAAATCTATTGCAAATGACAATTATTACTTTTACAGTGTGTTAATTTAATACATAAATATAAAACAATTAAACAAAGTATCAAAAGCTTATTCGAAGTGGTCTCCATTGGCTGCAATACAGTCCTTTAAACGTTGAGGCCAGTTATCAATAGAAGCACGCACTCTTTCCATGGGAAAAATGTTCACTGCCAATCGTACGGATTGTTTTAGGGACTCCAAATTATCATGGCGTTTAGAGCAAGCCGTACTCTCTAAAACTGACCATAAATCATAATCCAGCGGATTAAGATCGGGACTAGACGACGGCCAGTCTTCAGCTCTGATGAAGTCCGAAACGTTCGTTTCCAACCAAGACTGCGTAGACCGAGCTTTATGACCTGGCGCCGAGTCTTGCTGGAAGGACCATTCTTGATTATTGAACATGGTGTTGTTAAGGGGCTTCACTACCTGCTCAAGAATGGTATCTTGATACACTTGTGCCGATGTTTTGATACTCTTTTCACAAAAGTATGGCTCAGTCACTCCTTCATAGCCAATACCCCACCAAACCATCACTGAAGTCGGATAGTGCCCACGTTGCACTCTATCCACTAATTGGAAAGCTTCCTTAGACCTTTGAGCATAAAAACGGCCATTTTGTTTGTTAAAATGTTGCTCAATTGTAAAAATTTTCTCATCCGTAAACAAAATTTTTCTATGTCCCTTTGCGTACCGCTTCAGTAGTTGTTTCGATTTTACCACCCTATTCTCTTTTAAGATATCAGTTAAGAAATGACCAGTACGTCTCTTATAGGCTGCAAGTCCATATCTTCTTCGGTCGACCTCTTCCCCCTCTACCTTACACTGCCATTTCCATACATCTCCTAGTCACATACATCTTCTCTCTACGCATCACATGTCCATACCACGCTAACCGTCTGCTCTTTAATTTGTTGATTACCGGGGCTACTTACACATTTTCTCTGATATATACAATATTTTTTAATATTTTTTATTTCTTAGATGGGTGGACGAGCTCACAGCCCACCTGGTGTTAAGTGGTTACTGGAGCCCATAGACATCCACAACGTAAATGCGCCACCCACCTTGAGATTTAAGTTCTAAGGTCTCAAGTATAATTACAACGGCTGCCCCACCCTTCAAACCGAAACGCATTACTGCTTCACGGCAAAAATAGGCAGGGTGGTGGTACCTACCCGCGCGGACTCACAAGAGGTCCTACCACCAGTAAAAAGTGGCTTAAAAGTCGGTAAAAAATCTAGAGGCTTTGTTTTATTTTTCCACATTTGCGCACTTTCACAGATACTAAACAGTTAATAAACCACCCATAATACACATTTAAACCTGAAGAAACACCAAATAGACAAAATAAAACAAATCACACAACTTCGCTCTAAAGAGGGTAGAGGTAAGGAGAACTGTCTTATACGGGAGAAACTTGAAAAAGTGTCCCACTTTCAGCACTAGATAAAGATAAAGATAAAGAAGCCTTTATTAACAACCTTAATTCATATTTAGGTACATTTTTCTTTTCATTTGACATCGGCTAAGATTGTTTTGCTTTCGCATAGGCCTCCCCCAAATCCTGCCATAAGTTCCGGTCGTGGCATTTCCTCTTCCACGTAGAGCCTGCAACAGCTTTTATATCGTCTACCCACCTTTGGAACGGTCGTCCTTTTAATCTTTTCCCCTCTCGAGGGTACCATTCAGTTACTAATTTAGCCCATTTTTCTGTTTTGCTTCTTATTAAATGACCTATCCATTTCCACTTTAATTTTTTAATTGTGTATGATACATCCGTTACTTTTGTTTTCATACGAATATCTTTTAATTTTCTTTATCCTTTCTTTTAGCATGTAGCATGCTTCTCTCCATACTATGTTGGCATGTCTGCAGTTTTTTGATGTTCTTCTGAGTTAAAGCCCAGGTCTGACACCCATACGTCATAGTCGGAAGTATATTTGTATTAAATACTTTGCTTTTGAGCGGTAGTGGAATAGACCCGTTTTTTGTTATGACTTTAAGAGACCAGTATCGCTTCCAAGCTACAGTCACTCTGTTTTGAATTTCTTTAGACATGTCGCTGTTAGGAGATATGACCTGGCCAAGGTATGTATATTCGTCTACATATTCAATGGAATTGTTGTTGATGTGTATGGGTATTTTTGAATGATTTGTCATCAGTTTGGTTTTAGTTAAATTGATTTGTAGTCCCACTTTCTTACTTTCGTGTGTTAATTAACTGAGCATAATCTGTAGTTGTTTTGATTTATTTGAAATAATTATAAGATCGTCCGCAAATCGTAGATGGCTCAGCAAGTTGCCGTTTATACTTATGCCATATGTTTCCCAATCTAGCTGTCGAAAAACATGCTCGAGCGTCGCAGAAAATAGTTTTGGTGATAAAGGGTCACCCTGTCTTACACCTCTCTTGATGTAAAATGGTTGTCCTAATCTTTCGGTTTTTATTTTTCCGGACATATTTTTATAAATTTGCATTATAAGCCGGATATACTTTTTGTTTACTCCTTGGCTTTCCAGTGCCTCCCAGATCCTTTCGTGTTTAAGAGTATCGAATGCTTTGTGATAATCAACTAATGCTAAGTAGTAAGGTAGGTTATATTCTTTGTATTTCTCCATAATTTGTCTTATAGTATATATATGGTCAATAGTCGAAAAACCAGAGCGGAAACCCGCCTGTTCTTTAGGTTGGTTCTCGTCCAAAGTTTTAGTAATTCGTTCCAGTATAATCTTTGAGAACACCTTGTAAAGATTAGACATGAGACTAATGGGTCTATAGTTGTTGATGTCGTCTTTTTTACCTTTCTTGTGAAGCAGAATTATTGTAGATTTTGCCCATTGTATTGGTATTATTTCTTGACTGAGGATTTCGTTATATATAGTATGTAATCCACTAGTTATGCCATCTAAGGAGCCTTGTAATAATTCGTTTGAGATACCATCTTCACCAGGTGCTTTTTTAGTTTTTTGTGATTCAATGGCTTTAACTATTTCGTTTTCCATGATTGGTGGGATGTCCCCTCCTTCGTCTTTGTTATCAAGATATTTATCGAGTGTTGGTAGGATTTCATCGTCATACAGATCTTGATAAAATTCGGTTGCTATTTCCAGTATTTCGGGTCTTTTTGTTTTATATTTTTGATCTTTTTGTTTTGTCATTCCTGGTATCCAGTTGGTATAATCCTGAATTTCCTTCCACACAGATAACCGTTCAAAAATCCTTCAGAATGGCGCTAGCATAGGCACAGGGTATGCTAAGAATTGAGCAGTTGTTAACTGATTGAAATATGCTGAGTTAGGAAAATTAATTTACCTCTAAATGACTAGAGTAGTTACTAGTTAATATACAGAATGCCTAGAATATACAATACCACCAAATAAATGACAGCTAGCGTTGGCAGTACGCTGGTACTTAGTGAACGTTGCTACCTATTCTCTGAATTTAGTCGCCTTTGACGTCACCTACGCGAAAAGATGGAGATTTTATTCTAGATCACGCAGCTAACTTTTTAATACATCTACTTTATATGAAAATGTCAATAATACCCACAGCTTACAACAATAATTATTAGAGCTATTGTCGACACATATTCATTAAATCCATGCACGTTAGAAAACATAAAACCATATAATTACATTTGAGTAGGTACCCAAATAATAATTTTTCATTCAACAGCGCTATATAACAAACAATAAATTTGTTTGTTGAATACAAATGAAATTCAGCCGACATCGCGAACTGAGTTTTCGTAACAAAGGGACATTGTCCACTATTGTACGTATAGAAACGCGGGCTTAACGAATGGGTGTTCTGTAATGTCATTTTGAAAAACATAAATACTGACTTAAATAGGCATAGTATTGAACTGAATTTAAGCTTTAGGGTTCGACGAGTAAACTAACACTGGTCACCGTCCGCGAATTAGTCCATAGACACAGGCCACTGAGTTTCTCGCCGGATCTTCTCAATGGTTTGAGTTTCCGATCCGGTGGTATATTTTTTTTTATTGCTTATATGACTGGAAAAGCTCACAGCCCACCTGGTGTTAAGTGGTTACTGGAGCCAATATACATGTACAACGTAAATGTACCACCCACCTTGAGATACAAGTTTTAAGATCTCAGTATAGTTACAACGGCTGCCCCACCCTTCAAACCGAAACGCATTACTGCTTCTCGGCAGAGATAGGCGGGGTGGTAGTACCTACCCGTGCGGACTCACAAGAAGTCCTACCACCAGTACTTCTACGAAGCACTGCTCTTGCTAGGGCTAGTGTTAGCAACGCCCCCAGGTTGGAGCCCCGAGAGCTCACCTACTTGTTATGTTTCGCTGGCGTAGCTTCTCAAGGCTATCAGCTTAGGTAGGAAAAAAAACTGAATTTCGAATAGCAGCAAAAGCAGCGTTGCGTTGTTTAGGACTGTTGAGGAGTTTTGGTGTCCGTTCAGTGTGCTTCTACTGAGAGATGCGTTTATACTAGCGCTCGAATTTCATGGATAGATAAAGAAATAGGTACTTAAAACGCGCTTACGAATAACTATCGCTATAAAAAAAATGATAATGATGAGCAAAGTGGACGGAAAGAGACGTGCTGGGCGAAGAAAGAAGTCATGGCTCCGAAATATCCGGGAGTGGACCGGTATTGCCTTCGTCGAACAGCTGTTCCGACTGGCCGCTGATAGAGATGAATACGCGAAGCTAACGGCCAACCTTCAGGATTGAAGAGGCGCTAGAAGAAGAAGAAGAATAAAAAAAAACATCACCGCATCTTAGAAACATACCTGATTAAATATTTCGTAACTATCGTTTAAATTTTGGAAGAGCCTAAACAAGAAATAATTGAAGAATCCGCTGTTTTGCACATCAAATTTTATGAGTGCTTGATATCATTACCTCAACAACTGCCTGAAGATTTCACTAGAAAGAAAAATTGCTTGGAATACGTCTTTGATATTCAAAACAACGATTTACGTTTTTCTACAAAGAACATTTACTATTGTTTGAAGTGTTTGAATTTCGAGTACAATTTGGCTATGACATAAATTTTCATACTGAAATTTCAGTTTCCGCCTAAGAAAAGCTTTCCTTTGTTTTTAAAATAAATAAGGGTTTTATTTTACGTAAATAGGTTTTAATCTTATTTCAAGCTAGCGACCCATCCTCGCTTCGTTTCGAAAACTGTAATTTATTATTGATTTCTCCACTATTTAATGGATGTTATTATACATATAAACCTTCCTCTTCAATCACTCTATCTATTAAAAAAACTGCATCAAAATCCGTTGCGTAGTTTTAAAGATTTAAGCATACATAGGGATATAGGGACAGAGAAAGCGACTCTGTTTTATACTATGTAGTGATCAATCATCAGATAAATGCCGTCACCCAATCGAGGTGTGAGGTTAAAGCTTTAATTGTATTGCATATCAGATGTCGAACAGCATCCAACCGAAATCCATGACTTCTTCTCTGAAAAATAGCCAGGAATGCGTTACTTACCAATAGACTCACAATATGCCCTAACACTTATAATTCCTAGAAATACATATATTCTGTACGTATTTTCATAATAGGCTTAACCCTTGTTTACGGTACTCAGAAGTGCCACAATACTTGTTAAGAGCACACAGTACGAATATCATCTCATACCTTGAGATATAAATTTGGAGTCAATTGACGTCTATTTCTTTAGAATCGAGACGACCATTCCGATAGAGGCACCCGTCACGTGCGGACGTGCTCATCGTCCACTCGATCGCCCGGTCTTTGTTCGCCCGGCTTTTGTTAGCCCGGCCATTGTTCGCGCGGCCTGTGTTTGTGGTACATCTGCCGACTAAGTGCTCTTTCTGGAAGTTTTTATTTGTTTTGTTTCCTTTTGTTGTTTCTGTGTTCGTGGTACATCTGCCGACAAAGTGGTTTCCTGCAAGTATTTATTTGTTTTGTTCTTTTCGTAATTTCTGTTTTGTTGTGCTTTTTCTTTGTCCTGTAGTAATCGCGCCGCATTGCCACCTGTGTTCAATAGAACCGCTCAGGTCCGAGAAGTTGGGGCCTCGCCGCAAGGCGAGTGTTTTCAAGACCCGGGGCCGCCCCACCTGGGTACTCAGCGATCATGGACGCTGTATTCGCGGAATTCCTCCGACTTCGCCACCCACAGCTCGCCTCGGAGTTTTTGGCCTTCAAGGCCAATCACACTGCGAGCCCTCTCGAGGACTCCGCCGCGCTCGCTGCTCCTGCGTCGCCTGTACCTGCGTGCAGAGCTTCTGCATTGAGCACCGCAGCCTCTGTCGTGCCTGCCGCTCCCGTGTCGCCTATACTGGCGAGAAAAGCTGCTGCGTCGTCCGCCGTGACCATCGTTTCAGCTGAGCGATCATCCGCGGCCTCCGTCGCGCCCTCTAAAACACCTACACTTGCTCGTAGGTCGCCTGCACCCGCCTCCTCGTGCTCCGACTCTGACTCGGACATGGAGGTCGACCTCGCCCCCGCCTCATCGACGGATGGATTCACCCTGGTACAGAAGGGTAAGAAGCGTGCCGCGGAGTCTCGAGCTCCCGCGGCCGCTAAAATTAGCAAAGCCGTGAACGCGTCGCGCCCCCGCCCTCAGACTCCCGTTGCGCCCCCAGCCCGTGCCACTCCGTCGCCGCGTCCGGTGGCACAAAATAAAACCCAGACCCCTCCCCCGGTTATCCTTCAGGAGAAGGCAGCTTGGGATCGAGTTTGCCTGGCCCTTAAGGCCAAAAATATAAATTTCACGAATGCCCGTAACCTCGCGAACGGCATTCAAATTAAGGTTCAAACACCCGACGACCATAGGGCCCTCTCTTCTTACCTCCGTAAGGAGCGTATAAGTTTCCATACGTATACGCTCCAGGAGGAGCGCGAACTCCGCGTTGTAATACGCGGAATCCCTAAAGAGTTAGATGTAGAGCTCGTAAAAGCCGACCTGTTAGAACAAGGCCTACCAGTGAATTCTGTGCACCGTATGCACACCGGTCGCGGTAGGGAGCCATATAATATGGTTCTAGTCGCTCTCCAGCCTACCCCCGAGGGTAAGAAAATCTTTAACACACAGACCGTCTGTAGGCTCTCTGGTATCGCTGTCGAAGCCCCCCATAAAAAAGGCACTCCTAGCCAGTGCCATAACTGTCAATTGTACGGGCACTCTTCCCGTAACTGTCACGCGCGCCCCCGATGTGTTAAGTGTTTGGGCGATCACGCCACGGCCCTCTGCGCTCGCGACCAAAAAACCGCGACGGAACCGCCTAGCTGCGTCCTGTGTCGAACACAGGGTCACCCCGCGAATTACCGTGGTTGCCCCCGAGCCCCTAAAATAAATCGCCGCGTCGCCCGCCAAAACCGCCTCCGAGCTTCCGGCCCAGACATCAAAGCCTCGGCACCCTCTGCGTCGCAGGCTAAGCCAGCGTTCGTTCCGGCGGCGGTGCCCAGTGTCTCGGCCTGGGCAAAACCGCTGCCGTACACGAACACGGCTACAACTCCCTCCTCCGCGATTCGTCCCGCCCCCGCGACTCGTCCCTCTCCCGCGACTTGCCCTCCGACCGCGTCCGACAATCTCGCTTTAGCGATCGACTTCTTTCAGTCGATCAACTTTGAGCGCGTTAACGCTTTGGGCGACGCCATTCGCGCTGCCTCCACTGCACAACACTTTATCGCCGTTGTGCAGGAATACGCCGACGTATACGCGTCATTAAATACGTACGTCCTCCCCTCACTCCGCCGGTAATCAATGGCGTATATAAGTAGAATAAAGCCCCTATCCGTAACGATAGGATTTTTTAACGCTTACGGTCTCGCAAATCAACGTGATCAGGTTTCTGACTTTTTGCGTGACCACCAAATTGATATCTTTTTAGTGCAGGAGACCCTACTTAAGCCCGCGCGCCGTGACCCTAAAATCGCGAACTATAACATGGTCAGGAACGACAGGCTCTCTGCCCGTGGTGGTGGTACCGTCATTTACTATAGAAGAGCCCTGCATTGCGTCCCGCTCGATCCTCCCGCGCTCGCTAATATCGAAGCATCAGTGTGCCGAATCTCACTGACGGGACACGCGCCGATCGTTATCGCGTCCGTTTATCTTCCACCGGATAAGATCGTTCTAAGCAGTGATATCGAGGCGCTGCTCGGTATGGGGAGCTCTGTCATTCTGGCGGGCGACCTAAATTGTAAACACATCAGGTGGAACTCACACACCACAACCCCGAATGGCAGGCGGCTTGACGCGTTAGTCGATGATCTCGCCTTCGATATCGTCGCTCCGCTAACCCCGACTCACTACCCGCTAAATATCGCGCATCGCCCGGATATACTCGACATAGCGTTATTAAAAAACGTAACTCTGCGCTTACACTCGATCGAAGTAGTTTCAGAGTTAGATTCAGACCACCGTCCCGTCGTTATGAAGCTCGGTCGCGCTCCCGATTCCGTTCCCGTCACGAGGACTGTGGTGGATTGGCACACGCTGGGCATCAGCCTGGCTGAATCTGATCCACCATCGCTCCCGTTTAACCCGGACTCTATCCCGTCTCCTCAGGATACCGCTGAAGCCATAGACATCTTAACGTCACACATCACCTCGACATTAGATAGGTCATCGAAACAAGTTGTAGCGGAGGACTTCCTTCACCGCTTCAAATTGTCCGACGATATTAGGGAACTTCTTAGAGCTAAGAACGCCTCGATACGCGCCTACGACAGGTATCCTACCGCGGAAAATCGTATTCGAATGCGTGCCCTACAACGCGACGTAAAGTCTCGCATCGCCGAAGTCCGAGATGCCAGATGGTCTGATTTCTTAGAAGGACTCGCGCCCTCCCAAAGGTCTTACTACCGCTTAGCTCGTACTCTCAAATCGGATACGGTAGTAACTATGCCCCCCTCGTAGGCCCCTCAGGCCGACTCGCGGCGTTCGATGATGACGAAAAAGCAGAGCTGCTGGCCGATACATTGCAAACCCAGTGCACGCCCAGCACTCAATCCGTGGACCCTGTTCATGTAGAATTAGTAGACAGTGAGGTAGAACGCAGAGCCTCCTTGCCACCCTCTGATGCGTTACCACCCGTCACCCCGATGGAAGTTAAAGACTTGATCAAAGACCTACGTCCTCGCAAGGCTCCCGGTTCCGACGGTATATCCAACCGCGTTATTAAACTTCTACCCGTCCAACTCATCGTGATGTTGGCATCTATTTTCAATGCCGCTATGGCGAACTGTATCTTTCCCGCGGTGTGGAAAGAAGCGGACGTTATCGGCATACATAAACCCGGTAAACCAAAAAATGATCCGACGAGCTACCGCCCGATTAGCCTCCTCATGTCTCTAGGCAAACTGTATGAGCGTCTGCTCTACAAACGCCTCAGAGACTTCGTCTCATCCAAGGGCATTCTTATCGATGAACAATTCGGATTCCGTACACGTCACTCATGCGTTCAACAGGTGCACCGCCTCACGGAGCACATTCTTGTGGGGCTTAATCGACCAAAACCGTTATACACGGGAGCTCTCTTCTTCGACGTCGCAAAAGCGTTCGACAAAGTCTGGCACAATGGTTTGATTTTCAAACTATTCAACATGGGCGTGCCGGATAGTCTCGTGCTCATCATACGGGACTTCTTGTCGAACCGCTCTTTTCGATATCGAGTCGAGGGAACCCGCTCCTCCCCACGACCTCTCACAGCTGGAGTCCCGCAAGGCTCTGTCCTCTCACCCCTCCTATTTAGCTTATTCGTCAACGATATTCCCCGGTCGCCGCCGACCCATTTAGCTTTATTCGCCGACGACACGACTGTTTACTATTCTAGTAGAAATAAGTCCCTAATCGCGAAGAAGCTTCAGAGCGCAGCCCTAGCCCTAGGACAGTGGTTCCGAAAATGGCGCATAGACATCAACCCAGCGAAAAGTACTGCGGTGCTATTTCAGAGGGGAAGCTCCACACGGATTTCCTCCCGGATTAGGAGGAGGAATCTCACACCCCCGATTACTCTCTTTAGACAACCCATACCCTGGGCCAGGAAGGTCAAGTACCTGGGCGTTACCCTGGATGCATCGATGACATTCCGCCCGCATATAAAATCAGTCCGTGACCGTGCCGCGTTTATTCTCGGTAGACTCTACCCCATGATCTGTAAGCGGAGTAAAATGTCCCTTCGGAACAAGGTGACACTTTACAAAACTTGCATAAGGCCCGTCATGACTTACGCGAGTGTGGTGTTCGCTCACGCGGCCCGCACACACATAGACACCCTCCAATCCCTACAATCCCGCTTTTGCAGGTTAGCTGTCGGGGCTCCGTGGTTCGTGAGGAACGTTGACCTACACGACGACCTGGGCCTCGAATCAATTCGGAAATACATGAAGTCAGCGTCGGAACGATACTTCGATAAGGCTATGCGTCATGATAATCGCCTTATCGTTGCCGCCGCTGACTACTCCCCGAATCCTGATCATGCAGGAGCCAGTCACCGTCGACGCCCTAGACACGTCCTTACGGATCCATCAGATCCAATAACCTTTGCATTAGATGCCTTCAGCTCTAATACTAGGGGCAGGCTTAGGGACCCCGGTAACCGTACTCGTCGAACTCGACAAAGAGGTCGACGTGCAACCTAACCCATGCATCAGCCCGCTGAGTTTCTCGCCGGATCTTCTCAGCGGGTCGCGATTCCGATCCGGTAGTAGATTCATTCGCGAAACAATTGCTCTTGAGTTGTTAGGTCTCCTTCGGAGGCGCTCGGGCAGTTGTTAGCAAATCCCACCCCTCTTGGCTGAGCCTTTGCTCGCCCACCTGTCCTGGTGAAACTTATCTATGTAGACAGACTTCAACCACTATACTAAGTCGAAAAAGAAAAGGAGTAATGACAGATGACATTGCCAAAAAAAAGGATGAAGAAAATGGATATGTAAAAGACTTTCATATAAACTGATTGATATTTAAAATAAAAGACAATATGTAGATGAGTATGTTTCATTAATGAGACCTTACATGAAAAGTCTTTATTGGTCACCCCAACGTGATCTGAGCACGCAACATTTTAATGTTGTTTAATTAAACTTAGAGTGTGTTTCTATTGTCAGTGCCAATAGAAACGGGGTACTTTACACACGTGAACATTTATACCACAAACCACGAACCACGACTATGACAACTCTGCTCCTCCAGATCCAGCTGATAAAAGGTCAAGTGTGAACTTTGCAACACTCCAAAAGCTCTTTAAAAGTTTTAGAACATTTGCCTTCATTACAATTAAAATTTCAATCGTCCCAAGCTAAGATATTCTTGCATATTTTGGATACCACTGGTATGGGTACCACTAGTATCCAAAATACCTAATAAATGTATCTGGTATCATATCAGAACCACCTATGAGTCGAAATTAAGTCTACGCAAACAAAATAGAACAGATTTGTTACTTTGACCATATACCTGAAGATAGCTGGCCGTTGTAATGACCACGGTAACCCTTTGACATCCGGTGTATAGTGAAATAAAACATCTAACAGACAAACAGGATCATCTCTTCAGTTTTCGGTTAATCATTAAACCTCCTTCAAAAGGGCCTTGAGATTTTAAAAGCCACAATGATTTATATTTTTTATTGTGCAATATTCTACTCTAAACTGAAACTTGGAACTCATGTCTTAAGGTGGATGACAGCATTTACGTTTTTGTTGTCTATGGACTCTGGTGGCTAAACACCAAATAAGATGTAAGCTCGTCCTATTATTTAAGGAATTAAAAAAGCCCGAAAGCAACTTTCATACGAGACTTGAAAAGATTTTGATTTTTTAGTGCCGCATCTCTATAGCATGACCTCAAAATCAATACCTTCCACTCCTTTGATGAGCGTTGGCTATTTAAATCACCTTTCTGATCAACAATGAAGGTAATTGCGCTTTCAAGTGTGTCGGGTCTTTGTACTTTAAAGCTTCTTAAATTAGAGTTTGGCGAGAATGGCAAAACTCAACATAGCGTAAATAATACCTATAGTTTAGAACAAGTAACACTCACAACAAGTATGTGTGTAGTTGTATTTACTTCGTATGTGTGTTCGTTGTATGAATCACGGAACAATGACCAATGGAGCAGTCCTCAAACATTTATATTTTATAGGTTTTTCTTTGCTCTATAAAATAAAATAAAAAAAAACAGAATTAAATACGTTGTGGCTATCTGTAGATGAAGCCAACATAGATCGGTCCATTATGACATTTGAATAACCCCAAATTCAAATTTGGTTCCCGATCATTTTCAATGTATTTGGCAAATTTAATGTAATTTCAAGCTTAGTTTTGGTCGGTCTATACCTAGATTCTACGGTACTAACATAGGGCCTTTAACTGTGGAACTTTTCGCCGGAATTTGAGAAAAGCAACGAAAATTTAAATCAAAAGCTAGTTGGAGATTTAGCTGACTGAACTTAAAGTCGATAGTGTGGGATTGCATAATATCATCATAATACGGGATGACGTTAATCACAAATCACGCTTAACCGGAAAGCTGCAACGTATTCCGGTTTAAACCAGTTTAACTCCGGTTTGAAATTCAAATCGCGTGCCGTACGCCCAAAACCGCTTGTCTGCCTGTCATTTTAACAATGTTATCAACGCTCAACTCTATCTGTATAATTAGCTGTATACATGGAACTGTTTGAATTTGGAACGAAATCTTGGAGACATAAGGTCCGGTTTCCACAATATCGACTATTTTAAATGTAATTGCCCTTTAGTTTCCAGATTTGCTCATGAAAGACACTGGACAAATATCACCGATATCCAATACAAGTATTTCGCGTTGTTTTTTTTTTATTGCTTAGATGGGTGGACGAGCTCACAGTCCACCTGGTGTTAAGTGGTCACTGGAGCCCATAGACATCTACAACATAAATGCGCTACCCACCTTAAGATATAAGTTCTAAGGTAGTATAGTTACAACGGCTGCCCCGCCCTTCAAGCCGAAACGCATTACTGCTTCACGGCAGAAATCGGCAGGGTATTGGTACCTACCCGTGCGGACTCACAAGAGGTCCTACCACCAGTAATAAATTTCCTCATAAATTCGATATATATTTTGCATCTAGGTGGTGAAGGCCAGGAGCACGGGCCAGTGTTCCTGATGGAGCCTCCATCGAAGCTGCTGTTCTCGAACACTACCGGAGCAAGGGTCTCGTGCGCTGCCCACGGCTTTCCATCACCGCAGATAGCTTGGCAGCTGCCTGATGGTACTCAGATGGACGACGTGCCAGGTTTAAGGTCAGTCGTGATATTTAAATCTATACTATCTATACTAATATATAAATCTACAGTGGTTTTTACGGATGTTCCCTTATAATTACTGAACCATGCATCCGATTGACTTGAAACTTGATATACATGTAGAAAATATATGTACTTAATGGATAGGCTAATATTTATATGGGTGTTGGACTCCCCACACCAGTTGCGGGGGCGTTAATGTTGAGTATCTTTGTGGGGGTGAGAAATAATAATGTTAGTTTTAAATCCCCAGCGAAGCGGACGGATACAGCTAGTAATTTGATAAGAATTTCAAAATGGAAGTTAATAGACTATTAATCATCACCTGGATATTGAAATTTAATTTTCTTTGCGACAGCTGTCTCGATTTTATGTTTCTATGTTTTCGGCTATTGCTAGTATCAGCGTTCATTAAAA
Source organism: Bombyx mori (assembly GCF_030269925.1). Classification (NCBI taxonomy): domain Eukaryota; kingdom Metazoa; phylum Arthropoda; class Insecta; order Lepidoptera; family Bombycidae; genus Bombyx; species Bombyx mori. The sequence goes on from NC_085111.1 coordinate 16,491,957, forward strand.
TGAAGAACATACAACTTGCTCTTTATAAGGCCTGTTTCAAATCTAACAACAGTACAGCTGAAGTAAATGTAATTTGATTTCTAGTTTTTTTTTTGTCAACATTCTTACAAACTTTGCGGATCTAAGATTCGATGAATAAATAATTTTAGTTATTTATATAAATATTTTTGCAACTATAATAATAGAGTTAACTTTTTTGCGCAAGTACGAAGTTGGGCACCTTTATAAGATTTAAATTGCTTATTAAGTCAATATTCACAAATTTATTTATTTATGGTTTTATTTTATTACTAAATAATATTTACAGAAATTTTCCATTAAATCTTATACACATATCAGTAAACTAAAGTAAATTAAGAGTTAAACTTAAAAATAAAATCAATTTGTTTTCTCAAACGTGTCAAAAGAAATGCAACTACAAAAATCAATTAAACAAACAAATTAATTAAAAATAGTTTTTGAAGTCGTCGTGGCGTAACGGATAAGACGTCCGGTGCATTCATGTGTAGCGATGCACCGGTGTTCGAATCCCGCAGGCGGGTACCAATTTTTGTAATGAAATACGTACTCAACAAATGTTCACGATTGATTTCCATGGTGAAGGAATAACATCGTGTAATAAAAATGAAACCCGCAAAATTATAATTTGCGTAATTACTGGTGGTAGGACCTCTTGTGAGTCCGCACGGGTATGTAACACCACCCTGCCTATTTCTGCCGTGAAGCAGTAATTAATGCGTTTCGGTTTAAAGGGTGGGGCAGCCGTTGTAAATATAATTGAGATCTTAGAACTTATATCTCAAGGTGGGTGGCACATTTACGTTGTAGATGTCTATGGGCTCCAGTAACCACTTAACACTAGGTGGGCTGTGAGCTCGTCCACTCACATAATAAATAAATAAATAATTTTTTTGTCATAAGCTTCACTTTGAATTATCACTATACGTAATTCAAAATAAATAATCTTTCTGAATTTTGTAATTCTATATGATAAATAAGTCATTACATTATTATGAATTATAAAATAATATTATGTATAATAAATGATTTAAATTCTGAGGGTGGATGGCTCTTTGAATACCAATGCCTTTAATTTAAATATGGCGCTAACGCATATACAAACACACTATCGTATTTGATAAAAAATATATATTGCTTAGGTGGGTGGATGAGCTCACGGCTTACTTGGTTTTAAGTTGTTATCGGAGCCCATAGACATCAAATCAAACCCACAAAATCGTAATTTGCGAAAATACTGGTGGTAGGACATCTTGTGAGTCCGCACAGGTACCACCGCCCTGCCTATTTTTGCCGTGAAGCAGTAATGGTTTGAAGGGTGGGGCTGCTAAAATCTGAGACCTTACAACTCATGTCTCGAGGTGGGTGGCGGCATTTATATTGTTTAAATAGTTACAGAGGCCCGTTTGTGTTTTAACACCATACCTAGTCAGGTCATAAATTCTGTCACATGTTTAATGTAAAATAATTGAAACAAGTTTATTCATTATGTAACCATTCATATACCAAAATGAACTTAACAAAACATAGATTCTTATGACACTAAAGCTTATTCAAAATGACCTCCGTGATTTTGAATACAGGCCTACAATCTGCGCGGCCAGTCGTCTATCGCAGCACGAACGAGGTCCATGTCAATATCGGCGGCTGCCTTAATCAAGGATGTCTTGAGCGACTCCAAATTGGGATGAGGCTTTGAGCACGTCTTTTCCTCCAAGTGTTGCCATATCTTGTAATCTAACGGGTTCAAATCTGGACTGGAGGTCCAGATAGGTATATATCGTGAGATAGTATGTCCAATTATAGCATTTTATTATTAATTTGCGTGTGAGCACCAAAATTGTTCACAGGAAAAGCTTACATAATAATTTTATTTCTGCAGACCGTACTAAACAAAGAAATATTTTCTGCTGTCATCTTTATTATACGTACGTACGAGTAAATGTATTCCCAAACACGTATCACACATGTCACAGTTTTATTATGTAAAGGATGGATCAACACCTGATACCGTAAATTCAGAATATTCCAGAGAATTTTGTTTGTTCCATTACGAAGAATCGTCAAAGGCGTGAATTTCTCAACACGAATTGTTTTCTGCGAATCTGTTTGCGTGTTCTATATCTATAATTGTTTATAAGCGCGCAAACTAGATGTATTTTTTTCTTACTATATAATATACTGGTGAACGAGTTCGCGATCCATCTCATGTCAAGTGGACATGCAGAGCCTATGGACATGCAGAGCCTATGGACAATTCGACTTGCCTGATTTTTACTACAGGACCTAGTAAAATCCGTAGTCCTAGTAAGTTCCGGTAACCACTTAACACCAGGTGGGCCCTGAGCTCATCCACGTCTCGTCCCGCCTAAGAAATACACAAAAAATATATATTTACTGCGTATTACCTTAGAGCATTGGATATTGGATACCTCAGAAATGTTTGTACCTATCCTCTGTATTTGAATACAGATATTGCGTCGAGTAACCCAGGCGTGTCAGGTTTTAAGACTATGAAGACATCCATATTTCATGAAACTATATGTAAAATAATACCAAGAATCATCGAGTAATTCTGATAAGATGATTTTAAAAATAAGAAGAGTAGTAAGAAGATAGTAAATTTCTTGCGCTCGAGCTAGTAATGTGCAGTGACTATCCATAAGTGGTCCAGATAACCATGGGTTCGGTTGTCCGTATATATTAGTACTTTTGGGTAAGATATTTGATATTAGGCTTCTAAGCGACGATTGTTTTAAGGATTTTTTTTATTGCCCTTGTATGCAGACGAGAACACGGCCCACCTGATGGTCAGTGGTTACTGTCAGTGGTTACTGTCGCCCGTGGACTTCAGCAATGCCAGGGGCAAAGCCAAGTCGCTGCCTACCGCAATTCCAGGTCATAGTTTATGTAATATCGTAAAAAACGAATTAAATTTCATCGTACCTTAGTTCTCACTGACTTGGTAGTGAAGTAGTTAGCGATCGTGTCTGTTGCGCTAAGGGCCGTGGTTTCAATTCAATCGGACAAACATTCGTATTATTATGAACAGGTTTGTTTGCTCTTTGTCTGGGTTTTAATTATCTATAAATGTATATGTATATTTAAATGTATATAACGTATATGTCAGTGTGTGGTACCTTATAACATAGAAAATCCTAATTTGGGACCGGATGACCGTGCGTGATTTGTTCCGGGTTATTTTGTTAATTAGGCTTGACGAACTGATCGAAATACTCTTTAATATTTTATATGTCGTTAATCCTGGCGAGTCTTCGGCCCGGCTCGGCTTTGTCAATTAAAATAATGCCCTTCGCAATCCACAAAAGAATTTTAAAGTGTAATAACGTCTTTAAATGAATTTATTTAATTTGAATAAATTAGTTTTTTTTCTGTAACGCGAAGCGGAGTTTTTCGTTTTTACAAAAGTTAATTAGACCTTCGGCCGTTTCTTGTTATTTTTTGAGTGAAATTATCAAGAGTATGGTTATTATAACGGTTTGTTCTCTTCTCTTCGAACCAGCAGGTCATTACAAAGTCATTATAAAGCCAAGAGACTGGTCGATAGATTTATGGCCATTAGAAAAGGTGGGAGAATATATTGCTATCTTTTTCATTTCTCTACCGCTATAACTCTATGGCTCTCCTAGAGCCGTAAGTTAAACCGTCTAGATTTAAAAAATACTGCTTCTCATGAATTTGGAAGTCAAAATTTTAAAATATAAATCACATACATTCATAGATATGCATCTACATATATTTATTTAACTATTATGATATATGATTGTCCAAGGATAATCATGTAATGCTTTATCATAAATTTCATCACAAATAGGAAGTACTCTAAAAACCTATAAAATGGTTTTATTTTTATTGAGACAGGAAAATTTAAGAGCATTTTATTTTTAGAACCGTCTGGAAGTTTTCAATTGAAATATAAATATATATTAATTAGATTTTCAAGCAAAATAAGTGTTTAAGTTCTTGGTGTCCAAAGACATCAAAATGTCTCTATTCTAGTCCACCTATTTTTCGATTGATTTCTTTTCCTTGGATTTTCCTCTTTACCTTTTTCGATAGATTGTGTTCTATTTTTAAGTAATTGCATACATGTATATGAATGTATAGAATAATAGAGAGATCGGGCTTGAATACGAGTATGGCAAACAAAACAATGGCCGGTGCGTTTACATAATCAAAATTTATATTAAGAATTTCGTAAACATTTTCTTTGGCATTTTACTTTCGTCGAGCCATTCCTCATCAGGCTCTTATTTTAGCTTTTTCTAAAACAAATTAAGTTTCTTTTGAACGTTTGACAGAAGCGCCGTCTTCATTTTTTGGCGGTTTTTTTTTGTGAACGTGAAAGAAGAATTGACTTTCCGATGTTTGCTTTCTCCGTTTTTTAATGACGTAGTCTGGTTTTTTTGTTGTTTTTAATTCACTACTTTACAAAACAGATCAGTGAACAATAGCTTTGCTGATGATGACAATTTTACGGCTTCCCATATTTGGTGTACTATACCGCTAAATAAGAAATAACCTGGACTAGTACTGGTAATAATTGGTTTTCTTTTTGACTGTATTTTTTGTAAAAGCATTTCGTATTTAAGGATCGAATAAAAATTAAGAATTCATTTCGGGCTTTTGTTGAAAAATTGAAATAATGAAGAGAATAATTTAAGAAGCTCCATAATGTAACAGAAATGAACTTTGAAAATGGGTGTTAAGGTTTTTTTAATTTTTTTTTTTTTTTTTTTTTTTATTGCCCTTGTAGGCAGACGAGCATACGGCCCACCTGATGGTGAGTGGTTACCGTCGCCCATGGACTTCAGCAATGCCAGGGGCAGAGCCAAGCCGCTGCCTACCGTTTAATACTCTCCACAAGCCTCGTTTGAAGAAGGACATGTCATAGCGCTCGGGAAACACCGTGGAGGGGAGCTCATTCCATAGCCGGATGGTACGTGGCAAAAAAGATCTCTGGAAACGCACTGTGGATGACCGCAGTGGCTCCAGGTAGTATGGATGAACTCTACTCCGGTGGCGGGCGGTGCGATGGTAAAAACGAGATGCCGGTATCATCTCGAACAATTCCTCAGAGCACTCCCCATGGAACATACGGTACAAAATACAGAGGGAACCGAATAATTTGTATTTTATTGCTATATGGGTGGACGAGCTCACAGCCCACCTGGTGTTAAGTGGTTACTGGAGCCCATAGACATCTACGACGTAAATGCGCCACCCACCTTGAGATATAAGTTCTAAGGTCTCAAGTATAGTTACAACGGCTGCCCCACCTTCCAAACCGAAACGCATTACTGCTTCACGGCAGAAATAGGCAGGGCGGTGGTACCTACCCGCGCGGACTCACAAGAGGTCCTACCACCAGTAATTACGCAAATTATAATTTTGCGGGTTTCATTTTTATTACACGATGTTATTCCTTCACCGTGGAAATCAATCGTGAACATTTGTTGAGTACGTATTTCATTAGAAAAATTGGTACCCGCTTGAGATTCGAACACCGGTGCATCGCTCAACGCGAATGCGACGTCTTATCCCTTAGGCCACGACGAATTCAGTTCTTACTGAAGTCTATAGATATCATGCGGTAATTGATCTCCCCCCACCCACCTGCCTTGAGACGTGAGGTTTGAGTCTAAAATGTTTTGTATAGCTGTGTTTGCGTTGAGACAAAAGTGCTGGCTTATACGTAGTATATTCAGACACTAGTAATTACGAAAATTTATATTTCTTTTTAGTAAACGATCCTCGATTATGTTACGAAATCCGTCCCTATTTCACCTTAGTTAATTATATTGATGAAGAGGCGTATTGTAAACTTGTACAGCTTACAACATATCAGGGCTACATTAATAATTTGAAACTAGAGACCAGACGCCAATAACAATGTTAATAAATTATTAGTAAAATACCAACCATTAGTCTTACGAACGCCCTTCTAAATACGATTTATATAACTAAATTGTAGCGACAGAACTTTGTCTTAATTTCAATTTTTTTTTTTTTTTTTTTATTGCTTAGATGTGTGGACGAGCTCACAGCCCACCTGGTGTTAAGTGGTAACTGCAGCCCATAGACAACCACAACGTAAATGCGCCACCCACCTTGAGATACAAGTTCTAAGGTCTCATTTATAGTAACGTAATTTAATTTCCATTTACTGATGGTAGGACCTCTTGTGAGTCCGCACGGGTAGGTACCACGGCCATGCCTATTTTTGCCGTGAAGCAGTAATGCGTTTCAGTTTGAAGGGTTGGGCAGCCGTTGTAACTATACTGAGACTTTAGAACTTAAGGTAGGTGGCGCATTTACGTTGTAGATATCTATGGGCTCCATTAACCACTCAACACCAGGTGGACTGTGAGATCGTCCACCCATCTAAGCAATAAATAAATAAATGTTATGCCCAGCATGTAAAGTAAGCAAATACCATTCGCCCATGATTTTGCTATTCGGAGTTACGGATAATTTCCCTCACCCCGAACTCCGAATAAGTTCGTAGCGAGAAACTTCAACTAAATCACTCACCGTTCCAAGGTTGGCGCACCACAAGGCTTCCTGTAATTGGTCTGTACAATCCAATTATCGCTGACACATGACGTCATACCCTTTCTAGATGTTTCTATACGTATATATGTATGGAACTAGGGAACCTGATCAAAGCATTTTCTCGGAAAACCAGACCAGATCGATAGCGCTCTCTATATTTGGCTTTTGTTGACCTGTGTTTTACTGGTTTGTGTGCCGACTGCATACAGATATTTAGGTCTCAGTCGCAAGGCAAATTTTTCATACTTTTGCTCTTTGAAATATCTCCAAAAAGAACCAGTTATTTTTTGCAAAAATGAATGATTCATGAAGCATATTGTGGTTTTAATTTATCACAGATTAAAGTCACAATATGTTAACTTAATTAACACTACTTGTATTAGGTCAATGGCTTTGTATCGGGTTATGATTTTGATAGGATAGACTGCTCCATTACCATATTTTGCAACGCATTATTTCACTATAACTATAAAGTTATACTAAAGTAATAATAAGATGACAGTAGAACATAATTACGGCTATTTTTAGAAGCTATGGAATCGCGGATACCTCCTGTTACCTACCACACTCTTATTACCGGTCTTAAAGGTATCATTATTTATTACTCAATTACTAACAAAATGTAAATTTTCGATCGAACTTTCTCATGTCTCATATCGCAGGTCTTGGGGACCGCCGTTTATCGAGACCAATCAACGATTACCTGAACACGATGCCTTCAATTGGGTTGGGGGTGGAACGGTCAATGGCCCTGTGCGGAGAGTTCAAATTCATCGCGTGCTATCGTATTCAAAGCCATCCGAGGTTATCATAAACATCTCTTGAGGCAACATTCGATTAAGATACGATTGCTGGGGCACTAGGGAACTGAATGGGAGCTTAGTCGATAGTGGAATGATATTATGCGGGTGCGATGTGAGCACTCGATTCAGAGTCTCGGGATCTGCTTTGCGGATGCGCCGTGCCTTCGTATCCTCCTTCTTTACCGACGACCAATGTTAGTGGACGATGCTGAAATTCTGCGAGTGCATTATTTTGGGTATAACAGGGCCTGATAAAGTCCGCTCTTCTTTTTGTGGAAACCCATTGTTGTCAAACCGTAAGCTGGTATAGGATTCTCACTCGAAACCTAAGTGCGGTCCTGTCCGTATGGCGTCGAGCGAGAGATGTCGGGGTCTTCTATGGGCTCTTGTCACCATTTTACATGACTTGTACTTTTACTTTACTTGACTTGCCATTGTAACTATACTTGAGACCTTAGAACCTATATCTCAAAGTGGGTGGCACATTTACGTTGTAAATGTCTATGGGCTCCAGTAACCACTTAGCACCAGGTGGGCTGTGAGCTCGTCCACCCATTTAAGCAATAAAAATCAACAACGCCAAAAACCACAAATTGAAACCCTTTCCCCTTTAGTCAAGTAAGCCCTTAATAAATAGCTTAGTACGCCGAAATCATGGAATCGTGTCAGAGTTCACTGTTGTTGATTCATACGCCAAGTTTACTTTGACTTGATAAGGCTTCATCTGTAACTCGAAACACTAACTACAATCTTGAATAACTTATCAATAATTCACGTTAAGATATTATTTTGATGCGTACATTTGTTTGAGTGAAAACATAACAGCTGGTGAGTGAAGAACAAGCTAGAATCAACAAACCTTGAAAGTAAATGAAAGTTAATTTAATTTTCGAGTTTGCGAGATCCACCCTTACTAATGCGCGTGGTGGAAAAGGATTTTTGTTGTTTGTCATTAAGGTAGAAAATACTAAGAAGGCTATCTATATCTACATTATAAACACTTTTATTAAAGATGTTTTCCAACGATTTTCACATTTAAATAGCTAATTAAGTTAATTTAAATTAAAAACCCATAAAACAAAAGTGATCAATCACACGTTTTAGGTCAAATTAGAGAATTAATAATTACTACAACTTGAGGATCGCTGCTTATCTTGGTGTCAGGAATGTTCAAAACAGTTTAGACTAGAAAAACGTTTTGATTTTGTAAAAAGATATCCTTTGTTTTCAATGGCAGAAATAGGCTAAACGATGGTACAACTAGGTGTGAACTCATCGTAAAGATGCAATTTTTTTATTGCTTTGATGGGTGGACGAGCTCACAGCCCACCAACCTTAGTGTTAAGTGGCTACCGGAGTCCATAGACATCGACTATGTAAATGCGCCATCCACCTTGAGATATAAGTTCTAAAGTCTCAGTATAGTTACAACGGCTGCCTCACCCTTCAAACCGAAACGCATTACTACTTCACGGCAGAAATAGGCGGGGTGGTGGTACCTACCCGTGCGGACTCACAAAAGGTCCTACCGCCAGTAAATATAATAATATGCATAGTTGCGAATCGCAGGTTTGAAAAGTAGGACAGTCATTTTACAATTTTCGGCATCAGGTCTCTAGGTAAGTAGCAACAGTAATAATTACGTCGTAATGTCAATAGTACTCGAAATAATAGAATGTTCTCGAAACGCTTCGAACCGCCAGACCTGGAAGCGCATTGCTTAGAGGGCGCTCGTTGGGAACATGGGCGACCTAACAGGTCCTTCTACACATACAGCGTTAGCGCAACCACGACCACTCTGACAGGAATGTCCGACTGAGCAGGAGAATGTCAATAGGCCCGATAACATCAAGTCGAACTTCAGCTTATTGACTAATATATTGAAGACGAAAGCTATTTTCGAGAGGAACCACGATATTCAGAGGGAGCTTTAAGCATACGAGTACATACTTATTATACGCGTCAATAGAAAATGAGTTTTATTGATATAGTAAGACTGACGTACGTGATTCTTTTTAATACGCTTTTATTAGCTTCAGACGTATGTATGTTTGTAAGAGAATTTTTGAACATGATTTTGACCCCCTTCAAAACGTCGGATTAACTAGAAATTTGGTATACTTATTAAAGACCAATGACAATTAAATATTTAAAAAAAAATTGAAAAAATTGAAATTCAACTAAAAAATGAAAAAGAAATAATAGTTTAAAAAAACTAACAAAATACGCTCTTATAGAAAATCCAACTAAAAGATAGAAAACAAATTTTAATAAATTTGAATTAAAAATAACTATAGTATAACAAAAAATGATTTTATTGTAAAAAAAGCGTGGGGTGAATGGTATCAGTAGTTATAAATATTTTATGAACTAATATGAGTAGAAGGGTTATTTTGATAATAACCTGAAAAGCACCCCACGCAGTTTTTACAATAAAATCATTTTTTCTTAAACTATTTTTAATTGAAATTTATTAAAATTTATCTTCTATTTTTTAGTTGGATTTTCTATAAAAGCGTATTTTGTTAGTTTTTTTTTAACTATTATTTATTATTAAATGATTCCGATGCGGTCTCAATGCGTAAACAAACAATTAACAGGACGGCCGTTTTTAACGTAATTATTATGGGAATTGCAGCCGCAGACTTATTAAATTCACCGCACTCTAATTAAGCTCCCGAAAGCTAGCGGAACGTGAATTTTTACGTTTCAACTGAAAAAAGGCTCACGACTTTAGCGGAGCGCTTGTTAATTTTAGGATTTATATTATGTCATATAAAATAGAGCAGCGCTCTAGGAAATTATATTTGATCTTGGGCGGTTGCTATTGAGTGATTTTGGTCTCGCGGATAAGAAAGACATCCGGTGTGTTCGTGAAGTTTTGTTTGGGTTAATTTCTTACAAAAACAAAAAAAAATTCAGTAAAAATTTTTTTTTATTGCTTGGATGGGTGGACGAGCTCACAGCCCACCTGGTGTTAAGTTGTCACAGGAGCCTATAGACATCTACAACGTAAATGCGCCACCCACCTCGAGATATAAGTTCTAAGGTCTCAGTATAGTTACAACGGCTACCCCACCCTTCGAACCGAAACGCATTACTGCTTCACAGCGGAAATAGGCGGGGTAGTGGTACTTAACCGTGCGGACTCCCAAGAGATCCTACCACCAGTGATTACGCAAATTATAATTTTTCGGGTTTGATTTTCATTACACGATGTTATTCCTTCACCGTGGAAGTCAATCGTGAACATTTGATGAGTACGTATTTCATTAGAAAAATTGGTACCCGCCTGCGGGATTCGAACACCGGTGCATCGCTACATACGAATGCATCGGACGTCTTATCCTTTAGGCCACGACAACTTCCTATCCTCCTCCCCGACAAATCGGCAATTTTCTACTTTAACCCCTAATATTAAATATTTTCAACATCATTAAAATACATTTTTACTAATATGCCTAATTTGGAGTATAGTGAGCGTTTTTATCTATTTTCATCATCATCATCATCATCATTTATCTGCTTTATCATTGTTTTGTGGAATTTTCATTAAATTCAAGAACAGTTTTTTTTAATGATCTTATTTTCCGAAATTGAATTCATTTGCTCGGCTACATGTTGTTGGATGCGAGAGATTATGTTTTGGTTTGTTTTATAGTATTTTGAATGTGTAATCGAAACATCCATTACGAGATGGAAATTGAAAACATTTTTTGTTATTTTAATATTAATCTGTGATTTAATAATTGAAATTATATTCTGTTCCATAATTAATTAACATTCAAGGTCTGATTCTTATCAAACAGAGGATTTGCAAAATTTAAATAAGAGAAAAAATCATCTATAACAAACCTATTTAGACCGAAGTCCGTAGCATCTTAGGGACTGAGGAGCACAATGTTTAAGAATGGTCGTCGTAGTGCTTTGTTTACCTAATCTTTGGTAGCCTAAGGGACTATCCCGATTATGCGCGGACGGGAGTTGTAGAATGATCTAGACTAGAAACATATTTGTAGGCAGTTATAAAGAAGTACCTTTTTTGCCAAATAATAAATTGACCAATTTTTTTTACTGTGGCATGTATTAGAGGAACCTTTCGTAATGTGGATTGAGACGTGGTGTATATTTTTGATGAGTTTCATCAGCTATGGGGTAGCTAAAATGCCTTAGATATAATCATTTTGTATTTCAAATGAGGAATCAAACAATATCAACGTTTCTGATATCCGTTAATTTTTAAAAAACAATCTCATTTTAAATGTAATCATTGAAGATTTTTTTTGCCTACGCGATGGCGAGCTTCGGGTCAAAAATATCTACGTAGCAACGTGCCTATGTTTATAACTGGCAACAACAGCTAGCATGTTCTGGATGATTTGCAAATTTATTTCGTAATCAGAAAGAAACCGCTATAAAAGTATTAAAAATTTTACATGTACATTTAGGTACCCAAGCTCTTAAGCTTCACTTTTTTGATCGGTGTATTTGGGAAGTCCAGTCAGTCAAGCTCCGTAGCAACGCCGGCGTCGAGACGTGAAGTCTAAGTTTTAATTGAATCGGAATAACTGGCTGCTCGCATTCTCCTCGACAATGACTCGAACCAAATATCGGATTGCTTGTGAGCATGCCTGAACAGTTGCATACACAATTCGCGTATACCGTGTAATGTCAGGTATCCGACGTAGCCTCGAGGTGGTATTGTTCCACAATAATGTCTTGTTTTGTTTCTACTATATGAATATTCACGAGCAGGTTTATCTGTGCCGGCGGCTGTGTAGTTTTAGTGGTGATTTACGAAAATGATCCTTACGTATTGTGCTGCATTCGTAGTAATGTACTGTTTTAGTCGTGACCATAAAGACTATATTGCTTTTCTCTTCGGCTTCGCTAATCCTTGCTAGCAGTTGTGTTTTTTGTTTAAATTATACATCCAGTCTAATATATTATATACCAGCTATATTCTGAGGAATTTCTGCTGATCAATAACTACACTTAGCGTAGTATTTCATGTATTTTGAAGACGTCATGGCATAAAGTATGTGACGTCCGCTATATTCGTATAGACATTATATACTTTTTCTTATTCTTTATTTTGATTTTGATTTGCATCCTTATTCTTTATAATCTAATTTTTTTTGTGTAGTCATGTAAGTGTACACACATGCGTTATCATATTAAAAAAGAGCAAACCCTGAGTTACCGAGTCCTCTCAATGGTGAAACTGCAATCGGTGGTGAATTTACGACGATCTCAAAGTACCTGTGAAGGAATTATTGAATAAAAATCCCTCTGATTTTAATTTATTCATTATGTACCACGCCTCTCTGCTCCTATCTCTCTCTCGCTCTCTTTTTTACCATCACACCTCCCGCCACCGGCTCAGACTACATCCGTACTATCTGGAACCGCTGCGTTTATCGACAGTGCGTGTCCAGAGATCGTTTCTGTCATATAGTTACTGGTGGTAGGACCTCTTGTGAGTCTGCGCGGGTAGGTACCACCGCCCTGCCTATTTCTGCCGTGAAGCAGTAATGCGTTTCGGTTTGAAGGGTGGGGCAGCCGTTGTAACTATAATTGAGACCTTAGAACTTATATCTCAAGGTGGTTGGCGCATTTACGTCGTAGATGTCTATGGGCTCCAGTAACCACTTAACACCAGGTGGGCTGTGAGCTCGTCCACCCATCTAGCAATAAAAAAAAAATAAAAAAAAAAAACATACCATCCAGCCTTGCAACGAACTCCCTTCCACGGATTGTCCGAGCGCTATGACACGTCCTTATTCAAACGAGGCTTGTGGAGAATATTCAATAGAAGACAGCAACTTCGCTATGTCGCTGACATTGCTGACGTCCATGAGCGACGGTAACCATTTACCATCAGATGGACCGTATGCTCGTCTGCTTACGCAGGCAATAAATGAAGATTGCCATAAAATTATAATGTCTTTAAGTTCTATATCATGAAGCCGTTTTGTCAATAAACCTTCTCAGGTTTCGAGTTCTGTTTTCTTTGGACTCTGGGTGCTGTATAACATTAGAAGAGCCGTATGTTAGTTCAAAATGAATGTAGAAATGGTTGTAGGTTTACTGGTGGTAGGACCTCTTGTGAGTCCGCACGGGTAGGCACCACCACCCCGCCTATTTCGGCCATGAAGCAGTAATCGTTTCGGTTTGAAGGGTGGGGTAGCCGTTATAACTATACTGAGACCTTAGAACTTATATCTCAAGGTGTGTGGGGCATTTACGTTGTAGATGTCTATGGGCTCCAATAACCACTTGACATCAGGTGGGCTGTGAGCTCGTCCACCCATCGAAGCAATAAAAAAAAGTTCAAAATGAATGTAGGAGAGAGTATGCAATTTTTGGGGGAATAGCTAAAATGACCTTAACATTTTCTCGGTGTGACTTCAACCAACTGTAAGAGAGTATAACTATACATTATTGAGCAGTCTGATTAATTATGCTACAAAATTAATTACCTATCCAAGTTTCGAGACGGCAGCCTCTCAATTTTGCCGAAGGGTTATTTATATTAATAAAGTGAACGGTTTTATTCGATATTCGTTTTATTTTTGGTTCTTTTTATTTCTTTCTATTAAACTAGATTGGCGGATAAGATCATGGCCAATCTGATTGATGTTGAACTGTTATTGAAATTCATAAATATCACAACACGAATGTTGAGGATTAGGTTTCAATTCTATTAAAAAACTGCACCTTAGTCTCTTCGTGGTAACCATGGTAACCGACATAGCCCAAAGGATTGCGACGTTGAAGTGGCAGTGGGCAGGGCATATTATTCGTAGAACTGATGGCCGTTGGGGCCAGAAAGTTCTTGAGTGGCGACCGCGTACCGGAAGACGTAGCGTGGGTAGGCCTCCTAAGATGGACCGACGATCTATTGAGATTCGCGGGGCTCCGCTGGATGCAGGCAGCGCAGGATCGGTATTTATGGCGAAGCTGGGCGGAGGCCTATGTTCAACAGTGGACGTCTGTGGGCTGCTAAGAAGAAGAAGAAGCCTCTTCGTGGCTACGAAAACTGTAAAGGAAATAATGAAACGACAACAAAAAACTTGAGAAAATCCTTTTTTTTTTAATTGTTCTTACAATTTTATTGAAACCGATGAAAACACAATTATAGTCGTGACATTTAATAGTATATAATTGTGACAATTTTGATACGATCCGCATACTTCATATTATAGTTGGCGTCATCGAGTCGATGCATTATTATGTGAGCATGAAACGCGTCAAAAAGGATCGAATCGGTCTCTCAATCTATCCATAGCTTCCTTAATTCGTCCCAGCCCAAACACGAGTTAAGGAGAACGCTCAACTCGAGTTGAGTTGACCGCAGCTCGAATTAACTAGAGTTGATCTACCGCTACCTATGATTGCTTTGCAGCCGGAATAAGAATAAATAGAATATAATGTGTCTGTCTCTGTTGTTCAGAATGTATGCTACACCTTACTAATATTTTATGTCATTTAAGATACTTTTAGGCTTACTTATTTTGTATTTTTATTGCCGAAGTGATGACGTACTTTTCTATTTTAATATATTTTTATTTATCCTTGTCAATAATCCCATTCTCATGGACTTGGAACCTCCTGGGTCTGCGGAGGGACTTCGGTTTCCTCTGTATTTTGTATCGTATGTTCCATGGGGAGTGCTCTGAGGAATTGTTTGAGATGATACCATCATCTCGTTTTGACATATCCTTCTTCAAACGAGGCTTGTGGAGAGTACTTAACGATAGACAGCGGCTTATCTCTGCCCCTGGCATTACTGAAGTCCATGGGCGACGGTAATCACCCACCATCAGGTGGGCCGTATACTCGTCTGCTTACACGGGCAATAAAAAAAAACTTTTGCGACATTTGAATAGTGTGCTGTCGATAGATTTTGGATAATTTATGTAGCACTAAAAATATTTTATAGTAAATTAGATAGATTTAATCGTAAAAGTATGTAGTTTTGAATTATATCTATGACAAAGAAATCCCATTGGATATTTTAATTGTAGTCTTTGTCAAATCTGAAGATGGCTTTCTTAACAAATTCAGACAGTTCAATTTGTCAATCCATTTTGATCGAACCTACATTAAATGGCTACCACTATATTTTATTTATATTAATAATTCACTAAATATCACTTTAACCAAATTGGTTCAGCTACTGCGGAGACAAGAAGACTTATTGAAATATTGATTTTTTAGTTTGTCTAGTATATTTTGTTCCCATATTTGTTATTTATATTTGTTTGACTAAGTCTCAGCTAAATTCGAAGCTAATTTACTTGTATCCTTGACTAATATTTTTTCAATTTGATATTGAGAAGTGCTCTGAGAGTAAATAAATTTAGATGATCTGTCGTCGTTATGCCACCACCCAATAATACCAAATAATAATCATATCTTTATTATTGATTATCATGAGCGACGATAAACACTAACTAGTAGGCGGTTGGATTCAGATCCAATTAAAAAAATAATACGTAGGATAAATGAAGCATGACATATGGCAAATAAACATAACACTTATGTATATATTACTAGTGACTACTAACTATATTAAACTTATATAAATATATAGTATATAACAATTTTGAAGTCGTCGTGGCCTAAAGGATAAGACGTCCGGTTCATTCGTATCTAGCGATGCATCGCTACGGCTTTCGAATTCCGCAGGCAAGTACATATTTTTCTAATGAAGTACATACTTAACAAATGTTCACGATTGACTTCGACGGTTTAGGAATAAGATCGTGTAATAAAAATTAAAAATCAAAACCCGCAAAATTATAATTTGCGTGATTACTGGTGGTAGGACGCCTTATTCCACACGGGTGGGTACACCACCGTGCCCGTTTCTGCCGTGAAGCAGTAATGCGTTTCGGTTTGAAGGGTGGGGCAGCCTTGTGCTGTAAAAACTGAGACCTTAAAACTCATGTCTCCAGGTGGGTGGCGGTATTTACGTTGCAGATGTCTATGGGCTCCGGTAACCATTTAACACCAGGTGAGGCGTGATCTCGTCCAGCAATTGAAAAAAAATTCAAATGAAATTAAAAAAAAAAACACTTATGTAGAGCAGAGGAGCTTGCGATAGCTCATCGAATAAGTCTGAGTTTAGCAAGAGGCAGATAAAATTTAAACAAGGATAAATAAAATACAGAGAGAACTTGTATCAAGAGTTCCATGAAAATTGAATATAATTAAATAAATCCAGTCCAAAAATCTGTGTAAGAGTCTCATCAAAGCGTTACTCTCCTAAAGTATAGGTCGCGACGTGCTAGCGATGACGGCCCGACGTCCTTTGAGCAACGACCCGGGATAATTTACCAAGAGACTGTCCGTGGTCCAATTTGTAAGCGGTGTTTCAAAAAGAAAAAGACAAAAAAAACGCTCTTTACGTGTCGAGCTCGAGTTGTAAATTAAAAAAAACCTAGGAATTATTCGTGTTTTAATTTTCGCTCAATATTAACCGTCAAGAAACGAAATTCCAAGATATATAAGTAGACAATGTAATAAGATATTTGTATCAGTTATTGACAAAACCTTGCTGAAAACTACTACTGCATTTAGCGCAAATTCAGTCAACTATGGAATGTATTGACTAAATTTTAACACAGAGTCGATTCTCTTATGACTCGAACCACACGTAAATCTGTAGAAAACGCAGCGTAGGATATGATTCTAACGATAATTATTGTTTTTATTTACGTGACACTGAGAGATTTCTGCGTGGATTCGTTTTGATACAAAATAAGTTTGACTTATAGCTTGACTTATATAGCTTCGAGGTGAGATAAAATATCTCTGAATATGCCTATAGAGAGACTTGGTATAAAAATGATTTGGCTTTATGTGACTGGTGGGAGATATACAGTGAGTCTATTTATTTGTACTGTCACCATCATATTTCTGTTTCGAAGATAGACAAGAAAAATGTTGGAGACACATCTTGGTATTTAGTTTTTTTTTAAATAATGCAGTACGATTCTGTTACGGCGATCTAGTGAAGTGTTCTATAATTTCTCTAAAAATAGTAGTTTCTCTAAAAATAGTTACTTACTAAATAGTTAGCGCTGCACTACACCAGGCAACTGACCGGAACCGATGGAGGCTGACAGTCAACAAGCTAAAACGGAGTCACGATCCTCAGCAATGAGGGAGCGATGGAGTAGAAGAAGAAGAAGTAGAGTTACGATTATTTTATCTTTATCTTGACCGGTTACCTCAATATGAGTTTGAAACCAAATGCCAGAGAAGGAACGTCGGAAATCACCTTGCAAATAACTTTACAGTATCCTCGCGATAGGAATAATCAGTAGGGTTTTATTTTGTGTATTTTATTTGGCATCTCTTTGTGGTTGACGATATTTTATTACATGACGGCTGGTGTAGTGGAATAAAGGAATGCTTTCTCAAGTGTTTCACAATTCATTTTATTTCTCGTCCTTACTATGAAGCATTTAACATGTGATGTTTTCTTGACAACCATCTTACATTTACGTCATAAGTACACAGATTAAACTAAACTATTCCTATATACATATATACCAGTGAAGTATGAAACCTAATAGGTCTATATATACACGTATTATTGTCAGTTGAATTTCAGCAGGTACACAAGACCGTGACGTAATTGTCGCCGCTACCTTTAGTCTTGAGATCAATTATATGGAAACCGCTTTTTCGCTCTTCAGACCAAAATGTGGGACCGTTTCACTACAAAGTAAATATATAATAATAGTGATAAGTGAAATAAAAAAAAATATGTCGAGAAGCTTGTTGTTCAGGCTAGGGTCAATGGTAAAAGATCTCGTGGACGAATCCCCATGCGCTGGACTGATCAGATGGAAATACTTACCAAAACCCCATTCAACGAGTGCGTGCGCCAAGCCTTAGTTCGCAAACTATGGAAAACAGGTGTCAAGGCTTTAATATACAAGGATTTCACATGAACACGATTGCTCTGCCAAGACTTACCGACTATGATGATGAGTGATATGTGTAAATAATCATTCAATGCTCTAAACACTTCATTCACGCGTACGCAATACGGTTTTATTTGAAGCCGACAATCTATATACAAAAAAATGAATTGATGTTCATTGATCTCGCTAAAACTCGAGAACGGCTGGACCGATTTGGCTAAATTTGGTCTTGAGTTATTTGTGGAAGTCCAGAGAAGGTTTAAAAGGTAGATAAATATGAAAATTCTCGGAATTAAACAAAAATTACAATTTTGTTTTACCTTTGATGTGTCCCCCATCGGACGGATTCCTTTTGTTTGTTTTAAGTTTATTTTATACAAAAGCTTAGGTCTTTTATTTATCGATTGAGGCACTGCGAAGTCTGCCAGGTCAGCTAGTTTTAAATAAAAGTTGATAGTTCTCTTCTAATTACGAAGAACACTATAAGGAAATTCTATAAAGTTTTGTGCGTCACCAAACCAAGCGCCACGGTGTGAAGATGCAGGGACTCGATAAAGGTGAAAATGGGAGACAAAGCCCATTTCCCGAAGCCCTTCATCCCTTCGAAATTACATTACAAGCTTTGATGGAGAAGTGAATAACAAAAATTTACGTTGAGTGCCGAAGGAGAATTCTGGTACGGATTGAGTTTCGATGAGATTAATTAGAGGTTTGAGATTTTTTTTACTGAAACCTAAAATTCTATTAGCATTAGCTAGGAGAATGTCAACTTCGAGCACTTCTTCAAAGCAGATCGCGTTGGATTCCTGCACTTATTTGAATTCATTTTTTTATTATTTAGACTAGCTGACATGGTAGAATTCGTATTGCCTCAATCTATAAATAAAAGACTTAAACATAAAATAAACTTAAAACAATCAAAAGGAATCCGTCTGACGGGGGACACATCAAAGGGAAAACAAAATTGATATTTCTATTTAATTCTGAATATTTTTATATTTATCTACCTTTTAAACCTTCTCTGGACTTCCTCAAAATGATTCAAGACCAAAATTAGCCAAATCGGCCCAGCCGTTCTCGAGTTTTAGAGAGACTAACGAACAGAAATTCATTTTTATATTATTGCTCAAATGGTAGAACGAAGACGTTTAAGAGGTTACGGGAGCTCATAGACAATGTAAACTCCGCAAACCAGATTGAGAATCAAAATGTATTAGCATTTCACGGCAGAAATAGGCACGGCGGTCTTCTGCCACCAGTAATAACGTAAATTATTGTTTTATGGATTTAATTTTTATTACATGATGTTGCTCGTTTATCGTGAAGGTAATTAACGAACACGTGCTTAACACATATTTCATATAGTTTATTTAATTTTAAGATGTTTAATTTTTATAAACGCAATTAATTTCAGTGCTTTTTTAATTATTTTTTTGAAACGAATATTTTTAATTATAAATAAATGAATGAATATTAAACTTAAAAAATATTAATTAGCAATTTTGATACTCGTCCACTAGAATTGAATAGCGGCATAATCGCATGAATAATAAATCATAATTTGTCTCTTTTAGTTTTTACCCTGAGTACGTCCCAGATGCAGGCTTACAAGGGCCCTAATAAACTTTTGTTGTTAGCTTACAATTCCATCCGCGGCCCGCCCTAGGTTTTAACGAGACAAAACTTTACGTCCTCGTTTAAATAGTAACTGCCGTTTTATGGCTTATATTAATGGAATCATTATTATTAAGTCTGAAGAAGCCACTCCTCTCTGATATTACTTGAAAGGGTAAAGGCACTTAATTAAAAAAAAATATATATTTAGGACTCAGAAGAAAAACCATTTAAAAAAAAATAACAATGATTAGCACACTACAACTTTTGTTATTCTCAAACTCTAATTAATTGACTAATTCAACATAAATCACCAAACAACCAGAATACATAATAAACACTTTGATATTATCTTGTCTTTAAGCACACATTTACAGAGACTTAAAACAATGACTCACGCACACCATGTCCACGACTACCTTCTCTCACGAACGCCACCGATCGAATAATAGTTTCGAGCAAAGGCGTTGCTATTTATAGGCACTGTACCCTCAACATTATTATAGAATTCGTGTTTCCTAAATTAACACTTAAAAGTCTTTGAATGATGTTCTCTCGACGAATGTCAACCGACACCGACAAATGCGCGGGTGACGGAGCTGCGCGCCGGTTTTATACCTTTTTAGTAGGGTATTCCTTACTCGGCCTCTCCTGACTGTGGTTCGTCCTCGACCACATAGCTTCTGTGTTCTTCTTCTGGAATCTCAGTGACGACCAATGTCAGAGGCGACTAACGCAAATGACGACTAACGTCAGAGGCGACTAACGCCAGGTGCTGATCAGTAGGAGCGCCACCAGCAGGCACACCCATCAAGCAGCGGACCAGCGAGACGCCTCTGCGCGCCTCGGCCGGTACGCACCACCACTGCCTCTGTAGACCACTTGCCACGCCAGGGCACCATGTGCTGTGTCGCAGCCTGCGTTGTCTTCCAGTAGTCCTCACTGAAATCATTGAACAGAGGCATCCCGCTCGGCCATACTGACCGGATCGTAGTAAACCGGAAAACTGAACCATAACAATCATTGACAACACAAGGTCAAAACACAATAATCAGGTCTTTAGATTAATCAGAGCAGACACTGAGAATCCATTATTGCACATTTTATTTGCACACCCTCCTTTTTATCGTGTGTTCGTTAAGACGTTAAGGATTTCACGAATGTTATTAAATAAAAATATACTCGCGACAAATATTCAATAATTGGCGTTAAAAAAATTTTGTATGATTGAATACGTTATGAAAAATAAATTGAAAAGATTAAACACCTAAAATATCTAGTATCAAAATATTAATTAATTTAGACCATTGAACGAACCTTGAATTTCTATAGAAACGCAAAAGTAGTACAAGAGTCCGACACTATCGTCTAAACAAAACCTTTATTACAATAGCTTGAAGCCTCAAATCGTTTTGACCAAAGACTGTCATTTACTCTCCGAATAGGAATGATAGAGAATACAAATGCGATAATACGAATCTCGAGTCGAAAACCTCATTTAATAACTTACTTGCAAAGTTAATCAATATGAGACCAACAAAGTGGTGGGCGCAAATCTGTGTCACACATCCAATTATATGAGTATTAGATGTCAAAGCAAGCTAACATACCTTTGATTAAATGTCTGCTGACGCAAATCAATAAGCATTTGATATTGAGGGATTAAGCGTAAGTTATGTATGTGATTATGTATAACGGTAGGCAGCGGCTTGGCTCTGCCTCTGGCATTGCTGAAGTCCATGGGCGACGGTAACCACTCACCATCAGGTGGGCCGTACGCTCGTCTGCCTACAAAGGCAATAAAAAATAATAATAATAGTATATTTAGGTTTGGCAGTTGGTCTGATTTGGTTTCTTTCTGCTAGCTATTCTGACAGCTATTAGTCCTTTATGTATGAAAAGAAACGAAAAAAAATTATGGAAATATACAATGAAGGATATTCAAATATCGACAAATAACACATACGTCGTCCATGACCACAGAGATTGTGAAAAAATAACGCCATATTTAATCTAGTAGTTTCTTGTCTATGATTTGCGAAAATATTATATCAAAGGATTTTTTATGTATATTTTCACGGGGGGCAGCATACGGCAAATATGATATCGACATCAGAATATCCTATTAAAGTTGACATGCTTTCCACAGATGTTTTCATATTTATCAATAATAAATAAATGTTATTATAACAAGCCAGTAGGACTGATGTAAAAAGGCAATTTGGTAAAAATATGTCATTGAAGTTAGAACTGGGTGTACTAATATCCTTTGCAATATTGAACCGTTTCCCTCGGGAAATAATCTTACAGTTACGAATTCAATGACGACACGATATGTTAAGGGAACAAGGTGCTTCAAGAAAATTCTAAAAGGATAAAATATTATTTTATTCTACACGAACGTTTTTGGTAATATTCGTGGTACATATAATCTGCTGTTACTATCTGAAACTTGTAGCCTCGTAACTGGTTTAATTATCTCGCCTATATTTAATTTACATATTACATAAAAACGTGAAAGTATGTATGTTTATCGTAGACTAACACGCAACAATGACGGAACAGATTTTGTTGAAAATTTCAAGCTAGATTGAAAACTTTTATTAATTCATAGGGTTTTATTTACCTTGGTAAATTACCTGATGTTTTACATATCAATAGAGCTATAAAAGGACTGGTAGTTTATGGAAAAGAGAGTGAAATAAGCAACTTTTTATCCCGAGAAAATGCAACGCATTTCATAATATTCAAATTACAAATGAAGCGCAGGTAAAAAACTCACGTCTCATTGTATACAGATAAACTTTATATGACACGGTAGATATGTTTTTACAAAGTCCCATGTTATGCAAAACCGTGTTATATGACACTTTTTTTTTCTACCTATTCTAGTAACCTAGAGGGGTTATTCTAGATTTACCGGGCTTATAAGTGAGCTCACGGGCCCCAAACTGGGAGTGTTGCTAGCACTGGCCCTAGCAAGAGCAGTACTTTGCAGAATCTACCACTGGATGGCGACCCCCTGAAAAGATCTGGCGAGAAACTCAGTGGGCTGTGTCTATGAGTTAATATGACACTAGAAGCCAGTACAAAATGAAAAGTATTTTTTCTGAATGAAACATCACAACTATGCCTGTATCAATTTTTTTACCTAACATAAAAAATAAGCAATAAAATTTCGGTTATTACCATATATTGTGTGTTCACAGTACATAATGTAATTCTAAATGATGATAAACAAAAAGTTCTAGAAGTATCGAGCGAAGAGAGTTTCAGGGAATTTTTCTTTTCGTGTTAGAGTGTAACCGGGTTATGGGAGCGTTACCTGTGTGTAAATAATCAATTAATGCTTGTTCCGCATTCAAGGCCTCTGCTAAAATTTTTACCTACGTCAGCAGTTACGAATACACAGAGACTCGATCCGAGAACAAGATACCGAAAGCCAATTAACTTGAACAAAGATACACCGGTCGGGCACCGAAATCGGAACCCTCTTAGTAGTCAGAATCGCTATATATTTTCTTCTACCTATGCTGATAGCCTTGAGAAGCTATTTTAGCTTCACCCTAACATGTAGGTGAGCTCACGGGGCTCAAACCGGAAGTGTTGCTAACACTGGCCCTAGCAAGAGCAGTGCTTCGCAGAATCTACTACCGGAGCTAACTATCACTGTAGCTACAAATGCACATCACCTATTATTTATACACTTATTTTTTAACTTCGCTTTTTCTTCCGGTGCGGAAAATAATTGTCTCGTTAATTTAAACATGGAACGTCGTTTTACGTCCATTAATGTACAAATATTCATTGCTAGGGCGACAATATCCATCTATAATGCAAAGATTAATTTTAATTTTATTATTGCACTGGATGGATCGATAAACTTACGATTTACCTAGTATTTCATCGCTATCGGAATCTTTAAGTAGTGTAACGTGGATATTACCCACTTACCCGGCGATATCAGGTCTTCAACTATCATAATCCTAATCATCTTATCTTGCCTATTTCTGTCGTTAAGCAGTAATGCGTTTCGGTTTGAAGGGCGGGCATCCGTTGTGCTGTAAAAACTGAAACCTTAGAGGTAACCGCTTAATATCAGGTGGGCCGTGAGCACGTCCACCACCTAAGCAATAAAAATAAAATCGATTTATATTTCGAAACCAATTTAGGTTTTGAATGAAGACGGACTAGCTTACGGCCGTAATAGCTTGAATCTGGGCGTATTTCTGTCGCCCAAGAATTATACGCTTCAGTTTGAAAAGTGAAAACACCGTTATATAATACAATAGAGACTTTGATAGAGAACTCGCCCAAAGTAATTGTGTTTTTTTGTTATTGCAACTAAAGTTATTCTGTTTTTTTTTTTGGTGGACAAGCTGACGGTCCGTTTAGATCACTTAGTGGTGGTTCCTGGAGCTCTTAGACATCAACAACATAAATATGTTGTTGATGTCTAAGAGCTCCAGGAATTTTCGCTCCATACGTCTTGGGAAATTTGTTCTTAGCCTCATTTTTACAGTACAACGGCTGTCCCACCTTCAATCCGAAACGCATAGCGGCAGAGGTGTACGAGCCAACGCTAGTGGCTTTATCTTCCATCTCCTAATTCTGCCTATTACGAATGTCGTCATTCACCTCTTGGTCTATACGGTTCTAATAAAAACATCCTAATATTAAAATCGGTATTCGGAAACAGCTGTAGTAACTAAGTGTAAGTGTCTTGGAAGTATGTATTAGTACTTTTGAACATAAACCTTTACAAATAGAATATGTATATTATATATAACAAAAATATATGTTTTATACTATATCACAACATTGTTTCCTTATCTATACTTTAATATTATAAAATTGGAAGAGTTTGTTTGTTTGAACGCGCTAATCCCAGGAACTACTTGTCCGATTTGAAAAACTCTTTCAGTGTTAGATAGCCCATTTATTGAGGAAGGCTATAGGCTACATAACATCACGCTAAGACCAATACATGCGGAGCATCAATAAAGAAAGTTAAGGTTGGCTCACTATAACTTTTATTATGTTTGTAGGAATATACGACAAAGAGAAGATCTTCCACCGAGCAGGTGTTATTGCTCGGTAGACCGACGGTCCAAATGTTGTTGTTCGGAACTTGTATATATGCGCTTTATCTTGAAAATGTCGTAAGCGAGATTCAGGCATCTGTCAATTATCTTGCGTTGTATGATGGCTACCCGCCACATGTTAACCAAATTATTCTAAAATAAAGCATTATTTGTGAACTATTCCACGCGGACGAAGTCGCGGGCAAAAGGTAGTTAGAATTATAAATTTAGTCGCAAAAGTAATAATTATAGCATCTGTATACAAAAATCATTAAACATTCAATATGCACTAACGTTAAGATGGAAAAGGAATAACTAAAGAAAAATTGTATAATTGCTGATGCTCTCTGAAGTCTCACCTGCAAAATAAAATCATATTAGAACTATCCTTTTAAATAAAGAATTCATGGCGACATTAGCGCGCATCATTACCGGTTGGGAGCCGGGAAACTGCAAAAGGAAGTCCTTTGACATCGGGAACGGCTCTTGTAAATAAAAAATATACTTTTAATGTCTCATAGCGAGAACTTTGTTGGAGCTCTGAGGATCCTGGAGCACTTTAATGCTGTTTGCTTTACTAATTATGAGTACGACGTTTGGTTTGTGTGTTCTCTTGCATTGAATTTTCTCTAACTAAAATGCTCTCTAACGTGAAAATTTCAGGGCTCTGGTGTTTAATGCATTAATGTTTGGCAAAAGGTTATAGACTTTTAAAATCAATATACAAGAAGTTATAGACACAGCACAGCGAATTAGTAAGCTGAAGCGGTAATTGGCTGGCCATATTAGCCGGACACAACCGATAACCGTTGGGGTAAACGCGTTCTTGAGTGGAGACCGCGAATTGGAAAACGCAGTGCAGGACGCCCTCAGGCTCGGTGGAGTGATGCTCTGTGCAGGGTGGCTGGCAGGAGCTGGATGAGAGAAACCAAGAATCATGCTCAGTGGTGAACAATTGGAGAGGCCTATGTCCAGCAGTGGACTGCTATAGATTGATGATGATGAAAATCAATATACACTTTATTGGTGAGAATTTTTCTCTTTTTTTTTTTTCCACAGGATAAAATCGCCGGATCCCCACCCGCGCGGCAGGTGGGGTATGTGGGAGTTGAACCTCACTAAAAACTCCTGCCGCTCACAACCGGCGCCCTACCTCGGACCGGGCCAGAGCCCAGTCGGGGCTATTGAAACGGCGGGACAGGGTTGACGCAGAGCACATTACATTAATCCCACCGTCCCACGGACACCGGACCGGTGGCCGCCAGCGACACGAACACCGGTTCCCTCGTTCAGCGGGCTGAGAGCCCGCTTTGATGGCGCCGCGTTACACCTTCCCCCAGAGCGGTCGGGGGAACGCGGTCTACCATCACCCGGCTTCCTATTGCGGGTGAGCGTGCAAAGCACGCCACCCCACGTCTGGGTCTCTCCCCGCACAAAACGGGTGGGACCCCTAGCTCTTAGGGGGCCAGGTCACGGATACGACCCCGGTCCCGACCCCCTGCTCGGCGGCGGCGGGTTTCTGCGTAGTGAGGAGAGCTTTCCCTCACTCGCCCCGCCGCCTCCTTCTGCGAGATGGTGCACTCGCAGAAGTCGAGCATAGCCTTCCATGACTCATCGCTGCCAAGCATCGACGCCACGACGCCAGGCAGCGACAAGTCAGGTCCTATCTTTGCGACCAGGACACGGCGCTGCACCTCCCAAGCGGGGCAGACAGCGAGCGTATACTCCGCCGTGTCCAGGTCGTGTCCACAATGGTACACCTCGTCGTCGGCTCAGCCCCTATCCGGCGCAGGTACTTCCCGAAGCATCCGTGCCCGGTCAGCACCTGCACCAGACGAAAGGTGAGACGTCCTTCGCCACGATTCACCCAGTCATCAAAGACCGGGTAAACCGCCTCGACGGTCCGTAGCCCCCACGTGGGGTTGGCCAATTGCCTCGAGAGAATTTTTCTCTTACCTAATCTTTGGTACCTTAAGAGGCTATACAAACGTACAGTAGGTGAGCTCTGATGGCTCAACTTGACAGATCTTGTTAAGACTAGCCCTGTAAAGAACAATGCTTCACTGAATCTACCAAAGGATCGGAATCAAGATCCACTGAGGAGATCTGGTGAGAAACTCAGTAGGCCGTGCCTCATTGTTAGGTTGCACGTCGACAGCATTCGACGAGTTCGACGAGAACGGTGCTTGGAGTACCTAATAGGACTGGGAGTGGATGGAGAGGATCCCTTAGGGAGGGGTAGGTAATACAGAAAAATACAGTTCTAATACCCATACCGACGGATAATGATTAGGTACAGTCGGTGACCACCATGACAATTATTATCGCCTTGTATTGCTGCAAATGTACAGAGCTTACAGCTTACCTTGTAATTAATGGTTACTAAAATCTATAGACATCACAAAATGCTAACCGTTGGACATGCTGGTATTAAATTCGGAGAATGCTGAATGCCCTAATAATATAGCATAATACGAAACTCCCATTGTATAGATTATTTCAAATACAATCAAAGACACCCATGATAAGCTTCCAAGCCGATCATTCACAGGGATAAAATATTAAAATTGACATTCCTCTCAAATTCCCTCCCTAAAGACACCCTCTCAAACAACACGTCCCTTATTACATTTACCTTAATATAACTCTGTTCACCCTGAAATTATTCAATTTACCCCCTTATTATTCGATTCGTTTTCACCTACCAATCTCTGTAGGGGATGCGACGGATTTTAATTCCGTTTTCAAATGAGATTATTATATTTGAATTATGATTCTATTAATTCAAAAACCACTTTCGCGATGAAACAATAACGTCATAAAATAAAAATC
The DNA here is from genome assembly GCF_030269925.1 of Bombyx mori. Taxonomy (NCBI): domain Eukaryota; kingdom Metazoa; phylum Arthropoda; class Insecta; order Lepidoptera; family Bombycidae; genus Bombyx; species Bombyx mori. Next base: position 16,519,827 of record NC_085111.1, read on the forward strand.
AAATCCGAAAATTTTCATTTTTTCGTAAATACTGGTAGTAGTAGTATCATGCGAGCTTGATTTATTTATTTATTTATTCATATGCGGATATCTTAAGGTAGCAGCTCCACCTCTCAATGGATGACATCTAGTAATCCCATACATATGACAACATGAGGTGAACATCTTGTATAGCTTATAATGTTTGTCCGAATCTTCAAGCGGAAATGCGCCGCGGCAGAAATAGGTAGAATTATAGTTAACGTTTGTCCGAATCTTCAAATGGAAAAGATTTATTCCGCCACGGTAGAAATAGGTAGAATTATAGTACCTACCATGCAAACTTAAAATAAACCCTATCGCCAGTATACAAGTCTTGTTTTTGATAACATCATCGTCACTATGCTGGTCACGTAAAGAGCTATGAAGTGATTAGAAATGACCAAAATCTAGAGCAGGTGAAAAATATTCAACATAGAAAAGATCTTGATTCAGAGATTATACAGATTTCACTAACGCAAGAGCGTGTTGTGAATTTGTGCGAATTGGTCCGGTTTGGCTTATTTCAGCAAACCAATTTATACCATAATTTCAATGCAACTGAGACTTTATTGGTTTATTTCAGGTAATGATACAATTTACGTTATGATATTACATAAAAGTCACATGAGAAAACTAATAAAGTGTGTTTTTTTTTTTATAATAATAAAATGGAAATCATAGAAACAGAAACGAATGAATGAAACGAAACATAAAAAGAAGAAACAGACATAGTCCATACCATAACTCATACCAAAGCCTAACGCAGAATAATGAGAGATTGCATGCTGTACTGACAGTAGACACGAGGTCGTCTACTTATCTTTATTAGCAGAGTAAAGGCTGGTGGTAAAAGGTGGTTAAAGCCGTGAGCTCTGAAGTCCCATATGATGCAAATACCTGGAGCTCATCGATACCTCCCATTGAATGAGGGCCTCACTAATATTACAGAAACTAAAAAAACAGTCACATAAAACTTAAAAGTCGCATTATACGATTGATGCAAAATTTCTCAAGACTTCATAATTATTTTAATAAACTGTATAATCTTAGAACTTTCTTGAAGATTTAAACCGATAATTCAATTTCGAATGCCTGTTTCTCTTTCCTCGAATCCGATTTATAAAGAATGAACAGTGGAGAGGATTATATTGTATTCTTCTTCCGCCGGCGCAGAAGTTATTAAGGCAATTACGGGACCGTACTAGGCTTCGTATTTCACATTAAAAAGTTGTATTAAAATTAAAAGTTTGTTGTGCTAAAAACTGTTATACGCCGGAATTTTTGTGTGCGGTTTTTATAGGGTACGAGAATTTGATAATGTTTTTCTGGTTCATTTCATTCCATTATATCTGAATTTTGATTTTGCTGCAGAAGCAATGAAGCCTGACTGACGTTCTCGATATAAATTATTTAGTATTGTATTTTTTACTACCATTTTATTGTTATTTTTGACATTTGGATTACTTGACTCTGATGATAATAAAAAAGGATAAAATGTCGCAACCAACACGTGATATGGGAGACCCACTGAGTTTCTCGCCGGATCTACTCAGTGGGTCGCGTTCCCGATCCGGTGGTAGATTCTGCGAAGCACTGCTCTTGCTAGGACCAGTGTTAGCAACACCCCCGGTTTGAGCCTCGTGAGCTGTTGATTCATTAGGCATTATAATTTGACTGAGTAAACTAATTTGTTTTGTTTTTTTTTTTTTTATTGCTTAGATGGATGGACGAGCTCACAGCCCACCTGGTGTTAAGTGGTTACTGGAGCCCATAGACATCTACAACGTAAATGCGCCACCCACCTCAAGATATAAGTTCTAAGGTCTCAGTATAGTTACAACGGCTACCCCACCCTTCGAACCGAAACGCATTACTGCTTCACGGCGGAAATAGGCGGGGTAGTGGTACCTACCCGTGCGGACTCACAAGAGGTCCTACCAGTGAGAACGACATTACCCAACGACGTCCGTTATAAGAAGACTAAGCATTATAAGCCTGCTTTGCTGTCTCTATATCGACGCTTGAAAGGCAAACGTGACTAAGCGACAATAACTGCTTTGTACATAAATGATAGGCAATAACCACATTCGATGCGCAAAAAATATATATTTCTAGGTCTATTAAAATCATTTCAATCCAATACAGCTAGGTTTGTTAAAATAGTATTTTTTTCAGGTATTTCAACTTTAAATTAGTCTACTGTAAAGTTCACGAATTGTCGCTTAGTCACGTTTGCCTTTCAAGCGTCGATATATATATATATATTTAGGTAAAATTAGTTTTAATTATATCTAGGACTCGTGATATTCGAAGAAAATACTTTCTAAATTATAAAATTTTCTTGATTCCTTAATACTTTACTCAACATTATTAGATCATACTTCTAATAAACATTATTTAATTTCAGCAACGCAACCGAACTGTGTAATACTAATAGTGGGGTTAGGGTAAAAAATACAATTACCTGATGAAGTAAAAATAAATTACCGCCACCCTCAAATTTCAATCGCATTTTCGGATAATTTTGGTAGACGTCTAACAGAAGCTACTAAGCTAGTGTAATTTCAGCTCATCCTTGCTTTCCAAGAAAATGATTGAAGAAAAAAGTAATAATAGCCTTAACCTTTCAGTCGCGAAGCAATTATTATGCGATTTATTCGTTTGTATTACGATTGAATTGAAATAAACTTCCCGGCTTTTTTCTTGGTGAAAATCATCAAATTACGTAATTGATTAGGTTTATTCGGAGCTCTTTTCGATTTGCCAATGAGACGTCCGGGGGTGAACGTAGGCAATGAACACAAGGTAAAATTGAGTACGATTTAAAAAAATGTTGAAGTGAGTAATGTAAGAAAATTGCACGATTGAATTTTATTTCGTTAATATTTGAAAATGTTTTTTTTTTTATGAATGAGAGTTTACTGGTGGCCCTGAGGCCTTTCCAGTTTCACAGGTTGGCGAGCAAGGGCTCAGCCGGATGGGGAGGGATTTGCTAACAGCTACCCGAACGCCTCCAAGGGAGACCTAACAACTACTAAGAGTAGCTTAAAATATTGTTAAAACACCTACAAAAACATTGTTCCTTCTTAGTACTGTACCTCTTTTATTTAAGTTAATATAGTGAAAATACAATTAGTAGAAACATACTAAACACATTCAAGCTGAAATTGAATTAAATTAAATTTTGAATCAATTTTACTGAGTTTATCCCTAAGTAAAGGTTTGGGTTAACAATTCGACTCTAGCAGTTGAAGCTTCACCTTTATCAAGCTCATAAAAGTTTAAGGGTCAGCCCCGCTTTGATACGTCCTCTGGTAGCTATTTGTGTTCTTTAATAGTTTTCCTCGGAGGTTCTCCGAAAAGCTTTTTATCCATTTGACAGAGCAGAAAATGAGATTAGGAACTTAAATCAAGGTAACGATTGTGTTCTGTAATTAGAAAATGTTTGTATAATAAAAAAGCAATAGTGGTATCTTATTTTCTCTTTGCTTCCGCAGTAATGCGTTGAAGTAATGGCTTGAAGGGTAGGGCAGCCGTTGTACTGTAAAAACTGAGCCCTTAAAACGCATGTCTGGGGGTGTGTGACCGCATTTACCTCGTAGATTTCTATGGGCTCCGGTGACCACTTAACACCAGGTGGGTTGTGAAATGTGTGCGCATCCACCCAAGCAATTGAAAAATTGAAAAAAGCAATGGAAGCAATTGAAAAAAGTTAAGCACACGATGGACTGCCCACTCTTTCTAAAACGCAGACTTCAGAAAGTTTAGATACCTCCTCAACAGCTTTTGTACAGATTTGTATGTCGCATCGATTTCTAACTTGTCTATGCAGATAGATGTATTCACGTCGTCACGAACGGTAACTATATTTAATTAACCCAGGCAAAGTTATGGCAGAGTGATTAAAATTTATTGTCACAATACTATTTGTCACGTTTCAAATAGAGAGAGAGAGAGAGAGAGAGAGAGAGAGAGAGAGAGAAAATACACTTTATTGCACACCAAAACACAATTTACATTCAAAAACAATTAAAAAAAAACAGATACATTTGTACAATAGGCGGTCTTATCGTTATAAGCGAAAATTGAAATTCTGGAAAATATAAAAAAATATAGCAGGTATGTTGCGGTGTACTATAGATAATACATTATTATAGAAAATATATACATACAATAAACAAAATATATACCGTTTACATATAATATGAAATATATACCAAAATTTATATACCAATTATATACCAATATACATACTTACATACAATACATACATACATACATACTTACATACAAAAATACTTTACAGTTTCTGTGATCACGCAAAACTAAAACGTTATTCGACGTTGACATTTGAATTTTGTGTGAAATACATAGATAGGTTTCATACTTCAGTGGTGAAATACCGTCCTTTTTTTTTTAAATAAAAGATATTTTTAGACCTTTAGTACGTTTCGTTTCACACGGTACGAATAGTATTTTTAGGACTGGCAATTTCTTTGAGTTGAATTTACGTCTCCACAATAAATAAGGAAAACTGTAATGTATCTGTAAGGTCGGAAATCAATGTAATGACAACGGAAAACGCGACATAAAGCGTAGAAGTTTTGTGCTGGTTTTTTTTCTAGTTGCTTTTACTAAAAGTTTTTTACTGGTGAAAGGAAGTGTTGTGAGTCCGCATGGGTAGATACCACCACTCTGCCTATTTCTGCCGTGAAGCAGTAATACGTTTGCTTTGAAGGGTGGGGCAGCCGCTGTAACTGTACTGAGACCTTAGAACTCATATCTCAAGGTAAAAAAAAATGTGTGGTGTCGTGGAACACCGGATAGAAACGAAGTTCCTTATTATAAAAATATTAATTTTAAGTTCTATTCGAGGCATAAAGAAAATATATACATACATACATGTTTTATTATGATTTTTTTATTGATAAAAAAAAACTACTTTACAAAGTTATCAACTTTATTTTAAAAAATATATAATAAAAAAATATGTTATTTTTTGTAAGTTATTACAAAGTTAAGTCGTACACTGTGTGCATTATTAATAAAAATCTTACGTTACGGACGTTTTTTCCCGGTTAGGGTACCCCTCCGCATCGTGCCATTAGGAACTTCGTTCCAAAAAGAAATAAATTTTAATTAAGATTCAAATTTGTTCACAGGCAATTCCTCGACAATGGAACGTTGGTTTTCCTGCCGTTCGCAGCAGTGAACTACAGGCAGGACGTGCACGCGACGGTGTACAGGTGCAGGGCTCACAACACGCACGGCACGATCATTTCACGGGATATGAGGACACAGGCTGGTGAGTACTTATGACTATAACAAAAACTGTTAACTTTTCTCAACGTTTTTCAACTTTTTAACGTTTCTCATTTCTCCTGTAGATGGCAGTAACATATTAACAATCCTATATTTTATTTTTAACTAGCGACTCGCCCTCGCTTCGCTTCGGAAACTGTAATTTATTATTGATTTCTCCACTATTTAATCGATATTATTATACATATAAACCTTCCTCTTCAATCATTCTATCTATTAAAAAAACCGCATTAAAATCCGTTGCGTAGTTTTAAAGATTTAAGCATACATAGGGACAGACAGATATAGGGACAGAGAAAGCGACTTTGTTTTATACTATGTAGCGATTAAGGATTTTGTAAATTTTCAGAAACCACAAATTGATAAAATTTTATTAATTTGTCTATAAACAAATAAATACTGGTATGGTTTATTAATTTTTTATTTTCTGTGTTTAGTTAAACAATAATTAGTTGCCTTAACTTTGACAACATATAAGTTTAGGGGCATCCGCTACGAGATGTCGCTAGTTTCGATACAATTTTTTTTTTCTTAAAGTATCGCAGTCTCAGGGCCCTGCCCTAGTGGACGTATCGTTGAGGGCGCATTTCGACCCACCGCCGCTTTGAAGGTTCATAATTTTACGTTGATAGAAATGATTTTGTCTCTGTTAAAAAATGTCTCGCATTGTAGCCAATTTAGTTTTCTTTCATTACTTAGACGTGTGAACAATCTACCACCCGCTTTGAAACGTGAATTTTAAGTTTCAGTTCTATAGTACAAGAGCTGCCGGAACTGAACTGAATATTATGAATATTTTAGATATTAGCATCAACGCCATGGCCTGAACACTGCCTGCCTTGAGACTTTAGTTCGAAGTCTTATTTGAACTGGAATCCATCTCCGTTCTTGATACTCCTACAGACTATGGCTCACATATCTTACAACCTGAATTAAAAATTTAATTAGGGCAAGAACCGGAGAAATTAGGCTGGAAAATATGATATCATATTTCCACTGAAGCGTGAACCGGGGAGTAGCCGATTCATTGCGCACCCTAAAAGCGTAAAATTTTATTTTACTTACTATTGAATTTTCCGTCTTACATTGTATCCTGACCGTCACACATTTACTGAAAGATACAATAATTAACAACACTCTTCAGTGCTACGTTGTAGTCGATTTTCGTAGGTAGGCTACGTCGTAGATGATATTCGTAGCTCCGTAGCTTCTCTTACCGGATTCAGTAATTGCATTTTCCGCAGTTAATTTGCTAATATTTACTCCATTCTCACGTTCTAAGGCGTTTGTTTCTTGGGTAATATTACTTTTACGATTACTGGGAACTTTATCCCCTGCCTTGTCCGTTTTATGAAAAAGCCATTTTGTTATTGATATTCTTAAAATACCGTGCGATATGGTACAGGTTTTGATCTAAAAGTAATCCGAGCCTAAAATATATGTTTGAATTATATTTAAAATGTCTGCCCCTTTACAGAAATAATAATTCACTAGACAACGAGCAATAATTGAAAAGTTTTAAGCTAATGTATATATTTGAATAAAGCTAACGTAATTTCTAGACAAAATGTCAAACATATTTAATTGAAGAGACTGAAAATTATAGGTTATTTTTCAATAAAAATCATATTTCTCTAATCAACTATTTATTTCTTCGAAACGGTTTTTCAATCATAGATAGTAAAAAAAGTGGTTAATGTCGTTAGATTTAAAATGATAAGACATGATCAATAGAATTTAAATCTATATGAATCAAATTTTCAGCAGCATCATGCAGGCGGGTACCAATTTTTCTAATGAAAAACATACTTAACAAATGTTCATGATCGGCTTCCACGGTGAAGGAATAACATCGTGTAATAAAAATGAAACCCGCAAAATTTTAATTTGCGTAATTACTGGTGGTAGGACGTCATGTAAGTCCGCACGGGTAGGTACCACCACCCTGCCTATTTCTGCCGTGAAGCAGTAATGCGTTTCGGTTTGAAGGGTGGGACAGCCGTTTTAACTATACCGAGACCTTAGAACTTATATCTCAAGGTGGGTGGCGCATTTGCGTTGTAAATGTCTATGGACTCCAGTAACCACTTAACACCAGGTGGGCTGTGAGCAAGCCCACCCACATAAGCAATAAAAAAAATTTTATTGACGAACTATCTCAGACTTAAGTAGTTCTTTAAATCTTCGGCTTCAAAAAACATTATATTTGCCTTTAATAAGAAATTTGTGATATAACCATCGAGACCCACCTAGTTACTCTTAATCTCTTCCAGCGTAAAATTGATCTTGACACGAGAAAAGATTCTAAAAGTATCATTCGTCGGCAGTCCTTAACAATCTCGAATCACATTTATATACTAAGTTAAACCGACGTTTCTTGCTCATTGAGATAAAAACTTTTTTTTATCTGTCCGCTCTTCACGCTTCGTTAGGCAATTGAATACGCGAGAGGAAATGCAGCTAACTGATATCGAGGAATAGTTTTGATGCTTCCATTCAAGTTCGTTACGTATTCAAAAGTTCTTTCATTTGAAATTATAAGTATCTTGCATAGGAATGTTCTCGAAGGATGTGATGGTTTGAAAAGTATCGCTGTCGTTTTAATATTCACTCTAAAATATTTTCCTTTATTTGACTTTGCATGGTGGTAGGACCTCTTGTGAGTCCGCGGGTAGGTACCACCGCCCTGCCTATTTCTGCCGTGAAGCAGTAATGCGTTTCGGTTTGAAGAGTGGGGCAGCCGTTGTAACTATACTGAGATCTTAGAACTTATATCTCAAGGTGGGTGGCGCATTTACGTTGTAGATGTCCATGGGCTCCAGTAACCACTTAACACCATGTGGGCTGTGAGCTCTTCCACCTACCTAAGCTAAAAAAAAAAACTTTGTGTTTTAGTCCAGGAATAAAATATACACCTACTTTCAAACCTCTTTATTCAGTCCTTTATTGTGTAGCGTGTGATGTGATGTGTACTATGTAAAAGCTTGTAATGTCGGCTTCTTCGAACCACCAGCCACTGCTTCCATAACATCATCATTACTTATCTTATGACCTCCGCACGGTGGCCGGCAAGAAGTGGATGAGGAGAGCCGCAGACCGGGCTCCGTGGTGTGGATTGGGAGAGGCCTATGTCCAGCAGTGGACGACTGTGGGCTGTTAATGATGATGATGATGACTTATCTTTTCCACCCTTTCCCCTAGTATATTTTAAGCCATATACCACCAGGCCTTTTTATGCTGCGAATATATTTTCTGACCCGTAAGCTCATTCGCACGTCGAGAGCAATAAAAATTAATCGAAAAACGAAAGGTAAGATGACCTTTAATCCACTGGCATATTACAAGTGAGGCCGTGACATCCCTATCGCAGTAAAGGACTAAAACATGTAAAATCTAGGGGTGTCGTGATTTAAGTATATTTTCTATTTTATATAATGAATCATAGAAGTCGGTAAGTCATCCTATTAAGGCAACACAAAAACATTTATTTGCGGCTCTCGCAGAATTTCTCGTCATATTTCAACCACATATATAACGTATTTCTTAATTTGTTCCATAAACGCACCATTTCGGCCACTTTCGTAACTAAATTACACCTGTTTATCGTTCAGTATGACAGTTACCGTCCACTCGGGACCTATTTGTTTGACGCGAGACTTTTAGAATGTAACGTAGAAGTGTAGGGGAATTTTATTTGTTTGTTTGGATGTTCCGTATTATCTAAATATTTAGCGTTTAACACATTTATAATCATTAAAATGATATGCTATTTAACTTTTCCTGATTATTAAAATATACGTTTTTTTTGTGAACACATGAATTTATTCATCACCCACTTTACAATATGAGATTTCATTTTTTATGTTTTTTATTTTTTTATTTTTGTGTTGCCCTAGTACGCAGACGAGCGTGCGGCCCACCATCGCCAATGGACCTCAGCAATGCCAGGGGCAGAGCCAAGCCGCTGCTTACCTATTTTATTTCTATCTATCTTAATAGAATTGTTTAAGGATTGTCCCATTTTAAACCGGAACGCATTACACAAAAATACTTATATATTATTGATTGACTGACTCGATGGTGCAGTAGTTAGCGGCCCTGACTATTGCGCCGAGGGTCGTGGGTTCGATTCCCACATCAGGCAAACATTCGTGTGATGAACAGGTCTGTTTGCTCTTTGTCTGGGTGTTTATTATCTATGTATATATTAAAACATATATAAGTATGTTTATCAGTTTCCAGTAAACACAGCACCGGGGATCCTAAATTGGGGCCGGATGATCATGCGTGATTTGTTCCCAGTTATTGAATGATAAATAAATGAAATGAAAATTTGCCACGTACCATCCGTCTATGGAATGAGCTCCCCTCCACGGTGTTTCCCGAGCGCTATGACATGTCCTTTTTCAAACGAGGCTTGTGGAGAGTATTAAGCGGTAGGCAGCGGCTTGGCTCTGCCCCTGGCATTGCTGAAGTCCATGGGCGACGGTAACCACTCACCATCAGGTGGGCCGTATGCTCGTCTGCCTACAAGGGCAATAAAAAAAAATGAAAGAAAAGTGACAAAACACTTATTGGATAATTCAAAGCTAAACAAAAATACAGTTCATTTTGTTTAGTCACGGTCTTTTTTTAATTAGTCAATATTTAATTTCGTTCACTGCAAACGTAAAAGTCTGTAAAAGTGCGGATAATGAGTCGAAATTCATTCGTTTTCAGCTTTATTTATTCACAAACGTGCTGCTTCTCGCTAACATTTAGCTATTTATAAGGAAGGCTATTCGTGAAAAAGAAACAGGAATATACACAAAATGTCTTCCTTTTTTATTGCTCAGCTGGACGGACGAGCTCACAGACCACTTGATGCCAAGTGGCTACTGGAGCCCATAGACATCTACATGTAAATGCGCCACCCATCTTGAGATATAAGTTCTAAGGTCTCAGTATAGTTACAACGGCTGCCCCACCCTTCAAACCGAAACGCATTACTGCTTCACCGCAGAAATAGCGGGACGGTGGTACCCACCCGTGCGGACTCACAAGAGGCCCTACTACTAGTAATTACGCAATATATAATTTTGCGGGTTTGATTTTTACTACACGATGTTATACCTTCACCGTGGAAGTCAATCGTGAACATTTGTTGAGTACGTGTTTCATTTTAAAAAATTGGTACTCGCCTGGGATTCGAACACCGGTGCATCGCTCAACACGAATGCACCGGACTTCTTATCCTTTAGGCCACGATGACTTCGTAAATAACATAATGTGCATTGTAAAATAAGTAGCCTATTGGCAATATTTAAATATTTAATTTCATCACGGGCTGGCTTGCCAACGTAACCTAATCCTAGCATAGCTTCACCTTACACTGTATATATTTAATTTAAGAAAAGGCTCGAACATCTTCAAGAATAAAGTAGTGTCTGAGCTCGTGGAAGACGCACAAAGGCTGTCAAGTGCTCTTCAAGTTGGGCACGTGGTCCCTAGAGCCGGGAGTTCTGTTACCGACGCCTCAAGTTTGCCCAAACAAATAGCTGTCTTGAGATTATTTTGTTTTCAGTCCCCAAAGGCACATCGATATTTCAAAGAATACAGTCCTTGAAAGAAAAAAAGAAGAAAAAAACGCTCAATTCGTTTAACCTTTGTAGCTGACTAATAGAATAATTCTTGTATTGAAGAGAGTTTTTTATTGAACAATCAACTGAGTAAATTTGAATACATTAAATCACAGAACACATTAAATAACACATTAATATTTTTACTTACTTACTAGCGACCCGCCCTCGCTTTGCTTCGGAAACATTAAAACACACATGAAACCAAAAAAATAAAAATAAAAAAAAAGAAAAAAAAAGTAGCCTATGTTCATCAGGGACAATGTCGGCTTCTAATGGAAAAAGAATTTTTCAAATCGGTCCAGTAGTTTCGGAGCCTATTCGAAACAAACAAACAAACAAATCTTTCCTCTTTATAATATTAGTATAGATTATAGTGATTATCTCTAAAGAAATTAGTAATAAATCCTATATATTTATTTAGCACTTAGCTTTTATCTATTAATCTCGCGAGTCTACGCTCAGGACAAATAATAAGTCAGCTTGTGGAAATTATGTTATATTTTATTTTTGATCCGACAATAACACATAATTTAATAAAAATTTTGAAATATGTAAATAAGGCGCCAAAGTCGTCTTTTTTTTAAAGGGATTTTTGACCTGGTAACTAAGACCTTTAAGTCATGTCTTATTTTAATTTATATTCTTATTTTTATGAAAAGTGATAATATAAAGTGAAATTAAATGAAATGAAGATAATTAATTTCAGACATTAATCAACTGGGATGAAATTAAATGAAATGAGATGATACGGGATGAAAAATAATCTCAGTAAAATGGTGGTCATTTACTGAGACTTTTTCAATTGGCCTTTTGGAGGATCCCGAGAAATTACGTCCGGGGCTTTGTTTCATTTTCCCACATTTGTGCACTTTCACAAATATTAAACAGTTAATAAACAACCGTTATTATACATTTAAGCCTGAAGAAACACTAAACAGACAAAATAAAACAAATCATACAACTTCACTCCTCGCGTTCCCGCCAAAAAGTCAGTGAGTGAAAAATGCACAGATAATATGAAAAATTAGCATATCTTTTCTGTGTATAATTGTCTTGATGATAGCGTATTAGAAAAAGTTTTTGTACAATTATAATCTTAGCTTTAGTATTACTTCAGTATTTTTTTATTTAATTCAAAACTATTTTTACGGCTCAATCTCTTGTTTTTCACTGTCATTCCATTATTTTCGACGCAACCGAAGAAAACGCTAAAGCAAATTAATAAAGACATTACACAGACTAAGCGCACGAAAACAAAAACGGAACAACATTATTTATTTATTAAATTGTACGAAGAGCGACAAATTAGCATAATAAACACACAGGGGTAGTATTGAGCTCTTCACAAATAACATTAGATCACACTCAAATTGATTTACAATTCAATAACGATTGATTTATGTTGTTTTCCACCCATTTATCTTGTGATTAATATTCTTTTTTTTTATTGCTTAGGTGAGTGGACGAGCTCACAGCCCACCTGGTGTTAAGTGGTTACTGGAGCCCATAGACATTCACAACGTAAATACGCCACCCACCTTGAGATACAAGTTCTAAGGTCTCAAGTATAGTTACAACGGCTGCCCCACCCTTCAAACCGAAACGCATTACTGCTTCAGGGCAGAAATAGGCAGGGTGGTGGTACCCACCCGCGCGGACTCACAAGAGGTCCTACCACCAGTGATTACGCAAATTATAGTTTTGCGGGTTTGATTTTTATTACACGATGTTATTCTTTCACCGCGATAGTCAATCGTGAACATTAGTTGAGTACGTATTTCATTAGAAAAATTGGTACCCGCCTGAGATTCGAATACCGGTGCATCGCTCAACACGAATGCACTGGACTTCTTATTCGTTAGGCCACGACGACTACAAAACTTTATATACATATATACTTTATATAAATTATTTTTTCTACTTTCAATGTGTGCACAATAAATTTGCTTTATAGCTGTTTACAGACTCATACTTTTTTAATCAAAGATTTCACTGTAACCTTGATTAACGAATTGTAAGTGAGTTTATTCTCAATCAGTTTTACGAAAATTTTAAGTAAATACCGTAAACTATTAGAAATGTAGGAAATTACTGTAAATTGAAAATGATAAACGCACGATTACACGTCGTAAAAGTATGTCCTTATATTATGTATCTGTTAAATACGAGGGATACGCGAGTGAAACACTTGCCTGCTATTAACACACTGTCCTATATTTGTTGAAATACCCCGGATGCGTAGGCACACGCAGGGACGTCTTAAACTAAGATGGGGCCCTTGGGCACACAAGAATTTGAGGCCCTTTTGGAAAGTAAAAAAAGCGAATTATAATAACATTTTTTTACTGAGTATGAGACCATTTATTATAGGTAATCAAATACAGTATGATATAATATGTCATTAATGATATTAGAATGCTGCTGGTTTTTTGGTTATGATTTCGATAACGGTTTCTTTCGGGATTTCTGTTGAGCAAAATCTTCTATTATAGGCATAGTATATGCCTTGTAAATACCTTCTGATTACTGATTTGTGAAAAAAGTGTAATGTGTAAAGACGGTATTGGGCACACGCACACATACTTAACAGTATCTATAAGTAGGGTAGATTTTTCTATCCATTAACAGATCTTTTGCCATATAAATAAGTATTTCTCCACAATTTAATTCTCAATCCATCTCAAATTACCAAAAGACCGATGTATGTTAGTCCGAGTTTCGGAATTTAAACATTTTAAATGTTAATTGATTGTAACGTTTTAAATCCTTTGTTATTTTTAAAGTCGTCGTATCCCTAAATGATAAAGCGCTTGATGTCGGTGAAACAAGTAATGCGACTATATCGGTCTTGAAATCCCACAAAATGATACAATTCTTTTATTTATTTATTTTTATTGCTTAGATGGATGAACGAGCTCATAGCTCACCTGGTGTTAAGTGGTTACTGAAGCCCATAGACATCTACGATATCAATGCGCCACCCACCTTGAGATATAAGTTTTAAGGTTTCAGTAATGTTACAACGGCTGCCCCGCCCTTCAAACCGAAACGCATTACTGCTTCACGGCAGAAATAGGCATGGTGGTGGTACCTACCCGTGCGGACTCACATGAGGTCCTACCACCAGTAAGGAAGATTTCTTAGTAAGAAGATGTTTCTGACACACGTTCGCAAATTTTCCAAACTTTACTGACTTATTTTGTGACATATAATACTATACCTTCTTCGTGAGGCTGTTCGTAAGCGTATTTCAAGATTTATTACTTAAAAAAGCTTTGAATTAAGAACACATTCGTGTTAAAACTAAAAATTTAAAAATGTATGGCGGCGATTTTAAATCCGGGTTGAATAACGACGGAATCCGATCGCATTGGTTCCGCCAATATCTCAATCTGGACAACCTTATTTGTCTAACTGCAGTAGCATTTACCGATTCGATTTATTAGCCGGTTTTGTATTAATTTGTCCGGTTTATTTTTGAACACAATTGTATGCAAATGTTAGTATTGAATATTAAAACTAAGCGTATAATAAAAAACTTTTTTCTCTGCATATTACAGGCAGAAATACATTGTCTGTGCCATATAAAATATTTCAATATGAATAGCCATCTATTATTATACATACACATAGGGCTTGTTTCAAAAGCTCTCGAAGCCAAACAGTTAATAATATACTTTACCCAACCATAAATATTTTACATTTGCAAATCTAAGTTGTATTTTAATATTTAGGGAATACACAACCTATCTATACATATAAATGAAATTGGAGTATCTGTTTGTAATATTGAAATAACCGCTTTTTACTACATGTCTATGAATATATATACGGTACATACACCAAAATAACATTTTTACAATTTTTTTTTGTCTGTCTGTCTGTCTGTTTGTTCCGATTAATCTCTGGACCGGCTGGACCGATTTTGACGGGACTTTCACTGATAGGTAGTTGATGATATAAGGAGTAACTTAGGCTACTTTTTTAGACTAGCTTCGCCCCGCGGCGTCACCCTCGGTGTGACAATAATCGCGGGACTCATCAATAATAAATTACAGTTTCCTAAGCGAAGAGAGGCGGGTCGCTAGTCTTGGAGTGCCGTCTTATTATCAGGATGGGTACCGGCGACGGCGAGCTTTTGGCGCGCACTGTGCGGTACCGTGGGTTTCGTGGAGTCGGAGTGGTGGGGCTCGATGGGGTTTAGTTGGTAGTCGGTTTTGCGGGGTAGCTTTTGCGTGGCTGACGCAGTGCAGTGCTTCGCGTGCCTTTCTCAAGGCGAAGTCTCCCGGCAGAAATTGGGAAAAGAGGAGGACCCCTGTCTTCTTCTTCTCCCTGTTCTTCTCTGGAGGCGCCAGAGTCCGACATAGTCCGGTCTTTTACCCCCCTCGATCGGGTATCCGTAAAAGGATTCCCCAGCGTTAAAAAAAAAGGGTCGCTAGTCTTAAATAAAAATCCTCAATGAATGCAGATGTGAGTGAAAAACCAGGGATTTTGTTAATTTTTATGATACGTTCATTTAATTTGCGCCATAAAAAATATGAAAAGGTAGCTTTGAGCACATTGAAGTTATTTGTTTTCCTTGTACGTAGATAGCTCAAGCTCAGGCCCACCAGATATTAAGCAGTTAGCCAATGAATTCTGTCCAGGTGAAGGAATATTTTCGTTTTTTTTTTTTTTCATTAATTCAATATAAGATGCACTCTTACTTCAATAACACACCATTTATAATTTATATTACAAACATTCGCTTCCTTAAAAAGTTCTGAGGTAACCAAACATATTATTAAAAAAATACAGTCCAATTGAAAAGTTCCTTCTTTTTGAAGTCGGCTAAAAAAGGACACGGTCCGTACCGAGAGCTTGCTTTCAGAGCAAGTTGAAAATAAAATCTAATTGAACCAAATGTGAGTCTTTGACCTCCTGTCCGAAAGCACGTGTGTTGATTTACACAATTTGTAAATTCCTTACAGTAAAAACTAGCGACCCGCCCTCGCTTCGCTTCGGAAGCTGTAATTTATTATTGATTTCTCCAATATTTAATAGATGTTAATATACATATAAACCACCTTCCTCTTCAATCACTCTATCTATTAAAACCGCATCAAAATCCGTTGGGTAGTTTTAAAGATTTAAGCATACACAGGGACAGACAGATATAGGGACAGAGAAAGCGACTTTGTTTTATACTATGTAGTGATGCTAAGTGACGTCATCTTCAAATAGAATTTAAACATTAAATTCGATCCTGCGCCCTAAAAAAACATCCAGCCAAACGGTCCCAAATTATAATTTCAAAGATGTCTTACTTATACACCTTTTATATAGGTTTTTTTTTCTATTAAAGCTTCTGAGCAAATGATGTTAATTGAACCGTGTTAAAACGAAAAGAAATGGAATGAAGGTGACATCCATCAGTCGGAGTTAGTCATCGAATAATTGAAATATTATTAGAAGTACAAAGTTATTGTTTTGCAATACCGCCTTGAATTTTAATTGTGTGTCTGTACGTACACTGGCCGTGAAGTAGTAGTGCGCTTCGGTTTGAAGGGTGGGGCAGCCGTTGTAACTATACTTGAGACCTTAGAACTTATATCTCAAGGTGGGTGGCGCATTTACGTTGTAGATGTCTATGGGTTCCGGTAACCACCTAACACCAGGTGGGCTGTGAGTCGTCTACTCGTCTAGGCAATAAATAATAAAAAAAACATGCATTGAAAACTGATAATTACTAAATTTATTTTCTAGTTGATTTTTGGTTGTTTTCTCAGAACTACGATTAATCTTTAAATTAAATGTGAACAGAATAATCAGTGGTAGCTGACGACTTGGATCTACCTCTAGCATTGCTTTTTCTAGATTAATTGGATAAACAAGCTTCTAGTTCACATGTTATTAGTAATTCTCAGAACAGTTATGCGAGAATTAGATAGTGTTTTTAAAATAACTTTTCTTTTCAAATAAATACAAATAACATTATTGTTTCTTCATTAAAATTGTTGAAAACCATGGGTAGAACTGTGGTAAATAGTCGTTATCTTTTGAATTATAAAGGTTCTTTGGACTTCAAGGACAAAACAATCTACGAGGTAATGAGTGGACCGAATGCATTAATTAAAATAAAGTTGACACCACACCGACACAAGTAGAGTACATACCATTGCATTACATGAAATTATACAGAAATTTCTTACATTTTTAGGTTTATTCTTTTGTATTATGAATACATTAATGCATATTAAGCACAGACTGCTTGAAACGTGAGATTGAACTTCCATAATGTGTATTATTTCAATAATATGGTCTCCCCAAAAAGAATATAATTAATAACATTACATAACATGAGACAGAACAACGGATCGTTTATTTATTGTGAAATAATTATTCACTGAAATAAAAACAGAATGAGTAAAACCAAACAGAAATCCGCATACAACTAAAATTAAAAGTGACCGAATTAAGAATAATAAGTAAAAGGCGAAACACGAGCTGTTTGAAGTGTGTGAAGTAGGGCGTAGGATAATCGTTCAATTACATTAGAAGACTAAAACGCCCGAGTGCTCCATCAACACCGATCGGTTTCCTTTTTTTTTTTTCGTGCCGGGGCCGAACCTCCTTGGAGCTCCTCGCGCCTAGGGGGCCTGCAGTGTATGGTGGTGCGCGACTGCAAGACCGCGGGCCCGAGGAATTTAGGGCCCTACCGCACTAAACGACTTCCCTGCACTCTTACACCCGACGTCCGATCTCCATCCGTGGTCAGAATCCGGTCAGAGTAGAGGGGTTCCCGTGGTCAACACTACAACCAGACACGCGGCGCCACCCAGAGGACGCCCGAGCTACGGGTCGTCAAGGCGTAGCTCGACGATCAACGACACCGGTCTCCGCGGTACGGCAGCCCTACCAGGCCGTCCGGGCGATGCCGCTGGTGTTCCGGGATACCTCGTTGGGTCAGAACCAGCCTGCCGGGTCTCTTTCACAGTCTGTTCAGCGACGACAGCGACGACGGCAATGCGGACCGCATCGCAGGCCGCAGCCGCTGGCGTGTCGTCCCGTCCTCCTGGTGCCAACGCGCTGCCGCTCGGTTTCCTACTCCAACCTCTGAAGATAGGAGCGATTAATGTTAAAATTACAAAAACGTGGGACGACATAAAATGAACTGCTATAGTTGTTGCAAAGCATAAATAATTCACATAAATTAGTTATAGATAAGCAACTCAAGCACTCAACAAAAATGTTTACGGGCGTCGGCCACTAGATGGCTTCGCTTCGATTAGTTTCCCATTGTTCCCGTAGATGGTAGTAACATATATATTTTGATAAAATTTAATTGATAAAATTTAATATATTTGTCTATAAACAAATAAATACTTGTATGATTTATTGAAGTGAAAACTTCTTTAGAATCGTTGTGATTTCAAACCGGATGCAACGGAAAAAACGACAGGTAAGAGACACAAATACAAAAATGTGTAGGATGAAGCCAGCAAAGAATGAGACAGAAATATACATACTATTTAATACAGCGCCATCTGTGAGATTTTTTAATACTAACGTGTGTATGAAAGCTCTTGTAGTGAATTTTAATTTAGGATTATACGTGAAATTAAAATATCAATTCACAGAGGATGCTACCTTACAATTATTTACTAATGACAAAATTTTACATATACTTAAGACGTTTAGAATAATTGTATTTTAATTTTGGAAGGTTTCACTTCTACCACAAGCGAATTGCACACATGTAATTTTTTTTAATTTTTTTCTGTGTTTAGTTATACAGTAATTAAACTTTTAACAATGTATAGGTTTAGGGGCATCCGCTACAAGATGTCGCTAGTTTCCATACAAACAAATATTTGTCTTAAATTATCGCCATTTCAGGGCCCTGGTTGCAAAGTACGACTGCGCGCTGCCCTTAGTTGTGTGAGTGACCTATCTGTATACGCGTCAATGTAGGCGTGAGAGCACGTACGGTTAGCAAACAATATAATATATATTATGAATATGGTATATGGTATACTACGAATAAATTATGGAGAAGCAAACGTCGATTTTGACAACTAAGGTCTACAGCTGACCTTCGAACTCATGTATCTGAAAATAAATTTTATTATTGCTGGGGGTGGGACGTTTTGTAAGCCGACACGGGTAGGTGGCATCGCCCCGTCTATTGCTGCTACAAAGCAGTCTAGCTCAGAAGACGCTCTACCAGAATATAGTATTATACAATTGAGACTTCGAACCCCCGCCTCTACGTGGGTGCAGGCTTTCACTTTGTCAATGTCTAGGGGCTCCTAACACCTTAACATTAGATTAAAGCAATAAAAAACAGACCTTTCGAAGCGTCCCATTGATTACGAAACATAAACGCTTAAATAAGTTTCCAATTTCCTAATTCAATTAATTGCTCAACTTGATTCAAACAAAGCCTTCGGTGGAAGGTAGTTACAAAACCGGACCGGACCACGGGTCGTTACAGTTATACGAAACTTTGCTTTGTAATTAATTTTGGTTGAACGAGTGCATGCGAGGTCGTTTTTGGAGAGCTTTTACTTTTAATAGAGCTTTTAATTTTCTGATTAAGTTTCTTTAAGTTTTAATTTTAGGATATTAAAATAGCGTTGATCTCTTTTATGCTTTATACTGTACGTTAAATGAGGAGCACCCTGAGGAATTGCTTTTTAGTGCCTTCATAGATGGGCATACACTCTTCTGATGATACTCACGGTCGATCATGGACGACAACAGTCCCAGGGGCACAGCTCAAGATTACTTTCAAATGCAATAATGATGATATAACGCAATAATCATTTAGTTCTTTCCATCACACCATCAGCCAGTGGGGCAGAAAATATCTATTCTTCCTGAAATCGTTACAATCATACATCCCCATAGAGCATTTTTGTTACGAGCTTTTATTAAATTTCTGTAAAAAAAAGTTATTTACATTGAGCATTAACTAGTAGGTTAAATTAGTAAGTTACAGTGCTTGTAACCTTTTCATGGTTGAAAGAAATAAACTTAATTGAAACATTGCAAAGAGCTGATACCAAAGTTGGAGAAAAAAATTGTTTTAATTAAGAAATAAAAATAGCAATCTAGCTATCTGAAACGAAAGGTGTGACAGCGGCTACTCCAACGCAATTGGAACTTCAACCATTTTTCTTAAGGTAGATATTTCTATTTAGGGTGTGGTGTCTAATTTGACAATCTCTTACATGTGGAGCGAGGAATTGACTCTTCCTACTGTTTACCTATGATATAAATAAAAACTATCAATGTGACGAAAAATTTTTTTGTAATTTTTATAGTCTATTATTTTATGTATTTTAATCATCAATCTAAGAAAAACGACTCCAGATGAAATCAGAGTTCTGCGTTAGCTTTTATTCAATTAGACCTAATAAAACTAACCTAACTTTGTGAAGAATTTTACATGCGAAGTTTCCCAAATTCTTTTAAGCAAACCTTTTCTTGACAATCGTGAGCACAGCGAAAAGTAAAATGACCAAATCGGTTGATCCTTTCTCAATTAATGAAGATTTTAAAACGCAATAACAAATTAATTATTTAACAGATTGTTATTTAACAAATTCTTTCCACGGTTTTAATTTTAGTGAAAATATAGGTGAGCACCCTATATTTATTTGTTGTGTGCAACCATAATTTAAATATGATAAAACACTTAGTAGACAATAAGAAACTCCAACAAAACCATTCCAATAGACAAATTGAACTCTTCCCTTCTACGGCACAACGCACAAATTGGCGATACAGAATAATGACGTGGAACCTTTTCCAATAAATCTGTAAATCCTGACAGCACTCCGGTAATAGACCCTCGGAAATTCGATAACCATTTCAGGATTAGTTACTTAATCCTGACGATTATTGTGGAATATTATATTCAAATCCCCTAAAGGTAATTAAAATTTGATATAATATGACAGATCATAATGTGAGTATAAAAAAACTTTTCTACTGGTTGTAGGACCTCTTGTGAGTCCGCGCGGGTAGGTACCACCACCCTGCCTATTTCTGCCGTGAAGCAGTAATGCGTTTCGGTTTGAAGGGCAGGGCAGTCGTTGTAACTGTACTGAGAACTTATGTCTCAAGGTGGGTGGCGCATTTACGTTGTAGATGTATATGGGCTCCAGTAACCACTTAACACCAGGTGGCCTGTGAGCTCGTCCACCCATAAAAGTAATAAAAATAAATAAAAAGACTTCATTGTTTTATATTGTTTAACACGAATTTTAAAATTGTAACGTTAAAACATTAACCGGAATCCTTCTTGTGTAATTTTCTCATTGTTTTTCTTAGTTTTTATTGAAAAGACAATATTGTTGTGAAATACAATTGAAATAAATATAAAATACGATATTATTAGATTTATGTCTAATAATATGGTATTTACATCTTTTTACTTATACGAATAAGTAATATAAAAAAAAAGCTCAAAGTGTATTACGTCAAACATTTTCCTTTTGTAAAAGTTACCGATATTATTCAAATCCATAAATCAAATCACCCGCAATATATCGTATCGTATAATATAAAAAAGTTCTCATGTCACATTAATGTACAATTGAAAAGGCAAAATATGAATCACGAGGTTAAGCTTTATATTATAATCTTCTATATATATAAAAATGAATTGCTGTTCGTTAGTCTCGCTAAAACTCGAGAACGGCTGGACCGATTTGGCTAATTTTGGTCTTGAATTATTCGTGGAAGTTCAGGGAAGGTTTAAAAGGTGAAAAAATATAAAAAAGCTCGGAATTCTATAAAAACAAACAATTTTGTTTTTCCTTGGATGTGTCCCCTTGATGTGTCTTTTATTTATCGATTTAGGCACTACGAAGTCTGCCGGGTCAGTTAGTATTCAATAAAATCCATTATAGTTAATATCGAATAAAGATTTTATTATTTACTTTTTTTGCGCTGAGAGAAACGTTGTTTTAATGGAGTTGTTCTCTGGGTTTAAAGTTTTACAGATTTATCGATATTATTAAAGACACACTACGGTGCCATTGATACCAATTTAACTAAGAATATTTTACACGCAGTGGTGTGGCAAGATTGGCAAGTTCACGTGACGTCAACGTCAGCAGAGGCGGGAGGCCCGGCGCTCCTCACCTGCACCACTCCAGCCCCGATGAAGGATCACGCGTCGGTAGCCGCCTGGTACAGAGACGACGAAGTTCTGCCATCTTCAGATCACCTTTGTAAGTTTGTTGGCAATAAATTACACAGAGACTGGTGAGCCTATGTCTGCCATGAAGAAGGGTGGAGCAGTCGCTGTACTGTAAAAACTGAGATGTTGAAATTCATGTCTCAACAGTTTTTTATTTATTTATTTTTTATTGCATCGATGGGTGGACGAGCTCACAGCTCACCTGGTGTTAAGCGGTTACTGGAGCCCATAGAGATCTACGACGTAAATGCGCCACCCACCTTGAGATATAAGTTCTAAGGTCTCAAGTATAGTTCAAACGGCTGCCCCACCCTTCAAATCGAAACGTATTACTGTTTTACGGCAGAAATAGGGACGGCATTTACGTTGTAGATGTTTATGGGCTCTGGTAATTATTTGACACTAGATGGGCCGTGAACTTCTCCACCTATCTAAGTAATAACAAAAAAAGAGGTAAATATTTTACTGCTTGGGCGTATTAAGCCCGCCCGGACAGATATCACAATCCAGCCTGTTTCTGTCGCAAGAGTATAGTGAGACTGTTGCTATACAATACAACGAAACTCTAACCTTATATTTCAAGGCGGATGACACAAAGAACAGCTGCAAACAACGCTTATTTAAAATTTTAAACGAATGCTTAAGAAATTTCATTAATTTCAAATGATCCAACTAATAAGTCTTTTGTAGTATTTAAATAATAATAATAATAATTGCCCCTCATGATAACATACCGTCAACATAATTTTTCCTTACTACACGCTGCATTCACTTGGTTTAGGCCCGTGGATGTGGTTCAGACTAGCCAAAGTGCTAAGAAAAGATTACCGCTCCCAATAAAAATATATAATAATTTATTTATTTCTCTCTTAAAGGTATAGTACAAATACAAAATTAACCTTATAATTTATTTTGTAAGCCTTTGAAAGAGCTGATGTCTACTAGGTTCTAAAACCTGTATTAATGATCTCCAGGCTCCCTCCTTCTTAAGATAGATTAGGCTAGGTTAAGTCGTGAATATATTATGCTGCGGACAAGTGTTGAGACACCATTAGGTGTTTTCATCTATACTAATATTATAAAGCTGAATGTTTGTTTGTTTGGACGAGCTAATCTCAGAAACTACTGGTCCGATTTGAAAAATATATTTCAGTTTTAGCTAGCCCATTTATCGAAGAAGGCTATAGGCTATATAACATCACGCTAAGACCAATACAAACGGAGCACCAATAAATAATGTTTCAAAATCGGGGTTATTTTTACCTTTTGAGAGCTTTCGCTGCGTACGCTGCAGAAGCGGTTAAAGTTTCGCTAAAATAATGTATGACAGGATTGTTCCCCTTTAAAAGATCTAATAAAAAGCCCGCGACAGCATATGTCTATATGTTAAGGTTGGCTCACTATAACGTTTTTTTATGCTTACCAAATTTGTTCTAAAATAAAGCATTATTTGTGAACTATTCCACGCAGACGAAGTCGCGAGCAAAAGCTAGTAATTTAATAAAGTTATTAACATAAAGTGTTATTCTAAGTATTCCGTTGATTCGTCTCGTCGATTAAGTCGTGTTTACAGCCGGTCCCACGCTGCTAGTGGATGAAGGTTGGAAGATGATAGTGCGTTCCGTCCGCTTGGAAGACTCCCGGGCCAAATATTCCTGTTCAGTTCTGGACTCGCTGACGGGAGAACGAAGACGGAGTAACCCTGTCAATATTGAAGTATCTCGTGAGTATCTAGCTTTTTCACCCTCAGACACGGCCACTGAGTTTCTCGCCGGATTTTCTGTGGGTCGCGTTTCCGATCCGGTGGTAGATTCTGCGAAGCACGGCTCTTGCATGGGCCAGCGTCAGCAATACTCCAGTTAGAGCTCCGTGAGCTCACCTACTAGTTAAGGTTACGCTGAAATAGCCTCTCAAGGCTCTCAGCTTAGGTAGGACAAAAAAAATTGTTTTATTTTGGTATACAGAAAGATAAACGCTGGACTTTTAGTTGACAAAAACACAGAGCAATAGGTTTCATTTTTCAAAAACCACACTAGTAGAAAGCAAGCATGTGATAATTCAAGCTAGGTAGTGCTGTCCAATGACGTGAAACAGTCGTACCTCTCAGTCTCAATGTCATTGTCATCAAACTTCAAAAAGCTGCATTCACATCGTAATCTTCACGGGCCCTGGTAACACATAACCCTACAAGGGCAATTAGTTGTCACAACAGAAAATTATAATAAAATCTCTCTTATTACCATCGCAGTACGACTTATGGCCTACTCGATCGCAATAAGCGGTCAGTGACTCATAACGAAAAAAAAATTTAAAAATAATAATAAAAAAGCCCTTTATTCCATGCAATAACATTTCTTTTTAGTATATTAAAAAGTAGCGACCAGAGTGACGTGCAACTTTGACATCAAAATTTCCGGATTGAAAACGCTTACCAAAGTGCTACTCTCACAGACACTGCACTAGGTCCATAAACATGGTAATTTTTTTTGCGGCTTTCGTTGCCTTTTTACCTTTTTTGTAGTAAAATTTTAAAATGTATCGAATTTATTCATTAGATTCACTC
This sequence comes from Bombyx mori, assembly GCF_030269925.1. Classification (NCBI taxonomy): domain Eukaryota; kingdom Metazoa; phylum Arthropoda; class Insecta; order Lepidoptera; family Bombycidae; genus Bombyx; species Bombyx mori. The sequence continues at coordinate 16,544,548 of NC_085111.1, forward strand.
ATCTTGACAGTACGAAAAAAAATAAAAATCACACAATTTCCTTACTTTGAATTTGGAATTATCTTCTTTAAAATTTAAACTTTTAATGATACCAAAACCAGCCAAATACAAATAATATAGCCAAAAAGATTTTATTACAACGTCTTAAATATACTATAATGCGAAAAGACTTTTTCCCAAACCTATTCATTATGTTATATGCATAGACCCCTCTCAGGTGAAGGCCTCCTCCAAAGATTACCATTTTGTTTTGTCTCACAGAAGAAAAAGTTACTCATAGAAACAAGTAATTCAAATTCCATACAGTCAAGCCCGTATCTAGATAGTAAAAGAAAAAGTTAAAAACTATCAAATTAATTTCCTTCCGTAGCAGTTACCGTGTCTTCAGCTCCTCACGCCGTTTCGCATGGTCAGTGGGAAGCTAGCGTGCGAAGAGGCGGCGACATAGTCCTACCGTGTATGGTGCATGCGAACCCGCCACCAACGATCACGTAAGTATTTTTCTATTAAAGTAAACAATCAAACCAGCGTAAAGTGCGCTCTGCATGAAGCGGCCGAAGCGTTGAATGGTTGGGTGGACGAGCCCACAGCCCACCTGGTGTTAAATGGTTACTGGAGCCCATAGACATCTACAGCGTAAATGCGCCACCCACCTTGAGATATAAGTTCTAAGGTCTCAGTATAGTTACAACGGCTGCCCCACCCTTTAAAGCAAACGTATTACTGCTTCACGGCAGAAATATGCGGGTGGTGGTACTTACCCGCGCGGACTCGCAAGAGGTCCTACCACCAGTAATAAGACGCTATTGATGGCAAGGCGTTATCTATAATCTATCAAATTTGAATGGCCATGTCGTATATACACGCATCCCTGAAAACCCGTGCAAAGATCTCACTAAATTTATGAACCAAAAATAAACACGAGATAAAAACAAATTTGAAAATATTCAAACCCACAGGGCTTACGCAAAGCTGATTAATTTACTGTATTATAATGAACATACCCCGTTAAATAACACCAACGCGTACCAAAAACAATGTAATATATTAGGTTGTTCTCCTAACAAACATAACATAATGTTTGTTTTATAGAGTGTTCTATTTTTGTTAGGGGAGAAGTTTCGATTTGTGTTTTTTCTCATGTGTTAGTGTTGAGTTACTCATATCATGTTTTGGAGTGTTCAAGGGAATATTCTTGTGTTTTTTGTTTTTTAATTAATTAGAAAAAACGGCACTTTTATAATTTTAAGTAATCAGTGCGATTTGTTTGATTAGATCTTTTGTTTCGTGGGGTCATTATGCCAATGTAATTATTTCAATTCTTTAAGAGAACATTTAAGGATGGACTGCACCACTGGCATTATGATACCTATTGGCCCTGGTGATCATTTAATGTCAAGCCATGAGCTCATCTTCATCTATAATAATAACAAAAAACGTATATATTTTAGTACATATTTCGATTCTGCTCTGTTCAAAAGCACGAGAAAACCTAAGGATCCTTTAATAATTGCAGAGACAAACAATTTATGTATAGAATTTCACAATAGGCTTAGTAAAATTGCCACGAAATTACTGAGTATCTTAATTCCAATCATTTCAATGGATATACAAAACGAATTATTTATTGTAGGCTCTAGTGATGGTACGTGACGTGTCTATTAATGCTTACTTTACACAGCATACACTCAAACATCAGACTCAAAAGGCATACAAGCAAAGCCATGTGATGGTGGTAATTGGTCATTAAAATCAGCAATACCAGGGACAAAGGCAACCCATAGCGTTTATACTATACCGAATCTACTCATAAGTCCTTCCCTCAAACATTGTTCTTTGTGCCGTAAAATCTCCGGTTCACTGTGCTTGATATCATCAAAAGGTCAATATATCGATTTCGAGCCTTTCTTAGATGTGCCGAGTTTAATAGTACTAACTCATTGATCCGAAGTTATCTCGTCTGTTCGACTAATTGGGTACTATCTGATAGACAGACGGGGATTTAGGTTCGGGATGTGCAAAAGTGGAACGCAACAAAACGTGACTATCAAACTAGTAATTCTAGAATCACATAGAATCAAATAGAAATATAGTATGTAGATTTGAATATAGAGAACATAGACTGTACTGAAATGAATGATAATTACGGCAAAGAAAAAATTCTAATAATCTAAAACCTCAAGGGGCTACTGGTTTAACTGGTAGCTGAACTTACGGAGCTCAGTCTGAGAGATTTTGCTAAGATTACGCATAGCAGTCTGTTAGATATTTCAAAGGATAAAAGAACATCAGAGGGGAAAAAATAATTGTGGAAAAAAATATTTTTGATCTTGATCTATCTGGGCTAGATTGGCACTTTTAAATCTTTATAAATTTTCTACAGATTCGGAATGAAATTTCACTACTCCGTAGAATCTGCAAGGATCTCAGGACTTGCTCTGTAATTATGGAAAACTTATCATTGTTTTCAACCTTTTGGACAATATAATAATAGAAGATATTGTGAAAATAGAGATAATAATGAAAAATAACTGGAAGTAACTCAAAATAATAATAAAAAAGTAATAAAAAAAAGTATTAAAAAAAATCTCAAAATATTATTAAGGTATTTAAACATACTCGAATACCCTGTACGTTTCAAAATTTAAATTCAATCTGTAATGAAACAAAATTACATAATAAAATTCATCATACATTTTTGTGCTATTTTGTAATTATAAACCTAATGTTAATTCCCTTACAGATCTCGATACAATTCTATATTGAAATTCTTTACACGTGACAAGTTTCAATTATACTTTATGAAATTAACAAACCACCGACAAAATCCCAAAACCGTCCCTGCTTAATGGAGCTAATGTAAGTGCGTTAGGGCCGACCAAATGTTACCCCTGAGTGTTGTTGGGGCAACCATGAAATGTGGGCATATGCGTGTTCAAGGAAAAAAACTTAAGACAGTCAATTCGCTGCTACGACGGACTTTTGTTTCAAATAGGGTTGCCTCTGCAGACTCGTTTTGATTGAACTATTCTTTGGGTCTCGTGATGAAGGAACTAGGTCAAATAGATCGTTGTGTTGCTTATGTGAATTGAGTTCGTACGTTATTGGTAGTTGTTGCCACGGTACCAATTAATTTAATTTTAAAACTTAGAAGCTAAGAAAACCCTACGTGGGTTTCTAATGGGGTTTCAGAAAAACGTTAATTTTCCTTAGCTGTTTTTGGCTAGGACTAATTGGTAATGACTAGTGATTCTTGGTTTACTGGTGGTAGGACCTCTTGTGAGTACCCATGGGCAGGTACCACTATCCAGCCTATTTTTGCCCTGAAGCAGTAATGCGTTACGGTTTGAAGGGCGGGGCAGCCGTTGTAACTATACTGAGACCTTAGAACTCCTATCTCAAGGTGGGTGATGCATTTACGTTGTAGATGTCTATGGGCTCCAGTAACCACTTAACACCAGGTGAGCTGTGAGCTCGTCCACCCATCTAAGCAATAAAAAAAAATAAAAAAGTTTCCAAATTAAACTAAAATCATGCTTAAGTAAACAATGAAGGTCATCAAAATATATTCTTGTTCAATGTTAAAACACGAAATCTCTACTAGCAATACTAAAAAATTCATAGCCCTGAGAAGAACTATCCAAACCGAAATATTTTTCTTTGCTCATTATTTGCTCTTTTCTTTTAAAAATACATTTTGCTATAAATAGAAAATACTTTTTCAACCTTACAATTAGTTTGTCATGAAACCCCCTTTTCCAACACATTGAATGACAAAAGGAATTAGAATCATTGTAGTACAATGATTCTTTTTAATTAATCAATATTTTTTATTTATTTCACGAATATTAACTGTATCTCTTTATATAGGCATGACGATGATCACCATAACCATCAATTCTTCTTCTTCGCTTCCTCATTACTGAAGGTTGTGACCACCTTGGTCTAGTTTTTGCACCAGCTTCCTCCAATGTTGCCTGCATTCGGCTTGCTTAATGGCGCCCGGGACGCTGGTGTTTGTGGCCTCCTTGACAATATCCGTCCACCCGGTTGGCAATCTTCCTCGACTTATATTAATAAAATTAATCATCAATACAAACAATAAAACAATAGAATCCAATGTTGAAACAGCACGAACAAAAATAAAATATGAAAAGGCCTTAACTAAAGAAGAGGAATAAATCAACGATTTTTAGAATTATTTTCTCTCAGTCTATCTGTTCGCGCCCATCCCCGTAAAGACTGAATGAATATTAATGTAATTTTCATTGGTAGTCCAGGCTTAATTTGTTTCATTAAAACTAGATGGTATCAAAAAAAAAACAACGGCCGAATGGAATTGAATTTGAACCTTATAAAATATAAATTACTTATTTTAATAAAAAAATATTAATCTTTTTACATAATAACACATTGAAACTTTAAGGCTATTCGTCCTTATTTTATTTTTTGCGGTGATGGGTGGACGAGCCACTTGGTATTAGTTGGTTACCGGAACCCATATATACAACGCAAATGCCGCCCCCCACCTTGATATTTGAGTTCTAAGGTCTCAGTATAGTTACAACGGCTGCTCCACCCTTCAAACCGAAACGCATTACTGCTTCGCGGCAGAAATAGGCGTAGTGTTGACCGCGGTAACCCCCTACCTCATCCGGGTTCTGGCCTCGGAGGGGATCGGACGTCGGGTGTAAGAGTGCAGGGGAGTCGTTTAGTGGGTGGGCCCTAAAATCCTTGGGCCCGCGATCTGCTCTCAACACCTACAGATCATTGAGTCTCACATACCCCGCGCGCCCCTTATGCGCGGGGACATCGCAGGAAGTTCGGCCCCGGCCCGAAAAAAAAAAAAAAAGTGTGGTGCAGTGCGGAGTCACAAGAGATCCACCACCAGTAAAAAAATATTATTTGTCGCGATATAAAGTACACTTAGCACGAGCGAAGCTACCGTCGGATAGATATTATTATTCACTAATAAAGATATTAAATGCACGTGTGTATATTGTTAGTAACATAATATCTTTGTTAGTAACATAGTAATGGCATCCTTTGAGATGAAACGTCCGTGACAGAATCCGAAACGTTTTGTGGTGCACTGTACTTGCATGGTACAGACGCGAACAAAATAATCGTACGCTTCATGTCATGAACGATCATATATCTCCCGGTAATTCAAGCACTCATTATGGAGTTAAATGGAAACCTCGAAACCGCAGACTAATGTTAGCGGAGCTGTATGACTAGCATACTCCATTCGAAAATGCGCACACACTATACCAAAATACAATAGTAGTTAAATTAATTTATCATTTCAAACTATGACAAAATATTCACTGGTGGTAGGACATCTTGTGAGTCCGCACGGGTAGGTACCACCGCCCTGCCTATTTCTGCCGTGAAGCAGTGATGCGTTTCGGTTTGAAGGGTGGGGCAGCTGTTGTAACTATACTGAGACCTTAGAACTTATATCTCAAGTAGGGTGGCGCATTTACGTTGCAGATGTCTATGGGCTCCAGTCACCACTTAACAGCAGGTGGGTTGTGAGCTCGTTCAGCCATCTAAGGAATAAAAAATATATGTATGAATGACTCTTTTAAACAATTTAATTGTTCACCGCTTATTTGTAATTTTATTACTCCCGCCAGTAACTTGTTAGCGATTTGCAAAAAATATCACTGATTTCATTTTCTTCCTAAAAACGCACTTAACTCATAACATTCTTTTGTATCAGTATGCAACCTCATTAATATGGTAACAAGTAAATAGAAAAGATAAAAACTGATGCAGTGTTGCGAAACTATTTTTGGGATGAAATTTTAATGTAATTGCAATTGGTACTCAGTTCATCTGCAAACTCATTCAACTCAAACTCAGACTCAACTCAAACTCAGACTCATCTGCAAATGTCAGTTAAAAAAAAAAGAATAATTTTGGGGACAATGTCCGCCAGTGTAACATTGTAATAAGCAAAAACAAGTCGAAACTGTTGTGACAAATGAAGAGACATTCGTTCTGTATATCACTCGGTTGATGTGTGTTTTTACACTCTCCCATTTTCTAACTTAGGAATGACGTGGATGGAATTACTCTACCAAATTACGATATTCTACTAATTGAGCTTGACACGTGAGGTCAAAGTTTCATTTGTATTATATAACAGCGGTCATAGTATCTATATATTAATACGTGAAGCAAAAACTTTGTACCCTTTTTTACGGAAAATTGTGCGGACGGAGGAGTATGAAACTTTCCACACTTATAGAAAATATAGAGAAGGAGTGCACAATATTAAAATTGTTTTTATTTATGCATTAATAATACATGTGCTCTGAGGAATTGTTCGAGATGATACCGGCATCTCGTTTTTACCATCGCACCGCCCGCCACCGGAGTGGAGTTCATCCATACTACCTGGAGCCACTGCGGTCATCACAGTGCTTTTTAGCCACGTACCATCCGGCTATGGAATGAGCTCCCCTCCACGGTGTTTCCCGAGCGCTATGACATGCCCTTCTTCAAACGAGGCTTGTGGAGAGTATTAAGCGGTAGGCAGCGGCTTGGCTCTGCTCCTGGCATTGCTGAAGTCCATGGGCGACGGTAACCACTCACCATCACGTGGGCCGTATGAGTCTGCCTACAAGGAAAAAAAAAACATATCAATAAAAAAACATTACGCACACTACCATGTAATTGACACAACACGCATAAACTTTTTGTTTATTGTCAAACTTTTCTTATTGTTTAAAGTCTGTGGTCAAATTGAGAATAGATTAATAGTGTTTGTATTTATGTATATAAATCTGTCAGTATAGAAGTTTAATGGTCTTTGACAATAGAGCCATAATAATGTACAAACTTATAGTTTCAGTTAACTATAGTCGAATTTCAACTACTGCGGGACCACTAGTTGCATTAAAATGGCATGCATTAGAAATCGCGGCAGAAGTGGGAAGATACCAAAAAAAAGGGAGAGAATAAAAATATGCTGCGTAAACTACACTAAAATTAGAAGCCAGGAACACAATTAACCGTAGAAGCGGAATGCTATACCGGAATTCGCCGTTTCAATTTATCTAATTAATAACCAGTCGACGCGTCAATGACCTCAGCCCAGCCCTTGGCGTACCCACTTCGCGTAACCACGTTTTATGACCACGTTTTATTCCACCATTCAATTAGTCGCAGAGCTCTCGTGTTTGTGGCCGCGAGACTTGTATATATAATAGTAAACGGTGTCATTACTTACGACAATCATCGAGCATCGAATATTTGTTTCGCTGGTGTCTATACTAATATTGTAAAGAGGAAAGATTTGTTTGTTTGTTTGTATTGAATATGCTCCGAAACTACTGAACCGATTTGAAAAATTCTTTCACTGTTTGGAAGCTACATTATTCCCGAGTGACATAGGCTATTAAAATCTTTTTTGAAAAAAATTAGGGATCCTTACTAAAACTCCGATAATGTAACCCAAGATGTAAAAAAATTACCTAACATAATAATATTCTTTACATCGCGTGCCCTGCGAAAACTATTGATGATAGAATAAAATAATGTATTGCGACTTTGTAGAACACATTATTATTTACATAAAGAGTTGCGACAGCATATGTCTACCTATCGTAGTTATGCCGCAATAAGTGTTCTTTTATTTTAAAAAATAAAACAACGTCAAATATCGTTGAAATTTTTGTTAAAGATTCGAGCGGAGACGGAGCGAGCCGCTAGTAATTAATATAAGAGTAATTTCGCTGAATCTCATATTCTGGTATATGCTAAAACTACATAAAAGCCCGAATTCAATATTATAAGTTTGTATCTTACCGTATTTGGATGACGTAGGTGAGCATTCGTAATTCAGTGTAATTCAGTATAGTTAAATTTTATTTTAAATGCGAGTTTATAAGGCTTATAATACAAGACGATTAAAAAACTAACCTTGTAAATTTTCTTTCGGATATTTACTGCCGCTCTAAGCAGACGAGCACACGACTCACCTCATGATGAGTGTTTACCGTCGCTCATGGACATCAGCAATACCAAGGTTACGGCTAAGTCACTGCCTACCGTTAGATACTGTCCACAAGAAAATGGGAAAACGTAGACAGCGTGGTAGCAAGTAAGGATGGAATATTTATTCGTCTGTCTTTTAAGTTATTGCATAGCTTTTATCGCGGGCCTTGAGCGGGGCGACCGAATCAAATTCCGTAACGAAAAAAACCTAACCCCCCTCACTCTGCCTACCATGTAGCTCGCGTTCAACACATTCACACGTTGTGTTTGTGAATAAGCGCGTGGCGTGACGTCACACTGCATGCGCATCATTAAAAGTCTGCCCATCTCTCTCTCGCGCGGTCTAGCTTATGAGTGTGAAGGGGACAGTTAAGGTTTTGCTTTTATTAATGTTTAATATAACGTGGTCTTGTATTATTATTGTTTTAATATTAAATATTATAAAATTGATAAAAAGTGCTATGCAATAATTATAGCTTTACCGCGGCAGTTCCCGAGTGCCACACGTTTGTTTTTTTACTTCAATTTAAATACACTGACTTTAAACTATTAGAAACCGTATCAATTTGTATCGTATACAAAATTATCCATCCAGATTAAATATGTAAAATGGTAAATATGGAATAAATTTTAGTACTTTTGCAAAGCAAGTATGTATACTTATATAATAGGTAAAGTGGAAAATGAATGTGATTTCATTTTTCAATTCGCTTGACGTTCCGGCTATTTGCACAAAACCGGTTCGTAATATCGTCCCCTTTTTGTATTGTTTGTCAAAGTAAACCTTTAGTTGTAAACTCGCAAAGGCCTGCTATCCAAGTTAGACCACATTCTCTGTCAATCCAATATCAGTGTAAACAGCTAACGTATAAGGATCTATTTTTGCTTGGATAACAAAAGTGTGACGTCAATACAAGCTCAAAGTGTACACGTGTAACTTATTAGGGAAGTTAGGCTGGTTTCGAATTAACTTCATTGTAACGCGATTTCAGTCCCAAGACAAAACAAAAATTATGTGATCACAGTGTAGGTGGCATACAGATGTCGTGATTTCTATGTGACGCAGATATTGGTTCATTCAATGATATATAGCTTTTACTGGTTGTATAGTAAGCTCGGATGGGTAGGTAGATCTTATTATCTTGCCTATTTTTTGCAGTTATATATTGTGCAGTTGAACATATATGTATAATATGTCGCAAAATGGGCCCATATATTTGTTTTAGTGGGCGTAGGTAGTCGTGCAAAGAGATTACGCAGCACGATATGATCACAGTTCCGAGACGTCTTCACTCTTGCTAAGTCAAGTAACAAATGTGTTTAGTAGACATGTGTAAGTAATGCGAGTGATATTACTCGGGTAATATTACTCTACGATGTAATGCAACATCACACATTACGCGAAGGAAACAAACATCACACTATCACCCAACATGTTTCTTTCTTTGTCGTGTAATGTTGCTTAATACACGAACGGAACCGAGCGAGCGAGACAGACCGATCGACGCAAAATAAATGAGCAAGCGACACGAAATTATTCCTAGTGATTTTGAACCGTATGTCCTGGCCGCTAGGTACATTTTTATACCTATGGTACGTCTGAATTTTAATATAGGTATTTGTGTTTATATTTTTCATGCGGCCAGCCGGTAGTTCCCCGCAAGTACTTACTTAATTTTTTATTCGCAACTTTTGTAAAATCGCTAGTCGCTCGTAATTGTTTAGTAATATTTCATATTAATTTTTGTGTTTGATTTGAATTACTTAAGTACTTGTTTGAAGATAATTTTATTATTTGTTTTAATGCGTGTTTAATAAGTGAAAGAAAGAACGGCGTCTAAATGAAAGTACAGTCCTCCTTGGATGCACTTTGAGGATATCGCGCCGAAACAATGCATCTACTGCTCTCGTATATTAACATTATCGTCGAGCTCAATTTGCAGTCTAAGTCGCCATATGAAATCCGTTCATCCCACAATAAATTATATTAAGTAAAAAATAAAATTATTATATTATTAAGTAAGTCAATCTCTGTCAAGTAATATAACAGTGTATTACAATACAAAGTTCATACTTTGTATTGTAATACACTACTGTAATGACACACCCGAATCATTACTTAAGTGATGTGTATGAACACATCACTTACGTAATGATTCGGGTGTATAGATACAATGTACTCGTCGTCACAGTATCTATTGAACGCACCGAGTAATGTTAAGAGTGATGTGTAATGTTTTCGAGTAATATCACCTATCTGTAAAAGTGATGTCATATCACATTACATTGGCAAGTGATGTTTTGCGCAAGTCTAGTGTTTAGATTCCACTCGAGCGATGATATCTCGACTCTGCCGAAGCACACCATCCGTGAGCCGAGGTTTGACGAGTAGTCGCGACTCGCATCCACTAGATGGCGCGCTTTCACTTCGTTTGTTGTATCCGGATGCGGCATTTATTGAAACTTTGACATTATATCTCCATCTGGGTAGTTATTGTTATCTCTATGACTTCGATTATCACATAACACCAAGCTGGCGGTAAGCTTATAAACTAATCTAATGTAATCTAAAAAAAAAGTTATAGAATAATCGACAACTTGTACATAACGATGCTTGTTCAACATTACTATTTACTTATACTTTTTCTTGTTTGCAAAATTTGCAACCATTTTTCTATTGCTACAGATAGGTTGAAAATTTTATTAAGTTTTAATTTTTTATTTTTTTTTTATTGCTTAGATCGCTGGACGAGCTCACAGCCCACCTGGTGTGAAGTGGTTACTGGAGCCCATAGACATCCACAACGTAAATGCGCCACCCACCTTGAGATATTAGTTCTAAGGTCTCAAGTATAGTTACAACGGCTGCCCCACCCTTCAAACCGATACGCATTACTGCTTCACGACAGAAATAGGCAGGTTGGTGGTACCCACCCGCGCGGACTCACAAGAGGTCCTACCACCAGTCTACCCGTCAAATCGGAATATGTTAATGCTTTTATTCGCTGAGCTCGGAGTGTGAATTCTGTTAATTACTAACACTGTGGCAAGTTTTATCAGGGATCCCTAACATTTATGAGGGTGGTCCATTAGCAAAACTCACATTCGTCTTCGTTACGTGTGTTCGTAAGTTTAACCTAACGTTGCTTGCAAACAATGATTTGTGTTAGATTTAATTATAATACAAAATTAAAGTCTGACAAGCTAATGCCAACTATGAACCCTCACTGTACCACATTATGGCACAAGCTATCATTTAAAAAAATACATTCAACAATATTCTAGTATATTCTTAATAGTTTTATATATACTCATGATGAGTAAGCTCCGAAAAAGTCTTCGAAATCTTCGAATTCTTATTTGCAATATTTGTTGATATTTATTTTGTCATTATTTTTAAGCGTCGGAAAAACGTCAATCAGATATCTTGGAGGCACTATTATAAATATATATACCGTCTTTCGTCATAAGATGTGTAAATTATATTGAAATGACGACTAAGCTACTGTTTAAAATAAAGGACACGATTTTGGCATCGTGGAAATAGGTAAAATTAAGAATTATCAGAATGATTTTCATTCAGTTGGAACTGTCGAGATTATTTGATGATGTGTTTTGTGACACTATATGATTATATAAAGCGGAATAAGAATAGACGCTTATCAACAAATACCATAGAGTCGATATAAATTTTAATAGTCGAATGTTCCATTCCTGTATTGCCAATAAATTTCTAAATTTTATGAATTAAGTAATCCGAAATATGTAGCAATAAATGAGACTAGGTTTATTAACACGCTGTAATAGCATCTGTTTATGACCGCTTAACGCGCATAGAAGGCAATTACCCGACTAATTGTATGAACACAACGCGCAGTAAAATTTTATTAAGCCACATTTAGGTATATTTTATTGGTAATGCCTACTACTAGGGTGTGGTTTAATTTTGAGACTCAGATATAAGCTTTTTTTACTTGTACTTATGCTGTAGATCACAAAGTACCGTCGTTGTGTTGTGGAAAAGCCTGATAGGAACGTCTGTAAGCGTGGCCCGTCCTCGCCAGAAGCAATGTGGAAGGCTTTATGCAAAATGTGGAGCAATATATCACAAGACACCCTCAAAAAAAATGCTTTTTTTTATTACTTAGATGGGTGGACGAGCTCACAGCCCACCTGATGCCGTATGACAAGACTTGTAAAAAAATTCATAGTATGTAAAGCATATATTTCTGATGGAAAATCAATTTATCTAACTATTGTCTTTTTTAACATGGATTCTTAATATTGCTTTACGCTTTTTAAAGTAGTTTGATAGTTTAATTAAACATTTATTATAATATTTTATTATAGTTTTATTTCATTTTTATACTATAATTAAGGTGGTCTTAAGCTTTTGGCCGGCACTGTACATAACTCATATGCACTATGTAATAATAATACGTTTATTTAATTTTACCTCACATTCGTATGTTCTTTCATATCACTTTTCGCTTCGTTTTAGATAGGTTGTTGCGCTTAATTTGAACTTTCCCGTTGACGCACTCCATTGTGCTTATATACGCCAAACGGCTACGAAATGTAGTCGAGCTTTTGAGAAGTTTCTGTCTACGATTTCGTAGTTTCGATCATTAATGCTGTCTACTTTCTACTAGATGGCGTTATTGGGCTTCGAGTAATTTTTAACAAATGTAACGTTATAATTATACAAAATTGTCGTTTGATGTCAGCGGAGGATGGAAATAACGACACACAGTATATTTAATAAACTGTTTTAATATATTTTCAATGAGTTTCATATATATTTGAAATTTTATAGGAATTAATAAATAAATAAAAAATAGATACCAAATACCAATTTTCCATACATAAGTAAGTTCAAAAAGCTTACAAATATAAAGAATATGGAATACGAAATCTTATTATGAGTCTTTTTCACTGGAGTAATTGATTTAAGTATCTAAAGAGACATGAAAACATTTGATACCTTACTTGCCAAATCTCAAGAACTAGTCTGTAATAAACGCGAAAATTGATTGAGCCTTTATTGGCACTATGAAGACCAGAGGCAACTGCTTCGCAGTAAAACTACATCATTAACGGGAAGCAAATTGCTTCCCGTTAATGACGACAAATTCAAGTACTTTTTTTTTTTTTTTTAAGTCGTCCTGGCTTGAAGAATAAGATTTCCGGTGCATTCGTGTTAAGCGATGTACCGATGTTCGAATCCCGCAGGCGAGTACCCATTTTTCTAATGAAATACGTACTCAACAATTAATGTTCACGATTGACTTCCACGGTGAAGGAATAACATCGTGTAATAATAATCAAACTTGCAAAATTATAATTTGCGTAATTACTGGTGGTAGGACCTCTACTGAGTCCGCGTGGGTAAGTATCACCGCCCTGCCTATTTTTGCCGTGAAGCAGTAATGCGTTTCGGTCTGAAGTGTAGGGCAGCCGTTGTAACTATACTTGAGACCTCAGAACTTATATCTCAAGGTGGGTGGTGCATTTATGTTGTAGATGTCAATGGGCTCCAGTAACCACTCAACACCAGGTGGGCTGTGAGCTCGTCCACCCATCTAAGCAATAAAAAAACATATGTATGATTTTATAACCTTAATTCTAACCTAAATTTTGCTCCCAATAATTACCAAAATAATTTATGGTTATATTCTTTAAATACAAAGAAAGGTTAATTAGAAAAGGATAACAACAGTGGTTAGAGGATCGCTTAGGCAAAAACACATTAACAAGAGTACATTTACTGCCAAGGACTGTGTCATCTCAATTTCCCGTCACAGCAGCTATTACGTAGGGCAATGTCTCCATGCAAGCGATAAGCGGGTAGGAGATTAGTGTGATTGAGATATCCCTTAAGTTTATAAGTATCTAAAAATAAAAATAAAATAAGCAATATTAGAATACTATTCTTCAGGGATTTTCACTACGTAAAACGAATGGGCGCATTTAGATTTTGATGTCTATGAGCTGTTCTGATTCGAAACTAGATAAAAGGTCACTTTGCTCGTAGAAGATGGTCGCTAGGACCGAAAAGCTCTCGAGCGGCGACCGCGTACTGGAAAGCGCAACGTGGGTGGACTTCCCACGAGGTGCCATCCGGGAGTCGTGGGAATTGCGGCTACGGTGGCGAACCTTGGGGATGCCTTTGGCCCGCAGTGGACGTCTGTGGCTTGAAGTGATTTATTGTACACTATAATAAACATTAAATACAAATGTACAATATATTATATGATATAACTAAATAGTTAAAAGAAAACACAAATGAAAAAAAAAGTCTGAAGTCGTCGTGGCCTAAAGGATAAGACATCCGGTGCATTCGTATCTAGCGATGCAACGGTGGTGTTCGAATCCCGCAGGCGGGTACCAATTTTTCTAATGAAATACGCACTTAACAAAATGAAATGTTCACGATTGTCTTCCACGGTGAAGGAATAATATCGTGTAATAAAAATTAAGCCCGCAAAATTATAATTTGCGTAATTACTGGTGCTAGGACCTCTTGTGAGTCCACACGGGTAGGTACCACCACCCCATCTATTTCTGCCGTGAAGCAGCAATGCGTTTCGGTTTAAAGGGTGGGGTAGCCCTTGTAACTATACTGAAACCTTAGAACTTATATCTCAAGGTGGGTGGCGCATTTACGTTGTAGATGTCTATCGGCTCCAGTGACCACTTAACACCAGGTAGGCTGTGAGTTCGTCCACCCATCGAAAGCAATAAAAAAAGTAGATAGGCCATCATTACGTAAGGCTTGCGTGTTATTCAGTTAATCAGCCATTTACTGTACTGTACTGATTGTTTCTCGCTTCCCGCTCGCACTGTGTCCCCGGCTTGCTGCAGTTCAGCAATAACCGGGCCATTTGTCATGTGTCAGCCGACGCAGAGATGTCCTGTTAATGGATCTACGAGGGTACAGTCTCGCGTACTGGAAACGTGTTTACGGTTCTGATTGATCGACGTTTCAAAGGAAGGAAGGGAGCTTTTTTAGCGAATCAAACGTTATTACATTTTGCAAGATTGGATGATATTTTTTTTTTTTTTTAATGTGTATCACACGAAACGGCTCGGAAGAGCTCTCTCGACCAGCCGGGTATACCAGAGTGAATCAAATCATGATGAATACCGCGTTTAGACACGAGTCGAAAGTTTCAGTGTTATTTAATGTAATACTACTTTTATATTATTTTATTATATTAAATACTAGCTGACCCGGCAGACTTCGTAGTGCCTCAATCGATAAATAAAAAACCTAAACTTTTATATAATAAAATAAACTTAAAACAAACAAAATGAATAATATCCGTCCGACAGGGGACACATCAAAGGAAAAACAAAATTGTTTATTTTTATTTAATTCCAAGCATTTTCATATTTATTCAAATTTTAAACCTTCTCTGAACTTCCACGAATAATTCAAGACTAAAATTAGCCAAATCGGTCAAGCCGTTTTCATGTTATGTCGTGACAACGGAAAACGGGTTTCATTTTTATATATATAGATTCCGTTTTTTATTATAGTATGTGATTTCAAGGACAGTACCTATGCGTTGCTTTTATGTTTAAAATTTGAGGTGGTATGCCATTTGATCACACGAAAGCAATAAACATTACAAAGTAAGCCTCTCGTCAACTCGCGCGTATTCGTTGGAACGACTAATTAAATTTATAAATCGATATTTTTAAAACTTTTATTGACTTTTAGTGAAAGCTAAATACATATTATGGTATTCGCTGCAAAGTCTTAAACCAGCAAACTAAGCGTATGCTTTTATAGGGTAAATTACCCTTAAGTTTTTTTTTTGTTGATTATGCTTGATTGAATAGGCTCCACTTCTTAGCCATTATAGTTCGAACAATGTAGCTTCGTGTAAGATTTAAAAGGATTTTTCGTTTATGACAATCTGCCTTTATTTATACAAAATCGTTTTTTTTTTTTATTAAATTAATTTTTTTTGTGTCTTTTCACAGTCTTAATCTGCAAACAGCATAATTTTGCGATTAAATGTTCGTTGTCACGACTATTTTCTTTGTTATATAGTTCAACGAAAAATAAATTTGTTATTAGGAAGGAATTATTTTATCTTTTTCTTCTAACTATAAAATTTTATTGTACATCACAGCCACCCGACAAAAGTCTTCTTATTTATGCATATAGCTATATATTGTTATTTTCGAATGAGCTACGTACGTAAATTATGAAGTAATATAAAATTTCAACACTACACATAAAATAAACTATGACATTAATAAACGTGTGGAAAGTTCTAGAAACTCGAAGTACGTACGTACACTGCGGTTGTTAGTTAAGAAGTTTTAAGTAGTGCCGTGCCAGCTGTATTATTGTCATTTCTTGTTGCCCTCGTATGTTGGTACAAGGTGTAAAAGGAAGCGATAAATTATTTTTACGTAGTAAGTATCATGAGCCCGCACGAGTTGGTACTACCGTCCAATCTGAAATAAACATGCGTTGGGGGTTGAATTGTAAAACACGCGTTGTTCTAATCAATTTGATAGTTATCTATGGGCTCTAATATTATAATGAGATACACAGTATTATGATAAAAAGTTGAAAATTAAAATGGTTGCTAAAATAAAGGTGAGCCAAGAACATACAAATACACTCCACGTTACGTCGATATTACTAAAAATAAACCTGAAAACGTAGCAGTATTGGAAATCCCAAAATCACACGTCCCATCTATTAGAAATAAAAACGGTAGATTAAAACAAAAAATAAGTTTTTTTTAAGGGACACATACATATAGCAAAATAAACTAATTAAAACGTCTCAAAGACTAAACGCTAGTCGCCTATGAAACACGCCAGCTCTCCGCCAATGGACTGGAAAATGTCGAGATGGAAACTCGTCGATAAAATTGCGAGCAAATGCTTACAGTACGCGATCTCTGAAGTGTGTTTATAGAGTTTCTTCAACTTGAACGCTCCATGTGAAATGTAATTAACTTCGATTTTCTGAGCTGACGAGCGGTTTACTGAAATGTTTTAACAATCTTAATACATAATATTACCAGAAATGTGTGTATGTGATTTTATTTTTTTTTATTTTTTATTTATTTAATAAAGAGTGAACTACTTGACATGTAACAGTATGTATGTATGTTTACTTAGATGATTTATTCTTTGCCGCTCAAATAAGAATGGGGCGATGAGAGAAAGAAGAAAGAATATGGTTTTAAAAACATTAAATTGCTATTTCTTTCTTCACACCTTAACTCACACCCACCGAGCACAGCATGAAAGAAGTTAACTATAACCCGAACTGAATATGTGACCTTAAAGTGGAAAAGTCGAAAATAATGCTTCGTTTTCCCTTATCTCCTGTTTGAACCCTGAACTTTTTTTTTATTATTATCAAATAATAATTAACAGTAACGCTGTTTAGCTATCACTTTATTTTACCAATAAAATATGCTTTATGCATCTCTACAGAATATAAGAGCAATTATCCCAGAGGCTCTCACACTTATTTTGTCTACTGCCCACTTTGAGAATAAATTATTTTTTGCCGCACCTACTTTTTCCCTTACTTAAAAACAACTATAGCCAGAACTCAGTCGGTGTCTAAGAGTCATCCTAAATGAAATTACAAATCGCTTTCCAAGCCTTTACACAACGCCCCCATTTTTTCTTGGTCTCTTACCGCCCCCCTTTAGGCCTGCAGTGCCCACAAGGGGGCGTTATCGCCCACTTTGGGAAATGAAAAATTATCCAAATTATTCAAAGTTCATATTTTTTATGACGGTGCGCTTTGATTTAGTGATTTGCTTTTTGTTCATTCTATGAAATCACAAGAAATGTAACATTTTAAAATGCTTAAATTTGTCTCACTGTATCAAATTAACTAAATAAATGTTGGTAATCAAAATGATTAGAAAAAAAATAATGTCAAAAATTCTTCGTTCGTGTTCTGTTCAAACGTTTGTGGTGCTTTTTTTTATTGCTTAGATGGGTGGACGAGCTCACAGCCCACCTGGTGTTAAGTGATTACTGGAGCCCATAGACATCCACAACGTAAATGCGCCACCCACCTTGAGTTATAAGTTCTAAGGTCTCAAGTATAGTTACAACGGTTGTCCCATCCCTCAAACCGAAACGCATCACTGCTTCACGGCAGAAATAGGCAGGGCGATGGTACCTACCCGTGCGGACTCACAAGGGTCCTACCACCAGTATTTACGCAAATAATAATTTTGCGAGTTTGATTTTTATTACACGATGTTATTCCTGCTTCACGGGCGGTGAGCTGAAAATTTATACTTCACTTAAACTAGGCCAAAAGCTCGTCTACGTATACAGTGGAATTGAAACGTCCGCCCCCCACCACCGCGAAAGCTGAGGTTGAATTATTGATTGCATCCGCTACCGGCTGTCCGAAGTCGGAAGGTATGATTTCGTCACGCCAGAATCAGGTCCGGACAGGATCCCAAAAAAATTTTTACAGTTTACGCGCCCAAAGGAGACGTTTGGCAAACAGTCAAGCTTTAAACCCTTTTTTATTTATTGCTTAGATAGGCGGACGAGCTCACAGCCCACCTAGTGATAAGTGGTTACTGGAGCCCATAGACATTGACGACGTAAATGCGCCACCTACCTTGAGATGTAAGTTCTAAGGTATTTATAGTTACAACGGCTGCCCCACCCTTCAAGCCGAAACGCATTACTGCTTCACGGCAGAAATAGCCCCCGTGAATAAAACAGGACGTCATTTGCATCAATCTTCAAAAAACCGCTTAAATTATATGAAGAATAGCTGATCCGGCAGACTTCGTAGTGCCTCAATCGATAAATAAACGACTTAAACTTTTATATAAAATAAACTTAAAGCAAACAAAAGGAATCCGTCCGACGGAAGACACATCAGAGGGAAAACAAAATTGTTATTTTTATTTAATTGCGAGCATTTTCATTTTTATTTATACCTTTTAAATCTTCTCTGGATTTCCACAAATAATTCAAGACCAAAATTAGCCAAATCGGTCCAGCCGTTCTCGAGACTAACGAATAGCAATTCATTTTTATATTATATATGTGAGGTTTTCACGTCACCTCGGGGTCGGGGTCATCAGTGTGAGGTTTTGTGGAAGATGAAAGAGGAGGAGGCGTGTGCGTTGGTTGTTTGTTGCGTGTTGTCCTCCATAAGCCTCATCGGAGCGGTCAATAAAACACTGAGTATGATTACAAATTTATTTGCGTCAGCGACCGCGGTGGATCGCTGCACGTTGACCACTGACTGACTAACGTATGCTGCTCATTACTATATGCACAATAACTACATAGTAAGCTAAGCGGGGCGGGGTATCATTCCCCTACATATATATAGATTGCAAAAATAATATTTGAGAATTTTTTAAATGTATTTACGTTAGAAACGCAAAAAACCAAGAGAGATGTATGTGGCGTCATAAAAAATACTACCCCGCTTTATTTCGGAAGCCGCGCCGGAGTCATTGTACGGAATCGGCTAGCGGAACGCATAAATCACACGTTTTTACATCCTTTTGTACTGCAAATTGTACTAAGAGGCTAATGGTATACCTATGGACTGCAGGAATGGGAAAAAATCGGGTGAATTTAGTACAGAGAGAATTTCAGGGAGCATTTTATTGCTGCGCTCCAACTTGTAGTAGGAAGTTCAAACCTCAAATGCAATAAAACAAAAGGAAGCTTTCAACACCACAAAAGTTCGCTTTAGAAAAACACGTCACGATTATTTTTCTCTTCTTCAAAAATAAAACAACACATCACCAAACTACTAGTAATCCCCCGGTAGTCGATATTCGACTATAATTAATTGAAATTATAAGCTTGTACACTACATGATTCTATTGTCAAAGACTATTATACTTCTATAATCACAGATTTCGCCAAGACTACACTTTAGACAAATGTTAATAAAGATAAACAATATTTAATCTATTCTCAATTTGACCACAAACTGTAATAAAGAAAAGTTTGACAATAAACAAATAGTATGCATGCGTGCGTGTGTCAAATACACGGTAGTGTGTGTAATGTCTTTTTTATTGATTTAATGTATTTTTTATGCATAATTTACAAAAAATATTAACATTCTGCACTCCTTCTCTATAAGTGTGGAAAATTTCATACTCCTCCGTCCGCGCAATTTTCGTAAAAAGGGGTATAAAGTTTTTGCTGCTTCACGTATTAATATATAGATAACATCCTATTAAGCTTTCGTTGCCTACTTCATAAAACTTCTGTTCATGTCAGCTGAATGTCTTAAATTGTACTTCATAAAATAATCATTACAGTAATAAGTCCCTTATGTTATATTTATTATTCTTATATTATATCATTATATATTCTTAGTATCATTATTATTCTTAGAGTCATGTCACACGACTAGTCTAGGACACAATGTAGATCCAATGCAATCTGGCCTTCGATCTGACTAAACACGTTTTAGTGTTTATGGACATTAGCGATGGCTTTTTTTTAAATACCAGACGAACCATAAACTCTACAGCCATAAAAACTGTATGGCATCAGTACTTTGATCCGTCCATTTGCTGAAAAAATTAAAATTTCCCCATCACGGTATCAATTCGAAGCTCTTATCAATAATGAATTAATCGATGGCTCGCCAGCAAACTTTTTCATCCCTGATCAAGATGGATGGTTTTATTGACGCTTTTACTATCATCACGAGCTTAATGTGTTAAGTGAACGATCGTAAAGCTCTTGCGAAAACGATGAGCGATAATAATAAGTTTTATATTGTTGTCAAATTTGTTTGTATGTACTTGTTTAATAAAATGTTTAATTCTTAAAAGAAGTTAGATGGTATGCCATAGCGTATCTTAAGTACCTACGAGATTTGACAGTTGTCCGTGTTAGGGATTTTTGGGAGTTTTTTTTTCTGCTAAGGAAATAAATAAAAAAATAAAAAAAATGTGGTGTCATGGGACACCAGGTAGGAACAAAGTTCCTTCGGCTAATGTAGAATCGACATAATTTGCAAAAAAAAAAACCTTGATCAATTTTATATAAGTTTTCTTGATTTTTCTCTTAAAATTTGCTGATTAGTTTTTATTCAAGTACAGGAAAGTATTTAGGAAATTCAGTATTTTAGGAAATAATAAATTACGTAAAATAAAAATAAAATCGTAATTCAAATTATCAATTAAAATAACAAAATATGTCTCTTTATTTTTGTTTGACAACATAAAATTACATAGAAATAGAAATAATTACAAAATACAGAGAGAAGGGACGAGAGAACGAAAAGAAAGATGGAGAAAGAGAAAGGTATTATAAGAAAGAGAAAGGTATTATACACTACTCGCTTGTGTATACGACTGTCGCGCCTGCGCACGTCTCATTTAACGGTTTTATTCCACGCACTTTTTTCCACGGATTTTTTCCGCGCACTTTTTTCCACGGATTTTTTCTTACGGTTTTATTATCACATTTTTTCAGTTCGGTCGCGCAGCAAAATCCCTATCCCCTCCAAGCCTGCCGTAAGGAACTTCGTTCCAAAAACAAATGAATAGATTGATACATTAAAGCAAACCACAAATTACCGACCAAAATTGATAAAAACAAAACACTAAGTCGAGTGTGGGTTACGCAATAAAGACAAGGCAACAAGTAAACCGTTGTTAAATAATTCTAGTAAAATAGAAACAATAATGTTTTTCAAAGAAGATACAAATTATTCAACTTTAATTAAAATGTTAATGTAAATGATGGAAAAATAATAAGATGAACTTTGAAAAACTAAAGAGAACAAAATGCTGTTGAGAGAATGATTTAATAATTAATTAATGGAACGTGTCGTAAGATTTTTTGTTTAGATTTGAACAGAGCGTATCCTATAATGCCAATGTCACTGTTTTCCTTATTACGTACGAGTCAAGCAAAGTGATCGAATAGAGTTGGAGATGTAGAAGTGTTTGCGTGTGTTACTTTTGTTGTAGCTGATATGAAACAGGGATCAAGGGTTCCGGAGAAGACAGATGGAATGGAAATTTTATTAAAAAAATATACAAAGAAATTTAATAAGCCTTGCCCCAAAAACGTTTGCAACTCAAACACACAGTTGAGATACAATAGACGAATCTTAAATTTCTTATCTTTGAAATATACATTTTTTTTTATTGCTTAGTTGGGTGGACGAGCTCACAGCCCACCTGGTGCTAAGTGGTTACTGGAGCCCATAGACATCTACAATGTAAATGCGCCGCCCAACTTGAGATATAAGTTCTGAGGTCTCAAGTATAGTTACAACTGCTGCCCCACCCTTCAAACCGAAACGCATTACTACTTCACGGCAGAAATAGGCAGGGTGGTGGTACCCACCTGCGCGGACTCACAAGAGGTCCTACCACCAGTATGTAAACCACCATAATGTAAAATAATGTTATGTCAACAGTGTTTTGGTTTAGCGAAATGAGAGTCTCCGAATTTAACCAAAGTATTCGACTCTATTCTGTTTTATAGTCTCCTTCAAGGCTTCAGCAGGCGAGACATTCTCCCGAGACACGGTCGGTCGTTTTCCATTACGGAACTGTGTATTCGTAAAGGATGAGATGTTAGCTTTTGACATAGAAAACAAATTGATGCATTTTGATTATCAAGGGAAGTTTAATATGTACATATATTTATTCGGTATCTCAAAACACAACTAATGTATAAATAATTGATATAGCAGGCTAGTAAAATGAAGATTTGCGTTTATTCTAATTTTATTATAATTTAAATTATAACTTGCTATGCACGGGGCTAAAAGGCTGGAACGGAAGAGAGGGTTGCCAAGCGCCAAACTTAAAATTAGCAACTTAGAACTTAGGTGTTACCATTACAATATACAATAAAATTAGAATGTTCATATTTTGATTGAACAACTAAGAAGCTTATAAAAATAATAATTTTGTTATAAAAATATAAGCATCGGCACCGAATCGTTGACCAGCTTAAAATCATGCTGTAGCTTGGGGACTGCAGTGTCAGTTCAACTTTCAGCTAGAACTGTCTGGCCCGATGATTCAAGCACTATTGGTGATATTATTCAAAGTCGCAGTGACCTACAACATAAGACGCCCGGTGAATTCGTATCGGGCGATGCGACTGTACCGGTGTTCGAATGGCAAGCACCAATTTGGTGATGAAATACGTACTTAAAAAAATATAATCAGCGTAATCACTGATGGCAGACCATCGCAAAAAACGCAAAAAAAAAAACAGTGAAAATATAATGGTGCTCTCAGCTGTATTATAGACATGCCCAAACTAAATGGTTAGATGGATTTGCTTAAATATTTACTATTATAATCATGAAAAAAAAGAAGTACAAATAACATTTACTTATTACAAAAAGTATTAGTCTACTGCTGGTCTTTGTAAGTCCCAAAAACCTATATAACCTATATATATATATTATAACAATACATGTATGGAAAACTACATATTTCTTTTCGGTACGCTCTCAATATTGAATTTCTTCTAAACGCAATTTTCTCAAAGACAGAACTAAGTCGATACGAGCGGTTTATTTTTATTCCCAGAGCTTATTAAATATTTTCTTTTATGTGTTAGCAAGGGATCGGTCTACGTGTTATTGGCGATGCCTCTAAAAGAACAATACAGGGAATTCCTTTATGTTGACACAAATGATGCTGGTTTCATATTTAGAGGTTTTAACAATATGTTCATAATGTGTTTTAGATACTTTTAAAGTTGGTGCGTCGTCGTGAAACTTAGTGTGACTCTTTTTTTTTCTTTTTTTATTACACTAGACGGATAAGCTTCATCCGGGTGATGGAAGGCCGGCTATCCTCAACCCACGCTGGTTCTGACCCAGCGGTGTATTCCGTAGGATAGACCATTCTAATTGGCGCCATCTAGGCGGGTTTCGGATAGCCTGCCGACCGAGAGGGCTGGTGGTCGTGGTGCCGACAACCGCCAGTCCGGCGTCACGAGGGGGAGGGTGATGGGAGAGATGTGCTGCGCACTAAACGCTTCACTTTTCCCCTTTGCCTTTTCATGAGTTCTGTCTCATGCGAGGTTTGGACGTTAGTTGTTGAGCGACAGGAGGTTTTAGTCGGTTCTAATCCGACATGCCCCGCCCTCCATCCCCAGTGAAGGGCGGAAGTAAGGCGATTTCCTCCTGACAAAAAAAAAAGACGGATAAGCTTAATTACAGCCCGTCTGGTATGAAATGTTTACTCTCTACAACGTGAAGGTCATTACCCACTTTGTAACATAACATCACTCTCCATTTTATTATATAAGGGCCGTTTCACCATCGATACTGGTCACGTCATTTCGGATCCTCCTGATCCACGAACGGTGCTTTTAGGTACGTCAAACCCCAGCGGTCTTGTCGAATCCGTCGCTTGCGACGAAGTTTTCGGCGAGTAAACGAACCTATAGACACAGCCCACTGAATTACTCGCCAGATCTTCTCAGTTGGTAACGTTTCCTATCCGGTAGTAGACTCTGCGATACACTGCTCTTGCTAATGACAGTGTTAGCAACGCCCCCAGGTTCGAGCCCCGATAGCTCACCCACTCACTCAATTACGCTTGGCATAGCCTCTCAAGTTTAGGTAGGAAAAACAAAAAAAAAACTGGTACTCATGGCTGCTTGATAGGAACAGAAGTAGGAAATGTGATTCCTCTTTTTACAGCAGAACACGTCCTGACACCAACACCAGCTAATACATTAATATTATAATGATGCTAGGTATGTCCCGTGTTCTCATGGTTACATATTATATCGATATAGTGATTTGTTTTTGTTTAATTTACAATCACGATTGAATAAATCTGATTCAATCAGTTGTTTGATATGTCCTTTTAATTTCAGTCGTTTTTTTGTAAAGTAAACCAAATTAATCGGTTGATTTTGTTTATGCCTTTCCGATAAGTACACAAAAGTTACGAAAGTAAAATTGTGCCACAAAAAAATTGAAATTGAGTCTAAAACGGGGATATCGTCTCTCAACTAGATAGAATATGATGGTATCTAGGCCCTGGGTTCCGTCTACTTTCCTATGTCAATTATTATGATGTGTTTCTACATATATTTTATTAACTATACCATTTATACCAGTTCATCATCAGCTAATAGAGACTCACTGCTGGATTTAAGCTTCCCCTACATTTGCCGGTACAACCGTTATAACCAGCTCCCCCAATAAAGAGGACTGCACGATTAGCGTCACGAGCCAGCCACGTACCATCCGGCTTTGGAATGAACTCCACTCCACGGTGTTTTCCGAGCGCTATGACATGTCCTTCTTCAAACGAGGCTTGTGGAGAGTACTTAATAGTAGGCAGTGGCTTGGCTCTGCCCCTGGCATTGCTCATGTCCATGAGCGACGGTGACCACTTACCATCAGGTGGGCCGTATGCTCGTCTGCCTAAAAAGGCAATAAAAAAAACGATAAAATCAAAAATAAGAGGTTCGAACCAAAGCGATTTAGCCCAAAGCATTGCCAACCTAAAAAGATAGTGGGCAGTGCACAATACTCAAACAAAGGACGACTAATTTTTAAATCCTCATAACTCATAGCACACAAGTTTTACATTTAGTAATTGCGAACTTGTTTCTGTGAAAACGATTATGTCGAATAGATAAATCGTTTTCCCGCTACAATCTCATGATATGGACGGTTTCATTGGTGCCCGTAGGCCGCATCCATCGCGGAGCGCTGAGTGATGCCCTCTGGGGCTCGAGATAACGCTGACTACGATATCTCTGTATTGATCTGTGGGTTGAACATACAAATCATCGCCATACATCACGTTGCTGCGGTACTGTGATTTCTGAACGATTTAAACCTAGAACGAAATTATATTTACTTAAACCATTTCTCGATGCTTATCCAACGAACATTCGAGAAAAATCCTACACCTAAGTTCGTACTGCAGAGACGTTCTCCAATACTGAGGTGTGTAGTGAACATCCCGAGCAGTTATCAGTGTGCTTAGTGCGAGTTTTTAACGCTGTAAATCGGCAACGTAAATGCCGCAAACCAACTGAGATATGAGTTCTAAGGTCTCAGTAGAGTTACAACGGCTGCCCCACCCTTCAGACCGAAACGCATTACTGCTTCACGGCAGAAATAGACGGGATAGCGGTACCTATCCGAGGAGCGGATCCACAAGAGGTCCTATTTTTTTTATTTTTTATTTTTTCGGGTAGAGGGCCGAACCTCCTACGAGGTCCCCGCGCAAAAGGGGCGCGCGGGGTATGTCAGACTCAACGATCTGCATGGTGTTGTGAGCAGACCGCGGGCCCAAGGATTTTAGGGCCCACCCACTAAACGACTCCCCTGCACTCTTACACCCGACGTCCGATCCCCTCCGAGGTCAGAACCCGGATGAGGTAGGGGGGCTACCGCGGTCAATACTACAACCAGACGGCGCGGCTCACCCCAAGGACGCCCAGCCGACGGAGCCTTCGAGGCAAATCGAAGGCTCTGAAACGTCGGCCGTCTCGGTACGGCAGCCCGTTGGGCCGCCCAGACGGTGCCGCTGGTGTCCCGGAATACCCCGCTGGATCAGAACCAGCCTGCCGGGTCGGGACGCGATACACCGTCGACCGGTCGCTCTATTCACTCCACGGCAGCGCGCTAGAGTGCTGGTAGCGCGCCGCGCGGCCTCACCCCCTCAGGTCGCCCCTTGACCTTCACGGGGGGGAGGCCGCTACCTACAGGGGGCCCACAAGAGGTCCTACCATCAGTAAATTGTTTTATTGTTAAGCCTAAGATAATGAAAGTACAAAAATAAAAGATAATTAATTTTCCTTTAAAAATAAACATCAAACACGGATCATATTAAGAACTCCATCAACACTTCACAAATAATATTCCGTTCACATCCTCAATGTTTGCGTATAGCGGCTTACAAAGCTTCCTGAAACTTTCAACTCGCTCATCTGAAAACACGTTTTCACGAACCGGGCGTACTCTTTACATTTCTTTCCCCCCTTTTGTACTCAAAGCACGTCGATTCAGCTAAGTGATGTTTGAACAAACCCGAAGTGTAAGTAGGAATTTATTTAAAATGATACATTGTTTGTATGTAACTGCCCAAAACGGATTTATTAAATTATTTATTATTCATTAATATTTAGCAAAATTGAACTTTTGCATGTGACTAGGAGATATATGGAAATGGTATTGCAAGGTAGAGGGGGAAGAGTTTGACCGAAGAAGACATGGATGGAGTGTGTGAATGACGATATGAGTGAGAGAGGAGTGAGTATTGAGCTTACCGCTGATAGAAGAGAATGGAAGAGAAAAATCAGCTATGCCGACCCCACATGGTGGGATAAGGTGATGAAAAAGGAGAGAGAAGATGAACGTATGGCTCGCCTACGCGTACTATGATCACTGTTGAACACAATATCACCTCAGCTTAATTTTTTAATTGCATAGTATACAATAAAGCTATATGCATACGGCATATTACATTTTCCTTATTACAATGTTATTGCACGATGCTATTTCTCTATCATGTAAGTCGTTGGTAACCAGCCTATGTATTTCTCTATAAAAATCGGTACCTGCCTGGTGAATTTGACACCGGCATAGTAGCATCGCTGGATGTCAATGTATCGGGCTTACTCTTTAGGGCATAAGGACCTCAAAAATAAAGTAACATTTGCACTGGAGATAGGACGCGCTATGAACTCCTACGGGTAAATCATCATGTCTTTTAGTACAACGAAGCAGTGTATTATAGTTTTAAGGTTAGGAATGTTTTTCTACAAAAGAAAAGTTATCATTAAAATTTCCGTGAGACATCCGTCCAATTTAAAACAGCGAAAACCGTATCTTCATGTGAGATCTTACGGCCAAAAGTGATAAAAAGAAACGTTCATATTAAAGAATTTAAATAAGAAACTTCGCCGGCCGCGTTTCAATTCAAACATTGGATTAATCCGGTCTTCTCTTTACGGGTAACAACTTTACCTAACTCGAGAAGTGTGTTCTCTCACACTAAGACGCAAACTTTTTAGGCTTTGTAACTTGACACCGGTGGGAATTTTTTTTTTTTTTTTTATGATTGAAAGTTTACTGGTGGCCCGAAGGCCTTTCCAGTTTCACCAGGACAGGTGGGCGAGCAAAGGCTCAGCCAAGAGGGGTGGGATTTGCTAACAACTGCCCGAGCGCCTCCGAAGGAGACCTAACAACTCAAGAGCAATTGTTTCGCGAATGAATCTACTACCGGATCGGAATCGCGACCCGCTGAGAAGATCCGGCGAGAAACTCAGCGGGCTGATGGGTTAGGTTGCACGTCGACCTCTTTGTCGAGTTCGACGAGTACGGTTACCGGGGTCCCTAAGCCTGCCCCTAGTATTAGAGCTGAAGGCATCCAATGCAAAGGTTATTGGATCTGATGGATCCGTAAGGACGTGTCTAGGGCGTCGACGGTGACTGGCTCCTGCATGATCAGGATTCGGGGAGTAGTCAGCGGCGGCAACGATAAGGCGATTATCATGACGCATAGCCTTATCGAAGTATCGTTCCGACGCTGACTTCATGTATTTCCGAATTGATTCGAGGCCCAGGTCGTCGTGTAGGTCAACGTTCCTCACGAACCACGGAGCCCCGACAGCTAACCTGCAAAAGCGGGATTGTAGGGATTGGAGGGTGTCTATGTGTGTGCGGGCCGCGTGAGCGAACACCACACTCGCGTAAGTCATGACGGGCCTTATGCAAGTTTTGTAAAGTGTCACCTTGTTCCGAAGGGACATTTTACTCCGCTTACAGATCATGGGGTAGAGTCTACCGAGAATAAACGCGGCACGGTCACGGACTGATTTTATATGCGGGCGGAATGTCATCGATGCATCCAGGGTAACGCCCAGGTACTTGACCTTCCTGGCCCAGGGTATGGGTTGTCTAAAGAGAGTAATCGGGGGTGTGAGATTCCTCCTCCTAATCCGGGAGGAAATCCGTGTGGAGCTTCCCCTCTGAAATAGCACCGCAGTACTTTTCGCTGGGTTGATGTCTATGCGCCATTTTCGGAACCACTGTCCTAGGGCTAGGGCTGCGCTCTGAAGCTTCTTCGCGATTAGGGACTTATTTCTACTAGAATAGTAAACAGTCGTGTCGTCGGCGAATAAAGCTAAATGGGTCGGCGGCGACCGGGGAATATCGTTGACGAATAAGCTAAATAGGAGGGGTGAGAGGACAGAGCCTTGCGGGACTCCAGCTGTGAGAGGTCGTGGGGAGGAGCGGGTTCCCTCGACTCGATATCGAAAAGAGCGGTTCGACAAGAAGTCCCGTATGATGAGCACGAGACTATCCGGCACGCCCATGTTGAATAGTTTGAAAATCAAACCATTGTGCCAGACTTTGTCGAACGCTTTTGCGACGTCGAAGAAGAGAGCTCCCGTGTATAACGGTTTTGGTCGATTAAGCCCCACAAGAATGTGCTCCGTGAGGCGGTGCACCTGTTG
The DNA here is from genome assembly GCF_030269925.1 of Bombyx mori. Taxonomy (NCBI): domain Eukaryota; kingdom Metazoa; phylum Arthropoda; class Insecta; order Lepidoptera; family Bombycidae; genus Bombyx; species Bombyx mori. The sequence continues at coordinate 16,574,041 of NC_085111.1, forward strand.
AACGCATGAGTGATTTGTACGGAATCCGAATTGTTCATCGATAAGAATGCCCTTGGATGAGACGAAGTCTCTGAGGCGTTTGTAGAGCAGACGCTCATACAGTTTGCCTAGAGACATGAGGAGGCTAATCGGGCGGTAGCTCGTCGGATGATTTTTTGGTTTACCGGGTTTATGTATGCCGATAACGTCCGCTTCTTTCCACACCGCGGGAAAGATACAGTTCGCCATAGCGGCATTGAAAATAGATGCCAACATCACGATGAGTTGGACGGGTAGAAGTTTAATAACGCGGTTAGATATACAGTCGGAACCGGGAGCCTTGCGAGGACGTAGGTCTTTGATCAAGTCTTTAACTTCTATCGGGGTGACGGGTGGTAACGCATCCGATGGTGGCAAGGAGGCTCTGCGTTCTACCTCACTGTCTACTAATTCTACATGAACAGGGTCCACGGATTGAGTGCTGGGCGTGCACTGGGTTTGCAATGTATCGGCCAGCAGCTCTGCTTTTTCGTCATCATCGAACGCCGCGAGTCGGCCTGAGGGGCCTACGAGGGGGGGCATAGTTACTACCGTATCCGATTTGAGAGTACGAGCTAAGCGGTAGTAAGACCTTTGGGAGGGCGCGAGTCCTTCTAAGAAATCAGACCATCTGGCATCTCGGACTTCGGCGATGCGAGACTTTACGTCGCGTTGTAGGGCACGCATTCGAATACGATTTTCCGCGGTAGGATACCTGTCGTAGGCGCGTATCGAGGCGTTCTTAGCTCTAAGGAGTTCCCTAATATCGTCGGACAATTTGAAGCGGTGAAGGAAGTCCTCCGCTACAACTTGTTTCGATGACCTATCTAATGTCGAGGTGATGTGTGACGTTAAGATGTCTATGGCTTCAGCGGTATCCTGAGGAGACGGGATAGAGTCCGGGTTAAACGGGAGCGATGGTGGATCAGATTCAGCCAGGCTGATGCCCAGCGTGTGCCAATCCACCACAGTCCTCGTGACGGGAACGGAATCGGGAGCGCGACCGAGCTTCATAACGACGGGACGGTGGTCTGAATCTAACTCTGAAACTACTTCGATCGAGTGTAAGCGCAGAGTTACGTTTTTTAATAACGCTATGTCGAGTATATCCGGGCGATGCGCGATATTTAGCGGGTAGTGAGTCGGGGTTAGCGGAGCGACGATATCGAAGGCGAGATCATCGACTAACGCGTCAAGCCGCCTGCCATTCGGGGTTGTGGTGTGTGAGTTCCACCTGATGTGTTTACAATTTAGGTCGCCCGCCAGAATGACAGAGCTCCCCATACCGAGCAGCGCCTCGATATCACTGCTTAGAACGATCTTATCCGGTGGAAGATAAACGGACGCGATAACGATCGGCGCGTGTCCCGTCAGTGAGATTCGGCACACTGATGCTTCGATATTAGCGAGCGCGGGAGGATCGAGCGGGACGCAATGCAGGGCTCTTCTATAGTAAATGACGGTACCACCACCACGGGCAGAGAGCCTGTCGTTCCTGACCATGTTATAGTTCGCGATTTTAGGGTCACGGCGCGCGGGCTTAAGTAGGGTCTCCTGCACTAAAAAGATATCAATTTGGTGGTCACGCAAAAAGTCAGAAACCTGATCACGTTGATTTGCGAGACCGTAAGCGTTAAAAAATCCTATCGTTACGGATAGGGGCTTTATTCTACTTATATACGCCATTGATTACCGGCGGAGTGAGGGGAGGACGTACGTATTTAATGACGCGTATACGTCGGCGTATTCCTGCACAACGGCGATAAAGTGTTGTGCAGTGGAGGCAGCGCGAATGGCGTCGCCCAAAGCGTTAACGCGCTCAAAGTTGATCGACTGAAAGAAGTCGATCGCTAAAGCGAGATTGTCGGACGCGGTCGGAGGGCAAGTCGCGGGAGAGGGACGAGTCGCGGGGGCGGGACGAATCGCGGAGGAGGGAGTTGTAGCCGTGTTCGTGTACGGCAGCGGTTTTGCCCAGGCCGAGACACTGGGCACCGCCGCCGGAACGAACGCTGGCTTAGCCTGCGACGCAGAGGGTGCCGAGGCTTTGATGTCTGGGCCGGAAGCTCGGAGGCGGTTTTGGCGGGCGACGCGGCGATTTATTTTAGGGGCTCGGGGGCAACCACGGTAATTCGCGGGGTGACCCTGTGTTCGACACAGGACGCAGCTAGGCGGTTCCGTCGCGGTTTTTTGGTCGCGAGCGCAGAGGGCCGTGGCGTGATCGCCCAAACACTTAACACATCGGGGGCGCGCGTGACAGTTACGGGAAGAGTGCCCGTACAATTGACAGTTATGGCACTGGCTAGGAGTGCCTTTTTTATGGGGGGCTTCGACAGCGATACCAGAGAGCCTACAGACGGTCTGTGTGTTAAAGATTTTCTTACCCTCGGGGGTAGGCTGGAGAGCGACTAGAACCATATTATATGGCTCCCTACCGCGACCGGTGTGCATACGGTGCACAGAATTCACTGGTAGGCCTTGTTCTAACAGGTCGGCTTTTACGAGCTCTACATCTAACTCTTTAGGGATTCCGCGTATTACAAAGCGGAGTTCGCGCTCCTCCTGGAGCGTATACGTATGGAAACTTATACGCTCCTTACGGAGGTAAGAAGAGAGGGCCCTATGGTCGTCGGGTGTTTGAATCTTAATTTGAATGCCGTTCGCGAGGTTACGGGCATTCGTGAAATTTATATTTTTGGCCTTAAGGGCCAGGCAAACTCGATCCCAAGCTGCCTTCTCCTGAAGGATAACCGGGGGAGGGGTCTGGGTTTTATTTTGTGCCACCGGACGCGGCGACGGAGTGGCACGGGCTGGGGGCGCAACGGGAGTCTGAGGGCGGGGGCGCGACGCGTTCACGGCTTTGCTAATTTTAGCGGCCGCGGGAGCTCGAGACTCCGCGGCACGCTTCTTACCCTTCTGTACCAGGGTGAATCCATCCGTCGATGAGGCGGGGGCGAGGTCGACCTCCATGTCCGAGTCAGAGTCGGAGCACGAGGAGGCGGGTGCAGGCGACCTACGAGCAAGTGTAGGTGTTTTAGAGGGCGCGACGGAGGCCGCGGATGATCGCTCAGCTGAAACGATGGTCACGGCGGACGACGCAGCAGCTTTTCTCGCCAGTATAGGCGACACGGGAGCGGCAGGCACGACAGAGGCTGCGGTGCTCAATGCAGAAGCTCTGCACGCAGGTACAGGCGACGCAGGAGCAGCGAGCGCGGCGGAGTCCTCGAGAGGGCTCGCAGTGTGATTGGCCTTGAAGGCCAGAAACTCTGAGGCGAGCTGTGGGTGGCGAAGTCGGAGGAATTCCGCGAATACAGCGTCCATGATCGCTGAGTACCCAGGTGGGGCGGCCCCGGGTCTTGAAAACACTCGCCTTGCGGCGAGGCCCCAACTTCTCGGACCTGAGCGGTTCTATTGAACACAGGTGGCAATGCGGCGCGATTACTACAGGACAAAGAAAAAGCACAACAAAACAGAAATTACGAAAAGAAACAAAACAAATAAATACTTGCAGGAAACCACTTTATCGGCAGATGTACCACGAACACAGAAACAACAAAAGGAAACAAGACAAATAAAAACTTCCAGAAAGAGCACTTAGTCGGCAGATGTACCACAAACACAGGCCGCGCGAACAATGGCCGGGCTAACAAAAGCCGGGCGAACAAAGACCGGGCGATCGAGTGGACGATGAGCACGTCCGCACGTGACGGGTGCCTCTATCGGAATGGCCGGTGGGAATAAAAACCTTTGTAATAAAGAACAGTTCAATAAAAAGTTTTCTTTGAACAATTCTGTTTTTTACTATTCATAGAACTACGGCCAGTCGTAAAACGGTCACAGTTTGCTGTGAGACCTGAAGTTCATGTCCGAATTGACATATAGAGTAGACTTTTGACAAGTTCAGCGTTTGGTGATGTGATAATTACCAAATCGATTGAGGCCAGAGGATTGACTGGGAACTATCGATCTAGAATAGTATTTCTTGACGTATAAGTCGTTTCTATCATCGCATAGCATGATATCCAAAAACATTTAATACCTACTGACTAGAACCGGCGCGTTCATCACAGTACGTTGACAGAGATGCCTCTTACCATACTGTTTCGAAATTAACTCCCATCGATGGTGTTTTCTGAGAGATAACACATTTCTGTGTTCAAACGATGTTTGAGGAGAGTCTATGGCGATAGACTGCGGCTTTGCCATGTATCTGACATTACCCATGAACTTGAGCGGCCGTGACGACCTAACACCAAGCGAGCGTTATTCTATTGTCTACCTATTGTTTTAGCCTACCTTTTAGTATACCTTACAAGCTTCAATTCAGAGTTTATATTAAGGTATCATGGCGGACGATGACAATATCCAGCAAATTGTGAGATAGCTTGTGTATACATAAAAAGATTCGGCTCACCATTCAGTTTTTTTTTCCTGCCTGATCTGAGAGCCTTGGGAGGCTATATCAGCGTAACCTTAACTAGTAGGTGAGCTCACGGGGCTCAGACCTGACAGCGTTGCTAACACAAACCCTAGCAAGAGCCGTGCTTCACAAAATCTACCACTGGATCGGAAACGCGACCCACTGAGAAGAACCATTCAGTGTTTATCCGCGTCGATAGACACACTCGAGTTGGGTACGCAGTACGTCACACGTGTCAATAAGGTGAGTGACGTCAACCCGGGTTGGACGGGTTTATTAATCTTACAAGATTTCTTGAAAATCTTATATGACGCCGGATGCCCGTTTCGTGGCGATTGGGCCACCAACCTCGAGACATGAGGTTGAGGTTGCTCGATAGGCAGCGGCTTGGCTCTGCCCCTGGAATTGCTGAAGTCCATGGGCGACGGTACCCACTGACCATCAGGTGTGCCGTATCCGTATGCTTGTCTGTCTGCCTACAAGGGCAGTAAAAAAAAGTCCACCTGGTTATAAAAATGGCTATTCTACCAATACCCGGAACCCTATAACTTTAAAAACCACTTTACCGTAGGAATAGGCAGATGCGTACCTAGATGACAGCGTCTTAAAACCAATTCGGGCTTGCCTATCAACTTACACAGAAAAAACTAATCTATTATCTTCTATCTTCTTCTTCTATAATAATATATACTTATATAAAAATGAATTGCTGTTCGTTAGTCTCGCTAAAACTCACGAACGGCTGGACCGATTTGGCTAATTTTGGTCTTGGATAATTTGTGGAAGTCCAGAGAAAGTTTAAAAGGTTTAAAATATGAAAATGCTCGGAATTAAACAAAAATAACAATTTTGTTTTTCCTTTGATGTGTCCCCCGTCGGACGGATTCCTTTTGTTTGTTTTAAGTTTATTTTATACACAAGCTTAGGTCTTTTATTTATCGATGGAGGCACTACAAAGTCTGCCGGGTCAGCTACTAATAATTAAAATACTAATTGCAAATATCCCCAAATTAAATTTTAATTTACGTCACTTTGATTCAAACTGTGATTAAGATTTATTATGTTTTTCAAAGCTACGGCCAAACGAATCTTCTCCCAATTAATTATAATTTATTAAATTAAGTGCTCTTAACTAATCGGAAGTACTTCAATTTCAACGTAACAAATAAAGTTTCACTTTTGTAAATGTACACTCTTAAACGACGCTGTTAATTAGACCGACACTCGATACCTTAATTGCGCTTCAAGCCGCTTATAATTTATAAACAATTACAGATAACAATGGAGGTAAGTGATCATTTTACAAAACATTTAAAGATAAAATTAAAACTACTTTTACAAAAAATAAGATGTAACCGACCGTAACGACGTAAACGTATCGAGCGATCCAAATGTGCAAGTAATAATCAAACCCGTAAAAATTTTGTTAATAGTAATTACTAAACAATTCAAACGTAAGCCTCAAGCCTCAAAGTGGGTGACGGCATACATGTGATGATGTCTATGGCTCCGGTAACCATTAACACCAGATGGGTCATGAGTTCGTTCACCCGTTTATGTATAAAAAACGAAATCCAATTGTTCCACCACTTGAACTGGAGCGCGTATCAACTTAGCAGCAGAAAAAGGTAGGATACACAATAGTAATGCCTTACAATGCCTCTACATAGACTCATTATTAGGAGACTACTATTTACTCAGTAAATTTACTTTACTTCTAATCACTCTCTATCTTTAAAAATATCTTGACTCTCAGAGGTAAAATATCCAAAGAAAGATCGACTACTGTTTGATCAGTAAATTTACTTTACTTCTAATCACTCTCTATCTTTAAAAATATCTCGACTCTCAGAAGTAAACTATCCAGAGAAAGACCTCGTCCAAACCAGATTTCACGATTAATAATCCAAATAAACATTAACAAAACACCACAAGATTTACTCAAAGAACAATTGTGGGGCGCTTACAACTACAAAGGTGAGCGTTTGCTTTCTTTTTGTTTGTCGCTAATGACCGGCGGAGAGGCGTGCCGTTGCCTAGCAACCGAACCCGCGGGATTCCTACGGCTATTCAATGCAAATACGCTGTATGAAAAATATTTCGTACGTACTTTAATTCGTAAGGTTGTTTGCGCACATGTCAATATCACCGTGTTATTTTTTTAAGGGATTTTATGACCTGGTAACTAAGACCTTTAAGTCATGTCTTATCGTTTTTTATTTACCTCAAACTTATGGCAATCATTAAATAGTATTAGGACTTTTTGACGGGAACGCGAGGAGTCAAGTTGTGTGATTTGTTTTATTTTGTCTATTTAGTGTTTCTTCAGTTTAAATGTGTAATAACGCTGGTTTATTAACTGTTTAATATCTGTGAAAGTGCACAAATGTGAAAAAATGAAACAAATCCGCTGAACGTAATTTCTCGGGGTCCTGGAAAAAAGTCTGAGTAAATGACCACCATTTTACTGAGATTATAATTCATCCCATATCATCTCATTTCATTTCATTTCACAATATCATTATTCAAATAAAAAAAGTTTTCATTAAAATTAAAAAAAGACTTGACCTAAAGGTCTTAGTTACCAGGTAATAAAATCCCTTAAAAATGCTATTAGCAATTAATTCTAAGTTTATGTTGTGGTATCCTTGGACTTGCGTAACTCTTTAACGTCAAGAGAAAAAGTCAATTATATTAACACACTAAGAAATCATAGTAATGTGACATTAAGAATTCGGTAGCTGAAGGAAGGAGTTCACTCAACAGTTCCCCTCTTTTTTTTTTCAAACTCCAGGAACCGGATATACGGAGTGTGCTCGAATCATAATAGTCGATTCAGGGACAGCTATTCATACGAAATTGGTTTACTTTCTTGGGGGGAGCCGCGTATTGTAAACTAGCGACCCGCCCTCGCTTCGCTTCGGAAACTGTAATTTATTATTGATTTCTCCACTATATAATGGACGTTATTATACATATAAACCTTCCTCTTCAAGCACTCTATCTATTAAAAAAAACCGCATCAAATTCCGTTGCGTAGTTTTAAAAATTTAAGCATACATAGGGACAGATATAGGGACAGAGAAAGCGACTTTGTTTTATACTATGTAGTGATGAACAAGCAACCTTCGAGAAAGACAAAATTTGCCTTAGAGACATTCGGCGAGTGGATAATTTTTCTATTTGTAATACTAAGACCAATGCCAATACTAAGCTACATCGCATTAATGGTATGCATTAAGCCGTCGTGGCTTCAAGGATAAGGTCCCCGACGCACTTGTATCGAATGATAAGTCCATATTCGCGTAGGCATCAATTTTTTTAAAGAAAATCCATGCCTAAAACGGCATTGTGTTAACGAACAACTTTCTTCGATGTAAGAATATCATGTAATCAAATGTCGAACCCATAAAATTTAATAATTTACGTAATTACTGAGATATGCCCTTGTGAGTCCGCGCGTTGGTAGGTGCTACCACTCTGCATATTTTCTGCCGTGAAGTAGTAATGCGTTTCAGTTTGAATGGTGGGGCAGCCGTTGTAACTATATTGAGACCTTAGAACTCATATCTCAAGGTGGGTTGCGGCATTTACGTTATAAATGTCTAAGGGCTCCGGTAACCACTTAACATCAGGTGGCCTGTGAGCTCGTCCACCCATCTATACCATAAATAAATAAAATAAAAATTGAGGTTGTGATCTCATTTCTCAAAGTTGGTGGCGCTGTCCACTCTCAAACTTATTTAAATTGATTTTACTTAATTAATATTTAATTTCATCTTTCGTACCAGATATTTAGTTCTGGTACGCTTCTCAAAAAAAAAACCTCAGCTATTTTAACGGAACAAAGGTTGATCAGTCATCACACGTTAAATCTGTCGATACAGGTGGTACCGAGAGACAGCTGGTGGCGTTCTGCGGGAAATACGAGACGGTGAAGGCAACGGTCGCTACAGCAAAACACATGACGCGCTGTCAATAAGGAGAACAGAGGTAAGAGGTAACAGTGAAACAAACAGAGGTAACATTAAAACAAACAGAGATAACATTGAAACAAACAGAGGTAACAGTGAAACAAACAGAGGTAACAGTGAAACAAACAGAGGTGACATTGTTAATTTATACGAAGGTAAATTACCGTATGAGAGACCTATTTCTCAATGCTCACTGTTGCTTATGGGCAGTAGAATGGTGCAGTTAAATGCAGTTAATCCTACCCATCCATTTCACACCTAGTCGTGAAGAATATGATGAAAGATCCTTAGAGTGGGAGCTATTACCAAAACCAAATGGTTAATGTTATTGCTGGACGAGTTGGGAGTCGTTAGCCATGCTATGAAAATACATAATAAGATCTTCCCAAAAAAATCCTGAGAGCACTCCTGACAGAACATACTGTACACAGACAGAACGAGAGTTCTTTAATGGAACCAGTGTTCCCAAAATAAACATATCCTGACATTAATTGTTATTAGTTTAGACGACCAAATGACCCCAAATGAACGTTACCAGAATTTTAAGTACCAATGTGGGAAAAGCAATCAATATTTCAATGGGATTGAGATATTTACTAATAGGGGTAGAAGGGGAAGAGGTCGACCAAAGAAGACATGGATGGAGTGTGTGAATGACAATATGAGAGAGAGAGGAGTGAGTGTTGAGATGACGGCAGATAGAATAAGGTAGAGAAAAAAAGAAGAAGATATTTACTAAAAACCTTCAAATGCTTGATTGCTGTATGATGAAAGAAAACACTCTGCCACCAAAGCTTTGTTCATTGTTTCAAATCATTCCCCCCCCCCTTTTCGCTGATAGCCTTGAGAGGCTATTTCAGCTAACCTTAACACTAGTAGGTGAATTCACGGGCTCAGCCTGAGAGAGTTTGATAAAAATAACCCTAGGAAGAGCAGTGCTTCGCAAAATCTACCACCGAATCGGAATCGCGACCCACTGAGAAGATCCGGCGAGAAACTCATTGATCAAATCCAATAAATAGACTATGATATCAGCGGCTAAGTGACACTAAAGAAAAAATTCGATATTTAAAAAAATTAATGAAATAATAATGAATAAAAAAAAATTAATGAAAAAAATAATGGGGTGCATGGTAGGTACTTATACCATTTCTTATATACCAATTCTTTACTCATATCTGTTTATAAAATATTTATAGCTATAAACATTTTATAAGCAGATATGAGTAAAAGAGTTATTTTGATAATATCCTGAAAAGCACCTTACACTTTTTTCAATAAAATTATTTTTTCTTACTCTATTTTTAATTCAAATTTTTTATTCAAACTTTTTTTCTATTTTTTAGTTGGATTTTCTATAAAGGCGTATTTTGTTAGTTTTTTTTAAAACCATTATTTATATTTCATTTTTTAATTGAATTTAAATCTTTTCCATTTCTTTTTCTATTTTTTTTTAAATATTGTCTTGTCATCGGTCCTTAATAAGTATATCCAAATTTCGAGTTAATCCGACGTTTTGAAGGGGGTCAAAATCATGTTCAAAGATTCCGTTACATACATACGTCTGAAGCTAATAAAAGCGTATTAAAAAAGAGGTTATTAATTTTATATTCGTTTGCAGATTGCGGACGGCGGTCGATGGGCATGCAGAGCAGCCAATTCCCATGGCCACATCACGTTGCGGCTTCATTTGGCTGTCCACGCGCATCTAACGGCTCACGCGCAACCTCACACCCAGGTCAGCACAATTAGATTGATTTTACTAGACCTCCAATGTTGTTCCAGGAATAATTCGGATAGATATTAAAAAAAAAAAAACTTACACGATGGTATGGCAACCATATTCTCTCGTTTAGGGACAGCTTAAAAGCTTTTAACTTCCGCACCAGTCAAAGCTTTCTCCGTCCATTATTTCACAGATTAAATGAAGAGAGAAGAAAAAAGAAACAAAACTTTACCGAGCCTAACAAGTAGTTCTTTCGTGATCTGAAAGTCAATTGTACTCACCTTTAGCGTAAATGTTAAATGTTAAACCAGTTGCTAATTACTAAGAGCCCGTTGCTGATATAACATTTTTGACGACATGGGATAAATCAATTAAGGACGTTTTCTCAATTACCAGAGTAGGTTGGAAAATAAATAAACTAAGAAATAAACACCTGAAAGTGAATGTTTGTTCGCGTGCAATTTTTCGCTTATACTTTTAATTTATATTTGGTTCATATTAATTGATTTGGTTACAACTGGGGAGTGCTCTGAGGAATTGTTTGAGATGATCCCTTCATCTCCTTTTTATCATCGCACCGCCCGCCATCGGAGCAGAGTTCACCCATATTATCTGGAACCGCTGCGTTCATCGACAGTGCGTTTCCATAGGTCTTTTTTGACACGTACCATCCGGCTATGGAATGAGCTCCCCTCCTCGGTGTTTCCCGAGCGCTATGACATGCCCTTCTTCAAAAGAGGCTTGTGGAGAGTATTAAGCGGTAGACAGCGGCTTGGCTCTTGAAGTCCATGGGCGACGGTAACCACTCACCATCAGGTGGGCCGTATGCTCGTCTGCCTACAAGGGCAATAAAAAAAACAATTCATCTTTCTTTACTGTCAATACTTTATGCACTTAGCTATGTGATTACGTCACATAGTTCTTCGAACTCTAACTTAAGAATGGAGGCGTTGAGCAGGAAAGCATGTCAGTCGTTTGATAGATAGCTGTCGGCGACGACAACTTATGTCAGTAACATTCAGGAAGTACCACAAAAGACATTCGTTCTAAAGCGTTCGACATAAATTAATTAACACTATTTAATGAAGTTCTGAATTTCCTTTTCCTCGTCGTGTAATTGAAAAAATACATACCTACACGAACACCGTCAATTTTAGGGGTAATTTAATTCACTTATTGGAACGGTCACAGGAAATTACGATGAATGTGTTCTATATATGAGTCGACTATTATCAAAGGCGGCAATCTGACTTTTGGACAATGATTGGTAAATCAGAAAAATGAATTATTGACTTTGTATTCCATCGGCAGTCACAAAACTCTTCAGAACGACATCTTAGATAAATAACAGATTAACTATTAACCTTTATTTAATGCAGGTTTTGAACCGTATTCTTTGAAGGAGACGATTATATTCAAATCAATCTGTATTGACATATCAATAAATTTTTTTTGTCCAAATGCACAGATTGCCACCTTTGATAATAGACAACTCATATAGAGTATATGTAATTTTCTGCTTATTAAATGTTTGATTGAGGTAAACGTTTTAAGGAATGCCATCCATCACTTTAGCAAATTCTCAATTCGTCATTTGCTCAAAGAGAACTTTTCCTCTTGGTCTCGGTCTTTTTTCACAAGCGAAATTGAAAAATTAATTAGATCGCCGTCCATAAAATATGAATTTCAAAATTGTGTAGCACTTTTTTTTTCGGATATAGCTCGCGGCGATAAAACTTTAAGGTTATATAATATTATAGTATTACTTAACTATCCCCGGTGACTGCTTACAAGCAAACAAATTTTAATGTTTTTTTTTTGGACGAGCTCACAGCCCACATCGTGTTAAGTGATTACTGGAGCCTATAGTCATCTACTACGTAAATGCGCCACCCACCTTGAGATATAAGTTCTAAAGTCTCAGTATAGTTACAACGGCCGCCCCGCCCTTCAAATCGAAATGCCTTACTATTTCACGGCAGAAATAGGCAGGGTGGTGGTACCTACCCGTGCTGATTCACAAGAGGTCCTATCACTAGTACTTACGCAAATTATAATTTTGCGGATTTGATTTGATGTTCTTCCTTTCATTGGAAAAATTGGTACCCGCCTGCGGGATTCGAACACCGGTGCATCGCTCGATACGAATGCACCGGACGTCTTATCCTTTAGGCCACGACGACTTCAAACACAAGACACGCTTTTCCCACAACAATTATTTTATATTATACAAACAAATACATATATATTATACATAGTTTAATTAAAATCCAAAATCCTGATGTGGGTCTAAATTCAAAGCAAGCATTTAAGCGTCTGTCATTTGGATCAGAGATGTGGGGAGCTGTTTGAAATGAGTGCGAGTGACGTCATCGGTTGGATTTAATGCATCCTGAGGTTTCAGAGCATTGGTCTCAACATTTCAACGATAAATGCATTGAAACTTACTCGTTAACAAAATATTTACGCTTTATATAGGGGTTAACCTGACCACCTGAATTATAATTAATCCAAGTTTTAACAAGTTTTAATGTTATAAGTGTTTACGTGGTTGATGTCTATTGGCTCCGGTAGCCGCTTAAAATCAGATGGACTGTGAGTTCGACCGCCCGTATATAAGCAATAAAAAAAATAACTTCTATTTTTATTATATAAAAAAGTTATATCCAAATATCCTTACCTGAATTATATTTTAATTAATCCAAGTTTTTCTAAGGATAAATGGTCTGATAATGTAATTGGATCAGGCTTTCAGCGAAAGGGCTTTAGTTAAATTTCGCGGAGACTTAGGCAAACTTCATGATTGAATTACATGAAAACATGTTGATTTATACAATACGAATTTTAGTTCAAGTCACGAGAATTAATCTGTAGATACTTAGTGACTGGCTGAATTCATTCGTGAAATGCCGATTAAATGGATTTCGACGCTCAGAATTATTTAAAAATAGCCTTCCTAACTACAATATTGATTAATTCTACAATCATATTAACAAAATATTTGTTAGTATGTATATTATTTAGTAAAATTTATTTGAAAGAGGTATGGAAATTAAGATGCCGTAGGCAGCGGCTTGACTCTGCCCCTGGCATTGCTGAAGTCCATGGGCGACGGTAACCAATCACCATCAGGTGGGCCGTATGCTCATCTGCCTACAAGGGCAATAGAAAAAAAACCCATTTTTTTTTTATTCAGTCACGGATATCAAAGCAATCTTGCATTACAGTTCGAACACGGCAGTCGTAACTGTAAAGCAATTACTACTTTCATGCAATTATTACTATAGATAACATCAAAAAAAAATCGGTCGAAAAAAAAACAGCCCTTATAGACAGAAACAAAAAACATTAAAAATAACAATGCCCAAAGCAATTCCAGACTATTCGACACAAGCTTTTCTATCAACAAGCTTTCTCCAAGGTTGAAGCATTTTTCTGATCTCCTAAAAAATATACACTCTCCACGGACCTCTGTAAATATTGTAGTTGGACCTTCAGAGGAGGGGATCTAAACTGTCTTGCGAGATTAACCTCGCTTTCTCAATTAAATATTTAACTGTTCTGTCCATACGAGAAAATCAGGTTCCCAAAATAAATTAGATATTTCAGTTGAGAATTTACTTGTTTTATTTACTCTCGTGCAAAGTGGTTATTTTTTAAGGATACTTTTTTTTAAATTTGAAGGATATTCTTCTGGATTTAGAATTCATACAGATACAGATGTACTTATACTGATACGGAGACCTTAGAACTTATATCTCAAGGTGAGTGGCGCATTTCCGTTGTAGATGTCCATAGACTCCAGTTACCACTTAACAACCAGGTGGGCTGTGAGCTCGTCCAATTAAAAAGAAAAGAAAAAAAACAAGAAATTAATATGTATGTCATCATCTTTCTCCTGCCTTTCTCCCAGTCACCTCGGGTTGGCGCAACATGCTTTCTCCTTCCATACTCCTCTATCATATACCATATCTTCGCTCACTCCCATCTTAAACATATCGTCTTTCACGCAATCCATCCATTTCTTCTTAGGTTTACCTCTTCCTCTCCTCGTGTATGTGTTTTGTAATAATTCACTAATATGAAGATTGCGTATACTTTTTTTGCTTAAACGAAGCTCACTGTCTACCTTGTGGTTAATGAGCCTATAAGCATCAACAACGTAATTGCTGCTACCAAGCTTGAGACATGAGTTCTAAGTCTCGGTTTCATAGTACAATGACTGCTCCATCCTTTAAGACGAAACGCATTACTGATTCACTGCATAAATAGGTGGAATGGTGGTATCTATCCGTGCGGACTCACAAAACTCCCTATCATCAGTAGGATGCGGACTTACAAAACGCCCTGTTGAACGGTAATTTCCACTGGTGGTAGGACCCTTTGTGAGTCCGCACGGGTAGGTACCACCACCCCGCCTATTTCTGCCGTGAAGCAGTAATGCGTTTCGGTTTGAAGGGTGGGGCAGCCGTTGTAACTATACTGAGACCTTAGAACTTATCTCAGGGTGGGTGGCGCATTTACGTTGTGGATGTCTATGGGCTTCAGGAACCACTTAAAACCAGGTGGGCTGTGAGCTCGTCCACCCATATAAGCAATAAAAATAAAATAAAAAATCCTGTAATGACTAACGTGATACAATTAAAAATAGTAACAATTGTAATAAAGAAAGGATGCAAAGTAAAATAATCAGGAGTATAGTCAATAGACGTGTGTAGTCAACGTGCTAATGTGTCAGCGCAGCAGTACATCTGTGATTAATAAAGAAGTGCACATGGGTGATTTCAATACAGTTACTGTGCAAAATACAGCACGGTCCAAAAAAACATTGGTGCCCAAAACGGCGCACAATCGGACGGCGCCATCCAAAACTACCTACAGCATTAACAATAAAAATATAATCTCGTTTCCTCAAATATAATGCTTAATCGAAGCCGCCAAAAAATATTTATTGGCTCGAATATTACGCAATTTCGTTGAACGTTAATACGAATTCGTCCTGCGCCGCGGCGCCGTCATATTAAAACGAATAACAGTGAAATAAAACGGAGAAGCGAAAAGGTCGCGGGAACCCTTCCTGATTGTTTCAGATTGGAAGGGATGAGGCAAACATTTGTAAGGGACTTCGATTGTTAGTGGACGCCCTTTTAGGCGAGGAATTGCAAATCAGATTGTTTGAAACAAGGACGAGATCTAACGAGATGTGCCATTTCATTTTTGATTCGGTCAGTGGACGCTGACTCGTCAATTGAGAAATCGACTCATCCAATATGTTTGAACAAAAATCATAAATCATGATCATATTTTGAAATTCATATTTCATACTGCCGCAATAAGGTAGACTCAGGTGCTCGCAGTATATAAATATTCCATGGGAATGCCACCACCGACTGAAAACCAAAGTATGAGATCAAAGTTTTTGTATCACGGCTACCCAGAGCTCTGGGTCCGAACGCATGACTGCTTCGAGATTATAATGAGCTGGTCAGTGCAAAGGATATTATAATACGGAGAACCAAACTATAACACCAAAAAAAATTGATACAGGAACAAAACTGTTTCACAAATTCTCAATCGCTTTTTTCTTTTTAATACAAAAGATTATTAAACCAGTACAACGTGGTTTAGTTTCGGTTAACTTTGTCCGATATCTGTCAAGCATCAACGCGCCTTGGGAACATGACATTACACCAAAATCCTCCTACGCTCTTAATCCAAAAGTTTACGAGACATAGCTTGAAGAGAGTCAGGGGACAATGCCGGGCCCCAGTGAACTTGGAATCGTGACGTTGGAATAGGTATTAGTGGATAAGTGGACTGGTTATTAGTGGATAAGGTTGAAAATCATTGTCAATCGATGATGAGGAAGTTGTAGCTTTTTAAAGATTTTCAAAGAGATTTTGAACCTAAAGCAACCTACGTAAGAACCTGAGTAAAACTAAGTTACGATTTGTGCTAGTACCCCGATGCTATCTCTTCCGAATATTGTCACTACGAAATACGTGACGTTGCAAATACCGTGCTAATCAAAGCCCATATTCAATAATGTCCAAATTAGGTGATTTTGAAAAAAACTATAAAAAGACTCGTCTTCTTTTCGTAAAACTATAAATTTCACATAAAGATGTTTTTGTAAAGAGTTAAAACACGATAAACCTTACACACAGAATTGATACGTTTATTTTTGTATAGCAGCTACGAATGGGGAATCGTAAAGTAAAATAAATGTCGCTACATTCGATACCGCGACCGCAAACATTGCGCGCTACGATTGTTACAGGCTCGTACTCAGTTATTGAGGTCGAAACGAATTAACCTCAGAGTATTTGTTTGGAATCGAATAATCTACATATAGGATCGGGGCAATAAATGAGAACGGAACATTCTTTTTTTTTTATTTTTCATATTGTTACGCGCTGGGGTTCGGGATAAATAAAAATTCTACCGACCTACAAATCAAAACTCTATTTAACACTTAGAACAATCACAGAACACTTTACAACTCGTAATTCACTTCATTCGCTTCGCTTCAGGTGTTCCGTTCGCTGTTTCAGTTCGAATAGTTCCGATTACTGACTAATTTCGTAACATCCCTGCAACGCTTTTATAGTCAATACGACATCCCTAGAATTATCGAGAACATTCCTCACAAGTCGAGTATTTTCGATATGCGCTTTCGCCATTTGATAATAGATTGCGTCGTGCTTCTCGAGCGTTCTTGACTTTACTAGTTCTTTTGATATTCGCTTCTGCTATTCGACGATAGATGGCATTGGTCTTAACGGCGTAACAATATATTTTATCTTTAGTACAAATTATACAATCTTTGCTTTAAAGTCTTCATTTAATAATTATTTTCTCTGACATCGCTGTCACACTTTGTTTCTTCGTGCGGTATTGTCATTTAAAGCTGTGTCCGTACGTGACTCAAAGACTGTCTCCTGTGCCGGTATACCGCGGCGAAGACCTCGGCCTTGAGAGTCCTAGAAAGGGACCCGGTATGCGTTATCCCCTAATGACTTACATTTAATATACATTACATTACTATAATTACAATTGCACCTGGCAATCACGTACTCATGTAATTTAATACGGCGTTATTTGTCGTTTATTGGTAGTGAAAGGGGAAACGGTCGACCGAAGAAGACATGGATGGAGTATGTGAATGACGATATGAAAAAGAGGGAGGAGTGAGTCTTGAGATGATGGCTGATAGACGAGAATGGAATAGAAAAAATCGCTGTGCCGACCGCACCTAGTGGGCTAAGGTGCAGAAAAAGAAGTTATTTGTCGTATAATATAAACGCTTGGCGGACGTCCATGGGGTCAATCACCCTCCATCAGATGGGCCGTATGCTCGTCTTCCTACGAAAGCAATAAAATATATTAGCAAAAATAAGTTTTCGATTAAAAAATAAGTCCTCGACTGCGCCCCTGTACTGCGACAATATTTACGCTTGTTCTGAAATATTGATATCGTTATTATCGAAACGCGGATAAAATTAAACGTTTCTCCAATGATTAATACAAAATTTAATAAACATAGGCTTATTGTTGTAATTGATTTAATTAATTACTCAATTAATTTTCAATAGTAAAATCTGATGTAGATCTTTTTCTTTTATTTGACGAAACTATTGTGTATATTTTACTCTTATAGATAACAGGGGTAAAAATATAAAATTGACCATAAATTTACCCAAATGATTCCTGTAAAATTTCACTTAGTTACTCATCGAATTTAAACATAAGAGTTTGTGATTATAAAATTTATTTACAATTTGATTTACTTAAAATACAGTTGTCACTTCGACCTCATGTTTCTAGTTAAAAGTGTTCACCTTGAGTGATGAATGCCCTGATTTTGTTTCCAATATAGCAATATACGGAAGAAGCGAATTGAGAATTTTAAAGTATTTGTAAAGTGTTTTAAAGGTTATATGTGCTAATACAGTTTTAACTTGTAATTCGGTAGAATTTTCCTATTTACCCTGAACCCCAACGTCTAACAATAGTAATTGCAAAGGTAGAATAGTAATTGTTTTTATTTACCTTTTTAGGCCAACGAGTACACGGCCCACCTAATAGTGAGTAGTTACCATTGCTCTTGAATGACAGCAATGCCAGGGACAGAGAGCTAAGCCACTCCCGAAGTTAACAGTAAAATCGGACAACGTTATGTCTATTCCAATTCATGTTTACCCTAATTACAATAGTCCTCTTAATGACAATACTTTTCCTCAACAGGTAGTCAATAGTGGAGGAACAGCCACAATGAACTGCACTTGGGGAGGATGGCCAGCCCCTCGACTTGAGTGGCTTCACAACGGCATTCCTCTTGGCGCTGGAGTTGCGGGTGGCAGGGTCCGGGTCCTCAACAACGGGGAGCAACTTATTATCTCATCAGTCCATCGAGCTGATAAAGGAGTGTATCAGTGTATAGCCAGAAATGAACTGGATTCCGCACAGGCCAGCGCTGAGCTGAGGCTGGGAGGTTCGTACCAGCAATATGATGTTTTCCAAATGATAGACGTAGAAATGTTTAAATTTTTTTTATTGTTGAGCAATGATAGCGAAGCTTGATGTTAGTAAACAAGTTTTTTAATTGTTGCCAAAAACCCTAATTACTGTCAACTAAAACGTATTTTTACAAAAACAAATAGGTTGTCTATGTGGGCTCTAATATTCTTTGTCAGATTTGTAAGATTAATAACAATATTAGATAATTTATTGTCAGCCATAAATGTTCGCAGCTTTACCTTCACGCTGCGTACATTTATACCATAGATACATGGATCTTGACCGCTTCTTGGCAAGACCGTTTACCATACCTTAAAATACATCAGCACCATAGACACAGTGAAGCCGTTGCCTATTCCTAGAAACTCTCGAGGTCTTATAGGTTGTTTGCTTTCTATAAGCGCGTCGTAAAACAAATCAATCAAAGTAGTGGGGTAGCTTCCTTTGAGCAGAAAGGAAGCTGCACGGTAATGATGGAATCATACTAAATAATACCTTAGAGAATTTGCCATAGAACATGCGGTGCAATACAACTAACACAGATAAAGTTGAATTCTCTGGACAAATGTAGAGATTCTAAATAATTTCTAGCCCACATTGCTAGCATACCACAATCACCCATCTATCAGTGCTCAAGAACATGCTTGGTACCACTTACATGTTACAAGCAATTCGTGTAAGGTCACCCAGCACGTGCAAAGTCATCATAGAGCCGCTATTTTTTATAAGACTCCAACAAATCAAGTTGTTTTACTGTTAATAGATACGGCACCAGAACTCCAGTATACCTTCATAGAGCAAGTGCTACGACCAGGTCAAGTTGTCACTTTGAAATGCTCAGCAGTGGGATCTCCACCTCCGCACTTCTCTTGGATGCTTGATGGTCAACCTTTAAACACCATGGCAAAAGGACACAGGTAAACTTTGAATCAGCTCTGAAAGTTCTCCGGATACTTTAGCGAGATGTCACATGATGCAGACGTGTCTTGAAGCTGTACAGATTTCAACCTCCCTTTTGCGTAATGTTTTACCGCAAATACAGCATTAATTTTTAAGAGAAGGGACTTCGACCTTGAGAATGTGGACTATAAATACGAAGTCGAAATCCAATCGTAAAATAATTAAAAGCAATATGATTATACCTACATGTGTCAGGTTACTATACTGCGGAAATTAATTGCCTGCCCATTTATTTATCATCAATGTTTCATCGATGTTTTGTTATACAGGTATAGCGTGGAACAGTTCGCAACGAAGTCTAATGATGTGATCAGCTATTTAAACATCACGTCTGTGAGATCAGAAGACGGTGGCTTATTCACTTGTCGAGCTGCTAATTCACTCGGAGAGGTCTCGCACACTTCCAGACTTAACATCTATGGTGAGTCAGGCAATTAACCTCTTAGCTAGTTCAGAGCTCTGAGGTATTTCAGGATTACTACTGAGTCCAGTGAATCGGTAGATTAGTGCGTAGTGTGCCATGATCACAAACAAAATATTAGTGCTAATACTGAAACAACCCTAACTTTTTGTGGGGTGTCTTGGAAATTATTATTAATAATGAAATAGAACAAAGGAATTGTATATATTATTCAAAGGGGATAAGTTTTATTCGCAATATGTAAGAGTCTTTATTTAAATTAAATTGTTTAATTCCAAGGACCTCCATACGTCAGGTCGATTGGACCAATAAGAGCTGTCGCCGGTCGTGAGTTATTACTTTACTGCCCGTACTCCGGCTATCCTATCAGGTATGTTAATTTAAAACATGTATGTGTTCTGATAAAAAGAAAATGTTTGAAATTCGATTAAGTTATTTGAAAAAATTATTTTAATCAAATAAAAACGTAGGTATTTTGAGGTCACACATTCTAAATAAATTTATTAAAACCATCTTGCGGACGCCAGTGTGTCTTAAGTCATGAAAGGGAAACTTAAAATAAAATGATCATTTACTTCATATTCTTCGAAGCACATATCATGTCTAATTTTTGGGAAGGCCTATGTTCAGTAATGTATGTCCAGGATTCAATTTGGAACACCTGACCGTAGCAGCAGAAAAACAACTAATACCGCTTACAGCTAAAAATCTGAATAATAGCTTGTGTAAAAGTCTATTCGCATTATAGTATGTATGAATTTGTAATAAAATCTCTTTGGCTTATACTATTTATCTGGCTGGTTTTGGTATCATTAAGAGTTTCAATGTTAAAGAAGATAAATTCAAATTAGGAAAATGCGTGATTTTTATTTATTTTTCGTACCGTCAAGATGAGTGAATCTCTAGAATTCTTTAGGAAGTGCCAAAACCAATTGTCGCGGTATTTATCAAAATATAAAAAAAATTATACCAATGGGATCATGTCCCTACCTACAAGATGACAAAAAGCTGTTGAACAAAATGGTACCTACATACTTTAGTTAAATGTAAATAAACAATATTACAACATGTTGTGAATTTTCTTAAAAAATGCGAAGAAACTTTTTCCCCAACCTATTATTTTTAGCGGTAAGCAGCGACCAGGGCGTGCCTCTGCCATTACTGATAGCCATGAGCGACGGTATCCACTCACCATCAGGTGGGCCGTAGGCTGATTCGCCTACGGAGGTCATAAAAAATGTCACCAGTTAGTGTGGGATAAATAATAGAATACAGATGTAAAGATCTTTTAAGCTGTAAATGTATTAAGCTAGTGAATTAACGTAAACAGAAAACGAATTTCATTTACGAACCTAAGTTCTCATACTTGTCGTTTCAATTCCATGTCGTTAAACTGTAATATGTATCCCTGTACTTCATCAAGATCGTAGCTTACACTAGATGCTTAGGCTGCAGATGTTTACGGGCCAAAACAATTACAACTTGAATCGGCGGACCATTTAAACTAAATTTCAGCCTCCAAGGAAAAAAATATAGCTAATGTTTTCGGACTTAAGGGTATTTTCATTCGAATCCGATTATTGTGAATACGATATTTTATAGATTTAATTTTCTCAAGATTGTGACAAGATTACGATCGTTTATTTTAATGCTCTGCTTAGACTTGTTGGGGCAGACATGGATTACACGAATCAATTTATCATACATTGCGTGTTTTACAAAACTAGCTTTTCAAAAATGAATTTTCTTGTTACCATACTTTATCTGTTACTATCTGACCCGGCAGATTCGTAGTGCCTCAATAGATAAACAAAAGACCTAAGCTTTTGTATAAAATAAACTTAAAACAAACAAAAGGAATCCGTCCGACGGGGGACACATCAAGGGAAAAACAAAATTATTATTTTTATTTAATTCCGAGCATTTTAAACATTCTTCATTCTTTTAAACATTCTTTGGACTTCCACAAATAATTCAAGACCAAAATTAGCCAAATCGGTCCAGCCGTTCTCGAGTTTTGGCGAGACTAACGAACAGCAATTCATTTTTATATACTTACTAGCTGACCCGGCAAACATTATTTTGCCATATATAAGATTTCTAGGGAATTTCTAGTGTAGTCTAGTAAAAAAACTAACTTATTGTAAGTGTGTAAGGATGTGGTAAATGAGTGAAAGAGGTATGTAGTGCTGTGAACGATGAGGGAATATATAATAAAAATAACAAAACCTCATTCAACCACATAATACCTCAGTATAACAAAAAAAAAATGTCCAAATAAAAAAAAAAATGTTAGGGGTGGACAACCCTAATCACTTAGGGGTATGAAAAATAGATAGTAGCCGATTCTCAGGCTTACTGAATATGCATAAAAAAATTCATGAGAATCGTTCAAGCGGTTTCGGAGGAGTATGGGAACGAACATTGTGACACGAGAATTTTATATATTAGATAGATATATCTGTTATCTATTACCTGTACTCAATCTCTAAAAAGATCCCACAACCCTATGTAAATACATATTTCAACTTAATACTTAATTAAGCAATCGCTTTTAAGATATGTTTCTTCTGCAGTTCAGTAAAATGGGAACGAGACGGAAGCCCAGTAGAATGGGAGAGCAATATAGATGGCGGCCTGAAAGTGTCAAGAGTTGAAGCATCTCATGCAGGCGCTTATACTTGTGCCGTAACCGGACCTCACGGAGAGATAGCCAGGAGGGAGTTGCAGCTCGTTGTTAGCAGTTAGTTTTATTATCTTAGTATTACTAAATTCAAGATATAAAAGCTTTATTGATTTATCAAGGCTTATATAATGCACTAGCTTTTGGCCGCGACTTCGTCCGCCTGGAATAGTTATTTTGGGATAACGCTAAAATTTATCAGCGACTTCATTTACGTAGAATGAAAAAAAAAGCCCCGATTTTAAAACATTCTTTATTAATGCTCCGCTTGTGTGCTCATAGCGTGTTATAAAGCCTTCCCCCTTCCAGCCCTCCTCAATATATTGGCTATCTAAAACTGAAAGAATTTCAAATCGGACCAGTAGTTCCTGAGATTAGTACGTTCAACCAAACAAAAAAACAAACTCTTCAGCTTTATAGTATAGTATAGATTTATTTTGAATTCATGTTCGAATCGTGCATAATGGGCATAAATAATGAATTAAAATCAAGACTGGGACAAGAGATCGCTGTAGGTAAGCTGGATTTGATAGCCAACCTTTAGTTCTGTGGGAATACTTGCAGAGTACATAATTTTCGTCTCTAATATCATCGCGTTTATACAGAGTTTTGTAAAGCGTATATACTTTTATGACGGTACTCTAACAAATAATGTCTGAAATTACGACAAGTCTGGTACAATTGTTAGGATCTTAATCTTAGTAACCGTTGTGTAAATTGATAGTTTAACATTAACATAAATAAGTAATTTGATAAATTTAATTTTATGAGTTTTTTTTATAGATCCACCTGAAATAGAACCTTTTTCGTTCTCTGCAAACTTACAAGAGGGAAAACGAGCGCAAGTCAGTTGCAGTGTCACTTCCGGAGACATGCCGGTTCATTTCACTTGGCTCAAAGACAATGGACCTATTCCTTCTAACTTGCAGGTCTGTGCGTTTTTTTTTTTTCTGTAACGAAGTTCCTTATGCGACGATGCGGAGGGGTACCCTAACCGAGAAAAAACGTCCGTAACGTAAGATTTTTATTAGTAATGCACACAGTGTACGCCTTAACTTTGTTATAACGTACAAAAAATAACATCTTTTTTTATCATTCATTGACCACGATCTCAGAGCGTTCGTTTGCGCAATACACTAACTCTTATGCAAACAACCGTGAATGAAGTGTACCACAATAAGTTCTCACGTTACCGAATGACCGTGGGTTATTGCGAATCGAATATAACTTAAAATTAATATTTTTGTAATAAGGAACTTCGTTCCTATCCGGGGTCCCACGACACCATACATCTCCTTTTTCCTGCCTTAGCTGATAGCCTTCAGAAGCTATTTCAGCGTAGCCTTAACTAGTAGGTGAGCTCATGAGCTTAAACCTGACGACCTTGCTAACACGAACCTTAACAAGAGCCGTGCTTCACGTAATCTACCACCGGATCGGAAACGCGACCCACTGAGAAGATCCGGCGAGAAACTCAGTGGGCTGTGCAACATTAATAAATATTCCTCGACCGGGTATCCGTAAAGTGAGATTAAAAAAAAAGGTCTGTGCAATATTATACCAAGTAACGCTGTGGCTTACGAATACCCTACCCTATACAGTGCGATATTGCTGTAAAATATGATCCTACACGTTTTCTTCAACAAGTGCAACAGAATTACTGAATGAACACACGCAAGATATTATTCAAATATTTGCATGATTAAATAAGTTTACTTACTAAATAGGTAACTCTATTTTCAGTTCATGCCTGTAAATGTTATGTAAATGTCCTAGCATAATTATGTTGATACCTCCACTACCCGACGTTGGCAAAATTGTACTTTAATCTAAGTAACAAAAGCCAGAAAGAATGAAAAAAAAAAAAAAAGTTTACTTACTGCATTAGCTCATTATTCTACATAAATACCTTTCGATGAATTATTTAAGTTCTCTCAAAACTAAACAGTGTATGGTACCTACTATTTTTTTATAAAATAAACCCCGAAACGATCATTTCCGTTTAGAGTCGGGTTAAAAGATGAATTCATGGAAATATCGGCAGAGTTTTAAAACAGTTATGAGATTTAATAGAGAGAATGTATATTCGTTGAAAGAAATTCACAATTGATACTGATGATATTTTCACGATTAAAAAAACCACGAGGACAATTCTATAGGTGGAAGAGCGGGGTGCGGAGTTTTTCAGCAATCTAGTATTCAAAGAGGTGTCCGCCCGCCACAGCGGGTTGTACACTTGTGTGGCTTCTAACACTGCAGCGAAAGTTAACTATACCGCTGAACTGGTGGTCAAAGGTAACGGGTTCATGTTCGAGCACATGAGCACAGAGCACACGACCACAAGAGCACAAGAGCTGAGCACTGAGCACTTTCACGCTTGCAGTGGTAGCAGGAAGGTTCGGTCACAAATCGTTGACTTTTGACCGGCTTAAGACTTACCATAAAAAATTGTCCACAACAAATACTCCGCAATGGGTCGCTTGTCTGATGGTGGTTGACTTAATCTTTTAAGCCAGCGGTCGGAGAACCGTGGTAAATTACCCCAAATGGGGTAAAATGAAATTTTGGGGGGTAAAAATGAAACTTTTGTGAGTAAAAAGTATATATTAAAGTGAAACTTCTTTAGAATCGTTAAATTTTTTGTTATTGTTTTCTTTTCAAAATTATCATGGGGTCTATAATATGAAAGATCCTAAAAAGAAGCGATTTCGTTTTTTTTTTTTGTTCTTGCCATGGGGTAATATCAACTTACACAAAAATATTTTGGGGTAATAATTAAAAAAAGTTCTCCGATCGCTGTTTTAAGCCCTTTTTCCGCAGACTGCCCTTTGAAAATCATTGGCCGATAAGAAACAATTTCAGCGCGTATTAAAGCGTTTCGTAAACTATCAAAGCCTTGTCAAACTATAGACGATTTGTGATTGCCAAAGCTTTTTTCACGTCTGCTATTATTGATAAGCATTTTAAAGCATTTGAGAAAAACTGTTCCTTTTGATGTGATAGCTTCTTATAAGCCGATGAACGGCTACACGCACGAGAAAGTGTCACGTTCCGCCTGAGCGTGCAAGCGAAAGCGCGGAACAAGCGATATAGACGCACGATCGGCCCGAGCGTTGTCTTGTGACACATTTTTCTCTCTTCTCGCGTGACGTCAGAGCTAGCAGCTCGAATAGTTCTGCTACTGACGTTATCACATAGAACTATTGTCCGTAAACCGACTTTACAGAGAACCAATGTTTTTTTTGTATTCAAAGCAACGTGAAATAAGTTTTAATGTTATAATCTGTAATAATCTGGTTGGATATAATTGAATACTTTGATTTGGAAAAGCCACGTTGAGAAGCTATGGAAAATTAATAATATTTATAATTATTTTCTGTGTTTGCTTTTAAAAAATATATTAATAAGCTTTTTAAGTGGAAATCTCGGGGCATTTTTATCAACAATAGTTAGAATATAGTAACATAATATACAAATTAATTATTCTATGTCGTATAGAAGAATTAATCGTTTTGATAAGCCCCAAATTTAGATCTACTGCAACGTGCTTTTATGGTTCAAATTATTCAAGCAACTTAGCTATAAAATGATTTCTGTAATTTAGTTCTTACATATTTTTCTTTTGCACAGCCTCGGATAACAGATGGCTTATGGATACGGTAATTCTTATTTCCATAACGCTAATAGAATTGATTTTTAACGCAAATCTTAATAGCAATTGTAAATATATTTATTTTAAATAATTACACTAACTAATATTCTTGTACCTAATTAAGTTCTGAGCGTGAAATTACCGAAGTTTTGAGAAAAAAATCATATGGCTTCAATTCCATAATGCAATTTTGTTTTACTTGAATAAAAATGAATCCAGATCTAATCAGAGTTTATGAAGTAATGTACGTGAATAGCTTGTCTTAATTGCTTAGATGGGTGGACAAGCTCATGACCCACCTGGTACTAAGTGGTTACCGGAGCCCATAAACATCGACGACTTAGACCCGTCCCCTACCTCAAGACATGAGTTCTAAGTCTACCGACTGAATGTCAGCCAGTTTTACAGTACAACAGCTATCCCGCCCTTAAAACTGAAATACGTTACTGCTTCACAGCAGAAAAAGGCATGGTGGTGGTACCTACCTACACGTGCAGAGTCACAACACGCTCTACGACCGATAATTACGCAAATTTCAATGTTTTTGTCTGTCCTATTATTAATCGGAAAATATTTCGTTACTGGCTACTATGATCACCTAGAAGTGATATTAGTAGTCAGCTTCACTTGATGTAGTCATGTGTAGTGATGTAGATGTAGTTAATTTACCCTTTTTTTAACTCAACCCTGAATTTGGCCTTAGCTTATCAAGTTACCGTTGTACTTCGATCTCTTATTTCAAGGCCTTTTTTTTCCTACCTATTCTAGTAGCTAACCTCGACGGGTTATTCTAGATTCACACAATGACCTTTTATCTGTTAGCCACGGATTCTTCTATTGCACTAGATACCCGGATATTTTAACGTATCAACCGGTATTGAACACTGCCGTAATCCTTGAAACATAAGATAGAATAGTCAAATCATTCCACAATTCAAATTGAACGCACGATTTTTTAGCGACAGATCCAATTGGAATTTTGCTTTCTATCTTTAAAATCCTGACATTGACGCCAAAAATTAACAAATTTATATTCCTAATAAATTGCATAACTAAAATACTTTAAAATTAAAATCTAAACGCAACTTTATACGTGTTCCCGATGTGATCTTTGAACTTCATTACCTGTCCACCGTGAAGAATTACTAACGCAATTAGCACGAGGTGTAATAAACGTAAACGGGCATCGGGGCGAATGACCTTTCCACTAAATCGGGCAGCCCGGTCAAGTGGAACAACCGGTCAAACGGACCGTATATGGTATATTTAACACGATATCCCTGTAATGTGTTATAACCCTATTATTTGTGATTTATTATTATGAGTATAGGTAGAGTTTTTTTTTTTTTTTTTTTTTTTTTTTTTTATGATTGAAAGTTTACTGGTGGCCCGAAGGCCTTTCCAGTTTCACCAGGACAGGTGGGCGAGCAAAGGCTCAGCCAAGAGGGGTGGGATTTGCTAACAACTGCCCGAGCGCCTCCGAAGGAGACCTAACAACTCAAGAGCAATTGTTTCGCGAATGAATCTACTACCGGATCGGAATCGCGACCCGCTGAGAAGATCCGGCGAGAAACTCAGCGGGCTGACGCATGGGTTAGGTTGCACGTCGACCTCTTTGTCGAGTTCGACGAGTACGGTTACCGGGGTCCCTAAGCCTGCCCCTAGTATTAGAGCTGAAGGCATCTAATGCAAAGGTTATTGGATCTGATGGATCCGTAAGGACGTGTCTAGGGCGTCGACGGTGACTGGCTCCTGCATGATCAGGATTCGGGGAGTAGTCAGCGGCGGCAACGATAAGGCGATTATCATGACGCATAGCCTTATCGAAGTATCGTTCCGACGCTGACTTCATGTATTTCCGAATTGATTCGAGGCCCAGGTCGTCGTGTAGGTCAACGTTCCTCACGAACCACGGAGCCCCGACAGCTAACCTGCAAAAGCGGGATTGTAGGGATTGGAGGGTGTCTATGTGTGTGCGGGCCGCGTGAGCGAACACCACACTCGCGTAAGTCATGACGGGCCTTATGCAAGTTTTGTAAAGTGTCACCTTGTTCCGAAGGGACATTTTACTCCGCTTACAGATCATGGGGTAGAGTCTACCGAGAATAAACGCGGCACGGTCACGGACTGATTTTATATGCGGGCGGAATGTCATCGATGCATCCAGGGTAACGCCCAGGTACTTGACCTTCCTAGCCCAGGGTATGGGTTGTCTAAAGAGAGTAATCGGGGGTGTGAGATTCCTCCTCCTAATCCGGGAGGAAATCCGTGTGGAGCTTCCCCTCTGAAATAGCACCGCAGTACTTTTCGCTGGGTTGATGTCTATGCGCCATTTTCGGAACCACTGTCCTAGGGCTAGGGCTGCGCTCTGAAGCTTCTTCGCGATTAGGGACTTATTTCTACTAGAATAGTAAACAGTCGTGTCGTCGGCGAATAAAGCTAAATGGGTCGGCGGCGACCGGGGAATATCGTTGACGAATAAGCTAAATAGGAGGGGTGAGAGGACAGAGCCTTGCGGGACTCCAGCTGTGAGAGGTCGTGGGGAGGAGCGGGTTCCCTCGACTCGATATCGAAAAGAGCGGTTCGACAAGTAGTCCCGTATGATGAGCACGAGACTATCCGGCACGCCCATGTTGAATAGTTTGAAAATCAAACCATTGTGCCAGACTTTGTCGAACGCTTTTGCGACGTCGAAGAAGAGAGCTCCCGTGTATAACGGTTTTGGTCGATTAAGCCCCACAAGAATGTGCTCCGTGAGGCGGTGCACCTGTTGAACGCATGAGTGATTTGTACGGAATCCGAATTGTTCATCGATGAGAATGCCCTTGGATGAGACGAAGTCTCTGAGGCGTTTGTAGAGCAGACGCTCATACAGTTTGCCTAGAGACATGAGGAGGCTAATCGGGCGGTAGCTCGTCGGATGATTTTTTGGTTTACCGGGTTTATGTATGCCGATAACGTCCGCTTCTTTCCACACCGCGGGAAAGATACAGTTCGCCATAGCGGCATTGAAAATAGATGCCAACATCACGATGAGTTGGACGGGTAGAAGTTTAATAACGCGGTTGGATATACCGTCGGAACCGGGAGCCTTGCGAGGACGTAGGTCTTTGATCAAGTCTTTAACTTCCATCGGGGTGACGGGTGGTAACGCATCAAAGGGTGGCAAGGAGGCTCTGCGTTCTACCTCACTGTCTACTAATTCTACATGAACAGGGTCCACGGATTGAGTGCTGGGCGTGCACTGGGTTTGCAATGTATCGGCCAGCAGCTCTGCTTTTTCGTCATCATCGAACGCCGCGAGTCGGCCTGAGGGGCCTACGAGGGGGGGCATAGTTACTACCGTATCCGATTTGAGAGTACGAGCTAAGCGGTAGTAAGACCTTTGGGAGGGCGCGAGTCCTTCTAAGAAATCAGACCATCTGGCATCTCGGACTTCGGCGATGCGAGACTTTACGTCGCGTTGTAGGGCACGCATTCGAATACGATTTTCCGCGGTAGGATACCTGTCGTAGGCGCGTATCGAGGCGTTCTTAGCTCTAAGGAGTTCCCTAATATCGTCGGACAATTTGAAGCGGTGAAGGAAGTCCTCCGCTACAACTTGTTTCGATGACCTATCTAATGTCGAGGTGATGTGTGACGTTAAGATGTCTATGGCTTCAGCGGTATCCTGAGGAGACGGGATAGAGTCCGGGTTAAACGGGAGCGATGGTGGATCAGATTCAGCCAGGCTGATGCCCAGCGTGTGCCAATCCACCACAGTCCTCGTGACGGGAACGGAATCGGGAGCGCGACCGAGCTTCATAACGACGGGACGGTGGTCTGAATCTAACTCTGAAACTACTTCGATCGAGTGTAAGCGCAGAGTTACGTTTTTTAATAACGCTATGTCGAGTATATCCGGGCGATGCGCGATATTTAGCGGGTAGTGAGTCGGGGTTAGCGGAGCGACGATATCGAAGGCGAGATCATCGACTAACGCGTCAAGCCGCCTGCCATTCGGGGTTGTGGTGTGTGAGTTCCACCTGATGTGTTTACAATTTAGGTCGCCCGCCAGAATGACAGAGCTCCCCATACCGAGCAGCGCCTCGATATCACTGCTTAGAACGATCTTATCCGGTGGAAGATAAACGGACGCGATAACGATCGGTGCGTGTCCCGTCAGTGAGATTCGGCACACTGATGCTTCGATATTAGCGAGCGCGGGAGGATCGAGCGGGACGCAATGCAGGGCTCTTCTATAGTAAATGACGGTACCACCACCACGGGCAGAGAGCCTGTCGTTCCTGACCATGTTATAGTTCGCGATTTTAGGGTCACGGCGCGCGGGCTTAAGTAGGGTCTCCTGCACTAAAAAGATATCAATTTGGTGGTCACGCAAAAAGTCAGAAACCTGATCACGTTGATTTGCGAGACCGTAAGCGTTAAAAAATCCTATCGTTACGGATAGGGGCTTTATTCTACTTATATACGCCATTGATTACCGGCGGAGTGAGGGGAGGACGTACGTATTTAATGACGCGTATACGTCGGCGTATTCCTGCACAACGGCGATAAAGTGTTGTGCAGTGGAGGCAGCGCGAATGGCGTCGCCCAAAGCGTTAACGCGCTCAAAGTTGATCGACTGAAAGAAGTCGATCGCTAAAGCGAGATTGTCGGACGCGGTCGGAGGGCAAGTCGCGGGAGAGGGACGAGTCGCGGGGGCGGGACGAATCGCGGAGGAGGGAGTTGTAGCCGTGTTCGTGTACGGCAGCGGTTTTGCCCAGGCCGAGACACTGGGCACCGCCGCCGGAACGAACGCTGGCTTAGCCTGCGACGCAGAGGGTGCCGAGGCTTTGATGTCTGGGCCGGAAGCTCGGAGGCGGTTTTGGCGGGCGACGCGGCGATTTATTTTAGGGGCTCGGGGGCAACCACGGTAATTCGCGGGGTGACCCTGTGTTCGACACAGGACGCAGCTAGGCGGTTCCGTCGCGGTTTTTTGGTCGCGAGCGCAGAGGGCCGTGGCGTGATCGCCCAAACACTTAACACATCGGGGGCGCGCGTGACAGTTACGGGAAGAGTGCCCGTACAATTGACAATTATGGCACTGGCTAGGAGTGCCTTTTTTATGGGGGGCTTCGACAGCGATACCAGAGAGCCTACAGACGGTCTGTGTGTTAAAGATTTTCTTACCCTCGGGGGTAGGCTGGAGAGCGACTAGAACCATATTATATGGCTCCCTACCGCGACCGGTGTGCATACGGTGCACAGAATTCACTGGTAGGCCTTGTTTTAACAGGTCGGCTTTTACGAGCTCTACATCTAACTCTTTAGGGATTCCGCGTATTACAACGCGGAGTTCGCGCTCCTCCTGGAGCGTATACGTATGGAAACTTATACGCTCCTTACGGAGGTAAGAAGAGAGGGCCCTATGGTCGTCGGGTGTTTGAATCTTAATTTGAATGCCGTTCGCGAGGTTACGGGCATTCGTGAAATTTATATTTTTGGCCTTAAGGGCCAGGCAAACTCGATCCCAAGCTGCCTTCTCCTGAAGGATAACCGGGGGAGGGGTCTGGGTTTTATTTTGTGCCACCGGACGCGGCGACGGAGTGGCACGGGCTGGGGGCGCAACGGGAGTCTGAGGGCGGGGGCGCGACGCGTTCACGGCTTTGCTAATTTTAGCGGCCGCGGGAGCTCGAGACTCCGCGGCACGCTTCTTACCCTTCTGTACCAGGGTGAATCCATCCGTCGATGAGGCGGGGGCGAGGTCGACCTCCATGTCCGAGTCAGAGTCGGAGCACGAGGAGGCGGGTGCAGGCGACCTACGAGCAAGTGTAGGTGTTTTAGAGGGCGCGACGGAGGCCGCGGATGATCGCTCAGCTGAAACGATGGTCACGGCGGACGACGCAGCAGCTTTTCTCGCCAGTATAGGCGACACGGGAGCGGCAGGCACGACAGAGGCTGCGGTGCTCAATGCAGAAGCTCTGCACGCAGGTACAGGCGACGCAGGAGCAGCGAGCGCGGCGGAGTCCTCGAGAGGGCTCGCAGTGTGATTGGCCTTGAAGGCCAAAAACTCCGAGGCGAGCTGTGGGTGGCGAAGTCGGAGGAATTCCGCGAATACAGCGTCCATGATCGCTGAGTGCCCAGGTGGGGCGGCCCCGGGTCTTGAAAACACTCGCCTTGCGGCGAGGCCCCAACTTCTCGGACCTGAGCGGTTTTGCAGGAAACCACTTTGTCGGCAGATGTACCACGAACACAGAAACAACAAAAGGAAACAAAACAAATAAAAACTTCCAGAAAGAGCACTTAGTCGGCAGATGTACCACAAACACAGGCCGCGCGAACAATGGCCGGGCTAACAAAAGCCGGGCGAACAAAGACCGGGCGATCGAGTGGACGATGAGCACGTCCGCACGTGACGGGTGCCTCTATCGGAATCATATAGGTAGAGTGTGTTTGGACTGTGAGTACGTGGGGTGATGTACCATCATCCTGGCGATTTCAGACACGAATCATACGCGTTCTTTTTTTATGGTTAAGTTACGTAAAAAAAGTCTGAGCTTCATAACTATGAGCTCATCCTCCTTTCTAAGCAAATAAAATAGTAGCCTAAAATTGGACGGTTAATTGAAAAATTCATTTTTTGACTACGCCCTGTACTCTTTTGATCTGGAGTTCAATTTTGTTTTATTTACGTGTTTTCTCCAAGCAGCTAAAGGAAGGTATAGAATAAACAGCGCTAGGCCTACCGTTTAACTTTAGTATAATCACAATATGAAACTTAACAATTCAGTGAACTATTTTACTTATGAATTAGGAATCTAAGCAATAAAAAAAAAAGGAAAGAAATATTTTGATAGACAATAACAAGTTTGGTAGGCAATGAAGTCACCATCGTTAACACTATGATGATAATATTATTATAATATAAAAATGAACACTAACAGTTAATCGGTAGGCCTACAGTTGTTGAAGATTAAACTTATTTGGTTCTAGAAATTTACTATTAATAATTTTATTTATTTCATATGACATTATTGTATTTATCTTCAGTTAACACCGATGAAAATACGCAGAAGGGGAATCTAATTTTAATCGGCTCTCCTGTTTAGGTCGTGCAAAATTTGCGCTTTTCTTATGTGGGTCTAATAGCTAATGATCACAATACACTTGAGACTTTCGTCTCATGTCTGAAGGTCAGTGTTACCGGTAACCAGTTTAAACAATTTTAAATATAACAGTAACGATTTTACTTTATTTAGAGTTATGTATTTTGTTACAATAGCTTTTTTTTTCTTCTGCGCACGCATTCAGTATCGCCAAAGTGGGTATTGGAGCCCAAGGATGAAGCTGTTTTGGCTGGCGAGTCTCTTTCTATTCACTGTCAAACGACCGGATCTCCAACGCCACAGGTCACGTGGTTAAAGCAGAGGGGTGGTAAATGAATAATTGAACATCGTGATTAATTTTACAATTCATTATGTTATTATTAGTTTTATTTTTACTGATTAGAAGGGTTAACGTGTTCGCAGCCCACCTAGTTTTGAGGACACCGCAGCCCATGGACATCAACTACGTAAATACCGCCACCTACATTGAGGTATGAGTACTAAATCTCAGATCTATAGCATAACCACGGCATAACCAGAACGCTGCTTCGTGGCAGAGATGGGTGGGGTAAGGGAACCTATCCGGATGGGCTCGGAAAACGTCAAACCATCAGCAAATTAGTCATTAGTACATTAATCTAGCTTTACTTCTATGTAATAAAATGGAAACTTTAAATTAATTTATCTATATACTCGTACTGTATTAGAACAAGTCAATCTAGTTAGTAACAGATAATACACATCTATATTCTATATATACAAAAATGAATTGCTGTTCGTTTGTCTCGCTAAAACTCGAGAACGGCTGGACCGATTTGGCTAATTTTGAACGTAAATTATTTGTAGAAGTCCAGAGAAGGTTTAAAAGGTAGACAAATATGAAAATGCTCGGAATTCAATAAAAATTACAATTTTGTTTTTCCTTTGATGTGTCGCCCGTCGGACAGATTCGTTTTGTTTGTTTTAAGTTTATTTTATTATACAAAAGTTTAGGTCTTTTATTTATCGATTGAGGCACTACGAAGTCTGCCGGGTTAGGTAGTTGTTTATAAATAAGTTGTCTCCCAATACAGGGACTTCGTCAGCTGATTACGCACCTCTGGTAAACCTCGGTGGCAGGTTTCAATTCTATCTGAACGGCACGTTGTGGATCGAGTCAGCCCTGGCCTACGACGAGGGAAATTATATGTGCAAATCGGAAAATGGTGTGGGCACCGCACTCACTAAAATCATTTTCGTTGCTGTCAACGGTAAGATACGTTTAATTTTTTTTTATTGCTTAGATGGATGGACAAGCTCACAGTCCACCTGGTGTTAAGTGGTTACTGGAGCCCATAGACATCCACAACGTTAACGCGCTACCCACCTTGAGATATAAGTTCCAAGGTCTCAAGTATAGTTACTACGGCTGCCCCACCCTCCAAACCGAAACGCATTACTGCTTCATGGCAGAAATAAGCAGGGTGGTGGTACCTACCCGCGCGGACTCACAAGAGGTCCTACCAAAAATACAAAATACAAAAATTCTTCTTCAAAATACAAAACACGAGTCATAATAATACATTGATTGGAGTCTCCTTTTAAGCGTGCAAGCCTGTCCTACCACTAGTAAAGTTACAGTAATTACAATAAAACACCAGTAATTACAATTACTGCAATTTTTAAATGCGCTTGACGTATGAATTCAAATATTATCGCTAAAGCACTTAATTTGAGTAGGCATATACTGTAAACACAATAATATTAGTATTGTTATAATTATTTATTAATATTAGTAGAGTTTATATTCGTGTTATCACTTAAAATGAAGTCTGGCAGAAAGGCTTATCTCTCCAGGTAGGTCCCGAGCTATCTGTCCATATAAGAAAGTTTGAAAGTAAAAAAAAGGCTTTTGACAACCCTGTTCTACAGATGTTACGACGATTTCGTTTTTTTTTTTGACTGTGTAAGGTTGTCATTTCGAACATAATATTACTTTTTTATAAATATTAATAGCTTCAAAAGATAGTAGCTGGTATGTTAAGTTACACAAACCTTCTAAATTTCTCTGATGTTTCCAGAGCCAGCCAGGTTTGAAGTGACGTCACACAATATGACGGCGCGTCGTGACGCACCCGTGACGCTGTCTTGTGACGTCCGCGGTGACAGTCCTATACGCGTCACGTGGGCTCACAACACGAATCACTTAGATCTTAACACTTATAGGTAACATATCAAATAATTCGATAGTGTTTTTTTTTTCGAGTGAACGTGATAGTCACATCAAAAATCTTAAATAAATTATGTGCCTTTCAAAACAGGAATGCTTGGTGCCGGAAAAGGGTATGATGATTGTACCTAGTTACCCTAAACAACTTATAATACTACTAAAAGTATTTCGACGCTGATAATGATCTCTTAGGAAAACTTCGATTTATATTACTATTTCTAGTGTGCGTCAATTGGTCGAAATTCAAATTTAATCTGCAATTACATAACCTTTATGATTTAGATTTATTTATTATATGTTACAATTTCACTTGGCGGGAGAAAACAATTAACATTTTTTTTTTATTAAAAAGTTAAACACTAGCTTGTCAATTGCTATTAACCAAAAATAAAAAAGTAAATCGATAAAAAAAACAGAAGATAAAACTGAAGTCTGAATTAATAATTTAGATAGATTTTAATAATATATTTAAGAAT
This sequence comes from Bombyx mori, assembly GCF_030269925.1. Taxonomy (NCBI): domain Eukaryota; kingdom Metazoa; phylum Arthropoda; class Insecta; order Lepidoptera; family Bombycidae; genus Bombyx; species Bombyx mori. The sequence continues at coordinate 16,610,185 of NC_085111.1, forward strand.
ATAAACAGAGGGTACTGAACTAATGAATAGTGAATTAATTATATAATAAAACTAATTTGTCTATTTATAATTCGAGTTCATCATAAAAACCAAAAATCATGATTAGATAGAGATAGATGAACTTTTGTAATTTTAATCGTAAAACCTTTCACAAACACACTTTTTGGCTATGGTCCCCAAACTTGAATACCTCACTGTATACTATCAACTTAATTTACATGCTCTTCACTAAACGTAATCTGTTTCCATTTTAGGCTAAGTATCTCCGAAGCAAAGACTGATAGTGGTTTAAGGTCGCAACTGTACATCAGCAGAACAGACAGACAGGACTCCGGAATCTACAAGTGCCAGGCCGTCAACGCGTATGGTCATAGTGACCATTACATTTATTTATCCGTCCAAGGTAACGAAATAATTAGTACTCCCTCAGATTCATTAAAAAAAGAGAGTACCTCCTCTTTTTCTTTTGGGGGGCTCACGAACGGCTCGCTTTGTATAAAGTGGCTACAGTACCGTCACAAGGTCAACGCCATCACCAACCAACCTTAGCATACGAGGCTAAATTACGCTAAATTAGCTAAATTTATTTAAGTACGAGTATTTGTATCTATAAATATTATGTATGTTATATATACACATATGTTTAAGTAATATCACTATCACACTACACCTACCAAGGTTCATCTCTGCACTCCCCTAAGGTAGACTGTCAGAGAATGCCAATGGCATTAAGTCCGCCTTTATACTGTCTTGTATATAAAGTTATAAATAAATAAATACAGTCTGTGTTGTCATTTGTAATTCATGCAGACTGGAACTCGTTACTGTGTCGCATCGAATAGTACCTTATTTAAATTCTATTGTTGTTAGCTCACGAATTAGGGATGTGCATCATCATAATGCGATATCTATCTTGTAGTTTAACAGATGTTGTTTTAGTTTAAGAATTGACAGCGTCTCAAGCGAGACACTCCTTAAGAATTGGGATTTGTGGTAGGTATAAATAGGACTTATGGGAAACATACTATTATGGTAGTTTTAATAATTGCGTTTTTTTTTGTTGCTTAGATGGATGGACGAGCTCACAGCCCACCTGGTGTTAAGTGGTTACTGGAGCCCATAGACATCTACAACGTAAATGCGCCACCCACCTCGAGATATAAGTTCTAAGGTCTCAGTATAGTTACAACGGCTGCCCCACCCTTCGAACCGAAACGCATTAACGCGTTAACAGTGCATGATCATAACCCTATGATGAATTACAATTTACAGAAAAACCTGACACGCCCCATTCACTGTCCGTGATCGAGATCCTGAGTCGGGCCGTTCGTTTGTCCTGGAGTCAGGGCTTCGATGGCAACAGCCCGCTCATGGGATACACGCTGCAGTACGCCGTGCTATCCACACAAGGCGCTATACGGGTCAACCAATGGGATTCTGCGCATAGCGTTAACGTTTCCGTCCATGGAGCTTCCCAGTCTCATGTTACGTAAGTACGATGGATGATTGATATATAGAAGCAAGCCACTGGCAGCCTTCGCCTCCCAGTAATATAGTCTGTGGTAAATACGAAAAGCCCGCCAAAATACTATTAAATAACACAAAGTGCTTCGTACCCCTATCCCTATACAAATTCATTAAAAACAGAGTGATTTCAATATAAATAATATGATGTGAAATGAATATATACACATATTATTATGTTTCAGTAATATCACCTTCACACTACACCTACCAAGCTTCATCTCTGCACTCCCCTAAGGTAGACTGTTAGAGAATGCCTATGGCATTAAGTCCGCCTTTATACTTTATAGTATAAGAAGCTATAAATAAAATAAATTAGTAAAGAAATAGAAATACTGATTTGGCTTAAAGGACTTTGTATCCAAGCCAGTAAATTTTATTTTAAAAAAAAAGTCCGCCAAAATTCACATATGTAATATTTGTAGCTGGATATTTTCCTCGGTACCTACATCAATAGTGTAGATGATAACTCTCTAAAACCGTATAGGCCAAGAGCTAGTTAGCATAATTCGGAGAACTATCTAAATAAGCATTGCTTAAAGGTCCATGCACCATTGAAATCGTTGTGCAATTGCGCAAATTCCGGCTTTGGAATGAGCTCCCCTCCACAGTGTTTCTCGAGCGATATGACATATCTTCTTCAAACGAGGCTTGTGGAGAGTATTAAGCGGTAGTCAGCGTCTTGGCTCTGCCCCTGGCATTGCTGACGTCCATGGGCAATGGCAGTCACTCACCATCAGGTAGGCCGTATGTTCGTATGCCTTCAAGAGCAATAAAAAATAAAAGTAAATCTTCACGGTTTTCGTAGTCACAGACTATTAAGTTGTTGTTCGTCGAGATTTGAATTTTCGGCTTACTACCCTCTATTTTTGGTATAGTATTTGAAACGTTGGAAACAATGTTAATACATTAATACAATAATGATAATATTAAACTAAAAAGGAGCACTATCTATCAATTTAGTATTACTTATATGTATTTATTTTATGTATTTCATTATATATGTACGTGTATGTATATGTTTATGTTATTTATGTGTGTAATTGTGTATGTATATAGTCTGATATATTATGTATTAGTGTTTTATTATTCTTTTATTATTGTTATTGTTATTGTATTGTATCAATAAGTAATTTGATTAGATTGTATTCATCTACCCACTCATGTAAAGTTTTCCTTCTTTAAGAACGGTTAGGTGGTAGATAACCCAATTGTTGAGTTAAGCTCGCCATTTTTTTTATATCTTATCGCAATTACTGTATTATATTAACTATGTGTACAATAAAGAATAAAGAAATTAAACGCGATATATATAATCGAATAAAAAGTACTAAAATTGGAATTCAATACTTTACCACCACAATGGCCAATTGTTGAGTTATAAAAATTCAACCACACAGAACCACAATATATTGTTACTCGCCAGGGTTCGGGATAAATAAAAAAAACTACCGAAGTACAAGTTACAACTGCATTAGCACTCAGAACACTTAAAACCGTTTAAGTTTCCACGGTGAAGGAATAACATCGTGTACCTAATAAAAATGAAACCCGCAAAATTATAATTTGCGTAATTACTGGTGGTAGGACCTCTTGTGAGTCCGCGCGGGTAGGTACCACCGCCCTGCCTATTTCTGCCGTGAAACAGTAATGCGTTTCGGTTTGAAGGTTGGGGCAGACGTTGTAAGTATACTTGAGACCTTAGAACTTATATCTCATAGGTGAGTGGCGCATTTACGTTGTGAATGTCTATGGGCTCCAGTAACACTTAACACCAGGTGGGCTGTGAGTTCGTCTACCCATATAATAAAAAAAAAACGAACACTTTAAAATTCTCAATTCATATTAATTTACATTAATAACAATGTGTCCATATGTACATACGTGGTGTCAGAGTTAGCTTTCCTTATAGATTGACGAAGAAAGGTGACATTCACTACGAAGCTCTACTCAGCAGCTTGAAGCCTCACACGGCGTACATGATTCGGATAGCAGCCATCAACCAAATAGACAGAAGTACCTTCACTGAACCAGTTGTCGTGAAAACACAAGAAGAAGGTCAGGATTTTATACGACGAATCTAAATCTGATGATTATTAATAAAAAAATAGTAGGAAAACTTAATTACTAAATCCCTAAAATATTCAATTTCTAATAAAAAATCAATTATTAGTACTTCTCGTCACAAAAAATATACTCCCACTCTTTGATGTTAAAATATATGTATTTCTGATTTATTGCATTGATGGATGATGGAGTTTACAGCAGCAAGTGATTACCCGAGCCCATAGGCAGCACATATTAAATTCCTTTGCTCGTCTTAACACATGAGGCTGTATTCTCAATCCGGTTGCATTTATATGGAATATACAGTGCTATATAGTATAAGTATTTTACCTTTACTAATGTGAGTAGTGAAAGATTTGTCTTGTGAATAGTCCCCGACTATCTTAAGGTTCACGTTAGAGCCCATTATCGATTCGAGAATAGTATTTTAATTTTTTACAGGACACATTCCTAACTTGGGGCTCCATGTAATGTGTTTTAAGATCTTAATTGAAAAATTCTGATTTTCTTCTTCACGCATCTGCGACTGACGAGTTATTTTTACCACCACCTTGCCTATTTCTGCCGTGAAGCAGTAATGCGTTTCGGATTGAAGTATGGAGCAGCCGTTGTAACTATACTGAGACCTTAGAACTCATGTTTCAAGGTGAGTGGCGGCATTTACTTTGTAGATGTCTCTATAGCCATACTCTATAGTCTCCGTTAACTATTTAATCCCAGGTGGGTCGTGACCTCGTACACCCATTTAAGCAATAAAAAAAATAAAATGGACAACAGAAAACACGTGCTACGTATAGGCTCCTGTAGCTGCTTTTAGTGTCGTTTGGTACTTTAACTATCCTAACTGTAGCACCATCAGAGCCGCCTACGAATGTCCACGTGACTCCTGGAGGTCCTGGCGAGCTGCACGTGTCCTGGCGGCCCCCTACCCGTGAGGCGTGGCATGGAGAACTTCTCGGATACTCGGTAACATGCACCGAAGTGAACCCGGCTGGTCCATCAATGAGGAATGCTTCAAGGTGTGTTCTTATTCAAACTATCTATCGTATACGATCTCTACAAAATTGTTTATTTGCCAAGCCTATAACGAAATAATGAAAACCAATTCAAAAATGAAACGCTAAAGGTTATCTATTCTGGTATATGTATATCTTATAAATTAATTTATCGGTGAAGCAAAAAGAAAACAAAAAACTGTTAAAGCAAGTCAATACTAGTAGTAGTTAAAAATATCTAACCTCTTTGATACGATTCAAAAGAACATGTAAGAGACTGAGTGTGCCTCGAAGTCCCACGGTCTGGTACACCTGCGAAGTACCTAAATTACAATTTAGGTACTCCGCAGGATATGTTTGTTTAGCATGTCATCACACCTTTTCTGCTTAAAATACAAGGAAAAAAAATTCTCGTTCTCAACAATCGATCGTTCTTTTAAGCTATTGCATAGCTTTTATCGCAGGCTTTGAGCGCGGCGACCGAATCAACCTAACACGGGGGTGTTAGGTTTTATTTTCGTTACGGAATTTCTACCATGTAGCTCGCGTTCAACACATTTACACGTTGCCCTTGTTTAGTGTTTGTGAATAAGTACGCGTCGTACGTCGCACTGCATGTGCATCATGAAAAGTCTGCCCATCTCTCTCTCGCGCGGTCTAACTTATGAGTGTGAAGGGGACAGTTAATATTTTGCTTTTGTTAATGTTTATAAATTTAATATAGCGTGGTCTTATTTTATTATTGTTTCAATATTAAATTATTATTGCCTAATTATATAATTGCATAAGTTGATAAAAAATGCTATGCAATAGTTTTACCGCAGCAGTCCCCGAATGCCACACGGGTTTTTTTTTTATAACCGACTTCGTCACCATGACAACACTACCGAAGATTTTAATTTATTGTAAGAGCTCCGATTGTGCCACTTGACAGACTTGAAGACGTCTGCATCTGGCGCGAATTTTTAAAATGTGCCAATAAAGAGATTGTCGGGACGATACAGTAATACTTCGAATAGTATTAATGCGCATTTTTGTGTAATGTTTTTGACAGAACCTTAACAGTTAATGGTTGGTCGGCCACTGAACTGAGTTTGTCTGCACTGCGAAAGTTCACGCGGTACGAAGTCCGGGTACGAGCTTTCAATGGAGTGGCAGCAGGACCGGCTTCTGCTCCTGTATCAGCTACTACTCTTGAGGGGGGTGAGAGATTATGATTACACAAAAAAATGCCTCGATTAACCCGTGTAATCCATTTATGACGTGACGCATTCATGCGTTCCTATAAAAAAACTAGTCCGTAGTAAAATGAAATGGAATCAATTATCATATTGGATGTGGATCTCAAAAACACAATCGACACTACTGAGGGAAATTTTATTTTCTTCTGCCCAAATTGTTTTAGTTGAAATATTTGTCGACTATACTTCTAGAATTTTTAATTTATTTTGTATATTTTAAATAGCAGAAGCTATCACACATTCACCGTAATAATTACATAAGTAAAATCTATACTAATATATAAATATACAGTGGTTTTTACGGATGTTCCGTTACAACTACTGAACGATGCATCCGATTGACTTGAAACTTGGTACTTAATGGATAGGCTAATATTTATATGAGTGTTGGACTCTCTACACCAGTTGTGGGGGTGTTAATGATGAGAATTTTGTGGGGATGAGAAATAATAATGTTAATTTTAAATGCCCAGCGAAACGGACGGGTACAGCTAGTAATTTATAATCATTGGATTTGGTTCATAAAAAAATTCCATCTATTGGCTCTAAGTAAATATATCATTTGGAGATTTCTAATGTTTTAACTAAAACCAGATATGATCTTTTCAAATTGAAGAATGGCACGCAGAAGATGTTACGATTAATATCATTATTGCCATCGATATTTCTCTGAACAGTTCCAGAATCCCATCCCACAAGAGTTTCCTGTGCGGCTCTATCGTCATCCAGCATGAAGGTGTCTTGGAACCCTCCTCCGATCGGACAACATGGAGGTCTCATTCAGGGCTATAAGGTTATCTATGCACCGCTTTCAACGGACCATGGTAAGCTAGTAAGAAGACAAGTAAATTAAATCATTGATTTACACATTTCAATTTAAAAAAACTCCACGATATGTACTAATATTTTTTATATCCTAATAACATATGGTAATAATTGACATAGCTAATAATACAATAGTAATTTTCTGAATATATTAATTTATATGTGAACATACAACGCCTCGCAAAAGCTAGGTGTGTGGCGCATTTACGCTGTAGATGTCTATGGGCTTCAGTAACCACTTAACACCAGGTGGGCTGTGAGCTCGTCCACACATCTAAGCAATAAAAAAATTAAAATAAAAAAAAAAAATTGAACAAACTAAATATGTACTTAAATTACTATTGATGATTTTAAGCTTAAGTAATTTTAGTGACAGTTTATATTTTTTTTATTTGCCTATGTAGGTACGACGATCATATGGTCCACCTGATGGTGAATGGTTACTGTCGCTCATAGACGTCAGGATTTCTAGGGGCAGAGCCAAGCCGCTGCCTACCGTTAAGTACTCTCCACAAGCCTCGTTTGAAGAAGGATATGTCATAGCGCTCGGGAAACACCGTGGAGGGGAGCTCTTTCCAAAGCCGGATGGTACGTGGCAGAAAAGATCTTTGGAAACGGACTGTGGATCCGGGGAGTATCTGTGAATTTTACTGCGAGGGCGGGCGATGTAATGGTAAAAACAACCAGGATCACCTCAAAGAATCCCTCAGACACTCCTAGTGTAATAAGACTAGTTTTTTACTGGAGGTAGGACCTGTTGTGAGTCCGCGCGGGTAGGTACCACCACCCTGCCTATTTCTGCCGTGAAGTAGTAATGTGTTTCGATTTGAAGAGTGGGGCATCCGTTGTAACTATACTGAGATCTTAGAACTTATATCTCAAGGTGGGTGGCGCATTTACGTCGTAGATGTATATGGGCTTCAGTAACCACTTTACACCAGGTGGACTGTGAGCTCATCCACCCACCTCATAAGCAATAAAAAAAAGGAATTTCAAGAAAACTCTCGACCACAACACATAGCATAATTTTAAATTCTTAACAATTATAATAGTGACATCTTTGTAAATTTGTGAATGAAACCGAAATCCTTATTCATTATTATAGAAGATGTCGGTGAAATTAAGCGTGTGACCACAACTGACACCTATCTGCACACTCTAAGGAAATACACTAACTACTCCGTACAAGTTTTGGCTTTCACGAATGCCGGTGATGGAAAACGGAGTCCTCCTATCCACTGTATGACTGAGGAAGATGGTAAGTGGTTTAGATACGTCCAGAAATTATGTAGTTGTAGAAATATTTATTGGATGAAATAGTAGACCTTAATTACATTGCTGCAACAAAACTATGATTTGTATTTTTTTTTTATTGCTTAGATGGGTGGACGAGCTCACAGCCCACCTGGTATTAGTGGTTCCTGGAGCCCATAGACATCTACAACATAAATGCGCCACCCACGTCCTTGAGATATAAGTTCTAAGGTCTCAGTATAGTTACAACGGCTGCCCTTCAAACCGAAACGCATTACTGATTCACCTACACGTACCTATCCGTGCGGACTCGCAAGAGGTCCTACCACCAATAAATACGCAAATTATAATTTTGCGGGTTTGATTTTTATTACACGATGTTATTCCTTCACCGTGGAAGTCAATCGTGATCGAATGCACCGGACGTCTTATCCTTTAGGCCACGACGATTTCAATTTGGGTTTGATCAGCTATATCCGTTGATTACTTAATATAGGATTGAAGCTCATCAAGTCTTAATCTGTTTCTCTGACAGATGAAAAATTATGTTATTTAATTTCAGTACCATCAGCTCCTGAAAACATCAAAGCTCTCGCGTATTCCATTGACTCGGTTCTGGTGAGCTGGCTACCCCCGGTTCATCCAAACGGTGTTATTTCACATTACACAGTTTACTACCGAGAAGCCGGACGGTACGTTGTTTAACAGTATTGGTTTAGTTCAGTGATTCCCAAAGTGGTCTATATCGACCACTAGGGGTCTATGACAACCTGCAAGGGGTCTACGTCAGCGAAAATAAATTTGGGGGTTCACGATAGTGGATCTCAACACATACACTGATAGTACCTATTTACTTACATCTTACTATCTTATAATATCAACACATCATTAGCCGAGGAGATTTAAGATTAACCCTTACAAAATTGACGCCAAATGTTGATAATTTATTATTGAAGCATCAGGTTCATCCTTCTCACTAAAAATATTGACTTATTGCTTATGTTATTTTATTTATAGTTTATTTTATGTTACGTATATTTTACATAACAGATACAAAATTTTATTTTGAGTAGTTTTAATTTAAATTCAATTAATAAATGTATAAATTAACATGTGTTTTTACTTTAAGTTTTTAACACTAAACTTTACTACAGTTAGAAATTTACAGGAAATCAATATCAGGTAAGTAGGGGGTCTACCCAACACGGAAAAACATGGCAAGGGGTCTACGACACAAAAAAGTTTGGGGAACTCTGGTTTAGTTGAACCGGAAAGACCTTCACTAATATAATTTTAACAGAGCGGTCCCTGCTCGGTCTACCGAACAATATCACTCGCTCATTGGAAGATCTTCCCGCCGTCATTAAGCCTCCCAAAGTTGTAGCTATACTGAGACCTTAGAACTCATATTTTAGTGGGGCGTGGCATTTACGTTGTAGATGGCTATGGGTTTCAGTAACTACTTAACACCAGGTGGGCTGTGTGTTAGTACACACACCTAAGCAATAAATAAATAAAAAACAACCTATGGTACCTATCGGTGAACTGGTAATAAATAAGGCAGGGAAGTTAGTACATAACAAAGTCAAAGTTATAAGTGAAACTAAAAATGAAATAATTAAGACCATTAATTATTAATTAATTCCATGGATTGATGCACTAGATCATGATCTACCAACCACTGAACCAAACTGAATGGTTTAACTGGTGTTGTTGTCGAAGCCCACACATATCACTGCGTATATAAATACCGCCACCTACCTTGAGGATTGAAGTCTATGCCTTAACTGTAATTAGGCAAATTCGTTTTTTGCATTTCTGATTTTTAAGATGGTGTTCCTTAATCGTCGAAGTAATTCGTAAACTTTGTAAAAAAAGTATTTCATTCATAAAATTAATACCCGCTTGCTTGATTTGAACACCCGTACAGTCGCATTCCTCGATATGAGTACACCGGGCGTCTTATCTTTTAGACCACGACGACTTCTTCATAACTGATCAGGTTTTTTTTAAGGGATTTTATGACCTGGTAACTAAGACCTTTAAGTCATGTCTTATTTTAATTTAGATTCTTATTTTTATGAAAAATGATAATATGGAGTAAAATGAAACGAAATGAAGATGATTAATTTCAGACATTACACAACTGGGATGAAATTAAATGAAATGAAATGATATGGGATGAAAAATAATCTCAGTAAAATGGTGGTCATTTACTGAGACTTTTTCAATGGACTTTTTGGAGGATCCCGAGAAGTTACGTCGAGCGACTTTGTTTCATTTTCCCACATTTGTGCACTTTTACAGATATTTAACAGTTAACAAACCACCGTTATTACACATTTAAGTCTGAAAAAACACTAAATAGACAAAATAAAGCAAATCACACAACTTGACACCTCGCGTTCCCGCCAAAAAGTCTCAGCTGATCAGGTTTCTTCTCAATTCCACAGATTAGGCAAGCACTCCAGCTTCACTGTGTCAGCTGATAAGCAAACGGATGCGGAACTAATGTTCCAAGTGCGAAATTTAGCTGAAAATCAGCTTTACGAATTCTGGGTGTCCGCCACCACTGGTTCCGGAGAAGGGGAGTCCACGCTTGTAGTCGGCCAGGGACCTAGCTCTAGAAGTAAGTTAATTCCGCTGTCGGCCCGAAGTCTCAATTCTATTGCATAATGACTGTCCTAGCCGTGAAAACATAACGAATTATGGCTTTGAAGTAAAAATTGGCAGGACGGTAGTCTCAATAGTTGGGAAATTTAATATTTTCACTATACATTTTGGTTTGGTTTTATAGCTACGGGCAATAACGGAATCCTGGCGTAATCGAATCACTCGATTTGACTACATCGGACGTCTTATCTTTTGGGTTACGATGACTGTCTCTGTGTTACACAATTGATATATGGGTTCTTCAAAATAAACTAGTGTGGTATTGTCTCGTTTCCAGTTCCAGCGCGCATCGCTTCGTTCGGGCGTTGGGTATCTGTGGGAGTTGGTCAGTCGCTGCTGCTTTTGTGCACGTGCGTGGGCTCGCCGACGCCGCGCTCGCGGTGGACACATGCGCGGTCGCCCGTCACGCACCACGCCTTCTACCAGGTCACGCACCGAGGACATCTGCATATACGAGGTGCTTAGATAATATGCAGTAGTAGGCTTGGTTGAAAACTTGTACCTAAACACAAATGATTTGTTCCTTGTAAAAGAAATTTTATACAACGCAAACTCTTTCATATATCGCTTTTCGGCCCTACGCACACACATAAGTCTGACGAGTATCCCCTAAATGAAAATAAAACAGGAATACCAACTTAACCATACCGTACCGAGTGAACTAAACTGTGTTGCCATCTAGATAACTACGTCCAAAAAGAGTTTTTAAATGTGCCAATAGTGTTCATATCTCACTAGATTACTGTGTTCAAATTTAAATGAATAATTTGGCCCGAGAATATCCACACCCTTCACTTCCAATGGCTATTGTAAAAAACCACTGAAATATTCGAGATATTACTCCGTTAACAACTTAAAAACTATCTATAATCGGAATTCAAAAAAATTCATACATAAACTCTCATTCCACAGAAGTAAACGAGCAGTCCTCAGGAAACTTCACATGTACAGCGAGCAACACGATAGGAGAGGACTCCATAGTGTACGTAGTGGCAGCCATCCTTCCTCCAGCCGCGCCATCCCTAAAGCTCCAGTACACCACCACGTCTAGTATAAAGCTGCACTGGCAACTACCGAGCGAAAATACCGAACCGATATTGGGTAAGTACTGTGCTGAGCTGTTTCGGTATTATTTTTCTTACATGAGCTGATAGCCTTGAGAGGCCATTCCAACGTAACTATAACTAGTAGATGAGCTCACGGGGCTCAAACCTGACGACGTTGTTAACACTAGCCCTAGCAAGAGCAGTGCTTCGCAGAATCTACCACCGGATCGGAAACGCGACCCACTGAGAAGTTCTGGCGAGAAACTCAGTGGCCTGTGTCTGTGGGTTAATTTACTCGCCGAGCCATTTGTCGCAAGCGACGGGTTTGACGGGAAGCTGTTTTAATATCTATTGTTTCATTTAACTGTCGAGGTAATTTGACGAAGCATGTTGCGGATAATAACATGTACTTTTAGGTTAGGAATATTGTGTCCTTTTTTTATAATAAATAAATTTTAAACTTATAAAATTTAACTATAGGTCTATTCTAACAGTAGGCAGCGGCTTGGCTCTGCCCTTGACGTGGCTGACATCTATGAGCAACGGTCACTAATCACCAAGTGGGCTTCATGATCGTCTGCTTACAAGGACAATAAAAAAGTGTTATTGTAGTCACGCCGTCCCTTTCGCACATCAATCATTAATTAATTTGTGAACCGCCATTTGCCTCCTTTTTGTTATTTGATAGTTGCTCCCATTACCAGACTTAAGAAGTTTTAATTTTATCATTTCCTAATGATTTTTTCAACTTAAATTTATAGCAGCTATTAAACTACACAGGGTTAATGTCACCATCCTATTTACTTTAATCTTCGTTTTCGAAGGGTTGAATTACAATACCCTAGACACTTCCATCTCAAATATCGGGAAAAGCGGTGACATTCACTCTGTGATCTCTATAGGATCTAGTGTTAAAGCAATAAATAAATATCCATATTGAAACTAAGTCAGCACCCCTATTTTCAGGGTATCTATTACACTACAAACAAGCATCTGAAGCCGAATGGCATACTGTGGAACTATCTCCTGAAGTTACATCGTACACTTTGGACATGCTGAAATGTGGCACGACGTACAACGCGAAGATACAAGCCAGAAATAAGATATCTATAGGACCACCCAGTGAGATCCTCACGGCCACTACCAGAGGAGGACGTAAGTGGTCACTAAAACTAATATTGTTTAGTTAATTAATCAAACAGCCGTCTGGTGTAGTGGTAAGTGACATGGTCACTACACAACGGATTCGCGGGTTCGAATCCCGCCAAGGGAAGATATTTGTATGATAAATATAAAATGTATTTTCCAGAGTTATGGATGTATATTAAATATATGTATGTGTATAATAAAAATCTTACGTTTATTTCCGTTATTTGGTACCTGTAACACAAGTTCTTTACGAACTTATAACGGGACCAGTTAACGTGGCGTGATTGTTAGTAAATATGTATTTATTTATATTTATTAAATTTGTATGGGGAAAAGACGCGTGAGAATTTTTATATAATTTTGAGAAATCATTTTAATATAGACCCACATAAATATGAATAAAAATAAACCCTAATACAATCTAGAATCTAGTATGGTCATGTGGAAACAGCATAACGAAAAATAATCCTATGAGAAGTTCTATATTTTGTCACGCGCTAGTTTAAGAAGCTTCTAGATTTTTAAGTCGATTCCTTTGTTTTACTTTTCCGTAGGTCCAAAGCCTCCAAAGCCTGAAGACCACGTGCATATGAATTCCACAGCGATCAAAATAAACTTCTACGCTTGGCGTGACGGCGGCTGCCCCATTCTCGGCTTCAGAGTCTCTTACCGGAAAGCTGGAACAGAACATTGGATAAAGGTCGTTATGCTTAAGTGCACAAAGTATAATATAGCTTATATACGTTTATTTTACGATATAGAGGAAGAGGTAGACCTAAGAAGAAATGGATGGTTTGCGTGAAAGACGATATGGGTAAGAGGGGAGTGAGCGAAGAAATGGTACAAGGTATGGAAGGAGAAAACATGTTGCTCCGACCCCAGGTGACTGGGAGAAGGGCAGGATAATGATGATGATATGTTTATTTTAAGAACAGTACTGTGTTGTGTTGATAAAACACTTGAAAATCCCATCCCGTTAATATCATTTAAAAATATCAAGCATATTTGCAGTATATGTCTTTGCAATTTGGATTTCAATCTCGGTACTGCTCATCTACGCAGATTTTGAAATCAGTATTTACTTCAATTGTATATTTTTGTATCATAGGTATTTTAAGTACCTATGTTTTATAATAATATATGTAAATTGTTTATTCTTATTTATGTTTTTTTTATTGCTTAGATGGGTGGACGAGCTCACAGCCCACCTGTTGTTAAGTGGTTACTGGAGCCCATGGACAGTTACAACGTAAATGCGTCACCCACCTTGAGATATAAGTTCTAAGATCTCAATATAGTTACAACGGCTGCTCCACCCTTCAAACCGAAACGCATTAGTGCTTCACGGCAGAAAATAGGCGGGGCGGTGGTACCTACCCGTGCGGACTTACAAGAGGTCCTACCACCAGTATGTGTAAAGAAGCAAAATTATGATTACTTTACATTGTGTATTTGTAGATTTATGTATGTATGTGTGTGTATGTATTTATTTCAATTGATTGGTATACCGCGTGTAATTAGTTTCCAAAGGATTCTTTTCCACCTGATTGTTGTCTAGAAGAGATCGCTCTTAGCGATAAGACCGCCAATTGTAATTTGTTTTGTATTTAATGTTTCGCATTTTTTCTTTTGTTGGTGTACAATAAAGAATACTATCTCTCTCTCGCTCTATCTCTCTCTCGCTCTCTCTCTCTCTCTCTCTCTCTCTCTCTCTTTCTCTCTCTGTCTATCTCTCTCTTTATGCAAAAATAAAGTTAATCTGTTTTTGAAATGCTGTACCGTTCGCATCTTCAGGTCGGGGATGGACTGAGTTCAGCCGGCCACGTGATCGGCTCTCTGACACCCGGAACATGGTATGAGGTTTGCGTGGAAGCCTACAGCGACGCTGGACCCGAACGTGTGACCCTACACGTCGATACACACACCTTGGCCGGAGGTCAGAATTAGCTTTTACCTTTTTTTTTTATGCTTAGATAGGTCGACGAGCTCACAGCCTACCTGGTGCTAAGTGGCTACTGGAGCCCTTAAACATTTAAAACGTAAATGCGCTACCCACTTTGAGACATAAGTGCTAAGGTCTCAGTATAGTTACAACGGCTGCCCCACCCTTTGAACCGAAACGCATTACTGCTTCACGACAGAAATAAGCAGGGCGGTGGTACCTACCCGCGCGGACTCACAAGAGGTCCTACCTATTGTTTATCCGAGCATTTTGTATTGTCGTTATTGTTTCTGATGCTTCGAATACTAATACCGGTTTCGTGGTCACTTGAATACTGTGCTATCATCTATTCTTTTATAAAATATTATCATTTAAAAATTAAAATGTTTTGATATTGCGAAGTAATGACTATTACATTTAATGCCTTCGACTCGCAAAATACGAAAAAAATGCGATAATATGCTAAGCAATTAGCGCCAGCTAATCCCTAACGAACAATAAGGTTAGTTTCAATGAACACAGTACCCGCTATTTATAATGGGAAAACTAAAAAACGATCTTATTTAAGATCGGCTATTGACACAATTCTAATAGGTTCCTTTAACCTTTTAAGAAAAATATCAAAACGTACTCGATTTAACAAGAACATTGGAGTGTTGTAACAACAAATAGCTGCTCCAAAAAGCTACTCTACATCGTTAGTCGTGCGATTGTTGAGTACAAAATATTTTCAGGTCGCATTCCACCACTTAAGCCTTCATCACCGCTGTCGGGTAGCTCGCGGCAAAGCTCGCTACGAACCGTGCTGGTGTCTTGTGTGGCCAGCGGAGTCGTCATTGTCGTGACGTTGGCAGCGATCATCTGTCTAATACATGGAAAAAAGAAGTAAGTTACAACCGTACCCTCGTCAAAGTGTGATCTAAAGAGGGAGATCGCCCGTTTGATCAACCAGTTATGTCATCCTTTCTGAGGTTGTTACTCATTTGGAAATACATTGTATAGAACAATATTCAATATATTTGTTTTTTTTATAGCTTCGATGGCTTATCCATGGCTCCTTGTGGTTAAGTGCTTATTAGAGCCTATAGACTTCAACAACAGAAATATCGACACCCACTTTGAGTTCTTAGTCACAAACCCTTCAAACCACAACGCCTTACCGCTTCACGGCAGAAATTAGCGGGGTTCACAAGACGTCTAACCACTAGTAAAGCCTCCCTATACTCTTTCTATTTCTACCGCAAATTAGGTCCTACGTCCGGAAAAGGATAATCGTTGTACATTATTAATGAGATTTTGACCCTAACCTCAATGAAGATCGTGGCATTCACGATATCTCTAAACCACTAGATCAGTTACACAAAGCCGTAGATCAAGCAGTGGATGAACATACAAAATATCTTAATAACCAAGAAGACCAACCAACCCCAACGCAACTTCGACAATGTTTCCTCTCATTAATTTACCCTTAAAGGCTAACACTATCACTGTAACGTTTCAGATTCTTCTGCCTTTCAAGTGACCACTACATGAGAGATGATAGAAAACTGAGCGAGAGTAACGAAGCGGAAAGAGAGAAGCTAAGAGAAGGACAGAAACTATACTCGTCGTCTTCTATCAATGGAAACGAAAAGTCAAACGATGACTCTTCAGGTTTGTGGTCATAGACTAAGCAGATACTTTGGTCACTTAATTTTGTTGTTTTTTCTCAACCATACGATAGGTATAATAAGCCTTGTATGCATTTCACGAAGCAGAGCAAAGTTTTGTCGTTTTTTTTTTAATATTTCTCTAGATCTTCGTTTACAGTCGTTGCTACATCCCATAAGTATCGCAAATGTCGCTACCCACCTCGAGACGTTACGTTGAAGTGTCATTTGTGATCTACCACGAGTTCCCCACTCTTCAAACTGGTATGGAAGACTGCTTTGTGACACAATATGCAAGGAACTTTTTTGTACGAGCTTATATTACTCTTCACAACCAGTAACGAATTTGATCTATTGCCTCTCAATCATTATCATCATCAGCTCACAGACGTCCACTAATGAACATAGGCCTCCTCCAAGGATCGCAGCCTGAAACTTTAGCGAGATCGTCGCTCCATCTCGTGGAAGGCTTACCCACCCTCTTATCTATTACCGTTTTAGTACAATTAAATCTCAGGTAATGATACCCGGAGATAATTTTGTTGAGACCCCTTTTATTGGATCCAGTAAATACTTGTTACTAGCATCATTCCAACTGCCTCAGCCGAATTGTACCAGATAAGTGTCATGATATCTGGAAATAATTTTGTGGAGACCCCTATTATTTGGATCTAGTAAATAGTTGTTACTAGCATCATTCGAACTGCCTCAGCCGAATTGTACCAGATAAGTGTCATGATATCCAGAAATAATTTTGTGGAGACCCCTATTATCTGGATCCCGTAAATAGTTTTTACTAGCATCATTCCAACTTGTCTCAGCCGAACTGTACGAGATAAGTCCGTACGCGACTTTCGGCGTGTCGGCGCACTCGCTCCAGTTCCGCACGCTGGCGCGCCGAGAGGACGACGCGGCGCCCCCGCACCGCCGCCGCCACCGGGCCTGCGACCACTATCGATACGGTTTGTATGTCACACTTGTAGGATCACTGGTATTCCACCCAAATCACCATTTATTTACAACTAGCTGACTTCGTAATGCCTCAAACGATAAATAAAAGACCTAAACTTTTGTATAAAATAAACTTAAAACTAACAAAAGGAATCCGTCCGACGGGGGACACATCAAAGGAAAAACAAAATTGTTATTTTTATTTAATTCCGGGCATTTTCATATTTATCTACCTTTTAAACCTTCTGTGGACTTCCACAAATAATTCAAGACTAAAATTAGCCAAATCGGTCCAGCCGTTCTGGACTTTTAGCGAGACTAACGAACAGCAATTCATTTTTATATATATAGATGTTTTCACATAGATATTGATTTGTTATCCTTGTTCCATTTTCAAATATAGGCTCAACGTTTCGTGGTAGTTTGACAGTCAACCAATATTGGCTTTATCAAGAACCATAGACCTATATAGTAGGGACACGACATATTGTTCTATACGTACAATTGCTTATATAAATATCACCCATTTTGAAGGCACATACATAAACATATATCTATCTCGTTCTTACTCACCACTTTAACTCGCAGGAAAACAATATAACAGTATTTCAGTGCGTACATAAAATGAAACATGAATATACGTAAATATCTCCGTCTCCGTCTAATGAGGCCGAAAATCCGCCATGTTTAGCGCGCCAAATGTCATTGTCACGTCAGTTCGGCCGTCTGTTTTGGGTTGTACATTATTTATTGACTATGATATCGATTTAATATGATTGATTATATAAAATTTCATAATTTATCATGCTTAAAACATACAAAAATAATAATTAAAACGTATTTTATAGGATCTCAAGAAAGTTGATGTCCTAAAACTATTATCTATATGTATTTAAATTCATTATGGAGCCCTCATCCGAAAAATCCATTTTTCGGTCGGAATCTATTGATCATGACACTAATCATAAATACTACTTTAAAATATGTCATCAAAACATATTTAGACATTCTGTTTAGATATTTCGGGAAAAAGGCTACCGACAAAATCTCTTCGGAACTATTTAAATAAAATAGTTTTATTCCGCAGTGAGTAAAACACTATTGTAAATTTGTTAAATATTTAATAATTAAGTGATTTTAGAGAGGAAGTCACAAGGAATGACGTTTGTAATTAATGAATAAATGTTCTGTAGGTGTTTTTTTTTTCACGCGGTCCCTTGATAAGTTTAAAATTTGAATCACTCTCAAGCGAAAGTGATTCAAATGGTGCGGCGCACCTTCCTTGGGGTGCGCTGCGGTAATATGTTACGGACTTTAGAGTCAGCAAAACAATTAAAATAGATTGTAATAGTCTAAGAAAAACACGTACTCAAAATACGATAACATTTAGCATGCTAGAAATGGGCTGATGGCTTTGAACTACGCCATATCTTTATGTTTTGCGACAAACGACAACTTTATAAAATCAGTGTAGCAACTTTTAAAAATCATCATATCGTTTACTTGGCAAATTCGAAGGACGAACTTGTCTTAGATTTCACCCATCTAAATCATATCATATTTGCACATAACAATATACCTACTTACTTCCCATTAAAGTATAAATTCTACAAATAAATAATACTCAACAATATTTAAAATAAAATGAGCCAAGAACGTTTATCGATAAAACCTGATAACATTGAAATCATTTGTACAGCACTAAAGCCGCCATGTTTTGTGGCCAGATGACGTCACAGTGGCACGAAATTTTGGTTGACGTTTCATTTCCATAGGTTTCCTACTTCATTGTCAAGAACACAGCTGCGTTACTGACATATGTTTAAATTAGAATATATCTCACAATTCCACCTTCACGTTCGTTCTTCAGAGAACCACATTTACTAGTTTAACAGAAACACAAGCAAATTAGTGGTAGCCTACAAATGACAACATATTTTATCATTCGTGCTCACAAACAGAATTATGTGAAGACTAAAGACCTTTAGGTAGTTAGCTTGAATAGACCAAACACGCCCAACAGATTCTAAGAAGTAAGATCTTCTCATCATCTTAGGACTTACAGGCCAGAGTGGGCCATAGCCTGGTCCAGTGTGTCTCTCCAGACTGCTCTGTTCAGGGCTTTTTCTTTCCAGTTTCTGACACCGATAACTGTGAGGTCGTCCTCTACCACATCTAACCTTCAAAGTTTGACTCTGTCACGACTTGCGGTGTGTGCGGTTCTCTGGTTTCCCATATAGTATTTGTCTTGGCATTCTGGTCTCCTTCATTCGAACTACATATCCTACCCATCGTAGGCGTCCAATTTTTATAGTTTTTTATATCAGGATCTTTGTAAACATCATACAACTCGTGGTTATAGCGTGTCCTCCATATATCGTTTTCCTGCACAGCGCCGAATATCCGTCTTAGGATCTTACGCTCGAACACAAGCAGACGGTTCTCATCCTTTTTGCTGAGTACCCATGTCTCTAAGCCATAAATAAAATGGGTCTCAGTAGGGTTTAAAAAAAGTAAGATCTTCTGGCCTGATAAAATAGTAATTATGGTGGAGCATCCAGTTCCTATGTCAACCCTCGCCGGCAGATGAATCGAGCCTCTCTAAATGCTCGACAGTGGAGGCGCGGCACCGCATGCGCGCGGCGCCCGCCGCCCCCTGGAGGGACGCGCACACCGACTCGGACGACAACAGCGATAGTGCCGCCAACACCACTACTAAGGGTAACTGTGTTGTACCAACTTATCTACATATTATACTGACTGATAACAAACATATACCCGATCCTGTAGACCGAATAGTAACAGTCGACGTCGACCAAAACACGTCATGTGCTTTTAGGTACCACAAGCACCGGTCACCGTCCTCGTCGAACCCGTCGACGAAGGGCTCGGCGAGCGAATTAACCCATAGACACAGTCCACTGAGTTTCTCGCCGGATCTTCTCAGTGGGTCGCATTTCCGATTCAGTGCTAGATTATGCGAAGCACTGCTCTTGCTAGGATCAGTGTTAGAATCACTCCGGTTTGAGCCCCGTGAGCTCACCTACCAGTTAAGGTTACGCTGAAATAGCCTCTCATGGCTATCAGATAAGGTAGGAAAAAAAAACAAACATACCGTGTAACTGGAACGCATAAATAGCTCCTGATAGAAATAGGTAGGACTAGCCTAAAGCTCAAAGGAATCAAATGTAGAAAAAGTTAGACCTAGAAATAAAGTGAGGATGTGAAGTAATTCAATAACCAGACAGAATAGTTTTATTATTTATTTATTTTTTAAAAGCATCTTAACTCATGAACGGTGTCACCGATAATACTGGGGCTACCACCTAGTCGGTTCTATGAAACTATTCAACCCTTCCTGAATAAGGAAATAATATAATAGTACCATAGCGCTCAGGAAACACTATGAAACCCCTTGGGTATTCCTCCAATATTCACACCAAAATTGGGTAGCACATTTGGATGCAAAGGTTCTAAGTAGTAGGCTTGAGCTCTACTCAGGTGGTGGGGGGGTGCTATTGTAAAAATGATAAATCCATTGGATATTACAAATTTTAGAGAACAACAGTATCGGTGGTAAGCCCAAAGCTTTTATTACTGGTGGTAGGACCTCTTGTGAGTCTGCACGGGTAGGTACCACCGCCCTGCCTATTTCTGTCGTGAAGCAGTAATGCGTTTCGGTTTAAAGGGCGGGGCAGCCGTTGTAACTACATTGAGACCTTAGAATTTGTCTCAAGGTGGGTGGCGCATTTACGTTGTAGATTTCTATGGGCTCCAGTAACCACTTCACACTAGGTGGGCTGTGAGCTCGTCCACCCATCTAAGCAATAAAAAAAATAAAAAAAGCTTCCAAACAATCTTGCTGTCCTGAAGATAGTTTCTAGTACTTTCTCTATCATATTGGTTACACTCGATCATCCCACAGAAGCCCGTTACCCAAAAGATAATGAGGGGTTCATATTGTAGGCATTTGGTAGGCAGCGGCTTGGCTCTGCCCCTGGCATTGCTGAAGTCCATGGGCGACGGTAACCACTCACCAGGTAGGGCCATATGCTCGTCTGCCTACAAGGGCAATAAAAAAAAAATGTTTTGTGTTATTGCCAGGGTCGGGCACATCGCCGTGTGGCAGCGCTTACGGCAGCGGCAGACGGAGCGCCCGCACCACCAGCAGGTAGAACTCAGGTACCTCCCCCGCTCATCCTGAACGCGCCACTGCGCTCACGACCCGCTCGCACGGCTTACGAGAGCGCTAGATGCCTACCCACATGAGCTTCCACATTCGAATCAGTACGCGACTTCTTTTGGCTGTAATCTGTTTTTTTTTTTCTTTTTCTTTTTTTTGTTACTTAGATGGGTGGACGAGTTCACAGCCCACCTAGTGTCAAGTGATCACTGGAACTCATAAGCATCCACAACGTAAATGCGCCACCCACTCCGAGACAAAGTTCTAAGGTCTCACTATAGTTACAACGGCTACCCCACCCTTCATACTGAAACGCATTGCTGCTTCACGGCAGAAATAGGCAGGGTGGGTGATACCTACCCGCACGGACACACAAGAGGTCATATCACCAGTAATTAGGCAAATTAATTAGCACGCTTTATCTTTTGCTTATTAAAAGCTTGGTAGGCAGTTTTAAATACTCGATGATCATAGCGAAATAACTAACATAATCGCGACGACTTTACACCCTTAGTACATTACATTTGTTACTGTTCTTATTTTTTAGCGGAGGTCCAAATGGGAGCGACGGTCATTCAGACAGTTTCGCCCCCGTCCCCGCTGATATATCTTCTTTAATCGACAAGTGAGTTGATCAATGTGGTTTGTTGACGTAGAGGGAAGTGGTTACGTGAGTGTTCCACTATTGAGTCTGAAGACGAATGGTTTTTTTTTCGGAGTAAGCATTCACTGAGATGGAACAGGACTCTATCGATTAAAAATTGTGTTGGGTGGACATAAGTTAACATCTTTCGTAGGCTATGGATCCCAGCAGCTGTTAACCGCCACAACCTCGATTGCCAGCTGTAATACTTATAAATACAAAAATTTGCATTGAGTTCGCCAGGAATTAAAACCTGTATCTTAAAGAATATGACTATTATATGACTTTACAAAATATGTAGATACCTAGGTAGGCATATTAAAAAAATGAATTTAGATCTTTGGGTAATGAGTGCACGTACGTTTCAGATACCAACAGAGAAAAGAACAAGAACGTCGAGAATGTACAATACACGTGTAGCACGAAATAATAATTTTGACTTTCTAAAACGGACTTAAAGTGTTTAAATAGGAATTTAAACATCTTGAAATTACCAGATCGCACTTCTTTTTTTTTATGATTGAAGGATTACTGGTGGCCCGCAGGCCTTTCCAGTTTCACCAGGACAAGTGGGCGAGCAAAGGCTCAGCCAGGAGAGATCGCACTTCTCTGGTTGATTACAATATTATGTAATTTTGAAACATGTCTATTAATTTGACTGCATTCAATTTGTTATCATTTCAACGTCGATATTAATTTTAATGTGAAACCAGTTGTCAAACGGCACTTATTCTCAAACGTAATTTATTAAAAAAATATTGATCTATGTAACGAGAAAGCTGCTTTATAAGGATTGTAATTATTAAGTTGGTAAAACTGTAAATAGCATGAAACTTTTAATATTATAAACATTTAATAATAAACCGATTCGATTTGAATTGAATGTTAGATGTGAGATTTTTGTTACAAGGAAAAAAAAATTGTTCTAAATAGGTACAGTTTATCCATAGTATATAATATTACCGTGCGTAAAGTGGCTAACTAGAGTTTAAATAGTATTTCAACGTCCAACGTCCTTTGACAAATTTTTTGTTAAATTTTCAATAAGTGCCAATAAATTGTTACTAACTCTTTTCTTAATATAGCTTAATACTTATAATTATAATATTCTAAATCTCACAGCAGTAAAAAGGTACTAAAATTAATGCTTCTGGTCATGATTATATGGCGAAAGGTTATATACTTGCTTAAATTATATTTTTTAAATTATATATTAAAATACATACTTTTATTTCAATAGTTCAAAAGGTCACGACCAGAAGCTTAGATTAATATAGTTATTAATGTAAGCTGTAATGGCTGTTCCAAACTGCAAAAGATACATATCATTATATAGACTGCCAGTATTAAGTAAGTGATGAAGTCATTAAATATTATTATAAAGAAAATGTTAAAGATTACAGTTACTTAAATTATATACTATTGTATAAACACTTTCTATTTACATGTTGTGTAATGATAATATTAATTTAATTAGGGAGAAAGAAGGAAATAAAGATGTGTGTTGTGAAACAAAGTTTTCTCATTTAAATTAAAATTTACCTATTAACTGTTTTATAGTTGTATCTAATTGATGAACATGATTATCAATGTGGTCGCATTTCGAGAAGTTATAGAGTCAGGCTGCGAACACTTTAAAATTATTCAAACCCTAGTGTCATATCCCCTGGAATTTCAAGGACAGTTGTTAGAGTATTCGCTGGCCGTTTAGCTCTGAGAATGGCCCTAGGTTGTCAAGATACGTGTGACGCAGCGTTCGTCGTTTTGTGGCCTTCCGTACTGAAAAATCAAATGAGTAAAATTGTCCTTGAGCGGCGTCCGCCTTCCAGGCTGATCGTGGGATGCTTATGGGTAATAATAAGTCTGATAATAAAACCTATTTGGGACTTAACCGTCACAAATGACTCTGTCCTTCAAATATTGCCAGAATCAAGAGGCTGGATCTTTGCTCGATCTCGGTAAAGGTACTAGAAAGCTTTCAGTAGATTTATATCAAATCGACTATTCATTCGTTTTTTAACATTTTGACAGCCTTGTGTCAGATGTTCGAATTGTACATTGTTGATAATCTATGGACTGCCCATAAGCCCATCTCTAAAAAACTACTTGCTCTGCCCTAAATTGAAGTAGTCTCTCGTCAGTTTTTTAGTGAATTAATTAATAATGTTGTACATTGGGCAACTAAATTTCAAATTTGCCAATGAATTAATACAATAAACCAAATACCTATTTCACTAACACTTATATCTGCGGTTTGTTGAGAAGTGTTATAAACATGTGTACTACTCATTGTTTTGATCCCATTAAACTATATTGATTTATCTTAAGCCAGTGACCTGTTTTTCGTCTTTGTAAAGTGTAATCCTTAAATAATTAATACTAATACTATAAAGAGCAACAGCTTGGATGCAAGGGGATGGTTCACATGGATTCATATCGTTTTGGAAAACGAATAATGTGTTGTTCTAAAATAATGCATTCGAAAGTTTATATATCGTGATTTTAATTGAAAAAGTATAAAAACATACTAGTAATTATAATAGTATGTGTTTGTCGCGATGATGACGCCGATAGAGGAGAAGAAAGATGAAAAGGTATGTAATGTTTGTGAGAAATGAATTTTTAATGATGAATTAGGATCTTGTTGAAATAAATAGTTAGTCTTTAACCAAATGTACGAATTGATTTCCTTAAATTTCTGAAGTAGATAGTTATACCAAACAATATATGTGTTGATTTCATATATTTACAATTACTTTATTTAAAAATGAAGAGTTTACAAATAGTTCCCTACCACAAAATAATGGAAATTATACTATGTGTGACTAGATTATGAAACAACATAAGATCCCAAGAATGTTTACCAAAATTGTAAACTGTCATACTATTGTGAATTGTTCATTCTTTACATAGTTGAATATTTTTTAATTCATAAGCAAATTGTGAGATGCTTTGAACTTATATGCGAACCATCATTAATTAAATTCAATTTTGCAATCTTTCTGATTTGATGCTATATATTTTGTCAAGCTCATTGTGAATCAATTACTATTATCTTATACTTTCTACTATTATTCTCTATTACTACTCTTACTAATATATTACTATTATTTAATACTAATATCACAGCTGCTCTACAATATAATGTCAGCAATAATAGTTTATATAATTAGATCATACTTAGCTATTTTCTTAGTTCCTGTATTGTGTCCATACTATCCCAAACGCGCACTCCTCTGCTTCTCTGTCACAGGTGCCACTTTCAGACTTCCTCTAACATATTCATTCATTATAAAGGAAATTCATAATATAGCACAATAAAAGCTCCTTGTTTGCACTTCCTTCATTCATGTTTTCACTATTTGCAGATTAAAAAATGTCACCCAATTCCTATTATTCTTCTATATCGTTCCCTCACTATTGAGGATTGCGACCACATGTGACGTTTCTCCACAGTGTTCGGTCATGGGTGGCATGTACCGCATGGTACAGACTACCACCAAGTGCTTTCCTTACTAGATCTGACCATCTGGCTGGTGTTCTGCCCACGGCACACTTGCCCTCTATGCGACCCGCAATTATGAGCTTCTCTAATTCATGTCTGGGAGACTGCATGATATGTCCGAAGAACCTCATAACACATTCCCGCCAGATGGCAAACAGCCTTTTTCGGATGTTTAGCTCCCTTAGAATAGACTCGTTAGTTCTCATCGCACAGTATTTGTAGCATCCTCCGCCACACCCACATTTCAAAGGCATCAATAAAATGCTTATTGTTATATATATTCTTCCTATATTCACACTAAATATTTCTTTATTCATGCATCTAATCGGTACATCTGTACAGGATTCCAAGATTCCAAAATTGTGAATCCAACCGAATACCCTTTGTACCATTACCATTCCATACTAACAGTTTCTGTATTCAAGGCATATTTATGGAACATATGCCCCACAAATAAAGAGGTTTTACTGTAATATAATTATAAAAACAAAATAATATGTGGAATTCTAGGCTCCACCATCTAGACTCGGGTGCAATGAAATGCACCTCTGTACATCGAATGCACATCTGTACATTTTTTGAAAAATATTATTTACTTCTTTTTATTTAAAAAAATACATATATTTTTTAACATAAGGTTAAAGGATAGTTCAATACCTATTCAATGATACCACATAAGACATGATAAGTTTACTTACCTGATGAAACAAAACGACAACAGCAAACTCCAAAAATTGCTCCCTCAACTCACTGCAGTTTGCAAGACCAACTGCAGGTATAAAAAGGCATGTTTTGTGTAAAACGTCATCAGTTGCAAGCCAACGCTTAACCTGATAAGACCTCTAGTGACTCCAATTGCATTTGTCTGAAAAAGATGGATACTTCTCCGGAAAAAGCCGCTCAAGTCGTCGCTCTAATTGAAGCGGGCCAGAACCAGAGTGCTGTAGCTCGACAACTGAATATCAGCCGATATTCAGTTCGTCGTGTGTACCAGCGCTATCGGAAGACTGGTGGCTTTGAAAGGCGATGAGGATCTGGTCGAGCAAGAGCTACAACACAGCGCGACAACAGATTTCTTGTAACGACAGCGTTGCGAAATCGTCGTTTGACTGCCGTTGAACTTGCACAGCAGCTTCAACAGGTGCGTGAAGTGGTAGTCAGCAGGTGGACAGTCAGAAGGAGACTTGCCGAAGGTGGTTTGACTGCGCATAGGCCAGCATATGGCCCTAAATTGACGCCATCTCACCGCCGGGCTCGTTTTGGATTTGCACAAGAACACGTCAACTGGACAGCCGACCAGTGGAAAGCAGTCCTGTTCTCAGACGAGTCCAGAATGTGTCTTCATGATAATGATGGACGTGGAAGGGTCTACAGAAGGCGCTCAGAGCGATTTTCCCAATGTTGCATCACAGAACGTGTAGCATACGGCGGTGGTTCGTGTATGTTCTGGGGAGGTATCTCACTCGAAAGAAAAACAGAGCTTGTCTTCATCTTGGGGGCCAATATTAGGCGACAAACAAGAGGTCTAACATCTCAACGATACATAGAGGAAGTTCTACAAGAACATGTCGTACCATTTGGCCGTTTAATTGGAAGTAACTTCCTTTTTATGCATGACAATGCAAGACCTCATACCGCTGCGATAGTGAGACAATACTTACAAGAAGTAAATGTACCCGTGATGGAGTGGCCAGCTCGGAGCCCGGACCTTAATCCGATTGAACACTTGTGGGACGAATTAAAAAGAAAAATTAGAGGTCGAAATAGTGCTCCAGCTAATCTCCAGGAGCTACAAAATGCGCTCAAAGAGGAATGGGACGCCATGCCACAAGACTTTATCAGAAACTTGATAGAGTCGATGAGGACTCGGTGTGAAGCTGTAATTCGGGCAAGAGGGGGCAATACTTGTTACTAATAAATGATTTTTCAGTATTTTTTGTGTTTTTTTTTTATTAATCCCCAAATTTTAAACGGTTTAGTCGAGTAATCATTTTGTAATAAAGATTAAATTGTTGTTGTATTTTATTTTATTCAAGAAAGTAACCTTATCTCCACTTATATGGTATCATTGAATAGGTAATGAACTAACCTTTAACCCTATGTTAAAAAATATATGTATTTTTTTAAATTAAAAGAAGTAAATAATATTTTTCAAAAAATGTACAGATGTGCGATTTCATTGCACCCGAGTGTATATGACTAACTTGAAAACTTAATTTACAAATTCACAAATTAAATATTTACTTAAGATCTTAACTGTTAATTTGGAACGAAAATTTCAAGAAAGTGAATTAAGTTCCATTCTACTGATATCAAAGTACATTCAATTAAATTTACATTAAATCTATGTGTTAAAATGTTATTTTAAAAATTTTACAACAGTGGTCAATTAATTTCTAGATACGCACAGGAATGGTGCAGGTGTCGGATGGGAAGTCCCGTCCACGGCCTGCACGGCTTTTACTTACCATGGACGCGGTGACCATCCAGAGAGAGGCACCTGTGCCCATATTACCACCAAAAGACAAAAATGTGCCTCACGCTAGGGTAAGAAGGATATGCTAATTTTATAATTTATTTTACTAGGCAAGTGAACAACAAGTTGAACAACTCTTAAGTGGTTATTAAAGCAATAGCACCAAGAGACAATGCACCATGAGACAATACTAATAATAGTCATAAATAACTGGGAACAAATTGCACTGTCATCCAAATCCCAAATTAGGATTCCCTATGTTAAGGGTACCGGAGATTGACATACATACTTATATATGTTTAGCTATATACATATATAGATAATAAACACCCAGATAAAAACCACACAAACTTGTTCATCACATGAATGTTTGCCCAATGTCGGAATTGAACCCACAACCCTAGTTCAATAGCTAGGGGTGCTATCTACTGCATCACCGAGTCAGTCAGTCAGTCAGTTGAATTTTAATGTTAACTAACTATGCCGCCTTTCCATTCCATGTGGTATCTTTCTTGGAGCATTGACATAAGAAATAATCAATCTGACCATCAATCAGATCATTATATATTTGTAGTACAATAAAACAAGAAAATATATACCAATCTCTAGAGAGGGAAAAATAACACAAAGAATTATTTTAAAACATAGACTTAGTACTGTTGCATCTCTTTATAGTGTGGCCTATGCAAAGTTTGGAAGATCAGTCACTGATGATGACAAGATGCCCTTCTTTACAAATATATCGATCACACAAAATTGATATTAACAAAATGTAAATTAGATCTAAATTTTATTATAAACTTGATCCATGAACGTTGACGAACCTTTTGTTGACTACTATATTTATATATTTAAATTAAATTAAATTAAATTAAAATTCAGTAATAGTCATCTGCAAACTGTAGATTTACGACATAAATTATTACATATGGTCCCAGTCGCAATAAATATTGCTGCGGAACTTTGAAAATCTCAATTGTTTTTATAGGAGCGGATGGTACAAATTACCAGGCAGAAAGTTGGTGGTCTTGGCCTCAGCATCAAGGGAGGTTCAGAACATAAACTGCCAATATTAATCTCAAAGATATACAAGGACCAAGCTGCTGATCAGACAGGACAACTTTTTGTTGGAGATGCTGTAATTAAAGGTAATTTAACAAGTACTTGTACCATATTTTTTTATGCTTAGATGGGTGAACGAGCTCACAGCCCACCTGGTGTTATGTGATTACTGGAGCCCATAGACATCTACAACGTACATGCGCCACCCATCTTGAGATATAAGTTCTAAGTCCTCAGCATAGTTACAACGGCTACCCCGCCCTTCAAACCGAAATGCATTACTGCTTCACGGCAGAATAAAATTAACTATATGGAAACAATATTTTTAATAAATAAATCATCTGGTATATTTGTAGTCCAACCATCAGTACTATATGACTGACAATAATCTATAAATATTTCATGCTCGATTTAAAAAAATAATGAGATTTTTTCTTTATCACATATATGAAACAACAACAAGAATTGTCACAAGAGATGTACAAAATTATTGGAATGTCCTTATTGTAATTGCCATCAATATCTACGTTGAACTATTTAAATAGAAGTCAATTGAGTTGTTTTACTTGCAATTCTCGAACCGGCAATGATATAGGAATGATGTATTGTCTATTAATATTATGATCATCTTAGGATGTTAAAGGTCAGACTAATTAGCCTCATTATGATAAATAATTCACATTCAGATTCACTATCGGTATTCCTAGACTATAATTGCTTAATTCATAAATAAGAATAGAAAGGAAAAATTTATTAAGATATATTTGCTTTACAAATAAAAAATAAAAATAAAAGATGTGGGGTGTCATGGGACACCGGATAGGAACGAAGTTCCTTATTATAAAAAAAATGTGTGCGTGTACTAGTGTACACACGTAAGAAGTGAAACTTGTTTATGGCCTTATTTTTCGAAAAATGATCTACATGCAACTTTCTAGAAATTGGTTAAATAAAGTTAAATTAGATAAAGTTTAAACAAAAGGATTTTATTATCATAGACATGAATACAAATAATACAATTATTTCACTTTACCTTTTTGCTACTAAGATTATTACAGCATTTTAATAATACATCTCTTTGATATCATAATACCCTGGTACTTTTCTTCCTATAAATTAATAATAATAGCACGGTCCACGTGGTGTTAAATGGGGTTCCTGAGGTTCGTGAAGTTTGACCCACCTTGAGACATGAGGTCGATTTCTCAAACCCGAAACCATGCTTCAGAACATACCGCCGTTAATTATTAATAAATCTCTTTGCTATCATAATACCCTGGTACTTTTCTTCCTATTATTTTACGTAATAACAGTAATAAATAGCACGGTCCACGTGATATTATTAAGTGGGCTCCCTGAGATTATTGGAATTACAAAATGATTTCCGTAATCCACCTGGAGACATGAGGTCAATTTCTCAAATCGGAATCCATACTTCAGAACATACAGCCGTTAATTAATAAAGAAGGCTGTACGTCAGAGTAAAGTTATAATAATACATCTCTTTGATATCATAATACCCTGGTACTTTTCTTCCTATTATTTTACGTAATAACAATAATAGCACGGTCCACGTGATATTAAGTGGGTTACCTGGGATTATTGCAATTACAAAATGTATTCCGTGACCCACCTTGAGACATGAGGTCGGTTTCTCAAATGCGCATCCATACTTCAGAACATACAGCCGTTAATTAAAAGATGGCGCGTAACGGAAAAATGTGACGCGTAACCGAAAAATGTGACGGTAAATTTTTTTCCAACGCCGATAAGGAAGTTTCACTTCAAATATTAATTTTAAGTTCTATTCGAGGTATAAAGAAAATAATTATTCGGGTATACATTTTTTATTATGATTTTTTTATTGCTAAAAATATATAAAAAAACTACTTTACAAAGTTATAAACTTTATTTTTTTCTGAATGATTTATAAAAAAATATATAATAAACAAATAAACAAATAAACATAAACTATACACTAAACACTGTATAGACTGTTTTAGTCGTCGTGGCCTAACGGATAAGACGTCCGGTGCATTCGTGTTGAAGCGATGCACCGGTGTTCGAATCCCGCAGGCGGGTACCAATTTTTCAAATGAAATACGTACTCAACAAATGTTCACGATTGACTTCCACGGTGAAGGAATAACATCGTGTAATAAAAATGAAACCCGCAAAATTATAATTTGCGTAATTACTGGTGGTAGGACCTCTTGTGAGTCCACGCGGGTGGGTACCACCACCCTGCCTATTTCTGCCGTGAAGCAGTAATGCGTTTCGGTTTGAAGGGTGGGGCAGCCGTCGTTACTATACTTGAGACCTTAGAACTTGTATCTCAAGGTGGGTGGCGCATATACGTTGTGGATGTCTATGGGCTCCAGTAACCACTTAACACCAGGTGGGCTGTGAGCTCGTTCACCCATCTAAGCAATAAAAAAAAAAAAAAAAGACTGTATAGACACTAGAGACTGTACATAAATAATAAAAAAATTCCATTATGGACGTTTTTTCCTGGTTAGGGTACCCCTCCGCATCGTCCCATAAGGAACTTCGTTCCAATAACTCTTGTAAGGCAGTTTAGTTTTTAGAGGCCTAGTTGATGCTGTACGATTACTAGAACCCATAGATTTAAATTCTGACCTGTATGACTACCGTTCCACCTTTTAAATGGTGACTATTTCATGACAAATAGTGCCGGCTGCAAGCTTAAAAAATGCATCTCTACCAATAATGCCATTAAAGTTGGCTTTGATATCATACACCAGAGTGATCGAATTATTTTTTATTTCAGTTAATGGTGAATACATAACAGCCTGCAAACACGACGATGCTGTGAACATACTGAGGAACGCCGGTGATATCGTTGTACTAACTGTGAAGCATTATAGGGCTGCCACACCTTTCTTACAGAAGCAAGGTAAGGTCTTTTTAATTGCTGTAGAAAACACACGACAATGATGCTGATCAGAGATATTGATAAAATCAAAGCTTGTCAATGTACTTTTGTCCCTGCCTCAAGATATCCAACAGTGGTAATCATATATTATAATGCTTGGTTTCTAACTCAATCTGCTATACCTAAAATCTGATATCGAGGTATATGAATATATTATAATAGGTTTTCAAACATTACCACATTCAAGTTGGTTAGTAATATGGATTCTAATAATGCTCTACATTACTCTGTTTAGTGCTTTGTTTGATACTAGACATACTAAACATACCTATGTTGGACTAACTTGTCTTCTATATTGGATTCTAACATTCAAAAGTCGCCATAGAACAATAATTTATTATTAGAGGTCCTACCACCAGTAAAATTAAATTAATTTTACTGGTGGTAGGACGTCTTGTGAGTCCGCGCGGATCGGTACCACCACCCTGCCTATTTCTGCCGTGAAGCAGTAATGCGTTTCGGTTTGAAGGGTGGGGCAGCCGTTGTAACTATACTTGAGACCTTAGAACTTATATCTCAAAGTGGGTGGCGCATTTACGTTGTGGATGTCTATGGGCCCCAGTAACCACTTAACACCAGGTGGGCTGTGAGCTCGTCCAGCTACATAAGCAACAAAAAAAAAAAAAATTGTAAAAAATATATATTTGCAGCCCAGTATCAAGCTTCATGTATATAAATAATAGATGAATATGGAATACTCAGTTTATAACAATTTTATTGTTATGCTACAGCTGACGGAGCATCAGATACAGACAGCAGCACCGGCGACGATCACCCATCGCTTCACAACAAGGTCGATGCGAATTGCAACTCGGAGAAGAGTTCAGAACACACCAATGGTGGTTGGCAGGTTCTTGGCGCTTGTATTTGCTAACAACGTTTAATTTAAGTGCTTACATATTACAAAATTTATTTATTGGGTTGTGAGAATATCTGAATATTAAAAAAAAAATATAATGCCTTCCTAGGCAGACGATCTTACGGCCTACCTGATGGTGAGTGGTTACCGTCGCCCATGGTCGTCAGCAATGCTAGGGGCAGAGCAAAGCCGCTGCCTACAAACTTACTGTCTTTACTGTACACTTGAACTTACTCTGAAGCTGGTGTTGAATTGTTACATTGATTCACACCAATCCAAGAATGAATACTGAATGTTTAAGCCGGTTCGTATTTCGTAAAGTTGCCACGTGGAGAATGGAGAAAAGGCCGAATGTTAATCTTAGATGTAGTTTCTTGCATTATTATCAAAATGATAATATAAAATATTTTAATTTCTATAGATCAATGCCGGACATACATTAGGAATCATCGGACGCCCTGCATAAACGTCCGTCTGGTGTAGTGGTAAGTGACATGGTCACTACACTAGGGGGTCGCGGGTTCGAATCCCGCCAAGGGAAGATATTTGTATGATAAATATAAATGTCTTTTCCGGGGTTATGGATGTATATTAAATATATGTATGTGTATAATAAAAATCTTACATTTATTTCTGTTATCTGGTACCTGTAACACAAGTTCTTTACGAACTTATCACGGGACCAGTTAACGTGGCGTGATTGTTAGTAAATAAATAGTACTACATAAAAAAAAAAAAAAAAATAAGCAGAATTTTTTGTAAACCCAAAAAATATATAACAATAGAAGTTAGTCAATGCTATTATTTGAATGTTTCTAGAGCGCTTGGCCTGATGAAGAATCGAGTAGACCGGGGAGTGCTACAGGGTCGGTGAGAGGCTCCCGGCCTCCCTCGGTGGCTTCGGATAGACACGATGTCACCATTAAGGAATGGGTCGACGTCGTATCAGGTTTGTCTTAATAATTTCACTAATATAACTATAATATAAAATTTTATAAACAGTGACCCATACTAACTGAAAGCTGGTGGTAGGACCTATTGTGAGTCCGCACGGGTAGTAACCACCACCCCGCCTATTTCTGCCGTTGTAACTATACTGATACTAACTATACGGATACCTTAGAACTCATATCCCAAGGTGGGTGGCGCATTTGCGTCGTAGATGTCTATGGGCTCCAGTAACCACTTACCACCAGGTGGGCTGTGAGCTCGCCCACCCATCTAAGCAATAAAAAAATATAATAAAAATAATTACAAAATAGGAAGAGAATGGATGAGAGAACGAAAAGAAAGAGGGAGAAAGAGAGGTATTATACACTACTCGCTTGTGTATGCGACTGTCGCGCCTGCGCACGTCTCATTTAACGGTTTTATTCCACGCACTGTTTTCCACGGATTTTTTCTTACGGTTTTACTATCACATTTTTTTCAGTTCGGTCGCGTAGCAAAATCCCTATCCCCTCCAAGCCTGCCGTAAGGAACTTCGTTCCAATAATACACTAATTGTTTACTTCTAAAAATTGAAAGAGTTCTAAAGAGTGGGTAGCGGTTTGGCAATCTCAGATGTGCTGATATCTGGTGCCGTTTTTGGGTAGTGTTTCGAAGTAAGACACTGCTTTCATGGGCAAGAAATTAAATTTGCTACCTCTTTTTTTCAGTGCCATTAATGATGGGATACGTAACGCGATACGTCCTTGGAACGGATAAATTGAGACCTGGAGCTTTTGAGGTTAGTTATCTTAAACTTATAATTTTTAACTACTGTTGCGAGCACGCTTTGGTAGGTTCCACTACGTGGCCTATTTCTGTTCTGAAGGGAACCCATTATGGTATTTTAGTGCAAGTGAAGGCTTTGATTTTATGTCAAAAAAAATTAAGGATGATAATTATTCATTGCGACCAGTGTGGTAGCACACGTTCGCACGCAAACGCACACGCACGCACGTAACAACACGCACGCACTATTGATGCAACCATAGCGCCAAGGTACATTCGTATTGTGGTACAAATATGTCTGGACTAAAATCCGAGTCGCAGGTGCTGATTTTTGTAAATACTCAGGCGTGATCACGCACGATTTCCATGAAGAAGCAATAACATCGTATCTCAGGTTTGCTAGTGGTACACTTGGAAAGCTTTGAAGGTAGAGAAAGAGGTAGACCTGAGAAAAAAGGATGGATTGCGTGAAAGACGATATGTGTAAGAGGGGAGTGAGCGAAGAACTGGTATATGATAGAGGAGTATGGAAGGAGAAAACATGTTGCGCCGACCCTAGGTGACTGGGAGAAGGGTTGGAGAATGATGATGAATATTGACACTAGTGTCTATCGGCTCTTGTAACCAGCTATAAGTCAGGTCGCAAACGAACGTTATTTAAACATATCGAGATGGCTATTTTTGCCACTTTACAGGAGGGCCATTTAAACTATAAAATTTGCAAGAATTATAACAAAAAAAAACTTCTTCAGCTATTTGAATGCAGTAAACCTAATTGAAGTTCAATTAAAAACGTCGAGTTGTTAAAGCTAATACCAAATAAAATGCACCTTTAATTAATGATAAATGTCGCGTATTAAATGTTGCTTTAATACGCGACATCTATCATACAACGCAAAATATTTAACAGATACCTGAATCTCGCTTACGACATCTTCAAGATAAGTTCGCATATATACAGGGTGGGCCATAAAGTTGAGCGGATTATAAAAAATCATATGAAAAAACTACAAAGCTCAGGAAAGAAAAAATATAATTATAATAAAGATTACAAATGGGAACTTTATTTTTTAAAAATAACATCGCTGACATGTGTGCCATCTACACGTACACACTCTTCCAATTTAGCCCTCAAATTCGTGAAAACTCGCTGGCACATCGCTCGTGGAATATCGGACATTTCCTTGCGAATATTGTCTTTGAGCTGGGCAATTGTCGTCGGTTTATTGGCGTAAATGCGACTCTTGAGGTACCCCCACAGAAAAAAATCCAGTGGCGTGAGATTTGGGCTCCGGGGAGGCCATTGAATGTCCCCTCGACGCGATATCAGTTTTCCATTAAATATTTCGTTAACAGCTGCCAAATACTCATTGGATGTATGGGATGTCGCGCCATCTTGTTGAAACCAGGTCCTGCTGTTATAGGCTTCAAAATTATGCAGTCGTGGAAAGAAAAAGTTACGTAACATTGCTGTGTAGCGATCAGAATTTACTGCTGGGGATCGCGCCGTACAGACACCGCGACTTCACTTACATTCTCCTCTGTTCTTATAGACCTTGGACGCCCCGCAGGTTTTTCATTTAATGTCGAACCCGAAGACTCAAACTTTCTGACCCACGATCTCATCACACTTTCACTCGGACATTGGTTTAAATCATGTAAATTAAACTTAGAACGAAATAAACGCCGCGCAATAGTGCCCGAATCGCCATGTTTGTAATACGCTTTCACACAAAAAGCACGCTGCTCACCGGTAAAACGCTCCATGGCAACTGAATTTCCGAGAACCAAGGAACCTATCCCCACTACCCGCACCCCGCTCCCGCTTTCCTGTCGCGAGTAATGTGATTTTGAAATTCGCACGCCTTTCTGGCCCACCCTGTACAAGTTCCGAACATTCGGACCGTCGGTCTAACGAGCAATATCACCCGCTCGGTGGAAGATCTTTCCTTTGTCGTATACCTACAGACTTTCACCCCTCGATATATTATATAGAAAAGTTATTGTCACTGTTTGTGTACTGTTTTCAGTTATTACTGTTATTTCAGGTCCGAGGAGCTCGTCCGCATTTAACCACCGGAGTGATACACGTGGACGATCCCGTGGCGCTTTCTCACTGGCTGAAGAGCATTTCCGATAATATCGTGGGACTCACGAACTTACAGGTACATTTATAACATTAATTTGCGTGATAATTGTGACGAGATATACGTGTGATTTAAGTAAGTGGCAACACTCAAACTACGATTCATACTATGGAGATGGAACTTTTACCTACGTTTGCCGCTAGGGGCGCTGTTCCAACTGCATACAAATTTGATTTAACTTTTACACTATCGAGAACGTTAAAAAACTAACACTAAGCAGAACACCATAAGATGCGTTCATAAAGCACAAATATAAATGCTGTGGCAACCCTATTAGATAGGGATAAGATGCAGTAGCGGACTTTTTGGCGGGAACGCGGGGAGTGAAGTTGTGTGATTTGTTTTTTTTTTGTCTATTTAGTGTTCCTTTAGGTTTAAATGCGTAATAACGGTGGTTCATTAACTGTTTAATATCTGTGAAAGTGCACAAATGTGGGAAAGTGAAACAAAGTCACAGGACGTAGCTTCTCGGGATCCTTCAAAAAGTCCACAGAAAAAATGTCAGTAAATGACCACCATTTTACTGACATTATATTTGATGACATATCATCTCATTTCATTTAATTTCATCCCAGTTGATTAATGTCTCAAATCAATCATCTTCATTTCATTTCACTCCATATTATAATTTTTTTTCCACTATTCATAAAAAATAAGAATATAAATTAAAATAAGATATGACTTAAAGGCCTTAGTTACCATGTCATAAAATCACATAAAAAAAAGATGCAGTCACCGTTCTTTTTTTTTGTAATTCGATTCTCTCTCTCTCTCTCTTTGATCGGTCCCTCACTGCTGAGGATCGTCCGATTCTGTTAACCAGGTGTCTCCATCGATCCCGTTCTGTAGCTTGGTGGAGTGTGTCGCTGACAGGTACCCTCAGTTCCTCCGCTATTTGGTCCGACCATCGTTTGGGACCTCTACCCCTAGGTAAGTAATTAATTATATTAATTATGATTAATCTTAATTCGACAGATGAAACTTTTTAACCGCCACCTGGCGGCTGGAGAGCGGATCGAGTACATGGGTTGGGTGCACGAGGGCGTGGTCACGGCCCCGCAGCCCTGGCAGTCCTATAGACCGAAGTTCTTGGTACTGAAAGGAACTGACGTCATGCTTTTTGACGTACCACCGGTTAGTTGCGTTTCAATTTGGCAACTGAGTTTTTTTATTTTAATTTATTGCGTAGATGTAGTCCCACCTGGTGTTAAGTAGTTACCAGAGCCTATAGACATCTGCAAAGTAAATGCTGTCACCGACCTTGAGGTATGAGTTCTCTGGTTCTATGGTTTCAGTATAGTTACAACGGCTGCCCTACCCTTCAAACCGAAACGCATTACTGCTTCACGGCAAAAATAGGCAGGGTGGTGGTATCTACCCTTGCGGACTCACAAGAGGTCCTACCACCGCGTTGAATGTGGAAATGCTTTTTTTTCGTTAGAAATAAAAGGTTTTTTCAAACACCCTGTATATTTGAAATATTATTAAGGGAAGCCTCCGCAACGATGCTTTTTTTATGACCATTAATCTCGAAAACTAAATTTACAGATGAACATGACCGAGCTAGCGAAATGCCCAGAAAGCCTGAAAGTTTACCAGACCATGTTCAGGACTGTAAAAGAGAGCGAGACGGTGGACTGGAGGCAGCACTGCTTCTTGGTGCAGAGCAGCAGCGCCGGGGTCGGGACCCCAGGGCCGAGGTACTTCAGCGCGGAGACCAGACAGGAACTGCTGAGGGTCGAGGCCGCCTGGACAGCTAACATCGTCAACTCTGTTATAAGACTCGGGGTGAGTACTCGGTTTTACCGTGGCTATACAAAGTTTTTTCTCTGAATCAACGGACAAATTTTTTTTTGTTGAGTTCGATATGATGCTGTTATGCGCTGGGGTTCGGGATCAATAAATTCCATCGAACTATGAATTAAAAACTATTCAACACTTAAAAACTTTAAAACTCTTCAATTCGCTTCTTCCGCTTCGCTTCAGGTGATCCGTTCGCTGTTTCGCTTCGAGTAGTTCCGATTACTGAATGACTGCATGCCATCTCTGCAACGCTTTTATAGTCGATACCACATCCCTAGAATTATCGAGAATATTCCACACATCTCTAGTATTGTTTCCGATATCTAGCAATAGATGGCGTTGTACTCTTCGATTGTTCTAGTTGCTACTACATCCTTCGATATTCGTTCGACTATTCGGGATAGATGGTGTTACTCTTACTGGCGTAACAATACCTACATTTTCTTCAAAGAGTATTCAAATAACAGGCACTATTATAATATCGTTATTATACATTACATTATCATAAATTATATATCATATTACTGATATTGTGGCTATTCTAAAGGTCAATATTCGACAATTTTAGTTTTTAGTATTATTTTAGAGGTTAAAAAAGATTAGTTGGCTTAGTCAAAAGAAGATCGTACATTTCTATATCGCTCGTTTCATAAACATTTTCTTTTTCTCGAATAATTGAAGTGCCCTTAGTTTAAGTTTGAAATGTCTATTAACTTGTATGATTAGGAACAGAAGGCAGAATTCGAAGTGTTGGTGTCAAACATGTGAATTAAAGAAATACTCCAATAGCAATTAAAGAGTTTGTTTTATTCGTTTGCATAGCAAGTATATTTTTTCAGTTTTTACTCTTTGAAGTACTCTGTTTTCGTCGATAATATTAATTATAGCAAAGTCAGACAAATAAATAATAGTTAAACTAATAATAATAATATATTTTTAATAAATTTATTTTCTGTTTTTAGTTGGATTTTCTATAAAAGCGTATTTTAAATCGTTAATAAGTATGCAACCTTTCAAGCGTCGATATGTTTGAAGCTAATACAAGTGTATTAAAAATCACTCAAAATTTTCTCGTCTGCCGTGAACCTAATAATTTGGAAAGTCGTTCAAGAGCTCTGGCTCCTCGCAGCCGCACGAGCGGCCGTCTCCTCCAGCTGCTTCTTGTAGTGTGGATATGGACGTAAACATTCCTGAAAATCTTCCGCTGTGAACCTGAAAT
The DNA here is from genome assembly GCF_030269925.1 of Bombyx mori. Lineage (NCBI taxonomy): Eukaryota > Metazoa > Arthropoda > Insecta > Lepidoptera > Bombycidae > Bombyx > Bombyx mori. The sequence continues at coordinate 16,650,070 of NC_085111.1, forward strand.
GGTTCAAGGAATTGATTCCCTGTGATGTCCAATCACCGTCTTCGTCTAATTTGTCGATTACGACAAAGGGCTGCGCGTGTAAATTAATCCATAGACACAGCCCACTGAGTTTCTCGCCGGATCTTCTCAGTGGGTCGCGTTTCCGATCCGGTGGTAGATTCTGCGAAGCACTGTTCTTGCTAGGGCTAGTGCTAGCAACGTCATCAGGTTTCAGCCCCGTGAGCTCACCTACTAACTCACTGAATCTATTGGGTTATTCGGAAAGTAATTTCGTTTTTTTGGAAATGAATACATACATCGAGCTTCGAAAATAATCCCAGGCCTTTCAAGTGATCATTCATTGTTTTCGCCTAAAAGTTGTATATATTCAGGGATACTCATTGAAATTTCCAGTAATAATAATTAACGATGCGTACTTGTATATTTCAGTTATCTCTAGGGCTATTATTGTCGCCTTCCTTAATATACCGGGTCGTAGTATAGCTCCCTCGCCGAAGTACGAACCGTCCCTTAAATGGGCCATCTGAAAACAAATTAATATTCGTCCGTTTGTTTGTTTATCCGCAGGGCAACCGCTCGCTCGACTTTTGCGTGTTTGAGTTGAAACCTTATAAGCTTTGTTAATGGTATTTATGGAAGGATTTATGATTGTGTCACGAATAATAATAATAATAATGACATTAATGTGGTGTTGATAAAGAACTAGTGTTGAGATTTTTTTTTTTTTTTTATTGCCTTTGTAGGCAGACGGACATACGGCCCACCTGATGGTGAGTGGTTACCGTCGCCCATGGACTTCAGCAATGCCATGGGCAGAGCCAAGCCGCTGCCTACCGCTTAATACTCTCCATAAGCCTCGTTTGAAGACGGACATGTCATAGCGCTCGGGAAACACCGTGGAGGGGAGCTCATTCCATAGCCGGATGGTACGTGGCAAAAAAGATCTCTGGAAACGCACTGTGGATGACCGCAGTGGCTCCAGGTAGTATGGATGAACTCTACTCCGGTGGCGGGCGGTGCGATGGTAAAAACGAGATGCTGGTATCATCTCGAACAATTCCTCAGAGCACTCCCCATGGAACATACGGTACAAGATACAGAGGGAACCGAAGTCCCTCCGCAGACCCAGAGGCTCCAAACGATCCGAGAGAATGGGATTATCGGCAATAATGTGCAATAATGAGCTAACCACGTCATGAGAAATTACATATAAAAGACACACTATTAAATGTGTGGTCTATCTAATCGTAGGAAGAACAGATGAAACGCGAAACAAAGATAACTGCTAGAATGCTAATAATCTCTGGTACAACTTATTACCGGAGCACCCCGGAAAATGATTTTGATAAATTCAGTAGTTGCCGCTCTTGGCACATAGATGTCGCTATACAATATATTTTTTAAATGTATTGTGCTATCACCTCTTTGTCCTTCGAGTCTAATACCGTAAGGGTACCAGAAGAGATCAAATAAAACGATCTTCCGGGCTGACCGTACTTCACCACCATCTGAAAACATTGTAAAAGATCATAATAACATGGACCGTAATGGAGTAGCAAATGTTGCCTTCATCAGGAGCTACCACTACCCCGTTTATTGATGTCACTAAGCAGTAAAACGTTTTAGCTAGCTATAAGGATGGGAGAACGGTTATAGAATTGGGATTAAGATCCCATGTCGGAAGGCGGGTGGTGACATTCACGTTGTAATCGCCACCTTTCCCATGATCATCTCTCGTTAATGTAAAAAAAAGCTTATTTCTATTACGCGTATTGGGATCCTTGCTACTTCTGTTGTAAGCAGCTCGACAGGCGAGCATGCAGGTCATCTTATGAGAAAACGTTAACGGCGTCCTTGTGTTAAGACGTGGTCAATTTAATTAGAAAGTTTTTTTTTTGTTTTAATTTTTTTACCTGAACTCGAATGAAATTAATAACCCAAAATAGTTAGGTTTATTTTTACAGCATGAAAACATTTCCACGACCCTGTACGTGGCTAATGTGAGTGGCAGGTTCGTGTCCCTCATGATACATCCTAAATACCCTTTGATCTTTCGGGGAAAAGAGATGGAAGTTCATCCCAGATTCTAAAGAATAAAGATCTTTGAGAACGCACCGTATGCTGTTTTTTCAAAGAGAAAATAATGAGGATTGCCCTCGTGTCAGTTTAAAGGACTGTGAGATTGAGTCTTTACGGGTAATACAATGGGTACATATAGGTCATTCAGACATTAACTTGGTCTAAGACTAGCTACGCGATTGCCGGTGTAATAATTTTTCAAATTTCGACAACAAGAGTCTTACAGAGTATAGGCAGTTTTTGGTACGAAGTTCCTTACGGCAGGCTTGGAGGAGATAAGGATTTTGCTGCGCGACCGAACTGAAAAAAAAGTGTTAGTAAAACCGTAAGAAAAAGTCCGTGGAAAAAAACCGTTAAATGAGACGTGCGCAGGCGCGACAGTTGTATACACAAGCGAGTAGTGTATATTACCTTTCTCTTTCTCCGTCTTTCTTTTTGTTCTCTCATCCCTTCTTTCTCTATTTTGTAATTATTTCTATTTCTATGTAATTTTATGTTGTCAAACAAAAATAAAGAGACATATTTTGTTATTTAATTGATAATTTGAATTACGATTTTTTATTATTTTACGTAATTTATTATTTCCTAAAATACTGAATTTCCTAAATACTTTCATGTACTTAAATAAAAACTAATTTAAGCAAAATTTAAGAGAAAAATCAAGAAAACCTACATAAAATTGAGCACGTTTTTTTTTTGCAAATTGTGTCGATTCTACATTCGCCGAAGGAACTTCGTTCCTACCTGGTGTCCCACGACACCACATCTTTTTTTAATTTACCTGTCCCGGCATATAGAACTTCCGTTTCAAGCTAAATATCATGCTGTTAATCAAAGCGACAGGCATATCCCGGAACAGCGGAACATTATCCATCAACGTCTTGCAACTGTACATGTTTATGTCCTGCTTGATTTGTTCGTTGATTGTATCCAAAATGTGTCGTTCATTAAAATAATGTCCGTTGTATTTATAATTAATGAAGTGATCGATCTTCCTCTGTAGACAAGTCGGGAGCTTTTTTAGGTTCATGTAGTCCCGTAGCTCCTTGTATCTACCGTAAAATACGTTCACCTCGAACTGCTGGTACATAGTCAGACGGAGCAGCTTCATGAAGGCGTACGTAAGGAAAATCAGACCGGTCAAACTTATCGCTGTGGTCTGGATCATTCTAAGTAGCGAGTGGCCTTCGAGGGGCGTGTAATACCCTGCGCCCACGCACAAACTGCAAACGTAGAAGAGATTGATCGTGTACTTCTGAAACATCGGAATGCCGGTGTTGACCGCAAATCTATTCATCCAGCGCTGCAAGTAGTCGTCCATTGCGTACAGATTAACGCAGAAAGCTGGCATTTGATAATGTATATAGGCCATCCAGTGGAAAAACATTACGATCTGCACCACAACAGAAAGGAATTCTTTCGTTATGTACGACAAGCCTAGTTGATTCAAGAGGTTCACGCTTTGATAGTCCAGAGCAACGAGCCGGAATAGTTTGAAAATGAGGAATATTGTGTGCGACGGATAACGGCAATCGTGGAATGGCTGGATCATTTGTAACGGCAGGCAACCGATGAGGTCGAAAATGAAATTGGTCTTCAAATATTGTTTGATGATCAACTTCGGTTCTAGAATGATCTTTTTGTGTCCTTCGTCTAGGTACCCGGTGATAAAGCATATTATCACATTAATAAATGCGATCGCATCGGCGTATAAGATGAAATAATCGTAGGGATCCGGACCTGTAATGTGAATTGTAACAAAACTAAATAACGTAGACAATGTGCAAGTTTAATTATAGAACAGTCAACATTAAATTGTTTCTATTCTTTAATTAAACTTGACATCTGAACCTGACTCTGTCCTCATGACCTTTGGGGTGACATTTCCAAAAATGATTATTTAGTGGATTATTACAGCATATGAGGCATCAAATGCAAAAATCTCAATAAAAAAAAAGTATAATAGTGTTTAACAATAGAACCATAATAATGTTTTAACTTATTAATAATTGGAAAAACAGACTTGTTGATCACACGAATGGCTACCTAAAAAATAACTGTAGGATGTTTTCGAAACACAAAAGAATGCTTACAGCCATGAAATACCTGCATCGGCATATACCCCATGGCAGCGAATGTAATTAACACAAAGTAAAAGTCCCAATAAAACTTGATAGTGCTGTAGGGATGCCAAATTAACCAGTTATTTAAGGCGACCTGCCGATCCCATTCAAGCCTCAATGCCATCTGGCTTCTGATGAACTGGGCACTGCCGTGATGCCATTCGACCGGTAGTGTTAGATTTCGATATTTGTAAATCTAAAACGGAAAGATGTCGCAACTATATAGCAAATTGCATGCAACTGATTGGGAGTTTCTAAAATTATTTTGATAATAATTGCTAATGGAAGGAGAAAACATGTTGCGCCGACCCCAGGTTGACTGGGAGAAGGGCAGGATAATGATGATGAATAATTGATCGCTCAGATCATATCACTGTGGAAAGGTACATATTATGTTTTTGTTCCAACCTATTCGCTGGTAGCCGAAGGATCCCCTTCATATCCATTTCAGCTACGCCCGAACGGGTAAGTGAGTTCATGGGCTCAACCTAAAATAATTTGCTAACACTAGTCCTAGCAAGAACAGTGTTTCGCGGAATTTACCACCGGATCGGAATAGCGACTTACAGAGAAGATTAGGCGAGAAACTCAGTGGACTGTATCTATGGGTTAATTCCGGTGACAAGACGGTGACCGGGGCTATGATAACTGATGTACATTAAACACCCAAAATAACTGAAGCTCCCCGAGAGTTTTATGATAAGACAATTCACATCACATTTTAATTCCTTGATTTATATTATAATATACTATGTCAACAATTTAATTCCTTATTCTATACTTTTCCACTTTATTTGTTTTTTAAAGAATGTTTTACATACCCTAAATCATTTTCTTTGTAATATTTTTAGTTTGTAATCACGCGGAATCGCGAAATCGAATCGCTCATCTCAAAAAACTAAAATATTTTCTACAAGTGTACGATCTTTATATTTTCAAAAATGATACCCGAATCAATTTGATTTCAAAACATAATATTATTTATTATAGTAAAGTCTACTGTAATCTTGATTATATATTTCTGCATTATAATGCACGCTACATAAATTGATTATATTACTGCATTACAATGCATGAGAGACAAGGTGAACACGGGGCCGTTACAGGGTTTATCAATAAAGAATAATAATTTCCTGTTTACCTGACGCTTCAAAAATCCAGCAGTCGGATACAGGTTGAGATAATGTGGGGGCTTTGGAAGCATGCAAGCATGCTTTAAACTTGAATCAAACATATTTTACTTTAAATCGCCGTGATTTTTCTATATGAATACTTCACTTCAACTAAAATTCTTCTTTCAAAAGCTTGACTTTGACATCAAGTAATTGACGCACTATTAGCAAAGGGTAAAATACTGACAGTGCACAGAGTATTGTTTCCTTCATCGACATAATGATAATGTATCGATACAATAATTATACGGTACAATATTCGGTACAATATTTTTCCACGGTGAAGGAATCGTGTAGTAAAAATCAAACCCGCAAAATTATAATTTGCATAATTACTGGTGGTAGGACCTCTTGTGAGTCCCCACGAGTAGGTACCACCACCCTGCCTATTTCTGCCGTGAAGCAGTAATGCGTTTCGGTTTGAAGGGTGGGGCAGCCGTTATAACTATACTGAGACCTTAGAACTTATATCTCAAGGTTGGTGGCGCATTTACGTTGTAGATGTCAATGGGCTCCAATACCCACTTAACACCAGGTGGACTGTGAGCTTGTCCAACCATCTAAGCAATAAAAACTAAATAAATAAAAACCTACTTAAGAAAATCAAGATGATATTTAATCATATTATTCCGATTTATTATTAGTATTTCCGAATTTGACGAGCAGATTTAAAATTGTGTTTGAAATTAGTGTTTTTTTTTTCATTGTAAGCAGACTTGCATACGGCCCAACTGATGCAGGACCATGTGTCACGTAGGGCTGCGAAATCCCTTAAATATCGGTCTTTGCATTGTTTCAGAAAAAGACATTCACGGTTGTGCATTCAGGACGTGCGGCCGGGCTTACGTTGGATTGGTCGGCGGGGTTCTCGCTCACCGAGGGCACACCCGGAGCGTCTCCCGTCTGGTCGTATAGGTGAGGAAAATGGACCAGCCTAATTAGCCCCCGCAATATGGGTCTAATCGAACAAGGGTATATATCACGGCTTTTCCGATTTAGTCCCTACAGACTATTCATTTAGGAGTAAAACCAGTTGAAGTCGTGGCCCAAAAGATAAGGCGGCCGGTGTAATCTTGTCGAGTGATGCGACTCTGTCGGTTTTCAAATACCACAGACAGTTACTTATTGATTAGTCTAATAAAATACGTATTTAGCACATGTTCGAAAATTACTTCCACGATGAAAAAGCAATATCGTGTAGTATAAAAATCATACCCGAATTATATATACCTCAAGTGTCGATGTTTGTGATATCACCCAGTGAACCGAGAACCCGTTCATTCATCTATTATACGTATAAAAAAAGCTTTGACCCAGTTGGGCAGTAGCTGCTAAAGAAACTCTTGTTTCGTATATCAGATATTAGGACCACGTACTTCGTCACACCGGTAATTGTGACCCATCCTGCTGTATCGCTACTTTACTTACTAACCTATGCTTTAGATACGTAAATGTAATAATAATAACTGGGAACAAATCACGCACGGTCATCCGGTCCTAATCTACGATTCCCTGTGGTATGGGTACCAGAGACTGACTTACTTATATACGTTTCTCCTCAAAGAGAGGACGGTTAGCGTGGTATGGACATGCGTAGAGAGAAGATGCATGTGACTAGGAGATGTATACAAATGGTAGTGCAAGGTAGAGGTCAACATGGATGGAGTGTGTGAATGACGATATGAGAGAGAGAGGAGTGACTGTTGAGATGACGGCTGAGTGAAGAGAATGGAAGAGAAAAATCAGCTATGCCAAACCCACCTAGTGGGATAGGGTGGAGAAAAAAAAGAAGAAACGTTTCTCTTTCTTGCGTCGATGCTCCTCAATGCTGAGGGTTGTGGCCTCATGAGGCTTTCTTGAAAAAATACACATGATCGGGGCCCGCGCCTTTCCATGGCAGTGTTTTTGGAAGAGATTTAGTTCTTTAAGAGCTCTGAAGCTTAATCGGATCCTGCTAATTAACCGCCGCCAGACATTCGGCGTTGACTCTTTTACGGTGGAAAGGTCGAACTCCAATTCAACCCTCCTCTTTTCGCATCCGGGCTTGGAACCGGCATTGGTAGAATTATACTTTTAAACATCCATATATTATATATAGACAATAAACACTCACACAAAGAGCAAATAAACCTGATCATCACACAATGTTTGCCCGATGTGGTAATCGAACCCACGACCTACGGCGCAATAGTCAAGAGCGCTGACTTACTACACCAATGTGTCAGTCGGTGTTCAATAACGCCTCAGAGTCATATGTTGCAAGTCACAATTAATCCCATATAAATTGGTTTAGCTGTTAGCTTGTAAGGAGGCTGCACCAAATAAATAAATGCAGATTGTTTTATGGCAACGAACTTTGTACAGGTTTTCGCAGTTAAGAGGTTCGAGTGACGATGGAAAATCGAAATTGAAACTCCACTTCCAAGACGCCGAAACGAAGGTCATTGAAACAAAAGTAAGTGCATCTGTACCGAAGCTAATTCATACACACAAAAATTTTCTTTTGCTTTTTTTTATTGCTTAGATGGGTGGACGAGCTCACAGCCCACCCGATGTTAAGTGGTTACTGGAGCCTATAGACATCTACGACGTAAATGCGCCACCCACCTTGAGAGATAAGTTCTAAGGTCTCAAGTACAGTTACAACGGCTGCCCCACCCTTCAAACCGAAACGCATTACTGCTTCACGGCAGAAATAGGCAGGGCGGTGGTACCTACCCGCGCGGACTCACCGGAGGTCCTACCACCTGTAATTACGCAAATTATAATTTTGCGGGTTTGATTTTTATTACACGATGCTATTCCTTGAAAAATTGGTATCCGCCTGCGGGATTCGTACAGCGGTGCATCGCTCGCTACGAATGCATCGGACGTCTTATCCTTTAGACCACGACGACTTATCATCAGGTGGGCTTTGAGCTCGTCCACACAACTAAGCAATAAATAAAAGTTTACTTTTGCTTTCGGTTCGTATTGGTCACAGTTTTGTAAGCATACTCACGGCAGCCATTTTTTTTTTCTCCAGGAATTAGAATGTCAAATACTGCAGAGTCTATTGTTCTGCATGCACGCCTTCCTGACCGCAAAGGTGGCCTCCGTAGACCCGGCCTTCCTCGCGTCCATACAGCAGTCTAATTAAATATTAAACCCAAACGACTGTAAACATTCCCTTATGAAACATACATTATTAGTGTGGACAAGTGTGAAAATCTCACTGACTACGCAAAATTATGTTTGTTGTTTTTATCCGGCAAGATACCATCGACTGACGATAGATGGCGCTAGGGCATTTTAAATAATTAAGTATTTCGGAATTATTTTGTTAGTAATGAAAACTAGGATGTCAAGAGACACGTGTTAACGAAAACTAGGATCTGAAGAGAAGCGCTAACGATAGGAAATATTGGTGAAGCGAAATGTACGTGCTAACTCTCTGATTGTCAATTTAATAGCGAAAACTAGTTGACAACGAATTAATTGACGTCTTTTAAACACGATCGGTGATTTTAAAATGAGAAGAACTTATATGTTTAATGTTGTTGAAAATGGAACAATTATTGGTTATTTCACTGATTCCTAGACTTCTTGATGCGATTTCAGTTATACTCTCATATGCTATTTTAAGCAGATTAATTAACAAATCGCACCTTTAGAATTGCAAGTCGCCTTAATCCAATATTGTTGTTTTTTTTTTGTAAAATGTAATAAATAAAAATATTTTTTCGATTTTAATACTCTATGGTAGGTATGCGCTTGATTTCAAAGAGACGGAAAGAGTACTTTGTCATTTTCCAGACTAAAAGAGGCTGCTTTTATAAAGTCATAGAAGACATTTTTATAAGAAATACTTTTTAGTTAAATCAATTCTAATTTTGCGAAATATTAATTTTTGTCGCTGATTTCGCGATACCGCCGCTTTTTTTGTTACAATTTTTTTTTTGAAGCCCTTGTTAGTTCTCTTGCATTGGCGACAGATGGCGCGGATAGAGGTCGGAGGAAGAAAATAGGAACATTAAAATCTTAACAACCACTTAGTTTTAATTATACAATATTTTCTATTTGATATTTCCCTTAAAAGATTGTCCGTTCGCTTCGTATTTGCCGAGAATCTCAGGTGTGGTCACGTGAAGCATTTAGGTAATGTTTTAAACGATTTGTTGAGAATAGATGATATTATAATAATTTGTGAGTATTACTCCTCCACTATCACTAGTAAAATATATGTTATTTTTTAAGTAAACAAACAAAAGTGTCAATTCATTGGTAACTTTTTAAGTCCGTTCAAAATAGTATATATATATATATATATATATATATACATATAATAAATCAAATAAAACTCTTCCATATACCTTAAGAATATTTTATTTATATTAAGCATTCGAAGTGATCTTTATTTACAATCTCTAATAGTGTAGGAAAATCTAAAACAGTATATAATTATGTATAAATAAGAGTAGATTTGAATAATTAAACTTTGTTACATCAATACTTGTTTGAAAAATTAGCTTAGCGTAACAGCTGTCTTTGGTAAGTACATAAAGCTTGCAATAAGCTCTAAACACTGACAGCGGTACAATAAAAGTTTATATTTCTAAAGCTGAACAAATAAATTTGTAGACTCGATTTGTTTTTAATACCGCTCGATTATCAGTTTATTTTCGTTAATAAAGTGTATTAGAAGCATATTTATATGAAACTATAGTAATAAATAAAAAGAAATAGTTGTCTGTAAAGTCGGATTACGGAAGATAGTTACGTGATAACGTCAGTAGCAGAACCAGAAGAGAGATAAATGTGTCACAAGCCAACGCTCGGGCCGATCGTGCGTCTCTATCGCTTGTTCCGCGCTCTCGCTTGCACGCTCAGGCTAAGGCGGAACGTGACACTTTTTCGTGCGTGCAACCTGTGTTCTTCGATTTATAAGACGTTATCACGTCAAATTTTTTTACGAATATCAATTCATATTCGAACACTAGTTTGTCAACTCGGCTACAAAGAGCTTTATTCACGCTAAATGTTTGTTTATGTGATGACTCTGCTAAATGTATATTGATAGACTGGCCTAAAAACTATTAAGAGACTAAACAGCGAAATTAAAGACTTGTATTTCTTGAAATGTTGCGAAAAACCCCAAGGACTATCGAAAAATTTTGGTACTGGATACAAAAAAATACAATAATTAAATAATAAAAATATAAATAGTGCTTTAAATATGTCTTGGAAAATAATCCCATTAACTTGAGCTGATAGGTTGTGTCACTTCAGAAAGGAGTCCATTATTGTCCGGCCGCTGAGATATAGCGGATAATCTAACACCAAAATTACAAATTTTATCACCGACTTGGTGCAACCCTGATTGTTGCGCCGAGGGTCGTGCGCTCGATTCCCGCGTCATTGCAAACATTGATGGACCGGTTTGTTTGCTCTTTGTCTGGGTGTTGTTCACCTATATATGTATATATTTAACATCTTTCTCATATTTCGTATTCTCATCTCATATTGAAACTCATATCTCAAGGTGGGTGGCGGCATTTACGTTGTAGATGTTTATGGGCTCCGGTAACCACTTAAAACCAGGCGGGCTGTGACCTCGTCCACTCACCTAAGCAATAAAACATATATAAGTATGTTTGTCAGTCTCTGGTACCCATAACACGGGGAATCCTAAACTATGACCGGATGATAATGCGTGATTTGTTCCCAATTATTATCACACTTATCACGTTCATGATTTGTTAGTCGGGTAAATCAATCCAAAGCTACATCGTCTGTTAGATCGTGAGCCGCCATCCACGCATTCTCTTATCGGCCGGACAGTTCAACGACCCTGGATATTAATAGTGCGACAGAATTGATTCTCATCGACTTATCGGTGTACTGAGTGATTGTTGCGAGCGACTTTTCGCAGCAACGCTGTGGAAGTATAAATAATCGACAATCTTTTTCAAAATGAATGTTATTGCTCTAGTAATAGAATTCAAATTACATTGATTATTTTACTAACATAGATTATTATTATTAGAGCACTCAATACGTCACTTTAGAAAGCATGATCGGCTATCTCTTTCTAGATACGTGTTTAATATTGATTCGTTAGCAAAAATGCACGATTTCAAATTAAACATTTTTAAGACATTACAATGTAACATTTTATTAACATGTTCAATTCAAGTATCAATTATTTTAAAAGTACATATTACTATTGTAGCGTTGTTATGTACATATATAATAAAGTATATACGATAAATTAATAATACTAAATCTTAGTAGATTTTTATATAGTGAAAGTAGGGTTGTTATGGTGTTTGTTCAAAAAATGTTTTTTTTTAATGATGGGCATATTTAAGAACTTTTCATTATGTTGCCCTTATTCATTTAAAATAATTTAAATGAGTAAAATATATATATACATCAACGAATTTGTCAATTTGAAAATACTATATTGGTATTTATTTTTAGACGGTGTGCGAGCTATGTAATAAATAAATCAATTCGGCTTATAAGTGAGCTTAGATTTGTATCCAATCGAACATAGATATGTGGGCCTAAATTTTGCATTTTTAGAGTGCCCAAAACCTGTACAAATACTTCCAAATCCTGTTAACTTAAAAATACTAATAGTACATAATTTTCGCTGAAGGTTAAGTCAATTTTTATTGCGAATTTTATTGCGAACATTGTTTTGCAGTCGGTACGTGACAAGCAAAAATACCCAAAACAATATATTATTAAATGTATAGTAGGATCCAAAGTGTCTTCTTATTGGTCATTTGTGTATTATTATTATTACTTTAAATTTCCAATTGTTTGGAACTTTTAAGTACGTTAATAATATTGATGCTTGCTTAAGAATTGGAATGAGTTGTTATACAGTGTCCGACAAAAATCCTATTAGGATAATATTCAATATGAATGCAAAAGTTGCTGCGAAAGATGATTTGCATCAAATAAAAAATTTAATTTAAGGAATAAGTTCATAGCGGTGATCGAAAACCGATCGAGTCAGGGCTGTTGATCCTTGTGGGGTCGTGGGCCTGTGTGAGTAGCCTCAAATATTAGGACACGTTTATTAAAAAAAGGCGCATAGACGCGTTTGAGATGTGGTGCTGGCGGCGCATGTTGCGCATCCCTTGGACGGCTTTCCGGACGAACGCTTCCATCCTCAACGAGCTAAAAGTTGACCAGAGGCTATCCACCAAATGCCTATATAGAGTGCTCCAATATTTTGGTCATATAGCAAGAAAACCCTCTGACAACCTGGAGAGACTCATAGTGACGGGTAAAGTGGATGGAAGACGATCCAGAGGTCGGAGCCGAAAAAGATGGGAGTGTGTCCGAGTGTCTGGACATGACACTGAGCCACGCACTTCACTGTGCCACTGACCGATATAAGTGGCTACAAATTACAAAAAAAAGGTCACAGGCAGGCGCATCACGATGCTCAGCAATGAGCGGTCGACTGAAAGAGGATGATTAAAAACAATACATTAAATGAATTTACATTTTTTACTTAAAATGTTAATTTGAATGGGTTTTTGTCGCTCATTGTATAACGAAAGATTTTATGATGCTTAAAGTTCCATAGAACGTTTAAAACGAAAAAAAAAGAAATCATTTGTAATTATTTAATAGATTTTATTATAATAAATAAATAAATAAAATATTTTAAAAACGAAAACTGTTAACGTTTGCGCTTGCTTCATATCATTATATTTAAGTGAAATATTTTAAATGTTACAATAACATTTCGAGATTATATCATTAATATTTTTATTACGTAATATGATGTACGGAGAAGGAAGAAGAAGCAAATGAATTTGTCTAATGCTAATTTGCAGAATGTATTCAATCGTTACTTAATTAACATATTGTGTGCTCGATTTCCCATAGCTCAGGCAAATCGATATTGCCTCTGAGCCAAAAGAAAGCTTTTACATTCGTCCCAGTATCGTTGCTCGAGATATAATTTATTAATTAAATTATCTCGTGTGAACTGATGAAAATAATAAATCAATAGGTGATTGATTAAAAAAAAAATGAATTATTTTTATTTTTATTTTACACAAGTATCACAGTACATGTACATCAGTGTAATATTGTAAGATCGAAATGCGTATCCTAATTTGATAGGTTGAAATCAATCGGTGAAAATTCAAGACAAATTTTCTCAAATGATGTTTTTTTTTTAATTTGTTTAGGCCTTTTTCTGTGAACGTATTTGAAAATTGAAATATGATTGATTCATTTCTTATATATATTGACAACGTCAGCTACACAGTGATTTATCACCGTCGATGTGAATGTAGCGACAGAGGATTTTTGAAAGTACCTAGAAAATCTGTACTATTATATCACTCTAAGGTGAGATTATTCATAATAACACACATATTTTTTGCTTTGGCCATCAGTTTTATGATCTAACTGACATCGGTCCTTGAGAATGGTGGTCTTGGTTTGGAACATCCCAGCAGGACTTGAAGTGGAATGATACTATTTACTACAAACATTTTTTTGGAAGTAGTAATGGTAATATTACAGAGGCTATCCTATTGTTTAAATATAATTACCTTATTTAGAAATAAATATTATTAATTATAAAGTATACTTTTTTTTCATCTCGTTAAAGCTGTGTGTGTTGTGAGAGCGTAATCAAATTCGTATCTTAAGCAAAATTTACAAATCTAGATATTTTAAATAACGAAATATAGTGCAATTTATTTGACAGTTTATGTTAATGAAAATAACAAAAAAATATGGCTTTACTTAACTTCTATTTGTATAAGAAAACGTATTTACACAGTTAAAATTTATTAAATCTCTAATATATGAACTAGATATGACAATATATTCGACGTGTGTCTCATTTCCAAATTGAAATGTCGTACCACGGCTAAGTATACAATATAAATAAAACATGTCTTCAATTTGAAAGACAATTCCGGAACTATTACAATGTTTGGCTATTTTAGTAAGTTTAATAGTGGTAGCGTTTACTTATATACTTGCTCACTTATATTTCTATTGATGCCCAAGTGCTTACGAGCTTTTTCGTCGTAAGTTTTCAATGGATACACGACAATACTTTTCTTGATAATGGTACTTAACAAATTAATTAAAATACCGTTGAATTAGTCAATTTTAGCGAAATTATTATAAAGACTGATTATAAATTGATGTTGTGTCTTTTGTTTTTGTACGATCATCGATTTTTTGTTTAAAAAGGAATTTGTAGTTGAAAATCTCATACATAATTGATTGTAGGAAGAATTTTGAAATGGTTAGTTTGTTCAAGTTGGTTTTTCCTACGTAATCGTTGGCAACCTAAGGAGCTTATTCCAACTACGCGCGGTCTGGTATATAAGCTCACGGGCTCAATATGAGAGAATTGCTAACACTGGCCCTAGCAAGAGCAGTGCTTCGCTGAATATACCACCGGATCGGAATCGCGACCCACTGAGAAGATTCGACGAGAAACTCAGCGGGCTGTGTCTATGGAAATGTAGTTCAAAATCTCATTCATAATTATGATTGTGGCGCGAACGTTTGAATTTTTAGTTTGTTTAGGTCGCTAGCTTAATTCAGTAAATTCATTACGTCAGGATATCCATCTAATTATCGTTATACAACGTTTTTATGTATTCCGTAAGATTTTGAATGTCGAAAAGAGCTGAACAAAGAATGTACAAAATCGATCAATAAATTCATTCCTATAGTTGTTGATTCCTTTAAAATATTGAACCGAGTAAGTTTCTTATAATTTAAATAGTATTTTATGTAAAATCGGTCCTTAGAACAGGCATTTGGTTCTAAGTTGTGTAAAGATTTGTGTTAAAACGTATGCGACGTGTTTATTGATTGATTACAATTTTTTTTAGTTAAGTATGTATTTTGCTAACAAATGATTCGGGTTAAGAAGAAAAAAAAACTACTAAAACCATTGTCTAAAATTAATATCCCTACAGAACCCAGTTGTTGTTCAAACGCCATTCATAATTAGTCGGCTTACGTCATATACTGCAGTCCATAAAACCCGCGCGCCGAACTCATTTTTCTATAATTTTAAATCTGAAAGTAATCATGTCATAATAATAATTCAAATTACGTATATAATCTACATTTCTTCTACACATATTTTTGGAAGCCATAAGCTAGTTCTGGATACGCGAATGAAATTAATTAAAACAGATCACACATTGCCTGAACCGTTCAGTATTGGTACAAAATATGTTTATATTAACATATTTTTTTAATTATTATTTTAAAGTAATCAATCTAATGAGGTTTTAACGATATTACCTTCATAATTAATTTTCTAAGACTTATATATTAAATTTTGATTTGTTAGTTTTAACTATATAATTATAGCATTATTCAACATTGTTGTTTGTATGTATTTCAATAACGTTGCGCTTGTGCAGATTGAGGGCGGATTTAGGTGTACATCATATGTGTGCGAGCGAGACCGACACAAACTGAGAATAATCACAAACTATAGTTCTTTCTCTGCACTAGTAAAACGAGCATGTAGTCGCAAAATAGTTTTCAGTTCGGCATTATTGAGTATTATTTCGAAAATTCAACAATATAATTACAATATTCAAATACAATACTTAAATTATTTCCGTTCAAAAGCTTACAGAAACTCCAGCGGATAATAGTTTATCGAATACCATATCTTTACCATTCGCGACTCCTCGACATATTTATTTATATCTTTACGGTTGAATTTCGCGTTCTATATCCGATTAGTTTTACATTTTTCAACAGTCACATATTTGAATCTTTGGAAATTATAAACGTGAAAATCAACCATCCTCCTCTATGTAGACATAGTAAATATAATGAAAACTTTTAGCTCCAATTTACGCGTATGTGATAGAAGTTCATGACTATCATAAAACAAGTTTCTAAGCTGCCGCGCAAATTAGACGAAACACGCCTTAGCGCAAGTTCACAGTGTGACGTCATTTGTGGCCAAAAAACTAGCTAAATACTACATAGGACATCATGCGCTGTGATTAGATTTTTTTCCTACCTAGTATTTGGTAACCTAAGGGGGTACTCCTACTACGAGCGAACTGGTACGTGAGTTCACGGTTCTTAACGTGGAAGATATGATTCAATGTTAGAATTCTTTTATTACATATTTTAGACAATTAAAAAATAATACATTAATTCCACAAAAATCGGCTTAATTTAATTAAAATTCCTCATTAAACACTTCTAAGATCGTTTTCTTACTGATGTCCGTCCGGCTGCCTATTGCCTGAAATGCCGACATTACAGTACTTCATAGTATTAGATTATATTTTTGTCAAATCAGGCGGGTCCATTCATAACACCCAATTAACTCACCTAATTTGGATTCGTTACCCACAGTTCTATCCACAGTGTTTTTTAGCGCAAATCGCTGAAGTTTACGGCCCATCTGACGTAAAGTACCTAGTTACCAGAGCTCATAGATCACAAGTTAAATCTCATCAACCCACATAGCCGACATGACGTTGAAATCTGTGTACTGTATAACGACTATACTATACTATAGGTGTAAATTTGAACTATGAATTATTATCTACTATATTCCCTCGCTATAGAAAGACATTTTAATTTTGATTTTTAAACGAATATACCTTATTCGGTTGAGTTATTTTTACATAATATTTGTGTAAATCCTACTTAAGAGGATTTGTTACAACTGAGTGTGAAATATAGGAACAATTTGAAGTTTGTTCATTGACTTTATTAAAAGTCCAGTTAAAAGCTATATTTAATATGGGACCACCCCGCTTGTATACCTTTCGCAGATAAACTTCACCGTCATTAGATTTAGTAAGGCATTTACGAGAATAGTATTAGAAATTGTTTGCTGTATGAGTTTTCGTAAAAATTTGAGAATGTAATCAATATGCCGGACTGTAGTGGTTAAACTAGTTATATAAACCTACTGTTGATTATTGTAACATCTATTGTATTCATTAGTAAAATATTAATTCAATTATTTATTGTTTTTCATTATACCGGGTTTTTTACACTTTTTTTTTTATTGCTATGCTTTTCGTATGGGTGTACGAGCTCACAGCTCACCTGGTGTTAAGTGGTTACTGGAGCCCATAGACATCTACAACGTACATGCGCCACCCACCTTGAGATATAAGTTCTAAGATCTCAGTATAGTTACAACGGCTGCCCCACCCTTCAAACCGAAACGCATTACTGCTTCACGGCAGAAATAGGCAGGGCGGTGGTACCTACCCGCGCGGACTCATAAGAGGTCCTACCACCAGTAAAAAGTATGAAACCAGTAACTTCTATTCATTTCAGCACTTACATTACCAAAACTACGACCAGCATCCTCAATCTAGTACAAAAACCACACAATGCCTATCTGTATACGATATATTTCAATACCGTAACAAATATGAGCAATAGGGATTTCTTTTATTACTTCTATAAGCAAACGATCATTCGGCCCACCTAACCGTCGCTCATGGACATCAGCAATGCCAAAGAGCACAGCCAAATCGTTACCTGCCGCAAAGTATTCATAGCGAGCCTCGTCTGAAGAAGGACATGTCATAGTGAATGAGAATCACAATGGAGATGAGTTCATTCAAACAAGTGTATTGGACTAGAAAATGATATGTTAGTGTATATTTCTAGGCTAGTTGATACCGCCGTTTTGGCTTTTGATTATTAAGGTTCTAAAAGAGTACCTAAATGAGCTAACGGCCTTGGTATTTGGCAAGTTTGCCGAAACCTAAATATTATTATGTAGACTTATAACATCAATGTCTATATATATCTGGATGGATTGTTAAATAGCAGTTTGATTACTTAGAAATAGGCAGGCGGTACTACCTGAATGCTCACAAAATTCTAACACAAGTAAGCCGTGAGCTTGGCACATGTAAAATATTATTATATAAATAGCCATTTGAGTCCTTATGTAATCGAGTCCCGAGTCGTATCCACTACGATTTACCTAATAATAAATCCATTGCTAAGATGATGATGGATGTCAAATGGTAATTAATGAAAAAAATATACTTTTAATCGTTTTATTAAAGCTTCTGGTACAATGTAAAGCCACACAATAGTACAATAAGCAAATCACATAAAAATATATAATATTATAACATCAAATTTCTAATTTTGTAAGACAAGAACACGTTTCGTCTATTAAAACTATTCCAACGAACTAATTAAAATTAATTACATAAATAGCTGTGATTATTTTAAAGTAAAATAGCTTTTGTTTTTAAACACAAATTACTACAATTAAATCTTACAAATTACTTTTTGTGGAACTCTTATTTTTAACGCATACAATTTCACAAAACATATAGACTTTTTTGGCTAACAAGGTATAAAATATTCTAAACATTCACACAAGAGAATAGTAAGCAATCTACTCACTAAATATTTATTTAACGACAATGGCGTAACAGCCAAATAAAACTTTCACGTTAATAGTACAATAATTTGACTATAAAAAGAGTTATATTTCTAAAACAGTGATATAGTGATATTTGTATTATTTTAATTTTTAATTGTATTGTGCGTTTCTATTACTTCGCTACGTTTTGGTTATAATTGAAATATACTGTAATCAACCGACTTCCTAATAAAAAAAAACCAGAATGGGAACAATAACATAATGTAGATTTAGTAATCTAATTATAGCAAATGATTATTTAAGACATTACAAGCTAAATACTCTGTACGTGGAAACAGGTTGATATTGTAACGACACGAACGTGACCATCATCTGCTCCCACCTCTTTACTACACTATAGGTACTATTCCTGATAATATGAAACAATTTATTGTTCTACCTCTTTTCCATTGAATTCTGCCTATTAGTACCAGTCTTCAATCAAGAAGGTGCCCTATACTTCAATAGCCTCTCGTAAATAGAACTCGTTTACTCCATCCACCATCTGTGTGCTTAGTGCGAGTTTTTTAACTTCTCGATCGCGTTAAAGTCAACTCAAATTTGTATGGAGTTGGAACAACACTCCTAGCGCAAACGAAGGCAAGCTGTTCCAAATCCATACAAATTTGAGTTGACTTTAACGCGATCGAGAAGTTAAAAAAATCGATAAATCTAGAATAAAAAAACTCGAACTAAGCCCACTGAGCGACATATCTAAGTCATTGCCAGCTATGTTGGTCATCTTTGGATATCATTGTTTATAAACCGAAGACTTTCTGCTGGGCGGCTTTGAACGTATAGACGAAAGTTGTAAAAAATTAACGTTTTCATTTCCCGTCTTTAAATTTTGTTGGAAAGACACTATTTGTAAACATCCTACAAATCTTATTGATTTTAATTTTGTTTTATATTTTGTAAACTGATAGATTATGTAGCGATGAATGAACATGATTCAATAACTGTTAATTCCTCAGGTCGTTAAACAGACAAGACCTAAGTTATGCTATTTATAACCTTCTTTAAAATAATAAAGCATATTTCGTAAAGAATACTTTAGTAATCTACAACGTTGAATCAATATAGAATTGATAATAAAAAAATTCAAAATTAATCCATTTTCGTAACCGTACATTTTAGAAAAACAATTAAATTTAATAAGGTTGTATGTAAAATGCGGATTGAACCAATCAAACTTATTAAAAGTTTCATCACTAATTGTTTTATTTTTATGTAGCTATTTATTTTCTAAGCGTAGTATCTAAGTACAAAAAATGAGCTTACAATTTCTATTATTCGCCTTACATTTCTAAGTTTTTCAATAGTATTATTTATTATCTTAGCTTCGAACAGCACTACAATTGACCAAATTAGTTTAGTCAACTGGTTATTAATAATTAAATGTTTATTGTAAAAAATTAGAACACACCTTCCTGTTAAAGTGAAACTATCATTGTTTGCAATGTAATTTATAACATGGACTGAACCGTTTTTAAATGATTGGTTTATATCCGATATTTTCATTTTCACATATAGAAATATGACATAATTTTATTTTCAAATAAATTTATAGGCATATTGTAGCACATTCCAATCGAGTCCTTAAAATGAAAAAAAAAACATGTCTCTGTTTTTTTTTTAAAGCAAACTTATCTTTGTGTATGATTCGCGCGCTTTTTTCATCACTTACTGACTTGTCAAACTATTTAAAAATGTATTACATGTATACTAGCTACATCCTTGCTGCTTGCACGTTATATGCAATATACCAATAATGCTTAAAGGTCATAGAAAAATACTGTACTATTAATTTATGGCTGGCTCAATCGCAACCGCTGACAGCGACATTGACAAGACAAATATAATGCTTATAGGAACACCAACTGTGAGCGCTCATGAACCTACTTCGGACTACATACACAGAGTTTCATTAATATTGAAAATTATTCCTGTTAAAGTTTGTCTGTCTTACAGCCTACCTCATCATAAGTCGGTCGTTGGAATCTCCAATACATCTATTACGTTCTGAGAATATTTAAATAAAAACTGAAAACCCATTTAAAAAAGATAAGCCAATACATATAATATGTGTATTTTTATACTAACAGGATTATTAATCCAAATATTAATCGCGTTATTGGTGTCTTAAGATATTATTTTAAGCCAATGTGTTTTCCTTTAATACTGCATTGGAAAATAAATGAGATGGTTGGATATACTACGAAATACCTACTAGAAAAATGTGTCATACATAACACGCGAAATAAAATCAAGGAATGTCGCTTATATCACAAGTCACATAACCTAAGAATCCGATTTCAATATATATTTTTTTGTTCTCTTTAACATCTTAAAAACTAACAACGAACTACAGCTACACATTAAAATTTGTAAATCTAAACTTTGGAAAAATACAAACATTCCTAAAATTATTACAGTATTATTCAACGAAGATATAAATACTTTTAGTAATACCATATAGTACATTATTATCAGATTTATTGTCATATTATAACATTTTTGAGATATATTTTAAGTTATTTTTCTGTATTTGTTATTTTTCTTTAAAATCTGCAATATTCCAATTTACTCATCTAAAAATATGGCAAATATTTTCAATTAATTCAAGATTTGCGAACACTCAATGTATCTGATACATTTTTAACAACGATCACATAAATAATATAATATTTTTAAAACTGACTATTGAAATCCGATCACGCTCCAATGTGACAATCTCTAAGTAAATGAAAAACTTTGTAATTTCTTGAAACTACCTGTGCTTCACCTATCGTACTACGAGAGAAGCCTTCCCTAAAGTGCCAATTATAATTTTACCAAGTCTGGCTAGGGCCGATGCTAGCAAAGTCAGTCACAGGGCTTCATCAAAAACACGAGGAATAAGTTTGTATATAAATTGACTAATTTTAGGATCTTTTGTGAATTCACGATTTATATTAAAATATAATGTAACGGCCGCTTAAGAGGATTTACCAGCATTTTTTGGGATGTTCTATTATTGTTTCACTTAGGTGACGCTTGGTTTCGAAGTCAAACTTTAAGGCTATTCCCACTTAAGACACGACAGCGCGGAAATTAAAACAATATCATACAAGTTCCAAAAGAACAAGAGGAGACCTCATAGACGTCACAGATCTTGGATGAAAACTTTACGACAGAGTTGCAAGAAGACTATCTTCTCCCTACTTCCTACTCCCGTTACTTCACTTTAATGTAATGAAAAGTTAATATAACAAAGAACCTATGAAAACAGCTATCGCAAACATCGCCCGATTAAAAATTATCTTACAACATTTCATATACAAATTTTCAGAGTAATATTAGAAATGCTTATGTTTAAAAGAATTCCAAATCATTAATCCATCCTTTTCGAAAATACAAAAATATTCTTCAACGTTTTTGTATCTGAAAAATAAGGTATCTACGTATATCACAAAATATAACCGATTAAAGATAATTCTGATTTCTCTTATTGTTCAAATATTATTTGTTTATGAAAAAAAGCCTTACAAGCTTATAGCCAATCATCTTATAGCCAAACATTCATAATTGTATGAAACATAATTTTCGATAAATGTTTCAAATTTAGTTTCCTCATTAACCGTACATTTATCTAAATTTACCTATAATATTTAGTCTGATCCGACTCAGTGGATTGCTGTGAACACGACACTTTCCCTAATATCATTTTACAAAAACAGCAATTACAACTACCACAGTATACATGAATATTAAATTACATATATTTTACATACTACGTCGTTTTTTTTATTATTAAAAAACATGCGCCGTCTACGCATGTTCAGTATAAAGCCCGATACCAATGCATTTTTGTTCATTTATATGTATAAAATTTATAATTTTAAATGTAATTTCAGTGATACATATAGAAAACTAAAAGCTAACAGTTAGAAGGAAGAATCAGAGGAACAGTTCGAGGTTCATAAACAAACATATTTAAAATGTGTCTATATTAATGATAATATATGAATAAAATATATTTGAGGGTATAGATCAATAGTTAAAAAATATATATGAAAAAATTATAAAAAGAAATATCTCCTTAAAGTTATGTACATAACAAAACTAGTTCCCAGAAAGAGGTCAAATACGAATTTGTCTTAATAACAAGCGAAATTCTACCTACTAAATACTTGTCTATTATAAAATTAGCCTACCTTAGTTTATTTAAAATTTGTTGTGAAATTTAGATGAATGTGTAGTGGAAACTTTATTGGCTTTAATATTTAGTTTGCGTAACGTAAAATATAAATATACCTAAGCTTTAAATAAATACTTAGTTTATATATTTTTTTTTTGCACCTTAGTAGGTTTTTGGTAGTCCAAAAGTTTGAAGTCGATATTTATTACAAATAAAAAAAAACACTCAATTGAACGCGGCTTAAGCTTTCTGACTTATTTTATCCACCACTTATTATTCATCCAAATTTCAAGTACATTACAGGGCTCGCCCGAGGCGACTCCGCGCTAAACAACACGATACTTTCCAAACACTTTGAATAACGTATTTATCCTAATAATGTTTTCATTTATTCAATTTAAGACTAATAGAAAGCTCGAGTGAAAGAGACTCATAAGAAGTCGACAACCATTCTTTCATTTATTTCACTAAGTACACAATATAGGTATTTTACATAGATAAATATAGGTATATTTTTTCATAAAACATTGAGCATATCTCCACTATAACTTTGCGTTAAAAAATTTAGGTCTAGATTTTACTCTCGTGAAATTAAATTTCCAACATTAAACTGAGTTTTTTTTTTTGTTGTACCTAGATCAAAAATTCACACCTACATCTATGAACTACACAATAACCTTAGTCTCTATTAAAGCTATTCCGCTAATTTCATAATTTTTATTGAAAACAAACGTATTCTACGAGAATCCTTCAGTTAGACTAAATACGAAAACTAAAACTTAAACTTAACAATAACTTAAAGTTGTCACGGTTTTTTGAGGTGAAACTTCTTTAGGCGCCTTGAGAGTAAAATTGAACTCATGACAGATTCGTTACAGCTAGAGAGGAAAGATACAATTTAGGAAGAGCGAGAGTGAGAAAATAGACAAAGCGTCTCACGAGCCACTCGACCGTGGAGGAAAGGAAAGGACAAAGCGAGCTAGGTCGTTTCTCTTATACACAGCATTCCTATTACAAGAGAAATTTGATTTAAGGATGAAATATAAAGAACACCACAATACTACAAAACCGCAAAAGAAGTTTCACTTTTTTCACGCGCACCATTTATTTTTGCTAATGAACGAAGCAATAGGTCTATTCAGAAAGTCTGTGGCTATTAATATAATCGAAATATCAATTTAATTTTGTGTTTTGCTGCCGGCTCCCTCAAAACTCCTTACATAAATCACGAAGGCCATGCCGGTCAGATGCGTTAAAAAAGTAAAAAGAATAATTTCGCACTGAACCGATTTTCGCAAACACCTGAATGTTCTGCATTTACTTATTGTCACTAAAAAAGAGACGGAAAAGTAGGAATCTTTCGAAATGCAATGTTCATTCTTACAAAAATATTAAATTTAGGTTAAAATGTTTTAGTTAAAAAAGTTTGCTCCGCAGTTATTATTTAGAGATGAGACTGTGGTATATGATTTATAAATATCTCACGATGTTTTTTTTAAGCACACTTATCAATTTGTATTACAATATTTAGATATTTTATGCAAAATGAAAATTCACCTTATTGAACTACCACAACTCGTATTTAGAGATCACATTACAATTAGAAATCAGAAAACATTAGAAATCACTAACTTGTACACACATCGATACGAACAACGAAGCATACATTAAAAAAAATGTAAATAAATACATTGTAAAGTCATTTTAACGTTTTTAATTTTACTAGTTAATAAATATAACGTGCCTTAATTTTTTGTCTCTTTCCATTGACTTTCATTTGTCATATGCAAGAAGAAGACAACGAATACTACTATGTATTTATATTTTGGCATTAACAACCGTAGAAAATATTTTTAAACAGTCAACAAGATTATTGTCTTAGTTTACTTTGAATTATTGTCTTATGAAGAATTATTGTATTTTTTGTAAAAAATTCTATCCTAAGCACTTGTAAAGGAATATTATCGCTTTTTTTTTAATAACTACGAAAGCACTTTTATCTAATACTACATACATCAAACATCAAATTAATATTTACCTACTAAACACAACTACGATCTAACGCTTAGAGAACACAACGCCATTCCGATAGAGGCACCCGTCACGCGCGGACGTGCTCATCGACCACTCGATCGCCCGGCCTTTGTTCGCCCGGCTTTTGTTAGCCCGGCCATTGTTTGCGCGGCCTGTGTTCGTGGTACATCTGCCGACTAAGTGCTCTTCCTGGAAGTTTTTATTTGTTTTGTTTCCTTTTGTTATTTCTGTGTTCGTGGTATATCTGCCGACAAACTGTCTTCCTGGAAGTGTTTAATTGTTTTGCTTCTTTTTGTTATTTCCGTTTTGTTGTGATTTTTCTTTGTCCTGCAGTAATCGTGCCGCATCGCCACCTGTGTTCAATAGAACCGCTCAGGTCCGAGAAGTTGGGGCCTCGCCGCAAGGCGAGTGTTTTCTAAGACCCAGGGTAGCCCCACCTGGGCACGTAGACATCATGGACGCTGTATTTGCGGAATTTCTCCGGCTTCGCTACCCAAAGCTCACTTCCGAGTTTCAGGCCTTCAAGGCCGATCACACTGCGAGCCCTCTCGTGGACTCCACCGAGCTCGCTGCTCCTGCGTCGCCTGTACCTGCGTGCAAAGCTTCTGCATCGAGCACCGCAGCCTCCGTCGTGCCTGCCGTTCCCGCGTCGCCTATACTGGCGAGTAAAACTGCTGCGTCGTCCGCCGTGGTCACCGTTCCAGCAGCGCGATCATCCGCGGCCTCCGTCGCGCCGTCCAAAACACCTACTCGTAGGTCACCTGCGCCCGCCTCCTCGTCCTCCGACTCTGACTCGGAGTTGGAGGTCGACCTCGCTCCCGCCTCATCGACGGATGCATTCACCCTGGTGCAAAAGGGTAAGAAGCGTGCCGCGGAGTCTCGAGCTCCCGCGACCGCTAAAATTAGCAAAGCCGCGAACGCGTCGCGCCCCCGCCCTCAGACTCCCGTTGCGCCTCCAGCCCGTGCCACTCCGTCGCCGCGTCAGGTGGCACAAAATAAAGCCCAGACCCCTCCCCCGGTAATCCTTCAAGAGAAGGCAGCTTGGGAACGAGTTTCCCTGGCCCTTAAGGCCAAAAATATCAATTTTACGAATGCCCGTAACCTCGCGAACGGCATTCAAATTAAGGTTCGAACATCCGACGACCATAGGGCCCTCTCTTCTTACCTCCGTAAGGAGCGTATAAGTTTCCACACATATACGCTCCAGGAGGAGCGCGAACTCCGTGCCGTTATACGTGGCATCCCTAAAGAGTTGGATGCCGAGCTCGTCAAGGCCGACCTTCTCGAACAAGGCCTACCGGTTAACTCCGTACACCGCATGCACACAGGCCGCGGAAGGGAGCCATATAATATGGTTCTCGTCGCCCTCCAGCCTACCCCCGAGGGTAAGCAAATATTCAACATCCGAACGGTCTGTAGCCTTTCCGGAATCGCAGTCGAAACCCCACACAAGAAAGGCACACCTAGCCAGTGCCATAACTGCCAATTATACGGGCATTCTTCCCGTAACTGTCACGCGCGCCCCCGATGCGTCAAGTGCTTAGGCGATCACGCCACGGCCCTATGCACTCGCGATCAAAAAACCGCGACAGAACCGCCTAGCTGCGTCCTGTGTCGAACACAGGGTCACCCCGCAAATTACCGCGGATGCCCCCGAGCCCCGAAAATAAATCGCCGCGTCGCCCGCCAAAACCGCCTCCGAGCTTCCGGCCCAGACATCAAAGCCTCGGCACCCTCTGTGTCGCAGGCTAAGCCAGCGTTCGTTCCGGCGCCGGTGCCCAGTGTCTCGGCCTGGGCGAAACCGCTGCCGTACATGAACACGGCTACAACTCCCTCCTCCGCGATTCGTCCCGCCCCCGCGACTCGTCCCTCTCCCGCGACTTGCCCTCCGACCGCGTCCGACAATCTCGCTTTAGCGATCGACTTCTTTCAGTCGATCAACTTTGAGCGCGTTAACGCTTTGGGCGACGCCATTCGCTCTGCCTCCACTGCACAACACTTTATCGCCGTTGTGCAAGAATACGCCGACGTATACGCGTCATTAAATACGTACGTCCTCCCCTCACTCCGCCGGTAATCAATGGCGTATATAAGTAGAATAAAGCCCCTATCCGTAACGATAGGATTTTTTAACGCTTACGGTCTCGCAAATCAGCGTGATCAGGTTTCTGACTTTTTGCGTGACCATCAAATTGATATCTTTTTAGTGCAGGAGACCCTACTTAAGCCCGCGCGCCGTGACCCTAAAATCGCGAACTATAACATGGTCAGGAACGACAGGCTCTCTGCTCGTGGTGGTGGTACCGTCATTTACTATAGAAGAGCCCTGCATTGCGTCCCACTCGATCCTCCCGCGCTCGCTAATATCGAAGCATCAGTGTGCCGAATCTCACTGACGGGACACGCGCCGATCGTTATCGCGTCCGTTTATCTTCCACCGGATAAGATCGTTCTAAGCAGTGATATCGAGGCGCTGCTCGGCATGGGGAGCTCTGTCATTCTGGCGGGCGACCTAAATTGTAAACACATTAGGTGGAACTCACACACCACAACCCCGAATGGCAGGCGGCTTGACGCGTTAGTCGATAATCTCGCCTTCGATATCGTCGCTCCGCTAATCCCGACTCACTACCCGCTAAATATCGCGCATCGCCCGGATATACTCGACATAGCGTTATTAAAAAACGTAACTCTGCGCTTACACTCGATCGAAGTAGTTTCAGAGTTAGATTCAGACCACCGTCCCGTCGTTATGAAGCTCGGTCGCGCTCCCGATTCCGTTCCCGTCACGAGGACTGTGGTGGATTGGCACACGCTGGGCATCAGCCTGGCTGAATCTGATCCACCATCGCTACCGTTTAGCCCGGACTCTACCCCGTCTCCCCAGGATACCGCTGAAGCCATAGACATCTTAACGTCACACATCACCTCGACATTAGATAGGTCATCGAAACAAGTTGTAGCGGAGGACTTCCTTCACCGCTTCAAATTGTCCGACGATATTAGGGAACTCCTTAGAGCTAAGAACGCCTCGATACGCGCCTACGACAGGTATCCTACCGCGGAAAATCGTATTCGAATGCGTGCCCTACAACGCGACGTAAAGTCTCGCATCGCCGAAGTCCGAGATGCCAGATGGTCTGATTTCTTAGAAGGACTCGCGCCCTCCCAAAGGTCTTACTACCGCTTAGCTCGTACTCTCAAATCGGATACGGTAGTAACTATGCCCCCCCTCGTAGGCCCCTCAGGCCGACTCACGGCGTTCGATGATGACGAAAAAGCAGAGCTGCTGGCCGATACATTGCAAACCCAGTGCACGCCCAGCACTCAATCCGTGGACCCTGTGCATGTAGAATTAGTAGACAGTGAGGTAGAACGCAGAGCCTCCTTGCCACCCTCTGATGTGTTACCACCCGTCACCCCGATGGAAGTTAAAGACTTGATCAAAGACCTACGTCCTCGCAAGGCTCCCGGTTCCGACGGTATATCCAACCGCGTTATTAAACTTCTACCCGTCCAACTCATCGTGATGTTGGCATCTATTTTCAATGCCGCTATGGCGAACTGTATCTTTCCCGCGGTGTGGAAAGAAGCGGACGTTATCGGCATACATAAACCCGGTAAACCAAAAAATCATCCGACGAGCTACCGCCCGATTAGCCTCCTCATGTCTCTAGGCAAACTGTATGAGCGTCTGCTCTACAAACGCCTCAGAGACTTCGTCTCATCCAAGGGCATTCTCATCGATGAACAATTCGGATTCCGTACAAATCACTCATGCGTTCAACAGGTGCACCGCCTCACGGAGCACATTCTTGTGGGGCTTAATCGACCAAAACCGTTATACACGGGAGCTCTCTTCTTCGACGTCGCAAAAGCGTTCGACAAAGTCTGGCACAACGGTTTGATTTTCAAACTATTCAACATGGGTGTGCCGGATAGTCTCGTGCTCATCATACGGGACTTCTTGTCGAACCGCTCTTTTCGATATCGAGTCGAGGGAACCCGCTCCTCCCCACGACCTCTCACAGCTGGAGTCCCGCAAGGCTCTGTCCTCTCACCCCTCCTATTTAGCTTATTCGTTAACGATATTCCCCGGTCGCCGCCGACCCATTTAGCTTTATTCGCCGACGACACGACTGTTTACTATTCCAGTAGAAACAAGTCCCTAATCGCGAAGAAGCTTCAGAGCGCAGCCCTAGCCCTAGGACAGTGGTTCCGAAAATGGCGCATAGACATCAACCCAGCGAAAAGTACTGCGGTGCTCTTTCAGAGGGGAAGCTCCACACGGATTTCCTCCCGTATTAGGAGGAGGAATCTCACACCCCCGATTACTCTCTTTAGTCAATCCATACCCTGGGCCAGGAAGGTCAAGTACCTGGGCGTTACCCTGGATGCATCGATGACATTCCGCCCGCATATAAAATCAGTCCGTGACCGTGCCGCGTTTATTCTCGGTAGACTCTACCCCATGATTTGTAAGCGGAGTAAAATGTCCCTTCGGAACAAGGTGACACTTTACAAAACTTGCATAAGGCCCGTCATGACTTACGCGAGTGTGGTGTTCGCTCACGCGGCCCGCACGCACATAGACACCCTTCAATCTCTACAATCCCGCTTTTGCAGGTTAGCCGTCAGAGCTCCGTGGTTCGTGAGGAACGTTGACCTACACGACGACCTGGGCCTCGAATCTATACAGAAATACATGAAGTCAGCGTCGGAACGGTACTTCGATAAGGCTATGCGTCATGATAATCGCCTTATCGTAGCCGCCGCTGACTACTCCCCGAATCCTGATCATGCAGGAGCCAGTCACCGTCGACGCCCTAGACACGTCCTTACGGATCCATCAGATCCAATAACCTTCGCACTAGACGCCTTCAGCTCTAGGAGCAGGCTTAGGGACCTCGGTAACCGTACTCGTCGAACTCGACAAAGAGTTCGCCGTGCAACCTAACCCATGAATCAGCTCGCTGAGTTTCTCGCCGGATCTTCTCAGCGGGTCGCGATTCCGATCCGGTAGTAGATTCATTCGCGAAGCAGCTGCTCTTGAGCTGTTAGGTCTCCTTCGGAGGCGCTCGGGTAGCTGTTAGCAAATCCCACCCCTCCTGGCTGAGCCTTTGCTCGCCCACCTGTCCTGGTGAAACTGGAAAGGCCTCCGGGCCACCAGTAATCCTTCAATCATAAAAAAAAAAAAAAAAAAAAAAAAAAAAGAACACAACGAAAAGCAACAGGTCGTGTAAACATCTAAAAATTGTCTAAAGCTTTCCCAACCCTACTTCAGTTAGTCTAAGGCATAGAGTTAAAATTGTCTAAAGCTTTCCCAACCCTACTTCAGTTAGTCTAAGGCATAGAGTTACTATGGTACTTATTAACTCCATGGTCTAAGGTCTTCTATTCAAAGTACATGTAATTTTAATTATGTTTCTTTTTTCTTCTAAATAATTTATTTTCAGTTTTTTTTTTTCTCAATAAACTACATATTTTTATATATTGGAACTTTGATATTTTTATTCGTCAATGATTTTGTATCACAGTGTTTTACGATCTTATAGTTGTGTGATATGTTATGAATAATATGTGAATTTGTGATTCTTTTTATTTATTTATTATAAATATGTATGAACTAAATACCTACATTTATTTACGGCTATCTCTAAGTTTTAATTGATAAAATAATTATTGTCGATATTAGTTCGATTTATTGTCTCGATTACATTATAACTACTTTTATTATTGTCATAATTAACGTTGCGAGTCTTCTAAATGTATATATATGTGTAAATTCAAGATCTTCATCATAGTACCAAATATATGTAAGGGATCAACACCTTGATATAATGACGTTTCCCTCCATTTTGGAATTTCGCACAGATTATATATAAATTTGTCAAAAAAAAAATCTTGTAAATAATCTATACGTCTTCAGACTTGGCATTGTCGTCGTTATAAAGACTAATATGTTTCTGTATCCACGGTTATCATTACTTTTATTATTGTCATAATTAACCTTTTGAGTCTTCTAAGTGTCTATATACATATATATATATAAATTCAAGATCTTGATCGTAGTATCAAATATAAGGGATCAACACCGTAATTTAGTGACGTTTCCCTCCATTTTGGAATTTCGCACAGATTATATATAAATTTGTCAAAAAAAAAAAGTCTTGTATATAATCTAAACGTCTTCAGACTTGGCGTTGTCGTCGTTATAAAGACTAATATGTTTCTGTATCCACGGTATATATTTGGAGACGTACGCGTAGACTCCCGGGAGGCGGGGGTGCGCGCATTTGATGCCCCAAGACACGATGCCGCCGACGTACCAGCGCGAGGAGTCGTCGGGATCCTTACAGAGCAGCGGCCCGCCGGAATCGCCCTGTGATGATTATAAAAACATTAATTTTTTAATACGTTTTTATTAGCTTCAGACGTATGTATGTAAGGGAATCTTTGAACATGATTTTGACCCTCTTCAAAACGTCGGATTAACTTGAAATTTGGTATACTTATTAAGAATCGATGATAATACAATATTAAGAAAATGCACCCCACACTTTTTTTAAATATAAAATCATTTTTTCTTACACTATTTTTAATTCAAATTTATTAAAATTTATTTTCTATTTTGTTAGTTTTTTTTAAACTATTATTTGTTAGTATAGATGGATTAGTCGAACTTAATAATAATATCTGCTTCGAAGTAATAAAAGGTACTGATTTGAAGGGGCAGTCGTTATAAAAAAAAAAAACACTTCATAGCTCAAGGGTTGCGTTTATCATATTACGTTATCTGTGGGTCAACTCTTAATAGCAGGTTAGTTGTGAGTTGGAAGGACTGTCTCAGTGGCGTAACTGCAGAGTGGCAGGGCCGATAAAATCTATGGGCGCAATGTCAAATGTCAAAATCTCCGATGAGGTCACTAGACCGGTGCCTACCTAGCCGTGAGCCTAAGTAGAATTTTTAACAAAATTTAGTAAAATTTATTAAAAAATAAATTATTGGATAAATGCAGACAATATTAGAAAAAATCGAGTTAACACTGCAGTGATTTATTAAAAAAAGGAAGGAAGTCCTTTTTTCGATTAGAACGAAGTTGATTTATAGTTAAATTTTTTTAGTTAAAATTTTTTTTAGTTTTTTAGTTTTTTTAGTTAAAAAATTTTTATTAGTTAACTCTAACTAAAAAGATATAGTTATCTTTTTAGTTAGAGTTAACTAATAAAATTTATGAAAAAGTTGATATTGCAGATAAACTTCTGGAATAATAGTTAAACAATTATTTCATTAAATTATTATTTCTTATAAATATATAAACTACATATATCCATTCAAAATTGACGCCAAGCTGAAACGATGGATAAAAGTTTCGAATCCCCAAGATGACGGGAAGGTCCTCTAAAATTACCGAAAAAAGGTGTCGGTTTTTTATTGTGACGCTTGATTCAGTCTAGATCTTCAGCCCGCAAGCAGAACGCACGATAAAGAATTCTGCCCAAATAAAATAATATAACGTGACTATTTTCATTGTGGCCCCATCGAATGAAATTGCAGGCCTCAGATGGTATGGCAGTTTTTACCTGACAAGCATCTTTTCCTCCCTCCGGGTACCCGGCGCAGATCATCCCCTCGGTGACGTTGAGGTCCCGATGCTCCAGCCACTGGTTGCAGAGGTCGCGATGCAGCACGGGCACTTCCACTTCATTCACTGCCGGCTCGTATTCAGACACTGCAATAGAATCCAATTAAGTGCCAAAAAGTTTTGCCTTTTTACTAACAAATCCATTGGAAAGTTTTGAGAAAATCGTTTGAGATGATTGCCTTTTATCGTACAGCTCAATACTGGAGCAGAAGTCATCTATATTATTTATAATGTCTTTCTAGTTATTGTTCTGGCTACGTACTATATAAGTCTGAAATCTTCCATGGCATTTTCCGATCGTTCTGACAACACATTCTATAGTCGAGGTATGAAAATTTTTCTAGGCAATGAACCGCTGCTTGGATATGCCGCCATAGCCGCCTTGGCTATAGTCTACCACCGGATCGGAAACGCGATCCACTGAGAATATCCGGCGAGAAACTCAGTGGGCTGTGTTTATGGGTTAATTTACTCGAACGATGACCGGTCTGCGAAACGCTGCTTTTGCTAGAGCTATTATAGTATTAGGAATGTCACCAGGTTAGAGTAAGTAAGCTCACCTACTAGTTCTGTGAATCTACCAATGGAACTGTTACGGCAAATTTGAATAAAAACATCTTCATCAAATCATTACATTTTCAACACAATTGACCGGAATAATACCGACTGAATTAAAAGTTCCACTCACTGTCCTTATCGTCTCGTTTCCCCCACCCGATGACGGTGCAGAGCGTGCCGGCGGGCAGCGGCCGGTCGGCGGGCGGCAGGCACACCGGCGACAGCTGCTCGTGGTAGCGCACCCTCACCGCCAACTGAACCGTGTGAACCATTGCCACATACAATCAACATAATTAAGTAGTATAGGTCGTTGTGGCCTAAAGGATAAGACGTCCGGTGTAGTCGTGTTGAGCGATGCACCGGTGTTCGAATCCCGCAGGCGGGATATGAATAAAAGTTAAATATGTAATAACAGATCGTTTAAATTTAATGTTAGGATAATATGCATTGCAAGTTTATGAAAACAGCCTTAGAGCACCATTTGATGTCGTCGTGGCCTAAAGGATAAGACATCCAGTGCATTCATACGTAGCGATGTACTGGTGTTCGAAACCCGCAGGCGAGTACCAATTTTTCCAATGAAATACGTACTTAACAAATGTTCACGATTGACTTCCGCGGTGAAGGAATAACATCGTGTAATAAAAATGATAAATTATAATTTGCGTAATTACTTCTTGTGAGTCCGCGCGGGTAGGACCACCACCCTGCCTATTTCTGCCGTGAAGCAGTAGGTAATGCGTTTCGGTTTGAAGGGTGGGGTAGCCGTTGTAACTATACTTGAGACCTTAGAACTTATATCTCAAGGTGAGTGGCGCATTTACGTCGTAGATGTCTATGAGCTCCAGTAACCACTTAACACCAGGTGGGCTGTGAGCTCGTTGACCCATCTAGCAACAAAAAAAAAGGTCCTACCACGAGTAAATTATAATTTTGCGGGTTTGGTGTTTATTACACAATGTTATTCCTTCACCGTGGAAGTCAATCGTGAACATTTGTTAAGTACGTACGTATTTAATTAGAAAAAATTGGTATCCGCCTGCGAGATTCAAACACCGGTGCATCGCTAGATATTAATGCATCGGACGTCTTATCCTTTAGGTCACGACGACTTCAGCAGTGATTGATAGTCGAGGTAAGCCGTTGAGTTCGTCTATTCGATACAACAAGACATGATAAGTCCTAGTTACGCAAGTGCCGGAAGGAAGAGTGATAAAGCCGTATTGCCTTTGTAATTGAGACCTTGACGTGAGTGGCATTCAGGCTAACCTAGATATATATATATATATCTTATAGATATATATATACATATCTTCAGCCATGAGCTCCTTTGCTGGCCTAAGTGGCTAAGCTATTATGCCAGTACGAGTAATGCCATCTATCGTCAAATAGCAAAACCGGACATCGCAACTACGAGGGCATAACTTTGGACAACAATATATTTTTGTTTCGTTTTGTTTAGCTGGGTGGACGAGCTCATAGACCACATGGTGTTAAGTGGTTACCGAAACCCACAGACATCTACAACGTAAATGCCGCCATATGAGTTCTAAGGTCTCAGTTTTAACAGTACACCTCATCTCGACTCAAGTAAGCCAAGTCTCACCTGGAATAAAGCGATGTCGTTATCATGAGCGACACCAACGTTGTACTGCGGGTGTGGCACCACCCGACGCACCTTCACCTTCTGACCGTAGTAGGCATGAGAGCGTCGTCTAGTTATACCCAGCTGGATGGTCCATCCATTCACGTCTGAGTGACTGGAATATTAAAATATGTAAATATCACGATCGAATTCGTTATGTTACAGTCATATAAATATTCAAAAACATTTAGAAATAATTCTTTTTTTAGTTGTACGAAGATAGATAAGCAGACAATCCAACTGACCGGTTGAGTTAAATGCCCTTGATTAAATTGATTAAGCCTCATTTGAAGAAGAACAACTCAATACTCAAGAAAATCCAAAAAAATATTTTCAGTGATAGTTTTGTAATGGTCTAGTGTCCATTTTTGTACAGCTTACCCTATTATCAATACTTACTTGCCAACGCAATGAGAGGCAGTAAGTATCCACTGATCAGCAATGAGTACACCGGCGCAGTAGAACACCTCCTCCGGCCCTCCCAGAATCGCGGCCAGAAAGGGCCAGTCTCCAGGAGATGCTTCTACTCCTCCAACGATGCGCTTTGTTCCACCTCCGACCGTACGACGCTTGCCACATTCTGTTGATCAAAATAAAAGCAACATAATATTATTTTTACGCCGGTAAGAGTAACGCCATCTATCACCGAATTGTCGAACAAATATCGAAGGATCTAGTAGCACCTAGAACGTTAGAGAAGTGCAACGCCATCTATTGTCAAATAGCGAAAACACATTACTAGACTGTTATGGAATATTCACGACGAATCTAGGGATTTGGTTTCGACTGTAAAAGCGTTGCAGAGATGGCACGCAGTTCGTCAGTAAACGGAACTACTCGAAGCGAAACAGCGAACGGATCACCTGAAGCGAAGCGGAGGAATCGAAGTGAGAATTTTAAAGTGATTGTGAAGTGTTTTAAGTGTTCTAAGTGCTAATACAGTGTTGACTTGTAATTCTGTAGAATTGTTATTTATCCCGAGCCCCAGCGCGTAACATTGTTTTTCTGATTTCGCCCAGTAATCGATAAATATAACTATACGGTTGTCTTGGATTAAGAATAAAACTATGTATACATGGACCAGTAAAACCGAATGTTTTTCTTTAAGATTATAACCACATTCGGGAATCAAATCCGGAGCCCACGATACAATGATCAGTTTAACTAAACACTCCACCAAGATAATTAAAGAGATATGTTTTTTATTTTGTCGTTTATTCGCCACACCACAATTATAAATATTTGTATATATCAAAGGACAAAGTGAATTCAGAGTTCGCGCAATCCGTGACGCGCAATTCGAAACATAGACATGGCTAAAACTATTTTTTTTTACTTTTTCTACTTATCTATCATTACATTTCTGATTCTGATTCAATGTGTTGGTCGTTCGTGACCACGAAAACTGTAAAGTTTTGGAAAAGTCCGGTCCTATCTTTGCGACTAGGACACGGCGCTGCTCCTTCCAAGTGGGGCAGAAAGCGAGCGTATGCTCCGCCGTGTCCAGGTCGTGTCGACAATGGTGGCGCCTCGTCGTCGGCTCAGCTCCTTTCCGGTGCAGGTACTTCCGCAGGTACGTCCGTAGACCCCACGTGCCTGCAGCTCACTTTTGTAGAGACGCGCCACACCCAGAGCACGAAGCTTGCTGCCACACCGATAAACTAGGCATCAAGGCATCGCATATGCGAAACCGGAACCATTCAGCCTCGGCCTCCACATCGAAAGGGTGTGGCCTCCAATAGGAGCTCCTTCTTCAGGAGCTTCAATGCCCACCTAGGAAATGACCGGGACGCACGCACTATTTATTTGGGATATTATTGGTTACTGGCTCAAGTTGTTTTATATACCGTCAGAAAGTTACCTTTCCCCCACGAAATTATGCGCTGCAATAGAAAGTAAAGTAAAGATGTAGGTGTTATGTATTTTCACAAGACGTAAGCGTCGAAAGGGTAAATTTTACGAAAAGCTCAAATGTCACCGAAATTCTAATAAAGAGCTACCAAAAGTTACATAAACAATAAATAAAACTCACTGAAAAAATGTTTTTTTTTGCTCAACTTTTCTTTAATCTAACAATACTTTTTGTCTGAGCAGTAGAAAGGTTACTCTCTCCGTGAGAAGCCAACAAGAATTACCGCGGCACGAGAGCAAATAAAAAAATTAATCTGCGTCTCGAAGTAATCTCCTTTTGAAATTAAATTTTAATTAGTACGCCTCTCAGTGAAGCCCCGAAACATAAATACGACATGTACCTATAGATTTAGTAGAAAAGAAGATTTAAAAAATTCTTAAAAGTTGAAGTATCTTTTGATTGGGGTTGTCTCGGACACTTTTCTTTTTGACGTAACTACACAAAGAAAAATAGGTTTCAAATTCAAATTCAAAATCATTTATTTCAACTTAGATGTCAGTATAACACACTTGTTGAATGTCAAAATATAAATAACAACGTTAACTCTACCACCGGTTCCAAAAAAAGCCACAGTCCTGAGAAGAACCGGCGAAACAAACTCAGCGGGCTTTTTTGTGTTTTTTCTCAAATTACTACTTTTTTTACTTTTTTTTTAAATAAGTAAAAATATTTACAATAAAGGAAAAAACAAGTCAAAAAATACAATTAAAAAATAATAATAATGAAAAATGAAAAGGCCAGGAGCGAACGCCTCATTCCCACGTAGTGCCATCTAGTAAATAATCCTTAACTTTATAATATGCCTTGTTGCACAAACGTTCCTTGACAATTTTCTTAAATCTATAAAGAGGTAGTAATTGAACGTTTTGTGGGATCTTGTTGAAAAGTTGTACACCCAGCCCCCTAAAAGAGTTGCTTATTTTCTTAATTCGAGCCGCCGGCAACGCAAGCCTATGTTTGTTCCTAGTGTTCACATTATGCAATGTTTAAGTGGAGCAGGCCATGAGTGTACGAACAGAACCGACCAAGATTTTATACATAAGATGTATCTATACTCGTACAGTTTGTAGCGAAAGTTACTGACGAGTTTCACTGTAGATCTGACTGTCAAAAATGAAGACAAATCATTAAGTAAAAACTTTATTTAATACTTTAAGTTACGGCCGACAAGCGGGTTCAAGAGTCATTTCAAATCGCTATTGGAGAGATTTTTATATTTTATTGCTTTGTTGGGTGGACGACCTTACGGTGCACCTGGTGTTGAGTGGTCACCTGAGACCATATATATAAACAACGTAAATGCGACCCACCTTGAAACATGAGTTCTAAGTCTCGGCTTTTACAGTACAACGGTTGCTCCACCCTTCAAAACGAAACGCACTACTACTTCACGGCAGAAAGATGCAGGGTACCTACCCGTGCGAACTCACAAGACACCCTACCACCAGTGGAAGTATTCGTGAACATTTGTTATGCGGGATTTGAACATCAGCACAATCGCATTGCTTGATACGAATGCACCAGGACACGGGGCGTTTGGTTATCTTTTAGACCACGACGACTTCCATATCCTTAAATAATGTTTAAAAGATATATATATATTAAATAATATATTTGCTGATAATTTGAGAGTTATAAGCGAGTGTAAAGAAGCGAGGGAAATGACAGTAGGAGTGCAAAATAAGTTGATTACACCGTGGCTTAACTTATCCTTCTACCAGACTTTAATCTCGTATATCAAGGTATAACGTATGGATTTTTTTTAATGACGATTTATGGCGAAACATGTAGATTTTGTTATATAAAAATAAAAAATCTTAATAAAGTAATGTTAACTGTAGGTGTTTCTACTATATTTATGTATATTAGTTCATATTATTTATTAATTTACATTGTACACCTACGCAATATTTAATATTATATCATATTTAATTACGTATTCTATAACACACTCTCATACAGTACACAAATACGCTAAACAATCATACATTCACAACACTACTCATAATTATATTATTTACACAAGCATAGTCGGGCGCAACCGCTAGTATGCGGCAAAGACCCCGACTATGTATAACTGCGTACGTACTGGTCGTCGCCTGCGCCACGACTCGGCCGCCGCTCGCGGCCAGTCGGGTTTGATCAACGCTACGCTAAGACTGTGTCACTCCTCGACTTACGCGTACTCTGTTGCTTCGTTACGATTTATTGCTTTCATCTATTTTGTATTATTGTGTTTGAACTTGCTACTGCTTTATCTGTGCCTTCTGTCCTCCGTAATTTCTCCTTCTTAATATTGCTATACTATCTGTGATTGGAAATAAACTGTCCATCCAATTACGGACTCGTTATTGTGCCGCCTGGCACTGGTGACCTTACCACCATCAACAACCACCACCAAATTAACAGTCAAAAAGTAAGTTGTTAGTCAAAAAAATTCAAATTACAATCACGTTAAGAACAAAGAGTAATTAGAAGAAAAGGCTTCGCCCAACAATTTCTTCAACTGGTTTATTCACTACACCTCAAGTCGTCAGAATCTAAATTAAAATTTACATCAACCCTTTTAATCTGAACAAATATTTTTTAGGATAAGGCACGAGTGATAGCGATAACACAATACATATTTATATGTTCAATGAAAACGTGCAAGTATAAAGTGATAAACAAATTCTGTGATGAGCATCTACAAGAGTTTCTTTTTTTATTTTAAAAGTGGTATGCATT
This sequence comes from Bombyx mori, assembly GCF_030269925.1. Classification (NCBI taxonomy): domain Eukaryota; kingdom Metazoa; phylum Arthropoda; class Insecta; order Lepidoptera; family Bombycidae; genus Bombyx; species Bombyx mori. The sequence goes on from NC_085111.1 coordinate 16,689,584, forward strand.
CGTAAAGACCTTCAATTAACTATCCTATGATTTGAGGGGTCTTTAAAATAATTGATTAGTTCAGAGAATATAAACATCAAGGGTCGATCTGGATATGGATAATTCAATTTTCTTAGCTAAATAAAATGACCTTGTCGATGCATAGAAAACCAAACCATCAGACCCTTTCAGATCTGCACTTTTGTTATAGTTCACAAAGTATTGACATTGGTATTTTACATCGACTGTAATGACGTTATAATTTTAGTACCTACAAAACACCTACCACGTCTTATAATTAATTCTTAGAGCATAATCGTCACATCTTATATCTTGTACTGCATTATATTACACTGTACAACAAAAACATAATTAAAAGTTTACGCTGACGTCACGCGACTAATGAAGAACAGATTGTAATCGAACAGCGCGCGTCTCTTAAGATTCAGACGTGGAGATAAGCAAATATGGTTTAACGCCACATTAAATGGTAGATTCTACAACGCAATTTATATATCAGGAAGTAATTTAATAGTTCCGTAAAAAAACTCTTCCTTTATTCATCTTCGAACATTGGAGATAAATATAAGAAAGGAAGTGTTTTGAAGCAAACTGAAGCTTCTGCGAAAGCCTATTAAAAACTAAATACACGATTGATAGAGGAAGACAATTTCAATAACCGTCACCTCGGAAAATCTTGGGGGATGAAGTTACCTACCCTTATAGATTATACAGCTCACTAAGACCGCAATTTTTTCTGTCGGTACCTATATTTTAAATTAAGCAGACCATCTCACACGATTACAATTTTCCTCACTTTTCTAATGACGACCTTAGGTGGGATTGCATTAAAGTACAACGCTTTACAATCGGTCCTGAAGTATCTTGAAGAGCGCCAGCTGATCAGTGACCGACAGTCGTCGTGGCCTAAAGGATAAGACGTCCGGTGCATTTGTATCGAGCGATGCACCGGTGTTCGAATCCCGCAGGCGGGTACCAATTTTTCTAATGAAATATAATACGTATTTAACAAATGTTCACGATTGACTTCCACAGTGAAGGAATAACATCGTGTAATAAAAATCGAACCCGCAAAATTATAATTTCCGTAATTACTGGTGGTAGGACCTCTTGTGAGTCCGCACGGGTAGGTACCACCGCCCCACCTATTTCTGCCGTGAAGCAGTAATGCGTTTCGGTTTGAGGGGTGGGGCAGCCGTTGTAACTATACTGAGACCTTAGAACTTATATCTCAAGGTGCGTGGCGCATTTACGTTGTAGATGTCTATGGGCTCCAGTAACCACTTAACACCAGGTGGGCTGTGAGCTTGTCCACTCATCAAAGCAATAAAAAAAAAAGTAAATATTTTGATAATTTATGAAATTTCATTTTGAAAAAAAGAAAATTCAATGCCCCATCCAATTTCGGACTATGACGTCATAAAACATCGACTAATAACATTCATTCAAAAACTTAATTAGAAAATTAAAATTGAATGTACTATTAAAACCGAAATGCTACAGGCGTTATCAAATCAATACAATTCAAAGAAAATTCATCCTTCTACTTGTTTCTTAAAGCTTAAATTCCTCTGTACAATACTGCACAGTGGGCTTATTACCTGTAACGAGGAGCCATAAGTCTCCCCGATTTAATTCAATGGCTGCCATCTCTCATACAGAATGATGTTTTTACGAGGCCAAATAAAATGCGAGTCTTGTTCTATAAAAATGAAGACACTATTTTTGGGCCCAGTAATGAAAGTTTTTTAGGATTTTTGTTCCTTTTTGGCAGTACCGAGGGAAGATTGGATTAATACTGAATATACCTTTGTGAGTAATTTTGTATTTTTGGTGTTTTTTCAGATCAATTTCTTAATTAATAAATCTGTTTAAAAATTATGGTAAGGTAAGGTATTACGATATATATATTATTATAGGTATATTATACCCAGCGTTAAAAAAAAAGGTATTACAATAGATTATAATTATAAGTACAGTGGTGGTCGCATAATTAGAAAGACTTCTTATGAATAAAAAAAGTATAACTTCAACGACAAGTGTTCTTAAAAAGTATACACATTCAATAATTAAAAATCATGCAATACCTACTATAGCCAGTCAAATAAGAAACTCGTTAAATGCATAAAATATAAAACATATCTTACTTTTAATTACAAAATGAGTTTTACAGATGTAACAGTTTGTTTTCTGTTACTGGCCGCTAGGACGCCTAATTAGAAGCATTTTAAAAAAGCATCCATAGCGCGTTCTTTTTTTGAAATTGCAGAATAATATTTCTTTATTGTTTTTTTCTATTATTTGGCGGCAAATCAAAATTTAGTCTGAATTTTATTTTGTTCAAAACGGGCAAAAATAAAAGCTATGACACGTCAACTAGGCAAATAATTGTTAATTTACGTTTAGATCATAAGTGGACGTACAGTGTGTATCGATTTTAGACTGGCCAATAAATAGTCTGGATTTAAACCCGATAGAATATCTCTGGTATATAGTTAAAAAGAAAGTCTCAAACAAACGTAACACCAGTCAAAACGAACTATATGAAGTGTTTGTTGAATCATGGAATTCAATGCCCCTAGAAAAATGAATAAAATTGATTGAATCAATACTACGTCGTTACAGTACTGTTATTGAAATAAGGGATACGCCACTAAATATTGGTAGACTGTGGATAGTAACTATTTCGTAAAATATAACAATATTAATTACTAATACTTTTAAAAATATTGTTTTTTTTGACTTTTTTGTTGTTGTTTTTAATTAGATGACCAATATTATTCATAACTTAAAACTGATATAAATGTTTGTCCGTAATGTAAATATTGAAACTGCACTTGTGTAGTTGGATTTATAATGTTTTTCTAATAAATGATAAATCGTTGAACACATTGTTGTACTGTGAAGTATCTTACATAATGTCAAGGACTTTTGGTAGTGTTTCTAATTGTACGACCACCACTGTAAGTATATTCCTCAGTCTTTGGACCCATAACACAGGAAATCCTAAATTAGGATCGGATGACCTTACATTATTTGTTCCCGATAAGTAAAATACTGAGCCCAAAAAAATAAGCTAAGGTAGGATGAAATTTTAATACCACACCACTACTAAATAACTACCACAAATTCGTAAAAATACCTAAATAACATATATAACACGAGATCGGGAAATGTCCCGTAATGACGGACGTGAGACAATATAGTTACGGAACTAGAAAAAATATAAATTATAGTTGACCCGGCAGACTTCGTAGTGCCTTAATCGATAAATAAGAGACCTAAACGTTTGTATAAAATAAACTTAAAACAAACAAAAGGAATCCGTCCGACGGGAAACACATCAAGCGGAAAACAAAATTGTTATTTTTATTTAATTCAGAGCATTTTCATATTTATCTACCTTTTAAAACTTCTCTGGACTTCCAAAAATTAATTCAAGACCAAAATTAGCCAAATCGGTCCAGTCGTTCTTGAGTTTTAGCGAGACTAACGAACAGCAATTCATTTTTATATATACCTATATAGATAGATAGATAGAAGATATAAGAGCAAGAAATGTCGGATATCCGATAAACTGTTTGATTCTAGTTCTAAACAAGTAACAAAACTTTTAAAAGCGCATGTGAGCTCTTTGAAAAGAGTTGACTGGCTCGTGCAGAAGTTCTTTGTTCCAAGTTTTCATACGTTCTTTTGGGTCGAAACACAGCATGTAACGCAATCCAATTTTACTGGTGGCAGGACCTCTTGTGAGTCCGCGCGGGTAGGTACCACCGCCCTACCTATTTCTGCCGTGAAGCAGTAATGCGTTTCGGTTTGAAGGGTGGGGAAGCCGTTGTAACTATACTAAGATCTTAGAACTTACATCTCGAGGTGGGTGGCGCATTTACATTGTAGATGTCTATGGGCTCCAGTAACCATTTAACACCAGGTGGGCTGTTAGCTCGTCCATTCAACTAAGCAAAAAAAAACCACCAGTGGCCTAGAAAACTTCTTATTAAAAATCTATAATTATATGTAATCATTTTATTTAGTGTTTCCGTTCATTAACGAAGTTACATTTGCATTTTACTCCGAGAATTAAATGAAAATAATACAAAGCGTTCGTGTTACCCCCAGGATGTCAGCTACCTATCGTAAAAGAGATTGCAGGTTTCAGATTGAATGCGTACCCATATTTTTTTTATGTTATTTCGTAAGCGTAAAGAGTTTAGGTACTATGCATGTGGCTCTTTGCCTGTTAAAATATGTCCATATATTCCACGGAGAATCCTCTGAGACTTCTTTGAAATATCTTCATAATTTTATCAACTACACCGGGATATTGCCTGAAACCTCAGCGTTCATTCACAAATCATTCTTGCTGCAAACCACCTAAGTCTGGTGAGTCCTCACGGGTAGGTACCACCGCCCCGCCTATTTCTGCCGTGAAGCAGTAATGCGTTTCGGTTTGAAGGGCGGGGCAGCCGTTGTGACTATACTGAGACCTTAGAACTTATATCTCAAAGTGTGTGGCGCATTTACGTTGTAGATGTCTATGGGCTCCAGTAACCACTTAACATCAGGTGGGCTGTGAGCTCGTCCACACACATAAGCAATAAAAAAAAAGTCTTTAATGAGCTCCAATCCTCCAATGTCTGATGAGCGCAAATATACGTCTATCTATGAACGAGGCTTTCAAATAGGAATAATTCGCGGTACCTGACACTGGCAAAGTGACGAAAGTGAACAAAAATAAATGAAATTCGACTCCTCCATTCTGTTGTTTGAAATTGCCTTGAGCTCGCGTATATTATAATAAATGTGTTTTTTCCTCGGAGATCTTAAGTGAATAGTTGGACGACCACGCTACGTACTCGACAGTCGACTGTATAAATTGCTTGAAAATGTATGTGACACTTAAAATGGCAAGATGTTGATACACAATAAACGTAGGGTTCACCTTCAAATATTGATTTTCGGGTATTTTTCTCTATCAGTTTTATTTGACAAACAAAGAAACTCGGTCGAAAAATTAAATTATAATAATAAAGTATATGTAATATTTACTTAACTGCTTTGAAGCTTAGATCAGAAATCAATATTATTTTCAATTAAAAAACCCCCTAAATATGTTACTTCTAATATTTTTCACTTGGCCCACTAACGGCTTATATGACTTGTTTCTAACAAAAATCAAATTAACAATACTAATTTATAACGCTTTTAGGGCAACGTAAAGTAAAAATAAGTACATAGGTGCGTATAAATCTTGAACGGTGCGAGGATATTTTTACTTGTCAGATGTGGCGGGTAGCCATCATACAACGCAAGATAATTGACAGACGCCTGAATCTCGCTTACGACATTTTCAAGATAAAGCGCATATTACAAGTTCCGAACGACAACATTCGGTCATTCTCGCTCACGACTCGGTCGTGCGCGGACGTGCTTTCCGATCCGTGGCCCGCTTGCGAGCTGCGTCTCTGAACTCACAGCTGTGCTCGACAGTTTAGTGACCGTGAATACATTCTCGTTTACGACTCGGTTGTGTGTGAACGTGCCTTCCAATCCGTTGGTCGCTTGCGACCTACGCATCGGAATACACATTTGTGCGTGATAGTGTTGTGACCGTGAATACCCACCTTATACCAACTGTCTTTTTCAAGGCAACCAATCGCTACGATCAGGCTTCCTGTGGCACTCACAGGCTAGCGATTTCCTAACCCTTCCCAAAACAACAGTCTTTTTCAAGACTAGACCCCCGCTCGCGATTCTGCCTGCTGTAGCACTATACAGCCCGAGCGGGTTCCTTTCCTTTTCCCCGCCGATTGCCGTTTTCACGGCATAGGCATTCCCCCCCCTGCTCCTTGCTGTCCTGCAGCACAGGGGGGTTACAAATCCTATCCGGGGCCTCGCCTTTCGGCGAGTTCAACAAAAGTCCCGGGGCCGCCCCCCCTGGGCAAGAAGACCGAAGATGAAAGAAGATTGTGATAGTGTCAGTGACAGTGATTTTGTCGGGTTCCTCCGGGAAAGGTACCCGACAATTAGGGCCGAATATCAGGCATATAGGGCCTCTCGTGGCAATCCCTCCCCCCCCGCGTCCGTCGCCGCGTATTTCAAACGTGCCTCGGAGGCACGCCGCGCGCCCCCCGCCGCCGCGTTAAGTTCGAGCGCACGTTCCGACGATGCGGCTCACATAGCGCCTAACGCAACCCCCACCCCCGCGCCCGCGTCGTTTACGTCATCGCGCGCTTCGTCCGTCGCGACCTCGATCGTTTCGAGTTCAGGCTCCGATACCGAATCGGAGATGGATTTCGAATCCGCGTCAAGCCCTCAGCCTGGAACCTCGGATGGGTTCCAAACCGTAACGCGCGGTAAAAAGCGTTCTCGCGCCGTGGAGTCCCGGAGCTCCACGACGAAGCAAACTAAATCCGCGACCGCCTCCCGCCCGCAGGTAGTCGTGACACCGGAGTCGGACTCCGCTCGCCGCGTAACCCCGCCGCCGCGTCCCAAGCCCGCGCCCGCTCCTAAAGTAGCTGCCCCACCCCCGCTGATACTTCAAGAGAAGACAGCGTGGAATCGCGTGTCTCAGGCCCTTCAGGCCAACAAAATTAATTACACCCATGCGCGTAACGTCGCGCATGGGATTCAGATAAAGGTCGCAACGCCGGGCGACCATAGGGCCCTCTCTTCATACCTCCGAAAGGAGAACATAGGTTTCCACACCTATGCTCTTCAGGAGGACCGCGAGCTCCGCGTAGTGATACGCGGAGTCCCTAAGGAGTTAGACATCGATTACATAAAGGAGGATCTGACCGCTCAGTCCCTCCCGTTAGTTAGCGTGCACCGGATGCACAGTGGGCGGGGCAAGCAGCCCTACAACATGATCCTGGTAGCTCTAGAACCCACCCCGGAGGCCAAAAAGAAGATCGCATGTCTCACGACAATTTGCGGCCTATCCGGGATCTCGATCGAAGCTCCCCATAAGCGTGGCACTCCCGGGCAGTGCTACAGGTGCCAACTCTATGGCCACTCGGCGCGTAATTGCCACGTGCGCCCCCGCTGCGTGAAATGCCTCGGCGATCACGCTACGATAGATTGCGTTAGAGATAGGGAAACTGCGACCGAACCTCCCAGCTGTGTCCTATGCCTTAAGCAAGGGCACCCCGCGAACTACCGTGGATGTCCCAGGGCTCCGCGAAAACGCCCAACCCACCCAGCTCCGCGAACCGTCGGCCCAAAGACTTCGGCACCTTCAGTGCCGAAACCCGCCTTCGTGCCGGCTGCAGTTCCCACGGTCTCGGCGTGGAAAAAGCCGCTGCCGTATACGAAGGCGGGAACGGAAACCGCACCCCCGCCCCCGCTCGTGACACGCCCCGCGCCCCAGCCCCTGCTCGCACCTCGCCCCGCGCCCGCGTTCCGTCCCCCGCAACCCTCTGCCGTCAACGACTTCGCGCTCGTGCGTGACTTCGTCACTGCGGTGAACTTCGACCGTCTGCGATCGTTCGCAGACGCGATACGTAGGTCGGTAACCCCCGAACAGCGGCTCGCGGCCGCATTCGATCACATGGACGTCTACGAGTCCGTGTCGCGTACGTTATAAAAATCTTTACCGGTAACCAATGGCGCAAAAAGGTAGAGAAAAACCGTATTCCCTTACGTTAGCATTCTATAATGCTAACGGACTCGCGCGGCAACGCGATCAAATTTTTGAATTCCTCCGCGATAATCTTGTAGATATTCTATTAGTGCAGGAAACCTGTCTGAAGCCCTCGCGTCGCGACCCGAAAGTCGCGAATTACGTCATGGTTAGGAATGACAGACTCACCGCCTCCAAAGGCGGGACTGCCATTTACTATAGGCGGGCCCTGCACGTTGTCCCTCTCGATACTCCCTCGCTCTCACATATCGAGGCGTCAGTGTGCCGTATCTCGCTGACGGGACACCAGCCGATCGTCATCGCATCCGTTTATCTCCCCCCGGACAAGCCCCTCCTGAGCAGTGACATCGAGTCACTGTTCGGCATGGGAGACTCCGTCATCCTGGCAGGCGATTTAAATTGCCACCACACTAGGTGGAACTGCCATCGTACAAACGTTAACGGTAGGCGTCTCGACGCGTTTATAGACGACCTCACCTTTGAAATAGTCGGTCCCCCAACTTCAACATGTTATCCGTATAACATCGCGCTCCGTCCGAGCACTATAGACCTGGCATTGATTAGGAACGTAACTCTGCGCTTGCGTTCCATCGAAGCAATGTCAGAGCTCGACTCAGACCACCGACCTGTCGTTATGCAGCTCGGTCGCCCTCACAACCCAGTCACTGTTACGAGGACCATGGTGGATTGGAATAAGCTGGGCACGTGCCTAGCCGACGCCGCTCCGCCAATCCTCCCTTACGGCCCGGATTCGAATCCATCCCCCGAGGACACCGTCGAATCCATAAACATCATTACCGATCACATCTCTTCCGCGATCATTAGATCTTCAAAAGAAGTCGATGTGGAGGACAGCTTCCACCGCATCAGACTGTCCCCCGATCTTAGGAATCTCTTAAGAGTTAGGAACGCGGCAATCCGGGCCTACGATCGTCTTCCCACGCCTTCAAACCGGATTCAGATGCGTCGTCTACAACGCGAAGTCCACTCCCGCTTAAGCGACGCGCGTAACGATAATTGGCATAGTTATTTAGAACAACTCGAGCCCTCCCACCAAGCATACTGGCGACTAGCTAGGACTCTCAAATCCGAAACTACCGCTACTATGCCTCCCCTCGTACGCCCTTCAGGCCAACCACCGGCATTCGATGACGATGACAAGGCTGAGCTGCTGGCCGATGCACTGCAAGAACAGTGCACCACCAGCACTCAACACGCGGACCCCGAACACACCGAGTTAGTCGACAGGGAGGTCGAGCGCAGAGCTTCCCTGCCGCCCTCGGACGCGTTACCCCCCATTACTACTGACGAAGTTAGAGACGCGATCCACAACCTCCAACCTAGGAAGGCACCCGGCTCCGACGGCATCCATAACCGCGCGCTAAAACTCTTGCCAGTCCAACTGATAGCAATGTTGGCTACAATTTTAAATGCCGCTATGACGCACTGCATCTTTCCCGCGGTGTGGAAAGAAGCGAACGTTATCGGTATACATAAGCCGGGCAAACCGACAAACGAAACTTCTAGTTACCGTCCGATTAGTCTCCTCTCGACGATAGGAAAAATTTACGAACGGCTCCTTAGGAAACGCCTCTGGGATTTTGTTACCGCGAACAAAATTCTCATAGACGAACAGTTCGGATTCCGCTCTAAACACTCGTGCGTACAACAAGTGCACCGCCTCACGGAGCACATTCTGATAGGACTAAATAGGCGTAAACAAACCCCGACCGGCGCCCTCTTCTTCGACATCGCGAAGGCGTTCGACAAAGTCTGGCACAACGGTTTAATTTACAAACTGTACAACATGGGAGTGCCAGACAGACTCGTGCTCATCATACGAGACTTCTTGTCGAACCGTTCGTTTCGATATCGAGTAGAGGGAACTCGTTCTCGTCCCCGTCAACTGACTGCCGGAGTCCCGCAAGGCTCCGCGCTCTCCCCGTTATTATTTAGTTTGTATATCAATGATATACCCCGGTCTCCGGAGACCCATCTAGCGCTCTTCGCCGATGACACGGCTATCTACTACTCGTGTAGGAAGATGTCGCTGCTTCATCGGCGACTCCAGATCGCAGTAGCCACCATGGGACAGTGGTTCCGGAAGTGGCGAATAGACATCAACCCCACGAAAAGCGCAGCGGTGCTCTTCAAAAGGGGTCGCCCTCCGAACATCACTTCGAGCATCCCACTCCGTAGTAGGCGCGCAAACACCTCCGCCGTTAGTCCCATCACTCTCTTTGGCCAGCCCATACCGTGGGTCTCGAAGGTCAAATATCTAGGCGTCACCCTCGACAGAGGGATGACATTCCGTCCCCATATAAAAACGGTACGCGACCGCGCCGCGTTTATTCTAGGACGACTCTATCCAATGCTTTGTAGTCGAAGCAAACTGTCCCTCCGCAATAAGGTAACTCTCTACAAAACTTGTATACGCCCCGTCATGACGTATGCAAGCGTAGTGTTCGCTCACTCAGCCCGCACCCACTTGAAATCCCTTCAGGTTATTCAATCACGATTCTGCAGGATAGCCGTCGGAGCACCATGGTTCCTTAGGAATGTGGATCTCCACGATGACCTGGAGCTCGACTCTCTTAGTAAGTATCTACAGTCGGCATCACTGCGCCATTTTGAGAAGGCGGCACGACATGAGAACCCTCTCATCGTAGCCGCTGGAAATTACATACCCGACCCAGTAGACCGAATGGTAAACCGTCGACGTCGCCCAAAGCACGTCATTACGGATCCTCCTGATCCATTAACGGTGCTTTTAGGCACCACAAGCACCGGTCACCGTCCTCGTCGAACCCGTCGCTTGCGACGAAGGGCTCGACGAGCGAACTAACCCATAGACACAGCCCACTGAGTTTCTCGCCGGATCTTCTCAGTGGGTCGCGTTTCCGATCCGGTGGTAGATTCTGCGAAGCACTGCTCTTGCTAGGGTCAGTGTTAGCAACTCTCCGGTTGAGCCCCGCGAGCTCACCTACTAACGTTAGGGCGAAGCTGAAATAGCCTCTCAAGGCTATCAGCATGGGTAGGAAAAAAAAAAAAAAAAAAAAAAAAACAACATTCGGACCGTCGGTCTACCGGGCAATATCACCCGCTCGGTGGAAGATCTTTCCTCCGTCGTTTAAGACTTCCCCAAATCAGATATTGCTAAATCTATTGTCATATAAACCTCGAATGAACATATCATAACATTTGGAGAAAAAGCTGGCTGGTTTTGACTGTCGTGTGTCGAGATCTGCGCAAGGTGATTGATCTAACAAACGATAGTGAATAGCATATATCGATGCTCCTATCTATCCGATGATCTGCAAGCGAAGTAAATTGTCCCTTCGTAATAAGGTGACGGCACTCTACAAAACTTGCATACGCCCGGTCATGACCTATGCAAGTGTAATGTTCGCTCACGCGGCCCACACTAATATGAAACACCTTCAAATCATACAATCCCGTTTTTGCAGGATAGCCGTCAGGGCACCGTGGTATGTGAGGAACGTGGATCTCCACAACGACCTGAACCTCGAGTCCACCAGTAAGTATCTACAGTCCGCATCAGTGTGCCGTTAGCATTAGCAACGTCGTCAGGCTCGAGCCCCGCGAGCTCACCTACTCGCCCGGAGAATCTAGTATAGCCCCTCGAAGTCACTAGAATAGGTAGTAAAAAAAGGCGCTCCTAAACGCAAGCGATGTCTTTTTTTTGGAACGAAGAGATCGCTGGTGGCTTTGAGGCCTTCTCAGCTTTACAGTGACCTGTGGGACACTCAAGGGCACAGACTAAAAGTTGGCTAATATCTGTCCGAGCAGCCCCAAAGCAGACCCAACAGTTTAAGGGCAGCTGTTTCGCAATCTACCACCGGATTGGGAATAGCGAACCACTGAGACGATCTGATCTGGGCTGATTGTGTTGATTTAAGTTTTACGTCAAACTCTTAGATGGATTCGATGAGTACGGCTAGCTGTGTTTTGGAGCTATTACTAGTAGTTTTCAAATATAATGAGAGTAGATTAGATCGATTCTTTGATGATTAGTAGGACCGTACTACACTTTCTTTGAAGCATTAAAATATAATAATGTTGTGGTAATTTAATGATTTTCTTATATTTAGGACAATTAGTCGTCGTGGCCTAAAGGATAAGACGTACGGTGCATTCGTATCTAACGATGCATCGGTGTTCGAATCCCGCAGGCGGGTACCAATTTTTCTAAGGAAATACGTACTTAACAAATGTTCACGATTGACTTCCACGGTGAATGAATAACGTCGTGTAATGAAAATGAAACCCGCAAAATTATAATTTGCGTAATTACTGGTGGTAGGATTTGTGAGTCCGCACGTGTATGTACCCTGCCTATTTCTATGGTGAAGCAGTAATGCGTTTCGGTTTGAAGGGTGAGGCAGCCGTTGTACTGTAAAATCTGAGACCTAAGAACTAATATCTCAAGATGGGTGGAGGCATTTACCTTGTAGATGTCTATAAACTCCGGTAACCATTTAACACCAGGTGGGCTGCGAGCTCATCCACCCATCTAAGCAATAAAAAAAAGATGAATAACTTTCAGTACCACAAAAGATTGTACCTTTTGTTTATTTATTGATATGGGTCGGGAGAGCTAAGTTATTGTTATATGATTGTTATGTTTATGAATAAGAGTTAAATATGTATGTAATCGTTGAAATTTAATGTTAAGACAATATGCATAGCAAGTATATGAATACTACAAGCCTCAGAGCACCATAGTGAGATTTTATTCAAACCTCTAGAACTCGCTCATGAAACAATCTATTGAAATACATATCTATATATTAATACGTGAAGCAAAAACTTTGTATCCCTTTTTACGAAAATTGCGCGGACGGAGGAGTATGAAATTTTCCACACTTATAGAGAATTTAATTAATTATAGTCGAATTTCGACTACTGCGGGACTTCTAGTAAATTTTAATTTAATGATAACAAGAAACGTGGAAAGTTTTACTAACGGACCAAACGGCTTTTCTATTAAATCAAAACAGTATTAAATTTTCTCTTAACTTTACGTGGAATTTCTGTTTAGTTGAATATTTTGGTCCGTCACTTTATTTGTCCGAATGCCCACAGATAATGCAATGTTGCCGAGGTTTATTATAAAGATTCTATTTAGGTAGATTTAATGATCGAATCTTTGTCGAAAAGAATCGTCATTTCCAAGACTAATTTTGTGAAATCTCATAGAACACTATATTACATAATTGTTTTGAATGATATTAGTGTTTTTATTTTATTCTGTTTCATTAATTTTAAATGCTTTTTTTTATTGCCCTTGTAGCCAGACGAGCATACGGCCCACCTGATGGTGAGTGGTTACCGACGCCCATGGACTTTACCAATTCCAGGGGCAGAGCCACCGCTGCCTACCGAAGTTTCAGTAAATGTATCGTGATAAATACATTTCAACGGCTCAATACGAGCCTTTTTATTAACCTCATTGTACACAATGCTACGAATATGCTAATAAAAACGAAAAATACACAAAAGACAGAAACAATAAAATTCACTGTAAATTCATTGCTAGACGCAGGCAACATTACACCGCAATTATCTGAACTTGTTGTGAATTCTCAGAAAATCAAATTATAAATAGCGGCTTAGAATTCATTGTTTTGTTTAGCGGTTACAATGTAGAAACTTCGGTGTGCACAGCTTTGAGCGTTTGTTTTATTAAAAACAAAACTTCGAAAACAAACGCAAGAGCTCTGTTAAAGGAATCAAAACAATGCTGAGGCTTATAAAAGAGATTTATATTGTACAATTGGATATTGACAAAAAAAATATGTTTGTTATGCCTGATCGCGGACTAGGAGAAGATTATTTATCATTTTATATAGCTCTCTAATGGTTCTTTTTAATGCATATTATGTAGTAAGCATGCGTACGATAAGCCGGTCCATTTATACCGTGAAGCATTTATTAATACTGGGGGTAAGACCTCTTGTGAGTCCACACGGGTAGGTACCACCACCCTACCTATTTCTACCGTGAAGCAGTAATGCGTTTCGGTTTGAAGGGCGGGGCAGCCGTTGTAACTATACTGAGAACTTAAAACTCATGTCTCAAGGTGGGTGACGGCATTTACTTTATAAATGTCTATGGGCTCCGGTAACCACTTAACACCAGGTGAGCTGTGAGCTCGTCCTGACATCTATGCAATAAAAAAAATAAAAAAATGTAATTTTGGTACAGTCGTTACAAATATAAAAAAAGACTCATGTCTCAAGATGGATGGTGGAATTCGCGACATGATATTCTAATGGCTTCGGCCACCAGCTAATATCAGATGTACTGTTAGATCGTCCTCCGATCAACAGCAGAAACAGCCAAAACAGAAATTTGTTCATACGCACGTCAAAATTAGAAATTCAAACTTCCAAGAATCGAACACAAATCAAATGTAAAGAAAGTCGTAAATCAAAATAATTAGAGTTTTAGTAAAATTTGAGCTTTTCATTTCATATCAAATTAGTTAGCCGGGGAAGTATTAAACTTCACCCGCGGGATACAGGTTGTGATTAAGGTAATAATAACTGGGTGCCTTTTTACTGGTTGGTGATGTTATGTGTCTATATGTATCATAGGTATTATCTATTCCAAGCTTTCGGATGTAGTCTGGCAAAAAACCTGAAAATGAAGTCGTCGTAGCCTAAAAGAATAAGACGTCCAGTGCGTTCGTGTTGAGCGATGCACCGGTGTTCAAATCCCAAGCGGGTACCAATTTTTCTAATGAAATACGTACTCAACATATGTTCACGATTGACTTCCACAGTGAAGGAATAACATCGTGTAATAAAAATCAAATCCCCAAAATTATAATTTGCGTAGTAGTACTGGTGGTAGGAACTCTTGTGAGTCCGCACCACCCTGCCTATTTCTGCCGTGAATAAAAAAAGTGCCCATCTAAGCAATAAAGAAAATAAACAAACTCCCTTAATTCTATCATATCCTTGTCTCAAACTACGGCAACGCACAACCGCTGTAGTCCTAAGCTCGTATCCTCACGATCCACTCTTGATGCTTTTAGGCACTCCAAGCATCAGTCACAGTTCTCGTCAATCTCACCGAGTGCGAGGAAGAGTTCAATGTTGCAACCTTACCCACAACCCAGTGAGTTTCTCCCTAGATCTTCTCAGTGAGATACTAGGTATAGTGTTAGCAAGCTCTCTGAGGCTGAGCTCCGTGAGTTCACCTAGCAAACCGGTGGTATGCATAAAGGAAATAAAAAGCTAAGAACGGCTTACATAAAATTGCATAATAATTAGAACCACAGGAAGACCGTAAATACGTTAACCTGGATATGAAATAATCTTAAGACCTATAGAATACAGTTGAGATTTCGGTTGCCTCAAGATCGGTAGTGGCATCATAATTGTGGTATTTTTGAGCTTATACTCCGATAATCCTTTAACTTTAGATGCACCGCACAGCAATAAATAATCTATACATAAAATTCAAAGACAAAATCAGTCAACAGTTTCTTTTTGTTCGATATCCGATCACAGTTTTTATTACGTCGAGAAAAAAAATTGAATCAGTTTTTATTCCTAAAGCTGTAAAAGAAAAAAAAGAAAAAAAAAATTATTATTTAATACATTAAATTAATTTAAGTCTTGAAGTGTCTAAGATCGTAATCACGATTGAGTTTCGATCATTGGGCGATACGCACATACTATACAAGAACACTACATTCAGACCTCAAATGTCAAATTTCACAAAGGTTCTCGGAGACTGCAACTTCGAGTCGGATTAGAGCCTCCTAATTCAGAGCCTTAAAACCACAACAACTTTTTTTTTTTTTATATATTAACATTACCACGGTGGGTCCTTTTAAAGTATGTTTCATTTCAAGTCTCAGCCCTCCTCTGGGAGCGATGCCTCGTAAAATAAGTTATGTTTCGTTTGACGAGTCACCGCGCGCCCCGGAGCGTTTTGCCTCTGACTTATTACCAAAGTTGTGTAGTGATTTCACAAGAAATTTTTCATAAAGTTAATAAGAAAAGTTGCGATTGTGTTTAATGTGGCAATAAATAATTAACGAATTTGCGAGTCGTAGAAGTGATTAAAGCATTATCATGGCTTAATAACTTGCTCATTTGTGTTCATTCGTGCGTCGGGCCCACTGAGTTTCTCGCCGGATCTTCTCAGTTGGTCGCGTTTCCGATCCGGGGATAGATTCTGCGAAGCACTGCTCTTGTTAGGGTCAGTGCTAGCAACAATCCGGTTTGAGCATCGTGAGCTCACCTACATGTTAAGGTGAAGCTGAATTAGCCTCTCAAGGCTATCAGCATAGGTAGGAAAAAATATATTCGTGCGTCGATAGCATAGATGGGTAGAAAAGGTCACCAGTTGACAGTGAGTGGTACCATGAAATTATGATATTAAAATGATGGTCTTTTGAAGCGGAATTCATCATGATTGCTTCGCGACAGAGCAAATTTAGACAGCGATATCGATAAATGCCGGTTGTATCATGCTCTGCCATCACCGAATCCTTCACACAGTATAAATTAAATTAAAACATTAAATCTAAAATGTAACGTATAAAAAGTCGGTCGAACAAATTGAAAATCGAGCTATTTTGATA
The DNA here is from genome assembly GCF_030269925.1 of Bombyx mori. NCBI lineage: Eukaryota > Metazoa > Arthropoda > Insecta > Lepidoptera > Bombycidae > Bombyx > Bombyx mori. Next base: position 16,705,849 of record NC_085111.1, read on the forward strand.
CAAGAAACGAGAGGAAAAAAATACAAATTAATTTCTTAAAGAACTTTGAAAAAAGACGATTTATTTTTCGTTTAAAATGTGAATATTTTGTTTCATTCCCAATAACGTTGATCTGATTTGATAAGACGAAAAATTACCGTAAAAATTCTTGATTAAATCACAAAAACATTACTTTTTTTATTGCTTAGATGGGTGAACGAGCTCACAGCCCACCTGGTGTTAAGTGGTTACTGGAGCCCATAGACATCTATAACGTAAATGCGCCACCCACCTTGAGACTTGGAACGTTTGCTTACGTTTGCCGCTAGGGGCGCTGTTCCAACTGCATACAAATTCGAATTAACTTTTACGCTATCGAGAACGTTCAAAAACTCGCACTAAACACACAGACGCCCCAAGCTAAGATTTTTCGTTTAGACCATCAAAATAACAACTTGTAGACCTCAATGGGCATCCTAATTTAATGCAAAGTAAGTGGAAAATTTCCACCGTCAGGAATCCCGAAGGAATTCCTGCAAACGTTGCGAGTAAACGATTTCAAAGGTCAAAAAGACGAGTAGCAGAAAGCCGCGACGGCCCTCCGCCGCCGGCAAACCGCAGTACGTGTCTCGCAAATATTCAGATTGTATGGGCTTTAATTTCACAGGGGTCATTCGTACCCGACGAGAGTGAGGTATGCAGGAAATTGGCTCCGCGCTGAACTGACGATGAAAAATACTTACGTAATTTTGAAGGTGGATATTTTAATGAAACTGTTGCCGGAATGCGTGCTTATACACATATATTAATCTCTATTCACCATCGAAATTGTACTGGTCAAGTAATGAATGAATGAATAAAAATGATTTTTTTTAAGTAACTATACTTGAGACCTTAGAACGTATATCTCAAGGTGGGTGGCGCATTTACGTTGTAGATGTCTATGAGCTCCAGTAACCACTTAACAACAAGTGGGAAGTGAGCTCGTCCACTCATCTAAGCACTAAAAATAAATTCAGAAACAAGTTCACATGTGTACATAGAATAATTGAAATATATAATATTATTTAAAATTACCAAAACAAATATATATTATTATGACTAGCGACCCGCCCTCGCTTCGCTTCGGAAACATAAAATTTTATTATTGATAGCTGAGTCCCGCGATGTTACCCGCGGTTATTGTCGTACCGCGTGTGACGCCGCGGGACGAAGCTAGTCTAAAAAAGTCGCCTAAGTTACTCCTTATATCATCAGCTACCAATCAGTGAAAGTCTTATCAAAATCGGTCCCGCCGTTCCAGAGATTAGCCGGAACAAACAGACAGACAGACAGACAGACAAAAATTGCAAAAAATGTTATTTTGGTGTATGTACCGTATATATATTTATCTGCATGTAGTAAAAAGCGCTTATTTCAATATTACAAACAGACACTCCAATTTTGTTTATATGTATGGATTAAAAATAATTATCAGTTGCAAACATTTAAATATTCCATCCAACTGATACTTATTTACAATCAACCATTATTATTATTATTATTTATTATAGTTCGCAAGTGAAACATGGTACAAATGTCAAGTATGGACAGTCTTAACGGTCTGTTAATGCCTTCAGGATACTGTTAGGGCTGACCCGGCCCCGGCGATTCAGGGATTTTTTTTTTTTTTTTTTTTTTTTTTTATTGCCCTTGTAGGCAGACGAGCATACGGCCCACCTGATGGTGAGTGGTTACCGTCGCCCATGGACTTCAGCAATGCCAGGGGCAGAGCCAAGCCGCTGCCTATCGCTTAATACTCTCCACAAGCCTCTTTTAAAGAAGGGATGTGCACCGTTCCCGCATTGTCGTATAGAAACAATCTATAGTAAATCAAAATAACGGTATTCTTGGACAGCAACGGAAAACAATTATTTGGCCTGTATAAAACCTTTCAATCGACAAATTAACCGATTTTCATGCTGTTCACTTTTACTGGTGGTAGGACCTCTTGTGATTCCGCGCGGGTAGGTACCACCACCCTGCCTATTTCTGCCATGAAGCAGTCATGCGTTTCGGTTTGAAGGGTGGGACAGCCGTTGTAACTATACTGAGACCTTAGAACTTATATCTCAAGGTTGGTGGCGCATTTACGCTGTAGATGTCTATGGGCTCCAGTAACCACTTAACACCAGGCGGGCTGTGAGCTTATCCACCTACCTAAGCAATAAATAAAAAAAAATTAGCACAACCCTAAAAGTTCTTTTTGCAACATTGAATATTAGAATTTATATATCTGCTCCTGTTTAATTCTATTTTTAGAATCACTTACCGTAATTATTGCAGACAAGATGCACTCTGTTAGAGTAATGCCTGCACTCTTTCAGCTCTCTAAGCAAGCCGCCTTCACTCCTCAAGAAAGCGTGGTAGGAGAGCGCCGCCCCCGCCACGTGCACCCTGCCTGCCCGCGCCCCCACCCCGCGGGGGTTGGGGGTCGTGGCTCCCCCTAAGGCTATCGACGAACTTCTATTCACCCATCTATAAAAGATAAAAGTATATAATCTTAGAAGTCGATTAGTCTCCTCCCAGCGATAAGCAATCTATATGAACGCCTCCTTCGTAAACGCCTCTATTTCATTACCGGAAAAAAGTTATTAATCTACGAGCAGTTTGGGTTCCGCGCCAAACACTCGTGCATCCATCAAGTGAACCGCCTCACGGAGCACATCTTAATAGGGCTGAATAGGTGGAAACCCATCCCGATCTCTTCTTCGATATCGCGAAGGCGTTCGACAAAGTCTGGCACAACGGTTTGATCTACAAACTGAACAACATGGGAGTGCCAGACAGACTCGTGCTCATCATACGAGACTTCTTGTCGAACCGTTCGTTTCGATATCGAGTAGATGGAACTCGCTCTCGTCCCCGTCAACTGACTGCCGGAGTCCCGCAAGGCTCCGCGCTCTCCCCGTTATTGTTAAGTTGTATATCAATGATATACCCCGGTCTCCGGAGACCCATCTGGCGTCTTCGCCGATGGGTATCTACTACTGGTGTAGGAAGAAGTCGTTATTGCATCGGCGACTCCAGACCGCAGTAGCCACCATGATACAGTGGTTCCGGAAGTGGCGCATTGACATCAACCCCACGAAAAGCACAGCGGTGCTCTTCAAAGGGAGTCGCCCTCAAATACCACTTCGAGCAGCCCACTCCCAGATAGACCGTAAATACCTTCACCATTCGCCCAATCACTCTATTCGGCCAGCCCACACCGTGAGCCTTGAAGGAAATCCTAAATTGGGGCCGGCCGGATGACCGTGCGTGATTTGTTCCTAGATATTTATATTATTATTTTATGCTAACAATAAAGAAAACTCACGAGTATCCGAGCATGGAGCACAGTTTGAGCGCCGTGGTGTCGTCCAGCGCGCTGATGCAGGCGGGGAACCACGAGTGGTTGGCGGCCCGGTACACTTGCAGCTCCCCCCGCCCCACGTCTCCAGTTGCGTCGCTCAACCTCACTGGATGAGACATTATTTATCAACTTTTGTTTTTCCTATCTAAGCTGACAGCCTTGAGAGGCTATGTCAGCGTTACCGGGTGAGTAGGTGAACTAAGCTTAAGCCAGGAGTGTTGCTAAAACTGGCTCTAGCAAGAGCAGTGCTTCGCAAAATCTACCACCGGATCGGAAAAGCAACCCACTGAGAAGATCCGGCGAGAAACTCAGTGGGCTGTGTCTATGGGTTAATTTACTCGTCGAGCCCTTCGTCGCAAGCGACGGGTTCGACAAGGACGGTGACCGGTGCTTGAGATACCTAAAAACACCGTTAATGGATCGTGAGGATCCGTAACGACGTGCTTAGGGCGACGTAGACTGTTTACCATTCGGTCCACAGGACGGGGTAGTTATATCTATCAACAACAACTGGAAAATAGTTTGGAAAACGTTTCATTGAATATCACATCACTCAATATAATTAAAGGACTGAACCTTTGACCTCTCTGCAAACTAAATCTTTTTGGCCAACTTTATTCTGTTTTTATATTAATTAGTGTCTAATTAAGTTTCTAAAATAAACACTTATAATTACGTATTGGACATTAGTTTAAACCAAAACAATGTTGTACACGACCCGGTCTGTATGGCTGTTTCCGAGTCGTGTAATAATATTTTCTGCTGTCTGTTTGTGCGCTGGTAGAAGACGGCTGTTTCTTTCGATGGGTATCGGCTTCTGTAGCGAGGTTTCACAGGTAATTGTCCGATTCACTGGTGGTAACTGTACTATCGGAGAACTGCTGGTAACTGTTTCTGTCTTGCTAATGTTTCTGTGTCGGAGAGCTTCTGAGAACTGTTTCTGTCTTGATGATCTGCTGAGAACTGTCTTTGCCTGTAAATGGCCATCCTTTTATATTTATTTCAGCACCCCATCTCGCGACGTGCTATCGACGCGCCACTTTTAGAGGGTCCCTTGATCTGTATGTTACCGTAGTGAAAGCGCTCCACAAATCGTTCCTATTGGTCTATTTACATTCTCTGATCTGATACACTAACATATTGACTATAAAATAACTTAAGATTATACATTTATTACGTAATCACTTATTAACGGTTAAATTAAATCTATTTGTTTCTTAAACTATAAAAAACCCTATTTCGTCCTGCACATTACTCCCGCCGTGCGAGTCAGTCGCATTCTTCTCGGTGCAGGATGGTCTTCTTCGATGGGCAGGATCACTAGTTTTCGTACTGGTCTCCGTAGAACTCCCCCTTTGGTTCTGATATCTACGGTGCGCACCACGTTGTCGGGTCCTGGATACGTCGCGATCACTTTTCCTCGCACCCATGTGTTTCGTGGCAAGTTTTTGTCCACAAGCTGGACTAAATCTCCGTTTTTCACGGGGATGCCTCGGCCATGAGGCTCCCGCCGGTGCTGCAGCTCGGGGAGATACTCTCTAACCCACCTCGTCCAGAGCAGGTCAGCGAGTCGTTGTGCCGCTCTCCAACTGTTTCGCGTCAATGTGTCTCTTTCATCAAATGTCCCTGGTGTTGGTACTCGCCCTGGCCCGCCTAGTAGTAAGTGGTTCGGGGTTAGGGCTTCGGGGTCGTCCACGCTGACCGAAACGTGAGTCAAAGGCCGACTGTTTACCGTATATTCTATTTCAGCTAATAACGTCGAGAGCACTTCCTCCGTCGGACTTCGCTCATGGAGTGTTGCCGTTAACGCGACCTTTACCGAGCGCACCATCCTTTCCCAGGCACCTCCCATGAACGGTGCTCCGGGTGGGATGAATCTCCAGGAGATCGTTCTGTTCGCTGCTTCCTTTGCGGTTGCACCGTCGATGGCTCGGCGTAGTTCTCTGTCTGCTCCTTTTAAGTTGGTGCCGTTGTCCGACCATATCTGCGTCGGACAACCTCGTCGTGCTATCATTCTTCGGAGCGCCATTACCGCAGAGTGGGTGTTTAGTGATGCGGCTATTTCAAGATGTATGGCTCGTATTGTTAGACAAGTGAATATTGCTACGTATCGCTTTTGGTTGGTTCGTCCGACTGTGACTGTTAGCGGACCGAAGTAATCAACTCCCGTGAAAGTGAATGGTCTTTTGTGATGGGCTAGACGGCACGGTGGTAGATCTCCGGTCCTCGGGTACGACGGTATCTGTGTCTTCATTCTGCATTGTAGGCATTTGTTCACTATGGTGCGAGTCACTGGGTGTATACGCACTATCCAGTATTGCTGACGACACTCGTTAATTGTAGCTTCGACTCCAGCATGATGTAATCTGTGATGAATATATTTTATCCACAACTTAGTTGTGAGGTGGTTTCCGTCCAGGATCACCGGGCTCTTTATTTCTGTTGGTATTCGTTCTGCTGCTTCGATACGGCTTCGTATTCGTAGGTATCCGTTCTCATATACAATACTGAGTTTGTGGAGGCGGCCATTCTGGCTCACGCCTCCTCGTTGTTGGATGTCCTTGATTTCTTGAGCGAAGCTTTCTTCTTGTGTCGCGCGCATAAGCAGTTCCTCGGCCGTTTTCAATGTTTCAGCTGAGATCGGATGGTATTTTCTATCTTCCGTTTTGGTTTTAAAGGGTTTCGGCGAAACCATTGTTCGTTGTTTACGTTCGGCCCACGCGGGGTCTGCTTCTTTGTTTCTTTTGTTTTTTCTATGGTGTACCTGTTCTGTTCTGCGCCTACAAAGTTGTATAAACTGTAGGACTCTGGCTGTGGTGTATCGGAGTCTTTCCCAATTCGAGAACCGGGATACGTCTGGTAAACCTTCAGTTAGTCTGTTTTTAAGGTTGACGGCGATCGTGTGATGTATCTTTTCTTCGCCTGTCGGTTCTATTGTTGCTGTTGCTGATTCCGTAGGCCAGGATTCTTCTTGCTGGTGTAGGAATTCCGGTCCTCTGAACCATCTGTGTTCGTTGTCGAACGATATTGGCACGTCTCTAGTTGCGTCGTCGGCCACGTTATGCTTCGTGGGTACCCATCGCCACTCGTTTACTGTTGAACTATCTTCTATAGCAGCCAGGCGGTGGGCGACGTATGCTTTGTACGAGCGTGATCCCGTTCTTATCCATGTTAATACTGTCTTACTGTCAGTCCAGAAGGTCTTCGAATCCGGCTTTCTGTCGTGTTCCGCTATTACAGCTTCAGCGAGGCGTGTTCCGAGAGCGGCGGCTTGTAGTTCCAGTCTCGGTATAGAAGTGAGTTTCAGGGGCGCTACCTTTGCTTTGCTCATAATCAGTGACACGTCGATTCTATTATTCGGACTTATCGTTCGCCAGTATAGTGCTGCAGCGTAGGCGGATTCACTTGCGTCGGTGAAGACGTGTAGCTGTAATGTGGTCGTGTCGCTGTAGTTTAAGTAACATCTTGGGATGGCTATATTGTGCAGGTTTCTCAGCTGCTTCACCCAGGCCTGCCAGTGTGTCGACAGGTCGTTATCTATTTCATCGTCCCATGATGTTCCTCGCCGCCACACTTCTTGCAGAAGTTGTTTTGCTCTATTTGTGACTGGGGACACGAAGCCTAGCGGGTCGAATAACGACATTACGACTTTTAGTGCTTCTCTCTTGGTCGGAGTCTTGCCTTCGACGAGCGGTGGAGGTATTCTTGTCAGATTGAGGTCGAAGGTAAGCACGTCCTTTTCTGTTTTCCATATGAGCCCGAGTACTCGTTCAGTTTTTTCTTCAGGCTTGTACAGTTCCACTTGATTTCCATTTTCGTTTTCACCAAGGGTTTCAAGTAGGCTCGGCGAGTTTGACTTCCACTGTTTTAATTCAAAATGAGCTTTTTCGTGTATTCGACGAACGTCTGTTGTTATGCGTACTGCATCTTTTAAAGTTTTAAAGCTGTCCAAGTAGTCGTCTACGTAGTGTTTGTTCTGTATTGCGGCTGCCGCCTCCGGGTGCGTGGCTTCATGTTTCTGGGCGTTCAAGTTCTTTACATATATTGCTGTGGAAGGAGAACTTGACGCACCGAAGATCAACGAGGTCATTCTGTATTCTTCTGGGGGCTTGTCATCTCGGCGATCTTTGCGCCAGAGATAGCGGAGCGCGTCTCTGTCTTCATGTCTCAATTTCACTTGCATGAACATCTCCTTGATGTCTGCTGTTACTGCTATATTATGCTGTCTAAATCGCATTATCACTCCTGGTAGTGATTGGAGTAGGTCCGGTCCCTTAAGCAGCATATCATTTAAAGCTACCCCTCTTGTTCTGGCGGCGGCGTCGTGGACGACTCGGAGTTTTTCCGGCTTCAGGGGGTTCACGACGGCGAAGTGAGGTAGATACCACGTTCTGTTCTCTGTTTTTGTTTTTGGAGCGGGCTCGGCGTAGCCTTTCGCGACGAGTGCTTCCATCTGTTCTGTGTATTTCTGTTTCAGTTCCGGATTACGATCGAGTTTGTTTTCTATATTTATCAGTCGCTTTAACGAGTTATTGTAGTTGTCTGGTAGACTGACATTATCTGTTTTCCAGAGCAGAGCAGTTTCGTATCTTCCATCTGTTGTGTGGACTGTATTGCTGTTGAGGATGCGAAGCGCCTGTTCCTCTGGGTCTGTTTTTGGTCTTCTTGGTGTGATGCATAGCGCATCCATAGCGAAATACTGTTTTACCAGATTTTCTATTTTATCATCTTCCTGGGTTTCCCTAGCATGATTTATATAGTTTAAATGGTGGCCTAGGGTACGAGTGCGACCTCCGTGCAGTACCCAGCCTAGAGGTGTCAGTGACGCTATTGGCTGATTCCTGTTGCCTCGTCTAACTTTCGAAGCTAGTAACATGTGCCAGTTGTCTTGGCCAATCAGGATTCCAGGTTTCGCGTTCTCGTACGTGATGATGTCACTGATGTCTCGTAGGTGCGAATACTCATCTATCTGTTCCTTTGGTATTTTTTGTGCTGTTACTTGTAGATCGTTAACTGTTCTCGCTTGTATTATTTCTTTTCGACTGTTGAGGCCTCTGAGCGTGAGGTTGACTCTTCTTGACCTTGTTTCCGTTGATTTTATGTTGTTAATCGCCTGTATGTGTAACGGATCGATTGGTCCTGTTATTCCAGTCTTCTTGCAGATGATTTCGTCTATCAGTGTTACCGTTGATCCATCGTCGAGCAGCGCGTATGTATCAACCGTGCCTATCGGTCCTTGTACTTGGACTGGGATTATTTTCAAATAGGACTGTTTCTGTTTTCCGGTCCAAGCGGAATTAATGTTCTCTGTTGTTTCCTTGTCACTGTTGTCTGTTTTTTCAATTTTTCTGTCGAAGTGTAGCATCTTGTTGTGAGTATATTTGCAATCATTGATGCCACAAGTCTTCGGTCTACAGTTGTGGGTTTTATTTCTATACTTGAGACATCGGAAACACAGGTGTTTATTCTTAGCGATGTCCCATCTTGTGTTTGAGTCTGCCTTCTTGAATATGTAGCAGTCTGTTGTGGTGTGTTCAGTGTTGCTACATACCGGACATTTAGCTCGTGATGGCTTCTCACTGACTATGTGCACGTTCTGTGTGCGTCTGTTGTGTTGTGCGGGCTGCGAGTAGTGCCCCGCCTGTTCGGGCTGTGCATAAGGGCTGCATAGTTCGGCTTCTCTTTTCATGAATTTTTCAAATTTAATCAGATCCGGATCCTCCTTCGGTTGTACCGCGGTGAAGTCGTAGTATCGGTAACGTAGTGTCGGTGTGAGTTTTTCTAATATTGTTTTGGTAGTTTCCGGATTATATAAGTAATGTGTGCACTTTAATGCACGAAGCGTAGCTACGGCGTTGGTCACCTTACTGGAGAATATACATATGTCTCTTGGTGTTTCTGTTAGTCGTGGCAGAGCTCGTAGCGTGTCTAACTCCGTTATGGCTATTGTTTCCGGTCTTCCGAATCGCGCTTCTAGACTTCTTATGACGTCGGACGGATCAGCGTTCGTTATAAGTAATCCGTCAACGGCTTCCTTTGCCCTTCCTTTCAGGTTCCTTCTGAGTCTGTTTATATTTTCTGTTTTTGTAAATGAATTCATCGTCTCGTGATAGGCTGCACGAAAGGATAGCCAGTCTTGGTGATTTCCATTAAAGAATGGCAATTCTGTGTATCTTGGTTCGCGGGCGGCTTTGACGGCGAGTGTTATTGCTGCGGTTAGATCTGAGAAGTCTTGTTTGTCGCAGGTTCCCGCCGGTTTTTCATTATGCTGGTCGTCATTTTCTGTTTTTGTGGGTTGGGTTTCCAGCCACGTGCCCACTCTTTCATCGAGTTCTGACTTACTGTATTCTGATTCGCTGTTTTCGTCATCAGATCCAGCTTCGAGCGTGGCCAGTCGGGCGGCTGCCAATTCCACTTGTAGGCGGGCGAGCTCTTCTCTAGCTTTGGCTATCTTCTGTTCTTTTCTGTTTCGCGACCGGTCAGTTTTGACTGTACCGGCGCGCTGTTTTGTTGGCACGTCATTCTGTTTGACTATATACTGTTTGACGGCCTCTGTTTTTGAGTTCCCAGGTTTCTCTGCGACTTTCGTCGTGGCTTCTGTGTTGGCTGTTGCGCACGATGATTCTGTTGTGGGGGCTACCAGACTCATGACGGTATTCGCGGTTGTTTCTGTCCACACGCTCTGTGTTGTAGCTGTGGTTTCTGAGGGCGGCGACTGTTCAGTTTCGATCCGTCCTCTTCCTGTTGACCGCGTTATCGGCATTGTTCCAATTTCCTTTTTTCAAAGTGAATCTTCTACCCGGCTCGAAAGAACAATGAAATGTGTCCTCTATCCTGCTCGAATGGACCATGAAATGTGTCCTCTATCCGGCTCGAATGGACCATGAAATGTACACGACCCGGTCTGTATGGCTGTTTCCGAGTCGTGTAATAATATTTTCTGCTGTCTGTTTGTGCGCTGGTAGAAGACGGCTGTTTCTTTCGATGGGTATCGGCTTCTGTAGCGAGGTTTCACAGGTAATTGTCCGATTCACTGGTGGTAACTGTACTATCGGAGAACTGCTGGTAACTGTTTCTGTCTTGCTAATGTTTCTGTGTCGGAGAGCTTCTGAGAACTGTTTCTGTCTTGATGATCTGCTGAGAACTGTCTTTGCCTGTAAATGGCCATCCTTTTATATTTATTTCAGCACCCCATCTCGCGACGTGCTATCGACGCGCCACTTTTAGAGGGTCCCTTGATCTGTATGTTACCGTAGTGAAAGCGCTCCACAAATCGTTCCTATTGGTCTATTTACATTCTCTGATCTGATACACTAACATATTGACTATAAAATAACTTAAGATTATACATTTATTACGTAATCACTTATTAACGGTTAAATTAAATCTATTTGTTTCTTAAACTATAAAAAACCCTATTTCGTCCTGCACAAATGTTATTGTTTTGTTTCTATCGCTCAAGAGTAGCGCTCTTATCTGGGAAGCATTTTGTAGGTAGTGGCTTGGCTCTGCCCCTGACATTGCTGAGGTCCGTGGGCAACGGTAACCACTCACCATCAGGTGGGCCCTATGCTCGTCTGCTTACAAGAGCAATAAAGAAAATTTCTAACTTCTACGTTTACGGAAGTCTAGGAAAAACCGTTAGATACCAAATCCCTTTTTAGCTTAGAGTGGTAATATGGGATCAATTCCAAATTTTCCAAAACCGAACAAGAACCTAACGTAACTTAATAGACTATGAGTCGGATTCCGGATATTTAAAATTTTATTTAAATTGCAAAATATTCCGAATACTTTAGCGTTAGATTTGAAATAATTAGTTACTTAACACTATCTATTAATATTACAGTACAATCGATTGAATGAGCAATTCTCGCGTGCTTCCGTGATGATTTCTCAAACGGAACGAATGAAGTCAAGTAGAATCAATGTGATTTCGAGATTACTAAATTAATTATAATTATCTAATAGAGCCGTTGTTGTGCAAAATACACCTCACTTGTCACCTTCTCATATATGTATCTATAGTTTATTGACCTGACAATAATATTATAATCTAACAGAAAATTAGGCCTTTAATAGAATGAACATTCAATCAAAACGTTTAGAAAAGTTTTATTTATTTATTGCTTAGTTGGTTGTACAACGGCCCACCCGGTGTTAAGTGGTTACCGGAGCCCATAGACATCTAAAACGTAAATGCCGCTACGCACTTTGAGGTATGAGTTCTAAGGTCTCAGTTTCTACAGTACTTTAAATTCTTGTTAGATACGAGGGATACGCGAGTGAAACACTTGCTTGCTAGTAACACACTGGCCTATATTCGTTGGATAAAGCCGTGTATGCTTAGGCACATGCACGATACACGGCTCTAAATGTCTATAAGAGAATCGTTGTTTTTTCCTACCTATTCTAGTAACCTCGAGAGGCTATTTTAGATTCACCGAATTAGTAGGTGAGTTCATGGAGTTCAAACTTGATGACGTTGCTAGCACTAATCCTAGCAAGAACAGAATCTATCACCGGATCGGAAACGCGACCCACTGAGAAGATCCAAGAGAAGTCGTCGTGGCATAAAGGATAAGACGTCCGTGCATTCGTATCTAGCGATGCACCGGTGTTCGAATCCCGCAGGCGGGTACTAATTTTTCTAATGAAATACGTACTCAACAAACGTTTACCATTGACTTCTACGGTGAAGGAATAACATCGTGTAATAAAAATTAAACCCGCAAAATTATAATTTGCGTAATTACTGATGGTAGGACCTCTTGTGAGTCCGCGCGGGTAGGTACCACCACCCCGCGTATTTCTGTCGTGAAGCAGTAATACGTTTCGGCTTGAAGGGTGGGGCAACCGTTGCATTTACGTTACATTACATTTATGTTACTTTACATTACACATGTCCCGATCCACTAACGGTGCTTTTAGGTACCTCAAGCACCGGTCATCATTCTCTCAAACCCGTCGCTTGCGACGAAGGGCTCGACGAGTAAATTAACCCACAGACACAGCCCACTGAGTTTCTCGCCGGATCTTCTCAGTGAGTCGCGTTTCCGATCCGGTGGTAGATTCTGCGAAGCACGGCTCTTGCTAGGGTTCGTGTTAGCAACGTCGTCAGATTTGAGCCACGCGAGCTCACCTACTAGTTAAGGTTACGCTGATATAGCCTCTCATCTTAGGTAGGAAAAAAAAATTACGTTACAAAAAAAAGTCTAAAAGAGTATCGTAGCTTACGGCAGTTCCTCTCGTCCTGTCCCCAGGGGCAGTCCACCTTCCCGTCGCACATGTGCGCCTGCGAGATGCAGCGCTGGTTCCCGCAGTGCACGTCGCCGCTGCGCTTGCACACGCGGCAGTTGAGCTCGTCGGAGCGGTCGGCGCAGTCCACGTGCCCGTCGCAGCGCCAGTCGTGCGGGATGCAGCGCTTCACGTCGCATTGGAAGCCGGACACGCACACTGGACCGCAACCGGTATGTAAGCGTTTTGTTAATACGCTTTTATTAGCTTCAGACGTATGTATGTATGTAACGGAATCTTTGAACATGATTTTGAGCCCCTTCAAAACATCGGATTAACTCGAAATTTGGTATACTTATTAAGGACCGATGATAATTCAACATTCAAATAAAAAAAGGAAAAAAATATATTGAAAAAATTTAAATCCAACTAAAAAATAGAAAATATATTTTTATAAATTTGAATTAAAAATAGTGTAAGAAAAATGATTTTATTGTAAAAAAAAAGCGTAATTAATTAATATATTAAAAATTTTTTTTCTATTTTTTAGTTGAATTTTCTATAAAAACGTGTTTTGTTATTTTTTTTAAATTATTATTATTATATTTTGTGGCGGTAGCCACCATAGAACACAAGATATTTGACAGATGCCTGAATCTAGCTTTCTCAATTAACTCTGCCATTGGCGGTCCCAAGCCCGGATGAGATAAGAGGAGGGTTGGCGTCGGTATGCTACCTACCCGGCCGTAAAAATATAACACCGAGCAACGGGCGGCGATCAACTAACCCGAACTAGGGCTTCAGTGGCCCAGAGGAACTAAATCGCCTCTGAAATTCTGCTGTGGAAGGACGCGGAAACCGACCACTAGCAATTATCCTAAGAAAGCCTTTACGTATGCATTCCGTAAAGGAACGATCCTCAGCACTGAGGAACACGACGCACGGAAGGGGAATCTCGCTTACGACATTTTCACACAGATAAGCTTGTATACTTATATATTATATACAAGTTCCGAACAATAACATTCGGACCGTCGGTCTACCGAGATATATCACCCGCTCGGTGGAAGATCATCCCTTTATTGTATACCTACAATTTCATTATTCCACTTTTGAGAATTTGCTAAGAAATCTATATATTAATAAGTGAAGCAAAAACTTTGTACCCCCTTTTTACGAGAATTGCGCGGACGGAGGATAATGAAATTTCTCCCTATAGAGAATGTAGAGAGAGAGTGCAGAATTTCTTTTATTTATTTATTATGCATAAATATATTAAATCACAAAGAAAAACATTACACACCCTACCGTGTATTTGACACATATACGCATTTATACTCTTTTGTTTATTGTCAAACTTTTGTTATTTTCTAAAGTCTGCGGTTAAATTGAGAATAGATTAATATTGTTTGTCTTTAATATTATTTGTCGATAGTGTAGTCTGTACGAAATTTGTGATTGTAGAAGTATAATAATAGTCTTTGACAATAAAACCATAATAATGTTCAAACTCTATTATTAATTATAGTCGAATTTCGACTACTGCGGGACCACTAGTATGACATTTCTAGACTAGTATAACATTTCTGAAATATGCCTAAGTGAAGTTTTTAGTATTCTGTAGACTATATTATCAATGCTTTGCGACAAAGATAGCCAAAGTGATATTACGGGTTTAGACCACACCTTGTTATTAGTAACAGGACCAGCAGTATAATTCACTAATAAACTTTACAGTAATAAGCCCATATTGTGTTACCTGGCTTAGCAGCACGGAATCTAGCCTCCTTGACCTCTCTGTTCCCAAGGCAGACATCAGTGTCGGTCGACTCCGGGAATATCTCGCACTGGAGGTAGTCAGGCATCGAAAGCCCGAATACTTCAAGGAAGAATCCGCAGCGTCGCATCGTTTCTGATTTATCAAATATTATAATTATTTCTACAATATCAGTGCGTGTGCTGGTATAAAAAATTAAAACTAAAATCTGCTACTGCAACTCCCTATAAGATCGTCTACAAAAAATATTTTAAGCTTTTCCAACGTGGAACGTTTTCTAATAGGAAACCGCTATTTTGTTGTAATTATTAGCGAGCACAAAGTCTGTCTGATGTTATGTGGTTACCAGTGTCAATGAACCACTGCTAACACCCACTAGGTACCTGTTGAGAAAAACTTAACGGAATCGATTTAGATAAAAGCCACTAAGAAGCGCCGTAAATATTTCAAGGTAAGAATAAAAATAATATGAATAGAGTATTTTTATAGTAAAGCCAGTTTATCGAATAAAATACTCAGCACAAATACATCTCAGCACGGTTTAAAATATGCAGATGCATGCATTTTCGACATTATACGGTTCATTTTCAACAGCAATTTGATGGGCAGCTGCCCATTTTACACTAAGTTGGTGTATTGCTAAAGTGGCACAAACTCACTGCCCAGTGGTAGCTGCCACATTAACCGTGCCGCCACTTAACCTTGGACATATGGTCGAAGTGACAACTGTAATGTGATAACGAAAGTTCTCGATCGAGTGAACACATCGCCGTAGAAATATGCAGGAAAGGATAGTATAAGCCCACAAATCGTACGAATCCAAAAAAAAACGAAAATAAACCGCCAATACCAAACTTATTTCAGCTCACCTTGACATAAGCTTCTACAAGGCCGCACCATGTGTCCAAGCGGACCGCACTTAGGTACAAAGAGCGAACACAGAAACAGAGCTGTCAACTCGTAACAACGCACGTCGACTACCGCATCATAGATCTCCAGATCCTGAAAGAAAAAAATACCATATAATTCTGCTTATACAATGGTGCTTATTAACTACTAATGCTGGTTATTAACCAGAGATGAGGTACGAGCTTGGTGACCACAGCGGTTCCTTAGGTCGTCCCCAATACCAGATTCCTTTCATTAGTCATCTTCTCTTTCTCCCTCATGTTTACTCTTCTAATGTAACTCAAAGCTAAAGCGGCAGGTAAGAAAGTAAGTCAAACGTATTTTAAGTGTAGTGATCAGTATGTAGTTTAAATGCTAACATTTAGTCTGAATTTATGCAAAAATTATGGCATATTCATAATTTTTTTATTGCCCTGGTAGGCAGAAGCGCATACGGCCTAACTGACGGTGAGTGGTCGCCGATGGACTTCAGCAATGCCAGGGCCAGAGTCAAACCGCTGCCTACCGTGAAAATGAGAGCTTAAGAATTCCTACATTCGTATTTTGATAACTGAGACAGCAGGCTGTGTTCCCGCAACAGTCTTCCCGATTTCTGCTGCAAAAATACCATATATTACGATTTACAATATATTAGGGCTGCAATTAATATTTCCCTTTAAAGGCTAACCCGTAAGGCTGTGTTCACGTTTTGGGCACTGATAAATGGCGAGCAAAGGTTGGCAACGATCATTAATGACGCAATAAGTTTAGATGAAAAAACACAAAAAAACTGCCAAATTTCTATTAAATGAAATATATTGTAAATTTAGTTAAATTAAGCTACAATAATAACAGTGAATGTTAAATTAGCTCCGCAACGGGTGGCAAAAAGAGTCATTTACAAAAAAATCAACGAAACAAATTCTTCCAACTTTACTGACGTTCTTAAGTGCCAATTAACTTTAAACTGCCTCGCTGCCTTACTTATGAAGTGGCTGTTTGTACTAGGCCTTCAGCCACTTACAGGCTTACTGTTTTGTATAATAGTCAAAACAGATCTGGCAGTGCATGGAAGATAAACAATATCTATGCTGGTAATTTCGAGGGGCTATGCCAGCTTAACCGACCAAGTAGGTGAACTCACGGGGCTTTAACCTGGTGAATTGCTAACAATAGCCCTAGCAAGAGCAGTGCTTCGCAGAATCTACCACTGGATCGGAAACGCGACTTACTGGGAAGATCCGGCGAGAAACTCTGTGGGCCGAATGAAAAAAATCACAACAGGCACTTTACAAAACCTAATTAACAATAATACTGGCCGGTACAAAACGTCAGGTGAGATGACATAAGCGTCATACGATGTGGAGCGTTTAGTCGTATGCAAGTACTTGCCTACTCGCTACACTTTTAATACTCCCATGAATAGCCACACAATAATTCAAAGTTTCTCAAAACGCAAATGTACATTTGGGCTCCGCGAGACTTCGCAAACTGCCCAAACTTCGTCGTCCGATTTCACGTCGACTTGAAACGATAGTTAAATTAAGTTTGGTCATTCAACATATGGTCATTGCATTTCCTTGTCTACTAATCTGTTTGAGTAATGGTAGGAAGCGCTGAAGCCGTTCAATGTTAGTAGAAGTTTAGTTTACTGAACAATTCGGAGGCTGTGAATGGAATTGACTCTTAATGAATTTACGTATGATCGAAGTCTCAAATGCTGTGTAAAGGCTTAATTATCAAATAGTATCATTGTATATCATTGTAAAAACATGGGAGTATGAAACGCTTCACGCAGCAATAGAAATGCGGCTCTACCGTGATGTCTTAGTGAAGCAGACCAACTTTCATCAACTGACCTGCTATTTTGTACCATGAACAAAGTAAAAAACCTAGCCAGCGAGCGACCACGTTACCCAAGCCAGTGAGAGGTCACGTGACTACATTTCGGCATGATGTTATGATGTCATGATGATGTTCGGCTCTAAGCATACTATAAAGTTATCTTCGACATTAGAAAGGTCACTCACTGACCGGCCATGGTGGCATATTGCGGCAGAAAAAAGGGGGCTTATGTTATATATTGTACCATCAGTAAATGCCAGTTGCAGTATGCTGATATGATACTCGAAAAACGCTGTTGCCCATTCTCCAATGATTCACATTGAAGGTTCTTACTAGAGCTATGGGAAGGACGCGGTGGTCATATTGTTGATTAATTAGTTTGTGGTCGTAGCCACACTGCGAGATATGAATATCGGAATATTCGCATCGTTTGATACAGATGCACCGGGTGTCTCACACTTGCACCATACGAGCTCACAAAAACTGATTCGATTTTAAATAATCATTTCAATAACCCAATATTTCGGCGCAAGTTAGCACGCACCTACGTGCTTTGTTCTACCAAGGCTCACCGTGATTTCTAGCTTACTGTATTTAATGTCGGCACCCCGTCGCTTCTATTGTACGCTTGACAATGATTGATAGTGGTCGCGCAGAGCTTACGCCTAATGTTTATTGATGTTGTCAATAGAAAGCGCCGATTAAACCGTTTCGGCCTGTAACTTTTGTTAATGACCCTACGTTTCAAAGGTAATCAAGTATTTAGCTTTTTTTATTGCTTTGATGGGTGGAAGAGCTCACGACCAACGTACTGTGATTACCGGAGTCCATAGACATCTACAACGTTAATACCGCCTCCCACTATGAGAAATGAGTTCTAAGGTCTCAATTTTTACAGTGCTAACGGCTGCCCCACACTTCAAAACGAATTCCTGCTTCACGGCAGATATAGTCAGGGTGGTGGCATCTACCTGTGCGAACTCACGACACACACTTACCACCAGTAAAACTTCTTTAGGTATTTTTGAGCTGTTATCAAACCATGTCTGCAAGCTATCGCTTTCTTAAAAAGGCCTGTTCGAATAGCTGTGGAGCGTATTGTAGGCAATATAATAATATATTGACGTAACACAGACATATAACCAATGAGGTAGATCGACGAACTGGTCTGTATTGGTATCACTTCGCAAAGGTTTACTTCCCAATAAAACTTAAAATATTCCAGCATCAATTCTAATCTTTGAAAATATTTAGCTATGCGGGAATCCATCAATAATGATATTAATTACTTTATGACGAAATACGAGGCGTGATCGAGCATTCAGCTTGGGGATTACTCCCGTCCGCGTCCCTCTGTCGGAATATAAATTAATTGATTTGGAAGTCTTTTGATCTGTACATTTTCAAGTCACTTGTGTTGTTGCGTCTATGACATTATTAGATACGAGTGCTCAACGAGGCATCGGTGAACATTTTTTTACGACAAGAGGTAAACCAGGCTTGATATTATGTTTTAATGGTTGCACAGACCCATAGACATCTCAATGCATGGAACTGCACCTCAATGCATAAATCTGTTAAAGGTTTTTTAACGAGCCTCTCAAAATCGACTGCTAAAGATTCAAGGCGGACGAAGCAAGTAAAATAAGTGTAATACCTCACGTATATGACTTATTTTTATTATTCATAGTCAGTGGTTATGAAATTTCATGACACTTTAAAGCACTCGCTGTTTTAATCCCAATCAAAAACGTTCAACGGGCATGGGTTTCTACTGCCACCTTTTTTGAGCTGGAACTGAACCTCCTTCGAGGTTCCGACGCCTAGGGATGGGCCAAGGACTGTGTGACAAGGATGTGGGGCACGGCTGCCCAAGTTGATAAAAGCCCACCCACTTAACGACTCTCTGCAATCTCAGCCAACGCCCGATCTCCGCCCGAGATAGAACCCAGGCAATATAGAGAGATTCCGCTCTAAGTACTACCACCCAGCCTATTTTTGCCACGAAGCAGTATTGAAACCATTCCACTGCAATTGTCGCCACATGTGTTCGCCGATTGTCGTAAATTTATGGTATTATGAGACATGTCTTAGAAAAGCGAAAAATTGTTGGACTAAGTTCTCTAAGCCGAAGCTTTTTATAAAAGCACTCTTCAAAATGAACGACTACTTCGCAGCAGAAACGGTCTTGCAGGCCAACGTTAATGCTAGGGTGTGTAATTTATAAATTTCGCGCGATTTATTTTACACGACGTTTTTCCTTGACGGTGGGAAATGAAATTTACTCTTTCACTCGCATAGTCACATACCACTCAATACGTGTAAACTTCTAATCGGGCACGTAATCTTCAAATTTTCTTCAAAGAACTTATTAATATAAAACGTATTCACCACTAAGCTTCTTGTTTTTTTTTTAAAAACTAGAATCTTAGTGGAGTATACATTTTTTTTACATTACAATTGGGTAGATATATTAGTTTTCGGAATTGCCTTCAATCATTACCTAGGCTTTTTTTTACGGCCCACTTGACATTAAATTGTTACCGGACCCCTTATTCGTCGATAACGTAAATGCTGCCCCCTTGAGAGATGTCATCGAGTCCTCGCGTTCCCTTACGGGGGCGCGGTCCAGAACTCGTGGAAGGGATCCCGGAGGGATCTCTGCCCGGCCGTAACCTCCCTGCCTGACAAAGCAGGGATGATGTGAGACGTACCTTTAAATCTCGGTTTTATAGTTAATGCTTCACGGTAGAAGTAGAATATTGGTACCTACCAGAGCAGACTAAGAAGACGCCCTACCACTGGTAAATTTTGACCTTATCGGACTTGCCCAAATAAGCCGATACAAACAAATATCATATGGAAATACCTGTTGTGCGTCCCTCTGCCCGAAATGCCCGATGTAATTAGGGAATACGGTGAAGTTGTAAGATATCCGGTGCTGGTGGCAGAAGCTCACGATGACCGGCAGACACACTCCGGGGGCTGGGTTCTTGTCGGCGGGAGCGTCCGTGGGTGCTGGCCACGTTACTACAGTGGAACGGTTCACAGCTTGCGAGACATACTGCGAGAAAAGAAATTCAGAATCCAATATAATATATCCTGTAAATTACCTGTGATTCAAAAGGTATTTTCTGCATGGAAACAAAAGAAATTACCTTACTCTTCAAATAGTTACGGGGGATGATTTTTTTTATTGCTTAGTTGAGTGGACGAGCTCACAGCCCACCTGGTGTTAAGTGGTTACTGGACTCCATAGACATCCACAACGTTAATGCGCCACCCACCTTGAGATATATGTTCTAAGGTCTCAAGTATAGTTACAACGGCTGCCCCACCCTTAAAACCGAAACGCATTACTGCTTCACGGCAGAAATAGGCAGGGCGATGGTACACACCCGCGTGGACTTACAAGAGGTCCTACCACCAGTAAAAAGAAAAACAGCCAATACTTAATACAGGTAGATTGTACTTTAGTTCTTAAAATATTTACTTTGATTATGATGTGATATCTCTGTATACAGCTAAACGAACATCCCAGTATCCCTCTTTTCATTAGAATGCTATTTTTCATTCATAGTTTAAATGCGATCGTTATTTTAAAGCAAAGGATTAAAGAAGATAGGAAATGCGCCAACAAATCCGAAACGACATTGTATTTGGCGTCTGAAGGCTTAGATCTTGCATGCCCTGCAACTGTCGATAACAGTATTGTGACGGGATTATGCGCTTTCAAAGTAAATTTTACAGTAAGTTGTGGAGCTAAAACATTGTTCGAATTTCAAATTGTTCTTATTAAAAGTTTGTCTTAAAGCGTACTAGTTTTCTTTTATAAGAATTAGAAACTTTGGACTCGTTGGGTGATTATTTCGTTTATGCTTCAATAACTCCACACTTAATTCAATTTGTAATGAAGAAACAACTAAGGTCGATATATTAAATACTTTTATTTATTATTAAAGTAACTCAGGCGGGCATATGGACCACCTGATGTTTCTAACTCAGATAGTACCTTCGGAAAATTAACTTAAACGATCGTTCAATTTGCAGTTTTTGCAAGGAAAAAGAAGAAAAAAAATGAATGCACTTCACACCGTGTCGAGGATTATTCAGGATGAAATTCGTTATTGAATTGTTATGATTGTGTGGACTAAGAAGTCCTGACGCAGTTCATCTCTCGCACCATTAAATTCTAGACATTAAAGATAACGAATACCATTGTGGACCATGGCAGACTTAGTTGCTTTCTTTATTATGTCCTTGCGAATTGACGATCGGCCGAATAATCTCTTGCCTTCCACTTGGCCTTAAACAAATAGTCGCCCGATCGAGGCCTCTTCCCTGGATATGCAACCAAAGAACTTCAAAATCCGTAAATGTTCAACTACACTCTTCGAATCGGTTTTTAATAACCAAGATCGTCGAGGATCGATGCACTGATGCGGAATACCATCCACGGCATCTTCAAGAGGCGTTTCCATCACCACATCTCCAACACATCGATTTTATAATGCTTTTGTAGTTACAGTGATCGAGAAATACCAAGGGAACTTTAACACAGCTGGATGACCATAATTAGGAATACACTGCGGAAAATTATTAGCTCTTAGAAATTAAATGAGGAGAGAGTTATTAGAGGAACCCACGACCCTCGGCATTGAAGATTATCGACGCAAGGATGAGAGAGATGAACACCACTCGGTTGGCACTTGCAATAATAGAATCAAGGTAACGGGATTCGGTCAAATAATATCTTAGACCACACGGTTTGAAGTACCAACCAAACCAAACTCCAAAACAAATCAAAGATACACCCAAAGTGTCAGTGTAGACAAAGATACGACTGGTGCATTAAGGTAAAAATGACGGTCTATCTAAATACGAAGTTAACATTAACTAATCGAAATTAAAGCCAACTAAATAGACAAATTATCTGAATTATATAGAAGCTAAAATGCTATCCAACAAACGGGTCTTTCAATAAAATCATTTGAAAAACAAAACGCTCCTCCTTAGATTCAAACGAACCGCTATTACTTATTTTCAGTGCTCAGTTAATTGGAGTATACTCATAAAGGAACACAATGAGGCAACAACATAATTACTGCCACTCCAACGATGCCTTACAATGCAAGAGTACTTACATTGTGAATGTAATTGTTTTGTTCAACAAGAAAAGAGCTGTTTGTACGAAAGAATTTTGATGGGATAATAAGGTTGCCGATTCACGGTTTCTTTGCGATTCGGACGGCTTTTTGGAAATATTATCTTGTACGTTGCGTTAGAATTAATTTAGTGAGTATAGACATGAAAAATTATGTAATTTGTGGGCAGGAAATGTTCATCTTTCTTATTCCATAGACGCCGGCCACTGATGCTTTCAGAAAGAAAACTTTTAATTATTTTCTGTTAGATAGATACATTCAGCTAACACATTTACTTGAACTGTAATATAGATTGATGGTACAGCATCTTGTAAGCTGACACGGCTAGATATTTAACATCCTGCGTATTTCTACCGTCAAGTAATAATGCGTCCGGTTTGAGCTTAGAATTCATGTATCAAAGTGGCATTCGTAGGAATGCAAATAAAACTTCGACAACATGTTTGAAAGAGTTGGGAAACATTGACGATCTACTGTTTCCTAAATTAGTGTATAAAAAACGACAAAGCGACAAAGCAACGATCTTAACGACATAGATCTTCACGGAGCGAACCATATTGATCGGTAGACGCACAATCCAAACATCGTTATTCGGAATTTGTATAAATTATGTGGGCATCGGAAAATTGGTACGCTTCGAAGTTTTGCAGGATATTTAGATTCGGTAATTTTTCGCTTCAAATATCATAAGAATAGTAAGCTTTAAATATTTTTTAAGGTTTAGTTTAGTTTAGTTTAGTTTAGTGTAGGGTTCGATTTTTGGAACGAAGTTCCTTATCGCGCGTTGTGAAAGGAGGCTAGACGGAAAAAATTCTTACGAAAAGTTGTCACGACACTTTTTAGATCCGTCATTCTGACCAATCAACGTGTAGGCGCTTATCGCGTGACATTGCTCGTATCCGATTGGTCCGCGTAATGAGTACAGTTTCTCGAGATAGCGTTTCAACAATAGTAATTTAGTTCATAGTATTGTTTTTTTCTTCTTCATAATGCCGTAATTTATTATTATAACTTAAAAAAAAAATTACAATTCCTCTACTAATTTATCGAAAGTAACTTCGTTCCATCCGGGTGTCCCTTGACACCTCTGAAGTTTTTTTTTTTTAGTGTAGGGCTTAGTTTAGTTAAGTGTAGGGTTCGAATTAGATTCGCATCTTTATTATGGACTAAACTTACCTGTACTGCGGGATTGGCTCGGAAGTAGGCGAATAGAGCGCCGGTTATGGCTAACAGTGCTACAGCGTTGAGTGCCACTTGCATCAGTCTGAACTTGTGCGGGGAGCCTTCGTTGCTGGCTCCGCGTATGTCCCGCAGCATCTGCACCCGTTCAAAGGAATTCAATCGACTATCGCTGTACAATAATAATTATTAACCACCGAAATAAGAATGGTAATTATAAAATCTGTTTTGAAAACTTTTAAAACTTCTTTTACGATTTTATTTTCCGCTTTTTATTGTCATTTGGACTGACTCGGCGGTGCAGTAGTTAGTCCCTGACGGTTGCGCCGAAGGTCGTGGGTTCGATTCCCACATCGGGCCACCATTATTTAATGAACAGGTTTATTTGCTCTTTGTCTGGGTGTTTATTTTTTAAACGTACCTATATATAAGTATGATCATCATTCTCTGGTACCCATAACACAGTGAATCCTAAATTGAGGCTGGATGACCGTGCGTGACATGTTCCCAGTTATTTAAGTAAAAATAATAATTAAATAAGTAAAGTTTAAATCGTAAAGTCTTTCCGACGTTTCAAATACTTTTTAGTTTTCGTTTTGATTAAGACGTTGTCATATTATGTCGACATTTGAAAATTTTGCTACCTACATTATTCCTTTAACCTCGCAGTTTTCATTATACATATTCGATCGCTTCACATTGTCTGTAATAGCCAACATCTGTGACCGTGACGTCACATCAAAGTACTAATACTGAAACTTACACACTATCTATTGTGCCTTAGTGGGAAATTTTCTGAACCCGCGCTGAACCTGTCCTCACTATCTGTACTGTATAAAATACATATAATCAAACATTGATTCTGATATATTAGAGATACCGGCATTTTTAGGTATAATAATTTATTACAAGTGATTGAGACATCAGCACTGCCTATTTCTGCCGTGAAGCAGTAATGCGTTTCGGTTTGAAGGGTGGGGCAGCCGTTGTAACTATACTGAGATCTTAGAACTTATATCTCAAGGTGGGTGGCGCATTTACGTTGTAGATGTCTATGGGCTTCAGTAACCACTTAACACTTGGTGGGCTGTGAACTCGTCCACTCATCTAAGCAATAAAAAAAAAACGCACCTAATAATTGAATTGATAAAAATTATAAAGTATATTTATTACGTAAACTTATCTTACATCGCATTATCTGCAACATACAAATTTAATGTTATCATCGAAAAATAAGTCACAGAAGTAAGAAACTACAAATGACCCTTTTACAAAACACCAAAGCAATATGGTCGCTCAAAGTTTTTCTCCAGACGTTTCTCTTTTCTCGCAAGATGACCAAGTGTGTTTACTATTTGCTTTGAAAAGTCTACGTTTGAGATGGCAAAACAATCTTGGAGAACACACGAAGCAATCTTGGCTTGTGTAAGCATTATTATCCGCGCTGTTTGTCGGCTGAAATACATGACTTCAAAGTATTTTGTTTTATCTCTGAGATTTTTTGTATCGGAAATATCAACTTAGGCTAATTGGCGAGGCGGAACAGCTAGCTAGTAGCTAACAATCTCGATAATGTTCAATGCGTTTGACGTATTTAATAATAATTTAAATACAATAGATTAGATAGTAATTATACAATTTAATGGGATCGAAACAAGGACGCTCGCAGATCCAATTATGACCAAAATGTAAGTCACGCAATAAGTCATGAAACGGGCTATGTTAGGCATTTCTCTACGGGATAGAGTGCGCAATACCGATATCCGCAGAAGAACTGGTTTGACTGATATAGCCAAAGTGATTGCTCGGAAAAAGTGGAAGTGGGCCGGCCACATATGCCGTCGCACTGACAATCAGTGGGACACAAAAGTACTGGAGTGGAGACCTCGTACTGGACGTTGTAGCGTAAGCAGACAGCCAATGAGGCGTTTCAAAGGTAATCAAGTTTTTAACTTTTGATGCACACAAGAAATTACAATAATTACAGTACATATTAGCTAAATCGTACAAGTAGTACCTAGATCTAATCTGTATTGCAATCTAAATAATATGTGCACTCAGCAAAACCATATTAATGTGCATTGCTTTGATGGATGGACGAACTCACGACCCACGTACGGTTAAGTGATTACTGGAGTCCATAGACATTTACAACGTAAATGTCGCAACCCACCTTGAGACATGAGCTCTAAGGTCTCAATTTTTACAGTACCGCTGCCTAACACTTCAAACCGAAATGTATTATTGCTTCACGGTGGAAATAGTCATGGTATCTACCCATGCGGACTCACAACACGCCGTAGTAAAACTTCTTTTAGTATTTCTGAGCTGTTGCTAAACCGTGTTTGTAAGCAATCGGTTTCTTAGAGAGACATGTTGGAATTGCTGTGCAGTGTATCGTGGGCAATATATTATTGACGTAACGCAGGTAAGTGACCAATGAGGTGGGTCGATGACCTTGTCAAATTGGTTGGTAGGGGCTAGATGCGAAAGGCGAGAGACCGAAGAGAATGGGATGCATTCGAAGAGTCCTACACTCGACATTCGGTGGACACGTGTTGAAGAAGAGATACAACTTAACTGGGACTTTGAAATCATATGAAGATGGCTGACGTTACTCTTGTTGTGATGTATGCACATATATGAACAACAGTAACCACTTATCACTATACTTAATACTTCTTCGGTTTCCGCGAATCGCAAATTTAATTAAAAAAATTTTTACGGTCTAACCTCACGTTTTTTAATGTCACAATTTTCTTTGTGTCTTTTCGAATACTTTACGGTTTTTGTGGTCACGGATGACCGTGATCGGCGTCCGTGAAAACCGTAAAAATAGTTTTAAATATATTGAACACCAATTAATCGGTTAAAATCTATTAAGGCTTTAATGAGCAAGAATGCCACATGACTACGACTGCTCTGCCAAGAGCAACCGATTATGATTATGATGAATCGGTCCGAGAGCTATACACATCTAATGCAAAAATATATTCATCTTCCTCTTGATACATTTTTGTTTTTTTATTTTTTTTTTTATTGCTTAGTTGTGTGGACGAGCTCGCAGCCCACCTGGTGTTAAGTGGTTACTGGAGCCCATAGACATCTACAACGTAAATGCGCCACACACCTTGAGATATAGTTCTAAGGTTTCAGTATAGTCACAACGGCTGCCCCACCCTTCAAACCGAAACGCATTACTGCTTCACGGCAGAAATAGGCGGGGCGGTGGTACCTACCCGTGCGGACTCACAAGAGGTCCTACCACCAGTAATTATAACACTTATATCCTTATATCAACACTTTCTTTTTTTTCAAGAGATTTAATAAATCTGTTTTTCAAGCGAGCGTAACAGAAACACAACTGTTGAACTGTAAATCGCGTTTAAGCCCTGGGAATTTTCTGTATGCATCTCCGATATTGAATTATAGTTTAGAGTACGGCTTTTAAATTTAATTGAAAACGTCGCTTTAAAAGGGAATAGGGTTGCCATTTAATTTTACAAAAAAAAAAACAAAAAACGTATCGCATATGTAAACGGAAAAAATCAGAAAAACAAATTTTGATTTGAATTCCCTAAAAACAAATTTCCGAGTGCTTTTGGAACATGCTAACTATTTTTAGAATTATATTATTTTAGAATAGGCTTTTGAAATAAAACCACGGACAGTGTGTCGTGTTTGACGTATCACGGTGAATATTCGAGATAAACTATTATTACATACTTTATTGATATGCAAATGTATAAGGTACTAAAAATAAAGGCTATGTACCTACTGCGAGTATAAAGAGTGCTTATCATTTCCTAGTCTTTGAAATATTTATGGCCAATTATCATACATAATATGTATTACAGTCAAAATAACAGAGATATATGACATAAGAAACATGCCACAATATTCTTAAAAGCTTTGTTCAAAAAAAAGCGCGCAGGTAGAATCACAGAATAGTGTCACACTTTGGCTTGTGTAGAAAATAAACGACAGCTAAAAACGAAAAACTGAGCATAGTTCAACCGATTGTTCCCTTGTGATTCTATTCATCGGAAAACAATTTAAAGTTCTCCATGTACAATAAGAGCATCCTTTCAATTTGCAGTGCTGGAATTTTAATTAAGAAACTAAAAAAACCAAGTCATTTTTCACTCACCCGATGGTGCAGGGACATGTTGCTTCCATTTTGAAACCTAACTATGGTCTGTAGTGACGCTGGTGTTGACATACTCTTGGTAATTGAAGAGTTACCAGCCTCCTTCTCTTGCTGTTCTTTCAGCAATAGTCCCCTCGCTATCTTTGCGTTCAAACTCTTGTTCACATGCTGGTGGGGTAGCAAGGGAGCTTCCATAGTCTTTGTGGTGTACGACGGTGATGATGTTTGGCTAAATGAGTCCGAAGACACATTCGAGTCTTGTCTAACGCTGATGTTTGACCCCGAGCTTGGCGATCTTTTGATCGACTGGCTGTTTTGAGGAGGAGGTGCTGGTGTAAAGGGCGTATCTGGTATTTTTTGAGGCGGTTTTTTGGTGATTGTTGGCTGAGGATTTTTGTTACAGTCCAAACGTGGCAGCATCGGAACCGTTGCCTTGCGATTCCCGTTGGGGTCGGCCGATGGAGAGGTTGCTGCCGGTCTGGGTGGTGTCGGAGGTGGGATTCGTTTAGGTGGTTGTGGAGAAGACCGTCGTGGTGGAGCCGGAGGGGGGACAGGCAGTGGCGCGGGCGTGACCGGCGCGGTGCGTTGCGGGACGGGCGGTGGTTGCGGTGGAATAACCGGCTGGATCTGCGGCGGTGGCTGGAGCTATAAAACCGTGAAAAAATTTAAGGTTTATTCTGTAAAAAAGGTTTTTTTTTATTGCTTAGATGGGTGGGCGAGCTCACAGCCCACCTGGTGCTAAGCGGTTACCGGAGCCCATAGCCATTTACAACGTAAATGCGCCACCCACCTTGAGATATAAGTTCTAAGGTCTCAGTATAGTTACAACGGCTACCCCACCCTTCAAACCGAAACGCATTACTGCTTCACGGCAGAAATAGGCAGGGCGGTGGCACCTATCTGTGCGGACTGACAAGACGTCTTCCACCAGTAATCAATCGTGAACATTTGTTAAGTACGTATTTCATTAGAAAAATTGGTACCCGCCTGCGGGATTCGAACACCGGTGCATCGCTAGATACAAATGCACCGGACGTCTTATCCTTTAGGCCACCTGTTGGCCAAGAAATTCAATTTATTTTTACCTTTAACCCATAAAGCTAAATCTCAAATTTGAAGCTAGTTTGATGATTAATTTCAAGGCATTATTTAGTTCCTTTTAAAGTTACCTACCTTTGGTATAATTGGACGAGGGGGCGCCAGCCTTGATGGTGGGCAGTATGGTAAGGCATCAGAAGGGCAGTAAACGAAGCCTGTCTGTCGTTGCGGTTGTGCCGGAGCGCAGGCTGCGGTCGAATGACGTCGCGGAGTGCCACTGGAAGGCCGGAGTAGTTCTAGAAGCTTCTCACCGGGTGTCGCTGCTAGACTGCCGGCACGGCCGCAACTATATGACAAAGATAATCTACATATATAAAAATGAATTGCTGTTCGTTAGTCTCGCTAAAACTCGAGAACGGGTGTACCGATTTGACTAATTTTGGTCTTGAATTATTTATGGAGGTCCAGAGAAGGTTTAAAAGGTAGATTTATATGAAAATGCTCGGAATTAAATAAAAATAACAATTTGGTTTTCCCTTTGATGTGTCCCCCGTCGGACGGATTCCTTTTGTTTGTTTTAAGTTTATTTTATACAAAAGTTTAGGTCTTATAATTATTATAGGCACTACGAAGTCTGCCGGGTCAGCTAGTTATTAATACAAAACAAACATGTAAGTGTGAATTGTGATGCTTAAAACTATTAAAAATTGAAGTATAGTTTACTTGTAGGTTGCAGGTTGACAAGTGTAAGGAAATTTCGAAGAGACGGGAAATATGCGGATGATGACTTACAAGATGATCATATGTAGCAAAAATATGTTACGAGGAAACATTTACATACAGAACATAAATGGAACATCGTTGAACACACCTAACATCCTACATCAAAATGTTCACGATCCTTTTAGCGATCGCTAGCATATAAAAAAATTATCTATTTATCAGTAAAGTTGTAAAGCCGCTAAAAATGATGTAACTGAAAACATTTTAACAGAAAAATCTTCAAATTTACTCGGACTAAGTGCCAGATTTACTTTGAAAGACGGAGTAGGCAGAGTTGAAAATATAAGAAGAAACTCGAAGAGGAATACTTAAATAGATACTCTGATAATTAGTTAACAGTAAGAATAGTGAACATTACAATTGTTTGTCCAACAACTGAAATCTATGCACTTATTGATGTACCTTTCACTATAGCTGGATAAAAACTAAATTGGCAAAATTGACTTGAAATTGAAATTAACTTCCACGGTGAAAGAATAACATCGTGTAATTAAAATCAAACCCGCAAAATTATAATTTGCGTAATTACTGGTGGTAGGACCTCTTGTGAGTTCGTGCGGCTAGGTACCACCACTCTGCCAATTTCTGACGTGAAGCAGTAATGCGTTTCGGTTTGAAGGGTGGGGCAGCCGTTGTAACTATACTTGAGACCTTAGAACTTATATCTCAAGGTGGATGGCGCGTTTACCGTTGTAGATGTCTATGGGCTCTAGTAACCACTTAACACCAGGTAGACTGTGAGCTCGTCCACCCAACTAAACAATAACGTATATAACATTAAATAGATAAGGGAGGTAAATTACACTTTCCAAAAAAGCCTCCCGCCCATTAAAGTACTAGCCTCGAAAAGCACTTTGGTTCATCAAAATAAGCGATTCCATTAGCGGGAACAACGCGCAGGTAAGCAAGCGGTCAGACACCAATAATCGCGTCGTGGCCCATTAAGCGTTCCAGTTCATGAATTGAACGAACGCATTTTACACGTGTTGACCGGTCGGGCCATAAAAGGTAGTGTTTTTTTAATGATTGGCGAGATTCAGGATGAGAAGGGAAATTAAGGCACGGGGGGATATGAAGGCACGAAAGCGGGAGATGAAGGCACGGAAGGAGGAGATGAAGGCACGGAGGCTTGGATGGCCCGGGCATGTAGTGCGTATGGAGCAGGATCGGACTGTGAAATGGGTGTACGCGGGTGTATCGGAGGGACGCCGCCCCGTAGGGAGGTCCAAGTACCGCTGGTCTGACGCTGTGGAAGGAAATTTACGTGAGCTCCAAGTGTCGGACTGGTAAGGTGTGGTGCAGCGCCGGGATGAAAGGCCAAGACCCACTTCGGGGTCATAGCGCCAGCTCAGTAGCAGTAGTAGTAGAGATTCAGGATTATATGTCTATTTGCTGGTTACTCTTCATTGGTGCTATCAATCATACTTTCTAGTTTAAGAGGTCAAAAAACTGCTATTTCATGGCCTCAATTGGACTTTAATCTTTCAAGGTAGCCTGCTTTTGATAATGCAGCAGGATGAATTTTAGAAATCAGCTTAGTTAGAGGACGTATTCGGCTGTGATTAACATCAAATCCAACAGACACAACAAGATGGTGTTATAAAAAAAAAACGGTCATCGTCTAGTCCCATTTTACTTACGGTGAAATTTTAAGCTCATACAATTTTAAGCCTTTGATTTTTTGCTGTCGTGATAAAAAGAATCGTTTGAGTACGGAATCCTACAAAGAAAATCTACTTCAAAGAAATCAAAGTAAATGAAGGACTTTAATTAAAAGTATTAGTCTGAAATAAATTGTTATCGAAACGTACTGAAATCCGATCGAAATTCGGGATTATTTAAGTTGAATTATTTCGAAATCATTTCGCGAACAGGTTGAGCATGGGGAGCATCGAACTCTGAAATGTCACCCCTGAGACTTAATGTTTGAGCGAAAATTTTATCAAGTGAATTTTATAAAAAAAGAGTTTTATTTATTTGAGAAAACAATGCGTTGTAAATAATATTTTAAGGATTCATTCAGGTTTGAGATGTATTTCTCAAAAAATTATAGCCGAATTTCAAAATTTCACCTTTATTACTGATTTCCATTTTTCAAATAAGCATAATGATATTTATTAACGTGAACGACGGGTAAACCGACCTCTAAATACACTTTTCCTAACACCAAATAAAATTACATTATATTAGCTTGATTAAAATAATAGTTCATAAATTGTAATTACTACATCTAATAATCTATTACCGTTAATAATCGCTTTTCATAAATCTAAACTAATTTACAATTTTATATTTTATTTGTTACACGATTAATTAATTAATATCACTACTTAGATTAAACACGTTTGTCTGATAGTACCAACATATTTTATGACGTTGATTTATAGCTTCAGACTAAAACTAGTAATTCCTTCGCGGCAGATAAGCAGATGTGCAGATTTACGTTGTGCCTCACAAGGTCTCAAGATACAAAATTAAATGGTATAGAGGCAATTATGAGGGAAAATTAAAATGAGGATAGTAGTATAGTAGTTCTGGAGAAAATGATTAAATAGAAATAAAGGAGTTTATGATTCGAAGCCTATATACTCGTATACATATATATATATTTTATCGCATTCTTTTCGAATGGATACGTGTGCCTGTGTACACAGGACTGTGTACTATTTGTCGGACTTACTCAGTTTATCGTTAATCAATTGCGAAGGAAAGTTCTGTACCTGCATCATGTCAAAACGGAAAATTAAAGTACTGTCATTAAGTGATAAACTTAAAATAGTAAATGCGTTTGAATCCGGAAAATCGCGAAATGAAATTCAGAGGGTGCATTAGTGAGAAACTCGGGTTAGTGAGAAACCTCTTTATAGAATGAGATTGTGCTCCCTTGAACTCTCGCTTATTCAGGTTTGACTGTATATATATATTTAATGGAGGCAGACAATGGCCCGACTTTTAGGACTAGCTTACATTCGTTACAAAGTAACTGAGGTCGTCGTTATTAGCGCTCGGTCGATACAAGCTTTTGTCTTTTGAAGTGGTATTACATGATACGATAACGGACTTGTATGTGTGTAAGCCAGCCTTAAAGAATATTGTGAATATATTTTTTCCATTTTAGCGGTAATACCTTCGGTGTATATCTTTGTATATCTACGTTTGATTACGGCACAGTGACTTTATCACATATAGCGACCCGCCCTCGCTTCGCTTCGGAAACATTAAAACACACATGAAACCAAAAAAATAAAATAAAAAAAAGTAGCCTATGTTCATCAAGGACAATGTCGGCTTCTAATGAAAAAAGAATTTTTCAAATCGGTCCAGTAGTTTCGGAGCCTATTCGATACAAACAAACAAATCTTTCCTCTTTATAATATTATATTATTAGTATATTAGTATTAGTATAGATAAAATGACAGTAATCAATTGTAAATTAAAATAAACTAAATATTATGGCGTTTCGCGATGAAAATCACAATTACAGCTAACTCAACGTTGAATGTTTCTTTAAATAATCCTCCATTTTTTCTAAAATACTTTTATTGTTATTTACTTCTGTCATCCATCTCTAGACATTTATTAGTAGTTTTGAATCGTTGTAGTCGTGGTCCGTTGTGGACTCCAATATTTTACGGTAAGTTTTATCTCTATAGATTACTTCATTGTTTACTTCTCTAAAGTCAACGTCGTGGTCAATTATTCCCTATAACCATGGGGCCTGTGCATCCTAATTGTTTTAATTTAAAATCTAAAACATGGACTTTATTATTGTTTCCACAGGGCAAGAAGTTGTAATGGGTCCTTTGTAAAGTATTTTGTAAAACTAGCTAGGCCCGTCCGAGGTTTTCTGTGGTTTTGTCTGATAATAAAATGCATTTATTATCTAAATCGGATTATTTAAATCGGATTTGTTCACAACTTCAAAGTTTATTTTTCTTTGACTGAGCCTATATTTTCGAAAATATAATAGGCTTGGTTATTCTTCATGGCATTAGCTATCTATCTGCCAGTAAAAATACTGTTAAAATTGGTCGTGACTGTTTCGGGGATTAGCCAGAATAATCCTAGACAGACAAACAATATTTTTGTTCCCTAGTAAACGTGGTTTATTAGTAAAAAGCTACTCTAAGTTGATTCTCGTAAGCAACATAACAAGTAAAAAGCTATTATTCTATTGATATAAGAGAAACTTTTTTTATTATTATTAAAAAAATGTTTTGTTTTTATTGCTGAGATAGATTGACGAGCTCATGGTCCAACTGGTATTAAGTGGTTACCGGAGCCCATAGACATGAACAACGTAAATGCCACCCACCCCCTTTGAGACATGAGTTCTAAAGTCTTAGTTTTCACAGTACAGCGGCTGGCTCACATTTCAAACCGAAACGCTACACAAAAAAATAGGCAAGGTAGTGGTATCCGTTTGGGCTCACAAGAAGTCCTACCACCTGTAAAAATGACACAAGTAGCTCCGAGTTCATATCGGAACGCATGAGCGCTTCACGGCAGAATAGATTTGTATGGTTTCTAGTACATATGCCTAGCTCACAATATGTCTCATGATCAGTAATTAGCTACGCAAACATTCAGATCAGGTCAGGTTACATGTAAACACTGAAATAATTACCCTCTGTGTATTAATTTTTTAGGAAGCAAGCACTTTTTCTTATAAGGTTCCGATTTTAACGGCCGTCTGGTGTAGTGGTAAGTGACATGGTCACTACACAAGGGGGTCGCGGGTTCGAATCCCGCCAAGGGAAGATATTTGTATGATAAATATAAATGTCTTTTCCAGGGTTATGGATGTATATTAAATATATGTATGTGTATAATAATAAATCTTACATTTATTTCCGTTATCTGGTACCTGTAACACAAGATCTTTACGAACTTATCACGGGACCAGTTAACGTAGCGTGATTGTTAGTAAATATTTATTTATTATTATTATTATTATTTTATTATTATTTGTATTTTAATTCCAAAGTTCGTTATTTTCTTTCTTTCTTTATATTGCTTTCTTATCTTGAAAAACTAAGTTCAGTGGCTAATTATTTGGAGTTTATAATTAAAAAGAAAAAGTACATATTCAGGGCAGATCCTCTGTATTGTTTTACAGTAGTCGGGTAAAACAAAAACACAAATTTGCCTAGCAAACTCAAGATGCCCTCCGACAAAATGTAGGTCGTGAATATATCTAATTAATCATCCAAAATTTTATTACATTTGTGACAAAAAGCCCTTCATCCTTCAGTTTTGAAGTGACAGGTTCTGTGGAATGAATTTAGGGTCACGTCGACGTAACGGCTCTCTCGGGGCTCATAACTTCACCGAGGGTTAAATGAAGGGTTTTCTCATTTAGTATACTTGTACTAAGAATACATTACACCGTATACGAGAACACAAGTGCGAGGGATGTAATTTGTCTTATTAAACGTTTTTTTTATTTATTAAATGGATGAATGAACAAACTGAAGATAGGTAGCGTCATTGATGTAGATGTCTAAGGACTTCAGTGACCACTCAACACCACATTGACCGTTAGCTCCTACATTCAGTGTTTTTTCATAATAACAATTGACATCAACCTTTTATTTTGGATTGAAAAACGATTTCTAGGCTAGCTGATTACTGTAAATATTTTTTTTAAGAAAAAACAATCTTTAATTACCAATTTTTTTAACGAAATATGCTAAGCCTTTAGTTTTTCCTCAAATGATGTCATCATTGGCTATAGATTCAAATGTCAGTATTATGTTCTTATTAATAAACTTTTTTTTTATCAATTGCACAATTTCAAAGTTATAATTAGGTGAAGACTGTATGCTTCGTCCGGAGTCTAGCTCATGTTATGTACGAGCGGGCTCACGGTGGACCCCACGAGCATCTCCACAACGTAACTCCCTTGCACGTCAAACCACCGGATGGTAAGGGGTTGCTAAGGGAGCTCCTAAATACTCCTGCTATGGTGTGATAGTCAGTCCAGCGGGAATGGTATGGGAGCGTTCATAACGAGTGGGGAACTTAGCTGTCCACCACTACTCCGTCGTCTTCCTACGCCGAGAATTTCTTCTGGTTACCCAACTTTTGTCCCGCTCCTGTAGGGGGCCCACTACCTCATTTAAGGAGTGTCCGTTCCCTCCCCTTCTTGGTCTAGTACGGGTGAGTGCCAGTAATGGTGTGTGTCCCCACCTCACCACCGCTTCATTAAGCCCTTGCTCTGAGAGCCAGAGAGTTCACCCTCGGGCAGAGGAGTTAGTCTCGGAGCCCGTTCCGTGCCCCCGTAAAGGGGTACGATGACCCCGTCGACGTTTACGCGTAAAACAATTCAATGTTTTAAGCCCACATCGCTCTATCTGTTTCAGCTACGAAGCAGTAATTCCCTCGCAGTTACACAAAGCAATTGAGTCTCCGACCGCATGTTCCAAACCCGCTCAGTCCCGCGTCAGATCTCGGGCTCCCGCAAGGCTCCGCTTTCTCTCCGCTACTTTTCAGCTTATACATTACCGACATACCCCGGTCGCCAGCGATCCAGGTAGCTCTCTTCGCCGATGATACGGCTATCTACTACTCGAGTAGGAGCATGTCGTTCATGCTTAGTAAACTCCAGATTGTGGCCACCAATTTAGAACAGTGGTTCCGGAAGTGGCGCATCGACATCAACCCCACGCAAAGCACAGCCGAACTCTTTAAAAGGGGTCGCCCTCTCGACACCATTGCTAGTATCTCGTTACCAATTAGTCACGGTAACTCCATTCCCGCTATCAAAATCTTTGGCTAGCCCATACCGTGGACTTCAAGGGCCAAGTACCTAGGCGTCATCCTCGGCAAAGGTATGACATTCAGTCCCTATATTAAATCCGCATCCGCGTCCGCAACTGAGCCGCATTCCTGCTCGGTCAACTCTACCCAAGCAAGCAAAATAAATTGTCCCTTCGTAACGACACTACTACGTTCTGTCATGATCTATGCAAGTGTAATGTTCGCTCACGCGACCTGTATACACATTATTAACTCTCTTCAGGTCATCCAATCCCGCTTCTGCGATAGCCTTCGGAGCATCGTGGTATATGAGGAATGTAAATCTTCACGACGACCTAAATCTAAAACCTATACGCAAGTATCTTAGAGAAGTGTCAGAACGCTCCTTTGAAAAAGCAGCGTGGCACGATAGCCCTCTTATCGTGGCCACTGCTAACTACATATCCGACCCAGGCGACGGGGCAAAACATGTTTTGTCGGATCCCCCGGATCCACTCTCGGTGCTTTTAGGCTCTTCAAGCACCGGTCACCGTCCTCGTCGAACTCGTCAACTCCGACGAAGAGTTCGATGTGCGAACTAGCCCATAGACACAGCCCATTGAGTTTCTCGCCTGATGATTATGGCGTCGCGATACCGATCCTCTTGCTAGGGCTAGGGTTAGCAATTCTCTCAGGTTGAGCCCGTTACCTCACCTATGGTCCGCCCGAGGTTGGAATAGCCCCATTAGGCTACCAGCGATTAGGTAGGGGAAAAAATGTTCCAAGGTGGGTGGCGATATTCATGTCTATGGACTCCTGTAATTATTAGATCCATCAATTTAAGCAATAACAAAACGTCAACCACTTAAAACATTTAACACGATGTCGGGAGTTCGTCTACCTATCAGGAGCGATAAGGAAACATCAGTAGACTTACAAAATCGACAATCTAAATTGTATAGGAACACGTGTGACGGCCGTTGAACTCCACGGTTGCTATGGGATACATCCACACAGTAAGATTTCTGTTCATTAGACAGGATAACAACAAATAAATCATCTCAAGGAAGGTCGTCCTATAATCCGTGTAAATTGAACGTTTGATCAAGTTGATGACATTACGAGATTACGTGAAGAAAGTTTTCTAATGCTATACTTTATACTAGCTCGTTGATTTTCGGTCAACGTACTGATTGTTTTTTGGCCAAAACAAATCAATGTGAATGAATTACGTGCGAATAAGATTCAAAAATAAACATAACAGTTAAATCTAAACTGGGATCCCATCAGCTATTATTGATGATTACGGAAAATATGTCAATATTGTAAGATATTTTTTTTATAAATTTTATTCTACATAATGGAAATACTCCTTCGTGGAAATCCGCTTCGTATAACTACAGCTCTATAAGATTTGTTTACTGCGTTGGATATTGTGAGCGCGGTTTTTTTCCTTCCTTTTTCTTGAGAGGCTTTTTCAGCTTCGCCTTAACGGGTAGATGAGCTCACGGGGCTCAAACCGGAAGTGTTGCTAACGCTGGCCTTAGTAAGAGCAGTGCTTCGCAGAATCTACCACCGGATCGGAAACGCGAACCACTGAGAAGATCCGGCGAGAAACTCAGTGGGTTAAAGAGCGCGCGTGGTCTTGCTGTCTTCAACTTAGACAACAAAGAAGTCGCTAAATAAAATCAGCAGTACAAAGGGTATAGCCAAACAAGTGAAAAGGATTCTTTTCGAAGCTCGTTTGGAGAAGACTAAGGTAATCATTCGTATATCCGACTCACGCGACGGGGCAACGCAAAACCGGTCTTATCGGATCCCCCGGATCTGCTCTCAGTGCTTTTAAGCTGTTCAAGCACCGGCCACTGTCCTCTTCGAGCTTGTCGATTACGATGAGCAGTTTTTTATAAAGGCGGTGTAAAAAATACATCAAATTTAATCTATGATTGACATTCGGTTTGGTTATAACAAGTTTAGATACGCGCCATTTCTCTTGAGTAAAAATGGATAGGAATGTGCTCAAACCACCGAAAATCAATATATTTGGTAATAATAACAAAACCAGCGAGGAATGCGACTTTGACCGCATCAACTATTAATTAAAGTGTTTGCGAATGCTTTTAAATGACTTATTTAACATAATTATAGCGCGATTAAAAATTACAGTATCTAGTACCTACTTTTGTCTAATAATCGAATCTAAAAATATTTTCTATATCTAAAAATATCTATTATCTTATATCTAAAAATATAATCTAAAAATAAATACAATAGTTTTTATGTGCAGAAATCCGAAACGACCAACGTATAATCAATTTTGCTTAATTGGTATGTGTAGATGATATTCAAATGTTTTCGTGTGATGGTGAAGCCGCTGGGTCAGCTTGTACTAAATCTATATATTAATACGTGAAGCAAAAACTTAGTACTACTCTTTACGAAAATTGCGCGGACGGAGGAGTATGAAATTTCCCACAATTATAGAGAATATAGAGAAGGAGTGCAGAATATTAATATTTTTTTTAAAAAATGTATAAAAAATACATTAAATCAATATAAAAAAAACATTATACCCACTAACATGTATTTGACACACACACGTATGCTTACTATTTGTTTATTGTCAAACTTTTCTTATTGCTTATAGTCTGTGGTCAAATTGAGAATAGATTAAATATTATTAGTCTTTATTAATATTTACCTAAAGTGTAGTCTTGGCGAAATCTGTGATTAAAGAAATATAATAGTCTTTGACAATAGAACCATAATAGTGTACAAACTTATAATTTTAATTAACTACAGACGAATATCGACTACCTGGGGACCGCTACTAGATATAATTTTAACAGTTTTATTCGCTTTGTCCCACAGCTGTACATCCATTAGGGATGTCCCTTTGTCGACAGCGACGACAGGTGCGAGACTGTTCATGTAGTTATTATAGTATTTAGAACAGTCCACCCCTTGTGTTCAAGCACTTTGAGTTCAGAATTTGAATACCATTCGGGATTTTACGACTAAATGTAGATTTAGATATAGAATTTTAGGCTTTTCGAAGTAACTGGAGATTTTCGACGTGAACTCTTTAAGTTTGAATTTCAATTGTGTTTATTATTGTGTGGTTATGAGCTATTATATAAATTTTAGAAGTTATAGAATATGTACCATTTCTAATTTCAGATGTGTTTTGTGAGATCAAAATCAATAATAAGCCAAATAAATAATACTTTAAAAAAACTAACAAAACACGCTTTTATATAAAATCCAACTAAAAATTAGATTTTTTTTTAATAGATTTGAATTAAAAATAGTGTAAGAAAAAATGATTTTATCATAAAAAAGCGTGAGGTGCTTTTCAGGATATTATCAAAATAACCCTTTTACTATTTTTTTTTATTGCTTATATGGATGGACGAGCTCACAGCCCACCTGATGTTAAATGGTTACTGGAGCCCATAGACATCTACAACGTAAATGCGCCACCCACCTCGAGATATAAGTTCTAAGGTCTCAGTATAGTTACAACGGCTACCCCATCCTTCAA
The DNA here is from genome assembly GCF_030269925.1 of Bombyx mori. NCBI lineage: Eukaryota > Metazoa > Arthropoda > Insecta > Lepidoptera > Bombycidae > Bombyx > Bombyx mori. The sequence goes on from NC_085111.1 coordinate 16,745,569, forward strand.
ACCAAAACGTATTACTGCTTCACGGCGGAAATAGGCGGGGTGGTGGTACCTACTCGTGCGGACTTTCAAGAGGTCCTACCACCAGTGAACTCAAGTGACACAACAACTCAGTGAAGTTACTTATATCTGTTCATAAAATATTTATAACTGTATATATTAATATCTATAACTGATACCATGCACCCCACGCTGTTTTTACAATAAAATCATTTTTTCTTACACTATTTTTAATTCAAATTTATTTTCTATTTTTCAGTTGGATTTCTATAAAAGCGTATTTTGTTAGTTTTTTTTAAACTATTATTTATTTTTGGTTTTTTAGTTGAATTTCAATTATTTCAATATTTTTTTTAATATTGAATGTCGTCGGTCCTTAATAAGTATACCCAATTTCGAGTTAATCCGACGTTTTGAAGGGGGTCAAAATCATGTTCAATGACTCTGTTGCATACTAACGTACATAAGTCTGAAGCTAATAAAAGCGTATTAAAAAAAAACTTATGGAACAAACAATAGTTCTCAACAATCGCCAAAATTTAAACATTTTCAAAAAGCCTTATCTGAAAAGCAGACAAACTCAGTGCTTTAAAAATAAATCAAAATAAAACTTTAAAATAAATTAATAAACAAATGATAAAACTCATATAATAAAAGTTGATGTCAGGTAATAAAGCGACTAATATCTGCGAACGACACTGGCTTGTTCCGGGCCAATTGGTCGAGCGTGGCGTGTTTATAAGAAACGATACGATTTATCGCACGATCGTTTTTGAATCTAAAAGAATACTATCCGATTTTTTATCACGGTATGCCATACTAACCTCCTTGGGCTGCTTCTACTTAATCCTATCATTTTCAATACTACCCTCACGTTATATGTCTTAATTCCGCTACCCATTGTCCCATTGTGCCACCTTATGTTGGTGATGTTAGGGCGAATTGAAACGAGTCACTATCGCCCCATCCTAGCTGTTTCAGCCCTGAAGAAATTATGCATTCCAGTTTAAAAGACGATTTTTTATTTATTTATTGCTTAGGTGGGTGGACGAACTCATGGCCTACCTGCTGATAAGTGGTTACCGGAGCCCATAGACATATATAACGTAAATGACGCCGCCTACCTTGAGATATAAGTTCTAAGGTCAGGCTCACGGCAGAAATAGGTAGGGCGGTGGTACCTACCCGTGCGGACTCACAAGAGGTCCTACCACCAGTAAACTCATAAGAAATCCTACCACCAGTACCCAGATAAAGGCAAATGAAACCTAATCTTTGAAGTTAAGCCACGGTATGCACGGCTTAGTATCTATGAATTCTACTAAGCGCTGAAGATCAGGTGGGCTCTCAGATCAAAGCATTTATTAGTTAGTCCACGCCAGTAAAAATGTGAAGTGCAAAAAGGAAAAAAAAATTGTTAAACCGCAAAAGCTGTTTTGCTCGCGAAATTACTGAGGGCAGGTTCGTAGAATACCATTAAAGTTTTAAGAAAGATTGATGAACTCTGTATATGGCAGTAATCGTAGAAGTAGTAGCAGTAAATAAATTAAAAAACAAGTTAAAAACAACTTAAAAAAAGCTTTTTACAGTTACATTGTCTTCCGAACTTGACATAGTATGTTATGAGACTAAATGAAATTTTAAGGTTTACTTTTTCCAGTACCATATTCATTGAATGACTATAAGCTTCACGATAGAATCAGACGTTTGTTTCTATTAGCTTATACGAGTATCGAAACCATAATGTAAAAAATCGTACCAATAAAATGAGTGTCAAATAATCGCATCGTGTAATACGCTTCGGCATCGAAAATTCTGAAGCGAAAGTTAACACAGTGGTGCGACTAAGTTGACTGAAGTCGGAAACTACACAGATTAATGAGGATCAAAGTATATAAAGCCGATATGTAAGGATCACGCCAAAGTAGAATGTGTTTGAGGTTGACTGATACCTTTGACCTCTCCGCAAACTAAATCTTTTTGGCCAACTTTATTCTGTATTCATATTAACTAGTGCCTAATTAAGTTTTTATTTATTGTTTATATGGGTGGACGAGCTCACAGCCCACCTGGTCTCAAGTGGTTACTGGAGCTCTTAGACATCTACAACGTAAATGCGCCACCCACCTTGAGATATAAGTTCTAAGGTCTCAAGTATAATTACAACGGCTGCCCCACCCTTTAAACCGAAACGCGTTACGGGTTCACGGCAGAAATAGGCAGGGCGGTGGTACCTACTGGTGGTAGGACCTCTTGTGAGTCCGCACGGGCCCGCACTCTAAGTAAATACTTATAATTACGTATTGAACATCAGTTGAACCAAAATAATGTTATTGTTTTGTTTCTATCGCTAAGGAGTTCTTATTTGGACAGCATTTTGTAGTTAGCTGCTTGGCTCTGCCCCCCTGGCATTACTGTAGTCCATGGGCAACGGCAACTACTCACCATCAGGTGGGCGATATGCTCGGCTGTCTACAAAAATATACCAAAAAAATAGTTACCATGCAGTATTGTAATAGAAAAATTGTATCTGATAGCTTCAAGTACAATCGAAAGAGTACAACTTACTACAGTCTAAGGATTTTATAATAATTTTAAATACAAGTTACACATAATATATAATGTACTATCGCTTTTTTCAAAGTTATTCAATTTCAAATCGTACCAAACCGGAAACTTTTTTTTTTTTTTTTTTATGATTGATAGCTTACTGGTGGCCCGAAGGCCTTTCCAGTTTCACCAGGACAGGTGGGCGAGCAAAGGCTCAGCCAAGAGGGGCGGGATTAGCTAACAACTGCCCGAGCGCCTCCGAAGGAGACCTAACAACTCAAGAGCAATTGCTTCGCGAATGAATCTACTACCGGATCGGAATCGCGACCCGCTGAGAAGATCCGGCGAGAAACTCAGCGAGCTGATTCATGGGTTAGGTTGCACGGCGAACTCTTTGTCGAGTTCGACGAGTACGGCTACCGAGGTCCCTAAGCCTGCTCCTAGTGTTAGAGCTGAAGGCGTCTAATGCAAAGGTTATTGGATCTGATGGATCCGTAAGAACGTGTCTAGGGCGTCGACGGTGACTGGCTCCTGCGTGATCAGGATTCGGGGAGTAGTCAGCGGCGGCAACGATAAGGCGATTATCATGACGCATAGCCTTATCGAAGTACCGTTCCGACGCTGACTTCGTGTATTTCTGGATAGATTCGAGGCCCAGGTCGTCGTGTAGGTCAACGTTCCTCACGAACCACGGAGCTCCGACGGCTAACCTGCAAAAGCGGGATTGTAAAGATTGGAGGGTGTCTATGTGTGTGCGGGCCGCGTGAGCGAACACCACACTCGCGTAAGTCATGACGGGCCTAATGCAAGTTTTGTAAAGTGTCACCTTGTTCCGAAGGGACATTTTACTCCGCTTACAGATCATGGGGTAGAGTCTACCGAGAATAAACGCGGCACGGTCACGGACTGATTTTATATGCGGGCGGAATGTCATCGATGCATCCAGGGTAACGCCCAGGTACTTGACCTTCCTGGCCCAGGGTATGGGTTGTCTAAAGAGAGTAATCGGGGGTGTGAGATTCCTCCTCCTAATTCGGGAGGAAATCCGTGTCGAACTTCCCCTCTGAAATAGCACCGCAGTACTTTTCGCTGGGTTGATGTCTATGCGCCATTTTCGGAACCACTGTCCTAGGGCTAGGGCTGCGCTCTGAAGCTTCTTCGCGATTAGGGACTTGTTTCTACTGGAATAGTAAACAGTCGTGTCGTCGGCGAATAAAGCTAAATGGGTCGGCGGCGACCGGGGAATATCGTTAACGAATAAGCTAAATAGGAGGGGTGAGAGGACAGAGCCTTGCGGGACTCCAGCTGTGAGAGGTCGTGGGGAGGAGCGGGTTCCCTCGACTCGATATCGAAAAGAGCGGTTCAACAAGAAGTCCCGTATGATGAGCACGAGACTATCCGGCACGCCCATGTTGAATAGTTTGAAAATCAAACCGTTGTGCCAGACTTTGTCGAACGCTTTTGCGACGTCGAAGAAGAGAGCTCCCGTGTATAACGGTTTTGGTCGATTAAGCCCCACAAGAATATGCTCCGTGAGGCGGTGCACCTGTTGAACGCATGAGTGATTTGTACGGAATCCGAATTGTTCATCGATGAGAATGCCCTTTGATGAGACGAAGTCTCTGAGGCGTTTGTAGAGCAGACGCTCATACAGTTTGCCTAGAGACATGAGGAGGCTAATCGGGCGATAGCTCGTCGGATGATTTTTTGGTTTACCAGGTTTATGTATGCCGATAACGTCCGCTTCTTTCCACACCGCGGGAAAGATACAGTTCGCCATAGCGGCATTGAAAATAGATGCCAACATCACGATGAGTTGGATGGGTAGAAGTTTAATAACGCGGTTGGATATACCGTCGGAACCGGGAGCCTTGCGGGGACGTAGGTCTTTGATCAAGTCTTTAACTTCCATCGGGGTGACGGGTGGTAACGCATCCGAGGGTGGCAAGGAGGCTCTGCGTTCTACCTCACTGTCTACTAATTCTACATGAACAGGGTCCACGGATTGAGTGCTGGGCGTGCACTGGGTTTGCAATGTATCGGCCAGCAGCTCTGCTTTTTCGTCATCATCGAACGCCGCGGGTCGGCCTGAGGGGCCTACGAGGGGGGGCATAGTTACTACCGTATCCGATTTGAGAGTACGAGCTAAGCGGTAGTAAGACCTTTGGGAGGGCGCTAGTCCTTCTAAGAAATCAGACCATCTGGCATCTCGGACTTCGGCGATGCGAGACTTTACGTCGCGTTGTAGGGCACGCATTCGAATACGATTTTCCGCGGTAGGATACCTGTCGTAGGCGCGTATCGAGGCGTTCTTAGCTCTAAGGAGTTCCCTAATATCGTCGGACAATTTGAAGCGGTGAAGGAAGTCCTCCGCTACAACTTGTTTCGATGACCTATCTAATGTCGAGGTGATGTGTGACGTTAAGATGTCTATGGCTTCAGCGGTAACCTGAGGAGACGGGGTAGAGTCCGGGTTAAACGGGAGCGATGGTGGATCAGATTCAGCCAGGCTGAATGCCCAGCGTGTGCCAATCCACCACAGTCCTCGTGACGGGAACGGAATCGGGAGCGCGACCGAGCTTCATAACGACGGGACGGTGGTCTGAATCTAACTTTGAAACTACTTCGATCGAGTGTAAGCGCAGAGTTACGTTTTTTAATAACGCTATGTCGAGTATATCCGGGCGATGCGCGATATTTAGCGGGTAGTGAGTCGGGGTTAGCGGAGCGACGATATCGAAGGCGAGATCATCGACTAACGCGTCAAGCCGCCTGCCATTCGGAGTTGTGGTGTGTGAGTTCCACCTGATGTGTTTACAATTTAGGTCGCCCGCTAGAATGACAGAGCTCCCCATGCCGAGCAGCGCCTCGATATCACTGCTTAGAACGATCTTATCCGGTGGAAGATAAACGGACGCGATAACGATCGGCGCGTGTCCCGTCAGTGAGATTCGGCACACTGATGCTTCGATATTAGCGAGCGCGGGAGGATCGAGCGGGACGCAATGCAGGGCTCTTCTATAGTAAATGACGGTACCACCACCACGAGCAGAGAGCCTGTCGTTCCTGACCATGTTATAGTTTGCGATTTTAGGGTCACGGCGCGCGGGCTTAAGTAGGGTCTCCTGCACTAAAAAGATATCAATTTGATGGTCACGCAAAAAGTCAGAAACCTGATCACGTTGATTTGCGAGACGGTAAGCGTTAAAAAATCCTATCGTTACGGATAGGGGCTTTATTCTACTTATGTACGCCATTGATTACCGGCGGAGTGAGGGGAGGACGTACGTATTTAATGACGCGTATACGTCGGCGTATTCTTGCACAACGGCGATAAAGTGTTGTGCAGTGAAGGCAGCGCGAATGGCGTCGCCCAAAGCGTTAACGCGCTCAAAGTTGATCGACTGAAAGAAGTCGATCGCCAAAGCAAGATTGTCGGACGCGGTCGGAGGGCAAGTCGCGGGAGAGGGACGAGTTGCGGGGGCGGGACGAATCGCGGAGGAGGGAGTTGTAACCGTGTTCGTGTACGGCAGCGGTTTCGCCCAAGCCGAGACACTGGGCACCGGCGCCGGAACGAACGCTGGCTTAGCCTGCGACACAGAGGGTGCCGAGGCTTTGATGTCTGGGCCGGAAGCTCGGAGGCGGTTTTGGCGGGCGACGCGGCAATTTATTTTCGGGGCTCGGGGGCATCCGCGGTAATTTGCGGGGTGACCCTGTGTTTGACACAGGACACAGCTAGGCGGTTCCGTCGCGGTTTTTTGATCGCGAGTGCATAGGGCCGTGGCGTGATCGCCTAAACACTTGACGCATCGGGGGCGCGCGTGACAGTTACGGGAAGAATGCCCGTATAGTTGGCAGTTATGGCACTGGCTAGGTGTGCCTTTCTTGTGTGGGGTTTCGACGGCGATTCCGGAAAGGCTACAGACCGTTCGGATGTTGAATATTTGCTTACCCTCGGGGGTAGGCTGGAGGGCGACGAGAACCATGTTATATGGCTCCCTTCCGCGACCTGTGTGCATGCGGTGTACGGAGTTAACCGGTAGGCCTTGTTCGAGGAGGTCAGCCTTGACGAGCTCGGCATCCAACTCTTTGGGGATGCCACGTATGACGGCACGGAGTTCGCGCTCCTCCTGGAGCGTATACGTGTGGAAACTTATACGCTCCTTACGGAGGTAAGAAGATAGGGCCCTATGGTCGTCGGGTGTTCGAACCTTAATTTGAATGCCGTTTGCGAGGTTACGGGCATTCGTGAAGTTGATATTTTTGGCCTTAAGGGCCAGGGAAACTCGATCCCAAGCTGCCTTCTCTTGGAGGATTACCGGGGGAGGAGTCTGGGTTTTATTTTGTGCCACCGGACGCGGCGATGGAGTGGCACGGGCTGGAGGCGCAACGGGAGTCTGAGGGCGGGGGCGCGACGCGTTCGCGGCTTTGCTAATTTTAGCGGCCGCGGGAGCTCGAGACTCCGCGGCACGCTTCTTACCCTTTTGTACCAGGGTGAATCCATCCGTCGATGAGGCGGGGGCGAGGTCGACCTCCATCTCCGAGTCAGAGTCGGAGGACGAGGAGGCGGGCGCAGGTGACCTACGAGCAGGAGTTTTGGAGGGCGCGACGGAGGCCGCGGATGATCGCGCTGCTGGAACGGTGGCCACGGCGGACGACGCAGCAGTTTTACTCGCCAGTATAGGCGACGCGGGAACGGCAGGCACGACGGAGGCTGCGGTGCTCGATGCAGAAGCTTTGCACGCAGGTACAGGCGACGCAGGAGCAGCGAGCTCGGCGGAGTCCACGAGAGGGCTCGCGGTGTGATCGGCCTTGAAGGCTAGAAACTCAGAAGTGAGCTTTGGGTAGCGAAGCCGGAGAAATTCCGCAAATACAGCGTCCATGATGGCTACGTGCCCAGGTGGGGCTACCCCGGGTCTTAGAAAACACTCGCCTTGCGGCGAGGCCCCAACTTCTCGGAACTGAGCGGTTCTATTGAACACAGGTGGCGATGCGGCGCGATTACCACAGGACAAAGAAAGAAAAAAACACAACAAAACTGAAATAACAAAAAGAAACAAAACAATTAAATACTTCCAGGAAAATAGTTTGTCGGCAGATGTACCACGAACACAGAAATAACAAAAGGAAACAAACAATAAAAACTTCCACGAAAAACACTTGGTCGGCAGATGTACCACGAACACAGGCCGCGCGAACAATGGCCGGGCTAACAAAGGCCGGGCGATCGAGTGGTCGATGAGCACGTCCGCGCGTGACGGGTGCCTCTATCGGAATGATGAATCGGAAACTATGACGTCTTCAAAATAAAGACAAAAGTAAATATAAACATAATAAAGAAAACAGCTATTTAAAATTATTGGTTCACTAAAAACTGCGACTTAAAGTCGTGGCCTAGAATTCAATTTGAAAAATCATTGATCTACTGAAATAGGATTACGTCCCACTCGTAGCTTATCCGCTCAATTACGTCAGGAAGAGATAATACAATATTATATTTCCTTTAAGACACGTTGTAACCTTTCGTCGAAGGCGTGTACATATTTCTAAATTAATTAGACCCTCTTCGTTGCGAGATTATAAATTTATACTAATAATATTATAAAGTTGAAGAGTTTGTTTGTTTGAACGCGCTAATCTCAGGAACTACTGGTCCGATTTGAAAAATTATTTCAGTGTTAGATAGCCTATATATCGAGGAAGGCTTTAGACTATATAACATCACGCTAACACTAATGCAAGCGGAGCACCAATAAAGAATGTTTCAAAATCGTTGAGAGCTTCCACTGCGTGCGCTGCGCAAAAGATTCAAGTTTCGCTAAAGTAAAGTATAAGAGAGAGAATTGTTCCCCTTTAAAAGTCCTAAAAAAAGTCCGCGAGAGCACATGTCTATATGTTAAGGTCGGCTCACTATAACGTTTTTTTTGTTAAACAAATTTGTTCTAAATTAAAGCATTATTTGTGAACTAATGCGGACGAAGTCGCGGGCAAAAGCTAGTACATAATATTATAATTAAAATACTAATAACGTACCGTCCTTTGACAGAGTCGACATCGTCTGCAGATCCCTCGGGCTGAAGTTGCATGCCGCCCTGTGCCCATGTCACTGTCAGCCAATCTGCAATAAAGTAGGAAGCTATAGCTTTTGTGAAAATTATCTTTTTAGGGGTCGTCAAAAAAAGCACCGGATTGACATCGACGAGCACGAGACGAGGACCAATGGCTTTCAGATTGATAAAGGTCTAGTGGAAACTGAAGATAATGAAGGACCCTGGTAGTAAGTAGAATATCACTCTAAAGCACTGGACTGATATTTTTCTGACAATTTTTCTCACTAAGGGAGAAGTATGTAATCAGTAAACTTATCTAAGGACACGCCAGTGAATTCATTGCGGTCCACACTCGAGTCAAATTATTAGATGGTTTGTGGAGTGATATTATGATATTACTTTTAGTCCGAAAATAATCATTAGCATATATTTGAAAATTTATAAAAAAGGCGCCAAATTCGCGATTTTTTTAAGGGATTTTATGACCTGGCAACTGAGACCTTTAAGTCATGTCTTATTTTAATTTATATTCATATTTTTATGAAAAATGATATTATGGAGTGAAACGAAATGAAGATGATTAATTTGAGACATTAATCAACTAGGATGAAATTAAATGAGATGATATGGGATGAAATATAATCTCAGTAAAATGGTGGTCATTTACTAAGATTGTTTCAGTGGACTTTTTGGAGGATCCCGAGAAGTTACGTCCAGCGGCTTTGTTTCATTTTCCCACATTTGTGCACTTTCACAGATATTAAACAGTTAATAAACCACCATTTTTACACATTTAAACCTGAAGAAACATTAAATAGACAAAACAAAACAAATCACACAACTTCACTCCTCGCGTTCCCGCCAAAAAGTCGCCAAATTCGTGAACGAGTGAAAAAGGCACAGATAATATAAAAAATGAAGATATGCGTTTCGTTTCACGCTGTTAAGATATTGAATTACTGTTCTACTCGAAACTTAAATTCTAGTTTAAATGCTTTGGATAAAAGATTTCTCTGGTATTGATATTCAATGTTGTTTTTTATTGCTTTAGAGCGGCAGAGAGCTCACGGCTTGCAACATTAGGTTCCCAAGTGGTAGACATAATGAAACGTGTACGCCAATCTTTATATATATTATGAAAATAACGATCGTCTTTCAGAACCACTGTTTGGACATATGACGGGCCCTTTTGGTGTTGATATAATAAATTGGTTTCCTATCAGCTACGATTACATGAATACTGTGTTAATGTTTGCGGTAACTAAAATCGAAGCCCGTAATTCCCAGACGTGCCGTTTATTACGACAAGAAATTTCCTATACATTCAGCCGCGTCGTGGAATCTCCGAGAGCGAGCCGATATGAAAGTGGCGATTTCCCAAAGGAAGGAAACGGGCCGACATAGATGCGATTCGCTCGTAACATATGTTTTCGGAAAGCCCTTTTTTATGGGAACACAAAAAAAAACGATACTTGCGAATTCTAAGCTTTATGTGTTTATTTAAATAAGATTTTACGACGAGAGAATGAGAAGTTACGATTTCAAAAGCTGCTTTCGTTCGAATTGTATTTCTATTTTTATCATAGACATTGGTGAAATCATAATCCACATTGTGCTTTCCACCATGAAACGTGAGCTTAGGTTTCTATTACATAAATATATGCTTCGCAGTAGATATAACCAATTATTTTTTCGACTATAAACTTACGATCAATTATTTAAAGACAATTCTAAAAATTAACCTTAAAACTCCAATTATTTTTCTTTTTTTTTTCTGCTTAGATGGGTGGATGAGCTCACAGCCCATCTGGTGTTAAGTGGTGACTGGAGCCCATAGACATCTACAACGTAAATGCGCCATCCACCTTGAGATATAAGTTCTAAAGTCTCAGTATAGTTACAAAATAAAGAAATGGGTACATCTCTAATATGCTATTCCGATGTTTCAAAACGGAAAAGCTCCGTTTTACTCTGGCTTTTTTTAACATGAAACAGAATTAACTTCATTCCTGTAGTTTGTGTATGTCCCATCGCCTCCCATTATTTTACCTCTGTCTACCCCGGCAAAAGCTTGAAGATACACCTAGTTTTCCTCAAAGCTCTTACAGACGACCCGGGAATCACGCCTGCCTCCCTCAGATATGCCTCATCCTTTGATAAATTATATTCCAGCACGTATATTACATTACGTTTCGTTCTGAATAGAAAAACAGATATGATGTTCGTGACGTGGCTTTGTTAAGTAGTTTCATAACTTACACGTGAAAATCGTATATATTTTTAGGGTATCACATGTAATATTAAATGGTATTCGGTGTTACTGATATTCATTTTCGTAAATATCACAATTCCTTTCAAAAAGTTTGCTAGCTCCTTGGCTCTGCTCATCCTATCGATCCCAAGAAGTAACTAACGCAAAGAAAATACTAAACAGGACCGTAGCCGCTTGGCTCTGCCCCTGGCATTGCTGAAGTCCAAGTCAGCCTACACGGGCAATAAAAAAAAAAAATATAATCACGAACACGAACACGAAAAAAATATAAAACGTAATAACTTGCGGTAGAGCCTATAAGACTATACATAAATAATAAAAATCTTAGATTACGGATGTTTTTTCCCGGTTAGGATACTCCTCCGCATCGCCCCATAAGGAATTTCGTTCCAAAAATAAAAAACCTACCGTTAGACACGAGTACTAAGTGCCGGTTTTACACTAGGTACAACGGCTACTCCACCCTTCAAACCAAAACGCATCACTGCTCCATGGCAGAAATAGGCAGGGTGGTGGTGCCTACCCGTGCGGGCTCACAAAACGCCCTACCATTTTCTCTGATAACCACAAAGTTAAGAGATACCAACTCCACTCGAATCCATTCTATAGTGAATGTTGTTTCTGAAAAGACTCACACTGCATTCTGAACTATATTACCAGGAGCCTGATATTAAATAATAGAAGTGGGTCGTGAAATATTATTACAATCGCTGTATTTTAATTCAATAAAGCGAAACGTCACTAGTTATGTATTTACAACTCTATTATATGTATTAGATTATTTTTCTTTCATTATTTAGGTTTTTGTGTCGATTTATTTCTTTATTGGTGCGTAGGTCGCAGCACGTTTAGCCATTGGTACACTTATTGCTTGCTGGTCCTTCAGAAAATATATCTGACATAATACCCTAAAGGTGCGATGTGCAGCGTTAGATCAAAAAAAGAAGATTGGCCGATTATGCATTATTATCTGAATCTGGATATCATTATCCAACCAAATATAAAAGCCATATTAATATGGGAAATTAAACGGAAATTAAAGTTATTCAATCTGCAGGTTTTGGACGCGCCGTGCCGCATGTTCGGGATACCGCGACCACTTCATTTCCTACGATCTCATCACAAAGGTAGAGCCTAACCTGTACTCAGCATTGAATTTATGCAAAATTCTATGTCGGCCCGTTGAATATATTACACGGAGAGCCACTTTCAGCCATCTTTGATTAAACTGGGATCCTTGTAGATTATTTTACCTATTTACACCACCAACCCAAGTCTAAATATAAATAAAAGCAATCTGAGAACACATTTTTGGTACAATTTAAGATAATACCTGTAAAACCTTCTGAACCTTCTTATTACCTTCAGATAATAACTGCACCTTTGGATGGATAGGAATCTTTCAAGTGTCCTATCATGTGCAACGATCCATGAAGGTCACACCCAGCAGCATTCAATCGTGCTATCTATCTCCACTGGTTAGCAAAAGCTGTATACACAAATGTAACACAGCTCAAATGATTTCAGAGATAAACATAGTCAGTGACGCATCATCCACGTGCTTTAAAAAAAACTCTGCACACTTTTATGCGAAATTCCGAACGCGTGCTGCCGTCTTCAAGATAAATGTCGATCCAAGAACGTTGTTCTACTCGAATCAACAGGGACACAACAAAAGCCTTTAGTTCCCTCAACATTATCATTATAATCGCGCGATTATCCATTTTCCTCTGTAGTAACGTCAGACATGCTACAGTCATGCGAATGGGATGTTGTTATGCGTAAAGAAACCAGCCGAGAGCTGTGTATATGTATATCGATACTTTTGTTTCGCCTACCTAAACTAATGGTCTTGAAAGACCATTTCAGCGTAGCCTTAACTAGTATGTGTGCTCACGGGGCTCAAACCTGACGTCGTTGCTAACACTAACCTTAGCAAGAGCAGTGCTTCGCAGAATCTACCACTGGGTCGGAAATCGGAAACGCGACCCGCGGAGAAGATCTGGCGAGAAACTCAGTGGGTCATGTCTATGGGTTAATTTACTCGCCGATCCCTTCGTCGCAAGCGACGGGTTCGACGACAGCGATGGCCGGTGCTTGGGGTACCTAAAAGTGGATCGGGAGGATCCAAAATGAAGTGTTTTGGGCGACGTCTACTGTTTATCATTTGGTCCGTAAGATCGGAAATGATATCAATACAACTACGACTACGACACAAATAAATCACAAAGATACTCAAAATGCAATGTTAAACAGCCGTTGACACTTGTTTAAAAAAAAAGACTTTTTTCGGATTCTATGGTAAACTAAATTTTCGGTCTGGACTTCGTTACGCATCAATGCGTTCACATATCGATAATTCGACAAAGTTAAAACTTTATACAGTAACTGTTTGCCATTTAACGAAGGTTCTGGAATCTGGTTCGAGATCTGGATTTCCATGATTTTGACAAAAAATTGTTTCATCAATAGTAAAAATAAATCGTGGCAAGCATGACGTTATTTTATTTACTATTATTATTCTATATTAGTCATACTAGTTACTATTTAGTTATTAGTTACGCCAGATTTGAAAACATATAAACGAATTTATAACTTGGATTTTAATTTGGATGGCACGCAATATATTTTTTGTGATATCGTTATATTATTGAGTCACATTAGTAGATAGTATTTTTAATAAATCCGTAAACGAAATTTGTTAGTGTTAGATCGCGTTTACCATCATCCATATTGTTGTACCTTGTTACAGAGAATATTTCATGTCGAATTTGTGGAATGTGTACCGCTAATGTGCGCCGACTAATCTCCTATATGAGAATCATTTCGTTATGTTAAGTGTTAAACTGTGTTACGTTATTAGCACAATATTGTATGGCAATTAACAGTTATGTAATACTATTTGTTGCTTTGTATGAGATTGTCCTGAAGATTTTAGGAAGGTTTGCTGCCTCACCGCACCAAGATAGTTTTTGGTTTCAAACTGGGCTGTGCTAATGTTTTTGATAACATATAGTATGCATTTTTATATCAGATTAAAAAGGCAAACATTGTCGAAATCCACTTATTATTATGTGATTACCGAAAATCGTAATATGAATATAATTTAACCTATCTAAGAGCTATGTGGGTGAAGTCTTCAGTAAATTAATTAAATGGCTTTCTCTAGTTGTGTTTTTGAGCGGAAATAGGTGAGACTTAAATCGGCTAATCTACATTACTTGTCACCAGAACAAAACAAAGCGTTTTGAGTACTAAGTCGGAATAATAAATATTTATTTATGTTTTTTTTTTATCTTATTACATAATTACATATATGATCCTTTAACAAAATCCTACTTTCGATCGACATAAAAGAAATTGAAAATCCATAAAAATCTTTTCGCTTTAGATAAAATGCCTTCATAAAAGAGCATTAAACAGTTTCTAACGGTCACAGCGTTTGGGCTTCACAACACAATCAAGCTCGCGTTAATGGCTCGACCACAATTTCATTGAAATGGTTTTTGTATAAATTCAAATTCAATTTCAAAATCATTTATGTCAACTTAGATGTCAGTATGACACACTTGTTGAATTTCAAAATACAAATAACAATGTTAACTTTACCACCGGTTCCAAAAAAAGCCACAGTCCTGAGAAGAACCGGCGAAACAAACTCAGCGGGCTTTTTTTTTGTTTTTTCTCAAATATTTTCTTTTTTTTAAATAAATAGAAATATTCACAATAAAAGAAAAAACAAATCAAAAAAATACAATTAAAAAAAATATTATAATAATGAAAAATAAAAAGGCCAGGAGCGAGCGCCTCATTCCCACGTAGTGCCATCTAGTAAATAATCCTTAACTTTATAATATGCCTTGTTGCACAAACGTTCCTTAACAGTTTTCTTAAATCTATGAACAGGTAGTAGTTGAACGTTTAGTGGGATCTTGTTGAAAAGCCACCCAGCCCCCTAAAAGAGTTGCTTATTTTCTTAATTCGAGCCGCCGGCACCGTTATACGTATAAGCTTTCGTTTCGATGAAATAAAAACAGGTGACTTTCTCAGCAGCCCGTAGATTCCGCGAAAAAGTAGGGATTTTTTTTCCAAAATAGTCCGGAAGATCAGTGTAATAAATATCAAATCGTAAAATTATAGATTAGCAGTTGGAAGAGGGTATTGTGAGCCCGCACGGGTAGGTACGGCCATCCTGCTTATTTTTACAACAAAGCAGTTTTGCGTTCAGCTTTATGGGATGGGACAGGCGTTACACAAGCTACACTTCAATTTTACGTCTCAAGGTAAGTGACGGTATTAACATTGTGATGTCTATGGGCCCCAGTAGCAACTTAGGACTCTATCTAACTATGCAATAAAAGGCTTAATAAACCAAATTGAGTTTTTGATGAAAATTTGCTGAATTGCAGTAAAATGATGATGCACTGTGGGAGGTAACCAAGATACCAAGAACACAAGATATTTGACAGATGCCTAAATCTGGCTGACATTTTCAAAATATATTGTATATACAGTCAAAATCTGTTATAACGACATCGAAGGGACTGCTCATATTCAGTCGTAAAAACCGATAGTCGTAACAACCGGTGATGTTTAATGTCATTCCGATAGAGGCACCCGTCACGTGCGGACGTGCTCATCGACCACTCGTTCGCCCGGTCTTTGTTCGCCCGGCTTTTGTTAGCCCGGCCATTGTTCGCGCGGCCTGTGATCGTGATACATCTGCCGACCAAGTGTTTTTCCTGGAAGCTTTTATTTGTTTCGTTTTAGTTATTTTTGTGTTCGTGATACATTTGCCGACAAAGTGGTTTCCTGCAAGTATTTATTTGTTTTGTTTCTTTTTGTTATTTCTGATTTGTTTTGCTTTTTCTTTGTCCTGTAGTAATCGCGCCGCATTGCCACCTGTGTTCAATAGAACCGCTCAGGTACGAGAAGTTGGGGCCTCGCCGCAAGGCGAGTGTTTTTCAAAACCCGGGGCCGCCCCACCTGGGTACTCAGCGATCATGGACGCTGTATTCGCGGAATTCCTCCGACTTCACCACCCACAGCTCGCCTCAGAGTTTCTGGCCTTCAAAGCCAATCACACTGCGAGCCCTCTCGAGGACTCCGCCGCGCTCGCTGCTCCTGCGTCGCCTGTACCTGCATGCAAAGCTTCTGCATTGAGCAACGCAGCCTCCGTCGTGCCTGCCGCTCCCGTGTCGCCTATACTGGCGAGTAAAGCTGCTGCGTCGTCCGCTGTGACCATCGTTTCAGCTGAGCGATCATCCGCGGCCTCCGTCGCGCCCTCTAAAACACCTACACTTGCTCGTAGGTCGCCTGCACCCGCCTCCTCGTGCTCCGACTCTGACTCGGACATGGAGGTTGACCTCGCCCCCGCCTCATCGACGGATGGATTCACCCTGATACAGAAGGGTAAGAAGCGTGCCGCGGAGTCCCGAGCTCCCGCGGCCGCTAAAATTAGCAAAGCCGCGAACGCGTCGCGCCCCCGCCCTCAGACTCCCGTTGCGCCCCCAGCCCGTGCCACTCCGTCGCCGCGTCCGGTGGCACAAAATAAAACCCAGACCCCTCCCCCGGTTATCCTTCAGGAGAAGGCAGCTTGGGATCGAGTTTGCCTGGCCCTTAAGGCCAAAAATATAAATTTCACGAATGCCCGTAACCTCGCGAACGGCATTCAAATTAAGGTTCAAACACCCGACGACCATAGGGCCCTCTCTTCTTACCTCCGTAAGGAACGTATAAGTTTCCATACTTATACGCTCCAGGAGGAGCGCGAACTCCGCGTTGTAATACGTGGAATCCCTAAAGAGTTAGATGTAGAGCTCGTCAAGGCCGATCTGTTAGAACAGGGCTTTCCAGTGAATTCTGTGCACCGTATGCACACCGGTCGCGGCAGGGAGCCATATAATATGGTTCTAGTCACCCTCCAGCCTACCCCCGAGGGTAAGAAAATCTTCAACACACAGGCCGTCTGTAGGCTCTCCGGTATCGCCGTCGAAGCCCCCCATAAAAAAGGCACTCCTAGCCAGTGCCATAACTGTCAACTGTACGGGCACTCTTCCCGTAACTGTCACGCGCGCCCCCGGTGTGTTAAGTGTTTGGGCGATCACGCCACGGCCCTCTGCGCTCGCGACCAAAAAACCGCGACGGAACCGCCTAGCTGCGTCCTGTGTCAAACACAGGGTCACCCCGCAAATTACCGCGGATGCCCCCGAGCCCCTAAAATAAATCGCCGCGTCGCCCGCCAAAACCGCCTCCGAGCTTCAGGCTCAGACATCAAAGCCTCGGCACCCTCTGTGTCGCAGGCTAAGCCAGCGTTCGTTCCGGCGCCGGTGCCCAGTGTCTCGGCCTGGGCGAAACCGCTGCCGTATATGAACACGGCTACAATTCCCTCCTCCGCGATTCGTCCCGCCCCCGCGACTCGTCCCGCCCCCGCGACTCGTCCCTCTCCCGCGACTTGCCCTCCGACCGCGTCCGACAATCTCGCTTTAGCGATCGACTTCTTTCAGTCGATCAACTTTGAGCGCGTTAACGCTTTGGGCGACGCCATTCGCGCTGCCTCCACTGCACAACACTTTATCGCCGTTGTGCAAGAATACGCCGACGTATACGCGTCATTAAATACGTACGTCCTCCCCTCACTCCGCCGGTAATCAATGGCGTATATAAGTAGAGTAAAGCCCCTATCCGTAACGATAGGATTTTTTAACGCTTACGGTCTCGCAAATCAACGTGATCAGGTTTCTGACTTTTTGCGTGACCATCAAATTGATATCTTTTTAGTGCAGGAGACCCTACTTAAGCCCGCGCGCCGTGACCCTAAAATCGCGAACTATAACATGGTCAGGAACGACAGGCTCTCTGCTCGTGGTGGTGGTACCGTCATTTACTATAGAAGAGCCCTGCATTGCGTCCCGCTCGATCCTCCCGCGCTCGCTAATATCGAAGCATCAGTGTGCCGAATCTCACTGACGGGACACGCGCCGATCGTTATCGCGTCCGTTTATCTTCCACCGGATAAGATCGTTCTAAGCAGTGATATCGAGGCGCTGCTCGGCATGGAGAGCTCTGTCATTCTGGCGGGCGACCTAAATTGTAAACACATCAGGTGGAACTCACACACCACAACCCCGAATGGCAGGCGGCTTGACGCATTAGTCGATGATCTCGCCTTCGATATCGTCGCTCCGCTAACCCCGACTCACTACCCGCTAAATATCGCACATCGCCCGGATATACTCGACATAGCGTTATTAAAAAACGTAACTCTGAGCTTACACTCGATCGAAGTAGTTTCAGAGTTAGATTCAGACCACCGTCCCGTCGTTATGAAGCTCGGTCGCGCTCCCAACTCCGTTCCCATCACGAGGACTGTGGTGGATTGGCACACGCTGGGCATCAGCCTGGCTGAATCTGATCCACCATCGCTCCCGTTTAGCTCGGACTCTACCCCGTCTCCTCACGATACCGCTGAAGCCATAGACATCTTAACGTCACACATCACCTCGACATTAGATAGGTCATCGAAACAAGTTGTAGCGGAGGACTTCCTTTACCGCTTCGGGTTGCCCGACGATATTAGGGAGCTCCTTAGAGCTAAGAACGCCTCGATACGCGCCTACGACAGGTATCCTACCGCGGAAAATCGTATTCGAATGCGTGCCTTACAACGCGACGTAAAGTCTCGCATCGCCGAAGTCCGAGATGCCAGATGGTCTGATTTCTTAGAAGGACTCGCGCCCTCTCAAAGGTCTTACTACCGCTTAGCTCGTACTCTCAAATCGGATACGGTAGTAACTATGCCCCCCCTCGTAGGCCCCTCAGGCCGACTCGCGGCGTTCGATGATGACGAAAAAGCAGAGCTGCTGGCCGATACATTGCAAACCCAGTGCACGCCCAGCACTCAATCCGTGGACCCTGTTCATGTAGAATTAGTAGACAGTGAGGTAGAACGCAGAGTCTCCTTGCCACCCTCGGATGCGTTACCACCCGTCACCCCGATGGAAGTTAAAGACTTGATCAAAGACCTACGTCCTCGCAAGGCTCCCGGTTCCGACGGTATATCCAACCGCGTTATTAAACTTCTACCCGTCCAACTCATCGTGATGTTGGCATCTATTTTCAATGCCGCTATGGCGAACTGTATCTTTCCCGCGGTGTGGAAAGAAGCAGACGTTATCGGCATATATAAACCCGGTAAACCAAAAAATCATCCGACGAGCTACCGCCCGATTAGCCTCCTCATGTCTCTAGGCAAACTGTATGAGCGTCTGCTCTACAAACGCCTCAGAGACTTCGTCTCATCCAAGGGCATTCTCATCGATGAAAAATTCGGATTCCGTACAAATCACTCATGCGTTCAACAGGTGCACCGCCTCACGGAGCACATTCTTGTGGGGCTTAATCGACCAAAACCGTTATACACGGGAGCTCTCTTCTTCGACGTCGCAAAAGCGTTCGACAAAGTCTGGCACAACGGTTTGATTTTCAAACTATTCAACATGGGCGTGCCGGATAGTCTCGTGCTCATCATACGGGACTTCTTGTCGAACCGCTCTTTTCGATATCGAGTCGAGGGAACCCGCTCCTCCCCACGACCTCTCACAGCTGGAGTCCCGCAAGGCTCTGTCCTCTCACCCCTCCTATTTAGCTTATTCGTCAACGATATTCCCCGGTCGCCGCCGACCCATTTAGCTTTATTCGCCGACGACACGACTGTTTACTATTCCAGTAGAAACAAGTCCCTAATCGCGAAGAAGCTTCAGAGCGCAGCCCTAGCCCTAGGACAGTGGTTCCGAAAATGGCGCATAGACATCAACCCAGCGAAAAGTACTGCGGTGCTATTTCAGAGGGGAAGCTCCACACGGATTTCCTCCCGGATTAGGAGGAGGAATCTCACACCCCCGATTACTCTCTTTAGACAACCCATACCCTGGGCCAGGAAGGTCAAGTACCTGGGCGTTACCCTGGATGCATCGATGACATTCCGCCCGCATATAAAATCAGTCCGTGACCGTGCCGCGTTTATTCTCGGTAGACTCTACCCCATGATCTGTAAGCGGAGTAAAATGTCCCTTCGGAACAAGGTGACACTTTACAAAACTTGCATTAGGCCCGTCATGACTTACGCGAGTGTGGTGTTCGCTCACGCGGCCCGCACACACATAGACACCCTCCAATCTTTACAATCCCGCTTTTGCAGGTTAGCCGTCGGAGCTCCGTGGTTCGTGAGGAACGTTGACCTACACGACGACCTGGGCCTCGAATCTATCCAGAAATACATGAAGTCAGTGTCGGAACGGTACTTCGATAAGGCTATGCGTCATGATAATCGCCTTATCGTAGCCGCCGCTGACTACTCCCCGAATCCTGATCACGCAGGAGCCAGTCACCGTCGACGCCCTAGACACGTCCTTACGGATCCATCAGATCCAATAACCTTTGCATTAGACGCCTTCAGCTCTAACACTAGGAGCAGGCTTAGGGACCTCGGTAACCGTACTCGTCGAACTCGACAAAGAGTTCGCCGTGCAACCTAACCCATGAATCAGCTCGCTGAGTTTCTCGCCGGATCTTCTCAGCGGGTCGCGATTCCGATCCGGTAGTAGATTCATTCGCGAAGCAGCTACTCTTGAGCTGTTAGGTCTCCTTCGGAGGCGCTCGGGTAGCTGTTAGCAAATCCCACCTCTCCTGGCTGAGCCTTTGCTCGCCCACGTGTCCTGGTGAAACTGGAAAGGCCTCCGGGCCACCAGTAATCTTTCAATCATAAAAAAAAAAAAAAAAAAAAAAAAAAAAAAAAAAAATGTTTAATGTGTATCGTGCAAGTACAAACAAATCGATAGGGAATTACTGGAAAAATATATTTACATAATACGCGATTTTTCTTCAATATTAATTTGTTTTCTTTTTCTTTGCGACATTTTGAAAGTTTCACGAATAACTCCACAAAGTTTTGGTGCGTCTTGTGTATAGATAGATAAGTAACAAACTAACTGAAGAGATATGAAGAAGCGGGCTTTGACTACCGCAGCACGTGTTTTGTTTCTAAGAATTAGAAAAGACCATACACTAAACTAAATCCTATTGTTTTCTTTCCTGATTTTAAAAGCCATTGAAGACAAATGTGGATACCTATTCAAATTGTTTACAATACAGCTTAGCCGGTCGTTCTAACAGATCTAATTCTTCGAAATATTAGTTAAATGTGGTCGTTTTATGAGGTATGTCGTTATTACCAATGTCGTAGAAAGCAATATTTTTAATAAGGCGGTCATATGGCATTCAGCCGGGACCTTTGTTCTTGGTTATTATAACCGGCATGTTGTATTAACCGATGTCGCAGTAAACGGTTTTGACTGTATACAAGTTCCGAACAACAACATTCGGACCGTCGGTCTACCGAGCAATATCACCCGCTCGGTGGAAGATCTTCCACGACGTGAGGAGAATGAATGCGTATCATTGGAGTGGAGAGGTCTGGCCAAACGGCTCAAATAACGATCTTCTGTACCCCGGTTCCTGGAGAAACATGATTTAATGTGAACAAGGACATCGCTAGATCTATTATATCTGGGGTCAAGATCCTTTCTGTGTAGCTAAGTAACTGTATTAAGTGATTGGGCATTTTCTCTTATTTGAACGCTAATTCTTTTTCAATAATATTAACGAAAATCTTAAAGGACTACATATCACTCCTGAGTCATTAAAATTAGTTAAATAAAATGACGAAAATGTCGCAACACGTCAAAATCCACCAAATGACTTTCCATTCAGAAAACATGTATTCTAACCTAAGAGCCTGTGGGCGAATACCTGTATATATTTAACCAGACCTGAATTTTTGTACATTGAGACCCCTATACCTACCATGCATGAGGTGGGGACTCACTAAGCTCAAAGTGGTGGACGCGCCGAGCGCTCAGGTAAGACAGGTATCGATTTTTGACGAATTGTAAATCAATTTGACCAGGTCTGCCGTTTTAAAATTTAAAAAAATATGAGATTACTAGCTGACCCGGCAGACTTCGTAGTGCCTCAATCGATAAATAAAAGACCTAAACTTTTGTATCAAATAAACTTAAAACAAACAAAAGGAATCCTTCCGACGGAGGACACATCAAAGGCAAAACAAAATTATTATTTTTATTTAATTCCGAGCATTTTCATATTTATCTACCTTTTAAACCTTCCCTGGACCTCCACAAATAATTCTAATCGGTCCAGCCGTTCTCGAGTTTTAGCGAAACTAACGAACAGCAATTCATTTTTATATATATAGATTACTACCGGAAAATATATTATGATTATTCCTATCGGAAAATAAGAATGGCAGACCATTATCGCGCGTTTTACTTTGTGGCAGACAATTTTGAAAATGCTAAAAAAATAAAATTTGGTTTTTGTCCACCTCTATATCTACTAACATTTATACAAAATTAATTCTTTGAATAAAGAATAATCTCGCAAATTCTCGTAAACCAAGCAAGCTCTTCACTTTACTTTGATGTGAACGGAGCATTAAACTTACAAGTTGCGACACGTCAAGCTGCGAGGGAAGAGAGGGGATCCATTTGTCAGCCTCTTAATTACGCTTGTTTTGGTGCGAAACTTAAACATTATATTACAACTCAGATGGACCGATGGAGTTCTCGAGCTGGGTGTGTTTGTGTTAGCGAAACTGAAACATTAAACTTAGATGTTGACAGTCGATGTCTGAGTGGATGTAAAATAAGTATTACTTTTTCCCAACTTGAAGATTTTTGTTTGCAAAAGGCTCGTGTACTTAGGGCATGTCTGGCGCTATTACTGAAGCTCATAAAAAACTCACCGCTGCTCATACTCAGACTATTTCCCAGTATTGTGAGTCTCAATGGATAAATATAACCAATATATTTCTGTTATCAATGATGTGAGACCGTAAAAACGTTCTCCTAAAGAGTGATAACTTACTGGTAGGACCTCTTGTGAGTCCGCACGGGTAGGTACCACCACCCTGCCTATTTCTGCCGTGAAGCAGTAATGCGTTTCGGTTCGAAGGGTGCGGCAGCCGTTGTAACTATACTGAGACCTTAGAACTTATATCTCAAGGTGGGTGGCACATTTACGTTGTGAATGTCTATGGGCTCCAGTAACCACTTAACAACTATGCGGACTGTGAGCCCATCCACCCATCTAAGCAATAAAAAAAAAGACAAAAAGGTCCATTGCAGATGTAGGGGAATGATACCCCGCCCCGCTTAGCTTACTATGCAGTTATTGTGCATATAGTAATGAGCAGCATACGTTAGTCAGTCAGTGGTCAACGTGCAGCGATCCACCGCGGTCGCTGACGCGAATAAACATGTAATTATACGTAGTGTTTTATTGACCGCTCCGATGAGGTTTATGGAGGACAACACGCAACAAACAACCAACGCACACGGCTCCTCCTTCATCTCCCTATAAGCCTCACACAGGCAATGATCAAAGGGATAAAACGAAAAAAGTGACTTCGATACCACGAAAAGTACCGGACTGTAGGGTATTACTGTGCAGGGTACGCTGTGTTTACACTTGATTGAAACCGAAACGAAAAGAGGATTATACAGTCAAGAGACCAAACAAATATGTGAAAAGCGATCCCTGATACATTCAAATGCGTATCTGTTTTTATTTTCATTCCCAAATCCTTTCGTGTCCTCTGAAAGGAACACCCATTAAATTTTTTATACAAGTCGCGATGCTAATTTCATGACTTCAATTAAACATATGGCCGGTGAGCATTGTTTTTGTGATCGACTGAAACCTTCGATGTTCAATGTAATTTAGCTACACATTTATCACTGTAATGAACTTTGAAAAGTAGTGTGGTCTGCAGTGGATTTTCGATAATCCTGGTTTTATAGAAGGTTTTCGAGTTAATCTATGATATATCTTTCAATTTTTTTTTCCATATACATCGATTACAAATATACGATTTGCATATAAATCGATTTGAATGTTTGATAGTACTTCGTGATACGACAGAACAAAATTATTTTCAAAGACAAGTAGTTTGTTTTGTTACTGTTAACTTTTAGCAGATCGTAATTTATAAAAGATTTTCATATTGCCAACAGAAAACAATGGTAGTCGAACATGTCGCCACTTCACTTATTTGGCAATAATTTAAAGAAAAAACAAGAATATGATATTTCCAAAACATAATATCGTTCTAAGAGATCCACGTGTAAGTACCATAGTATATATTATAATATACTGTATACTTAATATAATATACGTTACGTTTTTTAGGTGAAATTACCTTTCGTTATTAGGACAAAATCCTTCTATGGCAAAATAATGGCGAATGCTTCTTCCTATAGTTAATAGTGTTACGCCGGCAAGAGTAACACCATCTATCGCCGAATGGCCGAACGAATATCGAAGGTTCTAGTAACATCTAGAACGCTCGAGAAGTACAACGCCATCTTTTGTCAAATAGCGGAAACACACGTCGAAGGTACTCGACTTGTGAGGAATGCGCTCGACGATTCTAGGGAAGTCGTATCGACTTTAAAAGCGTTGCAGAGATGGCACGCAGTAAATTAGTAATCGGAACTACTCGAAGCGAAACAGCGAACGGATCACCTGAACCGAAGCAGAAGAAGTGAATTAAGAACTTTAAAGTATTCTGTTAGTGTTCTAAGTGCTAATACAATTTTAATTTATACTTTCGTGGAACTTTTTATTTAGCCCGAACCCCACCGCGTAACAATAGGTTACAAAAAAATAACAGGCTACACGAATTTCTCAAAGTATTCGAAGCTCTAAAACAGATCCCAGTTTCGCTGTTTGTTCAACACTACAATATTGAGTTGGGGGGCTTTATTTCAAGTATCACTCAACGCTTTGAATAAATGGAGTCGAATTTTGTGAAGATAAATTTGTCCAAACAATATTGGTTATTTCTGAAGCACATCAATCATGTATTCTGATCTGATTTTAATATTATTTTTTGGGCGAGCCTAGATAAGGTTTCAGCTTACATGCTAAGTGATGTCCATAGACACCATAATTTGCACGAGGTCCAAATATCAACTGCATTGGATCTACGGCTCCCTTATCCTTCCAAATCAGAATACCATATTATTACGACTATGTCACAACAGAAATACTGGTACGATACCAGCTTATAAGCTTAGAGTCCATAGTGACTGTTATTTATTTCTTAGATCGACGAGCTCAAGCCCCACCTATTGGAAGTGAAGCAGTAATGCGTTTCGGTTTGAAGGGCAGCCGTTGTATCTATACTGAGACCTTAGGACTTATATCTCAAGGTGGGTGGCGCATTTACGTTGTAGATGTCTATGGGCTCCAGTAACCACTTAACACCAGGTGGGCTGTGAGCTCTCCACCCATCTAATAATTAAAACAGTGCTTTAAAGACCGCATCGACATCATGAACGCTTTCTACTTTAATGCACGAGGCGAAAATCCCGGCAGCCTCACATAAGACCAGTAACTTATTTCCCAGACCGAAGCGCCTTGAAAAGCTTTTAATATATTTATTTTCAAAAGTCAGTTATCACTCTGTCACGCCTCAGCTTAGTTCCCACTCGTCGCCCTCACCGTGAGGGTGCAAACAATTTCCAAACAAATATTCTTTTCTGTGATATTTCGGTACACGAAATAAATTTGCATTCGATTAAATAGTATTATCATATGTTTTTTTAACAAATCAGTATAACAGCTCTTTCTTTCTTATTTCTTATCTTAATATATCTAATAATCTAATATATCTTTCTTATCTTAATATACATATATAATTCTTCTATCTATCTATATGTTGGTGATCTCCTCCTAAACGGCTGGACCATTTTTTATATAAAAAAAACATTGTGCAATTCAAACGTGGTAGAAGTTAAACCTTCATAAATTTTGGCTTCAAGATAACGAGACGAATGTAAAATTTAGAGAAGAGGATAATTGTAGGTTTTACTAACGTTCATAGTGATTGATACAAAGCTTGATAATTATTTTACATTTTATTCGTATTTAATACATAAATTTATTCAGAATGTATTAAGTACGAATATTAGGTACGAAGCAGAGCACAAAGAGAACCACGAATATAAGAAACACTGTATAATGCTTCCTATCTCATTTTCATCCACGTTGTCTTATGTGTCTGTCCCTTTTTATTGTCACTTTTTCGTTTCATCGACTTTCGAATCACAGCTTAGCTAAAAAAGTTTCAATTTAAAAATTGAATGTGCTCAAGTGAATTCTATTCACAATTTGCTCCCCTGGAAAATGTTTTACTAATTGTTATCTATATATTAATACGTGAAGCAAAAACTTTGTATCCCTTTTTACGGAAATTGCGCGGACGGAGGAGTATGAAATTTTCTACACATATAGAGAATACAGAGAAGAAGTGCACAATGCTAATATATTTTTTTAAATAATGCATAAAAGATACATTAAATCAAAAAATTACATGTGTGCAATTCACACGTGGTAGAAGTGAAACCTTCCAAAATTAAAATACAATTATCCTAAACGTCTTAAGTATATGTAAAATTTTGTCATTAGTAAATAATTGTAAGGTAGCGCCCTCTGTGAATTGATATTTTAATTTCACGTATAATCCTAAATTAAAATTCACTACAAGAGCTTTCATACACACGTTAGTATTAAAAAATCTCACAGATGGCGCTGTATTAAATAGTATGTATATTTCTGTCTCATTCTTTGCTGGCTTCATCCTACACATTTATGTATTTGTGTCTCTTACCTATCGTTTTTTCCGTTGCATCCGGTTTGAAATCACAACGATTCTAAAGAAGTTTTCACTTCAATAAAGAAAACATTACACACACTACATACCCTGTATTTGATGCACACACGCATGCATACTATTTATTGTCAAACTTTTGTTCTTGACGTCTGTTGTCAAATTGAGAATAGATTAAATATTGTTTGTCTTTGTTAATATTTTTTATAGTGTAATCTTGGTGAAATTTTTGATTATAGAAGTATAAAATACAATCATAATAGTGTACAAATTTACAATTCCAATTAATTATAGTCGAATTTCGACTACCTACTGCGAGACCTCTAGTTTTTATAAAGAGTCTAAAATTTTCGGATTTAAGGGGCGTATACAGACGAACATCTGTCGGGTCCGCTGGTTATTGTATAAAACATAAACACGGGGACTTTCGTCCAGATGTTCGTTTTAATTAAGTTTAATGTTTGCTTACCACAGGTGCGTGAGTTACAGCTACGAATTTCCACTTCACTTAAACAGAGCTTAGTAAACTTGACAAATTTTTAGAGACATGGATTATATTTTAAGGCTCTCGTGATAATTCTCTTTTGGGTTTCTCATCATTATTTGGGGTAATTTTAATGTTCTAAGTGGCAAGCTTCAGTCTGGCTTAAATTACTGTACAAAGCACTGTATTTGACATAATGTCTTTTTTTGTTATTGCTAAGTTAGGTGAACGAGTCGATGACCCATCTGGTATTAAGTGGTCGCTGAAGCCCATAGACATCAACAACGTAAATGCCGCTGACAGCCTCGAAATATGAGTTCTAAGTCTCAGTTTTCAGTACAACGGCTGCCGCACCCTTCAAGACAAAATGCATTACAGCTTCGCGGCAGAAATAGGCAAGGTGGTGGTACCTTTTTTTATTGTCTTGTTACCGTCGCCCATGGACTTCAGCAATGCTAGGAGCAGAGCCAAGCCACTGCCAACCCGTGCGTTCACACAAGACGCCCTACCATCAGTAAATGTGTCAAGGTGGGTGGTAGCATTTACGTGACTCCTATGGTCATTCAAGCGATGTATTTGTTTAAAATAAATGAATATTTATCAAACAGTCGACGACAATTTGCCGGTTCATTTCAGTAATCTATAAAAATAATTTAATAAACAACGTTATCTAAGTAGTACCGCCCATAAAAGATGGAGCATTCTTCAGTCGAAATTGAAAATATAATTGTACTCAGTAGCTAAACAACGGCATGTATTTACTTTATCAGAAAGCATTTTTTTTTAATGTAACGAAATTCAGAGCGATGGTCTTTGTTGAAGATTAATCTTTTGTAGCTTTATAAATCAGAAAGATCGAGGTTTTTTCAGTGAACGAAACATTTTAAATTAAAGTCTGCCTTGAGATTTCTATTTATCTTCATTATGGCCGTCAGGTTTCCTTTCGAGGTATGGCCACTAAGCTTGCTATTAAGGGACATCAAACGCTGCAAGGAGCAATTTATTAAACAACTAGCTGACCCGGTAGACTTCGTAGTGCCTCAATCGATAAATAAAAGACATAAATTTTTGTATAAAATAAACTTAAAACAAACAAAAGGAATCCGTCTGACGGGGGCACATCAGAGGGCAAACAAAATTGTTATTTTTATTCAATTCCGAGAATTTTCATATTTATCTACCTTTTAAACCTTCTCTGAACTAACACAAATAATTCAAGACCAAAATTAGCCAAATTGGTCCAGCCTTTCTCGAGTTTTAACGAGACTAACGAACAGCAATTCATTTTTTTCATGTAGAATTAGTAGACAGTGAGGTAGAACGCAGAGTCTCCTTGCCACCCTCGGATGCGTTACCACCCGTCACCCCGATGGAAGTTAAAGACTTGATCAAAGACCTACGTCCTCGCAAGGCTCCCGGTTCCGACGGTATATCCAACCGCGTTATTAAACTTCTACCCGTCCAACTTATCGTGATGTTGGCATCTATTTTCAATGCCGCTATGGCGAACTGTATCTTTCCCGCGGTGTGGAAAGAAGCGGACGTTATCGGCATACATAAACCCGGTAAACCAAAAAATCATCCGACGAGCTACCGCCCGATTAGCCTCCTCATGTCTCTAGGCAAACTGTATGAGCGTCTGCTCTACAAACGCCTCAGAGACTTCGTCTCATCCAAGGGCATTCTCATCGATGAAAAATTCGGATTCCGTACAAATCACTCATGCGTTCAACAGGTGCACCGCCTCACGGAGCACATTCTTGTGGGGCTTAACACATTGAGTGCTTACCACTCGTATCCGAGTGGAGAGGGGCCCTATTAGCGGTGCCGCCCACTCGGATACGAGTGAGCAGCAAGTGAATTTTGTAGTTGTCATAAGCCGCCGGCGATTGTGGCGAGTGTACGTTGGTTTGTGTGGCCACTCTGCCAATACATTCGACTTACGAAAACGCGTATTGGTTTTATATTTACAGTTTAATAGTGACTGGTACACACGATCATATCAAAGGTATTGTTCGATCAAAATGGATAGTAGGGCTGGGCCATCTAGAAGTAAAAATAGATCGAAAACATCAACACCTAGTAGTAGAAAAAAACGTTGGTTGAGTGATGACTCGGAAGGTTCTGAAGGATTTAGTGATGAAGAAGTGTGTTCGCAACGAGCTCAGGAAGAGCACTTGTCTTCAAGTTCAGAGGAATCTAGTTGCGGCAGTGATGACAGTATCTTTGATACAAGACTGAAACTGAAAACGCTCAGCCGTGGACCACAAGCTCAGTCTTCAAGGTCATCTGCCGCAAAGACGACGAAAAATTTTGGTTTAACTTTTCTGTGAAGAAATCACCTTCAGTGTTTTAATTAAACTTATAATTATGATTTTTATACGTTTGATTGTATTGATAATTATGATTATATCATTGCTTCGCTTAGATTTAAGACATTTATACCTTCTTAAATAAATAACCATTAAGTGCGTGTTATATTTTAAACTTAAGCTTATAATTATGATTATATCGTTACCTACTTTGCTCAGATTTAAGATATTCTTCTAAGACCTTCTTAAATAAATAACCATTCAAGTGCGTGTTATATTTTAAACTTAAACTTATAATTATGATGTTTTTGATACTTTTGATTGTACTCGGATCCGAGAAAACACCTTTTTCGGATCCGAGTGTCCGGCATTTGGCGTGCTATGTGCCGACCACTCGGATCCGAAAAAGGTGTTTTTTTATTAAAATAATAATATTATCAACATACTTTCATCCATATTTTTAAACATACATATATACTTAATCAATATACGCTA
Organism: Bombyx mori; assembly: GCF_030269925.1. Classification (NCBI taxonomy): domain Eukaryota; kingdom Metazoa; phylum Arthropoda; class Insecta; order Lepidoptera; family Bombycidae; genus Bombyx; species Bombyx mori. The sequence goes on from NC_085111.1 coordinate 16,775,483, forward strand.
TAAAAATAATTGGTTTCTGGCTAATAATTTTATATCATTTCGTCGGCAGCAAATGTGTTAATCGACCAAAACCGTTATACACGGGAGCTCTCTTCTTCGACGTCGCAAAAGCGTTCGACAAAGTCTGGCACAACGGTTTGATTTTCAAACTATTCAACATGGGTGTGCCGGATAGTCTCGTGCTCATCATACGGGACTTCTTGTCGAACCGCTCTTTTCGATATCGAGTCGAGGGAACCCGCTCCTCCCCACGACCTCTCACAGCTGGAGTCCCGCAAGGCTCTGTCCTTTCACCCCTCCTATTTAGCTTATTCGTTAACGATATTCCCCGGTCGCCGCCGACCCATTTAGCTTTATTCGCCGACGACACGACTGTTTACTATTCTAGTAGAAATAAGTCCCTAATCGCGAAGAAGCTTCAGAGCGCAGCCCTAGCCCTAGGACAGTGGTTCCGAAAATGGCGCATAGAAGCGAAAAGTACTGCGGTGCTATTTCAGAGGGGAAGCTCCACACGGATTTCCTCCCGTATTAGGAGGAGGAATCTCACACCCCCGATTACTCTCTTTAGTCAATCCATACCCTGGGCCAGGAAGGTCAAGTACCTGGGCGTTACCCTGGATGCATCGATGACATTCCGCCCGCATATAAAATCAGTCCGTGACCGTGCCGCGTTTATTCTCGGTAGACTCTACCCCATGATCTGTAAGCGGAGTAAAATGTCCCTTCGGAACAAGGTGACACTTTACAAAACTTGCATAAGGCCCGTCATGACTTACGCGAGTGTGGTGTTCGCTCACGCGGCCCGCACACACATAGACACCCTCCAATCCCTACAATCCCGCTTTTGCAGGTTAGCTGTCGGGGCTCCGTGGTTCGTGAGGAACGTTGACCTACACGACGACCTGGGCCTCGAATCAATTCGGAAATACATGAAGTCAGCGTCGGAACGATACTTCGATAAGGCTATGCGTCATGATAATCGCCTTATCGTTGCCGCCGCTGACTACTCCCCGAATCCTGATCATGCAGGAGCCAGTCACCGTCGACGCCCTAGACACGTCCTTACGGATCCATCAGATCCAATAACCTTTGCACTAGACGCCTTCAGCTCTAGAAGCAGGCTTAGGGACCTCGGTAACCGTACTCGTCGAACTCGACAAAGAGTTCGCCGTGCAACCTAACCCATGAATCAGCTCGCTGAGTTTCTCGCCGGATCTTCTCAGCGGGTCGCGATTCCGATCCGGTAGTAGATTCATTCGCGAAGCAGCTACTCTTGAGTTGTTAGGTCTCCTTCGGAGGCGCTCGGGCAGCTGTTAGCAAATCCCACCCCTCCTGGCTGAGCCTTTGCTCGCCCACCTGTCCTGGTGAAACTGGAAAGGCCTCCGGGCCACCAGTAATCCTTCAATCATAAAAAAAAAAAAAAAAAACATTTTTATATACATAGATAGATACGTTAACACTGGAGTTCCTCTGAACTGCACCCGCAGAGACTTAGTGAAACTATTATGTAACCCTTGCATTCTAGAGCTATTGATATAGCTGCTCTTCATCCTTCAATAGTGGTTGTATCCTCAATTATTTGCAGTTGCAATTCTGAATTCCCAACGACTATCTTCAAATCAAATAGGTCTCTGTCATTCGTTATCGCTCTCTCATTCTGTCAATTTCTGCTATACAGCAAACATGCATGGTTTGAAAACTACGATTACTTATTCTTCTTCTTGTATATCGTTCCCTCACTGCTGAGGATCGCGACCACATATGACGTTCTTCATTGACGAGTACTTATTAGTGACAGTAAAATTATAAATTTGCTTAGTTGGAACCAGTTACATAAAACTTTCTGCTATCAGCCGAAAGTAATCGCCTTCCGATTTGGAGCCTCGACATTCAGTATGACAAAAAATTACGTGATTAAAAAAAATTAATAATTTGGTATATTTCTATTCATTAATATAATTAATTAATAAATTTTGGGCATAGAACAAAGCTGGTAGAAGGCTCACAGGTCATCGCGTTAGGAATCAATTGCTACAATTTTTTTTTTCTTATGAAATAATATTAAGCGTGACTTTTCTAATACCATTTTGCAATAGCTATTTTGAATCTTAATAAATTTAAATCGCTAATTTAGTAGCCCCGACATTAAGATTTCGTCACAACACAATCCGGTGTGCTCTTAAAGAATTCTGAAATTAGGAAATTTTCACGAGAAAGCAACCAATCCTTAATGTCAATTACTAATGGTTGATTAAATTTAAATTTTATTGACTTAACAGAATTTAATTTCGTTGAATCCAGAACATCTTGAGAAGGGTTTGATGGAGTTTAAATTATATATTATTTTACTCGAGAAACTTCTAACGATGTGGATAAAATTTTGATTGATAAATATTGCGTTTTCTTTCATTATTTAATATCTAGTAGAAACTGCTCGATTCTGCTTATATACATAGGGAAACACAACACAACTAGACTCGTATTACTGTATTCATCATCTAGCAAACAGAGAATCTCAGAAAAGAAAATATTGTTTTCAAATTTTTTATGATTGGGCAGACAATAGCATGGTCCTTCGACCTTTAGGAACTTTTATGTCATTCCCCTATCCTCTACTCTTCATCAAGCATCTCCCATATGAATTCTACTATTTATTTGGAAATAAGAATTGGAATTGGAAGTAATTTGGGGCCCGGCCTGCTTTGTCATCGGATATTCTTATAGATCTTTTAGTCTGAATAACCACTGCCCCAGATCTCTCTCAACCCCGAGGTGTTACTCCATTACATGGTAAATTTGATTTAGATGTTATCGATAAAATAGGTTCCAAAAGCGTTGATGATCGATTCGTGGCTTCCACCAAGAATGAAAGATATCATGAAATTGTGGTACAATTAAACACTCTTTTGTTCAATTGCATAATTACAATTACAAACTACTTATACTCTAATTAGAATATCGGTTTATCTACCCTAATCCAAAACACTTACACAAACTTTAATTATATCAATTCACTTCAAAGGTGGTTCAGCACGAGTTACTCTGAATGTTGTAAATGCGTTAACAAGATTATCCTAAAATTATTACCGCACGGTAGTTGCGGGGTAAGGTATTAGTAAGCCCAATAATTTGAAACTATCTGTTGTGAACCTCTTTGCTATTTTGATAACTAATGTAGTTTTTATATACTTCACTTTTGACGTTTGTCTTCATATTACCCATTTCTTTCTGTTTTCTTAATTTTGTGTTTTTATTAAAAAATAATCATTCTCAACTTGTTTCATCGTTTATCATTTTACAGAGATTTGTTTAGTTTGTTCATTTCATTTTGGTCCTTCACCAGTAATTTTCCAGCGTACCTATTTTTCATTACGTAGCTTTAGTTATTCGTTCATTTCGTAGTATTTGTTTTAATTTTCACTGCTTTATTTCATTTTTGTTTCTCGCTTAATGATCACCCGCAGTAAAAGTAAAATCATGCCGACAAACCCTGCGACTAGTACTGGTTTGCAAGTTAATATTATACAACCTAGTACTTCCCAACATGTAGACAGCATTGCTCCGAGTGAGACGTCTAAGTCAAAATCATCACGCTCGTCATCCACAATTAAGGCTCAAAAGGCCGCCGTAGAGGCCCTCGCCCTGCGCCGACGTCTTGAGCACGAGCAGGAGTTGGCTGAACGTGAGAGGCAACGTGAAAGTCGACTGGCAGCACTCCGTCAGCAGGTAGAGGAGGGCGAACTGAAGGCCGAACTTGCCGCTCTCGACGCGGAAGCCGCGGCAAGTCACAGCAGTCGCAGTGGTTCTGCCAGGGTAAGCGTAGAAAGAACAGAAAGATGGGTACAAAGTTTAGAACAGCCAGTTTGCGTTGGCGAAAATACAGTTAATAGAGGCATTCCCGCAGTAGGGCGAGAGCAAGTAGTGGTTCCGCCTCCCGGCCACCAGGCACCTCTGCCGGCCACTGGGTCAACTGCATCCCCTGTTAACCGTTTTGTTCATCAGAAACAACTTTTAAACGTCACTAAAGCGTCCGAGGCGGCCGTACTTACGCGACCGCTCATTTCCACGGAGGTTGATCAGAGTAGTCTGCTTCAGGCTGTTGCTGACACTGCAGCTGCGGCCAAGGCGCTTGCTACTTCGCACCGTCATAAACATAAGATCGAATTGTTTCCTTTCGACGGAGACGCCTTAACATGGCTACATTTCAAACGTATTTTTGATTTAACCAAAAACAATTTTTCAAATATTGAAAATATTAGTCGGTTACAAAATGCACTTCGCGGCGCGGCCCGAGATGCAGTCGCGTCACTGTTGCTGGCTACAGACAACCCGAACGACATTATAAGAGCTCTGGAGGAGAACTTCGCTCGCCCGGAAATTATAGTATTTAAGGAAGTCTCCGCTCTTAAAAATCTACCACGTTTGGGAAATGACCTGAAAGAGTTAATTACGATAACGAATAAGGTACGTAATTCTATATCTTCTTTTAAAATACTGAATCAAATTGAGTACTTGCATTCTCCAGAACTATTTCACGCCGTCTTAGGAAAATTAAACCCGGTTACTAAAGTAAGATGGACGGACTTTGCTATGCAAGATACTACAGGGCGTCCTAAATTAGAAATTATGTCCGATTTTTTGAGGCGCGAGTTAGATCAACTTATTCGGTTCGGTTTATCACCGGAATCTTGCTCGATCCAACATTCACCAGAAAACACTCATCTAAACAAACCGTATAAACGGGAAAATATTCACATAGTTACACACTCTAAACTAAATTCTAATGCGGCGTCTACACAAAAGCTTGAATGCGCGTTTTGCAAAAAAGATCACAATATTAAGTCATGTTCTGAGTTCAAAGCCTTATCTGTTGATGAAAGGTGGGTCTGGCTGCGTGAGGTAAAAGCGTGTTATAGATGTCTTAGGCGTAGTTCACATCAGTGGAAAACATGTAAAGTTAACCCTTGTGGTGTTGATGGGTGTCTAATACGTCATCACCCGTTAATGCATGGTAAAGAACCTGTCTCTTCTGTCAATACTATGTTCGACACGCGATCCACCGAAAATGATCATACGACTAAGCACCACGAACCTGCATCTGTCGAAAAGGTAATAGTTTCTACCACTTCTACAGGTGTTCAAGAACCCAGCTCCATCTTAACTCTGTGCCCACGTGTATTTCTGAAAATCTTACCCGTTACTGTCTCTGGTCCCTCAGGAAGTTGCAATGTTTACGCACTTCTCGATGACGGTAGCACTGCTACGCTCATTGACTCAAGTATTGCTACTCAAATCGGTGCGACAGGGCCTCACCAGAAAATAACGGTTAATGGTATAGGCGGTCTCAGTAGAAACGCTACGATATCGTATGTAGATTTTCACATTAAGGGTAGGCACACACGAGACACATTTTTAGTGAAAAATGCGAGAGCTATGGAGTCTTTGTCTCTGCGTCCTCAAACGATTAGGCAGGAAACTATTGCTTCTTTCGCACATTTAGCGAATTTACCTTGCAACGTAACTTATGAAGATGCTACACCAACAGTTTTAATTGGTGCAGAGCATTGGCATTTGTCAATCAGCAGCGAGGTACGGTGTGGTGGTAAGAATGAACCCGTTGCCTGTTTAACTGCCTTAGGCTGGGTGCTTTATGGAATCGCGTCCAGTAAAACTAAATCAGTGGAGTTTGTTAATCACGGTGTGTGTATCGAACCTTCCGATGAGGAGAAATTAGACTCTTTTATTAAGGAACAATACAAAATTGATTCATTAGGTATTTCTAAAAAAGAAACTCTACATTCTAAGTCAGATAAACGTGCAGTCGAGATTTTAGAAAAAACTGCTAGACGTCTCCCCACTTCTGGTCGATTTGAGGTGGGTTTGCCGTGGCGTGACGATATACAACGCATTCCCGACAGCTACCTTCAAGCCATGTCACGATTTTTAAGTCTAGAAAGGCGCATGGCTAAAGATGCTGACTTTGCAAAAGCATATGACGTGTTCATTTCAAACATGATCGCTAAAGGCTATGCAGAAGAATGTGCTCCCGAGTCATACTACGCCAACCACATTAAAGATAAACAATCTTCTTTTATGAGGCTCTATTTACCCCATTTTGGCGTGTATCACCCTCAGAAACGTAAGCTTCGTGTAGTTCACGACGCCGCAGCCACGAATGCGGGCGTCAGCCTAAACTCTTTGTTGCTACCTGGTCCAGACCTGCTTCAGTCCTTGTTAGGTATTTTACTTCGGTTTCGCGAGGGCCGTATTGCTCTCACTGCTGATATCCGGGAAATGTTCCCTCAAGTAAGGATCAGAGAGCAAGATAGGGACGCCCTCCGGTTTCTCTGGAGGTCAAGCAGAGACCAACCTATAAAGGAGTTTAGGATGACAGCCATCATTTTCGGTGCGTGCTGCAGTCCATTTATAGCGCAATTTATTAAAAATAAAAACGCTCGTGAGCACGAAAGTTTATTTCCTAAAGCAGCTCATGCTATTTTGTACAATCATTATATGGACGATTATATTGACTCTCTCGATGACATTCAAGAGGCAGCACAACTAGCGGCGGATATTGTTGCCGTTCACAATGATGCCTACTTCGAGATGCGGGGCTGGATTTCCAACGATCCATCAGCGCTAAAATTTATTCCTGCTGATCTTAGGGCCACTCAACCGTCGTTGGAAATCAACCTTGGCAGCTGCTCTGTAAACAATATTAGAGCGTTGGGAGTATTGTGGAATCCCATAACAGATAATTTAGGGTTCCGCTCAGGCTTAGGTGAAACATTTCCAAACCCTCTCACAAAACGCAAAGTTCTTTGTCACCTCATGCGTGTGTACGACCCGTTAGGCTTATTAGCTCCAATAGTTGTTAAGGGTAGAATTTTATTTCAACAAACGTGGAGGTCTAATGTCGACTGGGACACCGAGTTCCAACCCACGGAAGCATTAAGATGGTCTGATTGGTTTCAGGAGTTGTCAAAAGTAACTTCTTTGGAAATTCCGCGTTGGTATTCTAACTCTAAAAACTCTGAACCAACTCAGAGGGAGTTACACGATTTTGCTGATGCAAGTGAGCTCGCGTACGCATGTGTCGCTTATTGGCGCCTTTTATACTCAGACGGCAGCATCGAGCTTTCTCTCATCTCTAGTAAGGCAAGAGTTACACCCTTGAAACCTATCTCTATCCCACGTTTAGAGCTCCAGGCCGCTTTAATAGCTTCTCGTCTCGCGGTCACCATTAAGGACAGTCATAGAAAACAACCGGCACATACTTTCTTTTGGACCGATTCTATGACAGTCCTTCAGTGGTTACGTAATGACGCGCGCTCTTTTAAGCCTTTTGTTGCCCATCGTTTAGGCGAAATTATTGAAAACTCTTGCGTCAGAGACTGGCGATGGGTACCAACGGAATTGAATGTTGCCGACGACGCTACCAGAACGAGATCAATTAACCTCGACACGACCCACAGATGGTTTCGCGGTCCATCTTTTCTTTTTAAATCCGTTGAGGACTGGCCTACAGAGCCAAGGTTTGCCTCACCAAACACCGATGAACTTAAGACCAATAGTTATGAGTTGGTCGGACTAACTTCCTTTGTCGAAGAGTTACCGACTCCGGTCACAGCCATTTTTGCTAATTTTAGTAATTGGCAGCGCTTATTACGTGCCACAGCCCGGGTACTTCAAGCTGCGGCAAAGTTTGGTGTAATTTTGGCTTCCATTAGAAATTCTAAATTGAAAGGCGAAATTGTTTGTGCCCGCCATCCTTCAACGTCCACTACTCTGCCACCTCTTAGTGCAGATTTAATAAAGGCCGCCGAAAGGCAAATTATGCAACGAACACAGGTCGAGAGCTTTTCCATAGAATTTCTTCATATCCTGAACTCGAAGCCTATTCCTCCGAACAGTCGTCTCAGAAAACTGTCACCCGCTTTGGGAGAGGACAAGTTGCTGCGGTTAGCCGGAAGAATTAAAGCCGCAGAAGGCATTGACCCTGACACACGCTTCCCCATCCTTCTTGACGGTCGTCACCCAATTGTACGTTTATTGGTACAATTTTATCATCGAAAAGCGGGTCACGCAAATTATGAACTAGTCGTGAACGAATTAAGACAAAAATTCTGGTTGTTAAGACTGAGGAACACAGTGAGAACAGTAGCAAAAGAGTGTCCACTCTGCAGAATTAGAAAGTCCTTGCCGGTGAACCCGAAAACAGGAGATCTGCCACCTGAAAGATTAGCTCACCATCGACGGCCCTTTACTTTTACGGGTCTGGACTACTTCGGCCCCGTAAGCGTCACTATCGGGCGCAGGCATGAAAAACGTTATGTAGCCCTTTTCACCTGTTTAACTGTCAGAGCCCTTCACCTAGAAATGGTACATAGTCTATCGACTGACTCTGCTATCATGGCTATTAGAAGATTCATTGCAAGACGGGGCTGTCCAAACATTATTTTCTCGGACAACGGAACCTGCTTTGTTGGTGCCAATCGCATTCTCAGAGGTTTCTATGGAGAAAATGTCGAAGATTTCACAAGCACTCAAGGAATACTCTGGAAGTTCATCCCACCGGCGGCACCTAATTTCGGAGGATGTTGGGAGCGCTTGGTGCGATCAGTAAAGGTAGCTCTGAACGCAACATTAACCGAACGAGCTCCAAAAGAAGAAACCTTGAGCGTTTTACTAGCCGAGGCAGAAGCCATTGTCAATTCACGTCCATTAACTCATGTATCTACAGATCCTGACGACCCGACAACACTCACACCATTTCATTTCTTAATCGGTTCTTCGTCCGTGCAGACCTTACCTACTGCCTTGAACGATCACGATTTGGTCAGCCGTTCCGAATGGAGGAAAGCATTGAGGCTAGCGGATCATTTTTGGTCGCGTTGGATGCGCGAGGTTCTCCCGACCCTACAACCACGTGAGCAGTCAAGAGGCAACCGCAGTTCAACAGCTCTTCAAGAGGGTGACGTAGTAATTATTGCTGACTTCAACTTGCCCCGCGGAATATGGCCACGAGGACGTGTTGCGAAAGTGTACCCTGGGAAAGATGGCGTGATAAGGGTAGTGGACGTTGCAACAGCAGGGGGAATGCTACGCCGACCCGTACGAAAGCTGGTTAGGCTCTCCACCTAAGGCCTTGACTGACCTTGGTTTGCATAACCAGTTTGTGCTTTTCTGCACGAGGGGGAGGATGTTGTGAACCTCTTTGCTATTTTGATAACTAATGTAGTTTTTATATACTTCACTTTTGACGTTTGTCTTCATATTACCCATTTCTTTCTGTTTTCTTAATTTTCTGTTTTTTATTAAAAAATATTATTCTCAACTTGTTTCATCGTTTATCATTTTACAAAGATTTGTTTAGTTTGTTCATTTCACTATCAAAGATGATGATTTATTAATGGTGTGCAGCGAATTGATTTATTAACTTTTAACGCAAAAGTATTACAAATTTTTGCTCGTGATTTATGGTAGGACATCTACATAGTACGTTTCTACGGAGACTAACACCATTAAAACATTCACAGCAACAAGATTAAGATGAAATATGAACAGTTTACTGGTGGTAAAACCTCTTGTGAGTATATGCATATACACAAAAACCTAAGAAGCGGCGAAATAAATGTAGAATTGGTAAGAACAGAACGTATGAAAAGAGTGGAACGGAGCGTTAAGATCTGAGTGAGAGAAAACAGTAAGAAAGGGAAAAGAAAATGACAGACAGAATGACAGAGAAAAAGAAGATGGGGAAGATTGTAAAATGAGCAAGGCGTAAAAAAGGTGTCAATTAATTGTTAATTATTATAATAAAGAAGGTATTGGAAAAGAAAAGTGAAAGTGCAACAGCGGCTAATTTTATTTTATGCGCCACAATCCCAATTTCTCAATGCTTGGCTTCGGATATACTAAAGCACATGATAAGTGAGTTCGGACGGATTGGACTAATGACTAGCTCTGCGACGAAGCAACTCTACGCTTCAGTTTTTAAAGTTAAAATAGCTTTTTATTTTATTATAAAGACGAATTCACGTTTCAAATTTAATAACTTTATTGATACCGCGGTGATAATGACCTCTACGAGCCACTTAATACCAATAAGGCCACGAGCTCCACCAGCCGAATATTCAAATATTCCAAATATTCAAATATTCCAAATATTCCAAATATTCCAAATATTCCAAATATTCCAAATATTCCAAATATTCCAAATATTCAAATATTCAAATATTCCAAATATTCAAATATTCCAAATATTCAAATATTCCAAATATTCAAATATTCCAAATATTCCAAATATTCAGACATTCGTTTCAATAGTGCAATCATCCGAAAACCATTAAACAGGATTCACTCACCATAGTATATATAGCCGCCGAAAAATTACCTCGAGTTAATTTGGCTTCATCGTTCATTACAACAATTTTCACGCTAAATTTAACTCTACATCGTTCCAACAAATTAGCAACCCAATAAATTACTCTAAAGTTTAATAATAGCACACGTACCTTTGAAAGAGGCCATGTCTTAGAGCGTGTGCAGTGATCATTTATTACTCTTGTAATGATAGGGCCTTCAATTTCACGCCATTCACCTCTCCCCGGGCTCACTGCCTCTCCCGGGCCTATCAGCCGCGCCGCTGCCTATTAACGCCTCCGTGCTTCGGTGAGTTTCACCTGCAATAAATTTAAAACCTGTGAACGATATATTGCTAGGCAAAAATTTACATTCACGTTTTATTAGCTTATGAAAAGAACCAAAATTTGTGTTTTGTTTTTCAGGTGTTTTACTGGTGGTAGGACCCCTTTTGAGTCCGCACGGGTAGGTACCACCACCCTGCCTATTTCTGCCGTGAAGCAGCAATGCGTTTCGGTCTGAAGGGTGGGGCAGCCGTTATAACCATACTGAGACCTTAGAACTCTTATCGCAAGGTGGGTAGCGGCATTTACGCTGTAGACGTCTATATCCTCCGGTCACCACTTAACACCAGGTAAAAAAAAAGGTGAGACCACGGCTCTTTGCAACGATTCGTGAATCCATTAACTTCATCGTGATATTCTCCGATTGGTTTCGACTTTCAGCAAACAGGACGTGCCATATTGATGACTTTAAAGTTGAGGACAATGCAAATCTGGACTGTCCAGTCAACAGAACTCCTTCTCCACAGCCTTTTAGTCTTTATTTTCCCAGTGACGATTAATTTAAGAGTTTTGTAATGAACGGCTGACTAGATCTCAATTTATTGTGACAATAACTAGATATTCCTTCAACTTCTGACTACAGACAATGAGCGAGATAACACACGACATCACGCACCGCACTTGAACTAAGCCAATTATAGTGGTTTTTCAATACAAAACATAAAAAGCATTCATAAAAATTCGTTCGAGTGAATCAGAAGTTCGCAGATTGAGCTCGTAAATTGACAACAAAACTTTTATATACGGTTTCTTCGGGTGATTTAGACTGCTTTATGACAAAAGTAATGCGTTTATGGATATGATTTAATGAAAAAGCTCTTAACTAGATAAAAAGAAATCATATCAGGTCCACAATCCATCGAAAATCGCGTCATAAATTGATAGAAGAGAAGCTAAAGCAATCTTTGTAGGGAAAATATACCAGTAAATCAGTCTTAGCATAGCTGAATAGTAAAATAAACCACTACTTTACTGGGTATGAATTTACCTCACAGATAGCGCAACCTTGCAAATTATTAAATTCGTAAAATCATTCTGGAAGGATAATATTTTATAATCTTATTGAAATTTTAAAACCCATTGGCCCGTTAGCTGGTCCAACCAAAAATATCAATGATATTACGTTCATGAAAAAGACGAAGTTTGATGCTAACAAAATAATATATTTTCACTTCTGAAATATTATTTGGCCGTCAGTCCCGGGAGCGACAAGTTCATTTCCTATTCTAACAGCAAGGTCCGCTCAAATGTGTATAAGAAAATGTTAAATGACGAAATAAGGTCTCGGCATCTCTCGTTTTGCAGATAGAATTACATTGACAGACTTATGATATTTTGTTGCGGAATACTATCGAAACGATTGACGGAGGTCAATCAGAAAAACTTTATTTCTCTATTTACTAGAGCTCGCAATCGAAATTAGACCATAGTCATTGCCACCTGAAGGTTTAGATTTATAAATTTGTATTCTTGTTTACATTTTAGAAAACAGTATCCGGGTTTTAATTTTTTTTTCAGTGCCATTAAAGTTTGCTATTAGCTATTAATAAAAAATAAAAAATATCGATTGACAAACCGAGGAGAGATTGGAAGTTAAATGTTTTGTCTGCTGGACAGTTGAAGACATACTAATGAACTGGTATGTATTCTGTTGAATGTCTTCGAAAATTCAAAAAATAATCCAAAATTTCGATTGGGAACATGCAGGTTTGATCCGCAATTTAAAATTAAACCTTACTCTCTGTAGTAGAAGTGTGAAAATCCGGCGTTTAACACCTGGTATGTATGATTTCCTTCCGGACGAGGTCGGGTCGTGAGTTGACCCCACTCGGGAGGAGCAATCACGTGTAAGTCCGCACTTATTTAGGCGGAACGAACCATTCGTAGCGGTCAGGGTTGTCGTGTTACATTCGTATTTTTACTTTGTATCAGAATTTCTTAGAGAACTACGCCAGTCGTTCGACTTTCGAAGTTGATATTTCACTTTCCGAAAGTCGTCGTGGCCCAAGAGATAAGACGTCCGATGCATTCGTGTTGAGCGATGCACCTGTGTTCGAATCCCAGGTTTGAAGGGTGGGGCAGCCGTTGTAACTATACTGAGATCTTAAAACTTATATCTCAAGGTGGGCGGCGCATTTACGTTGTAGATGTCCATGGGCTCCAGTAACCACTTAACACCAGGTGGGCTCGTCCACCCATCTAAGCAATAAAAAAAATAGTGGAAAGAAGTAGTTAAGATCTGGAAAAACATGGTCGCACAGCGTTTAGGTTATCAAAAAAACATCATTTAATACGTTTGTCAAGTAGTTTTCCTTTGCTTATTTACCATACTAAAATTCTTGAGATATTCAGAGGTTGTGCAATTGCAACTGCTATGAAGTTCCCATATAACCTCCCCATTGACAGAAGTGGTGGTCCAGCACTTTTTGAGAGTATGAGGGCGATTTAGTCAAATTCTCAAAAATATTGCAACAACATTGGTCCTCAGGGCAAACAATATTGAAAATTCAAGATGATTGATGAATCTGACATTACGATTTTCATAGATGCAAAAGAAAAGAAAGGTAGGTAAGGAAAGGTAAGAACTCATATGCTAAGAACAGAAAAGAATACTCATCATTATAACAATTTCAAGATCCACAGAGCATTATAATAATGTCTCGATAGCAGCCTCCGTCGGCGCGAAACATAATGACACGGTTGCGATTCTTTGGTAACTTATAAAAGCTATCGGAAATAGCTTTTAGAGAAGTCATTTAAAAAGAAAATTATAATTTCATTAAAGTAGATGAATAACTAGATGCACTTAGACTACTTGCTGAATAATAGTTAACACGAGACCCATAGAGTTTTAAAGAATTTCACTGGTGATGGAGAGATCGCCAGTGACGCGGAAGTCTTTCAAGCATCGACATAACGAGAAGACAAGCTCGGGCTCAGGCAGAAGAGGGGAAATTGCTATGGGGGCGTCCACGTGAGACATTTTTGAGAATTTTTCGAACCCCTCCCCTCTCGGTGAGATTTCGTAAAATTTTCCTTAACTGCCTCTCCCCTCAGCTAACCTCTGGCGAGATTCTTCAAAATTTATTTTTTAGCTAACGTGTTGAGAAAAAAAACCACAAAATTACTTTTATTGTAGACTATTAAAGACTAGTATTTGTGCATATTACCGTAATTTAAAATCTTAATTATAAAATTAAATAATAACAAAAATTTTGAAAAGACCTAATCGTAGTCTAATTCAGTCCATGGAGACTCGTGCAAGGCCTCAAGAGTAACTAATGGAATCAATATATCCAAGTGATTTTCAATAAAATCGTCTTCTCTTTCAACTTCGCTCTGAATTAGCCACTCTAAGCTGTTGTACGTGCATAATGGGCCGCATGTCGATATTTTAAGACATTTTGCGAATTACGTGATATTTGCTAATTAAGACCTCCTCCCCCTAAGTGAGATTTGGAAAGATTTAGCTTGACCCCCTCCCCCCATAGAACACCTCAAGTAATATACACCCCCCAAAGCTCCTCGGGTGTCTCCTAAAGGGGCTAAAGTACATCTAACACCGGATTGAAATCGTGCACCTAGAAAAGGCTTTAGCAAGCTGATGACATGGCTTTTGTCCTACGTCAAACTCTTTAACGAGTACGATGACTTGGGCTTTGGCTACTGCTAGGCTTTGAATTAACTGTGACCAAGAGCATCGAGATTAGGTATACAGATCCATTCACCACACATAAGTAGTAGATGAACGCACAGCGACACCCAAAAGACACCCGATAAAATAATCAATACAGAGACTGACCATCGAGGCTATCAAAATGAAAGTCTCAATTTTCTATTCAAGTCTTGCAACCCTTACGGGTTAGATCCACTACATTTCGATTTTGTTTACGTGTTCCGTGATTGATTCTTGCCCTGCTTAGCTCTGAATTCGTTCTGATGGATGGTTTCACTTCCTGATTGTTGGAAATTTTTGAAGTAATGTATGGAACTTTCTTAGAGCAGTAGCGGTAGGTAGCGGCTTGACTCTGCCCCTGGCATTGCTGAAGTCCATGGGCGACGGTAACCACTCACCATCACGGCCGTATGTTCGTCTGCCTACAAGGGCAATAAAAAAAAGAGCTTAAGCAAGACTGTTTGGTTTCTGTGCTGTACTTTCTCACGAGTATTAGACATTATTAAGAAAATATGTATATATATTTTCCTTCAAGTATTTTTTGTTACATACAAGCCCACGGCTCACCCGCTGTGAAGTAGCTACCTATAGGTGCCACAATGTGAATACCATCAGCACTTTGGGACGTGTAGTAAGTACCAACCAAATCAGATCAGCGCCACAGTATTGATTAACTCGCAACTGTTAGACATTATAAATAAATAATAAATAAATAAATATAAATATTTAGTAACAATCACGCCACGCTAACTGGTCCCGTGCTAAGTTCGTAAAGAACTTGTGTTACAAGTACCAGATAACGGAAATAAATATAATATTTTTATTATACACATACATATATTTAATATACACCCATAACCCTGGAAAGACATCTATATTAATCATACAAATATCCCTTGACGGGATTCGAACCCGCGACCCCCTTGTGTAGTGACCATGTCACTTACCACTACACCAGACGGCCGTTGCAGACATTGCTGACCTTTTCCAAGCCTCGTTTTTTTTTGTTACTTTATTGTCTAATTTTCTATTATTCTTTATTTTCTAATTTATTTATTAATCGATACTCGAGTTCAAACATTTGATAAATTCGAACTTCGATACCCTCAGATATGAAGTTCTCTCCATTCATCTGTAAGGCGTTAATGGTGTGTTGTTTGAGGGCTTTGTTTATCGCTTAACGCCAGGTGAGCATATCTACCCAGCTACAGCAATAAGTTGTGTGACATTACACATGTGACATTACGTGTGTAAGGACCGTTCAACTTTTAAAAACGATGTTATAACAGAGTTACATAACAGAGAATCTGTTATAACGATATATTGGTATTTAGGTATAAGTGAAAACTAAAACCAGACTGGTGCGGACTCTTGTTTTCTCTATCTTCTTGTATGGAGCTGAGACATGGACGTTGAAAGCAGCAGACCGAATGCGCATCGATGCTTTCGAAATGTGGTGTTGGAGACGCATGCTAAGAATTCCGTGGATAGGCTTCCGGACTAACGTGTCGATATTGAAGCAACTGGGCATCAAAATCAGACTGTCTACTGTATGTCTGAAGCGGATCCTCGAATATTTTGGTCACATTGCGAGGAAAGACGGCGATAACCTGGAAAAACTTATGATCACGGAAAGTTGAAGGCAACAGATCTAGAGGCCGCAGCCATACTCGATGGTCCGATCAGATCCGCACCGCTTTGGACAGTACAGTGTACAGCGCGCTGCATGACGCCGTGCACAGGGGAAAGTGGAAAAAGATCCTAAGATTGAAGCTCATGGGTGATGGTGGTCACGACCCTCAGACATGAGGAACACGACTCGAGGAGGAGGAGGAATAATAATAATGAGTGCAGCCACTAAGCACACCTACATATCGATGGGTGTATACTGCGTACATATGAATTTGCAGTTGAAAATAAAACATTAAGTAAAATAAAAATCGCCATTATACTAATTCAAATTCCATAAAACGAAACAAACTGGTGGAGGACCTTTTGTGAGTCCGCGCGAGTAGGTACCACCACCCTGCTTATTTCTGCCGTGAAGCAATAATGCATTTCGGTTTGAAGGGCGGGGCAGCCGTTGTAACTATACTGAGATCTTAGAATTTATATCTCAAGGTGGGTGGCGCATTTACGTTGTAGATGTCTATGGGCTCCAGTACCTACTTAACACCAGGTGGGCTGTGAGCTCGTCCACTCATCTAAGCCATAAAAAAAAGGAAAAAAAAAAACACAATATTATCACGAAAAAATACTTCGAATAAATATCCCCCAATCTGTGTACAGAGGTTATAAATTTGATTTACGACATCAATCGGCTAAAGGAACCAGGTGGTTCGGGCATCCATGATGAATTTGAAATTCCATGAATAAACAGGCCCTTTGATATCTTTATTTTATGGGTTTTGACTGGGTAACGCTTTAACAATTAGCCTACCGCCACCTCCTCTGAACGTTTTTTGGAACGAAGTTCCTAATGGGACGATGCGGAGGGGTACTCTAACCGGGAAAAAACGTCCGTAACGTAAGATTTTGATTAGTAATGCACACAGTGTACGATTTAACTTTGTAAGCACGTACAAATTAGTAATGCACACAGTGTACGACTTAACTTTGTAATAACGTACAAAAAATAACATATTTTTTTGTCATTCATTGACCACGATCTCAGAGCGTTCGTTTGCGCAATACACTAACTCTTATGCAAACAACCGTGAATGAAGTGTATCACAATAAGTTCGCACGTTACCGAATGACCGTGGGTTGTTGCGAAACCTCCAGTTTTATTTTCTTTATACCTCGAATTGAACTTAAAATTAATATTTTTATAATAAGGAGCTTCGTTCCTATCCGGTATCCCACGACAGCACATATCTTTTTTATAGATAGATGACTCACGGGCCATCTGGTATTAAGCGGGTCCTTGGTATAGAAATACGTGAAAATCGCCGCCCACCCTGCGACATGGAATCGAAGTCTTAATGGCATTGGAATAAATCCAACTCTACTCATCATCATTCCCCTGACCTTCATCCGGGGTCGGTGCTACATGTTTTCTCTTTCCATACTCCTCTATCACGATTTTTTCGCTTACTCTCTCTTACACGTGTCGTCTTTTCACGGAATCCATCCATTTTTTCTTACGTCTATCTCTTACTCTATAAAACCATCCCTTTCTTTAATTTACAGCCAACCAACGCGCGTTGCCGTTTTAAGCAACAATACAAAACTCGTCAAAAAAGTTTTAGCACGTAAAATTATTTTTTTGTTTCAAAACTAATTGCGACGAGATTGAACTTTTAAATCGGTAAAGCTGGAAGAAAATTGCCATTTCAGCTCCAGATAACTTTAATTGCTTTTTCTATCGGCTGTAAAAAAGGTACGGACTGAAAGCTCAAAGTAGATTATGTATTCTTTATACTTTTTTTATTATCGGTTTAGACTTAAATATTTACTGTTGCGATTTTCGGTAGCATATCATTTTTATTTTTTTTATTTTCAAACGGTCTGAAAGTGAAGGAAGGGTCACCGTCGCTCATAGAATCCAATAGTGCCAAGGACAAATGGAAGATGTCTACAGCTGCCGAGGGCTCGCCTCAAATTATACTTGAAGAAGTGCAGTGGACTGTAAAAGTGCATACATAATTCTTCATAATAAGATATTACTATTTCTGTAGTATAATTTTATTTGAGATCGGATTGCACTATTGTATTATTATATACTTCGGCTGTGCTATCAAGCACTGGAGGATGTGGTGAAAAGATCAGACGACGATGCGCCATCACCAGGTCGGCAGTGGAACAGCTAAGAAAGATTGGGAAGGATAGGAGGATTACCAAGAAGACTTAGGTCAGATTGATAAAATGTATTGTTTTTCGAATCTTTCTCTATGAAGCCGAAAACCTGGTCTCTAAGATTGCAGGATCGTCGTAAAATCGATGCAATGGAGATGTGGTGCTGGAGATGCCTCCTAAAGATCCCGTGGATGATATTCCGCACCAATACATCCATCCACAAGGAAATCAGTATCAAAGACCGACTTTCGTCAATTATACATGTCGACCCACCACTCTAATTATATGGAAAAATTAATTAATCAATCAAGATTAATTCCTAATTTAACATGCGGCGTAATTATTGATTGTAATTATCACACGTGTAGTAAAAATATTTCAGACTGATTGTTAATTTAAGCAAATTGCAATGTTATGGTTTGCTGTCACTTGGGCAGCAAACGATAACGTTGCATTTACCATTCGTCTTCAGAGGAATGTTTAATCATTTGCTAAATTCATTTTTTGATTTTTAAGCGACGTCTACTTGTTTAACACGATGTTTGGTTAAGATTAATGTTTTAAGGAGCTCTGCCAGATTTTGTAATGCGCGGAAACGATACCACGTGATTACGTTTGTAAGGATAGATTCAACTTTAGATTTAGTTAGTGACCTAAATTAGTTGTTTAAATTAATTTGTGATTTAACTATCAAGTTTGGAAAATTTAGAGTGAGTTTGCGTTTTAATAATTTGTCAATTTGAAGTAATTTCCGACTTGACAAGAGGGAGCCACCGTTTTTGTTTTCGGGGTGGCGGCTTGTAATCAAGACGGAAAGACTTGCTTTCTGTGCTGCGCCTCGGCTGCGACCAGACGCCCTGTGAGTACATACTGTTGTATTATTTTAAGGTTATTTTTAAGTGTGTATATCAGTGCTAGGCGAAGTGTTGTAATTAAATAGTGTTAAACTATAATTTGGTGTTTCGTTTGCAAAGAGTGAGCCTTGTGATGGAGTTGGTGGCGTCAGTTTATCTGACGTCACCTTTTCCAAAAATTCTCCGGAGGTCGGTGCGCCGTCATACAACTACGGGTTTTAAAGTTATTTGGTCACATCTCCAGAAAAGAGGACTCGATGGAGAGACTGGTAGTCCAAGGCCGAGTTGAAGGCAAGAGATAACGCAGGCAATAAAGAAGGCAACTGAGTCCACCATGATCAAATGTACTCGAAACGCTTTCAACCGCCAGACTCGGAAACACATCGTCAGAAGGGCGGTCCTCGGAAGCGACCTAATGGGTGCTTCTTTTGTGTTGTGTTAAGTGGTTACCCACCTGATGTTAAGTGGTTTCTGGAGCCCATGGACATCTGCAACGTAAATGCACCACCCACCTTGAGATATCAGTTCTAAGGTCTCAGTATAATTACAACGGTTGCCCCACCCTTCAAACCGAAACGCATTATTGCTTCACGGCAGAAATAAGCAGGGTGGTAGTACCCACCCGCGCGGACTCACAATAACCAGTGATTACGCAAATTATAATTTTGCGGGTTTGGTTAAGTACGTATTTCATTAGAAAGATTGGTACCAGCCTGCGGGATTTGAACACCGGTGCATCGCTCGATACGAATGCATCGGACGTCTTATCCTTTAGGCCACGACCACTTCAAAACAATTAAAACAAAAAACAGTGAAAATAGTTCGAAGTTCGATACATCGGGTGTTTTGTAAAGTGAAACTTCTTTAGGCACGTTGAGAGTAAAATTTAATTCGCGACAGATTCGTTACGGCTAGAGAGAAAATATGCAATTTAGGAAGAGCGAGAGTGAGAAAACAAACAAAGCGTCTCGCGAACCATTCGGTTGTGGAGAGAGAGAAAGGACAAAGCGAGCTAAGTGGTTTCTCTTACACGCAGCATTCCCTATTACAAGAAAAAAATGATTGAAGGATGAAAAATGAAGAAAACCACAATACTACAAAATCGCACCAAGTTGCACGCGCATCATTCTTTTAATCAAAAAATCCAAGGCAGATTTCAACTTTATTTCAACCTATTTCAGACCCAGAATATGAACCTAATACTCAGAAGATTTAAAACGTACTAAGTTTCAACACTACCTAATATTTCTAGCATCGTGCAGCAAGACGCTAAGAACGATATTTATTGACTAACTTAAGAACATTAAGTTGGAGTCCAACAGCTTTCTGAACTTGACCCAATTGGTAGGGGGTGAGTGTTCTTCCTTCTCACTCTATCTAAAGCGATTAGATAAAGATACATCGGTCTCGTATTGTCACCACGCGAGGCCTGAGCTACATTGATCGTGGAGACAAGAAAATTGTCTAACGTTTTCTGAATATTTATCTTACTTGGAAATAGAGTTATTTGAAGGACATTTTTCTTCTTGACACAGGTGAACTAACTAGTATATTATAAAGCGTTTTCCGTACGATAAAGTACTTAGGAATTCTGTTTTGCCGTCGACTAACTTATTAAGTAACTTCCGACTTACTTCCGCTCTTGCAAATTGTTATGAACCACTTCAATCCTAGTTATATGACTTTTATTATACGATATTATTCCTTTATCGTTCAATTTGTTTTGTGATATGTACTCCTTCCAAAAATGTACAATGGTGTTATATCGGTTCGCTTGCCTTTAGAAATTACGAAAAATCTGTGTCAAAGACCCTTGGTATCGGGGGACTGAATATCTAATTCGTGTCTCGTGTGTGTGCTTTTAGAGTATATAACACAAGGGAACATCGTAGCATATCGTAAAAACAACTAATTAAGATTTTCCGTGTTTTCTGATATACTCGTAGTATATATATATCGGTGTCGGATTCCGAAAACATTTATATACATATATAGACAATAATTGTCCAAATAAAGAGCAATCGAATCAGTTCATCACATGAACATTTGCCCGATGTGTTTATTTTAATTTACTAATAATAATGCCCAAAATGAGGGAGTTTTTTTTTCCTACTTGAGCTGATAGCCTTGAGAGGCTATTTCAGCGTAACCTTAACTAGTAAGTGAGCTCACGGGGCTCAAACCTGATGACGTTGCTAACACGAACCCTAGAAAGAGACGTGCATCGCAGAATCTACCACCGGATCGGAAACGCGACCCACTGAGATGATCCGGCAAGAAATTCAGTGGGCTGTCTGTGTTAATTTACTGGTCGAGCCCTTCGTCGCAAGCGACGGGTTCGACGAGAACGATGACCGGTGCTTGAGGTACCTAAAAGTACCGTTAGTGGATCGGGAGGATCCGAAATGACGTGGCAAAATGAGGGAGAGCAACGCGACCGTACCTAATAGGCAAGACCCGTGTACACGGCACTGGCAGGGTCGCCATTTAATGTCGGCATTACGGGATAGTATCAATGAGACAACTGTCATTGACGAATGTCAGCTTATTACTGCCGTACATCTAAATGGGAATCGAACCTGCGATTTGAAGTCGTCGTGGCCTAAAGGATAAGACGTCCGGTGCATTCGTGTTGAGCGATGCACCGGTATTAGAATCTCAGGCGGGTACCAATTTTTCTAATGAAATACGTACTCGACAAATGTTCACGATTGACTTCCACGGTGAAGGAATAACATCGTGTAATAAAAATGAAACCCGCAAAATTATAATTTGCGTAATTACTGGTGGTAGGGCCTCTTATGAGTCCACGCGGGTAGGTACCACCGCCCTGCCTATTTCTGCCGTGAAGCAGTAATGCGTTTCGGTTTGAAGGGTGGGGCAGCCGTTGTAACTATACTTGAGACCTTAGAACTTATATCTCAAGGTGGGTGTCGCATTTACGTCGTAGATGTCTATGGGCTCCAGTAACCACTTACCACCAGGTGGGCTGTGAGCTCGTCCACCAATCTAGCAATAAAAAATAAAAATAAAACACTCGGCGCATAAACACTAATACTTTATTTTTTTAATTCTTCTAATTAATTTTAAGAAGCAGTTTTGTGATCCGCTTCGTCCATTATAATGTATGAGAAGACGACGCAGCGTAAACCTTCCGATACGAAACAACAGAGCACTCGAACGTGGTTCCGTTGAAGGATTCCTGAAGGATTCCGTTGAAACTTCATCGTGAACAAGCGTAATCAATAGCCCTTGTAAATTAATTGGTTCAAATTTTATCAAGGTTAATGTTTTCTTAAGATTCGGATTTCTCTTGATACAACCATTGTATACATAAAGAAAATTCAATGAGTTCAATAAATCTTAGTAATAAGATAGTCTCTTCTGGACAGCCATTAAATGGACAAGAACTATACAGCAGGTTTCCCGTCTATTTTGCTACATATCCGACCCAGCTGGCGGGGCAACGCAAAACCGGCGTCGCCTGAAACATGTCCTGACGGATCCCCCAGGATCCACTCTCGGTGCTTTTGGGCTCCTCAACCACCGATCACCATCCTCGTCAAGCTCGTCTAAGGGTTTGATGAGCGAACTAACCCATAGACACAACCCACTGAGCTTCTCGCCGGATCTTCTCAGTAGGTCGCGATTCAGGTCCAGCGGTAGATTCTACGAATCGCAGCTCTTGCTACGGTCAGTGTTAGCAAATTCTCTCAGGTTGCGCCCCGTAAGCTCACCGTAGCTGGAATAGCCTTTAGCTTACCAGTGAATAGGTAAGGATAAGGGTCAGTATTGAAGGATGGCATTCACTTTTCGTGGGCATATGCTCCAGTCCTCCAGTCTCCAGACAGCTGGAATCACCCGTCTGTTTTTTAAAGAGTAAACGATTGAAAATATAAAAATATCAATAATAAACCCTTATAAATATTTTGTATCCCTGTTTATTTTGCGATCCGTCGTTCTAAAGTTAATTTATTCCTCGTGGAGGAAGCTTTATACTTTATTACACGATCAGTTTCCGAGGCATTCCGCCCTGAGGGACAGGATATTAGTATTCCCAACCCGAGTAAATGAGAAGTTAAAAAATCCTTTTTTTTTATTTTATTTAAATTAACCCAACAATGCCCGAAGGGAGGCATTGAAGGGATATCTTACCCCGATATATTAATGATCCTTTGATTTTATTACAATGCCTTACCGTGATATAGAGAGATAATAACAGGAAAATTATTTTGTTATAATTCTCAAACGACAACTCAACTCAATAATTTGCGTAAGGGATAAGGATTTTTATGAGCAAACAAGAATGTACATATATTATAATAGAGATATATAATATTATAAAATATATAAGATACAGCAGCGGATCAGACATGCTTATCCTTTACAGTATAATCGATAGCAGATGACGAATGAATGACTAAGACCTTTGTGAATTAGCGATTTTTCGAATACGTCTCATTTTTTTGTTGTTAGAGATACGATAGGTGGATGAGTTCACCGCCCAACCTGGGTTAAGTGGTAACCGGATCCCATACACATTAACAACGATAATGTCACAGCCCATCCTGAGACATGAGTTCTAAGTCTCCGTTTTTACTGTACAACGTCTACCCCATCCTTCAAACTGAAACGCATTACTGCTTCGCAGCAGAAATGGGCAGGCACCTATCCGTGCGGGTTCACACGACGCCATAATACCAGTAGTAATGTTTCCGTGGTCGTCTCGATTTATAAAATGGATTGATAGATGACTATATGAATTTTTTTACGATGAACTTGGTTTTAATCACGATTTGAAATGCTTAAATGAAAGCTGAATGAGTGAAAGCTTTGCAAAGTACTGTATGTATGGCGAAGAGTTACGATGACTCAAGGAGCACTAAATATTTTCAAGCTATTGTGAGATTTGGCCAATGGAGCAAATGATCTTTTAGTAAAGATACTACCCTCTGGTAAAAGCAGTGTATGCAGATAGATTAAATGACCTCTAAGAAAGAATAGGAAGAAGGAATAGGATGAAAAACATCTCCAAATTGTTTTTCATAAATTTTGCTTGTGTTATTATTGTACTATAAATAAATAAAACATTTTGTAAAACTGAACGCCCGGACAATAGATAATGACAATAAAGGATCCACCGTTGAATTAAGTCAAATTTATTGGTATTTCGAACGGGAAATATAATTTACGTGCTAAGAATTTAATTCTATTTTGGTTTCAACAGGTTGTTAGCTATTTATTTTATACTAAGTAAACCGGGAATTTCCGTCCGTGCTAGACCGTGATTGTTGACAGATTTGTGCTGTAATACTTATGTTTAGCTCATCAAATCGTGATGATGCTATGCCAGAAATATTCCATGAAAATCACAAGCTGTAGAAAGGCGGGCTTGTTCGAATTATTGACACGCAAGCGCCGACTAACAAATATGTAAAAACAAATGATAATTTTTGTTACCTATAGAAATGTTGTATTGCAATTTAGTATGTAATTTAGTGATCAATAATAATTAGTATGCCACATGAAATGCTTCGGAATCTTGGGAGAGTATTTTATACAAGTAAATATGCTAACACTAGATATGGTAGCAGTAATGCGTTTCGGTTTGAAGGGTAGGGCAGCCGTTGTAACTATACTGATACTTTAGAACTCATATAAGTATAGGCGGGTACCAATTTTTCTAATGAAATACGTACTTAACAAATGCTTACGATTGACTTCCACAGTGAAAAAATAACATCGTGTAATAAAAAACAAACCCGCAAAATTATAATTTGCGTAATTACTGTTGGTAGGACCTCTTGCGAGTCCGCGCAGGTGGGTACCGCCATCCTGCCTATTTTTGCCGTGAAGCAGTAATACGTTTCAGTTTGAAGGGTGGGGCAGCCGTTGTAACTATACTTGAGACCTTAGAACTTATATCTCAAGGTGGGTGGCGCATTTACATCGTAGATGTCTGTGGGCTCCAGTAACCACTTAACACCAGGTGGGCTGTGAGCTCGTCCACCCATCTAAGTAATAAAAAAAAATGTGAATACGTATGAATTCTGGGACAATTTCCAGAATGAAATAACGATTTGATGATATCAAATGCAACCCGCAAACTTTAGAATTTTGCGTGATTATTAATAGGGGGTCGTATTTTTGGGACGCACGCGTAGGTACCATCATCCTACCTGGGTTCTCATGCGACACAAATGTGTATTCTTGGACCAAGGATAGAACGTTGATTATTATCAAGCATTAGGAATGTGAGCTTCGATAATCATCTAAAATCAGGACCAAACTCTCATCCATTGAAAAAACATAATTAGAAGCCTCAAGATTTAGCATACCTGGGCAACACCACATAGAAAGTTTGATAGAGCTAAAAAAGTTTGGCATTGCTGAAGTCCATGGGCAACGGTAACCACTCACCATCAGGTGGGCCGTATGCTCGTCTGCCTACAAGGGCAATAAAAAAAAAAAAAAAAAAAAAAATATTAAGGCCTAAAATATTTTTAAATGATACATTAACTTGTCGTTACTACGTTATTTCTTAATTCATTTTCGTTGGTAGCTGCTGTGTTTTATGCATACAGCAGATGTAACGAATAGCTCTAATGTATATAAGAGTAGAGCTTACTGTTCCAAATGATACAAAATAATTATTTAAAGTCGATCACAGTAAGCTGTTGACTCGCTAACATTATAACATCGTGTAATAAAAATCAAACCCGCAAAATTATAATTTGCGTAATTACTGGTGGTAGGACCTCTTGTGAGTCCGCACGGGTAAGCACCACCGCCCCGCCTATTTCTGCCGTGAAGCAGTAATGCGTTTCGGTTTGAAGGGTGGGGCAGCCGTTGTGACAATACTGAGACCTTAGAACTAGAAAAACTAGAATCTCAAGGTGTGTGGCGCATTTACGTTGTAGATGTCTATGGGCTCCAGTAACCACTTAACACCAGGTGGGCTGTGAGCTCGTCCACACAACAAAGCAATAAAAAAAAAGAGCTTCTTCCCTATAATTTGCCTATTCATCTTTGTATAATTATTCCACCGAATCAATTTCCATATAAGCTAACGTTAGCACTTGGATTATCTGGTTAAGGGTTGTCGAGTTCGCTCCTACCCACGCCCTCTGTTGGTCAAATAAAATTCGTCTGGTTATGCAAGAATCGATCTAGAACAATTAGGACTATACACGACTTTCTACACTAAACATAACGACAAACAAGATCATATTAAAAAGACTTTATTATTTAATTCGCATAATAATTCTAGATGTAGAAAACTATTAAATGGAAATAGAAAAACGCTAGATTATACAATAAAAGTATTTGAATTATCTCAAAGACTGCAGAAAACCTAAGAACATTTTGTTAAAATGGCCGTTACAAGAGCTAGTAGACAACTTGAGACATCATTCGAGATAAGAGATCAATATCTCAATTACCTTCAATCGACACCTCCTGCTCTTCGCTTGGAGACTAGAAGACAAAATTGAATCGTTGCTAGTCGAAAAGTGATAATTCATTACAAAATGAACAAGCTCACAGCTGTTTTGGTGTTAAGTGGTTGCTAGGATCTCAGGACTACGACGACGTGAAGGCCTTTAAGACATGAGTTTGAGGTCGTAATTGTATTACACATGCTGGTCGACTTTCAAGCCTAAACATATGTCGGTTTCGCGGCAGAAATGGTAAAAATAATAGTACCTACTCGTGCGGACACACAATAGTAAGTTGTTTTATATTATCTTAAGTTTTAGGGGCTGGGAAAATATGGAAAGACCTGGCGATGCCCTTAACATTGCTGAAGCCTATGAGAAATGATGATCAGTTCCTTTCAGGTTCTATATAATCCTATAACGTTTGTCTTTGAAAGCATTAAAAAAATCCAATACCTCAGCCGATCAACAAATTCAATATATTTTCCTTTGGTTGTGGAAATCCTTTCTCACTAATCCATCATAGTTGGGATTAAAAGTTAGAAAATTCTTTGAAAAATCGAAATAAGCTGGGATTTATCACAGACTATATTTCTACAATATTATATCTCAAGAATTTAATTTTTGTCCAGTTCCCAGTACCTAGTTTTAGGTATGCTTGCGTTCCATTGGCCATTTCCAATATATTGCCTTCGTAGCTTCCTAGTATTGCTATATACGAGTATATAGCGATTACAAGTTCAATAGGTGCTCCATTGCAATAGTCAAAGTGGTCCTAAGAGACCGTTCAAGATGTTCTAATAAGTAATTCCAATTTCCTTTGCTTTGCCGCATACAAAGAGCTTTAAATACAGCCCAAAACTTTAAGCTTTAGTTCCCATTCTCTAAGTTTTTTTACGCAATCCACTAACTCTTTTTATTCATAATATGGTTTATGTTAGAAACCAATCCGTTAGTTTTTGAATTTTTACCACGGCAACACGGGTCGCGATTTGACGGTGCCGTCGCGATTTGACATCTATCACTTTGTCTTGCTTCTCGAACGGGACGGTACCTGTATATTGACGGTCTACGCTAAAGTATTGTATCATCGCTAATCCTTATCCATTCCTGCCCTATACCCTTCTCCCTAAGTGATACGGCGTGAGAAGACGAAGGCATCGGTTCCGGTGAGTGATTGCATGATATTTTGTTAAAATAGTACATACGGCGCCGCGAATCGCGGCACATGTTCGACGCGCACCTCGTGCTGGTTTCCAGAGCCCTAGGCTGCCACGAGGTCGCTGGGTTCGAATCGAACACTTTATATAAAATTATTAAGTCATCGTCTAGCTTAGGGTCAAAGCCAGTTAATTTAGAAAAATCAATTTTATTCCCACACAGTACTAATTTATGAGCATTGTGAATTCTCTCTTTCTAGTCTTTACTCTATGGTCCATACTTTTGAGATTAACAGGGGCTGTGCACGATCCGTCTGCCTAGACTAGATAAGGATCTAGGGCCGTTTGTATCAGACTTAATGTTCTAGTTTCTTAAGGACCATGATCACGGAATCCTCAGCATACCCAAGAGTAATCTAATGTTTCATTCATGTCAGTGATTTAACAACAAGCCACCATAAAACCCCGCCCTTTGGGAATCTGTATCATTCTACTCTTAAGTATGCTATTGATGTATCTGCTCAGATTTTTGTTATATCATGATCCTTATAAACAGTAAGTGGTTACGCTAATGCTGGAGCTTCCAAGCTACTTTGTGAAATACTATAATGCCAATACTAGTTTGAAGACCATCGTATACCATTGCACCACCCACCGACGGAGTAGAGTTAATCCATACTATCTGGAGCCACTGCGCTCATCCACAGTGCGTTTCCAAAGATCATTTTTGCCACGTACCATACGGCTTTGGAATGAGCTTCCCTCC
Source organism: Bombyx mori (assembly GCF_030269925.1). NCBI lineage: Eukaryota > Metazoa > Arthropoda > Insecta > Lepidoptera > Bombycidae > Bombyx > Bombyx mori. Next base: position 16,803,882 of record NC_085111.1, read on the forward strand.
ACGATGTTTCGCGACCTCTATGACATGTCTTTCTTCAAACGAGGCTTATGAAGAGTACTTAACGGTAGGCAGCGGCTTGGCTCTGCCACTGGCATTGCTGAAGTCCATGGGCAACGGTAACTACTCACCATCTGGTGTGCCATATGAAGATTGTTGCATTCGAACTCTGCTGCTTGGCGACTTCTACTAATGTGGCTACTGAAAACATGGCTTACTGATAAACCTTTTTTTTTATTGCATAGGTGGTGGATATCCTTCCATAGATTCCATAGATACCATTCCATATTTTTAGAGGTGATTGTTTTTGATTGATTTATAAATTAATTCCTAAAAAACAAAAACTTCGTATAAAATTGTTTTTCTATTTTTTATAAGAATTAGATCTGCCCTCCGAGAAGAACTGTCTTACTTTGCTTGTTTAAAAAGATGAATTGAAATATACACGAAGAACCATTGTGAGTTGCATCGTCGAATACGTTTTTTAATTCTAGAAATTTCTAAATGAGATTATTTATCAGGGCTATTTATTTCACTCTAATTTGTATAATGTGTTATGTGATGAATTTATTTCGAATCTTAAAAAATGTATATCAACTTTTTTTTACAATTCATGAACACATTTTTAATGCCAATTTCCGACAATCTATTCATATGACAACCAATAATCATATGAATTTCCATTTTCAGTCAATATATAAACATATACATATGTATGTACACATTCTGCGGTCTGCCTATCCGTATTACCGCATTTCTTAAAATATTCAGTCAAGTTTTTCAAACCAAGTAAAAGCTAACGTGGCGAAGAAATAATAAAAAAACATTACTAGTGACCAAATAGTTTGTAACAAAATGAAAAGTCTACTAAAAAATCTGCAATCCATCTACAATCGGCAACACTGTCTGATCAGTACATAAATATATGTTTCTACTAACCATTTTATGAGCATACATTGTTTTTAATACATAATCATCACGAGGTAGATCTGAAAGGAATATTCTAGTAACTACAACATCGAATTACGACTGAAAAACTAACCTGTACCAAGTCTCGCTGTCCACTCGACTTATAAAACGAATTTTGCTATGAACGTTAAAAACTTAATATGTTTTTTTTTAAACACGGTCTATCACGCGTATTGTTATAAAGTTCGTTCGTTAGGTAGCGCGGTTTAGCGGCATCGGGCGCGCGGCCCGGCCGCTTTCGGCTTTTTGAGGCTCGGGACGCGGACGACACGTCCGTAGCGCCGCGCGTAGGCGTACGTCTGGCTACGAGCCGCGCCGTAGAGGGTTGCCAGACGAACTTGCCAATTCTAACGAAAACTGATCGTAATACAAAATTTAATTAAAAATACTTTTATGGCTTAATTATAATCGTTTTATTACTCTCGACGTTCCAAATACTTCACATTGTTCGTGATCGCGAAATTGAACCGTTAAAGTGGTTTATTTTTGTCAGTAAAAACGAAAACTGGGGTAAATAGACAGTTCTGACGAAAAGTGAACATATAAAATTTAATTGAAATTAATTTTATGGCTTAATCTCCCGTTAATTGACATTGTTTTCTTACTCTCGACGCTTCAAATACTTCATACTATTCGTAGTCGCAAGATTGAACTGTAAAAGTGGTTTTAGTTGTGTTAGCAAAAACGAAAACTGAGGTAGAAAAAATAGCCAATAAATACAATTTAATTTAAATTCTTATACAGACGAGATTAAATGCGAAAAAAAAAATCATTAACTGTGGCATGTTAAAAAATATCCGTGTTAGAAAGTGATAAAAACAAATGAAAACAAATGAATGAAAACAACAATATCCTTGCGTTCCTATTAAACAATTTAAGCGCCCTACATTAAATACGACGTTTTCTTTTACAAATTCACGATCTTCTCATGGACAGACATACTCGTGAACACTGCTATTCTATATCATAAATATTTGAATACTAAAATATTTACTAGTTAGGCATATTATTGCATGGTATCAACTCGCTTGCCGTGTCAAGAATAGTATATTAACGAAAAAAGGAGTAGAAGACATTCTTTATGCCATACCAATACCAAAACAGTGTTTATTAATAGAAAAAATCACGCGTATTGTTTATCTTTTAACAATAAGGTTCCCGAAAAGGTGTACTGGCACCAACATAAAATATGTTGAAGATAATAAATACATATTATAGACAGATAGACTCCACTAACCTAAACTCGAAATTTAATCGGATAAAGCGAAAATTGTTGTTGAAAAATAAAAATACATATTCGCTAAAAAATTATAATGCTCTAACATAATAATCAATATAAGTTCAGTTCCTTCTTCAAACGAGGCTTGTGGAGAGTATTAAGTGGTAGGCAGCGGCTTGGCTCTACCCCTGGCATTGCTGAAGTCCATGGGCGACGGTAACCACTCTCCATCAGGTGGGCCGTATGCTCGTCTGCCTACAAAGGCAATAAAAAGTTTACGACAATTTCCTTGAAATTCCCGCAAAAACGTGAAAGTTCGCTTGTACCTGGCATCCCCACCCCCGTATCCCCATGCACCCCCTTCCACACCTTGCGCTTATTAAAAAATAAGAAAGGATTTTTGTACCTCATATATCTAAATTATCATGAATAAATATAATAAGCGATTAGTATCATTCTTAATAAACGTTCAGTTGATATGAAAGTTTTATGTAACTGAAGTGATTTTATTCATAACTACTATAGTTAAAAGCTATCTTCAAAATATGTATTTTAAATTTAATATTATTATAAATTTTACAAAAAATATATATTATGTTTTGATACATACTATTTTAATATTCCGAGAACTAAATTGAAAATTCGATCTGAAAATAATTAAAATTTGCTCGGAGCGCAATATTTGATTTTAGAATTTTTAACATACTATTTATTAGATTTTCTGTAGTAAAGTATCGTGTACTGAAAAGTGTGTAAAAAAATTAGAAAACCTTTACTAATACTATGCGGTGACAAAATATATAAATATGCAGAGAAATGGTTGTTCATAATTATCTGATAATTCGTGTTTGATAACACTTGAATAACTACTAACAATCTCTAATGATCAAGCCTATAATAATATATAAATATATCCACTTAAGTATAAAATTGATAAATTCACCAATATTTTAACTAAATTTTGTACAGTTACTCGTCTTGTATAAAGAATTTATCGGATTACAATTTCGTTAACCTCTAAGGTTAATTAAAGAGACCTTTATAACGAAATCCTATTAAAGATTTAACCTTTAAACGTGTACATACAAAATCCTACCTCGGGGTTTGATATTTTAGGAAGGCCGCCATTTTTGCCCACTTGACGATTTGGGCTTAAAGCTAAGTAGCACGAGAAGAAAAACAGATATAAAAGATATAAAAATTATTTCGGACTAATCCGTTACCCGTATCTCCATTTACCTATATACAGATATGTACATATGTATAGATAATTATCAGCCAAACAAAGGACGACAGATCTATTTGTACGAATGCTTGCCCAAAATAGGAATCGAAATAACGATCTTCGGCCCAGCAGAAGCTTTGGAGCCTCTGGGTCTGCGGAGGGACTTTGGTTCCCTCTGTATTTTGTACCGTATTTTCCATGGGGAGTGCTCTGAGGAATTGTTCGAGATGATACCAGCATCTCGTTTTTACCATCGCACCGCCCGCCACCGGAGAGCTTATCCATACTACCTGGAGCCACTGCGGTCATCCACAGTTCGTTTCCAGAGGTCTTTTTTGCCACGTACCATCCGGCTATGGAATGAGCTCCCCTCCACGGTGTTTCCCGAGCGCTATGACATGTCCTTCTTCAAACGAGGCTTGTGGAGCCTATTAAGCGGTAGGCAGCGGCTTGGCTCTGCCCCTGGCGTTGCTGAAGTCCATGGGCGACGGTAACCACTCATCATCAGGTGGGCCGTATGCTCGTCTGCCTACAAGGGCAATAAAAAAAAAAGCGGTTATTAACTATCGCCTCGATGATCTAGAGTAACAATATCTTGAGACGCGAGTTATTAATTTCAGTTCCATATGATAGTTTTTTGTACTGAAACTGAGACCTAGAATTCGTGTGGTGGGTGGCGGCATTTACATTGTAGATGTGCTCCGGTGACCACTTAACCCCAGATGAGTGTGACCTCGTCCACTTATCTTATTAATAAAAAAAAAGAATTAGGCAGAACCGTGATACCAGTCTGCTTGAGCTCACAATCTTGCCTATTATAATAGCTGAAATATGCAATATTACTTGTGGTACCTTAATTTGCACTTAGAAGAAAATGTATTGCTTTTTAAAGGGTGAAACAGCTGTAATACTGCGTAGTTGAAACTTTCATCTCATATCGTCTCCAGTGTTAGTAGTGACATTAATATTGTGATATTTTTTGGCTGCGGTAAACACTTAACATCAGATTAGCTGAACACTACTGGGCCTTCCAAATAGTTATAATAAGGAAAATTATATTTTGAGTACATTACATTACAACCTTAGCACTTTAGTATTGAAAGAAGTTTTATCTTCGTGTTCTGCATTACTGTTTTAGGCGTTTTATCTATTGCAGTATGTAAATATTTTACGTGTATTATAATTAACAAACTATGACTGTCAAACTTACAGCTATTTATTTATCTTTAAGGTATTCTTATTATCAATCGAACCAGTACGATTAATAGTGCTTGTAATGAACCGTTAATCAAAAGACAATTGTATCCCAAATGAGAAATTACTATCTGATCTTGTGATAAGTATAGGCTTTATTACTTTCTTCTGAAGATCAGTGATCAGTATTAAGTGATCTTTATCAAAAAATTATGACACTGACTGTGACGTATTTTTTATTAAACTATCGAATCTTTGGTTTGCTTCGCTCTGCCTTGGCTCGGCTATGCTCTTAGCATGACATTCATGAGTGACGACGTCCACTCAACATCTTATAGGCTGTTATCTTGTCTGATGAGTGACAGTAAAAAAACTATTTATAACAATTTTTAGAACGATGCATGTGCCACCTCAGTCTGCTATCACTATGTCAAAAACCTTACCTGATCTACTAACGAGCCCTCCACATAAATTACGTAGGTATATACGAGTATGTAGAATTGGGACAATGGTACAAAAAAAATTATTCAACTGTTGCATCTTTACTCTTCTTTTCTAAAATCTTCTTTATTATAATAAATAAAAATTAATTGACACCTTTTTTAGCCTTCCTCATTTTAACCGTCTTCGCCATCTTTCTTTTCTTTGTAATTCTGTCTATCATTCTCTTTCCCTTTCATATCGTGTTCTCTCATTCACATCTTAACGCTTCGTCCCAAACACTTTTCATACGTTCTATTCTTACCCACCCTACATGTGTATCTTAAACAATAGCACTAATAGGTACACACAGATGCGTATTAATACCGGGTACAGACAGACAGAACAAGCCATTATCTGTTAACGCGCCAGTGAGGAATTGTCGTGAGCGTGACGTCGAACTAAAAACAAGTTTCCAATATACAACGATTTATAAACGATTTCTTTAATTACGAAACATGGTAATATATTTAATTTTGTTTGTTTAGTGACATATTAAGTATCATAATATATTAAGGTATATTATATTATAGTATTGTCACTTAGAAAGTAAGACATTCATCATTATGAAGGCGGCCAAAATTGAATCTGTAGTTGTATTAAAAAAAAGTGTGGTGTCGTGGGACACCGGATAGGAACGAAGTTCCTTATTATAAAAATATTAATTTTAAGTTCTATTCAAGGTATAAAGAAAATAAAACTGGAGGTTTCGCAACAACCCACGGTCATTCGGTAACGTGCGAACTTATTGTGATACACTTCATTCACGGTTGTTTGCATAAGAGTTAGTGTATTGCGCAAACGAATGCTCTGAGAAGATCGTGGTCAATGAATGATAAATGTACGTTATTACAAAGATAAGTCATACATTGTGTGTATTATTAATAAAAATCTGACGTTACGGACGTTTTTTTCCCGTAAGGAAGTCCCATAAGCAACTTCGTTCCAAAAAGAGCAAAGAACTATGGACTCAGAAACACTAGAATAGGTTTGTAAGTCTAGTTAAACAAAATTCTCAAAACTTTCGAATCAGCGTAAAATCATACAAACGAAGTCTTCGAGATTAAGCTAAGCTAAGCTAGCATGAAGTACTGAATCACTGTTTAGAAATCCCTTTTTTGCCTAATTCTAAGAACAATCATGCTTTCCAGTTGGTAAAGGCGAAGGATAAGATAGATTGAATTCAATTCGGATTTCACGTCTCTAAGTGTGGTTTCTTCAGGTAATATTGATGCATCCACGTGTTCTTAGACAGTATTAATCGACTAAAAACGGATAGGCCCTAAGTTAATTACCACTTAAAATTAAATCCGAAAATCACGTGATAAATCATAGAACGGACAGGCGCTACGGACGCGTCTAACATATACAATGCTGAACGCTATACCTACCGCCTCGACGCTCTGTAGTCTAGATATTATTGGTTTTTGTAATCATTAAAGGAAGTTTATTAACTACACGAGAACGTGAAACGGTTTATATTATCACATATTTTATTGGCAGTTCGATTAGTTGGTCAAATGGTTAGTGAGTGACTTATCCACCACCACCACTCCACAAGGTTACCATAAGGTTCAATTTCGATACTCGGGTGGAGTAGGTATCTTTTTTAATAATTATTGCCCACAACGAGTGGTGGGACTGTAAGTAGGTCTGTCACTGCGACCAACATGGGTTCGTTGTAACCTCTCCAGAATTTTTTTTTTTTTTGTGAAGACTCAAATCTAGGATACTACTAGTCCGAACTTGCCTTGGACAGGTTATTTTGACCTGCCCTAAGATCTGGGAATGTACTCTCCGGAGACTGAGTATTTTTTTCAACTATAGTAAAGTAGTCATATTTTTATTTATTGAGACGAGCATACAGCCCACCTGATAGTGAGTGATTACCGTCGCCTATGGACTTCAGCAATGACAGAGGCAGAGCCCAGCCCGCTGCCTACCGTTAAGTACTCTCCACAAGCCTCGTTTGAAGAAGAACGGATATAGTAATTATCCCTCATCTTCCAATAACTTTTACTTTTACGTCAAGAACACAGCCAATCTTAGTTTATTAGACCAACCCATGAAATTATTAAATACATAAACGATATAAGTAATGTAGATAACATGTCTAATATTCATTAGGTATTACGTAGATAATAATAAATGATCCAGTAAAATTAAACACGCCTAACAGCTGATCGTAGCCGGCGTCAAAATAAACAATATCTACAACTCTACGCCCACGCGTAAATCCATACTACGACGTAGCGGGCCTACGCCCACGTTTGTAGATGCCGCTACGACGCCACGTGTAGAGTATTCGAATGTTTTGTTACGATGGCACACATTATTGAACGTTTTGTTTATTAGTGTAGATAAGCAATTTAATAAAAAAACACATCTTAATACTTACCGTTCACCTTCTAACTTGAACCCACGATTCCTTTGCAGCGGAAGTCCAATTTGTGGCGGAGTCACGACACAAATAATCATTAAAAAAACCTGATTTATGACGCTCTTTTATTTAAACAATAAGGTACTTACTACATATGGTCTTCCTCCTCCTATAATCATTCGCTCATTACCGAGCATCGTTTGCCCGCCTAAGACAATATCTTGTAATCATATCCATATTTTCGGGCTCCAAGCTTTTGTTTTAGCCTTGGATCATTTCACCATCCACTTTACCCGTCGCTGTGAGTCTATCTATGTTGTCAGAGGGCTTTCTTCCTATGTAATCAAATACTGGAGCACTCTATGTAGGATATGGTGGATACCTTCTGATCAACTTTTAGCTCGTTGACCATGGAAGTGTTCTTACATAGCGTCTTACCAACATCCAAAATATTTATGGAAAGCATCCAAGCTTAACATTGGCAATATTAACTATTAAGCATTAGCAACATTAACTATTAAAGTGAAACTTTTATTACATCGTCTCAAACTTTTTCATCTGTGTGTTGCATGTCGCGTGACGGCCGCGGAGTAGGGATCAAGTGAAAGGCGCTCGTCAGAGCAGCCAAGGCCAATATGGCGGCGCCTATAGTTCGCAGCAGCTGACCGTGTATTGTATAGAGTCTATACACTACACTGGCACAAATGAGTAATAGTCTATAGTATAGACTATTTCGTTTGTTTTTGTGAGTGTTTAATGTAAATGTTGTTTGTCAACAATGAGTTAAATGTCTATAATGTGAAAAAACCATTTCACTTTTACCGTGGTTTCATAAAACCACACAATCCTTTTTATTAACATTATCATTGTTGAAATTTGATTTTATACGTGTAACACACATGTCACTATAAAAATGGTACTTGCTATTTTTGCAGATATCGCGGGCTTAGGGCGGATTTTTTAAATAATTAGCACACTAAAACCAGATGTGCCCACATCTGCTAACTTTCGACCCGAAACATTTATAAATTTTAACATATTGCTGGTACAAAAAGTGTTTTATATTAGTACATAATAATATAACAGAGACTTCAGTGTCCAGAGAAATTCAATTTCAATTTCGAAATTTGAATGTTCACGATTGAGAATCGGAGGTTATCAGCATTAGGGTTGCAATGTTCGGAAACTATTCTTATTTTAGTGGAAATTTACTTATTTGTACATATATTTTACAATTATTTAACCCAAGTGAAATAATATGAGTTTAGTTTTAATTAGTACACATAGTCTATTAGCTTAAGATAAAAGAAAAATAGTTCTCTTAAACCTAAGTCATCAATAAAATAACAGACAGACACATGCATGCAATATGCAGACACATTGCCAATTGCGAACATATGACGTCACAAAAACTCAGCACGCGTATCAATTTTTAATCAACTTCTGTTTCAAACTAATTATTGCTCATGTAGACAGAAGATCTTAACGTTTGCCGGGGTCAAAAACCACATTTTAAATATTGGTGCCTGTAATATTAACGATCCTACCAATTAATATTTCGATTTGTTTTAATGATGATACTGACCAATACGTACGTATTTCAAAACCTTTAAGCTACTGCATTAATACACGTTTAAAGTAATTATATAAGAATAGCTGACCCGGCAGACTTCGTAGTGCCTCAATCGATAAATAAAAGACCTAAGCTTTTGTATAAAATAAATTTAAAACAAACAAAAAGAATCCGTCCGACGGGGGACACGTGAAAGGAAAAACAAAATTGTTATTTTTTTATTTCTGAGTATTTTCATATTTATCTTCCACAAATAATTTAAGACCAAAATTAGCCAAATCGGTCCAGCCGTTCTCGAGTTTTAGCAAGACTAACGAACAGCAATTCATTTTTATATATATACCTAGATAAGAAGAACAACGCAACACCGCTCTTATAATACCCCATTACTATTCCGGTGCGTTTTACTTTCCCTGATATCCACGGGCTTTCACAATTGGTATAAATAATTCTACATGATAAATCTTTGGTGACGGATCTCATCTAAGTTACATTGAAAAATAATGTTGCGAGGTGGGACTTAGGGTAAATAAAAAAACTCTCACCGAAATACTAATTAAGGCAGTTTTCAGTATGACAATTTACTTATTCGCTTCGCTTTAGGTGATCCGTCCGCCGTTTGACTTAGAACTATTTTTATGTCGCCTGTGTCACAGTTTTATAGGTGGGTCGACTACATCTAGCATTCAAGCGATTCTCCCGTAGTTGCGATATACGTTTTTGTGCTATTTGACAATAGATGGCGTTGCTCGCACTGTTATAATAGCTTAACGAATTCCTCCTTGCCCATTTCTGCCGTGAAGCAGTAATCCGTTTCGGTTTGAAGAGTGGAGTAGCCGTTGTATCTATACTAAGACCTTAGAACTCATATCTCAAGGTAGGTGGCGGCATTTACGTTTAAGATGTCTATAGGCTTCGGTAACCACTTAACACCAGGTGGGCTGTGAGTTCGTCCACCCATCTATGGAATTAAAAATAAGGTTTTATTTCTCTTCTTTCCGGGACTTGTGTTCGTTTCGCGGTGTCACGCGGACTCACGATCTACAACTAGTATATCGGATTTAGAGAGTTTAGACGTAGGGAGATAGTGATTGAGATCGTAGCTACATATTAACAAGGCCCATAGGTACTTAAACTTAATCTAATTCCCATAAACAATCTAAGTATTTAACCATAAACAATCTAAGTCTAATTTTTATAATAAAAGGAAAAGTAAATAAAATAAACCCAAAAACAACTCACTTCGACTACTGACAACCCCAGACGGAACATAAAGCACGAAATGAGAAAGCACATTAAGATCGTGAGATAGCGCGCTGTCTCGCTCTAATGGATTGAATCTTCTTGCGAATGGTTTTTCTTTAGTCTTTGTGACCTCGTCTTTATTATGTTTACTTTAGGAAGCAGTAGAACGGGTTTGATTGAGCTGCGGGAGGATTTTTCATTAGTATTTAATCAATTCTTAAAGTGGACGTCGCTAGTTCGAGACTAGAATTATACAACTATGGTTTCGGTGCAGGTCCGATGGTTTCTATGATAATTTTCTATCAGGCTGTAAGTTAAGAGATACATGTATGCAAGCTCATAATAACTGTACTCTCACGTATATTTTTCTACTGCACTCCCGAAATAACTCAATTTCTTACGTACTATTTTATAGGTACTTATGTAAGTAGGTACTACACGTTTTTGATTCGAAGGATTTTTTTATCGCCCTTGTAGGCAAACGTGCATATTGTCCACATGATGGTGAGTGGGTACCGTTGTTCAAAGTCGTCCGCAATGCCAGGGACATAGTGAAGCCGCTACCACATCGTTTTTTGGTCTTATTTCTAAGTTTTAAATGCAGAGAAATCGATTTCATTACGATCTCCTGATGCTTTATGATAGATATATAAGCAATAAAAAAAAAAAAAAAAAAATGCTTTATGAATGCAATAAATTTTTACTCTTACACACTGTTACACCGCCGTTAGAGCAACGCCATCTATCATCGAATAGCAGAAACAAATAATAAAAGAACTAGTAAAATCGAGAACGCTCGAGAAGTACAACGCCATCTATAGTCAAACGGCGGAAACATATCGAAACTACTCGACATGTGAATAATGTTCTCGATAATGCTAGGGATGTCGTATCGACTATAAAAGCGTTGCAGAGATGGCATGAAAGCAGTTAGCAATCGGAACTACTCGAAGCGTAACAGCGAACGGATCATCTGAAGCGAAGCGGAAGAAGCGAATTACGAATTGTAAAATGCTCTGTAAGTGTTCTAAGTATTAAATAGAGTTTTTATTTTGCACTTTGGTAGAATTTTTATTTAACCCGAACCCCCGGCGCGTAGCAATACCAAAGCAGTAGGTATGTCATGACTCCGTTGCCCGTCTGAAATTAAAAACAAAGTAGCAATGCCTGTAGATAATACACATTAGCACGTATAGAATCCTTGCACTCCATTACAAAGCTTACCTTAGCAGATTAGAATTCAAGAGATTATCTTGTTTGTTACGAATGGGAAATTAAAATCACTTAACCTTGTTTAATCCGGGTAACCACCCGCATGTTATTCTCAAATGAATTCGTTTTGATATAAAATGCCTGTGGCCCAGAACACGCTACCCTGGTATAGTAAAGAGATAACACGTGTAATACAAGATAATGGCGTTAAATAAAAGAAATCCAACACTTTTCGTTCAAATAACATTTACCTAGGGCGCCCACGAAAAACATTTTCCCGAAACACGCATATCATTATCGAGTGGGAGATCGAAATCCAACCTTATTTCTAAAAGCATTACGTTTTTCTGCTAGCAGGTAATAAGTTTGTAATTTGCGTTAATGTGGGGTTTGTTGTATGGAAAAATCGGCTCTACAGCTATGGTATTACGATCGATGTATATTTTTTGTGGTATAGAAATTGTGTGCATTTAGTTGAGTATAAAGCCGTTGTGACTGAGCGCCTTATTACGGGCACGTCATGTGATGTTGCTTATCGATTTTATTGTTATTACGTGAACAAAATGTTCGGAATACGGATTACGAATGTTTTAAAATTGAAACTAGGGTAATATTTTCAATTCATACTAATGAAATTATATATATAAAATATTGTTACACTGGCAAGAGTAACGCCATCTATCGCTGAATAGCCGAACGAATATCGAAGGATCTAGTAGCATCTAGAACGCTCGAGAAGTACGACGTCATTTATTGTCAGATGGCGGAAACACACAATATTAGACTTTTATGGAATATTCTCGATAATTTTAGGGATGTGGTATCGGCTATAAAAGCGTTGCAGAGATGGCACGCAGTCAGTCAGTAATCGGAACTACTCGAAGCGAAACAGCGAACGGATCACCTGAAGCGAAGCGGAAGAATCGAATTGAGAATTTTAAAGTGTTTGTGAAGTGTTCTAACAGTTGAATACAGTTTTTAGTTGTACTTTGGTGGAACATTTATTTATCCCGAACCCCAGCGCGTAACAATATCTTCAGTGGCACAGGGTAAATAATAACCGCCTGTCTTCGAGTCATATTTATATAGTTTTACACTTGTGCGTGGATACTATTAATGTACTAGTGACACCGTTATCCGAGTACACTATTTTCAAAGCCAATGAAAATCGATCGAGATGTGAATTATTCGTCATGTGAGCTTTTGTTGAGTGCGTAATACTGACCGTAATACTGTGCTAAAATACTGAAAAACACGGAGAACATTATTAAGACAGGCAGCGGCGACCGACAGTAAGCACTTATTATTAATTACATTGACGATATCAACCTTAGAGTATACATATTTTTTTTATTGCGTAGATGGGTAGACGAGCTCACAGCCCATGGTGTTAAGTGGTTACTGGAGCCCATAGACATCTACAACGTAAATGCGACACCCACCTTGAGATATAAGTTCTAAGGTCTCAGTATAGTTACAACGGCTACCCCACCCTTCAAACCGAAACGAATCTATGTCTAAAATACTACAAATCGACAAATAATAGACGTCGGGTGGGGTTAGTGAAATTACTATCGAAAGTAAACCGCAATAATAAAAGATTATAATTATATTTTTTTGTATAAACTATATTTTGTTTTCGCAGCGCCGCTTCCATCAAGAGCTCTTTTCCAATATCGTAACGAGAACACAATAAAGGTAAACGTTCCGCAATAAAACCTGAGTTATTGTTGCGGGATGACGTAACAAAATATCGCCATACAATAATTCAACGAGTCGGAGTTCCGTAGGAATTAATACACGTGGTTTAGAAAAACCGCCTATTTCTGCCGTGAAGCAGTAATGCGTTTCGGTTTGAAGGGTGGGGTAGCCGTTGTGACAACACTAAGACCTTAGAACTACATCTCAAGGTGTGTGGCGCATTTACGTTATAGATGTCTATGGGCTCCAGTAACCACTTAACACCAGGTGAGCTGTGAGCTCGTCCACACATCAAAGCAATAAAAAAAAAAAAAAAAAAAATTAAAAAAAAAAAAAAAAAAAAAAAAAAAAAAAAAAAAAAAAAAAAAAAAAAAAAAAAAAAAAAAAAAAAAAAGGTGGTTAGATGTTGACAGTCGATGTCTGAGTGGATGTAAAATAAGTATTACTTTTTCCTAACTTTATAATTTTTGTATGCAAAAGGCTCGTGTGCTTAGGGCATGTCTGGCGCTATTACTGGAGCTCATAAACAGCACACCGCTACTAATACTCAGACTGTTTTCTAGTATTGTGAGTCTCAATGGATAAATACCACCAATATATTTCTGTTATCAATGATGTGAGACCGTAAGCACGTTCTGCTACAGTGAGATAACTTACTGGTGGTAGGACCTATTGTGAGTCCGCACGGGTAGGTACCACCGCACCGCCTATTTCTGCCGTGAAGCAGTAATGCGTTTCGGTTTGAAGGGTGGGGCAGCCGTTGTAACTATACTGAGACCTTAGAAGTTATATCTCAAGGTGTGTGGCGCATTTACTGTAGATGTCTATGGGTTCCAGTAACCACTTGACACCAGGCGGGTTGTGAGCTCGTCCACACATATAGGCAATAAAAAAAAAATAAAAAAATAAAAAACGTTTTTAAGAATTAATCTAAACTACCCACAAATACTATAATATATAAAAAAATTGTTTGAATTTTCTGAGTTTTTTCGCGAGTCTTAAATCTCCAAATGACGGTTTCAAGGTCTTTTTGGCTCTGTGAAAAGTAACTCTGACAACGACAGGTCTGAAAGTTTGATTTCCAGTACGAGATAGTTTCTTCATTAATTGAAATTTCGGCTGTATTTTTTCTAATCAAAATTTTTAGATGCCCGTAATATTACAGAATATTATATTTTTATTGTTTAGAAGGTTATACGAATTTATGATCCATTTGGTCCAAATTGTGGTCAGCACAGACGTCGTAAAATGAATGCCAATTCCCACCTTGAGACAAGAGATGAAAATCTCAATTTTCTTGTAGCAAAATGATGTAGGACGCACTTGTGCGGGCTTACAATATGTCCAACCAACAATTAACTATAGAACAAAGAATTACGGAGGAGCAAAATAATTAACGAATGTACTAACATTATCCCGTAATGAAAAGCTGGACAAGTAATCATTAGGATCCTGTGGCCCGATTAAAAAAAAAGTTACCTTAAAATTCAACAGTAGCGGCTTGGCTCTGCTCCTGGCATTGCTGAAGTCAATGGGCGACGGTACCCCCATCAGGTGGTTCGTATTCTCGTCTGCCTATAAGGGCAATAAAAAAAGAAGTTAAAGTCATTGAACCCTAAAGTCGCTGTTGACAGGCGCACCGATAGGCCGTATGTTCGATAGTGGAATGGTTACAATCTTTATTGCTGAACATGACTCGTTCGATCGACTTTACCGAAGAAAAATCATTTTGATACCGCCCGAGAAACGACGATAGAAATTCTGCACGAGACGTCGCCATTTCTCTTTTCGCTGGACAAATGTTATGCACCTCCTCTTATTAATGTTTGTATAGGTCATTTTTGTGTGTGTCAAATTGAAAAAAATAATATAAATATTTACTAACAATTACGCCACGGTAACTGGTCCCGTGATAAGTTCGTAAAGAACTTGTGTTACAGGTACCAGATAACGGAAATAAATGTAAGATTTTTATTATACACATACATATATTTAGTAAACATCCATAACCCTGGAAAAGATATTTATATTTATCATACAAATATCTTCCCTTGGCGGGATTCGAACCCGCGACCCCCTTGTGCAGTGACCATGTCACTTACCACTACACCAGACGGCCGTTAAATTGTTTCAATGTTCATTGACTAGAATAATAAAATCTTCAATAATAAATTCCTTCAATAGTTAATTCAGGAAATGTTTTAAGCTTCTACGAAATATAAGGTATAAAATTTGCGGAGAGATACTCAGCAAATTTTATACCTGAAATTAAATGAGAGTTTTTTTGCCCCTCGTGTACATTTTTACAGTTCATTCCGTTCAGCTATGGATTCGCCTTTCACATGTCAATCAAAAGTTACAGAAAATCAAACTTATTTTATTGGTTTGTTCAAAAAATATAAACTATTTTATTAGCTATCGACCTTTTTAATGTTTATATATTTACTATATTAATATATGTGATTTATTAGTACCCTCAGACAGCCCACTGAGTTTCTCGCCGGATCTTCTCAGTGGGTCGCATTTCCGATCCGGTGGTAGATTCTGCGAAGCACGGGTCTTGCTAGCGTTCGTCTTAGCAACATCGTCAGGTTTGAGCCTCGCAAGCTCACCTACTAGTTAAGGCTACGCTGAAATAGCCTCTCAATGCTATCAGCATAGGTAGGAAAAAAAATATATGAGTATTTTCTACAGTTTTTTTTCGAGTCGTAGACATAATTTACTGGCGGTAGGACCTCTTGTGAGTCCGCGCGAATAGGTACCACCGCGCTGCCTATTTCTGCAGTGAAGCAGTAATGCGTTTCGGTTTGAAGGGTGGGGCAGCCGTTGTAACTATACTTGAGACCTTAGAACTTAAATCTCAAGGTAGGTGGCGCATTTACGTCGTAGATGTCTATGGGCTCCAGTAACCACATAACACCGGGTGGGCTGTGAGCTCGTCCACCCGTCTAGCAATAAAAAAAAGTACTTTTACAGTTGAATCCCCGCATTATTTTACTATTATTTTATTACATCCGACGATACGAATTTTTCTTTCCGTAGTCAGGGACGATTAAGCCGTAAAATTAGTTCTAATTCTATTAATTTAATGTCTAATTTAAAATGTTTTATTGTACAAAATGCATAATCTGCCTTTTACTTTTTTACATTAGAAACAATATTATACATACAAGTGGTTTTTATTGGTGGTAGGACCTCTTTTGAGAATTTACGCGGGTAGGCACCACCGCCCTGCCTATTTCTGCCGTGAAGCAGTAATGCATTTCGGTTTGAAGGGTAGGGCAGCCGTTGTAACTATACTGAGATCTTAGAACTTATATCTGAAGGTAGGTGGCGCATTTGGGTTGTAGATGTCTATGGGCTCCAGTAACCACTTAATACCAGGTGGGCTGTGAGCTCGTCCACACATCTAAGCAATAAAAAAAGAAATGTATAAAAATTACGCGGATAATGCGCAGAATGGCACGGCAGTACCTACTTATAAGACAATACCTTGATCGGCTAATTAATATCTTATGATACGCACAACCACCATTTTTTACAACTTCGTGGGTGGTGTTCTTACGTGTAGCTTCTGTTTGCGCACGTTTAAGAACAAGATAGGCTACCATAGCCATATTAGAGAGCATGAGAGGCGCGGACATTAGCTTTTAAATTATTAAACTGAAAAATTTGGTCGCCGTGGTCGAAACCGGCTTGGAACCATGATGATGATGATGATGATACGTACTTAGTCTTTTTCCGTTTTAAACCAGAATTATTTACATAGTAACAAGAGCCAGTGAACTTATGCTAGGCAGCTTTTAAGCAATGTGTAGTTATCCGATTCTGCTGTTCACCCCTTTAATACCGTTAAGCTAATTAACAAAAAAAATAACAACATAATAATATAATAAAATATACTAAAATTTAATGAAAGCGACAAATTTCCGCGCTAATTAGCGTATTCGGTTAATTAACGGCTGCAGCGGCCGGCTCCTGACAAAACTTGCTCTGCTTAACTTGAGTTTAATGAGCAAACTTAACAGGACTGTTTTAGTACTTTTTGATGTTTAGCCTAAAGGCTAAATTATTAAAGCACATTTAATATATATAGATAGACAATTGTTAACGAATTATTGCTATTAACGAGCGGACGTAGCAGCCGCTGTTAAGCAGGTATTGAATTCAATAGACATCATAATGTGAGTACCGTCAACCACGTTCAGATTTCGGGATAAAATTTTACCTATAATAACAATTTTCCTACTCTTTAAAGTGGAATGCATGACTTACAAAACGCATCACCAATACGAGGGCATCTTAAGCATTAAGCCGTATTTCAACAAGATTACTTGCTGTTTATCTACCTATATACACGCAAGACCACAGGATTTAACTGTCAAGGCGACCTATAAGTGCCGACTTTCAGAAGAAAATTATGTTACGTGCTAATATCGGATACCTACATACCTTCAAGTGTGGAGTGTTTGAACTAACACCGAGTTTCTCGTTGGATCTTGTCAGCGGGTCGCGATTTCCATCCGGTGATTGATTCAATGAATCACTATTCTTGTTACGGCAGATGTTAGCCAGAATGACCCCTACTGGCTACTGGCAGATAGGTAGACAAAACGAAACAAAAAAGCACAATCAGGCCAAATTAAAAAAACGATTAAACTAAGTGATACAGTATTTTTTAAACTCATTAACCTAATAGCGGTGTTTAATTTTTCAACCCGTGTCCAGCACGCTCACAAATGGAAACATAATCAAATCAAATCAAATCAAATCAAAAAAATATTTATTCAACATAAATGAAAGTACATACTTGTTGAACGTCAAAAGAACTACTGCCAATTCACAAGAACTAGCCTCCGTCCTGAGAAGATTTGGCAAGAAACTCAGCGGGCATGTCTTTTTTTTTTTTTTAAATAAGAAATTATTATTTATTTATTTTTTAATATTACTTTTTTTTTTAAATATGAATTTTTACAATGAGTATTATAACGTAACAATTACTACAATATTGAAATGCCCGGAGCGAGCACCTCTAAATCTAATCTTTATTACTCTGTGGTTTTCTAAAACAGCATGCGGCGCCATATTTTTTTTTTTCAAAATGCAGATAAATGAGTATTTTTATAATCTTCTTAATACTTACATTATTAATGTTGCCATAAATGATATTATACAATATCAATAAAACCACATAAAGTCACATGAGGATAACACAATCAATTACCGAGAACAACTGTGGACCTATTAAAACTTAATCCGGTCAGCCGACGATACAATGCTCGGACTTCAGAAAATACTTTTTACAACAAACGACTTCTATACATGTATTAAATACATAACATATCTGGATACTACTTATAAGTAGTCCACTTATAAGTCAAATATAATGATCAGCAAGAAAAAAAGAGATAGAAGAGAAATCATCAGATATACATATTATTATTTCTCATTCACTTGGTCGTAATCCTGCATACATAAATGATAGGCAATAACCATATTCGATGCCCGAAGAAATATATTTCTAGGTCTATTAAAATCATTTCAATCCTACAGCTAGATTCATTAAAATAGATTTTTTTTCAGGTATTTCAACTTTAAATTAGTCTACTGTAAAGTTCACGCATTGTCGCTTAGTCACGTTTGCCTTTCAAGCGTCGATATGTATTGTATATGTTTTTCTTTTTAGTGTCGCGTTTCCGTTTCATTCGTATTATAAATCACAATGCTTCAAAGAAGTTCTCACTTCAATGTGATGGTGCTGATAATGATTTTTAAAGCTATAAATGTATTCTACAAAGCGGAAAGTTCTACTGCATTATCTATTTGGGTTGATTCAGAAAAATATTCTAAAGATGCATGTAGCACAGCTAAAGGCCTGGGCATTCTTCTGTCAAGAAATCTCAAGAAGCCAAAAAAGGGTCTACATTGCATTAAATATTTGAATCAACGTAAGGCCATCATGCTTTACGCAAGAGATTATATCAACTACAGCAATAATTTTTTAGGTTGCGCTATATGGGTTCGCGAGCGAAACTAAAGCCCTTCACTACGTAAATGCCGTCACTCTGAGGAGATCGCGAAGTCTCAATCGAGACCTCCTCATCCTGCATGCAGGAGCAAGACTATCATCTCACGACAAAAATAGGCAAGATTTTGGTACCTACTGGAGATCTTTTTTATTTTTTTTATTGCTTAGATGAGTGGACGAGCTCACAGCCCCCCTGGTGTTAAGTGGTTACTGGAGCCCATAGAAATCTACAACGTAAATGCGCCACCCACCTTGAGATAGAAGTTCTAAGGTCTCAGTATAGTTACAACGGCTGCCCCACCCTTCAAACCGAAACGCATTACTGCTTCACGGCAGAAATAGACAGGGTAGTGGTACCTACCCATGCGGACTCACAAGAGGTCCTACCACCAGATCGGTTGCAATAGTTCAATTAATTTTATTTTATCGAGATTCCACTAACGAAATCGGACCCGATATCGCATCGTATATCATAAAAAATACAGTGCAGTGCATTTTATTTGAACGGGAGCCGATTCCAATGTGGAACTTCGCGAACTACTCCATGACTCTATTCATAGTCTGGACCGGAATCAAAAGATTTAACAATGGCCGTACGAATACGACTTTTAGTAAAAGTTTAATTTATTTAGTATTAAACTCCGGTTTTCGCTAAGTTCGATTTATTTACGTATATAGTTAACGCCGCTAAGTGTCTAAGTCCTCCCATAGGCTCGATTTCTACGTCAGACAAATATTGATAAGATGAACAGGTTTGTGGACTCTTGTGACTGGAATCGAAATGAGAAATGTAAAAATCGCGGTAAGGATAATATTGTGTAAAAAACACGTTTAGGTATTAACAGTTCAAGAAGTCAAAATTTACATTTACAAAATTTTAATTACAAAATTAACAAAATTACAAAATAATTTACAAAATTAAAATTTACATTTATAGTTCACAATTTATCGTTTGACGAAGCGTGTTGCGGATACTAATATGTGTTCTTTTTTATTAAGGGATTTTATGACCTGGTAACTGAGACCTTTAAGTCATGTCTTATTTTAATGTATATTCATATTTTTATGAAAAATTATATTATGGAGTGAAATGAAATGAAGATGATTAATTTGAGACATTAATTAACTGGGATGAAATAAATGAGATGATATGAGATGAAATATAATCTCAGTAAAATGGTGGTCTTTTACTAAGATTTTTTCAGTGGACTTTTTGGAGGATCCCGAGAAGTTATGTCCAGCGGCTTTGTTTCATTTTCCCACATTTGTGCACTTTCACAGATATTAAACAGTTAATAAACCACCATTATTACACATTTAAACCCGAAGAAACACTAAATAGACAAAATAAAACAAATCACACAACTTCACTCCTCGCGTTCCCGCCAAAAAGTCTAATAATATGTACTTTTAGGTTATTAAACTACCTTGCATTTTGATTTAATAAAAAAATATATCGTTTATAATTTTTTTTATAATTTTTTTTTTTTATAATTATTGCGTAGACTATTGAATATTAAGACTTCAACTCTGTGTCTCAATTGTTTAGTAACTACGTTCATTTAATATATACAATTAGTAGGCAAATTTTGCGAGTTTGGTTTTTATTACGATGTTAATCCTTCATCCATGTCATTCGTGAGCATATGTCAAATACATATGTATTTCAATGGAAAAATTAGGATCCGCTTGATAAAAGTACACCGGCCATTTTATCCTTTAGACCACGACATCGACATGTTATTATAAGGAGGAGTTATCTTAGCAACATATTGATGTTAATCAGTGGTAATCTATTATAGATGTAAAAGTTTGTATATATTATTTTTTATTGCATAGATGGGTGAACGAGCTCACAGCCCACCTGGTGTAAAGTGTTTACCGGAGCCCATAGACATCTACAACGTAAATGCACCACCCACCTTGAGATATGAGTTCTAAGCTTTCAGTATAGTTACAACGGCTGCCCCACCCTTCAAACCGAAACGCATTACTGCTTCACGACAGAAATAGGAAGGGTGATGGTACCTACCCGTACGGACTCACAAGAGGTCTTACCACCAGTAAAAGCAAAAAATTAGTGTGTTTATTACTCAATTTCGCAAAAATAACGAATATTTTTTTTTATTTTTTTTTCAATTTTGTTTTTTTGTATTTCGAACAAAAAAAAATGCACGTGTCAAATCGCGAGGCAATATTGTTTATATAAAACCAAGCCACAAGATCTTCTCGCTGAGTGAGTTGACGAAAAAATACGACACATTTCATACAATTTTCACTAGGTCGTTGTGTAAGTTTGAGAAGACTTACGAAAGCACACAATAGGAGACAATAACCTGCATTGCCGAAACTTCGGCGTAATGTTTTAGGAGTTTCGCCGCTTTGTTCGAACACAATGTAGCCACCACACAATTATGGCACAAAAATACAATGGAGACGGCTTACAAACATTCAGAACAATTAAAGTTTGTACCTCGCACTCCGCAAGTCTTTGAAGTTGAGTATACATATTTCTTAATCTACACGGGTGAACTTTTAACTGAACTTGAAATGACTAATTGTAAATATAAAAAGGTGAGTTTTTTTTTTTTATTGCTTAGATGGGTGGACGAGCTCACAGCCCACCTGGTGTAAAGTGGTTACTGGAGCCCATGGACATCTACAACGTAAATGCGCCACCCACCTTGAGATATAAGTTCTAAGATCTCAATATAGTTACAACGGCTGCCCCACCCTTCAAACCGAAACGCATTACTGCTTCACGGCAGAAATAGGCAGGGTGGTGGTACCTACCCGCGCGGACTCACAAGAGGTCCTACCACCAGTAGAAACACTGAAAAATAAGCGATTCTTCGATTTTTCAAGAGTTTCATTAGTGAACACCGGGAACAGTAAGGCATTTGAAATCCCGCAAATAATGTCATGATAAAAAAAGTAATATCATAATAATTACCAGGAAAAATAATTCAAAATAAAAGTATGTTGGTTTTCCCGGGGCTTCCTTATTTGAGTTTGTGTAGGCACTGGTAGAGAATGGCTTAAGTCCACTACTGTACTTTTATGCATAAAGTTGAATAAATAAATAAATAAAATAATTCAGCTTAGGAGATCGTCTCCGAAAGTGAGTGAATGAAAAACCCTTTTCTGAAAGATGTTCAAAAAGCGGTGGATGAGCAGAGCGAGAAAGAAGTGATCCGAAGGCCCTAACATTGTAGATATCATACAAAGGAGACCTCACAGAGACATTCACGTCTTAATGGATTGAATTCGGGTCTAGGGTAGTATTATATGAAGCAGTAGTTTTAATACTATATGACTTAGTATTCGATATTATTTAGTATTTAGTATTTATTAACTTTAATCGTATTGCACAGCTTTTTGATAACCTAGGTCTCTATTCTAGTATTTTAGAACAGTTACTCAGACAAATTCTATCGGTATAATGAAAGAAATAATTAAGTATTCCTTTAAAAGGGACTAGACTGATGAAGACATGATTTTCGAATTAAAATTTCAAGTGAACTCGAATGCATAAAATACAAGGAACAAATCGTATACAAAATAGAATGGTTTGACAAATAGCCCAGAGTCAAACCAACAGAGCATCTGCATCTGACATTAATACAAAGTGTAAGGAGAATAATGTTCGCGTTGTCTTTTACAGGCGGTAACGATGTAATATTTAGACTTCCGTTAGTTACCATGATACATCCATGAATATCAGAGTAGTAACTACTATCAAGCATTTTCAAAAAAAATACAATACATTAGGATGAATTTTAATTGGAAAACTTCAAATTTATATATTGTTATTTTATTCTCAAGCTCGATGTCAATAATTCATGAATAAAAGCAACCAAACCTACTTAAAGTACTTGTTACTCTGTGGCTTAGACCAGTGTATTCAATTCAGTGAATCCTTAGCTTTAGGGTTTTCACTACTTATATAACTAAAAGTTTTCATGTGCTTATTTCAATTCCTATTCCAATTTTTCTTAATCTACCAATAATAAATATCAGGTAATATATACACGGCTGTAAATTCTCTGAGAAATCAGTCACAGGATACAAAACTGAAGGTTTGCTTGCACATTAGTTCGTGTTTTATGTAATACATTCTTGTGTCATTTGAACTATTGAGTAAAATATTCCTACAGTTTTAGGCCTACACTGCTAATAATATTCCGGCTATTCATTTTGGGGTGTTGTTACTAATTTTCCTTAACTCATCCATGACATAAATAATGGTACTTTTACAAAAAATTGCTTAGATGGGTGGACGAGCTCACAGCCGACGTGGTGTGAAGTGGTTAATTAATAATGAAATAACCATAGAAAATATTTGGTTTAACCCTATTCAAAGTCACAATAAAAGAGTTAACAACAATACGTTTTAGAAAAAGTACTTTTGGTAGTTCCCTTTTCACGTGTATAATGGACTGGGCTCTGTGTGGGATTTGACTTGAATATATCGTTTATAAAAATGCTTTACTAACTTTAAGAGCATATCATTTGATAAATTCCACATCAATAGTTCACAAACATTTATTTCAACTTAGTTGTCATATAATATTATGTCGGTAGTTCCGATCTGGTCAAAATAGCCGGTAGAGACTGGATGTGAAAGACAAGAGACCGAAGGGAATGGAGTCCATGGAAGAGAGCTACTCAGCATTGGGTGGACGCGGATTGAAGAATCGAGAGAAAAGACTTCTCAATATCGCCACGGTCCTGAAGTAAATAGAAAAAACCAACTCATCGGCGAGGTATTTATTTTTATAAATTAAGTATTCTGTAATTTATATAATATTTTGACACCATAATAAAAAAGTTTAAATCAAAATATATAACAGTAATAGAACTGAAATGCACGAGAAAGACTGTTTCATACCCGCCATTTGTAATCTAGTAATTTACTATTATCTAGTAATTAATCTGTAACTAGTCAATGTGCATGTAAGTATTAGAGAAAGATTAGTTGCTTATTGCATTAACAAATAGTAATTGAATATTTATGGCATATGCGTAAGATGTAGAGAACCCAACGTATCAATAAAGAACGCAATATATTTGTGCACCAGTATGTTTTTTTTAGCAAAAACAGACTGAAAATTTTGTGTGATTCCGCTAATATTTCCTTGTTTTCATATGATTGAAAATTCTGCGCTCCAAGTGTTTGCAACGAATCCTTTTACAGTGTTTGCATTAAGAATTAGCGTACTATTTGGATAGCACTGTAGTGTGCACACAATTTTCTTTCGTTCCGTTTCAAAAAGATATTATGTATACGTTTAAAATTTATTCCCTCTCATGTCCTTTTAGGATATTCTGAGTGTTGAATGTTGTCATAGGATTCTCGAAAGCGCGTCCTGGCGAATAACGAAATGAGTGATTCTTCAGAAATTGAATGTTTTTGTAACAGTTCTTGAGTTCAATGTGGTTTGTCTCTTTGTTGACGTTGACGGTGTCCTGTTGATATCATGAAGAAAGATTAACTGTATTTTGAAGAATAGACTTAGAATTTTAAAGTATCACAAAAGAAATCGCTCGCTTAAGATATGAGGTCGAAGATCTAATAGTTCTGTATAAAGACTGGATCTACTTTTAAAGCCAGAATTAATAAGGAATGGATGGACAATCCATAAGAAAGGGCATACTGGTATGGACCGCACTACCCCAACGTAGAGGCGGCATACCACCGTGTGAGTTCCGTCTCGAATAGGGATCGGACGTCGGGCGAGAGAGTTCAAAAGGAGTAGTTTGGTTTTTTTTTGCTTGCTTAGATGAGTTGACGAGCTCACACCTGGTGTTAAGTGGTTACTGGAGCCCATGGGATGGAGCACATCTACAACGTAAATGCGCCACCCACCTTGAGACAAAGTTCTAAGGTATCAGGTACACTTACAACGGCTGCCCCAACCTTCAAACCGAAACGCATTACTGCTTCACGGCAGAAATAAGCAGGTGGTACCTACCTCTGCGGACTCACAAGAGGACCTACCACCAGTGGGTAGGACCTTAAAAACATTCTTGAACCCCGTCTGCTCTCAACATCTGCAGGTCGTCAAGTCTCATATACCTCACGCGTCCCCTAGGCACGAACTACTCGTATGAAATTCGTAAGTAGTTCCCCCCTACGTTGTGATGTGTTCGAGTGTGTATGCTTACCGGAGGGTGAGCATTTAACACCAGGGCGGTCGTGAGTAAATTTATTTATCAATAAAAAACATTTATTTCGGATACTTGCAATTAGTTTTAGTGCAGACAGGGCAACCTACTGGCCTAGCAAAAATATTCTGGAGCAATTTAATAAGCAGATGTTTATCATAAAACAATAAGCAGATGTTTATCATTTTACTGGTGGTAGAACCTCTTGTGAGTCCGCACGGGTAGGTACCACCACCTCGCCTATTTCTGCTGTGAAGCAGTAATGCGTTTTGGTTTGAAGGGTGGGGCAGCCGTTGTAATTATACTTGAGACCTTAGAACTTATATCACAAGGTGAGTGGCGCATTTACGTCGTAGATGTCTATGGGTTCCAGTAGCCACTTAACACCAGGTGGGCTGTGAGCTCGTCCAACCATCTAAGCAATAAAAAAAAATTGCAATTATTTTTAGTGCAGACAATTGGTACTTAGCTTCATCAGGGCAGAGTGTTTATCATTATCGTTTGATACTACAAATGATACCAGAAAACTGTTTCCATGAACAAAACAGAATTCTATAAAGCAATTAAATAAAAAGCAAAGTTAGATTACGGATTCTTTTTTCTCGTTTCGGAAATGAAATTCGGAAATTATTGGCATAATACAAAGTGGTCGGGGTTTTAATTAAAGAAAGGCTCGGGGCCGTCACCTGGAACGATCGCCGACTAATTACCGAAAACAGATTAAGTTAGATGCAGTTTTTTTTTTAAGTGTTCAGTATAATTTTGATCGATGATCAATTCGCTGTTATACTGTATGTGCTGTTTTATAATTCGAATACCATCATTTTGTTTATATATCGCTCTAGTTTTACAAGAGTTCTAAATAGAAAATATTCTATGCTGATATAAATAAACAAAGTACACCACATTGGTAATGGAGAGCTTAGAACAAAAACACTAACGGATACCTTTGCCCCAATTTTGGCTTAGAAAAACACCTTTGAAATTAAAGTTAATTTACTGTTATCTCGCAGTCTTTTCAAATAAACTTTATTTATTATAAAAAAAAGAACATAATATTCCTAACCTAAAAGTACATGTTATTATCCGCAACATGCTTCGTCAAAATGAGTATGTGAGTATTCAGATGAGTATGTGTTGCATACTTGAAAATATATACATATACATATATTATATGAAATCGCAACAGCCCTGAAGACTCTCTACTGTGTTTATTAATTTTTGACGAATCGGTTCCTCTCCCTCCAGTGCTCTCCATGTCTGAGAGTAGCGACCACCATCATCTTTGACTTTATTCCTCGCGAAGCTGTGCCATCTCGTCCCGTTTAAGATATTCGTAATAAAACAAGTCAGAATTCTTTAATAATGAAGTCTCTATCGGAGGTCGCAGACAGTACAAAGCAAATGTTAGCAGTAGACACGAGTTTGAAGTATGGAATTCTATGGTGTAACATGATGTCTCGTGTAGTCTTCGAACCAGAACACATAACTACGAGCATTAGAAACTATCATTATAAGAAATAATTACATAACAAAGCACGTGAATAGTGAAATAAGGCATCGTGCTGTCTTAATTCAAGAGAAAAAATATCGAGAGGTTTTTCTGAGACGTAAATGGAACCCGAATTTCGATTGATTAATATTTTTGTTGAATGCCCAAGATACAAAATATTTTTGACCTGATTGCGATGTAATAATTTATAATGATTTGAATTAATAGATGAGCTCTCGAGCCATTTCATTCAAGATGTCTGGAGGAGTTCGTAGAAATCACAAAATGGCTGCCAACAACCAGCTTAAGGTCTAGGTTCAAGATGCTATTACGCAAAGCCATCGATTTCTTCAAGTCAAAACGAATGCCTAAATTCTTCGAGTTAGACATAGGTGAGGCCCCCGAATACTTACAATGCTCTCTGCAACCGGTAACGATACTTATTTGTGGCAGAATGAGTCGATATCTTTATTATTTCTTGAATTCAGAATCCTTTTCTTCGGGCCGGGGGGCGAACCTCCTACGAGGTCCCCGCGCCTAGGGGACGCGCGGTGTATGTGGGACTCAACGATCTGCAAGGTGTTGGAAGCAGACCGCGGGCCCAAGGAATTTTAGGGCCCACCCACTAAACGACTCCCCTGCACTCTTACACCCGACGTCCGATCCCCTCCGAGGCTAGAACCCGGATCAGATAGGGGGTTACCGCCTCAGGTCGCCTCTTGACATTCACCGGGGGAAGTTTCAGGACCCTGCAAATGTGTTTCGATTCCAATCGGGCGATGACATCTCGACTCTGCCAAAGCACACCACCCGAACTGAGCCCACGTTTGACGAGTAGTTGTGGCTCGCATTCACTAGGTCGCACGCTTTCGCTTCGTTTGTCCTCTCCGGATGCGACATATTTATTACTTATTCATTTTCCCTCAAAGTTGGGAGAATGAGCTGACCGCAAACACGATGTTCAGGGAATATCAACGTTTATAGACATCACTACCAATGTCAATGCCGCTACCAACCGTGAATTAAAGGGTATCCGGGTAATAAGCCGGAAGAATAAGAAGAATAGAAGAATAATAAAAACGACTAACCTATGGAACCCAAAATATTTTCTTACAATACTTGTGAAATGCACAACATTAGGTAAGGTCGTAACCAAAATCATATCATCATTATCCTGCCTTTCTCCCAGCTACCTGAGGTTCACGCAATATGTTTTCTCCTTCCGTACTCTTCTATCATATACCATTTCTTCGCTCACTCCCCTCTTACCCATATCGTCTTTCACGCAATCCATCCATTTCTTCTTGGGTCTACCTCTTCCTCTATATCCTTCCACATTCATAGTTAACATTTTCTTACCAATCTCATTTTCATTTCGTCTCATCACATGTCCATACCATCCCAAACGCGCACCGTAACCAAAATCATATGTATGCTCCAAATAATATATCCTACTGACGGAAGCCTCAGTAAATATCCTCTCATTTTTAAACATCTCAAATGATTACCGCTAACCAACACGAGACGTTGAAAAGAAAAGGAATTTCTCGTTCTACATTTATTACGGCTTCTGCTGCCCTAAATTATTTTTTTAATGGCGGTCGAAATAAATTAATCGGATTACATTGAGTACCCGACGAGGTAGTTAGTTATAATGGAGAATATAATAAAGTGCCCTTCGGATACACTCTTTGTACTAAACATTCCTAAGCCCCCAATTATGAAGCATTTCAAGGTTTTAATAACATAATGGCATTGAGTAGTCTCCAATAGACATCACGAAATGAATACCGAATTCCAGGCGCATTGAGCTGTAAGATCTCAATTGTATTGTAACAATTGGCTTGTATCTATATATCTATATCTATATATACGATGTCCGGAGAAGGTTTAAAAGGTAAATAAATATGAAAATGCTGAGAATTAAATAAAAACAACAATTTTGTTTTTCCTTTGATGTGTACCCCGTCGGACGGATTCCTTTTGTTTGTTTTAAGTTTATTTTATACAAAAGTTTCGGTCTTTTATTTATCGATTGAGGCACTACGAAGTCTGCCGGGTCAGCTAGTTTTGTAATAAATTTTGCTTGTGTATTTCTGCCAAAGGCTTAAGCGTAGTACCATGAAGGATAAGATGCCCGATGCACTAGAAACGTGTGAAGCGAAAATATCGATGTTCAAATCCCTCAGACAGGTACCACTTGTTCTAATGAAATATGTACTTAACACATGATCATGTTCAACGTGCCTTGGAGGTAGATTGGTTAAGAGAAATGCGGGCAAAACACAAAAACCTTGACCCCATCTACCTCGTTTGAGTTTGGTCTTAAGAAAAGACTGGACGCAAGTGGTTACGTGACAGGTACTTTAGTCGATTCTACTTCAGAATTATCCGCCTACCAACGCTTACACTAACAATAAAGAGCAATCCGGCGATATAAAAAAAATCAGGAAATGTATATGAGCGAATAAATGTATTTGTATTTATGTATGGACAAGGGAATAATAATTCGAGACCGGGAATTTTATAGATTTAGAAACATTTTGGCATGTTACAACAAAATGCTATATTACTATAAATTATACAACAACACGCTAAAGCTTCAAAGAGCTTGAGAACTTCGTCTCTAATTGCAATAAGCTCCTTTACTATCTACGGTGGAACTGAAAGGTGATATAGCGAGTACAAGCACTCACGTGTACCTACTGCTTTGATGCCACGTGAGACGTATTGATATTTTACTTCATTATAACAATTTTTACACGATTTATCTTTGCCTATTTTTATACATAACGTTATTGTAAAGGGCACGTTCTTGAAGACAGATAATAAATTACTATATTGATTTCTTCTTCATTTGTTTTACAAATATTCTTGAAACTACTATCGTATATATTACGAGTATCTATATATTAATACGTGAAGCAAAAACTTTGTATCCCTTTTTACGAAAATTGCGCGGACGGAGGAGTATGAAATTTTGCACACTTATAGAGAATATAGAGAAGAAGTGCACAATGCTAATATTTTTTTAAAAAGAATGCATAAAAGATACATTAAATCAATAAAGAAAACATTACACACACTACATACCACGTATTTGACGCACACACGCATGCATACTATTTATGGTCAAACTTTTGTTCTTGACGTCTGTTGTCAAATTGAGAATAAATTAAATATTGTTTGCCTTTGTTAGTATTTTTATAGTGTAGTCTTGGCGAAATTTGTGATTATAGAAGTATAAAATACAATCATAATAGTGTACAAACTTACAATTCCAATTAATTATAGTTGAATTTCGACTATTTTTTTTTTTTTTTATTTTTTTTATGATTGAAAGTTTACTGGTGGCCCGAAGGCCTTTCCAGTTTCACCAGGACAGGTGGGCGAGCAAAGGCTCAGCCAAGAGGGGTGGGATTTGCTAACAACTGCCCGAGCGCCTCCGAAGGAGACCTAACAACTCAAGAGCAATTGTTTCGCGAATGAATCTACTACCGGATCGGATTCGCGACCCGCTGAGAAGATCCGGCGAGAAACTCAGCGGGCTGATGCATGGGTTAGGTTGCACGTCGACCTCCCTGTCGAGTTCGACGAGCACGGCCACCGGGGTCCCCAAGCCCGCCCCCAGTATTAGAGCTGAAGGCATCTAATGCAAAGGTTATTGGATCTGATGGATCCGTAAGGACGTGTCTAGGGCGTCGACGGTGACTGGCTCCTGCATGATCAGGATTCGGGGAGTAGTCAGCGGCGGCAACGATAAGGCGATTATCATGACGCATAGCCTTATCGAAGTATCGTTCCGACGCTGACTTCATGTATTTCCGAATTGATTCGAGGCCCAGGTCGTCGTGTAGGTCAACGTTCCTCACGAACCACGGAGCCCCGACAGCTAACCTGCAAAAGCGGGATTGTAGGGATTGGAGGGTGTCTATGTGTGTGCGGGCCGCGTGAGCGAACACCACACTCGCGTAAGTCATGACGGGCCTTATGCAAGTTTTGTAAAGTGTCACCTTGTTCCGAAGGGACATTTTACTCCGCTTACAGATCATGGGGTAGAGTCTACCGAGAATAAACGCGGCACGGTCACGGACTGATTTTATATGCGGGCGGAATGTCATCGATGCATCCAGGGTAACGCCCAGGTACTTGACCTTCCTGGCCCAGGGTATGGGTTGTCTAAAGAGAGTAATCGGGGGTGTGAGATTCCTCCTCCTAATCCGGGAGGAAATCCGTGTGGAGCTTCCCCTCTGAAATAGCACCGCAGTACTTTTCGCTGGGTTGATGTCTATGCGCCATTTTCGGAACCACTGTCCTAGGGCTAGGGCTGCGCTCTGAAGCTTCTTCGCGATTAGGGACTTATTTCTACTAGAATAGTAAACAGTCGTGTCGTCGGCGAATAAAGCTAAATGGGTCGGCGGCGACCGGGGAATATCGTTGACGAATAAGCTAAATAGGAGGGGTGAGAGGACAGAGCCTTGCGGGACTCCAGCTGTGAGAGGTCGTAGGGAGGAGCGGGTTCCCTCGACTCGATATCGAAAAGAGCGGTTCGACAAGAAGTCCCGTATAATGAGCACGAGACTATCCGGCACGCCCATGTTGAATAGTTTGAAAATCAAACCATTGTGCCAGACTTTGTCGAACGCTTTTGCGACGTCGAAGAAGAGAGCTCCCGTGTATAACGGTTTTGGTCGATTAAGCCCCACAAGAATGTGCTCCGTGAGGCGGTGCACCTGTTGAACGCATGAGTGATTTGTACGGAATCCGAATTGTTCATCGATAAGAATGCCCTTGGATGAGACGAAGTCTCTGAGGCGTTTGTAGAGCAGACGCTCATACAGTTTGCCTAGAGACATGAGGAGGCTAATCGGGCGGTAGCTCGTCGGATCATTTTTTGGTTTACCGGGTTTATGTATGCCGATAACGTCCGCTTCTTTCCACACCGCGGGAAAGATACAGTTCGCCATAGCGGCATTGAAAATAGATGCCAACATCACGATGAGTTGGACGGGTAGAAGTTTAATAACGCGGTTGGATATACCGTCGGAACCGGGAGCCTTGCGAGGACGTAGGTCTTTGATCAAGTCTTTAACTTCCATCGGGGTGACGGGTGGTAACGCATCAGAGGGTGGCAAGGAGGCTCTGCGTTCTACCTCACTGTCTACTAATTCTACATGAACAGGGTCCACGGATTGAGTGCTGGGCGTGCACTGGGTTTGCAATGTATCGGCCAGCAGCTCTGCTTTTTCGTCATCATCGAGCGCCGCGAGTCGGCCTGAGGGGCCTACGAGGGGGGGCATAGTTACTACCGTATCCGATTTGAGAGTACGAGCTAACCGGTAGTAAGACCTTTGGGAGGGCGCGAGTCCTTCTAAGAAATCAGACCATCTGGCATCTCGGACTTCGGCGATGCGAGACTTTACGTCGCGTTGTAGGGCACGCATTCGAATACGATTTTCCGCGGTAGGATACCTGTCGTAGGCGCGTATCGAGGCGTTCTTAGCTCTAAGAAGTTCCCTAATATCGTCGGACAATTTGAAGCGGTGAAGGAAGTCCTCCGCTACAACTTGTTTCGATGACCTATCTAATGTCGAGGTGATGTGTGACGTTAAGATGTCTATGGCTTCAGCGGTATCCTGAGGAGACGGGATAGAGTCCGGGTTAAACGGGAGCGATGGTGGATCAGATTCAGCCAGGCTGATGCCCAGCGTGTGCCAATCCACCACAGTCCTCGTGACGGGAACGGAATCGGGAGCGCGACCGAGCTTCATAACGACGGGACGGTGGTCTGAATCTAACTCTGAAACTACTTCGATCGAGTGTAAGCGCAGAGTTACGTTTTTTAATAACGCTATGTCGAGTATATCCGGGCGATGCGCGATATTTAGCGGGTAGTGAGTCGGGGTTAGCGGAGCGACGATATCGAAGGCGAGATCATCGACTAACGCGTCAAGCCGCCTGCCATTCGGGGTTGTGGTGTATGAGTTCCACCTGATGTGTTTACAATTTAGGTCGCCCGCCAGAATGACAGAGCTCCCCATACCGAGCAGCGCCTCGATATCACTGCTTAGAACGATCTTATCCGGTGGAAGATAAACGGACGCGATAACGATCGGCGCGTGTCCCGTCAGTGAGATTCGGCACACTGATGCTTCGATATTAGCGAGCGCGGGAGGATCGAGCGGGACGCAATGCAGGGCTCTTCTATAGTAAATGACGGTACCACCACCACGGGCAGAGAGCCTGTCGTTCCTGACCATGTTATAGTTCGCGATTTTAGGGTCACGGCGCGCGGGCTTAAGTAGGGTCTCCTGCACTAAAAAGATATCAATTTGGTGGTCACGCAAAAAGTCAGAAACCTGATCACGTTGATTTGCGAGACCGTAAGCGTTAAAAAATCCTATCGTTACGGATAGGGGCTTTATTCTACTTATATACGCCATTGATTACCGGCGGAGTGAGGGGAGGACGTACGTATTTAATGACGCGTATACGTCGGCGTATTCCTGCACAACGGCGATAAAGTGTTGTGCAGTGGAGGCAGCGCGAATGGCGTCGCCCAAAGCGTTAACGCGCTCAAAGTTGATCGACTGAAAGAAGTCGATCGCTAAAGCGAGATTGTCGGACGCGGTCGGAGGGCAAGTCGCGGGAGAGGGACGAGTCGCGGGGGCGGGACGAATCGCGGAGGAGGGAGTTGTAGCCGTGTTCGTGTACGGCAGCGGTTTTGCCCAGGCCGAGACACTGGGCACCGCCGCCGGAACGAACGCTGGCTTAGCCTGCGACGCAGAGGGTGCCGAGGCTTTGATGTCTGGGCCGGAAGCTCGGAGGCGGTTTTGGCGGGCGACGCGGCGATTTATTTTAGGGGCTCGGGGGCTCGGGGGCAACCACGGTAATTCGCGGGGTGACCCTGTGTTCGACACAGGACGCAGCTAGGCGGTTCCGTCGCGGTTTTTTGGTCGCGAGCGCAGAGGGCCGTGGCGTGATCGCCCAAACACTTAACACATCGGGGGCGCGCGTGACAGTTACGGGAAGAGTGCCCGTACAATTGACAGTTATGGCACTGGCTAGGAGTGCCTTTTTTATGGGGGGCTTCGACAGCGATACCAGAGAGCCTACAGACGGTCTGTGTGTTAAAGATTTTCTTACCCTCGGGGGTAGGCTGGAGAGCGACTAGAACCATATTATATGGCTCCCTACCGCGACCGGTGTGCATACGGTGCACAGAATTCACTGGTAGGCCTTGTTCTAACAGGTCGGCTTTTACGAGCTCTACATCTAACTCTTTAGGGATTCCGCGTATTACAACGCGGAGTTCGCGCTCCTCCTGGAGCGTATACGTATGGAAACTTATACGCTCCTTACGGAGGTAAGAAGAGAGGGCCCTATGGTCGTCGGGTGTTTGAACCTTAATTTGAATGCCGTTCGCGAGGTTACGGGCATTCGTGAAATTTATATTTTTGGCCTTAAGGGCCAGGCAAACTCGATCCCAAGCTGCCTTCTCCTGAAGGATAACCGGGGGAGGGGTCTGGGTTTTATTTTGTGCCACCGGACGCGGCGACGGAGTGGCACGGGCTGGGGGCGCAACGGGAGTCTGAGGGCGGGGGCGCGACGCGTTCACGGCTTTGCTAATTTTAGCGGCCGCGGGAGCTCGAGACTCCGCGGCACGCTTCTTACCCTTCTGTACCAGGGTGAATCCATCCGTCGATGAGGCGGGGGCGAGGTCGACCTCCATGTCCGAGTCAGAGTCGGAGCACGAGGAGGCGGGTGCAGGCGACCTACGAGCAAGTGTAGGTGTTTTAGAGGGCGCGACGGAGGCCGCGGATGATCGCTCAGCTGAAACGATGGTCACGGCGGACGACGCAGCAGCTTTTCTCGCCAGTATAGGCGACACGGGAGCGGCAGGCACGACAGAGGCTGCGGTGCTCAATGCAGAAGCTCTGCACGCAGGTACAGGCGACGCAGGAGCAGCGAGCGCGGCGGAGTCCTCGAGAGGGCTCGCAGTGTGATTGGCCTTGAAGGCCAGAAACTCTGAGGCGAGCTGTGGGTGGCGAAGTCGGAGGAATTCCGCGAATACAGCGTCCATGATCGCTGAGTACCCAGGTGGGGCGGCCCCGGGTCTTGAAAACACTCGCCTTGCGGCGAGGCCCCAACTTCTCGGACCTGAGCGGTTCTATTGAACACAGGTGGCAATGCGGCGCGATTACTACAGGACAAAGAAAAAGCACAACAAAACAGAAATTACGAAAAGAAACAAAACAAATAAATACTTGCAGGAAACCACTTTGTCGGCAGATGTACCACGAACACAGAAACAACAAAAGGAAACAAAACAAATAAAAGCTTCCAGAAAGAGCACTTAGTCGGCAGATGTACCACAAACACAGGCCGCGCGAACAATGGCCGGGCTAACAAAAGCCGGGCGAACAAAGACCAGGCGATCGAGTGGACGATGAGCACGTCCGCACGTGACGGGTGCCTCTATCGGAATGGGAATTTCGACTACTGCGGGACCTCTAGTATGACTAATTACTTACCTGAAATATCAATAACAATTGAATAAAGTATCAACATAAATTAACAAATGACGACTAAATGAATATCATGACACACTAGATTAACCGAATGGAAGGATGTCGCTTAGAAGAGAGGGCTGGGTAACAACGTTTAAAAAAAAAATATAGAGACTACTATAGAGTATCAGGCTCTTTTCAGCATCAAGCGAAAGTGCCAGCTACACTATCAGAATGATTTCTTTGAAAGATCCTAGTTTAAGATTTCTACATTTCAAGATTTCCACATAAATTCTCAATTTATAACGTTTTATCTC
The DNA here is from genome assembly GCF_030269925.1 of Bombyx mori. Classification (NCBI taxonomy): domain Eukaryota; kingdom Metazoa; phylum Arthropoda; class Insecta; order Lepidoptera; family Bombycidae; genus Bombyx; species Bombyx mori. The sequence goes on from NC_085111.1 coordinate 16,839,592, forward strand.
GTGAAAAGGCAATCACTTAGACTTGGGGAGGAAAGGTAATATCTTGAACTTTGAATTGTTTTTAATCAAATAAGCGAGAAGAGATAAAACAGATTTGAATATTTTTCGTTTAAGGGGACGCTGTCTAATGTAAAAATTCAGTAAAGATTTAGAAAAACAAAACTGTTCCATCATTATGCGCCATAGTTCTATTTTCTTATTTAATGCTAGACGATTTTAACGATAGTATTTTACTCAGAACAATATTGTCCAGGCAATAAAAGATTAATGACCAAAAATTTTTTAACTTGAGTTGAAATTGAAAATAAATTTCTGTCGACATTTTCCTTTCTTTTTAAGCTTAGCCCAGTCCTATAAGAGACAAGTTTCAGTAATTTAAGTATCTCTTTTACTGTGACTCCCATTTATAAATACGTTTTGCAGGTTGCATTAAAATGTTGCCAAATCCCTATTGCCACAGCTTTCCTATTGACGATTCATCCGATCGATTTCGGCCATGGCGACCACTTTGACTCCTATCCGTCGATTTAGCGCTCGTGCGCTCGAAGATGGCTTAAACAGCCTATCTTCGCGGCAAAACTCCTTGCGCATTGAGGGCACGTGAGCTAGCCGTTCTTATAATTATATTTTTTTTTTTATTGCCTTTGTTGGCAGACGAGCATACGGCCCACCTGATGGTGAGTGGTTACCGTCGCCCATGGACTTCAGCAATGCCAAGGGCAGAGCCAAGCCGCTGCCTACCGGCTGCCTGCCTATATTATCCTATTAGCGACCCGCCCTCGCTTCGCTTCGGAAACATTAAATTTTATTATTGATTATTGATAGCTGAGTCCCATGATGTTATCCGCGGTTATTGTCGTAACGCGGGTGACGCCGCGGGGCGAAGCTAGTCTAAAAAAAGTAGCCTAAGTTGCTCCTTATATCATCAGTTACCTATATGTGAAAGTCTCGTCAAATAGGTCTAGCCGTTCCAGACATTACCCGTAACAAACAGACAGACAGACAGACCAAAAATTGTAAAAAATGTTATTTTGGTGTATGTACCGTATATATTTTCATATGCATGTAGTAAAAAGCGGTTATTTTAATATTACAAACAGACAATCCAATTTTATTTATATGTATAGATGTATAGATTATCTGTCTATAATAATACTAAACTCACCTACCCCTGCCTTAGAATACCACCAAATAAAATTGCGTCCCAAAAGTTAAGTATTGATAACGCATTTTTTTAAATTCAACCAAATTCTACCGTGACTCTACCTATTTCTACCGCGATTACTCACAGAATAAAAATTAATCATTCTACTATTTACCTTGCACTCATATTGCACCTAGAAGTCGTCGTGGCCTAAAGGATAAGACGTCTGGTACATTCGTGTTGAAGCGATGCACCGGTGTTCGAATCCCGCGGAGCGGGTACCAATTTTTCTAATGAAATACGTACTCAACAAATGTTCACGATTGACTTCCACGGTGAAGGAATAACATCGTGTAATAAAAATCAAACCCGCAAAATTATAATTTGCGTAATTACTGGTGGTAGGACCACTTGTGAGTCCGCGCGGATAGGTACCACCGCCCTGCCTATTTCTACCGTGAAGCAGTAATGCGTTTCGGTTTGAAGGGTGGGGCAGCCGTTGTAACTATACTGAGACTTTAGAACTTGTATCTCAAGGTGGGTGGCGCATTTACGTTGTAGATGTTTATGGGCTCCAGTAACTACTTAACACCAGGTGGGCTGTAAGCTCGTCCACCCATCTAAGCAATAAAAAAAAAAACCTCCTCTCTTACCTTCCTTACTTTAATTGCTCCTAATTTTTCCGTATTTTTTTATACTGAAAGGGAAAATTGCAAACTTGCAACGGTTACCATATCTTCTCAACGTCTATTGAAAAAATATACTTGCATGCCGACCTAAGGGTAGGGATTTTGCACTACTTCGGTCCATCTTATATCGAAATTCACTTTAATATGGTATCCATAAGTTCCCATGATGCCTTACTAACCCTACGGCTGCCGATAATTAATAATCAAAACGTTTCAAAATATTCAAATAGTTGTCGTAATACAACAACACTATTCTGCTAGATTTGAGATAACCGTGCTAGATAATTGTTTCGATCCCATTATTAAGAGGATTCGGGGAACGATCGTCAGGCGAACCAACTGACGGCCCGTAATTGATACACAGTTAAAATATAATCAGATGATCAGACGATCTGGAACGCTATCAGTTTTCCGATGCTGAACTAGTTGAACTGATTATTACTGGTGGGAAGGACCTCTTGTGAGTACGCGTGGGTAGGTACCACCGCCCCGCCTATTTCTGCCGTGAAGCAGTAATGCGTTTCGGTTCGAAGGGTAGGGCAGCCGTTGTGACTAAACTGAGACCTTAGAACTATATCTCAAGGTGTGTAGCGCATTTACGTTGTAGATGTCTATGAGCTCCAGTAACCACTTAACACCAGGTGGGCTGTGAGTTCGTCCACCTATCTAAGCAATAAAAAAAAGATCAGGTTCCTTCTCCGAATCATAATTCAATGCTAAATCCCCGGTACTCACTGAACCTATCATGGGATAGAAATCTTTGATTGTCGAATTTGACAGAGAAAGTACCATGTAATGGTGATACAGTGGTTAAGTTACGAAATAAACCAAAAACCAACCTAATACCCTGTTTTTACATAGGACGCAGTGAAAAGCCGATTCGTAGTTATTATAAAGCTATAATTGTTAGATATTGAAAAGCATAAATAAATAATAATTGAAAAAAACATGCTTTTGTGAACTAAAAAGCAGAAAAAATATTTCTGAGGTAAGAAAATATTAGGGTGAACATTTTATCATAAGAAAAAGCTTTGGACGTATAATCGATTATTTTCTACTTATGATGAGTTCAGTTAGCTACGAAAGAGTGTATTTTTTTAGTATTTTTAAACTACTATCTGTTTTAGCTTTTTACAAAGCCAAAAGTTGGCGAACTAGTTACTGATTTAAGAGAGAGTGTAAGAAAATTTCTTTCAAAAATTGAAAAATTAAAAGTTAGCTTTTTGTGAGTACAATGGACTGTGCATCGCTGATGAACTACATCGGGGTCCGGTCGTCGGGGCGCCGTTATCGAGCACACGGCCCGTCGGACCAGAAACCATGCGTAATTCAACCGACGAGAATTCTTGTATATTCGTTTTATATACACTTATGTAGCTCAATTATCGTTCAATTGTTATCTAAATACTGCTACGCGCTGGGGTTCGGGATAAATAAAATTTCACCAAAGTACAACTTAAAAATTGTATTCAACACTTAGAACATTTATAAACACTTTAAAACTCTCAATTCGCTTGTTCCACTTCGCTTCAGGTGATCCGTTCGCTTCGAGTAGTACCGATTACTAACTGACTGTAATCTGACGAAAATATTCGCTATAGAAATAGGACAGTCTGGAATCAATGAGCTATAATAGAAATAAACTTAGATAAGACAGAGATGATTGAAAAATTCACCGAGGCAATAAAAGAACCAGACCCGTATCTAGTATTTAATTGCCAAACAGCGCGAATCCTTTGATGTTTTCCTAATTCTCGACAGCTATTCCACCAGAGCGAGCTAAAATTCACGTGAAAACTTCCAAATTCGCTTCATCATTCCAGTAATTAATGCTCGGAGGAAAGTTAATATTTAGTTTTTGCGTTGTTGATGTTTTGGCCGTTATTAGGATGGTATTCGATTACCTTCATTTTTTGCGTAGTTTTTTTTTAAGTTATACTTCTTTAGGCGCGTTATGAAAAACAGAAATGAAGTTTCCCACTAAATCGCTCATTACAATACGACCGAGGTAACTTGGCGAGTCTGAACATAGCCGCAGGTGAACTTTCGCGCATGTACGCTCGTAAAAAAAGTGTTATTAGCATTATTTTTTTAAATCAAAATACGAATTAAAATTTCTATATACAGGGACCAAGTACAAATAAAATGAATATCAAAACACTATGAGACAGAAAGCTGTAAAAATAACGTAATTAAATTAATTCGAAAGTAAGCCCGAACACTGCCTACAGTTACGATCCGCTGTACTGTACGTTGCGATACACCAGCTGCGTTAGCAACTCTAAATAAAACTGTTAACAACTTTTAAACAACAAACTTTTAACAAAAAAATTATCAAAAATTATGTTTGTCGGCCGACGATTTAAAACACTATTAAGCATTGGTGGCATATTTGTTAACGAATAGTATAAATGCCAAGGGACACTTAATACTAAAACAAATTTAAACACAAACAATCTTAAAACTAAACAAAAAAACTGAGCCCTAAACAAAAACAGTATAATAATAACAAATCAATGAAAACTTTTGTAGCCGCCCGTACTCAAGACAGAGATAGCGACACGAACACGACACTAATGCTAGCGTGTGAGTGAGACACATTACCGCGTACCGAGAAATACCGAATTTATACGATGTCAAGAAAAGGGATGTCCAATATGCGTGTTTGAGGATGTTGTTTAAACGTTGTTAACAGATTTTTTTTTTTCAAATTGTTTAAAATTTAAATAAAAAAATATATTTATATTCCATTTTGTAGGAGGTTTAAAATATTCACAAACAGTCTCTATTGTAGTAGTTGTTTATAAATAACTGATATTCAACTAAATGATGTCTTTCAACCAAGAAAATAAAGTATAACTTCTTACGCGCGTACATAAGTACACGCACCCTTTTTTATATATATATATATATATATATTTACATCCTACAATCTTTTTGGCGTCTGCACGTCGTGCATTATTACGACGTCCTCCAGTTCCCATTGCTTTTTTTAACATGTCTTAATGAATATTGCTTAGTTTTTCGATTTCCAGCTCCGTGAGATACGTCATTTTCCGATAATTTTATTTTTCGCGATATTCTTCTTGCGTTCGTGCCGCAACATTTTTGAACCCCGAACCATGGTCATAAATTATAGGCGTCCTGGATATATTGATCGTGATTTACCTATGGAATCGACTATTTAGCGTCCTCATAGGATGGACGACATTTGTAAGTGCGGCGTTGCCAGCTTTATGTTTACTTTCTCTTTCTTTGACAATCGCTTGTCTGTACATTTATACCAATTTCGTCAAATCTATACATATACGGATGCCCGATAATTTTATATAATTTATCTATCTACACGTATTAGTAACAATGGATTTTGAGGAAGCTAAGTACACAAATAGTTTATAATAAGATAAAGAAAATTAAGCTCCTGTCTCTGAGATTTTTACATGAAAAATCGCATGTAGTAGCTAGAATAACAAGCATATAATAATTATGTACATGTTTGTCTAGTCTATTTTTTCATAACTTTAAAACAAGTAGGTATGTAATAACTTCATTTGTGGGTTTAATATAAATATAGGTATGATAAAATTGGCATTGTATCCTACTATGGCCTGAACCAATATTATATAATAGATAATATAGACGTCCAACATTATACACGGACTCCAATATCTACTTAGTCTGGCCATAAATACTGTTACAATCAAAAATAAAAAAAAATCTATTTCAAATAACATTTATTACTCTTACAGTGTGTTAGTTTAACACATAAATATATAACAATTTAAAGTATAAAAAGCTTATTCGAAGTAGTCTCCATTGGCTGCAATACAGTCCTTTAAACGTTGAGGCCAGTTATCAATAGAAGCACGCACTCATTCCATGGGACCATTTTGCACTGCCAATCCTACGGATTGTTTTAGGGACTCCAAATTATCATGGCGTTTAGAGCAAGCCGTACTCTCTAAAACTGACCATAAATCATAATCCAGCGGATTAAGATCGGGTCTAGACGACGGCCAGTCTTCAGCTCTGATGAAGTCCGAAACGTTCATTTCCAACCTAGACTGCGTAGACTGAGCTTTATGACCTGGCGCCGAGTCTTGCTGGAAGGACCATTCTTGATTATTGAACATGGTGTTGTTAAGGGGCTTCACTACCTTCTCAAGAATGGTACCTTGATACACTTGTGCCAACGTTTTGATACCTTTTTCACAAAAGTATGGCTCAGTCACTCCTTCATAGCTAATACCCCACCAAACCATCACTGAAGTCGGATAGTGCCTACGTTGCACTCTGTCGACTAATTGGGAAGCTTCCTTAGAGCTTTGAGCATAAATAAGGTCATTTTGTTTGTTAAAATGTTGCTCAATTGTAAAAAGTTTTCTCATCCGTAAACAAAATTTTTCTATGACCTCCCTTTGCGTACCGCTTCAGTAGTTGTTTCGATTTTACTACCCTATTCTCTTTTAAATTATCAGTTAAGAAATGACTAGTACGTCTCTTATAGGCTGCAAGTCCTAAGTCATCTTTTAAAATACGCGACATGGTTCTAGGTGCTATCTTCATCTCCCGAGATAAAATATTTTGCTTTCGGACAGGATTTTTTCGAATTCTTTCCCTTACTGCTTTGACCACCTTTTTTGTACGAACACTACGTGGACGGTCAAATCTTTTTCTGTCACAAGCAGAGGAGGTCTCATTGCATCTATTAATAGCCCGGTACACAAATATTTTACTAATACCAAGCGTATAGAGAGTTTTAAAAATTGCATTTGGCTCCATACCTCCTTTGTGTAATGCAATCACAGCGATTCGGTTCTCTTTATCACCCCACTCCATTTTAATATCGCAAAATATTGTACAATTGGCGCCAAAATGAGAAAACTCAATGAGAAATCATATAAAAATGACAGATTCCAAATTCAAATGTAATATTTTTGTTATTTTTAATTGTAACAGTATTTACGGCCAGACTAAGTATATACGGACGCCTAATAGCTATATACGGACGCCTAATAGCTATATACGGACGCCTAATAGCTATATACGGACGCCTAATAGCTATATACGGACGCCCAATAACCAGGCTTTTTTTTTTTATTGCCGAGATGTGTGGACGAGCTCACAGCCCACCTGGTGTAGAGTGGTTACTGGAACCCAAAGACATCTACAACGTAAATGCGCCACCCACCTTGAAATATAAGTTCTAAGGTCTCAGTATAGTTACAACGGCTGGCCCACCCTTCAAACCGAAACGCATTACTGCTTCACGGCAGAAATAGGCGGGGCGGTGGTACCTACCCGTGCGGACTCACAAGAGGCCTACCACCAGTAATTACGCAAATTATAATTTTGCGGGTTTGATCTTTATTACACGATGTTATTCCTTCACCGTGGAAGTCAATCGTGAACAATTGTTAAGTACGTATTTCTACTACTTTAATTATACTTACTACTTTACTTATAACTTTATTTTTTTTACTACTTTAATTATACTTTACTTTAATTATAAAAATACGGCAGTATGTGAGGCAGTACTGTTTGGCTACAAGCTACTGTATGGTGGAAATACTGTTGCCAATCGTGTTGCACCATATTGGATTATTCCCATTTGTCCCCACAGATTTTCCCGGGACAAATGGGAATTATTGGCAGTTGGAAGAAATATTTTTAATCGACTTCTCTTGGGTATCCCACTAGATTTGAATTGGACATCCGTATATACCAATTGAGCGTCCGTATATAGCTATTGGTCGTCCGTATAAAGCTATTGGGTGTTCGATTTCTCATTTATTTAAATAATTTACTGAATATATTTAGCAGCTTTATCATCGTGTTTTAATTTACACTCGGTAAGCGGGTGCTGAGCTGGCTACACATAGGCACGACTCGGGAGCCGAGTAGTGCCTATATGTTTAAAATAAAATAACTTTATGCAGGTGTATTTTTCAAGAGGAAGTAGGTGGTCAAATCCAAAATTATGAGCGCAAAACGAGTCTCGAGCCCGATTTTGAAGAAAACTACTATAACATCATTGGATTTTCGAAATATCAATATTCCTAGCCAGGAATCGAACTTCGTTATTTTGAAATAAAATATACACTTGTATTATTACACCATTCGATAGTGTCGGTAACAAGGAAGAAAAATACAGAACGTGTCTTTTTTTTCAGAATCACCGATTTCGATTCCTGGCTAGAAATATAGATATTTTTCAAATCCAATTATGCAGTTTCATTTTTCATCAAAATCGGCCTTGAGACTCCTTTGAGCGTTTTTCTTTGTTCTGACTTTTTAAAAGTTTAAATAAACTCGGGCTCCTAATGATACGCAACGCGTATACCACCTACGGCGAATATATTGTTTTGATTAAATATCGTGTGATAATTGTGATCCTATGTTGCAAACGAGCTGGCAACGTCGCAGTTGTGGACGCCAAATACGCGGATCCCTAGTCAGGAACTCCCCGAGATATGCGGCTGTCAATATACGCGCGACAGCAGTGCCACACCTGCGTTACGATTTCGTCGCGAACTGTTTAATATATTATTGCAGCCTTTTAAGAGATAATTTGGCTTCTATCGATATTTGTCCTACGGCTAGCCAGGACCAATGGGACGTAAACCCCACTGGCTATCAAAGTGGCGTCCGGTATGCGGACGCCAAAAGCAGGTGGACGCCAGTTTAAATGCATTTTTTTCTTCAGAGGACGTCTAATTGTTCGGGGGATAAATATATATATATATATATATATATATATATATATATTTTTATTGCGTTACAGATAAACCCTCTTATGGTAGAATATAGGTAGTCTGATGCAATATAGTAATTTACGTCAGCCAAACTGCAATTGAATAGTTCTTATTCCAATGTAGTGAACGTTGACATTAACGTTTTGACATGTCCGGACTGTACTGGATAAATTTTATTAAAAAAAAAACTTCAGAGGTGTCAAGGGACACCCGGATGGAACGAAGTTCCTTTCGAATAATTAGTGAAGGAATTGTAATTTTTTTTTTAAGTTATAATAATAAATTACGGCATTATGAAGAAGAAAAAAACAATACTATGAACTAAATTACTATTGTTGAAACGCTATCTCGAGAAACTGTACTCATTACGCGGACCAATCGGATACGAGCAATGTCACGCGATAAGCGCCTACACGTTGATTGGTCAGAATGACGGATCTAAAAAGTGTCGTGACAACTTTTCGTAAGAATTTTTTCCGTCTAGCCCCCTTTCACAACGCGCGATAAGGAACTTCGTTCCAATTATGCTCAATACTTATTTGTATAATGTTCCCCAATGAAAGAAACAATAACAACCAAACAACAGGACTACCACGCCAGTTCTGTAAAAAAATAACAATTGAAAAACAGATTTATTGTGGCGAGCTTTATTAACCCATGTCTATGTCAGCAGCGGGCGTACATAATTTTGCTGATGAAGATAATCAACTGAAGTTCTTACTCTAAAATATACATACGTATGCCCAAGTACAGCAAAAAACTACCACACCGTGTTAATGAGCCTTCAAAATTAACCCTACTCGCATTTGCAAAATCTTAAAGCCTTAATTGTCCAATAATCAAATTTCTGAGGAATAAAATTTGGAAGTTTGAAATTTCGTTCTACGTGGAAATTCGCTTAGATTTTCTTCAATTCAATTTCTATTTTACGAGTACTGTGAAGCCTTAACCACAGCAAAAGGACGAATTAAGCAAATTACGCGAGCCCGTAAACAAAATACGAGTGAGAACGATTTAAATTCAAGTGACGCCGCACTATCCGACGCCGGTCCCAAAGAGCAGTTTCAGGAGACCTTTACAAATTGGTTGCTTTACGTTTGGTTTAAGTTGCGAACTTCTTCTATTTTTTTTTTTATCTTACCTGAGAAAGTAAAGGCGGCGAAAGTGACGGCTAATGAAAACCGTTTATTAGGGTTCATTCACAGACCAGCTCGGAGAGGAGAGCAGATTTTTATTAACGTTGGAAACAGAGCTCTGAGTAATTGTAGTAAAGTTTATTTTTGCATGTGTCCTTTTTTGTCATTAAGAATGCTTGAACGCGCTGCGTGTAAAATAATAAGAGGAGCCGAAGCCGACCGGTTTCGATTGCGCGCTCTTTCTCACTCGCGTAGCCGATCGGCTCGGATTGCGTGCTCTTTCTCGCTCGCGTAGCCGATCGGCTCGGACTGCGTGCTCATTCTCGCTCACATAGCCGATCGGCTCGGATTGCGTGCTCTTTCTCACTCGCGTAGCCGATCGGCTCTGATTGCGTGCTCATTCTCGCTCGCATAGCCGATCGGCTCGGATTGCGTGCTCTTTCTCGCTCGCGTAGCCGATCGGTTCGGATTGCGCGCTCTTTCTCACTCGCGTAGCCGATCGGCTCGGATTGCGTGCTCTTTCTCGCTCGCGTAGCCGATCGGCTCGGATTGCGTGCTCATTCTCGCTCACATAGCCGATCGGCTCGGATTGCGTGCTCTTTCTCACTCGCGTAGCCGATCGGCTCTGATTGCGTGCTCATTCTCGCTCGCGTAGCCGATCGGCTCGGATTGCGTGCTCATTCTCGCTCACATAGCCGATCGGCTCGGATTGCGTGCTCTTTCTCGCTCGCGTAGCCGATCGGCTCTGATTGCGTGCTCATTCTCGCTCGCATAGCCGATCGGCTCGGATTGCGTGCTCTTTCTCGCTCGCGTAGCCGATCGGTTCGGATTGCGCGCTCTTTCTCACTCGCGTAGCCGATCGGCTCGGATTGCGTGCTCTTTCTCGCTCGCGTAGCCGATCGGCTCGGATTGCGTGCTCATTCTCGCTCACATAGCCGATCGGCTCGGATTGCGTGCTCTTTCTCGCTCGCGTAGCCGATCGGTTTGGATTGCGTGCTCTTTCTCGCTCGCGTAGCCGATTGGCTTTGCATGCGCGCCGTACTTTCAGATCTCGTCCGAACAATTCCAAACGTATACGATGCGGTCTGAGTGAAAAGAAAAATCCCAGGCCGATGCTCTCCGGGCCGGTCTGTGTAAACGGACCTTTAGGTCAGACAATGCCAGGGCGTAAACTTAGATGGATATGCTTTCCAGAGCTGAATGGTATGGGGCAAAAATAATCTATGGAAACAAACTGTGCTTAAACGCAGTTAAAATATGTATGTAGTAGCGATAACCTATGATTCTTTTCTTTTTCCTACCTAAGCTGATGATCTTGAGAGACCATAACCTTAACAACTAGGTGAGCTCACGTTGCTCAAATCTGACGACGTTGCCAACACTAACCCTAGCAAAAGCAGTGCTTCGCAGAATCTACCACCGGATCGGATCGGAAACGCGACTCACTGAGAAGATAACGACGCATTATAAAAAAAGATGCTATCCACTACGCAAGGAACATACAACATAAAAATAGTAATTAGATAGTAATTTATACATTCGAGCCAACGATTTATTTGTGTCTATAAAAAAAAACAAAAATTACTAACATTCTGACTGTCGGATTGATGAATAACTTTTGTAAATCGGCACAAATGATCCTTTGAGATTTAGGGTGTCCCAAAAAATATTTTTACGGTTTAATCTGGCATAACTCCTTATTATGGATTTAGATAAATGACTGAGCATCACTTGGAAACCGATTTTAATAAAACTACAATAGTAAATGCAAAATCACTTATCTTTTATTTACTTAACGCATTCGCTCTTAAATTGGATCTCTAAAATGGAAAACTCCATGTCCTTGACCCGTTGCGACTAATTTACAAGGCGGCTGTCAGTGCAAGACAAGAGTACACACCACACACACACAAACGCTGGTACTTAGATCCCAATTAAAACATAACAATCACGCCACGTTAACTGGTTCCGAGATAAGTTCGTAAAGAACTTGTGTTACAGGTACCAGATAACGGAAATAAACGTAAGATTTTTATTATACACATAAATATATTTAATATTTTAATATACATCCATAACCCTGGAAAAGATATTTATATTTATCATACAAATATCTTCCCTTGGCGGGATTCGAACCGGCGACCCCCTTGTGTAGTGACCATGTCACTTACCACTACACCAGACGGCCGTTCCCGAAACATGCTTCACTCAACAAAAATTTAAGCTGATGGTATAGATAACGTGGCTGACATGATAATATACTCGTACATAAATGCACTATAGATTAGCTTATTAAATCACTTCAGTTGATGGACGAACAAGCTTACAAACGCCCCACATAGTGCGCAATATTGGCCATAGAAGCGAATGCCGCTATCCATTTTGAGAATGAGGTCAAATTCTCCGTTGTATTATATAACGACTGCCCCAAACTCAGAATACAGGACTACTTCGCTGCAGAATTAAGCAGGACGGTAGAATGTAGAACCTACAAGCGAGGCCTTACTATGCGCTTTATCATCAGACAAAAACCGGATGACGATCGAGAGATCGAGGGTGCTATTATTATAGGCCATGATACAGCCACGTTATTTGATTAAGTGGCTTCTAATTTATCTTTTTGCAACCACAAAATGTACATCGCAATCTTGGACAATACCACTCAAAAACGTCTTCGGCTGTGATGTATTGCTATAATCTTAATATATATAAATTAGGATGTGCTTCTCGTTCTGCAAGTGACTCCTGAGACCGGGCATTAAAATACAATTAAATTTATTTATTATAAAAAAAAGAACACAATATTCCTAACCTAAAAGTACATGTTATTATCCGCAACATGCTTCGTCAGATTACAGAAATAAAGTTATCAGCAACATGCTTCGTCAAAAAGTACAATACTTACTTTCAGCTGCAAGCGTCGTCTTAAGTAACATAAAGGTCCACGCTAACAGCAATGCGCGCGTAGGCATCGGCTAGTCAAACAAGCCACTCTGGATCGCACCCGGCCCGAAAGTACCCATTACGCTAGCAGCATTGCCACGCTGTATGGCAATGGATAATCTCTGAACCAGGTACGACCCAGACCGAGGATCGTGGCCTTGCCCTCTGAGGCGGTGGCCAATTGCGGCAATAAACTTTTTGGCCTCCGAACTCCACACACCCGTCGTTTCCACTGCCACTGGAACAAACAGGTATGTAGATTTCAGAGCATCGTACTTGGCATGCTTCGTTTTAGCCGACGCCTCAGCAGCAAAGCCCGCACATTGTCGGGTCCCAGATAAATGACACGCCGCGTACGTACAGCTACAGGTTGCGTCCCATAACAAGCAGCGTCCCTTTTCCCAAGGAATCAGAGTCAAACCATCCGGCCTCTTACCATCCGACCTGCTGAGGCCTGGTGGTTCCAACACACACGGGATATTTGCGGAGACCAAAGCACGTCGAATAATATCATTAAGTGCATGGTGTCTCGGGAAGCGGCCAGCCGATCTAACACAACTCAGTCCATGCAGCCCGGCGGCATCCACCATACTACCACAGACACATCGATGGGGCTCGCAAATGCTGCAACCGAGTCTCAAAGCTGTGGCCACTCTCAATGAATTATTATCAAGAAGTGTCCCCAGCTGTGGTGAAGGCAAAGCTTGCAACCAAGCACCAGATTCCGGACTGGAGACCGCTTTCAGGCGCGCTAATTCAACTCCAGCGGCGTCTCCTAGCAAAGTTGATAAAGTCAGCTTGCACAGTACATCATCCCAAGACCTCTGCGAGCTCCTGTTCACCGGGAGCGCCTCATTCGGACATAAAAGGCCCCAAGCCGCCAGAGCCTCGCTCGCAAACGGAATCTTAGATCCATCACCATTCGTACCCAGTAACTTAGCAACAAAGTCTACAACCCCATAACACGAAGCCAGGAAAGCAGCGAGCCCAGTACGCTCCATCTGTCGCACCCCCAGGCCGCCATGACGTATAGGTAAAACAGCCTGGCACCATTGTCTGTCATCCAAGCTTACGTTTAAAATAGTCTCCAGTGTATCCCTCAACAAAGCGTCAAGCTGGGCCACATCTTGAGTGAAAAGCCACGTTGGACAAGTTCTCACCAAATACGTCAAACGAGGCATCGAAAAGCAACAACGAAGCAAGACGAGAGCCACGTGAGATGATAAGCTCAATAGGTTGCCGCGCAATGACGACAATAACTGCCTTTTTATTTCCAGAGAACTTGGAACTCCATCCTGAAATATTGGAGTACCAAGCAAAATGAAATTACTTTTATTCAAAACTTTGATACCTGGAACCAACTCCTGAAAATCATTAACTACGCTTGCTGATACTTCAGTAGAAAAGTATACCTCACATTTCCCAGTATTAACCTCCAAGCCGACATCTCGCAACTTCGGAAATAAAAGTCTGATGTCGTCTAGCACGGAATCTGGGGGACCACCTATTGTGCCGTCATCTAGATACCATAGGTTTAAAGGTGACTTGACGGTCTTTATAATGCTGTGGATAGCAAGACTAAAAATTTGCATTTGCTGTCTGAGCCCCCTGAGAGCTCAGACGGATTTCCATACCAGTAAAGGTCTCACACCCGTATCTTTAGTCGTTTACACGAGTTTAACTCGACTCGACTCGACCTCCAACGCGCGTTTTGGTATGATTAGTCGTAAAAATAAACTCCACTCAAACGTCCTTGGAAAATTTTCCTAACCGGAATGAAGTAAGCGAACTGTCAAGTCAAGGTACCTCGCGACGTACCTTGAACGTTCCTCAAGGCTGGTTTTCTATCAATGTCCAACTAGTATGTGGACCGCAAATGGAAATATATGATATTGTTATGCAATGGCCTGGATCTGTGCAGGATTCCCGCATATTTTTATAATTTAAGTTTGATAATATTTATTAATAAAGTAAATAGTTCGAGGTTAGACATTTGAAACTCTTTATTTTATTTACCTACATAAGAGACATATTTTGCTTACTACCTGATAAAGAAAGTCAATGCGATTATAAGTTTTATTTATATAATAATAAACTGGTGGTTGTGTAAAAGCACTTCAACAACACGATGCAACCAAAATCACACAAAAGCGGCGAATAAAAATACAAAGCCGGATCCGAAATCTAAAATAATAATATGTTAGAAAATAAATAAAACACTTTCAGATTTACCGCACGCACACATATTTACGAATAATTCAGCAACCAAAACATCAAACAAGTTCATCTAGTGTCAAACAGACAGCGGCAGCTTGACTTTGACATTAAACAATGACCATAGACTACAGAACTCTATGGGTTTGATGCTAGCTTGATCAAATTTTCATAATTATAACCTCACTCGAGGACAGTTGAGGAATATTGTAATGGTCGACTAAAAATACCAAACTCGAGTAAGTTTGGAGGGAATTCTCGAGCATCATCGGATGAGTTAAGAGTGGAGGACTATTTTACAAAACGTCTAAAGATACGGACATCAGACTCAAACGATAGTGCATGCGCCTCGCGATATAAATTCACGTTGTTTGTCCGCGATAAGCACCTAAACTACTGAACCAATTTAAACTTTTTCTTTTAATATTTGTTATGCTTCAACTTACGTCATAGGATGGTTTTTATTTCGATTAACGGTCGCAATATTTATTTATTAACAATAAAATTATTTCTTATGTTGATTATTGTTATTAATTATAAGTTTCATAAGTTTGAAACAGATGACGCCTTAAATCAGTTTTGACAGACAATTGTAATACTGTCAGACATTAATATCTCATAGATGGCGCTGTGATAAAAATACCAACATTTCACGTAAGCTACAATTTAATGGCATAAACACCACGTGTTGCTGAGGCTAAAGTAGGTATAAGTAAAATTTATTTCCTAGTAAACGCAATACAGTGAAATCTAATTGTTAATTTTTGGTAGTAGCATAGCCGGCCACGTGCTATTTACAAACAAAAACCTACCTACAGCAACGTGTGGCCGGGTCTGCTAGTACATTAATATAAGATGGAGATACTTCAATGAATCCAGATTGTCAGTGAGTAAATACCATTAACCACAAGATCCCAACTATAAGAAAACATTAGCCCTCGAGTAAAAGAAAGAAAATAATGCGTAGTTTTTCCCTTAAAATATTTATCTTGTCCCGACCTGGAGTTAGGGCGGCGAGGGTAAATGAAGGGCAGATTGTGTATATAGATATACAGTGTTAATTAACTTAGAGAATGGCGCAATAAGATGCTGTGCTTGAATTTTTCTGTGTCAACAGAAAGCATTCTTTCGATACCAATCTTGCTTTTTTACAGTTTACTCCTTAATTGATTTTTTGTTCAAGTGCCTTTAAAACAAATTATTATCATCATGTTGTGAGAGCTTCCCGTAATAATTCTTTATTGTGTACACTACAATATGCATCAACAATAAGCATGCATAGATAGCCATCGATTTCGCATGTCTTTCAACGAGTATTCAGTGCATGATACAGAAGATCCAGGTGCGTGAGCATAAGATGGAGGGTAGACTCAATGAGTAATAATCTTAAGCTTATGAAAGGAACAAAATCGAGCTTAAAACAGTATTACGCCGGTAAGAGTAACGCGATTTATCGCCGAAAAGTCGAACGAATATCGAAGGATCTAGTAGCACCTAGCACGTTCGAGAAGTACAAGGCCATCTATTGTCAGATTGCGGAAACACAATACTGGAAATGTGTGGAATATTCTCGATAATTCTAGGGATGTGGTATCGACCATAAAAGCATTGCAGAGATGGCACGCAGTCAGTTAGTAAACGGAACTACTTGAAGCGAACGGATCGCTTGAAGCGAAGCGGAAGAAGCGAATTGAGAAATTTAAAGTGTTTGTGAAGTGTTTTAAGTGAATTTGAATAATGTGTTAACTTGTAATTCGGTAGAATTTTTATTTATCCCGAACCCCAGTGCATAACCCATCTTAAGCTTATAAAAGGAACTAAATCGAGCTTAAAATAGGCTCTATTTTAATTAAATTACGGAATAAAAGACAGAACAGTATTCAGTAAAAACATTTATTGCCACAACAAGTAATATTTGATTTTTTCCCTTCTGCGAAATTTAGTGTACCGAATGTAAATACCATTTGGATGTAGTGAGATAAATTGTCCGTTCGAAATGAGAATTTCCAGTACGAGCGACGGGGAAATCGAGAAATATCGCGTATCGGAATTTCAAACGGAGAATTGCCAATACGCGGCCTCGACAAGCGCTTATACAAAAGTTCGTATGGAAAATAACGGTTCGTTTTCTAGGACGAAGCCCTTATTAATATTAAAAAATAGTGTAATCGCTAAGTTTCCCGTGTCATTTCCCAATTCTATAACTTAAGCAGCTTACGTGCTCAGATATCATTTCGAACACAATTTTAACATTATAAAAAAAAAAACAATCCTATCAAGTATTTACATCACAAAAAATATATTGACTCAATTTTTTTATTTCATAGATGCTTGAACGAACTCACGTCCCTTCTGGTGTTAAGTGATTATCAGAGCACGTATAAATCACAACGTAATGCCACCATCCGCCGAATGCCGCCATGAGTTCTAAGTCTTACTTGTATAGCATAACCACTGTCTCATTTTTCAAATCTGAATTACCTTCAAATAATGTGCAGCATGATTACTGCCCACAGACACTGCCCATTGAGTTTCTCGCCGGATCTTCTCAGTGGGTCGCGCTCCGATCCTGTGGTAGATTCTGCGAAGCACTGCTCTTGTTAGGGCCAATGTTAGCACCTCTCCGGTTTGAGCCCCGTGAGCTCACCTACTAGTTAAGGTTACGCTGAAATAGCCTCTCAAGGCTATCAGCTTAGGTGGAAAAAAAAAAGATTACTATCATGGCTGCTCGGAAGACGCCCTACAATCCATAATTACGGAAATTGTAATTTTTGCGGGTTGATCTAATTCTACAGTGTAATCTACGATGGGTACATAACAAATTTACGGCCTTCATACGTATTTAGTGGCTCTTCTTAAACGCTAATGTCGCGTGTAATGTTCTCCATTAGCCATTATGGCTTCCGTGATTTTCTGAAAGCGTTGTGACTAAATAATCAACAGCCACAATATGCTGTTTGTTTACAAGATTTGTAGCTATCAATCAGTAAGAAAGACGAACAATATTTTTACGATGCTGGAATTTGTTTGTGTTGTATTTCCCTAACGAGTTTTGCAAGAAAGAAACGATGCCATTTTTCTGTAGCTTTAGTGAATATACGAACTCTAAGCAGTAACGAGGTCCGAAGCCCATAAATACAACACAAATGCCTCTGCGAATCCTGAACTTATGACCAAGTATCAGTTGTGGTTCGGGGCAGAACAAACCTGAACTCTGCGTTCTTCTACCCTTACTACTACCCAATAGTAGTTTCCATAATAATATGAGTTTTCTTTTATTAGTAGTACCAAGGTCGCATGTAAAAGTAGAGAAGCTAGCGTCGGAAAGATGTTCGAATTAATCATCCAAGAATTATCATTAAGTGAATGTGATGTAGACTTGCTGTATTATTTTCTCATGCTTCTAACTTGGATTCTTCGTTACTGGTTAAAAATTCGTTAGGACGAACTGGTTTATTTTATTATTAACCCTGTAATAAAAAATAAGTTATGTGTAACTAATACCATATAAATTAAACAAATTATATTAAGTACCTATCTCTCGGCCACATTATCAATCCTCAGATCCACGACATTGGCCTTTGGTTTTCAACTCAAAAAATCACTAAATAGTTTTAGTGACTTTTTCAGTTCAGTTCACTTTTTTTGCCTTAGAAATAAGGTGACACTCTACAAAACTTGCATACGCCCCGTCATGACCTATGCAAGTGTAGTGTTCGCTCACGCGGCCCGCACTCACTTAAAATCCTTTCAAATTATTCAATCCCGTTTTTGCAGGATAGCCGTCGGAGCCCCGTGGTTCGTCAGGAACGTCGACCTCCATGACGACCTGGACTTAGAGTCCATCAGTAAGTATCTTCAGTCGGCGTCAATGCGCCACTTCGATAAAGCGGCACGACACGAGAACCCTCTCATCGTGGCCGCCGGTAACTACATTCCCGATCCTGCGGACAGAATGGAACGCAGTCGACGTCGCCCAAAACACGTCATCTCGGATCCTCCCGATCCACTAACGGTGCTTCTAGGTACTTCAAGCACCGGTCACCGTTCTCGTCGAACCCGTCGCTTGCGACGAAGGGTTCGACGAGTAAATTAACTCTCAGACACAGCCCACTGAGTTTCTCGCCGGATCTTCTCAGTGGGTCGCGTTTCCGATCCGGTGGTAGATTCCGCGAAGCACGGCTCTTGCTAGGGTTCGTGTTAGCAACGTCATCAGGTTTGAGCCCCGTGAGCTCACCTACAAACGGTAGGGTTACGCTGAAATAGCCTCTCAAGGCTCTCAGCTTAGGAAGGAAAAAAAAAAAAAAAAAAAAAACTTTTTCAAATCCTAATTTGCGACCTTCTAATTACGGCTTAGATTCTAACGTTGGTTAACGTAACAACAAAAGGTGTTTGTAATCTAATTAGATGGGATTTATGGAAAATGTGGCGGATAGCCAACATGACCTTCACGCGTCAATTATTGTGTGACATTCATGCTGTGTACGATTGCACGACTATAGTAAGGTATGTATATGATCTGTACAACGCGTCGGGCTATTTCTGTCCACGGATGAACCTACGACCTAAATCCTAAAGGTCTCGGGAATATGCTGGATGCAATTTGCGCAGGACCAATTAATATACTGAACACTGGGAGAGGTCTACGCTCAGCGATGGACGTGTATCGTATATTGATTCCGCATTTCACAACGCCCTCCACACTGCCAAAGACAGAAACAGATGGAGAAAGATCGTGCGAGCGAAAGTGTACCGAAGGGTGGTCACGATCCTCAACATCGAGGAATACTACGCAAGGATGAGGAGGAGATTAGATTAACCTTCTTAAGACCGTCTGGAACCTCTTTAAAAACGTTTGTCCACGACCTCCAAACGCTTCAGACACTAAAAGGAAAAACGTCTTGTGCAAATACAATAATTCCCGAAACACTGTTTCTCGTGAAGGCCTAAACAAGCAAAAGGGTGAGAGAGCCCTAAATAAATAAATGATGACTTCGTCAGGATTAAGTGAATATAGTTGATGCTTGCGTTTGTGAAACTTGAATTTTTGGAGCTTCAGCGTTTTGTTGTTTTTATTATACAAGGCAAGCTTACGTTACCAAAAATAGGGCAGGTGGGCGAACACTAAAAATCATTTGTTAAACATGTTTATATTTATGGGTAGAATGTTATCTCTTTTTTTTCCGGACCGGGGGCCGAACCTCCTACGAGGTCCCCGTGCCTAAGGGGCGCTCGGGGTATGTGGGACTCGACGATCTGCAAGGTGTTGGGAGCAGACCGCAGGCCCAAGGAATTTTAGGGCCCTACCCACTTAACACTCCCCTGCACTCTTACACCCAACGTCCGATCTCCGTCCGGGGTCAAAATCCGGTCAGAGTAAGGGGTAGTTAATGTTATCTCTGTTTTAACTTCGGGAACGGTTCACGCACTGAAATATACTACTGATCATATTTTCGCCATCTAGATTGGCTTTCCAACCTAGCCACAGCGTAGTTGGAATTACCCATAAGCTACCAGCAAATAGGTATGGGAAAAAAGTTTGTAAAACTTTTTTTTTTATTGCTAAGGAGGGTGGACGAACTCACAGCCCACCTGGTGTTAAGTGATTACTGGAGCCCATAGACATCCATAACGTAAATGCGCCACCCACCTTGAGATATAAGTTCTAAGGTCTCAAGTATAGTTACAACGGCTGCCCCGCCCTTCAAGCCAAAACGCATTACTGCTTCACGGCATTAATAGGCGGGGTGGTGGTACCTACCCGTGCGGACTCACAAATTTTAAACCGGTGGTAGGACCTAGTCCGACTGGCTGGCGACCACCCTCCAACTAGAGTCCGCCGCCAAATAGCCTAGCTGTGTTCCGGCGTGTGGGTTGGAGAGCCAGTTCTATCCCTTCCCTTTCCCCTTCCTTGTTGGGGGTGAGTCTTGGTGACGCCTGGAACTTGCGGAGCAGACGTGCGTGCGAACTCACGGGGCGTGATTGTTTGACGGGGGTATAGGGAGACCCAGTGAAACGGTACCCGCTGCCGCCCGCCGGTCAGTAGGGGACCTGAACCCGGGTGTCTCTACTAAACTCCGCCCCGGGAAGCTGTCCCGCCAACCGGTGTAAAATCCTGTCGTGCGGTCGTCGTGCCGGAGTCGGAGACCGGAGTGGATCCCGGCGATCGCATGCAGAGTGGACTGGGGGCCCTTCCATGCCCTGCGTCGGTCTCTTACGCAATCCGTGGTCGAGCACGTACTATGTTCCGCGCTTCATTCAGGTGTTGCCTCGGTCTCACCTCCAACATCCTACCTCTCCTAATCCTACTCTCCGAAAATTGAACAACTATGAAGTCGACAAAAAAAAAGAAAAGGGTTTCACAGGCGGTTCCCCATTCCACATTTAATGTGGATTTCAGCAATGTCAGGGGCCTACATAGCAACCTTGACGCCGTACACCACCACCTTGAGACGGCGCAGCCTGCCCTGCTTTTTTTAACGGAGACGCAGATATCTGCTCCGGATGATACCTCATACCTTGAGTACCCCGGCTACGTATTGGAGCACAACTTCCTGCGTAAAGCCGGGGTGTGCGTATTCGTCCGGGCTGATGTCTGTTGTCGCCGTCTTCGGGGCCTCGAACAACGGGACCTGTCCCTCTTGTGGCTGCGCGTAGACCACGGGGGCCGTAGCCGAATCTACGCGTGCCTGTACAGGTCCCACAGCAGTGATGCAGGTTCAGCTCTGTTTGAGCATGTGCAAGAGGGGACTAACCGCGTGCTTGAGCAGTACTCATCTGCGGAGGTGGTGGTTCTTGGAGACTTTAACGCTCACCACCAAGAGTGGTTGGGGTCCAGAACCACTGACCTCCCGGGTCGGACTGCCTACGATTTCGCCTTGGCCTACGGCTTCTCCCAGCTGGTGACACAGCCCACCCGTGTCCCAGATATCGAGGGGCACGAGCCTTCTTTGTTGGACCTTCTGCTGACCACAGATCCGGCCGGATACAGTGTGGTGGTCGACGCTCCGCTTGGATCGTCTGATCACTGCCTTATTCGTGCTGCCGTACCACTCTCTCGTCCTGATCGTCGAACGACGACCGGGTATCGAAGAGTTTGGCGGTATATGTCAGCAGATTGGGATGGATTGCGTGAATTTTACGCATCCTACCCATGGGGGCGGTTCTGCTTTTCCTCTGCTGATCCTGACGTCTGCGCGGACCGTCTTAAAGACGTGGTGCTCCAGGGGATGGAATTGTTTATTCCCTCCTCTGAAGTGCCCGTTGGGGGTCGCAGCAGACCCTGGTATAACAATGCCAGCAGGGATGCTGCACGCCTCAAGCGGTCCGCATACGTGGCATGGGATAATGCCAGGAGACGTCGGGATCCTAACATCTCAGGGGAAAGGCGGAAATATAACGCCGCTTCCAGGTCCTACAAGAAGGTAATTGCCAAGGCGAAGTCGGAGCACGTTGCTAGAGTTGGCGAGCGATTGAAGAGCTATCCCTCCGGGAGCCGTGCTTTTTGGTCGCTCGCCAAAGCTGCAGAAGGAAACTTTTGCAGGTCTAGTCTCCCACCACTGCGCAAGTCCGATGACAATCTGGCCCACAGCGCGAAAGAGAAGGCTGACCTTCTGGTCAAACTCTTCGCCTCGAACTCGACTGTGGACGACGGGTGTGCCACACCACCGAACATCCCCCGGTGTGATAGCTCCCTGCCGGATATCTGCTTCACACAGTGTGCAGTCAGGCGGGAGCTCCGACTCCTGGACGTCCATAAGTCGAGTGGGCCAGACGGCATCCCCGCAGTGGTTTTGAAAACGTGCGCCCCTGAGCTGACACCTGCGCTAACGCGTTTGTATCGCCTCTCTTATTGCACTAACAGGGTTCCGTCTTCATGGAAGACCGCCCACGTCCACCCTATCCCCAAGAAGGGTGACCGGTCGGACCCATCGAGCTACAGGCCTATCGCGATAACTTCCTTGCTTTCCAAGGTGATGGAGCGAATTATAAATACACAACTCCTGAAGTATCTTGAAGATCGCCAGCTGATCAGTGACCGACAGTACGGTTTCCGTCACGGTCGCTCAGCTGGCGATCTTCTTGTATACCTTACTCACAGGTGGGCTGAAGCCTTGGAGAGCAAGGGCGAGGCTCTTGCTGTGAGCCTTGATATCGCGAAGGCCTTCGACAGGGTCTGGCATAGGGCACTTCTATCGAAGTTACCATCTTACGGAATCCCCGAGGGTCTCTGCAAGTGGATCGCTAGCTTTTTGGATGGGCGGAGCATCATGGTCGTTGTAGACGGTGACTGTTCTGATACCATGACCATCAACGCTGGCGTTCCACAAGGTTCGGTGCTCTCCCCCACGCTTTTCATCCTGTATATCAATGACATGCTGTCTATTGATGGCATGCATTGCTATGCGGATGACAGCACGGGGGATGCGCGATATATCGGCCATCAGAGTCTCTCTCGGAGCGTGGTGCAAGAGAGACGATCAAAACTTGTGTCTGAAGTGGAGAACTCTCTGGGGCGAGTCTCCGAATGGGGTGAATTGAACTTGGTTCAATTCAACCCGATAAAGACACAAGTTTGCGCGTTCACTGCGAAGAAGGACCCCTTTGTCATGGCGCCGCAATTCCAAGGAGTATCCCTGCAACCTTCCGAGAGTATCGGGATACTTGGGGTCGACGTTTCGAGCGATGTCCAGTTTCGGAGTCATTTGGAAGGCAAAGCCAAGTTGGCGTCCAAAATGCTGGGAGTCCTCAACAGAGCGAAGCGGTACTTCACGCCTGGACAAAGACTTTTGCTTTATAAAGCACAAGTCCGGCCTCGCATGGAGTACTGCTCCCATCTCTGGGCCGGGGCTCCCAAATACCAGCTTCTTCCATTTGACTCCATACAGAGGAGGGCCGTTCGGATTGTCGATAATCCCATTCTCTCGGATCGTTTGGAGCCTCTGGGTCTGCGGAGGGACTTCGGTTCCCTCTGTATTTTATACCGTATGTTCCATGGGGAGTGCTCTGAGGAATTGTTCGAGATGATACCAGCATCTCGTTTTTACCATCGCACCGCCCGCCACCGGAGTAGAGTTCATCCATACTACCTGGAGCCACTGCGGTCATCCACAGTGCGTTTCCAGAGATCTTTTTTGCCACGTACCATCCGGCTATGGAATGAGCTCCCCTCCTCGGTGTTTCCCGAGCGCTATGACATGTCCTTCTTCAAACGAGGCTTGTGGAGAGTATTAAGCGGTAGGCAGCGGCTTGGCTCTGCCCCTGGCATTGCTGAAGTCCATGGGCGACGGTAACCACTCACCATCAGGTGGGCCGTATGCCCGTCTGCCTACAAAGGCAATAAAAAAAAAAAAAAAAAAAAAAAAAAAATCCTACCACCAGTAATTACGCAAATTATAATTTTGCGGGTTTCATTTTTATTACACGATGTTATTCCTTCACGGTAGAAGTCAATCGTGAACATTTGTTGAGTACGTATTTCATTAAAAAAATTGGTACCCGCCTGAGATTGGAACACCGGTGCATCGCTTCAACACGAATGCACCGAACGTCTTATCCGTTAGGCCACGACGACTTCAAAAGTGCTCTTATTAAATTGCAAACGACACATCAATTGCTTCAACCATCTCAAATTGAAATTGAGTCTTACGTTCAATACCAGCATAACTGCGTTACAATACTATAAAAACTTCAATCTCATACCTCAATGGGATATCGATAAGCTACCACTTAACTAGGTGAGCCGTGTGCGTATCTGATCCCTCTTACCATAGAGGTATCTCTGTAGACCCAGAAATACCACACGCCAATTAACGGCTTGACAAACTTCTTTTTTTTATGATTGAAGGATTACTGGTGGCCCGGAGGCCTTTCCAGTTTCATCAGGACAGGTGGGCGAGCAAAGGCTCAGCCAGGAGGGGTGGGATTTGCTAACAGCTACCCGAGCGTCTCCGAAGGAGACCTAACGGCTCAAGAGTAGCTGCTTCGCGAATGAATCTACTACCGGATCGGAATCGCGACCCGCTGAGAAGATCCGGCGAGAAACTCAGCGAGCTGATTCATGGGTTAGGTTGCACGGCGAACTCTTTGTCGAGTTCGACGAGTACGGTTACAGAGGTCCCTAAGCCTGCTCCTAGTGTTAGAGCTGAAGGCGTCTAATGCAAAGGTTATTGGATCTGATGGATCCGTAAGGATGTGGGCTTGACAAACTGTAATGTTATGATGTAATGTAGTTTTGAACAGATGATAACGTTTATATCATCTGTTCAAAACTAACCGAAAAGTTATTTGGAAGAAAAGAATTTTAACTATTTTTCGCTCTGGGATTTTTGGAAAGATCACGTCCTCTGTAAATGCAAATGAGAGGTAACAAGTTTGAGCTTGAGATTATAGAGCTGTTACCATTTGTTCTATGATTTAATAGATTAATCAAATTAATTCACATCGGTCCTTGTGTCTTAATTTTTTTTTCTAAATAATAAAAATACAATTTTATTATAATAACTTGATAAAATTTTAGGTGTGCATACATTTTTAGGAACGAAATTAACATAGATTGGTTCGAACTCACCGAAAACTCGATTACATTTTATCATCGAGAACCATCAGTTTAACAATCAGAGAACGAAAATTTTCCACCAACGCCGGAGACAAATAGAGCCCATTTTTATTTTCTTATGGAAATTAAACTGGCCCCGAGCCCGGTTAATATTGTTTCTGCTTACGAGACGACCCGCTTCTGAGATAGCCGGCTTATTTGACACTTTCAACGGTGCTCCTTCATAGATTTACTTTGGCAACGTCGAAATTTGTTTTCTGCTTTTTGTTGTTTATTAATTTTCGGGTAATCTTTATGTTATTTTTGCCTCCAATCTTCTACTTTTATTTTTCTTACAGATTAAGTAGAAATCACTCCTCAAACCACAATATCGACGCGTCTTAAAGAAGTGTAATAGAAGTCCCAACCAATAATAATAATTAATCAGCACAAATACTTTTTTACTCTTTGGACGCATATTCATACCGACTTCTTTTTATTGGATAGACAGGTGAACGAGTTCACGGAACACTTGGTATTAAGTAGTTAACCGGAGCCCATAATGCCGACACACGCTTTGAAACACGAGGTTTAAGTCTTGTCATTCATCATCATTAACCGCCTCTTTTGGTCCACTGCAAGACATAGTCCTCTCCCCAGGTACACGAGGCAGCCCTACCTTGAAGTCTTAATCCTTCTCCCACTCTTTAAACCAGAAGGTACTACTGCTGCGTACAGCAATAGGCAGGGTGGTGTACCCTAGTAGTAGTATGTTGTGGTTATTAAGTTCAGTATTTATAGTCAAATCTAACTGAACTAATGAAAAAAGCAATCTTTAAATAGCACTTAGTCAAATAAAATATGAAATAAAATTGAAGAATTGATTATTTAATCTTAAAATATACAAAGCCAAAATCGTTTTATAGGTAAACGTTATATTTAAAAAATAAAAAATATTGTAATAGTAAAATTTGTGCCGAAAGAAATAATTAAATATACAATTAAGCTTTAAAGCCCCAGGGCTTTACTTATATTTACAGGCAGATATGTATATATATCTCTATATAGTTATTAAATATATAACACATCTTAATATTCTAAATGAGCCGTCAAACGTATACTATCAATAAAATAAAAACAACTAAAAAACCCTCTTTATTAAAAATCTAAATTATAGTCCTTAGAACAAACCGGTTTAATCTATTACTACCCCTGTAGTAAAAAATGAGCTACATAATATATGTGACTAATCAAATAAATTAAACAAATATTAAGTAACTACCCCTAGGCCACAATATCAATCCTCAAATCCGCAACATTGGGCTTTGGTTTTGAACTGAAAAAGTCACTAAATAGGATCTGCGACCTTCTAATTACGGCTTAAATTCTAACGTTCGTTAACGTAGCAACAAAAGGTGTTTGCAATCTATTTAATTAGATGGGATTTACGGAAAATGTGGCGGATAGCCATCATACAAACGCAAGATATTTGACAGGTGACTGAATCTCGCTTACGACATTTTCAAGATAAACTTGTTTAAAAACAAGTTCCGAACAACATTTGGACTTGCCCCGTCATGACCTATGCAAGTGTAGTGTTCGCTCACGCGGCCCGCATACACCTAAAAACATTTCAAATTATTCAATCCCGTTTTTGCAGGATAGCCGTCGGAGCCCCGTGGTTCGTCAGGAACGTCGACCTCCATGACGACCTGGACTTAGAGTCCATCAGTAAGTATCTTCAGTCGGCGTCCATGCGCCACTTCGATAAAGCGGCACGACACGTGAACCCTCTCATCGTGGCCGCCGGTAACTACATTCCCGATCCTGCGGACAGAATGGAAAGCAGTCGACGTCGCCCAAAACACGTCATCTCGGATCCTCCCGATCCACTAACGGTGCTTCTAGGTACTTCAAGCACCGGTCACCGTTCTCGTCGAACCCGTCGCTTGCGACGAAGGGCTCGACGAGTAAATTAACTCCCAGACACAGCCCACTGAGTTTCTCGCCGGATCTTCTCAGTGGGTCGCGTTTCCGATCCGGTGGTAGATTCTGCGAAGCACGGCTCTTGCTAGGGTTCGTGTTAGCAACGTCATCAGGTTTGAGCCCCGTGAGCTCACCTACAAAAGTTAGGGTTACGCTGACATAGCCTCTCAAGGCTCTCAGCTTAGGTAGGAAAAAAAAAAAAAAAAAAAAACATTTGGACCGTCGGTCTACCGAGCAATATCACCCGCTCGGTGGAAGATCTTCCCTCCTTCGTTAAGCCCTCCACAGAAAGATTTTAAGTCGGTCAGTAGCCGTAATTACGGTTTTAATAAATACTATTATTTTGGAATATTGATCTCCTTAGCAATTCTGATTACTTATATATCTGAAACATCAACCGGATTTTCTTTTTGTCAACATGCAGCTGTCATGCGGATTCTTGTGGTGTTTGTCTTTTCCTTGAAGTCACTCCAACAAAAAGTCATGAAAAACTGTAATCATAAATTTGCTTTAAGTTTTGAAGCTTGGCTGCCTCTAATATCGCAAGGCTTTATCAAGGTTAAACCACAATAAATTATCAACAAGTTGCTAATCGTGAGGTTTTTGTGTCAACACACAGTTTTACACGCCTACAGGTAATACATATTAACGTTGAACCCACTAAAACCCCCGGCCGCTCAGCAGCTCACGTCCAAGCCTCAAAGGAGACAGAACTCTCCATACCACCCTACTCCACAGGATACCAGACAGCCAGTCGATTGCGTCACGGCCACCGGACCTTGCCGATTTTGACGGGACTTTCACTGATAAGTAGCTGATGATATAAGAAGTAACTTAGGAGTAACTACTTTTTTAGACCAGCTTCGCCCTGCGGCGTCACCCGCGGTACGACAATAACCGCGGGTAACATCACGGGACTCAGCTATCAATAATAAAATTTAATGTTTCCGAAGCGAAGCGTGGGCGGGTCGCTAGTAGTAAAATAAAATAATAAAAAAAACAACTCCAGCAGTCGATTGGTGCTAGAAATATACCTACAACTAGAACATAAGCCGTAAACACTCTAAACAGCCTAACTCTAAACAGCTTAAGTCACAAATCACTTTTCGTATTAGCAGCAACCTCTGGGTCTGCGGAGGGACTTCGGTTCCCTCTGTATTTTGTACCGTATGTTCCATGGGGAGTGCTCTGAGGAATTGTTCGAGATGATACCGGCATCTCGTTTTTACCATCGCACCGCCCGCCACCGGAGTAGAGTTCATCCATACTACCTGGAGCCACTGCGGTCATCCACAGTGCGTTTCCAGAGGTCTTTTTTGTACGGTAGGCCGTATGCTCGTCTGCCTACAAAGGCAATAAAAAAAAAAGTCAGTTCTATACATACACACATACGTACACAGATACCAATGCAAGCTGACATTCGTAATAAGATTTCTATAAACAAGTATTGAAGGATCCTCAGGGTGGCGGCGACAATTGAGACACTTTACATCCACACGAAATAATATATTCTCTTTAGCACACGTTACGGCGGGTAGAATACGAATGCAACAGAGATATGCTAACCGCCGGTATTTATACAATCATCTTGACCTATTTTAATACAAACTAATAGTTATTATTAAACATTGTTTATCTTAATTATTCGGCTTATTATTTACGTACAATTATTATTTAATAATATCGAATTATGTAACATAAATAACATTAAGGTTTATTGCGCCGGAAGCTGTCAAGCGGAAGGCGCCAATAAAATATTATTAGTATAAAGAAATATCAATGAACTATTTACTTGATTAGGAAATTACTAATTATATTATAAGACAATAATAAGTTCTATATATTTCCTAATCATTAGGGTGTACCTTAACTAGTTCGTAAATAATTTATTATGTGAGGCCGGAAGTGTTGCTCGATAACACAAGCGTGCTGGGTTAAAGATCATCTGTTCTATACATATAAATAAATTTGTAGTGTCTGTTTGCAATATAATTTAATATAATAATATAATATTCTTGAATACTTTGGCCACATCGCAAGGAAAGACAGTGACAACTTGGAGAAATTGGTGGTCACTGGAAAGGTCGAGGGCAAGCGACCAAGAGGCAGGAACCCGACCTGTTGGACGGACCAGATTCGTGCAGCCCTGGATACCACAGTGCACGATGCTCTGCACTCAGCTGCAGATAGGAACTGATGGCGGTGCATTATAAAAAACAAACTGTTTCAAGGCCATGACCACGACCCTCAGTAATGAGGAAACCGACGCAAGGAGGAGGAGTTTGCAATATTGAAAGTATATACGGTACATACACCAAAATAACATTTTTTACAATTTTTGTCTCTCTGTCTATTTGTTCCGGTTAATTCTCTGGAACGGCTGAACCGATTTTGACGAGACTTTCACTGATAAGTAGCTGATGATATAAGGAGTGACTTACGTTACTTTTTTTAGACTAGCTTCGCCCCGCGGTGTCACCCGCGGTACGACAATAACCGCGGGTAACATCACGGGACTCAGCTATCTAGTTATATACTAATATTATAAAGAGGAAAGGTTTCTTTGTTTGTTTGTATTGAATAGGCTTCGAAACTACTGAACCGATTTGAAAAATTCTTTCACTGTTTGGAAGTTACATTATTCCCGAGTGACATAGGCCATAATAATTTTTTTAAAAAAATTAGGGATCCTTACTAAAACCCCAATAATGTAAGCCGAGGTGTAAAAAAATTACCTAAAATATTCTTTACATAGCGTGCCCTGCGGAAGCTATTGATGATAGAATAAAATAATATATACGCCTATGTAGAATACATTATTATTTACAAAAAGTGTCGCAATAGTATATGTCAGACTATAATAGTTATGACGCAATAAGTGTTCTTTTATTTAAAATAATAAAACAACGTTGTTGAAGTTTTTGTTAAAGACCCGAGCGTAGCCGGAGCGGGCCGCTAGTCAATAATAAAATTTAATGCTTCCGAAGCGAAACGAGGGCGAGTCGGTAGCTATAAAATATAATTTGTACGGATGGTGGGGCACAGCGAGACAAAACTAGTAGACACGTTTTGAAGTCATCAGTAGCCACTTAATAGAAAGTGGGCAGTGAGAAGCTTAAATTATAATAAATCATCACACAGAAACCATCACCCTGTAGGTAGTCGCCGTCGTATGTACACGTGTCTCGATAATCCACAGTAAACCAGTGAGCCGATTGTTTCTATGAAACGGTTTTTCCTGTTATAAAAATTCCATATATCTTCAAAATCAAGAGCTCAGCGTTATTGATATTCGCGATTTCAGTAGTTTATTGCTTATGGACGAAATAAGGCGAGCACATATAATTTTAATACACATTTGTTAGGTATTTATAAGTATAAAATACAAGTTGCGAGGATATTACATAAAT
The DNA here is from genome assembly GCF_030269925.1 of Bombyx mori. NCBI lineage: Eukaryota > Metazoa > Arthropoda > Insecta > Lepidoptera > Bombycidae > Bombyx > Bombyx mori. The sequence continues at coordinate 16,870,406 of NC_085111.1, forward strand.
TATAATGAAGTTTGCTGTCGTGTAGACTTTTTTTTTTTTGGTCAGGAGGAAATCGCCGGACTTCCGCCCTTTTCTGGGGATACTGGGCGGGGTATGTCAGAGTCGAACTGACTAAAACCAACTGTCGCTCAACAACCAACGTCCAAACCTCGCACGAGACAGAACTCATGACAAGGCAAAGGGGGGAAAGTGAAGCGTTTAGTGCGGAGCACATCTCTCCCATCACCCTCCCCCTCGGGACGCCGGACTAGCGGTCGTCGGCGCCACGACCACCAGCCCTCTCGGTCGGCAGACTGTCCGAAGCCCGCCTAGATGGCGCCGGTTAAAGTGGGTAACCCTACGGGTCGTGTAGACTTAGTCGCTACGCATATCCGATGACGTTGTAGATTGTATTATATTAAATCTCAATAATATATAAAGTATCTGACTAAATCGCGTATATGCTTAAAACTAATCTAATTATTTCTGGAAATAGATAATACTCGTTGTACCTCGGATACAACTAACTGAATTTATTTTATTAATAATTTTAAACAACAAGTGAAAAGCGGAAATAAATACAAGTTAGTGTAAAGTGACCTATTATTTAATTCCCGCTGACCTAACCCCATTGCACGTATTAGTGTATACAATTATTAGTTTTTACTGGTGGTAGGATTTCTGGTGAGTCCGCGCGGGTAGGTACCACCACCCCACCTATTTCTGCCGTAAAGCAGTAATGCGTTTCGGTTTGAAGGGCGGGGCAGCCGTTGTAACTATACTGAAACCTTAGAACTTATATCTCAAGGTGGGTGGCGCATTTACGTCGTAGATGTCTATGGGCTCCAGTAACCACTTAACACCAGGTGTGCTGTGAGCTCGTTCACCCATCTATGCAATAAAAAAAAAGAATATGACGTCTACATAGCCTATGGATATGTGATGCGTAAAGAGAAAATTCATGTGAGTAGGATACGTATGGAAATGGTAGTACAAGGTAGAGGGGGAAGAGGTCGACCTAAGAAGACATGGATGGAGTATGTGAATATATGAGAGAGAGAGGATTGAGTGCTGAGATGACAGCTGATAGATAAAAATGGAATAGAAAAATTCGCTGTGCCGACCCCATCTAGTGTGATAAGTTGGAGAAAAGGAAGAATATGACATCTGTCTTGTGATATCTATAAAGATATTTAAATAAATATATTTTTTTATTTTATTTTTTATAATATTTAAATTTATTTAAATAAATAAATATGCATTGGGGTGTCGAGAGGCCGGGCGGAATATTGTTAATGCGTAACTCATTCCCACAGGAATTCATGGTCGAGATTAAACTTCAGGTACCATTGAAACACGTAAGCTGTAGTAATAACTTTTTACTATTTTAACTACGAGTATATAGCCGTTTAAAATACTTAAACAATTAGTGACTACAATAGGTAATAATGATTTAGAGCTAACGTGATCATATCACAGTGTTCGACTGATGTGAACAATTGAACATAGATAATAAAACTTACTAGAGGTCCCGCAGTAGTCGAAATTCGACTATAATTAATTGGAATTGTAAGTTTGTACACTATTATGATTGTATTTTGTACTTCTATAATCACAAATTTCGCCAAGGCTACTCTATAAAAAAATATTAATAAAGACTAACAATATTTAATCTATTCTCAATTTGACAACAGACGTCAAGATCAAAAGTTTGACAATAAATAAATAGTATGAATGCGTGTGTGCGTCAAATACATGGTATGTAGTGTGTACCGGGGGCCAGGGAGGCGGATATCGCCCAAGCCCTGGCCCTCTAAGTGTTTCGGGTCCCCTCACATGTCGGCCTGGGGACCGGCGAAGGGGGCCTAAGAAGACGACGTGCAAGCTGCTCTGCACGCGTTTTATGCATGAGCATCCGGGTGATGGAAGGCCGGCTATCCTCAACCCACGCTGGTTCTGACCCAGCGGGGTATTCCGTAGGATAGACCATTCTAACCGGCGCCATCTAGGCGGGCTTCGGATAGCCTGCCGACCGAGAGGGCTGGTGGTCGTGGCGCCGACGACCGCCAGTCCGGCGTCCCGAGGGGGAGGGTGATGAGAGAGATGTGCTCCGCACTAAACGCTTCACTTTCTCCCCTTTGCCTTTTCATGAGTTTTGTCTCATGCGAGGTTTGGACGTTGGTTGTTGAGAGACAGGAGGTTTTAGTCGGTTCGACTCCGACATGCCCCGCCCTCCATCCCCAGTGAAGGGCGGAAGTCCGGCGATTTCCTCCTGACAAAAAAAAAAAAAAATGTAGTGTGTATAATGTTTTCTTTATTGATTTAAAGTATCTTTTATGCACTATTTTAAAAAAATATTAGTATTGTGCACTTCTTCTCTATATTCTCTATAAGTGAGGAAAATCTCATACTCCTCCGTCCGCGCAATTTTCGTAAAAAGGGATACAAAGTTTTTGCTTCACGTATTAATATATAGATTACGTATAACAAGTGAAGAATACATAATCGGTGGTAGGACTTGTCCGACTGGCTGGCGACCACCCTCCAACTAGAGTCCGCCGCCAAATAGCCTAGCTGTGTTCCGGCGTGTGGGTTGGAGAGCCAGTTCTATTCCTTCCCTTTCCCCTTCCTTGCTGGGGGTGAGCCTTAGTGACGCCAGGAACATGCGGAGCAGACGTGCGTGCGAGCTCACGGGGCGTGATTGGTTGACGGGGGTATAGGGAGACCTAGTGAAACGGTATCCGCTGCCGCCCGCCGGTCAGTAGGGGACCTGAACCCGGGTGTCTCTACTAAACTCCGCCCCGGGAAGCTGTCCCGCCAACCGGTGTAAAATCCTGTCGTGCGGTCGTCGTGCCGGAGTCGGAGACCGAAGTGGATCCCGGCGATCGTACGCAGGGTGGACTGGGGGCCCTTCCATGCTCTGCGTCAGTCTCTCACGCAACCCGTGCTCGAGCACGTACTATGTTCCGCGCTTCATTCAGGTGTTGCCTCGATCTCACCTCCAACATCCTACCTCTCCTAATCCTACTCTCCGGAAACATAATTTATGAAGTCAAAAAAAAAGAAAAGGGTTTTACAGGCGGTTCCCCATTCCACATTTAATGTGGATTTCAGCAGTGTCAGGGGCCTACATAGCAACCTTGACGCCGTACACCACCACCTTGAGACGGCGCAGCCTGCCCTGCTTTTTTTAACGGAGACGCAGATATCTACTCCGGACGATACCTCATACCTTGAATACCCCGGCTACGTATTGGAGCACAACTTCCTACGTAAAGCCGGGGTGTGCGTATTCGTCCGGGCGGATATCTGTTGTCGCCGTCTTCGGGGCCTCGAACAACGGGACCTGTCCCTCTTGTGGCTGCGCGTGGATCACGGGGGCTGTATCCGAATCTACGCGTGCCTGTACAGGTCCCACAGCAGTGATGCAGGTTCAGCTCTGTTTGAGCATGTGCAAGAGGGGACTAGCCGCGTGCTTGAGCAGTACCCATCTGCGGAGGTGGTGGTTCTTGGAGACTTTAACGCTCACCACCAAGAGTGGTTGGGGTCCAGAACCACTGACCTCCCGGGTCGGACTGCCTACGATTTCGCCTTGGCCTACGGCTTCTCCCAGCTGGTGACACAGCCCACCCGTGTCCCAGATATCGAGGGGCACGAATCTTCTTTGTTGGACCTTCTGCTGACCACGGATCCAGCCGGATACAGTGTGGTGGTCGACGCTCCGCTTGGATCGTCTGATCACTGCCTTATTCGTGCTGCCGTACCACTCTCTCGTCCTAGTCGTCGAACGACGACCAGGTATCGAAGAGTTAGGCAGTATTTGTCAGCAGATTGGGATGGATTGCGTGAGTTTTACGCATCCTACCCATAGAGGCGGTTCTGCTTTTCCTCTGCAGATCCTGACGTCTGTGCGGACCGTCTTAAAGACGTGGTGCTCCAGGGGATGGAATTGTTTATCCCCTCCTCTGAAGTGCCCGTTGGGGGTCGCAGCAGACCCTGGTATAACAATGCCAACAGGGATGCTGCACACCTCAAGCGGTCCGCATACGTGGCATGGGATAATGCCAGGAGACGTCGGGATCCTAACATCTCAGGGGAAAGGCGGAAATATAACGCCGCTTCCAGGTCCTACAAGAAGGTAATTGCCAAGGCGAAGTCGGAGCACTTTGCTAGAATTGGCGAGCGACTGAAGAGCTATCCCTCTGGGAGCCGTGCTTTTTGGTCGCTCGCCAAAGCTGCAGAAGGAAACTTTTGCAGGTCTAGTCTCCCACCACTGCGCAAGTCCGATGACACTCTGGCCCACAGCGCGAAAGAGAAGGCTGACCTTCTGGTCAAACTCTTCGCCTCGAACTCGACTGTGGACGACGGGGGTGCCACACCACCGAACATCCCCCGGTGTGATAGCTCCCTGCCGGATATCTGCTTCACACAGTGTGCAGTTAGGCGGGAGCTCCGACTCCTGGACGTCCATAAGTCGAGTGGGCCAGACGGCATCCCCGCAGTGGTTCTGAAAACGTGCGCCCCTGAGCTGACACCCGCGCTAACGCGTTTGAATCGCCTCTCTTATTGCACTAACAGGGTTCCGTCTTCATGGAAGACCGCCCACGTCCACCCTATCCCCAAGAAGGGTGACCGGTCGGACCCGTCGGGCTATAGGCCTATCGCGATAACTTCCTTGCTTTCCAAGGTGATGGAGCGAATAATAAATACACAACTCCTGAAGTATCTTGAGGATCGCCAGCTGATCAGTGACCGACAGTACGGTTTCCGTCACGGTCGCTCAGCTGGCGATCTTCTTGTATACCTTACTCACAGGTGGGCTGAAGCCTTGGAGAGCAAGGGCGAGGCTCTTGCTGTGAGCCTTGATATCGCGAAGGCCTTCGACAGGGTCTGGCATAGGGCACTTCTATCGAAGCTACCATCTTACGGAATCCCCGAGGGTCTCTGCAAGTGGATCGCTAGCTTTTTGGATGGGCGGAGCATCACGGTCGTTGTAGACGGTGACTGTTCTGATACCATGACCATTAACGCTGGCGTTCCACAAGGTTCGGTGCTCTCCCCCACGCTTTTCATCCTGTATATCAATGACATGCTGTCTATTGATGGCATGCATTGCTATGCGGATGACAGCACGGGGGATGCGCGATATATCGGCCATCAGAGTCTCTCTCGGAGCGCGGTGCAAGAGAGACGATCAAAACTTGTGTCTGAAGTGGAGAACTCTCTGGGGCGAGTCTCCGAATGGGGTGAATTGAACTTGGTTCAATTCAACCCTATAAAGACACAAGTTTGCGCGTTCACTGCGAAGAAGGACCCCTTTGTCATGGCGCCGCAATTCCAAGGAGTATCCCTACAACCTTCCGAGAGTATCGGGATACTTGGAGTCGACATTTCGAGCGATGTCCAGTTTCGGAGTCATTTGGTAGGCAAAGCCAAGTTGGCGTCCAAAATGCTGGGAGTCCTCAACAGAGCGAAGCGGTACTTCACGCCTGGACAAAGACTTTTGCTTTATAAAGCACAAGTCCGGCCTCGCGTGGAGTACTGCTCCCATCTCTGGGCTGGGGCTCCCAAATACCAGCTTCTTCCATTTGACTCCATACAGAGGAGGGCCGTTCGGATTGTCGATAATCCCATTCTCTCGGATCGTTTGGAGCCTCTCGGTCTGCGGAGGGACTTCGGTTCCCTCTGTATTTTGTACCGTATGTTCCATGGGGAGTGCTCTGAGGAATTGTTCGAGATGATACCGGCATCTCGTTTTTACCATCGCATCGCCCGCCACCGGAATAGAGTTCATCCATACTACCTGGAGCCACTGCGGTCATCCACAATGCGTTTCCAGAGATCTTTTTTGCCACGTACCATCCGGCTATGGAATGAGCTCCCTTCCACGGTGTTTCTCGAGCGCTATGACATGTCCTTCTTCAAACGAGGCTTGTGGAGAGTATTAAGCGGTAGGCAACGGCTTGGCTCTGCCCCTGGCATTGCTGAAGTCCATGGGCGACGGTAACCACTCACCATCAGGTGTGCCGTATGCTCGTCTGCCTACAAGGGCAATAAAAAATAAAAAAAAGAGAATGATAGGACTTGACATTCGCCCACCATGACAAGCTCAACAACTCCTTTCGGTCTTACGTGCTCTTAAATAAAACTATAATTTCCACTAATGCAAAACGATCAATCGTTATCAAAATTAAAGAATAATATATCACTACATAGTATAAAACAAAGTCGCTTTCTCTGTCCCTATATCCCTATGTATGCTTAAATCTTTAAAACTACGCAACGGCTTTTGATGCGGTTTCTTTTAATAGATAGAGTGATTAAAGAAGAAGGTTTATATGTATAATTACATCCATTTAATAGTGGAGAAATCAATAATAAATTACAGTTTCCGAAGCGAAGCGAGGGCGGATCGCTAGTACAATTATAAAAAAAGAAACTTCTGAAAGTATTAAATAATAAATAAAAAATATTAATTACTACATAAATTTTAACCCTCAAAATTAATTGATTTTCATTGATTTAAATATGTCAAACGCCGTTATATATAATAATATTCGTCTTTTCGGATATTGTTTGAATAAACAGAAAGTTAATGGCCCAATAAGAATGTTTAATTCGCGCTTTTGTGTGAATTAATGAGCCTAATCCCGCCTCCGAGATCAAAAGGATTCGTTTCAATATTTGCACTGAATTATCCGCCAGGTGGAACGGTACGTATTGGATATTTCGATAGATACTGAGTTGTATTTGAATTCGCATTATTTACGCACCTATGTAAATAAATGATACTTAAATTACTCTGGAGTTTGTGATTTATGTTGACATTATTCATTGGTTTTGGCAAATCTGTACGATTAATAGTAACCGAAGGCTTTGTAAGCCATTGCGTGTTCAGAGTTGTAACTTCGTTATGGCATTGGCATTGGCGATGGCATTGTTACGAGTCGAAATAGAATCAGGTAGGTAAGATGATGGGGTGCTGTCTAAGCAACTATACATGTATTTATGTATTCTCCTTCTTTCTCAATCGCTGCCTTTTTGGTGATAATCATTACTCTTTGGTTTGTTTACCCAATGTATCTGTCATTGCCTTTGGTGAAGACGATTTCCACTTCGATATACTGAAATTTCATCTCCTATATATAGTATATATGAGAATAGCCCGAATCTGTTTGATATTGAGATAGGGCTTCTAGGGAGAGGCGAGACGTCCCACGTCTAGCCTTTTCTTTTTTTTTCGGGCCGGGAGCCGAACCTCCTACGAAGTCCCCGCGCCTAGGAGCGCGCGGGGTATGTGGGACTGGTCCGCGACTGCAAAACCGGGGGCCCAAAGATACTACGTTCCGGCGTACGTTAGAGATACGAAGATACTGCGTACGTTACGGCCCAAAGTACGGACGTACTACAACAGATATTACGTCCGTGATGCCTATTAAACTATTTTCTAAATTCTAGCCTTCATTTTAAATTAGCAGTTTTTGTTTCATTTGAGAGAATATCGTGTGTCGAATCTCGCTGAGTGAACATCTATTTCAGCGTTGCCCTAGCGTATAGGTGAGCTCTCGGGGCTCAAGCCGGAGGTGTTGCTAACACTGGCCCTAGCAAGAGCAGTGCTTCGCAGAGTCTATCGAAAATCTATCGAAGTCAAGTAGGAATAGGTACTCTTGATAACCCATCAGAAAAAAGTAGTCATCAATTATCAACATTCACGTAAAGCAGGGCTGTCTAAACTTAAGTAGTTTGCGGGCTAATTATATTCACTACAAAAGCTGGAGGGCCGCAGCTAAAAATATTTTCAGTTTTCAAGTAAAAAAAAATACAGGGTGATATGTAAATACTAGTAATAAATAATAGTAAAAGACAGCTTCACTTTTAAATGATGTAATGAGACTGGAATGTTACAAGAATAAAGATAAGTTATACCAAATGTTGATTATTTATTTTGACAAAGAATTCTATTATCCAAACTATTTATATCCAAAACTATTTTCTGATTAAAATATGCGTCACGCGCCGCATGGAAACAAGTCGCATGCGGCCCGCGGACCGTTGTTCGTTAGCACCGATCTAAAATATTCGAACTGAGAGTTCCAGTTAAATCAAGAAGTCGTCGTGGCCTAAAGGATAAGACGTCCGGTACATTCGTATCTAGCGATGCACCGGTGTTCAAATCCCGCCGGCGATTACCAATTTTTCTAATGAAATACGTACTCAGTAAATGTTCACGATTGACTTCCACGGTGAAGGAATAACATCTTGTAATAAAAATCAAATCCGCAAAATTATAATTTGCGTAATTACTGGTGGTAGAACCTCTTGTGAGTCCGCACGGGTATGTACCACCACCCCGCCTATTTCTGCGTTGAAGCAGTAATGCGTTTCGGTTTGAAGGGTTGGGCAGCCGTTGTAACTATACTGAGACCTTAGAACATGGGCTCCAGTAACAACTTAACACCAGATGAGCTGTGTGTGTTTCTAATGCCATTTCTCTTGAATATTTCTTGCATGGCCCCGTTTTTTTAAAACATGTCCCGCGATTATTACGCGAATTCCTTGATACGAAGATACAGTAAATGGAATATAACTGAATACATGCCATTTACACAGAATTAAAATGAAAACTCGCGTACGATAATCCGATACCGGCGACGCGTGCTAATGAATGCAAGAGCGACTAATTAAAGCACATCATAGGATCCTTTCACTGAGCTTACGTGGGGAGCATAACACGAAAATGCAGAGACACAAACTTATATGCGACATCAAAATTAATTTTGCAAATTAAAACGCTGTATGATCTATACTTAATATTATAAAGCTGAAGAGTTTGTTTGTTTGAACGCGCTAATCTCAGGAACTACTGGTCCGATTTGATTTCATTCAGTGTTAGATAGCTCATTTATTGAGGAAGGCTATAGACTATATAACATCACGGTAAAACCGATACAAGTGGAGCACCAATAAAGAAGGTTTCAAAATAGGGGCTTAAATAGCTCCTTAACATTCTATAACTCAAAAATACTTTCACTTTCTATGCAAATGAAGTGGGGGGTAAAATTTAGCGTTTTGCTAAAGTAACTATTCCACGCAAACGGAGACGCGGGCAAAAGTTTGTTAATTAATAAAATTAACATTACCTAGTATTTTGAGATTACATTATCCAGGTGAGTAAACTCTTGTACATGAGCTTGTAGTTATAATTATAATAATCGAATCCATGAAGAAATATCGGCAATCTGTTAAGCATTAAACAAACAAAAAGATAAAAAATTGGACAATTTTCCGATGTATCACTTAGTCGAATTTACGACGCCCGGTAGAAATAGGATGGTACTGTTCTAGCACGATGTCACAACATCGCACAACAAGAAAGACACCATTCAGCCTAACACTAAATATTCGAATCGTGACAATCTCAGAGTAAGTATTGTAGGCAGCGGCTTGGCTCTGCCTACAATACTGGCATTGTTGAAGTCCATGGGCGACGGTAACCACTCACCCTCAGGTGGGCCATATGCTCGTATGCCTACAAGGGAAATATTTTTTTTATTGCTTAGAGGGCTGGATGAGCTCACAGCCCACCTGGTGTTAAGTGGTTACTGAAGCCCATGGACATCTACAACGTAAATGCGCCACCCACCTTGAGATATAAGTTCTAAGATCTCAGTATAGTTACAACGGCTGCCCCACCCTTCAAACCGAAACGCATTACTGCTTCACGGCAGAAATAGGCAGGGCGGTGGTACATACCCTCGCGGACTCACAAGAGGTCCTACCACCAGTAATGTGCCAAGCACCAATAAAACTAACCCCAATCACGCATGCTCATTATAAAAGTTTTGACTCTAGTTTAGTTTTAGCATACACAAGTAATTTTCTTTCTTGAAACAGTTTAATATCGATCACCTGAATATGCAATTGCAGAAACTAAAATTTACTACAAAAAATTCCTCCAATAATTATCAACTAAATTCACAACGACATTTTCGCGTTAAAATCTGTAAAACAAAACCGAGTGTGCTCTGTGAAACTGAATAAATTAACGTTCGGTAAATTTCGTACTGAATTTAATTCAGTATTAATATGAACCTTATGAATGTTTGAAAGTCAATGTTTGATAGCTAACGACATAAAGGTATAAATCACAAAACTTTTATTCCATTAATATACGATAGAGACTTTGCGTATTTTGCCATATTCGTTTGAGTCTCTAACGTCACGAAAATCAGACTCGTCCGAACCCTAGTTTTCTCAATCTTTCTCTACGGGACAGAGTCCTAGACAATTAGGGCATCCGAGCGCAAGAAAATAAACGCATTTGAAATGTGGTGCTGGAGACGAATGCTCCGAATTCCGTGGACGAACAAGAGGACAAATAAATCTATCCTGGATCAGCTTCGCATCCGAGTCAGGCTCTCAACGATCTGTTACCAGAGGATCCTCAGCTACTTCAGTCATATTGCCTACCGACAGTCAGATAATTTGGACAAAGTGATTGTGATGGGCAAAGCAGAAGGAAAGAGACCCCGCGGCCGATTATATAGCAGCTGATGTGATCAAATAACCACCCTAACTGGGCTGCCACTCGCAACTGCCATTCCAAAATACAAGCCTTTACAGGAGATTCGTTAGTCGAAATGCAATAATTCTAACACTTTAATTCGAGTGAAACTTCGCCGCATTTCCTATCATGAAGATGTGGAATGCCTCATATATGCCTCCGAAATCAAGCTGCAAAAGTACCTACCCCATACCGATTTTATAAACTTCTCAAAACCTAGTTTCATTGTCATGGTCGTATCACTACATAGTATAAAACAAAGTCGCTTTCTCTGTCCCTATATCTGTCTGTCCCTATGTATGCTTAAATCTTTAAAACTACGCATAATAACATCCATTAAATAGTGGAGAAATCAATAATAAATTACAGTTTCCAAAGCGAAGCGAGGGCGGGTAGCTAGTTGTAACTAAAACTAGTTTTGTAGGTGACGTCACTACTTCTCACTAACGCCAACGTCATGATAATATTATCATCAATTAAAACATCTTTTTTTTATTGCTTAGGTTGGTGGACTAGCTCACGGCCCACCTGGTGTATACACATCTACAACGTAAATGCCGCCACCTACCTTGAGATATAAGTTCTAAGGTCTCAGTATAGTTACGACGGCTGCCCCACCCTTCAAACCGAAACGCATTACTGCTTCACGATAGAAATAGGCAGGGTGATGGTACCTACTCTTGCGGACTCACAAGAGGTCCTACTACCAGTAAAAAAGTAGAAAATTGCTGAAGATTGCTAATACATAATATAATATATACGGTCGATCCGAATTGAAACTTTATCCGTTACGAGATGAGCTTAGATGTTTAAATCATGAAATATTGTCGTCGCGGGTGTTGCTAATGATGAGCTGTGAGCCACGGGGGGAGCTCACTGCGGAACCCGATATCGACGGAATAACGTGTCGTATTTTACAAGAGAAAATGTTAAGATTATGTGGGAATTAATGGACACGTGCTAGGATTTTTTTCTTTTCTTTTGGACTACGTATAGAATATCTGTGAATATGCTGTTGAGACGTCTCTTGGAATGAAATTTGAATGGTTAATTGGCTCAGTTCTGATCATCTCATCGTTTTATTTTTCATGAAAAGATATAATACAATACGAAATCTTTTAACAATTCTACCTTTCGAAATCAATCACACCGAAAACCTTTTAAAGAGCCCTTAAATTTTATGTAACCTTTAATGATCGCAATAAAATACCTCAATAATTCATGTTATTGTTTTCGTCGGGCGAAACATTAAAGGGCCCTTGTTTTTTTGTCTTGGGGCATTTTCTTAAGTTGTTGCGGTCAATAAAAATATGAGAGGCACCAAGCTTTGTACGTGATTGGAATACAGTACTGAGGAAGCGGGCCATAAGAACAGCGTTACGGAATATAGGCATTAAAACATATAATTCATCAAATGATCTAAATGTAATAGGCAAGCATTGGTCAAATAACTTTTGATAATGTTTTCCACAGCCAACCACCAACAATAATTCGTGAATACAGCTAAACTTTCGGTACACATAAGCCGGGCAAACCAAAAAACGAAACCGCTAGTTACCGTCCGATTAGTCTCCTCCCAGTGATAGACAAAATTTACGAACGACTTCTTCGGAAACGCCTCTTGGACTTCATTGCCGCGAACAAAATATTAATAGACGAGCAGTTTGGGTTCCGTGCCCAACACTCGTGCATACAACAAGAGCACCACCTCACGGAGCACATCTTAATAGGGCTAAATAGGCGTAAACAAATCCCGACCGGAGCCCTCTTCTTCGATATCGCGAAGGCGTTCGACAAAGTCTGGCACAACGGGTTGATTTACAAACTGTACAATATGGGAGTGCCAGACAGACTCGTGCTCATCATACGAGACTTCTTGTCGGTGCTCTTCAATAGGGGTCGCCCTCCGAATACCCCTTCGAGCAGCCCACTCCTTAATAGGCGCGTTAACACCTCCGCCGTTAGCCCCATCACTCTCTTTAGCCAGCCCATACCGTGGGCCTCGAAGGTCAAATATCTAGGCGTCACCCTCGACAGAGGGACGACATTCCGTCCCCATATCAAAACGGTACGCGACCGTGCCGCCTTCATATTAGGATGTCTCTATCCTAAACTTTGCAAGCGAAGCAAATTGTCCCTCCGTAACAAGATGACACTCTACAAAACTTGCATACGCCCCGTCATGACATATGCAAGCGTAGTGTTCGCTCACGCGGCCCGCACTAGCTTGAAACCCGTTAAGGTTATTCAATCCCGATTTTACAGGATAGCCGTCGGAGCACCATAGTTCCTGAGGAAAGTGGATCTCCATGATGACCTGGAACTTGACTCAGTCAGTAAGTATCTACAGTCGGCATCATTGCGCCACTTTGAGAAGGCGGCACGATATGAGAACCCACTTGTCGTGGCCGCTGGAAACTACATACCCGATCCTGTACGAATGGTAAACAGTCGACGTCGCCCAAAGCACGTCATTACGGATCCTACGGTCCATTAACTTAAATTCCTCATCAAACTTACTCTAATCTCACTTAATTTGATAGCAGCATAATTTGATATCTATTTTCGCAAAATGAAAATCACATTTTCTTTCCTCTTAAAATTTTATGTAACAAAATAATTAAACATCAAACAAACGTCACCTCGACTTTAACTCAATTCTCTCAGAAACAACAGATTATAATCTTTTCACTTTCAAATTTCTTGTTAACGTTTTGTATATCGGTGTTGTGGCTCCAAACAAAATGTCCAACCTTCCATTAGTCCCTTGGATTCGGTACGAAGTAATATTTCATTTTACAACGAATCACATTCGTTCTTGCTGTTTTCGTAAATATTTTTCCTTAGGTAAATATCGGACAACGTTTCGTTTGAAAAGCCTTATTTTCCTCGTGCTTGAGGGATAGCCATTTTTCCAACTCAATTGAGACACAAGCTTATATATACGAGAAGTTTCTTATGATTTTTATTTCAATGATAAGTAGGAGATTGTCATAAATATTTAAAACTAGCTGCCCCGGTAGACTTCGTAGTGCCTCAATCGATAAATAAAATACCTAAACGTTTGTCTATACTAATATTATAAAGAGGAAAGATTTGTTTGTTTGTTTGTTTCGAATAGGCTCCGAAACTACTGGAACGATTTGAAAAATTATTTTTCCATTAGAAGCCGACATTGTCCCTGATGAACATAGGCTACTTTTTAAAAAAAAAAAAAAATTAATTTTTTTGGTTTCATGTGTGTTTTAATGTTTCCGAAGCGAAGCGAGGGCGGGTCGATAGTATAAAATAAACTTAAAACAAACCAAAGGAATGCGTCCGACGGGGGACACATCAAAGGAAAAACAAAATTATTATTTTTATTTAATTCCGAGCATTTTCATATTGATCTACCTTTTAAACCTTCTCTGAACTTCCACAAATAATTCAAGACCAAAATTAGCCAAATCGGTCCAGCCGTTCTCGAGTTTTAGCGAGACTAACGAAACAGCAATTTATTTATATATATATATATAGATAGATAATACGATACTCTTTGCGTCATTTGTATATAATATACATTCAAGGTTCGCAATGTGCTATTCTTCTTCCATGACAAAAATCGAAAAGCGTTCGGAGAAATTTCATAACTCTGCTTCTTCACTCGCAAATACAGTTACAAAAAAACTATCACGCCAATTCTTCCACAAACTCCGTCACTATTAAAAAATACAATACAATTTCGAACGAATTCATAAAACACGATCCCCTGTGCGTTATAATAGCGGTATAATAATGGCTTTTTTCTTATAATCGTTTAAAGGAAAAATTTTAGAAGAATATACAGTCTATTGACTGGAGGCAACGGCTGTGAAATGAGACATTCGTGAGGTGACATTTTCTTTGAAGAACCTTCACACTTGTATTATAATTTATTTTACTTTTAAATTTCGCTATATTCTCCTGTTGGTAAATTCACATTACATTACATTACATTACATTACATCATTACAAATAAACATGGCTTACATTTTTATGAATATTTATAATGAGAATACGACATCAACCGATCATTTAATTTAAAAAAACGTTTTTAACACTTCTAGTACAAAATAAGGTATACAATTTTAATTGTTAATTTTTAAAGCGTTTGTTTTTTAGTGTTATTTAACAATTTACAGTTTAAACAAATAGCTACTTAACAGTTTCTATTTGCAAATAGCAGCGCGGCTAATCTCATAAACAGAGATAAGAGGTCGTACTTTATTTTTCTAAAAAAAATGTCAAATTTAATGGAATTTAATTCTACCACACTATTTAAATAAACAAATAATAAATAAATAAATATTTACTAACAATCACGCCACGTTAACTGTTCCCGTGGTAAGTTCGTAAAGAACTTGTGTTACAGGTACCAGATAACGGAAATAAATGTAAGATTTTTATTATACACATACATATATTTAAGATACAGCCATAACCCTGGAATAGACATTTATATTTATCATACAAATATCTTCCCTTGGCGGGATTCGAACCCGCGACCCCCTTGTGTAGTGACCATGTCACTTACCACTACACCAGACGGCCGTTGAGGCCAAATTACTCACTCGTATACGTTGAGCTAACTAAATCTCACATTAATATACAATAATTGACCTACATTCTAACATACGTTATAATTGGTTAAGTTTCACCTGAAAATGTTTCGAAAATTTTTGATTTACGAATAGTTTTAAAATTTTTGGGCTATCTCCATTATAAACAGTATTGTTTAATAAAATTGTTTACCATGCTTTTCACATAGAATGATCTATGTTCTAAGAAAGGAACCCTAAAGAGAATGTCTATTTATTTACTTACCCATAGCCTTCACTTTAGGTGATACATATATTGCAAGCCACGATTGCGGGAATCGTGGCTTGCAATATATGTATCACCTAATACTCGTATATAATATATAAAACTCAATAAATGGAATGGTCTTTGTAAAAACCCATAAAATACTAGGTTGGATTTAATTTATTTAAAATACAAATCTTTAATATTTTAATACAAAAAAATATTGTAAAATTCAGCTTATTTTTTTTGGACACCAAAAAAAAAGCCGAACTGCCAATAGACAAAGTATAATAGCGGTGGTATTACTAAAATCCATATATTCCAGACAAACACCAGATCGACTAGATCACAGACAAACCAGAAAGACGTCGAAAAGTAACTGTGAAATCGAGATCTCTTACATATTTTCTTTTAGCATTTGTTGCTTCTTCAGCAGACGAACCGGCAAATAAATCTTCGATTACAGAACAATATATTATGACAACAACAGATGTCACCTAAAGTCTGATCTGAATTATTATCAGATTATAACCGTGAACCGATCAATAAACCAAACATAATACCGATACCGCGATTAGCCTGTAAATCTAAATGTATCCGACAAGTGTACAGTACCCGCAAGAAATAGTCCCTTTTAATGTTCGTCATACGACACAAGAAGCTTCCGAAAGGCCACAAAAACCCTCCAGCCCTCATCAAGCCCTCGAATAGGTTTTTACGTGTAGGGCTACTGTGACACTTCATGTTTTTCGATATGAAAACCAGGTACGTAATCAGATTAAGCTCTACAAGATGTTTAATTGTTTGAAATCACCAGTCGATGTCAAAATTATTATAGAAGTGAAACTTCTTTAGGCGCATTGAGAGTAAAATGTAACTCGCGACAGATTAGTTACGGCTAGAGAGAAAACATACAATTTTAGAAGAGCGAGAGTGAGAAACTAGTCAGAGCGTCTCGCGAACCACTCAACTGTGGTGAGAGGGAAAGGAGAAAGCGAGATAGGTCGTTTCTCTTATACACAGCAGTCCCTATTACAATTTAAAGTGATTTAAAGGTGAAAAATGAAGAAAACCACATTACTACACACCGCAAAAGAAGTTTCTCTTCTTTCCCGTGCACCGAATTGTACGAGCGCTACTTTTTTACTACTGTTTTTGGTAGAAAATTATATTCAATGTAGCATCTTTTTAACTATTTATGAGTACCCATAATTGAAAATATATTTGCAATGTCACCTCGCGACAGTTAACTGCTACCTTCTCCAAAGTCCTCGGTCGTGTAGGACACTATTGTACTATAGGATAGTAGTACCTATAGGATAGTATTGTACTATTGGCTTATTTTTCGTCAGCATGAAAAAACAGTACCAGCACCAAAAACCGTGTCTTTTATATTTTATCTCTATTCATAGCCGCGGAAACTGTTACGTAGGAAATTTAACATCTAGGAAATATATTTCTATTTTCACAGTAACATTTTTGTCGCCAAGTTTATAATTTGTTTTTGTACTTTCAAAGTCAGCTGCTTATGAATATAATATACTACACATAAGCC
The DNA here is from genome assembly GCF_030269925.1 of Bombyx mori. NCBI lineage: Eukaryota > Metazoa > Arthropoda > Insecta > Lepidoptera > Bombycidae > Bombyx > Bombyx mori. The sequence goes on from NC_085111.1 coordinate 16,887,325, forward strand.
TTATAGATAATCGTCGTTATTGGTACACAATTTCGTATTCTAAGTACAGCTCTGGAAATTTCGTGGTAAGTAACGCAAGAGGTTGACTTTAAAAAATGGTCGAGTCAAGTTCACGTCAAGATATCGCATTCCAGACATTTATCAAAATTGATATTGCCACCTAACGATTTGGTATACAGAAGGTCCTTGAATTCGGGGGTCATTGTACCAATCATTTGGAACCGTGTTTACATGTTTAGGATCTGAGGAAATGCATATTCCATCACCCATCATCAAATACGAGGTGAAAAACGTAATTGAACAATCTAAGCGTTTGGTATCGAGGCATAGGGCATAATTATAGGCATATCCCAGATAATACACATAAATTATAATAGTTATAGATAAGCAACTCAAGCACTCAACGAAAATGTTTACGGGCGTCGGCCACTAGATGGCTTCGCTTCGATTACTTTCTCATTGCTCCTGTAGATGACAGGAACATAATAATATAAACTATCCTATATTTTATTTTTAATGAAGGATTTTGTAAATTTTCGGAAATCACATGAAATTTAATCAATTTGTCTATAACAAATAAAGACTTGTATGATATATTATATTTTTTATTTTCTGTGTTTAGTTATACAATAATTAAATGCCTTAACTTTAACAACATATAAGTTTAGGGGCATCCGCTACAAGATGTCGACAATGACCATACCATAAAACAATATTTGTCTTAAAGTATCGCAGTTTCAGGGCACATTGGTATATATTTTTCAAGCAGGCACCACGACCCTGCCCTAACACTGAAGACTTATGAGCCACCTACCTATGAGGTCTAGTTTTAATACTATATTTTGAATTCAAAGGCATATAAGATTAGCGTTCTCTTTTACAAATTGACTCAAACAAACGATCTAGCAGATCATAAAGAAATTCGATAAGTAAACTACTCTCGCACAATTACTTTTAAAACCACTGCTAATCTGGAACCTGCGAGGCAGACAAATACATGCACGGCATAAATATCAGCGTCCAACCCAGGCAAGACAGCATACACAGTGTTGGTAGGCAGGACCATGGCTCTGGCCCTGGGATTGCTGGCGTCCATGAGCGACGGTGACTACTTTCCGTTTCCATCAGGTGGGCTGAATGCTCGTCTGCCTACAAAGGCAATAAAAAAAAAGATGTGTGGTGTCGTGGGACACCGGATAGGAACGAAGTTCCTTATTATAAAAATATTAATTTTAAGTTCTATTCGAGGTATAAAGAAAATAAAACTGGAGGTTTCGCAACAACCCACGGTCATTCGGTAACGTGCGAACCTATTGTGGTACACTTCATTCACGGTTGTTTGCATAAGAGTTAGTGTATTGGGCAAATGAACGCTCTGAGATCGTGGTCACTGAATGATAAAATGTGTTATTTTTTGTACGTTATTACAAAGTTAAGTCGTACACTGTGTGCATTACTAATAAAAATCTTACGTTACGGACGTTTTTTCCCGGTTAGAGTACCCCTCCGCATCGTCCCATAAGGAACTTCGTTCCAAAACCACTTCTTATTACCACTGCTAGCATCATGCTATATTTATAAATCAAAATGAATTATTGATGTGTATACTGCAATCTACCGTATGAATTTTTTTTTTTTTTTTTTTATGATTGAAGGATTACTGGTGGCCCGAAGGCCTTTCCAGTTTCACCAGGACAGGTGGGCGAGCAAAGGCTCAGCCAGGAGGGGTGGGATTTGCTAACAGCTAGCCGAGCGCCTCCGAAGGAGACCTAACAGCTCAAGAGTAGCTGCTTCGCGAATGAATCTACTACCGGATCGGAATCGCGACCCGCTGAGAAGATCCGGCGAGAAACTCAGCGAGCTGATTAATGGGTTAGGTTGCACGGCGAACTCTTTGTCGAGTTCGACGAGTACGGTTACCGAGGTCCCTAAGCCTGCTCCTAGTGTTAGAGCTGAAGGCGTCTAATGCAAAGGTTATTGGATCTGATGGATCCGTAAGGACGTGTCTAGGGCGTCGACGGTGACTGGCTCCTGCGTAATCAGGATTCGGGGAGTAGTCAGCGGCGGCAACGATAAGGCGATTATCATGACGCATAGCCTTATCGAAGTACCGTTCCGACGCTGACTTCATGTATTTCTGGATAGATTCGAGGCCCAGGTCGTCGTGTAGGTCAACGTTCCTCACGAACCACGGAGCTCCGACGGCTAACCTGCAAAAGCGGGATTGTAGAGATTGGAGGGTGTCTATGTGTGTGCGGGCCGCGTGAGCGAACACCACACTCGCGTAAGTCATGACGGGCCTTATGCAAGTTTTGTAAAGTGTCACCTTGTTCCGAAGGGACATTTTACTCCGCTTACAGATCATGGGGTAGAGTCTACCGAGAATAAACGCGGCACGGTCACGGACTGATTTTATATGCGGGCGGAATGTCATCGATGCATCCAGGGTAACGCCCAGGTACTTGACCTTCCTGGCCCAGGGTATGGATTGACTAAAGAGAGTAATCGGGGGTGTGAGATTCCTCCTCCTAATACGGGAGGAAATCCGTGTGGAGCTTCCCCTCTGAAATAGCACCGCAGTACTTTTCGCTTCTATGCGCCATTTTCGGAACCACTGTCCTAGGGCTAGGGCTGCGCTCTGAAGCTTCTTCGCGATTAGGGACTTGTTTCTACTGGAATAGTAAACAGTCGTGTCGTCAGCGAATAAAGCTAAATGGGTCGGCGGCGACCGGGGAATATCGTTAACGAATAAGCTAAATAGGAGGGGTGAGAGGACAGAGCCTTGCGGGACTCCAGCTGTGAGAGGTCGTGGGGAGGAGCGGGTTCCCTCGACTCGATATCGAAAAGAGCGGTTCGACAAGAAATCCCGGATGATGAGCACGAGACTATCCGGTACGCCCATGTTGAATAATTTAAAAATCAAACCGTTGTGCCAGACTTTGTCGAACGCTTTTGCGACGTCGAAGAAGAGAGCTCCCGTGTATAACGGTTTTGGTCGATTAAGCCCCACAAGAATGTGCTCCGTGAGGCGGTGCACCTGTTGAACGCATGAGTGATTTGTACGGAATCCGAATTGTTCATCGATGAGAATGCCCTTGGATGAGACGAAGTCTCTGAGGCGTTTGTAGAGCAGACGCTCATACAGTTTGCCTAGAGACATGAGGAGGCTAATCGGGCGGTAGCTCGTCGGATGATTTTTTGGTTTACCAGGTTTATGTATGCCGATAACGTCCGCTTCTTTCCACACCGCGGGAAAGATACAGTTCGCCATAGCGGCATCGAAAATAGATGCCAACATCACGATGAGTTGGACGGGTAGAAGTTTAATAACGCGGTTGGATATACCGTCGGAACCGGGAGCCTTGCGGGGACGTAGGTCTTTGATCAAGTCTTTAACTTCCATCGGGGTGACGGGTGGTAACGCATCTGAGGGTGGCAAGGAGGCTCTGCGTTCTACCTCACTGTCTACTAATTCTACATGAACAGGGTCCACGGATTGAGTGCTGGGCGTGCACTGGGTTTGCAATGTATCGGCCAGCAGCTCTGCTTTTTCGTCATCATCGAATGCCGCGAGTCGGCCTGAGGGGCCTACGAGGGGGGGCATAGTTACTACCGTATCCGATTTGAGAGTACGACCGTATGAAATAAGAGCTATCAAGCCCAGTACTAAATAGGAGGACGTTATCTTTTTAATAATACCTAATCGATTCTAAGAAACGAAATACCTAATATCAAGGTCAAAATCAAGATATGTGTGGATATTCCATTTCCTTTCCTGCTAACTAACTATATTCATATTTCTTTCTAACCTGAAGACAAGGTAAGTAATACCTACACTTTAGTAAGTATTCAGCAGACATTAATTCAGGAGCAGTCGTCGGCTGAGCTTCTAAACTTTTTCAATAAGCGTCCCCGGGGAACTTGAGGCCCGGGGACACAGGTCCCGGGTTGTTGCGGGGTCCGATTTGCGGCGAGGTAATCTTATTTTAGTTTAGTTATCTATTTAATTATGAGCTTTGATGCAAACTCCCTCTGGTTAGATCGGTTTTTTTTCGTGCTTGGCTGAGAGCCTTGAGAGGCTATTTCAGCGTAACATTAACTAGTAGGTGAGCTCACAGGGCTCAAACCTGACGACGTTGCTAACATGAACCCTAGCAAGAGCCGTGCTTCGCAGAATCTACCACCGGATCGGAAACGCGACCCACTGAGAAGATCCGGCGAGAAAGTCGGTGTGCTGTCTGAGGGTACTAATAAATAACATATATTAATATAGTAAATATATAAACATTAAAAATGTCGATAGCTAATAGAATAGTTTATATTTTTTCAACATACCTATAAAATAAGTTTGATTTTCTGGAACTTTTGATTGACATGTGTCTGTGGGTTAATTTGCTCGTCGAGCCCTTCGTCGCGAGCGACGGGTTCGACGAGAACGATGACCGGTGCTTGAGGTACCTAAAAGCACCGCTAGTGGATCGGGAGGATCCGAAACGACGTGTGTTAGATCATAGGGGCAACGTCATTAATCCATTTAGTTTGTGACCGTTGCGTACTCCTCGTGACTATTTATATTCATACAAAATTAAAAGTATCAAAAAATTCAATAATCATTTTTTTTTTTTATTTATCACAAAGTATGTTTCATTTTTTATCATAATGATCATATTCATTTTTTTTGTTGCTTGGGTGGACGAGCTCACAGCTCACCTGGTATTAAGTGGCTGCCGAAGCCCATAGACATCTACAACGTAAATGCAGTAACCTTGAGACATGAGTTCTAACGTCGCTGTTTTTACAGTACAATGGCTGCCCCACCCTTCAAACCGAAACGTATTACTGTTTCACGGCAGAGATAAGCAGGGTGGTAGTATCTACCCGTGCGGGCTCACAAGACGTCCTACCACCAGTAATCACAGATTCATAAAAAAATCAGGAGAGCCAATTTCCTACTTAATTGTGAATCGCTACCTATTGTTTTCATATTTTCATTTTTTTGTGTAGAAAAGTGAACGAGCTCACGGCTCATCTGATGTTAAATAGCTTGGAGCCCGTAGACATCACAACGTGAATGCCGCCACCTATCTTGAGACTTGGGATCTATGTCTCAATTACAGTATCATCATCATCATTATCCTGCCATTCTCCCAGTTACCTGAGGTCGGCGCAACATGTTTTCTCCTTCCATACTCTTCTATCATATACCATTTCTTCGCTCACTCCCCTCTTACCCATATCGTCTTTCACGCAATCCATCCATTTCTTCTTAGGTCTACCTCTTCCTCCATATCCTTCATTCATAGTTAACACTCTCTTACCAACCTCATTTTCATTTCGTCTCATCACATGTCCATACCATCCCAAACGCGCACTTCTCAGTTTCGCTGTCACAGGTGCCACTTTCAAACTTCCTCCAACATATTCATTCCGTATTCTATCCATTCTCGTTACTCCACACATCCATCGCAACATACAGTAATTACACAGTATCTCCTCCTCCTCGAGTCGTGTTCCTCATGTCTGAGGGTCGTGACCACCATCACCCATGAGCTTCAATCTTTAAGATCTTTTTCCACTTTCCCCTGTCCACGGCGTCATGCAGCGCGCTGTACACTGTACTGTCCAAAGCGGTGCGGATCTGATCGGACCAACGAGTCTGGCTGCGGCCTCTAGATCTGTTGCCTTCAACTTTCCCTGTGATCATAAGTTTTTCCAGGTTATCGCCGTCTTTCCTCGCAATGTGACCAAAATATTCGAGGATCCGCTTCAGACATAGAGTAGACAGTCTGATTTTGATGCCCAGTTGCTTCAATATCGACACGTTAGTCCGGAAGGCTGTCCACACAGTATCTACAGATTTGAAATTAAACCGCTGCAAGTAAGACCACAAGTCTATAAAGCCTAACAAATAGGAGCTCGTTACGACGTTCTCGTCGTAGCTACACGGACGCACAGATTTCTGAGATCCCATAACAATCATATTGTGATTTTTCGTCGGCTTCGACTTTAGAATGTAGGTACTCTGATGAAACTGATTTATATGATCGGAAGATGTTCAAATTACAGTGTGTGGGGAAATTTGATTTGAATAGGTTTTTACATCGCGAAGGGCGGGACGTTTTAGGTTTCGATAAATATTACGTGGAAATTCGAAGATTACGTGACTGAAATTCATAGCGTTCTTTGATTGTAAGAAATCGAATCTAATTAGATATCAGTGATAACATATATTTTTTGTGGTTTATTTCAATATCATCATATAGTCTACATAAATAATTATAATTAGGTACTAATTTATGTCCAAAAGCATGTATTTAAGGCACTATGACTGTCAAATTAAGAGGTCGTATATACTGGCGAAATCAAGAACAATAATATTCAAAATCGAAACATCTAGACATCTATGCCTGACGGAATCGATGTCAATGAATAAAATGTACCTACATATTAGTGAAGGCACAGTATTCCAAACCGTATTTCGTATATCTAAGACATAATTGTCGATTTAATATTTTACAACGAATTTGATATTTTTTATATGAAAGAGTACGTATAATAAAGACCTAAGAAAGATCTATTCAATACAAACCTTTTGATCCTATATCCGTAACAAAAGCCAATAATACGCTACGGCTTGTACCCATACACAACAAATGCTACAAACCGCTTCCCGCAATTGATAGCTATGTACATTGTATATACAATGCGCTCCGTCCTCGTGTACAGAGGGATAAACATGAAAATATTCCACTGCATTTTCTCCCACTGTGACGATTGTTTGTGTACTTTGCTTTCGATAGAAAATGTAAAGATGTAAGATAGTTTAGATAAATAGACAATTTGATAATGTTTTTTTTTTCCTACCTACCTAGAATAGGTAGGAATAGGTAGGTAGTGACCTCGAGGGGTTATACTAGATTCGCCAATAGACTCTAACCTGTTGACGTTGCTTATACTAGCCTTAACAAGAGCAGTGTTTTGCAGAATCTACCACCGGATAGGAAACGCGACCCACTGAGAAGATCCGGCGAGAAATTCAGCGGGCTTTGTCTATGGGTTAATTTACTCGTCGATCCCTTCGTCGCAAGCGACGGGTTCGGCGAGGACGGTGACCGGGCGCAATTACTGTAATTGCGACATAGATCCCAAGTCTCAAGGTGGGTGTCGGCATTCACGTTGTGATTTCAACGGGTTCCAGGCTATTTAACCCCAGATGAGCCGTGAGCTCGTTCACTTGTCTACGCAAAAAAATAAAAATATTAAAACAATACCGATTCACAATTAAGTAGGAAATTTGCTCTCCTGATTTTTTTATGAATGTGTGATTGATTACTGGTGGGATTACTGGATTCCAGTTTCACCAGGACAGATGGGCGAGCAAAGACTCAGCCAGGAGGGGTGAGATTCGCTAGCAGCTGCCCGAGCGCCTCCGAAAAAGACCTAACAACTCAAGAGCAACTGCTTCGCGAATAAATCTACAACTGGATCGGAATCGCAACCCGCTGAGAAGATCTGCCGAGAAACTCAGCGGCCTGATGTATGGGTTAGGTTACACGTCGAACTACATATTTGCCGAGTGCGACGAGTACGGCTACCAGGATCCCTAAGCCTGCTCCTAGTGTTAGAGCTGAAGGCGTCTAATGCAATAGTTATTGGATCTGATGGATCCGTAAGAATGTGTCTAGGGCGACGACGGTGACTTGCTCGTGCGTGATCAGGACGTATCTAAACTGTGAAATATATTCGAATACATGCTTACTGTGTGTATTTGTTTATGATGTTATTATTATTATATTATATTATACAATCATACTATAAAATCATACTATTCTATCAACATTTTCTATACCTGCATATTTTAATATACTTACTGTTCTCATGTTAAGAGACAAATATTTTAATGTTACTCTTTTCTAAAGGCGATCTGAAATCCATCTAGTTGAAGCCCCAATTTCCCATTACTTTATACAATCATTGCTAAAAGCCAAAAAAAAATTTTTTTTTTTAAGTTATAACTTTTTTAGCATCTTTGTGTTTCGAAAGTAACTGAAACGAAAAAGCGACAGTAAAAAGAGACAGAAACATAAATTCACAAGATTTAACTTGGGGGTAAATGAGATAGGAAGCTTATAATCGTATCGAAACACAGTGGTTCTTATAACCGTGGTTCTCTTTGTGCTCTGCTACCGTACCTAATGAATGAATCTATGTAATATATACGAATAAAATGTAAAATAATTATCAAATTTTGTATCACTAAGATCAATCATTACTGAAACCTTCAATTATTCTCTTCCCGAAATTTTACATTTGTCTCATTATCTTGAAATCAACATTTTTGAAGGTTTCACCTATAACCACGTGTGAATTGCACACATGTTTTTTTTATTATTTATTTATTTATTAATAAAGCACATTTCATTATAATCCTATCTTGCTTGTCGTGAGACAAATAAACGAATTCTATGATATATCGCTATTTGATTAACCTAAACAAAACAAGGATGCAACTGTCATAAAGTTTTACAACAAATGGCACAAGCCGCTAGCCGCATTAGCCAATATGTAGGTAGATAGAGTTGCGGTCTCGTGTAGAGTAGAGTAAACACGAGAATGTTTCGTAGCGACCGTCCGATACGCGACGCTATATTGTACACTGCGAATGACTAACAATAAAGGATGTGGCATTTATTGATAATTGATATTAATAATTAATAACTTTTCAAACAAGAAGTTGGTGTCTCATTCGAAAAAATCACGTCGGGGTCACCAGTTTGGGGGTTTAACGAAGGAGGGCAGATCTTCCACCGAGCGGGTGATATTGCTCGATAGACCGACGGTCCGAATGTTGTTGTTCGGAACTTGTATAATGATATATGCAAGCTTGTCTTGAAAATGTCGTAAGCGAGATTCAGGCATGATATGATATGATGACTACCCGCCACAAAAAAACGTATTACTTCGGCCTTACAAAGCACCCCTACAGCTTATCTGAAGTTGCACCCACCCTTTTCGAGTAATTTTAAGTACATACTTCCCATTTGAACGGCTGTCTGGTGTAGTGGTAAGTGACATGGTCACTACACAAGGGGGTCGCGGGTTCGAATCCCGCAAAGGGAAGATATTTGTATGATAAATATAAATGTTTTTTCCAGGGTTATGGATGTATATTCAATATATTTATGTGTATAATAAAAATCTTACATTTATTTGCGTTATCTGTAACACAAGTTCTTTACGAACTTATCACGGGACCAGTTAACGTGGCGTAATTGTTATTTAAAAAAAAAAAAAATTGTTTATAAAATAATTTCATAAATAATTTTAAGGTTAATCTGATGTATTATAATTACTGAATATGACATTAAAAAATTCTGATACTTACTGAGCTGATTCGTGTTAAAAAAGAAAAAAAAACGCTTGAAAAAGGAAACCATACTTAATTTTTTTATCATGTTTTTTTTTAAGATGATCCATACTGTTTGCAGAAGATCAAATCGTAAAACATTATAACGCCCAATTTACCACATCCAACTCACCACATCGGCTGACTCCGGGGTCGCTTGTGAGAAATGGAATCGATAGAATGCTCAGAATGCTGGAAATGAAAGCGGTCGGTAATATTGGCTAAATTAACCGCTTCTGGGTACTTCGGATGTGTTCGATAGTGGAGCTCCGCATCGGCTTTGTACTTTATCACCCCTAAACTGACCACCACTAACAGTCTGACTCGGTGGTGCAGTAGTTAACGGTCCTGACTATTGCGCTGAGGGTCGTGGCTTCGATTCCCACATCGGGTAAACTTTGTGTGATGATATACAAAAAAAACTTTTCAGTAATCATGAACAATATTTTTCATCGATTCATTTGTCAATGTCATCGAACTTTTTGCTTTTTTTTTACAACTACATATGGCACATGCAGTGTGCTTAGTGCGAGTCTTTTAACGTTCTCGATAACGTAAAAGTTAACTCAAATTTGTTTGTAGTTTGAACAGCTCCTCTAGCGGCAAACGTGTATTATTGATTTGATACTATTCAAATCAAGCCCTGATTTAGTTGAAAATGTTCGGTTTTGTTGGTAAACATTTTCTGTTACACAATAAAATAACAAAGACACCTACAACGTAAATGCACCACCCACCTTGAGATATAAGTTCTAAGGTCTCAAGTATAGTTACAACGGCTGCCCCACCCTTCAAGCCGAAACGCATTACTGCTTCACGGCAGAAATAGGCAGGGTGGTGGTACCCACCCGCGTGGACTCACAAGAGGTCCTACCACCAGAAAATTAATTCATGTTGTTCATTCAACCTTAAATCATGTTATGTGTATGCTGGAATACTCGTATAAAAAATACAGGTACTGCCGTCTATTAAGATGTAAAATACTGTGCTGTACAAAAGGTTATTAAATTTCGAAATATTTTTCGTAGACAGCTCCAGCGGAAGTAATTTATCGAACAGGTTAATTTAAAATTAATATTAATTTCAAAAAAAATATGACCAAGCTAGTATTTTTAAGACTCTTATTGCCTTTATTTAACTTTGCCCGTGCGATCGGCGCGGCATATCCTCTTTTTCCATTACCATCAATATTGTGCTGCATAGGGATTTGGCGTAAGTTTTACGACGGGCCGCCTGCCTGACGTCAAGCCCCCCTTGGGAATAGCAATTAATATAAAACTATGCTAATTAATCAGACAATTTATGACACTACCATTCAAGACAAATTTAGTCTCATTCTCTTTAGGCTTGCGAATATCATGGAAATGTTATGGCCAATGCAACGACAATACCAGAGCAATTTACCATAATTAAAAAGGCAACAGCCCTAGGGGTACTTTGCTCGTCCGAGCGTAACTGGAATAGCCCCTTAGACTACTAGAGACAGGGAAAAAAAAGATGTGTGGTGTCTTGGGACACGGGGACACGTGGGAACGAAGTTCATTATTATAAAAATACTAGCCGTACTCGCCCGCTTCGCTGGGCATTTAAAATTAACATTATTATTTATTGTCATTATTATTAGGGAGTCCAACACTCATATAAATATTAGCCTATCCATTAAGTACATGTATTTTCTACAGGGATACCAAGTTTCAAGTCAATCGGGTGCATGGTTCAGTAGTTATAACGGAACATCCGTAAAAACCACTGTAGATTTATATATTAGTATAGATTAATTTTAAGTTCTATTCGAGGTATAAAGAAAATAATTATTCGGGTATACATTTCTTATTATGATTTTTGGATTGATAAAAAAAAACTACTTTACAAAGTTATCAACTTTATATTATTCACAATGATTTATAAAAAATATATAATAATACTATACAAAGAAACAGCTATTTATATGAATAATAATAATAACCGTCATCACGTAGACTATACATTACACACTGTATAGCCATTATACTAAGACATATACATAAATAATAAAAATCTTACGTTATGGACGTTTTTTCCCGGTTAGGGTACCCCTTCGCATCGTCCCATAAGGGACTTCGTTCCAAAAACTCATAATGGACTTTATTGTTAAATCTCTATTTTAGATAATAATTAACTGACCCGGCAAACATTGTTTTGCCATATATAAGATTTCTAGGGAATTTCTAGTGTAGAAAAAAAAACTAACTTATTGTAAGTGTGTAAGGATGTGGTAAATGATTGAAAGTGGTATGTAGTGCTGTGAACGATGAGGGAATATATAATAAAAATAACAAAACCTCATTCAACCACATAATACCTCATTACAACAAAAAAAAAATGTCCCAATAAAAAAAAATATGTTAGGGGTGGACAACCCTAATCACTTAGGGGTATGAAAAATAGATAGTAGCCGATTCTCAGGCTTACTGAATATGCATAAAAATTTCATGAGAATCGGTCAAGCGGTTTCGGAGGAGTATGGGAACGAACATTGTGACACGAGAATTTTATATATTAGATGAATAGAATTAGTTGCTATTGATTTTATGTATTAATCGTGTCACGCATCACGCATCACGCAACACATTTTTATTTTATCATGATGTCGACATATAAAACAACGTACCAGACAACGTTTTACGGTATATTGTTTTCATAGAAAAAACACTAAAGTAAATAACAATAGGCCGATTTTATAGAGGTACGATAGCGGTGCCTGGAAACCATTTTACTTTATTTCTTTTTAGCAAACAGCTTTACGCAGAAAAAAATACCGTTTACTAGCGACCGTTTAATATTATAATATCGTGTTCGTTATTAAATTTTTAAACAATGCTTTAGCTTCTTATTAGAAAGATTTGTTAAGTATTTAATCTTTGCTACGGCTATTTATTTAATCTTTGTTTTCCAAAAACGTACACATAATATCCATCTAAGTAAACATGTTTACTTATCGAATTATATAAAATAATCGAAGAACTGGTAGTTTGAAGACTTTGAAGACCTTAAAAGAAACTTTATCACTTAGCTACTGGTAGATCAACCAAACACTATTACCTACACGTGTAACACTATCACATATAAGATTAATTTAAAAGAAATGTATTATGAATTTTAATTAGTTTATAGAATCGGAACCATGGATATAACCGTGTGATTATTTCTCTTGAGTTTGCTTATTGGTCCGATTGTACACTTATGTTCTATTATGTTCTATATATTCGTAAATTTAACTACTGAAATGCGGCTTAGTACAATTGTTATTTAGATAATTACATTACGATCGACGTCATTTTCTGGAGTTCTGACCTATAAAATAGATAGGTCTACATATAAAACGCACAATGTACTCGTACCAAACGACGCAGCTATCTCGATGTAAACACGTTTTCATGAACAATAGTATTACGAAGATAATACTATTGTTCATGAAAACGTGTTTATTCTGTCTTTATGTTGTATGTTCCTAGCACGAGTCTAAGAGATAGCCCAGTCAGGGTCCTCGTCGAGTGAATTAACCCATAGACACACACAGCCGACTGAGCTTCTCGCCGGATCTTCTCAGTGGGTCGCGTTTCCGATCCGGTGGTAGATTCTGCGAAGCACGCCTCTTGCTTGGGTTCGTGTTAGCAACATCGTCAGGTTGGAGCCCCGTGAGCTCACCTACTAGACCGACGACGCTGACATGGTCTCTCTAGACCATCAGCCATCATAGGTAGGAAAAAAAAGTTAAAGTAATATTCTATTCTAGTGAAATTCGATTTTAATTATTGTATTTTGTAAGTCTTCTCCTGGTCTTACATCATAAGGGGCAGGCGCAAGATGTTCTACCAGGAGATGACGTGTTTAAGGCGATGTCGACTGTTTACCATTCGGTCCGCAGGATCGGCTATGTAGTTACCGGCGGCCACGATGAGAGGGTTCTCGTGTCGTGCCGCTTTATCGAATAACTCATTTAAGATATAACTCATTTAAATTTTATAAAGACAATGCAAGCGTGTAATAAATCCAAATGAATAGAAATATTAATCGATCGCTGCACCATTTCGGGTTTGCTAAAGTCTGAATGGTCACTGGAAAAGTAGAAGGAAAACGTCCTAGAGGCCGGAGCCCCAAACGTTGGTCCGACCAGATCTCCGAGCAAACCAGCGGACCACTTAGCGCTGCACTACACCAGGCAACTGACCGGAACCGATGGAGGCTGACAGTCGACAAGCTAAAACGGAGTCACGATCCTCAGCAATTAGGGAGCGATGGAGAAGAAGAAAAGCTAATCGAAGCTACTGAAATTGAGGACGAGCTTTAGCAAAATAACGCAAGTCTGGATAAATAAGTTCAATCTTCCTTTGTAAAAGTTCAATTTCATTTAACAACGCGATCCATCATAGCGCGCACAAACAGTATTCCAATCGATGATCATTCATATGGTAAGCAATTCTGATAGGTAAACGTTTTTTTATGGGAAATTTCCATGCGAATTCATTTAAAGAAAAGTAAATATTGGATGTTTTGTATTTTTTATGAATGTGTTTTTTTTTAAAAACAATGATTTTGCATTGTGCTGAATAAACATAGTCTTTATTAGCCTGCGTGGCACAACTTGTTTTTAGATAGATATAAATCATTTATTTGTAATTCTTATTAAAGACTTTTTTTATTGCTTATAAGGATGAACGAGCTCACGGCCTACCTGATATTAATGACTGCTTTACGGCAAAAATAGTCAGAATAGCGGTACAAGCATATATATGTGCGGGCTTACTTACAACAGTTTAGCAATTACAGTATACAGCGTATCAGTTAATCCCTTATTTTTTAGGAATAAAAGGATTACTGGTGGCCCGGAAGCCTTTCCAGTTTCACCAGGACAGGTGGGCGAGCAAAGGCTCAGTCAGAAGGGGTGGGAACAGCTGCCTGAGCACCTCCGAAGGAGACCTAACAACTCAAGAGCAAATTCTTCGCGAATGAATCTACTACCGGATCGGAATCGCGACCCGCTGAAAAGATCCGGCGAGAAACTCAGCGGGGCTGATGCATGGGTTAGATTACATCTTATTTTCAGGTATATGACGTCCCCAAGAAGAAGATGAGTGATACTATCTCACAGCCATACTCATAAAGTAGCTAGATTATTTTTTAGTTCCGTTTAAATTATTACTTTTGAATACGGGTAAGATTCGTTTTACACTTGAACATAACTTTGTTATTAAAGTGTTTATGTATGCACCATTATCAAACTTTATTATTCAAGAACTTGAGAAAAAGGTACACAATAGGTAGCACCGGTCACTAATGCATTCGGTCTTTAAAAACTCATTAGAATGCAAGAGAAAATGTCAAAGGCGCATCTAAGAACTTGGAGAAAACAAGATGAAAGCACTCATAACTACAGTTATTGCTACCGAACTGGAATCGTTATATTAACAATAAACACAGACTGGCTATAATTTGTATTATAATAAAAAAAAACAATGACGTCACATTATGAATTTTGAACCTGTAATTCTCATGTTATGAACGTTCATTGTGTTTTAAATCGGTGCTTTTAGGCATTCCAAGCACCGGTCACCGTTCTCGTTGAACCTATTAAGTGCGACGAAAGCTTCGTTGTGAAAATTAACCCATTGGCACAGCCCACTGAGTTTCTCACCGGATTTTCTCAGTAAGTCGAGTTTCCGAGCCGTTGGTAGTTTCAGCTTCACCCTTGCTAGGGCTATAAGCAAAATCACCAGGCTAAGCCCCGTGAGCTCGTCTATACATGCAGTGAAACAGTAAAACTATTCCAGATTACAGGCAAAAAAAGTATTTTCAAATTTTCGCGCTGATCGTTAATAAGGAAGAAATTCCCCACATTTTAAAACTTTTGAGGAGCATCCGAGTTCTAATCGGCTTAGGCGCCAGGTCTACTCTTAACTGATTATACCGTGAAGCAATCGTAGGACTTTTTTGATTTGTTTTTTTATTTATTGCTAAAATTGATAAACGAAGTCCGCTCCTATTATTCCAAGCGGCTTCAAGAGTAATTAGAGTGAGACACACAGCACAGTGTACAGTGAAAATGTCGCCAGCCCCGATGAAAAATTAGTTGAGTTCTAAATTTGATTGTCCCATCATTTAAATTAGAAAGTAGGTACCTACGACGCCTTTGTGACAGAATAGATAGGATTGTAATGTGTAGCCGTACGGGCTCACTTTTTTTCCTACCTAAGCAGATAGCCTTGAGAGGCTAAGTCAGCGTAACCCTAACGGGTAGATGAGCTCCATAGATGAGACCTCAAACCAGGAGGCGTTGCGAACACTGACCCCTTTTTTTAACTCTGGGCAATCCGTTTACTTATACCCGGTCGAGAGGGGTAGCAGACCAGGTTATGTCGGACCTCGGCGCCTCCAGAGAAGAAGAGGGAGAAGAGGAATTCTTCCAATTCTTACCGGGAGACTACGCCTTGAGAAAGGCGCGCGAGGCGCTGCGCGGCGTCAACCACCCAGGACCCGTCCCGCAATACCGACCCCAGCGAGCTCCACCACTCCGACTCCACGAAACCTACGGTGTCGCACAGTGCGCGCCGAAGGCTCGCCGTCGCCGGTACCCGTCCTGACAATAGGACGGGATCCCATCCCGCAGGACGTCATCTCGGGAGAAACACCGTGAGCGGCGCACAGGAGCCACCTTGCGCTGCCTCACCACGGAACCGACAGCAGAGCACCGGGTGCTAACACTGACCCTAGCAAGAGCAGTGCTTCGCAGAATCTACCACCGTATCCGAAACGCGACCCACTGAGAAGACCCGGCGAGAAACTCAGTGAACTGTGTCTATATGTTAGTTTACCCGCCGAACGGGCTCACAATTTGAAAATAAAGGTTTTAAGTTAGGTAATACCTAATTATATGTTAAAATAGAATATGAAATTTCGTTATTAATAGTCAGTGAGTAATTACCCAGCGGTTTACGAGTGCGGAAGCTTCAATATCGATGGTCCGCGGTTGAAGTTAGTTCCAGATAGCTGATCACCTCAGTGGCCAGTCTGCGGTCCGTCAATGCAGATCACCAGAGTTTAGGAAATGGGTGAATCATGAATGCGAACATTTTACCTTCAGGCTGATGCAAACCGAGCTGGCGGTTTATTCCGTTTTGAAACCGAACTATTTCGTACCCAACAGGAAACGCTCGTAGCACCTGTTTGTTAGGCATCGTTGATGTTGATGCCTTCAACTCTAACACTAGGAGCAGGCTTAGGGACCCCGGTAACTGTACTCGGCAAAGAGTTGGACGCTAACCTAACCCATGCATCATCCCGCTGAGTTTCTCGCCGGATCTTCTCAGCGGGTCGCGATTCCTTTCCGGTAGTAGATTCATTCGCGAAGCAGCTGCTCTTGAGTTGTTAGGTTTCCTTCGAAGGCGCTCGGGCAGCTGTTAGCAAAGCCCACCCCTCCTGGCTGAGCCTTTACTCGCCCACCTGTCCTGGTGAAACTGGAAAGGCCTCCGGGCCACTAGTGATGCTTCAATCATAAAAAAAACGACATCAACCACGAAAAGGCCGCTGCCTTTATTGGGACATGAGTTCTAAGTCTCAGTCTTTACAATACAACTACTGCCCCACTCACCCGTGCGGACTTTTAAGACGCCCTGCCACAAGTAATTACGTAAATTAAAAGTTTTGAGGGTTTGATTTTTATCATACGATGTCATTCCTGCACCTTCCTTCAGTCATAAATACGTTCGTAGTCTTAATAAAATTATTATAAAGGGATAACATTAATGTACCAAAAAATACTTGTATAATAACCGGCAAACTTCTTGAGCATTTGTTGACGTAGTGGGGGTAAGTTTGCGCATGGTACACTCACGTGCAAAAACATTACTTACTCTGCGTCATAATGCTATTAAATTATTAAAATCAACATGTTTTTTGTGTACAACATGTATTTATTTATATATTTATTAGAACATCAACAAAACATATAGGTTAATAATTGTAATAATTTAATCTTGGGGTAAAATAGATATTCCTTCTCTTAAGTCAAAACTAGAGCTGTTGCCAGGTCTTGGTTCAGTTGAAGCGAAGCTGGTATTTGTAATTTTTTTTTCGTTATCATAATCTTGACCATCATCATCATCACTGTTTTCATCACCCGAGTCGCTATCATCGTGATGAGTCGATATAGGGCTCATCGGCGTAGTTTACAACTCGGTCGATTCGGTCTTCTTTTCTGTCTAGACTTAATTAATTCTTTTTTGAAGATATTCGATTCGTAGTAATCGAATGTTACTTTTTTCATTTACCAGCTTCCGATTATTTTCTGTTCTTTTTTTCCATCTGAAGCCTAGCTCTTTCATAATTCGTCGTAAGCTTCATTCCGAGCCATTAAAATTTATATCTTCTTTAAATTTTTCGAAACCTTTCTACGGTACGGAGTTTCGCTGCTTGTTATGTAGTTATTATGATTACAACTTTCTATTACAGATTGAACGAAACTATCCATTCCGGTAACTTTCTTCTTCCCTGATCTTTTCTTACCCGGATTCCGAACCACGGCGAGCAAGCCAGAGCCTTTAGCTTCGTTAATAATGCACCTAACAGTACTCACTGATGTTTTTGTTGCTTCCGAAGTCTGTTTTAATTTTTCCATATCATTCTTCCCCTGTTTTATAATGAAGCAATATACGTCGTACACAAATTTTCTACCCTTTCTTTTAAGTACTACACCAGTTTGTCACGGCATAGTGTATGTTTTATAAAAAATCAACAAACACTCAACAAATAGCAATGGCAACAAAGTCCACAAGCAATTATAACAAATAACTTAACGATTAATAACGATAGACTTTCCACTGTACGCAAGCGTACTTTTGGGAGCAAGCGGAATGAGGGCGGGGTGCGGGACGCAAGGTTCGACTGATCTACCAATAACGCGCTCGATACGATTTCCCCTGCCGTCGCGCCTCACCCTCACCACCAAAGTGATCTAAAATTCGGTTCTGCGCAGTCAAGGTCATTTGCTCAAGAAGTTTGCCGATTACTATAAAATAAGATGAAATCGAAAGTAAAAAAATCTAACCTGTTTTATGCTAAAATAAATACAATGCTTAAATGAATATCAATCGTATTCATAATCTCTTTAACATAATAATATAATAAATACTCAATACTTACGAAAAAGAAATTACTTTAAACGTCTCTGGAATTTTGATGACTGATGAACATAGTTAACTTAATCTCCATAAACTTAATAAAACCAATAGTAAAACTGACCAATGACATATGATGTGAATGATAACTATTGACGTTTGATTTTTTGGCGGGAACGCGAGAAACGATCTCATGTAAAATATTTTATTCATTTTGTTCTTTCAGACTTAACGTAATAACGGCATAACTATATTGGTGGTAGGACCTCTTGTGAGTCCGCACGAGTAGGTACCATAGCCCTACTTTTCTGCCGTGAAGCAGTAATGCGTTTCGGTTTGAGGGGTGGGGCAGCCGATGTAACTATACTGAGACCTTAGATCTTATATCTCAAGGTGGGTGGTGCATTTACGTTGTAGATATCTATGAGCTCCAGTAACCACTTAACACCAGGTGGGTTGTGAGCTCGTCCACCCATCTAAGCAATAAAAAAACCCTTTAACATAGCCATTACATATGCTAACCGCTTATTAACCGTAATCGTAATCTGTTAAAGTACGCAAGTAGGGGAAACTGAAATCAAAAAAATCTAAACGTGGCTTCTCAGTTTCAACCAAAAACTTTATTTTATTAAGTGCATAATTTTACCATCAATTTACTGAGACATGAGCATTTCATCTCATCCAACATTGACTTGGTATGCTTTTATAGATTATACACTTAATATTTGAGTACGCTTGTGTCTCACCTCGTTTCATTCCATTTCATTTTATTCAATTTCATTCCATAGTTTCTCATCAATAAATTTAATTTCAATCGTTCCATTTCACTTTTGTTACAAAAAAGTCTCGATCCATGTGCTACGTTCCCTTTGCTTACCCATTTAGATGAATCAAGCTTTTTTTTTAATGTATTTTAATGACATTAATTATTATTATCGTTATGTCTTCAATAAATACTCATTGCCTCTGAACTGTTTGTTTTATAAAATTGGTCTGGTGATAAGAGTTAAAACAAACATATGTGTATTATCTATGAAACAAACAGCCACCAAGGTCAAAATATCAAATAAATTAAATTTGTCTGTAGATGGAAATATTTTATGTATCAGTGTAGTGAAACAAATAAAACGCGTGAAACGTTTTGCGATATTTATTTCGAGATGTCTTTAAAAAAAATACTACTGGGGTAAGTAAAGCAAAACATATATAAAAACTAATTAGAATGCGTTAAATATAATTACAGGTAATTATAAAAGTAAAAATTTAAATGTTCATACCTTCCTTTATCTGTCCGTCGCGCTTGATTTTTATGTTATTGCACTAAATAATTAACAATACAATTAATAGGATGAATTTAATATTTCGTCATATCACAACTCTATTTAAAAATATTTAGAAGGAACAAATTTCAAATATAATTTGTACATGAAATTGGCTGCTCTCATTTATATATTTATCAAGTCAATATAAAATTTCAGCACTGTATTCCTAAGAAACAGATACATAGGATTATCTTCAGTTTCAACAATAACTGACAAAAAATACAGATTTGATGAGAGTGAAGGTTTTTTATTTAGAACCAAAGGAAAGATTCTTACAGCAGCTGTCTTCAGTTCTGTGCTTATTGGAGCTGCTGTTAATGGTAATAATTACATTTACTAGTAATTTTTTTTTTTTTTTTATTGCCTTTGTAGGCAGACTAGCATTCAGGCCACCTGATGGTGAGTGGTTACCGTCGCCCATGGACTTCAGCAATGCCAAGGGCAGAGCTAAGCTACTGCCTACAGCTTAATACTCTCCACAAGCCTCGTTTGAAGAAGGACATGTCATAGCGCTGGGGAAACACTGTGGAGGGGAGCTCATTCCATAGCCGGATGGTACGTGGCAAAAAAGATCTCTGGAAACGCACTGTGGATGACCGCAGTGGCTCCAGGTAGTATGGATGAACTCTACTCCGGTGGCGGGCGGTGCGATGGTAAAAACGAGACGTTGGTATCATCTCAAACAATTCCTAAGAGCACTCCCCATGGAACATGCGGTACAAAATACAGAGGGAACCGAAGTCCCTCCGCAGACCCAGAGGCTCCAAACGATCCGTGAGAATGGGATTATCGACAATCCGAACGGCTCTCTTCTGTATGGAGTCAAATGGAAGAAGCTGGTATTTGGGAGCCCCGGCCCAGACATGGGAGCAGTACTCCACGCGAGGCCGGACTTGTGCTTTATAGAGCAAAAGTCTTTGTCCAGGTGTGAAGTACCGCTTGGCTCTGTTGTTCTGAACCAAGTTCAATTCACCCCATTCGGAGACTCGCCCCAGAGAGCTCTCCACTTCAGACACAAGTTTTGATCGTCTCTCTTGCACCATGCTCTAAAAGAGACTCTGATGGCCGATATATCGCGCATCCCCCGTGCTGTCATCCGCATAGCAATGCATGCCATCAATAGACAGCATGTCATTGATATACAGGATGAAAAGCGTGGGGGAGAGCACCGAACCTTGTGGAACGCCAGCGTTAATGGTCATGGTATCAGAGCAGTAACCGTCTACAACGACCGTGATGCTCCGCCCATCCAAGAAGCTAGCGATCCACTTGCAGAGACCCTCGGGGATTCCGTAAGATGGTAACTTCGATAGAAGTGCCCTATGCCAGACCCTGTCGAAGGCCTTCGCGATATCAAGGCTCACAGCAAGAGCCTCGCCCTTGCTCTCCAAGGCTTCAGCCCACCTGTGAGTAAGGTATACAAGAAGATCGCCAGCTGAGCGACCGTGACGGAAACCGTACTGTCGGTCACTGATCAGCTGGCGATCAATACAGGCTTATATGGACTTATGAAAACTAAAAATCCCCTCTTTTAGTTATAAATTGTGTAATAAGTGTATAATATCCAATAAATACTAAATTATGTCACAAACATTGTATAGTAAGTAATTTTCTGACCGAAAAGCTTACTTATGTCTGATATAGTTTTATCCTCAATAACAATATTATCCTCCTTTATTTGTCTCTGAGAGACAGGTGTCTATGCTAATAAAAAATGTTTCTTATTTCAGAACAGATAAAAGATAAAAATGTCAAATCACAATCTAATGATGTTGTTATTGAAGCTGGAGAGAAATTACCTGATCTTCCAACATATACAGCAGAAGAAGTCAGCAAACACGGAGACAAGTCAGTACTTCATTTACTTATTAGACTGAACATTGTAGAATCCAAATGTTTCTATATTATTAGCTTATTTACATCCCAGCACACATCCCAGTATAATAAGTTACCACACCGGGAAATTGGGGGTTGATTGCTTCCCGCTTCCGTAGGTTTAACCCGCGATTCCCTACAAGTGACCCCTGGGTAGTGCAAAACGGGAGCCGAATACGTAATCGGTGGTAGGACTTGTCCGACTGGCTGGCGACCACCCTCCAACTAGAGTCCGCCGCCAAATAGCCTAGCTGTGTTCCGGCGTGTGGGTTGGAGAGCCAGTTTTATTCCTTCCCTTTCTTCTTCCTTGTTGGGGGTGAATCTTGGCGATACCTAGAAGATGCAGAGCAGACGTGCGTGTGAGCTCGCGGGACTTGATTGTTTGACGGGGGTATAGGGAGACCCAGTGAAACGGTGTTCGCCGGTCAGTTGGGGACCTGAACCCGGGTGTCACTACTAAACTCCGCACCGGGAAGCTGTCCCGCCAACCCGTGTAAAATCCTGTCGTGCGGTCATCGTGCCGGAGTCGGAGACCGGAGTGGACCCCGACGATCGCACGCAGGGTGGACTGGGGGCCTTTTCATGCCCTGCGTCAGTCGCTCACGCAACCCGTGGTCGAGCACGTACTGTGCTCCGCGCTTTATTCAGGTATTGTCACGATTTCGCCTCGAACATCCTACCCCACCCAATCCAACTCTCCAAATTTTTTTTTTTTTTTTTATGAAAGTTCGAAAATGTTGAATGGTTTTGTCGGCGATTCCCCATTCCACATTTAATGTGGATTTCAGCAATGTAAGGGGTCTACATAGTAACCTCGACGCCGTACACCACTATCTTGAGACGGCGCAGCCAGCCCTCCTTTTTCTGACGGAGACGCAGATATCTGTTCCGGATGATACTTCGTACCTTGAATACCCCGGCTACGTATTGGAGCACAGCTTCCTGCGTAAAGCCGGGGTGTGTGTATTCGTCCGGGCTGATGTCTGTTGTCGCCGTCTACAAAGCCTAGAGCAACGGGACCTGTCCCTCTTGTGGCTGCGCGTAGATCACGGCGGTTGTACCCGAGTCTACCCGTGCCTGGACAGGTCCCACAGCAGTGATGCAGGTTCAGCTCTGATAGAGCATGTGCAAGAGGGGACTAACCGCGTGCTTGAGCAGTACCCATCTGCGGAGGTGGTGGTTCTTGGAGACTTTAACGCTCACCACCAAGAGTGGTTGGGGTCCAGAACCACTGACCTCCCGGGTCGGGCTGCCTACGATTTCGCCTTGGCCTACGGCCTCTCCCAGCAAGTGACACAGCCCACCCGTGTCCCAGATATTGAGGGGCACGAGCCTTCTCTGTTGGACCTTCTGCTGACCACCGATCCAGCCGGATACAGTGTGGTGGTCGACGCTCCACTTGGATCGTCTGATCACTGCCTTATCCGTGCTGCCACACCACTCTCTCGTCCTAGTCGTCGAACGACGACCAGGTATCGAAGAGTTTGGCAGTATTTGTCAGCAGATTGGGATGGATTGCGTGAGTTTTACGCATCCTACCCATGGGGGCGGTTCTGCTTTTCCTCTGCTGATCCTGACGTCTGTGCGGACCGTCTTAAAGACGTGGTGCTCCAGGGGATGGAATTGTTTATCCCCTCCTCTGAAGTGCCCGTTGGGGGTCGCAGCAGACCCTGGTATAACAATGCCAGCAGGGATGCTGCACACCTCAAGCGGTCCGCATACGTTGCATGGGATGATGCTAAGAGACGTCGGGATCCTAACATCTCAGAGGAAAGGCGGAAATATAATGCCGCTTCCAGGTCCTACAAGAAGGTTATTGCCAGGGCGAAATCGGAGCACGTTGCTAGAATTGGCGAGCGACTGAAGAGCTATCCCTCTGGGAGCCGTGCTTTTAGGTCGCTCGCCAAAGCTGCAGAAGGTAACTTTTGCAGGTCTAGTCTCCCACCACTACGCAAGTCCGATGACAGTCTGGCCCATAGTGCGAAAGAGAAGGCTGACCTTCTGGTCAAATTCTTCGCCTCGAACTCGACTGTGGACGACGGGGGTGCCACACCACCGAACATCCCCCGGTGTGATAGTTCCCTGCCGGAGATCTGCTTTACACAGTGTGCAGTCAGGCGGGAACTCCGACTCCTGGACGTCCATAAGTCGAGTGAGCCAGACGGCATCCCTGCAGTGGTTCTAAAAACGTGTGCCCCTGCGCTAACGCGTTTGTATCGCCTCTCTTATTGCGCTAACAGGATTCCGTCTTCATGGAAGACCGCCCACGTCCACCCTATCCCCAAGAAGGGTGACCGGTCGGACCCATCGAGCTATAGGCCTATCGCGATAACTTCCTTGCTTTCCAAGGTGATGGAGCGAATAATTAATATACAACTCCTGAAGTATTTGGAGGATCGCCAGCTGATCAGTGACCGACAGTACGGTTTCCGTCACGGTCGCTCAGCTGGCGATCTTCTTGTATACCTTACTCACAGGTGGGCTGAAGCCTTGGAGAGCAAGGGCCAGGCTCTTGCTGTGAGCCTTGATATCGCGAAGGCCTTCGACAGGGTCTGGCATAGGGCACTTCTGTCGAAGCTACCATCTTACGGAATCCCCGAGGGTCTCTGCAAGTGGATCGCTAGCTTTTTGGATGGGCGGAGCATCACGGTCGTTGTAGACGGTGACTGTTCTGATACCATGACTATTAACGCTGGCGTTCCACAAGGTTCGGTGCTCTCCCCCAGGCTTTTCATCCTGTATATCAATGACATGCTGTCTATTGATGGCATGCATTGCTATGCGGATGACAGCACGGGGGATACGCGATATATCGGCCATCAGAGTCTCTCTCGGAGCGTGGTGCAAGAGAGACGATCAAAACTTGGGTCTGAAGTGGAGAACTCTCTGGGGCGAGTCTCCAAATGGGGTGAATTGAACTTGGTTCAATTCAACTCGTTAAAGACACAAGTTTGCGCGTTCACTGCGAAGAAGGACCCCTTTGTCATGGCGCCGCAATTCCAAGGAGTATCCCTGCAACCTTCCGAGAGTATTGGGATACTTGGGGTCGACATTTCGAGCGATGTCCAGTTTCGGATTCATTTGGAAGGCAAAGCCAAGTTGGCGTCCAAAATGCTGGGAGTCCTCAACAAAGCGAAGCGGTACTTCACGCTTGGACAAAGGCTTTTGCTTTATAAAGCACAAGTCCGGTCTCGCGTGAAGTACTGCTCCCATCTTTGGGCCGGGGCTCCCAAATACCAGCTTCTTCCATTTGACTCCATACAGAGGAGGGCCGTTCGGATTGTCCATAATCCCATTCTCACGGATCGTTTGGAACCTCTGGGTCTGCGGAGGGACTTCGGTTCCCTCTGTATTTTGTACCGTATGTTCCATGGGGAGTGCTCTGAGGAATTGTTCGAGATGATACCGGCATCTCGTTTTTACCATCGCACCGCCTGCCACCGGAGTAGAGTTCATCCATACTACCTGGAACCACTGCGGTCATCCACAGTGCGTTTCCAGAGGTCTTTTTTGCCACGTACCATCCGGCTATGGAATGAGCTCCCCTCCACGGTGTTTCCCGAGCGCTATGACATTTCCTTCTTCAAACGAGGCTC
Organism: Bombyx mori; assembly: GCF_030269925.1. Taxonomy (NCBI): domain Eukaryota; kingdom Metazoa; phylum Arthropoda; class Insecta; order Lepidoptera; family Bombycidae; genus Bombyx; species Bombyx mori. Next base: position 16,912,676 of record NC_085111.1, read on the forward strand.
GTGGAGAGTATTAAGCGGTAGGCAGCGGCTTGGCTCTGCCCCTGGCATTGCTGAAGTCCATGGGCGACGGTAACCACTCACCATCAGGTGGGCCGTATGCCCGTCTGCCTACAAGGGCATCACCGTCAGGGACACCATCTACCTAGCATGTGTCGAAAGTAGGTCTAGAGTGTATTGTAATTCATATGCCAACAAATTAAAAGTATGACTGCTTTGTGGCAGATACAAGTAAGATGGTGTTACGTACCTATGCAGACTAAACCAATAAAAAGCTAGCTTTCAATCTTGATGAGGATTGAGGAAAGTGTATGACTTATTTAGTTTGTTATCCTGGCTATGGTACTATAAGTCTGGGCTAGATTCCCTTTCTGAGTCAATATGTTTGTTGCAAATACATATTATATTTAGGGATCGAAGGTCTCATCTCATTAAGGCAGTTAGATCTGAGACATTTTTTGATAAGAAATAACCCTTGCTTACAGAAATAGTTTTTGGGTGACATACAAACATGGTGTTTATGATGTAACAAAATTCCTTCCGTCCCATCCTGGAGGGGAACAGATCATGAACGCAGGGGGACTCAGTATAGAGCCATTTTGGAATGTGTATGGGATGCATAAAACTCCAGAGATTTATAAGTTACTTGAATCGTACAGGATTGGTATGTTGAATTTTTTTCTTTTTAATACAATAATAGTAAATTAATTAGGAATAGAAAAAAAAACATAAAGCATCCGAAATAAATTATCCTGCCAAAATAGGTTTTAGTTTTATTGGTTTATTAAAATATCTAAATAATATATTTTTCAAATTCAATTTATCAATATTTTTTTTAATTGTTGCTCTCAGTGTTTAGTTGTGAAAATAAATAATATTACAATTTTGTTCTCAAATCATATTTATACACTTTTATAATTCTTAATTTTTTTTTTTTTTGTATTTGAAAAGTCTCATTTATGAATGGGCTAGAATATGAATTGAATAAACATTCATTTTGGTTTTACCGCAGTCAATTATAGTTTATCTGTTTCGTTTATTCTTAGAGCTATTAGGTATTGCCAATTTCAGAATAACTGTCTTAATATTTTAATATTGTTGTAATATTGTCTAAGCTGATCATGATCTATAATGATGCCACAAGTATCATACAATAGTAGTAGCCATAAGTAACTATACTTGAGACCTTAGAACTTATATCTCAAGATGGGTGGCGCATTTACGTTGTAGGTGTCCATGGGCTCAAGTAACCACTTAACATAAGGTGGGCTGTTAGCTCGTCCACCCATCTAAGCAATAAAAAAATATATTGAGTAACTATACTGAGATCTCAGAACTCGTATCTCTAGGCGGCATTTACGTTGTAGATGTCTATGGGCTCCGGTAACCACTTAACATCAGAGGGGCCGTGAGCTCACCCACCAATCTAAGCCATAACAAAAAAATTAAAATAAAAACACCATTTAAATTTTCCATTTAAAGCAATCGCAATTGTTCTGCACCAGGCAACCTCCATGACGACGATGTAATAGATCACTCAGATGATGAATTGTGGGTCAAAGAGCCAGTTAGGGATAACAGGCTCATAGTTAAAACCGCCAAGCCATTCAATGCTGAAATACCTGCAAAATATCAAATTAAATTCTTCGATACTCCCAAGTATGTAATCGATAAAATATATTTATTTTGCTTTCTTTTTTTTTGTAACACTTTATCCGTATTGTTGTTGGAGTCATCTGTCCTTATCTGCCTATTTCTGTCGCGTAGCTGTACTATATTTAAGTTTCAAATGTAATTTAGCCCAAATAAACTCACAGAGATTCCGACTTCTGATTGGACCTGAACTGGTGGTAGGACCTCTTGTGAGCCCGCACGGGAAAGGTACCACTACCCCGCCTATTTCTACCGTCAAGCAGTAATGCGTTTCGGTTTGAAGGGTGGGGCAGCCGTTGTAACTGTACTGAGACCTCAGAACTTATGTCTCAAGGTGGGTGGCGCATTTACGTTGTAGAGGTCTATGGGCTCCAGTAGCCACTTAACATCGGGTGCGCTGCGAGCTCGTCCACCCATCTAAGCAATAAATAAATAAAAAGAATATCAATTTAAACCCGAATTCGTTAGCTCTTCTATAGCTAAAATTGTTAAAGCTATTGTAGAATTAAAAATGTATATTGCAGATTATATTTTTAATTAACATGACGTCACGCCACACGATTAAATTCCGTTTTTCCAGCGAGTTATTTTACGTGCGCCAACACATGCCTGTTCCAGAGCTGGACGCGGACGATCACCGTTTGAAGGTCACCGTCAAGGGATCTAAGATTCGTACCGAAGAGTTCAGTCTCCGCGACTTGGATAAGTTCCGGAGGGTTACCACCAGGGCGGCTCTGATGTGTGCCGGGAATCGACGCAGTGAGATGAATGAGGTATACTTCAATACCTGTAGTTAGATAATTAGATACCTAAGCTAGGCTGTTACTGGTGGTAGGACCTCTTGCGAGTCCGCCCGGGTAAGTACCACCACCCTGCCTATTTCTGCCGTGAAGCAGTAATGCGTTTCGGTTTGAAGGGTGGGGCAGCCGTTGTAACTATAGTTGAGGCCTTAGAACTTATATCTTAGGGTGGGTGGCGTATTTACGTCGTAGATGTCTATGGGCTCCAGTTTAGGTGGGCTATGAGCTTGTCCACCCATCTAAGCAATAAAAAAAGGCCGTAGATATACCTCCTACCACAAAACACAACTGACACTGCCACTTTGTCTGTAATTACTGGCCACGTTCACGTTGTGTATGGGATTTGGTTATCACGAAACCCTGGTCATTGAGATGATTACTTTTTAATGCGTAAACACGTAAATGAGCTCACGGCCCACCTGGTGATAAGTGGTTATCGAAGTCCATAAAAGTCACAATTTCAATATCAACTCAACATCGAGTCTGAAGTCACAACTGGCTAGTGGCCGCCTCACTGTTCAGACCGAAACGCATTACTGCTTCACGGTAGAAATAGGCCGGGTGGTGGTACCTACTCGTGGGGACTCACAAGAGGTCCTACCACCAGTAATTACGCAAATTATAATTTAGCGGGTTTGATTTTTATCACACGATGTTATTCCTTGATCGACACAGCCCACTGAGTTTCTCGCCGGATCTTCTCAGTGGGTCGCGTTCCGATCCGGTGATAGATTCTGCGAAGCACAGCTCTTGCTAGGGTCAGTGTTAGCGACAACGTCAGGTTTGCGCCCCGTGAGCTCACCTAATAGTTAAGGTTACGCTGATATAGCCTCTAAAGGCTCTCAGCTTAGGTAGGCCACACGGTGTTATTCCTTCACCATGGAAGGCAATCATGAACAATCACCTTAAGCACGTTTAATATGTTTTGACTGTGACTGTGATTATAAGACGTGTAGTGAGCTGTTGTCTGAACAGTCCTTTAGGCATCAATGACTTTTGTTTGTTGATTAATGTTGCTTTATTCCAAAGCAGGTGAAACCGGTGAAAGGTATCGGCTGGATGGGCGGGGCGATCAGCAACGCGGTGTGGGGCGGAGTGTATCTCAGAGACGTCCTCTTGTACAGCGGCGTGGACCCGGAAGACACTAAAGGGAAACACGTTATTGTAAGCTTTCATCTAACTTTAATTGTGATAGGTTGAAACGTTTTGTTTCCGGAGTTGAGTTCATCCATACTACCTAGAGCCACAGCGTTCATACACAGTGCGTTTCCAGAGGTATTTGTTGCCACGTACCATCTGGCTTTGGAATGAACTCCCCTCCACTGTGTTTCCCGAGCGCTGTGACTTGTTCTTCTTTAGGCTTGCGAAGAGTACGTAATGGTAGGCAGCGGCTTGGGTCTGCCCCTGGCATTGATGAAGTCCATGAGCGACGGTAACCACTCACCATCAGGTGGGCCGTATGCTCGTCTGCTCGTCTGCCTACACGATCAATAAATAAAAAATAAAAACAAAAAAAATTTAATCTTGAGTTGTGTCAGTGCTCATTAACATCGATCATTACACGAACAATAGTAACATTAAAAAGTGTTTTCAACTAACAAGCTCCTCTTACGCAATACCTATACGAATAACGATCAGCTGACGAGCGAGGTCAACGACCTCGTGTGTCTGCGTCCCGAGTACATTAATTCTTATAATACCTGTTTTTCTGACCGACTGGGTCTGAACACTTAAGACATAAAATCAATATCCACGATTCAATATTTTAATTGAATATATTATCTGTGTAACTTTTGTCCATTAATGGAAAATACCGTATTTCACATTTGACCTTATGCTGACATAAAAGTATGTGTAAAATATTTTTGAACTTTAAAACCTATTGCATAACTACGAAAATCGCTAAACTCATAAATTCGTTCTTCAAATACCCACTCTGATTTCAAAATAATTTCGACAGTTCACAGGCGCAGACATAGACGCGACCGGCGTTAATTTCAGCACGTCGATACCGCTGGACATGGCGATGAACCCCAGCAGCGGCATCCTGCTCGCCACCACCATGAACGGCCACCCCCTGCCCCCCGACCACGGCCGCCCCCTGCGCGTGGTGGTCCCCGGGGCGCCCGCCGTGCGGAGCGTCAAGTGGCTGCGTACGTATCCGCACTGAGCTGTTAAACGTATTGGATAATATGCGGCCAACACACGACCCTAAAATCAGTTGCGATATGGGGACAGTGGTGGGGACTCCTACTATCGACTCGTGCAGCTCGCAACACGCCTTAACATTAATAAAAATCAGTTCCCAATTTTTATGAGCATAGATAGATAAGCATCACTGCCGGTCTGGTTTTAAACAATGATGAAACGATAATCACGGACATCACAGCGAATGACGGCGCCCAGGCATAAGCTCAGGCTGTCTCACTTAAAAAACACATCACCCCTTGAGGCATTAGGGCATACGTGCTCATACCGTCTAAGCTAGAACTGGCTCAGAACACCCTACATAGATCTGATATAGTTGACTGTTCCAAACAGAATCCATCACCGTCTCCGAAGACGAGAGTCCCTCGCACTGGCACCAGAAAGACTACAGAGCCTTCAACCCGTCCAAGACGTGGGAGACGGCGGACTTCGCCACCGCGCCGCCCGTGTACAGCCTGCCCGTCACCTCCGCGATCTGCGACCCCGCCGACGGTGACGTTATCAGTGTCAAGAACGGAGCTGTTCAAGTTCGAGGTGAGGACATGGACAATAACACTGTCGACGTACAATGCGAGTGACGCAGCTAAGGATATCGTGAACATGTTTGTATGAATACTTAATATAGTAAAATAACATAGCTAACTGACACCTGCGACTTCGGTCATGTGCTTAATTTAGTAGGAACGAGATGGTTTTTCGAGATAAAAAAAGGTAATTTGCGTCACTATAGTATGTATTAGTGTAAAAAAAATATGTCTATCCATTTTTTCGTTTCGAGGTAAAATAAGGACAAACAAACACATTTTCATATATATAATTTTGTATAATTAATGTATAATTTACTAGAGCCCATAGAAATCTACAACGTAAATGCGCCACCCACCTTGAGATATGAATTCTAAGGTCTCAGTATAGTTACAGCAGCTGCCCCCCCCTTCAAACCGAAACGCATTACTGCTTCACGGCAGAAATAGGCGGGGCGGTGGTACCTACCCGCGCGGACTCACAAAAGATCCTACCACCAGTAAAAATTTTCAAATAACTTCAAATAAATAAAGTCGAATTTCGATTACTGGGGGACTAGTACCAGTGTAGTTGAACTCTGCAGGCTACGCGTACTCCGGCGGCGGGGCGAAGATCGTCCGCGTGGACGTGTCGGCGGACGGCGGGCGCAGCTGGTGGGAGGCGCGCGAGCTGCAGGCCGACGCCGCGCCGCCGCAGCAGCACTACGGCTGGACCCTGTGGACGGCCAGCGTGCCCGTCGCGACACAACAGAAGGAGGCAGGACGCAATTAAATTATTAAAAAAAAAAACAAGCTTCTAATAATTCAATAAATTATAATATGCAAAATCGACTAATAAATTATACCTACCGCAGATCTACACCACTTATTATTTATTTATTTATTATAAATTGTCACTTTGTCACCGTTGACATGTTTAGTGATGTTTTTTTTATTTCTTAGATGAGCGACGAGCTCACTGCCCACCTGTTGTTAAGTGATTACTGGAGCCCATAGACATCTACGACGTAAATGCGCCACCCACCTCGAGATATAAGTTCTAAGGTCTCAACTATAGTTACAACGGCTGTCCCACCCTTCTAAAACCGTTCGCCAAACCGAAACGCACTACTGCTTCACGGCAGAAACAGGCAGGGTGGTGGTACCTACCCGCGCGAACTCACAAGAGGTCCTACCACCAGTTAACCTTATTGGTTTTTGTTTTCAGGTGGAACTATGGGCTAAAGCTACTGACAGCAATTTCAATACGCAGCCAGAACGATTCAACGACATTTGGAACATTAGAGGAATACTCAGCAACGCCTACCACAGAATCAAAATTAAACTTGTACATTAATTAAAATGTTAGAGAGAGGCGATCAAATTTACAATCAATCTTTTATACTCTTTATTCTCTGTTAATTTATTTATTGTTACGAATTTCTAAAAAGGGAACCGGGTTGATATTAAAAGTATATACATTAAAAAAAAAGCGCAGTTCGTGTGACGTCATTTGGGGCTAAAATGAACATCGCGCTAACAAAGGATCGTGAGCTCAATGAACAACGATTGCCCACGTGTGACATCACACCTTACGGTTGTGATTTAACTTGACTTGATTTTATTATTATTTATTCGTTTTTATGTACTAAATTACAATAATAGTGACTGTTTTATTTTATATATTAATTAAACAATACATTTTGTAATTGTTCCGGCTTAGGTACTATAGTGTAATAAATGTTTTAAATAAACAAAGGTTGAATTTTATTTGGCTCCAAGCTAAGATTATCTCTTGTGTACCAGGAATATCATGTGAACCAAGTTCGCCCAAACCCCTAATATATTCAGCTGACTCGCTGACTCCCATTCCCGATCCTGCGGACAGAATGGAAAGCAGTCGACGTCGCCCAAAACACGTCATCTCGGATCCTCCTGATCCACTAACGGTGCTTTTAGGTACTTCAAGCACCGGTCACCGTTCTCGTCGAACCCGTCGCTTGCGACGAAGGGCTCGACGAGTAAATTAACTCTCAGACACAGCCCACTGAGTTTCTCGCCGGATCTTCTCAGTGGGTCGCGTTTCCGATCCGGTGGTAGATTCTGCGAAGCACGGCTCTTGCTAGGGTTCGTGTTACAACATCGTCAGGTTTGAGCCCCGTGAGCTCACCTACTAAAGTTAGGGTTACGCTGACATAGCCGCTAGGGCTATCAGCTTAGGTAGGAGAAAAAAAAAAAAAAAAGCTGACTCCGACCGGGAATCAAACTTGTATTGTGAAGTACAGCAGTCGGGGTTTTTATCAACTGTTTACTACAAGCAACGATCGAAATTCGTCCCTAAGTACTATTACCCCAAGATTTAAATTTATTTTATATAATACCACATTTTGTTTTTGACATTCTGAAGACAATAAAGCTGACTATTTTTTATTACTAACACCAATGTTGGTAATTACTCCTAAAAATTATAAATCGATTGTCAAACAGATGATAAGATCATCATACCGTACTATATTGTTTCTGTTTAATTTAAAAAAAAAAAATTATTAGGCACACTATACACATTAAAAATAACAAGTAAAAAAAACTGGCTTACAACATAAGCCATGTGCGCCCGACTAAACAATACATATAATAATACAGATAATACCTGTACTACATATATGTACATAAGTACTCGAAAATGTTAGTGTTGATTTCTTATTTATTGCCAATGTAGGCAGACGGGCATACGGCCCACCTGATGGTGAGTTACCATCGTCCATAGACTGCAGCAATGCCAGGGACAGAGCCACGCCGCTGCCCACCATTAAGTACTCTCCACAAGCCTCTTATGAAAAAATACATGTCATAGCGCTCAGGAAAGACCTTGGAAGGGCCTTATTCCAATGCCGGATGGTTTATTAACAACGTATCAATTTTTCTAAGCGCACTTTCCGTAATAAAAAACAAACATCATATAATCAAGCGGGAAACAGGTAGATATCAATTATCCTACTAATTTCTTAAGTTAATCTTCATTCAAATCGATTGAGCAAAGCCACCGCCTTTTTTTATTTTTTTTTATTGCTTAGATGGTTGGACGAGCTCACAGCCCACCTGGTGTTAAGTGGTTACTGGAGCCCATAGACATCTACAATGTAAATGCGCCACCCACCTTGAGATATAAGTTCTAAGGTCTCAGTATAGTTACAACGGCTGCCCCACCCTTCAAACCGAAACGCATTACTGCTTCACGGCAGAAATAGGCGGGGTGGTGGTACCTACCCGTGCGGACTCACAAGAGGTCCTACCACCAGTAATTGAGACATAAAGCGAGAGAAAAAGACCTTTCCGAACTAAATCACGAACAGCGATACCGGAACAACACATTAAGAGAATAAAATATACCCCATACAAAAAATCCAAAGCGATATAAATTAATCAGAGTTCGTTATGTTGTAACAAGTTCACGTAAACGGCTTACCGACCTTTTGCGTAACTACACGGATAAGATTTTATTGTTTTGGGGTTCAACGTTCTATCTGTCAACAGATTCATGGGCATAATTCTTTTTTTATTGAATTTAAAATGCTAAATGATAGTAATAATACGGTTCAGTTCTTCAGTGTTCGCGAGTCATAGACATAATTAAAACGGCTTCTACCGTTTAATATTTTAGGAATCAAGGACAATGGTCTTTCTACGGTGATATTGCTCGGTGGGCCGATGGTCCAAATGCTTTTTATTTATTTTTTGCCTGCCTATTCTAGTAGCCTCGAGGTGTTATACTAGATTCACCGAGTGAGTAGGCGAGCACTCGAGACTCAGACTGGCGAATTTATTAACACTAGCCCTAGCAAGAGCAGTGCTTCGCAGAATCTACTGCCTACCACCGTATTGGAACCGGTTAAGTCTAACCTATGCGAGTGTGATATTCGCGGTGGCACCAAATTAGACTCCCTCGTCAAAAAACTATCACTTTCTTAAGTTATCCGTCGCACCACCGTGGTTCCTATCTACATATGTGAGAAATGTAAGCACAACGATTTTTAGTCACGAACCAGTCCGTAAGTAAATGATCGAAAGTACCTAAATAGCGTCCGTTCGCTTTTTCATTATAACAATAGTTGACATACCTACGTGGCTTACTTGTCCTGAGCGACGTCAGAAAACTATAAACGGTGTTTTTTTACCGAAACATATACTAGGTACTACTGAGCTGGCACTATGACCCCGAAGTGGGTCTTGGCCTCCGACAATAAACTTTGCCATTCATCCCGGCGCTGCGCAACACCTTGCTAGTCCGACACTTGGACTTCACGTAGGTATATTTCCTTCCACAACGTCAGACCTTGGGCCTCCCTACGGGGCGGCGTCCCTACGGTACACCCGCGTACATCCGTTTCACAGCCCGATCCTGCTCCATACGCACTACATTCCCGGGCCATCCGAGTCTTAGAATATTTGGCTCACCAATCGATCATCTCGCACTAATATTTTTCAAATCATGACATTAAATAGGAACATTTAAAGTTTAAATTTCTTTTTATTTTTATTTATTTATTTATTTTATTAGGCTCACAACACACATCACAAGCTAAAGATACACAAAAAACACAAATAAAAAGAAACAAAATCTGGCTTGCAACATAAGACATGTGCGCACGACAAAACAAGACATATAGTGCTGAATTTATATAACAATGTTCCTTACAATTATGACAAAACAACACAATAACAAAAACTAATCTAATGAATAATGTAAGGAAAAAAAAAAAAACAATATAATACATTAAACAATTACATTAACCTACCTATTAATAAAGTGGAGGATGCCCTTGAACATTTTTCTAAACGTAACTAACCTACAAGTAAAAATAACAAAATTTAAAAAATAAAAATAATAAAATTTCCACGTTCTTGTTTTTCTAGACGCGCAAAGAAATGTCATCTTTCGCTCAGTCACGAGAATTTTGTCTCTTATATGAAATATGAACTTGCCAAAAAGTCAAGTATTTATGATGAGCTTACACGTCACTTCGGATCCTCCCGATCCACTATCGGTGTTTTTAGCCATTCCAATCACCGATCACCTTTCTCGTCGAACCCATCGAAAGCGACGAAAGGTTCGTCGTGAAAAACAACTCACAGACACAGCTCACTGAGTTTCTCGTCGAATCTTTTCAGGCGATTCCGATCCAATAGTAAATTCAACGAAGCACTGCTCTTTCTACGGCTGATGTTAGCAAAGTCGCCAGGCTGAGCCCCGTGAGCTCGCCTAACACCTGCTGAAGCTAGCATAGCTCTAGGTTACTAGCCATAGGTAAGCAATGAAAAAATTAATATTGTTTCTTTTCTGACTTCCATGGAGCGCGTGATAGCCTCGCGACAAAAACCGGCAAGTTAGTTACACCCACCAGGGTGGGCTCAAACCTACAGCTTATCAACATTAAATTAATTCATTTCATTATAAAAAATTGTTAGTTAACTCATTGATATGCCACATGGAAAATTTTCGGTCAGATTTTACTTTTTATTCCAGATAGCGCTCGGACAATCAGAATTAAGCAGAGTGCACAATATTTAAGGAATGGTATTATTTGTTAGTTAGCATATTATTTGCCCCATGATTTTTTTTAAACGAGTAAATTTTGAACAGGTTTTGATTCGTTTATATTCGTTAGTAACGAAATATTCTTCACATGCATGTGAGTGCAACAATTTGGTTGGTTTTTTTTTCTTTTTTTTTCCTACCTAAGCTGATGGTCTTGAGAGACTATATCAGCCTAACCGGATAAGTAGGTGAGCTCACGGCGCTCAAACCTGACGTTGTTGCTAACACGAACCCTAGCAATAACCGTGCTTCGTAGAATCTACCACCGGATCGGAAACGCGACCCACTGAGAAGATTCGGCGAGAACCTCAGTGAGCTGGTTAGTTTTTAATACCGCTATAGTCCACTGCAGCCCACAGAAGAACATCAGCAATCGGGGTCACGCATCCCTAGCACGGCAGCCTAGACACGTAGAATACTCACGACAATGAACGTAACGCTCGAACTAAAAATCTATTCTGCATACTTTCAACAGCATTTCTTTGGCTCTTCTTCTTATATGAATATATACAAGTTTCGAATACCTACGCAACATTGATTCGCCGACCAAAAACACTCACTTCATAAAAGATCATCCTTTTTTCGTTCTCCACTAAAGTGGGCGGTGAAATTATAACGATTTGAAAGCGTATGTAAAGGCCTACATGGATATGAAAGCATTTTGATTAGATTTGAAACAACTTCTTTTTTACCCTTTTTTCCCCCTGGGCAATGACGGGACAAATGGTGCGGAGCCATATAAGGGTTATGTGTAGTACCTACAACTGATTTTTATAAATTTGTGACATTTATATATAGGTGTGCGTGGTTTATTCCCAGTTATTAATTAATATAAATTATTATATTTTTAAAGTCTAAAACCGTTCTCAATTAAAAATCACCGAAAGCCCCTGCCATTTTTTTTTAAATAAACCTGCAATAATTGAATTGTGAGATTAAATTGTCACTGACAAAAAATAACCTTTGAGAATTTATCCTTTATTCAAGAAAATCTAAGTTATTAAAAAAATCGTCGAATTAAATTCTGTTTATCGAATGTAAAACAGACTTTATGTATCGTGACGCAAATGCGTTTAAGGGTATCTGTAATTTATGAGATCAAATTCTTAGACTTATCGTATCGTGTTAACGTAACAATTTACCAATGTTTACTCGTACCTACTAATAATTTAATAATAATTTCAATATAAACAGGCCGGCTGTTAAATCAGATATCACAAATAATATAATGTCAAACAAATTTATCTCAGTTTATCATATTCCTGCTCTGAAGCGAGCACCGCAAACATGTTCGCTTTGAAACGGTTTCAAAGCTGCCGTTTTAAATTTATACCGAAAATAATCGCGACACAAATTCATAGTCACAGTGTTCTACTTAAATATACAAATGAAGACCATTTAAAACTTAACATCAAAGGAAATGATCTCAAGTTTCCCTTCGTTTGGCTTCGAGACAACTGTCAGTGCGACCAGTGCTTCCACAGAACCGCGAAGAGCAGGATCCTGGATTGGACAAAATTCGACATCAACATCAAGCCAGCAAACGTGGCCCAAGGCGAAAACTCGCTCCAAGTGACCTGGAGTGATGGGCATAAATCAAGTTACGAGTTCGACTGGCTAAAATTCAGGAGCTTCACCCCTGAAAACCAAAAAACATACAAGGACACGATCTTCAGACCGAAAAGGATAACTTGGCATGGTGATGATTTTGAAAACATTTTTAGCAAACACTATTACAATGATATTGTAAAGTCTGAAGAGGCTCTATACAATTGGTTACACCAACTTTCGATTTACGGCGTGGCTCTCATACAGAATACGCCTGCTTCAGAGACAGCTGTGGATAAAATCGTTGACAAGATCGGCTTCACGAAACGAACGCATTATGGGATCAAATTCATAGTCCAGCACGTGGCCAACACTAGCAACGTCGCATACCTGTCCAGCAATTTACAAATGCATACTGATCTACCTTACTACGAATACTGCCCCGGTGTAAACTTATTACACTGTCTAGTTCAAACGGCGAGCAGGGGTGGTGAGAATTTGCTGGTTGATTGTCATTACGTAGCAAATTACATGAAGGAAAACCACCCGGATGAGTATAAAATTTTGACTGACACCGAGGTCGAATGGAACGATATTGGCGAGGAGGATGGAAACGAATTCTACAAACTGAACCGAAGCCCTGTTATCAGCCTTGACAAGCACGGAGAAATAACAAAAATAAATTTCTCTGTAGCTCAGAGGAGCAGCAATCTCCCCGCTCCTTATGAGTCTGTCATACCTTGGTACAAATCTTATGCGCTCTTCCATAACCTTGGTCGAAAGTTCGCAGCGAAATACAAGACACAGGATGGAGATATTTTGGTCTTCGACAATAGAAGGCTACTGCATTCGAGAAGTGCTTACGAAGACAATTCAAACAACGTAAGAAAATTAATAGGTGCCTATGTTGATTGGGACGAAATATACTCGAGATTGCGATGCTTAACAGTTAAATTAAAATATGTCGATGGAATTTTTCAATCAAATCATAGAGGATAAAATGTTATGTTATGTAACATAGAGTAAGAATGTACTATTATAAATATTATTACTAAAACAAATACAGTCAAAACCGTTTAGTGCGACACCGTTTAGAACAACATACCGGTTATAATAACCTAGAACAAAGGTCCCGGCTGAATGCCATATGACCGCCTTATTAAAAATATTGCTTTATACGACATTGCTTATAACGACATACCTCATAAAACGACCACATTTAACTAATATTTTGGAGAATTAGATCTGTTAGAACGACCGGCTCAGCTGTATTGTAAACAATTTAAATAGTTATCCCCATTTGTCTTCAATGGCTATTAAAATCAGGAAAGAAAACAATAGTTTAGTGTAGGGTCTTTTCTAATTCTTAGAAACAAAACATGTGCATGCAGTAGAGTCAAAGCCCGTTTCTTCATAGCTCTTCAGTTAGTTTGTTACTTATCTATAGTCGGATTTTTAATTAGACGAAGCCAGCTGACAGTAGCTAATGTCACTTTGTGAAATAATGTTGCTATATTTAAAGTAATAGTGATGCGTTCAGTTCTCGTTCGATCACATGAATGAGCAATGAGTGTAAAGAGTTAATCATTAATTTCAAACTATAAAAGAATATTATTTATAATTTACAATAAAATTGTATTAAAGTGCTCCAATATATGTTACTAGTAGTATGTAATACAATCAGTTTTTTTATTTTCATTACCTACCTATAATTGTTATATTTTATACGTCTATAATTTCAACTATATGATGTATTAGAAATAGGACAGTCTTACAAGCTTCATCGCAATGTTTTTCTTAATGTTTAAAACACTCGGTATTCAGTACAGGTAGATACTATAGGAACATAATATTTCGTCGAAAACTCGTTGGTATGTACAAAGCACGCCTAAAACTCGAACCCCGTACCCGATATCGGCAATTCGGCACACCAACTATTCACTAGACAATCGAGGCAATTTCATTAATTCAGGAGTTTTTTCAATCGTTCACTTTGTCACAACACTATTTTTATTTCATCAAAAACTGACAACACAGTAAACGTCAGTTGACTTCGTCTAATAAAAAATCCGACTATATACACAAGACGCACCAAAACTTTGAATGATGGTGTCAATGCTGTTAGTGTATTAAGAAAGATTGATCTTTTTAATGAACAGTTCCACATCCACAGCAGTTATGACGATACGTTAATTAAAATGCAACGTGAATTACAAAATATCTATGCACAACAGAAGTGTTCCAAACAGACCAAAATTACAGATTTTATGCTCACAGAAAAATAATATGCATTGTACTTGTGTGTAATAAACAAAATGTACATAGTTGAGTAAATATATTTTTCCAATGATTCCCTATCGATTTGTTTGTACTTGCACGATACACATTAAGCATCACCGGTTGTTACGACTATCGGTTTTTACGACTGAATATGAGCAGTCCCTTCGATGTCGTTATAACAGATTTTGACTGTATACTCTTTTTTTTATTATAAACAGTAGGTACAGATTTTACTTTGATTCCGATTATGTTCTATTTTATTCATAATGGTAGATATATTTTAGCTATAGCTATAGGCTGCTTGGTCTTGATACTTTTTTAACGTGCATTAATTTTCTGTGAATAAATTTGACAAATATTTCTATACTGTCTCAGGCAAGTAATATATCGTTGCTGACCTCATAAATTATGCTAAGTACACAATTTATTCATCAGGTTATTAGATATGTAAACATTACAATTGTTATTTGACCATATTTCAAAATTTGGAGCGCATTTCGGTAAAATGGAAATAGTTGCCATATACCATTCCTTAAATAAAGGATATTTACTGTCTCTACGACTCTGGTGTTGTTGATGTCCATGAGCTACGTGAACCACATGCCATCTCTACAATGTTTCTATCGCTCGGCTATCTTCTTCCGTTTTATTTTATTGCTTAGATCGGTGGACGAGCTCACAGCCCACCTGGTATTAGTGGTTACTGGAGGCCATAGACATCTACGACGTAAATGCGCCACCCACCTTGAGATATAAGTTCTAAGTTTTGAAGTATAGTTACAACGGCTGCCCTACCTTTCAAACCGAAACGCATTACTGCTTCACGACAAAAATAGGCAGGGTGGTAGTACCTACACGTGCAGACTCACAAGAGGTCCTACCACCAGTATTAACACAAATTATAATTTTGCAGGTTCCATTTTTATTACACAATGCTATTCCTTCACCGTGAACTCAAAAAATTGGTACCGGCCTGGGATTCGAACACTGGTACATCGCTCAACACGAATGCACTGGACGTCTTAACCTTTAGGCCACGCTAACTTTTTATTCCCTACCCATTCGCTGGTAGCCTAAGGGGCTATTCCAGTTATCAACTACCTCGTTGGCGCTCTCGTTTCTAACTCCAACCTTTGGTCCCCAGGATCGGGAACGTAGTTACCGGCGGCCACGATGAGAGGGTTCTCGTGTCGTGCCGCTTTTTCGAAATGGCGCACTGATGTGTGATTTGCAGGGGTTTCAAATTAGTGCGGGGCGCGTGAGCGACCACTACGCTTACATAGGTCATGACCGGGCGTATGCAAGTTTTGTAGAGTGTCACCTTAATGCGAAGGTACAATTTACTTCGCTTGCAGATCATCGAATAGAGGCTTCATAGTATGAACGCGGGTCAGTCGCGTACCAACTTAATGTGGAGGTGGAATGTGATTCCTCTGTCGAAGGTGACGCCTAGGTATTTGATCTTCGGGGCTCACGATGTGGGCTGGCCGAATAGTGATGGGGCGAATGGTAAAGGTGTTTACGCGCCTATCTGGGAGTGGACTGGTCGAAGTGGTATTTGGAGGGCGACCCCTTTTGAAGAGCACCGCTGGGCTTTTCTTGGGGTTGGTGCCATAACCACTTTCCCATGGTGGTTGCTGCGGTCGCCGGTGCAATAACGACTTCTTCGTACACGAGTAGTAGATAGCCGTGTTATCGCCGAAGAGCGCTAGATGGGTCTCCGGAGACCGGGGCATTTCATTGATATACAAACTAAACAGTAACGGGGAGAGCGCGGAGCCTTGCAGGACTCTGGCTGTTAGGTGACGGGGGCGAGAACGAGCTCCCTCAACTCGATATCGGATCGATGCACACGACCTAAATCAAATGACACCGATACCCATCGGGCACGGGCTGGAAATACGCCCAACTACCAGGTTTACATTACATGAGGTGCATCTGTGCATTAGTGCATTAGTGTTATCTCGTCTCGTATTTATTACTTTCCATACGCCCACCTTTTTAGAGCTGCTATCTGTAGTTCAGTATAATTAAATGCAATCTCTATGTTTAACTATGCGGTAAGTAAAAATAGATTATCATAATTATCAACATTTGAGGCATGGAATATGCAGTAAAACGTTTTAAATCGTAATTGTTTCTAATTTAACATTGAAAAAAGGCCGATTTATTCTAAAATTAATTGCCTTTAATTATTGTTCTATAAATCTAAAACTATGGTTTTATATAAAAAATAGAGAGAGAGACCACAATAAAACCAATAATAAACGACAAATAAATTCGTAAGCGATTTTTCAAAAAGTTGATCCTTTAGGTACGTTTCAAGAATTAATTACATCCAAAACTAATTAATTAGGTACATCTAGAAGAACTGATAAAATTACAATAATACGAAACTTATCAGTCACGTTACACAATTTTACCAGTTTTTTTGAGTAAAAAAAGGCCGAAGATTAATTACGTAGGTACCTACCTTATTAGTAAAAAAAAAACAATGCTTATCAATGGAACCGAAATATGCGTGATTTCGGAAACAGATCTTCCCAAGAGTCAAGGTCTCTACTCGTTTATCTTTACAACAGTGTTAAATTGATAGCCCATTACACAATTAAACTTGAAAGTTAATAAACGCTGAAACATAAACAAGAATCGTTTAAAACTAATTACAAACTTGTTGCAAACAATGTTAAGAAATTTTACGTTAACAAATGTTACGGAAAGGGAAATTTATCTCAGAGATCATAATCCTATGTAATGTTTGTTAAGCTTGCAA
Organism: Bombyx mori; assembly: GCF_030269925.1. Classification (NCBI taxonomy): domain Eukaryota; kingdom Metazoa; phylum Arthropoda; class Insecta; order Lepidoptera; family Bombycidae; genus Bombyx; species Bombyx mori. The sequence continues at coordinate 16,930,034 of NC_085111.1, forward strand.
TACATGTTGGCCGAGCTTAGGTCAAGGCAAATTAATACAATGCAAGTGCTACTGCCTACACGTTCGGCAAGTTTACCGAAAACCAATGCAAATGGCCAATATAGACAAATTTTGAAAAGGTGCCCACGTTGGGCTCCTTCAGTTGAGAGAAATATATTAAGTGTATAATCTATGGTTGAGAGTGACATTTTGTACGCGTACACACGACCGACGCCAATCACGTAATGGCGCGCTGACAAACATGTAGACAGTACTACTGGCCAAGTGCGCGCGAGCGCCTTTGATTTGTGCAGAAAAACCGACAGCGCTCCGAAGTGCGACAAGTGGTCGCGAGGGACCGCAAGTTGTGGCAAGCTACGCCAAATGAGTTCTACACACGTTGGCGCTTGACTTTGCTCGGCCAACTAGGCGAGCGACTCCGAGCGATGGCAAGACAATGCAAATATACTGTATATACGTTGGTATTGGCGTTCACTCGGCAACGCTCGGCCAACATGTATTGCAGGCTTTGATGTTGAATGTTAAAATAGTCACGGGCGAATAATTAAATACACGCAAGGCATGTAACATACGCATGGCAGACATAAACATCATAACCATCTTCCTTGCCCTTTCCCGTTATCAGTGGTGCATTATGATGGCTTATGAAATAAGAATTTGTGTATTATTACACAATGTTATTCCTTCACCATGGAAGTCAATCGTGAACATTTGTTGAGTACGTATTTCATTAGAAAAATTGGTACCCGCTAGCGGGATTCGAACACCAGTGCAGTGCTCAACACGAACGCACCGGACGTCTTATCTTTTAGGCCACGACAACTTAATAAAAAACCCTTTACAAAACAATTGAGTCTTGGACCTTAAGTCTCAACTGGGCAACCTTCAGTTTGTAATGGGCACCAGTATCTATTTAGTGCTGAGTAGTCAGTAAATATTTAACATACAATGTGCCATTACACAATATAAAATAATTTGTTTTAAATGGGTTACAATCTTTTTTTTAAATAAAATAAATATTTTAGTCCATCATTATGATATAGGTTTACAAGGGACATTTATATTAATTCAAATTGATCATTAGTATCGAGTGAATATTTAAAGTTCTATTTATAAACACTTAAAAAAAAAAAAAAAAAACAGTGATTTGTTTAATACTACAAAATTTAGGTCATATAAATTCTATATAGGTATCAATGTTGTGATTTCTTATTGTTAACCTTCTTATCGGTATTATAGTTTCAGCTTCCTTCTGTTTGAAGTCTACTTCCACTAGTGGAAATTCTTCTAAATCTGGGTTTGTTGAAATATTCACTACAGTCGACTCATTAGTGTGTATGAAAATTGTGAAACTTTTATTCTCAGGCAAATTAACAAACCTATGTACCATAGAGGACAGTTTTAAACAAAAAGCACGCAAATTTTGTTCACAATTAATCAAATATGCATCTGAAGTGTCATCAAATGTGAAGTTCTTTTCAAAATCAAATACGAATTTTATCAAGGGCTTGTATTCTTCGTCGGTTGTCGCAAATTCAATTCGTTGCATTGTATCTGATTTGAGACATTCAGCAATGCTTTTGAGACACATATCGATGTATCTATTTACTTCTGGATGAAAACAGTGGTAAACCACAAAGTTGTATTTCCTTCGCATTTCAAATATATTTTCATGGTATATTCGTGTGTAGAACAGTATGCTGTGAAAGGCTACTGCTAGAAATTCTAGTGTAACATCCACGAAACACGGATCCATATTTTAAACATTTTCTGCATCTAATAACTGTTGTATTCTACTTATTTACATCTTTTTAATTATAGCATTTTTTTGATAGCCAGTGAAAGTTAGTTTATAAGATATGTTCCTTGGTTAAATTTCCTTTTATTAAGTTAGTTTATAAGATATGTTCCTTGGTTAAATTTCCTTTTATGTCTTTTAATATTTTCAATTTAACAGTGTTTTGAATAACTGGGGTAAATAAAGTAAATATTATGACTATTTTAATTTAACAAACTTTTCTTTATAGGACTTAATATGACATCAAACCAAAATAATCTCGATACAAATTCTTTGACAATGTCACTGTCATCATATAGTAGTACCGTAAAATGGGGCGATTAGGGACAAATTCCAACTTTATGACCAATTTTAAGGTAGTTGTTGATGTATATAATGCTATATTAGGATCAAAATGATTGAGTCTTGGGGGCATCTTTGTTGTCTAATTTAAAATTATGCAACTAACATTCCAGTTCAAGCAAAAAATGCAAAAATAGGTGTAATCCCTATTTACCCGAAAATTGCGGTTAATTGGGACGAAATGAGAAATTTGCTAGGGTTGGCACTACTTTTATTTTTATATATAGTTTTAATTAATTTATTTATTTAGTTGCACCAACAAAGTGATCATCAATAAAAAAAATTGAAAAACTGACAAAAGTACATGGCAGACATCACCTCAATTATAGGTGCAATCGACAGTGCATTAACAACAAAATATATATATAGTGGGCTTTCTTAGAAACGGTTTATATTTCTCCGTTCTTGGTAAGTACTTAGGGGCTGATATTTCTATCTGGGTTAAGAGATTAGGTGTGTCGGTTATTCCATGGATTAATCAGATGAATACCCCCACTCTGAACAAATATTAAATATTTTATTATGTATTACTTAGACATTTTTGTCCACCTTGAGATTTCATTGATCTTGTTACATGTCGCTGCAAAATCGACTTACTTATATTAAATTGCTTATCTATTTCAACTAAAGACTTGTTCCTAATTTCGCTTCGAATAAACCAAATTTTTACCAACAAATTTAACAAATATTGTTATAACTACATAGACAACCCTACAAACCTATACCTATTTATACTTAGGTCGTTTCCATTTCACGTATTCTCATCCCAATTGACCCCTTTTTCGTTGTTATTTATACCTAAGACGTCCCCAATATCCTCAAAAACAACAGATTTTTACATGTATTTTTATTTAATCAAATACATTAAAACCAATAACAACTGAGACTTACCTTTAATATATATGCTGGTTCAAACACTAAATAACGTTTATAAATCATAGTCGTCTTCTATTATTATCAAATAAATAAAAGAGAGCAAAGTTTCTAGCACTAAAATAATTACCACCACAGGAAGTTAATTTGAAACGCGATTTTTTATAAGTTAGCAGCTATTATCATGCATATTCAGAGTTGTTTTGTGAACTTTCAACATTCTACTATTAAACTACAAAAAATGGAAGATTTTGCAACGAATATAAAACTTATATTGAGCGTCGAAAGATTTTCCCGGTTTTTTCCCGATTCGCCTCTCAATCCCTAATCGCCCCATTTTACCGGTAGTAGTTTTTATTTTATTTTTCCAATTGAAAAGGTAAAAGTCTCATACTAAACAGCTTATATTTTTTATCATTTTTTTTATACGAAAAATGATATTATGAGATGTAATGAGATGAAATAAAATCTCAGTAAAATGGTGGTAATTTACTGAGACTTTTTCAGTGGACCTTTTGGAGGATCCCGAGAAGTTACGTTCAGCGGCTTTGTTTCATTTTCCCACATTTGTACACTTTCACATATACTAAACAGTTAATAAACCACCGTTATTACACATTTAAGCCAGAAGAAACACTAAATAGACAAAATAAAACAAATCACACAACTTCACTCCTTGCGTTCCCGCCTAACTATCGAGGGTAGAGGTAAGGAAAACCGTCTCATATGGGAGAAGCTTGAAAAAGTGTCCCACTTTCAACACTAAATAACAGTTCAAAACTCCTCCAGAATGGCGTTAGCATAGGCACAGGGTATGATATGAATTGAGCAGTTGTTAACTGATTGAAGTATGCTAAGTAAGAAAACTTAATATATTTAACTACACTAGTTACAGTGCTAGACTACAGTAGTTACAGTGTAATATAAAAGACCTCACATGTTTACGTAGACCAAATTAATTTTGTCAATATAACCTAAAATTATTGCTGTGGTAAAACGTGGAGACATCGATTGCATTTTCATATTAGCTTTAAAAAAAATACTTTTTGTGACTTTGTAGTGCTTACAGTTCTTTCGTCTTTTTTTATTTCTCTATTTTATTCTAATAGCTTACAGCGCCTCTTTTAAAATTTACCCGGATGCTACTGTAGCGCCACCCTTATTTAGGAAATTTTAACGGACACTTTTTCACACACAGAGACTGTTCTCTTTACCTTTATTTTCATTATATTTTCTCATTCTTTTCTATCAGTCTATTATTCAAATTTAAATGTGCCATTATGGTGGTTATTTGGTGGTTTATTCACTAATTAGTATCTGTGAAAGTACACAAATATATGAAATTTAAACAAAGCCGCTGGTCGAAGTTCCTCTGGAAAAGGTCACTGAAAAGGTTTCAGTAAATGACCAGTGTTTTTCTGAAACTATATTTCACCCCATATTATTTTGTTTCGTTTAATTTCATCTCGATCGATTAATAACTTTCTTTTTATTTATTACTTAGATGGATGGACGAGCTCAAGGTCTATCTAATGTTAAATGGTTACCGGAGCCCGTACACGCTTACAACGTAAATTGCCGCCACCCAATACCACCCACCTTGAAACATGAGTTATAAGATCTGTTTTTCAAATACAATTTCACTCAATAGATGTGTAACTAGCTTGTAAAACAGATAAAATAACTAGCAAAATCTACATGTTTGTGAGATATAAAATATGTTTTGATTAAATATTTGATATCTTTATTATGTACCACAAAGAGTACACGCGGCTAGTGAAAATAATTCACACTGAAAAACTAGGAAGGGTAGTTCGAGAAGTTTCGAGGTTATTGCTCTGTGATAAGAAATTGATTAAATAAACCACTATTTATACCTAACGAGTATGTTTTTTTTTTTTTAACTAATACATTTTTGTGGTTCCACTTCGCAGCTGCCTACCACCCCATAGCAACAACACAGTTCGATGACACGGCGTTAAGTGCCCCAAAGAAAATTCTATAGTAACACCTATCAAGCATTATCTTGGGTATCATAAAGTCCCAAACGGTGGACATGCTTTATAGAGTATCTACATTTTTTTTATTTATTGCGTAGTTGGGTGAACGAGCTCACAGCCCACCTGGTGTTAAGTGGTTACTGGAGCCCATAGACATCCACAACGTAAATGCGCCACCCACCTTGAGATATAAGTTCTAAGGTCTCAAGTATAGTTACAACGGCTGCCCCACCCTTCAAACCGAAACGCATTACTGCTTCACGGCAGAAATAGGCAGGGTGGTAGTACCCACCCGCGCGGACTCACAAGAGGTCCTACCACCACCTACATACATAAATACATACAAAAATAATAGGTCCTAGTAGTATAAGCAAAAATTTAAATAAGTGTAAAACACTATACATTCAACACATTTATTAAATACTAACTAGATAATATTTTACTACTTCAATTATCCGGGATAGCTTCCAAGCCCTGTAACAAAAAGTGCATATTAATAACTTTTGATGTTTTCAACATTAAGATGCTTACTATATTTTTTTTTTTTTAAAACATTTTATTTTTCTTTATATATACCTAATGTAAATGTAATGGGCACAGTCAAACTCCCTATCATTAAGATGCTCTATTTAAGTTTCTTTAATTCAAATGGTGGTAATCGGGCCTATGATCTGTACAGTCTAAGTGGCAATAGCTACAGTCTATCTAGAAGTACACTGGGAATCTTGTTTGGGTGATTCATATTAAATTAGATTACCGGATTTATTTTGTTTTATATCTGATATACGTATATTTTTAAATGTTGTCTCGGTGGCACGAAAGGCTGTCTTCGTGGCCTCTAGCCATGTAACGATGTTCGAATCCCGCAGGCGGTTACCAATTTTTCTAATGAAATATGTACTTAACAAATGTTCACGATTGACCCCTACGGCGAAGGAATAACATCGTGTAATAAAAATCAAACCCGCAAAATTATAATTTGCATAATTACTGGTGGTAGGACCTTTTGTGCGTCTGCACGGGTAGGTATCACCACTCAGCCTATTTCTGCCGTAATGCGTTTCGGTTTGAAGGGCGGGGTAGCTGGTAACTATACTGAGACTTTAGAACTTATATCTCAAGGTGGGGGGCGCATTTACGTTGTAGATGTCAATGATCTCCAGTGACCACTTAACACCAGGTAGGCTGTCAGCTTGTCCACCCATCTAAGCAATAAAAAAAATATAAAAAAATATGAGCCGTCAGAGTAAAAGTGGCCTAACCCACAATTTTTCATATTCGTGCTTATATATCGCTATTTATTTTAAACATAATAAATTTTGTTGCAAGAACGGTTTATCCCTAGTTTCACACATAGATAATTGCGTGAATTATTTTTGGCTACGAAGTATGTAAATGCGTATTCATACCCCTTTTACGGTGATGGCCTCATATGCAGGTTATAAATAATAAAAATCGGACTGTGGGACAATTGAGCAATTTCAGCTGCTTTACAGCTGCAATACACCAGGCATTCTATCCTTTACCGCACATATTCTTCAAAGATATTGCTTTCTAAACCTCATACTAGAGACAGCATGATGCTGCATATATCCCAGTAACATTTATGAGTCTATTTACCAAACATTTCAATTCTGGATCTTAGTTGAGCAACCTCTACAACACCAATACTATCCAGAGCTGATAAGATGGTGTTGGTGCCATAAATCCGCTAAGCATAAAGATATGAATACTTTAACAATCTATGGATTCAACATGTGGTCACCAGGTCCATTTTATTGTTGAGAGAATAATTTGGAGAATGGCAGTGCACTTCCAACCCTCGTGTAGGTTTAAGATAGTACCAGTACTTAATGCCTAATGTCTACCATAAATGTATATAGTGTTCACTATAATGTATGTTGCATTCATAGTTGATGAGTCAAAATTATTACTGAAGTTGAGTCTTGATACTCTTAAGGCTATTTTTTGTTAAATTATAAACAGTTGCTCATCTGTAAATTATAACCCTACCAAAATATAAATCTAATCTTATTGATCAAACAAAAGTTTAATAATTATTTGAGAATTGAAAAATTAGCTGTATCTAAATTTTACACAGTAGTAGAGAATAAAGTTAAAACAGACATTAACAGTGGCAGACATTAATATAACATAAAATAAAGTTGATATTGTATCATGCATATTATCTACTGTTTTTTTGTTTATATTATTGATGGTACTTAGTTAGCCCACTTAGTTTCTCGCTGGATCTTCTCAATGGGTCGCTTTTCCGATTCGGTGGTAGATTCTGCGAAGCACTGCTCTCCCTAGGGCCCGTGCAACACTCCGGTTTGAGCCCCGTGAGCTCACCTACATGTTAGGGCGAAGCTGATATAGCCTCTCAAGGCTATCAGCATAGGTAGGGAGAAAAAAAGATGGTACTTGATGAATTTGTACCATCCTACTGAGTTTCTACCTCTTAGGCTACCTTCAAATAGATAGGAACAAAAAAGGAATTTATAATAATTGCTTACTTACATTCACTTCATAAGGATTACCAGTAAGCCTCATATCCCTCTGGTACAACGCACGACTCCATCTATCAGTAAGCGAGCGTCTATAATGCTGAAACATGCAAATTTTAATTAAGGAAATAATAATTTGAATATGAACGATATGAGTTGTCATAGCAAAATCCTCATGTAGGGTAGTCGTTATAGTTTATGACTGAGAATTAGAAATCCCATCTAAAGGTGGTTGGCGTCATTTACGTTAATTACTATGGGTTACAGTAACCACTTAACACTAGGTGGGCAATGAGCTCATCCGTTCATCTAAGCAATAAAAGGCTGTGTTCATAAAAACAATCGAAAATTTAGAAGATATGCTTAGCAGTAACAAGCTAAAGAATATAAGTACTATTGGATTTAATAGAAAGGGAATTATTGTCATTTTTACTAAGACTAATAAAACTTTAATCTGAAGAAATATATTTTTGTATCTATGACAATAAAACTAGTCTGTGGTTTCGTTAAACTGTGATTTCTAGCAAGTGTTATCTAACTGTTTAAATTTTTTGCACTTACATTGCCTAAAGTCAGATTATGTATATGATAAAGACCCCAGCCCGGTAGACCAACAGCAGCAGTTATAATGAAAAAACTCGGAAGAATTTCGTACCACATTATTCTAAATTCTCGTATCCCAAGTTACACAAGTGTTTTCGTTCGGAAAATAACAGTGACAGCAGTGACAAGAAAAACTGATTTGCCAGCCGTCACTTGCAAATTATACCAAATGCCAGACCAAATTGTCAAGACAGCAGATCAGGGTGAGAGGTCATGCCAATTTCATTGAAATGTAATATAGTACTATTTTAATTTAGTACATAATTACCTATATCCTCGGTTTTTTTTAAGCTCTACATTTTGTCTATACATTTAACTGCATTGAGCAAGCCTTTTATTGTATGTGTGGAGAACCACACTCAGCAGCACAGATCAGTAATATTAGGAATTTAGCAGTAGGATGACTGAAAGAATATATTCTTTCTGTTCAATATATTTACCTTACGAATTTTGTCAGTCTCGGTCCAATGTCGGAGCTTAAAAACGTAAAAGACAGAGCTACTTACGTAGGTATTAATAATGTTGATTTTTGGTATGTGACTACTAGCAAACAGATTAAGTAACTTCCAAAAATCTTAAAATTATAACACTTTTGCAACAACGCATCTGATTATACAAAGATTATACTCCAATTAATCTATCTACATGCTGTACGAATTAAAATCCGTGCAGTAGTTCCAGAAATGTGTGCGAAAAAGAGAGAAAATGATTAAAAATAAACGGTGCGCGTGAATGAAGTGAAACTTCTTTTCGATGTGTAGTATTGTGGTTTTTTCATTTTTTATCCTTAAATCAGATTGATCTTGTAATAGGGAATGCTGTGTTTAGGAGATGCGACGTCTTCAACATTTATATTATTGATACTAGCTGGCCCGGCAAACGCTGCTTTACCATATAAATGATTTCTCGGAAAGATAAATAACCTATATACCGACTGCAACGCCATCTGCCGGGCGGATTTGTAAATCTAAACCATTCTCGAATCCTGAAGGTAGACAAAAAAATTCATTAAAATCGGTCCAGCCGTTTAGGAGGAGTTCAATCAAGCACACCGTGACACGAGAATTTTCTTAGATTTTTTTTTAAATACGCTCCTCGTTGCTAACGCTTACGCTAGCCTCTAAGTTATAATGTGGGCATGCGTTGGAGTGCCACGCATTCACTCTCGCTCTGTCTCTTTCTATTCCATGGTAGCGATAGACGTTTAGTAACGCAACCTTGTTGGAAGTCGCATTAGAAGTTTCACTTCAACAATAGCTCATTTACATTCTATAGTATTGCTGGCTGTATTATTTTATTCAACGTACACACGCCGAGGTAAATTGTATTGTTAAATATATTAATAACGAATATTTTGACCGTTCCACTTCGCCCAAAATTATTCTAACGGCATTGCATGTTTTGAAAACGCTCCATCTGATCGTATTTATTTCCCTCTCTAAAACCGTTGGGGCCATTTCAACGAGGCGCGGACGTTATAAGTGAGTTCACGAGGCTCAACTTGAGAGAACTAACTAACACTAGCCCTACCAAGAGGAGCAGTGCTGCTTTAGAATCGCCACCCACTGAGAATATTTAGCGATAAACTAAGTGGGCTGTATCTATGGGCTTGGATGCACCACAACTAAGGTTGAACCACAGCTTAGTATAATAGTTACTTACTACGTAACCTTGAACTCTTGAAAGTCAAGAGTGATGACCGAGGCCGTTTTCCAATTACAGCACAAGAGCGCATTGTGCGGCGTAATTGGAAAACTAATATTACGGTTTTACATAACAATAAAACCGATATTATGTGCCGAGAAGGAAAACATACAGCATTGTATTATGAAGAAGCAGTGTGTACTTAGCTTAAATTCCTTGTCTATGTCCAACCATAGACAGTCAATTTAGTTCCATCTTTAGCCGCTAGGTGCTGCCAGCAAGTATAAAGGAAGCGCAGCCATCTTTGATCTTCATAGTCTTCACCAGGAAGAACTTCCTGCAATGCTGTATGTTTTCCTTCTCGGCACATAATATCGGTTTTATTGTTATGTAAAACCGTAATATTGATGTGCCTTTGGAAAACATACAGCATTGTATTATGAAGACGTGTTTGTTATCTGCTGGTGAAAGTATTAAGCACAACGCTATGATGAAATAGGTAAAGCCATAATAAAATTATGAAGCGCAATGATAATGTTCATAATTTATATAATTATTAAATCGAAAAAACACAGTTGTTAACTTCCATGTTAATTCAATAATTAAAAAATATTTATAAGTTTGTAATAAACATTTTATCTTGTATATACAAGAAAATGTATAAATTGTATAAATGATGTATATACATCATGTAGGAGTAAATGTTTTGAAAAAAAGAATCGTGAGGATCTTTAGGAAGCCCTATTATTCGGCAATAATTATTGTAAACGTTTGGATGATTTGCAATTGCCTCTAGAAAGTATTTCGTCCATTGGTTCATTATCAATCCATCTCAGAGGCTACTGCTGATCTACAACTTCTTAGAGATGCGTTGATGCCATTACCTCGTAAGAGTGAACGAAGACCAGTTTCCAATTACAGTACGGGATGCCGCTTTTGTGACAACACACATAGAAAAAAGTCCTTACGAATCTTACCGGGCATGTCTTTAGTTTCATGTTTAGAAAGCACTTATGCAAAAGCACTTATGCAAAAGCACTTATGCAAAAGCACACACAAAAAAAAGCACTTATTGACGAAAATGGATTTCAATTTTAGACCCAAAGACTGGTATTAGAAAGATGTTTTTCTCTGTTATCAAAGAAACTGTCTTTAGAAATGTTGAGCAAAGTAAGGTCATTAACTCTGCGTCCAGTAGCCAGCAACATGGTTGTTGGTGTCCTTCAAGCTACATTGAGGCGTGATCTGGTGGCTGGGTTTGAAGAAAACCAGTTTAGAACTATTCTCGGGTCTCATGTGAATGGGACTACACTTAGTAAAGTTGTAATAAGTAGTTGAATTTTGTTTAGCTAATCCGATGGCTTTTTTTAAAATAGCAATTTTTATTAGAGAGCTTGAGAATGTTTGCTGTCCTACATGTATTTCGCCCACAGAAAGTCGACAGCGCTGCTTTATGATGCAGAAGGATTGTTTTATAGGCAAAATTTTCTTTTTGGAAAAGAAGAAAGAATTTGGCAACATCTGCAGACTTAGGATCAATTTTAAAACTGTAGCACCATATGCACCATCTTCTAGTTACTGGTAAGTATGCTGACAAAGTGGATTGACACCAGCTAATTTTCAATAAATCTTCTCCTGTGTAGACCAGTCTATTATTTGTACAACCTCCCCCCCCCCCCCCCCCCCCCTTCTAAGCTTTCAGGGTTAATGTTTAACCTGTGGAGGAGGCAGGTTTTGGATTTCGTGCGAGTTATCTAGCGTTCGGGATCTGAGGGCTTGGAAACCCAAATGCTTTCGTTCAGTCTGGGAACACTACCAGGTAGGTTCCCTAGACACTGTTGAAGTGAGTCAGTACTCTGGGGAGAAGGTTGAGAGGAGAAATTCTCCATGCTAGTTGCATCCTCTACGGTCTGCTGAAGGTATCCAATCTTGGTCGGCGAATGGGCTTATATCCGGATGACCCCACTTTCGAAAAACTCTTGTGGTCACTTGTGGTAAAAAGTGCCATTTCGCAGGTTGATTTCCTCGTGATAGCCTGTCGGCTACGATGTTGTATCTCCCCGAGAGATTATAAGCTGACAGTTATCTTGAACTTATCGCTTAGGTTTAAAAATCGAAAGGTTAATGTAATGGTAAAGGTTAATGGTAAAGGTTAGTGAAATACTTTCAGATTCATTTTGATTGTCACTACCATTGCAAATAGCTCTTTTGTGGATGAGCCGTTTCTGTTGTTGAGCTGACCATAGACAGGACGTTAATATTTTGTCTAATTGTAACCCCTACCCATGTCCGAAGCTTCCGTTGCCAGGAAATGGTTGGTTTTGGGTCTCGGCAATGTTTGACATGTGGCTCCGCGTCAGCACTGCATTTGTAACCCCTACACATGTCCGAAGGTTCCGTTGCCTGGAAATGGTTGGTTTTGTGTATCGGCAATGTCTAACATGTGGCTCCGTCAGCACTGCATTTAATTGTTAACACATGCAGGATGGCCTGTTTTTTACGGGGGTGTTTTTTCTTGAAACTTCGCAAGAAAATTTGCAAGTTAGCATGTAATTCCGTCAGAGTTTGAGCTAGGATGTTGTTGAGTGGCCACTTCATTTCTCGCAATTTTCCATCGAATCCCTAGACATGTCATCTCTTGAACCAGTGTACTAATTGATTTTTTGTAAGGCTGACTTGGCAGCCCAAATAATCCAAGAGCTTTACAGCTTATGTGGTCTGAAGACTCAACTTGGACTTCTTTTGATGGACCTGGTGGGATTTGCGTAGGTGGGATAACACTCAACATCCCTTTGCACGCAATGTCTCCGCGACCGAGCATGCTATGCAAGCAAAAAAGGTGTATTTGTCTTCATAGACCAAGAAAAAGTCGCGTAGGTAGGTTAACATTTGACTTCCCTATGTACGTAAGGTCTTCGCGACCGAGCATGCTATGGGAGCAAAAACGTTTATTTGTCTTGGTGAAACAAGATCAAGTCGTGTAAGTAAGCTAACACTTCGATTTTGCACGCAATGCCTCCGCGACCGAGCATGCTATGGAAGCAAAAAGGTGTATTTGTCTTCAAGGACCAAGAGAAAGTCGCGTAGGTACGTTAACATTTGACTTCCCTATGTACGCAAGGTCTCCGCGACCGAGCATGCTATGGGAACAAAAACGTTTATTTGTCTTGGTGAAACAAGATTAAGTCGTGTAGGTAAGCTAGCACTCGACTTTGCACGCAATATCTCCGCGACCGAGCGACCGAGCACCCTATATAATGGAAATTGACATGCCAGCCCAGATAATCCAAAACCTTCACAGCTTCTGCAGCCTGAAGTTTCAACTTGGATTTGTTTTGGTCGACCAAAAGGAAGTCGTCTAGTAGACACTAGCACTCGAGTTCCCTTTGCACGCAAGGTCTCTGCGACCCAGCATGTTATGGAAGCAAAAAAGGTTAATCCAAAAGCTTCACAGCTTCTGCAGTCTGAAGTTTCAACTTGGATTTGTCTTGGTCGACCAAAAGGAAGTCGTCTAGTAGACACTAGCACTCGAGTTCCCTTTGCACGCAAGGTCTCTGCGACCCGCATGTTATAGAAGCAAAAAGGTGTGGCTCTGAAGCCAGACCGAAGGGTAGGCATGTCATTTCATACTAACTCATAAGAAGGTACCGATTCCTTCCTAGAGGTACTGATACTGGTACCTTGGTACTGATCCTCAAGAAGTATCGACGAAATTTTGCGACTGATACTAGAATAATATTCCTGAGAAATGTTCAATTCTATCATCCAGTCCCCTGGGTGGAGAAAGTTTGGTACCGAGGTGTCCGAAAACAGTTAGGTGTTTTATCTTTACGACCTTGTTCAACTCTCGAAGATCGAAAATTGGACGCATTGATCCGTCGCTTTTCTTCCGCAGAAAAAGGGTTTTTTTTTTTTTTTTTTTACGGTATTTGGTAACCATACATGGTTTACAAATTATTACAATTTTGGTGGCACTCAGTGCCTCCCGTCGGTGTCTTCAATTGCCCCCCTCTGGATTGTGCCAGATGTTACGGACTATGATTGTTTATAATGTTTGGCTTGCCTTTTGTACGAGGTCGTGACAAATAGGATTGTAGCCCTCCGAGGGACTGAATAGATTTCAATTTAGTATTATCAAACAAAAATTCCTCAATGAGTGGTGCGTTGGCAACAGGATACTTTGTTAGAGATCACGGAAATTAAACTTTGACGTCTTATTTCTATCCATACGGCCCTTTTTTTTCGTATACAATTTAAAACGCTTTTTACGGGTAACTTGTACGACGGAGACGATTTGCCAAAGTTTTCAGTAATTATGTTACAAAGATTATTAGTTTAAATCTGTTGTGTTTTTGTCAAAATTTCCGTATTGACGAGATCAATTTGTTTACAACAATTTTCGTTACATTCAATTGTTACACACAGTTGATGCATTATTAGATTTACAACGTAACTGACCTGGTGGGATAACGAGCCGATTCGAAGATCGACCGTTACCTTTGAATCCCGTCGTTTCTTACGCAGAGACTCCTTTTGTTCTTTTTTGCTTGACGAGCTGTTCGAACGCGAGGCGTCTCCATCGCGTCTCGCCTGGACATCTTCCCTCTCGGAAATTATGGATATATATATACTCAACATCACCTCCAACAGATGACGCGTGATTCATGGCGTCCGATGATAGGATTGGTAAATAATACTCGTAATGATTGCAAAATAACACTCATAGAAACACAAAATAAATATCTTTTGCAATTAATAAGAAGTCGAATAAATATTTGTGGATTTGCGACTTCACAGTACGAAAGTACACAACGCTATGAAGATCAAAGATGGCTGCGCTTCCTTTATACTTGCTGGCAGCACCTAGCGGCTAAAGATGGAACTAAATTGACTGTCTATGGTTGGACATAGACAAGGAATTTAAGCTAAGTACACACTGCTTCTTCATAATACAATGCTGTATGTTTTCCAAAGGCACATCAATACAGAATTACAGAGCATAATGCGACTCAGTGACGCACAATGCCGAATTAAGCTGAAGCTTAATTGAGAATTATGCCGCATAATACAGTCTTGTGCTGTAATTGGAAAACTACCCAAGGCAAGGTCGTGAAAACTAATAAAGGGCTAAGAGAACTTTTAGTATATATATTATAAATTATGTAACGCTATGTATTCAACCAATATTTTATAAAGTAAGGGAATCAAACACTATAATTATCACGGAAATCGATTACGTTAAACAGAACTCACATTGCCTAGAAAATAATTATGACACCACCACAGTCCCCAACCCGGCAATCCAATTGAAGCTGTAATAATTGCAACTGTTGGTAGTATTTCATACCACATTTTTTTCCAGAAGAATAAATAATTCTACAACAAATGATACATATATAATTAACTATTTTATACAAATTAAAGGAGCTGTCATGAGTGACCAATATTTATTGTCATGTAATATTTTCTTTTTTTTTCTAGTTTAAACCTCCTTAATCTATAAAAAGGTTTATTACCTACAATCGACCTAACAGGAGAGATTCCTATTCGTTCCTTTGTACTGATATTTTTATTTCTTTATTCACGTGTTACTTTGAACTACATTTCTTAGTTTCAGTTTTATTCATTACGATATTAGCTTATTTCCTATTCAGTCATTGATGATGTACGCTAGGTAAACTATTTATAGATACTATAATTATTGCGAGGTAGGGATTCCGAACTCAAGTGTTCAGTGTTAAATTTCTGGACCAGTCGCAATATTATCAGTTCCAAAAAATTACGGTATCGTTTATTATTCATGTTTTTAGTCGGAAATAGTAGTAGTAGTACTACCTAGTAGTACTTCCTAATATGTATGAAATAAATACACTATCAACGGTTGCCCGCTCGATACCTACCTTGCCCCGGCTAATTTTATAGAGAGATGTTAATATTTTGCAATGTGCTACAATACATTTTTTGAAACATAGTAAATTGTTTTAATTTTTCATGACTCGCAACATTAGGTATCGGGTCATCAAAAATGGCAGACGTACCGATCGACTGTGATTTCCCCGTTTGGGGATTATTACCAAAAAAAGAAACGGGAGTCGTATCGTTTCTGAATAAATATCCTGTTTACGATGGCCGAGATACGATAATAGCTATTTTCGATTCTGGCGTCGATCCGGCGGCCGAAGGACTTAAGGTAACAATTATGTCTTGTCACGATTTGTTTGGTTGTGGTTTTTTAGTTTTTTTACTATTATTTTTTCAAATTATATTGAATGCCTTTGATGTCTTAGGTGACTAGTACTGGTGAAACGAAGGTCATAGAAAGGTTTGACTGCAGCGGATGCGGAGATGTCGACACAAGCAAAACTGTTAAGGCAGTAGATGGGTACATCACTGGTGTTACTGGACGTAAACTAAAGGTAGGAAAAATAGTTTAATACGACCCACGTTTTAATGAAAAATTTAGAAATAAAATGCTATTTGTTTTTTAATCATCTTTGAACTTCATTGACTTTAGAACTGTCATAAAACAGCTGTTTTTGAATGGACAACTTTAACTTTTAAAATAGAAAAAGTTCAATTGACAACACAGAATAAAAAATTATATTATGGGCTATACTTTGCCGTTTATGATAGTTTGAAATCATAAAAAATACATAAACAAGGTTGAAGCAATGAAGATCATATTTGTGCATAATCATCCATACAACTTTTTGTGTTGTATGACAAATATTAAATTCTAGTTTAGGATGGAAATATTAGATGTATAACAGTAACTAACAGTTTAATTCTTCTCCAAAACGTAATTGTAACTAATAATTTTCTTGTTTTACTTCTTTGAAAAATATCAATAATTTCAGATACCAGAAACATGGAACAATCCGAATGGGGATTGGCGTGTAGGTGTTCTCCATCCATACAGCATTTACCCGACAAAAGTCAAGGAGAGGATCCAAGAGCACAGAAAAGAGCATCTTTGGAATGTTGGACACAAACCAGCACTGGCAGAGACCACCAAACAATTTCAGGATTATGAAAGTGAGCTTTGTGAGTCCAATTTCTTATTAACAACAAATCTTTGAAGGTGCTGTAAAGTGTGACTCAGAAGCCTACGTTTTTTTTTTATTGCCAGTGTATTGCACAAGCATACAGCCCACTTGATAGTGAGTGGTTACTGTTGCTCATAGACGTCAGCAATACCAGGGGCAAGCCAAAAGCAGCGGCCTACTGTTGAATTTCCGTTTTGTCATATCTCCAGGTACCTATGCACACTACTGATAACTCAGACGGGGAAAGGTAGTTTATTCGGTTTTCTAAAAAAATATACTTCTGGTCCAACATAACTGGTATTAATTACATGTTAACTTACAATCTGTATACTGTTTACAGTACAGAGCTCCTAATTGCGCAATGCCTACTTTGCCATTATACCATATGATTGTACTGAATATTTACTTAGATGAACCTTCACAAATTTATGCAGTTACAAATGGCCTTTTATCGCTCTAGTATGTTTTTTGGGTCTTGTTTTACATTCATGCCATACACAAAATACACTACAGTAATTATTTAATTTTCAGCATCAAAGAGTCCAACATTGACTCAAGAGGAGAAACTAATGAAGGAAGAACTGGAAGCAAGAGTTGAAGTACTTCAAAATGTTGAAAAGAAATACTCTGACCCAGGTCCTACATATGACTGTGTATTATACCACGATGGAGAGACGTGGAGGTTAGTAATTTGTATATTTTTTTGTTTTCACTAGTTGTAGACATAATAAAAACTGTTTTTACTTTCATTACATATTTTTCTATGTTTCAAATACTTTACAGTGGTCATGGACAACTAAGATGGTTTTCGATTTTAATGTTGTTCTAACTACTGTTTATTCTTCTACATAATAGGCAATGCAGTGATCATGACACTTGCACCAGTGCTGTAATATTCATTAAATGTAAAAATCGTAATAAGAATCTCCTAAATAATAGTGTTTATAATGTACATAACCACAAAAGTTAACACAATTTGTAAACCTAAAATTACTAGTTGTACCTTACTTAAAACCACGTCACAATCTTTAAATCTATTCAGTTTGACTATTTTAGTCAATATAATTTGTGTGACTACAAATATGCACTGCTTTCCATTTGCTAACTATATAATGTAACAGCTGCATATGGTGCTCTGTTCTTGCCCTACCATCCATATCTGAAGTAGTAGTTACAACCTATTGAGATAGCATAGTAGTTCAAGATCTTTTTAGAAAAAGTTGAGACAGTAATGAAATGATAAAATGTTTCAATATGAATACATCTTACATATTTACAGAGCATGCATAGATACATCGGAAAGTGGTGATTTATCAACTGGGCCCAATCTGGGAGAGTACAGTGTAACCCATGAGCACACTCATTTGACACCAATTGACGAGATGACTATAAGCATTAATGTCCACAATGAAGGCAATACACTTGAAGTGGTTGGAATGTGCTGTAAGTCTGGTTTAATTATTCACAGCTTAAAACTTAAGTTTATTTTTATTTTTTATTGCCCTTACAACGAGCATATGGCCCACCTGATAGTGAGTGGTTACCGTCGCCATGGACTTCAGCAATGCCAGGGGCAGAGCCAAGCCGCTGCCTACCGTCCTACCTATTTAAAGCAGCTTACCATATATAAGATGTATGAATCACTTACTGTAATCACTATCTGGATTAATAATCTCTACCAATAGTGAAAGTATAAAACACTGAACATTGTTAAAAATATTCTTAAAATTATCCAATATAACATGCTAATATTGGCTTAAAAGAATGGATTGGTGTATGTGGTCCAGCAGTGGATGTCTTCAAGCTAATGAAGATTCAGAACTAATGCATTGTATTGTTCCAAAGTAGGGAAAACTGTGGCTGGCTGGTGTTTGGTAGATGTTTTCAAAAGGAGATAGTCAATTATTCACATGCATCTCTCGACATATAAAACTGACTTTTAAATATACCAATTCCAATTTTAGCTTCTCATGGTACGCATGTAGCAGCGATAGCAGCAGGATATGTTCCCGAGGAGCCTGAACGTAATGGAGTATCACCTGGTGCTAAAATCATATCTCTAACAATTGGTGACAGTAGATTAGGTTCCATGGAAACCGGTACAGCCCTTGTTAGAGCGTGTATAAAGGTCATGGAATTATCTAAGAAGATGAAGATAGATGTCATTAATATGAGTTATGGAGAGCATGCCCATTGGTCTAATGCGGGGTATGTTTTAACTTGTGCTATATCTTTAATTTATAAAAACCAGATTGTTGCTGAAAAAATTTAGTTGAATATCATATGAAATGGATGAAATGAACAAAAGAGTGAGCTTGATTTATGTAAGTAATTATTCCCTTTGTGACCCAACCAGGGTTTTTAATTTCTTCTTAGACAGCTAGACAACACGAGTGGCTCACGACCCACCTGGTGTTAAGCGATTATTGCAGCCAATAAACTTTGACAACGAAAATGACGACACCCCACCTTTAGACATCTAAGCCTCAGAAGCAACAGCTAGAATTTTATTTTTGTTGTTGCTGCGAAAGATAAGAAGTTAAACTGCCTTTGATAAATAAAGAAGCAGATCTTATCTTTTTACGTTTATGTCATTAATGCGAAACTGGCAAGCCTATGGTTCTATTATTTATTATTTGATTATTTAATTTTTATTACTAATTATTATATTATTATTAAATATTTATTATTTCATTCAAACTTATTTTTGCTATCAAAAATAACTCTGAGTGAAAATGTCCAACTTTGATAACAATACAAAATTCTCATATTTTATTTAAAAATATATATATTTTTCAGTCGAGTGGGTGAAATAATATTGGAAGTGGTGAATCGTTATGGAGTATCGTGGGTTGTGTCAGCTGGAAACCACGGGCCGGCTTTATGCACTGTGGGAGCTCCCCCTGATATAGCACAATCTGTACTTATTGGTTTGTATATTTGTCATCTAAATACCATACTTAATTTGTCATGTCTTTATTACTGTTCCTATCACTACGTTGTCGAAAGGTAGTGACGGTATTACGTCGCTTAAAAGCGTTATTGTTCAATTGAACTAAACGTTAAAGTGTGAGTGAGCGACGTCCGCTATGAGGCTATTTTCTCTTGCAAATCCAGCCGCCAAGAGTGACGCATCGGTTTCATATTTCTGTTATATTCAGCCTTTAATTTGTCACATAAGGACTAGTAAATATCTCAACAGCAATAAAGACAGTCCACACTCATTTACCACAACGCAACAGTTATTGATATTGTGTCACTTTTTTTTTTCCTAGCTAATCTGATAGGCTTGAGGCTATTTCAGCGTAAACTTAACTAGTAGGATCGGAAACACGACCCACTGAGAAGATCCGGCCAGAAACTCAGTGGGCATTGTATTGTAGGGCAATGACACCCCACCCCGCTTAGCTGCTTACTATGCAGTTATAGTAATAAGCAACATACGTTAGTCAGTCAGTGGTTAACGTGCAGTGATCCACCGCGGTCTCTGAATAAACATGTAATTATAAGTAATGTTTTATGGACCGCTCTGGTGAGACTTATGGAGGACAACACGCAACAAACAACCAACGCACACGCCTAATCCGTCATCACCCAATAAACCTCACACTGGTGACCCCGTGTCATTCCCCTACAGTATAATTCTGATGAAGCTTATATACCGCATTTTTCAGGTGTGGGTGCGTACGTGTCTCCGGAGATGATGGCGGCGGCGTACTCCATGCGGCAGCGCGTGTGCGGCGGCGCTTTCAGCTGGAGCTCGCGCGGGCCCGCCGCGGACGGAGCCCTGGGGCTCTCCGTGGCCGCTCCAGGAGGTGCCGTCGCGGCAGTCGCCAGGTACCGCGAATACTACCACTATTAACAATACTTATGTTACTACTATTGAAGTCAATGTGGCTAAATGGAAATTCGAGAATTCAGGTGTTCAAATTTTATACTAATATTTCACATTCACGAATTACTTTCGAACATCGTGTAATAAAAATTTACCCATAAATATTATAATTAGTCTACTTATTATACAATTGAGGTATAGACTTCAAGGCTCAAGGTGGGTGGCGGTATTCACTTTGCGATGTCTATGGGCCCCGAAAGAAAACGGCTTAAAACCAAGAGGAACGTGAAGCTAGTCCCCCATAGTAAATATAAAAATAAAACAATAATAATATTATAAACGTAATTTTAGATGAGATTACAATTTAATGACATTAATAGTTTATAAAATTATTCATTGGTTCTGTTTCATATTATTCACAGATCGGTGGTAATAAATATTGACAAATCGAATAGTCTAGAACTCGTTTCTCGAACAAAATTTGGCTATTTATACCTAAATAAGATGATAAGCTGAAGATTTTTGTTTGATCTGTACCTGCCTACCTATCTGTCTCTCGATGAAAGAAAGAAAAAGATAAATGGAAACTAACCTCTTGGTTTTCATCATTTTCTCATCTAACGTTTACGTTATTGTTGTTCTTTCTAGATTCACATTAAGAAACTGTCAACTAATGAACGGCACTTCAATGGCGGCTCCTCATGTTGCTGGGGCTGTAGGTACGATATCACACAAATAATTATTGAAATCATCACGACTTATTATAAATCACAAAATCTTATGACCGATAAATCCCCTTAATTTGTACTTGATTGATAATCTTTGAAGTCACTGCCATCATCTTAGGCAGCAGTTGGCAACGGCTTGGCTCTGCCCCTGGTATTGCTGAAGTCTGTGGGCGACGTTAACCACTCACCATCAGGTGGGCCGTATGTTCGTCCGCCTACAAGGGTAATAACAATAAAAAAAACTTGCTTGGGTTCAGTAGGTATAACCGAATCTATCGCTCGTATACTTTGTTTTAGAATATGATTTTACAACTGTATATCTCCAACGGCAACCCTAAAACCAATGCTAAACCAATCATTGACTGCTAGGTAGAAGGGAAACTATTTTTTTCTAAAACGGTGAATAAAAGTTTTGAAGAATGACCAAATTCTGTTATTATGTGTTTCTAGAGATACAATTTATGCAGTTATCCTTTATGTTCACAGCCACACTCATATCTGGTTTGAAGGCAAGGAAGTTACCGTATTCGCCGTATTCTATAAAGAGAGGGCTGGAGAATTCTGCAACCGTACTGAGTCACGTTGAGCCTTGGGCTCAAGGATGCGGCCTTCTTAATGTTGAAAAGGTATGAATAATCATTCAGTGTTTTGTAGTGTAATTAGTGTTTTTGTTTCAATTAGTGGGAGGCTCATTGTCTAGCAAGTCGTTAAGTGGATATGTGAGCTCGAAAATATCAAAAGCAAAGAACCTGGAACTTGATGTGAAAGTCCCCTTAGTGTTATTATAATGGTACGCGCTGAGGCTCGGGATAAATAAAAATTCTACCGGAGTACAACTTACAACTGTATTTATTTATTACACTTTATGTAAAATTTACATTGGCGGACTTAATGCCTAAGGCATTCTCTACCAGTCGACCAAAGGTAGTGCAGAGTAAATAATTTATCATTTAGAACGCTCACCGAAGACTTTAAAATTCTTAACTTCTTCCGCTTCGCTTCAGGTGATCCGTTTGTTGTTGCACTTCGAGTAGCTCCTATTAGTAATTGATTGCGTGCCATCTCTGCAACGCATTTATAGTCGATACGACACCCCTAGAATCGTCGAGAACATTCCTCACAAGTTGAGTACCATCGATGTGTTTCCGCTATCTGATAATAGATGGCGTTGCATTTCTCGAGAGTTCTAGATGCTATTAGATCCTTCGATATTCGTTTAGCTATTCGGCGATGGATGGCGTTACTCTTACCGGCGTAACAATAACATGGCTGTTCTATGTTTGAGGCTTATGTTGGAATAAGGCTACTATACATATAATAGAGGTGACAAAAAACCAGATGTATGTAGAATAGGGATCGCAGCCCATAAAATAAAACATCCAATGTTCCAAAATGTTCTGTTATAATAATAATTTAAAATTAATTAACACTTTTATTATGTACGCCTTGCTCATATCTTAAGCGTCTTCGCCATCTTCCTTTTCTCTGTCATTCTCTGTCAGTCTCTTCGCCCTTTCTTTCCGTTTTCTCTCACTCACATCTTAACGCTCCGTTCCACGATATTTTCATTCGTTCTGTTCTCACCACAATCCTACATTTATATAGGTATTTCATATTTATCGCAGGCCTTCGATCTGCTCTCGACGTACTACGATCAGCCCGAACGCGACGTGACATTCAATATACAGTGCTGTTCGTACAACGGCAAAGGAATAATACTGAGACCGAAATTAGACGATCCGCCCGGAGACATCGGCCTCACCGTCGAACCGCACTTCCTGCAGGACCACAAGGATATGGAGGGTGAGTTTCTACATCAACTATTAGAATAACTTATGCCCTTTTAGATATATAAGTATACTGAGACTTTAGAACTTGTATCTCAAGGTGGATGGCGCATTTACGTTGTAGATGTCTATGGGCTCCAGTAACCACTTAACACCAGGTGTGCTGTGAGCTCGTCCACCCATCTAAGCAATAAAAAAAAAGGTACAGAATTTTGGTGAGCATACAGCATGAGATGTATTTGTTGTTCCCAGACCGAGCCGTGATCGGTCGTCAGATCTCGTTCGGAGTCCGCCTGGCGCTGACGTGCGGCGCCAGCTGGGTGTCCGCGCCCGTACACCTCGACATGATGAACGCCACCCGAACCCTAACGCTGCGGGTCCAGACCTCCAGTCTGCCGCCCGGACCGCACTTCGCCAGGTAAAGTTCAACTATGTTCGTAATGTAAATCCAAAAAAATACCACGGCGAATGAATGCCCTGAGGTAATACGGTAGGCAACGGCTTGGCTTTGCCCCTTGCATTGCTAACGTCCATGAGCCACGGTAACCACGTAACCACTTACCATTAGATGTGCCGTATGGTCGTCTGCCTACAAAGGCTATAAAAAAAATCCCGTCACGTCACTACTCGACCTATGATGAACGTCCGTCTGGTGTAGTGGTAAGTGACATGGTCACTACACTAGGGGGTCGCGGGTTCGAATCCCGCCAAGGGAAGATATTTGTATGATAAATATAAATGTCTTTTCCAGGGTTATGGATGTATATTAAATATATGTATGTGTATAATAAAAATCTTACATTTATTTCCGATATCTGGTACCTGTAACACAAGTTCTTTACGAACTTATCACGGGACCAGTTAACGTGGCGTGATTGTTAATAAAAAATATTTATATTTATTTATTATGATACTAGATCTAAGATAAAAAAGTTACTAAAATCACTTTCTTGTTCCCAGCATCGACGCATACGACGTGTCTTGTATCGAGAAAGGTCCAGTCTTCAGAATACCCGTGACAGTATTTCAACCGCAGCCGCTACCGGATTGTTCTTCGCCGACCGTCATTGACGAGAAGGACGTGCTCTTCAAGTCTTCCACTATCAAGAGACATTTCCTAATAGGTAAATCGTTATTGATATTAAATCTATACTGCTAGTTGGCCATGCCATGTCAGCGAGTTGATTGTAGTTAGGGACACAAAGGTTGAGGATGGTAGCCAATCAAATGGGGCCCTCAAGTAAAGGACATTTTCATCCAAGTTCAGCTCAGTGGTGATTAGTGCTACGGACAGAGACCGATGAAGGTAGATCGTCCAATCTATTTATCCTCTGTTATGAGGGACTAATGGCAGAGAATGACACCATATAAGACAAAAGGTTGAGAATGACACGATATGGGACAAAAGGTTGACTGAAGGTTGAATGTGTTCTCAAAATCCAAACTGGTTGTAGGACCTCTTGTGAGTCCGTACGGGTAGGTACCGCCACTACCACCGCCCCGACTATTTTTGCCGCGAAGCAGTAATGCGTTTCGGTTTGAAGGGTGGGGCAGCCGTTGTAACTATACTTGAGATATTAGAACTTATAACACAAGGTGGGTGGCTCATTTACATTGTAGATATCAATGGGCATCAGTTACCACTTATCACCAGGTGGGCTATGAGCTGTGTTCACCAAGCTAAGCAATAAAAAAAATTTAAAAGAAACAAAGACATTCTCTTGCTATCCCTCATTTCGGGACTCAGTCTGCCCAATAACATCAGTAAAAAGATATCGTCTTATTAAAGTACCACCGGAAGCAACGTGGGGCGTTTTGAAGATGGCAACAGAAGACAAAGAGATCGTTGGCCGGTTCCTGGTCCACGTCATGCAGCTGTTGCCGCGCAAGAGCTGCAAGAGTCAGGAGACGCAGAAGATGCTCAGCGTCAGCAACGAAGTACCCACGCTTCTGCCGTTCGGAGTTGTTGTGAGTGATAGAATTATTGTTCACGTATTACGTTTTGAAATACACAAGTCTCGGAGATATTTAATTTCGAGGTAACGGAAGTAAAGGTCAAATGATTCACTCTGGCTTGCTTTAATAATGGATTAGTAATTTATAAACGATTTATGTCGGATTATTCATTTTAAAAATATAAATTACATTGCAATTGAGTTACATATACTTGGTAAGTGTTGTTTTATGATTAATAAACCCGTAGAAATGACAAATCAGGATAATTATTACTGAGAGATCTAAGTTAAATGTTCATCCAAGACCTTATCTTATATTGAAAAATCTCACACAATTGACTAGTATGATGGGAATCGGAGAATGCTACATATCTTTACTGTTCATCACATTAGTGAAGTGGGAATGCAACCCACCACCCTTGGCCTAGCAGTCAGGGCTGCTAGCTACTGCGCCATCAACTAATAATAATAATAATTGCATTTATTTACTCCACAATACAAATACAAATAAATTTTCTATTAATGTGACATAAAAATTCTAATTCTAAACAATATTACAAACTCAGTTGCTTTCTAACATACATTTCAGGGCGGCGTCACAATAGAAATAGCAATAGCAAAATACTGGGCCAACATCGGTGATCTGAGCCTGGACTACACGGTGGAGTTCCACGGTCTGAAGCCGGACTTCGGTCAGCGGCTGGTGATGTCGGCCAGCGAGGGCGTGCGATCCGTCACGCTGTCTGCGCACCGCCTGCTGGAAGTACAACCCAATGCCGTGCTCAAATACTCTGAGCCGGTGGTCAGGTGAGTCGAATACAGAATATCGTCGTTGTGAGGGGACTTTTGGCGTGAACGCGAGGAGTGAAGTTGTGTGATTTGTTTTATTTTGTCTATATAGTGTTTCTTCAGGTTTAAATGTGTAATAACGGTGGTTTATTAACTGTTTAATATCTGTGAAATTGCACAAATGTGGGAAAATGAAATAAAGCCGTTGGACGTAACTTCTCGGGATCCAGTCCAAAAAGTCCACTGAAAAAATCTCAGTAACTGACCACTGTTTTACTGAGATTATATTTCATCCTATATCATCTCATTTTATTTAATTTCATCCCAGTTGATTAATGTCTCAAATTAATCATCTTCATTTCATTTCATTTCACTCCATATTATCATTTTTATAAATTAAGAATATAAATTAAAATTAAAGATGACTTAAAGGTCTTAGTAACCAGGTCATAAAATCCCTTAAAAAAAAATCGTCGTTGTGAAACCAAAATCTGCTATGTGCACTTTTTGCGATTTTTACTTTTTGACCTTTTTGTATAGTTTAGTTTTTTTTATATACCGTATAAAAAACTGTTATGTGTCTATAGCTTTAATATTTATTTATAGCTTTCATTTGATATAGTTCTTAAAAATTCACTTTCATATCAAATTTTATACGAAAATGTTTTTACTCGTTAATTCAAAATAAGAGTTTTTGCACATAGCAGATTTTGGTTAGACAGCGCCATTTCTAAATTGTCATTTTCTAAACAAATTATTTGAACGTAATGAGAATTAATTTGCTAAGTGGATTTATTCGAAAATTCATAAACTCAGTTGTAACTATTGTATATTTTAGTTAAAAATTCAACCCACCAATCTTGTGTAACAAATGATTGATTTACGACTTAAATTAGTCTAATAGGAAACTGGATCTCAGTAATATAGCCAAACAAAGAATTGGTTTTAATTAGTGGTCTTAAATAAAGAGTTTGCACAGTATCTTCTTTTTGAATCTTTCTGAATTTTATTTTCTATTGAAATCATAAGAGTTTAATTTTCAAATCACAAAATCAACTCTATAAATTCCGCTTGTTTCAAGTCATTCAGGCACTTCATACATTTTGGCCCCAAGTGACGTCATATCCAATGAAGTTCCGTCAAGCACAATTTGGAAATGTTTCCATGGTGACTGCAGAAGTGAGGGCTGTCTATTTACAAAGTATATAATGTATCTCCCTGTTACAGACCCACAGAATCGAAATTGACTCCGTTGACGTCTCGTGATGTCATTCCGCCAAGCAGACAGATCTACCAGCTGATAAACACATACAATTTCCATCTTGCCAAGGCTACTGAGGTAAGTTCTAGTTGTGCCAACATAATGTATCATAAATCCAACTTAAAGCAGATTAATAAATTAAATAAATTAATAGAAACTTAAAGCAGGAACCCGTTGAGATTCTGGGCTTTGACAATTTACGTAGAAGAGCTCTACGTTCGGCGGCAGATAGCAGCAAATGGTTTAGAATGATCTAGAATAGGCTCTTGTTGTGAAGAAGAAAGCTCAGTAAAAGCTATTGCATCATGAATACAACGAGGTTCTGAATTCCACCCAACCCTGATTAGTCGCTCAGAACTTCCAGATGCAAAAACCTTAAGCAGGAGATATCGCTAACAATGGAGAACATTGCGAAGGGAATTGTCTAATGCAGTAATGTTTTGTTGCCAGGTGTCCCCGACGGTGTCGCTGCTGTGCGACATGCTGTACGAGTCGGAGTTCGAGTCGCAGATGTGGATGCTGTACAACAGCTGCAAGCAGCTCATGGCCGTCGGGGATGCTTATCCGTCCAAGGTAACCACTGTGCTCCTTCGATTCCACATAAAAATATATAATAATATATGGTGATTTATTTTTGAAATTTGCGTGAGCTCCAAGTGTCGGACTGGCAAGATGTTGCGGAGCGCCGATATGAATGGCGACGTATATTGTCGGAGGCCAAGACCCACTTCGGGGTCGTAGCGCCAGCGTAGTAGCAGTAGTAGTAATGATTTATTTGAAGCAGATTAGTTAAAACGCGCTTTATATTAATGAATGTAAATTTTCTTTGACG
Source organism: Bombyx mori (assembly GCF_030269925.1). Classification (NCBI taxonomy): domain Eukaryota; kingdom Metazoa; phylum Arthropoda; class Insecta; order Lepidoptera; family Bombycidae; genus Bombyx; species Bombyx mori. Next base: position 16,958,034 of record NC_085111.1, read on the forward strand.
TCTTGTAAATCGAAGAACACAGGTTGCACGCACGAAAAAGTGTCACGTTCCGCCTTAGCCTGAGCGTGCAAGCGAGAGCGCGGAACAAGCGATAGAGACGCACGATCGGCCCGAGCGTTGGCTTGTGACACATTTATCTCTCTTCTCGTGTGACGTCAGAGCTAGCAGTTCGAATAGTTGTGCTACTGACGTTATCACGTAAAACTATCGACCTTACAGACAAACGTTTTTTTACAGTATAATGTGAAGTTGGAAAAGGGCGATTACGTGTTGCGTCTGAACGTCCGTCACGAGAACAAGTCGTTGTTGGAGAAGCTGCAGGAGTTGCCCGTGGTGCTGCAGCAGCGGCTCCAACAGCCCATCACCATGGACTCCTACTGCTCCAGGATCCAGGTACCTACTGCTCCTATCCACCTACCGCCATACAACACGTCCTTTGGATGCAAACGAGGACGAAGCAATGACTCATTTGGCGTCGTATAATCGGAGCCCATACCTGGATCGAAAATTAAATAAGCATTTTCTACGGTTTTTGGCACATAATAATATTTTCACAGTTTAATCTTTAAAAAAATAAAACAGTCGACCGTGAAAACTGTAAAGTAATGGTAACATCGGAAATAACGTAATGACATTTTTATTTTAAACTAGCTGACCCGACAGATTTCGTAGTGCCTCAATCGATAAATAAAAGACCTAAACTTTTGTATAAAATAAACTTAAAACTAACAAAAGAATCCGTCCGACGGGGGACACATCAAAGGGAAACCAAAATTGTTATTTTCATTTAATTCCGAGCATTTTCTTAATTATCTACCTTTTAAACCTTCTCTGGACTTCCACAAATAATTCAAGACCAAAGTTAGCCAAATCTAAAACTCGACACTAACAAATAGCAATTCATTTATATATATACATAGATTATGTCAAATCTGGAAGTCTCAATTGTAATTATGTCAGTCAAATCGTCCTTCGAGACGCGACTGCTCACAGCACGCATGCGTGATGCAGGCGCCGGATGATTATAAGTGTCCGTCTCGTCGCAGGCGCTGACGGCCGGCAAGAAGTTCAGCACGGCGTCCCTGCCCAGCGGTAACCTCATGCCCGTCTACTTCACAGCCGTGCCTTCCGACAAGTAAGCTTGTGCTACTACAATATATTATCGCTCGTCGCACCCCTGTTTGAACTCAATAGTGATACGAGCTAAGCTTCTGCGGCGTACGTCTGTAATCTATAACAATGGGCTCGTAGGGTTGACTCGCGGGAAAATACAACATACCGAGAAAGTAATAAGTTTTAACAAAAGAGTGTAATCATAATGTTGCATGTTTATATATTTTTATTTTTTTATTACACTTGATGTACAAGCGGATTTAATGCCTAAGACATTATCTGCCAGTCAACCAAAGGTAGTGCAGAGTAAATAGTGGTAGTTGTAATGAAATTTATTCTAATAAACCATGAAAACAAAATGTATTTCTTTAAATAGGAACTTAATTATTGAGAATTTGCATAAGACATAAGAGTAATATACTGTAGGTACACAGTAAAATTTTCAAATAATAACTTTAATTAAAGCAACTAAATAAAATAAAATATTTCTTTGGTTACAAAACAACACTTTATTTTAATAATAATCTCAATTTAAAAAATATTACAATTTGTCATTTGAATTATTAAAACAATCTTATTAGTTAATTATTTTATGTTCTTCTAACTTTTTTCTTTTTATAAATTTCTTGATTCATAAATTCAAGTCACATCTCACGAGTAGAGTTTAGATCAGACCGACGGCTGATTGTCAAATTTGCACAAGTCCACCCTGCCTATTTCTGCCAAGAAGCAGTAATGTGTTCCGGTCTGAATAGTGGGTTGTACTGCCGAACTGGGAGTTAGAACTCATGTCTTGAGATGGTTGGCGGCATTTACGTGGTTCATATCTGTTGATGTACGGGCTCTGAGGTAACCACTTACACATCTACGCAATAAATATAATTCTCAAAGCAAACAACGCCAACTACATCGAGATGAGGTTGGAGTTTTTTGTTATTGCTTAGCTTGGTGGACGAGCTCATGGCCCACCTGATGTTTAGTGGTCATCAGGGCCCATAGACATCTACAACGTAAATAACGCCACCTACCTAGAGACATGAGTTCTGAGGTCTCAGTTTTTACAGTACACCAGTTGCCCCACCAGTAAAACCGAAATGCACTACTGCTTCACAGCACAAATAGGCAGGGTGGTGGTACCCACCAGTACCGACTCACAATACGTCCTACCACCAGTCTCAGGAGTATTAATTGTTTTGGACAACGGCTGCCCCAACCCTCAAATCGGAACTGACTACCCTCTCAAAAAACATATCTTGTTAAGATTCTGATATGGACAACCACCAGCACATTATTTCCCAACCCTAAATTTCGGAATCATCGAAAGGCTCCAATTTCTGGCTTTTCACCCCTAAAATGTATGTCTGAGTTCACAAAACATTTGCGCTTTAACTAACGCCCAGCCCTGTACCACTATTGAATTCATATCAGTAAACAATCATTAAAGTATCCACACATCGTTTCTTACATTCATTCTTTGTTGTGAATTCCTTTAGTTTGTAATATATATATTTTTAAATTACACAGAGCAAAGATAAAACTTTTTTAAATTGTTATTTTGTTAATATATCAATAAATAGTAAAGTTTATAAAATTGATAAGTAAAAGCACACTTTTGATCTTTGAAAAGTGAAAAAAAAAACATTTGCTTTTTTTTAAGCATCGTGATTAAATCACAAATATTTTTGTGTCGAATTTCAAACTAGGAATGTTTTAATTATAAAATGTATGGTAATGGTATGTATTGGTAAGGTGTATAGATTTATTTTTATTTTGTCAGGTCTATCCAAAGAACGGTTACAAATAGGTACAAAATTTGAAGCATAACTGTTTGCTTTTGTCTTAAAAATTAAGCTAAATCGCTGTATACTTGTTTTGTTTGTATTCTTGTTGAATTTGAGTCGCATGTTTTGGGGAAGAGAACAACATTGTTTTTCATTCGATTCATACATTCATTTTATTTTGTTTATAGAATTGAAAGGCAGATATTTTTTCTAAAAATTTTCAACATGGCTCTCAAGATTAGCTTATGCCAAGTTTATAGTAAGTTACCACTGGAGATCGATTGGAGAGGCTTATGTTTAGCAGTGGACATCTCTAGGCTGAGTTGATGATGATGATAAGTTTATTTAAAATTGAATGGATCTTAATAATATTAAATTAAAAATACATATTTTTAAATAATAAGTAAACAGCTTTAGTGACTTATTTAATTGTAAATCAGTCGTGTTGTCTATCTTTTAACGTTTAGCTTTATTCAATAGTAACACATCTTTCTATCTAGTCCTTCAGTAGATTCACTCAAATGAAGGATGCGGACTAGAAATATGGAGGGTAGATATAAGGAGCACCATCTTGCATATAGAACAAGTTGAGAAAGTGTTCACACTTATTTATTTATTGCTTAGATGGGTGGACAAACTCACAGCCCACCCCATAGACAACTACGACGTAAATGCGCCGCCCACCTTGAGATATCAGTTCTAAGTTCACAGTGTAGTTCCCACGGATGCCCCGCCCTTCAAACCGAAACGCATTACTGCTTCCCGGCAGAAATAGGTAGGGCGGTGGTACCTACCCGTGCGGACTCACAAGAGTTCTTACTACCTACAAACAGCAAGATGTGGAAATCATATGAAGATAGCAGTTTTAAACAGAGTGAAACGTGCTGGATTGAACCGAAGTTCAAGATTCATACTACAGCGCCACCTTGATTAGCTACCTTTCAGCGGACACTTTTTAATACCCTGAGATGATGCTCCTTTCTTCTATCCTCCATCATTGAAAAGTAATATACGTAAACCACGGATTATATACCCAGTAGGGATGTACAGAAAATATACATAGATAAGAATGGCAGCGGCAAAATATTACATAATGACCATGCCCCCTGTCGAATTAAAAACATCATTGAGTGATGTCATTTGTGACGTAAATTGTAAGATGGCAATTTCGAGCGCCTTAATGCGGTTTAAAAAAAAGTATTAATACCTACCGAAAGTTTTATGATCGACGTTAAAAGATAAACGAAACGATTATGATTTCGAATATTCGCTAGAGATTTGGAATACCATCGAAATGTCATCTTTACAGAATAAGCCGTTTGAATTTGACCGTCGGTCACACGTTCTCCGGTACGATATCGTTCGCTAAAGACGAGCTCGGTCGGAAAGTGGACACGTACGCGCTTCAGTACTTGGCCTGCGAGCCGCCTAAACGTAACGCCAACTCCAAGGATAAGGAGAAGGGGAAGGCCCACGACGATTATATGGACGCCGTCAAGGAGTTCACGGTTGGCTGGATTGCTAAACTAGGTATGGTATATTGTTTTTTTGGTAAAACAACTACAGGTTGATTTTATTAGATTTATTTTATTATTATTTAAATTTTTTTATTGCTTAGTTGGGTGCGGTAGGTAGTGGCTTGGCTCTGCCCCTGGCATCGCTGAAGTCCATGGGCGACGGTAACCACTCACCATCAGGTGGGCCGTATGCTCGTCTACCTACAAGGGCAATAAAAAAAAACAAGCTCACAGCCCACCTGGTGTTCAATGGTTACTAGATCCCATAGACATCTACAACGTAAATGCGCCACCCACCTATAAGTTCTAAGGTCTCAAGTATAGTTACAACGGCTGCCCCACCCTTCAAAGCGAAACGCATTACTGCTTCACGGTGGAAATAGGCGGGGTGGTGGACTGCGTTAACGGGTCAATTAATTCTGGCGTACTAGGTCATTTGTGGTCACTGGATCCTATAGGAATCTTAATACGAGTGGCATCACCCAAAACATGATTGCACAAATATAACGCGTCCGAAAAGAAAATGTTTTATCAATCTTTATAATGAAAACACAGCTTCACTAAAACGACCGTTCGCTATTTATGGCTCATGTTTGTTATAAGTTCGCTGTATTTCAAGATTGATCTTAGTACATCCCGCATGACAGCGTATTGAATATTATTAAAATGCGATTGTATTAAGTTTGGTTTATTTGTTACATCTTTAGAGGGTCTTAAGAGAGAAATACGAGAAATGGACCAAAATAATTACAGAGTGGTACCCACGGGATGGCTGTAGAAAAAAAGGAAGACAGCCAAAACGTTGGGAAGATGCAACAAAGAGTGTAGCCGGCCCGCATTGGAGTCGAATGGCCAAAAATCGAGAATATTGGCAATCTTTAGAGGAGGCCTTTGTCGAGAGACAAGTTGTTTTTAAAACCACACCGAACGCCGAACGGAATAATTGATTATAAGTTGCACTTAAATTTAATTTATTATTAAGTAATGTATTAAGTTAGTAATTAGTAAGCAAAACGCAAGGCAAGCAAGCAAATTATTATTATTTATTTGTTACATCCAACAGAAGGCGATAAACTAGAACAAGTTTACGAAGAGCTGGTAGAGAAATTTCCGGGTTATTTGGGAGCTCACGTCGCTTACTTGCACGCTATTGATTCCCCCACCGACCCCAAGAAGTGAGTATGCAATGAGATAAAACTAAAAAAAACAAATTAAAATAGCATTTTTTTTGTATAAAATTATGTATAATTAAATTGGCTTAAAAGACAAGAAGTCAGGCCGTTTGATGTGTTAATAAAAAATGTACTTTACATTGCGTACCTTTGATTTCAGATTACCGCATTCAAACGAAGAGCTGGATGTGACGACGGCGTGGTGTGAACAACTCATTGCGATCTCAGATAAGGTGATGACCCCTAACTCGTGCATCTGGATAGCGTTGCTTTATTGAATACTAGCTGACCCGGCAGACTTCGTAGTGCCTCAATTGACAAATACACGACAAACAAAAGCAATCCGTCCGACGGGGGGGACACATCAAAGGAAAAACAAAATCGTTATTTTTATTTAATTCCGAGCATTTTCATATTTATCTACCTTTTAAACCTTCTCTGGACCACAAATAATTCAAGACCAAAATTAGCCAAATCGGTCCAGCCGCTCTCGAGTTTTAGCGAGACTAACGAACAGCAATTCATTTATATATATATATAGATATAGATTAACGTACACATACGAAGGAGGGTAGTTCGTTTAAAATATATTCATTGGTTTTTTTTTCTTCAGGTAATAAAGGCAATAGACCAAGAGAAGCTGTTAGCTTATTTAGGAATCAAGAACGATACACGAACCGACGCACAGAAAATTAAACAGTAAGTATAATAATAATAATTATAAATAATAATAAATATTTACTAACAATCACGCCACGTTAACTGGTCCCGTGATAAGTTCGTAAAGAACTTGTGTTACAAGTACCAGATAACGGATATAAATGTAAGATTTTTATTATACACATACATATATTTAATATACATCCATAACCCTGGAAAAGACATTTATATTTATCATACAAATATCTTCCCTTGGCGGGATTCGAACCCGTGACCCCCTTGTGTAGTGACCATGTCACTTACCACTACACCAGACGGCCGTAAGTGACTCGGTGTTGATTTTTCTTATTTCTATATACCTTTTTTTTTCTATACCTAATCGCTGGCAGGCTAGAGAGCTATTCCAGCTATTCACTTGAAGTCCATTCGTATTGTCCAAGGCCACAATATAATATAAATCCACCTAGAAACACTAGTGTCGGCTGTCTCAACCCTTGAAACTGGAGCGTACTGCTGTTTCGCGACATAAATAAGAAGAATGGTGGTACCCACGGTTGAATTAGGAGGATTTGTAAGACATCCTACCAGATGCCAGTCAATATTAGTTAACGATCTTAGTACGCTTGTTCGATTTGTGCAAAATCGACATTAAATAAGCACATTTATTATCAACACCATACGGCACAGTCTCGTCTGAAAAAGCAAACTTATTACCAAACTATTAAATATGACGGAAGTTTTTAAAATGATGACGTCAGCGTCGCTGACATAATTCTCAAGTGTACAATAATAACCACAGAGAGCTCCACACCGTTTGGTTGCTGGGTTCAGAATATGTTGACAAAAGTAGTTCATATTTATAGTAGAACAGTGGGGGTAGTTTGGTCCTGAATTTTCCTAAATACTGGTGGTTGTGGTGGTTTACTGGTGGTAGGACCTCTTGTGAGTCCGCACGGGTTGGTACCACTACCCTGCCTATTTCTGCCGTGAAGCAGTAATGCGTTTCGGTTTGAAGGTAGGGGCAGCCGTTCTACTTTAAAAACTGAGACATAACTCATATCTCAAGGTGGATGGCGGAACTTACGTTGTATTTGAAGAAACAATTAACTTTATAAGTAATTTTTTATTTTTTATTTTTTCATTGGTTATATGGGTGGAAGGGCTCACAGCCCACCTGGTGTTAAGTGGTTACTGGAGCTCATAAACATCTACAACGTAAATGCGCCATCCACCTTGAGGGCAGGGTTGCCCCGATAAATATAATTTGTCTTAACAAGTAGGTACCGTTCGCAGAGTGTTTTTATTACGTTGACTTTTTGTCTTTAGGGATCAAGAGAAACAACGCGGCTATTTAATAGACGCGCTCTGCAGGAAGGGCACGGCGCTCTGCCGACTGTACGCGCTGGCCGAAAGCAAGTCGGCCAAGGAGAAGATCGCGACAGCGCTCCAAGCGAACATGATCGACCTCCTCAAGTACACCGATCTCACTGAAGCCAAAGTGAGTCGCTTACCTCACTATTGCACTTCCACTGGACAAGACAGCGGCTTGGCTCTGCTCCTGGCATTGCTGAAGTCCATGGGCGACGGTAACCACTCACCATCAGGTGGGCCGTATGCTCGTCTGCCTTACAAGGGCAATAAAAAAAAACAAGGGTTGAAAAAGGATATCGCCACCAGAGCAGAGCTCATCCATACTACCTGGAGCCACAGCGTCCATTCACAGATCTTTTCTGCCACGTACTATCCGGCTTTGGAATGAGCTCCCCTCCGCGGTGTTTCCCGAGCGCTATGACATGTCCTTCAACCAAAGCTTGTGGAGGGTACTTAACGGTAGGCATCGACTTGGCTCTGCCCCTGGCATTGCTGGAGTACGGGCGACGGTAACCACTTACTATCAGGTGGGCTGTACGCTCGTTTGCCTACGAGGGCAATAAAAAAGAAAAGAAGGACAACATTATTTCAGTTTACATAATGTGAATCACGTTGCATTTTACACGTGTAGTGGAAACCTGTCCATATTGATGATTCCTTTGAAATTGTTAGGATTTTCCACGCGAGCAAATTTACAATACATCCTACAATTTTTTAAATTGTGGGAGAGGATCAGCAGTCGATAGAGATCAGCAGCAGGTTATAACTCGATTAAAGTAGACGTAATGTTTTTGAAGTGAAACTTCTTGGCGCGTTAAAACTAAAATTTAATTCGCGACAGATTCGTTACGTCTAGAGAGAAAAGATACAATTTAGTAAGAGCGAGAGTGAGAAACTAGACATAGCGTCTCGCGAACCATGCGACCGTGGAGAGTGGGAAAGGACAAAGGGAGCTAGGTCGTTTCTCTTATACACATTCTGTGTACGGGCGTCGGCTGATAGATGGCTGGTTATTCTCTGCTCATTGCTCTTGTAGATGGAAGTAACCAAAAGAAGTTTCACTTCTTTCACGTGCATCAAGTTGCACGTGCACCATTTTTTTTATATAAGTTCTCTGATTAATTACAAGTACGCTTCCTTACTTTACCCGTCTTGACTGCAACATAAACAAACATTATCTATACACATCTATAGCTCGGGCCTATTTCAATTATTAAAATTACATTTCATTAATAACACACAAAAAAATCCTCTGTAGGCAATAAACTACGGCGTCTGGCATTGCTTCACGTTCAAACACTGGGGCCGAGCGATTAAGCTCCTCACGAAGATCCAAGAGGACCGTCCCTCCAGGGAAGTCGAGGAGCGTCTAATAGAAGCGTACCGGCAGCTGGGCTGGAACCACATGGCCAGCTACACGGAGGCCACGCTGCCTATTAAATATCCACTAGCGTATCGACCTTTTTAGGAGAAGACCGGAAGACCGGAAAACTCGGTAGGTTAGTTCGTGTTCTGTTACCAGATTACTCAAACCAGATAGAACTGGCTAGAACCAGATTTTACAAATAAATATTGCACTTGTACTGGAAGAATAATTTAGTCGTTTGGTTGTCAGATTTCATTGAAACTATCTTTGCAGGGAAGTTTCCAGAATTTTCCAGACCTTTTGTCTCACTGTCTTTCCACTTATTTTGTTTCTACTTATTTTCTGAAAGTTCTAGATACTATGAGTGATACATGTTTAAGAATCCTCATGGCTACTTGCCTGTTAGCACTGCATCGCTGACATGCTTTTAATACCTCTCTTGTCTCATAGAATACGTTATTCCATCTATTGATTTAGTTTAGAACTAAACAGCAGACTACGACTGCCGCTTCTATACATAATTTATGGTATTTAGTCAATAATTTATTTGTCCTTAAGAACACGGGCTGATCTATATAGGTATTAAAAAAAAAATCCAATCTTAAGATGAAATTGTAAAAATGTTTTAGTTGATTATCGATTTTTGTATGATCTGTGTTTTTATAGTGAGAGTTACAAAGACTCGTTTCAATTTTAGCTTAAGTTCTCCAATATAAATGCAAACGTTAGATGTTTTATTTTTATTTTATTGTAATGTTCATCGAAAAGTTAAGTGATACAACATAAAGTTTGTTACATACAATAGAAAGTTAAACAGTTGTACGTTTTAATTTATATAATATTTATATATATATATAATATATTATTTCACTACACAGGGAGGATGAAAAATCGCTATTCAAAGATTAATATCGATTAATTTTTCTGCAACACTTATTACATTTCATTTTAATTAAATTACGTTATTTCACTCTGATTTCATTTGTTAACAAAACGTGCATACATGTCCTTACCATGTGACACATGGAACATATTTCCATAGATAAAAATTTAGTTTTAATAAATTTGACATTTTGACGCGAATCTACGTGTTAGTCTAATAGAATAGAAGATTATGAACACAGCTGATAAACGAAATCAAAATTTAAATCTGTTAAGGTATTAGTAAATTATAGTCATTAAAGTTGTTAATGACATGCTAGCGAGAAAGCGCACTATTTTATAGTTAAATACACTATTTTATATATAATGACGTCAACGTTCAAAAGCGAACATTCGTGTTGCGAAAAGGGATACAACACGCTCCTACATCTCGGAAAACTATTAGCAAATTTAATGTTTCTCACTGAGTAATTTGGTTTTAGAAAATATTTAAGTCCGCTATTTGTATCTGATGCTTGCTCTGGTTACTGCTTATATTTTATCAAATCATTTTTCGTGATTAAACTAAAACTTTTGTGAAAAACACAAATCGAATGGACAGAAACATGAAGCATAAGCGTATTTCCACTGTGGCTTGTGTCCACTACCAAATTAATTTGAGAAGCAAGCAAATGACATTGACAGTTTAAAAAAAATGACACCTGTCAGGTTTTCCTGAATGAAATGTTTTTAGATTTAACGATCAATGTGACGTTGCCAAAATCTGTTTTTTTTTACTTTTATAGAGAAGGAATCGTTCGTGTTTTTAATGTTATAGTGGATCCACGCTGTTAACGTGTGGATATTAGCTAGTCGATTTCACCTTAAAAGACTGTTAAATGGACAGAAATTTAAACCATTCGAACTGTTGACTACTATAAAATTTTATTGGTTCAATTCATTTTTCAAAATCGATTCCGCTACCCTAAACCTGTTACTAGGTAGTAAGTAGTCAAGTTTGACATCCATCGATGGTGATGTCTTTGTTAGGCACCGTTCATTGCGTGTTCATGAAATCACTAAATCTATAAGTGTTTTATGCTTAGGAAGTGAATGTTTATCTCCGTTGCGCTAATGTTGTAAATTAGTGTAATTTTGCTGTGAACTTTTCGTAAATAAGCATTTATTACCAAGATGATTTTTAATTTATGACGAATTTAGTAACATTTTACTGCCTCTTAGCAGACTAATTTTATTTGATGACAATACATATTAATAGATTTGACTTCTCAATACATTTTATGTCTTAATAATAAAAGTTTAATTTCTATAATAATATGTGTATTAAATATTATAATTATACTTTGTAAATGTGCTCTAGAAAAACGATTCAAAATTGAGCTTACATAAACAAAAAACGGTGAGTTTAAAGGTATCACGTGAGCTCACCATTGGCAGTTTGTTATATGTTGCTGTTGACAATGTCAATTGTCTTGACTGAAATTTCCGTTTATCGCTAATTATCGCAAGAGCACCACGTAGAAACGACACGATTGATGAATACATTTGTGAAGGTATTGCTATTACCGTTCGCATGACTACTTGGTGTTTCCGAATGTATTCTGGAAATCGATAGATAAACTAATATGTCTATACAATTATGAATTTATTAAATACATTTAAAAAAAAAGTTGTTTTTTTATTTATTTTGTTGATTGTTTTTTAATCGGTACAAATTACTAATGTTGTATCGTTCAAGGATTTTCGCACTAACAAAAATTTGCACTACTGCTTAATTTCCACAAAGACTGCTGTGGTTCTGAAAATAAAAATTTTTTTTATTATCTTTATTGTTGAAGGTCTTGTTAGACTGAATTCTTTAGTGTTAGACGGAAGCGTTTCCAGATCTCTCTACTCTTAACGTATTTTATTTCCTTAAATACCTGAGGCATTAAATTACGCCTCAGATACCTAAGGCTTTAATTATGCCTCAGATACCCGAGGCATTAAATTATGCCTTAGATACCTGAGGCCATAAATTATGCTTTAGATACCTGAGGCATTAAATTATGTCTTAGATACCTGAGGCCATAAATTATGCTTTAGATACCTGAGGCATTAAATTATGCCTTTGATACCTGAGGCCATAAATTATGCTTTAGATACCTGAGGCATTAAATTATGTCTTAGATACCTGAGGCCATTAATTATGCTTTAGATACCTGAGGCATTAAATTATGCCTTAGATGCCTGAGGCATTAAATTATGTATTAGATACCTGAGGCATTAAATTATGCCTTAGATACCTGAGGCATTAAATTATGCCTTACATACCTGAGGCTATAAATTATGCTTTAGATACCTGAGGCATTAAATTATGCCTTAGATACCTGAGGCATTAAATTATGCCTTAGATACCTGAGGCATTAAAAAACTATATAGTACTGTGCTAGTAAGAAACCAGTGCGAGATTCTATTTGGCAAGATACCAGTGAGGGATGTTGTTTGGTCTGCACACCGTTTAGGCGATCGATAAATTGTCATTACCGTTTCGCAGCAGTAACATGCAGGACAATGCAACTTACTCGAACGAGATTTCAATTATCCTTACCACCAATAAAGCCTAATTAGCCCCTTACATTTTTTATTGCTGCAACACACAAGCTGAAAGCGGTTAAAAGTCATTTACAATTCGAACTAAAATATTAAATATATCTCACAAAGTTTGCGTTAGACATCAACTCAACTGAATCACGAAGCTTCCAGTATCTAAACTTCCCAATGCAGTAAGATGCAATGGAGAGGTTAGGAGGATGAAGGAGACTGACTCACTAGTGTGAGCCCGGTGTAGCTGTGCTATGAAGAATACTCAAGTAGCAGGAAAGAGTTTACCAAGCAACCTAACCCATGCATCGGCCCGCTGAGTATCTCGCCGGATCTTCTCAGCGGGTTGCGATTCCGTTCCGGTAGTAGATTCATTCGCGAAGCAGTTGCTCTTCAGTTGTTAGGTCTCCTTCGGAGGCGCTCGGGCAGCTGCTAGCAAATCCCACCCCTCCTGACTGAGCCTTTGCTCGCCTACCTGTCCTGGTGAAACTGGAAAGGTATCCGGGTCACCAGTAATCCTTCAATCATAAACAAAAAAGCTTACCAAGCAAACCAGAAGGAATGCAACGTGTATGTACAAACAACGATATCAATTATTCCTTATATATGAAAAACTGATAGTATATTTAGCAATACATTTGATATGGAATATAATTGCAAGCTTCCATAATATTATATCGTTCAAAGCCGAGACAATAAGCACTCTCTCCACCCTCCGGAATGAATTCGTTAAATATTTTATATGGAAACGTATTCAATTATTAAAAGCTACGTCAGGATCTTATACATACAGTATGATGATTCATATTGCATGAGGTTAATGCGGGTGGGTGGTTTCAATGAAAGGAAACGTCACAATGTCGTTTATTTTTAAATTTTAGTAGAAACAAGAATACAGTAGATGAGGTCGTTTTTTTTTTTTTGAGAACGCCATCTTGTTGTGTCTTTAAAGCGGTTAGTTGCCCTCAATTAAGAAAAATAGTATTATTATTCGCCAATAGATGTCGGGAAGAGTTGATTATTGAAAACACGAATAAAACAACGTTTTCTGAAAATAAATCGTAGCTAGATCGATTTATCGCCCCCGAAATTCCCTGTATACTAAATTTTATGAAAATCGTTGGAGCCGTTTCCGAGATTCAGATTATATCTAATATATAAAATTCTCGTGTCACAATGTTCGTTCCCATACTCCTCCGAAACCGCTTGACCGATTGTCATGAAATTTTTTATGCATATTCAGTAAGCCTGAGAATCGGCTACTATCTATTTTTCATACCCCTAAGTGATTAGGGTTGTCCACCCCTAACATATTTTATTTTATTTGGACATTTTTGTTTTGTTATAATGAGGTATTATGTGGTTGAATGAGGTTTTGTTATTTTTATTATATATTCCCTCATCGTTCACAGCACTACATACCTCTTTCACTCATTTACCACATCCTTACACACTTACAATAAGTTAGGTTTTTTTTCCACACTAGAAATTCCCTAGAAATCTTATATATGGCAAAACAATGTTTGCCGGGTCAGCTAGTATTACATATTAATATACAAGAATTGCTCGTTTAAAGGTATAAGATTTAGAAATTTTAGAATATGCTTCTTTTAAATGTAGGCTACGTTCGAAAACCGTTCGAAAAAAGGTTTCAGATTGCTCGTGTTTTGAGATACTGTTTTATTACATGCTCCAAAACTGGCTCTCAAATAGTACTGAATTGTAAATTGACGTATTTATTAAAAAGGCCTACGTTAGATAAGCTATTACCGTGGTTCATGAACAGAAATACCAATTCCCATGGAACATATAGTTTGGTGAGATTCAGAGGCTCCAAATTATTATTATATAGGTATATACATTTTTTTTTCTTGTAGGCGTACGATCATACGGCCCGTCTGATGGTGAGTGGTTACCGTCGCCAATGGATTTCAGCAATTCCCGGGGCAAGCCAAGCTGCTGCCTACCGGAAAAAACATTCGGGAACCAAGACTGTCCGAATAATAATTTAAGTATTTTGGAGCCTCAGCCCAGAGAAGGTTCTGCGGTTTGGTATATTGTCAATTAGTCTATGATTTGTCCTGATTTACATTTGCCAAACAAATTTGGTATATCAATCTTGGTATTGCCTATCGTACCTGGGTTTGGGGGTGGGAACAAATTTTCAATGCTGTCCACACGGTCTTGATACTTTTCTTTGATACTTTTGACTATGACAATTTATTTTTAATCAAATACGGCTCTATCTGACGATGCTCAATATTTCTGTAATACTTTAATAATTCTCGGAATTCGTTGGAAGGGTACACCAAAGGTGATCCTTGAAAGAAATTAAATTTATTAGGTCAAGATCAGTTCAAGGCAATCAATGTTTTCTTTGGTTCAATATCAGGCTACTGTTGAGCATGAATGTTTGAGATACCTAATTGAAAATGAAAATGCTTGCTTTTACTTAAAGAAGAGGTTTGTTTTTGGTAAAATAGCTATTGGTGTAATAATAAAATAAAGGGATTCTTGTTTGATGGATTATTAATATTATTCCTAAACTGAGTGTCAGGAGACCGCTTTCGGAAACGAAGACAGGCAATAGTACTAATGACGCCTTTGATCACAGAAAAAAAAACGATCCTGATTTAAAAAATATATATATTTTAAAACGTGTTATTAGCATTCTTTGCGCTCCATCACGTTAGTACAGCCAAATGAAACGATAGCTTCATAAAAAATACATTACCTACTTTACTAAAAAAAACCCAGCAATGAAACACAAAATCAAAAACAGCTGATGCTCGGATCAACGAACGCAAGTGCGCGGCGCGGCGCAGACTCGCGCGATCTCACAAATACTTATTTACAACAACATTTGTCTAAATATCTCCATCATCAAAGGTGTCATTAGTACTAACGTCTGTCTTCGTTTTCGGAAGCGGTCTCCTAACACCCAGTATTAAAGGATTCTTAACAATTTCAACCCCACCTGCACGTGCCGGATGGCGGCGGCGACCAACAGGTCGCCGTGGTGCTCCCTGGTGGATAACGAACGGGGCAATGGCGACCGAGCAATGGCGGTATAACCATACACAACCGTCAGGACAACCTGTACGGAAGAGGCGTCAGAAACCTTGGAAATCAAATACCCCCTAAAATGCTGGTGCAGAAGGCAACGGGAAACCACTGCACTAATTTCCCACGAGAGCCATCTGACTGATGCATGACCACGACCACTCTGTCAAGAGTGTACGAATAAGGAGAAGAAGAAGAACAATTTGGACATCAAATTTTATCCAGACAATAACGCCTTTAGAGCTTCAGTGTGCTTAGTGCGGGTTTCTTAACGTTCTCGATAGCGTAAAAGTTAACCCAATTTTGTATGCAGTTAGAACAGCGCCCCTAGCGGCAAACGTACGCAAACGATCCCATTCCATACAAATATGAGCTAACTTTTACGCTATCGAGAACGTTAAAAAACTCACACTAAGCACACAGAACAGCTTTCAATTCTACAAAAAAAAAAAAACTTTAATTCGGATTCGTAATTTAGTGCCTATACCTATATTAATACGTGAAGCAAAGACTTTGTATCCCTTTTTACGAAAATTGCGCGGAGGAGTATGAAATTTTCCACACTTATAGAGAATATAGAAAAGAAGTGCACAATGCTAATATTTTTTTAAAATAATGCATAAAACATACATTAAATCAATAAAGAAAACATTACACACACTACATACCATGCATTTGACGCACACACGCATGCATACTATTTATTGTCAAACTTTTGTTATTGATGTCTGTTGTCAAATTGAGATTAAATATTGTTTGTCTTTGATAATATTTTTTATAGTGTAGTCTTGGCGAAATTTGTGATTATAGAAGTATAAAATTCAATCATAATAGTGTACAAACTTAAAATTCCAATTAATTTAAGTATAGTCGAATTTCGACTACTGCGGGACCTCTAGTATAGTTAAATACATAAAAGCATCGCGTTAAGCCGTCGTGCGCCGTGAACAAGCGCTTTAGTATGCAAAATGGGAATTATGCAAGTGATGCAAATTCGGGTATAAGCCTGCGTTTCAGTGGATCGTTTCAAGCTTGATGCACACTAATTATATTATTGGATGATTGGGAATTTACGTGATACTGAGTCTCATGCGGCTGGAATATATAGCACGAAATAGATAACAGGTAGACAAGAACTTTCGAAGAAATTCGAAGAACAAGTAAATTAATTAAATTGCTATGTATCTGTTCCCTCGAAGTACTCCGAATCGATCTAGATAAATACATTTTTAGCACTAGGAACTGTTTTTGATGTGAAACATTTATAGCCGCACTTAAAACTGATTGCTGTCGTGGCGACGCGTCGACAGACCGTACTCTATATCTCTCTCTCACTCTCTCTTCCCAGCTATTTATCCCACATGGTGGTGGGGTCAGCTTTCTTTATTTTACTCCTCCACTTCGCTCTGTGTTTGACATCCTCGTCAGCAACATTGCATTTCCTTTTGTCCTTCCACCTTGTCTTGGGTCTACTGTCTACCTCTAGGCCTCCGACCGGGAAGGTCGAGCAGTAGTGTCAAATTTCCGACTTAGTCAGGTGGTTTCCTTTTTAACGTACACATGGTATATACATATATACTATCGATAGACGTATATCGATAGACTATATCTACATATATACTATCATAAATATAGCGACTTTTTCATAATATTAATATTTTATTTTTCATGACGGCATATGAATTTCCTGCCGTAAACTATCCTTTAATGCATCTATACCTTTACAAATTAATATCAATGTGTCACATTTGCTAGCCTTCTCTCAATGGGTTATTTCCCTTTGTCTTTACGGTTCGTTTTTATATTTTTACTCTGTACTGATGTCAGCATTAGAATGTTCTCTTATATCTCTGCTGTGACTCTATAAGTCTGATCTTAATTAAAATATACCAACGAAATTTACACAGTCAAAATTTGAACTCAATCGGTTTCATGTTGCCAAAATGCAGGAGAAACTGATCTCTTATTCATTCTGTTGATAGGTACGTAAATTAATATTAAAGCGATGCTGCTTTTACAAATTTATATAAATTAAACTAGTATACATTAAGAAATGAAAATGAAGGCAGCTACAAATACGGACATCAGCAGCGTCACCACTTAAACGTACAATTAATGGAGTGAATAAATAAATGTAACTCGAAACCCCCAAGAAATGACGAGAATATTTTTAATTAATTACAAAATGGCAACCGTGCGTCGTTCCGAGTTGAAACACCGGCACTTATAATAATATAATCAACTGTGGACGAGTGGCTTAAGTTATAAGCGAAAACGATTTTTAATGTCATAAATTGATCCAAGCTCATGATCCTGTTGGTGTTCAGTGATTGCTCGAGATGGTTAATGGAGCCCACACTGAGCCATGAAGTTCAAATGTTAACCGTGAAAATGACGGGGTTTCTTAAAAACCGGAATTGCTAAAGATGTTTGTGGAATTAGCAGGATAATGGTACCCATGTGTACCTCACAAAAACACCACTTCTAGTAATCATAATAAATAAATATATATATAATGTCGGACGTGTACACTACATTTAACATTGTACATAAAAAGCAGTATGCTTAGAAATCTAATAAGGAAGGACATGAACACGTATCCTACTTATGGATTTTTTTTTCATAACATTAGATATAGTGATAATCAGCATACTAATAAACAAATATAAGACGGAATTATTCCAGTAAAATATTTAATATTGAAAATGGCCATAACAATTAACTAACGTAGGAAAACGAATAATAAAATTGAATTTTCATTTCTTTAATTATTAAGAAAATCAATATTGCTTAATAATGTATTTTTCGTGTATTTAGTAATATTCCTTCTAATGGTTAGGCGCATTGTAAGTCCGTAAGATTAAATGCTATAATCCTTGCTGTTTCTGTCTGTTGAAGCAGTCGGAACAAACGGTGTACCGAAGCATCTGAGATTTCGATTTCTTGATTCAAGGTGAGCGGTAGTATTTATGATATAGCCCTCTATGGCCTCTCTTTAACAGCAATAAACCGATGGTAGGGCCTCTTGTGAGTCCGCCCGGGTAGGTACCACTGTCCTGCCTATGTCTGCCGTGAAACAGTAATGCGTTTCGGTTTGAAGGGTGGGGCAGCCGTTTTAAATATTAGCTAAACTGAGACCTTAGAACTTATATCTCAAGGTGGGTGGCGTATTTACGTTGTAGATGTCTATGGGCTCCAGGAACCACTGAACACCAGCTGGGCTGTGAGCTCATCCACCCATCTAAGCAATAAATAAATAAAAAGTTGGTTCCTAACTTCAATAATGGTAATAAAAATCGCATTATTGTATCCCATGACTTATACCACTATTAACAGTACTCGCCGTGGCTCGGAGACACAGAGCCATTCAAATGTCCCCTCTTCGATTTAATTAAACTATTTAATTGATTTCGTTAAAGTGAAGCTAACCGCATTCACTCCGCAACTGATCTTCCGGTCTAATTTTAAAATAAATTACTATCTCTGATTGAATCTATATGCATACTTTAAATGCTTTTTTTTGTTCTTTAAAGATAACACAAGGGATTTACGTGTAGGAAAATTAAGTTAATCATTGTTTTAGTAACTTGTTATCGATATAGAAGTCGTCGTGGCCTAAAGGATAAGACGTGCAGTGCATTCGTATCTAGCGATGCACCGGTGTTCGAATCCCGCAGGCGGGTACCAATTTTTCTGATGAAATACGTACTTAACAATTGTTCACGATTGACTTCCATGGTGAAAGAATAACATCGTGTAATAAAAAATTAAACCCGCAAAATTTGCGTAATTACTGGTTGTAGGACCTCATGTGAGTCCGCACAGGTAGGTACCATCACTCCGCCTATTTCTGTCGTGAAGCAGTAATGCGTTTCGGCTTGAAGGGTGGGGCAGCCGTTGTAACTATACTGAGACCTTAGACCTTATATCTCAAGGTGGGTGGCGCACTTACGTTGTAAACGTCTATGGGCTCCAGTAACCACTTAACACCAGGTGGGCTGTGAGCTCGTCCAACCATCTAAGCAATAAAAAATAAAAACGCTTATATACCCACAATATTTATATTCGTCCCCTAATTCAGTCGTCAATCAGTTTTAATGAACCGTTGTGGGGAAACCATCAATAACACAGGGTACACGTTCGGTTTTATCGCTTCCTCTAGCGAAAAATGAGTTAGAAGTGAAGAGTTTGATTAAGATATTGCTGTCATCATCAAGAATAAAAGAATAGAAATTTGAGAAGATGCCCAGAACTATCACAAAGCGATCACAAATAAATCCATTATCACATATTAATAGGATCATCCTGATCCATTGAGGCACCACAAGCACCGGTCACCGTCCTCGTCGAACCGATCGCTTGCGACGAAGGGCTCAACGAGCTACTCGACGAATTAACCCATAGACACTGCCCACTGAGTTTCTCGCCGGATCTTCTCAGTGGGCCGAGTTTCCGATCCCGTGGGAGATTCTGCGAAGCACTGTTCTTGCTAGGGTCCTACTACCAGTAAACCCACAAGAGGTCCTACCGCCAGTAATATTTTGTAATTCGTGTAAAATTATATTAATCTGTACTTGTAAGCGTTGGTACTGTATTATTCTTATTTAAATTTTAGGATTGTCGTTTGTGCGTCCCATTGAGGTAGAATTTTTCATTTACTTTATGTGTCCAGTTTTAAATATGCTTCATTAGTTTTTACTTTTTTGTTGTAACAAAATAAATAAATACGAAATCTATTTAATTCAAATTACATAGCATCACTATTTAGTTATTTTATAAAAAAACACGTGTGGCACTCGGGGACTGCCGCGGTAAAGCTATTGCATAATAGCATTTTTTATCAACTTATGCAATTGTAATTAGACAATAATAATTTAATATTAAAACAATAATAAAATAAGACCACGCTATATTTATAAACATTAACAAAAGCAAAACATTAACTGTCCCCTTCCCAAAGTTAGAGCGCGCAAGAAAGAGATATGGGCAGACTTTTCATGATGCGCATGCAGTGCGACATCACGCCGCGCGCTTATTCACAAACACTACACAAGCGCAACGTGTGAATGTGTTGAACGCGAGCTACATGGTAGGCGGAGTGGGGGTGTTAGGTTTTATTTTCGTTACGGAATTTCTTGATTCGGTCGCCGCGCTCAGAGCCCGCGATATAAGCTATGAAATAGCTTAAAAAAAAGACTGATAGTGTTACAAAAACATAACGAAGCGTTTGTCTGAGCATAAAGATTATCGTAACAAAGCGTTACTAATTACCAGTCATTATTATAACAGGACCATTTCTCGCTGTAATGTAATCCGAACTCGATAAAGTATAACATTACTCCCTTGCCGTCGCTTCGATAAACTTGTAATGATGCTCTCATCTAAACGGCTCCCAAACTTCTGCCTTAAAATTTTTGGTCACGTCTTAAACATTAAAAATTATATCAATGAAAATTGTAATCATTTTACGGGACTGTCTATCTGATGTTAGGCTGACACGATAGACATTCCCTTGGAAAATACGAATGCCCAATATTTTATCGTTAAACGAGCAATTCTTGTAAATAAATATATATATAATCTGAATCTCGGAAACAGCTCCAACGATTTTTATAAAATTTAGTATACAGGTAATTTTGGGGGGCGATAAATCGATCTAGCAACGATTAATTTTCAGAAAATGTTGTTTTATTCGTGTTTTCAATAATCAACTTTATCGATCATCAACTTTATGACTCTTCCCGAGATCTATTGGCGAATAATAATACTATTTTTCTTAATTGAGAGCAACTAGCTGCTTTAAAGACCCAATAACACTAAAGCTACTTCAGCAGATGGCGTTGTTAAGCAACCCGAAGCCAATGAGTGTTTGGTTTAAGGTTAGACCAAGAATATGAATTGTTTATTTATATTATTTGTGTGTTTTTAACTCACGTGTTCACCTAAAAATCCCTAAGCGATCTTGGAATATTTGTTCATTTTATCAATATGTAATTCGTATTTAAATATAATTTCTAAAAAACACAATTTATCAACAAAAAAAAACCTGCAAAGCTCGGTCATTACCTAGTGAAACATTATGCGACATAAAACATTTTCCAGTTGAGAAACCTCGTGAAAATTGTGTCGGATTATATTGTTTTGTATCAATTTCAAATTCTCACGCTCGTTGTCTGACGTTGTCACTGTCGTCTGATGAGGGTTCGGGGTCATTTCATTCTTGAATGCTTTTCTTTCTAAAGAGCAGACTATTTCAGTATCAACAATTGTTATTCGATAGATGGGGAATTAAAACAATTTAAATTTTGCTTAATGATTTGACGAAGTCACACACAATTTGTCCAGTAGTTTGACAAACGGTATTTATTTTTATGTATCAAATATCAAAAAAGCTTCGTCGTTGAAGATAATATAATTTTTATAAATATAACGATTTGAAACATAGTTGAAATTTTGTAAGTTGAAGTTTAAGTTTATAAAATTTAAACCATGAAGCGTTCCAGAATAATAAGTCTTATTTATTCGTAGTTAATAACAAAAAAAAATACAATGATTCTAAATTATTTTAATGACATTCACGTAATAATTACGTAGGCGTAAGTGTACTTACTACTCTTTACGTGCGCACGAAATAAAAGTGTAAAAAACTATGTCATTAGCTACGGACCGGGATAAGGGCTAACGGCCGGGAGAAATGCGCACGAAATAAAAGTGTAAAAACGACACTTATTAAATGACACTTTTCAAACAAGACGTTATTAGTTATATATACCTAGTCAGGTCATAAATTCTGTCACATGTTTAATGTAAAATAATTGAAACAAGTTTATTCATTATGTAATCATTCATATACCAAAATGAACTTAACAAAACATAGATTCTTATGACACTAAAGTTTATTCAAAATGAAATCCGTGATTTTGAATACAGGCCTTCAATCTGCGCGGCCAGTCGTCTATCGCAGCACGAACGAGGTCCATGTCAATATCGGCGGCTGCCTTAATCAAAGATGTCTTGAGTGACTCCAAATTGGGATGAGGCTTTGAGCACGCCTTTTCCTCCAAGTGTTGCCATATCTTGTAATCTAACGGATTCAAATCTGGACTGGAGGAGGGCCAGTCTTCGTGCCGGATGAAGTCGATTTCACGCGCCGCCAGCCAGTCTTGTGTGCTCTTTGCTCTGTAAGCTGGCGCCGAATCTTATTGGAATACCCAGTGCCTGTTATTGAACATGGTATGAAAAACAGGTTCCACAAGGTTCGTCAGGACTGTATTTTGATACACAACTGCATTCGTTTTTACACCTTTCTCACAAAAATGTACCTCTGTTAAGCCTCAATAAGAAACTCCCAACCATACCATGAGCGATGATGGAAAATGACCTCGTTGGACACGTGGAATACGGTTGCTCGCTTCTTCACTACTGTGTGCGTACACCTTATCATTTTGTTTGTTGTAGCTCTCTTCTACGGTAAAAATTTTTTCATCCGAAAAAAGAATTTCAAGATATTTTTTTCCCGCGTATCGCTTCAACAAAGCGCGCCATCTCTTCAGTCTCAGGTCCATTAGACGAGCATTCAAACGATGTCCTGTTTTTCTTCGATATGCCCGAAGCCCTAAGTCTTCATATAACACCCTTTTCACCGTGATTCTGCTTAACCCCATCTGAAGGGCCAACAGTTTCTGCTTACGTTTGGGATTTCTTTGAATTCGCGCCTTCACAGCTTTTATCACTGCTGGAGTCCTAACAGACCGAAGGCGACCACTTCTTGACCTGTCATTTACACTAGAGTCTTCATTATATCGTTTGATGGTACGATAAACGAATCTTTTGGTTATATTCAAATTTTTCAGTATGTTAAAAATTTGAATTGGCGTGTAACCGCAACGATGCAACGCAATAACTGCAACACGGTCTTCTTTAAGCGTCCACTCCATATTTAAAAATGAGTAAAAATTCTAAAAGTATATATTTTTATTTTCATGAACAATTCGAAATTCGAATTCAATAAACTTTTTTGTGGCCAGCATTCTAAAAGAAAAGTTTTTACTGTGTGACAATACTTATGACCTGACTAGGTATATATCAAATTATTTTTAATAGAATGTCTAATTAGAATACCTTTTATTATTGATTGAATTGAATTGAACAACATTAATAGATACTGTTTTATTAACTTATTGATAATCAATTCTAATTGACAGCTTGAACATACATAGATTATGTTTTGTCTATTTAAATATAGAATACATATAATATATAATGACGTACGCATGAATTTCTATATTGTTTTCAACATTTGAATACCGCCGACCGCCGAGTTGTGACCAATTAATTAGTATCGGTTTTATGAGCAGCGCTAATCCTGGAGGGAGCATCGCCGCTGTCATTAGCTACGGACCGGGATAAGGGCTAACGGCCGGGAGAAAACTCCTTCGAAGAATGGAACGATATGGGGCTATACTCTAATTAAATTTATTTTCGGCTTTTTCCAGTGATCAATTTATTTAAGTAACTTTAAATCGTTAATGGCTTATTTTCGTTTGCCTGTTTCTGCAGTTATATAGTTCTGCAGCTATATATACTAAGTTCCTTTAAAGCAAATTTAAAAGTATATCTTCTGAATATGCAAATTAAATTCGAAAATATCAAGTTTAACTATTCCGTACTGTAATTGTGCATTGCAATTGTAATTTTTTATAATTTAATGTATGTATTTCATTGTTTTTATTGTTGTTGTTGTTGTAATTATTGTTGTTGTTGTTATTATTCTAAGCTCAGATAATGATTGGTCGGTGTGCACGTCCTGGTGCTGTGTCCACGTCGCTGGTGTGCACGTCCCTTCGCAGGTGCCGGCGGAAGATCAGCGCCGCAGTACCGATTGTAGTGGTACTGTTAGGCATTGCTGAGCCGATAACCCTTTCCAAGCTTCGTTATTTTTCTTTTAATTTTTGTTTCATTTTTTGTAAAGTTATGTTTGGAATAAATGTTTATTAATATTATTATTATTATTATATAATAAAAATGAGAATTCACCCTCACGTCTTAAGGTGATTGGCTGGAATCATGATGACACATTTGCGGGCACCAATAACTTTTCAACATCAGGTGAACTCGAGGCTCGTTCATCGACCTAGATAGATAAAAAAGATGTGTGGCGTCGTGGGACACCGGATAGGAACGAAGTTCCTTATTATAAAAATATTAATATTAAGTTCTATTCGAAGTATAAAGAAAATAAAACTGGAGGTTTCGCAACAACCCACGGTCAGTCGGTAACGTGCGAACTTATTGTGGCACACTTCATTCACGCTTGTTTGCATAAAAGTTAGTGTATTGCGCAGACGAACGCTCTGAGATCGTGGTTAATGAATGATAAAAAATTATTTTATTTTTTGTATGTTATTACAAAGTTAAGTCATACACTGTGTGCATCACCAATAAAAATCTTACGTTACGGACGTTTTTTCCCGGTTAGGGTACCCCTCCGCATCGTCCCATAAGGAATTTCTTTCCAAAAAATATGCTAAAACAAACTCATCTTGAAAACGTACTATACTCCTGGGTTATGCTTTGGTACATGTATGGTTAGCTCGTCGAAAACATTCCGCCTCCAAGATCCCACTGGTAATCACAAATATCGTACAATTTATATACGCGAAACCAATACCAATTTTTCTAATGAAATACGTACTTCACAATTGCTCACGATTGACTTCCACGGTGAAGTAATAACATCGTGTAATAAAAATCAAACCCGCAAAATTATAATTTGTGTAATTACTGGTGGTAGGACCTCTTGTGAGTCCGCACGGGTAAGTAACACCACCCTGCCTATTTCTACCGTGAAGCAGTAATGCGTTTCGGTTGGAAGGGTGGGACAGCCGTTAACAAGACCTTAGAACTCAAAAATCTCAAGATGGGTGACGGCGTTTACATTTTAGATGTCTACGGACTCCAGTATCCACTTAACACCAGGTGGGCTGTGAGCTCGTCCATCCATCTAAGCAATAAATAAAAAAATTATAACTGTACAGATCTTTATGCTGCCGTGCTGTTCATAGCACGCAATTTAACATATCAATATATCAGGAATTCGCGGGGTTAGATTTTACGTAATTCGGAAAAGGTACTTTAGTTTTATTTTGCGCATTCACACAAAATGAAAATATTAAAAAGCGTATTCACGCTCACAAACCAATCCTGTTTTATTTTTAAATTTTGGTAGTATCACCGGCTCCGTTTTCAGGAATCATTGATATTGTTAGGTCGGAGAATTTATGCGTTGCAATATCTTATTAAGTAGACCAGCCTAAGGCCTAAAACGAAGACATCTTTAAGCTCCTACAGTGAAGAAAAGTTAGATAAGACACTATCAAACAACATAGATTTATTTAAAATACAAATTTATCCACGTATATAATAATATGGTTGCCTTAATAACAGGTAAACAAATGCTTACAATCCGCAGATAGCATTCCAAGTGATATTAAAACTCATAACTTTTCTCAAATCACTCCGGCGTTACCTAATCCATGTAAAAATGGCGTCACAGAATTTTCTCGATATCCAAGTTCATTGTGTTTTCAAGTTCGTTAAATTATATTTGTACTACATTAGAAAGTGCTCAAACGTAACTTTCAATTTGATTAGCGCAATTTACATATATCTGTGAGGATTTACGGCACCAGAACTTTGTGGTAGTTCGTTCATTATGTCATTGTCACTGTCGACGGTTTAAAGGGAGGGTACATGCGGCGCGGATTTCAAAAAAGCAAATATATTATTGCCATTCAAATACTGGTTGGACTATACATTTGCATATAAGTTAAAAATGTATCCGAAAATTATTGTTTTATTTATTATTTTGATGTCGATATCTGTATTTTGTGAGGGATCTGAAGAAATAGAAGCGCGTGGAAAGAAAAAGAAGATAGCGTTGTTCGGTAAGTTACTTTTTAATAATCACTACATAGTATAAAACAAAGTCGCTTCCTCTGTCCCTATATCTGTCTGTCCCTATGTATCCTTAAATCTTTAACACTACGCCACGGATTTTGATGCGGTTTTTTTTAATAGATAGAGTGATTGAAGAGGAAGGTTTATATGTACAATAACATCCATTAAATAGTGGAGAAATCAATAATAAATTACAGTTTCCGAAGCGAAGCGAGGGCGGGTCGCTAGTCTATAATAAATAGATAGATAGATACGCATATAGTCCCAACTGTGCTCAATTGTTAATTTTCTAAAGTCCTGGATTCTCGTTCAAATTGTTTTCCTACGGTCCTGGATCGATCCAATTGGTTTTAGAGGTTGATCCTGATAGGGAAACGTTTTAGCTGATCAAATAACCCCAAGTTTCAAGTACAGCTCTTATTTTAAAACGACTGTTTTTTTATGACTGTCTTTTTTTGGATGTAGTAGATTTTGATATCATGAGAGGTGATATTTATTTATTTATCACATTTCGTGTAAAATTTACATTGGCGGTATTAATGCCTAAGGCATTCTCTACCAGTTAACCAAAGGTAGTGCAGAGTAAATAGTGGTAGGTGCAATGGAATTTATAATAAATTACAAATACATATACAAAACACATATAAGCGTAAATATATATACAAATATACACAAATACATATCCATATATTATTATTATTTATTTAGTCTTAGTCGTTTAGTTTAGTTTTGTTTTTAGGTCCTTGGGGATTTTTTTTTATTGCCCTTGTAGGCAGACGAGCATACGGCCCACCTGATGGTGAGTGGTTACCGTCGCCCATGGACTTCAGCAATGCCAGGGGCAGAGCCAAGCCGCTGCCTACCGTTTAGTACCCTCCACAAGCCTCGTTTGAAGAAGGACATGTCATAGCGCTCAGGAAACACCGTGGAGGGGAAGCTCATTCCATAGCCGTTTCTACATCTTTGAAGGAAAATAAAGACTGTCCCCTCACATTAGGTAATGGTGGCATCACTAAACGACCTTTTTTATTTCCAGTATACTTTGCTGATATAGTAATAAAGAAGATATTCGTTCTGAAGCTGATCTACGCTTTCGTCTTCTGGGTCGTGCTCCACAAAGCGGGTTACTTCCTCTCCTGGTTCGCTAGCTACATCAAAGAGCAGAAACACGAGTATCACGATCATCACGACCACCACGAGTACGCTCATCACGACTATGGACCGAATTACGGACCTTATAGGAAACAGAGTGATGGTTATAGATTACGATAGAGTTGTGTAGTTTGATGAATGAGTTGAAATGTATTTTAGATGTGTAATTCTGTTAAATTCGTTCATTACGCCTTGACTGGAATAGTCTATGGAAAAATGAAATAAAATAAGTACATATTCAAAAGTAGAACATTGCAGATTCAGCGCTGGGTCCACGCGAGTTTGTTTAATAGAATTACACTTCAGATATGAGATTGTGATGTTTAGCGGTATAATGTTTATTAAATTATTGAAATATATGTTACGTATTTATTGTATTTGATTGTTGATATTGGGTAATCAGTATAATAACTATGAACCAGGTTATTATGCTGATCCATCACGTGATTTTAATACCCGTCCAGAAACACTGGTAGTCGCGTGGTCCCGAAACTGGGCTAATTCTAAATAGTGGGAACTTCGTAGTTGAACTTTAGTAGACACGGGATGTCCCGTGTCTACTAAAGCTCATGAATAATATGACCTGAACCTGGTGGGACATCACATGGTATCTAAGTTTCGGTCGTATGGTATTTTATAACAGACTAGCGACCCGCCCTCGCTTCGCTTCGGAAACATTAAATTTTATTATCGATTGATAGGCGAAGCCCGCCATGCTGCGCGGGGCATGACAATAACTGCTGGTGACGCCGCGGGGCGTAGCTAGTCTAAAAAAGTAGCCTAAGTTACTCCTTATACTTATATCATCAGCTACCTATTAGTGAAAGTCTCATCAAAATCGGTCCAGCCGTTCCAGAGAGTAGCCGGAACAAACAGACAGACAGACAGACAAAAATTGAAAAAAATGTTATTTTGGTGTATGTACCGTATATATAGGTATATTCATATGCATGTAGTAAAAAGCGGTTACTTCAATATTACAAACAGACACTCCAATTTTATTTATATGTATAGATGTCCCATTGCTTTCATTGCTGAAACATTAAGACACCAACCAGACCAGACCAAGACCTGTCTGTACAGGTTACAATTCGCCCAACCACCAGTTAAAAGTTGCCAGTGTTTGTGTATGTATATAAGAACAACATATTTTCTTTATCATTGCATTGTTATCTAAGCTTTTTATGAGTCGAAATCATGAGATAAAACATAAAATACTGATAATATAGCCTAGTCAGCATATTTCCAAGTCATACTTAACTAATTTCTCAACCGATCTAACTTTTTTATTGCTTAGACGGGTGTACGAGCTCACAGCCCATCTGGTATTAAGTGGTTACTGGAGCCCATAGACATCTACAACGTAAATGCGCCACCCACCTTGAGATATAAGTTCTAAGGTCTCAAGTATAGTTACAACGGCTGCCCCACCCTTCAAACCGAAACGCATTACAGCTTCACGGCAGAAATAGACAGGGTGGTGGTACCTACCCGTGCGGACTCACAAGAGGTCCTACCACCAGTAATTATGCAAATTGTAATTTTGCGGGTTTGATTTTTATTACACGATGTTATTCCTTCACCGTGGAAGTCAATCGTGAACATTGTTGTGTATGTAATGCATTAGAAAAATTGGTACCCGCTTGAGATTCGAACACCGGTGCATCGCTCAACACGAATGCACATCCTTTAGGGCACGACGACTTCTGGAATCAAATTAACTAAAAATACGCGTAATATAAGAAGACATGAATTTTCACTCATTCCTTGTATACCGCCCACAATACGTATAAAGAAGTAAGTTGGAACGTATACTAGGAACTTTGTTTGTTTAACAGCTTTTATTGTGGCATTGTAACCTTATCGCTGAGTTGGCAACGAATTTACGTACAGAATTTTACGATGCTTTAAAACATTTAAAAGTCCCTTTTACATTCAGAATGCGCATGTAAATTGCGATTAGAGTAAATTTGAATAATTTTGTTTCTTTTTTTTTTATGAAATGGTTCTTGGAGCACGCCTAGCGCTTCCGCTTATCACGTCAGCGTGATGAACTGACGACTTAATTAATAGAAAAATGCTCTTCAATACGTCCAGAAAAGAGAGGGTAGTTAAAATTAAATCTCAACACAAAAGAATCACATTACGGTTCATGACGTCACCGCGTCGTAATCATCGAATACATTTCCAGCCTAATGCTTCTGTAGTTTATCTCAGAATAAGTACAGTCATAAAAACAATAATCAGAATCAATATTCCGATAACGCTGAAACATTTCTACGTATTGAGTTCGCACGGGTTGCAAAACTGACCGACTATTTCCGCTGCAAATCAATTTCCGTATCAATGGTCGGGATAGCCGTTATTTCGAGTAGCCTATCCTAGTTTTTGGAATATTCCTAAGTTTGCATAGCTTGGGTTTTTTGAGTGCTTTTAAGCGTTTCTATGAGTCCACAGACCCCACCCATCTAAGCAATAAAAAAAAAGACAAAGATAACAGGCAAAACTTTATTAAGCAATCAAAGTTTGTATTTTTAACGAAAATAAATTAGCATGCTCGTTTTTCCATTATAAATCCTAATTAAGGATAATATTTTCACCCAGCCAGCGTTGGTTTTTTTTGTTTTTTTTAATTGCTTAGATTAGTGGACGAGCTCACAGCCCACCTGGTGTTAAGTGGTTACTGGAGCCCATAGACATCTACAACGTAAATGCGCCACGCACCTTAAGATATAAGTTCTAAGGTCTCAGTATAGTTACAACGGCTGCCCCACGCTTCAAACCGAAACGCATTACTGCTTCACGGCAGAAATACGCGGTGCGGTGGTACCTACCCGTGCGGACTCACAAGAGGTCCTACCACCAGTAATTACGCAAATTATAATTTTGCGGGTTTGATTTTCATTACACGATGTTATTCCTTCACCGTGGAAGTCAATCGTAAAATTGGTACCCGCCTGCGGGATTCGAACACCGTTGCATCGCTATATACGAATGCACCGGACGTCTTATCCTTTAGGCCACGACGACTTAAGAAGAAGAAGAAGTGTTATTTTTCTCAGTCAGACACTCTTGTTAGAGTGGTTGTGGTTGCGCTGACGATGTAGATGCAGAAGTATTTGTTAGGTCGCCCGTGTTCTCAAGGATTGCCTTACTGGCAATGCGCTTCCAGATCTGGGGGTTTGAAGCGTTTCGAAACTCGATTTCTTATGCATTATAATTTTAATCTAGGTTCTTCATTGACAAAAAACAAGACGGAAGTTTTTATTATTGCTTGCTCACGGCCCACCTGGCGTTAAGTGGTAACTGGCGCCCATAGACATCTACAACGTAAGTGCCGTCACCCACGAGACATGAGTTGAAAGGTCTCAGTTTTAAGAGTACAACGGCTGCCTTACCCTTCAAACCGAAACGCATTACTGCTTCACGACAGAAATAGGCGGGGCAGTGGTACCTACCCTTGCGGACTCACAAGACGTCCAGTAATCAAAGTCGAGATTTAACATGAAAACAATAAATCTGCGTACTGATTCGCAATGTGAACTTATAATGCAGCCGTGTCAATAAAATTCCCTGGCGCGATGTGGATTCCCAATGTGCTGTTTTGCGAATCGTTTTTCATCGGATCAACTCCGTATAATTTGTGAGGCTGCAATACGTGGTGCGGTCTCGTTTATTGCTCTTCGGCGGATTTTCAATACTGCAGGCCCGGTGTACGGATTAAGCGAAAGTTTCTGCTTGAAATCGATTCGCTGTTGAGGCGGTAGGACTTCTTGTGAGTCCGCGCGGGTAGCTACCACCGCCCTGCTTATTTCGGCCGTGAAGCAGTAATGCGTTTCGGTTTGAAGGGTGGAGCAGCCGTTGTAACTATACTTGATGTCTATGGGCTCCACTAACCAGGTGGGCTGTGGGCTCATCCACCCATTCAAGCAATAAATAAAAAGATATTGTCTTGTTAAATGAGCACACGGGGCTCACTTGGTTTCAAGAGGTTACTATAGCCCAAGAATATTATTATGTGGATAAACTGACCTGACCCGACCTGACCTCTGGGAAGCTGTCAACATTAACATTGGTAGGCTAAAGTTTTCGCGCCAGTACTAGGTAGTATTACGATATACTCTTTAAGCAATTGACTTATCGATAATATTTTCTGAATAAAAACCGCCTATCGCAGGCCGTGCAATATGATGTGTGTCAGCTTAAAATTTTCTACAAAAAAATCAAGCAAAAGCCATTAAATCTCTTTCTATTTGAATTCCTCGATACAATCCTGTTACTGCAGTGAAAATCCAGTTCGATGCTACAGTTGTCAGCGTTAAATTATACATTATCGCGACAGACCCACGCTACAATAGCGCCATTGATTTTGCCGGTGGCTCCATAAATAGCTGAACGTTTCAAAAACCATGGACAATAACTTTCGTAGAACAATAACTCGAAGTGGGCCATGTGCTATGCTCTGTTTAAGACTTTAATACTACATTACTAGAAATTTAGAAGAACAATAGCATTCACTCAATTTCCCTAATAGGCTTAAGGAAATTTAGTGCGTTCGTAAATATAGCAGTATCTGTTGGCGCCGTTGCGATGAGATGTTGGATTGGTGCAAGGCTTATCTGAATAAAAGTGGACTGTATTTATAACTGGTATATTTAATCGGTTTAAAGTTTGTACAGTTTTACGGGACCAACGATGATTATGCATTTTTCTTTGATGCACGTCGTTTTATTTTGAAAGTCCACGCCTCTCCCCCGCATCCGCCGCGGTGAGGAAAATAGGGTTGCTAAGTTTCTAACAGTATTATTAACCTTTAAAGTCCTCGTTAGGCTCAAAAAAATCACTGGCTTGACAGCTTCGAACACAAAATGAGAGCTGATGATGGTTTTGAATTTGAAGATGCATAACTCGAGACTGTAGGAATGTAAATAGATGACTTCAACCGGGACAGAAACAAGTGAATTAACCCATAGACACAGCCCACTGAGTTTCTCACTGGATCTTCTCAGTGGGTCGCGTTTCCAATTCGGTGGTAGATTCTGCGAAGCACTGCTCTTGCTAGGGCCAGTGTTAGCATCACTCCGGCTTGAGCCCCGTGAGCTTACATACACGTTAGGGCGAAGCTGATCAAGGCTATATCAGGCAAGGCATAGGTAGGAAAAAAAAAACAAACCATCATTCTCCTGCCCTTCTCCCAGTCACCTGGGTTCGGCGCAACATGTTTTCTCCTTCCATACTCTTCTATCATATACCATTTCTTCGCTCACTCCCCTCTTACCCATATCGTCAGAAACAAACCGTTAGCAAAAAAAAATAGCTGATTTATGTTTATTATGTTAATCATTCTTTTTTTATTACTTCTCTTCAATATGGAAACACATTGAATTTACATACCGGGCTACTGATACCTACTTTACATACTGATAATTAAATTCTCCATTTCATTAATTTTCATTGTGTTTTTGACAGTAATGTGAATTACGCGGGCGAAATGTGACGTCATTTTATGCGGATAAAATAGAGGTGCATTTTGGGGGTTTCATTAGAACTCCAATGTTAAAAGAAAACTCTAGGCTACCTTAATAAAATTACGGTTTTTCCACGTCGTTCGTTTTTACTGGTGGTAGGAGCTCTTGTGAGTCCGCACGGGTAGGTACCACCGCCCTGCCTATTTCTGCCGTAAAGCAGCAATGCGTTTCGGTTCGAAGGGTGGGGCAGCCGTTTTAACTATACTTGAGACCTTAGAACTTATATCTCAAGGTGGGTGACGCATTTACGTTGTAGATGTCTATGGGCTCCAGTAACCACTATACCAGGTGGGCTGTGAGCTCGTCCACCCATATATATAATAATAAAAAAAATCGTTTTCATGACAAATAGACTGCGTCACATCCCCTAGAAATCATTTTACACTTCGAGTCATTAAGGATCAATAGCTGCTCATCATGGATAATTTAGATAGCACAGGTAAGCATTGCGTTAAACATAAACATGAAAACTATATTATTTCTGTTTTTGAAGAATGAGCCCGTTACGAAAATAAAACAATACGTATAGTCAACTCAATATAAATTCTCCTATTGTTTGTTTAGTTCCCAAAGTTCCGGGGTCAAGCATTTTTCTCTCGGAAATCCTCGAAACAATGCTATTTCCATAATACGAGTATTTCCCAATAAAAAGGCTTTGCTAAAGCCCTGGTACGTACCTGTGCACACAGGTTATAGTTCGCTAAAGCGGGTTCTCGGCGTGCTCATAATCCATTAAAACTTCTCCAATATTTAGTTGCCAATTAATTAACAAATTTAATTGAATCACTTCATGTATTCTAGTCCCTTTTTTTTTTTTTTTTTTTTCGGGTAGAGGGCCGAACCTCCTACGAGGTCCCCGCGCAAAAGGGGCGCGCGGGGTATGTGAGACTCAACGATCTGCATGGTGTTGTGAGCAGACCGCGGGCCCAAGGATTTTAGAGCCCACCCACTAAACGACTCCTCTGCACTCTTACACCCGACGTCCGATCCCCTCCGAGGTCAAAACCCGGATGAGGTAGGGGGGCTACCGCGGTCAACACTACAACCAGACGGCGCGGCTCACCCCAAGGACGCCCAGCCGACGGAGCCTTCGAGGCGAATCGAAGGCTCTGAAACGTCGGCCGTCTCGGTACGGCAGCCCGTCGGGCCGCCCAGACGGTGCCGCTGGTGTCCCGGAATACCCCGCTGGATCAGAACCAGCCTGCCGGGTCGGGACGCGATACACCGTCGACCGGTCGCTCTAATCACTCCACGGCAGCGCGCTAGAGTGCTGGTAGCGCGCCGCGCGGCCTCACCCCCTCAGGTCGCCCCTTGACCTTCACCGGGGGGAGGCCGCCACCTACAGGGGCCGGGACGTACGGGCGTATTCCCGCCTCCGGCCCCCGGCTCGACGGCGACGGATCGGTGCGGAAAGGGAAGAGCTCTCCCTCTCTCGCTCCGCCGCCTCCTTCTGCGAGATGGTGGACTCGCAGAAGTCGAGCATCGCCTTCCAGGACGCGTCGCTGCCGAGCATCGTAGCCACGACGCGCGGCAGCGAGAGGTCCTCTCCTATGACCGCGACGAGGGCGGCGCGTTGCTCGTCGAATCCAGAGCAACGCGCCAATGTATGTTCCGCTGTGTCTTCCTCGTCGCGGTCCGCGCAGTGGTGGCACTGCGCCGTCGGTTCCCTTCCGGCTATCTTAAATAGGTACCGGCCAAAACACCCATGGCCGGTCAACATCTGCGTCAGCCGGAAGGTGAGGCATCCGCGGTCGCGGCCCACCCAGTCCGCGAGAACCGGGCGGACCGCCTCGACGGTTCGGAGGCCGGCCGACGGGTCCGCCAAGCGGCGAGACCACGCCTCCAGCACGGACCGCCGAGAGTGGAGCCTCCGCGCTCGAACTACACCTTCGCTGGGGCGCCCTTCCCCCCTAGAGCGGAGGTCGCTACGCCACCGGTAATCGGCAGCGAGCGCCTCCGCCTCCAGGTCCCAGGGTGGCGCCCCGGCGAGCAAGCACGCCGCCTCGAAGGAGACGGTGCGGTATCCTCGGATCGCCCTGACCGCGATCGCGCGCTGCGGACGTCGCAGCGCGGCGACGTTCTGGCGGGTCAGGGCGTGGCACCATACGGGCGCACCGTATAGTGCCATCGACCGCACCACCCCCATGTAGAGGCGGCGCGCCACCTGATCGGGACCCCCGACGTTTGGAAGCAGCCGGCTCAAAGAGCCGGCCGTCGCCATCAATCGAGGGCCCAACTTCGCAAAGTGAGCGCGGAAGTTCCACCGACCGTCCAGTTCGAGGCCGAGGTACCGAAGACCAGTCACCCCGACCCCGACGCGGACGCCTCCGATCACGAGGTGGGCACCCAGAGGCGGCGCTCGTCCCGGCCCGTGAAATAACAGGGCCTGGGTTTTGTCGAGCGCCACCTCGAGCCCCAACCGTCGGATCCTAGTGACGACGTGTGCCACGCCTGCGCACGCCAGACGGGCAGACTCCCGGTAGTCCCTCCCCGGAGCCACGACCAGAGTGTCGTCAGCGTAGCAAATGACGCTCAGTCCGGGGAGGGGACCCCGTATGACGCCCCGCAGGACCCAGTCGTAGCCGATGTTCCACAGCAGGGGGCCCAGGACGGACCCCTGCGGAACACCGCGCTCGACGGGGAAGCGGTACATCGCCCCACCGTGTCCGATGCACTGGATCGACCTGCCCTCGAGGTAGGAGCCGATCAGTCGGCGGAGGTATGCGGGGACGCCGTGATACTCCAGCGCCCCCGCGATCACCGACCAGGGCAGGGTGTTGAAGGCGTTCCTTACATCTAAGGATAACGCCAACGCCACCCCGCCCCGGGATACGGCTTCGTCGGAGAGGGCCCTCACGCGCAGAATCGCGTCGATCGTAGAGCGGCCCTCCCTGAAGCCGTATTGCTCCGCCGAAAGATCGGGACCCGTCTCGGTCAGGTGCCGGACGATGCGGGCCGCGACGATTCTCTCGAGCATCTTGCCCGCTTCGTCCAGCAACACGATGGGGCGATAGCCCGCGGGTGAGTCCGCGGGGCGCCCGTCCTTCCGCAGAAGGACCAGTCTGCCCGTCTTCCATTTCGACGGGAACCGTCCCGACTCGAGGCACGCTTCGAAAAGCCCCCCGAGCCGGTCCCCTAGGGCCTCGAAGGCCAAGCTCCAGACCCGGCCGTGAACGCCGTCAGGGCCGGGGGCCGCGTCCTTCGCTCTCATTCTGGACACGGCCGCATGGATCTCCGCCCCCGTGATAGGGGGAGGGGGCTCCTCGGCAGCGGGAACGCTGGGGCGACGCGGAGGCGTGCCCCACGTGGCGTCCATCTGGGGGGGCTCAAAGTCCCCCCCCGCTGCCGGCGGGAAAAGCGCAGAAACTATTTCCCGCAGCTGCCGAGGCTGGAGCCGCTCGGTCACCGGGAGCGCCCACGGCTGCAGTTTCCGGCGAACCATCTTGTATGGGCGCCCCCAGGGATCTTCGTCGAGCGACTCCAGGAGAGTCTTCATGCTCTGCTTCTTGGCCTCGCCGATGGCCAGCTGCAGCGCCGTCTGCTTTTGACGACAGTCAGCGTGCAGCTGGGCCGCCGTCTCCGCGAACGCAGCGTCGCGACGACGGCGGCGGCGGTGGCGTGCGCTCCGACGGCGCGCCCTCACGCACTCCTCGCGGAGTCTTGCGATCTCGGGCGACCACCAGAACGCACCCCCACGTGGTGCTCGGGGGCCGACCCGGGGCATGGCGGCATCACAGATGTTTGCCATGGTGCCCCGGAACCAGTCGACCTCCGCATCCACGTCCGCGAGCCGCGCGGGTTTTGGCGCCCACGCAGCAACAGCGGCCGCCTCCATCAGCAACTCCTTGTTCATTCGTTTCAAGGCCCACCTGGGGAACGAACGGGGCGCACCTTGCGGGAGCTCCTCCTCACCGCGGGCGCCCGCGGCTGACGACGACGACAAGGAGGAGGCGGAGAGCTCGAATCGGACGTATCTGTGGTCCGAGAGCGTCTCCGCCCCCTCAAGTACGCGCCAGCCGCGGGTGCGGCGCACGGCGGACGGGGACGCGAACGTCACGTCCACGTGAGATTCCCCGTTCCACCGCACGCAAGTCGCGACCGTGCCTCTGTTTAGGAGACAGAGGCCGGTCGCGATCGCCCACTCCGAAAGGGCCTCGCCTCGCGCATCCGTGCGGGGGGAACCCCAAGCCGTGCACTTGGCATTGAAGTCCCCCGCGACGATGACAGGGCGGGACCCGAGGCGGTGTAAAAGCGCCTCGAGCCCGCCCAGAAACCGCTCGAACTCGGCGAGGCTCCTGTTCGGAGAAAAGTACGCCCCGATCACGACGGTCCCGTCGATCCTAGCCGCGACGTACCCGGGTCCCCTGGCCACCATATCCAAGGGGGGTAACGCCGCGGACTGTCTTAGTGCTATGGCCACGGAGCCGTCGACGTCCCCCATCCAGCAGTCCTGGTCGGTGGGGACGAAGTACGGCTCCGCGGCGACAGCGACGTCGATTGACCACTCCGCCATGGTGTGGACGAGGAGTGTATTCTAGTCCCTAGCTTGATGATTGTTTTCACCTACAGGTAACATATAGGTTCATACATTATAATATGTTCATTTTATTGAAGAAAAAGTAAAAGTGTATTTTTTCAATGAATCTGCGTGAAACATTTATTTCTGCAAAAAGTCTTGCATTGTGTAATAATAAAATTCGCTGCCATGCCCCTCAATTTAACTTTTGCAATATTTAAAGGTTCAAACGCGTCTCCAAAATTTAATAAAGTTTTTGTTTTATTTCATACATCAGAATCGTTCCAACCTAAGGTTAGTAAATAAATACTACTTCACCCCAAGTCCCCACATGACTATAGGACGTATAATCTTGGCGAACTAAGAGGACTTTTGGCCATTTTATATAAATGAAGGCTATCCATAAACTTGCGGTATGATAAAGAAGTATGTGGACAGATAATAATATAAAGGTGTTAGGGACTTGGTACCCGTGCTGGAATCATGGTCCAGACAGCTGGCTGATCCTTCGTCTGGTCGTAAGACCGTCGAGGCGATTCGCCCGGTCCTTGTGGATTGGGTGAATCGTGACAGAGGACGCCTCACTTTCCGGCTCACGCAGGTGCTCACTGGGCATGGTTGTTTCAGTGAGTTCCTACACCGGATCACAGCCAAGCCGACGGCAGAGTACCACCATTGTGGTTGCGACTTGGGCACGGCAGAGCATACGCTCGTCACCTGCCCCGCATGGGAGAGGTGGCGCCGTGTCCTCGCGCAAAAATACGAAACGACTTGTTGTTGCCGAGTGTTGTGGCATCGATTCTCGGCGACGACGAGTCGTGGAAGGCGATGCTCGACTTCTGCGAGTGCACCATCTCGCAGAAGGAGGCGGCGCGGCGCGTGAGAGACGCACAATCCCGCTGCCGTCGAGCGGGGGCCAGGGAGGCGGATCTCGCCCAAGCCCTGGCCCTCTAAGTGTTTCGGGTCCCCCTCACATGTCGGTCTGGGGACCGGCGAGGGGGGCCTAAGAAGACGACGTGCAAGCTGCTCTGCACGCGTTTTACGCAAGAGCATCCGGGTGATGGAAGGCCGGCTATCCTCGACCCACGCTGATTCTGATCCAGCGGGGTATTCCGTAGGATAACTCACTCTAACCGGCGCCATCTAGGCGGGCTTCGGATAGCCTGCCAGCCGAGAGGGCTGGTGGTCGTGGTGCCGACGACCGCCGGTCCGGCGTCCCGAGGGTGATGGGAGAGATGTGCTCCGCACTAAACGCTTCACTTCCCCCCTTTGCCTTTTCATGAGTTCTATCTCATGCGAGGCTTGGACGCTGGTTGTTGAGCGACAGGAGGTTTTAGTCAGTTCGACTCTGACATGCCCCGCCCCTCATCCCCAGTGGAGGCGGAAACCCGGCGATTTCCTCCTGACCAAAAAAAAATACTTGCTGCTTACCAACAAAACCCAAATGGGGAGTCTGTTCTGAGAGCCTCGCATGGCTGTATGATAACATACAGGATGTGTTTAAATTGTTTACAGAAACGGAAACTGACAGTAGTGCTAGTGATTCCTGAAATGGAAGCTCTGATTGGTATTTGCGCTTAGTATTGCTAAGAAATGTTGTGAAGGAATGCTGTTTTTCGTTTTCTAGTAGCCGATTCTCGTTACGGCTCCGGTTCCCGTCTCTACACCCTGTATAGTACACAGGTATAAAGGCTCAAATGGCTGAGTACTCGTATGGCTTGACGTGTGGGTCGTTCGCTTGACTCTCGCGTCACATCATAAATTCACATACGACGGTACCGCGATTAAATAAACTTTATGTCTGTTATAAAATGACATGGATTTATTTATTGCAAAGAATCCATAATAAATTTAGATGTGTTACGGATAGCGTGTGGAAACCTTTGCAATTTTATTACATATATGTCTTCGTTGTCTACTATTGGGCAATGGAGGGGGACTCTTTTTCAATACTTAGCCAAAAGACAATTTTCGAGCAATAAGAATAGAAAGGGTCACACCATGAACTAATAGGAATGAAAGGAAATCAAAGGACATCGGATCGCAAGAAGGATAAGAACATCGACCCCAAATCACTCTCTTCGGCCAGTACTTATATGATCCAGGAAGTTTCAGTACCTTAGAGTTATCTTGCGTTGATCCTTGAGGGACTCTATGACCTGTAAGCGGAGTAAGCTAACTCCTTGTAATAAGGTGACCGGTGTAGCGATGGGACACGACAACCCGCTTATCGTGGCCACCATACTCTCGACTTACACAGCAATCAGCAACCATCGTCAGCTCTATCACAAACAACACACACAAATCACAAATACAACAGACAAATCAGAGGTTACCTATCCATCGAAATCTTTGACGTCACACGTAACCCAAAAGG
Source organism: Bombyx mori (assembly GCF_030269925.1). Taxonomy (NCBI): domain Eukaryota; kingdom Metazoa; phylum Arthropoda; class Insecta; order Lepidoptera; family Bombycidae; genus Bombyx; species Bombyx mori. The sequence continues at coordinate 16,998,074 of NC_085111.1, forward strand.
TTTACGCTGACGTTCTCGCGGGTTCATCTTAGCGGGTCGCCATTCCGATTCGATGGTAGATGAAGCAGCTGCCTTTAAACACTTAGGCCTTCGGCGGTATTCGGGCAGTTGCTATCAGACTCTACCTCTCCTGGATAGTCCATGTCTGCCCACCACACCGGTGAAGCTGAAAAAACTTCAAGCCAGACACGTAATCGACACCCTAAAAGAACCGAAAAGTCTTCCCCACAAGTTTGTTACTTATATCGAATTTTCTAACTGATGAGGTCGGACTGGTCGGTGGTTTTTTAACAGGAGGTTTTAGTTGAGCTCCGGCCCACCCTGCAGCCGCCAAAGTACGAGTAGAATCCGGAAATTTACTCTTGTACCTATTTCTTAAACAGTATCTATTTCTTAAACAGCTCATTTTAATTGGGAGGGAAACAAATGATAACAGTCACGAAACAGTAGAACACTTGTATTTTTAATTCAGAGATGGCTGATCGAGGTCACGGCGATCTTAAGCGATTATCGGAGTCCACAGACATCACCACCGAGGCGTGTAGTCGAAATCTTAACTGTATTGTATAATAGCTGTCATACCCCTCAAACATGTTTCGGTTTCCTGAAAAAAAATTGTTATTCCCCTCATTATCTATTTTTATCCTTTCGTTTCATGCTAGGGTGTACGTCGCGGTGTCTATTACAGCTCAACCGAGGCCGTGAGATATAATAAAGGGTTCAATGTCAAAATTATTAACGTGCAATCTAGTACTGGTGGTAGGGCCTCTTGTGAGTCCGCACCGTGAGTTCGTAAGTCCGTTTCGGTTTGAAGGGTGGGGCAGCCGTTGTAACTATACTGAGACCTTAGAACTTATATCTCAAGGTGGGTGGCGCATTTACGTTGTAGATGTCTATGGGCTACAGTAACCACTTATCACCAGATGAGCAGTGAGCTCGTCCACTCACCTAAGTAATAAATAATAAATAAATAAAAATAGTACCAATATATTCTTTGAGGATCGTCTTAATTTAACGATGATTGCCCGTAGGTTTTGTTACCGGGGGGAGAAAAGCGTTATCTCCTCGTTATAACTGTCATAACGTTACTATAACGCCCACACAAATAGGATTATTTTTAAAAAGGATAAGCAGGGTCATAAAATACGCGTTGTCTTTTTAGATACGCTATAAGCGGTTAAAGTAGTCATTCGTTAATATTATACGATCTATCGTAATATAGTTCATATTCTGAGCTTTTTTTTCAGAATAGATACATCTGCGAGATGATAGAGTGTTTACAGAATCGAAATTTAATTAATAAATAACTGGAAACAAATCTCGCACGGTTATCCGGCCCTTAGTTAGGACTCCCAATGTTATGGGTACCATAGAATGATAAACAATTATTATAGGCTATTAAATATACACGTATATAGATAATAAACACCCAGACAAAGATAAAACAAATCTGTTCATCACACGAATGTTTTACGAGGCGGAAATCGAACCTAGGACCCTAGGTATATAGGTAGGCAAAGTCAGGGCCGCTAATTACTGCTCTACCGAGTCAGTCAGAAACTGGGTAAGTGACCTATTTCGATTCTACTTATCGTTACGGATTCTTTGACGTCATCGGTAAGTAAAATGTCACGTGCAGTGGATTTATTAAGTGTGAATTAGTACGAAGCCCAAATAAATCAATTCAAATAAAATTTTATACAACATAAATGAAAGTACATACTTGTTGAACGTCAAAAAGAACTACCGCCGATCCACAAAAATTAGCCTCCGTCCTGAGAAGAACTGGTAAGAAACTCAGCGGGCATGTCCTTTTTTTTAAACCTTATTTTTTTTTTATATATATATTTTTTAATATTCCTCTTTACAATGAGTATTATAACGTAACAATATTGAATATTGAAATGCCCGGAGCGAGCAATTCATTCCCACTTTGTGCAGTCTTCTAGTGCAATAGACAGCAATAGACGCACTTCATGTCCCCATACTATAAGCAAGGTCTATCTTGCTGTATTGTTATAATATAAAGAAAGCGCCCAAAGTGAGAATCCATTAATACCATAGGTCTTCGTCTTAAAGAGGCAAGAAAAAAAAACGCAAAACTGCTTGGAAAACCTCTTTGAATTCAGAGCTAAAGCTTTAAATTCTTACGACTTCACAAATCGATACTTCGGAATCGAAATCGTTTGATAAAGTTTCATACAGACAGTTCTTATCTTTCGCGTAGACAGTTTCGAAATGCAACGGAAGATAGTTACCCGTTTATTTATTTCATTCCGAGATCGTTGAGAAGTTTTAAAATTGGAAATCTCTTTTCACTTTGAAAGTCTATAAAAGAAATGGTGGTAATCGATTTTCACTGTCTGAATGCGCACTAGGATAATGGCTGGTGGCGTATATTTGGATTAGTATCCACTTATGGCACATATATAAACCCATAGACACAGCCCACCGAGTTTTTTTTTATTGCTTAGAAAGGTGGACGTGCTTACAGCCCACCTGGTGTTAAGTGGTTACTAGAGCCCATAGACATCCACAACGTAAATGCGCCACCCATCTTGAGATATAAGTTCTAAGGTCTCAAGTATGGTTACAACGGCTGTCCCACCCTTCAAACCGAAACGCATTACTGCTTCACGGCAGAAATAGGCAGGGCGGTGGTACCCACCCGCGCGGACTCACAAGAGGTCCTACCACCAGTAACAAGTTTCTCGCCGGATCTTCTCAGTGGGTCGCGTTTCCGATCCGGTGGTAGATTCTGCAAAGCACTGCTCTTGCTAGAGCCGGTGTTAGCAACGCCTCCTGGTTTGAGCCCCGAGAGCTCACCTACACGATAGAGTAACGCTGATATAGCCTGTCAAGGCTATCAGCATAGATAGGAAAAAAAAAAACGCAAATTACTAAATAACTTAACCAAATAACTAAAATAGTATAAATTGAAAACATAAAATGATATAGTAAAAATTTAAATTTTCCTACCGGAAAAAAATGCGCGCATAACTAGAATGCTCCGCGAATATTATTAATCTTGAGTAAAGAGGTTAATATAATGGTTACTACTGCTTATAACGAGCATAAATTATTCACTCGTTCCCTCGTTGCTGCGCGTTGGGAGAGGTTGCTATTAAACTATGAGCGATCAGTTGCTATCGAACAAAAATATTAAATCTACGAATAAAATTTCGTAACGTAAACATAATTCTCAGAAATCAGAATGTTTTTTATTGATTTCGAAAGCAAATGACCGTTCTCTCGTCTGATGTGACCGGTCAGCGTCACAAAGGAACATCACTTACACCAGAAATACTAATTATTTACAACTTAATATGAAATCTGAAAGAAGCTAATTTGCATATTAGTTTTAGCGCTGCTTAAACATATTACATAAATTCAGTACTGAAATTTATCCATACAGCGTCATTATAATTAAAATTAATTTTACCTTTTTCATATCGCATTAATAATTTTAATATAATTTACAGTTTTGGTCAACACGGAACACCAGGGTGTTATTCGTTGATATTTGGCCGTTTTAATAACGCCATAATTTCTATTTTTACATTATGTTTTGCAATTATTTTCTATGCTGAGTTTTGTCCATTTCCAATCCATCCATTTTGTCCATTTGTACCATGCTGAGTCTTTTTAATGTGAAACACTTTAACTATTGCATCTTTTGCGATCGATTGCTATTTAGGTAATCAAATGGCACTGAATCGAATATATTTTTTTATTAAATTCTCTGCTGTGCTGGCTCATTTCGTCCATTGCTAAGTAATGTACTTGATTCAGTTAAAGCGAAATGCAAAAACGATATTTTACGTTTAAAATTTTCATAATTTAAATGAGTTTCCTCTTGAGCATTTTTTGAGCTATGGATTTCAATTTTTGCTTGGTAAATAATTGAAATTGTGAATAGTATTTGTATTGCTTGGTCAGTGGTTGCTAAAACATAATTGTGCCTTATAGTCCTATTTATCCTTATTAAGAGTAAACTAGAGGTCCCGTAGTAGTCGAAATTCGACTATAATTAATTGGAATTGTAAGTTTGTACACTATTATGATTGTATTTTATACTTCTATAATCACAAATTTCGCCAAGACTACACTATAAAAAATATTAACAAAGACAAACAGTATTTAATCTATTCTCATTTGACAACAGACGTCAAGAACAAAAGTTTGACAATAAATAGTATGCATGCGTGTGTGCGTCAAATACATGGTATGTAGTGTGTGTAATGTTTTCTTTATTGATTTAATGTATCTCTTATGCATTCTTTTAAAAAAATATTAGCTTTGTGCACTTCTCCTCTATATTCTCTATAAGTGTGGAAAATTTCATACTCCTCCGTCCGCGCAATTTTCGTGAAAAGGGATACAAAGTTTTTGCTTCACATATTATTATATAGATGAAACTTTGGCCCTTCATTACATTTAAATTTCCCGCGCATACGCTACGACTATCATATATTAATAGTATTGGCGACAGCGGCGTCGCCCCACGATTATAGAATAAGTTGAATAGAATTTATAATAGATTTATATAGATACATACATAGACATAGAGTTATAACAAATAGATAAATAACAAATAGATAAATTATATAGAGTGCATATAGATAGATAAGGATATAGATAACGTGCACATAGATTTTACTAAGAATAGAACGTAAGTTGCTTTGAAATAAATAGTATACACTTTTGCTTTATTATTCCCGATAGTTTTAAGATTAGCATATTAACTTAAATGAACACGCGCCCGGCCCGCGTCCCGAAACGATGTAACAAACAGCATTTATCTGTGTTCGGGACCGGGTATTTTGTTTATACGGGCGCGTCATATAGATTAAGCATAGAATAAGTTATATGTATCGATAGGGATTACAACATAGAATAGTTAAGTATAAGGCATTAGTATATACATTTATTAAATAAATAGATATAACGAATAAACCGAGCCGATCATAGTGAAAATGATCTCGACGAGAGCCGTATTTTACACGAGATCTCTGTAGGGTAACATTCCGAGGTAGTTAAGCGACCCTGCGACGCTGTCAGGTACCTGCCGACCTACCGACCGACCCTCGACCGACTACCTGCCAACCGCCGGCCGCCGACCCTCCGAACGAAGATTACATAAAAAAAGCACGAGTAAAGACATCAGCGCCTCGAAGATATTTATTGAAGAATTGAAGACTATTGACAGATCGGTCGGCTCGGTTTTACGTTCAGTAGCAAAGTTTTGAGTTTTAATTTCGAGTGAGCTTGTACGATATCGTACACCTCAGGACCCTACATTGACTGCTTCAGATCGACACGAATAATCGCCACGAGACGGGCATCCGGCGTCTTATAGGATTTCAAGAAATCTTATAAGATTCATAAACCCGTCCAACCTGGGTTGGCGTCACTCGCCTTATCGACACGGGTGACGTGCTGCGTACCCAACAGCTGGTCCTTCGAGCCGGATACAGCGATTATTCAACGATGCCGATCACCAGGAGCAACAAGGGATCATCGAGGGAACAGCCACTCGAACCTGCGGTTCAAGAATCCAGTCCGGAGGCAACAGAAGCGACGTCGTACGAAACATACGAGAGCTCCGCGACCGGTACGACCCAGAACACAAAACTTGAAGAGACAACGACGCGGACACGTGGTGAAAATAGACCCGCGTCGAAGAAATCGCTACGACGTAAGGAACTGGCAGCGAGAGCGGAGCTGGCGGAAAAAGAATTGATAGAAGCACAAGCAGCCACTATAGCCGCCAAACTCCGCCTGGAATTGATCCAAGCCGAAAATGAAGATGACGATGATTCCATAATAGAAGAGCCAAAGGACCGGGAGGACCAGGTCAGGGCCTGGGTCCAGACCTCGGCGGGCAGTATGGACAAGGAGCCCGCAAGCGAGCACATTGAGAACCGCCCCGTCAGCAAGGCCAACATGGAAGAGTGCGGCAACAGGGACCTGGCTAAGGCGATATTAGAAGCAGTGAGGAGCGCGACGACCAAGGAGCTGCCACCACAACCCGACTACATGCACCAGTTGCCGACGTTCGAAGGCGACTGCAGGGAGTGGGTGGCCTTCAAGGCTGTCTACGAGGATACCGCTCCACTCTTCTCAAGCGCTCAAAATATGGCGCGGCTGAGAAGAGCGCTGAAGGGACAAGCCAGGGAAGGAGTTCGCAGCCAGCTGTACTCCGAGAGCACACCGGAGGAAGTAATGGAATCACTGCGGCGGTGCTATGGAAGGGCGGACGCTTTAGTCTTAGCGGAGCTAGACCGCATACGAAGACTTCCGACGATAAGCGACTCCGCCTACGACATTTGCTCACTGGCGAGCAATGTTAACAATACCGTCGCAGCGATCAGGGGGCTGCGGAAACCCCAATATTTGATGTCGCCCGAACTGCTGAAGAGCATCGTCGACAAGATGCCGACCATCCTGAGGTTCCGGTGGTACGATCACATTATCGAAAAGACTGAAGGAGACCCGGACCTCAACACGATGTGCGGCTTCCTAAACAAGATGGCGGACCGGTGCGGGCCACACGCCGTGGCTGAAGTAGCAACGAAAAGACAACCATCGAGGCGACAGGCGACGCACGCCACAACTGACTGCACCGAGCGCGCAACTTCGGACAGAGCAATGAGGGACAAGCCGGCGTGCCCGCAATGCAAGGATGGACACCCACTATACGACTGTCCGAGGTACAAGGATGCTACGGTGCAGGAACGATGGAGAATGGCAAAGGAGTCGCGCCTGTGTTATAAGTGCCTCGACGGTAAGCACCGGAAGGAAACATGTCAACGACCGCCATGCCGCACGTGCAAGCGCTGGCACCACTACTCGCTACACAACGAGAAGCCGGAGACAGAGCCAGCAGAGAACAGGGAAATCGCGAACAACGTGCGACTTCCCATCAACTGCACACGGATCAGCAGGGCGTACTTGAAGATGGTGCCCGTTGAAGTCTACGGGCCATCGGGATCGACGACGGTGCTGGCCCTGCTGGACGAAGGCTCCACGGTAACTCTCCTGGACTCGAGCGTGGCGAAGCAGATCGGCCTGAAGGGACCCAAGGAGACGCTCCGCCTTGAGACCGTGGGCGGGAAGACCCTAACGAAGAAGGACTCGATGAAGCTTGACATCCGAGTTCGAGGGCTTCACCAGCGGCAGAAGAGGACGATCGTCGGAGCGCGCACAATGGATGACATGAGCCTTGCACCCCAGCGACTAAAGAGGGAAACCATCGAAGGCTACGCGCACCTGAAAAGCCTGGCGGACCAGTTATGTTACGATGAACAATCCCCCCAACTCTTGATCGGGCAGGACAACTGGGGACTCATCGCCGCCAAGACGACGCGCAGAGGCAGGAGGAACGAGCCGGTAGCCTCATTCACCCAATTGGGATGGGTGCTACATGGTCTCGACGGCAACAACGCCAAAGAGGTCAACTTCCTCACCTGCACCCATGTATCGATGCGCGAAAAGGCCTTGGACAGACTGGTGAAGGAGCACATCACGATAGAGTTGCACCCAAGCGTCCGAGCACGGATATGGAGACAAAGGCGCTCGACATCTTGGAGAAGGAGGATGACAGAGGTTGGAGACGCGATGATGGCAGCTTCGAAGCTCGGATCTACAATCCCTGTTCGAAGCGTTGTTGCGGTTCCGGAAAAGGCTCGTCGTGGTTATCGCGGACATCAAGGAGAGGTTCCTGCAGATAAGAATCAGGGACGAGGACCGCGACAGCCTGAGATTCCTCTATAGAGAAGATTGATGCGAGGCCGCTCCAAAAGAGTATAGAATGACGTCGGTCATATTGGGAGCGGCCTGTTCACCGAGCGCGGCGTCGTTCGTTACAAATAAGAATGCCAAGGATTACAGACATCGATATTCAGAAGCCGCGCGGGCAATAGAAGGCGCTGCATTCTGGTGAGCCTCGCAGGCGGTGTGACCCCAGCAGACATAGAGCTGGGGTCGAAGGAAGAAAAGACCCCGGGCCTGCGGTGGTTCTACGAGTCGGACGAGATGGGATTCCGGACACATCCACGAGACCCAAAGGATATAGAAGCACGGACCCCGACCAAACGAGAAGTGACTAGCGCGGTAATGTCAACCTTCGACCCTATGGGGCTGGCATCAGCCGTGCTAATAGAAGGGAAAGCGCTCATTCAGAGCATTTGGCGGAGCGGGATCGACTGGGACGACGTCATCCTGAAAAAGGACGAGGTGGCGTGGAAACGCTACATGGAGAACCTCCGCATGTTGCAAGGCCTCCGAATAGCAAGGTGCTTCTCGTGCTGCAGCACTGAGGGGGAGCTGCACACGTTCACCGACGCCAGCGAGAAGGCCGACGCGTGTGCAGTCTATTGGCGTCAGAAGACAGACGAGAGCACCTACCGCGTCACGCTTCTAGCAGGGAAAGCCAGGGTGACCCCACTGAGACCAGTCTCCATCCCAAGGCTGGAGCTGCAAGCTGCACTGCTGGGGACAAGGATGGCACAGACGATAGCGGACGAATTGGACATCGCGGTCGGTGGAAGGACGTACTGGACTGACTCCAGCACAGTCCTGACATGGATAAAGACCGACCCACGCACGTTCAAACCTTTCGTCGCGCACCGACTCGCCGAGATAGAACAGTCAACGAAGCCCCAAGAATGGCGATGGGTGCCTAGCTCGCAAAACCCAGCAGACGACGCAACTAGAGAGGCGCCGGCGGATTTCGACCACACGCACCGGTGGTTTAATGGACCCGAGTTCCTGGCGTGGGATGAATCGCGCTGGCCCAAGCCACGAACATTCAAGCAAGAACCGTCTGGAGAAGAGAAAGAGGCCTTCCTGGTCGCCACGGCGAGGACCGCTGACGCTAGACCCACGCCCGATCCGCACAGATTCTCGAGCTGGGTCAAGTTATTGAGAGCAACAGCCAGGGTCCTCCAATTTATCGAGCTGTGTCGACCCCGGAAGGAGAGCGCCTGCGTGTCCAGACAATTGGAGCAGCAAGATCCCACGTGGAGGACGACGCGAGCGAAGCAGCCCCGATCAACATGGAAGATAAGGACTCCAGAAGCACCTACAGAAGCGTGGCTGCCGCTCGATCCGCCCCACTTGAAGAAGGCGGAGAAGATCCTACTGAGGAGCAGCCAAGGAGAGAGCTTCGGTGAAAAAGATCCCGAACGTCACCCCAAGTTGCGACGGCTCGACGTCGTGATGGAAGATGGCCTGTTGCGCCTGCGCGGACGTATCGACGCAGCGCAATACATAGATGTAGGCTGCAAGCGACCGATCGTGCTGGACGGGAAGCACGTGATAGCGAGATTATTGATCAAACACTATCACGAGGCGTTCCAGCACGGTAACCACGCAACAGTGATGAACGAGGTGCGGCAGCGCTACTGGATCCTAGGTCTAAGATCGATCATTCGAGCGACGGCCGTCCGATGCCAGTGGTGCAAGGTCTATCGGAGTACACCACGCCTACCGCCCACCGGAAACCTGCCGATAGAGCGGCTACGACATGGAGAGCCGCCGTTCACCTGTGCTGCCGTCGATTACTTCGGGCCGATGACGGTGACTGTAGGACGACGTCACGAGAAGAGGTGGGGCGTGCTGTTCACATGCCTCACCACGAGAGCAGTCCACATGGAGCTAGCAGCGTCACTGACGGCAGACTCAATGCTGTTAGCGCTGCGCAGGATGGCCGCCCGACGAGGAATGCCCAAAATCATTTACAGCGACAATGGGACTAACTTCGTCGGCGCCAACAAGGAGCTCAAGCAGGCAATCGAGAATGCAAGGGAAGCAGACGTCGTGTCACGGGCCGCTCAGATGAACATAAAATGGAAGTTCATCCCGCCAGGAGCGCCGAACATGGGAGGCGCGTGGGAACGTTTGGTGCGGTCCGTGAAGACCGCGCTGGCGGTCACACTGAAGGAAAGACACCCGAGGGAAGAAGTTCTGCACACTCTTCTGTTGGAGGCGGAGCACGTCGTCAACTCGCGACCGCTCGTCGCCAGGGAAGAGAGTTGGGAGTCAGAAGCACTCACGCCGAACCACTTCCTCATAGGGAGGTCCTGCGGAGCTCCAAGCATCGGCGACTACACAGACGAAGACCTGACCGGCAAAAGGACATGGAGAGTGGCGCAGCGTATGGCAGACCACTTCTGGAGTAGGTGGGTCAAGGAATACCTGCCTACGCTGCTGCCCAGGAAGATCGACGGGAGAGCAGCTGGCGAGGACTTGCAGTGTGGGGATACCGTCCTCATAGTGGACTCCACGCTGCCACGCAACACATGGCCGCGCGGGCAAGTTGTCCACACCCACCCAGGCCCCGACAACCGTGTACGAACCGTCGACGTCAGAACGAGCGGCGGTCTGCTTAAGAGACCTGCCTCCAAGATGATCCTGCTGGTGCCTGCAACGAGCGACGAGCCCACGCCCATAGAGTCGCCACTACAAGGAGTCGGTGCTACGCACGAGGGGGAGGATATTGGCGACAGCGGCGTCGCCCCACGATTATAGAATAAGTTGAATAGAATTTATAATAGATTTATATAGATACATACATAGACATAGAGTTATAACAAATAGATAAATAACAAATAGATAAATTATATAGAGTGCATATAGATAGATAAGGATATAGATAACGTGCACATAGATTTTACTAAGAATAGAACGTAAGTTGCTTTGAAATAAATAGTATACACTTTTGCTTTATTATTCCCGATAGTTTTAAGATTAGCATATTAACTTAAATGAACACGCGCCCGGCCCGCGTCCCGAAACGATGTAACAAACAGCATTTATCTGTGTTCGGGACCGGGTATTTTGTTTATACGGGCGCGTCATATAGATTAAGCATAGAATAAGTTATATGTATCGATAGGGATTACAACATAGAATAGTTAAGTATAAGGCATTAGTATATACATTTATTAAATAAATAGATATAACGAATAAACCGAGCCGATCATAGTGAAAATGATCTCGACGAGAGCCGTATTTTACACGAGATCTCTGTAGGGTAACATTCCGAGGTAGTTAAGCGACCCTGCGACGCTGTCAGGTACCTGCCGACCTACCGACCGACCCTCGACCGACTACCTGCCAACCGCCGGCCGCCGACCCTCCGAACGAAGATTACATAAAAAAAGCACGAGTAAAGACATCAGCGCCTCGAAGATATTTATTGAAGAATTGAAGACTATTGACAGATCGGTCGGCTCGGTTTTACGTTCAGTAGCAAAGTTTTGAGTTTTAATTTCGAGTGAGCTTGTACGATATCGTACACCTCAGGACCCTACATTGACTGCTTCAGATCGACACGAATAATCGCCACGAGACGGGCATCCGGCGTCTTATAGGATTTCAAGAAATCTTATAAGATTCATAAACCCGTCCAACCTGGGTTGGCGTCACTCGCCTTATCGACACGGGTGACGTGCTGCGTACCCAACAAATAGTATTATCTATGGTGGAAGCTATGTTCATTCTATAATTGGAATTGCTCTCTGGCTTTGAACATTCAAAAAGTTAACGTGCTTTCTTATAAAAATTAAAAACTTGCAGATTTAAAAAAAGGTATAAATATTGAAGCAATAGCTTTCAATGTTGCTTCTCTTTGCAGGTTCGAAAATAATTATAATAATTGTAAGTGTAGAGATAAGTTAATAATAAAATAATAATAATAAATAACTCTTTGCAGAGCAACAACTTGGTTTTTTGTTTCATTAACAACACATTACATTTATTTTCAATACATATATTGCAATGTATATATTATTAGAAAAAGAGCAATCCCTGATGTTTTCCTTAGCTAGTTAGTGGTAAAACTGCATTCAGAATACGAAATTTTAAAAAAACATGATAAAAAATTTGTTGAAGTCGTCGTGGCCTACGAGTAACCGATAAGACGTCCGGTGCATTCGTGTTGAGTGATGCACCGGTGTTCGAATCTCAGGCGGGTACCAATTTTTCTAATGAAATACGTACTCAACAAATGTTCACAATTGATTTCCACGGTGAAGGAATAACATCGTGTATGCAATAAAAATAAAACCCGGAAAATTATAATTTGCGTAATTACTGGTGGTAGGACCTCTTGTGAGTCCGCGTGGGTGGGTACCACCACCCTGCCTATTTCTGCCGTGAAGCAATAATGCGTTTCGGTTTGAAGGGCCGTTATAACTTACTTGAGACCTTAGAACTTATATCTTAAGGTGGGTGGCGCATATACGTTGTGGATGTCTATCGGCTCCAGTAACCACTTAACACCAGGTGGGCTGTGAGCTCGTCCACCAATCTAAGCAATAAAAAAAAAGTACTTCACATATTTTATCAAAAAAGGCCTACGTTCTTCTGAAGCAACAAAGACATTCCATGTCCATGAATATTCATAGGTAGCGAAAGACGTTACGGTGAAATTTTACCGAAATGTCAAAAAAATTTGAATAAAACACACACGTGAAAGTGCAAACAATGAAAAACAGCGGTAATTTATACAGTAATTAGTCGCAGTCAAAGGGAAACGTCTTGTAGGCGATTTGTTTGACTCCTGAAAACAATGGATGACTTTCTTCAGAATATGATTTACGGGTACAGCGTTTTCGTACATAAAGTAGTTTATTTATTTACGAGTGCTCAGTCAAGACGCATCTCTGTCCGACTTTTTAACCTGTAACAACTAGGATCTTACAGAGCACTAGAATTGATAGTAAAATAAGATCTGAAATATGAATTTCATTGAAAGATTCTAAGAAAAAAAAGAATTAAAAAAAAGTTAAAAAATTTTAGAAGTGTATTTATGAATTTTATTGAAAGATTATAAGAAAAGAAAGAAAAAAATAAAGGAAAAAGTTAAAAATTTTTAAAAGTGTATTTCGAAATATTAGATACGATTTTTGATAAATATGTGGAAGAGGATCGCAGTATTGTTGATGTTGGCCGTGTGTTGTTATTGCTTGGAGAATAATGAAATGGCCAAAGAAGAATCTAGAGCCAAGAAAAAGAGGAGTCCCATTAGGCTCATAGGTGAGAACTTATTGCTATTAAATTCATAGTACATTTAGTATTTAATTAAAGGATTAGAAGGACTCTTTGTTACTTCTTGAAGTTAAAATGAAAATATGCTTCTTTCTTCCCGTGAGCATTTGTGAACGCTCATTGCGTAACTTATGTACACTATTTAAGATTTAGAAAAACTGAGCACAAATAATTGTATCTAGGATTTTCTATGGGCATCCGTGACTCGATATATATTAACATCTCTAAGCTGACACACATTAACACCAATTAAGAACCTTAAAAATTTTACTACGATTTTATTAGTTTGACGTAATGAATCTATCATCGGATGCAACGGAATTTTTCAACGTAATTTTTATCAACTTCAATTAATTTGAAAATACTTTATTAAACTACTTTAGTCCAATATCCAGATTGGCATAAAAAGCTAAGTCATTTATAATATTTTATTTTAATTTTACAAGCTCTCACACTTGCAATCGATAGGATGACGGTAAATTTTATTCTTAACTAGCTGACCCGACAGCCTTCGTAGTGCCTTAATCGATAAATAAAAAACCTAAACTTTCGTATAAAATAAACTTAAAATTAACAAAAGTAATCCGTCCGACGGGGGACACATAAAAGGAAAAACAAAATTGTTATTTTTATTTAATTCCAAGCATTTTCATATTTATCTACCTTTTAAACCTTATCTAGACTTCCACAAATAATTCAACATCACGATTAGCCAAATCGGTCAAGCCGTTCTCCAGTTTTAGCGAGACTAACGAACAGCAATTCATTTTTATATATACCTATATATAGATTATCGTCATGAAAAGTTTCTTAAAGTTGAAAAATTTAGAATAAAATATTTTTCATCAAATATTGTGTCTGTAGCGCAGCTGCTGTTTATAAAAAGTATAGTTCTAGAAATATAGCAAAAAATCGGCGTACAACCAGAAAGTAATGCAACCAGAAATGTAATATTTTTTGCCCAGCACGCAATATAAAACACTTAAAAATGTACTGACGTGGTAAATGAATAAATTGGTTAACAAGCAATATTCGCGGTCTTGGATGATAGTATAGAACGTCCACCAATAATAAGTAGAAATTTCTATTATTTTTCTCCACCTTATCCCGCTAGGTGGGGTCGGCACAGCTAATTTTTCTTTTCCATTCTCTTCTATCAGCCGTCATCTCAACACTCACTCCTCTCTCTCTCATATCGTCATTCACACACTCCATCCATGTCTTCTTCGGTCGACCTCTTCCCCCTCTACCTTGCACTACCATTTCCATACATCTCCTAGAAGTAGAAATTTGATTTTATTAAAAGTTCAATTATTTAAGTTAGGTTAGTGGTAGCATATTCATGGTTCATGCTTTATTCCAATACGATAATGTGTATACATAGCCTGTGTATGCTGCTGGCTATTTAATAGATAAACTCTTTTCATTCTAGCGCTGATACTCTTATTCATCTTCTCCAAAGTGGCAATCTTCAAAGTGGCATCGTTCTTCATGTTCATGGCGTTCTTCCAGAAGATATTCTACATGGTCGGGTTGGTCCTAAGCTATTTCATGAGGAACCAGCCCTTGCCTATTCCGCCCATGCCGCAGCCGGCCTACGGAGTACCCCAAGACTACAATACGGTCGGGTACAATTATGGGCCTCCCGAACAAGAACCGTTTCCAGAGAACGGGTTGCCCAGCATCGCCGAATTCCGAAAGTCGTTGAGCAATTGGTCTGGTAAATCATAACCAATATTTAATTGGAAAACAGATATACCAGTTCAGCCGCGCTGTTTCCCTTAAATTTTTAATTCCAATATGGATATAATATCTTGTGTTGTTCATTTTACTGGTGGTAGAACCTCTTGTGAGTCCACGCGGGTAGGTACCATCACCCTGCCTATATTGCTTATATGTGTGGACGAGCTCACAGCCCACCTGGTGTTAAGTGGTTACTGGAGCCCATAGACATCTACAACGTAAATGCGCCACACACCTTGAGATATAAGTTCTAAGGTCTCAGTATAGTTACAATGGCTGCCCCACCCTTCAAACCGAAACGCATTACTGCTTCACGGCAGAAATAGACGGGGCGGTGGTACCTACCCGTGCGGACTCACAAGAGGTCCTACCACCAGTAATTACGCAAATTATAATTTTGCGGGTTTGATTTTTATTACACGATGTTATTCCTTCACCGTGGAAGTCAATCGTGAATATTTGTTGAGTACGTATTTCATTAGAAAAATTGGTACCTGCCTGCGGGATTCGAACACCGGTGCATCGCTAGATACGAATGCACCGGACGTCTTATCCTTTAGGCCACGATGACTTCAAAACTTCCTCCTAACAATACTTGTTACCTGATTAGGAGATGGGTCTTGTCTCTTGCTGGCTAGTAGTTGAGCCTTCGCAACTTACTGTGCTATTGGGAGCCATGCTAAGAAATTTTCCGGTTTGCCACTCATTGAATCATTTCTGTAGGGCTTTCGTATATAACTTGAGCCTATTTTTAGATAACACATTCGATTTGTTTTTTCTATTTTAGGAGGAAAAGTTGAGGTCCTATCTAAAATTTTCATTAGTTGCATATTTTCGATAGACTGTTTAAGTGAGACTTAAAATTTAATTTACGTTAATTTCTTTATAATTTGAACTACTAATCTTAATAGTATCAATAATTATTTAACAATAAGGTATAAGCCATCCAGCACTGTAGGTTGTTACCATCCTGCCTTTTTCTGCAATGATGCTATCATGTGATCCAGATTCTCAGAGGCTCAAGTTGCGCGTTATCGTTCAGTTAGTAACGTTTATTTAGACTAAGATATCATATTCGAATCGGCCTAAATTTATTGGACACCTGTATGTTTTGTAGACCTAATTTATTTATTTTTGTAGATTTAATAATTTATTATTTTCCTTTTCAATAAAATTATAGTTTTAACGTGTTTCGTTTTATTAATACGCTTTTATTAGCTTCAGACGTATCTATGTTAGTATGTAACGGAATCTTTGAACACATGATTTTGACCCCCTTCAAAACGTTGGATTAACTCGAAAATTGGTACACTTATTATGGACCGATGACAATTCAATATTTAAAAAAATTTTGAAAACATTGAAATTCAACTTAGAAATTAAAAATATATAATAAATAGTTTAAAAAAAGTAACAAAATACGCTTTTATAGAAAGTCCAACTAAAAAATAGCCTTGGGTTCTTTTCAGGATATTATCAAAATAACCCTTCTACTCATATCTGTTGATAAAATATTTATAACTACTGATACCATGCACCCCACGCTTTTTTAAAATAAAATTTTTTTAATTCAAATTTATTTTCAATTTTTAGTTGGATTTTCTATAAAAGCGTATTTTGTTAGTTTTTTTAAAGTATTATTTATTTTAAACTAGCTTTCCGCTTGTGATTTCGTCTTTACGAATTACATTTTGTATCGCGTGGGCGGAGACCCGTGCTCTGAAGTGGAATGAGAAAAATTAACAGGAGTATTATGGCATCCGAAATAGCCTGAACAAGTGCCAAGTTGAAGTGGCAGCGGATAGGGTGGGTATATTTCTCGTAGATCTGTCCTACCACTTGGTCACTGTGGACAGAAAATTTACGAATGGCGACCACGTAACTGGAGGTGTGTGTGGATCTATCTTCCTTAAAGTAGACTGACAGTGGTCTCGAATCCACTAGATTAGGTGTCTGTAATATAAATGTTTTTGTGCTTTAAGTGTCAATGTAGTTTCAGTGGGCGGTCAAATTTCCGCGTGGTTCCTACGCGCGAAGACGTCGTTAGAGGCTCGGCCCCCAAAAAAAGGTGGTAGTTTACCCATTAATTTCGTATTTACGATGACCACGATAGATAGCCACTTACTTAAAATAATGAGCTATGGATGGTCTTTACATACATTTATAATGAACTCCTTCGTGATCGATTTTTCTAGCTGTTCATTTATTATTCGATGAGGAGAGGGATTAGTGGCCCTCCAAATCTACTTTGACTTCCTTCCTTCCTTCCTTCAAACCGAAACTCATTAATGCTTCACGGCAGAAATAGGCAGAGCGGTGGTACCTACCCGCGCGAACTCACAAGAGGTCCTACCACCAGTAAACAGTCCGCACAATTTACGTATTTGCACAGAGTTAAGTCGTTTTCCGTCCGAATAAGTAGTATATTGATTAGTAGCAGAAAACGTTACAGAGCAATTTAAATTCTAACGTTCGTCGAAAACCCTTAACTGTAATTAGCGTAATAAAATGAATAGTTCGTTCCGTTCACTGTTGTAATTACCCTACGATTGTTGTATTTCGCGAACAGTTTTCCCTTGTTCCTATTTACCCTGTTAGGGTTGATCGTCCAATACAATGCGAAAGAGTGGCATTGCAATTGTTTACTGAAAGGTTTTTGTAAATAGAATCGTATATTTGTGTTATTTTGCTACCTGAATTCAAGCCCAAATCAACTTTTTTTTTTCCTACCTAAGCTGATAGCCTTGAGAGGCTATATCAGCGGAACCTTAACTAGTAGGTGAGCTCACGGGGCTCAAACCTGATACGTTGCTAACACGAACCCTAGCAAGAGCCGTGCTTCGCAGAATCTACCACCGGATCAGAAACGCAACCCACTGAGAAGATCCGGCGAGAAACTCAGTGGGCTGTGTCTGGGTGCCAAAATCAACCAAACCCAAACATTAATATCAAGAATTCAATGTCTGTAAAGCAAAGGCTTGGTAGATAACTTCCTAATGACTATATTTTTCTACCATTAGGTCGAGTTATGCCTCTATCAATTGTTGAACTTTAATTCGCAAATCCACACTATGAAATATATAATTCGTTTTATATTAACTTCAAAGTTGTCTCCATATTTATATTTTACAGATTTTACTTAGCGTAGGCAAGGCGGTGATATCTTAGAAGTAGAATTGGTCAAAAGTACTCCCAGATTAACAAAAGAGGGCTATTAAATTCCATTTCACGAACAATGCATAATACAGCTGCATTGCATGTCGATATGTAGTATAGATATTTGGTTTTTTTTTATTGTTTAGATGGGTGGATGAGCTTACAGCCCACCTGGTGTTAAGTGGTTACTGGAGCCCATAGACATCTACAACGTAAATGCGCCACCCACCTTGAGATATAAGTTCTAAGGTCTCAAGTATAGTTACAACGGCTGCCCCACCCTTCAAGCCGAAACGCATTACTGCTTCATGGGGTGGTGGTACCTACCCGCGCGGACTCACAAGTGGTCCTACCACCAGTAAATGTATATGTTTTTATGTCTATAAAAAACGTAAAGCGAACTGAAGCGTTATTATCGATCATTTAGTGTGTCACACGCCTTAACCCCACAATAAATCCACTAGAGTCCGCACGCGTGTCGGTTCACCGTCGGGTCCCCTCAAACTACAACCGACACTGGTTTTTAATGAACTTTGGCGGTACTCTCAAATTGTTTTCGGTTTAATTTAAATGCTATGTTATTTGTAGCGTATTCCATGGATACTGTTTTGGTTGTTGGTCAGAAAATTCCTAACCTTAGGACGTGTTTTCAGTGCGCCGGTTTGACTGGTGGAGATTTTTTGCAGACCAATTGAAATTTGTGGTAGGTCCTCTGTTGTTAATCACTGATGGTAGGACCTCTTGTGAGTCCGCACGGGTAGGTACCACCACCCTGCCTATTTCTGCCGTGAAGCAGTAATGCGTTTCGGTTTGAAGGGTGGGGCAGCCCATGTAATTATACTTAAGACTTTAAGATGGGTGGCGCATTTACGTTGTAAACGTCTATGGGCTCCAGTAACCACTTAACACCAGGTGGACTGTGAGCTCGTTCGCCCATCTAAACAAAAAAAAAAAAAATTTTTTTTACTTCATATCACGATGGAAAACAACGTTTGTCCATGGGTTCCGGTGATAATACCAGGTGGTCCGTGAACACCACCTATCTATAAAAAAGTCCTGGCCCAAAGTCTATGTATAAACGAAATGACTTAAGTTGAAGAATAGGATTCGCGGATGTGAGTCTGCGTGGTATTGTCTATATCTACCACTAAGCAATAACTGCATTTGATTGTAAAGTCAGGGCGATTGGCTTTACCTAGTAGGGGAATGACACCCCGCCCAGCTTAGCTTACTATGCATTTTTTTTTTTTTATTGCTTAGATGAGTGGACGAGCTCACAGCCCACCTGGTGTTAAGTGGTTACTGGAGCCCATAGACATCTACAACGTAAACGCGCCACCCATCTTGAGATATAATTTCTAAGGTCTCAAGTATAGTTACAACGGCTGCCCCACCCTTCAAACCGAAACGCATTACTGCTTCACGGCAGAAATAGGCAGGGCGGTGGTACCTACCCGTGCGGACTCACAATAGGTCCTACCACCAGTGGTAAATTATTATGGTACCAGGCTTACCAGTGGTAAGTAATTATAAGTAGTGTTTTATTGACCGCTCCGATGAGGTTTTCGGAGGAGAGCGCACAATAAGCCCTCAACATCACGAAACCTCACAACCTTAATCTTATCTAAAGGTTAGCAAAGCCAGTACATCTTTATCTAAATAGTGCTATTTTACTTCGATAAATGAGTCGTCTATTATCAAAGGTGGCAATCTGTACATTTGGACAAAAAAATTTTATTGATATGTCAATACAGATTTATTTGAATATAATCGTCTCCTTCAAAGAATACGGTTCAAAACCTGCATTAAATAAAGGTTAATAGTTAACCTGTTATTTATCTAAGATGTCGTTCCGAAGAGTTTTGTGACTGCCAATGGAATACAAAGTCAATAATTCGTTTTTCTGATTTACCAATCATTGTCCAAAAGTCAGATTGCCGCCTTTGATAATAGTCGACTCAAATGTAAGATTTTGACAATTCATTAGCTAAGTGAAGATAAAAGGCGTGATTATCATTTGTTATTTTCACCTTTTGAAAATGAATTTCTGGAAGAGTTTCAGGTTCAAAGTGAAAGTGTTTTTGTTGGTAGATTCAAAGGCTCATTTGATCGCATAAATTTTAAGGGCCATTTAGAATAAAAAGCCCGCTACATTTAAAAAGGACCGAATATCAAACGTAATGGACATTCACCAGCCAAAACCATTTAACTAAATCTACTACAAATTGCTTCAAGATTTTCCTAATGCTATCAGCAATTACATTTAGTACTCCCCTAAGTATTGTTCGCGATAGTTAAGTTTCCAGATCAACGTAGTTAAGCTCACTTGTTTACTTAAAAGCAAAAAAAACTTGCTTCAGTGCAATCGGCATTACTATTGTGTGGTAGGGTAGCCAAGATTTTCTAAAACTTGAAAATATTTCTGAAGTGTTTGCCTTTGATATTTACGTAATACATTTACTTTACATAAAATTGTTTTAAACATGAGCTATGCAAAACTTTCAGTGTAACCCGGTGCTCGACTCGGCACCTTATTTCGTAGAATGAAACATTAAGATATCTGCAAACTTATGTTTATGGGTTTATATTTATTTAACCGAATAAACGATTGACTTTTTTCTGTATTTTTGTTTATGATTTTTTTTTATTACCCTTGTAGGCAGACGAGCATATGGCCCACCTGATGGTGAGTGGTTACCGTCGCCCATGGACTTCAGCAATGCCAGGGGAAAAGCCAAGCCGCTGCCTACCGCTAACAGAGACAACGAGTACACAGGTTTCTATACTAGAAAGCTAGCATGTGTTTTGATATTTCAATTAATATGGCTCTTGAAATCGCTGGGTACTCGCAATAGCAATTAAATACAATTGAAGTGGCCATCGATGTTTTTTTTTCGGGCCATGGGCCGAACCTCTTACGAGGTCTCCGCGCCTAGGGGGTGCGCGAGGTATGTGGGACCGTGGGACTGGTCCGCGACTGCGAGACCGCGGGCCCAAGTATTTAATCGATGATTTCTAAATTAAGGCTTTTTTTAATTATTGTTTCTTTATACTTGGGTCAGTATAATGGGTGAATCGATTCCGACGCAAATTTCGTAGGCATCGATTTTCAATTATCAGTTCATTTTATCTAGAAATTATTTAGAGTTCCCGTGAAAAAAACTAGTACTGATTACTGTAGAAGGTAATTCTTAAATGTAATTTAATTTTATAAGCCCATCTAAGTTACCTGCCTGTTTTCCTAGTTGAAACTCGATTTCATTGGCAGGTGAAGGACTTTTCAGAGAATAACACAGGCTTGTTAATACCGTCTTCAAAATGTTGTAAATAAATTGTGAATAAGCTATTTGTGAACATGCTTCTTATTACATACGGATTTTGGCAAACAAAAACAGTATAGCCTGGTATTATGTTTATGGACCAAAAAAAATTAATAGAAACAAAAAAAACTCGCATTAATAATATCTAGTCCGAATATTTAGAACTTTCAGTGTATCTTCTATTTTTAATAATAAGAGCAAAAATAATAATTAAATGAATTCAAAATTTGAGCGGTACATAAATATTATACAGTTGCAAAACATTTTACCAGCAAAAACAACAAAACATTATGAATTATTGTTTACTGTCTAAAAACTTCACAACGCACACTCATTAACAAGAACATTGTGATTATGTAAATTAAAATATTATCCTCAAACATCGTTAAATGTAGTTAGCTGATAAACTAATTACAAATGATACTATAAATCAGGCACACGGTGTAGCGCCAACCGCTTAGCAAAATAAAGCTTAAGATGTAAATACTGGGGATTATAATGTGTGCGGGCAAGCTGCGTGGATAAATGTCGTTCAATTGAATACAACATTTTTTTAGAGATTACTCCTAAAGAATTGATTTAATTCAAAGCCCTCGTCGGTTCTACATTTTGATTGACAGTAAAATTTACCATAAAGCCTGTTTTTTTTTTAAATAGATACACATCGCATCTTTAGAATTATAGAGAACCATTAAGAAATTTTCGGATTTCGATTTTAATTTAAAAATGGACCAAGAACGACCCTTTTCGGCGACTCTTTGTAATCAAATGCCCAAAAGTAGCTTATAAAGAAACAAACTTATCTATTGGTCTCATTCACTCCGTCCCCTTTTTCTTCTACGACTTTTCGGTTTGAAGACTTTATTTGATGTTTTCCCTAAAACTATTTTTATTTTGGTTGGGACTCTATAATTCTAAAGATGTAACATTGTGGCTTGTATAGCTGTTATCGTGTCCCTGTTATCATTAAGCCCTGTAAAAAGACAAAACTGCACGTTATAACATATTCGGAATATACATAATTTAGGATTAACCAGAATAATGTGGATGGTATTCATATTTTTTAACGAAATCTACACACACCTTAATCAAACGCCCAGGACGCCTGAAGCTGTTGTACTATTAGAACACAAACGCACGGGTAGGTACCACCACCCTGCTTATTTCTGCCTTGAAGCAGTAATGCGTTTCGGTTTGAAGGGTGGGGCAGCCGTTGCAACTATAGGTGAGACAAAAAAAAAATTAGATGCTTATAACGAAATATAATGTGATGTTGAAGGTCTCCATTTTTTTATGTTCGTAATTTCTTTCAAAACTCTAGCGAACTTTACAAAGCAGCGATCCGTATGTTTCCAGCGCCTCGTAAACAGCTCGAAGTGTACTCGAACTTCTCATCGCGCAGTTAAGTTTAACCGGGATTTACTTAGCAATCGAGTTTTACGAGTTTTACAACTTGTACCTCCTTTATTACCGTATTATTGATTTATGACACTACTCTGAATTTCGAGTGTGCGCTTTATTTCACAGCAAAAATATCTCGATCCGGTAGTAGATTCATTCTAAATAAAATGAAATCGCGATTTATATATTTTTTTGGCTTAGATGGATGAACGGCATGGATGAACAGAAATGGTCACGGCCCATCTGGTGTTTAGTGATTATCACAGCCCATAAACATAAACAAGGTGAATTCTCCCACCCATTTTCAAACAGAGTTCTAAGTTTCAGTTTTATAGTACAACGGGGATGGTATGGATGGGACATGTGATGAGACGCAATGAAAATGAGGTTGGTAAGAGAGTGTTAACTATGAATGTGGAAGGACATAGAGAAAGAGGTAGACCTAAGAAGAAATGGGTGGATTGCCTGAAAGACGATATGTGTAAGACCCCTCTTACTCACTCCCCAGTGAGCGAAGAAATGGTATATGATAGAGGAGTATGGAAGGAGAAAACATATTGCGCCGACCCTAGGTTACTGGGAAAAGGGCAGGAGAATGAATGGCTGCCACGCCATTCAAACCGAAACGTATTATTGCTCCGTACCGTCAGTTAGTATTTCGTGGCAGACGCCGCGAATCTAGACCGCTTAAAGATGGAACGAGATCTTAAGCTGCTACATTAGTAAGATCGTTCTTGCACACTGTATTATTACATGCTGCAACAAAAATATCGAACGATATTTTGCAAGGAAAAAGACGAGTTCAGGGACCCGTAAGACAGAAAAGTTTTTTTTTTTAATAAAGTATGTCTCCAACACCTTAGGCATTGATTTTGCCAATGTCACAGTAAAAAAAAATTACCGGTACTTAGTGAAAGAAAAAAATATATTCTAAAAACAAATAATTTTGATCAGTTTTTTGATACTTGAATCTGAAATTTTAAGAACAGGACAAACAAAAATGTTCGTCTAACCTCTTTAAAAAAATATATTATTAGTAAATAACAATATACATAAAATAGTTACATGTTTAGAATATACTAAAGTTAATAGAAAATTAATATTAATAGGCCAGGGAATGTCTTTTGGGCAGTCGAAGAAAAGGTGCTCCACGGTACACCCTCATCTAATCTACACTCACAAAGATAATTAATTGTCTCGGATTCTAATTTTTGCAAGAAAAACTGGGGAGCAAAGCATAGCCAAGTCTAAGACGGATAATAGCTGAGACAAAGAAATGATTTAATGTATTCTTAGTTGCATTCGTAATAGAATAACGCGAAGTCTTGGGAGATCGCCAGAGTGCTAATTACACAAGTAATTTGGGAGTCTCACTAAGTGATCTCAACCTAATCTTATCTCATTTGTCAGGCTCTGTCAAAATGTATGCGGGAAGTCACAAGCACTTATAATAATCATGTAGTGGTATTGTGTGAAATTTTGTTGTACTAATTCTTTCTTTTTTCCTACCTAAACTGATGGTCTTGAGATACCATTTCAGCGTAACCTTAACAAGTAGGTGAGCTCACGGGGCTCCAACCTGAGACGACGTTGCTAACACTAGCCCTAGCAAGAGCAGTGCGTCGCAGAATCTATCACCGGATCGGAAGCGCGACCCACTGAGAAGATCCGGCGAGAAATTCAGTGGGCTGTGGGTTAATTTACTCGCCGAGCCCTTCGTCGACGAGAACGATGACTTACTCATTCAATTATTTTTGTGGCATATTGTTGGAATTGATTAAAATCTCATTAATATATAAATGCTCGAACAAGCTCGCCATTACCGAACCCGTTGACGCCATAAACTAAATTTTATCATGCCACTTGAGGCATGAAGTTGATTGACGTTCTAATTAAAAAAAATCTGTACTACCCTCAAGAATGCTCAGTTGAATAATCAAACTTAGTATCTTCTTCTATCTTATATTAATGGTGGTAGGACCTCTTGTGAGTTTACTGGTGGTAGGACCTCTTGTGAGTCCGCACGGGTAGGTACCACCGTCTCGCCTATTTCTGCCGTGAAGCAGTAATGCGTTACGGTTTGAAGGGTGGGGCAGCCGTTGTAACTATACTGAGACCTTAGAACTTCTATCTCAAGGTGTGTGGCGCATTTACGTTGTAGATGTCTATGGGTTCCAGTAACCACTTAAAACCAGGTGGACTGTGAGCTCGTTCACACATCTAGGCAAAAAAAAAACCTTCATAAAATATTCTAGTAAAATTTCACGTTCTCCGAAAAAGCAATTTAAGAGGATCATGGAGCAACAGTACTACATACACTATATTGGTTCTAGTAGATAAAAATATTACCAAGAGAATACAAAGAATATGATATTGTTTTGATCGATACATTGAGTGACGGACGAAGCGAGGTCGCGCTACGTTTTGACGTGTCCACTTACAGTGACAAATTATGTAACGTAGCTGAATGGATATATTTCGAGTACGCGACGATAAGTGATCCATTAAGAATTTCAGTAATGGCGTTAGTGAGGCTCATGCAAAAGTCACTAAAAATCGTAACCTATTCCTTAGATTTCATAAAATTTGTAGTGCCAGTCTAGAATAGTGCCACTTCATCATAAAATATTTTTTTATTGCTTAGATGGGTAGATGAGCTTACAGCCCACCTTGTGTTAAGTGGTTACTGGAGCCCATATACATCTACGACGTAAATGCGCCACCCACCTTGAGATGTCAGTTCTAAGGTCTCAGTATAGTTACAACGGCTGCCCCGCTCTTCAAATCGAAATGCATTACTGCTTCACGGCAGAAATAGGCAGGGTGGTGGTGTACCTATCCGCGCGGACTCACAAGAGGTCCTACCACCAGTAAAAAAGTGTTTAATTGCAGAATGAGCAGGAGCATTCTCTAAATATTATACTTAGCTTATGTCATGAAGCAGTTGCGTTGCGACTTTATAGATGTCTCCAGTAAGAGCAGAAAAACATTATAAACTGATGTTTAACATCACATTGATGAAGTATGTCAAACACAGCCACTCTTTTTACCAAAACCGTAATATTTTACGCTTTTCTGAGTATTGCTTATGGATAACAATTGTTATCGACAGACTTGGATCAGGGGTTAAATTGAGTAAATTTGTGAAAATGAAAAATGATATTCTTCTGTTTGTTTTTTTCATTAATATTGAGGCTATATTTCAGACGCGTGTTCTCACGACCTACTCCCAAGATGAATGAATTAGGTACCTACATCGTGTCATAAAAATCCAGCCTATAGAACTAATAGAACTTCACATCCATCTCTGCTGGATAAGTGGTACCGTAATTTCGATTCAATAGATTCACAATATACACGGCTCTTAGTAATCATGGTGAAAGTAAAGGAAAAATACTCGTGTGCTCAGTGCATGAAGTTCTTATAATGTTTTTTTTCGTCTAAATATATTCTGACGATATATGTTTTGATGAATTGCTGCACGAGTCTATCAAGCTTTCCGGTTTAGTTAGCGGCCTTTGCTTTACATAATTGAGACTACGACCTCACGTCTCAACATGGGAGGTGGCCGTTACTCTAATATGTCTATGGGCTCCGGTACCAGATAACAGCAGGTCGACATGCATTCCTTCGGTCATTTATGCAAAATAAAATACCCATATTACGAGTATGTACCTATACTGTGTGTATTAAATATTAATTTATTTGTTAATAACGCCTTTTATGTATATACGCTGATCATTAAAATACAATACTCATTAAACCGCTCATATTCGATAATAGTGATGTGTAAATTGATCGGTCGATTTTTATCGATGAAAGTTTTTCAGTCTTAGTTTTTTTAAGGCGGTATTTTTGTATAGAAGATTTAACATGGTATATGGCGAGTGAAAAATTCACAGAGGTATGATGAGCTCGTCCACCCATCTAAGAAAATAAAAAAAAATAAAAAAATTAAAGTAATGCGTATTATCAATGGGTGAGTTGTTATTCTGTTAGCGTTGTACCAGTATATTAGGATCACCAACCGACATTAAGTGGTCGTAGGGTGTATTGTGACTCCGGAAGGGTAGGTAGTACCGTTGTAGATTTATAGATTGCAGTAATGACTTCAGACCTGCCAGACCGTTAACTCGACTCAAAATTTAACTTTAATAAAAATAAAACTAATAATAATCTTTATTATAAAACAGAATTAAAATAAATAAAAAATATATGTCCGAATATTCATAAGGCTAAAATCATGAAATTATCGTATTGTCATCGATCGATACGTGTATAAATCTTTGAAGTTAATTGGATGTTTTGAATTTTGTAGAAAATTACGTTGAATCATTTCGTTGCCTAGAGGGATAATCATTAGACGGATGAAGACAGAACAAACTAATAAAAGCATGTTAAAAACGACTTCGACTTATTTAAGCTACCGCTACTTTTGTTAGTTAATTAATGTTTTATTTTGGCCTGGTTCTCTGTTTAACTAACTCAGCAGTTTCTATTAAGAATTAAAAGGATTCTGGCAAACAGGAGTACCTATTCTACTCTGTGGAAGATTTTTAAGTGATTGTTTCGCAGCAGAAATAAATTTGATGTTGAAACTTAGTCTTGCGAACTCACAATAGGTCGCATCACTAGAATGAATTGAAATAACAATAAACTATGAATCTTTTCAAACAAAATTCGAGATATTTGAAACTATCGATAAAATCTTTTTCGCACCTCTACGAGCGTATTAGTCGTCTCGTAAAGAATGTGTTCAATGTATATAGCTTTTACGATACTTTTACGAACACTAAATTAAAATAATTTATCATAAAGTAAATCAGTTGCTAATTAAAAATAACGCTCTTCGTAAATTAATATATGGTAAAGCCAATGATAATATTCTATATTAAAAGTTTTTTTTTTTTTTTTATTTAATATATTTTCTACACACAGCTGTTAGAAGAAACACGGAAATAGGGATACAGAGTACAAGGGCACAACTTATTTCGTGCTGAAATCTCTTCTAATAGACCCGTACAAGGAAAGAAGAATTAGGAACACAAACCTATTGCATACAGTAAACATTACATATAATAATATATACACATATTAGAGATACAAAACAATTTTTGATATCCACCAAAAGTTTTCTGTGATAACTTTTAAATTTTTTCAGTGCCTTTGTACGCAGATCAATGTACCACCTACGGACCCACCTGATGGTGAGTGGTTACTCTAGTCCATGGACGTCAGCAATGGTAAAAACTTAGAGGAACATTCAATATCAGAGGATATTTTCCTTTTTGCATACTATGATTTTCGGCGATATTTTGGATAGATTGATTTAAAAAAAAACTATCCTATCTAACTATGTATGACATTATAATGGAATAACCGCCACCGGAGTAGAGTTCATCCATACTACCTGGAGCCACTGCGGTCATCCACAGTGCGTTTCCAGAGATCTTTTTTGCCACGTACCATCCGGCTATGGAATGAGCTCCCCTCCACGGTGTTTCCCGAGCGCTATGACATGTCTTTCTGCAAACGAGGCTTGTGGAGAGTATTAAGCAGTAGGCAGCGGCTTGGCTCTGCCCCTGGCATTGCTGAAGTCCATGGGCGCGGGAACCACTCACCATCAGGTGGGCCGTATGCTCGTCTGCCTACAAGGGCAATAAAAGAAAAATAAAAAAAAAAACAAAAAAATAAAACCTTCCAAATGACTCCGAAACTGGACATCGCTCGAAATATCGACCCCCAGAATCCCGATAATCGCGGAAAGCTGCAGGGATACTCCTTGAAATCCCGGCGCCATGACAAAAGGGTCCTTCTTCGCAGTAAATTAACGCCAGCGGCAACAACCATACATATTTCCAGGTCAAAAATGGTAACCTTGGAGAAATCGTCTAATACCCATATGTCTTTTCAGCCCACAAGGGCCATAAAAAAAAAAAGAATAACGTAAATTTTATGCAAACTCATACTGTATTCTTACTTCGGAACATTCGAACTACGATATTATTGCGTACTTTCAAAATTTCTCTGTTGAATGAGAAGTGTTTCTTCTACGTAACAAAGTACTACAAATATTACGAAACACTACTCTCTATTTTCGAAATTATGTGAAAATTGTTATGCTGTTGTGCTTTAAACGTAACAATTTATACAACAGTGAAAACTTTCATGGAACACACAGGGACGCATTCAGGCCTAATAGAAAATGGAAAATTTAGAAAGATTACAATGCTAAAACATTTGCCTATCTTTCAACTATGGAGACGTTTGTTGATACTGGAGAGGCCGCATGACCACCAGTAGTACCTCCTTCGTAAAAAAAAGGTTAACGACCAAGGGAAGATCTTCCACTGGGGTGCAAGCGGGTGATATTGCTCGCTAGACCGACGGTCCGAATGTTGTTGTTTCAGGTATCTGTCAAATACCTTGTATTGGGTGATGGCTACCCGCCATACTAACACCAGCTAACCATCTTCTCTAAGGTATTTTTGAAGTCGTCGTGGTCTAAAGGATAAGACGTCCGGTGCATTCGTGTTGAGCGATGCATCGGTGTTCGAATCCCAGGCGGGTACCAATTTTTGTAATGAAATACGTACTCAACAAATGTTCACGATTGACTTCCATGGTGAAGAAATAACATCTTGTAATAAAAATGAAACCCGCAAAATTATAAATTGCGTTATTGCGGTGGTAAGACCTCTTGTAAGTCCGCACGGGTAGGTACCACCACCCTGCCTATTTCTGCCGTGAAGCAGTAATGCGTTTCGGTTTGAAGGGTGGGGCAGCCGTTGTAACTATACTTGAGACCTTAGAACTTACATCTCAAGGTGGGTGGCGCATTTACGTTATAGATGTATATGGGCTCCAGTAACCACTTAACACCCGATGGGCCGTGAGCTCGTTCACCCACCTTAGCAATAAAAAAAAACGGTAGGAGGCAGCGGCTTGGCTCTGCCCCTGTGATTGTTGACGTCCTTGAGCGACGGTGACCACTTACCATCAGGTGAGCGGTATGCACGTCTGCCTACAAAGCCAAAAAAAAAAACGAAAAATAATTTATTAGAATGATAGTTTCATATACATTAAAGTATCTCGGAAAATTTCTCTCCCACTAAACAATTTCTAAACTCCGACCCTGTTTCTTTACTTATCACTTCATTATCACTTGCTCCCGTCAAACGCATCGATTCAACATTCAACATTTCAGACTACAACTCACAAGTAAGCTGTTGACAAGAAAACACAAAAAGTTATCTACGTAAATAAAAGTCGGACATATTTCCAAGTTTAAAAGATTAAAAGAAGATTAATATCGTACAAAATGAAAATCTTATCCATTATATTGCTGTTTGTTTGTATTGTCGAGGGAGCTCTTGACGAAGAAAAAGGAGAAGTCGAAGCAAGAGGAAAAGCAAAATACGCCTTATTGAGTGAGTCTTGACGATTGTTTTTAATTGTGGTAGTCATGGAGACGAGGCGAAACTCATCCGATATAAGCCATTTCAACGGAAGAAAGCGGAATCGTCGTGAAAAACGCAACTTTACACCAGAGCCATAAAACTATTTCAAAAATTAATATGTAACTCATATTATAATTATAGCAATAAAAAGTTGAAAATTGGTATATAATTTATAAATACATACATATAATCTAGATTATATAGACGCTTGAAAGGCAAACGTGACTAAGCGACAATGGGGAACTTTACAGTAGACTAATTTAAAGTTGAAATACCTGAAAAAAAGTCTATTTTAACGAATCTAGCTGTAGGATTGAAATGATTTTAATAGACCTAGAAATATATTTTATTTGCGCATCGAATATGGTTATTGCCTATCATTTATGTATAAAGCAGTTATTGTCGCTTAGTCACGTTTGCGTTTCAAGCGTCAAATGTATTACAGTATTCGAAATAATTTTATAAATGGTGTAAAATTGGGTTTTTAAAATGATGACAATCACGCTTTCTTCCGTCGATATATACATACATACATCTATATACATCTATATACATAGACTATCTGTACCCGTCCGCTTCGCTGGGCATTTAAAATTAACATTATTATTTCTGACCCCACACAAAGATTCTCATCATAAACGCCCCCGCAACTGGTGTAGGGAGTCTAACACTCATATAACTATTAGCCTATCCATTAAGTAGCTGTATTTTCCACATGGATACCAAGTTTCACGTCAATCCGATGCATAGTTCAGTAGTTATAACGGAACATCCATAAAAACCACTGTAGATATTAGTATAGAAATTATTGTATTCGGAATAATTTTATGACTGGTGTAAAATTAGGTTTTTAAAATGATGACAATTACACTTTCTTCTGTCGATATATACATAAATACATATGTGCATCTAAATATATAGACATATATACATATACACATAAATATACTTACATACATAAAAAAATGTGTGCGTGTACTAGTGTACACACGTAAGAAGTGAAACTTGTTTATGGCCTTATTTTTCGAAAAATGATCTACATGCAACTTTCTAGAAATTGGTTAAATAAAGTAAAATTAGATAAAGTTTAAACAAAAGGATTTTATTATCATAGACATGAATACAAAAAAGTTAAATTAGATAAAGTTTAAACAAAAGGATTTTATTATCATAGACATGAATACAAAACAGATGGCGCGTAACGGAAAAATGTGACGCGTAACCGAAAAATGTGACGGTAAATTTTTTTCCAACGCCGATAAGGAAGTTTCACTTCAATAATGTGTTATATATGTAGTTCTTAGAGTTTTAATATTGATAGTTTTTATTCGTTACTAGCTAACCCAGCAGACTTCGTAGTGCCTTAATCGATAAATAAAAGACCTAAACTATTGTATAAAATAAACTTAAAACAAACAATAGGAATCCGTCCGACGGGGGACATATCAAATGAAAAACAAAGTTTGTTATTTTTATTTAATTCCGAGCTTTTTCATAATTATCTACCTTTTAAACCTTCTCTGGACTTCCACAAATAATTCAAGACCAAAATTAGCCAAATCGGTACAGCCGTTCTCGAGTTTAGCGAGACTAACGAACAGCAATTCATTTTTATATATTTAGATTCGTTATAAAGCAAGAGTTAAGGGACTTACTCGTTGTTACTTACTCTTTACAAAACCCCGCATGAATTGAAACACAAAAGACGGATTCCTTTCCGAAATGGTTACGAGACATTTTTAATTTATACGATTTTTCTGAATGGTCCGTTCAGCGAAACCGGGTATTACATGAAAGTACCCGGTTCGGTTAAATCCCGGCCGGTTTAAAACGAGCGTCCTCTTTCCGACGCGCTTGAGGGCTTTTTATCTGGAATGCACTTAAAAGGCGCGGACGTTGAGAGAAGCATAAAATTAACGTTTTGAAACATTTATTTATTTGAGAATGTGGAAATGAGATGAAATTAAGGGGAGCCGTTAAATGTTTTAAGATCAAAGAAGTTTATGTTTAATTTAAGTTTCGTCCGGAGTTGTAAAGGATTGTTAAATGTTTAATTAGTCTGTAATTTTTAATTGCTTTTACGTGGCTTGGAGAGGGAAGCGAATCTTCTTATGTTTATTCGCGTGACGAAGTTGTTTGATTTAAATATTAGGCTTTTGATAGGCAGCATTTTTTACTGCTGGTAGGACCTCTTGTGAGTCCGCACGGTTAGGTACCACCACCCTGCCTAATTCTGCCGTGAAGAAGTTATGCGTTTCGGTTTGAAGACCTTAGAACTTATATCTCAAGGTGGGTGGCGCATTTACGTTATAGATGTCCATGGGCTGCAGTAACCACATAACACCAGGTAGGCTGTGAGCTCGTCCACCCATCTAAGAAATAAATAAAAAGAGCAGTTAAATCAAAGTTGTCCTAAGTGTCCACGCCATATGAATAAGTATAATAGTATCGTATCGAAGTATCGAAAAAGTATCAAAGAACATTCGTGAACCTTGAAAATATAGAGTTAATTGAAAAAAGATAATTCTTTTAAAAGTTTTTCAAAGGACCTCGTTTACATTTACGGAGAAAAAAATTCAATTACTTATTTCAATGATTAATTTTTTATTTGTATAATTTTTTCGCAGTTTTAGGCAAAGGGTTGCCATTAATTTGAGTGTGGTCCGCCATTTTGAAATAATTAATAAATTCATTACTAAGCAATTCTGAATCGTGAAATACGATAAATAGCTGAAAAGGCTATGAGAAACATACGAATATGACTCATTTCTTGTTAATAGCGAGTTTTTTCACAAAAATAATCCGTACAAAATGTTTTTCTTTTGTTGCAGTCAACTTAGCAATAGTACTCGCCGGTAAAGTCGGATTATTCAAGATATGTTTGGGCATTGCCCTCGTATTGGGCACTATAAAATTGCTGGTGTTTATGGCGTGGGCCCTAGCGATATTCAAATACGTGCCCGACCCGTACATCTATTACGAGACGAGTAAATACAGACCGAATCATAATCTGTTCGATTACAAATTTGGACAAAACGATCATTTTAAATACGGATATTTAGATCGGTTTGAGAATAACGTTGACCGACCTAGTAGCATGTTGGAAACGGTTTTGAGCTATTTTAGGCATCAGTGAAGTTCGGTAGGTTCCTAATAAATATAATTGTAGATAATAATATTATTTAATTTTTAATTTGGTCTAAGCTCTCCTTGGGATTAAATTGATAACTATTTTTTTTTTTTTAAATTACTTAAATGTAAGTAACCATTGATAGGACTGTTGGCTAGTTTGTCTAACACCAAAATAAGAAAGATATAAATATAAATTCGCGTAATCTCAGAACTATGATGCCAATAAAGCGTCAATTTTCTCACTTTTAACTCCAATTAATGCTTAACATCGGATGAGGCTAGCTCGTTTATCCATTTGTGTATTAAATAAATCTACCAGAAAATTATTAAGATTGAAAGATTAAGTGTAACAACATCTTTTTGTGTCTGTATCTATTAATTTTTTTTATTTTGATTTTATTCCTTAGATAGGTGGACGAGCTCACAGCCCACTTGGTGTTAAGTGGTTACTGGAGCCCATACAAATCCCCAACGTAAATGCGTCACCCACCTTGAGATATAAGTTCTAAGGTTACAGGTATAGTTACAACGGCTGCCCCACCCTTCAAACCGAAACGCGTTACTGCTTCACGGCAGAAATAGGCAGGGTGGTGGTACCCACCCGCGCGGACTCACAAGAAGTTCTACCACCAGTTAAATCAATCGGTCATATTTTATATGTATTTAACACATTATATAATTGCAATCATGGGAATCGGTAAAGACTTCCTAATATAAACAATTTGAGAAAGGCTTATAATTTTCATGACTCAATTATTAGGTATATAAGAACATGTCAACTCCCATATGTTTTCTAAATCAAATGTTATATTAAATTTCATTCTTATTTCGTCCGCAGTTCATTTCTTCTATGTGGCGGCAACGAAGCTATTCGTTTTGAAGGTGGTCTACGGGATATTGTTTTACGTTTTGCTATCAAAACTATGGCACTTCGGACTTTGGTTCATACACTATTTGAAAGAGAAGAAACATCATCATGTCGAGTACATTGAGCATGACCACGAGCCGTTTCATGGGCATTACGACCATGGACCGAGCCAATACGACCCTGTACCTTATGCTTACGATAAATACGCCGTTGTCAATTCTGGGTACACCAAAATGAATGGACACGAAAAATACGGTTCGTTGGGTATTTACAAGAGCGGTGTCTATGATTCTGATGGATCTTACTCTGTTAAAAGTCGATGAAAAATAACTAATTTCCTTAATTTATTTAATTTATTTGTACGTTAATAATTATTTGTGATAGTTATAATTTAAGTTCACAGAATAAAGAGTGTTGACGAATCAAACGTCGCGTCATACATTGATGGCTGTGATTGGACAACGATGACGTCATATCGCACGGACCAATCACAGATCAGCAAACGCAATAGTGGCACCAATTGTCAAAATTTAAAATTATGACACACAAAAAAAAGATGGACGCGCATGTCAATTGTATTTTGTAAAATATATAAATGTAATATTTATAATGAGTATTTGAAGAAGTAAACGCATTTATTCATTTTTTTGGCCACCTCAACATACTTCTAAGAAATAGACGCAACAAAGAGCATGTTTTAAATATATACAATTTTTTCTTTACCTATTTGCTAGTAGCCTAAGAGGCCATTCTAGCTAGGCGCGGACGGTTAAGTGAGCTCACGAGCTTAACCTTTTGATGTCTATGAGCTAAAGTAACCACTTAACTATACATGGTCCGTGCGAGTATTTATGTAATAAATTAATAAAAGAATAATTAGAACTTATATCTCAAAGTGGGTGGCGCGTTTACGTTGTAGATGTCTATGAGCTCCAGTAACCACTTAACACCAGGTGGGCTGGGAGCTCGTCCACCCATTTAATAAATAAAAAAAAAAAGATTTGTGGTGTCGTGGGACACAGGATAAGAACGAAGTTCCTTATTATAAAAATATTAATTTAAATTTCTATTCGAGGTATAAAGAAAACAAAACTGGAGGTTTCGCAACAACCCACGGTCATTCGGTAACGTGCGAACTTATTGTGGTACACTTCATTCACGGTTGTTTGCATAAGAGTTAGTGTATTGCGCAAACGAACGCTCTGAGATCGTGGTCAATGAATGATAAAAAAATATGTTATTTTTTGTACGTTATTACAAAGTTAAGTCGTACACTGTGTGCATTACTAATAAAAATCTTACGTTACGGACGTTTTCCCGGTTAGGGTGCCCCTCCGCATCGTCCCATAAGGAACTTAATAATATAATTTATTTGGAAATGTTGAAGCACCTTAATGGGGTTAGACCGGGAAAAGGATTATCGGCACTATAGCAATTGTTTCGATGCGAATGCGTTGCTATTATATATACAATGGTAGATGTAAAATCCATTCTGGATAGGATTTGCGTAATACCCATTCACTAAGAGGCCTTATATCATAAATACAGAATCTAGGTATATAGGTTGTAAGTCTATCAGAGGATTACCTATTCTTGGGAATCTTGTGATATTTCGATTTTGTGAAAAGAAATGTAGGTATCTATTCTCCATGCTATTTATTATTATTATTGTCATATTATCCTTACAAATATTGGAGGTCGAAGCATTTGAAGCTACACTCTGACTAGTTATTAATAAATGAGCCTGGGAGGAGACCAATTATTGTGCATGCTAGAACGGCGCCTTGTGCCATTAGGAAAAAAATTTTGCTATTTTAAAAATGTAAATATTTGCTCGTGAATTATTGCAGGCGTCAGTAGGTATGCTTATTAAATCCTTACGAAATAAGATTTTTAATTTAAGATATTAAAATTTATAATAATACTAATATGAAATAGATGAGTTAATGTTGCCATATATTATTATTTTTATGTTTATGTTTTAATTAATAAAGTTTGTTAAGATTGCAGTATTTTTTTTCTGTTCAGTTAAAATGTATAATAAATAATAATAATAACAGACGGGCGGCAACTTCGAGTACTAACTGAAAAACTAAGCAATAATTTTTGTTTTTTTTCGACCTATGCTGATAGCCTTGAGAGGCTATTTCAGCTTCTCCTTGGCATATAAGTGAGCTCACGGGGCTCAAACCGGGATTGTTGCTAACACTGGCCCTAGCAAGAGCAGTGCTTCGCAGAATCTACCACCGGATCGGAAACGCGACCCACTGAGAAGATTCGGCGAGAAACTCAGTGGGCTGTGTCTATGGGTTAATTCACTTGTCGAGCCCGTCGTAGCAAGCGACGGGTTCGACGAGGACGGTGTCCGGTGCTTGAGGTACCTAAAAGCACCGTTAATGGATCGGGAGGATCCGTAATGATGTGAATCACTAGTGATGTACATTTTGTTCTAACTGACTTTTCAGATGAATTTAAATATTCATTGCATCGTAAATTGAGTTTTGAATTTAATTTTTTTTTGTTGTCACGGGCAGATAGGTCATAATTCGTTGGGTACGAGGTGAGCAGAACCTATAAAACTCACAACGTGAATAACACCCCCCCCCCCCCCTTTTGAGTAATGAGGTTGAAATCGGAACGCATAACCGTTTCACTGCAAAATAAGCGGGAAAGATTTACGCACGTGCGCTCCACTGTACTGGTATTTTCAGAGCAAAATTACTGTACATTCTCTAGTGAATCTAATCGCCTGAACACTTACAAGAAGAGATGACTTGCTGCTCTACGCCTGTTGGGTTACCGATTTTTTATTTTTTTCTTATTTTTTTATTTATTGCTTAGATGAATGGACGAGCTCACAGCCCACCTGATGTTAAGTGGTTACTGGAGCCCATAGAAATCTACAACGTAAATGCACCACCCACCTTGAGATATAAGTTGTAAGGTGTCAATATAGTTACAACGGCTACCCCACCATTCAAACCGAAAAGCATTACTACTTTACGGCAGAAATGGGCACAAGAGGTCCTACCACCAGTAATTGATTGATTACCGTTGTCATTAGCGACTTTTTCAGATTTCCCAAATATATTCCAGTACCAGTAATATTTATTTCTAGAATGTAATAAAGTTAACTGAATAAGACAAATATAAACGATTGTAGGTCGTGACTTATAAACTAAATTCAACCGATATTGAATTTAGTTTATAAGTCACGACTGATGTATCAGCTAATGTAGGTACTTATAAAGTGTATTCTCCACGATAGAGATTTAAAGGTTTGTGTGGAAAGAAGTGTTTAGGTTTATTTATATTTACATTTATGATATGTATGTATTTTTGTGTATAATATTTTTTTTTTTTTTTTTTATTGCCTAGGTATGTGGACGAGCTCACAGCCCACCTGGTGTTAAGTGGTTACTGGAATCCATAGACATCTACAACGTAAATGCGCCACACACCTTGGGATATAAGTTCTAAGGTCTCAGTATAGTTACAACGGCTGCCCCACCCTTCAAACCGAAACGCATTACTGCTTCACGGCAAAA
Organism: Bombyx mori; assembly: GCF_030269925.1. Taxonomy (NCBI): domain Eukaryota; kingdom Metazoa; phylum Arthropoda; class Insecta; order Lepidoptera; family Bombycidae; genus Bombyx; species Bombyx mori. The sequence goes on from NC_085111.1 coordinate 17,035,758, forward strand.
ATAGGCGGGGTGGTGGTACCTACCCGTGCGGACTCACAAGAGGTCCTACAACCAGTAATTGATTGATTACCGTTGTGATTAGCGACTTTTTCAGATTTACCAAATATATTCCAGTACCAGTAATATTTTTTTCTAGAATATCATAAAGTTAAGTGAATAAGACAAATATAAATTATTGTAGGTTATCGGTTGAATTTAGTTTATAAGTCACGACTGATGAATCTAATGTACTAAAGTGTATTCTCCACGATAGACATTTGAAAGTTTGTGTGGAAAAAAGTGTTTAGGTATTTACATTTATAATGTGTATGTATTTTGGTATATAATGTGTATATATTTGTATTTTAATTTACAATGCAATTCACCTACTATTACTTACTCTGCACTACCTTTAGTTGACTGGTAGAGGATGGCTAAAGCATTAAATCCGCCAATGTAAATTTTACATGCAGTGTAAAAAAAAAAAAACTGCATTTAGTTATTTAGTAACTGTACTTATATAGGTGTGACAGTTTATCATCTAGCTTCCATGAGCGTTTTGCAGTTAAAAATATGTGTGTGAAAACAATAAAACATTTTAACAACAACATCCGTAAGGGTGGTGCAGTTAAAACAAACTGTTGACAATCCAGGATGGACGTGACGGTAGTTTGTCTGCTACAAACATTGTAACGAACCAAAACAATGTATTTTATTGTAGAATCGTGATTGTAAATGGTGCGTATTCGATAATATTGCGCTTAGTCTATAGTCAAGATTTTAAACGGCCGTCTGGTGTAGTGGTACACAAACAAGGGGGTCGCGGGTTCGAATCCCGCCAAGGGAAGATATTTGTATCATCATCATCATCATCATTTTTTCCTATTACCCTCCGCTGGGGTGTAGGGCTCGAATAAAATTTTTCAATTTATATCGGTCTTGGGCAGTCTGTTCTAGCTCCTCCCACGTCATGCCCAAGACCCCTAGCTCTTGCTCCACCGAGCGACGCCAAGTTGTTCTGGGGCGGCCTCTCTACCTTTTGCCAGACACTTTCCAGGTCAGTATTCTCTTTGATAGGTGGGTATCAGGCTTTCTCAAAGTGTGACCAATCCAATGCCACTTCCGTGTAAGGATACATCATACAAATATGATAAATATAAATGTCTTTTCCAGGGCTATGGATGTATATTAAATATATGTATGTGTATAATAAAAATCTTACATTTATTTCCGTTATCTGGTATCTGTAACACAAGTGCTTTACGAACTTATCACGGGACCAGTTAACGTGGGGTGATTGTTAGTAAATATTTATATTTAAATAGGTATGTTTGAAGCGTGTATAAAAATATAGAGAATGAAATTGTTTGAATTGTGTTTCCAAAGGAAAATTGATCATCAATAGTATCATCATCATCAGTATCTTCATCAATTTTCACGAGTAGTAGACATAATTAAAATTACTTTTACGCTTTAATTGTGACCACGAAAACCGTAGAGTATTTGTAACGATTAAACCGTATTAGCCATGTTTGCTCCCCTGTTTTTCTTGCCAAAATTAGAGTCCGTGACCGTTCCCTTTGTGAGTGTGGATTAGATGAAGTTACCCTGGATCACATTTTCTTCGACTGCCCCAATATCGTATCCCTTCTTTATGATATCCTTCCCAATGACATTCCCCGGCCTATTAATATTAATTGTTTATTAATTTAGTCTATTCTAAACATGTCAATATTCTGTGTAAACTTTTATCTGTTAATAATATTCATCTCTAAAGTAGTTAATCTAACTTATATTTGTTTGTGCTGCTCTTACAACCAAAGATTCGCGTATGGAAAAACCGACCAAATTTATTTGTATTTAGATTTAGTAATTTTTTCCCTCTCTAAGCACCTGTCATTTTTGTAAATACTTTGACATTGGCAAAATCAATGCCAAAGGCGTTAGAGCCAAATTAATTTTAAAAAAAAGCATATTAAAAAGTATTTTTAATTATTGTCAGCCAAATGTTATTGTCTGTTATCACTTTTCATAACATTTCGTTTATAAGTAGTAGTTCTAGCTGTTTTGTTGCCCAGTATATTTAATAATGAAGCCAGCTTGTACCTGTAAGGTAAGCCATAAAATTCTTATACTATTCACCAAGCATATTTTACTTATTAGAATGAAACGTTGAAACGAAACGGTAGGCAGCGGCTTGGCTCTGCCCCTAGAATTGCTGAAGTCCATGGGCGACGGTAACCACTCACCATCGGTGGGCCGTATGCCCGTCTGCCTACAAAGGCAATAAAAAAAAATTCAAACAAGACACTGATACATAAAAATAATAAGGTTTGTGGCGGTAGCCATTATAGAAAAAAAGATATTTGATAATGTCTGAATCTCGTTAACAACATCTTTAAGATAGCCTTAGATATATACAAGTTTCAAACAACAAAATTTGGACTGTCGGGTTTCTTGAACAATTGCACCCACTCGTTGAAAGATCTCCTTTTTGTCATTACCCCCAAACCGGTGACCCCAACGTTGTCCAGCTAGCCAAAAGTTACCCCAAAGACTTGTGACAGATTTTAGAAGACTTTAATGACAAGTGCACGTTGTTTCTGAAAATGCTTTAATGGACATCTTCTATTTATTCGTAAGAATTCATTGGTTTGTAAAATATTTGATGGTGAGATATTTTTATTGTCATAACTATGAATTTGTTCCCTTCGATTATCCGCATCATCAGTTCTTAAAAAATACACGCTATATTTCCACAACGGCTTCGTCTCTGCACTTCTCATGTTTATTGCTTTACTTGGAACTATCTTCGTCTAGATTTAATGTACAATGTAATGTAGCTCTGTTATTTCACGCGTTGCATTCGAAGTTGTTTGCACAACATTTTGTAGTTATGTAATGTATTTCGGTCTGCAGAATTGTAAAGGTTCATCTTAGTTTCATAATAAAAACTAACGGTTATTTTTATTATTGTGCTTACTGTATGTGCTGATTAAATCAAGGTCTGTTTAGTGTTAAGCATACTATAGCCCGTCGCAATGTGAATGCAATCGCGGTCTTTGAGACGTGTAGTAGTCCCGATATCCGACGGGGCAATGCAAAGCTGCCGTCACCCAAAAGGTGTCTTGTCAGATCCCCCGGTTCCACTCTCGGTGCTTTTAGGCTCTTAAAGCACCGGTCATTGTCCTCGTCGAGCTCACTAGCGAACTTATTAGGCTATTGCCTAATGAGTTTTTCGCCGGATCTTTTCAGCGGGTCATGATTCAGATCCGGTGGTAGATTCCGCGAAGCGGTGTTCTTACTAGGGCTAATGTTAGCCAATTCTCTCAGGTTGAGCCCGTGAGCTCACCTACTCGTGCGTAGCTGGAATAGCTGTTTAGACTACTAACGAATAGGTAGGGGAAAAATACTGGTGGGAGGACCTCTTCTGAGTCCGCGCTGGTAGGTACCACCACCCCGCCTATTTCTGGCGTGGAGCAGTAATGCGTTTCGGTTTGAAGGGTGGGGCAGCCGTTGTAACTATACTTGAGACCTTAGACCTTATATCTCAAGGTGAGTGGCGCATTTACGTTGTAGATGTCTATGGGCTCTAGTAACCACTTAACACCAGGTGGGCTGTGAGCTCGTCCACCCAGCTAAGCAATAAAAAAAAAAAAACTCAATTGCCCTCAACCTAGAACGTCACACTGCTTCACGGTAGGACGTTGATGGACAATAAAGGCTTACAAACAAACGCAGTGGTTGGCGTCGAAGGAACTGCCCAAGACATCGCTTTGATAGCGAATGTATTTGTTACCAATGTAACCGGACCACGTTGTGACGAAATCCTATACGAATTAGACCCATTTGTTGAAGCTACTCGCGTGCACCTGCAGTACTGAGAATCTAAGCCGAGAGCTTTCGATGAAGTGTCCGTGATTACAAAATGCTTAGAATTTCGAACGGTAGAAAAAACAAATTAACTAACAAAATTATAAACAATTGCTTTGGCCTACGAGGTTTCCTATTTACTTACATAACGGTAATTGTTGTTATTATTTTATTTAGTAAAGTATTTGAGATAGAACTAAATAATTGTTTAGTTTCTTGTCAAAATTTACCTAGGAATAATGTTAAAGTTGAGTTTACTACTTTATACTTATATAGCGTTTACAGTGAAGCATTTAAACAGAAAAACATCAAAACACTTGATTTAAGATCAAGTTTGATTTTTAATATTATTAAAAAAATCCTTGAATGAAATTGAAATTGAATAATTTATATAATGTTCATACTGCATACTTCAATGAATATTAAAATACCACAAATGGCAATCCGCAACAAAGCGAAAACATCCGAAATGAAAAACCGAAAAAGCTTAACACTCATTCCGAACGCTCGAACAAAAATTTACAACGAAACATTAAAATGAATAAGGGATTAATAAAACGGAATTATTGTTCGGAAAACGGCGAGGAAGCAATGAAACGAAGATAATTCAATAAATAACGTTTATTTTGAAAACGAAAAAAAAAAACAACTGCTTAATGAATATCACGTAGACAATGAAAATTATCAATTGTCATACCTTTGTCTTTAGGTCTTAAAGCCTAAATCAGTCTTAGTTCACTATTAACTATGAATCGGTCACTCGGAATCTGGTTCCACAAGGGCGTAGTCCAATCCGTTTCCGTCGATACCCTTTGCGACTTCATTGTCTCTTGTCGTTTTAGTCGTGGTTTTGAGTTCCTTCTTCCTGATTTTGCCAGCGTGCGTTGTCGCCTCAGCCAAATCCAGTTCTTCTAGCGGGGCAGCAGTGGATGTTGGAATCGAAGACTTTTCTGTGGTAACCACAATTTTGTCCGTACTGTCTGTTGTGGCTTCTGGCTTTATTACTTCGATGGGAACTAATCTTTCTGGTGGTGGCGGTGGCAGTTCGTGTTTTGGAACCAAAACAGTTAATATACCGTTTTCTTTGTAAATCGCTCGCACTTCTTCCTGTTTGCTGCCGGGCGGTAAAACGAATCTCTGAACGAAATGATTCGTCAAGAACTTCTTTATGTCGCCGGCTTCCTTATGCTTTCCTTCGACCGTGATGTATTTGTTTTTCACTGTTACTTTGATCTCATCAGGACTGAATCTCTTCACGTTCATGTTCACTTCAAGTTTGTCGTCATTTGCGATTATTTGCGGCTCTTCTAAGCTGTCTTCGGCGTCCAGGAGCGCGGCCGCCCTGATGAGCTGGCTCCACGGCCATAAATAGTGATAGGCAAGAGTGTTTGACACATGTTTGTCTAGTGCCACGAAGGGATCCTCGACCTTGTGTCTTCTGCTCTGGCAAGAGCCCACACTTAGTAACGCAACGGCTAGTAAGACGTTTCTTAGCATTGTTGTTTCGCGATCGCTTTCGGAATAACTCACGCCGGGTCCGAGACGACCGGGCTTTTTATAGGCTCTGGTTACGTTTCGAGAATGTACGGCGAACCGTTCATGATAACCAGCATGTTAGTGCAGGTGTTGTCAACATGCGAACGGGTCGGGCCGGTTTATTCCATGATTCATGACTCATGACTCAATAGAAAGTGTTTGTTTACGTTTTCAAAATTATGTCATTCTCGGAATTCTGTTTAATGTCTAATATTTAATGTTTCTCAAGGAAAAAAAATAACGTCAGTCTTCGGGTTTGTAATTAAAAAAAATAGTTTTTATAATCATTCAAAATCCTACCTGGTATTAAGTGGTTACCGGAGGCTACCATAGACGGTAAAGGGTTACCATAGACACCACAACGAGAATGCCGTCATTTACCATGAAATATGAAGTCTAAGTGTATTTTTTTTAGTATGATGAACCGGAACCCTTAAAACAGGAACGCATTAATACTTCGCGGTAGATATTGACCGGGTGGTACTACTCACCTATGAGGGGTCACAAGTTGCTCTATAATTAATGAATTTTATCTAGTGCCCAATTACTCGATTGACTATAGTAAATATTGACATTTGTCAAAACACATATTATCGTCAGAAGACATCCAGATCTAAATAATTCATTGTAGAAACTTCATAGTGAAGATGGACTGAATATACGAGTGTTTTTCTTTACGTTCATCATTATTACTAAGAGGAGGGTAGGCAGCATCCTGTCTTTGGAGATCGCTACAAAGGGCTAATTTATAAGAAACGACAAAGGTAAGATCATCCACCGTGTAATTTGGTCGAAAGACTGAGTTCGGAAGTTGATTTTAAGTAATATTATCTATGTGTATCGGTGTTTCCCGAGCGCTATGACTTGTCCTTCTTCAAACGAGGCTTGTGGAGAGTATTAAACGGTAGGCAACGGCTTGGCTATGCCCCTGGCATTGCTGACGTCCATGAGCGACGGTAACCACTCACCATCAGGTGGGTCGTATGCTCGTCTGCCTATAACGCAATAAAAAAAAAATTGTAAATGTTAGCACGGCTCACGTTTTTTTTTCGGATTTATTCTGTACGATTGTTATTTTTGCTTAAATGTACATTTGGTATACTTAAATTTAATCTTTTTGTTTTTTGAAGTGAAACTTCTTTATCGGCGTTGGAAAAAAATTTACCGTCACATTTTTCGGTTACGCGTCACATTTTTCCGTTACGCGCCATCTTTTTTGTATTCATGTCTATGATAATAAAATCCTTTTGTTTAAACTTTATCTAATTTAACTTTTTTGTATTCATGTCTATGATAATAAAATCCTTTTGTTTAAACTTTATCTAATTTAACTTTATTTAACCAATTTCTAGAAAGTTTTTCGAAAAATAAGGCCATAAAGAAGTTTCACTTCTTACGTGTGTACACTAGTACACGCACACATTTTTTTAATAACTACTAATATTACAATAGGATGCGTTAATACCCGTGATTAAAGACTAGTATATAGTTAATATGAAAAGGGAAAACTGTTATAAAATTTGAGGATATTGACTATTCAATTAATAATTTTAATGTACCAAATTTTATATTTTACTATATTTGTATTTATGGTTTATGCAGTCGGTTCAATTTTAAAAGCGCGTCCAAAAATTATTAGTGTAAATACGGCGCAATGTTTGCAACTTCTGCACTAAATGTTTCACACACAGACGCGCACTTACACTATCGTATACTAAAACCTATTTGCGCGTGTGTGTGTGTGCGTGTACCGTTAGCAGAAACGTTCCGATGCATCTAGTTGTAGGTCAACTGAGTTTATTCACTTTTGCTTTTGTTTATTTTTATTAAGTCAGAGCCTTTGTTATGTTTCCGGGTCGATTTTTATGATTTTCGATTTCTTTTGCCGGCTGTAATGGTTATCTGAAACTTTTATGTTGTCTTGGTGCGCTTACGAAGAAAGTTTTGGAGTGTTTTGACATTTGAGAAATTTAGGTAAAAGGAGAAAGTACTTTATTCCTAATTGAATTAATATCAGTTGAAGTAGTGATTATTAAATGTATATTGTGGTTAGGCGTTTCATTTTTTCGTTTAGTCTTTAATATCGTCATACCTTTAAAATGAAAATGGCGTATGGTACACGATTTCAGATTTGAAGGATTGATTATAAAATTAACTAAGATTTTAATCTCACGTTTGAAGGAGACTAGTAAATGTGTGTTTAAGTGCGTTGCAGTAAATTAAATGCGTCTGTAAACTTAGACCATTGAGTTTCTCGTCAGACCTTATCAGTGGGTCGCGATTCCGATCCGGTGATGGACTCTGCGCAGTACTGCTGCGGCTAGGGCTAGCAAAGTTTCTCGGGGTGAGATCGTAAGCTCAGGTACTCTTCCACGATAAGCTGGAATAGCCCCAGTATGCCAGCAAATAGGTAGGAAAACGTACATGAATTTTACTGAAAAACATCCGGCTAGTCTCAACAGGAAATGAACAAAACTGCAGCTAATTCGCATAAAAGTGGATCTTACTCAACAAATAAATAATTACGAAAGAGATATATCATTATATTTCTCTTCCTCGCTATGTTGACATGCTATTATTGTGTACTGCGTATGCTATTCATTTTCATAATTTACTTTACTTTTATTGGATTAGCCTCGCGTTTGCTGTATCGATTTAATTCCGTGACCAGAGAAAACTTCGAATTATTCTAAATGTCGAAAATAATTAAAATGTAATTATAAATGCAATATTCAATTTTTTTTAAATTATTTTTTATTGCATATATTGCATATATACATGCCTATAGACGTCTATAACGTAAATGCCATCACCAACCTTGAGATATGAGTTCTAAGGTCTCAGTATAGTTACAACGTCTGCGTCACCCTTCAAACCGAAACGCATTACTGTTTCACGGCAGAAATAGGGAGTATGATGATACCTACTCATGCGGGATCACTAGACGTCCTACCACCAGCAACTGTAAATGTTGTTTTAATTGTATTATATTATTGTAACAAATAGAAAATGAAATATTCAATACCAAATCATTCACTATATTAATTTCAGTCGTTTATTGAACGTTATGCCTTCGAAATAGCTTAAAATACGTTTTTTGGGCGGCAAACGGAAGATCTTTCACCGGGATAGTGAAAGTGCTCCATAGACCGACTCGAGTCCGAATGTTTTTTTTTTATTGCTTAGATGGGTGGACGAGCTCACAGCCCACCTGGTGTTAAGTGGTTACTGGAGCCCATAGACATCCACAACGTAAATGCGCCACCCACCTTGAGATATAAGTTCTAAGGTCTCAAGTATAGTTACAACGGCCCACCCTTCAAACCGAAATGCATTACTGCTTCACGGTAGAAATAGGCAGAGTGGTGGTACCCACTCGCGCGGACTCACAAGAGGTCCTACCACCAGTAAGAGTCACCAGTAAGTCATTGTTCGGAGCTTGTACATGTTCAAAATCGCCTTGGAAACGTCGTTAGCGAAATTCAGCCATCTGTCAAATGTTCTATTATAGCTACTCGAAATTAATACCTATAAACATTTCCTCAGATATATTTAAAAGATGACTGAGTATTTAGTTTGATTCGTAAGCAAGTCAGAGTTATTAGTGTTCCTGCTTCAGAATTACCAAAGGCATCTTTTTGTAAAGTGATTTTGGTAAACCTTGATTGGTGGCAATGAGGTCTCCATTACGGTAATTGAGTGTCCCGAAACAAAGCAGACTCTTCTATTTATTGTTATTGATGTCCTCGCTTTGTCTCCTGCGTTACGATATCTCATTCTTCAAGCCGCCATTGATATATTTTGTTTTGAATTTTTTAAAAATACATATACTTCTAATTACATAGTGTAGGGAAACTTAACACTTAAAACTTGTAGATTGAAAATTTACTTATCTGTGAATTAATTTACATTCGTACCACTAATCAATAGGATTATAACAAATTACGTAAATAAACCTAAATGCCGGTGGTACTTTATTTACAAATGTTTTGTTGAAATTACTTTAGGAAAATGATTTTTTTCATTCTATGAAATAGGTAAAATAGAATCAATTTTAAAAGTAAATGTTTACTGTTAGCTGTTATTAGGGGACAACGTTTTATTTTTACAGTGAAATATTTTCCAAAACATTTATCGATAATTGCTGTTGACATGAGATAAAATAAACCCGTATATATTTTTATGTTGACGGTATCGAAGCGTGAACGCAACTGGTTTTTCGAAATTGTCCTATATCCATTTTTCCTTCGGTGCAAAACTAATCTTTTAGGCGCAAGCTATAAGGGTCACATTTACAAAAACGTAATCACTAGTAATTTCAATTCAAACGCATTCTCGAATGCCACAAGTGAAACGAAAATGGTCGTAAACGACAAAATCCGAAGAAGCAATTGTTAGCTTTAATGTTTTCGTAATAATGAACTTAATCGTTTGAACGCATTTATTGTTTAATATTTTTCTAGAACAATCCACCGGTTTCGCGCAATGAAATTGTAAACAAACATACGCAACACGGGAACACAGCTTGCGGATGGAGGGGAGTTGATTGAGAGAGTCGGGCACTGTTGGTACACTAAGTAAAATTTATAAATACCTAGTCAGGTCATAAGTATTGTCACACAGTAAAAACTTTTCTTTTAGAATGCTGGCCACAAAAAAGTTTATTGAATTCGAATTTCGAACTGTTGATGAAAATAAAAATGTATACTTTTAGAATTTTACTCATTTTTAAATATGGAGTGGACGCTTAAAGAAGACCGTGTTGCAGTTATTGCGTTGCATCATAAGAATCTATGTTTTGTTAAGTTCATTTTGGCATATGAATGGTTAAATAATGAATAAACTTGTTTCAATTATTTTACATTAAACATGTGACAGAATTTATGACCTGACTAGTTATGTACCTAGTCTTTAAATAATTTCTTATTTTCTGTTTTAGTTTCAACATATTAAGAACTGTATTGTATTTATCGTATTTAGAAAATGTAGTTGTTGATAGTGACGAGACTAAAAACAGATAACAGTTGGGCGAATGTTCGAGGGAATTTGATAAAAATAATATATTGTATGTATATGTAGAATAGGGATCGCAGCGCATAAAATAAAATTTACACTGTTCCAAAATCTTATAAAATAATAATTAATAATAATCACTCTTATTGCGTCTTGCTCATTTTTCAAACGTCTTCGCCATCTTCCAATTCTCTGTCATTCTGTCTGTCATTCTCTTCTCTCTTTCTTTCCGTTTTCTCTCACTCACATCTTAACGCTGCGTTCCACACCCTATTCATACGTTCCGTTCTTACCAATCCTACGTATATTAAATGGTTTCCCAAATATATGAATAAACATTAAAAAGAATTAAATTGACTATTTGCTAACAGATGCATCGGTTTAACTATTTTCAAACGGCTGTAATAGCCCAAGATATTTAGGGAAACAAACATTTTAAATTTCCCTAATGTTAAATTTTATTCACAAATTCAAAACAATGATTACAAATCAATTTACTGCAATTTGGAAATGACATCTAGTGTTTCCATACAATTAGCTTAGTTTCTGTATGAACTTAAATAACCTGGTGGTAGGGCATACTGTGAGCCTGCACGGGTAGGTACCACGACCCTGCCTATTTCTGCCGTGAAGCAGTAATGTTATTCAGTTTGAAAGGTATGGAAGCAGTTTTACTGTAAAACTGAGGCTTAGAACTCAAGGTGTCAAGGTATTTGCGTTGATGTCTATGGGCATCTATTCTCCAGTTACCTACACCCATATAACCAATAAAAAATAATCGTGTCACTTCATAATACATTAAATTCATAAATATCTTTACCATGAGCCCCGTCTCCTCTTGTGCGGTTACTGTGAATTGGATGATTATAGTATATTACAATGTCCCCACCCAACGAGAGACGTGTGTGTTAAAATCTATACTAATATTATAAAGAGGAAAGATTTGTTTGTTTGTTTGTTTCGAATAGGCTCCGAAACTACTGGACCGATTTGAAAAATTCTTTTTCCATTAGAAGCCGACGTTGTCCCTGATGAACATAGGCTACTTTTTTTAATTTTTTTTTAATTTTTTTTTTGATTTCATGTGTGTTTTAATGTTTCCGAAGCGAAGCGAGGGCGGGTCGCTAGTTGTTTTATAAGAAGACAATAACACAGGAAGATCCTTCTTAATTTTGTTGATAGATAAGTACAGATAATATGCTCATTGCCACGCCATGTAAATAAAATTCAAATGACGCACAGGGTCATCGGCCGCGTGTGACGTGAAAAGGCGTTTACCAGCTACGCTATAGAAAAAATGGCTCTCCTGTAAAGTTGCAGAAATGTTGCTTAAACCTTTCTACTTAAATCAACTAGCCTTTCACCTCTCGATATATAAGCCCACCTGGTGTTAAGTGGTTACTGGAGCACATAGACGTCTACAACGTAAATGCGCCACCCACCTTGAGTTATAAGATCTAAGGTTTTTTTTTTATGATTGAAGTATTACTGGTGGCCCGGAGACCTTTCCAGTTTCACTAGGACAGGTGGGCGAGCAAGGCTCAGTTAGGAGGGGTGGGATTTGCTAACAGCTGCCCGACCGCTTCCGAGCAGCTGTTAGCAAATCCCAAGATCTAAGATCTCAATATAGTTACAACGACTGCCCCACCCTTTAAACCGAAATGCATTACTGCTTCACGGCAGAAATAGGCAGGGTGGTGGTACCTACCCGTGCGGACACAATACGTCCTACCACCAGTAATTATGCAAATTATAATTTTGCGTGTTTGATTTTTATTACACGATGTTATTCCTTCACCGTGGAAGTCAATCGTGAACATTTGTTAAGTACGTATTTCATTAGAAAAATTGGCATCGGAACCCGAGCCCCATTTCACAGCGATACAACGATACGAATGCACCAGACGTCTTATCCTTTAGACCATGACGACTTTGCCTTTGGTAACAAATAAGAAATTAAAAAAAGAGACATTCGGTTTAATAGATAATTACAAGAACGTTTTACGGTTTAATCTCGCGTTTTTACTGACATTATATTTATTATTTGCGATGTGCATAATTGTGAGAAAAATATATCCTTAGTCGTCCGTAGCCAAGAAATCAGTTAATTTTTTTTTTTTTTCTAGATGGTTTGACGAGCTCACAGCCCCCCCGGTGTTAAGTGGCTACTGGAACCCATAGACATCTACGACGTTAATGCGCCACCCACCTTGAGATATAAGTTCTAAGGTCTCAAGTATAGTTACAACGGCTGCCCCACCCTTCAAACCGAAACGCATTACTGCTCCACGGCAGAAATAGGCAGAGCGGTGGTACCTACCCGCGCGGACTCACAATAGGTCCTACCACCAGTTAAGTACTCGAAATGTACGAAATAATATTATAGCAATAAAAGAATGCAAGATTAAATCGTGCAATTAGTTCTAATTATGTCTTCGACTCCCAAAAATCGAAGAAAATACTATCGTCAACTCAAATCAGCCGAAACTGAGACATATATACATCACAAGGCGAGCATATTATCTCAAATCCTCTACCGAGAGCCTACTAGTCTGGCCGATTTCAAAGCCAATTAACTTGCCAATGCGTCCACTACCGTTGATATTTCAGAGGGACTGTTCTAGCTAAAGAGTGACTAGTACTTCTCCAATTGATAACTGTATTAGATGAAAGGAATCTTCGCTAAACGTTACTGATGAACTCGGAACGCTGAGAGAGAGAACTTTTGTATAACTTCGAAGAAAGGAAACAAAACTATGGGAAAGAGATAAACGGGTACAATCGACAACGAAATGCTGTGATTTTTTTTTATTACCCTTGTAAGCAGACGATCATACGGTCCACCTAATGGTGAGTGTTTACCGTCGCCCATGGACATCAGCAAGGGCACAGCCAAGCCGCTGCCTACCGTATTAGGACTTAGGATTGTGTACCCACAATCACGAGAATTTTATACGTGCAGATAAAGGCCTTTTTTTCTATTTCTTTTTTCCCTACCTACGAGTATGCTGGTAGCCTTAAGAGGCTATTTCAGCTTCACCCTAACGTGTAGGTGAGCTTACGGGGATCCAACTGGGAGTGTTGCTAACACTGGCCCCAGCAAGAGCAGTGCTTCGCAGAATCTACCACCGGATCGGAAACGCGACCCACTGAGGAGATCCAGCGAGAAACTCAGTGGGCTGTGTCTATGGTATAAGAGCCAGCTTGGTAAGGCAGTTATATTCGTTTAGATCTCTGACAAAATATGTATCCATTACTGTAGTTTATAAATATTATGAACAGTTATTATAATCGATAGGTTTATAGGGCCAATAAAATATCGAATCAATCGTATGTATTATTAGGGCAGGAATTTCAAAATTTAGGTTTTTAAAAACCTATATAATCATAGTAGAAATACATTTCATAGCAGACACACTCCAGTTGTAGTATTGATTTGGAATGAATGAATTCAATCGGGGTTAAAATGAAACGGAAGAGTTTTAGTGTCTACGCAAATGGCCGTTCCATTTGCGTAGGTACTTGAGGTGCTTTTTGATTTAGTTTGATTCGCAACAAAACTGTTCGCCTCAGCCCCCGAGGTTCGTGCATATCATTTTTGTGGCTCGCTATTGAGGTGAGTTAAAATTATTACTAGATATTAATACGTGAAGCAAAAACTTTGAACCACTTTTTACGAAAATTGTGCGGACGGAGGAGTATGAAACTTCCCACACTTATAGAGAAGAAGTGCAGGATGCTAATATTTTTAAAATACATTCAATCAATAAAGAAAACATTACACACACTATCATGTATTTGACGCACACACGCCTGCATACTATTTATTTATTGTCAAACTTTTGTTCTTGACGTCTGTGTCAAATTGAGAATAGATTAAATAATAAATTAATGTTTGTCTTTATTAATATTTTTCTATAGTGTAGTCTTGGCGAAATTTGTGATTATGGAAGTATAATAGTCATTGAAAACAGAATCATAACAGTGTACAAACTTATAATTTCAATTAATTATAGTCGAATTTCGACTACCGGGCGACCACTAGTTACTAGAAAACTAAGTTCAAATGTCAAGTAATAATCATCGGAATCGGTCACCGCCGGTCATCGACATTGCTACAACGATACTATACTCTTCAATGTGCGTTTTATTGACAAAGAGAACGATGCAGTATGTGCATAACCTATCAGCTAATCGCCGTAAGAAGTTCAACGAGTAATAAATAATAGTTTAAAAAAACTAAAAAAAACGCTTTTATAGAAAATCCCACTAAAAATAGAAAATTAATCTTAATAAATTTGATATAAAAATAGTGTAAGAAAAAATGATTTTATTGTAAAAAAGCGTGGGGTGCATGCATGGTATCTGCAGTTATAAATATTTTATGAACAGATATGAGTAGAAGGGTTATTATATCCAGAAAAGTTTTTTTAAACTATTATTTATTTTTAATTTTTTTGTTTATTTTTTTTATTTTATTATTTTCAATTTCTTTATTAATATTGAATTGTTATCGGTCCTTAATAAGTATACCGAATTTCGAGTTAATCCGACGTTTTGAAGGGGTTCAAAATCATGTTCAAAGATTCCGTTACATACATACGTCTGAAGCTAATAAAAGCGTATTAAAAAATATAAACACTTTTGCGGCGCTGTGTACTTCGAATGAATCAGTCTCCGGTGAAAGTAAATATTGTGAAAGCTATCGACTCTGGGTCTTTGTGGCAGGCATTGTGCCGATGATTAACAAATAAATTTAGACTTAAGCTTTGTTCGTAGTTCGGATCTTATTCGGACGTAGTTTAAAGACAACTAGTGGTCCTGAAGTAGTCGAAATTCGACTATAATTAATAGAAATTATTAGTTTGAACATTATTATGGTTCTAGTTACAGATTTCGCCCAAAACCACAACATAGACAAATAATATTAAAGATAAACAATATTAACGTAATCTTATTTTGACCACAGACATCTTTAATCAAGCAATAAAAAAAGTTTGACAATAGACAAATAATATATATGTATGTATGTCTGTGTCAAATACGTGGTAGTGTGTGTAATGTTTTGTTTATTGATTTAATGTATTACTAATGCATAATTTAAAAAAAAAATAGTATTCTGCGCTCCTTCTCTATATTCTCTATAAGTGTGGGAAATTTCATACTTTTCCGTCGGCGCAATTTTCTTAAAAAGGAGTATAAAATTTTTGCTTCACGACTACGTATTAATATAATATAAACACAATAAAATCATTTTAGTTTCATAGCTGTTGTTACACAAGAGCGGACGGTTAGCGTGGTATGGACATGTGATGTGTAGAGAGAACATGCTTTTTTTTTTTATGATTGAAGGATTACTGGTGGCCCGGAGGCCTTTCCAGTTTCACCAGGACAGGTGGGCGAGCAAAGGCTCAGCCAGGAGGGGTGGGATTTGCTAACAGCTACCCGAGCGCCTCCGAAGGAGACCTAACAACTCAAGAGTAGCTGCTTCGCGAATGAATTTACTACTGGATCGGAATCGCGACCCGCTGAGAAGATCCGGCGAGAAACTCAGCGAGCTGATTCATGGGTTAGGTTGCACGGCGAACTCTTTGTCGAGTTCGACGAGTACGGTTACCGAGGTCCCTAAGCCTGCTCCCAGAGCTGAAGGCGTCTAGTGCGAAGGTTATTGGATCTGATGGATCCGTAAGGACGTGTCTAGGGCGTCGACGGTGACTGGCTCCTGCATGATCAGGATTCGGGGAGTAGTCAGCGGCGGCTACGATAAGGCGATTATCATGACGCATAGCCTTATCGAAGTACCGTTCCGACGCTGACTTCATGTATTTCTGTATAGATTCGAGGCCCAGGTCGTCGTGTAGGTCAACGTTCCTCACGAACCACGGAGCTCCAACGGCTAACCTGCAAAAGCGGGATTGTAGAGATTGAAGGGTGTCTATGTGTGTGCGGGCCGCGTGAGCGAACACCACACTCGCGTAAGTCATGACGGGCCTTATGCAAGTTTTGTAAAGTGTCACCTTGTTCCGAAGGGACATTTTACTCCGCTTACAAATCATGGGGTAGAGTCTACCGAGAATAAACGCGGCACGGTCACGGACTGATTTTATATGCGGGCGGAATGTCATCGATGCATCCAGGGTAACGCCCAGGTACTTGACCTTCCTGGCCCAGGGTATGGATTGACTAAAGAGAGTAATCGGAGGTGTGAGATTCCTCCTCCTAATACGGGAGGAAATCCGTGTGGAGCTTCCCCTCTGAAAGAGCACCGCAGTACTTTTCGCTGGGTTGATGTCTATGCGCCATTTTCGGAACCACTGTCCTAGGGCTAGGGCTGCGCTCTGAAGCTTCTTCGCGATTAGGGACTTGTTTCTACTGGAATAGTAAACAGTCGTGTCGTCGGCGAATAAAGCTAAATGGGTCGGCGGCGACCGGGGAATATCGTTAACGAATAAGCTAAATAGGAGGGGTGAGAGGACAGAGCCTTGTGGGACTCCAGCTGTGAGAGGTCGTGGGGAGGAGCGGGTTCCCTCGACTCGATATCGAAAAGAGCGGTTCGACAAGAAGTCCCGTATGATGAGCACGAGACTATCCGGCACACCGATGTTGAATAGTTTGAAAATCAAACCGTTGTGCCAGACTTTGTCGAACGCTTTTGCGACGTCGAAGAAGAGAGCTCCCGTGTATAACGGTTTTGGTCGATTAAGCCCCACAAGAATGTGCTCCGTGAGGCGGTGCACCTGTTGAACGCATGAGTGATTTGTACGGAATCCGAATTGTTCATCGATGAGAATGCCCTTGGATGAGACGAAGTCTCTGAGGCGTTTGTAGAGCAGACGCTCATACAGTTTGCCTAGAGACATGAGGAGGCTGATCGGGCGGTAGCTCGTCGGATGATTTTTTGGTTTACCGGGTTTATGTATGCCGATAACGTCCGCTTCTTTCCACACCGCGGGAAAGATACAGTTCGCCATAGCGGCATTGAAAATAGATGCCAACATCACGATGAGTTGGACGGGTAGAAGTTTAATAACGCGATTGGATATACCGTCGGAACCGGGAGCCTTGCGAGGACGTAGGTCTTTGATCAAGTCTTTAACTTCCATCGGGGTGACGGGGAGAACATGCATGTGACTAGGAGATGTATGGAAATGGTAGTGCGAGGTAGAGGGGGAAGAGGTCGACCGAAAAAGACATGGATGGAGTGTGTGAATGACGATATGAGAGAGAGAGAGGAGTGAGTGCTGAGATGACGGCTGATAGAAGAGAATGGAAGAGAAAATTAGCTGTGCCAAACCCATCTAGTGAGATAAGGTGGAGAAAAAGAAGAAGAGAGCAGATGTTACACTAAGTCACATAATTATTATTTATTAGAAACAAACTAACGTCTAGAATACACAAATAAAAGAACGAGGAAAAGTATACTTTATCTAAAAGAAAACTTTCAAAGGCCTTTTACTTAGTCTACAGTGCGAAAGGATAAAAACCCCCAAGCTGAAATCAACTGATTGAAAATCGGATATGAATATCTTTATGAAAATATTTTGGTGTAAAACTTTTCATATACACGGGTCGCTAGAAATATACATAGTTCATATCAAAACAGTAATCTTGTAAATTATATTTTTGGAGTTTACTCCTTTAGAATCGATTTACATATATAGGCCCGGGGTATGAAAATTATGGGGACCAAAATCGTACTAGCATGTCACACGAAATGCGTTATGCGCCTGATTGCGCATGTCACACGAAATGCGCGCCGGGCTGCTGCGCCGGCAGTCCGCCACAAAGCCTCGTACTGATCGCGCGTTTCTCTCATTATTGTATTTTCATATATTTGTTAGTCGTTTGTTTTGTGTCTCGTTAATTTGTTAATAATCTGTAGTGTATCGTGTTGTCGTAATATAGAACTATTTCTCGTATTGTTTCGTTTAATTTTTTATATCCAGTAAACTCCAGTCGTGCGTCGGAGCGGACACACACACTTTTTTTTTTTATTTATTAAATTTAATTTGCAGGCTTAATGTTAATGTATAGAAGTCAGTTGACAAACAAAAAAAAAACATATTTCTATAATTTAAAAGTTACCGTCGGTAGTAATTTTACTAACTAGTGGTCCCGCAGTAGTCGAAATTTGACTATAATTAATTAGAATTGTAAGTTTGTACACTATTATGATTGTATTTTATACTTATATAATATAATCACAAATTTCGCCAAGATAAGACTACATTATAAAAAATATTAACAAAGCAAACAATATTTAATCTATTCTCAATTTGACAACAGACGTCAAGAACAAAAGTTTGACAATAAATAGTATGCATGCATGTGTGCGTCAAATACATAGTATGTAGTGTGTGTAATGTTTTCTTTATTGATTTAATGTATCTTTTATGCATTATTTTAAAAAAATATTAGTATTGTGCACTTCTTCTCTTTATTCTCTCTAAGTGTGGAAAATTTCATACTCCTGCGTTCGCGCAATTTTCGTAAAAAGGGATACAAAGTTTTTGCTTCACGTATTAATATATAGATAATTAAATTGCATTTATATTACATTACAAATATTTAGGTTTAGAATGTATAATATTTTTAATAATATTGGGTTTTTTGTTTGGTTTCAAGCTTTTTTTGTTGTGTTTATCTTAAACAGTAAAGGGGGTATAATCAATTTTTTTAAATGGAAATTAGACCCATTTATAATCCACTTGATGGGAGGTGACTGTCGCCCAAAAACCTCAGTAATGCCAAGAGCAATGCTAAAATACGTCCTGGTAACTCTTCTCGAACTTCGTTTCAAAAACTCGTTAATTACAGAGGTTGAATTTCTCCGTGCAGAAAAGGCATTTTAGTTAAATTTAAATTAAATTAAAATAATTTGTTTCATATGTAAGCCCAAATTTTGATTTGGATCCAGAATGTTCAACTTGAAACCCCTTCAAGTTATTCAATTCCATTTTGCAGGATAGCCGTCGGAGCATCATGGATCCTAAGGAATGTGGGTCTACGTGATGACCTGGAGCTTGACTCAATCAGTAAGTATATATAGTCGGCATCATTGTACCACTTTGAGAAGGCTGCACGATACGAAAACACTCTTGTCGTGGCTGCCGGAAATTACATACCCGATCCTGTGGACCGAATGGTAAACGGTCGACGTTGCCCTAAGCACGTCATTACGGATCCTGCCGATCCATTAACGGTGCTTTTAGGTACCTCAAGCACCAGTCACTGTCCTCGCCGAACCCGTTGCTTGCGACGAAGGGCTCGACGAGTAAACTAACCCATAAACACTGCCCACTGAGTTTCTCGCCGGATCTTCTCAGTGGGTCGCGTTTCCGATTCTGTGCTAGATTCAGCGAGGCACTGCTCTTGTTAGGGCCAGTGTTAGCAACACTTCCGGTTTGAGCCCCGAGCCTCTTAAGGCTATCAGCATAGGCAGGAAAAAAAGCAGCCCGATCCTATGCGGTATTATCAGGCAATCCAGATCATTCAGGCGAAAATCTGCAATTAGCTGTTAGAGGCACCACCCGTGCACCGCATATCTTGAGTTGTTAGGTCTTCTTCGGAGGTGCTCAGGCAGCTGTTAGCAAATCCGGCCCCACCTGGCTGAGCCTTTGCTCGCCCACCTGTCCTGGTGAAACTGGAAAGGCCTCCGGGCTACCAGTAATCCTTCAATCACAAAAAAAGCGCCGCATATGGGGCGGGACTCGCTTGCGTACAATCGCCAAAGAACAGTCTAATTAAAACTGCACGATTTCGGTATTAACACAAATTCATGTTTAAAGAAAATTAACTTGCTTTTGTTACGTGCACTATGTCGCTCAGCCGCCGAGCGTACGAAAGGCATATCCGATGACGAAATAATATCCGCAAGACCAATTTACGGGTAATATGAAAAAAACATAAAAGCCTTACATTCCGCGTCGCTGACGAGTTTTTTTCTTCCTTTATAGTCATGAGGTATTTCTTTATATATAAAAACCTTTTGGAGTGGAAACCCGGGAATGCGCATGCTATTTCATTCCCTAGCCGCAAGACTTAAGTTCGAGAATGGTACGTAAGTTTTTTCGTATATATGTCATACGGTGTTTTTCAACGTAAAACAAAAGTTGGAGCGTACGCAAATTAGGAAAAGGAGCGAGGGTTAAATCCGTTAACTTTTTTAGATGCCGGCTCTCGATGGATTTCTTTTGATGATAGCGGGCATGTGCGGAGTGACTCATGGAGTCGAATCAATTCAGATTATTATGCTAATGTATGGAGCTGCCACAGAACGTGATTTTAATGTACTATTCGATGAGTTTACTGGTGGTAGGACCTCTTGTGAGTCCGCGCGGGTGGGTACCACCACCCTGCCTATTTCTGCCGTGAAGCAGTAATGCGTTTCGGTTTGAAGGGTGGGGCAGCCGTTGTAACTATACTGAGAACATAGAACTTATATCTTAAGGTGGGTAGCGCATTTACGTTGTAGATGTCTATGGGCTCCGGTAACCACTTAACACCAGGTGGACTGTGAGCTCGTTCAGCCATCTAAGTAATAAATAAAAAAAAAGTTTCGAGTCTTTCACTGTTTTTCTGTCGTAAAGCTTTAGATTTCGGTAAACAGAGTGGAGTAGTCGATACACAACGGAAACCTACGGTTATCGACGATTTGAATATCGACTGCCCCACTCTATACATCGGAACCTTCGAACTAGACGATCTGTTTGATCTGTTTTCTAAAAGAAAAGAAAAAATACCTATATATACCTATATATAAATTTTTGGCCATTGGATGGAAAATAAATTAAGGTATATTAAATCGTGGGGGGCTGCTAATGGATATCGACAATGTCAGTGAAGCTGCTAGCAAAATAGGGCTTTATGCCAATGCAACTAAGACCGCTATTTAATGTCTGAACGTGGCATTTATGTTGCAGTGCTGGTATTTATATAACATCAGGGAGGCTGTGAGCTCTCCTACCCATTAAGCACTATTTACATGTTTTTCAAGTATGTCTAATCTTTAGGAGAGCATATAACGACCTTGATTACAAGGCTGAGTTCGCACTGATATTCACCTAAATTGCACTAGAAATCTAGACGAGCTCATAGATCACGAGTATTAAGTGATTGTCGAATAAATATCAAAACGCGAATACCGTGATCCACCTCAAGCATGAGGTCGGCGTCGGTAGAATGCATTCAACCGGTTTTCTGTAAAAAATTTGTAGGTTTTATATTTATTATACGATTTTGTATTCAATCATCGTGGAATACGTCTTTAATATGTATAACATTAGAAAAATTGGTACCTATCTGCGGGATTTGAACTATGGTCGCATCGTTCGACATAACTACACCGGGCGTCTTAACTTTTAGGCCACGACGATTCCAAACTGTCTGTTAGGTTATCATTAAATTACTATATGTTTCACGGCACAAAGTGCTTTGGTGGTTTGTTAAATGGGTCGTTTTCAAATTTGGGGCCAAAAGCGAGTTATTTGATTTAACTCTCATAACCTTAACGTTACCGTAATTATAAGTACAGTAAATTTGTTGTCATGACAACAGGCACGTGGTCCTATAACTATATATTCGTAAACATTGTTAAATTAGGAGTTATACATTAAAAACTAGCCCAAATCTCATTCGTATCACTGGTTCGAATCTCAAATTCAAACTTGTTTGCTATTTTTCCAGTAATGCGTGTTGAAATTCGACAATTTTATTTAATCAGTATATAATAAAATAATAAAGGAAAACTAACTGGATATTAGAACGTTATTAAAAACAAAAAAAGATTTCTAAGCTTTTTAAAAATATTCCTATTTAAATTGTCATCCGTGTTGGCGTTATCAAATGCGTAAAATTAAAAATATAAATGAATATTATATAATATTATCAATAAATGAGTGATTGACTTCATTGTGATGTAGCATTTTTTATTCTGCACATGCCTAAATACAAAAAAAAAAATGAAAATTAGAAAAAGTTTAAATTCATGAAATTCATGAATATTTTTTTGTCCACGAAATTGAAAACGACCTAAATCAATGTATAAATAATAATTGACCGTCTATTGAGGTCTTGCGTCTTCGACTTCGACGACTTCCAAACGTTTCGTAGTCTAAAAACTAGATTATACCACATTTATGGTATGAATAACATAACGACTTTTTTTTTATATTTTTTTTTTTATTGCTTAGATTTGTGGACGAGCTCACAGCCCACCTGGTGTTACTGGAGCCCATAGACATCTACAACGTAAATGCGCCACATACCTTGAGATATAGTTCTAAGGTCTCAGTATAGTCACAACGGCTGCCCCACCCTTCAAACCGAAACGCATTACTGCTTCACGGCAGAAATAAGCGGGGCGGTGGTACCTACCCGTGCGGACTCACAAGAGGTCCTACCACCAGTAATTACGCAAATGATAATTTTGCGGGTTTGATTTTTATTGCACGATGTTATTCCTTCACCGTGGAAGTCAATCGTGAACATTTGTTGAGTACGTATTTCATTAGAAAAATTGGTACCCGCCAGCGAGATTCGAACACCAGTGCATCGCTCGATGCGAATGCACCGGACGTCTTATCCTTTAGGCCACGACGACTTCAGACGACTTATGGCACCTCATTATATTACCTAAAAAGCCTAACACCAAATATCATCAAGCGGTCAGTGAAGGCCAATGCTACGTGCAGGCTACGGCCCAAGGTCGCAATATCATAATCCGGTAGAGTTGTCTCGTCATACAAATGTCGCGTAAAGGTCACGAGGGACTCCTGACGTAACATTCTTGGAACGATTGCGTCCACGAACATGGACGGGGGATGAATGCGATCCGGTAAAATATATTTGCGTATATGCTTGTCACACAACCCGATGGTCTTCGTTTGTAGGGATGCTATGTTTTTTTTATTATATTTTTATTGCTTAGATGGGTGGACGAGCTCACAGCCCACCTTGAGATACAAGTTCTAAGGTCTCAGTAAAGTTACAACGGCTACCACACCCTTCAAACCGAAACGCATTACTGCTTCACGGCAGAAATAGGCGGAGTGGTGGTATCTACAAGTGCGGACTCACATGAGACCTTAACACCTGTAAAAAAGTATATCCACTAATCGCTCGTGTTTATACAGAAGAGCGTTGTTCCAATGCAACAAGGACTTCGGTTTTGTTGCCTTAATTACCAGTGCGCTTAGTGCGAGTTTTTTAACGTTCTCGATAACGTTAAAGTTAACTCAAATTTGTATGGAGTTGGAACGTATGCCTACGTTTGCCGCCAGGGGCGCTGTTCCAACTGCATACAAAATTGAGTTAACTTTAACGTTATCGAGAACGTTAAAAAACTCGCATTAAGCACGCGGTACATAGTTGTTCGTATCTCTTGTGTGTTAATTGGCGAAGCAATTGCTCTTGAGTTGTTAGGTCTCCTTTGGAGGCGCTCAGGCAGCTGTTAGCAAATCCCACCCCTCCTGGCTGAGCCTTTGCTCGCCCACCTGTCCTGGTAAAACTGGAAAGGCCTCCGGGCCACCAGTAATCTTTCAATCATAACAAAAAAAAAACATCTCTTATGTTTCGAACATCGAAATGTGTATTTGGGTGTGTGTTTAAAGATGTATTTAGGTTATTGATGTCAGGGCAACCAGTACCAGTAGTATTCTGTACTGTTGTTTGCGGTATATTACTTTAATTAACAATAGTATCTTCGACTCTATCAAATTTTTCTTATAAGAATTTTCCTGTCTCTGCCGCTGTCACAAGGTGATCAGCGGTTTTCATTTTCGGATGTCTGTACACTTCATTAACAACTTTACGTCAGAATAACGGTGCTCGTTGATCAGAAGCTTGGTTGTCAACGAAAGCTCACGAAAACGTACTTATTGAGAGCTTTTAAGACATTTTCTTCCCTAAAGCGCTTTATTCACGATCCATCTTGCTGTACGCCCCGCCAAGGCCATGCACGATGCACGATGCATTTAGCGCTTTATTCACGATCCATCACGGCTGTACGTCAGCTCAAGGCCGTGGTGCTGGATGTATCAAGCGCGAACAGAATAAATTGAACGAATGAAATGAGAGGGTTTTAATTTATTTAAAATGCCAGCTGGTTTATCAAAACGCCAAAAATGGGAGTTCTTCTGATGTTGTCAGCAGCAGCAGAAGAGAGGCAAAAAATAGCAAGAGGTTTTGGATGATTTTTTTAAACGTGCAGAGTATACTCAAATAACTAATATCTGCACGATGTTCGCGGTGGTGGGGGCGCTCGCTGGATGCAATATTGGTCGTGCAAATCCAGCAAACAATTAATAATAATTATCGACGTACGTCAAGCCTATTCATGGTACTTTTGCATCGTGCATCGTGCATGGCCTTGGCGGGACGTACAGCAGAACATCTGAGCGCTCAATTTCTAAGAGAAACTTTGACATCGCAAATTACAGACAATCATCTGATAGCCGTAAAGCCTTTAACGACGGCAACTTACGACAACCAAACGACATAGCTTTTAAAACTATGCGTTAAACTAATGAAAGTTTCAAAATTGGAATTAAACACACAAAGTTGTGATACTTGGGAACATTAATATCAAACTAATATCACAAGCAAGGTCGAACTAAGGTTCTATAAAGTTTAGCTATTAGCCCTAGAACGAATTGAGGTCTGCGTGATCTAAATGATATGACACCCGTGAGCGCGTATAAAGCTATACAGCTATATCCACGGAATAGACCTTATTTATCTATTCCGTGGCTATATCGATGCTTAAAGCTTGCAGGAGACAAAAAATATACTTACTTTATTCGGTAGTTTTTTTTATTTTTATTGCTTAGCCCTGCGGAGGCTTATATGGTGAAAAGTAAGGCTGCTTTGTATGGTTTTTATTTAAATAAACAGTTTACGGTAGGCCGCGGCTTGGGTTTACCCCTGGCATTGCTGACGGCAATCACTTAGCATCAGGTGGGTGGTATACTCGTCTGCCTACATAGGCATTAAAAAAGCCACCCGGTTTTTTTTTTTGCTTGGATGGGTGGACGAGCTCACAGCCCACCTGGTGTTAAGTGGTAACTGGAGCCCATAGACATCTACGACGAAAATGCGCCACCCATCTTGAGGTATAAGTTCTAAAGTCTCAAGTATAGTTACAACGGTATTCGAACGAACGGCTTTCACGATGAAGGAATAACAGTTGAATTAGTAGTGTCCAGGTAATTTACCTAAACGATCGTCAACTGTTTAGCATATGTGTATACGAAAGCGCTTAAAGCATATCTAATCCGGTCACCGTCCTCGTCGAACCCGTCGCTTGCGACGAAGGGCTCGACGAGCGAATTAACCCATAAACACAGCCCACTGAGTTTCTCGCCGGATCTTCTCAGGGGGTCGCGTTTCCGATCCGGTGGTAGATTCTGCGAAGCACTACTCTTGCTAGGGTCAGTGTTAGCATCACTCCGGTTTGAGCCCCGTGAGCTCACCTACTAGTTAAGGTTACGCTAAAATAGTCTCTCAAGGCTATCAGCTTAGGTAGGAAAAAAAATTGTAATACCAGAATAAACACAAAAAAATACAGTTAATTTTACAATAAACAAGAATAAGGTCTATTTTCGGACGAATTCTCACGCTTTTTTCCCTGTAAATAAATTACTTTAACTGTCTGCCAATTATTTCTAATTGCCGAGAGTGAATTACGACCACGTTTCGACGCCCTTTCGATACCTTGTTGTTCTTTCATCCAAAGAATTCCAATTAAATGTAGTATTTATTGTATTTTAGGATATTTATTTTCAGGGCTGTCTTTTTGATAGGTGAAGCTTGCTTTCTGAGGCGACTGATTCTTGATACGTTAAAACTTTGCTATTATCGCTACCTATCAGGAAGAAAATATAATAAAATACATACTCGTACGATGTGGGATGCATGAAGCAGTCTAGCGTATCGGTCTGAAGGAGCTGTTGTTATTTTGTAACGTGTCCAAAATCAATCTTCTAACAACACAACTATCCTATAGCTATCCATAATCAATCTTTTCACAACACAGCTATCCTACAGCTATCCATAATCAATCTTTTCACAACACAGCTATCCTACAGCTATCTAAAGAAGAAACAAACGAATGTTGTTTTGCAGTAAAATTGACGCGATAGTTCGGATTTGGTTGTTGAGAGTTTATATTGTATTATACATTTAGAATGCGATTTGAAATTATTGACACAAATGCGCTTAAATAAGCCAGATTTCATATTTTAGTAGATGACACCTATATATGTAAAAATAATTATGAAGAATGGTGTTGTCTTAACCTTAACAGGTTAGACAATCGTAACAGGTTAGATATTTCTATTTAATAATTACAGATTTGCGGCAGAAGAACTAAAATTTTTCTGCAATTTGACGGCGAAATAATAAAAATGAAATTTCAAATACATAACATATTATTATGTTAAACCATTTTATTATTTTTATTATTTTTTATTATTTATTACAGATACATAATCACAAGATTCGATCTAATATAAAGCTTTCAACTTTGCCGCTTCGATAACATCTGTTCGCTCTCACAAGTTTCCCTATTTATTTCTTAATGAATATTCCGAAGTTGTATTGGTTTTTCTAGTCATGTCGTAATATATATTTTTGGAAATAAAATATCCCATTTCTATAAAGACTAAGTAAGTTATGTCGTGAGGCGGCTCTTGGGACCGCGGCGAGGGCTATAAAAATATAGGTATATATTAAAGTAATACGACTTTGACATTCCGAAGCCAGTTAAAAATAATTTCGTATTAACAATTAATCTATAGTGGATGAAGGAAATATAATTATACTGAGACCTTAGAACTCATATCTCAAGGTGGGTGGCGGCATTTACTAGATTTCTATGGGCTCCAGTAACCATTTAGTACCGGGTGGGCTGTAAGCTTGTCCGCCCATCTAAGCTATAAAAAAAAATCCCAATGTTATGGGTACCAGAGATTAATAAACATACTTATATACTATTAAATATATACACATATAGATAATAAGCACCCAGGCGAGGCGGGAATCGAACCCGAAGGGTCGTCCTCGGCGAGTCAGGGCCGCTAATTACTGCTCCACCGAGTCAGTCAGAATTTGGGTAAGTAATCTATTTCGATTGTGTTTATCATTACGAATTATTTGACGTCATTGGTAAGTAAAATGTCACGTGCAGTGGATTTATTAAGTGTTCATTTGTATGAAGCCTAATTAGCCAGCAATAGACTTACTTCATCTCACGATACTAGAAGCAAGGTCCGTCTTTTCTGCTATGCTGTCATAAAATTAGAATGAGAATAAGACGAACTTCTAATAGTCTGATAATACCGTCTTGTCTCTACAAAGAAATATTATCACCCGATTTCAATCGTCAGCGAAGGGTTCAAGCGTTAGAAGCATCTACTTACATCTCGTTACGAACGCATCTCTGTTATAATATCGTGCCTATAACCCAAGATAAGTGACCCGTACGGGCTGCTGTGGTACAGCTTTGTTATGATTGTCACAAAACGTTTCAGTGTGAAGAAAATAATAGATACAATTCTAGTATGATTTAGGGATTGTTGGATGTTGCATGTGTTAAGATAAAAGTCGTATTAACAAGCGCTGTCACGATTGATTCCGTGTACATAGTGCGAGTTTTTCAAATTTCGATCGCGTAAAAGTTAACTCAAATATCTATGGAGTTGGAACAGCGAAGCGAAGTTGGGAAGCTTTTTTTGACGTGACAACGTCTTATAATTCGATGTTACCGGCTGCACGCACGAAAAACATGACTCATGCGGCGTTACCTCGCTCTGAGGCGTTCCATTTAAGGCTTGAAGTGCAAGCGAGAGCGCGCAACGAGCGACAAAGAGGTACAATCGGCCTCCGCGTTCGGCAGCGTTCGACATCTGTCTCTCTCCTACTTGAGTGAGCGATGCATCCGCGTGGACAGCTGCTATACAATAATACATTTACATGATTTCATCAAGTATGAGGTTCAATGAAAAGTGAATGTGGTGTCAATTGTCTATACAAAATATCTATCAAACAAATAAAATTTAAATTTTCTTTTGAAAAATGAAATCATTCCATCAGTATTTTCTTATGACGTTGTCACGTTCAATTATCGTCAGTAAACCGACTTTACAGACAACCGATTTTTTTTTTTCGGGCCGGGTCCAAACCTCAATCATAGTATGATCTCTAGAGGTGCACTACTATGGTTAATCGCAGTGATCGCAGCCACTGGAGCTAATACCCCCACGTATTACCTCGGTATCGGGTATAACGATGAAGATCTTCCGCCAAGCGGGTGGTGCTGTTTCAACTCAATACAAATTTGAGTTAGCTTTTACGCGATCGAGAAGTTAAAAAACTCGCACTAAGCACACCAGTGTCTTTCTGCTGCGGAGCTCACAGAATGCAGGTTGTTGAAGGATCGGCGGCAGGGGAGGAGGGTTTAGTCGGTTCTACTCTAATACATCTCATCCGCTGCTTGACTTTTACTGGTGCTAGGACTTCTTGTGAGTCCGCACGGGTATGTACCATCACCCTGCCTATTTCTGCCGTGAAGCAGTAGTGCGTTTCGGTTTGAAGGGTGAGGCAGCCGTTGTAACTATACTAAGAGCTTAGAACTTATATCTCAAGGTGGGTGGCGCGTTTACGTTGTAGATGTCTATGGGCTGTATTAATCACTTAACACCAGTTGGGGTGTGAGCTCGTCCACCCACATAAGTAATAAAAAAAAAGATAACTCGATGAGCCGAACTACTGATTTTCTACTTATTGTTTAAATGGGTGACCGAGCTCACAGCTCATCTTATCTATAGCGGTTTTCCGAGCCATAAATACCACAACCAGAATGGTACTTACCCGTGTAAGTTTATAATATAACCTACCATCATTAAGTGGCTTTTGACTTGATTTTTATTGACTCGGTGGTGCAGTAGTTAGAGTTCCTACCAGCTGGGTTGAGTGTCGTGGGTTCGACTTTCACACCATCCAAACATTTGTGTGATCAACAGGTTTGTTTGCTCTTTGTCCATTTGTATCTGATATTTATATGTCTATATTTAAACGTACATGTATAAGTGTGAGTAATAGAGAAACCTAGATTGGAGCTAGATGATAGTATGTGACTTGTCCCCGTTTATAATTTATAGTAAGTAAGTTTAGTATTGTATTTTTTTATTGCCTTTGTAGGCAGGCGACCATACGGTCCACCTGATGGTGAGTGTTTACCGTCGCCCATGGACTTCAGCAATACCAGGGGCAGAGCCAAGCCGCTGCCTACCGTTAAGTACTCTCCACAAGCCTCGTTTGAAGAAGGATATGTCATAGCGCTCGGGAAACACCGTGGAGGGAAGCTCATTCCAAAGACGGATGGTACGTGGCAAAAAAGATCTCTGGAAACGCACTATGGATGAACGCAGTGGCTCCAGGTAGTATGGATAAACTTTACTCCGGTGGCGGGCGATGCGATGGTAAAAACGATATATACATTATAATCGAATCAAGCCGGCACTAATGATTGCTTCGCTGTAAAAATATGCTGGTATCCCATCCCGGGGGTACCTTACGAACGACCCCGGTAGCCGTACTCGTCGAACTCGACAAAGAGGTCGACGTGCAACATAACCCATGCATCAGCTCGCTGAGTTTCTCGCCGGATCTTCTCAGCGGGTCGCGATTCCGGTCCGGTAGTATATTCATTCGCGAAGCAATTGCTCTTGAGTTGTTAGGTCTCCTTCGGAGGCGCTCGGGCAGCTGTTAGCAAATCCCACCCCTTCTGGCTGAGCCTTTGCTCGCCCACCTGTCCTGGGGAAACTGGAAAGGCCTCCGGGCCACCAGTAAATATTCAATCATAAAAAAAACCTTACGAACTATACCAAACAAACAAAATAGTTTTTGCGAGTTCGTACATAATCATAAAGGGGGTCAAACGTTTGAGATCGAAACGTTTTTCTCGCCGGGAAATCATTAAGCTGTCATAAATTTTCATGGGAGCCTGCCACGTGATAAATCGCTTCTGATATTGGCTACCGAAGACGAATGCCCCGGAACGTACATTTACTTGCGAATTTGTATTGGACGGGCTATGCAATTGCACGGATTGGATTTATCGTTGGGATTTCCTTAACGCGTAGGTACATTTTCTGGTTTCACGTCTTATTTAATGGCTCACGAAGATATATGCGGTTCTTATCGACTTAGTTGATTGCCCTCGCGGAAATCGACACTCATCCTACGTGTTAAGAAATATAGCAAAGTTAGTGTATTGCGCAAACGAACGCTCAGAGAGTGTCGTCAATTAATGATAAAAAAAATATGTTATTTTTTGTACGTTATTATAAAGTTAAGTCGTATACTGTGTGCATTACTAAGTTGTACGTTATTACAAAGTTAAGTCGTACACTGTGTACATTACTAATAAAAATCTTACATTACGGACGTTTTTCACGGTTAGGGTACCCCTCCGCATCGTCCCATAAGGAACTTCGTGCCAAAAACTGGTCATAAAACAGAATTAAATCGTAGATAATATGAATATGGACCGTTTCCTAGGAGTGAAAGTCATTGTAAGCCCTGACAATTTGGAAAGAGTTAGTATTTTAGAGAAATACAATATTTTTTCATGTTTCCAAGGCTAGATGAGGTTGAACTTTTTACACTTTTGTCTTATTTATATATAAAATAGCTGATCCGGCAGACTTTGTAGTGCCTCAATCGATAAATAAAATACCTAAACTTTTGTATAAAATAAACTTAAAACAAACAAAAGGAATCCGTCCGACGGAGGACACATCAAAGGAAAAACAAAATTGTTATTTTATTTAATTCCGAGCATTTTCATATTTATCTACCTTTTAAACCTTCTATGGACTTCCACAAATAATTCGAGACCAAAATTAGCCAAATCGGTCGAGCCGTTCTCGAGTTTTAGTGAGACATTAGTAAGTGATTGCACAAAGTAGGAATGAGTTGCTCGCTCCGGGCATTTCAATATTGTAATAATTGTTATGTTATAATTACTTATTGTAAAAATGAATATTTAAAAAAATCTAATATTAAAAAAAATAATGTAATATTTAAAAAAAAAAAAAAAAGACATGCCCGCTGAGTTTCTTGCCAATTCTTCTCAGGACGGAGGCTAGTTCTTGTGAATTGGCGGTAATTCTTTTGACGTTCAACAAGTATGTACTTTCATTTATGTTGAATAAAACTTTTTTGATTTGATTTGATTTGACTAAAGAACGGCAATTCATTTTTATATATATATATATATATGTATATATATAGATAGATAGATTATGACTGCTTTGCGTATAGTGAGAAGCGCCTTCAATGAGCTACAATTGTGGGTATATTAAGAATAATAATTGTCGGTCAAATATTTGTTAAAATGAAAATTTTTGAGACTTTTAGAAAAGCATGGATTAAAATGGAAAATTTCCTTTCATTAAACAACAAATTTCGAAAGCTAAGCCCTTACGCTCGTATCTGGCTCCCTGATAATTAGCGCCCACCGGCGCATAGGCTCTAATATATAGCCTTCAATTTGGAAGGTCGCCAGTTCGACACATGGGTGGCTGCGACCCCCGATTGAGGTATTAATCTTGGTATTGTGTTTAATTTCAGTGAATGCGGGTAGATTGGTTCATATTGATATTTTTTAAGAGAACTCTTGTGGCTATATTATTCCATGATTATTATTTATGTGTATTATCTATGTGATTATTAATTATTGAATGTGTATAATTATTAATACGATTTTATTAGCTTCAAACGTATGTATGTAACGGAATCTTTGAACATGATTTGACCCCCCACCAAAACGTCGAATTAACTCGAAATTTAGCATACTTATTATGGACCGATGACAATTCAATATAAAAAAAATATATTGAAAAAATTTAATTTCAACCAATGATCTTTTATACAATTATCTTCTTTTTACATATAAAATATCATTGAATTCAACCAAAAAATGAAAAATAAATAATACATAGTTAAAATCGCACACTTTTTTAAAAAAAAAAAACAATTTTTTTACACTATTTTCAATTTTTTAGTTGGATTTTCTATAAAAGCGTTTTTTTTTTTTTGCTAAACTATTATTTATTTTAAACGAACATTTGTACGTTGAAGTTATACTTTCTTTATTCATAAGAAGTGTTTCTAATTATATGAGCACCATTGTATATATTTTTTTATAAAAGAACTTTTATTAAACTTGTAGACATAGAGCAAATTCATGATTTAATACAAGTTCTTGTATTAGTAGTAGGTAATTAAAATGCGCGGGAAGTGTATATAAAAACTGTATACATATATATTTTTAACAACTATTTTTTAACAAAGCTGTTGAATTGACGTCTCAAATCAAACATGGAGGGTTTTATTACTTACAAGCGGCCCGCTCCGGCTCCGCTCGGGTCTTTAACAAAAAATTCAACGATATATTATTATTATGACGTTGTTTTATTTTTTTAAATAAAAGAACACTTATTGCGGCATAGCTGTAATAGTTACACATATGTTGTCGCGACACTTTTTGTAAATAATAACGTGTTCTACAAAGCCGTAGTACATTATTTTATTCTATCATCAATAGTTTTCGGAGGCACGCGATATAAAGAATATTTTAGGTAATTTTTTTACACCTTGGGTTACATTATTGGTTACAGTTTTAGTAAGCATGCCTAATTTTTTTCAAAAAATATTATCGCCTATGTCACTCGGGAATAGCTTCTAAGCAGTGAAATAATTTTGCAAATCGGTTCAGTAGTTTCGGAGCCTATTCAATACAAACAAACAAACAAACAAATCTTTCCTATTTATAATATTATTAGTATAGACAACATTTAAATTTTACTTATCGTTTTGTGAAGATTAAACTGAAAATGTATTCAAATGAAATTTTCAGAATTTCTATTTGTTTAATAATAAAATGTAAAATTTAAAAAATGAAACCTTTGTTAAAGTATGAAAATAAAATGACAAAAAAAAAAAAACTGTGAAAATATCCAAAAGTCAAACGGTTACATCGCTTTGTGCAATTCGTGTTCAATAATAGCTCTCTGAATTATTCATATCTTTGAGAGAAAACCGAACGGTTGAACAATTTTTAAAACGCGTCATGAAACGTGTCTACGTGCCGTTACTAATGTTTATATTAAATTCCCTTCTGAAGTGCTACTGTTGCATAGATATTGTGTTACTAGAACGCGTATCATCTTGTGCACCGTAGTGGAACTCAGTCCAAGGCAACTAAAAACCATAAACCATCTGTCTTTAAGCAGTCACAAAAGCATTTACTTGAAGAATTTACTTAACTTGGCTATCTCTAGCTTTTCGAACGAAGATTGCAATTCCACGCATCAGCAATAAATAGTTTATATTATCGTGGCACCGTAACTCAACTATAGCTGAATAATTAAATTAAATTAGATACTAGCTAACCCGGCAGACTTCGTAGTGCCTCAATCGATAAATAAAAGACCTAAGCTTTTGAATAAAATAAATTTAAAACAAGCAAAAAGAATCCGGCCGAGGGGGGACACATCAAAGGAAAAACAAAATTGTTATTTTTATTTAATTCCGACCATTTTCATATTTACCTACCTTTTAAACCTTCCTTGGACTTCCACAAATAATTCAAGACCAAAATTAGCCAAATCGGTCCAGCCGTTCTCTAGTTTTAGCGAGACTAACGAACAGCAATTCATTTTTGTATATAGAGATCTATATATTACTTAATACGTGAAACAAAAACTTTGTATCCCTTTTTACGAAAATTGCGCGGACGGAGGAGTATGAAATTTTCCACACTTATAGAGAATATAGAGAAGAAGTGCACAATGCTAATATTTTTTTAAAATAATGCATAAAACATACATTAAATCAATAAAGAAAACATTACACACACTACATACCATGTATTTGACGCACACACGCATGCATACTATTTATTGTCAAACTTTTGTTCTTGACATCTGTTGTCAAATTGAGAATAGATTAAATATTGTTTGTCTTTGTTAATATTTTTTATTGTGTAGTCTTGGCGAAGTTTGTGATTATAGAAGTATAAAATACAATCATAATAGTATACAAACTTACAATTCCAATTAATTATAGTCGAATTTCAACTACTGCGGGACCTCTAGTATATATTATAGATTAACAATAATCGGTCGAAATAGTGAAGGAGTAGCAAACTATTAATAACGTGATTGCTCTATTTTTTAACAGGCGTTTAAGTTTTTAATACCATCGGTGCCGACGCTTTCACGGTTCAGCGAGTACTTTCTGATGTCCATGGACATCATAATGCTAATATTCATTTATTTAACATATGAAGTGGTCTGCAATTGCATTTTACATAGCTTTTCAAACAGAGACGCATCACTGCATTACGCTACAATCAGCTGGTTTGTTGCTCTTTTAGAATATGCCATACTATGTCATTCCTACATCGTGGAAGTCAATCGTGAAGCTAAAATTAATTGTTCAAGCATCGGTCAAGCTTAGATACTATTAGTTTTTTTTCTAGCGACAGACAAGCCTGCTTTCTACCTGATGCTGAGGGGCTACGGCCGCTCATGCACATCGGTAGTGCCAAAGGCATAGCTAAGTCGCTGACTACCAGTCTCCGCAATCCTTGAAATAGAGATGTCATAGCGCTCAGAAAGGTTTCGGTTAGCGTGGTATGGACAAGGATGCATGTGACTAGGAGATGTATGGAAATACATAGTGCAAGGTAGAGGGGGAAGAGGTCGCAGAAGTAGACATGGATGGAGTATGTGAATGACGATATGAGACAAACATGACATGATAAGGAACAGACGAGGAATGTCAACTATTTAACGTTGTTAAAAAAAATATATTTTATTATAAAAAAAGCGTGGGGTGCATTTTAAGATATTATTAAAATTATAATTCTTCTACTCATATCTGTCAGAAAAATATTTCTAACTAATAGCGCCATGCCCCCCACGCTTTTTTTACAATAAAATATATATTTTTTTATTCTATTTTCAATTTAAATTTTTTAAAACTTATTTTCTATTTTTAGCTGAATTTTATATAAAGCGTGTTTTTTAGTTTTTTTGAACTATTATTTATTTTTAATTTTTTAGTTGAATTTCAATTTTTTCAATTTTTTTGTTCTAATGTTTGTTTTAATGTTGATTTGTCATCGGTCCTCGATAAATCTACAAAGTTTGAATGAAATCTGGCTGTTTAAAGTGGGTCAAAATCGCGTCTAAAGGAGTCAGTTACAAACAAACATACAAGTGGTGGTAGGACCTCTTGTGAGTCCACGCGGGTGGGTACCACCACCCTGCCTATTTCTGCCGTGAAGCAGTAATGCGTTTCGGTTTGAAGGGTAGGGCAGCCGTTGTAACTATACTTGAGACCTTAGAACTTATATCTCAAGGTGGGTGGCGCATTTAGGTTGTAGATGTCTATGGGCTCCAGTAACCACTTAACACCAGGTGGGCTGTGAGCTCGTCCACCTATATAAGCAATAAAAAAAAAAGTGAAGCTAATATAAAGCGTGTAAAAGCTATACAATTTTGCTAACTTCATACTTCGAATAGCATAGATTTATCAATGAAGCCGTGGCCGCGTGGTTTGAACTGACTAGACATGCAAACTGAAGTGTAAGTTGACCGTGTATTGCGCACCTTAGTTGCGTGTAGCGACAATTCTAAGACTCTCCAAGAATTACAAACTACCTTTGGAGGTTGACGACAAAGGATAGATTTTCACCGAGCGTACGGAATTGCTCGGTAGACCGACGCGTCCAAATGTTGTTGTTATCTTAAAACTTTCATTAGCGAGATTCAGGGCACCTGTCAAATATCTTGTGTTCTATGGTGGCTATCTCACTATTCAATACAAATAGGGGATCCGTGAAATCTGAGGGTTTCCATAATCACAAGATTCAATTTAAGGTTTTAGAATAAAAGCTATGTACATACATATTTCCTATAAATATTTTAATATTTGAAATAATAAAAAAACATTAAAGAAATTAGGGTCATCGCTTTAACATTGCCATTATGGACAGACTAATACACAGCTCATCTGATGGTAAGTAGCGTCGCTAGTGGACGTTCGAAAGTTAGAATTTAGACCTCATGTTTTAAAGTGGTGTTCACGTTCTGATATCTATGCGCTTCGGTTATCATGTAACGCAGCTCAGCACCTACACCTGTACTGGTGGTAGGACGTCTTGTGAGTCTGCACGGGTAGGTACCACCACCCTGCCTATTTTTGCCGTGAAGCAGTAATGCGTTTCGTTTTGAAGGGTGGTGCAGCTGCTGTATCTTGAGACCTGAGAACTCATGTCTCAAGGTGGGTGGCGGCTTTTATGTTGTAGATGTCTATGGACTCCGCTAACCACTGAACACCAGGTGGGCCGTGAGGTCGTCTAACCATCAAAACAATAAAAAATAATACAAAAAAAATCATTCCTCTAAAATATCACGTTGAAATACATTCGGGTAATAACAAACGTTACCTGGTATAGTGTACATAAATATCTTTAATCGTCGCCGCAGTACGGCTCGGTCCGGGGTCCGTGGAGGCAACGATCCCGTCAACTGTGATTCCGTACTGAATAATGGCCTGGATTCAAATGGCAGTGCAAAATTGCTATATTTGGCTTACACGATGTTACAATACGATAATTTTTTGTTGTCTCAATTTTTTACCATTGATTGGCGGCTTATCCTATTAGCGTAGATGGGAAAGGGATTTCTTTGTTGCTTAGATAGGCGGACTAGTTCATGGACCACCTGGAGTTAAGTGTCTAAGGGCCCATGAGATCTACAACGTAAATGCCGCCACCCACCTAGAGATATGAGTTTTAAGGCCTTAGTTTTTACAGTACAACGGCTGCCCCACCCTTCAAACCGGAACGCATTACTGTTTCACGGCAGAAACAATGAGGGTACCTACCCGCACGGACTCACGAGACGTCCTACCATCAGTAATTAACTAGATTATTATTAAAATTTGGTGGGTTTGATTCGTATTAGACAGTGCTATTCCTTCACCGTGGAAGTTAATCGGGACCATTTTTAACATTTTGAAATATAAAAAAAAGACAATTGCAGCCTAGCTCTAAACGATACCAAATTATAAATGAAATGCAAATAACTTCTGTTTTGGTTCATCCAGCTGACTGTCACGAAATTCGATTAAAGCTAAAGCCATGGTACAAATCATTCACAAAAATAACGATCGGGTACAGATTTATGTGCTTAATGTTCTTGGCACGGGCTAAAGTTTGTATGTAAATAAGTTTGTTGATTTACTCCGAAGCTCCTTGATATACTTAGAATTTTTACATTATTTTCTAACATTCTTTGATTCACTAATTTAAATTTTTGGCAGTGGTACCATGTTTAAATTTTTATTAGAATTTTGTCTTTTTTAAGTTTTTTCATAAATGCTCACTTTGTTTTTCTTGGGACGTCAAAAAGGACCTTCGATAAAGTAATGAAATAATTAGGAAGAGGAAGGAGTGACGGTGACCACTTGCAATCACGTGGACTATCTGCTCATCTTCTTCTTTCTTTCTGGTCGTTCCCTCAATGCTGAGGATCGTGACTGTATGTCAATTTTCTCCACTCGGTCCGGTTCTGCGCCATATGTACCGCTCCCCATATCTGGCCTCCAGTCACCTCCTTGAGGTGGTCAACCCATCTAGCTGGCGCTCTTCCTCTAGCGTGCTTCCCCTCCATCTGTCCGAGAATTGTGAGTTTCTCCAGGCTGTGCAATGAGGATCGCATTATGTGCCCAAAGAAACTCCATTCTTCTCATCTACCCAATCACAAAATGTAATCATTACAATTGAAACTTCGACTTGTCATTCCTGTAATTGACGGAATGTGTGATGTCCATATGCTATGCTACCATCAAGGTGGTCTGTAATTTCATTCACTTATCACAATCAACACAGCAAGAAGAAACAAAAACTGCCAAAAAAAACTGAAATTGTACATTTACGTAGTATAACATGGCGTAAGCGAAGTGTGCCCAAAACTGAAGAGAGCCAATGCAGTCTTGTGTTTAATAAAGGTAATAGTTAGCTCAAGGTGTAGCGCCGTGAAATTAGCTGAAGAGAAAATTAACTTATACCAAGATGCTTAAAGCGAATTTAGCTTTTTCTTATCATCAAAATAGTATTTGAATCGTATTTTACCACCTAAAGAGGAGATTCCGAATGTTTTTTAGTTTTTGATCGCCGTTTTCTACAAGAAACTACTATAATTGATGATGAGACTAGAAGTTTTGTAATCTAATGAATAAAATGCTTCATATGAAAGCCAAGAACTGAAATCTTGATATAAGTAAATAAAATATAAAAGTCATTCAGGTTTGCCTATTAGGCTGCGTGTTGCTATACAGCTTTCCCAGAATAATAGGTAAGCTTGATCCTTTACAACAGCAAAACCATATTTATAAATAATCTAGAGCCAAAGTTAATGGTGAAAATATTCCAAACCTCAAATATATTTTATTTTTATGGGGAAAATCGTCCTTATATCCATTTAATGCAATAGACCTAGAAACAAATAATAATATTAAACTATTTCACTGATCCTCGTCCGTCCTGAGTAATATACAGCCTTTGAAACAATGCTTCCATTCTTTCTCCGTCTAAACTGTATCCAGTGATGAGGCTGTCCGCCTCTACAGATTTATTTTCAACCTTATCCCTAAGCTGCATAGATACATTATCAGTGTCGCAGGTCCGGTTTTGATTGCGTACGGTTTTGCCTGAAAATTGACTGTTAGCATTCGGACAAACGGTTTTGAACCCACAGGCCGCTTGTAGAATGGAATCCAATGCTATTTGATCCTGCATGCGCCTCTGAATGGCAGTTGATTGTACGTTCGCTACAATCTCTTTGTATTTAGATTCCAATTTATCTAATGCTTTATTCAATTCGATCTGATTTTCGTCTGTCGTTTCTCTAGCCACCCGAGCCCTATGTTTAACTAATTGAAGTTGCATTGTGCATTCGCCTAAATTCTTCTCTCTGTGTAGATTTGCCAGTTTGTTCTCGTAACATTTGCTGCATTTCGATTTCGGTTTTTCAAGTTTATGTAAACGTTCTTCTAGTACCAGGCTTTTGTGTTTTACGTTTTCGTTGCTGGAGTTATCCGCGGAATCATCTAAAACTTTACTCATTATATTTTCTATGTACTTCTTTTGCTCCTGAATAAGTACTTTAAGTTTGGATATTTCATTTTCTTTTTCTTGTATTATTTTATTTTTCCCTGCAACGTTAGTTTTACACATACATCCTTTGGTGTCCGCACTCGCTTTTTCTTGCATCTCGTTCATTGTATTTTCATAATGCAGTTTTAATTGTTCTATTTTCTCTTCATAGACGTTTGTAATTTCCTCTCTGACTGTAGATTTTAATTTGATGATCTCTAATTTATGTTTAGCTTCGATATCATTAATTTCGTGTCTTTTTAGTTCTTCAAAATTATCTAATTTGTTCTGTAGTTCCGATATTGTTTCGATTAAACTGTTTCTGGATGCTTGTATTTCTTTCATTTTAGTTCTATAAGAATTCAATGTAGAATTACTATCGTTTTTCGTTAGAATACTAGTAGAACGATTAGTTTTATTAATGCTACATTCTTCGCAATTATTTTGGGATCTCAGTGTATCGTGTCTCAAAGATTCCAACTCGTTGTGCAACAAGCTATTTTGTGCCTTTATATCACGAAGTTTTCTAATTAGACTAGCAGTCCTGAATTGATATTCCGCAGAGGAACACCGATTATCTTCTGACTGAGCGGGGCAATTACAATGTAGGATTTTTCGATTGAAATCATTAATACTCCTTGAAGGTCTCGTTGTTGTCTCAAAAGTTTTGCTTGTCTTTAAATTTAATTTATGATTTTGCAAATTATCAAGGTCGTCTTCATTGGCCAGGGAGTTAGGTTCATATGGGTTTATCACCGCATATTCCACTTCAGATGAATTTTCGCTTTGTAAACTGTCTACTAGAGGCGGCAAATTAATGTTCGCTGAAGGTGATTGCGTAAATGGATCATCTAAAACACCTTTAGATAACTGATAACATAAAGAAAAAATGTATCTATTACGTAAGGATTTTTCATCGTCTCTACATGCTGAAAGTCTTACAACCCATGCACTACAGATTTCAAGAAGCTTTTGATCTTGAAGCTCGTTCAAATAACTTTTTAAAATTTCCAAATACTTTTCGAATTCATCTTCCTGATCTAATGTATTCGAATCATCCATTTTTATAAATTTTCTAACTAACAATTTTCTACTTATTGTTTTGCCTATTGAAATATATAACTTGCCAAATGGCGTCAACTTCAGATTTGACTTGACTACTGTCTTTCAAATGTATGATGATTATTCTCTTTGAGTAATTCGTTAGGCAGTTTTAGCATATACCTTTTTAATAGGTTTCATACTTCAGTGAGTTATAATGATAGCTTGAAATATTTTTCGTATTCCTTTGACATTTTATAACAGCTTATATTGTCGAACGAGGTAATACATATTAACTGTTTTTCTTTTCTTTTAATGGCGTGACATGGCGAAAAAAGGTTTCAAATTTTGCTCGCCCCCCTTTTTTACGAGAAGTTGTTAATAAAGTACTCGAAAATCCTAAAATTATTAAAACAGGAAATGAATAAAATGTGTTAAAAACCTCACGCGGACTAGACGACAAGTATGATATGCGAGTTTCAACTTAACGGAAACGCATGAAAACGGGCCTAAACTCAAATCAAAACTGCTATTAGACAACTTCTTAAATTAATTTCATTATGATATTTAAAATGATCGTCCACGTCATTCTTAAAACACTGAATTTTTAATTTATCGACCTCAATATTTTTAGGTAGAATCCTTTTGTTCATGGATCTGCAACAACTGAGCAAATTTGAAGTGGACTGTTATTAGGTACAAAGCTGTACAAACACGTAGGTATAGTGCACTCAAAAAGTTTGTTTACAATATTCATACCCAATTATTACCAATTAGACCTGCCGCGCGGTTTCGTTGACGTCGAATTTGTAATATAAAAGGAATTAAACAGCATTTTTTCGGGATAAGGAATTGCTTTTGTTTCTGTGATCCATAAGCTAGTGGTCGAATTGTAGATCCGCTAGTACATACTATAAC
Source organism: Bombyx mori (assembly GCF_030269925.1). Lineage (NCBI taxonomy): Eukaryota > Metazoa > Arthropoda > Insecta > Lepidoptera > Bombycidae > Bombyx > Bombyx mori. Next base: position 17,077,351 of record NC_085111.1, read on the forward strand.
GAACCTTTTTTTTTCATTACCTAATCGCTGGTAGTCTCTAGGGCCTATTACAGTTTCTCCGGGCGGGTAGGTGAGCTCATGTGACTCATCCTGAGACAGTTAGCTAACATTTGCCATTAACAGGAACAGTGTTTCGCTGAATTTTTCACCAGATCGGAATCGCAATTAGCTGAGAAGATCCAGTGAGAAACTTAGTGGGGTGTGCCTATGGGTTGGGTTGCGGGTTGAACTCTTCGTTGCATTCGACGATTTCCACGAGAACAGTGCCCGATGCTTAAATACCTAAAAGCACCGTGAGTGGGTCGGGAGAATCCGAAATTACATGTACAGGGCGACGGCGGTTGTGCGTTGCCCGGTCGTCTGCGTCGTTTATGTAATTCTAGGTAGCCACGATATAAGGGTTATCGTGCCGCGCCGCTTTCTTGAGGAAGGGTTCTGACGCTGTCTTGAGATACTTACTAATGCCAAACCGTCATGAAGTTCCATCATGAACCACCGAATATACTGTCATGTACTATACAGCAGATATAGTTGTCTGAGTCATGTGAGAAAGTATCCTCTGTGTAAACCTAGGTTATAAATTGTCTTTTTGCGGGTGTCTAATTTTATAAAAATTCATTAAACCTTTTATTAGTGATTGAGTTACAAACAACCAAACTTATCAACTCTCACATTTAAAATGTTAATATAGATTCTCAATGTATCAAAACGACGGTAAACTTAAAATTCAATTTCAAGAACTCTCATAATTCGACATTTTGAAAATCGGCTTAGAATGGACTTCCCAGTGATAAGCGCTTTACCTATATCCAACCTCCTTTTCAGGAAATGAACCTCATTCGGAGTGCAGGGTTACTATTTCTGAAGCTTATTATGGGTACTGGCTAGACGTAAGCAGATAACAAAATTATTTTGTTAAATAATTGTCGTTTTGGGTGGTTACCGGTATCCACATTTTGATGCATACAGGCTCAGGAAACCGCTCAGAGCCATGGAAAGCTGCAAGCTCGTCTGACGCTAAAAAACGGTAGGCAGCGGCTTGGCTCTGCCCCTGGTATTGCTAACGTCCATGGGCGACAGTCACCGCTCACCATCAGGTGAGGAGTATGCTTGTCTACCACCGTACCGCTGCCTATAAGGGCAATAAAAAAAGTTACAGAAGACCCCGTACTTTACCAAATTCATGAAGAAGAAAGAAAAAGTTTTTGCTGGTTTTTCTTCTATTGGGTAGCTTGGGTTACAGTGGGTATAATTAAAGGATTTTTACAATTTAAATTGATATCTTGATGTTACAATTTTACTATTTTTATGGTCCAAAATCTACTGAAAAGTGAGGTCTATAAATACTCTAAATTATCATTTAGAGTATCTTAGTAGTCTTATCAGGCAGGAGTACTGATGTCGCTCTACTGTGATCGATATTGATATTTTGTAGACGGAGAGCTCCCATTTTCGGGTCTAATATTAATTTGGCAGATATCAAGATACTAATACCATCCATTGTATGGTATAAATTAGTGATAATGAAGCACAAGCAAGACCCTTTGAGACTTGGCTGCTGGTTTTAAAGGACGTTTTGAGCGTTAACACATCATTTGGGCTCTTGTCGTTCCCTTAAGCCTTTATTGGAAGGGGCTCGAAACTTTAGAACCAAAGAAAGACAACGGATGAATAGAGGTTGATATAATGTTGACAATCGTTGATTCTCCACAACTGTTTTTTTTTTCTTTTAAGATGGATGGATGGACGAGCTCACAGCCCACCTGGTTAAGTGGTCACTGGAGCCCATAGACATCTACAACGTAAATGCGCCACCCACCTTGAGATATAAGTTCTCAAGTATAGTTACAACGGCTGCCCCACCCTTCAAACCGAAACGCATTACTGCTTCACGGCAGAAATTGGCAGAGTGGTGGTACCTACCCGCGCGGACTCACAAGAGGTCCTCCCATCAGTAATTACGCAAATTATAATTTTGCAGGTTTGATTTTTATTACACAATGCTATTCCTTCACCGTGGAAGTCAATCGTGAACATTTGTTGAGTACGTATTTCATTAGAAAAATTGGTAACCGCCTGAGATGTAACAGTTAGTTACTAACATTTTTTACTGGTGGTAGGACCTCTTGTGAGTCCGCACGGGTAGGTACCACCGCCCCGACTATTTCTGCCGTGAAGCAATAATGCGTTTCGGTTTGAAGGGTGGTGCAGCTGCTGTATCTTGAGACCTGAGAACTCATGTCTCAAGGTGGGTGACGGCTTTTATGTTGTAGATGTCTATGGGCTCGCAGCTGCTGTATCTTGAGACCTGAGAACTCATGTCTCAAGGTGGGTGACGGCTTTTATGTTGTAGATGTCTATGGGCTCCAGTAACCACTTAACACCAGGTGGGCTGTGAGCTCGTCCACACATCTAAGCAATAAAAAATAAAAAATAAACATTTTTCGTTAGAGAACAATATTACAAACATGAATTGATCGGTGTAACTTTCTTAAAGCTGCCCTAAAATATGAAAATAACCATGAAATGCGAAACGTAAAAATGTAATTACATCCAAGTTCCCTCGTAGTAGATAAAAATAATCTTGGCTTGATCTTTACAGCGCTACAAAATTACTTTGCGAAAGCCTTTATTGTTGCGAATTCAAAAGAACATTTTTCAGAAGAAAGTCTCTTAGATTTATCTCATAAGTATAAGTAGGCACTTATCATTAGCCGTAGGTATCTAGTGTTAATGTCTTACATGCATTAACGCAAAAATATACACTTTCAATGAAAAAAAAATAATTAAATCATCATTCATTACGTGTATGTAATTATGTATATTGGTATATAAATCAGTTTATATCTGTTTGTAAATCTGTTTATTGTATGTGTATATTTTCTATAATAATGTATATAGTATATCTATATTTATTTTTATATTTTCCAGAATTTCTGCAAATTAAATGGTTATCTGGAAGAGATCGCTTTTAGTGATAAGATCACCTATTGTACAAATGTGTCTGCTTTTTGACTGTTTTTTTAAAGGAAATTGTGTTTTGGTGTGCACTAAAGTGTATTCTCTCTCTTTCTCTTTCTCTCTTTCTCTAAATCACCAGGTGTGTGTCATGATCACCGGGCCCCATACTAAGATCCCCTACACTACGGAAATCAGACACTGATATACAAATATGTTGGGATACATATACTGATGGTATAATACACACACATATTATATATACATTTCGATACAAAAAAATTAAATTTAGTTTTTCCAGCGTTACACATTTACTAGTGGTTAGATGTCTTGTTGGTCCGCACGTATAGGTACCATCACCGTGCTTATTTCTACCGTATGATTATTATTCTATTAAGATGGACGGAAGAAGACCACGAGGTAGAGGCCCGACACTTTGGACTGACCAGATCCGCACTACTCTCGACACCACAGTTCACGATGCTCTACACTCGGCGGTAGAAGCAAATGGCGTGGAATGATCCAGAATAAGCTTTGGTTGCGAGAAGGTGGTCACGACCCTCAGTATGGAAAACGAAGCGAGAAAAAAAAGTAATAATGCGTTTCGGTTTGAAATGATTTTTATTACACGCTTTTATTCTTTCATCGTCAAAGTTGTTTGTGTATGTAGGCTAGGTAAGTATTAGGTTAGAAAATTGGTAATTGCCTGTGGGATTCGAGTCTATACCTAGAAGCATCACTTAGATTTTTTCACTGCACTGCTTTTACTTGCTCTTGCACTGCTCCGTATTTTTTTAATTTTTTATTTGCTTAGTTGGGTGGACGAGCTCTCATCCCATCTGGTGTTAAGTGGTTGCCGGAGCCCATAGACATCTACAACGTAAATGCGCCACCTACCTTGAGATATAAGTTCTAAGGTCTCAGTATAGTTATAAACGGCTACCCCACCCTTCAAACCGAAACGCATTACTGCTTCACGGCAGAAATAGAGCCAGGGTGGTGGTACCTACCCGCGCAGACTCACAAGAGGTCCTACCACGAGTAATTACGCAAATTATAATTATTTTGCGGGTTTGATTTTTATTACACGATGTTATTCCTTCACCGTGCGCGTCAATCGTGAACATTTGTTAAGTACGTATTTCATTAGAAAAATTGGTACCCGCCTGTGGGATTCGAACACCGGCGCATCGCTCAACACGAATGCACCTGACGTCTTATCCTTTAGGCCACGACTTTCTTGTATACTGTAAACATTAATCTGCCACCCACAACAGTGGCAAAGTTTATCAGAGGTATTAACCGAAAGCTAACCCAATGATCTGACCGTAAAAGTGGAATAGATCCTAATGTGGTCATAACAAGGATCTTAGCTGTTTACGGCGTCGTTGGAGCTCTGCATCTAACTCGTTAATGTCAGTTAAATGGACTGCACACTGTAAGGCTTGGTCGCCGCGATAGAAACGCTAATGTACTTCAAACTTCTATGTCGGCGCAAATATGACTATTTACCTACCTATTGTAAAAATAATAATGATTCAATGTGATAATCGGATTATCTGGTCATCAACTAATTACTCTGTGTTTGTTAAGATGAGAAATTAATGTTAAACAGTCCCTTTTATTGTAATTTCAATACTTTAAAAACTTGTAAACACGCTGACGTGTGCCAAGCCCTATAAATACGGCCGTACTATCTAGCGCTTATTCCATTCTCGCTCACGACTCGGTCGTGCGCGGACGTGCTTTCCGATCCGTGGCCCGCTTGCGAGCCGCGTCTCTGAACTCACAGTTGTGCTCGACAGTGTAGTGACCGTGAATACATCGTGCGTACAATTCGGTAGTGCGGACGTGCCGATCCGTTGGTCGCTTGCGATCTGCGTATCGAGGTCCATTTTTGTGCGCTAAAGTTTTGTAACCGCGAACCCACCCTTACCAACTGCCTTTTTCAAGGCAAAACCAATCGCTACGTTCAGCTTCCTGTGGCACTCACAGGCTAGCGATTTCCTAACCCTTCCCAAAAACAACAGTCTTTTTCAAGACTAGACCCCCGCTCGCGATTCTGCCTGCTGTAGCACTATACAGCCCGAGCGGGTTCCTTTCCTTTTCCCCGCCGATTGCCGTTTTCACGGCATAGGCATTCCCCCCCCCTGCTCCTTGCTGTCCTGCAGCACAGGGGGGTTACAAATCCTATCCGGGGCCTCGCCTTTCGGCGAGTTCAACAAAAGTCCCGGGGCCGCCCCCCCCGGGCAAGAAGACCGAAGATGAGCGAAGATTTTGTGTGTGACAGTGAAAGTGCTAGGGACATTGTCGGGTTCCTCCGGGATAGGTACCCGTCAATTAGGGCCGAGTATCTCAGCTATAGGGCCGCTCGTGGCAATCCCTCCCCCCCCGCGTCCGTCGCCGCGTTTCTCAACCGTGCCTCGGAGGCACGCCGCGCGCTCCCCGCCGCCGCGTCAAGTTCGAGCGCACGTTCCCACGATGCGGCTCACATAGCGCCTAACGCTACCCCCACCCCCGCGCCCGCGTCGTTTACGTCATCGCGCGCTTCGTCCGTCGCGACCTCGATCGTTTCGAGTTCAGGCTCCGATACCGAATCGGAGATGGATTTCGAATCCGCGTCAAGCCCTCAGCCTGGAACTTCGGATGGGTTCCAAACCGTAACGCGCGGCAAAAAGCGTACTCGCGCCGTGGAGTCCCGGAGCTCCACGACGAAACAGACTAAATCCGCGACCGCCTCTCGACCAAAAGTAGTAGTTACACCGGAGTCGGACTCCGCGCGCCGCGTAACCCCACCGCCGCGTCCCAAGCCCGCGCCCGCTCCCAAAGTAGCTGCCCCGCCCCCGCTGATACTTCAAGAGAAGACAGCGTGGAATCGCGTGTCCCAGGCCCTTCAGGCAAATAAAATTAACTACACCCATGCGCGTAACGTCGCGCATGGGATTCAGATCAAGGTCGCAACGCCGGGCGACCATAGGGCCCTCTCAGCATACCTCCGAAAGGAGAACATAGGTTTCCACACCTATGCTCTTCAGGAGGACCGCGAGCTCCGCGTAGTAATACGCGGAGTCCCTAAGGAGCTAGAAATAGACTACATTAAGGAGGATCTGACCGCTCAGGCCCTCCCGATAGTTAGTGTGCACCGGATGCACAGCGGGCGGGGCAAACAGCCCTATAATATGATACTCGTGGCGTTAGAACCCACCCCGGAGGCCAAAAAGAAGATCGCATGTCTCACGACAATTTGCGGCCTATCCGGGATCTCGATCGAAGCCCCCCATAAGCGTGGCACTCCCGGGCAGTGCTACAGGTGCCAACTCTATGGCCACTCAGCGCGTAATTGCCACGCGCGCCCCCGCTGCGTGAAATGCCTCGGCGATCACGCTACGTTAGATTGCGTTAGAGATAGGGAAACCGCGACCGAACCTCCCAGCTGTGTCCTATGCCTTAAGCAAGGGCACCCCGCGAACTACCGTGGATGTCCCAGGGCTCCGCGGAAACGTCCAACCCACCCAGCTCCGCGAACCGTCGGCCCAAAGACTTCGGCACCTTCAGTGCCGAAACCCGCCTTCGTGCCGGCTGCAGTTCCCACGGTCTCGGCGTGGAAAAAGCCGCTGCCGTATACGAAGGCGGGAACGGAAACCGCACCCCCGCCCCCGCTCGCGACACGCCCCGCGCCCCAGCCCCTGCTCGCACCTCGCCCCGCGCCCGCGTTCCGTCCCCCGCAACCCTCTGCCGCCAACGACTTCGCGCTCGTGCGCGACTTCGTCACCGCGGTGAACTTCGACCGTCTGCGATCGTTCGCTGACGCTATCCGTAGGTCGACAACCCCCGAACAGCGGCTCGCGGCCGCGTTCGATCACATGGACGTTTACGAGTCCGTGTCGCGTACGTTATAAAATCTTTACCGGTAATCAATGGCGCAAAAAGGTAGAGAAAAACCGTATTCCCTTACGTTAGCATTCTATAATGCTAACGGACTCGCGCGGCAACGCGATCAAATTTTTGAATTCCTCCGCGATAATCTTGTAGATATTCTATTAGTGCAGGAAACCTGTCTGAAGCCCTCGCGTCGCGACCCGAAAGTCGCGAACTACGTCATGGTTAGGAATGACAGACTCACCGCCTCCAAAGGCGGGACTGCCATTTACTATAGGCGGGCCCTGCACGTTGTCCCTCTCGATACTCCCTCGCTCTCACATATCGAGGCGTCAGTGTGCCGTATCTCGCTGACGGGACACCAGCCGATCGTCATCGCATCCGTCTATCTCCCCCCGGACAAGCCCCTTCTGAGCAGTGACATCGAGTCACTGTTCGGCATGGGAGACTCCGTCATCCTGGCAGGCGATTTAAATTGCCACCACACTAGGTGGAACTGCCATCGTACTAACGTTAACGGTAGGCGTCTCGACGCGTTTATAGACGACCTCACCTTTGAAATAGTCGGTCCCCCAACTCCAACATGTTATCCGTATAACATCGCGCTCCGTCCGAGCACTATAGACCTGGCATTGCTTAGGAACGTAACTCTGCGCTTGCGTTCCATCGAAGCAATGTCAGAGCTCGACTCAGACCACCGACCTGTCGTTATGCAGCTCGGTCGCCCCCACAACCCAGTCACTGTTACGAGGACCATGGTGGATTGGAATAAGCTGGGCACGTGCCTAGCCGACACCGCTCCGCCAATCCTCCCTTACGGCCCGGATTCGAATCTATCCCCCGAGGACACCGTCGAATCCGTAAACATCATTACCGATCACATCTCTTCCGCGATCATTAGATCTTCTAAAGAAGTCGATGTGGAGGACAGCTTCCACCGCATCAGACTGTCTCCCGATCTTAGGAATCTCTTAAGAGTTAGGAACGCGGCAATCCGGGCCTACGATCGTCTTCCCACGCATTCAAACCGGATTCAGATGCGTCGTCTACAACGCGAAGTCCACTCCCGCTTAAGCGACGCGCGTAACGATAATTGGCATAGTTATTTAGAACAACTCGGGCCCTCCCACCAAGCATACTGGCGACTAGCTAGGACTCTCAAATCCGAAACTACCGCTACTATGCCTCCCCTCGTACGCCCTTCAGGCCAACCACCGGCATTCGATGACGAAGACAAGGCTGAGCTGCTGGCCGATGCACTGCAAGAGCAGTGCACCACCAGCACTCAACACGCGGACCCCGAACACACCGAGTTAGTCGACAGGGAGGTCGAGCGCAGAGCTTCCCTGCCGCCCTCGGACGCGTTACCCCCCATTACCACCGACGAAGTTAGAGACGCGATCCACAACCTACAACCTAGGAAGGCACCCGGCTCCGACGGCATCCACAACCGCGCGCTTAAACTCTTGCCAGTCCAACTGATAGCAATGTTGGCTACAATTTTAAATGCCGCTATGACGCACTGCATCTTTCCCGCGGTGTGGAAAGAAGCGGACGTTATCGGTATACATAAGCCGGGCAAACCGACAAACGAAACTTCTAGTTACCGTCCGATTAGTCTCCTCTCGACGATAGGAAAAATTTACGAACGGCTCCTTAGGAAACGCCTCTGGGATTTTGTTACCGCGAACAAAATTCTCATAGACGAACAGTTCGGATTCCGCTCAAAACACTCGTGCGTACAACAAGTGCACCGCCTCACGGAGCACATTCTGATAGGACTAAATAGGCGTAAACAAATCCCGACCGGCGCCCTCTTCTTCGACATCGCGAAGGCGTTCGACAAAGTCTGGCACAACGGTTTAATTTATAAACTGTACAACATGGGAGTGCCAGACAGACTCGTGCTCATCATACGAGACTTCTTGTCGAACCGTTCGTTTCGATATCGAGTAGAGGGAACTCGTTCTCGTCCCCGTCGACTGACCGCCGGAGTCCCGCAAGGCTCCGCGCTCTCCCCGTTATTATTTAGTTTGTATATCAATGATATACCCCGGTCTCCGGAGACCCATCTAGCGCTCTTCGCCGATGACACGGCTATCTACTACTCGTGTAGGAAGATGTCGCTGCTTCATCGGCGACTCCAGATCGCAGTAGCCACCCTGGGACAGTGGTTCCGGAAGTGGCGAATAGACATCAACCCCACGAAAAGCGCAGCGGTGCTCTTCAAAAGGGGTCGCCCTCCGAACATCACTTCGAGCATCCCACTCCGTAGTAGGCGCGCAAACACCTCCGCCGTTAGTCCCATCACTCTCTTTGGCCAGCCCATTCCGTGGGTCTCGAAGGTCAAATATCTAGGCGTCACCCTCGACAGAGGGATGACATTCCGTCCCCATATAAAAACGGTACGCGACCGCGCCGCGTTTATTCTAGGACGACTCTATCCAATGCTTTGTAGTCGAAGCAAACTGTCCCTCCGTAATAAGGTAACTCTCTACAAAACTTGTATACGCCCCGTCATGACGTATGCAAGCGTAGTGTTCGCTCACGCAGCCCGCACCAACTTGAAATCCCTTCAGGTTATTCAATCACGATTCTGCAGGATAGCCGTCGGAGCGCCTTGGTTCCTTAGGAATGTGACCTGGAGCTCGACTCTTTTAGTAAGTATCTACAGTCGGCATCGCTGCGCCATTTTGAGAAGGCGGCACGACATGAGAACCCTCTCATCGTAGCCGCTGGAAATTACATACCCGACCCAGTAGACCGAATGGTAAACCGTCGACGTCGCCCAAAGCACGTCATTACGGATCCTCCTGATCCATTAACGGTGCTTTTAGGCACCACAAGCACCGGTCACCGTCCTCGTCGAACCCGTCGCTTGCGACGAAGGGCTCGACGAGCGAACTAACCCATAGACACAGCCCACTGAGTTTCTCGCCGGATCTTCTCAGTGGGTCGCGTTTCCGATCCGGTGGTAGATTCAGCGAAGCACTGCTCTTGCTAGGGTCAGTGTTAGCAACTCTCCGGTTGAGCCCCGCGAGCTCACCTACTAACGTTAGGGTGAAGCTGAAATAGCCTCTCAAGGCTATCAGCATAGGTAGGAAAAAAAAAAAAAAAAAAAAAAAGCGCTTATTCATTCGTGTCCGAGCCGTAGTACAGTACGGATCTCTCTGTAACGTTGTTATGCTTCTCGTGCAATATACGCAGTTCTCGTGAAGTTTTGTTTTGGAAGCCCAAACATGAGTCATCATCGAGAACTTAATGACCGTGACGTCAACAATGCTGACGTCACACTTTTTAAAAACATTCCTTCAGCGTTTCTCCTCCGTCATCTATAATGGATGTGTACTTAGTGTGCATATCAACAGACCGTGTCCCATTTGGAGACGATAAATCTATTTATATAAAAGAAAGTCGTGTTAGTTACACTATTTATAACTCAAGAACGGCTGAACTGATTTGGCTGAAAATTGCTGAAGAGGTAGCTTAGAACCAGGAGAAGGACATAGGATACTTTTTATCACATTCCCATGGGACGTGACATAAAACGTGGTATGACAAAACGCAACTGATATGGAATAGCAAAACGCAACTGACAGCTAAACGTTCTATGGTTAATTATAGTAGAATTTTGAAGTTAACCGGTTGATGTGTGTGAAACAAACCGTGTGGCGGAATTAAGTTCGCCGGGTCCACTACTAATATAATAAAGTAACAGTAATGTTTAATCCCTCGTATTTTCGTGTATCGTTATGTAGGTGGACAAGGCTGTTTGTTTTTGATAACGTGTTAAAACCGATTAACACCGGCTGCACGCACGAACATTTGTCACGTTCTTTCTGAGCCTCAGCATGCCAGCGAGAGCGCGGTATAAGCGATAGAGAGGCACGCTCGGTTTAAGCTTTTTTTATGATTGAAGGATTACTGGTGGCCCGGAGGCCTTTCCAGTTTCACCAGGATAGGTGGGCGAGCAAAGGCTCAGCCAAAGGGGCGGGATTTGCTAACAGCTGCCCGAGCGCCTCCAAAGGAGACCAACAACTCAAGAGCAACTGCTTCGCGAATGAATCTATTACCGGATCGGAATTGCGACCCGCTGAGAAGATCTGGCGAGAAACTCAGCGGGCTGATACATGGTTTAGGTTGCACGTCGACCTCATTTTCGAGTTCAACGAGTAGGGTTACCGAGGTTCCTAAGCCTGCTCTTAGTGTTAGAGCTGAAGGCGTCTAATGCTAAGGTTATTGGATCTGATGGATCTGTAAGGACGTGTCTAGGGCGTTGACGGTGACTGTCTCCTGCGTGATCAGAAACTGGAGAGTAGTCAGTGGCGGCAATGATAAGGCGATTATCATGACACATACCCTTATCGAAGGCCCAAGCGTTGGCTTGTGACACATTTATCTCCCTTCTCGCATGACGTCAGAGCTAGCAGTTTAAATAGCTCTGTTACAGACGTTATCACGTAAAACTAATCCGTAAGCCGACTTTACAGACAACCAAATTTTGTTTTTTAAATATTATAGTCACATATATCGCTACACTTTTTACAGCTTATAATCAACGACTTTTTTTTCCTACCTAAGCTGATAGCCTTGAGAGGCCATTCCAGCGTAACCTTAACTAGTAGATGAGATCACGGGGTTCAAACCTGACGACGTTGCTAACACGAACCCTAGTAGAGCCATGCTTCGCAGAATCTACCGCCAGATCGATCCAGCGATAAACTCAGTGGGCCGTGTCTGTGGGTTCATTTACTCGTCGAGCCCTTCATCGCAAGCGACGGTTTCGACAAATAATGATCGGTACTTGAGGTACCTAAAAGCACCATCAACGATGTGACCACTTTATACACAAAATATGTTCACTCCTACAGCAGGCAATGCGCTTCCAAAATCGGACGTTTAAGCGTGTAGTGTGAAGGTTCCATTACTCAAAACAGATGTAGTTACGACCACCGGCTGGTCGCGATAGAAAGTGCAATTTCGCATTATTGTCGTTGCACGTTAAAAATCCTTATAAAATAATTCTTACGAGCAATAGATTTTATATTAGCTAAGGTGGATCCTCGGTATGCGGAGGTGCACTAAAAGTCTGTCCGTAGCGTAATACTAATAAAAGAAGCTCTGAAATGAAAATACCGGAAGAAGTTACTTTCGAAGTCAAGTTAGCTTTCCGTCTTTTTGATGGCAAGTGTTTCTGTTGCTCATTGACATTGCTACAGTCAAGTTGCTGCCTACCGCTGGGAGCTCTTCGGTACATTACTTTTTTATTAGCCTTGTAAGCCTTTTATTGCCCTTTTACTGGTGGTAGGACCTCTTGTGAGTCCGCACGGGTAGGTACCAGCACCCTGCCTATTTATGCCGTGAAGCAGTAATGCGTTTCGGTTTGAAGGGTCGAGCAGCCGAGACCTTAGAGCTCATATCTTAAGGTGGATGGCGGCATATACATTATAGATGTATGTTATGGGCTCCGGTAACCATTTAACACCAAGTAGGCTGTGAGCTCGTCCACCCATCTATGCCATAAAAAAATAAAAAAGGACTCGAGGTTACGGCCCCCCTGATGGTGAGTGGTTACAAAGGCCAGGAACACAGCGACTGCTTTCCATTAAAATATGTCTTAAGAAGGAAATGGAATGTATTTAAAATGTAGCTGGTATTTGGAAGACAAGGTCTAACTTTGTATAGAATCATTGTTTGACGATTCCATCGTCAAACTAAATTTTTAATTTAAGTTATGACCAGTGATTGATTTTAGAACACATTTCAAATTGCAGCCAGACCGCGGCTTAAATCAATTTATTTGCAAATAAATCCTGACAAATTCAGCACACCAAAACAACATTAGCCCGGGTACGACCTTTCGACGTGATGTTTGCTTGTTTTAAAACGGTGATTACTGTTCCGTTAATTACATTCCGAATGATCAGGACTTCGATGGTAATTGGAACGTCGTAATTAAAATGTCAAACCCCTGTAATCTCGTTGCCCGAACTTCGACAGGCTGATTTTGTTGTTAGGAAATACAACAACAATTTATTCCAACTCTACCGGTAGCACTTTTTTTTGAAGTGAAATTTATTTAGAACCGTTGGGTGTGATTTAAAACTCGATGAAACGAAAAAATGAAACGTGAAGTTAAAATATCAATTCACAGAGGGCGCTACCTCATACTATAAAAGGTGATTTACAATTATTTCTATTTAGTTTGTTATCAACAGATGTCGCTGCACGTAAATTCAACAATTCCTGAATCGCGATGACGACATGTTACACAGTTGATAGACGTTCTCGTATTTCTCTTACTAAATCTTACTTATCTGGCTTAAAATTATAAAAAAAAATATATGGTAGTCTTCTAGTGTCGTGAATCTACTATCTAGTGAAAATATCGCGTGAAGCACGTCATTTTTAATTTCGTCTCACTACATTTTATGTCCTGAGTCCTGACCTATCCGTCCCTAGAAACCTTCGCAGTTGTACTAAAAAGTGGTAAAACTTTCCCTGGGCACGCGTGCGATTCGTTCGGTTCAATTATTCATCGAATGATTGTAGCTGCGCAGATCGTTTGCGTAGGAGGCTGCCGTGTTCCGGCCTGCGTGATACAGCAATTCCACTAGACGTATCAATAATTGCTTTGGTATAAAATACAAGAATCCGAGTTTTAATGTAAATTCTAAAGTAAAATATTCGTTTTTTTTTAAATACGCTTTTTTTAGCTTCACACGTATGTATGTTTGTAACGGAATCTTTGAACATGATTTTGACCTCCTTCAAAACGGATGATTCAAGTCGGATGAACTCGAAATTTGGTATACTTTTTAAGGACCGATGACAATTCAATATTAAAAAAAATATGATATTTTTTGTTAATTTGAAATTCAACTAAAAAATGAAAAATAAATAATAGTTTAAAAAAACTGACAAAATACGCTTTTATAGAAAATCTAACTGAAAAATAGAAAATAAATTTAATAAATTTGATTTAAAAATAGTGTAAGAAAAAATGATTTTAGAGTAAAAAAAGCGTGGGGTACCTTTCAAGATATTATCAAAACAGCAGTTGCACAACAGCACACAAAATGTAAGAATAATAGCGGTGTGTTCCGAATATTTAAGCAGCACAATATTCCTAACCTAAAAGTACATGTTATTATCCGCAACACGCTTCGTCAGATTACAGAAATAGAGTTATCAGAAATAGAAAACAGAAATAGAGTTTAAGCAGCAAATTGAGAATGTGACTTAATAATTACTGAGAGTGTTTTCTGTGTATTTTTCTTGACAAATCGATACTTTAATTTTTAATTTTACTGTATTTTATGTTTTGTATAAAGAGCTTTATATAAACACACAATTGTCCCTATGAATATATCGGAAGTACACTGATTAGACCGGAGCGTAATTTACTAAAAATCAAATCCGCTATTAGCTTATAACACGGAGCAAACACTAATACATCAAGTTCCCAAGTCAAACCGTGCACCGCAGCCGTGACCGCTCATATTTTACTCTCCAACTGATTTTCGACTTTAATGACAATCAAACAAAAGCTATTATTGCGTGTGATTATGCATCCCAATATTATTGTCGACACTGTCAAATTTTGGATATGCTTGAACAGGCATTACCGAGGTTGGTATTGTACGAGGATGTGTGATTTAAGGATGTACATAATATGTGGAATTAATATAAGGATGCGATATAATTTTTCAGTTAAATTGATTTTTCTTATGTCACTATGCATTTGGATAGCATACATTGCGGCTTCAAGCGATCACTGCTATATTTATGATGGAAAAATCAGTAGTCTTCTAACGTGTCTATCTTGTCTTATACGGGTAAAGAGCATGAATGTTTCGTGCCAGGAATAGGCAGGATGCTGATCCTACTTATGATACCAGTACAACCGTGGACTTCTGTAGCCTGCAATTAACTGCTTATAATTTGGTAGAGCACCCGTAGATTGGTCAGAGTTGATAGAAGTGAATCTGTCAATGAATGTTCTAGAATAAGTGAGACTATTCTAGAATTTTTTGAATATATTGATAATATGCAGTAATCAGTTGCTTGGCTGTTCCTTTTGGTATTTTGACGTCTCCATGAGCGACTCTGACCTTAAGCCAAGTTAACCTAATGCTCGTATGCTTACGATGCCAATAAAATTACTACATACTACGATTGAAAATAAACTGTAAAAAAATGCTCACATTTACTAAAAATAAATCGAGCAGTGTGCATCCGTGAACCAATTGCCAAAACTAAAACGCCTGTAAAATAATTAATACTATTTTTCTCTTAGACATTTGCTTTACGATTCTGAAAGACGCGATGTTGCGTTTGAATGAAGTAGATGATCTCCGGTGGTAGGACCTCTTGTGAGTCTGCACAGGTAGATACAACCATCCTGCCTATTTCTGCCGTAAAGCAGTAATGCGTTTCGGCTTGAAGGGTGGGGCAGCCGTTGTAACTATACTTGAGAGCTTAGAACTTATATCTCAAGGTGGGTTGCGCATTTATGTTGTAAATGTCAATGGGCTCCAGTAACCACTTAACACCAGGTGGACTGTGAGCTCGTCCACCCATCTAAGCTATAAAAAAAAGATAAAATGTCGTAAAAGACACTTAGCACAATGTTAGAACAACGCGTGAAATTTGTAACAGTAATACTAATCCAAATGAAACTTGAGGTTTTTTGTTCTGTGATTATTACTTTATATGGATGCCTGTGTTTTCCATTTACACAAAATGGCCCCGTAACCCTGTTGATTCAGCATGAATTGAAGTCGCTTCGGTCTAAAAGCTATGACACCAAGTAACCTACCGATTGATGCGACCACGCCGGTGGTCAAATCCCACAAACGGATACCAATTTTTGTCATTAATAACACATCTACTTACACGGACGCCTTCTATGTAGCAATAATGGGATGGCTGGACGTGCTCAGAGCCCGACTGGTCTTGACTGGTTATTGGAGCCCGTAGACATCTACTCATGAGTTTTAAGGTCTCAGTATAGTTACAACGGCTGCCCCATCCTTCAAAGCGAAACGCATTACTGCTTCACGGCAGAAATAGGCAAGGTGGTACTACCTACCCGTGCGGACTCACAAGAGGTCCTTCCACCAGTAATTACGCAATTCATAATTTCTTGGCGTAAACGCTTGCCTACGTTTGCCGCTAGGGGCGCTGTTCCAACTGCATACAAATTTGAGTTAGCTTTTACGCTATCGAGAACGTTAAAAAGCTCACACTAAGCACACAGAACTCTCTAACGACTACTAAAAGAATACCACTTGCCTATTTGAGGCAATATCTCAACTGCACTGACGCAACTCATGCTCGTATGAGACAACGAAATATTGAAATAAAAAGAAAAACAATTCAATACGCGCAATTTATGCAAACCAATATTTACATTTCTGTTCTGTATCTCGCGAAAGGTCGGGATGTCGATATTGGGGACAAATTGGACGAAAAGCTACCGAAACTAGTCTAGTTTGAGCTCTTGAAAATAGAAAAACATTTTATTTTCATTTTTTTTAACTCTGGCAATCAACGAACCAGCTGCTAAGTCGTGTGGTTGACAATTTCGACAAATTGCGTGGCTGTCAACTGTCACTGTATGTTCCCTCCACTGAATTAAAGGTCTATGGTTCCCTCTGCATCTATGCAAATCGCTCCTTTGTGATTGTCCATAAAATCTTTGTCTGATCTGTGGTTTTTTAATTACAAAATATTATTTACGGAACTCAAAGTGGAATTATTTCCTAGACGCAGGTGGGCAAGTTGCTTACTGTCCATGCTCGGGACAAATAATGTGTCTGTTTTGTAGAAGTGATGTTATTTAATTTTAGTCCGACAATAATAATTAGATAAAATATTTGAAAATTTATAAAAAAAGGCGCAAAGTCGTGATTAAGTGAAAGATGCACAGATAGTATAAAAAATATGAGCAATGTATTTCGTTTTAGGCTTCTTGAACACTTACTACACTAGATCTTGAAGACTTACAAATATCTTACATTGGCGATCTTTAGCTTTATTACATTTATTTATTTCAATTGCTTACTATAATTATGAAGATATAGAGGTTGAATATCGACAGTTCAGGATATATACTATACAGATACTAAGATACTATGTATACTATACTATACAGCTGTATAAATAGTATCTTCATAGATACTATTTACACTTTATAGAGGCAAGCTGAATTCATGCACGAGCTTCATTCCATCGAATCAAGTTCACGATCAACTGTAATACAGAACGTGAAAAATATACGTGAAACTGAGGAAAATATAGAGTATAAAAATATAAATAATATTTTTTTTTCCCAAGGATAGGATTTTTGCCAGGAATTTGATGGACAGCGTAGTGATAATAAACGTGAGGGCTTATGCCACGCTCTATCATCAGATTGAAGAGAAGCTATCGTATAGTTAACACGTGCTCACGGTCCATTAGGTGTTAAGTTATTACACGTGTACAAATACATCACAACGTACCTAAATATCGCCACCCTACTTAATAAATGGCGTCTTAATTTTAATTATATTTAACTATGTACAATTGTTCAAACCACTTGAAGTAGCGTGATTAATTGGCGGCGAAAAATAATTGTGGTGACAACACCTATCTGTGTTGATTCACAATTCGCCATACAATCATTCGAAACAGCACAATTATATTATGTGCTCATAAAAATATTTATTTTATACTTATATTTAAGTAAAAAAGTCTCGAAACTTCGCCCTTGTGACTAATAAACTTGTTTAGTACCGTTAGCCGATTCCTTACAGCATTCGAAAAGTAATAATAATTTAAATACATATTATATTTAATAATTTAACGCTTTGTTTAGATTCGTGCGATTTGTAGTTCTATTTAATTTCAATCTCTTTATTTACCCGAGACTAGAATATGATTCATATAACAGAATGAAATATGTTCGTAATATCGAGTGTATGATAAGAAAATCTGTAAACACAATGATGGTACCAATCGAATGTGCTCGAACAACAGTATATGAGTGGAAGGTGATGGAATTATAGTTGTTTTTTTAATGATGCTTATGAGCTATTGAATATTTTGTATATCTTGTATTGAGTTTTTTTTCCTACCTAAGTTGATAGCCTTAAGAGGCTATTTCAGTCTAACCTTAACTAGTAGGTGAGCTCACGGGGCTCAAACTGGAGTGTTGCTAACACTGACCCTAGCAAGAGCAGTGCTTCGCAGAACCGGATCGGAAACGCGACCCACTGAGAAGATCCGGGGAGAAACTCAGTGGGCTGTGTCTATGGGTTAATTCGCTCGTCGAGCCCTTCGTCGCAAGGGACGGGTTCGACGAGGACGGTGATCGGTGCTTGTGGTGCCTAAAAGCACCGTTAATGGATCGGGAGGATCCGTAATGACGTGCTTTGGGCAACGTCGATTGTTTACCATTCGATATACCGGATCAGGTATGTAGTTTCCAGCGGCCACGACAAGAGGGTTCTTATATCGTGCCGCCTTTTTAAAATGGCGCAATGATACCACACTGTAGATACTTACTGACCGTTGTATTGAATGATTATTGTAAGTTATACTATAAATAAGCTACCGGTCTTAAGTTCGAAGTCACTTTTATATTTTGCAACGACTGTCGCACTTTTCAATCTAATGGCTGCGTTGATGATTATGTCATCATAGATTATTGCTGAGGGTCGCTGGTTCGATTCTCACATCGGGCAAACGTTCGTGTGATGAACAGGTTTGTTTGCTCTTTGCCTGGGTGTGCAATATCTATATATGTATAATAATTTATTTCAACGTATATTATAAGTACGTATGTATGTCAGTCTCTGGCACCCAATCCACAGGGGATCCTAATACGGGGCCGGATGACCGTGCATGATTTGTTCCCAGTTAGTTATTTATTTATCATCAATACGACATGACAATAAAAGTAATCAATACTGTCATAATAATAAGAGTGATATTATGAACCAACCCTAATATTAAAAGGCCAAGGTCGTCGACCTTTTGAAGGTTAACGGCCCTTGAGAGCCTTGCGAAGGCTTATATGGTGAAAAGTAACACGGCAAGGCTGCTTTGTATGGTTTTTGTTTAAATGAACAGTTTACGGTAGGCAGCGGCTTGGCTTTACCCCTGGCATTGCTGACGGTAACCACTTACCATCAGATGGACCGTATGCTCGTCTGCCCACAAGGGCATTAAAAAACCACCTGGTTTTTTTTTGCTTAGATGGGTGGACGAGCTCACAGCCCACCTGATGTTAAATGGTTACTGGAGCCCATAGACATCTACAACGTAAATGCGCCAACCACCTTGAGATATAAGCTGTAAGATCTCAGCGGCTGCCCCACCCTTCAAACCGAAACAAATTACTGTTTTAAGGCCGAAGTAGGCAGGGTGGTGGTATCTACTCGTGCGGACTCACAACAGGTCCTACCACCAGTAATTACGCAAATTGTAATTTTGGCGGGTTTGATTTTTATTACACGATGCTATTCCTTCACCGTGGAAGTCAATTGCGAACATTTGTTAAGTACGTATTTCATTAGAAAAATTGGTACCCGCCTGCGGGATTCGGACAGCGTTGCAGCGTTAGATACGAATGGACCGGACGTCTTATCTTTTAGGCCACGACGACTTCACAGTACCCAAGTGCATAATAGTCTCACGGGTATTCACCGAGATCTGTTAATCCATTGATAGTCTTTACTGGTGTCATCGTATATATTGAGTTCTGAATGGGAAGGTACGATGATTTTCCTAACAAGTGCTACTTGACACCAGATGGGTGGTGAATTCGTGCACCCATATGAAAAAAAAATCGAGCTCACGGCCCAATTGGTGTTACGTGACTACCGGAGCCTATAGACATCAAATAGACTACTACCTATCTACAGTTTTCGGCTGGACATACCCTTTCTTGGACACCATATATAATTATGTTTATAGAAAGGACCACAAAATAAACATAAGGACTTTTAAAAAGGGCCCGCTGATTTTGTTTTGCCGGTTCCTCTCAGAACTGGTCGTTTAGGAATCCGTACTATAATTAATGCATTTGGTATAATCATATATATGTACGTATATACAAGTAGTTAAGATGGTATTTAATTTGAATTAAATTGGATTTTAATTGCGGTTACATCTTCGGGGATATTTCCTTTACTAATTACTTACCTTCTGCACGTGACATAGTTTTCCTTTGTCTTATTCAACTGAAATATCTGGTTTTAAGTGGCAGATCCCATAGACATCTCAACGTGATGATCACCACCTCCTTAAGGCATGTGGTTGAAATCTCGATTGCGGAAGAAATTGGCTGTTCCATCTTTAAAATCGGAGTCCACGATTGCTAAGTTACAGAAATAAGCGTCACAAAAATGTCGTATTATCGTATTTATCAATATAATAATAAAAAGTTTCTTAAAAAAAAAAAAAAAACTTAAAACAGTAATTTTATGTCTTCCGTAAGCCGTATCATTGTTTAGAAGCGTCTAGAAGAATATTTATCAATATAATAATAAAAAGTTTCTTACAAAAAAAAAAAAAACTCAAATCAGTAATGTTATGTCTTCCGTAAACCGTATCATTGTTTTATTAGAAGCGTCTAGAAGAATATTTATCAATATAATAATAAAAAGTTACTTACAAAAAAAAAAAAAACTCAAAACAGTAATGTTATGTCTTCCGTAAACCGTATCATTGTTTAGAAGCGTCTAGAAGAATATTTATCAATATAATAATAAAGAGTTTCTTACAAAAAAAAAAAAAAACTCAAAACAGTAATGTTATGTCTTCCGTAAACCGTATCATTGTTTAGAAGCGTCTAGAAGAATATTTATCAATACAATAATAGAGTTTCTTACAAAAAAAAAAAAAACTCAAAACAGTAATGTTATGTTTTCCGTAAAACGTATCATTGTTTAGAAGCGTCTAGAAGAATATTTATCAATATAATAATAAAAAGTTTCTTACAAAAAAAAAAAAAACTCAAAACAGTAATGTTATGTTTTCCGTAAACCGTATCATTGTTTAGAAGCGTCTAGAAGAATATTTATCAAAATAATAATAAAAAGTTTCTTAAAAAAAAAAAAAAAAAAACTCAAAACAGTTATGTTAGCAAATTCTCTCAGGTTGAGCCCGTGAGCTCACCTACCCTATCCGGAGGTAATCGGAATAGCCTCTTAGGCTACCAGAAACTAGGTAGGGAAAAAAAACGGAAAATGCGTCAGTCATCAGTGCCAAAGACTTGAAAATGTTATAGATATTTTTACTTTCGGATTTATAATTTTAGTATAAATGATGAGTAGACAATAGATTCATGATGTCAAGTGGTAGCCGAAACCAAGATATTACAACGGGAATTAGGTGGAAGTCTCATTTGTATTATAAAGTTGCTGTCCTTTCCTTAAATTCGGATGGTAGTACCTACCCGTGGGGGCTCACATAGCGACTAACAAATTTGCTCAAAGCACACGTTTTCAACACCTTCACAACATCACCAACTCGTACCCCTGAGATACCCCACTGGGCAACAATCAGGGTGCGTGCAGACACTTAGGGCCAAGTATTTGGGCGAGATCGAGGGGTCTATTCCGGCCCCTATCGCGAAAAAACTTTCTCTCACACCCTGCCACCTACTTGATGGTGTACTTAAAATAGTCGAGCATGACCCATCACGACTCGTCGCACGCAATTTTTGCGAGAAAGACGCGGTGCCACGCCTCCCAAGCGTGTAGACCACATCCGTGTGTTTCCTGGCCCTCTATGTCCAAGTCGCATATACTACTAAGTACATCTTGTGTAACATTTGTTAGAAACATATCCATACTTCCATACTAATCCATATCTATACTCCATACTAATTTATAAAAAGGTAAGATTTGTTTGTTTGTTTGTATTGAATAAGCTCCAAAATTACTGAACCGATGTGAAAAATTTTTTCACTGTTTGAAAGCTACACTATTCCCGAGTGACAGACTATAATCTTTTTGAAAAAAATTAGGAATCTTTACTAAAACTCCAATAATGTAACCCAAGGTGTAAAAAATTACCTAAAATATTCTTTCATACCACATCGCGTGCCCTGCGAAAACTATTGATGATATAATAAAATAATGTTTGAAGAACACATTATTATTTACAAAAAGTGTCGTGACAGCATATGTCTAACTATTATAGTTATGCCTCAATAAGTGTTCTTTTATTTTTAAAAATAAAACAACGTCAAATATCATCAAAGAAACATACGAGACATGAACACTAAAACTCCAAAGCCTCAAAATACGAAATCTTTTCAAGCAAGCAACGCTAGGTAGCTTGACGAATGAGGCGAAAAGACATTACATTATCGAAGATATTTAAAGTTACAATTGGTTGCCTTTGTCTTGATAATATAGTTAATGTTTCATACTAAGTCACGTAAAATGTGATACGTTGTTGTCTATATGAACATTCGTAATCAGAATACGTGACGCTGGAGTATATTGATTCATAATTAGGACAGAATGTCCATTTTTTTAATATACAAAGAAAAGCCTTGAAATTTATGCCTTTGTTTACTCATGTTCCAACGCTCGCCTCATTTATCTGATTCTTCTAGTTTCTGGCATGGCACCTTTAATGTAGAATTGTTGGTACATGCAACAAATGTATTTATGGAGAAGAAAAGTTTTGCTAGTAAAACGTAATTATAGAAATAAAATGTCATAAAGCCCTACTTCAAGCGTTCGTGAGGCGTTTGGTTTTCTTACACACGCTTTTAAAAGAATAATATAGAAATTTCTAGAAAGGCTGCGACATGTCATCATTTATTGTTTTTTTTTGCTCACTTAAGACAATAACTAGGGCCAGTTTTAAATTTTTTTTTCTCATTTTTTCCTAATGATCCAGTTAAGCTTCATTAATAGGCCACATAAGCGTAAAGTAAAACGGCTAAGTCAACAATGTCTTATTTGTAAGGCTGGCACTCTTACATTTGTGTTATCTTAGTCTTTAGCATCTTATGGGCAAGATGCATGATTTCAGCTTTGTATAAAAGCATTAAGCACAATAAGACATACTTATGTATATAACCACGACCAGTCCACCAGGAGTGTACGACTGAGAAGAAGAAAAATAAAAGCACCAAGCCTAGAACTTTTTTTTTTGATGGATGGAGTGTGTGAATGACGATATGAGAGAGAGAAGAGTGAGTGTTGAGATGACGGCTGATAAAAGAGAATGGAAGAGAAAAATTAGGTGGAGAAACAATAAATAACGTAAATCTCGAAGGCTGGCTATTGAGTACTACCATGTAATGTAATGAGCAATGTAATGATCCGTTTTCGTATCGAGGACCCGATACATTCACATTACGAATTCGATTGATTTTCGTGTTTGACGTACAGCACTAACAATCAATACCTACACCTTCTACATTTCAATTTTTTTGTGACTACTTACTCATATTATTATCGATTCGGAAAATCCAGTTTTACGTCTTCCAGTATCCATATCATCTTCTATCATAATTGATACTTTAAACAAAGCAATAGCTTCGTATTATACGAATTTTTTGCTCAAACTTACTTAAATGTCTTTAAATAGACGGTGTCAATTATTTTGTCTATTTATATTTGGTATCGAAATTTTCCGTAACATAATATATTATTGCTCCTCGATTCTGACGGTCGATTTAAGTCCAAGTTCACGTTTTAAGATGTATCTTTTTTAATGTCATTATCGATAGAGGAGCATATGGACCACTTGATCGAGACTTGCTTTGGGATGTCAGTAATGCAAAAGGCATAACAAAGATATTATCTAGTGCTGAGGACTCTCCTCAAACCTCGTTAGAAGTAGAATATGGAATAGCACTCGAAAAATAACATGCAGGTTTCTCTTTCAAATCTGGTTGATACGGTCCAAGAAATACTGGTACCGAATTTCGTTTGAAACATCGAATTCCTATACTCGCCGAGATACTATACCCCAATACTTTTTACTGGTAGTATGACTTCTTGTGAGTCCGCACGGGTAGGTACCACCACCCTGCCTATTTCTGCCGTGAAGCAGTGATGTGTTTCGGTTTGAATGGTGGGGTAGCCGTTGTAACTATACTGAGACCTTAGAACTAATATCTCAAGGTGGGTGGCGCATTTACGTTGTTGATGTCTATGGGTTCCAGTAACCACTTAACACCAGATGGGCTGTGAGATCATCCACTAATCTAAGCAATAAAAAAAAAAAAAAAAACTTGTCGGGATACATTTTGATAATTACAGGGCCAAGGCAAAAATATCTCTTTGTCTTGGCGAAGAGTGACCTACCTCTTCGCAGTTTGTTCTGCCCGGATGTTATAGTCCTTGACGTCCCTATCTCGATGGTGGTGCCGACAATAGTTGACAGGTAGAAATTAATACTAATAAATTATATTAAAATTTTGAGAGCTAATTAAAATTAAATAACTCACAGCGTTAAGACATTTAGATTCAAAGACTTAACAATAAAACCTTCTATCAAACTTCAGCTCAAACGATGACAAGCTCTTAATTAATTCTCATATTACAATACAAAGTTACATACCTAAAGTACAAACAAGACGTGCTGATACAAATTAACACGGGAGTAACTTTGTAAATAGTTCTGTTTGTTAGGAGCAAACGGCAAACATTATATTAATACGGACATGTTAGGAAACGGAAATGAACGTTGATACAACAGAGTGATCGTTGTATTGACGATCGTCGTGTTTATCAATCGAAAAGATGTTTTGTATATTTCGCTTGTTTTGGAAGCTCTAATATGACTATAGAATAAAAAAAAAGATTAAAGTGAGTAGATGCTTTCAGGTACGCTCTAGCACAAAAGTGGTGCTAGGCAGGACATCTTGCGAGATATACGGACAGAAGATGGACATTAGAAACCACAACATGGAAAGGACCAATGGGCAAAAGAAGAATAGGCCCACCAAGGAACAGACGGATCGATGAAAGGATAGCAACAACAGGGAAAGAATGGAGAAACAAAGCCAAGAATAGGGAAGAGTGGAGTAAGCTGGAGGAGGATTATACCCGAAGTGGGGCTCCAATAACATAAGCTTTATATCTGTAATTTTTATTTCATAAGCTGTTATTTTTGGAAATAGCATGGGCCTATTATTATTATTAATATGACTATAACTTGGTCGCTATCAGAGCTCCTCAAATAAAAATCCAATAAATGTAAATACGAATTTTCAACAAGAGCAGTTCATCGAACAAACTTGGACAACACGTGCTGACTTTCATGAGATAGTTTTTATCCCAACTAAACGGTCGGCACATGTCTGCACACTTGATATATTTGCACAGATATTCACGTTATACTCGTATGAACATACCTCTATTGTTTAGGGCCAAGTAAGTTGAAACAAATTCGTAATTTTATTTTGTGAACAAAGTGCCATAGCTAAAAGTATTCCTTTAGGGACTTGTTTGATACCGGTTTTCTCAGTTAAGTGCAGCTAAGTGCACATGTACCCAAAATCACTGTGCATATTCACAGTACAGTCACATACCAACGATATCCTTGATGATGTCCTATTGTTTTTGTTTTTGGTGAAGACAAACTAAAACTTTAATAATTGTGCAGGACGAAACTGATTTTAAATAGTTTTATCGAACAAATAGAATTAATATAGTTGATAAGTAATTACGTAACAAAAATGTATAATCTTAAATTATTTAATATGCAATATGTTAGTGTATCAGATCAGAGAATGTGAATAGACCAATAGGAACAATTCGTGGAGCGCTTTCACTACGGTAACATACAGATCAAGGGACCCTCCGAAAGTGACGCGTCGATAGCGCGTCGCGAGATGGAGTACTGAAATAAATATAAAAGGATGGCCATTTACAGACAAAACACAGTTCTCAGCAGATCATCAAGACAGAAACAGTTCTCAGAAGCTCTCCGACAAAGAAACATCAGCAAGACAGAAACAGTTACCAGCAGTTCTCCAATAGTACAGTTATCAGAAAACCACCAGTGAATCAGCTACCAGTGAACCAGACAGTTACCTGTGAAACCTCGCTACAGAAGCCGAAACCCATCGAAAGAAACAGCCGTCTTCTACCAGCGCACAAACAGACAGCAAAAAACATTATTACACGACTCGGAAACAGCCATACAGACCGGGTCGTGTACATTTCATGGTCCATTCGAGCCGGATCGAAGACAATTTCATTATTCTTTCGAGCCGGGTACAGAATTCATTTTGAAAAAAGGAAATTGGAACAATGCCGATAACGCGGTCAACAGGAAGAGGACGGATCGAAACTGAACAGTCGCCGCCCTCAGAAACCACAGCTACAACACAGAGCATGTGGACAGAAACAACCGCGAATACCGTCATGAGTCTGGTAGCCCCCACAACAGAATCATCGTGCGCTGTTGCTGTTGCCAACACGGAAGCCACGACGAAAGTCACCGAGAAACCTGGGAACTCAAAAACAGAGGCCGTCAAACAGTATATAGCCAAACAGAATGACGTGCCAACAAAACAGCGCGCCGGTACAGTCAAAAGTGACCGGTCGCGAAACAGAAAAGAACAGAAGATAGCCAAAGCTAGAGAAGAGCTCGCCCGCCGTCAGGTGGAATTGGCAGCCGCCCGACTGGCCACGCTCGAAGCTGGATCTGATGACGAAAACAGCGAATCAGAATACAGTAAGTCAGATATCGATGAAAGAGTGGGCACGTGGTTGGAAACCCAACCCACAAAAACAGAAAATGACGACCAGTATAAGGAAAAACCGGCGGGAGCCTGCGAAAAACAAGACTTCTCAGATCTAAACGCAGCAATAACACTCGCCGTCAAAGCCTCCCGTGAACCAAGATACACAGAATTGCCAATCTTTAATGGAAATCACCAAGACTGGCTATCCTTTCGTGCAGCTTATCAAGAGACAATAAATTCCTTTACAAAAACAGAAAATATAAACAGACTCAGAAGGAACCTGAAAGGAAGGGCAAAGGAAGCCGTTGACGGATTGCTTATAACGAACGCTGATCCGTCCGACGTCATAAGAAGTCTAGAAGCGCGATTCGGAAGACCGGAAACGATAGCCATAACGGAGTTAGACACGCTACGAGCTCTGCCAAGACTAACAGAAACACCAAGAGACATTTGTATATTCTCCAGTAAAGTGACCAACGCCGTAGCTACGCTTCGTGCATTAAATTGCACACATTACTTATATAATCCGGAAACTACCAAAACAATGTTAGAAAAACTCACACCAACACTACGTTACCGATACTACGACTTCACCGCGATACAACCGAAGGAGGATCCGGATCTGATTAAATTTGAAAAATTCATGAAAAGAGAAGCCGAACTGTGCAGCCCTTATGCACAGCCCGAACAGGCGGGGCACTACTCGCAGCCCGCACAATATAACAGACGCACACAAAACGTGCACATAGTCAGTGAGAAGCCATCACGAGCTAAATGTCCGGTATGTAGCAACACTGAACACACCACAACAGACTGCTACATATTCAAGAAGGCAGACTCAAACACAAGATGGGACATCGCTAAGAATAAACACCTGTGTTTCCGATGTCTACAGTATAAGAATAAAACCCACAACTGTAAACCGAAGACGTGTGGCATTAATGATTGCAAATATACTCACAACAAGATGCTACACTTCGACAGAAAAATTGAAAAAACAGACAACAGTGACAAGGAAACAACAGAACATTAATTCCGCTTGGACCGGAAAACAGAAACAGTCCTATTTGAAAATAATCCCAGTCCAAGTACAAGGACCGATAGGCACGGTTGATACATACGCGCTGCTCGACGATGGATCAACGGTAACACTGATAGACGAAATCATCTGCAAGAAGACTGGAATAACAGGACCAATCGATCCGTTACACATACAGGCGATTAACAACATAAAATCAACGGAAACAAGGTCAAGAAGAGTCAACCTCACGCTCAGAGGCCTCAACAGTCGAAAAGAAATAATACAAGCGAGAACAGTTAACGACCTACAAGTAACAGAACAAAAAATACCAAAGGAACAGATAGATGAGTATTCGCACCTACGAGACATCAGTGACATCATCACGTACGAGAACGCGAAACCTGGAATCCTGATTGGCCAAGACAACTGGCACATGTTACTAGCTTCGAAAGTTAGACGAGGCAACAGGAATCAGCCAATAGCGTCACTGACACCTCTAGGCTGGGTACTGCATGGAGGTCGCACTCGTACCCTAGGCCACCATTTAAACTATATAAATCATGCTAGCGAAACCCAGGAAGATGATAAAATAGAAAATCTGGTAAAACAGTATTTCGCTATGGATGCGCTATGCATCACACCAAGAAGACCAAAAACAGACCCAGAGGAACAGGCGCTTCGCATCCTCAACAGCAATACAGTCCACACAACAGATGGAAGATACGAAACTGCTCTGCTCTGGAAAACAGATAATGTCAGTCTACCAGACAACTACAATAACTCGTTAAAGCGACTGATAAATATAGAAAACAAACTCGATCGTAATCCGGAACTGAAACAGAAATACACAGAACAGATGGAAGCACTCGTCGCGAAAGGCTACGCCGAGCCCGCTCCAAAAACAAAAACCGAGAACAAAACGTGGTATCTACCTCACTTCGCCGTCGTGAACCCCCTGAAGCCGGAAAAACTCCGAGTCGTCCACGACGCCGCCGCCAGAACAAAAGAGGTAGCTTTGAATTATATGCTGCTTAAGGGACCGGACGTACTCCAATCACTGCCAGGAGTGATAATGAGATTCAGACAGCATAATATAACAGTAACAGCAGACATCAAAGAAATGTTCATGCAAGTGAAATTGAGACATGAAGACAGAGACGCGCTCCGCTATCTCTGGCGCAAAGATCGCCGAGATGACAAGCCCCCAGAAGAATACAGAATGACCTCGTTGATCTTTGGTGCGTCAAGTTCTCCTTCCACAGCAATATATGTAAAGAACTTGACCGCCCAGAAACAAGAAGCCACGCACCTGCAGGCGGCAGTCGCAGTACAGAACAGACACTACGTAGACGACTACTTGGATAACTTCAAAACTTTAAAAGATGCAGTGCACATAACTACAGACTTTCGTCGAAAACACGAAAGAAAGCCGACCTCGAAGACCTTCTGGACCGACAGTAAGATAGTGTTGAGATGGACAAGAACGGGATCACGCTCGTACAAACCATACGTCGCCCAACGCCTGACAACTATAGAAGACAGTTCAACAATAAACGGGAGGCGATGGTTACCCACGAAGCACAATACAGCCGACGACGTGACTCGAGACGTCCCAATGTCGTACCAAAATGAACATAGATGGTTCAGAGGGACAGAATTCCTACGCCAACGAGAGGACTCCTGGCCGACGGAATCGGCGTCAGAAACTACAGAACCGAGGGATGAAGTAAATATAGCAGCTGCAGCACCGGCGGGAGCTTCATGGCCGAAGCGTCGCCGTGAAAAATGGAAATGCCTGCCACGAAACACGCGCATGCGAGGGAGAAGTGATAGCGACATATCCAGGTCCCGACAACGTGGGGTGCATCGTAGACATCAGAACCAAGGGTGGAGTTCTACTGGGACCAGTACGAAAACTACTGATCCTGCCCATCGAAGAAGACCATCCTGCACCGAGAAGAATGCGACGGACTCGCACGGCGGGAGTAATGTGCAGGACGAAACTGATTTTAAATAGTTTTATCGAACAAATAGAATTAATATAGTTGATAAGTAATTACGTAACAAAAATGTATAATCTTAAATTATTTAATATGCAATATGTTAGTGTATCAGATCAGAGAATGTGAATAGACCAATAGGAACAATTCGTGGAGCGCTTTCACTACGGTAACATACAGATCAAGGGACCCTCCGAAAGTGACGCGTCGATAGCGCGTCGCGAGATGGAGTACTGAAATAAATATAAAAGGATGGCCATTTACAGACAAAACACAGTTCTCAGCAGATCATCAAGACAGAAACAGTTCTCAGAAGCTCTCCGACAAAGAAACATCAGCAAGACAGAAACAGTTACCAGCAGTTCTCCAATAGTACAGTTATCAGAAAACCACCAGTGAATCAGCTACCAGTGAACCAGACAGTTACCTGTGAAACCTCGCTACAGAAGCCGAAACCCATCGAAAGAAACAGCCGTCTTCTACCAGCGCACAAACAGACAGCAAAAAACATTATTACACGACTCGGAAACAGCCATACAGACCGGGTCGTGTACAATAATGATACATTGAAAAACATAAATTACTCCAAAAATATATTATATTGTAAAAAGATATTAAGGTAACTTTATGTCAGTTAGGAATCTCATGTTGAACCTTTTCTGAAATTATTGTCATTCAGATTGACTTTTGACCTCAGCGCACAAAATGCCCGAATGAGTTAGGTAAGTGGAAAAAATGAGTCAAACGTTCTTCGTCATCGAATCATTGTTCCATTCGGAGAATTTAACAATACTTATTGCTCGCAAATGCTTGTACGTAAAACATACTGGTTATTTGAGAATACAAATGAAAATTAATGCAACGTCAAAAGTCTTGTAGGTGAGACGCCTATACCTAGACTTTAATACTTTGGATTTCTGGTAGGTAAGACGCCTATACCTAACCTCTTATGGACTGTTGCTTTGGACTTCTGCTTTGTCAGACACCTATACCTAAACTCTAATACTTTGGACTTCTGGTAGGAAAGACGCCTATGCTTAAACTCTAATACTTTGGACTTCTGGTAGGAAAGACGCTTACGCCTAAACTCTAATACTTTGGACTGCAACTTTTCCATTGAGAGCAGCGCGTGACGTTAGCTCGGATGGGTAGTGGTACCACCAATCTGCCGGTTTCTGTCGAGAAGTAACCGGTTAAGAATCCAATGCAATTGGTACTTCGATCTCTTGTTTTAGGGTGAGTGGTGGCGTAGACTGCAAATTAACTATTGGATTAACAGATAGGTCGTAAACTCGTTTATCTAGTGTATAAAAAATAGTTTAAGGTGGCGTTTAGGATTATTATATGAACCAAAAGTGACCTGAATTGGCAGGGACCTGCATAGCTTAGCCTGAGGTCACCCGAGCACTCTAATATGTATCTAAGTATTGTCAATTATCAAAATTTGTCTCGCAAAGAAAAACTCGTTTAGAACTGTTACAAAACAGGCTTAGTGGCACAAATTAGATGTGGCTTGTGTCTAGAAAGACTGCATGTAGAATTTTAAAATCTATCGACGTAAGAGCTGTCTTTTCTAACTCTCCTGTTGGTCCCGGATCATATAATATCGATCTCAAGCAGGGATAACACTTTTTGCAGGGGACTGCGGAACTCATCTAAAGTCATTAAAGGCGCGGGGATCTAGAGGGAGGTTTGGCTCCCGGTAAAAAAGACAATTCTATGTGCAATCTTGACACATTATTGTATTTGTTGATTGAAGTGCTGTATTTCCTTTAAAATTCGGTCCATAACTGACCTGTCGAACAAATAAAATTAAATATATAAATGTAACTTTACAATCCCGCTAAATATGCATTCCTTTTCGATCCAACGCATGCAGATTTCTCGAGATATCCGGTATCGATGCATCGAATAAACTTTACGATCGAACCGAATAAGTTCATTAAAGGTCAAATACCTAATTTTGAGTAAGCCCCGCTAACAGGAGGCCTCCAGAACACTCAGCAGCCCACGTGATGTCCAATTTTATCAACGCTTTAATACGAAATCGTATTTCACAAAGTGCTGTTAGTTCGTAATAAGCTATTCGATTTGTTTTGATTGTTTCTAATAAAATTTAAAAGTTTGATGAACGCTTTTATTTAGAATTTGTTTAAAACCAATTTACGCTGGTTGATAGTTTGGTGATTAGTTTTTTTCTTTGTTTTAAGCCCATGAAGTTCTGCTGATTTTGTGATATAATTATAATAATGGAGATGCGTATTGCACTTTTCAATATATGTGGTCTAAACTTCCTATACGTAACAGCTGGTATTACGAAAGAAACAACACAGAAAAGTGGAATCAAAGATTAGAGATTAATACGCTCATAATACTGGTAGTGGTATTTAAGCTATCGCATATATGGATCGTGGCTGAGTTTACGACACACTTAATAATTACTGGGACACGTATATTGGGTACCTCCAGACATGAAGTCGAAGTTTCGAAGTTGAAGAAGTAAATGCCTCTTCGCGACGAGAAGACTAAGTAGGCAATTTGGTTTTACCTATCCGTGCAAGATTACAGTACGCTTTACTCTTTATATATGAAATATAATAGCACGTAAAATTCTAATTTCAGTATTTAACTTTCATAATAAAAAATATGGTAAAAATTTAAGTAGTGTGAAAAAGTTTTTTTTTTCTACTTATGCTGATAGCCTTGAGAGGCTATTTCAGCTTCACCCTAACATGTAACCCTAAAATGAGCTCACGGGGCTCAAACCGGAAGTGTTGCTAACACTGGGCCTAGCAAGAGCAGTGCTTTGCAGAATCTACCACCGGATCGAAAACGCGACCCACTGAGAAGATCCAGCGAGAAACTCAGTGGGTTGTGTATAGACACATTTGGTTTCGAACCCATAGGGGTTAATTCACTCGTCGAGCCCTACGTCGCAAGCGACAGGTTCGACGAGGACGGTGACCGGAAAAAGAATTAGATGTCTCAAATCTCATACGTTAATTATACAGTAGCGGTAGATAGCATCTAGGGGATTCTCTACTTATATCACAAGGTGGGTGGTGCATTTACGTCATAGATGTCTATGGGCTCCAGTAACCCATCTAAGCAATAAAAAAAAAACCCCGGATCTTCAATGGGTCATCGGTGCACCTTATGGGAGTCCTACCCGCAACTTCCGATACGTGGTCGCCTCTCGAAAAGTTTTTGGGAATCTGGATGCAGGCAATACAGGATCGATCGTTGTGGCGAGGCTTGGGGGATGCCTATCTACAGCAGCGGACATCTGTGGGCTTAAGGATAGGTTGGGTTAGATAGGATAACGTCTTTGGAGACGCCTTGGGAGGGGTTTAAATCCAGCAGTGGCTTTCCTTAGTTTGTCAGTGGTTCTATATTATATATAACAGACGTCTAAAATGGACTCCAACAATTTATAAAAACAAAAAAACACCGATTCTTCATCTTTAATAAACAAAGTTTCCTTATTTTATATAAGTTTTATCAAATACAAAATAAAATATATTCAAGCATCACGACAACTGCAGATACGTGACAAAACGTTACAGTCTCAAAGCATACGAGTTTTAGTCATTCAGCGGAAAATGTCAATATGAAACAACTTTCAAAAACTAACTCTATTCCAACTTGCTTGAGTATGATATCGAATGTTTAAGAAGCGGAACATTTATTAAACCGATGAAGTGTACAATAGAAATTCGTTCTTATGCCTTTGTCATAAGGTTATTCGCTTGGAAATCGATAAGGGGGCCCTTGAACTGACCCTTTGCGATATGAAACACTGTAGTGTGCAGATTTATTTGTATTTTCCAAGTGTATAGTTACTTTTTGAAGTGAAACTTCTTTATCGGCGTTGGAAAAAAATTTACCGTCACATTTTTCGGTTACGCGTCACATTTTTCCGTTACGCGCCATCTTTTTCTTGCCCCTACCACGGTTGGTTCAGACGAAGAGTACTTTCACTTTCTCCAACGGAGTAGGGATAGCATTAATGTTTCACTTCTTACGTGTGTACACTAGTACACGCACACATTTTTTTAATGTTCAGCGCTGGCGATAAATATATCGTTTGTAAAATCAATTCTTTATATGATTTATCTAAAATATTGCAGTATTGTTTTAACATAAAAATTGAGTTCTTTAGTAAAATTCAGATTTTTTAAAACTTGAAACATAATGCTTTTTATATGAAATATGCCCACCACCATCTTACCTATTATTGCTGCAAAGCATTTGTAGATTCCTGAGAACTAGTCTGAAGTATTGCTGTTCGTGAGGCGTCTTGTGAGCCCACACGGGTAGGTACCATTACTCCGCCTGCTCCTGCCGGGCAGCACTAATGGCTTGAAGGGTATGGCAGCCGCTGTAGTATATAACTGATTCTTAGATCTTGCGACTTAAGGTGAGTACGGTTTTTGCGTTGTTAACGTCAATGAACTCTGGTAAACACTTAACGTAAAATTATAGTTTGGGTTAGAATCCGATACCATATCTCAAGACCGACAAACACAAAGTGGAGTGTGAGCACTAACATGACCATCTCGATCAGGGGTTCCCAAAGTTATTTTGCCTACTGTCCACTTTGAGAATAAATTATTTTTAACATCCCCATTTTCTTATCTACTCAAAAATAATTATAGCGAGAGCTCAGTTGGTGTTTAAGTGGCCTGCAGCGCCCTTAGGCCCCCTTTGGGCCTACAGCGCCAACAAGGGGGGCGTTGTCGCCAATTTGGGAAAGGCTGATCTAGACCAATGTAACAGGCAAAGAGCTAGGCAGAATGGACCAACAACATGACAGCTCCTTCCATGAAGTTCCTGCCAATTGTTATTATGATAGAAGTACGGGTGTCGTAGAAGAAGTTTGGTACGATTATTAAATGAGGATACCAATACTCAGTTTAGAGCTTAGATAATTCGTAAATTAATAAAACAATAAAATTAATGAATCCATAAAACGAAACAATAAGTAGGTAGTAAATACGTGTAAAATTTCAATTAGAACCGGAACAAAAGTGATGAGTAGACGCAAATTTTCAGTCCAGTAAAGCACTACGTGTGACTCAAGCCTTGTTTTCATTTTATCAAACAATACATTCAAAACATTAAACGTCACGTTGATTGCGGGAAGCGATAATAATCAGTCGATTCGGCATTACGTGATCGTTGAAATAAGTTAATTTCGCTACTCAAACGAGAACTCTAGAAGCTGGCCTTCCAAGGTCGATCGGCATAGAATATTTCGTTTAGAAGGAATGAACTTAAGTTCTTAATGCGGCTAACAATAATATATATCTATATATACAAAAATGAATTGCTGTTCGTTAGTCTCGCTAAAACTCGAGAACGGCTGGATCGATTTGGCTCTTGAATTATTTGTGGAAGTCTAAAGAAAGTTTTAAGGTAAGATAGCTATGAAAATGCTCGAAATGAAATAAAAATAACAATTTTGTTTTCCCTTTGATGTGTCCCCCGTCGGACGGATTCCTTTTGTTTGTTTTAAGTTTATTTTATACAAAAGTTTAGGTCTTTTATTTATCGATTGAGGCACTACGAAGTCTGCCGGGTCAACTAGTATCTAATAAGAATAGCCTTTGCAACGATCTCCAAAGATTTCCTGTAAGTTTTCGCAACGTATGCTTAAAACGCCTATCCGTAATGTTGTTTTGCTGTTGACAGATATGTTTTCCTATATCTTCTACAGTGGTGGGCTATATCCGTTCGACAGTATATTTAATAGATTTGTTCCAGATATTGAAGAAAATAATGCAAAAAATAATCTTAAAAAATTTAAGGACAATTTGAGTTATGAGGTTGTCTTCCAAGAGACAGTCAGTTGACTTTAACTCATCTATATCCAACTAGTCTATAACCGTAAAGGCAGCGATGCGCTTACGCACCCCCCAGCCCCTCACCTCTTGTATAAAACCTTCCACACCTGCGCTGGCCTCAGTTCTAATTGCATACTCGAGTTTGAAACACGTATATCCAAGAAAATGTTCTCACCGCGTCTCTTTGCGGTTTTCATCGCTTTCGCCGGTTTCGCAACGGTAACGGCTTTGCCTGCCCGGGACAAAGAAGTTATCGCGCAGCCCGTCTCCATTACAGATGACCAGTTCACGTTCCCATGGCTGAACCTTTCGCCATTCAGTCTGTTTGCTCCTTTGTGGAAGCTGATCCCCACTTTTGTGGACATCGGGCCAAGAATCTACGCTGACGATGACAAGTTCAAGGTCGTTGTCAACGTTAAGGACTACAAGAAAGACAACCTTAAAGTTAAAGTAAAGGGAGACTTTATCTTCGTCCAAGGATCGCAAGAAGCTAAAGAAGACGACCATGACGTGTTCGCCAGCCAGTTCTTCCACACCTATAGCCTACCTGTGAACTCGAGTGCTGCTGATGTTACGGCTGAGCTGACTTCCGATGGATACCTCGTCGTGACGGCGCCGATCAGCGAAAATGTTGATAAAACGAAAAATACAGAGCGCGTTGTACCTATTGTCGAGACTGGCGCTCCGTACAAGAAGGACGAGCCTGTAGAAAAGACGACAGTAGAAACCTTGGACGTTTCTACGACTCAGGAGCCGAAGACATCAGCTCCAGCGGTAGTGACTGCAGCACCGGAACCCGAGGAGAAGAAAGAACCGACCACGCCCTCCGAACTCGATGAAGCGACAGAAAAAGACAACGTGATCCCACACGGAAACGAAGTTTCTGCTTAAGTGATAATTTAGTATACGCATTTAATGATATCAGTATTTAATAAAATATTTTTTTGTATGTAAATTCAGTGTTTTGTTTTAGCTTACCGGTATGCGTTTAGTATTATTTTTTTCTTAATGGAGAGCGCGTGGCTTGAATACAAATGCAGGAACATTGCGACTCCGTAAACAATGGAGTTATTCCCTGCCCCGTTTTGGTTGTAATATGAAGACAATGCTTTCTGCTTCATAACGACCATTGTCATTAGTTTTATGCTACATTGTTACGAAATTAAATTAATTTAGCATAATACTGCTACTTGTTAGATTTAATATAGGAACAGAACATTCTAGCGCGCCGTGCAGTCTGTTTGACTTCCGAATGTTCAAGATTCACTATATTATTTCTCTGGTCTGATGATTCATAATATATGATTCACATTTTGTTAGCATAGCCAATTGGGAGTTTTGTTTGAATTTACAAACACAACAATGAGCTACAGTTCACTGCGCATTCGTGCAGTTTCTAGAAACTTTTTAACTGTCTAATTATTTTCCATTATTCCAATTGTTGGGTGATATTTATCGTGTGCCTTATTGGAAATTTACATTTGCGCTGAATTGAAGAACACTCTGTTTGTAGAAATGATTAAACAAACAAATTATATTCTTAAAATTAATTTTAGTCGAG
This sequence comes from Bombyx mori, assembly GCF_030269925.1. Classification (NCBI taxonomy): domain Eukaryota; kingdom Metazoa; phylum Arthropoda; class Insecta; order Lepidoptera; family Bombycidae; genus Bombyx; species Bombyx mori. The sequence continues at coordinate 17,114,333 of NC_085111.1, forward strand.
GATTTTATAAAGCGAACAGTTACAATTTTTTTTTATTTCCCCTTTTGTTTTTTGATAAGTTTGTGTTCCAGCAACTTCGCACACATTCTAGAAGTGTATTCTAGAATCCTCGATTTTAGAATAAACAAACTTAATATTAAATGTTTTCTGAAACCACATTTTGTTTGGAACAAATTTTATTATGACTAAGACTAAGTTATGAGTGTGTCATGAAGCTAGAAGTAACTAGGAGTCATTCTTAGGTGCATAGTAGATGAATTGTTCTTTGTATGCATAATGTGCAGGGCAAGAGAATAATCAAATTATATACTTAAGCTGCCCACTGCCCACTATCAATTCAGCTTTGGAATTTGTTGAGGTCCATTGACCAATTAATTAATGTACCTCCTTATGTGGTCCCGAAGGGGTACTCCAAGCACAGCAAGGATATTCCAAGCTTGTCCGTTAAGCGAATTAGAACGCTTCAATACTATTCAATCATAGAGCGGATAACGAAGTTATAAAATATAAATTTTTAAGAGATGTATCATAAGTTTGAAGACAACTTGATCTAATTTTTATTATCCTAAGAATCCAGTTAGCTTACATCATTGACATTTACGTGTTAAGGTATCACTTAATTATGATAATTAGATTTGCACAGAATCGGTTTTTTTGTTTGTCGTGTCAAACTTGTTATGTAATACAAAACATTGGAATTACGCTTTAGATTGAGTAGCCTGGCGCTTGGTTCTTGAAACTATGACTCGGGTAGATTTTTTGGGATGCACGGATTACTGATGGCCTACAGGCGTTTCCATTGTTACCAGGACTGGTTGGCAAGCTCGAGGGCTCGGCTGGGAGGTATCTGTAGTTTAAGTTGATAATGAAGTTGGATAAACGATGGAATTTTTAGTGACAGAACGTATTCTGACTGGGAGTTGGAAGTTACTGGGAGAAACTGATTGGGAGTTACCGCCATCTAGCCTTTGCAGTCTCTAGAGCGCTCGGTTCAATGAAAAAGGCTCGTAGATCTTAGCAACTTCTTCGGTGAAGCTAGAATAGCCCCTTAAGGCTATCGGTGATGGTAGGTAGGAAAAGCCTTAACAATGCAATCGAAAAGTGACTAGAAAAACGATATAGAAGTCGCAATTATGTTGGATTAGTTTTTACCCTAACACGTCTTTCTAAAGGCGTAGTCTCCTAACATCAATTGGAAGAGGCCTCTTGTTCTTTGGAGGCGCCGGAGTCCAACATAGGCCGGTCTCGACCCCCGTTGGCCGGGTATCCATAAAGTGTGATTCCCCATCGATACCAAAAAATAGGTTCCCACTCTTAAACTGGCATGTACAACCAGCTCTTGTAGTATTTTTTTTATTACCCTTGTAGGCAGACGAGCACACGGCCCACCTGGTGGTGAGAGGTTACCGTCGCCCATGGACTTCAGCAATGCCAGGGGCAGAGCCAAGCCGCTGCCTACCGCTTAATCCTCTCCACAGGCTTCGTTTGAAGAAGGACATGTCATAGCGCTCGGGAAACACCGTGGAAGGGAGCTCATTCCATAGCCGGATGGTACGTGGCAAAAAAGACCTTTGGAAACGCACTGTGGAGTAGTAGTACTAGTAGTGTCAGTAAGAATATCCCTTTTCGAATAACAAAAAGGTACTTAATCAAAATTTTCCTTTAATTCAAATCTTAATGATTAATTAATGTGACCAGTCATCTGGTAAACGACGTTTTATTTATTTAATCATCTTCAAGGTCGTAAATACAAAAAATAAAAAAAACTTGTTTTCCTCGACGTGATTAGATTACGGAGCACAAGGAATTTGAATTCTATGACTATATCAGGTTTTTATAAAACCAAGTGTGATTGATTTGACAATATTTTTGTTTGGAAGCTTATCAAAATTCACAGTGCGCAGGGGCATATGGTAAAATTATCCTTATAAGTCGGCGATGAATGTCAAGGTTGCGTAGGGCATGTGATGTGTGCTTCTGATATTTACAAATCTTCTGTTGAGAAAAGCGCGCCTTGTAAAATTTAACAAGTAAGTAAGAAATTTATTTCGCGCTTATAAAAAATGACCTAGAGTCTTTATATACTCGATCCTGAGGACCGAATGGTAAACAGTCGACGTTACCCAATCACGTCATTACAGATCCTCCCGATCCATTAACGGTGCTTTTAAGTACATGTCACCGGTCACCGTCCTCGCCGAACCCGAAGGGCTCGACGAGTGAATTAACCCATAGACACTGCCCACTGAGTTTCTCGCCGGATCTTCTCAGTGGGTCATGTTTCCAATCCGGTGATAAGTTTTGCCAAAAACTGCTCTTGCTAGGGCGAGTGTTAGCAACACTCCCGGTTTGAGCCCTGTGAGCTCACCTACACGTCACGAAGAAGATCAAAAAGCCTCACAAGGCCATCAGCATAGGTAGGGAAAAAATATTGCAGACATTTATAACGACTATTTAAAACACAAAACAGTATAGTTACATTAAGTCAAACTCAAACAAAACAAAAAAACAAACAAATGAAAAACAACAGTAACATGTAATGGTTGCTCTCACAGCTGTGAAGAAAATGGTGTCCGCTCTGTAATAGCTATTGGTTTCCAATGAGATGAACGAGTTCACGGTAACGGTATCGTTCCCAGACATAAAAGATAAGTTTTCTGAGTAACCAAACCGCAACTTACGACCTTTTTATAGTGTTGATTTGTATTACTCCTAGGCATAAACAATACACACATTTATTTATTTTTTGAATATACAATAATGAGAACAAAGATAGGTTGAGAGGAAATTTACTTAAGGTAGAGTAGGGTACTGACTTTTGAATAGTATATCATTACTAAGCGAATGGAGAGACACACTGCATATTTTTTTTTTATTATTGCCTTTTTAGGCAGACGAGCATACGGCCCACCTGATGGTAAGTGGTCACCATCGCTCATGGACGTCAGCAATGCCAGGGGCAGAGCCAAGCCGCTGCCTGCTCTTCTTTTACAATCGTACCATCGACGTACCGATCATTTCTATTAAATTATACTGCAGCGTTCGTTCACAGTACATTGAGAGCACAGAAAGCCATCACTTACCCTCAAGTGGCCTTGCGGTCTCGACTGGCATGAATGATAGTAAAAAGTAATATTTTTCTATCGTGAATTTTATGCTAGATATTTTATACATGTCTCATTCACTTGGGTGACTTTTTTTTTCCTACCTAAGCTGACAACCTTGAGAAGCTATTTCAGCATAGCCTTGACTAGTAGGTGAGCTCACGGGGCTCAAACCGGAGTGCTGCTAACACTGACCCTAGCAAGAGCAGTGCTTTGCAGAATCTACCCTCGGATTGGAAACGCGACCCACTGAGAAGATCCGGCGAGAAACTCAGTGGGCTGTGTCTGTGGGCTAATTCGCTCGTCGAGCCCTTCGTCGCAAGCGACAGTTTCGACGAGGACAGTGACCGGTGCTTGTGGTACTTATGTTATGTTATTTGGCAAACTTATGTAATGCCTAATTATGATAATCACAGTACATTGAGAGCACAGAAAGCCATCACTTACCATCAAGTGGCCTTGCGGTCTCGACTGGCATGAATGATAGTAAAAAGTTATATTTTTCTATCGTGAATTTTATCATAGATATTTTATACATGTCTCTCTTATAAATGTCTGCAATATATGTATGAAAGCAGAAAGTACTAGTAGACCGCGTGGATAGTTGCCCTTGCGATGGACCGATCAGATCAAGTCGGCAGTTGGCGGCTGTTTGCATGAGTGTACCAGGCTCACCACAAACCGGGAGGAGTGGCGACTGCTCGTGAGGCGCATAACATCTGCCCACAGCAATGATGCTCAATGACGACCACGACCGCTCTGACAAGAGTGTTGCGATAAAAGGAAAGGAATATATGTTGAAGCACTTTTATGTTGTCCAGTAGTATGGTCTATGGGATCCCTCAGAAGTAAATGTCATCGGTCTACATCTGCTGCGGATTAACCGGAAAGATGGCGCCGGCATTCTCATCGTGATGTCCACGGGCTCGAGTAGCCACTCAGTACCAAACGGGTCGTGAGCTAGTCCAATTAACAAAGCAAAATATTGCTTAATATTACAATTCCGTCCGTGAGTAGTTGGAGTGGGACTTTAGATTTTTTTATTTTATTGCCTTTTTAGGCAGACCAGCATACGGCCCACCTGATGGTAAGTGGTCACCGTCGCTCATGGACGTCAGCAATGCCAGGGGCAGAGCCAAGCCGCTGCCTACCAGAGATAAGGTAAAAAAATATATTGTGAATAACTAGTGTGAACATTAAGATTACTCATTCAAAACCTTGGAATCTAACCTAATACAAGTGTTTGTTTCTTAGCCGCGGATATATTTATTATATCCGTGCGGAAGTCATAAAGTTTAAAGCTAAAAAAAAATACTCCATTAATAGGCCTGGTGATTTTATATTTGTTTGTTTGTGTTTTATACCTTTCTGCGCACGTCACTTGATTACAAGCGACTATTATCCAAAAGAAAGAAGCAATGTCGAACGCAATTTACTAAGTATCTATAGTTGGACACGCGGAATACGGTTGCTCGCTTCTTCACTACTGTGTGCGTACACTTTATCATTTTGTTTGTTGTAGCTTTCTTCACTTTCAATACTTATGACCTGACTAGGTATATATAGATTATAATGAGTTTAAATGTATTGAATTTTGAATTAGATTTTATTGTAACCTTCATACAACCTTAAATTAAAATAATATTTGACCTAACACTGCGTAAGTCATATACTTGTTTGACCAAACAAAGTGAAATACACAATAATGGCTGATGACTTCAAAGCGTTGCGTATTTACACAAATATTCACCTAGCAATCTATGCGAGCAGTGTGTGTGCCAATGAGTCGGATAAACATTTTGAGAGGCGACGGGTCATTGCACTTTTATCTATAAGTATTTGTAAGACTTCGCTTAACGTCGTGACTGGAGAGCTCTGTGAATTACTCTTTACACAGATCTCAGCTCTCCTTTGTTAACGTAAAGTATCGAAAAAGCACTCGAAAGATACTGAGTAAAAGCTGTTCTGTTGACAAAGTTTTAAAGTTTTGTGGCACATTTAATGTATTTTTGAAACTGAAGTTGTGTGGTATTCTATTTTGAGTAGAAAGAGAGATAATATAAATACATTTGAAACATGATTGATTGTTTCTCAAAAAAAAAATTTATTCATTGCGTACACGGGTGAATTTCGGTGTTCATTACCAAGTGAATACCGCTACCCATCTCGACACATGAGTTCTAAGTTGCATAGATTCGGGTAAATTAACCCATAGACTCAGCCCACTGAGTTTCTCGTCGGATCTTCTCAATGGGTCGCGTTTCCGGTCCGGTGAAAGATTCTGCGAAGCACTGCTCTGGCTAGGGCTAGTTTTTTTTTTTATTGCCCTTGTAGGCAGACAAGCATACGGCACACCTGATGGTGAGTGGTTACCGTCGCCCATGGACTCTAGCAATGGCAGGAGCAGAGCTAGCTGCCCCTGGCATTGCTGCAACAACGTGCTAGCAACGTCCTCTATTCGCTCGGTGGATCTAATATGACCCCTCGAGGTCATTAGAGTAGGTAGGAAAAAAAATACCATAGAAATAGGCAGGGGCTTGGAAGACATAGGTTGGTAGGTCAAAGACTTATTTATTATATTTCTATAAGCACAGATTTTGCCAAGGCTATACTATAGACAAATATTAATAAAGACAAACAATATTAACCTATTCTCAATTTAACCACAGACTTTAAGCAATAACAAAAGTTTGACAATAAACATAGAGTATAAAATGTATGTGTGTGTGTGTGTCAATTACAATTTGTAATGTTTTTTTAATAGAGTTAATGTATTATTAATGCATAATTTAATAATAAAAAATTAGTATTCTAAACTCCTTCTCTATATACTCTATAAGTGTGGAAAATTTCATATTCTTCCATCCTCGCAATTTTCGTAAAAAGGGGTACAAAGTTTTTGCTTCACGTATTAATATATAGATGTTTCATGTGGAAACTTATTTTTAAAGCAACATTAACGTAACTTTCTAACTAATCTAGAGCTATCTCTACGTTTCCTTGAAATTTGTACATAAATAAATGAATAATTTCCTCATCTTGCATGTATTTTGTGAACACTTCTTAGTTAGTTGTTAACTTAGAAAAACTGCTCGCTGGATTAGAACGTAACTTAAGAGGCATCAGTCCAAAAACTATCAAGCGTCTTATGAACTGAGCCACGGATACTTCTTTTAGTCAAGATTTCCTATGAATTCAAGTAGCCACGATGATCTTTTTCGATTCAGGCCGTTATCTTAATGCAGCAGCTTCTTCGAAGGAAAATCTCAAGGTTCATCAATAATACGACATAAATTATGGTAATAATAAGGTAATATGGTAATAATTTGAAGTCGTCGTGGCCTAACGGATAAGATGTCCAGTGCATTCGTGTTGAGCGATGCACCGGTGTTCGAATCTCAGGCGGTTACCAATTTTTCTAATGAAATACGTACTCAACAAATGTTCACGATTGACTTCCGCGGTGAAGGAATAACATCGTGTAATAAAAATCAAACCCGCAAAATTATAATTTGCGTAATTACTGGTGGTAGGGCCTCTTGTGAGTCTGCACGGGTAGGTACCATCACCCTGCCTATTTCTGCCGTGAAGCAGTAATGCGTTTCGGTTTGAAGGGTGGGGCAGCCGTTGTAACTATACTTGAGACCTTAGAACCTATATCTCAGGGTGGGTGGTGCATTTACAGTGTAGATGTCTATGGGCTCTAGTAACCACTTAACACCAGGTGGGCTGTGAGCTCGTCCACCTATCTAAGCAATATAAAATAATAATAATAAATAAAATAAAATAATAACTCAAGTCCGCGGTGTGTGTGGCGTAAATGCTCGCTGAAGCATTGCGTTGTTTCACCGCATGTTGCATTACCGGGTCGCACTATTGTAAGCGCAATTGTCTGAGTACATGTGTAACAACTCTCCGTATGTAATTGCAGCATGATACATTGAATACGTAAGAAGTCATGTTCATCGAAATTCGGAAGTGTGTGTGTGTGTACAAGTCACACACGGCAGAAGTGAAACTTATAAAAAAATAAAAATACTCGCAATGGTCAACTACTCCGCAGTGCAATGGAGCAGCCTCATGAACCGCCTGCATGATCACGGTATCCCTACGCCAGGTAAGTATGACTTAGCAAGAGAAATACGAGAACGTCTATCAACTGTGTAACTCGTCACCGCGTTTTAGGAATTGTTGAATTTACGTGCAGCAACATCTGTTGATAACAAACTAAATAGAAATAATTGTAAATCATCTTTTATTGTATGAGTTAGCGCCCTCTGTGAATTGATATTTTAACTTAACATACAATGTGTTGTATCTCATTCTCTCGCCGGTGGAATCCTATCAATTTATGTGTTTGTGTCTTTATGGACTTAGTTTTTCGTTTCGTTTCATTTCGTTTAATCGAGTTTGAAATCACAACGATTCTAAAGAAGTTTAACTTCAAAAATGTTCTGTAGTTTGATTACTTTGATTGATTTGAGTACCACATACCTTCGTATGGTACTGGAGTTCTCTGGATGCATTGCTCGTAAAGAGGGTAACAATCTCGAACAGTTGATGGTGACAGGCAGGTAAGGCAGGATGGACGCAGAACATAATGTTCCACGATGCCTGCCCGTCACGGAACCAGCAGCAGATGCAGGGAAATCGTAGGATTTTAATTACGGGTATTGTTGGAGAGAGTCTCTTACATTACATTACAATATTACATTACATTTCATTTGTTTCTTCAATTTCATTGTCATTTTACAAACTTATTATATAGAAGAAAAAAAACACGTGTGGCACTCGAGGACTGCCGCGGTAAACCTATTGCATAGCATTTTTTATCAACTTATGCAATTATAATTAGACAGTAAGAATTTAATATTAAAACAATAATAACATAAGATCACACTATATTTATAAACATTAACATTACATTAACTGTCACGCCGCGCGCTTATTCACAAACACTACACAAGCGCAACGTGTGAATGTGTTGAACGCGAGCTTAGTAGGCGAAGTGGGATGTTAGGTTTTATTTTCGTTACGGAATTTCTTGATTCGGTCGCCGCGCTCAAAGCCCGCGATAAAAGCTATGCAATAGCTTAAAAAATTAGCAGTCCTCAGAGGAGCCGGAAAAATGAACTCAGAAAGCTTGAACGTGTAGATTGCCGTTCTAGATATATTGGAAAAATACTAAGTCAGTTAACAGTGGTATGTGAAAGTGTTGGAATGTATTCTACAAACACAAGATCGCAGTGCGACTCTGTAGCAAAACTATAGGAATCCCAAAATAGTAGAACAGATCCGTGTTGCTACATGCTAAATTGTGAGCTGATCCTCAGTTAATTTGCGTGGTTCTATTTGGTTGGCTACTCCTTCTTCTTCTTCTTCCGAGCCATCCCGTTCTTATTCCTTTTGTTTTTACCTTCGCACCGCCCGCCGCCGCAGTAGAAGTTCATCCATACTACCTGGAGCCACTGCGTTCATCCACAGTGCGTTTCCAGAGATCCTTTTTGCTACGTACCGTCCGGCTTTGGAATGAGCTCCTCTCCACGATGTTTCCCGAGCGCTATAATTTTTTTTTTTTTATTGCTTAGGTGTTGAGATTATGAGTTGTGATTCCTCAAACGGGGCTTGTGTAGAGTACATAATGGTAGGCAGCGGCTTGGCTCTGCCTCTGGCATTGCTGAAGTCCATGGGTGACGGTAACCACTCACCATCAGGTGACCCGTAGGGTTACGTAGGGTGCCTACAAGGGCAATGAAAAAAAAGCACTTTCTTAATCTCTTGCCAGGGTCCGCTTCCCTACTTAAACTCCTCCACTTTGCCCAGTTTTCGGCATCTTTTTTGGTTGTTCACTTCACGATTAAAATATCGCAATATTTTTCCCTCGTAGTACTCACTAACAGTCATAGTTGGCAGTGTATTAATATTAACATTATTATTATACATAATATTAATATTAACAAGCCACAGAATAAGAACTTATTATATTTTGACGGTACTTTACGCCTTTGCCAGCGTAAACAAATAAAATTCTCACGCCCAATTACATACTATGTCTAATAAGTTGTTATAATATCATTAATCTACTAACTAATGTGCTTTGCGTCTATATCAGTAGTTTATCTGTTTTCTAATATTGATGTTCGGCGTTAACGACCAAAGCAAGTTACGTCAAATGGACTAAACCAAGTTACGTCGAAATTGGTGCAAAATATCCATCGACGGGCACACAAGCCACAAATACACCTGGCAGTGACTAAGATTACACTATTATCGAAGAATTTCTATTTCAATGCTTAATACTGATTTTAGCTCTGAAATGTCAGCTTAAAATCAGACTACCATATATCTTCCGGTGGGTATCCTAAAAGGTTTAGCAGATATTGACGCAATATCTCTGACCATAAACAAAAAGTATTTAAATGATATACACATATGTACACAAAAACATAATTTAATTAATCATGATATTTTACTTATGACTAGGTGTACCAAAGTTCAACGCATCTAGTTCTAAGGACCTTCAAACTTAAGTGATACAAAATATAACAGGTAAATAATAAAATCGATAAGCAAATGGGAATCAATATTGATACAATTTTGAGTTGATATTAAGTAAATATAAAATACGTTCAGAAAACGTGACTTATTATTTGTTGTTGCGATACTTTTCGCTTCTTGAATGTTTTCTGAACAGAAGTACCTAAAGATATGTAGCTATGTGTAGCCTTTCTAATACACCATCGCGACAAATAGCAACATTATGATGAAACGCCTAAACAACAAAGAATATGTGGACACCTGGGACACCAGGAGAAACCTGGTACCGAAATCCTCGAGTTGAGAGGTCACTCAGTAAATAGGTATTGTGGGAATGGATATTGGCTAAATACCTCTTGGCACACACTAGCTTGCTGGAAAGAAGCTGCGGGCACCGTCGGTATTTGCTAAATCAACCAAACGGAGCTTTGTAGCTTATTTGGGAATCTCCTGATTTGTTTTTCTGTGACATTAATAAGTCGTATGAATCTTCTGTAAAAATATTTATGAATTTGGATATCATCGGCGTGAGTAACCATCAGATGTGTGAGCGGTCTTTTAAACAATTACACATCTATTTCTTACCCAGATCTATTTGGTTCGGTTACAACAATGAGATGAGGTTGGAGTCTCGATTGTAATGAATAATGTATTAACGGCTGTTTCGCCCATCAAACTGGGACGAATAAGTGGTTTGCGACTAAATTGGGCGTACTCTGGGTGGATACATCATGGATACCAGATTAAAGATCTATACAATCCAAAAACAGATTCAGCATATTATCGATTTGGGACCAATAGGAAAGTTATCTTAAAAGCTACCGTCGAGAGCATGGAAATATTTGGTTAGACATATGACATTATCGAAAACCCCTCAAAGCAATATACACGAGAATATTTTATTAGCAGCGAAAGAAAAAAAAACACATTGTCTCCGCAAAGGTCTTGATTCCTGAATATTGCAAACGCTTTACATTGAATTCGAACTGTATCGAATGTTCAACTTTCTCTACAAACGAAAATGAACTTTACCGTTACGGGTTCTAAGACTAGAATTCCTACAGCATCTTCAGTCTTATTGGGTGTCCCGACATGTATTTTTTATGCTGAAATTCGACCAAACTACCGCGCTACCCGTAAGTTTAGTCCAAAAGGAATACTGTTTAGTGTAAATAGAAAAGTAGGATGTGAAGATTGTTTTTGTCCAACTTAGAAATAGTTCCTTTCGTCTTATTTTATTGGTATGAAAAAGGAGTTACATTAGCCTGCGTGGTTAGGTAACGCCGTCCTGCCGATTTTTGTTGCTAAGCTGTCTGTTATTCCGCTTTGATAGGTGTAAAAGTCGTCATTTTAATTTAAGCATGGATCTTAAGCGCGAGGAGGAGTAATCACGTAATATCCCAAAAGGACAGTGGGCTTGCTACTGCTAGATAATTTTGCACATATAGGAAATGCCGATAAGCGTAGTTGGGAAATATTGCCACTAAAACTACAATTGAATGTTAGTGTAAGCAAGTCTCAGCTCACGAGCTAGATGCAGCAGAGTCAGAGTTTAGTTTGGACTTGGAACATGAGCTAAACTTCAGTTCAAGTTACGACTATCCCTAGCAGTTCGCCCTGCTCCACGGAACAAAGTGTTTAATGGTGTACCGAGGTCGATAAAGGTTAGTATTAATTGAAAAATTAAATCCAGAGATGTCACGATGCGGAGCGTTCGAAAAGGACCCGATTTTTTAACACATTACGAATCTACTAAGTAGTAGTATAAGTAGTAGTATCATATAATAGTACCACCCATTTTCCGTTAGTGTCGTAAAGGCAACTAAATGTTTCACAGAATCTACAGAAAGAGGAGAATGGGCAGTAACAGCCCCAGAGTATTATACCCGTCTACTTGATTACTAATTATTAACCGAAAATTACAGTTAGCAGTGCGTATTGTGAGCTCACACGTCTGGGTAATAATTATCCATCCCATTATTAGTATGAAGTGTGGGAGAAACCACGATATAATACGATTGAAATTTGATCCTTTGTCAAGATATGTTAGTTGTTTACTGCATAGGCGAGTGAATGGGCTCGCACCTCTTCGGTGTTCATTACAACGTGAATGGCACTACCCGTTTTGAGGCATGAGGCCTAAGTCTCAAGTGTAAAAGTATAACGGCTATCACGTTGCTGCTTTACTGTAAAAATAGGCAGGGTCTTAGTACCGTCTCATGCCGACTCATGCACTTAACCTACTACCAAAAAATGGATGACAACATTCCGGTTGTGATGCCATTGGATCTGATAGCTGTTTACCAAAACAAAGAAATCAACGTACATACTTGGCTGTTTAAAATTTTATCGTGTTTATTTTGAAATTTATCGACACCCTTTCCCCTCACCAACGTGAGTTCCACGAAAACCTCAGTCAGACCGTTAAGCTAACCGTGTGTCTACAACTAGGTCGGAATGTGTACCGTTTCCACGGAACTAATTGATTTTTCTACACTGATTGACACGATCTAGCATTATGTTTATTGATAACTCATAGAAGTAGCTCAGGGTATCTGGTTTCGTCAGGAATCATTAAGGTGCTGCACCATTTAACACCATAAGTGACGGTTCTATTCTGATCGATTTTTATTAGCTGCGATTGACAGCAGCTAAGTGAAAAGACGGTGAATTACTTAAGAAACTACAATTTTCTTGTTTTTTAAGTAGCATGGAAAGATAGTAGTGAATCGACGCCAGCAATTTATACTACGCTAACTCATCAAAGTGTACTATACAGTAGAGGCTTATAAAGGGAAAAATGTGATAACTTTTATATTAATTAAGATACTTATTTGATACTTATTTAATAGTCGATTTTGAAGTCTTCGTGATCTAAAGGATAAGACGTCCGGTTCATTAATATCTAACGGTGTTCGACGGATTAAAACTGATTTTTTTTTTCTTAACAAATGATCACGAGTTCGCGATGGGCTTTCACGGTGAAGGAATACGTCGTGTAATAAAAATCAAGCCCGCAAAATTATAATTTGCGTAATTACTGGCGGTAGGATGTCTTGTAAGTTCGCACAGTTAAGTACCACCATCCTGCCTATTTATGTCGTGAATTAGTAATGCGTTTCGGTTTGAAGGGTGGGGCAGCCGTTGTAACTATACTTGAGACCTTAGAACTTCTATTTCAATGTAGGTGGCGGCATTTACGCTGTAGATGTCTATGGGCTCCGGTAACTACTAAACATTATGTGGGCCGTGAGCTCGTCCACCCACCTAAGCCATAAAAAAACCCTTGCCCCTGCTCATGCTAAGCAGCTTTCTCAAAAACTATTTCAATTGTTGCTTGTAGATTGTGCATAAACGGTTTCATCATCTCCCATCACTAATTTAATAATGAAACACGTCATTTGTAAATTTTCGTCTCAAATACCAGAGTTCAAGTATTTTGTTCCTGATTGAATCATTACGACGTCCTTGTTGAGAATTAGCATGAAAATTGGATCATTGATGAATGGAAACCGGTTTTATGGTGCACATTTGTTGATGAGCGTTAGCGGGTAGCGGTTGGCTTTATTATGGATTGTCACACTTTGTCAAATATGCCTAGAGTATATCTGCCCAAACCTACTGTCCAACTTAATAGATGATGTTAAAATTTCCAATTCACTAATATGATAGCTTTATAGCCGAAAAGGGTTTTGAGGGCGCGTGAAAACATCGCCTATGCCACTATTAAATAGAAAATGATTATGAGACTTCAGCTCCTATTTCACGGAAAAGCTATTTTAAATCTAGGCTCCAACAATTATAATCAGCGTACCTATACGTGTAAGTCAAATCGGTGTGGATGGGAAATTACGGTCTATAGAGCAATAGTACTGAACCGATTTTAATTCAGTGTCCAGAAAGTTAAACTGATTTTGAAATTTGTAGTTATTTTTATTATGTGTACTTATTTACAATTACGTGATTTTATTTCGTAAAGTATATAAAATTTCGGAGATCAGCCTTGGGTTTTACGCTGATTTTGCTGGGTGGTAAAAGTAGACTCCGTAAGACCTGCCTGATTAAAAAACTTTTTGACTTTGATCAACTATTTCGGATTCTATTTTTCTATAATCTTAGCCTTATATTTCCATTAGGTAATATAAATTAATTCAAGTTTAAGTGTATTTTAGTTTTGATTCTCCTAAAAATGTCAACAGTCTTCGTTTTGTGTGCGGTCATGTATACGACGACATTCTGAGAATTTATTAATAACAATGCTGTCTGTGATGAAATGATATTTTAAAATCTCTCGACCGTGACAGAGTGACCGACTCAGGTCACAGAGCCCGTCACTATTGAACGTCAATACAGCTGCCCCAGTTAATTGAAATCTTTGTCGATTTGCTATGATAACTGTTCCTCTCATTCAGTGGAATTCATTCGTTCATTCATTCCACTTAATTCGGTCATGTGCTCCATAGCCGGAACACATGACCGAATGAAATAATACGCTTGGTAGTGCCTATATGTGCGTGATTGAAATGCTCCTATTGTTACTCGTTTTCTTAATTCGAATATCGGTATAATCGCATAGCTTGATACAAGTACAACTGACAACACGTTCTTTGGGCCACGATGATTTCTATCAATACCATGATGATTCATGATTCTTTGTAATGAACTATACAACTAAAGTATCATAGATCAACGGTTATACGATGCAATTTTTGAAGTCAGCGTGGCCTAAAGGATAAGACGTCCGGTGCAGTCATTGTTAGCGATGCAACGGTGTTCGAATCCCGCAGGCGGGTACCAATTTTGCTAATGAAATACGTACTTAACAAATGTTCACGATTGACTTCCACGGTGAAGGAATAACATCGTGTAATAAAAATCAAACCCGCAAAATTATATTTTACGTAATTACTGGTGGTAGGACCTCTTGTGAGTCCGCACGGCTAGGTACCACCGCCCTACCTATTTCTGCCATGAGTCCGCCCATGTAAGCAATAAAAAAAAATAAGATTTCGATTTCATCTCCGAAGGTGGCGGCGTTGATGTTACGAAATCTTTGAGCCCTTGTATCCGCTTATCAGTTAGTCCGTGAACTTGTTCGCTAATGTAGCGCAAATATACTTTAGATCCCCTTGCATTTTCCCGACGTCCGATCTCGACCCGAGATCAGGACCCGGACAGAGTAGGTGGGCTCCCGCGGTCAACGTTACAACCAGACTCGCGGTGTCACCCCCAGAACGCCCTACTGACGGATCGTTGAGGCGAATACTTTACCCCTACTCAACCTTATTTGTATCGATCAGTCGCGCCAGATTACGACTGTCCTAAAAACCCTTAGGGTATTTCTATGTTATCGACAAAACGAATTAACCAGAAACGTTCAAGTGAAAACATCAGTGTCGCACGAATATTGTAATAAATTGTCCGTAAACAACACGGATGGTTGGTCTTCAAATAAATTGTTTCTACAGACTAATTTTTTTAATTTTTTTTATTGCCCTTTTTGGCAGACGAGCATACGGCCCACCTGATGGTGAGTGGTTACCGTCGCCCATGGACTTCAGCAATGCCAGGGGCAGAGCCAAGCCGCTGCCTACCGCTTAATACTCTCCACAAGCCTCGTTTGAAGAAAGAGATGTCATAACGCTCGGGAAACACCGTGGAGGGGAGCTCATTCCATAGCCGGATGGTACGTGGCAAAAAAGATCTCTGGAAACGCACTGTGGATGACCGCAGTGGCTCCAGGTCTCTGGAAACGCACTGTGGATGACCGCAGTGGATCCAGGTAATTGATTTTACTATCCGACTCACAGGTTTGTTCCAAGTCGCGGTCGCATATTTATTTTCTCTAGATGAGAAGGCGAACTCACTACCCATCTGATGCTAAGAAACGCCCTCCGTAGACATTGTAGTTTAATTGCCTTTTTCTAATTCAAATCTGTAGACTGTGATATGAAATATGTTGTCTTTTTTTTTATTGCTTAGGTGGGTGGACGAGCTCACAGCCCACCTGGCGTTAAGTGGTAACTGGAGCCCATAGACATCCACTACGTAAATGCGCCACCCACCTTGAGATACAAGTTCTAAGGTCTCAAGTATAGTTACACAGTTGTTATGAAATCTATCCTAGTCTATCTATCTAGATCGTCGTGGGCTAAAGGATTAGACGTCCGGTGCATTCGTATCTGGCGATGCACCGGTGTTCGAATCCCGCCGGCGGGTACCATTTTTTCTAATGAAATACGTGCTTAACAAATGTTCACGATTGACTTCTACGGTGAAGGAATAACATCGTGTAATAAAAATCAAACCCGCAAAATTACAATTTGCGTAATTACTGGTGGTAGGATGTCTTGTAAGTTCGCACAGGTAAGTACCACCATCTTGCCTATTTCTGTCGTGAAGCAGTAATGCGTTTCGGTTTGAAGGGTGGGGTAGCCGTTGTAACTATACTGAGACCTTAGAACTATATCTCAAGGTGGGTGGCGCATTTAAGTTGTCTATTGGCTCCAGTGACCACTAAACACCGGTGGGCTGCGAGCTCGTCTACCCACCTAAGCAATAAAAACAAATATCTGAAATAATTCACGTCAATATCCCATTATACATTTTACGTGTTTCACTTGAAAAGTTGAAATCAACAGTTTACATTTGCCTTCATGTGCATTGTCCAGATTTATAATAAGGCCAGAAAGTGCTAGAAGAATGTATTAATTTATTTTAATTCGATTCTCGGAGCAGTTGGCGTGCTTATAAATCCTGAAACCAAACAGTACTATTGAGAATACTCAAACAATAGTTTAAGCCTTCATCGCACGGTACAAAGGATGTTATGACTTGAATTACAAAACTATTAAACAAGGAAGATGTTAGAATCAACATGCAAGTCAAACAAAAGTACGCTCCGGATATGCTGGTGGAGTAGCCATATATTTCTGCTGCTAGCCAACCATGCGTTCCTTTGAAGTGTTTTTTTTATTGCATAGAGGAGCTCACAGCGCACCTGGTGTTAAGTGGTAGCTGGAGCCTATAGACATCTACAACGTAATTGCGCCACCCACCTTGAGATATAAGTTCTAAGGTCTCAAGTATAGTTACAACGGCTGCCCCACCCTTCAAACTGGAACGCATTACTGCTTCACGGCAGAAATGGGCAGGGTGGTGGTTCCTACCCATGCGGACTCACAAGAGGTCCTACCACTACTAATTACGCAAATTATAATTTTGCGGGTTTGATTTTTATTACACGATGTTATTCTTTCACCGTGGAAGTCAATCGTGAACATTCGTTGAGAACGTATTTCATTAGAAAAATTGGTACCCGCCCGGGATTCGAACACCGGTGCATCGCTCAACACGTATGCGTATGTCTTATCCTTTAGGCCACGACGACTTCAAACAACTTGTTGGACAATATTATTGAGATTTTAACCTCATGTCTAAAGATGGGCAGTATTCACGTCATGATATCGACGGGTTTCCGTGGCGACTTCACATGTTCGCTGGTAACCCTGCCTCCATTCTACTTCGGTTGAGATCTGTTCCTTCCGGAGCTTGGGAACGGATTTTTGCACAACAGAGAATGGCAGTGGATCTGATATGACCCACCAACGCGTTGGAACAAAACAGTGTGATACTTGTGAAGATTTCAAGTTAGGATAGGCGATTACAATAATACCGAGTTGTATTTAGCTTGTTCCCGTAACTAACCGTAACAATGCTGTAACAAGACCAGCTATTACCCGAAGGTCGAGGAGACCGTAATACCGGCTCATTACGTAATTAGCGACCGCAGAGCCGCAACGCGTGACTGGGTCTACAGTATTCAGAGTTCCAGTGCGAGTTTGTTTTGTTTTGGTGGGTGTATTTTTGAAGTTTGTTCTAATCAAATATGTAAATATGAGATAATCTGATCATCAGTAGTACATGAAGATACATCACCAGTCCATTATAAAATCACCAGGTAAATTGGGCTGCTTGCGTATTTCTTATTATCGAAGCAGTAGTGGGTTTCGATTTAAAAGGTGGGGTAGCCCTAGTTAGATAATGCAATTAAATATTAGACCTCATGTATCAAGGAGGGTTGTGGGAGTGATGTCTATGGACTCCATTAATCACTTAGAACTAGACGGGCCATGAGATTGTTGAAATTTCAAAGCAATCAAAGGCTCCTTCGATGGTTTCTGTCTCTAATCTGTCTCTAATTCATCCTCCAAAATAAATCAGCTGTTATCTTTAATTCTTTTTTCCGTCGTTTGTTCTTTGCCACGGCTTCGTCTCGCCATATACGTATTGTAAAATCAGAGGCTCTTAAAAGTTTTTCTTTCCGTAATTCAAACGGCTTCAATTATGATAATGTTCTACTTCACCAGTGCATCTGTTGAATTTTTATTAACATTTTCAATGCGTTTTTGGCATATTACAGCTTTCAGTTCATCCCCGACAAAACTAGGAAAGGATGAATAAATATGTGATCATATTACATTATTACTCTTTAGATTTACTGTACGATGAAAAGAACTAACTCGGAAACTGTGACGTCATCGACCTAATCCTTGAACACGCTGCCTACCCGTGACGGAGCGCTAATCTATTCCTTAATTACGTTCTAACTAGTTTTTGACAAGTTCAAATTTGGTAGTAAACATGACTGATAACGGGATGCCCGTGCGTGCGGAAGCCTCCGTAATTTGTTCAAGGAATAGTGGCCTTTATGTGCCAGAGGATTAAGACCTAACATTCCGTAATGTGTTGGAAATCAGTTACGAAGTTTTCAGCTCAGTGGTTTGTTATGCTGTGGTGTATGGGAAAGTTTGTTTCGGAGCATTTGATTCCGGTGAAACTTGAATTACAATTTTGGTGAAAACTAGCCGACCGAAGAATAAAGAAACAATCTGACTACGATTGTTCACTGGTTGTGACTAATACAATCCTCTAACATAGGTAATGATCCTCTGAATTAAACTGAGATTTCAACCTTGTGCTTCCATTTTGTGTTAAAGTGTGTACTAATATTTTATGGTAATTTAACCTTTACACGACTAAGTTACAAATAAACAAACAAAAGCAAGACATTTTCCAATAAAATAGCTACAAGTTAAAGATTTATTTGACAAAAAAAAGATAGGTGTTAATTTATTTGTTTAATTATATCTAGAAATTTGTTATAGACCGAATCCAGGTGAAGATTCGAATAAAATAGCACTTAAATTATTTCGTCCAATAATTTTCTTGTTAAATAAATAAATAAATAAATATTTACTAACAATCACGCCACGTTAACTGGTCCCGTGATAAGTTCGTAAAGAACTTGTTACAGGTACCAGATAACGGATATAAATGTAAGATTTTTATTATACACATACATATATTTAATATACATCCATAACCCTGGAAAAGACATTTACATTTATCATACAAATATCTTCCCTTGGCGGGATTCGAACCCGCGACCCCCTTGTGTAGTGACCATGTCACTTACCACTACACCAGACGGCCGTTAGGTTTTATATATTACATTATCGTATTGGTAGATTTTTATAAAGTTAGGGCTGACATCCATTAGCGATAATTATAACCTGCATACACTGTAGCTAAAATAGATTTCGTGATTTGGGTTTTTTTAAATGAGCGTTCACAAAAATGTCTGTAGGACGTTTTGATTGACTCAAAAATCGTAATGAAATATGAGCTAGTTGATTTTGAAGTACATAAATCATAGCGATGATATAATATGTCGATGTTTATTAGATTAAGTTGAGGCCCTACTGGAATTTCCTACAAAGCTGTTAGTTCATATATTTGGCTTAAATAATAAATAATAATAATTGGTTGCGCTGGTTTAAAACTTAGTTAGTTTTAGGTTTCGAAAAATAGCAACATTTTAATTTGGTTTTGCAAATCCTGTCCCATCCCTCTCCGGCACTTTACCTACGGACGCGTGCGAGCGAGATCGTGTGGTGACATCAAGACGAAAAAATATGGCGGAACAACCGCGCGCGCGCTTCGTGTCTTTGTTATGTTAAATACGTAAATAAGTGAAATCGTTGGTGTTTCTCATCGCGAAGTGGTACGAGTCTGCAGCAAGGACTACATAAAGGTATTGTGCATCCTTCCTTTAACGCAGAACTGCCGCTTCTTATCGTTTCTTCCCGCAGTCTGTGTCCTTCATTTGCAACGACCAAATTTCAAATATTTTCATAGTTTGTTCATCTCGCGTATACAATAATAAAGCCCTTTATTCAGACAAATCCTTTTTTTTACTTATCACAATTATTATTTCAATTATATTAGTTTTTTTTTTCAAAATGTCTTAAGTAAGTAGTGATATTAATATTATTTAATTTTTATGGAAGTTTTTTTTTTTACCTAAATTGCTTTTTACCCTAAAGATGCCTATTTGGTTTAAAGATATTCACTAAATTAATCTGCTGATTGCGGGCTGTGCAGGATTGTGGCGGGACTTGGAGGGAGCCCATATCCAGCAGTAGACGTCCGTGGACTGATGATGATGATAGGGGTGTGAATAGATATTTTCTTTATCTGAAATTCTACTGCATACCAAAGCATACGGTACTTATGACCAGCTGTGACTCTGTCACTGCCCTCGAGTAACACAATTTCTTTTTTGTTGCCTTTGTAGGTAGACGAGCATACGGCCCACCTGGTTGTAAGTGGTTACCGTCGCTCGTGGACATCAGTAACGCCAAAGGCACAATATAAGTAGTTGCCTACAAAATACTTGACCATTCCGCCTCCTCTTAGTCTCTTGTATACTCTTCTAGGAGGCTATCAGGCTTTTAGAGATAAATTTGATTTTTTATTAATCGCTCCCTTCAAAGTGCCATCCTTGCGTAGTGCGGTAATGCATGACATGATGTCGAATTCATGTTGAATTAAAAAAACGTAATTAGATATGAATTCGACAAAGAGACAGACAATTCGAGAAAGAAACAAAAAAACACAATACATTTTTATAGTATATTTAATGGTATTCTACATACATATATGCTCAAAATTTCAAATATTTATTTCAAGTAATATTTTATGCGAATTTACTAGAATACTTACTTGATTTATCGTTGGAAAAGCATTTCAATAATTCCACTGATAATAAACACGTACTTCATTACAGTACCATAATCTACAGTTACTTCTAGAAATTATCCACTTTTGATAACAAGTCCTTGAAGTGAATATGTGTGTGTATTAAAATACATCATTGGCATGCTATCACGATTGCAATGCAAATACAAATATTAGCAATTATTGCAACAATTTACGATTTGGCGTTGACTGCTCTTGACTAATCAGAGCTCAATAAAAATAAAGTTAATAAATTTTAACTATCTCGAACATTAGAACGATCTGGAAAAATTATGAATTCATAATGACATTACTACACAAAACAAGATTAATAATAGCCATTAGGCAACCAGATTTGAATTGTTTTTAGAAATATTGTTGTGTTAAATCAAAAAATAGGTAGGTACCTTTCAAGATGCGGTCTCGTATTTCGACTTTTCGAATGCCTTCTGGTTTTCGTGGTAATTGACATTTCGGTATTAATTCTCACAATTTAAAATCGTCCATGCGGGCTGACAATACTATACTAGTGCATTACTAGTAATTACGCAAATTCGTATGTGGGTTTTGATTACATTGCTATCTGTTTTGTCTGCATTGCGGGACGAGAATGCGTTAAAAATTGTATAAAAAATTGCTGGAACATTACTACAACCCCCAGGGAATACAACGATCCCCATGTTTGTCCTTTCTTGGGAAATGCTTTCTGGTATTCCTGATTATGGATAGCAGTATACAGCAGAGACGAGATATTTGGTAACTTCATAATATAAAATATCTTTCATCTGCCTTCCAAGAAATGAGATTCAAGCCCACGATTCCAAGTTAGCGAGCGCTCATACACCTGGCATTGCACATCCAAAAGCAACTTCTCTGATATTTTAGATAGTAGAATCGAGTTGTGCCTATTTAAGCTGGCTTCCGTAATGGATGTCAATCCAACTGGTTTGGCGAGGAAGACGGAAACGATCGTAGCGTTAAACAAGATGGTGACAGCGGAAATAAAAGTCTCAGTGTAGTTACAACGGCTGACCCGCCCTTCAAACCGAAACTGCTTCGTGGGAGACATAGGCAGGGTGGTGGTACCTACCCGTGCGGACTCACGAGAGGTCCTACTATTAGTAATTACGCAAATTATAATTTTGCGGGTTTAATTTTTATTACACGATGTTATTCCTTCACCGTGGAAGTCAATCGCCAACATTTGTTGAGTACGTATTTCATTAGAAAAATTGGTACCCGCCTGGGATTCGAACACCGGTGCATCGCTAGATACGAATGCACGTGTATACGAATACACGAATGCGAGTGTTTAAAACATTGGTATTAAGTATTAAGAAATATTTATTAGAATACAATCATTATTTAAATTAATAAAACAATTATGTAAATATTTATATATAAAATACACATACCAAATTTATGATATTAGCAAACAAAGGTAATAAATATTTTATTAATAAAAAACAAACTATCTATATATTAAATACATTAGATCATAAAGATACATTAGATCAATAAAGTAAACATTACACACACTACATACCATGTATTTGACGCACACACGCATGCATACCTACTATTTATTGTCAAACTTTTGTTCTTGACGTCTGTTGTCAAATCGAGAATAGATTAAATATTGTTTGTCTTTGTTAATATTTTTATAGTGTAACCTTGGCGAAATTTGTGATTATAGAAGTATAAAATACAATCATAATAGTGTACAAACTTACAATTCCAATTAATTATAGTCGAATTTCGACTACTGCGGGACCTCTAGTTATTATTATTATACATCATCATCATCATCAGCCTGTATCTCTCCACTGCTGGATGTAGGCCTCTCCCATAGTCCGCCACAATGAACGATCCTCCGCCTTCCGCATCCAATCTTTCCCAGCATATCGCCGCAAGTCATCGGTCCAACGGGCAGGGGGACGCCCAACGCTGCGTTTACCGGTACGTATACATAACATGATATTTACTTGTTTACAATAAGTACGAATGTAAACATGTTGTAGTCCCTACAAACAAATACTAATATAAAATTGAACTAATATTGAAGTCAATTTTCTTCTTGGAGTCAGACAGTCTTTGAACTTTCAAGGGCAATAATTATGACGATGTAAGTGTACAGAGTGGACTAAGCAATGTGCTTATGAAATAGCACTGTATTACATACATTGTACACTAGCGTCCCGCCCTCGTTTCGCTTCGGAAACATTAAATTTTATTATTGATAGCTGAGTCCTGCGATGTTAGGACTGGTGGTAGGACCTCTTGTGAGTCCGCGCGGGTAGGTACCACCGCCCTGCCCATTTCTGCCGTGAAGCAGTAATGCGTTTCGGTTTGAAGGGTGGGGCAGCCGTTGTAACTATACTGAGATCTTAGAACTTATATCTCAAGGTGGGTGGCGCATTTACGTTGTAGATGTCCATGGGCTCCAGTAACCACTTAACACCAGGTGGGCTGTGAGCTCGTCCACACATCTAAGCAATAAAAAAAAAAATGTTACCCGGGTTATTGTTGTACCGTGGGTGACGGCGTGGGGGCTAATATAGTTAAAAAAATAGCCTAAGTTACTCCTTATATCATCAGCTACCTATCAGTGAAAGTCTCGTCAAAATCGGTACAGCCGTTTCGGACATTAGCCGGTACAAACAGGCAGACAGACAAAAATTGTAAAAAATGTTATTTTGGTGTATGTATGTATATTCATATGCATGTATTAAGAAGCGGTTATTTCAATATTACAAACAGACACTCCAATTTTATTTATATGTATAGATAAAACAATCGTGACACAGTTGGTTGAAATAACCGTAATAAAGACATGTTTAAATAGTTGGTTGTTCTTTCAATATAATTGGGTTCAATTTTAATTTGACAACGCGATGTATCTAGTTTATATCTATATAATTAATACGTGAGGCAAACACTTTGTACCCCTTTTTACGAGAATCGCGAGGACGGAGGACTATGAAATTTCCCACACTTATAGAGAATATAATGAAGGAGTGCAGAATAGTAATATATTTTTTAAATTGTGCATAAAAATACATTAAATCAATAAAAATAAAAATTGCATACACTAACACGTATTTGACACGCACACGGATACCTATACATATTATTTTGTTTATTGTTAAATTCTGTGGTCTAATTGAGAATATATTAAAATTGTCTATCTTTTATATTATTTATTTGTCTATAATGTAGCCTTGGTAAAATTTGTAATTGCAGAAGAATGATTATAAGAGAAATGATGATTATAAAAACGTGATCATAAAACCATAATAATGTTCAATTTTATAATTTAAATTAATTATAGTCTATTTTAAAACTTTTATAAGGTGATTTAGCCCGATAAGTAGTATAGTTGATGTATAAAATGATATGTGCGTATTGTGTTGCTTTTGTTTTTTTTGTAATTTAAATTTCTAAATTTCTCTTCTTGTTCACTGTCTACTTATATGTGATTTTGATTGTGGAAACATTTTTGGTTATTGTTTTAGCTATATTTTTTTAAATATTATATGTTTGTATTGTACTGTTTGTTTCCCAAATAAATAAATAAATAAATAAATAGTCGAATTGCGACTACCGGGCGACCTATTAGTATCTAATATTATCCAAAAACGCGGCCAGTCTATACAGATTTAAAACAACCTATAACTTAAGAGTGAAATTGTGTTATTATAAAGATATTGAAAGACGGACGACGGTTTCTGAAATAGGACTTTTTTTTGTACATATTAAAAAGTAAACCTTTGCAAGTTTATCTAAACTATGTCCTCACGCCACTCGATCTATTACGAAACATAATTACGAAGCATTATGTACATAGGTCAATACTGTGTTGTTTGGTTTTATTAATCATAATGTGTCATAGAATACGCAAGTAATAAAAATCAAACCCGCAAAATTATAAAATGCGTAATTACTGGTGGTAGGACCTCTTATGAGTCCGCGCGGGTAGGTACCACCGCCTTACCTATTTCTGCCCTGAAACAGTAATGCGCTTCGGTTTCAGGGGTGGGACAGCCGTTGTAACTATACTGACACTTTAGAACTTATATCTCAAGCTGAGTGGCGCATTTCAGTTGTAGATGTCTATGGGCTCCAGTAACCACTTAACATCAGGTGGGCTGAGAGCTGGTCCATCTATCTAAGCAATAAAAAAAAGTATCTAAGTTAAAGATATTAACGATGAATACTCTTTACAACTATGATCCCTATGGGTTTTGGTTTGAACAATGGTAGTAGTAGATTTTCAAGATACTGTCTCTATTTATAGATGATTTTATTAGATATGCTTATACTCGTAGTAAAGATCAGTGAAAATCAATTTTACATTTTTATTTAAAATAAAATTTAATATTATTATTTTTATAAAGAAATTTGTCTCCAACGCCTTTGGCATTGATTTTCAAAATGTCACAGTATGCATAAAAATGACAGAGGCTTACGAGAGAAAAAAAAACTAAATACAAATAAATTTGATCAGATTTTCCATAAGCGAATCTGTGATTTTAAGAACCGCACAAACAAATATATTAGACTAAATACTTTAAAGATAAATATTATTAGCAGATAAAAACGTACATAGAATATTTACATGTTTACAATATACTAGAGTTAATAGAGAATTCATATTAATTAAAAGGCCAAGCTATGAATGCATCGTGGTTCAAAATTAGTTAGTTCACAAGTGAGTTTAACGTTAAAATAATTGTATAGTAAAATGGAAAACGAAAGTTTATTCGTATAATTATTTATATAATTATTAGCAGAGTATTTCAAACCTATAATGGTAGATATAGCACTATCCTAGCTATTTCCGGTAGGAAGCAATCATGTGTATTGACACAAGGGGTGGAATAGCCGTAAAGTAGCTTCATGTTTCAAGTGTGGCTCTATATTGTGGCGTAAGTGGGCATCCAAAACCACTTAACACCAGCTGAGTCTGATGCTCTTCTGCCAAATCTCTAAATACAAGACACTGTACAAGGTAATAAGATCGCTTCGCTTATGATATGTACATAATTTTCGTTTTTCGAAGCAGTATTGGCTCTACACTATCTCTATATATAAAAATGAATTGCTGTTCGTTAGTCTCACTAAAACTCGAGAACGGCTGGACCGATTTGGCTAGTTTTGGTCTTGAATTATTTGTGGAAGTCCAGGGAAGGCTTGAAAGGTAGATAAATAAGAAAATGCTCGGAATTAAATAAAAATAACAATTTTGGTTTTTCCTCTGATGTGTCCCCCGTCGGACGGATTCGTTTTGTTTGTTTTAAGTTTATTTTATACAATAGTTTAGGTCTTTTATTTATCGATTGAGGCACTACGATTCTGCCGGGTCAGCTAGTCTCTTATAAATAATATACTTTGTGGTGAACAAATAGGTTTTACGTACATATTTGCATGTTAAAGTACTTAACCTTATATTATTAACCATTATTAATTTTGTAAAAGTAATTTGGTTTTAAGATTAGTATTAGAAGTAAATTAAGATCTTATAGTTCGCTACCATATCTATTTCTTTGTAAATAATTAACGTGATTTGGGCAAAGAATCGTCTGATCTCCAGTAAAAAGTAAATATTTATATTCAATATCGGAAAAACGAAGGTAGTATTCTTTCTGTAATCAAACCGGCGAACCAATTTTGGCGAAATCAGGTATGGAAATACTGTTACGTCGTAACAAAGTTCTAAAAATATAAAATTAATACAAAAAATCATTACACACCAACAAAATAAACAACAAAAATAACTACATAGTAGTTACAATGAATGGAAACCGCGCGCTTTAACTAGTGATAGCTTCATAATGAGCATATAAGGTATTCCGGAAATCAAATTATTTCTAGAACATCCGTATTGTTACATTGTAACAGTACATAGTTTGATACTATGATTTTTTTTTATTGCCCTTGTAGGCAGACGAGCACACGGCCCACCTGATGGTGAGTGGTTACCGTCGCCCATGGACTTCAGCAATGCCAGGGGCAGGGCCAAGCCGCTGCCTACCGCTTAATACTCTCCACAAGCCTCTTTAAAAGAAGGACATGACATAGCGCTCAGGAAACACCGTGGAGGGGAGCTCATTCCATATTCCATATGACATGTATTTACTGTGTATTCTCTAATTTCTGAGGAGATTTTATTATTATTAATATATTAGTCGAAGTCGTTGTGGTCGGTAACGCGGTCAAATTGATATTTAATTTACTCCTTTAACTTTCCATGTAATCATAGTAATTAATTAACAAGTATTTTGTACCAGTTTAACAATTTTAATGATTTCCTACAACTTCCTCTGTGCGAAAGCCTGTTTCAAGGTAGCGTTTGTTCGGGGCTTAGGATTTTAATCGCGTATTCTGAAAGATAATAATTGGTATTCAAATCAATGGAATATAGTAGCTAAATGACTTGACTTTCGTGAAGTCGTCGTGGCTAGATAAGACGACCGGTGCATTCGCATCGAGCGATGCGTCGGTGTTCGAATCCCGCAGGCGTGTACCAATTTTTGTAATGAAATATGTACTTAAAAATGTTGACTTCCACGGTGAAGGAATAACGTCGTGTAATAAAAATCAAACCCGCAAAATTATAATTTGCGTAATTACTGGTGGTAGGACCTTTAGTGAGTCCGCACGCACGGGTATAAACCACCGCCCTGCCTATTTCTGCCATGCTTAGATGGTTGGACGAGCTCACAGCCCACCTGGTGTTAAGTGTTTACTGGAGCCCATAGACATCTACAACGTAAATGCGCCACCCACCTTGAGATGTAAGTTCTAAGGTCTCAGTATAATTACAACAACTGCCTCACCCCTCAAACCGAAACGCATTACTGCTTCACGGTAGAAATAGGCAGGGTGGTGGTGCCTACCCGTGCGGACTCACAAGAGGTCCTACCATCAGTACTTGTTTATATTCGTTATTGGTTAAAGTAAATAACGTATGAATAAAATGGAAAACTTTG
The DNA here is from genome assembly GCF_030269925.1 of Bombyx mori. Lineage (NCBI taxonomy): Eukaryota > Metazoa > Arthropoda > Insecta > Lepidoptera > Bombycidae > Bombyx > Bombyx mori. The sequence goes on from NC_085111.1 coordinate 17,142,048, forward strand.
ATCTCTTAAGTCAAGTTGGGTGACGGAATTTACGTTGACATTTGACAGGAAGACCGTGACACTTGACAGGCAGACCGTGTTGACAGTTGACAGGTAGACCGTGTTGATACTTAACAGGGAAACCGTGATCTCGATCATCCATTAAAGGGATAGAAAAATCCAAACACACTAACACAATAGTAAGATGACTTTAATCGTCTATTACGTCAGGTCATTAAGGTTTTTCATTTACACAGCCCTAGAGGCGTAAATAAACATTCATCATAAATAATTGTGGTTATACAATAAATGAATACATAAAATTGTGCAGTAAATCGTCGCAAAATACATATCATTCATACGTTTGTATCGTTTATAGGCAGTAAAGTAAAGGTTTTACATTCACTGAAGAAATTGAGAGGATGTGGTATTAGTTTGATGCCATACGACGTCTGGCTTTGAAGGAAATTATCCAATATCTTGGTGCAACTGCTCGATTTACTTACAGCCGATATAATCTTGTTTTTTTAATAAGTTAAAATGGGTAGGTAGGCTCACGGTCAGTTTAAGCGGTTACCAAAGACATAGGCTACAGAATCAGGTTTGAATTTCAATTGCTATTAGTCAACTGATTAGGACCGTTGTTCCCTACCCTTCAATTCGGAAAGCATAATTCATTAGCGGCAGTGGTATAATTCCACCACATCCTACTTCCACAATATATATACATATTATATTCTATTTGTTTCGAACTGCTCTGGGGTAGACCGGTGATGTATAAAATAAAAGAGTGGACTGTAGTATTTGGTAAGTTTATAAAAAAGGTAAAACAAGATAAACAAGTAAGTGTCGCGGGCGGCGTTGCTGCACGAAGTGACGAAGCCGGTGTCCATCCGCTACCCCGCGCCGCTGTCCTCCTCCCGGCGCCCGCGCCGCGCGATCTTCGATGTCCGTGCATCGACACTATTCTATTAGGCGAATAAGTAAATTGAATATTAACAGACTATAGGGCGAAAAAGAACCCTGAGAATAGTGTAGTTAGGAGACGAGAATTAATAAAAAAAACTCACCTAACCTAATCGACAAAGGTTGTTTGGAGAACACTTTTAGGGATAAGTCTACATCAACCTATTGACTTGTTTTCAATGTTAATTGTGTTTTGGTGTGCAATAATGTCTACTTTACCTTGAAGTCTGGATTATATTGTTTAGCGGTTTACTTGATAAGTGCCGGTTGTATTGCTGTATACCGGTATATTGATCAAAAAGCGCTGCCGCCTATTCTCCTGTCAATACCTTAATCGTCTTTTTCTACGTCATCAATAACAAATGGGGTAGCGATGTTCTAGACCGAGATCCCACAGCCGAATTCTAATGATAGAATTTTAATATTTTCTAAGCGGATATGATTTCTTGTTTCAAATTACCACATCTATTTTAAATATACAATTAATGATATTTGTGAAACAATAGTAAGTTATTGTTTTGTTTACGTTTCGTGGAAAATTTCCTTAGTGACGTAAACTTGTTGGCTTAATATTTCGATGAGAGACTTTAATATGGAGTTTTACAAGAAATACGCGTTTACTGAACGGAAATAGCGCCGAAACACATTAGAGAACACTCTAACTTGTTGTAAGTCTTGAATTATTTGTGGAAGTCCAGAGAAGGTTTAAAAGGTAGATAAATATGAAAATGCTCGGAATTAAATCATCATCATCATCATCATCATCAGTCTTTATCTGCCCACTGCTGGACATAGGCCTTCCCCAATGCCTTCCACATAATGCGGTCCTCCGCCTTCCGCATCCAACGACTTCGCGCCGTGCGCACTAAGTCGTCAGTCCACCTGGTTGGAGGACGCCCCACGCTCCTTGTACCCATCCGTGGCCTCCATTCGAGGACTTTATAAATTTTTTAAATAAAAATATCAATTTTGTTTTTCCTTTGACGTTTCTCCCGTCGGACGGATTCCTTTTGTTTGTTTTAAGTTTATTTTATACAAAAGTTTAGTTCTTTTATTTATCGATTGAGGCACTATGAAGTCTGCCGGATCAGCTAGTTGTGTAATAAAAATCAAACCCGCAAAATTTTAATTTGCGCAATTAGTGGTGGTAGGACCTCTTGTGAGTTCGTACGGGTAGGTCCCACCGCTCTGTCTATTTCTGCTGTGAAGCAGTAATGCGTTTCGGTGGGGCGGGGGAGCCGTTGTAAGCATACTGAGACCTTAGAACTCATATCTCTAGTGGGGGGCGGCATTTACGTTGTAGATGTAGATGGGCTCTAGTAACCACTTAACATCAGGTGGGCCGTGAGATCGTCCACCCATTGAAGCAATAAAATAAAAAACACAGTCGCTTAGTATCTTTAACTCATAAAGATTATCGGGGGATAAATTATAGAGACCTAACCAATATTGATTTTTATTTATTTAGATTTCAGTAGCCAGAGATAAATGTTTATCGTGAATCGGTTCAATCGTCGTTCAATCTGCGACGCGTATAGTAAATCTCTGAAACGGTTTTCAGCTTTCGCCGCCACGCCCGAGTCAATGTTCCGTGAAATGGGTTCACAAATGTTTACTATTTGGAAACCTTTAGTCTTGCAAGCGTTGTCATTGGCATCTTGTGGTAACATAATAAATGAAAGATTTAGTGTCAAATCAAATAAAAAAAAAATTATTTAACATAAATGAAAGTACATACTTGTTGAACGTCAAAAGAACTACCGCCAATTCACAAAAACTAGCCTCCGTCCTGAGAAGAATAGGCAAGAAAATCAGCGGGCATGTCTTTTTTTTTTTAATATGTTTCCATTTTGTTGTTTGATAAATAATAATAAACAACCTAATAAATGAATAAAAATAATAATTATTTAGGTAAAGCTACTTATAAATAGAAAATCTGCGTTAGCTCACCGCCGGTTGGTAGAGTTTTTAATATTAGATATATATTCTTTTTAATATTAGAATTTTTTTTAAATATTCATTTTTACAATGAATATTATAACGTAACAATTATTACAATATTGAAATGCCCGGAGCGAGCAACTCATTCCCACTTTGTGCATTATTCTAGATTTGTCTAGATTGTCCACGCCCCTATCATTGTTTATTAGTTTAGATAATATATTATTACTGATTGTCTACCGCCAAAGTCGATGCTGAGCAATGATGAGTTAGTCAGTTTCATAATTGAGTATTGTGAGTTCATTTGGTAATGTTTTTTAATGGTTAACAGTGTTTTCGTTGCTAGTATTATGTTTGTTTGTATTGTTATTTTAAAAGTCCGTGGTTCGATCGGTAAGATCCCGGTGTAATCTTGTGTGTGAATCATTAACGACTTCGATAATTAACTGATCTATACTAATATTATAAAGAGGAAAGATTTGTTTGTTTGTTTGTTTCGAATAGGCTCCGAAACTACTGGACCGATTTGAAAAATTCTTTTTCCATTAGAAGCCGACATTGTCCCTGATGAACATAGGCTACTTTTGTAATTTTTTTTTTTTTTTTTTTGTTTCATGTGTGTTTTAATGTTTCCGAAGCGAAGCGAGGGCGGGTCGCTAGTAATAAATAAAAAGATGTGTGGTGTCGTGGGACGCCGGATAGGAACGAAGTTCCTTATTATAAAAATATTAATTTTAAGTTCTATTCGAGGTATAAAGAAAATAAAACTAGAGGTTTCGCAAAAACCCACGGTCACTCGGTAACGTGCGAACTTATTGTGGTACACTTCTTTCACAGTTGTTTGCATAAGAGTTAGTGTATTGCGCAAACGAACGATCTGAGATCGTGGTCAATGAATAATAATAAAATATGTTATTTTTTGTACGTTATTACAAACTTGAGTCGTACACTGTGTGCAATACTAATAAAAATCTTACGTTACGGACGTTTTTCCCGGCTAGGGTACCCCTCCGCATCGTTCCATAAGGAACTTTGTTTCAAAAATTTTGTTTACTTAAAATTGTGGTAGTGTGAGCGTTTGTAGACTTGTTCGAGTAAATATTCACTGGCCTGCCTATATTTGTCGCGAAGCAAGCAGCCTCAAAGCGAAGCGGATGGTTTTATTACCTTTTGTTGTAATAACTTTTCACTATCCACTCTCGGCTGGAACAGCAGAAAAAATAAATATTAGCTTACATAACATATTACAAGAGAACTGAATATAGGGTTCTCCAAATATCCCGTCAGTACTTTTATAATCGATTATATTTAAATAACAACAGGATAAAGGTTTGTTCCTCTAGCCATATTAGCCTCATCAATTCCGCCTGAGCTTATTAATACCTAAACAGTGTTTAGTAAGGTACATATATTTATTACAATAACAATTTTTGTATTTTTTATAATTACAGTTATTCTAAAATACATTACATTCAGGAATAATAAACTAAACGAAGTCAGCTATACGAGTAATCTATCAGTCAGTTAGGTAACACGAAAACATTGTAAATCGAACAGAACTTACCTCAAAATTCCTTCCGAAAAAGAAATCCTTATTTCCACTGCGTCAAAGACGGTATACAATAATAGGCCAACGATCTATTCAATGTTATTGCAGTGACAGCCGCCCGAAAGATACGGGGGTTAGAGCAAACATGAATTTAAATGACGACTGAAACTAAAGCTTATGTCGATGTGGTTAGGATCTAAAAATTTATCTGTCAGCTAAGACTTATAACATCTTCGACTGGATCTATGATATCATCAACTCTGTAATGTTTATAGTCTCCCAATGCATTACGTTGGTCGACTCCCTTTGAGAAAATTATCCCATTCCGTCACATATCTAATATCAAATAGGGTAAATTGATAACGTTTATTGCGTTAATAATACCGTGGTGGTGAACTGGTTTGTCTAGTACTAAGGGTACTCCGAGCCCGGTAAAGTAGGGTATATTTCTTCTCTTTTAATCGCATGCGTTGGTTGGGAAGCTAAGAGTAAAGTAAAGAGAAGATCGGCTTTTCTAACGACCAGACTTTTTTCTTGATCTTCTTTCTTCTTCTGCTTACCCTCATCTCTCTTTGTGGGATTGGCGCGGTACGTCCTCTTTTCCTCCATTTAGGCGTATCGTATGTTATCTGTGTGTGGTGGGTAGCCATCCTACAACGCAAGATATTTGACAGATGTCTGAATCTCGCTTACGACATTTTCAAGATAAGCTTGCATATATACAAGTTCCGAACAACAACATTTGGACCGTCAGTCTACCGAGATAATATCACCCGCTCGGTGGAAGATCTTCCCTTTGTCGTTTAAGCTTCCCAAACTGTGCACTCACACTGTTCTCTAACATACACTCTTTCAGCCCGATCATCCAATTTTTTCTTCTTCATAACTTATTTGAAACAACGATGGCATATTTTAAGGTTGACGACATTCACCTCAAGTCATACGCTCACACGTAATCTATGGATAATTTCGCTACTGCGATAAAAGAGACAGACTTATTTTCACGGCAAATTCAACGTCCACAGAAATCGTCCAATAAAATCGTATCGTAGGTACTAAAACTTATTAATGCTAGCTCCGGTTAAAGTCTGCGACAAATACGACCCAGTTAGCTACGTTCAATGATTCTTCAATACGAACTCGGAATATAAATAGGATTTCCTGTTGACGGTTCAATGCTTAGAGGCGAGGAGCACGCTTACATGCGTACAACAGAAAAGGTGCATGGTTTCACTGAAGGGATATTACTGGACTTTTGAACTAATAATATTGCTTTCATTTTTTTGAAAATTTCTGTATTTGCAAGTTATATTAATTAATATTTGGCATAGCTTCATAGAATCTAATCGATGATTTTTAACAGATGTTATAGTGGCAAATAAAGAATACACGGTCTTTCTGGGTCAAGACAAACCATTTGTTACTACAGACTTTGAAACGATTACATCAGGTACTTTTTGGCATTGAGATCGTCTTAATTAAGTTCACTTTTTACTGGTGGCAGGATCCCTTGTGAGTCTGCACGGGTAGGTACCAGCACCTCGCCTATTTCTGCCATGAAGTAGCAATACTTTTCGGTTTGAAGGGTGGGGCATCCGTTGTTACTATACTGGGACCTTAGAACTCATATCTCAAGGTGGCATTTACGTTGTAGATTTCTATGGGCTCCGGCAAGCACTTAACACCAGGGCTGTTCGTGCATAGATGGGTTCTATGCAATAAAAATAAAATAAAATAAAACATGAAGAAAATATCGCTACCTATCTGCAGACGTGTGGTGGAATCGTCAATGTTTGTAAATAAATTGGAAAAGACAAAGCAATAAGTAACGCTGCCTCATCTGTTTGTAAAAAGATTTTTTTTGTATTACTTACTAGGTACTGTTAGTGTTAACAAATGGAAACAGTTAAACAAACAAACAATAGTTAAGTAGTTTTCTCAATTTTGTCCCCGATTTCTTTTTTCTGAAATTTTTTTGTAAATAGCTTATTGTCTCGTCGAAAAAGAAAACAATTCAGTACCTACCATTTTGTTTTCTGTTTGTCTACTGATTTTTAAAATAGTATAAATATTAATTAATCATTTAATGTTTTAAATCAATAGGAAACTTTGGATATATTAATATTTTTTTTTCAATGTGTTATTATATTAACTAGATGTCCCGTAGTAGTCGAAATTCGACTATAATTAATTGGAATTGTAAGTTTGTACACTATTATGATTGTATTTTATACTTATATAATCACAAATTTCGCCAAGACTACACTACAAAAAAATCTTAATAAAGACAAACAATATTTAATCTATTCTCAATTTGACAACAGACGTCAAGAACAAAAGTTTGACAATAAATAGTATGCATGCGTGTGTGCGTCAAATACATGGTATGTAGTGTGTGTAATGTTTTCGTTATTGATTTAATGTATCTTTTATGCATTATTTAAAAAAAATATTAGCATTGTGCACTTCCTCTCTATATTCTCTATAAGTGTGGAAAATTTCATACTCCTCCGTCCGCGCAATTTTCGTAAAAAGGGATACAAAGTTTTTGCTTCACGTATTAATATATAGATATTCAGTTATTAAATAAATTTAAATAATAGCTCTCTCACACATCAGACTAAAAGTTCAATTCGTCACATGGAAATAAAGAAGATTATGAAACTATCACGACCTTTTAATTTAAGTATTACGTTTAGTATGTTTTAAAGTCGATCGGTCATCTCAAGCCAATCAAATTGAGTGCATTTAATTTGTTGTCTTAATACGCATACAATACGGTCCAACCATTATGAATCATAATAACATTGACTATCACTGTTCAATGATAGTTTTTCATATACGTAATATTACTAGCATTCGTATAAATGTGCATTAATTAAATTTTCCATCACTATTGTGGAAACGAAACGGCGGCCTCAACAAAATTAATGGGTTAAATAAATCAATGTCACATACAACGTTTACCCATAAAAAGGATATTAATTGTTGTTTTCAATTAATAGTAAAGGCTTGGTGTGAGTTGGGGCGGGAAAGTCAAAAAGTAATACGTGTATTTGAAGTTTTAATGTGACTTAGTCATTTTTCACGGATTTTTTCTGGTCATAACAGCTACGCAATTCACATTTAAGATAATCTGTTCCGATTCCAATTTATTAAAAACTAGCTGACCCGGCAGACTTCGTAGTGCCTCAATCGATAAATAAAAGACCTAAACTTTTGTATAAAATAAACTTAAAACGAACAAAAGGAATCCGTCCGACGGGGGACACATCAAAGGAAAACCAACATTGTTATTTGATTGCGAGCATTTTCATATTTATCTACTTGTTAAACCTTCTCTGGACTTCCACAAAGAATGCAAGACCAAAATTAGCCAAGTCGGTCCAGCCGTTTTAGAGTTTTAGCGAGACTAACGAACAGGAATTCATTTTTATATATATATGTATAGACTAGCTGACCCGGTAGACTTCGTAGTACCTCAATCGATAAATAAAAGACCTAAACTTTTGTATTTAAATAAACTTAAAACGAACAAAAGGAATCCGTCCGACGGGGGCCACATCAAAGGAAAACCAACATTGTTACTGTTATTTGATTCCGAGCATTTTCATATTTATCTACCTTTTAAACCTTCTCTGGATTTCTAAAAATAATGCAGGACCAAAATTAGCCAAATCGGTCCAGCCGTTCTCGAGTTTTAGCGAGACTAACGAACAGCAATTCATTTTTATATATGCTTATATATAGATAGATTTCAATTTATTTGTAGGCGAAGTAAACAAATCGAAACAAATTAAGAGTGGTGCGATGAATTAACACGTTGACTGCCTTATGCGATTTAAAAGCCCCCAAACGCGACTATTTCCTGATGCCGCAGTCAAAACTTTTCGCTTGGCGGGTAAGGCGACAAGTCCACATTTCTATAAGTATGGGTATATTCGAAAACATTTTTGAGGCCTATAAATATCTAATAGCGTAAACAAGTCCAATCTTGCTTTGTAAAGACCTCATACGCACTGGCTAAAAATCCCTCAAGTCAAGTTTTTTTTTATTGCCCGTGTAGGCAGACGAGCATACGGCGCACCTGATGGTAAGTGGTTACCGTCGTCCATGGACTTCAGCAATGCCAGGGGCAGATCCAAGCCGCTGCCTACCGTAAAACAACAGTCAACAGTTCGCAGTCAACGTGTTAAATATAAAATTAACATGTGATTAAATGTTAATATATTTTTGTAACAAAGAGAATTAAAAAGTAAAGAAAAAAATACGGTAATACTCTAATTAATTCTTAGAATTAGATACTGCGAGGCTTCAGGAAGCATATGGCGATAAAGCTTAAAGTAATTACCTACTTGAATGTTGTACCTAATTCAATAAAGCGTTGTTTTTATTAGAACAGCAGAAGAACACAGCAGAATACAGCAGAATACAACAGAAGAATACAGCAGAAGTCAATCGAAATAGATTAATAAAATAAAATAAAAATACATAAATGTATTCGACTGATAATTATTTTTAATTGTTTTTGAAGTCGTCCTGGCCTAAAGGATAAGACGTCCTGTGCATTTGTGTTGAAGCGATGCACCGGTGTTCGAATCCCGCGGGCGGGTACCAGTTTTTCTAATGAAATACGTACTCAACAAATGTTCACGATTGACTTCCACGGTGAAAGAATAACATCGTGTAATAAAAGTGAAACCCGCAAAATTATAATTTGCGTAATTATTGGTGATAGGACCTCTTGTGAGTCCGCGTGGGTAGGTACCACCGCCCTGCCTATTTCTGCCGTGAAGCAGTAATGCGTTTCGGTTTGAAGGGTGGGGCAGCCGTTGTAACTATAATGAGACCTTAGAACTTATATCTCAAGATGGGTGGCGCATTTACTTTGTAGATGTCTATGGGCTCCAGTAACCACTTAACACCAGGTGGGCTGTGAGCTCGTCCATCCAACTAAGCAATAAAAAAAATATATATGTAATGTATTTTTTATTTTATTTGCTTTGATAATTTTAAGTATGTTTTAATGAGACTATGTACACATATGGACTTGTTGCTGTTGTCTGAAATAAATAAATATTTAATTCATTCATGCATTTATTCAAATTGTATGCCAAAAGTAAATATTAATTAGAGAATGGTCAGAACTTGCAGAGCGTGCTGTAAATGAATGAACCGCGCCATGTAAATGAAGTCTGTGGCTCCAGTGGGTCTGTAAATATGTTATTTTTATTTATTATAATATTGCAGCAATTGTTGCACTGTGTTGAGATATATTAATCAGCAACTTGGCGGCTATAATATTGCAGCAAGAAATTGTCAAAAAACTTAAGGCCTTTACGAGCACCTTTAAGCTAATATTATTTAATAGGTACCTTACAAATATTTTGGTTATACTTTATTACTTTGTAAGAAGACTAAAATAAATAAATAAATGAGGACAGTTCAGTAGGCGACATTAAATAAATAGGAGTGATTTTGTTTGAGCCGTATCTGTCGTGTAAATAAACAACACGTTATTTTACCGATATTTTATGTTATTTTCGCTATTATTGGGAGCACACCGTAGTTATTGAGTCAATTGCCGAAAATCATGTTGCCGGGTTGGGTTGTATTGACGCCGGTGTTTCCTTTGCTCTGTCAATGACAGATAACTTTCATTTATCCCTTAGAATTGATGCGATACTTGAATATAAATTGCTTTTTTTTTTTTTTTTTTTTTATCCTACCTAAGCTGATAGCCCTAGCGGCTATTTCAGCGTAGCCTTAACTTTAGTAGGTGAGCTCACGGGGCTCAAACCTGACGATGTTGCTAACACGAACCCTAGCAAGAGTCGTGCTTCGCAGAATCTACCACCGGATCGGAAACGCGACCCACTGAGAAGATCCGGCGAGAAACTCAGTGGGCTGTGTCTGAGAGTTAATTTACTCGTCGAGCCCTTCGTCGCAAGCGACGGGTTCGACGAGAACGGTGACCGGTGCTTGAAGTACCTAAAAGCACCGTTAGTGGATCAGGAGGATCCGAGATGACGTGTTTAGGGCGACGTCGACTGCTTTCCATTCTGTCCGCAGGATCGGGAATGAATAAATTGCGAAAATGCTTGCTAGTTTACGAAACATACAAGGGACGAGCCAATTAGGTATTTCTGTAATTGTAGGAGTCAATGAGTTATCTGAGGTGGCATTGGCCCGGTTGTTTGTGGCATTGTTTTGGCGTAATAATTGATTTCAATTGAATCTGCGACACATGTGATCGAATATTCCCGAAAAAAAAATGAGAAAGGTACGCTGCAATTTACTAAAATACTTTCCTAGTAACAAACGAACGTAAATCTCGCCTCATAATCAAAACAGACTGAAATGTATTTCGGATCAGTCCTAGTACTGTTACACCGGTAAGAGTAACGTCTGTGGTCGAATAGCAAAAACGAAGAACTAGTAAAATCGAGAACGCTCGAGAAGTGCAACGCCATCTATTATCAAATTGTGGAAACACATATCGAAGCGACTTGCCTTCCCGAGAATGTTCTCGATAATTCTAGGGATGTCGTATTGACTATAAAAGCGTTGCAGAACTGACACGGAGGCAGCTACGGACCACCTGAAGCGAAGCGGAAGAAGCGAATTACGAATTATAAAGAGTTCTAAGTGTTAATACAGATATAATTTGTACTTCGATAGAGTTTTTATTTATCCCGAACCTCAGTGCGTAACAGTACTTCGACGTATAAATGAAAAAAAGTTCAGTGTTTTAAGTATGAATTCTGTCTATTTCTGTTATGAAGTAATATGAATGGTAGGATAGCGATTAAGCCACGTAATTGACTTCTAGTTCATGACTTAAGACGGGAAAGTGGATGAACATTAGATCCTTATTGATCTGTGTTAGGTAGACATTTAAGACTAGACACCCTGTGAGAACCTCTGAAAATCTACCTAAAAAAACACCCCTCCTGCCTGGAAGCTTTGTTGGGTAATTTTAATAGTTCCATCAAACTTGCAAAGAATATTTCTTATACGTAGCCCTGTTCCGAAATATATCTTTCGATGCCGGCAGCAGATTTGCTATTGGATGGATTCTCAATTTCTATGATCGATGATGGTTGATATTTTTTTTGCTCTTGAATTGCCAATAGATCCAGGTCTTTTGAACGCAAACTAGCGACCTTACTGGAAATAATATTACTGTATTGCTGACCAAACGTGGGAAGTCTTGAATACTTTTGACATGAATACAACAAAATCACTGTGAATCTAAGTCTTGACCTTGTCACAACATGACTGGATCTGTATAATATGAATATGTCTTTGTTGTCAATAATGGATTTCGTTTGGTCATGACACAGGTAAACGAGACGCGAATTTGAATTACGTTGAACCCTGCTATAGTTAAATGCCAGTACTAAATAATGATTAATAGATGAAGAATGTTCCATAGAGTACTTTCTAGTACTTGGCAGTTGTTTTCTAAAAGCTAACGGGCCAGCCTCAGAAGATCTGCTAACTTCTGCCCTAGCAAGAACATTGCTTCGGTGGATCTACCAGTAGATCGGAACCACGACCCACTGTTAACATCCAGCGAGATACTTGGTGGGTTAAGGTCTTTAATTGTCCAGGTAAGGAAATAATTGTTTTACAGATCTATATGTACACGCCTTGCCCCCAATAGGTATTCACGTACGAATTGGTTTTAAGTAGGAAATTAAGGGGGATAATACATGCAACTGTGCTATATGGAAGCGATTTGTCAAACGAGTTATTCATAGTGTCATTACGTCACTTATGCAATCAGTTTTAATGGGCATAATGGATCGCGTGATATACAATTGTAGAGCTGCCCGTAACAACAGAACAATACGTATTGCGAGTGCACCGTAAACTACAAATACGGTTTTGAATTATTATTAGCTGGCGTTGGTTGATTTGTAACAGATAGAATCGCTTGGAACGAAAAACATTTTTTATTGCTTATATGGGTGGACGAGCTCACAGCGCACCTGGTGTTAAGTGGCTACTGGAGCCAGTAATCTTGAGATATAAGTTCTAAGGTCTCAAGTATAGTCACAACGGCTGCCCCACCCTTCAAACCGAAACGCATTATTGCTTCACGGCAGAAATAGGCAGGGTGGTGGTACCTACCCACGCGGTCTCAGAAGAGGTCCTACCGCCAGTAATTACGCAAATTATAATGTTGCGGGTTTGATTTTTATTACACGATGTTTTATTCGTTCACCGTGGAAGTCAATCGTGAACATTTCTTGGGTACGTATTTCATTAGAAAAATTGGATCATAATGGAAAGTGCTTTGCATTGTTATTTTTTTTGTCTTCATGATAGCATAAGACTTTTCAAAGTTAATACCGAAATGGTATAATAATTTTGATGATAACGTATTAATGGCATATTTAAGTAAATTCTTAGCGGTATAGTACCTTTGTCATACCAGGCTTATGAGGAAATGCAGATGCATTTAATCATGCAAATGTATTCCATTGATCCTTCATTGGGTAATGACCCTAGAGAAAATATTTTTACACTATACGATCTACATATATCTAACGCCGTAGCCATTTCCTTTTGTTTCACGTCCTTTCGGATCCATCAGATACAATAACCTTTACATTAGACGCCTTCAGCTTAGGAGCAGGCTTAGGGACCCCGGTAACCGTACACGTCGAACTCGACAAAGAGGTCGACGTGCAGCCTAACCCATGCATCAGCCCGCTGAGTTTCTCGCCGGATCTCCTCAGCAGGTCGCGGTTCCGATACGGTAGTATATTCGTTCGCCTAGATCTTCGGAGGCGCTCGGGCAGCTGTTAGCAAATCCCACCCCTCTTGGCTGATCTTTTGCTCGCCCACTTGTCCTGGTAAAACTGGAAAATCCTCTGGTTCACCAGTAATCTTTCAATTATAAAAAAAATCCTTTTGTAATAAATTAAAATTAATTGTGATAAGATTCTTTTTATGAGTTTAACATACCTACTTAGTACAGCCAAGGATTTGTATAGTTAATTTTTGAAGTTATACTTCTTTAGGCGTGTTATGAAAAATTGATGAGAGTGAAATTTTACGATGCGCGCGCACCGTGACACAAAATTAACAGAATGAAGTTGCCCACTAAATCGCTCATTGCAATACGACCGACGTAACTCGGCGAGTCTGAATATAGCCGCAGGTGAACTTTCCGAACCGTACCGAGAATTACCGAATTTATACGATGTCAAGAACATGTCCAATATGCGTGTTTGAGGATGTTGTTTAATCGATTTTTTTTCAAATTGATTAAAATTTAAATAAAAAAAAAGAAATAAATTTAATAAAAATAAAGTATAACTTCTTACGCGCGTACATAAGTACACGCACCCTTTTTTAGCTACAAAAAATAAACAAGTAAGTCGTGTTCTGGAAGGATTCGGGGAAAACAGAATATCGATTTCTGGTTTTTTATTCGGTTCGGGTGTCCTTTTCATGCTCTGTTCGGGAAGGCTTGTGGTTCGAAGGAGGATAATAATTTTGGGAAAATTCATATTTCATATTTCTAAGAACCCAAGTGTCGTCTATCGTCTTTATGAAATTATTTATCGTTATTAAACAGTGACTGTGACATCGCAAATGTTCACGGTTGGTGGTGAGCTTCAGATGGGCTACATGCTGGATTTGCCTATTGGAACAGTAAAAAAATCTAATTCAATCAAATTCCTCCGGCAGTCGAGCAGTGGTGTTAGGACCTCTTGTGAGTCCGCACGGGTAGGTACCACCGTCCTGCCTATTTCTGCCGTGAAGCAGTAATGCGTTTCGGTTTGAAGGACGGGGCAGCCGTTGTAACTATAGTGAGTCCTTAGAACTTATATCTCAAGCTGGGTGCGCATTTACGTTGTAGATGTCTATGGGCTCCAGTAACCACTTAACACCAGGTGGGCTGTGAGCTCGTCCACCCATCTAAGCAATAAATAAAAACGTAAAAAGCGTATTGTCGTTGTTTCATTATCATCTCAGCCGATAGCTGTCCATCCCTGAACCAGTGCGGCCGGTCTCTTGTTACCATCATCCGACGTGAACCAGCGACTTTCACTAGGTCATCAGTCCGTCTGGTAGATGGCCGTTGTTTGATCAGATCATGTTGATGAATGCAGTGTTAACTTTAAGTTCACAAATATTGCTATAAAGGACATAATTGATAATTTCAAGACCATTAATATTAAAAAAACTGGTGATTTATGGGGAATATCAATTAAGGTTATAAAATCCATTATTGATATAATCGCACCTTACCTTGCTACAATATTTAATGACTGTATTTATAATGGTGTGTTTCCTGATCTAATGAAATATAGTAAAATAATACCTCTGTTTAAATCTGGTAGTACTTTTGACCCCACTAACTTTAGACCCATTTCAGTACTACCTACATTGAGTAAAATTTTTGAAAAAATTATTTTGGAACAGCTTTTGAACCATTTCTATTCCAATAACCTGCTTCATAACAAACAATATGGATTCACTAGAGGTCGTTCGACTATTGATGCAGGTGTAGATCTTATTAAAAATATTTTTCAGGCTTGGGAGGAATCGCATAATGCCCTTGGGGTATTCTGCGACTTATCTAAAGCTTTTGATTGTGTTGAGCATAATACATTGTTGAGGAAATTACA
This sequence comes from Bombyx mori, assembly GCF_030269925.1. Lineage (NCBI taxonomy): Eukaryota > Metazoa > Arthropoda > Insecta > Lepidoptera > Bombycidae > Bombyx > Bombyx mori. Next base: position 17,157,135 of record NC_085111.1, read on the forward strand.
CCATTATGGTATTAGGGGCGTTTCATTAGAACTTATTAAATCTTATTTATCCGGAAGAATCCAAAAGGTAGACGTTAAAGGAAAGAGATCTTCCGGTGTCTTACTTAATATGGGTGTTCCTCAGGGTTCCATATTGGGTCCCTTCTTATTTCTTGTGTATATCAATGATTTACCAAAGTTTATTGAAACCCGTCACGAGGTCGTATTATTCGCTGATGATACATCCTTATTGTTTAAAATTAAACGACAATTGGAAGATTATGACGATGTGAATGATGCTATCTCGCGCGTGGTACATTGGTTTAGTGTTAATAATCTGTTATTAAATAACAAAAAAACAAAATGTATAAAATTTACCACACCCAATGTTAGACAAGTAGACACTAATATCATTGTAAGTGGAGAGACACTGGAGCTTGTTGATTCGACAGTTTTTCTTGGTATAACAGTTGATTCCAGGCTGCAGTGGGGTCCTCACATATGCAAGTTAGCGAATAGACTTAGTTCTGCAGCGTTTGCGGTAAAAAAAATACGAACGTATACTGATGAAGATACGGCACGTCTAGTTTATTTCAGTTATTTTCATAGTGTTATGTCCTATGGCATTTTGCTGTGGGGCAATGCTGCCGATGTCGAAACGATTTTCATCCTGCAGAAGAGGGCTATTCGTGCTATTTATAATATGCACCCGAGGGAATCCTTGAGGGACAAGTTTAAGGAAATCAAAATTCTAACTTTAGCGTCCCAATACATTTTTGAAAATTTATTGTACGTGCGTAAAAACATTGTAGAATTCCCCAGAGTCTGCGATTTGCATAATGTGAACACTAGGAACAAACATAGGCTTGCGTTACCGGCGGCTCGAATTAAGAAAATAAGAAACTCTTTCAGGGGGCTGGGTGTACAACTTTTCAACAAGATCCCACAAAACGTTCAACTACTACCTGTTCATAGATTTAAGAAAACTGTCAAGGAACGTTTGTGCAACAAGGCATATTATAAAGTTAAGGATTTTTTACTAGATGGCACTACGTGGGAATGAGGCGTTCGCTCCTGGCCTTTTCATTTTTCATTATTATTATTATTTATTTGAATTGTATTTTTTTGACTTGTCTTTTTGTATACTGTAAATATGTTTTCTTGTTTAAAAAAAAAAAAAGAAGAAAATAGTTGAGAAAATACATAAAAAAGCCCGCTGAGTTTGTTTCGCCGGTTCTTCTCAGGACTGTGGCTTTTTTGGAACCGGTGGTAGAGTTAACATTTTCTTTTACATTTTGACATTCAACAAGTGTGTTTTTGATGACATCCAAGTTGAAATAAATGATTTTGAATTTGAATTTGAATTTGAATTTAGTTTCTATCAAACAAGCGCAACAATATCGCGTCAAATTTACACGTGCTACAATACCAGTATATCAAATGAGGCTTTCACACAGAAGACGATAAGCAGGAATGGCGCAGGATAATCCAGGAGAAAGTTGTAAGAGGAGGCCACGACCCACTGAGGATTATCGACGCAAGTAGGAGGACAATACCAGTGTGGAGTGTGACCTTCGGTCCCACGAATCTATTGTGGGTTACATTTTTGAGATTACGACAGCCCTTAACAAAAGACTTGACTGGTCGGTTATGAACTCATTCCTTATCTAAACTAATAAAGTTAGTTGCAGGTGCACGACTTCAGTACGTGCTGATAAATAAAAAAAGAATAGTTTAAAAAAATTAACAAAATACGCTTTTATAGAAAATCCAACTAAAAAATAGAAAATAAATTTTAGCTTTTCAGGATATTATTAAAATAACCCTTTTACTCATATCTGTTCATAAAATATTTATAACTACTGATACCATGCTCCCCACGCTTTTTTTACTATAAAATCATGTTTTCTTGCACAATTTTTAATTCAAATTTATTAAAATTTATTTTCTATTTTTTAGGTGGACTTTTTATAAAAGCGTATTTGTTAGTTTTTTTAACTATTATTTATTTTTCATTTTTTAGTTGAATTTCAATTTTTTTATTTTTTTGTTTTTTTTTTCAATATTTTTTTTTAATATTGAATTGTCATCGGTCCTTAATAAGTATACCAAGTTTTGAGTTAATCGGACGTTTTGAAGGGGGTCGAAATCATGTTCAAAAATTCCGTTACATACATACGTCTGAAACTAATAAAAGCGTATTAAAAACCTTCAAGCAAGGAGATTGTAGTATATAACTATATATTTCATTGCAGCATTGACCGCGGTAACATCTCGGCTCCTAGCTTCCCGTTAAGGGTTAACGGGGATCGGACTTTTGGGCGAGACTACTGGACATTTGCTTAATGAGTGACATTTAACTTCAGTTCCTTGGGCGCTTCTTCAGCGCAGGGAACTTTTACAAAGATTCCAAAAAAGGAAGGGTTGTAGTACGCTGCCAGTCTATAAGGGTTGGTGAGTTGTCCTATTTAGGTATTTCTGAGCGAAAGCAATCATGCGTTCTCGTTACGAAGGGTACAAAAACGGGTGTCGTACCTTTAGAATATATATTTAGGCTTTGATCGCCCAACCTGAAAAGCGATGCCAACGACCCGTTTTAAAGAATCATAAAACGTTGTTATGAAAACTGTTATAGTACTCGTCGATTTTATCTAACATCCAACTGTATTGTTCGTCTTTGTTTGTTATGCTAGTCCTATTTTAGTGTTATTGCGTATGACAAAGTCATTGTGTTAGGGTTGAATGAACTTTGTGCTTCGAAACTTTGGACGACTGTTTTTTTAATGTTTTTATTACTTAGATGGGTGGAAAAAACGAAAGACGATATGGGTAAGAGGGGAGTGAGCGAAGAAATGGTATATGATAGAAGAGTACGGAAGGAGAAGAAATGTTGCGCCGAGCCCAGGTAACTGGGAGAAGGACAGAAGAATGATGATCCGGTTCCGACGGTATATCCAACCGCGTTATTAAACTTCTACCCGTCCAACTCATCGTGATGTTGGCATCTATTTTCAATGCCGCTATGGCGAACTGTATCTTTCCCGCGGTATGGAAAGAAGCGGACGTTATCGGCATACATAAACCCGGTAAACCAAAAAATCATCCGACGAGCTATCGCCCGATTAGCCTCCTCATGTCTCTAGGCAAACTGTATGAGCGTCTGTTCTACAAACGCCTCAGAGACTTCGTCTCATCCAAGGGTATTCTCATCGATGAACAATTCGAGTTCCGTGCAAATCACTCATGCGTACAACAGGTGTACCGCCTCACGGAGCACATTCTCGTAGGACTTAACCGACCAAAGCCGATCTACACGGGAGCCCTCTTCTTCGATGTCGCAAAAGCGTTCGACAAAGTCTGGCACAACGGTTTGATTTTCAAACTTTTCAACATGGGCGTACCGGACAGTCTCGTGCTCATCATACGGGACTTCCTGTCTAACCGCTCTTTTCGATATCGAGTAGAGGGAACCCGCTCCTCCCCGCGACCACTCACGGCTGGAGTCCCGCAAGGCTCCGTTCTCTCTCCGCTTCTATTTAGTTTATTTATTAACGATATTCCCCAGTAGCCGCCGACCCAGCTAGCCTTATTTGCTGACGACACAACTGTTTACTACTCAAGTAGAAAAAAGTCCCTAATCGCGAGTAAGCTCCAGAGCGCAGCGTTAACCCTCGGACAGTGGTTCAGAAAATGGCGCATAGACATCAACCCAGCGAAAAGCACAGCAGTGTTATTTCAAAGGGGAAACTCGCCGCTTATTTCCTCCCACATTAGGAGGAGAAATATCACCCCCCCGATCACCCTCTTCGGCCAACCTATACCCTGGGCCAGGAAGGTCAAGTACCTGGGTGTCACCCTGGATGCATCCATGACATTCCGCCCGCATATAAAAACAGTCCACGACCGTGCCGCATTTATTCTCGGCAGACTCTATCCCATGATCTGTAAGCGGAGTAAAATGTCCCTTCGGAACAAGGTGACACTTTACAAAACTTGCATAAGGCCCGTCATGACTTACGCGAGTGTGGTGTTCGCTCACGCGGCCCGCACACACATAGACACCCTTCAATCCCTACAATCCCGCTTTTGCAGGTTAACCGTTGGAGCTCCGTGGTTCGTGAGGAACGTTGACCTACACGACGACCTGGGCCTCGAATCAGTCCAGAAATACATGAAGTCAGCGTCGGAACGGTACTTCGATAAGGCTATGCGTCATGATAATCGCCTTATCGTTGCCGCCGCTGACTACTCCCCGAATCCTGATCATGCAGGAGCCAGTCACCGTCGACGTCCTAGACACGTCCTTACGGATCCATCAGATCCAATAACCTTTGCATTAGACGTCTTCAGCGCTAACACTAGGAGTAGGCTTAGGAACCCCGGTAACCGTACTAGTCGAAATCGACAAAGAGGTCGACGTGCAACCTAACCCATGCATCAGCCCGCTGAGTTTCTCGCCGGATCTTCTTAGTGGATCGCGATTCCGATCCGGTAGTAGATTCATTCGCGAAGCAATTGCTCTTGAGTTGTTAGGTCTCCTTCGGAGGCGCTCGGACAGTTATTAGCAAATCCCACCCCTCCTGGCTGAGCCTTTGCTCGCCCACCTGTCCTGGTGAAACTGGAAAGGCCTCCGGGCCTCCAGTAATGTATCAACCATAAAAAAAAAAAAAAAAAAATGATGATGGGTGTACGAACTGACAGGTCACCTGGTGTTTAGTGGTTACTGGAGCCCATAGACATATACAACGTAAATGCGTTACCCACCTTGAGATATAAGTTCTAAGGTCTCAGTATAGTTACAACGGCTGCTCCGCCCTTCAAACCGAAACGCATTACTGCTTCACGGCAGAAATAGGCGGGGTTATAAGTTCTTTATCTATAGTAGTAACTTTATAGTTGTAGGTAATGTCTATTCGTGCAAACTAAAAAATAGTATATACTTTTTCCAAACACGACCAAGTTTTTAAGTACCTCCGCGCCATCGTTCCAATTTGAAGGGTTCAGCTTCGACTTAATTTTTGAAAGGGAATGGCTGCATTCACTGTTTGCTTCGACGACCACCCTTTGGACAGTGCAGTCGCCGGATTCCGGGTGCAACAAGATATGGTGCGAATAGTCCGGAGTTTGGACTCATAACAGATATTCTACTATTATGTTTTATTCTTTCTAACACATTTAAAACTGTACCTAATGAATGGACCTTCTCTCTCGCACACAAACTTCATGTTAGATGTAGAGAAAATCAGGTTTTTTAGATCTGGATCTCGGTTTTACTCGGACTGTTGATTTCACCGAATTCCGGGTGCAACAGTTGGCGTCAAAATGTCATTTTGAATTTTACTTTTTAAAAGTTATACCAGGCGAATTCTGCGTTGTTCATCTATCAACGCCATTAAAGCAATTAAAAAACTTTTGTGTGTTTTCTGAGAGGCTACTGAGCGACATTTCTTGAAATCAGGATTCTTTCAGGATTTTTCCGTTCGTTGAGAAACATCACCACAGAATTTAATTTGCTTATACAGCTCTTAAACTGGTGGCCTCCCGGTTTATCTAACGACAAAATTATTGTTTACTTTTACATGCAAACGCAACTCAGCGGCTTCAATGTGAGGCTTAATATCGTTTGTCTCTAATTTAAAAAAATAAATAATTAAGCTATCTTTATACATTTGTAGTACTTCATTACAAGTAAATACCAGAATTACTTTCCAAATCTTATTGGTTTCATATTATTTTCGATTTTTTTTTCTGCCTTATCTTATTTCATAATTTGTATATTTTGGGCAATAAATAGGTATATTGTATTTCATTCATCTTGTAACTTGACAGCGCCTGAAGTGTAATAGTCATTCCATTGAATATCGGATACATTGCTATTAATTTAACGGTAGTTTATGTCTGGCTGCCACGCTTGACACTAGTAGAAGAGCGGTCCATTGGCTGATATGACCAATTTTAAAAAATTCTTACATATAGGAGATTCCAGTTCATTCCAGTTTAAAGAGTGGGATTTTTTTACGTAACGGAATCCTTGAACGTCAATTTCAACTACTGAAAAATTTGCAAGCGCATCAATAGCCCGATCATAATTCTATAATTTTGTAACTTCGTTTTAATATCCTGACCAGTATCAAAAGCATACAAATGATGAAATAATTTGTTTGCTATATCAGCCTTTTTTTTTTTTTTCAAACTACATTAAGGATTGTCCGACTCAAAACAGCCTGTTAATTCTACGATAGCATTAGGCAGGTAATAAATAGTTCTTGGCATGTGTGTTTTCCGTCATTCAACTATAGGAACACGAGGTATACATATCAATAAAATATGATGCTACACGGATGTAGATGCAGAATGAAAACGTATAAGTCTATTCAGCTTATTTTTTAATTTGGGACTAAGGTAAGGTTTTGATTGATTCAAGTAATGGAGAGTTATTGTTACATTGCACATGCCTTACTCTTTGCCCTTTGGGTCTTGAAAATAGTAGAAACTTATTAGGTCAGATTAGGTTATGTCAAACATGATGCGGGTGCTTATCACCGCCGCCAGAACGTATTCTAAGTCGACAGGTTTTTGTGTTTACTCACACAATACCGTGGCTGAACGATCCTTTAGGCTTTCGCTTAAAAACACATTTTGACATTAATAAACATGACGTATCGATGTGTATTTAAAATGTCATAGCTGAAAAAAATATGAAATAAACTTTAAAAGGAATTTAATTGAATTAAAAATACTTCACATAAGAAGTTTTATTACCCCTGCTATAATTATTAAAATGCTTCGTCAAATGACTTAAACGTTACCTTCCATTGAGCAGATTCTGTACATTTTTGTTTTCACCTACGACAATTCATTAATATAAAATTGACAGTTGCTATTTATTTAATCCTTAATAACATAATATGACAGATGCTAAAATATCATACTTTTTATTTATCCCGAACCCCAACGTTTGGGATAAATAAAAAGTTCCATCAAAGTACAACTTAAAACTGTATTTATCACTTAGAACATTCACAGAACACTTTAAAATTCTCAATTCGCTTCTTCAGCTTCGCTTCGGGTGATCCGCTCGCTGTTTCGCTTCGAGTAGTTCTGATTACTGACTGACTGCATCATCATGCTGCCATCTCTGCAACGCTTTTATAGTCGATACGATATCCCTAGAATTATCGAGAACGTTCTGCACAAGTCGAGTATTTTCGATGTGTGTGTTTCCGATGTCTGACAATAGATGGCGTTGTACTTCTCGAGCGTTCTAGATATTACTAGATCCTTTGATATTCATTTCGACTACTCGACGATAGATGGTATTACTCTTACCAGCGTAACAATATGTACGATGTGGATATATGGTGCTCACTTCAGAGCGTTTCAACTTTTTAATACATTTTTCACAGTTACAAGAGAATATAAAATTAGTAATGTAAATAAAACAAAAAAAAGGCGCGCCTGCAACTTGGTGCACATGAATGAAGTGAAACTTCTTTTTCGATGTGTAGTATTGTGGGTTTCTTCATTTTTTATCCTTAAATTAGATTGCTCTTGTAATAGGTAAGCTGTGTATAAGAGATACGACATCTTCAACATTTATATATTTCAAATTATAAATAGAAAAAGTTGTTTTTTTATTTTATAAATTAAAATAATTAAAATATTGGACGCTACTCTTTGCTAACGCTCGCGCTGGCCTGTAATAGGTATACTACGCGCATGCGTTCGAGTGCCACGAATTCACTCGCTCTGTCTCTTTCTAGTATGGTAACGTTAAACGTTTAACGCAACCTTGTTGGAAGTCGCATAAGAAGTTTCACTTCAAAAAGTTACCTAACAGAATTGCTTCCGCCAGTCCTTCTGAAAATCGTGAGCAGATTTGTCCGCTCATGAATTATAAAAAAAAATCAAGAGATTCATAAGCGTATCCGTCATGCATAGATTAAGAAGAAGAATAATATGGTTTTTTATATCCGTTTTGACCGATGCCACTATGCGAAGGCTCAAATCACGTACAACATTTAAAAAAGAGTTCTCATCGAGCCGTATTTGTTTAGTAGACGCAATCTCTTCTACACGCTGTAACAGCGAGAATGTTATTAATACAATTAATTTTGAAGCTCCATGTTTCGTCAACATTATTCTGTAAGTGATATATATTGCGCAGCCTGTTTATTTTCGTTACTGGATTCCTCCATTGTTTTACTGATGTAGAAAGTGGATTTATGGGCTCATATTTTTAGATGTTGGGCGTGCGTTTCCCGGGATCAGTGTAGGTTGATAATATAGTGCTCGTGTACTTTGTCGTAGCTGTTTCGACGGTACGATCGTGGTCTTATTGGAGTATTATTGTTGGCAGATACAGCTAGCTCCGTCTCTTGCTGTTGTCTAATTATACAGTAACTCTAGACTTGTGTAGCACAACCATTGCCGATTTACTCTGTAGGTGAGCTCACGGGGCTCAAACCGGAGAGTTGCTAACACTGACCCTAGCAAGAGCAGTGCTTCGCAGAATCTACCACCGGATCGGAAACGCGACCCACTGAGAAGATCCGGCGAGAAACTCAGTGGGCTTTGTCTATGGGTTAATTCGCTCGTCGAGTCCTTCGTCGCTTGCGATGGGTTCGATGAGGACGGTGACCGGTGCTTGTAGTGCCTAAAAGCACCGTTAATGGATCATTACTCTCTATCTCTATTACTCCTCACCTTTCCTTGTACCACTAACAGCTCGACGAAACGATTATGGTAAAATCGAATCTATTACTATTGGTATTAGTAGCTCTGATTGAGACTTCAAGTATCTAATCGTAGAAAAATAGCTTGATTATTGCTATTAACTAATGCTATTGCTATTAATGCTATTAACACGTGCTAATTAGTTCTATTCTGCTTATTGCTCGTGTTACTCACTCGTACATATTAGTAATTAGTATTAAAGTTTTTGTTTATAATTTGTATGATTAACTTAAAGTTTATTCATTACTGGAAAGTTATTACTTAGAAGCCTCCATCGCTAAAGTAATATGCAACGGTTGCGCTTTCATGCCTGCCAGCAAAAGCTAATAAAGTGCTGTGAAATGTGCTTGGGCATTATTAAATAAATTTAGGATAATGTGTACATACTCTAATTGTAACTTGATACTTAATATATGTAAGTAAAATTGGAAGTCGTCGTGGCCTAAAGAATAAGACGTCCAGTGCATTCGTGTTGAGCGATGCACCGGTGTTCGAATCCCGCAGGCGGGTACCAATTTTTGTAATGAAATAATTATGTACCGTACAATGGGGTAAATAGGGACAAAATCGACCTTCAGATTGAATTTTAAAATAGTTCCAATGAAATAGTCACTGCTCAACCAAAGAAATAAGTTGAGTCTTGAACGTACCTAGGTGATAAAAACCGTTACATAATTTTAATTATTCATTTTAAAGAAATAATCGGTAAAATAATGGCCGTCCCAATTTACCCAGCGTCCGGGGTAAATTGACACGGTTAAGGGTTAAATTGGGATATTTGTAAGGGTTGTCAACTCGCAGTACTGCGATATATAGGTAGGTGCCATATAATTATTTATATGGACCGAAATGATGAATACAATCCATAATTTAAGCACAATACACAACATAGTGTAAATTAAGCTGGTTTCTATTCCGAAGCGATGTGACGTGAATGATAATCAACAATACAATGATCAAAAAAAGTATGTGCATGTTATATTTTAGAAAATTATTATTTAATTTCCTTAAAAATCACAACTCTGAAACAAATTGATAAAATAGAATAAAAAATAGAAAACAAAAGGACTGGAAATGCAATAATACAATTTTATTTAATCAACATTTTCAAAATAATCTTTGAGCAAGAGTAAGATATCAGGTGAATAAGATAAAAAAACAGCTTTATCTGATTACTGCCAATAATAACAAAAATAAAAGAAATTCTTTCTAAGCTAAATAACTAAACTCAATTAATTCACTCACTCATAATTGGATATATCGGATTTTTAATTAATGTTACATTTAAAATCTGAGGCCAGTTTTTTTTTGTGTGTGCGTTTTGAATGTTAACAAAATCATGATTCGATGCGTGAATAGATTCTGAAATAACAAAAGTTTTGATTCGTTTGAGTTCTTTTAACTTTTAATTTTTTTTATTGCTATAAAGAACATACGACCGGGCAGATATTACAAGGTAAATGTCGCGAAAAAAAGTAATTATATATATACTTTTCTTTTACCTATAATACTTACATAAACTAACTGATAAACACATTAACCTTCTTTACATCACGCAATTAAGTGATAGTATAGGCTAAAAAATCTATTATAAGATATCAGTGACAACCCTAACAAGCCATCCCTATTTTGTCTTTTGGCGTTCCAATTTTGTGTTTTCTCGTCCCTAATTTTTCCAGTCTCGTTCCCAATTACCCTACATACGTCCCAATTTTCCCCAAAAAGAAAGGAAAAAATATACATTTTTTATTTTGTCGAAATATTGTATTTAAAATAAGAATATTGCAACTTACCGTTTGTTGTGGTATTTCCAGGTGTATTAAAAACTTATATAAACTGTGATCTTATTGAAAAAACAACGATAATGTTACTTTTTTTAAAAGTTCTTTAAGCTGTTTTAAAACTCACTTTTCAACCACTATTTTCAATTTAATTTGACGAATTTTTGGGACCAACTTAACTCATATTTAGTACTTCCATAGTTAACTTGGTTTTTCTTCTATACATTGATAAATATTAACATAAACGAAATTAGGTAGATTCCGTGCTACAGGTACTTTGAGAATCTTCCGCAGGTTTGTCCCAATTTACCCCAGGATCCCAATTTACCCCATGTCATGGTACTCAAAAAATGTTCACGATCAGCTTCCACGGTGAAGGAATAACATCGTGTAATAAAAATCAAACCCGCAAAATTATAATTTGCGTAATTACTGGTGGTAGGACCTCATGTGAGTCCGCACGGGTAGGTACCACCACCCTGCCTATTTCTGCCGTGAAACAGTAATGCGGTTCGGTTTGACGGGGCAGCCGTTGTAACTATGCTGAGACCTTAGAACTTATATCTCAAGGAGGGTGGCGCATTTGTGTTGTAAATGTCTATGGGCTCCAGTAACCACTTAACACCAGGTGGGCAGTGAGCTCGTCCACCCATCCAAGCAATAAAAAAAACAAAAAAATGTAGATCATAATATTATCTACCACCAAACGTAAATTCTAGTTTCACATTATATATTCGTCCCAGCCTAAATTTTCAAGTTACCAGGAAATACGTGTTTGTTAGTTAAATTTTCAACCGCAGCATTTCGTATATCTGAATGCATTCATATCAAATTATAGGAATTTCCGTACCTTGTCGGTCGTTTGCTGGTATTGCCAACGTTCGCCCGATAATCTCTTTACCCTCCCGGGGGACCAGTAATTCGGTTACCCCGTTATATTCTCGGTTTGATGAATGAGGGTGTACCAACAGAATCGGTAAACGGATTAAATTTGTAATTTATATTATCTTTTCAGGAGACTTTACGGACAAGATAGATGGTAGACTTTATGGGTGGTTTTCGATTGATCTAGCCTAAGCGTTTATAATAAAACCTGATAATAAACTATTAGAAATAACAGAATTGCTTATTCCAGGACGACAAATAAAACATTATTTCATTCAAAGAATTCAAATGTTTTTATTTAAGTACGAGTATTTGTATCTATAAATATTATGTATGTTATATATACACATATGTTTAAGTAATATCACTATCACACTACACCTACTAAGGTTCATCTCTGCACCCCCCTAAGGTAGACTGTTATAGAATGCCTATGGCATTAAGTCCGCCTTTATACTGTTTAGTATATAAAGTTATAAATAAATAAATAAATTAGCATTCACACTAGAATTCACACTAGAATTTAAACTAGAATTCACAACAGAATTCACACTAGAATTCATGAAAAACAATAGGTTTCATCGCTGCAGATCCCTGTGTGTGTACAATAACAATTTTATAATATTACAGTTTCAGAATAGTTCACGTATACATTTTTGGATTATCGATACAAATCGAATACGATCGATAAGACCGCATATTGTCTGTTAGTAAATGCAAATATAGAATCAACTGTAAAAGAGTGTTTTACATGAAACATTGCTCATAATACATCCGTACAAAATTTATTGTATTTTGAATTATCATATTATTATATTTTTTTAGGTAGCTGAAAATCTGACGCTAAGTCGAAATTATATCACAAAAAAAATATATGATCACTTTATCAGTAGATTACAATTCTTGTTCGACGGTCGGTCACTATGAACGTACAATCCATATATAAAAGAAAGTCGTGCTAGTTACACTATTTATAACTAAAGAACAGCTGAACTGATTTGGCTGAAAATTGGTGAGGAGGTAGCTTAGAACCAGGAGAAGGACATAGGATACGTTCCCATGGGACGTGACATAAAACGTGGTATAACAAAACGCATCTGATATGGAATAACAGAACGCAACTGACAGCTAAACGTAATAATATATCCTATGGTTAATTATAGTAGAATTTTGAAGTTGACCGGTTGATGTGTTTGAAACAAACCGTGTGGCGGAACAAAGTTCGCCGGGTCCACTAGTTTTCATCTAACACATTCTTTTTTTTTCATTCTGTTTGTTTAGTTTCATTGATATACAGCTCACGGACCACCCAATTAAGTGGCCAGTGGACCCATTGAAGTCACAACATACATAAAGCCCTCTACCCTGGTTAATGGAGTGAAGTTATTTCAATTGGAATAAAATCGTTGTCCTATGTTTCAAACGGGAATAAACCAATGCTTCAGAATAGGAAACCTATTTGGGTTTTCACAAAACACTCACTCCAAAATATAATTTATTATTAAATTAAATAAGTCTATCAATTCTAAGTCTATTAAGATTATTAAACATCTTTTATTTCGAAACATTATAGGCTCATAGTGTGTTGGTAATACAAGTAGCATAAGAATTATGTTTGTAAGTAAAATAAAATTGAAAAATTTAACATTATAAACTATTTGAAGTTATAATTTATACTTAAACCTTATTAAACTACTCTGTCAAGCAAGTAAAGGGAAAAGATAAATGATACACAAAATGTTCATAATTCGTCCTAATTTATTTTATCACCTTCAAATGATGCTTCTTCAGAAATAATACATATATTAGGTATATACTTATCAACCATAATACAATTACCAAAATATTTTTTAAACCCTTTTTCCGGAATTGAGTTCAGTTCTTGTCGCGAATTTTCTATATGTTCTACTAAAGGAAAAAAAAGAACTCGGCTGGAGCCATATATGGTGAATAAGGTCGAACACCTCGATGGTATACTAGTTCAATACTAGTTAGTAGTAGTAATAGATCAGTCTAGTATTTTCTTCGGTTTTCGCGAGTCGTACACACGATTAAAGCGACTGGTGGTAAGACCTCTTGCGAGTCCACACGGGTAGGTACCACCGCCCTGCCTATTTCTGCCGTGAAGTAGTAATGCCTTTCGGTTTGAAGGGCGGGGCAGCCGTTGTAACTATACTGAGAACTTAGAACTTATATCTCAAGGTGGGTGGCGCATTTACGCTGTAGATGTCCATGGGCTCCAGTGACCACTTAACAACCAGGTGGGCTGTGAGGTCGTCCACCAATTTAAGCCATAAAAAAATAAACTAACTCACATTGACCCCGTAATATGTAAAGTATTGAAATGTCGGAAAAAATAAAATAATGATAATTTAAAAAACGCAAGATGTGATCCGTAAAAATAGTTATAATTAAGCTTAGGTGAGCACGAATGCTTAATTCCCCATATTTTTACGCAAATAATAATAATAATTTTGTAACAAATTTTACAGTTACATACAAAAGATTTTTTATCACGGCTCCGTTGCGGAAATGTTCGGGTAAACGTCAAACATTATTAATTACAATTTATTATTATCTTAATTGGGAGTTTCTAATTACGAAGCCTTCAAAATTTATCAAGTAGGTAGCAAGCTAAAACTGCTTTAAACTAGAAATTAACTTTGACTAAAGATGTTTACAGGATTTGGCGCGGATCCAACAGGGTTGTCTAGCAGCGCCGTATTTCAATGAACCGTTTGACTTGTTTAACGATGCGGCGAGGTAGCCCTGTGTGGTTGGCGTCTGAAAAGGCTCCTCGGAGGGCCGTGAAACTAATAAGTCTTTAAGCCGTTTTTGTTTAACGAGAAAATACACACTTTTGTGCTCGATAGTTGAAAGTCGAGATTGAACCCGTTTCGTAATTTTTAAATGAAGCAAACAATAATCTGTTTATCTTACACTAGCGGCCCGCTCCGGCTCCGCTCGGGTCTTTAACAAAAATTTCAACGATATTTGACGTTATTTTATTTTTTTAATTAAAAGAGCACTTATTGCGGCATAACTATAATAGTTAGACATATGCTGTCGCGACACTTTTTGTAAATAATAATGTGTTCTACAAAGTCATAGTACATTATTTTATTCTATCATCAATAGTTTTCGCAGGGCACGCGATGTAAAGAATATTTTAGGTAATTTTTTTACACCTTGGGTTACATTATAGGAGTTTTAGTAAAGATCACTAATTTTATCCAAAAAAGATTATAGCCTATGTCACTCGGTAATAATAATAATAATTATTATTATTAATACTTTATTTCAGTTTTTTTTTTAAACCATAACATTTTGTTAGTAGTAATTACTTATATCTATGTTAGTGACTTAAAAAATCTAACACATAACTATCATTATATATATACATTTTATACCATTACATTTTTTATTTTATTTTTTCTCCTTCCAAGTGCCTACTGCAAAGGCTATTGATCAGCAGTCCCTCGATCTTGCTCGATATGATTTTTAATAATGTAGCTTCCAAATAGTGAAAGATTTTTCAAATCGGTTCAGTAGTTTCGGAGCCTATTCAATACAAACAAATAAACAAATCTTTTCCTCTTTATAATATTAGTATAGAAGTATAGATTGTTAAATGGAACAATATTATTTAAGTAAATAATAAATGTTGTCCGTGGAAATTACAACGCGAATCGCACTGCCGTACTTCAAATATTGGATATTGGATACGCGGCAACGGCTTAGTTTCACCCCCTAACGGCATGCGGTCAGGCAAAGCAGGAACTAAAGCGTCAGGAGTAAATGCTAATACCATTGCTGATGAAGGAGAAACAACAGCAGTAACTTGCAGCCGTGATTATTCAGCTTAAGCCACTGACCGCGCGATCAACGCAGCGAAATCAATAATAAATATAAAAATATAAAAAGAAAAAAAGCCTGTATTTCCTTTCCTTAACTTCCATTTCAAATGTGGTATTTATTTGTTAATGTTTAGTTAGTTATTAATGTTTATTGTCTAAATGCTAGTAAGAGTTAGTTTTTGTTATTGGATATGGACCTCTCCTTGGGTGAAGGCCTCCTCCAGTCCTTTCCACTGATCTCTGTCCTTGCCGATAGTTTGCCAGTCCTTTCCTATTATTTCGGTTATGTCGTCAGCCCATCTTCTTTTCCCCCAGCGAAATCAATAATGACTTTGTAATTAATTAACTTGTGGCTGCAGAGAGCGCGATTGTTAGAAAATACACGATTATTTGTAATAAATGAGTCGTCTATTATCAAAGGTGGCAATCTGTGTATTTGGAAAAAAAAATGTTATTGATATGTCAATACAGATTGATTTGAATATAATCGTCTCCTTCAAAGAATACGGTTCAAAACCTGCATTAAATAAAGGTTAATACTTAGCCTGTTATTTATCTAAGATGTCGTTCAGAAGAGTTTTGTGACTGCCAATGGAATACAAAGTCAATAATTCGTTTTTCTGATTTACCAATAATTGTCCAAAAGTCACATTGCCGGCTTTGATAATAGTCGACTCAAATGTATATAAATGTTAGATGAACAATTCACAGGCTTTATCCGTTACAAAAAACAGATGTTATTCCAAAATTAATTAATATATTTTATAAATGAAAGGCGAATCTGTCGATCCAAGTGATTAAACGAAAACAATAAGTGAGGTTTGCGAATTCGGAAGCCGAAAAATATATTTTAAATAATCAAATGCGTTGATAGGGTTCTGCGGAAAATCTAGAAGAATGAGAAACGATTATAAAATGTTTTTGATTTCGATGAGGTAGCGTTGGCCAAGAAATCTGCCTGGTAATAATAATTTACCGAACCCTATATACTTCACATGGCGAATGTTACGACCCACATTTTTTTATTACTTACATGAAATTTCTTGGTCACACAGAGTAAGAGAAATGATAGTAAATAGGCACTGGTTGATATGAAAGTTGTTACCAGAAACATCTATAGCCGCACGTGAAACCGATTTCTGGCGTGGCGACGCATGCCGTGGCGACGCGTCGCCACGTTATATAATGATATATATATACAGTCTATATGCAGTAGTGTGTACGGTGTAACGACGCGTTGCCAAATTTCCAGTCAAATTGTGTTAAAATTCGAATATTTGAATCAAAAAACAATCTCTTTTATCTACAAGCTAGTTTCAGAAAACTTTTTATAATTTAATTATATGTCGCTAAACGGCCTTAGGGGTATTATAATGATAAGAGAAGGTAATGTTATACTAAATATAATATTACCTTCATTTTTTTACGGCGACATATTTTTCTTTTATTATTATTATACTTATCTTATCCTTTAAAGCAATTCTTGTATTATATATATATATATATATAATCAGAACCTCGGAAACTGCTCCAACGATTTTCATAAAATTTAGTATACAGGGGATTTCGGGGACGATAAATCGATCTAGCTACGATTTATTTTCAGAAAATGTTGTTTTATTCGTGTTTTCAATAATCAACTCTTCCCGACATAATATATTGGCGAATAATAATACTATTTTTCTTAATTGAGGGCAACTAACCGCTTTAAACCGGTCACCATCCTCGTCGAACCCGTCGCTTGCGACGAAGGGCTCGACGAGCGAATTAACCCACAGACACAGCCCACTGAGTTTCTCGCCGCATCTTCTCAGTGGGTCGCGCTTCCGACCCGGTGGTAGATTCTGCGAAGCACTGCTCTTGCTAGGGTCAGTGTTAGCAATTCTCCGGTTTGAGCCCCGTGAGCTCACCTACACAAGCTAGGGTAAGCTGAAATAGCCTCTCGAGGCTATCAGCATAGGTAGGAAAAAAAAAAAAACACAACAAGATGACGATATCAAAAAAAAACCGAGCAAAGCTCGGTCATCGTCTAGATTCATTTTAAAGAGATTTAAAGACCATTGTAATTTACTGAAACCATTAACATTACCGCCATTAGGGCATTAATCTTCCTTGCTTTTTAACCAAAGTCAGCTAAGTGTAAAAAAGTTTGGTTTTTTGACTAATGGTATTTGAGCGGACCTGCGAAATGTGAATAAGTTTGGATGTTTGTTACCCAATCATTAAAAATGGGTTAACGAATTTAGATGATATTTCGCTAAAACATAGTTTGTAACCTGGATTAACTGGGGAACGCTGGGTATATTATCTACTATATTATTATTAAACACGACGAAATAGATCTGATAAATGATGCAAAATCTATAATAACTAATTACGCTGAAATGAGGCTTTGATTTGTATGTAAATTTATTTGTAATCTATTTAGGATCACTTCGTTCGAAGACACATATAATTTTATTTAATTAATAAACACAACCTTAATTTACAAATTTGCTGTAAATATCTTTGTTCTGCCTAAGTACAGAACCCTCAGTTCGACACGTATAGACCTAATTTTATTAATACCTTTTATTAATCGACCCTTTCCGGATTGTCAATTTTATTCATACGATTTATGAAAAGCATTGCAGATTAAAATTATGAACGAATGACAAGTGATTTATGGAAGGCTTATTAAGGACACATGAACGGATTTGATCACAATCCTGTCCAGCCGAATGTGTGGCGTCAAATAAATTGGAAAAACTTTTTTTGTTCGCTATAGAAGGTTTTGTTTTTATGTTTATATGTGTGTTTTCTCCTGGTGTTCAGCAGCTATCGAAGTCTGTAGACATCATAACGTGAATGCTCACACACTACATGAGGCTGAAATCTCTATCGCATTAACATCTTTTCTTCGGGTTAAGCGAGTCGTTGATATAATTAAAACTAATTTAACGATTTTAATATTATCGTTGTAAAAGTGCTTTTAAAATTATGAATTCACATTCCACTATTGGAACGCATTGCTGGTTCGCAAATAGATATATTCAGGATGGCCGTACCTGCCTGTGTTGTCAGATAATACGCTCTATAACTTCTATAACGACGGCAGCTTTCCATTAAATGGAACATTGACCCCTCTGCCTTCGAAAGACATCTATACATATAAATAAAATTAGAGTGTCTGTTTGTAACATTGAAATAACCGCTTTTTACTACGTGCATAAGAATATATATATGGTACATACACTAAAATAGCATTTTTTACAATTTTTGTCTGTCTGTCTGTTTGTTCCGGCTAACCTCTGGAACGGCTGGACCGATTTTGACGAGACTTTCACTGATAGATAGCTGATGATCTAAAGAGTAACTTAGGCTACTTTTTTTAGACTAGGTTTGCCCCGCGGCGTCGCCCGCGTTACGAAAATAACCGCGGGTAACATCGCGGTACTCTGCTATTAATAATAACATTTAATGTTCCCGAAGCGAAGCGAGGGCGGGTCGCGAGTTATAAATAAATTTGCAAAAGCTCAGAAACCGTAGTCGTTGTGTTTGAGCTTCAGGGAAGAGTCCATTTGGATTTTCAATATTACCTAAGCATAGCCAACAACGCTTTTACAGTCCCATTTAATTCGTTCGCGTCCCGTGATCTGACACAGGTATTTTCCTTGTTCCAAAAATAGCCGTGTCTCAGTTCATTTAGCTTTATAACCGTCGATAGCCGAGCCGACCGTATTAAAGAGGCTCCTGCTAACATAGCACCTGAATTTATTACTACAAATCCAGCGATGCTGCTCTCTGTAACTTACAAAACTCAACTCAAACATATATTGAGATAATATCAAAAATAGTTTATTTTATTTTATTTTTGTCTTGGGCTATTTATGAGCTCCGGAAATCATACGGGAATGCTCTGAGGAATTATTCGAGATGATTCCCTCATCTCCTTTTCATCATCGCACCTCCTGCGATCGGAGCAGAGTTCATCCATATTATTTGGAACCGCTGCGTTCATCGACAGTGCGTTTCCAAAGATCTTTTTTGCCACGTACCATTCGGCTTTGGAATAAACTCCCCTCCACGGTGTTTTCCGAGCGCTATGACATGTCCTTCTTCAAACGAGGCTTGCGGAGAGTACTTAATGGTAGGCAGCGGCTTGGCTCTGCCCCTGGCATTGCTGACGTCCATGAGCGACGGTGACCACTTACCATCAGATGGGTCGTATGCTCGTCTGGCCACAAGGGCAATAAAAAAAAAACACAAATTCGAATCCTCAATTGCCTTCAATAAACAAACTGAATCTGACCGCTTATCGAACTCGGATTTCGGGTCCCGTCGTATAGTCGTTCACTAACCACTTGACAATGAGGCCGTCTGATATTGTTTACATTTTGGGTCAGATAGTTTGATTGATCAGATTAAGAGACTTTGGATTCCAGCTTCAATGTTGCTATCCACTGCGCGGAGGACAGGAATGAATGGAGGAACATAGTCCTAAAAAAGTGCTCCGTAAAGGTCACGACCCTCAGCACTGTGGAATACGACGCACGGAGAAGGAGTTTGATTGAAGAAGATTCCGTATCTTCTACGTATCCATACTCTGCATCTATAGCTATTGCCTTCCTGTCAGCTATCTGTCCTAGAGTTAGGCTAACCTAAGTAGATAATAAAGTCCTTAATCGCGGTTTACACACCTAAATAATATTCCTTGATGTTTTTTTCTTTGCTAAATTTTACCAATAGCAAAATTTTACGGAAATATTTCGGTGGAGACCTAGGTTCATCATTGATTTATCTGGCAAGCCATACGAATCTTTATTAAGCTCGCCCTAAATGTTATAAATGTAGTTTTCTCGATAATTTTCCCAAAACAGATTAGATTTTCTTATTGTGGTAAAATCCGAATATCGAATTGGGGTACCGTTGTAAAATATTCAAACACGAATATTATTTGTAAACGTTGAACGAAAAGCTGAAGGCATCGTAATAATCTGGCATCGTTAAATTGACGATATCGCAAACTACCCTGCACTCTGTTGCAGGTGTTACATTCAATCCGAATGAAATTCAAGCTGAGTCTTTAATATTAGCTTCGAAATGTTACTTCGAAGCACTCCATATTGGGATTCAACGTTTCACGAAATGGTATCCGAGATGAAGAACGAAATGCTTTTTCAACATTTTTGAACACAAATTTAAAGATGGAGTTTTATTATGGTAGTTGTGACAGTAATTGATTCAAGTTTTTTTTTCGTTAAACCCGATAGTAATTACGTGCAATGTACATATATTGAATAATTATTAAATCAGGAGCAGAAATTTGGGGGTTAAGTTCTGAGAGATAAGATTTATTTGGGTTTTGGTAAAGAGCTCTATGTTAATTGTGACATTATTGTTCAAAAGAGTATGCTTTATGTCTGAGAAGTTAAAATGTTTGGAATTCCATGAGTTTTGGACATATTTCAAATTATTGTAGCCGTCATTGACTTTACCTCAAAAGTACAGAGCCACATACAATAAATAGGCGAATTACGACTTTAATTACAATTTTTTTTTCAATTGTGAAACAGCAAACCATACGTTTTTGTTCAAATTAAATACATAACACATTTGGTTACAGATATAGAAGAAGAGACTGTCCTTATCTGTTCACACCTTTATCGAATTTATAAATGTTGAATTCTCTGACCAAAATTGAATCGTTGTTTATTGTAAGATTAGCTTGTTTTATAATATTGTCACTTCAAAATTTGGCCCTAATGGTTTTGAAGTGAGTCCATAACTCAGCGTTTTTTATTAGAATTTCTCGAACACTACGGCCATGCTGACAAAAAACAATTCCAAAAGAAAATAAAAGAAAGGAAAAGAAGCACAGGCCTCATTATAAAATAAATATTGTTTCCTTATGGTCATTAGTTATTAACGACTCTCTCGGGCGCAAGGACGTTCTTCAAAACGTAATCATTTTCAATAAAGAATGCATATCCTATTCTAAGTTGATCGTGTTTTTCATTATTTACGAATAACTTATCCATAACTTCCAGCAATAAATAACCAACAAGAAGATATATTCTTACGATTCAGTGAAGTGATCTGCTACAGCTTACGATATATTTACAAATCTTGTAAATACGTTATATACAACGCATTGTTAATTAAGGAATTTATTTCGGCTAACACATGACAGAATAGACAAGTCAACCTTTTGACAAATAACTATGTATTTAAAAAATATTACGGCTTGGTTGGTTTAAATCTACGCGTGCCCGTTTCATAAACAGACTAGCTTGTTCATTATTATTTCATATCTATTTACATGTTTTGCAAATGTTTTCAATGACGCTATTTATTACACGAATATAAATTTTAAAAATTAACCCAAGCGCTGCCTAAGTACTGTACAAAGAGATTATTTGTTTTGGGTTTATAAAATGGTGTAATTTTTTCTTGTCTTAAAACAGACAGTTGCTATTTTATTTCCCGTTCCTTTCAATATTAATAATGGTCGACCTAACGTTGACCTTACTACGAATATCTTATTTACAAACCGAATTTCTACAACATTACATTTTGTTATCAAATACGCTCGGTCATTTATCTGTCAATACCGTCACCTCCATTACGTCACTTCTATCACGTCACTAAAAGTGGTGGTAGCACGTGGATATTTGTTAAAGCTAGCTTGTGAGCTGCTCTTTAAGAAATGTTACAATACAAAATAAAATATATAATCACGGACTTATAAACTCCATTAAACTATTAGAGACTGTCGAACTCCGAAGAAGAAGATATCAAGAGCCTATCGCACGTCAAAATAAGGCGCCCTCAATCAAAGAACTTAACAAAGCGATTTCCTTATTCCAAGGAAACCGTTCAATGTGAGGTAATTGACGTCACATTCCTTATTCATTCGTTGCCTTTATCAATACTTTTTTAGGATACGTATCGCGATCCGAGGAGCTGCCAAATTGAATTACACGTACACGTTGAAGCCGAGAGACCGAGTCGCGGCTTGATTGACGTGGATAATTCGAATAAATAAAATATCTTCGGAAAGCAAAGAAAGCTGTTGAATAAATCTTTTCGTTTCGCATGTTACACGACAGTGCTTTAGTTTTGTTCCAAAACAAAACATAATTGTTTCTTTGGAGAAATTTCAGTAATAATAGTAATAATAATAATAATAAATTAGGATATTTATTCCCAGAAACTGAGGGTTTTATGGTCGCGATTCAGGATCAAGTAATAAATACAAATTAATAAAAAAATGTGTGCAATTCACACGTGGTAGAAGTGAAACCTTCCAAAATTAAAATACAATTATCCTAAACGTCTTAAGTATATGTAAAATTTTGTCATTAGTAAATAATTGTAAGGTAGCGCCCTCTGTGAATTGATATTTTAATTTCACGTAAAATCCTAAATTAACAAGAGCTTTCATACACACGTTAGTATTAAAAAATCTCACAGAAGGCGCTGTATTAAATAGTATGTATATTTCTGTCTCATTCTTTGATGGCTTCATCCTACACATTTTTGTATTTGTGTCTCTTACCTGTCGTTTTTTCCGTTGCATCCGGTTTGAAATCACAACGATTCTAAAGAAGTTTTCACTTAAAAAATTATAGAAAATTCATAATCAAAGACCCTAATTTACAAAATGATAAATGCAGAAAATGTAATCGTCATTCCGAGACTATCCAACATATTATAACAAGTGCTTGTCCGACACTCACACAAACCGATTACACACATAGGCACAATCAGGTAGCTCACATAGTTCACCAAAAGGTTAGCTCTGAAATATAAATTATTAGAAAGCACACTGAAACTATATTACCAACACGCCCCAAAACCTGTGCTGGAGGGCGCCACGCACAAGATGTACTTCGACAGAGCCATACTAACTGACAAAACTATACACAATAATAGGCCAGATATAACTCTAATTGTTAAAATAAATAAAGTAGTGCATTTAATAGACATAGCAGTTCCTAACACCAATAATATACAGAAATCAATAGCTGAAAAAGTAAATAAATATACAGAATTAAAGGAAGAAATTTTAAGAATCTGGAAAATGAACAACGTCTACATTGTACCACTGGTGCTATCCAGTACAGGCGTTATACCTAAACACCTACTCCAATCTTTAAAAATATTAGACATAGCAGAGAACATGTACATGACCATGCAAAAAGTCGCAATATTAAACACATGCCGTATAGTCCGTCAATTCTTGCAGGAAGACTTAAATATTCTGCAAGTAGAAAATGAAGCTCACTTGGCATAGGCCTGTGAACTTCATTATACCGAAATATCTTAAGTATTTCGAGAAACACAATACAAAAAAAAATCCTTTTATTTCATGCAAATAGTAGGTTACACACATATTTCAAGAATATAAAAGAAAATCTAAAGAAGAAAAGAAAAAAGAAAAGAAGAAAAAAAATAGTGATGCTATTATCACGTATTTTATTCTTTTTCCTCCCTCCCTTCCTCCCTCTTTCCTCCCTCTACTTCGTTTAAAAAGTATAAATGTAGATTGTGCTTTGAAAAAAAAAAATTGTGAATATAGAAGTTTGGGTGGTAGGACCACTGGTGGTATCACTCAGAATCACTGGTGGTAGGACCTCTTGGGAGTCCGCACGGGTAGGTACCACCACCCCGCCTATTTCCGCCGTGAAGCAGTAATGCGTTTCGGTTCGAAGGGTGGGGTAGCCGTTGTCACTATACTGAGACCTTAGAACTTATATCTCAAGGTGGGTGGCGCATTTACGTTGTGGATGGCTATGGGATCCAGTAACCACTTAACACCAGGTGGGCTGTGAGCTCGTCCACCCATCTAAGCAATAAATAAATTGTTTACATAAACCCTCCTCAAGTGAAGGTGACGGCCTCGTCTAAAGAATCCCGTGTATCTATCTTATATCTATCTTGAGCTATTTACGGCCAGCGGGTACCGGCTATTTTTTTTTTAAGTCGTCTGCCCATCTCACTTGGGGTCTGCCTTTCCGGCGTTTGCTGATTAGACCCTTCCACGTTGTTACCCCGTTACCCTCTTACCCTCTTACCCTCTTACCCTCTTACCCTCTTACCCTCTTACCCTCTTACCCCGTTACCCCGTTCGTTACCATGTTATCCTGTTACCCCGTTACCTTGTTACCCCGTTACCCCGTTCGTTACCATGTTATCCTGTTACCCCGTTACCTTGTTACCCCGTTACCCTCTTACCCTGTTACCTTCTTACCCTGTTACCCTGTTACCCTCTTACCTCGTTACCCTGTTACCCTGTTGCCCTGTTACCCCGTTACCCTCTTACCCTCTTACCCTCTTACCCTCTTACCCTCTTACCCCGTTACCCTCTTACCCTCTTACCCGTTACCCTGTTACCTTCTTACCCTATTACCCTGTTACCCCTCTTACCCTGTTACCCCGTTACCCCGTTCGTTACCATGTTACCCTGTTACCCTGTTACCCCGTTACCTTGTTACCCCGTTACCCCGTTACCCTCTTACCCCGTTACCCTCTCACCCTCTTACCCTCTTACCTTCTTACCCTCTTACCCTCTTACCCTGTTACACTCTTACCCTGTTACCCTGTTACCCTGTTACCCTCTTACTCTCTTACCCTCTTACCCTCTTACCCTCTTACCCCGTTACCCCCTTACCCTCTTACCCCGTTACCCTGTTACCTTCTTACCCTGTTACCCTGTTACCCCTCTTACCCTGTTACCCCGTTACCCCGTTCGTTACCATGTTACCCTGTTACCCTGTTACCCCGTTACCTTGTTACCCCGTTACCCCGTTACCCTCTCACCCTCTTACCCTCTTACCCTCTTACCTTCTTACCCTCTTACCCTCTTACCCTGTTACCCTGTTACCCTGTTACCCCTCTTACCCTGTTACCACGTTACCCCGTTACCCCGTTAGTTACCATGTTACCCTGTTACCATGTTACCCTGTTACCCTGTTACCCCGTTACCTTGTTACCCCGTTACCCTCTTACCCTCTTACCCCGTTACCCTCTCACCCTCTTACCCTCTTACCTTCTTACCCTCTTACCCTCTTACCCTCTTACCCTCTTACCCTGTTACACTCTTACCCTGTTACCCTGTTACCCCTCTTACCCTGTTACCCTCTTACTCTCTTACCCTCTTACCCTCTTACCCTGTTACCCTCTTACCCTCTTACCCCGTTACCCTGTTACCCTCTTACCCTGTTACCCTGTTACCCCTCTTACCCTGTTACCCCGTTACCCCGTTCGTTACCATGTTACCCTGTTACCCTGTTACCCCGTTACCTTGTTACCCCGTTACCCCGTTACCCTCTTACCCCGTTACCCTCTTACCCCGTTACCCTCTCACCCTCTTACCCTCTTACCCTCTTACCCTCTTACCCCGTTACCCGTTACCCACTTACCCTGTTACCCTGTCACCCACGTCCTTTAGCCTCGCTCGTTAGAAATTTCAATAAGAAAACAAAAAAAAAATATAATCTAATTCTCGAATTGCTAGTGACTCGGTCTAATTTCGATTATAAGTAATATTCACTAGTAGGATTCCCAATTTTGTTAAGTTAACGTTTTAATAATTCTGAGTGACGGTATTGACAGATAAATGACCGAACGTATTTGATAACAAAATGTAATGTTGCAGAAATTCGGTTTGTAAATAAGATATTCGTAGTAAGGTCAATGTTAGGTCTACCATTGTTAATATTGAAAGGAATGGGAAATAATACATTAACGAAATATTTATTTCGACTTGCTTACGTACAAGAGTAATGAAATTAAATTCGATATCCTCCGTATATTTGTAATATCAGAATAATTACTTACTTATAAATAATTACAATTCGAAGTCGTCGTGGCCTAAAGGATAAGACGTCCGGTGCATTCGTATCTAGCGATTCACCGATGTTCGAATCCCGCAGGCGGGTACCAATTTTTCTAATGAAATACGTACTTAACAATTGTTCACGATTGACTTCCACGGTGAAGGAATAACATCGTGTAATAAAAATCAAACCCGCAAAATTATAATTTGCGTAATTACTGGTGGTAGGATGCCTTGTGAGTCCGCACGGGTAGGTACCACCGCCCCGCCTATTTCTGCCGTGAAGCAGTAATGCGTTTCGGTTTGAAGGGTGGGGCGGCCGTTGTAACTATACTGAGACCTTAGAACTTATATCTCAAGGTGGGTGGCGCATTTACTTTGTAGACTCTATGGGCTCGTCCACCCATCTAAGTAATAAAATAAAATAAAAAAACATAATGATAACATGAAATCTGAAAACAGTCTCGCTTAATTAATCTACATTTTATTGGTTCGAGTAAGTACATTAATTAAAATTGACATATAAATAAATACAGTGATCTAGATTCAAACAGCGAAATAAAATATAATGCGCAAAATTCCGTGCAATTTGAAATGCACGAAAGTTAGAAACGACTTTTCCTGTACTCAAATGAAAAACATCGATAAATAATGGCGAATAGTCACTAGAACCTGGAACTAGTTCAGAGTTTGTAACTGTTTATTTTTAATTCGAGTGGTTTCGACGGGCGTCTGTAAGTCTACAAGTATTTTACATTCCCACTCTAGGAGCTATGCAAACTAAGACGCAGACGCGAACTAAATTTGAGCGCTCTTGCGAACCAAATTTTGTGTCATGATTTGATCAATTGAATTACTTTTTTGGAACTCGGGAAAAACGTCCGTAACGTAAGATTTTAATGCACACAGTGTACAACTTAACTTTGTAATAACGTACAAAAAATAACATATTTTTTTATTATATATGTTTTATAAATCATTATGAATAAAATAAAATTGATAACTTTGTAAAGTAGTTTTTATTTTATTTTTATCAATAAAAAAATCATAATAAAAAATGTATATCGGAATAATTATTTTCTCGAATAGAACTTAAAGTTAATATTTTTATACTAAGGAACTTCGTTCCTATTCGGTGCCCCACGACACCACACTTTTTTTTATCCACAGGAATAAATCACCCGATCCCCATCCGCGTGGCAGGTGGGTTATGTAGGAGTTGAACCTCACTAAAAACTCCTGCATTAGTTAGTTAAAATTAGTAATTTTATATAGGAAGAAGTAAACCTAAGAAGAAATGGATGGATTGCGTGAAAGACGATATGTGTAAGAGGCGAGTGAGCGAAGAAATGGTATATGATAGAGGAGTATGGAAGGAGAAAACATGTTGCGCCGACCCCAGGTGACTGGGAAAAGGGCAGGAGAATGATAATTACTTATATTAATTTTAATTTTTTTGTTTTTTTTGTTTCTTAGGTGGACGAGCTCATGGCCCACCTGATGTTAAGTAGTTACCGGAGCCCGTAGACATCTACAACGTAAATGCCGCCACCCACATTGAGATATGAGTTCTAAGGTCTCAGTATAGTCCGTCTGGTGTAGTGGTAAGTGACATGGTCACTACACAAGAGGGTCGCGGGTTCGAATCCCGCCAAGGGAAGATATTTGTATGGTAAATATAAATGTCTTTTCCAGGGTTATGGATGTATATTAAAAATATATGTATGTGTATAATAAAAATCTTACATTTATTTCCGTTATCTGGTACCTGTAACACAAGTTCTTTACGAACTTATCACGGGACCAGTTAACGTGGCGTGATTGTTAGTAAATATTTATTTATTTATTTATAGTAACAACGGCTGCTCCATCCTTCAAACCGAAACGCATTACTGCTTCACGGCAGAAATAGGCAGGGTGGTGGTACCTGCCCGTGCGGATTCACAAGGCATCCTACCACCAGTAATGTAGTTACGTGTACATTATGATATTTTGCATTTGATCACATTGTTACTTAGTGTTATTGGGATACGTGAACCTTAGTCTGAATTTCGTTGCTCTGAAATAAGATATCGGATGAATGATTTCGGACAGCCATTCGCACCGAGTCGCAGTAGAGATCGATAGGACAGCGATTCCAAATCTATAAATTTGTTATAGATTCGTGTTTTACTGAAAATGTAAACCCGAGTAAAACAAACTTCCAGATGTCATTAGATCTACTTTTAGTTTGCTCGGAATGAAACATAAAATGGACTGTGGTTAGCACAATATTAAAATTCTGGAGAATATAATAGCTCCTAAGCCGACCGTGACCACGAAAAATTGTGAAGTATTCATAATGTCGGAAATAATATAGTGAGAATTAAAACAGAAAGCGGGATTAAAACGCAAAAAATTTTTTAATTGTGTCTATGGAATGTCGTAAAAAGAAAATAGTGGTAACATAGTGACGAGCTCGTAGTCTGCCTGATACGAAGCCGTTATCAAGTTACATATAATTATATAAGAGAACATGAAAGCCACCACCAAGCCACCACCCTAATTGAGTAATAGGCTTGATGATTAAAATTTTTTTTACCATTTTATTGTAGCCATTTTACTGTATAACGACTGTCTTACCATTTAAACCGAAACACATGACTGCTTCATGGTAGAAATATATGGTAAGTAGCGGTTTAGCTCTGTCCCTGGCATTGCTGACGTCCATGGGCAACGGTAACCACTCAACATTAGGCGAGCCGTATGCTCGTCTGCCTACAAGGGCAATAAATAAAAATATAATATATAACATGTCTATAGTACTTACTGGTAGTAGGACCTCTTGTGAGTCCGCGCGGGTAGGTACCATCACCCTGACTATTTCTGCCGTGCAGCAGTAATGCGTTTCGGTTTGAAGGGTGGGGCAGCCGTTGTAACTATACTTGAGATCTTAGAACTTATATCTTTAGGTGGGTGGCGCATTTACGCTTAGATGTCTATGGGCCCCAGTAACCACTTAACACCAGGTGGGCTGTGAGCTCCTCCTCCCATCTAAGCAATAAAAAAAATTACTTATATTTATGAATTTTGCCAGTTTGGCTTTTAATACACGGTTAATCCTTCCTGATCCTCGATGCGGGATAAAGTGCTGATGTACTTACGTCGCTTGATCGATCTGCAATATGTGAAGTATGTTAAGTTCGCTACTATACGCTATATTAATTTGAACAAGTTAATATGTTAAATATAAAAAAAATTATTATGTTCACCTTTCCTTACTTGCAGGACTTGCCGACAGAAAATAAAATTAGATTTAATATTAATAATGCAATTTATAATGCTTTTGACAATAATAACTGCATCTTGACATCCAAAAAATATGCATTTAAATTAATAGACTTAAATAATATAATAAAATTTAGATATTTAAGGACATCAAAAAATGAAATATTTAAATTAACGAATAAAAATTTTAGACAAGTAGCAACATCGCTACACTATTTTATACACAATTTCCTAGCTATAAATTTAGCTAAAAAAATACCTGCTTCTATTGAGCAGGAAAAAAATATGACATGTTATAAGACTTTGGAATCTGCTTCCAATTTAAATTAATTAGTAAGACAAAGGAGTCACACTCTTGCAATTACAAATCAATTAATACACCAACTAGATTATACCCATCAAAAGACGTTAACGTTTCAATTATTAACATATTAAATTTGGTGCATCAAAATTTACAAGGGATGATGGGTAAAGAGCTAGAAATTGAAATGTTTTTAAATATGCATAATATTAATGTATTCTGTGTCACTGAGCACTGGTTTAGAAACTATGAATTATTGTTTAATTTTAATGATCACCAGTTGTCAAGTTCCTTCTGCAGAGAGAACGCTATTCGCGGTGGCTCACTGATTCTCGTTAGTAAATGTTTGAAATGTAAGGAACGAAAGGATGTAGTGGCCCTCTCTGTTGAGAGAATTATTGAAATTTCCTGTGTTGAGCTTGAGCACCTCATCGTTGTCTGCGTCTACAGACCTCCTGATGCGTTATATGATTCTTTTGAAAATATTTTGGAAAATGTATTGCTAAAGCTTTCTGTCTCTAATAAACAAATTTTGGTATGTGGTGATTTTAATATTAATCTTTTAGAAAACACAAATACCACTATTAGATTCAGAACACTGTTAAAGTCATATAACCTCCCAAACTTATTTTTAGAGCCTACTAGGACAACGACCACATCGGCAACATGTTTAGATAACATATTTACAAATGTAACACCGACTAACAAAAAAATTATTAATCAGTTAACATCAGACCATAGTGGACAATTTCTGTCTTTTGAATCTAATATGAATTCTAAAGATAAAAATACTCTTGTGATTGTTCCTATTAATAAAAAACGAATTGAGAAGTTTAGAAATAATATTAAGCAAGAACATTCAGAAATTATTTATAACAAAAACCCAAATTTATCATACCAGAATATGTTTCAGAGAATTAATTTGGTCTTTACTGATATATTTATTCCTAAAACTGTAACATTAAAAAACAAAACAGTGTTCAGCGAGTGGGCCACCACCGGAGTGTACAAAAGTAGAAAAAAGTTATATGATCTGTACTCTGAAAAAGCTTATAATAATGATGAAACATTTCATCAATATGTCAGGAACTATTCAAAACTATTTAGAAAAGTTTGTTTAGCGGCAAAATCTTTACATTTAAGTGATTTAATAAAAAATGCCCCTGACAAGATAAAGATGACTTGGAACATCATTGGTAGAGAAAGTGGAAAAGTCAGAAATAGCCACCAAGAATTCTCATTAAAAATAGATGATAAATTGGTAACTAGTCATGAAGATGTGGCTAATGCTTTTGAAAAGTTTTTCTCTGACATTCCAGTTTCAACTACCACTTCTCTAAATTCATCCCCCACAGCAGCTGAAATATTATTGCATAAACATGTCAACAAATGTAATGAAATTTTTAAATTTAAGGAAATTAATTTAAGCAGTATAATAAAAAGTTTTAATAGCCTTAATGTAAAAAATACAGCTGACTTGTGGGGAATATCAGTAAAGATTTTGAAGTCTGTAATAGACATTATTGCTCCTCATCTTGTTAGTATTTTTAATGATTGTATTAGGTGTGGTGTATTTCCTGACTTAATGAAACATAGTAAAGTGATTCCTCTTTTTAAATCTGGTAGTACTGATGACCCCTCTAACTATAGACCTATTTCAGTACTCCCTACGTTGAGTAAAATTTTTGAAAAAATTATTTTGACCCAACTTTTAGAACATTTTAATTCAAATAACCTGCTTCATAATAAACAATTCGGGTTTACCAGGGGTCGCTCTACAACTGATGCAGGTGCTTATCTAGTCAAAAATATTTTTAAATCTTGGGAGGAATCGCATGATTGTCTTGGAATTTTCTGTGACTTATCCAAAGCATTTGACTGTGTTGAACATGAAACATTGGTGAGGAAACTACATCACTATGGTATTAGGGATGGTGCATTGGAACTTATTACTTCCTATTTATCAGGACGGATACAAACAGTAGATGTGAAAGGTAATAGATCTTCAGGCACCTTGTTGAAAATGGGTGTACCTCAGGGTTCCATTTTGGGTCCTTTTTTATTTCTAATATATATAAACGATTTACCTAGTTTTATTGAGTCCCGACACGAGGTCGTATTATTCGCAGATGATACATCTTTATTATTTAAAATTAAACGACAACTACAAGTCTATGACGAAGTGAATGATGCGATTTCGTGTGTGGTTCATTGGTTCCGTATCAATAACCTATTATTGAATAGTAAGAAAACTAAATGTATTAAATTTACTTTAAAATGTATTAAACCATCTTTAAATGTGAGACAAGTGGATAGTGATGTAATTGTTTCTGAGGAATCATTGGAGCTTGTTGAGTCAACCGTATTTCTTGGTATAACAGTGGACTCCAAACTGCAGTGGGGACCTCATATTCATAAATTGGCGAGTAAGCTCAGCTCTGCAGCATACGCAGTAAAAAAAATTAGAATGTTAACAAACGCGGACACGGCTCGTTTAGTTTACTTTAGTTACTTCCACAGTGTCATGTCCTATGGCATTTTGCTATGGGGCAATGCGGCCGATGTAGAAATGATATTTATTCTGCAGAAAAGAGCTCTACGTGCTATTTATAACATGCACTCAAGGGAATCCCTGAGGGAGAAATTTAAAGAAATTAAAGTTCTCACTATGCCATCCCAGTACATTTTTGAAAATTTGATGTATGTTCGTAAACATATTGAGGAGTTTCCTAAACAGTCGGACATACATAATAGAAATACTAGGAACAAACACAAGCTTGTTGTGCCGATGAGTAGGTTACATAAGATACGAAATTCATTCGGGTGTTTGTCTGTGCGCCTGTACAACAAAATCCCACATGATGTTCAGAACCTACATATACATAGGTTTAAGAAAACTATTAAAGAACATCTGTGCAATAAAGCTTACTATAAAGTCAATGATTATCTAGAAGATTGCACAAAGTGGGAATGAGTTGCTCGCTCCAGGCATTTCAATATTGTAGTAATTGTTACGTTATAATACTCAGTGTAAAAAATTCATATTTAAAAAAATAATAATATTAAAAAATAAATAAATAATAATTCTATATGTAAAAAAAAAGACATGCCCGCTGAGTTTCTTGCCAATTCTTCTCAGGACGGAGGCTAGTTCTTGTGAATTGGCGGTAGTTCTTTTGACGTTCAACAAGTATGTACTTTCATTTATGTTGAATAAAAATTTTTTGATTTGATTTGATTTGATTTGATTTGATTACTGGTGGTAGAACCTCTGGTGAGTCCGCACGGGTAGGTACCACCGCCCCGCCTATTTCTGCCGTGAAGCAGTAATGCGTTTCGGTTTGAAGGGTGGGGCAGCCGTTGTGACTATACTGAGACCTTAGAACTATATCTCAAGGTGTGTGGCGCATTTACGTTGTAGATGTCTATAGGCTCCAGTAACCACATAAGACCAGGTGGGCTGTGAGCTCGTCCACACACCTAAGCAATAAAAAAAATAATTAAAAATACCGCTGTCATGTCCCAAAATTGAACAAAAGTAACTACAAAATAATTTTATTACACTTTATCTTTTATGATCGTGGATGCTAATGATTTTACTTTTAAAAGCCAGTTATAGCTGAAATATCTATAATAATATTATCAAGAGGATAGATTTGTTTGTTTGTTTGTATTGAATAGGCTCTGAAACTACTGAACCGATTTGAAAAATTCTTTCACTGCTTGGAAGCTACACTATTCTCGAGTGACATAGGCTATAATCTTTTTTAAATAAAAAAAAGTGAAAAAAATTAGGGATCTTTACTAAAACTGCAATAATGTAACCCAATGGTAAAAAAATACGTAAAATATTCTTTACATCGCGCCTACTACGACTTTGTAGAACACATTATTATTTACAAAAAATGAACCGACAGTATATGTCTAACTATTATAGTTATGCCGCAATAAGTGTTCTTTTATTTAAAAAAATAAAACAACGTCCAAATATCGTTGAAATTTTCGTTAAATACCCGAGCGGAGCCGGAGCGGGCCGCTTGTATGAAATATTTTCAGCTCGTGTTCCGTTTATTTTGATTGTCGTATTAGAACAACACAGTCCGGGATCCAACTATTTTCTATTTACACACAATTAATCTTATCGTTGCCCATAAATCTCTACGATTGTCATACGAGCTGCTGCGGTGGACGTTATCTGTTATTGCTGTTTGTACACTAAATTTATGCTTATCGGTACACTAACAACTTGTTATACCGGTCATTAGCAGAGCAGTATGTGTACGCTGTCTCCATTTACTTCGAATTAAACGTGTATTTTTTTAAAGATTTCACGAATGTCAGTCCAAGTCTATATCATCTTCTTCTTCTTGCTTTGGTTTCCTCAATACTGAGGGTCGTGACCATGTCCTCGCAACAAGAGCTTATTCCTGATCATTCCACGCCATTTGCCTCTATCTGCCGCCGAGTGTAGAGCATCGTGAACTGTGAGGTCGAGGGTAGTGCGGATCTGGTCAGTCCAAAGTGTCGGGCCTCAACCTCGTACCTATTTCATCTATAATTACCCAAAATAGAAACATCCAAGATGGCACTAGACATCGGAGTACTAGAGTTGAAAAACCTTGGAATTTGGAAAGTTATAGAGTACAATAATAGTCAGAGATGTTTTGCGTTAGTCAGATAATCCTATTTGGAGGTAGCTTTGTAGAACGAACTAGTAAAAAAATAGCAATTTCTAGATATAAAAATGTAAGATTCCATCCATCAGAGCTTAAACGTTTGATCGTTAAAGAAACTGGGTAATTGTAAGTTATAAGAAAAGTGGAGTGGATTTTTCCAACGTGATTTCAGTCCACACTTAACCTGTTGCTTTCATCAGCAGGATAGACGTGCAGACCAATTCAAGGCATTTTAATTAAATGATGATATAATAATTATTGTTAAAAAAAATTCACTACCTAATCCTTGTTAGACTTATGAGATATTACAACTTCACTCAGATGGTGTGAGTTTACGTTGCTAAACTTGAGAGAGTTTGCTAACACTAGCCCTAGCAAGAGCAGTGTTTCTGTGAATCTACCACCGAATTGGAATCGCGACCCACTAAGAAAATCCGGCGAGAAACTCATTGTGCTTAATGTTAATGACAATCGTTATTAATGTGGCTATAGCAGTGGAAACCCCAAAAAATTGCCGGCAATTAATCATCTAAATGCCTTTAATGTAATAAATGTCTTATGGCTTCATTTAGCTATAGTAAAACCATACCAGCAGTCCCAAGATAGCTATCCTAAATTAACTGACTTCCTGAATTGAACGTCACGAATCAATGTAAGATTATAATAATGATCATTATGAATATTAATATAGAGGCCGGTTGCACGATTTCCGGCTATCTCGCGTAATCAGCTGTTGGCAATTCGCCTGAGTAAACGCATAGTTATCGTTAATCAATCTTCGTTGTTTGGGTTATATCAACAAGCAGTCGTATTGTGAGGCTCAGTGTCGTGTATGTTTGTTTGGTTATTCTTTACTACTGACCCTTCTTAGATTTCCAAATTGTTCTTGTATTTATTAATTTTAATTCTCATTTCTCTTCTTCTCTGTGGATTTAATTTGATTTTAATTTTTTTGGTGGGGTCATAGACCCTTGCGAGGACACAGTTTGGGTCTCGGGGCAAGTCCCTCTGCCCGGACTTGAATTTCGGGTTCGCTAGTGTTTGGCTTTTGACAGTTTGACGGAGACCTGTCGGAGGGGAGTTTCTGCGTGGAAACATGGAGCTATTCGATGATGAGATAGATCTATCTTCTTTTTTCGTCTCCTTCGTCATCACTCCCTGTTTTTTTTGTATTTAAACATTCAGGGCTAATAATAATTTTACTGGTGGTATGACCTCTTGTGAGTCCACGCGGGTGGGTACCACCACTCCGCCTATTTCTGCCGTGAAGCAGTAATGCGTCTCGGTTTGAAGGGTGGGGCAGTTGTTACAACTAAACTTGAGACCTTACAACTTATATCTCAAGGTGGGTGGCGCATTTACGTTGTGGATGTTCATGGGCACCAGTAACCACTTAACAACAGGTAGGCTGTGAGCTCGTCCACCCATCTAAGCAATAAAAAAATATTATTACCGGTCTGCGACTTATATAATGTACAACATTACACCTGCGCAGAAGTCTTATTTTGGAAGAGCAATAATAATTTATAGCCAATAGCAACGCTTCATGTAAGCGCGCGGCATTAAATCCTAACGTAACGCAATAAAGTTTATGTTTCAACCATGTTACCCCTAGCATTCAATCGGCTGAGCTCGCTCCCTTCCTTGGAAAATAATCTTGCCGATGTTACTTAAAAAAGAATGCCTGTATTAATGCTGTTACTCAATACTTCACTTTTACTAATACCCAAAAACATGGGTCCTATCTGACAGCTATTATCTGTCGATGTTGGTAACGTTTATAATGCCATTCCACTTTTTTTTAATTAAGAAAACTTATTATTATGCACCCGTTTATTAATATAAATTTTGAGCATACGGTTTAATATCTTATGGTTTAATAAGTTAGTGTAAACGAACTCTTGCCGGCGTAAGTGGATTTTGCTGTTCATGTTCAGGATTAGTAACTTTAATGGTAAGTAGGGCTGTTAAATTTCGAAAAGGTTTAATATTATGTTATTTTGATTCCGTGACTTTGAGCTTCCGCGGCAAAAACAAAAACCGCAACTGTTCTAGTTTTGTCTAGTTTTACTTGGTGAATAAATGGATATCTTAAATGGAATTTGAAGGTAGATGCTATCTACAAACCTTTAGACATTAGTGTTTCGAAATTATAATATAGAATTAGGTAGGGGTGTCACCTTTTTTTTTTTATTGCCCTTGTAGGCAGACGAGCATATGGCCCACCTGATGGTGAGTGGTTACATTCGCCCATGAACTTCAGCAATGCCAAGGGCAGAGCCAAGCCGCCGCCTACCGCAATTCAAATGCAATATACCTATAGAAGACCCATAAATATATGTCGTTGTATAGGAAAATCGATGAGTTATTGTTACTGAAGGTTGACAGATGCTCACGGAGGGAATTCTTTTAACAGCACGTTTTAAGAAAGACGTATTATAAAACTAATTTAAACAAAATACTAAGTAGCACGATGAACTGTTTCACAGATACGTAGTGTTGGCACTTAGGGTTCATTTCGGTCTAGAATAGTACCAAAGCACCCCTTCTAGTCTTGTAAAAGGCAGCTAAGGCGACTGGAGAATAGTATATATTTTTTTCTGTCTATGAGCTGATAGCCTTGAGAGGTTATTTCAACTCCGCTGGAATCTACCACTGCACCGGAAACGCGACCCACTGAGAAGATCCGGCGAGAAACTCAGTGGGCAAGAATCAGCGTTTTAAGTTTTATATCTGAATCTATCTGAAGTCGTCGTGGCCTAACGGATAAGACGTCCGCTGCATTCGTGTTGAGCGATGCATCGGTGTTCGAATCTCAGACGGGCACCAATTTTTCTAATGAAATACGTACTCAACAAATGTTCACGATTGACTTCCACGGTGAAGGAATAGCATCGTGTAATAAAAAAGAAACCCACAAAATTATAATTCGCGTAATTACTGGTGGTAGGACCTCTTCTGAGTCCGCGCGGGTGGGTACCACCGCTCTGCCTATTTCTGCCGTGAAGCAGTAATGCGTTTCGGTTTGAAGGGTATTCGGCCATTGTAACTATACTTGAGAACTTAGAACTTATTCTCAAGGTGGGTGGCGCATTTACGTTGTGGATGTCTACGGGCTCCAGTAACCATTTAACACCAGGTTAATAAGCAATAAAAAAAATCCCCGCGATCGCACTTGCTGGTAATAAGGCGTGTTCCCGCACGGGTAAGCTCCACAGTCTTGCCTAATTTCCGCCGATAATCAAAAAAATCATGTCTCAAGGTCGCAGCGTTCACGCTGAGATACCTATGTCCTCTACAGGTAACTTAATAGCAGTCATCTACCTATCTAAAGAAATCATTAAAACTATTGTTGTTATTTATTTTAAGCATTACACTGAACACAAAACTTGTATGTACAGTAATTGTAGTACAGTACAATATTAACAAGGTTTTCTGTTAATGAATTATTTTTCCCAAATTTCTGTCGCGTAATATGAATTCCAATCTATAATTTAGAAAGGTAATACCATGACGATACCATATTAGATAATAGCAAAGAGGTTGTGTTCTAAAAAACTCTATAGCCATTTTTCTAATAACCTAGCGACCCGGCCTCGCTTCGATTTGGGGGCTAAAATTTATTGAATTATTTATTTTATCGAATTTTCTTTTAAACTATAAATCTGATCTGTGCAGCACGCATTCTGCCAATGTTACTATATTATGTCAAACGCCTTAAGGTTACATTAAAAAATTTAATATGATGGTTAAGTTTTCTTAAATTTTCTAATTTTCCGCGTAATTTTCCTAATTTTTTTTTTCATAATTATCTTCTTCTAACCATAACAAATACCATAAAGAATTATACAATTTGCTGCCGACGTTCTGATGCGCTTATACATTACGCAGATTCATTTTTATATATATGTACTAGCTGACCCGGCAGACTTCGTAGTGCCTCAATCGATAAATAAAACACCTAAACATTTGTATAAAAACAAAAAAAAAAATAGTCCGACGGGGGACCCATCAAAGGAAAAACAAAAATGTTATTTTTTATTTTATTCCGAGCATTTTCATATTTATTTACCTTTCAAACCTTCTCTGGATTTCAACAAATAATTCAAGACCAAAATTAGCCAAATCGGTCCAGTCGTTCTCGAGTTTTAGCGAGACTAACGAACTGAATTCATTTTTATAATAATATATTATATGTATAGATAATAAACACATGACGAAAATTCGGAGGCGCATCACCCACAATATTTTTAAGCCCCGAATTGCCAACCCTTGGCCTAATATATCGTTAGCTTGACAGGGAGCTGAGTGAACGCTTCGTCGCTGGATATTAGCCGAATTAAATAATTTATTACGTAATTAACTCGAAGATTTATTTATCGTACCAATTTCGGGCAAGTCAATATAAATTAAACTGGAATCAATGAAAGCGTTGCTATTGAACTCTGGTTTCTGATTTAACGAAGGACGTGACCTTTTGTCGAATTTATTATAATATAACATTAAAATCAATTTGCTTTTTATTTTTAGATTAGTATTCGCCAAATTATCTGAAGTTAAATATCTGAAGTCGTCGTGGCCTAAGGGATAAGACGTCCGGTGCATACGTGTTGAGCGATGCACATGTGTTCGAATCCCGGGCGGGTACCAATTTTTCTAATGAATTACGTATTCAACAAATGTTCACGATTGACTTCCACGGTGAAGGAATAAAATCGTGTAAAAAAAGAAACCCGCAAAATTATTATTTGCGTAATTACTGGTGGGTCTCAGTCTTGTGAGTCCGCGCGGGTAGGTACCACCGCCCTGCCTATTTCTGCCGTGAAGCAGTAATGCGTTTCGGTTTGAAGGGTGGGGCAGCCGTTGTAACTATACTGAGATCTTAGAACTTATATCTCAAGGTGGGTGGCGCATTTACGTTGTAGATGTCCATGGGCTCCAGTAACCACTTAACACCAGGTGGGCTGTGAGCTCGTCCACCCTTCTAAGCAATAAAAAAAATATTGAAAAACAAAAATAATAATCTATTTTATTTGTTTGTATTAAATAGGCTCCGAAACTACTGAACCGATTTGAAAAATTCCAT
The DNA here is from genome assembly GCF_030269925.1 of Bombyx mori. Taxonomy (NCBI): domain Eukaryota; kingdom Metazoa; phylum Arthropoda; class Insecta; order Lepidoptera; family Bombycidae; genus Bombyx; species Bombyx mori. Next base: position 17,196,525 of record NC_085111.1, read on the forward strand.
CACTGTTTGGAAGCTACACTATTGATGATATAATAAAATAATGTACTACGACTTTGTAGAACACATTATTATTTACAAAAAGTGTCCCGACAGCATATGTCTACATATTATAGTTATGCCGCAATAAGTGTTCTTTTATTTAAAAAAATAAAACAACGTCAAAAATCGTTGAAATTTTTGTTAAAGACCCGAGCGTTTGGCCATGCCTTTTTCAAAACTCGCTCGAAGAAAAATTTAGGAAGCACTCAGGAAATATCTTGAAGCGATGTTCACTCCAAAACCGGATCGTATGCAGCTGGTAATCATATAACACATACATAGGTTTATTTTTTTTCCGTACCTATGCTCATAACCTTGAGAGGCTATTTCACCTTCTCCTTGACGTGTAGGTGAGCTCACGGGGCTTTGACCGGGAGTGTTGCTAATACTAGCCCTAGCAAGAGCAGTGCTTCGCAAAATCTTCCACCGGATCGGAAACGCGATCCACTAAGAAGATCAGGCGAGAAACGCAGTGGGCTATGTCTGTGGGTTAATTCACTCATCGAGCCCTTCGTCGCAAGGGTTCGACGGTGACGGTGGTGTGACCGGTGCTTGTGGTACCTAAAAGCACCGTTAATGGATCGGGAGGATCTATAATGACGTGCTTGGGCAACGTCGACTGTTTACCATTCGGTCTACAGGATCGGGTATGGAGCCCATACATACGCTCATCCAAAGCTCGTTTCCAAAAAGAATAAGTTTGTATTGTTAGCAGGTAGCATGTTCCAGCGAATAGTAAATTGGTGGATGATGAGGTAATAAAAAGAAGATGATGGCATTATCTCAAACAATTCCCCAAAGCATTGCCCGTGGAACAAACGAATAGTTCCATTAAGTGCTTATTTCTCTTTTGTCTTTTCTCCCTCATCCCAAATTGTAATTATGGACTCGGCGCAGCATCTCCTTTTATCTTGCTGCATAGGAATTTGGCATGATTTATAGGACCGGCCACCTGGCTAACATCAACTCATTGTTTGCTTATCTCAATTTAAATATGATATTTGATACAAATGCAATGTGATTTAATCCAAACAAAAATTCGATCAATTTGAATAATATCCGGAGAGGTATCTAATAATGGGAGCGCTCGTTCAGCAAATAGTACAAAAACACATTCGTTAATGGTCTAACAAAGAATTTTACTGGCACGTTCCGGGGAAGTAATTTAGACTGCAAGAACTTGTGCACGTGTCCATGTACACACGTGTTTTTTATTTGAAACAAATAAATTTCGTTCACTTTTCGTACTTTGATTATAGGAACATTTCGTCGGTGCTATCCATCCCGATGATGTGATTGTTTTATCGTAACGTTCATTCTTACTAATAGGATGGTAATTATAAGAGTATCTTAATTTTTTTTTATTGCCTAGATGATTGGACGAGCTCACAGACCACCTGGTGTTAAGTGGTAACCGGAGCCTATAGACATCTTCAATGTAAATTCGCCATGCAAATCGAGATAATATAAGTTTTAAGGTCTCAAGTATTAAAACGGCTGTCCCACCCTTCAAACTGAAACGCGTTACTGCTTCTCGGCAGAAATAGGCGGGGTGGTGGTACCTACCCGTGCGGACTTACAAGAGGTCCTATCACCAGTAAGATAAGAGTGGTAAATAAATCTGAAGAAATCTATCTTATATATATAAATATGAATAGCTGTTCGTTAGTCTCGCTAAAACTCGAGAACGGCTGGACCGATTTAGCTAATTTTGGTCTTGAATTATTTGTGGAAGTCCAGAGAAGGTTTAAAATGTAGATATAATTATGAAAAGGCTCGGAATTAAATATTTAAGTTTTATACAAAAGTTTAGGTATTTTATTTATCGATTGAGGCACTACAAAGTCTGACGGGTCAGCTAGTATGATATATTTTTCCTTTTTTACGCAGATGTTCCGTGTAAGTTACGTTACAGTTTCAAGGGAAAAAAGAGTTTGGAATATTCGGTTTTCGTTTTAACGATAAAAAAAAAAAAAAAAATATAATAATAATAAAAATCATTTATTGCCTTTCACATCACAGAAAATAAAATGAAATACAAATAAAAGAAAAGAAAAAAAAGAGAAAAAGGCAAAAGGAGGCGACTCAGCTATTGCTGTTCGAGGTTGATAAATCGAACAGCGCTGATTTTCAGTCACCCCCGTTTCCTCTTGGTTCTTTGCGGGAATGAAGGCTAATTACGTGTGTATATGCTTAGAATATGGTATAAATTAGTAAAACTAGTAAATTATAAAAATTTAAGAAAAAGCAAAACAGAAATCAAATTAAATTGTGAACCAGAATACAAAACATAATAAGCACACAGTAACAATACCCCGTAGGCAGCCCACAACGAAACAACAAATAAAATAAAATAAAATAAAGCACGATAATACTATTACTAATACTGGCAAGCAGCACAACATTACACTTGTACATTAAAAAAAATAAAAATAACTTTATTAAAAGGAAGTTTTCACAAGCAAGGATTAAACTAGTTACTATAAATACTATAAATTAAATTAGTTTTTATGAATCCAAAAGAAATGATTTTAAACGATTAATAAAGCCATGCTTTGTTAAAACTCGTTCAATTAATTTACGACCCACAATGGAGACGCGCCTTAATCTATCCGCAAATTCTTAACGCTGCAGTTGTCGACTTGTGACCGAACCCAGAATTAATGGATGCACGAATGCTTTAGTAGAAAAAAATCGATTTAAATCGAGATCGTATCGAGTAGCCTCTAGCGGTCGCGACCTTTTGTCGATGAAACCGACGCGACAGATACGAATAACAATTTGTGGTTATATTATAATATATTACATACAATTAATGTGTAACAAATATAAAATGTTCAATAAACAAATAAAAACCGGAACTTCAATATTTATTTTACGTTATTGGATAGAGTCTGAAGCCTTCCAACTATCGTTCAATTCAAAGTGTACAAACTCGAAGATCGATGTACTTTAAAAGTTTCCAAAGCTTTCAGTTCGACGGAAATTATTTTTAAATTGAAAAATGTTGTGTGTTATTTAATGAGGAGTTTTTTTGGAACGAAGTTCCTTATGGGACGATGCAGAGGAGTACCCTAACCGGGAAAAAACGTCCGTAACGTAAGATTTTTATTAGTAATGCACACAGTATACGACTTAACTTTGTTGTAACGTACAAATTAGAAATGCACAGTGTACGACTTAACTTTGTAATAGCGTACAAAAAATAACATTTCTTTTTTATCATTCATTGACCACGTACTCAGAGCGTTCGTTTGCGCAATACACTAACTCTTATGCAAACAACCGTGAATGAAGTGTATCACAATAAGTTCGCACGTTACCGAATGACCGTGGGTTGTTGCGAAACCTCCAGTTTTATTTTCTTTATACCTCGAATAGAACTTAAAATTAATATTTTTATAATAAGGAATTACGTTCCTATCTGGTGTCCCACGACACCACATTTTTTTTTGTTTGTTGACTAACTAGTATTAATTGTCAATTGCAATTAAAACTATTTTTAGTAACGTAAAGTAAAATATTCTAAACGGTAGAAATTATACAATGAAAATAAAAAAAACACGAGATTAAGCCTTAAAAGTAATTATATCTACAATAATAATTGTAATTATGTTTATAATGGCAAAAAGTGGAAAAAAAACACTAAAATGGATCAACAATGTGAGATAGACAACTCACAGTGTATTAAGGAAATGGCTAAGGAACCCCATGGATGGAAACATTAAGCTTATCATGAAGCCTCGTGCAGCATCGTGAAATAGCAGAACTAGATGGGAGATGGTGTGGTTACTGGAACTCAGAGACCTAAATATGTCAATCCATCCATATTGAAACACGAGGAGAAAAGCTCATATTATCACCTTCCAACCCTCAAAACTTACAGCTTCTCGTTAGAAGAATTAGGTAACTACTTGTGTTTCGTCAAAATATACTCCTATTAATGACCAAAAAAAAATTACCCCTTTTTTTATTGCATAGATAGGTGGACGAGCTCACAGCCCACCTGGTGTTAAGTGGTTACTGGAACCCATAGACATCCACAACGTAAATTCGCCACCCAAATCGAGATAATATAAGTTCTAAGGTCTCAAGTATAGTTACAACGGCTGCCCCACCCTTCAAACCGAAACGCATTACTGCTTCACGGCAGAAATAGGCAGGGTGGTGGTACCCACTCGCGCGGACTCACAAGAGGTCCTACCACCAGTAAGATTTACAACAATAAGAATTTTAGGATGTGAACCGAATCACAAACCATTTAAGATTAGATTTAAATCATTTAAATGTAACATTTTAAAATTAATTTACACCAGTAATGGAAGCGTAGGTGGCGCCTTAATCAAAACATGACTCAAATCGAGATTTCAAATCAACAATTGTTCGAAGATCTTAGAAACTCCCATTAACAATCTGCCACTAGCATTCACGCTAGAATGCGAACGATTCGATTTCGCAAATGAATTCAATTTCCTTGTTATGACAAATGGTCGTACAATTGAAATCGTTTAGAAAAAACTTAATGAATTTTTTATAGTATTGTATATATAACTATATATATATATATATATTTTTTTTTTATTGCATAGATATGTGGTCGAGCAAACAGGCCACCTGGTGTTAAGTGGTAAGCCCATAGACATCTACAATGTAAATGCTGCGACCTACCTTAAAATATGAGTTCTAAGGTATCAGTATGACCCACCCTTCAAACCGAAACGCATTACTGCTTCACGGCTGAAATAGGCAGGGCGGTGGTACCTACCCGTGCGGACTCGCAAGAGGTCCTACCACAAGTCATTATACAAATTATAATTTTGCGGGATTCATTTTTATTACACGATGTTATTCCTCCACCGTGGAAGTCAATCGAGAACATTTGGTATGTACGAATTTCATTAGAAAAATTGGTACCCGATTGCGGGATTCGAACACTGTTGCATCACTAGATACGAATGCACCGGATGTCTTATCCTTTAGGCCACGACGACAAATTTATTACGCGACGTTATATTCCATATAAAAGTATGTATTATTATATACCTTTTTTGTTACTTGCGAAAATTGTTTAAATGGTTATATCCCACAGTGCAATGCTACTACCCATCCTGAGACATGAGATCGATGATCGATTTGTGATTTTATTAAACAAAGCTATTAATAATTTCATAGCGGACGACATTCGTGAGTATGTCGAGAGTATGGAGCTACGGCAAAGTATATAAATATTTTTTTTACTGTAAATGCTTTTAACAGTCCTGATGAAGCGCCTATTACGTTTACTGAGCAATGTTTCATTAGTGACATGTTATTACATCAACAAACCGAGAGGTGAAAGGCTATCTTATACCTTAAAGGCTTCGTCAAACAGAACGCGTACTTAGCGCGCGTCAGAGCGCTACGCTATGACGCCGAGATGTGTTGTACTACTATGGTAACATACCGTCACACAGAGCTCAGCGCTATAGCGTAGCGCTCTGACGCGCGCTAATTACGCGTTCTGTTTGACAAAGCCTTTAAACGAACAATTCTTGTATATTAATATATACCTATAAAATCTGAATCTCGGAGACGGCTCCAACGATTTTCATAAAATTTAGTATACAGAGGATTTCGGGGGCGATAAATCGATCTAGCTACGATTAATTTTCAGAAAATGTTGTTTTATTCGTGTTTTCAACAATCAACTCCTCCCGACATCTATTGGCGAATAATAATACTATTTTTCTTAATTGAGGGCAACTAACCGCTTTAAAGAGACAACAAGATGGCGTTATCAAAAAAAAAAAAACCGAAGCAAAGCTCGGTCATCATCTAGTATGTTTTAATCGACATTTTTGCAACTTTACACGAGGACCATATTTATAAATGTCTCGTATTAACCGAAATATCACCAACCAATGTCGTATACTCAATAGCCTTCTGCCCTCGAAATGATAATATATTCATACGCTTTTATTAGCTTCAGACGTATGCATGTTAGTATGTAACGGAATCTTTGAACATGATTTTGACCCCCTTCGAAACGTTAGATTAACTCGAAATTTGGTATACTTATTAAGGACCGATGACAATATAATATTGAAAAAAATATTGAAAAATAATAATTGAAAAAATTGAAATTCAACTAAGAAATGAAAAAAACAATAGTTTAAAAAAAATAACAAAGTACGCTTTTATAGAAATTCTAACTCAAAAATATAAAAATAAATTTAATAAATCTGAGTTAAAAATAGTGTAAGAAAAAATGATTAAATTGTAAAAAAAAGCGTGGGATGCATGGTATCAGTAGATATAAATATTTTATGAACATATATGAGTAGAAGGGTTATTTTGATAATATCCTGAAAAGCAACCCACGCTTTTTTTACAATAAAATCATTTTTTCTTACACTATTTTTAATTCAAAAAATTGTTTTTTTCTTTCTGTTTTTTAGTTGGAGTTTCTATAAAAGCGTATTTTGTTAATTTTTTTAAACAATTATTTATTTTGCAGGTAATATTCAGCGCGACACCAACGCGTGTGGACTAAAGATCTTCGTGTATGTAATCCTGTTTAATTAAAATCTGACGGAGGATTCAAAATAATTCCACGTGTGCAACTAGGAAGCATTCACTCCCACTAAACTGGTTGGTATCGGAGTGTGTTCATACTAATTTTCTTATCCGGTATGTCCTTCACTAAAAATTAAAATAAGACCGTTGAGACATTTACAAATTAAAAACAGTACAAAGTCGTTATTTGACTTGCCCAAATAATAATTTTCGACGATATTAAATGGAAGATTATACATGAAATCCTCTCGCAAATCCCACCGTTCTCAAACACGGTACTGTAACGCGAATAATACCCCTCAAAGAGGAAAGGGATTCGTTTTAAAATTCCCGGAATTCGATTCCCTGTCAACAGGTTTGAATATACGGGAGACTATTTCGAAATATCACGCACCTTGAGTTTAAGAAGCAATCCTTTTCTTCTCATCTACACCATTAAAATGTTGTGAAATTATCTATCTGAGTACTGTTTGTTGAGTCTTGCTGTCTTCAACTAATCAAGAGCATGGTGGATAGTGAAATCGATTGTAGTGCGAATCTGGTCAGACCAAAACATTGAACTGCGGTTATTAGGCTCTATCATATTATATGGTAATAATGCGGGAATTGTCACTTTTTAATACTATCTCTTTTCGAAACACATTGCTTTACGCATTTACCATCCGCATAGGGTAAGTTTGAAATGCGTGGCGACTCCATACTAATCATGCCAGCCATCTCCACAAGACGCATGCATTAAAATTCCACGATGTAACCTTATTAACTTTGTGAGAAATAAAAAAAGTGCTTTGCATGCGGAAAGAAAACGTATGACTTAAAATTTTCGAACATAGGTATTTAAGATAGGAGTGTTGAATATAAATAATATTCAGGAATTTGTAAAGCCCCGGTGCACGGTTTTGTTGGTTCCAGACGACGTTCGTCATTAAAAACGGCGAAGTAAGCGTAATATTAAATAGCAAGTGATTCTTATTGATATATTAGTTACATCGTCAGCGGAAATTATATATAAAGTTCAAATAAGTATAATAAATAATCATGGTAATTATAATTATAACAACTAGTGGTAGGAGCTCTTGTGAGTCCACATGAGTAGGTACCACCGCCCTGCCTATTTCTGCCGTGAAGCAGTAATGCGTTTCGGTTTGAAGGGCGCGGCAGCCGTTGTAACTATACTGAGACCTTAGAACTCATATCTCAATATGGGTGGCGCATTTACGTTGTAGATTTTTTTTTTTTTTTTTTTTTTATTAATAGATAATCTATGGGCTCCAGTAACTACTTAACAGCAGGTGGGCTGTAAGCTCGACCACCCATCTAGGCAATAAAAAAAAGTTAACAAAACTTAAAAAGTAACAAAACAATCGTAATTTATTCAAGATTGGTTTAAAAAAAATGATAGCTTGCGGACTATTTGGAACCAATATGGACGCTTAGTGTTGAATTATTGATGTACAGCTGTTTCAGGTAGTCGAGATGATCCTTGCTCGCTGGCTAGTGTTGTGGTGGTAAATCGAAGATTAACTGGTCATCCCAAATAATTTATCAGATCACGATATAAAATATAGAGAATTAAAGATCGTAACAATAATACGGTATCCACCCAACTAAGCAGTACAAAAAAAAATGGAATTAAAACCATAGCAGACACAGAGCAAAACGATTAAACTCAAACAATAAAAACGGAGTTAGTCAACGTAATGCTACCTTTAAAATTAGATGTTATCAGTAAAAATATGAAGATCCGTAATTAGGGTACGAATAAGAAAAACCAAATTCTAAAATTCAATCTCAAAACGTGCGGCCGCATATTAATTATCAGTGTATTTTCAGAGTTTTACAACACAAGATGATACGTATAAATGAAATACCTTCTGGCGGATTACTGATGATATCGAAGAAACAATATCTACTTCTGATCGCGGCTTTTATTTCAATTCATAGCACAACATTATATGCGTAACCTTGCCCTAATCATATTTCATTAATCGAAACTTTTAGAACAACCTCACAAGTACAAAATTCTTCTTCCTTTACATTTTGTTGCACTGCTGTCTAATTCTTAGCTATTCAAAACTTTCAAGTAACTATACCTACGTCTCGCTTATCAGATAGTTCGTTTAAATACGTAAGGTACGTACGTAAAAACGTCACCTTAATTAACATTACACGAAAATGAGATGCTAAATTAATTTTTTGTACACAATGATATTTTATATGTGAAAAGAAGCAGATATGTTTCAAGCGCACGTCAAGTGAAGACTCGAAAACCGGCCAATTGGGACGTTTCGTCTTTAGTCGCGTCTAAACAAATGCAATAATAATAATATAACAAGTGCAGTCGTTCCAATTATAGCTATCTTTTTTACTCACGCGTTTAACCCATCTTTTGTACTTTTCATTAATGCTACTTGTCAACATGTGTGTGCACTATATCGGTAGGTATGTAGATATATATGGCGCGATCAGATTTGAAGAGTCAGTTACTATGAAGATAACATATCTGTTGTATAAAAAATCATTGTTTGTACATAAAAATGGTGAATAAAAAAAAGGTTACTTTCATAGTGCGAAATCAGCGTGGCCTAATACTATAAGATGCCAGATTTATTTCACATCCCATATACGGGTACAAATTTTCATAATAAAATAGTTATTTTGCCTATAATGACTTCAAAAATAATGGATTAACTTCGTCATATATATTTTTGCCTTAGTCTATAAAATTAATAAAAATAATGCATATAATAACATAACTTGCGTAATTGTTTGTAATAGGACTTATTGTAATCTCGGAAGAGTCCATCGCCTTGTCTCTTTATGCACATAAAGTAGATGCGTTTCAGAAAGATTGGACAGCTGTTCCATAGCATAATAGAGAACTAAACGTATTGTCATAAGTGAGTGTCTTACCCGTTACTAAAAACCAAACTAGCAGTGATCCAATCTTTCCATTTCCGCCTCCTCAAATCGTTCCGATTATTTATACTCAGACTAAGTTCTTCGCTATTCCACTTTAAACGCCAAAGACGGTTCCACATCTCAGTTTCAGAAGCATCTCTTAGACTGGTATCATCAGCATATCTAAGATAAGGAATTCTTACAATACTTATTTTGACTCCACCTTCCCATCCTTCTCGAATTTTGCGTAATATGTATTCCTCATAATATGATGGGAGATATTATTAAGCCTTATAATACTCTTCTCCGAAACTGAAAATGAATAGAGGTATCTGCTCCAAAACTAACTGTTTATCTACTTGTTCAGGTAACTAAAAAAATAAGACAATTGTGTACCTATTAAGAAAGACCATCCACGAAGAATCCTTAGAGTATTTCGCCTGTAATTACATGCTTACTATCCATTTAGTAATCTAACCAAATATAGTGGAGAGGATCTATTTTACTATCGGAGGTAATCGAATAGCTAGAATGAACCCGTAGCGCTGAGTGGCGGCCGTAATTTAGCAATCTCTATACAGTATTCATAGGGTGAATATATTTTATTTAACTGTACTATTATGAATTAATTAAGAATATTGCGGTATTTTGGTGATGTTGCACGCAGGGACATCAGCAATTTGGAACGCCTTGTGGTGACCGCTAAAATCGAGGGAAAAGGGCCTGGGGGTAGAGGTCCCAAACGACGGTCGGGCCAAATAGCGGAGGAATTGAAAATACCTCTCAGCGACGCACTCCACCAAGCTACAGAACGGGATCGATGGAGACAGCTGGTTGACGGAATCGGACGGAGTCGCGATCCTTAGCAACCGAGGGACCGATTGAAGAGAGTACTAAAACAATTAAAGACGTCGTCTTTTTAGAGGTGAATTTTAGAATCATGAAAGATAATCGAAGTTCACGTTTATCTACTATTTATGTGCTGCTCATACCACAAGAACAACAACTGAAAGGTTAGTGAAATTCTTTTCATAGTTAATTGATTAATCATTTTCATGTTGTATCGTGACATTATTTACTGGTTGTTTGACAAACTTCTCCATTTAGCGTTTCAACATTTCATTTTTTTCAATTTGTTGTTGTTTCTTATCTGCGTGTTTCACTAAATAATAAAACAGCTCGTGATCAACATTCCCAATTTTTTTGTTTGAGTTTGAAAAAGATGGTAACATTAAAAAAAGCTCTCTTAAAATCGGGGTAAGTGAGACCGCACGGTCCGCAAGAAGTAGGTAGCGGACTGCGAGCCTTAAGATGGTATTTAGTATTATTAAAAAGGCATGTTGAATATTTTGAAATTGAAATACACGTCTATAGATAAAGCACTATGTCGTCAGAGATTCTTAGCTAATGTTATGTTCCTGAACACTGGCTCCTAAATACGGAACGTTTCAGGAAGATTCTCGGGTAAATGTGAATAAGTCGTAAGCTGGCTAGTTTCAGAATAGAACTAAATTCTGCTGATGTTCCAACTTGTACTTAAACTTTAAAGTTTTACGAAAGTAAATGAGAAAAGTTATTGAACAGTTTCTGGAATAGAAGAAGAACATTAAAATACTCGCTTCTGATTTTTTATTTGAGAGCATAAATTTTCTCTAAAAACATTTTAGGTTAACGAATATTCACGACAAGAAATAAAAATTTCAGTTTTATTTACAACATCGCTGGTTTGTGAGCACCGTCCGCTTTAGAATTATAACACTGTTTTCCTGTATAAATTTCTAAGCTAAGTAATATCTAGAAAACTATTTCCGACCACGGCTTTGTTCCAAATTGAAATAGCTACATACGTGCCAAAAGTAGCCACATGGAATAAATAGCGGGTAACATGAGACTGGCCGTAAAATAGCCAGGCTCTGCTGTTTCTCCCACAGCTACTTAGTAATATTTAATGTTTTGGAACATAGAATACACTTTCCCAGGATGTTCGAAATTTTGGATGCGACAGACAGTAAATGAAATTAAAACACGATACAATTATTGAATACAAGATTATGCTTAAATTGGGTAGCTGTGTTTACATTATGATTTCTATGGACTTCTGTATTCAGTTATACTAATTTGAGTAAAAGGAATCGGTAGACATTTTTATGATTAATTTTGGTTTAAAGTGTGTAAAAATAAATTAAATTGGTAATGTTTATGAAGACGAAGGATATATATATTATATGTTCGTCCACTTTTTGTACGAGTAAATTCGCATCTTTTTGCAGTTTTTATTGTAAAGCTTTTTATTTTATTTATAAATAAGGCGATATTACAACAACATTTTCGATAATTCACAACGTCTTTATCATGTCTACCAAAATATGCTATGACTCGGAAACCTTAGTAATTGGAAAAGAACTAATTTGTAATCGATTTAAACAAAAATCTATAAATCCTAATCGTAACCATAATAACTGGAAACTGTATCAATTGGCAGAAATTGTAAAATTAGAATACATCGTCCGACCTACCATATCCAAACATTCTTAAATGAATGAACGAAAATATTTCATGTCTGTTATATAGAAAATACATGAACGGTGTTTCTGCTTGGGCAAAGACTGGTGGTCTTCGGGCAAAGTTGTCTTTTAATATTGTACTGGTTTAATTTCGTCGTCCCATTTTGAGTGGGTCGGGTGCGGTTTTCAAAGTAATTCAGACAGCCTTTGACTTTAAATTGTCTTTTGATTGGAATTTCGCTCAAGTCTTTGTCTACTAGATTAGTTTTATTGTCATTTGGTTATAATAGTTGTTTTGAATTAGGGAAACGAAAATTAATCTTCCTAGATAGTTTTTTAGATTAAGTTCTAGAATTATTGTAACTTTTTCTTGTAGTTTCAAATCAATTTTGAGAAACACAAATCTATGCTATTTTCTGTAATTTTTCTTTGTCCGCCTATCTGCTTGTAGCCTCGAAAGGTTATTCTAGCTTCACCTTGACTGCTGGAGATCATGGAACTCATTTTAAAAGAAGTCGCTTAGGTTTGCCTTTTTTTCTTAAATTCCTGTATGAGTGATGATCTTATTCGCCATTTCTTGTAGCATCAACGAAATCGTGAGCTCGTTTAACAGTTTGTGCAAATAAAGGTAATAAAAAAATACAAAACAACATAATGCGTCATCCTTTGTCTGCTGGTCTTAATGTCACTGATTCTGAGATTAGTGTCCGAAACAAAAAACCACAACTGTAAACCTAAGCATTAGCAAATAGCATTACACCTTTGGAACCATTAAAAAGATACACGTAAAGAATAAAAATTTTGGCCAAAGGGAAAGATCGTTGATAAAAATGCGATTTGTAACAATGGAGGTTGTATACAAATTGCACGGGCTACACGCGTGTATAATTCAGTTTGGTTTGTTAAGCACATCCCTCTACGTTGAACGTAAAGACTCTTTATCTATCACGATGCCAGTATTAATGGGAATAGAATTTGACTTATGATGTGTAGCCTCGTGTTAGAGAAGATGAAACTCTTTATGTCCTAGGTGGTCATACTACGGTCACAAAATGGTCTTTGTGGGTGGTAGGACATTATGAGTACGCACGAGTGGTATATGGATTTTTCCACGGGAGAAAATCTTTTTTTTTTTTTTAATGCTTGGGTGGATGGACGAGCCACAGCCCACCTGGTGTTAAGTGGTTACTGGAGCCCATATACATCTACAAAGTAAATGCACCACCCACCTCGAGATATAAGTTCTAAGATCTCAGTATAGTTACAACGGCTACCCCACCCTTCGAACCGAAACGCATTACTGCTTCACGGCGGAAATAGGCGAGGTGGTGGTACCTACCCGTGCGGACTCCCAAGAGGTCCTACCACCAGGATTCTCACCCGCGCGGCAGGTGGGGTATGTGGGAGTCAAACCTCACTAAAAACTCCTGCCGTTCACAGCCGGCGCCCTACCCCGGACTGGGCGGGAACTCAGTAGGAGACGGCGGGACAGGGTTTACGCAGAGCATATTACATCCATCCCGCCGTCCCGTGTATATGGATATTTAGTTTCTGCAAGCAGTTATATGTATGTTTCGAGTCCTATTGTGAGATAGCCGTTTTCATGACTACAGACATTTGAAGTCGTCGTGGCCTAAAGGATAAGACTTATATTTATTATCAAACGATGCAACGGTATTCAAATCCCGTAGACAGGTACATATTTTTTCTAATGAAACACATAATTAACAAATGTTCACGATTGACCTCCACGGTGAAGGAATAATATCGTGTGATAAAAAGCAAATCCGCAAAAAATTTAATTTGCATAATCACTGGTGGTAGTACTTGAGGCTGCACCGGTAGGTACTACGATCTGCCCCCGGCCTTCTATCATGAAGCAGTAATGCGTTTCGGTTTAAAGGATGGAGTAGCCGTTGTATTGTAAAAATTGAGATCCTAGAACGCATGTCTCAAGGTGGCAGCACTTACGTTGTAGATGTACATGGGTTCCGGTGACCGCCTAACACCAGGTAAGTCATGAACTCGTCCACCCATCTAAGCAATAAAAAGTAAAATAAAACAAGAAAAAGTAGTCAAGACATCGGATCGTACTAAATAAAACCGCAAATGATCAAAGTTGGCCACGCTAGTGGATTGCTGGATTTATTTTCAACGCTCTCAAGTTGAACTTGACTGCAAGCCATTTCAGTTAACTTTCTAGACTTTTTAGGTCGGCTTTTACGAGAATTGAGAGTGGAAAAAATTTGTATCTTCTTAATGGTTGGTAAGATTGTTGTGAGACCGGGATGTAAATTTACATTATTTCAAAACCTTTTGGATTATTAACTAAATTTGAAGTAGAAAAATGATTTTATTGTCTAGTTTGATAAATAATAATGATAGTTTTGATAGATCTAGGAAGAGTGGATGGTCCAAGACCGCAGGGGAGGTCACCAATGGGGTAGGCTGACCAAATTAAAGATATATTTTTTTCCTACCTAACATAATAACTTTGAGAGGCTATGTCAGCGTAACCCTGTGGGCGAGCTCTCGGGACTCAACCCAGGAGGCGTGAGGCGTTGCTAACACTGGCCCTAGGAAGAGCAGTGCTTCGCAGAATTTACCACCGTATCGGAAACTCGACCCGCTGAGAAGATCCGGCGAGAAACTCAGTAGGTTGTGTCTATAGGTTAGTTTACTCACCGAACCCTTTGTTCCAAGCAACGGGCTCGACGAGAACGGTGACCGGTGTTTGAGGTACCTAAAAGTACCTTTAGTGGATCGGGAGGATTCGAAATGACGTGCTTAGGGCGACGTCGATTGTTTATCAAGCTACAGTGAGAGCTCTCCTAAACGAGTGCAGTAGAATGACGTCGTGTAGGAAGAGATGGCGGAACATCGTGAGACGCATCAAGTCTGCCCCTTCCACTACACTACATTACATGACGATCACGAACTCTCTGTCAAGATTGACACGATTAAGAAGAAGAAGAAATCTAGTGCTGAATTCTCGTCGGGAACCCCTCAATAACATAGCATGAATTACGCTATCCATTTTCAAACCCGGGGTAAAAATAACAATCTTGTATAGTATTATGACTATTCTACTCTCAAATGAATGTAAAACTATTTCACAGTAGAAATAGGCAAGGTGATACCTACCATTACAAGTTTATCTATAGGATAGTGGAGGGCCACTAGCTAATCTTCTAGTGTGTACTTTGGTTATCCATTGCGCTACAGTATAACACGAATACATCTTTGAGCTCTGGTAAATTATCCTATTTCGTCACTTCTCAATTGATTCTATCATTTTTTCATCGTGCTTTATTGGCATTGTTATAACATGTTTCTTAGATATTAACGCTGCAGTGCTTACCCGTGCTGCCCTATCTTATGCTCCACCACTCGTCATCATCATCATCATCAACAGCCCACAGTCGTCCACTGCTGGACATAGGCCTCTCCCAATCCACACCACTGAGCCCGGTCTGCGGCTCTCCTCATCCACTTCTTGCCGGCCACCGTGCGGAGGTCATCGCACCATCTAGCCAGGGGGCGTCGCACGTTACGTCTTCTGCTGCGCGGTCTCCACTCGAGAACCCGTCTGCTCCAGCGATCGTCAGTCCTACGGCATATATGGCCAGCCCACTGCCACTTCAGCTTGCTGATTCTTTGAGCTATGTCGATGACTCGTAATACACTACATTTATAGTAAATTTCTACAGTTAAAGTTTGTATTTTGTATTCTGCGTTATTCGGTTTTTATTAATTAGTTAAGTGATTCGAGTTCAAAATATTTCATTTCATAGATTGGGTCAGTGAATTACGTTGGATTAAGATAATTTTTTTAAGCTAAAAAAAAAACTATTTCATTCTCAAAAGTAAGACAAACTTGCCTTCCACTACGTCCGCTACGCTATGTCGCTTTGACGGGATTTGAAGAGACCTTTCACACAGCGTTGTTGGGTTTCGAATTATTTTTGTTACATTCCTTTCTTTTTTTGGAAAATTAGTACCGTTACATCTGAAACGTTCATACTAATATTTAATCAGGTTTAACATACAAGAAAATCCAATGAAAACTGCCTAAGTTTATGCTTGTATCCAAACAAAGAAGTCACTTGTTTTACTTTTTTTTTGCCCTTATAGGCCAACGATCTTACGGCCCATCTAATGGTGAGTGGTTAACGTCGCCCATGGACTTCAGCAATGCAAGTGGCAGAGCCAAGTCGCTGCCTACTGTTAAAATATTATTATTAAACGTTATTCAACGATTTCGCTAATAAAACACAACCATTAGATACTTAAATGTTCTAGAGATGGTATACTAATCAAACGTACATAGTGACTATTATTGCTTAATTTAGAATTAATATTATAATTGACTATTTATTTTTTATTTTTATTGCTTAGAAGGGTGGACGAGCTCACAGCCCACCTGGTGTTAAGTGGTTACTGGAGCCCATAGACATCTACAATGTAAATGCGTCATCCACCTTGAGATATAAGTTCCAAGGTCTCAAGTATAGTTACAACGGCTGCTCCACCCTTAAAACCGAAACGCATTACTGCTTTACCGCAGAAATAGGCAGGGTGGTGGCACCTACCCGCGCGGACTCTCAAGAGGTCCTACCATCAGTAAAATTTGTAACCTGTAATTTAAAATGCTGCTTCACCTCACGTATGCACAGTATACACCGATCCAGTTGACTTTCAGACGTTCTGAGTTCTACTCGAATGTCGCCTGTTAATCTTGATGTCAATGTTTTAATCCGTTGCATGGCGCTGACAGTTCAGAAATTACTAGTTCTGAATCGAACAGATGTACGACCCAGATAAATTAAAACGTTCGCGATGTAGCCTTGAAAATTATGTTCTTTGGTTTGACCGAAAATATTGTTGGATGCTGCGGATTTTTCTACGAAAAATGAAAACCGAAGAATTTCTTATTCTGTCATAGCTTTACGTTGATATAAAAGACTCCTGGCTCTCTGATGTCATGCCCCTTTTAATGTAAAGTAAAATAACGAACCTTTTTTTTTTTATTTTTTTTTAACGCTGGGGAATCCATTTACGGATACCCGGTCGAGGGGGGTAACGGACCGGGTTATGTCGGACTCCGGCGCCTCCGGAGAGGAAGAAGGGGAGAAGAGAAGGGCCGAAGTCCTCCACCTCCCCCAATTTCTCACAGGAGACTACGCCTTGAAAAAGGCGCGCGAAGCACTTGCCCCGGAAAACGACTACCAACTAAACCCCATCGAGCTCCACCACACGAAGCTTACGGTATCGCGGTGCGCGCCGAAAGTCTCGCCAAAACAACGAACCTAAGAGAAGCTTAACTTGATTTTTCTTTAAACATTCCTAAGAGAATCCATCGATTAAGTAGATTATGTTAATTTTACACGAAAGTTTTTAATTATAATGCGCATAATTTGTACGAGAATAGACTCAGCTTACGTTGTTTTAGAAATTCAAATTGATCAACGCGTAATTGACGATTTTCCATTTTTAATTCGAGTATTATTATTATAATTAACGCGTTTAGGGTGCTGGTGGTGCTGCCCCGCTTTTGTAGCGCATCAGGGATGTTTGCAGACGCGCACATAGATTGTTTTTACGCTACCATGCGTAAGAGGTGTGCATCTCTGGTAAACAGAGTGAGGGCCAGCTCCAACAGTATCCTGAGCATGATCGCAAGCAGGCTGGACTGTATATACATGGGTCGCTGTGGTGCCATCTCCCATGGGATGTTACCACAGTAATTCATTGTGATGTAAATATAACTACTAACATAGGTCTAAGTCTTATTAACAATTTATATGAGTCATGGTTATTTGCAATAAAAACATTATTATTATTATTATTATTATTATATTTTGCTTGCGAAACGATAATGATTGCTAACGTTATTATTAAATAATATCGAGGGCTGAAAGGGTAATGGTTTTTTAAAATTTTTTATTGCTTAGATGGGTGGACGAGCTCACAGCCCACCTGGTGTTAAGTGCTCACTGGAGCCCATAGACATCTACACCGCCACCCACCTTGAGACATGAGTTGTAAGGTCGCACTTTTAACAGTATAACGGCTGACCCGCCCTTCAAACCGAAATGCATTACTGCTCCACGGCAGAAATAGGTAGGGTGGTGGTACCTACCCGTGCGGAGTCACAAGAGGTCCTACCACCAGTAATTACGCAAATAATAATTTTTCGGGTTTCACTTTTATTACACGATGTTATTCCTTCACCGTGGAAGTCAATCGTGAACATTTGTTTGGTACGTATTTTATTAGAAAAAATGTTACCCACCTGGGATTCGAGCACCGGTGCATCGCTCAACACGAATGCACCGGACGTCTTATCCTTTAGGCCAGGCCAAGACGACTTCAAAATTCATCTAATACCTCCTCCTGACGACGGGCCTGCTCCTCTTGGCGACGGGCCTGATCCTCCTGGCGACGGGCCTACTCCTCCAGCTTGCGAATCAGCTGCTCTTCCTGGCGGCGAGCCTGCTCCTCCTGGCAACGAGCTTGCTCCTCCTAGCGACGAGTCTGGTCTTGCAAAAGCATCATTATGTATGTATTTAAACGGTAGGCAGCGGCTTGGCTCTGCCTCTGGCATTGCTGACGGCCATGAGCGACGGTAACCACTCACCATCAGGTGGGCCGTATGCTCGTTTTTATACATGAACAGCATTACTTCAGACTGTGAGCTTGCTTGTCTTTCGGCAATAAGAAAGATAATATTTTAATCGATTTTCGTATTTACATCACCATCGTTCTGTTTATTTCTGTCAAGTTAATATTACATGCTACGAGAAATATTACTATTAGGTTTAGCTATACTAAGTTGTAGAAATAATTTTGTAGGTTTTTTTTTTCAGTAGGACATCGCCGTACCCGCCCTCCACTGGAGACGAAGGGCAGGGCATCTCGAAGCCGAACCGACTAAAACCTGTCGCTCAACAACCAGCATCCAAACCTCGCATGAGACAGAACTGATGAAAAGGCAAATGGGGGAGAGTGAAGCGTTTAGTGCGGAGCACATCTCTCCCATCACCCTCCCCCTCGGGACGCCGGATCGGCGGTCGTCGGCGCCACGACCACCAGCTACCGGTAAGTAGTTTTCTGACAAAGACTATAGCTAACGATTCCTTTTTTAAAGTAACTAAAGATATGGGGAGTGGCGGCGGTTCTTTTTTTAGGAACGTAATCATGCTCTTGTTTCAACAACAAATGCGAAATTATTCAGCTAATAAACAAATGCACAACGATTAGATCTAGTGTTGGCGACATCAACGATTTAAATACCTAGTCAGGTCATAAATTCTGTCACATGTTTAATGTAAAATAATTGAAACAAGTTTATTCATTATGTAACCATTCATATACCAAAATGAACTTAACAAAACATAGATTCTTATGACACTAAAGTTTATTCAAAATGACCTCCGTGATTTTGAATACAGGCCTTCAATCTGCGCGGCCAGTTGTCTATCGCAGCACGAACGAGGTCCATGTCAATATCGGCGGCTGCCTTAATCAAGGATGTCTTGAGTGACTCCAAATTGGGATGAGGCTTTGAGCACGCCTTTTCCTCCAAGTGTTGCCATATCTTGTAATCTAACGGATTAAAATCTGGACTAGAGGAGGGCCAGTCTTCGTGCCGGATGAAGTCGATTTCACGCGCCGCCAGCCAGTCTTGTGTGCTCTTCGCTCTACGAGCTGGCGCCGAACCTTGTTGGAATACCCAGTGCCTGTTATTGAACATGGTATGAGAAACAGGTTCCACAAGGTTCGTCAGGACTGTATTTTGATACACAACTGCATTCGTTTTTACACCTTTCTCACAAAAATGTACCTCTGTTAAACCCCAATAAGAAACTCCCAACCATACCATGAGCGAGGATGGAAAATGACCTCGTTGGACACGCGGAATACGGTTGCTCGCTTCTTCACTACTGTGTGCGTACACCTTATCATTTTGTTTGTTGTAGCTCTCTTCTACGGTAAAAAATTTTTCATCCGAAAAAATAATTTCCCGATATTTTTTTCCCGCGTACCGCTTCAACAAAGCGCGGCATCTCTTCAGTCTCAGGTCCATTAGACGAGCATTCAAACGATATCCTGTTTTTCTTCGATATGCCCGAAGCCCTAAGTCTTCATTTAACACCCTTTTCACGGTGGTTCTGCTTAACCCCATCTGAAGGGCCAACAGTTTCTGCTTATGTTTGGGATTTCTTTGAATTTGCGCCTTCACAGCTTTTATCACTGCTGGAGTCCTAACAGACCGAGGGCGACCACTTCTTGACCTGTCATCTACACTAGAGTCTTCATTGTATCGTTTGATGGTACGATAAACGAATCTTTTGGTTATATTCAAATTTTTCAGTATGTTAAAAATTTGAATTGGCGCGTAACCGCAACGATGCAACGCAATAACTGCAACACGGTCTTCTTTAAGCGTCCACTCCATATTTAAAAATGAGTAAAATTCTAAAAGTATACATTTTTATTTTCATGAACAATTCAAAATTCGAATTCAATAAACTTTTTTGTGGCCAGCATTCTAAAAGAAAAGTTTTTACTGTGTGACAATACTTATGACCTGACTAGTTATAATGTTGGGTTAACTCGTGACAAGCACAACACTCGACTAAGCTGAAGTGAAGAAACTTATATATTATAGCATAGCATAGCATAGTATTAGCATAGCACGTATATAACATAATTAATAGGTGTAATCTCTCGTATGTCCCCCTAATAAGACGGACACCCAGAAACATAGGCTTCTTCATAATTTTAAACTAGGATTAAGATGATAATTAAACATGGAATACACGCAAGAGGACATTTTTTTTAACACCTCCCAAAGTATAACATTACAAAACTCCTCGACCGATGCAACAGCTGCGTTCACACGCGCCTGACTTTATAAAACCGAAGAACTGTAATTAGATCGCTCGCGGCCATTGAGAAAAAACAAAAATAAAACAGTTTCCGTTTTCAAGGAAATAGGCTTTTAATCCGGAAAGACGAACGTTCGTTCGCTACGAACGTCGGAAGCTTTGTAAAGAAAAGTAAAAAAAGATCGTTCTCGTTATCTCTCATTCATCTTCGATTCTTAGCTTGGAGATTAATTGCTTGGATGCTGGAAATGGTCTTGTTTTGACAAGTTACATGGTTCTGGATGGAATTAGTAATTATGGCTATTTCGTAGATGGGCACCATTTTGATAAGGGACGCACGTCCCAAAAATTACTGCTATGTTTTAATAACGCATTGTTTTATCACGGTATGAATTACTAGAAAAAATGATTAAAGAAATGAAATCAAATTTAAATATTAACCTCTAAATTAAAAAAACTGAAATTTAACTAGAATTACTTTCAAAATCGCTAACATATTGTTTTTAGATACATATATACTAAAATATATTTCATATACTATATGTATATAGTAATTGATTATGTTAAAAACTATTTATTAAAATAAGCATCTTTTTCATCTTCATTTTTTTATCATGGGCGCTAATCTTTAGAATTGACTAATCATATTTTCATACGGCTCTTAAATAAGTACAAAATTAAATATAATATATCTAATTTAAAAACTAATTTAAAAAAATGAAATGCGTGGCTCAGTTTCGTGTTTAAATGCTCGGACACTTGATCACTCCTTTTTTTTGAAGTGAAACTTCCGTAGATGCATTATGTGTAAAATTTAACTCGTGACAGATTCGTTACGGCTAGAGAGAAAAGATACAATTTAAGACGAGCGAGAGTGAGAAAATAGACAGAGCGTCCCACGAACCGCTCGACCTTGGAGAGAGGGAGAAAGCGAGCTAGTTCATTTTCTCTTATACATAGCATTTCCTATTACAAGAAAAAAATAATTTAAGGATGAAAAATGAAGAAAACCACATTCTTTTCACTTCTTTCACGTCCATTAAATTGCACGCGCACCTTTTTTTTGCACGAAGTTCCTTTTGGAACGATGCGGAGGGATACCCTAACCTAAAAAACGTCCGTATCGTAAGCTTTTTTTAATTTAGATTTTTATCAACAGATGTCGCTGCACGTAACTTCAACAATTCCTGAATCGCGATGATGAGATTTTACACAGTTGATAGGCGTTCTCGTATTTCTCTTACTAAATCATTCTTACCTGGCGTAGAAGGATACCGTGAACATACAAGCGGTTCCCCCCGGGCCAGGCTGCTCCATTGCACTGCGGAGTGGTTGACCCTTGCGATTATTTTTATTTTTATCAATAAAGAAATCATAATAAAAATGTATACCCGAATAATTATTTTCTGTATACCTCGAAATCTTCGAATAGAACTTAAAATGATTTTTTTTACAATATGGAATAGTGATATGGAACTTCGTTCCTATCCGGTGTCCCACGATATCACACATCTTTTTCTGTATATAATAGCATAAATAAATCGTATTAGAAATGAAGTTGGCCAACAAACACTTGACACAAGGAATCAGTACATGCACAAAGCAGTACAGTATCATGTCACAGCTGACAAACGAGCATCGTTAACCGCCAGCACAAACATTTAATGCCACTAAGCCCCCTGATGCGGTCAGATTTGTCAACGTACACACAACTAGGATGGCCATTTATTTGTTCCCTATAACTAATCTGATATACCAGTATTTAGTGCACGGTACACCAGTCTTGTGGGAGATTCCGTGTGGTTTATGTGCGCAATGAAATGGGTTTTGTGTCAATAGATTTAGCATGGATTTTTGCGGGTCCGTAGTACGATTAAATCGCTTTAAGATTCTGACTACGTATTGGTCTCCGAAATTCATTGTCATGTCATTTCATACGAGTTAATTTTTCGGAACATTGTTATCATTTTCACGTAATGAGCATAGCATTTGCTACTATATGATTTTTTGTTTCTCCGTGATAGAAGGAGAATTCATTAAACTAGAGGTCCCGCAGTAGTCGAAATTCGACTATAATTAATTGGAATTGTAAGTTTGTACACTATTATGATCGTATTTTATACTTCTATAATCACAAATTTCGCGAAGACTACACTATAAAAAACATTAATAAAAACAAACAATATTTAATCTATTCTCATTTGACAACAGACGCCAAGAACAAAAGTTTGACAATAAATAGTATGCATGCGTGTGTGCGTCAAATACATGGTGTGTAGTGTGTGTAATGTTTTCTTTATTGATTTAATGTATCTTTTATGCATTATTTTAAGAAAATATTCGCATTCTTCTCTATTTTCTCTATAAGTGTGGAAAATTTCATACTTCTCCGTCCGCGCAATTTTCGTAAAAAGGGATACAAAGTTTTTGCTTCACGTAATAATATATAGATGATTTGCGTTTAAAAAAAACATATTGGAATTTTAGGGTTGGACGTATTTTAATACAAATCTAGTATTTTTTTCCTACATATTTTAGTAACCTTGAGGGGTTATGCTAGATTCTCTGAGTGAGTAGATGAGCTCACGGGGCTCTAATCGACCTCATTCATGTCTTAAGGTAATAATCACATTGTACTATCATTGGGCTCCGATAAAAATGCCTATTTATTTTTAAAGCATACCGTAGTATTGTTAAGATCTTTAAGCCTCTATGTTTTATATCGTGATCTGATAAATTATTTGGGATGATTAGTTAATTTTCGATTTACCACCACAACACTAGCCAGCGAGCAAGGTCATCTCTGCTACCTGAAACAGCTGTACATCAATAATTCAACACTAAACATCCATATTGGTTCCAAATATTTGTCCGCAAGCTAAACCAAATTTGTTGAATAGATTATGATTATTTTGTTTCTTATCAACAGTCTTTTGAATTTTCTTCGTTAATTTTTTATTTATTTCCTAGATGGGTGGTCGAGCTCACAGCCCATCTGGTGTTAAGTGGTTACCGGAGCCCATCTACAACGTAAATGCCGCCAACCACCTTGAGATAAGAGTTCTAAGGTCTCAGTATAGTTACAACGGCTGCCCCACTCTTCAAACCGAAACGCATTACTGCTTCACGGCAGAAGTAGGCAGGGTGGTGGTACCTACCCGTGTGGACTCACAAGAGGTCCCACCACCAGTACAAACATATTTTTGTATTACTAAAACTGAGTCGAAACAAACCCGATTAGTCGTGTAATGAACGTAGTCCGCGTACTGAGTTACTGACGCAGTTAGCAGCGTGTATTCGTACTAATAGTAAGAGCGTCTAAATCTCATGACGCGGGAAGATCTATCAACGTACAACGAACTCGAGTCTCGCTTATTTAAATAGTAATTACAAAGTACAATAGACCCTGAAAACGAGCAGAATTCGTAGCCATTTTGATTTTAGAATGTTGTATGTTTTGGGCTATCGGGTATTAACGGTAATCTTCTATCTTCTTCTTCTATATATATAAAAATGAATTGCTGTTCGTTAGTCTCGCTAAAACTCGAGAACGGCTGGACCGATTTGGCTAATTTTGGTCTTGAATTATTTGTGGAAGTCCAGAGAAGGTTTAAAAGGTAAAAAAAAAATGTTTTTCCTTTGATGTGTCCCTCGTCGGACGGATTCCTTTTGTTTGTTTTAAGTTTATTTTATACAAAAGCTTAGGTCTTTTATTTATCGATTGAGGCACTACGAAGTCTGACGGGTCAGCTAGTAGTATTATAATAATGGTAATGGTAATAGACTTGGTGATGCAAGTCTGTCATTTGGAACTCCCCAAGTCCTTGCTATGTTATCTGCGCAATCTATTAACTGATGGTAGAGCGTCTTGTGGGTGCACACGGTTAGGAAAAACCACCCTGTATCTGCCCCAAAGCGGTAATACTTTGGTTTGAGGTATAGGACAGCTGTTGCATTATATAATTTATAATTAGGCATCTCTTTACAAGACTAAGTACTGGGAGACGTAGCGTGGGTAGGCCTCCCACAAGGTGGGCCGACGACCTATTGAGGTTCGCGGGGATCCGCTGGATGCAGGCAGCGCAGAACCAGTCTTTGTGGCGAGGCTTGTGGGAGGCCTATGTCCAGCAGTGGACGTCCATGGGCTGATAGATAGATAGATAGATTACAAGACTATGACCTTCGATTAGTTACCATCAAATCAAATCAAATCAAAAAAAAATTATTTAACATAAATGAAAGTACATACTTGTTGAACGTCAAAAGAACTACCGCCTGAACTACATCAGATGGGCTGTGGGTTAGTTTATCTGTTTATGCAATAAATACTAAGTTATGATGGTCGTTGTTAATACTATCTACTATTTAGCCACTATCATGAAGTTTGTTCATCATATAAATACCTACGATAATTATTTACACGGAAATAAACTATTCTATTCTATCAGCCCACAGTCGTCCACTATTGACAAATATGAACTCCAAATTAATAGCACAAATCATCAAAAACAAAATTAAGCAGAAAATTAAACGGAAAATTACAAATAGAAAAAAAATCCACTCCACCTCAAAATTCAGATCTGACTGTGGGCACTTTTCATGTGTATTAAAAAAATATTTTTAATCACTCCATACCCAAGCAAGGTCAGACGTGATGCGTTTTGTAAATCAATTTTGCTCCTTGAATACTACTGTCGTTACAAAAAAATTTACAAAATATAACCATGTACTTTATTTAATTATAATTAAAATAAAAACCATCTGGGCTTAGTAATGTCCTTAGAAGATCTTGAATAATTCATAACTTAATTATATAACTTCCCTGCCACTTACCATATCATTAAATAGTCTTCAATTAAGTATGTCTTCCTTATTCCTAACAGTATTACTTGAAACCGACTTGGTAGTGCTATGTTTTTTTAAATTCTTTTCCAGGCAGACAAGCATACTGCCCACCTGGTGGTGGGTGGTTAACGTCACTCAAGGACGTCAGAAATGACAAGGGCAGAGCCAAGCCGCTGTTTATGACCTAGCCGCGGCATACCATGTCTTTTTGTCAGGACATGGGTAAATGTGATCTATTTACTGCTGATCCAGTCTGCAAAAACGGTATGTACTGTCGTGGCCTAAAGGATAAGACGTCCGGTGCATTCGTGTTGAGCGATGCACCGGTGTTTGAATCCCGCAGGCGGGTGCCAATTTTTCTAATGAAATACGTACTCAACAAATGATTACGATTGACTTCCACGGTGAAGGAATAACATCGTGTAATAAAAGTGGAACACGCAAAATTATAGTTTGCGTAATTACTGGTGGTAGGACTTCATGTGAGCCCACACGGGTAGGTACCACCACCCAGCCTATTCCTGCCGTGAAGCAGTAATGCATTTCGGTTTGAAGGGTTGGGCAGCCGTTGTAACTATACTGAGACCTTAGAACTTGTATCTCAAGGTGGGTGGCGCATTTACGTTCTAGATGTCTATGGGCTCCAGTAACCACTTAACTCCAGGTGGGCTGTGAGCTCGTCCACCCATCTAAGCAATAAAAAAAATGTAGGAAGAAGGAAAAAATACCTCTGCCAGTAGTGAGACTGCCGCAAAAGATATTCAGTCCCTGATAACATGATTAGCTCTGATGAGATTAAAAAGTAGATCAACAAATATATTTTTTGTTGTAACATTATTTATGGCTTGATTGTGTACTACAAAACGGTCCTTGTCCCAAGTTTGGACAAAGAACCTCATTGTTGTAATTTATCAGAAAATTACATCAATCTAATAGAAAAAGACTTCCTCGTTTGAAACGTAAATAAAACAGACCGAGCAATAAAAAGCCATAAAAGTGTCCCTTAATAGCTTTTTACCGGGAAAATGAAAAAATACAAATTACAGGTGAGGCTTACGTAATAAGTGCCGGAGTAACGTCTCGTTCCGGTCCGGAACTTATAATGGACGCAAATTGCCAGGTCACAGATCTCAGATTGTCGTTTAGCACTTTATTTTCACTGTTTTTTTTTGTGTCTTTCTTAAACTATCTATCTAAAGTGATTCCCAGAATTTTTGGTACTGTAAATTACTTTCAGGTAAAATAAGTCTTTGTTGGTTTATTAAAATGGCTGTACTATGCTTGAAGCTTCAAAATGTGCGGTTTCAGGGCCGATATAGTATTTTTATTTTTTTATTTATTTTTATTGCTTAGATTGGTGGACGAGCTCACAGCCCCCCTGGTGTTAAGTGGTTACTGGAGCCCATAGACATCCACAACGTAAATACGCCACCCACCTTAAGATATAAGTTCTAAGGTCTCAAGTATATTTACAATACAATAGTTAGTATAGTATAGAAGCTGAGTACTATTTGGCCTTTCAAAGCTATATTGGAGAATTTATGGCTTGGTAAGCAGCTTGGTTGTGCCAATGGCATTGCTTATGTCTACAAGTGACAGTTACTACTCATCATCAAGTGAGCCCAAGGCTTGTCTGCCTACAATTACTACTACTGCTTTGGCGCTATGACTCTAAAGTGGGTCTTGGGCTCCGACAATAAGCGCTGCTACAGTCCGGCACTTGGAACTCACGCAAATCTCCCTTAGATGGCGTCAGATCAACGGCACTTTGGCCTTCCTACGGGACGACGTCAGTCACAGGCCGATAAATTTTTAACGTTATAAAGTTCCTTGTCGTGACGCCAAAAAAAGGAAATAGAGTCTTAGATAAGGATTTTTTTTATTAACGATGGGGAATCTCACTTTACCGATACCCGGCCGACAGGGGTCGGTGCCTGGTTATGTTGGACTCCGCGTCTCCGGTGAAAAGGAGGGAGAGGTCGCGAACCGAAATCCTCGCCCTCTCGCAATTGGTCAACTGGAAACTACGTCTTTTAACTTTTCAGTCGTGAAACAGTAATGCGTTTCGGTTTGAAGAGTGGGGCAAGCCGTGGTATTGGAAAAACTGAGAAGAACTCATGTCTTAAGACGGGCAGAGTTATTAGCGTAGTGGATTTCTATGGCCTCAAGTGGACAGCCTAAAAAAGTTCAAATAAATAAAGAAGCTAGCTATTATTTATTTTAACTTACTATTAATACCCAGTTTATAGTTTGGATTTTTGGTTAAAGTAAATTATTGTATTGTCGTGGGTCTCGGAAACTTTGTTAATTTTCAAAATAAAAGAACGTTTTGAAGTTCGTGAATATTAAGTTGAAACAATCCAAGATGTCCATTTAGGCAAAGCTGAGTGGCAAAAAGGCAAATAAAAAGAGTGCTAAAAATTTGAAGGCCTACAGATTTTATTATATACATGCAACTGCGGGTATGTAGCGCACGAAATAATTGCAAAATAATAAAAAAAACATGCTCATAATATGAACACAAATTGTATATTTCTAATTTTATTTCATCCGCATTAAATCAAGATGTAAGATTTTCTGTTTATTATAATCAAACCTAGTCTTTATTCACATTATTTCGAAGGGTGAATTTCATTTCTTTTCACAGTTAACATTTAACCTTACGATTCTGAGAAGATTTGTGTCAAGTCGGCCAGTTCTATCGATTGGCAACTAGAAGCATCTTAACAGGAAATCCGATATCCCGCGGGACTGCATCCCACCGATCCTATATTCCAGGGAAATTTATATTAATATTATAATATTATTCAATATTGCTTTCTACAAACTAAAATTCAAATCACCAGCTTATTCAGGTATTCTTAACCGACTTCCACAATTAAGGAATAACCTGGAGTAAAATTAACTTTCCAAAAAAATTAATTGGCACACACAGTACAGTCGTTATGCCGATTTCTTAAATTCTTCTTCTGCGTATGAATGCTAGGAAAGTGTTATGGGTTCTGTTCTGAAAAATAAATAGTCGAAAACCTTGTAGCACATATAAATAGTGTTTGTTTTTTAAATCATTTATTTAAAAGGTCCCTTTTTAACATCTAGGGTCATTAACGACCACAGCTTAGAGTATAATTTTAACTTACATTGGCTTTAACATCATACTAAATTATATAAATCAATGGATCTTTAAAAAACCAAGGGTCTGCTTATACTTATATCTTGCTTATATCTTGAGTCAGATAGTTCGTTAAATTATTAGGGAGTTTACAAAATTGTTTTTCTATGTCATATGCTTTACATTCAACTAACAAGTGTACCACAGTTTGATCCCAACCGCGCTTACTTTTTTTTACGTTTTTATCTGTTTTGGTAATAAGATGTATGTGAGTTAAATTTGTGTGTCCAATCCGCAATCTTGTAAAAACCACTTGGTCTTTTCTTTTAATTAAGGAAAATGAATGTTTATCAAAAATTGAATTTCTAATTTTAAATAAAAATGATGTGTTATCAAATTTCCAGTCATGATCCCACAAATTTCCAGTCATGATCCCAAAGAGTTTTAATTTTGAACTTAAGATATTTTTTAATATCTGATGCAGTGGAAATGTTTAGCTGTACCTCTTCAAAATCACTTGTTGCATTTTTAGCTTCCTGGTCAGCCTTTTCATTACCGGCTATTCCTTGGTGACTTGGAATCCATATAATTTCAAATTTTGTTTATTATGTAGTGAACCCAACAAACATTCGTTTTTTTTTTTTATGAGAGCAAACAAAATGATATTCGCGTCTATAAAAGATTACCCGAAGAACCACAAGTGATCTTTCATAAATAACAAAAAAATATCCGATCACAATCTAGGAGCTAGACCAATAATTTCAGCCTAAAAAATATTTTTATGTCACGATCCCTTCCGATAAAATACGAAAGCAAACGTTCGGCCAAACATAAATCATTTCCAAACAAAACCAGAATATCACACGTTTGGTGAAAAGAAGAAAAATAAGAAAATCCCAACGGTCGAACTTATAAATCATTTGTGAGTAGACAAAGGCGGTAAGGGTGACACAGCTTATGGCTCTGTTCTTATCATCTGTTCGGCGACTTTTCGCCGACACAGTGCTAATAAGGTAGCCCTGTCTCCTAACTAAGAACGTCCTGATTACGAGTAGATAACATGAAAATCTGAAAAGATGAAATGCATTGCACAACCACTTCACACCGAAACGCATGACTGCTTCGTGGAAGAAATACGTACGCTGACCACAACACAATAGCACTGACGTTTACTAGTAACAGCTGATATGTCAAGTTTTGAATTCAATTACAATATAGATTTTGAATATTAATTTAATTAAGCTTAAAATAGGAGGAGATTCTCATTTATTTTTCCACAGAAGTAAATCACCGGCGGGTGGGGTATGTGGGAGTAGAACCCCACTAAAAACTCCTGCCAGGTGGCGTCCAGCCCCGGATTGGGCCGGACTTCAGTCAGGGCAATTGAGACGGTGGGACAGAGTCGACGCAGAGCATATTACATCCATTCCACCGTCCGGCAGACGCCGGACCGGTGGTGGTGACACGACCACTGGTTCCCTCGGTCGACGGGCCGTGAGCCCATCTTGATGGCGCTACGATGCACCTTCCACCAGAGTAGTCGGGGGAACACGGTCTACCATCACTCGGCTTCCTATTATGGGAGGTTCTCAGTTAGGTTGGTTTTATGAGTGCGTTTCATAATATTTTTTTATGAGCCAATTTTCGATAATTTATTTATTTATTTTGAAGCTGGTGCTTTTCAAATGAACAAATTTGGCAAAATCTGACCCGTAGTTTATGAATTTACTTCAATAATTCATGTTCAATTGACTTCAGCTGCATTGATGATTTGCTCATTTTATTTCATTGCAATCGATAATTTTTTTTTGAAAATTATTATTTTTATAATTGAAAATTTAATTTACTCAATAAAAATATAACATTCGATTAACAGAGAAATAGAGGAGTAAATAGTACTCAAAACTGTTTTGTTTTTGTCTATAATAATACACTTTTATATGTAATTAAGTCATTACCATCCATTTTCATTTACAACCCTAAAGTCTGAGAAGTACTGAGAATTTAAATATTTATTCAACAGCTTTTCAAACAAATCCTTCTTGTAAATTCGAACCGGTAAAATTAAATTGGGCCCTTTAAAGTCTCGCCCTTATAATCTTCAAGGGCGCGTAACAATCCCGAATCAAAAAGAACTCGACTTTGACGAGTTTAAAAATACTTTGAATTTAATAGAAAAGTTGTGAAGACGTTTACGAAGTTAAAAGTTTCTGGAACAAGTGATTTCGTTCGAAACTGGTAGTGGTTTTACTTTAGTATTTTTTGTATTAATATGGCCGTGAAGTTTACAAGGCCAGATTTTGCTGTGATCTTATATGTTGACTGCATTTCAGCCGTATATTTTTTCTCGAGGGGCTATTCTGGCTTCGCCCTGACTGATCGAGATCACGGCTCGACTTTTAGCAATTGGTTACCGCAACCCCTAAACAAAAGATTGAAATCTCAGTTGTTCTGTATAGCACCTGCCCTACCTTTCAAATCAGAACGCATTACTGCTTTATCGTACTACGTAATCAGACACGATCGTAGGCCCCTACCTATCCAATCTCCAAATATGTCCCGTACCAGTTAAATATTTCACTCACGCCTGTTTGTTTTTACAACACACACATAATAATATTAAATCTTAAATAAACACGGACCAGAGCGACCCTCAAGTTAATTATAAATCGTAAAACCGCACAGGGGCGTATTGAGATTTGCAAAACGTCTGCGGTTACCTAAGGATTTTTAATGAGTTATCTAGTTTTTTTTTATTGCTTAGATGGGTGAACCAGCTCGCTGTCCACCTTGTCTTAATTAGATATAGAAGCCCATAGACATCAACCACGTAAATTCTGTCACCTGCCTTGAGACACGAGTTCATAGTATCAGTTTAATTTTACAATGGCTGCCTTGCTTTTAAAACTTCAATACATTGATAAAGATGCAAGAAGTAGGCAGGGTGGTTATACGTAACCAGGTGGATTCACAGGACTCCTTATGACCAGAAAACAATAATAAAATAGAATCAGTTTTCTTCATAGGCGACGAACTATATAAATTTTGATAGACAGACTAATTTACAGCCTGCGTTAAGTCTTCTTGTATTCTAAAAGGTGGATTAACCGTTACTCCAATTAAATCGACACTGTCTTTAAGACCCGTTAAGTCATTACGGTATTATGACTGAGTCATTGGTGTAATAGTTAGCGCCTTTGCTTGTTGCTCCGAAGATTCGATTCCCACATTACCCGAACATTCGTGTGATGAACAGGTTTGTTTGCTCATTTTCTGGGCGTTTGTTTTCTATATAATATGTATAAAATGTATGTAAGTATGTTTGTCAGTCACTGGTACTAATAACACAGGGAATACTAAATTAAGTTATTTGTTCTCAATTATTATTAAGTACTAGCTGACCCGGCAGACGTCGTAGTGCCTCAATCGATAAATAAAAGACCTAAGCTTTTGGGGGACACATTAAAAGAAAAACAAAATTGTTTGTTTTTATATAATTCTGAGCATTTTCATATGTTTTTACCTTTTATACCTTCTCTGAACTTTCACGAATAATTCAAGACCAAAGTTAGCCAAATCGGTCCAGCCGTTCTCGAGTTTTAGCGAGACTAACGAACAGCAATTCATTTTTATATATATAGATAAATGAAATACAAATACAAAATTACTTTAGTAAGAATCTCAATAACAGTCCAAGTCTAGCCCCTTTCTAATTAAATGAAGATGAAAATTTTTAAAACGCTCCCCTAGGTAGGGACGCTGTTTCAATCTATGTGTTTGCTACGTGGTAATTAAAATACAGAATTTCATGTTTCTATAAGCGAGTTGTTTATTAAGAAAGTTTCAAAGGAGTTCCACAGTGTATTGACACGTTGTTTGATTTTCTGTCGTCGTCTTCTTTGTCTATTGGTTTAATAAAGACGTAGTTTGAGCTAAGAACCTCTGTATAAGTCGAGTGTTTGTTTTACGATCGATAACTTATTGTAAAATAGGGCTGTGACCCCTCATATCTTGACTTAACAATGTGACTGATTTATATTTTTAAACAGCCCAATTCCAAGAATCCACAATGCCATATGAAAAGTGAGAAAAAGGCTTATTTTAATTTTAACATTAACAATAAGATTCATAATCCCTCTATCCTATGGAAAAATTTGAAAACAAATATTTTACCTCCTGTAGATCATGAACTACCATTAATTTTTAACGATGCTAAACAAATTAATGATCATTTTTTGAAAATTCCTAATGTAATCAATTGTTCTTCTATTATATCCAATACTAATTATTTTAACTCTCATCGTTACTCTGATACACAATTTAATCTGTCTGGGGTAAAGGAATGTACTGTGTTGCAGATCTTGCAACAACTGAAGTCGGATGCTCTGGGTGTTGATGATATTTCCCTAAAAATGTTGTGTATGACATTGCCCTACAGTCTTACTTCTGTCACCAATCTTGTTAATATGTCAATTAATACATCGATATTTCCGTACACTTGGAAGACTGCTGTGGTTCGTCCTGTTCCTAAGAAACCTAATGCCATGACACTCAGTGACCTTCGACCCATCAGTATATTGCCCTGCTTGTCTAAAATTCTAGAGAAAGTAGTATCTTCACAGCTGACGGACTATCTCGAGAAACATAACATATTGCCTGAGTATCAGTCCGGATTCCGGAGATCGCGTGGTACTGCAACTGCTCTCTTAGATGTGACGGATAGTATCCTTGCTGCACAGGATCGGGGTATGTGTACGGTTCTGGTACTTCTGGACTTCTCTCGAGCATTCGACAGCTTGAACATTGACCTTCTTCTTGCCAAATTGAGTTTCTACGGCTTAAGTGCGGATACCATTCGTTGGTTCTCAAGTTATCTGACTGAACGATCGCAATTGGTGGAAATTCGTCGCGGTGAGGGTAATGTTCGATCCAACATGGCTAACGTCATTAATGGTGTACCACAGGGTTCGATCCTGGGCCCTTTGCTATTTATCCTTTACAGCGCAGATATTGTTGGTCATATCAATCATTGTCAGTACCATATATATGCTGATGACATTCAACTGTACATCTCTTTTAAGATGTCTGAGTTTACAATGGCCATTGAGAAACTTACAGGGGACCTAAATAGAGTGGCGAATTGGTCGGAACAGAACTCACTCTTCTTAAATCCCAGCAAGACTAAATATATTGTGTTTGGAAATGAATCTCGATTGTCTAAGCTTCCATCACAACCTTTCAATGGGTTAAATATTCGAAATGACCCCATTGAGAGAGTATATGAGGTGCGTAACTTGGGCCTGCTGATGGACGCAGGTCTCCGGTTTAAGAAGCATGTCACTGAGATGGTCCGCCACTGCTTCTATCGCTTGAAGGTCCTGTATCGCGTCCGCAATTATCTCGGTGAAAAACTTCGGATTCAACTCGTTGAGACACTGATTCTCTCGAAACTGAATTATGCGGACGTGGTATACGGACCAAGATTACTTAATTCAACTGAGCGCATATTACAGAGAGTACAGAATGCATGCATGAGATTTTGCTTTAGCATCCCACCACGATCCCATGTTACGCCGATAATTAATCAAAGCAAAATGTTGAATTTAAAGTTGAGAAGGAAGTTGCATTTTGCTTGTTTATTATTTGGAGTCGTAAAATTGCAAACGCCGAATCATTTGTATCTTAAGTTGACTTATTTAGGAGATGGCGGTAGGCAATCGCGACAACGCTCCCAAGTGTTTGCGACTCCTCGACACTGCTCTGCTGCTTTTAGAGGCAGCTTCCGCTACTTGGCCTCTAAATGTTGGAACAATATTCCTCCACCTATCCGGCACCAGAGAACGCTAAGGTCCTTTAAAACAAATTTAAAAGTATATCTTTTGAATATACAAGAAAAATTCGAAAATATTAAATGTAATTACACCGTACTATAATTAATTGTGCTTTGCAACTTTAATTTTTATTTAATTAATTTAATAATGTCATTTTGTTGTCCTTTTCATAACTGTATCTTTTTTTATTATTCATGTTCTTTTATTTTTTAATATATTTTACAATGTTGTGTATTGGTCGGTCTGATGCTGGTGTGCGCGTCACTCCGCAGGTGCCGGCGGTAGATCAGCGCCGCAGTACCGATTGTTTCGTTACTGTTAGGCATTGCTGAGCCGGTAACCGTTTCCAAGCCTCGTTATTTTTGTTATCTTTTTTATTTATTTTTTGTACTTAATTTGTGTTTGGAATAAATGTTTATTATTATTATTATTATTATATTATGAAACGTGTCTTCTAACTATGATTTTTATCTAGACTTTTAGTTTATATCTATCATAGAAATCTATCTATCTAAGTAACTCAAAAATATCTAATATCACTCCCAACAAAAAAAAAATATTAAAATGGTCATTCACTTTAGCGGCTTTATAAAAAAAAAAAACAAAAAAATGTTTTTTTTATGCTAAAATCTGTCCCAGGTTCATTAATCTCTCGAAGAAAAAACGTCTAACGCACGCGCCAAACTTGAAAAGTATTTTAAAGTTCGGATTGCGTTAGTTTTAGGAATGTCAGAATGAATTTTTAACTATTTAAAATTTTAAACGAAAGTTTTTTTATATTAATTCACGCGGACCACTGTGCTTTCACTAATTACTAATGCTGGTACCAGAGCCCTTATTATTTAAGCTGCGAAAAAGTCGTGCGTATTGATTTGACTTCCACGGTGAAGCAATAACATCGTGTAATAAAAATCAAACCCGCAAAATTATAATTTGCGTAATTACTGTTGGTAGGACCTCTTGTGAGTCCGCGCGGGTGGGTACCACCACCCTACCTATTTCTGCCGTGAAGCAGTAATGCGTTTCGGTTTTAAGGGTGGGGCAGCCGTTGTAACTATACTTGAGACCTTAGAACTTGTATCTCAAGGTGGGTGGCGCATTTACGTTGTGGATGTCTATGGGCTCCAGTAACCACCCAACACCAGGTGGGCTGTGAGCTCGTCCGCCCACCTAAGCAATAAAAAAAAAATTGAACATATATTTTAAAATAGAAATAATACTTCTAAGTTCTAGGTTAAAGTGGTTAGCAGTTTTCCATATTATTATAATGTCGTCGTGGCCTAAAAGAGAAGACGTCCGGTGTCGAATGTCCTTTGTCGAGCGATTAGACTATGCTGGTGTTCAAGTTTCGCAAGCGTGTACCAATTTTTCTAATGAGATAGTCTAAATCAACATATTAGGTTCGCGAATGACTTCCACAATGAAGGAATAACATCATGTAATAAAGATAAATCTCATCAAAATTGTAATAATATGCCTAATTACAAAAATTAAATATCTAATATATATATATAAAAATGAATTGCTGTTCGTTAGTCTATTTGGCTTATTTTGGTCTTGAATTATTTGTAAAAGTCCAGAGAAGGTTTAAAAGGTAAATATGTAAATATGAAAATGCTCGGAATTAAATAAAAATAACAATTTTAGTTTTACTTTGATTTGTCTCCCGTCGGACGGATTCCTTTTGTTTGTTTTAATTTTATTTTATACAAATTTATCATCTTTTATTTCTCGATTGAGGCACTACGAAGTCTGCCAGGTCAGCTAGTTATAAATAAATAATAAATCTAGGAAAATATGTGAGATTATTATTATTTTATTCTTTTTTTTTATTGCCTCTGTAGGCAGATGGGCATGCGTTCCACCTGATGGTGAGTGGTTACCGTCGCTCATGGACGTCAGCAATTCTAGGGGCAGGGCCTAGTCGCTACCTACCGTTTAATACTCTCCAGAAACCTCATTTGAAATGTCATAGCATTCGGGAAACACCGTGGAGGGGAGCTCATTCCAAAACCGGATGGTACGTGGTAAAAAAGATCTCTAGATACGCACTGTGGATATTTGCATTGGCTCCCGGTAGTATGGATGAACCGATGACGGGCGGTACGATGGCAAAAACGAAATGATGGTATTATCTCAAACAATTCCTCAGAGCATTCCCCATGGAACATGCGGGGCAAAATACAGAAGGAACCGAAATATCTCAAAGCGAATCTATAACTAAAATTAGGTATTTTTAAGATCTGTGTCTGAAATAAAAAAGAAAAAAAAAACTAAAAAAAATGTTTTGTAGTCAACTTCAATTTAAACTTTTCCAGAATATATTTTTTTCATTCGCATTCCTATTATTGCGCTGGCAGGCGGATAAATGCCTAAAGTCGATACACCTATGATTATTCACACATAAACAGATCAAACATTCATCAGGCTTACAAAAATATTCATATAAATAATAAATGAAATGAATGAAAGTCTTTAAAAAAAGATATCCTTTTGACCACGACCTCTGACTTTGAGATTGAAACTTTTAGTCGGAAAAATTCAAAAATAGTTATTTAAGCCGCTCCATTCCTTCGGGATTAACGTGAGTTCTGAAAGGTTTCAATTCCAATGAAACGTTTGAAGAGCAGCCTTTGCTAAGACGTGATTAAGGTTATCTCCCATTATCGGGTGTACGAAATCCCTGAATCACTACGGGTTCGGACCTCATTATCATGCGGTACAAGATTAAAGAAACAGCGATGTCAACATAATATCGTTTACACAATAATTTAAACTAGTGGTCCCGCGGTAGTCGAAATTCAACTATAATTAAATAGAAATTATAAGTTTGATCAATAATATCATGGTTCTATTGTCAAAGACTTTTTTTGTACAATTTTCCTTATTAGGAAAGGCAAGGGGATCTAAGCCCATTGTCTGTTCTATATAATTTCTGAAATAAATACTATTATTTTACTTTACACTTATAATCATAGATTTCGCCAAGATTAACTAATTTAAGTGTATTATCTATGGACTAGACTACATCATAGACAAATAATATTAAAGGAGTAATTTATTCTCAATTTGACTACAAACTTTAAGCAATAACAAAAGTTTGACAATAAATGAAGAGTATGTATGGGCGCGTGTGTGTGTGTCAAATAAATGGTCGTGTGTGTGTCATGTTTCTGCTACTGATTTGTATTTTTTAGGAATAATTAAATAAAATATAAGCATTCTACACTCCCTCTCTATATTTTCTATAAGTGTGGAAAATTTCATACTCTTCCGTCCGCGCAATTTTCGTAAAAAGGGGTATAAAGTTTTTGCTTCATCTATTAATATATAGATACGTATTGTTAAGCCACACGAAACACCCATAATTTACCAGTATATTACGTGTCCCTTGTTTGAAATATTTACGTAACACGTTCGTCTTAATTTGTTATCGGGGTCTACAGATCAAAAACTAAAATGAAAATGTTACTGTCATCTGTTCAAATTACACGGCTACCTCAGTTTATATATAGACGTTTATATATATATATATAGACTCATAAAAGACGGTGAAACTATGATATAATTACGCTCCTACAAGGGTATCCACAAGGTAGATATCCTGTTCACAATGTATTGTACCATGAGCTCGGCTGCCAATGCTGTCTAAAGACGTTATTAATATTAATACTTAATTTACTGGTGGTAGGACCTCTTGTGAGTCCGCGCGGGTAGGCACCACCACCCTGCCTATTTCTGCCAAGAAGCAGTAATGCGTTTCGGTTTGAAGGGTGGGGTCAGCCGTTGTAACTATACTTGAGATCTTAGAACTTATATCTTTAGGTGGGTGGTGCATTTACGTTGTAGATGTCTATGGGCTCCAATAACCACTTAACGCCAGGTGGGCTGTGAGCTCGCCCACCCATATATGCAATAAAAAATAATAGTAATAACAACAAGGTTTGAAAAGTGCTTAGAATGTTAAATAGTGGCCAGGTAACCAACAATTTGATGGATCGATTATGACGCATGGAGTTTGACGAGAATCATAAAAATTAGCAAAACAATATCCGCTATATCTTAATCTTTATAACACTATGTTACCACGGCAAATAGATGAGATTCAAGTTGGCTGACTTGCATTTTTGTATTTTTACTAATATTTTAACTTATAAAATGGATAAGTCACGTTTTGATACATTTCTATAGAGCCTTCGTGAATGCCATTAAGATATTCATAGTTTGTTTGATAATTTTTTTGGCAAATTCAAGTAAATTGTGATATCTAAGACAGTAATTGGTGTCGAGGAGAGAATAAAATGATGATTTTAAGCAATCAGATGCTAGCTGATAGCTTCTTGTATGGTAAAAGATTGTAGATCGATGAGAATAAATATGAGACTCTCGTTTGATCTAAAACCTTTGGCATGAGACGTTCACGTGTGAGTGAACTTTACCTGATATAATGATTCTTTCTTAAACGTTATCTGCAGCTACTATTGTAGAGAGTACTGAGAAAGTACTGAGTTTAATATGTTATTTTTTTAATGTCCTTGACATTTTTTATTACCATTCTAGGCAGACGAGCATACGGCCCACGTCATCACCATCATCAGCCTTTATCTGCCCACTGCTGGACATAGGCCTTCCCCAGTGTCTCCCACAGAATGCGGTCCTCCGCTTTCCGAATCCAACGACTTCCCGCCGTGCGCACTAAGTCGTCGGTCCACCTGGCTGGAGGATGCCCCACGCTCCTGGTACCCATCCGTGGCCTCCATTCGAGGACTTGAATTTCGGCCCACGTGATGGTATGTAATGACCGTCCCTCATGAAGGTTAGCAATGTCAGGGGCCCAGCCAAGTCCTACTGTTGGGGATTCTCCGAAAATCTCGTTTGAAGGAGGGCATATTATAACGCTCAGGAAATACCGAGGCCGGTTCATACTAGAGCCGGATGGTACGTGGCAAAAAAGACCTTTGGAAACGCAGTATAAAAAAGTGTTAATTATAAAAAAAATGTGCACAGAATAATTCTTAAACGTAATATTTTTCTTGTATTAAGGATTGCTTTAGGTTAGAAAACTGATTTTTAAGTCTAAGTATTAAAAACAAATCATCAAACAAATTCATTCGATTTTGATCTTCAAAGAAATGAACAGAAAAATATATTACACATACAGAACTTATTATTTAGTATAAATTTTTACAATTTTACAATAGCATAAATCAAAGTTGAACTTGACACATTTGAACGAAAAAATAATAATAAACACATTTAATAAAAACTTTACTTGTACCTACCTACAAGATAGATTATTTTATAACGTAGGCTTCAAAATACGTACCTAAGGGACTCTTTTTGTGTCCTATTATTGTGTGAATCCGAAAGATTTCCCTCAGGGCCGCACTCCAATTACAACACCCTCTTTTCACTCACTAATTGAGTGAGTCAGATACCGACCTGTACCTAATTAACTCGTTCGTTGACGCAGATATTTTGATTTTTCAATAATTGAATCGTAACTCAATTGATTTACTTATTGTAAATTGTTTAAGATATTCATTTTTGGAACGAAGTTCCTGATGGGACGATGCGGAGCGGAACCGTAACCGGGAAAAAACTTCCGTAACGTAAGATTTTTATTAGCAATGTACACAGTGTACGACTTAACTTTGTAATAACGTACAAATTAGTAATGCACACAGTGTGCGACTTAACTTTGTAATAACGTACAAATTAGTAATGCACACAGTGTGCGACTTAACTTTGTAATAACGTACAAATTAGTAATGCACACAGTGTATGACTTAACTTTGTAATAACGTACAAATTAGTAATACACACACACAGTGTACAACTTAACTTTGTAATAACGTACAAATTAGTAATGCACACAAACAGTGTACAACTTAACTTTGTAATAACGTACAAATTAGTAATGCACACAGTGTGCGACTTAACTTTGTAATAACGTACAAATTAGTAATGCACACACACAGTGTACAACTTAACTTTGTAATAACGTACAAATTAGTAATGCACACACACAGTGTACAACTTAACTTTGTAATAACGTACAAATTAGTAATGCACACAGTGTACGACTTAACTTTGTAATAACGTACAAATTAGTACTGCATACAGTGTACGACTTAACTTTGTAATAACGTACAAATTAGTAATACACACAGTGTACAACCTAACTTTGTAATAACGTACAAAAATAACATATTTTTTTATCATTCACGATCACGATCTCAGAGCGTTCATTTGCGCAATACACTAACTCTTATGCAAACGACCGTGAAGGAAGTGTACCACAATAAGTTCGCACGTTACCGAATGACCGTGAGTTGTTGCGAAACCTCCAGTTTTATTTTCTTTATACCTCGAATAGAATATAAAATTAATATTTTTATAATACGGAACTTCGTTCCTATCCGGTGTCCCACGACACCACACATCTTTTTATTTATTTATTATTAACTCGTGTTTAGATACGAAGATGGTTTGATAGACAGTGTGATAGTCAGTTTAGAATTCTGCAGTCACCTTTAGATCTACGGTCGAGAATCAGCTACATTGGATTAACGGCTGGCTAAATAATTGTTAGAGCGCATTAAAAGACCCTACAGATATATTATATTATATACTTATATATCTTACTTGTTTCTGTCACAAAGTCTCCATGCATACTATTTGAGAATCAAATAGCTGTTGAGGTCCAATTGAGATATCGACCTCAAATCTCAAAGTGAAGCACGGTATTCAAGTTGTGTTATTTATGAGCGACTGTAGCCGCTTAACACAAGGTTAGCCGTGAGCACGTTTATCCATCTAGAGTAATATAGAATAATAATAAATGATCATAATATCTGTATAAGATCAGTACTTAATAGTAGGTAGCGGCTTGGCTCTGCCCCTGGTATTGCTGAAGTCCATGGGCGACGAAACCACTCACCATTAGGTGGGCCGTATCATCGTCTGCCTAGAAGGGCATTAAAAATAAATAAAATAACGGTAACCCAAATCAAACGATGCAAGACTTGTGAAGTCCAATTACATAGTACCAACACTCCAAGAACACTGGAGAGTTTGTGAAAATTCATGTTCTCGACCAAGTCACGCCGCCGTGCTCGCTGTGAGCAGTCAAATTGGCACTCCACAGCGTTCCGGCATCGTTTCAAAAGCCCGAGAACACCTGAGTATTTTGACCCCCTTCTGTTTTGCAGCCTCTTAGTTAGGAAGAGCTCTGCAAATGGCTTTAGCGTGTGTTATAGTCAACTTGGTTTTTGTTGTAGATTTGCAGAGCATTACGGCCAAATGGACGTTGGATCTTGGTTAATAAATAATTCGACCAGTGATATAAAGGAAATAAACCATCCACCAAGAATTGGATTGGAAAGATTTTCTCACCTCTTTTAAGTATATAGTATGGGTCTATGTGAGCATTCCGTACCCGCCGAATGACGCATTCAAGACAAGTCAAATTCAAATTCAAAATCATTTATTTCAACTTGGATGTCATCAAAAACACACTTGTTGAATGTCAAAATGTAAAAGAAAATGTTAACTCTACCACCGGTTCCAAAAAAGCCACAGTCCTGA
This sequence comes from Bombyx mori, assembly GCF_030269925.1. NCBI lineage: Eukaryota > Metazoa > Arthropoda > Insecta > Lepidoptera > Bombycidae > Bombyx > Bombyx mori. Next base: position 17,238,796 of record NC_085111.1, read on the forward strand.
GAAGAACCGGCGAAACAAACTCAGCGGGCATTTTTTTTTTTTGTATTTTCTCAACTATTTTCTTTTTTTTTTTAAACAGTATACAAAAAAACAACTCAAAAAAATACAATTCAAATAAATAATAATAATAATGAAAAATGAAAAGGCCAGGAGCGAACGCCTCATTCCCACGTAGTGCCATCTAGTAAAAAATCCTTAACTTTATAATATGCCTTGTTGCACAAACGTTCCTTGACAGTTTTCTTAAATCTATGAACAGGTAGTAGTTGAACGTTTTGTGGGATCTTGTTGAAAAGTTGTACACCCAGCCCCCTGAAAGAGTTGCTTATTTTCTTAATTCGAGCCGCCGGCAACGCAAGCCTATGTTTGTTCCTAGTGTTCACATTATGCAAATCACAGACTCTGGGGAATTCTACAATGTTTTTACGCACGTACAATAAATTTTCAAAAATGTATTGGGACGCTAAAGTTAGAATTTTGATTTCCTTAAACTTGTCCCTCAAGGATTCCCTCGGGTGCATATTATAAATAGCACGAATAGCCCTCTTCTGCAGGATGAAAATCGTTTCGACATCGGCAGCGTTGCCCCATAGCAAAATGCCATAGGACATAACACTATGAAAATAACTGAAATAAACTAGACGTGCCGTATCTTCATCAGTATACGTTCGTATTTTTTTTACCGCAAACGCTGCAAAACTAAGTCTATTCGCTAACTTGCATATGTGAGGACCCCACTGCAGCCTGGAATCAACTGTTATACCAAGAAAAACTGTCGAATCAACAAGCTCCAGTGTCTCTCCACTTACAATGATATTAGTGTCTACTTGTCTAACATTAGGTGTGGTAAATTTTATACATTTTGTTTTTTTGTTATTTAATAACAGATTATTAACACTAAACCAATGTACCACGCGCGAGATAGCATCATTCACAAGAACAAGTTTACTTCGAATACCAAACTTTTTCAACAAAGCAATATGCCTTCGATCGGGACTGGAGCATGTCTTAGTATTACTGTAACATAGGTAGGTCACTAAATATTATTATGTACATAGTTTCAATATTTCTACGTCTTAAGCCGGACCGTATGAATGTTTTTCAGTGAACATATTACGTGGCAATTTATTTTATTTTCTTAAATTAATAACAGTTTTTGGTAATTGTTTTAAATCCCACAAAACGTATTTCGGTTTAACTGCGGACCAGTTCAGTTTCGTTTTGATCGCTTTTTTAATTTTCTGTAACTAATATAAAAGTTCATAATAATGAAGTGATTTTTAAAGCAATCTTTAGTATTTCCTTAGTTTTCGTTTAAACATTTTGTGTATCATCCTCTTGTCTAATTTCTATTGGTAGACCGTTTTGTAAATATGGTAGCCTTAATTTAAGCTTCTGTTATCGTTTAATCTAACGTTCTTTACTATCAATATATGATTTGCGATGTTTCTATTTTTTCACCGTTTTCGTAGTCACAGGCTATGAATGCTAGGTAGCCTATTTTCTCACTATACCCTTATACCTTGCTCTTCAATATGTCTTCTTCAACTTTGTCACCAGCAATTACCTTTTTAATATTTGCAAGTTATTCTTTTTATTAAATAACTAGGTGACCCGGCAGACTTTGTTGTGCCTCAATCGATAAATAAAAGACCTAAACTTTTGTATAAAATAAACTTAAAATAAACAAAAGTAATCCGACGGGGGGACATCAAAGGAAAAACAAAATTTGTTATTTTTATTAAATTCCGAGCATTTTCATATTTCTCTACCTTTTAAACCTTCTCTGGACTTCCACAAATAATTCAAGACCAAAATTAGCCAAATCGGTTCAGCCGTTCTCGAGTTTTAGCGAGACTAACGAACAGCAATTCATTTATATATATAGATTATAGATATTATGCCTTCATGTTACAGCAGCAACGATTTCGTTATTGGCTTTGAAACAAAATATTCATTTGAAAAAAGGCCTGCAGAAATTCGTGGATGGGCAATCGAGAACAAAGCGCGCTCTGTATGGTTAGTTGTATTTGGAAAGTTCCTAGTACTGTGCCGATATTTATTTGTTCGTTGTTTCGTTTTTCAGCTAGTGAGTTCGACGTTTCGCGGATGTGTATTTAATTCTTTCATTTACCGAGCAACGGGTTTTGATTTAATTATTTAAAACCCACTTTGTTATATTATGCGGAATTTTTGTATGCATTGGTAGAGTAGGGAAACTAAGGAGTATCTGGTGTTAGGCAATTAGCTAATACAATTATTTTGCGGCAATAATAAGCAGAATGGTGGTATCACAAATAATACTGCTACACCGGTAATAAGTAACGCCATCTATCGCCGAATAGTCGAACGAATATCGAAGGACCTAGTACCTAGAACGCTCGAGAAGTACAACGCCATCTATTGTCAGATAGCGGAAAAACAATACTAGAAATTTTTTTTATTGCTTAGATGGGTGGACAAGCTCACAGCCCACCTGATGTTAAGTGGTTACTGGAACCCATAGACATCTACAACGTAAATGCGCCACACACCTTGAGATAGAAGTTGTAAGGTCTCAGTATAGTTACAACGGCTGCCCCACCCTTCAAACCGAAACGCATTACTGCTTCACGGCAGAAATAGGCAGGACGGTGGTACCTACCCGCGCGGACTCACAACAGGTTCTACCACCAGTAATTACGCAAATTATAATTTTGCGGGTTTCACTTTTATTACACGATGTTATTCCTTCACCGTGGAAGTCAATCGTGAACATTAAAATTTGTTGAGTACGTATTTCATTAGAAAATTTGGTACCCGCCTGCGGGATTCGAACACCGTTGCATCGCTTCAACACAAATGCACTGGACGTCTTATCTTTTAGGCCACGACGACTTCAAATATTCTCGATAATTCTAGGGATGTGGTATCAGCTATAAAAGCGTTGAAGAGATGACACGCATTTGTAGTCTGGCGTCAACTCAACGTTCTGTACAAAACAACCACAATCTCTGATGTTGAGATAGTGGTTTCATAAATTTTAAGGTCATACGATTTTACCAAGGACCTACTTATCATGTCAATTATTCTTAGAAACTTTGTATTGAAACGTACTCTTGACGAATGCTGAATTGCTCTTGACTGAAGTCGTCGTGGCCTAATAAGATGCCTGATGTATTCGTGTCGAAGGATGCGAATGTGCCGGTGTTCAAATCCAACAATTCAAACCAATTTTTTCTAATGAATTTCTTACTTAACACATATTCATGATTGATTTTCACAATGAAGAAGTAGAACATCTATATATATAAAAATGAATTGCTGTTCGTTAGTCTCGCTAAAACTCGAGAACGGCTGGACCGATTTGGCTAATTTTGGTCTTCAATTATTTGTGGAAGTCCAGAGAAGGTTTAAAAGGTAGATAAATATGAAAATACTCGGAATTAAATAAAAATAACAATATTGATTTTCCTTTGATGTGTCCCCCGTCGAACGGATTCTTTTTGTTTGTTTTAAGTTTATTTTATACAAAAGTTTACATACATTGGCGCGTTGCTCTGGATTTGACGAGCAACGCGCCGCCCTCGTCGCCGTCATAGGAGAGGACCTCTCGCTGCCGCGCGTCGTGGCTACGATGCTCGGCAGCGACGCGTCCTGGAAGGCGATGCTCGACTTCTGCGAGGCCACCATCTCGCAGAAGGAGGCGGCGGAGCGAGAGAGGGAGAGCTCTTCCCTTTCCGCACCGATCCGTCGTCGTCGAGCTGGGGGCCGGAGGCGGGAATACGCCCGTACGTCCCGGCCCCTGTAGGTAGCGGCCTCCCCCCGGTGAAGGTCAAGGGGCGACCTGAGGGGGTGAGGCCGCGCGGCGCGCTACCAGCACTCTAGCGCGCTGCCGTGGAGTGAATAGAGCGACCGGTCGACGGTGTATCGCGTCCCGACCCGGCAGGCTGATTCTGGTCCAGCGGGGTATTCCGGGACACCAGCGGCACCGTCTGGGCGGCCCGACGGGCTGCCGTACCGAGACGGCCGACGTTTCAGAGCCTTCGATTCGCCTCGAAGGCTCCGTCGGCTGGGCGTCCTTGGGGTGAGCCGCGCCGTCTGGTTGTAGTGTTGACCGCGGTAGCCCCCCTACCTCATCCGGGTTCTGACCTCGGAGGGGATCGGACGTCGGGTGTAAGAGTGCAGGGGAGTCGTTTAGTGGGTGGGTCCTAAAATCCTTGGGCCCGCGGTCTGCTCACAACACCATGCAGATCGTTGAGTCTCACATACCCCGCGCGCCCCTTTTGCGCGGGGACCTCGTAGGAGGTTCGGCCCTCTACCCGAAAAAAAAAAAAAAAGGTTTTTTTATTTATCGATTATGGCACTGCAAAGTCTGCCGAGTCAGCTGGCTGTGTAATAAAAATCAAACCCGTAAAGATTGTTACAACTAAACGATTAAGAATAAACAAAAAATAAACCCCTAGTATCAAGCTGAGTGGCATGCCCGATGTCATTTCTATGAGTTTGGGTAACCACTTAACACTGGTCGAGAGGGGAGATCGTTCACCTGTTTACACAAAAAAGGACAAAATATATTGCCAAAGCGGAACAAAAGTGGTGCACTTTATAAATTGGCCTAACATTTTTTCTATCGAAATATGAAATACCTACTTTTATCAAGACGAAAATACAATTTCTTTGAAATTCAATGAGAAAACACTAAGAATTATAAACGGTATGTTCGTGTTCTGATTAGTTATAAGTCCGGTGTTATCGTTTAGTCAATGCGGTTCGATTATGGGACAGATACTGTAGATTAATCTAACTAATGACTTTTTGGGTGAGAAGATACTTCGGGAGCAATATCTAAATCGAACCTGATCTAATACGCCAATATCTCTCATGGCTTACTTTTACAGCATCCAATACCAAACAATAAAAATAATACAAAACGTATGTAACGAAGAACCAGCTGCAAAATGCAAATCGAACTACGGAAAATCTCATCCCTATGCAAATCAGCGCGTACCAGATATTTCGCTGAAAGTATTGCACTTTTTGTGGAAATGAGCAAGTAAGTAAAGTAGGAGATTGAATAATATTGAAATAGAAAAGAAAGATAGTTAGAAAGATAGAAAAGATAGTCATTTCCTAAGTTTATTACACGCATTTTGACCCAGAGGGGCATTCCCTGGGAAAACCTATTCTAACCGGCGCCATCTAGGTGAATTTCGGATAGCTTGCTGACCGGGAGGGCTGGTGGTCGTGACGTTGACGACTGCCGGTCCGGCGTCCCAAAGGGGAGGGTGACGGGAGAGATGTACTCCGCACTATACGCTTCACTTTCCCCCTTTGCCTTTTCACGAGTTCTGTCTCATGTGAGGTTCGGTCGTGGTTGTTGAGCGACCGGAGGTTTTTAGTTGATTCAACTCCGACATGCCCCGCCCGCCATCCCCAGTGGAGGGCGGAAGGCAGGCGATATCCTCTTGACCAAAAAAATAAATTATGATTTTTTTATTTACTAACGATACGCTATTAAATTTGTTGTGTGACTTTTTAGACTGACATTTACCGGCGACCCCGTATTCGTGTGCATTTTTACCCTGTCATTTCTATATGATTGCGTTCGCGATCCGACATAAATCTATACTAATATCATAAAGCTGAATAGTTTGTTTGTTTGATTGAACGTACTAATCTCAGGAACTACCGGCCCACTTTGAAAAATTCTTTCTTAGGTAGCCCATTTATTGAGGAAGACTATTGACTATATATAACATCACGCTAAGACCAATATGAGCGGAGCACCAATAAAGAATGTTTCAAAATGTTTTTTTTTTCTTTTATGAGCTTCCGCTGCGTGCGCGGAAACGGTTAAAGTTTTGCTAAAATAATGTATGACAAAATTGGTCCCCTTTAAAAGTATAAAAAAAAGTCCGCGATAGCAATATGTCTATATTTTAAGGGGTCACTATAACCTTTTTTGTGCCAACCAAATATTTTGTTCTAAAATAATACATTATTTGTGAAGAGGTTTTTATAAAAATGATATTAATCCTTATCTAAATAAATAGGTTATTCATTACCAGTATTTAATTTAAAATAAATTTGCCCTTTACATCATTTGATTTCAATGAGCATCTTAGTATCGAAGTTTTAAAATGACATCGCAGCAACATAATGATCATGTGCGTAATAATGATGACAAGGCACCTGCCAACCGGTGCGCGGCGGCATACAATAAGAAGAATAACAAGAAACACCCAAATCACTTCAAGGTAGGTTTTAAATATTGTAGATGTTTCTCGATTTCTCCAGGATCCCATTATCAGTTCCCGATGAGTACAGGACCGTTCGGGAAGACTACCCTTTCGAACAAAAAAATATAAAGAATTATCAGCATTGAAGCATTCTCGAGAAATCGGTGAACATACATATATCAAAAAATTGTGGTCGAATTGATAACCTCCTTTTTTGAAGTCAGTTAGAAAGCGTGATTTTTGGTCCTTAAAATAGCTCCTTAACATTCTATTATAATATTCAAAAATATTTTCACATTCTACGTAAATGAAGTCGTGGGTAAAATTTAACGTTATCCCAAAGTAACTATTTCACTCGAACGAATTCGCAGGCCAGAGCTAGTAGTTTATAATTTATAATTATAATTTACGTAATATTATTAATTTGAAGCTCAGGCGACGACAAAATCGTCCTGGTTTTTAATAGTCACGTTAGCAGGTTTGTAAACCGCAGCTACGCCCTTGTCGCACCACACTAGCTTGCGTGTTAGATTCGTGCTCAGTAGGAGGAAAAAAGTAGCCTTTATTGTTTTTTTAGGTTTCAGACTATTTCCACACCTTCCGGACCTTACGCCGACAGATCTTTACTCTTTCCAAAGCTTGGACAGCTTCTCGTTAGGAAAATTTCAATACCCGACAGGTAGTACAAAATGTCATTAAAGTGTTTTGGCTCCCGTACACCTGACTTCTACAGAAAGGGTGTTGAAAAAATATCACTGTGCTGGCCGAGAAGCATGGATAGCATGTGTGAATATTTTATTATAAAAATAGAAAATTATAGAATTAAAAAAACGTTTATTTTATTTACTAAATGGCAATTTTTTAGAAGTTTTTTTTTTCATTTAGTTATTCGCAGTATTTGATGAAGATCTTTCGATATTAGTAATGGCTTTCATCGGATTGAATTTTTACGATTTTCACGGTGCATGAAAATCGGTTTCACCGGATTGCCCAGCTCATCTGCCTATTGAATTGTGCACGAACAATTTTTATTGCTTGTTCGCTAATAAAAACGATTCGATTTCAGTAAGCGGCGTTCTAAACACAAAGTGTATTCAACAAAGATGATTGACATCGGAATATTAATAATAAAATTTCAGTGAACTTTACACAAACTGTACACACAAAGTAATTATGATTAAAATGTCAATTTGCAGACGTTTGCACTGGGTTCAATGTATTTTGCATCAACGAATAGTTCGATGAAATTTAATTTTCAACTTCATTCTCATAGGAAAACTGTAATTAAAGTGTCAATAGGGTTGGAGGTAAAAGTCGTGACTTTTTGCTATATATTTTGGTATAATTGTATCCATAATAATGAACTCGAGTTTTTTTTACCACGGTGTTAAAGGTCACATGCGTAATTGTATTGTATGGCGGATGTTACGCTCTTCAACGCGAAACCTTGACAGCTTCGCACAGAAATATGCAGAATGATACCTCCCAAGTGGGTTCGCTCTAAGTCCTGTATCCAATATTATATTCTATAATGTCTACCTAGTGTATCAAATACGGCTAATTTATTCCAATAAACGTAGCTATTAACTAGCCTAGTTGCCACAATGGCGACCAGAGAATGATAACTATCCATCAGAAATGTAACAAAATTTTAGTAAAATTACTGAACAAACAGAGCGTTATCGTGCAGATGTCGTTATTGTTTTGCCTCGGTTCTAACTGTTGTACAGTGCGTGTATATAGTGAACCTTATGTGTGGAGCTATGAAATGGGCGACTGGGCACCGTGATATTTGAATTTCATGCGAGTGTATGTAGTTATGTTGGAGCATCATTGGAAATAGCTTTGATTTATTAGATTAGAAACCTCGGGTTGATTCTGGGTGGAATCGGAGATGGCGCTGCGATCGCATTTTTTTATAACTTAGATGTGCTTAGATGTGTGGCTCGTCGACACATTTAAGAAATAAAAAAAAGCTGCAATAAACTGGAGCAATAAAAAGATTGTCTAACCATCCCACTGTCATAGATTAACTTGTCAAATGTCACAGATTAACTGACACTTACCATACGTCAATGTCTAATGAAGGAGTCAATAACAAGTCTACCAATAATCAATTGCAATCTACCAATTATTTCTGTCGTGAAGCAGTAATGTGTTTCGGTTTGAGGGGTGGGGCAGCCGTTGTAACTATACTGAGACCTTAGAGCTCATATCTCAAGTAGGTTGCCGGCATTTTCGTTGTAGATGTCTATGGGCCCCAGTAGCCACTTAACACCAGGTGAACTGTGAGCTCGTCTAACCATCTTAGCAATCCGTTAAATACTCTCCACAAGCCTCGTTTGAAGAAGGACATGTCATAACACTCGGGAAACACCGTAGAGGGGAGCTCATTCCATAGCCGGATGGTACGTGGCAAAAAAGACCTCTGGAAACGCACTGTGGATGACCGCAGTGGCTCCAGGTAGTATGGATGAACTCTACGGTGGCGGGCGGTGCGATGGTAAAAACGAGATGCTGGTATCATCTCGAACAATTCCTCAGAGCACTCTCCATGGAACATACGGTACAAAATGCAGAGGGAACCGAAGTCCCTCCGCAGACCCAGAGGCTCCAAATAAATGTTTACTCGTGGCTTATGTCTGAATGGTAGAATATTACAACTGTCGCAACTCTTCAAAACAACATTACCTTCTACGTTCTAAGCCAAATTGAATATAGTTTGCAATAAAATATGTATTGAAATTGGCTCAGAAATTTCAATTCAACAAAAATAATAATATTTTCTGTATGTATGCTGTAAATGCACACTATTTATTTCAATTACTGATCTGTTTTAGAGACTGTACTGAAAGACTAATTAATTCACCTTGACAGTATTAAGATGAATTAATTAGTTTTTTATTAATCCTCAAGTTTAATGGCTAAACGGCTATAATTAAAATGTGCATTGTACGACTATTAATGTGTGACAAAGCGACCACACACATCCTGCTGTCAACTGTTACTAAAATTTATTGGATTGTTCTTATTTTAGGTCTAGACCAAACATTTTGATGCAACCAACAGCCAAAATCTTTAAAATATACAGATTCGATAATTCTGGATTTTCTGGAATTCTGAATTTGGAACCTCTGGGTCTGCGGAGGGACTTCGGTTCCCTCTGTTTTCTGTACCGTATGTTCCATGGGGAGTGCTCTGAGGAATTGTTCGAGATGATACCGGCATCTCGTTTTTACCATCGCACCGCCCGCCACCGGAGTAGAGTTCATCCATACTACCTGGAGCCACTGCGGTCATCCACAGTGCGTTTCCAGAGGTCTTTTTTGCCACGTACCATCCGGCTATGGAATGAGCTCCCCTCCACGGTGTTTCCCGAGCGCTATGACATGTCCTTCTTCAAACGAGGCTTGTGGAGAGTATTAAGTGGTAGGCAGCGGCTTGGCTCTGCCCCTGGCATTGCTGAAGTCCATGGGCGACGGTAACCACTCACCATCAGGTGGGCCGTATGCTCGTCTGCCTACAAGGGCAATAAAGTCAAACATTTTTGATTCGAGATGGGTACAAGTATATTGTGAGCCCTCGCGGGTAGGCATTATCTTCCTCCGATTGCTGCCGTGAAGCAGGTACCTTTTAGGTTTGTATAGTGGAAGAATTTTATAATACAGTAGCCATGTTCCAATATTTGCGACATTTTTATTTATTTATTGCTTAGATGCGTGGACGAGCTGACAGCTCACCTGGTGCTAAGGGGTTACTGGAGCCCATAGACATTTACAACGTAAATGCGCCACCCACCTTGAGATATAAGTTATAGTATAGTTACAACGGCGGCCCCACCCTTCAAACCGAAACGCATTACTGCTTCAGGGCAGAAATAAGCAGGGTGGAGGTACCTACCCGCGCGGACTACCAGAGGTCCTACCACCAGTAAAAAACATCTGTTGGTTAACCAATAAACTGAAACTATATTATGTGCTGAACAATCCACAAGCTATTCATGAGGAATGATCTTGAGATGTCGAGACGCGAGGAGCCTCGGATCGGAGCGGACCGCAAACTTTATCGATAGCTTCTTGAGCACGATCGTCGACATGAAAACCCCTTCAGTGTCGCTTACTTTGGAATATTTTAATTCTTGTTTACGTCTTTATTATAGATCGTTCCGTTATGAATTTTATACGATAATACGGCAGTGAGTATACTTTACGTAATATATAGGGAATAACCTAAAGTTTATGCTGACGTAGAAAAAAAACATATTTTTTTTAAATTGACCCTTTTATTACGTCGTCCCAAACTTTTTCGTCTGTGTGTTGCATGTCGCGTGACGGTCGGCCGCGGAGTAGGGATAAAGTGAAAGGCGCTCGTCAGAGCAGCCAAGGCCAATATGGCGGCGTCTATAGTTCGTAGCAGCTGACCGTGTAGTGTATAGACTATTACTCATTTGTGCCAGTGCTTCACGCAATTTTGTTTGTTTTTGTCAGTGTTTAATGTAAATGTTGTTTGTCAGAGTTAAATGTCTATAATGTGAAAAAAAGTTTCACTTTTGAAGTGGTTTCATAAAACCATACAATCCTTTTTTTATTGTGACGTAGAACAAAATATAATTTTATTTATTTATTGCTTAGATGGGTAGACGAGCTCACAGCCCACCTGGTGTTAAGTGTTTACTGGAGTCCATAAACATTTACAACGTAAATGCGCCACCCACCTTGAGATATAAGTTCTAAGGTATCAGTATAGTTACAGTATAGTTATATTACCAAATATATCAATCACATTGAGCGACCAAATACTCAAGAAAATGTAAAAACAAACAGAAATTAGTTATTATAATATAATTGAAAATATTTTTACGATTTAAGCTCAGTTTTCGCGGTCGTAGCCGCCCGTCTCGGGAAAATTTGAGAAAACACAATGTAAATATAGTTTAATAATTTTAAACAAGTCTTGAACAATAAGCTGAATAAATAAAGTCTTTGTTTTTATGCCCGTGGCTCTGGTCAAAACATTAATATAAAAATAATCAAGTTATCGTATTTTCAGCAGCTCACGAAACCTATGCAAATATCAAATTGAACGGACGTCTGCGTGTTCATGAAAATAAAGTTGAATTAATGTTGTGTAAATAGATACGGGTTAGGTAATAAGAGGGTATTAATAGGAAAACGTCTTATCTGTTTTTATTGTCTGATTCTGCGCAAACATTTTCATATATACATACCATTTTTCTTTTTTTATATTACTTAGATGATTGCCGGAGGCCATAGACATCTACGCCGCCATCCATCTTGAGAGAAAATTCTAATGTCTCATTTAAAAGCAGCACGACGTCTGCTCCACTCTTCAAACCGAAACGAATTACTGTTTCACGGCAGAAATAGGCAGGGTGGTAGTACCTACTCGTACAGACTCAAGACGTCCTACTACCGTTAAAATACGTCATACCACAACTAAGACTTGCACTGCAATTATGGCAAAGTCAACGAAAACATAATAGTCTGGTAAAATATATATCCCGTATGCTAAAGACTTGAAGAATCGTCCCACCGTTAGAGTGATCCCGCGGGAGCTCTCAGCACCGGATTAGATGGGACTCAAACAAATGCTCTTAACTTAGTCGGCGCTCGAGTGAGGTGAAAAACAAAAGGGGGTTCCGCTTTTAATGCAAATACACTTTTATTTCGTTCGTCGTAGCGAAGAGTCGAAAGTAATGTTTAGAGTTGAAGTCGTGTAATCCTTTAGTGATTTTGAATAGTCGTTACTGGTAGCTATAAGGCTTATTATGAGCCCACACAGGCCGATATAAATGATATTTTGTCGCGCGGTATATTCTGTGCATCCATGTTATATTATATAATTTAAATTACTTTTTTTTTTAATACGGCAATGCTTAAGGTTTAAAAACGCTATAACTACTTTTTTTTATTGCCCTTCTAGACAGACGAGCATACGGCCCACCTGATGGTGAGTGGTTACCATCGCCCATGGACTACAGCAATGCCAGGGGCAGAGCCAAGCCGCTGCCGCAAAATAATAATATAAAGCAAATCATAGTATTTTATGAGCGCTAAGATAAGTAAATTTTCAAATGCCATGGTTGCTGCACTATTGACACCCATGGGTGTATGCCTGAATGGTAACCACTAATCATATAGGCTATATAGTCATCTTGGAAGGGAACACCGGTTCTTCGCAGTTGTTTGCACTCTTGGCAGAATTATCGTGGTCATCAGTTCGGGTGGTGGTGCGCTTCAGTAGACTTCGCCATTCCTCGCGTACCACGCCCATTTTGTTCACTCGCTGATGGGATCGTTTAGAGCTGCCATTATTTGGTCGGTCCATAGGAATATAACCGACACGCCAATTTAAAATTTCAATTGCATTGTTCTATCCATAATTTGAACTGTCATTCTTGCTTATGAAGTATATTACAATATTCATTCATATAATATAACTCATCTCTGGGGGCGTCTTATTATGTGGCCCACGACGACGTGAACGCCGAAACACGCGATACAATTCCGTATAAATAAATGGTCCCTTGCGTGTAGTAATTCAGTTTCTCTGGACTCTTAAAATATTGCATAAGCTTCTATTAAATTTCCAAGCTTCCTCCTATTGCTACACTTTTGTTAATCAAAATACAACTAATTTATTATACTAAGCAATAATATGAAATATTATTAAGAATTTTATTGATGCGAATACAGAATAATAATAATAAAGCTTTCTTTATTCCATACAAAAATAATTAACACATAATTGCAAACAATTTGAACTTACAATAATGGATTAAAAAGATAGTTTCATATATTAATTTATTATTTACATTATTTCTGTACGGACCCCCTTCGGGTAAAAGTTTCCTCTAAGGTACACAACTTCTTCTTATCCTTGGTGGTGTTAAGCCAATCTTTACCAGCCACTGTTACAATTTCGTCTACCCACCTGACATACGGGCGGCCTTTAGTTTTCTTTTCTCGTGGACCTGTCCATACGACCGCTCTTTTTGTCAATCTGTTGTCGTTGTATCTAGCCAGATGGAATGCCTATCTGTTATTTTCGTTTTCTGGCGGATATTCGAACGATAGGTAAGAACATATATATCTACATTACTACAACTACTGGTCTAGATTCCGCCGATCCAAAACAAAATGTAAGTTCATAGAAAAATAGTTAAATTTCCTGATTTAGGAAACGAAACGCAAATCGCGAATGCGCAGCGTCTCCACAATGACTCATTTGGAGATTTATAAACTTTAAAATCGCATGGAATCGCTCGAACACGGCGTGAATTAATTCGTTATGAAGACAGAACTCTGCGGTGTTATCTCGCACAGACACGCCGACGCAGATAATCGGGGTTGGCAATTGCGCAAATTTGCCGCGACTCTCATAATCTGCCAATGTACATTACGTACTACGGTCGGATGTTACTCGGTTAGCTGGCATATCTGGTACAGTTTAGATGGCTGAAGCAACATCTGTCTGAAGAGAGAGAGAGAATACTCTGGAAACTGTTTCGGCATGACCAGTTTTTTTGTTGCCCACTGCTGAACAATCTAGCGATGAAGGCAATTTGCCTTAGATGCTAATGCTTTACATTATCTGATAATCAAAAATATACGAGCATTGGTATATTTATAATATATGTAAGTAACATTATTTAAAAAGTTTCAAAACGATTTTTAGTTTAACAATATCGAAATTTCGGAAGCGCACTAAAATTAAAGGTCATAGTGATAGCCCGTTAAATTAATAATAATAAATAATATTTATAATGTAAATAACCAGGACGATTTAAAATAATTACCTTTAAGTACTACTATTACCATAGATAGATGGACGCTAAATTGATAAGTGAACGATAACGTTAAGTTGGCACAGCTTTAAAGTGTATTTTTGAAGTTATTTATGTATCTGAGTAGCCATAAATTCAGTTCAAAGCTCGTCAAAAAATCTCAATGGATGACAAAAATTATTAGAAATACAATACAAATATGAGGATATTTAAAACTGTTTCATTACATGAAGTGGAAGATGCCATATCATGTTAAGTTTAAGTTGTTAGGATAATGCAGTAAAAAAAGAGAAAGCAAGAAGCTTATCCTTTATAAATCGAAAGATATAGGGATTCGGAATGAATCATTAAAGATCTCATTTGTTATTAGGTACCTGGTGCTAAGTGGTTGTTGAAGCTCATAAGCATTTCACCTGGATTCATGAGGCTTAAATGGTCTAGAACAACTGCTACCCCACTCTTCGAACTAGGCACGTAACTGCTACGTGCCAGAAATAGCAGGATGAATGTTTTGGTCTACCGGCAAATATTGTTACGCCGGTAAGAGTAACGCCATCTATCTTCGGATAGCAGAAACGAATATCAAAAGAACTAGTAATATCGAGAACGTTCGAGAAGTGTAACGCCATCTATTATCAAATAGCGGAAACACGTATCGAAACGACTCGTCCTGTCGAGAATGTTCTCGATAGTTGTAGAGTTGTCGTGACGACTATAAAAGCGTTGCAGAGACAACAATATTAGTTTGTTCGATTTTAATTTGATAATATGATGAGGTTTTGAGTATTATCGGTGACGTAATTTATTAAAATGTTTTAATTATGTAGGTACAATTCATGACAAAAATTGGTATCCATACGCGGGCTTTCACAGTCGCTCGACATGAGTACAATGAGCGATTTATCCTTTAGGCCACGACGACTTTCTAACATCGACTTTGAGCTGTTACTGTGGCGGTATCTATCACAGAATACAAGATATTTGACAAATACCTGAATGTCGCTTACGACATTTTCAAGATAAGTTTGCATATATACAAAGTTCCGAACAACAACATTCGAACCGTCGGTCTGCCGAGTAAATATCACCAGCTCGGTGGAAGATCTTCTCTGCGTCGTATACCTATATTACTAATCTTAGTTGGTCCTGATAACGCAATAATGGATTATAGAAGTACCTCTTCCTGTCTGTATGTATAAACTACATAGGATCATCAATTAAGATCAAAAATTTAAAAAGCCTTCATGTAAACTACTTATATTACAATCAATTTACAACAACTTAGTCGTAAAAATAAAATATAAACAACACTAGAATAATTGAAATGTTCAGTAACATGAAACTTTCGAATCAAAAACACATGAAAATCTCATTAAGTATTGGTTCTTTGATCTCCGTTTGAAATTAAAGTTTCTGAATAGCAGTCACTCTGTGTGGTCTCTTCGAGTTCAATGTACGAGATGCGAAGTTTGAATAATAATGAAGACAAAGCTTATTTTCGACGTCCTAATAGGAAAGATGCAATTCTTTATTGTATGGATAATAATAATAACAAATAACTGGGAAAAAAATCACGCACAGTCATCCGATCCCAATAAAACATACTTACCGTCTGCTGGTAGGATCTCTTGTGAGTCCGCACTGGTAGGTACCACCGCCCTGCCTATTTATGCCGTGAAGCAGTAATGCGTTTCGGTTTGAAGGGTGGGACAGCCGTTGTAACTATACTAAGACCTTAGAACTTATATCTCAAGGTGGGTGGCGCATTTACGTTGTAGATGTCTATGAGCTCTAGTAACCACTTAACACCAGGTGAGCTGTGACCTCGTCCACCCATCTAAGCAATAAAAAATAAATATACTTATTTATATATATAGACTAGCTGACCCGGCAAACGTTGTGTTGCCTTAAATAAGATTTCTAGAGAAATTCTACTGTAGAAAAAAAAACCTCATTTAACCACATAATAAATACCTCATTATAAACAAAAAAAATATTACAAAAAATAAAAATAAAAAATGTTTGGGGTGGAGAACCCTTTTCACTTAGGGGTATGAAAAATAGATAGTAGCCAATACTCAGACCTACTGAACATACTATTGATACACAAATAAAACCAAAAAAACTTGGCGGAAAAATGTATAGTATTGTATAGCTCTCAAATATAATAAGTGTATATAATCTATGATGTATAGTGAGTGAGTAAGACAGGAGACCGGCTTCGTCCTCATCCCTACTACGTGATGTTTGCTGGATGAGTGGTGACACCTGGCGGGGATAGCTGATCGATTGATAGTTGATCAGTAGTCGACCGGTGAGGGCGGGAGATCTAATTCAATTTAAAAAAAATCATAATTAAAGGAACTTGAAATTATAAACTTTAAATAAGAATTTATCGTACTACAATTATAATATTTGATTGCCATCTTGCAACCTTATTGCGGATCTGTGCATAGAATAAAAAATATATTAATTGGGATAGAAAATAGGGGTTGATCGTATAAGAGTGAAAATTGAGAGTAATATGATTTTTTTAATTTTAAGTCATGACAAAACAAAATAAAAAACTTGCCAAAAAAATTTAAGTTTATGATCAACAAATAAAAAATAGGGGTTGATCATAGAGGGATGAAAAATTGAGAGTAACGTCAGATTTTTTATTTTAATTCATGACAAAATAAAAATAAAAATCAAAATCTTGCCAAAAAAATTAAAGTTTATAATTAACAAATAAAAAATAGGGGTTGATCGTAGAGGGGTGAAAATTTCAGAGTAATATGAAATT
Organism: Bombyx mori; assembly: GCF_030269925.1. Classification (NCBI taxonomy): domain Eukaryota; kingdom Metazoa; phylum Arthropoda; class Insecta; order Lepidoptera; family Bombycidae; genus Bombyx; species Bombyx mori. Next base: position 17,255,609 of record NC_085111.1, read on the forward strand.
TTTTAATTCTACGTCATGACAAAATAAAAACAAAATTCTCGCAAAAAAATTTAAAGTTTTAATTAGCAAATAAAAAATAAGGGTTGATCGTAGAAGGGTGAAAATTGAGGATTGTATGTATTTTTGTATGTTGTATCATAAAAAAATAGAAATTAAAAATTTTGTCTAAAAAATAAAAAATAAAATTTAGGGGTGGACTACCCCTAACATTTAGGGGGATGAAAAATAGATGTTGGCCGATTCTCATAGATACCGGATAAGCACAAAAAATTTCATCAAAATCGGTCAAGCCGTTTCGGAGGAGTGTGGCAACGAAAACTGTGACACGAGAATTTTATATATTAGATTAGATAATAAGCTAATAAGCACCCCGATAAATAGCAAACAAACTCGCGGGAGCAAACAAATCGGGCAAAACTGTTCGTCACACATTGCTTGCCCGATCTGGGAATCAAATCCGTATTGTGAGATCGTCTGAGTTCATACCGCCCAACCCGCTTATATCAGAAAAAGCAGAAATACTATACCAATTTAATTGAGAATTCAATCTTCAACCATTCTATCGAGTTTCCTTAACAATGCACGAAAAAAATAAAAAAATATAGTAAGGACTCCATTACTTTTGTGTTCAAAATTTAGTACGCTAACAGATGGTGTGTAGAAATACGAAACTACAATTAAGCTATGTGTGTATATCAAGTCGAATTTCCATTCATGAGCTTTTATCCGCAGAAAGCATAGCATCTCCGCTATTGGAAAGACAATCATCGCAAATGGTCTTATCCACGCCAAAATCGCACATACGTCTAAGGGTTTAAAGTTGATATTCGAGTATGCGCATTCCAATTCGATTCAATATTTTACAATAGGAAATGCATTGTGAATTCCCATCGCTGAATATCGGAGCTCTGAAGTTTAGTGCAAATTGCATTTTGGTATTTGATATGGATCATTCTCGAACAATATGTACAAACATTTCAATTTGTATCGTGAAATAGGCAATCCGACACCAAGAATAAGTTGTAGGTGACGTCTCAATAGCGCTATGAGATATTCTTCTTGCAACTAGATACAACAAGAGTCTTAAGTGGTGCGCAGCGGCCCGGCTGTGCCTCTGGTATTGCTGTTCATGGACATCATTCATCAATTTTTTTTTTAAGGTGAACCTATTTTAATTAAATTATTAACTGAATCACATTTTGGTGAAACGTTAAAGATTTCGATCACTAATTAAAATGGAATTTATTTCTCAATATTGCTTTTGCAAAATCGGAATAAGCTCATTACCTATAAGGTGATAAGTGGTAACCAGAGCCCAACGAAATCATCGTCACCATGTCGCCATATTAAGGAATGACGCCTACTTCTTAATTGTATTGTATTAAGGGCTGTCTTCCTTTCAACTACTCAAATTGATGAGTTAAAACACACGCTTCGCGATAGAAATGAGCAGAACAGTGCTATCTACCCGCGCGGGCTCAGAAAGCACCCGACCATCAGCGTAGCATTTTTAATTCTTTAGTTTTAGTTAAGTTAAGCACCTCGAAAAATACTTGTGTATTTTTATATACTAGTAGTCCCCCAGTAGTCAAAATTCGACTATAATTAATTGAAATTATAAGTTTGAACATTAGTATGGTTCTATTGTCAATGACTATAATTATACTTCTATAATCACAGATTTCGCCAAGACTATTACACTATAGACAAATAATATTAAAGACAAACAATATTAATCTATTCTCTATTAAAAGTTTGACAATAAACAAAGAATACGAGCATATATTATTTTAATATACTGTATGTATATATTTTTCCCTACCTATGCTGATAGCCTTGAGAGGCTATTTCAGCTTTGCCCTAACATGTAGGTGAGCTCACGGGGCTCAAACCGGAGTGTTGCTAACACTGGCCCTAGCAAGAGCAGTGCTTCGCAGAATCTACCACCGGATCGGAAACGCTCTTTCTTTATATTCTCTATAAGTGTGGGAAATTTTATACTCCTCCGTCCGCGCAATTTTCATAAAAAGGGGTACCAAGTTTTTGCTTCACTTATTAATATATAGATGAGTGATGCTTAGCTGATCCTTAGTTTTGGCCCTATTTGAGTCACAACCCTTTATGTAGTGTAGACGAAGACAGTCGAGGGAGCTAAGTTATTAATAGCGAAACATTGAATATGCTTCATATCATGTAAATATCACAGAAAGTCCAACAACACAGGACTTATTTAGTCTCAGTATACGATATCATAATACATAATTATGTATATATCAGGATTTTTTATTTTTGCATATATGGGTGGACGAGCTCACAGCCCACCTGATGTTAAGTGGTTAGCGGGGCCCATAGACGTCTATAACGCAAATGCCGCCACCCACCTTGAGATATGGGTTCTGAGGTCTCAGTATAGTTACAACGGCTGCACCACCGCTCAAACACATTACTGCTTCACGGCTGAAATAGGCAGGGTGGTGGTACCTATATGTGCGGACTTACAAGAGGTCCCACCACCGGCACAATAATTTTTTCATAGGTCCCTAAGGGCGAAGCAGTTTATTTTACTACAAATATCTCATCCAACACGTGCTCCGCTTGCGCCTTTAATATCACAGGCCATACTTAATAAGCACGTCCTAAATATTAATTTCGGTATTCAAGTTTCCGAGAAAACAGTCTTTGGTAACGCTTACTGTGAAGCGCTCTCATGAATTTTCCGGGTGAAATTGTGATAAAATATTTTTCTTATTACGGGTCAAATTAATAATAGGTATTTTCAGATGGCATAATAGAATTCTTAATTTTTTTTGTTAGTTGTCATTTGATCACTAAAGTTGCTTAGCAACACCGAACAATCTGCGTAGTTGGGAGCTGTGCTTTTAATATGCTTTTATTAGCTTCAGACGTATGTATGTATGTTTTTAACGGAATCTTTGAACAATATGATTTTGACCCTCTTCAAAACGTTGGATTAACTCAAAATTTGGTATACTTATTAAGGACCGATGACAATTCAATATTTAAAAAAAAATGAAAAAAATGAAATTCAACCAAAAAATGAAAAATAAAAAATTGTTTAAAAAAACTACCCCCCCCCCCCCACGCTTTTTTATAATAAAATTATTTGGTCTTACACTATTTTTAATTCAAATTTATTAAAATTTATTTTCTATTTTTTAGTTGGATTTTCTATAAAAGCGTATTATGTTAGTTTTTTTAAACTATTATTTTAATATTATCGAACGGAGACTGTTGTACGCTCTTACCAATAGTACGTAAGGGGTGATTATAGCAGTCACTACCTAACTTATAGCTATTAAGAAGTCGGATTCTTTTTTAGAAATTTACGTGAAGCCCTTAACACGTTTATCCTTAGCGGTTTGTATAGACTAACTTAAGGGTATTGTGAGCACACCTGGGTAAGTAGTCCGGTCCTATTTATCTCTGTCGCAATGTAATAAGCTGTGCAATGCAATACGCCTTGCTTTTCGGTTTGAATAGTAAGGCAGACAATATACAACAGAATGAAGATTCTGATCTCAGGGTGGGTAGCGGCATTTTTTATTTATTGCTAAGATACACCTATCGAGCTCACAGTAAGCCGGTAGGGTTAAGTGATCACTGGCACCCATAGACACATATAGACAGTAACAAGATAAATGCTGCCACCCATCTTGAGACATGAGTTCTAAATCTCAGTTTTTCACGGCTTACGTGTTGTGGTTTTCATGAACTCTGCAGACGCGAAATAAGCGATAACTACTAAATATTGCGAAATTTTCGAAATTTGGTCGTTGCAAATGAAAGACACAGACTGCGGACAAAACGATAAGAAGCGGCAGTTCTGTGATAAAGGAAGGATCCACAATACCTTACGTAGTCCTTACTGCAGGCATGTACTGCTACGCTATGAAAAACATCAACAATTTCACCTATTTACGAATACTAGAGGTCCCGCAGTAGTCGAAATTCTACTATAATAATTGGAATTGTATGTTTGTACACTATTATGATTGTATTTTATACTTCTATAATCACAAATTTCGCCAACGCTATACTATAAAAAAATATTAATAAAGACAAACAATATTTAATCTATTCTCAATTTGACAACAGATGTCAAGAACAAAAGTTTGACAATAAATAGTATGCATGCGTGTGTGCGTCAAATACGTGTGGTATGTAGTGTGTGTAATGTTTTCTTTATTGATTTAAAGTATCTTTTATGCATTATTTAAAAAAAATATTAGCATTGTGCACTTCCTCTCTATATTCTCTATAAGTGTGGAAAATTTCATACTCCTCCGTCCGCGCAATTTTCGTAAAAAGGGATACAAAGTTTTTGCTTCAAGTATTAATATATAGATATTACAACAGAGACACGAAACGCGCGCGCGGTAGTTCAGCCATTACATTTCTTCTCGAGTCGATGTCGTCACACGATCTCGCTCGCACGCGTCTTTAGGTAAAGTGCGGGACAGGGATGGGACAGGATTTGCAAAACCCAATGAAATGTTGCTATTTTTCGAAACTAAAAACTAACAGTTTTAAACCAGCGCAACCAGACTCTGATGATCATTTAATATTACCTAGAGCATGAGCTCCTCTTATTACTGCAGCAATAAAAAAACCAGAGCCTATAAAATCCTTATCAAATTCATGGCTCATTCAAATGGCTAAGCCATCTAGATTTATATCAAAGTATTTTCTGCGTTTCAAATGATTTTCTTAATGTCCGATTCTATTGCCAGAGTTTTCCAAGTAATTATGAAGTAACGGCTTAATAGCCAGCTTAAAATATTGGTTCGCGTGACTCCCGTAAGCCACGGGTACCGATTTACTAACATCGCGATAGAGATTGTTTGTAATTAGCTTTGTTCTTGCGTTTGTAAAATGAATTTTATGATTTGTAGGTTTTAAGGAAATCACGGCGGGTTACAAAAACCATTGGTTATGCTAGTAAAGTAAATGGAAAAAGGCCTCGTCACCGATCGCTTGGCTGATGGTATGACCAATTAATAACACAAGGATTTTGTTTGGATCGTATACATATAATATGCACATGACAACTTGAAATTCCCGTTAGCTTGACGGAAGTTTCTAAGAATTTAAGATACCATTGCTGTCATGTTTTTAATGTGAAAGTTTGTGGAGATGGATCGATGTTTGGTAATTTTTCACACAAAAACTACTGGATGTATTTTGACGAAAGTTCACGATAGAATAGCATCTACAATATAGTGTGATCCAATCAGTGTAGTACGTATGTAAGTGAAAATTTTAAGATTTAAATGATCTTTTCGATACGCTGCAGTGTAACCAACTTTCAATAGCTTTGAAATAACGAATTTGTGTTTTGAATTTACATGTATAGAAGTCAGATCAGATCACATTAGTAATGTGTTCGGTAGAATTATTCAATAACTTATAAACAGCTTATAAAATCGTTTATTTTTTATTACCCGTGTAGGCAGACGAGCATACGGCCCACCTGGTGGTGAGTGGTCACCACCGCTCATGGACGTCAGCAATGCCAGGGGTATAGCCAAGTCGTTGCTTACCGCTGAGTCTTGTGGAGACAAAAGAGTCGTTTAATGAAGGACAGTTTTCAAAAGCATTCTAAAATATTATTAATAGGTATGTCTGATAAACTTTACAAGTTAATGTTAAAATAGATGAAGCAAGAACCAATTAAGGTGTTTGTTTGGTGGTAGGACCTCTTGGGAGTCCGCACGGGTAGGTACCACCACCCCGCCTATTTCCGCCGTGAAGCAATAATGCGTTTCGGTTCGAAGGGTGGGGTAGCCGTTGTAACTATACTGAGACCTTAGAACTTATATCTCGAGGTGGGTGGCGCATTTACGTTGTAGATGTCTATGGGCTCCGGTAACCACTTAACACCAGGTAGGCTCTAAGCTCGTCCATCCATCTAAGCAATAAAAAAAATGATAAACTTTTAACATTTTGATAACAATTAAGCCTATGACTTTATAACGTAAGTTTCAAACACTAAAGACGTTTTAAGCCGGTTCATTATTGTGAACGTTGTAAGTATGAAATTGGTGGTATATTCGCGATTTTCAATAAATTGTTTTCATTCGAATTCTAAGGTTCCAGCAAGCAATGGAAAGGTATTCGGACATGGTAGTCTGTGGATAAAACTGGTGTTAGGACCTCTTGTGAGTCCGCACGGGTAGGTACCACCGCCCCGCCTATTTCTGCCGTGAAGCAGTAACGCGTGTGCGGCGCATTTACGTTATAGATGTCTATGGGTTCCAGTAACCACTTAACATCAGGTGGGCTGTGAGCTAGTCCACACATCTAAGCAAAAAAAAAAAAAAAATTAGGCTGATCGTGTGATAACCGGACTCATTGTCATCTGTCGTATACAACACCATTAAACCAATATCAATAGAAACAAATTCAGTTTTTTTTTTTTTAAATAAAAACAATCTTAATTTTATACATTGATAAATGTAATCTTGGCACTGGGTTCGTACAAAATTAAAATATCAAATATACACGGAACCCTTTCAGGTAGCGGCCTCCGGTCCCTTATAACCGTTTCGGTCCCCAGTCGTTCCCTGCTTAGGATAAGAATTATATAAACATTTGTTTATCATATTATATACCTAGTCTTGCCATAAATACTGAGACAAAGGAAAAAAAAATCTATTGCAAATAACATTTATTACTTTTAAAGTGTGCTAGTTTAATACATAAATATAAAACAATTTAAAGTATAAAAAGCTTATTCGAAGTGGTCTCCATTGGCTGCAATACAGTCCTTTAAACGTTGAAGCCAGTTATCAATAGAAGCACGCACTCTTTCCATGGGAAAAATTTTCACTCCCAATCGTACGGATTGTTTTAGGGACTCCAAATTATCATGGCGTTTAGAGCAAGCCGTACTCTCTAAAACTGACCATAAATCATAATCCAGCGGATTAAGATCGGGACTAGACGACGGCCAGTCTTCAGCTCTGATAAAGTCCGAAACCTTCGTTTTCAACCAAGACTGCGTAGACCGAGCTTTATGACCTGGCGCCGAGTCTTGCTGGAAGGACCATTCTTGATTATTGAACATGGTGTTGTTAAGGGGCTTCACTACCTTCTCAAGAATGGTATCTTGATACACTTGTGCCGATGTTTTGACACCTTTTTCACAAAAGTATGGCTCAGTCACTCCTTCATGGCTAATACCCCACCAAACCATCACTGAAGTCGGATAGTGCCCACGTTGCACTCTGTCGACTAATTGGGAAGCTTCCTTAGAGCTTTGAGCATAAATACGGTCATTTTGTTTGTTAAAATGTTGCTCAATTGTAAAAAAATTCTCATCCGTAAACAAAATTTTTCTATGACCTCCCTTTGCGTACCGCTTCAGTAGTTGTTTCGATTTTACCACCCTATTCTCTTTTAAATTATCAGTTAAGAAATGACCAGTACGTCTCTTATAGGTTGCAATTCCTAAGTCATCTTTTAAAATACGCGACATGGTTCTAGGTGCTATCTTCATCTCCCGAGATAAAATCTTTTGCTTTCGGACAGGATTTCTTCGAATTCTTTCCCTTACTGCTTTGACCACCTTTTTCGTACGAGCACTAGGTGGACAGTCAGATCTTTTTCTGTCACAAACAGAGAAGGTCTCATTGCACCTATTAATAGCCCGGTACACAAGCATTTTACTAATACCAAGCGCATGGCGAGTTTTAAAAATTGCATTTGGCTCCATACCTACTTTGTGTAATGCAATCACAGCGATTCGGTCCTCTTTATCACCCCACTCCATTTTACTATCACAAAATATTGTACAATGTATTGGCGCCAAAATGAGAAAACTCAATGAGCAATCATATAAAAATGACCGCTTCCAAATTCAAATGTAATATTTTATTTATTTTTAATTGTAACAGTATTTATGGCCAGACTAAGTATATTAATAGTGAAGTAAAATTTAATATTAGGCAGCGCTCTCGGTTCGTAAGCATCCAAAACCATTTAACATCAACTCTACCTGAATTAATAATAGTAAAAAAGGTGTCTATTCAAAATTTTCGTCTGACCATCTAGCTTTACACTTTTTGCTAAAACTAATTTAAAATATGTTATATACGAATGTGCTAAGACTGTAACACTCGATTACAATTCTTATACCAAAGGGCACAGAGCCTAGAATGCTAAAAATGTAGATGTTGTTCGTTTCGGTGTAGAGTGACCAACATTTTTGGAATTGTTCGACAAATTTTGATTTTTACTACGTCTTGTCTTTTTAAGGGTTCATTCGTTACTGGAAACTGGCAGTCAGGTTCTAAAGCTCTGTAGCTGTTCAAGACAAATTGCTTGACTACGTTGATAAGTAGTAATTTTCCTAGCAAAAGTCTTCTCACTCATCCTATTTTTGTATTGAACAATGTGTGTGTTTGGGTTTACATTTTAATTAATGATGATTACATTGCAATTACGGAAGCGTTCTTATATTACGTCGTGATAAACATGCTGATATTGGCAGTGATGAAGTCACACTATTACATATAATTTAAATGTTTTGATTTTCGAAATATCGTTGAATGACGTGAAGCAAATCATTCATTTTATTCTACGTCATGCTATTTAAAAAATAATAATTATCACACAAACTCCGCTGACAGCATTATTTAAATTCGAATCACTGCTATAGAAAATAGTTCATTTTCAAATATTCATTACTTTGGCCCTTTTTATATGGATATGTAAAAGGCGACATCATACTGGGATCTACACCTAATAACTATAGATATTCCAATCTCGCTCATTTTCGCTGCAAAGCAGTCATTCATTCACCTCCAAAATAGTGCACGTCAATCTTTTCTAACAAAAATATGTTTTATCCTGATTGTTTTAAGAGTCATGGTCATCGCAGTGACGCCGTAACGTGCCATGTAGTCGCCGAGCCATGAAACACCTTTGATATGTAACGTTTGACATCCTATTCAAAGTCAGAATGCTGTTTTATTTTTATTTATTTTTCCTCTTCAAATACCGCTTTTTTTATTGTTAAAGTACTACTGACGGACGAGTATATGATCAAAGTAATGATTAGTGGTTACCATCGGTATAGGGAAGACACTGTTTATTGCTGTTACAATGTTGTAACAAAATATGATTAAGTGTAATATAATATATAATTGGAACGAAGTTCCTTACGGCAGACTTGGAGGGGACAGGGATTTTGCTGCGCGACCGAACTAAAAAAAATGTGATAGTAAAACCGTAAGAAAAAATCCGTGGAAAAAAGTGCGTGGAATAAAACCGTTAAATGAGACGTGCGCAGGCGCGACAGTCGCATACACAAGCAAGTAGTGTATAATACCTTTCTCTTTCTCCCTCTTTCTTTTCGTTCTCTCATCCATTCTCTTTCTATTACCACTCCACCCCGCCAATGCATAGTATATACTCATGAATTCATGGACAAGCACGTGGCGAATACTCGCATTATAGATACATTTTACTCGTGATAGCCAGGTTTTTTTTTTTTTTTTTTTTTTATATGGAACTTCGTTCCTATACGGTGTCCCACGACACCACATATATTTTTTAATATATTTAACGGCCGTCTGGTGTAGTGGTAAGTGACATGGTCACTACATACGGGGGTCGCGGGTTCGAATCCCGCCAAGGGAAGATATTTGTATGATAAATATAAATGTCTTTTCCAGGGTTATGGATGTATATTAAATATATGTATGTGTATAATAAAAATCTTACATTTATTTCCGTTATCTGGTACTTGTAACACAAGTTCTTTACGAACTTAGCACGGGACCAGTTAATGTGGCGTGATTGTTGGTAAATATTTATTTATTTATTTATTTATATAGCATTGGTCTATTCGTTTGTAAGTCTATGAAGACAAACACAGGTCCATCTATAACGTTAATTAATCAGAAGAATGTTGATCATCTCTTTAGGGATGTTGTAAGTCTGGGTCTTGATGGATGGCTAGATTCTAAGCTAACAGTTCAATCTTATGATTTTATCAACATAAGAATATTGAATGTCAGATTGCAATCTTTTGGGCCGTTCTTGGTCTACTGACATGTCTTAAAAATGTTCTTATCTTAAAATAAATGTACAAACGTATTCACAAAATTTTTCCCTGGATAATCACGATGAAGCAGGTACTGTTGGTCGTCGACAGTTGCCTCAACGACCCATCGATAGGGCATTTTTGGGGTGTAGCCACGAGTCTGGTTGTAGTGTTGTCTTCAGGAACCTCCCTACTCTGCCCGGATCTGACCCCGGGTGGTGATCGGACGTCGGGTGATAGAGTGCAAAAGGAGTCGCTTGGTGAATACGGCCCTAATACATCCATGGGCCTGCAGTCCGCTCCAAGCATCTGCGAACTGTCAAGAGCCACACACCGCGCGAGCCCTGTCGCTTGGACGCTCTGCCTGAAAAAAAGAGTTGAGTTCCGGGCCATCAAACATTCTAGGTTTTTTTAAATATATTTACTTCTTTGTCTTAATGCTTTCTCTTTATGAGACATCTATGTGACCAACTAATTTTTTTTAAATTCATTTTTCATGCAGCTAATCGAGATTTTTTGCGTCTTCAAACTAGACCATTGAGATTTATATTTTAAGTCCCCAGCGATGGAAATAAGGCAATTTTGTCCAAGTTTGTTTACCGCCCTTTAAAACAAGCCTTTCATAACTTTGTACCATAATTATTTGCTGGTGCAATGGAGCTTTGGGAACTGTAAAGCTCCACAGTTTTGGAACTTTTAATTTATATTCTGGCGCTATGCCATTTAACCGGCTCACATAAATCTCTTTTTATATTATTCACGTATTTTTTATTTGCTAACACGATTGCATATTGTTTATGGCTTGTATCAATTTAATGTGAACTTTTATATATATGGGATATTATTGAATGATTTTTGAAGGTTAAACTGTAAGTTTTTACATCTGATAGACAAATTTTTGGTCATTAAATATGGAAACGGACTTTGGTTTCTTTGTTGAATATCCCGACAGGCCAGTATCATTTTAAAATGTGACCTTAAATGAGCTTCGATATCACTCACCAGGTGAGATGTCAAATGGAAAACAACTGTTGAAATGGTGATTGAAAACTGAACTGCTCGAGAATGAGGACGTACTTGCAAACCGGATTTGCCTAATTTGTATGTTGTATATAAATGAACTGAATATTAAGTGGAGGTAACTGGAATCAGCTATCTCTTGTGGGCTTGGAAGCCTTGGGCAGGCTTAGAGGAGGATTAGGAAGTTTATAGGATACACTCATGGTTCCTCATATACCCAGTGTTTCGTAAAATACTACCTAGTATATCCCACAGGCAAGTATCATTTGTTCCTAATAAAGACTCATAAACTATTTTAGCTAACAGATGTCCATAAACACGACCTACGATGAGAGATAGAATCGTGTTATAAAAAAATTTACATTAAATGCTTTTCCTCAAACGTTTGGCTGATGTTCATAAGTATCGGCACATTTCAGCCTATTTAAAATGCAATACAATTTAGATGACAACTTCTTTTCTCAAGGAGGGAGTTCGAAACTATTCTATGACGTCTAAAGTACACCATTTTGACTGGTGGTAGAACCTCTTGAGAGTCTGCGCGGGTAGGTACCACTACCCTGCCTATTTCTACCGTGAAGTAGCAATGCGTTTCGGTTTGAAGGGTGGGGCAGCCACTGTAACTATACTTGAGACCTTAGAACTTATATCTCAAGGTGGGTGGTGCATTTACGTTCTAGATGTCTATGGACTCGAGTAACCACTTAACACCAGGTGGGCTGTAAGCTCGTCCACCCACCTAAGCTATAAAAAAAAGAAAAATATATATATGTTTACTTCTATATTTACATAGTTTTACAGCCTTCAATTTTACAGGAGGTTCGTAGTAATAAGCTTCCTCCAGTTAATTGAATCCAAAATCTCTTGGTTACAAGGCGTAGCGTCCAATTATCGCGTAGCTTCGTAGACGCGCTACGCCGTAACGTCACCTACGGAAGCGATAACGATATTTGGAAAGCGGCTTGAGAAGTTAAGATCGAATTTTAAGTTGCTGAAATATGTCTCGTTGATGATGATTTTTTATTGTTATTGAGAAGAAGTGCACAATGCTAAAAATTTTTTAAAATAATGCATAAAAGATACATAAAATCAATAAAGAAAACATTACACATACTACCATGTATTTGATACACACACGTATGCATACTATTTATTTATTGTCAATCTTTTGTTCTTGACGTGTGTGGTCAAACTGAGAATAGATTAAATATTGTTTGTCTTTATTAATATTTTTCTATAGTGTCGTCTTAGCGTTGAAAATACAATCATAATAGTGTACAAACTTACAATTCCTATTAATTATAGTCCAATTTCGACTTCTGCGGGACCTCTAGTAACATTTATTTCACAATCTGGCAAGTTTTACGCGTATGGATGTCGCTAACGAAATGAGCTGTTATTTCTATTAAAGATGCTATGAATGAACAAAAATGCTGACCGTGTGTGTATATGATTAGGATCGATGGGTGCCATTAGGTATGAGGCTAGGCTAACAATATCTATGCAGATTTGTGAATTAAATGATTTATGAATTAAATGTTTAAATGTTTTAATAATTTTGCTGATTTTCATTTCAATTTTAATTTTACTAACTTAAAACTATGTATTACTCTACTAACAACATATGGACTTATAATGGTCTGAATTAAATGATTTTTATTTTATTTATTTATTTTTATATGTCAATGATCTATTTACTGGATTAACTAAATTGTTTAAATCGGTATAATTGGCGCGCGACTGTTTGTAAGCATTTAGGAACATAGTCGTGTATTTACATAGAAACGTAGCTGAGATAAAAATTAAGTAGACGATGACCGTGATTTACTCGTTTTTTTTGATAACGCCATCTTGTTGTGCCTTTAAAGCGGTTAGTTGCAAAAATAGTATTGTTAGCCAATAGATATCGATAAAGTTGATTATTGAAAACACGAATAAAACAACATTTTCTGAAAATAAACCGTAGCTAGATCGATTTATCGCCCCCGAAATCCCCTGTATACTAAATTTTATGAAAATCGCTGGAGCCGTTTCCGAGATTCAGATTATATACATATATATTAATATACAAGAATTGCTCGTTTAAAGGTATAAGATTAGTTGCGATCTGAATATTTTCAGAACAAATACAAACGTCTCTATGACGAATTTTCTATTACTAATAGTAATTGAAAATAGTACAATACAAATAGTATATTGTTTATTTATCTGTACTATTTGGAACTCCTGTATGATTCAATCGTATTAGGCTTTTTAATATAACTATACAAGTCTTTAGTATTTGTTATGTAAAGGTATAATTTATTTCTGAGAATGCTAGCTTTTTCTTTTTCCGTTTCACCATATTGTGTCTTTCCTCGGTGATGTTGTCAGATACTTGTCTTTTCCCGTTCGATTTTAGCGAACGATTTTAGGGACATTTCAAGATATTTTGTGTAGTTTCTTTCTGTGTCCCTGGCGTTAACTGATGCCTATTTCGGCCGATAAAAATACGCAAGGGCAATCGAAATTCTTTGATATAAGATGTATGAAGTCGGACCACTGCATTTGATTACTGGATTTCATAGACCCTGCCTATTTCTGCCGTGAAGCAGTAATGCGTTTCGGTTTGAAGGGCGAGGCAGCCGTCGTAACTATACTGAGACCTTAGAACTTATATCTCAAGGTAGGTGGCGGCATTTACGTTGTAGATGTCTTTGGGCTCCGGTAACCGCTTAACGCCAGGTGGGCCATGAGCTCGTCCACCAAGCTAACCAAGAAAAAAATAAAAAATAAAAACGTCTCAACACGTCGAGATCTTAATTGTATATTGCATAACAGCTATCTCATTCTACAAACTATGTAGAACGCACACCTGATTTATCGTAGAATGACGGTAAGCACTGGCTGAGCTTGTCATAAGCCCTACCACCAGTTAAGGTGAATGACGTCACACTAAATGATTTGAGGATTTCTTTAAAACAATCCCGTCATCATCATTGTACCATTCGGCAACCGGTCAGAATTCATCTGCACTTATTCATAGTGCGTTTTAAGATATATTTGTGTCGGTCACTATCCCCTCTGGAATGAAGTCTCTTCCATGATGTACTCGAAGTATTTTTTTTATTGCTTAGATGGTTGGACGAGCTCACAGCCCACCTGGTTTTAAGTGGTTACTGGAGCCCATAGACATCCACAACGTAATTGCGCCACCCACCTTGAGATATAAGTTCTAAGGTCTCCATATATTTACAACGGCTGCCCCACCCTTTAAACCGAAACGCATTACTGCTTCACGGCAGAAATAGGCAGGGTAGTGGTACCCACCCGCGCGAACTCACAAGAGATCCTACCACCAGTAAGATGTCCTTCTCAAACGAAACTGAAAAGAAGGACTCTATGTTTTATTCGATAATAATCACAGTGGAGCGTCGACCGGTCTTTACTAGAACAGTAATAAAAATCTTATCGAAAAACAATCTTTCTGAAAATTTCCATAAAATTTCACAAATTAATTAAAGCAATTCAAGTTTAAGAAGCGTTAAATCAAATTTCATTTTTACGTATAAAGCAGACATCAAATTTGCAATTCAATATTAATTTTTACATTCAAGAGTTACTCTAATGAAATTTGATTTTTAAAGTTGATATTAAAAGCTTGGGCCACTTTTAACGTCAAATTTTGTATTCCGGCACGGATGAGTTCAATCAATCTGATTATTTTTGCCGTGATTTATTCATGCTTTTGTATGACGGGAAAATCTTTATACATTACACAAATTGGGCCGTGTTCTCGTTCACTAAATATGTATTACAATAAAATAAAAATGATACTCAAACGCAGGCGTAATGAGTGTGAATGAGATGCTCAGTATTTTAGTGTCGAGAACCACATTTTAGTATTTAGTATTTTTACTATGCTAACTATTGGTTGCACTAAACGCTAATAGCTTAAGCAGTTTACAGGTTGTTAGCTAGTAGCAGCTTAATAGCAAAAACAGCTTGTAAGTACCCTCCCGCGTCACGCGACATAGCTGTTTTTATTATGTTTTTAACTTTCGAGGCTATGTTCATTATCAAAGCTATCATTTAACGATTCTCACTAAGATTTTTGCATTATATAAATTCTCGATATTTCGGCGCTGTTATAAGCGCCGTGATCACCGGTAGATTTTTAGACATTAATTTTACCCAGAATGAACTAACAGTAACATTTTGAAGTCGACAGTTTGTCGGTAAACTGTTCAAAACATCAGAAATAATATAATGATAATAATAAACGCGAAATTAATTCGTAAAAATGGTTACAATTAAGATTTATTTATTGAAGAACTAAAGCTCGTCCACCCATATAAGCAATAAAAAAATACTGGGTTCGACTGAACGCGATTGGTCTGCACTTTTCAATTGAAAACCTATTCCCATAGAATCAAACAGAAACATTTTTTTAATATTTTTAATGGCTTAGACCGGTTACATTGAAAATTCGAATAACAAAAAAAAAACCAAACAAATTCCATTAACAAATTCCTTGAATTTCTATTAAGCTTCAAAGCAGTATTGAAATCAGCCACGGCTTACAAAAGCGGAGCTCATTATTTTCTTTTCTTTGGTTTAAAAATGGAAAAATACAAAAGAAAAAACAAACAAAAAAAAATGCATTCCGATTTCAAAAGTTTCGAACCTATTGAAATTCAGGAACCCAAGATCCTGCCGAGAGGTCGGGTCAGTACGCGAGTCGCGCTCGGCGGGTCCGCACGCGCCAACATGCCGTGAACAGAGCGTTAAGATGCGGACGATAGTGCTGGTGTACATCGCGTTGCAGTGTATGTGCGAGTGCGATGTGAGGAAACATGGGCACGCTCTGATAAGACACGGGCGGTCCCGCGTGCATTTCACGCGCCTACACTCGCGACCAAAGGACCTCATCGCTAACTCAGACAGAAATGATTTCGGTATGTGCTTTTTTTTTAGATCACTCAAAGTAGCAGAGCTGCTGTTGTAATATTAAAGTTTTTTAAAAGTTTAATAACAGAAATCTACGACATCTGGTATATAGGAGAGAAACATATTAATTAGTTCGGAAAACTTTGAGCTCGTTTTGAGCAAAAACATAAAATTGATCGTCTTAATAGAAAATTAATAGAATGAATAGATAATAGATCTTAATAGAAAAAACCCACTAAGCGGATTTTTTTTCTTTTTACGAATTATAATCACTAAAAAAGACAAGAATCTATAGCAATTGTTAGGATTGAATCGTACTGTATTCCGTTTTGTTAGAACGCTGTGTGGTGACATTAATTATAAAAACTTTGATTTTTATATTATCATTATTATTTTGAAATTCCGAGAAAAAAAATGTACGAACGGTACAAATAAAAGTAATGGTTCTAAACCCTAAATAAATAAAGAATATATATTTTAAATTGCTCGTAATATTTTACATTTAAGTTTCTAAGAAAAAACTTAATGTGTTTAATTGGAACTAATAAGGTTTTAATAAAACACCCTTGAATTCTAATACCTTTCGACACTACGAGGCAGAAAATTGTTTTGCAAATAATTCGAAAGATGTAAATTTGGTTTCGGCGAATCGAGATCTGAAGTTTGTAAAGATTAATTTAAATTTTAATTTTAATTTCGACTCTTGTTTTTGAAATGCAATATTTTATTGAAAGTTAAATTAATAAGTCTTTTAGTGCTCTTTGTATTGTTTGTTGATATAAGTCGTCATCTAAAGTAGAGAAATCCACAGAAAAAAAATATTGCTAAGATGCGTGGACTAGCTTACAACTCATCTGGTCTCTCAAAATAGGCAGGGTGGTGGTACCAAATCAAATCAAATCAAATCAAATATCCAATCATGCGGTCTCATAAGACGCATAATTTGCAGGCGGCGGCTGGGCTCTGCCCCTGGCATAGCTGAAGTCCATAGGCGACGGTAACAACTCATCATCAGCTGGGCCATACGGCCTTATAAAAATTTTAAAATATAAAATTTAAAATAATAAATAAAACGCCCTACCAGTCATTTTATGTTATTTTATTCTCATAGGTAGAGAAATTCAGATCTAATATATGATTTAATATATTATATTTACTTTACGTTACGACTTTATTTTGTACATACTGAGCTGATAAATCTGCATATAAAATTTAGATAATGACAACAAATAGCTGGGTAAAATTTTCTCATCTGTTCTTGAGTCGATTTTGTTTGTTTGTTTGTAGGTATGTATAAGCCCTAGTTCTAGTCTTTAAAATATAAAAAAAATTGTTAGTTTTACAAACAAAAAAATCAAACGGAAAGAAAAATTGTAATACAGAAAATAAATCGAAAACTCGAGGTGTCCCGTGAGTGTGGAATGGAGAAGTGCAGTCAGTATACGAGACAAGCTTGTGAACATGCGTTAGGTACGTGTTTGATTAGAAAAATGCCTGACTGCGGAATTTGAATACTGGCATAGACGCATCTCACATTACGAGTGCACCGGGCGCCCTATCTTTTAGGCCACAGCCACATCACAAGCATTAGTAATCACGCATTTTTGTTTTATTTTGACGGGTTTTGAATGGTCGGTTCGCTCTTTGTCGTCTATTTAGTTTCTTTAAAAAGACCATTGAAAAATGACCACTGTCATCCTTCTTTTATTTTTTCTATGTTCTTTCTTTCATGTTCGTGTCATCCTCTTTTCCTTCTTTCTATGTTCCTCTTTCATGTTTTTGTCATCCTTCTTTTCTTCTTGCTGTTCCTTTTTTCATGTTCTTGTCATCCTTCTTTTCTTCTTTCTATGTTCCTTCTTTCATGTTCGTGTCATCCTCTTTTCCTTCTTTCTATGTTCCTCTTTCATGTTTTTGTCATCCTTCTTTTCTTCTTGCTATTTTCCTTTTTTCATGTTCTTGTCATCCTTCTTTTCTTCTTTCTGTGTTCCTTCTTTCATTTTCTTGTCATCCTTATTTTCTTCTTTCTATGTTCCTTTTTTAATGTTCTTGTCATCCTTCTTTTCTTCTTTCTATTTTCCTTTTTTCATGTTCTTGTCATCCTTCTTTTCTTCTTTCTATTTTCCTTTTTTCATGTTCTTGTCATCCTTCTTTTCTTCTTTCTATGTTCCTTCTTTCATTTTCTTGTCATCCTTCTTTTTTTCTTTCTATGTTCCTTTTTTAATGTTCTTGTCATCCTTCTTTTCTTCTTTCTATTTTCCTTTTTTCATGTTCTTGTCATCCTTCTTTTCTTCTTTCTATGTTCCTTTTTTCATTTTCTTGTCATCCTTCTTTTCTTCTTTCTATGTTCCTTTTTTAATGTTCTTGTCATCCTTCTTTTCTTCTTTCTATTTTCCTTTTTTCATGTTCTTGTCATCCTCCTTTCCTTCTTTCTATGTTCCTTCTTTCATTTTCTTGTCATCCTTCTTTTCTTCTTTCTATTTTCCTTTTTTCATGTTCTTGTCATCCTTTTTTTCTTCTTTCTATTTTCCTTTTTTCATGTTCTTGTCATCCTTCTTTTCTTCTTTCTATGTTCCTTCTTTCATTTTCTTGTCATCCTTCTTTTTTTCTTTCTATGTTCCTTTTTTAATGTTCTTGTCATCCTTCTTTTCTTCTTTCTATTTTCCTTTTTTCGTGTTCTTGTCATCCTTCTTTTCTTCTTTCTATGTTCCTTTTTTCATTTTCTTGTCATCCTTCTTTTCTTCTTTCTATGTTCCTTTTTTAATGTTCTTGTCATCCTTCTTTTCTTCTTTCTATTTTCCTTTTTTCATGTTCTTGTCATCCTTCTTTCCTTCTTTCTATGTTCCTTCTTTCATTTTCTTGTCATCCTTCTTTTCTTCTTTCTATGTTCCTTTTTTCATGTTCTTGTCATCCTTCTTTTCATCTTTCTGCGTTCCTTTTGTTTTTTTCCAATCTCTTCTCGAATCACACATGTCAAATCCCTCTCTTAGTCTATGTCCGGTCATTGTAGGTTGTATGTCCTGTCAAAGGAGTTACACGCTACGACAGATTTTGTTTCGTGAATATGATACTATTTCGTAATGAATACCTTGAACGCTAGGCATAAACGGCACATTAGTTTAAACTTACCTAGTTTATTTTGTCAAAATTTAACAAGGCCTCCTGGGACGCGCGTAGATTGCCTAAAGTCGAGACTCACCAAATATTACTTCTCGACGCGTTCGTATTTGTTTTCAAGTTGTATGGTTCTTGTTCGTGCTAGTTGCTTGTAATTTTCAGTCATTACGCTGAGACAGTGTTGTTCCACCAGCACTTAAGATAAAGATTATTACAATTTTGAGAGTCAGACATTAAATTAGAGTAGAATACTAATAACAAATACACAAGATAATAGTTTAGAAATTTTCGTCATTAATATTAGGACGTCATTAAGGTTCTCTGACCAAATACTTAAAGCATCTTAAAATTTGATGCTATTCAAGAGCTATTAACATAATCAAACCGGCCCATTAATATAATATGTCTTCCCACTTACGTTTCAGCTTTGAAGTGCTAGAGTGTCTTTTAGCTATCGATGTCTCAATTCTGAGTATACAATTTTCGGTGAACACAACAATTTTCGGTGAAGCCTACCCAAACAATCGAATGTCGATATTAAATTTGTTGGATGCTTGGGTTCCTTGAATAAAACTTCCAAATCGTACCTGAGCTTGTATTTTCTTTATACAGGTTTTTCTTAATTTATATGTTGCGAGCAAGTTCAGGGCTCTAAAACTGCGATACTTTAAGACAAATATTTTGTTTGTATGGAAACTAGCGACATCTTGTAGCGGATGCCCCTCAACTGATATGCTGTTAAAGTTAAGGCGTTCAATTATTGTATAACTAAACACAGAAAATAAAAAAAAATCATACAAGTCTGATATTAAAAATTTACAAAATCCTTCATTAAAAATAAAATAGATAGGTAATATGTTACTGCCATCTACAGGAGCAATGAGAAACTAATCGAAGCGAAGCCATCTAGTGACCGAAGCCCGTAAACATTTTTGTTGAGTGCTTGAGTTGCTTATCTATAACTAATTTATGTGTATTATCTATGAGCAAGTTAGCTTGGCACGGCGATTAATTGAAGTGTAATTAAACATAAATAATACTTTCAAAATTGCTTCTTAAAATGTAGTAGTCGTTAACAATATCATTAATTTAAAAAAATTGTTGTTTAAAGATGTGGAATAAGTCACCTTCCGGAATTTTATTCTCCGTCTGACCTACTATTAAAACAAGAAAACGTCCATCGCGGTTAAAAAGGACCGAATATTACAGTTCTGTAAGAGGTGCCATAAATATATACTAAAGGCAGAGAGCGTGCTAGCTCTGGGGAGTCGTTTAGTTAGCAGGGTCCTAAATTCCATCCCTTAGGCCCGCGGTCTGCTCCCAACATCTGCAGACCGTTCTGTCCCACATAACCCGCGCATCCCCTAGGTGCGGAGACCTTGTAGGAGGTTAGCCACGGAGCGAAAAAAAAGGATTGTCACACAAAAATTGCGATAATCTTTATGTTAAAGTACAATTCTAATATCGTGTTTTAAGGTGAGTCCACATCCTATTTGCAGTGTCTATGTGTTAACCCTTTGACTTTCATGTAGGTCACCGGTGCCCTACGCGGCGCACTGAAGTGATTACGCCAATGTCAGTTATGAAACTCCTGGATTACGTAGAATATGCTTTAATCTTTTAAGTCTCTTAGAAATAGATTCAT
Organism: Bombyx mori; assembly: GCF_030269925.1. NCBI lineage: Eukaryota > Metazoa > Arthropoda > Insecta > Lepidoptera > Bombycidae > Bombyx > Bombyx mori. The sequence continues at coordinate 17,276,386 of NC_085111.1, forward strand.
TCTCAATATTTTCGGATTCGACTTTCCCAGTCTATTAGATTTTTTTTTATTCCTTATATGGGTGAACGATCTCACAGCCCACCTGGTGTTAAGTGGTTACTGGAGCCCATAGACATCCACAACATAAATGCACCACTCACCTTGACATATATAATAAGTTCTAAGGTCTCGAGTATAGTTACAACGGCTGCCCCACCCTTCAAACCGAAACGCATTACTGCTTCACGGCAGAAATAGGCATGGTGGTGGTACCCACCCGTGCGGATTCACAAGAGGTCCTACCACCAGTAATTATGCAAATTAAAATTTTGCGGGTTTCATTTTTATTAGACGACGATATGTCGGTGCTTTGGCAACAAAAAACGACATAGTTACTTCAGTGCGCCACGTAGGGTCACCAGTGACATTCATGACAGTCAAAGGGTTAATAAACAAATAACAGCAGGATCACTCTTTTGTGTTACTAAAAAACGACTCCAACATTTGGCCTAAATTAGCACATCTCTTCCCACAGTCGCATAAGGGATTTATCGAAGAATAGGCAAAAACGTTATTTGAAACCTAAGTATCATAACCGTGCGATACGATTGCTAGTCTGTAGATAGCACAGTCTTGACTATATTTCCACAAAGCAATCATGCGATCCTACAATTAAAACTTAGACTTTATATCTCCAATTGCGTAACAGTAAACAGTTAAACGGCCGTCTGGTGTAGTGGTAAGTGACATGGTCACTACACAAGGGGGTCGCGGCTTCAAATCCCGCCAAGGGAAGATATTTGTATGATAAATATAAATGTATTTTCCAAGGTTATGGATGTAAATTAAATATATGTATGTGTATAATAAAAATCTTACATTTACTTCCGTTATCTGGTACCTGTAACACAAGTTCTTTACCAACTTATCACGAGACCAGTTAACGTGGCGTGATTGTTAGTAAATATTTATTTATTTATTTATAGTATTCATGCTATAATATCTGTGAGCTCTCGTCATTAATATCCGTTGGGTTGTGAGCTCATTTACACTTTTTAAGCAAATAAAAAAAGAAAATTCACTGTTAAACTTATCTGCTTAGTGCTGTTTGTTTGAATCATCAGTTATTATTTCCATACTGTTGATTTATTATGTGTATGTAAGTATATTAGTATGTATTGTATGTAAGTATGTATATTGGTATATAAATCAGTTAGTTATATATTTCATATTATATGTAAACGGTATATATTTTGTTTATGGTATGTATATATTTTCTATAATAATTTATTATCTATAGTACATCGCAACATACCTGCTATATTTTTATATTTTCCAGATTTTTTTAAATTAACCGGTTTTCTGGAAGAGACCGCTTTTAGCGATAAGACCGCCTATTGTACAAAATTTTATCTGCTTTTTTGATTGTTTTTTGAATGTAAATTGTGTTTTGGTGTGCAATAAAGTGTATTCTCTCTTTCTCTCTCTGTCTCTCTCTCTGTTAAAACCCGACCCCAAAACTCACTCATTTAATAAGGAGAAACCGTTTTTCGGATGAAACCGTGTCATCAGCTATCTACTACACCTGTGCGCATTCCTTTTACGATTTCATTCGACCTTTTACGTTCCATACAGTTAGATAAGAGTCGTTGCTGAGTGAAACGCGGATTGGTTCGCTGGGCGAATCGTTAGGTTATCTGATGTGTCGCGCCCAAATTCAACTCGAATTTAACAGGAAAATAAGAACTTTTAGTAAGGCCTAAAGAGTCAATACGCGTATTTTTTAAGCAACTGTATTTAATGCAGTCTTTTTTATTTTTATTTCAGTCAAAGCAAAAGTTATATGTTTCATTTTATTGATGATCAAAATTTTGTGTTCTGTGATTAAATTAGTAGTAATGTTATGTATTTTTTATTTATATTTAAATTTTATGTTTTTGATTAAATTAGTAGTACAGTATACAGCATGTATTTTTTTTTATTGCTAGATGAGTGGACGAGCTCACAGCCCACCTGGTGTTAAGTGGTTACTGGACCCCATAGACATCCACAACGTAAATGCGCCACCCACCTTGAGATATAAGTTCTAAGGTCTCAAGTATAGTTACAACGGCTGCCCCACCCTTCAAACTGAAACGCATTACTGCTTCACGGCAGAAATAGGCAGGGTGGTGGTACCCACCCGCGCGGACTCTCAAGAGGTCCTACCACCTGTAAATGAATCCGAATCCGCGAATATCGAATGCCGATCAACTTGAAAACTAACACCGTAGTCTTGATTGTATGGTTTATATACATTAATATTTTCACACCTTACTTCTACTTTTTATTACTATTTTTAGTCGAATTAATTATTTTTACCTTTGTACATAGTTTTTTTAATAATAATAATAATTGAGAACAAATCACGCACGTTCATTGGGCCTACATTTAGTATTCCTTGTGTTATGTGTACTAGAGACTAATAAACATACTTATATATATTTAAATATAACATATAAATCTACAGTGGTTTTTACGGATGTTCCGTTATAACTACTGAATCATGCATCCGATTGACTTGAAACTTGGTATCCATGTTGAAAATACATGTAGGTACTTAATGGATAGGCTAATATTTATATGACTGTTGGGCTTCATAATAATAATGACAATAAATAATAATGTTAATTTTAAAGGTCCAGCGAAGCGAGCGAGTACGGCTAGCATTTAAATATATACATACATATATAGACAATATATGTATGTATGTATGTATGTATATACAGACAATAAACACTCATACGACTAGTAAAAAAAACCTGAGGTGGGCCTAAAAGCCTCTACGCTGGTGCTATTTGATATAGAAGTCTCATAATAATCAATAGCTCTGTAAAAGCGTAGTATCGAAGCTGAACTTTTAACTACCAACTGACTAGGTAATAAAAGTTTGAGACGCCACTTATTAGTGTAGCCTTCGTTTCAAGCACAGACTGACAAGTGTTTGAAAGCTGTGGTTTTGTTTTTGAAAGTTAACGTTTGGAACTTTTGTTATTACCAAAGTTATGTAGGTGCACGTTATTAATGTTGTTAGAGCTTTGTTCAATCTAACTCGGATTGGTAACTTCACTCAATCTATTTCCTCCAGCTGTGGAAATACTTTATGGGCATTTCTTTTTTTTGTGAAGGAAGGATTACTAGTGACCTGGAAGCCTTTCCAATGTCACCAGGACAGGTGGACTACTATCGGATCGGCGAAAAAACTGGGTACATAAAAAATCTCGATTATGGACACTTTACAAGCTCACTGAAAGATACCTAATGAACCGTGTACTCAATTGTGATTCTTTATTAAGACGCAATGAAACCGAACCATTTTTGAAGAAGCTGATAACTCGTGATGAAAAGTGGATCACGTACGACAAGAACGTGCGAAAAAGGTCGTGGTCAAAGGCCGGTCAGGCTTCACAGACTGTGAAACCCGGGTGAACTCGCAACAAAGTGATGCTGTGTGTGTGTGAATCGCGACCCGCTGTGAAGATCCGGCGAGAAACTCAGAGGGCTGATGTTTAGGTCGGGTTGCACGTTGAAATCTCTGCCGAGTTCGACGAGCAATTTGTCATTTCTTTCACTCGAGGAATGAAAGTAATGAAAACAGTTACCAATTATTTTAGGTTTATCAAATGAATAATTGTATCTTTATTAACATAGATAAGTTGAGTCAGATCCTATAGACATCACGGCGTGAGTGCTACAACCCACCTCGCGACATGAGGTCGAAGCCTCAAGTATTTTTTAACAAATTTCCTACGTTTTACACGTTATTTACCCCAGAAATAGGTAGGAAGGAGGTAGCTAGCTACCCATAGCCATATTACGTCTTATCACTAGTAATTACGCAAATTTATAAATTCTGTGGGAAAATGATATCTACAAATCATTTATTTAGTGAAAATTAATCATTATTTGAAGAATGTTTTAAAGCGTTTTCAGCAAAGATTAAACATTATCTTCATCTTTACCATGAAATAACTTAGCTTTCAATAAGCTCTATCAATATTGAAGTAGACTATCAATTCTATTCATAATATTAACATTTAATATCTAGAATATTTACATTAGATTAGCTTCCTTATTCAGAAATAAATTTTAGTGAGTCGAAAGTTCCAAAACTCAGTGAAATGTAAATAAAGTACGTAGTTAATCAAATTTTAATTAGTCCTCGGAATATATTTATTTTAACGGCTCATACTTTTCATTGGCTGCTGGCATAATTGTGTGAATCGAAAATTACATAAACCATTCATGAAAAATAATAAGTTGAGAAAACAAAATGAGTTATTTTGGTCTCTATATTATTTAAGGTAAATAATATACATAATATGTACAAAGATGAGTTGCTTTTGGTAAAACAATGCAACAAAACAATTTGGTTCTACACTATAAAAACCGCCGCAGCGGCTTAAATGAATGTAACTTGATTCGAAGAACTTTCAGGTAATAATCATTATAACAATTTACCTGCAATCGTATTAGATATACAGATTTTTAATAGATTAAATTATTTATTAGATTAAATTCTGATGAGGTTATTGATTCAATCTCAATAACCTCATTTATTCATTAAATGAGGTTAGGAGATTGAGGTAGGTGAACTCACGGGCTCGACCTGCAAGAATTTGCTAACACTAGCCCCAGCAACAGCAGTGCTTCGCAGAATCTATTGCCGGATCGGAATCGCGACCCACTAAATGTTTTCAAGGTTAATAAATAAATTATTATTATTATATTTATTATTACCCACTGAGAAGATCCGACGAGAAGCCCAGTGGGCGTGATACCTTACATTTCTAATTTACGTATCAATCATTGATTGCAAAAAATGGAGTATAATAACATAAGATTTAGCTATAGCAATTACCTGAACTTCCGTAATAAATGTATCCTTGCCTGCGAATTTTCAAGGTCGGAAATAGACAGGGAATACGAAGGCCTTGCTCTTGGGACCTTTGCAGTGATTTACTGAGACAAGCTTCCCGAAGGCTGTCCATAGGGATCGGTTAATATCCAAAAAGCTTGTGGGTCTAAGCAATTGGCCACTTAGAACTGCGTATCGTGAGTACCAATTTTTCTAATGAAATACGTATTTTACAAATGCTCACGATTAACTACCACGGTGAAGGAATAATACCGTGCTCTAAAAATGAAACCGTAATTACTTGTAGTAGAAGTCTTGTGAATCGACATGGGTAGGTATCACCACCCTGCCTATTTCTACCGTGAAGCAGTAATGCGTTTCGAATCTCAGAGTAGGGCAGCCGCTGAATTGTTAAAACTGAGACTTTAGAACTCATGTTTCAAGGTGGTTGGTGACTCCGGTAGTCACTTAACACTAGTTGGGACGTAATCACCACCTGGTGTTAAATGATTACTACTCATCTAAGCAATAAAAGAAAAAAAAAAACAAATTCAGGTAAATTGCTGTTTCATGGCCAAAGAAAAATCGTGCTTTCTGATTAGATAGATGGAACAGCCGACCCCAGTAAATCTCGTAACCGCTGATACGAAATCGCCAAACAAATGATCACGGATCAATCGGCAGATCGTCTGCGGCGGTAGCTAACATAGAACACGAGATATTTGACATATCCTCGAATCACGTTAACGAGAATTTCAAGATAAGTTTGTATAAATACAAGTTCCGAACAGTAAAATTCGAGTCGTCGTTCTACCAGTGAATTTCAAAAGCTCGGTGAAACATTCTCATTTCCCCCAAAGTTCTAATTTTTTTTTTTTTGTTGCCCTTGTTTTTTTTGTGATACGACCATACGGCCCACCTTATGGTGAGTGGTTACCGTCGCCCATGGACTTCAGCAATGCCAGGGGCAGAGCCAAGCCGCTGCCGTCCGCTTAATGCTCTCCACAAGCCTCGTTTGAAGAAGGACATGTCATAGCGCTCGGGAAACACTGTGGAGGGGAGCTCATTCCATAGCCGGATGGTACATGGCAAAAAAGACCTCTGGAAACGCACTGTGGATGACCGCAGTAGCTCCAGGTAGTATGTAGTAAAAACGAGATGCCGGTATCATCTCGAACAATTCCTCAGAGCACTCCCCGTGGAACATACGCTACAAAATACAGAGGGAACCGAAGTCCCTCCGCAGACCCAGAGGTTCCAAACGATCCGTGAGATAATACGGCTTTTGCTCTGAATACACAATGCTATTAAATAAATCAGAAACATTTTTCCGTCACTTGATAAGTTCAAACATGCCTATCAAATACTGGAAACACGTACACTGTAAGCCTCTTGACAAATATGGCAAATTGCCTGAAAAATATTTACTGGCATGCATCGTATTTCACAGACACCGTACCTAACTTTATGAACACTAAATCATTTCACGAATAAAACCGTCCTTAGGATTACTTCAATCACATTTGACAAGATTCGTTTTACGATCAACTACTCGTGATAGGAAAGATGACCGACCAAAGTCGAAGGCTGTAAAATGTTTTCCTGGTTTGGATATCCGGGAAGAGTGCATATATATACCTAGTCAGGTCATAAATTCTGTCACAAGTTTAATGTAAAATAATTGAAACAAGTTTATTCATTATGTAACCATTCATATACCAAAATGAACTTAACAAAACATAGATTCTTATGACACTAAAGTTTATTCAAAATGACCTCCGTGATTTTGAATACAGGCCTTCAATCTGCGCGGCCAGTCGTCTATCGCAGCACGAACGAGGTCTATGTCAATATCGGCGGCTGCCTTAATCAAGGATGTCTTGAGTGACTCCAAATTGGGATGAGGCTTTGAGCACGCCTTTTCCTCCAAGTGTTACCATATCTTGTAATCTAACGGATTCAAATCTGGACTGGAGGAGGGCCAGTCTTCGTGCCGGATGAAGTCGATTTCACGCGCCGCCAGCCAGTCTTGTGTGCTCTTCGCTCTATGAGCTGGCGCCGAATCTTTTTGGAATACCCAGTGCCTGTTATTGAACATGGTATGAGAAACAGGTTTCACAAGGTTCGTCAGGACTGTATTTTGATACACAACTGCATTCGTTTTTACACCTTTCTCACAAAAATGTACCTCTGTTAAGCCCCAATAAGAAACTCCCAACCATATCATGAGCGAGGATGGAAAATGACCTCGTTGGACACGCGGAATACGGTTGCTCGCTTTTTCACTACTGTGTGCGTACACCTTATCATTTTGTTTGTTGTAGCTCTCTTCTACGGTAAAAATTTTTTCATCCGAAAAAAGAATTTCCCGATATTTTTTTCCCGCGTACCGCTTCAACAAAGCGCGGCTTCTCTTCAGTCTCAGGTCCATTAGACGAGCATTCAAACGATGTCCTGTTTTTCTTCGATATGCCCGAAGCCCTAAGTCTTCATTTAACACCCTTTTCACCGTGGTTCTGCTTAACCCCATCTGAAGGGCCAACAGTTTCTGCTTACGTTTGGGATTTCTTTGAATTCGCGCCTTTACAGCTTTTATCACTGCTGGAGTCCTAACAGACCGAGGGCGACCACTTCTTGACCTGTCATCTACACTAGAGTCTTCATTGTATCGTTTGATGGTACGATAAACGAATCTTTTGGTTATATTCAAATTTTTCAGTATATTAAAAATTTGAATTGGCGCGTAACCGCAACGATGCAACGCAATAACTGCAACACGGTCTTCTTTAAGCGTCCACTCCATATTTAAAAATGAGTAAAATTCTAAAAGTATACATTTTTATTTTCATGAACAATTCGAAATACGAATTCAATAAACTTTTTTGTGGCCAGCATTCTAAAAGAAAAGTTTTTACTGTGTGACAATACTTATGACCTGACTAGTTATATATGCGGGCTATCGAGATTATATAAAGTTTATTTAATTGCCAAGCGATCCTACGATTCACGTTAATGCCAAGTTGTTAGATGTTAATGCTCAATATATGCTGTGCAGAATAGTTTACCAAAGCACATTTCGATGCTTGTGCCACCATATCGAAAAGTGGAGTGGAATACCTTAATAACTCTGCAATATTGCTTCAAGTTAGAACATTCGGTTGCTACGCGGTCGAAATAGGCAGCTTGGTGCTATTTTCATATAAGGATTCATACGTACTACCTACCACCAGCATTCAACATTAGGTAGGTCCATTTAGTACATACAGTAAAACTGAACTCTTCTGTAATGTAATTTTAATACTTTTATTTTTAACAAGCGGGCCGCTCCGGCTCCGCTCGGGTCTTTAACAAAAATTTCAACGATATATGACGTTGTTTTATTTTTTTAAATAAAAGAACACTTATTGCGGCGTAACTATAATAGTTACACATATTATGCTGTTGCGACACTTTTGCTACATAATATAGTGTTTTACAAAGTCTTAGTACATTATATGGCACGCGATGTTAACAATATTTTAGGTAATTTTCTTACACCTTGGTTTATATTATTGGACTTTTAGTAAGGATCCCCAATTTTTTTTTAAAAAGATTATAGCCCATGTCACTCGGGAGTAGTGTAGCTTCCAAACAGTGAAAGAATTTTTCAAATCGGTTCAGTAGATTCGGAGCCTATTCAATACAAACAAACAAACAAATCTTTCCTCTTTATAATATTAGTATAGAAGTATAGATTACTTTGCATTCTCACTTCCACTGCACACATGAAGTGCTTTTGCCTTTTAAGTTTTCAGGTACACTGAAATGTCTTGAGCGAGAAATATTTCCTCGTTTTCCACAACACGTTTTCAGCTTAAGACATTTTCTAGTAATGGAATTCGCAAAGTGCTTTGAATGCGAACAGAAGTAAGCGTGTATTTTTAATTTTATTAGGGATGCTCATTATTAATTGCTTAAAAAACAATTCGTTGTAGTCAAAGTTGTACAAAGTTTTATATTCACCGCGGAACTTTGGCTGGGTCAGCGGGCGGGGTCTGAGCGTCAGGCGAGAATACAAGGAAGTCGTTTAATGGGTGGGCTATTAACATCTTCGGTGGCCTGGTCTTTCACATGGACGGTACCAGGACCAATAAAAAATGATGTGTGGTATCGTAGGACACCGGATAGGAACGAAGTTCCTTATTATAAAAATATTAATTTTAAGTTCTATTCGAGGTATAAAGAAAATAAAACTGGAGGTTTCGCAACAATCCACGGTCATTCGGTAACGTGCGAACTTATTGTGGTATACTTCATTCACGGTTGTTTCCATAAGAGTTAGTGTATTGCGCAAACGAACGCTCTGAGATCGTGGCCAATGAATAATAAAAAAATATGTTACTTTTTGTACGCTATTACTAAGTTAAGTCGTACACTGTGTGCATTACTAATTTGTACGTTATTATAAAGTTAAGTCGCACACTGTGTGCATTACTAATAAAAATCTTACGTTACGGACGTTTTTTCCCGGTTAGGGTACCCCTCCGCGTCGTTAAATAAGGATGTGATATGTACTTAACAAATATTTACATATGATTCGATTTACACAATCAAGAAAAAAAAATCTATATTAAAAATCCAACTCGCGTATAATTTGCGTAATTAATGATAGGAAGGCGTCTTGAGAGTCCGCATATGCCTTGCCTTGCCTTCTTCTGCCGCCGAGGAGTAGTGCATTGGAATCGTTCACTTCTCTATGTAATAGAAAAATAAAAATAAAAACAACATTTTGCGTTCACGAAACATCAAATAATTGTTTTACTGCTTAAATGACAATTGGCCATTGGCATTAGTGTTAGGGACAAATGATACTCAAGACGGCCAGTGACACACTAACATTTATTTTAAATATAAAATTTCCTCCCTTATAAGTTCAAGGCACATTAACTATTAAGACACATTAACACTATTAAGACAAACAAAATTACAAGCTACACATTTAATAAAACTAATATTAACCCTAGGACGGTTACGTTTAGGAAACCTGGGCTCCCTAATATTTTGGGGCTCCAAGCTCGCCTCCTCTGCCTCGAAGAACAGATCCGCTTCTTCAGAGTCTTCAGACTGCGCGGGTCGACGCACTCCTCGCGTGACAGTTACGTGGCTCAGTTTCGGTGACTCCCGATTCGGCTGGTTATCACATGCACTAGAGATTCCTGTGCGGCCGCTCTCCTCTTCCCTCTCCTCAGTCGCACTCTCTTCGTCACGTGTGTGAGGTCCGATGCCGCTACTATCATCACAAGGCGACGACATCATCCCCGTTGCCGGACTAGCAACGGTTGGAGCAATAGAACCGCTAAAGTCATCCGCCCAGGTTTGACTGGCACCACATTTGGTTTTGCACGAAAACAGCTGTTCAGAGTGCATCTTGAGTTGTATTGTAGATTTAAAGTCTTTTACAATGTATACGTTTTTACCAATTCTCTTTAATATCACACCTTTACACCACGTATATTTATTATTAACAAGATATTTTTTGTACATAATTACTTGGCCTTGCTCAAAATTTCTGACTTTCCCTCCTTTTGTTTTATTTTGCGTACACTGTTTAGATGCAACATAATCAGTCAACGAAGCAGATGAAGGCGACGCCGGCGAACGCGGGCTCATTAAATCTAAACGTGATCGTAATTTGCGACCAAACACTAACTGTGCCGGAGACATTCCTGTTGTCGAGTGAATTGAGTTTCTATAATCGAAAACGTATTTGTATAGTCGCAGTTTGTTTTCCCTAGCATTTGTACTACTCAACAAACAAGTTTTGATACCCCATTTTACTATTTTCACATAAGCTTCGGCTTGTCCGTTGCTTGCCGGATGGTATGCCGGCGAAGTCATATGAGATATACCGTTTAGTGTACAAAACCTAAGAAACTCCTGAGAACAAAAATTAGTATCGTTATCCGTAGCTACCGTATGAGGCAATCCGTATCTGGACATGTACTCATACATTCTTTCAATGACCGCACTAGTAGTTGTGGAAGCCATCTCGTACACCTCAAGCCACTTGGAGTACGCGTTTACTAGGACGAGGTACATCCGACCATTCAGCGGACCTAGAAAGTCTAAGTGTACACGGTAAAAGGGTTGTCAACTTTGCTTTGTAAGGATTCAACTTACCGTTGCCAACTCTCCTCAAGTCTCGTTGGAATAAAGACATGTCAAAGCGCAAAAATGTCGTGAAGGGAAGTCCATTCTGGCGCCAAATGACGTCACACCAAAAGATCTATAGAAACGCATTAGGGAAGAACGCTGTGACCCAGGCAATGAACTCGGCTAAAAAGTCCCTTCATAGATTCAGGAGATCTAAATAAAATGTTCAGTCAACTACTTCAGAGTGAATGATCTTAATAACGGTATCAGTAGCTAGGTATATAGGTAGTAGAATATATTGAACAAAAACCTAAGCTGCGCCAACGAAATATTCATCTCCGATATTTTGACTCAATGTGTGCTATTGTATTCAAGTTATAGCGCCTAAGGGGTTCAATTAACGTCAGATCGTAAGCTCATCCATGTTAGCCAATAGAATATTCTAGAATAATTGAAACAAGATATGTCTGAAAGCACCGAATAAATCCAAATATCGTCTGTATAAGCGTGACAAGATCAAAGCCACCTCCCTCCTAAATGAGAGAGTCACAATAATAGATATCATTATTTCTAAAGCAAGATCTACGTGGGAAAACCAGGAAAATACGTGCGAGAAATCTACTCCACTATAAAGTTAACAATATTGGACAGCTGCGAAGAAAGCTTTGGACGACCTTGTAGGTCACATTTCATTCATAAAAGCTATGACAAGAATGGTGTACTCCGGATCGCAAATCGCGAAATGGTTTGGGACATATGACGTCATCTGGCAACACTGAACCATAAAAAACTTTAGCACGATGCCGGGATCCTTATGTCGCTTATTCTAACATAAACTTTACGAGCGAGCTTTTTTATAAGAAATCGATTTGTTAAGCGGCCATGTACGTCCTAGAGCTTTTAGATTCTGTCCGTTGTTAGCTTTGAGTAATGTTAATTTTTATGAGCTACGCTGAGCACGAAAAGCTGTAGGATAGTTTTTAACTGAATTAAGTTGCTAGGTTATTTTAATTTTAGTTGAATTGCCTTTTTTCAGTCACATTTAAGACCTGAGAGCATCTTATTTATTGAACTGGCATAATCTTAATAACATTAAAACTGAAAGATCCTTATTCGGTTTCGTTTGTAAAACGGGAAAATATGAACTATTGTGCTAAGGGTGTTTCTAGCAATAAAATCTCAATATTTCCACATTATTACTATGTGTTTGAGCAAAATAGTCGATTCACCACCACCTTGCCTATTTCTACCATGAAACACTAATGAGTTTCGGTTCGAAGCCCTTGTACAGTTAAAACTGAGACCTTTTAGAACTCTTGTCTCAAGGTAGGTTGCAAAACTTATGTTGTAGATGTCTATGGGCTCCGGTAGCCATTTAACATCAGGTGGGCCGTGAGCTCGTCCACCTATCTAAGCAATATGAGAAAACAGAGAGTAAGGTTTTTTTTAATTCTAATGCCTATCACGAAACAAATAGACAAACAACACCTGATTTTATCAATAGCTTGGAAAAATCCAGACATTATCATAGCAATTACTAGGTATAGAGCAAATACATCACATAATCCAATCTATACCTCATGTAGAAAGAGAATACATACAGACAGATTCCTTTTCCATTAATATAGATACATAATCTTCAAGAGACAGACCATTAGGACGACACAGATCCGGAGAGAAACATTTATTAAAATATTATTCTTGTATTCATAACCGTGACCTGCTCTGAGCGCTTTCAGATATTGAGCTTAATAATAAGCTCTATTTGTTTTACTTCGAAACCGATCTTACTTCTATTAATCAGAGACTTATATATACTAATTGTTTGATTGTAGAAAGGCATTTATTTAAGATCTAACAATGACTTAGCGCTTTTGACAGCCACTTTTACGAAAAAGTACTCAACTTATATTGGATATCTTCGATCAATAATACTACTAGATTCGCGATTAGCGCTTCAAAAACGGCCCGAAAAATAAGACCACAAATAAATCTGTGGTCTTATTTCAAATTAGTATGGTCCAATCATAGCCAACGCTAAGACGTCAAAACGCTGCAATGCGCGTTCAAAAACTGAGTAAAAAACCACCGTAACACCAAGGTTTTGGAAGGAATATCTTTTTTTGGTAAATTTATATTATTAAGTGTTTTTCATAAAATAATAAACACAATTATATTGTAAATAAAACACAATTTACGAATATTGTAATTGTTTGGCCAATGTTTGCAACAAGGCACCAACTATTGTAACAAACATCACCTATTCTTGGACAGGGAATGCATAGAGTAGTTTTGTTATTTTATAATGTTACACTTAAACACTTAAGTTATTTTATTGAATTCGCGCCAAAAGTTAACAAAGCGTTTCTGGTCGAATCTTTAACTTTGTTCAGTCGATTCCCGCTTAAATATGGCCTCAGGTGTTGAAAGAACATCTTGTAATACTTCAGGCTTCCAAGAATTTACACAACGATTGTTTCTGACGTAACTCAAATTTGTATTTCCACGACTAATTTTGGACCACCTCACTCCGCACTCAACATTATTTGTTATGTAAACCAATTTTCTCGGAACATTTAACTTATGTACTGTTTGTTATCCTTATTTTGTTCATATTATATTTCCGCTCGATACTTAAAAAAATCCATAATTATCTTTAAAAATTATAACCTATAATATAATAGTGTTTTCCCTAGTTTTTTGCGTATATTTTTCCTACGTAGCTTGTCTAGTTCCGACGGAACTTATCTTTCAAATATATAGTAACTTTCAAGTCTACGTGTCTCAAATATATTAGATTTAAAAACAATTGAAAATCAAATTAGAGGATGATATCTCGAATCAAACACGCTGCTTTAGTTGAAATTTCAATAAGCCAAGTGAAAATGGAAGCTTCCAAAGAGTCGTATATCATCATGACTGTTGTGTCCGATATTTTAATGCATTAATATATCAAGCTTCAATATTCTAGAGGCAAAATAAATCGGGATATCGTAAAGGTTACATGGCAACCCTTCCGTATCAGAGTTATCATGATGGCCAAAATTCCAGACGGTCTCCACTCCGGATAAACTTCCCGACAACACCAAAACTTTGGTAATTTCGAGGGAAAACCCGAACAGACTTCAGTATTGAGATCTAGACCAGCTTTTTGTCTACTACCTACTACATATTTTTCTTCTGTCTTAGTTTTGTTAAGGCGGAGTTGTTTAATTACTTCTACTTTTTCTTTCTCTGGATAATTTAGATTTCAAGTTTTGTCGTGCTAATTGCAGTTCTGTGTTTAATTTATTCAAGTTTTGTTTTATATAAATATTAGGAGTGGGTGATATAAATCGTATATAGATTCAATATCTATATATCGCAGCAATATCGTTGAATCCGATATCGCCCCGCACGAAATCTATATATCGATATCAGCCGATACACGATATTGCTCGATGTGATGCGCATCGCCATATCGGACCGATTCGTGAATCGAAATCTATATTTCGATATCGGCCGATACACGATATTGCTCGATGTGATGCGCATCGGCATATCGGACCGATTCGTGAATCGAAATCTATATTTCGATATCGGGCGATACACGATATTGCTCGATGTGATGCGCATCGGCATATCGTACCGATTCGTTAATATCAGCAATATTCGTTTGGTTCGTATCGAATCGGCCAGAATGAGTGAGCGCACGATAGGGATATCATGTGATGAATGAAACAGAAACAGGCATTATCCATACAATTGTAAACCTTATATTTAAGTCCATATTATGTCTGTAGATTATTCTTAGCGTATCAGCAGGATACAATTAAGGAAAGAAGTTTCAACTTTCGACCCTAACTTGAATGCAGTATAGCCTATTTGCATCGTTGAATTTAATTTCACGCGCTTTGACCTTGAACTAGAATTTTTGGACAAGTGTTTATAAATACTTAAAAGTTTTTTGTGTTTGATTTTTAAAGTACACATTTTTCTATTTTTAGTTGAATCCAAATAATTGAGTTTATTTCTTGTGTTTGTATTAAACTTTTGAAATCTACACTCTTTTGGTATATTTTGTAATTTTAAATTAAGACACAAAATACTAAAAACTGAAAATAATGTAGCCAGTCCTAAGCCTGGTAAAAGCATGAAGGAAAGTTTTTTTGATATTTTTATTTTCATGTTCTTTTTATTACTTTAAGATCATATTATAAATTGATATCAGAAAACCAACCGTATAACGTTGACGTAAATCTATATCTACTACGATATTATATCAGCGTATCGTTTCAAATCTCAAATATCATGAATCGAGAAAATCTACTAGCATCCATCAATATATAGATTCAGAAAATATATAGATTCAATATCCGATATTGATCCTCGATATATAGATACGATTCGATACGCGGCAAAACCGATATTACCCACTCCTAATAAATATATGTTTAGTTAGCGCGACTAAAAATTGTATCAAATCAACTCATAATAACTTCATTATCTATACATATAAATAAAATTAGAGTGTCTGTTTGTAATATTGAAATAACAGCTTTTTACTACATGCATATGA
The DNA here is from genome assembly GCF_030269925.1 of Bombyx mori. NCBI lineage: Eukaryota > Metazoa > Arthropoda > Insecta > Lepidoptera > Bombycidae > Bombyx > Bombyx mori. The sequence goes on from NC_085111.1 coordinate 17,291,952, forward strand.
ATATATATACACCAAAATAACATTTTTTACAATTTTTGTCTGTCTGTCTGTCTGTTTGTTCCGGCTAATCTCTGGAACGGCTGGACCGATTTTGAGACTTTCACTGATAGGTAGCTACTTTTTTTAGACTAGCTTCACCCCGCGGCGTCACTCGCGGTACAACAATATACATATAACAATCACAGGTAACATCGCGGGACTCAGCTATCAATAATAAAATTTGTGTTTGAAAATGTTTCCAAAAAATATAAATAAATACAGAACGAAATTTAATAAAACGTCTTTGTTTTCTATTACAAAATGCAGTTTTCAATTTATTTGTAATACAACATGCGATTCTGATCTTTATTGTCAAACAGAAAATTGCTTATTAAGTCGCACGCGAACTGTCTCCTGCGTTCTAAATGAAATACTTCATTCTCGTATTATTCTATTTTTTACTGTGAAACAGTTGTTTCTTTTAGTAAAAACTCAGAAAATAATTTTCTATATTTTATATTAATATTATACGGAACGTAATATTGAATTTTACTTTTCGAGTTTTTTTTTAGGGTTCCATAGTCAAATTAACAAAAAATGAAAAACAATTAGTTCAGTTTCATTTTAGATTCATAGGCATTACGTTCTGAAACTATTCGAAAAGAATGAACCGTTCTTTTGGTTGGTCTGGTTAATAAAGTGCCTCATGAGCTTGATTGTTATATAGAGACCCTGATTACCATTGGTTTCTGGATTATTCCTTGGACGTTGTAATCTTTTTGTGAACATATTCCTTGTTCTTGTAATTCTGCTGGGAGAGTACTGAACTAAAAGCGCCAATTAAATAAATAACTAGAAACAAATGACGCACGGTCATCTGGCCTCAAATTAGGATTCCCTGTGTCATGGGTACCAGAGACTGACATACATACTTATATGCGTTTAAATATGTAGATATATATATAGATAATAAACAGCTAGACAAAGAGCAAATAAACCTGTTCATCAGACAATGTTTGACTGATGCGGCAACCGAACCCTACGACCCTGTGCGTAACAATCAGAGGCGCTAACTACTTCACAACCGCGTCAGTCAATTGTGTCAATAATTTCTTTCAACATCCGTTCTACTCTTCAAAGAAAGAAAAAATATTTTAGCCGTAAGGGTGAACCGATACTTATCGTTATTATTTATAAAATTCACTCAAACGTTTTCTCATTTCTCGGAAAGTAAAACACACAACAACAATGGCGCTTGCACGGTTTTCCGCCGATAATTTAGAATCAAAGAGATACAATATTAAATCCTTAAAGTCTTGTGCTTTTGATTGACTCGGAGGTGTAGTGGTTAACATCTCTGACTGCTGCGCCGAAGGTCATTGGTTTGATTTTCACATCGGACAAACATTGTCTGATGAACTGGTTTATTTGCTCTTTGTCTAGGTGTATGTATGTATTTTTTTTGATTGTCCACTTGATGGTGAGTATTTACCGACGCCCATGGACTTCAGCAATGCCAGGGGCACAGCCAAGCCGTTGCCTACCGTATATGACGAAGAGGCTGGTTCCATAGTGTTTTTAAAATGATGACGTCAGCGTTTCTGATGCCATTCTCTTAATCATTTTCATTGCCTTTCATAGTGACAGTAACTACAGTAACAGCAAGACTAACTTTTCCAATGAATTCCATTTATTATATTTCAAGTACACAGCGATAACAACAGAAAGCTCCACTCCGTTCGACTGCTCGAGTCGAAATGCTGTGTGCACAATAGTTACTCGTATTTGTAGAAGAAAGTGGGGATTGCTTAGTGATTAATTCTCTTGAATACCGTCTTAAATAGTTGTTGACATGCGTAACATTAAGGAAACAGTTAACTTCAACTGTTTTTTTAATGCTTACCCATCTACGAGCTCACAGCCCACCTGGTGTTAAGTGGTTACTGGAGCCCATAGACAACATAAATGCAACACCCACCGTGAGATATAATTTCTAAGGTCTCAAGTATGGTTACAACGGCTGCCCCACCCTTCAAACCGAAACGCATTACTGCTTCACAGCAGAAATAGGCAGGGTGGTGGTACCTACCCGCACGGACTCTCAAGAGGTCCTACCACCAGTATATTTCAATTGCACAGCGATAACAACAGAAAGCTCCACTCCGTTCGACTGCTCGAGCCGGAATGCTTTGTGCACAATAGTTACTCGTATTAATAGTAGAAAGTGGGTGTACCTTAGTGATTAATTCTCTTGAATACCGTCTTAAATAGTTGTTGACATGCGTAACATTAAGGAAACAGTTAACTTCAACTGTTTTTTTAATGCTTACCCATCTATGAGCTCACAGCCCACCTGGTGTTAAGTGGTTACTGGAGCCCATAGACAACGTAAATGCAACACCCACCGTGAGATATAATTTCTAAGGTCTCAAGTATAGTTACAACGGCTGCCCCACCCTTCAAACCGAAACGCATTACTGCTTCACAGCAGAAATAGGCAGGGTGGTGGTACCTACCCGCACGGACTCTCAAGAGGTCCTACCACCAGTATATTTCAATTGCACAGCGATAACAACAGAAAGCTCCACTCCGTTCGACTGCTCGAGCCGGAATGCTTTGTGCACAATAGTTACTCGTATTTGTAGTAGAAAGTGGGGGCTGCTTAGTGATTAATTCTCTTGAATACCGTCACAGTTGTTGACATGCCTAACATTAAGGAAACAGCTAACTTCAACTGTTTTTAGTAGTGACGTTGCTCCGACTTGTATAGTTGTATTATATTTATTTAATAATATATAAGTATTTTTGTCAGTCACTGACTGGTATACTGGTATCCATAACACAGGGAATCCTAAATTTGAGTTGGACTGTGCATTATTTGTTCCCAATTATTATTAAGCTGAAGTTAATATTTGTGACAAAATTCAATGTCAAAGGAGGGTAATAATTAATGATCGTCGATCAAAGTCAATTCTGTGAGTGATTTCCATTTTCAAGTTTCATTATGAGAATGATGTTCGATTGAAGAGCCATGGAGATTGACAACTGTAATTACCTCAATTTCGGGTAAAGCTTCGCTATTTTGTGTCCCAAGAATATTACGTAGGGCCATGAATTAGTGGTTAAACACGTCATTTCTAATCCTCCCGATCCATTAACGGTGCTTTTAGGTACCTCAAGCACCGGTCATCGTTCTCGTCGAACCCGTCGCTTGCGACGAAGGGCTCGACGAGTAAACTAACCCTCAGACACAGCCCGCTGAGTTTCTCGCCGGATCTTCTTAGTGGGTCGCGTTTCCGATCCGGTGGTACCTAGATTCTGCGAAGCACGGACTTGCTAGGGTTCGTGTTAGCAACGTCGTCAGGTTTGAGCCCCGTGACCTCACCTACTAGTTAAGGTTACGCTGATATAGCCTCTCAAGGCTTTCAGATTAGGTAGGAAAAAAAAGTGGTTAAAAATATCATTGTACGTTCGAGTTTGGTATTACATGGTATAAGGGCGTGGATGTGTCAGTGGGCAGTGACTTGTTTATGTCCATGAGCGACTCTGACTGCTTAGCATCAGATGGGCCGTACGCTCGTCTGTCTACAAGGGCTATAAAAAAAAATTATACGACTCTTACAAGATGTTTTTTTTCAAGAAAGTTCATACTAATGCTAGTATATAATATTATAGTACATACAAATATAGTAAACTCATTATTGTTAGGCCGGTAAGAGTAACGCCATCTATCGCCGAATAGTCGAACAAATATCGAAGAATGTAGTAGTATCTAGAACGCTTGACAATCACAACGCCATCTATTGTCAGATAGCGGAAACACACAATACTAGTCTTTTGTGGAATATTCTCGACGTTTCTGGAGATTTCGTCTCGACTATAAAAGCGTTGCAGAGATGGCACGCAGTCAGTCATCAATCGGAACTACTCGAAGCGAAACAGCGAACGGATCACTTGAAACGAAGCGGAAGAAGTGAATTGAGATTGAGAAGTGAAGAGATTAATGTGTTTGTGAAGTGTTTTAAGTGTTCTAAGTACAAATAGAGTTTAAGGTTGTACTTTGGTGGAACATTTATTTATCCCGAATCCCAGCGCGTAACATTATGTAAGACAGCTCGCTACCGGCCCTCATCTTCTCGAAACAGCTGATACTCAGTGGGCTGACTCCGCCCGTCAATTGATATCTGATCATACTTCATTGCGTAGAGCGTCAAAACAAATCACCAAATTAAATAAATAAAAAACATGTTTTTTCCACCCGTCTTTGTTTTCGTAAACAATAATAATTAAAATGCATTTATAATATTAACCTGACTTTTTTTTTATTGCTTAATGAGTGGATGAACTTGCGGCCTTAAGTTGAGTGGTTACTGGAGCCCATAGACATCTACAACGTAAATGTCTCCACCTATCTTGTAACCTGAGTTGTAAGATCTCACTTTTAACGGTACAACGGCTGCCCTACCCTTCAAACCATACTGCTTCACGGCAGAAATAGACAGGGTGGTGGTACCTATCGGTGCGCACTCACAAGACGTTCTACCACCAGTAAAACGTTTTCAACTGATTTGCATTCAAAAAATTTGCATTTAATTCACTACTGGCCTTTTGGGAGTTTACCGATAAAGAGAAGATCTTCCATCAACCGAATGATATTACTTGGTAGACCGACAATCCAAATGTTGTTGTTCGAAACTTGTTTATACGCAAGCTTATAGAGAATATAGAGAAGAAGTGCACAATGCTAATATTTTTTTAAAGAATGCATAAAAGATACATTAAATCAATAAAGAAAACATTACACACACTACATACCATGTATTTGACGCACACACGCATGCATACTATTTATTGTCAAACTTTTGTTCTTGGCGTCTGTTGTCAAATTGAGAATAGATTAAATATTGTTTGTATTTGTTGATATTTTTTATAGTTTAGTGTGTCTTGGCGAAATTTGTGATTATAGAAGTATAAAATACAATCATAATAGTGTACAAACTTACAATTGCAATTAATTATAGTCGAATTTCGACTACTGCGGGACCTCTAGTACATACAATATTCTCGAAGTAAAATGATTATGTCAAACAGATGGATAGTATGAAATTGTATTTGCCATTGGCGCGATCTGATACTCCATTTTGTATACACTGACCATTCAAACATACTTCAAATAAACTGAACCGCTCTGGAAACATAATGTTTACATCCATTTTCGTCAAAGCTGCAACAAAACTACGTGAACTATATTGGTATTTTTTTTTTTTTTTTTGATCAGGAGGAAATCGCCGGACTTCCGCCCTTTTCTGGGGATACTGGGCGGGGTATGTCAGAGTCGAACTGACTAAAACCTCCTGTCGCTCAACAACCAACGTCCAAACCTCGCATGAGACAGAACTCATGACAAGGCAAAGGGGGGAAAGTGAAGCGTTTAGTGCGGAGCACATCTCTCCCATCACCCTCCCCCTCGGGACGCCGGACTGGCGGTCGTCGGCGCCACGACCACCAGCCCTCTCGGTCGGCAGACTGTCCGAAGCCCGCCTAGATGGTGCCGGTTAGAGTGGGTTACCCTACGGAATACCCCGCTGGGCCAGAACCAGCGTGGGTCGAGGATAGCCGGCCTTCCATCACCCGGATGCTCTTGCGTAAAACGCGTGCAGAGCAGCTTGCACGTCGTCTTCTTAGGCCCCCCTCGCCGGTCCCCAGACCGACATGTGAGGGGGACCCGAAACACTTAGAGGGCCAGGGCTTGGGCGAGATCCGCCTCCCTGGCCCCCGCTCGACGGCGGCGGGATTGTGCGTCTCTCACGCGCCCCGCCGCCTCCTTCTGCGAGATGGTGCACTCGCAGAAGTCGAGCATCGCCTTCCACGACTCGTCGTCGCCGAGCATCGATGCCACAACACTCGGCAACGACAAGTCGGTTCCTATTTTTGCGACGAGGACACGGCGCCACCCCTCCCATGCGGGGCAGGCGACGAGCGTATGCTCTGCCGTGTCCAAGTCGCAACCACAATGGTGGCACTCTGCCGTCGGCTCGGCTGTGATCCGGTGCAGGAACTCACCGAAACAACCATGCCCAGTGAGCACCTGCGTAAGCCGGAAAGTGAGGCGTCCTCTGTCACGATTCACCCAATCCACAAAGACCGGGCGAATCGCCTCGACGGTCCTACGACCAGCCGAAGGATCAGCCAGCCGTCTGGACCAACTATATTGGTATAGCTTAAACCAGAAAATTACAAATACCTAGCTCAAACGTAAACTAACATTACAACTTGAAAACAAACTATATTGATATTGTATTGAAAACAACTTTATTACTGGTGGTAGGACCTCTTGTGAGTCCGCACGGGTAGATACCACCGCCCTGCCTGTTGCTGCCGTGAAGCAGTAATGCGTTGCGGTTTGAAGGGTGGGGCAGCCGTTGTAACTATACTGAGATTTTAGAACATATATCTCAAGGTGGGTGGCGCATTTACGTTGTAGATGTCTATGGGCTCCAGTAACCACTTAATACCAGGCGGGCTGTGAGCTCGTCCACCCATGTAAGCAATAAAAAAAAGAAAAAAAGAAATCCATTTTCGTCAAAGCTGCATCAAAACCAATACCTAAACTATATTGGTATAGCTTACTGAAAATTACAAATAGCTATCTCAAACGTAAACTAACATTACAACTTGAAAACAAACATGAATACGCTGAGAAGTCATATTTGGTGAGTTTTGACTCTACGTAACACGCATTTACAGTTGCGAGTTCGGAGAAAATTGACTAGGTAATTTTAACTTTTAATTTTAAATTTTAATAATAATAATAATAATAATAATAATTAAATAATAAGAATAAAATAATAATAATAAAATTTTAATAATAATAATAATTTAATAATAATAATAATTTTAACTTTATGTGGGTTTTTTTTGCGGCTATAGTTGCGCGAACCCACGAGCCCGTTGTTCGGCTTTGAGAGGACGGTATGTGGTATTAATTAGTTTATCAAAATTGAGAGATAAAGGAGGTCACGCACTAAATTGGCGTTTTATTCGTATAAGTAAGCTTTAGTTTCTGTGGACGGTCACCCTTCACCATTTATTTACAAGCGACGGAACTGATCGCGAATAGTGTGGATTGATTATATAAATCGTTTGATTTATGGATTAATAACTTTAGGCAGCGCTTAATGCGGTTACATTTTTAATCAATTCTTTTTTATTTTATTCCTTAGATGGGTATAGAGCTCACAGCTTACCTTAAGTGGTTACTGCCATAAACATCTACAACGGCTGCCCTACCCTTCAAACCTAGCGGCAAGCGTTTGTGGCGGGTAGCCATCATACAACGCAAGATATTTGACAGATGCCTGAATCCCACTTTGACACCACCAGTTGTAGGAAGATTTAGGCGACGAAAAGAAGATCTTCCTCCGAGCGGATGATATTTGCTCGGTAGACCGACGGTCCGAATGTTGTTGTTCGGAACTTGTATATATGCAAGCTTATCTTGAAAATATCGTAAGCGAGATTCAGGCATCTGTCAAATACCTATCTTGCGTTGTATGATGGCTACCCGCCACACGTTCTAACTCCATACAAATTTGAGTTAACTTTTACGCTATCGAGAACGTTCAAAAACTCACACTAAGCACAATGTAGTGAGATAGCGTCCTCGGATCTCACGGCGGTAGTAGCGATTCGTTCCGACGTAACAACGTAACTGGAAACAAATTTACCGGAGTCCGGTGCCCGAAGGCATAAACAATTTCCGTCATAGTAATTAGTTTATTATCTACAGCAGGATCTACTGTTTACTGACAAAACTCTCAGCGATCTACCGATTCTTGAAATTTAATGAAACAATATAGTTCGGTATACAAAGAAGCAGGATATTTTATTAAAAAATATATTTCATTGTAAAAAAAGCGTGGGGTGCATGGTGTTATTAGTTATAAATATTTTTCTGACAGATATGAGTAGAAGAATTATCATTTCAATAATATCTTAAAAAGCACCCCACCATTTTTTTAAAAATACAATATATATTTTTTACACTATTTTCTATTTAAATTTATTAAAATTTATTTTCTATGTTTTAGTTGAATTTTCTATAAAAGCGTATTTTTAAAAGTATTAAGTACTTTAACATCAATTCCTGCCTTATCGACTATAGATAAAAATTATATAAATTGGCAAAAATCTTATTTTGCAAATTGAATAATGGAATAATCTTATCAGATTACTGTATCCTCGTCCTCGATAAATCTACAAAGTTTGAATGAAATCTGGGCGTTTAAAGTGGGTCAAAATCGCGTCTAAAAGAGTCAGTTACAAACATACAAACATACAAGTGAAGCTAATATAAAGCGTGTAAAAATAGTGGTGCACGTGCAACTTGGGACACGTGAAAGAAGTGAAACTTCTTTTGCGGTGTTTAATAGAGTTGTGGTTTCCTTCATTTCCCATCCTTAAACCAAATTCTCTTGTAAAAGGGAGTGCTGTAATGATCTACAGCAATAAAAAATTGATTATTGATTCTGTCACAATCGGATAACGTGTCGGTAATACAGGACGTAAGTCGCGAGTCCTTTGCCTCTAGTTGCACCAAGGAATACTTGTCACGTTCGAGGATAAGACAAAAACCCACATCTCAATACATTACCGGAGTTTTTGTGATCGTAAAAACGTTTTATGAGTGATACTTTATGTGTCACACATGACCGAGTTAATGTTTTATTGTAATTTTTTTTTTCGTCTTATTAAAGCTTAAAGGAAGTTCTCTTGAGCCAATAAAATAGTGAATATATTTTTGCTATAGAGGTAAACTTATGAATCTTTGCAGTACAATGTTTTTACTGATATTTTCTTTAAAAACATTATTGGTTTTGCTGGTAAACGAGCTCACTGTCCACCTAATGTTAAAGAGCTACCGGAAACTATAGAGATCATTACGGGAATGCCTCCCGTGTGGGCTTACAATACGTACAACATATGATTTTTTTTTTTATATCTTAGATGGGTGGACGAGCTCACAGCCCACCTGGCGTTAAGTGGATACTGGAGCCCATAGACATCCACAACGTAAATGCGCCACCCACCTTGAGATATCAGTTCTAAGTTCTCAGTATAGTTACAACGGCTGCTCCACCGTTGAAACCGAAACTCATTACTGCTTCACGGCAGAAATAGACAGAGTGGTGGTACCTAACCGCGCGGACTCATAAGAGGTCCTACCACCAATAATACCAATACCACCATAGTATTAGTATTTGTCCGAAACGTGACAAGTGATTTAAGCCACGCCTCACTTCCCAGAGCTCATTTCAGAAATTATAATTCCCACGACCATGCTGTAAAATTACTAAAAGTTTACGAGTATTTAAATACTCGAACAAATAAACAAAAACCTTTAGGGCTCTTTCACGAAAAGTACAAATTTTCCACCTTAATAAATTAGAAACGAAAAAAAAAATATATATATATTACAAAAATATTAATTTGAATACATAATTAACTCAATGCCTAAATTGTTTGCGAATGGCGCCCGAAATCTAATTAAAACGCCGTCAAAACGTAAAGGTCGCTCGTCCAGATTGTGAATCAAACTAATTAAACACCTATAAACAGTGGAATAAAGGTGCTTTTCAAATTTTTGTACTAGTCCATATCGGACCGTTTGGTTGAAAGGAGAAAAACGTACAAAACTGAAAGAGAGATTTTCATGTCTGTTCTACAGAATGTGAGCTTGTGGGGTGTGTATTAATAAAGTTTGAGACCTTTATAATTAAATTACACCTGAGCGTCCTTTTAATTTAATTAGTAAGCATTGAATTTTTTTAAATAATACATGTAAAAATAGAAAGAAAATATAAATGTATGATAAATTTCGTCAATGGCTATATGGATTTATGATTTGCCATTAAAATGAAGTTGTAATTCAAAATTAATTACGAACAAAAAGCTATTTATCACTTTTTGGACAGTACTACTAATGCAAATCATATATACATAATACATTGTTATTGATTACAAAATGTGGTGGGAGGAATCTCAGTCAAAATTCCCCCATATTTGGATTATCACAATCTTTGCCTAAGCCCAAATCCAGCGCAAACTGGAATACTTTGCTTGTACATATTTTCTGCGTCTTAAAGCAGAGCATTATTTTCAGATTAGAGCACCTTGCATTGTACATGCTTAATATATCCAAATTATTGACCAAAAATAGTGGAAGTCCTGAAACCATTACCAATTCCCCGGAAGTACAACTTAGATTTTTACTATCCCAATTCGATTAGTTCCTTTTTGATCTTTTGGAGTCTCTGGTTCTGAGGATTTGATGGTATTTATGTTCTAGGTCATGAGTTCCATAGGAAATATTTGGATGAGATGTTTGAAACGAGCCTTTGACTCTCTTTTTACCATCGTACCTCTCACCACCCAGGCTAATACATACTACCATACTACATACTGCATTCATCAGATTTTTTTTATCCTAGCTAAGCTTAGAGCCTTAATAGGCTGTATCAGCGTAACCTTAATTAATAGGTGAGCTCACGCGGCTTAAATCTGATGACGTTACTAACACGAACCCTAGCAAGAGCCGCGCTTCGCAGAATCTACCACCGGATCGGCAACACGATCCACTGAGAAGAACCGGTGAGAAACTTAGTGGGCTGTGTTTGAGGGTAAATAATCCGAAGAAACCTTTTGGTACCTATGGACTGTCTCTGGAGTGAACTTCCCTCCACTTTTTTGCAACATGTCTTTCTTGCTTGGAACTTGTGCTCTTCTACCTTGAAAGGAAATCGATAATAAACTATGTACCAAAAGACATGAACACAAAGAGCGGACGACGATGGCCAGGCAATGTTTCGAAGTATTAAATTCAATAGAATAATTTGTTAGTTCCGCTTATGTAATTGAATGGACTGGACATTGAGATAACGAATTAAGGCCATTGTAATGTACGAGTCTGAGATTTAAGCTCGCGTTTTTATTTTAACACCGATCGAATTTATTTGTTTGGTTTGGGATTGAGATTGGTCTGCTTCACGCATATCGGTCATCAATTCTGCCAAGGGTCTTTCAATTTTTAGATAATGACTTCACGCTCTCAAATGCTTTTTACCTTAGATCTAAACGATAAATTTTAATACATCCAGATTGGCTGGAATATTCCTACTGCCATTGGTCATGTTTGATTTTCATTTCCAATTAATCTTTTGAGCGGAAGCCATGGGGCTCGTTGCAACGAGACCAGATTCTTATTGCATTTCTCTTCTTTCTGTCAGTATTTTTTATGATTATGAAGAAATATGGACTTTGTGTACCTATGTGCGAATCAAAACTTCAATGAATTCCAGCTTCACTATATTTCACGTAAGTAATCATAAAAGCAAAAAAAGGCTCACGCCTCCAGAGCGTCTTAGTTCTTACACATCGTCAAGTTAACCCAAATTGATTTACAATCTTGGTAAATTTTTTTTATTGCTTAGGTTGGTGGATGAGCTTACAGCCCACCTGGTGTTAAGTAGTTACTGGAGCCCATAGACATCTACAACGTAAATGCACCACGTAAGTCCTAAGGTCTCAATATAGTTACAACGGCTGGCCCACCCTTCAAGCCGAAACGTATTACTGCTTCACGGCAGAAATAGGCGCGGTGGTGGTAACTACCCCTGCGGACTCACATGAGGTGACTCATACCAGTAAATACACAATAAATAAATACAAACTCCTCGCTGATAGTTTCATCGCACACATTAAGCAATGTATTTCGAAATTCACTTAAATTAACGTTACCAGCCGTTTCAAGTACATAATATAGTGCCGTAATAACTTGTTTGCGGTTATTCTGTAGGGTGAAGCTCAAGGGTAATGTCTTTAAGTATAATGACTTTTGTCCGTATTCGAGTTGAAAATGCGAATTTACGAACAATCTACGAATGTACCATTAGGGGCTGTATAATGTGTTCTGTACTGCGAGTTTTATTACATAAGTGTAGGTGTTATTCTTAATATACATAATTATATATGTATAGAAAACTCTCTTTAGTTTTAAAAAGTTTTAAGCTATTGCATAGCTTTTATCGCGAGCTTTGAGCGCGGTGACCGAATCAAGAAATTCTGTAACGAAAATAAAACCTAACACCCCCACTCCACCTATTATGTCGCTCGCGTTCAACACTTTCACACGTTTTCCTTGTGTAGTGTTTGTGAATAAGCGCGCGGCGTGGCGTTGCACTGCATGCGCATCATGAAAAGTCTGCCCATCTCTCTCGTGCGGTTTAGCTTATGAGTGTGAAAGGGACAGTTGATGTTTGACTTTTGTTAATGTTTATAAATATAGCGTGGTCTTATTTTATCATTGTTTTAATATTAATTTATTATTGTCTAATTATCTATACTAATATTATAAAGAGGAAAGATTTGTTTGTTTGTTTGTATTGAATAGGCTCCGAAACTACTGAACCGATTTGAAAAATTCTTTCACTGTTTGGAAGCTACACTATTCACAAGTGACATAGGCTATAATATTTTTGAAAAAAATTAGGGATCCTTACTAAAACTCCAATAATGTAACCCAAGGTGTGAAAAAATTACCTAAAATATTCCCTCACCTGTCTTTCAATGAACGTAATAATTCAATCTTAGATAATAGAAAAATATTGTTTAAAACTTAAATTTATATAGAGCCATTAAGGGCTTTAAATGTTGTTTTCGTATCTACTTATATATATAAAAATGAATTGCTGTTCGTTAGTCTCGCTAAAACTCGAGAACGGCTGGACCGATTTGGCTAATTTTGGTCTTGAATTATTTGTGGAAGTCCAGAGAATGTTTAAAAGGTAAATAAATATCAAAATGCTCGAAATTAAATAATAATAACAATTATTTTTTTCCTTTCATGTGTCTTTTATTTATCGATTGAGGCACTACGAAATCTGCTGGGTCAGCTAGTTTAAAACAAATACAACATAATTTTTGTCTTATAAGGAACATAGCACACAGCATAGTCGACATCGATAACCAACAAAACATAACTAAGCCACCTACTACCGCTATAGACTAATTAAAAACTTCTGTTACCCTCCTCATAATCTAATTAACAATATGTATATTTATTCATTGAATAATTTGCCTGTATATACCAAAAGGGTAGTTCGTAAAATTAAGACAGTGTCTATTCGTTCTGTGCCATCCCTTTCATTATTCCAATTTAATAATCAATTAACATGAAACTCTTGGAATTAATTACAGTTCGCCGGGAACTCGAGATCGAAACTTGTTATTATTAATCTATGGGCTTGTTTATAAACATCTGAAGTAGAGTTACGTTTTCATGTTTATACGAGGGCTTGGGTGAGTTCTTAAAGTTTGTTAATAAGCGAAGAAATGTTATTGATAACCGCAAGCTTAAGAGGGCGCCCTCCAGCTATTTTGGTACTAATCGAGGTCGGTTATATGAACGTAACTTTTAAGCTATTGCATAGCTTTTATCGCGGGCCTGGAGCGCGGCGACCGAATCATGAAATTCCGTAACGAAAAAAACCTTACACCCCTCAATCCGCCTACCCTGTAGCTCGCGTTTAACACATTCTCACTGCATGCGCATCATGAAAAGTCTGCCCATCTCTCTCTCGTGCGGTCTAGCTTATGAGTGTGAAGGGTATAGTTAAGGTTTTGCTTTTGTTAATGTTTAATATAACGTGGTCTTGTTTTATTATTGTTTTAATATTAAATTATCATTGTCTAATTATATTTGCTTAAGTTGATAAAAAATGCTATGCAATAGCTTTACCGCGGCAGTTCCCGAGTGCCACACGTTTGTTTTTTAATGGAGTTCGATTAGAGAGTGGGCCACGAGCCACCTCATGTTTAGCGATTACTAAATCCTATAGACATCAGAACGTGTATTTACCGAACCTTAACCACTTAATACTGCTACGTCGGTAAGATTAACGCCATATGTCATCAAATAGCAGAAAAGAAAATCAAAAGAACTAGTAATATCGAGAACGCTCGAGAAGTGTAAAGCCATCTATTGTCAAATAGCGGAAACACATATCGAAACGATTCGTCCTATCAGAAATCTTCTCACTTGTTGTGTCAACTATAAAAGCGTTGCAGAGATGAAGGCTGTTAGTAAAAGGTTCTACTCGAAGCGAAGCAGCGAACGGATCACCTGAAGCGAAGCGGAAGAAGTGACTTGAGAATTGTAAAATGTTACTTATGTGTTCTAAGTGTTAAATAGAGTTTTAATTTGTATTTCGATGAAAGTTCTATTTATCCTGAGCCACAGCCGCGCGTAACAATATTAAAGAAAACATTGTCTTGTGACAAAAAAAGAGTCAGTCAGTTAATCATTGTATACTAAGTGCTTGTGCTTGGCATCTTTACAGCCCACTGAGTTTCTCGCCGGATCTTCTCAGTGGGTCGCGTTTCCGATCCGGTGGTAAATTCTGCGAAGCACGGCTCTTGCTAGGGTTCGTGTTAGCAACGTCATCAGGTTTGAGCCCCGTGAGCTCACCTACAAAAGTTAGGGTTACGCTGAAATAGCCTCTCAAGGCTCTCAGCTTAGGTAGGAAAAAAAAAAAAGGCATCCTCTTAATAACGTATTCCCACTTGCAGTATCACGAAAAAGGTTGTCTTTGTCGTATAAGACCGTAAGCTAATAAAAACATCCCCAGACATACATTCGCTTCGATAAATTATGAAAATATTACGCGTTTAACAAGAAACCAGCATTTGCTTGTACGAAAAGCCTTTTAGTGGCAATCTCCAACACTTCTGTTCTATGTGCGCACGCAGTGTTAATAGCACGCACTGTCTCAGATTTAACTACCCCACATAAATCGTACCGAACTTTAGGTTCGTTTACATTGACATCCATTTAACTGTTTAGTAGTAAGTTACCATACAGAGCCTATTTGAGCCGAATTTTTGCGTCGTAGATAAGAGGAGATGATGTTTCCGTTCTTTTGTCACCCTCGAACTTGAATTGTATCTTGTGTAAAATCTACGTGCTACGTGGTACGCGCAAATTAAATACACCTAGACAGTGTCTAGAAATTGTACATCTTGAAAACAATTATTTGAAGTCGTCGTGGCCTAAAGGATAAGACGTCCGGTGCATTGATATCTAGCGGTGCACCGATGTTCGAATCCCGCAGACGGGTATCAATTTTTCTAATGAAATACGTACTTAACAAATGTTCACGATTGACTTCCACGGTGAAGGAATAACAGCGTGTAATAAAAATCAAAGCCGCAAAATTATTATTTTGCGTAATTACTGGTGGTAGGACCTCTTGTGAGTACGGACGGGTAGGTACCACCGCCTTGCCTATTTCTGTCGTGAAGCAGTAATGCGTTTCGGTTTGAAGGGTGGGGCAGCCGTTGTACTGTAGAAGTGAGATCTTCGAATTCATGTCTCAAGGTGAGTGGCGGCATTTACGTTGTAGATGTCTATGGGCTCCGGTAACCACTCAACACCAGGTGGGCCGTGAGCTCGTCCACCGATCTAAGCAATAAAAAATAAATAAATAAATTAGCCATATCACACTAAATAAGCTGTAAGAAATATAATTATTATAGATTGCTGATGTTTTTTTTTTTTTACTTGAAATTTTTTTCAAGTTTCAGGACATTATGTTGCAGTAACAGTGAGCAGAGAAATTAATACCGGAGTCGAATGATTCGTTCAATAATTTCCGAAAACGAATGTGAGGTAACAACTGTCGGCCGTCTGGTGTAGTGGTAAGTGACATGGTCACTACACAAGGGGGTCGCGGGTTCGAATCCCGCCAAAGGAAAATATTTGTATGATAAATATAAATGTATTTTCCATGGTTATGGATGTATATTAAATATATGTATGTGTATAATAAAAATCTTACATTTATTTCCGTTATCTGGTACCCGTAACACAAGTTCTTTGCGAACTTACCACGGGACCAGTTAACGTGGCGTGATTGTTAGTAAATATATAAAAATATATTTATATATATATATAAATATATATACCTGTGCTGCGATCGTCAACTTACGTCAACTAGAACGAGGAAGTCCGAAATGTAAACGAGGCATAACAGTACAGCTCGGTCGCCGACATGAATTTGTGTAATTGCCACGACGAAAGCCAAACATTAATGATTTCGTACACACCTTGAACTGCGACTTTTTGGCGTTAGGTCGTAGAGTTGAGTAAGCTTCATTGCACAGAAGTAATATTACATTACTAAAAGCTATACGTTCAAAGCTTTTTTTCCTGGAAACGAAAATAAATGGTAGAACTAATGATTTCTAAGCCCTAAGAATTGATAAACTGACCTTTAAAACATAACGGAAAATTTAGTAATCAGGCGAAAACACTTCATGCTCTGGACTAATGTCTGCAACGAGCCTCCTATATTTTATTTTTATTGCGTAACTGAGTGAACGAACTCACAGCTAACCTAATGTTAAATGATTATCGAAGAACACTGGCATGTCAATGTGAACGCTTTTACCGCGTTCAAAGCGTTACGCATGATTGCTTCGGCACAGAAACAGGTAATGGTGAAACCTACCTGCATGGGTTTACAACACCTACCACCAGCAAACGCACGTTTGTGACCGCAGTATGCTGATATAATAATCAGAGAATCTTCTTCGACCTTTAACGAAGACCACGGTATAAGACTTGGTGGGACAATTTTAGGAGAATACCACAAAACCGCTCTGCCAAAATTCTGTTGCTTCAATTTTAGTATGCCTAAAAATATATGTATATATAAAATATAATAATATATAAGTAACTCCTTTATGTTGACACGGATACAAACAAATGAATTTCACGGTGCAATAGTCCGGCTGTACTTGTCATTGGCGTAGTTTTTCGCATATTTATCTGATAGCTACCGTAGGCCGGACCGATTGAATGAAATTTCCAGTAGGGTTGCTGCTACACAAGAAAAAAATATATTCTTTTTCTATTGGAAAATACGAGACAACAAAATTTTTTTTAGAAAATTAGAGATGTTTCTCTGTGTTAGATTTCAAAATAATTGTGGTAGCATGGTATTTAGATAAATTATTTTTAAGCAATCAAGGTATATCTTGATTGTGAGTGATTACTCCCTTAGACGAACTTCAATAGCAAAGCTGCTGAACCCTACCCTCAGATATAAACACAACACGTCCCTAAGATTGCTCGATCAGTCTGGAAAGGAGAGCGCCATTACAGTCTTCATTATGTGTCGTTTATTAACTATTACCATTTGATTCCGCCAATAAAATTTTTCAATATTCTTCTATTACAAAAGTTTTTAGGAATTACGTGGAAACCCAGTTACATTTCACAGCATTAATTATTTGTCACTAAATGTCAATAAAAAAGCCAAAGTCTGGTGTTTGATGACATCTAGAAAAAAAAATAACAGATAAACTTTTTATAGTATGGGTAACTAAAACATTACCACCTGTAACATTACCCAGTGTCTTTTCATGGCGTCTCATGTCTATTTTTTTTCTTGGATGGGTGGACGAGCTCACGGCCCACCTGGTGTTAAGTGGTTACTGCAGCCCATAGACATCTACAACGTAAATGCGCAACCCACCTTGAGACATGAGTTGTAAGATCTCACTTTTAACAGTATAACGGCTGCCCCACCCTTCAAACCGAAACGCATTACTGCTTCACGGCAGAAATAGGCAGGGTGGTGGTACCTACCCGTGCGGACTCACAAGACGTCCTACCACCAGAATAACGTTATTATTCATGCGCTGCTTAGTTCCCAGACGACAGGCAAGATTAAACAAACAAATTAATAGCATTGCGCCTTTAATACACCAAAAATAAATTTTGGTAACCCTAAATTTTACATTGTTGTTACGGGACAGCCCTGTTCCCTTCATCCATTTATAGAATTAAGGGTACCTCGTTGTCGAGAGTCGACATGAGAGTTCTGTTCCATCGAGTGTTTTCGTTCAATATTTACATTTGATACGTTTGTTTTGTAAGATTACGCCTTCGGAGGGAAATCGGCTTTTACATTTGCGGGTCTGCTAACGGCCGCCTGTTTACAAACTTCTGTTCGAATTTATTGAATTCAACCGTAAATTATTGGTATCGATTGTGATTATAATGATGCATTAAGTCTTCTTCTTCCCACGCTTTTTTACAATAAAATAATTTGTCTTACACTATTTTTAATTCAAATTTATTAAAATTTATTTTCTTTTTTTTTAATTGGATTTTCTATAAAAGCGTATTTTGTTAGTTTTTTAACCTATATTAATTTTTTTTACAGAAATCTCCAAACGCTTGTAGGAGGTTACACGTGATGCTAAGGCTGGTTGGAACTTTGCACAGAATGAGTCTGGCTGTCCAACGAGGCTACGTAGCCAGTATTTTGGGAACTGTGCCTCCTTCAAGCGCATTGGAAGATCTGTTCTACTATATGAGTTGATTTATGTTAAATTATATTGATTTGACTTTTTGTTAATAATAAAAAAAATATTTAGACAATTATTATTTATTTTTAATTTTTTAAGTTGAATTTAAATTTTCTCATATTTTTTTTCTACATTTTTTTTTCTTCCAAACTTCGAGTTAATCCGACGTTTTGAAGCGGGTCAAAATCATGTTCAAAGATTCCGTTACAAACATACATACGTCTGAAGCTAATAAAAGCGTATTAAAAAAAAAGAGGTATTGTTACCCGTTAAAGCGACAACATTCAAAATTACGCCAGAAAAATCGCAAAATATACCTATTGGTTTAATGCGAATGAAATTAAAATAGTATGAAACTAATATTGTTTTGATCGCCTTATTATAATTACTAGTGGTCCCGTAGTAGTCGAAATTCGACTATAATTAATTGGAATTGTAAGTTTGTACACTATTATGATTGTATTTTATACTTCTATAATCAGAAATTTCGCCAAGGCTACACTATAAAAAATATTTACAAAGACGAACAATATTTAATCTATTCTCAATTTGACAACAGACGTCAAGAACAAAAGTTTGACAATAAATAGTATGCATGCGTGTGTGCGTCAAATACATGGTATGTAGTGTGTGTAATGTTTTCTTTATTGATTTAATGTATCTTTTATGCATTATTTTAAAAAAATATTAGCATTGTGCACTTCTTCTCTATATTCTCTATAAGTGTGGAAAATTTCATACTCCTCCATCCGCGCAATTTTCGTAAAAAGGGATACAAAGTTTTTGCTTCACGTATTAATATATAGATTGCCACCACCGAGGTCTTACCACGAGCTAGGATTAATAATAGGATTAAAACCGATGAGCTCCCGTGTTTCAAGGACTACAACTACATTCAATTCGCGACTATCATTATGTCCCGGTAAGCATTTAATACCAAACATCACGTGACGTCACTTCAACAATTGCTCTTCTTTCATTTCATGTATTTTTCTAAGGTCAGAGTGAGACGCAGCTTAGACTAATAAGGTAGTAATAAAATAATTGAAAATGTAGGTATAAATACTAATTACTGGTGATAGGACGTCTTGTGAGTTCACACGGGTAGGTATCACCACCCTGCCTATTTCTGCCGTGAAGCAGTAATGCGTTTCGGTTTGAACGGTGGAGTAGCCGTTGTAACTATACTTTTTTTATTTTTTTATTGCCCTTGTAGGCAGACGAGCATACGGCCCACCTGATGGTGAGTGGTTACCGTCGCCCATGGACTTCAGCAATGCCAGGGGCAGACCCAAGCCGCTGCCTACCGCTTAATACTCTCCACAAGCCTCGTTTGAAGAAGGACATGTCATAGCGCTCGGGAAACACCGTGGAGGGGAGCTCATTGCATAGCCAGATGGTACGTGGCAAAAAAGACCTCTGGAAACGCACTGTGGATGACCGCAGTGACTCCAGGTAGTATGGATGAAAAACTTGAGACCTTAGAACTTATAACTCAAGGTGAGTGGCGCATTTACGTTGTAGATATTTTTGGGCTCCAGTAACCACTTAACACCAGGTGAGCTGTGAGCTCGTCCACCCATTCTAAGCAATAAGAAAAATAAAAAATTAAGTTTGCTTTTTTATAGCATGGCACATGTAGAATGTAGAAATAAACGACCTTAAATTACATGTTTCTTTGCATTAAATTATATAAGAAAGCAGTTAAAATAAAAAAAAACTTCAGAACAAGCCTAAATCTGCTCCAACAAATTCTGAACCCTATCGTCTCGAAAATAAAACGTAAATTACTCATTACGATTTGCCGTAGTAAATTAGTTAGGCACGATGTATCTCGAAAATACATCATAATTTCGCAGCGAAGCCTCCCCGAACTTTATCTGAACGCAAACAAACATCCGTTTATGTAAATTAAACCAATTTTCTGAACTAGTGACGTGACGAACACGAGCGCCGAATCCAATTTTGAAGATATTGCCGTAGTCAATTTGAAGAGGTGGTAGGTACTTCCCGAATTATGCACAGAGAGAAGTTCTTCGTCAACGAAATTTTGTTTTGAACGTTTCCCGCTGAAATGAGTTTTGTTGTGAGTTTCCCTTTTCGGATATTCTTTCGTGTTTTGAATATTGGCTGATCGATGACTCGGCCGTAGGATAGCGTCGGCTCTGGATTTCGATTCAAAGCTTATAACTTACAATCTTATCTGTAAATTTAGTGAGTGTTTTTAAATTTTGAGCTGATTTGAAGAGACCTTTGTTTTAAACATAGATCGATTAGTTGAGTTTTGAACGTGAGCTTGTTATTGTTACTATTGTTGTTAAGACAATTCTATTTGTTACAATGCTTTAACTATTACGATCGTTACAACACAATAGTTGCGTAGTTGTAAGTTCATTAAATTTAATTACGAACAAGGTGCTATTCGCCAGAATACTACACACACTTGTACAATAACTATTACTAGAGATCCCGCAGTAGTCGAAATTCGACTATAATTAATTGGAATTGTAAGTTTGTACACTATAACGATTGTATTTTATACTTCTATAATCACAAATTTCACCAAGGCTTAGTTAATATAAAAAAATATTAACTAAGACAAACAATATTTAATCTTAATGTGACAACAGACGTCAAGAACAAAAGTTTGACAATAAATAGTATGCATGCGTGTGTGCGTCAAATACATGGTATGTAGTGTGTGTAATGTTTTCTTTATTGATTTAATGTATCTTTTATGCACTACTTTAAAAAAATATTAGCATTGTGCACTTCTTCTCTATATTCTCTATAAGTGTGGAAAATTTCATATTCTTCCGTCCGCGCAATTTTCGTAAAAAGGGATACAAAGTTTTTGCTTCACGTATTAATATATAGATAAATTCAATAGATAATTCTAGAATAATTCACTATGAGTGTTTTCTTTCGTGGAGCTCATAATTTGCCAACCTTAAAATCTATAGTAAAATGAGAATATCTACATGTCTGAACTAGAACGGAGTAAGTAATTTAAGTGCCTTTTTTGAGAAAGAAGTATCATTAAAATAGCACATTAGTAAAATGATAGCTAAGCTTTTTTTTATCCTAACTAAACTGATGGTCATGAGAGACCTTTCAGCGTAATCTTATTAAGTAAGTGAGCTCACGGGGCTTAAACCTGAAGTTGTTGCTAACACTAACCCTAGCAAGAGCAGTGCTTCGTAAAATCTACCCCCAGGTCAAAAACGCGACCCACTGAGAAGATCCGGCGAGAAACTCAGTGGGCTGTGTCTGTGGGTTAATTTACTCGCCGAGCCCTTCGTCGCAAGCGACGGTTTCGACGAGAACGATGACCGGTGCTTGAGGTACCTAAAAGCACCATCTAAAGTATTCTAAAGTATCGGGAGGATCTGAAATGACGTGTGTAGCTAAGCATTATGTAGCTGTAACTAGCTATATGCTGGTAAATTTAATGTATATAGTGTTAGGTATTTATAAGTACACAGTACAAGTTCCGAAGATATCACATAAATATCACATAAATTATAATAAAGTCTGCTGTCGTGTAGGCTTAGTTGCTACGCATATCCGATGATGTTGATTGTATTCTATTAAATCTCGATAAATATGTTTAAAACTAATCTAATTACTTCTGGAAATAGATAATATCTCAGATATAATTAACTGAATTTATTTTAACTTAATAATAATTTTAAATAATTATTCAATTGACTCGGTTGACTTCACTCGTCTAGTGACGTCGATCGCACCACCATTCCGTTGTGGTGGGGCGATCAGACAATATATATTCGAGCACACCGAGGTAGCATTCATTCTCGACAGAGAGTTGAAAGTGTAAGCACGATCACTGTAAAATTACTCTTTAAGTGAAAAGTGGAAATAAATACAAGCTGTTAGTATAAAGTGACGCATTATTGAATTCCTGCTGACCTAAGCCCTTTAATAGCGTCATTCAACACGACGTACACCCAAACTATACGCCATGAAACTTGCAAAGGGAACCACATTTGGCCCAGAAATCTAATAAGATGTTGTCAATACCGTCCAAGTAGATCTAACTCGATAAAATGTCCTCAAATATCAAAGGACTCTCGGGAACCTATTTTCCTTATAAACAAGCTTGGGCCCGTAATCCTGTGGAGGGTTTCTTAGGCAATTTCGTCAAAAAGCACTTGATACATCAGTTAAATTAATGAAGTATACTGCATTTTAGGCTATGCCTTAGGTTGTGACGATCGAATATCAGTTTTTTTTATCAAAATAGATTTACATAGTGGGTTTTCTGAGACCATAATTGGTCAGATTCGTGTTTATATGTCAGTTAACATTTAATTATTAGTTTTCCAATATATAGCAATAATTTTTAAATTTGAATGTCACTATTTGCATACCCTTTTTTTATTGCCCTTGTAGGCAGACGATCATACCTGATGTTGAGTGGTTACCGTCGCCCATGGACTTCAGCAATGCCAGGGACAGAGCCAAGCCGCTGCCTTACCTAAAACTAGAATTGAGCATTGATCAATACTCGACCAAGAGTGCGTGACCCTACAAAACTTATCGGGAAAGACATTTACATCGTCAATAATGTTGATGTCGCATTAATTCAAAATGACCCAGGCACCCACAGTCTGAAATAAATGGTTTTTCTTCATTATCTTTTTCGTATTAAGTATGTTCTAGAAATAAATAAGAACATAGCATTTCTTGAGCTGTTTCAAATATTTTATTCTTTAATAAAACTAATTAATTACGGTACAATGAAATCAACCTCGTTTCAATTCATCAAGCTTAGTTTTATTTAGTACAAAGCATAGCTGGCGCCGCTTTCAAAGCTAACCTCTTATTTAAGATATTTGAACTTTGGCAATCTCAAAAGCTTCGAGACTAATGAACTTTTTTCACAAGCAACAAAGCAAGGGACCGAACAAAAGTTAGTGCATTAATTACAACAATAGGCTTTCGAAGCCAAGAGAAATAGCCGAGCAAGTTTTCTGAAAGTCGCGAATTAAGTCCCTCCCCAGCGGTTAGCCAAGGTTAAGGCTTCTAAAGAAATACGTTTCGATTCAATTGGTATTATGATTTATTTACGACTTTGTATATATTTTAATGCCTAATAGAACTTTTCAGATCGCAGCCGTTTATGTAAATAAATAGTTTTTTTATTGCTTCGATTGGTGGACGAGCTCACAGCCCACCTAGTGTTAAGTGGTTACTGGAGCCCATAGACATCTACAACGTGAATGCGCCACCCACCTTGAGATATAAGTTCTAAGGTCTCAGTATAGCTACGCATTGTATGCATACGCATTGTATGTAGTTACAATAAATTACTATTTAAGTTTACTTGAAGATGAAATGTACTTCATATGTGAAAATCGGGTGCCTTATCCAATGAGCTATGAAAGCTTCAATTGACTATATTAATAGAAATTGGGAAAGTAATTTAGTTCGAAATATATTTAATCATTAAGCGATGTGGTAACGTGGTGCGGAGCAGGATCATTCGCTTACTGAATTACACAAACAAGTATTTCAAGAGAACTGAAAAGACTGTATCGATATCCAGTAGCAAAACTCAATCTGCAGTCCATAACTTCCTAAGAGACATATATGGTACTATCGCCATGTGGTTTTTTGGTTCATTTCAAAACCGCAGAGTCATATTTATTTATTTCATTGGTTTTCACTAACATAGCGATCACCAATTCAAAACATCAGTAAATTGATATTACTTGGGTACTTGAAAAACGCTACATATTATTACATTAGTAGTACAATTACAACAGAAATAATTAACAACTAATCAAATATAATTGGAAAATAATATGTTTCGGTTAGAAAGGCGATACAGCCGTTGTACTATAAAACTGAGATTTAGAACTCATGTTTCAAGGTGGGTAGAGCCGCATTTACGATGCTAATATCTATGGATTCCAGTAGTGAAAATCCAGCGATCATCACACACATGCACGTCAATATTGACACCCACTCACTCACCCACTGAGGCTTTGTTATATAAAGCGATCCCATTTTTAAACTGGACTACTTAATCTCTCTGTTGCAAAAATAAACTTACTCATGTGATGTGAACTCACAAATACATAAGCCCCGCCACGAGTCATTTTGCAGAATATTCTAGATGAATCGTGAATGATCGTGAATACATTTTAAGTACATATTTACTTAAAAATTATAAATTTCTGCGGGGTTTAAACCTATTTATGGTAGTGCCGTGCGCTTAAGCTACCGTGACCTAAAAATATTTAAATTTATTGGGATTGTAGCTGAGAATTTTCATAAATTACCGAATCTCCTTTAGATTTTCCGTAGTCGGGTAAAAAGAAATACAAAATGTTCAATTGTAATTTTCTTGAAGCATTTCAAACCCATATCCAGTATTTTATGTCGAATGTTAATCCGGACATAAATCAGAAAATATATTTACACAGTGTTTGGCAATTTACAAATAAATTTTAGGATTTATCTGTTTAGTACTGTTTCGCTAGGGCTTAAGAAATGTCAAAACTCTATTGATAATCGTTGAACAACGATACAATAAGCATTTTGTAGAGATGTTAAGGTGCTAAGAATTAACTTAATATATTTAATTGACTTCGTATAAAAATCGACTAATGAATTGACAAAAATATTGAGATAGAGAAGAAAATAATTAAAAATATGAACCAAATAGAATTTTGAAAAATATCCTCTTTTCTAACAAAATTAAATATTAGAACACAAATTTTCCGCAAAGTATTTTTACAAATAAAAATTACACACTAGCATTTTGATATTTGTAGAACTATTTTTTCAATTATTGACTTAATTAAAATTATTAAAATAGCAAGGTTCACAATTAATACCACCTCAGACATACTATGAAATTATCAAGTTTGTGTGTTGAACATAGACGCCAAACAAATACAAAAAAAAAATTGCGAATAACTTATCAGTTAAACTTAAAACTGTAAATCCACAAATAATATCCGCACATAGCGAGCAGGTAACCAGAGATATAATCCTTGCTTTCATTGATCGTTGCCCTGTGAAATATTCAAGGGGATTATTCAGTCGCCCTTAAAGCTTTCCATTCCTTGCCGGTTCGACTTACGGAAAGCTCAATACAATGAGTACGACTTTCAGCTCGATAAGCTGTTTATTTAAATATTTAGTATTTATCGTAATTAACAGTAATATTGCATTTAAACAAGCTCGTGTAAACCATTTTGTTTGGAAAAATGGCTGGCTTACAAGTCAGCTTATTTTGTATTTATTTAACATGAAGCCTTTATCAGCAATTATGCACGTTTATAAATACAAATTTGAATTTTTTGATCCAATGTTATTTCTTTCCAAATATGTATGTCTAAAGGATTTCAGTCCCGGTGTAAATAAGTGGGTAGTAGCATTCTAGCTGAGGATGTTAAAGAAATTCAAAAACTTAATTGTCTATTAAAAATCATAGTTTTGTATGTTAAAAACACGACATCTTATTATTCTTTAAAATTAAATAATAAAGAATAGAAAAATCTCTACATACAAACATATGGTCCACCTGGTATTGTGTTTGTCATCGTTCGTGAACACTGATAATACCATAGGTTCTTTATCGAGCGCTCAAAAGACGCCGTGAACTCGTTCTGGAACTGGATGGTTTGTGGCAAAAATTATTCTTGGAAACGCATTAAAGGTAGTAAGAGGGTAGTAATTTTGAACCTACTGTCTGTCGTGTCCTTCGAGACGCACCTACTAACTTAATAACAGTCATGTTTTAGGGTATACCCAAGTCCGTAAATTGAGGATTTTCACTGAATAATAAACTACAAAATACCCTTTAGACCCGAAGCTGAGAGATAAATAAATTTACAAGCTGCGTCACTATGAAGACCCTTTTTGTTTGTTCCACCTATTACTTTTAGAAGTCCCATATTCTTTATGAGTGAATCTTTTTTTTAATAAATAATATTATGTATTGAATAATCGCGATTAAAGAATTTGGGAAATATTGAACTATACTTGTGTTGCGAATATAATATGCAATCGTTTATTAATTTCTAAGACTGACTCTATAGCTAGTAGCTCTGACTCTTTAGCTGAAAGTATTGGGTTCAATTCTCACATCGGGTAAGCATTCGTGTTTTTCGTATTTTTGCTATTTTTCTGGGTGTTTAGTTTCTATATTATATGTGTTTATTTAAAGCCTACGTTTTACGACTGATATACATACCTACGTATGTATGTCAGTCTGGTTTCCACAGTACAGAGAATTCTAATTTGGGGCCAGGTAACCGTGTATGACTTGTCCCCAGTTATTTGTTATTATTCTTCTTGAAAACAAAATTCGAGTCTCGAAGTAGTTGTAAGAAATTTTGCGAATAAATGAATATAGTTTCTCCTTCATCTTAAGGCTTAACTAGCTTTACTAGAAGTTGGCCGTCGATAATGTATATTTTTTAGTCCCTATCTGTCACCAAGCAAAGCAGCTGCTCTACACCAATGACCATCCTCCGTTTAGCCGTGTCTCGAAATCAATGGTGGAATTTACATTGTTAATAGATTCCAAGCCTGATATTCCGCAACAACATTCTGCATCTATGGTCAGATTTTGAATAAATTGTCCTTTGCCAACCAAAACCTCAGCTGTATGAACCTCTTATCAATGATAATTCAGTGGGTAAGATGTTATGTGAGGACAAAATTGAGGCTTTGTGTGCCCCCAAGCTAACTTGAATAATTCCGTTTCGTATTTTCAGTGACAGGATTAACGATAACGAAACTTCATTAATTTCCTCCTCCCTGAGTCGCATTCCTCATTTCTGACGGTCGTGACTATTTCCTCCCATTAACTTTCTCTGGATGATGTTCCGCCATCTTCCTCTGTTCTCGGCGGTGTATATGGCGTCGTAGACTGTAGTATCCAGAGTGGTGCGGATTAATTATTATCATTAATTAAAACCATCTCAAAAGTCGTCGTTTTGTAGTCGTCGTGGCCTAAAGGATAAGACGTCCGTTGCATTCGTGTGTAGCGATGCATCAGTGTTCGAATCCCGCAGGTTGGTACCAATTTTTGTAATTAAATACGTACTCAACAAATGTTTACGATTGATTTCCACGGTGAAGGAATAACATCGTGTAATAAAAATCAAACCCGCAAAATTATAATTTGCGTAATCACTGGTGGTAGGCCCTATTGGAAGCCCGCACGGGTAGGTACCACCACTCCGCCTATTTCCGCCGTGAAGCAGTAATGCGTTTCGGTTCGAAGGGTGGGGTAACCGTTGTAACTATACTGAGACCTTAGAACTTATATCTCGAGGTGGGTGGCGCGTTTAAGTTGTAGATGTCTATGGGCTCCATTAACCACTTAACACCAGGTGGGCTGTGAGCTCGTCCACCCATCTAACCAATAAAAAAAAAATGATATAAGATCGTCACTATGTCTAATCGCTCTTGTCTTGGTTCTGTCTAGGGCGGTGACTGGGCGTTTGGTAACAACGCAGCCGAGTCACTATTCCATCAACCGTTTAACACATTCGCGTTAAATCCATGCCTAGTCCTTAGACATACGATAAATATGACGTCAGTGCACTTATTGGTGTACAGGTATATGCCGGCCGGCAATCGGAATATGAATATCCTGGTGTCTGGTATGAATATCTTAAAAAAATGCTGCTGTCCATTCTCCAACGACCCACTGAGTCCTCTTTTACAAGATCCACGGAAAGGACAAGTTGATGTAATTCTAAACTGTCCTAACCCTTCAATCCAGTGTTTGCTTAATTAATACAACGAAGCAAACATCTATTTCAATATTAAGATGTTCTAATTGTGAATTCAATTTATTCTCGAGAGAAACAGCAACATTCAGGCGTGTGTGGCCTCCAGAGACCGCTTAACAACAAACAGATTGTCAGTTCATCTGCCCAGCTTCGTTATTAATAATTTTAATCTTCTATCTATATATAGGTATATAAAAATTAATTGCTGTTCGTTAGTATCGCTAAAACTCGAGAACGGCTGGACCGATTTGGCTAATTTTGGTCTTGAATTATTTGTGGAAGTCCAGAGAAGGTTTAAAAGATAAATAAATATGAAAATGCTCGGAATTGAATAAAAATAACAATTTTGTTTTTACTTTAATGTGTCCCCCGTCTGACGGTTCCTTTTGTTTGTTTTAAGTTTATTTTATATAATAATTTAGGTCTTTTATTTATCGACTGAGGCACTACGAAGTCTGCCGGGTTAGCTAGTTATTAATATTAATATTATCCTGCAATATTTGTAAAGCCTGCTGTCGGAGTGTATACAAACGCGAGATTCAAATTCTATTTTAAATCATCAAACGGAACGTTCTTGTTTGAATTCTAAAGTAAATGTACAGAGTGTTGCAGACAAATCTAGGTTTAAGATGGCTAGACGGTTTGCACAGCTGTGCCTGAAGCTTTGTGACCACGTTTCATCTAAGTTGGACTTTCCTTTAGTTTTCAAGCTATGTTTTGTGTGTTTTAGAGGTAGTGTTTATTGTCAACTGAATAAATAAAAATAATAATAAAAAACGTAACCTAATCTATGGTTGTCGTCGAAAACTGATAAGTAAGCTATTTATGGTTACCGAAAATCTAAGTCATTTTATAACAGCTATAATTAATTGAAATTATAAGTTTGTGGACTATTATGATTCTATAATCACAGATTTAGCTAAGACTACCTACGCATTAGACAAATATTGAATTTATTCTCAACTTAACCACAGACTTTAACAATAAACAAAATCGTATATAGGCGTGTGTGTGTCAAATACATGTTAGTGTGTGTAATGTTTTCTTTATTGGTTTACTGTATTTCTTACGCATTATTTAAAAAAAAATTACCATTGTGCACTGCTTCTCTATATTCTCTATAAGTGTGGAAAATTTCATACTCCTCCGTCCGCGCAATTTTCGTAAAAAGGGGTACAAAGTTTTTGCTTCACGTATTAATATATAGATAAACCTAATTCCAAAATGATACATAGTTTTGTACGTACAGGTCACATTGAATTCACTTTGCGGATAATCCAATCTGAAGCTGAATATTTTTTGAACGAGAGCCAACAAGGTTTATGTCCTGGTCATGCGAGATTCGAAATATATTCACGTTTTCGTGCTGAGCTTTGCAAAACGCTTCAGTTAAAAAATTGTAATAGTTTTATGAAAATTGTTTAATTGTATCTAAAAAATATTAGATCGGATACGTTTTTGAATCTTATTGACGAATGGCGGTAGAAACAAATAAAATAATCAAAATTATACTTAGGTTCTTTTTTTGTATTAAATTTTGAAACTCTCTTGTTGAACTCCAAGCATTGTTTTGATAATGATTTATTTTTGTGCTTCCCGAATCCTTAAGGGGTTTGGATTCGTAGCCCTCCAAGCACTTTATTTATTTTAGAGTTGTTTATTTTTGAATATGCTATCAAAAGCTGGGAGAAGGGCAGGAGAGTGATGAATGATTTCGATGGGCCTTGAAGTTGCGATGGATAACAAAAAGTTCAACATCCAATATTATTATAATTGTTAGTATTATGTCACTCAACAGTAAGCACCCACGCGTTTTTATGTTATGAACCGCAAAACATTCCTTTTCAACCTGTCTCGAAGTCTACACAAAGAAAACTATAAATAAACTATAAAAGTAGTGTCTATTACGTAACGCTTAATGTCCATTTAATCTTTCCTAGATTTATTCTACAGACGTAAAAAGGATATATTTATGACAGCTCATTCTTCGGTCTAAATCCAGATTTATCGACTTTCCGCTCTAACAATTTATCTGCGCTGTTGACGGCTTCAGACATACTCTAAGCTCCCGCCGAAGAATATTTCGGATTTTCTTTCATAGAAACGTTTAGTGCATGATATTCGATAGTATATATTTTTTGTAGATTATTTAACACCCTAAACGCGTTATTGTTTAATACAATAACGCGTTTAGGGTGTTGGTGGTGCTGCCCCGCTTTTGTAGCGCATCAGGGATGTTTGCAGACGCGCACATAGATTGTTTTTACGCTACCATGCGTAAGAGGTGTGCATCTCTGGTAAGCAGAGTGAGGGCCAGCTCCAACAGTATCCTGAGCATGATCGCAAGCAGGCTGGACTGTGTATACATGGGTCGCTGTGGTTCCATCTCCCATGGGATGTTACCACAGTAATTCATTGTGATGTAAATATAACTACTAACATAGGTCTAAGTCTTATTAACAATTTATATGAGTCGTGGTTACTTGCAATAAAAACATTATTATTATTATTATTATTATAGTGTATTAAACACTGCCACGCCTGGGAAGACGGCAGGACACACTCCGGCGAGGTGGGCAACAATCGGCCGGAGCGTTGGGGACTATTGGGAGAGAAACCGGCGAACTATACGGGCATTATCGAGCAAGACTGCCTTTTGCATTTGGGCCACCACCGACTTTTTGTTGAGACCAAGCCTCTCGAGATGTTTTGAGAGGCTTTTAGGGACCAAACCATTCACCGACATAACTACCGGGATTATTTCTGTAGATACCACCCTCCACATGTCGGTCACCTCGTGCGCCAGGTCCAAATATTTGGTCTTTTTATCTGCCTCTTATTATTATTATTATCTGCCTCTTATTATTATTATTATTAACAAATTTCCGGACCCCCTTTCGATATATTAAGTGAAAATTTTAGCTGCATATGAATAATACTTTGGAGTCGGAAATCACCGTTGCTTTGCGGTATAAAACAAATATATTAAGTAAGCTAATGTTAGTTTCTAACTTCTGAATTGTGTGTCTCTCTCGTCTTATCTCTCTGACGATGTAGGTAGCAACGCTATTGGATAAGAAAATGATGGAGTACGCTAAGATAACATACTAGCGAAAGTCCATATCAATTTACATTTTTTTTTTATTGCTTGGATGGGTGGACGAGCTCACAGCCCACCTGATGTTAAGTGGTTACTGGAGCCCATGGACATCTACAACGTAATTGCGCCACACACCTTGAGATATAAGTTCTAAGGTCTCAGTATAGTTACAACGGCTGCCCCACCCTTCAAACCGAAACGCATTACTGCTTCACGGCAGAAATAGGCGGGGCGGTGGTACCTACCCGCGCGGACTCACAAGAGATCCTACCACCAGTAAAAGTCCAGTAAAAAAATACTAGCGAAAGTCCATATCTATTTACATTATCTTATTTTCCTAAAAAACTCTCTTTTCATTTCAAGAATGTTCATTTATGTTTATGTATCCGTAAAAATTCAATAACGATATTCAATGATTCCTCCGAAACATCTTCAATCTGACAGATTCAATAAAATAATTCTTAGAATACATTAAACAAAATCCTTTGAAACGCGGCAATTTCATCAAAATAACTACACCATTCAGTCACTACCTGGCCTCGAAATGTTTCAAACGAAATTCGGCTTTATTAAAATCTGTTTCCTTTCGCTTTATGGACAGCAAATGGGCTGCGTGTAAAGGCCGTTTTCGCTTGAACTGGATCGAACACTGTAAGTCTACAATATCCCCCTATAAAGTTGGATTGCGTTTATGAGCAAAACAAATCGCAACTTTCATTACAAGACGGAGGCGCAAATTGATAGTCCCATAATTTATTGAAAGCAATCTCTTTTATACTCTGAAAGAACATAGTTTCTTGTTTAGTTTCTGGACAGTTTTTTTTTTATTGCTTAGATGGGTGGATGAGCTCATAGCCCACTTGGTATTAAGTGGTTACTGGAGCCATTTACAACCTGACCATTTTTACTGTAAGCCATTCTGATTTAAGGGCCAAACTTTCAATGCGAGGTTAGAAACTAATAGCTAGGTTAAAACAGACCCTTTCTAAATTGACCATCATGATATTTTTTTATGAATTTCATCCAAATGAATGTAAAGAAAATAATGTCGATGTTGTAATTTAATTTACTGAATGACCACAATTCCAAAAAAAAAAACAGAAGCACTGAGCTATGATGCGGGATAGAGAAAAAGGCTTTTTAAAAAGAAAAGACAGTGCTACCTTGTTGAGCTTATATACTGTATTACAGATATGGAGTATTTATCTTATACTATAATATTTCGTGGTATAGAATACAGTGAACAATGTTCATCATTGAACATTATTGTTATCTAATCCTAATTACCAAAATTAATCAGTGATAATATTATGAATGTTATCTAGTTACAAAGCGCTATTGTGTAATAGGCTGATTATCGCTACATAACTACTGCTTATATTGTTTCACGCATATACAAGTATGAACGCTTCAGAGTGTTCAAATTAGTGTAGATTTGCCTAACACATTAGAATACTGAAATCAAGTATGTATAGTTTTAAAGAACTTTTTTTTTTGTTTTATTTATTTATTTATTTATTTATACTTTATGCACAAAACAAAACTTGTACACAGGCGGACTTAATGCCATGGGCATTCTCTTCCAGTCGACCATAGGGTGGTGCAGAGATAATGCATGGTAGGTGCATTGACAAAAGAATAACAAACAACAACAACAAAACAAAAAAAAAACAAAAAGAACAAACTCAAAACAAAAATCTTCCTTAAAATAATATCTCAGTATTATAGAATACACATACTACAATTCAATATACCTATGTATAAAATAGTAAAATACATACATACACATAATTACACACAATAATATACACATGAAAATACACAATTTAGTATTATAGTTAAGAATGGCTAAAAGTAAATATATATATATATATATATATAATATAATAATAATATTATGGACTGTACAAAGAAGAATTTTATTGCCCTTTTTTATTGCTTAGATGGGTGGACGAGCTCACAACCCACCTGTACTGGAGCCCATAGATATCTACGCTATAAATGCGTCACCCATCAAAGATACAAAAAAAAAAAAATTGCTGGTCGTTAGTCTCGCTAAAACTCGAGAACGGCTAGACCGATTTGGCTAATTTTGGTCTTGAATTATTTGTGGAAGTCCAGAGAAGGTTTAAAATGTAGATAAATATGAAAATGCTCGGAATTAAATAAAAATAACAATTTTGTTTTCCCTTTGATGTGTCCCGTCCCGTCGGACGGACGGATTCCTTTTGTTTGTTTTAAGGTTATTTTACACTACGAAGTCTGCCGGGTCAGCTAGTTAAGAATAAATAACGATTTTCTCAATTAAGAACAAATTAATAAATAGTACCTATAAATTAATATCATTCTAAACCTTACATTTCCATGTACATTCATGATATATATTTTTCGATTAGTCGAGTCATAGATTTTACATTACTAGAGGTCCCGCAGTAGTCGAATTTCGACTATAATTAATTGTAATTGTAAGTTGGTATACTATTATAATTGTATTTTATAATTCTATATTCACAAATTTCGCCAAGACTACACTATAAAAAATATTAACAAAGACAAACAATATTTAATCTATTCTCAATTTGACAACAGACGTCAAAAACAAAAGTTTGACAATAAATAGTATGCATGCGTGTGTGCGTCAAATACATGGTATGTAGTGTGTATAATGTTTTCTTTATTGATTTAATGTATATTTTATGCATTATTTTAAAAAAATATTAGCACTGTGCACTGCTTCTCACTCTTATATTCTCTATAAGTGTGGAAAATTTCATACTCCTCCGTCCGCGCAATTTTCGTAAAAAGGGGTACAAAGTTTTTGCTTCACGTATTAATATATAGATAATTGAGCTTTTGATCTCATATCAAGTGTCTACGGCGTAGACTTCTTTCCGTAGACGATCTTGTTTGAACGCTAATCGTAATCGCGAGTAACCGCCTACGCCACTAAAAAATTGTATACGTACCGTGCGGAATGTATTTTTTTTTTTCTTAACCTTATTACGAAATATTATTTTCTGTTTTCTATGAGTGTCAGATAGAAAAGACGATGAAAATAATGGATTGTAGATCAGATGAAATAACTAATTAAAGTGCAATATTAACATCAATTTATTTAATTAACTTCAATTTATTATTTATGTTACTTAAACCACACATATTACATGATACATATGCTGTACTAAACTAACTGTACTTTAGGAAAAATATGCACTGAACATATAAATTGTAACCGGCTTAAAGTTACAAGAAATTACAAGAATCTTAGTTTTAAATTATTTTTTCTGAGATGAATGTGTAAGTTCGTCACTGCGTAGGTATAAGTTTTGACAAAAATGATTGCTGTTTGTTGTGATAGAGACCGTAAGTAACTGAGGGAGTTGGGCAATTTACGAATACCTATTTTAAGTAGACCTTCAGTTTTTTAAGAAAATAAACCAAAACATGTATCAACAATATGGTTGTCCTTGGAAAAGGCCATAGTGTAATTTCCAAGACCCGTATGCAGTGTAGCCTGTTACGAATGTAATAATTTTACGATTGGCATAAAAATATCGTATACCCATCCACGGAAGTCTACTGTAAATTGACCCTGTATATAGAAAAGGAATTGTAAATCGATTGCTTTTGTTATATTTAACGATCAAAACACAAAACTGAAAGAGCGAAACCATAATTAAAGGAAAACAGGACCTATGATCCGCTAGTCAGTTCTGTAGCGTTACGATTACTGTGGGTCCACATCCGCGAGGGTTTATCTGCAAGCCGTTCAGTATTAAATACAAAAACCTATATGCATAGGCGGCTTCGTAACGATTATGTGTTTCGGGGCTTTGAGCCTAACCCAAATCCATTTACATTAAATTTCTACTGCAAACCAGTTACGTTTCTCGAGTTTTAATTTTTAATGATCTGGCTAGTTGTTTTTTCTGTGGGTTTTTTTTATGGCTGGATCATTATCTTGGGAAGTAGTATTTAGAATAGAGCGTTGAACACGAACGATCACATCGCTTTCCTGTTGGAGTACCCAAGACAGAGTTCAAAAGGAGCAAGAAGGCGAGTAGTGGTTACGTTTTCATGCAAATCACCCCTATTGTGCAATATAGCACATTGTAGCAGACATCCGTCTATTATTCTGAATTGGATACAATCTTGGCCTCTTATAGCATGAAATACGTATTTACAGCACGAAAATGATAGTCTTTATACTAATAACTTTGAGGCTGACCTTCAAGTACAAAATAAAAACCTCAACTTTAGAGTTTGATAACTATTCTGTTCTTTTATTCATGCCGCTGTTGATAACAATAGTATTTAAGCAAACAATAATGATTGCTCTCACTCTGCGAAACATCGTGCCACATGGCGTCGCATCGCGAGAGCATCGGTATCGCAGGTCCAACTGATACCAGACCACGACCACTCTGTCAAGAGTGTACGAATAGGAAGAAGAATTATTCAAAGTAAATTAACAAAAGGACGGATTTAAATTTTCATAGTAGCTTCAAGGATAAGGTGCCTGGTGTACCCATTATCAAGCGACGCTGAAATATCGATACCAAATGACAGGATGCAATAGACAGGAATATTTTTTCTAATGGAATACGTATTGAAGTCGTTTTCATAATTGACTTAGACGATGTATAAGAACGTTGGACAATAACAATATAACTCGCAAAATAATATACATTTTGCGCAATTAAAATATAATTCAAGTTCAACAAGTATAACTCAAGTTTGAAGGTGGGTGACAGTACCCAAATTGTAATAATGTCTATGCCCTTCGGTAACCACCAGACACCAGATGGCCAGTACGCCCACTCATTATGCCATTAAAAAAAATAAAAATGAAATTGTTTTTATTTGTTCCAGATAACATTGAAATCTCCGAGCCAATCGTATCAGCGCTAAGACCTCACGAAATCCCAGAAATAGACCGGGCTTCCAAAACAAACTTCGACTCATTTCAAAAATATTTCGGAAACTTTTCATCGGCGCACGAACAAAAACCCGAAAGGACAACTGAAGTGTCTTTAGCCGATCATTTCATGAATGTAGAGCATAGTTACGATAATAACGAAACCCAGAGAATAACAATGGATGAAAATTTAGAAGTTCTTGATAAAGAAAATAGCACAGATAAGTTTGAAAATGCTACAGTTGTTAGGAACGTTCACGAAGATGTTGTAACGAAATTCCTTCGGCTTATAGAATCACAGCACTTACTAGGTGAGAATTGTACAGCTGGTACACATTTGAATCTGGGAGAAGGAGTGGTAGATAGATATGCTCAAGAAAGATTTAGAGTAGAAGCAGATGTTGCTGTCAATAGAGCTAATATGTTAACTAGACTATGGAAATATGCTGGATCATCGGTTATGTACAATGAATATCTCCTTCACGCTAGTGTCTTTTCGATGGTGGAGTTTGACGACGATATTTTTGCAGCTGGTAATTGTTACGACCAATACCAGTATAAGGATTACCAATTATTTTGCCCGTTTGCGTATCGTCTACCAGAGGGACCAATATTGGCCAAAGATTTAGCTGTCGAATACAAATATTTGAGTAATACATCAGAATGGTTTTACATAGCTAGGAAGAATGCTGAACGTGTTATAAGAAATCATAATCAGTTTCGCCGAGGTGAGTACAGTTGTCTTTACATAATTTTTTGAAACCCTTAATTTATGCTCTGTGCGGCCGTATTTACTCGTTTAATGTGTTGCCTATGATCGAGAACGGGTTTTTAAATTGTAGGTTATATCATTTTAACGTTGCTATTACAAGAAATAATTATCTAAAGGTGATCAAGCAATATCTTAAGGAATAATTCGATGCAATCATCATTATAAATAGCGATTTATCGTAGTTAAGTAGGCATTGACCTGGTTCTGCCCCTGGCATTGCTGGAATCTATAGTGACGGTAACCACACACCATCAGATAGGCCGTATGCTCGTCTGCCTACACGGGAAATAAAAAAAGGTTGCACTGAAATATAATTTAAATTAGTTTCCATCAAAAAATCTAGGTGAGGTTAATTGCTAAAGTATTTAAGTTAGTAAGCTAAGTAAATGAGTAAATGGCTTATTATATTTTACGAGAGACTCGGAAGTAATTTTATAATTTGGCTATTTTTATTTAAACTTATAACAATAATAAAATTTGCGATTTAAGAAACTTTTACTGCCTAACTAGAAACAAAAGAACTGATACACACAGTTTTAGGTGTATACGGTGATTATTTAACTAGGTTTAATGACCTGGTTTCCTTTGTAGACTGAAGTAGTGTTAGAATAAAAGTTCACACATATCAATACCAATTTCATAAGGAAGGACAATTAGAGAAACACTCTATTCACAAACCTCAACATTTCGGTGCCATCTCAACGATTTTGTTTCAATAAAGTTACAGCAATGTTGTTTATAAAGTTGTCACAACAATGCGAACTTGTGACAATTAACTCCGCTATTCTTTATGTTCACAAAAGCGCCTAGGTTCGCTTATTTATAGGCCTTTTGTATTGTCTGCTAAGCTTCGTTCGCTCTGTAAGTCGTTTACCCAAGGTTTGTATACGGAATTACGGTGGTGCAGCCATTAATTGTTTGTAATCAATTAATTAGTGGGCTATTGTTAGATTCGTCTCGTTGATCGAGTGATAAGTGACTCGGACTGTTATACTGGAAATTGGATTACTATTAAGATTATTCGGTGCTTGGATCTATTTGTTATTGTCTCGCATGTGTTTCCATTAGCCAGAAGAAATTCCTAGGTTAGGGTCAATGAACGCAAAATGTTTATGTAGTTGTTAAGTAGAATTTCAGGGTTATACAATAATTGGAAAAAGAACTAAACTAGTAGTCAATGAAGTGGTTGTGATAATGTCATTGATTTGATGATTGAACTTGTATATTTTAAATTGTAAATGTCCTTAACTTGACTCAGGCTTTTTCCAGAATTCTTTTTTTCTATGATAGCTTCGCTTAGATTAAAATGTGAAATTGAAAGAAAAAATAAACTTGCAAATATCGAAATCCTTGGGTGGAGCCATAAAGTACAGTGCGATCCTATTTATACGTGTCCCAAATCAATAAAACCGACCGCTTAAACTAGGATCTCATGACTGTTGAACAAACTTTGTATCCGAGTTATAGTCTGCCAAATTGATTTATGAAACTGGCTGGGTTTTTTTTGTTCCCGTTATTGTTACAGAAGGCCCTTCAAACTAACTCATGATCGAACTTCAAACTCCAGAAGCTAATATTTAGTTTTCGAAATGAGAACATTATTTTTGTGGTACTACCAGACATGACAAATTTCGGTATTAATCTCGAAATATAAAACCGAATTTGCTGTAGCGCAAAGGGTGCTTGCGAAGCTATGCCCAGTTTTGACGCGAAGGATTCGTGTATTTTTGCCATCTACCTGCAAATTCTTTAATCTCACCGACCACAAATGTCCGAACGTAAATTACGACGTCAAGTAGTCATAAATTAAAGTCTTATTCCACGGTAATTTTCATCAAATTACCGCAGGAGCTACTTCCGTAATGGCTCATTTTTCTCGTTTCTCCTACTTTTTATTATTCGTCTCTCAGTTCTAGTTTTTACGACGTTTTTTCTAGTTACTTCGACATGTTCTGTTCTTGCAAGTAAATTGAAACAGTTTTTCGTTAGAATTTCTCTTTTGCGTCTGCTTCTTGGTTTAGATTGGAATGCCTTTTTATTGGGACTCCAAAATTCAATGCTGGGATTCTGATCAAGTGCGTTCACCACTGGGTTTGATTTTTGTTTAGATTCGATTTTCAAGATGCATAATTTTAGTGGTCTGGTCGTAATTATTTTTGTGTTATCTTTGTATTTTCAGTCTCCACGACACAGGAACAATTCTAGTTAGACGTTTAATGTGAAAAATGTAATTTAACCAATTATTTAAATTATATATTGAAACCCTTCGTTAGGCTGAAGCTATCAGAAACAATTAGTCAAAATACTAATATTAATTAATAAAGTTTTACTAACTGACGTAACTGCGTAAGTTTTAGACAGAGGCGGCCCTGGCATTGATTTCCAAATACCGTAATTCGATACAAAGCTGTCGTCTGTAGGTGTCATATTTCTTGGTATAGATTTCCATTTTTACGTTTCCTTTATAACATACAAGCCGAAAATTCTCATACAGTTTATAACTAAATTACGAGGTATTTATAATTATTATCATTAATTAGTAAATGAAAAATGGTATGATAAGCCTTATTGCTGGTGGTAGGTCATCTTGTGAGCCCGCAATGCTTATGCTTATTTTTTTTCTTTTCCATTATTTCTAGGGTCAGCAGACTAAAGCACATAAGTCAAAAAACGCTACTTTACAGGAATTAAAAAAAACTATTTAGAACCTTATACATTAACAAACTTAATAATGTTTATTTGAATTATATAAGTCTATAACACTAACTTATTATTAAAATTAAATATTTTAAAGTAAATGTGATTATTTAATAATTAGATGACTTAAGTTATAAGGAACGCAATAATAGTATGAGTTAAGTGAAAAAGATCAACAATTAAGATATATATTATAATAATATAAGTCATAAATATAAATAACAACTTAATGTTTAATTAAAATTCTTCTTCTTCATCGAGTTCTAAAATATCTGGATCAGTATTTCGTAAAGTTTCCAACGTGGGAAGACTTATTTAAAATTCATGGAAAATATCTAGTATTAAAGGGAGCAGCGAAATTAAATCTTTTTTTTTTCTCGATGGATATGGGTAATGGCTGTATAGATATTATATCATCAGTTTGAGAACCCCCTATGGATGATCTCCTTTTCATAGCAACTGTCTTTATAAAATTGTCACTTTCATCTAACGGTTTCATTAAACATACTCGGCAGACAGGTTCACGTTTACCATGCACAGTAAAAAAGTATTTTTATGTCTTCATTCTAAGCTTTTGCTTTTCAGGTTCAATAGCTCGTATTCTTTTCTTAGATTTATCTTGAATTTCCATTAAAGACGCCAAGTATACAGATCTTTTTGCATATGACCCCATTTGCCAATATTCTGTAAATATGGCATGCCTATCAGTTAAGGTATACGTTCTTTACATTTCATTCTGCAAACTCTTTCAAATTCAAAATCATTTATTTCAACTTAGATGTCAGTATAACACACTTGTTGAATGTCAAAATATAAATAACAATGTTAACTCTACCACCGGTTCCAAAAAAAACCACAGTCCTGAGAAGAACTGGCGAAACAAACTCAGCGGCCTTTTTTTTGTTTTTCCTAAAATTTTTTTTGCATAGTGCGATCTGATATACATTTCCCTTTAAAGTTTTGTATGCCTGTCCTAAGTTACGTATTTTTTTTCTCTCTTTTTATAGTACGTATACTCTTTTTTGGAGACACATTAGGATTCATTGAAATTTCATCACAAGTACTTGAACTCGATGTGATTGGAAGTCTCGGTAATTCATAACATGGATCTCGTACAGAATCATAACTAGAGAAGTCAAGTACAGAATAGTATGTTAAACTACTGACTTGACCTGATGATGTTGACGGTATAGGATCGTCTACTACTAGGTTCTCTGTGTTCAAAACCGACTGCTGATTTACATTTTCTAAAAAAGGACAAGACCTATTTATAATGATATAATATTGATATAATTACGTAATTTGCAAATCATAATTTTGAAGATATGTGAAAATATACCTTCATTGCTTTCCAGATGAGTGGATAACACCATTTCAACGAATTTCTTGCCTCTTTGAATATTCATCTTAAATAATTAAAATACTTAAGCACTCACACACAACTAACCAACAAACTGTGCACAATCGACAACATTAGTAAATTAAAACCACTTACCGAAGTATTGTTTACGTTATAAATATTTTTAAGTAACCACTTTCTCTAAAGAAATGTTACATTTTGATGTTCTTTATAACATAAGTCAGACTTCTTACGTTAATAACTTTGTACTTATGGTGTTCCTTAGAACATAAGTCCAGTTATGTTTTTTAGTTCGTTTGACTATATTAGGATTTGATAAGGTTGATACAGAACGCCGCTTGAATACGCCATGAAATACTTGAGTTTTACTTATGTGCTTTAGTCAGATTGTGTGTTGAGCAAAATGTAAACCGATGATGTAATAAAAAATAAATTGAAAATTTTGACTTATGTGCTTTAGTCTGCCGACCCTAGATTTATTTTTCATATTTCTGCCGTGCTTATTTCTGCCGTGAAGCAGTATTTCGTTTCTACTTGAAGGGTGGGGTAGCTGTTGTACTGAAAAACGGGGACTTAGAACTCATGTCTCAAGATGGCATTTACGTTGTTCATGCCTATGGGCTCCGGTGATCTTTTTTACTTATTGCCCTTCTAGGCAGACGGGCATAGGGCCCATTTGATGGTGAGTGGTTACCGTCGCTCATGGACATCTGTAATGACAGGGGCAGAGCCAAGCCATTTGGTAACGCAACATTTTCTATGTGGTTTCTAGGTGTGTGGCGCATTTACGTTGTAGATGTTTATGGGCTCCAGTAACCACTTAACACCAGAAGGGCTGTGAGCTCGTCCATCCATCTAAGCAATAAAAAAAAATAAAAAAATTTAGTAACAGTAAACCATTTCTTTTTATAGGTTACAACACATATACTTTCAACGACACGGCTCATACAGATAGAGAGCCAGACGAGATCCTCTCGGTGACGTATGAAGACGGAAAATGGTCGAAACCCTACTACGACTGCGGCGGTGGTAACATCTGGATGCTGACGTACACTGTGCCTTTCTTTGGATACAATAATGGAAGTTATTTCTTCAAGTAAGTACTGTTCTATTTTTCAAATTTATTAACGACTAGCCGTACTCGCCCGCTTCGCTGGGCATTTAAAATTAACATTATTATTTATTATCATTATTATTAGGGAGTCCAACACTCATATAAGTCCATACTTAATTACACGTAGTTTCTACATGGATACCAAATTTCAAGTCAATCGGATGCATGGTTCAGCAGTTATAACGGAACATCCGTAAAAACCACTGTAGATTTATATATTAGTATAGATCAAAGACCAAGTTATAGCTTTACGTACATAATATGACAAATTCACCACGATATTACCGCAATCCTGATCAAGCTGGAGAAATTTAGTGTCTTCAAAACATAGGTGAATACCATGAACATTCATGAGTTTTGACTTCAATTTTTGGGGCGGCTCATACTATCTTGAGAGATACACCTTACGTATCCAAGCGGCATTTACGTTGTGGTATCTATAGGTTCCGGTAACCCGTGAATAAGATTTGTATCGTGAGATAATTTACCTATATTCTAAACAGTAAAGAAATGCAAATTATCGTGTTCGATTGGTAGCAAAGAAAAATTTTCAGGAAAGAAGGTAGACAGATATGTCCGCTCCCAACAATCTACCTGCAGTCTTGGGACTGCTCGTGATTCTACATTGCAAAATCGCGGGGCTTACGAGAGCCCCGCAATGTCGCAAAGTTAATAATATTGAAAATCGTTGTAAGGATAGTTTTTTTTTTCAATCAAAAGGTTTTTTTTAATGTACGTTAAGTGATTACCGGCGCGAATAGACAAACCAACAAAAATGCCATCTCCCACGTTTTGACGTGCGGTCGAACTGTCAATTAGATTTTTTTTATAGCTTAGATGGGTGGACGAGCTCACAGCCCATCTGATGTTAAGTGGTTACTGGAGCCCATGGACATCTACAATGTAAATGCGCCACCCACCTTGAGATATAAGTTCTATGATCTCAGTATAGTTACAACGGCTGCCCCACCCTTCAAACCGAAACGCATTACTGCTTCACGGCAGAAATAAGCAGGGCGGTGGTACCTACCCGCGCGGACTCACAAGTGGTCCTACCACCAGTAATGTACCAGTACCAATATGTCGGCGCAACGTCACTATTTAGTTAACTACAAATAAATTAAAGTTAACTGTTTCCTTAATGTTACGTATGTCAACAACTGTTTAAGATGGTATTCAAAAGAATTCATGACTAAGTTACGTCTACTTTCTACGATAATACGAGTGACTAGCACAAAACATTCCGACTCGAGCAACCGACTGATGCGGAGCTCTCTGTTTTCATTGTTGTCCACTCGAAATACAATAAGCGGAATTCATTGGAAAAGTGAGTCTTAATTACTGTCACTATGGAATGATAAAGATGAAGGAAATGACATCAACGACGCTAACATCATCATTCTCCGTCATAATAATATAGTTTAACGAGTATCCCACCTCTAAAACTGGAACACAAAACTGCTTCGCCGCAGAAATAGGCGAGATGTAAGCGCACCTACGCTTACAGACTGAATACCCCTACTATCAGCGGTGATGGTTGACGATCGTAGTATGCTGGTATAATTTAACTCAGAGAACAATGCTGCCTATCCTCTAGTGTATGTATCCGTTAAACACCTTTCAGGACACCCATTACAGATTCTGATAGTGTGGTGCTTTTTTGGTCAACACGCCAAAGTCGAAGGCCTGGTGTAAATATATTTCCAAAGTTTATAGCCATAATATCCTTAATACCGTCTACACATACTATATCACATAATCTCCAAATATGAACTACATTTTTTTCATTGCCATTGGAATGAAATTTGGTAAAAAAATTATGAAAATTGAAACAGGATACGGCCAGATGATAAAATACTGATAACAGTGACTTGTGTCTCGATGTCGCAGATCCTTGTCTTCAGAACAGATTGTTATCAACGAGATCATTTGACCCACGTTAAAATAGATATTCTTTATGTTAGGCTGTTCTCGTCTAAACTCACCTAACTCACGCAAAGTGATAGTCGAAAACCGGCCCCACGAAGACAGTAAAAATAATTCCAGCTCGTTGTGGATGTTTCAGTAATAACCGAGATTGGGTCACACAGATATGCCGATGCGTGGTGTGTGTAATGGTGTACGGCTTTAAAAATATTTTTACGATTTAGTAGCTTATATTAGACGAATAAAAGTAGAAAAGATTCCTGGTCTATATCCCACTCCAAAATATAGCTTTTGGTAGCCCCACTCGTTTTGTCGTGATGTTAAATAAGTAAACAGTCATTTTGTTATTAATAAATTTGTTAAAGAAGCAAAGGATTATCATAGAGTCAAACATAATAGACTATAAAATGAGAATCTGAAATATCATAAACAAAATACAATATAAAATTTTCATGTGGAGTAATTATTTCCAACGATATTATCAGAAAACCGAAGGCATATTTCAACGACGGATATTTTACCATTACAAATTTCCCAAAATCGTTAAGTTCAATTAAACAATAATATTCCGTTGCCGTGTGCAGTAACGCAGCAGTGCGTTATATCGAATACACAATGTTTTTTGATGATTCGAGGCAAAAATATTAAATACCCATTACCCTAATATCAGTGCTTTCAAATATTACTTCCATAGGTCTTAATGCGGTGAATTTACAGCCCATAGTTATTATGTG
The DNA here is from genome assembly GCF_030269925.1 of Bombyx mori. Lineage (NCBI taxonomy): Eukaryota > Metazoa > Arthropoda > Insecta > Lepidoptera > Bombycidae > Bombyx > Bombyx mori. The sequence continues at coordinate 17,336,766 of NC_085111.1, forward strand.
GTTTTCAAAGATCAAATACATCACAAAGTTATTGGTACCACCTACCTTGAGACATGAGGTCGATCTCTGACTTGTCATGCACCGGTTGCGGTGCCCTTCGAATCGGAGTGTACGATTTTTCACGGACGAAATAAGCAGCAAACTACCCACCCATCTACCCTAGCAACTATTGGTGCTATATATTACAATACTGTTACGCACTTAGACTCAGGATAAATAAAACATCCACAGAAGCACAAATTAAAACTCCATTTAATACTTAGAAAACTTACAAAGCACTTTCCAATTCTCAATCGCTTCTTCCGTTTCGCTTCGGGTGATACGTTCGATGTTTCGCTTCGAATAGATCCGATTACTAACTGCCTTCGTGTCATCTCTATATGACACTGTGACATGACACTATAAAAATAGTCGATACGGATTTCTTCAATTATCAAGAACGTTCCTAACAGGTCGAGTAGTTTCGATGTGTGTTTCCGCTATTTGATAATAGATGGCGTTACACTTCTTGAGTGTTCTCGATATTACTAGTTCTTTCGCTATTCGTTTCTGCTATTGGACGACAGATGACGTTACTCTTACTGGCATAACAACACCAATAGTTACACTAATGATATTGATTTTTTTTAATTATTAGATATTTAATTTTTTACTTGTGGTAGGTCCTCTTGTGAGTTCGGACGGGTAGGTACCACTGCCTTGCCTATTTCTGCCGTGAAGCAGTAATGCGTTTCGGTTTGAAGGGTGGGACAGCCGTTGTAACTATTCTTAGACCTTAGAACTTATATCTCAAGGTGGGTGGCGCATTTACGTTGTAGATGTCTATGGGCTCCAGTAACCACTTAACATCAGGTGGGCTGTGAGCTCGTCCACACATCTAAGCAACAAAAAAAAAAAAACTATTTTGACTAAAAGGCTTCGTAAGTCGCGACAGTAGCGATTTGAATAAAATGCATAATTTGTGTTATTTCAATCAATATAAAAAAATCCTGCGAAGATATTTTTCATGTCATTATTCGTGATGCGAGTAGAATTGTCCATTAGCTCTGGTAAATAGTTACTGAGTGGGCAATAACAAAAGGTATACGATGGACAAACAAACTTCTTCAAACTTCTTCAATAACTTTTTTTTTTTTCTTGCTTAAATGGGTGGACGAGCTCACAGCCCACCTGGTGTTAAGTGGTTACTGGAGCCCAAAGACATCTACAATGTAAATGCGCCACCCACCTTGAGATATAAGTTCTAAGATCTCAGTATAGTTACAAAGGCTGCCCCACCCTTCAAACCGAAACGCATTAATGCTTCACGGCAGAAATAGGCAGGGCGGTGGTACCTACCCGCGCGGACTCACAAGAGGTCCTACCACCAGTAAGTCATCCTGATTTGTTTTAGGTACAAATCTGAGAATCACCATCATTGGCATGTCTTCGTTTTAATAACGATTATTTCATATTAAACAAAATACTATTTCAAATTTCTATCGCAATAATTGACATCAAACAATGGCGTTTTCATAATAAAACAAAACACCACACAGAAGTGAAGTATTCGTACTATTTCTGAAAGAAAATAAAAGAAGTAATGTTCCCCGAAGGTCGGACGTCGATATAATCAATCATTTTTATGGGCATAGAACAAAAAAAATTCACTACGAGAAATAGCTCAATATTTGAGGCTAAGCGCACTGAAATAATATTGTTACGAAACCGTAATGGGTAATGGTGTAGTTTTTCGCTCTCAAATTTATTTACAGAACACGAATGTTAAATTTATCGATATTTTTATGGTATATTTATGGCAGAGTTATAGTAGTAAATGTTTTGGCTTATTTAAGATAAAAAATACAAATATATCGCTAGGCTCTAAATAATTTCGGGTCCCCCCTCACATGTCGATCTGGGGACCGGCGAGGGGGGCCTAAGAAGACGACGTGCAAGCTGCTCTGCACGCGTTTTACGCAAGAGCATCCGGGTGATGGAAGGCCGGCTATCCTCGACCCACGCTGGTTCTGGTACAGCGGGGTATACCATAGGATAGCTCACTCTAACCGGCGCCATCTAGGCGGGCTTCGGATAGCCTGCCGACCGAGAGGGCTGGTGGTCGTGGCGCCGACGACCGCCGGTCCGGCGTCCCGAGGGGGAGGGTGATGGGAGAGATGTGCTCCGCACTAAACGCTTCACTTTCCCCCCTTTGCCTCTTCATGAGTTCTGTCTCATGCGAGGTTTGGACGTTGGTTGTTGAGCGACAGGAGGTTTTAGTCAGTTCGACTCTGACATGCTCCGCCCTCTATCCCCAGTGGAGGGCGGAAGTCCGGCGATTTCCTCCTGAACAAAAAAAAAAAAAAAAAGGCTCTAAATAATAATAGTCTATCTAGAGGGTCAGTTACAAAACTTTCGCTGCCTCTAACGACCTCAAATATATTCCATTAAAACAAAGCATTGTATCAGCATATTTTTCTAAATTACCGTCTTCATCACAAGCTTATCTTATTAATTTCCCCCGATTTTACAGAAAGCAGGTGTGAGCTTAAGGTAGATATATTAACGTTCTGTTTAATCGTGCTGCGAAATTTTGGGAAACAATATCTTCTCAATTTTCCACTCTCTCTTTTTTGATATTTACGGGCTCTATTAATTATTTACCATCGTAGACAACAATCAGCCATGCCGCTGGCATTACTGATCCATAGACATCAATAATGCCAGTGGCATAGCTAAACTGCGACGGTAACTATTTACCATCCGATGGGCTGTATGATGGTCCCTATAAAATGACGATAAAAAAACAATGACTTATCTTCGGCAAAGTAGTTCTAGGTTCGGTAGGCAGCGGCTTGGCTCTGCCCCTGGGCTTGCTGAAGTCCGTGGGCAACGGTAACCACTCACCATCAGGTGGGCCGTATGCTCGTCTGCCTACAAGGGCAATAAAAAAAAAAAAAAAAATACCGATTATAAGTCTGGAATATTAATTAATAACCGGCAAATGGCCAAGCGGCTTAGGAAACAAATTCGAAGCACGTAGTCATAGTTGATGTATAATTGACGATCCCAGAGCTATATATTAATATATATAAAAATGAATTGCTGTTCTTTAGTCTCGCTAAAACTCGAGAACGGCTGGACTGATTTGGCTAATTTTGGTCTTGAATTATTCGTGGAAGTTCAAAAAAGGTTTAAGAGGTGCATAAATATGAAAATGCTCTGAATTATATAAAAACAAACAATTTTGTTTTTTCTTTGATGTGTCCCCCATCGGACGGATTCCTTTTGTTTGTTTTAAGTTTATTTTATACAAAAGTTTAAGTCTTTTATTTATCGATTGATGCACTACAAAGTCTGCCGGGTCAGCTAATAACAAATAGAAATTGACAGGAATCATTTCTAAAATTTTGAATAAATCAGTCATGAATGGATGAAATTTGAGCGCTCACAACAGTACACTATGTCCAACTAAAATAAGATACGACGATGTAATATGATTAACCAGTGATATATTAACGATCGCAATATTGTTGATTGAAAAACTTTCAAAGAATTATTTAATTAGAGCATAGTGAATTTTTTAACATTGTGAGTGTCATCTAAGATTAAATAAATAAATAAATAAAAAATATAATAACATCATTATCATTTTACTGTCCTTCTCCCAGATCTGGGGTCAGTGCAACATGTTTTCTCCTTCCATACTCCTCTATCATATACCATTTCTTCTTCTTCAATATAATATGATATCGAATTGTTTTAATACTTTGCTGCTAGTGTTCATTATAGACCAATTTTTTTTACGGGTTTTAATCACGACTTTCGCATTTAATGAGTTTCAGATATTTCAGCATGTTGCAAACGCCGTGATGACGGGGAGCCTAAAGACTACGGGTATGATGTTTAGAGCAGACAAATCTGTTCACCCTCTTTATAACCCGTTTTTGTTACCACTAGAACATTGGCCCCATACATACCTTGAGTAACGATATCAAGAATTCATTAAATATAAAAATCGTGGTATGATCTATTTAAATAATAGTGTCTTAATGGTTATAAGATAAATACATCTAGTCCGCACCCTTGTTTTCTCCATTGCTCTATATAGTGCAGAGACGTGGACACTCAAAGCCGCAGATAGGCAGAGAATCGACGCTTTTGAGATGTGGTGCTGGCGACGTATGCTACGAATACCATGGACGGCCCGCCGCACCAACATATCTATTCTCAGGCAGTTAAAAATAGAAAAGATTCAACGTCTATCCACAATCTGCCTACAAAGAATATTGCGGTATTTTGGTCATGTTGCACGTAGGGATATCAGCAATTTGGAACGCCTTGTGGTGACCGGTAAAATAGAGGGAAAAAGGCCTAGGGGTAGAGGTCCCAAACGATGGTCGGACCAAATAGCGGAGGAACTGGGGATACCTATCAGCGACGCACTCCACCGGGCTGCAGGGCGGGATCGATGGAGACAGTTGGTTGACGAAATCGGATGGAGTCACGATCCTTAGCAGTGAGGAACCGATCGAAGAGAGAGAGAGAATGGTTATAAGAAATAAATTTCCAAAAGTTATGAACATCAATGGCTTATGGATATTAATTATAGCTAAACTGTTTTATGGTAACAATGCCGTGGAAAGGAAGAAATAGATGGTTTCACTTGACGCTGGATGAAAATGTGATTGATGTTATATAAATTATGAGGTTAATTTCCATTTGTATTTGTACTATACCTTTAAGAGAGAAATAAATATATTATTATTATTATTATATTATGTACGTGTTACCGTGGTTGCGGCAGCTAAACTTCTCATTAACGTTTTCCCATAGCAGCCCAGTATCATTATCAATCTTTGACATTAATCGCGAGCTCTTTGATGGGTACCTTTTGGAATCGGATGACAATCATGATCGGATACAATGAGATTTCCTAGAAACAAACTTAAAGCAGTTTTGATCTTTTGGAATAACCTTTCAAGCATCAAATTCAAAGGAATCGGGAAATTAATTATGTACGTTTCCAGAGACTTTGACAATTATCTTCCTCTGTTCCTGACCGTTAATTCTTATCTCGAGAAATGAGCAGTTGTGTGCTACACGATTAGTACTGTCAACAGCCTCCTCCCGGGAAGCCGTCACGTATTCCGGTTCAAATAATATGGATTCTGTTAAATTATATGTTAGGATATGACATTCACTGCGGGCCTTAGATGTGATATCTGATAGCATTTTACCCCAGAGCTATAAGTATAGAGCTGGCTCAGTCAGGTCCCAAAATCCTATTACTAGACTAGGAGATACGGCCTAAAAAGAGTTGAATGGACTGTATGAAAGAGTATACGCAAGAGAAGAGTGTGAGTAATGAGATGAAGTCTGAATGGAAAAAGATTTTTTTTTATATTGCTTAGATGAGTGGACGAGCTCACAGCCCACCTGGTGTTAAGTGGTTACTGGAGCCCATAGACATCTACAACGTAAATGCGGCACCCATCTTGAGATATAAGTTCTAAGGTCTCGGTATAGTTACAACGGCTACCTCACCCTTCAAACCGAAACGTATTACTGCTTCACGGCAGAAATAGGCAAGGCGGTGGTACCTACCCGCGCGGACTCACAAGAGGTCCTACCACCAGTAAGACAGAAGAATAGCCAAGTGATATAATTAGAAAAACAATGGATGAAAGTGTGTGGTATTAATACCATTAAATCAACAGTCAGATATAGTTGAATTTAAACAACTTAGGCCCGGTACATACCGACAGTATTATATCGGCAAAACAGTGGGTTCATAATCATAAGACTTGTAGTTTCATCTCGGTTTGCGTAGACCGCATTAGTCGTTATGCTATCTTCGTTAATGATCAGTTCTAAATAGCTTCGCACTGATTCACTACCACTGACACTGCTCAGAAATCATAGGCGTTTCAATGTATGAGTTATTATTAGCTCGATGATGTTGTTGACTGATTAATCAAAACGTGATTTACCTACATAGCTTTATAATACATTTTCTGTCGAACAACTACGGAATCGATACACAAATGTATTCCCATACATTCAACCCAATAGTATTTTTTTTATGAATATTTAACACATATGCTTGGTTTGGTTTAAAAAAAAAAAGATGTAATGTATATCGCACTTCTAGAATTAAAGTGGCTTAACTAATCTTTTTAAGAAAGTGACTTTTAAACTTCGAACGACTTATAAAAATGTATTCTATCAGTTTATAAAATTAAATAGTCACTTTTAGTCTAGAAAAAGTCTTTTAGTTAAGATAAAGACAAAGAAAATAAGATAAAGACATGTCCTTCTTTAAAAGAGGCTTGTGGAGAGTATTAAGCGGTAGACAGCGGCTTGGCTCTGCCCCTGGCATTGCTGAAGTCCATGGGCGACGGTAACCACTCACCATCAGGTGGGCCGTAAGCTCGTCTGCCTACAAAGACAATAAAAAAAAAATTAAAAAAAATAAAGAATGGGTATATCAGAGGAAGTGTGAAAATAGCTGCGGTAATCAACAAATTAAATAGCGGACGGTTAGCCTGGTATGGACATGTGATGTGGAGAGAAGATGCATGTGACTAGAAGATGTATGGAAATGGTAGTGAAAGAAAGGGGGGAAGGGTCGCCGAAGAAGACATTGATGGAGTGTGTGAATGACGATATGAGAGAGAGAAAGAGAGGAGTGAGTGTTGAGATGATGGCTGATAGAAGAGAATGCAAGAGAAAAATTAGCTGTGCCGACCGCACCTAATGGGATAAGGTGGAGAAAAAGAAGAAGAGTCTAGAAAAAGACAAAGTACTCTTTCCGTCTCTTTTAAATAATGCGCGTACCACAAAGTATTGAAATCGAAAAACTAAAACAATAACATACCTTTGATTATATTTTTGGCGTTTCCCAAAAACAATTCTAAAGGCGCCATATGAAAAAGTACCTATTACTAGCAGTATTTAATTTTTATTTCCATTCACTACCACGAAAAAAATCACTACACATGCAATTCGCCCTTGCACTTTGCTGTTTGCGTAATAAAGAGTCTTCTATCTACATACACACATATGCATGTGCTTGCTTCTATCGGATTCAGTATTTAATTTAGTCACGGCAATATTTTTTTTGTATTTTTTTTTTTTTTTGAAAAGCGCACGCGATACCTATTTTACAATTCAGAGACATAACGAATGCAACGGAATTGAAAAACAGGAACCCGACTAAAAGAAAATGCTGTTTACGTTTATCGTATTGCCGGCAAAAAAAGTGCTTTGGTGTAAATGGGAAATGTATAATGGTACGTAATAGTTTTTTTTCTTGTTGTGCCATGTTTTTCGATTTTGTGAGTGTTCTTCAACTGGTTTTAAATCAAGGAGGATTTTAATTTAGGACTTATGGTTCTTAATTTAATTAGCAATTCAACTTTATGCCTCAATTCAGATAGCTGGTGTCTGGTGCACTGCCTACCAGCTTATCTTAACCTACTAAAATTTAATTTTCTATTTATCGCTTATTAATAACATAATTAAGTGAAACATAAGTCACAGACATATATACCAAATACATGTTAATGAATCATCGCAAACTCTGTTTCATATGAAAGTGAAAATGGTGAAAATTGGAATTAAATGAGTTAATGAAATGTTTGCAATAAAGTTAAAGACTTTTTTTCACTATAATTTTTTTTTTATTGCTTAGATGGGTGGACGAGCTCACAGCCCACCTGGTGTTAAGTGGTTACTGGAGCCCATAGACATCTACAACGTAAATGCGCCACCCACCTTGAGATATAAGTTGTAAGGTCTCAGTATAGTTACAACGGCTGCCCCACCCTTCAAACCGAAACGCATTACTGCTTCACGGCAGAAATAGGCAGGGTGGTGGTACCTACCCGCGCGGACTCACAAGAGGTCCTACCACCAGTAAGACAGAAGAATAGCCAAGTGGTATAATTAGAAAAACAATGGATGAAAGTGTGTGGTATTAATACCATTAAATCAACAGTCAGATATAGTTGAATTTAAACAACTTAGGCCCGGTACATACCGACAGTATTATATCGGCAAAACAGTGGGTTCATAATCATAAGACTTGTAGTTTCATCTCGGTTTGCGTAGACCGCATTAGTCGTTATGCTATCTTCGTTAATGATCAGTTCTAAATAGCTTCGCACTGATTCACTACCACTGACACTGCTCAGAAATCATAGGCGTTTCAATGTATGAGTTATTATTAGCTCGATGATGTTGTTGACTGATTAATCAAAACGTGATTTACCTACATAGCTTTATAATACATTTTCTGTCGAACAACTACGGAATCGATACACAAATGTATTCCCATACATTCAACCCAATAGTATTTTTTTTATGAATATTTAACACATATGCTTGGTTTGGTTTTTAACAAAAAAAATTATTTAATCACCCCGGTAGTAGTAGTAGCACCCCGCCCGAAAGTAGCCCCGGTAATAAACAAATTAAAGAGCGGACGGTTAGCCTGGTATAAACATGTGATGCGGAGAGGAAAGATGCATGTGACTAAGAGATGTATAGAAATGGTAGTGCAAGGTAGAGGGGAAGAGGTCGACCGAAGAAGACATGGAGTGTGTGAATGACGATATGAGAGAGAGAGGAGTGAGTGTTGAAATGACGGCGGATAGAAGAGAATGGAAGAGAAAAATTAGCTGTGCCGACCGCACCTAGTGGGATAAGGTGGAGAAAAACAAGAAGAGTCTAGAAAAAGACAAAGTACTCTTTCCGTCTCTTTTAAATAATGCGCATACCACAAAGTATTGAAATCGAAAAACTAAAACAATAACATACCTTTGATTATATTTTTGGCGTTTCCCAAAAAAACCAGAATTTGATGGATTATGCCACTTCAATTCTAAAGGTGTCATATGAAAAAGTACCTATTACTAGCAGTATTTAATTTTTATTTCCATTCACTACCACGAAAAAAATCACTAGACGTGCAATCCGTCCTTGCACTTTGCTGTTTGCGTAATAAAGAGTCTTCTATCTACATACATACATATGCATGTGCTTGCTTCTATCGGATTCAGTATTTAATTTAGTCACGGCAATATTTTTTTTTATGTTTTTTTTTGTTTCAAAAAGCGCACGCGATACCTATTTTACAATTCAGAGACATAACGAATGCAACGGAATTGAAAAACAGGAACCCGACTAAAAGAAAATGCTGTTTACGTTTATCGTATTGCCGGCAAAAAAAGTGCTTTGGTGTAAATGGGAAATGTATAATGGTACGTAATAGTTTTTTTTCTTGTTGTGCCATGTTTTTCGATTTTGTGAGTGTTCTTCAACTGGTTTTAAATCAAGGAGGATTTTAATTTAGGACTTATGGTTCTTAATTTAATTAGCAATTCAACTTTATGCCTCAATTCAGATAGCTGGTGTCTGGTGCACTGCCTACCAGCTTATCTTAACCTACTAAAATTTAATTTTCTATTTATCGCTTATTAATAACATAATTAAGTGAAACATAAGTCACAGACATATATACCAAATACATGTTAATGAATCATCGCAAACTCTGTTTCATATGAAAGTGAAAATGGTGAAAATTGGAATTAAATGAGTTAATGAAATGTTTGCAATAAAGTTAAAGACTTTTTTTCACTATAATTTTTTTTTTATTGCTTAGATGGGTGGACGAGCTCACAGCCCACCTGGTGTTAAGTGGTTACTGGAGCCCATAGACATCTACAACGTAAATGCGCCACCCACCTTGAGATATAAGTTGTAAGGTCTCAGTATAGTTACAACGGCTGCCCCACCCTTCAAACCGAAACGCATTACTGCTTCACGGCAGAAATAGGCAGGGTGGTGGTACCTACCCGCGCGGACTCACAAGAGGTCCTACCACCAGTAAGACAGAAGAATAGCCAAGTGGTATAATTAGAAAAACAATGGATGAAAGTGTGTGGTATTAATACCATTAAATCAACAGTCAGATATAGTTGAATTTAAACAACTTAGGCCCGGTACATACCGACAGTATTATATCGGCAAAACAGTGGGTTCATAATCATAAGACTTGTAGTTTCATCTCGGTTTGCGTAGACCGCATTAGTCGTTATGCTATCTTCGTTAATGATCAGTTCTAAATAGCTTCGCACTGATTCACTACCACTGACACTGCTCAGAAATCATAGGCGTTTCAATGTATGAGTTATTATTAGCTCGATGATGTTGTTGACTGATTAATCAAAACGTGATTTACCTACATAGCTTTATAATACATTTTCTGTCGAACAACTACGGAATCGATACACAAATGTATTCCCATACATTCAACCCAATAGTATTTTTTTTATGAATATTTAACACATATGCTTGGTTTGGTTTAAAAAAAAAAAGATGTAATGTATATCGCACTTCTAGAATTAAAGTGGCTTAACTAATCTTTTTAAGAAAGTGACTTTTAAACTTCGAACGACTTATAAAAATGTATTCTATCAGTTTATAAAATTAAATAGTCACTTTTAGTCTAGAAAAAGTCTTTTAGTTAAGATAAAGACAAAGAAAATAAGATAAAGACATGTCCTTCTTTAAAAGAGGCTTGTGGAGAGTATTAAGCGGTAGACAGCGGCTTGGCTCTGCCCCTGGCATTGCTGAAGTCCATGGGCGACGGTAACCACTCACCATCAGGTGGGCCGTAAGCTCGTCTGCCTACAAAGACAATAAAAAAAAAATTAAAAAAAATAAAGAATGGGTATATCAGAGGAAGTGTGAAAATAGCTGCGGTAATCAACAAATTAAATAGCGGACGGTTAGCCTGGTATGGACATGTGATGTGGAGAGAAGATGCATGTGACTAGAAGATGTATGGAAATGGTAGTGAAAGAAAGGGGGGAAGGGTCGCCGAAGAAGACATTGATGGAGTGTGTGAATGACGATATGAGAGAGAGAAAGAGAGGAGTGAGTGTTGAGATGATGGCTGATAGAAGAGAATGCAAGAGAAAAATTAGCTGTGCCGACCGCACCTAATGGGATAAGGTGGAGAAAAAGAAGAAGAGTCTAGAAAAAGACAAAGTACTCTTTCCGTCTCTTTTAAATAATGCGCGTACCACAAAGTATTGAAATCGAAAAACTAAAACAATAACATACCTTTGATTATATTTTTGGCGTTTCCCAAAAACAATTCTAAAGGCGCCATATGAAAAAGTACCTATTACTAGCAGTATTTAATTTTTATTTCCATTCACTACCACGAAAAAAATCACTACACATGCAATTCGCCCTTGCACTTTGCTGTTTGCGTAATAAAGAGTCTTCTATCTACATACACACATATGCATGTGCTTGCTTCTATCGGATTCAGTATTTAATTTAGTCACGGCAATATTTTTTTTGTATTTTTTTTTTTTTTTGAAAAGCGCACGCGATACCTATTTTACAATTCAGAGACATAACGAATGCAACGGAATTGAAAAACAGGAACCCGACTAAAAGAAAATGCTGTTTACGTTTATCGTATTGCCGGCAAAAAAAGTGCTTTGGTGTAAATGGGAAATGTATAATGGTACGTAATAGTTTTTTTTCTTGTTGTGCCATGTTTTTCGATTTTGTGAGTGTTCTTCAACTGGTTTTAAATCAAGGAGGATTTTAATTTAGGACTTATGGTTCTTAATTTAATTAGCAATTCAACTTTATGCCTCAATTCAGATAGCTGGTGTCTGGTGCACTGCCTACCAGCTTATCTTAACCTACTAAAATTTAATTTTCTATTTATCGCTTATTAATAACATAATTAAGTGAAACATAAGTCACAGACATATATACCAAATACATGTTAATGAATCATCGCAAACTCTGTTTCATATGAAAGTGAAAATGGTGAAAATTGGAATTAAATGAGTTAATGAAATGTTTGCAATAAAGTTAAAGACTTTTTTTCACTATAATTTTTTTTTTATTGCTTAGATGGGTGGACGAGCTCACAGCCCACCTGGTGTTAAGTGGTTACTGGAGCCCATAGACATCTACAACGTAAATGCGCCACCCACCTTGAGATATAAGTTGTAAGGTCTCAGTATAGTTACAACGGCTGCCCCACCCTTCAAACCGAAACGCATTACTGCTTCACGGCAGAAATAGGCAGGGTGGTGGTACCTACCCGCGCGGACTCACAAGAGGTCCTACCACCAGTAAGACAGAAGAATAGCCAAGTGGTATAATTAGAAAAACAATGGATGAAAGTGTGTGGTATTAATACCATTAAATCAACAGTCAGATATAGTTGAATTTAAACAACTTAGGCCCGGTACATACCGACAGTATTATATCGGCAAAACAGTGGGTTCATAATCATAAGACTTGTAGTTTCATCTCGGTTTGCGTAGACCGCATTAGTCGTTATGCTATCTTCGTTAATGATCAGTTCTAAATAGCTTCGCACTGATTCACTACCACTGACACTGCTCAGAAATCATAGGCGTTTCAATGTATGAGTTATTATTAGCTCGATGATGTTGTTGACTGATTAATCAAAACGTGATTTACCTACATAGCTTTATAATACATTTTCTGTCGAACAACTACGGAATCGATACACAAATGTATTCCCATACATTCAACCCAATAGTATTTTTTTTATGAATATTTAACACATATGCTTGGTTTGGTTTTTAACAAAAAAAATTATTTAATCACCCCGGTAGTAGTAGTAGCACCCCGCCCGAAAGTAGCCCCGGTAATAAACAAATTAAAGAGCGGACGGTTAGCCTGGTATAAACATGTGATGCGGAGAGGAAAGATGCATGTGACTAAGAGATGTATAGAAATGGTAGTGCAAGGTAGAGGGGAAGAGGTCGACCGAAGAAGACATGGAGTGTGTGAATGACGATATGAGAGAGAGAGGAGTGAGTGTTGAAATGACGGCGGATAGAAGAGAATGGAAGAGAAAAATTAGCTGTGCCGACCGCACCTAGTGGGATAAGGTGGAGAAAAACAAGAAGAGTCTAGAAAAAGACAAAGTACTCTTTCCGTCTCTTTTAAATAATGCGCATACCACAAAGTATTGAAATCGAAAAACTAAAACAATAACATACCTTTGATTATATTTTTGGCGTTTCCCAAAAAAACCAGAATTTGATGGATTATGCCACTTCAATTCTAAAGGTGTCATATGAAAAAGTACCTATTACTAGCAGTATTTAATTTTTATTTCCATTCACTACCACGAAAAAAATCACTAGACGTGCAATCCGTCCTTGCACTTTGCTGTTTGCGTAATAAAGAGTCTTCTATCTACATACATACATATGCATGTGCTTGCTTCTATCGGATTCAGTATTTAATTTAGTCACGGCAATATTTTTTTTTATGTTTTTTTTTGTTTCAAAAAGCGCACGCGATACCTATTTTACAATTCAGAGACATAACGAATGCAACGGAATTGAAAAACAGGAACCCGACTAAAAGAAAATGCTGTTTACGTTTATCGTATTGCCGGCAAAAAAAGTGCTTTGGTGTAAATGGGAAATGTATAATGGTACGTAATAGTTTTTTTTCTTGTTGTGCCATGTTTTTCGATTTTGTGAGTGTTCTTCAACTGGTTTTAAATCAAGGAGGATTTTAATTTAGGACTTATGGTTCTTAATTTAATTAGCAATTCAACTTTATGCCTCAATTCAGATAGCTGGTGTCTGGTGCACTGCCTACCAGCTTATCTTAACCTACTAAAATTTAATTTTCTATTTATCGCTTATTAATAACATAATTAAGTGAAACATAAGTCACAGACATATATACCAAATACATGTTAATGAATCATCGCAAACTCTGTTTCATATGAAAGTGAAAATGGTGAAAATTGGAATTAAATGAGTTAATGAAATGTTTGCAATAAAGTTAAAGACTTTTTTTCACTATAATTTTTTTTTTATTGCTTAGATGGGTGGACGAGCTCACAGCCCACCTGGTGTTAAGTGGTTACTGGAGCCCATAGACATCTACAACGTAAATGCGCCACCCACCTTGAGATATAAGTTGTAAGGTCTCAGTATAGTTACAACGGCTGCCCCACCCTTCAAACCGAAACGCATTACTGCTTCACGGCAGAAATAGGCAGGGTGGTGGTACCTACCCGCGCGGACTCACAAGAGGTCCTACCACCAGTAAGACAGAAGAATAGCCAAGTGGTATAATTAGAAAAACAATGGATGAAAGTGTGTGGTATTAATACCATTAAATCAACAGTCAGATATAGTTGAATTTAAACAACTTAGGCCCGGTACATACCGACAGTATTATATCGGCAAAACAGTGGGTTCATAATCATAAGACTTGTAGTTTCATCTCGGTTTGCGTAGACCGCATTAGTCGTTATGCTATCTTCGTTAATGATCAGTTCTAAATAGCTTCGCACTGATTCACTACCACTGACACTGCTCAGAAATCATAGGCGTTTCAATGTATGAGTTATTATTAGCTCGATGATGTTGTTGACTGATTAATCAAAACGTGATTTACCTACATAGCTTTATAATACATTTTCTGTCGAACAACTACGGAATCGATACACAAATGTATTCCCATACATTCAACCCAATAGTATTTTTTTTATGAATATTTAACACATATGCTTGGTTTGGTTTAAAAAAAAAAAGATGTAATGTATATCGCACTTCTAGAATTAAAGTGGCTTAACTAATCTTTTTAAGAAAGTGACTTTTAAACTTCGAACGACTTATAAAAATGTATTCTATCAGTTTATAAAATTAAATAGTCACTTTTAGTCTAGAAAAAGTCTTTTAGTTAAGATAAAGACAAAGAAAATAAGATAAAGACATGTCCTTCTTTAAAAGAGGCTTGTGGAGAGTATTAAGCGGTAGACAGCGGCTTGGCTCTGCCCCTGGCATTGCTGAAGTCCATGGGCGACGGTAACCACTCACCATCAGGTGGGCCGTAAGCTCGTCTGCCTACAAAGACAATAAAAAAAAAATTAAAAAAAATAAAGAATGGGTATATCAGAGGAAGTGTGAAAATAGCTGCGGTAATCAACAAATTAAATAGCGGACGGTTAGCCTGGTATGGACATGTGATGTGGAGAGAAGATGCATGTGACTAGAAGATGTATGGAAATGGTAGTGAAAGAAAGGGGGGAAGGGTCGCCGAAGAAGACATTGATGGAGTGTGTGAATGACGATATGAGAGAGAGAAAGAGAGGAGTGAGTGTTGAGATGATGGCTGATAGAAGAGAATGCAAGAGAAAAATTAGCTGTGCCGACCGCACCTAATGGGATAAGGTGGAGAAAAAGAAGAAGAGTCTAGAAAAAGACAAAGTACTCTTTCCGTCTCTTTTAAATAATGCGCGTACCACAAAGTATTGAAATCGAAAAACTAAAACAATAACATACCTTTGATTATATTTTTGGCGTTTCCCAAAAACAATTCTAAAGGCGCCATATGAAAAAGTACCTATTACTAGCAGTATTTAATTTTTATTTCCATTCACTACCACGAAAAAAATCACTACACATGCAATTCGCCCTTGCACTTTGCTGTTTGCGTAATAAAGAGTCTTCTATCTACATACACACATATGCATGTGCTTGCTTCTATCGGATTCAGTATTTAATTTAGTCACGGCAATATTTTTTTTGTATTTTTTTTTTTTTTTGAAAAGCGCACGCGATACCTATTTTACAATTCAGAGACATAACGAATGCAACGGAATTGAAAAACAGGAACCCGACTAAAAGAAAATGCTGTTTACGTTTATCGTATTGCCGGCAAAAAAAGTGCTTTGGTGTAAATGGGAAATGTATAATGGTACGTAATAGTTTTTTTTCTTGTTGTGCCATGTTTTTCGATTTTGTGAGTGTTCTTCAACTGGTTTTAAATCAAGGAGGATTTTAATTTAGGACTTATGGTTCTTAATTTAATTAGCAATTCAACTTTATGCCTCAATTCAGATAGCTGGTGTCTGGTGCACTGCCTACCAGCTTATCTTAACCTACTAAAATTTAATTTTCTATTTATCGCTTATTAATAACATAATTAAGTGAAACATAAGTCACAGACATATATACCAAATACATGTTAATGAATCATCGCAAACTCTGTTTCATATGAAAGTGAAAATGGTGAAAATTGGAATTAAATGAGTTAATGAAATGTTTGCAATAAAGTTAAAGACTTTTTTTCACTATAATTTTTTTTTTATTGCTTAGATGGGTGGACGAGCTCACAGCCCACCTGGTGTTAAGTGGTTACTGGAGCCCATAGACATCTACAACGTAAATGCGCCACCCACCTTGAGATATAAGTTGTAAGGTCTCAGTATAGTTACAACGGCTGCCCCACCCTTCAAACCGAAACGCATTACTGCTTCACGGCAGAAATAGGCAGGGTGGTGGTACCTACCCGCGCGGACTCACAAGAGGTCCTACCACCAGTAAGACAGAAGAATAGCCAAGTGGTATAATTAGAAAAACAATGGATGAAAGTGTGTGGTATTAATACCATTAAATCAACAGTCAGATATAGTTGAATTTAAACAACTTAGGCCCGGTACATACCGACAGTATTATATCGGCAAAACAGTGGGTTCATAATCATAAGACTTGTAGTTTCATCTCGGTTTGCGTAGACCGCATTAGTCGTTATGCTATCTTCGTTAATGATCAGTTCTAAATAGCTTCGCACTGATTCACTACCACTGACACTGCTCAGAAATCATAGGCGTTTCAATGTATGAGTTATTATTAGCTCGATGATGTTGTTGACTGATTAATCAAAACGTGATTTACCTACATAGCTTTATAATACATTTTCTGTCGAACAACTACGGAATCGATACACAAATGTATTCCCATACATTCAACCCAATAGTATTTTTTTTATGAATATTTAACACATATGCTTGGTTTGGTTTAAAAAAAAAAAGATGTAATGTATATCGCACTTCTAGAATTAAAGTGGCTTAACTAATCTTTTTAAGAAAGTGACTTTTAAACTTCGAACGACTTATAAAAATGTATTCTATCAGTTTATAAAATTAAATAGTCACTTTTAGTCTAGAAAAAGTCTTTTAGTTAAGATAAAGACAAAGAAAATAAGATAAAGACATGTCCTTCTTTAAAAGAGGCTTGTGGAGAGTATTAAGCGGTAGACAGCGGCTTGGCTCTGCCCCTGGCATTGCTGAAGTCCATGGGCGACGGTAACCACTCACCATCAGGTGGGCCGTAAGCTCGTCTGCCTACAAAGACAATAAAAAAAAAATTAAAAAAAATAAAGAATGGGTATATCAGAGGAAGTGTGAAAATAGCTGCGGTAATCAACAAATTAAATAGCGGACGGTTAGCCTGGTATGGACATGTGATGTGGAGAGAAGATGCATGTGACTAGAAGATGTATGGAAATGGTAGTGAAAGAAAGGGGGGAAGGGTCGCCGAAGAAGACATTGATGGAGTGTGTGAATGACGATATGAGAGAGAGAAAGAGAGGAGTGAGTGTTGAGATGATGGCTGATAGAAGAGAATGCAAGAGAAAAATTAGCTGTGCCGACCGCACCTAATGGGATAAGGTGGAGAAAAAGAAGAAGAGTCTAGAAAAAGACAAAGTACTCTTTCCGTCTCTTTTAAATAATGCGCGTACCACAAAGTATTGAAATCGAAAAACTAAAACAATAACATACCTTTGATTATATTTTTGGCGTTTCCCAAAAACAATTCTAAAGGCGCCATATGAAAAAGTACCTATTACTAGCAGTATTTAATTTTTATTTCCATTCACTACCACGAAAAAAATCACTACACATGCAATTCGCCCTTGCACTTTGCTGTTTGCGTAATAAAGAGTCTTCTATCTACATACACACATATGCATGTGCTTGCTTCTATCGGATTCAGTATTTAATTTAGTCACGGCAATATTTTTTTTGTATTTTTTTTTTTTTTTGAAAAGCGCACGCGATACCTATTTTACAATTCAGAGACATAACGAATGCAACGGAATTGAAAAACAGGAACCCGACTAAAAGAAAATGCTGTTTACGTTTATCGTATTGCCGGCAAAAAAAGTGCTTTGGTGTAAATGGGAAATGTATAATGGTACGTAATAGTTTTTTTTCTTGTTGTGCCATGTTTTTCGATTTTGTGAGTGTTCTTCAACTGGTTTTAAATCAAGGAGGATTTTAATTTAGGACTTATGGTTCTTAATTTAATTAGCAATTCAACTTTATGCCTCAATTCAGATAGCTGGTGTCTGGTGCACTGCCTACCAGCTTATCTTAACCTACTAAAATTTAATTTTCTATTTATCGCTTATTAATAACATAATTAAGTGAAACATAAGTCACAGACATATATACCAAATACATGTTAATGAATCATCGCAAACTCTGTTTCATATGAAAGTGAAAATGGTGAAAATTGGAATTAAATGAGTTAATGAAATGTTTGCAATAAAGTTAAAGACTTTTTTTCACTATAATTTTTTTTTTATTGCTTAGATGGGTGGACGAGCTCACAGCCCACCTGGTGTTAAGTGGTTACTGGAGCCCATAGACATCTACAACGTAAATGCGCCACCCACCTTGAGATATAAGTTGTAAGGTCTCAGTATAGTTACAACGGCTGCCCCACCCTTCAAACCGAAACGCATTACTGCTTCACGGCAGAAATAGGCAGGGTGGTGGTACCTACCCGCGCGGACTCACAAGAGGTCCTACCACCAGTAAGACAGAAGAATAGCCAAGTGGTATAATTAGAAAAACAATGGATGAAAGTGTGTGGTATTAATACCATTAAATCAACAGTCAGATATAGTTGAATTTAAACAACTTAGGCCCGGTACATACCGACAGTATTATATCGGCAAAACAGTGGGTTCATAATCATAAGACTTGTAGTTTCATCTCGGTTTGCGTAGACCGCATTAGTCGTTATGCTATCTTCGTTAATGATCAGTTCTAAATAGCTTCGCACTGATTCACTACCACTGACACTGCTCAGAAATCATAGGCGTTTCAATGTATGAGTTATTATTAGCTCGATGATGTTGTTGACTGATTAATCAAAACGTGATTTACCTACATAGCTTTATAATACATTTTCTGTCGAACAACTACGGAATCGATACACAAATGTATTCCCATACATTCAACCCAATAGTATTTTTTTTATGAATATTTAACACATATGCTTGGTTTGGTTTTTAACAAAAAAAATTATTTAATCACCCCGGTAGTAGTAGTAGCACCCCGCCCGAAAGTAGCCCCGGTAATAAACAAATTAAAGAGCGGACGGTTAGCCTGGTATAAACATGTGATGCGGAGAGGAAAGATGCATGTGACTAAGAGATGTATAGAAATGGTAGTGCAAGGTAGAGGGGAAGAGGTCGACCGAAGAAGACATGGAGTGTGTGAATGACGATATGAGAGAGAGAGGAGTGAGTGTTGAAATGACGGCGGATAGAAGAGAATGGAAGAGAAAAATTAGCTGTGCCGACCGCACCTAGTGGGATAAGGTGGAGAAAAACAAGAAGAGTCTAGAAAAAGACAAAGTACTCTTTCCGTCTCTTTTAAATAATGCGCATACCACAAAGTATTGAAATCGAAAAACTAAAACAATAACATACCTTTGATTATATTTTTGGCGTTTCCCAAAAAAACCAGAATTTGATGGATTATGCCACTTCAATTCTAAAGGTGTCATATGAAAAAGTACCTATTACTAGCAGTATTTAATTTTTATTTCCATTCACTACCACGAAAAAAATCACTAGACGTGCAATCCGTCCTTGCACTTTGCTGTTTGCGTAATAAAGAGTCTTCTATCTACATACATACATATGCATGTGCTTGCTTCTATCGGATTCAGTATTTAATTTAGTCACGGCAATATTTTTTTTTATATTTTTTTTTGTTTCAAAAAGCGCACGCGATACCTATTTTACAATTCAGAGACATAACGAATGCAACGGAATTGAAAAACAGAAACCCGACTAAAAGAAAATGCTGTTTTCGTTTATCGTATTGCCGGCAAAAAAAGTGCTTTGGTGTAAATGGGAAATGTATAATGGTACGTAATAGTTTTTTTTCTTGTTGTGCCATGTTTTTCGATTTTGTGAGTGTTCTTCAACTGGTTTTAAATCAAGGAGGATTTTAATTTGGGACTTTCGGTTTTTAATTTAATTAGCAATTCAACTTTCTGCCTCAATTCAGATAGCTGGTGTCTGGTGCACTGCCTACCAGCTTATCTTAACCTACTAAAATTTAATTTTCTATTTATCGCTTATTAATAACATAATTAAGTGAAATATAAGTCACAGACATACATGTCAAATATATTTTGATAAATCATCGCAAACTCTGTTTCATATCAAAGTGAAAATGGTAAAAATTGGAATTAAATGAGCTAATGAAAGGTTTGCAAAAAAATTAAAGACTTTCTTTCACTACAAATGCTAATGATATTATGCTCTTCCGTGTCTGTGTGGTCGTGATGGTGTGTGTGTGTGTGTGTGTTTTTTTTTATCACTGTGAGTTGTTTTCTATACAATAGGCCATTTAAAACAGAAACAGTTTGAATTTAAAAATAGTTTTTTTGTTACTTGCTTGTTTGGTTAAAATTCGCCTCATCAGGTTCAGCCTAGAGTTTCAAATTAATGGTTTGCATTGTGATTTCGTTCGTAATGTACTACTACTGTGTATTATATAATACATTTTAAATAATAAATGAAACCACACGATAATTGAATTCGGTACCCCCGTGTTTACTCGGGGGGTGGGGGTTTCATCAAATTCGTTTTTATCATATTCATTTAAATCGCAATGTTCAGCATCACCAAACATCGAACGCTTATAGTGTGATTGTATTAAAAAGAAACCGGGAACAAATCACCCACGGTCTTCTGTCCACAAACTACGACTTCATGTAGTATGGGTACCGAAAACTGATAAACATACTTCTTTTGTCTTTATTTCATGTGGCAGAATTTTCTCTTCATTCTGCATGAGGATCTGACATGAGTTTTACGACAAGCCTCCTCCCTGATAATTTGCTATCAAATATTGTCCCTTGGTTCGCGTCAGTCCCATATCCCATATTGGACGTCTATTAACTTTTTTTTTCCTACCTTAGCTGATAGCCTTGAGAGGCCATTTCGGCGAACCTTAACACGTAGGTGAGCTCAAGGGGCTCAAACTTGACGACGTTGTTGACACTAACCGTAGCAAGAGCCGTGCTTCGCAGAATCTATCACCGGATCGGAAACGCGACCCACTGAGAAGATCCGGCGAGAATGGAAATTTTATTGGTCATGTTTTTGTTAAGGTCCACGTTTAGCTTCCATATTATTATTACCATTGTTAAAAGTACTTTCAATTAACAGAGCATATTTAAATAGTTGAAAATTAGCTAAATGCAAGACCAGACGTTTTGGACTAATGCTGTAATTAGAGGAAGCTCAGAATTAATTCGGGGTCCAGTCCGACAAGTCTAACTATCCGTTGCGGGGGATGTTATTTGCATAATCTGCCCGACGAACGGTCTGGTCGGAGCTCGGTGCAGGCTTACACGGAAATCCCGTGAACAATCGCTTTGACAATTCGGTGATTAGTGACAAGATTAATTCGCCACTTATGGAACTCGGCGCTGACTTTTAATGTCGGTCGGTTCAGCGTGAAACGGTTTTTGGACAGATTTCGAGGTTATACTCTGATATTGGTGACACGATACTAACACGTGCAGAGTTTCTTAAAATTTTTACATTGCCTTTTCTTCAGCGAGTAAAATACACAAGATCTTAATGAGATTTTATACGCTTACCTAAATAATACCATATGAACTCTGTTTTTTAAATAAATAAAGATATGCTAAGATAATTTATTCCCTTTCGCGCAAAATACACTTAAAGCTCTTCAGAAATTGCAAAAGCCGGTAGCTCAGCTGATGCTGTTTGAAATGGTTGCAACGAAAAGCTCTGATTTTCAGTCCCCCCGTTCCCCTTTAGTGCTGTGTAAGGCTTAAAGCTCCGTAAGCATAGATTTACATTGAGATAAGTTGAGAAAAAGGAACATAAACCCAAATACAAATCACGCACATAGGTACTTCAAGTGAAGAAGGGTTTGTAAAAATATATAAACAATGAACAAAATCATTACTAACGATTAAAAAACGCTAGAATCTGTGAGCAGTAGACAATGTAGCAATAAAGAATAGAAAGCACAATTATATCATAAATTTAAAACTAGCTTTAGACCTGTGAATGATGAAGAAGGTATTAACATTGTCATTGACAGGGAATCGTTTCCGTAAACCGCATGTTTGCTTGCCTGTTGGAACAAAACAATAACTTGAATTTCTTTTTGTTATCTTCACAGGGGAACAAGCGGTATTGACATCGACCTCCGGAGAGTAGATATAGACCAGTGCCCGATCAGGTCTGGCTCCACACAGCTGAACATCTTCGCTGGGACCGACAAATGCAAGAAGAAAACTACGGAAGTAAGTCGATAATAGGATTAGACCTTCGAAGGTTAGAGGATCTTTGTAGTTTGTTTTGTGGTAGTACTAAGGATTTTTTACTAGTATGGGATCCCAGCTTCTTCAAATTACTGCTAACGCATTTCAAGAGATCATTTTTGCAACTTCCCATCCTGCAGCGGAATGAAACTGGTTTTAGTGTTCCTCGAGCGACATCGCATATCTTCTACGAAAAGTAAGAGTTTAAAAGAGTTTAAAAGAGAGCCATGCAGCGATTTGACAGCATTTTTGGTATTACCGATTTCCATGAGCGACGGTGAGCACTCACTAGCAGGCTGTATACTTACCATAGTGTCTTCTTCTTCTATATCGTTCCTACACTACTGAGGATCGCGACCACATGCGACGTACTTCCACTGTGCTCGATCATGGGTGGCAAGGACTGCATGGTACAGACTACCATCAAGTGCTTCTCTTGCTAGATCTGACCATCTGGCTGGTGTACATACATAGTGTACACCTTCCGAAATAAGGTCGCATTATCAATTAAACAAATGTCACACTGTTCTAACTAAAAGACCAGAATGTTCTGCAGTGCTCACATTATATCGGTCTAGGTTTAAAGATATTTTATTTTTAAATCGTGCATTTGTTTTCAAATTACTTGTACGATTCATCGAAGCCTTCGAAAACAGTATTGCATTTCAAGATTCTGCCTATCTGTTCCTAAGTCGCGGGAATCTGTCAAACACTCAAAAGCTCGTACCGAAACTTAGTTTAAGCTCGATGGGTTGTAGACTTTAACGCAGGAATTCATGCGTAAAGTGCTCCCTGCGGCAGGAATAGATAAGAGGTGTCTCATGAACGTGCTCTCAGACATAGATAAGGTTTTTTGGCCATTAAATAAGCTCTTTTTGATAAAAATTGGAAGTGCTTGATATCACTGGCTTCGACTGGACACTTTTATGCCATCAATATGCCACAAATTACTGGTAACTTACTGGTGGTAGGACCTCTTGTGAGTCCGCACGGGTAGGTACCACCATCCTGCCTATTTCTGCCGTGAAGCAATAATTCATTTTGGTTTGAAGGGTGGAACAGCCGTTGTAACTATACTGAGATCTTAGAACTTATATCTCAAGGTGGGTGGCGCATTTGCGTTGTAGATGTCTATGGGCTCCAGTAACCACTTAACACCAGGTGGGCTGTGAGCTCGTCCATCCATCTAAGCAATAAAAAAATTAAAAAAATACCCGCTTATACTGATGGTCGAAAGCAAGATCTACTTCTATGCTTTGGAATGCATTACTAACCCGGAAACAAACGGGCTATTTATATGTACATACTCGAGCGAGTACACAATACCGAGAATTACTGCAATAGCTAATTTTGAAAATATAAAAAAGGTATATATTATATATTTTATATACATATAAATAAACCCCAATATAAAAGAGGTCTATATTGGGGTCATTGTTATATTGTTAGTTTTGTGTCGACATCAGTAGTTAATAGGTTATGGGTACTTTTTCATCCGCATGTGCAAAAAACGATAATATCTCTGACTAATAAGACGGTGATTGAAAAAGTCTAGAACGCCAGCAATACTATCCTTTGAAATACCTAAAATATGTCTTTACATCATTATTCTAAAATAAAACAAAAGTCTAAGTTATAATGAAAATAATCTAAATTGAATACGTCAGAACTATACCTTAAAAAACCAAAGAAGTGTGACGCGGACGTAATGGACTTAATAATACTTTATCACGTTGTCGCTCTTTTCATGGCCACAACACAAATATCGCTGGCAGCTTGCGTGAATCCGCAAACGGCAGGGTCTTTGATGTCAACGATCCTCGAAAGGAATTTCACACCACCTGCATATACAAATAAGGGTCAATTTCCCGTGAACTTGAAACGCTTTTCGCAAATGAACTTGAAGAATTTTTCTTCTGTTTTCTAGCCTTTGATTTGAGTTGTTTGTTAGTCTTTTATTTAAGACATTTGAAAAGATATTGTAGGTTTTCGAGATAGAGTTCATTTTTCTTTGTGTTTCTGAAGAACACCATTTCTTATCGAAAATTATTCAAAGAAATCAAATTATGGAAAGTTGTTGGTTGAAGACCAACAACAGATGTTTGATTTTCCTGAGATAGAAACGCGGAGGAAATTTTTAGAACCAGTATTAGGATACCTTAATTTGAGTTATATTTTAATTAAAAGGGTTTCAATTTTATGTACACAAGTAAACAGATTTCTTGATAAGCAGTAATGAAGAGCTAGTAATATTGAGCGAGCTATTTCCTATTACAGAATATAACTTTATTTGATACTAGATGACCCGGCAAACTTCTTAGTACCTCAATCGATAAATAAAAGACCTAAACTATTTTATAAAATAAACTTAAAACAAACAAAAGGAATCCGTTCGACGGGGGGGACACCAAAGGAAAAACAAAATTGTTATTTTTATTTAATTCCAAGCATGTTCATATTTATCTACCTTTTAAACCTTCCCTGGACTTCGACAAATAATTCAAGACCAAAATTAGCCAAATCGATCCAACCGTTCTCTAGTTTTAGCGAGACTAACGAACAGCAATCCATTTTTATATATATAGATGAGAACATTAAAACTGTACCAATCTAATAGCTAACATAATTCAATTCATCCGGAAGCCATATACATTTGCTAATCTGAGAAACCAATCTATATAAGGTAATGGCTTTAGGTATTAGTGAGCAGAATACAGTATTAGGTTTCGTTCTCAAAGTGTCTTGAAAAATCGTCCTAAGTGACTCACGTAATGTCACACCGGACAACCTCGAATATCCGGTGGTAACAGCAAAAACGGTCCAGGAAGATTTATTTATTTATTTATTTATTTATTTATTTATGTACACACAGAAAACAAGACACAGTACAGAGTAATAGGAAAATTATGTACAAAGGCAGAAAGGAAGATCTGTGTCTGTTCCTAAAATTCCACCCACTATCTTCAGTCTACATATTACGATCATGGCGTTTGCATTAAAAAGAAAATATCAGAGACGCGTTGAAGTCAAAAATCGTAGTAAAAACCCGTTAATTATATTAGAGTTTTTAATATTGAGAAGGGGAAATCTTAAACATGCTATTTTCCATTATGAAGATTCTAGAAAATACATCATGCAACGTTATAGCCCGAACTATACTAACAAATATAGAGGCTTGCATAATTAATTGAAGACATGAGTGGATGAAGGGAATAAGTACCATTATTAAGATTTTTAAGTTTTTACATCGAATGAAGGTTTTATGTGCTTATAAACAATATTAGACATTAAAACTCAGGGCTTAAAGGCTATCTTTAGAAATTATTTGTGATGAAGGAGTTAAAATAAAAAATATTAACACGTTGAATGAAAGTGACATGGGCACATAGCGTGTTGCTTAATTTTAAATGATTCCAAACGGTAATATCCTCCATATTGGTATAGAAATGAAATTACTATAATTTCACGTTTAAAATAATAAAAATAACAGCCACAAACGCATAGTATCTCAAAAATAAGTAACAAAAGTTTGTTGTCCGTTTCCTCAAAATTAACAAATTGTATCATATCCCCTTCATCCACTCATGTCTTCAATTACCATATTACCACAAATCAGTAAAATTCATCACTATATTATTATCAACCAAAATACATCGATATAACAGGACATTTCACTAAGCCACTGTCAAATAGAGTTTTCCGTTAGTTTACGATAATGCCCGATCCAAATCGTTTGTTACATTATTTTTATACAAGCTATTCAATTTGCAGAGTAAATACAGCGGTAGCTACATAGTTTTTTTTTATGTCGCAGGTAGACACAAAAAAATTTAATACGAATTGTCCCATTCATTATTTTATTTAATTGTATTTTATTTAAGAGTCAGTAACGCTTCAAGGCGACTTCGAACAAAATACATTTATTAATTTTCGCGTGACTCATGAATGAATACCGACCGAATTATACCTTACAGATTATTATTTTTTTGCAATTTCCATTTCAATAGAAAAGCACAGATAACATTAGTTTAATAACGAAAAATCAACTGTCTAATATAACTATATTATAATACTGCTGAGAGTAAAAATATTTATTAAAAAATCTCACACGCCAGCCTAATAAACATGTAAACAGCCAAACATTCATGATATTTCGTTATATTTCGTTTAGTCTTCTAAACTGTGGCACTGCTATCCAGTTTTACCAAGGTTAAAGTTATTGGCCCTGATATATCGTGTGTAGCGGCAACCGGCCTTATTTGACTATTTATGAAAAGCCCGCTCTCTGGAACCTCGAACAAATATTTACGACAAGGCTGAAACTTTTCTGTGGCCTCTCCAAAGAAAAGTTTTACCCTTGCGATCGTCAAACAGCTTATGTGTCAAACGAATCGGAAATGCCTCTTTTTTTACTAGGATAAAATTTTATGCTTTTTTGGTTTTGAACTAAGTTATTATTACGCGCTGAGGTTCGGGATAAATAAAATTCTATCGAAGAACTAATTAAAACTGTATCAACGCTTATAACACTTCACAAACACTTTAAAATTCTCAATTCGATTAAAGTAATCCGTTCTCTGTTTCGGTTCGAGGAGTTCCGATTACTAATTGACTGCGTGCCATGTCTGCAACGCTTTTATAGTCGACACGGAATTCCTAGAATTATCGAGAATATTCAACACAAGTCGAGTATTGTGTGTTTTCGCTGTCTGACAATAGATGGCGTTGTACTTCTCGAGCGTTCTAGATGCTACTAGATCCTTCGATATTCGTTTGGCTATTTGGCGATAGATGGCGGTACTGTTACTGGCGTAACGTTATTGCTCAATTTAAATTACGGCTTAGTCTCGGGTGATGATTCAATTGCGACCACGAAAACTGTGCAGTATTGGAAGCGTCGGAAATACTGTAATGACAATAAATAACGAGTGTATACGACTCTATGTAGCAAGGACTATAGTGAGTAAAGGCCTCCCATATTGTGGACCTATTGAAGCTCGCCGGAAACCGCTGGATGTGGGCAGTGCAGGACCGATCGTTTTGGTGAGGCTTGGTGGAGGCCTATTCCCAGCAGTGGACATATGTGAGCTGAAAAATAGAAGATAGTATGCGACTCACAAAAACCGGAGAAAATATGCGCTGCAATCTCACAACTAGGTACCGTCGTACTATATATGTCTGCCGCAAACAAATTATATGACCAATTGAATAATCTAAGAAGTGTGGCAACCCTTGAACCGAATGATTGATTTTCGTGTTATGCCTATTAAATACCGATATTTCACTCAAGGGAATCTTTGAGTCTCCTGCTTTGGTTCTCTTTGGGTTTCATCGCAATACCTCAGAGGGCTGTCTATGAAATAATTTAAGATGATCCTAAGATCTTCCATCGCACTATGGGCCATAGAGCAGTGTCCGATCTTTACTTTCTACGGTGTCGCATGAGAGTTATTTTTGAGACATTTTTCAAACGAGGTTTGACAGAGACGGACAATATTTGACTTTCTTACCGATATTACCCCTGATCACGAATAACTTTGACCATAATCAGGTGGACCATTTGCTGATCCATCTTCAGAAAAATCAATTTAATTAGCAAATTCTGTCATTCTTCTTCGACTTTCCTGGTCTGGTTCGTCTACCATTAATCTATTTTTGGTTTGTCCTTTTAATTTCATCGAATGCTTGTTTTTATATGTATAATTATCAATAGATAGAGTAAATCGAAATCGATTTTTACCGATTTCATTTAAATCGATTCTCAAAGTCGATGTTTGCTAATACCAATCATAGCGAGCAACGTTTCTTTATATTCCATACAGCTGGTTGTATCCAACAAATAGCCGGTGGAGAATCTGGCATTTGTTTTATATCTTCAAGAAACTTTTCGACTTCGCACGGAAACAGATATCGAGCCAATCTATTTTCGAAGGGAAAAAAGGGGAAATAAGGGAAAAGTTGATGCGTGCGGATCGGAGAGGCGGGAATTCTTGTTGCTGTTAATGGTCTTGTACGTGATCGTGTTTGATTGGTTTTATTAGTTCACTTCCTTATTGAATCCTTATTTAGCAAGTGAGTCATAAATCGTAATAAAATCACTGATCTATAATGAAACTGAATATTTGATGAAAATAGATGTCCAATATTAAATAATAAAAATACTAAATAACTGAGAACAGATTGGGTACGGTCATCCGGTCCCAATTTAGAATTCCCTGTGTTATATGCACCTGAGACGGACATAGATGTTACTTATGTAGACCTATATGTTACACGGGTAGTTATGTACGTTTTTTTAAATAAATAGAAACATATATAGGTAATAAATACCTAGACAAAGAGCAAACAAACCTGCTCATTACACGAAAATTTGCCCGATTTGGGAATCGAACCCACGACCTTAGGCGCAACAGTCAGGGCCTCTAACTATTGCACCACCGAGTCAGTCTTTAAAAAAAACACTTTTTACTTTTGGAATTTTACATTTAAATTTTGAAATGTATTCTTAATTGATTTTTTTATTGCTTAGTTGGGTGAACGAGCTCACAGCCCATCTGGTTGTTAAGCGGTTACTGGAGCCCATAGACATCTACTACCTAAATGCGCCACCCACCTTGAGATATAAGTTCTACGGTCTCAGTATAGTTACAACGGCTGCCCCACCCTTCAAACTGAAACGCATTACTGCTTCACGGCAGAAATAGGCGGGGTGGTGGTATCTACCCGTGCGGACTCACAAGAAGTCCTACCACCAGTAATTATATTTTTTTGGTTTTAACTATTTTCTTTTTTCTTTATCACCTATTTCGGTAGGTATACCCGTAGTAAGCATTGTAACCGTTATTCATGATTCCTTGAGTGCTGTCTGCAAGTTCCGTTTTAAGGAAGTCCTCAGCGGTAATCCATGATTGATCTATGCCCAAGAGCAACGGTTATTATTTACCATCATTACACCCTGTAGAATGTTGAATATTTTAAACGAATAATGCGAATTGGTTTGCGTGATAACATTATGAAAAGCGTTAAAATCGTCGCGTTAAAACCCGCATGTGATAAACTAGCCCGGAAATGGTATCGTAAAATCCTCCTCGGTTTGTGTACTCCGATGCCGGGTCGTGACAAACTGAATGTTAAAGGACATTTCCGTAAATTTATTTAAGACAAAGAAACGTTAAGGTGCCGTTCCGATATTGCGATGCGTGTTTTTGTTTAGGAAAATATTGAAATGGCCTTTGATTGATGATGATTTTTGGCTAAGCGGATGGACGAACTCGCAGACATTACATCGCTAATGCCGTCATTTACCTCGGTGCGTGAAATCACAATTGTAGTGTGTAAATGTAAACTTTTTTTTGTTATTGCTTAGATGTGTAGACGAGCTCACAGTCCACCTGGTGTTAAGTGGTTACTGGAGCCCATAGACATTTACAACGTAAATGCGCCACCCACCTTGAGATATAAATTCTAAGGTCTCAAGTATAGTTACAACGGCTGCCCCGCCCTTCAAACCTAAATGCATTACTGCTTCACGGCAGAAATAGGCAGGGAGGTGGTACCTACCCGTGCGGACTCACAAGAGGTCCTACCACCAGTAATTATATATTTTTTGTTTTAACTATTTTCTTTTTTTCTTTATCACCTATTTCAGTAGACGATAAAACGGTATACCCGTAGATAGCATTGTAACTGTCATTCATGAATGTTATCAGTGCCATTACAAAAGCAAAACAAGCGGCCGCATACAAAATGTTTTTACGAGAATCTTCTAGAATAAGTTTAAATTTATATTTAAATATATTTATCGATGACTAGCTGACCCGGCTGACTTTGTAGTGCCCCAATCGATAAATAAAAGAACTAAACTTTTGTATAAAATAAACTTAAAATAAACAAAAAGAATCCGTCCGACGGGGAACACATCAAAGGGAAAAGAAAATTATTATATTTATTTAATTCCGAGTATTTTCATATTTATCTACCTTTTAAACCTTCTCTGGACTCCCACAAATAATTCAAGACCAAAATTAGCCAAATCCGTCCAGCGGTTCTCGAGTTTTAGCGAGACTAACGAACAGCAATCCATTTTTATACATATATAGATTACTTAATTTTTATTTGTTTTTTTTTATCTAAAGTGCATATAGAATATTATAAAAAACCTCATTTTTGTAAATGTGTCTTTAATGAAATAGTTAACGAGTCCTTAATTAACTACCAAACGGCCTGCACAGTCAAAGTATTGGTACTCTTTACCATCAAAGATTTTCTTTAAATATATTTCGAGAGGCAACCCAGCGCTTTCATAAAAAGCTCCTTAAGGCGCGGCTTAATATGCAAATAATAAACTATTAACGGCTCTCTCTAGAATAGGAATCGTTAAGCCGAGCGTCGTATCAACGAAACGTTTGCTATTCAGGACATTCACAGTAAAGCTCGTGTTCGAAAGCTTTCAACGCCTGTAAGATCTTTTTTGCATGTCAATATGAATGTCCTTGTCTTCTAAAATTGCGACTCCTCGGTGAAGATACGTATGTAATGATTACTTTTACAAATTCCTAGCTCGAGAAGGATTTGATTTAATTTTCTTACAATCACATGCAAGCGGTGTGCTTAGTGCGAGCTTTTTAACGTTCTCGATAGCGTAAAAGTTAACTCAGTATAGAGTTGGAACGTTTGCCTACGTTTGCCGCTAGGGGCGCTGTTCCAACTACATACAAATTTGAGTTAACTTTACTAAGCACATTGAACTCTTGAAGTTTCGAAGTGATTTCGATACGACGCAAAATTGGTCGCTCGATACATAAAATCAAATCTTATACCTTTAAACGAGCAATTCTTGTATATATATAATCTGCATCTCGGAAACGGCTCCAACGATTTTCATAAAATTTAGTATACAAGGGATTTCGGGGGCGATAAATCGATCTAGCTACGATTTATTGTCAAAAAATATTGTTTTATTCGTGTTTTCAATAATCAACTTTATCGATAATCAAGTTTATGACTCTTCCCGACATCTATTAGCGAATAATAATACTATTTTTGTTGCTTTAAAGACACAACAAGATGGCGTTATAAAAAAAAAACAAAGCCAAGCAAAACTCGGTCATCGTCTAGTTATAATAATTTGAGAAAAAGAAGCCTCATTCCATTTTCCATTTCAATTTGCAATCAGACAGAAATTTATGTTTTATTTACACAACAAATATACGGAGAAACCGTATAATACTAATAACGCCAATACAAAATACATTAATGTTTCTTAAAGTTATTCATGAAAACGAAATGAGAGATTCGATTGAACGTGACGTCACGTAGTGTTTTCATTATAAACATTATTAGTCAGTCGCGATGCTTGTTTCGTGTAACGCTTTTATTTCATTTATAAGAACTGTATTTATTCGATTGATTTTTCTTCGGTACGAACTCAAGGAAAGCAGGTCTTAATTTAATTACTGAAGCCCATAGACATCTACAACGCAAATGCGCCACCCACCTTGAGATATAAGTTCGAAGGTCTCAAGTATAGTTACAACGGCTGCCCCACCCTTCAAACCGAAACGCATTACTGCTTCACGGCAGAAATAAGCAGGGTGGTGGTACCTACCCGCGCGGACTCTCAAGAGGTCCTACCACCAGTAAATTTATTCAAGCCTCTTAAATTATTAAATTTATTATTATAAAAAAATAATATTCAAACCTCTTAAAATACAAACACGTACAAGAATTCTTAACACTAGTATAATAATACATGGCTTTTTTATGAGGTATACAATAACAATATTCCCTGACTTTTATGCTAGGAAAAACTGTGCTACAAAAGTCAGTGGTTCAGTGCTAGGTCACCAGGTAAAGTAAGTTAACCACAAATGGACGAGCTCACGGCCAAAGTACGACGAACCCATACCCAGCAACAACGTAAATGCCGCCACTCATCCCGGAAGATGAGTTCTAATACTCTGTTCTTACAGTGCAATGACTGCCCCACCCCTTTTTTTTCTTAAATGGTTATGCGAGCTCACAGCCCACCTAGTGTTAAATGGTTACTGAACCCCATAGACATCTACAACGTAAATGCGCCACCCACCTTGAGATATAAGTTCTGAGGTCTCAAGTACAGTTACAACGGCTGCCCCACCCTTCAAACCGTAACGTATTACTGCTTCACGGCAGAAATAAGGAGAACGTTCCTACCCGTGTGGGCTCACAAGATGCCGTACTTCCAGACAAGAGTTTCTGGTAATGAGGGGTCTTGTAAGCTCGCAAGGGTAAGTATCTACCACCTTACTGCCTATTTCGGCCATCAAGCAGTCAAGCGTTCTCGTTCTAAAGGTGGACATTACAATACAATTGCGACTATGACCTCGTGCTACGACACCCACGGAAAGAGGTGGAGTGGTTCCCCTATAGGTCAACAGCACACAGCCAATGTTTAATAAGATTGCAGCGTAAAAACCAGATAAAAAAGATGTGTTGTGTCGTGGGACACCGGATAGAAACGAAGTTCCATATTATAAAAATATTAATTTAAAGTTCTATTCGAGGTATAAAGAAAATAAAACTGGAGGTTTCGCAACGGCCCACGGTCATTCGGTAATGTGCGAACTTATTGTGGTACACTTCATTCACGGTTTTTTGCATAAGAATTAGTGTATTGCGCAAACGAACGCTCTGAGATCGTGGTCAATGAATGATAAAAAATATGTTATTTTTTGTACGTTATTACAAAGTTAAGTCGTACACTGTGAGCATTACTAATAAAAATCTTACGTTACGGACGTTTTTTCCCGGTTAGGGTACCCCTCCGCATTGTCTCATTAGGAACTTTGTTCCAAATAAAACTATATTCACAACAACAAAAATAGTAGGATAGGTCCCTTGTTGAATTGAAAGATGAATTTGTTTGACTCAAAGTCAAATACCACTGTCGATTTGCCAGACTCGCTAAAATCAACTTGTGTATGTTTATTTGCCACAACAAATAAGCGTATATACACATTGGAAACAATGGCAAGTCTGTATGTAGCAATAATACAGAATTGTATGGGATATCAGGGAGCTAACGTCCGTAAACTCAGCAGGTTTATGTTTACGACGCGTCAGGTACGGAATAGTTATGATGCCATCGTCTGACGCTGAAATGGCTCGACAACTGAACTTCTGATTGAGCTGAAATTATCAAATTAAATAATATGTTGCCAATAATAAAATCTGCCAGGAAGCTAATGGGTTTAGGGAATGAAATTGAATATGTAGGGTTCATTGGCAACGTTTACAGATTACCATCTCACAGGCCGTTAATTTGTCTATCTCGATGCGACTTTTGGCTCGGAGGCAAGAAAATACTGAATACACGTTCGTATCTTAGCTGTGGTAGGTTTTTATTACAAACGTAAACACGCCTTTGATCTCTGACATATTCATGTTGTGCCAGAACGGAATTCCTGAAAGTCTTTCACCAAACTCCTGAATAAATAAAATAAGATAAACAAATAATCGCGGACAAATAACACACGATCATATGTCCCTAAACTAGGATTATCTCTACTAAGGGGAACAGAATCGGATATCCATCTATATATTAATACGTGAAGCAAAAATTTTGTACCTCTTTTTACAAAAATTGCGCGGACGGAGGAGTATGAAATTTACCATACTTATGGAGAATATTATAGAGAAGGAGTGCAAATTTTAATAATTTTTTTTATTATGCCGTATGTTCGACTGCCTACAAAGGCAGTAAAAATAAAAAAGTAACAATATTTTGCAGTATATAGTAAGTCCCTTTTTAATCTTCTCAGATCCAGATCTAGAAATGTAACAAAAAAAGGAATGTAACGCATTACTCACGATTATCATAAATGACCTACCTTTAGAAACCAAAAATTCGCACTGAAGTTCAAAGAACAGACAATCTTACGGAGAACGCTATAAGGCTCTTAATTCTGCAGCAGTGATGGATTTTTTTCGTTAGAAAACATCACATCCATCCTACGCGGCCATGAATTATGACATGAACATTTTTTGAATAGGTCTTTTAAATTCAAATCTTTTGTACAGGGCACGAAGATTCTAAATCCGTTACCACATTAAGGTTGGTAGATTTATATTAAAAATCCATCTCAAGATTACAAGGTATTAGTATAATTTGAATGTTTTACGGGGAAACTTTCGGATTTCTGTACTTTATTCTACTGATTGTCAGTGGTCAGTAGCACTTCTTAATAAATTCCCATTTTTATTAGTAGTATTTTTTTATTTTTTTATTGCTTACTTGGGTGTACGAGCTCACAGCCCACCTGGTGTTAAGTGGTTACTGGAGCCCATAGACATCCACAACGTAAATGCGCCACCCACCTTGAGATATAAGTTCTAAGGTCTCAAGTATAGTTACGACGGCTGCCCCACCCTTCAAACCGAAACGCATTACTGCTTCACGGCAGAAATAGGCAGGGTGGTGGTACCTATCCGCGCGGACTCACCAGCGGTTCTACCACCAGTAAAAACAAGAGGTTCTACCACAAGTAAAAAAGTTTGTAATTAATGACACAGTACATTACTGTATACACACATGTATTACGACTACGTATATAAATAGAAACTGACGTGTACGCCGAGGCAGATCTGATAAAATTATTTTATAAAACACGCCGGACTTGAGAGGATTTAAAAAAAAAAAAAATTGGAGCGCGGACTCACAAGAGGTCCTACCACCAGTAAAAGCATATAATGTTCCGAAATGAATAGGAATTGGTTATCTATATATTAATACGTGAAGCAAAAACTTTGTATCCCTTTTTACGAAAATTGCGCGGACGGAGGAGTATGACATTTTCCACACTTATAGAGAATATAGAGACGAAGTGCACAATGCTAATATTTTTTTTAAATAATGTATAAAAGATACATTAAATCAATAAAGAAAATATTACACACACTACCATGTATTTGACACACACATTTACTCTTTGTTTATTGTCAAACTTTTGTTATTGCTTAGTCTATAGTCAAATTTAGAATAGGTTAGTATTGTTTATCTGTAATATTACAAGTATTTATCTATAGTGTAATCTTGGCGAAATCTGTAACAATAGGACCATAATAATGTTGAAACTTATAATTTCAATTAATTACCTATAGTCGAATTTCGACTACTGCGGGACCACTAGTATAATGTAAACACGTGTTGAGTATCAGCTTGTCTTTTCATCCACCGTTGCTAAGCAGTTTCCTAAGATAATATTACTTGAATTAATTACAGGATATTTATTATTCGCTAAAGAAATTACTGAAAACAAACCGTACAATATATGCATTTGTACGGAGTCATTACACGTCACTACTTACTTCTTTTTTTTAAATTACCATCTCATTATTGCGATTTTTATAGGCTTGACTTTCCACTTAATACCAGGTTGGTTGATAAAAACACTTAAGCCATTTTCTAAACTTTATAACCTTGTATTAGACGATAAGCATACAGTTTCAAGCTAGCCTCCGTCCATTCCATTCACAATTTAGAAATGAGCACAGTTTTTAATTAAAAGTTATTCGCAAGCCGACAGACAGCCTGGATATGTCTATATTTAACTTCAACAGAAAAGCGCACAGCAGACACCAATTTTTTTTTTTTTTAAATCCTCTCAAGTCCGGTGTATTTTTATAAAATAATTTTATCAGATCTGCCTCGGCGTACATGTCAATTTCTATTTATATACGTAGTCTAATACAGGTGTGTATAGAGCAAGGTACTATGTCAATAAATAAATAACCAATGTATAACTCAACTACGCATTGTAACGGCAGTTCTCTCCTACAGTTCTTACTGATGGTAGGACCTCTTGTGAGTCCGCGCGGACAGGTACCACCACCCTGCCTATTTCTGGAGTGAAGCAGTAAAGCGTTTCGATTTGAAGGGTGGGGCAGCTGTTGTAACTATACTGAGACCTTAGAACTTATATCTCAAGGGGGGTGGCGCATTTACATTGTAGATGTCTATGGGCTTCGGTAACCACTTAACACCAGGTGCGCTGTGAGATCGTCACAAAAGCAATAAATTTTTTTTTTATTAAATACATAGCCAAAATATATAACTCAGCTACGCATTGTAACGGCAGTCCTCTCCTAAAAACGGAACACATTACTGCTTCGCGGCAGAAGTAGGGCAGTTGTACCTACTCGTGTGGACTCTCAAAACGATCTAAGACTCGTAATCACGCAGACTACAATTTTCCATGATTTATTGCTATCGCGTCTCCGTATCGGAAAATCAAAATGTATTTCATACACTGGTGTAGTATCTATTCATAAGCATGACACATTGGCAATGGATTTAAATTTAATTATTTTTGTTACAGTGCGTTCCGATTCCCGGACTGGGGTTTCGTCGTGGTTCTTATCGGTGCGTTTGCAAGCGCGGCTTCTATTTTCCCAACACTACCGCCGGGAATAGGTACTATAACGGCAGCGACATTGAAGAGGAATATGAGAAACATTTATTGGTGAGAGGAGCAGGACTCTTGTACTTTGAACCTTTTTTTATTGCTTAGATGGATGGACGAGCTCACAGCCCACCTGGTATTAAGTGGTTACTGGAGCCCATAGACATATACAACGTAAATACCCACCTTGAGATATAAGTTCTAAGATCTCAGTATAGTTACAACGGCTGCCCCACCCTTC
This sequence comes from Bombyx mori, assembly GCF_030269925.1. Lineage (NCBI taxonomy): Eukaryota > Metazoa > Arthropoda > Insecta > Lepidoptera > Bombycidae > Bombyx > Bombyx mori. The sequence goes on from NC_085111.1 coordinate 17,373,926, forward strand.
AGACCGAAACGCATTACTGCTTCACGGCAGAAATAGGCAGAGTGATGATACCTACTCGCACGGATTCACAAGAGGTCCTACCACCAGAAAACTAGAGATCCGCTTATCTATTTAATCCATAATGTAACTCGTGTACCAATCAAAAGATACCAGTAGCGTAAGACACGAAAAGGACTCGTAAAAGGACTAGTGAGGCGACGTGGTTATTATTCGGATAATGAAACGGGAACCTTCTTTAAGGGAATAACTCAAACGTTTTTACCGGCTATCATCAACGTATAACAAAAATCTAGCAGTAAATTTTGAATGATGTTGTGAACTGCCACACAGTGCTGTGTATAACTGCTCATAATCAGAACTTGTACAACGATTTCCAACTAAAAAAGCTGATTCTACTCAAATACGGCCGTGAAGTGTTATTAGCAAGCAATAAATAATAGTTTAAAAAAACTAACAAAATACGCTTTTATATAAAATCCAACTAAAAAATAGAAAATAAATTTTAATAAATTTGAATTAAAAATACTATAAGAAAAAAATATTTTAGTGTAAAAAAGCGCCGGGTGCTTTTCAGCATATTATCAAAATAACCCTACTACTCATACCTGTTTATAAAATATTTATAACTACTGATACCATGCACCTCACGCTTTTTTTACAATGAAATTATTTTTTCTTACACCATTTTTAATTCAAATTTATTTTCTATTTTTTAGTTGGATTTTCTATAAAAACGTATTTTGTTGGTCTTTTTATACCAACGACGTTTTGAAGGGGGTCAAAATCATGTTAAAAGATTCCGTTACAAGCCCCCATACGTCTGAAGCTAATAAAAGCGTACCTATTAAAAAATATATAATGTGCATTTTTTTAAAACGACGTCACAAATCAATGAACTATTTCTCCCAGCACCAACGCAGTCTCTACTCGAAGACAGAAGCCTACGAATGCTTACCTTGCGCTGAAGGCTGCGAGGCCTGCACCGATGGCTCTCCGTGTGTGGCCGCTCTCAACTGGGTCGTCAGAACCACGATCTTCGCGCTGGCCTGCTTGGTCATCTCTTGTCTGCCTTTCATTGTCTATTTTACTATTAAATATGGCCATGTCAGGGTGAGTAAGGTTTTTATGTTTAATTGCGTAAATGAGACGGACGCTAGGCTCTTGAACCATAGATATTCTAGGTTAGACAAAAAATATGTGTGGTGTCGTGGGACACCGGATAGGAACGAAGTTCCTTATTATAAAAATATTAATTTTAAGTTCTATTTGAGGTATAGAGAAAATAAAACTGGAGGCTTCGCAACAACCCACGGTCATTCGGTGACGTGCGAACTTATTGTGGTACACTTCATTCACGGTTGTTAGCATAAGAGTTAGCGTATTGCGCAAACGAACGCTCTGAGATCGTGGTCAATGAATGATAAAAAAATATGTTATTTTTTGTACGTAATTCAAAGTTAAGTCATACACTGTGTGCATTACTAATTTGTACGTTATTACAAAGTTAATTCGTACACTGTGTGCATTACTAATAAAAATCTTACGTTACGGACGTTTTTTCCCGGTTAGTGTACCCCTCCGCATCGTCCCATAAGGAACTTCGTTCCAGAAATAATTGAGAGATTGCCGCGAAAAATGGCCCTCGGTTTGATCAGCACAGCATTTTTGGATTGAAGTGTATTTAAATAGGCTCCGGATAATACGTCAAAAGAAAAAGCTGGAGGTCATATCACCGTTCACTGACAGGCCTGGGCTAAATGGGGCAAAGATGACAGAAAAGTTACTTAATAGTTTTGACTCTTACATACTCCCCAACAGAGCACTGGTATTAATGAATCGCCGCCCCTATTGGCGGCCCATTACAAAAGATTATTAGTGCATATGTAAATGGTACTTTGGCACAAACAAGCAATAGCACTTTATATGCGGAACGATATGTACAATACAAACTGCCAAGGCTCCATTGTGAGCGAGTACGATTAGATTTCATGATTGCGGTTGACGTTGACAGGAAATTAATAATTTGCCGTGGGACTTTAAATGTTTTGACACATTTAATGGCTACAACACATCCACGTATGTTTTACAGGAACAAAATCAAACCATATTGAATGTTTCTTCAATACTTTAATATTGTCGACATATTATCGATCGACCCAGAAATGGATTCTATATAAACTAACAATAAAGATGCAATCGTAATAAAACAAATCTAGATACTTCAAGATATCAAATACCGAGATCCGAACATTTCAAATGTTCAAAATGCATCCTCTATTTAAAACGCATCCTCTATTTAAAACGCATCCTCTATTTTGTGGTAGGCAGCAACTTGGCTCTGCCCCTGGCATTGCTGAAGTCCATGGGCGACGGTAACCATTCACCATCAGGTGGGCCGTGTGCTCGTCTGCCTACAAGGGCAATAAAAAAAAATGTTTTGAATAATAATTAAACCCGCAAACATTTGCAAATAACGTAATAATTTGGGGTAAGACGTCTTGTGAATCCCCACCGTTACCACCACCACCCTCTCTATTTATACCGTGAAACAGCAATGTGCAGGAACCAGGAGGATGAAAAGTGACTTGAAACTTAGACCTGGCTCTAACTTAGACTTAGCTTAAGCTTAGACTCAAGGAGTCTGATAGTATTCAGGTAGTAATACCTATCACACTAGCACGGCAGAGCAATAAACAAAAGTAAATTCAAAGTGCTCCCTGCACACGGTTTGTTTTCAAATGTTTCTTTCGCGGTGATGCAATTTGGTTATATACCAGCCACTCATTTGGGTACAACTTTGTTGAGTAGTAAATAGACTTAGTGGAATGATATCAAAGTATTTATCATAATATTATCTTATAGTTTGGCTCTTTACCCGACAATGATTATGTGCTGTAAATAAAGTGTTGTATCAGTTGGAAGAAAAATCCTATTAACTATAGTCATTTTTTGTAGTAGGAATAAAATTCTCCTCTACTCAAGGTACTTGTTTGTACAAATACCATATGTCTCAGTCTATACACAATTTTGTAGTGAAATAAACATATCGGTAAATACGACAAAAAGGTGCAAGTGAAAGATGAAATAGTTTCCGTATTTAAGTGGCAGCTTCCAAAGTCAAGATGTCAAAGATAACCAGCACTCCTATAAATAAAACTTCTTCTAGGTGGTCCGGGCTGCTAGTCCTGCTCTCCTCAGGGTCATAGTTTTGGGTGCTCTTCTCATTTACTGCACAACACTCGTGATGTACGGACGACCGACTGTCTTGACCTGCACCGCCAGGGTGTGGCTGCGCGAAGTAGGCTTCTGCTTAACGTATGGAGCCCTAATGCTAAAGACTTGGAGGTAAGAACTTTTTTTTTCTACCTATGCTGATAGCCTTGGGAGGCTATTTCAGCTTCACCCTAACGTGTAGGTGAGCTCACAGAGCTCAAACCGGAGTGTTGCTAGCACTGGCCCTAGCAAGAGCAGTGCTTCGCAGAATCTACCACGGGATTGGAAACGCGACCCACTGAGAAGATCCGGTGAGAAACTCTGTGGGCTGTGTCTGTGGGTTAATTCGCTCGTCGAGCCCTTTGTCGCAAGCGACGGGTTCGACAAGGACGGTGACCGGTGCTTGTGGTGCCTAAAAGCACCGTTAATGGACCAGGAGGATCCGTAATTACGTGTTTTGGGCGACGTCAACGGTAAGAACAATAATAGTCAAAATATTCGAAATATTTATTAAATAGTCAAAATAATAATTTTGAAGTTTCGTGGCCTAAGGGATAAGACGCCCGGTGGATTCGTATCGAGCGATGCATCGGTGTTGGAATCCCAGGCGGGTACAAATTTTTGTAATGAAATACGCACTTAACGAATATTCACGATTGTCTTCCACGGTGAAGGAATAACATCGTGTAATAAAAAACAAACCCGCAAAATTATAAATTGCGTAATTACAGGTGGTAGGACCTATTATAAATCCGCACGGGTATATACCACCACCCCGCCTATTTCTGCCGTGAAGCAGTAATGCGTTTCGGCTTGAACGGTTGGGCAGCCATTGTACTGCTACAAGTGAGACCTTAGAACTCACGTCTCAAGGTAGGTGGCGGCATTTACGTTGTAGATGTCTATGGGCTCCAGTAACCACTCACCATGTGGGCCGTGAGATCGTCTACCTATTTAAGCAATAAAAAAAAATGAAACTCTCAATATTATAATTTTCATAATTAGGTTACCACCACAATCACTTAACACCAGGTCCACCCATCTAATAAATAAATAAAATTAAAAAGTGCTCAATTAACTCGTTGAGCTGACTTATCCAATTTTCGCGCACTTTAAAACGCCATTGACGTGCGACCCCACCAAGTAACTGCAGTGCCGGAAACTTGCCCAATTCCCGGGCGAAACTTTACTTAACTCATTTAATATACGTCATTGGGTTGGATTTTGTTAAATTCTCCGTTCGCCGCGAGAACTAACGCCTCTGCCAAAATCATTATTTGAATATCAGGCGGTTTTAATGTACGCAGTTCTTCTCTAAAATTGTGTCGGAATGTCTATACGGTTGAGACATTTAGTTTTAATACTAGCTACAGGTGACCACCTATAACTGTTGCTTAACCATTAATCATTCAGTACAGAATAGTGTTACCGAAAACTCTCCTGTGAATCTTTTATATATATAAAAATGAATTGCTGTTCGTTAGTCTCGCTAAAACTCGAGAACGGCTGGACCGATTTGGCTAATTTTGGTCTTGAATTATTTGTGGAAGTCCAGAGAAGGTTTAAAAGGTAGATAAATATGAAAATGCTCGGAATTAAATAGAAATAACAATTTTGTTTTCCCTTTGATGTGTCCCCCGTCGGGCGGATTCCTTTTGTTTAAGTTTATTTTATACAAAGGTTGGTTCTTTATTTGTCGATTGAGGCACTACGAAGTCTGCCGGGTCAGCTAGTATGAAATAAAAAGATATGAAAAAATAACATCAAATTATTCGCTGCTTTGAATTTTAGACAAACTCCCAACTTAATAAGGCTATATTTAATGTAGCTAAACTAACTAAGGGGAATAAAGCTACAGTGGAAGACAATTAGTGCCTTCCCCTATAAACTCGGTTGGGTATTTTGTTAGAAAAATGTTCCCTCGAAATTTTATAATCTTGACGTAGACACTGCCGTAGCTAATTGGTCTCAAAATTTATTTTCGCACTGATCCGTTAAAATTAGTATGAAATATAGGAAACATTTAACATTTAAGGTCGCAGTATAGTTACAACGGCTGCCCCACCTTTGAAACCGAAATGCATTACTGCTTCACGGCAGAAATAGGCAGGGTGGAGGTACCTACCCGTGCGGACTCACAAGACGTCCTACCCTCAGTAATTACGCAAAGTATAATTTTGCGGTTTTGATTTTTACTACACGATGCTATTCCTTCACCGTGGAAGTCAATCGTGAACATTTGTTAAGTACGTATTTCATTAGAAAAATTGGTAGTTGCCATCGATTCGAACACCTGTGCTTCGCTAGGTACGAATGCATTGGACGTCTTATCATTTTAGGCCATGACGACTGTGAAGTGGTATAGCGTATTTCTCACGAACAGATACAATCACTTACTGTGTGATATCTCTGGACTCTTGTATTTACAGAAGCACGCTCTACTACTGCACACAAATCTCTAGCACATCTCCCTAAAGAATGTAATTTTTGTTTTATGATATTCCAACAGGATCTCTGTAATCTTCCAAATCCGTTCAGCGAAGGCCGTGAAGATATCAGATATGTATCTGCTGAGGAGGATCGGTATCATAGTAGGAGTGGCGTGCGTTCTACTCGCCATCCGGACCCTCGTGGCACCCCCCACTGTGATTGTGGGACGAACTAAGGACGACTTGAAGGCGTATCTCTGTAACACGGATTGGTGGGATCATTCCTTCACTACGCGTATGTATTTATGTCAGATACAGCAACCTTAAATAAGAATTATTCAATACTAGCAGAACCGGCCACACGTTGCTGTGGCTAAGGTTTTTGTTTCTCATTCCGATAGAGGCACCCGTCACGTGCGGACGTGCTCATCGTCCACTCGATCGCCCGGTCTTTGTTCGCCCGGCTTTTGTTAGCCCGGCCATTGTTCGCGCGGCCTGTGTTTGTGGTACATCTGCCGACTAAGTGCTCTTTCTGGAAGTTTTTATTTGTTTTGTTTCCTTTTGTTGTTTCTGTGTTCGTGGTACATCTGCCGACAAAGTGGTTTCCTGCAAGTATTTATTTGTTTTGTTTCTTTTCGTAATTTCTGTTTTGTTGTGCTTTTTCTTTGTCCTGTAGTAATCGCGCCGCATTGCCACCTGTGTTCAATAGAACCGCTCAGGTCCGAGAAGTTGGGGCCTCGCCGCAAGGCGAGTGTTTTCAAGACCCGGGGCCGCCCCACCTGGGTACTCAGCGATCATGGACGCTGTATTCGCGGAATTCCTCCGACTTCGCCACCCACAGCTCGCCTCGGAGTTTTTGGCCTTCAAGGCCAATCACACTGCGAGCCCTCTCGAGGACTCCGCCGCGCTCGCTGCTCCTGCGTCGCCTGTACCTGCGTGCAGAGCTTCTGCATTGAGCACCGCAGCCTCTGTCGTGCCTGCCGCTCCCGTGTCGCCTATACTGGCGAGAAAAGCTGCTGCGTCGTCCGCCGTGACCATCGTTTCAGCTGAGCGATCATCCGCGGCCTCCGTCGCGCCCTCTAAAACACCTACACTTGCTCGTAGGTCGCCTGCACCCGCCTCCTCGTGCTCCGACTCTGACTCGGACATGGAGGTCGACCTCGCCCCCGCCTCATCGACGGATGGATTCACCCTGGTACAGAAGGGTAAGAAGCGTGCCGCGGAGTCTCGAGCTCCCGCGGCCGCTAAAATTAGCAAAGCCGTGAACGCGTCGCGCCCCCGCCCTCAGACTCCCGTTGCGCCCCCAGCCCGTGCCACTCCGTCGCCGCGTCCGGTGGCACAAAATAAAACCCAGACCCCTCCCCCGGTTATCCTTCAGGAGAAGGCAGCTTGGGATCGAGTTTGCCTGGCCCTTAAGGCCAAAAATATAAATTTCACGAATGCCCGTAACCTCGCGAACGGCATTCAAATTAAGGTTCAAACACCCGACGACCATAGGGCCCTCTCTTCTTACCTCCGTAAGGAGCGAATAAGTTTCCATACGTATACGCTCCAGGAGGAGCGCGAACTCCGCGTTGTAATACGCGGAATCCCTAAAGAGTTAGATGTAGAGCTCGTAAAAGCCGACCTGTTAGAACAAGGCCTACCAGTGAATTCTGTGCACCGTATGCACACCGGTCGCGGTAGGGAGCCATATAATATGGTTCTAGTCGCTCTCCAGCCTACCCCCGAGGGTAAGAAAATCTTTAACACACAGACCGTCTGTAGGCTCTCTGGTATCGCTGTCGAAGCCCCCCATAAAAAAGGCACTCCTAGCCAGTGCCATAACTGTCAATTGTACGGGCACTCTTCCCGTAACTGTCACGCGCGGCCCCGATGTGTTAAGTGTTTGGGCGATCACGCCACGGCCCTCTGCGCTCGCGACCAAAAAACCGCGACGGAACCGCCTAGCTGCGTCCTGTGTCGAACACAGGGTCACCCCGCGAATTACCGTGGTTGCCCCCGAGCCCCTAAAATAAATCGCCGCGTCGCCCGCCAAAACCGCCTCCGAGCTTCCGGCCCAGACATCAAAGCCTCGGCACCCTCTGCGTCGCAGGCTAAGCCAGCGTTCGTTCCGGCGGCGGTGCCCAGTGTCTCGGCCTGGGCAAAACCGCTGCCGTACACGAACACGGCTACAACTCCCTCCTCCGCGATTCGTCCCGCCCCCGCGACTCGTCCCTCTCCCGCGACTTGCCCTCCGACCGCGTCTGACAATCTCGCTTTAGCGATCGACTTCTTTCAGTCGATCAACTTTGAGCGCGTTAACGCTTTGGGCGACGCCATTCGCGCTGCCTCCACTGCACAACACTTTATCGCCGTTGTGCAGGAATACGCCGACGTATACGCGTCATTAAATACGTACGTCCTCCCCTCACTCCGCCGGTAATCAATGGCGTATATAAGTAGAATAAAGCCCCTATCCGTAACGATAGGATTTTTTAACGCTTACGGTCTCGCAAATCAACGTGATCAGGTTTCTGACTTTTTGCGTGACCACCAAATTGATATCTTTTTAGTGCAGGAGACCCTACTTAAGCCCGCGCGCCGTGACCCTAAAATCGCGAACTATAACATGGTCAGGAACGACAGGCTCTCTGCCCGTGGTGGTGGTACCGTCATTTACTATAGAAGAGCCCTGCATTGCGTCCCGCTCGATCCTCCCGCGCTCGCTAATATCGAAGCATCAGTGTGCCGAATCTCACTGACGGGACACGCGCCGATCGTTATCGCGTCCGTTTATCTTCCACCGGATAAGATCGTTCTAAGCAGTGATATCGAGGCGCTGCTCGGTATGGGGAGCTCTGTCATTCTGGCGGGCGACCTAAATTGTAAACACATCAGGTGGAACTCACACACCACAACCCCGAATGGCAGGCGGCTTGACGCGTTAGTCGATGATCTCGCCTTCGATATCGTCGCTCCGCTAACCCCGACTCACTACCCGCTAAATATCGCGCATCGCCCGGATATACTCGACATAGCGTTATTAAAAAACGTAACTCTGCGCTTACACTCGATCGAAGTAGTTTCAGAGTTAGATTCAGACCACCGTCCCGTCGTTATGAAGCTCGGTCGCGCTCCCGATTCCGTTCCCGTCACGAGGACTGTGGTGGATTGGCACACGCTGGGCATCAGCCTGGCTGAATCTGATCCACCATCGCTCCCGTTTAACCCGGACTCTATCCCGTCTCCTCAGGATACCGCTGAAGCCATAGACATCTTAACGTCACACATCACCTCGACATTAGATAGGTCATCGAAACAAGTTGTAGCGGAGGACTTCCTTCACCGCTTCAAATTGTCCGACGATATTAGGGAACTCCTTAGAGCTAAGAACGCCTCGATACGCGCCTACGACAGGTATCCTACCGCGGAAAATCGTATTCGAATGCGTGCCCTACAACGCGACGTAAAGTCTCGCATCGCCGAAGTCCGAGATGCCAGATGGTCTGATTTCTTAGAAGGACTCGCGCCCTCCCAAAGGTCTTACTACCGCTTAGCTCGTACTCTCAAATCGGATACGGTAGTAACTATGCCCCCCCTCGTAGGCCCCTCAGGCCGACTCGCGGCGTTCGATGATGACGAAAAAGCAGAGCTGCTGGCCGATACATTGCAAACCCAGTGCACGCCCAGCACTCAATCCGTGGACCCTGTTCATGTAGAATTAGTAGACAGTGAGGTAGAACGCAGAGCCTCCTTGCCACCCTCTGATGCGTTACCACCCGTCACCCCGATGGAAGTTAAAGACTTGATCAAAGACCTACGTCCTCGCAAGGCTCCCGGTTCCGACGGTATATCCAACCGCGTTATTAAACTTCTACCCGTCCAACTCATCGTGATGTTGGCATCTATTTTCAATGCCGCTATGGCGAACTGTATCTTTCCCGCGGTGTGGAAAGAAGCGGACGTTATCGGCATACATAAACCCGGTAAACCAAAAAATCATCCGACGAGCTACCGCCCGATTAGCCTCCTCATGTCTCTAGGCAAACTGTATGAGCGTCTGCTCTACAAACGCCTCAGAGACTTCGTCTCATCCAAGGGCATTCTTATCGATGAACAATTCGGATTCCGTACAAATCACTCATGCGTTCAACAGGTGCACCGCCTCACGGAGCACATTCTTGTGGGGCTTAATCGACCAAAACCGTTATACACGGGAGCTCTCTTCTTCGACGTCGCAAAAGCGTTCGACAAAGTCTGGCACAATGGTTTGATTTTCAAACTATTCAACATGGGCGTGCCGGATAGTCTCGTGCTCATCATACGGGACTTCTTGTCGAACCGCTCTTTTCGATATCGAGTCGAGGGAACCCGCTCCTCCCCACGACCTCTCACAGCTGGAGTCCCGCAAGGCTCTGTCCTCTCACCCCTCCTATTTAGCTTATTCGTCAACGATATTCCCCGGTCGCCGCCGACCCATTTAGCTTTATTCGCCGACGACACGACTGTTTACTATTCTAGTAGAAATAAGTCCCTAATCGCGAAGAAGCTTCAGAGCGCAGCCCTAGCCCTAGGACAGTGGTTCCGAAAATGGCGCATAGACATCAACCCAGCGAAAAGTACTGCGGTGCTATTTCAGAGGGGAAGCTCCACACGGATTTCCTCCCGGATTAGGAGGAGGAATCTCACACCCCCGATTACTCTCTTTAGACAACCCATACCCTGGGCCAGGAAGGTCAAGTACCTGGGCGTTACCCTGGATGCATCGATGACATTCCGCCCGCATATAAAATCAGTCCGTGACCGTGCCGCGTTTATTCTCGGTAGACTCTACCCCATGATCTGTAAGCGGAGTAAAATGTCCCTTCGGAACAAGGTGACACTTTACAAAACTTGCATAAGGCCCGTCATGACTTACGCGAGTGTGGTGTTCGCTCACGCGGCCCGCACACACATAGACACCCTCCAATCCCTACAATCCCGCTTTTGCAGGTTAGCTGTCGGGGCTCCGTGGTTCGTGAGGAACGTTGACCTACACGACGACCTGGGCCTCGAATCAATTCGGAAATACATGAAGTCAGCGTCGGAACGATACTTCGATAAGGCTATGCGTCATGATAATCGCCTTATCGTTGCCGCCGCTGACTACTCCCCGAATCCTGATCATGCAGGAGCCAGTCACCGTCGACGCCCTAGACACGTCCTTACGGATCCATCAGATCCAATAACCTTTGCATTAGATGCCTTCAGCTCTAATACTAGGGGCAGGCTTAGGGACCCCGGTAACCGTACTCGTCGAACTCGACAAAGAGGTCGACGTGCAACCTAACCCATGCATCAGCCCGCTGAGTTTCTCGCCGGATCTTCTCAGCGGGTCGCGATTCCGATCCGGTAGTAGATTCATTCGCGAAACAATTGCTCTTGAGTTGTTAGGTCTCCTTCGGAGGCGCTCGGGCAGTTGTTAGCAAATCCCACCCCTCTCGGCTGAGCCTTTGCTCGCCCACCTGTCCTGGTGAAACTGGAAAGGCCTTCGGGCCACCAGTAAACTTTCAATCATAAAAAAAAAAAAAAAAAAAAAAAGTTTTTGTTTCTAAATAACACGTGGCCGGCTATGCTAATACCAAAAATTAACAAAGTAAAAACAATTGAATTTCACTGTATTGCGTTTACTACGAAATAAATTTCACTTATACTTTAGTTTCAGCAACACGTGGTGTTTATGCCATCAAATTGTAGCTTATGTGAAACGTTTGTATTTTTAACACAGCGCCATCTATGAGATATTAATGTCAGACAGTATTACAATTGTCTGTAAAAACTGATTTAAGGCGCCATCTGTTTTAGAACTTACAATTAATAACAATAATCAACATAAGAAATCATTTTATTGTTAATTAATAAATATTGTGATCATTAATCGAAATAAAAACCATCCTATGGCCTAAGTTTAAAAAAAAAAGAAGGCAAAATCGTTTCAGTAATTTAGGTGTCCATCACGGACAAACAACGTGACACGTAATTTATATATAGATATACTTTTGTTCTTAATTTATTGAACAAAAAATCAGTATACCTACGGCCATTCGAAGTATTTTGATCACGAAGCAATCATGTGTGTTATTATATACTATTCAATGTATATCTATAATCTATGTATATGAAAGAGAATATATCTGTGTGTGTGGGTGTGTATATATGTACACCTAAAATGATCTTACGCAGCTAGCTTTTTCTTTTTTTTTTATTATTGCTTATATGGGTGGACGAGCTCACAGCCCACCTGGTGTTAAGTGGTTACTGGAGCCCATAGACATCCACAACGTAAATGCGCCACCCACCTTGAGATACAAGTTGTAAGGTCTCAAGTATAGTTACAACGGCTGCCCCACCCTTCAAACCGAAGTGCATTACTGCTTCACGGCAGAAATAGGCAGGCTTTCTGAATTGTTTTATGGCTTCATTTTGTTGCGGACAAACCCGTGGGTGCAGCAATGTACTATCTACTTTAGTATATTATACTACATTATATTATAAATAGGCAAAGACAAAACAGCTAAGTACCATTTGCTTTGGTTGATTTGGCTCTTTGTCAACTTATCCGCTTTTATTTCTGTAGTAGATTTAGATTAAGTGATATCAGTACATTGTTTTGGAACGAATCAGTATATTTTTTCCTTTAGAAATATCAACATCACAATAAAAGTATAGTAAATAGTATGCATATAAATCTATATATTAATACGTGAAGCAAAAACTTTGTATCCTTTTTACGAAAATTGCGCGGACGGAGGAGTATGAAATTTTCCAAACTTACAGAGAATATAGAGAAGAAGTGCACAATGCTAATATTTTTTTTAAATAATGCATAATAGATACATTAAATCAATAAAGAAAACATTACACACACTACATACCGTGTATTTGACGCACACACGTATCCATACTATTTATTGTCAAACTTTTGTTCTTGACGTCTGTTGTCAAATTGAGAATAGATTAAATATTGTTTGTCTTTGTAAATACTTTTTATAGTGTAGTCTTGGCGAAATTTGTGATTATAGAAGTATAAAATACAATCATAATAGTGTAAAAACTTACAATTCCAATTAATTATAGTCGAATTTCGACTACTGCGGGACTTCTAGTGCATATAATTGTTTCGCAAGCACTATACAAAAAAAAATCCTTACTACTTACCTATACTAACTACTACTAATACTACTTAAGTACATATATGCCGTAACTTCCTTAATGCGATTTGTTTAGGTTCATAATCGGGATTCTCCGTTGGGAATACAATCAATAAAGCTTAAGTAGTTAACAAGTATGTTTATTATGTATTAATAGGACTTAGGATGTTTGTGGTACAAGCGTATTTTGATCGTAAACGCGTTGGCAACTCAACTAAAAATATTATTTGAATCACACGCAATAATTGAAATAAAATCAATACGAAAATAAAATAAAATAAAATCAATAAGAGATTTTTGTAAAAACAAGTATATCTCGTAACGTTACCATTACTGGTGGTGGGACCTCTTGTGAGTCCGCGCGGGTAGGTACCACCATCCTGCCTATTTCTGCCGTGAAGCAGTAATGCGTTTCGGTTTGAAGGGTGGGGCAGCCGTTGTAACTTTACTTAAACTTATATCACAAGGTGGGTGGCGCATTTACGTTGTAGATGTCTATGGGCTCCAGTAACCACTTAACACCAGGTGGGCTGTGAGCTCGTCCACCCATCTAAGTAATAAAAAAAAAAAAAAAACGTTGCCAAATAAAAATCTGTCAACCAATTGAAACATAGTAATTGTAAATAATGTGTTACGTATTATTATATTTGTGCCTTCTTATTTTGAAGAATGGGATAACCCTTTTACAATATAATTGACTATAACCTAATTATTACCACCCTGCCTATTTCTGCCGTGAAGCAGTAATGCGTTTCGGTTTGAAAGATGGACCAACCGCTGTACTGCAAAACAGAGACTTAGAACTCATGTCTCAAGGTCAGTATTGGAATGCACATTTTATTATCTCTGAACTTCGATAACCCGTTAAAGTCACATAGGCCGTGAGATCGTTAACTTAAAACAACAAATAAACAACAAAAAAATCACACCTTTTTCAATCCGATAGTAAGTTCTCGGGTTTATAGTAATACAGAATTATTTTATTAATATCACACATACGAAGCACGAGCGAGGTCTTTGTATGAAAATGACATGAACATGGACACTAAAACAAAGGGACCAACATTTCTGCTCCACTAATTAGTGACATCGCGAATTCGGCTACATAAGCTCTCTAATAGAAGATATGAACAGTAAAGTTGGATATATGTGGGTTCGTGTGCTGTCTAGAACATAAGAGTCCGTGAAGTCAATGACCCTAAAGGTGCTTTACAAAATATGCAATTTAGAAGTTGTTCTTGTCCACAGTCGAAGTAATCTTTCTGATGTGGGGCATAAGGCTCTGTATCATGGTGAGAAAGGCACCTTCGGAATTTAACGAGAGCAGATTCATATCTATGGCGATATACAACGAGTTTCTCCTATCCGTTTTCCTCAATATTTCGATGTGAGTATTTTTCATTCTGTATTTCAGTCTGGTTTATTTTAATTATTTTATTTGCTGTAAGAATACTGGTTGATAAGATATGATTGAATAAGGCTTGATAATTTTTTTTTTTTTGTTTTGTTGTTGTCACGCATGACAGTTTCTTGATAGAAATAATGGTGACATTATGATGGAAAAATCATCAATGTTATTTAAAGTAAAAACAAGCAGGTCAAAGGGGTCAAAAAAATTCAACGATCGATATGTATTTTTATTCCATCGTTTTGTGTTATCTCTTAAAGTTAACATTCAGGGAGTCGCAAGGCTTAACTTATAGGTATCCCATCCCATTGTATAAACAGGTGAACAGATTAGAAACAACATCAGGATAACAGAAAAAAAAGCTACATTAACAATACTTTTTTTTAGACATTTTCTCTAAAAAAGTCTCGTTAATGTAGCTTTAAAACAAAATATGGATTTTATTACACGAAATAGGTACCTACTACGCTTCTTATAAACAAATATTAATGAATTAATTTAAATTCTTTCCCTGTTCAATCATGCCCAACAATTTCGTTTATTAAGTGGAAATGCGCAATCATGAATCCTTCGAATCGGGCAGCTGAAATATTTTTAATTCGGACACTTAAATTATGTCCCCAAAATGGGACAGGTAAAAATTTGTTAATTTCCTTTCTCTTGTTGATCGCGGGAGCGACACTGAAATTTTCGGGCACTGGACCGATTTCAATTTGCCTAATAGGATAAATAAGGATTACTTCTCTTCCATGGATGAATTATAAATTAGACTGTTTATATCCGGTAGGTACCTAAGTCTTAGATTGTTTATCATCTACAAAAATTAAAAACAGTTTTCCTTTAAAAGGAGAGATATCTTATTGCATTGCCTATTTTTAGACCGCAATTGAACAAGGGCTCTTCATAGCGCTCAGGATTCTACTTTGAGAGGTTTTAACTCCAGAGCCGGGTGGTGTGTGGCAAAACCTCTGCAAATGCAATGTAAACAAGCACTGCCCATCGATCTTTCGTGGCCTTAAGTAATCCACTTTATTCCAAAAGTCTAACTCTGAATTTGTTTTTTTTCTCCATCCAAGATTCCTGCTCTGTCCCCCGTTTTCCTTCAAAATGGGCTGATACTAAACTGTACAGGGAGGCCCGCCCAAATAAGAATCACTATTGTGCCTAATTCGGCCACAAAACAACCTATTCTCTGGCTTGAAGAGAGGGATAGTCGTGAGTGGCAGCATTCAAATTCTGTTATCTGTGGGCTCCAATAACGATTTAATACCAAATGGCTCGTAAGTTAGTTCACTCAACTGGTAAAACTCACGTCACATACCCGAGGCTTTCATAGATACACATCTGGAGGTTCGGTATCTTGAATATCATCGTGTATCCATAGTGTTCAGACTCTAGGATGGTAGGTGGTAGTCGAACCCTGATCGAAAAGACCACATTTCCACCCAAATACCCGGTCCCCATGCCGATGCAAACATTTGAAACTGTATGTCTGTGTGTAACGTAAATAAACAACTCCGTTTGAACCACCGGAGATTAATTCTCTACGAAAACGGTAAGCTTTCGATTTGCAAATATTTACTCAATCGCTTCGTTGGTACAATGCGTAGTGACACTACTGCATAACGGAGTAGAAGTATTACTTCTTGGTCGGAAACAGCATTTTTGTATGGCAGTGCAAGGTAGAGGAGAAGAGATCGACCGAAGAAGACATGGATGGAGTGTGTGAATGACGATATGAGAGAGAGAAGAGTGAGCGTTGAGATGACGGCTGATAGAAGAGAATGAAATAAAAAAAAATCGCTGTACCGACCCCACCTAGAGAAATAAGGTGGAGACAAAGAAGAAAAAAAAACCATATTTTTGTAACAGTATGTTTTTTTGGTATTCGGTATGTTTGTTTGGTATCGGTCAAACAGGTATATCTGACATCCACAACTAAAAATATGTAATGTTTGCGTACGAAAGGTTCCAATTTTGCTAATTAAATACTTAATTACTGTTGGTGGGGCGACTTGAGAGTACGCACAAGTAGGTACCACCGCCCTGCCATTCTCTGCCGTGAAGCAGTAATGCGTTTCGGTCTGAAGGGTGGGACAGCCGTAGTACTGTTAAAACTGAGACCTTAGAACTCATATCTTAAGCCAGCTAATACCTCAGACATTTGATGACACTCATTTTAATTACGCGTATTTCGTCAATTTAAAACAATTTCAAAACGTTCAACATTAATCAATGATGGAAACATTCGTTTTTTCTGGATTCTTAAACAGCACATCCAATAAACGTATCAAAACGAAATACAGGATGATCATTCAAACGTGGATAGTAAAAAAGAGAACCAAAGCGATAGTGCAACTATAATTCAGCAAGTAGTATGTGAGACCAGGGCTGTATTTAGGATTTCAATTGGGAGTCAATGGACCCTTTTTCAAATATTTTACCATAAATGAAATGATTGTTTATTTCGCAATCGTTAAACTCTAACAACAACGCAAATAAAAAATATTTGCTTAAGAAACGTTAATTAAATATGCTTTTTCCTACCTCAAGCATTCACCAATAATTGACGGCATCTAAAAATAAATAATATAGGCAGAAAATTCGACTTACATTTTTAATTTTCAAAAGATTAATAATACTGTTACGCCGGTAAGTGTAACGCCATCTATCGCCGAACAGTCGAATTAATATCGAAGGTTCTAGTAGCATCTAGAACGCTCGAGAAGTACAATGCCATCTATAGTCAAATAGCGGAGACACAATACTAGACTTTTCTAGAATATTCCCGACGATTCTAGGGATTTCGTCTCGACTATAAAAGCGTTGCAGAGATGACACGCAGACATTACTAAAGTGTTTGTAGAGTGTTTTAAGTGTTCTAAGTGCAAATACAGTGTTAACTTGTAATTTAGTAGAATTTTTTATTTATCCCGAACCCCAGCGCGTAACAACAATACGTTTTAAGAAAATTAATTTCGCGTTTTCGTTGCAATAATAATTTGACCCACCTTTATCGAATCCTAATACGATCCTGGACATAGTTTAACGAAAGCGGGCATAAATCTAAGAACGCTGAAGTTCAAGCGAGTTCGTGATTTACTGAAACAGTTACATTCCCGAACAATGCCTTCCGCTACAGAGATTTGTACTCGCCGGTTCAACTTAGCAAACTATCGGGAACTTAATTGAAACTTATTGAATGCTGAATTCCAAACGTATTCATCGCTTTTTTTTTATGTGATCGTTTATTTAGACACATGTATCTATGTATATACAAGTGGTTCACGGTTATTGAAGTCGTTGTGGCCTAACGGATAAGACGTCCGGTGCATTCGTGTTGAAGCGATGCACCGGTGTTCGAATCCCGCAGGCGGGTACCAATTTTTCTAATGAAATACGTACTCAACAAATGTTCACGATTGACTTCCACGGTGAAGGAATAACATCGTGTAATAAAATGAAACCCGCAAAATTATAATTTGCGTAATTACTGATGGTAGGACCTCTTGTGAGTCCGCACGGATAGGTACCACCGCCCCGCCTATTTCTGCCGTGAAGCAGTAATGCGTTTCGGTTTGAAGGGTGGGGCAGCCGTTGTGACTATACTGAGACCTTAGAACTATATCTCAAGGTGTGTGGCGCATTTACGTTGTAGATGTCTATGGGCTCCAGTAACCACTTAACATCAGGTGGGCTGTGAGCTCGTCCACACAGCTAAGCAATAAAAAAAAAAAATAAAAAAAAATATTACCGTAATTCTACCTGCCTATTGGCCGATGGTACAAAATGACTATGAACCTAGATCGCTCCAAGAAATCTTGCTTGAACACGAATTCTTCCAACATGTTGATCGTATATCTACCGATTAATAGCCGATTGGTGGAAAACCTTACCCTGAAAGATTATTTTATTGCTTATAGTATTGTTTGAGGTGATACCATCATCTCCTTTTTACTGTTGCAACTCCCATGGTCAGAGCAAAGTTCACCCATTTTACACGGAACCACCAGACAGCATCCCGTACAATTTATTTCCCTACACAGTATTTCATGTTCTTCGTCAAACGAGATTTTAAGAGCATCCTCATTGGTCAACAGCGGCTGGGCCCTGTATCCCTCACATGTTCAAGGTCAAAGGTGACTATTCATTATCTGATAGAGCCTTTCTTCTTCTCCATCGTTCCCTCATTACTGTGACGTTTTCCTTCTACTTTTCCAGTGACCATCAGACGTTCCAAGTTATCTGCACCTCTGGCAACGTGGCCAAAGTAGCGCATTATGCGTTGCAGACAGGTGGTAGACAGGCGTTGAGCGTTCTCCATTTTAAGCTGTTGTAGGACTGAGATGTTCGTATGGTGGGCTTCCATAGAATCCATAACAAGCGGCGACCTATGCCCTATGTTAACCGATTTGATAACCCAACAATATATTAATAAAAAATAACGTCCATCACTAACGTGGGACGAGCGACGTATCTGATGTTTTCGGAGTTTGGTTTGTTGGCATTACAAAATTGAATGTCTCCACCTGGTGAAATGAGGGCGAAGTTGTGTTGTGCAAGGCACGTATGCTCTTTCAGTAGTGTTATTTTAGCAAGTTTGTGTTTTGAGAGCCCGCATTGTATAGCGAATTTCGAGACCAAAATTGCTGCGCTACAGCTAAGTGAAAAAGTCATTGAGTTAAATTGCGGGTAGCACGCGCAATGTAACGAAAAAAAAAACATTACAATGCGTTTTGTATTGAAGTTGAGTATGTGTATAAATCGAGCACCATAATATGTCTGATACATTTTCAATTCACCCCTTTTTATTAATTCAAATAATAACAGTATTTTGTACAACTATTGAATGCTAAATGCGATCCTTTTGTCTGTGCAAACTCTCTTTTCGTACGCCAATTAATTATTCGATTTTAGCTTCTTGTGGATTAAGTCAGAGTTGTTCAGGGCTGTGCCTATGTGTGTCGATTAAAATTGTTTTATTTACATAATGTTACAGCATATCGAAGTATTAGATAGAGCCCTGAAACTACGATCCTATAAGACAACAAAACTTTTTGTGTGGAAACTAGCGACATCTTGTAGTGGATGCACTAAACTTATATGTTGTTAAAGTTAAGGCATATAATTATTACAACTAAATACAGAAAAAAAAAAAAAAAGTCTTTATTTGTTATAGACAAATTGATTAAATTTTATCAGTTTGTGGTTTCTGAAAATTTACAAAATCCATCATTAAAAATAAAACATAGGATAGATAATATGTTACTGCCATTTACAGGAGCAATGAGAAAGCAATCGAAGCGAAGCCATCTAGTGGCCGAAGCCCGTGAAACATTTTTGTTTAGCGCTTGAGTTGCTTATCTATAACTTATGTGTATAATTTATGTGTATTATCTATGGTATTGGAGACCTGTTTGAAATGGGTGTTTTTTTATCATTTTGTAAATTAATAGAAATTAAGTTTAAATTTGTATTTTTAATTAAATTATTGAGAAAAAAATCACATTGTAAAAGTATATTAACTTATTTGACAGGTTGTTCCTACAATCGCCGGCCAACCCTGACCTGTTGTACATAATATTCTTCTGTCACACACAACTGACCGTCACCCTACTCCTGTGTTTCATATTTGGAAGCAAGGTGAGTATAACATTAAGAAGAAGAGCGGTAATTACTTTTTACATTTGATCGTATCTAATTAAGTTTTCCGGTTATTAATATCCGGCTTTTAATCGATTTAAGTGACTGATATAACTTGACCTTTGGACTTGCGTTACATTTCTTGACAGAATAATATATCTTCACATAATATATTAATAGGTAACAATTTAGACAACACTAAATAGAGGTTATGAAAATTTTATATTTAGTTGACTGTTAAGATTGTATTTAATTCTAATGGTAGCCACCAAACTGTCATACGCTAGGACGGCTGATGTAGAAAAAACTCTTACCGTCTGAAAGTAGATGGTGGCATTCACATTGCAAGGATCAGGAACCATTTAATACCATGTCGACGGTAAACTGTCTCTCTATCTAAAACAGAGATTCCCAAAGGGGTCAATATTGCACACAAGGCTAACTTATCGATATTTTGTATTATTAGGAAAAAAAACTAGTGACTTTTGAAGTAATTGGGCTATATAGACCTGAGGTATCGGTTCATTTCGGAAAAGAGTTCTCTTGCCCAAAAAAATCTTGAGAATGCCTGATCTAGAGCATTAAATAGGGAATATACTATATTTGCAAATTCAATAACATACAATAATAAAGGTGCGACAGATATTATACAATCCTCACATACTCGTAGCTACACGCCACCGATGTTTGAAGAGAAGGGAATGTGTCTGCAACGTTGAAGTTTCGTCGCTTTAGTGTTTAATCTACTGTTACTGTATTCACGGTACCGACGTAAAAGCCCGTAACAGCCCCTGCTTCCTATTAAATATCTAAGAATGTATTTCTTTTCAATTCCTCCCAATAATTATGAATCTTAAGCACTGACGATAGGATAGAATTGTGATGCCTCTAAGAGTATAGCTTACAATTCTCGGAGCAACTAATCATTGTTTTCACCTTATGAAATAACACGTCTTGAGGCTGTTTTCAGACTACGCTATACTATAATGCAATATAGTATAGCATAGTAAGTAAGCCGTAGACTAAGCCAATAACATATAGTACAGTGCAGTGTGAACGTGTCCATAACAATGTATGGTGCGCGATATTGTTTCGCTATGAGCTATACACTATATTATATTATAGTGTAGTCTGAAAGCCACTATAAACTGTCAAACACTCGTATATTTTATTAGAAGTCTTTTCACGTTCACTGAAGGTACAACTTCACTTGGAATCGATTAATTAATTCCTACCCGCCTTTGTAGGCTCGTCTGTTGAACTTCTGCGCGAAAGTAGTACAGGAAGGAGTTAAACATTGTTTAATCGGCTCCACTTTAAATTTTCAATTGACCTTCGAGAATTTCAAAGTTAATTAATAAAGGAACGAGATTTTGTCCGTCATTTATTAAATAATTATGGCAGACGTACCATTTTGTACATTTGACGAGATTCAGGATCTACATAATGTATAGCGGTTATACCTTAAAGACTATAAAGTAAATGCCACTACTCATCTTGATATATAAATGTTTAACGTTTAAGTCGTCGTGGCCTAAAGAATAAAACGTCCGGTGCATTCGTATCTGGCGATGCACCGGTTTTCGAATCCTGCAGGCGGGTACCAATTTTTCTAATGAAATACGTACTCAACAATTGTTCACGATTGACTTCCACGATGAAGGAATAACATCGTGTAATAAAAATCAAACCCGAAAAATTATAATTCGCGTAATTACTGGTGGTAGGACCTCTTGAAAGTCCGCGCGGGTAGGTATCACCACCCCGCCTATTTCTGCCGTGAAGCAATAATGCGTTTCGGTTTAAAGGGTGGGGTAGCCGTTGTAACTATACCGAGACCTTAGAACTTATATCTCAAGGTGGGTGGCGCATTTACATTGTAGATGTCTATGGGCTCCAGTATCCACTTAACGCCAGGTGGGCCATGAGCTCGTCCACCCATCCAAGAAAAAAAAAAAAAAAAAAAACGTGGAAACTACGGAGGTCTCTCTTCTATTTATTATAAACAATTTCTGTGTGAAATGAAACATAGAAATCCAAAAATATATTTTATTTTCAAATAGACGGTAGGTAGTTAGCACAATATTGAAAAGTCAGCAAAAAAAGCGCGCGTGCAACTTGGTGCACGTGAATGAAGAGAATCTTCTTTTTCGATGTGTAGCATTGTGGTTTTCTTCATTTTTCATCCTTAAATCAGATTGCTCTTGTAGGTAATGCTGTGTATAAGCGATGCGACAACTTCAACTTATATATTATATATATTTTAAATTATAGATAGAAAAATAAATTTATATATATATTTTTTTAAAGACTTCGTTAAAATATTGGACGCTACTCGTTGCTAACGCTCGCGCTGGTCTGTAATACTACGCGCGTGCGTTCGAGTGTCACGCATTCACTCTCGCTCTGTCTCTTTCTATTCCACGGTAGCGTTAAACGTTTAACGCAACCTTGTTGGAAGTCGCATTAGAAGATTTTCTTCAATAAAACCTTAGTCGTCCGTGGTGATCACAGAAACGGATATATTAGAAACGTCGGAAATAATATAATGACAACAAAAGACGCGAGATTAAACAGTAAAAATAGTTTTAATTAAGCTTACGACAAATCATTTTTAGCCCGTACCATCCGACACTGAAATGAAAAGATATGTATGACATTTCTTTCTTCAAACCAAACTTGCGGGTAGATATCAGCGGTCGCTTGGATCGTTTTAAAATTGCTGATGTATTGAAATGACGGCAATTGGCGGTAGGCAGCGGCTTGGCTCTGCCCCTGGTATTGCTAAGGTCCATGGGCGACGGTAACCACTCCTTATCAGGTGGGCCGTAAGCTCGTCTGTCACAAGGGCAATAAAAAAATCACTCATCATCAGATAATATGTTCGTATATTCGTCAGTTGATTAAGGCAAAAAATATGAGTTATAATCCCAACCCCATCAATGTCTTATATTGCTTAGTTATATTGGATTGCACGGGCCAAGATAATCAGGCTACCTACATCTGATGCTTAATACCAGCTGCTATTGCCGTATATTGTAACCCACACATGTGAATAACGCCGTCTTAACATATTCAAAATTGAAAAGTTTAATTAGCTGAACAATATCTTCTATCCAAAGTACCAATTCACATTATCATTAAAACTTTCAAGAATCTTTCGTTCCCTGGTCGTTTTGTTATAATTAAAATTCAAGATTTAATAATTATTTTAGTAGAAATAAACTTGGTAAATGTTCTTGGCAATAATTAAATTACCTATTAGTTAGTTTTCAATTCGATGAAATATTTTAGAGCCATCTTAAAATTGTCAGATAAAAGTTGTTTTTTTAAAACTTCACGCCGACAAATTTAAGCAAAAAAATCATGCAGTATAATTCATATCTCATTCTCTTAACGACTACTATGCCATAGCTATAATACGTATTTGTTTACCTGTTATTAGTGCAGTTTCATTGAATTTCAAATCACGACGACGCTAAAGAAGCTTTCTATACTATTTAAGAAGTTTAACTGCAAGACTGTAGACTTCAAATCTGCACTTTTTCATCATGCTCTCATGCTTTGGCACCAACCATTTTATAAGATTTGAACACCACGTATTGTGAGTGAGGCTATTGAAATAAATAAATAAATCCTAACTCCAATAGAGAAGGAATGAGGAGATGGTTGGCGCATATCTAACACTTGAGATTCTTTTGTCGTAACTACGAAAACCTATGTTAAACTGCCACAATTTAAGATACTGTTCTGTGTACAAAGGAATGTTAATATCACAATAATCATTTTTATGTAAAAATATACGGTAGTTAAGAGAACATATAAATATAGATGAATCACCCCTTAGGTTTCCGTCAGGAACCCTCTTAAAGTATTTAAAACTTCAAATTTAAACCGTAAAATAAACTTTCAATTATCGAGATTAACTATGATTAATTGATAATAAATTGGTACTAATGTGTCAATCAGTCTTTAGTCTTTTTATATTTAGGTGAAGCTAACGGCCGATTAAGCGTATCCACTGTAACCAGCTGCTTATGACATTAGCATTGCATTGCCAAATGTTTTTTTTTTTTTTTCAATAAACGCCAATTGTTTCCATACACTCGATTCAGAATAGAAAATCCTTCCTTAACCTTTCTCTACAAGAGATATATATCACTGATACTTACGTACAGGCATACATGGTCTATAAAGGCCACGGAAAGGATGACAGGGAGAAGACTGGAAAGTTCCGTTCCAGGGCTGCAGAATCCACGTACACGATGACCACGAACAGAACTGCCAGATTTTGTGATAACATGACCGAGAGAGAGCTTGAGGTAAGATTGTCCTCACTTTACGTAGCTAACCTAATTTTTAACATTTTTCAAATTATTGTAGTAAATGATGCGATAGGAAAAAAACAAGCAGCGTAACGACAAGCTCTTTTTTTATTTGTGCGAGAAAGCAGAAAGCGAGTGGAAATGGCTGGCAAGGCCTGTTTTATTAACACTATCCCCCCTTCGTTGGCTTTGGCTAGTGGCAGTGACGGTAGGAGGCGTTTTAATATGTGGCTTGGCGGCATATCTGGCGGCAGGGCATGGCAAATGATGTCACGCCCGTTACATTATCAAACATTATTTTGCCTCTTCGTAGCAAACTGGTCAATTTCAAAGTCATTCCCCTCATGAAAGCTCCAAACATACTGTATATAAAGATGCAACATTTATATCATCAACTTCGTATTTAGGTTATCCATTTAATTGTCTTAACCGTTTTCTTATTCAAAAGGAGGAGTTCCGAAAGATATGCAACCAACTCGACAAGTTAAGGGAAAGGTGTGGAGGCAGCGCTCATATCGCGAGGAAAATCATAGCCATGCAAGATTCTGTTGTGATTCACGAACGGAAACCCGCCACATCTGAATCAGCTCCGCTTAAACTACACACAGTGTTCAGTGCCGTAGCTGACAGGCTTATGTGCACCGTCACCCCTGCTGAAGAATCTAGCAGCAGCGGCAGGGACATGCCATTCGAAGCTCCCCCAGCTTATAAACAGAAAACTTTTAGCCCAAACAAAAGCGTCGAAACAAGCAACGCGGAGCAAAGTCATACAGACGTCACGGTTACTGCAGAGTCTCCTAAGAAAAAGGCTGATCTGAACGAGGCCAAAGATGAGAAGCAGAATGGAGTATTTAAAATTAGTGGAGAAGCAAATTGTGGGGATATAAGACCTCCGGAAGTAGCTAGTAGAAACGGACTTAACGGTAAAAGTGAGAAGAGTGATTCAAAATCGAATCCCGGTAGTGTTGAGACTATTCGAGGAGTGAGATCAGGTCACGCCAGGACACATGCTATCGTCATCAACTTGGATGACAAGAGTCGATTCACTGAAGAGGTCACTGTTTAAAGACTGTACTTACGTTCCAATGACTATGTGTGTTTAATGTTTTATATGGGAAGCATGTGATTTATTATTTTGATAGCTGCTAGGTGAAGGAAATAAAGAAGGTTCTGTTGATAGCTTTAAATATTTTTCTCATTTTCTTGGTATTACTGATGTTATTAATGGCTGATACATTTTTAATAGCAATACGTTTAGTTATTGATACATTAGACGCTGAGAAAAACTGATAAGATTAATGCCAAAGAAGTTGTTTTCAGGAATGGATGTGTGTCAATGGTGTATTTTTTAAATTTCTTAAGGCTAAGGTTTATGCTGTGAAGGTTTTTTAAAATGACCACGTGATGTTGTTGTAGTTTTAAGATAAATGATGTATAGTGATGATATTATGCTTTTTTTCGCAAATTTAAGTAAGGTGGTCCAGTCATCTAAGGCCTGCTTCATTTTACATAATAATATTCCAACGTTAACTCGAAGATGTTTTACTGAGTGTCGGACTTATTCTAGGTAAAACTATCTTCCCTCAAAAAAATATTTTTACAGCGATTATCAGTAAGACCCGACTATTAACAGCCGGATCGGTACCCAACGGGGAGACTTAAGAAGCATAAGGTCTATGGGGCCAGATTTAAACAAAAGTATGTCCATAAATGCACGTGGTCGGCAGCCTCACTGCTATTAATTGACACTGTCAACAGAATAAGCTTGTTCTATCCCAGCTGCAATCGTAAAAAATAGTTCAAACTCTGATATCATCGCTAAACTTTAAAATTCTAGTCTATACTGTGATTCTTAGGTATTATTTCGAGAGTAGTTTCAAACAAAGCATATCATTGTGTTAATATATTCTGTAGAAACTCTAACTTTAGAAATTGTATAAAAATCTATATTATAATTACAATGTATTTTTTGTGTGACAAACTCTTACATTTAATTCATTTGCATATTGTGGAAAGAGAAGGGTAAAGTAATAATTCCAAAGATGTGTAGACACGACGTTTCAATTTTATTTGTGGCTTTAAATTGTTTAATGTACCTATTTATTGTGTAGAAATTAAATATTTAAAAAGTTGTAACTGTGTTCCCCGTCACACAGATAAAGTAAGATTAGATTATTAATGACCACTATGGCCATCGTAATCTATATTTATAATTTAAAATCAATATAAAAATCTTGTTGTGATTCTATTAACACGCATTCTATTTCGAAGTTGTACCAATCATAGTAGACGTAATTATCCTTCCTAAAATGATTATAGTCGCATATTTCACAGGCAATTCTCTGTTTTATTCAGGCTAATTATCGATTATCGACAGTTTGACTTCGTAATAATGACTGTAATTGCATATAAAAATTTTAATATAAGCATAAAAATAAATGTAAATAATATGCGAATGAAAGACAATTTAGTGAATCAAATTCTTATAAATATAGGATTAGTTTTGTCTATAAAATATTTGGATTATTTAGGAAACTATTAAGATCATTGTAAATATATTTTATTGGAATATAAATCTAATGATATAATTATAGATAAGAGATAGGTGTGAATTAATGATTAATTATTTAATATTCTATCATTTCAATGAGATCCAAATATATAAAAAAAATCCTAATTAATAAGATGCTTATCTCATATGCTACTTGTTTTCATAAACATTATCCATTAAACTCAAACAATAAAATTCTAAAAGCAACTCCTCGAACCCAATACATACATACCTACATATTTTAAGACTCTCTATAAACTCCTCTATTGAATTACAGATTTATTATTAGAATTCAAATCTTTGAAAATATCCAAAACATTCCTAAATATAAATTGATAAATTAAATATTTTACAGAAATTGAGTCAACATTTATTATAATAGAATTGAATTTTATCTCAAATATTCAAGCATAATAGTATTAGTAATACAGAAAACAGCTTTGATGTAGTTAAAATAAGAACTCTTGCTGATTATTGTGATCCTAGTACTTTCTATCAAATTGTGTATGCATACATACACTAGAATATAAATACAAAACTTAATGTAATGCGTTAGCTTATTTCTCTCAACGATATCAACTAAATATTCGCTTGAAAAAAAAAATGGAACACACATAGTACACATATACACACCAAAAAAATTAAGTGCACCAAATGCTAAAGTGTTGTAAATAGATTTACCGATCATGCCTTCAGTCCAAACTGGAGAGTCGACATTCGACCCTATTCGTATCACCGATTCGCGTAAGGTTTAAGATGGTGCCATTTGTAGTGATATAATTTTGAATTATTGAATAATTAATAAAACAATATTGAAATTAATTAATAAAAAAAATACTCTACTATAAAAAAAGGCTTGCCTAAATCAGATTATTATGTCCGAATTTTGTCACTATCATTTGAACGTGTGAAATGCATTACAGTTGGATACAATGCAAATTTATCGTCAGCTGACTGCAGAGTTCTTTGAGAAAAATCAGATAGATACATTTTATAGAGAAAATATACTGAAATACACTTTAAAATTCATATATTCTCCTTAAAACTCTTTCTTATCAGCACTTTATATTCTGAACAATACGCAAGTAACAGATGCGCTGGCTATTTAAATCATTCCAATATTCTATCATAAAATACACTATTTATAATAATACTGTCCGATATTTCGATATTTAAATCAACATAATATAAGACTAAAATTTATTAAATATACACTGCAAGCTTTAGAATAATTTTGAATTTTATTGTAAATATTAACTAATTAAAATGCTTGTATGTATGCAATGTGATTGCGTGTTAAAACTACGAAGACGCTGATGTTGGACTCAATAAACATTGAGAATATTATTTTAGTATTTTCATTTTAACCATAAAAATTCTTCGTTGGAACTATAAACTATTTCCAGCAGTTTTTACAGGTATAGAGCCTATATTCTGAAGCCCGCACGTGTAGGTATAACTACCTAGCTTATTTCTGCAACGAAGTCATTCGTGACTATAAATTAAGTATGTCATCATCATCATCATCATCATCAACAGCCCACAGTCGTCCACTGCTGGACATAGGCCTCTCCCAATCTACACCACTGAGCCCGGTCTGTAATTAAGTATGTATTTAATTATAATAATATATGTAAATTCATATGTATTTTAAATACTTATAGAACACGCTATGTCAGTAGGAAACTGAAGTAACAATTATCTTCTATCCTATTTTTATCATGTTGAAACTGGTCAGTATATATGAGCGGACTTATAAAATTATTGTATTGTCATCCGACTTGCATGTACAGATTAATTGAAAGTTTTGAAGTCAATGAAATGATTAAGTTCAAAGATTCCGTTATATGTATATACATTACATGAAAGTAACTTTGGTAATCGACAAATTAAAGAGCGGACGGTTAGCATGGTATGGACATGTGATGCGTAGAGAGGAGATGCATGTGACTAGGAGATGTATGGAAATGGTAGTGCAAGGTAGAGGGGAAGAGGTCGACCGAAGAAGACATGGATGGAGTGTGTGAATGACGATATGAGAGAGAGAAGAATAAGTATTGAGATGACGGCTGATAGAAGAGAACAGAAGAGAAAAACTAGCTGTGCCGACCCCACCTAGTGGCATAAGGTGGAGAAAAAGATATACATACATTACATACATACTAAGTTAATATAAGCGTGTCAAAAATTGTTTTTTTTTTTTACCCAAAGGCCTTTCCAGTTTTACCATCACAGATAGGCGAGCTCAGGCTCGCCCAGGAGGGACGGTATTTGCTAACAAATTCCCAAGCACCACCGAAGGAAACTATCGACTCGAGAGTAGCTATTTCGCGAATATATCTACTACAGAATCGAAATCGTGACCCGTGTGAAACTCAGTGGGCTGATGTTATGGGTTAGATTCCATGTGAACCCTTTGACGAGTTCGAAAAGTAGGATTACTAGGGTCCATATGCCTGCTCCTAGTGGTAGAACTGCAGACGTCTAATAGCTGTCTTATTTGTTCGAATGGATCCGTTACGACATATTGCGTCCTGCTTGAGCCGAGGTCGGAAAGTAATCGGCGGCTGCCGCGATGAAGTGATTTTCAAGCCGCACCTCCTTATCGAAGTATCGTTCCGACGCTTACTTCAGGCGTTTTCGGATGGGCTCGAGACCTAGGTCGTCGCGAAGATTCGTACTCATCACAAGCCAGGACGCTACGACGGCTATCCTTAAAAAACGGGATGAAGAGACCAAAGGGTGTCGTCTATGCGGGTTTTTTTTTTTTTTATTGCTTAGATGTGCGGACGAGCTCACAGCTCGTGTTAAGTGGTTACTGGAGCCCATAGACATCTACAATGTAAATGCGCCACCCACCTTGAGATATAAGTTGTAAGGTCTCAGTATAATTACAACGGCTGCCCCACCCTTCAAACCGAAACGCATTACTGCTTCACGGCAGAAATAGGCAGGGCGGTGGTACCTACCCGCGCGGACTCACAACAGGTCCTACCATCAGTAATTACGCAAATTATAATTTTGCGGGTTTCACTTTTATTACACGAGGTTATTCCTTCACCGTGGAAGTCAATCGTGAACATTTGTTGAGTACGTATTTCATTAGAAAAATTGGTACCCGCCTGCTGGATTCGAACACCGGTGCATCGCTTCAACACGAATGCACCGGACGTCTTATCTTTTCGGCCACGACGACTTCAACGACGACCGGGGCGCCTTAGCGAACTCCACATTCGCATAGGTGATTACGGACCGTACGCAAAGTGTTACTTAGAGACATTATTTAGAGACAGATTTACTCCGCTTACAAATCATGGGATCAAGACTTAGTAACTGTTCGTGGGATTTGCAAAAGGACGCAGTAGCGTCGCTCGATACGAGTACATCAGGTGCCTCATCTTTTACCCCACATTAACTCTCTAGATAGCAACAGTGTCTAGTCTATTACTAGCTCTACGTTAAATTATTAGCTGAAGTTTAAATGTTCGTTAAAAATATTTTGCAATTTTATGCGATTAATCTATATTGTATATAAAAATGAATTGCCGTTCGTCAGTCTGTATCTTTTAGTCTTGACTTATTTGTGGAAGTCCAGAGAGAGTAAATAAATATGTAAATTCTCGGAATTAAATAAAAATAACAATTTCGTTTTGACAATATGAACAATATCACACTACAATATTACAATAGAACAAACAATACAGCAATATCACAATACAATTGTAACAATATCAAATTGAAACCTTATAAATAGTTAGTATTTCAAGAAAACTCTGTTTTGTAAGTAAGCAAGATCATGTGTAAACAATCGCGAATAATATGAAAACTTCAATCATACCGAGCATTTTTTTTATTGATTACTGATTCCTTTTGCTTAAGTAAAGTTTTTTTTTTTTATTGCCCTTGTAGGCAGACGAGCATACGGCCCACCTGATGGTGAGTGGTTACCGTCGCACATGGACTTCAGCAATGCCAGGGGCAGAGCCAAGCCGCTGCCTAGATAATTTTATACAAAAGCTTAGGTCTTTTATTTATTGATTGAGGCAGTACGAAGTCTGCTGGATAAGCTTATAAATGTGCATTCTTAGTACCCGTAATACAAAAATCTTTAGTGAATCTAATTAAAGTGTGTAATACAGAAAGAGATAGTGAATTTCTTAAAAAAATACCGGTATCCTGGGAGTAAGATGTTTCGGTGCAACCCGGGCGGCAAACGATGATGAAAATATCGCACGAACATTGTGTAAAAGAAAACTCCGAGACTTTAAATTAATATCATACAAGACGAAAGCACAATTTTTATGCTTGTAATGCTCCCAGAATTTCATTAGATCATGTTAAAATAAAAAAACATTATATTATTATAGTAGTAGCTTAATATGAATAAAAACTCCTTTAAACATTCAACGTAGCTTTTTCATTAGCGCGCTTAAAAAAGCATTAACAATAACTGCCTTAAGTTATTGGCCATTTTGAACTGTTTATCCCAAAACTGTTTTTGATTAATTAAAATAAGATACATTGGGAGAATATAATGTTATGTTATTGTAAATCTTTTCTGTATGTACATTTTAGAAATCAGTAATTACGTGATCACGAACGACTTCCACGATCATGAAATAAGAATTAAATCAACAAAATTTAATTATTTACCTAATTACTGGTCTATTTTTCTCACGAAACAGTTTTGTTTTTTTATTGCTTAGTTGGGTGGACGAGCTCACAGCCCACCTGGTGTTAAGTGGTTGCTGGAGCCGATAGACATCTACAACGTAAATGCGTCACCCACCTTGAGATATAAGTACTAAGGTCTCAGTATAGTTACAACGGCTGCCCCGCCCTTCAAACCGAAACGCATTACTGCTTCGCGGCAGAAATAGGCGAATAGTTAAGAATGATTGTTCAAAATTACAGGATTGAGATTTTACGACTCCGGCCTCCTATCTCAACATGGGTGATGCCATTAAATTTGTAGCTCCAACTTATCACCAGGTGGACTGTGAAAGCGTCCAACAGACTAACCGAATAATTTTGACTGACTCGGCGGTGGAGTAGTTAGCAGCCTTGACTCTTGGACTAGTTGTTGGACTAGTTGTAGTCACACATTCGTGTGATAAACAGGTTTGTTTGCTCTTCGTCAGGGTGTTCGTTATCTATATAGTAGTCGTCGTGGCCTAAAGGATAAGACGTCCGGTGCATTCGTATCTTGCGATGCACCGGTGTTCGAATCCCGCAGGCGGGTATCAATTTTTCTAATGAAATACGTACTTAACAATTGTTCACGATTGACTTCCGCGGTGAAGGAATAATATCGTGTAATAAGAATCAAAACCCGCAAAATTATAATTTGCGTAATTACTGGTGGTAGGACCTCTTGAGTCCGCACGGGTAAGTACCACCACCCCGCCTATTTCTGCCGTGAAGCAGCTATTTATTATTATTATATCATTTTATTATTACAAAGGCTTGATTCGAACAAATTGAAGAACGCAAAAAAATATATTTTCATTACAGCTAAATATCATCATATCAAAATCTGTCCCCGCTTTCTTTCTTTGTCGGTAGTATTCCTCTGTAGTATAAGAAAATAGCTATTAAAATATAACGAAATAGCAATTCGTTATCAGCCATTTGTCTGTGAACATTAATCTCTGAAACGGCTTAGCTAATGAATAAGATTTCCAGAGATATTTGAATAATTTTAACAATTGCTTTAATTAAATCTAATGGCATATCGAAAATAGACTGACATTTTTGGTAGGCTTGTTATTGTATCTCCTATTATGTAAGTATTTAAAATAATAGTTAGGATTTCACTTTGTACTGATTTACTAAATTTTATTTGTATTTCTTTATATAAACAAAAGAAAAATAGAATTTTACATGACATAAATAAAACAACATTATGTTCCATTAAAATATAAACTCGGCGAAAGCTTCGGAAAACTCGTATGAACAGATTTCGGGAGGTAAAGAAAAGTATAAGTAATACAAAACCTTCTTACAAAGTCAGTCGATACATCTCTCAAAAGATTAGCATATAGATCAGTCTCAGGTGGGTTTCTAGAGAATTCGATATGTTACGTAAATATCACATGTCTACATACACATACAAAAAGAGGCGAGGTATCTTAGGTTATTTTCGGAACGAAGTTCCTTACGGCAGGCTTGGAGGGGATAGGGATTTTGCTGCACAACCGAACTGAAAAACATGTGATAGTAAAACCGTAAGAAAAAATCCGTGGAAAAAATCCGTGGAAAAAAGTGCGTGGAATAAAACCGTTACATGAGACGTGCGCAGGCGCGACAGTCGCATACACAAGCGAGTAGTGTATAACACCTTTCTCTTTCTCCTTCTTTCTTTTCGTTCTCTCATCCATTCTCTTTCTATTTTACGTAATTTATTATTTACTAAAATACTGAATTTCCTAAATACTTTCCTATACTTAAATAAAAACTAATCAGCAAAATTTAAGAGAAAAATCAAGAAAACCTACATAAAATTGAGCACGATTTTTTTTGCAAATTGTGTCGATTCTACATTAGCCGAAGTAACTTTGTTCCTACCTGGTGTCCCACGACACCACATCTTTTATATTAAGTAGAGTGACCGGCGTCACCGTTTTTATCATACTATCGTCTTTATTATAGCGTACACGGGACCACTTTTAGGAACAGAATTATTGATATATTATTACGGAAAGTTTAGCTGTAAGCCGTGTATCGGCTGAAAACTGAAGTCATTACGAAACTTTTGGCTGTCAGGAGGTAAACAACCTGCCTCCTGACAGCCAAAAGTTTCATTGCAAGCGGCGAGCAATTGTAGTCATCGTGGCCTAAAGGATAAGACGTCCGGTGCATTCGTGTATAGCGATGCACCTGTGTTCGAATCCCGCAGGCGGGTACCAATTTTTCTAATGAAATACGTACTCAACAAATGTTCACGATTGACTTCCACGGTGAAGGAATAACATCGTGTAATAAAAATCAAACCCGCAAAATTATAATTTGCGTAATCACTGGTGGTAGGACCTCTTGGAAGTCCGCACGGGGAGGCACCACCACCCCGCCTATTTCCGCCGTGAAGCAGTAATGCGTTTCAGTTCGAAGGGTGGGGTAGCCGTTGTAACTATACTGAGACCTTAGAACTTATATCTCGAGGTGGGTGGCGCATTTACGTTGTAGATGTCTATGGGCTCCAGTAACCACTTAACACCAGGTGGGCTGTGAGCTCGTTCACCCATATATGCCATAAAAAAATATTATATTATATAAAGAGCTGTTAAATATACTTTTCAAACTTAGATTACGTCAAAAATTTTTCATAAATAGGCAGGCTGGTGGTACCTACCCGCGCGGACTTACAAGAGGTCCTACCACCAGTAGTAGTAAGTTTGTCATTCCCGACCCTGCGGACAGAATGGAAAGCAGTCGACGTCGCCCAAAACACGTCATCTCGGATCCTCCCGATCCACTAACGGTGCTTTTAGATACTTCAAGCACCGGTCACCGTTCTCGTCGAACCCGTCGCTTGCGACGAAGGGCTCGACGAGTAAATTAACACTCAGACACAGCCCACTGAGTTTCTCGCCGGATCTTCTCAGTGGGTCGCGTTTCCGATCCGGTGGTAGATTCTGCGAAGCACGGCTCTTGCTAGGGTTCGTGTTAGCAACGTCATCAGGTATCAGGTTTGAGCCCCGTGAGCTCACCTACAAAAGTTAGGGTTACGCTGACATAGCCTCTCAAGGCTCTCAGCTTAGGTAGGAAAAAAAAAAAAAAAGTAAGTCTGTACATTAAATGCCCGTTAGTTAAAACTCTCGCGCTGCCTGTCGAACTGTTGATGATAAAATCCTCCTTTGAAGTCTCAACAATAAGTACAAAATTTAAAGTCAATCAGATGAAAGACATATGAACGGATCGCTTAATAACCAACGAAGATAGGTACTCATTTACGACTAGTTTACAGCAAAGTTTTAACATTGCTATTGACATGGACGATAATGAAATCTTGTCTTGAAATAATACTGGTTTACTGGTGGTAGGACCTCTTGGGAGTCCGCACGGGTAGGTACCACCACCCCGCCTATTTCCGCCGTGAAGCAGTAATGCGTTTCGGTTCGAAGGGTGGGGTAGCCGTTGTAACTATACTGAGACCTTAGAACTCATATCTCAAGGTGGGTGGCGCATTTACGTTGTAGATGTCTATGGGCTCCAGTAACCACTTAACACCAGGTGGGCTGTGAGCTCGTCCATCCATCTAAGCAATAAAAAAATTCAAAAAAAAACAAAAAAAAATATATTATACGAACACAAATTTTAATATTATAAATATTTTACTATATATATATTTTTTTATATTTAAAACAATGACATGATTAAATGGGACTTAAAACTTTCCTTAAAGATAAATATTTCTTATCGGGCGAATTAATTTACTGCCTTTAATTTCCGCCTTTTAATATCTCTGAAATTTATCTTCACGCAAATATTGAAATTAAGACTTTAAAGACAAACAGATAAGGTTGAATGTTATTTGGTTCGTCGAATTTAGTATAATTTACTTTGACGAAAGACATTTTGTGTCGACGTAGATCTTAATTAAGGATAACTTCAAACATTGTATTATTTACATATTAGTGAAGTCTGAGACGCTTCGCTGTGACCACCGCTAATTATTTGAAAAACATCGACATCACATGTACTGATGATATGGAGATTAACTACGTCACGAATACATACATATAGTGCCTAGTGGGATAAGAGGAAAAATCTAAGGTTCAAAGATTATTCTCTTTTCTGATGTAAAACATCTATTGGCCCACTCTAGCAGTAAACTTGAACCGTATGCCATGATACGGCATTATTTTTCCCCTCCCTATTAATCAGTAGCCTAACGAGCTGTTCCAGCTTTTCGCAGACGGGTAGGTACGCTCACGGGCTCAACCTGAGCAAATATGCCAACACTGGCTAACTCTAGCAAGAGCAGTGCTTCACAGACTCTACCACAGGATCGGAGTCGCGGCCCACTGAGAAGATCCGGCGAGAAACTCCATCGGTCTGTGAGTTAATTCGTTCGTCGAACTCTTCGTCGTGATCGTCAAGTTCGACGAGGACGGTGACCGCAACCCAAAGGCACCCAGAGTGGATCCGGGGGATCCGACCAGACATGTTTCCAGCGACGGTGACTTTACGTTGCACCGTCCCCTGGGTCGGATACATACGGCATGCCAACATGCTCCCTCTGCGCCTACGCTCTTGCTTCCTCTGTACATGTAAGCACAGGCTTAGTCATACTATTGCTTTCTGTGAGTGTTATATTGCATAACATTCTTTGGTCGTTTACTTGACGACTTCACAAGCATGCTGTGAAGGGAGCGAATATAATTTTTAAACTTTAAAATAATATTTATCTTGAGTATAATTAGCTCTACCGCTGCAGGCATCAAGCTATATTTTTTTAGTTTTTATAGCTTTTTGTTATTCTATTAAGCCATCCTGACTTGTTCTTTCAGTGTTACCGTCTCTTCTTCAGTAACTAGCTGATACTGTCCATTATTTCCTTTAAAAAATCCTCATGAAGCCAATCCGCGTATTCGCACGCAACAACGATTGGCCTTCAAAAATAATTTGTCATTTAGATTGAGAGTTGAACAAGGTCAGAGTTGAAAATGGTTTCAGTATAGCCACCCCCTCGTTTAGATAAAATGGTCACTTCAATTGTTTTAATTAAGATTTTCGGCTCATTTCTGCCCAGAAACAATTATACGTTGCGGTTTTTCGACAGAATTGCGTTTTAACTGTTACGTCTCAAAGCTTGGCAGTGTCGTTGAGACTATGCCATGATTTCTTGTAGCCATCTGACACGGTCGTGGCTGTGACCTCACACTAATAGTATCTAATAAAAATCTGTACAGACTGCAAAACAATTTACTACCAAAAATCTTTAAAATGTTCATACTGCTTCAATTCTATTATCCTATATACATACATGGAAAAATGAATTTTTGTCAGAACAGAATGCTCTTCTAATATGCTAACATCACTGTCATTGTCTGCATCAACATTAGTATGCTAGACGACGAAACGTACGTACGTACCATCACCCTGCCTATTTTTGCCACAAGTATAATCCATTCCGGTTTGAAACTGTTCAAACTTATTTGGTTTCTTTTTTTACTTATTAAAAACTTATACTTATTATACAAATTGACACTTACAAGGGATGTCTCAAAGCGGCTCATGGCATTTACTTTATCATGGATACGGTTTTTCATATTTAAAAAAAGAAAAAAACAATCTTCGACTTTCTGTAAAACAAAATGGCTACCAAAACAATTTTACCAATAAAACATTTGCCGAGAAAATCGTAACTAACAACTAAAATATATTATAAAGCAACATTTTAGTAGAACGGGACCCTAATTCCAAGTTCCCTAGACAAAATATTTTCATTTAAGGCTCAGCACATTTCCACTACGAGATGACGGCAATTAAAATAAGATTACTGGTGCGGTACGAGCCCAATTCCGCGGTTCTTGATACCGACAAAATTAATTCTGCCCCTTAATTATTTCGTTGAAATGAAAACGAATTATTATTTTTCCGCTACGGCTTTTCCGAGTCGTGTTTATGTTGAGAAAATAATAATTGCGTTCCGTTTTTTTTTTTGTTTTTTTTTTTGTCGTGAATTCATTCGTTTTTATTTTTAATGACTCCTGATGGCAAGTCGGTTTACTGCCAAAAAGACGCCTTTTTATTCTAAGGTTGTTGTACAAATCGTTGTGAAAGCGACGTTTCTTATCATGCACGGATGATGATGTTAATTGTTCGAGATGATCCCTCAAACTCCTTTTTACCATCCCATCTCCTGCCACCGGTGCTAAATTCACCGACGGTGCGTTTCTGGGGATCTTTTCTGCTACGTACCATTTGGCTTTGGCACGAACTCCCCACTACGGTTTTTCCCGATCGCTATGAGATTGCCTTCTTCAAACGAGGCTTGCGGAGGTGTCCAATGGAAGGCAACAATTGACTGTGCTCCTGGCATTGCTGGCATTCCTGTATCCTCGCAAACACCCCTACTAAATTCTCCAATAAGTACAAAACCGGTTGTAGTGACCATGTAACACGAGTGAGTTGATCTTTTTTTTATTGCTTAGGTGGGTGTACGAGTTTACGAGCCACCCGGCGTTAAGTAGTTATCAGAGCCCACTGACATCTAAAACGTAAATGCAGCAACATACCTTGAGATATAGTTCTAAGGTCTCATTTTTTACAGTACAACGGCCGCCCCACCCTTCAAACCGAAACGCATTACTGTTTCACGGCAGATATAGGCAGGGTGAGGGTACCTACCCAAGTGAATTTACAAGACATCATACCACCAGTAAAAAACCGGTCTCACTTTGATTAATTACTAAAACTCTTTCTACTAACTATATCTCATCGATGTTGTCCAAGCTGTCGGCTTGGGGGTGAAACTGACGTTTCCATCGCGGTTGCTACGATGGGTTCCCTTGCGACTCATTATAAAGAGCTTACTGGATTTTGTGTGTGGTATATCTGAGGAATGGAACCGATATAAACCGGTTCCATTTCTCAGATTTGGATTTCTATCGTTTTCTATACGTCTTATAAATGTTTCGATTGATTTCATTTTGCACTGCATTCTTGAACAATTTCATTGATCAACAATCAACACCAGAATACTGTAGATTTTATAAACATAAAAAAACCTTTCGCACTCTTTCAAAACTTTGTTTATAGACTTTTCTACCTAGAGCCACTGCATTCATACACAGTGCGTTTCCAGAGATATTTTTTGCCACGTACTATCTGGATTTGGAATGAATTCCACTCCACGGTGTTTCCCGAGCGCTAGGTACTCCTTCCAACCAGGCTTGTGGAGAGTGCTTGACGGTACGCAACAGCTGCTTGGTTCTGCCCCTGGCATTCCTGAAGTCCATGGGCTATGGTAATTACTCACCATCAGATGGGCTGTATGCTCGGCTGCCTACAAGGGCAAAAAAAAAATTAGCACTCCATTTGATGTCAACTTTTTTTTAAACAGCCCACCGACCCACATTGCTGGATATTGACCTCCTCTAAGGTAATTTGCCTCCCCTGTGGTAATAACCGATCCTGCGCAGCTTGCATCCAGCGGATTCCCACGACCTTTAGCAGATACTACCTACGTTGCGCTCTCTCGTGCGCGGTCGTCACTCCAACACTTTTTTATCCCCAGCGGCCATCTGTTCTAAGAGAAACGTGCCCTGCCCACGGAAACTTTAGCCTTGCAATCATTTGGGATATATCAATTACTTTGGTTCTTCTGCGAATCTCCTCATTCCTGACTCGTTTTCGCAGAGAAACTCCGAGTATGGCCATCTACATTGCTCATTTAGTGACTTTGAGCCCTTTCTCTATAGCCCCATCGTCAGCGACCAGGTGTCACTGCTGTATATCATCAATGGCAACACACGTTGGGCAAAGACTTTCGTCTTAAAACACTGCGCTTTTCGGTCTGAAAAGGTTTTGCGCAGTTTCCCGAACGGTGCTCATCATAGTTAGATTACATTAGTAATCTATTTTCCGTAATCCATTAGGTAGGACCTCTTCCTGGGGGACCGACTCTTGAGGCTTTACAACTCCTGCCTCGAGTCGGGACGGTTTCCTTCATCGTGGAGGACGGGCAGACTCGTGCTGTTGAGATAGGAGGGGCGCCCGGCGGATACTGCCGCTGGGTACCGTCCCATCGTGTTGCTGGATGAGGTGGGCAAGCTGCTGGAACGCATTCTGGCAGCCCGCATCATCCAGCATCTAGTCATGGTGGGACCCGATCTGTCGGCGGAGCAGTATGGCTTCCGAGAGGGCCGCTCAACGGTAGACGCGATCCTTCGCGTGCGGTCCCTCTCGGATGAGGCCGTCTCCGGGGGTGGGGTGGCTTTGGCGGTGTCACTCGATATCGCCAATGCGTTCAACACCCTGCCCTGGTCCGTGATAGGGGGGGCGCTGGAACGACACGGAGTGCCCCCCTACCTTCGCCGGCTGGTGGGTTCCTACTTGGAAGACAGATCGGTCACGTGTACCGGACACGGTGGGATCGTGCACCGGTTCCCGGTCGTGCGCGGTGTTTCACAGGGGTCGGTGCTCGGCCCTCTTTTGTGGAATATCGGGTATGACTGGGTGCTGAGGGGTGCCCTCCTCCCGGGCCTGAGTGTAATCTGTTACGCAGACGACACGTTGGTCGTGGCCCGGGGGGGGAGTTTTGCTGAGTCTGCCCGTCTTGCTACGGCTGGGGTGGCGCATGTCGTCGGCAAAATCAGGAGATTGGGCCTCGACGTGGCGCTCAGTAAATCCGAGGCCATGTGGTTCCACAGGCCCCGGAGAGTGCCACCTGTCGATGCCCATATCGTGGTTGGAGGCGTCCGTATCGGGGTCGGGGTGCAGTTGAAGTACCTCGGCCTCATTCTGGACAGTCGTTGGACCTTCCGTGCTCACTTTCAGAATCTGGTCCCTCGTTTGTTGGGGGTGGCCGGCGCGTTAAGCCGGCTCCTTCCCAATGTCGGGGGGCCTGACGAGGTGACGCGCCGTCTCTATACAGGGGTGGTGCGATCAATGGCCCTATACGGGGCGCCCGTGTGGGGCCAGTCCCTGGCCGTGGGGGTAGCGAAGCTGCTGCAACGGCCGCAACGCACCATCGCGGTCAGGGTCATCCGTGGTTATCGCACCATCTCTTTCGAGGCGGCGTGTGTACTGGCTGGGACGCCGCCTTGGGTCCTGGAGGCGGAGGCGCTCGCTGCTGACTATCAGTGGCGGGCTGACCTTCGTATCCGGGGCGTGGCACGTCCCAGCCCCAGTGTGGTCAGAGCGCGGAGGGCCCAATCTCGGCGGTCCGTGCTGGAGGCATGGTCCAGACGGCTGGCCGATCCTTCGGCTGGTCGTAGGACCGTCGAGGCGATTCGCCCGGTTCTTGTGAATTGGGTGAATCGTGACAGAGGACGCCTCACTTTCCGGCTCACGCAGGTGCTCACTGGGCATGGTTGCTTCGGTGAGTTCCTGCACCGGATCGGAGCCGAGCCGACGGCAGAGTGCCACCATTGTGGTTGCGGCTTGGACACGGCGGAGCACACGCTCGTCGCCTGCCCCGCATGGGAGGAGTGGCGCCGTGTCCTCGTCGCAAAAATAGGAAACGACTTGTCGTTGCCGAGTGTTGTGGCATCGATGCTCGGCGACGACGAGTCGTGGAAGGCGATGCTCGACTTCTGCGAGTGCACCATCTCGCAGAAGGAGGCGGCGGGGCGCGTGAGAGACACGCAAGCCCGCCGCCGTCGAGCGGGGGCCAGGGAGGCGGATCTCGCCCAAGCCCTGGCCCTCTAAGTGTTTCGGGTCCCCTTCATATGTCGGTCTGGGGACAGGCGAAGGGGGCCTAAGAAGACGACGTGCAAGCTGCTCTGCACGCGTTTTACGCAAGAGCATCCGGGTGATGGAAGGCCGGCTATCCTCGACCCACGCTGGTTCTGACCCAGCGGGGTATTCTGTAGGATAGACCATTCTAACCGGCGCCATCTAGGCGGGCTCCGGATAGCCTGCCGACCGAGAGGGCTGGTGGTCGTGGCGCCGACGACCGCCGGTCCGGCGTCCCGAGGGGGAGGGTGATGGGAGAGATGTGCTCCGCACTAAACGCTTCACTTTCCCCCCTTTGCCTTTGCATGGGTTCTGTCCCATGCGAGGTTCGGACGCGGGTTGTTGAGCGACAGGAGGTTTTAGTCAGTTCGACTCCGACATGCCCCGCCTTCCATCCCCAGGGGAGTGCGGAAGTCCGGCGATTTCCTCCTGACCAAAAAAAAAAAAAAAGGTAGGACCTCTTGTGAGTCCGCATGGGTAGGTACCACCGCCCTGTCTATTTCTACCGCGAAGCAGTAATACGTTTCGGTTTGAAGGGTGGGGTAGCCGTTGTGACTATACTGAGACCTTAGAACTTATATCTCAAGGTGTGTGACGCACTTACGTTGTAGATGTCTATGGGCTCCAGTAACCACTTAACACCAGGTGGGCTGTGAGCTCGTCTACACATCTAAGCAATAAAAAAATAAAAAAAACCTATACTTGAGATATTAGAACTTATATCTCAAGGTAGGTGGCGCATTTACCTCGTAGATGTCTATGGGCTCCAGTAACCACTTAACACCAGGTGGGCTGTGAGCTCGTCCACCCAACTAAGCAATAAAAAAACAAAAAATAAAAAAAATCGGCGATTGACCTCTTTCTCGAAGTTGGACTAACCTAGTTGGACAATTTGTCCCAGGTAGACAAATAGGTATGTAGATGTCGAAGTTACACACTTAACTGGGTTAATAAAATTATCAGTCTCAGTAAGATAATAAAA
Organism: Bombyx mori; assembly: GCF_030269925.1. Taxonomy (NCBI): domain Eukaryota; kingdom Metazoa; phylum Arthropoda; class Insecta; order Lepidoptera; family Bombycidae; genus Bombyx; species Bombyx mori. The sequence continues at coordinate 17,416,055 of NC_085111.1, forward strand.
AATGTACCTTCCAAAAAACAATAGCTTATAAATTGGAGCAAAACACGGACGGCATTCGATAAGATGGAGACCCTTATCGATATCTTCTAAATGTCTGTATTTCGTATCCCGTAAATCTTCTAAAATAAGCCTTATGTAGAGGTCATTGTCCTGTTCCCACAGCGTTTTGTCTAATATGTTTTTTTTTTTTTATTCAAATAAATTGAAAAGCTTGAATAAAATGAAAAAATAAGTTGAAGTAAACACGGGGTTCGTTCCATTAGAAGCTTTTTAATTTTAAAGTGTAATCAAAGAAATTGAACACTTTCAAAATATTGTTTATTTAACTTTGTGCATAAAAGTACAGTGGCGGACTTAACGTTTAAGGCAGCATGACCAATCAACCAAGGGTAGTATAGAGAGCCCTGTGGTAGGTTCGTCCCTTTTTGAGAGGAAGAGATAATAATAATAATAAAATATTATAATATATATGTATACAAACACGTCATACAAAGTAAACATACATACACATAACATACAACGCCGTACATCTTGTTACGCCGGTAAGAGTAATGCCATCTATCGCCGAATAGTCGAACGAATATCGAAGAATCTAGTAGCATCTAGAACGCTCGAGAAGTACAACGCCATCTATTGTCAGATAGTGGAAACACACAATAATCGACTTTTGTGGAATATTCTCGACGATTCTAAGCAAAACACAACCATATCTCAGGCTGTTTAAAAATTTTAATGTAATAATTTTACAGTATTTAGTAGTAAGAAAATAGTGAGTTTGGATACGTTAGTATTTATTTGAAGAAATCTGGTATAATTCATTGCTAACTACTTGGACACACTTGTTGTTCAATCAAAATATGAACAATAGAATTTTGTTGTAAAATGGTAATGGTAACACATAAGTTCTAAGTTTTTTTTATTACCTTAGCAGTCAGACGAGCATACGGCCCGCCTAATGGTTAGTGGTCACGGTGGAATAAACGCGAATGCTCATTTTACAAGCCTGTATTTTATTTACACACTTGCCATTGTAGGATTGATCCATAGACCCTTGACTACTGCAGGAAATATTCAGCGTTTCATGAAACTACAAATTGAATTCCTTGTTCGTTTAATTTGACGTTTATGCTACTATAGAGAAAAAAATGTTCTACACTCCAACATTATCCGGTCCACGGCCTGTATTTTCTACGCCGGTTAATAACATCAACCCTATTAAGTTGTATTAACCTACCGGATAATCGTAGGGATATGTCCAGGTAGACGCCACGAACATTATCCGGCGGGGGCCGGCCTTTATTTTTCAGACAGATTGTTGGAACTTTGCGTTGTTTTGTTACACGTAAATGTTTTGTTCGCTTACTGAAATATTCATCTATTATATATTTACAACAACAGATGTATATCGTACAAATCTTATTTAGCAACCAGCGAACAATTATATCATGTTTTTTATTTTATTTTTTAATGCTTAGATGGGTGAACTATTTTTTTTTTTTTTTTTTTTTTTATTGCCCTTGTAGGCAGACGAGCATACGGCCCACCTGATGGTGAGTGGTTACCGTTGCCCATGGACTTCAGCAATGCCAGGGGCAGAGCCAAGCCGCTGCCTACCGCTTAATACTCTCCACAAGCCTCGTTTGAAGAAGGACATGTCATAGCGCTCGGGAAACACCGTGGAGGGGAGCTCATTCCATAGCCGGATGGTACGTGGCAAAAAAGATCTCTGGAAACGCACTGTGGATGACCGCAGTGGCTCCAGGTAGTACGGATGAACTCTACTCCGATGGCGGGCGGTGCGATGGTAAAAACGAGATGCCGGTATCATCTCGAACAATTCCTCAGAGCACTCCCCATGGAACATACGGTATAAAATACAGAGAGAACCGAAGTCCCTCCGCAGACCCAGAGGTTCCAAACTAGCTCACAGCTCTCCTGGTTGTTAAGTGGTTACTGGAGCCCATAGGCATCTACAACGTAAATGCGCCACCCACCTTGAGATATAAGTTCTAAGATCTCAATTTTTACAGTACAACCTCTGCCTCGCCTTTCAAACCGAAATGCGTGACTGCTTCACGGCAAAAATAGGCAGGGCGGTAGTACCTACCCGTGCGGACTCACAAGAGGTCCTACCACCAGTAATTACGCTTTAAATTATATTGTGTTCGTGCTTTCCAATTGCCTATTTACTATAAGTAATAAAATCTTTAATAATATAGCAAATTCAACAAAAAAAAAACTCCTAAGATTTACAAAAACGGAAACCGACTCGATTAAACTTTGCAAGAACTTGTCTCATAAGTATAAGATTCCGAGAGACGCCCGGGTGTAATGCTAAGACAAACGTTTGTAACACTAAACAAACGAAATAAAACAATTAGACGAGGTATTGTAAAGGCTCTCATACTCGGCAAGTAAACGCGGCCATCATAAAATTATGCAACACTCATAAAACAAGAAGGAAGAGAGACTCATATACACATATGCTGGTAACGCAAATTAGAGACTATAGCGGAATCATATCTTAACTTTTCTTGGTATTGTTACGCGCTGAGGTTCGGGAGAAATAAAACATCCACCGAAATACAAATTACAACTCTATTTAACACTTACAGAACATTTTACACTTCGTAATTCGGTTCATAATTTATTACTGGTGGTAGGACCTCTTGTGAGTCCGCGCGGGTGGGTACCACTACCCTGCCTATTTTAGCCGTGAAGCAGTAATGCGTTTCGGTTTGAAGGGTGGTGTAGCCATTGTAACTGTACTTGAGACCTTAGAGCTTATATCTCAAGGTGGGTGGCGCAGTTACGTCGTAAATGTCTATGGGCTCCAGTAACCACTTAACACCAGGTGGGCTGAATGCTCGTCCACTCATCTAGCAATAAAAAAATCACTTCTTCCGCTTCGCTTCAGGTGATCCGTTCGCTGTTTCGCTTTGAGTATATCCAATTGCTAGCAGCCTTCATGTCATCTCTTCAAGGCTTTTATAGTCGATACGACATCTCTACAGTTATCGAGAACATTCTCGGCAAGACCAGTCGTTTCGATATGTGTTTCCGCTCTTTGATAATAGATGGCGTTACTCTTACCGGCGTAACAATATTACAAATGTGCTGATGAATATTGTGTAGATCGATAGAAACCTGTACCGTCAATAGACGTCTCTTCAAAATGTTTATTGTTTAGAGCGTAAAAATGAATACTAAATAGAACAACTTAAACATAAACAACCACATTTACATTTTATTAAATAGGGATATCTTTCAGGTGCTTATTTATTTTTAATTTAGTAATGATGATGATGAGTGAATGAGCTCACAGGCCACTTAGTGTTACGTGATTACCGAAGGCTATAGACATCCACAACGTAAATGTAGCCACCCATCTTGAGGTATAAGTTTTACAGTACAGGACAGGACAGTTACAGGACTATTCTATCCTTAAAACCGAAACGCATTTTTTTAATGCTTAGATGGGTGGACGAGCTCACAGTCCACCTGGTATTAAGTGGCTACTGGAGCCCATAGACATCTACAACGTAGACGCGCCACCCACCTTTAGATACAAGTTCTAAGGTCTCAGTATAGTTACAACGGCTGCCCCACCCTTCAAACCGAAACGCATTACTGCTTCACGGCAGAAATAGGCAGGGCGGTGGTACCTATCCGCGCGGACTCACAAGTGGAACTACCACCAGTAATTACGCAAATTATAATTTTGCGGGTTTGATTTTTATTACACCGTTCGTGTTATCCTTTAGTCCACGACCACTCTAACAGTACCTATAAAATGTATTAGAAATACCACTAAAGACAGATGAGTGTCAACAGTGTGACATTGTCATCATCATCATCATCGTTAACAGCCCACAGTCGTCCACTGCTGGACATAGGCCTCTCCCAATCCACACCACTGAGCCCGGTCTGCAGCTCTCCTCATCCACTTCTTGCCGGCCACCGTGCGGAGGTCATCGCACCATCTAGCCACGGGGCGTCCCACGTTGCGTCTTCCGCTGCGCGATCTCCACTCGAGAACCACTCGTGACATTGTAGTACGTGGTAATAATAATTCTGTGAAATAATAATGCTTTTCAACAAAAACATATGGCCAGCAACAATCACCGCATAATGAGCGACATTGTATATCAAACTATGGCTTCATATTTCATGACGATTTTGAATCCTTTTTTATTTATTTATTTAATGTCGCTTTTTAACATCTAGGGTCATTCACGACCACAGCTTACAGTATCATTTTAAGTTACATTGACTTCAACATCATACTAAATTATACAAATCAATGATCTTTAAAAAAATAAGGGTCTGCGTATACCCATCCTGAGTCAGGCAGTCTGTTAAATTATCAGGCTGTTTACAAAATTGTCTTTCTATGTCATATGCTTTACATTCAACTACTTTACTTTACTTTTTTTTTATTGCCCTTGTAGGCAGACGAGCATACGGGCCACCTGATGGTGAGTGGTTACCGTCGCCCATGGACTTCAGCAATGCCAGGGGCAGAGCCAAGCCGCTGCCTAAAAAGTGTACCACAGTTTGATCCAAACCACACTTACATTTGTTTTTATCTGTTTCATTCTCAACTTGCAATATTAATTTTAATCCAAAAAATATAATTAAGTAACCAATGAAGAAAGTTCCAGAAAAAAAGGCCAAACGAACAAAATTAATCAGACATCCAATTCCACAAAACGCTATCTTGTACCAAACAACGAATGAGTTGCGAGTTGACTGTTATACGCGAGTTACAGCCCCCGCTATTGGGTTTTTCTGTTTGCATTGTGGCGGCAGAGAGATTTATGACCTTTGTTGTGTTATAGTATTTTATTGTACAACGTGTGTAGACGTCCCAACATGACGATAAACGTTCGAGGTCAGTCGTGTCGTTGCGGGTCATAGAGTCATTTAGGGTCATGTTTGCCATGTCTGAATCACGATGCTTGTTGTTCTGAGAGGTATTCATTTCTTGGCAACCCTAGTTGGCCAATACTTACAATTTATTATCTTATACCTTTAAACGAGCAATTCTTGTATATATGTATATATATAATCTGAATCTCGGAAACGGCTCCAACGATTTTCATAAAATTTAGTATACAGGAGATTTCGGGGGCGATACATCGATCTAGCTACGATTTATTTTCAGAAAATGTTGTTTTATTGGTGTTTTCAATAATCAACTCTTCCCGACATCTATTGGCGAATAATAATACTATTTTTCTTAATTGAGGGCAAATAACCGCTTTAAAGACATAACAAGATCACGTTATAAAAAAAAAAACGGGGGAAACCCGGTCATCATCTAGTAGTTTATAATACTACCAGACAAGAGGTTTTTATTATTACTATTAGCTGGTTATCATTGCTTGCTCGGCCTTGAAGAAGCCAATCTTAGTTACATTTCACACACATACACACACACACATGTACGTACTATATTCTTACAGATCGTTCTTCCTGGTTAACTTTCTTTACCTGGTGACCTAGCACTGAACCACTGACTTTTGTAACACAGGTTTTCCTAGCATAAAAGTCAGGGAATATTGTTAATGTATACCTCATAAAAAAGCCATGTATATTATTATACTAGTGTTAAGTATTTTTGTACGTTGTTGTATTTTAAGAGGCTTGAATAAATATTATTATTATTATTATAATAATCTGCAATTATCTCAACAACGTGAGTGGAGTTTTCAACGAGACTAAAGAGTCTGAGAACAGGCGATTTTTGCATTTTCCCATACCGGTGCACTTTTAAGACTACTTAACAGCTTCAGCAACCATTACTGTTGGTTAAAACTTGAATAAGTACTAAAAAGATCATAATAATGACAAGGAAGATGATAATGACATGTATAATAAATACCAAAGTACACATTGTCCAATAATAAGGCACTTACATACTACGTATTATTATTATATTTCGAAGTCGTCGTGGCCTAAAGGATAAGACATCCGGTGCATTCGTATCGAGCGATGCACTGGTGTTCGAATCTCGCTGGCGGGTACCAATTTTTCTAATGAAATACGTACTCAACAAATGTTCACGATTGACTTCCACGGTGAAGGAATAACATCGTGTAATAAAAATCAAACCCGCAAAATTATAATTTCATAATTACTGGTGGTAGGACCTCTTGTGAGTCCGCACGGGTAGGTACCACCGCCCCGTCTATTTCTGCCGTGAAGCAGTAATGCGTTTCGGTTTGAAGGGTGGGGCAGCCGTGGTGATTATACTGAGACCTTAGAAATATATCTCAAGATGTGTGGCGCATTTACGTTGTAGACGTCTATGGGCTCCGGTAACCACTTAGCACCAGGTGGGCTGTGAGCTCGTCCACACATCTAAGCAATAAAAAAAAAAGATTAATTGTGGTTCCAGATTATTATACTACAATCATCACAACTCCTATACAAAATAAATTCATATTCTCTAATACAAGGTAGGTACATCGAAATTTAACTCATTAGTTTATGCAAACGGAACTATTTAACCAATTGTAAACCGTAGGTGTGTGGTCTCGGTTGTTTCGCGCAGTATTGCGGCTAGCAAGTTGACACAATACTCGGTAGAGCAGGATTGCGGTGTAGCGATACATGTAGAGTTGGTAGAGCTTGAATTATTTGCATAGGTTTAAATATTAATAACCTAAGGTAGCTGATACGTGCTACATATCCAAAAGCATTGACGATATGAATAGAAATACTAATTTTGGAAATTAAATTTTTAATGAGATTCTAATGTTTCGGGCCAGATGCGTGTGATTTATCTAGTCATTATTATTATATTGTAAGTTATAATACCCAACCTTAGAGAATTATAACTTTCTAATCGTCTACAGTACTGAATCCTAAAATATCCATTTTTCTCCAGCACCATTTTCAAATTGTCTTAAAGGCTTCAAGAAATCAAAAAGAAAAGATGGAAGAGATTGAACGAAGAATATTTAGGAATAAATATAAAGAATTATTACTATATTATGTATATTGGAAAACGTGTTCTTTTACCCTTAAAATGCTCCAAAGCCAAAGTAAAATCCTTTGAATATCCGTTTCATTTTAATGCCCCAGTAAAGATTGATACCTTATCTCGAAATTTGGGAGCATCATAACTCAAAACGCCGTAAAACGCGAAGCCCAATCATTAAGAGAGATTCGGGAGCTTCCGTTTTCCTAACAACAATTTATCAAAACTTTTTTAATCGCCCGCTTACAAAGTAAAATTCATTTGACGTTTCTGCGAATAATATTTATTTACCCGGGTCCGTTTGTCATTAAATTAAAACCGTCTATTTAGACTGTGGCTTTGCCCCGTGACGATACGTATACAACAATTTTCGCAAATTTGGTTCAAGCGACATTGCTAAAAGACAACGTCGAATTGGACTAAATACTTCTTTACTGGTGGTAGGACTTCTTGTGAGTCCGCACGGGTAGGTACCACCACCCTGCCTTTTTCTACCGTGAAGCAGTAATGCGTTTCGGTTTGAAGGATGGGGCAGCCGTTGTAACTATACTGAAATCTTAGAACTTATATCTCAAGGTGGGTGGCGCATTTACGTTGTAGATGTCTATAGCCTCCAGAAACCACTTAACACCAGGTGGGCTGTGAGCTCGTCCGCCCATGTAAGTAATAAAAAAAACTTCATTATTGTAATCAGCAAATTTCACCAAAAAAGCATGTGTGCCATTCACACATGATAGAATTGAAACCTTTCAAAATTTTAGCTTCAAAATAATGAGACGAATGTAAAATTTCGTGAAGACGATAATTATAGGTTTTAGTAATGATCATAGCGATACAAAGTTTGATAATTATTTTACCTTTTATTACATAGATTTATTCAGAATGTAAGTACTAATATTAGGTACGAAGAGAAACACGAATATAAGTCACACTGTATAACGCTTCCTATCTCATTTTCTCCCACGTTAAATCTAATGATTTTATATGTCTGTCTCTTTTTACTGTCGCTTTTTCGTTTCATCGACTTTCGAATCACAACGATGCTAAAGAAGTCTTCACATCAAAAACAATATACGTGTGAAACATGAAAGAAGAAAGAAGCCTTGACGTTCAGTATATTGATGTAACCAATTAACTTTATCTAGACCAAAATAGATTTTATAAGCCAACACGATAGTCTTCTTGGCGTAAAGCCGCCTACACTTCGTGTAACATCAAAGCGACCCGAGAGCCTGTATTATCTTTTTAGATATCAAAGGGACACCGCTAGCACACGTCACTCGCACTTATGTTGAGGAAAACCGGCTAAAATGATTGCTATTTTGTCGTAAGACTCTGTTTACAGATTCGTAATAAGATTAGGAAAGTAGTTGTAGGTTATTATGCTAAACTGAAGCGTCAGTGCTTTAATAAGCAAGGTAAGGTCGTATGAATTGAGAGATAAATTGAATTGCAGTACCGATTTTTCTTAGTAAATTATAGGCACGCAGACCGTGGTCATGAACGACTTTCACGACAAAAGAATAATGTTGCGTGAAAATTCACAATGAATTACTAGTTGTAGTAAATACACTCGCGAGCAAAAGTTTGGAATCACTTACTTGAAATTGATTCCGCACGATCTTGTGTACTAAATATTTTTTTGATAATCATAAAAATGAGATCATTTTAAAGGTTGAACTCTTAACTTTAAACTGATACCAAATTCATTCAAATCGAGCCAGTAGTTAAGGAGCTATTCCGGATTAAGTGAAGGAGGTAGGAAACAAAGGAAATATGGAAAAATAATGAATGCATAAAACAACAAAAATTAATAAATAAAAATTTTATTTAGCCTTAAAATTAAATGTCAGTACTTTGTGTTCCCTTCCCTTGCCCTAATAACTCCTCGAAGACGATTCTTCATAGACCTGATCAGCTTTTGAATTGATTCTTGTGGGATACCTTCCCACTTCTCAATCAACGCCGATTTCAGCTCATTCAGGCATGAAGGAGCAGAAGTTCTGGAACGAACCCTATTCTTCAGTTCATCCCACACGTGCTGAATAGTATTCAAGTCAGGGCTGAGCGCAGGCCAGTCCAATGTGGCGATATAGACTTCTTCGAAGTATTCAGTTGTTCCACGGGCAGTGTGACAACGAGCGTTATCGTGCTTAAGGAGGAAGCTATCACCGGCATATCCCGCATAGGGAACGACATGTTCCAGCAGAATATTGGAAATGTACCCGTCCGAAGTTGACCGCCTCCTCGTCCCCCGCCAGGCACGAAAACAAGCTCGGTTTTACCGTCGAAGGAAATGCCGGCCCACATCATACAAGAGCCGACCCCATAAGCCACTGTTTCAGCGAAACAGCACTGCGCAAATCGCTCCCCAGGCCGCCTGTAGACCCAACCTCTTCGGTCGCTACCATGCAAACACATCCTGCTCTCGTCGGAGAACAGGATTTGCCTCCATTGCTCAACCTCTCAATTAAGATTGGTACGAGCAAATTGAAGGCGTGCTTGTCGATGAGCTACCGTGAGTTTCGGGCCTGTGACAGGCCTTTTTGGAGTCAGATTCGCTTGCTTGAGTCGTCGACGAACTGTCTACTTGCTAGCTGCTACCCTACGAACATCTCGGAGCTCCTGTTGGACGTCGACACCAGGTTAATGCCGATTTCGGAGAGAGGTTAACACGATAAAACGGTCATTCCTCTCCGATGTGCCCCGGCGCCGTCCAGATCTTGGTCTCGGGATAAAGCTACCAGTCTCTTGAAAGCGCTTGCAAACTTTTCAAACACAGGAATGGCTTATTTGGAGCCGACGAGCGACAATCCGCTGGCTGAGCTCTTCTTGCAATAGGGCTACGATTTGTGCTACTTCTGTAGGTGTTGTCCCAATTGTCGTACAAGGTAAAGGGTCAAAAGTAGCCGAGATATGTACCAGTCAACGTGTGAAAATCGACTGATAAAGAAAATCCGATAACAGGTGCTTTTATAGGGGTCAGTAGGCCGCAACTCGCGACGTATCAAGCAATTGAAACACGTCTTTTTCGTTATTCCTTCACTTAATCCAAGATAACTTCTTAAATATTGGCTTGATTTTAATGAATTTGGTATCAGTTTAAAGTTAGGAATTCAACCTTTAAAATGATCTCATTTTTATGATTATCAAAAAAATATTTAGTACACAACATCGCGCGGAATCAATTTCAAGTAAGTGATTCCAAACTTTTGCTCGCGAGTGTAGTTTATAAACACTATTTGGAGGGATTATGAGCAGGCACAAGCGAACAGGACCCTGATGCCAACTTCGGTTCGCTCACAATAACACTAATAAGCGTCTCATATTTTTGGAACGAAGTTCCTTATGGGACAATGCGGAGGGGTACCCTAACCGGGAAAAAACGTCCGTAACGTAAGCTTTTTATTAGTAATGCACACAGTGTACGACTTAACTTTGTAGTAACGTACAAATTAATAATGCACACAGTGTACAACTTAACTTTGTAATAACGTACAAAAAAAAAACTTCAGAGGTGTCAAGGGACACCCGGATGGAACGAAGTTCCTTTCGATTAATTAGTGAAGGAATTGTAATTTTTTTTTTAAGATATAATAATAAATTACGTCATTATGAAGAAGAAAAAGACAATACTATGAACTAAATTACTATTGTTGAAACGCTATCTCGAGAAACTGTACTCATTACGCGGACCAATCGGATACGAGCAATGTCACGCGATAAGCGCCTACACGTTGATTGGTCAGAATGACGGATCTAAAAAGTGTCGTGACAACTTTTCGTAAGAATTTTTTCCGTCTAGCCCCCTTTCACAACGCGCGATAAGGAACTTCGTTCCAATTACATATTTTTTTTATCATTCATTGACCACGATCTCAAAGCGTTCGTTTGCGCAATACACTAAATCTTATGCAAACAACCGTGAATGAAGTGTACCACAATAAGTTCGCACGTTACTGAATGACCGTGGGTTGTTGCGAAACCTCCAGTATTATTTTCTTTATACCTCGAATAGAACTTTAAATTAATGTTTTTATAATAAGGAACTTCGTTCTTATCCGGTGTCCCACGGCACCACACATATTTTATTTTTATTGTTTAAACTCAATCTATCAATAAAACTCAGAGGTTGTAGTACAGTAACAAGAATTACCACTACATCAACGAAGCCTTCCATTAGAGAGAGAGTATTCTTTATTGTACACCAAAAAACAGATAAACAGTGCGATACATTAAACACAAAAAGTACAATTGGCGGTCTTATCGCTAAGAGCGATCTCTTCCAGACAACCATCAGGTGGACAAGAATAATTTGGAAACGAACTACGCGCGGTGTACCAATCCAGTGAAATACATATGCATATATATACACATACATACATACATATATCCGTAAATATACATACAATTAATACACAATGTATTATAATATAATAATTATTATTAACTTTAACTTTAAAAAAAATGGCAATGGGCTGGACATGTTGAACGCCTTCAGGACCAGAGATGGAAAAAAAGGTAATAACATGGACGGGTCCACTAGGAAAAAGAAAGAGGGGAAGACCATATACTAGACGGGAAGATGATATAAAGAAATTAGCAACTACAAATTGGATTAAAATTGCGCAATCCAGAGACGATTGGCTATCCTTGGAGGAGGCCTTTACCCGAGGAGGGGTTCTTGCAAGTGGGAAATAATACCTAATATTATACAACAGATACAGTATTTCATTTTATTAGTTAGGAATTGCATTGATTTTTTGTTTTTGTCACTTTTTATGTCACTTGTACGAAATAAAAGGCTTTTTATTTTATTATTATTTATTTATTTATAATAATTATAAAAAAAAGGGAAAAAATAATTTTTTTTAAATATGTGGCTTCTTTACACATAAATAAGAATAAGCAATTTACTTATAAAATATACTTAAAATACGAATGAAACATATAACTAGTCAGGTCATAAGTATTGTCACACAGTAAAAACTTTTCTTTTAGAATGCTGGCCACAAAAAAGTTTATTGAATTCGAATTTCGAATTGTACATAAAAATAAAAAATGTATACTTTTAGAATTTTACTCATTTTTAAATATGGAGTGGACGCTTAAAGAAGACCGTGTTGCAGTTATTGCGTTGCATCGTTGCGGTTACGCGCCAATTCAAATTTTTAACATACTGAAAAATTTGAATATAACCAAAAGATTCGTTTATCGTACCATCAAACGATACAATGAAGACTCTAGTGTAGATGACAGGTCAAGAAGTGGTCGCCCTCGGTCTGTTAGGACTCCAACAATGATAAAAGCTGTGAAGGCGCGAATTCAAAGAAATCCCAAACGTAAGCAGAAACTGTTGGCCCTTCAGATGGGGTTAAGCAGAACCACGGTGAAAAGGGTGTTAAATGAAGACTTAGGGCTTCGGGCATATCGAAGAAAAACAGGACATCGTTTGAATGCTCGTCTAATGGACCTGAGACTGAAAAGATGCCGCGCTTTGTTGAAGCGGTACGTGGGAAAAAAATATCGGGAAATTCTTTTTTCGGATGAAAATTTTTTTACCGTAGAAGAGAGTTACAACAAACAAAATGATAAGGTGTACGCACACAGTAGTGAAGAAGCGAGTAACCGTATTCCGCGTGTCCAACGAGGTCATTTTCCATCCTCGCTCATGGTATGGTTGGGAGTTTCTTATTGGGGCTTAACAGAGGTACATTTTTGTGAGAAAGGTGTAAAAACGAATGCAGTTGTGTATCAAAATACAGTCCTGACGAACCTTGTGGAACCTGTTTCTCATACCATGTTCAATAACAGGCACTGGATATTCCAACAAGATTCAGCGCCAGCTCATAGAGCGAAGAGCATACAAGACTGGCTGGCGGCGCGTGAAATCGACTTCATCCGGCACGAAGACTGGCCCTCCTCCAGTCCAGATTTGAATCCGTTAGATTACAAGATATGGCAACACTTGGAGGAAAAGGCGTGCTCAAAGCCTCATCCCAATTTGGAGTCACTCAAGACATCCTTGATTAAGGCAGCCGCCGATATTGACATGGACCTCGTTCGTGCTGCGATAGACGACTGGCCGCGCAGATTGAAGGCCTGTATTCAAAATCACGGAGGTCATTTTGAATAAACTTTAGTGTCATAAGAATCTATGTTTTGTTAAGTTCATTTTGGTATATGAATAGTTACATAATGAATAAACTTGTTTCAATTATTTTACATTAAACATGTGACAGAATTTATGACCTGACTAGGTACAATTGAAGTAGATACCAATTTCGGAAATCTACCTTATCACATATTAAACTGGTTGACTAATATTTAAAAAATTACTTGTAGCAAAGGCAAAAATAATTCCGAAGCGTGATCAAACTCGAATGAGCAATAAAAATCTAGTAAGAACTGTGATTAAGCTTTACATTAAAACTTTGTTTATGACGCCTCAAATATTCAATCAGCATAGACATCGATGAAGACGTATTATGGCCACCAAACCTGAGTTTCAGGTTTGCGAGTTCGTCATTCAATCTCCTAAGGTTTTTTTATGTTGTTTTCAATGTGTTTTGTGTATTTAAATTATCAAACTATTGTGACTTAAAAAAATCTTATGTAAAATCTTATTTATAGGTATTTATTACAGATTAGCCCTTGTTATATTTCTTGATTTAAGTAACATAGTGATAGAGACAGAAAACAATTGTAGAGCATTTTTTTGCCACTTTTTGAACTCATTTGCAGTAGGAGAGCGCAATATAATCCAGCACTTTAATTATCCGCCCTGTTTCTGCTGGGAATCCGTCATGCGACTATGAATGACTCATCTATATACACAATAAAACAAAATAAATAATAAGCTGACGTGGTACTTCTTTTTACTTATTACCAAGATGGGTGGACGAGCTCACGGGTCACCTGATGTTAAGTAGTACTGTGCTAACGTATAGACATCACCAACGTAAATGCGGACATTAGGATAAGAGTTCTGTGTTTCGATCTTATCTTATCTACTCTTCGAACCGAAACGCATTACTGCTTGCTGCTAGCTACGAAAAAAAAACACTTCAAAATTAGAAAATCTTTATCTATATATTAATACGTGAAGCAAAAACTTTGTATACCTTTTTACGAAAATTGCCGGACGGAGGAGTATGAAATTTTTCACACTTATAGAGAATATAGAGAAGAAGTGCACAATGCTAATATTTTTTTTTATATAATGCATAAAAGATACATTAAATCATATAGAAAGAAAACATTACACACACTACATACCATGTATTTGATGCAGCGGTAGGCAGCGGCTTGGCTCTACCCCTGGCATTGCTGAAGTCCATGGGCGACGGTAACCACTCACCATCAGGTGGGCCGTATGCCCGTCTGCATACAAAGGCAATAAAAAAAGAAAAAAAAAAAAAAAAAACACGCATGCATACTATTTATTGTCAAACTTTTGTTCTTGACGTCTGTTGTCAAATTGAGAATAGATTAAATATTGTTTGCCTTTGTTAATATTTTTTATAGTGTAGTCTTGGCGAAATTTGTATAAAATACAATCATAATAGTGTACAAACTTACAATTCCAATTAATTATAGTCGAATTTCGACTACTGCGGGACCTCTAGTTTTTTTAAATGTCGCTTCCCAAATATGAAAAAATCTAGACACCACACAAACACATATCACTTCATGAAAGAATATCCTGTTCTATATGTTGATAAAAAACGATTAGATGGCACCAACTTTTGGTCTTTGTAAGTTTTTTTTTCTGACCCTCGTTCGCGGAAGTTGAACTTTTAGCTTCCGGCAAACTTTACGATAGTACAATTCAGTAAATCTCAGTAGTTTATTATGATTGGCAAAGGCTTTGTGAAAAAAATGTCCCGCGTCTGAAAAGGTTCATTGGTTTACTTATAAATGTAATGATGATGATGAGCTTAAATATTTTAACAGTGAACCTAACCTAATCTTTGGTATTCGTTTCTTCTGATGGCTTCTAGCGTGCTGCGATGTTCACATGGTGGTCAATGAGTACCGGTGACCACGTTCCGCCAATCACGAATATCACGACCAAAATCAAAAACGGGCCTTTGGCCTACGGTGATCACTTTCACCAACCACTAACTAACAAGTAAATTGAACATCAATAATGATCCCATATCTACGAAACTCAATGTTCGTATCGTGTAAAAAAATTTAATAAAAAACTGACTACGAGATTCTTGCAAAGTTTTTTTTTTAACAAGATTGTAAAACCCAACTTATCTCAAAAAGGAAACCCAATTATTTTCTTTGACTAAGCTCGATTTCGCTATAAAAAATCCAATCATGGATCCCATGAGCAGTCCACCGGCAGATAATGACGCAACTGCATGGGACCCTTGACAATCGTTCCAAGGACCCGAGTAACTAGTTTTCTTTATTTCACAAAGGGAAATGGAGAGATCTCCACAGAAAATTAAATGTTTAAAATGATTGGGATCTCTTTGTTCTTGTCTGCGTAAAAACATCCTTTTGTAGTGCCTTTTGTGGCATAAAGAAGCAGCATGCAACCTTTTTATTAGCTTGAATCTAGACTTATATCAGAATTAGGCTTTAAATTTCGACTACCTTCGAGATGTTTTAGGTACGGCAACTTACCTCAGAATCAGTATCGCAATCAGTGCCTCAGTTCCTCTCCAGTGATCGGTGCTAAGGTCTACGAGCTTTTCTAACATGCTTTTTTTTATTGCCCGTGTAGGCAGACGAGCAAACAGCCCACCTGATGGTGAGTGGTTACCGTCATGGACGTCAGTAGTGCCAGGGGCAGAGCCAAGCCCCTCACTACCTTTAAATACTCCCTACAAGCCTCGTTTGGACATGGATGGACATGGTTTCCATGGATGTGTCCTAGGGAAGATATATAGTGAGTGTTAGTCTCGCATTTGAAGGTCCATTGCATACTCAAATAATGGTTCTTCTCTTCCCCCTCCAATGGTGGAAGGAAACCATCACAATAGATTAGTCATGTGAGACCAAAAAAGGTATGTTGAATATACTTGATTTTTTTTCTTCCCCACTCGTTAATGAGATCTACAACGTGGCTCACATTTCGTAGCGAATATATACATAAATTTTTGCCCAAGTTCCGGGTACATTTTTAGACTGAGTTCATGTATAGATTTCTAATACTTCTTTCTGCTGTATATTTGCATAATAAAAAGGAAGTGTGATGTGAATCTTAAGTACGATTCTTTTACGTAAAAGGAATATTTTAATGATTTTTTATTTCGTATTTTTGTGTAGGCATTATCTTGTTGATGTTAGTCTTTTTCGTGGATAATATTCGTTATTTTTTATATACTTACTTATCGGTATATCTGTCGCGTTATGGTAATTACTTGTGGACTGTATTTTTTGTATGAAATGTTTATTGAACCTTTATATTACAAATTAACGACTTAATTTAAGAAAACTACAAAATTGATGTGTTGCTCTTGTCGGCTGGATTTGAAAGAGGTAGTAGTAGTAGTAGTAGTAGTTTTATTTTTCCAATTGGAAAAGTAAAGGTATCATACCATACAGTCTAATTTCTTATATAAATTTTTTTTTATGAAAAATGATATTATGAAATGAAATCCTATGAGATGAAATGAAATGAGATGATATGGGATGAAATATAATCTCAGTAAAATGGTGGTGTTTTAATGAGACTTTTCAGTGCACTTTTTGGAGGATCACGAGAAGTTACGTTCGGCGGCTTTGTTTAATTTTCCCACATTTGTGCACTTTGAAAGAGGGTTTTGGTGTCATGGCGGACATAGCTTGCTGTCATTTTTACGTTCAGAAACTGTACAATATCAATTAATTATTTAAGAGCCCCAGACTCAATGCTCAACTTGATAAAAATACAATGCAAATAATTTGTTATAGACAAATTGTCTAAAAGCTATTTTGTTTGTTAGTTTCCTATTAATTTCTAAACGTGTATAATTTTTTATGGAACGCGATACAGTTACTGTAGGCACTTCGGTAAAGGTTCTTGTTAAAGATTAAATCAAAGACGACACTCATTTAGTTTTCGCAAATATCGGACAGATTACATTTTATTTATACGTGATGATCATAGCGGAGCTCGGCTCTCATTAGTATTTTATATTTATACCAAAACAAATGATACAACTTGGGAATAAATATGGCTTTAAGCGATTAAATATAGTGCTCATTAGTAAGACATGATTGTCACAGAAAGTGTATAATCTATGGTCACAGATCTGGTGACAATCAATGTGACATTTCGTCGTTGTCAAACCAAAATCTGCTATGTGCACTTTTTGAGATTTTTACTTTCATTAACCATAATAATATTAAGCTGTAGTTTGTCTGTCTGTTATCGAACTAACCCCTGTATATATATGTTGTATGTTTTTTTTTTTTTTTTTATTGCCCTTGTAGGCAGACGAGCATACGGCCCACCTGATGGTGAGTGGTTACCGTCGCCCATGGACTTCAGCAATGCCAGGGGCAGAGCCAAGCCGCTGCCTACCGCTTAATACTCTCCACAAGCCTCGTTTGAAGAAGGACATGTCATAGCGCTCGGGAAACACCGTGGAGGGGAGCTCATTCCATAGCCGGATGGTACGTGGCAAAAAAGACCTCTGGAAACGCACTGTGGATGACCGCAGTGGCTCCAGGTAGTATGGATGAACTCTACTCCGGTGGCGGGCGGTGCGATGGTAAAAACGAGATGCCGGTATCATCTCGAACAATTCCTCAGAGCACTCTATGTATATTGTATGTATATTGTTTTAGGTAAATCAACAGAGATCCTGTCATCAAACATTCTTAGCTACTCACTTAATTCTTAGTGAATATCTGTGACCTTGCTCGTTCACGAAGCCCGCTATAGAAAGCAGAGTATTAAATACACTTGACATTGGCGAAATCTAAAAGGAAACGCCATAAACCTAAGAGATAGATAGATAGAGATTTTTACTTTTTGACCTGTTCGTATAGTTGACAGCTCTATCTACCCGTATAAAAAAAACTGTTAGGTGTCTATAGCTTTAATATTTATCTATACCTTTCATTTGATATAGTCCTTAAAAATTCACTTTCATATAAAATTTTAAACGTTAATGTTTTTAATCGTTAATTCAAAATAGAGTACATAGCAGATTTTGGTTTGACAGCGACGAGTTATCATTGTCACATGCCACAAACAACTTCTATTGCACGTACCGTATTTTATGAAGAAGTATTTACTGGTGGTAGGGCCTCTTGTGAGTCCGCACGGGTAGGTACCACCACCCCGCCTATTTCTGCCGTGAAGCAGTAATGCGTTTCGGTTTGAAGGGTGGGGCAGCCGTTGTGACTATACTGAGACCTTAGAACTATATCTCAAGGTGTGTGGCGCATTTACGTTGTAGATGTCTATGGGCTCCAGTAACCACTTAACACCAGGTGGGCTGTGAGCTCGTCCACACATCTAAGCAATAAAAAAATATATATATATTGTGTTTTAAATACCATTGTAACTTATTGTGTCAGAAAAGAAAAGATTTTTGAACATTATCAGCTTTCTGAAAACTTTCTCGCAAGCTTGCCGAAACGGACTTCTTTAAACAAACCCAACGCCCGAGCCTCAAGAACGTAATTGCATTTCACTGATGTGGGTCAAACCTTAGCTAAATCTATTTATCGCTAAGTTTTTCGTGCGAGGCGACAATAACCTAAATGTTGATGGAAATATATTTTTAACGCTGTTTCTTTAACTACGATCACGGTACGCCTGGTGTTAATCGTAACAGAGCCCATGGTCATCAATTACAAGCAAGGTCTCCTCGAGACGTGAGGTGGACGCATTAACAACTTAACTCCTACTAGTGGTCCCCAAGTAGTCGAAATTCAAATATAATTAATTGACATTATAAGTTTGAACATTATCATGGTACGATTGTCAAAGACGATTTCGCCAAGACTACACTATAGACAAATAATATTAAAGACAAACAATATTAATCTATTCTCAATTTGACCATAGACTTTAGACAATAACAAAAGTTTGACAATAAACGAAAGTATATAAGCGTGCCTGTATGTGTGTGTGTGTCAAATACATGGTAGTGTGTGTCATGTTTCTTTTATTGATTTAAAGTACTTTTTGGCATAATTAAAAAAAAATAGCTCTATACACTCCTTCTCTATATTCTCTATATAAATGTGGGTTATTTTATACTTCTCCATCCGCGCAGATTTCGTAAAAAGGGATACAAAGTTTTTGCTTCACGTATTAATATATAGATACTAAAGATACCCAAATCTAAAGATAGGCATAAAAAAACATCCTGCGATTTTCTCGACAAGAAACAAAGATTATCCAGAAGATATTCCACGTCCAGTAATCAATCTCAGGGTTTAGTTTCCTAGAATATTACTATCGTATCTGGGATATGTCAGATTGAAGCGATAAAGGTAGTCGTAAAAACTTTAATATTAAAATAGACATTAAACCGATGAGATTCCTTGTTTAGCTGCGAGTATAGCGTCTGAAAGGTAAATGGAATTCATATTTAATATTTCGTTATTCTAGAGCGACGGTGGATAGAAAAATCGAAAACTATATTGCGATGGTCAGGCCCGTCAAACTGCGATACTTTAAGACAAATATTCTGTTTATATGGAAACTGTCGACATCTTGTAGCGAATCCCCCTCAACTTATATGTTGTTAAAGTTAAGGCATTTAATTATTGTATAACTAAACACAAAAAATAAATAAAAAATATTTGCTTAAATGGGTGGACGAGCTCACAGCCCACCTGGTGTTAAGTGGTTACTGGAGCCCATAAACATCTACAACGTAAATGCGCCACCCACCTTGAGATATAAGTTCTAAGGTCTCAAGTATAGTTACAATATATAGTTTTTTACTGGTGGTAGAACCTCTTGTGAGTCCGCGCGGGTAGGTACCACAACCCTGTCTATTTCTGCCGTGAAGCAGTAATGCGTTTCGGTTGAAGGGTGGGGCAGCCGTTGTAACTATACTTGAGACCTTAGAACTTATATCTCAAGGTGGGTGGCGAATTTACGTCGCAGATGTCTATGGGCTCCAGTAACCACTTAACACCAGGTGGGCTGCGAGATCGTCGAACCATCCAAGCGTTAAAAAAAACAAATGTTCGTGCATAGGTGTTTTGTGAAAGAAGTGAAACTTCTTTTGCGATGTGTATTATTGTGGTTTTCTTTATTTTTCATCATTAAATCAAATCTATCTTGTAATAGGGAATGCTATGTATAAGAATCTAGCTCGCTTTATCCTTTCCCTCTCTCCACGGTCGAATGGTTCGCGAGACGCTCTGTCTATTTTCTCATTCTCACTCTTCCTAAATTGTATCTTTTCTCTCTACCCGTAACGAATCTGAAGCCAGTTATATTTTACTCTCAACGCGCCGTTATACCGTGTAGCCAATATGCGTACCTTACCATAGAATGTACCAAAATATATTTGTCTACTTTCTAAGTCAAAGGACACCGCCCTCCCTTTCCACAATCGAAACAGCTATAACATTTTATCGTACGCATAAAAGAAATTGAATGTAAACAAGCCTAATCTGTACTACTTTAGAAGCAATACAAACGGACAATAGAACAATAAAATAACTTTAGACTTTTATTTGGAACGAATTAAGATTTTATTGGGGGAGTTAATGTGATTGATGCTTTGTATTAATCAAAGTTCCAAATACATTGTCTTGATCTTATTGTTATTATGGCCTAATAAATAAAGCCTAGCAGTGTACTGTGTAATGATGCAACATAGCTCTAATGCTGCAAAACTGATAGTTATGCCAGAGCATCTTGTGAGTTCACGCGGGTAGATACCACCACAATATCTATTTCTGTCGTAAAATAGTAATTTGTTCCGGATTGATATGTTGGGGAGCCTTTGTATTGTAAAACTGCGAATTGTCTCATGAGTCGCATGTCTCAAGGCGAGCCGTGAACTTGTTCATCCATCTAAGCAAAAAAAAAACAATTCAATACGCACCTTAAACGCATTCACGAAGGCCCCTTGCACTTCGAGTATGTAAGAACAACATCGTCTTATCTATAAAAAACTCAGCGAACAGAAATGTAGTAACTATATAGCATCACCATCTTGTTGCGAGTGTCAGATTAAAACAAACACAAAATGGCGGTGTGCCATTGAATGTTCCGAGCTTGAAAAAAGTATATTTGAATGTTTTTGTTGTATTCGTCTTTGTTCAAAACATAATAGATATATGCGATCGATATAATTACTTATTTGGTCACAACACTACAACTATCAAATTAGAACTGTCATCGAGAAAATAAAGAAATAGTTTAATGAAATATTTCCGAATTAAATGACAAAATAAAATGAAGTTTGATGCACTAATGATTATGATCGAATTTCCATCATTACCACTATTTAGAATGACATTTTTCTACATGATCAAAATAGTGATACTTTTGTATATTCAGCATTCGTGTCAGCGGTTATTGCAAACAGAAACAAGTAAGATGGTGGTACAAACTTGAACGGGCTCATTGCTCGGACGCTTCAAAATTTTGTGACGCTCTTTTGAAAACCGGACCAAACTTTCTCCCGGGAAACTTTGTGATTATTTTAAATTTTCACTTTCGCTTCTCGCCCGTCGTCAATGAGTTTTCGACGTGACCGAGATTATAATTGGGTACCCGGATGGAACTTTCAAAATAAAACTTCAGATCGAGTGAAAACATTAAGTTTTAAATGTTATTTTTAAGCTATTGCATAATTTCTATCGCGGGCCTTGAGCGCGGCGACCGAATCATGAAATTCCGTAACGAAAAAAACCTTACACCCCTCACTCCGCCTACCATGTAGCTCGCGTTCAACACATTCACACGATGCGCTTGTGTAGTGTTTGTGAATAAGCGCGTGGCGTGACGTCACACTGCATGCGCATCATGAAAAGTCTCTCTCTCGCGCGGTCTAGCTTATTAGTGTGAAGGGGACAGTTATGGTTTTGCTTTTATTAATGTTTAATATAGCGTGGTCTTGTTTTATTTTATTGTTTTAATATTAAATTATCATTGTCTAATTATAATTGCATAAGTTGATAAAAAATGCAATACAATAGCTTTACCGCGGCAGTTCCCGAGTGCCACACGTTTGTTTTTTTGTTTTATATGAAATGATTTGCACCAAACATGATAAAACTTGCAAGATAACTTCGTCCAGGTTTTGTTCGAAAGAATTTGGGCCAGCTCCAGCTTATCTTTAATCCTGTAGCTGACAACAAACGCTAACTTTCTGCTAACACTTATTATAAGAGCTCTGTAATAAGTATGCCAGCCTTTCGAATTGCGAGCAAGAATTCTCGGCATCCGTCCGCTGGGCTACACGTAATATGGTTCGCGAAAATATTGTGAACGATTTCATGCAATACAGAGTTAAAAAGAAAAACTAACCAACCGTACCTGACTATGTGAAAGAATCTTTGATTAAAGGATATACCTTAGGCTAGGGACAAATAAAATAATGTTGTTTGAAACGGCACAAGGAATACCATCCAACCCAAGATTTTTCCCTGTAGAATGACAGTTTGCATGTTATTGTTCTAAATTGTTAAATTTCCAATGAATTGCTATGTTTCGATAATATTATACTATAGTTACAACTAAAAAGTAAGGAACAAATAATGTGCTGAGACATTAATTTAAGCATCACAGACGAAATATCGATTGTAATCATTTCTTTATCAAATAAATATATTGTTTTTAATATATTAATGACAACTCATGAATAAACAATAGTGACTAAAATTGTTAATGTTAATCAGTATATAACTAAAGATGGAATGTGAACAACGACCATTTTCATTTTTTTGTAAATTAAAGTAAGGAGTAGAATTTTGTGCACCATTTTATGGTAACACTTTTTTCTTTTTTTTTATTGGCCTTGTAGGCAGACGAGCATACGGCCCCGGTGAGTAGTTACCGTCGCCCATGGGCTTCAGCGATACCAGGGGCACAGCCAAGCCGCTGCCTACTAACGTGCTAAGACTTAAAAAAACATATTTGTAATACAGATGTATTCATCCAAGTTAATATATTTTTTGTATATAGGCTTTAGCTTTATTAATGGATAGTCTATTGGCTAAACATTAGAGTCGTATATATTGCCAAATAACGTTCACTGCACCTGTTCACCTAAAAATTTTTTTTCATGTAGCGCTATTGCATCGTGCCGTCCATATGAAATTCCGTTGACTAAGCAGAAGTATTAGGGACACACCCGTAAATATTTATTGTACGCCGTGAACAGCTCAACAAGATGGAATTAATCCTGTGCTAAGCTTGAGACGCGACTTTGCCATCTTCCAACGAGGAAGAATCGAACCTAAGTACATTTACACAAATATTAAAAAGGTAAAGTAAAGATTTTGCCAGTTAAACTTTATTTTCAAGAGTATTAAAATAGTTTATGAATTAGATAGTTTATGAAGTAATTCCTTAGATAATTGGTTTATCGAGTGAAAATACTTATTTGGGTGTAGCAATAAAGAAAATTTCCATTTATTTCGCATACCCCGTTGGTATACTACTTAGGAGACACCCTGACTTTGCTTTACAACCATACACATACACGTCAAACTCGGTAAAGAGTTCGACGTGCAACCTAACCTAAGCATCATACCGCTGAGTTTCTCCCCGGGTCTTCTCAACGGGTCGCGATTCCAATCAGGTAGTAGATACATTCGCGAAGCAGCTGCTCTTTAGAGGTAGCTGTTAGCAAACCCCACCCTTTCTGGCTGAGCCCTTGCTCACCCACTTGTCCTGGTGAAACTGGAAGGGCCTTCGGGCCACTAGTGGTCTCTCAAACATAAAAAAAAAACCCTGACTTTGTGTAGTATTATGAACCCGCAAGGATATGTAGCAACACACCACCTATTTTCATCATGAAGCGATCATGTATTCCAGTTTAAAGTTTAGAACAGATTTAACACTAATTTTATTACATTTTTCGACCTTGTGTCTCGAAGCTGGTAGCGACATGCACATTTTAATTTAGTAAGCACTTTATACCAGGTATTCCTTGTGATGGGCACAAGTGGATCCCCTAGAGTGCAGCAATAAAAAAGTCACTACATCAAAACGGAAGTCATCAACCACAGAACAGCAAGCTGACGACATAAATTCCCAAAACGATTGCAAGACGTAATCAATGTAACTTTGTTGCATCTCAAAATATGAGGAGCTGACAATGTTAGAGCTTACAATGTATTAAATTAATTCATTGCCTTTATTACAGGGGCACTCAAAATTATTTTGTCTACTGCCCACTTTGAGAATAAATTATTTTTTAGCGCCCCCATTTTTTCACCTATTAAACAACCTCTAAAGCGAGAGTTCACTCGGTGTCCTCCTAGATGAAATTACAAATCGCCTTCCAAGCCTCTACACAACACCCCTTTTTTTTCTGGGTCTCTTACCGCCCCCCTTTAAGCCTGCAGCGCCCACAAGGGGGCGTCATTGCCCACTTTGGGAAAGGCTGCTTTATTAAATGTCATTTTATTTAAAAAGTTCAAGGAAGGACAAAGAGAAAAAGAGTGCGATGGTAAACCACACACATCTATATCACAATCTAGCTAATTGTTTTTCGCAACCCCGTAGCTCGAATCACACGCTCTCACACACAACTCATTTATAGATGGACGTCTAATTAAGCCGTATAGATTAAAATTAATCCGACGGACAATATTTTAGCTTAGATGTGCTAATGATTAAATTTGGCCAACAATATATAATCATGTCTGTTTCTGTCATCTGTTTGAAGTTGGATATTATTGCGGAGCCTACATATTTATACCTTTATGTTTATGAATGAAATTATTACACCTAGATTGACAATATCATTATACAACTGTTTGAATGATGCTGTCGTCTTTTACAGACTTGTGGAGTGGTTCCACATATTTATTTATTTTAAAAAGTAGTACCACATCACAAGCATTTAACATTGAAAATAACTTAAACTATTTAATTTATGGCCTGATGCATGTGACAATAATAGCGTACGTCAACACATTGGTAATTCATAGGTTCGAAGATGGAATACAATTAAAAAAAAAGAATACCTAATGAAAACATATATTTTAGCTGTACAACACTACGACAAGATACTGTAGTACATCACTATGATCAGGTAGTCTAGCAGGACCTCTGGACCTATGAGATAACTTTTCGCGGGACAGACCCCCATCCCCACCAAGCCTCGCCACAAGGATCGGTCCTGCGCTGCTTGCATCCAGCGGATCCCCGCGAGCCTCAATAGGTCATCGGTCCTTCTGGTGGGAGGCATACCCACGCTGCGTCTTCCGATACGCGGTCGCCACTCAAGAACATTTCGGTCCCAGTGGCCATTAAAAAATCCGAAATCATTTATCAACAACTAATTACCAAAAAGGATTACTAAAGGATGACTTTTCAGGATATTATAAAAATAATCCTTCTACTCATATCTGTTCATAAAATATTTTTAACTACTAATACCAGGCACCCCACGCTTTTTTTACAATAAAATCATTTTTTCTTACACTATTTTTAATTCAAATTTAGTAAAATTTATTTTCAATTTTTTAGTTGGATTTTCTATAAAAGCGTATTTTATTACTTTTTTTAAACTGTTATTTATTTTTCATTTTTTAGTTGAATTTCAATTTTTTCAATTTTTTTTTAAATATTTAATTTTCATCGGTCCTAAATAAGTATACCAAATTTCGAGTTAATCCGATGTTTTGAAGGGGGTCAAAATTATATTTAAAGATTCCGTTACATACTAACATACATACGTCTGAAGCTAATAAAAGCGTATTAAAAAAAACCTACTCGTACAACAAACCGAAATAAAATAAATAATCTCAGTATAAACAAATCGACAAATAACATGAGTGTGGTAATAAATAATCGCTCTTATGACACTATTTGAAAAATTATAAACATTTCCAGCTCTTGAATTATATATATTCGGGTTACCGCCCAACGTAGAGCAATGCCATGCATAACTAAACAGCGGAAGTAACACGGGACATGTCGCATTTTCAATCGACTTCCGATCGAAATTGTACCGTTTTTCAGATACGTGAATTTATTCTCCTATTCGTTACTACACAAAACGCATGCGGCTGTAACGTGCATGTTGATTACAGAAAAATCAAGAAAGCTAAATCGAGAGGAAAAAAAACAATTCGTATCTAAAGTGAAATAGATGTTTTTTCTAACTGTCTCACAACTCGAAAAATCTGTCGCGTATCATTTCACAATTAAATATAAATGAATCTTAAGTAATCAGTCAAATGTAGTCAAATATTAATTATATATATTTTTTATTTTTGTTGTTAATGCACTGTCGATGCACCTATAATTGAGGTGACATCTGTACTTTTGTCAGTTTGTCAATGTTTTGTATTGATGATCGCTTTGTTGGTGCAACTTAATAAATAAATAAAAATAAACTCTTCATGCTTTTGACTGGTGTCCATTCTTATTGAGGTAAATAAACTAAACACCTTATTATCCTGCTTGTATTGTGAAGATTTTGGAGCCAAGAACAATTAATTATCATTCCAAGTCTTCAGATTTCTTTTAATATACACTACACTGACCGTAACATAGTACATGGTTGGGTCGCGAAAAATACGCAGAACCAATGCAAACCCACTTCACGACCTTATATTCGTATAGGGGACTGACAAAGAACTAAAAAAAGACTATCTTAATAGTAGTCTACTTTTAATAGTAATTTAATAGTCTAATAGACAACTATTAATATATTATCATTCAGAAGTAAGCAGTGGTCGTACGCTATCGGAATTCACTTAAATATACAACTAGACGATGACCGGTTTTTTTTGATAACGCCATCTTGGTTAGTTGCCCTTAATTAAGAAAAATTGTATTATTATTCGCCAATAAATGTAGGGAAGAGTTGATTATTGAAAACACGAATAAAACAACATTTTTTGAAAATAAATCGTAGTTAGATCGATTTATCGCCCCCGAAATCCCCTGTATGGTATAATAATAAAGGTATAAAAGATGCCAGGTTCTATTTCTTGCTTTAACCGCATACCACGAATCATGGAAAATTCCCAAGCATTTATTTTGAAAAGGCGTCTTTAGGGAAAAAATTTAAAAAAAAATATATAAACTGCAAAAGAAATTATAGCATCAGCAATATGAACAGAACCGCTAAAGCAAAATGAAATGATGCAGCAAAAACGAAAGAAACAATTTGGCTGCTTACTGTAATAAAACACTAAAACATTATTTAAGCTTTGTTCCATAGTAACGAAGAGTAAATTTTATTTGTACGTTCAAAAGATATTTCGATATTTTTATTTTTTAACAATGGTAGCAATCATGTTCGAATTGAAAAAAAAATGTGTCCAATACATTTAGGCTGAGTTGCTATCAAGGATTGCTTACTCGTGCGACTAAGCCGATCTGTAAAAGATGTAGGTAGTTCGGCCGTTTCTCTGGCATTGCTGATCAGTGACGGTGATTACTGAACATCTGAAGGCTCACCGGTCTACTAAAGCTACTAAAATTAGAATAGGACGATACTGGTGGTAGGATCTCTAGTGAGTCCGCGCAGATAGGTACCACCACCCTGCCTATTTCTGCCGTGAAGCAGTAATGCTTTTCGGTTTGAAGGACAGGGCAGCCGTTGTAACTATACTTAAGACCTTAGAACTTATATCTCAAGGTGGGTAGCGCATTTACGTTGTAGATGTTTATGGGCTCCAGTAACCACTTAACACCGGGTGGGCTGTGAGCTCGTCCACCCATCTAAGCAATAAAAAAAGTGTGTGTGTCCGCTCCGACGCACGACTGGAGTTTACTGGATATAAATATAAATTTGTGTCAGTTGAATACAGTAAAATATGGAAGTTACGTATTCTAGTGAGAATGATCCGGGAGTTGCGGAACACGTGGATGCGGTAATTAAGTAAGTCTATATAATTCACTTTTACAATTAATATATAAGTTGTCCATTCACTGATAGAAGGAATTGTTTATATTTAATAAGCTTTATTAATAAATGATTTGTAGCGGGTTATATTCGGGTATCAACCCACTAACAGTTGATACGTTCAGGAATCGAACCCGAACGGCGTCCGGCCACAAGCAAAACGATGTCGGTAAATTAAACGAAACAATACGAGAAATAGTTCTATATTACGACAACACGATACACTACAGATTATTAACAAATTAACGAGACACAAAACAAACGACTAACAAATATATGAAAATACAATAATGAGAGAAACGCGCGATCAGTACGAGGCTTTGTGGCGGACTGCCGGCGCAGCAGCCCGGCGTCACCTGCGATAACGCGGCCGCGCGTTGGCTCCTGATTGGCGCGCGCACGCATCACCATGGCCAATCAGGCGCATAATGCATTTCGTGTGACATGCTATACTCTCTAGTACGATTTTGGTCCCCATAATTTTCATACCCCGGGCCTATATATGTAAATCGATTCTTAAGGAGTAAACTCCAATAAATAAAATATATATATACACAACACTAAAGGGTAATGAGGGAGTGACTGAAAATCAGCGCTGATCAACGCGGCTACTCCGGACAGCGACAGCTGAACTATTTCTAGAGAATTTTTATTTACTTTTAAATAATTAATTTACTTTAATCTTAATCTAAATCTTAAATCTAATTTTTTTCGAATGAAAGGAAAGAAATGATTATATTTTCTAAATTTCTTTTCAAATTATTTCATTCTACTAAGGCGAATGGTTTTTTTTTTCAGATCCACGCTTTAAAGTCAACTAAATGCCAAGTAGATACCTTGTGAATCGCTAAATAATGTTTTCGTGTATCAGTTTGAGCTACGGATACAGATTTAAAAAAAAATTTTTTTAAGGGATTTTATGACCTGGTAACCTGAGACCTTTAAGTCATGTCTTATTTTAATGTTTAATCATATTTTTATGAAAAATTATATTATGGAGTGAAATGAAATGAAGATGATTAATTTGAGACATTAATCAACTGGCATGAAATTAAATGAGATGATATGAGATGAAATATAATCTCAGTAAAATGGTGGTCATTTACTAAGATTTTTTCAGTGGACTTTTTGGAGGATCCCGAGAAGTTACGTCCAGCGGCTTTGTTTCATTTTCCCACACTTGTGCACTTTCACAGATATTAAACAGTTAATAAACCACCATTATTACACATTTAAACCCGAAGAAACGCTAAATAGACAAAATAAAACAAATCACACAACTTCACTCATCGCGTTCCCGCCAAAACGTCCCAAAATAATTTAATAAAATGAATAAGCGACAGACTAATGAGCAGATGTGTACAGCAACAGATTATTTTATTTATCAACCGTCAATCAAATTATAAGGTAATTCATCAATTCCATAAAAAAAAGTTTTTTAATAAACCTTCGTCCACTTATAACAATAATACCTGAAAATAATTTTATAATTTACTAGTTTTACTAATTTATACCATATTCTAAGTATGTACACACGTAATTAGCCTTCATTCCCGCAAAGAACCAAAGGGAAATGGGGGTGACTGAAAATCAGCGCTGTTCGATTTATCAACCTCGAACAGCAATAGCTGAGAGCCACCTCCTTTTGCCTTTTTCTCTATTTTTTCTTTTCTATTATTTGTATTTCATTTTATTTTCTGTGATGTGAAAGGCAATAAATGATTTTTATTATTATTATTATAAAATAACAAGACTAACCAATCATATATGTAATCTCCGTTTTGTAACTAATATCATAAATGAGCGATACACTGTTAGGAGGAGGCTGCCCTTGCAATATGTTGCCCAAGTTATGGCGTAAATGATAACTATGTGTATTATTTCTGTTGACCATACGAGCTAGTAGGAAAAATAAATTGTACGAAATATTTTGTATCTTTTGTGTATAATTGATATCGTGTTCGAAATTACTCCTTTCTACTATATCTCAATGCCTTTAAAATCGACACGTAATTTTGAGCAACAGTTAGCGTCCTATGGAAGCCAGCTGTTAGCAACATCCTTATTGGCGCTACGTATTGGGGCATCCCACGTCCTGCTTTTTTTTTTATTGCTTAGATTGGTGGACGATCTCACAGCCCACCTGGTGTTAAGTGGTTACCGGAGCCCATAGACATCTACAATGTAAATGCGCCACCCACCTTGAGTTATAAGTTCTAAAGTCTCAGTATAGTTACAACGGCTGCCCCACCCTTCAGACCGAAACGCATTACTGCTTCACGACAGAAATAGGCAGGCTGGTGGTACCTACCCGCGCGGACTCACTAGAGGTCCTACCACCAGTAAGATCTGCTTCTTTGCCACCACTTATGAGGACCACCACTTTGTCCATAAAGGCAATCGTGCAATCCAAGATAATTTGTGTTTCGATCTCATACTTAAAAATTTATCCTAGACAGCTCACCGTAGCACTCACTTTATGAAGAATGTGGATGAAGAATTTAAAACGTGAATTCTGCAGTCATAATCCATAACTTATCGGAAAATTTGAATCTTGGAGATACGCTCGACTATCTCCCGATTAGACCGTTAAAAAACACCAATCTAAAGGTAAAATTGTGGCGACAATAATAAGTTGTTTGTCTTTAAAAAATGTTCCTTCAACATTCAAATTGCGTACTTGAGTCAGTTTTTTTACTTTTATTTAATCTCACGTTTATGTATTGTCACTAAATTAATTCCGTCAATTCGAATACTTCACAGCTTCCGTGCTCACACGGGCGACTAAGGTGTTAGTCGGTATTTCAATATTTTTCTAACTATCGTACCTATCTATATTTCTTTGAGAATATTTCTGGACATTTACAAAACAACAGCAATAATGACAATAGAATCGTAGGAATAAACTATCAAAAAGTCATATTTATGTCTACGTCTCGCGAAAACTGAAGGAAATACCATATTCAAATTATAACTTAATAAATTATTGATATAGCACCAACATCTAAAGGTAGTTTTCGAATAACCACTATACTAATTAAGCCGAAACGTTTATCTGTTTCAGGACGGTACTAGCACGTGCGTGCTTACAGCGTGCCCCGTGCAAAACTAAGTAACAAATCTACACACGTTCCATTTTAGCAAATAAACAATTGAAATCATTCGTAATTCCATAAGCCTGGTCGAGCGGCGCGATACGTGACGTAGACATCCGTGAGGAGACTAGCGCGGAGCTACTTCACTTGAGACGTAATGTGTTACGACGCGTCCACAGTGTCGGTACTTGTGTGTAGGAAAGAAGAAGGGTCGTCGGGTCCCCTTGCAGGGGCACGGAACGGGCCTCGGGGAAACCCGTCTGCCCGGGCTGAATCTCCCTGTCTATTGAGACAGGGGTGATGCGCTGCTGGATGATGTATCAGGCAGGCTTGGGTGATGGATGGGATCGACATCTTTCTTCACTCTTCTCTTCACTTCACTTCTATTTTCTTTCTTCCTTCGTCTTTTTCTCTCTATTTTTGTTTTACCGCATAAATAGGGGCGTCGAAAGAAGAGGCAGTCGTCGAACCCGTCGCTCGAAGGGCTCGAAGAGTAAATTATCCTATAGACACAACCCACTGAGTTTCTCGCCGGATTTTCTCAGTGGGTCGCGTTTCCAATCCGGCGGTAGATTCTGCGAAGCACTGCTCTTGCTAAGTCCAGTGTTAGCAACACTGCCAGTTTGAGCCCCGTGAGCTCATCTACACGTCAAGGCGAAGCTGAAATAGCCTCTCAAGGCTAACAGCATAAGTAGGAAGAAAAAAGAGGCAGTCGCGTATGCTTATCGATTTGTGAACTCGTCAATACATGCATCCACGGTCATTGAACTACAGGAAACATTGAAATATATAGACTGTAATCTTGACTTTTCATTATATTAATTACTCGTATATAGATGTCTAAACTACTAAAACAACTAGGGATTGCATTAATAATGATTTAGAGTCAATGCGTTGCGAATGATCACCGCGTGTCACCGCTGTCAATAAGAGAATAGAATGACTTGACGTTCGCACGCCATGACAAACGCCAAACGACAAACTCAGCTTAGGGCTACCTGCTCTTAATTAAAATTACCATTCAGTCGAATACAAGACGATTAATCGTAATTCAAATAATATAATAAATTAGATAGATCCCTTTAAATTGACTGATATTCATTATGTAAAAATATCGCGCGCCGTTATACATAATATGTATATTCTAGTTACATAAGTGGACGAACTCACAGCCCCCTGGTGTTCTGTTTACCAGACCCGTGGATATTAGTAACGAAACTACCACCATGTACCTTGAGACATGAGTTCAAATTCTCAAGTTTATCGCCCAACAATAGTCCCACTCTTCAAACTGACACGCGATATTGTTCCACTGTAGAAATATGTAGAGCGTTGGTATTCATTGGCAATTCGTTTCATACATTTCAGCCGAGTCAAGCTGCTTCATATCGTAAACAAAACTATTAAGTACTTTAGCAAGAAAGTTTCTAAAAGAATTTTTATGAAATGTTCTTGTTCCTGGAAGTAGTTCACCGACGTTCATATGAACATGCCCTAAAGGATTCCCGAGAGTGCTCTCAGCGAAACAATGGCGAAAGAAAAGCAATAATTCCAGCAACTGACGTCCCCCCGAGAACAATATCTGAGAAATTTGACAGACGGCCCGATTATGAGCAGACACGTGTACTAGGCACAGTTTTAATCCAACTGGGTATTTGCTCGGAGCAAACAAGAAACAGAGCTGCAAGAATCATAATCATTAATGACAAAATCGTGTGTATTTTCCTTATATTGTTAAATGGGTGGACGAGCTCACGACCCTACCCGGTGTTATGTGGATGCCGGAGCCCATAGACATCTACAGCGTAAATGTCGCCACTCACCTTGACATATAAGCTCTAAGGTCTCAAATATAGTTAAAACGGCTGCCCCATCCTTCAAACCGAAAAGCATTACTGCTTCACGGCAGAAATAGGCAGGGCGGTGGTACCTATCTGTGCGGGCTCAGAAGACGTCCTACCACCAGTAATTACGCAATTTATAATTTTTCGGGTTTGATTTTTGTTACACGATGTTATTTCTTCACCGTGGAAGTCAATCGTGAAAATTTGTTAAGTATGTATTTCATTAGAAAAATTGGTACCCGCCTGGGATTCGAACACCGGTGCATCGCTCGACACGAATACACCGCTCGTATTATCATTTAGGCCACGACGACTTCATGTAAGTTAGGATTAAATTAAAAACATAGTCAAAACTTTTTACTGCCTATTTCTGCCGTGAAACAGTAACGCATTTCGGTTTGAATAGTTGGGCAGTCGTGGTACTACCAAACTGAGGCTTAAGACTCATGACTCAAGATGAGTGGAGGCTTTTACGTTGTGTATGTCTATGGGCTTATGTACCCATCTAACACCAGGGGGGCCATGAGCTCTTCTACCCATCTAAATAGACAATAACAAGTACCCAGTATCGAATCTAATATCTCTCGCAAGTGGCAAGTTTTTTTACTTTACATACAGGCTACAAACTTTCAATCACAATTAAGTCTATTCTCGCAAACAAATTCAAACTTCAGTAAACCCAAATTCAACTTCATTATTTCAAACAACATTTCCAACTATTCCTTAACCAAATGAAAAGTTTTTCCAACAAATAAATCACGTTTTGATATTTTCCGCCATTTTCATCAATATACTTCGCAATAGATTCGCCAGAGCCGGATAGTTTTGTCCCAATAGCGGCGCACGGAGCTGAGGTACGCAGACCTAAAATTGCAAACACAACTTTATGTTTATACCAATAGAGTTTTGATTCGTAAAAACGTGAAACTAGTAAAAAAATCAATCTGTAAATTACTTTTATATTAGTTTGAAGTATGTATGAAATTAAGAGGTTTATTTTTCAAAATAAAACACCGGTTCGGCAGTCATCGTGCCTCAAATATCTCAGACGATGGACTAACAATACCATGTCGATCCAACTGATTCGATTGTGACAACTGCACCCCACGGTATACCTAACTGCATCAATCGGAAACGGTTAAGGGGTAAAAGGTTAAGTTCAGTAACAGAGAAAATTGAACCTTATATTTTCAGGGAAGAGGTGATAGGTGTGATCGAATAAAGTTCCTATCTAGCTGATGCGGAGAGTGAAAAGCACTCGCCCTTATGCTTTGCCATATGCTCCAGCAAGGTCGTGCGTAAAATTGACATCTTATCTAAGCATTAGTTAGTACTCCAACTGAAGTATGAACGAAATAAACGTAATTCACTCACAACAGCCAAAACCACGACGAGCACTGGTATAATCAAATTAACCAACAACGTCAGGACAGCACGGAGCAGCCACCACAGACCAATCACCACCAGGAAACTGGCCAACATCACCTGTATAAAGGAGCAATTTACTTATCTTCTTCAATTGAACTATTGCTACTCTCACCACCCTTCATATCTCATTCACGAAGCAGCTATTCTTCATTTGTTAGATTTCCTTTGGAGGCGCTCGAGCAGCTGTTAGTCAATCCCATTCCTCCTTTTTTTTTCGGGCCGAGGTACGAACCTCCTATGAGGTCCGCGTGCCTGTGGGACTGGTCCGCGACTGCGAACCGCGGGCCCAAGGATGTTTTAGGGCCCTACCGCACTAAACGACCCCCCTGCACTGTTACACCCGACGTCCGATCTCCATCCGGGGTCACAACCCAGTCAGAGTAAAATCCTATTCCTCCTGGCCTAGGCTTTGCTCGCTCACCTGCCCTGGTGAAACTATAAAGGCCAGGCCTACGCGCCACCAGTAATCCTTCATTTAAAAAACCCCTTCATACCATTAATGTACACGCACCTGCGCCTCCTCGTGTTCAATTAGCCACGCCTTAAAGAAATTAACCGTGCCACAGTCATTCCGTTCTGACGAAGACAACGGAGGCATGCTGAACTGAAAAACAGAACTGAATTTATTTGTAGCACACAATAACCACGACACATTAAGCTACCAGATTTTGAAAAAATATAGTCCATCCGGCATTGTGATGGATAGAGAAACGCTCAATGTACTCTCATCAAGTGTAAAGCAACTACATATATCAGACTTCGAATAAAATTTTCTAACAAAATACGCAACTTATGTGTGTACAGAAACTTTTTTCAAAGTGATGGATTTGTTTGAGATGGTAATCAATCGTATAACAAAATGAAACCAGCAAGATCTATCAATTAGCAAATTACTTATGATAGAATACAGAGTTTTTTTGGTCTTCGAGACACGTACATAATTCAAACTACTTTTATGGTTTAATTGTATGTGACCACGAAAATCATTCACGTCATTGAACACGTCGTAAATGATAAAGGCGAGATTAAAATAAAGGGTAGTTTTACGCGTAGGATTTACTAGCTCGCCTACTTCTGCCACGAAACACTTTTACGTGCCGGTTCGAAGTTTTTTTATTATTTTTTACTACCTAATCTGAGAGCCTTGAGAGGCTATTTCAGCGTAACCTTAACTAGTCGGTGAGCTCACGGTGAGCTCAAAGCTGACGCCGTTGCTAACACGAACCCTAGCAAGAGCCGTGCTTCGCAGAATCTACCACCGGATCGGAAACGCGACCCACTGAGAAGATCCGGCGAGAAACTCAGCGGGCTGTGTCCGAGGATTGAGGTTCGAAGAATGGAACAGCCAAAACTCAATTAAGGCGTCCCTCTCTAGACGCCACTGAACAGCACGTTGACTCCAAGCTCGTTCACAAATCAGTTATTAGCTACAAACGCAAAACTTTAAATAAATAAAAAACTTCACATCTGAAGTCTCCGATATTGACATTCTCTTGTCGTTAGTAGCATCACGTAGCTGTGATCTTATCTTTTTTTTTATTTGTTTGGGATGGTATGGACATGTGATGAGACGAAATGAAAATGAGGTTGGTAAGAAAATGTTAACTATTAATGTGGAAGGATATAGAGGAAGAGGTAGACCTAAGAAGAAATGGATGAATTGCGTGATAGACGATATAAGTAAGAGGGGAGTGAGCGAAGAAATGGTATATGATAGAAGAGTATGGAAGGAGAAAACATGTTGCGCCGACCCCAGGTAACTGGGGGAAGGGCAGGATAATGATGATGATGATGATGACTTCAATCTGCTCGTGCATTCTAATAAAGAGAAGGCCAATCAACTAACGCTATGTCCCAGCAGACTCCTGGACCACCGGCAACGGTCAGTCTGCATATCCGAAGCTATTTCATCGATCGCCCTGGTAGCGTAATATAGCGAAGTATATAATGATCTACGTCGCAGCTGTCTTTCTGTATAATCAGTTTTAATGTTGTTAGAACAAAAATACTTTTCACGTTCAAGGTTAAGATTGTCTCCTGTATTACGGGTATCAGAAACACATACGTTACAAGAGCCCAAACTATGCTAGGAATGAAATACTGAAGATACCATCTTTAAATGTACTGTTAAGAGGTGGATGGCGTCAGTATTTTTAAAAAACACAAATCCTTTACTACAACTTTTTTTTTGGTGTTAAGTGGCTACTGGAGCCCATTAACATATACGCCGTAAATGCGCCACCCACCATGAGATATAAGTTCTAAGGTCTCAGTATAGTTACAACGGCTACCCCACCCTTCGAACCGAAATGCATTACTGCTTCACGGCGGAATAACCTACCCGTGCGGACTCACAAGAGGTTCTACCACCAGTAATTACGCAAATTATAATTTTGCGGGTTTAATTTTTATTACACTATGCTATTCCTTCACCGTGGAAGTCAATCGTGAACATTTAGTGAGTACGTATTTCATTAGAAAAATTGGTATCCGCCTGGGATTCGAAAACCGGTGCATCGCTCAACACGAATGCACCGGACGTCTTATCCCTTAGGCCACGACGAGAAATATATAATACTAGCGACCAGCCCTCGCTTCGTTTCGGAAACATTAAATTTTATTATTGATAGCTGAGTCCTGCGATGCTACCCGCGGTTATTGTCCTACCGCGGGTGAAGCCGCGGGGCAAAGCTAGTCTAAAAAAGTCTAAGTAGCCTAAGTTACTCCTTATATCATCAGCTACCTATCAGTGAAAGTCCCGTCAAAATCGGTCCAGCCGTTCCAGAGATTAGCCGAAACAAACAGACAGACAGACAAAAATTTTAAATAATGTTATAATGGTGTATGTACCGCAATGATTTTTTATACAACAGATATGTTATCTTCATAATAACTGACTCTTCAAATCTGATCGCGCCATATATATCTATATATGGCGCGATCAGATCTACATACCTACCGATATAGTGCACATACATGTTGACAAGTAGCATTAATGAAAAGTACAAAAGATGGGATGAGCGCGTGAATAAAAAAGATCGACGATTGCACTTGTTATATTATTATTATTGTATTTGTTTAGACGCGACTAAAGACGAAACGTCCCAATTGGCCGGTTTTCGAGTCTTCACTTTACGTGCGCTTGAAACATATCTGCTTCTTTTTACATAATATAAAATATCATTGATGTACCGTATATAGATTCATATGCATGAGTAAAAAGAGGCTATTTCAATATTACAAACAAACTCCAATTTTATTTATATGTATAGATATAAGTTAATCAATAAAGTGGAAAAACATCTTAAGATTGAAGCTCATGGGTGATGGTGGTCACGATCCTCAGACATGAGGAACACGATTCGAGGAGGAGGATAGATATAAGTTAATATATGTAGTTATTTCGATATAAAAATTGCACAAAATCTCCGCTCCTCTTTAGTGGACAGGGAGTTGCGAACTATGTAGTTTAAAAGTATTGTAATAACTAGTTTACAAACATTAATAATATTGTCATATTTGATTATGCTACAACAACTTACGAGTTAACGGTGAAGGCATTTCCGAGTTATATGGTCCATTTTTTTTTCACTAAAATTTTATTAAGTTTTTAACAACACTAGTATTTAAATTGACATTGACTGACACGTTATGTCAAAACTCATTTTTTTTTTTTGAGGATAGTTTGAACGGTGATCTCTTTACTAAACTTTATGTTTCGTGCACATCAGATGTGAGGAAAAAAAACGGAAATACCCAGTCTCCTAAACAAAGCCCGCAATATACAAATTAAATATACGACAGGCCCAAGGCACTTTAAAATTTTGATACTTACATTGAATATGGAACACAATATAAATGTAAGCAAAGTAATAAGAGATTCTCCCTGAATTTCATGCAAAATCTCATCACGACGAATCGCAGCTACAGCAGTGTAATGTGACCATGATAACTTTCGTTTACAATATTTTCCATTCCAAAATAAAGTCCGTAGTCAAAATTTTCAGATTCCTTTGTAAATAAATATTAATGTAATGACATTCCTAATAATTCTGAAATAGCAACAAAAGTTATCAATAATTAACTTGTACTATTGTATTTTTGTTTACTGATTCACTGATTGCTTGAACTATCTATAAGACTGAACGAAAGAACCAAACCTTCATTTCATATTTGTTTTGTTGCAATCAATTCAAGATCAATTAACAGTCCACAAGTGGAGACAGCTTGTAAGGGCCCTAGGACAACAACAAACTTAACAACAACGACATAAGGATACGCGTGCTTTTTTCAGTAACATACGTTAGGCACTTTACAAGTCAAACGTTTTCAAAACACACGCCGATTCCAACGATCACGCTTCGTCTAAAAAAGCATTTAATTAATTTCAAAGTTATTTCTATGTCATCGACTTTTTAACTAAATTGCGACAGATAAAACTTCTCTTCAAAATGAAACTGAAAATTTTCCTTTTGATCCTATTGAGTCTTTCTTTATCGAAAGCTTACGAGTACGGTGACCAAACAAAAAAATACAATTTAATAAATACACAGCGTATTAATTTAAAGAATTAGTTGACATTAATACGATTAATTAATAAATGGAGAAAAATGTTATTATTAAATTATGTTTTTTTATTATTTTTAATTATAATTTAATTATGGTTATTGGTGTGAAATAACCAAGCAAGCCACGATCACCTCACTATGCTCAATATGCTCTTCATGTCAACAGGACTCATTGTTAATTCTTAAGGAATTTCTATTATTCACTTTAAGTTTCATTTAAACAAGCTTCTTTTGATTCACTTGAAACTTCATTTCCGATAGAATATCTCATTTGTTTAAATTATGACTGTCGCCCTACACTTCCCGGTGATAAATTAAACCTTAGCGTGGTCATGACATCTGGTGCGTCCGTTCCATTTTTTTCAGGGGTCGTTTTGAAAGCCTTCCTTATTCCGAGAAGAATTTTATGTATCAACTCCTTCACGAATTTAGTTTTAATTTAATTTAAAAGTAGAAAATACTGTAATTATTTAGGTTTGGTTGGATTACAGAAAAAATAAGGCCATTTACATAATTGTTCGGAATTGTTATTATTAACGGATCAACTACTGGTGGTAGGACCTCTTGTGAGTCCGCGCGGGTAGATACCACCGCCCTGCCTATTTCTGCCGTGAAGCAGTAATGCGTTTCGGTTTGAAGGGTGGGGCAGCCGTTGTAATTATACTGAGACCTTAGAACTTATATCTCAAGGTGGGTAGCGCATTTACTTTGTAGATGTCTATGGGCTCCAGTAACCACTTAACACCATGTGGGCTGTGAGCTCGTCCACCCACCTAAGGCATCAAAAAAAAAAAACGTCGCGTCATACATTGAAGGATGTGATTGGCCAGCGATGACGTGATTCCGCACGGACCAATGAGAAATTAGCGAACGCAACAGTAACAGTGGCACCAATTGTCAAATTTTTATACACGAAGAAAAAAGATGGACGCGCATGTCAATCTACTTAAATTTGTACAATAATTAAAAACAAAATAATTAGTATTTGAAGAAGTAAACGCATTTATTCATGTTCCTGGCCACCTCAAGATACGTATAAGAACTAGACGCAACAAAATATATAACAGATACATTAATTTAAGGGCACTATTTCAGAAGCAGTCTATCTATCTATCTCTTAGGTTTATGGCGTTTCCTTTTAGATTTCGCCAATGTCAAGTGTATTTAATACTCTGCTTTCCATAGCGGGCTTCGTGAACGAGCAAGGTCACAGATTCAGAAGCAGTCAATAGCTCTAAATCACGGGTCGACCAAATAAATCAACACAGTGTGTCACTAGCGACCAATATGGCGACCCCAGGCGTCACTATTAATCAACTTTTACAATATTAAATTCATGATTATAAATTC
This sequence comes from Bombyx mori, assembly GCF_030269925.1. NCBI lineage: Eukaryota > Metazoa > Arthropoda > Insecta > Lepidoptera > Bombycidae > Bombyx > Bombyx mori. The sequence goes on from NC_085111.1 coordinate 17,456,354, forward strand.
TCTAACTGAACTCTTCGAAATTGGTTCTCAAGTGTATTACAGAATATTTAACAGTTTTTAAACTAAGTAAGTTTTGTTTTATTTAAGAATTAATAACATAGAGTAGGGTGGGTTCCAAAAAAAAGGAAAAATTACAGAAGATATAAAACGGTGTTTTGAAACAATTTGAGCCGATGTTAGTCCCTGATTATTACCATTATTCTAATATAACTACAACGCATGTTGAATTCATTATTAAAATAAAAGGCGCGGAGTGGAACTTTGAATGATACCCTAAATAGGCAGGAATCCTATTCAAGAATCCGTCTATTTCTGTCGTGAAGCAGTAATGCGTTTCGGTTTGAAGGGTAAGGCAGCCGTTGTACTGCAGAACTAAGACTTAGAACTCATGTCTCAAGTTTGACGGCGGTATTTGCATTGTTGATGTCTACGCACTCCGGTAACCACTTAACATCAAACGGGCAACGAGCTCGTCCACCCATGGAAGCAATAGAAGTAATCGTAACACAGAAATATCTATAGCAAACTAATTCATTTTTAGTTTATAAAATCCACTTTTTAGTTAGTTTAATATTTAGTTAACAGCGCGGTGATGATTGTCATATAATCAGGGGGACAACTCAGTTTACCCAAATGTCACAATGAAGAGCTTTTAAAAAGATAACTTTCACGAAAGCGCAAAGAAAATGGACGTTTATTCATAAGCATTACGAAGTGTATTTTTTCTCTGCGAATGTCACGCTCGCTTATCTCTTGCCCAGTAAATTTATTCGCTTTTTAGACGATCTCTCTGTACACAATAGTGTTGAACTTGATACTAGCTGATTTTATGCGTATATCCGCAAGATTATATTTTAACGTGCAAGTTCTTTTCAATCAGCATGGCCTATAATAGCACCAGCTTAACGCTTACTTTTGCCGGAAATTATTTACCCGATCCTGTGGACCGAATGGTAAACAGTCGATTTCGCCCTAAACACGTCACTACGGAACCTGCCGATCCATTAACGGTGCTTTTAGGCAGGTACCTCAAGCACCATCACCGTCACCACCGAACCCGTTGCTTGCGACGAAGTGTTCGGCTAGTAAATTAACCCATAGACACAGCCCACTGAGGTTCTCGCCAGATCTTCTCAGTGGATCGCGTTTCCAATCCGGTAGTAGTTTCTGCGAAGCACTGCTTTTGCTAGGGCCAGTGTTAGCAACGTCTCCGGTTTGAGTCCAGAGAGCTGACTTACACGCTAAGAAGAAGCTGAAATAGCCTCTCAAGGCTATCAGCATAGGTAGGAAAAAAAAGCTTTCTTTTGTATGGTAGAAGAGGCTCTACGAAAAATGGGTTTCTGCAATATTTAATCGTCTCGTTAGTCTATATACATCATTAACTACTGTGAATAGAACTGTTAATTGATCTATCTTCGAAGGCAACTTAAAAAACTAACCGATCCTATCACTTACTAGAACACGAGTGAATCAAACTCGATATATCTCCGTAGTTCTAGTGTTCAATAAACTAAAAAGGATTCCACTGCCGTACAGCTATAACCACTCCAATAAAATAACAAATCGCCATCCTCAAACTGAGTGTTACAAGTCTTTGCACTTACAAAAATGCGGACATCCGATGTAATTTTTCAGATACAGTAACGCGGTAACGTCCCTATTACGAGATTAATATTTTCAGAGTCGCCACGAGTCGCTTGTTGCGATTAAAGAGAACATTTCTGCGGTATTTTACTTTCAAGTAACAGTGGGGAAAAAAAAGAAGTTAAACCAAAAAAAAACAAATTCTTAAATTTTGTTGTACGATTTACACAGTCTTACGTTCTCGTATAAAATATCAAATAACCGTTATTCTGATACCATTAAGAGTCATATCTTCACTTTCAGAATCTGGTCCCTCGTTTGTTGGGGGTGGCCGGCGCGTTAAGCCGGCTCCTTCCCAATGTCGGGGGGCCTGACCAGGTGACGCACCGTCTCTATACAGGGGTGGTGCGGTCAATGGCCCTATACGGGGCGCCCGTGTGGGGCCAGTCCCTGGCCGTTCCTTCGGCTGGTCGTAGGACCGTCGAGGCGATTCGCCCGGTTCTTGTGAATTGGGTGAATCGTGACAGAGGACGCCTCACTTTCCGGCTTACGCAGGTGCTCACTGGGCATGGTTGCTTCGGTGAGTTCCTGCACCGGATCGGAGCCGAGCCGACGGCAGAGTGCCACCATTGTGGTTGCGACTTGGACACGGCGGAGCAGACGCTCGTTGCCTGGCCCGCATGGGAGGGGTGGCGCCGCGTCCTCGTCGCAAAAATAGGAAATGACTTGTCGTTGCCGAATGTTGTGGCATCGATGCTCGGTGACAACGAGTTGTGGAAGGCGATGCTCGACTTCTGCGAGTGCACCATCTCGCAGAAAGAGGCAGCGGGGCGCGTGAGAGACGCACAGGGCCGCCGCCGTCGAGCGGGGGCCAGGGAGGCAGATTTCGCCCAAGCCCTGGCCCTCTAAGTGTTTCGGGTCTCCCTCACATGTCGGCCAGGGGACCGGCGAAGGGGCCTAAGAAGACGACGTGCAAGCTGCTCTGCACGCGTTTTATGCAAGAGCATCCGGGTGATGGAAGGCCGACCATCCTCGACCCACGCTGGTTCTGACCCAGCGGGGTATTCCGTAGAATAGACCATTCGCCATCTGGGCGGGCTTCGGATAGCGTGCCGACCGAGAGCAGTAGTCGTGGCGCCGATGACCGCCAGTCCGGCGTCCCGAGGAGGAGGGTGATGGGAGAGATGTGCTCCGCACTAAACGCTTCACCTTCCCCCCTTTGCCTTTTCATGAGTTCTGTCTCATGCGAGGTTTGGATGCTGGTTTGAGCGACAGGAGGCTTTAGTCGGTTCAACTCCGACATGCCCCGCCCTCCATCCCCAGTGGAGGGCGGAAGTCCGGCGATTTCCTCCTGAGAAAAAAAAAAGAGTCATATCTTGAGGTTAGCGTCATCATTCACGACGTTTTGGACTTTAAGCGCCTTGATTAGAAAAATGCTTTCTCGTGTGGTCATTCTTTCCCCGATATTTGGCATCCTTTTGTATATATTGCATTTAATGTATGAAGCGACTCAAGGTATTGCCTTGAATGCAAAGATAATCTACAAATGTAATATAATATATGTCTTGAAGCAAACCACATCCCAGCGTGCTCCTTATCCTGCATGTAATCTACATATCCCTAAGGATAACTATTTGCTTCTGGTCGTAGAGTGACCATGATTCTTGATGGTTAAAAAAACAAAAAAAAAACACGTGTGGCACTCGGGGACTGTCGCTGTAATATTGTATAGCATTTTTATCAACTTTTGCTATTACAATCAGAAAATAATAATATTAAAACAATAATAAAATAAGACCACGCTACATTTATAAACATTAGCAAAAGCAAAAAACTAACTGTCCCCTTCACACTCATAAGCTAGACCGCGCGAGAGAGAGATGGCCAGAGTTTTCATGATGCGCATGCAATGCAACGTCACGCCGCGCGCTTATTCACAAACACTACACAAGCGCAACGTGCGAATGTGTTGAACGCGAGCTACATGGTAGGCGGAGTGGGGGGTGTTAGGTTTTATATTCGTTACGGAATTTCTTGATTCGGTCGCCGCGCTCAAAGCCTGCGATAAAAGCTATGCATCAGCTTAATAAACCTATTATAGCTCACTAAACATTGTCATAGTCTATCAAATAAATTCTAGTAACCCCCTATCATTAGTTAATGGATTCAAAACATTCCCGAGCCTTCCAAAAAGTCGAAAAACAACTAGGTATAGCATAATGTTTCAACTCAATCAATCACGAACAAACAAACACAAAAACAAGAATTCAGCGAAATTGGATTGAAAATATCTTGTTATCTCTTTGGTTCTCTCACGCGATCCGATACCTAGCGGTTTGTTTATTTCTGCTGCAAAAGTATGCTCATATAAATAAATTTAAAAATATAATATATGACTTAGTATCTATATCAGTTGCTAGTTTAATCCAAGTGAATCCTAGTTTTTTTTTTTTTTTTTGCGTCTTAGAGTGGACGATCTCACAGCCCACCTGGTGTTAAGTAATTATCGGAACCCATAAATATCTGCAATGTAAAGTCGCTACCCACCTTGAGATGTGAGTTCTAAGGTCTCAGTATAGTTAGAAAGACAGAAATAGGCAGGGTGGTGGTACCTACCCGTGCGGACTCACAAGAGGCCCTACCACCAGTAATAACCCAAATTATAATTTTTCGGGTTTGATTTTTGTTACACGATGTTATTCCTTCACCGTGGAAGTCAATCGTGAACATTTGTTAAGTACGTATTTCATTACAAAAATTGGTACCCGCCTACGGAATTCCAACTCCGTTGCATCGCTCGACACGAATGCACCGGACGTCTTATCCTTTAGGCCACGACGACTTCAAGCGTTTGGGAACAGATGACCGTGTGTGATTTGAATCCTGAATTTGAATTATTTTGTTTGTGTATTCATTCCAATGCAATCAAGACATCTACTATTAGTTCGATCTAAACTTTTGTTTGGGAAATTAATAGGCTAACATTTTCATTACTTATATTTTGAAAGTGTAATTTATATATGCGTGATGCAAAAACTGTGTACCCCTTTTACGAAAATTGCGCGGACGGAGGAGTATGAAATTTCCCACACTTATAGATAATATAGAGAAGAAGTGCAGAATGCTAATATTTTTTTTAAATTATGGATTAAAAATACATTAAATCAATAAAGAAAACATTACACATACTACTATGTATTTGACACACACACGCATGCATACTATTTGAGTATTGTCAAACTTTTGTTATCGCTTATAGTCTGTGGTCAAATAAAATTGGGAATAGATTAAATAATGTTTGTCTTTATTATGTAATATTTGTTTAAGTGTATTAATCTGTGATTATAGAAGTACGACTATGATAAATAGTCTTTGACTGTTTGGCAATATAATTATAATAGTGTACAAACTTAAGTATAATTTCAATTAATTAAAGTCTAATTTCGACTACTGTGGGATCACTAGTTCGTTCTAAATACGTGGTTACACTATATTAGGTCAGTGAATTTATTACGTTTAGCAAGCATTGTGGACAGGGTCAGTCCCCAGAGAGTGGTCCAATTGCTACTTCCGAGCAGTCGGCCAGTTAACGCGGCTTCAACGACAGGAAATGTACATTCGTTTAACAGAAATAAAATGTATGCAATCGTGTTCCCTATAGATAACAAGTAACAAGATAAGATTAGATTGGATAGAAGATAAGATTTTATACGTAATGTCGAGTTTTGCGATCTTAATTGACATATAATGGTAATAGGAGGTGAACCTATTTCTGCCGTGGATCAATCATTACTGGTGGTAGGACCTCTTGTGAGTCCGCACGGGTGGGTATCACCACCCTGCCTATTTCTGCCGTGAAGCAGTTATGCGTTTCGGTTTGAAGGGCGGGGCAGCCGTTGTAACTATACATGAGACCTTAGAATTTATATCTCAAGGTGTGTGGCGCATTTACGTTGCAGATGTCTATGGGCTCCAGTAACCACTTCACACCAGGTAAGCTGTGAGCTCATCCACCCATCTAAGCAATAAAACAAAAAAGGTTTCGATCTGAATGGTGAGCAAACGATATTTTTATGTTCAAAATATTTCAAATTTTCTGTTTGTGCGGGCTTATAATACGCCTTACCTTATCTTTAAATGGCGGTTGTCGACCTTAGTATGCTGGTATAATACTCAGAGAACTCCGCTGCCCATTTTCCCATAAATCTCTTAGGTACTTTTCACGCTTTTTAAAATGTTTACCCTAAGTTAAATTCAAGGTAGGCAGTGACTTGGCTTTGTCCCTGCCATTGCTGATGTCCATAAGCGACGGTAACCAGTTACCATCAGATGGGCCTAGCGTCTGCCTACGAAGGCAATAAAAAAGGAGGGCTTGAACGTTTGTATAAGAATTGTATTTCTCGTAAGTTTGGACCTTATGCGTCCTATTCATCCGGTTGTTACGAAACTTGGTACAGTCATAGATGGAGCTCTGGGCAAGGTTTCTGTCATCAACGTATGAAGAGTAGCGCGCGAGTACCTTCTAGAAATTTCTAGCTTTCATCCAATCAGAGCGGAATAGTATTTAATGAAATTGTAATCGCAGGGTTATTCATTAATTAACTAAGATTAATGTCCGAACGAAGATAAGGTACGGAGCGCAGAGCCTGCATAACTAATGAATACGTGCGAGATTCAAGAGTCGCAAGCTCGTTGTTTACTCTAGTGTCGGAAACAGACGTAAATAACACGAGTAATCAATAATGTAAGCAATCCTGACACCCAAATAATTAGTAGATGTAGTAATTACAGCTGATAGGACCTCTTGTGAGTCAGCACGGGTAGGTACCATCACCCTGCCCTATTTCTACCGTGAAACAGTAATGCATTTCGGCTTAAATGGTGGGGCAGCCGTTGTAACAATACTGAGAACTTATTTTACTCGCGAGTTCACAAGGTCATGGCCCACCTGGTGTAAATTGGTTACCGGAGCTCATAGACATCTACAACATAAATGCGCCACCAGTATAGTTACAACGGCTGCCCCACCCTTCAAGCCGAAACGCATTACTGCTTCAAGGCAGAATTAGGAAGGGTGGTGGTACCTACTCGTGCGGACTCATAAGAGGTCCTGTCTATATCTGCCACGAAGAAATCATGCGTTGCGTTTTGGAGCCTGGGAAAGTCGGTATACCATACATATGAGATGGAAACGTTTATGTCTTCACATTACGCGCTATATATGGCCTCTCAAATCATTTTTCATCAGGCAAACCGTGAACACCGTTAGGTATTTCCAAATACAAAACAAAATAGACCACGCTGTCAAACTTCAAAAACTAAAGGACATTTTACTTGATTAATTTAAATACGCACATGGCGACAGTAAAATCAGCGAGCCATACGAATCCGAAAAACAATTTTGCATGTAAAAAGGAAACGCTGCAATAAACAGATTGCGAAACGCCCAACGTCTAGATGATGAACAGGAGATAAAAACTCGAAATTACAACGAATATTCCGTGATTAACTTAAAAGGGGAGCGAAACTCGGTCGAGAAGGAGCTATTACCCAAATGGACGCATTATGGTTGACGTTGTCACGCTGTATTAAGAATATATAGGTATAAGAGACAACGGGAATAATAGAAACGCGATGTTATAACACCACATTAAAACTGTTCGCATTATATGGGGAAGTATTTCATTAATAACATGAGACTTTATTAATTGAATGTACCTAACAGCAACTATATTGAGATCTTAGAACTTATATCTCAAGATGGGTGGCGCATTTACGTTGTAGTTGTCTATGGTCTCGAGTAACCGCTTAACACCAGGAGGGCTGCGAGCTCGTACACCCATCTAAGAAAAAATAAAATAAAATTGCCCATAGACATCTACAACGTAAATGCGCCACCCACTTGAGATATAAGAGTTCTAAGGTCTCAAATATAGTTACAGATGAGATAGAGACAGATAGAGATGATGGAATTATCTCAAATAATTCCTCAGAGCCCTCCCCATGGAACATACGGTACAACATGCAAAGAGAAGCGAAGTGTCCCTGCAGACCCAGAGGCTCCAAGCGATCCGTGAGAACGGGATTACCGACAATCCAAACGGCCCTCTTCTGTATGGAGTCAAATGGAAGTAGCTGATATTTTGGAGCCCCAGCCCAGAGGTGGGAACAGTACTCCACGCGAGGCCGGACTTGTGCTTTATAAAGCAAAAGTCTTTGTCCAGGCGTGAAGTCCCGCTTCGCTCTGTTGAGGACTCCCAGCATTTTGGACGCCAACTTGGCTTTGCCCTCCAAATGTCTCCGAAACATCGCTCGAAAAGTCGACCCCAAATATTCCGATACCAGTAGAAGGTTTCAGGGATTTCATTGAAATTGTGGCACCATGACAAAGGGGTCCTTCTTCGCAGTGAACTACCTCCTAACTGTCTGCCTCCCTGAGTTGCATTCCTCGTGTCTGAGGGTCGTGACCATCTCCTCCCATTATCCTTCTTTGGATGATATTTCGCCATCTTTCTCTGTTCTCGGCGGTGTGTATGGAATCAGAGTGGTGCGGATTTGGTCGGACCACCGCATTGGATTGCGACCACGAGATCTTTTGCCTGTAATCTATCTGCCTAGAAATTTATAGTTGCAAGCAGTTTTCATTTACTCAAAGAAAAAATTAGGTGATTCAACATTAAAATTTTCCGCTTTTCGTTTTTAGATTTTCATAGCTACTTACAGCATAAATTATTGTTTAATAAATTATTACCGCTATTTCCACATTCAACGACTTCCCGGTATTATCTTGGGTAATAAAGAGATGTTAATTTTTTTTAATGGAATGCAAAAAGTATACATAACTGCCGTATCGCTTCACTTCTTAGGTCTATAGCATCATTTTATATGACACTAAGTTCGTTTATTTTTCTCGTTCACTTTGCGTGTTTACGGAAATTCGTGTTGTGGTCGCTTGGATTGGGCATCTGAAGGAAATTACGTTCTTCAATTCTGCTAACACTACAATATATGACAGTAATATAACATATATAGCACAGAATATACAGCACGATATACCGTTTTTTTTTTATACTAGCTGACCCGGCAGACTTTGTAGTGCCTCAATCGATAAACAAAAAACTAAACTTTTGTATAAAATAAACTTAAAACAAACAAAAGGAATCCGTCAGAAGGAGAACACATCAAAGGAAAAACAAAATTGTTATTTTTATTTAATTCCGAGCATTTTCATATTTATCTACCTTTTAAACCTTCTCTGGACTTCCACAAATAATTCAAGACCAAAATTAGCCAAATCGGTCTAGCCGTTCTCGAGTTTTAGCGAGACTAACGAACAGCAATTCATTTTTATATATAAGTATATAGATTAAATCACCGGTCTTATTGTTGAGTTTGTGGTTTTAATTTTGAATTCTCTTACGATCTCATACATTACGATTTCCGATGTAGCCCATAATTATGGTATAGTTAAAAACAAAGTTTCTTTCGTCTATTAGCAACAACTTGACAACGTTCTCTAGTTATTTGACCAAACTATACTGGAAATAAACCCCTGGTCGTTCCGCACGGAGTACTGTTACCAAACTTCGACACAACTTCACTCGTATGTTCACGCAAATCCTTTGACCCTCCCTGTTCCGACCAGGGATGGCAACGGAAAATAACTATACAAATAAACGTTAAAGCGGGCATAACGCTCTCACGATTTAACACGTCTTCATAACAAGTTTGAAACTTAAATAAAATTTAACGAGCGCCCCTGGCTGAAGCTCACACACGGGCGACTAGAACCGCGAGCGACAACGCTAGAGATTGTTCTTCGTTATCATCGTTGAGTTTTATTAGTTTTTTTTTATTGGAACGAAGTTTTGGAACTAATTTCCGTATGGGAGGATGCGGAGGGGTACCCTAACCGGGAAAAAACGTCCGTAACGTAGGATTTTTATTAGTAATGCAGACAGTGTACGGCTTAACTTTGTAATAACGTACAAATTAGTAATGCACACAGCGTACAACTTAACATTGTAATAACGTACAAAAAAAATGTGTGTGTGTCCGCTCCGACGCACGACTGGAGTTTACTGGATATAAATATAAATTTGTGTCAGTTGAATACAGTAAAATATGGAAGTTACGTATTCTAGTGAGAATGATCCGGGAGTTGCGGAACACGTGGATGCGGTAATTAAGTAAGTCTATATAATTCACTTTTACAATTAATATATAAGTTGTCCATTCACTGATAGAAGGAATTGTTTATATTTAATAAGCTTTATTAATAAATGATTTGTAGCGGGTTATATTCGGGTATCAACCCACTAACAGTTGATACGTTCAGGAATCGAACCCGAACGGCGTCCGGCCACAAGCAAAACGATGTCGGTAAATTAAACGAAACAATACGAGAAATAGTTCTATATTACGACAACACGATACACTACAGATTATTAACAAATTAACGAGACACAAAACAAACGACTAACAAATATATGAAAATACAATAATGAGAGAAACGCGCGATCAGTACGAGGCTTTGTGGCGGACTGCCGGCGCAGCAGCCCGGCGTCACCTGCGATAACGCGGCCGCGCGTTGGCTCCTGATTGGCGCGCGCACGCATCACGCAATCAGGAGCCAATCAGGCGCATAACGCATTTCGTGTGACATGCTATACTCTCTAGTACGATTTTGGTCCCCATAATTTTCATACCCCGGGCCTATATATGTAAATCGATTCTTAAGGAGTAAACTCCAAAAATAACATATTTTTTTATCATTCATTCACCACGATCTCAGAGCGTTCGTTTGCGCAATACACTAACCACCACAATAAGTTCGCACGTTACCGAATGACCGTGGGTTGTTGCGAAACCTCCAGTTTTATTTTCTTTATACCTCCAATAGAATATAATATTCTTATAATATTATTATAATTAATTAAATTTTTTATATTTATTATATAGCATTTTTATAGAAAATAATATTTTTATAATAAGGAACTTCGTTCCTACCCTACCCTTCGACTCACAAGAGGTCCTGTCAGAGGTAGTGTCACACACATATGTATGTAGGTAGGTTACACAGTATTTACAAACTGTCATTTCTTTTTCTCTGCATAGAAAGGAGAGATCAAATCTCTATCCAAACTTCAAACTGGAAGACAAAAAATATTGGCCGCAAAAAAAAGACGAGCGTTCTTATTTATTTCTGCGCCAATGATGTTCTTTTCATATCACAGAGCCCAGTCAGCTCTTAATACTTGCTAATTATTATTCTTAACATAGAATATTAATTACACAATACTCGCTGGTAGCTCTGTAACTGGTTGGCTGCCTATTCCAGCTCCTCGCGAATGGTACGATAGTAATATATGTAATAATGATAATAAATGATACGTATAATAAACCAAATGCATATATTTTTAAGGTATTCTATCCCTAACAGCAGTGTGTCCGGACGAAATTTTATCGTAATCACGTTATTACCCCACAATATTGTTTTAGCCTGTAGCGTCCTAAGTTCGGCACTTTTACCGTATGATTATTGGTCGGGACCTGCACAAACTGTGCTCAACCCGAAAACGGAACGTCGCGACCTTTTAGCCATTAATCGACTTATTTATGTTCACTGTTATAGTTACGGCTCCTTAGGCTTGAGTGCATTTGCCAAATGGAATTGGGAAGCTACTAAATTCCGGGTCATTTTCCGATGTGTATGAATCGTACGATTTAGCTCTGTTGTTCGTTGGCGGGTTATAGTTTCACGATCGCTTATGAATTGTCATCATTATGTTCATAATCCAACAACCAGTTCATGATCCAATTATACGGTCTCCCGTAAACATTATAAATCGAATTCCCCCGCGCTCTGTGACCAGCTGTAGACTTCTGTAGTCTTAATACATAATGCTATAACATAGAATATATAATTGTTAATGTTTAATGAGAAAAATGAAAAATATGATGATACTCATACTTGCGAACTCAGAATACAACCTAACAGTTTTTTTATTTATTGCATTTGTAAGCAGATGAGCATACGGCCCACCTGATGATGATGAGTGGTTACCGTCGCCGAATTTGGAATTATCTTTTTTAAAATTCAAACTTTTAATAATACCAAAACCAGCCCGATACAAATGGAATAACCAAAGAGATTTTATTAAAAATTCATAAATACTATAATGCGAAAAGACTTTTTCTCCAACCTATTAAATAACATTTATATAAAAACAATTAAATTCCCAATCATTTTTCGAGTTGAGCAGCTGTAATATATACTGGCACTTTTGGTTTTCAGAGGCTTTTTTTTTATTTCTACCTATGCTGATAGCCTTGAGTGGCTATATCAGCGCTACCCTAGCATGTTGATGAGCTCACGGGGCTCAAGCCTGACGACATTGCTAACCCTAGCAAGAGCAGTGCTTCGCAGAATCTACCACCGGATCGGAAACGCGACCCACTGAGAAGATCCGGCGTGAAATTCAGTGGGCTGTGTCTGTGGGTTAATTTACTCGCCGAGCCCGTCGCTTGCGAGGAACGCGAACTCATTGAACCCCTCTTACATTAAAAATGTAATCTTAGAACTTTTTAGAAATTCACACCTCGCCTTAAGGTACGCAATAGGCTATAATTTTAACCAAATAGCACTTTTCGGTCAGGGCACATCACATAAACGCAAGGAGTTGTTCGAGAGCGGTCGCGTTATGGAGCACATTGTAAGCGAAAAACACCTCTTATATCACTTAAACGAGAACGTAGTACATAACAACAGACAATACTCGTAATTCAGTACTGTTTTTTTTGTTGTTATCTCGGTGGATTTTGATCGCCCATTCGATAAAAATGATGGGAGGAGAGTGCTTAGAGAGGTATTTTTTTTTCTTTATGTTTAGATGGTTGGACGAGCTCACAGCCCACCTGACGTTAAGTGGTTTTTGGAGCCCATAGCCAAATAACATCATGTAATAAAAATGAAACCCGCAAAATATAATTTGCGTAATTACTGGTGGTAGGACCTCTTGTGAGTCCACGCGGTTGGGTACCACCACTCTGTCTATTTCTACCGTGAAGCAGTAATTACTGGTGGTAGGACCTCTTGTGAGTCCACGCGGTTGAGTACCACCACTCTGTCTATTTCTGCCGTGAAGCAGTAATGCGTTTCGGTTTGAAGGCTGGGGCAGCCGTTGTAACTATACTGAGACCTTAGAACTTATATCTCAAGGTAGGTGGCGCATTTACGTCGTAGATGTCTATGGGCTCCAGTAACCATTTAACACCAGGTGGGCTGTGAGCGCGTCTACCAATCTAAGCAATAAAAAAAATAAAAAAGTAAGGAAATCGAAGTGGTTGATCACTTACATTAGTTTACTTTTTTTTATAATAATAAGTTACCTTAATTTATTAAATTTGCTACCTTAATTTATTAACGTAATTATTATTATAAAAATTTACAATTATGTAAATGCTACTAATTTCCAAAATATAAAAATAAATTCATAAATAATATCGACTAATAATATAGCTTACGATAAATTTATTTTACACCTTTCTTCTGTGGGGTTGTGTTCCAGAACTTACGTTATTATATCGATATAACCCATCGAAAATTATCATCATCCCACAGGCATCCAATGCTGGACATAGGCCTCTCCTAATTCACTGAGACCGGGCTTCAGCTCTCCTCATTCACCTCCTGCCGGCCGCTGTTCGGAGGACATCCCACCACCTGACTAGAGAGCGTCCCACGTTTTGTTTTGCACGGTCCCCACTCGAGAACCATCGAAAATAGAATGTAAGAATTACTGACATTGTCATAGTTAAGTACGTTGACGTAGACATGCTCTACGTCGATTGCTACGATACAATTAGTAATGTAGAACCTCTACGGTCTACAACAGAAAAACACCAGATTTAATGTTTTTTTGTTGTTTAGACATAGTGACCGAACACATAAATCACACATACCACGTGTTTTTGAATGAGCAAAAACTTCAAGCTAAACTCCAAATTTCGTCCGAAAGTCAGACATAATTTTCTATACTGAGACCAAAGAATTCATATCTCAAGGTGGGTGGCGGCATTTACGCTGTAGATGTTTATGGGCTCCGGTGACCACTTAACACCAGGTTGGCTGTGAGCTCGCCCACACATCTATATAATATAAAAAAGCCACTTTTCGTGGCGAAAAATCCAAATTTATTAGATAAATATAAATAATAAATAAATAAATATTTACTAACAATCACGCCACGTTAACTGGTCCCGTGATAAGTTCGTAAAGAACTTGTGTTACAGGTACCAGATAACGGAAATAAATGTAAGATTTTTATTATACACATACATATATTTAATATACATCTATAACCCTGGAAAAGACATTTATATTTATCATACAAATATCCTCCCTTGGCGGGATTCGAGCCCGCGACCCCCTTTGTGTAGTGTCACTTACCACTACACCAGACGGCCAATATGTCAAGATGGTGTTTTGTTGTCGCTACAAATAAACTAATACAGCTAAGCCAGTTTGTATTTCGGAAAACCTCAAATGCATTCCTGTTAGAAGAATCGCTGGAACAATTGATTTAAAGAAAAACAGATAGAGAAAGCTGGAAACCTTTTTAAAACAGACAGAGAAAGTTTGAAACATTTTTCCTCACTCCGATTTTTCACAATTTCTTTTAATCCTACAACCACGTCCACTTTATGCAGGATACGCATGACGCCGACGGGCTTAATCAATTAAGCCTTTTACTGAATATTACAGAGTTCAATTAGAATTTTCCAATTGCCTTAAAAATATACAAATGTTCGCTCAACAATCAAAATACAACCATAATACCTCATGACTTAGATTCGTTTTATTCTATTTTATTTTATTGTTAAAAACTTGTAAATAAAACATTATTTTTACGGATCGTTACGTCGTTATTCTCACGGATCGTTTGGAACCTCTGGGTCTGCGGAGGGACTTCGGTTCCCTCTGTATTTTGTACCGTATGTTCCACGGGGAGTGCTCTGAGGAATTGTTCGAGATGATACCGTCATCTCGTTTTTACTATCGCACCGCCCGCCACCGGAGTAGAGTTCATCCATACTACCTGGAGCCACTGCGGTCATCCACAGTGCGTTTTGCCACGTACCATCCGGCTATGGAATGAGCTCCCCTCCACGGTGTTTCCCGAGCGCTATGACATGTCCTTCTTCAAACGAGGCTTGCGGAGAGTATTAAGCGGTAGGCAGCGGCTTGGCTCTGCCCCTGGCATTGCTGAAGTCCATGGGCGACGGTAACCACTTACCATCAGGTGGGCCGTGCGCTCGTCTGCCTACAAGGGCAATAAAAAAAAAACAAAAATAATAATAAGAAACACTAAGGGTCGTCAGTAGATACTTAAAAATCAAATAAAAGGTACTTTAAATATTTCTTTTGCAAATATAGAGAATACGATTTCGATATTCATTTTATTGCTCATTTTGCACAAAGTCTGTTTAGATGTCATACGCAATATATGGGTTCCAGTGTAATAAGATTTAGAAGGTGGTAGCATTAGGCCGCGTGTTTTCAGAAGCACTCAATATGGAACTCAGGGGCCAAGATGATTGGGAAACCTAGTTGACTTCAGTAGGGTACTTTTATTGGCGTCTGCTTTCCATGATAGAAGCCGTTATTACTTTGACTGCTATGTAAGTATATAATGTATGTACGTGCCGCACTGAAGTAATTATGATGATTTCTGTTAATAACCGGGATTGCATGGCTTTAAGTTATTTTGTTTGTTAATGTTTTAGTCTTTTAGCTCTCAAAGAAATAGATTCATTATCAGTATTCGGATGCGTCTTTCCCAGAGTCTACTCGATATTTCGGCGCCTTAGTAAGAAGATCAAAGAAAGAAATCGACATAATTACTTCAGTGCGCCGCGTAGGGCACCGGTGACCTACGCAGTCAACGTATTATACAAAATAATTAAATATTACACCTAATAGTTCACTCTTCTTTCGATATGTCGGGATTTATGTAGGAACGGAACGGAGCGATATGGATGAATGACAGATATGGAGCATGACTGTGTGAGAGAGATAGAAGATGTCGTGTTAGGAAGTAAGAAAGACAGTGAATGAATGCGGAACACCTAATTTTTTTTAGTAAGCAACAGGAGAGTATTTGCCGGACGCGATGGCGCCCAGACGCAGTGTAACTCGGAACGCGAAAACGTTTATATTTGAGTTACTTATAATAAGACGAAATAAACCATCATGTTTTTGTGAAGTGATCAACCGTTTCACTGGACCACCTTGAATATAAAACCCCACATTATGATTTTGCTTTCAAATCTTCAATCATTTATTCGGTCGCAAAAAAAAAATACCACCAATAAATAAACTCGACTAACGAAAGGCCTTTTTATAAACTTCGCAAAATGTTTAAATCATGAAGCTAGACGCAGACACAATCAGATTACACGTAAGGGCTCTCACGCACGTCCCAAAATCATCATTTGCCTACAAACGAATGCGGGAGGGGTCTGAAGGAGTTCTAAATTTTCATTTGTGATTTATCGCTTAAGTTATGTGTAGTTGGGTGGTAAACTCTTATCGATTTTTATTAGCTTTGACGAACAATGCTAACTTTGGCTATTTTATTGAATACTAGCTGATCGGGCAGAATTCGTAGTGCCTAAATCGATACATAAAAGACCTAAACTTTTGTATAAAATTAACTTAAACCAAACAAAAGGAATCCGTCCGACGGAGGACACATCAAAGGGAAAATAAAATTGTTATTTTTATTTAATTTCGAGCATTTACATATTTACCTACGTTTTAAACCTTCTCTGGACTTCTTCAAATAATTTAAGACCAAAATTAGCCAAATCGGTCAAGCCGTTCTCGAGTTTTAGCGAGACGAACGAACAGCAATTCATTTATATATATATATAGATCTAGAATGCGGAACGCGGCGGTTTGGCTATGCATAGCTGATGCACGCAGGTAACGCTGACAACTTACCATCAATTCGGATTTGTCGTCTGTATAGTTTTGCAGGCGAATAACAATAAAAACTTCTTTGGTTTGCGCGAATCGTAATTAAAACCACTTTAATGGCTAAATCTCGCATTTAAAGTTTTATCTAGCACCAAAAAGTCGTGAACCATGCTGTTGAAGTCTTAAGTGTAAGCTTTACGGCTTAATCAGGAAAGAGTGAGTGTTTTGTAGATTGAATAGTCTTGATGGTGTAGCCGTGTGGGCTTATGAGAAGATATAGAGAAGGAGTGCAGAACGTTAATATCTTTTTTAATTATGCATTATTAATACATTAAATAAATATATAAACATTACACACACTACCATATATTTGACGCACACACAGATATACTCTGTGTGTGCGTCTAGCTTTTGTATTGCTTATGTATGTGTAACAACATATTGACGTTACGAACATAACTATGAATAAATTTATAAAAACCTACTACTATATGGATTCGTGTTTTGATTGTTATTGAATTCTCAACTA
Source organism: Bombyx mori (assembly GCF_030269925.1). NCBI lineage: Eukaryota > Metazoa > Arthropoda > Insecta > Lepidoptera > Bombycidae > Bombyx > Bombyx mori. The sequence continues at coordinate 17,473,450 of NC_085111.1, forward strand.
TAACCATAGTAAAAATTAGATCAAATTTGTAAATAGCAGTTATTCAAAATTAGTGGATACTACACACAAAATATTTCAGTGCCTTTACTTCTTTGTTCGTCGGTCGATTTTTCATTGTCTTGATTAGAAACTACATTTACCTTTCTATCTATAAATAGAAATAAATATGTCAACATTTTAAAATAAATGAAGAATAATATTTTCGTACTTAAAATGAATTTGGTCATATCCGGCAAACGCTAGTTCTAATTTGAAATAATCAAATCGGTATTTTGATTCATGGATACCCTATTTTACGGCTCAAATACCGGAAAAGATAATACTGTTTCCAATGTTAGGAATAAAAATAAAATAAAGCTTCCTAGAAACCTCCTGAAAAAACTTTACTTGAAAAGGTATTCTAAATTTACCGACATAGAGACGAAAATGAGTAATGCCGTAAGATTAGCAGCTCAGCGGCGGCTTCGTTCGCTTCTAACCTGTTTAATCCGCTTAAATCCGGTTCGGTACGGCTCGAACCCGCCACACGCACGGGAAGCCTTATTTTGGCGTTCGTTTACTGGTTAAGTTCCGTGTGAATTAGCTACCACTTGACATGTCTAAGTATATTGAGCAGTCGTATTCCTTTTATTGCTTTGTTCGCTCGTACAAACGAGAAAACTGTAGGTATTCATAGCAAACTACATGTAGGTACGCAACAAATTTATGCCTTTTTTTTTTTTTTCGGGCCTGGGCTGAACCTCCTACGAGGTCCCCGCGCATAAGGGGCGCACGGGGTATGTGAGATTCAACGATCTGCATGGTGTTGTGAGCAGACCGCGGGCCCAAGGATTTTAGGGCCCACCCACTAAACAACTCCCCTGCACTCTTACACCCAACGTCCGATCCCCTCCGAGGTCAGAACCCAGATCAGGTAGGGGGGCTACCGCGGTCAACACTACAACCAGACGGCGCGGCTCACCCCAAGGACACTCAGCCGACGGAACCTTCGAGGCGAATCGAAGGCTCTGAAACGTCGGCCGTCTCGGTATGGCAGCCCGTAAGCCGCCCAGACGGTGCCGCTGGTGTCCCGGAATACCCCGCTGGACCAGAACCAGCCTGCCGGCTCGGGACGCGATACACCACCAACCGGTCGCTCTTTCGTAACTCCTTGGCAGCGCGCTAGAGTGCTGGTAGCGCGCCGCGCGGCCTCTATCCCCTCAGGTCGCCCCTTGACCTTCACCGGGGGGAAGCCACCACCTATAGAGGCCGGGACGTACGGGCGTATTCCCTCCTCCGGCCCCCGGCTCGACGGCGAAGAAACGGTGCGAAAAGAGAAGAGCTCTCCCTCTCTCGCTCCACCGCCTCCTGCTGCAAGATGGTGAACTCGCAGAAGTCGAGCATCGCCTTCCAGGACGCATCGCTGCCGAGCATCGTAGCCACGACGCGCGGCAGCGAGAGGTCCTCTCCTATGACCACGACGAGGGCGGCGCGTTGCTCGTCGAAACCAGAGCAACGCGCCAATGCGTGTTCCGCTGTGTCTTCCTCGTCGCGGTCTGCGCAATGGTGACATTGCGCCGTCGGTTTCCTTCCGGCAATCTTGAAAAGGTACCGGCCGAAACACCCATGGCCGGTCAACATCTGCGTCAGCCGGAAGGTGAGGCATCCGCGGTCGCGGCCCACCCAGTCCGCGAGAGCAGGGCGGACTGCCTCGACGGTACGGAGGCCGGCCGATGGGTCCGCCAAGCGGCGAGACCACGCCTCCAGCACGGACCCCCGAGATTGGAGCCTCTGCGCTCGAACTACACCTTCGGCAGGGCGCCCTTCCTCCCTAGAGTGGAGGTCGCTACGCCACCTGTAATCGGCAGCGAGCGCCTCCGCCTCCAGGTCCCAGGGTGGCGCCCCGGCGAGCAAGCACGCCACCTCGAAGGAGACGGTGCGGTATCCTCGGATCGCCCTGACCGCGATCACGCGCTGCGGACGTCGCAACGCGGCGACGTTCTCACGGGTCAGGGCGTGGCACCATACGGGAGCGCCGTATAGCACCATCGACCGCACCACCCCATGTACAGGCGGCGCACTACCTCATCGGGACCCCCGATGTTTGGAAGAAGCCGACTCAAAGAGCCGGCCGACGCCATCAGCCGAGGGCCCAATTTTTTTAAGTGAGCTCCACCGACCATCCTGTCGCTTTTTTTTTTATTGCCTTGATATGTGGACGAGCTCACAGCCCACCTGCTGTTAAGTGGTTACTGAAACCCATAGACATCTATAACGTAAATGCGCCACACACCAATATCTCAAGGTGGGTGGCGCATTTACCGTGAGTTCGTCCACCCATCTAAGAAATAAAAAAATAAAATCTAAATTTTATTTTTTATTGATGATTGAACATTGAGTCACTGATATGAGATGCTTTATCGCTAGGCGCTGGAAACAGACAATAGTTTTTCTTTGCTGTTTGTTAAATCACTGTGCCTACGAGAGGTAAGCCTATAAAAACATATTGATCGTATTCGTTAACTAATGATACAAAAAGTGCATTGGTATTATCATTCATAAGTGGTTACGAAACTCATTGAGATCACAACACAAAGGATGATTAAAAAATAACAAATTAAAACAAAATTATCTGAAGAAATATTTTTGTTTTTGTGTACATCAGATAAGCTAGACTAACATTGTTAAAAATTTAAAGTTGTTTTACAGTTTCCTAAAGAAGTTAATGTAAATTCACAATGTCTCGTAAACTTACGTTACCGCATCTTTACGACTGGCTTACTAAACACAATTTTAGCTTACAGTGTTGTAATTTGAATTGCAGCTGCACTATGTACAGACTGCAAAATATTTAGTATGAGAAAAGTTTGAAACACGATTTTTTCAGGAACTAAAAATGTATTTTAAGTCAGGACAAAGATATTAAATAAGATTTTAATAATAATAAATGGACGATTCTTTTTAAGTCGCTCCTAAAAAAGGATGTGTCATTACGCTGGAAAAATTATTACAGAGAAAAAAGTTAATTACAAAAATGACCCACACTGACTGCTTACAAATCATGGTATACCATGAACAGGGAATCGGGGAGCTTACAATTTGTGAGCTTGTGAGGCCACCTGGTGTTATGTGGTCACCGGGGCCCATAGACATCTACAACGTAAATGCCGCCAACCGCTTCGAGATATGGTTTATAAGATCTCAGTATAGTTACAGCGGCTGCCCCAGGCTTCAAACCGAAACGCATTACTGCTTCACGGCAGAAATAGGCAGGATGGTGGTACATACCCGTGCGGACTCACAAGAGGTCCTACCACCAGTAATTACTCAAATTATAATTACGCAGGTTTGATTTTTACTACACGATGTTATTCCTTCACCGTGGAAGTCAATCGTGAACATTTGTTAAGTACGTATTTCATTAGAAAAATTGGTACCCACCGGCGGGATTCGAACACCGTTGCATCGCTTCAACACGAATGCACCGGACGTCTAATCCTTTAGGCCACGACGACTTCCAAAAGCTTGTTCCTGTTTTCTATGTAAACTAAGTATGGACATTGTATACAAACCGACCGAGCATCGGGTAATTTTAGATTAGCGTGAGTACTCAAAGGAAAGTTCTTTCTGTCTGTACTAAATCTTTTACGGGCACCTAGACGTTCCTCCTTATTAAGATTAGTGTCATTACATTGCCATTGTATTGCAACAAAGGCTGTGTTCAGTTTCGTATTGAAGAAATCTGTAATCAACGGTCATCTTATTCAGTTCCAGAGGATTTCGTAAGACGAGAAGGAGCTTGATGAAAAGGTAATTTAAAAAGTAGAACAGTATTTTTTTTTGAGGCATCTGATCAGAAACTTAATCTATGAAATACAATTATTATCCTGTCATCGATCCTTGATGCGTGGGCGAATTTTATTAAATCAATCGCACGTCTTGAAATTGATGAAAATTATGTAAAAAAATCGTTACATTAATAAAGTTTGAGCTAATCTATATTTATAAAAAGGAGGCGATGTCCGGCAGTGGACGACTGTGGGCTGTTGATGATGATGATGATGATGATATATATAAAAATGAATTGCTGTTCGTTAGTCTCGCTAAAATTCGAGAATGGCTGGACCGATTTGGCTAATTTTTGTCTTGAATTATTTGTGCAAGTCCAGGAAAGGTATAAAAGGTAGATAAATATGAAAATGGTCAGAATTAAATAAAAATAACAATATTGTTTTTCCTTTTATGTGTCCCCCGTCGGACGGATTCCTTTTGTTTGTTTTAAGTTTATTTTATACAAAAGTTTAGGTATTTTATTTATCGATTGAGACATAACGAAGTCTGCCTGGTCAGCTAGTAATTAATAAAATTTTATCCGTAAACAATCAAAAGTAACAGTTTGGATTGCAAAAAAATCCAAAGCTATTTTTTTAAGTTATACAATTTAGTTCCGACCACTTTTTAGAATTCAGCGTAAAATCCCTGAAATTTCATAAAAGCAAAAAGCTCTGCCCTCGGAGCACTCAAATCAAAATAGTCGAGCCTAGTCAATTTACATTCCAGTAAGTTCAAGTACTTTTAAAAATCTTAAACGCTTTTTCCCTAATACAAAAACAGAAAATCTGCCCAACCCACAACCACGTTGTGACAAAAATACAAACTGTAGAATACTTACCTAAGCGTTAGTTGAGATAAAGATTTGGTGGACTAGATATAGACTGGAACTAAATATATGTCATACTTCAAATTATTTTTACCCTTACACCCTATTTTTTCCTACCTATACAGATAGGCCTTGAGAGGCTATTTCAGCGTAACCTTAACTAGTAGGTGAGCTCACGTGGCTCAAACCTGACGACGTTGCTAACACGAACCCTAGCAAGAGCCGTGCTTCATGAATCTACCACCGGATCGGAAATGCGACCCACTGAGAAGATCCGGCGAAAAACTCATTGGGCTGTGTCTGTGGGTTAATTTACTCGTCGAGCCCTTCGTCGCAAGTGACGGGTTCGACGTTAGTGGATCGTGAGGATAGGTAGCGGCTTGTCTCACCCCTAGCATTGCTGACGTCTAGGAGCGACAGTAACCACTCACCATTAACTGGGCCGTATACTGGTATATAGCTATACACTAGGTCAATAAAAATAACTAAGGATAACACGAAAGAAACGGGGCTCCCCTCTACCACGCCGCAGGACGCGCGCGCGCCGCCATATTCATTCCGCCACCGACCTTTTCATAGATAATACATTTAATATTTAGGCATTGCGATCGCAGTGGCCGCAAGACACAATTTATTAGCGCGTTCATTTTCAAGAAAAGAACACACGCAGCCATCACACACAATCTGTTGACGCGTGTAATTTTAAGACGCCTCATTAACATAAGGGTTGATATTAGCACCACAAATCAGTATAGCATAGTATTACAATTCAAAGTACTTCTCATCTACGATTATAACACTATTTTTACTGATGGTAGGACCTCTTGTGAGTCTGCACGGGTAGGTACCACCACGCTGCCTATTTCTACCGTGAAGCAGTAATGCGTTTCGGTTTGAAGGTTGGGGCAGCCGTTGTAACTATACTTGAGACCTTAGAACTTATATCTCAGGGTGGGTGGCGCATTTGCGTTGTATATGTATATGGGCTCCAGTAACCACTTAACACCAGGTGGTCTGTGAGCTCGTCCATCAATCTAAGCAAATAAATAAAAAATACAAAACAAAAAAACAAGTTTGATTTCTGTAGCGACATCTGAACTAAGCCGAGACTAAATGGCGGAACGCTCGTAAAATGCACTCTGCCACAAATACGGGATTCGATTTTTGAATTTCAACTTCGGTACGATAAAATTGTATGCTACCCGCGCGAAAAGAATGGCCGCACACCAATTAGAGCGGTCCGCCTTGTTTTGCTCTATGGGCGGTTTTGATGTAAAGCTGGACAGGATTGGGTGATAACGGAGACGGGGCTGGGAGATGAGCCCACTATATGAGATTAATTTTTTTATTGCTTAGATGGGTGGACGAGCTCACAGCCCACCTGGTGTTAAGTGGTTACCGGAGCCCATAGACATCTAGAACGTAAATACCACCACTCACCTCGAGACATGAGTTCTAAGATCTCAATTTTTTCAGTACAACGCCAGCCCCTCCATTCAAACCGAAACGCATTACTGCTTCACGGCAGAAATAGGGTGGTGGTGCCTACCCGCGCGGGCTCACAAGAGGTCCTACCACCAGTAATCACGAGTATCGACTATATTAATCTTTAAGCCCATTGTAATAGCAAATAAAAATTAGCTTTCATTACTATTAATTTACATTGACGTAATATCGATCAATAAATCGAATATTTTGTCGTTAACACAATGAGTTTCGCTAACACACGCTTATGAGCCCATATAGTAAAACTAAATTTTGTTTTATCCTAAAGTATCCGTTTTGTCTAAACGATGTGTTGCCACGACGCCGATATAATTAGATCGATTTCACTTAGCGCACGATCGTTTACGTTAAATAATATAATCATTAATATTAATGATAATTATACTACTTTTAATGATTCATCGTTGTTAAACCAATATCTTCCGTATGCACTTTCTGGAGATTTTGTAATTTTGAATATTATGACTAGTTTACTAACCATTTTTTTTCTATAAAGGAATTTACAAAAGTTATATTTAAGCCTGCGTAAAGATTGCTGGCATTGCTAACGTCCATAAGCGTCGATCGCCACTCACCGTCAGATCGTCGGAATGCTCATCTACCAATAAATAAATAAACATTGCGAGCCCTAACTTTTTCAATTTTCAGTTGTCTATTCTATAATATTTTACAAAACAAAAAAAAAAAAACAAAATGTGTGCAATTCACACGTGGTAGAAGTGAAACCTTCCAAAATTAAAATACAATTATCCTAAACGTCTTAAGTATATGTAAAATTTTGTCATTAGTAAATAATTGTAAGGTAGCGCCCTCTGTGAATTGATATTTTAATTTCACGTATAATCCTAAATTAAAATTCACTACAAGAGCTTTCATACACACGTTAGTATTAAAAAATCTTACAGATGGCGCTGTATTAAATAGTATGTATATTTCTGTCTCATTCTTTGTATTTGTGTCTCTTACCTGTCGTTTTTTCCGTTGCATCCGGTTTGAAATCACAACGATTCTAAAGAAGTTTTCACTTCAATATTTTTCTATATTTTAATTTACTATGAATTATAAATAGGAATTGTAAGTTGAAACAAATATGGCGTTGCTCTGAAAACAAAGTTTTATTATTTTAATAACGTACAATTACAACTTAATAACATACACAACAGTAGAATAACAAACAGTACATTCACATTATAGATATCTCACCTGAAAACAAACAAACGACATTTTAAGTCCACCACTCTCAATTCCTTATAATAATTATCTAATTTAATCTCTATATATTAATACGTAAAGCAAAAACTTTGTATCCCTTTTTACGAAAATTGCGCGGACGGAGGAGTATGAAATTTTCCACACTTTTAGAGAATATAGAGAAGAAGTGCACAGTGCTAATATTTTTTTAAGATAATGCATAAAAGATACATTAAATCAATAAAGAAAACATTACACACACTACCATGTATTTGACGCACACACGCATTCATACTATTTATTTATTGTCAAACTTTTGTTCTTGACGTCTGTTGTCAAATTGAGAATAGATTAAATATTGTTTGTCTTTATTAATATTTTTCTATAGTGTAGTCTTGGCGAAATTTGTGATTATAGAAGTATATAAGTCTTTGAAAATAGAATCTTAATAATGTACAAACTTATAATTTCAATTAATTATAGTCGAATTTCGACTACTGCGGCACCACTAGTCAAATTTAATTCATAACAATATGCCACCAATATGCCCGAACATGGCAGATGTCAACCCTTCATTAACATCGCATGTCACCATTGTCGACAGCGCCATCTATATAATTACACAGGAGCTATAGAGCTCTGTACAAATGTACTATAAGGAAACATAGTTTCTTTACATACATATACACAAAGTACAGACATAAAAAAAAACAACAAAAAAGTGTAATATTTTTATCGATCTGAAGTCGTTCTTCTTCTCTAGAGTATTGACTGGTGGTAGGACCTTTTGCGAGTCCGCACGGGTAGGTTTGAGAAAGGTGGGGCAGCCGTTGCAACTATACTGAGACTTTAGAACTTATATCTCAAGGTGGGTGGCGCATTTGGGTTGTAGATGTCTATGGGCTCCAGGAACCACTTTACACCAGGTGGGCTGTGAGCTCGTCCACCAATCTAAGAAATAAAAAAAGTCGACATGTAAAGGCATCGGTTTGGTCATACGACAGCAAAAAAAATATACACTAAAAATCCTACAAACCAACCAATCAATTTTAAAGCTCTCATAAAAAAATCATCAAACCGAACAGCCTCTGTAAAATTTTCACAGTGGACCAGAATATTAACCGAATAGGCATTTTGCCAAATAACCACGGGCCCCGACACCGAAGTCAACATGAGCAAATTACAAACGTTTTGTATCGTCAAGTTTGATCAGACATTCAATAAAATTGGAGAACCATCATCGACGGTCGCTACAGAATTGTTATTCGGAGCGCGTGGACAATATTTTGCGTCAGTGAAAAATTTCAAGTGAATTTCACTATTGTTCGATTCACAAAATTGTATACAGAACGAAGCAAATACAAAATGGCTTTGCTGATTACACAATATACCGAACTTGATAATTTTATTCGTTGGCCAGCGGATCTGACTTCGGAATATGTTATGGCTTTTAATGTTCCCCTGTGTTGTGAATAACGGATCTCATCTATGGGGCCAGTTAGTTAGCCTTGATACCAAATATCTTCAGAAAATGATGGCAGGTCTCTCAGAAAATCGAAACCAGAAATTTGAAGTCTTCCGTGGCTTAAAAGATAAGACACCCGGTGTTGAAATCCCCCAAGCAGGTACCAATTTTTCTGAAGAAAAACGTACTTCAGATATATTCCCAAATGTCTTCCGCGATAAAGAATTAAAATATCATAGAGTAAAAAACCCGCATTAATCAAAATTTGCGTAATTACTGATAATAGAGCGTCATGTGAGTTCACACGGGTAGGTACCACCACCCTGCCTATTTCGGCCGTGAATCAATCAGCCTGTATCTCTCCACTGTTGCATGTAGGCCTCTCGCCTGTCGCATCCAATCTTCTCCAGCATATCGCAAGTCATCGGTCCACCGGGCAGGGAGGGGGACGCCCAACGCTGCACTTACCGGTACGTGGTTTCCAGTCCAGAACACGTCTGTTCAATCGGCCCTCGGTTCTGCGACACGTATGTCCAGGCCATTGCCACTTCAGCTTGCTAGCTAATCTTTAGGGCTACGTCGGTTACTTTGGTTCTTCGACGGATTTCCTCATTTCCGACTAGATCCATCAAAGAAACTCCAACATGGTCCATAGCAAGCTGAGCGACTTTGAACTTACGGACTAGACCTACGTTACACTAAAAATGATTTATTATTTTTATTATTATTACGTTGTTATTACGTAGGGTCAACAACTTCCGGCCCATCTGTTGTAGAATGATTAATGGAGCCAATCACAACGCAAATGCCACCAGACTCCTTAAACCAACTTTGGGTACTTCGCTGCAAAAATGGGCCGGATGATCGTACCAATCCGTGCGGCATTACAATACCCTACTCCCAGTGTAAAGGTGATGTTGCAATAACCTTTAGTAAATCGCAAAAATAAGATATATCACGTACATAATATTACTTACGATCCGAGCTTAGAACAAACAGAAGAATCGTTGGCACGTGTAATGTGCCGCACGCACTCGAGCTCGCCACACCGAGAAATGGCTTTTTGATGTATTACGTTTGAGCACGAAGCTTCTCTCGCTATACCTAAAATACTATTTTTTGCTGTGTGAAATAAGATTACGTATTCATCAGGCAAGATTACGCTGCCTTTTCTTTAATATCCTACGTGAGCAGACGATTCAGTGTCTACCAAAGCCCACAGATTTTAGAATGTGAACGTGAAACACATTCTAAGGTTTCACATTCATTCTTCACGGCTTCGCGGCGCAATATCTGCCGTTTTAGTGGTAGAATGGAGAAGAGATCTAATTGACACTAAAAGTTTTTCCTTGCCCCACTCCTGTATTGACTCAGTCTCATTCGGGGCTCTGAAGCAAGTTGTCTGTTGCAGTTGTTGTTATTTGTTGTTATTGATTGTTTTTGTTGTTGTTTGCTATTGTTGCTACATGTTTCAATATGTTACCAGTGTCTCATCCTTGAATTTGTAATACAAGACTGTTACATGTCGGTATAAGGCAAGCATGCATTAACCAGCCGTGTGGGATCACTATAAACCATATGACCTGTCAAAATTAAATTAAAAACGAAATGTTGCCAATCTGGTTTTGGCTAATTTTTTATTACTGTTGCCTTTGCCAACATCTGCCTTAGCAAGGACAGCGCTTTGCTCAATCTGGAGACCCCTGAGAAAATCTGGCGAGTAACTTTGTCGGGTAGTTGCTAACAATCAGTGTATGTCTCATACATTCTCTTTTAACTCATATTAGATTTCAAAAAGCCATTTTCTATATTAACGAACAAGACTATAAAACAATATTTAGCGCGACATCATGAAGACGTGTAATAGCCGGGACACGCTCAGCTCACTGCACCGAGTAATAGCTTTTTGATATATTACACCTAAAGAGACAGCGAAGAGAAATGCATTCATGTAATCGATAAAATAATATGTTATCTTCTACTCTGTTCTTAAGATGTAGACAAAATTAAAGTAAAAATAAGAGAAATCTATACTAATATAAAATCTACAGTGGTTTTTACGGATGTTCCGTTATTTGACTTAAAACTTGGTATCCATCTAGAAAATACATGTACTTAATGGATAGGCTAATATTTATATGAGTGTTGGACTCCCTAATAATAATGACAATAAATAATAATATTAATTCTAAATTCCCAGTGAAGCGGGCCAGTACGGCTAGTATTCTTCAAAATTGTATGACTCCACAACTGGAGTCTGTATCCAACTGGAGTATCCAACGATAGAGAACCATAATTGGTCTGGTGTTGCCACCCCTTTTGGAACAGGAAGTGAAAGACTCCGCTGTATTCACTCAATTTAAAGTCTCAATCCTCAAAATTTCTAATGATAGGAAAAACCTCATGGTTCACTTGATGTTAAGCTGTTATTGAAATCTAAAGACACTCTATATGCTGCCAGACATCTTAAGACATAAAGTCGAGGTTTAGATATCTGCATATTATATTAAAATTGGAATGCATGAATGTTACGGTGCAGAATTATGGTATTATTATCCAAAATGGAAATCCTAATAAAAATAAAACATGTTTTTAATAATAATAATAATTTTCATTAGAAGTACATTAATAATTTATAATCTCATTTCTTATTTTTCATTTGAATATTTCCGTTATTCCGAATTCTCGACAGTTCACGGAAGAATTAAGGTGTCCTTCGCTAAATTGGAAGAGACGAAAAAGGATGTACCATCGTTGCTTCCACCAATTTTCTCTCTGGCTCGTAGGCTTTTTGTTGAGCAACTGGAGGCTTAAATAATCAAGTCCCACAAACCCTGCTCACCGGAAAGAGGGTGAAGACGAAGAGTGGGCATGCGAGGTATATGGGACCCTCGACAAGACTTCCGATCACCGCCCGGTGCAGGACACGGAAAATGTAGTAGAGGCGACTGCAGCCAACAATACAGCCATGTACCCGACCCACCCCAAGAACTCCTGAATGGAGGAGTTGTCGCCAAAGGTCAGTCTCCCGATGCCCAGGTAGGGTCGTTAGTATTCCAGGATACCCCGCTAGACCAGAACCAGAAACGCTATGAGAGTGCCTCAACTTTATACCACAATCGCCCATAGAATTTTTACACATAAGCTTAAATTTATTTTGCAGTATTCCTTATGACAAAATATAGTAAATAAAATACTGTATTGGCGTCTCATCGGAGGAAATTATGGCATTTCCCCAGCTTTTTCCTCTCTGTACACGATTTCACGTCTATTTCCGCTTCCGCCTACATTGAAGGACCAATCTGATTATACTCATGAACGACTTTCAACATTTATGGTCATTTTAGAACGAAGCATTATTTTGTATATAAATTTTCTAGGCCTAATACACGCTTGGGATAATCTTGCAACAATTCTGAGGATCTAATCAAGTTGTTTGTGAACGAAGTTCCATCATGAAGGAATGACTTTATATGACAAAACTTAAACGCATTATTAAATTAATTTACATAACTATTCTTCGGCGTGTCATGAACCTGCTGGGGTGGGTAGCTACCATCATCCTGAAAATTTGGAACGTAAACCAATCATGCGCTTCTTGAAGAAGTGCGTTCCTTGAAGAAGCTTTAGTACAATAATTTAGACCTGTATATTGTTACGCCGGTAAGAGTAACGCCATCTATCGCTGAATAGTCGAACAAATGTCAAAAGGATCTAGTAGCTTCTAGAACGCTCGAGAAACACAACGCCATCTATTGTCAGATAGCGGAAACGCACAATGCTAGATTTTTGTGGAATATTCTCAACGATTCTAGGGATTTTGTCTCGACTATAAAAGCGTTGCAGAGATGGCACGCAGTCAGTCAGTAATCGGAACTACTCAAAGCGAAACAGCGAACGGATCACCTGAAGCGAAGCGGAAGAAGCAAATTGAGAATTTTAAAGTGTTTGTGAATTGTTTTAAGTGTTCTAAGTTTTGAATACAGTGTATACTTGTAATTCGGTAGAATTTATTTATCCCGAACCCCAGCGCGTAACAATATCAAATTGACATTAGCTTATAATATTTATAGTTACAGCAATTATTTTAAATCAAGCGATAGTACGAGTTATTTGAGTAGAACAAGAAAAATACCAGTATTCCGTGGAATAAATATTTTCCTGTTTCAGTGCTACTACATATTTCAACTTCAAAAATTAATTATATCCATAATACGAATCAATTGAACGTTATGAACAATATGAACTGTAAAATGCGAATACGAAATATGTCCATTGGAATTTTCAAGAGAACTCTTGATAAAACATAAATCAACTTTGATAACTCACAAATCAGCTCTCGATTTTTTTCCGAAAACGATGTACGCTTAAAACTCGCGTACGCGAAAGGGCTTGTTAGGTTTTTTTTTTATTATTTGCTCATTTTTCGCCGGTGAATTGTAATCGTTAAAACTCAAATATTACAACAAACATTTAACTTTTTTTGTTTCTCATCTCGACGCTCCGACATTTAGTTCGTTAAGGTAAACACGAAAGTTGGTACGGATGAACACTTCTAACCGGTGTTGGTTCCGTAGCTTAGTTTTTTTTTTTGTGATTGAACGATTACTGGTGTCCCGGAGGCCTTTCCAGTTTTACTAGGACAGGCGGGCGAGCAAACGCTCAGCCAAGAAGGGTGGGATTTGCTAACAGCTGCCTGAGCGCCTCCGCAGGAGACCTAACAACTCAAGAGCAGCTGCTTCGCGAATGACCCGTAGCTTAGTTGGATTTCCATTGGAACAACCTTTCAAGCCCGACGCTAAATAACAGACGCATTCAAAACCCGTATCGGAACTTCATTAATTTGAACAATAGGAGTTTCGACAGCACTCTTTTGAATCGGCACAAGCGCTTTTGTGCTCTACAAAACGCAGCTTAGTTACGCGTCACGTTATTCGGTTCTAAAGCTATAATCAATTATAACCGGAGAGGTGGACGCTGATTAAGGATCACCGCTTACGAATGCATCCTTTTGTAACATGCTGGAGAAGTCTGCTCGCTGGAAGAGTAAATTTCAAGATTCCAGTCTGTTCGAAACCATTCTGTGGGTGTTTGAGTTTTTGCCGCGGCAGCACGTGTCCCGATTTGGCGGTGCCTTCGCGGCTTGACATCTGTCACTTTTGCTTGCTTCTCGAACGGGACGGTATCCTCAGGTGTGACGGTCTACGCTACGGTTTGCATTATCACTAATCCTTATCCATTCCTGCCCTAAAGCCTTATTTCTCCCTAAGTGATACGTCGTGCGTCGACGAGGTCATCGGTTCCGGTGAGTGATTAGACAATATTTTGTTAAAATAGTACACGGCGCCGCAGATTGCGGCACATGTTCGACGGACACCTCGTGCTGGTTTCCGGAGCCCTAGGCACGAGGGCGCTGGGTTCGGATCGAACACAGTCTTCGTGGCTATTCGCACTGCTAATAAGACAATACAGCAATAAAGAAAGGGGCTTGCTGGCCCATCGTCAATCATCTTTCATGAAAATTACGACTGTCAGCATTGAGATGAACAATTCCAACAAAAGAAGGATAACTGCCTTTTATAAAGCTATGTTAATGTTCGTTTGCCATCTCCGTAATATTAATCTGGTAGAAGACACTTCAACGCCCTAATACTTATCTGACACGAATCGACCAGTAGTCCGGTATCGGTAATGTCATGAGAACAGCTAAACCAGTTCTAGCCGTAATTATTTCTAAACTAGCTGACCCAGCAGACTTCGTAGTGCCTCGTAGTGAATCGATAAATAAAAGACCTAAGCTTTTGTATAAAATAAACTTAAAACAAACAAAAGGAATCCTTCCGACGGGGGACACATCAAAGGAAAAACAAAATTGTCATTTTTATTTAATTCCGAGCATTTTCATTTTTATGTACCTTTTAAACCTTCTCTAGACTTCCACAAATAATTCAAGACCAAAATTAGCCAAATCGGTCCAGCCGTTCTCGAATTTTAGCGAGACTAACGAACAGCAATTCATTTTTATAAATAGAGATAGAAGATAGATTACCAATAGGAATACTTTATTTATATTTAAACTTCTCAAATTTTAATTTTTGGACTAACGAAAGAACCCTAAAACACTTGTATAATTCAACATTTGTCTGCAAGAATCTCGAGGCCTTCATCAAAATTATTGAATATAAGAGCTCAAATAAAAATGGAAAAAGTTATAGAATTAAGTAGCAAATGTTATTCTGTGTATTTTTAAATGTTTCAGTACAAAGTTACACTTTAGTTCTCTTTGAGATGTTTCTCATTTTATGTACATACTTAGTATTTTTCCGCTTCAAATCCGAACAGTCGTAAGTCGAATTTAGTTTACGCTGATTTAGACTTTATCCCCGCGATAGTAGACTTAAATTTCAAAAGTTGTTGTTTTGATAAACCAGATGCTTTTAATGTCGTGTTTGAGATTTTAGGTTAAACAAAAAGAAATATTATAAAAAAGGATTTGTTTTGTGTTCTAAATGTTTTAGGTTAAAATTCAAAGTTTTTTGTTCATTCCATGACCCTTTTTGACGTGTCTTTATTGACAGACAACCATGCGATCCCCCCGACGGAGTATACTCACCATCGTTTATAAACGTAACCAACGCTTGGGCACAGTAAACCCACAGTCTACGTAATCACTGCACTGACGGCACTTGCAGAACTCCTGGACAATAAAAATGCTGTGGCTTTTTTTATTTCTTTAAGTGGATGGACGAGCTCACAGCCCTCCTGGTTATAAGTGTCTGGTTGTAGTATTGACCGCGGGAACCCCACTACTCTGACCGGGTTTTGACCCCGGACGGAGACCGGACGTCGGGTGTAAGAGTGCAGGGGAGTCGTTTAGTGGATAGGCCCCTAAAATTCCTTGGGCCCGCGGTCTGCTCCTCACACCTTGCAGATCGTCAAGTTCCACATACCCCGCGCGCCCCCTAGGCGCGGGGACCTCACAGAAGGATCGGCACTCAGACCGAAAAAAAAAATACCTATGTATGCATACATACATATATGCAACGAATATGCATAATAATAACATTGGAACCTTTCAATTCAATTCTCATTTAGTTGTAACAGTTGTATCTTCACGAAACTTGGTGATCATGTGTAGTCCTGATAACAATATTTTTTTTTTTTTTTTTTTTTTTTTTTTTTTTTTTTTTTCTACTTTAACACCTGCGATCAGTCGCCAAGACTATAATCAGGTGAGTTGTGATTTAACAATTGGTTTGGAGGGACAGAGCCAATGCTCCGTCTCTCCTTAGTAGGGTAGCACGTCGGCTCTCTTGAGTCTTCTAATCGGATTTGGCTGCAATAGTAAGCTGGACAACGGGTTTGGGTGAGCTTTCAAGCGGTTCTTATAGTTGGCTGAGTATCGTTTAACTTCATCCAAGACGGTTGGGATTTCCAGGTACTCGTGGATTTCAGAATTTCGAGTATACCAAGGCGCCGATGAGAGTACTCTCAGGATACTGTTTTGAGCTCTCTGGAGGCACATAATGTTGGATTTGCTGGCTGTCGACCACAGTTGGATTCCATACGTCCAGATCGGTTTTATTATTGAGCAATACACCCGTAGCTTGTTGGATAGGGATAAGGCAGCCTGTCTACCGAGAAGCCAGAGTAGGTTTTTAAATCTAATGTTAATTTCATTACGTTTCGTTTTTATGTGGTCTTTCCATGTCATCCTTCGGTCCAAGTGGAATCCAAGATACTTAACACAGGTTGATTGCGGCAATGTATCGTGGCCGAGTTTGACTGGAGGACAAGTATCACGTCTTAGGGTAAATGTGATGTGGTGAGACTTGGGGGCGCTAGCTTTAATGCGCCACTTGGTCAGCCAAGTGTTAGTGACATCGAGCTGGGTTTGCAACAGTCTAGTCGCTTCATTAGGATCACTGCTACAACTGAGGAAGGCTGCATCATCGGCAAAGGTTGCTACAGCTATTTCTGGTGACTGGGGTAAATCGCTAGTAAAAATGTTGTAGAGGACCGGACCAAGTACGGAGCCTTGGGGCACTCCGGCTCTGCAGGCAAAGAGAGAAGATCTGGCATCACGGAGCTTGACTTGAAACCTTCTGTCACTGAGATAAGACTCTAACAGCAGAAAGTAGGAATGTGGAAGGTACTTTTTAATTTTACAGAGCAGTCCCCTATGCCAAACTCGATCAAAAGCTTGTTGTACGTCGAGAAAAGCAGCAGAACAGTACTCTTTCCTCTCCAGACAATGTCTTATTGTACAATACACTCTGTGTACCTGTTCTATGGTTGAGTGGTGCTTCCGGAAGCCAAATTGGTGGTCAGGTATTACATGGCATGCATCCAGGCAAGGGGATAATCGTGCCAAGACGATCCTTTCCCATAACTTTGACAAAACCGGCGTCAGGCTAATAGGGCGATAAGAAGACACCTCGTTAGGCGGTTTACCAGGTTTTTGGATCATCACAATTTGGGATGTTTTCCAGAGTGCAGGGAAATGCGATATTCTCAATGTGGCATTGACAAGAATGGTCAAAAAGAGAATGCACCTCTTAGGGAGCTCTTTCAATAGTCTGGGGGTAACCAAGTCAAATCCAGGCGCTTTATTATGGTCCATTTTGGCTATTTCTCTAGCTATCTCTTTTGGTGTTGTAGGACTCAAGGGTAGGCATAATTGCAAGTCTTGCTTTAATACTCGGTTTATTTCGGGATCCTCTGGACTATCCGTACTGTTGGGTTTAAATACTTCAGCCAGGTATATAGCGAAGGCCTGAGATTTTTCCTGGTCAGTTCGCGCCCATTTATTACCGGATCTTAAAGGCGGAGAGCACTGCTGCGGCTGTGGGAGGTACTTTGTTGCCTTCCAGAGGTTGTGAGAGCCATTTGCATTTGGAGACATTTTTTCCAATCTCTGCGTGAGTGATTCGTTTGAAGCGTAATCCAGAAGATCTTTGAGTTCTTTAATAGCTCGATTTAGTCTGGTTTTATCCGCACATCGGTGGGTTGTCTGCCAAATTTTGCGAAGGCGACGTTTGGCGGCGATTTTTTCCTTGATAGCAAGAGGGATTGGAGCCCCTCTCGAAGGACCCTTCAGTTCAGGTGTACTAGACCAAGCCGCCACTTGAATAAGGTTAGTAATATAGAGGCATGCGTTGTCAACGTCATCTTTGGTTTTGAGTGGGATACATAGGTTTATGTTTGATTCGAGGAATTCCCGAAAACATTGCCAATCAGTTCTATAATTGTGGAGATAGACGGTATGGGTATCGCTGGGCATAGCCATTGAGCTAAGCGTAAGCAAGACAGGTGAATGGTCAGAGCTGCCGTCGAGACTTGCCTTTATCAGAGTATTTTGTGCGCTGATACCCTTAGTAATAAAGAAATCCAGGAGGTCAGGTATTTTGTTACTGTCCGTAGGCCAATATGTCGGCTCTCCAGTTGTCATAGCTAACAAGTGATTAGTTTCAATGCTCTTTTTCAATTCCCGACCTCTAGTTACTGTTAATCTTGAGCCCCAGTATGTATGCTTGGCATTCCAATCGCCACCAGCAATGAATCGGTTGCCTAAAGACATAAAAAACTCAGTAAACATTTTTTCCTTTATTGTGTGGCGCGGTGGACAATATATCGCAGAAAGGATTAGGGGTCCGGAACGATCCTCCACCCTTACAGTTGTGGCTTGGAGATAGGGAGCCGCAGTAGATTCCAGGAGATAATGCTTTATACCGTTCTTGATAATTATCGCGGTGCCAGCGTGGGCCCCTCCATCAGGATGACAGGTGACGTACACGGAAAAGCCTGGAACACATATTCTGCTTCTTGGTGTGGTGTGCGATTCAGAGACAAGACAAACATCAAGCTTGTTAGATTTGATGAACGTCTCTAGTTCGTTTTTATTAGGGGCAAGGCCGTTGATGTTCCAAGTGGCAATATGCAGCGAAGTCATTTTAGAAGCTTGGAGACGAGAGAAGTAATAAGACTCACTAAGGAGCCTATTTGTTGTAATAGGAGGTCCATTTTCTCACTTTGTTTAAGTAGGATGTTTTCCAGTTTGTTGTAGGATTGTTGATTAGATTGGGAATTCCTTCCATCAGCGACTTCAGCATAAGTTCGTTGGTGAGTTGGTCTTTCGATACCTTCAGTTTTTGTCGATATGGAGCTGATTGGATTAATGGGCAAGGCTGTGATAGCTAGAGCGGGTTGTCTTTCTCTTGGAGTAAAGTTTTTGTTTCTTCGGGCAAGGATTTCCTTGTAAATTTCGCAGCCTTTGTAGTTAGCCGGGTGATCACACAAGCAGAGAGCGCATTTAGCTGGTGTGGTTCTATCTTTCTTTTGGCACTCCGAGGTTTTGTGACCCTCACCGCATTTAACGCACCTATATGGTCTCATACAGTTATTTTTCGAGTGACCGTAGCGCTGACAACGTTGACATTGAACAATACTTTTTGATTTGCGAGGATCCTCTATCTTGACCTTTTGGTTAAATATATGAGTTATATTCTTGGCTGCAGGGTTATTTACACTAGGCTCAATGTTTACAAAGAAAGTAGATGTAGGTTTCTTGTCGGGTCCGTAACGTGCATTGATGATTTCGCCTTTAATTTTATTGTTAGTTGCCTCAATGGCTTCTGTTATCGCTTCATGGGGTGTGCTGTGGTGGAGGTCTTTTATGACAATGCGATAGCATTTGATGTCTTTAGGGGTGAATGTGTGTCCTATGAGTCCATTTGCTCTTATTACCGCTATGATTTTCTTATACTCCTCAGCATTGTTAACCAGAATATGGAGTAGGTTTTTATTAATTAGTTTAAATTTGAAATCATCTTTGCTGCTGACGGTTTGAAGGAGCTTCGATAGCTCTGTAACATCTTCTATACCATTGAGGACTATAGGTGGAGGTTTGCTGGGTTTAGGGCGGTCGGTAGTACATGGTTCATCCGTTGCGTCTAAAGGTAAGGTGCTGAAGCGGTTTTTCACGGTGGTACTTGGGGCCTCTGGTGAGGAACTGGAGTACTTTCTTTTCTTACTGCTTCTGCTATTGGGTGATTGTACCCTTTGCCATGGTGGAGGAGCAGGGGGTTGAGGAATGTCTTCCAGCAAGGTTGCTACTGGTGCGATACTGGCTACATTTGGTTGCTCTACATTGGTCGTGTCTTGTGGTGACCTTCCCAGGTCAGAAAGAGATGACGAACGTTGTCTGTCAAACAAGCCTGGAAGGAGTGCTTGTTGAGTAAGCTGTTTGTGTTGTGGTTGAGGGTTTTTTAAGGGGTTTAACTTCATTTTTGTTCCCACGAGAAGGGTCGAATTATTGGTAGCTCACAGGGTGACGCCCATTCCTGTGAGAAGGCACTATACAACGATGTGGCCAGGTCCATCGAGGTTGGCGCTAGAGACTGAATTCCCTCAGCCATTCATCCTATCGGCGCGGTTCCCACCTTAGGATTGGGGTTATTTTTTATGGAGGTTGTCTTCCTCTTAACCCAGGCAATTAAGCCAAGGCCACCGTTCTCACGAGACATGACCGCGAGTTTACGGCTTGAAGAAGTCATTTCCTACTTCTACAGGAACTAGCTGCTAAGCCCGCTAGTAGGTTAGTTGACCGCCGCCTACGACTCGGCGTTTGTTGTTCTTTAGCACCACCCAGGGGACACGTATAGGGTTGTGGTTAGGTAGCTCCTACGGACGCGAACAACTTTGTCCCCCTGATAACAATATCAACATCAAAAATCGCGCGCAATAAAACACAAATAGCATAGTAGAAACTGTCCATTACCCTTATTACGCAATAAATCTGGAAGTACCAAATATTACATCATAACGCTATTCAGCTACCCCACGGAATTCAGAGTAGGGTAAGCCCGCGATAAGATCATTTGTCAGCGTCAGTCAGATCACATCCTGTATATTATTCATTTATCACATTTCGTCCTATCCTTTTGTTCTTATCTTACTTAAATTTCTAGAAACTGTTGAGTATGAGTTTTTAGAATGTCTGCAAACAAGTAACACTTCTGATAAATTTTTACAGGCGATAACGAGTGGCCAGCCGTTAGGGATTGAAGTGAGTTGATAAAAATCGCAGCGTAAATACGGACACCTAGAAATATAAGGTTGATATTTCGATTGTATTATATGATAGCTGTCGCGCCCTTCAAACGGTAAAACAAAACAGAAATAGGAATCTCCATTTAAACTTTTTTTTTTAGCTTAGATGAGTAGACGAGCTCACAGCCCACCTGGTGTTAAGTGGTTACTAGAGCCCAAAGACATCTACAACGTAAATGCGCCACCCACCTTGAGATATAAGTTCTAAGGTCTCAGTATAGTTACAACGGCTGCCCCACCCTTCAAACCGAAACGCATTACTGCTTCACGGCAGAAATAGGCGAGGTGGTGGTACCTAACCGCGCGGACTCACAAGAGGTCCTACCACCAGTGAACTGATACCACCTGTAACCGATTTAACGACGAAGTAATTGAACTATATAGAATACGGACATTATTTGAATGATTCTTCAACAAGGAGCCTCAAGGTGAGTGACGAAATAAACATCGAACTAATTGTAGACTCTGGTAGAAGTAGTAAGAGAGTAGCCACGAAATAATTCACACATATTAACCGTTGCAAGAAAAATATAGGTGATTGTATTAAGATTAAAATTTATAATCCTATATTCACAACCCTATTATTCTAGACCGGTGATCACGCGACGCGTGGAATGGCTTAACTACCTTATTTTGCTTAAAAGAACTTTCACCTGAAGCACGGAAATATCCTTCATATGAAATTCTTCACTTTCAAAACATCATAAAGCTTTTATAAAATGACTTTAGCGAAAGCGCCTCCCTGTCTTTTGTGTAGAGAGCTTTATGACAACAATAAGGCTCTCGCAGCATTATTTAGTGTTACGTGTATGATGAAAATGAGAAATGAATTTTGCTTAGTAATAAAACGATGGGCGAAGATGATTTTCTTCAACAGAGGGAAGTATGAGATCTTGATTAAATTACTATCTTACTAGCATGAGTTTAAATTAAAAATCTAAAAACTACTATTTAATACTTGATTGCATTGTGGTGAGTAGCCATCATGCAACAAAAGAAATATATTTTTTTTTATTGCTTAGATGGATGGACGAGCTCACAGCCCACCTGATGTTAAGTGGTTACTGGAGCCCATAGACATCTACAACGTAAATGCGCCACCCACCCTGAGATATAAGTTCTAAGGTCTCAGTATAGTTACGACGGCTACCCCACCCTTCGAACCGAAACGCATTACTGCTTCACGGCGGAAATAGGCGGGGTGGTGGTACCTACCCGTGCGGACTCACAAGACGTCCTACCACCAGAAAATAAGTAATGGATTCGCGCAACTGGTCGCATTAATACCACATACGCTACTCTTTAAAAATTAAGTTTAAAAATGTGAACACACGTGAGGCTACTTCAGAAAACATGTTTTAAATCCAAGTCGTAGGTGTACTTTGAATTATGTTTTCAATTCTACCGATTCCGTGGGCGATTATCCCTTTGCGTGGATCAAAATGAAAGTGGGAGTATTATGTTGTGCTAGATATTGTTCATTCCTATTTGTTGTATACATAAATTCTGGGCGGGATTTAAACGAACAAAATTTTTTTTTATAATTTAGCAATGACAAAAACTAGATACTGTGAAGAGAAGGAAGAAAATTCTTTGCACCCTGGCATTGCTGATGACCATGAGTGATGGTGACGGCTTAACCATTAAATGCACCCTGTGTTGTTTTTTTATATATAACTAGCTGTGCCCGTCCGCTTCGCTGGGCATTTAAAATTAACATTATTATTTCTCACCCCCACAAATATTCTCATCATTAACGCCCCCGCTACTGGCGTAGGGAGTCCATTCAGTAGTTATAACGGAACATCCTGTAGATTTATATATTAGTATAGATGGTAATTATATAAACATTACTGCATGACTGCTACCACTCCGGGACAAGAACACGGCAGAGCGTATCATTGCATCGTCATCCAGCTGTCCAGCACCGCCTGGGGGAGGTAGGATCGTATTTACAGGTAGTTCCAAAATACCCATGTAGGTTCCAGAGATTGACAGTCTAAATTTCCCCTTGTCTATACTTCTATACTAATATTACAAAGAGGAAAATTTTGTTTGTTTGTTTGTTTTGACGTCATGTCTACGTGATGACAGTTATTATTATTATTATTCATATAAATATAGCTGGTTTTTTTGTATCATTGTAAATAAAATAAAGTTGATAACTTTGTAAAGTAGTTTTTTTTATCAATAAAAAATCATAATAAAAATGTATACCCGAATAATTATTTTCTTTATACCTCGAATAGAACTTTAAATTAATATTTTTACAATAAGGAACTTCGTTCCTATCCGGTGTACCCACGACACCACACATCTTTTTCCTCGTAGAACTTAGACTTTATTTTCTATGCGCGGCCATTCCTTTTAACCACTTGTCAATTCTCGAAGCTGAAGGCTATCGCGAAGCACAATACTCTTGGCGATTATTTAGCACGCTTTTAAAAATGCGAAACTACTTATTTGCGTGCTACTTAATTAATTTCATACAGCAGATTTTTACAGGGTTATAA
Organism: Bombyx mori; assembly: GCF_030269925.1. NCBI lineage: Eukaryota > Metazoa > Arthropoda > Insecta > Lepidoptera > Bombycidae > Bombyx > Bombyx mori. Next base: position 17,496,875 of record NC_085111.1, read on the forward strand.
TTTTTCAAGTCTTCTTTTCGGGTGTATTTTAATATTGTCACAAATTATAAAATATATTGTTATGCAGCGGTCTTAAATAGGAATGTTTTGAGGTATATAATATTTTTGCAATAATGTTACTAGATGGCGTAACCGGCGACTACGAGAGAGTACAGCATCTTAATGAACACACAGTATAGTTTCCTATGAACTAAAGTGTCACTTAAGTTTTAGATTTAAATATAAAATTTCTATATATAAAAATGAATTGCTGTCCGTTAGTCTCACTAAAACTTGAGAACGGCTGGACCGAAATAATTCGTGGAAGTCCAGGGAAGGTTTAAAAGGTGAGAATATATAAAAAGCTCGAAATTATATAAAAACAAACAATTTTGTTTTTTCTTTAATGTGTCCCCTTGATGTGTCTTTTATTTATCGATTGAGGCACTACGAAGTCTCCCGGGTCAGCTAGTATTCAATAAAATAGGCAAAGTTAGCATTGTTTGTCAAAGCTAATAAAAACCGATAAGAGTTTACCACTAAACTACACATAACTTGAGCGATAAATCACAAATGAAAATTTAGGCTCCTTCAGACCCCTCTCGCATTCGTTCGTATGCACTACGAAGTCTGCCGGGTCAGCTAGTAAACAATAAAATAATGTAAATCTCATGTATTACTGGTGGTAGGACCTCTTATGAGTCCGCGCGGGTGGGTACCACCACCCTGCCTATTTCTGCCGTGAAGCAGTAATGCGTTTCGGTTTGAAGGGTGGGGCAGCCGTTGTAACTATACTGAGACCTTAGAACTGATATCTCAAGGTGGGTGGCGCATTTACGTTGTGGATGTCTATGGGCTCCAGTAACCACCTAACACCAGGTGGGCTGTGAGCTCGTCCACCCATCTAAGCAATAAAAAAAAATAAAAAAAATGTGTATGTGGAAATGCGATTCAAGCAACGAGATAAATAACGTAACTCATATAAATAATGTATAATAAGATTCCCTTTGTGCAGGACCACAAATTGAGCGAGATTACTTCGCGTTGTTTCCTGAAACGTACGGTTTTTCTCGGAAAATTTCATTTTTCCGTTCGTTTTCTTCGTTCGGTTCGTGTCCTTTATGCAGCATGACCCAGGTTCAGGAGATAAATTATTTTTATTCAATAATTTTGTCGTATCATTTTGAAACTGACAAAAATATTTATATTTTTTGTGGAGATAGGACCTCTTCTGAGTCCGCGCGGGTAGGTACCACCGCCTTGCCTATTTCTGCCGTGAAGCAGTAATGCGTTTCGGTCTGAAGGGTGGGGCAGCCGTTGTAACTCGACTGAGATCTTAGAACTTTTATCTCAAGGTGGGTGGCGCATTTACGTTGTAGATGTATATGGGCTCCAGTAACCATTTAACACCAGGTGGGCTGTAAGCGCGTCCACCCATCTAAGCAATAAATAAAAATAAAATAAAAATTCCTTATCAAAACCACTTGGATAAATCATCAACACATAATAAAGAACTCAGATAATTCCGGCCTGTAAGATTGATAACGTATTGACAAACTGTAGCCTCGCGGAGACCATTTACTGCACAGTCAAGTCGCAAGCCTCATGTCTCAAAGTGGATGTGGAGTGTCATGTTGTGCGGTCTATGGGTTCTGGTAGCTACTGTATAGTTTGTTGTAAGCCAACTAATACAAAATTTATCATGTTCAAATTAAAACAATTTTTGAATTGCCAAATGGCAACACTGTTAGTGGGAGCAATTTGGTAGTTGTAGGGATGTGACCTTATTAAAAAAGCGGTAGTTTGAAAAAATGGGAAGAAATGACGGTGTATTCTATAGTGAGCACATACCAAAAATGTTTACAAGTGGAGTTACAAATAAAGCAATACAGTGAACTATTGCAATCTATTCATTTACTTCCTGGCTGTTTACCAATTGATGTAAAATAAGCAGATTTTGTCTCTCTAAAGGTCTCACTGCTCTGGGCCGCGACCGAGGACCTCACCTGCCAGCTGACGCAGCAGCTTTGTGGCTACGGTTGTTTCAGCCGGTACCATGCACCCTGTAGCCCGGAGGGTCGACCCCCGGCCCAAAAAAAAAAAAGAGTTTAACCAATAAGTGTATTTTTGTCACTAGTCGCACATTGTAAATGAAAGGATACCAAACTATGCCACGGCTATTGTAATCTGACCTCTTGCACCAAGATTTTTCCTTTATAGGCAGACGAGAATACGTCCCACCTGATGGTAAGTGGTTACCGTCGCTCATGGACGTCAGTGATCTCAGAGGCACTGTCAAGTCGCTATCTACTATTGATTAGTCTTAATTGACGGCTCTCATGCAAGAAGATATCATGGGTTTCAGGTAAAGCACGTAATTATTGTAAATTCTCCCGAAAGTCAAGTAATGCGAAAAGTGTTCGCCCGTGCTCACAATTAACAGTTCGTGTTTCTTAGCAATATAAAACTTCTGTTGATAAGCGCTGTGGTTCCACTTTATACATTTGTCGTCTGCCAAATGAAGATGAAAATACCAAACGAACATAGTTAAAACTTATTTATCAAAAACGAAAATTGAATTTGAATTGAATTTAACTCCGTGTCCGTGGCCTGGAAAATTCTGAAATACTCGATATGTCGAGAGAAAAAAAGCGGCATTAACGATTACTACAATCGTAAAAGTTATATTAAATTCGGCTAAAAGTCTGCAAAATTTAAGACGACCCCCTAAATTCTCTACGAACGTGACTGTATTTAATTTTATAACAAACAAAAACTGGACATCTAAATGGCGATGAGTCGCACGAGTAAAATTATTAACGAATACATTAATTACCCAAAGATTTGAAACATTAATTTAATTTAAAAAAAAAAGGTTTTTATTCTAGAACATTATAGAATTGCTTACCTGGAACATAGACGGAGCTACTAGACAACAATATTTACATTCAAAGGATTTAAATCTGCTTTCAATCTATATCACTGCGTTAGGAAAACATTTTTTTCGACACACGATTATAGCTTTGATAAGCGTCTTCCTTTTCGATGTAACTAAAACAATTGTGACGTGACTAATTATTTTAGACCATTTTCAAATACATCCAAGTGTCCTCGCTCTCCTGTACACGCGATACATTGCTCGTGAAGCCTTCCCACAATACTAATTAAATACATTAATAATTTCGTACTACAGAATGCATTTCTGTATACGGGTCAGGAAGTTTAAAGCGATTTCGTGATATTACACGCAGAGCCGGTGGTAGAACGTGCTGAATGCGGGCGCCATTGTTTCATTTAATTCTGCGAAACAACAATATATTTTGAATAATTCTGAACGTATTGTTTGAAGCCCTCAGAAACAAAGCTACTATAATACCTACGATCGATTACACTCACACAGCGGTTTCGACGTGTCATAAAGATTGGACACCGCTCTATGTAGCCCGGAGTCTGGGTATATAATTGTGTGACGTCACAGCTCAACTCTGATCCTCACTCCCGAACTTCCATTAGACTGATTCATGGTCAACCGATGACATCCTATTTTCCCGAACACCCCGCCAAAAGTGAGCACGTAGCTTAGTTTTGAAGTATGTAAGGGTTTTTTAATACGCTTTTATTAGCTTCAGACGTATGTATGTAACGGAATCTTTGAACATGATTTTGACCCCCTTCAAAACGTCGGATTTACTCGAAATTTGGTATACTTATTAAGGACCGATGACAAAAAGTACAAAAAGCATGGGGTGCATGTTATCAGTAGTTATAAATATTGTATGAACAGATATGAGTAGAAGGGTAATTTTGATAATATCCTGAAAAGCACCCCACGCTTTTTTACAATAAAATATTTTTTTCTTATACTATTTTTAATTCAAATTTATTAAGATTTATTTTCTTTTTTTGGTTGGATTATATAGATAGATAGTTATTGACCTCCAACATGTATGGCTTACATCGCTGGTTCATTAAATTTATAAAAGGATATTAAAGGATAAGGTATTACCAATTTTACGGATCGTGAATAAGCATTTCTCATTTATTGTCATTATTAAATAATTAAACAGCTTTAAAAGAAAACATCAATCAAAACCTTGTATATAGACAAAATTACTAGCCTGCTTTGATTCTCATCTAAATTTAGTCCACTTTATTCCAACAAAACTTGATAGATGTAGACAAACTCGATAGCACTGGAGTACGTGAGTGCAAACAACGCCTACTAATAGTTCTCATAATTAAATCTAGCCACGTCATTAATTCGGCTTTGTTCGGTTATAACAAGACACTGCCGGATATAACCGGTTATTATACAGGCTTTGTTTTCTGCGGGCACCTACATTACGCAATTTACACTAACAAACGTTGTATAATCAAGGACGGAATACTTGATTGTCAATATTAATCTTGGTGCCTATTAGGTTTTTTATTGCACGAAGCCGGTAGCCGATTTGGAAGCCATCTTAGTGTTAAAAGGACAAATCGATGCCTCCAATGAACACTACTCTAACTCAAAATTTTGAAATTTTCGTTTTTCACGCATATCACTTCACTATGTTAAAAGTATTACAATTAATAATTATTGTGGGGTTCGAAGCAAGATTAAATCAGCTAGTTACACAAAAAAACCATAAATATATCTGCAATAATAAAGATTTTATCAACTTTTTTCGTTTAAACGCTCCTCCTGTAAATCTACGAATTTGGAGTTAGCGTAGTGTTCATTGTAGGCATCGAAATAGTTCGAAGTTGCTGTGGCCTAAAGGATAAGGTGTCCGGTGCATTCGTATCTAGCGATGCAAGGGTACTCGAATCCCAGGCGGGTACCAATTTTTCTAATGAAATACGTACTTAAAAAATGTTCACGATTGACTTCCACGGTGAAGGAAACATCGTGTATAAAAATTAAACCCGTAAAATTACAATTTGCGTAATTACTGGTGGGAGGACCTCTTGTGAGTCTGCAAGGGTGTGTACCACCACCCTGCCTATTTCTGCCGTAAAGCAGTAATGCGTTTCGGTTTGAAGGGTGGGGCAGCCGTTGTAACTATACTGAGACCTTAGAACTTATATCTCAAGGTGGGTGGCGCATTTACATCATAGATGTCTATGGGCTCCAGTAACTACTTAACACCAGGTGGGCTGAGAGCTCGTCTACCTAACTAAGCAATAAATAAATAAATTGTGATGTTAAATGGATATCACAAACGCCGCCACTCACCTTGAGATGTGAAAGTCAAGTCTCTATTGTACTGCATGAGAACTCTTTAACTTATCCTTTAAGATTCTTTCACCCGGAGATAGATTCCACTATCTCTGACGCACAAACACAATTGTGCTATTTAATTACACATTAACGTCATTCGTATCGCTATTGGATAAGTATTAGGTATTATCTGACAAAACTCAAGTACTAAAAATAAAATAAGGAATATCTGAGGAAAAACATATGTATACGCGTATTTATCTTTTAGTATATTTGAACAGTCAATGGACAGTATACTAAGGCAACGCAAGTATTAAGCCATATCCGGAGCGCTCAACTGCGTCGCAATAACGAAACTTAGTTCTAAATTCACAGTTGAGAGAGCTTATAGAAATACAATCTCACATTTTAGGTAGGCAGCGGCTTGGCTCTGTCCCTGGCATTGCTGAAGTCCATGGGCGACGGTAACCACTCAATATCAGTTGGGCCGTATGGTCGACTGCCTACAAGGGCAATAAAAAAAAATTAGTGAAAAATGCTTTAAGTGTCACGGTACTTAGCCAATAACATCAGCCTGCTGAGTTTCTCGCCGGATCTTCTCAGTCGCGCTTCCAATCCAGTGCATTGGACTGCCCTTGAACCGTTAGGCTTCCTTCGGAGGTGCTTGGGCAGCTGTTAGCAAATCCCGCCCCTCCTGACTGGACGCGTACGCGCCCTACCGTCCTGGTGAAGTTACTAGGCAGGAAGAAATGCCTCCACAACAACAAAAACACTATATTTACAGCTTTGTTATTCTAACAATTCAAATTTAAATCCGTAGATATAAGGTAAGGTAATATATGTATGATACGTAGTTTTTCGATGTTGAAATATTTTTCTAGATATAGGGTAAGGTATATGTATGATACGTAGTTTAGCGATGTTGAAATGTGTTTTAAATAATTAAAAAAATTTAAAAAAGCACTTTGATTAGATCATTTAGGGCCTATTTAAAGTTTACAAGGTTCTATTTTATTGCCCTTATAATTGGTGCCAATTTGTAAAATTTAATTATAAATGTCAGTTATATGGTTGTTTAAATTGATGCTATCTGCTTGTCTGTTCCATTAAAGTATTCAGATTCATATAGATGTTTTCTACTATATTTACTAGTGGTCCCGCAGTAGTCGAAATTACACTATAATTAATTGAAATTATAAGTTTGAACATTATTTTGGTTCTATTGTCAAAGACTATCATATTTCTATAGTGACAGATTTTGCCAAGAAAGATAAACAATATTAACTTATTCTCAATTTGGCTACAGAAATCTTTAAGCAATAACATAAGTTTGACAATAAACAAAGAGTATTTGTGTGTGTGTCAAATACATGGTAGTGTGTGTAATGTTTTCTTTATTGATTTAATGTATTTTTATGCATTATTTAAAAACATTCTGCACTCTTCTATATTCTCTATAAGTGTGGGAAATTTCATACTCCTCCGTCCGCGCAATTTTCGTAAAAAGGTGTACAAAGTTTTTGCTTCACGTATTAATATATAGATATGTATGGTAACGTAGGAAGCCTCTGAAATATAGCAATATATGTTGAGTTACCGCGATAACATCGTAACTACACAAATAAGAAATGAAGAAAACAAGTACTAAGCATCGAAGGCTCCTCGCAACAAATGACCCGGAACCCATTCTCGCGACACACTGACATATTGAAATACCAGTTCTTCGCGTCGAGCGAGCGCCAACTGGAAAACCCGACTGAATTGAAACCGAGCCGTTTCGATTACATTTCCTTTTAATGTTTATTTATTTAAATCACCAATGTGGTAGTTTATATATTTTACTAACAATCACGCCACGTTAACTGGTCCCGTGATAAGTTCGTAAAGAACTTGTGTTACAGGTACCAGATAACGGAAATAAATGTAAGATTTTTTATTATACACATACATATATTTAATATACATCCATAACCCTGGAAAAGATATTTATATTTACCATACAAATATCTTCCCTTGGCGGGATTCGAACCCGCGACCCCCTTGTGTAGTGACCATGTCACTTACCACTACACCAGACAGCCGTAGTTATTCACAAAGTCAGTAGTTATTCACAAAGTTTTTTTTAATTTCCTTATGATTGCATAGATTAGTGAATAAGCTTACGATTCACTTTGTGTGAAGTAGTACAGGAGCTCGTGGAAATCGCAACGTGAATGTTGTCACTCATCTTGTAGCCCGTGTAGGCTCACAGTACGCCCTTTTTTTGGGCAGGGGTCGAACATTCTACGAGGTTCTCGCACCTAGAGGTGCGCAAGACATAATAATATGTGGAACTTGACAGTTGACAGACAAGAGAGCAAACCACGAACCCAAAGTGTTTTAGGGCCCTACTCACTAAACGAATCCTTTTGCATTCTCTCACTGACGGCCGATCTGCATCCACGGTCAGAACCTGGGCTAAGTAGAAAGGTTGCCACGGCCAACACCGAAACCAGACCCGCAGTGCCATCCGTAAGACACTAGACCCACGAGTCATCAAGGCTATATTCAACGACTCTACGTCGGCTGTCTCCGTATGGCAGCCCGTCAGGACGTCCTAGGCGGTGTTGCTGATGTTTCGAAATACCCCACTGAACCAGAACCAGCCTGCCGGGACGAAATGCGATAAACCCCCCTCAGGTCACCCCGTGACCTTTGCCGAGACTAAGTTCGCCTTCAGGGGCCATATCGCTGCGGAGAGATATAAGCTCTCCCTTTTTCTTTCTCCAGGATAACAAGACGTTCTACCTTCCTCCTTCTCAGATCTGCTATGAAAAGTTCCCAGTTTTAATTGTGCTTACCCACTATTTTAATACAATTATCTTCGTGCCATTATAGCCTAAAGGTCTCTGACAAATTTATACCAAGCGATGGCACTATACCTGTATTCACATCCCATAGGCAAGTACCAATTTTTCTAAACAAATACATACTTCAACACGTGCTCACGTAAAATTTTCACGATGAAGATATCAATCACATCGTGTAGTCAAAATCAAAGATTTGGTAAATTTTATTGTAAGCTACCACTGCTGGATACCAGAATCTTATTCATTTTATTGTGAATTAGTTATTATACAATTCAATTGAAATATTCCTCATATTTCAAAGATATCTGTAGAATATGGTAACAGAAGTGTTTACTTAAAAGCTTTTGTAGTAAAAAATAAGTCACCCCGCATAATAGGCAGAGATTGGCTAAACGCCTTAGGTTTGTGGCCACCGAAAATAGGAAAAGAATTTGAAATTTATAATAATAATATTTTAAATGTTTCAGATGCACAAAATAGTATAGAAAAAAAATTCGCAGCAGTATTCAGCCCAGGCTGGGGAAATTTCAAAGGCGATGTCATAAATTTAGTTTTGAAAAAGGAGGTAGAACCCAAGTGTTTACCAGTGAGACGCGTACCATATGCTCTTAAGGACAAAGTAAATAATGAAATAAAAAGATTATTGGACAATGGTAGGATCACAGTAGTAAAACACAGTAAATGGGGCACCCCTGTAGTACCAATTTTAAAATCGGATGGTTCAGTAAGATTGTGTGGAGATTACAAGTTAACAGTAAACAAGTGTTTGGAAGTAGATCATTTCCCTTTACCGCATGTTGAAGACATTATAAACACCCTACAAGGGGGCGAATATTACTGCGAATTGGACTTAAAAGAAGCATATTTGCAAGCGCCTTTAAGTTTAGAAAGCCAGGATTGCACAACCATTGTAACCGAGATAGGAACATACAAATATAATTATTTACCATATGGGGTCAGTTCAGGACCTGGTGCATTTCAGCGTCTAATGACTAAAAAGTTGGAAGGTATACCAAACATAATTGTTTTCATCGATAATATCTATATTAAGGGAGATAGTTTGCAAGATACTTATGAAACATTGTGTAAAGTTTTGGGCAGACTACAAGAAAGTGAATTTAAGTTAAAAAAAGAAAAATGTAAATTATTTACAAAATGTTTAGAAGTATTTGGTTTTAGAGTAGACAAAAATAAAATTAGTATTATTAAAACTAATATAGAACCTATTCTAAACACACCAAGGCCTACTAACCTATCATTATTAAAATCTTTTCTAGGAAAAGTTAATTATTATTCAAAATTTCTCAAAAATCTAGCAACTTTGATAACACCATTGTATGAATGTACTAAGAAAAATAAATTCCTTTGGACTGATAAGTGTGAAAAAGCATTCCTAATAGTCAAGCAGAAATTAGCTAATGTTTCTAGTCTTCAGCATTATAATATTAATTGGCCTTTGATATTAACTTGTGATGCCTCAGAAACAGGATTGGGGGCAGTCCTATCAAATAGGAATGAACAAGGTATAGTTCAGCCTATAGCTTTTGCTAGTAAAAAATTAAATGATACAGAAAAAAAATATGCTACTATAGATAAGGAGGTAATGGCTATAATATTTGGTATAACTAAATTCTATAACTATATATATGGCAGACACTTTGAGTTGGAAACAGACAATGCTGCATTAGTACGAATATTTGGCCCAACAAAAAGTATACCTAAAATGGCAGCAAAAAGGTTACAACATTATGCTATCTTTTTGTCCGCTTTTAATTACAGGGTGCGTCATATTAAAACATGTATGAATCCGGCAGATTATTTATCAAGAACTGTAAAAAAATTTGAAAATAATTGTATAAATGACCATTCCTTAATTGTAAGTGCTAATTCAAGTAGTATTTATCATGTAAACAATGCTGAAATAGAAACGTTAGATTGGAAGAAAATTCAAAGTGAAACAAAAAAAGATGTAATATTGACTAAAGTAGTTCGCTATATGATGGATGGTTGGCCGCATAAAAAACAAATAACTAAAGAAATGAGGCCATTTTATATTAGAAAAAATGAACTAAGTATTGACAGAGAATGTTTGTTTTGGGGGTTTCGTATTATTGTACCAGTATCTTGTAAAGATCAGATACTATCTGAAATACACAAAAGTCATTTTGGTATTGTGCGTATGAAAGAAATTGCTAGGTCATACTTCTGGTGGCCTAAATTAGATAGGGACATAGAATTAGTAACACAGACTTGTATGATTTGCTTACAAAATAGTAAGACCCCACCAAAAACTCAAAAACCATGGCCGATACCGCCTGGTCCATGGCATAGACTTCATGCAGATTTCTTAGGACCGTTTTACAATAAAATGTATTTAGTAGTAGTAGACAGTTATTCTAAATGGCCGGAAGTATTTGAAATGAGTAATATCACTTCAAACAAAACAATAGAAGCTTTTAAGAATATATTCTCAAGATTTGGGTTACCAAACCACTTAGTAACAGACAATGGTAGAAGTTTCACTAGCTCTGAATTTAGGGATTTTTGTAAATGCAATCAAATAAAACACACATTCTCAGCTCCTTACCACCCAGCCACAAATGGGGCAGCTGAGAGGTTTGTAGGAACTTTCAAAACAGCTGTTACAAAAATTAAAGAAAACGGTCACACCTTATCAACAGCAATTAATATATTTTTAAATGACTATAGAAGTACACCACAGAAAAGTACAGGGGTAGCACCATCAAAACTTATGTTGGGGAGGGAAATAAGGAATAGATTTAGTTTGTTACGTCCACCACCTATAGAGGAAAACATGAAGAATGTAGTCAGCAAAAGGAAGATAGGAAATAGAAAAACTAATTTGGTAGTGGGGGAAAAGGTTATGGTTAGAGACTATAGGAAGGAAGCTAAGCCATGGGTCCAAGGTGTAGTACTAGCTGAGTCAGTGCCAGGTCTTACATATATGATAGATGTGGAAGGTCAAACATGGAAACGGCACGTCGACCAAATAGTTTCATGTTCACAGTATGATGATTAAAAGCAATATGCATTTGTGTAGTTAAGAGGTATTGTAATCTATGGCTGACGGCATTTATGTTTATTATAAGTTGGGGAGAGTGTGAGATATCAAACCAATTCCTAAACGCATTCGATACCTGTAATTCTAAAATGTAGCTATCTCGCTCTTAACTCAACTTCCGTTTTGTCTTTTCCTAACAGTGTTCGGTTAAGTGTGCGCTCCTATATTAAAATATAATACTTATTAGTTAATTAAGTGTTTTAATCCATATATGAAACATTTTATTGTGAATTAGTTATTATACAATTCAATTGAAATATTCCTCATATTTCAAAGATAACGGCCATGTTCATGGGCTCCAGTTACCGCTTAATACAGATGGCCACAGGTGGCCCGAACAAATAAGTTAAAAGCTAAGTTACAGTATAATCTTATTAACTTTTTAAATATATAACTTTCAAGTTTTTAAGCCACATGATTGGCGAGGAGCGCCGTAAATAGTATAGATGGTGTTTTGATCAACCAATCTCAAAGGCAAGACGGGAATATCGCACTAGGCTGAAATAAATCGAAAGTAACATTCGTGTACTAAACTAAATCTAAACATTCTTTGTTTTGGTAAATTTCGAAAACCGCGCCGCAGTGTACTGTAAAATACTACTCGTAATATGGCGGGTAAGATGTTGATACACTACCTCTCAACACGGTACGCTATTATGTACTACTTATTCGTTTTAATATTAAAGATTTTATTACAGATATTCCTAGTTTTTTTTTTTTTTTTCTTCATTTTTGTGGCTCCTAAATATAGGAAAAACCGGTTTTCCACCATATATTTTCTCAATATGTCTATAGCACGCGGCTTTCTCGTTATATTGTCATATTTATGTAGCTTTTCTAGAGCAGTCAACTGCGAACGAATAGAATTGAAACTACGACCAAGGATCGCGAGCGGTTAAGTTTCTGAGCCATTAAACTTAAGCACGTAAATGAAGCTTAAAGTTTCTTTTGTTAGTGAACTTTTTGTAAGGTTACGAGAGCTGTAAGTTGACGTGACACGTTTCAATAGTGGACGCTGATGCACGAATGATCAAAAAAGTTTTCACGTAAATGTATGATTGGAATCACAGCAGAGCATATGGACAGCTTCCACCTAGAAACATAAAGCTTAAATACAGATAGCGTTATCGTTTTTTTTTTATTGCCCTTGTAGGCAGACGGCCATATTATGGTCCACCGGTGGTGAGTGATTACCGTCGCCTATGGATTTCAGCAATGCCAGGGGCAGAGCTAAATCGCTGCCTATCTATTTATCAAACTCTTCAAAACAAAAATTTTCTTCACTTCTTTAGCGGTCAGGAAGAAATAGCCCCTAGGGCGGTCTAAGTGGAAGTCGTACCGTCATGTCCGACGTAGAGTCGTCAACTATTGCCTCAACACCTCAGTCGACCAAGCGTCCTTGGGAAGAGCTGGGCGCTTGATTTTAGTGGTTATGTCTTAGACGGTGATCGGATATCGGGCACGGGAGTCGTTTAGTAAGTGGGCCTTTAAAATCTTCGGCTACCGAGTCTCACATATCCCGCGCGTCCCTTAGACGCTGAAGCTTCGGAGAAAGTTAGGCCCCGACCAAAAATAAAAAAGGGAACGCTGAACTTCCCCTTACGCTTTGGGGGCCTTAGGCGGACCATGCCATAGTTGAACTCACCAAAATCAAAAATATCACACACACTGAATGAACAATACACAATGAACCACTAGTCACCGGCACCTCATCCACCAAGCCTTTCTGTCGACGGGCTAAGTATTTTATCTTTGAACCACGAGTATTTTATTTATTAACTCTTTCTATGATGTTGAAAGTATTAACTGATGACCTTAAGAGACATCGTTGCTATTCCTAATCACAATACTTACATAATTTCAAGCTCAAATGGAAGATGAGCTTACGAATATGACGGAAAACTGCAAATTTATCCAGGACATTGACAATTCCATGCAGCGCAAAACTCCCTGTTTTAACCTCCTAACCTTTGGATGAAATGTTTCCCTAACTTTCTGACCATCAATCGTATTTTCGCATGAGTTCTAGATATGGAGAAGCATTCTAAACAAACAATAATTATGAAAAGAAAGTTTGTACGCGCGTTTTTTATCGGATCATATTGAAATTTTACTTTAAATTCTAATAATTACTTTTAGTCATTATTAAGTAATTCTAATAAATACTTTTTTATTTATTTATTATTAATTAATATTATTAATTATTTATTTATATTTATTTAAAATCTTATTAATTACATAATATTTTTTAAAAATATATTAAAAATACATTTTTTTTAAAACATTATATAAAAATAGATTGCCGCTGATGGCGGTGTCTACGACACAAGCCACCAGTGGTTAGGCCTCCAGAGTGTGAAATCTCCTCACAATGCGTGCAGTATCGAGGATATTAATATTATATAATATTAATTATTAATTAATTATTATCAATTATTAGAATTACTAAAAGTAATTATTAGAATTTCTTTACTTTTAGTAATTATTAGAGCTTCAAGGAAGATTCTATCATGAAGCCGCTAACGAATGCATATACGATTTTTCTAAAGTCACAGCGTAACGAATTTCACTAGTAATCCAATTAAAAATCTGTGGAATATTAAAGTCACAATTCACTGCATAGCACGCTCGTCACGAATAAAAATCTTAAGCCAAGAATAATAAAATTTCCCGGGGGATTCTCCCTCAGCGTTAGCTAAATCTTGTTTATTTATTCAACAAGTGTTAGCTGTCAAGGTTGGATCTCAGAATTCTCGGTACGGTGGAAAACAAACTGACAGTTTACCTAAGTTCAACTCTTACCTCAAAATTTGCGGAAACACAATTTTTTTTTGCCTTCCATTTTTGTTTGCATTGGAGAAATAAGTCACCGCTTCCCTAATGTTGGTAATTGCCGACGTCCTCTTATATAATTACGTATCGCTACTTGTGGCATCTGTGGACTCTCATAAATGGGGCTTTCACAGAGCTTTTGGAAGCTTAATGTCAACAGAAAGTCTTTGATTCTCTTTTTGTATTTTGTATGGGGTATTCAATGGGAGGTACAATGAGATATTATTTAAGACTAGTGGTCGCACAGTAGTCGAAACTCGACCATAATTCATTTAAATTATAAGTATGAACATTAATAATAATAAGGTTCTATTATCATAATTCTATAATCATTGTTCTTTAATCACAGATTTGCCAAGACTACACTATAGACAATTAATATTAAAGACACACAATGTTAATCTATTCTCAATTAGACTACAGTCTAACAATAAACAAAAGGGCATAATGCGTGTGTGTGTGTCAAATACATAGTAGTGTGTGTAATCTTTTTTTATCATTAATTTAATGCATTTTTTATGCTTAATTTAAAAAATATATCAGTATTCTGCACTCCTTCTCTTTATTCTCTACTAGCGACCCGCCCTCGCTTCGCTTCGGAAACATTAAAACGCACATGAAACCAAAAAAAAAAAATAAAAAAAAAAAAATAAAAGTAGCCTATGTTCATCAGGGACAATGTCGGCTTCTAATGGAAAAAGAATTTTTCAAATCGGTCCAGTAGTTTCGGAGCCTATTCGAAACAAACAAACAAACAAATCTTTCCTCTTTATAATATTAGTATAGATATAGATAAATGTGGGAAATTTCATACTCCTCCGTTCGCACAATTTTCGTAAAAAGGATGCAAAGTTTTTGCTTCCCGTAAAGATAACACCGGCATCTCCTTTGCACTATTTCAGGGCTTAAGCCTGCTCTCAGAATCCGCTGCACGTACAACGTTTTTGAGTAGATCATGTCCGGTTACCATGTTGATATTGCTGTTACCTGAAAACTTCAAGCTTCAGATCTCATCACCAGCACTGCGAAAGCCACCGCGGTAGTATGTGCTCGCGATGCCAACAGCCGCCACCAATGAAGGAACATCGCTCGAGGTGAGGCTGCCTTGGAAGCGAGTGGCAACGACGTGTCGTAACCCTGGCCATTGACCCCCACGACTGCTCTGCCAAGAGAGACTAAGACCTGAATACTTTGTACTGCAGTTATATAGTGAAATCTTTTTCTCCCCTCATATACGTATATTTTTTATTAGTGGTAGGACCTCTTGTGTGTGAAGCAGTAATGCGTTCGGTTCGAAGGGTGGGGCAGCCGTTGTAACTATACTGAGACCTTAGAACTTATATCTCAAGGTGGGTGGCGCGTTTACGTTGTAGATGTCTATTGGCTCCAGTAACCACTTAACACCAGGTGGGCTGTGAGCTCGTCCACCAATCTACGCATCTAATAAAATAAAATAAATTAGAAAGATTTTTCTTTTTTTGCCCTTGTAGGCAGACGATCATACGGCCCACCTGATGGTGAGTGGCTACCGTCGCACATGGACATCAGCAATGCCAGGGGCAGAGCCAAGCCGCTGCCTACCGCTTAATACTCTTCATCTCATCTCATCATTTGACTCATCATCATCACATTCAGTCTATAGAAGACCACTACTGGACATAGGCCTCTCCAAATTGTACGCCACGAAGCACCATCCTCGGCTTCTCTCATCCAGCTCATGCGAACCACCCTGCATAAACCGTCACTTCGCCGAGCCGAGGGGGTTCTGCACTACATTTCCCAATTATTTGATTATAAAAGGTATTTTAAGTGAATCGACACGTATCAGTAAATTGAATAACACACCGTGGATTCTATTGCATCATGGTGCTGGTGACGTGACGGAACCCGCGTCACGTCCGTACACCGTCACGCGTAGAAGTTCCCCATTGAATAGAATTATAAGGGGCGATCAAATGAAGTACATAATTTTCCTATTACTCTGTACTGTGTCTTGTTTTCTGTGTGTACATAAATAAATAAATAAATAAAATAAAATAAAAGTACTTAGTTTTATTAGAATTAATTGATATATGTTGTCATAAAAGCCTATATATTATAATATTATCAATTTAAAAGTTAAAAATACTTTTTTTTTGTTGGTTACATAGGTGGACGAGCTCACAGCCCACCTGATGTTAAGTGGTTAGTGGAGCCCATAGACATCTACGACGCAAATGCGCCACCCACCTTGAGATATCAGTTCTAAGGTCTCAAGTATAGTTACAACGGCTGCCCCGCTCTTCAAACCGAAACGCATTACTGCTTCACGGCAGAAATAGGCAGGGTGGTGGTAACTGCCCGCGCGGACTCACAAATACATGACTTCGACTTCTCGAACCAAACATTTAATTTTCAAATCTAAGCTTCGGTTGCGATGTTTCGTAGAAGTCGAGAACTTTCGATAGCTCATGATTGTTATTCAAAACAAATAAAACTGAGAACTAACGTTTTTTCCATTTTGTAATCTGCTATCACAAGAAGGTCATTTCGTCGCATCGCAGAGTCGACATGTGTGAGGATAAAGACTTGTAAGAAAAATAATGTACACGTGATCACAGAATATATGGATTTATTCATTATCTAATAACATGTTTTATAGTAGGTTTCCTTAAAAACTACAATTCATTCTAAATAATTTATTTCAACTTGGATGCTATGCATAGCCTTAATAAAAAAAACGGTGCGTGTACTCAAGTACGCGCGTAAGAAGCTATACTTTATTTTTATTAAATTTATTTCTTTTTTTTTCATTTAAATATTAGCCAATTTGAAAAAAAATCGATTAAACAACATCCTCAAACACGCATATTGGACATCCCTTTGCTTGACATCGTATAAATTAGGTAATTCTCGGTACGGTTCGGAAAGTTCACCTGCGGCTATATTCAGACTCGGTCGTATTGTAATGAGCGATTTAGTAGGCAACTTCATTCTGTTAATTTTGTGTCACGGTGCGCGCGCGTCGTAAAATTTCACTCTCATCAATTTTTCATAACGCGCCCAAAGAAGTATAACTTCAAAAAAAACACAGCTCTAAAGAACCCGCAAAACAAACTCGACAACCTAATATTTCCGCAACTTACTTACTTATTTTTAAGCTGAAAATTGTATCTAATTTTTCAACAAACACGAGAAATGTGTAGTGTAATACCGAAGTGAGATTATAATATCGAGGGCACAATGTTAGGTACTAAAACCACCAATCGCCTCCGGTGTCACGTTCTAGGCAGACCGAATTCTTTTCACGGATGAGTCGTTACGGCGCGGGTCCTTGATTACAAATCCGTTACAGCCCCTCGATCTATTCCGTATTCAGACATGAAATTTTAGCTTACATTCTGGTGGCGCTCGATATAACGTGCATACCAGGGGCTCCCAAACTTATTCTGTCTACTGCCCACTTTAAGAATAAATTATTTTTTAGCGCCCCCATTTTTTCACCTATTAAAAAACCACTTTTTTTTATTATCTTTGTAGGCAGACGAGCATACGGCCCACCTGATGGTAAGTGGTCACCGTCGCTCATAGGCGTCAGCAATGCCAGGAGCAGAGCCAAGCCTATTTTTTTTCTGTGTCTCTTTCCGCCCCCCTTTAGGCCTGCAGCGCCCACAGGGGGGCGTTATCGCCCACTTTGGGAAAGGCTGGTGTATACAAATGTGTAATGTGTATATGTAACGCGTCTAGCAATAATACGAAGTATTTCAACATCTAAATCTGTGCGTCGGTTTTTTTGTCATAAATGTCATAGGTGCACGAGATATCATTTCTGTGCGTGTTTGAAATCACGAGATTTATAATTCCGAGAAATTGTCGAAAGGCCGAGAATACGACACCAATGTAATCATCTGCCGAAATCTAAAATTGTTTGTACGATCCAAAAGGCGAACTCATTTGCCTAACGTTCGTTTTTCACGAGATATGAATTTATTTATTTGTCTATTTCCACAAGCACAATGCGTACTCACTCTTTTTGAAACGGTAAATAATTTTTTGATATAGCAATTTAAATAGTCTGCTTTTATTTAACTTTATCGTACAAGCTGAGTAGCTGAAATGCGTTGCAATCTTCATTTGACTACGGGTTGAAATTGGGATGTCTATGGTTTTTATATTTACGCAGCTGGTTCTGAGGAAATTCTTCCGCAACTAAGGTATAACATCGTCCTCGCGTCGATAATCCTCATGCTGAGGGTCGTGGCCTCATGAGGCTTTCTTGGGAAAATACACATGGTGGGGTTCCGCGTCCTTCCACGGAAGTGCTTTTGGAAGAAATTTTGTTCTTCGGGGCTGCTGAAGTCTTTTTTGGGTATACAAAGAGATATATATATAATTAAATAGAATAGATATAGAATGGAATTATTCTTCTGTACATGTGTATGTGACTGAGCTCTTCTCCGCGGCTTCTAAACAGCTGAACTGATTTTGAGGAGTTTTTCGTATGTATTCAAGTTGATTCCAGAATGGTTTAGATTCACAATTCGGTCCACCACATAATGTATTATTTAATGATAAAAAAAAACATAGGAATAGTTTGAAGTTCTCGATTTTAAGACTTGTGTATGTTGGATCCGCTGGTCTAAATGTAAGAAAGCAAAGAGAAAACAGTTAAGTACCGTTGTATCTTCATCTACGGCTTTTGAAAGTCGTAATTTGAGCTACTTTTACGATTTCATATCACGTTTTTTTATTTTATTTTTATTACCTATATTATTATTTCCTACATTTCGAATACTTTTACTGTTTTCATAGACATTTGAATAAAGTGCTAACTAATGATATCACAAGCTTACTACAATAATGTTCTTTTTTTATGTGTTTATGTGCTTTTTTTTTATGTGATTGTCGAAGCCCATAGACAGCTACAACGTTAATACCGCCTCTCACCTCGAGACATGTGCTCTAAAATCTCATTTTTCAGTAGGTACGCAGGCAGCGGCTTGGCTCTGCCCCTGGCATTGCTGAGGTCCATGGGCGACGGTAACCACTCACCATCAGGTGGTGGGCCGTATACTCGTAACAAGGGAAATAAAAAAAAACGCCTGCCCCTCCATTCAAGCAGAAACGCATTACTGCTTCACGGCAGAAATACATAAGGGGTGGTATCTACCCGTGCGGACTCTGAAGACGTCCTACCAGCAGTACAATTGTTTTATTAGTTTTAATTAAAAAATAAAATAAAAATTGTTAATAATCAGACAAACGAGATGGAAAATGAATCTAATACGAAGTAAATATAATGAATTTAAGTCTTAAAGTATCAGTAAACAGAGTCGAATTTCGAAAACTGACAGAACCCTTGTATTTATTTATACGCTATTTTATTTTCAAGCAACTTAAAACCGTTTTTACAAACAATTAATCAGACCTAACCACCGTTACAAGCAACTGCAATCATACCTCAAAAACGAACCTTTCCGATCTTGAAAAGACGGTCCAGAAAATTCGATTTAATCCCCAGTACAGGAAAAATTGGAACATGTTTTCCTGTTTGAGCTCGGAACAAAAGTTATTTCATAGATGTTTGCCCTCCAAAAGCCTTCCAGACTATGTCATTACCTTTGAAGTAACGCTCGTAAAATTCAAGGGCGAACTGTATACACCTTTTTTTTTTTTTTTTTTTTTTTTGGTATCGATGGGGAATCCTAGTCTTTACGGATACCCTGCCGACGGGGGTCGGACCGGGTTATGTCGGACTCCGCGCCTCCGGTGGAAGAAAGAGGAAGAAGTCGCGAACCGAGGTCCGCGCCCTCAACCAATTGGTCCACGGAGACTACGCCTTTAGAAAGGCGCGCTGGGCTAAGTTCAGCTCTCGCCAAACCCGCCCAGCTTAACGACTACCGACTAAACCCCAACGAGCTCCTCCACTCCGGCTGGGCGGGGACCCAGGTACCGCCATGTGCGCGCCATAGGCCCGCCTTCGCCGGCTCCCACCCCAATGTTACGTTGGGCGGGATCTGCCACCGGGGACTTCTTCCCCCTCTCATCTCCACGACTCGTGAGGGGCGCACCGGAGCCACAGCGCACCACCACCCCACAGGACCTTAGTGCCGAGCACCGGGCGCCCCCGCACCCAGCAATCGACGGCCCCTGCAGGAGCCGGGTGGGGGCTTTCTGCCCGCACCACCCGCTCCGCCTTCACTGCCTACGAACCGAGGTCCACGACCTCCTCCTCACGACTTCCTCCTCGGTTCATCGGCATGCCCGGTTCTTCATAAAGCCCCGGTCTTCCTTGTGCCCGACGGAGGCTGGACGTCCATCGGAGTCGTCGTCTCGCCGAGTTGACTTCGGTCTGCAGCAACGGGTGCGGCCGCGGGTGCAGCGACGTCCTCTCTCCTCGGTTTTCTCGGGGGCCTTGCACAGGCCTTGCCCCCCGAAGTGTGGTCCGCTGGTTTCCCGGCGGAGGCGCAGACGGCGCATCGCGGTGCCAGTGTGCATCCGGATGCCACGTGGCCGGTCTGTCCGCACCGGTAGCAGTCGTGACTGCGGTCGACCGACGACGGGCACCGCGCACCCACATGGCCCAACGCGTGGCAGCGGAAGCATTGTAGCCTCCGGGCCTCCAGCAGGTGGACGCGAACAACGCTCCACCCGATGCGCAGCTTCGTCACTGTAACAATTTTCTTCGCCGCTGCTATCGGGCAACGAACGAGAACCTGGCCCATTCCTCCGGATCCGGGCTTGATAGAGCCAGCCTTGACTGCATCGACGGAGCATTCGCCGATGCGCGCAAGCTCGGTGCATATCTCCTCCTCCGTCAGCGAATCGTCAAGTCCGCTTATGCGGATTGCAGCGGTCACTATCGGTCTTGTCACCGTTACTCTCTTGGAAGAGAGAACCTCCTTGAGCTTCTCGGCCAGCAAGTCGGCCTTCGCGATCTGGTCCTCGCCGCTCACTATGAGTATTTTGGCTCCGGTTATTGCTGACCGGACCTTCTCGATGGGGATCCCTAAGGCTCCGGCGTCGATGCTGGCCCTCGCCTCGGCGAGCACCTCCCGGTAGGAGAGCCCCTTTTCGATAGCCTCCGGGTGCAGCCTCAGAATAACGGCCTGCGAGCGCGGAGCTCGAAGTCTCTTCTTTCTACCTTTCTTCTTAGGCTTGAGCGGGGCAGGGTTTCTGTCTCGTTGGCCTTCCGCGTTGGTCGTCGGTGCTGGCTCCTTTTCCCTTCTCGGCCGTGCTCCTCTACGCGCAACGGTCGCCCAACTGACCGTAAGGGCAGCGGGGGCCGGAGGGAATGCGCGCGGCTCGGGTGGAGCTGCCGGCTCGGGTGGAGCTGACGGCGTCGTCTTCTTGTTATTGCCCTTCTGTTTCTTGGGCTTCACTTTCTTGTTGGTCTCAAGCTGGGGCAGAGCCGCATAAGGCGGCGTTGCCTCCGACACAAGACCTGCAGTGTCTGGATCGATTTCGCTCTCTCTGCACCTCCTTCTTGCGTCAGCGGCCAAAGGTGGTCGCAAGCGAGGCTCTGGGAGTAGACGGGCCTCCAAACCCGCGAGTCGGGCGTCCAGCATGGACCCGACTGCTCGCATGATTATCTGCAGGCGTCGCTCGTCGTCTTCGTTTGGCAGTGTTGGGGCGGGAGTGGGCTGCGCTGTCGTCTGAGCGAGGCGCACCATTTCCGCTCTTACGTCCTCTACTTCCTTCCTGAGCTGCAGGATCTCCGCCTCCTGTCTCTCGCTGAGTGCCTGCAGCCTCAGGGTTTCCTCGTTGGCCGATCTGGAAGCTAGATCTTCCGTGGCCTCCTTTATTGTTGTGGCCATCTCCTTAAGGGCTTTGATGTACGTCCCCTTCGGGTTGCGCGCTTTCGCCGCGATGGTAAGGGCCATCTGGGCGGTCTCCTGGAGCCTAGTCGCGGGATCTGCTGTTATGTTCCCGGATATTAAATGTACTGCGCGCCTCTTCTCACGCAGGTTGTGCACGCTTTCCACTACCTCCTGTTCAGCGCGAAGCTCCAGCTCTTCACGTTGAGCTTTTAAGTATGCCTGCTTCGCCGCCGCCAATCCCACGTATTGGCCGGTCGTTGGAGGACGACCTCGGCCTCTCTTCGATGGTCTGGTCCTGGACACCAACGATCCTGACCTAGACGCCTCCGATTCGGTACTGCTGTCGGAGCTTGCGTTCTTCGAGCCCTTTGCCCTTTTGCGCGTCGTTCTCTTTGGTGATGAACAGCAGGAGCTGACCACCATGCTGTCCTCCGAGCAAACGCTGCTTTCTCTCCTGCGGTCTTCGTTTTGCACCGTTTCTCTTTTGTCCCTTGTGGACCTCTTCCTTTTCTCCCCGTCCTTCTCGGACTCTTTCCCGGAACAGCTTGTGCCCCCCCCAGAATACGAGGGGCAGCGTGCGGCCGATTTCTCGACCGCACGGAGGGATTCTCCTCCCGCAGAGCAAGAGGTACCCTCCTGGGGTAATAACTTTTTCAGGCTGGACATGCTCATGCTTTTTTATTTTTATTTACCTAGGGTGCGGTCCCCTAGGACGCCCTCGAGACTGGTCTCCCACCAGCCATTCGTCCCGTTGCCGGGCGTCAAAACTTGGGATTGGGTGAGAATAAAGAAAGAAAGAAGTGGAAAATATAACAAAATCTAACATAAAAATGTAACCAACAGTACAAGAGTGAAGATAGTAAACAAACAAAACACAAAGAACAAAATAATAACGAAGATAAGGACAGACAAACTCAACATAAATTAAATCAAAAATATAAAGAAAACAAAAAGACAGTAAAAACAAACTCAAAATAATAAGGAAGAAGTCGGGGGCCCGGGCATCCCCGGAAGAAACACCCTTCAACTAGGTGAAGGGCGCAGAGAGCCCAGAACCCCCCCTGCTGGTTTTGGTCCACGTCGCTCAATCTCTCCCGCCATAACACAACGAGAGAGAAGGAGCGATACCCCTGGGAGTATGACTGCTCCCAGAGGCCCGTTATCCGCCACCTACGGACGCGCCCGGTGGAAGTCCAGCAAAACTCCCCCACAGACGAAACCCACGGCACGCAGAGTGCGCATCGGGGGCCCGCCCAGGTCCCGGGAACTGTATACACCTAGGAGTTTATATTAATGATTCGATACTAAAAACCTATATTTTATTATGTTCCGTTATCATGTTTTCGATTCGGATAGAGAATTATTCAGTCCTAGTTAAACTGAAAACAGTATTCTAGTTTTTCTTTCTATGCCACGTCCATTAGTCTTTCTAAATATAACCCTGAGAAACAGACTTATGTGAGTTCCTACGGGTTGAAGCTATAGTCCAGTCGCGAAACAACACTGGTGGTAGGACTTTTTGTGAGGACGCACGGGTAGGTACCACCACCCCCCCTATTTCTGCTGTGAAGCAGTAATGCGTTTCGGTTTGAAGGGTGGGGCAGCCGCTGTAACTATACTTGAGACCTTAGAACTTATATCTCGAGGTGGGTGGCGCATTTACGTTGTAGATGTCTATGGGCTCCAGTAACCACTTAACACTGGTGGGCTGTGAGCTCGTCCACCCATCTAAGCAATAAAAAAAAGCAATCCAATTCCGTGTGAAAGGTAGACCAGGGGTTAATTATAACATAGCTGAGATTTTAATTTCCCTTGAGGCTGGCCGCGACATTATTGTATCTATGGGAACAGTCAGTCAGCGTCAACAATCAGTCGTAGGCTAAAGATAACAAACAAAACATAATTAGAAAAAAAAAATCGTTGAACGGAAAACTTCTCAGTAACCGTTGATAAGCACACATTGATAACAATAACGTTGGGAGCCTTGACATTAGAACCTTGTTTATCTGGCGTCAAGATTCATGTTTAATTAGTTCGAACGGAACATTCGGAGCGATCGCACAATGTTCAAACTTTTACTATTTCTGACTCTTTTAACTATCGTAGCGTGTTGCCACCACGGGCGTTCCCATAAATGTCGTCACGAGAGGCCCAGCAAGTGCCGTCATGGTGGTAAACTCGGCTGCAAATGGGGCAGGTGGTCAGAACGCCCCGGATTCAAGAAATACGGAAAGGATATAAACGAACAACTAATCGAAGACCTGAGCAGGGACCTGAAGCGAATCGACGATCGTCTTCGGAGGCTGTGCAACGATTATGAAAACGCGGGCACTCGTGAACTGTTCGGGACCTACAGTTACGCGCTGTTCATACCACTCCCAGGAGTTACCGCTGATGATATCATCGTCAAAAGCAAATACAGATATGTGTACATAACCGCGCGCCGACCACCGCCAGCGAAGCCCTACACGGAGATCAAGAGGCTGCCTAAACTGGTCGACGCGAGTCAAGGCTACTGGGAATACGAGGACAACGAACTAACAGTCCGTTTTAAATATGTAAACTCTGATACGAATGACGGCGATCTCTACAAATGCGGTTTTGATTACAAAGACTCTTGGATCACGGTGCCAGAGAGCGATGATAAGTATGAACCGGACATTGATGTAAGGTTTGCACTACAGAATGCTGAAGTGAACAACAAAATCAATGATTATTTCAAAAATACCACTACACCACAACCTGACCTCGACACAAACCATCTGGACACTAAGGATCAAGTGAAAACAGAAGACTCATAAAATACCTATATAACATAAGTCATTGTGTTTATATGATCCAGCTTTAGGCACTGTGTATTGTTCATGTTTTCATGTCATTCAAAAAACGTTTCGATTTTTCCTATGCAAATAAATAAAATAGAAATGTTGGTTTGTAATATTAAAATAACAACTTTCGACTAAGCAAATATGAAGTATATACAATATATATAATAAATGCAACTTTTCTTTGTTTTATTTTGTCGGTTTGATTGTTCCGGATAAACTCCAAAACGTCTGGACCAATTTTGACGGGATTTTCACTGACTGCTAATATACTACAAGGAGTAATTCAGTTGCCTTGCACGTGTCGTACGAAAGAGAAACCGGGTCACGGATGACCACACTCTTCGATTCACGCCGGTTCACCCATCCAGCGGGGTATCATAAGAGTACAAGTTGTAGGCGCCGTCTTGGTGGGCTTCGGATAGCCCGCCGATTTTGGGCACCCGCATCCAGTGGGGGCAGGGTGGTGGGGAGACAGAAACGCGTCACCTTGCCTCAAGTCTGCATCGAATAATTTCTGCCAGTCCTGATAGGTTCAAATCCGACGTGTCCCATCTACATTACTGACCCCAACACGTAGGTGAAAATCCGGCGATTTCCTCTCAACCCGAAAAAGTTTTTATGTCAAGAATACCCCGCCAATTCAAATAAGGCGTTCTTATATCACACTAGCGGCCCGCTCCGGCTCCGCTCGGGTCTTTAACAAAAATTTCAACGATATTTGACGTTGTTTTATTTTTTAAATAAAAGAACACTTATTGCGGTATAACTACAATAGTTAGACATATGCTGTCGCGACACTTTTTGTATTTAATAATGTGCTCTACAAAGTCGTAGTACATTATTTTATTCTATCATCGATAGTTTTGGCAGGGCAGGCGATGTAAAGAATATTTTAGGTAATTTTTTTATACCTTGGGTTACATTATTGGAGTTTTAGTAAAGATCCCTAATTTTTTTCAAAAAATATTACAGCCTATGTCACTCGGGAATAGTGTAGCTTTCAAACAGTGAAAGATTTTTTCAAATCGGTTCAGTAGTTTCGGAGCCTATCAATACAAACAAACAAACAAATCTTTACTCTTTATAATATTAGTATAGAAGTATAGATTAGGGACATTGAACGAAATAGGAATATAAATATATTGCACCTCCTGGTTGGCGCTCTCCAGTTGTTGGAACAATCAAGAGCCATGAGTTAAGTTACGGTAATTTAATTAAGGGACTTAATCTGAATTAACGGGGTAGTCTTGACGTGAAGACTTTAAGGGAACCGGTGAATCGAACTAATAATTATTTAATTCTGTACTTGGGCCGAATCATTTGCGCCATACCTGCAGAATCTATACAAGGCTATTGTTTTTTCGAACTTTGTATCATTATCCGAATTTTACTTTTACATTATGAAAAGCATTCGCGAATGCATGAGACTGTCCTAAATTTTACGGTAATGTCTCAAAGATATTTTTTTTATAGTTTCCTCATAAACCTTAGAAGTATTGGAGTGATTTTTTATTTTGCAGTTACTGGTCTAATTCAAAGGTAAAAGGCATCCTAATTTACCTCCGCTTGGTCCGTTTTAGCGAGAATAATACGCACCATCATATTGACATTTTCCTTGTTCCCTGGTTGATTATTACCATAGTCAGCTTCAGTAATTGAGGGTTCCTTTCCACATTTTTTTCCCTAAAGTATACAGATACCAATTACCATACGACCATCCAATTTCAGGTCAAATTCTTTATTGTGTCAGCTGTAATAGCGACTACTTACTCCATTTTTTTATATTTTATTGCTTAGATGGGTGAACGAGCTCACAGCCCACCTGCTGTTAAGTGGTTACTGGAGCCCATAGACATCTACAACGTAAATGCGCCACCCACCTTGAGATATAAGTTCAAAGATCTCAGTATAGTTACAACGGCTGCCCACTTTTCAAATCGAAACGCATTACTGCTTCACGGCAGAAACAGGCAGGATGGTGGCGCCTACCCGCGCGGACTCACAAGAGGTCCTACCGCCAATAATTACGCAAATTATAATTTTGCGGGTTTAATTTCTATTACACGATGTTATTCCTTCACCGTGGAAGTCAATCATAAACATTTGTTAAGTACGTATTTCATTAGACAAATTGGTACCCGCCTGCGGGATTCGAACACCGGTGCATCGCTCAACACGTATGCACCGGACGCCTTATCCTTTAGGCCACGACGACTTCAAACGACAACCACGTTTCAAACTAAACCGTATATTTCGTGACACGTATAGAAGCAAGAATAAAAATAGCAACATTTAATATAAGTAATATAATATATTTAATTAAAAGAAAAAAAGATTGGTTGTCTGTAAAGTCGATTTACGGTCGATAGTTTTACGTGATAATGTCATAAAGAAACACTGATGAAAAATTACATACTTTTATGAATTCAATTGAATTATTATCACTGAATTATCATTATTTTTAATAATGCAAAGAGGCTCATTGAAAAAATTACATTTTTTTCGATAAATTAATGCTTGGACCGATCGTGCCTCTCTATCGCTTGTCCCGCGGTCTCGCTTGCACGCGACGGAACGTGACACTTTTTCGTGCGTGCAGCCAGTGCTCATTGATTTATAAGACGTTATTTCGTCAAAAGAGGTAGACAGAATAATATTCAAATGTCGACTCATAACAACTCCTTCACCACGAATATTGTAAAGTATTCGCGAAACATCGGAAATATTATAATGAAAATAACAAAGGCAAGATTTAAAGTAGCTACAACTATATATGTATATGACTAGCAACAATAAAAGAAAATACTTTAACAATAATTATGCTTGATAAATCGTTAATCAGTCTCGGTATAAAACTTAATAACCGTCCTTATTATGATACCTACTACAAACAGCCACATTAATATCATTTAAAAATTGTTTAATTTTTCTAAATTAACTAGTTAGATAAATATTGTTGACCGTAACATGAGAGTGATAGCGTTTGGAAGCCTTGACATTAGACCCTTGTTTATCTGGCGTTAAGATTCATGTTCAATTAGTTCGAACGGAACATTCGGAGCGATCGCACAATGTTCAAACTCTTACTATTTCTGACTCTTTTAACTATCGTAGCGTGTTGCCACCACGGGCGTTCCCATAAATGTCGTCACGAGAAGCCCAGCAAGTGCCGTCATGGTGGTAAGCTCGGCTGCAAAGGGGGGAGGCAGCCAGAACGCCCCGACTACGACAAGTACGGAGAGAATCAAAACAAAGAGCTCATCGATGACCTGAGCAGGGACCTGAAGCAAATCGACGATCATCTGCGAAAGCTGTGCAATGAAAATGAAAATTCCGAAACCCGTGAAATGTTCGGGATCCAGAGCTACAATATCTTCGTACCGCTGACCGGAGTGAAAGCTGACAACATCGTCGTCAAAAGCAGATACAGATACGTGTATATAATCGCACGGAGAAATCCGCCGGCGAAGCCTTACACCGAAATCCGGAGGCTGTCGAAATTAGTTGATGTTTCTAGAGGATACTGGATGTACGACGGCCAGGAACTAATAATCCGTTTCAAATACGTCAATTCCGATCCCGAAGAATTATTTAATTGCGGAACTGATTACAATAATTCGTTAGTCACGATACCTAAGTCTGACGTAGACTACGTGTTAGATCTCGACGTGAGGTATGCGCTACAGAACAGCAATGTACAGAAGATAATAAGAGACCACTTCGAGAACTCCACCTCGCCGCGACCTA
Organism: Bombyx mori; assembly: GCF_030269925.1. Classification (NCBI taxonomy): domain Eukaryota; kingdom Metazoa; phylum Arthropoda; class Insecta; order Lepidoptera; family Bombycidae; genus Bombyx; species Bombyx mori. The sequence goes on from NC_085111.1 coordinate 17,525,197, forward strand.
TACCGGAGTCTAATCAATTGGACGCAGCAGATCACAACGAACCAGAAGTCTTCTAGAAAAAATACGTTTCTGACATGTTTCGTGTGCCACATTGTTTTGAATCAATACGTAATAAATAAAATTAATGTTTAATTGTGTTTATTCTCTATATCGACGCTTGAAAGGCAAACGGGACTAAGCGACAATAACTGATTTGTACATAAATGATAAGCAATAACCATATTCGATGCGCAAAAAATATATATTTCTAGGTCTATTAAAATCATTTCAATCCTACAGCTAGATTCGTTAAAATATAATTTTTTTCAGGTATTTCAACTTTAAATTAGTCTACTGTAAAGTTCACGCATTGTTGCTTAGTCACGTTTGCCTTTCAAGCGTTGATATGTATTTTTCTTACAATCAAAGCGGAGCCAGGTCGGGTTTTACTAATAAATATTATTTTAAATTAGTTTTCTTTTACTTGTCATGTTGTTATTGCAATTTTTTTGAGTAAAAAGACAAATAAACTCAAAGACCTCCGTATAAGACTGACACTGGCTTGAGACATGATTTGACGTCAATTATGTTCAAACATTATTCATTTTATTTATTCATTTTTTTCTTAGATGGGTGGAGGAGCTCACAGCCCACCTGGTATTAAGTGGTTACCGGAGCCCATAGACATACATACATCTACAACGTAAATGCCGCCACCCACCTTTAGATATGAGTTCTAAGGTCTCAGTATAGTTAAAACGACTGCCCCCACCCTTCAAACCTAAACGAATTACTGCTTCAGGGCAGAAACAGACAGGGTGGTGGTACCTACCCGTGCAGACTCACAAGAGGTCCTACCACCAGTAAAATTAGTACCAAAAGTTAAAAGAAATAAGAATGTGGCAGAGATTAGAATGAATTTGCAAGGGAGAAGGAAATAGAATTGATTAAACAGCTATTACGGGTAATGGAAGAGGTACCTACTTATAATAATAATTATAATAATAATATTTATTCAAGCCTCTTAAAATACAAACACGTACAAAAATACTTAACACTAGTATAATAATATACATGGCTTTTTTTATGAGGTATACAATAACAATATTCCCTGACTTTTATGCTAGGAAAAACCTGTGTTACAAAAGTCAGTGGTTCAGTGCTAGGTCACCAGATAAAGAAAGTTAACCAGGAAGAACGATCTGTAAGAATATAGTACGTACGTGTGTGTGTTTATGATTATGTATTTATTATTATTTCCACATTATGAACTGTATTATGAACTGTGGCGTATAACCTTGCCTGTATACCGTAACGAATAGCAGATTCTATCTAAATATTTTATATAATGTTTTTTCAAACTTTCCTACGATCGTAAAGAATGCCGAACTCTTACCAAAACCATAGAATTTAACAATTAAAATTTAAATTCGTATAGCGCCATCTAGTAATTATTTGCGTAAGTGAAGTAGCCTTGCTAACCGAGACATAGATGTCGCTTCATTTAACTTGATTTTTTACTTTGTAACTGAGAGAGGTCGCTACTGATCACTTTATTTTTATTTACTCTTTTACGGTAGATAGGCAGCGGCTTGACTCTGCCCCTGGCATTGCTGAAGTCCATGGGCGGCGGTAACCACTCACCATCAGGTGGGCCGTATGCAAGACTGCATACAGGGGCAATAAATAAATAAAAAATACACACATTCAAGTTTGTTGTTAGTTAGAGTAATATAGCAATGAAGGATAACTTTTTTTAATATAATAGTATGAGGTCCCCACAAGAAAAAAATATCGATAGTATTGAATAATCACTTTTTAGCAGACTAAGCTAAGCTTTTTTGCGACTTACCATCCGGCTTTGGAATGAGCTCCCCTCCACGATTCTTTCTGAGCGCTATGACATGTCCTTCTTCAAACGTGGCTTGTGGAGAGTATTAAATCGTAGGCAGCGGCTTGTCTCAGCTCGTGGCATTGCTGAAGTCCATGAGCGATGGTAACCATTCACCATCAAGCAGGCCGTAACAAGATAATATATCTCTGTGGGTCAGGCTCCGATCTGATGGTAGGTTCTGCGAAGCACTGCTCTTGCTAGGGCTAATGTTGGAAGATTCTCTCAAGTTGAGTTCGTAATCTGACCCACCCGTCCGCGTGACGCTGGAATAGCCTCTTAGGCTACCAGCAATGGGTAGGAATAGGCAAGAATAAGAAGGAATTGGTAAGGTAGATTAGGTAAGAAAAAAAATCAAGTTTGCCTTTATAACGGGTGTGGGCGAGGCAACTTCACACAGTCAAATCTATGAAAGCATTTTCATCGGTGAACAAGAGTGATGAAAAGTGTACACAATATTGATATTTTAAAATTTAAAGGAATGAGATATAAAAAAAATACCGAAACACATATTCAGAACTTTAATGTAAACTTGCTTAATTAGGATCAATATATTGTAATATATAATACAACGTAAAAAAAAATGAGAATTTTATCTACAAAGGAAGATTAGATGACGTGAAGATTCACTTCGGACAACTGCGAAGTGTAACTTCAATTACAATACTGAAAAACGTCAAAACATTTGTTAGTTACAGTTCTTGGCGCATTTTGAGCTATCCAAAGTTGAGTAAGACCGGCATTACTTATCGTCCGCAGCGCAATATACAATCGTTTTTTATCGTTGTTGATTGACGATCGGACGTGTAGGACATCTGGCGTAAAGCCACCGGAGCCCTCAGCCGGGGGCGCTGGTGTCCATCAGAGGTGGTACCTATTCCGCGTCCGCGCACCATCACATTACGCCATTGTTTTTTTATTGTTTAGATGGGTGGACGAGCTACAGCCCTTCTGGTGTTAAGTAGTTACTGGAGCCCATAGACATCTACAACGTACGCCACCCACCTTGAGATATAAGTTCTGAGGTCTCAGTATAGTTACAATGGCTGCCCCTTCTTAAAAACCGAAACGCATTACTGCTTCACGGCAGAAGTAGGTAGGGTGGTGGTACCTACCCATGCGTACTCACAAAAGGTTCCACTATCAGTAATTACAAGAATTTGTTACCACGTATTAAGAACACATTCACTTAGAAGAATTGGTCAATTTCAACTCTAGCATTGTCGTGTAATGCGATGTGAGCACACATGAAATTATAATTAGAACATAGAACACGCTCCTCGTATTTTTATGGCACGAAATGTAATATAAATAAATATAAGAAGCGCGCGAGCTGCTCAAAGAAACAATCGTCTTACAATATTTACAAAATAAGAAGTTATTCACTGTAACATCTCGTTTGAACTATTCTTCGAAGCTTAATCTATTGCTGAAAGTTCTTGACTTCCTACAAAATGACTTTACTTTTAGTTAACAACAATATATCAAGCTATTTAAAGTCGAAACGATACTCTCGCGAAAATACGAACATTCGAGATTATTATTTAAATATTATGTTATTGTAGAATATATTTTTATTAACTTGATAAACAGTTATCTTATTACATTATTTACAGTACGCGCTACATTAATAAGTCTTTTTTTATGTATCAAACTGATTTTTATTTTCAACAAAAAAATCTATTTTTTTTTTGTATATATGAGTCGTCTATTATCAAAGGTGGCATTCTGTGCATTTGGACAAAAAAAAAAAAATTGATATGTCAATACAGATTGATTTGAATATAATCGTCTCCTTCAAAGAATACGGTTCAGAACCTGCATTAAATAAAGGTTAATAGTTAACCTGTTATTTATCTAAGATGTCGTTCAGAAGAGTTTTGTGACTGCCAATGGAATACAAAGTCATTAATTCGTTTTTCTGATTTACCAATAATTGTCCAAAAGTCACATTGCCGGCTTTGATAATAGTCGACTCATATATGCCAACGAGAGCGCTTCATTTATACAAAGCGGTTTCATTGTGTCGAAGATATTACAAAAAACCTTTATACAATCTCAACGAAAGAAAAACCTGCATTAATACGTTAAGTGCAGTTCTTAATGCAATTAATTTGTGAAGTGAAACTTCTAATGCGACTTCCAACAAGGTTGCGTTAAACGTTTAACGCTACCGTGGAATAGAAAGAGACAGAGCGAGAGTGAATGCGTGGCACTGGAACGCTCGCGCATAGTTTACCTGATACAGGCCAGCGCGACCGTTAGCCGCCGTTTTTACTGGTGGTAGGACCTCTTGTGAGTCCGCGCGGGTAGGTACCACCGCCCCGCCTATTTCTGCCGTGAAGCAGTAATGCGTTTCGGTTTGAAGGGTGAGGCAGCCGTTGTGACTATACTGAGACCTTAGAACTATATCTCAAGGTGTGTGGCGCATTTACGTTGTAGATGTCTATGGGCTCCAGTAACCACTTAACACCAGGTGGGCTGTGAGCTCGTCCACACATCTAAGCAATAAAAAAAAAAATAAAAAAAATAGCAACGAGTAGCGTCTAATATTTTAATAAAGTATTTTAAAAATGTATATATTTATTTTTCCAATATTTTAATGAAGTATTTAAAAATATATGTATATTTAATTTTCTATCTATAATTTAAAATATAATGTTGAAGATGTCGCATCTCTTATACACAGCATTCCCTACTACAATAGCAATCTGATTTAAGGATGAAAAATGAGGAAAACCCCAATCACTACACTTCGAAAAAGAAGTTTCACTTCATTCACGTGGACCAAGTTCCACGCGCACGGTTTTTTATTTAGACACAGTGCTACGTACTGCCGGTACATAGATACCACAGGCCATCTTAATTTTAGAAGTTCCCGCGTCAAACTTACATCATGCTTACAAACGAATACAGCCTAAATACAACAACTGTAAAATATATTTGTGGCATAATTATGGCACAATTAAATGTTAAATTTACTTAATTTAAAATATGTATATATATAAAAAGTATTTGGCAACTATTTGGTCCGTTTAGCCAAAATGTGAAGATTTAAGATACTTTTAATAAATATCGCTAGTTGAGATTATTTACATATTAAACATACATCAAAACGTTCGGTACGTTTGTTTGTACGTAACAGAACGTCGTCCTTATCGACTTCAACACTATGAAGATAGAAGTAAGTAGGATCGCCTTGTATAGAGGACAATTTGAATAATCAGTAGGCAGCAGCTTTACTCTGCCCTTGGCATTGCTAAAGTCCATGGGCGACGGTAACCACTCACCATCAGGTGGGCCGTATGCTCGTCTGCCTACAAGGGCAATAGAAATAAAATAAACAAATAAGTGTCCAACTGCAAACAGCGAGTTATTTTTGAAAGTTAACATCTTGCAGTACAGTCGTACATAAAATTGTTGCCAATGTAGGCAGACGAGCATCCGACCCACCTGATGGTAAATGCTTACCGTCGCTCATGGACTTCAGCCATGTCAGGGGCACAACCAAGTCGCTGCCTACCATAAAGTGTACCATAAAGCATGTAAATAGTAAAATTTAGTAGTCGCAATATTTTTAAATATCAAATGTCAGTGGTTAAAGTGTGATTACAATCAACTTTTCAAATATAAAATATATACATTCTAATTAATGTTCCAAAACTTTGATTAATACAATTACGAATTACTTTAACTAAGTTTCTTATGAATCTAATATAATTGTCTAATTTATACACACATAAATAAACTAGCGGAACCGTTAGACTTTGTCCTGCAAACACAAAATGAATGAAATGAATGAATGAATGCATACACAAAAATTAATTCAAGTCGATCCAGCTGTTTAGTTGCAGTATGGATAAATAACCTAGATATCGACTGCAGGGCCATCTGCCGGGCTGGTTTCTGAATCTAAAATATCCAGGGGCCATCCAAACGCATACAAAAAAAAAACATTCAAATCGGTCCAGCCGTTTAGGAGTTCAGTGACATACACACGTACAGTAGAATTATATATATAAAGATACATAACACATAGTACATCTGTGTGCTTAGTGTGAGCTTTTTAACTTCTCAATCACGTAAAATTTAACTCAAATTTGTATGGAGTTGGAACAGCGCCCCTAGAGGCGCTAATGGTAGGGGCTCTATTCCAAAATTCTAGAAGTTAAAAAACTCGCACTAAGCACACAGGCGTCTTTATGATTATTATTTTTATTGTTTAGGTGGGTAGACGAGCTCAGAGCCCACCTGGTTTTGAGGAATTACTGGAGCCCATAGAAATCTACAACGTAAATGCGCCACCCACCTTGAAATGTAAGTTCTAAGGTCTCAAGTATAGTTACAACAGCTACCCCACCCTTCAAACGAAACGCATTACTGCTTCACGGCAGAAATAGGCAGGGCGGTGGAACCTACCCGCGCGGACTCACAAGAGGTCCTACCACCAGTATAATTATATATATAATTTATCGTATCTACTCTGAAATATCGCTACTTCAACAAATATTCACATACTAGTTTAAGAAATACTCATCTGATGATGACACGTCGTCTGTTTTGTTTGTTATTATATTTGACAGAGGCTAATTCTAATCAGCATCAGCTGCCACACGTTTTCATCAATGAGCCGCCATTAATTACAATTAACAAGATGGCGGCGCTATATAATTCAAAACACTGAGGCGTAATTAAAATTATTTTTCATTAAAATCGATATTTTCCTACGAAAACCGTAAGGAATTCGAAAAATTTGAAATAATGTAATATGAATTTAAAAAAAAAACAGTAATTTCGTGTCTGCGAATCCGGAAACAGAATATCAATGTCAAGGCGTTCTTACTTTGACATTTGTATTAGTACTTGTAGTTATGCATATATACAGTTCACGACTGCGGCCTTATTAAAATAATATATTATAGGTCTTAATAAACTAATATTTACAATTTCATCAATCTTAAATAATTCCTGAACGTTTTTTTCGGAATATAAAGATCATCAACTCTGATAAATCATTATTTTAAATCGATTTTGTTTTATTATCGACTAGCTGAGTCTCGCGATGTTACCCGCGGTTATTGTCGTACCGCGGGTTACGCCGCGGGGCGAAGCTAATCTAAAAAAATAGCCTAAGTTACTCCTTATATCATCAGCTACCTATTAGTGAGTCTCGTCAAAATCGGTCCAGCTGCTCCAGAGATTAGCCAGAACAAACAGTCAGACAAAAATTGTAAAAAATGTTATTTTTATTGTATGTATCGTATTCATATGCATGTAAAAAGCGGTTATTTCAATATTACAAACGGACACTCCAATTTTTTATTTATATATAAATAATACTAGAAACACTAGTATTATATATTAGTATTATACTCGTAGTAATTCTAGATTACAAATACGCAATGATAGCTGCTAGGCGTTTTACTCATTGTTCCGTCAAAGTATTTATTAAAGTGAAACATTTATTACATCGTCTCAAACTTTTTCGTCTGTGTGTTGCATGTTGCGTGACGGTCGGCCGCGGAGTAGGGATAAAGTAAAAGGCGTTCGTCACAGCAGCCAAGGTCAATATGGCGGCGCCTATAGTTCGCAGCAGCTGACCGTGTAGTGTATAGACTATTACTCATTTGTAACAGTGCTCCACGCTATTTTGTTTGTTTTTGTCAGTGTTTAATGTAAATGTTGTTTATCACTAAAACAATAAAAAGTTTCACTTTTACCGTGATTTCGAATTAACGAGAAATTCGTCATCAAATTCAAACGTAGCGATTGAACTACCAAATAAAAAGCACAATTGAACTTGTAAATGTACTTGACACAGTTCAGACGTCGAAGAGCAGCGCAATGTTGTGCCGCTCGGCCGAACGCTAGTAGTGTTCGCCGTGCGTGTGCCGGTACGCGAGCGCGTTCGCGTGCGTTCGCGAGTACGTGCCGTACGCGTTATCCTCCGGACGACGAACTCCGTACATCGAATCGCGGCGTTCTGTGACAGCGGCGCCTGTAAACCATTTCGACACTTCAGTTTTTGTTTTAGTAAAGATAAATGAATAACGAAGTTTTTTTTTATTTTTTTAGTGCTTAGATGGTTGGACGGGCTCACAGCCCACCTGGTGTTAAGCGGTTACTGGTACCCATAGACATCTACAACGCAAATGCCGCCACCTACCTTGAGATCTAAGCTCGAAGGTCTCTAATGTTTTAAGGTCATGTCATAAAAAAATGTAATTTCAAAACCAATTCGACTATCCAAAACCTGAATATTCAGTTTAGTACGTATACTGTGTATCGTACTGTTACGCCGGTAGGAGTAACGCCATCTATCGCCGAATAGTCGAACGAATATCGAAGGATCTAGTAGCCTAGATAGAATCGAAAGAATTATCAAGAATATTCCACACTTCTATTCCTAATTCCAATTTAGGTTAGCACCTAGAATGCTCGAGAAGTACAACGCCATCTTTGTCAGATAGCGGAAACAATACTAGAGATGTGTGGAATATTCTCGATAATTCTAGGGATGTGGTATCGATTTTAAAGCGTTTGTTGAGTGTTTTAAGTGTTGAATACAGTTTTTAGTTGTACTCCGCTAGAATTTTATTTATCCCGAACCACAGCGCGTAACAGTACTCTTCGAGGCGGAAGGAAGATGAGCAAAAACAAACCTGCGGGTCCGGGTCTGATTCCGTTGGCGGCGCCGTAAGGGGGATCCCGCTGTGCGTTCTGCGCGTTCTGGTTGTGCGTGTGTGCGTGCGGGGCGGGGGCGCGCAGCGGCAGCGGGGCGGGGGGCGCCGCAGCCGCGCTCGCCACGCCGCTCGTCGCCGAACTGCCTTTACTGTACACCGACTGCGACCTGGAACGCACGTACAACATTACAACAACTACCATCACTATATATATACACTATATAAACACTATATTATATATGTCGGCGCAACGTCACTATATTATATTTAACTAAATTTAAAGTATTTCTTGAATGTTACGAATGTCAACAACTGTTTAAGATGGTATTCAAGAGAATTCATGACTAAGCTACCCTCACTTTCCACGATAAATACGAGTTACTATTGTCGCACAAAACATTCCGGCTCGAGCAGCCGAACGAGGCGGAGCTCACTGTTGTTATCCTTGTACCCTTGAAATGAAATAAGTAGAATTCATTTGAAAAGTGAGCCTTAATTACTGTCACTTTGCAAGGCAATAATAATGATGAAGAGAATGACGTCAGCATCGCATTATTTTATATAAACACCATGGAACCAGTCACTCCGTCATATATAAAAGGAGGTTCTCAATTCGAAATAATCTGATTAATAATTACAAAAAGTTTTAAAGTTTATATATCTCTATTTTATAAACCGGGAGAGATAAGGACCATCGGGAAGCATTTCTACATTTCAGTTTTAAAACTGGGTCAGCCATTGCATTAGGCCTAGCAAATGAAACTCCGACCTTATGACACGAGCTGTCTGGGCACATTAACATTATGGTGGGTAACTACAGCAACCACATTACGGGGTGGGATTAGTGGGATTAACTAACAGCTGTCTCAACGCCGTGATCTAGCAGCTCAGAAGCAGCTGCGTCGATAATGCATCTACTACCGGATCCGAATCGCGACCCGCTGAGAGGATCTGGCGAGAAACTTAGCGAGCTGATGTAAGGGATTAGGTTTCGAGCCTTTGAAGAATTCTTTTTTTATTGCTTAGATGGTTGGACGAGCTCACAGCCCACCTGGTGGTAAGTGGTTACTGGAGCCCATAGACATCTACAACGTAAATGCGCCACCCACCTTGAAATATAAGTTCTAAGGTCTCAGTAAAGTTACAGTTACAACGGCTACCCCACCCTTCAAACCGAAACGCATTACTGCTTCACGGCAGAAATAGGCAGGGCGGTGGTACCTACCCGTGCGGACTCACAAGAGATCCTACCACCAGTGAATTCGACGAGTATGAAACAACTTAAAAATTAGTCTTAAAATCATCTAGAATTAATAAATAAATAAAACTTATTTTAGAGTTGTTGTCAATATATACCTGTGCAAAGCATGTCTAGCGGGCGGCGGTGATCGGCAGTACAGAGACTTAGTTCCAGAATACAAAGGCTCCGCCGTGTCTGGTCGAGGAGCTGCAGCGCAATACGACGGCCGGTAATGATGATGGGCAGAAGGGAACACGGGTTTGTCCAGCTCGTCCAGATCTCGTGGTGTTGAGGCCCGCGAGGAGGACGTGCGGCGTTTTCGGCTGCCCCACTCGTGAAGAAGCGCACTGGCTACTCCCCCACCGAGACCCCCCACCCAGCACACCCAGTGGCTCTCCCACCGTGACAGGACAAACGATGGTCCCAGTGACCGCGCCGGATTCAATGATGGCATCTGTAACATAATCATATTTTGCTAAAAGGCTGATAGTTATTTTACTGGAACGTATTGTGAGCTAGCACGGGTAGATACCACAATCCTGTCTATTTCTGCTGCGAAGTAGTCAGTCGCTCCGGTTTAAAGGGTGGGGGTGAGATATTTGTTACATAACACAATGCTCAACTCTACTAGTGGACTCATTCACCAATAAATGCAAATAACAATAACAATGAGACTTGGATGAAGAGTCCATGTGGATGGGATATCGGAAAACCCTTAATACCAGGTGAATTCGTCTTTCTGTCTAAAACTTCGAACAAGTAATAGTAAGTAAGTAATACAACATTTACTGCATCCCATAAAGTGTTTAGCGAAAATAATATTGGTTTTGTAGCTATAGATCTTTCAACGGAAGAAAAGAAATTCAAAGTTAAGTAATGTGTTAAATTGTCTGTTCCTTTGATTTAATACATTGCGAAGTATTTACGATGTAAACTATTCGTTGGTTAGTGACATAACATTTTCTTACTACACAAATAAATATCAATTAATGCAATTTCAATCTATATATTAATACGTGAAGCAAAAACTTTGTATCCCTTTTTACGAAAATTGCGCGGACGGAGGAGTATGAAATTTTCCACACTTATAGAGAATATAGAGAAGTTCACAATGCTAATTTTTTTTTTAAATAATGCATAAAATATGTATCCATCATCAAACAAACATCCAAACATCAAATACCATGTATTTGACGCACACACGCATGCATACTATTTATTGTCAAACTTTTGTTCTTGGCGTCTGTTGTAAAATTGAGAATAGAGATTAAATAGGTTTGCCTTTGGTAATATTTTTATAGTGTAGTCTAGGCGAAATTTGTGATTATAGAAGTATTAATAAAATTATAATAGTGTACAAACTTACAATTCCAATTAATTATAGTCGAATTTCGACTACTGCGGGACCTCTAGTATTAATAAATACATATTCTTTTCGTGAGTATCAAGGGGAACTACTCATAATAGACACGAATGATAAAGCGGGGAACAAATGATCCTCATTAAAAAACACTCCAACACAACAACTACTGGAGCTATCACGAAATTGATATTGGAATTTAATTAATCTGAACAAATTAAAATTAAGAATTTCTAAATACAAGCATTTGTCAATATCAACTCAGTTTAGTGTCTTACACAAAAAACTACAATCTAGACCATTAAAACTATTTTATACATTTACGAATTACATTTCAAATCAAATCAAAAAAAAATTATTCAACATAAATGAAAGTACACACTTGTTGAACGTCCAAAGAACTACCGCCAATTCACAAGAACTAGCCTCCGTCCTGAGAAGAACTGGCAAGAAACTCAGCGGGTATGTCTTTTTTTGAAGTGAAAACTTCTTTAGAATCGTTGTGATTTCAAACCGGATGCAACGGAAAAAACGACAGGTAAGAGACACAAATACAAAAATGTGTAGGATGAAGCCAGCAAAGAATGAGACAGAAATATACATACTATTTAATACAGCGCCTACTGTGAGATTTTTTAATACTAACGTGTATATGAAAGCTCTTGTAGTTAATTTTAATTTAGGATTATGCGTGAAATTAAAATATCAATTCACAGAGGGCGCTACCTTACAATTATTTACTAATGACAAAATTTTACATATACTTAAGACGTTTAGGATAATTGTATTTTAATTTTGGAAGGTTTCATTTCTACCACGTGTGAATTGCACACATTTTGTTTTTTTTTAATATTAGATTATTTTTTTTAAATATTCATTTTTACAAGATGTATTATAACGTTACACATATTGCAATATTGAAAAGCCCGGAGCGAGCAACTCATTCCCACTTTGTGCAATCTTCTAGATAATTATTCGACTTTATAGTAAGCTGTATTGCACAGATGTTATTTAATAGTTTTCTTAAACCAATATATATGTAGGCTCTGAGCACCTTGTGGGATTTTGTTGTACAGGCGCACAGACAAACACCCGAATGAATTTCGTATCTTATGTAACCTACTCATCGACACAACAAGCTTGTTTCTTCCTAGTACTTCTATTATGTAAGTCAGACTTTTTAGGGAACTCCTCAATATGTTTACGAACATACATCAAATTTTTATTTTATTTTGCAATCAAAATAAGACGAGGAGTACACGAATCTGTATTTATGTCGCGCGACAGATGCTCTGTCAGCTGCCCCACCACAATGGCAGGTAGCTGACGTACAATAAGCAGGAAGCGAGATGAAAGGACGCGCACGTATTGTTCTCTGGTTTTATGTGTCTTGCGTGTTCCTTTATAGCGAATAGATAAGCCTTCGAAGGACTTCGATTGATGTTTTTTGTTTGTTTGTTTGTTATATTCGTCTGTAAATGGACATACATTGAATTTGCAGTTAGATAAATAGTCCTTATGTTGATATAGCTATTGATTACAAGCAAATCTATGGACAATTTTTATTTTTTTTATTTTTTTATTTCTTAGATGTGTGGACGAGCTCACAGCCCACCTGGTGTTAAGTGGTTACTGGAGCCCATAGACATCTACAACGTAAATGCGCCACACACCTTGAGATACAGTTCTAAGGTCTCAGTATAGTCACAACGGCTGCCCCACCCTTCAAACCGAAACGCATTACTGCTTCACGGCAGAAATAGGCGGGGCGGTGGTACCTACCCGTGTGGACTCACAAGAGATCCAACCACCAGTAAAAAATTGATTGATCTACTCGCTGTTTATTTAAATATCTAATAATACGTTATAATTTTTTTTTTCTGCCTACGTGTGAGCTCACGGGTCTCAAACCTGTCGACGTTGCTAACACGTCCCCTAGCAAGAGCCGGGCCTCGTAGAATCTACCACCGGATCGGAAACGCGATCCACTGAGAAGATCCGCCGAGAAACTCAGTGGGCTGTGTCTTTGGGGTCAAATTAAACGGCAGGTTTCAATACTCTGAAATTGCATAATATTTGTAACCAGACTTTTTCTGTTTGTTTTTTATGATATGCCGATGTTTATCTTGATGGACCTTTTAGATAATGCACCATTGTTCTTGCTCAGTAGATGGACGGTCCGGATTAAGGAATTATTTAAGTATTTTAATTATTGAAAGTGCGATATTTGCCATTGAATCTAATAAACAGCTACATAATCCCTTGTAGTTTTCAGTTATTAAAAACTATTGATTGGATATGTGCATGCGACCTCGTCAGTATTGCTAATTTGACGGATTAACAATAGTTACGAGTTATTAATTCTCCTCCTATATTCCTACCTCCTATCATAGTCGTTGTGGCCTAAAGAATAAGACGTCCGGTGCATTCGATCTGGCAATGCAACGGTGTTCGAATCCCGCTGGTGGGTACCAATTTTTTTAATGTACTTAACAAATGTTCACGATTGACTTCCACGGTGAAGGAATAACATCGGATAATAAAAATCAAGCCCGCACAATTATAATTTGCGTAATGCGGTAGGACCTCTTGTGAATCTTCTCGCGTTCCCGCCAAGTCCAACTACAGTTCTAGATTTACTTTTAAACGCACCGAAACGAAGCTCGCAGCACAGTAGGCCGCTCCCAGGAGGGCGGGGGCGGCTCCGGTCCACCGTCGCTCCATCGCGGCAAAATACGCCGCAGCCACCAGCGCCGACAGCACGAGCTCCGTGCCGAGTCGCTCCCACGCCGCGCCGCCGCCCGGCAGCGACGCTGATAGCCCTCCACCGTAGCCCGGCACGCTTACACTGCAATATAATTCAATATGTTATCATTTACTGGTGGTAGGACCTGTGGTGTAATAAGATAAATAATAAAAAATGAAACAGGAAATAAATTAGAAACTGTATACCACGGTCCTTTTGTCGTTATAGAAGATTTGGATCCTAATGTAAAATTTTTACGTAATAATAATGAAGAAGATATACATAAGAATAGAACAAAACTGTATTTAAATTAAAAAATAATAATAATATATATTATGTATTTTTTTTGTCTGTTTTGGTGGGGCGTGTGGTGTAATAAGATATAAGACAGTAATTAATAAATAAGTATTTTAATAGTAAACAAGTATTCTATATTCGCTACGGCGATCAATCCTTTATAGACCTCTTGTGAGTCCGCACGAATAGACACCACCACCCTGCCTGTTTCTGCCGTGAAGCAGTAATGCGTTTCGGTTCGAAGGGCGGGTCAGTCGTTGTGACTATACTTGAGACCTTTAGATTTAGAGCCAGGGTTACTTTGTCCCTGGTTCTTTCTTAGTTGAAATATCACGATAAGAAGCTTGGTGCGAAGAACGATAGTGTTGTTTATCATTCAGTACATTAAATGCCCACTTTGCCGGATCTTCTCAGTGGATCGCGTTTCCGATCCGGTGGTAGATTCTGTGAAGCACTGCTGATGCTGGGGCCAGTGTGAGCAACGCCTCCTGGTTTGAGCCCCGAGAGCTCACCTGCACGTTAGGGTTACGCTGACATAGCCTCTCAGGGCTATCAGCTTAGGTAGGAAAAAAACATTGAATATACGTCCAAAAGATGTTATATAAATAACAAACAAAAGTTCTCTTGAATTGAGTTGCTTATTTCTATTACTTCAAAATAGAAATAAACAACTCAATCAAGACCTACATGCTACACTTAAATGGCACAACGTAACTGCATTGAGCCGTTCTCAATAGCTATTGTCGAGTTGTGATGTGGTTGAACCAATTTGTTACACAACACACAGCGTATAGCAAAGAGCGACTGTACGTTTATACAAACAACAGTGTTACTTCAATTTGTGCTCTGTAGAAGTAGGTACAGGTTATTACACTTGATCAAACTACTTTGAGTTTTTTGAAGTTGTACTTCTTTAGGCGCGTTATGAAAAATGGATGAGAGTGAAATTTTACGATGCCCAGGAAATTGCTCATTACAATACGACTGACGTAACTTGGCGAGTCTGAATATAGCCGCAGGTGAACTTTCCGAACCGTACCGAGAATTACCGAATTTATACGATGTCAAGAAAAGGGATGTCCAATATGCGTGTTTGAGGATGTTGTATAACCGATTTTTTTTTCAAATTGATTAAAATTTTAATAAATAAAAAAGAAATTAATTTAATAAAAATAAAGTATAACTTCTTACGCGCGTACATAAGTACACGCACCCTTTTTTTTTCTTCTGTTTTTAGCTTAATAACATATACGATAGAGCGTAACAAAAGAAAGAGTTGAAATATATATTTTTCATTGACAGCTTTAACAGTACACAAAATTGCGATAAAATAACAGGTCATTCAGTTATATCAGAAAAAAATCTCATCATAATTCTACAACGGCCGTAAAACATTCGTGGTTAGCAGGAGTTTTTACCAACATCAAAATCAGATTTATCAGCTAGGCGAATCAAATCCATTAAGATATTGTGACACAAACAGATATGAACACGCTTGAAAAATAAGAGGAAAAAAGCAAGTCTAAGGGGCAGTCGGATAAAAAGATAATTGCACTGCGTAAAGTAATGTACATTCATGCCAGCCACAAACCTTCTCCGACTTATTCTGGTCAGAGCGTTACTAGAGTATGACCGATTCGTCTAGTGACTAGTGACCGCGCTATCTATACTCCTGATGGCGTCGACGGTGACTTGCTCATGTAAGAGTCAGTCGACGCCCTAGGCAAGTCCTTACGGTTCCTCCCGATCAACTCTGGTTAACAACAGCGCAGGTTATCATGAAAAGCTCGACGCTAAGTTTCAGCCCATTGAATCATCCCGGTTTCCTGCGAGATCTTTTCAATGCGTCCCGATCCGGATCCGGTAGTAGATGTAGGCTCGAAGTAGCTGTTCTTGAGCTGTTAGACCCTCCTCTGAGTGACACTGCAACAGCTGCTTTTTTTTCCTACCTAAGCTGATAGTCATGAGAGGCTATGTCAGCGTAATCCTAACGTGTAGGTAAGCTCACGGGGCTCAAACCGGAAGTGTTACTAACACTAGCCCTAGCAAGAGTAGTGCTTCGCAGAATCTACCACCGGATCGAAAACGCGACCCACCGAGAAGATCCGGCAAGAAACTCAGTGGGCTTGATGACAGCTGTTAGCATACTTTCTACTTCTGACCCTTGAATTAGCCCAGCGGCAAGGAATCCAGGGCAAACAAGGGTCCAGTTTTGGAGTTTTGAACCATTTTAGTATTTAGCCTTTTAAGCTTTAACTTTTTACTGATAAATGAGCTTATTACTCACAATAACTGTAGGCAATTCTTGTAAACAGTAAATAAAATGTTGATAAGATTTTATTTACCGAATTCATTTGGCCAGCAAACGGAATTTCTTTTTTTTTTCTTTAACACACTTTATCATCAGCACCCGCATTATACCAAGTCTCATTTATCACGAGAATTCATTCACAATTGAACCGTTTTAATTAAAACGAAAGAATGTAACTTCTCTGAAACGGTGGAGGATGTCAAAGAATATCGAAATAGATGGATCCGACCTTTTTATTTTAATTATATTTTGTTTTGGCAAGTTTTTTTTTTCTATCCTTGTTTTTTTTTTATGAATGCACAGGATTAATACGTAGCATTTATAATACTATATAGAAGATGAATGTATATAGAGTATTTTTTTTAATGCACAGGATGGGTACGTAACATCTACTAAGTAGAAAATGAATGTATATAGAGAAAAAACAAGCAATAATGCGTTTCGGTTTTAAGGGTGGGGCAGCCATTGTAACTATACTGAGACCTTAGAACTTATATCTCAAGGTGGGTGGCAGCATTTACGTTGTAGATGTCTATCGGCTCCAGTAACCACTTAACACCAGGTTTGGGCCGTGAGCTCGTCCACCCATCTAAGCAATAAAAAATAAAAAAAAAATCGGTCGGATGAGATAAAACTCGTCCGGGGCAAAAACGGGCTGGAGTCAAAAGGATGCGTACTCAACTCGGCCACCGATAACAGTAACTAAAAACCTAATTATAAAATCTTCCAACGACAAGCACGTAAACAATACCAGTAAAGTCCAATGGGTATGGCTTTGATGTTATTTTATGTGCTTATAATCGATTAAAATCAATTGATTAAAGATTAAAGAAGTCGTCGTGGCCTAAAGGATAAGACGTCCGGTGCATTCGTTGTTGCGATGCACCGGTGTTCGAATCCCGCACCTCGGCTCTTCTCTTCTCCCCTTCTTCCTCTCAGGAGGCGCCGGAGTCCGACATAACCCGGTCCGTTACCCCCCTCGACCGGGTATCCGTAAATGGATTCCCCAGCGGTAAAAAAAAAAAAAGGCGGGTACCAATTTTTCTAATGAAATACGTACTTAGCAAATGTTCACGATTGACTTCCACGGTGAAGGAATAACATCGTGTAATAAAAATCAAACCCGCAAAATTATAATTTGCGTAATCACTGGTGGTAGGACCTCTTGTGAGTCCGCACGGGTAGGTACCACCGCCCTGCCTATTTCTGCCGTGAAGCAATAATGCGTTTCGGTTTGAAGGGTGGGGTAGCCGTTGTAACTATACTGAGACCTTAGAACTTATATCTCAAGGTGGGTGGCGCATTTACGTTGTAGATGTCTATGGGCTCCAGTAACCACTTAACACCAGGAGGGCTGTGAGCTCGTCCAACCAACTAAGCAATAAAAAATTAAATAAAAAAAAAGATAATACTTATAATGTTTTATTTATATACTTAAAATATTTACTGAATACTTAAAAGGTTTTGATGCTGGCAATATTTTTCCCGCAAAAATGAAAAACCTTGTTTTTTCAGTAGAGTTACTTTTTATAAACTACTTATTGTAAATTGTAGTAGCGCTCATGTGGAAGAAAGTGCACTGAGTATTTTTTCTCTAATCTATAGTCCACTTTGGGCCTGAAATGGGCATTTAAATATAAATATAAATATTTACTGACAATCACGCTACGTTAACTGTTCCAGTGATAAGTTCGTAAAGAACTTGTGTTACAGGTACCTGATAACGGATATAAATGTAAGATTTTTATTATACACATACATATATTTAATATACATCCATAACCCTGGAAAAGACATTTATATTTATCATACAAATATCTTCCCTTGGCGGGATTCGAACCCGCGAACCCCTTGTGTAGTGACCATGTCACTTACCACTACACCAGGCGGCCGGTCCCCTTTCGCTCCCATTTTCGACGACCCGGTGCCAAGGAAATTATTTGCTTTCGCCTTTTAAAGCGATGACTCGACAAATACGTCAAGTTGTCCTTTTTTAATTTAATCAACAGCTAATTAAGAGAGTTGAGTGAAACATTAAAAGCTCGTGTTCGCGTAGACCAGCATTTTGTCTGTAAAAATATATTAAGCACTCCACTCTTAGTCTCTTTATCTACTGAACTTTCGATGCAGATACACAACGCGAATGCTCACGAGTATTCACTGAGAAGCTTCTCGGCGTTATAATGATGTTTTAATTAAATTTGTTTTTAACTTTATACAGGCAGCCAAACTAAGTTTTATTACCAACAAGTACTCGTATATAGTATACAGAATTTTGTGGTGTTTATAAACACACAATTGCAATTAATGACAGCAAAATGGTGTTAGTTATTTAATGCCTAACGTTTTGTTTACCTAGCTTATAATTAAAGTAGGTAATGCAAAGCTTCCGTTTCCCGAAACATAACTTGTCGGATCCTCTGGACCCATTTTCAACACTTTTAAGCTCTTCAAGCAGAGGTCACCGTCCTCGTGGAAATTGTCGATTACGACGAAGAGTTCGACGAGCGAACTAAACCATAGACACAGCCCACTGAGTTTCTCGCCGGATCTTCTCAGTGGGTCGCGATTTCGATCCGGTGGTAGACTCTGCGAAGCACTGCTCTTGCTACGGTCAGAGTAAGCATATTCTCTCAGGTTGAGCCCCGTGGGCTCAACTATCGGTCACAGCATAGTTGGAATAGCCTCATAAGCTATCAGCGAATTAATATGGAAAATTAACCCACAGACACAGCCCACTGAGTTTCTTGCCGGATCTTCTCAGTGGGTCGCAAAACCGATCAGGTGGTAGATTCTGCGAAGCACTGCTCTTGTTAGGGCTAGTATTAGCAACGTCCTCAGGTTAGAGCCCCGTGAGGTCAACTCCTCGTTCGTCAACGCTAACATAGTCCCAAAAGCTACCAGCATAGGAAGGAAAAAAACAATCGGGAAAATAAAATTAAAAATTTGAATATAATTACGACCGTAATATCGGGACGTGGATAGACATAAAAATATTTAAGTAAATAATCAGTACTAGAGTAGTCTATAAAAGTGAACCTGCTTATTCTTCAAAATGAGTCGGCAATTTTAATGAAATGACCGAAGATTAAAAACGTTCGTTAATCTGCTTGTGTGTCTAGAAAATCATTAAATCTTTGTTTAATATGCGACCAGCCTCTTAGAAAACTTACAACGGATACAGGGCATTGCTGTCTATCCAGGCGGAGTCACAAGGCCGCCTAACACCATTAATTTCCCAATATATTTTTTGCGGATTTCATTTTTATTATACAGTGTTATTCCTTCATTGTGGAATGCGTACGTGGACATTTGTTAAGTACGTATTTAATTAGAAAAATTGGTACCAGCCTGCGGGATTCGAACACCGGCAGTCGCATTGCTTGATACGAATGCACCGGGCGACTTATCCTTTAGGCCACGACGATTTCCAAAGTACAAACGAACTCAGAGCGAGTGCTCGACAATTATAAAATATGACTAAGCTTGAGCCAAAATAATCAGGGATCGATTCAGAATAGTAGTGTAAAACTTAAAGTTAAAAGTTAAGTTATAAAAGTTAGACGCATTGAAGTTGTTAAACCCATTTCAAGACGATACAAAGCCATCTCATAGATACGATCTGACAAATGGTTCTAGTTCGTAGCTCTCATGTACGGACGTCTTATGCCATTTGCAACTCGGGTATGTGTTAGCAATTGTACAAAAAGAATAATGTCTTATCTCCTGTTTTTTGAGTATGAAAGAAAAAATAATTAGAAATGTATACTGCTCTTTAATTAATATAAGTATAGAATTACATTTCATTTAAATAACATAATTTTTTTGTGAAGAGCTCTAGTTTTATTTTTTGTGGCTTAGATAGGTAGTCAAGCTCACGGCCCACATGGTGTTAGGTGGGTACCGGAGCGCATAAACATCCACAACGTAAATGCCGCCACCCACCTTGAAACACAACTTTTAAGTCTCAATCTTACAGTACAACGACTGCCCCACCCTTCAAACTGAAACGCATTACTGCTTCACGGCAGAAATAGGCAAGGTGGTGGTACCTACCCGTGCGGACTCACAAGAAGTCCTACCACCAGTAATAACGCAAACTATAATTATTGCGATTCTAATTTTTATTACACAATATTATTCCTTTACCGCGAAAGTCATTTGTGAGCATTTCTTAAGTACGTATTTGTTATAATTCTAATATAATTCAAATTTTAGGTTTAAAAAAAAAAAAAAAAAATATAAAACTCACTTTAACATTTATAAACACCTATAAATGTTAAAGTGAGTTTTAAGGATAGTACTGTTTTTTTTTATAATTGTCGATAGCAATAGGTTTTATCATTAAAACCTGATTGAAGTGAAGTACGATCACCAGTGCTCAACATGGATATCGCCTTAGAAACTTAAATAAAACCCAATGTAAATAGAATGCTAAAGTCAAACAGCAGAAACTAATAAAAAATGTAATTTTCACTGCGTCTCGACTTTCCTTTGAAATGTATTTTTCAAAACTTTACTCGACCATAGCAAAGTTGAAAGCTCTCAGTTGACTTTATACTACTTCGGGAGCTTTCTCGCTGATCATTCGCAAGTCTAAATTAAGTTCTGTTTGTAGCGCTCAGTCAATGTACCCACTATACTGTTTATTATCATGTTTCTTGATTCGAACTCGTCAAAATTCTAGATATTCGATTATTTCGATTGTGTTGTGTTACTTTCAATGAAAAAAAAAGATGTGTGGTGTCGCAGGACACCGGATAGGAACGAAGTTCATTATTATAAAAATATTAATTTTAAGTTCTATTCGTGGTATAAAGAAAATAAAACTGGAGGTTTCGCGGTCATTCGGTAACGTGTGAACTTATTGTGGTACACTTCATTCACGGTTGTTTGCTTAAGAGTTAGTGTATTGCGCAAACGAATGCTCTGAGATCGTGGTCAATGAATGATAAAAAAATATGTTATTTCTTGTATGTCATTACAAAGTTAAGTCGTACACTGTGTGCATTACTAATTTATACGTTATTACAAAGTTAAGTCGTACACTGTGTGCATTACTAATAAAAATCTTACGTTACGGACGTTTTTTACCGGTTAGGGTACTTCTCCGCATCGTCCCATAAGGAACTTCGTTCCAAAAATGAAACTCGCTAATTATAGGTTTCTTTAAATCAACAATAACAGAATTCTGATTACAATTATTTTGTTACAATCTTGTTATTGCCTTCGTAGGCGGACGAGCACATATGCTCCTATGGGCCGCAGCCCAAGATGATTGACCACTGTCGCTCGTGGACGTATCAGCATTGCCAACGGCACAGCCAAGCGGTTATAGCTGAGGATTTGAATCAAACTTCATCGGAGGACGATATGTCGTAACGTTTAGGAGACATCGTGGAGGGGAGTTCATTCCAGAAACGATCGTCCAGTAAATCTCACTTTAGATAACTTGAACTGCCGCTCGATAGAATTACATCTAACATACCTAATATATGAACTATCTTTGAATTAAGTTCGATTGCTTTATATTATGGCCCACGTGTAAATATTGCTCTATAACTTTTTAGCTTAGATACAATAATTATCTTGGTACATGATTAGTTTTTTAAAAGCTAACGTAGTAATGTTAAATAATTGTTCTCAATGTTTTTAGAAATTCATAACCGAGCCTATATAAATGAGGCCTACTGAATTTCATGCTGGATCATCTCAGTGGTTCGCGATTCCGATCCGGTGATAAATTCTGCGAAGCACTGCTCTTGCTGAAGCTAACGTTAACAAATTCTCTCAAGTAGAGTCCGTGAGCTCACCTACCTACATTGCTGTTTCGGCAGATATACCAGAAACATCCAGAAAGTTAGCCCACAACACCATCAGTACGAACATAAGGGAAAAAAAACACAACATGCTTGACAGATATACGAGTGACCCAAAAAAAATTCAACTCAACAATAACCACATGTGAACACATCACCGCCCCACGATCGTACTAACGACCGCATACAACGCAATAAAACAGACCATTCAATGACAATAAACGAGAAAATACATCTCACATATTTCATAAAAAAATATCTTACGCATCGCACACTTAAATCAAACGACATAAAGTCGAAATTCCTACTTAATTCTATGGGCTAATCAACATGTGTCGCAAAGGGTTAAATAAGGGTTAAAGTAACGTTGTTTATTTTATGGTTTTTATCAAAACAAAAGGGCAAAGTGCAAAGGGCAAGTTCGCGACCGCCCGTCGGGTTATCGACTCACGCTTTTTGGGTTGAAAACGTTGTTTTTCTGTTATATTTTTGATGTCTTTATTGCATTAAAAAGATGATCAACTAACTAACTGTATTGATATGAGAGGGGAATATGAGCTACTTGCCTAGAGTAATATATGTGAGAAATTCGACTCTGATTCGAATACGAATAAGAGTTTGAAAATATCCGTACTTTGCCATATATTCAAATGTAATACTTAGCTTATGGCCCATCATCTCGCTCAAGTTACAGTTTCAAGAATTTTAACATACCGTTTTAACCCCATAGTCACAGCCCTGAGTTTCCTGCTGGATGTTTTTTAGTTGTACTAGTTAGAAAATGAAAATGTACTAGTTAGAATATGTTAGAAAATTCTCCCAGGTTGAACCCGTGAGCACACCTACTCATCTGCGCGACCCTTCGGATACCAGCGAATATGTTGGAGCAATAGCCCCACTTTATTATTTTCTGATAGTAACATGTACCATTCATAATTCAAAGTGTGTTCGTGATTGCACAGGATTAGTACATAGTATCCTAGCAATATTTTATTATAGCACTCAATAGTTTGCGCGTTCGTAAGCACAAACTATCATGTTTTTTACAAAAGTCCACACATTAGAGACCTTTGAAGGGCGCAACTTATACGGCTTACTGCTATTAGGTGTCCGGCTATCACCGGTGGTAGGACGTCTTGCGCTTGTAGGTGCCACTACCCCGCCTATTTCTGCCGTGAAGCAGTAATGCTTTTCGGTTTGAAGGGTGGGATAGCCGTTGTAACTATACTGAGACCTTTATCTCAAGGTAGGTGGCGCATTTACGTTATAGATATCTATGGGCTCCGGTAACCACTTAACACCAGATTGGCTGTGAGCTCGTCCACGCATCTAAGCAATAAAAAAATAATTTAAAATGCTATAATCTTCGCAAATTTAACAGAAAATCTACACAATTATGAACGCAACATAAAAATGTAATAGTATTGTATAGTCAAATAACAAAATCGAATTGCTAATAGCCAATCGCGATTTAAATACAAAAGGAGTTAACAAAAGTAGTTTCGTTAAAATACGGGCAATCTAAAATCGATTCAAAAAAAAACCACGCTAATGCTCATTTTCGTGTGCATTGTTGTTTAGAGTGTAAATAACAAGTGCCACTTCAATATAACGTTACCGATATCCCCTACAAGATACGTTTTTAACAAATGTTGAATTTAAGCGCGCGCGATGTCGTTTTTAATATCAGATTGGGGACGACGAGATCCCACAAGGGGCCTTTAAAAAAATCATCCGCGAATTAAATGTAATTGTTCGCTGGTTAACTGCTATCGCGGCGCCTGTAATGCGTTTCGTGTAGATTTTGGGGCTGCGTAATTGTATATCAAAATAATATGTATTTGCGTTACGTTTTAATTTTTAAAACACGTTCAACGGTATTTGTAATGGCTTTCGAAATGCAAAATTTATATAATTCGTCTATTCCACGCTAAGTTAATAAAATTTTGAAATTTGAAGTTAATAGAAGACAGTATTTGAAATTAATAAATAACCCACTGTCGGTTTTAGCCAATTTAACGATCGCACAGACTTCAGTATGACTAGAGGTTTCTATCACACTCCTTCCATTTTATCGGTCTGCTGCATTCTGTCAGGCAAATTTAGTTAACTTTTACGCTATCGAGAACGTTAAAAAACTCGCACTGAGTACACAGAACTAGACAGATTCATACATTTCCGTGCGGATTTTATAGTTTCTTTTGTGCATCGGTATCAATCGTTTTTGTATATACATAGTAAACTACTATATATGTATGTATGTGCGTTTATATATATTTAAAACAATAGGTACACCGCGTGTAATTTGTTTCCTAATGATTCTTATCCATCTGATGTGAAGAGATCAATCACTCTTAGCGATAAGACGCCAATTGCGCTTTTTTGTATTTAATGTTTCGCATTTTTTATTTATTTTGTGTACAATAATGCATACTCTGTGTCTATCTAACATCTTAGTAGCTAAAATATTATGTATTCAGCTCTTCTTTGATTCCAGCAAAGTACTTATCATGCTCAAAACAAATACTAATCGTTACATGCCCGCTTTTAATAGGCAATCGCTTCGTTGGCTCTTCTGAGCTACAAAAAATCGCTCAAAAAGGACCTTGCAGCCATGATTATGCATAATTTATGCGCAACGAGTCCAGAGTGCCAGTTCATGGGGCGATTGTACTGAATGGACAGTAAATTGGCGAACATTGACACCGTATGTCGCCGGACTGTCGGTTTTTTTTTAGGATTATTGTTACAAATATTTGCTTATCACTTCGATGGGGCGTTTTTTATTAAGGAGATTTACGCTTTTGTTCACGGTTTGAGCGTGAATCTGGCGTTTATTATTTAATCAAATCAACTATGGTGTTTCACTTGAGTTCGTTTAGAGTTTGATAATGTGTTCTAAATGAAAATCAAATTGATTAAAGAAGTTCCGCAAAATTATAATTTGCGTAATTACTGTCGGTAGGAGCTCTTGCGAGTCCGCAAGGGTAGTTACCACGACCCAGCCTATTTTTGCCGTGTAGCAGTAATGCGTTTCGGTTTGCAGGGCGAGGCAGCCGTTTTTTTTTTTTTTTTTTTTTTTTTTTCCTACCTAGGCTGATAGCCCTAGCGGCTATTTCAGCGTAACCCTAACTTTAGTAGGTGAGCTCACGGGGCTCAAACCTGACGATGTTGCTAACACGAACCCTAGCAAGAGTCGTGCTTCGCAGAATCTACCACCGGATCGGAAACGCGACCCATTGAGAAGATCCGACGAGAAACTCAGTGGGCTGTGTCTGAGAGTTAATTTACTCGTCGAGCCCTTCGTCGCAAGCGACGGGTTCGACGAGAACGGTGACCGGCGCTTGAAGTACCTAAAAGCACCGTTAGTGGATCGGGAGGATCCGAGATGACGTGTAATGTATATGTCTATGGACTCCGGTAACCACTTAACACCAGGTGAGCCGTGAGCTCGTCCACCCATCTAAACAATAAAAAAAAAGTAGTAACGTAATCCTTTTATCACAATTTTCTATTTTCGCATAAAAAAATACTGCGTTCTTTCATACGGTACAAAGCCGGGAGGGTCGTGATCTCTACACAAAAACTCGCATTAGAATAAACGTTAGATTATTGCGTTTGACTAATGAGTTCGTTAGATCTTATCATATTCCACGTGTGTAATAGAAACGGGATTGGTAATCTTCTTTAAGCGTTCTTTCATTTGAATTATAATAGCATTTTTTTATAAACGAGAGTTTATCTTTTTTTTATCTATGAATGTTGGCAAATAATCCTATTTACTCTTCTCTAAATGAGCGTTGAAAGAGTTCTTAGGGCCAGCTTGGCGACGTCCCTAGTATTGTCGTTAAGGTGACCACAATCATATACTGTCGCCATACAAGTTTGCTACTTCAATATTAATTACATCATCTTGCATCATCTTTTTAGTCTGGAGTCACTAGACTATGGCCCAAGACCAAAAGGCCTACTTCATATGTTGCAAATGGTTACAGATAGTGACCTTGTATATTACACAACTGGTATAACTATTTTATGAATACTTATCTTCTATCTATCTATTATCTATATATATATGTATATAAAAATGAATTGCTGTTCGTTAGTCTCGCTAAAACTCGAGAACAGCTGGATCGATTTGGCTAATTTTGGTCCTGAATTATTTGTGGAGACTTAGAGAAGGTTTAAAAGGTTAAAGATAAATATGAAAATGCTCAGAATTAAATAAAAATAACAATGTTGTTTGTTTTAAGTTTATTTTATACAAAAGTTTAGGTCTTTTATTTATCGATGGAGGCACTACGAAGTCTGCCGGGTCAGCTAGTATATAGATAAAAATAAAACGCAATCACGTTCATATTTCAGTTTAAGTAATTAATTCGAATATCCAGAAAAGGGGCTAATCTTTAAATTCCAGAGAAAACCATTGATCACGCAAAACAACGTAGCGCCTCATCCGTGCGGCTTTAAGCGAAAATAACCCCAAAACCTTCTAGCTTACTGCGGATTTTCGTTTGATCCAGTATAAAATTGCAATCATAAATCACTCGGATAAATCGTGTTTTTCCTTCATTTATCATTTTACACCGATACCTGCCTTTACATAACGATCCTTTGCTTTTTGATTCAGGATTTTTTAATTATTTTTACCGCTCCAGTATTTTCTTTATCCGTGTCTTGATTTTTAGTTCTATAAGCTCCAAATAGCTTGATGTCAAATGTTTTTAAAATTGAAAA
The DNA here is from genome assembly GCF_030269925.1 of Bombyx mori. Lineage (NCBI taxonomy): Eukaryota > Metazoa > Arthropoda > Insecta > Lepidoptera > Bombycidae > Bombyx > Bombyx mori. Next base: position 17,552,260 of record NC_085111.1, read on the forward strand.
TTGAAAATCTTGTGTATCCTCGTGTCCACGTAAAACCAGAACGTGTGACAGAAGACTGAGACAGAATAAGCAGGGAGGTGGTGATTCGTACGACCTTACCACCTACCCTACCACCGGATAGGAAATAACACTAAGCCAGGTCGTATACTCGTATCTTCACAGTAACAGATACTTATATTGCTTATTTCCGTTGCCTTATATTCTTTCCTGAACATCTGTCCTAGGTAAGGTCCCAAAATCCAACTTACGTGTGACTTACCGGGCTTTAAGGAAAGCTGAGAACAGAGAAACAGACTGACCGGTGATAGAACCTCTTGTGAGTCCGCACGAGTAGGTACCACCACCCTGCCTATTTCTGCCGTGAAGCAGTAATGCGTTTCGGTTTGAAGGATGGAGCAGCCGTTGTAACTATAATTGAGACCTTAGAACTTATATCTCAAGGTGGGTGGCGCATTTACGTTGTAGATGTCTATGGGCTCCGGTAACCACTTAACACCAGGTGGGCTGTGAGCTCGTCCACACATCTACGCAATAAAAAAAAGAAAAAAGATTCCAGCCTACTCGTATTTATGAAACTCTGCTCGTGTATCATTTTCTTTCCCGTCCACTCCCCACCCCTTCCCTCCCGTCCCATCCTGTCCCTTCATTTTACCTCCATTTCTTTAATACCTGGTCGTTTTATTTTTAAATGCGAACCTTTAATCAGAAGAGATTACTTTTCCGTCTCCGGATGTTCTTTTTATTGGCATCTTTGACTCGGGATTGTCATTAGTGTAATGAGATCGTGATGTCAAAATAGATTTTTGTCTGTGTCCTTTCCGCGGTTTTTTGTTTTGATGGTCTAATAAAGAAAAATGTATAATGATTGGTTTCTAATCTAAGTACAGACGGTACCCGTTGCCCAATGGAGGTGGCCACTAGAATCAGAACTTTTGAGACAAAACAGCGTGCTCCTTTTCTAAAAATGTTATATGTAATGAGAAGTTTGTTCATAAGTACTCATTTTAGGCAATTATACATTGTGGCATAATGCCGTCATGGGATAGCCGTTATACTATACAATTGAGGCTTGGTCTCCATAATCAAAATGAACCCAGTGCAAAATACAACAAACAAACAGACATCGGTAAAAATTAAAACGCGATGTTTGGTGCCAGGTAACACACACAAAAAAACAGAGATGAATTGAGTACTTCCTTCTTTTTTGAAATCAGTTAAAAACGAAATGTACTAACAAATTTTAAATTCAGTTAACCTACATACGATGAATTGGTGCACTAATTTCAGGTTGTTCGTAATTCCATTTGCGTTCGCGCTGAGCCCGATTCATAGTTTGGCATAATCAGCAAATAATAATAAAATATAATTAAGTTTCAATTCTCGAGGTCTTGTTCTTCAAATTCAAATTCAGAGCTATCGTTTCATTTTGACATCGTGCGCTAAGTGAGAAAAAATAAGAGGTCGCTTTTTTAAGGTCTGTGTTCCTAATTCTGTATGTCTGTTGGTCCTAATTACAATACAATGGAGTAATTATCGGCCAATTCAATCTACCTTAGTCCGCTACTTGGGCCAAAATCATATTCAGCTAAGAGTAATACTTCGTATAACACACGAAAAACCTAATTACTTTCGATAAGCACACGGGAAGTTATGATTTGATTACAGCACGTCTTCGGAACGGCTTAACCCGTTTTATTCGGTTACGTGCCGGTTTAATCCAGTTTTCGTATGCACGCTTATAAGACGCGCGATTTCAGTCTGATATTGTGGCGAACGAGTTGGTTTTAAATCTGGAATTACGTTTCGTAATCCGGAATTTCGGAGTCCATAAAATGGACACGAAAACCCCTTGAGATGAGCAGCGGTGCTCCGCCACTGGTACTGCGAAAAGTCAAGCGATAGTATCTCCATCAAGTCCCACCCAAACTTGCTAGCTAATTCGGGAATAAAATAAATTTAGAGAATTAACAGGAATTAGAAGTCGTCGTGGCCTAAAAGATAAGACGTCCGGTGCTTTCGTGTTGAGCGATGCACCGGTGTTCGAATCTCAAGCGGGTACCAATTTTTCTAATGAAATACGTTTCGGCTTGAAGGGTGGGGCAGCCGTTGTAACTATACTGAGACCTTAGAACTTATATCTCAAGGTGGGTGGCGCATTTACGTTGTAGATGTCTATGGGCTCCAGTAACTACTTAACACCAGGTGGGCTGTGAGCTCGTTCACCGATGAAAGCAATAAAATAAAAAAATAAAAATTAACAGGAATTACAGACGAAGTAATCTATTAGAAATTCAAAGGAAGGAAGGGACCTAACCTAATTTCTCAAAAAAGCCTAGCTTAGGGCTAGCAAATCTTCAAAGTATACCGAGCAATTTGGACACGAACGCTTCTATTATCAGTAACTTTACATACTTAGGGCTATCACACTTTTTATAACCTACGGCCCCTTAAATTTGGTGAATTTAGAGGTACATAGCTGATCATTCTTTAATTGCGTTTTTTTAAAACTCAGTGGGCTGTGTCTATTGGTCAATTTACTGGCCGAGCCCTTCGTCGCAAGCGATGGGTTCGACGAGAACGGTGGCCGGTGCTTGAGGTACCTAAAAGCACCGCTGGTAGATCGGGAGGATCCGAAATGACGTTTTAGGGCGGCGTGGACTGTTTACCATTCGGTCCGCAGGATAGGGAATGTTGATTGCGTAAATGGTATAATTGGAACACATACAGGAGTCCATAGAGATCACAACGTAAGTGCCGCTATTAGTTGTTTTGAAAAAACAGCTCTCTTATCATTTACCCTCCAAAACTGCTGCTTCGTGGAACAAATAAGCATATTTTTTTTATATCTTAGACTATGCTATATATATATATGCTATAGACATCTACAGCGTAAATGCGCCACACACCTTGAGATATAAGTTCTAAGGTCTCAGTATAGTTACAACGGCTGCCCCACCCTTCAAACCGAAACGCATTACTGCTTCACGGCAGAAATAGGCGGGGCGGTGGTACCTACCCGTGCGGACTCACAAGAAGTCCTACCACCAGTAAACATGGTGAACCCATAGTCATGCGAGCTCACAAAACACCCTATAGCCAGTAAATCCAATTTAAATTAATTGTGAGCACTCGTGAACATTCTTCATCTTAAGTCAGTACGTTAATAAGATCATGGTTCAAACGGCCATCTCTAAAGTATACCTAAAGTTCTATTTGACATTCCTGTAAATTAGGGGTGTCTTGAATTTTTTAGAGCAAATTTTCTTAATAGCCACTTCGAAGCTGTGAAGCCCCGAATTGATGAGACAAAAGCTCCGGAACTTACAGGCTTTGTTTATACAAAACGAGGCTTTGGGAAGCTTGTCGAATTACGTTTCAGGGAAATAGGGTTGAACGGTCCGTGTTTACATCAGGCCTGCGTTGATAAGCTGTTTGGCAGCTAAATCGTATCTTACCCTTTTTTGAACATTAACTTATAAATTTTTCAACGTAACTGAGTCTCCAATAACTTGATACACACGTATCAAGGATCGTTTACAATCCAATAATTTTATTATCTTGCCTTAATGCTCTATCCAGGATGACATATTTTTTGACTTAGATGGGTAGACAAGCTCACCGCCCAATTGATGCTAAGTGATTACCGGGGCCCATAGAAATCCACAATCTAAATGCCACCACCTATTGTGATACATGAGTTCTGAGTCTCACTCTTTAGAGTATAACGGCTGCTCGATTCTTCAAATCGAAACGCATTACTGCTTCACGGCAGAAACAGGCAGGTTAGTGCTAGTGAGAGAGAGAGAGAGAGAGAGAGAGAGAGAGAGAGAGAGAGAGAGAGAGAGAGAGAGAGTGAGTGAGAGAGAGTGAGAGAGAGAGAGAGAGAGAGTGAGTGAGAGAGAGAGAGAGAGAGAGTGAGTGAGAGAGAGAGAGTGAGTGAGAGAGAGAGAGAGAGAGAATGAACATTACAAAACAGTCTAACTAGCAGATACAATAAGGACGTTTTACATTTTGAGGCCAAAACATTGATGTTATTATAAACACTGTTGTGTGATTAAATTATCATAACCTTAATGTTACCGTAATTATAAGTACAGTAAATTTGTTGTCGTGACAACAGGCACGTGGTCCTATACCTATATACATATTCGTAAACAATGTTAAATTAGGAGCTATACATTAAAAACTACCCCAAATTTCATTCGTATCACTGGTTTGAAACTCAAATTCAAACTTGTTTGCTATTTTTCCAGTAATGCGTGTTGAAATTCGGCAATTTTATTTAATCAGTATATAATACAATAATAAAGGAAAACTAACTGGATATTAGAACACTATTAAAAACAAAAGAAGTACGATTTATAACCTTTTTATAAAAGTTCTTATATAAATTATCATCCGTGTTGGCGTAATCAAATGCGTAAAATGAAAAATATAAATGATATAATATTATCAATATATGAGTGATTGACTTGATTGTGATGAAGCATTTTTTATTCTGAACATACCTAAATATATAAAAATCGAAAATGAGAGAAAGTTTAAATTCATCAAATCGTTACTTTTTTGGCCGCAAAATTAAAAACGACCCAATAGGCGGTCTTTTCGCTAAAAGCGATTTCTTCTAGACTACCGTTTAATTAAGAGAAATTCTGGAAAAGATAAAGAGACAGCATCAGACGGTCATCAATTCAGGCGTTGGTGGCAAGTTTCAAAACACACCGCTACTCCACGCTGACGGCCGACCTCCACGTGCATTCGTGTAATGATGATGAGCCATTCATTTCACCAAAAGCGGCTTTTATCTTGTCAGTCAACCCCATAGATCCCCCCGATCCCCGATCTTCCTCGTGCTCTGGTACCCTCAATCTTTCCCTGGACCAAGCCCGTTCAATAGCCACCTCCCCTCGGGTTTACGATCACGGCTCGCCTAGTGTTAATTTGGCTATCGAAGCCCACAGATATCGTAATGTTACACAATCTTTAATGGTGCTTCAGCGTTGTGACATCTGCTTCTGCGACCAAGCTTTCGAAGGCTGATCAGAGAAGACTTCCACCACTAACGTCACTAGTTCAGATGCAAGTCTGCTGTTACCGAGGTAAACAAAAATGTATGGATATATGCCGGCACCAGAATTGGTGAGAATGAAATTTCTTTACTCTTTAAAATGTCTTTATTACGAACGCGTTGTCTTCACTAACATTTTCGGTAGGTTTTTAAATCAAAGTTCCATTAAAATGAAGGCGCGACCTTGTTTCGAAGCGAAAAGGAAACATCGAGAAACAGGAAATGTCTTTAAACGAACACGGCTTCATGAACGTTTTGTTCCTCCCTTCTGAACGTGGTACATGCGTTTTTTGTTAAATATTATTAAAATACGATGTACTGCAATGATTTCTGTCTGAAGTTCATTATACGCACTTTCTGCGTTCTTTATATGTGTTTCTCAATATAGTTTTCTATAATTTCTACCGATTTGCGTTTTTTCTTTTACAATATCTCATATTTTGAAATTATATTTATCAGGTTCTTCTAGCATTCCCGTTCTATTTTCTTTCTACACGATACCCTGTTCTTATTACTCGCAGTCTAAAAAATATGCGTTCATTCTCTGTGCCTTTTTTATTATGATATTTTATCATTTTATTATTTTACAGGTCTTTTATTTCATTATAATAATATGGTTTGGTCCTCTGTACTTTTTGTAATTTCATATGGGGATTTCTAGAAAAAGACCCGGATGGATTGTGTGGAAGAGACGATGTAAAACATGGATTTAAGTGCAGGATGACGTATGATAGACCTGAGTACCCTGCATAGTGGGACAAAAGAAAAGGAAGCAAACTTTCTGTCTTTGCAATTTACGTGGAGAATATTATTCTACGTGTTCATCATCTGGGTAAAGGTTAGGTCACTCATAAAAACTGATACCTTATTACGAGGGCTTAAGCTTTGATTACCTATCAGACTGAACACTAAACAACAGGAATTGTAGGGAGTCCTAAAAGGACAACAGAAACCAATGACTTGGCAAAATTTAAGTCTTTACTAAAATTGTTGATTGCGATTCCCGGTCCTATCATATCTATAGCGCCAAGCTGCTTTGTAAGCCAATAAAAATCTACATACACTTGTCAATGACTCATGAATATAATTCTTTGAATCTTAAACAAAAGTTATCACTAAACGTTTCTTCATAATAATGTAAGCAATCCCACGGCTGGTCGAGCCCAAGTGTACTACACATTTTACTGCAAACCATTTTCCTGAAGCTGTTTTACGTGCTCGTAGAGTAAAATAGGAGCAGATAGAACACATCTATAAAATAGACAAAAAAAAGAGAAACCTCTATTAGCACGCCTGAAGCTAAGTATTTACCAGAACTCAACAACACCATAAATGTTGCTCATCTTATGGTCCGACTTCAAGATCTCATTTGGTTTAATAAAGGAGAGTAAAGGTAAGACTGATATTTAAGAGCAAGCATTGGACAGGACTATCTACGGATCAAATAGGTGCTTCTGTTATTTACTTTGTGATCCATTATATCATTGAAATTGGATAAAAGTAAAACACGATACAAGCGCTAGAAAGCTTTTGATAGGACTAAATGCAGTTTAGACCATGAATCACAGTTTCTCCAGCTCTTAAAAAAAAGACGAAAGTGTTCAACACCAATAAATCCTAAAAATGTTATCTGACTGTAAAACTTCTCAACTATAGCACGATATTAAACGTACTTATCAGTACCGTGAAAGCACATGAATTATTCTTGATGAGGGGCGGTATCAAGTAGAACATCTCCGAGTAATGTGGGTCCGGAGTTGCGTGTGGTAAAGCTGACGTTCCTTTTACGAATCCTCCTCGGTCTTTGATATGATCTGTTAAATATGGTAATGACAGAAGGTCGGAAAGACTTAAAATGTCACAGTTGTAGGTTTAAGGGCGAATTTCAATAGTGATAGGGTAAATGGCGTAAAAATTTACCATTCTGCCTATTTCGGAAACTGAAAAATCGTGCATTCCATTTTCTGTCAGAAAAAAAAAACAGACTTTGTAGATACTTCCAGAAAGGTTGGTGTTACCGTTAGATCAGAAGATGAAAAAAAAACAGACTTTGTAGACACTCCCGGAAAGGTTGGTGTTACCGTTAGATCAGAAGATGAAAAAAAAACAGACTTTGTAAATACTCCTGGATAGGTTGGTGTTACCGTTAGATCAGAAGATGAAAAAAAACAGACTTTGTAAATACTCCCGGAAAGGTTGGTGTTACCGTTAGATCAGAAGATGAGCAACACGCTCGTCTTCAATAGACGACTTAAAAAAAAAATGCATTTTCGCTTGAAATAAATTTAAGACTTGCTTTGCAAGCTCGAATTTTAATACAACCTAAATGCGAAATGTTTGTTTGCAGCAAAAAAATTTTCGACGTTATACCTAAAAAGGCCAAATGTACGGTGAACAATAAATATAAGAATTATACCGCGGTTTCGGAAAAGATAAATTTGTTAAGCGACCCGAGTATAAACTAAATACTAACATTCTTCCGTATTATTTTTAATTTGTTTTATGTATTAATGCGTTAACGGTCCAACGGCCAGGATGAGCATACAAGAATCAAAGTGTTCTCACGAATGCTCACGGTTAGATTTGTAATTAGCTTTATTTACTTGTTGCCTTTGTAGGCGGACGAATTAGGAGCCCACCCACCCGAAGTTCTGTGGTCATGGACATAAACATTACCAAGGGCCTTTCCAAGCCGCTACCTACTGCTGAGGACTTTCCTCAAACCTCGTTCGTGTTTTTTGGTAAACAGTGGTTACCGGTTTATTTCGGTAACCGCTTAATCGAAGGAACCACGTCTTTGTTTTCTCATTGTTGCTAAATTTGTTTTTTCTTATTGCTTAAGTGGGTAGACGAGCTCACAGCCCACCTGTTACTGGAGCTCATAGACATCTACGACGTAAATGCGCCACCCACCATAAGTTCTAAGGTCTCAAGTTACAACGGCTGTCCCATCCTTCAAACTGAAACGCATTACAGCTTCACGGCAGAAATAAGCAGGGTGGAGGTACCTACCCGCGCGGACTCACAAGGGGTCCTACCGCCGGTTTGCGGGTTTGATTTTTATTACACGATGTTATTCTTTCACCGTGGAAGTCAATTGTGAACATTTGTTGAGTACGTATTTCATTAGAAAAATTGGTACCCGCCTGGGTTTCGAACACCGGTGCATCACTTAATACGAATGCTTATCCTTATCTTATCCTTTAGGCCACGACGACTTCTGTTGTTTAAGGCCAAATCTACATGATTAGTAAAAGAATAGCTGTTATCTGTAAACCCTAGTATTATATTTATATACTCGTAAATACTGCGTCAAAAACTCTCTCCAACAAGCGACGAATTGGAAGCACAACTTTTTTTATTTTTAACTTAAAAATGTGTCCCAAATACGTTGTTTGTGCGCTCAGTGAATAGGCCAGGAGATGAATACAGCGGAAATATGAAAGGACTTGGCGTGTCAGCCGGTGACTGCATGTCCTGGCATCTCAACGACATACATACACAAACCGGTCAGTAATGTATGGATGTGGATTTTCTTTACTGGCGTCGATAAGTGGAGAACATAACTCACCGAACGGTAAGCGGTTACAAAATTGCCGTTACAATACATACAATACATACGTATGTCGGAAACTACTTCCGCAAGTTTTTTTTTATTTATTGCTTAGATATGTGAACGAGCTCACAGCCCACGTGGTGTTAAGTGGTTACTGGAGCCCATAGACATCTACAACGTAAATGCGCCACACACCATGAGATATAGTTCTGAGGTCTCAGTATAGTCACAACGGCTGCCCCACCCTTCAAACCGAAACGCATTACTGCTTCACAGCAGAAATAGGCGGGGTGGTGGTACCTACCCGTGCGGACTCACAAGAGGTCCTACCACCAGTAATTACGCAAATAATTAATTTTGCTGGTTTGCTTTTTATTGCACGATGTTATTCCTTCACCGTGGAAGTCAATCGTGAACATTTGTTAAGTACGTATTTCATTAGAAAAATTGGTACCCGCCTGCGGGATTCGAACACCGGTGCATCGCTCGATACGAATGCACCGGACGTCTTATCCTTTAGGCCACGACGACTTCCGCAAGACAACATTAAATTGCCAAAAGGTCGGATATCCATATTTTCAACTTTTGTACAGACCATTCACTGTTGCACGTAATTCTGATGTTTACCGAATAATTCATATATATGATGTTGATATCAAACTTAGAAATACAACTGCGTTGTTCCAAAAACCGATTATAAAAGAATAAATATACCTTCATCATCATCATCATCATCATCAACAGCCCACAGTCGTCCACTGCTGGACATAGGCCTCTCCCAATCCACACCACTGAGCCCGGTCTGCAGCTCTCCTCATCCACTTCTTGCCGGCCACCGTGCGGAGGTCATCGCACCACCTAGCCAAGGGGCGTCCCACGTTACGTCTTCCGCTGCGCGGTCTCCACTCGAGAACCCGTCTGCTTCAGCGATCGTCAGTCCTACGGCATATATGGCCAGCCCACTGCCACTTCAGCTTGCTGACTCTTTGAGCTATGTCGATGACTTTAGTTTAGTAAATATACCTTAACAAGCTTTTAATAGGAAACGCAAGCACAGTTACGTTTTGGAAACAAACACAGCATCGGGAAAATGTTAAATGTTAAATTAAAAATTTCTGAAGTTTCTGAAAATTTTCCCAGCGCTCCGATAAGGAAGTCCTACCTATCTATAATGATACTTTGATATACTGGTATCGAGATTGTTACGAAACTTCAATTAGCTGCTGTCGGTTACATATTTGTCTTGTGATCGATTTTCATTTCTTCCCACTGCGCAGCCGGCATGGTTTCCTCTGTAATTAGTACGAGTTTTTTAACGTCCTCGATAACGTAAAAGTTAACTCAAATTTGTATGGAGTTGGAACGTTTGCCTACGTTTGCCGCTAGAGGCGCTGTTTCAACTGCATACAAATTTTAGTTAACTTTTACGCTATCGAGAACGTTTAAAAGCTCGCACTAAGCAAACTGTTCAAAGGGACAACAACCTTTAGGCATTACTGTTGAGTATTCTCATTACTCAAGGAGGCAGCTTTGACAGTGCGATGTCTATGGACGCTGGAGCCCATTTAACACTAGGTGCGCCGTGATTTTTTCCATTTTTGGGCGTTACGTCAAAGGGAAGATCTTCTACCGAGCGGGTGAAATTTCTCGGTAGTTCAACGGTCCAAAGGTTGTTGTTCGGAACTTGTATTAAATAAACTTTTCTTGAAAATGCAATTGGCGAGATTCAGGAGTCTGTCAAATATACAATCTCTATATATAAAAATGAATTGCTGTTCGTTAGTATCGCTAAAACTCGAGAACGGCTCGACCGATTTGGCTAATTTTGGTCTTGAATTATTCGTGGAAGTCCAGGGAAGGTTTAAAAGGTGAGAAAATATAAAAAAGCTCGGAATTATATAAAAACAAACAATGTTGTTTTTCCTTTGATGTGTCCCCTTGATGTGTCTTTTATTTATCGTCTAGCGACCCGCTCTCGCTTCGCTTCGGAAAGATTAAAACACACATGAAACCAAAAAAAAAAAATAAAAAAAAATTAAAAAAAGTAGCCTATGTTCATCAGGGACAATGTCGGCTTTCAAATCGGTCCAGTAGTTTCGGAGCCTATTCGAAACAAACAAACAAACAAATCTTTCCTCTTTATAATATTATTATATATATAGTAAGTATAGATTGAGGCACTACGAAGTCTGCTCTGTCAGCTAGTCTCATATAAAAAACACACACACAGTACATAAATAAACAAGTATAGAGTAGTAGTCGACTCGAAGCCATATCTTAACGTAGAGTAAAAAGTACAGTTAAAAACTTACGCAGAAACAAAATTCTGAAATTTAAGTTATAGGTAAGAATTTAAAGTTTAAAGTTGCCTAATTTGTTTTGTAATTACATTGGAATTCGAGAAACCCTTTGTTATTTCGTAGGGCTATTCAAAATAGATAGGAAATCGTTACGTTAAATGTGCGCCTCTATTGCCGTATACAATAGTACATATTACAGTGGAATAGGATTTCGACGAAGAAACAAATCACTGTGATATTTCTTGGTGTATTCACAAGTGGAAGACAACATTAAAAACACTTTATGTTCTAATCACGGGCTAATTATGTTAATTTTTCACTAATGCTGTGGTTTGGATTATAAAAAAACAAATGCAAGGTTTATCGAATTTATCGCTAACTTATTCGCCTTAAAAACCGCTACAGCGGGATAGTGACAAGATAAATAAAAAAAGGATTATTATAGTCTAGGGGTAGAGGTCCCAAACGATGATCGGACCAAATAGCGGAGGGACTGGGGATACCTATCAGCGACGCACTCCACCGGGCTGCAGGGCGGGATCGATGGAGACAGTTGGTTGACGAAATCGGACGGAGTCACGATCCTCAGCAGTGAGGAACCGATCGAAGAGAGAGAGATAGTCTAAAAATTACGTTCAGCGTTTCCATGAATTAAACAATTAAACATACGATGTACTTGGTATTATGTCGAATTGCTACCCCTACAGTACTGTTACGGTAACCGCACAAACTATTTCAAAAAGGTTTTATTAGTAGGGGTAATAATTTAATGAAATTATCATTTATACTGGTGGTAGGACCGCTTGTATATTGGTGGTAGGACCTCTTGTCAGTTCGCACGGGTAGGTACCACCACCCTACCTGTTTCTGCCGTAAAGAAATAATGCGTTTCGGATTGAACGGTGGGGCAGCCGTTATAACTATACTCAGACCTTAGAACTTATATCTCAAAGTGGGTGGCAAATTAAAGTTGTAGATGTCCATGGGCTCCAGTAACCACTTAACACCAGGTGGGCTGGGAGCTCGTCCACCCGTCTAAGCAATAAATAATTAAATAAAAATAACAATAATTAAATTACATATCACGTTCATTTCTCCCCATAAAAGTTCGACTTTAAATTTCATATGAAATGGATCATCATTTTATGTGTATAATTAAAGTTTTCGGCTCGTTTTATATTCTGTTTGTTCGTCTCAGTTCAAGTCTTTTAATAATATATTAAATTCGAAACAATGGTTCGGAGCTTTCAGCTTACGAGCTTTCAGTGTATTATGTTTTGATACTAAGAGTATATTGGTGTATATCTTAAATTATTTGTAGACGACTTACGTAGCATTTTTTTATTGCCTTCGTAGACAGAGACAGTTGTCTCAATTTGAATAAGCTTTACCCACAGACACAGCCCACTCAGTTTTTCGCCGGATCTTCTCAGTGGGTCGCGTTTGCGATCCGGTCGTAGATTCTGCAAAGCACTGCTCTTGCTAGGCATCACTCCGGTTTGAGCCCCGTGAGCTCACCTACTAGTTAAGGTTACGTTGAAATTGCCTCTCAAGGCTATCAGCCTAGGAAGAAAAAAAAAAGGTTTATATATTTACAATGCTGTCGTGCATTTTTTTTATTACCCTTGTAGGCAGATGAGCGTACGGTCCACCTGATCGTTACCGTCGCCCATGGACGTCAGCAATACAAGGGGTAGCGCCAAACCACTGCCACTGCTTACCGTTAAGTACTCTCCACAAGATTCTCCACTATTTACTGCCTAAATTAGTGAACGACATCATCTTGTGTTAAGTGGTCATCAAAGCTAGATATAAAGTTGCCATCTTCCTTATTTCGTACAACGGCTGCCCTGCATCTCAATCCGTTTACTTCGTAGGGAGAGTATGTAGGACATTAACACCAACACGTTTGAAGCTTAACATAAATATCCTCAAAGCCAGTTCAATCTATATATTATATAAAAATGAAATGCTGTTCATTAGTCTCGCTAAAACTCGAGAACGGCCGGACCAATTTGGCTAATTTTGATCTTGAATTATTTGTGGAAGTCCAGAGAAGGTTTAATAGGTAGATAAATATGAAAATGCTCGGAATTAAATAAAAATATCAATTTTGTTTGTCCTTTGATGAGTCCCCCGTCGGACGGATTCCTTTTGTCTTTTATTTATCGATTGAGGCACTACGAAGTCTGCCGGGTCAGCTAGTACGAAATAAAATTATTAAAACGATGTTTTTTTCACTATTCTCCCAGTTTCCGAGAGTAACATTTAAACATTAAAACCTTTAACTGGTTATTCCGTATCGTCTCTCCTTGTGGACAAAATATACATGGGTAATTTAAAACGGAAATGGGAAACAATGGAATAATTTAAATGATAAGCTAGCTGTTGTTTACCTCCAGGTATAGAAGTAGTGTTTAGGCATACCGCATTGCGAGCTACGGATTATAGTACCTATGTACATAGTTCCGCTTTTTTTATTGCTTAGTTAGGTGGACAAGCTCACAGCCCACCTGGTGACAACTTCGACGTAAATGCGCCACCCACCTTGAGATATAAGTTCTAAGGTCTCAAGTATAGTTACAACGGCTGCCCACTCTTCAAACTGAAACGCATTACTGCTTCACGGCAGAAATAGCCAGGGTGGTACCCAGCCGCGCAAACTCACAAAAGGTCCTACCATTATGTTGGCATTCTTGTAACGGGTAGGTACCACCACTACCTATTTTTGTCGAAAAGTAGTTTATGCGTTCCGGTATGAGCTGTGGAACTGCCATCATACTGTACAATGAAGACTTAGACCTCATGTCTCAAAGGGCGTGGCGACATTCACGTTGTAATCATACCGCTGTAGACCAAATTCTTATCTAAGATGCGCAGTATAACAACTTGGCATCGGTCAATTGTTTCAGAAGCAATAAGAACGAAAAATAAATTTCCAAAAGAAATAACGATGTTGGTGACTTGCCCTTTTGGTTTGCCTTTACAATAGGGCTATGCTGCACGATTTCGAAGCGACATTACGATTTTCCTCGTAATTATTAGGACACACAACCCTACAAGTTTTAGTATACTAGAGTCTGCCTCAAAAGCCGAAAAGCCTTCAAGGTAGAAATACTCTATCTTCTTGGGCAACGAAACATTAACATCGCTTGGAAAGACCTCTTTATCTTATTGTTAGTAATAATCTTATTATAAGTAATAATCTATACTAATATATAAATCTACAGCGGTTTTTACGGATGTTCCGTTATATCTACTGAACCATGCACCCGATTGACCTGAAACTTGGTATCCATGTTGAAAATACATGTACTTAACGGATAGGCTAATATTTATATGAGTATGGACTCCTTAATAGTAATGACAATAAATAATAATGTTAATTTTAAATGCCCAGCGAAGCGGGTGAGTACGGCTAGTCTTATTATAAAAATATTTGAAGTACCTAATTAAATACATACCTGTGTGAAATTTATTAAATGTGAATTTAAGGCAATTTCTTATTAAAATTTTCAATCGATGACAATACAGACAATATCAGTGGCGATTAGGTTCTATCGATTATCCGCACCAATGGCAGAGGTAGTTCACCCTGAAGTCACATCTGTTCTGTGGCCGGGGTAATTGTGCCAAGGTGAATCGGTCAACCAGAACTTGTGGTTTTAATCGTTCTATGCTTTATCTGCTTTGTACTGAAAATCAACGAACAAGAGAGAAGATTTATATTAATTGCACAGATTGATAAAATAATTTAAGATGTCACCACAAAAACATCATTTCAGTTAAACTAATATTTAAATCCTCAACAAAAAAATATCGGTTGTCTGTAAAGTCGGTTTACTGACGATAGTTGAACGGAACAACGTCATAAGAAAATACTGATGGAATGGTTTCTTTTTTGTATAGCAGCTGTCCACGCGGATGCATCGCTCACTCAAGTAGGAGAGAGACAGATGTCGAACGCTGCCGAACGCGGAGGCCGATTGTGCCTTTTTGTCGCTCGTTGCGCGTTCTCGCTTGCACTTCAAGCCTTAAATGGAACGCCTCAGAGCGAGGTAACGCCGCACGAGTCATGTTTTTCGTGCGTGCAGCCGGCTCCATCGAATTATAAGACGTTGTCACGTCAATAGGTTCATAAAAATTACTTAAAAACAACTTCTCGTGTTTGCAATCTAACAGAATTCACAAATAAATTCATGATTTACATGAAAAACAATTTTTTCAGACATTTCAAGGTTTCCTGAAGCAAGCTCGTACCTGAATTATGAAGGTATTCAGAGCGATCAAATGTCTTTGCTGAATTCATAGTTATAACTTGATTTGATATTCTTAGCTAGCTAGTAACTTCTAAGATTCCGTTGCAGAGCAAAATAGAATCCGCATATCGACTGGCGTTGTCTTATGAAAATATTCACTCAAATAACAGCTGCTAAATGAAAACCAGTCTAAATCTAATCGGGCACATAGAAGCACTAAGCAATTGTAATTAATGTCTAACGTCATAATTTAAGCCTTTTTATCGCATGTTAGACAAAAAATGCACTATTTTATTTAGTGATGTCTCAATTCAAGAGCGCTAGACAACATTATTTACACTCGCGAAGAAAGATTGCAGTCAATAAATCACTGCATTCATCCCCGGTGCATTTTCATAGATATTTTTGCCACGTACCAGCCGGCTTTAGATTTAACTGCTCTCCATGATGCTATGGCTTGACAGACATGGATTTCTTCAAACTAGATTTATGGAGTTCATTTAGCGATGGACGGCAGCTTGGCTATGTCCCTACTGACGTGAAAGTAACAGAAATAAAAAAAACATCCAAACATACATACAAACTTTCGTATTTATAATCTATATTTATAAAAATGAATTGCTGTTCGTTAGTCTCGCTAAAACTCGAGAACGGCTGGACCGATTTAGCTAATTTTGGTTTTGAAGAAGTCCAGGGAAGGTTTAAAAGGTAAATAAATATGAAAACGTGTGTGAAGATAAATATGAAGTGTGTGTGATAAATATGAAGATGTGTCCCCTGTCGGACAGATTCCTTTTGTTTGTTTTAAGTTTATTTTATACAAAAGTTTAGGTCTTTTATTTATCGATTGAGGCACTACGAAGTGTGCCGGGTCAGTTAGTTTAATATAATTTAATGATAAATCTAATATTAAAAAAAAAGGCATGCCCGCTGAGTTTCTTGCCAGTTCTTCTCAGGACGGAGGCTAGTTTTTGTGAATTGGCGGTAGTTTTTTTAACGTTCAACAAGTATGTACTTTCATTTATGTTGAATAATTTTTATTTGATTGATTTTATTTGATTTGATTGGTCCTAATATATAATGGACACGTGTGGACTGGACCGCTTAAAGTATAACGTTTGTTTGAAAAAATAATCTAATAATTGTAAACGCGACACCGAGAAAATTTTGAAAAATCTACACCTGAATATATGTCATATAAAATTCTAGTCTTGACAATAATTCTTTACAAAGCTCGTTTTTTAACTTTCTCTTTACTGCAAATACGGCGATGCCAACAAATATACAACTGTATCCCGCCATGACATGTTAATCGACATGCCAAAAGAGAACAGTGCTAAATATCCTACGCTCTGATTACATTCATGATTTATTAATTTGACATAAATCCGCGGCCGGCGTGATTTGAGCGCTCCCGATAATTAATTCCGTAGCTACGTGGTTTATTATTGTATTTTTAATATACGATTTTAAATATTTACGTTATCAGTTGCGATAATGTTCTGGTTTTTCAACTTTTTATTGGAAAATCAACGACTGTAGCACAAACTGCAGATACAGACATATTAATTTGAAACTGATATTTCCCATTCCTCTATTTTTTCCCCAGACCTAGTCCAGATAGGCATTAACAACGTAAATGCGGCTACCCACCTTAGAACATGAGTTCTAAGTCTTAGAACTGAGACTTAGTACAACGCTACCCCACCTTACGAGTCGGAACGCAGATAGAAACAGGCAGAGTTTGTTAATACTTCCTGCCACCAATAAATAAAAATTGACGATCGCAGCACATTGGGATAATACCTAATCAGAGAACGGTGCTGTCCATTGTCTCAAGATACCCTCGGTTGCCTTTACAACACCCACGGGAAGTGATGGGGTAGTCTAAACCAAACTAATCCAATCTAAACCAAAACCCACACGTGGGGTATTGTTTGTCCCTTACAAACTTTAGAATGACTTACTAAAAAAACAGTAAATGGTTAAATTTAAAATACTGTTAAGTAAAGTAATTGAATTATCTATATTTACTAATAAATTTAATTGAATCAAATTAAATGAGAACGAGTTTTAATTACGAAATTCTTTAGAAAGATCTCTCTTGCACGTGCAGCTTTGTAACTTCGTTTGTTTGGTGTGCCGCAGAATATTAAATTCAAGTGAGAAGTTGCTTTACATAATCAACGCTTGTCTCTGAGAAGCGGTTTATTTTAATTAAGTACCATTTTTTTTATCCATGCGCGTTGGAAAATATCTCGGATATAGGTTTCTCTTTTAATCTTTATCTTCATTCATTTTGTCTTTTAATCTAAGACTGTACTTGATTTTTGAATTTATATCCAAAAAATTTCTACTCTTTTTTTTATAGGGCGTGATGAATTTTGATCAAGTATCGATTTAAAGGTTGGAGTACATCTTGACCAAAAGTCTAGGGATACTTAAAATCATTAATAGACATAAAATAGCTCTTAGATTTTGCTCGCGACTTCGTCCGCGTGGAATAGTTACTTTGAGATAACACTAAATTTTACCCGCGACTTCATTTACGTAGAAGGTGAAGATATTTTTGAACAATAGAATGTTAAGGAGCAATTTAAGGTACCAAAATTACACTTTTTAACAACCTTGAAAAGAGGAGGTTATCAATTCGACCACCATTTTTCTATGTACCTATGTTCACCGTCTTCTCGAGAATGCTTGAACAGATTCTGATAACTCTGTTTTCTTTTTTTTTGTTCGAATGGGTATACTTCCCGAATGGTCCTGTAATCATCAGGATCAGGATCTGATGATGGGATCTCGGAGAAGTCGAGAAATCTCTACAATTGTCAAAGCCTATCTTGAAGTGATTTGGGTGTTTCTAGTTATTCTGTGCCGCCGCGCACCGGTCCGCTGGCGTCTTGTACATCATTATTACACGCTTGATAATTATTTTGCTGCGACTTAAAACCGCGATATCTTCTAAGACACTATTGAAATCAAATTATGTAAAGGGCAAACGGTGCATCATTTAAAATCAACATTTTATTATTTTCATTTTAATAATGACTCGTTAGTTACTATTTAACAGATACAGTCAAAGTACATATTACAATACAATTTTGCCGGTTCTCGGACTATACCGTCTGCGTTTACTCAATCTATGACACCCACAGCGCTGCGGACTGCCGCTAATGGGCAAGTTTATTATTATTTGCTCAGTTCGTTGCGATACGCTCAGTTACCGTGGGAACCACGATCTATACATTTCTGTACAATATATTTAGGGTTGGAGCTGAGACACGACCTATCATGAATTTATTTTAAAAAAGTAAACAAAATAACAATCAGCTGTTTTATATTATTGAAACAATGAATTGGCACCGCCACTGATTTACCTTTTTTTTTTTTTTTTTTTTTTTTTTTATTGCTTTGATGGATGGACGAGCTCACAGCCCACCTGGTGTTAAGTGGTTACTGGAGCCCATAGACATCTACAACGTAAATGCGCCACCCACCTCGAGATATAAGTTCTAAGGTCTCAGTATAGTTACAACGGCTACCCCACCCTTCGAACCGAAACGCATTACTGCTTCACGGCGGAAATAGGCGGGGTGGTGGTACCTACCCGTGCGGACTCACAAGAGGTCCTACCACCTGTTTCTGTCATTAACCAAACATGAGTAGCTCTGTAAAGCACAGGGAAACCGTAGTCCTCTTTTGAAGTAGCGGATGGTAAATTCCTAAGAACCGGCAACTCCATATTGATTTGAACATGAAACATTAAGGAGATTTCAATCAATTCTATATTTTCCTTTGTATTGGTTTTTAAGTGTTTCATTCGATAATCTATACTAATATTATAAAGAGGAAAGATTTGTTTGTTTGTTTGTTTCGAATAGGCTCCGAAACTACTGGACCGATTTGAAAAATTCTTTTTCCATTAGAAGCCGACATTGTCCCTGATGAACATAGGCTACTTTTTTTAATTTTTTTTATTTTTTTATTTTTTGGTTTCATGTGTGTTTTAATGTTTCCGAAGCGAAGCGAGGGCGGGTCGCTATAGTTTATATTTCTAATAAAAAAATATCCACAATTTTAGTCGTTGTAAAAATCAACAAGATTGGTTCGCATTTGATGAAGTAAAAGAGATGGCTCGAAGTTTCTTAATTTGAAGTCGAATAGTAAATTCAATACGATTGCTTTTACAATTTCATCGTAACTAACTAATAGAGGCTAATACGCCGATAGACGTAGCGAATGATGAATGAAGAAACTATACAAGTGCAACAGGTAATAAGATTGGATTTTCGTGAATTTCCTCTGATTTTAGTGAAACGAATCCAACTATTTACCACAGCTTTGTGTAAATACCGGTGGTTGTAGAATAGGAGGTTGTAATCTGGATACATATTACCTACCCTATATCTACTTTTTTCCCTACCTATTCACTGGTAGCCTAAGTGGCTATTCCAGATACGCCCAGACGGGTAAGTGAATTCACGGGCTCAACCTGAGAGAATTTGCTAACACTAGCCCTAGCAAGAGTAGTCACAGTCTACCACCGGATCGGAATCGCGACCTACTGAGAAGATTCGGCGAGAAACTCAGTGGACTGTGTCTATGAGTTAAATATATCTACCACGAAGCAGTTATGCATTTCGGTTTGCAGGAAGAAACGGCACGCGAACTAAACAAGTAGTAGAACGCTTATCTACCTATTTCGTTATAAACAATGAGGGTTAAGTTTAAAGTCATTTCCTCTTCTGCGTAAACTAATAGAGGCGCATAATATTCCCAGCACCGTCCCACACGATAGCCAGTGGGTGGACGCAAACGTAACATTGACTGTTCCCACGATCTCACAAACTGCATTCAGTAATAGATAAGGCACCGTTTATTATCAATTATCTATGTATGGCTGGAAATTTCCGGAAACAAACTATCGTGTTTAATGTTTATTTTGCAGCGTCAACGTGTTGCTTGCCAAAGCCATTTCAACCGATTACATATTAAAGACTTTTCACACGCAAACCTTTAATTTTAATGCAATAATCGCCCTTACTATTACCAGCTACGAAACAGTGTTAGTAGGCTGCCAAACCTGAAGCATTCAAGTATGGACAGTGCAAATATCCAGCTTAACATATGAGGTCGAAAGTTCAAGTAAATTATTAACTTGTACGCGATATAAGCATGCCGAGTGTTCGTACCTACTCTTCTAAGGTTATAATAATCCTTACCGCAGTATACGAAGTCATTCTTTTAAGATAACAGTAGTTGGTAAACGTCAGATTCAGTCAGAGTTATAACTCCAAGTTAAATTGATTCAATTTAACTTGGAGATATAATCGTGGTCGTAAGAAAATGATTTTTTTTTATTGCCCTTGTAGACAGACGAGCACAGGGCCCACCTGATGGTGAGTGGTTACCGTCGCCCATGGACTTCAGCAATGCCAGGGGCAGAGCCGAGCTGCTGCCTACCGAAAACTTACCTACATCAGTATATCAGAGGTCTTAGCCGTTCGGACTGGTGGGCAACGTGGGGCAGCCCAGTAAGCAGATATAAAGCAGATATAAGATATAAGCGCTCATACACTTATGCAGTTCTCCATTGCCGACTTATCCGGACACCGTATTAGAGATGTCCCCGAACTCCAGTCTCCCGCCATTCCTTCTTAACACAAAAAAACGTTCGATTGCGGAGAATAGAATCTTTTTTTTATTGCTTAGATGTGTAGACGAGCTCAAAGACCACCTGGTGTTAAGTGATTAATGGAGCCCATAGAAATCTACAACGTAAATGCCGCCACCCATCTCGAGATATGAGTTGTAAGGGTCTCACTTCTACAGGACAACGGTTGCTCCGCCCTTCAAACAACGCATTACTGTTTCACGGCAGAAAGAGGCGGGGTGGTGGTACCTACCCGTGCGGACTCACAAGAGGTCCTACCACCAGTAAATTCTGAGAAATGTCAAGATGTGACATATTACTAAATCGTTAATCCAAGGAACAAATCGTTATGAGTCGAGTAGTAGGGCCGCGGTATAGCAATGAAATTTAAATTTGAGACAATCTATGCCTCAAAGTGGATAAATTCTTCGCTCCGGTTACCGCTAAACATCTGAGTATAGAGAATCATCTAATCCAAAGCTTTTCTTGGTAACAAACACAAGAATACTTATGTGTCCATTGTATGTTAAAATAGAGAACATATTATTATTGTGTTAATATAATGTTAATACATTTGAGCACAAGTTTGGAACACAGACGACTTACTGCCAGCGCGTTCGCAAGATTTACGTAATCTAATTACAGAGAAACACTAACAAACTAATTTAGTTGGTTAAGTTAGTCTTGGCTGTGTTGTATTAAACTTAGTCTAGTAATTAAGTGTTGGAATAAGTAGAAAACAGATCGAAAAGTCAATTTAGAATGTTTTTAATTCGCATTAAATAGCTCAGAGATAAGGAAATATTTCGATACATGTTACGAAATGTTTTGTTATTGCCTATCAAGGCCGAGGAACTTACAATGACGGTAAGTGGCACGTGGACTACTCCCCGGAAGGTTACGATTAGTGCCCCCACCATTACAGGATGCTAAGGTTGACCTGAGATAGCTACTCCGACACCAGACAGGCTAAATTACAAATAACGGTTTCAATAACCTATATGATGCTGATTACCAGTTATTATTTAGATATTATTAAGATTTTTAAATTCAAGGACAGGTATGTGTTAATGTCACTTGTATACTATCATATAAATTATTTTAATATTTAACATATTCCTGTCAGCCCTCAAACATAATTTTAACCTATTATACGAGTATGACCATTAACTAGGGTAGGTACCACCACCCTGCCTGTTTCTGCCGTGAAGCAGTAATGCGTTTCGGTTCGAAGGGCGGGGCAGCCGTTGAACTGTAAAAACTGAGACCTAAGAACTCATGTCGCTAGATAGGTGGCGGCATTTACGTCCTAGGCGTCTATGGGCTCCGGTAAAACCACCAGGTGAGCCGTGAGCCCGTCCAACCATCTAAGAAAAAAAAAACAGGAAGCTGATTTGATTTGCTCGATGAACTAAAGCGACTCAGAAATTAGGGAGCTGCCTCTTCCGGAGACTTTTAGTTCTTAAAAATGACACGTTGTCCATTGCTGACCCGCATTCGTATGCAGATGAGAGCATGGAAGCGCAATATATCAGAGAGATCATCAGAGTTTATGACTAGTCCTGACTCAGAAGAGGCTATCAAAACGTGAATCTAAAGTGGCGAACTCTCCGGAGCGAGTACCCAAATGGGGTGAAGTGAATTAAATTAAATTCAACCCATTAAAGACGCATTTGCGAGTTCAGTACGAAGAAGGGTCGTTTATTACCGCACCGCAATTCCTGTAAACTTCCGAAAGTTCGGGTTCTTAGGGTTAGTGTCACGATGTATTGGGTATTAAGAGTCAATTGAAAGTTTTTCTTATGCTTTTGTGGGCAGATGAGCATATGAAGCGCACTAAGTTCCTGATTACCACTGGGTACACAAACTTCCTTTAAAGAAGGATTGGCAAATCGGTAAGACTATCTAGGATGGTAGGAGCTCTTGTGAGTCCGCACGGGTAGGTACCACCACCCCGCCTATTTCTGCCGTGAAGCAGTAATGCGTTTCGGTTTAAAGGGTGGGCTAGCCGTTGTAACTATACTGAGAACTTAGAAGAACTTAGTCTATGGGCTCCAGTAACCACTTTACACCAGGTAGGCTGTGAGCTCGTCCATCCATATAAGAAATAAAAAATAAAAAAGTCCACCGTACCGAAAATGAACTCTTAGTAAACGAGTGGAGTACTGTTTCTATTTCGGGGTAAATACGAGAACTCCAGGCCTTTTATAATATTATCATTTAATCTACGCAAACTTAGGTTTTGTAAGATTAATTCCATTGGGATAAACCCTCAGTTTTACTTTTAATAATCTAATAATTTCATATCTACTGTTGCTGAGTTTAGACAAGAATGAGTTACGAATATGACGAAATAACCTAAAGTAAGGGTAAAAGTTAAAGAATTTTTCATTTCCCCGAAGAGCGAACCTCGTCATGCTTACCTTACATTTACATTTTTCTAAGCGAATAACTTGTAACAGGAAAAGGAATTGAATCGGACGAGTTATTAGGGTTACGAACGTATAAAAATATTTAAGAAGGATAAAAGTTCATCAATATTTTATCATTATATGCTGAAATTATTTGGATGGCAGGTACTGTACAATGTACAATGAATAAAACCTTTTTTTTGGGAAATATGGTGAGTTTTATTTAACAATTTTTTTAGTTATTATTAACCGACGTATATAGCCCAGACCTATTTATATATTTTATTAACATATTTTGTGTGCTGAAGGCAAGCCGTGTTTAGACTCCGCACCGGTACCATCATCCTCCTAATTTTGCCGCAAAGTAGTGACCAAACAAGGACAAACAAACATACAAACAAATACACTTTCACATTTATAATTTTAATAATAAAATGATAAATTATGGATTAATTCGATACTTGAACTACATGTATCGAGATGGGTGACAACATTCACATGATATGATGTATGCCTTTCTCTAACAACTTTACATCAGATATTTTTCCATCTGATATTATATTTTCACAGAATAACATTATCTGGCTTTCAGACAGCAATCCCCTACATGTTAACTAATCTGTTTTTCCTTGAAAATTGCGATGAGGAACTTATACCTATGGGCTTAGTGCGAATTTTTGAACGTTTTCGATAGCGTTAAAGTTAACTTAAATTTGTAGGGAGTTAGAACAACTTAACTTCGTTTTTTTTTATTGCACCTTTAGGCAGACGAACATACGGCCCACCTGATGGTGAGTGGTTACCGTCGCCCATGGACTTCAGCAATGCCAGAGGCAGAGCCAAGCCGCTGCCAAGCCGCTACGTGCGCTTTTACTACACACGGATTGCCAAAAGCGCGTAACTTGTCACCATTCTCGTCGAAGAGTTCGACGTGCAACCTAACCCTTGGACACAACCCACTTAGTTTCTCGCCGGATCTTCACAGTGATGATAGATTCAGCGAAGCAATGCTCTTGCTAGGACTAGTATTAGCGATTACTCTAAGGCTAAGCCCCGTGAGCTTGCCTACCAAACCTCGCGTAGCTGAAATTACCCCTCGGGGCAACCAGCGAATAGGTAATAACATTAATCAAGATAATAATCTAAATACTTTATTTCGTAAAAAAAACATCTACTATATATTAATAAGTGAAGCAAAAACTTTTTTTTTTTTTTTAAATTTTACATAAAAATACATTAAATCAATAAAAAAACATTACACACACTACCATGTATTTGACACACACGCAAAGTCTGGTCAAATTGAGAATAGATTAATATGGTTTGTCTTTAATATTATTTGTCTATAATGTAGTTTTGGCGAAATCTGTGATTACAGAAATTTAATAGTTCTTGACAATACAACCATAATAATGTTTAAGCTTATAATTTCAATTAATGACAGTCGAACTTCGATACTGCGGGACAACTAGTTATAATAATATATCGTTGTAATTGAAAACTATTTGTACTTTTGCCAGATTTGAAAGCAGAACTTTTTTAAATGAGTCGTTTTTGCAATTTTTCAATCGATCCTCTAGATAACTTCATTAATATATATTTAGTGCTCTTAAATGTATTTCCGCCTAGACCTATGCAATCTAAAGATTTAGTTAATAACGTGACTAGAGAGCTACTTAAGAGAAAATAAACAGAAAAAATCAAAGGGACAAATAAAAACAACATTTTAATAAAACTGCCCTGATGGGTATATTTCTTTAAAGAGGTAAACACATATACAATAAAACAACTAAACTACAAACACTGATTACATAACACATAAACAAATTATTTAATGGTCGTTATACACTACATTCGAACTGCAGCGTGTAATGAATAAACTATTGGCACGTTGGGAACGGATATTCAAACTATTCAACGTTCACGTATCGATCGGGTTGTGGGACCCAATTTAGATTCCCTGTACCAAACATTATTACCTGTAACTATTCTGTGAAGAATAACAAGTGAAGATCAATACTTGAAAGTAATCTATGAAGATTGGAAACTGAACAACTTCGCGACAATTTTTTTTCAAACTGGAATGTTTTTGAAACTATTTAAAACGATACATGGAGATAGTATATTTTATGGATAGTACATATTTTTATTTTTATCTAATAATAGCTGTTGTAGTCAGGCTACACTTGTGAGCTTACTGAGAGTTTTTAACGTTCTCGATTGCGTAAAAGTTAACTCAAATTTGTATGCTCTTGGAACAGTGTCCTCAGCGGCAACCGTAGGCAAAGGTTCCAACTCCATACAAATTTGAGTTAAATTTTACGCCGTCGAGAACGTTAAAAAACTCGCACTAAGCACAGATGTCGAGTGATTTTGGGAGCCCTATAAATCATCCAAAGAAAATGCGATTGCTCTATTGATTTGGAATAATTACTACACGAATCCTCAAAACACAACATATTTTACGTTAGAACTTGGCTCCACGGTGTCACTAGCTTTAGACAGAAAGCTTGAGAGAGAATACTTTTGAACTTCTTTCGCAACTCGTTATTCACAAGTTTTTACAATTTTCTTCGATAAAAATAAACATAAAATATTAATCTGTGCTATGTAGAATTAGGTAAAAATGTGTAAAAATGTATGAATTGGGAGATGCTTACAACTGTTGATGATGATAGTGATGATAACAAAGACAAGACAGTTCAGAAACTTGGAGCTAAAAGCTTCTCAGTGTTAGTAAAAATATTTGGAACAATTTTGGACTTTTTACACGTTTACTAAAAAAATCCACTAGAAAATAAAAGAGAATAGGTAATTTGTATTTCCTAAAAGGACCTAAAATTGTTAACGTTCTTTAAGATATTCAACCAAGCTAAGAAGACACATACAAATGCAACCAGATACAAAAAAAAACATGTTTGTCTAACAACCATCTAGGATATGATGAAACTTAGATCCCCTGGTCCAGTAGACAGAGCCACTGACCACATTTAAGAAACACAAGATTACACAAACATTGTGAATTCGGCCAAAAGTAAGGTTCGAAAACCACTCGCAACTTCTTCACGAATTGTATCACCAGGGAGACGACAAAATAAAACACATGTTCCCTCATAAATTTTCATTTATACAAGGAATCTTTGTTTTAAGAAAACTTATCTTCGGAAATGCCTGTTCCCAAGATAGAAATCAAAACTACCCTTATAGTTTATTTTGCTGAATACCTACCGTCTAATTTTCTAAATAAATTGTTCTCTATTTAACACCTGGGTGTATCTCAGGGTAAATGGCCGCGTTCCCATTGTATTGTCTGTGAGTTCCGGTATTCACTAAACACTATTATGGCCTTAACTAATGAGCTCTTAACATTGCCATAGCAAAAATAGTGCGTGTGCAGTTATACCTCACATAAGTTGTGGAGCGCGTATGAATTATAGATTTAAACAAAACCAGAATACTTATTTAAGTCCACTTTGTATATTATTGTGTGTACGATTAGGTATACCATTTGGCTTTAATAAGTAAGAAAGTTTACAACAGTAAGTACAGAAGAACGAAGGTGATGTAGCTAATATGTTGAGTACTCTTTAATATCAAGTTCATTCGGTATTTAAGCACAAAGATCAACGACAACTGCCTTCATTTTAATGAAAAAAAGCAACTTAATCCTCAATTATCTGAGTCCCTTGTTTGCCATTCAATTGAAATCTTTATTTCTTATAACGCAAAGTCTTTTTCGCTTAATAAAGGTTTGATAAATGACGTCTCCACGTGCGCTGACGTCAGGCTCTTGCACGTGTTGGATGCAGAGACATCTGCTGCTTTCATTAAAATTAAAACGGTCTTATAGATAAAAACGTAAAGTTTAAATTGCCTTAACGAAAAATGCACATCTGCTCACAAAAGTTCAGTGCACCGTTGGAAGCATCTCACAATTCACTATGTGATTATTTTTCCGTACACTATCTAATATAAAACATTTTGTTTCCAAACTCGCGAACAATAAAATGATTCAATATTCTTGATTCCCAGATAAACTGAACTGCGTGTAGATTTAGTAAGTTGTGTTTGTCATACCTCCCAAACGTCTTGAACGATAATTGACATTTTGTGTTTAAGCTTTGGACTTGATCCGGTAGATGTCACTGCGATCGGGTTCCGGGAAGTTTTTCTTTTCATTTCAAGACAAAGCCTGACCTTTGTCGGGTACACTGGTATGTAACATATACACAGCAATGCTGTCAGTCAATTCTGGGGCAATCATCAATTTCTCTATATAACGACCTCATATTAGATAAAAATACGGTAGCTGTAAATCCTGACAGGGGTTTGTTACAACATGCCGCTGTATTACTAGTGGTAGGACCTCTTGTGAGTCCGCGCGGGTAGATACCACCACCCTGACTATTTCTGCCGTGAAGCAGTAATGCGTTTCGGTTTGAAGGGTGGGACAGCCGTTGTAACTATACTGAGACCTTAGAATTCAAGGTGGGCGGTGCATTTACATTGTAGATTTCTATGGGCTCCAGTAACCACTTAACACCAGGTGGATTGTGAGCTCGTCCACCCATCTAAGCAATAAAAATATATATACTATGTATATATTTTGTGGCTATGTCGCTGCATGATGGTTGAGAGCCGTTGGCTTCTATTAGGCAAACATTATCATGGAATTTGGTATTTTAACGGCACGGATGACGTTCACAACAACATTCTGAAGATAAGATAACCACAAGCTGCAAGTAAGCATCTGCTGCATTCGCTAAGTCATTCGGAATTAACTGGAACTGTAACCGGAATTAATGTTTTCAAAAACAGGCAGATCGTGACCAATTTAACTGATTTACGACATGCCCTAACCTAACACCATATACATTAACATTATATAATATTATTATTACAATAATAACATATTATAACATAATAATAACATATAATAACATATTATTGTAATAATACAACATATACTAACATAACATAACAATAATGACATATATAGAAGATTGCACAAAGTGGGAATGAGTTGCTCGCTCCGGGCATTTCAATATTATAATAATTGTTATGTTATAATTACTTATTGTAAAAATGAATATTTAAAAAAATCTAATATTAAAATTTTTTATCTAATATTAAAAAAAAAAAAAAAGACATGCCCGCTGTGTTTCTTGCCAATTCTTCTCAGGACGGAGGCTAATTCTTGTGAATTAGCGGTAGTTCTTTTGACGTTCAACAAGTATGTACTTTCATTTATGTTGAATAAAACTTTTTTGATTTGATTTGATTTGATTTGATATATAAGTGGAATATCCTTTACATAAAAAAAGCTTTTGAAATAATCGTAATAAGAATATCAGAATTTCGCCATGTCTCTTTATTAGAGGAAGCAAAACAACAACAAATAAAGGCATCTACCAAAACAATAAGAGGCCTGAAAACGCAAATCGATTTTATGCCAACATCTGAAACATCAAATTTTCATTACCAACGATAAAATTTCCTCAGTAAAATATCGTACACAGAATATCGATACGCGGGACTTCAAAATATACTATATCAATAAGTTCCGGACTAGAAGGTTCGATGTATTGAGTTTCTGAGTAACAGCAGTGAATAGTAATTTTGGGAGGAACACTCATTTCTAATGCTAATCAGATTTCACCATCTAGATTCTTAACTTCAGAATAATGGCACTCGTTGAGGTGAGCTAGGACAAGTTTGCACCGCGTTTCTGCGTATTTAAATAAATCAAATACTCATTTGATAGATGTAGCAAGGCGATGTTTATTGAAAAAGAGCAATCCCTATGATTTGTGTAAAATTTTCTCATAGATACACAAGTTAAATAGAGGAGGGTATTTCCGGAGTGTGTTTTAACATTGTGACAAGGCGTAAATGCGCCACCCACCATGAGATATAAGTTCTAAGGTCTCAGTATAGTTACAATGGCTGTCCTACCCTTCAAACCGATGCGTTTCGGTTTAAAGGGCGGGGCAGCCGTTGTCCTTACAACTCATGTCTTACACTTAACACCAGGTTAAGGTTGTCCACCTCTCTAAGCAAAAAAATGGGTAAAATATATGACGTCACATTAAGGGGGAAGGGTTCAAAAGTCCTAATATTCTTGTAACGTAATTGATGGATGGCCTCTTAGTACTTGATTAAAAAACCATTTTGTTTTGGTAGCATAGTCAAACAGTATAATTCCTATAGCACCTTCTTCACTTTTACATTGTGATATCTATTGACTGCAAATGTATCAAGAAATTAATTTTATTATAATTGTTACCTACATATACATGTTTAATATATATTTTTAACATCTTCTTCTCAGTCGTGTCACTCTTGACAGAGTGGTCGTGATCGTCATGTAGTGTTGGAAGGGGCAGACTGGATGCGTCTCACGATTTCGCGCCATCTCTCCCTGCTCGAGGCCATTCTACTGCACTCATTTAGGGGACCTCCCACTGCAGTTTTAATTTTGTGGCCTCCCGCACGGTCTTATACCATCAACGCTTCCCTGTACAACGAGGCGTTCTAAGGACCGGCCTTCTCGTCGCGAAACGTGTCCGAAGAAATCCACCATTCGAGACTGTACCATAGCAAATAGACGCTGCTTGATGCCGAGTTCCTCAAGTATCGAGACATTTGTACGAAAGTCGGTCCACGAAACTCCAAGCATTCTTCTCCAGCACCACATTTTCAGAGCGTCTATTTTCTTCCTTTCCACGTCTCGCACGTTTTTAACATAAAAGACACAAAATAGTTCTGAAAACCGCTTGCTTCGCTTTATTCGTATGCAACATTAGTAAATAAAAACTTTCGTAGTCCGATTCGAGTTGCAAATAAAATTGATTGAACTGTGCCGTGATACATATTTCACGAAGCCCGCGTGTTCGATTTGTATTCGTTTACGTTTTTTTTAGAGTAAATTTATCGTTTTTCCCTGCCGATAATACACGACGTATGTTTCCGTTTTAATTGAAATTTATTAGACCCGATGGGAATACTGATGAATTCGAAAATAAGACATTGATGGGATGCTTCAGTGCGTGTTGCGTGCATCGTATAATCGAAACATTACGAAAAAGAAATTACAAATAATAGGAAAAGAAAAAAAAGGGTGCGTGTACTTATGTACGCGCGTAAGAAGTTATACTTTATTTTTATTAAATTTATTTCTTTTTTTTTTTAAATATTAAATGATTAATAATAAATATTTAACGTTAATAATTTAATAATATTTCGTATGAAAAACAAATAAATTAAATAATAATTTTGTCATTTATATTACTAAATAATACATACGGATAGTTAACCTCAATTGTATTGGAGCACTTAGGACAGTTTTTTCACAAATATTTTCTAATATTAATTAGTATTGATTTAAATATTAAATTTAAATCACTTCTGATTATAATTCAGACGCACATATAAAATTCGCACTTTTATAATGAAAACAAAATGAAAACACGTGTTTTAAATGTAGAAACTCAAAGCATGTGGATAAATATTATAAATATAAATTACACGGTGAACCTGTGCGTGTCAACATGCGCCACTAACAGAGGTTCCATTTCTGTTTTGTTGGTAGCATTTTTTCTTTAGTGGGCAACTTCATTTCTGTTAATTTTGTGTCATGATGCGCGCGCATCGTAAAATTTCACTCTCATCAATTTTTCATAACGCGCCTAAAGATGTATAACTTCAATAAATATTACATAGTGTCAACCCACACGGTCCGTGATCACTGTTCTGCCTATTTCTGTGAAGCAATCATGACTTCTGGTTTGAAGAGTGGGAGATCGGTTTTACAATACAATTGAGATGGATAGCAACATTTACGTTGTGACGTCTATTTGTCTTTTTTTTCCTAATAAAGTTGATAGCCTTAAGAGGCAATATCAGCGTAGCCTAACTACGAGGTGAGCTCACGGGGCTCAAACCTGACGACATTGCTAACACTAACCCCAGCAAGAGCAGTGTTTCGCAGAATCTGCCACAGGATCGGAAACACGACCCACTGAGAAGATCCTGCGCAAAACTCAATGGGCTGTGTCTGTGGGTTAATTTACTGACGAGAACGATGACAGGTGCTTGGGGTACCTAAAAGCACTGTTTGTGGATTGGGAGGTTCCGAAGTGACGTGTTTTGGGCGACGTCGACTGTTTACCATTCGGTCTGCAGGATCGGCCGAATGTAGTACCGGCGGGCTATTTGCCGATAACTAATTACAAATTATACAATGGTTCGTGTTTACCACGAGTGCTCTCGACCACACAAATCAACTGACAAATAAATTATTCATTTGTACACACCGTACACTGACGTATACCGATGTGGACACAACGTTTCAGCTAAAAAGGAAAGTCAAATATTTGTGAAAGAAATGCGAATAAATACATAATATGGTCCGCATTGAAAACCGCCTTCATTTTATTTGATGTCGGTAAAAGTAAATAAGCAATGTCGGTCATGCTTGAATTCAGAAATTTTGGTCTTTATTAGAATTGTCTTAATGATTGTTTGTATACTCATTAGTCCGTAAAACATAAAAGGGAACATTTGATGAGTTTGGTTTTAGAAAAAAAATTATTGGATAATTTATGATTTCAAAAATAATTCATTCCACTTTAATAGACGCAGATTATTTATTACGCATTCGTTTTATAAGGTCATTTTATTGTAATGTTTTTTTTCTTCTATAATTTATTTGTGTATATCTTTAGGGTGGGAATTGTTATTCTATACATATAAATAAAATTGGAGTGTCTGTTTGTAATATTGAAATAACCGCTTTTTACTACACTCATATGAATATTATAACGGTACATACACCAAAATAACATTTTTTACAATTTTTGTCTGTCTGTCTGTCTGTTTGTTCCGGCTAATCTCTGGAACGGCTGGACCGATTTTTACAGGACTTTCACTGAGAGGTAGCTGGTGATATAAGGAGTAACCTAGGCTACTTTTTTTAGACTAGCTTCGCCCCGCGGCGTCTCCCGCGGCACGACAAAAACCGCGGGTAACATCGCGGGACTCAACTACCAATAATAAAATTTAATGTTTCCGAAGCGAAGCGAGGGCGGGTCGCTAATGAAATATAAAATAACAAAAATATTGCTTTGATGGGTGAACGAGCTCAGCTCTAGCTGGCGGTAAGACACCATCAACATAAAATTAAATGTCATCACTCCGCTTGAGACTTAAGTTCTTGATCTCAGTTTTATTGTACAAAGGTTGCCCCACGCTTCGAACTGAAAAGGATTGCTGCTTCACGGCAGAAATAGGCAGGATGGTCTTATAGTGTGGGCTCATAAACCCTACTACCGGTCTCAAAACTCAATAAATTTGATAAATGCAAGAACAGTCCTGTAATAAAAAAAGTATTTTCATCATTGTTCTAACCTCTTACGTACAAACATCAAAGAATATTTGATTTCCTTATCTCGTAATAGAACGCCAACGCTTTTTGTAATTAAAACCATTTTTTACTTTGATCCAACCCACGATGGTTCTATTTATATCTTGAATTTTTTTTTCTTCGGTAATGGATAGATGGTAATCAAGCAGTTAATAACCGTAGGTACTAAATTTAGAAGTATTTGAAAATTACCAATACAATAAATACTCATTTTTTTAATGTTTCGATGGTTGGACGAGCCACAGCCCACCTGGTGTTAAGTGGTTACTGGAGCCCGTAGATATCTACAACGTAAATGTACCACCCCCCTTGAGATATAAGTTCTAAGATCTCATGCATAGCTACAACGGCGGCCTTACCCTTCAAACCGAAACGCATTACTGCTTCACGGCAGAAATAGGCGGGGTGGTGGTACCTACCCACACGGACTCACAAGTGGACCTACCACCAGTCATTACGCAAATTATAATTTTGCGGGTTTGATTTTTATTATACGATGTTATTCCTTCACCGTGGAAGTCAATCGTGAACATTTGTTGAGTACGTATTTCATTAGAAAAATTGGTACCCGCCTGCGGGATTCGAACACCGGCGCATCGCTCAACACGAATGCACCGGACGTCTTATCCTTTAGGCCACGACGACTTCAACTCGGTAATTATGGTTCTTTTTTTTCTTGCCTATCGCCGGTAGCCTAAGGGGCTATTCCAGCTATGCGCGAACGGGTAGATTAGCTCACGGGCTCGTCCTGAAAGAATTTGCTAACAGTAACCGTAACAAGAACAATGCTTCGCAGAATCTACCACCTATCTACAGAGAATCTACCACCGGGTCGGTATCGCGACCCACAGAGTTGTTGGTTGTGTCAATTTGTTTTTTATTGCTTAGGTTGGTGGACGAGCTCACAGCCCACCTGGTGTAAGTGGTTACTGGAGCCCATAGACATCTACAACGTAAATGCGCCATCCACCTTGAGATATAAGTACTAAGGTCTCAAATATAGTTACAACGGCTGCCCCACCCTTCAAACCGAAACGCATTACTGCTTCGCGGCAGAAATAGGCGGGGTGGTGGTACCTACCCGCGCAGACTCACAAGAGTTCCCACCACCAGTAATCTACCACCTATCTAGAGAGAATCTATCACCGGGTCGGTATCGCGACCCACAGAATTGTGGGCTGTGTCTATGGGATAGGGTTTAATGGAAGACAAAAACTATCAAAGTTTCATAACATATTGTGGTCTTTAAAGAGTACTAAGAGTGTCCCGGGGTTTTACCAGCTATGAAAATCGAATCAGTAATGTTTTTTAAGGCGGAGTTCACCTTATTTTCAAATAACGTGAATTCACTGATATATTTGGTTTTTTTATGATTGAAAGATTACTGTTGGCCCGGAGGCCTTTCCAGTTTCACCAGGACACGTGGGCGAGCAAAGACTCAGCCAGGAGGGGTGGGATTTGCTAACAACTGCCCGAGCGCCTCCGAAGGAGACCTTACAACCCAAGAGCAATTGCTTCGCGAATGAATTTACTACCGGATCGGAATCGCGACCCGCTGAGAAGATCCGGCGAGAAACTCAGCGGGCTGATGCATGGGTTAGGTTGCACGTCGACTTCTTTATCGAGTTCGACGAGTGCGGAATTTCATTTTTTGCGATCTTCCACTAAAACTCCAAGGTCTGTCCAGCCGAGCGATATTATAGTTTCATTACTAAGATTATCTAAGCGATACCACCTGCCTTTTATCCCAAAAAAATTTTTTTTGTACAAATTCATTGAACCGAATAAAATTGCTCCAGGTAAAATCGTATCAAGTCCACAGTGTAAAGATGTGAGAAGCGTTACACTTGAACGAGTTCGAAATTGTTGCGATGAATTTACAAAAATAACTAATTTGTAGCAAGCAAGTTTTTGAAGTCGTCGTGGCCTAAAGGATAAGACGTCCGGTGCAGTCGTATCGAGCGATGCACCGGTGTTCGAATCCGAGGCGGGTACCAATTTTTCTAATGAAATACGTACTCAACAAATGTTCACGATTGACTTCCACGGTGAAGGAATAACATCGTGTAATAAAAACCAAACCCGCAAAATTATAATTTGCGTAATCACTGGTGGTAGGACCTCTTGGGAGTCCGCACGGGTAGGTACCACCAACCCGCCTATTTCCGCCATGAAGCAGTAATGCGTTTCGGTTCGAAGGGTGGGGTAGCCATTGTAACTATACTGAGACCTTAGAACTTATATCTCGAGGTGAGTGGCGCATTTACGTTGTAGACGTCTATGGGCTCCAGTAACCACTTAACATCAGGTGGGCTGTGAGCTCGTCCATCCATCTAAGCAATAAGATAAAAAAGCAAAAGTTAACTTTTCATTAACTTTACATATCAATATAATGAAAATAAATCTATTATATATAAATGAATTGCTGTTCGTTAGTCTCGCTAATACTCAAGAACGGCTGGACCGATTTGGTTAATTTTGGTGTTGAATTATTTGTAGAAGTCCAGAGAAGGTTAAAAAGGTAGATAAATATAAAAATGCTCCGAATTATATAAAAACAAACAATTTTGTTTTTCCTTTGATGTGTCCCCCGTCGGACGAATTCCTTTTGTTTGTTTATTTTACACAAAAATTTAGGTCCTATATTTATCGATTGAGGCACTACCAAGTCTGCCGGGTCAGCTAGTGATTTATAAAATAGGAAACTCGAGAAAATTAAAAACGTTAGAGATCGTAAGTTTTTTTTCCGGTTTTTATGATATAATTAAATATACAGATCGTAATGAAACTTTAACGAAAGAAAGTCATCGATGCATAGTGTCTATCAGATCGGTATGATATATTTGTGCAGGATAAAAAGTCCAAACTACATACATATGTACATACATTGGTAATTTATATTTCAATCTTAAGCTTTTGACTGCCATGTAGGTCACCGGTGCCCTACGTCAGCGCACCGAAGTAATTAGGGCCGATTTTTTTTTACTAAGCTCCTGGATTGCTTTCTTTTGTTTGTTAATAATGTCATAATGTCTTTTAGTCTTTAAGTCATTCTAAGTATCTTCGGATTTGTCTTTTCCCGAGTCTACTAGATACTCCGGCGCCTTAGTAAGAAGATCGAAGAGAGAAATCGACATAATTACTCCAGTGAGCCGCGTAGGGCACCGATGACCTACAGGGCAGTTAACGTGTTAATAAATAAAAACATAAACTTTTAGTATTCAACTGTTACTTAATTTCTGAATAATTAGAATAAATTTCTCACACTTCACACCTCACATAGAATCTTACATGTTAGTTTATTTAGTATTCATCAGAAAACCTATTTCATAATACTTTTGGATTAGCATTCTCCGATAGGGGGAAGAGGTCGACGAAGAACACATGGATGAAGTGACCATATGAGAGAGAGTGGAGTGAGTGTTGAGATGACGGCTGATAGAAGAGAATGGAATAGAAAAATTCGCTGCGTCGACTCCACCAAGTGGAACAAGGTAGAGACAAAGAAGATTTGTATTAACATTATCATCTCCACCAATTCCCAATTTGACTACTAGTGTTATCATGTTATCGCTGTCTTGACTATCCCTGCCACGAAGAAATCAGCAGTTCTAGTTTGAAGACTACGATAGTCAGTATTTAGGTATTATTTATTTGCTGTTTACTATTACACTATAAATTATTCTATTTACTTCCATGTACCTACTGATATCGATCTGCACTATTTTAAAAGAATTCTATACGTGCAAAACGAAACCAGAGACACGCATTGTATACTCCTTTTTGTTGTGATCTTACTATAAATCAGTGCACAAAAACGCAGTGGGCGGAGCCGCGGGCGCAGGTATGTGACGTCAGATGTCTATAGAACTGTTAGGGCTGTTGCTGAATCGCAGTAGATCCGCCTGTTTATATCTTTAAATTCGTAGGCCAGTTAATATTTAGTTTCCTATTCAAGTAGTCATAGTAAATAATTGGGCAGTGGTAGGCGCAGGGACCTTGTAGGAGGTTCGACTTCGGCCTAAATAAAAAAGATAGTAAGTAGTAGTCGCGGTAGTAGTAAAATATTGTGATTCCACCCAATTTCCACTTAATGAATTACACCATTTACCAAACTGCATATAAATATAAACATTACTTGAATTTGTCTATACTATCACGGCCGTATCAAGTTGTAGTATTTCTAAAAAAAATCATCTGATAGTGGATTTTGAATAGCATTTAAATACCTTTAATTGTTGAATAGAGACAACAAAGAATATTATCTGTAAAGAGTGACGCGTAAAATATTTCTAATGTGTAAATATTTAATTTCTTGTAAATTTCACGAATTTCCATTATTGTAACTCAAATGTTTGCACCAAAACTATCAAAATTTGATGTCAACGTTATATTGTTTTGATATTCGATTTATTTTATCGCCCGTTCAACCCTACTAAAGGAAGCGTTTCACACACCCTTGTTCTGCACCAGGTAAGTTCTGTTACAAAAGCCCTCCGCGACAACCGTATAGATCAATAAACGCAACAATATTGTCATTGTTATTGTCAATTCTAAGTAATTTTGGAGGTGTCATTCATAATTTAAAAAGTTTCATACACTTGATGCAATAATAAAGAATTTAGTTAAAACAATATATTTTTCAAACAGAACCCTTCGATGAACTTAAAGATGAAGGCGTAACTGGAAAATTATAAAGTTACGTAATGGGACTGGTGGTATTTGGGACCCCTCACGGATATGTACCACCATCTTGCCTTGGCTATTGTTGAAAGAGTGGGACAACCGCTATACAATGCAACAAAGATTTCGATCTTATGTCACAAGATGGGTGACGGCATTCCCATTGTGATCCCTAAGAGCTCCATTAACCATTTAACGCCATTTTAATCGTAATCCTGCAAACACCCATTCAACAAATGACTTTGCACTGAATATGTTTTACGTGTTTGGAATAATCTACCCATACTATCTGTCTCTTCTCCGACCGCGACGGAGCAACGCAAAGCCGTCATCGCCAAAAACATGTCTTATCGGATCCCCCGGATTCACTCTCGGTGCTTTTAGGCTTCTCAAGCACCGGTAACCATCTTCGTCGAACTCGTCGCTCGACGAGCGAACTAACCCATAGACACGGCCCACTGAGTTTCTCGCCGGATCTTCTCAGTGGGTCATGATTCCGATCCGGTGGTAGATTCTGCGAAGCGTTGCTCTTGCTAGGGCTAGTGTTAGCAAAATTCTACCCGCCCGAACGTAGCTGGAATAACCCCTTAGGCTACTAGTGAATAAGTAGGGAAGAAAAAAAACGATCTATCTAAGGACATTAGGGGTTCACAAAGAAAAGTCATTAAAACGACAAGAAATTGCTTACTAATGTTGGCCCAATACTCGAAATTAGACCATAATCACTGACGACTCAAGATTTAGATTCACTCCAAGTATTAAGTTTCCTTTTTTGTTTTGTTTTAGACGTTCTCTTTTGTAAAGGTTGGATGAAACCGTTTCAAAGGCCGGTATCACTAAAGCTAATAATAAAAAAATCGGTTGACAA
This sequence comes from Bombyx mori, assembly GCF_030269925.1. NCBI lineage: Eukaryota > Metazoa > Arthropoda > Insecta > Lepidoptera > Bombycidae > Bombyx > Bombyx mori. Next base: position 17,590,485 of record NC_085111.1, read on the forward strand.
ACAGTGGAGATAAAACTACAAAGCTATTTTGACTTTGCCTATCTATACTAATATTATAAAGAGGAAAGATTTGTTTATATAACCCAAGGTGTAAAAAAATTACCTAAAATATTCTTTATATCGCGTGCCCTGCGAAAACTATTAAAGAATAAAATAATGTAGGTACTACGACTTTGTAGAACACATTATTATTTACAAAAAATGTCACGCAGCATATGTGTAACTATTATAGTTATGCCGCAAAAAGCGTTCTTTTATTTTTTTAAATAAAATAACGTCAAATATCGTTGAAAATTCTGTTAAAGCCCCGAGCGGAGCCGGAGCGGGCCGCTAGTTTATAATAAATGTCTTTTAATCAATGTGTTGCGTTTTCGGTTTCATTCGTAATTATAGTTCATACTGTTCCTTTATATTTATAATGGAATAATCCAGTTTCGGCTACGGAAATGGCCTCGTGATTCCCTTATTACACACCTCATTGCTTTCGGGTTGTTAACAAAATTAGATAGTGAGCAACTCTCAAAACTCACTAATACCGCAAGCTGAGATAATGGACTCAAGTGTGACAGAATGATGTTCCCTCGTAAGGTCGGAACACGTGGAACATCCGTTAGCTCGATGGCAGCTGTGTGGACACCTGTCCCGTGATTACTGCGTGCTGTTTATGGTCTGGTATTTAGGTTTATATGATTCAGACGATACGATGGTAAACCAGACTGAGAGGCGAGAACCCTAGATTATGTGGCTTAAAATAAGAAATGATATGCTTTTTTGAAAAACTCGTCATTACTTAGTACTGATTACTTAGTATGTCACGATAAGGTCGTAATGGTATTTAATTTTTTCATTTTATTCCCTACCTTTGGAGCCTAAGAGGCTATTCTACCTACGCAGTGACTGGTAGGTGAACTCACGGGATTCAAGCTAAGAGAATTAGCTAACACTGGCTCTAGTAAGAGTAGTGCTTCGCAGAATCTACTACCGGTTCGTAATCGCGACCTACTGGGAAGATCTGTCGAGAAATTCAATGGGCTGTGTCTATGAGTTAGGTTCCTATGCGAAACATCCGTCGCCTAAATCGGATATGATTTAAATAGCTTAGCTACACAATTGCGTTCGTACGCGCAATACACCCCAGTCCCGCGTGATTCTGCGAAGCACTGCTCTTGCTAGGGCCAGTGTTAACAACGCCTCCGGTTTGAGCCCCGAGAACTCACCTACACCCTAGAGTGACGCTGACATAGCCTCTCAAGGCTATCAGCATATGTAGGAAAAAAATAAGGCTTGAATAACTGAAAATCTTTTTCAAACAGGATCAACTAAGGTGGTATTAATCAACCACCATCAATGTGACCGGAAATTCATCTACAGTGTTCACGTTGCCCAACTCTTTCTACAGCATTCACCAAAAACAAAACTAAACGTAAATATAGTTTCAACGAGGAATAATTGGTTACGGTAACTGAATCCAATCAATTAGCCAGCTAAAATCTCGAACAAGGCCTCCGCAATAAATTGATTGTGATTAATCTAAAGAGTACGAGTACTTACTGAAACAATAGCAGAGAGATTTCACTCGTTTGGGATCAGATGAAAAACGTGTATTTTAGTTTAAATCCCGGAAACATAAAGAGGCGGTCTCGGTTGAACATTTTCCCCCGAAATATTTACTCACACATACAAGTCGTACTGTTAATTCCCGTAATTGAGGCAAACCTTGGCGCAAAATTGAAACTATTGATAGTGAACATGTGTAAAACTATACGGGCAATTCAGTTCGGCACAACGAATACTGTTTTAGACACACTCAAAACAGTTATTAAGTCAATGCTTTTTTGTTAGCTTAGGTGGTGGTAGCGTAAACAATAACAGAGATATTGTTATAGCTTTTTTTCCCTACCTAAGCTGATGGACTTGAGAGGCTATATCAGCTCCTTGATGTGTAGGCGAGCTCACGGGGCTCGAACCGGGAGTGTTGCTAACACTGGCCCTAGCAAGAGCAGTGCTTCGCAGAATCTACTACTGGATCGGAAACGCGACCCACTGAGAAGATCCGGCGAGAAGCTCAGTGGGCTGTTTGTATTATTATCCCGGAGGTCGCTTTATTTTGTAAATTCAGATAACTTACCCGTAAATGGCGGCCGCTCCTGCGATCGCACCTCCGCACTGTGCCATGACGTACAACGCGGCTCGGAGCGGAGACACGTGTCTTCGGATGCACAGTGCTGCCGATACTGCCGGGTTCACGTGAGCACCTGTGAGCAAAATTTGAACATTAAAATACATATGATCACTATCGAGAAACTCAGGGGGCTGTGTCTATGGGTTAATTCGCTCGTAGACACAGGCCACTGAGTTTCTCGCCGGATCTTCTCAGTGGGTCGCGTTTCAGATCCGGTGGTAGATTCTGCAAAGCATTGCTCTTGCTAAGGTCAGTGTTAACAACCCTTCAGTTTGAGCCTCGTGAGCTCACCTACACACGTTAGGGTGAAGCTCAAATAGCCTCTCAAGGCGATCAGCTAAAAAAAAAAAAGATTCTAGCCTCTACACTGTGGGGATTTTCCTTTCTCAGAAGAAAGGATTTCGTCTACCTAATGGCAAACATGCTTAAGTCCCGAGCTGATCCTTCTAGGTGGTTATACATTTAAACGTCTACTTTAATTCGCCTGTATCGGATAGGTATATGAAGTTCCTGAGCCTCTTAAACGTTTTTGCAAGGGAACAATCGTAAACGAGATGGTCGGACCAAATACGATCTTCTCTAAACATCAACTTCCACAATGCCCTTTATGAAGCTAAGGATCGCAGCAGATGGAGGGAAATCATACGGGAGAAACTGATGCAGAGGGGGAGTCGCGACCCTCAGTAATGAGGAAAACTACGCCAGGAGGGGGACTAATCGAAGAAAAACATACAGTAGTCGACAATTGTTCAATATAAAATATTCAGAAAAAAAACCAGACAGTCGAATAATCAGTGATTGGTTCACAGGTTGCGAGCATAACCAACGGTTGCGGGTCGGTCGTGAAACGAATCGCATATCGTGCCACTGAAGGGGGCGACTCAACCTATCCCGAATTAGGGATACGTGGACGAGGACTGAATAACAATGAAGAAGAGAGGAATTTCCTCAACAATGTTCAGTGCAGCTTTTTCAAGATTCCTTTTTTTTCTGTTTAAATCAGAGGTTCCCGATTTTTTTGGCTTGTATACCTTGAACGCGGTCTGACAAGTAAAACAAGTAAGCTAGATGGTACGAAGCAAGTATTTAATGCCAATATTGCTGCACGCGCAAGATATAATGTACCGCTTAATCATTTAATTTAAAAAAAATACAAAACCGGTGCCATTGCTTCACATTAAATGTGTCAATTATAAAAAAGCACATATCAGGAGCACTCTGCTATGTTCAGCCTAAATTAAATGAATTCGTTTACCCAATAGTTCCAGTATGAAAGAATAGTGGTGAATAGAATTTACTGGTGGTAGGACCTCTTGAGAGTCCGCGCGGGTAGGTACCACCACCCTGCTTATTTCTGCCGTGAAGCAGTAATGCGTTTCGGTTTGAAGGGTGGGGCAGCTGTTGTAACTATACTTGAGACCTTCGAACTTATATCTCAAGGTGGGTGGCGCATTTACGGTGTAGATGTCTATGGGCTCCAGTAACCACTTAACACCAGGTGGGCTGTGAGCTCGTCCACCCAACTAAGCAATAAAAAAAAATAGTATAAAAACTAAAGCCAACAAGGTTTACGTAATACAAATTACCCCGTCCTTGAAAACAAGAAAAAAGTTTAATTTGTTGCTTAAATTCTATTCTTTAATAACTCTATTTTTAATGTAGTTTCATTTACCAAAGAAGTAGATTACTCGACTTGTAATTGAAATAAACAAAAAAAGGTTTCGAACGTTAATCTGTACAACGTGACCTGTGTCTGTACAGTCTGTCGTTTCGTTCATTCTGGTCACGTACCGACAATAACTCTCCGGCGACCGTCTCTTGCTGAATCTGTACAATTATTCTAGCTTTTATTTGCTTACACATAAAAGCCTTTTTGATCACGCTGCAAAATCTACAAGAAAGAGAAGTTAGGTCAGAATTTGTTGTATCTACGGTTTAGTCGCAGGGATAAGTTTCTTCTTCAAACCTACGACACTTGCATTGACCCTATTATTGTTGACACTCATGATTAATGGCTGCTATTGGACTGGCTATAGGCTCTGTCTTGGTTTGGACCGCGACCTTCAAATCTGGTATATAAAAGGAATGGTTTTAATAAAGTAGGTATTCGTAAATTTATCGTACCATTGTGAACAACAAATGATTTCAGCAAATCGACTTATTTCGCGCGATAGTGGCAATGGTTGTTTAGAGGCGTCACATACCCGATCCTGTAGTCCGAATGGTAAACAGTCGACGTCGCCCTAAACACATCATTACGGATCCTCCCGATCCATTAACGGTGGTTTTAGGTACCTCAAGCACCGGTCATCGTCCTCGCTGAACCCGTCGCTTGCGACGAAGGGCTCGACGAGTAAATTAACCCATAGACACAGCCCACTGAGTTTCTCGCCGGATCTTCTCAGTGGGTCGCGTTTGCGATCCGGTGGTAGATTCAGCGAAGCACTGCTCTTGCTAGAGCCAGTGTTAGCAACACTCCCGGTTTTAGCCCCAAGAGCTCACCTACTAGTTCGGTGAATCTAGAATAACCCCTCAAAGTTACTAGAATAGGTAGGAAAAAATAGAGGCGTCGCCAGATGTCAATAGTTCCATTTTGAAAATATATTCAAGGATCCTTTCGCCTATCCCATTTCTTTTGCCCTCGTCCTAAAACCAAAAGCCCTTAGGTGACCACAATTTTGATCCCTACATTTCCATTACGCGTCCTCTAACACACGTACGCCATTTTTCATAGGCTTATCTTAGTACGGCGGAGATAGGAGGGATTACGACGGGACATGGTATTTTTATTAACTCACAGAAGAAAATGAATTGATATTCCTTCGCATTTTAAATGGCAGGATATAAAAACATTAAAAAATGTTAGCACAAATTAAATGGTAGGACCACTTGTCCGCACGGGTAGGTACCACCACTCTGCCTATTTCTGCCGTAAAGCCGTTATACTGTTAAAAGTGAGACCTTCAAACTCATATCTCAAGGTGGGTGGCGATGTTGATGTCTATGGGCTCCGGTAATCACTTAACACGAGCTCGTCCAACCATTTAAGCAATAAAAAAAAATTTAAAAATTACAACGTGAATCAACGTGAATAATAGAAACCATAGAAAGAGTCCGTAAGACCTTGCACAAACTACTGTTGCGTGCTAGTACTTGTACAAGTATCAAAGTACTTGCACACGACTAAGCGCAGCTCCACACTGCATCAAATGCACCTGAAGTTTAACAGTCAGTATTATTGTCAATTAATTTTATTACCAGCCAGTATTAATAAATGTACAGTAATAGTAATTGTCAATTAGTTTTGTATATAAAAGCGTGATGTGTTTATATGCTGGTTTATATTATACTTTTCATTGGTGGTAGGACCTCTTGAATCCGCACAGGTAGGTACCACCACCCCGCCTATTTCTGCCGTGAAGCAGTAATGCGTTTCGGTTTGAAGGGTGGGGCAACCGGTGTAATTATACTGAGACCTTTAGAACTTACATCTCTAGGTGAGTGGCGCATTTACGCTGTAGATGTCTATGGCCTCCAGTGACCACTTAACACCAGGTGGTCTGTGAGCTCGTCCACACATCTAAGCAATAAAAAAAAACATATGCAAGTTCTTCGTGAAACCAACCAGACAAATACATGAAATAAAACCAGACCATTGTTCATGCATTCCGTTCAAACTGCAAGAGGCTAAACGCGAGTACAACAAGCTACTTCGCCGCCATTAAATGTTCGTTTTTAAAGTCAATATCTATAGCGATAGAGCGAATAATATATCGCACATGCATACGGCTCTATAACATTACTTATGCGGTTCTTGTTAAAACTGAACCGAGTTTGAGAAAATCCATTTTTAATAGCTATTTGTGGGATGTTTGCTTTTAATAATAACGTGTAAAGTTGTAGTTTAAATATTATCATTTTATTTCTTTAGCCGAGAAGAAATATGTAATTGTACTAGCGACCCGCCCTCGCTTCGCTTCGGAAACTGTAATTTATTATTGATTTCTCCACTATTTAATGGATGTTATTATACATATAAATTCCTCTTCAATCATTCTATCTATTAAAAAAAACCGCATCAAAATCCGTTGCATAGTTTTAAAGATTTAAGCATACATAGGGACAGATATAGGGACAGAGAAAGCGACTTTGTTTTATACGTAGTTTTATATGTAGTGATTAAGATGTTGAATTTTCCAACGCTTCTCCTGAAAAATTACATAATTTGCATAAATGATATAGCACCGTATGTGCGATATATAAATAATCACAATAGCGTTCAGTGTTTTAAATGAGTATTAAATAGTCATACTACAACGCCAGCATGTCAGGAAGCAAGTTCCGTAAATAACTATAATAAATATTAAATACAACATGTATGCAAAATCGTCAAGGTAAATCTAATAAGACTGATTGTCGTATAGTTTTGGTTTTTTTTTCCTACCTATGCTGATAGCCTTGAGAGGCTATATCAGCTCCTTGATGTGTAGGCGAGCTCACGGGGCTCGAACCGGGAGTGTTGCTAACACTGGCCCTAGCAAGAGCAGTGCTTCGCAGAATCTATCGGAAACGCCACCCACTGAGAAGATCCGGCGAGAAACTCAGTAAGCTGTGTCTATAGGCTAATTTACTCGTCGAGCACTTCGTCGCAAGCGATGGGTTTTTGCGAGGACGGTGACCTGTACTTGAAGTACCTAAAAGCACCGTTAATGGATCGAGAGGATCCGTAATGACGCGGTCGTATAGTGTATCATTAACTCCACAATATTTCCCTGTTCACGCGTAGCTGGGATAGCTACCAGCGAATAGATAGGGGGAAAAAAATACAACATTTTATCTGCTGAAACGCATGCGTGAACATGAATGGTAGTTACGAATAATTGCACGGAAGCTCTCGAACTGCTTTTTTTAATAACAAAAAAAAAGAACAAACTTTCAACGACTGAGCGAAAAAAGAATCGTACATTCAAAACAAAGATATAAAAAAAAGGAGAAACACAAAGACGACTGAATCATTCGCCTGAATATCTGATTCAAATCTATTCCTTGAGTCGTAAGGTTCGAATTTCTCCGTTCTGAACTAAACAGCATTATGAAATTGTAATAATAATTTGTGAGCGTCGTAAGGAACGATTGTGCGACGTTTTGTAGAAGCGTGGCCTTCTTACAAAACTTCAATGAAAAATAAAACAATAAAACCTATGAGAAGTTATAAAATTTGTCTATATATATTAATACGTGAAGGAAAAACTTTGTATCCCTTTTTACGAAAATTGCGCGGACGGAGGAGTATGAAATTTCCCACACTTATAAAGAATATAATAGAGAAGGAGTGCAGACTTTCTTTTTTTAATTATGCCTAAAAAATACATTAAATCAATAAATAAAACATTACACACACTACCGTGTATTTGACGCACATACGCATACATACTATTTGTTTATTGTCAAACTGTTCTTTGCAGTCTGTCAGTTATAGTCTGTCAAATTGAGAATATAATAAATATTGTTTTCTCTTTATTAACATTTGTCTAAAGTGAAGTTTTGACGAAATCTGTGATTAAAGAAGTATTTGATAGTCTTGGAGAATATAATCACAGTATTGTACAAACTTATAATTTCCATTAGTTATAGTCGAATTTCGACTACCAGGGGACCACTAGTTTAAAATAAAATGACAATTTTCATAAATATCACACAATACATTAAAAAATCAAACAAATTGTGATGAACTCATAAATATTACGGATGAATTCTATATCGAGAACACTCTGCAAAAGTACAAAAATAAATAAACCAAACTAAACTGAAAATTTCAAATTAGTACTCTCCTAAAATAGAGCTGGTCAGACCCTTAATAAAATATAGAGCTCTCAGACAAATGCGACCGTTCTATATTTGATCTCAATTTACAGAATCCATTCGGAGATTCAAAATAATGTGGAGCAAAAAGCCTAATTATAAACGTGAAAACATCAATTGAAAAATAAATACTTTAAGCGCGGATTAGAGAGTACAATACAATACCAGCGGCTACTTTCAAACCAAATAATCATAGAGCAATGCCATAAATACAGCGGTCCGAATGTCCTGTATTTGTTGGTAATTAAAAAACTACACATTATATTTGGAAATAAAAACCAAATCAATCGGAAATTAATTCTTAATAAATACTTTGGAATTTGCTATATCAATTGTTTTCCATGTTTTTGTGTATTTAATAGACTATGCAAATAACTTTTTTTGCCTTCCTATTCTAGTAGCCTTGTGAGTGATCCTAGCTTCATCGGACGCGTAGGCAACCTCACGGGGCTCAGCCTGACGACTTTGCCAACACTAGCCTTAGCAAGAGCAAACTTTTCTAGCTCAATTTAGTTATGGCGTAAATTAAAAATTAAGTACTCCTCCAACGGTGCTCCTCGTGAAGGCTGATGACTTTCGTCATTTTAAAGCACAGACACGAAAAAAAAAATGAACGTCCAGAAAAATTCAAACTAAAATGTTATGATCAAAAAATTTTGCATATTTCGAACGTAACGTTGTTACGATAAATTACGTAAGGACTATAAAAGTTTTAGCGGAATGGCTTTGTTTTTCTTCCGGGTTTCACATTTTAACGGACGCAGCCGATTCTGGCCATGAAAAGGTTCGTTTAACTAATTTTAATGTTGTCACGTCGAAGTGAAGTTTTTGTTTCTATGCCTACATTGTAAGACATTGTTACTGTGTTACTAGTCTTTGTAGCGATCGAGAGCCCGCTGAGTTTCTTTGTCCGTTGAGTTTCTCCCCGGATATTCTCAGTGGGTCCCGATTCCGATCCGGTGGTAGATTCTGCGAAGCACTGCTCTTGCTATGGCTAGTGTTAGCAAATTCTCTCAAGTAGAGCCCGCGAGCTCACCTATCCGTTGGGGCGTAACTGGAATAGCCCCTTAGACTACCAGCAAATAGGTAGGGGAAAAAAAGCGATTAGAAGTTCGAAAATCCGAATTATATAATCGAGTGAATCGCAATCCGTGCTAAGTTACAATCGAGTTTATACGCTTTAAAAGTTTAAAAGATCCAAGGCTTAAAAACCCATTGCAATTCAATATTTCTATTCGTTTCACGTTTCCGGATGTTTTGGATTCGTAAACGGACTCACCGATAAGTCGATTGAAAATCGAATTGAATAAATCGCGAACGCCAGATTAAGCCGTGAAGTGCTCCAAATCGCGTCCGAAGCCACTAAAACTTAAAAGGGACTCCCAAATAAGCGAACCATTAACGAATATAGATTATCTTTTGTTAAAGTGTTACAATATTAATTTTAAACCGCCATTGTATGTGGCACCGCGAAGGGTTGCGCCCACGTGCCACACTTGGCCCTTAGACGCGCTGAATAGAATATGATGACCGTGTATTACCGAATTATAATGTGCATTCAATCTTATAGTTTAATATGGGGCGTTTTAAACGATGGGCTTTTGTAAATTTTTATTTGTCAGCCATTATGAGCGATTATCATTTATCGAATGGACAGCATATCGGACTAACGCATCCATATTAAAACAGCTCAATATCCAAACCAGACTCCACCATCTGCCTCAAGAGGATATTTGAGCTCTTTGATCACATTGCCAGAAAGAGCGGTGACAATCTTGAAAATTTTGATGGTAACTCGAAAGATTGCAGGCAAAAGATCTCGTGGCCGCAATCAAATGCGCTAGTCCAACCAAATCCGCGCCACTCAGGAAACTAAAGTCTACGATGCCATACACACTGCCGAGAACAGAGGAAGATGGCGGAACATCATCCAGAGAAGGATAATAGGAGGAGATGGTCACGACTCTCAGACACGAGGAATGCGACTCAGAGAGGAGGACGAAGCTAAATAGGTGTATAGCCACGGGTGCCCGTGGAACTTAATTTTCAGTTAGCTATCACAGTATAAAAGCGATCTGGCAAAAACCTCTAGTCGTATTGCTTTTAAACTGGTCCCCGGTTTAAAAGCTGGCTTGCTTTACGGCTTGCTAACCTAAGAGAAACCTAAATATTCCACCGAGTGGGTGTTATTGCTCGGTAGACCGACGGTCCGAATGTTGTTATTCAGAACTTGTATAAACAAGGTTATCTTAAAAGGTTCTTAGCGCTATTTAAGTGTTTAACAGATTCTCGTATGAGTTTTTTTTCTCTACCTATTCACTGGTAGCCCAAGGGACTATTCCAGGTCCGCCCGAATGGGTAGATGAGCTCACGGGCTCATCCTGAGAGAACTTACTAACACCAGCCCTAGCAAGAGAAATGCGTCGCAGAATCAATCACCGGATCGGAATCGCGACCCACTGAAACAATCCGGCGAGAAACTCAGTGGGCTTTCCGTATAACAGAACATTCAGTTGCATTAAAAAAGAAAACTTAGCGTACTTGCCTTTTTTTTCTCTCTCTCTCTCAAATATAAGTTTTACAAGCAACTTACATAGCTCTTGAATGTTAGTTGTATTCCAGGGCTATTTAAGTTGCTAATTAATTGTTAACATCTGCACATGGCCATCCAATAACGTTATTGATAGCAATACTCGTACATTGCAAGTAATTTTAATTATAGAATAGAAACTACTTGTACCGTTTAATCCCGCGTTTTTTATTGTCATTATATTCTCGATTCAAGTCAAACAAACTGCCGGACCACAGGTTATTAATAGTTCGTTCTGTGTGAAACTAAACGTAAAAGTCTAGAAATACTTTTTTTATAGACAAATAGAGGGTAGGTAGTACAATATTGAAATGTTGACGAACCAAGGCCCTGAAACGGCTTTACTTTAGGACAAAAAAAAAATTGTATGGAAACTAGCGACACCTTGTAGCGGATGCCCCTAAACTTATATGTTGTTAAAGATATGGCATTTAATTATTATATAACTAAACACAGATAATAAAAAAAATAAAACATACAAGTCTTTATTTGTTATAGACAATTCGATTAAATTTTATCAATTTGTGGTTTCTGAAAATTTACGGAAAATCTTTCATTAAAAATAAATTAAAGGATAAGTAGTATGTTAATGCCATCTACGTCACGTTCGAAGCCATCTAGTGGCCGACGCCCTTAAACATTTTTGTTGAGTGCTTGAGTTGCGTATCTGTAACTAATTTATGTGTATTATCTATGGACGAACAGCATCTTAGTCGTCCGTGAGCCACGGTAACTGGAGTATTCGAAACATCGGAAATAATTTAGTGACAATAAAAAGATGAGACTTAAACGTGGTATTAAATTGCGTCTTTGATTTAGGAAGCCCGAAGACAATAACATAACGATACTGCTTTTTTTAATGAAGGATTACTGGTGGCCTTTCTAGTTTCACCAGGACAGGTCGGCGAGCAAAGGCTCAGCCAGGATGATAATGGATTTGCTAACAGCTGCCCGAGCACCAACGATATTGCTACTCACGAACATCCAGGAGTGCGAGACAAGACTAAAAAATCCTTAAGACGTTATTTTCATAAAATTCAATTTGATTTCTTTTCATCATAATTACGTTACCAGTACTCTTATTAAGCTTTGCTCGTAAATAATGATAGTGTTTTGTTTATTGTCTTTGTAGGCAGACAAGCATGCGGCTCATCCGATAGTGAGCTGTTACCGTTATGGACGTCAGCAGCAAAGCACTAGCTCGTGCTAGGGCTAGAACCAGAAATCTCCAGGCTGAGCCCCGTGAGCTTGCCTACACGTCCGATGAAGCTAGCGTAATCCCTAGAGGCTACTAACAATAGATAGAAAAAAAAAATAACGTCAGTAATGCCAGGACACAGCCAAGTCCCTGGCTACCACGAAGCGAAGCGGGGCTTTACTAATGTCCTTTAAAGGCAATCTATAGTATGTCAGCTTGCAACGGGAACATTAAATACGTAAAAGTAAAAAAGGCGCATAACTGTGGGATAATTGCTAACATCTGCGCACAAGTACCGGAGCGGGTTCGCGGTCGCGACTCTCCTTATTGAGCCGTAATGAATAACGAACTGCCAGTTGAGTGAGTCACGCGCTTTAGTTTAAAAAAAAAAAGTTGATGTAAATTGAATTTTTTGAATATATTTTGCAAGTACATATATGAGATAAAGTCCGAAACTTTTTGCATACATCGTGAAAATAATTTAAGAAAACAAAGTCTGCGTATACTGGTGGTAGGACCTCTTGTGAGTCCGCACGGGTAGGTACAACCACCCTGCCCATTTCTGCTGTGAATCAGTAATGCGTTTCGGTTTGAAGGATGGGGCAGCCGTTGTAACTATACTGAGATCTTAGAACTTTATATCTCAAGGTGGGTGACGCGTTTACGTTGTAGATGTCCATGGGCTCCAGTAACCACTTAACACCAGGTGGGCTGTGAGCTCGTCCACCGATCTAAGCAATAAAAAAAAAATAGTATATGAGAAAAAGTCCGAAACGTTTTGCATACATCGTGAGAATAATTTAAGAAAACAAAGTCTCCGTAGACTCTCGCCGAAACTTCCCGTGAATGCCGCCATGCACCATAATATTATTTTTTTCCTACCTATTCGCAGGTAGTAAGCAGCTATTCTAGCTTCTCTCGGTAGTAATTAGGCAAATCGTAAAATTTATTCGACATATCAAACGATATTAGTATTTTTAATATAATATTTCAAATATATTACAAAATAAATGAATCACCTATATAATAATTATGTACGCTGATATAAGTTTTTTTATGAAAATCATACAGTCGAGTGCACAACTGCTATCGTTCGCGACTGTCTTTACACAGAGCGTAACGTTTATCGCAAACTATACTCACCTGTAATTACCTGTACTTTTAAAACACCTGCTCTATATTACTTTTTTGTTTTGCTTATTTACACGCCTGTGTTATCGATCTTAAGGGTAATAGTACCAGTAATACACATTAGCAGATTTTATATAGTCATTCTCAATTATACAACAACACGCATTAATATCTAGAGCAGGCAGAAATTTCATGTTTTTGGTTTTACCGCCTTAAGAGGGATGTCGTCTGTATGCTTTGCATTATCATGTTTTCTTTAGCTTTTCAATTCACATCTATGACATTTGTTCGTTACCTCACCAAAATAATGTTCGATAATACATAATAATATAAGTTGAAGATTATGTAAAAAAAACCACCGTATTTATTGTTCGCCGGATCTTCATAGTCAGCGAAGCACTGCTTTCGCTAAGGCTAGTGTTACCAAATTCTCTCAGGTTGAGAATACCCGTCCGTGCTTAGTCGAAACAGACCCTCAGGCTACCAAAAAAAAAGATGTAAAAGTGGCCAGTGTGCTTAGTGTGAGTTTTTTAACGTTCTCACATTCGTATGCAGTTGCAACGGCGCCCCTAGCGGCAAACGTACGCAAACGTTCCAGCTCCATACAAATTTGAATTAACTTTTACGCTATCGAGAACGTTAAGAAACTCGCACTAAGCACACAGGACTTCAATATAGTGACAATAGTTACATGATATATTACCTGTGCGACCACGGTCGCTCCGAACATCGCCCCTAATAACCTGCGCGACATTAACAGTCGCCTATGGTGCGGATATTATTTCTGCTCGTTCTATTTCAGGACCAAAGCATGTATATGTTAACAAATATGACCTTTAGAACGATCAACCAAGAAATTCAAATTACCGAACCATTTGAATATAGTCTTGAAAGTTTTCATGAGTAACGGCGGAATATCGGTCAGAGCTTTATGAGATTTCTTGATCTTGTCTTGGCGGAAGAGCCCGCGCGTATCCCTTTTTTTTATTGCTTAGATTGGTGGACGAACTCACGGCCCATCTGGTGTTAATTGGTTACCGGAGCCCCTATAGACATCTACAACGTAAAGGCCGCCGCCCATCTCGGGACATGAATTCATGAGGTTTCAGTTTTTTTTAACACTCCGTTACCGCACCCCGTGACCACGATAATGAGCATGCCGGATTCTACTTATGATGGCCTCTTTAGTATACTATACTGTACACAGTTCTATTCCCCTACCTATTCGCTGGTAGCTTAGGGGGCTATTCCAGATACGCCCGGACCGGTAGGTAAGCTCTCGGGCTCAGCCTAAGAGAATTTGCTAACACTGGCACTAGCAAGAGTAGGATCGGAATTCCGACCCACTGAGAAGACCGGCTAGAAACTCATTGGGTTGTACACAGTAGACAGAGTCCCCAAATCCCTACCACCGATTAGTAATTCGTATCTTTGCGAAAGTTCCAACCAGACCTCGGGTTTTGATAATACTAGGTTTTCGGCAATTTTGATTCCATAAAAATACATCACTTTAAATAAACTACTCTAGATGGAACTATGACGAACGTCACTTCTTGCCGGAGCTAATAAATGAATAAAAAATAATCGGGGCAAATCGTCCACGATCATTTATACCCAAACTTGTATACCCTGTACTATGGCGAATCGGCGATTAATATGCGTACTTAAATACGTTTAAATACATACATTTATATGTTAAACAGTCAGACAAAGAGCAAACAAATGTCACGCGAATGTTTGCTCCAAGTAGGGAAAAAACCCATGAGCCTCGGCCGAGCAATAAGAGCACCTAAACTCACTGTGTTAACACGATTTTTGTTTTAGTAATTACCAGCCAGTTTAAAACCGCAAAGAACTTAAGGACTAAACGCAATACTACAGAGCCCTCTAAAATGTATAAAAATGTTTATTATCTGTGGTGTGACTTCTTCCTGTTCTCATCTCTATTTATGTTAATATTTGAATTGGCGTTGCTTCACAAATAGTCACCCTGACCATAGATTATACACTTAATATATTTGAACCCTGACGATACCATTAGGAATGGCTCACCAGTGATTTGAAAATTAGTAAATGAATCAGTGCTACTTATATTAGCAAATAGTAATAAGGATAATGCTACTATAGAATAATGGGGCAGTAGTTAATAATAGTTACCAGAGGTTGCCATTATAATATATTATGTATATTCATTTTTACCGTGTGATGTGTCCGTTATGTGACAAACACCTTTAATGTGCTAGCACAGTCATATAAATTGTCATAAGTTTTTCATAATCTCAATAAATTAAATATTGGAGGCTCTAAGGCTAATTCCCTAGACTCTCGTTGCAAAACTCGAAATTAAATTTCTAAACAAAGTTTCGTCTTTCCAAGAAAACGACTTCACTGTGAACAATTTTTGAAAGGTTTATATCAATTCTGACGTCATTGGATAGCGAAATAAAATGTGATTAAGTAAGATAAACCAATTTTTTTTCCACTACCCCTTACCGCCTCCATGTCCTCGACCTTAGTAATACCAGAGAGAACGAGGTTTGAAAACACTCCATAGCTTCTTTGTTTGTTTTTGTTGCCCTTATAGGCAAACGAGCATACGGCCCATACTGATGGTGTGTGGTTACCGTCGCTCATGAACATCAGCAAAGCCGGGACAGAGCCAAGCCGCTACCTACAGTTGACTTGGTTGCACTCCTAGCATTGTCTACATCCACCTATCATCACGTAGGCGGTATGCACGTCTGCCTTTGCTATCAAAAACGCTCTCTTTAAACCTAGTCTGAATACAGCATAGTAGTTTGAACATACCAGAGATATTAACGAAGCACATGGTGAGGGTTGCTATAGCACATCCTGAAGCCAGTGCCGTAGATAGAAGGACTGCTGAGGCTGAGGCGCCCACACCCGCCCCACCAGCCGCCCCGCACACTATGAAAACATAAAGGAACGACGCCACACATTCTGCGACCACGGCCTTCCAGAGGGACAAAGTCCTCAGCTCTAATCTAGCTGGAATCCTGCCCGCCAAATTGTCCCCATTCGTATTCGCGTCCCGGCGTAAAATTTCCAATTTCTCAAACAAAGTCACAATGTGCTGTTCCAGATTATCGTCTGGTATGGTAAACGTTTGTTCGCCCATTTTAACGATTACACGATTCTCATTTCACTTTAATACGTACGTTTTGAAACGACACAATGGAGACAACAAATTTTGTGTTTACGCGCGCTTTCGGCACAAACGCATGGTTAGTCGCGACAAAAAATAATTTCAAACGTCCATCCGACAACGATGCCGGCGACTGAATGAAGTGAATGAGTTTGAGTGAAATTTAATGGAGGCGGTGAATGAGCGCGGGGGCGCTGCACATGCCAGCCCCACTTGTTACGCCCCGCCGGGACCTGCGGCGCTGGGGTGTAATCAAATCGCCAGTTCGCCACCACAATAAACCTTTAATTGGATTAATGTTATCGCTACAGTTTTTAGGGTAACTTTATACGCTCTTCACCGTTTTCATTCGTGTTTTTTAAATAAAATCTAAAACAAACATATTTTCAACGAGCATCCAGCCTCTTGGTAAGTAATCACATTCGCTTAGGGACATCAACAATGCCAGGGGCACAATCAAACCGCCGCCGCCTAGACAAATTTCGATGATCACTAAAAATACTTTCAGTGAAAAGTCGCGTGAATAAAACTAAGTATAAAATCTACAATCTATACGCTGAAATATCTCCCAGTTTCAGCGCCGTGAGCTCACCTGCACGTCAAGAAGCTGAAATAGCCTTTCAAGGCTATAAGCATAGGCAGAAAAAAAAGAAAAAACTGAAAACTACGAAAAACTCGAGAAGTAATACAGTTGTAGCTTGAACAAAAAAGGGTGCGTGTACTTATGTACGCGCGTAAGAAGTTATGCTTTATTTTTATTAAATTTATTTCTTTTTTTTTTAAATATTAAATAATTAATAATAAATATTTAACGTTAATAATTTAATAATATTTAGTATAAATTATATTAAATAATAATTTTGTCATTTATATTACTAAAAAATGAATGCTAATAACACTTTTTTTTAAGAGTGTACATGCGCGAAAGTTCACCTGCGGCTATATTCAGACCCGCCAAGTTACGTCGGTCGTATTGTATGTAATGAGCGAATTAGTGGGCAACTTCATTTCTGTTAATTTTGTGTCACGGTGCGCGCGCATCGTAAAATTTCACTCTCATCAATTTTTCCCAACGCGCCTAAAGAAGTACAACTTCAAAAATAGTAAAAGTTCCTATGTAATATAATTCTTCATACATATTCGTAAGCGTTCTTCTTTTTAATATTTCTTTGTTTTCCATAAAATTGTAATTTAAACGGTTTACACAATACTGGCATTCACTTAAATTCGCTTAAATTCAACCATATTCACTGGTTCCTAAAGATATACATTCATTTTTTGTTTGATATTTCCTCGTTTGTTTCGTTAATGACATTTTTAAAAAAAACACAAAAAAAAATCTCAATATGTAATTAACAAAAAAAAACAGTTTATCGGAACCTGATACAAATATCACACATATGTAATACGTATTAAATATACCAAAATCTGTATTAACTTTCACATATAACAATAAATGAATGGCCGTCCGTGGCTAATAAGTGAGAGTACCGTTGTTGATACTAAAACTGCTATAAGACGAGCCTCAAACAGATAATAATTAGATTTAATAGGTAGGTACTATCCTCTTGATTATTTCTGCTATGAAATCGTGTGTTGAACTTTTACCTAGTATACAGGTACTTAGGTATTGATATTAATATTATGCAGTTTTTATTGTATTAGGTCACCTTTATGTATCTTTTTTTTCCTACCTATGCTAATAGCCTTCAGCAGCTATTTCAGCTTCACCCTAACATGTAGGTGAGCTCACGGGACTGAAACTGGAAGTGTTGCTAACACTGACCTTAGCAAAAGCAGTGCTTCAAACTGTAAACACAGTGGGCTGTGTATGAGTTAATTCACTCGTCAAACCCCTTCGTCGCAAGCGACGGGTTCGACGAAAACGATGACCGGTGCTTGAGGTACCTAAAAGCACCGTTAATAGATCGGGAGGATCCGTAATGACGTGTTTTGGCACGTATCTATTGTTGTAGTAGTGTAGTATTCTTGTATACCTACTAGGTTAACCGTATACCAGGTATACCTACTAGGCTCACCGTTAGTACCTACCTATCTATCCATAAAACTTGACGGGAAACTTTTACAGGCCCATACCACCGTCTTATTATTTATACTATTATTCCTGCCAATATTCCTTTTGTTTGCTTTACAATGTACGATACTGTTGTGCTTTTTCGTAGAAACCAAATCTTGACACCGAACCTTTTCATTTAGCTTCAATTTTTCACGTAATTTGGCGGACAAATGATAACTTAAAAAATCACTCTATTGGTTTCGCGAATTACAAAGACTGAGGATATTTTATTTTGACGTTAATTAATTAAGTATGTTACTTAACATCTACATTAAAATGATTTGTACATTTTAATTTGATCCTAAGTTTTGAATACAAAAATAAACGAATGTATAGATTGTTAGTGTTTCTAAAAATCCTTAATGCGCTATTCAACAACACTAATATTCAACAAAGATTGATGAATAGCGTTAGCAAATTGAGGTCGGATGAGATTTGCGGCTGATTGGACAGTGACCCCGTTTGGTAACAAAGCCGAACACAGTTCATACGTTAGACCGAACCGCGGCCTAGAGAAACATCAAAATTAACCCAATTCTGTCATTTATATGTGACCCTAGAAGTTTAATCTAAAGTTTTATTTCATTATTAAGTTAAGCTACGTACTGCTTCATTGGCTCCGCAAAGATCTATACTAGCGCGATTATAATCTATGGACAACTGGGGTTATATATGCTGAGGGTACTTCTATTGAATCGGAATCTTACGGAATCCCCGTGGGACTGTGAATCGCTAGGTGGAGTATCACAGTCGTCGTCAACGGCCGCTCTGATACAAATATTAACGCTGGCACTCCACAAGGTTTCCATGCTTCTCATCCTGCTTATCAATATACTTAATATCAACATACAATCTCTTGATGGGATACATAAATAGGCGGATGACATAATGAGGGATGTGACAGATATCAGCCAACAGAGTCTTTCTCGGAGCGTAATGCAGGAGAGACGGTCAAGACTTGTCTGAGGTGGAGAACACCCTGGGCGGGTCTCCGAATGGAGTGAAATAAATTTGGTCCAATTTAAATTGAAGGCATAGGCTTGCGCGTTAACCACGAAAAAAAACCCTTTTGTCATGGCACCCCAATTCAATGGAGCATACCCGCAACCTTCCATAAGTATTGGGATACTTGGGATAGACGTTTCGAGAGATTTTCACCATTGGAATCATTCGGAGGGCAAAGTAATGTTGCCGTCAAAAGTCCTGGGAGTCCTCAACAGAGCATATACTTTAGCCAAAGCACAAATCCAGCCTCCCTTGGAGTATTGCTCTCTACGCCAGGGCTTCCAAGTACCAGCTACATATCTCTATTTTCTCCATACAGAAGAGGGCGACTTCGATTCTCTCTTTGTTTTGTACCATATGTTCTGGAGTGGTTTGAGGAATATTGAAATTGCTCTGAAAAGAAGGAAACGATTGATAAGAAGCCCACACACCTAGAAACTCCAAATCTTAATAATAGCCAACAGATCCCCAACCTTTCGAACTAGATCGCAGCACTGCTTCATGTTATTAGCAGGATAATTGTACCTACCCGTGCCACCCGCAGAATATGCATTGCGATCAGCGTAGCGCGTGTTTGATTTTTTTAAATTCGCCGTTATTCCACCATCATAAAAGTAGTTTGGGAAAACATTTTTTTTGGGTTTTTTTATTGCATAGATCAGTGGACGAGCTCACAGCCCACCTGGTGTTAAGTGGTTAACGGAGCCCATAGACATCTACAACATAAACGCCGCCACCCACCCTGAGATATAAGTTCTAAGGTCTCAGTATAATTACAACGTCTACTCCACCCTTCAAACCGAAACGCATTACTGCTTCACGGCAGAAATAGGCCGGGTGGTGGTACCTACCCGTGCGGACTCACAAGAGGTCTTACCACCAGTAATTAAGCAAATTATATTTCGCGGGTTTGATTTTTATTACACGATGTTATTCCTTCACCATGGAAGTCAATCGTGAACATTTGTTAAGTATGCATTTCATTAGAAAAACACGAATGCACCGGACGTCTAAACCTTTAGGCCATGACGACTTCAACTCCTTGTTACTGTAGTCAAGCTGTAACTATTTATGTATTCACAAGTTCGCGGACCACCCGGTATTACGTGATTAACAGAGATCATAGATACCGCAACATACATGCCGCCAACCATTATGGAGTATGGAGACGAAGCAAAATCTTTAGTAAAATTTCTGTCCCTCATCATGTCTCATTTTACTTGGCAGAAGAAATCTCCTATTTCGTGACACCCATCCATGCAGGCTATAATAAGCTCTACTGTGATCAAATAATGGTTGACGATCATAGTATTCTGGTTTTGATTTTCATAGAATTCTGTTGCCTTTTCTTCAATCTTCTAATTATTTATTAATTAAATCTTTAATAAAAATTCTACAACGTATGCTATAAATTGAACGCAACTCTTTTAATTTTGACAGCCATCCGAAATTGAGAGTGGCGCTCTCTCGCGAAAAAATACGAAAACTAATCGTAATGGTGGTGAACCAGTAAACTATTGACTGAGCGGAATTATTTTTATTTGTTTTCTAGATAATCTAGTTTAGAATTTCATTGTTTAAGTGTAGTGGCTGCGGCCATATCATGCTTGCTTATGTCGGGATTAGCTGAAACTCCTATTTCTGCCAAAGAAGGCGGTAATCTGTATAAAAAACGATCACTGCCTGTCAGCGAATCGTGTAGCAAAAGAGTGAAAATCAACGAAATGAGCGCAGAGGAGAAAATATCAAATTTTTCGCTAGTGAATCCAAATTCTAACGGGATAAAGATGTCATCAACATCAATGAACAAGCCTGGCGTTACTGCAAAAAAGCTGATAATTAAGAATTTCAAAAGTGTGTTTACGATTTTATCTTGATCGTCATTATAACCTCTGTGACATCTGCTGTGAGTGGTTGATGCTGTTGCAGGTAAACCGAACCTTCCAGACAATTATCAGGAAACGACATGGAGCAAGCTGCGGGAAGCTGTTGTCGCCATTCAGACCTCAAAATCGATAGCCTATTCCTTAGAAGAATTATATCAAGCCGTCGAAAACATGTGTAGTCATAAGGTGAGAAATATAGAAACGAAATTTTATTTTGTACACAATTCAATTGCAAGGTCATCAACTTTCAAAAAATAATAACCAAAAATCCTCTTATCATCCATAACATAGTTAATTCAAAATTTAATTTTACATGATCAACTGCCCATTAAATTCCAAGTGAGCTAGTTTCTCATGAATTTGGTCTAAGCAAAATCAGAGCCGCCACTGAAACATTCCTTGTGATTAATAATATAAAAGAAAATATGTAAATAAATATATATAGATACGACATTAAATTATAACGTAGTTATGATCTCTAACTATTAAATCAATGATATGATATTGAAAACAAAAATATTATCTATGGGAAGTTATCCATAATTTAATTACTCACATATTGTCTGTTACATAATACGTAATATATTTGATCCCCTATAATTGAGTGAAGTGAACTTTTGTTGGGGCTCAAATTCTAGGGGTAGATACAATTCATTCATTATAACGTAACTCATGTTCACAAAGTACTTCATTGAGAAGGAAAAATTCAGTAGGAGTAGATATTATGTTGAATGCCAATTTTCATTCTGAGTTCAGAGGCAAAACAATTACTATTCTATTTACAGATGGCTTCACAGCTTTATGTTAACTTAACAAACTTGGTGGAAGCTCATGTGAAAGCCAACATCGAGCAGTTCTTGTCCGAGAGCATGGACAGACAGGTCTTTCTAAAGAGGATGGACGACTGCTGGCGAGCTCACTGCCGACAAATGATTATGATTAGAAGCATTTTTTTATATTTAGACCGAACCTATGTCCTTCAAAACCCTAGTATACATTCAATTTGGTGAGTAACATTGAGTGTTTTACATTTAATACACAATTTGGGTATATAGTAATACACCTCATACATTTGTTTATTGTCAATTTTAGTGCAAAAAATCATCCTGTCTACTTGGGTACTGTTGAAGCCATTTTTTAATGATAATAATTTGCATATTTAGTGGGTTAAATTCAATTCAGTAATAAAGATCAGAAATGAGCCGATCAACTTTACTGAACTTAAAATGCATTAACACAAATCCTTAATGCATAGTTTAAAACATTAATAATTAAGAATTTCTATAGAGAAATCTATAACAAACTAAAATCACTATCACCTATATTGATAGGTGAGAGTGATTTTAGTTAGTCTATGGGCTCTTTACCAAAAAAAAGTCTATGGGCTCTAGTTACATCAGCTAAGCTATAAGCTTTTTTTTTTTTATTATTGCTTAGATGGGTGGACGAGCTCACAGCCCACCTGGTGTTAAGTGGTTACTGGAGCCCATAGACATCCACAATGTAAATGCGCCACTCACCTTGAGATATAAGTTCTAAGGTCTCAAGTATAGTTACAACGGCTGCCCCACCCTTCAAACCGAAACGCATTACTGCTTCACGGCAGAAATAGGCGGGGTGGTGGTACCTACCCGTGCGGACTCACAAGAGGTCCTACCACCAGTAATTACGCAAATTATAATTTTGCGGGTTTCATTTTTATTACACTATGTTATTCCTTCACCGTGGAAATAAATCGTGAACGTTTGTTGAGTACGTATTTCATTACAAAAATTGGTACCCACCTGAGATTCGAACACCGGTGCATCACTCAACACGAATGCACCGGACGTCTTATCTGTTAGGCCACGACGACTTCAAAGCTTTAAGCTAAACTACAGCACTAAACCTCACACTTAATAATACTTTCAGGGACATGGGCCTAGACCTGTTTCGTCACCATATAGCAATGAATACACTTGTCCAGACTCGTACAGTAGATGGCCTCTTATTACTTATTGAACGTGAGCGAGGAGGTGATTCAGTAGATATATCTTTGCTGAAGAGTCTTCTACGTATGCTCTCTGATCTACAAATATATCAGGAAGCATTTGAGCATAAGTATGTGAAATAATATTTATTTTTCTATTATTATATTTTATTATTTTACTTAGTGAATTATAAAATTAAGCACACATGTTGTGAAGCATTTCAATTCACAGTATGTCAGTTTTATACAACCCGCAGTTAGTGATCCTTGTTATGAAAAGGAGAATAAGTACCAACATCCAACTTACTTGAAAAAAAATTGTGTTTTATAAATACAGATTCCTTCAAGCAACTGAAAGGCTGTACGCTGCAGAAGGACAACGTTTGATGAGGGAACTGGCAGTTCCTGAATACCTTGCCCACGTAGAGAAAAGACTTAAAGAGGAGAATGATCGCCTTTTACATTATCTGGACCCATCAACCAAGTCAGTATTGTGTTCATAATTGTTTTATTATGTGATTACAGTAGCATATGAAATTAATTTATTTGTGTTTTTATTCATCTGGTTGAATTGGTACTTTGTAAAGTTACGGTTGTATACCCAGACAAGTGGCATATTACCAGTTTGCACATAGCATTTAATACAGATAGCAAAGAAAGCAAAGCAAAGCATTATTAAAAAATATTCTTAATGGCACTACCAGTGGTCATTATGACGGATGGTAACCATTCACCAGCAAAGAGGACATGGTCGAAAACAATTAACAGAAAAAAAACAGTACTAAATTTCAACATCTAACTAAACACAATTAAAAAATTTCAGATGGCAACTGGTGGTGGTAGTAGAGAGACAGTTGCTGGGTGAACACGTGGCCGGGATACTCGGTAAGGGCCTGGCTGCATTGTTGGACGCACCACGACTGCATGACCTGGCCACACTCTACACACTGTTCTCCAGGGTTAAGGATGGCCTGGCTGAACTTTGTCATCATTTCAATGGTTACATCAAGGTATTTTTTTGAACTCGTGATATATGTTCATAAATAAATTCAATAAATTATTAGTATTTCACATAATATTTCGCGAAAGTCACCAAAAGTTGCAAATACTCTGTTAATTTCCAAAAATGTTTAGGAATTGGTTATTTTCAATATTAAAACCCTTTAAAAAGCAGTACGGAACCCTATCTTATTTGTTTATGTGATAAAAAACTAGAACTCTTTGACACTCACATCTCACTCTGATATTCTATTAAAGCTACAGTGCAAAAAATACTATTAAAAAAAAAGTTGAAATATTTCGGAAATAAAATACACTACACTAACATGCAACACTTTCCTTGCTACCCGCATTGTGATATTAATGAGTATCGGGTGTATGTATAGGAAATAACGGCAATTTAAAAACATTGAAGATTTAAATTACACACATAAATAAATTCTGTAATAAATTCTGTTTTTTACTGGTGGTAGGACCTCTTGTGAGTCCGCGCGGGGGGTAGGTACCACCGCCCTACCTATTTCTGCTGTAAAGCAGTAATGCGTTTCGGTCTGAAGGGTAGAGCAGCTGTTGTAACTACACTGAGATCTTAGACCTTATATCTCAAGATGGGTGGCGCATTTACGTTGTAGATGTCTATGGGCTCCAGTAACCGCTTAACACCAGGTGGGCTGTGAGCTCGTCCATCCATCTAAGCAATAAAAAAAAAAAGCAAAGAAAACTTCTTTCAAACACAGTATCACCTACTTACATAGAGATATAAGTTTTGTTATAAAAATAATTGTATTGCAGAAAAAAGGAAGAACGATAGTAATAGAGCCAGAGCGAGACAAGACAATGGTAACCGAGCTACTCGACTTCAAAGAACAACTGGACCATGTAGTCAACACTTGCTTCCAGAGAAATGACAAATTCATATACTCTATGAGAGAAGCCTTTGAATTCTTTATTAATCAGAGGCAGAACAAACCTGCTGAATTAATTGGTATGTTAAATATTACATTTACTCTATTACTATTTATTACCTGTTTTTTTTTTTTTTTTTATCTTTCAAAAGCAAGAAAATTGCAGTGAAAAAAAAAAACAAGCATATTTCATTCTTTTATTTGAATTCAATTGGTACACTATGCAACAATAACAAAGCCCCAGGCTTTTCTATCAAATATTCTGAAGTTTTTCCACTTGAGGCACCCTAAAAATCCTAAAAGGATTCCAAGAACCAATATTGGGTTAAGGGAATCCTTTTGAAGATGAAGGTTTTTTTCTCCAAACGAAATAATTGACCTTCCTAGTATTTTAATCTGTTGTTTTATTAGTATTTTAAGAACAATTTTACTGAGAATGGCACAACATTTGATTTAATCAGGTAGTATTTGTTTACAGCCAAATTTGTGGATCTAAAATTGAGGGCCGGTAATAAAGAAGCAACTGAAGAAGAATTAGAACGTCTGCTAGACAAGATAATGGTTTTGTTCCGTTTCATACACGGCAAGGATGTTTTTGAAGCTTTCTATAAAAAGGTATATAGTTTTTAATTGATTGTTCCTTTCAGAAAATTGAAAAAAAGTTGAAGCTAACCTCCTGCTCACCATTATGTTGATGTGAAATTGATTAAAACTATTGTTTAGTGTTCTCTGATACCACCATAATGTGATTAGTGACTGGAATTGATGGGTGCAAACACAGCTATAGAGTACAATTCTGTTTTATTATAAACTTAAGCAGATGTTTTGGGTAACAAGTCGGTTCACTGTGTGTCTTTTTTTATATAACCCGCACTTAGCAATCTTTTTTATTAAAAGGAGAACATATACCCTCACTTAATACACTACAAATTCAAAATTAGACCTCATGTCTCAAAGAGGTGGCATTCACTTTATGATGTGGAAGGCCGGGAGCAGTTGGGAGTTGCTTTGCTTGGAAAGTTTTCTTAGAAAAACTAGTTTCTTTGTGCTTGTTTACTATAATCTATGTTACTAAACAAGTTTGAATGAGATTTTTAGTACCGAATGAAGGTGTAAATGAATGAAATATTGCAAGCTTGGATTAACCCCTTCTTCTTTGTTTAATTTCCAGGATCTAGCAAAGAGATTGCTAGTAGGTAAATCTGCATCGGTGGACGCTGAGAAGTCGATGCTTAGTAAACTGAAGCAAGAGTGCGGAGGTGGCTTCACCTGTAAACTAGAAGGAATGTTCAAAGATATGGAGCTATCTAAAGATATCAATATTACATATAAGCAGGTAAGTTGCACTGATTCTTGGTACAGAATTATCGGAGAACTTAGTGTGTCCTACTATATACTACTGCTATACAAATACTACATTACACAAAGTAATGTCTATATGTATATTTACTTTAGAAAAAAATGAACACAATGAATTGTAAAGTATACACAAATAATACTCTTACAATTTGTTTTTTGTTAAATAATAATGAATAAACTGAGTAAATACGGCTATAACACAACTGCTTCACCAGGGATGGTTGCCTTTGTGTGTGTGTGTGTGTTTTTTTTTATTACTTAGATGGGTGGACGAGCTCAGCCCACCTGGTGTTAAGTGTTTACCGGAGATCATAGACATCTACAACGTAAATGCGCCACCCACCTTGAAATATAAGTTCCAAGGTCTCAAGTATAGTTACAACGGCTGCCCCGCCCTTCAAACCGAAACGCATTACTGCTTCACGGCAGAAATAGACAGGGCGGTGGTACCTACCCGTCCGGACTCACAAGAGGTCCTACCACCAGTAATTACGCAAAATATAATTTTGCGGGTTTGATTTTTATTACACGATGTTATTCTTTCACTGTGGAAGTCGATCGTGAACATTGAGTACATATTTCATTAAAAAAATTGGTACCCGCCTGCGGGATTCGAACACTGGTGCATCGCTCAACACGAATGCACCGGACGTCTTATCCTTTAGGCCACGACGACTTCAAACAACTGGTCTCCTTCTGTTTCAGCACCTGTCAGCTAGTACGGAGACGAGCGGTCCTGGCGGCGTGGAGCTGTCCGTTCACATCCTGACGATGGGCTTCTGGCCGACGTACCGCGCCTGCGAGGTGCGGCTGCCCACGGAGCTGACGCGGCAGCAGGAACACTTCACCAAGTTTTACCTCGCGAAGCACTCGGGTCGGAAACTGCACTGGCAACCCACGCTCGGACACTGCGTGCTCAGAGCTAACTTCGCACAGGTAAACTAGCCATCCAAATTCAAATTCAAAATCATTTGTATCAACTTTGATGTCAGCATAACACACTTGTTGAATGTCACAAAATATAAATAACAATGTTAACTCTACCACCGGTTCCAAAAAGAGCCACAGTCCTGAGAAGAACCGGCAAAACAAACTCAGCGGTTTTTTTTTTGTTTTTTCTCAAATATTTTCTTATTTTTTTTTAAAAAAGTAAAAATTTATTAGTAGTATTCAATATGTTTACCGCATTTAGGTCGATTTTCTTACAATGGCACCTTGTTTTAACTAGAAATATACAAATAAATAAATTAACGATAAAAATTGCAGGGTAACAAAGAGCTACAGGTTTCGTTATTCCAAGCTCTGGTCCTGTTATTGTTCAACGATGGAGACAATCTCTCTTTTGAAGACATTAAGGTTTCCACCAATATAGAGGTATGTCCGATTTTAATATACTAAATTTTATTCAAAAGTAAACTTCTGATCATTCCCACTGACTAAAATATAATATATGACATTTAAAAACTTGCCCTTAACTTGCTACAATCAGTAGAATGTATCAGTAGATCAATCAGTACAGTAGTAGTAGTGGTGGTAGTAGTACGGTAGTCAGTACAGGGGCCACGGCCGGTACGTTGCAGGAGGGAGAGCTCCGCCGCACGCTGCAGTCCCTGGCGTGCGGCAAGGCGCGCGTGCTGAGCAAGGCGCCGCGCGGTCGGGACGTGCAGGACCTCGACCACTTCTCCTTCAATGCGGACTTCACCAACAAGCTGTTCCGGATCAAAATCAACCAGATACAGATGAAGGAGACGGTCAGTGCACTACATAAATGCTTGTATTTTTAGGAGTATGTCTAAGAGATTCAAGTTCAGAGGCTGAAGATTTGGGGCGAATGCATAAATCTTGTTCTTCAAACGATAGGAAATGACAAACCCCATAAACTTTACAAAATAGTCCAAGTGAGAACATCAGTCCTGGTCCACCCGATGTGGAACCCCTCCCTCATCACTGAAGGCCTTTTGCGAAGCACATGTCCTCAATCGTCGGTTATTAAAGAAGCCCAGTTTTATCCATATTGACTAAATAACAGAGTAATATTCCAACACGTCCTTACGGATCCATCAGATCCAATGACCTTTGCATTAGACGCCTTCAGCTCTAACACTAGGAGCAGGCTTAGGGACCTCGGTAACCGTACTCGTCGAACTCGACAAAGAGTTCGCCGTGCAACCTAACCCATGAATCAGCTCGCTGAGTTTCTCGCCGGATCTTCTCAGCTGGTCGCGATTCCGATCCGGTAGTAGATTCATTCGCGAAGCAACTAGTCTTGAGCTGTTAGGTCTCCTTCGGAGGCGCTCGGGTAGCTGTTAGCAAATCCCACCTCTCCTGGCTGAGCCTTTGCTCGCCCACGTGTCCTGGTGAAACTGGAAAGGCCTCCGGGCCACCAGTAGTCTTTCAATCATAAAAAAAAAAAAAAAAAAGTATTATTCAAAACGCAACGCAATAACCCTTTCTGATAAAAATAACCAGAACAATATTCAATCGTTATTAGTATAGTCAGTACCCTGTACACTTATATAGACACTTTCTCCTACTAATAACTATCCTGATCCTACCGAAATACCCTACTATTCCTATGGAGGTTTGAAATCAGATAAATACACCAACTGGTAGCCGATACGGCGCGATCAAAACCGTGTAAAAACTGGCGATACTGAGTTTTGGTGCCGACCTTACAACGACCCTGGTGGTGTTACAGAGCGAGGAGCAGAAGGCGACGGAAGAGCGCGTGTTCCAAGACAGGCAGTACCAGATCGACGCGGCCATCGTCCGGGTCATGAAGATGAGGAAAGCGCTCTCGCACAACCTCCTCATATCCGAACTGTACAACCAGCTCAAGTTTCCGGTTAAGGTAAATTATTTTTGTGTTGTTAAAGGATGGATGTTGTAAAATGAGATAAATGAATTATAAATTGTATGTTTCTACATAAATCATGAAAGATTAGCAGAATTTCGTTGTATTTGTGTTGCAACTGGAGAGAATGAGATTGAAATTCAATAAATATTCATCAGTCCATGCCGTTGTGTTTGGATTTATCCAGTCTCTATTCCGGCTGATTCACCGACTTGATTGTAAACCCACGTTTAAGATAATATTTTGTATTTCGTGCTGTGGTGTCCAGGATCAATTAGAATATAATGTAAAATAAGACATTTTTTTCTCTTCCCCCTACAGCCCTCCGATTTAAAGAAGCGCATAGAGTCCCTGATCGACCGCGACTACATGGAGCGCGACAAGGACAACCCGAACCAGTACAACTACGTGGCGTAACAGCAGTCCAGCGACGTCGCTTTAACGAAAATATTATTTATTTAAAACGGTTATTGTGTCTGCGGGCACCTCCCTCCCAACCCCCCCATGCACGCCACCCGCAGCGCGCACTCGCCGCGAGTGGTTAGCCAGGCCATACACAGCTCCAGTCAACAACTTCACTAATCTTTAGGAAATAATATATATGTATGTACATATTATATAAATAAATATAAAAATAACGTATTTTACGCACGACGGAATAACTATAATTCGTTTTCTCCTAAAGTCACAAACCGTACCGTTGTTTGTCCTGTGTGCCCCGCTTCTGACGATCCCGTTATGGCCTTTAGTCACTTTAGTCATTGTGGTTGAAACTTTGAAGTGCAGAAGTTGTTCGCTGCGAGCTGTAATAAATTCCCCCTATCGTTTGTGAATAATTTGATACTTCTGTCCGCTGAACGCATATAACGGTTGAAACAGTTTCGAGTCGTGTCGTCCGTAACTGCTACTTCCAACGTCTTAAGTTTTTCAGCAAACCCCGAAAAAGTGGTGAAAAGTGTGCAGCAAAAATGTTAAAAATACATTAATAATAAAACTTTTTTTTACCTACATGTCTTTTATTGAACCGTTTCACTGAACCCGAAGGCAATAGTAGAATTATTTGCTTATTTTAATTTTTAAAACCTTTATATTATATTATTATGTCGTCACTAAATCAGTTGTTGGCATTAGAATGGAACCAGCCCTAAATTAAGGATGTCACTTAAGACTACCACGGTCCAAAATATTGTCAGAGTTTAGACGGGCCGCAAATGACTTATTTGTAAATTATTTTATATACATTGGCTTATTAGATTATAATATATTTCGAATTTATATAGTAATTATTGTTGTGAGATTCGAAACGAATGTATGGAATGTCCAACCAACGTTAAGAACACAAACCTAACAGTTCAAAGACGACCGTGGTGTATGTTAACTGGTGCAGCGAGTACACCATAGATTAGGGTTGTCTAAACTACATTACAAAACACCTTTGCGGGCTAATTAACTACAAAAGCTGGAAATCATCTATTATAAAATGTATCTGAATAAAAGTAAACATTGCAATCCACTCGGAACTATTTATTCATGTAAGATCCTCCCAAATGTACTTTGTTATCTAATTCAATACAAATAAAATACAGTTTACATAATACTATATTTACAGTTTATTCACATAAGATTCATGTTCATTTATTAATAACAAAACAAACAAAAAAAAGCAAATATATTACAGTAAAAGTAAACGTCCAGATAGTACGACAATGAATTAAAAAATACATAACAATTTTAAAAATAGTTTTTTTTTCTGATTTCATGAGTCACAGAAAGAAGTAAAACTGATATTACTGTCACTAGTTATATCTTTAATTTTATTAATTGATATTGAATGTCATATTGTGATCACCATCAAAACCATTATTAATTTTTGTATTTTTTTAAGATAAAATAAGCTACTTTCCTTCCAAAATCCTTTACTAATTTCTGTAAAATATATAACTAATAGGGTTAAGCGTATATAACGATGCATATCAGGTTTTGCAACCCATACTATATGGACTTCTTGTTTGTGGATAGATACAATCATTTATCCTAGTCTAGTTATTTGTATTCGATTATTCGTTTACAAGAAACGTATTGCGTTTAGACAATGGATAGATTAAGGAATCTAATCCACTTTCATTCGTTAAACAAATTATATTCTTGTAATCATTGACAAGTGATACCGGTGACGTTTTAGAGCCACCTGCGTCGGGGATATGAGACATTTGATTTTCATTGCGTAGTGGATGGGTTACTTTCTGTCCAGTATCTTTAGCACGGTGTCGAGGTGGTCCTTGTGGCAGTCCAGCTCGTCTATCAGCGCCGACGCGAGCGTCTGTGGAGTTATCTCCATTTCCAGGTAGTCCTTGAGCAGGACCTGCAGGGAACAATAATCATTTCAACACATTTCTTACGATAAATATCGACGCTTGAAAGGCAAACGTGACTAAGCGACAATAACTGCTTTGTACATAAATGATAGGCAATAACCATATTCGATGCGGAAAAAAAATATAATTTTTTTCAGGTATTTCAACTTTAAATTAGTTTATTGTAAAGTTCACGCATTGTCATTTAGTCACGTTTGCCTTTCAAGCGTCGATATTTATTGTTGAATTTGAAATTGACGCTGCTATTTAGGGATAGTATTATTTATACTGTCATTTCTACTGCTGTTGTTGCTATTGTGACTACTATTATACATTGTTTTTCTTTTACTGCTTAGATAGGTGGATAGCTCACGTCCCACCTAGTGTTAAGCGTTTACCGGAGCCCATAGACATCTACAATGTAAATGCCACCACCTAACTTGAGATATAAGTTTTAAGGTCACAGTTTTAACAGTACAACGGCTGCTCACTTTTCAAACCGAAAGGTGTTGCTGCTTTACGGCAGAAATAGGCAGGGTGGTGGTACTTACCCGCGCGGACTCAAACGATGTCCAACCACCTACCACAACTAACTACCTACGCAATGTTTTATAATTTTGCGGATTTGCTTTTTATTACACTGTTATATTTCACCTTAGAAAAATTGGTATCGTTAGATACGGATGCACCGGGCGTCTTGTCCTTCGGTACGCTCTAAAATATTGTCGAGCTGTGTGCGGGTACGTACTGGCGGCGGCACCCCCCCTCCCCCTTGTGCGGGTACGTACCTGCGGCGGCACGGCGCCCCCCCCCCCCCCCGTGTGCGGGTACGTACCTGCGGCGGCACGGCGCCCCCCCCCCGTGTGCGGGTACGTACCTGCGGCGGCACGGCGCCCCCCCCCGTGCGCGGGTACGTACCTGCGGCGGCACGGCGCCCCCCCCCCGTGTGCGGGTACGTACCTGCGGCGGCACGGCGCCCCCCCCCCCGTGCGCGGGTACGTACCTGCGGCGGCACGGCGCCCCCCCCCGTGTGCGGGTACGTACCTGCGGCGGCACGGCGCCCCCCCCCCCGTGCGCGGGTACGTACCTGCGGCGGCACGGCGCCCCCCCCCCGTGCGCGGGTACGTACCTGCGGCGGCACGGCGCCCCCCCCCGTGTGCGGGTACGTACCTGCGGCGGCACGGCGCCCCCCCCCCGTGTGCGGGTACGTACCTGCGGCGGCACGGCGCCCCCCCCCCCGTGCGCGGGTACGTACCTGCGGCGGCACGGCGCCCCCCCCCCGTGTGCGGGTACGTACCTGCGGCGGCACGGCGCCCCCCCCCCGTGCGCGGGTACGTACCTGCGGCGGCACGGCGCCCCCCCCCGTGTGCGGGTACGTACCTGCGGCGGCACGGCGCCCCCGTGTCGCAGCACGCGGTCCCGCAGGCGGCGGCCGGCGCGGCGCGCGAGCGGGTCGGCCGCGAAGTGCGTGTTCCAGGCGGAGGAGGCGAGCGCGCGCGAGATGAGGTAGGAGTAGTACTTGGCGCCGTAGCCGACCAGGTGGCTGAACCGGTGCTGCCACGCCTGCAACCAGAGCGGGGCACACTGAATACGCAGTAGACGATAGGATGTCACATATTATTATAAATAAAATCTATGACAACTGAGCTAAATATTAAACATCTTTAATACACGTTATGACTTTTTTTGAAATATGTTTGAAAACGCTTTTCTATACTAATATTATAAAGAGGAAAGATTTGTTTGTTTGTTTTGAATAGGCTTTGAAACTACTAAACCGATTTGAAAAATTCGTTCACTGTTTAGGATCTACATTATTTCCGAGTGACATAGGCTATATTCTTTTTTTCTATTTTTAGAGACTTAACGAAAATATAAGGGATAATGTGTGTGTATTATAATTTTTTATTTTGAAAATTTTGTTAAAGACCCGAGCAAAGCCGGAGCGGACCGCTAGTTTTACAATAAAATCATTTCTTCTTACACTTTTTTAAAATCAAATTTATTAAAATTTATTTTTTATTTTTTAGTTGGATTTTCTATAAAAAGCGTATTTTATTAGTTTTTTTAAACTATTATTTATTTTAATTAATCCCTAATGTATTAGTTCAAAAAACTTCATTGGATGGAAGTCTTTAAACCTTGTAAGTTGTTTATTTCTTAATAATGTAATTTCTAAAATGACTTTACCTTGTCCCCCCACCGGGGGAGTTCTATTCTGTTCTAGAAATTGTACTCTGTACAAAATAAGGCAGAAAAGTTAAATAAACCATGCTAAACTAAAAAATATTGCTCACTGTGTTTTCGACATACGGAAGTCCATAATATTGTTTCTGGACTTCTTTCAGATCGTCCGTGGTGCGGCCCCCGGGCGCTGCGGGCCGGTCGTGGTACTGCTGGTCCAGGGCTGAATAAAACACCTGAGGAATACATTGAGCTTATTGTGTATTGACCGAGCCAATAACTCAAGGTTTGCGGTGGACGAAGCTAACAGACCACTCAAAACCTAAGCCGGCAGATGTTTCTATTGTGTATAAAGTGTTCCTTGAGAACTTAGGTAAGAGGTGTAAATGAAATATTTATGGAATTATTTAGGGGATCCTGATTAAAAAATATATTTGTCCTAAGTTATAATGATGTTGGTCTGTAACAGTACTCTTTCAAGAAACTTTCATAATTTATGTTTTAAAAACGGTTTTGATATAGAAGGGAAATATCTCGCTATCTCTCTTCAACGCAATTAAATACTTTCATTTTATTTTATTCTTAACTACTCGACGCATTTATTAATTCTTTTTCAAATTTAATAAGATTTTAATAATATATTCTGGTTCCTTTTTTATAAGAGTAGATGTAATACTTGTCAACTTACGACCGGTCATCG
Source organism: Bombyx mori (assembly GCF_030269925.1). Taxonomy (NCBI): domain Eukaryota; kingdom Metazoa; phylum Arthropoda; class Insecta; order Lepidoptera; family Bombycidae; genus Bombyx; species Bombyx mori. The sequence continues at coordinate 17,624,906 of NC_085111.1, forward strand.
AACTTATCGCATGACCACTTAGTCGAAAAGACACCCTGTGACCGCGCGCGTAGTGCGGCGCACCCGCCGCTTGTTACATCTCAATTTGGACTTATGCTAATTTCTCTTTACGAACTCGTACGGATGATCATCTTCGTCGTTGCGCGAGTGTCATACCCGTTTTAGCGAACTCAATTACTTTAGAGGCTCTCTAGCCGTCAAGCCGACCGCCGCCATTACCGACGTGTTATCCGCCAGTCACGTTTCCTAGATAGGCACTGTTCTTTCTGGTAGAGGAGGTTATACCTGCAGCTGCATCTCGCTGGCGGCGAACAGTCGCTTGGAGGCGCACAGGCGCTGCAGCGTGCGCTCCGGCGCCGCCTGCCGCGTCTGGAAGTGCCGCGCGAACCTGCGCAGCACCTGCACACAGCCGCGGGTAGGTATAGTTAACGACAAACACAACTTAGAAATACACCTACAAGACTACAGACTTTTTTTTATTACTTAGATGGATGGACGAGCTCACAGCCCGCCTGGTGTTGAGTGGTTACTGGAGCCCATAGACATCTACAACGTAAATGAGTCACCCACCTTGAGATATAAGTTCTAAGGTCTCAAGTATAGTTACAACGGCTGCCCCACCCTTCAAACCGAAACGCATTACTGTTTCACGGCAGAGATAGGCAGAGTGGTGGTACCTACCCGCGCGGACTCACAAGAGGTCCTACCAGCAGTAAAGAGTCGGGAGGTGAGTGGTCAGGGCTCATGCTCTGTCAGACCTGCGGGTCGGCCGCGAAGCACTCCATGAGCACGCTGGGCAGCTCGGCCAGGTCGGTGGGGCAGCGCGTGCCGGCCACGTGCTGGTGGGGCGCGCGGCCCAGCATGGAGTGCAGCGCGTGGCCCGCCTCGTGGAACAGGTTGTCCAGCGCGCCCGCGGACAGCAGCGCCGGCCCCGAGCGGTGCCCGCCGCTCAGCGACAACATTATCACCACGATCGGGTTCTGCCAACAAAATTGAATTCGATCATCAATCTTCAACAATTCTTAATTGAAAACATAAATAAACAACACATTTAAGAGCTTTCAGATCATGTCACTTCATTCAAGATATCTCAGATCCTAAATAAGTACCCGTATATTTTCAATTTATTTAAGATACTAGCCGAACTCTCCCGCTTCGCTGCGCATTTAAAATTAACTTTATTATTTATTGTCATTATTATTAGAAAGTCACAGAACACTCCTACAAATATTAGCCTATCCATTAAGTACATGTATTTTCTACATGGATGGTACATGGTACATGTATTTTCTACATTGTAAATGTATTTTCTACGTGGGCGGCGGTGAATCACTTACCATCAGGTGACCCGTCTTGCTCGTTTGCCTCTTAGATGTTATAAAAAAAATACAAAGTTTCAAGTCAATCGGATGCATGGTTCACTAGTTATAACGGAACATCCGTAAAAACCACTGTAGATTTATATATTAGTACAGGATAGATTACGAGTATATTAAGGAGTATTTTGACAGATGTTCATTATCAACAAACAAAGTGACTGACACACTGAATATTTGTTTAAGCACACAGATGCAACATATTAAATGTTGACTGATGACTTTTTTACTGATGACGATAGGGCTGCATCGCTAAGAACTTCTAAAATATAGTTTACAGTTATGGAAAGAGGGGGTTAACGCTTATGGTTTTTTTTTTCCTTAACCCACAGCAAGATGTGTATGCCATCCACTACTAAATGTGTCAGAAGTGAAACCATCATGAAAGTTAAACGATGACTGACCTGGTAGGAGCCATCTGGTAACAGCTTCCCGCCCTGTATAGTGAAGTGGCAGTCCTGATGCGGCTTCCCGGGCCGCTCGTACAGGTCGCAGTAGATGTGGCCCAGCAGCCCCTCCGACTCGTGGACCACGGCCAGCTTGTATACGTCCGGAGACCACGACTCGCCTGAGGAGAGGTATTAACGTTCATCATCATTTCATTATCCTGCCCTTCTCCCAGTCACCTAGGGTCGGCGCAACATGTGTTCTCCTTCCATACTCCTCTATCATATACCATTTCTTCAGTACAGTATTAACTACAGGTATTAATGTTATAAACACAATCTATGTATTAATACGTGAAGCAAAAACTTTGTACCCCCTTTTCCGAAAATTGCGCGGACGGAGGAGTATAAAATTTCCCAAAAATTATAGAGGAGTGCATAATGTTAATATTTTTTTTAAATTATGCATAAAAAATACAATAAATCAATAAAAAAAAACATTACACACACTACCATGTATTTGACACACACTCATACATATTATTTGTTTATTGTCAAACTTTTCTTATTGCTTATAGTTTGTGGTCAAATTGAGAATAGATTAATTATGCTTTGTAATTTTGGCGAAATCTGTGATTATAGAAGTATGTTAGTCTTTGACAATAGAATAATAACAGTGTACAAACTTATGATTTCAATGAAATATAGTCGAATTTCGACTACCGGGGGATCACTAGTATTCACAATTAGAGAATTCTTAAAGAAGGATTAATTAATGAGCTGTCCGTGTGTGGTCATGGCCTGGTGCCGTTAAGTAGACCTCATATATAAATGATTTTATTGTACTCTATAAAGGCAGTTCCACTCTTTGAACTTGAACATTCTACTGCAGTGAGCATTCACCTATGGCCAGGGTCTCACAATGATCCTGTTTCTAAAATAACCAATTCAAGATTACGCTATTGACAAAAGTTGCTGATATTGAAGTATAAAAAACTATGATGATTAATGAAATTGTATTGAAAAAACATAATGTGAATTGTCAGTATTGTCCGTGAACAGGAACACTGCCAGAGGCACAAGACTTTTGAATACTGTTGACTATAAATTATCAACCTGTTTAATCTATATATTAATATGTGAAGCAAAAACTTTGTATGGAAGAGTACGAAATTTCCCAGACTTATAGAGAATGGTCAAACTTATAATTTCAATTAATTATAGTCGAATATCGACTACTGGGGGACCACTAGTAGATATAAATCTGGATTTATCTAACCTGGCAACATTTCCTCGGACTTCAGACTGATGCCGTATAGCTCTTGACACAACATATCCAAGCCCTCCATGCACGCGCCCAGACTGAAGTACGGACTGAAGTCCGAATTGGCCTGGTCCAATAACAAGTTCTTCGCCTTGTGAGTATAGTACGGCGTGTCCCAGCAGTTTAATTGGTCCAGATATGGCGTTTCCTGTTTCTTCATCTTCAGCATCACGTCGAAGTCCATTCTAGCGCGGTCGTGGAGGCCGTCAGAGAGGAGGTCGAGAAACTGCCGCACGTTTGCTGCTGTCTCCATTGTACTCGCTTTTATTGCTCTAGGAATAAGGAATATTTTTATATAATTTAATTTAAGATTCAAGATTTATTGTACAAAGTACTGCTTTAAGCAGTTGTTCGCTCTATCAATAATAGAGCGAACAAAATATAATAGAGTTATGAAATCAAATAGATGCTGTCTGTGGTGTGGGGATGTCGACGTCACCCTAAACACCCATGAGCTCATCCACATGTTAGGGTGAAGCTGAAATAGCCTCTCAAGGCTATCAGCATAGGTAGGAAAAAAGAAAAAAAAGTGATGGATGGAGGCTAACATTGCATCAGGATACATTTTTTATTGCATAGAATGAGCTTACAGTCTGATGTTAAACAGTTACAGGAGTCCATAGATATCACAATGTGGGTGCTGCAACTTTCCTTCAGTCACAAGGTATATGTTTCTTTGGTATGGGTATAACAGTTGCTTTATGCAATATGCAATTGCTATATGCAATTGAAAGCGGTAAACATTTCTGTTATGTGCGAGCTTACAGTGTCCCACCAATAGTAAATATGCATATTGTGACTTTTGAGAATTTGGTTTTATTCATTTGTGAATGTGAGTTAAGTATGCTAGAACATAGTATATTAGAGCAGTTCATACCTACTTATTGAATTTTGGTACTGGCACAGCCAAATCGCTCAATGGACATTGATTAAAAAAGAAAATTTGCAAAGTCCATGAACAACGGTAACTGCTTACCATCAGGCGGGCCGTATACTCGTCTGCCTACAAGGACAATAAAAAACCTGTATAGACAAAGTTTTGTATAATTATTATTGTGCATTATCATGGATGAAGACAAGCACAAGTTACAGTACGAGTGCCTAGCCTGGTGTTTCCCAACGTCAGGCCCACGCCTCATAAGGTGGCAATCTGGTAATTAAGGGGGGCAATCGTACTGAAGTTTTTTATTATATATTTTGAAATATTACTTACTGTGTTCTGATAACAATTAACAATTTCATAGTGATTTCTACAATCTACCATTTATATTTCTTAAGTGAACAAATCAATTCTTTTGATGGTGGCATATAAATTTTAGAAATGTTAGTGGGGCGTGGCACAAAAAAAGTTGGAAAACACTGGCCTAACCTGTCGGCGTAGGTCTGGAAGCCGCAGAGCGTGGCCATGTGGTGCCTGGCCTGCAGCACGGCGTCCAGCAGGCGGTCCTGCGTGCCGTCCGGCGCTAGGTACAGTCGGTAGGCAGCCTCGCGGGCGGCCGCCTCCCCGCACTCCGCGTACACCCCGCTCACTATTATATTGTCACCTTCGGTGCTGAAGCTATTTAGGCAAAATCAATTCTTCAAATTATTGATCCACATCTATCTATAAATATGAAATTATTAGAATTATCCAAAGGTTGTCCTTCTTTATATTTCGTTACCTACCCCGTGTTTGCAACCTGCTGCTGCTGACCTACTTCGTGACACAAGGCAAAAGTCTAAACGTACAACAATAATACATTTTATACCACTCAAAGTAGAACATAACTGTTTCTCATGTAAATAAAGCAAGGTAGGGACCACAAATGTCCCCATAGCAACTAATAATTATACGTATGTGTTAGCGGTAATTATATTGCAATGATGCTATGTCAGTCTCGGGATTGTCGGGCTGTCGATAGCACATTAGGTTGTAATCCCAATATACGTTAGTCACTTCGTGTCTTATCAATCCTTGCCCGATATAGAGACTCAATAGCAATAAAACTAAGCATTTATGGGTATTCAAGGCACACAATAATCTGTACCACAATGCAATGTCTGCAATTATAATCTATATGATTTTAAGACATATACTCACAAATGTCTAACATTCTGAGGTACAGCACTTCGAGAAACACGTCTTGGTTTAGCAGCTCCGGCCATGAACCTCTGCCCAGTTTGGAGGATAACATCATTGAGAGCCACCACACTCTTCCTTTTGTTCTCTTCGAGGTGTATTCCGCTCTGTTCAAAGTCGAACAAGAATAATTCTGCTAAATGTTTGTCTCCAGATGTTCCATTCTCAACTGACTTCTTTAAAGCTTCGTACAAGCCTTTGTGCGTGTTTAACCTATAAGTAAATTCATGTTATTACTAAGCAAGCTATTCAATTTTTTACATACTTTGGCAGACTGTCAGGCAATGAGTACAATTCAGACACGATAATTTCCTGAATTTTAAACAGTTAAATTTTCTTGACTATGATTGTTGCCATAATTAATAATAGACAGTACAAAAACATACTTTTCGACAACTCCACTAATGCTGATACAGGCTTCTTCAGCAGCTCGTGCGAAATGTGGTTGGGGGTGAGCTATCCTCACAAACTCAGCAAGATCTGCAACTTTGCACAGTGTGTCGGAAAGCTCATCAAATATCTCGACCATAGGACGCGTGGGGCTGTTGGTGGCCTCTTCTATCAGACGATCAGTTGCTTCGATAGCCTGGTCCTTGAGCGTGTAGAAGCCTTCAAAAGTTGTGAGCTCTGGTTTATTGAAGAGGCCCTGTAAATTTATTAAAATTAGGAAAAATATTAAACATCTTTGATTGTCAGATGTCAGATTAAATGTGGGCCAGAGTATATTGCATATTTGGTAGGTTAAAATTATATTTAGTATTTATCAAAATGCATTCCTTCTATATCACCCACTTTCATTCATAAAAACACAGAAAGGAAAAAACTCAGTAAGAGACTTAAGTAATTGTTAAAAGTAGATTTAGGCTAGGTAAATTTAAAAACCAAAAGAATATTGGATAAAAAGTATCACAAATAGACAAAAGGGGATTATTTGATTGTGTAAAGTTTTTTTTCCACAATTGACCATTACATCAAAGGCAGATTAATATATTTCATATAACTTTTGAATGACAATATTAATCTTTTAAAAAAATCAAATCTTACAGTTCTTTCCTTTAAAGAGTCAAAAATAGGTCTGGAATTTGGTCTGGTGTTGAATGCTGTTGCCAAAGGTGACCAAGTACTGACAGAGCATCCCAATTTCTTCTTTCTGCCATTTCGGAGGATCCAGAGGGGTTTCAATAACTTCATTGTAGCTGTAAACAGTTTTGTTCTTTTAAGTAAAAAGTCAAAGTAAAACCTTTCTGGTTGAACTGATTGTATCTGGCTGGTTTTGTTTAGATTAGTTTATTAGTAGTTATGAGATAAAAAGACAGTTAGGAATTGGAAAAGGATATACAAAAATTCTCGAAATTTGGGGCGACATCGGTTCACTGAAATAGTCAAAAGCCTACTTAGAGCAAATTCCACAGCTTTTGACTTCACTAAATATCCAGTTTTCCGGTTTCTTGGTCACTGTTCCCAAACATCTCCAAATCCCTATGAATTTTAATAAAATGCATTCACAAGTACGCATTTCTTATTGAGTGGCAACCTCAACCACAACTGGTCAAAAAAGTCTGCATACATTCACCATTTAGTTGACTTTGCATCCTTCGATTTTTATCTATTACAGTTTTTTCAAATGTTTTAGGTAGTGTTAGATTAAATTCAAAACGAGAACTATCAAAAGTACAAAGCTTTCTACAGAAACAGGATTATATGACCATAATGTTGTTGAACATTCTGGTTTGATATATTTTATTATTGCATTGCGATTTGTTTTTAAAGTAAACTTTTGTATTACGATGTTGTAATTTTTTTATAAACTGTTAAATTATTTTCAAAAGGTGACGAAAATACTAACACATCGGCAAGGACGCAGAACGTAAGTATTTAATTTATGTTAGACTTATATTACTTTATATGAATTCTGCCAATGAATCTTGGCAATCACGGGCCACCTGTATCACCGTGATAATCTTAAGTGCGACAAATCACTCATTATTAGTTCATTGATTGTTATTGTGATGTTTATTTTGTACCTAATAATCCTGTGCTGTCTACTCTAGTGACAGGAGGCTTAAAGGATTTGTAATGAAACAATCGTTTACCTTTCACGTTACAATTGTTACATTACACTCAATTTGAAAAGGTGTCAATTTTAGAAAAAATGACAACTTGTCACACGACGATTTCAATTTTTTAATTGAGCAGTTAAAGGTATAAAGACCTGTGGCGTTTTATTATGCGTAAGCCGGAACGCACGAGATGTGGGAAAAAGAATATAGTCTGTGACACATTACCTTTTTACCGCCAAATATGAAAAACATAAAAATAATTTATAATGTGATAATAACTAATTTAATGAAATTACTTTATGCCGCTACAACAATAAAATTTATATTGTTCCAACTGTGGTGTTAATTACATAAAACACGACTACGGCGAAATAAAGAAGGGACTATATGAACTCCCTCAGACCGTATGTTAAAGTCTTTCTTTTCAAATTTCATTACAACGAGAAATTTATGGTGTTTTAACCGGTCTGTACTAAGGTTCTATTAATTTTACACTTGAACAAATAAAACACAATATAAAATTAAAATCTGTTGTTTAATTTCTACATGATCTCCGTTAGAAAAAACGTCACCACTGTCATTAATGTCAAAATCAGCTTGCAACCCGTAACAACGCAAGGCGCAAATATCCATAGATTATACACTTAATATATTAGAGATAGATGCGCAACTCTCATTTTTATTTTTGCTTTAGTTAAAGCCCGGTCCAGCAGGCGTCGCTACGGTCGATTATTAGTCTCCCTACCCCCCACCAGGTGGCTTTTTTAGTAATTTTAATATTTTTAATAACTCTCTTTATGAAAAAATCTTATCGTTTAGAATCGCTGAAATTCCCGGTAGTACTTATGAGATATTAAGGAATGTTTGATTGTGTTCAGCATTCTAATCGATAAGATCTTTTCATACAGAGAGAAAACAGTTTTTTAAAATAAAAAGCTGTAATTCTCTGTAAGCTATTTAATTTCCCTATATTACAAACAATTTTCTGTTAAAAGATTGTATGAACGTACAATTGTATAAAATTTCGAATAACAATAACTACTCTAGATTAATCCTACTAGCGTACTTATTAACATTAAATCGAAAGTTATCTAAAAGTTAATTAAGTCTAGATAATCAAATCATTCAATGTCAATTAAGTCATTTGTGCGAAATATAAACATGTCAGCTTTCCATTACAAACATAGTAGACAATTTGAATTAAATTTAATAAATTTGTTTCTTAACGATAGCAGTTCTTGCTTAAAGTTGATCGTGACAGATCATGACCTTGTATGAAAATATTACATCTATAAACACTACCTATGCTTCGTCATACAATAATTGTCATTTAAACTAGCATTGTAGAGATAATACACACACTAAAGTGAATACTAAATTATTCTTAGCATTCTTATAAACATTTAGAAATTTAAGAAACGATTAACCCACAATCATGTTCATAACATGTGACATTTTGTTCTGCACAAACGTTTTGTTACATGATTTGAAAAACAAAAAAAAACAAAAAATGTTGATGTAAAAAAAGTAATGATGATTTAAAGTACTCTTAAATATTGATAGTTTGTACTTAATGACGCTTATAGTAATCTTAGACATGATTACAATAGTTATACTTTTATTCCCTATCTAAATTATTTCTATTCTGACGTTTCTGATGCTTTAGCTTTGGTAATACTAGATGAAACAAACAGCAGATTGAAAGAAAATCATCTTAAAGTTAATTACATTCATTACAAACCATTAGTTTGCATTTTGTTACAAAAGAAACTGATGTTCATTACATGCAAATGAATTATAAACATACACATGCAAACATAAAATGTAAATTTATCTTTTAATCCAAATTAAATGTACATTAATATTACATCTAAATAATAGAAAAGGTTTCGAAAATTTTTATTGCACTCAACAGCAGACGAGCACGCAACCCAGCTCATGATAAGTGGTCACCAGTGCTTATAAACTTCAGCAGTGCCATAGGGGTTGCTGTCTATCACTTAAGTTTTAATAAATTATTAATATACTCAGTCACAAGCATATTGATTTCACATAATGAAAATGTAAGAAACGTAATCATGTTTGGGCATTTTCATTTATATCTGCTCATACAGAAAACACAACTTAGCAAATATATTCCACAGTTAATCTAAATAATTGCAAATAATGCTTTTGAAGACCGTTGACTTTTGATCATTAATTAAAATCATCTTCTCGTAGAATTTACAAAAGGTTATTTACAAAAATTTATATCAGTATTTTCATATATTACTAACTTACTAATTACAACTATTCAAACGTAATACTATAACTATAAGAACTAAGCAACCTATTTTAAAACAAAATTGGCATTAATTTAGTTCTTATGAACTATTTCAATTATTAATTTATAAATTATAAACATATTTAAAAAAAATTAAGATCCTTGAGAGTTCACGTTCCTTGCTGAATCAGTTTCTCTTCTGAAACGGAGAAACAAAGTATCTTAAGTATGTAACAAATATTGAAAAAATACGACCATGAAAAATTTAGTGTTAATGTAATCATACTTACAAATTAATATATTACATAACACGTTCTGGTTCAAATATAGTGCATCAATCTTTTCATGTTTCAGACATTTTAGTGCTCCTTATAATTTTTCCATAAAATTTTGTCATTATCAAACCTTTGTCTACAAAAATTAAATCATTATTTTATATTGGGTAGAAGGATGAACGTGGTCACAGGCCACTTGGTGTAACTTGGTTATCAAACACCAGGAAACAAAACGTGAATGCCATCATCTAACTTTGGATGTGAGATCAATTGTGCTGTATTTTATTTAAACAGGAAAGCATGACTGATTGATCATTCCAAAAAACTAGTTCGGGCCCACTTGACAATAAGCATATAATACGCTGAGTTGCAAAACATAAATACTTCCACCCACTCGAGACAATTTTATTATCTGAGGTGTGTGTGTGATAGTACGAGACTTAATACCGACTGTTTTGATCAAAACTTAACATATATGATAGCTAGGCAGCAGAAATAGGAAGGACCATTAGTTGGTGCTAATTCATTTAATTATATTATGAATAATAATTCTGTTAGCAAATAATATACCGGGAAAATAGTGTAAACTCACCGTTATCAAGGCATCCGAAATAGCATTTCATTTTCGATCTTCGAGGCATGCTGATTTTTAATAATAAACTTTCTGTAAGAAATGAAAATAGTTACACAGGCTTACGAAACGCTAACGAAGAAAAAAGTATTGGAGCCAAGTTATGTCTAAAGAGAATTCAAAACAGAGTTTCTCAATGTCTAATCGTCTAATATTCTCATAAAGCTAAAAGTTGCTCTAAATTAATACTACAACGTAAAATAACTCACACCAAGATAAAAAAAAAACGATTTAAAAAATTAAAGCGTTACGACATTTTGAAAACTTATTTTTTTTTTGAGATTGTTTTACGGCCCTGGAATTTTGAAAACTTCAAAGCAGTGTTTCCACTTACGTTTTTTTTACCACATTTTACCCTAGTTTCTTTTGAATTTATCCCTAAAATTTCTTAAACAACTTTCATAAATCCTTGATATAGAAAGCATAAATAAAATACAGAAAATAAACCACAGCATATTATTTAATGTAGGTATATATAATATAAACGCCCCCAGAAGATCATAGATCTATAGGATTAGAATTTTCAAGGAAGTCGACGCATTGCTTTTATATTCTTTTGCTGCACGCAACCTAACACTGTTCGGTTCTAAAATTGAGCAATTGTTTGCTGGCAAAGTTGGGAACTTTCTATGAAGCAAGCCGTTCAGGGTTTCATTAGAAAGCCTATTTCTTTTGTCAGTTTTTACATTTGAGAACACTGAATAATCTTTCCACCTCAGTCTTTGAAGAAGGAACTGCTAGCAAAAGTGAAATGACAATTACAAGGTTTTCGTAAATGAAATTACCATGATAATCTTTCATGGTACATGAAGTACCTGTATATTACAATACAGGTAAGTTCTGGTGACATCAACGAAAATAGGTAAATAAAAATTTGGCGGATTATACTTATTGGGATTCTGGGGAATCCCTAAGAAAAAAGCAGTGGCTTAATCTATGATTTACTTTACTAGAGGGTTACTGTTGAATCAAACCTTCTTTATAGTTTTTATACACAACTCTGTTTTATTCTTTTACTTGTCAACTCGACTTAATGTCATTCTCTCCATAAAATAAAATGTTCATTGTTTTACTTTAATTATCGTTTATTTTAAAATTCACAAGAGTTACTAGTATAGGCTTTGCTTTTTACCCCGAAATATCCTAAATCCTGGTATTTTTTAAATTGTCTTTATCATCCAAAATATCAGCTATTTTTCCCTAAAAAAGGGAGAATTCCTTAAAAGTGGAAGCACTGCTTTAAAGTACGCTAATATTTTTTTTGAGTCAGAACTCGTATCTGCCATCTAGTGGGTTTATTAGTTCATTAAGGCCAAAACGTTTCAAAAATGACCTCGCCGGTTCCTAAAGATGACGCTAGTTGAATGTTCTTTTCCTTTGTATGGGAGTTGCACCCCCCTGCAAATATCGGTCGCCGAATCCAACCTCCAACCGCACTTGACATATATTCCACAAAAACAAACAAATCACTAAAGTTCAATAAAATATTTTGGCTAAAAAATTCAGTTGATAACAATGTATCTTCAGTAAATAAAATAAATGGTTTTAGCAAAACAAAAACGTTAACATAATGGTGAGTCATTATTAATTCAAAATTCGAATAGTACTTATCAGTAGTTGTAGTTTTAGTGTGATTTATGTAATTTATGTATTGAATAGGCTACACCTCCGCCGACGCAGTCTCGTAGATCGGGCGGTGACAGTAAGAAAGTAACGCCGCCAACGTCCAATATAGTGACCAGGAATGGAGCTCGCAAGGCCAAGATTCAAACTCGAGCAATGTCCGCCGCAGCTAAGGTATTTTTATCATTTTACGACTTCATATCAACCGGTATCATGCCCACTCTTCAAACCACAATTCAAGAGCTCAATTACGAGACTAGAACTTTGCTCAGTACCCCCTACACTGAGACAAAATATTCCTAAGCGCTTGAGAATAAATGGAAGGCAATTCAAGAAAGGCCACGTTATATTTAACATGAATTGTTTTCACATTATAAGCACTTCTTAATACTTAAGTATTAAATGACGGAAGGGAAGATCTTCCACCGAGCGGGTGAGTTTGCTCGGTAGACCGACGGTCCGAATGTTGTTATATATGCAAGCTTGTCTTGAAAATGTTGTAAGCGAGATTCAGGCATCTGTCAGTTACCTTGCGTTCTATGATAGCTAGCTGCCACAATTATGTTAGTGCTATGTACCTAGTCAGCATAAATTCTGTCACATGTTTAATGTAAAATAATTAAAACAAGTTTATTCATTATGTAACCATTCATATACCAAAATGAACTTAACAAAACATAGATTCTTATGACACTAAAGTTTATTCAAAATGACCTCCGTGATTTTGAATACAGGCCTTCAATCTGCACGGCCAGTCGTCTATCGCAGCACGAACGAGGTCCATGTCAATATCGGCGGCTGCCTTAATCAAGGATGTATTGAGTGACTCCAAATTGGGATGAGGCTTTGAGCACGCCTTTTCCTCCAAGTGTTGCCATATCTTGTAATCTAACGGATTCAAATCTGGACTGGAGGAGGGCCAGTCTTCGTGCCAGATGAAGTCGTTTTACGCGCCGCCAGCCAGTCTTGTGTGCTCTTCGCTCTATGAGTTGGCGCCGAATCTTGTTGGAATACCCAGTGCCTGTTATTGAACATGGTATGAGAAACAGGTTCCACAAGGTTCGTCAGGACTGTATTTTGATACACAACTGCATTCGTTTTTAAACCTTTCTCACAAAAATGTACCTCTGTTAAGCCCCATTAACAAACTCCCAACCATTCCATGAGCGAGGATGGAAAATGACCTCGTTGGACACGCGGAATACGGTTGCTCGCTTCTTCACTACTGTGTGCGTACACCTTATCATTTTGTTTGTTGTAGCTCTCTTCTACGGTAAAAATTTTTTCATCCGAAAAAAGAATTTCCCGATATTTTTTTCCCGCGTACCGCTTCAACAAAGCGCGGAATATCTTCAGTCTCAGGTCCATTAGACGAGCATTCAAACGATGTCCTGTTTTTCTTCGATATGCCCGAAGCCCTAAGTCTTCATTTAACACCCTTTTCACCGTGGTTCTGCTTAACCCCATCTGAAGGGCCAACAGTTTCTGCTTACGTTTGGGATTTCTTTGAATTCGCGCCTTCACAGCTTTTATCACTGTTGGAGTCCTAACAGACCGAGGGCGACCACTTCTTGACCTGTCATCTACACTAGAGTCTTCATTGTATCGTTTGATGGTACGATAAACGAATCTTTTGGTTATATTCAAAATTTTCAGTTGTTAAAAATTTGAATTGGCGCGTAACCGCAACGATGCAACGCAATAACTGCAACACGGTCTTCTTTAAGCATCCACTCCATATTTAAAAATGAGTAAAATTCTAAAAGTGTACATTTTTATTTTCATGAACAATTCGAAATTCGAATTCAATAAACTTTTTTGTGGCCAGCATTCTAAAAGAAAAGTTTTTACTGTGTGACAATACTTATGACCTGACTAGTTATAATTGAACTTGTAAAAGATCATCTACATAATGATGGCCTGAACAGTCTATGGCATAGCACTTGGTTAAAATGAAAGACAGTTGAAAGATGTGATAAGGAAAATTAATGGACAGTATTGGTGACTACAAATAGTAAAGTATTTTAAATGTCATCAATACGTCTGTTACTGCCATATTATTATGTCGTCATTAGCAACACACACTGGTCATAGTATTTTGCCTTGAAACACTGCACTTTTGGGATGAGATCTTTGACAGCCCCTGGAAATTTTACTGAAATTTAATTGAAAAGTGCAGCATAGGTAGGCCTGCCACAAGATGGGCCGACGACCTGCTAAAGGTTATGGGATTTCTCTGGATGCAGGATGAACAGGACTATTAATAAAATGTTGGGGAAGGCCCATCTACAGCAATGGATGTCTGTGGGCTGATGTTAATGATATCAATAATGTTAAAAAAATTAATCGAAATATTCATGATCATATTTTTTCTACTATATTTTATAACTAATAAAATACTTCATAGTTTCTTTCTGCACAATGAAAATATTTAAAACATGAGCTATGTATACAATCATTAAAATTGCTGTAAACTAAGCAATGCTTACCTACCTTCTAAAAAGGTTTTTTGATGTTAATTGGCTGTACTTAAATACTTAAAAATATAGTCTCCCACTGCATCCTTATCAAACAATACAATGGTGTTTCAATCTCGCAAGCACATACCCATTTTTCAAATGAAATACATACTTTACAAATGTTCAGTATGAATTTGCTCACTGAACTAAATACACTAAATATAGTTTCAAAAACAATTTAAAGTGATGTTGCTAATTCGTCTAGTAAACTTTAATGGAAACTCTTCATTGCTGCTTTACTTTATCATCTTAGCTTGGTGTAAAGAAAGATGAGTGTTGACAGGCTGGAAGATTTTTTAAGTGGATACTCACTCTCTCACTATCAGGCTACGTTAGAGATCTGATAATGTTATTGAGAAAAGCTAACATAATAATATACCAAATAAATTCTAAGTAAATCAGGTGAAAATGAGGTATTATTACAAAAAAAATTTTGAATTACGATTTTTAATTTTCAAACGACATTGTATGTTATCTAATTATCTCAAAAGTGTAATTAAATTCCAGCACATGATTGATAAGAACAAAGTATAGCTGAGTGCTCACTAGGGGACAAAATAAATGTTTAAATCTTTTTTGTAATTATATCATATCTATAACCTTGCTTGGCAAAGCATGTATTAGCATTGAGGCTACTGGTCTAAAGAGAGTAATAAAAATACAATTTATGTTAGGGGACAGAGTCGCGCGCATCTCTCAGTAAATTTACTGGTTTCAAAGTAAAGTAATATTATTTTTTATTATTTTGTCACGGTTAAACAATAAATTTTATTACTCAGCAATTACTATTTATATAAAAACTACTTTTCAGTCAGTTGCTAATCAGTATCAACGACTTCAAGAAATAAATTCTATGTATATTTTGTAACAGCTTAGTTTAATATTGAGAGTTGTTTTTTGTCTTTAAATCTTTTTGTGTCATTTTTCAGCCTTCAGCATCCTTAATAGCAGCTAAAAAGAAGGCTCAACAGAAAAAGAAGCAAAATCATTTCGTAATGGAGATCAGGGATCATTTTCAGATTGTGAGTATTTTTTAGTTTATTGCTTGATGTCAAGTGTAACGGCCCTTTTACGATGCACACAGTATGGTTTAATATGATACTTTTCACACTCACAGGTATATGGCATGTTAGTCATGGGCTTCTTAAAATACCGTAACTGTCACTAAGATGTGTGATATGCTAGTTTTGAGAATTAAAAGAATGGATTACCATTAAGTAAATTACTATTAAGTAATCATTCACTTGGTAGGCAGCAGCTTGGCTGTGCCCTAGCATAACACTACCCAATTCAATAAGACATTTTTTAATGGTGGTAGGATCTCTTGTAAGTCCGCACGGGTAGGTGTCCCCACCCTGCCTATTTCTATAGTGAAGCAGTAATGCGTTTCGGTTTGAAGGGTAGGGCAACCGTTGTAACTATACTTGAGACTCTGGAACTTATATCTCAAGGTGGGTGGCGCATTTGCTATGGGCTCTAGGAACCACTTTATACCAGGTGGGCTGTGAGCTCGTCCACCCATCTAAGCAATAAAAAAAATGAAAAAAACAAGTTAGAGAATTTTCATTAGGTGGTATTCAGTGGGAGTAATGCACTCAATTTACTGCATATTTAAATTCTATTCATATACGTACATACATATTTTTTGTATTTAAATCATTGTTATGTGTGTAAAAAATATGTAAATATAAAAAAGGCAAAATGTAATTTCCAGTAGGTATCACCAACCTGCCTATACCTACCACCGAGCAATTATTCATTCTGAAATGAATAGTACAACAGCCTAAACAACCTTATTAACATTGCAATGTCTATGAGTTCTCATTATTAAATATCTCGTGAGCAATGAGCTAACTGACCCGTGTAACGAAAAAAGTTTTTGTTTCTTATCAGGCGATGGAATCGAAGACATTAGTGAAGGGTCCAACCGGATTTGTCACCGAGCCTCGCATGGGAGAACACAGGTGCTTGTGGGACGAAAATTACCCAGAATGTCCGGAAAGGCTCATTAGTGTCATCAAGAGGTCAGTAAAAAATATGTAATCTACACTGCTCATAGGCTTTTAACTGCCATACCATGTAATAGAAATAGTCTTGGAGCTGCCACAGTCACTATTTAAAAACTTGATCAGAAAAACATTCTTTATTATTTAGGTTATTTAGGTAATTATGAATGACTTAATGTATTATAAAGATAACCAACCGTAGACCATTTTTGGTATAATTTTCTTTATGTTTAAATTATTTATCAAAAAGTTAGAGTAGAGTTTAAGACCCCAGAAAAAATACCAAAATCAACTACTTACAGAAATAAATATGGCAATATATCTAAATCGGTGTCTCCGTATAATACAGCATAGAAAGAGGGCTAATTAAAGAAGACTAATAGACTAACATTGAAATATAAAGATTTCTATTATAGATAAGATATTATTGTTAGATATTTGAAGTTATACATAAAATAGTATTATTAATGCCGAATGTGATATCCCCTGTTTTCCAATTACAGCCCAAAAGCGCATTATGCGGCATAATGCTCAACGATAATATAAACAAAATTTCGATCAATGCCAACTTAAAGAAAAAACACTTGTCAATTTTCTGTCACTGAGTCGGTATCGATTGCGAGTATCACGCGAGAGCAGTACTTTTGAGAGTGCTCGATCGTTGCTGTAGTTGAAACATTCAATTGAAACATTCAACGTTGAGCATTATGCCGCATAATGCGCTCTTGTGCTGTAATTGGAAAACTACAGGTGGCAGAAAATTGACAAGTGTTTTTTTTCTTTAAGTTGGCATTGATCGAAATTTTGTTTATATTATCGTTGAGCATTATGCCGCATAATGCGCTCTTGTGCTGTAATTGGAAAACAGGGTCTGTCTGTTACATTTTCACATCCAAACCACGATTTTGACCAAATTCGCTATCGGCACTCCGAGAAAAATATAGGCTAATTTTCATCGCAATACTAACTTTAGGCCAAGTTGTAATAAGATCTATTTTACTTTTTTTATTAGTCTTTGGCGGCATTTACAAAGGATAATGGGTTGGATACCTATTTATTGGAATCCGTTTATTATTATGTATGTACTTATTAGATCCGCGAATATAGGAATTGGGTCGCATTTTTTTAATCCGCGAATAATGCAAACACGAATAAAGGGGCGCGAATAAGAAGCTTTTACTGTATATTAAAAAATAATTGTAGTTGCTCCAGAATCTTTCCCCGCACTCTGGGGCTACATCCAGGCAGCAATCCTGAAGAGATTTAATGACGTGTTCAGGTGTCAGGAACTGAACCTGGTCCAGCGCTGCAAGCACTTGGAGCCCCGCGCGGCCACCAAGGAGGAGCTCTGCGTGCTACACGCGCCCTCCGTGTACGAAATGTTAGAGACGACACACGGAAACGACGACGCCGCGTATTTGGAAGAGCTCTCATCGAAATTCGACGCTATTTATATTCATCCAGTAAGTGTTTAAAGATTAATCATGTATGTAAGTCGGCGCGTGTTTTTATAAACCATTAGTTCATGACTAATAAAGATGGGACGACAAACAACACGTGCAAGCATTCATCGAAAACTACACGTGCAAGATAAGAGTCGTAAACAACATCGTCCCACCACGATACCTTGCTATTTTTATAGCATTATACGCTCCGTTGTTGTCTCTCGAGCTCAGAAGCGAGCGAGTCGCCGTATCAGACGGAACGCTCCTGCGTAATATACGCTCCGAGTTAACATTTCTAGACCGCCCGCTTACCATGTCGCTACCCCAAAGTAGAAATACTCCAACATGTATAGCTATGTTGTATTTACATATCCATGGGTGAAAGGCTATGACAGTTCGCTTAATACGCGACATTTATATTTATAATTAAAGGTACGTTTTATTTGGTATTTGCATCATGAGTTCGATGTTTTTAATTGAACTTCAATTAAGTTTACTCCATTGAAATAGCTGAAGAAGTGTTTTTTTGTTATGATATTTTGAGTGTAATGTTGCGAAAATTTCGCTTAAACCAAACATTTAACTTTGTGAAAACAAAATGTAAATTAGATTGTATATTAAAACTTCTCTCTTCCGTGTCCGTCTTTTAATGATGAAATATGTGTAATTGATGTTACTTGGCGTTTGCCAGTATGCTTATACTCACCACAAATATTTGAAGGCCTTAGAAGTTGAAACAAAAGCTCGGCGGGGCCGATTTGGCACTTCCGCATCTATGATTCAAAGCCCGATATCAATTAGCTTACCGCTTCTGTGTCTGTGGTACAGAGCACGCACGAGTTGGCGCTGATATCGGCCGGCTCGACCATCGACATGGTGGACAGCATCGTGTCGGGTGAAGTCCAGAACGGCGCGGCCTTCGTGCGGCCGCCGGGACACCACGCCATGCACTCGGAGCCCTGCGGCTACTGCTTCTACAACAACGTCGCTTTGGCCGCCAAGCACGCCTTGGACAAAAGGGGTCTGCAAAGGTCAGTGAGGCTTACAGACTCGACACGGTATGGGGGTAGTTGAAGATTATGTGAAGTGCACAGTACTACTGGTGGTAGGACCTCTTGTGAGTCCGCACGGGTAGGTACCACCACCCTGCCTATTTCTGCCGTGAAGCAGTAATGCGTTTCGGTTTGAAGGGCGGTCTATCTAATTTTAATTAATATTTTTTTCTCTGAACTACTGTAATTTTTGTATATACTGTAGCATCGACAAACTCTAAGGCTTTGGAGCCATTTTCTTATATAAAAAAAAAGTTCTAGGGCTGAAAAAATTAAAATTATTGAAAGTTAAAAAAATAACGATTTAATAGGATACTGATCGTGGACTGGGACGTTCACCACGGACAAGCCACACAGCAGATGTTCTACGACGATCCCAGGTATACACTTACTTAGTCTTATTAAGCCATTTTTATTTCTTTTTTCAGCGTGGCAAATGGCATTTTAGCCACAGTGGAGTTAAGTTTTAAATAAAGCCCAAAAATATCCAAAAATCATGTTCGTTTGAGATTTAGATTTTTACTTTTGGTATGCCGGAATCGAGAGTAAAATTCAATTTTATTTATTAACATTAAAATATACCTAATGAAATGGCGGGAAATTTACCGAGTGTGACATGGGCTTTTTGGTGAACACGGAAAGTTCGAAAATCTGTTTCTCACAAGAACGTCAGCGATAGCATTTGACAATAGATTTTATTAATTAATACGTGAAGCAAAAGCTTTGTATCCCTTTTTACGAAAATTGCGCGGACGGAGGAGTATAGAATTTCCCACACTTATAGAGAATATAGAGAAGGAGTGCAGAAAGCAATTTTTTTTTTAAATTATGCATTATTAATACATTAAATCAATAAAAAAACATTACACACACTACCATGTATTTGACACACACACCTATGTAGAGTCATTGTCAAACTTTTGTTATTTGTTATTGCATAAAGTCTGTGTTCAAATTGAAAATAAGTTTATAATATTGTTTGTCTTTAATATTATTTGCTTAGAGTGTAGTATTGGCGAAATCAGTGATTATAGAAGTAAAATAGTATTTGATGATAGAACCATAATAATATACAAACTTATGATTTTAATTAATTATAGTCGAATTTCGACTACTGCGGGACCACTAGTTTTATTAATTTCTTGACGAAAAATACATCGTATCGTTAATCCACTGGGACGATTCCAGAGTGGTATACTTCTCGATACACCGCTACGAGCACGGCTCGTTCTGGCCCCAGCTGCGACAGTCCGACTTCCACTACGTCGGCAGCGGCGCCGGTAAAGGATACAATTTCAATGTGCCCCTCAACAAAACCGGGATGAAAGACGGAGACTATTTGGCCATCTGGCACCAGCTGCTTCTGCCCATGGCCTACGAGGTTAGTTAAGTGTCCATCGCACCGACCCTCTCCTGAGTTGCCTTTACTCAGACATATCAGAAATCTAATGGGTTATGTCAGCGCTATGACATGTCCTTCTTCAAACTAGGCTTGTAGAGAGTACTTTACAGTAGGCTGCAGGTTCGCTCTGCCCCTGGCATTGCTGACGTCCATGGGCGACGGCAACTACTCACCATCAGGTGGGCCATATGCTCGTCTGCCTACAAGGGCAATAAAAAAATGTTTTAGGTTTCACGTTGAACTTTTCCAACGACTTTGACCTATGGCAAAGCTGTTGCTAGTGGTAGAACTAATGGCGTCCAATAGCACTGACAGTGTCCAGAATCCATCTGACTAGGGTATTGACCGTGGCTAACTGCTGCATGAGCCGGGTGAGGTCATAGATTCTTTCAAGTTGACTTTCATAATACTTGAACTTATCGGTACTCAAAGGTTCCGAATGTCACCACACTCAAAGTGACCTAACAATCAGCTGACGCGAAGGTCGAGGACCTCACCCGTCGCGGAAGGTTTTACCTCGCCTATAACGACAATGTGTGATATGTTTTTTTTTTAAATAAAATTTTCTCTCAATCATACAGTACCAGCCGGAGTTGATCATAGTATCTGCAGGATACGACGCGGCCATCGGATGTCCCGAGGTACAATGATCTGATTACGCATGTTGTTGATCTATTTCAGTTCGCGCCCCAACTTGTAATAGTTTCGGCTGGTTACGATTCGGCCTTAGGAGATGAAAAGGTTCGATTTTAAACTCTCTCTCTGTGATTTATGAATTGTCATCCATGCCATTAACAATGCTTATAAACTGCCAATTGGAATTGAAATGACGCCTCAGTTATCTTTAAGCATGAGTTTCGGAAAATTAATGCTTTAAATTGCTGTTTTCCAAAAGGTTTGGTACTTAAATTTCTATTATGCAAATTAAAATCAACGGAATGAGGACAATTTTTGAATTGAGATTTAATTGAGAACAGGCGCTGGCCGTCCGGGGTGTTCATATTGAATCTTGTTTTTGAAAGTACACTTAAACTAAATATAATTTTGTTTTGAAGTGAAACTTCTTTAGGCGCGTTGGGAGTAAAATGTAACTCGCGACAGATTCGTTGCGGATAGAGAGAAAAGATACGATTTAGAAAGAGCGAGAGTGAGAAAATAGACAAAGCGCCTCGCGAACCATTTGACCGTGAAGAGGCAATAGGACAAAACGGGCTAGATCGTTTCTCTTATACACAGCATTCTCTATTACAAGAAAAATTTATTTAAGGATGAAAAATTAAGAAAATCAAAGTACACCGCAAAAGAAGTGTCACTTCTTTCACGTGCACCAAGCTGCACGTGCACCATTTTTTTACACCTTGGGTTTCATTGTTGGAGTTTTAGTAAAGGTCCCTAATTTTTTTCAAAAAAGATTACAGCCTATGTCACTCGGGAATAATGTAGCTTCCAAACAGTGAAAGATTTTTTCAAACCGGTTCAGTAGTTTCAGAGCCTGTTCATTACAAACAAACAAACAAATCCTTCCTCTTTATAGTATTATAATATAGACAAGCTTATGTTTGTCAGTTTGTGCATGTCATTGGTGTTCGACTTGTTCCGCTAAAGTTGGACAAGTCGGTCCTACCCTTAATGGGTGTTGTAGGGAGAGATGGAGGTGAGTCCGGCGTGCTACGCGGTCCTGCTGCACGCGCTGCAGTCGGTGACGTCGCGCGTGTGCGTGGTGCTGGAGGGCGGCTACTGCCTGACGTCGCTGGCCGAGGGGGCCGCCCTCACGCTGCGGACGCTGCTGGGCGACGCGCCCCCCAAACTGGAGCCCCCCACGCCCCCCTGCGACTCGTGAGTACTTCTAAGAGACATAGTCGCATACCAAAGTGATAACTCCCTATATTTCAATTGATCTAATATACTGTCTATTACAATTTTAACGATACAATTTGTTATAAGTAATTAAAAAAACGTACGTGTAATAAAATAAAGTAAAAATTTGAAATACTCTGCTGAAGTAGTCGTTAACTGAATTGAACATAATTAAATAATCTTAGTATGCAACATTTTTACCGTTCAACATAATTGCATGTATACGAAGGGTGAGCACTTTGAGCACGCCTACATGCTCGGTGAACCTGGTATGACCCCTCAAGGCTACCAGGATAAGTATAAAAAAACCGACCAGTTTCTTGCTGGGGACTTCAAAGGAAATCAGATTTTGAAAATTCATCCTTATCTTACTTTTCATGATTCTTGTTATTTATTTAAGTACTTGCTATTTACATTCATCAATGTGAATAGCGGCGTTCCGTGATGTGGGCATCCGTCTATACATCTAGTGCAACAATAAAACGATAATTAAAGTCGCTTACTGCTGCAGGTTTTGACAGTTTTCCACAATCAACAATCTCACAGCCGAATCATTACATACTTAGACCTCACGAGGGCATAAATATCGATTGCAGAATCCGCGACACGATACTGGACTGCATATACGCGCACAGACAGTACTGGAGCTGCTACAGCTACCAGCCCGCGCGGGGGGACCGCCACGAGGTGCTCGTGCGGTGGCGGGGCGACGAGACGCGCCCGTCGCGCTTCGCCACCCGGGACTGCTACCCGACGCAGGACGAGCCCACCCGCCGGGCCCTCGAGGACAGACTCGACCACTTGCGAGCGGGTGAGTGGGGGGGCGGGGGCACGGATGAGGAACGACGACTGTCCTCTTATGAACAATGACGTCATTAATATAATATTTAGAAACTAAACTAGCTGACCCGGCAGACTTCGTAGTGCCTTAATCAATAAATAAAAGACCTAAACTTTTGTATAAAATATAAACTTAAAACAAACAAAAGGAATCCGTCCGACGGGGGACGGGGGGGGGACACATTAAAGGAAAAACAAAATTATTATTTTTGTTTAATTCCGAGCATTTTCATATTTATCTACCTTTTAAACCTTCTCTGGACTTCCACAAATAATTCAAGACCAAAATTAGCCAAATCGGTCCAGCCGCTCTCGAGTTTTAGCGAGACTAACGAACAGCAATTCATTTTTACATAGATTAGTATAGTATTCGAAATAGATTAGTATTCGAAAGTTGAATTCAGTGGAGACCGCGTACTGGCAAGTGCAACGTGAGACGGCCACCTACCTGATACCTGATGTATCACTTAACTTAGTGAAAACCTCTGGGTTACGTTGAATGCAGAGGACAGTACTGGAGGCCGATTGGAGGGACCTATGTTCAGCACTGGACAGACTGGATGACAAGTGTTCAGTGTCACGCGAGTTCATTGACCCCGAGTTGATTTTTATTATGTTACATTGCGTGACAGTGTAAGTTCATAATATACTATTAATATTATTATATAAATAGGAATGTTCGGCTTCCGTCTATCAGTTAAGTTTGTTTGCCGGATCCCCTGGATCCGTTCTGGGTGCCTTTAGGCTCCTCAAGCACGAAGAATTCGACGAGCGAACTAACCCATAGACACAGCCCACTGAGTTTTTCGAGGGATTTTGTCAGTGGGACGAGTTTCCGATCCGGCGGTAGATTCTGCTATGCAGTACCTCTTGCTAGGGCTTGTGTTAGCAAAATCCCTTAGGTTGAGTCCGTGAGCTCAGTTGGAATAGCCCCCTAGGCTACCAGCGACTAGGTAGGGGGAAAAGACTTTATTGAAGTTACCATGGGGGGCGTGCCCGACGAATCACCAATCAATCATTTTTCGTGTTTTCAGTGACGGATCTGACGTCACCGACCCACGCGGTCGGTTACGTGTACGACGAGGCGATGCTGAAGCACAGGAACGTGGTCGAACCGTGAGTCCACCGGAGACGGTCGCTGGGCTATTGGTTTTTTTTTTATTGCTTAGATGGGTGGACGAGCCCAGCCCACCTGGTGTGAAGCCGTTGTAACTATATTGAGGCCTTAGAACTTATATCTCAAGGCGGGTGGCGCATTAACGTTGTAGATTTTTTATGGGCTCCAGTAACCACTTAACACCAGGTGAGCTGTGAGCTCGTCCACGTCCAAGTCATTAAAAAAATCTTACTTTTTATATTATTGTATGGGTTAAAAGATTAATTCTCTAGCAGTTAAGTTTAATCTAGATTTCCTTCTAGAGGCCACGTCGAAAGTCCGGAGCGTATCATGAGGATCCACGAGCGACATCGGGACTTCGGTCTGCTGGAGAGGCTGCACCGGCTGCCCGGCCGCGCCGCCTCCGACCAGGAGATACTGAGCGTGCACTCCGACAAATATTTGGACAGGTGCCTTGTGGAGATTTACACAAATACCTTCGCCGCTCAAATATATTTAATTAATACTAGCTGACCCGGCAGACTTCGTAGTGCCTCAATCTATAAATAAAAGACCTAAACTTTTGTGTAAAATATAAACTTAAAACAAACAAAAGGAATCCGTCCGACGGGGGACACATTAAAGGTAAAACAAAATTGTTATTTCTATTTAATTCCGAGAATTTTCATATTTAGGTTTTCACTTTTTAAACCTTCTCTGAACTTCCACAAATAATTCAAGACCAAAATTAGCCAAATCGGTCCAGCCGTTCTCGATTTTTAACGAGACTAACGAACAGCAATTCATTTTTATATATATAAGATTTCAGACGAGGGAGTCCAAATAGAGTTCCTTTTTTATTTCGCGTGAAAATCGTGTTTTTAGATCACTCGTAATTAACACGATAATCGAAACAATAGGAATGTTATTGTTGCAGCAGCTTACACAGCTATAACACTTTTTAATTTTATTTATCGTCTTATTTCGGAAGTTTTTTTTATAAAGGATTTTATGACCTTGTAACTGAGACCTTTAAGTCAAGTCTTATTTTAATTTATATTCTTTTTCATATGAAAATAATATGTAACGAAATGAAATGAGATTAGATGATATGGTATGAAATATAATCTCAGTAAAATAATGGTCATTTACTTGGTAGACTTTTTCAATGGACTGTTTGTAGGATCCCGATAAGTTACGTTTAGCGGCTTTGTTTGATTTACTTACATTTGTGTACTTTCACAGATACTAAACAGTTAATAAACCAACATTATTACACATTAAACCCGAAGAAACACTAAATATACAAAATAAAACAAATCATAATATAACTTCACTCCTTGGGTTTCCGCCAAAAAGTCCATTTCGGAGGTAAATAGTATGCTGTCACAGACTATCTTTTTTTTTTCAACCTGTTGTGCGTTCCGGCTTACGCATGCTAAAAAAAAGGTGTCATTCTAAAACGCCACACAGAATTTTAATTTAAACAAAAATCAATCTTATCGCAATATGTTTTGTAGAATTTGTGTTTTTATTTATTTATATGCTGTATCTCCTCAGGTTAAAGGAGCTGGCGTCGACGAAGTTGCGGGACCTGAATAACCAGAAGGAGGAGTACGACTCTGTGTACTTTCACCCGGAGTCGCTGTCCAGCGCTGCTGTGGCGGCCGGCTGCGTGCTGCAGGTTTTGTTTTATTGCTTGGATGGGTGGATGAGCTCATAGCCCATACTGGTGCCCATACTTACTGGAGCCTATAGACATCTACAACGTCACCACCATCTACAGTGCCACCCACCTTGAGATATAAGTTCTAAGGTCTCAGTATAGTTACAATGGCTGCCCCACCCTTTAAACCGAAACGCATTACTGCTTCACGGCAGAAATAGGCGGCGTGGTGGTCCACTGAAATCGAATGTATTTCTGTGAGTCCTAAAGGATTAAAACAAAAGAAGGAAAAAGTTATCCAGGCGCCTTAGTAACAGAAATCGACAATATTACTTGAGTGCGCCGCGTAGGGCACCGGTGACCTACACGGCAGTCAAAGGGTTAAGACTGAGTGGCACGGTGTTCCGCTCGGCAGGCGGTGGAGGCGGTGGTGTCGGGGCAGTGCGGCGCCGCCGCGTGCGTGGTGCGCCCGCCCGGACACCACGCCGCCCGCGCCGCGCCCGCCGGCTTCTGTCTGCTCAACAACGCCGCGCTGGCCGCCCGCGCCGCCCACCGCGTGCTGCTGCTCGACTGGGACGTGCACCACGGGAACGGCACGCAGGCGCTCACCTACACCGACGACCAGGTGCAACTACACTTGCTCCCAATTTATATCCTTCACACACTAAACAGCAATGACCGTATAAAAAACCATTGGTATACTGGTAATCTCTTTTTTTTTATTACTTAGATGGGTGGACGAGCTAACAGCCCACCTGGTGTTAAGTGGTTACTGGACGGCTGCCCCGCCCTTCAAACCGAAACGCATTACTGCTTCACGGTAGAAATAGGCAGGGTGATGGTACCCACCCGCGCGGACTCACAAGATGTCCGACCACCAGTAAAGGACCGATACTTGCATAATATAATGCCTGTATATTATACTTCATCACTAATCTATATTTCTATACTAATATTATAAAGAGGAAAGATTTGTTTGTTTGTTTGTTTGTATTGAATAGGCTCCGAAACTACTGAACCGATTTGAAAAATTCTTTCACTGTTTGAAAGCTACACTTTTCCAGAGTGACATGCTATATTATTATTTTTTTTTAAATGAGAGATTCTTACTAAAACTCCAATAATGAAACAAATAATAATATAAAAATAATAAAAAATTAGATTTTTTATTTTTATTTAAATGAAAATTAGAGTTCATTAAAATAATTATTATTATTCAAACTATAATACTTTATAATTTTCTATTTTTAGAAACCTGACGCAAATATAAGGGTTAATGTGTGTGTATTATATTTTTTTATATTTAAATTTTTGTTAAAGACCCGAGCGAAGTCGGAGCGGCCCGCTAGTAAAATATATAAGTGATTGAGTTTGTTTTCAATGTCAAATCAATAAGGTAGGCAGCTGCTTGGCTTACCCCTGGCATTGCTGACGTCTATAAGCGACGGTAGCCACTCAATATTAGATGGGTCGTATGCCCGTTTGCCTACGAGGGCAATAAAAAAATAAATCGAAATTTACATGTATTATATTTCGCCATTATGCATCGCCATATAAACACGAATCCAGGGAAGATTTGTGTCATAATTTCTCTCGTACTACCTATGCACGACAGAAGGCGTGCGAGTAGTTTAAAAAAAATGTTATGCACAATAATTAGCGACGACAGTCCTAGCGGAGTCTGACGGAGTATCACTAATTAACAATATAATCAAGACAACCCACACAAAAAATGCGTGTCGATTATAAAATCGATTTTCTCTTTCAGATACTGTACATATCGATACATCGTTACGACCACGGCTCGTTCTTCCCGCACTCGAAGGACGCGGACTACACGGCCGTGGGCACGGGGCGGGGCGAGGGCTACAATATCAACATACCTTGGAATAAGGTAATAAACTAGAATACTGTTACGCCGGTAAGAGTAAACGCCATATCGAAAACGAATATCGGAGGATCTAATAACATCTAGAACGCTCGAGAAGCACAACGCCATCTATTGTCAGATAGCGGAAACGCGCATCGAAAACACTCGACTTGTGAGGAATGTTCTCGGCGACTCTAGGGATGTCGTATCGACTATAAAAACGTTGCAGAGATGCAACGCAGTCAGTTAGTAATCGGAACTACTCGAAGCGAAACAGCGAACTTATCACCTGAAGCGAACCGGGAGAAGTGAATATTGTTAAGTACAAATTAAAGCTATTAAGCATTTAGAACACTTAAGAAACACTTTAAAATTCTCAATTCACTTCTTCCGCTTCGCTTGGAGTACTTCCGATTACTGACTCCTTCGTGCCATCTCTGCAACGCTTCCATAGTCGACACAACAACTCTACAACTATTGAGAACATTCCCGATAAGGCGAATCGTTTCGATATGTGTTTCCACTATTTGATAATAGATAGCGTTGCACTTTTCGAGCGCTCTCGATATGATTAGTTCTTTTGTTATTTTTTTCTGCTATTTGACAACAGATGGCGTTATAATATTAGCGGTGTTGACTTCAAACTTGAGTTTAGAAAATCAGTCGACTAGTGAGATGTTTTTCATTGTCCCAAAAATACAAAGTATATATGCGTGTCCTGATGACTTCCCTTTATTTCTCCGTCAGCGCGGCATGGGTGACGCGGAGTACATGGCCGCCTTCACCCAGGTCGTGCTGCCGATAGCTCACGAGTATAATCCGGATCTGGTGATCGTGTCAGCGGGGTTCGATGCCTGCGTGGGAGACCCACTGGGAGGTTAGAACGCTTTTTGTTTAAACAAGTAAACTCGCCTTGTCAAATTAGCCGAGCGTAAATTCGTTACGTGTGGCGTAATTTGGGGCCAAAATTTATACACTAGCAATCGCCCACGTATGCTCACACACTAATGATCTATTTCATCTTTATATGAAAATGTTTGAGTTATTTGATGTAAAGTACATACACGATTCACACAACGACTATCAGCATCAAAATATTAGATTTTCAAAAAATATTTTTTTACAGAAAATATCATATATTCGACATTCGTAAGGATTAAAAAGAAAAAATGCATACCATGTCCTGATAATTACGCATATAAAAAAAGCAGTGAAACCGCACTAAAGTATCCCTGTATCACACACACGATAATCAACTCTTATTTCAAAATATACAGTATACCAGCAGCCTCCACGCCTTGATACAAGGTCAAGAGTCTATTGAACATCCAATCGTTACTTGTATACTCTGAACGTACTGCTCTCAGGTTGTAAAGTAACTCCGGAGTGCTACGGCCGCATGACGCAGCTGCTGCGAGGGCTCGCCGGAGGTCGGGTGGTGCTCTGTCTAGAGGGCGGCTACAACACCACCGCCATCTCCTACGCCATGACCATGTGCACCAAGGCCCTGCTGGGAGACCCCATACTGCACCACTACGAACCGAGGACCGCCTGCCACTGGTCCGCCGTCGAGACCATAAACAACGTCATCAGCACGCACAAGAAGTACTGGAAGAGCCTCGCCTTCCAACTCGCTCTGCCGTCTGAGGACGTCCTCCAGCGGCCGGCGCCGTCGCGAGGCCTGTCCGACCTGTCCGACGCGCTGTCGTCTTCATACGAGGACACCAAGTCGGACTCCAAGAGCGGCAGTCAACTGGACACTTCCCTGGAGCACAACATGGCCAACCTCAGTCTGAACAAATGTGGAGACGGCGTGCACTGCGGCACTGACGACGAGGACGAGGCCGGCGACACCGCGTCCAATTCTAATCCGGAATCGACTGGCAATACCAAGAGTTTAGTGGATTACTTGTCGGAGAACATGCAGGCGCTCGTGGAGGGCGAGATGTTCGCCGTGGTGCCGCTGGGCTGGTGCCCGCACCTGGAGGCGCTGTACGCCATCCCCGCCGGGGTCCGCTTCCAGCAGGGACTCCAGTGTGTCGACTGCGAACACACCCTGGAGAACTGGGTGTGTCTGCACTGCTACATTGTGAGTATGCGCCATTATCCCATAGGGTGTGCAACCTAATAAGCCTAATAACCTGAGAGCCTTGAGAGGCTATATCAACGTAACCTTAACTAGTAGGTGAGCTCACGGGGCTCAAACCTGATGACGTTACTAACACGAACCCTAGCAAGAGCCGTGCTTCGCAGAATCTACTACCGGATCGGAAACACGACCCACTGAGAAGATCCGGCGAGAAACTCAGTGGGCTGTGTCTGTAGGTTAATATACTTTGTGGACGATGACCGGGTGTGCAGCGGGTGTCGCAATCTCGTTCACTTGAATGACCCGGAGGCGCCGCGAGTTCGATTCCCACGTCGAACAAACATTCGTGTGATAAACACATTTATTTACTCTGTCTGGGTGTTTTATATCTGTATACGGTCTTTGAAGATGGCCATGTGTGCTTAAACACTAAGTCCAAGTTCAATTGTCTCTGAGGTCACGGTCCGACTGTCTGCCACATTAATTAACATGTAGACGTGATCGAAGCTTCAATTTGTATAACGCATGTTTATGCACCCTTCAAACAGGAATACGTTACTGCTTCGTGACAGCAGTAATCAATTAAATTAATTATATTTAAAAAAATATATATTATATAAAAAAATCCGTTTTAATAATTTTTAAACGATGTTAACGTTTTATCATGGAAGTCAATCGTGAAAATACTAATAAACGTAACTATGTATTTTATTACAAAGAATGTGTACCGGCTTGCGGGATTTGAACGCCGGCCCAGTCGCGTCGCTCGGTACTAGTGCATCGGGCGACTTATCCTTCAGGCCACGGCTACTTATCGCTATCAGAGAGTCTCATTAGCACTGTTGTCACGTGATGACGTCATCGCCTGTTTTGTAATATCTGAGAGATGGTAGCATGTCCCACTGCGCCTACCCTACCCTTAATCTTCAGAGTATGAACAGCTACTTCATCCAACTGTCGGCTGTCGATGTTTTTTTTTATTTATTGGAGTTTACTCCTTAAGAATCGATTTACATATATAGGCCCGGGGTATGAAAATTATGGGGACCAAAATCGTACTAGAGAGTATAGCATGTCACACGAAATGCGTTATGCGCCTGATTGGCTCCTGATTGGCCAATCAGGAGCCAACGCGCGGCCGCGTTATCGCAGGTGACGCCGGGCTGCTGCGCCGGCAGTCCGCCACAAAGCCTCGTACTGATCGCGCGTTTCTCTCATTATTGTATTTTCATATATTTGTTAGTCGTTTGTTTTGTGTCTCGTTAATTTGTTAATAATCTGTAGTGTATCGTGTTGTCGTAATATAGAACTATTTCTCGTATTGTTTCGTTTAATTTACCGACATCGTTTTGCTTGTGGCCGGACGCCGTTCGGGTTCGATTCCTGAACGTATCAACTGTTAGTGGGTTGATACCCGAATATAACCCGCTACAAATCATTTATTAATAAAGCTTTTTTAATAAATGCATATTTTACTGTATTCAACTGACACAAATTTATATTTATATCCAGTAAACTCCAGTCGTGCGTCGGAGCGGACACACACACTTTTTTTTTTTTTTCTTAGATGAGTGGACGAGCTCACAGCCCACCTGGTGTTAAGTGGTTACTGAAGCCCATAGACATCTACAACCGTAAATGCGCCACCCACCTTGAAATATAAGTTCTAAGGTCTCAGTATAGTTACAACGGCTGCCCCACCCTTTAAACCGAAACGCATTACTGCTTCACGGTAGAAATAAACAGAATGGTGGTACTCATCCGCGCGGACTCACAAGAGGTACTACCACCAGTGGTTACGCAAATTATAATTTTGCCGGTTTGATTTTTATTACACGATGTTATTCCTTCACCGTGGAAGGCAATCGGGAACATTTGTTGAGTACGTATTTCATTAGAAAAATTGGTACCCGCCTGAGATTCGAACACCGGTGCATCGCTCAACACGAATGCATCGGACGTCGTATCCTTTAGGCCACGACTACTTCCAAAATTCTAATTCCAAAATTATTCATCCAACTGTCACCATGTCGGCTGTTGATGTTTAAATCGTGTATTGGGTTGAGTCTAGACGGCGTGCGCGCGCGGCGTGAACGCTCACATGCAGGCGCACTGGGCGGCGAGCGGGCACGCGCTGGTGCTGTCCCTGCGCGACCTGTCCGTGTGGTGCTGCGCGTGCGACGCCTACGTGGACCACCCGCTGCTCTACGACGCCAAGAACAACGCGCACCGCTGCAAGTTCGGCGAGGACATGCCGTGGTGCTACGCCGCAGACGCCGTAGAGATGCACTAGCCCCGCCGCTCATATCGACGCTTGAAAGGCAAACGTGACTAAGCAACAATAAATGGTTTGTACATAAATGATAGGCAATAACGATATTCAATGCGCAAAAAATATATATTTCTAGGTCTATTAAAATTATTTCAATCCTACAGCTAGATTCGTTAAAATAGATTTTTTTCAGGTATTTCAACTTTAAATTAGTCTACTGTAAAGTTTACGCATTGTCGCTTAGTCACGTTTGCCTTTTAAGCGTCGATACAGGGTGTGCAACTGTCAAACTAATCTGAAGCGAACGAAAAAAATGTATGGTAATCATATAACGCAAAACTGTACAGTTGGGCTGTGCACGGCGTCAGCCACAGGACCGCTACATATCTTCGTTTCTAGAATCGTCTTTCAAATATCTAAACAAAAATGGCGCTGGTCGCTTTGTTCCATACGTGTTATATTCACAGCCATCTAACCTACTTACTAAATCAGACCGTTATATAATTTAATTAAAATATCAATCTCATGGCTATAACTATTGGCTCCGGTGAATACTTCACACCAAGTAACCCTAGCACTCATTAACCTACGCAATAAATAAAAGTTAAAAAAATCATTATGTATTTTAAATGTTTTGTACTGTACCACTGAAACACTTTTGCGGCTCTCTGTACAACTAAAAGTCTCTGAACTTAAAAGGCGAATTTACATTACGAAATTGGTGGCATGAAATTAATTTCGTGACATTAGTTTTAACAACAGTTTCACGTATAATTTAATAGTTTCGTAATGCATGCATTAATTTCATGCATGCAAATTAGTTTCGTGCCCTGCGCGATTTTTTGGTGAAATTAGTGTCAGCAACTAATTTCATAGTGTAGACGCGACGTGAAACTAATGTCGCGAAAGGGCCTGCGCTGTGCGGACGTGTGTATTGTTAGTTCGGACGCGCTTCAAGCGTTGAAAATGGCAAACCAACGATGGAGTACAGAAAAATAAAATATCTTATTAATGAATATCAGTGTCAAGGGTGTCTCTGGGACCCGAAACACCTACAGTAAAAAATTAAAATTATCTTCACTCATTCGAAAATAATTTTTATAACTCTCAGGGTCTTCATCTGCTAATTCAGAGACTAACTTCATTGCACCTAAATGCCTTGTTGACCATCCTCGAATCTACCAACGTCTTTTTTTTCTTGATAGACTTTTAAGTTTATAGTTAGGTATATAAGCATTTCTTTATCTACATTGAATATAGCAAATTATAGCTTTGATGCTAACGGCGCCATGGTTACTGCGATATTGTGGATTTCGCGACACTAATTTTTTAACGAAATTACTTTCGCATATATCGAAACTACTTTCGTGAAACTGAGCTCAACATGCATGACACTAATTTCGTAATGTAAATCCCGCATAAGTAACACTGAATCGTTTGCTGGTGTCCAGTGCAGCCAGCACAGCGCTCTTTGTGAATTTTGATTCTCGTCTCGGGATCAATTCCAATGCCTCTTGTTGTTGTATACAGGGTGTGCTAAAACCCAACTCGATGACTCCGGTAAATTAAAAATGCCGAAAAAACCGATTGATTTTCCATGAACAATATGCAGTATGGTAATTACTACTCCTACTACTAGAAAAACTGTGAAATAAAATTGAATAACAAGAAGTTAACATTTCCGTAACAAATATATAGTATACTTAGATATATACTAGTACTAATTATACTACTGCCTCTATATGGTACTATCCTTACTTGAATTTAAATATTTTTAAAATTAAAGAATATGTACCAAACTGGGTTTTCGTCACATTATAAACACCCAATATAGTGATGTGTAAAAACACGCAAAAAGAGTTTTGTAATTATTTATAGGTTAAACTCACATATTAGAAAATACTTTAATCAATTTAAAACAATATAGAAATACTATATCTGTATACTAATTGTTCCTAATGATAGTAAATTATGTTTATATTTTTACTAATTGTAATTTTCATTGCTTTAAATTGCGGGTTATATAATATATAATAGTGAGTGTCTATCTAACTGGAAACATTGTAACGCTAAATAATTAAATACATACATTAAAAACTCGAAATTGGAGGATGAGGTTTACAAATTGTTTTTTTTTATTGCTTAGACAGGTGAACGAGCTCACGGCTCAGCTGGCGTTAAAAGGTGACCGGAGCCCATAGACATTAACAACGTGAATGCCACCACTAACAATTTTAAGATGCGAGTTTTAAGTATCAGTTTTTACCTGCACAACAGCAACCCCACCCTTCAAACCGGAACGCATTACTGCTTCGCGACAGAAATAAGCGGGGTTGTGGTAACTACCCGCGCGAGCTTACAAGACGACCCATCACTAGCAAGTTGTATGATTATGTATATAGTATAAGATTTTTTGTGAAAATGTGTTCATAGAGTAGAAAGTCACGAAAGAAAACAAAGAATACAAAAGGCGATCTTTGTAAAAATTAGGCCCCGACCTCAAACTTGATATTATGGTTCAATTTACGAGAAACAGCATCATCACAAAAATAACATACTAGAACTATCGTAATACCCGAAATTAACAATAGATATGTTAATTTTGTTCAGAAATGTTATTTATAATTTAATTAACATGAAAAAAATGTAGAAATATAAATCTGTTTTCATTTTTTTTTAAAGCGACTTGTGTCCGTGAATTTTTGCAAAATTGCCTCTTAGTGCCAAGAGTTTATCGAAATCGCTTTTTTTGTGGATGGAAGGACCGCGGTCGGCCCGCTGAGGGCGCATGGGTCATTCAATTGCATTATCGACGAAATACGTACAGTTGTCCGCATCTACGGCACAGTAGTCTGCAGTGTGGTTCTGTTAACCGTTACAGTGATGCCTAGTGCGCTTGTAGGGTGAGTGAGGCAGCCGTTGTAACTATACTGACACCTTAGAACTCATATCTCAAGATGGGTGGCTTCATTTATATTATAGATGTCTATGGGCCGGTGACCACTTAGCACCAGGTGGGCTGTGAACTCGTCCACCCATCTAAGCAATAAAAAAAACTTGGACGCAATTAAATATGCAAGATATCTCTTATAAAATTCTATGCAAATCAATACAAAATATTAAAGCAAAAAGAAAGCCGACTTCGACAAATAAAATGTGAGTATTATCGTACATTACTTAAAGAGGATTAAATATGCATTATTAAAGATATGACTCAAAAATAACTATTCAGATCTTGATAAAATTGTAATGGAATCGCACTAAAAATACCAGCTTCCAAATAATAACTTTAAAAAAAAGAATGATTAAAATCAGTTCACCTAGGATAAAGTCGAATCGATAGCCTCCCCTCCTTTTTTTTAAGTCTGTAGAAAATCATTTGTGTATTAAACTTTTGTGTCTCTAATAACTAATTAGAAGATAATTTTCTTAATAATTGAAATTTATATTTTGATATTTGTTTATTTTGCAATACGACTGTTATGTATTGTCTGTTGTGCGTATTGTGTGAAATACGTTTAAGGCACTGATTACATATCACAAATGTTTTGATATAGTATAATATATATTTGATATGTTATAAAGATGTATATGAAATTTGTGATTGTTACTAATGTATGCTTTTATATAAATGCGTTTATCGTATTTAATTATTTATAATAGGAATGGAAATATCTACATTTTCAATAGTTTGAGAAGTCTTTGTGCTTATTGTGTGTTTTTTAACGTTCTCGATAACGTAAAAGTTAACTCAAATTGGTATGGAGTTGGAACGTTCGCCTACGTTTGCCGCTAGGGGCGCTGTTCCAACTTCATAAAAATTTGAGTTAACTTTTACGCTATCGAGAACGTTAAAAAACTCGCACTAAGCACACAGGAGTGCTTGCGGTCGGCAGCTAGTAGACAATGTATGTATTTGCATTCTTAAGTCATAGTTTACATCAACTGAGTGCTCGTATGTCAGTTTATTATCACATTTTAATGATAATAAAAACTTCATTTAATAATGTTTATTTGCATGATTTATTATTTGTAACACCTTCATGCAGGCTTTATTGAAATTAACCTAATAACTGGTACATACATAATGTTAATAATTTGAATATTTTGTGCAGTGTACCCATATTAAAAAAAATATGTTTCGATGTTGTGTAGATTTCCCGCTCTCTGTCAGGTGTCAATGTAAAAAGTTTCTTATAGGCCGCCTTTATGTACTTTTTAACTTTATTTATTTGAACGTAATGGATTAAATTGACGCATTAATTTATTTGAATAATAAAGACATGGTTAAAGATAAACAGGTTATAATTTTTTTTATTTAAGAAATCCATAAATTGTAAAGCGTCCTATATTTAATTACAGCTACAACAGAACAGAACTCGGTGGTATTATTTTATTTTAGGACATAATTAAAACCTTAGCTTAATTTCGTTTTCATAGTCATTATATTATTACCAATGAATACTTTACAGTTTCCACGTTGACCGTCAGCGACTGGCGTGTTGCTTATCAACATTTGAATAATGCGCTGGCCAAGAAAACTAAAACTCTTGGAAACCGAAAATAATAGTGTTAAATCATTCACTAACACAAATATGGGCCGTACCCTGGTCTCAATCAATAAAAACATAAAAAGACCAATGATGAGCGCATTTTCAGCAACAAATCTTCGTTACGTGGCATATACTTTAATCGCTTTCGCTCAACATCGAGTAACAATATATTTGGTGCACGGATCGAACATAGACAAAATAGCGTACTAAGTAATCTCCGTGTGTCAATAATTCTCAATTTTGAAGGTTGTGGTCTCCTTTAATACTCTTCTCCTGGATTATCCTGTGCCAGCCCTGCCTATCGTCGGCTGTGTGGATGACATCATGGACTGAAGTATTGAGAATAGAGCGTATCTGATCCCGATCGGCCCTGGACTCCTGCCTCTGAGCCTTCTTCCGCATACCTTTCCTGCTATCAGCAACTTCTTTTAAATTTTCACCTCTCTTTCTGGCGATATGTCCAAAGAACCCGAAACTCTTCCGAAGGAATAAGCAATATGAATAGAAGTGGGTTTAAGCCCGGGGATAAATTAGCCTTGTCCCACGTTTATTTTCTTTGAACGTTGATTAGTATTATTTATTTTCGTTTCAGAACAATCTACCTTTTAAGGGGCACCGCTTAGATTTTGCACAAAAGATTTCACGTGTATGAGTTCAATTTCCTTTGCCTATCTAAATGGACTAATGAAACAATTCTTT
Organism: Bombyx mori; assembly: GCF_030269925.1. Classification (NCBI taxonomy): domain Eukaryota; kingdom Metazoa; phylum Arthropoda; class Insecta; order Lepidoptera; family Bombycidae; genus Bombyx; species Bombyx mori. The sequence goes on from NC_085111.1 coordinate 17,662,329, forward strand.
GTCACTGTCATAAATTCGAATGATAACATCATAGATTATACACTTATTTTAATTGAGAGATAACATTCCCCAACCCATTAAATAAATCAGTTTCTTGTAATTTATTTAAAATAATACTGATATTAATATGTAAAATATCTAAATTAAAAGTTGTTAGAACTGAGTAGCTTTTTTACCCATAAAACGCATAGGTACCGTAGTAAAATAATGACCGAAATAAACTGGTTTATATCAATTGAAATAAATCGAACAGAAAGCTTATAAACAAACGGCGTAACTAATGATTTTTTTACGTAAACAATTTTTAATTGTAACGATACTTGACATGTTCCGTTAGCACACAAAGTCAGTCGTAAGTCGAGTCAAGAACCATGCAATAATTTGAAGTTCACTGTAACTTAATTAAGCCTGGAAATTATTAGTGTTCACTACATGGGTTACGGCAGAACTTAATAAAGTGCCAAAACGAGACATTACTGCAGTACAATAAGTTTCACCATTCAATAGAGGCATTTAACGGGTACTACAATAAAATGTTTTTAAAGACACAAATATTCAAGGCTTTGGCATTTAAAAATCCTATAAGGCTACCTATTTCATATTGGATGCTTGTTGGACTAAGGTTCTTATTGACTTTGCTGCCGCAACGAGGATACATACACCCTGACGAATTTTTTCAGAATATCGAAGTTATTGCTGGTAAATGATTATGATAAATAATAATTAGTTATAATTTAGTATTGACAGTTTTTATAATAAAAAATACATTGATATGACAACTAGACCAATATAAAAATTCAAAATTAAGGATGACAGTACAAACTACCCAAATAAGTTACAATTAAAATCCATTGTGTCTAAAATACTATGACATTCCATTGTGATTTAGTTTAGTAGTCAAATGAAAAGTTATGTGGATATTCTTGTATGTCTTAATTATAATACTCCGTATTTTGTGTTTCAGGAGATGTATTTGGAGTGGATATTGCACGAACATGGGAATTCAATCCTAAATTTCCCATCAGAAACATCTTTGTACCAAAAATGATACTAGGACCTCCTTTGATATTCATACGTGCTCTTAATCCTTATGCTAAGAGCTACTTAAAAGTAGATCTTGCAACTCCATATTACTTGCTGGTTGTACCTCGTATTTTCATATGCTTGCTCTCATTGATCAACGACTACTGTCTTTACCGTACTTGTGTATTATATGGACAAAACTTCAGGAATAGACTTGTAATATTTGCAAGTTCATATATAGTCCTTGTTTATTGTTGTCGTAGTTTCTCCAATACATTTGAAATGATGTTCTTCTCTATCCTTCTTCTTTTAGTTGCCGAATGCATGCTGAGGTCTGACAGAGTTATATACCACAATGAGTACCTGCAAGAGAAATACAGACAAGCAAAAACTCCCGTTGAAAGAGTGAAGATTTTTAAGCTTACCACTCACTTGCCGGCTCATTCGCTAAGTCGTGTTATCATAATATCTGCTGTGGTTGTAATAGGTATTTTTAACCGTCCAACGTTCATAGCTTTTGCTTTCCCACCTATATTTTTCTGGTTGCACCGGGGCCTAGGTTCCAAAGTTATAGGATTTAAGGATTTCCATTATCGCATTTTCGCTTTTGTGCTTTGCAGTGTACCTACAGCATTATTCCTTATAATGGTTGACTCTGGTTATTATGGTTACATTACTATGGCTGATGTAGAATCTTTGAAGGTTTCATGGGATAGCTGGGTTGTTACTCCATTAAATTTCCTAAGATATAACATTGATTCAAAGAACCTGATGCAACATGGTGTGCATCCTCGGTGGTTACACTTAGCTGTAAACATACCCTTGTTATTTAATGTACTTGGAGGGTTGGCTTTTTTGACCCTTTCAACACATGCCTACAGGTAAGTGTTATTACTATATTCACTATACTATTATACACAAAAAAATCTTTGATAAAACATTACAATATTGCAATAAATCTTTTTCAAACTTTGTTTTTTTCTAGATTCATCCGTGGCCAATACAGCAAACTTCCAAGAATTCAAAGCATTACCGGACTGATGCTCTTCTCTCTAATCATCCCTATTGCAGTATTGTCTATCTTTCCTCATCAGGAACCCAGGTTCATCATACCAGTTTTAGTACCACTGATATACCTATATGGAAATCATCTTCACCCCAACGAAAGTAACGGAATAAATTACAGAAGACTGAAGAATGGACTACGCTGGACTTGGTTTGTTGTGAACATATTACTAACAATATTTTTTGGATTTTTCCACCAAGGAGGTATATACCCATTCGCTAAAAGTTTGCACTATGAAATTAAAGGTAATTATGGTACTCACACTCATGTCATCTTAACACACAGTTACAGTATACCAACTTACCTCCTACAGTTAGAGAGCACAACTAAAATTTGGAAAAATAGAAACACAGGACACAAATACAGATTGGCTCCTTCCACTTTTATCTATAAATATGGGTCAATTCCAATGCGAGAATTGTTTATGAAGATTGATGAGGAACTATCAAATGCAGAGGCATTACTACACAAACATAAAAAGAATTATAGATTATACTTGGCTTCACCTTGTTCTTTGCATCAAAAAATATTATCTGAATCATATAAATACCACCATATTGATTTAGTAGAAGATTTTTCTTACTACCCTCATTTTTGTACTGAAGCCTTACCTGAATTTCCAAGTAACCATGATCAGTCTTGTATTAAAGAAATTTCAAAAAATAAATCTACAGCCATAGATATTAATATTATCGATAGAATCTCATGTTATTTAAGAAAGTTTTGCTTGAAAGTTTACAGAGTTAAAACCAGTGACTATATAAAATGATCAAATAATAAAATCAATCATTCCAAATACTCATTATCCCAATCTTTACATTTTCCCCATTCACTTTACTGAGCATCATATTCTTCTTCTAATTCATCATTTCAGAACCACATTAAATAGGTAAATGAAAAATAAAACACTGATATGAAGTTTTCGAGTGTCTATTACAGTGTTAGTTATCAAGTGGCTTAGACCTATTATTATTTTGCAATTGATATATACCTCAATATACCATGCAGTGCAGGGACGACAGTATCACCTTAAGGCTGGAAACAGTGTTCTGGCGTATCGATATCTATGCAAGTCTATGAATGCGCACACAGCTACGCTGACGGTACGCGCGTGATTTGGTTCGCGCCTACGGTCGGTCGAGCCGTCGGTCGACCGACGAGCTATGAGATGAGATTGTATGGATGTGTTCATTAAAGCAAAAATGAATATCGATACAGAGCGCCTTATTACTGAAGTGCATCTTCGTCCGGAATTATGGGATTTATCATCTGTATTATAAATATATGATGCTAAAATAAGTGCTTGGCAAGAAGTTTGTAAAGAATGAATTCATTCCATAAAGGATTAATTTGTCTTGTGACACGCATCGCAGTTCACCGTCAGCGTAACACTGAATGCATTTCCGCAACCGACGGTCATGGCGTACCGTCGGTCGGGCACTGTTTTCAGTCTTAATGGGACCAGTCGCGCAGTATTGAAACATTTTCTAGGTCACATATTATGTACATAAACTGATTCAAAAACATTAAATGTAAATTTCAACGTCATCACTTAACTATTTCTAAGAAAACACTAAAATTTACATTTCTAAGTTCATCAAGTTCAAAAAGATCATAATTCCTCGTACGCCTTATTTGCACTAGTAAAGGTCGCGTTTTTTTTAAGGCGACGCCATCGTTCCCACTTTTTACATTATTAACTTGACCTTTATGTGAGCAAGCTAAATAAATTCAATCGCACCACTTTGATCTAGTTGATAAATGTACGTAACTCGTCAATGTGCTCGACACTCATGCTGCAAAAATTCTAGCTTTAGGTTATTGAATGTAGAATCTTAAGATTTTAGCTGTAAAATCACACGCAAACATTAGAATGATCTGATCTGATCTAATAGTTTATTGGTTTGTTAGGTATGATTGTGGCAAATCCTTTTTTTTGTTTGTTAAATCAATAGCTTTAATAAAATGAACTGAAATGTTTAAGAAAATAATTTGCAAAGATTATTGCTAGTCTTAACAAAACCTTTCATTGATATATTTTTTATTTGCTCAAAATCTATATTTCATTAAGAATTGTGACAATTATTGATTAAGTAGTATTAAGAATGATTGAGATTGTTTAATTTTTAAGTATGATTTTTTTTACATAAACAATTACTTGTATCAATTTCCCTGTTATTTTCATGCTCTCTTAGTGAGATTCGCTCATCTCAAGACAATCTTTACGCCTACTGTGTACCCGACGCGGTACATCGACATCTAGAAACCTAAACGTTCATTTGGGACTGCTGCTGCTGGTTAGCCGGTTGACAAATTTAGCAGATGGCGTGTTTAATTTACTGGTCAACTTTAATGGAAATTGAAAACAGGAAATTATTCTTTCGGTTTCATAACCCAAATTTTATTTTATTTTATTAGCCACACAATATCCTTACAAGCTAAAATAAAAGATAGGTACATTATAAAAAAATACATAATTAATTCTTATTAATACCCAATAAATCCCAACATTTATGTTTACCATATTATACTGAATGAATAATTTTATACACGTTTTAGTGAACCTGGCCTAATTGTGGACTCTAAATTGTGTAATCCTCTAGCAATAAGTTTTTTAAACAACTGGCTTAATACTGGCGTATAATTAATCTGATTAATTTATCTGATTTTTTTATTGCGTATAGTTTTTATTGTTTTTTAACCGACTTCAAAAAAGGAGCAGGTTCTCATTTTGACTGTGTTTTTTTTATGTTTGTTACCTCTTGACTGGATGACTCGATTTCGATGACTATTGTTTTTAGTACACTTCCGTACGTAAAAAAAATAGTTGCTTTGGAATTATTTTTTTCTATTTGAAGTCGGTTTTTGTTAAAGCGTTTACAATTATTCCCACTGTTTTTTTTACTTGATCAGTGATTTTTATTGTACTACGACTCCTATTAATATTTGTGTTTTGTTATAGATATTTTTTCTTGTAAGGGTCGAAAAAAACACACTCCATTTTTCGTTGCACCAGCACTCTAGCAATGTGCGAACATTAAGTAAGTGTTAAGTAAGGTTAAGATGGCTTTATTTATGTCAATAGTTATTAGATATGCGCTTTTGAAGTCGTTATCAGATTTTTCAGTAATCAGCTGAAGCGAAAATGAGATTATAGAACATAAAAGGAACTTTAACGAATATTAATTTTAGTACCTATTGTGCTGATTGATCGCTGTTTGATGCTGACCTGTGGGAATATTCCATTACATAATGTCCAGAGTAGGTAGTTAACACTAATTAAACTAATTGTTATATACTTTAAACTAGCACAGTAAGTTTTCATCATAGATAATGACTTCATCCAAACCATCAAAGGATTAGCTGTGCGTGACACATACTCCCTGGGCTTAAATTAGTTTAGATGACTTTGTTAAATTGCATATGTGGCCCATGTATTTATCGGTGAAGTTAACGTTCTGTTGATATCTGATAATTTGTTGAAACATATTGTGCATGACATTTCTGAAACTTTTTTATTTTAGCCATACTATCAGAATCTCAATTTTCTATAATGACAAAATTAATTAGATGAATTATTACTAATAAAATAAAACTTTACACCAATGCTTACCTCATTTTTTTCTTTGAATCCCTTTCTCCACAATAAGTCATCTGATGTTAAAAATGTAACCAGGCTAAGTCAAATTGTCATGGCTTAATCAGTAAAACGCCCTGTGTAAATACTTCTTTATTATAACAGAATGAAACCTTGTTCAATTCCTAATCCCGCAGGCAAGTCTGAACGGCTTCGACGTTGAAAAAAAAAAGGTTTCTAATTCTATTTTGAAGCAAACATACAAGATGAGACTTGGATATTTCGATTTCATGTCTAGAGTAGTAGTAGGTATTCTCGTTATGAATACTACCACATACAATGTTTTTCGACGCAAACATCAGCTGTGCATCATTGAAGCGATTCCCAATATGTGGTACACGTGCCCCTGGGCTTAGGCGGGGTCCACTAGAGGGTACGTGAAAATTATATGGATAAAAGCGAATTAACTTGGTATTTAGCATCTCCAAGAGGGGAGGGACCGCGTGCTTGAGCAGTACCATCTGCGGAGGTGGTAGTCCTTGGTCCTTGGAGACTTTAATGCTCACCATCAAGAGTGGTTGGGGTCCAGAACCACTGGCCTCCCGGGTCGGGTTACCTACCATTTCGTCTTGGCCTACGGCTTCTCCCAGCTGGTGACATAGCTCACCCGTGTCCCAGATATTGAGGGGCACCAGCCTTCTCTGTTGGACCTTGTATTGACCATCTATCCAGCCGGATACGATGTAGTGGTCGACGTCCACTTGCATCGTCTGATCACTGCCATACTCGTGTTGCCCAACCGCTCTGTCGTCCTGTTCGTCGGACGAGGACCGGGTATCGACGAGTATGGCGGTATATGTCAGCACATTAGGATGGATTTCGTGAACCATGGGTGCGGTTCTGCATTCCCTCTGCTGATCCTGACGTCTGTGCGGACCGTCTAGAAGACATGGGGCTCCAGGGGATGGAATTGTTTATATTATCTTTGTATAATAATGCCAGCAGGGATGCTGCACACCTCAAGCGATCCGCACATGCGGCCTGGAATGATGCCAGGAGATGTCGAGATCCGAACGTTTCAAAGGAAAGGTGGGAATATAACCCCGAAATCGGAGCTCGTTGCCAGAATTGGCGAGCGACTGAAGAGCTATCCCTCCGGGAGCCGTGCTTTTTGATTATTCGCCATTGTTGCACGCATATTCGACGACAATCTGGCTCATAGTGCGAAAGAGAAAGCTGACCTTCTGGTCAAACTCTTCATCTCGAACTCGACCATGGATGATGGGAGTGCCATTCCACCGAACATCCCCGGTGTTATAGCTCTCTGCCGGAGATCTGCTACATATAGTGTGCAGTCAGGCGGGAACTCCAGGCCCTCAGTGTCCATAAGTCGAGTGGACCAGATTGCATCCATGCAGTGGTTTTGAAGACATCTCGTACAGTAGATACTAACAGCATTCCGTCTTCATTCCGCCTGGCATTGTTGACGACCATGAGCAACGGTAACCACTCACCATCAGGTGGGCTGTATTAGGGTGGCCCAAAAAAACTTTTCTTTAGGTAAGTACTACGAATATATCGTACAAGATGAAAAAAAAACTGGTAAAGTTTGAGTTCTTAGTATTAATATTTAGAAGTGCCGCATCGTGATTTTTGATTTCCCACTTAAATAACACGGGTTTTTTTTTCTTTGGAAAATAATTGTATGTCAACGAATTATCATGTAGTAAAAAGAAATACATATTTTTGTAGGGGATTAAACGGCCTACAAAAAAGGTATGAGATATTTTTTTGCTAACTTAACTCGGTCAAAAGTTATTCGCAGTTAAAGCTTAACCTAAAATAATATATGGTGACTTTCACAATTTTTTATACTATTTTACAAAAAAATGACTTAAAGAACATAAAACAGCTTTTTTTTTCCTGTTTACTTTCCTCAATTATTGAGAATGAAATCTTTTAAAACTGATTTTAATGTAGTCGGAAGTACCTACTGTAAAAATTTGTAAAGCTTGTATTTGTAAAACTTCATTTCAAATAACTAATTAATAAATAATAGATTAGATATAGATTAAAGATTATTTTATTCCATCTGAATCAACTGGTGTTAAGAATTTACTGGTGGTAAGACCTCTTGTGAGTCCGCAAACTTATATCTCAAGATGGGTGGCGCATTTACATTGTAGATGTCTATGGGCTCCAGTAACCACTTAACAACAGGTGGGCTGTGACCTCGTTCACCCATCTAAGGAATAAAAAAAAAAACATCATCGATACTTTTCATATACTACAATTATAATTCACTTTCTTTAATTTTGTTTAATTCACTATTCATACAAAAAATTAAAAATATATTTGAATAACGTCTTTAAGTGAAATGAAATGAAATGAAATACAAATTTTAAAAACACTATGTAAAAATAGATTGCTATATAAATTATTATTATTATTATTTTAATAGATGAAAAGTTTAGGGAGGAACGCGAGAAGCAAATTTGTATGATGTGTTATAACGGAACGTAATTTCCGAACGTGCGATACCGCCCCCGCCGCCGCCTTACCGCCCGCTGAGACAGAGCTCTCTGAGCGCGAAAACACACGCCCTCAGCGCGCGCGACGACGACCAGTAAGATATTGCGAGTCTTAGTGTAACTGTACGATTCTCAACTCATTTTGTATTTTGTTAGTTATTGTGTCGCTTTTTTTATATTAAACCTCATACCAAATCAGTGTAAACATTATTTATATATCATCTTCGCCAACAGCCCGGAACAACGAACTCACGAAAACTCACAAAAGCCCGCCAGTCGGACTTGTAGTGTTAAAGTGTTTTATTTTTTTAATTTAATATTTCTTCAAGCTTAAGTTGGTAATAGCGGTGGTTTATTAACTGTTTTATATATTTTATATATTTTTCTAATGAAATACGTACTCAACAAATGTTCACGATTGACTTCCACGGTGAAGGAATAACATCGTGTAATAAAAATCAAACCCGCAAAATTATAATTTGCGTAATCACTGGTGGTAGGACCTCTTGTGAGTCCGCACGGGTAGGTACCACCACCCCGCCTATTTCCGCCGTGAAGCAGTAATGCGTTTCGGTTCGAAGGGTGCGGTAGCCGTTGTAACTATACCTGAGATCTTAGAACTTATATCTCGAGGTGGGTGGCGCATTTACGTTGTAGATGTCTATGGGCTCCAGTAACCACTTAACACTAGGTGGGCTGTGAGCTCGTCCATCCATCTAAGCAATAAAAAAAAAAAATAAAAAAAAAAACTGTTTTATATCTGTGAAAGTGCACAATAAATGTCAGAAAATGAAACAAAGCCGCTGGACGTAACCTCCACAACAAACCTCCACTCCGTTACAAAAAGTCCACTGAAAAAATCTCAATATATGATCACCATTTTACTGAGATTATATTTATTTTCATCCCATATCATCTATTTCATTTCATTTAATTTCATCCCAGTTGATTAATGACTCAAATTAATCATCTTCATTTAATTTCATATCATTTCACTCAATTTCATCATTTTTTATAAAAATAAGAATATAAATTAAATAAGACATGACTTAAAGATCTTAGTTACCAGGTCATAAAATGCCCTTAAAAAAACCTAGTACCTCCTAGTACCTCAGAATTGTATTGAAAATAATATTTTATTTCTTTATTATTATTTGTGAAGTGCGAACATTTTAATTGGCAATCCCTAAACTTACAAAGGATTTCCTTATTATTCAACAAAATGAAGTCTCAGATAAATAACGTAAAAACCTGTATCGATATGTCTCTAAAAGTTATACGTATGTACGATTGGTTGCTGGATTTATATGTATTGGTAAGCGCTCTTCTCATACAGCATGAAACTCTACGGCACTTTTTTAAGACAAAAAATATAGTCCAAATCTTCTAAGTTTTAAATATCTTAAAAAATTCGGTCCTAAGGCTTGCATTAAAATTTTCTCATTTAAGTAAACGTGTACTTAAAGGGTAATCACGAAATACTTTCATGATTACTTGCACTAGAGCATATTGGGAAACACTTACGCACCTACTGTATCATCACCGCGCCCAATTCTAATGCAAAGAAGCAATAACATCAGTTTTGAAAGAGCCCTTTTACAATAAAAAAGCAACATGAACCTCCTGTCTAGCGTAGTTGTCAGCATTCGTAATGTAATGTTTATGAGATTTAACGTCCAACGTTATGGGCATCTCCCATGTCTATTTTCTTAGATTGGTGTTATATTATTTGTATTATTTTCTTTTATATCTTTCTTTCTTATCTTTGTAATCTTTTAATCAATAACTCATAGATTTATGTTATTTCTGAATTACTCTAGAAATGTTGTGAGGTCAGATCACATGCAATACTGCACTGTGCCCTTGACATTGTCAATGAGCCCATTCGAAGAGCAACAATAACAACTACTAATGATGTGTCCAATAAGGTCATCAGTCTTTGATATAAAATATACCAATTTAATATACCAATAACTTTAAAATTGTGATGATTAAAATAAAAATCTATCAGAATAATAATTAAATTACATAATACAATGTTAAATAAACAAAGAAACTTTATGTTTTTAATTTAAATTTAATATTTTCCAATTTCAGGATTTCTTTGTAGACAATCACTGGTATAGGCTTCCGAAATCTTGGCAAGAGAATCTTGATGAGATTGCCTTGGAGCAATTGGGAAATATATTATCAGAAAAACCAACCAATCATATCTTTCCATTGTCATTGCTAGCATTAATTGCCACTGTAAAGGCATTGGGCCTACCACGAAAAAACAGCAAAACTATAAAAAAAGATGTTACACAAATCGCAGACCAATGCAGTACTTATAGCAAAATAAAAAATCTATTCTTGAAACATGTTAAATTGAAGAAGCGGCATGAAGTCAGTGTAATGGCTGAAATCGTTACTGATGTTGCATTGAAATCAAGATGTAATGCAGTTATAGACTTTGGTTCAGGTCTCGGTCATTTAGTGAGGATGTTGGCATATAAGAACAAGTTGTATACTGCAGGCATTGAGTGTCAAAAGCAACTGACGGAGGAGGCTAGGTCTGTACTGTTGGTATGTATATAAATTAACCAATAAATATTACAAAAGATTTTTCAGTTAATTTATTAATGAAGTAATGGAAACAATATTCTGTGATAATTAAAACAGTAAATGGCCAAAAATGTAACAACCTAATTGGCTCTTCCAATTTTTCCCTGTTAATTCAGGCAGCTTGTTGAATGAAAACCCTATCAAACTACTAATAAACCACTATTAAACTGAAGCACTAATTGCTAATTTAAAACATTATATAATACTCAGAAATCCATTGTATTTCAGAAAACTAGATCTTGAATTTGAATACACTGCAAGAAAATACACCAAAGAAGAGTTTACACCTAATCTACATCGGCCCATACATTATAACATCTCATTATCCAATCATGAGCAACTTCAACATCTGCCTTTACCGACTCATATGACAAACTATGGATTGATTGGGCTCCATCCATGTGGAGATTTAGGCCCTTTACTCTTGAAACACTTCATATGTTCCAATCAGGTGAAATTCATATGTGTTGTAGGCTGTTGTTATACAAAGTTAACAGCTGAAGGATATCCAATAAGCAACTATCTTAAAAAATTAAAAGGTGATCTGTCTTTTGTGAGCAGAGAGATTGCTTGTCACGCTATCGAAATGTACTCTGAGAGATTGAGGCAAGGACTTTATGAAGATTTAAAGGTAAGCAATATATGTAAAACTATATATACATATACTATATATAATAAGAATAAAAATTTGCTGCATGTACAATTCCAGAATAATAGGCATGTTTGATACTTTTTTCTAATTTATTATCAAAATGTTATGCCATCCAAAATGTAAAACATGACAACTTCACAAACATATATCAAGACAGTACTCAATAGAGTATCAAGACATTACTCTATTGACTAATGTCTTGATTGTTGTTGATTTGTTTTTATTCAGCTACATGGTAAGGAATACCTTACATAACAATACACAAGTAAGATACACATTTTAAGCTGCTGTTTGCATTTCATTTGATCACCACAATTTAAGAGCAAAAGTGAGAGAATGTTTCACTCTTTCATTCACTTTACCGCTATTAATCTTTCAAATATTGCATAATTTTATAATGTATAATTTCGATGCCTCCAATGAACACTACCCTAACTCAAAATTTTTAAAATTTTCGTTTTTCACGCAAATCGCTTCACTATGTTAAAAGTATTACAATTAATCATTATTGATGGGGTTCGGAGCAAGAGTAAATCAGCTAGTTACACAAAAAAACCATAAATATATCTGCAATAATAAAGATTTTATTAACTTTTTTCGTTTAAACGCTCCTCCTGTAAATCTACGAATTTGGAGTTAGCGTAGTGTTCATTGGAGGCATCGATTTGTTTTTAGCGTTTACTGTCTCGCTAATCTTTGGGAGTCTTAATATCAACATACTATATTAAAAATATGTAATGAAATGAATGGTCATATAGGAGTATAGTGATAATATACGTAATGTCTCAATAACAGGTTCACGCATACAGAGCAGCTCTGGAGAAGATATTAGTTGAACATAATCCCAAATTGAAACACGCTCCAGTTAGGAGTTTGAAACACACCCAAGATTTGAGTTTTGAAAAGTAAGAATATGTGTTATGTGTGCTATTGAAATAAATTAGCCATTAATCAGTCCAGGTCAGGTTAGTCTTATAACACACACATATGTCACACTGTTTATAGACATAGCACCCATAGACCCAACGTTGAATGCTTTCGCTCACTGTTATTCTCTTTGCAAAAATGGCTGTCCTACATTTAAAACTGGCATTGATTGTTATACAGCAAGAACAGGTCTAGGTTAATTATTATAGGAACTATTAAAGTTTTGTACATGATGATAACAATTGATCTGAATTATTGAACCCCTCATACTCTGTACGAATGCTCCGTAGTCATGACTGCATTGGATCAGTGATTTAGTTCACAGCTGAACCTAAACATATAAAAGAACTTAATTACCATTATTTTTAACTTTAACCTCTGAAATATTAGTTTTAGCTGTTTTTTCAAGTAACTAATTTATATATAGATACTGTTCGATGGCGGTTGAGAAGCTGTGCTTGCGTTGGCCGCTGCCGGACGTGTCGGAGAGAGACATGTCGGCGCGGGACGAGTCGGTGCGGAGCGTGTCGGCCAGAGACTTGTCGGCGCGGGACGTGTTGGCGTGCGGCGTGTCGGCGCGCGAGGTGTCGGCGGGCGCGGAGGAGGTGCGCGAGTGGCGGCGCGTGGTGGTGGTGTACACGCTGCGGCTGGCGCTGGCGCCGCTGGTCGAGACCGTGCTTTTGTTGGACAGACTGCTCTTTGTGTTGGAACACGGTAATTAATGTAATTGTAATACTTTCGATGCAGACTTTGAACGTGGGTGATGTCATGATACCTCTTGTCCTAACAAGGTTCTAACGGGATCGCATAATTTTGCTCGGAATTTCGTAGATCTTTACATAGTACTGGTGGTAAGACCTCTTGAGAGTCCGCGCGGGTAGGTACCACCACCCTGCCTATTTCGCATAAACTCAGTAATGCGTTTCGGTTTGAAGGGTGGGGCAGTCGTTGTAATTATACTTGAGACCTTAGAACTTATATCTCAAGGTGGGTGGCGCATTTACATTGTAGATGTCCATGGGCTCCAGTAACCACTTAACACCAGATGGTTTTGTATTTGGTTTGGTGATGGCCAAAAACAGTTTATTCATGAAATAGAATAATTTTTGTTTAACATCGTGATTTAGTATGAATTTACAAATTGAGAAATTTTTTATTAACCCTGTGCTGAGTTGGCTCACAACTAGACATGTGCTGTTGTTAAGTGGTTGTCGGAATCCATGAGCATCACGTCGCCATCGCCGTCCGAGGCACGAGGTCAGCCGAATGGGAAACGCGGCAAGATTTTGTATCTCTGATGATAATGATCGGTTAGAACCGGACGGATGATCTGTCACAATTCTGACCCTTTGCGAAATGTTCTAAAAAAATACCATATGTAAAATTCAATATGCCTTTATTATCATACAAATACACATGTAAATAACATATTGATATATAGTCTTAAGTTGTATCCATATAGACATTGACAACATGAACACTAACAACACGAAAGCATATTCAAATAATTTAATTCCGGACAATTTAGGAGTTTTGAATTATCTTTCATCTACCTATTCTTCCTTTGAGCAGATGTAGTTAATTTAAGTACATATCGACGATTGATCGTCAGGTTTGCGCCCCGTGAGCACACCTACTAGTTAAGGTTACGCTGATATATAGCCTCTCAAGGCTCTCAGCTTAGATAGGAAACAAAAAAAGACTTGTGAAAGGCGATTTGGTTTAAGCGACATTTGTCTTTGTAATTAAAGATGACTTTTATTTGGTATTAACATCAACATTTAGATGTTTTTTATTGAATCTCAATTAAGTTTTTTAGTTCATTCAAATAGCTGAACAAGTTTTATTTTTGTCATGATATATTTTCTAAATTTTAAACTTTAAATAGCCTTCTGGTAAAGTTGCAAAAATGTCGGTTATAATATGTACAGTATGCGTTCGTATCTGTCACCGACTGACAAGCACATTGCGTGATTAAGAAATAGTTGTTTAGATTAACTAAATAAATAATTAAATCGGTATTATAATGTGTACTGCGCGTGAGGGATACATTCCCGAACACAAAACACGCAATAGAAGTCTTGTTCCTGATCGCAGCCAATAGATTAAAGTTTCTTTATTAATAATTATAATGGGGCAGAAAGTGAAGTCTGAAAGTGGCACCTGTGACAGAGAAGCTGAGGAGTGCGCGTTTGGGATGATGTACATGTGATGAGACGGAATGAAAATGAGGTTGGTAAGAGAGTGTTAACTATGACTGTGGAAGGATATAGAGGAAGAGGTAGACCTAAGAAGAAATGGATGGATTGTGTGAAAGACGATATGGGTAAGAGGGGAGTGAGCGAAGAAATGGTATATGATAGAAGAGTATGGAAGGAGAAAACATGTTGCGCCGACCCCAGGTGACTGGGAGGACAGGATAATGATGATGATGGGGCAGAACCAGGATTTCCACATACGCATTGTCGATGGTCTCGCTGCTTATCAAATATACACCTACCCCAACGAGTGTTTATGAACTAAATTCGTATTTGCGATGAACCAGTTTTAAAGTTCATCTGTCGTGAAGTGACATTGCTCATAGTCACAAATCGAGATGAATGTCTCGCAGCCCAACCGAAAAAAAAAATCACTAGTTTAAATTATTATATAAACACTCCACTGTCACAACTTTAAATCGCTTTTTTTTCAACAATTGAATATATCTTTAATTCAATAAAAAATTATACATAAGTGACTAGAAATGTTAATAATTTAATTAAATCTATGTACTGGAATGTCTTTTTTTTAAATTCTGATTTAAATTGACTTTCGAAAAGTATTTTTCAAAAGATTATGTAGGTGCCTGTACACTTAAATTAAATCGAGAGGCCGTATGAGAAATTTTATATTTCCCCTTATTTCTCCTTTGAATGTCTGATATCCTACCTTTAACTTTTAATGAATGACTAGAGAAACTTATAAAATGTACTTAGTATTAAAAATATACATAATTTAACTTAATTAAGAGACCTATATTTAGAAGTGTTTTTTATTTATTTCAGGTTTATCCTGTGAGATCCGTCCGATTTTCGACCCGAAGTTGTCTCCAAGGAATCACGTGATAATTGCAAGAAAACCTAATTAGAATGGAGTCAACAGTTCGGGTCGCCGAATATTAGTTAGGCCGAATATAAATTAAAATAGATTTTTATTTAAAAAAAAACATATTTTTTAACATGTGATGTCTTTCAATATCTATCTATCTATTAATGTTATTAAATATTTCATTATTTTCTAGATATTATTGTACTTTTTATGAAATAAAGTTAATAATAATGGTAATTTTTTATTTTCTTGTTACAAATTAATGTATCTCATTCTAACGGTACCAGGGTGGGATATACATATTATTTTACATATTACATATGAAATTGGCTTTTTGTACGGGAGGAATATAAAGTATATTTCTTTTGTAAAATATATTTAATTAATCAAAATATGCACTGTTGTTATCTATGCACTTTTGCGATCTCATAGGTAGTTCATTGATCTCTTTACTAAAAAACCCATGGGGGCGAGAATAAACTCTTTGAAGGCGGTTTGGACTGCCGCATCGGAGATGAATTTTTTTCTTTTAAAGAACTTGTCCAAATTCCCAAAAAAATTGTAATCTGTTGGAGCAAGGTCCGGAGAGTACTGAGTAATCGCACAGTTTCCAATTGTAGCTCATCTAACTTAGTAGTTGTTTGTTGTGCAGTGTGTGGTCTTGTGTCAATTTTGTTTAAGTACACTGGGTGCATTGGAGATTGCTGATACCGTAACATTAAAAGCCAGATTCGAACTGTTTGGTGACCTATTTTGCATCGCATGCGATAAAACACCATTCTAGAACAGTTGACGCTCATAAACTTCAGTCGGTACGGTCTCTACGGGGGCCGCCCCTTCCTAGGGTTCACGAAATAGGAACTTCATACGCTTAAGAGGTTATAACGGTAGACGACTTGGCTGTGCCCCTGGCATTGCTGATGCCTATGAATGACGTAAGCTATTTACTATAGGAGTGGGCTGTATGATCACAATAGCAATAAGAAAATCGAAAAAGTGAATATTGTTTTTTTTTTAATTTAGGGATATATTTTCAGAATTGGAAAAAAGGTCTTGTTTACTACAATAAAATACATTTCTTAATTAAAATATCTTTTTTCGCATCAATATTCATATCCACTACACTAAAACCTATTTTATATCTGATACTTAATTAGACTTACTTTAATAATTCTAATATTTAAACATTTTCTAAACTTAGTCTTTCTTTCGATATTCTATCGTTTCTGTGTGCATCTGTAAGCTGAACCAGGATTCATAGATTTCCGTATCAGGGTCGCCAAATCTTTATGTATTCGTCGCTTTATTTTAATTATTAAATTCTAAAAAGATAAGTTAGTTATACCCCTAATTTTAAGGTTTTTTTAAGGCTTGTATATAAGAAGTAAGAATAGAAAAAGATACCGTCAACGAATATGACATTAATCTGATTAAATTATTTTCAATCATGGTATTAGGCGAATTTTATACAGACGTTTAAAATTTAGTCTAGTGCTCATTGAATAGACATTAGTACTGGACATATTACTGATATATTACCGATATCTAATACATGAGTACTTGTGAACCAGTTTCGCGTTGCAAAGTTTAGAAAAGACGACACAATTGCTCCCAATGCCGCAGATTCTATGAAGCCCTGCTCTTGCTAGGGCTAGTGTTAATAAATTCTCTCAGGTTGAACCTGTGAGCTCACCTCCCTCTCTGTGCCTAGTTGGAATAGCACTCAGAGTACCAACGAAGAGGTAGGGGAAAATCGAGAAGAGACAACTGTAGACGCTGTTACCGAATTTGAAAAATCTTAACATGAATGAATCTATATCTATATAATATATAAATCTACAGTGGTTTTTACGGATGTTCCGTTATAACTACAGAACCATGCATCCGATTGACTTGAAACTTGGTATCCATGTAGAAAATACATGAACTTAATGGATAGGCTAATATTTAAATGAGTGTTGGACTCCCTACGCCAGTTGCGGGGGCGTTAATGATGAGAATCTTTGTGGGGGTGAGAAATAATAATGTTAATTTTAAATGCCTAGCGAAGCGAACGGGTACAGCTAGTACAATATATGATGGTGATTGTTATTACAGCATTTAGTGACCAGTGTGCTTAATGCGAGTTTTAACCCACAGACACAGCCCACTGAGTTTCTCGCCGAATCTTCTCAGTGAGTCGCGTTTCCGATCCGGTGGTAGATTCTGCGAAGCACTGCCCTTACTAGGGCCAGTGTTAGCGCCACTCTGGTTTGAGTCCCGTGAGCTCACCTACATGTTAGAGCGAAGCTGATATAGCCTCTCAAGGCTATCAGCATAGGTAGGGAAAAAAACGGGCGAGTTTTTTAACGTCCTCGATCGCGTAAAAGTTAACTCAAGTTTGTATGGAGTTGGAACAGCGCCCCTAGCGGTAAACGTAGCACGCTGCTATGAAGGCGATGTCGGCTGGAAGTCGGCCCGCGCCCCTCGAGAGCACATCGCACGACAACCCATTTATATTTTGATAATGATTTATCGCGTGCCATACAAAGTACATCAGTTTTAATTATTGTAAATTTTTGAGCTATTTTCAAGAATCATTTTAACGTACCCACGTTTTGATCAACGTTTCCAATACACCCTGTATACTTTTTTTTTTAAATAGACAAATGAGCATACGGCAAATGGTTATCGTTGCTCATAAACGTTAGCAACACCAGAGGCACAGCCAGCTTACATCTAAACACCGGTTTTATATTATTTTGTGATGCAAAGATTCAGTAAGTGAAAAGATTCAATGACTATCTTCAGTTTTCACAGCTGTAATGTGTGCTTCACAGCTGTATTACTGGTGGTAGGACCTCTTGTGAGTCCGCACGGGTAGGTACCACCGCCCCGCCTACTTCTGCCGTGAAGCAGTAACGCGTTTCGGTTTGAAGGGCGTGGCAGCCGTTGTAACTATACTAAGACTTTAGCACTTATATCTCAAGGTGGGTGGCGGCACTTACATTGTATATAGGCTCCAGTAACCACTTAACACCAGGTGGGCTGTGACCTCGTCCACCCATCTAAGCAACAAAAAAAAAAACGCTCCAAGTTCTAAGTATCTAACACCAGCTTGGTCGACTGAGAACTCTTGCATTAGTGTTTCAACGGCAGAGTCAGGCGGTTGCGTGGTGCGGCGGCAGCATCGGAGCCGGTTCGTCATCAGAATCGTCCGATTGCACCCTCGTGAAGCGACGTCGTTCGAGCAGACGCCGCAACTTGAACTCTCCCGACCCGTACTCCCAGCGACGACGGGTCGTCCCCTTGGGACCTGTCAAATTATTACATTCGATGATCCTTTTGTTTCCATTAGCGTCGATGGTCAAATAAACTAACGCTCCGAGGTTTCATCAGCTGTAGGAGCTCGTAGACAAAGCTAACGACACCGGCTCACTGTCACGTTTCGGGGTCGATTCGAAGGGTAAGGTAGACCTTAATTGTTTCTTAGTTATTTTTAATGTGATCCAAATTTCCACCACGCGTCTCAGTGGCCGGTGCCGCTAACTTTGTCGTGTCTAGCTTCCACAGCCAACACTAACTGGAGATTTTAAAGCTTATCAAATAAATATATAGAGCATTATCTACACGATAAAAAAAAGGTACTTACACTGAACTAAAAAAGGTGCGAAAACAGGCTTAGGTGCAAAAATAAAAATGAAAACACAAAAAGCTGCTTCAAATAAAATATATTTCGAGTTAACGTTAGGTAATATATACAGCACGATCACGATCGAACAAAATGAATCTGAAAGTTAGAGCCATAACGTCGGATCTAGTTTTAGTTAAAATCGTGTTTATACGTATTTATATATAGATTTTTTTCTTCTTTGAGTCTCAATTATAAACTTAGATAAAATATTTCAACCATACTCACCCTAAAATGGTCGCTTAGACTATTTTAATGCATTTATTAAAAACACTGGAAATGTTTGAATCAGAACTGTATGTCCGACTTTACGTCTCTAACTTTGAAAACCATTTAACATTCACTATACTATCGGGAGACATCATTCATGTCAATTATTAATGCAACTAAAAAAAAAACTTTTACAGCCACTGTCCCATCTCCTATTATAGTCGACACATTTTAAACTGAGTCGTCGGGCAATAAATGTCACTGACAGTAGGGATGTGCACGCAATGCGACCCGTTATCGATACTTAGCTACTTGCGCACGAGGGGTCGATGCGTCATCGTGACCATTCACTATGATCACGTCGAAAAAAACATTTTATCTTAAAAATTAAAAACTTTCATTTTCAGATAGCGTAAAATTATTCTTATTAATACTTAACATAATTTAGCGTATGGATAGTACCGATCTCTTTATCGATATGCATCTCTACAATTCTTACGCACGTCACTACAGCTCTCCGTAAGACCTGTAAGTGCGAGCGAGACAGACAGATAAATATGATTTATGACCCAAGGCCTCAGTTCATAATGCGTCGACTATAGTCTAGATATTACTGCGCTCTCTCATCGGTTCGTAAATTCATTAATACGTCTGCAAGCCTTATGATTAGAGACGACCACACTACGAACTCAAATTGAAATATGAAACTAATTATTATTTATGCTAATATTAAAATTGTATTAATTCAATCTGATCGACTACTAAATTGATAGTGTAAAAATTATCTTTGAGTAGTCAGTATATATTATATCCTTAAATTTTTTATCACCAACGGCTCTGAAACTTATACAACTTTAGCATTTACTTAAATCTCAATATAAATCACAACACAAGTTAAACAATAATAATAATCTCAGATCGATAGTTAATTTGAGATCAAAAACCAAAACTTCGATATATTGTAAATATTTGTAATAGAACTTAGCTAAAACAATAATAAATAAATTTTAGAAAAAATAAAAATTTACATAATTCAATTCGACACATTTTCAGGTGTATAAGAGACGTATAAAAAATTGTTTTATCAAATGCATTTTGGACCACATTTTATATCACATTTCTTTTATAATATAATCATTCATTCACAATAATTTTATTCTAGGAATGTTTATCAGCAACCGAAATCGTAGCAAACAAGCAAGAAGTTAAATGCAAATAAAAAAGAATAAGATAAGTAATTTGGATAACTTTGATAATTTAAATATGGGTAGTTCGAGTTTTAACAAAGTTAATGAAGACAGTGTTGGTCCCAATTTTGATATTAAATATATCATCATAATATAATATAAACAAGATTTTTAGTCTGTCTTTACATCAAATAATGGAAAATAATGTTTGTTGTGCTTGATGTAATAATCGACGGAAATTCACATCACTAAAATTTTTTTTAAGTGTTTTTCAGTTTAAATATTTTTTAATTAAATATGTATAAAAATTACCATAATTTCATAAATTAAATGCAAAATGTTTAAAATCAAAATGGAATAACCAGAAAAAATACCCTGATATATTCAACAAAACAAAGTTACCCAAATTAACTATACACTGCATTGTCTATAAATGATCAAATAAAAATAGGGTAAATTGATCTGTATGAAGGGAAGGTCAGCACTGTCTCGCGTGTAACTCGTTAGTGAACAGGCAAACATTCAGAAAATCTTAAAGACCTACAAGGATAATGTTTCAATATTTTAACTTCGTGTGATGTCAGCATCAGACTCAGGGTAATGTACTGCATGATTCTTTACATTCAAATGAAAATATTATATTTATTAAGAATAGAATTTCAATAATTAGTAGGCCGCCTATATCAATCAATAATTGGGTCGCCTTTGGATTTAATGCGCCGTATTATTATGATCTTTATATTTAGAAAAATAGTCATATATAGTTAGTTTATATTTAGGAGGTAATCTCTGGGATTGACTCTTTAAAGAGTGTTCTACTAAGCTAGACTAACGTTGGCACAGATGTAGTATATCTAATTATTTCGATGATCATTTTCCAGTTTGAAATCTCGTCATTTGTACAAGTGTATGTATAGCGCGGGTCAGTGGCGGGGCTCACCGCGCGCGCGACGCAGCGCCCCCCGCAGCAGCAGCGCGCCCGCACACAGCGCCGCGCCCGCGCCCGCCGCCGCGCCCGCCCAGCGCCCGCCGCGTGACGTCACCGCGCCCGCTGCACACACCACCGTACTTATCAACGCGGATGCCGTCATTGACCCCGAGACATGATGCCGTATCCCAAATTCACGATGCCATGACAACATCTATCTATATATAAAAAATTAATTGCTGTTCGTGAGTCTCGCTAAAACTCGAGAACGGCTGGACCGATTTGGCTAATTTTGGTCTTGAATTATTTGTGGAAGTCCAGAGAAGGTTTAAAAGGTAGAATATGAAAATTCTCGGGACTAAATAAAAATAACAATTTTGTTTTTCCTTTGATGTGTCCCCCGTCGGACGGATTTTTTTATGTTTGTTTTAAGTTTATTTTATACAAAAGTTTAGGTCTTAGTAGTACTCAATAGTATTTATCGATTGAGGCACTACGAAGTCTGCCGGGTCAGCTAGTTGCTTAAATAAAAACGTCACAAAGCATACAAACCTACTCACCGAGAGTGGCGGGCGTGGCGGGGGGCGCGGCGGGCGGCGCGGGGGGTGCGGGGGGTGCGGGCGGCGCCTCGTCGCGCAGGCGCTCGTCGACGAACTTGTAGACGGCGTGCGGGGCGAGCTGCGCGACGTAGACCGCGGAGCCGTCGGTCGCGGCCGCCACGTCGTGCGGGCTGGCGAGGCCGGCGGGCGCGTCGAACGTGCCCACGAGCCGCCCGGACGCCAGCTCCAGCACGTAGCCGCGCACCGGGACCACGCCGTTCGGCCCGTTCACCACGTACAGACGACCTCCTGTTCAACATAATAATATTAAACATTCATTAACAACGACAATGTCATCTATACTAATATTATAAAGAGGAAAGATTTGTTTGTTTGTTTGTATTGAATAGGCCCCGAAACTACTGAATCGATTTGTAAAATTTTTTCACTGTTTGGAAGCTACACTATTCCCGAGTGACATAGGCTATAATATTTTTTGAAAAAATTAGGGATCCTTACTAAAACTCCAATAATGTAACCCAAGGTGTAAAAAATTACCTAAAATATTATGTATAGTAATCGGCAAACTTCTTGAGCAAATGACCTTGACTGCGCAGAACCGAATTTTAGATCACTTTGGTGGTGAGGGTGAGGCGCGACGGCAGGGGAAATCGTATCGAGCGCGTTATTGGTAGATCAGTCGAACCTTGCGTCCCGCACCGCGCCCTCATTCCGCTTGCTCCCAAAAGTACGCTTGCGTACAGTGGAAAGTCTATCGTTATTAATCGTTAAGTTATTTGTTATAATTGCTTGTGGACTTTGTTGCCATTGCTATTTGTTGAGTGTTTGTTGATTTTTTATAAAACATACACTATACCGTGACAAACTGGTGTAGTACTTAAAAGAAAGGGTAGAAAATTTGTGTACGACGTATATTGCTTCATTATAAAACAGGGGAAGAATGATATGGAAAAATTAAAACAGACTTCGGAAGCAACAAAAACATCAGTGAGTACTGTTAGGTGCATTATTAACGAAGCTAAAGGCTCTGGCTTGCTCGCCGTGTTTCGGACTCCGGGTAAGAAAAGATCAGGGAAGAAAAAAAATTCCCGGAATGGATAGTTTCGTTCAATCTGTAATAAAAAGATGTAATCATAATAACTACATAACAAGCAGCGAAACTCCGTACCGTAGAAAGGCTTCGAACAATTTAAAGAAGATATAAATTTTAATGGCTCGGAATGAAGCTTACGACGAATTATGAAAGAGCTAGGCTTCAGATGGAAAAAAAGAACAGAAAATAATCGGAAGCTGGTAAATGAAAAAAGTAACATTCGATTACTACGAATCGAATATCTTCAAAAAATAATTAATTATAGACAAAAAAGAAGACCGAATCGACCGAGTTGTAAACTACGCCGATGAGCCCTATGTCGACTCATCACGATGATAGCGACTCGGGTGATGAAAACAGTGATGATGATGATGGTCAAGATTATGATAACGAAAAAAAAATTACAAATACCAGCTTCGCTTTAACTGAACCAAGACCTGGCAACAGCTCTAGTTTTGACTTAATAGAAGGAATATCTATTTTACCCCAAGATTAAATTATTACAATTATTAACCTATATGTTTTGTTGATGTTCTAATAAATATATAAATAAATACATATGTTGATTTTAATAATTTAATAGCATTATGACGCAGAGTAAGTAATGTTTTTGCACGTGAGTGTACCATGCGCAAACTTACCCCCACTACGTCAACAAATGCTCAAGAAGTTTGCCGGTTATTATACATCGCGTGCCCTGCGAAAACTATTGATGATAGAATAAAATAATGTACTACGGCTTTGTAGAACACAATATTATTTGCAAAAAGTGTCGCGACGGCATATGTCTAACTATTATAGTTATACCGCAATAAGTGTTCTTTTATTTAAAAATATAAAACAACGTCAAATATTGTTGAAATTTTTGTTAAAGATCCGAGCAGCGCCGGAGCGGGCCGCTTGTATTATACCTAGTCAGGTCATAAATTCTGTCACATGTTTAATGTAAAATAATTGAAACAAGTTTATTCATTATGTAACCATTCATATACCAAAATGAACTTAACAAAACATAGATTCTTATGACACTAAAGTTTATTCAAAATGACCTCCGTGATTTTGAATACAGGCCTTCAATCTGCGCGGCCAGTCGTCTATCGCAGCACGAACGAGGTCCATGTCAATATCGGCGGCTGCCTTAATGAAGGATGTCTTGAGTGACTCCAAATTGGGATGAGGCTTTGAGCACGCCTTTTCCTCCAAGTGTTGCCATATCTTGTAATCTAACGGATTCAAATCTGGACTGGAGGAGGGCCAGTCTTCGTGCCGGATGAAGTCGATTTCACGCGCCGCCAGCCAGTCTTGTGTGCTCTTCGCTCTATGAGCTGGTGCCGAATATTGTTGGAATACCCAGTGCCTGTTAGTGAACATGGTATGAGAAACAGGTTCCACAAGGTTCGTCAGGACTATATTTTGATACACAACTGCATTCGTTTTTACACCTTTCTCACAAAAATTTACCTCTGTTAAGCCCCAATAAGAAACTCCCAACCATACCATGAGCGAGGATGGAAAATGACCTCGTTGGACACGCGGAATACGGTTGCTCACTTCTTCACTACTGTGTGCGTACAACTTATCATTTTGTTTGTTGTAGCTCTCTTCTACGGTAAAAATTATTTCATCCGAAAAAATTATTTCCCGATATTTTTTTCCCGCGTACCGCTTCAACAAAGCGCGGCATCTCTTCAGTCTCAGGTCCATTAGACGAGCATTCAAACGATGTCCTGTTTTTCTTCGATATGCCCGAAGCCCTAAGTCTTCATTTAACACCCTTTTCACCGTGGTTCTGCTTAACCCCATCTGAAGGGCCAACAGTTTCTGCTTACGTTTGGGATTTCTTTGAATTCGCGCCTTCACAGCTTTTATCACTGCTGGAGTCCTAACAGACCGAGGGCGACCACTTCTTGACCTGTCATCTACAGTAAAGTCTTCATTGTATCGTTTGATGGTACGATAAATGAATCTTTTGGTTATATTCAAAATTTTCAGTATGTAAAAAATTTGAATTGGCGCGTAGCCGCAACGATGCAACGCAATAACTGCAACACGGTCTTCTTTAAGCGTCCACTCCATATTTAAAAATGAGTAAAATTCTAAAAGTATACATTTTTATTTTCATGAACAATTCGAAATTCGAATTCAATAAACTTTCTTGTGGCCAGCATTCTAAAAGAAAAGTTTTTACTGTGTGACAATACTTATGACCTGACTAGGTATATTACTAGCCGTACTCGCCCACTTCGCTGGGCATTTAAAATTAGCATTACTATTTATTGTCATTATTATTAGGAGTCCAACACTTCTATAAATATTAGCCTATCCATTAAGTACATGTATTTTCTACATGGATACCATGTTTCAAGTCAATCAGATGCATGGTTCAGTAGTTTTATCGGAACATCCGTAAAAACCACTGTAGATTTATATATTAGTATAGATAAATATTAACTATTTTTAAGGGATTTTATGACATGGTAACTAAGACCTTTAGGTCAAGTTTTATTTTAATTTTAATGAAAACTGCACTATATGAAAAATGATAATATGAAGTGAAATGAAGTTGATTAATATGAAACATGGCATGAAATTAAATTAAATGAGATGAGATGATATGAGATGAAATATAATCTCAGTAAAATGGTGGTAATTTACTGAGACTTTTTAGTGGACTATTTGGACTTCACTCCTCGCGTTCCCGCCAAAAAGTAAGTTCAAATATTCATTCCAAGTTTCTAGAATGATCTACCCACAAAATCTCTGCCAACATTTTTCTTAGTTTACCGGCAGACTTAGGGATTTGTAAGTCATTCTAGAAATTCAAGTTAATGATCTATCATATTGTCTGTACTCACCGGTATCAAAGGACACATGGTTTATAGTACAGTTGTTTTTTTTTATTGCTTAGATGGTTGGACGAGCTCACAGCCCACCTGGTGTTATTGTGTTAAGTGGTTACTGGAGCCCATAAACATCAACGTAAATGCACCACCCATCTTGAGATATAAGTTCTAAGGACTCAGTATAGTTACAACGGCTACCCCACCCTTTAAACCGAAACGCATTACTGCTTCACGGCAGAAATATAAATATCATGTCTCTAGATGACCGCAAACGTTCAGTAACACTCCATGTGGCCTCCGGTAACAAAGTAGTAAACAGTAGTAGTAGTGTAGCGGCATATTGTTAAATATAAGTGATCAGAAAAAATATTTTATCCAAAGCAAAAGTATTGTTTGTAATGACAAATATTAAAAAAATAAAAGTCAGATCTTAATGCTCCAGTGGCTCAGTGATAGGCGAGGTACTGTCACACATGCCTGTCGGTGATGGGCGTATCTGACTATTTAGATTCTCTCACAAGTATGTATGTACACGTATGTGAGGTAATTCGCATCCGGGGCTGCAATTAAATCAGCTGCAATTGTAAGCTAAATTAAAATGTCACAACAATATATCACCGTGAACCGGAGAATAGGCCACACTGAAGATCCTGGGTCCCATGAGCCAGCTGCTGTAGGAGGTGACGTAGGAGCCGTTGTCGTGCCTGAAGCTGGCGACCCTGCCCCTCTCCCGGTCCGCCACCAGCACCACCCCCGAGTTCTCAGCAAGCGCCAGCGCATGGGGCACGTTCAGAGAGAACGGCGAGTGTGAGTTATCTACAACAAATTATTATTATATGTGGCTTGTGGAGAGTATTAAGCGATAGGCAGCGGCTTGGGGCTCTGCCCCTGGCATTGCTGAAGTCCTTGGGTGACGGTAACCACTCACTATCAGATGCGTCGTGTGCTCGTCTGCCTACAGGGGCAATAAAAAAAAAACAAAATAGTTTTTCTTTTTTTTCTGATCTCAGATAAATCTATTTAACATGTCATCGAACTAATATTTTTAAATCAAAACAAGTAATTCAATATTAATCGAAAATCGCAGGACTATTTAACTAAATAAGATACTATGTTTGAAATAATGTTTGAAAATTCAGGAATGATACAAAATTTTCCATTCGTTATACAATTTTTATAATCGATGTGATAAAATCCAGAAATTATTTAATTAAATACACTCCTCAATTACTTTTTTAACCAATGTTAGCACTCCATATATAACAATACTACTCATATCCAATTTGTTAAAGTGGATGGAGAAGCCCAGTATACACCTAGCTTACGGATATACTTACGAGTACCCCACTGCAGTATGATTTGCCCTTTAGGGTTATATTTCAGGATCCTGTGGTTGCAGTAGCCGTCTGCTATGAAAAAGTCACCGGTCGACAACACGGCCACCGCGCTTGGCTTACAAAAATGATGGTCATCTGTTCCCGGTACAAACCTATTGAGGGTAACGAGTTGGGGTTTAGTTATTGTTCAAGAACATTTTATTTCCAACAAACTTTTTTTTTATTGCCTTTGTAGGCAGACGAGCGTAGGGCCCACCTGATGGTAAGTGGTTACCGTCGCCCATGGACTTCAGCAATGCCAGGAGCAGAGCCGAGCCGCTCCCTACCGAATTTAAATACAATTTTTCAATGCTCCCACAGGGAACATATTATACTAAGCGTAATTGGTATAATAGAAGACCTACATTTTAATATAAGCGCATACCATTTCTGATATAGTGTTTGTATTATAAACTAAAATAATTATTTATATATATTATAGATCAAGGTGATTTTTTATCAACAAATTTACTTCTGTGTATTGTCAGCATACTTAAATCATACCTCACAATACTGTTCATATTTTGTTCATTGATATTAACAATATTTGGACACGCGATATTGCCTGCCTGGACATTAAAATCAACTTTTTTGGTCCCTGTTCATTCTGTTTCTTTTAAGAAGCAAAAGTAATAAATATTGAAAATACCAGATATCACAAGAAAGCAACTACCAAAGATCTTTAACGTTTGTATATGTATATTCCCTACTTATGCTGATAGCCTCGAGAGGCTATTTCAGCTTCTCCTTGACGTGTAAGTGAGCTCATGGGGCTTAAACCGGAGTGTTGCTAACACTGGCCCTAACAAGAGCAGTGCTTTGCAGAATTAACCACAGGATTAGAAACGCGACCCCCTGAGAAGATCCGGCGAGAAACTCAGTGGGCTCTGTCTATGGGTTAATTCATTGTGACCAGTGCTTGTGGTACCTAAAAGCACCGTTAATGAATCGGGAGGATCCGTAATGACGTGTTTACCATTCGGTCCACAGGATCGGGTATGAAATTTGTGTAATAATTAGGATATTAACAAACCATTGCTTACGGTAGGGCCTGCTTGAATGTTTTTGTAATCTAAAATTGATAGCTGTAAATTAGGTGGTGGACAGCAGCTTGGCTGTGCCCCGAGCATTGCTGATGTTCATGAGTGACGGTATCCCCTCACCACCCGGTGGGTCCATGCCATGCCTACAAGGGCAATATATATTTATTGTTATACTTACTTTTCTCCCAGCACCATAGCAGGCACTCGTCGGTTGGTAGCATTAAATTTGAACACTTGATGTAGTGCCACATCAGTGGTCCAAACATTACCTTCAGAGTCCACCGTTATGCCATGGGGCATATAAAAACTGTTAAAGAAACATTCATTAGTGATATTAAAAATAACTATTTAAATAAAAAGGTTATTTGATGGGGAAAGATTAGGTTAATAAGTCTTAGTCTTATTCTCGTCCATGAGTTAATCATTAAAATGTGAAGTCGTCGTGGCCTAAAGGATTAGACAGCCAGTGCATTCGTATCAAGTGATGTGACGGTGTTTGAATCCCACTGGCAGGTACCAATTTTTCTAATGAAATACATACTTAACAAATGTTCACAATTGACTTCCACAGTGAACATCATGAATAACATCATGTAATAAAAATGAAACGCGCAAAGTTATAATTTTTGTGAAGACTGGGGTAGGACGTCTTGTGAGTCTGCACGGATAGGTACTGCCACCCTGCCTATTTCTGCCGTGAAGCAGTAATATGTTAAGGGTGGGGCAGCCATTGTATTATAAAAACTTGAAACCATATCTCAAGGTAGGTGGCAGCATTTACATTGTAGATATCTTTGGGCTCCATTAATCACTCAACACCAGTTGGGCCGTGAGCTCGTACCTAAGCAATAAAAAAAAGATATCCCACCCACATTGAGACATGAGGTCAAACTTTCAGACAGACAAACAAATCAATGTCAGATATATACATATGTAGACGCGAGATAAGCAAACTACGAAATATTTGAAATTTGGTCGTTGCAAATGAAGGACACAGACTGCGGGAAGAAACGATAAGAAGCGGCAGTTCTGCGTTAAAGGAAGGATGCACAATACCTTTATGTAGTCCTTGCTGCAGACTCGTACCACTTCGCGATGAGAAACACCAACGATTTCACTTATTTACGTATTTAACATAACAAAGACACGAAGCGCGCGCGCGGTTGTTCAGCCATATTTTTTCGTCTCGATGTCACCACACGATCTCGCTCGCACGCGTCCGTAGGTAAAGTGCCGGAGAGGGATGGGACAGGATTTGCAAAACCAAATTAAAATGTTGCTATTTTTCGAAACCTAAAACTAACTAAGTTTTAAACCAGCGCAACCATTCCCCCGGGCTTGAAGGGACGCCTTCAAAGTATTATCTAACTAAAACGTGTATTATCTAACTAAAAAACTAAAAAGTGTATTATCTAACAAACGAATAACAATAAATTCAAATAAGTACGCTACGTTTATCTACTATTACGCTATGTTCCTACAAGAATTAAGAATTTATACTATATCTATATACAACTAACCTAAATAATATGAAAAATCTAAATGTGCTACTGGTTGGGTAGTGGGCAGAGTCGCACCACGGGACGCAAATACGATCCGATCGCTGTCTTAACCCGTGCAATGCGTGTAACTCCCGTAGAGTCCGGAAACACTTCTTCCACGACACCCAAAGGCCAGTGTAGAGGAGGCGAATTATCGTTAATCAGAATCACCACCGAGCCGACGACGACTGGATCGACCGGCGTGTTCCATTTGCGGCGTGATTGCAACGTATGAAGGTATTCCCGTCTCCAGCGCTTCCAAAACGATTGAACTAATTTGTCTAGCAAATCGTGTCTAGCAAGAGTAGTTAAATTTTCATCGATTTCTTCCGCAGGCAAGCATTTCAAAGGCGTGAGATTCAAAAAATGCGCAGGAGTTAAGGCAAGCGGTTCTGAAGGATCACTAGAGAGTGTTCCACATAAAGGTCGTGTATTCATTACCGATTCGATCTGACTGAGAACAGTACATAGCTCTTCAAACGAAAGAATTGTATCACCTATAACGCGATATAGATGTGACTTTAAGCTTTTGATATTAGCCTCCCAATTCCCGCCAAAATGGCTAGCTGTCGGTACATTTAGGGACCAATCAATGCGATTTTCAGCTAAGACGTTACCAAACTCTGTATTATGATACTTTGAACTAAGAAATTCATGAAGTTCTGAAAGCTTGCGTTTAGCACCTATATAATTCGTTCCATTGTCCGAATAAATTCTACCCACCGGGCCTCGTCTAGATAGGAACCGCTTGAAGGCTCCCATGAAACTAGCTGTGCTTAAATCACCAGCCAGTTCTATATGTACTGCGCGCGTAGTCATGCAAACAAATAAACACACGTAAGCTTTGGTAGAACGAATACCACGCCCACGTGTTATGGTAACCTTGAAAGGGCCAGCATAATCTGTACCCGTGTGAATGAAGGGTTTAGCGGATTGAACGACACGACAAGAACGATGATCCGCCATTTCAGGGAATGTTGGCTTAGGACGAAGTCGAAAGCAAGGCATGCATTTGTGTATCCTATTCCTAATTAAATTACGAGCAGAAAGTATCCAATACTTCTGACGTAAGAGCGCCATCAGCAGGTCAGGACCGGCGTGACAATTTAATATATGATGATATTCGACAAGTAAATTCAAGATCGGATCTTTTCTCGGAAGCAAAATGGGATATTTCTCGTCGTAGCTCAAGTCAGAGTTTCTTAAACGTCCCCCTACTCTAATTAGTCCATCTTTAAGAAATGGTTTTAAGTGTCGAAATGCATGGCTACAAACTTGACCTTCCTCGAGCTTCGCGATCTCAGCGCGAAAATAAAACCGTTGAAGTTCACGAAGAATTAATAACTCAGCGAACTCATAATCCGATGCTGACATGCGATATCTGTGAGGTAACAATTTTACAAATCGACAAACGAAAACTACACTGCGCAATAGTTTAGACCAAGATGAGATACGATTTCCTAGTGATAATATAGGAGATTTTTCATTTAAAGTAGCGGCGAGAAAAGTCTGTTTCTTTTCTTCCGGCGGCTCCGGCTCTACGGAAGGATTAAAAGGAACAGCAGGCCACTGCGCGACATCCAAATGTGCCCAAAAGGGGCCACTAAACCAAAGCGGGTGATTAATTATTTGGGAAGGAGTGAGGCCACGCGACAAACAATCAGCGGGATTGTCTTTACCAGACACGTGATATAGATTTTGTGGAGATAAATAGCTTTGTATCTTCGTCACTCTGTTAGCCACAAAGGTGCTCCATCGATGAGGCGATGAATGTGTCCAACAAAGTGCGACTGTTGAGTCTGAAAACGCGAATATATTGCGAAAAACAATGCGATTTTGACAAGCGACTACTACATTTTTTATGAGCTGAGCGAGTATGAGAATCGCGCAAAGCTCAAGTCTGGCGAGCGACACAACCTTTTTAGGAGAAACCTTTGATTTTGCTGTTATCAAACGTATTGTACTATCATTGTTATTTTGAACGTGAAAATATATCACCCCCCCATATGCTTTCTCACTGGCGTCCGCGAAACCTAAGATAGTCACGATGCTGTCGACGTTCATACCTACGTGACGTGGGATCTTTATATGAGAAAGCAAAGGAAGTTCTTCTTTGAATCGGCTCCACATTTTTACTATATCTTCGGATGGAGTGTCATCCCAGTCACAATTGCTCAGCCACAACTGCTTAATAATAAGTTTAACGAACAGGACGACCGGTGCGACAAATCCCATGACGTCCCATATTTTAGCAACACATGACAGTATTGTACGTTTAGTACAAATTTCAATCGGAGTGTAAATTTTTATACAAAAACTATCCGACGTAGGAGACCAACACAAGCCGAGTACTTTATGCTGGTTCGACTCATCGAACTCCTTGACACCTGGCAGGCGATGCGACGGCGGGATCGAATCTAACACTACTTGTGAGTTACTCGTCCACTTCACCAGCTCGAACTGACCGGCCTTCATGAGACCTATCATATCAGAAGCGGTCGATATGCCGATGTCTTCAGTTGGAATTGAATAAACAAAATCGTCCATATATAGGCTAGTATCAATAATTTCTCTGGCCCGCGGGTAAGCGACACCTTCATCAGCTGCCAGCTGTTTAATAGTACGCAACGCATGAAAAGGACTAGACTTAAGCCCGAAAACTACACGATTAAATTCGTAAACTTGTAATGGTTGTTGAGGAGAAAAACGATATAGAATGCGTTGAAAACGCCTGTCAGATTCTCTGACTCCAATACTCAGAAACATCTGACGAATGTCAGCGGAAAGGGCAACCGGAAACAAACGAAAATTAATAATAATATTAAATAAATTTCCTTGGAAATTTTGTCCACGATATAACAGATCATTGAGCAAAACATTAGTAGTAGTCTTACAACTACCATCGAGTACGACTTTTAATTTGGTTGTGACCTTATCTTGTCTGATTACACCATGATGCGGAATAAAATAAGAAATATCTGAACTGTCACAATCTACAGCTGAGAGATAGTTCTTCTCTAAATATTCGAGAATGATGTTGTCGTACGCTAATTTTAGCTGCGGAGAAGCTTGCATCTTTCTTTCTAAGCAGTAAAATCGATTTTCACTTGCTTGACGCGAATTACCGAGAGTGTTAACATCATCTTTAAAGGGCAAAGCCACCACGTATCGTCCGTCACTATCTCGTGTGGTAGTACTGGTATAAAACTCCTCAGACATTTTGTCCTCGGGGCTGAGTACAGACGGCACGTCTACCTCCTCTAATTCCCAAAACTTCCGAATTGTGGAGTGTAACGGGTCTCCGGTACAGCAATATGAAAGGCTCTCGTTGCTAGCTACACGAACGGGAGCGTCACCAACAATAACATAACCGAGGATAGTCTCTAACGCGATCGGCGAGGCATGCGAAGGCCGTCCTTGAACCTTGTTCGATAAGAGCAGATGCGGGAAAATCGAAGCTCCAATCAACAGTTGGATCGGGCCTGGGTTAAAGTAAGTATCGTCTGCCAATGCTATGTCTTCGAAATTCGATAAAAGAGAGGCATCAACTGTGGTAGTCTGTAAACGTTCAGTAATTTTATCTACTACTAACGACTCCATAGTATAATTTACGTTACGATCGAAACGAGAATAAAATTTTATTTCTACAGAACCTTCAATTGTTTTGCTAGAACCTCCTATTCCCTTTACTACGGAACAAGCAGGTCTATTATTTATGTTCAAACCCAATCGTAGACAACAATCACGAGTGACAAAATTGCTTTGAGACGCGCTATCCAACAACGCGCGTACACAATGCTCCCTACCACGTGAATCAATAATAACTACACGTGCGGTCGCAATTAGTACCGTAGTAGGACTGCGTAAGATGCGGTTATAACCTTTCGATAAAGTGCACAGCGTTACGTCATCCGTGCTGACGCGAGCTGGAGCAATGCCCACATCATTAAAATTTAAGCCTACCGAAGAAGGCATGGAGGGCCGTGCGACAGCCGATGCTCGTGTACCCGGTGACTGCGTGCGTCTAGCATTCGAATGCGCTTTACTCGCGACGGGTTCATTTCCGAAACATAATAAAGTGTGATGCTTAGAATTACATTTTTTACATAAAGAGGACGACCTACACGCGGAAACACGATGACCGCTACTTAAACAATTTATACATAAATTGTTCGATTTGACGAATTGAAACCGCTCATTCGGTTTATAACTATTAAAAACCCTACATTTATAAATGTGATCATGTTTGTCACGACACAGACTACATACCGTTGACTCAGAACTTTTTTTTTTTTTTTTTTTTTTTTTTTTATTGCCTTTGTAGGCAGACGGGCATACGGCCCACCTGATGGTGAGTGGTTACCGTCGCCCATGGACTTCAGCAATGCCAGGGGCAGAGCCAAGCCGCTGCCTACCGCTAAACTAGATGTATAAGCCTGTGTAGATGACAACTTAGAGTCAAACTGCCTTTTGTTGGCAGCCTTGGGAACCGATGACGTGCGCTCTAATACTTTTATGTGATCACGAACAAAAGACACTAGATCTACAAACAATGGTATTTCGCATCCCTTATTATTTAAGCGCTGATAGGATTCAAACGCACGGGCAGTGTCTGTGTCTAATTTTTGAAGCGCTACATGCAAAAATGTAAAATCCGATAGGTCATTGACCTTCAAGTTTTTTAAAGCGGCTACTGACGATGCGAACTTGTCCAAAAATAATTCTAAATTACTAGGCTTTGCAGAAGAGATAGGTTTAAATTCAAATAATTGATCTAAATACGCAGTAGCAGATAGACGTTTATCTTCGTATTTGCTATTTAATAAATCAAAAATTAACGAATAGTTTTCGGCGCTTGGAGTAATTCCCGCGCATATGGAACGAGCCCTGCCGGTTAATTTGCCTATCAAATAATAAAGTTTCTCAGAGTCCGTTAACGATGTATTATTATGTACGACATTCCGAAAGCTAGAGATAAACAAAGGCCAGTTTTTTATATCGCCATTGAATTCGGGAATTTCTATTGGGGGTAGTTTCGGAATCCTATGATGACCAGCCAGCGTAACGTGATCCCCCGTTTGCGATTGCGATTGTAACCTTTTGGCAGCTCGTTTCACGCAGCCTAAGAGATCTTCAAACGCCGTAAGAGGTTGATAATTAACTAAATAATCGGGATTAGCCTTTAACTCCAACAAGATTATTTTATCGAGCACACCTTCAAAATCTTCACGCAATGAATCTACTGTTTCAAAGTCGCACAAAAAAGCGTCAGCGTTGAATGACTTTGAATCCATATCTCTAACTTGGCTAGAAATGCTTTGCATGCGGGAGAATATCCTATCTCTTTTGGCATATAACATCTTTAAATTAGTATCTGAAGGTGCCATTTTAAGATAAACGTAAAATAAATATTTCAAATTAACAAACTAACGATATTCGAAGCGGCGGGAAAGGTAAACACCTACCTACGAGTACAAATTTATGCGAATAGTACAAATGTTAATAAATATTTTATAGTAAAACTAAAGATCATATTCGAAGCGGCGGGTGTTATTAGCACACAGGAATACGCTACTACCCGTCGCCTGGCGTTTCCTATCTATCGCCTTTTACGATATCCCAGGAAGAGGCGGGAGTGGTGCTATTCTACGTAAGGTGCCCGACACCACACGGGGAACCTACACTGAATACCTAAAACTAATGTATGCGGCCGGCTCGAGGCGTACGCTCGACCGGTGATCTAACAAAGTAATAATATAAGAAACCAGAACGCGGGTTTTCTATCTAACTAATTTGATATTGTAAATAAGTGAATTAATTGTAAGAATGTAAACGAAAACGATATTTAAAACGAAAGCAGGAAAGCGATATTTTTTCGAAGTACCTACTTGGTACGCGGTTCTAATTATATTAAGTAAATTAGGTAACCTAGGCAATGGTTGGCGCTGATTTAATACGAATCCGGCTCGTTTGGACCAAAAAATGTAGACGCGAGATAAGCAAACTACGAAATATTTGAAATTTGGTCGTTGCAAATGAAGGACACAGACTGCGGGAAGAAACGATAAGAAGCGGCAGTTCTGCGTTAAAGGAAGGATGCACAATACCTTTATGTAGTCCTTGCTGCAGACTCGTACCACTTCGCGATGAGAAACACCAACGATTTCACTTATTTACGTATTTAACATAACAAAGACACGAAGCGCGCGCGCGGTTGTTCAGCCATATTTTTTCGTCTCGATGTCACCACACGATCTCGCTCGCACGCGTCCGTAGGTAAAGTGCCGGAGAGGGATGGGACAGGATTTGCAAAACCAAATTAAAATGTTGCTATTTTTCGAAACCTAAAACTAACTAAGTTTTAAACCAGCGCAACCAACATATTATATATAGAGATATTATATTGAGACCTACTAGAACTATAGATACTACATAGCTTATAGACCACTTTATTGGGCTTCCCCTCTTATTCCTAATCAGTGTTAATTCAAAATCTTTTTTGCTAGTTATTGAGGTTGAGTAATAGTGTGAAAAGAGTGAAAGAAACTTCTGAGAAACAGTAATTTGTAAGTACTCAGAAATTATTGTTCAATAAATAAATTCTCAATAGAATACTGATACTCTTGACAGTTTGATATATTATGAACCCTGTTACTTGAATTTATTTTAAAACAGCTACATATTTCTTAAAATCATATGATAGAAATAGCTGACTAATTAATTATTAAGAAATCTTACTCACAAATCATCACCCCACATATCAAGAAGTTCTCCTGTTTCATTGAAGATTAAAATAGTTTTGTGCTGTATGGCTGGTTTTCCAATTCCCAAGTATATATTTCCATTTGTAAATGTGTGCTCATCCCAAGTATGTTCACCTCGGTGGAAGACTAGCACCCTGCCTGCATTGTCTAATGTTACTCCGGAAACTTGGCCTAGTGTTATTGATATATTCGGCCAGTCTTTCACAAATTCTGGTGCTGCAAATCAGATTTACACGTTTTATGTGATGATACAATGATTTTGTTTAATTACTACACGAGGAAAAGTCCCAAAGTTTCTTATTACATTTAGCAAATCATGATATTGTGACCCTTGTTATGGATTAGATTGCATTACTCAATATTCATTTATAAACAATAAAAAAAAGTCCCAAAGTTCCTTATTACATTTAGCGAATCATGATATTGTGACCCTTGTTATGGATTAGATTTCATTACTCAATATTCATTTATAAGCGAAAAAAATTAAACTTTGAAGTTTAACATTGCTACTATAGACAGCCATTAATGTGTAATTTGACACTCCTTTGCCCATTTAATTTATTAAAGTAAACAAGAAACTCCTCTTCTAATTGTTTACAAGATAAGACACTTACAGCCAAGCTTGGGAGCAGTTATAGGACCTCATTAACAATTTAACTAAAATTTATTTAAAAGGTAACAGTGAAATTTGTAGTCAACTATGCTAACGCTAAGGACATGTCTAATTAAAAAAATATTTTTTTAAATAATTTATATTTTATAATAGACTAACCATGCTCTAGTTTTTGCAATGCAGGTGATATATAATATGCAGGATTATTGTCTTCTCGGTCTGAAAAATAGGCCCGCTCTCCAAACTAAAAAAAATATAATATCAAAGTACAGTACAATATTACACGAAGGAAAATTAATTTTAAAGGTGAGAACCTCCTTAAATATTTTTTTGAGGGATTTTCCCGCATCCTTATTTGTCGTTTTCGGTCGAATTTGATTCTTAATTTACAAAAGTTTGTGCGGAGATATCACGCAACCTGTTACGGGCCCACATCACATGCATTTTGTCTTTTAAACATCAATTTAATATTATAGACCTTCAAACATAATTTCAATAACTAGCTTGATGTTTACTTTTTAACTTATCAAATAAAATTCCACTTACTCCATTTACGTAAATTGATTCTCTTAAGCACAGTATCATAACGATCACTTTGAATAAGCATAATAAATTATTCATTGTAAAATTTAACTAAATAAAATTAACTAAGTAAATAGGTAGGTAGAGATTAATTTGTCTTATTTGTTGATTTACTAGTTTCACAGACAGCCTATAGATACGTGTGTGTTTTGTATTATTTTTTTAATCAACAAGTTCATAAGCAAGATTGATGGATAGCAGCTTTTTTTTTAAATGTTAGCGGCCATTGGCTACTCTATCTTTTCAACCAACTTAGTTGTGCATTATTCTCAGACTCAACAGACGTAATAATTACAATCCTCTTCTTGAATATGTAAGTGGGCATTCATTAAAACTTCAATACAACTTTTCGAAAAGCTCTAATGGCTTCTTGAAGTATCAACTTTCACGAATACCAATTTTAAAAAAATTGATCATTTTAATACTTTTAACTTATGATTTAGACAGTTTTAGATGTTTGTTCAGAAAAAATGATATGGACGAAATAAATCAACTTTACATGCCATGACTCTTTGCGTTCCGGTCAAAAAGCTATTGAACTTAGGGCCAGGTCAGAATATTATAAATCACCTAAGTAACATGCTTTGAAATTTATTGAAACATTAATCATCCCTGCCGGGAGGACTACTGACCGATGCCGATGCTTGTTCAAGTTAAGGGTTCCGCGAATGCTGTTGGGAAAGTTATCCTGCAGATAGCCACACTTTGATTTGATAAACAGGTGTAAGTAAACGTACTAGAGAGAATATCAGATAAATTATCACGAAATGTTTGTAGGAAAAAGTTACTCTCAAAATTACGTTACAAAGGAAATTTTTGGCTGAACATAGTTTTAAAATAATTAATCAAATAGCGAAATCGTCAGGAATTTAGTTTGTTTTGTTTGTTATTGTATTCCTCTGTATTTTGTTTAAACTATATAATATATTTGTGTTTAAAACATGTTTGAGTTTAACAAATTTCAATGCACCGTCCAATATTTACTCTGCACTACTTTTGGTTGACTGGTAGAGAATGCCTTAAAAATTAAGTCCGCCAATGTAAATAATACAGGTATTTGAAAAATAATGGGCGAATTAGGGAAACAGTGATTAGGTACCTACTCATTATTTTCCGAGATGTCAAATGGCCGACACACTTGTTCGTCGCGGTTTCCGGTGTGCTTAGTGCGAGTTTACTCAAATTAGAGTTAGCTTTTACGCTATCGAGAACGTTAAAAAACTCGCAAAAACTCGCAATAAGCGCACTGGACTCGACTTATTCGTAGTCACAGGGTGTCCACCGCAGCTCACTGGTCTAATAATTGTTTCCCGTCTGGCGTTCAAAGTAATAACAAAGGTAGTGATTGAAGGAACGTGAAATTTAGGATCCGTTGAAACTACTTTCCAAATTGATTAATTAGGCGTAAAGTTGCGTAAAACTCAGTATGCGTATATGATGTTAATCACATCAATGGAACTGTTGAAGTAGTTTGTAGATTATTAAATTAAGGAAATAAAACAAGATATATGCTTTAACACTAAAGAAGTTTATTAACTTCACACGCACAATTAAGTGCTTTAATACCAGACCGGCCAGTAGAAAAAAAAGTCAAATTGATCCCATAATGAGATTGGGACCAACTGCAATAAAATACTGCCGGCGGATGGCGCCATCCCGTCCCATTGCACGTTGGCGCCAATATTATTATCACCTAAACATTATTTTACACATTCTCCAAGAACACTTGCGCTTGATCTTGGGCCTTCTTCATTTTTTTCGCCATTTTTGAAGGTATCTTATCTTTTTGGTACGTTTTTGCAATGTACGCGTGTAGCCTTTGCACCAAATCGATACGCGTCTTCTTCAGTACTGTGTTTTCAGTTTTGGTATTTAGTAGTCTCTGATGGTAGAATACAAGTTTTTGCCTGAGCGGGCTCCTATTCCGGTCCCTCTTGCCTTTCAAATTCTCCCCGTTGTGGTGTATCTGCGCTGTTGGAATGCTGTTCACGTTTTTCTTAAAGTTTCTGCTTACGTTCGGACTAAATTTGAATTTATCCTTGTTCTTCTTTTTGAACTGCGACGGAGAGTGATAGAACTTTTTCAATAAATCTAAATAATCATTTCTGGGCATAGCAGCGAAAATCCTGCAATAGTGTTGCCCGATTTCTTTGCGCAACTCTATGGGTATGATCTTTTGGCTCGAATTCGTTAGTTTTTCTTGGATAGCGTAAAGCTCATTCAAATGTTGCGATCCGTCTGCAAGACCAGCTTGACCCAGAAGGACCATGTTCAGTTTCTTCAGCATTTCATTAATATGACATCTGTTATTGGACACTTGCTTAGGACTAACGGTTTTACGTTTCAAAAGCTGCTGGTGCCGACTTTGGAAGTAAGTTAACTCCTTATAAAGATATTTCGGGTCACCAATGTCTTTTTTTAATGAATTCAAAGCCTTCGTCAGCTGTTTCAGTAGATTAGTCCTATTTTTAGGTATGACACTAAAGTCACAGGGCGAACTATTATCCGCTGTCGTCAAATTATTCTCGTTAGTTTTGATAGATGAACTTTCATCGGGTAGAATAATTTTCGTCCAATCTCTAAGTTGGGATTGGAAAGCCTCTTGGTCAGCTACTTTTCCTTTTATACTCAAAAATGAGTTTATATCAGTGTATTGCACGGTTACGTTGTGTTTCTCTGTGGTCTCTTTCAACCACTCCTCGCCTTCCTTGGTCTTGAGTTGGTCTATCATTTCGTTAATGATATAGATCCTTGCGGAGGTGACGGCGTCGCTGGTGTCTGACACTTCATTGTCCTGTATAATGTGGCCCCTCTTGTCGTAGTTCGAGCTGATCGGAATGAAGTTAGGCGCTTTCTCAGCGCTCGGAGTCTTATTGGAGTCGGTATTGTTAGTTTTGTTTTGCTCTTTTTTATTCTTGGGATCTTCGATGCTTTGAGAGATCTTCCTTTGGGGAGTATTGGCAATGGGACTCTTCGTGTTACGTCGCATTTCTGTGTCATCAGACGCAGATAAATTGCGTTTCTTATTAACGTGACTCTCGTGAGCAGTAGGCGATTTGGATTGTCGTTTCCTGTCGTTCCTTGGAGTTCGTTCTGAAGACGCAGTCGAATCTTGGGATGTATTTTTATCTTGAATCTGTTTGTTCCTCAAATTGTTTTGTTTCCCCGGGGTCGGCGGATAGATGGCTCTGTACATGCACACATATGGTGAGTTTATCGGGAGACCGGAGAAGGGTATGGTGTTTCGACACGTGTGGATGAGGTGACCGCGGCGCGTGCACCCGCTGCAGAACAGCTGATAGTGTTTCTTTGTCTGCGTTGACTTCTCTAGAGGCGCGTCTTCATCGATCTGTTCAAAAAGATTTTTTGTGAGCATTTAACTTAATTTTGTTAAGTATTTGATTTTATGACCTGTTAACTAAGACGTTTAAGTCATGTCTTATTTTTATGAAAAATTATAATATGGAGGGAAATGAAATGAAGACGATTAATTTGAGACATTAATCAACTGGGATGAAATTAAATGAAATGAGATGAGATGATATGAGATAAAATATAATCTCAGTAAAATGGTGTTCATTTACTGAGATTTTTTAGCGGACTTTTTGGAGGATCTCGAGAAGTTACGTCCAGTGGCTTTGTTTCATTTTCCCACATTTGTGCACTTTCACAGATATTAAACAGTTAATAAACCACCATTATTACACATTTAAACCTGAAGAAACACTAAATAGACAAAATAAAACAAATCACACAATTTCACTCTTCGCGTTCCCGCCAAAAAGTCCCTTTTATGTTTTAGATTATGAAATGCCACAGATTATATTAATAATTAGAAACAATAGTAACATTCACTCACAGTGTTGTGGTATCTACGCCACATGTCAGGACAGTGGCTGGCCGGATGCCCAGACTGGCCGCACTCAGCACATTTGAGGCTATTCCATGAACTGCAGTTACGGCACATGGTCGAGTATATGTGATTCGGAGAGCCGCACTGTGAACAAAATATTTATTTCTTAATCGAAAATATTATTTTTAGGTTATTTAAAAACACTGACTTTCCAGACTGTGCTGGCTGTATTTTGACAAATGTTTTTTTTTATTGCTTAGATGGATGGACGAGCTCACAGCCCACCTGGTGTTTAGTGGTTACTGGAGCCCATAGACATCTACAACGTAAATGCGCCACCCACCTCGAGATATAAGTTCTAAGGTCTCAGTATAGTTACAACGGCTACCCCACCCTTCGAACCGAAACGCATTACTGCTTCACGGCGGAAATAGGCAAGGTGGTGGTACCTACCCGTGCGGACTCCCAAGAGGTCCTACCACCAGTGATTACGCAAATTATAATTTTGCAGGTTTGGTTTTAATTGCACGATGTTATTCCTTCACCGTGGAAGTCAATCGTGAACATTTTGTTAAGTACGTATTTCATTAGAAAAATTGGTACCCGCCTGCGGGATTCGAACACCGGTGCATCACTTCAACACGAATGCACCGGACGTCTTATCCTTTAGGCCACGACGACTTCAGACGTGTAAATGATGTGTAAATCATAATAAATAACGCTTATCGTAGTTGTTTTTAGTATCATTACAATCTGTCGTACAAACAGTCACAGCACAGTTAGTTTCTGTTTAATAATAATTGTTTAAGAAATTTTTTGTTTATCTAGTCATTAGCAGAAGTTTATGTGGGCTCCTGTATGCAATACTGATTTATATACTATACAACGACGTCTAAAGTCTGATGTCGGTATTCTCATATTAATTGATACCGGTAACCACAGCGAACAGTTGACAGTGGGCACCTCTGGTCATAAATAGCAATTAAATGGATGATTTTTATGACATAAATTATGTATAGGTTATTATTACTAATTATCTTTAGTACAATAATTAAGCAAATTAAGATTATAATTAGAATCTGAACACACAGTACAAACAGAATAATAATATATTTAATAAAATAAAGCAATTACTTAATCACTAAAACTGTAGGATAATTATATTTTAATTAGTTAATATAATAAAGCACTTATAACATAATTTGCCTAAAAGTATTGTGAATTTATTACTGCATTATTGATCTAACAGATGAAACTGTGAGGTGAATTCTGTCCCTCTTTGAGACACACATGAAATTAGTAGGGATACAAATTGCCCTATGGAGTGGAAGAAATGATTCACATAATATACCCTGCCGTTTCACTTAGAAAATATATCAAAAGTATTATAAAACCTGGAAATAAACTTACATTAACACAGATCTTGCGTGGGCAGCGAGGTTCAAAGTGTCCCATAGAACCGCACATGTGACAAATGGCTGGCTTCATGTGGCACGTGTCTTCCTTGTGCCCCGACCGGTTGCAATAGTTACAACTGAAACATTATAAGTTTGCGCATAAGGGACATTTTAAGCAGGTTTATTAAATTAAATAACCAGGTGATAATTTATGTTCATTAGATATTTGACATCACTATTTTAATATTTTTCATATCAAATGCTGATAAAAAATCAGTTCATAGAGACAATAGAACTAAATTCTATCTTGATAATTTTTATGTCATATATATATCTTGATTCAATTTAGTGTAGTGGTAGAAGACTGCATCCAGTTTGCTTTTGATTGCTGTGTAATAATAATACTGAAGCATTTGAGCTTGATGGGCAGGAAACTAGGCATTTTACAAAGTTTTTGACAACGCTATATAGAATTAATATTGATCACAATAATTAATTAAATGGTGAACTTTAAAGAATATGTTTGATAGATACTTACGTCATTTTCCTTCTGGCCATTGAAGGCATCTTGTCTTTTGGATCAATCGCCCACAAGCTCTTGTCACCTAAAACATTGTTCTACATTCAAAACTTCTACAAATAAAAATTGTTACGGATATTATGAAAACACTCGGAAATTTGTATTTGTATTCTTTTTTATAACCGAATTTAACATTGAAACTGATTGTGTACTCACGAGACATATTTTTTTGGATTTCACGATGATTGAAGTTCTCTCCGCCCCAGCTTTCATTGTAGAATTTTTCCATTTCAGCTCGTAAAGAGGTCAAGGAGTACCTTCGCTTCCTGCAAACTTTGTCTTTACCTTTCAAATTATCAAAATCTAGGTCCTCATTCAGAATAGGCGGTACTTTGGTTGAAACATACATGGATATGTCCTTGTTGGGTATATGCACATCTCCATAGTCATCAGAGACACTAAAGCCCGTGACATTGGCCATAACTATGTTCTCACAGATGGCATTTGCAACTGGCACATTTTTATCATTTATAGTCAAATCAATGACATCTATTTGGACTACGGTCTCACTGATTTCCTCCGTGCGATTGATTTCAGTCACATCAATGTTTTCAGTTTCCTCTAAAGGTTTCTCTAGAGAAGTGCTGCTGTCAGAACTGTCTAAATCAGTGTTTATCTTTGCAGGTTTCTCTTTCACATTCTCAGAGTGGCTTGAATCCGATTCATAAACATCAGCATTAGGTAAACTTTTTTCAGTGACGACATACGAAGTTTTGCTTTTGTTTGATTCAATCAATGAATGATTGCTGTCGGAATCGTAAACATCGGCTTTTTGAATGACTGCATTGGTTGCAGAGTTTGATTTCTTTTTCTTGTTTTTTGCTTTGCTCTTTGGTGTGGCAAAGCATTCATCAATAGTTGATTTCTCTTGTGCTGCAGCAGTAGGTGTTGATGTTACTGCATCCTTTGATTTTTTCTTTTTTTTCTTTTTCGATGGAGTGGCCTGATCAAGTAGGTCTGGACCGTGTAGGCTAAAATCAAAACTATGATCATCTCCGTGTCTCGAGGAGATGTTCAATGCTATGCAATCTCCACGGATAAACTCATCTGACACAGAAGAAACTACAGAAGGTACTGGACTGGCTGACACACATCTTTCTCCAGAGACAGGTTTG
The DNA here is from genome assembly GCF_030269925.1 of Bombyx mori. Taxonomy (NCBI): domain Eukaryota; kingdom Metazoa; phylum Arthropoda; class Insecta; order Lepidoptera; family Bombycidae; genus Bombyx; species Bombyx mori. The sequence goes on from NC_085111.1 coordinate 17,707,151, forward strand.
GTCAAGATCTTGGCGGGTGAGGGGGATTGAATGACTTCTAGTTCATCTTCATCAGAGCTTTCAATGGTTATAGTCGGCTTTGGTGGTAGAGCCACTTCCACAACCTCATCCTCATCGCTTGATTCCAGGATCACCTGTTTTTCAATTTCATGCTCGATTACCTCAATGGTTCTTTTTAAATTTTGGGGCGGAGATTGAAAAAAGGATAAGTCAACAGAAGGCTGGGGATTCTCAGCTTTTGGTACTGGTTTTTTGGCTGCAGTATTGTTGTTGGCAGGTGGCGACTCTTTCTGAATTATTTTAGTGTTGGAATCGGCACTGGTGCGCCAATAACGACGAACAGTGCTGCGCGGGGCATTTTCGATAATCTGAGCTGCATTTTGGTTATTTTCGTTTTTCTTGGTCTGTGTTTCGTCTGCATAATGCAGCATAGCATACAACCTGCCCTCCAAATCATGATCGTTAAGTTCCTAAAAGTTATTAAATAATTGATTTAATCAATACATGTTTGGTAAGATTCGATTACAGACAAATATTACACACAATCTGACACAATGTTAAACAGTAATAATAACCCTACCTCGTCCATGTTTCAGCTGCGAATTAAAGCAAAACAAAACATCACACGAACTTAACATAATAGCGAATGTTAATTTGATATACTGTTAAATTACTGAGAGCATTACGATAAAAATAAAAGGATATTTTTATTTGTTATGGACACGTCCAACACTCCATTGCGAAAGGTGACAGCTTTTTTCAATTTTTAATGCCCTAGATTCTGATCTTTTTGCCAGATTCGCAATAATATTATAAAATACTTTGTTACTAGAAAAAAATATCACAACTGAACCAAATAAATTAATTAGTCTGAAATAGTAATCGCTTGGTATGAAATTGAGTGAAATAAAATGAAACGAGGTAAGAAGAGATAAGACAGCACATATAGCTCCATTTACACCTAATACATTCACATCAAATCACTTGTTACGCTAGTGATATTTTCCCCGATCACCCTCTCCGGCCAACCAAAACTCTGGGCTGTTGGAGTTGATAGATATAGAAACAATTTATCAAAAAAAAAACATGTCGGTTCGTGAAGTAAAACAAAATAACAAAACTGTGATTTCAATAAAAAATTCTAAAACATTCGCGTAATTAATTCTAATTTATAAAAGTTGTGGCGTTTATGAACGCACATTTTTATGATGCGTAAGCCGGAACGCACGAGATGTGGGAAAAAGAATATACCATGACATGGGGTAAATTGGGATCCTGGGGTAAATTGGGACAAACCTGCGAAAGATTCTCAAAGTACCTGTAGCACGGAATCTACCTAATTTTGTTTATGTTAATATTTATCAATGCATAGAAGAAAAACCAAGTTAACTATGGAAGTACTAAATATGAGTTAAGTTGGTCCCAAAAATTCGTCAAATTAAATTGAAAATAGTGGTTGAAAAGTGCGTTTTAAAACAGCTTAAAGAACTTTTAAAAAAAGGAATATTATCGTTGTTTTTTCAATAAGATCACAGTTTATATAAGTTTTTAATACACCTGGAAATACCACAACAAACGGTAAGTTGCAATATTCTTATTTTAAATACAATATTTCGACAAAATAAAAAATGTATATTTTTTCCTTTCTTTTTGGGGAAAATTGGGACGTATGTAGGGTAATTGGGAACGAGACTGGAAAAATTAGGGACGAAAAAACACAAACTTGGAACGCCAAAAGACAAAATAGGGATGGCTTGTTAGGGTTGTCACTGATATCTTATAATAGATTTTTTAGCCTATACTATCACTTAATTGCGTGATGTAAAGAAGGTTAATGTGTTTATCAGTTAGTTTATGTAAGTATTATAGGTAAAAGAAAAGTATATATATAATTACTTTTTTTTCGCGACATTTACCTTGTAATATCTGCCCGGTCGTATGTTCTTTATAGCAATAAAAAAAAAAAAAAAGTTAAAAGAACTCAAACGAATCAAAACTTTTGTTATTTCAGAATCTATTCACGCGTCGAATCATGATTTTGTTAACATTCAAAACGCACACACAAATAAAAACAGGCCTCAGATTTTAAATGTAACATTAATTAAAAATCCGAGATATCCAATTATGAGTGAGTGAATTAATTGAGTTTAGTTATTTAGCTTAGAAAGAATTTCTTTTATTTTTGTTATTATTGGCAGTAATCAGATAAAGCTGTTTTTTTATCTTATTCACCTGATATCTTACTCTTGCTCAAAGATTATTTTGAAAATGTTGATTAAATAAAATTGTATTATTGCATTTCCAGTCCTTTTGTTTTCTATTTTTTATTCTATTTTATCATTTTGTTTCAGAGTTGTGATTTTTAAGGAAATTAAAGAATAATTTTCTAAAATATAACATGCACATACTTTTTTTGATCATTGTATTGTTGATTATCATTCACGTCACATCGCTTCGGAATAGAAACCAGCTTAATTTACACTATGTTGTGTATTGTGCTTAAATTATGGAAATTATTCATCATTTCGGTCCATATAAATAATTATATGGCACCTACCTATATATCGCAGTACTGCGAGTTGACAACCCTTACAAATATCCCAATTTAACCCTTAACCGTGTCAATTTACCCCGGACGCTGGGTAAATTGGGACGGCCATTATTTTACCGATTATTTCTTTAAAATGAATAATTAAAATAATGTAACGGTTTTTATCACCTAGGTACGTTCAAGATTCAACTTATTTCTTTGGTTGAGCAGTGACTATTTAATTGGAACTATTTTAAAATTCAATCTGAAGGTCGATTTTGTCCCTATTTACCCCATTGTACGGTAGTCTGTGCCACGGGACCTTTTTACCGCCAAATATTTAAAACGTAAAAATAATTTATAATGTGTTAAATAAGTAATATAATGTAATTACTTAGAATTATTTATGCCGTTACAACAATAAAATTTATATTGTTCCAACTGTGATGTTAATTACATAGCACACGACTTTACGGCGAAATAAAGAAGGGACTCTATATGAACTCCCTTAAAGTGTTAGTATATTATTTCGTAACTGCCTGAACTCTGCGATTTAAAGATTGGACTCTGCTACCAAGAACTTTAAATTGTATCATGGGCCAGGAAGGTCAATTACATGGGAGTCCCCCTGGATTCGATGAAATATCACCCGCATATAAAATCAATCAGCGACAGCGCCGCATTTATTCTCAGCCAACTTAACCCTATAATCTGTAAGCGGAATAAAGTGTCCCTTCGGAACAAGGTGACACTTTACCAAGGTTGCATAAGGCTCGTCATGACTTACGCGAGTGTGGTGTTCGCTCACGCGGCCCGCACGCACATAGACACACTCCAGTCCCTACAATCCCACTTTTGTAGCTTAACCATTGGAGCTCTATAGTTCGTCAGGAACGTTGTCCTACGCGACGACCTGGGCTTCGAATCAATCCGGAAATATATGAAGTCGCGTCGGAACGGTACCTCGATAAAGTTATGCGTCATGATAATCACTTTATCATTGCCGCCGCTACTCCTCGAATCCTGATCATGCAAGAGCCAGTCACCATCGACGCTCCAGACACGTCCTTATGGATCCATCAGATCCAATAACCTTTACATTAGACGCCTTCAGCTCTAACACTAGGCTGCTCTTAATTGCTGCTTAGGGAACCCGGTAACCGTACTTGTCGAACTCGAAAAAAAATCTATGTTCAACCTAACCCTTGAATCAGACCACCGAATTTCTCGCCGGATCTTCTCAGCGGGTCGCGATTCCGACCTTTTTTCAACACGCCCCCATGACAATTCTCCTCTTATATGTATTATTATAGTTTTCCTTACCTCTACCCTCAATTTTTTTATGAGAGCTAAAATGTATTTATCAATGTTTTTTTTGTTTCTATCAATTGGTTACTTGATCTTTTAACCTAGAAATGTTGTATCAACTCTTTTCAATTTCCTCTTCGTAAAATGGCGATAATTTAAAAAGTAATTTGGGAGATGAACGCGTAGAGCGAAGGTGGGTGAACTGCTTTTTGTTCAAGTAGGGTTTCTTCTGGTTTAAATGTGTAATAATGCTAGTTTATTAACTGTTTAGCATCTGTGAAAGTAGACAAATATGGAAACTGAAACGAAGCTGCTGGAGGGCTCTTGCAAAAACTCCACTGATAAAATTTCAATAAATAACCACCATTTTATTGAGATTGTATTTCATCCCATTTTAACTTGTTTCATTTATTTCATCCCAATTGATTAAAGACTTAATTTAATAATCTTCATCTCATCTCGTTTAATATAGATAATATATATAAAAGATTTTTATATTTTAATTGTTGTAATATTAGTTTAAAATATAATAGATAAAAAAAAAGATAAGACTTGGCTCAAAAGTGTCCAGGCCATATATTCTTTTTTTTTTTATTTGGGCTGTTGTTCTTCAGCGAATTTTTGCTTTTTAATTTGTATACTTAAAATTAGTTTAGTTCTTAACCCTTTGACTGCCATGTAGGTCATCGGTGTCCTACGTGGCGCACTGAAGTAATTATGTTGATTTTTCTTTTAGATCTTCATGCCAAGGCGTCGGAATATTTAGTAGACTGGGAATCAGGAATCCGAAGTTACTGAGAATGAATCTATTTCTTAGAGGCCTAAAAGACTAAAATATACATTAACAAACAAGAGAATGCAAAGTTAGAGAATTCAGGCACCATAATAACAGAAATCGACATCATTACTTGTATGCTCCGCGTAGGGCACCGGTGACCCACATGGCAGTCACAAAAAATGTCATAATCTATGAGCTCAAAAGTTTTAACTGCCCAGTTTGCGGTGTAGGTACCTAAAGTAACATTCTTAAGAGGCATATAAATATGCTACTAATCTATAATAGGTATCTTATCCCTTTAAACGAGCAATTCTTGTATATTAATATATGTATATATAATCTGAATCTCGGAAACGGCTCCAACGATTTTCATAAAATTTAGTATACAGGGGATTTCGGGGGCGATAAATCGATCTAGCAACGATTTATTTTCAGAAAATGTTGTTTTATTCGTGTTTTCAATAATCAGCTCTTCCCGACATCTATTGGCGAATAATAATACTATTTTTCTTAATTGAGGGCAACTAACCGCTTTAAAGACACAACAAGATGGCGTTATAAAAAAAAAAAAACGAGTAAAGCTCGGTCATCGTCTAGTGATTAAATAAAACACAGTAGATTTCTCTAAAACTTTTATATTTTATTTAAATTTAAATGTTAATGGATGATATAGACCCACCGATTGGTAGAACTCTTACTACGTTGCGATCTTAAGCCAACGCCCAACACGTTGACTCACAATATTTGCAGCGTTTCTGGAATCACAAACTTGCTGAGTAAATGTGACAATTCTATAACAATAACGAGTAAAATAAGAAATTAAAGTGAAATGTAGAACAAAGCATTTTCATTTTGGAAAATTAAGTACATCATTAAATTTAATTAATTTAAAATTAAAATTAAAATTAAAGATTCAATTAACTGTCAGCTTGAAACTCGACTATCATAGTAGAAGGCGCGCTACTTTTTTCACAGGTAGGGCGAATTTAATGAAGTGGGCTTAGTGCGAGTTTTTTAAAAGCGGAAAAGCGCTCCTAGCGGCAAACGTTGGCAAACGTTCCAACTCCATACAGATTTGTGTTAACTTTTACGCTATCGAGAACGTTAAAAAACTCGCACTACGCACACTGGGCGAATGGAGTGTGAAAGTGAATGAAACATGATGGACGGATCGTATCGATCACGTTATTTCATAATAACGTCCCACTAAAGTCCCAGAGAGAGAAGAGAAGCAACATCCGAGGACATTATTCCAATTCCAACATTTGAGCACTTCTAAAAAGTTATAATAGGTTTTATAGGTTAAAAGCTAACTTTTTTATCTTTATATTTTGATTAATTTTAACTTGTTGATTATATTTATGTCAAGTTTTATATTTTATTGACGAATGACTCTACGATCAGTAATGTTTTACCTCACGGAATACCTAGATGTGTGGCTGTTTCTGTTCGTGTCTTTTAATATCGTTGCGACAAGTATATCGGCGGTTCGTTGGGGACTTTCACCTCGGCCGATCCATACTGGCTCGCAATGAACTCTGCAAATAATAAAGAAGTAAATGTTTATTCTCAGGTACATATTAAGCCGAAGTGGAGTGAAATGGAGTCGTCGTGGCCTAAAGGATAAGATGTCCGGTGCATTCGTATGTAGCGCTGCACCGGTGTTCGAATCCCGCAGGCGGGTACCAATTTTTCTAATGAAATACGTACTTAACAAATGTTCACGATTGACTTCCACGGTGAAGGAATAGCATCGTGTAATAAAAATCAAACCCGCAAAATTATTACTGCATTACTGCTTCACGGCAGAAATAGACTCACATGATGTCTTACCACCATGTTTATTGTTTTCTATTTAGGGATTTGTCGGCTAAACATCTTTATTACTTTTATAAACATATAATAGCTTGATCATCGAGTACATCATTATCATAAGAAACTTTAATTTTTTACCGTTTTATAATTATTTTTAATGTTTATTATTATAAAAAGAATACTTAATACAATTTGTTGGTTAGTTAAAGAAAAGAAAAAAACATGTATACGTTTGATCACAAGTTGATTAACATCATAGACAAATCTTACAGTTTAGCTGTATGTTGTAACGTAGTTTGTAGCACTGAATCGAATGCTCTTTCCGCTGCCGCGAACGCGCCCCGCGTCGCGCTCGCTTCAGCTCCCGCGCAAGCCCATGCAATGTAGCCACCTTCTTTTACCAACGGCGAAAATGATTCTAATAACTGGAAATAAACGAATCGATTGATTTTTTTGTAAATTACTAGTTGATTAAGTGGGTTTTTGTCAGTAAACAATGTATGAGTCGGGCGAGTAAATCTATAGTAGTATTTTAATGTAGTTTGATTTTTAGATGTAAATTTACCTCGAGTCCTGTAGATTCGTTCAGTACCTACAACAGTTTTTGTTTAAATAAAAATAATCTACTATGACCGCTAATTTATCTAGCAATGGTCTTGGATAAGGTTTTTAGGATTAAGGAAGGTTTTAAGGAAACGGTGTTTCCCGAGCGCTATGACATGAATCAGGCAACGGTAGGCAGTGGCATTACTGACGTCCATGAGCGACGGTAACCACTTACCGTCAGGTGGGCCGTATGCTCGTCTGCCTTATGCGGCGATAAAAAGAGAAAAAAAAAACAAAATGTGTGCAATTCACACGTGGTAGAAGTGAAACCTTCCAAAATTAAAATACAATTATCCTAAACGTCTTAAGTAGATGTAAAATTTTGTCATTAGTAAATAATTGTAAGGTAGCGCCCTCTGTGAATTGATATTTTAATTTCACGTATAATCCTAAATTAAAATTCACTACAAGAGCTTTCATACACACGTTAGTATTAAAAAATCTCACCGATGGCGCTGTATTAAATAGTATGTATATTTTTGTCTCATTCTTTGCTGGCTTCATCCTACACATTTTTGTATTTGTGTCTCTTACCTGTCGTTTTTTCCGTTGCATCCGGTTTGAAATCACAACGATTCTAAAGAAGTTTTCACTTCAAAACTTTTAAGCTATTATACTTGCCTTGATATTATTATAAACATCTTCCGTCACAAGTCCCGTGAGGCCATCTAGTCCTTCGGTCTTAGGTTCAGCGCCGACCACGACAAGCGCGTCGACTCGTCGCCCGCTTCCCGCTCCGCTCGTCACCGTGCACCCGCACAGCTCGAACTTCGTTTTCAATTCTCTTCCTAATGATTCATTCGTATTCGTTACCTGGAATGTTATCGAGCAATATTAAAAACTCATTGAAACGTCTAAAAGTCTAAGGCAATATCAAATCCGATTTATTGATTATTATCTTAAATGACCTAGGTACTGTTATGTAACAATAAACGGATTGTCTTCAAGGAGTTTTGAAGGTTTATTTATTGATACGACAACCACGAATGCGGACGGCAACTTAAGACGTGAAAACGAAGTTATGATATCCAGCTTCAAAATGTAAGTGGAAGCTCCAGTACTACAACCTGCCGGTGGTCCGGCGGTGAATTAGGTACGACCGTGGCGCCATTACGAGCTAGACTCAGTAAAACAAGACCCACTCCAATAGAATTAAATAACGGCCGGCCACCAAACCGTTGGTCAGATCAGATAACTGCGCTCACTGGTCTCTCTGTTGCGACAGCCCTGAGAGAAGCCGAAAACCGAAGGAAATGGAAGCTGTTTGTACAAAGAGCCACGAAGGGCTTTCAGGGACACGACCCTCAGCAATGAAGTATGCGACTAAGAAGAAGAAGTTGTATTTTAATATAACATACGAACACCGTTTTTTTTTTTTTTAAGTTCGAGCTCTTAAGGGCCTAATGAAAAACCCTTTACAGGTTTGTATATTTTCCAATTTGATTTTCATTACACGATCCATTAACATGGAAGTCGTGCGTGAGCACGTGTCAAGTGCATTTTTCCTTTGTAATTTGTTTCGCGGGATTAGTACCGCGGTTGCATCGTTCGATATAACTAAACCGGGCCTTTTATCCTTTAGGGCAAAACGACTTCGTTCTTGACCCTTGTTTAACACATTAACGAACCCAATCGTTTAAAGGTACATTGTCTATGTTAGGGGTATTCATTCTTTGCATTTGTTCTCTGGAAGCTTCTTTGATTATTTTACTACAATTTGCACATTTTAAAGATATAGTGATTGGGTATTGGCGCTGGTGCCGTAAGATAAACTTTCTTCGTCTGCTGATCAATCAATACCTTTAGATTTTTTAATTTCTTAGATGATTGGACGAGCTCATGGCCTACCTGGTGTTAAGTGGTAACCGGAGGCCATAGACATCTACAACGTAAATGCCGCCACCCACCTCAAGGTATGAGTTATAGGGTCTCAGAAAAGATACAACGCCTGCCCCAAACTTCAAACCGAAACGCATTGCTGCTTAGCGGCAGAAATAGGCGGGGTGATGGTATCTACCCGTGTGGGCTCAAGATGTCCTACCACCAGTAAGCTACTTTTCTAAAATTCTATTAGCTTTTTTACAAAGATAGTGGAATTTTTGTGACCACAGCGTTGTAATAATAAAGGCGCGCTTCGTACAAGGTTCGGCAGAACGTAAAATCGCGATGTTTATGATTCTGCGACCTAGTTAGTTTAACAGAAACATAAACAGCATTTTAATTTGTTGCAGTAAAATTTATGTTTGACTGAGTTACAAAATTTTAGTTCCGACATTTCGGGACCCTTATGTCCCCTGACGGAGGCATAATGCGGGCCTCGGGGAATCCCCTCTGCCCGAACTCCCCACCCTCTCGGCTGTGGTGATGTTTCCTGCTGAGTGGTGATTTAAACAGATCGTGGATTAAATTGATGCTCATGAATGGAAGAATGAGTGGCTGGATCGATGAATGACAAAGATGGCTTTGCTTTTTTAAACTTCCTTCCTAATTTCAGTTTCAGTTCGTTCTATTGAATTTTGACAGATTCTTTTTTCGATACTCACTAGTACTGTTCTGATTGGTCGTTGATCTGTTCGGATCGAGAGTCGGTTGCGGGCGGTGTAAGCGAGGAGAGCCGACGCTGCTATAATAATCGAACCTCCCTCGAGGGTAGCAAGCAGACGCCAAGCCAAGCCGGCGCCGAATTCCACCGCCTCTGTCATGCCTGAAAAAAAGTAGTCAGACCTGTCAAAGTATTGAAGTCGTCGTGGCCTAGATAAGGCCGTGGATAAGACGTCCGGTGCATTCGTATCTAGCGATGCAACGGTGTTCGAATCCGGCCGTCGGGTACCAATTTTCCTAATGAAATACGTACTTAACAAATGTTCACGATTGACTCCACGGTGAAGGAATAATATTGTATAATAAAAACCAAACCCGCAAAATTATAATTTGCGTAAATACTGGTGGTAGAACCTCTTGTGAGTCCGCGCGGGTAGGTACCACCACTCTGCCTATTTCTGCCGTGAAGCAGTAATGCGTTTCGGTTTGAAGGGTGGGGCAGCCGTTGTAACTATACTGAGACCTTAGAACTTATATCTCAAGGTGGGTGGCGCATTTACGGTCTAGATGTCTATAGGCTCCAGTAAACACTTAAGACCGGGTGGACTGTGAGCTCGTCCACCCATCCAAGCAATAAAAAAAAGGTTTTATACTAAATTTACGTTACTTAATAAATACACTCGGAACGTAGTTTTGGTTATCAGAGCCCATAGGTATTGTTAGGTATGTAAGCATCGGCGGCTGCGTCCGCCGTCAATATAATAAAGTAGTGCGTAAACAACCGGCCTTGTCATTACACGCGTCCTCGGACACACTACTGGCGACGAGCTTTACGTATACCCACACGTGACGAAAAAAAAAAAAAAAAAATGTTCGGGACGTCTTCTTTAAGTGTTTTGTCGAGTTTTGATCATCAAAATCAAGATTGGAAGACATATAAGAGTAGATTGCAGCAATGGTGCATAGCTAACGGCATCGATGAGCAGTCTGATAAAGCCGGAATCAAGAGAAGAGCAGTACTCCTCAGCGCACTCACAGAGAGTACCTACCAGCTCGCAAGCAACTTAGCGTTACCCGACGATATTGCGACAAAGAGCTATGAAAGCATTTTAGGTATTTTAGATGAACACTTTATTCCAAAGCGGTGCGGATTCGCAGAGCGGTATAATTTTTACGCAGCGATGCAGCAAAATGGTGAAACTCATGGGCAATGGGCCGCACGCTTGCGAGGTTTGGCCGCACACTGCGCTTTCAAAAACCTAGAAGAATCTCTGCTAGATAAATTCGTCATGGGAATGTTGCGAGGACCCGAGCGAGAAAGGCTTTTCGCACAAGAAATCAGAGAGCTGACGTTGAGCAAAGCTGTGGAGCTGGCAGAGAGCGTGCGGTGCGCACGAGAAGGTGCAGCTGCAGCGGTAGTGCCGGAATCATCCGGTCGGGAAGGCGTTTTCAAGATTGCCCAACAAGCAAAAGGGAGCGCGGACCGAACAGCCGGCGTAAAATGCTTAGTATGTGGTTACAAAAATCACAAAACGTCAGAGTGCCGATTTTCTAAATTTAAGTGCAGAATATGTGATCGTAAAGGTCATCTCCGTAGAATGTGCCCCAGGAACAAAGTGAAGCACTTGGAGCAAGGTAACGACGATGACGAGGGCGATGACGGTGAGTTTTTGAAAAATATAAGTTGTCCAAATGGTGAGCCTTTGTACGAGACCGTGTGTTTAGAAGGTCGTAAATTTAGATGCGAAATTGACAGTGGTTCCCCTGTGTTCTGTTATATCCGAAAAGACATACAAGCGTTGGTTTTCCGGGGTTCCGTTGTCACCACCAGCGAAAAAATTATTTACGTATGATGGGGGTACCTTGAACATAATAGGGGTACTTAATATGAATGTCGAGTATTTGAAACACTTAGCGTTATTGAGTATCTACGTTGTTCGGGATGGGGGACCTCCCTTACTAGGCCGCGACTTTATGCGTGAATTTAAATTAGAACTCATTTCAACCATTGGTTATTGCAAAAACGTTGATGTTACTACGGTAATGGAACTGACAAAACTATTTCCAAAGTTATTTTCAAACGAACTAGGTTGCTTTAACAAATTCGAGATCAGTTTAACATTAAAAGATAACGCGAAACCGGTTTTTATAAAGTCGCGACCGGTACCTTTTGCATTAAAAGATAGAATTAATGCAGAACTCGAACGGTTGGTTTCCTTGGATATTTTAGAACCAGTAAAGTACTCAGACTATGCCTCACCAATAGTCCCGGTTCTAAAAAATGACGGCAGCGTTCGTATTTGTGCGGATTATTCTTGTACAATCAACAAACAACTACTCGTGGAGAGATATCCTCTACCATCGGTTCAAGAACTGTTTACTAAACTTCATAACGGTGAGGAGTACAGTAAGCTAGACTTGTCTATGGCGTATATGCAATTTAGAATTAATAAAAAATCACAAAAATTAACATGCATTAACACCCCGCGTGGCCTATTTAATTATACTCGGTTAGTGTTCGGGTTGTCGAGCGCGCCAGCTATCTTTCAACGGGCCATGGAATCGTTGGTAGGGGACATGGAGGGCGTGTATTGTTACTTGGACGACCTGGTACTCACTGCTGAAAATAGGGTTCTGCACGAACGAAAATTAAAAGAAGTTTTGTGTCGTCTACAGGATGCGGGCTTGACCCTGCGTAAGGACAAGTGCGCATTTTTCCAAAACGAAGTATCATACTTAGGCTACACCATAGATAAAAACGGGATAAGAAAAAACCCAGACAAAGTAAAAGCAATTTTAGATGCCGCTATTCCAAAAAATTTAAACGAGCTACAATCATTTTTAGGGCTTATAAACTACTATAGGAATTTTGTCCCAAACGCATCGTCTATATTAAGCCCATTACACTTCTTATTACAAAAAGGCGTCAAATGGCATTGGAACTATGAGCAAGACGCGGCTTTCACTTGCGTAAAGAAAATGTTAGCATCGGAACAGGTGTTAGCACATTTTATTACTGATGCAAAAACAATCGTGACTGTAGATGCGTCCCCGGTCGGGTTAGGTGCTATCCTGTCACAGGAGGATCGGAACGGGGTCGAGAGACCGGTGTCGTACGCATCTCGCTCGCTAACGCCTGCAGAAAAAAAATATTCACAAATCCAAAAGGAGGCGACTGCTATAATATTTGGTGTGAAAAAGTTCCACCAATTCCTTTATGGTAGGTCGGAACCTTTTACTTTGCGTACGGACCATAAGCCGCTTACGGTAATTTTCGGAAATAATAGAGGTATACCAGAAGTAACAGCTAATCGATTACAACGTTATGCAATTTTCTTAAGCGCATATAACTATAATATAGAATATGTAAACAGCGCATCGAACACAGCTGACTTCTTATCGCGGGCCCTACCCGTAGCAAAACCGGGTTCCGAAGGTGAGGAAGGCGTGCGGGACGAGGTAGCAGCGTACGAGCATATCAGTTTCGCAGTGGAGGGATGCCTGCCAGTCACGAGGCAAGATCTGCAGCGAGAGACGGCGTGCGACCCCATACTAAAGAGCGTAGCTAAGTATGTAGCTAACGGCTGGCCACGTAAGTTATCGATACTATCAAATCAGAGTCTTAAGCCTTATTACTTATGTCGAAACGATATCGCACTAGAAAATGGTATTCTCATGCGTGGTCACAAAGTAATTATTCCACAAAGTGTACGCGGCAGAATATTGGAAGAACTACACAGCTCGCACTTTGGTATCGTTAAAATGAAGGCAGACGCTCGCAGTAGATTGTGGTTTCCGGGTATAGACGCTGAGCTAGAGAAACTGGCAGGGACGTGCCGGGTGTGCGCACAACTGCGCCCGTCACCACCGCGCGCGGCCCTTGCACCTTGGCCCTATCCTGATGCCGCTTTTCATAGGATTCATTTAGATTTTTTCGGTCCATTAAATAACAAAGTTTACTTAATAATAGTAGATGCACACTCTAAGTGGATAGAATGCTATGACATGAATAGCAATAGCTCCTCTAAAGCCGTAATCGCGAAATTATGCGAATTCATGTCAAGGTTTGGGGTACCTAAAACTATAGTGAGTGACAACGGAACCGCTTTTGCTTCCCAGGAGCTTAGCAATTTTTGTATGTTAAATGACATAACACAATTATTTTCTCCAGTATACCATCCGTCGAGTAATGGACAGGCGGAATCATTTGTTAAAATTGTTAAAAAAGGTATCAAAACTATTTTTTCGTCTGGGTGTAGAACTGATGAAATTCCGATACGATTAGCGAAATTCCTTTTTGATTATCGTAATTCGGTAAATAGTACCACGGGAACCTCTCCGGCTCAGTTGGTTTTTGGTCATCCACTCCGCTCGCGGTTAGACTTGTTAACGGTAAACACATCGCCCTCGCAATCCGAGTTACCCTTGCTAATCAGTAACAAACAGTCCTCACAGGCTAAGAATTATGGTGGCAAAATTACCAGAGACTTAGAGCCGGGGGAACAAGTATGGTTCAAACAATATATTAATAAGTCGAAAAGTTACTGGGCAAAAGGGGTTGTGATAAAAAAGACAGGCAAAGTTATGTACGACATCAGTTTTCCAGATCAAAATAAGATTATTAAAAGGCATAAAAATCAACTATACGTGTTTAAAGGGGAGAGTGGACCTTCAGAAAACTCTCACACATTCAACGTATGGGATATACCAGATCCACGGAACAGCGACTGCGGGAGCGAGGCAACAACAGCTGGATCTAAAGGGGCTTTAGTGACAGCAACAGGATCAGCTCCACCAGCAGAAGTAGGGTCATCGTCATCATCGCTTACCTGCCAGCCAGCAGGAACGACGCAGTCTGTGGAAGCGGAGACTATGGGCAGTGCTGACCAAGATCAAATTACTGCCACTATAAGCCCACAATCAGCAGAGCCCGTAACTCCCACCAGCTGCTCACCTTCCAGTGGAAGAAATAGCCCACAGTTTAGTACGCCACAGCCAATATCACCGACACTAGATAAGCCGGCTCCCGGCCGACCACGCCGGAATAAGCCACCCATTGATTTCAGGAAGTTCTTTTAGGATAAGGGGTACATTTGGGAGGGAGAAATTGTTAGGTATGTAAGCATCGGCGGCTGCGTCCGCCGTCAATATAATAAAGTAGTGCGTAAACAACCGGCCTTGTCATTACACGCGTCCTCGGACACACTAGGTATCAATAACGTAAATGCGGCCATCCACAAGAGTCATAAGTCTCAATTCTATAGTACAACGGCTATAGTAATAGGCAGAATAGTGGTACCTACCAAGTCGTCTTACCACCAAATTTAATGATCGTACTTTGTTTTAAAGAAAATTCGAGCTACTCTCGAGATCATGAAGGTATTAGGTATGTCCGGTGACGGATAAAGCCAACGCAGGGCTCGAAGTAAGGTAAACAGCGGGCCCTTAAATTGCTTTCCAGCATTATTAGCATTGGTGATTTGAGATAAGCTAGCTTTTTGGGCACAGGGATGCGGCCCCTCAAAGGCGCGGGTCTGTTGTAGCATTTGCTGCTTCCAACTTCACGGCTAATCCGGCACTGGGTATGCCGTCGCGATAGTTCTACGGCTTGTCGATATCGTAATAAGTAGTAGCTTATACTTGATCTGTGGCCTTATTTACAGATGTAATAAACGAAGGTGCTATTTTTTTATCTATGGTAATGCTTAAAATTATGTGTCAAGGTTTTTTTTTTAATAGTACGGAAATTATTTAACACTTTTGAACTTAGCTAAAGAAACTGATGGCCTTAGATAAGTTTGTAATTTAATGGATCTAATTTGTTGTTATAATTGTAGGTTTAACTTATTCTGTCTACGAGCTTGTAGACAAATTAAGACAGAATATTTTTTTCCTAGCTATGCTGTTAGCCTTGAGAGGCTATTTAGGCTTCACCCTAACGTGTAGGTGAGCTCACGGGGCTCAAACCAGAAATGTTGCTAACACTGGCCCTAGCAAGAGCAGTGCTTCGCAGAAACTACCGCTGGATCAAAAACGCGACCCACTGAGAAGATCCGGTGAGAAACTCAGTGGGCTGTGTCTATGGGTTAATTTACTTGTCGAGCTCTTTGTCGCAAGCGACGGGTTCAGCGACAATGACCAAGTAAAGTGTGAAGAACCACCTGTAAGTGTGGAAGAATAAACCTTCGTATTTATTCTTAAACTTTTTATTATTGTTTAATCATGTGATTCTAGCTCACGGCCAATTTGGTGTTAAGTTTTCCATATTACCACAGACTTCACAGCGTGAATGCCACCGTGAAAACCTCCATGTTCTCGGTCTCAACGGCTGCCCCTCCCTTCAAATATGTACACATCACTGCTGAGCTGCCGAAATAGGCAAGGCAGTGGTTCATATTTTCGAGATGCCATTAAATAAGCCTACAACAATGTAACCAAATCATAAATTGAGGATGACTACCTACGGTCGAATTTCTAACGGACAAACACTAGTTCTTTTAAATACACCAATAGAATCTTCACTAACTTAAAGTGTAAAAACAAGTTTAGTGCTTTAAACAAATTATGATAGAAAAACCAAACCTGCAAAATTATAATTTGCGTAGTCACTGGTGGTAGGACCTCTTGTGAGTCCTCACGGATAGGTACCACCTTCCCGCCTATTTCCGCCGTGAAGTAGTAATGCGTTTCGGTTCGAAGGGTGGGGTAGCCGTTGTAACTATACTGAGACCTTAGAACTTATATCTCGAGGTGGGTGGCGCATTTACGTTGTAGATGTCTATGCGCTCCACTAACCACTTAACACCAGGTGGGCTGTGAGCTCGTCCATCCATCTAAGCAAGAAAAAAAATATGTATAAAGTCATTGACCCTGGCCCTAAATATTATCAAACATAATACGTAATATTTAACATCTTAACAGTAATTAACTAGCACGTGTTTTGTTTGTTTGTTTCGTCATCGAGATTACGTATAACAGAACCGATTAAATCGACTATTTCGTAATAATAAATAAACTTGTTTTTTTTACGATATTTCCTGACTTTTATCGAGGATATTAGACTTTTAAGTCTTAGTCATAGTTCCTTGGGCGTTTTAGAAGCTGTTTAAATTACACTGATGCGCTTGGCCCATCTGAAGATGAGTGATCGCCAATGTCATTCATATTGGCAATGCCAAGGGCACAACCATGTCGCTGGATCGGGTCTTCAGTACCCTCCTTAAGCTTGTTTAGCGATCCTCCCGCTCTGTAATCGGTGCCTTTAGACATTCCAAGACTGACTTTCTCGCCAGATCTTCTCAGTGGGTCGATATTCCGATTCCGTAGTAGAAACAGCGAAGTACTGCTCTTGCTAGGGTAAATGTTAGCAAAGTCTCTCGGGTGAAGCCTCGTGACCTCGCCGTGAAGCAAGATTACTCGTAGTAGGTAGCCTGAAGGACTGAACAAAAAGGGTAAAATAGGGACAACGGAAACCAGAAATAAACGGCAAAATTATTGCTCTTTCACTAAACGTAACCTAATAAAATTTAGATAAGATTGAGAAATTATTTGTTTGACACTACGTAATATGGGAAAATAAATTACAATGTAAACGTCACGCCTTTGCGTGAAGAAACAATGGTATTGTTAAGTGAATTATCTCTCATTGTCATAACTGTTTTGCGTCGAGCGTTTGTTTGGTGCCTACAGCTGTTAACATTGTGATGTTTGGATGGTAATATACTTTTTATTGTCTTTATAGACAGACGAGTCACTTAATGATGAGTGTTCACCGTTGCTCATAGATGCAGCAAAGCTAGGCGCACAACCAAACCCTTATCTATCGCCCAGGAATCTCCTCAAAGCTCGTTCGACGAAGAAACTGTCATGGCGCTCAGGAAGCATTATTGGGGGCAGTCGATTTCCAATCCGAACGGGACGTGGTACAAAAGATCTCTGGAAACCCATGAATCAACAGTTCTGGGTAGTAAGGATGAATTCCGGTGGTAATGATGGTGCGATCATCAAACTAAGATGACGAGAACATCTCAAAAAGTTCCTCAAAGCACTTCCCACGGAACATACAGAAAATAGGGAATTGAAATGTCGTCGTAGACCCACAAAGGTTCCAAACGGCTCGAGAGAACGGGATTTTCGCTAACCCCAATGGTCCTGCGGCCGTAAACAGCAGAACTTTGCAATCAATTTTATAATATTTCTTATACTAACTAGTGTCTGTTTACTCTTAATACCGGAGTTCGTGAAGCAAATCAAAATTTCACCCAGCCCCCGATGTACCTCAGTCTAAAAAAACCTTCAAATAATGAGATTTTCATTTCAGTTATAATGATTCTTTTCCCTTCAACACGAGTAGAAAATAATCTAAAAAAATATATTTTAAATGTGATAATTTTAAAGATAGAAAATATGTCGGTGGTTGTAAATATTATGAAATATTAGTTTTATAATTATTTCTAATAAAATATTATGAATAATCGATCAGAGAATTTCACATTCTGAAATCAATGTTAATTATATCCCATTGTATCCCGTGTATGTATTTTATTTTAGTATTTCCGATGTTTCGAATACTTTTCGACAAAAAAACTCCGAATTTTTTTATATATTTACAATGCGGCCTCACCCCAAGGTATTTTGCGCATCAACGTCAAAATCGTTGACGTCTCAAGAGCAAACTAAATACCTTTGCAGTTCCGCGTACTTTGTACCTGTGACCTTTACAACACTGTGTGAAATAAGATGCTTCTAGAACGGTCATTATTGATGACGATATTCATATCCAAGCTATTATATCCACCATAATATGATATTTTCCCGCCGTAAATACTTGTTTAAATCGTTTTAAAAGTTGTGGTTCTGCAAGGTCAATGGCCTGATCGTGGCGAGACTTGGCTGTAATTTAAGATTTTTTAATTTATCTTTAGTAATACTATATTACAGACCAGAGATGGACTGCGAAAGTTACATCTCGGAGCGGCCCAACGGGCAAGAGAAGTCGAGGGAGACCACTAATCAGATGGGAAGACGATCTTAGACGAACAGCTGGCCCAAACTGGATAGACGTAGCACAGGATAGAGACGCTTGGGCATCTTTGGAGGAGGCCTTTACCCGATCCGGCGTTCTTGCTAACTAAATTTTACTGATTCATTACAAAACTTTTACATCCTAAATAGTAATACATACATTTATATTTTTTAAGCTTTGTAAAGCAAGAAATAAATGGCTTATTATTATTATTATTAATACTATATTAAAAATTCTCGAGAGCTCTTATATTCTCTAAGAGCACTTTTCTAAAGACACTCGTGTCCTAAGAAAAGTTCGCTTGTATTAGGAGAAACAATTTTTTTTTCTGATTTTGCTCATAAAAAATAAATTGATTAAGAATTCTTCTTTACAATGTCCGATTTTAAATAATAATCCTAGGAACGAAATGAAATTAAATAATTACCCTACGTACTGGTGGCAGGACCTCTTGTGAGTCCGCGCGGGTAGGTAGGTACCACCGCCTTACCTATTTCTGCCGTGAAGCAGTAAGTAATGCGTTTCGGTCTGAAGGGTAGGGCAGCCGTTGTAACTATACTGAGACCTTAGAACTTAAATCTCAAGGTGGATGGCGCATTTTAGGTTGTAGATGTCTATGGGCTCCAGTAACCACTTAACACCAGGTGGGCTGTGAGCTCGTCCACTCATCTAAGCAATAAAAAATAAAAAAAACCTAAGCAGTTACATTTATTGTGGATTTATCGGCGAAAAGTCGTAGATGAAAAATTAGTATTTAGCGCAAATAAGAATATATTTTCATTAAGTAGTTGTTTGTAATATTTTAAGTTTCCTCGCGGCAGCCCAGCGGTTAGGCAATAAGACCTCGAACTAGTGCGGGAAACCT
Organism: Bombyx mori; assembly: GCF_030269925.1. Taxonomy (NCBI): domain Eukaryota; kingdom Metazoa; phylum Arthropoda; class Insecta; order Lepidoptera; family Bombycidae; genus Bombyx; species Bombyx mori. The sequence continues at coordinate 17,726,619 of NC_085111.1, forward strand.
TGCGTTTTTTTTTTACTTCCAGGCTTCATTTTAATTTCGCAATCTCGTGAAATCAATGAAAACAATTGTGCGCTTTTTGAACGATCAAATCGATCATTAGTTCATCGAATCGAGCGTTACTTTGAGAATATTTCCGTTGACATGTTTGCAAATCGATAATGAGCTGACGTTGCAACGCTGCTACCAAAAAGAACAATTTTTAGGTGAAACAATTCAAAATTCGACTCATTCATCGGGTTCGAATGATTCTGTGAAATAGATCGACTATTTCTGTGAAATAGATCTCGTAGTCTCTCAACCTCATGCTTCATAGTGTATTCCGATCATAACACTATCATATCTACTTCTTTTGTTTTGTTCTTTCTACCCAAAAAAAAAGTAATTTGTCGTTTTTAATCCGTCAAAATTTTATTGCCTTCGAAGCCAGAAGTGCCCTCTTGGCGTTACTCCTTCGCTGGAGACCTCAAGGTTGATCAGCCACGCCACGAGCATTATCAAACCGAAAATAGAAGTACCGACTACACTTCGTAAATCCATGGGAGGGATGTGAGTTGTTCCGGTGCTCAAATCCGCAGGCAAGTACTAATTCTTCTAACTAAAATATATGAAACACATACTCATAGATAGGACGACTTCCATAATGATGGGATGGCCTACTGTACAAAGAAGCAATGTTACAAATTAAAAAAAAACGCTTAATATATGGTTTAAGCTGCCGTTATACAATTCAATTGAGACTATAAGTCACACTTTACGCTGCGATATTCACGTAGTGATGCCTACGGGCTCCGGTAAACATCAAATGGGCAGTAAGCTCTTACAATATTAGTGCAATCAAATATAAATGTACATCAAGTAATTAGTAGGCGTAGCAACCACTTCACATCCAAACGTCAGTGAGTGCTATTCATATCAATAGTGAGTAGTGATTGAACATTCTAGTTCACCAAGGGATGAATTCTGGGAGACGGTCGGTTTTGAAATTATTTATCAAGAAACCGCAACTTGAATAAATTAAGTCTACTCTGTAACGAATTACGACGGAATTTCAAAACTTAAATGCTAGGTTTAATACAACGCAAATGTATATTATTTTGTTCAAACTAGATCGAAAATTGCGTGATATTTAACTGTGGTCCTTTAAAAGTTCATTGAACCTAGAAGTTGAACTATAGTTTGGATTTATTGTCATAAACAAAGAATTGAGGTATTGCATCCATCTCCAACCGCGACTGGGCAACGCAAGGCCGGCGTCACCCGAAACATGTCTTGTCTGATCCCCCGGATTCACTCTCGGTACTCTTAGGTCTATCAAGCACCGGTCACCGTTATCGTCGAACTCGTCGGTTAATTACGACGAAGAGTTCGATGAGCCAATTAACCCAAAGGCACAGCCCACTGAGTTTCTCGTCGGATCTTCTCAGTGGGTCGCGATTCCGATCCGGTGGAAGATTCCGCGAAGCACTGCTCTAGCTAGGGCCAGTGTTAGCTCACGTACCCGTCCGGGCGTAGCTGGAATAGTCCCTTGAGTACCAGGGAATATATAGGGAAAAAATACAAAAATTGATACCTATCTGCGCGATTCGAACATCGGCACAGTTGCATCGCTTGATACGTATGCACCGGGCGTCTTATCCTTTAGGCCACGGCAACTACTCATTTGGAATTAACTTCTAATATTCAGAGGTTTAGTCATGCTTAGACAGGATTGGTATCTATAGCTTCTTTTTTTCTTCTATCTGAATAAAATACAGGGTATTTGACAAAAACTTAAATTGCGGTGGCGACTTTTTCAAGACAAGTCCCGAATGATGTTGTCATGTTCTACCGAGCAATAACATCCGCTCAGCGGAAGATCGTCCCTATGTTGTTCACCCCAAACTTTATTGAACTATTATTCACTGCGTAGCAATTGCAACTGTTATTTAACGGATTCTTGACACAATTTTCCGTTACAAATTGTATTTTAAAAAGTATACACATTACTTATTTGACAGGTAATAAAAATCGATTAACTAAAATCAAGCTGGAGTCAGAAAACATGTCTAAATCTAAATACCATAATATATTTCTTTAACGAATTTACTTTGAATTTCTTGTCAGTAAATTAACCAAAATCAAAATACTTGTCCATAAAATTTAAGCGTGTGTAAGTATATAAGTATGTAATTTATTAAAATATTTAACCATAAGAGAGAGTGCCATTGTCTCCATTGACGATAGGAAGCGAAATATTAATTAAGTTTACGACGTGTGGTAGATCATGATATTTGATGTCATGTCAATTAAAACGTATGAGACTCTTTTTGTCATTTGAAATGTTAGAATTTTCCCCGGTTTTCGCGGGTTGTGGGCAATATAATTAAAACTGCTGTTTTGGTTTAGTCTTGTTTTTACCGTCAGTATAATTATTATATTATTTTTATCCGACGTCTCTTTTAACGTAACTCTTTTAACGTAACTAAAAGATTTCATGGTCAAGGACGACCAAGGCCTTAAATATTAAAGTTTATTTATTATTTAAGGCTAAGGTGTTTTTAATTCGTCGACATTTGAAAATTGTGTTAAATATCGTTTTTTTTTTTTTAATAATTAAAAAAGTGTTTACGGCGTTTTAAAGATTTCTCATTTTTAATTTCAGAAAAATGTCTGCAAATAGATACCTATGTTTGTATATGAGAGATCTGACATCACCGGACCAGGCTCACAGAAACCATTGCAACTTTATGTTATGTCATTAGTAGTGGTAGTACAAAGAATTTTGTTACGTTCCATTTTACGTTATTGTGTAGTCTCGTTTTATTTATTTCGCTTAAAGAGGTTACGTTCGGTAAAAAGTGTAATAATAGCTTTCGCCTTGACGGCACTGCGTGTTTCTGCTACAGAAGGTCGAGTAATGTTAGTAATTGACATCGCAAACTGTTTGGTTCACAATGTCGGTACTGTGTGCGGAAGGTGTTAGCGTTAAGAAAAACTAAATGAGCATACTAAATATTATTCGAAATAATTCAGTATTGTGAAGTTCTTACACATGGGTTGCTCATTTTTTTCATGAGCTTGGATCCATATCTTGTGACATGCGTTCGGAGTATCAATTGTAAATACAAACTGTCCTTGTCGTCCTGCTTTGTGCCTGCTTTGTAAGGAAGGTAGGAAGATAGTAAATAGCCGTGTGGGCCTACAATATAACTTACAAAGAGTAAACAAGTCTTGTTTTCCCTTTCAAGTCTTGTTCTCTTTTTGTTGAGGATTCCATTCGACATTAATGCCAGATCGGATGTTTGAAAACCGCCATTCATAGCCCTCTAGTATAATTGGAGAGTATTTTATTATATTCGATGGCAAACTAACCACTATAGCCCGTAGTGATTGAGAATACATGAGGGTCAACCACTTTGATCATCACGTCTATAATCTAGCTTATCACATTACCAATTTATGTAGCTTGGTTAGATGGGTGTGCTCACAATCCATCCCCGCAAAATGGCTGCTCAAGTCGACAGTCAAGACACGAGTTGATCTGATTACCGCTTAATCTCAAATCGAAAAGCACGATTGCTTTATGGCACAAATTTAGAGGGTGAATGACATGTAGGATGATACGGGGATGATGGTGCCAATTTACAGTCTTTGTTTCTTAAAATAAAAACTCGAACAAGCCCTACCTCTAAGCCCATTTTATCGATAGAACCTAAATTTCTTCATGTTACAATAAAAAACTGGTCTAACAATAAATGACATATATTTCTCATTACATCAATTTATTACGCAAATAATCTCCGATACGAGCCGTAGAAACTCGTTAAGAGTGTGGCATGGAATTTACGTTACTTAATTCGAGTACAGCTATTTCCATTCTGGACCTGAATTTAATTGGAATGTACTTTTTCTTCAAGCCACACTCACACTTAAGTAATGCCTACATTTTTTATCTTATTTTATAAAAGTAGGCAGATCATACGGCCCACAAATCACCACATAAATATATCTAAATATTGTCTTATTCATTATGTAATTATCGTTTAAAGGTCAAATAGAGGAATAGCCAAGTCACTCCCTAATACCAAATAATTATTTGTTAAGCATTTCATCATCGTCATCATCATCAGTCCACAGCCGTCCACTGCCAATCCACACCACTGAGCTCGGTCTTCGGCTCTCCTCATCCACATCCTTACTTACTGATTCGGAGGTCATCGCACCACCTAGCCAAGAGGCATTTAAAGTCATTAAAAGTCATCGTACGCCGCAATAGGTACCGTCGACGTATTTGTGATTTTAAGCTTTAAATGCGTTATGCAAACGGACATCATAATGTTTTCTCAGAACATCCGTCCGTTGTACAAAATAAATATTTTCTTTGCAAACAGTACGTGCATAAAGTATTACGGCCATCGATAAGTTAAGATATATGGCATTGGTGTCGTTTGGAATTCTTAACAGATAACAGTAGAGTTGTTAATTAGCTCCAGTGCACTATAGTCTATAAATTCGGTGACAACAAATGTAACGCGACCTATTGACGTGAGCAGCAAAAGAGACAAGTACAACTTCATTATACAGATTGATACACAACACGATGTACAGATGTAGTGAGAAATTATTTTCATTCGGGAAAACTCGGATTTTTATCGGAATACGATGACACGAATTGTCAATGAATGATCGTATTAAATGAGTGACATGTTCATATCCAATTATTATGGAACTTTATTGTTTTGTGTCAAATGTCAAAATGAATAATGTCATTGTACTGAAGCTATTTAAGAGAGCACGATAAATACGAACTTTTCCGAAAAAATACGAAGGAAAATCTTTTCTCACTATATCTTTAAATGAATAAGATATATGTAGTGTAGTCTATACATGAATTGGATAAAAATTCATTTTTTTTTCATGCTTTCATTCTTTTAAAAGTGTATCTTGGAATACACAAATAAAGTTTCATTCATATTCCATTATAGTTTCATTCATATTTTATATACCTCTTAATATTTTTTTTTATTGCCCGTGTAGGCAGATGAGCATACGGCCCACCTGATGGTAAGTGGTTACCGTCGCCCATGGACTTCAGCGATGCCAGGGGCAGAGCCAAGCCGCTGCCTACCGTTAAGTACCCTCCAGAAATTTCGTCTGAAGAAATTTTTTTTTTTTTATTGCTTAGGTCGTGGACGAGCTCACAGCCCACCTGGTGTCAAGTGGTTACTGGAGCCCATAGACATCCACAACGTAAATGCGTCACCCACCTTGAGATATAAGTTCTAAGGTCTCAAGTATAGTTACAACGGCTGCCCCACCCTTCAAACCGAAACGCATTTCTGCTTCACGGCTGAAATAGGCAGGGTGGTGGTACTTACCCGCGCGGACTCACAAGAGGTCCTACCAATATTGATATTATATCGCTTTTTTTACATTTTCTCATCGCACCACTCTCCACTGTAGCATGGTTCATCCTCACTTCCACTGCGCTATTGCGTATAATTTACTTAAGTAATAATATTATTAAATTTTATTTTATTTCAGTTTACTTAAGAGAAGTCATCGGCTCATACGGCCATTTTAAATGTATTACCAAACGATAAACATCACGCGATGTATGTAAATGGTAAATAGCTTTTAAATTTTGTAATCATTATTTAACGTTTAGTGATTTTACTTACAAAACTGAACAACGCATTTTCTTTGAAATAAACATCATCATGGCTATGTAATCGAATTCAGTGTTAATAAATAAATAAATGACCGAAAACAAATCACACATCCGTGTGCTGAGTGCGAGTTTTTTAACGTTTTCGATCGCGTAAAAGTAAACTCAAATCCGTATGCAATTGAAACAGCGCCCCTAGCGGTAAACGTAGGCAAACGTTCTAATTCATACAAATTCGAGTTAATTTTTACGCGATCGAGAACGTGAAAAAACTTAGCATACAGGCCCCAAATTAGGATTCCTTGTGTTATACATACCAGGGATTGACATACATACTTATATACGCCTTAATATACTAACAATCCAGACAAGGAGCAAACAGACATTAATGTTTTCCCGATGTGAGAATCGAACCCACGACCCTAGCTACATCAGTTAGGCGCGCTGACTCCCGCAACACTGAGTCAGTCGGTATGAGGGTAAGTTAACATATCGTAGCTTGCGCTGACTGAAGGATGGCACACGGAAGCTTGATAGCAAGCTAACAGTAACAGCTTCATGAAGCCGAGCTCTGATACATATGTTTGATTTAATAACGTAAACGCAAAATTTATTTTAGATCGATAATAAATCAATTTAAATATGTTCTCTTGATTGTACATCACATTTTTTGGTCTAAATGCTGTACATAGGATAACGGAATGGTTTCTTTCGTAAGAACAATTTAAAACTGACGTGAGCTAAGTGAATAATATAACGTGTTATGAGTTTTTATTGTCTCAACGTTGTCTTAACGACATCAGCCGGGCTGGACAATTCGTGCTGAAGTCAAAGGGTCAATAACGTTGAAGTAACACAATTTCAACATTACAAAACAAAAAACAACAAATTCAACATAAATAAATATCCCATTTTGCTACGGCTTGTCCAGTGATTGAAATCTGTGTGCTTAGTGCGAGTTTTTTAACGTTCTCGATAACGTAAAAGTTAACTCAAAGTATGGATTTGGAACGTTTACCGACGTTTGCTGCTAGGGGCGCTGTTCCAACTGCATACAGATTTGAGTTAACTTTTACGCTATCGAGAACGTTAAAAAACTCGCACTAAGCACAATGAATACGTTCGCGGAGACCTCAATGTTTTAGTATATTTTATGTAATACATTTTCAACATTAAAGAAAACTAAGAAAAACCACAATGGTTGTTAATATCATCATCCGCATCACCGTCTTAGGCCTTACAGCTTAGCGCGGGCTTTATATATGTCTCTCCAGACTCTATTTACACTCTATTCAGGGCTTTCCCCTTCCATACCATTTTTGATATCGATTCCTTTAAGCGCCTGCTCTATGTCATCTGAGTTTGCGTCTGCCAAGTCTTCTGCGACCATTCGGTTGTTCCGCCATATTGTGTGCTTAGTGCGAGTTTTTTCACTTGTCGATTGCGTAAAAGTTAACTCAAATTTGTATGGAGTTGGAACAGCGCCTCAAGCCTCAAACGTAGGGACGCTGTCCAGCTCCATACAAATTTGATCTCTCCCATTAGAATAACACAATATCCTGCCCGTGCTCGTCAACAACTAGCAGATCCGATTGTTGATCCTATTTTTTTTTTATTGCTTAGATAAGTGGACGAGCTCACAGCCCACCTGGTGTTAAGTGGTTACTGGAGCCCATAGACATTTACAACGCAAATGCGCCACCCACCTTGAGATATAAGTTCTAAGGTCTCAGTATAGTTACAACGGCTGCCCCACCCTTCGAGCCGAAACGCATTACTGCTTCACGGCAGAAATAAGCGGGGTGGTGGTACCTACCCTTGCGGACTCACGTGAGGTCCTATCACCAGTAATGAATGAATTCCTAATCGAAAATCTCATGTTTTTATTGTATGCACATCCATCATATACAAATAGCCTTACACAAATGCTCGTACTTTTTGCATGTAGAACGCCAAAACATAACGCATTTGCAACTACCACGCTCTTTACATGTTACGTATTGTTTTAATTTCCTAGCGTCTGTCGTAATATTTGACCTTAAACGAAGCGAAGGTCGCCGACAGGCGGACGTGCAAGTTTATCTAGAGCTCATTCAATGTCATTCAATCAGGTTTTTTATGTATATTTCAGACCTCCTTAAAACATTAAACACGTAATGCACCTAAATGTCTATATACAGGGTGTAATAATTTGTAGTAAAGCTAAAATGGTGGCCTAGTATCCCTACTGGTGGTAGGGTTCTGTGTAGAAGCCCGCCCGGGTTGGTACCACCGTCCTGTCTATTTCTGCCGCAAAACAGTAATACTGTGTTCCGGTCTGAAGGTCAGGATAGCCGGTGTAACATACATAAGGCTGCCCATCCAGGCCAGGATAGGCAGCGCATCTGAGTCACTGATGTAGTTTGGATGTCTATGGGCGACGGTTATCATTTCCCATCAGATGAGCCGTAAGCACGTCTGCCTATCGAAAGCAATAAAAAAAAAAAAAAACTTCAACGGGATTAAATATTCACTAAATCTATACATATAAATAAAATTGGAGAGTGTCTGTTTGTAATATTGAAATAACCGCTTTTTACTATATGCATATGAATTTATATACGGTACATACACCAACATAACATTTTTTATAATTTTTGTCCTGTGTCTGTCTGTCTGTTTGTTTGTTCCGGCTAATCTCTGGAACGGCTGGACCGATTTTGATGAGACTTTCACTAATAGGTAGCTGATGATATAAGAAGTAACTTAGTCTACTTTTTTTAGACTAGCTTCGCCCCGCGGCGGCACCCGCAGTTATTGTCGTACCGCCCGCAACATGGCGGGACTCGCCTATCAATAATAAAAATTAATGTTTCCGAAGCGAAGCGAGGGCGGGTCGCTAAGTAATAAAAAGCAAGATTGAAGTCTCTAGACGCACCCCGTCTGCTCTCTTGTTTCGGGAATCCATGCGTTAAAACATATATGATTTTTTAAAGGCTGTCTCGATCTTCAAGCCAGGTTGCAACAATATTTTCGCGGCAGAAATAGAAGGGGTAGGGGTGCCGATCTCACAATACATCCTACTATACGTTGGTGATGTATAAGTTTGTAACATTGTATGTAATGTAGAGAACTATTTTAATCCTATTTATATTTGTGTCTTTTATTTATTGATTGAGGCACTACGAAGTTTACCGGGTCAGCTAGTTTAGAATAATTTTGACAATAAAGTGAAATTTCATAAGATTTGTTCATTCTTATTTATTAATGAGCTTAGAGAAAGAATCTTCATTCTTTTCACGAAGTGACCACAATGACACGCGGAAAACAACTTCATGTAAAATTCAATGGCCACTATTTGTATTCCGAATGGTATTTTGTCTTAATTCCGATAGATCTTCTGTATTTGATTAACTGGGAAGGAATTTAAGTATTACGTCATAATATGATATACCTACATAATATTGCGCAATTAATGACGTATTGTTATACTAAAACTACGATAATCAATTTAGGTATTAAGAAAGGACTTAGAAGCTACGATGGAATAAACCATTGAATCACATTGAACACTGAGGTCCGATAGAAACATTGCGAATCCATAATTCGATCTTTTGATTTTGCCTAGAAGAACATAGTGTGAGAGAGAGAGAGAGAGAGAGAGAGAGAGAGAGAGAGAGAGAGAGAGAGAGAATATAGTTTATTGCACACCAAAACATAATTAACATTCAAAACAGATAACAGGCAGGTATGTTTGTACAATAGGAGGTCTTATCGCTAAAAGTGATCACTTCCAGGCATTTTATTTACAGAAATTGTGAAAAACATAAAGTATTTTATATATATAATCTCAGTTCCAATGTTCGATTACCTACCTTTATAAAAACCTTACGATTTTATAAAAACCTGTTGGTACTTGTTTCTTACCTTGAGCCTCATACTACTTGTAGATATTAAATGCAGTTCGATTTGAGATTGTAACAATGTGTTCATTCGTGACAATGAATTCGAGTGCTTGTATTTTGTGGTTCAAGATTGTGAACGTGCCAATCGGTGACAATGTTGTCATTAGCCACATAATGACACAGCCCATTGAGTTTCTCGCCGGATCTTCTCAGTGGGTCGCGATTCCGATCCGGTGGTAGATTCAGCGAAGCACCGCTCTTCCTAGGGCTAGTGTTAGCAAATTATTTTAGGCTGAGCCCGTGAGCTCACCTACCCGGGCGTAGTCCGGGTCCGGTAGTACGGGTCCGGGCGTATCTGCAATAGCCTTTTAGGCTACTGGCGAATAGGTAGGGGGAAAAACACGTAATGATAATATAATAACGAATAAACGTCCTCTCGATCCACTAACGGTGCTTTTAGGTACCTCAAGCACCGGTCATCGTTCTCGTCGAACCCGTCGCTTGCGACGAAGGGCTCGACGAGTAAATTAACCCACAAATACAGCCCACTGAGTTTCTCGTCGGATCTTCTCAGTGGGTCGCGTTTCCGATCCGGAGGTAGATTCTGCGAAGCACGGCTCTTGCTAGGGCTCGTGTTAGTAACGTCGTCAGGTTTGAGCGCCGTGAGCTCACCTACTAGTTAAGGTTACGCTGAAATAGCCTCTCAAGGCTATCAGCTAAGGTAGAAAAAAAAAGAATAAACACGTTCATTGCTTCCCCTTTCAAATTATTGTCGTATTGTTGAGGTTTGGGATTTTATTTACTAAGTTCGGATTATACGTAGGTAATTGGGAATATGTAAATTCAGCTACGAAGATTCTGCGAATACTCAAATAATGCGACCTCTTGTAATAGCGATGTTTCGATAATGGCCTCTGAAACTTTATGCTATCGATTTAGGGATAAAGCTGTTCTTTCGTATTGACACTGATCCTTTGTGGTAAGTATGGATAAATGTAAAAGTTTTACGTTCGATGGTCAACTACGAAAATGGTAGAATGAATTTTGATGAAATAAAGCAAAAAGATAGGTTATCACCCGGATTAAGCTCCTTTCATAATGGTAAATGAAAAAACCCGGATAACGATCGCGTCAGCATATTGAGGTTCGATAACAGGGAGAAGGAAATAAAAAAAATAAACTTAAAACCCGAAGGACATGCATTGATCATTTTTCTTTTCAATTTTTTTTACTTTAAAAGGCCACTGTCGAATGAATATAGAATGACTATAGAATGTAGTATAGATAATTATGGTTTGCTGACATCATCTAGCGGAATAAAAATCGTTTTTTCCAACTTAAGTTTTTGTTGTCACAAAAACTGCAACACATTAAAGTTTCCGAATCACATTAATCAAAGGTGGTGCGTCTCGGCCTGACTTGGCCAGATTTCTTGTTTAGTTTTTTTTGCTTGTGTCGATCAGTGACGTCATTCTTTGAACAAAAATATCAATGTACGCGCTTCGTTAAATAATTTTGTACGTATTGATTATTTATTTACTTACCAGTGACGTTCGGTCAAGCTCCGAAAAATAAAAAAGGCTCCGTTTTGACCATCGGGTTAATTTACTCGTCGAGCCCTTGGTCGCAAGCGACGGGTTCGATGTAAACGACGACCGATGCTTGAGGTACTTATAAGCACCCTTAGTGGATCGGGACGATTCAAAATGACGTGTTTGGGGCGACGTCGACTGGTTTCCATTCTGTCCGCAGAATCGGGAATGTAGTTAACGGCGGCCACGCTGAGAGGGTTCTCGTGTCGTACCGCTTTGTCGAAGTGAAGGGTACGGTTACCACAAACTTGGCTATTTCTGCAGTCACAGTAGCTACCTGCGGCTGTTCGCCTCGCGGATGGATCTGAACTACCCTAATAATGCAAGTGTGCATGTTGAGCACTCTGCATCCAAACCGGCTTATACGTTACGGTGGTTTTGTTTTAATTTTATTCCGAAACTTAAGGCTGTTGCTTTTAATTTGTTTTTGTATTCTATGTGAAGTCTTTTTAATGTAATGTCTGAAGTAAATGAAATTAATATGTGAATGTATTTGAAATGTGGGACAGCTGTTTTTTAATGAGCGTTTGACTTTATCTCTCTTTATGGACTAATGCAGTTACGTTCTGTTGTCTATGGTCTACGGATGTGACTTCGTTCACCCATCAATGTAAAAAAAAAGAAGCAAGACTGACTTAATACGTTTCCATTTATGTAACTATTTTCCTTTCTACCTGTCTCAGTAAATTGTTATATCTAAGTAATCTATGTCGTGAGTTGGTCAAGTGAAGTACCGTAGCTACCTACAAAAACGGGTTTATAAACTGGTACCACAGACTAGGAAGAGATATTATCGGTTGCTCTAGATATAGTTTTAGCTAGCGGATTCGCTCACACCTTAATATACGATATTCTTGTTATAAAGTTGAGGTGTTGTAGATGCTTGTAGATCAGCGGTCGAGGAACTTTTTTAATTATTACCCCAAAATATTTTTGTGTAAGTTGATATTAGGTATTATATTTATTAGGAATTATAAGTTGATATTGATATTAGGTAGGCAGCGGCTTGGCTCTGCCCCTGGCATTGCTGAAGTCCATGGGCGACGGTAACCACTCATGGCGAAGAACAAAAAAAAACGAAATCGCTTCTTTTTAGCATCTTTCTTAATATAGCCCCCATGATAATTTGAAATCACAACGATTCTAAAGAAGTTTCAGTTCAATATATAGTTTTTACTCACAAAAGTTTCATTTTTACCCCCCAAAATTTCATTTTACCCCATTTGGGGTAATTTAATCCGGTTCCCCGACCGCTGTTGTAGATTGTACCTTTCGAAACAGTTTGACCTTTGTTATTGATGATGTATAAAAAAGGTTTTATTGTCTGCCTTATCGATACTAAAATACATTATCTTATATTTGAATTTTACACTATGTTGAAATTCCATAGCGTTGTCAGTGGCCGAACAATAGTAACTCTTAGTCCTAAAAAAGTCTTAAATATTTTTATTTCAATTTATAATACTCGTCGTTTTTAATACGTAATTTATAGGTTTTGTAAACACTAATAAAAATAGTGAATACATGATAATCTTTTGACAAATGATTCCCCTTCTTATAACGGATAATAGAACTGCCTTCTTGTTACCCGCTTTAAAAGTCCCATCTAGTGAAAAATAAAGCTGTGTCTACATAAAATTACTATTACAATTCAGGGTCTCATTTAATGTTAAATCGATCGCATTCTCTCGACCATCGGACAATAGTAATGTTACTACTTCAGATAATGCAGTACCAACAGATCGAGGAGGCTGTATCCCCCAAACATATCTCTAATTCTATCCTGTAATCTATTTATTTTACATATAATTTTTGTAAACCTTCGAAAAGTAAATAAATAAATAAAAAATCGTATTATTTTTTTGAATATTTCACATCCTTAGTAACTTACCTTCAAACTCGAAATCCTTCACGATATTCATCACACACTGACCAATATGATCTGAACTATTTTACTGTAAATTGTCATTTTTTTTAAATCAACTTCGGTGTATATAAAAAAATAAGTATGTATACAGTTCGATTTTTAAACACACAAAGGTAAAGCTGAATTTGAAAAGCGCGCGAATCGAGATTCCAACTTCAAATGTCCGAAGCTACAATGTACACTTTTTTTTTTAATTTTATGTAGGCAACGGCATATGCGTTTTTAATTTTGTTTCGATTTTCCAGCCTGCGAATAATCCGCTCCGGTGTAAGTTTGTAACGAGAATGCGCTCGCTTGTTTTAATATCATTGTGTTCGCGAGGCGGCGTTCGACCGCTCACCTTGATTTTCCACGCGGCAACTACTTTTGGTTTATTTGGTTGTAAGTATACGATTTATTCGAAAGAGGTGCATATCTGATCACCGTTTTATTCATTAATCATTAATGTTAACAAAGTGTTTTAATGATGTTAAATATTATAATACTTAATTTGATATACAAGTAAAAACTTGTCCTTAATTATACAGTTTTATTGCCTTCCTTTATTAGTTATTTCAATTTTCTGAAGTTTCAAACACTTTTTTTATGTATGGCGACTTAATTATCGTCAGGCATTGTAAGATAAAAATAATCAATAATTGAAGTAAAAATGTTTCTTAAACTTTTGACTTATATTTGAATATTATACTCGCAAATATATTATATTGATTGGTTGTATGTAATAAAATAATTTATTAGAAAAATAATTCGTCGACTACGTCAAATGCTGGTCGTCATACATTGAATATTGAAAACAATATTTACCATAATGCTAATTCGCGTAATGCGCTAAGCATAAACAAACGTGTTAAGAAAGTCATCCATTAACTAGGCTTTCCTTTGAGTAATTGGAATTAATTCTGAAAGTAAAGTAAAGTATTACACAGTAAGCATCTTATAAGCGTAGCTGGAATAGAACCTTAGACTACCAGCTATAAGGCAGGGAAAAAACAAAAAAAAATTAATGCCTACGACTATGAAAACTATCGCATGCCATGGTTTCTAAAATATTTATCTTCAGCTCCTTCTGAAGTATAAGCCAATTCCCACTAATTATACCTACATGAATTACCCAAATATCATGAAAGATGCTCCATGATTTTAAAATAACATCTTATTCTTTTTTTTTTTTTTTTGTAATTCTCATTATCACTAGATACTTCAACATCTTCTGGACGTATTCGTTTCCAAATCTTATTAACCTGATACGTTAGCGAGGGATTAATTTCTATCCTGCTGTGCAATTCTCAATCCTATTTATTGGCGGAGAAGGCTTAAGCCAGAACGACGACTATTGACGGTGACGGTTAGTGAACTCCTAACATGCAAAAAGGTCATATTCCGTGCGAAATCAACTCATTACAAAAAAAAAATGACTGGCAGATAATTTAGCGTTCAATAAAAAGAAAATGTTTGTTTTGCACTAGAATTTTAAAAAAACAGGCATAAACGTGTTTCGCGCTAACGAGAATTTCAAGATTATCTTACAAATGCAAATTGTTGATTTGCATGTGTGTATCATTAAGATGATACTAAGTAGCTATTATTATTTCAGCAATTGACAAAATCGGTGGAGTAGTTATTAGTTAGTTAGAGGATTAGCGCCTCTAAAAGTTGCGACTTGCGCCGTCGGTCGTGGGGCTCGTGGGTTCGATTCCCAGATTCGTGAGATGAACGGCTTTTTTTGCTCTTTATCTGGGCGCTCATTGTCTTTAATAAATGTATGTGGGATGATTGCTATTTTTAATAGGCTTTTATTAACTTCAGACGTACGTATGTTAGTATGTAACGGAATCTTTGAATATGATTTTGACCCCCTTTAAAACGTCGGATTAACTCGAAATTTGGTATACATATGGGACCGATGAAAATTCAATATTAAAAAAATTAAAAAAAAAAGAAATTTAATTTTTTTAAATTCAACTAAAAAATGAAAAATAAATAATAGTTTAAAAAGACTAGCATAATACGCTTTTATAGAAAACCCAACTAAATAATAGAAAATAAATTTTAATAAATTTGAATTAAAAATAGTGTAAGAAAAAAATATTTTATTGTCGCCTTACCATCATGTAGGTATATTATAATTAAATGTTTATAAGTATGCATTTCAGTCTCTGCTTCCCCATAGTACAGGGAATCGTAATTTGGGGGCGGATGACCATTGGTGACCTTAGTTATTATTATTACAATTATAAATTTAATTCCCTATGATTTTACTTTTTAGAATACTAACATCAGTATTCTTTAAACAGAATAGGTTTTATTAAGGAATTTTCTAGTCTGCGCTACATGTCTAGTTAAAAACCCGCGCTCAGGACGAGCTAGTAGAATCTTGCTTAATTAACAGCAATTTTTAAAGAAGTTTCCGCTTCGTGCAATTCGTCACGCTTCATAGTCACCGTAAATACACGACGTATGTCCAAGCGCAGAGTGCATACAAACCGACCGCGAAATTGCGAAAATAATATTAATTCATTTTGCATTAATATGAATTAATTTCGCAATAATTAAGTTCCTTTGTAACGAAATTCAGATGTTCTTATCTAACACCAAATTCAACTTACACGACGAAACCAACTTGACATATAAAGACAAAACATTGTTTATGTAATTTTTATATAAAACCCTGTTTATGTATACTCTAAGATAAAACCTTTTTAGATTATTTTTTTTAAGTTTTTTTCTTATATAGATTGACTGAACTCTCTGTCATTGAAAAAAAAAAGACTAGTTCAGTTTTATTTAATTCAAGAATACTGTATAAAGTAATTTGTGGAAAACAAAGTCTTTAAATGTTGTTTTTTTAATATTGTACAGAAGACGCAATCATGTCTTTTATTATTGTTTAACCACTTTGAAAATATTCCATTGTGCTTAGTGCGAGTTTTTTAACGTTCTCGATAGCGTAAAAGTTAACTCAAATTTGTATGGAATGGGATCGTTTGCGTACGTCTGCTGCTCCTAGCGCCCCTGCGCTGTTCGAACTGCATACAAAATTGGGTTAACTTTTACGCTATCGAGAACGTTAAGAAACTCGCACTAAGCACACATATCATTATAGATACTAGAGGTCCCACAG
Organism: Bombyx mori; assembly: GCF_030269925.1. Classification (NCBI taxonomy): domain Eukaryota; kingdom Metazoa; phylum Arthropoda; class Insecta; order Lepidoptera; family Bombycidae; genus Bombyx; species Bombyx mori. Next base: position 17,742,790 of record NC_085111.1, read on the forward strand.
TAGTCGAAATTTGACTATAATTAATTGGAATTGTAAGTTTGTACACAATTATGATTGTATTTTATACTTTTATAATCACAAATTTCGCCAAGGCTACACTATAAAAAAATATTAATAAAGACAAACAATATTTAATCTATTCTCAAATTGACCACAGACGTCAAGAACAAAAGTTTGACAATAAATAGTATGCATGCGTGTGTGCGTCAAATACATGGTTTGTAGTGTGTGTAATGTTTTCTTTATTGATTTAATGTATCTTTTATGCATTATTTTTAAAAAATATTAGCATTGTGCACTTCTTCTCTATATTCTCTATAAGTGTGGAAAATTTCATACTACTCCGTCTGCGCAATTTTCGTAAAAAGGGACACAAAGTTTTTGCTTCACGTATTAATATATAGATAAAGGATCAATAAAAAACCCAATGAACGTACAATTACCTAAGTCTTTTATTATTGTTTAACCGCTTTTAGAATGTCCCATATAATTATAGATATAAAAGATCAATAAAAAAACCCTATGATTGAACGTTGCAATAATTAGCCTAATACTACGCATTATTGCGTCACACGCGAGTCATCTGTAAATCGTCGAAGCAATCGCGCTGGAAGAAAACAATACATTAAAAACGTATCAACTTTTTTTTTCTAGGTTTTTTATCTATATAATTAATTACAAAGCTGCTGATTCATTAATAGATCGAGTCTATTTGCAGTGTTTATTTACTGACTTTTAATAATGTCGATAATAAACGAGTATGTTGTATTTTTTGTCTTTTATTGCTTAGATGTGTGGACGAGCTCACAGCCAACCCGGTGTTAAGTGATTACTGGAGCCCATAGAGATCTACAACGTAAATGCCGTCATCCACCTCGAGATATGAGTTCTAAGGTCTCAGCTTTCAAACCGAAACACATAACTGCTTCATGGCAGTGGGTAGCTAGCACCAAATTATTAGTAGTTAGTTTTTAGGTAGTTTTTACTGGTGGTAGGACCGCTTGTGAATCCGCACGGGTAGGTACCACCACCCTGCCTATTTCTGCCGTGAAGCAGTAATGCGTTTCGGTTTGAAGGGCGGGGCAGCCGTTGTAACTATACTTGAGACCTTAGAACTTATATCTCAAGGTGGGTGGCGCATTTACGCAGTGGATGTCTATGGGCTTCAGTAACTACTTAAAACCAGGTGGGCTTTGAGCTCGTCCACCAAGCTAAGCAATAAAAAAAAAAATTGATACCATCACCCTGCTTCAAAAGTTATTGTTAATACCTGTTATTTTTATACAACGGCTTTTCCGCTTATTCCACAAAAGCTCGAAGCGTGAAACAATGTGTTATGTTTGATCAAAGGAACGTCCTAAGTGTCACATTGTAAACGAGGAATAATCGGCCTTAAAGTACAGGTAAAGGCTACTTTCAAGCCGAATCCAACAACCGACCATACAATTCTAATTTATCAGTGCATGTGTTACGTCTTGAACCGGCTAGCCGTTTCTCAACTGGAGCTATTATCGTGATAACTGTAACGTGATAAGTATTAGGCGACAGTAATTCACGTAATGTACTTACTCATGTTGAATAAGGTATTCATTTAATATGTTTGTATTTACGTAGGACATACTTGATCTTAATCAATAAACGGAAAATGAGTGTAAAGGAGCCTTAAAAATAATTTTATTTCTCATACTTACTATGAAGGTCTGGAATGGACTCCCAGTCACTGTGTTCTGTCACAGTGCTACGACATGTCGCGCTTCAAACGATGGATACCTAAGTAATTTATAAGTCAGCGGCATGGAGGTACTCTTTGCATTGCTGGGATCTATGGGCGGTGTTGGGGGCATACCATCACACTCGAGGTAGAATATAGATAGAAGCTGTTTCACGAGGACCTGAATTGAATTGAATATTTTGAAGTCGTCGTGGCCTAAAGGATAAGACGTCCGGTGCATTCGTATATAGCGATGCAACGGTGTTCGAATCCCGCAGGCGGGTAGCAATTTTTCTAATGAAATACGTACTTAACAAATGTTCACGATTTACTTCCACGGTGAAAGAATAACATCGTGTAATAAAAATCAAACCCGCAAAATTATAATTTGCGTAATTACTGGTGACAGGACCTCTTGTGAGTCCGGACGGGTAGGTACCACCGCCTTGTATATTTCTGCCGTGAAGCAGTAATGCGTTTCGGTTTGAAGGGTGGGGCAGCCGTTGTAACTATACTGAGATCTTAGAACTTATATCTCAAGGTAGATGGCGCATTAAGTTGTAGATGTCTATGGGCTCCAGTAACCACTTAACACCAGGTGGGCTGTGAGTTCGTCCACCCATAAAAGCAGTAAAAAAATAGGTATATTATGTTAACAATCTATTTGTTCGCAGAGAATCGCTTCCCAATGGCACACTCTGGTTGAGTCCGTTCCTGGCTGAGCAGTACCGGAGCGACGTACATGTTTCGGTATAATTTTGCAATTATCACGTTCAATATTCGCAATTAAGATCCATAACACAAAACAAACAGACTAAAAGTCTTTCATTATCCATTGGTGGTATGTACAGGCTCTGTTTACTGGGTTAAACAAATTGACGTTACGTAAGCATTTCAATGTCGAATAAATATTTTACGTAAAAAAATATTTAATGTGGGTTCATCTTTATGTTCTCTGGGCCTTTGGCCCTTTAATTTTCCAGACGATACTAATACTAATTACTTAACTCAGTCACGGATATATTTTTTGCGAAGCAGTTTTGGCTAAATAAAGCTACATAATGATGAAAATGTTTTAGCGAATCTTTATCTACGCGATAAAACATAATAACATGACGAGGCTCTAACCTGATGACGTTGCTAACACGAACCCTAGCAAGAGCCGTGTTTCGCAGATTCTACCACCGGATCGGAAACGCGACCCACTGAGAAAATCCGGCGAGAAACTCAGTGGGCTGTATCTGAGAGTTAATTGACTGGAGTCCTTCGTCGCAAGCGACGGGTTCGACGAGAACGATGACCGGCGCTTGGGGTACCTAAAAGCACCGTTAGTGGATCGGGAGGATCCGAAATGACGTGTTCTGGGCGATATCGACTGCTTTCCATTCTGTACGCAGGATCGGGAATGTAGTTACCGGCGGCCACGATGAGAGGGTTCTCGTGTCGTGCCGCTTTATTGAAATGGATAGGCGAATAATTGTACCGTTAAATGACATACTCATTTAACGGTACAATTATTAGAACAACGAGGAAATTTAATGAGGGAGTAACATCGTACAATTGTTGTTCTTTATCACTGGTCTGGTCGCTACCAATGTCCTGTCTGGTTTAAGTGCAAAACAATTGTGCGTTGATTTTTTGACGTTATTCCTCGTGCATGGTATTCATGTTGCCCAACTGAGAGCAAAAACGCCGATAATAATTGAAAAGGCTCATAAAAATATTTACGAAGTTAGTTTTGTATGACATAATATTATTATGTAGAGATTAGGTTAGTTAGCGAAGACTTTTTGTAAATTGTAGAGTGGACCAAAAAATATTCTTAAGGCTTAGCTTGTGGCGTTACTTAGATTGACTTCCTCGCTTAATCTAAGTAAATATGATTTTAGACCATCTTAACTTAGGAGTTCTAAATATTATAAAGAAGTATCGAAAGACGAAGTAGTTTCAAAGTCGTCGTGGCTCAAAGGATAAAACGTCCGGTGCATTCGTATGTAGCGATGCACCGGTGTTCGAATCCCGTCGGCTGGTACCAATTTTTCTAATGAAATACGTATTTAACAAATATTCACGATTGACTTCCACGGTGTAGGAATAACACCGTGTAATAAAAATCAAACTCGCAAAATTATAATTTGCGTAATTACTAGGGTGAAGGTTACTTGAAGGGTGGGGCAGCAGTTATAACTATACTGAGACCTTAGAACTCATATCTCAAGGTGGGTGACGGCATTTACGTTATAACGTGTAGATGTCTATGGGCTCCAGTAACCACTTAACACCAGGTGAGCTGTGAGCTGTGAGCTCGGCCACCCATATAAGCAATAAAAAATAAAAATCATGTTAAATAACATGAATGATAGTGAACAGTTAAACATAAAAATTACGAAAGGCTAAACCGATTCATTGTTGAGATTTTGTACAATTAAAGCAAGAGTATCTTATGTATAATGAAAATAATTCAAGTCTAAGTATATTTGAATTTCCAGTACCTTATCTGATTAATCGTTAATCTAAGGTAAAATAACTACTTTTGAATGTCGTTCTGTTATACCTATTAGATTTTTACTGGGAACAAATCACGCATCTGGTCCCAATTTAAGATTCTAGGCGTTATGGTTTTCAGATCGTGATAAACATACTCATATTTAAATATATACATCTATAGATAATAAATACCCAGACAAAGGCAAAAAAGCCTGTTCATCAGACAATGTTTACACGATGTAGGAATCGAACCCACGACCCTAGGCGCAACAGTCAGGGACGCTAACTGTTACACCACCGAGTCAGTAATAAATTATTGCAATCAAATACACCGAAGATTGCACTTGTACTGGAATCAGATCGATTCATACAGCCTCAAATTGAATTGGCCGTTTTATAACGTTCCGTTGCACAATAAAAAAAAAAGAATCTTTAGAGGTGAACGTTCCGAATTTTGTACCTACCTATATAAGATTACATAATACGGTTATACAATCATGACATAAATTACGTACGAAAATAAAAGAAAAACATCAAGTTTAATTTGTACGTAAAATTAAAATTACTTTTAGGTTTAATCTCGCTTACCACAGACACAGGCTGCTGAGTTTCTCGCCGGATCTTTTCGGTGGGTCGCGATTCCGATACGGCTGTAGATTCAACGAAGCACTTCTCTTGCTAGGGGAGATGTTAGTAAAGCCTCTTAGACTGAGTCCTGTGAGCGCGCCAATGAACCCAATATATCATCGCGAGTTAATTAAGTAGGAAAAAAAAAGATGCGTCGGAAAAACATACAGATTTGTAGAGAATTTGGTTCTTTTTTAGTGTTTGCTATTGATGGTAGTGGTGGTTTTAGCGAAATCAATTTAAAAGTATTGCTAAAGACCGAGAACATGACTTTACTTACTCGCAAATTTTGTAACTCCATTTACGTATCTAAAGCAAAAATATACATTTGAAGTTTACCATTGCTTTTGCCTGCACATCAACTACACCAGGGAAACGAAGCCAAGGTGCCTCTATAGTAAAATATTGTCTAAATATAGCCATAGTTTGTTAGTCAATCCTAACAATAATCACACCATTTGTATTCGTAACTGCTTGACAAATATTAGCATTGCTGACGTCCATGAGCGACGGTGATCACTTACCATCAGGTGGGCCGTATGCGCGACTGCCCACAAAGGCAATAATAAAAAAAATTATGAACCATGATCACCGCATTACAAACGCCTGTGTATATTTATCAGCAATCACAAAATATAAAACGAACTTGTTCGTTCAGGCGCTAAGAATTTAATTCTGCTATTTGGATTATTGATCGTAGCTTAATTAAAATTGATTAGGACGAGTAAAAATGAAAAGAAAATTGAATCTTATGAAGATACGGTAACGAACCCGTTCATCGTGGCGTCGTAATGTGACTTGAACATGCGTGTCACGACTACAGAATCAATTCCTCTGAATATGCTCTATCTATTTTCTGTTCCTTTTCAAGGTATCATCATTGTTTAAAACAAAGAAATTAAGTGATATGCCAAACATTATTTAATGAACAAAAATAGTTGTAATATAATTATGTATAAAGAAAAAACCTTTATCATTAAAAACTTTGTTTATAAAAATGATTTTTCTTGGACGGAATTACTCACCTGTCTGTCATTCAGTGCAGAGTTTTGTGTTTTGCCTAATTTAATAAGATTGTTTAAATCTTCTTCTTCTTTTTCTCCACCTTATCCCACTAGGTGGGGTCGGCACAGCAAAATTTTCTCTTCCATTCTCTTTTATCAGCCGGCATATCGACACTCACTTCTCTCATATCGTCATTCACACACTCCATCCATGTCTTCTGCGGTCGACCTCTTCCCCCTCTACCTTGCACTACCATTTCCATACATCTCCTAAGATTGTTTAAATAAAATATTAATTAAAATTCATTTTCTTATTAAAGTACAGAAAACGCAATTAAGGCTTTTTATTGTTAATTCATTCATTCATTCTGGGGTATTCCATATCATTATAAAATGATATTTCTATTATTATGTAAAAATAAATATTATTATATAATCTTTTGTATTTTTTGAATCTTACATTTTACCATATTTAGAAAAATGTTATTAGTATTTAGTATCATTTGTAATGAAAAAATCTCAATAGAGAGCGTACAAATCAAAAAATAAAAATGTGATAGAGATAGAACAATGGAGTTTTAATGGATGGATATGAATTAAAAACATTGCAATATGCAGCTATTGGAAGTTTAAATTCTTTTATTTCTGTTCTGTGTTTGTTCACCCAACTTAGTCAGGAAATACTTTTAATGACTGTTTACAAATATAAATAATACCATACTGTTGCAATAAAACAACTTGCACATTCCGCATAAAAACATTGGATTTCTTTTTTTAAATATCTTTACATGTAAGCTTCGATAGACTTTGTGTGGCCATGGGTAATGCATTGCTACCTACAATGCTTATAAAAAACAAAAACAAAAATAATAAAAAAAATAGTAGTTATAAAAATCCCACTCACATGAAATGTTTACAATTCATTCTATATTTAATCTACATCTACAAAACTCGCACTAAGCACAGATCAAATGCAATTATGAGTCCAGATGGCCTCAATTGTCACATGAAGTTGGAGTTTCAATCACTTGTATGGTTGAAACTCCAACTTCATGTGACAATTGAGGCCGTCAGCGCAAAAGTGGCCAAAGCTTACCATAGTTATTATGGAGCAGAGATATTTAAATTTTCACGAGTTTAAATTTGAGTACGCAAAAAACAATAGGGGCAAAAATAATGTTTACAGTCATCTATTACCTATGGGTGAAACTATGAATATGCCAGTTTTGCATCAAAATTTATTATATTTTAAATAGATTGCAATATACATAATTATAAACATGATTATGAAAAATTGTGGGTTAGGCCACTTTTGCGTTGACGGCCTCAATTATACTCCTGTATGCCTTAGATATTGTGAGAAACATACTTCAGTGCTCTTAATTATAGTTGAAATTATTTGATAAAAGTGTCACACAACAAATAGTTTGAGATGGTCCATGAAATGACAATTACTTTTAGATTACACCAGATCAAAGTTTTAGCAATATAATTTATAAACTTTCTGTTATTTATTTCACTTTAATATTTGAAAAACTTAAAGTAATCATAAGTAATACAAATTTTAATTGCATAACATTTTGATTAACAAACAACATGCAAAGGCAGAATTCTATCATTTAATGACACAATCATCAATTTAATGACACAATTAAATGATACTTGACGAGCACAATATTTGTAAATGTTATTACATTTCATGAAAGAAAAGAAACCAATTTGTAAAATTAAGTTAATAAAAATAACCCAACGCCAGAATAGGCTTATTGGCACAGATTAGGAGACACTCAACATTTGTTTCTGTTTAAATTCTTCACTTTTCTTCAGTCTGTGAATTTGTCCCTTAGTGTTTGTAGTTCCTGAAATTATAACATTTGAAGATTAAAATCACGATCATCTAGTTTGCTAAATTATTTAAAACATTGTGCATCCACTAACAGGCCACTATTGGTGTATTGGGAATGTTGTTATGTTTTAAAATAAATAAATAAGATTTAGTCTGTAACATTCGAAAAATCACTGCCAGGGTTGATGAGTTAGACTTCTACATCAAGTAATTCCAGTGTAGTTATTTACTTTTTTAGGATCTTTACATGTAATTTTTTTCTTAAATATATTTGAGAAAAGTATTTATGACTACACGCATTTTAAAACTAAATTAGTGTATTAGTCCTTAAATTAAATTATTTATTAAAATTTAGTAAAAATTTAGTAAATTAAATTATTCTAACTTACAGCTTATCACTCTTGTTCATTGTTACTGGATGAGTCTTCACTGCTGTCTTCACTGGAGTCTTCACTTGAATCATCACCGTTCTTGGCAGCTTTCTTGGCCATCATCTCTTTGAATTGACGCACAGTGATCTTTCGAGGCATGATCTCTCTGAGAAAGTCTAAAGTGTCATCCTCTTGAACAATATCAGCAATATGTTTGTATTCTAGGAAGTTGGCATTACTGTTTTTGTGTGCCCTCTTTGCTAGATCCATTACAAACAATTCCTGGAAATTAGTGTGATTATAATCTTTATCGGAGTCCATAGCTATCACAATGTGATTGTCACCACTCTAAGAACCTACGAAATAAGATCTAAGTCTCAGTTGTACTATAAAATACTGTCCAGACTATTCAAAATAGAATATCATCAATCATTGGAGTAATTGGTGTAATAAAAATCAAACTCATAAAATTTTAAAAAATTGCATAAAACTAGTCATTACGGTAGGGCGCACATCGGTATTTCGGCTGCGAAGCAGTAATGATTTTCGGTTTGAGGGGCGAGGCAGCTGTTACACTATACAATTGAAACCTCATGTCTCATGTTGGGTAGAGACATTCACACAGTGATGAGGTCTATAGGCTCCAGTAACTACTTAACACCAGGTGGGTCGTGAGCACGTTCAACCGTCGAAGTAATAAATAAAAAAAAATCGCCTTGGGAAGTTTAGGTTAGTTTAACTTAGGTTAACCTCTAGAAAACTCACTGTAACTTTAGTGACTAAATATAGTGGTTCTGGACCAACTGCTTCTACGTCCGGTGAGCTTTTCATTATTGTTTTAACCCTGGACAGGGGCAAATGCAGATCTTTTTCACTTTTTGGGGTAGCCATCGTTTTAGTCGAAAGGAAATACAAACTAACTAGAAATATTTTATAGGTGAACTATTAAAAATTCATTTCAAATAGATTATTTAAAACAGACCGCGAATCTCTAAGCATTTTAAACTGAAGTCAAAACTAAACGTCAAAATCAAAAACTTTGTTTTGTTTCATTTGTAAATCGGAAAGGCATGCGGAACATTGCTCATTAAATATTTTAATTTTCTGTAAGATTTGTTGGGTCCAAAGTGAGTGAGCGTGAATTTCCGCAGATCTTTTATCTTGAAAAAAAAAACAGTCACTGCTATGTTAGCCACAGTTTTATTCCAATTCCTCAATAATCGTGAACAACGATTATTGACGTCTAATACACAAAACAACACCCAATTTATATATTATACATCACAATAAACTATTAAAAAACATTAAAATAAAACTTCAAGTGACGCTTCACTCGGGTTGCCGCCAAAACTCTCTGATCATATTATTTAATAAGAATAGAGTAATGGTAGGCCATTGAGATTTTTACTAATGGAATCATTAATATCTAAAAATAATTATATAAAGTAATAATTATTATTACAATATATAAAAATTGAATTGAACAAAAATAAACTAAAAAAGTCTGTGAATTATAACCATTAGCTATTTTTTTTAATTTGTTGTTCAAGTCACAGACAACTCTTTCGTTTGGCAGCATATAGGTTTACTATAAGGCTGTATGGGCTAAGCCCTTTGCCTATTGGCGAATTTAAAAACTGTGCCATACTCAGTTTTGGAGATGAATGAAGTTAGCCCCTCAAAAAAATTTTTTTTTCCTATTTTCTACTTATTTTCTATTAATTCGTTTGTTCATCATTTGTTCATGATTGTTCACTGTTAATAATTGTTTGTTCTGCAGTTATTTATTTAAAAAAAATATTTAAAAATATACCTACAAGTTAGCCCCTCTAATGCAATTTTTAATATTTTTTCATCCTTAATGACTCGTAAATATTTATTTTCGATTGTTCTTATATAAAACACGTTTGTTATCTTTCGAAATTACTCGTTTTTTGTTTAATTTACTATTTTTATTAGTTGAATAAATGTATGCAAAATATGTGTACTGCGCATGCGTCAACTATAATGCCTAAACTTTCTACGTGGTTTTAATGGTGAAAAAGAAAACAAATATAAATCCTGAAGGAGCAATTAATTGGTATACAGTTTAATTAAAAAAATTAAAAATTAAATAAATGAAATAATGTGCATTGGCGTTAAGTTAGACCAAATACATTTTTTCCATCCTCTTACCTATCGTATTAAAATGTTATTTTACTAATGTTAGGAATATAATTTCGACTGTGTAAAAAAGTTATTATAATGTATACCTATATTATCTCTTGAAAGATAAATAATGAACATATTTACTTATTTGTTTATATTACCTATGTGAACTCCCTATCTTTTTTATACCTTCATAACGATAAGTAGGAGGATGGAAAAAATGTATTTGCTCTAACTTAACGCCAATGCACATTATTTCATTTATTTATTTTTTAATTTTTTTAATTAAACTGTATACCAATTAATTGCTCCTTCAGGATTTATATTTGTTTTTTTTTTCACGATTAAAACCGCGTAGAAAGTTTAGGCATTATAGTTGACGCATGCGCAGTACACATATTTTGCATACATTTATTCAACTAATAAAAATAGTAAATTAAACAAAAAACGAGTAATTTCGAAAGAGAACAAACGTGTTTTATATAAGAACAATCGAAAATGAATATTTACGAGTTATTAAGGATGAAAAAATATTAAAAATTGCATTAGAGGGGCTAACTTGTAGGTATATTTTTAAATATTTTTTTTAAATAAATAACTGCAGAACAAACAATTATTAACAGTGAACAATCATGAACAAATGATGAACAAACGAATTAATAGAAAATAAGTATAAAATAGGAAAAAAAGAAATTTTTGAGGGGCTAACTTCATTCACCTCAGTTTTGGGGTGTTATCAAATAAGTATTTTTTTTTTTTGTAAAACAATGCCAGGGTGAAAGAAATGTTGATACATAAACTAAAACACGTGAAAAAATAAGGCATAGTTTTTCAAGTACAAAAAGTTTAGACATAAAGTTGGCCCACTTTTGGGCATTGTCCTTTTCGGTTACATTTTTTTTTATTTCGAACCGTTTCGAATCGAAAAGTTCGAATTTACTCGTAACAACTATATAGGTACCGTTTGCCCCTTAACCCAATTGTTTCTCCAGACCACTTACAGATGTCGTTAGTATAATGTTTTTGCATTTTGTTTAGATCTCATAATACGCTGATAATAGCTTCTAGATAGTATGTAACTCTAGATAGTATGTAACGTAATCTTTGAACATGATTTTGACCCCCTTCAAAACGTGGGATTATCTCGAAAGGCATAATTGTTAATATCCGATGACAATTCAATATTAAAAAAATATATTGAAAAAATTTAAATTCAACTAAAAAGTGAAAAATAAATAATATTAGTTTAAAAAAACTAAAAAATACGCATCTATAGAAAATCAAACTAAAAAATAAAAAATAAATTTTAATAAATTTGAATTAAAAATAGTGTAAGAAAAAAATATTTTATTGTAAAAAAGCGAGGGGTGTGTGTGTGTCAATAGTTTTAAATTATTTATTGACAAATATGAGCAGAAGGATTATCACTTTGATAATATGTATCATATAAAGCACACCGCGCTTTTTTTACAATTCATTTATTTTCTTTCTTTTTAGTTAGACTTTCTATAAAAGCGCCTTTTTTAGTGTTTTTTTTTGTTAATTATGATTTATTTATAATTTTTGGTTTTAAGTAACATTAAGTATTACAAATTATTTATTAATGAATACATTCAGGCAAATACAATAGTTTCCCATTTGCTAAGTGAAAAATAGAAGGCGCTCAAATGAATTTGTTGTTTTGACTGCTAAAAGTAAATAACGGGTCTAACTGTTTAAAATATTAAATTGTCTTTTTTTATGATTGACTAGCTGATCCGGCAGACTTCGTAGTGCCTCAGTCGATAAATAAAAGGTCTAAACTTTTGTATAAAATAAACTTAAAACAAACAAAAGGAATCTGTCCGACGGGGGACACATCAAAAGAAAAACAAAATTGTTATTATTATTTAATTAATTATTAAGTAGTATCGCGACCCGCTGAGAAGATCCGGTGAGAAACTCAACGGGCTGATACTTAGGTTAGGTTGGACGTCGAACTCTTTGCTGGGTTCGACGACTACGGTTACCGGGGTCTCTACTCCTGCTAACGGACCTAACGGACGGCATCTAATACAAGGGTTATTGGATCTGATGGATCCGTAAGGAGGTTTTTTTTTTTTTTTTTTTTTTATTGCCCTTGTAGGCAGACGAGCATACGGCCCACCTGATGGTGAGTGGTTACCGTTGCCCATGGACTTCAGCAATGCCAGGGGCAGAGCCAAGCCGCTGCCTACCGCTTAATACTCTCCACAAGCCTCGTTTGAAGAAGGACATGTCATAGCGCTCGGGAAACACCGTGGAGGGGAGCTCATTCCATAGCCGAATGGTACGTGGCAAAAAAGATCTCTGGAAACGCACTGTGGATGACCGCAGTGGCTCCAGGTAGTACGGATGAACTCTGCTCCGATGGCGGGCGGTGCGATAGTAAAAACGAGATGCCGGTATCATCTCGAACAATTCCTCAGAGCACTCCCCATGGAACATACGGTATAAAATACAGAGAGAACCGAAGTCCCTCCGCAGACCCAGAGGTTCCAAACGATCCGTGAGACTGGGATTATCGACAATCCGAACGGCCCTCCTCTGTATGGAGTCAAATGGAAGAAGCTGGTATTTGGGAGCCCCGGCCCAGAGATGGGAGCAGTACTCCACGCGAGGCCGGACTTGTGCTTTATAAAGCAGAAGCCTTTGTCCAGGCGTGAAGTACCGCTTCGCTCTGTTGAGGACTCCCAGCATTTTGGACGCCAACTTGGCTTTGCCTTCCAAATGACTCCGAAACTGGACATCGCTCGAAATGTCGACCCCAAGTATCCCAATACTCTCGGAAGGTTGCAGGGATACTCCTTGGAATTGCGGCGCCATGACAAAGGGGTCCTTCTTCGCAGTGAACGCGCAAACTTGTGTCTTTAACGGGTTGAATTGAACCAAGTTCAATTCACCCCATTTGGAGACTCGCCCCAGAGAGTTCTCCACTTCAGACACAAGTTTTGATCGTCTCTCTTGCACCACGCTTCGAGAGAGACTCTGATGGCCGATATATCGCGCATCCCCCGTGCTGTCATCCGCATAGCAATGCATGCTATCAATAGACAGCATGTCATTGATATACAGGATGAAAAGCGTGGGGGAGAGCACCGAACCTTGTGGAACGCCAGCGTTAATGGTCATGGTATCAGAACAGTCACCGTCTACAACGACCGTGATGCTCCGCCCATCCAAAAAGCTAGCGATCCACTCTAGGGCGACGATGATGACTGACCCCTGCGTGATCAGGATGCGAGGAGTAGTCAGCGGCGGCAACGATAAGGCGATTATCATGACGCATTGCCTTATCGAAGTACCGTTCCGACGCTGACTTCATGTATTTTCTGATCGATTCGAGGTCCAAGTCGTCGTATAAGTCGACGTTCCTCACGAACCACGGAGCGCCCATTGCTAACGTGCAAAAACGAGTTTGTAGGGATTGGAGGGTGTCTATGTGTCTGCGGGCCGCGTGAGGAAACACCACACTATCGTAAATGATGACGGGTCTTATGCAAGCTTTGTAAAGCGTCACCTTGTTCCGAGGGAAGCGAAGAATAAACGCGACACGGTCGCGGACTGATTTTATATGTGGGCGGAATGTCATGGATGCATCCAGGGTGACACCCAGGTACTTAACCTTCCTGGCCCAGGGTATGAATTGGCTGAAGAGGGTGTAATTGAATTGTCATCGGTCCTTGAGAAGTACGTCAAATTTCGAGTTAAACCGACGTTTTGAAGGGGCACAAAAACATGTTCATATATTCCGCTACATACTAACATACGTATAACGCTCATAAAAGTGTATTAAAAATTATAATTTGTTTTATAAAGTGTTGTCAATTTGACCTTACATGTGGAAGTGGCAGACCTATATCAAAATCGATTCTGCATCTAATAACAAGAAACCATACGGGGCCAAAGGAATGGACGCACGTATATCGTGCATTCGTATTATGTGGGCTTTGAATCTCTCAGGCGGGTACCCATTTTTTAAATTATATACGTACTTTTTTTCTTCTTTTTTTCTCTACCTATGCTGATAACCTGGAGAGGCTATTTCAGCGTTACCCTAGCCTGTAGGTGAGCTCTCGGAGCTCGAACTGGAGAATCTACCACCGGATCGGAAACGCGACCCACTGAGAAGATCCGGCGAGAAACTCAGTGGGCTGTGTCTATGGGTGAATTTACTCGTCGAGCTCTTCGTCGCAAGCGACGGGTTCGGCGAGCATACGTATTTAACAAATGTGTACAAAGGACTTCCGACCTACATTTAATAGAACGAAACCTCAAAATATACAAATTGTGTAATTACTATACAACTGGGGCATAGACCTCAAGTATCAAGGTGGGGACCGGCATTCACGTTGATGTCTATGAGCTCTGGTTGAAACTAGATGAGCGGTGAGCTTGTTCACCTGGCTACGTGATAAAAGAATTTAATAATTGAATTTCAATGAATATTATTAGTACGATACGGTTGCATCTATGTATGTGTGTGGGAGGTACAGAACAAAGGCGTAATAGTCTTAACGCTAGATGTCTTTATTTTCCATTTCCTTATAGAAAATACGTTTTACAATAAAGAGTAGTAGTGGAGGAGGGGCGGCCCGCTGACTAGTGCCCGGCCTCCGCGGAACGATAAATAAATACACAGGCGGCTCGCGGCGGCGCCTACAGAGACTTCTCGATCTTGATGAGCTCGGCGATGCCGTCGTACATCTCCTTGACGGCGTCGTACTCGGTGAGCCCCATGCGGCGCTTGTTGGAGATGTCGTACACGCCGCCCTCGGCCTCCGTGTGCTCGCCGCGCGTGCCGCGGACCTGCAGGTGGTACTTGGACGCCACCTCCTCCAGCTTCTTCTTGTCGGCCGCCAGCTTCGGCAGCTTGATGTGCACGGAGGCGCGGACCGTGGTGCCCAGGTTGGTCGGGCAGAACGTGAGGAAGCCGAGCCGGTCGTGGTGCGAGAACGGGATCTTCTTCTCGATCTCGTTGACGGCGCTCACCAGCCTCTTGTATACCTGCTGCAGGTCGCCACCCATCTGCATCGAGATGATGCGGAGGTGGTCCTCCTCGTTGCACCACACGAGGAACGTCTTGTTCTCGTTGTGGTAGATGCCGCGGCCGGTGGGCCAGAAGCGGCAGGCGTTGGCGGCCTGCAGGAAGCGGTCGCCCTCCTTGAACAGGAAGTGGTCGTCGATGAGCTGCTGCTGGGTCTCCTTCGACATGCCGGTGAGGGGGTAGAACGTGCCCTTGAGCTCGCCCTCGAGGCTGGACAGGGTGCCGGAGACCTTGTCCTCCATCTCCTTGTACTGGGACTCGGTGAGGCAGGGGTTGAAGGGGTACCCCTCGAGCGAGCGGCCGCAGCGCACGCGGGTGGAGACCACGAACTCGCCGGCGGGGTCGAGGTTGCCGAGCGTGTCCACGTCTCCCCAGTTCTTGGGCGGGTGCTTGTCGGTCTTCTTGAAGCCATTGTGGTAGTCCTCGATGATCGGGTCAAACAGCTCGGCGAACACGGAGTACGACTCGGCGTCCGGCGCGTAGATACCGACGCCGGAGTCCAAGTTCTCGACACCTGCACACGATAAGTACTCCAGTGATTATTATCGAAACTAAATAAACATTCTAATCAGTTGCCCTCGATAAAAGGTAAGCTTACGGCCCACCTGATCGTCGTGGTTACGTAGAGATGTTAGCCCTATTATATATTATGTAGTAGTTGCAATAGAAGAATCTCCAGAATTAAAGGCAGTATTATTTTCTTATCTGTTTTTTTCTTCGTAATGTATAATTTACACGGTGGACCGATGGCAAAGGCAGGCCGGCGGGGCGGATGTGAATAAGAATGGCAGACGATAGAACATTGTAAAATAAAATAAATGAGATTTTTTCTTTTGCAACTAAGTCTGTCGGCTGTATTTCAGTTCACTTACTTAGTGTTCAGTCTAAGCGTACTTAGCCTTCCGTAATTAAGCAGACAGTACACAAAGTAGTCATATTTTGGAAAATTGTGAAGTGTAAAATAATAATTAAATCGAATAAATATTTTCGATCAATCATTGTGTCGCCGAACATTTCATTACAATCTTCGATTCTCAAAACCTGCCGGGTACGTATTCAAAAATACCAATAAGCCCACTTGTAACTGCAACATTATCGCGTGTAATCTGTGATAACAATAATCGACTAGCTATTGATACAGAATGCGTTTAAAATTATCTAAAGTTGATAAGTGTATGTGATGTACCCCTTTAATAGCTTTTAGTAAGTTTCTAGAAGTTTTATTTATTACGTTCACAGATAAAAAGAAAATATTCCCTTGTAAGCAGACGAGCATACGGCCCACCTGACGGTGAGTGGTTACCGTCGCCCATGGACTTCAGCAATGCCATTAGCAGAACCAAGTCGCTGCTTACCGTAAAATATTGGGTACAAACGTGATGGGACAGCTATGAAGCCCTATAGCTACGTCAAAAAAGAAGGTAAGGTTCCCATACTGCCGTGAAACACGGGCCTTAGTTCCGATTTGATACCAGTTATATAATACTTATAATGAAGACATTAGTGACGGGCCACTACTCAACCCCAGATGGGCCGCAGCTCATCCAATCATCCTCTGCCAATAAAGAAAACTGGGTTAATTTAAATTTAAAATCTCGCATTTTATATAGTACAGGACTAAATGACTGGGTGAAAATAATAATAAAACGCACCAAAATTTTCTAAAAATCCGAACTGGTACAAGGAAATAATCGGTATTGAAGCAAATTCGTAATTATTTTTTTCTAAAGCGATGAGGTAACACATACTAAAAAAAAATTTGCAAAGTACCTACAGCTGTGAAAAAAAAAAAAAATTACCCGATTGGATGCAGTCAAGGAGGGTGGATCCGAATGAGGTCTTTTTGTTCTTCAGGCTGTCGAATACTTCCCTGGTAAGGTACTTCTTCAGCAGCGACTTAGAGTCGGATCCCTGGAGCTTGCTGAAACCAGCCTCCAATTTCTCGAGGGTTGCGGCGTCGACCATTGTTGCGGCTTTTCTGTAAAATAAAATTAGACATTGCTTTTTTTATCGCACTGTTCCCATTAAATCAAATAAAAACAACGTTTCTAACGCTTTCAAAGCAGCACACGTAGCTCTTGTACACATTTTCGTGAAAATCGTACGGATTTTGTAATAAAACGCAAATGTATCTCTGTTGAAAAAATCTAGCAGTAACCGCGTAGACGCTGTCAATTTTTTTTTTATTTTCAAATTCAAAATAGTGACGTACCGTGTATCAGTTTTTGATTCGAGCGATTCCAACGAAAACCTACATAGACACCACAACCTTTTAAATGAAATTATTTTATAGAAAACGACGCATTCGTGATTTGATGAGTTTTAGCTAATTCGAAATTATAATTATGAAATGAAACGTAAAAGCGAAAATGTTCTATCATTAATTTTTACAAACCGCCTCATGATGTAATAAGCTAGGACCGCACCGCCGCAGACTACAACCGGAATCGTTACTTTTAGCTTATAATTCATCTTGAAAGATCGCTAATACCAAGATTTAAAAGCTGCTACGGAAGAGGGTGCTCTACGCGGACTGTCGGATACAGGAATATGATCACACCCCAGGATCGGTTGTGTTACGTAACAAATGTCGCCTTGACCGGCGCGCAGGGCAGATCGTTGTGTCAGCCGCGCGCACCGGGCCACGCGCATCGCAGCCGTCTCCCGCTAGCGCCCGAAAAACACCGCTGCACTCACTCGTACAGACAGTATTCCTAATCGCAAGTTTCACATTACCTACCTCGCATTTGTTTCCATTAAGAACACCGATGACGTCTCATAATACGATCGTCGTTTAACGTTTTCAAGTACAGCGATATCTGACACGAGTTTATATGATTCTAGAATGAATTGAGTTTTTTTTTTTGAAATTTAATGCAACATGGCATGCATGCCTTTGATGAAATGACAAAATTACTAGTCAATTCAATGTAATTGTTGTTTATACAGATTGTAAGAAGTCTTTAAGATTTTTTTGCTATGAATTTAACAAGAAATCTCACGAAGAACACACCGTTCTGCTCGACCAGATTCCACGACTAATGCACCGATAGTTTCGTCATTTTTTCATAAGTACATAAGAAAAGTATTGATACAAAATTACTTTTAACTAAACTGAATTCGAAACGCAATTTATTCGGACTGCATTATTTTGTACAGCATTTACTAAGTACGGTATCCCTTGTCGGTTCAATGGCCGGGGTTGGTTTTTAATCACGCGACAATAGCGAGCTCACAGTACTATGTATAAAGGGGATAGTTGCAAAAATAATTATTCGATATGTGCAAATACTAGGTAGGTAGTAATAATAAAAATGGATTATTGCAGCGGACGCCGGATTTGCCGGCCGCCATACGCACCCGTCCGAGCCCTCTTTTGGTTTGTTTTCTTTATTTTCTTTTGTTGCACAGCCACCCATTATCACAATTTACGTAATAAATTTATATAAAAAAAATACTAATAAATGCACTATAACACGATAACTACAGCAAATAAAAAAAGGGAACGGAAGATACTAAATGCAATGATGGAATGCTATTTTGTCGAAATGAATGTATAGGAGCGCCGAGCGAGACGAGGGGTGGCCCGATCGATGCGCGGCACGCACCACGCACGCGGCGAAATCTTCCCGCCCTTCTGTTCCCGCTTTAAAACTTCGCGAAGGGAAAGTTGTTAACTTCCCCGAAACCGATTACATTGATGGTCAAAATTTGAATGAATTTCAGTTTCTCTCTCACCATCTTATCTTATAACTGGCACTCTCGAGTTTATCGTAGCACATCTCGAAGGGCTTAAGTTGTCGCGTGTAACTTTGAAAAACGCCGGTTGAATATTAGAATATTGACTTGGACATTTTTTTAACGTCGGTAGAATTGAAATCGCAAAGGACTCCGCTTACCTGGCACTTGAACAACCGTCAGAACCGACTGCTAGGTGCAGAATGGTTGGTGCGGGAGCGCGCAGTACGTTAAGCCCGCCCGCGTCATCGTCCCGCGCCCCGCCACCCTCGCGTTCAACCTTGGCCTTCCCTCCCGATGCCAGCCTGGATGGCAGATCTCGCGCCAGTACGGATTCAGCGATTTTGGCTATGTCAACTACAGTAGATCCAGTCCCGCTGTCACTATTACGGGAGACCACAGTCGCTACAGCGGCCTACGGCTCATAAAAGTTTACGACGTTGTTGATAGACAACGACCAGTTTTATTGTTGAATAATTGGTTAGAAAAATTCGTGTAATTGGTATAATATTATCGATTTTTAAAATGTATTTTAATATATTATTGATAGAAATACTCGGTGAAAATTTTCGTCCATATTACGCTATTTTAAAATTAAATTGAAAAGTATAACTACTTATCTGTATTTTTTTCGTAATCGATCGATTTCATAACTCCGTATCAATAGTTGCAACGTTACTCACTACAAGATAATATGTATCGCAGATAATTTATTTAAAATTTAAAATAAGAACGGTGCCGCCGGTACTTTTACTGGCTGGATCTTTTCCAATAATAAATATCGTCCAACTCTAATGTCAAGTTTGTTATTTTCAATTTTAACTTTCGTTGCATCACAACTTTTTTTTCACAAATATACATTTATAAGTACGAGATATAATTTTAATTAAAAAAGTAAAAACTTCAATGAAATAATATTCGAATAAACCAAGTTATTTTTAATTAAACCTACTTCGATTTTATTGAAGTCGCGGATAGATTGAGTTTATCTGATTAAAAACAACAAAAAGGTGGCATGCAATCAATTATTAATAAACGTACAATAACATACTGAATCGATTTTCTTGGTTGTGTTACATAACCTTCGAGAACCTTGACCCAGAGTCCGTGAGATTAACATCGGGGTGGCGCGTGCGGGGTGTTCACCCTCTTTCAGGAAGCCGTAAAAATACAAAACCAATGTAGAACGATTTCACTGTTTAAGGGTGTTTGATTTTAATTGCCAATAAGATTAACTTTGTGTTTAGGAACGGAACAATAGTTAATATGGGTGAGTGAACTCCCGGCCTATCGTAGATGCCGCCTAAGTCATCGTGGCCTACAAGGTAAGACGTCCGGTGCATTCGTGTTGAGCGATGAACCGGTGTTCGAATCCCGGAGGCGGGTACCAATTTTTGTAATGAAATACGAACTTAACAAATGTTCACGATTGACTTCCATGGTGAAGGGATAACATCGTGTAATAAAAATCAAACCCGCAAAATTATAATTTGTGTAATTACTGGTGGTAGGACCTCAGGTAAGTCAGCACGGATAGGTACCACCACCCTGCCTATTTCTGCCGTGAAGCAGTAATGCGTTTCGGTTTGAAGGGTGGGGTAGCCGTTGTAACTATACTGAGACCTTAGAACTTATATCTCAAGGTGGGTGGTGGCATTTACATTGTAGATATCTATGGGCTCCGGTAACAACTTAACACCAGGTGGGCTGTGAGTTCGTCCAACTATCTACCCCATAACAAAAACCTACCTTGATACATGAGGTCGAAATTTCGATTGCTTTGTATAGTTGTTGTTTTACTCTTCTGAGCGATGCGCCATTGATTGTCGCAATAATTTTTTCTGTTGTTTGCGACGAAATGCCCATCCGTCACTAAAACGCTCCCATCTAGGATTCATCTACTCTGTAAAGCTAGTTTGTTCCAGTTATGCATGCAGTAGGTATTTTCATTCAATATTAGGCACTAATCTTGCCTATTTAGTATAATGATTTATGTAAAACTTTTGCTACGAATTTCACGTTTTTTTTTTAAAACGAATTTATGTAAGCAGCCTAGTGAAAGAAAAAAATAATTGTCAGCGATTTGTTATTTTCGCTCCAATGTACTATAATAGACAAGGCCACGAGCGAATGTCATTGCCAAGGTTTTCTAGAAAATTCACTTGTCTCGTTATTTGTTTTCATATGCAAATAACAAAAAAAATAATTTACGTCTTTACTGTTACCACATTCAATGCATCTCGGTACAAAATGCATGAAAACCAAAGGAATTTTAACATATTCTTTTTTTTATTGCTTAGGATGGTGAACGAGATCACGACCCACCTGATATTAACTGGTTACCGGAGCCCATAGACATCTAAAACGTAAACGCCCCCACCTAGTTTGAGATATGAGTTCTAAAATCTCAGTTTTAACAGTACAAAGGCTACCCCATTCTTCAAACCGAAACGCATTACTGCTTCAAGGCAGAAATAGGCAAGGTGGTAATACCTACGCGTGCGGATTCACAAGATGTCCTACCACCAGTAAATACGTCCTACCACTAGCTCAGACGTTCACGGTTGAATGAAACATGAGATTTGAATATTTTTTTATCTATGGCTCAATTATCTTTTTTTTATTATCTATACACCTTTAAGACCGTCTTAAAAGTGCATTTATTTTAATCATAAACAAAACGATTACCTACGATATCACGCCTAATTGTGCATGCCTGCAATTTTTACAATATTTTTTATTATGAATGAATATCATATTCAACCTATATTATTTTACATCGCTAATGAAGTGACCGAAAGATATACTGCAGATTCATCAAAATGTTTTTTTTTTTCTAATTAAACACAACCAAAGGTATTTTTTCGCGCCAATTTGCATAAATTCTTCATATTTTTCACCGATTGTGTATTGAAATTGTTTTTTTTTCTAATGAAGCACAAGCAAACGTATTTTACGCGCGAAACTGCATAAATTCTTCATATTTTTCACCGATAAATTTACTGTGTATTGAAACTGTTGCAAACCACGTAATGTTTGGATTTCGCCCACGTCGCGTCGTGCATGCGGTGTTTGCGATTTGCACTCGTTTGCTGACGTAAAGATGTTCACCGGTCATGTGAGTTTAGGGAGTTGCATCTGGAATCCCATCATTTATAATTTAAGCTACATACATTCACGGTTTAATCTCGCATTTTTTATTCTCATCATATTATTTCCGACTTCCGAATAATTTATAGGTTACGTGTCTACTGACCATTCTATTGTTAAATTTTAGGAAAATTCTATATAATTGAAATTTAGATTTTAAAAAATTTATTGCTTTAAAGTGGGTTGGTGAACCCACGGCCTACCTGGTGTTATCGGAGCCCATAGACATCCGCAACGTAAATGCCGAAACCCACCTTGAGTTATGAGTTCTAAGGTTTCAATATAGTTACAAGGGCTGCCCCACCCTTCAAACCGAAACGCATTTAGATATAACTTTCTTAATAGTTTAATTTAAAATATTCAAAGATCGAGGAAAAAATCTAATAATAAGTAAAATGAAACCCTCAAATTAAAATAAATAAAGATCAATTTAAAAAAAAACGAAGTCATTTTTCTTCCATAAACTTTTCAGTTATATTCAATCTTAAAGAAGAAGCAATGGAGAAATCGTGTTACATTGCGTGTAGCGCAAAAATTCCTTTGCTTTTTACGGGTATATTTGTTTTCGCAAATAATTCGAGTAGAGTTTGTCAGAATATCAAATTATTATGATCGTAGCTTGATGTCTGGTGCACGAGTGCTCACGACTGTCAACGCAGGCTCAACAAGAACTGGTAGCTTCGTGTGCTCAATGATCGATTTCAAATAACAATAACTATCCGGTTGCGTTTCGCATCAATCGTAAATGACATTGCGTAACGTTTTCATAACGGCGCGCATCCGGTCGCGCCCTATTTCCGTGACAATGTCACTGCCAATTCATCGCCAATCCCCTAGACTTTTGTTCATTTCCTATGATTACTTTTGATGTGGACAGAAATTGGGAACCAACTGTCTCTCTCGTAGTTTAAGTACTACTGTACCGTTTAAATGTGCTTATTCGTTCAGAGTTTGAAGGAAACACTAGATTGTGCTTTGGAAAAATATATGTATTAAAATTCGCCTCACGGATGGATCTGGACTGCCCAATAATGCAACACTGGACACGTGTGCATTTTGAGCACTCTGAATCCAAACCAGCCTTTAGGTTAAGATAGTTTTCATGTTAATTTTGAGTTTTTGTTTTATTATTATTATTTGTTTTTTTTTGTTTTTATTATTATTATTATAGTTTTGGTTTTAGTCCGAGATTGTAGTTATTATTTTTATTTAATTCTAGTATAAATGAAATGTTAATGCAGTGTAATGAAGTGTAATAAGGATGCAAAATCTGAAGTAAATGAAAAAAAAAATCTGCCGCAACCAATATTACAGTTGTCATCGGTAAAACTTTAAAAACATCATCATCTTATATTGCAGACTAGAAACTTTACTGGTGGTAGGACCTCTTGTGAGTCCGCACGGGTAAGTACCACCACCCTGCCTATTTCTGCCGTGAAGCAGTAATGCGTTTCAGTTTGAAGGGTGGGGCAGCCGTCGTAACTATACTGAGACCTTAGAACTTATATCTCAAGGTGGGTGGCGTATTTACGTTCTAGATGTCTATGGGCTCCAGTAACCACTTAACACCAGGTTGGGCTGTGAGCTCGTCCACGCATCAAAGCAATAAAAAAAAATTTGTAAGGAGGCTTCGTTTGAGACACAATTATCGACGGATCAACTCGTGCTGGAACATCAAGCCTGGTATCATACTAATATTGGCTTGTGTGTTCGTTCGCCTTCTATTCGTTATATACATTTTTTTATGTGCCTTTAAAATACCCTAAGGAATATGTTCTATAAATTTCAAAGCTTCGACTAGGTCGTATCCAGTCTTTTGAGTCGGTCGGTCACTATTTCCGTAAGTATATTTCAGACGATTACAAAAGAACGTTTCTCTTATACAATGTTGCTTTAAAAATTAACAGATGCGTTCGGCGGCTGTGACGTACGAGAAAATCTAGACTAATTATAAATCTTCGGCACGCTTACATCTCAGTTTCAAGTCTAGATTTTAGCAAACGTTTTACTGCTGGTTCGAAGCTTGCGCCACAGCCATTGACTGTTGTAGATCGTTCGATTCGATTATACAAGTTGATGCAGCTGTACTATTTTTTGTGTCTTTTTTTTTTATTTTTTTATGTTTGACTCTTTTGTGTCACAAGACATTGACGCGTTCCGGTTCGATTGAGACTACGGCCTCATGACCCAAGGCTGCCGTCTGCATTCAGGCTTGTGCTTATTAACTTCAGTAGCGAGGTGAAATGTCACCACAGGTATTATTCATCGCTCCTCAAGCTTTCCCGAGCAATTTTTGAGGTCGACGTGGCCTAAAGGATTAGACGACCCGTGTACTCATATCATGCGATGCGACTAACATCTCGGTGTTCAAATCTCACCCGCAATTACGAAAAATCAAACCCGTAAAGATTAAATGTTGCGTAATAACCACATAATTGACACACTCTTAAATTTCATGGTGCATTGACTTTGTAATGCTTATGGCTTCAGGTGAGCACTAACATCAGCTGGGCCGTGAGCTAGTTTTATTAGCGTGATCTGTAATAATCTATCTTTGAAGGTAATTTTCACAAACTTGAAGAGGTTGATTAATTTGCAGGCGTAGCATGGTTGGGTGGATGACAATAGTTTTTTTTTTTTTTAATTAGGCCCTTCAATCGATTTGGTCCAGCAGGTTAACAAGTGATTACCTACTATAATTTTTCGAGTTACATATTTCGGTGATTGTCTTTAAAAATATATATATAAAAATCATAAAGTGTGTTTGCTAGATACCTACCTGAAAACTGCGAAAAAAATGCACTATTTTCTTAATTATCAAAATCTTTGATTTATAAAAAGGAAGAAGAAAACTTTGAGAAATGTCAGAGATCGATATTTGTGTGGATCGTTGAGACAAAGACAATTTGCTCTATTTGTCCATTGCCTAGAAAGGAAATGGAAATACGTTTTTTTTTTACTTTCTTTTTTTTATTGGCAGACGAGCGGCCCACCTGATGTAGAGTGGTTACCGTCGTCCATGGACATCAGCAACGCCAGGGGCAGAGCCAAGCCACTGCCTGTATCATTTGTTCCTAATTAGACGGGGGCTGAATAGTCACAAATACATATCTGTCTACTATTTAGTTATATAAATAGAACTATCTAACAGCAATGATACAGTCTAATAAAATTATACTTTGATTTTTTTTTTTTTTTTTATTGCTTAGATGGGTGGACGAGCTCACAGCCCACCTGGTGTTAAGTGGTTACTGGAGCCCATAGACATCTACAATGTAAATGCGCCACCCACCTTGAGATATAAGTTCTAAGGTCTCAGTATAGTTACAACGGCTACCCCACCCTTCAAACCGAAACGCATTACTGCTTCACGGCAGAAATAGGCGGGGTGGTGGTACCTACCCGCACGGACTCAAGGTGTCCTACCACCAGTGATTATGTTTGGTTTAGCATTTAGAACTGCTGAAAAATCGGAACTACTAATGCGACAGTACATAATCGCATTTACCGATGCTTACAAAAAGACATTGGCTTTACCAATGTCCATTTTACTGTTTATGTCACTTATTTATACAAAAAACAAGGTATAAGGTATTTATTCTACAATTAACAGTAAAATTTAAAATCCCCGACCACACCATCGAAGTTAACTCAATTTCAAATGACCATTAAACTTTATGAGTTAAATTATAAAATTGCTCACTCACCTATTAGGTGTAAAGTAAACTACCCGCAAAATAAACAATGTGCCGAGTAAGAAACAGCAAAACGCGTATAATCTTATCCACTTACGGCCGATCGGCTTCAGAACGTACTGTATCATCGTGGAAATTTCACGAAACGAAAGCAGATATATAATCGTCGATAGGTAACAAGATAAATAAATGGGCAATCGGTAGATATGTTATCTTCTCAATTTCGAATTTTCTCAATCGTGCGGCAATAATTCTCGTTGTTGCAACATTCTTTAATTTATACAGAATTTTTTGGATATTATTTAGATATAGCTCTTTCAATCACTCGTGCCGGATGTCTAGACCCGTTGACGGTAAAATTAAGGAGTGGGTTTGCTCCATAGAATACTTCAATGGTTAGCTCCAAACATCGCTTTAAAATAAATCTCCAACGATAACAAACCAACCAAAGCGAAGGTCGGCGAATTTTAAATGAAAAAGAAAAGTTATAAACGAACTAGCATGCCAAAATAATGGCTTTCAAATACTCCTATATGAAAACTCAAATTGTGGACAATCAAACGAGATATTTCTTAATATATTATTAGGTATAATATATAATAATATTATATATCAAAGACAATTTCAACTGATTGTTTTGTTTGATATTTATCCGAAGGTTGGTACTGTTACGAGAAATATATTAAAAATTCTATCTCTTTGATGTGAAATTCCGATTGCGTCAACTACCTAAGATCTTAATTTTACATTTTATAGCATCATTAAATCATCTTCAACCTTTTTTTGGTGCTAACTGTACAAGGGTGTTTCTTGTCTATGTATTATTGGTAAACGCGTGGCCGAGTTAAATAGATAAGCTTAAAGTTTTATTCCTCAGGATTATGAACTACATTAATAGGTACATAAACAGCGTCCTAGCGACCTACTTAACCTATAAAAGGCAGGAAGTCGCCGTGGCCCAAAGGATAAGATGCCCGGTGCATTCGTATAAAGCGATGCGACTGTACTGGTGTTCGAATCCCGCAGGCAGGTACCAATTTTTTGAATGTAATATGTACTTAACACCAGTTTACACTAACTTTCACGATAAAAGAATCAAATCGTGAATTAATCATATGAACCGGCACAATTTATATTTTTCGTTATTACTGATGGTGAGGTCTTCCACACGGGTAGGTACCACCGCCCCGCCTATTTATGCCGTGAAGCAGTAATGCGTTTCGGTTTGAAGGGTGGGTCAGTCATTGTACTATAAAACTAAGACTTAAAGCTCATTTATCAACATTTCAACATGTATGAAGGTGGGTGGCAGAATTTACGTTGTTGATGTCCTTAGGCTCTGGCGACAACTAACTACTAACCATCAGGTGAGCCGAAAGCTCGTTCAGTCGAGCATTAAAAAAAGATTAAACAAAAAAAATTGTCGGTAAATTCTGTTGTGATCCAGCATGATTTAACCAAGGTCGTCGCATTGTGATTTAAAGAGGATGGGCGC
Organism: Bombyx mori; assembly: GCF_030269925.1. Lineage (NCBI taxonomy): Eukaryota > Metazoa > Arthropoda > Insecta > Lepidoptera > Bombycidae > Bombyx > Bombyx mori. The sequence goes on from NC_085111.1 coordinate 17,770,127, forward strand.
AGTCAACGTATAAGATGAATACGAACAATTTCCGGTAGTCGGGCACGGTTATTAGAAGCGGTGTTGCTAGATTTTGCGGGAAAATGTATTGCAGGACTTTTACGGCTAGCAAGTGAATGAGCTGTCATTTCATTCCCACTGCCTTTAAAATTTTACGATTGTATAACTAACTGTATAAGCGAAATTACAACAAAAAGTTGAAATATAAGAGAGAAAGAGAGAGAGAGAAATGTTCAGTCAGTCAAAAGAAATGTTCTCAAAGAGCTCCATATCTGAATGACTTTTTTAATATAACTGATATTTCAATGGAATTAGATCTTAAATAGAACTATTTTCGAGTATCGATGAAGTCTCATTTTCTCTCATAAAAACAGCTGACGAGCTTACAGCCTACCGTTTCAAACCTCGTTCGAGAAACATCTCATCAGTACATACAGTAGGCAGCGACCTAGGTAAATTTTTTTCCACTAGAGTCTGTGATACGGTCAGGTGAGCCAAATATCATCAAAAGCAATAAATTTGTCTTTTTACAATTTCATTAATGGCAACACTTTGTGTTTGGGTTGTGACGTTTTCATTCAGCAGTCATTATTGAACTTTTTTTTTTTTTTTTTTTTTTTTTTTTTATGATTGAAAGTTTACTGGTGGCCCGAAGGCCTTTCCAGTTTCACCAGGACAGGTGGGCGAGCAAAGGCTCAGCCAAGAGGGGTGGGATTTGCTAACAACTGCCCGAGCGCCTCCGAAGGAGACCTAACAACTCAAGAGCAATTGTTTCGCGAATGAATCTACTACCGGATCGGAATCGCGACCCGCTGAGAAGATCCGGCGAGAAACTCAGCGGGCTGATGCATGGGTTAGGTTGCACGTCGACCTCTTTGTCGAGTTCGACGAGTACGGTTACCGGGGTCCCTAAGCCTGCCCCTAGTATTAGAGCTGAAGGCATCTAATGCAAAGGTTATTGGATCTGATGGATCCGTAAGGACGTGTCTAGGGCGTCGACGGTGACTGGCTCCTGCATGATCAGGATTCGGGGAGTAGTCAGCGGCGGCAACGATAAGGCGATTATCATGACGCATAGCCTTATCGAAGTATCGTTCCGACGCTGACTTCATGTATTTCCGAATTGATTCGAGGCCCAGGTCGTCGTGTAGGTCAACGTTCCTCACGAACCACGGAGCCCCGACAGCTAACCTGCAAAAGCGGGATTGTAGGGATTGGAGGGTGTCTATGTGTGTGCGGGCCGCGTGAGCGAACACCACACTCGCGTAAGTCATGACGGGCCTTATGCAAGTTTTGTAAAGTGTCACCTTGTTCCGAAGGGACATTTTACTCCGCTTACAGATCATGGGGTAGAGTCTACCGAGAATAAACGCGGCACGGTCACGGACTGATTTTATATGCGGGCGGAATGTCATCGATGCATCCAGGGTAACGCCCAGGTACTTGACCTTCCTGGCCCAGGGTATGGGTTGTCTAAAGAGAGTAATCGGGGGTGTGAGATTCCTCCTCCTAATCCGGGAGGAAATCCGTGTGGAGCTTCCCCTCTGAAATAGCACCGCAGTACTTTTCGCTGGGTTGATGTCTATGCGCCATTTTCGGAACCACTGTCCTAGGGCTAGGGCTGCGCTCTGAAGCTTCTTCGCGATTAGGGACTTATTTCTACTAGAATAGTAAACAGTCGTGTCGTCGGCGAATAAAGCTAAATGGGTCGGCGGCGACCGGGGAATATCGTTGACGAATAAGCTAAATAGGAGGGGTGAGAGGACAGAGCCTTGCGGGACTCCAGCTGTGAGAGGTCGTGGGGAGGAGCGGGTTCCCTCGACTCGATATCGAAAAGAGCGGTTCGACAAGAAGTCCCGTATGATGAGCACGAGACTATCCGGCACGCCCATGTTGAATAGTTTGAAAATCAAACCATTGTGCCAGACTTTGTCGAACGCTTTTGCGACGTCGAAGAAGAGAGCTCCCGTGTATAACGGTTTTGGTCGATTAAGCCCCACAAGAATGTGCTCCGTGAGGCGGTGCACCTGTTGAACGCATGAGTGATTTGTACGGAATCCGAATTGTTCATCGATAAGAATGCCCTTGGATGAGACGAAGTCTCTGAGGCGTTTGTAGAGCAGACGCTCATACAGTTTGCCTAGAGACATGAGGAGGCTAATCGGGCGGTAGCTCGTCGGATGATTTTTTGGTTTACCGGGTTTATGTATGCCGATAACGTCCGCTTCTTTCCACACCGCGGGAAAGATACAGTTCGCCATAGCGGCATTGAAAATAGATGCCAACATCACGATGAGTTGGACGGGTAGAAGTTTAATAACGCGGTTGGATATACCGTCGGAACCGGGAGCCTTGCGAGGACGTAGGTCTTTGATCAAGTCTTTAACTTCCATCGGGGTGACGGGTGGTAACGCATCAGAGGGTGGCAAGGAGGCTCTGCGTTCTACCTCACTGTCTACTAATTCTACATGAACAGGGTCCACGGATTGAGTGCTGGGCGTGCACTGGGTTTGCAATGTATCGGCCAGCAGCTCTGCTTTTTCGTCATCATCGAACGCCGCGAGTCGGCCTGAGGGGCCTACGAGGGGGGGCATAGTTACTACCGTATCCGATTTGAGAGTACGAGCTAAGCGGTAGTAAGACCTTTGGGAGGGCGCGAGTCCTTCTAAGAAATCAGACCATCTGGCATCTCGGACTTCGGCGATGCGAGACTTTACGTCGCGTTGTAGGGCACGCATTCGAATACGATTTTCCGCGGTAGGATACCTGTCGTAGGCGCGTATCGAGGCGTTCTTAGCTCTAAGGAGTTCCCTAATATCGTCGGACAATTTGAAGCGGTGAAGGAAGTCCTCCGCTACAACTTGTTTCGATGACCTATCTAATGTCGAGGTGATGTGTGACGTTAAGATGTCTATGGCTTCAGCGGTATCCTGAGGAGACGGGATAGAGTCCGGGTTAAACGGGAGCGATGGTGGATCAGATTCAGCCAGGCTGATGCCCAGCGTGTGCCAATCCACCACAGTCCTTGTGACGGGAACGGAATCGGGAGCGCGACCGAGCTTCATAACGACGGGACGGTGGTCTGAATCTAACTCTGAAACTACTTCGATCGAGTGTAAGCGCAGAGTTACGTTTTTTAATAACGCTATGTCGAGTATATCCGGGCGATGCGCGATATTTAGCGGGTAGTGAGTCGGGGTTAGCGGAGCGACGATATCGAAGGCGAGATCATCGACTAACGCGTCAAGCCGCCTGCCATTCGGGGTTGTGGTGTGTGAGTTCCACCTGATGTGTTTACAATTTAGGTCGCCCGCCAGAATGACAGAGCTCCCCATACCGAGCAGCGCCTCGATATCACTGCTTAGAACGATCTTATCCGGTGGAAGATAAACGGACGCGATAACGATCGGCGCGTGTCCCGTCAGTGAGATTCGGCACACTGATGCTTCGATATTAGCGAGCGCGGGAGGATCGAGCGGGACGCAATGCAGGGCTCTTCTATAGTAAATGACGGTACCACCACCACGGGCAGAGAGCCTGTCGTTCCTGACCATGTTATAGTTCGCGATTTTAGGGTCACGGCGCGCGGGCTTAAGTAGGGTCTCCTGCACTAAAAAGATATCAATTTGGTGGTCACGCAAAAAGTCAGAAACCTGATCACGTTGATTTGCGAGACCGTAAGCGTTAAAAAATCCTATCGTTACGGATAGGGGCTTTATTCTACTTATATACGCCATTGATTACCGGCGGAGTGAGGGGAGGACGTACGTATTTAATGACGCGTATACGTCGGCGTATTCCTGCACAACGGCGATAAAGTGTTGTGCAGTGGAGGCAGCGCGAATGGCGTCGCCCAAAGCGTTAACGCGCTCAAAGTTGATCGACTGAAAGAAGTCGATCGCTAAAGCGAGATTGTCGGACGCGGTCGGAGGGCAAGTCGCGGGAGAGGGACGAGTCGCGGGGGCGGGACGAATCGCGGAGGAGGGAGTTGTAGCCGTGTTCGTGTACGGCAGCGGTTTTGCCCAGGCCGAGACACTGGGCACCGCCGCCGGAACGAATGCTGGCTTAGCCTGCGACGCAGAGGGTGCCGAGGCTTTGATGTCTGGGCCGGAAGCTCGGAGGCGGTTTTGGCGGGCGACGCGGCGATTTATTTTAGGGGCTCGGGGGCAACCACGGTAATTGGCGGGGTGACCCTGTGTTCGACACAGGACGCAGCTAGGCGGTTCCGTCGCGGTTTTTTGGTCGCGAGCGCAGAGGGCCGTGGCGTGATCGCCCAAACACTTAACACATCGGGGGCGCGCGTGACAGTTACGGGAAGAGTGCCCGTACAATTGACAGTTATGGCACTGGCTAGGAGTGCCTTTTTTATGGGGGGCTTCGACAGCGATACCAGAGAGCCTACAGACGGTCTGTGTGTTGAAGATTTTCTTACCCTCGGGGGTAGGCTGGAGAGCGACTAGAACCATATTATATGGCTCCCTACCGCGACCGGTGTGCATACGGTGCACAGAATTCACTGGTAGGCCTTGTTCTAACAGGTCGGCTTTTACGAGCTCTACATCTAACTCTTTAGGGATTCCGCGTATTACAACGCGGAGTTCGCGCTCCTCCTGGAGCGTATACGTATGGAAACTTATACGCTCCTTACGGAGGTAAGAAGAGAGGGCCCTATGGTCGTCGGGTGTTTGAACCTTAATTTGAATGCCGTTCGCGAGGTTACGGGCATTCGTGAAATTTATATTTTTGGCCTTAAGGGCCAGGCAAACTCGATCCCAAGCTGCCTTCTCCTGAAGGATAACCGGGGGAGGGGTCTGGGTTTTATTTTGTGCCACCGGACGCGGCGACGGAGTGGCACGGGCTGGGGGCGCAACGGGAGTCTGAGGGCGGGGGCGCGACGCGTTCACGGCTTTGCTAATTTTAGCGGCCGCGGGAGCTCGAGACTCCGCGGCACGCTTCTTACCCTTCTGTACCAGGGTGAATCCATCCGTCGATGAGGCGGGGGCGAGGTCGACCTCCATGTCCGAGTCAGAGTCGGAGCACGAGGAGGTGGGTGCAGGCGACCTACGAGCAAGCGTAGGTGTTTTAGAGGGCGCGACGGAGGCCGCGGATGATCGCTCAGCTGAAACGATGGTCACGGCGGACGACGCAGCAGCTTTTCTCGCCAGTATAGGCGACACGGGAGCGGCAGGCACGACAGAGGCTGCGGTGCTCAATGCAGAAGCTCTGCACGCAGGTACAGGCGACGCAGGAGCAGCGAGCGCGGCGGAGTCCTCGAGAGGGCTCGCAGTGTGATTGGCCTTGAAGGCCAAAAACTCCGAGGCGAGCTGTGGGTGGCGAAGTCGGAGGAATTCCGCGAATACAGCGTCCATGATCGCTGAGTACCCAGGTGGGGCGGCCCCGGGTCTTGAAAACACTCGCCTTGCGGCGAGGCCCCAACTTCTCGGACCTGAGCGGTTCTATTGAACACAGGTGGCAATGCGGCGCGATTACTACAGGACAAAGAAAAAGCACAACAAAACAGAAATTACGAAAAGAAACAAAACAAATAAATACTTGCAGGAAACCACTTTGTCGGCAGATGTACCACGAACACAGAAACAACAAAAGGAAACAAAACAAATAAAAACTTCCAGAAAGAGCACTTAGTCGGCAGATGTACCACAAACACAGGCCGCGCGAACAATGGCCGGGCTAACAAAAGCCGGGCGAACAAAGACCGGGCGATCGAGTGGACGATGAGCACGTCCGCACGTGACGGGTGCCTCTATCGGAATGAGATTATTGAACTACCCACATGCTCTGGGTACATCGTAATGATGTCTTTTTGCAATCATTATAAATTAAGACCGACGACTTCTGGTTTCGCTTGAGTTTATTGGTGTTTAATTACGTTTTCTTTAGTATTTCCATAACGTGCATATTTCTAAGAAAGTCTACCGTTTGGATTTGATATACAATGTAATTGTCTTTCTTAATTATAAGAAAAGGCTCCACGTTGTTATTATTACCACACAAAATTAAACATAAAAAAATATAAAAATAAATAAAATACAAATATAAAAGTACAGTATGTTTTAAAAAAAAATCGTAAGAAATTGATGGTCAAGATACAACTAATATCAGAGAATTAGGGACTTTTTTATGGAAAGACAATAATGTGTATTTTTTTTTATATTTCATTATATTCATCATGAATCATCATTATATTCATTATATTTTTTATATTTCTGGTGGCCTGAAGGCCTCTCCAGTTTCACCAGGACAGGTGGGCGAGCAAAGGCTCAGCCAGAAGGGGTGGGATTTGATGACAGCTGCCCGAGCGCCTCCAAAGGAGACCTAACAACTCAAGGGCAGCTGCTTCGCGAATGAATCTACTACGGGATCGGAATTGCGACTCACTGAGAAGATCCGGCGAAAAACTCAATGGGCTGTGTCATTATGTGGCTAATGCAAGGTTTATTGGATCTGATAGATCTGTAAGGACGTGTCTAGGATGTCGACGGTGACTGGCTCTCGTGTGATCAAGTTTCGAGTAGTCAGCGGCGGCAACGATAAGGCGATTGTCATGGCGCATAACCTTGTTAAAGTACCACTCATAGCTTTCGGATAGATTCGAGGCCCAGGTCGTCGTGTAAGTCGATGTTCCTCACGAACCACAGAGCTGTCACCGCCGCTTTTGTCAGGTTTGATACACGAAGACGAAGTCCTAATGGCATAAGAACATATGTTTACTAGCTGGACTGTTCTGAATGAAACCGAAACATAAAAGTAGTGTTTCAAGGTGGCTAGGGGCATTTACCTCGTTCACATCTGTGGGCTAAAAATGAACAAATACTTCAGGATAACTTGTTAACCGCATGTCCGTGCGATCCAGCCAACCTAATTTGTATTTTCTAAACTGGTACATTTCTTGCTTTGCTCTCCATCTTTTGTATTCTTCAGCATTTTGACCATATTTTTCATCTAATTACAACCAATTTCGATGTCGTCAAGTCAATAAGTATCTAGATGCTTACCATGCAAATTCGTATTAACTGTTAAAAATTAAATTGAATTATAAAATTGTGCATATTATGTTGCTTACTCCGAAAGAAGAATACGAAATCTATAGGTATATATATGTATTTAATAAATTAATTGCTGTTCGTTAGTCTCGCTAAAACTCGAAAACGGCTAATTTGGCTAATTTTGGTCTTGAATTATTTGTGGAAGTCCAGAGAAGGTTTAAAAGGTAGATAAATATGAAAATGCTAGGAATTAAATAAAAAGAACAGTTTTGTTTTCCCGTCGGACGGATTCCTTTTGTTTGTTTTAAGTTTATTTTATACAAAAGATTAGGTATTTTATTTCACTACGAAGGCACTACGAAGTCTGCCGGGTCAGCTAGTAATGTTATAATTAAGAAAAATTTAAACAATAGAGTTCTTTATCGCTCTGCCATAGTTTTATTAATTGCACTCAATGTGCAGAATTTCAATATGGCGTGCATGAAACACAAAGGAAGTGACTCCCGCGCAGTTTATGGTTGGCACCCCTATTCTTGGTTACCGTTAAATCGTAATTACATAACCAATTGCATAAGTCTACTACTTAGCTCGAAACCTAAATAATATGGCATAAGAAAACTCAGCTGCAGATATTTTTAACATTTTTTTAAGATTTCTTCAACGGTTTTCAACAACCTAGCTGTTAGGCTTTAATTAAAAAAAAAAATAGCATCCTTAATATGCCCGCAGTTATAGACGTGTAATTTTATTCCAAACTAGCGACCCGCCCTCGCTTCGCTTCGGAAACATTAAAACACACATGAAACCAAAAAAATAAAATAAAAAAAAAATTAAAAAAAGTAGCCTATGTTCATCAGGGACAATGTCGGCTTCTAATGGAAAAAGAATTTTTCAAATCGGTCCAGTAGTTTCGGAGCCTATTCGAAACAAACAAACAAACAAATCTTTCCTCTTTATAATATTAGTATTCCAAACAAGTGAATTATTAATTATAAAATAATTTTTATTTATCTAGCATACAATCTGCAGCCGTTGAGTTCATCCATAGTGAGTTTCCAGAGATCTTTTTACCACATACCGTCTTCCAGGGTGTTTCTCGAGCCGACGTAGAGTTGTCGTCCAAGGTGTGGCGCCGCGAGTCTGGTGGTAGTGTTGACCGCGGGAACCCCCCTACTCTGCCTGGGTTGTGACCCCGGGTGGAGGTCGGACGAGGGAATGGTGAGAGAGTGCAAGGAGAATTGTTTGGTGGGTAGGGCCCTAAAAATCCTTGGATCCGCGGTCTGCTCTCAACATCTGCAAACCGTCAAGTCCCATATACCCCGCGCACCCCCTACGAAGCCTCGTATGAGGTTAGGCCCCGGCCCAAAAAAAAAGTTTTGTTTCCCGAACACTATATCATATATTATATTTATGTACTCAAATATGCACGAAATACGTCTGTATTAACAATTTGGAACGTACGAGAATCAAGGGAACATACTACTAATACAACGAATAGGCGATGTAGAATTAAGTCGTAGCAGATCTACAGACCAGGCTCGCATAAACCGGTCTCTTCTGAAAAACTATGTAGTAACATGTTTGAAGCTTTGGACTAATGTAATTTGTCATAGACCATATCTATATATTAATTCTTCTATATCGTTCCCTCACTGCTGGGGATCGCGACAACATGTGACGTTCCTCCAGTGTTTGGTCATGGGTGGAATGGACCGCATGGTACAGACTATCACCAAGCGCTTCCCTTACTAGATCTGACCATCTGGCTCGTGTTATGCCCAATTAATCTATGTATTAATACGTGAAGCAAAAACTTTGTACCCCTTTTTACGAAAATTGCGCGGACGGAGGAGTATGAAATTTCCCACACTCATAGAGAATGAGTGAGAATGAGAGAGAAGGAGTGCAGAAAGCTTATATATTTTTTAAATTATGCATTAAAATTCATTAAATGAATAAATAAAACATTACACACAGTACTATGCTTTTTTCTTTATTGTTACATTGTTATTGTTACATCTCTAATTGAGAATAGTAGCCTTGTCGCCAAAATCTGTGATTGTAGAATAATGTTAATAGAAATGTGACCATAAATCCATAATAATGTCAAACTTATAATTTAAATTAATTATGGTCGAATTTCGACAAACGGACGACCACTAGTTTTTATAATTTTTTAACAACATGTCGACACATTTTAATTTCAATTATATTTCTTTATTGCAAAAAATACATTGTAACGTTTTAAAAATCTAGTAATAATATACACTAAATAACTTGCGTCGAAAACTAACGTAAACTATGAATCACATTGTAACGGCTTCTAAAAGTGTTTAACTTTGTTATTTCCTAAACCATTCGGGATATCTTAAATGGTTTTTAAAATGGTGATTAAAAATAGCTCGTCGACTATTCAGCATTCGTAATAGCCACCCCGTGAGTCAGGCGACAAGCTCGCGGTCAATGAACTCCTTGCATCGCGCGTCCCATTGCATAAAATTCAGTTCGGATTTCGATATATGTAAAATCGCAATCGTACCTGTAATAAGACCAACTATTAATTACACTATCAACTATTAAATACACTGATACATTTATTTGCGTAGTCTACATGGGTTTTCTTGAATCATCAACCGGAAACTGTAATGTATTCAATAGATGAGTGGACGAGCTCACAGCCCACCTGGTGTTAAGTGGTTACCGGAGCCCATAGACATCTATAACGTAAATTCCGCCACCCAATTTGAGATATGAATTCTAAGGTCTCAGTATAGTTACAGTATTGGTAACGTCGGAAATAATAGAACTAATAACAATAAAAAGATGAGACTTTTTTATTGCTTAGATTGGTGGACGAACTCACAGCCCACTTGGTGTTAAGTGGTTACTGGAGCCCATAGACATTTACAGCGTAAATGCGCCACCCACCTTGAGATATAAGTTCTAAGGTCCCAGTATAGTTACAACGGCTGACCCGCCCTTCAAACCGAAACGCATAACTGCTTTACGGCAGAAATAGGCAGGGCGGTGGCACCTACCCGTGCGGACTCACAAGAGGTCCTACCACCAGTTTATATTGATTGAGACACTACGAAGTCTGCCGGGTCACCTAGTTACAAAGATAAATATCAAACGTATTATGCGAATTGTGGCTCAAACCAAATAACATTTCATCCTTCGATATCGTTCCAACAATTGTATTGAACAAATTGAATGAACTGGTGGTAGGAAGTCTTGTGAGTCCGCACGGGTAGCTAACGAAAACCTTCAAACCGAAACGCACGAATGCTTCGTAGCAATAAAAATATGACTGGCGCCTCCTTCCCCACCATGCGTACCTACTCTGCATAATAATTTCTGCCAGGCAATAAAAAAATTCAACTTGGTGATATTATAAATGAAATTTCCTTTTCTATTAAGGATGATTTTCGATTTTACAAAAAGAGAAAACTAGTTCTTAGGACACTCGTGATAAAAACAAAATTTGTTAAATTGTAAATTAGAAAAATCAACTAAATGTAAATTCGTGATTCTAATTATTGAAGCAGAGTGAGGTTAAAAACTTTTCTTCGAGGTATCCAATGTATCCATTACGGTTTGCATTCGTTTTGGTCACGTAGTCTGCGGTATTCGTGTTGCATTACAAGATTAGGGTTCCGGACCGTTCGTGGTCTATTGAGTAAGACGGCCAGTATATTGATATTACGGAAATTCAAGTAGTATTGCCAATCCTATTGATAATTTGAACAAAGGGCGAAAAATGCATAGCGGTAGTGACGTTGTGATTTGTGACTAATTAATCTTATATTAATCTCTCGTCTTATTAATTTTTTTTTTTTTTTTTTGGTCAGGAGGAAATCGCCGGACTTCCGCCCTTTTCTGGGGATACTGGGCGGGGTATGTCAGAGTCGAACTGACTAAAACCTCCTGTCGCTCAACAACCAACGTCCAAACCTCGCATGAGACAGAACTCATGACAAGGCAAAGGGGGGAAAGTGAAGCGTTTAGTGCGGAGCACATCTCTCCCATCACCCTCCCCCTCGGGACGCCGGACTGGCGGTCGTCGGCGCCACGACCACCAGCCCTCTCGGTCGGCAGACTGTCCGAAGCCCGCCTAGATAGACGAAAGTCGTCGTGGCCTAAAGGATAAGACATCCGGTGCATTCGTATCGAGCGATGCACCGGTGTTCGAATCCCGCAGGCGAGTACCAATTTTTTTAATGAAATACGTACTTAACAAATGTTCACGATTGACTTCCACGGTGAGGCATAACATCGTGCAATAAAAATCAAACCCGCAAAATTATAATTTGCGTAATTACTGGTGGTAGGTCCTCTTGTGAGTCCGCACGGTTAGGTACCACCGCCCCGCCTATTTCTGCCGTGAAGCCGTTGTGACTATACTGAGACCTTAGAACTATATCTTAAGGTGTGTGGCGCATTTACGTTGTAGATGTCTATGGGCTCCAGTAACTACTTAACACCAGGTGGGCTGTGAGATCGTCCACACATCTAAGCAATAAAAAAAAAGAACATTAGTTCTATTATTTCCGACGTTACCAATACTGTAACTATACTGAGACCTTAGAATTCATATCTCAAGTTGGGTGGCGGAATTTACGTTGTAGATATCCATGGGCTTTGGTAACCACTTTTATTGCGTTTTGTAGGCAGACGAGCATACGGCCCATCTGATGGTAAGTGGTTACCGCAGCTTATGGACATCAGCAATGTCAAGGGCAGAGCCGCTGCCTACCATTACTTAACACCAGGTGAGCTCGTCCACACATCTATGTAATAAAAAAGAATACAGTTTAGATTCAATCGTAATGTAAAGGTTTTAATGAAGCCTACGATCGACGAGACAATTCTATATAAAATATAATAAATACTACATATCTACCTACAAAATTTAATTAAAGAAATATTTAAATGGTAGTTAAAAGGTTACTAGTGATAGGAACTCTTAGTTTCTGCTAGTTTCTGCCGTGAAACAGTAATGCGTTTCGGCTTGAAGGGTGGGCAGCCGTTGCAACTATACTGAGACCTTAGAACTCATATTTCAAGTTGGGTGGCGGCATTTACCTTATAGATTTCTATGGACTCCGGTAACCTCTTAACACCGGGTGGGCTGTGAGCTCGTCCACTCATCTAAGCAATAAAAATACAAAATTTGAATGTAATTACTCGCCAGTGTAAAGCTGTGTTGGATCATCTTCAGCAGTAGACTCATCTTCTTCGTAAAGTCTTCGTATAGTGCATTAATTGTCGCCAACAATGTCAATCAGAAGGCAGTAGCTAGTCTGTCATCGTTGTCACATGTTCCGAGAGACTAAACAATTTTTTTATTACTTTGAAATTTGTTAAAAAACCATAAACGCCAACTCATACTACTAAATATGATTTATAATTTAAGTTGATGGTTTATAAAAGTAATAAATAATACAAAACACTAAGATCGAAAAATGTTGAGAATCTATTTCCTCAAGTAGCCAATAAAAATGAAACACTATTATTATAATCATAAAATACTGTTTACATTTCTGTATTACACAAAAAAACTCCCTGCCTCAAGAATTCAGATCAATGTAGAATGTATTTTTAAAGCCAAAGGAAATGCAGTTAGGTGACGCGTGAATGTTTGGCGGGAAAACACTGATTGCAATATACTTCGAATCTGCTACCGTGACTGGAGTGAATGAGAATGGTTGGTTTATTTAGCAGTGGAAGTATTGAGGCTGAAATAACGATTTAGCATCAAAGGCAGATAAGAAGGATCCTCCGACTCCTGATTGTGCGTAGCAGCGCAACTTCTGTTTGTAGCAACAGAAGAATACTGAACCGTGGTGGACTGAGCATTTTTTTATTGCCTTTGTAGGCAGATGAGCATGGGATGGTATGGAGATGTGATGAGACAAAAAGGTTGGTAAGAGAGTGTTAACTATGAATGTGGAAGGATATAGAGGAAGAGGTAGATCTAAGAAGAAATGGATGGATTGCGTGAAAGACGATATGTGTAAGAGGGGAGTGAACGAATAAATGCTATATGATAGAGGAGTATGGAAGGAGAAAACATGTTGCGCGACCCCAGGTGACTGGAAGAAGGGCAGGAGAATGATGATGTAGGCAGACGAGCATACGGCCCACCTGATGGTAAGTGGTTACCGTCGCTCACGGACGTCAGCAATGCCAGGAGCAGAGCCAAGCCACTTCCTACAATCTCCCTTGTTTTTACAGCTGATCGCGGGAAATTCTCTACTTCTCTCAGTCCAAATCCCACATCCCCCTCGGGACCGTCGACTGTCACCACTTGAGTTTTAAATAGAATTATAGTAACACTGCTGTGATTTATTTTAGTTTACGTTAATTTAAGTATTATGCTATATCATTGCAATACTGGTTTTTACTCGTAGGACGTCTTGTGAGTCCGCACGGGTAGGTACCACCGCCCTGCCTATTTCTGCCGTGAAGCGGTTATGCGTTTCGGTTTGAAGGGTGGGGCAGTCGTTATAACTATACTGAGACCTTAGAACTTATATCTCAAGGTGGGTGGCGCATTTACGTTGTAGATGTCTATGGGCTCCGGTAACCACTTAACACCAGGTGGGCCGTGAGCTCGTCCACCCGTCTATGCAATTTTTAAAACTGACTATTGTTATTGCATCTGGTATCTCCAGTGCTGAAGCAATATGTCTAGGTTTTTTGGGTACAGCTTCAATACACCCTATAGCTTGAGCTATATCAAGAACTTTCATTACGTAGCTTGATTTATATATTAGATTTCGTACAATACATATCATATACTGCATACATTTACCTTGTGGTTTCACTGTTTTGGCAGTGGTGCGATCTTGTCCGTTGGCTGAAGCGGGTACGGGGAAGCACCTGGATCCTGTGGGGTTGCGGGCTGTTGCATTTCAACACAGGGTAGGGTACCGCTGTTAAAAAAAAAATATATAAAAAAAATGGTGCGCGTGCAACTTGGTGCATGTGATAGAAGTGAAACTTCTTTTGAGGTGTGTAGTATTGTGGTTTTTTTTATTTTTTCATCCTTAAATCAATCATTTTTATTATAACAGGGGATACTGTGTATAAGAGAAACGACCTCCTCACCATTTTATACCCGAACCTGCGGACCGAATGGTAAACAGTCCCCCTAAACACGTCATTTCGGATCCTCCCGAACCATTAACGGTGCTTTTAGGTACCTCAAGCCCCGGTCATCGTTCTCGTCGAACCCGTCGCTTGCGACGAAGGGCTCGGCGTGAGTAAATTAACCCACAGGCACAGCCCACTGGGTTTCTTGCCGGATCTACTCAGTTGGTCGCGTTTCCGATCCAGTGGTAGATTCTGCGAAGCACTGCTCTTGCTAGGGCCAGTGTTAGCAACATCGTCAGGCTTGAGCCCCGTGAGCTCACCTATTAGTTAAGGCTACGCTGAAATAGCCTCTCAAGGCTATCAGCTTAGGTAGAAAAAAAAGGTATTTAAGTAGAAGTGTTCAAAAGCTGACGTTTTTTCAACTCGGCTGGGCCGTAGCGACGTACATCGAAGGCCGTGTCTGGACACGTGAAAATTATCACCGATTAATACTAAGCTGTAACGACTGCATGTGCTAAATCTACGACACGATCTCAAACAAACGTACGGCCATAATAAATTCAACTTTATTCCATTTCCGTTAAAGGCTACATTTGAAAGCGTTATTGCCTTAGTTGCATTCATATACGAAAGAGATGCAAAAGGTTATAAGTGCAAAGACGCTACGAGCGAAAATATACTCTGAATCGTCGACAAATGAGCTGTAATTACCTTGAATATAGCGTTTATGTTTAGGTCGTAAATTTAGATTCGTATCAACAATGCACCTGTCAATAATGCGGAATGGTAACTATGCAGTTTGTCATTGCAAAGACCTCTGAAATGTTTACAAATTGTGTTACATATGTTTTCAGAAGCAAAATGTTGAACGTATGGTTTTCATTTTCAGTAAAATCGTTTCGGTCACAGAAGGACTGTCACGATATTAGCCTGTCAATTACTGTTGTGATGAGCGTGGACAGGCAAAAACTTAGCAAAAAGCAATGCCGAGATATTTTAACATTTAAATTAGTTAAGTAGGGATCAAAAGCATGCAGTATTTCATATTACATATATGTACGTACATATTTAGATTATACGGATGCAAACACGCAACAGTAATTAACAGTCCTCGAATCGTGTTCCTCATGTCTGAGGGTCGTGACCACCATCACCCATGAGCTTCAATCTTAAGATGTTTTTCCACTTTCCCCTGTCCACGGCGTCATGCAGCGCGCTGTACACTGTACTGTCCAAAGTGGTGCGGATCTGATCAGACCAACGAGTCGGGCTGCGGCCTCTAGATCTGTTGCCTTCAACTTTCCCTGTGATCATAAGTTTTTCCAGGATATCGCCGTCTTTCCTCGCAATGTGACCAAAATATTCGAGGATCCGCTTCAGACATACAGTAGACAGTCTGATTTTGATGCCCAGTTGCTTCAATATCGACACGTTAGACCGGAAGGCTGTCCACGGAATTCTTAGCATGCGTAATTAACAGTAACAAACTATAGATTCGAAAAAGAAAAAAAACGATTCAAACATCTTTCAGTTTATAAGCTGTAAAATGGAAATTGCAACATAATGAAATATTAATCTTTTAACTTTAAATGACCAATTCTTGTATATATATATGTTAACGGAAATGTATGTAATCCGTCATTGTATACAATTCCTAGGAAATGTATGTAATTCCTAAAATCGCACGGAAATGTGTGAAATAAATTATATTATACTTACACATTACACATTTCCTAGGAAATCTATACATTTCCTAAATAGCAATCGGAAATGTAAAACATCTTTTTTTTATGATTGAAGGAATACTGGTGGCCCGGAGGCCTTTCCAGTTTTACCAGGACAGGTGGGCGAGCAAAGGCTCAGCCAGGAGGGGTGGGATTTGCTAACAGCTACCCGAGCGCCTCCGAAGGAGACCTAACAGCTCAAGAGTAGCTGCTTCGCGAATGAATCTACTACCGGATCGGAATCGCGACCCGCTGAGAAGATCCGGCGAGAAACTCAGCGAGCTGATTCATGGGTTAGGTTGCACGGCGAACTCTTTGTCGAGTTCGACGAGTACGGTTACCGAGGTCCCTAAGCCTGCTCCTAGTGTTAGAGCTGAAGGCGTCTAATGCAAAGGTTATTGGATCTGATGGATCCGTAAGGACATGTCTAGGGCGTCGACGGTGACTGGCTCCTGCGTGATCAGGATTCGGGGAGTAGTCAGCGGCGGCAACGATAAGGCGATTATCATGACGCATAGCCTTATCGAAGTACCGTTCCGACGCATACATGAAGTATTTCTGGATAGATTCGAGGCCCAGGTCGTCGTGTAGGTCAACGTTCCTCACGAACCACGGAGCTCCGACGGCTAACCTGCAAAAGCGGGATTGTAGAGATTGGAGGGTGTCTATGTGTGTGCGGGCCGCGTGAGCGAACACCACACTCGCGTAAGTCATGATGGGCCTTATGCAAGTTTTGTAAAGTGTCACCTTGTTCCGAAGAGACATTTTACTCCGCTTACAGATCATGGGGTAGAGTCTACCGAGAATAAACGCGGCACGGTCACGGACTGATTTTATATGTGGGCGGAATGTCATCGATGCATCCAGGGTAACGCCCAGGTACTTGACCTTCCTGGCCCAGGGTATGGGCTGTCTAAAGAGAGTAATCGGGGGTGTGAGATTCCTCCTCCTAATCCGGGAGGAAATCCGTGTGGAGCTTTCCCTCTGAAATAGCACCGCAGTACTTTTCGCTGGGTTGATGTCTGTGCGCCATTTTCGGAACCACTGTCCTAGGGCTAGGGCTGCGCTCTGAAGCTTCTTCGCGATTAGGGACTTGTTTCTACTGGAATAGTAAACAGTCGTGTCGTCGGCGAATAAGGCTAACTGGGTCGGCGGCGACCGGGGAATATCGTTGACGAATAAGCTAAATAGGAGGGGTGAGAGGACAGAGCCTTGCGGGACTCCAGTTGTGAGAGGTCGCGGGGAGGTGCGGGTTCCCTCGACGCGATATCGAAAAGTGTAAAACATTTCAGATATTGGTGGGTACGCGGGGAGAGCGGGACGAGTCTTGCACTACGGTCAGTTGCCAACTTGCAATCCACTGGAACCGGCCAGGGATTTAAGAAGTGCCTTTGCAAGAAAAACTGTGCTACATCAAGATGTCTGTGTTTTAAAAATAAAGTATTATGTACTTCCAAATGCCATTCGAGCTTACCCTGCAGAAATAAATAGCTATATGGACTGACAAAGTATTATAATATAAAGATTTACTTTTATACGTTGACATTTATAATTATTTAATTATCAGACTTGCCAAATGAAAATTTGATTATAAAAGAATAACTATAAGTTGATTTTGTGATACGTTAAAAGTTAATAGATAGTTGATTTTAGAAGTTTTAATTAGTAAGATAATATGAATATATTATTATTATTATTTTACGGTATGACTGTTACCCGATTGTCTTAATAAGTGTTATATTAAAAAAATATTATTAACAACGTGTTTTATTACAGAAAGCATTTACTTTATACATTTCCTAATACGATATTGGAATTATATACAATTCCGAGGAAATTTATACATTTCCTAGGATATCTATGCATTAAATGGTTTTTCAAACAATATTTTATACATTTCCTAAATAGTATCGGAATTGTACACATTTCCTAGGATTTGTATACAATTCCTTGATTTCATACATTTCCGGTAACATATATAATCTGAATCTCGGAAATGGCTCCAACGATTTTCATAAAATTTAGTATACAGGGGATTTCGGGGGCGATAAATCGATCTAGCTACGATTTATTTTCAGAAAATGTTTGTTTTATACGCGTTTTCAATAATCAATTTTATCCATAATCAACTTAAACATAAACATTTTTTTTATTGAATGAATGAAAATAAATAATATAAAGTAATATCAATATGTAATTCGTATTTAAATATAATTTCTAAAAAACACAATTTATCAAAAAATAAATAACTTCTGGTTACTAGGTATTTAAAAATAAAACAAACAATCTCTTCTTAGCAATTTAACTTTTAATTTATAAATTATCAAAAATTTGCATTTTCATAAAAATCAAAAAATTTGCATCTACATAATAATCAAACAATATTTCGGATGCATGTAAAGTTAATTCCAAAAACGAATACATTGATGTCTCAAATTGCAAATGGCGGCATTTAAAAACCGGTTTCCGACTCAGGCGCTAGATTCATCCACATCCACTACGTCCGGTTCCACTTCCTCAACGTCGAACTCCTGATGCGACGCGCTATCATCCGCAGCGATGCTGATCGTCTCTGAAGCCGGCACGGTGCTCCCACCGGAAGCCGGTATGAAATTAACATCGGAAAACTCAACAGAATTCATCATTTTATTTACTACAGGAGATTCTGAATCTGGTACGATTGTGAAAATCTCATCCAGTATGTTTCCTTCATCAGACTTTTGTTCATATGGAACACGGGTATCGTTTGCTTCGTCACCAGAATCGTAAGATAAAGATGTAGAGGAAATTCTCTTGTTAATGCGCTCCCTGAAATTAATAAATATAAAAATAAATACCTAATCAACTATTGAATTTAGTCGAACTGGAAAAAACGCACAGTAAAATAATAATAATATGTAATATATACGATTATGTTCAAAAAAACAAAACAAAAAAGAAACAAACCTTAAAAAATTCAAAAAAACAAACACTCGCGCTGACGAAAAGAACAAAATTGTCGGCTTTAAAGCGATACTTTTAAAATGTGGCTTAAATTATACACCTCCTGAAAGTTTAAAAAAAAGGCTGTTTAAAACAACCATCTTGGATATCCATAAACTTTGTAAATAACACATAATAAAAAAGTGCTTCATTATTAGCTCAGATCACGGAATGTGAAGAGAAACTACCACTCGGAGTGAAATACAAATAATTATGAAAATGAAGGCGGGCGCTGACTCCTGACCTGATGTTGGCCAGGGCTTGGCTGTGCTCCTAACATTGCTGATGTTCATGGGCGACAATAACCACTGACCATCAGGTGGACCATATGCACGTCTGCCTACAAGGACAAATCAAAAAGATAGTTATCCAGTAGTGGTAGGTAGACACCAGTTACGTTCGTAACGCCATAGTTTGATAAACTACGAACCTCCTAAAAGCAGTTTCTTTATTACTGGTGAATTAGCTCACGGCACAAGGGATGTTCAGTAATTTTCGGAGCTTTTTAATAAAAAAATGAATGATATCCCACTTCGAGACATGGGGCTAAGTCTCAATTATATTGTATAGCTTTTTTTAAATGAATGAGGGATTACTGGTGTCCCGGAGGCCTCCCCAGTTTCACCAGGACAGGTGGGCGAGCAAAGGCTCAGCCAGAAGGGGCAAGATTTGTTAACAGCTACCCGAGCGCCTCCAAAGGAGACCTAACAACTCAACGGCAGCTGCTTCGCGACTGAATCTACTACCGGTTCGGAATCGCGACCCACTGAGAAGATCCGGCGAGAAACTCAGCGGGCTGATGTTTAGGTTAGGTTGCCCATCGAACTCCTTGCCGAGTTCGACGAGTACGGTTACCGGGGTCCCTAAGTCTGCTCCTGGTGTTAGAGCTGAAGGCGTCTAATGCAAGGGTTAATTGTATAACTGTTGTCCCGCCGTTCAAGCCCGAACATGTAACGATAGAAGCAGGCTAGATTCTACTTTAGAATCATTAAAATAAAGTGACTAGGCATTGCTATCTATTGTATCTTCTTCTTCTATATACATAAAAATGAATTGCTGTTCGTTAGTCTCGCTAAAACTGGAGAACGGCTGGACTGATTTGGCTAATTCTGGCCTTGAGCTAATGCTCGGAATTATAATAAATAAAAATAGCAATTTTGTTTTTCCTTTGATGTGTCCCCCATCGGACGGATTTCTTTTGTTTGTTTTAAGTTTATTTTATACAAAAGCTTAGGTCTTTTATTTATCGATTGGGGCACTACGAAGTCTGCCGGGTCAGCTAGTATCGTATAAAAGATGAGAATATCTACTGTTCGAAATTGAGTGTTTCAAAATGATTTTGTTTACGTTCAATGTTTTCGTTACGCGATGCCAAACGATCTCCGTATTGGCAACAATAATTCTTATCGAGCTTAGTAACGGTAATACAGAAATAATAATATTGGAATGTATCCAGGGTTGCTTTCGTGTTTAAAACAAGAATTATTAAAGTCGGCCTAGGTACGATTTGTACTGAAAACTGAATCGTTGAATCTTATAAGCCTCCTCATCATCATCATCATCATCATCATCATCAACAGCCCACAGTCGTCCACTGCAGGGACACCCCCTGGCTAGGTGGTGCGATGACCTCCGCACGGTGGCCGGCAATAAGTGGATGAGGACAGCCGCAGACCGGGCTCAGTGGTGTGGATTGGGAGAGGCCTATGTCCAGCCTCCTCGTCTTGAACATATAGTTGCGGTCATCATGGTGGCCTTTTACTGCCCTTCCCAATACTCTCAGGCTGGAGCAAAACACGAAACGACCAATGAGGCGGGTAGCGTTGGCTTACACATATATTTATATTTCTCACATATTGTCGCTTTTATGCAATCCATGAATTTCAATTTAATTTTTGTCTAATAATTTTCAATTTTCGTGTATCTGAAGTATAGCTGTTGTATTCTTTGTACGTAGAGCACTGCTGCTTGAGATACAGGTTTTATCACCTAGTTCAAGCACAGATGCAAAGTATGATTAAGTTTCTATTTCTATGCTAACAGTAAATAAATAAATAATAGTTTAACGCTTTTGAAGTGAAAACTTCTTTAGAATCGTTGTGATTTCAAACCGGATGCAACGGAAAAAACGACAGGTAAGAGACACAAATACAAAAATGTGTAGGATGGAGCCAGCAAAGAATGAGACAGAAATATACATACTATTTAATACAGCGCCATCTGTGAGATTTTTTAATACTAACGTGTGTATAAAAGCTCTTGTAGTGAATTTTAATTTAGGATTATACGTGAAATTAAAATATCAATTCACAGAGGGCGCTACCTTACAATTATTTACTAATGACAAAATTTTACATATACTTAAGACGTTTAGGATAATTGTATTTTAATTTTGGAAGGTTTCACTTCTGCCACGTGTGAATTGCACAAATGTATTTTTTTTTTTTTTACAATAGAATCATTTTTTCTTACACTATTTTTAATTCAAATTTATTTTCTATTTTTTAATTGAATTTCCTATGAAAGCGTATTTAGTTAGTTTTTTTTAACTATTATTTATTTTTCATTGTTTTAGTTGTAGGTACTTAAATTTTCCAATTTTTTTTTAAATATTGAATTGTCATCGGTCCTTATTAAGTATACCAAATTTCGAGTTAATCCGACGTTTTGAAGGGGGTCAAAATCATGTTCAAAGATTCCGTTACAAACATACATACGTCTGAAGCTAATAAAAGCGTATTAATAAATAAAAAATAAATTTATCGATTCGCCCAACCGTATATCGGACCGGGACAGTGGTCGGTGGCTATTCGACCGTAAGCAATCTCGATTGACCGTCGCTGCGTCGCTAAAATGCCCCGCTCCGCTAGGCAGAGTAACTCTGCGGCATATTGCGTATTAGCTGCTGACGCAATCGAAGAAAGTTGAGCCTGATTTGATTAGATGTAAAAACGATTATCTTATCATATCATATTATTTATCATGCAACCTTATATAATCAATGGAACGAATGATGAGTAAGTAAATAACAAGTACATGTTTGACACTTAGTTTCGGTCATATCTCACGGGTACTGGAAACATAATATCGTCTTTAGTGCTTTAAAGGTTTAACATGTGATATTTTTAATATTAATCATCTTTGCAACATTTATTCTTTATTTTTTACCAGATACATTATCTGTATTTTAAAGTAAGAAAAAACGATGTTAATTTTGTTAATAGTAGTCAAAATATAGGTAAACTAAAAAAAAAAACTAAAACTAAACTACGCTCTTTTGACAGTATTTATGAGAAAAATACAGGTGGTACCAAATGATTCCGCATATTAACTCAATTTCGAATATTTTTGGAAATTGTACACTTTTAATGCGAAAAGACGATAATAACAAATAAGACAAGAAGTAACCTAATTACTTTAAAAAGAAAATATCCGCTCCGCTGGTACATAGGGCTCTGACAAGTTGTCTCCAATGGTAGTAATTCCAAAAAATTAAAGTAATTTAATTCTTAAGCTGATTCAGCAAACGTGACGGATTACTCAATAAGTTTCACTGTGACCATAATAAATGCTAAATTGCTAAAGTGGGCTGACAAGCTTTCGTCCCCATCACTCCCATCCAGTGCTTAGTACCGGCCCATCTTGAGATATGCATAGTCTTATTTGTATTGCATAGCTATTTTCCCATTTTTCAAGCAATCTAAGAACGATACGACGGTCATCAATACCAATTCTCACGCTCGCTGAGTTTCTTGCTGGATCTTCTCAGCAGGTCGCGATTCCGATCCTGTAGTAGATTCATTCGCGAAATAGCTGCTCTTTAGTTGTTAGGTCTCCTTTGAAGGCGCTCGGGCAGTTGTTAGCAAATCCCACTCCTCCTGGCTGAGACTTAGTTCGCCCACCTGACCTGGTGAAACTGGAAAGGCGCCCGGGCCACCAGTAATCCTTCCTTTATAAAAAAACATAACTCTCACATATATTCACATTCACATATGAAATATGTTTATTAAAATCTCTCTCTCTCTCTCTCTCTCTCTCTCTCTCTCTCTCTATTTTTACCGTCAATTAAAATTTATATAGGTCGAGAATAATTCATAATAGCTTTGTCACCGATGCCCTTGGTGGCAGACCTCGTCGTCTTCATAACGATCGCCAGTTATTAATAAAGCCCTTATGGTTTTTACATAACTTGAAGCTAAGCCAATTGTTTTACGCAACGTTTTCAACATTTCGAAGACACATCAGTCAATATGCATTTCAATTAACTAGAGGTCCGCTGGTAGTCGAAATTCGACTATAATTAATTGGAATTGTAAGTTTGTACACTATTATGATTGTATTTTATACTTCTATAATCACAAACTTCGCCAAGGCTACAACTACAAAAAAATATACACAAAGACAAACAATATTTAATCTCAATTTGACAACAGACCTCAAGAACAAAAGTTTGACAATAAATAGTATGCATGCGTGGGTGCGTCAAATACATGGTATGTAGTGTGTGTAATGTTTTCTTTATTGATTTAATGTATCATTTATGCATTATTTAAAAAAATATTAGCATGTTGCACTTCTTCTCTATATTCTCTATAAGTGTGGAAAATTTCATACTCCTCCGTCCGCGCAATTTTCGTAAAAAGGGATACAAAGTTTTTGCTTCACGTATTAATATATAGATAGCATTTGTTTACGAGTACGTTTTTGAGACGAACACGGTAGCGTTGCTTCATTTGTATTATGCAGGTGCGAATTGCATCACAGAACAATATCAGCGGCGTCTGGCGTCCGTAGGTAATTAAAATTGCTAAATTCATATCAAAAGAATAACGCGGCATTTTTTTTTTGAAATGTCTATAGACATTATATATCTATAGATATTATTATAATAATATTGTTCTTTTCGAGCTCAAGGGACCAAACGTGAAATATGAAGTCTGAGTGAACTTCACTAGGATTAGTCTTTTTTATCGCTTAGATGAGTGTCGTGCTCACAACTCATTTGGTTTTAAGCATTATCGAGCTCTATAGACATCACAACATATGTAGATGGTTACCTGTCTATCTTAGTGTATCCAGTTATAGACTAGATTTTTTTTTGTCATTTTGATTTAAGTCCGCCTGGACTCAGCATGATCCCAAAATACCCGGCTGCGCTGCATAAGAACCAGCCTGCGGTCATCCATTACCCGGTTGATATTCCACAAGACGCGTGCGGGGCAGCTTATACGGTTCTTCCTGGGTCTTCCTCAAAAGTCGCCAAACCGGCATACCGGAGAGGACTCAAGACACTTAGAGAGCTAAATTCAGTTGAAATTCCTATACCGAACCCCAGCTGGATCGTGACATATTGGTGCGGAGAAAGTGCTGCCCTTAACGTCATGTAGGACATTCATTACACCTAAGACCCTCGCTACGGACAAGCTGGTTCCAACTTGTGGCACTGGGACACGGCGCCCACCCTCCCATGTCGGCAGACCACGAGCAGGTATATAGACTAAGGTAATCCACTCAGGCGAATATTTCCCGGTTGAGAATGTACTCGCCCACCTGTTCTGGTGAAACTGGAAAGGCATCGGGGCCACTAGTAAACCTTCCTTCCTAAAAAAAAAGAAAGACGAACAGTACCACACAAGGAGAATAAACAAAGAAATAAATCTATAGTAAGCATGTTGACACTGGTCATTACTTCAAGTTTCATAATTCCAATTCAAAAGCTTTTATATTTGATAATGAGATTATCTCATTATTTAAGAAAAGCCTTCCCCCTTTTTTGAAAGAGCATGACGCTCTTTTCTGTGCCCTAAACACGTCATTACGGATCCTCCCGATCCATTAACAGTGCTTTTAGGTACCACGAGCACCGGTCACCCTCCTCGTCAAACCCGTCGCTTGCGACGAAAGGCTCGACGAGTGAATTAACCCTCAGACACGGCCCACTGAGTTTCTCGCCGGATCTTCTCAGTGGGTCGCGTTTCCGATCCGGTGGTAGATTCTGCGAAGCACTGCTCTCACTAGGGCCAGCGTTAGCAACACACCCGGTTTGAGCACCGGGAGCTCACCTACACGTCAACCTACACCTCAAGGCTATCAGCATAGGTAATAAAATAAAAAAGCTCTTTTCTGTTCGTAGCTCTTCTTCGTGGAAAAGAGTGGAGTCTTCTTCCCATATTTATTCCTGTCGTCCTTTCTTTCTCCTTTACGAGGAAATCACATTATTTCTTTGACTACTTTTCAGTTTCACTTCTGATCAAATAAGCTTTATCATATGATCAGGTGACGTTTATATACACGTAAGTATAATTGTGATATCATTGTGAGTAATAACAAAAATAATCGACAAACGCCTAGAAAAAATTATAAAGATAAAACATTCCTTTCGACAACGGATTACAAAGCTATTATAACTCAATCCGGCAGAATATCAGAGTGCTGGGAAGTATCTAGTCTCCGTTTTATTGGCACTAGTCCAATTTTGTTACTGCAAATATCTAGTGCTCAAGATATAAATCTATCTGAAGTATTGTTTGGGCATACCATAAATTCCGGTGATATCCGTTTCCACTAGGGTAGATACATAATAGTGGTAAATCAAACATATGGGCAATTTGTCGTTCGATTGAAATGTTCCAATAACACATATTACATTTAATGCAAACTACTAATTATATTATCCATCGCTGCGTCGCTAATTCGTGTTAAGCGATATGTCTTGTAAACGTTCCGAAAGATATGTAAATAAATCTATACTATCATTTAAACAGAATATCATGATTGCTTTAACACTGCGTCTTAATATTGTTTCATATTTAACATTTAACTTTATACGCAAGTGTACTTTTCACACCAAAAAGTGATCTAATTTAACTTGTAATATGGATAGCCATGGTAGCAATCTCGAGAGGCTGATCGTGACCGGTAAGGTGGATGGATAGGAAAAGGCCTGGGTGCGTTCCTCAATACGTTAATCCAAGCAGATCCGCACCGCCCTTGATTCTTCGTTTCTCAACGCCCTCCACACCAGACAAGAATACAGAGACAAGAATATATGGAGAAAGATCGTGCGTGCGAAGGTGATACAAAAGGGTGGTCACGACCTTCAGCAGTGAGGAATACGACGCAAGGGCATGGATACCAAATGTTAGCTCGTCTTTTAAGATCTTGAATATTTCTTGAGACTAAAGACACTAACACGACGTTTCGAGGTTTGAATTGAGCATCAAAGAGCTACTATTAAATTGTTAATCGCAAACTTTGTGAGTGCCACGTCCTAGCGAAGACCAGAATGGATATGGAAATCGATGACTTCTCCAAACAATTGGTCTACAAGCTCCTGCGATATGGACGCAAGCGATTTAATGCGAACTGCTTGGACTGAGTATTGAAGGAACGGATCTATTTATCACAAAGCATCAATAGTCGTCGAGGTGTCGTCCACTTCGGTACTTCAAGTATGGGATAATATATTGTTACACCGATAAGAGTAACGCCATATATCGCCGAATAGCCGGACGAAGGATCTAGTAACATCTAGAACGCTTGGGAAGTACAACGTCATCTCTTGTCCAATAGCTGAAACATAATACTAGAAATTTGTGGAATATTCTCGATAATTCTAGGGATGTGGTATCGGCTATAATCGGATCTATAATCGGATGGCACGCAGTCAGTCAGTAATCGGAACTACTCGAAGCGAAACAGTGAACGGATCATCTGAAGCCAAGCGGAAGAAGCGAATTGAGAGTTTTAAAGTGTTTGTTGAGTGTTCTAAGTGTTGAATGCAGTTTTTAAGTTTTACTTCGGTGGAATTTTGTTAATTCCGAACCCCAACACGTAAAACAATATTATTGATTTGTCTTATAATAAACCCGCATCTTCCATTGGTTCCCGTGCTCACTGCGAATGCATCGTACGTACGCGCGTACGTCGCCCGTAGCGACCCAAAGTCTCCAATGTGACATTTATTTATAAATACACCAGCTCGAACTCTCGTTCAATAATAAAGCCCTGGCTCGTCTAGCAAAAAGACAAATACTATTTATACATCGGATACGAATCGCCTAGCCGTGGCCATGGCGCAGCGTGTACTTGTGTGTGCATTGTTTAGGGAACAAACGGGGTCGATGCACTTTGGCGGTTTAGTATTGCACTTCTATTTACCTGTCGCTTTTATTTTTTAATTCCGAATTCGAATATCTGCCATTGGGTGATTTGATAGCAACGTTAGGCTATCCGTTATCATTTTTTTTTCCTACCTAATCTGATAGCCTTGAGAGGCTATGTCAGCGTAACTTTAACTAGTAGGTGAGCTCACGGGGCTCAAACCTGACGACGTTGCTAACACGAACCCTAGCAAGAGCCGTGCTTCGCAGAATCTACCATCGGATCGGAAACGCGACCCATTGAGAAGATCCGTCGTGAAACTCAGTGGGCTGTGTCTGAGGGTATCATTAATGTGCTTAGTGCGAGTTTTTAAACTTTTAACAGCGCCCCTAGCGGCAAACGTAAGCAAACGTTCTAACTCCCCACAAATTTGAGTTAACTTTTACGCGATCGACAAGTTAAGTAGACAGGTGACGTAACTTATGTTCAGTGAAGCAATGGACAATGAGATATGATAAAAGAGCTACAATCGTCACTCATTCCAATAAAAACATGTGTCATTTTATCGTGATTAATAAATCGCTAACTCACGAATAAGATATCAAATTTTAGACTAATTTCAAGTTATGAACACGTTAAATTTGCATTAGGAATTTACTTAAAATCCAACATGCTCCAATGATGAGTCCATTATATTAAATACAATAGAAAATAACAAAATATGATAGAGACAGTGCATGTCCGGTCTCCAACGTGAGGGTTTGATGTTTCTTAATCTAGAAGCTAATCCTAACAAACCTAAGCAGCCTTTTCAAGGGGTTCTAACGAGGATTTATTGACATCGAACCGCGCAACAGTGCGAGGGATTGTGTCCACCCACATTAAATCGAAGCAGCAAATAAATCTAGCGCGGCATTAAGCGTTCTCATAGTTACGAATTCATTTCTCACTGGACTTATTAATAAGCATCAAAAACGCTCAAGAGAAAAGTAAGAAACGCTCGTATTGCGAACTAATAATTTTCCACCAGACTGGTATTTTGTGATAAAGACCGGTGACCGTTCATATTTCTTCTACCGTTCTTACTGGTGACAGGACGTTTTGTGAGTCCGCGCGGGTAGGTACCACCACCCTGCCTATTTCTGCCGTAAAGCAGTAATGCGTTTCGGTTTGAAGGATGAGGCAGCCGTTGTAACTATACCGAGACCTTAGAACTTATATCTTAAGATGGGTCGCGCATTTACGTTGTAGATGTCTATGGGCTCCAGTAACCACATAGCACCAGGTGGTCTGTGAGCTCGTTCACCAATCTAAGCAATAAAAAATATATATATTTGTAGGATATTACAAGTTAACATACGAGCTATAGTGTAGTAAAAGAAGAAAAGTCTAAACTGAGCTATCATCAATTTCTTCTTTTTTTTTCCTCTATCTATTTGCTAGTAGCCTAATAGGCTATTCCAGCTACGACCGGAGGGTGAGCTCACGGGCTCGAGCTGAGAAAATTTGTTAACACTAGCTCTAGCTAGAGCAGTGGAATCTACCACGGGATCTACCACTGAGAAAATCCGGCGAGAAATTCAGTGGGCAATTTCTTCAAATTATTTCTAACGCAATACAAGTTCCTTACGGTTAATAATATGTTATCACTACTTATTTCTATACTAATTTTGTTGTTCATATAATAATTTCAAAGGGGCTTTAAGCTGGTATCGAATCAATTATGATGTGAGCGCCACGTCGTAAAAAATCCAAGTATAACTTAACCAAATCGAACAAAATAGCTTGTCCATTTAAACGCAGCGTTTCCCAACTTTATTGTTGCTTGTAGCCCGGGACAACGCATAACGAGTGCGCTCTATTAGCATGTCCCTGTCCTCCCTGTGTCCGCCCCCGGCCACGATACAGCCTGATATATACGAGACCGTAACAGAATTTCACATTTCCTTTCTTAACTTTCTATATTCACATGACGTTTAAATGCAAATTAAATGTCTACATGTATCATGTTTTCCCACTGAAGTATAATATAAAGGTGCCTATGTGTTTTCCCCGTAAACAAATCAAATCACTCTTGTCCTGATAATTACGAACGCAAAGCATATGACAGAAAAATATTAATTGTGTAGATTTTGAATTGTTTTATTTACTTTTTTTTCATTGCTTACATGGGTGGACGAGCTCTCAGCCCACCTGCTGTTAAGTGGTTACTGGAGCTCATAGATATCTACAATGTAAATACGCCACCCACCTTGAGATATAAGTTCTAAGGTCTCAGTATAGTTACAACGGCTGCCCCACCCTTCAAACCGAAACGCATTACTGCTTCACGGCAGAAATAGGCAGGGCGGTGGTACATACCCGTGCGGACTCACAAGAGGTCCTATCACCAGTAAATTTTCACCACCTTTCATTTGTTTTATTTGAATCTTTGAGTAGGACCTATAAGACTTCGTAGCGTACCTTCTCAGCTAGATCACATCGTATGAACCGGTCATCGCTGGACGCATGGATTTCGGAGTTAATCATTGGATTGGGTTTCACTAAAAGCCATTATGTACTGAGTCTGGTCAGAGAAGTAATTGAAATAATCAAACATTAAAGCCTTCAATCAGGATTCAAGTTTTTCATGAGAATGGTTTCTAGTATTAAGTCTAGTAATAAATAAGTAGTTCTCAAGATATCCTTAAAAGGGTGATACTGTAAGTGTATTTTGTCGGAACGAGTAGATTTAGATGCAGTGGTGGCAGCCAAAAAGAACTAGAAAGAGATTAGACGGATTTGTCTGTACCTAATATCCTACAAACGGGCTGGGGTCGTTTTCAATTTTGCGGCCAAAAAAGTAACGATTTCATGAATTTAAACTTTTTCTAATTTACCAATTTTTTTTATTTAGGCGCGTTCTGAATAAAAAATGCTTCATCAAAATCAAGTCAATAACTCATTTATGGATAATATTATATAATATTCATTTATATTTTTCATTTTACGCATTTGATAACGCCGACACGGATGACAAATTAATTAGGAACTTTTTTTAAAAGCTTACAAATCGTACTTATTGTGTTTTTAATAGTGTTCTAATATCCAGTTAGTTTTCCTTTATTATTGTATTATATACTGATTAAATAAAATTGCCGAATTTCAACACACACTACTGGAAAAATAGCAAACAAGTTAGAATTTGAGTTTCGAACCAGTGATACGAATGAGATTTGGGCTAGTTTTTAATGTATAACTCCTAATTTAACAATGTTTAGGACCACGTGCCTGTTGTCATGACAACAAATTTACTGTACTTATAATTACGGTAACATTAAGGTTATGAGAATTAAATCAAATAACTCGCTTTTGGCGCCAAATTTGAAAACGACCCGCTACAGTCTATCGGTCATAATGGCGCTTGTAACAGGACTGAAACATATAATAGGAAACTCAAAAATCAAGAAATCGTAACAAAAACCCGCGAATTAAACATTTACACATTATACATTTAATATAATAATATAGTGTATCATAATTTCATTTTCCTCTACATCTTACATGGCAAATGGACTCCCCTCTCAATATCCAAAACGCGACATACACAAATTAAAATCTCTAAATTCGTAAAAACAAATCCAATACACGATCCAACGTCCTTGCTCGACAAAAACAAGTATATTCCTTTCGATTATTATTATTACTATGCAATTAGTTTTAGTCGTTGTTGGCAACAATGACGATGCGTGACAGACGGTCTGTCAAATCAGCCGGATGCTCTGTACAATATCTATTTGACGTCATTGCACAGTCATTAAAAATATTCATCCACAGGCCGGTGAACGTTTAAAAATCGGATGAAAAATCGGTGTTTGTTGAGCACTAAATTGAGATTAATATTTATAACATTATGCATGGATTCTTTAAATGAAATTTATATTCGATATTAATCAACGACACTTTGATTTGTATTGTTCTATCTATTGTTTCATGATTACATCTATTTATTCTTTCTATACTAATTGAAAATACGACATCTTAACACCAAACTAAAAATAGGACACAGAATACAAATTTAAAATACTCTTAAATATGGACCTCCTTACTTTTTTACCTTTTTGTATTGCCTCAATTTAACATTACGAAACACGCCACTTGCATAACACTGCCTGTTAATGTGACTACTTATCTATACTTCTTAGAACCACTATATTCCACTATCCATTTTTATACCCGTACACTGTCTTTGAAAATTAAAAAAACTATTAATGTCCCTCTTTTCCAACCGCTACGGTGGGCTAACTAGGGTCTCGAAATCCATTGAGCACTTTAGTTCTTGTCTCCTATCAATCGAAAAGCTATTCTTCCTTTTGTATGCTATTGATAAAAAACCTTATATGCAGATGCGATGCAACCCAATTACTTTAAAAGCCGGGTTACGTCTGGGCGCTGTGGACTGACTATTAAATGAACTTGGAAAAAAGAAGGAAGAAAGAGAAAAGTTCGTAGCAAGCAAACGCGTCTTTCTTTCCATTCCCCTTTGCCAATCTCTTGGTTATAAAATCAAATGTTTTGATTCATTCATTGTTAGAATGTTGCCATGGGGAGTTTATATTTAACAGGGATGTCGGTCTAAATCCAGTGTTGCCTTATAAGGAGCGCACGAGCGACTCGACTGGAATAGTCCTGCGCATCGTTTTAGGGTTAACATGAATGTGACAACAAGAAAGTTTTCGTTGGTAAATCTGAGATTTTGGCCTGTCGGGTACGTGGAAAGACGTTGTCTGAAAAAGTTCTGTGGGAGGGCGCAGTGTTGGTTCTAAGTTATTCGGATTTACTAGAGAATTCATTCATATGGGATACTATAAGCACAAGCAGTTTCTCTATATCGTTATTTGTAGCTCTGTAGCGTCAGTTTCTTCAAATCGTCGTGGCCTACAGGATAATAAGCTTAGTACATTCGTATCAAGCGATGCGACTGTCCCAATAATCGAATAAAAAAAGTCAAAAACGTGCGAACGACCTGTGTGAGCTCACAGCGTTCCCTGGGAGAGAAGCAAGATAACATTAGATAACAGCTAGACGGACAAGTGTCACTAAGTAAGTCATGTTGTAAAGTCTATAAATTCCGATTATTACTTAAAACCAGGCCGAAACGTCATTACAAAAATGGTACTTCCTATTAATTTGGTCCAATCTAAAACCATAACACATAATATTATATTTTCAACATAACTCGAATAATTGCGGTCAACATCCTTTTGTCAGCCATGCCAAAAGTGAACTTTTCGGGAAATTAGCTTCAGGGTGAATAAGGTCATCCATATACAGTTTCTTTTTACTAATTAAACAGAGGCCAGACAGTTTCGAAAATGTCAACAATGGACTGTAACATAACTTTCGCTCGAACAAATAGTTCAAGCTCCATGTACTGACTGCCTAAATTCTGTGATCCGCCATTTTGTTTCGGACGCCATTTTGATTATGGAATGTTTTCTTGGTGTATTGTATAACCTACTTACTAGTTTAAATCTTTTTCATTTCACCCCTTTAGTTGGGGGGCTTAATAAAAAAATGTATTTCGCCATATTGCGGCGGTGGCTATCTAGAATTAACAATGATATTGAATATAAATATTTGTATAGACAGAAATAAGGGTGCGCACCAAATTTCAGGTGAATCGGTTAACAAAGAACGAAATTATTATTTTAATTACAAGATTTTGCTTACACAAGATAAACATTCGAATCTACAAAAACCGATTAAAAACATACAAGAGTTTAAATTTAATATTATTATAATCTTTGGTATGTCAAATATTTCGTGTCAACGTTGGTCAGCGAGGGTCAACCCTAGGCCGTGTAGAATGCAAATACTATTTTCGCGTCAGTTCGATGCGCTTAAGCTTTTAAATAAAGCTACACTAAAACCGGCGCACCGTTGCCAAGCTCTCTGCCACCCGTGGCTCGATAGTGTGTCGAGTCTTTAAAATATCGAGTGAGACATTTGAAGTTCAGAAAGTACTAAGCATTCTATCGATTTTTGAGCTGATGTGGACGGCGTCAATGAAAACAAAACATGTTTCAGTCCTCGTTAAGTCATCAAATATATCAACTGATTTTTGTTTATTTAAAACAGGCCGACGAAGTGTTATAGTATTTTTTATATTCCGTTTATTTTTCGCTTATGTATTATTATTATAGTATAGATATAATAAAAAAGTTCCGGTAGTTAACTTAATATCCAAATATCGACAAATAAAAACAACTAAGGCTTTCGACACCACGCGAAATGTCAAGTATTTGTAAATGTAAACAATGAAAATTGCAAAAGCGAGATAAAGCCGTAAAAGTGGGTTTAATTAAGACGAGATGTTGTTAATGTGGAGTTCATAGACATCACAGTGTACTTACTATACAATGGCTGTTCAAAACGCATTGACTGCAACGCGGCAGAAGTAGGCGGGGCGGTTGTAACTGCCCGTGTCGGCTAGTTAAATTTTTAGTTTCATTAGACGATATTATACCTTCCTCGTGAAAACTTGTTACATATATGTAGTTACGTTTTTCCTATAATAGGTATCTACCTGCAAGTTTTTTTTAATTGTCTTTATAGGCTGACATACATACGGTCTATTTGATGGTGAGTGGTTACCATCGCTCGCGGTGATCAGCAATGCCAGGGGCAGAGCCAACCCGCTGCCTACCGCTGACTACTCTCCCCAAGATATATTTGAAGAAAGGCATGTCATATCCCTCGGGAAACGACGATGTGAGAAGTTCCAAAACCGGATGGTACAAGGCAAATATTTGGGCCGGGCTTAGCCGATGTGAACACTTTTTTACAGGCAGACGAGCAAACGGTCCACCTGATGGTGAGTGGTTACCGTCGCTCAAGGACATTAGCAATGCCAGGGGTAGAGCCAAACCGCCGCTTGCTGTTAAGTACTTTCCACGAGCCTCGCTTGAAGAAGGACGTGTCATAGCGCTCGGGAAACACCGTGGAGGGGAGCTCATTCCAAAACTGTGGCAAAAAGATATCTGGAAACGCACGGTGGACACAGGGTGTTCTATTTTTAACCACGAACGTCATCTCGTGTTAAGGAGTTTTTGGAGACTGGACGCATCTCTTTAAGCTTGCTGCGTCCATCTTGATAAATAGGATAAAAGTCTCTTTGGGATCCCAGTTGGCTCGTTTCTTCATGTTGAAGCGCATGATCGATTCCAATCAGAAATATATAACGGGATAATAGTTTTCCTAAGCCATTAAGATTCATTGCTTTGTAGGCTGATGTCATCACAATACCAGTCGAGCTATTTGGACTGTTGGTGCCTGGAGATCCTGAGTGACAATGATACGTTTGAATTCTTATTGTAGATGCTCATCTCGTAGCTTTCATAGATTTGTAGGGGAACGTCAAAGTGGAGATATTCCACTGAACAGGTGTCGGAAAGGGGACTTTCCACGGAACGGGGACTTGTAAGAAGACTTATCATGGAAATGTCATCAGCGCGATTCAGATTTTTGGGCGGAATATTTCAGTGATTTCAACATGATCAGACTTCACGTCTTTCAGATCCTTCAGGTTTTAACTAAAGGTCTCGGTTTTAAGCCCTACCACAAATACCTATTGGATACCTGCTTCTTTTTACTGCTTACTTATAAGTATAGGTTTTCAGGGATAGAGCTCCCGAAAATACCGGTCCGGTAATAAAGGGCTTCTTTCCCTTTGTTTTTTTCGACGAAACACGAAACTAGTCTTTTTTCCTTTTCTCCAAGAAAAATATAAGCGGAAAAAGTAAATTATTTTACATTATTTCGGATGTCATGCACCTGGCCGAAGCCGCGCGGAACTAAAATAGAAACTGACGTGAGCGAAAAAAAAACACATTGAGTTTCGGTTACTTAACCCAATGCATAACGCGCTGTCTATTATCGAAAACGTAGACACGTGGGCAGCGTCCCCTTTTTTTTATTGCCCTTGCAGGCAGACGAGCATACGGCCCACCTGATGGTGAGTGGTTACCGTCACCCATGGATTCCAGCAATGCCAGGGCAGAACCAAGCCGCTGCTTACCGTTGAGTACTCTCCACAAGCCTCGTTTGAAGAAGGACATGTCATAGCGATCGGGAAATACCGCGTTGAACATCTCTGTTCAACCCTTGAACTAGGCTCTTGTAGACAGAGACAGAGAGTAGACTTTGTAGACAGGTTCGTCGCGAATAGCTCTGACATATCGCTCGCTGTGTCATCCCAAAATATCCACAAGATCCGAGGGTCGTTAATCAAGAGCATCCCTGCCCCCAGGGGGATCGGTTCGGCGTCCTGTTCCATTGCTTATTTAACGTACTCAATCCTCATTTACCTACATCACCTGACCTGAGCAAACGAATCTATAATCCACCAGGTTTTTCGAACAAACAAATAGTTAACAATATGCAGCGGCCGTCGCCCTGACGTTGTTGATATTTCTTACCCAACTACGATGTTTGTGGGTGTCATTTGAGTGGGGGCAGGGGTGGCTCACTATCCGAGCTATTAAAATAAAATCGATAGAGCTTCAGCTTTGAAGAACATTCATTTCAAAACGGCTTAATGAATGATGGACGGGCATTTTTCGATTCACTACAAATTGCAAAGCAAAGTAATGATATGTCTTTGACAGCGTCACAATGGAGCGACCTTCGCTTCGGCTGCGCGTTCTCACCATTGAAAAATGAAACGCAGTAAGCCGGAAAATGTTGAAAATGAAATTTCTGAAAACTTAGTCATTCAAGTGTTCATAATTGAGTTTGTAGTTTTTTTGTTTTTATTGCTGAGATGAGGACGAGCTCACAGCCCACCTGCTGTTAAGTGGTTACTGGAGCCCATAGACATCTATAATGTAAATGCGCCACCCACTTTGATATATAAGTTCTAAGGTCTCAGTATAATTACAACGGCTGCCTTATCCTTCAAACCGAAACGCATTACTGCTTCACGGCTGAAATAGGCAGGGTGGTGGTACCTATCCGTGCGGACTCACAAGAGGTCCTACCACCAGTAAAAAAGTTGTTCCTTGGTATTGATTGAGATTCTCGCAAGCTGCAAAAATAGCGAGAAATACATTTTGACAGCTACATCTCATGGAAAGTATGTTTAAGGCAAAATTATGTCTGGAATCACCTAGATGTCTAAGCCGAAAAAAAGACATCACAAAATAATCAGTGACGTTACAAGCATGCGATGATTTAGTTTTTCGTTGATAATTAACATAAATTAAAATATAAATAGATTTTGTTTTGCACGCACTCAGCAATGTCCGACCGTGACCACGTGAAATCTATATAGACAGCGTCGAGAATTAATTTTTAAAATCTCGAGAATATTCCACGTATACAATATGCTTACGAAATTAGGTCGACGTCCGACGACGAAAAGTAGTTTTCTTTAGTTGCGACTTGGGTCTGTCACCGTGACTCCTGTTTGTGTCAACATTCAAACGCTAGATATTTATATCTAAATATCGAAGAAGTGAGAAGCTAAATTTTACAGCGTGTCTCATTATTAGTGCGTAAAGTACGCGCCTTTTCAAATCTGAATACAAGCACAAGGTTTGGACTGCGGCAACCATTCCAGTCATCGTTCTCGTCGAACCCGTCGCTGGCGATGAAGGACTCGGCGAGCAAATTAACCCAAGGACACAGCCCACTGAGTTTCTCGCCGGATCTTCTCAGTGGGTCGCGATACCGATTCGGTGGTAGATTCTGCGAGGCACTGCTCTTGCTAGGGTTAGTGTTAGCATCACTCCGGTTTGAGCCCCGTGAGCTCACTTACTAGTTAAGGTTACGCTGAAATAGCCTCTCAACAGCTTAGGTAGGATAAAAAAAGAATGTAGTGTTTCTCTTACGGCGATAATCATATTATCCATCTCGTCGCAGGATGTTCGAGTGATGAGACAAAAAAATAAAATTACCGTACCATAAATACATGTGCATCCGACACATGCGAATCGATTTATAGCTTTTGTTTAGACACAGATGCCGGTGCAGTCTGTTTTATATTAAGATTTAGTATTGCGACCGCGCGCATGAATTTTAATGTCAGCATCAATCATTAGGGGCTGTAAACGATGCTACTGCTATACATTGATGTACCATCAATAATATTAGTACTTTAGCTTTGAATCTGTAATACACAAATATTATACTACAATATGCAGGCAGATTTTAGTATGCTTTGGAAGTCATCGTGTACCTAATAAAAAACAAACCTGCAAAATTATAATTTGCGTAATTACTGAGGGTAGGACCTCTTGTAAGTCCGCACTGGTAGGTACCACCACCTTGCTTATTTATGGCGTGATGCAGTAATGCGTTTCGGTTTGAGGGGCGTGGCTGCCGTTGTACTTTTTTTTTTAATGCTTAGTTGGATGGACGAGCTCACAGCCCACCTGGTGTTAAGTGGTTACTGGAGCCCATAGACATCTACAACGTAAATGCGCCACCCACCTCGAGATACAAGTTCTAAGGTCTCAGTATAGTTACAACGGCTACCCCACCCCTCGAACCGAAATGCATTGCTGCTTTACGGCGGAAATAGGCGGGGTGGTGGTACCTACCCGTGCGGACTCCCAAGAGGTCCTACCACCAGTGATTACGCAAATTATAATTTTGCGGGTTTGATTTTAATTACACGATGTTATTCTTTCACCGTGGAAGTCAATCGTGAACATTTGTTGAGTACGTATTTCATTAGAAAAATTGGTACCCGCCTGCGGGATTCGAACACCGGTGCATCGCTACATACGAATGCACCGGACGTCTTATCCTTTAGGCCACGACGACTGAGACATTAGAACTCATATCTCAAAGTGGGTGGCGGCATTTACGTTATAGATGTCTATGGGCTCCGGTAACCACTTAGCACCAGGTGGGCTGTGAGCTTGTCCACCCATTTAAGCAATAAAAAAATTTGTTTATTTTTCTTAACATAGACAGACGAACAAGCAGAGTCCCTGCTGGTGTTAAGAGGTGACTGGAGCACGAGACACAAAGTGAATGGTGCCACACATCTTGAGAGGTACATTCCGTCTCGATTATATAATACAACGGATACCCCCATCCTACAATGCGGAACGCATTACTGCTTCACGGCAGAAATGGGTGGTCCTACCTATTCGTGTGCGTTCACAAGCCGGTCTACCAACATTAAACTTGGCGGATAAGGGCTAGGAGCCCGATTTCTGGGAGCGAGATCAACGTAAATCAATTTCTCGAGAAGCATAGTAAAAACCGCGTCAATTCTCATTGCGTATATGGGCGCGCAGAATTTGATATCGTCGCCCCGTCTAGTTTTGTCGCAAAGAAATCGCGAATTTATATCCTGGAGGCAGGAAGACGGTTCGTCGAACGCAGGTGATCCATTTCTTAACCGAAATACAAAATCTGAGAGCCGTTGTCTCGGCGCGCGATATGCAAAATTACAATGTCCCATTTCATAACACAAATTGATGTAACCGGCCCGCATGTTCAGTCTCGTCTGGAGGGGTCACGCAGAAGAACTACTTAGCGGCAACGAGGTCGTCCGGTTATCTGACTGACATAGCCGACTCCTGATTCATTCGTCAGCGGATGTGCACTTTAGCTTTATTATCTTGCGACGAGATGCGTTTTGTTAATGTGGTTCTTGTACGTCTTTACAAGCCCTTTGTGATTCGTTGCATTAATGTTTTTTTTTTATTGCTTAGATTGGTGGACGAGCTCACAGCCCACTTGGTGTTAAGTGGTTACTGGAGCTCATAGACATCCACAACGTAAATGTTTTGTCTCCATTATTATTTTCTATTTTTATAAATTTCTTAACACATAATCTTCAGTGTGCGTATCATCTGTATGCTGATGACTTGCAGCTTTATAGACAGACGACTGTGGATTCTATTTCTCAGGCAATAAATCAGTTAAATAGGGATCTGGACTACATATGTAGTTGGTCAACCAAGTTTGGCTTAACCGTGAATCCAACGAAATGCCAAGCCATTATTGTGGGTAGTCCTCGTATGGTCCAACGCTTAACTAATATGTCACTCCCATCTATATTATACAATGGTACAGTGATTCCCCTAAGTTCCGTGGTTAAGAACCTAGGCCTTTACATAGACTCCACACTCGACTGGAAAGCTCAAGTATCTTACGTTGGACAAAGAACCTCTGGAATTCTTCGTGCTCTGTATCGCCTCAAGAATTTCCTACCATCAGCGACTAAGACTATGCTGGTACAAGCCTTGATCTTCCCTATAATTGATTACGGTGATGTGTGTTATTTTGACCTGAATGCAGACCTTCTTAATAAACTTGATCGTCTTCTTAATAACTGCATTCGATTTATTTGTAATCTTCGTAAATATGATCATATATCTTCCTATCGTGCTCAGCTCAAACTTCTACCGATTCGCCAGCGTCGTAATTTACGTGCACTGACGACTCTTCATTCCTTACTTATGTCTCCCGAACCTCCTTCCTATCTAACTTCCTATTTTCAATATCTTCACTCCAGCCATGAGCGGGCCCTACGTTCTCTCCATAGCCTATTAATTCGTTGTCCCACACATAGTTCTAGTTATGTTCGTAAATCTTTCGTCGTGAAATCTGTTCTGCTATGGAATGCACTTCCTCTCGAGATCAGGACTATTACTAACCGTTGCACGTTTAAGTTAAGGGTTCGGCGAATGTTGTTGGAAAAGTTAGCGGAATCATCATGAACTTTGAAGTTATTTATTACGGAAATTTATTAATATATTCCTTTTAATACTATATAACTATTATATGTATGTATGTATGTGTGTATATATGTATTTATGTATGTATGTATGTATGTATATACTTTTTGTAACTTAATATAAATTTCATTGCACCTACCACTATCCACTCTGCACTACCTTTGGTTGACTGGTAGAGAATGCCTTAGGCATTAAGTCCGCCAATGTAAATTTTACATGAAGTGTAATAAATAAAATAAAAAATAAATGCGCCACCCACCTTGAGATATAAGTTCTAAGGTCTCACGTATAGCTACAACGGCTGCCCCACCCTTCAAACCGAAACGCATTACTGCTTCACGGCAGAAATAGGCAGAGTGGTGGTACCCACAGTAATTACGCATATTATAATTTTGCGGGTTTCATTTTTATTACACGATGTTATTCCTTCACCGTGGAAATCAATCGTGAACATTTGTTGAGTACGTATTTCATTAGAAAAATTGGTACCCGCCTGTGATTCGAACACCGGTGCATCGCTCAACACGAATGCACCGGACGTCTTAACCGTTAGGCCACGACGACTTCAAACTGTGATTAGCTTGTGACTTTAATACGTGTTTAATACTCTGCCGTTTCCAGTCCCAAGCTCGGATGAGAAAAAAGGAGGATTGGCGTCAGTTTGGCATCTATCCAGCCGTAAAAGTATAACGCCAACCAACGGGTGGCGGTCGACTAACCCGAGATTCCGATAGAGGCACCCGTCACGTGCGGACGTGCTCATCGACCACTCGTTCGCCCGGCTTTTGTTGGCCCGGCCATTGTTCGCGCGGCCTGTGATCGTGTTACATCTGCCGACCAAGTGTTTTTCCTGGAAGCTTTTATTTGTTTCGTTTTAGTTATTTTTGTGT
Source organism: Bombyx mori (assembly GCF_030269925.1). Taxonomy (NCBI): domain Eukaryota; kingdom Metazoa; phylum Arthropoda; class Insecta; order Lepidoptera; family Bombycidae; genus Bombyx; species Bombyx mori. Next base: position 17,810,671 of record NC_085111.1, read on the forward strand.
TCGTGGTACATTTGCCGACAAAGTGGTTTCCTGCAAGTATTTATTTGTTTTGTTTCTTTTTGTTATTTCTGATTTGTTTTGCTTTTTCTTTGTCCTGTAGTAATCGCGCCGCATTGCCACCTGTGTTCAATAGAACCGCTCAGGTCCGAGAAGTTGGGGCCTCGCCGCAAGGCGAGTGTTTTCAAAACCCGGGGCCGCCCCACCTGGGTACTCAGCGATCATGGACGCTGTATTCGCGGAATTCCTCCGACTTCACCACCCACAGCTCGCCTCAGAGTTTCTGGCCTTCAAGGCCAATCACACTGCGAGCCCTCTCGAGGACTCCGCCGCGCTCGCTGCTCCTGCGTCGCCTGTACCTGCGTGCAAAGCTTCTGCATCGAGCAACGCAGCCTCCGTCGTGCCTGCCGCTCCCGTGTCGCCTATACTGGCGAGTAAAGCTGCTGCGTCGTCCGCTGTGACCATCGTTTCAGCTGAGCGATCATCCGCGGCCTCCGTCGCGTCCTCTAAAACACCTACACTTGCTCGTAGGTCGCCTGCACCCGCCTCCTCGTGCTCCGACTCTGACTCGGACATGGAGGTTGACCTCGCCCCCGCCTCATCGACGGATGGATTCACCCTGGTACAGAAGGGTAAGAAGCGTGCCGCGGAGTCCCGAGCTCCCGCGGCCGCTAAAATTAGCAAAGCCGCGAACGCGTCGCGCCCCCGCCCTCCGACTCTCGGTGCGCCCCCAGCCCGTGCCACTCCGTCGCCGCGTCCGGTGGCACAAAATAAAACCCAGACCCCTCCCCCGGTTATCCTTCAGGAGAAGGCAGCTTGGGATCGAGTTTGCCTGGCCCTTAAGGCCAAAAATATAAATTTCACGAATGCCCGTAACCTCGCGAACGGCATTCAAATTAAGGTTCAAACACCCGACGACCATAGGGCCCTCTCTTCTTACCTCCGTAAGGAACGTATAAGTTTCCATACTTATACGCTCCAGGAGGAGCGCGAACTCCGCGTTGTAATACGCGGAATCCCTAAAGAGTTAAATGTAGAGCTCGTCAAGGCCGATCTGTTAGAACAGGGCTTTCCAGTGAATTCTGTGCACCGTATGCACACCGGTCGCGGTAGGGAGCCATATAATATGGTTCTAGTCACCCTCCAGCCTACCCCCGAGGGTAAGAAAATCTTCAACACACAGGCCGTCTGTAGTCTCTCCGGTATCGCCGTCGAAGCCCCCCATAAAAAAGGCACTCCTAGCCAGTGCCATAACTGTCAACTGTACGGGCACTCTTCCCGTAACTGTCACGCGCGCCCCCGATGTGTTAAGTGTTTGGGCGATCACGCCACGGCCCTCTGCGCTCGCGACCAAAAAACCGCGACGGAACCGCCTAGCTGCGTCCTGTGTCAAACACAGGGTCACCCCGCAAATTACCGCGGATGCCCCCGAGCCCCGAAAATAAATCGCCGCGTCGCCCGCCAAAACCGCCTCCGAGCTTCCGGCCTAGACATCAAAGCCTCGGCACCCTCTGTGTCGCAGGCTAAGCCAGCGTTCGTTCCGGCGCCGGTGCCCAGTGTCTCGGCCTGGGCGAAACCGCTGCCGTATATGAACACGGCTACAATTCCCTCCTCCGCGATTCGTCCCGCCCCCGCGACTCGTCCCGCCCCCGCGACTCGTCCCGCCCCCGCGACTCGTCCCTCTCCCGCGACTTGCCCTCCGACCGCGTCCGACAATCTCGCTTTAGCGATCGACTTCTTTCAGTCGATCAACTTTGAGCGCGTTAACGCTTTGGGCGACGCCATTCGCGCTGCCTCCACTGCACAACACTTTATCGCCGTTGTGCAAGAATACGCTGACGTATACGCGTCATTAAATACGTACGTCCTCCCCTCACTCCGCCGGTAATCAATGGCGTATATAAGTAGAGTAAAGCCCCTATCCGTAACGATAGGATTTTTTAACGCTTACGGTCTCGCAAATCAACGTGATCAGGTTTCTGACTTTTTGCGTGACCATCAAATTGATATATTTTTAGTGCAGGAGACCCTACTTAAGCCCGCGCGCCGTGACCCTAAAATCGCGAACTATAACATGGTCAGGAACGACAGGCTCTCTACTCGTGGTGGTGGTACCGTCATTTACTATAGAAGAGCCCTGCATTGCGTCCCGCTCGATCCTCCCGCGCTCGCTAATATCGAAGCATCAGTGTGCCGAATCTCACTGACGGGACATGCGCCGATCGTTATCGCGTCCGTTTATCTTCCACCGGATAAGATCGTTCCAAGCAGTGATATCGAGGCGCTGCTCGGCATGGGGAGCTCTGTCATTCTGGCGGGCGACCTAAATTGTAAACACATCAGGTGGAACTCACACACCACAACCCCGAATGGCAGGCGGCTTGACGCGTTAGTCGATGATCTCGCCTTCGATATCGTCGCTCCGCTAACCCCGACTCACTACCCGCTAAATATCGCACATCGTCCGGATATACTCGACATAGCGTTATTAAAAAACGTAACTCTGACCTTACACTCGATCGAAGTAGTTTCAGAGTTAGATTCAGACCACCGTCCCGTCGTTATGAAGCTCGGTCGCGCTCCCGACTCCGTTCCCGTCACGAGGACTGTGGTGGATTGGCACACGCTGGGCATCAGCCTGGCTGAATCTGATCCACCATCGCTCCCGTTTAGCTCGGACTCTACCCCGTCTCCTCAGGATACCGCTGAAGCCATAGACATCTTAACGTCACACATCACCTCGACATTAGATAGGTCATCGAAACAAGTTGTAGCGGAGGACTTCCTTTACCGCTTCGGGTTGCCCGACGACATTAGGGAGCTCCTTAGAGCTAAGAACGCCTCGATACGCGCCTACGACAGGTATCCTACCGCGGAAAATCGTATTCGAATGCGTGCCTTACAACGCGACGTAAAGTCTCGCATCGCCGAAGTCCGAGATGCCAGATGGTCTGATTTCTTAGAAGGACTCGCGCCCTCCCAAAGGTCTTACTACCGCTTAGCTCGTACTCTCAAATCGGATACGGTAGTAACTATGCCCCCCCTCGTAGGCCCCTCAGGCCGACTCGCGGCGTTCGATGATGACGAAAAAGCAGAGCTGCTGGCCGATACATTGCAAACCCAGTGCACGCCCAGCACTCAATCCGTGGACCCTGTTCATGTAGAATTAGTAGACAGTGAGGTAGAACGCAGAGTCTCCTTGCCACCCTCGGATGCGTTACCACCCGTCACCCCGATGGAAGTTAAAGACTTGATCAAAGACCTACGTCCTCGCAAGGCTCCCGGTTCCGACGGTATATCCAACCGCGTTATTAAACTTCTACCCGTCCAACTCATCGTGATGTTGGCATCTATTTTCAATGCCGCTATGGCAAACTGTATCTTTCCCGCGGTGTGGAAAGAAGCAGACGTTATCGGCATACATAAACCCGGTAAACCAAAAAATCATCCGACGAGCTACCGCCCGATTAGCCTCCTCATGTCTCTAGGCAAACTGTATGAGCGTCTGCTCTACAAACGCCTCAGAGACTTCGTCTCATCCAAGGGCATTCTCATCGATGAACAATTCGGATTCCGTACAAATCACTCATGCGTTCAACAGGTGCACCGCCTCACGGAGCACATTCTTGTGGGGCTTAATCGACCAAAACCGTTATACACGAGAGCTCTCTTCTTCGACGTCGCAAAAGCGTTCGACAAAGTCTGGCACAACGGTTTGATTTTCAAACTATTCAACATGGGCGTGCCGGATAGTCTCGTGCTCATCATACGGGATTTCTTGTCGAACCGCTCTTTTCGATATCGAGTCGAGGGAACCCGCTCCTTCCCACGATCTCTCACAGCTGGAGTCCCGCAAGGCTCTGTCCTCTCACCCCTCCTATTTAGCTTATTCGTTAACGATATTCCCCGGTCGCCGCCGACCCATTTAGCTTTATTCGCCGACGACACGACTGTTTACTATTCCAGTAGAAACAAGTCCCTAATCGCGAAGAAGCTTCAGAGCGCAGCCCTAGCCCTAGGACAGTGGTTCCGAAAATGGCGCATAGACATCAACCCAGCGAAAAGTACTGCGGTGCTATTTCAGAGGGGAAGCTCCACACGGATTTCCTCCCGGATTAGGAGGAGGAATCTCACACCCCCGATTACTCTCTTTAGACAACCCATACCCTGGGCCAGGAAGGTCAAGTACCTGGGCGTTACCCTGGATGCATCGATGACATTCCGCCCGCATATAAAATCAGTCCGTGACCGTGCCGCGTTTATTCTCGGTAGACTCTACCCCATGATCTGTAAGCGGAGTAAAATGTCCCTTCGGAACAAGGTGACACTTTACAAAACTTGCATAAGGCCCGTCATGACTTACGCGAGTGTGGTGTTCGCTCACGCGGCCCGCACACACATAGACACCCTCCAATCTTTACAGTCCCGCTTTTGCAGGTTAGCCGTCGGAGCTCCGTGGTTCGTGAGGAACGTTGACCTACACGACGACCTGGGCCTCGAATCTATCCAGAAATACATGAAGTCAGTGTCGGAACGGTACTTCGATAAGGATATGCGTCATGATAATCGCCTTATCGTGGCCGCCGCTGACTACTCCCCGAATCCTGATCACGCAGGAGCCAGTCACCGTCGACGCCCTAGACACGTCCTTACGGATCCATCAGATCCAATAACCTTTGCATTGGACGCCTTCAGCTCTAACACTAGGAGCAGGCTTAGCGACCTCGGTAACCGTACTCGTCGAACTCGACAAAGAGTTCGCCGTGCAACCTAACCCATGAATCAGCTCGCTGAGTTTCTCGCCGGATCTTCTCAGCGGGTCGCGATTCCGATCCGGTAGTAGATTCATTCGCGAAGCAGCTACTCTTGAGCTGTTAGGTCTCCTTCGGAGGCGCTCGGGTAGCTGTTAGCAAATCCCACCTCTCCTGGCTGAGCCTTTGCTCGCCCACGTGTCCTGGTGAAACTGGAAAGGCCTCCGGGCCACCAGTAATCTTTCAATCATAAAAAAAAAAAAAAAAAGAAGAGTCGAAGAAGAGAGCTCCCGTGTATAACGGTTTTGGTCGATTAAGCCCCACAAGAATGTGCTCCGTGAGGCGGTGCACCTGTTGAACGCATGAGTGATTTGTACGGAATCCGAATTGTTCATCGATAAGAATGCCCTTGGATGAGACGAAGTCTCTGAGGCGTTTGTAGAGCAGACGCTCATACAGTTTGCCTAGAGACATGAGGAGGCTAATCGGGCGGTAGCTCGTCGGATGATTTTTTGGTTTACCGGGTTTATGTATGCCGATAACGTCCGCTTCTTTCCACACCGCGGGAAAGATACAGTTCGCCATAGCGGCATTGAAAATAGATGCCAACATCACGATGAGTTGGACGGGTAGAAGTTTAATAACGCGGTTAGATATACAGTCGGAACCGGGAGCCTTGCGAGGACGTAGGTCTTTGATCAAGTCTTTAACTTCTATCGGGGTGACGGGTGGTAACGCATCCGATGGTGGCAAGGAGGCTCTGCGTTCTACCTCACTGTCTACTAATTCTACATGAACAGGGTCCACCGATTGAGTGCTGGGCGTGCACTGGGTTTGCAATGTATCGGCCAGCAGCTCTGCTTTTTCGTCATCATCGAACGCCGCGAGTCGGCCTGAGGGGCCTACGAGGGGCGGCATAGTTACTACCGTATCCGATTTGAGAGTACGAGCTAAGCGGTAGTAAGACCTTTGGGAGGGCGCGAGTCCTTCTAAGAAATCAGACCATCTGGCATCTCGGACTTCGGCGATGCGAGACTTTACGTCGCGTTGTAGGGCACGCATTCGAATACGATTTTCCGCGGTAGGATACCTGTCGTAGGCGCGTATCGAGGCGTTCTTAGCTCTAAGGAGTTCCCTAATATCGTCGGACAATTTGAAGCGGTGAAGGAAGTCCTCCGCTACAACTTGTTTCGATGACCTATCTAATGTCGAGGTGATGTGTGACGTTAAGATGTCTATGGCTTCAGCGGTAACCTGAGGAGACGGGATAGAGTCCGGGTTAAACGGGAGCGATGGTGGATCAGATTCAGCCAGGCTGATGCCCAGCGTGTGCCAATCCACCACAGTCCTCGTGACGGGAACGGAATCGGGAGCGCGACCGAGCTTCATAACGACGGGACGGTGGTCTGAATCTAACTCTGAAACTACTTCGATCGAGTGTAAGCGCAGAGTTACGTTTTTTAATAACGCTATGTCGAGTATATCCGGGCGATGCGCGATATTTAGCGGGTAGTGAGTCGGGGTTAGCGGAGCGACGATATCGAAGGCGAGATCATCGACTAACGCGTCAAGCCGCCTGCCATTCGGGGTTGTGGTGTGTGAGTTCCACCTGATGTGTTTACAATTTAGGTCGCCCGCCAGAATGACAGAGCTCCCCATACCGAGCAGCGCCTCGATATCACTGCTTAGAACGATCTTATCCGGTGGAAGATAAACGGACGCGGTAACGATCGGCGCGTGTCCCGTCAGTGAGATTCGGCACACTGATGCTTCGATATTAGCGAGCGCGGGAGGATCGAGCGGGACGCAATGCAGGGCTCTTCTATAGTAAATGACGGTACCACCACCACGGGCAGAGAGCCTGTCGTTCCTGACCATGTTATAGTTCGCGATTTTAGGGTCACGGCGCGCGGGCTTAAGTAGGGTCTCCTGCACTAAAAAGATATCAATTTGGTGGTCACGCAAAAAGTCAGAAACCTGATCACGTTGATTTGCGAGACCGTAAGCGTTAAAAAATCCTATCGTTACGGATAGGGGCTTTATTCTACTTATATACGCCATTGATTACCGGCGGAGTGAGGGGAGGACGTACGTATTTAATGACGCGTATACGTCGGCGTATTCCTGCACAACGGCGATAAAGTGTTGTGCAGTGGAGGCAGCGCGAATGGCGTCGCCCAAAGCGTTAACGCGCTCAAAGTTGATCGACTGAAAGAAGTCGATCGCTAAAGCGAGATTGTCGGACGCGGTCGGAGGGCAAGTCGCGGGAGAGGGACGAGTCGCGGGGGCGGGACGAATCGCGGAGGAAGGAGTTGTAGCCGTGTTCGTGTACGGCAGCGGTTTTGCCCAGGCCGAGACACTGGGCACCGCCGCCGGAACGAACGCTGGCTTAGCCTGCGACGCAGAGGGTGCCGAGGCTTTGATGTCTGGGCCGGAAGCTCGGAGGCGGTTTTGGCGGGCGACGCGGCGATTTATTTTAGGGGCTCGGGGGCAACCACGGTAATTCGCGGGGTGACCCTGTGTTCGACACAGGACGCAGCTAGGCGGTTCCGTCGCGGTTTTTTGGTCGCGAGCGCAGAGGGCCGTGGCGTGATCGCCCAAACACTTAACACATCGGGGGCGCGCGTGACAGTTACGGGAAGAGTGCCCGTACAATTGACAGTTATGGCACTGGCTAGGAGTGCCTTTTTTATGGAGGGCTTCGACAGCGATACCAGAGAGCCTACAGACGGTCTGTGTGTTAAAGATTTTCTTACCCTCGGGGGTAGGCTGGAGAGCGACTAGAACCATATTATATGGCTCCCTACCGCGACCGGTGTGCATACGGTGCACAGAATTCACTGGTAGGCCTTGTTCTAACAGGTCGGCTTTTACGAGCTCTACATCTAACTCTTTAGGGATTCCGCGTATTACAACGCGGAGTTCGCGCTCCTCCTGGAGCGTATACGTATGGAAACTTATACGCTCCTTACGGAGGTAAGAAGAGAGGGCCCTATGGTCGTCGGGTGTTTGAACCTTAATTTGAATGCCGTTCGCGAGGTTACGGGCATTCGTGAAATTTATATTTTTGGCCTTAAGGGCCAGGCAAACTCGATCCCAAGCTGCCTTCTCCTGAAGGATAAACGGGGGAGGGGTCTGGGTTTTATTTTGTGCCACCGGACGCGGCGACGGAGTGGCACGGGCTGGGGGCGCAACGGGAGTCTGAGGGCGGGGGCGCGACGCGTTCACGGCTTTGCTAATTTTAGCGGCCGCGGGAGCTCGAGACTCCGCGGCACGCTTCTTACCCTTCTGTACCAGGGTGAATCCATCCGTCGATGAGGCGGGGGCGAGGTCGACCTCCATGTCCGAGTCAGAGTCGGAGCACGAGGAGGCGGGTGCAGGCGACCTACGAGCAAGTGTAGGTGTTTTAGAGGGGGCGACGGAGGCCGCGGATGATCGCTCAGCTGAAACGATGGTCACGGCGGACGACGCAGCAGCTTTTCTCGCCAGTATAGGCGACACGGGAGCGGCAGGCACGACAGAGGCTGCGGTGCTCAATGCAGAAGCTCTGCACGCAGGTACAGGCGACGCAGGAGCAGCGAGCGCGGCGGAGTCCTCGAGAGGGCTCGCAGTGTGATTGGCCTTGAAGGCCAGAAACTCCGAGGCGAGCTGTGGGTGGCGAAGTCGGAGGAATTCCGCGAATACAGCGTCCATGATCGCTGAGTACCCAGGTGGGGCGGCCCCGGGTCTTGAAAACACTCGCCTTGCGGCGAGGCCCCAACTTCTCGGACCTGAGCGGTTCTATTGAACACAGGTGGCAATGCGGCGCGATTACTACAGGACAAAGAAAAAGCACAACAAAACAGAAATTACGAAAAGAAACAAAACAAATAAATACTTGCAGGAAACCACTTTGTCGGCAGATGTACCACGAACACAGAAACAACAAAAGGAAACAAAACAAATAAAAACTTCCAGAAAGAGCACTTAGTCGGCAGATGTACCACGAACACAGGCCGCGCGAACAATGGCCGGGCTAACAAAAGCCGGGCGAACAAAGACCGGGCGATCGAGTGGACGATGAGCACGTCCGCACGTGACGGGTGCCTCTATCGGAATGAAATAGTTCTATATTACGACAACACGATACACTACAGATTATTAACAAATTAACGAGACACAAAACAAACGACTAACAAATATATGAAAATACAATAATGAGAGAAACGCGCGATCAGTACGAGGCTTTGTGGCGGACTGCCGGCGCATGTACTAGCATGTCACACGAAATGCGCATAACGCATTTCGTGTGACATGCTAGTACGATTTTGGTCCCCATAATTTTCATACCCCGGGCCTATATATGTAAATCGATTCTAAAGGAGTAAACTCCAAAAAAGACTAACCCGAACAATGGCTTCCGTAGTCCAGAGGAACTAAATCACCCCTGAAATTCTGCTGTGGAAGGCACGATGCAAGTATAGAGTAATAGGAGCTCATAAGCATCAGAAAGTGATTGCCGTCACAGGCTTTGAGATATGAGGTTGAATGCTCAATTCGATAGTAAGACCACTATCTCTATCCATCAGAACGGAACGCAAGCCGGACTCCTGCGAAAAACCTTCCCGTACCGAATCACAATATGTTGTATCACCAGCACATAGATTTGAAGATGAAAACGAGCCAATCAAAAAACTCAACGGAATGTAACAAGGGCTTTACAAAGTTTATTATCGCACGTTATCATTGTCATCATTATCATGTTATCGATAAGTGCATCGCGTCATGTTTATCACGATTGTGCGGCAACTGAAGTGTTTGGTTTGCCGGTCGATTGGATTCGATGAAAACATTTTGGCACACCTTTCCCCACACTCTTCCAACATCGGTTTATTCTTACGGGCTTGCCAGGAGAAACAGAAATAGACGATACCTTTGACTTTTTTTTTATTGCCCTTGCAGGCAGACTAGCATACGGCCTACCTGATGGTGAGTGGTTACCGTCGCCCATGGACTTCAGAAATGCCAGGGGCAGAGCCAAGCCGCTGCCTACCAAATTATCCTTATGCATTTAACTTATTTAGTTTATAGACAAGTATTTTTTGGTTTAGTTTTAAAAGATGGGCTTAATTACATGAATACGACCAGTCCGGTGATAAATGCTGCCCAAAAAAGTCATAAACTGCACACAGCTCAAAAACGCTTTCGATACGGATTCTTCTTATTTCAAATTTTTCAATAATTAGATCAATTTGTTAAATAAATATTATTTCGAATATTAAATCAATACACTCTCGTACAATAAAACATTAGAATCCAGTGTTTTATTCATAGAATCCAACGCGAATTCTGTACAAACGAAAAGTAATAAAAATAGAAAGGAAATAATTAAAAGTCATAAACTTGTCAATTATGAAGTTAATTTCTGTCTGTCTGTTTGTAAGCGCATCTTTGGAAGTACTGGTCGGATTTTCTTGTCGTTTTCTTAGGTTTATAGAAAAATATAAGCTACCATTTATCCTACCGCGTGTTTCCGGCAACGCATTAGAAAGTGTAGTCCACTTAGGTGAAACTGTGAGCGGAAAACTAATTAATCTAACATATTGTTACGCGCTGTGGTTCGGGATAAATAAATATTATACCGAAGTATAAAATAAAACTGTATTCAACATTTAGAACACTTAAGTGAACTCACTAATTAGAACTCACTAATTTGAAAGTGTTCGTTAACACTTTCAAATTCTCAATTCACTTCTTCCGCTTCGCTTCATGTGATCCGTTCGCTGTTTCGATTCAAATGACTGTGATTACTAACTACTTCGTGCCGTCTCTGCAATGCTTTTATAGTCGATACGACATCCCTAGATTTATCGAGAACATTCTGGGCAAGTCGAGTAGCTTCGATGTGTGTTTCCGCTATCTGACAATAGATGGCGTTGTACTTCTCGAGCGTTCTCGATGTTACTGGTTTCTTTGATATTCGTTTCGGCTATTCGGCGATAGAAGGCGTTACTCTTACCGGCGCAGCAATATCGTAGAACCATTTAAAATATATTTTGAAAATTTTGAAATCTAACGTGTATCGTTTACTTATAGTTGAATAGTCTTCGAGCTCTAAAATCAATGCAAATCACTCAACACTAACGTAACGTAAAGTAGGTTAAGCTTCTACTTTAAACGTCAGTTCACGACGAGGGCTGCACTAAAAGTATCGGGAATGGAATATTTCCACTGTTCCTGTCATATTAAAATCTTTTTAATTGAAAACTCCTTGGTTTTAAAAATCGAATACCATTTATTTATTTAAAAAAAGATTCTCGGTCTTGTCACGAGGTTTTGTCAAACTTGTTTAGTCGTTGAGAAAATGGAATTGACTCGAGAAAATTCAAGAGCGATGATTTATTATGACTTTCGAAGTAGTTTAACATAAAAACAGTGTGTTGACCGGATGATTTCTGCATTTGGTGATGAAGCCCCATCCAAAACCACAATTTATCGCTGGTTTGCTGAGTTTCAACGTGGACGTGTCAAGCTCAGTGATGATCCCCGTCCAAAAACTGCAGTCACCCAAGAAAACATTGATGATGTGCGTAAGCTGATTGAGGAAGATCGACATGTGACATACCGCGGAATTCAGGCAACTTTAGACATTGGCATGAGTCAAATACAAATAATCTTGCATGAACAATTCGGTGTAAAAAAGTTGTCTTCCCGATGGATACCGCATTCGCTCTGTGAAGAGCAAAAAGCGGCTTGCGTTACTTGGTGCGTCAGAACTCTCGAAAGATTCCACGCAGGATCCTCAAATGCTGTATACAACATTGTATCAGGTGACGAATCCTGGATATACGCGTACGAACCCGAAACAAAAAACCAGTCACGAGTTTGGGTGTTCGAAAATGAGTTAAAGCCAACAAAAATTGTTCGTTCACGGAGTGTTGCAAAAAAAATGGTGGCCACGTTTGTCTCCAAAACCGGCCATGTTACGACTATTCCTCTTGAGGGACAAAGAACGGTTAATGCAAAATGGTATGCTAGCATTTGTTTGCCACAGGTCGTTTCTGAACTCCGTAAAGAGAACTGCAACCGCCGCATCATCCTCCATCACGACAATGCGAGTTCTCACACCGCGCACAGAACAAGAACAAGAAGTTCTCAATACTGGCGTAAATCGGCAGTTAAACACCGAATTAATTCAACCAGTGCTTAGTAAGTCTGACCCGACCTGCACCTCTCTGGTTCCATCGCCTAAGTTGCGCTCCGTGTAGCCGAAGACAGGATGAGGTCATTAATGGAGGTGGCCACGACCCTCAAACACAAGGAGGACGACTGTAGGTGGAGAACAAGAAACTAATAAGTTTTCAGTGTTTCTGAGAATCATTACGCATGCTCCCGAGTGCTCAGTGTGCTCACCATTCGCAGTCTCCGATCCGGTAGTAGATTCTGCGAAGCACTGCTCTTGCTAGGGCCAGTGTTAGCAACACTCCGGTTGGAGCCTCGTGAACTCACCTACATGTTAGGGCGGATCTGAAATAGCCTCTCAAGGCTATCAGCATAGGTAGGATAAAAAAAAATCCTTTTTTTTTTTCTACCTTAGCTGGTAGCCTGGAGCGGTTATTCCAGCGTAACCGTGGCTAGTAGGTGAGCTCACGGGGCTCAAACCTGACGACGATGCTAACATGAACCCTAGCAAGAGCCGTGCTTTGCAGAATCTACCACCGTTTCGGAAACGCGACCCACTGAGAAGATCCGGCAAGAAACTCAGTGGGCTGTGTCTGAGAGTTAATTTACTCGTCGAGCCCTTCGTCGCAAGCGACGGGTTCGACGAGAACGGTGACCGGTGCTTGAAGTACCTAAAAGCAACGTCAGTGGACCGGGAGGATCCGAGATGACGTGAAAAAAAATTGCAGTCTGCTGCTAAGCGTCCCCTACCAAGCAGTTTTATTTATTTACTTAGTTGCACCAACAAATCTATCATGAACACAAAACATTGACAATAAGTACATGACAGATGTCAACTCAGATAAACGTGCAATCGACAGTGCAATAATAGACAACATTATGAAATTAGAAAAGTAAAAATCACAATGAGTAATTTTAAGAAATATGATATCCAGAATAACACTTTGTTTCTAAGCAACAAAATATTAAATATCTACACATATTAGAAAGATATTTTTTTATATTATTTAAATGAGGACACTATCACATGTACCCTGATGCAGCAGTGGAAACGTCATAACACAGAAACAAAAACTAATAAAAACACCACAGATCGAGACCTCAATCGGCTTAAAGTTAATTTTCCAATTTCACAGTAATTAACAAATAAAAAAATCTCATTAAGAAATAGATAGGATGCATCAATGCAAAGAGGCTACGGTGTTTTTTTATGCAAATCGCTTTGCATCGATCCGATAATCGAACTGGTGGTAGCCTTCAAACACTAGTGCTGTCGTTCTATGAAATAGAAACGTACCATCATTTATTACGATGAAGCTAATCGATACTAAAGTCTGCAGATTAAGTATTAGATATCTATACTTCTATACTAATATTATAAAGAGGAAAGATTTGTTTGTTTGTTTGTATTGAATAGGCTCCGAAACTACTGAACCGATTTGAAAAATTCTTTCACTGCTTGGAAGCTATACTATTCCGGAGTGACATAGGCTATTATAATCTTTTTTGAAAAAAATTAGGGATCCTTACTAAAACTCCAATAATATAAGCCAAGGTGTAAAAAATTAACTTAAAATATCCTTTACATCGCGTGCCCTGCGAAAACTATTGATAATAGAATAAAATAATGTACTACGACTTTGTAGAACACATTATTATTTACAAAAAGCGTCGCGACAGCAATGTCTAACTGTTATAGTTATGCCGCAATAAGCGTTCTTTTATTTAAAAAAATAAAACAACGTCAAATATCGTTGAAATTTTTGTTAAAGACCCGAGCGGAGCCGGAGCGGTCCTCTAGTATTCTATAAAGAAAGTGGACAATTCGAGTTCGAACAAACCTTATCATAAACATTATGGTCTTTTTAAACATTTAACCATTGCCAAATTTATCCAACTCGTATTCACATAGGCAAATTAATTGATGGGTTGTAAAAGTCCTTGGAACAAATTGTGACATGATTTTTATTGCTTAGATGATTAGACGAGCTCACCTCCCATCTAGTGTTAAGTGGTTACCGAAGCCCATAGATATTAACAATCTAAATGCCGCCACCCAGCTCGAGACAAGAGTTCTAAGGTCTCAGTTTTAACAGTACAACGGCTACCACGCCCTACAAACCAAAACGCATTACTGCTTCACGGCAGAAATAGGCAGGGTAGTGGTACCTGCCCGTGCGGACTCACAAGACTTCTTAGCACCAGCAACAAAGAAGAAGAAACTCTTCTTCTTGGCCTTAACCCACATTACGTGGGGCGGCGTAGTTTTTACGCTGCATAGGGATTTGGCATTCTCCGGATATTTTTAGCGGGTCGCGATTCCGATCCGGTAGTAGATTCATTCGCGAAGCACCTGCTCTTGAGTTGTTAGGTCTCCTTCGGAGGCGCTCGGGCAGCTGTTAGTAAATCCCACCCCTCCTGGCTGAGCCTTTGCTCGCGCACCTGTCCTGCTGACACTGGGAAGACCTCAGGGCCACCAGTAATCATTCGTTCAAAAAAAAAAAGGATATGGCATGAGTTTTACGATTGGGTAGTAGTAGAGTCATATTTCCAGTAGTATAACCAGTGCAATGTTCAGTTTGATATTTATTACATAAATTCAGTTCAAAACCTATTTCAGTAAAAGCTATCAAGGCTTATTGCGGTCCGTGTTTCGTGAGTTTAGCGATTTCAGCGTTTCAACGCACGTTTTAGTATTTTACTGGCTGACCCGGCAGACTTCGTAGTGCCTCAATTGACAAATAAAAGACCTAAACTTTTCTATAAAATAAAACAACCAAAAGGAATCCGTCTGACGGGGGACACATTCTTTCCGAGCATTTTCATATTTATCTATCTTTTAAACCTTGTTTGGACTTCCACAAATAATTCAAGACCAAAATGAGCCAAACCGGTCGAGCTGTTCTCGAGTTTTAGCGAGACTAACGAACAGCAATTAATTTTTATATATATAGATAAGTGTGCACTCTTGAATAGAAACACTAAATCGACGAGTGATAAGCCATTTGGCTTAAAGTTTAGGCGGCAATTTGGCAACTTTATAGTTGAGCCATTTAAAGATTAAAATTTGGAAAAATAATCATAAAGGTAGGTACCACCACTCTGCCTATTTCTGCCGTGAAACAGTAATGCGTTTCGGTTTGAAGAGTGGTCTCAAGATGGGTGGCAGTATCTACGTTGTAGATATCTATGGGCTCCAGTAACCACTTAACACCGGGTGGGCTGTGAGCTCGTCCACCCAACTAAGCAATAAAAAAAAAAGATTTGAAGTAAGGTTCTTTGCCCGATTATATGCTATACAATGAGATTAGTTTTTCGTTTGCGATAAATGTCCTATGAAATGCTTTAACATTTACAAGTTTCAGAATCTTTCATAACACAGGCCAACGGATAATTTGATAGCCCAGTTCTAGGGCATCTCGGAACGGAGACAGCAAACGTTTAGAAACATTCCCGGTATGAAGCTGGAGTCGAGCCAGCGCTCCACTAGACGACAACAAGTTTCATCTTTATTATAGCTACGTGTGCATCTCATAACGACAATAAACACGTTTTTAACTGCTATTTATGAATTATTCAATAATTTAAAGTGCAAACGCAGGTGGTAATTGATTTTGTTTAATTTCTCGCAATTTTTTTTGTATTATCGAACTTTCTGTGATTAGTTACACAATAAGGCAAAGGCTCCGTGCGGAAACCAAGGGATCCGCAACTACCCAGGTGTTTACGGAAAGAATTCAGTGCTCTCTGTATTTTTAATACGCTTTTATTAGCTTCAGACGGATGAACGTGATTTTGACCCCCTTCAAAACGTCGGATTAACTCGAAATTTGGTATACTCATTAAGGACCGATGATAATACAATATTTAAAAAAAAATGAAAAGGAAGAATTGAAAAAATTGCATTTCAACTAAAAAATCAAAAATAAATAATAATTTAAAAAAACTAACAAAATACGCTTTATAGAAAATCCAACTAAAACATAGAAAATAAATGTTAATAAATTTGAATTAAAAATAGTGTAAAAAAAAATGATTTTATTGTAAAAAAAAGCGCGGGGTGCATGGTATCCGTAGTTATAAATATTTTATGAACAGATATGAGTAGAAGGGTTATTTTGATAATATCCTGAAAAGCACCTGAAGCGCGTCAAAATATTCTCACTCCTTTTAGGGCATTTTTTCGGTCCAGATCAGTTAAAAACCATTTATCCACGAAATTTAGTCTAAGTTGTGCTGCATTGTGACTTAATCGATGATTATGATGCTGATTTTGACAACCGGGCAGGCTCACGTAATCTCCTGTCATAAACATAGATTTCGTACGCAATCTAATAATAACGTCTACAAAACCTAATGACAAAGAAATACCAGAAACCCCCTGCCGACGTGCCCGACATACTTCCAGCGCGACAGCTTCGAAAAGGCCACGTGAATATCGACCGTAGCGGCTCAGTTACGTAAGCCGAATAACTCTGCGGCTATCATATAGAATGTCAGCTAACCGAGCGAGGTGGTTAGCAATATACAAATACGTAGTTATCAATATCAATTCAGCTATTAATAGGAATGGTTGTTATTGGAAAATTGAAACTCGAAATCAAGGAAGCTGTCTGTATTCAAGGAGTTTAAAACAGTGAGCAAATTTTCCAAGTCTCATCCAAAAGAACTTTGTTAAACATATTCTGTTTTATGTAGGTAGTTTGTGCTTTTTGATAGGAAAATCTTTAAATGCTTAGATGTAATTTTTTTACATAATCGCCTTTGACCAACAGTTTTTGACTTATTATATAAGTTATTGTTGAAAACGACAAATGAGAGGATAAATCTAAGATTATTAAAAGAAAAAATGATAAAGGATATATGTATGATAAATTACCATATACAAGAATTACACACAGATACTACATAATGCACAACACGCAAAATCATTCTCCGTTTCGTTGAAAATTACCTACACGCTTAGACCAACGGAAGTCACATGAACAGTTCGTAGGTACATCCGGCTATTAATCAGAAGATGTGACCTTAGCCTTTTTGTGCTACTATCAAGCTAGTACCTTCCATACTATTTATTTTCAATAAGTACCTACTGTTTTAGTTATCGGGATAAAATCGAGATGCTGTAACTTGGTCCGTTGAATTGCCTTAACAATCGTCGGCCGGTAGGTACTATAATATATATTATTATAGTATTCGTTCTTTTCAATTTCTCGGACATGCGCACATCGGCCCATAGTTTCGTGACGCAAGCTACAATCGTGAATCGTTCTACTCTTACTAGGCTCAAGAAGACTCCGTGAGACCATCATCGCGGACTATCGAGATGTCTTTAAAATCGATTTATATTATGTTTCAGCAGGACAATAGTACCATTGCCCCGATCCGGTAGTAGATTCATTCGCGAAGCAACTGCTCTTGAGATGTTAGGTCTCCTTCGGAGGCGCTCGGGCAGCTGTTAGCAAATCCCACCCCTCCTGGCTGAGCCTTTGCTCGCCCACCTGTCCTGGTGAAACTGGAAAGGCCTCAGGGCAACCAGTAATCTTTCGCTCATAAAAAAAAACCAGTGCACTGCTTATCTTCGATAAAATCAGAGTGGAAGGGTCGTTATTTCGATATTGCTTAAATTTCCACCTCATGCCTCACGGCTCGCGACTTCACGTTGGTCTAATGGGTCTCTGATAATGGCATCAATTCTAAAAAAAATTTTGGTGCCGTACACAATTTAAAAAGTCTCTTCTGCAATTCAAATGCCAAGCTTTCAAATGCTAAAGGTCAGATTCCACCCTCTACCCACAAGGGTGGCTAGCATCCCCCCAGCTAGGCAGCGCAGGCCTTACATAACTTGACCTACATTCTAGATGACGGAGCTAAAATAGGCCGAGAGTCTCCACGTATAATGAACGAACTTCCTGTGCATTATTAAAGTGTTTTAAGCTTTGTTTTTTACCAAGAAATTTTCTTACATTATTTGCAAAAAACTCACGGTAACTAGAAACTAAGGATCATGTTATAGAAAGAAACGAGAAATGGTAAATGAGGCCAAATGTTTTTTTTTAAATGAACCGATTAAAATTTGAAAATCAATCACAGAGGAACATTTATAAACTAGTTATGATTTCCATTTTAATTCCTACTAAGTTGATTAATGTTCGTAATCTACCAAGGTTCAAAGATGGTGCCTAGCTGATGCCGACAAGGCAATGATAATTAGTCCTAAATGGTACAAGCGGACATCACCGTCACGTCACACCGCCGGCGTCACATGTAGAGTGTACCTTAAACATCTCCCATCAACATGAACTGTGCAACCTTTGCTTTGGTGCAATATCTCACATATAAAACTCACTATAGTTACAAACCGAAATTTAATTCGATAAGTTAAGCTTATTAACAACTTCGACACCATTACGTTAGGAGAATATTATAGTGTCTATTCACAAAATGGACAAAACGTACTATTCTTGATAATGCGTAAATTTTCGATTTATGTGATCAAATCAAATAATAAGTATAGAACTGTATTTAAAAAAGAAAAAGCTGTTCTGATAAAGTTGGTTATAGTTATTATTTAAAACATTATCACCGTTCCACCAATTAATTTTAAATGATATATATTGTATAAATTAGATTAAGTTTTAGTTGTAAACTTACAATATTAACAATTGATCATGGGTAAATGCGATTCAGCGTCACATTAAATGATACCTAATGAAGTATTCTTCGACAATTCAATTTACAAATACAAAAAAAAACGTTAGTTCAAAATTAGCTAGCGCCTTAACTTCTACACATAGCAAAATCTAGTAACAGAGTCCGGGAGGAACAAAATATGAAAGGCTCCAAGTGTTAGACTAATATTAGCTTGGGGCCTGGAGTAAGTAGGGACGCACTGCGCCGCTTACACAATGAATCATTCTTGCTAATTTACAAATAAATTATGGTAAAGATAACTCACACGTAATAGTTGTACGCGATCCCGATGTACCAGAGCATGAAGATAATAATACCGGATGTTTCTGCCATTGTGCTCTATTAACTACTGAAAATAAACGAATTCATTAATTTTACTTCTTAACGGGTTTTTATTAATTTTACTTAGAAGTAGCTCGATAAATAAGTGTTTGAAGTAAGTTTTAATGTACTAAGTTGAATGTACAAACTATGCTACTTTCCCAGAATACTCGTATTTTTTTGCAAATAATCGGAATAGCATGGTACACTAAGGCTGGCGTGATGGTGAACTTGGAGCAAAGAGTCTCTTCTTGGAAGCCCATATAGTGCTCGTGTGAAATCAGTACCCTACCGCCCTCTAGTAAGCGCGCGGTCAAAATGGAATTTATATCGATGTAATAGGTTCATTGGTAATGCCGACGACTAAATTAACCCACAGACAGCGCACTGAGTTTCTCGCCGGATCTTCTCAGTGGGTCGCGATCCAGTGGTAGATTCTGCGAGGCAATGCTCTTGCTAGGGTTAGTGATAGCAGCGACGTCAGGTTTGAGTCCTGTGAGCTCACCTACTTATTATGGTTACGCTGAAATGGTCTCTCAAGACCATCAGCTTAGGTAGGAAAAAAAGCTAATACCGAAGCCGGTACCCATCACCATAGACTAAAGCAGCCTCTGACTTGGAGACTGGTAACGTAACATTTACAGTCCGGAATGTCACTAAATTTCATAAGCGACCTCATTAAATTCTATTTTTTTACCCTACCTATTCTAGGAATCTCGTGGGGTTATACAAGATTCACAGAACGAGTAGGTGAGCTCACGGGGCTCTAACCTGACGACGTTGCTAACACTAGGCCTGGTAAGGGCAGTGCTTTGCAGAATCTACCAAAGGATCGGAAACGCGACCCACTGAGAAGATCCGGTGAGGGTATTTTGGAAACTCAGTGGGCTATATTATTGTGTACCTGCTGTTTTACGCTTGAAGGCTTCGCGGCAGAAATAGGCAAGGCGGTACCTACAAGTCAGGTCTGAAGTCGTCGTAGCCTAAAAGATAAGACGTCCAGTACATTCAATGTTTTTTATGAAATACGTAGGTACTCAACAATTATGTTCTAGATTGATTTCCACGGTGAAGGAATAACATCGTGTAATAAAAATCAAACCCGCAAAATTATAATTTGCGTAATTACTGGTGGTAGGATCTCTTGTGAGTCCGCGCGGGTAGGTACCACCACCCAACCTATTTCTGCCGTGAAGCAGTAATGCGTTTCGGTTTGAAGGGTGGGGCATCGGTTGTAACTATATTTGAAACCTTAGAACTTATATCTCAAGGTGGGTGGCGCATTTACGTCATAGATGTCTATGGGCTCCAGTAACCACTTAACACCAGGTGGGCTGTGAGCTCGTCCACCCATATAAGTATAAAAAAAGGCTTCTAAATAACCCTGGCCGCCACAAAAAACCTTAGTCCTATGATGAGAATGTAGCAAAGTATAAAATTAAGACAAAATATACCGTTATATGTTAGAGAAAATTTTAAGGCAAGATGGTATCAGTGATTTTTGATAATTGGTCCAGATTTGACTTTGGTTTTTTTCGAGGCGGTTCGCCTAGTGATAAGGTACACTAGAATCCATAGACACCATACAAGAATATCGGCACCCACCTTTTAAAGTTGTTCAGGTTCAACTTTCGGTAACCACTTATTGCAAATGGTGACATGATGCAGTTGTAATTTTTATTATTGTTATGAGAATATTTCGATTATTTAATGTTGCATCGTGTTATTTTATTATTCCACTATGTTATTAATTTTCTTCGAAAACATTATCACATGTTATTGCATTTTCCTGAACATTTGTCAAAGTCATTAACTTAAATTCGTAGAAATTAAAATAGGTAGAATCTAAAGAGGTTATTTTTGTTGAAATATGAGTTGTTTTAACAATGTAGCCAAATAAAATCAGGTTTAATCAAGAAAATAATTGACGTTCGGTTTATAGTCATATTTTACTATACATATTAGGGTTCAATTTGACTAGTTTTATCCGGAAATATATACCTCCAGTATTCACCTACTTTGAAACTGGAAAGATATTCTCAGCGCGCTACGGCATATTTTCCTTCAAGCGAGTGTCATGTATTTATTATACTGTAATTTTGCTCATGTCCATGGGCAGCAGCGATCACTTTCCATTAGGTGCGCTACGGGCTCGTCTGCCAATGAAGACTTATTTGAAATTAAATTTAAATAATAATTTTACTTACATCAATATTTTCTTTCCAATACAAAAAATCTAATAGGCCATGAAAAATCTTATATTAAAAATAAAACAACAGTGGTATTGTAACAGATAATATTTTATATTCTCTAACTCTATGGCACAATATGTGTAAACAGTTTCTGATATTTCCAAATTTTGTTTTCTATGTTGATTCCCACTGTTTTTTAATTAACATAATATTTAAATACTTATAACTTCATATTATTTACATTATACAATATCAAGCAAAAAACACATTATGATAACGAATACGTTTATTTGAAAAATATATAAACGGTAATCTATATATATAAAAATGAATTGCTGTTCGTTAGTCTCGCTAAAACTCGAGAACGGCTGGACCGATTTGGCTAATTTTGGTCTTGAATTATTTGTGGGAGTCCAGAGAAGGTTTAAAAGGTAGATAAATATGAAGATGCTCGGAATTAAATAAAGTTTAGGTCTTTTATTTATGGATTAAGGCACTATGGAGTCTGCCGGGTCAACTAGTATGTAATATATTCTCTGGAAAAAAAATGATAATTTTGTTACATTATGCGGCCACTGAGAATCCATTCTGTAGTTTCTCAACGTAGTCCTTCCGGCAAGGCATCTCATCGGCCGGCCTGTTGTAAGGCAACCAAACCGGCTCACCAATGAAGAAACGTTTCGCTTTTATGTAGTTCTGTAAAATTAATTTGATACTGTTATTAAATAGATTTCCTTAAGATTGCAATAATTTTCTTACATTACTTTCCTGTAGTTGTGCTTTCGGCCCACCTGATTATGAGTGGTTACTGTGCCCGTAGACATCATAACCTAAATTCCATCATCTATTCGGTATGAAGTATGGGAACAACCGTTATACAATTGAGACTTCAATTTAATGTCTCTAAGTGGGCAGCCTGCATTTCTGCTCATTAGACAAAATACAAATATTCTAAATAACTATTTTTTCCCAGTTTTTACTCATGAACAAAGCTTTTATGTAGACCAGTTGTCAGTATACTTGCAAATAATCTTGACTTAGCTGGACTTAGCTATGATCCCACATGGCTTTGTTTCACAATATACCCTTTATCTGAATACAATCTTGCTTTCAAGTTTGATAGATATGATAACTATTACTCCTATA
This sequence comes from Bombyx mori, assembly GCF_030269925.1. Lineage (NCBI taxonomy): Eukaryota > Metazoa > Arthropoda > Insecta > Lepidoptera > Bombycidae > Bombyx > Bombyx mori. Next base: position 17,832,932 of record NC_085111.1, read on the forward strand.
CAATGATCTCGACCAATACAGACCTTAAAAAACTAAGTAAATACGAAGTCTAAATATTTAATGGCCTTCTATTCCTGACAAGTCATATAAAGTCCAAGCGGCTTTTTTTCTCTATATGCTTATGTAAAAGCAACATCAACATGTGTGCATCACAGCATGTCTCAATGACCAAATTAGACTAGTTTCTTAATAGACTCTCTTGTCTCTTTGATATTATTCCTGAGCAGAGTTTGAAACCGACAGTTTTGCTAGAATACATACATTGGTGTCCAAGGTAAACCTGTGGTAGATACCGCTCGGGATGACCAGCATGTCTCCCTTAGACACGGCAATACGGATCCATTGATCCTCACCATCTCTCACGTCAAAGTAACCAGAGCCGTCTAGGATAAACCTGGAAAGAAATAATTCAACTATAAACATTTTACCTTATATAAATTAAATTTTTCCTGTGATGTTTATATTATATTTAATTTTAATAGGTTCAAAAAAATAATGATAGGTGGACCATTTTTCGCAACTTCTAAAAACTGCTCTATTTGTATTCTGAATAAATGTGGAATTAAACTTTGAGTAATATTATAAATATGCTAATAATTAAAGGTAATCATCATTAGCATGCCATAGACATATTAATAATATTTTAATAATAATATTTAATATTTATTCAAGCCTCTTAAAATGCAAACACATACAATAATTCTTAACACTAGTATAATAATATACATGGCTTTTTTATGAGGTATACAATAACAATATTCCCTGACTTTTATGCTAGGAAAACCTGTGTTACAAAAGTCAGTGGTTCAGTGCTAGGTCACCAGGTAAAGAATTATTAGATTTAAAATATAGTAGATAACAGTTTTCCATGAAAATTACAAGTGATCACCCACACCATGAGTAGTGTTGTTTTGCTACCACATCAGTTGGTCACAAATTCATCAACAAATTATATTGACCAGAAGAGTAGCTAGCTTATGAAAAAAATCAACTAAATCCCCAATCAATTTTTCAGTTACAATATGCATTCAAATTTATGACCACTTCTAGTAGAATAGTTGTTAATACTAATTCGTTTATAATTGTGTTTTATTTGCCTTTCACTTTTTGTATCAATTTTAAAGTTTTTTTATTTTATTTTATTATTTCTTAGATGGGCGAACGAGCTCACAGCCCACCTGGTGTTAAGTGGTTACTGGAGCCCATAGACATCTACAACGTAAATGCGTCACCCACCTTGAGATATAAGTTCTAAGATCTCAGCATAGTTACAACGGCTGCCCTACCCTTTAGACCGAAACGCATTACTGCTTCATGGCAGAAATAGGCGGGGCGGTGGTACCTACCCGCGCGGACTCACAAGAGGTCCTACCACCAGTAATTACGCAAATTACAATTTTGCGGGTTTGATTTCTATTACACAATGTTATTCCTTCACCGTGGAAGTTAATCGTAAACATTTGTTGAGTACGTATTTCATTAGAAAAATTGGTACCCGCCTGCGGGATTCGAACACCGTTGCATCGCTCAACACGTATGCACCGGACGTCTTATCCTTTAGGCCACGACGACTTCAAATCGATGAGTTTATCACTTTGCCTTATCATTTAAATATTAGATCAATAAAACAAAAACAAAAACTGTTTTACCTAATTTCCTCATCCGTATGCAAGTGCTCAGTGTAAAACGATTTTATCTTCTCCTCATAATTCGGAAGACATTCCTTGGAACAGACCATCTCATCTTCATATGTGTAACCTCGTTCATTCTTAAGTTTTTCTAGTACTCCATCAGTTTTATATGTGTCTATGTTTATCTGTGAATATTTGGAAATCATTAGAGTGATTTGTTTTTGAACTGAAACTTCTTCAGTGGTAATTAAATAAATGATAAGTTGTTACAAATTTAAAGTAACATTTTAGAGAAATGTTACATTTCATTACATGAGACAGAAGGATAATATACAATAATATAGCAAACAATAGCAACTATGCCATAGTAGTAATGATCTCTGATACCCTTAGAGATATCTGTTGCTGCATAGCTTTGACTCCATGCAGCAGAGGGTCAGGAGGTCAAGTATGAAATATTGGCTATATTTGTATAAAATTTATCATGAAGTCAACCTAGCCTAGTGGATAAGATATCCAGTGAATTTGTATCGAGCTATGTGACTGTGCCGATGATTGGATCCCACAAACAGGTACCAATTTCTAATGAAATATGTAATTAATAAATGTTTACAAATACTTCCTTAATGAAGGAATTGCATAGTGCATAAAAATCAGACTAACAAAAATCATAATTTGCATCATTACTAGTTGTGGGGCATCTTGTGAGCCCGCATGGATAAACAATTCAATATATTTTATTACTTAAATATTCTTGAATATTCTAAGATTGTTAATATCAACCTAATTGACATTTTGAACCCAAGCTTTGCTATCACTTCTTTAATAATAACATTATCATCAAATGTTCGAGAAAAAAAATGATAACAACTTAATATGTATGTTTAAAGTACTTCTAACTTACTTTAAAATATTCAACCCCCGTTTTAGAGAATAAATCATCCAGGGAAATATATTCTGGAGGATTTTTATGGTGTTGCAGCCGCTGGTCCGTTGTTTCACTATCCATGTACCATGCTTGTACCATTTTAAAAACAAAAATAATTATCTAAATATGTACATACGTAAACAATTTAACTCACTATCCGACGAAGTGATACCTACACAGTACACACAGTCACACACATAAAAATAAATTATTTACTTAGCGCTTGTCAAAAATGATTTTGTTTACGGTCCACAGTGAAACGACTTTTAGCCAATCGTAGCTGTGTTCTAAATCATAGATAATACACAAAAATGTTTACGGGCGTCGGCCACTAGATGGTTTCGCTTCGATCAGTTTTTCATTGCTCTTGTAGATGGCAGGAACATTAATTTGTGGTTACTGAAAATTTATAAAATCCTTCTATAAAAATAAAATAGAATAACCTATCCTCTATTTTATTTTTAAAGAAGGATTCTATAAATTTTTAGTAACCACAAATTAATAAAAATTAATCAATTTGTCTATAACAAAGAAATACTTGTATGATTTATGATTTTTTTTATTTTGTGTGTGTTAGTTAAACAATAATTAAAAGTCGTAACGACATTTAAGTTTAGGGGCAACCGCTACAAGACGTCGATAGTTTCCACACAAAAAAAAATTTGTCTTATAATACCGTATCGCAGTTTCAGGACCCTGTTTTAAATTTATAAGCAACCTCTTTTGACTATTTGGTGGGAATGCAAAAAGCAAAGTGTGTAGGTATCGTTCCATTTTGTTAGTGTTTCTTCAGATTTTAACTTGTAATAATTAATTACAGTCAAACCTGGATAAGAGAGAGTTCAAGGGAGCACAATCTCATTCTCGCTTATAGAGGTTTCTCACTAACCCGAGTTTCTCGCTAATGCTCCCTCTGAATTTTATTTCGCGATTTTCTGGATTCAAACGCATTCAGTTTATCACTTAATGACAGTACTTTAATTTTCCGTTTTGACATGATGCAGAACAGAACTTTTCTTCGCAATTGATTAACGATAAACTAAGTAAGTCCGACAAACAGGACCGTACACAGGCACACGTGTCCATTCGAAAAGAAAGCGATAAAATAACAACGTTATTTAGTTCCACGAAATAGAATAGGTTCAATATTGACGAGAAAACAATGGTAAAAAGTTCCACAAAAGTTAACAATGAGTCATAAAATAACAGATGTTAAACTTGTAATTTGTTTTTTTATTAGTTCCTCCTAAATAATATAAATAAATAAAGCTCGACTCTCGCTTAAAGAGGTATAGATAAGTAGTAGTCTCACTTACGGAGGTCCATGAGGGAAAAACGACTCTCTCTTACAGAGGTTTCTGTTTCTCTCTAATAGAGGTTTTGGGAGCTTAAAATGACGGGTCCTGGCTATTACTCTCACTTATAGAGTTTTCTGACTTATCCAGTTCTCACTTACCCAGGTTTGGCTGTATCAGTATACATCTAGCATCTATGAAAGTGCCCAAGTGCAGGAAAATAAAATCTAATAGGATTCATATTAGGTCTTTACCTACGAAATTGCCGTTTAGTTTAAAGAAAGATTTTTAATTAAAAAAATATATTTCTGTCAATCAAATTAAGCACCCATATTATCGAAAAACCTATGCCAGCACAGTAGTCATTTTCAATGCCCTTTTTGGAGAACCCAGGTGTACGGGAAACAATGGCATTTTGTACTGCCTCTCGGGGATTTTTTTTCCCTGCCCAGCAGTACAATTTTTGGACGGTGGGTGATGTAAATTTTTAAACCCTAGCTCTTGTAACTTAGAGACCGTCTGTAGTGTCGAATGAGATCGAGTGTTGTCATTTAGAAGCAATAAGTACGAGCGGTAGACCAAAGTTAGTCGCAGATTCACAAGCTTCTCCATCGTTGTCTGCACCTCGCTGTACACGCGGTATCGCTGGTGCCCTTTGATAAGAAGTTGTAATTAATTATACAGGCCCTAGCCATCAAACAGTGACAATGACTTTTATAGGGATAAGTTTTCGTTTGGGACATTTTTAGGTGGTATATCAGGGTCTAACCAACATGACCGCTTACGATTATCAACAAGAATCCATTCTTCACCGCAAGTGACAGTACGGATCAAAATCACTTCGTTTCTGTGTCTGTTAAGCAGAGCAAGGCAAAGGCTTAACGCGTAAGTTGTGCTGGCGAAGGTTCTCCAAATCGTGTGATATCCACAAAGTTTTTTTTTGCTTGCCAATTTGATGCAAATGATCCAATGGCGGTTGGGGCCAGAAAGTTCCTGAGTGGCGACCGCGTACCGGAAGATGTAGCGTGGGTAGGCCTCTCACAAGATGGTCCGACGATCTATTGATGTTCGTGGGGATCCGCTGGATGCACGCAGCGCCGGACCAATCTTTGTGGCGAGGCTTGCGGGATAGTCTAAGATCCGGCTGCAGGATTAGTGCGCTCATTGGATTTTTGCTAAAATCAAAATTTTATTTATACATAGTCAGGTCATAAATTCTGTCACATGTTTAATGTAAAATAATTGAAACAAGTTTATTCATTATGTAACCATTCATATACCAAAATGAACTTAACAAAACATAGATTCTTATGACACTAAAGTTTATTCAAAATGACCTCCGTGATTTTGAATACAGGCCTTCAATCTGCGCGGCCAGTCGTCTATCGCAGCACGAACGAGGTCCATGTCAATATCGGCGGCTGCCTTAATCAAGGATGTCTTGAGTGACTCCAAATTGGGATGAGGCTTTGAGCACGCCTTTTCCTCCAAGTGTTGCCATATCTTGTAATCTAACGGAATCAAATCTGGACTGGAGGAGGGTCAGTCTTCGTGCCGGATGAAGTCGTGTTCACGCGCCGCCAGCCAGTCTTGTGTGCTCTTCGCTCTATGAGCTGGCGCCGAATCTTGTTGGAATACCCAGTGCCTGTTATTGAACATGGTATGAGAAACAGGTACCACAAAGTTCGTCAGGACTGTATTTTGATACACAACTGCATTCGTTTTTATACCTTTCTCACAAAAATGTACCTCAGTTAAGCCCCAATAAGAAACTCCCAACCATACCATGAGCGAGGATGGCAAATGACCTCGTTGGACACGCGGAATACGGTTGCTCGCTTCTTCACTACTGTGTGCGTACACCTTATCATTTTGTTTGTTGTAGCTCTCTTCTACGGTAAAAATTTTTTCATCCGAAAAAAGAATTTCCCGATATATTTTTCCCGCGTACCGCTTCAACAAAGCGCGGCATCTCTTCAGTCTCAGGTCCATTAGACGAGCATTCAAACGATGTCCTATTTTTCTTCGATATGCCCGAAGCCCTAAGTCTTCATTTAACACCCTTTTCACCGTGGTTCTGCTTAACCCCATCTGAAGGGCCAACAGTTTTTGCTTACGTTTGGGATTTCTTTGAATTCGCGCCTTCACAGCTTTTATCACTGCTGGAATCCTAACAGACCGAGGGCGACCACTTCTTGACCTGTCATCTACACTAGAGTCTTCATTGTATTGTTTGATGGTACGATAAACGAATCTTTTGGTTATAATCAAATTTTTCAGTATGTTAAAAATTTGAATTGGCGCGTAACCGCAACGATGCAACGCAATAACTGCAACACGGTCTTCTTTAAGCGTCCACTCCATATTTAAAAATGAGTAAAATTCTAAAAGTATACTATTTTTATTTTCATGAACAATTCGAAATTCGAATTCAATAAACTTTTTTGTGGCCAGCATTCTAAAAGAAAAGTTTTTACTGTGTGACAATACTTATGACCTGACTAGGTACATATTTATAATTAGGAGAATAGATATCTACCAGGTTGCCTATCAAAATTTGGACGCTAGTATTTTTAATTTATTTTTGGGAAATAACTTCGTTCAATTGCTTTTTTAAATAAATGCTCGTATACATCACGGTATTTTAATTAAAGATTCTAACCCATTACGGTTGCCATTACGCACCTGGCCGCATCTCTTCACAGCCAGGTGTAAACAGGCATGATGTCGACACATTTATACGTTTATAACGAACATCTATGAATTATATATCAAATTAAAGGCATTTTTTTATTGATTGTCATAAATGGTTGCCTAATCAAATCTGGCCGCAAATAAGGGTTGCTGGCTGTTAAAGATGATAAATATTTTAGGTAGAGTAGCGCGTAACATAATAGAACAGACGAAGACAGCTCATGGTTGGAAGTGGTCATCACCACTCTCAAACAGGACGTCAGCAGAAAGAAGAAATTTATTTCTCAAGAAAAGAAACTTCGTTACGAGTTAAAATAGATTTATTATTTCTTTAATTAATAATACAATTAATTAGGTACGTCTATTTTACAATGTCGGGGTTATCTATAGCCTCAGACTATAGCGAAGATTTATTTAAACCACTCCGAAATTTATGGCAAACGTATACACAGACTGTGGCAAGTTTGAGTTAATAATGTAATAGTTTTAACGTTGAAAAAATACGAATAGCTTTGACCGTAGCTGGCTCCGTGCACACATCTCTGGAATATACCGACGCCATTTTAAATGTTTGAATTAGGTACTTCTAAATTACGATTTATAAATATATTAGGAATTTATTAAATATGTATTGTAATTATTTTTTCATAAACTAATCGGCTCAAGTAATTTTAAAACATTTTTTTTCCTTGTTTTATTTTACACTTCACATTAGAACTCAAGTAAAACATTCTAATAAAAAAATCTGTAATTAATATTTAAGACGTTGAGTTCCATTGTTAGCAAAGTTTTGTACATAACATCTTCGATCAATAATAGTACTAGATTACGGATCAGGAACAAAAATAAGACGCTCCAGTGGCCACGTTTGCAGACACGAAAACATCTTCATTTCTTAGAAAAAAGATTAATAATGTTAACGACTTCAGTTTATTATAAACCTTAAAACTTAGACATAAAGTTTAATTACCATTGCAAAATATATGTATTTAGGTCCTTTCGTCAGAAAAAGAATATTATGGAATAAATTTAAAATGTCACTTGAACATAAGAAGTCATCAGTACAAAAATATTTATTCTAAAATGATACTTAAAGCCTAATTTATAAGGTTAAAAATATTTGTTTAAAATTTCGTGCTTATTGTATTGTGGAACTAGATGTAGTTCTTGGTATTACATTTCAATGCTCAGAACACAGTAAGTATTGAAAGACATAGAGTTGCAGAATATACATATTTGTTTTAGGTTTGTTTTGTATGGTCGCAACTATTTTTGACCGATTCAAAAAAGTAGTAGATAATATTTTACATCGCCGCTATTACAACAAATAGGTGATAAAAAATAAAATTGAATAAAGTAAAAAAAATATGAAAGGAAACACGAAACATGTTTTCCACGTATTCTTTATACAGAAGTAATTAAAACAATAATGTAGGTTTAATTACCTTTAAACAGATTCAGTTTGTTATAAAGCTGTCTTTTAGAAGTCATTTTTATATGAGCGGTTTCTTTTTTACAAATATAATGTAATCTTATATCAATGAATTTTTCTATAATCAGTTTAATTTAGGCTTATTTTATGGCTGTGTTCGTTTCCCCCAGAAAACAAATCCTTTTCAGCATATACGCTTAAAATATTTACACATACATATAAAGTTTTTTTAATACTTTTTTGCATTGATTTGCCACCACCATTGAACAATTCTAGAATGTTTATAAGAGTTCTATATTTCTTCTCCTCTTTCTTTCGCGATAATATATATCCATTGTGCACAGCGACAAGGGGCTACTAGGAAATCTACAAACAAAAATAACATTATAAAATAACAAAACTACTCTATGCATTCCCTGTCCAAGAATAGGTGATGTTTGTTACAATAGTTGGTGCCTTGTTGCAAACATTGGCCAAACAATTACAATATTCGTAAATTGTGTTTTATTTACAATATAATTGTGTTTATTATTTTATGAAAAACACTTAATAATATATATTTACCAAAAAAAGATATTCCTTCCAAAACCTTGGTGTTACGGTGGTTTTTTACTCAGTTTTTGAACGCGCATTGCAGCGTTTTGACGTCTTAGTGTTGGCTATGATTGGACCATACTAATTTGAAATAAGACCACAAATTTATTTGTGGTCTTATTTTTCGGGCCGCTTTTGAAGCGCTAATCGCGAATCTAGTAGTATTATTGATCGAAGCATAACATCATTAAAATGATTTAATGATTTCAATGATTTTGTTTTTATTCTTGCAATAAATCAGTATAATAATTAATGTATTTACTTACACGTCTAAAAATTACCAAATGTATTTTGATATGATTTCTTTAGTTTACATTTTAAAACAAAAAAGAACATTTAAAAAGCGTACATAAACAAATCAAAATGGACGGATATATCACAAGTATAATAGTGAAGTTCTTTTCATCTCGAAAGGGAAAAACATTTTAAAATGTTTAAAATAGGAAAAATAAAGCTTAATTATGAACAACGAAAAAAAATATTTTCATTAAAAAACATACAAGCGTTTAAACTTTTTGCATTAACTGGGAACACAACAATAAAGAAAACAAAACGTAACACGAATTCAAAAACTGTAATGCCCAGTGTTTTTATCCGTATTATGGATTTGCAAGTGAACTAAGCGTTTTAATGTTACAATGTTATAAATTGTCGACAGTTGACCAACCGTGAGCTACCGTATAAACAGTTCAAGTAGTGTTTTTTTTACTGCTTAGATGGGTGGACGAGCTCACAGCCCACCTGGTGTTGAGTGGTTACTGGAGCCCATAGTGCGCCACCCACCTTGAGATATAAGTTCTAAGGTCTCAGTATAGTTACAACGGCTGCCCCACCCTTCAAACCGAAACGCATTACTGCTTCACGGCAAAAATAGGCAGGGCGGTGGTACCTATTCGCGCGGACTCACAAGAGGTCCTACCACCAGTAATCACAAGAGGTCCCACCATCAGTGTGCTCCAGAATGTTCAGGAAAACTGAATATTGCATGTGTATAGCCTTTCGTATACCACCTGTGGGTAGTCGACAATAACAGCCGCCATTGTTGTCAACTTTTCACTTCATTCTTCTCGAGGCTGGGTTCGGTGCAAAGTCAACTTAACTATTTAATGTTCTACGATCTTAAATTTTACTTTTGGAAACTATGTTCCCTATTTAATTAAAAAATACATTCTTCAATTAACTAACAATTAACTACTAGTACATTTAAAAGTGTGTTCAACCGTTCTTTTACTTATCGAATGTAACTTATTAATTACGTCTCAAAAACACTTGTTGAGATCATATTTTATTTATTTTAAATCTGTTTTAGTACCTATATGTAACGTGACTTATATATTTTTTACAGTTAAATATCCGCTTACACTGTTTATACGAGAAATCGACCCAAATGGTTCCGTACGAAGCGGCGCTTGAAAATAAAAGCGTATATAAAAGAAAGTTTGTATGTCCCAATATTTAAATGCAGCAACGAGCGTGGTGGTAAATTTTGGCGCCAAATATAGTTTTTTTTTTATGCTTGGGCAGATTATTTAATGAGTGTATGAGTGAATAGACATTCTTTTCTAATTTCCTGGTAATTGGTTAGTTAGTTGCAGCTTGGATGTTATGCGAAGCAATATAGTATTTGGGAGTTAACGGCAAAGGAAAGATTTTCCACCGACCGGTACAAATTGCTCGGTAGAAACAAACAAATGAACATAAATACATGCAAACTTATCTTGAAACTGTCGTTAGCGAGATTTAATTTTACGCATCTGTCAAATATCTTTTTTTAAAGGGATTTTATGACCTGGTAACTAAGACCTTTCAGTCATGTCTTATTATAATTTATATTCTTATATTTATGGAAAATGATAATATCGTCGGCTTATTGCAAGAAGTCATTAAGTGACATATTCATTATTTTGGGAAAACGGCATTTTAGTTGAAATTAGTTAGTGGTTATGTTGATTAGCCCATATTATCCTTCATACATAACTACAGTGAGAAAAACTGAATGTTTTGGATTGCTTAATATGTATATTAATTAAAACAAGTGAGGGTCGGTAATCATATAACATTATATATTATTTATAAACTAAAACTAAAAGTTAATGACTTCTTGCTACTGTAAGTCGGTTTTATATGTGAATTAATTATTTCTTAAATTAAAATAAACCAACAAAATACTTATCAAACCTTATTGAAATAAACAAAAACGAATAATAACATAATAATCAAAAACATTTTTTTCATAACAGTTGACGTAAGAACTTGCAATAGCTAATATTGCCAAGTACTCACGACAACTTCGCAGTCTCAAAAGTTGTACATAATTTTATTTTTATTTTATTGCTTAGATGGGTGTACGAGTTCACAGCTCACCTGGTATTAAGTGGTTACTGGAGCCCATTGACATCTACAATGTAAATGCGCCACCCACCTTGAGATATAAGTTCTAAGGTATCAGTATGGTCACAACGCTGCCCCACCTATACAGAGGAGGGCCATTTGGATTGTTAATAATCCCATTCCCACGTATCGTTTGGAACCTCTGGGTCTGCGGAGGACTTCCGTTCCCTCTGTATTTTGTACCGTATGTTCCATGGGGAGTGCTCTGAGGAATTGTTCGAGATGATACCGGCATCTCGTTTTTACCATCGTACCGCCCGCCACCGGAGTAGAGTTCATCCATACTATCTGGAGCCACTGCGGTCATCCGCAGTGCGTTTCCAGAGATCTTTTTTGCCACGTACCATCCGGCTATGGAATGAGCTCCCCTCCACGGTGTTTCCCGAGCGCTATGACATGTCCTTCTTCAAACGAGGCTTGTGGAGAGTATTAAACGGTAGGCAGCGGCTTGGCTCTGCCTCTGGCATTGCTGAAGTCCATGGGCGACGGTAAACACTCACCATCAGGTAGACCGTATGCACGTCTGCCTACAAGGGCAATAAAAAAAAACGCTTGAAGCCGAAACGCATTTCTGCTTCACGGCAGAAATAGGCGGGGTTGTGGTACCCACCCGTACGGACTTACAAGAGGTCCTACCACCAGTAATTACGCAAATTATAATTATGCGAGTTTATTACACGATGTTATTCCTTCACCGTGGAAGTAGATCGTGAACATATTTTGTTAAGTACGTATTTCATCAGAAAAATTGGTACCCGCCTGCGGGATTCGAACCCCGGTGCATCGCTAGATACGAATGCACCGGACGTCTTATCTTTTAGGCCACGACGACTTAAATAATAAACTAAAAATAATTTTCTTCTCCCTGTTAGTCAATCACTCATGTATTCATTCAATCATGTATTTTTTAATGAAAATTAGGAACTGAGCTTAAACACCATACAAAAACATAAAACAAATAAAAAAAGATCTAGGTTAAAAAAATCTGTATCAGAGGTTTCTTCTTCAGGAAGATAATTCTTTATCAGGTTTATTATTATACCAATGGTGTAGCTCTGCAGGCTAGGTCTTTAAAATTGGAAACGTAGTCATACCTATATTGAACAATTTTAAGTCGGTCTTTCCAAGCTTGAAGCATTTAACCTTCAAACATTGTAGTCCTACAGTGTCAATTGACTTATTAAACATTAATTTGTTTTTCAACTCTTTTAGGCTCAAGATATCAGAGTGGCTCATTACTATAGGTTCATACGGCGTCTTTGCTGTTTTTTTTTCTTTTTTAGCTTTCTGTTCGATCTAGCCAATCTTAAAACATTACAAAGGTCTACCATAGAAAAAATTGGCATAAGACACATTTGATTCTCGATAGAACTATGCATATTATCGACCTCCATATGATGTGTGTGGCCCAATTCTAAATACTTACGTTCAACCACCTCAAGGTGGTTAACTTGAACTAAGTATAGCATTAAGAATAACAGAAACTGATTACGTTCTTGCATCAGCTCGCTGAGTTTCTCGCCGGGTCTTCTCAGTGGGTTGCGATTCCGATCCGGTAGTAGATTCATTCACGAAGCAGCTGTTCTTGAGTTGTTAGGTCTTCTTCGGAGGCGCACGGACAGCTGTTAGCAAATCCCACCCCTCTTGGCTGATCCTTTGCTAGCCCACATGTCCTGGTGAATCTGGAAAGGCCTCCGGGCCACCAGTAATCCTTCAATCTTAAAAAATATAAAAAAGCCTGTCTGGTGTTACAGTGATTACTGCAGCTCATAGAGATCCAACGTGAAAGTCACCACCCATCTTGAGACCCGAAATCTAAATCTAAATTGTTCCGTATGCTGCTTCGCTTCGATGGTGGTACCAACTCGTACGGGCTTGCCATACGCCATACCAACCACCCTATCAGTAAATACAAGTTGGCAATCGTAGTCCACTGGTATGATTCTCAGATAACGATGTTGCCCGTTCTCCAGTGTATCATTTAACATCTTCTACACCCGTGGAAAGAATGATGCTATTGTAGGTCAGGTGTTTGCTTGCTAGGTTGTGCGAAGGTTGTTCAGAACTTCAATTGCTCCAACATCTTGGTTCCTCGTCCTTGTTTGAAACATTTATTTCGTTGCATTTTGTCAGAAATCATTAACTTCTATAACAGACGTGGTAATCAATGTATCTCGCCGCAAACTGAGCGAGCGAGGCAGTACTCTTTCGTCCCGCGCAAACCCACCCTCACCCGCGTTCGTCGGTTTCGTCTTATGCCCCGTGTTTCCTAGACAAGCTGTTTTGTCGCATTTCACCAAACCCTATATAACTCACTAAACTACAACCGAGGAACCACGTAGCCTGCAAGAAGTTACTATGTTCTTTTAATCGATGTTAACTTATTAAAATCATGCCATCAACAAAATGGAAAAAATAAGGAAAAAGAATAAATTATTTTATGGAAATCTTAATATTATGATTTATATTATATTAATATCGATAAAAATCATTAAAATTACTTATTGTGCATTTGTGATGAAATAATTCATTACAGAAACTAACTAAATGTAATGTAAATGTAAATAATGAATTTTATCGAAATGCAATTTTAAGCTATATTATACTACACTGTTTTGATAAAATTAATTAGATGCTGAAAATGAGTTCTGTAATGTAATGTATGCTGTTTTCAAATAATTATCCATTTAATAAAAATAACTAGTGCTGCTTAGTGAATCTTTGTAAATGCCTGACTTCCAAAGTTGCAATTATCAATTTTCTACCAAAGACGTAACGGCTAAAATTGGCCAGCTAGAAATTTGTGTGTTTTTGCATTTTGTAGAATATGCAAAAATGAGCCCATTATAGATAAAAACGCATTTAGTGATTTTTTGCAGTTAATGAGTTCTTGCAATAAGCCGACGATATGGAAGGAAATGATATGATATGGGATGAAATATAATTGTCAAATATCTTGTGTTCTATGATGGCTACTCGCTACATGTACATAGGATACGAACGATACATCTTCGCAATGTAATGTATCATGAACGATACATGTTGAGGAAGAGCGTCGGACGCACCGTTGTCATGTCTTTATCAAGCTCAAACTTTTTGGTTGGTCTTTGACGAATAATAAATTTAAACTAGCTGACCCGGCAAACATTGTTTTGCCATATATAAGATTTCTAGGGAATTTCTAGTGTAGAAAAAAAAAGTAACTTATTGTAAGTGTGTAAGGATGTGGTAACTGAGTGAAAGAGGTATGTAGTGCTGTGAACGATGAGGGAATATATAATAAAAATAACAAAACCTCATTCAACCACATAATACCTCATTATAACAAAACAAAAGTCCAAATAAAAAAAATTATGTTAGGGGTGGACAACCCTAATCACTTAGGGGTATCAAAAATAGATAGTAGCCGATTCTCAGGCTTACTGAATATGCATAAAAAAAAGTGTGTGTGTCCGCTCCGACGCACGACTGGAGTTTACTGGATATAAAAAATTAAACGAAACAATACGAGAAATAGTTCTATATTACGACAACACGATACACTACAGATTATTAACAAATTAACGAGACACAAAACAAACGACTAACAAATATATGAAAATACAATAATGAGAGAAACGCGCGATCAGTACGAGGCTTTGTGGCGGACTGCCGGCGCAGCAGCCCGGCGTCACCTGCGATAACGCATTTCGTGTGACATGCTAGTACGATTTTGGTCCCCATAATTTTCATACCCCGGGCCTATATATGTAAATCGATTCTAAAGGAGTAAACTCCAAAAATTTCATGAGAATCGGTCAAGCGGTTTCGGAGGAGTATGGGAACGAACATTGTGACACGAGAATTTTATATATTAGATAATCTAGAATACAAAATCAATAAATGTTGATACAACCACTGGATCGATAACTCGTCTAGTTTCAGAGTGAACGGCAAAATAACATAACATTCATTTAATAGTAGAATCATCTACAGAAACTCTGTCATTCATGCTGTGTTTTAAACTACATCTTATTTCTAAAGTTCAGTATCGCCATAAGTACATTAATATTAGCCTAACATTTATATCTCAAGAATTTTTTTTATCACAATAGTACAAACTATTTACAATGATTATCACTAATTAATTTCATTATTAGAACTCACATCAATAATATAGATTCTAGACTTTAAAAATACATTTTAAATTTTATACAGCAATGG
This sequence comes from Bombyx mori, assembly GCF_030269925.1. Taxonomy (NCBI): domain Eukaryota; kingdom Metazoa; phylum Arthropoda; class Insecta; order Lepidoptera; family Bombycidae; genus Bombyx; species Bombyx mori. The sequence goes on from NC_085111.1 coordinate 17,848,100, forward strand.
TTATGTTTTAATTATTGTAATGAATCAAAATAATAATTTTTCAGAACCACTTTTTTCTACCCACGTTTTTTTTTTAAAACCCTATTAAGTGCAATTGTATTATCCAATTCCTTTAAATTGTAAAATAAAATAAATTTGTCCTTTTCGCTCTTCTTATATTGAGATAGGATATAAGATAATAAACGTATTTTAAGATTTCCTGATGTTGAACACTTCTTCATGTCCATAACACAATTGCATGCAATGTTTTATTTTAATTATACAGCTTGAAAAATAATAAGATAAATTATTATATTAATTAACGAAATGATCACTTTGAAATCGACATAATTTTGGAGCCACCTATTACAATTCTAAACAATAATACAATCTAAAATTATTGATTAAGCTCCGCTGTTATGGTGTAGCGGAAAGTTATCATTAATCTAAGGAGCACATTGCAATTTAACGAACTTTGATGACAAATGAAATAAAAAATCAAAATTTTATTAAAACCGTATGTATGTGTATGATTATAATAATTAGGTTGGTAAATTTATGCGGAGGGTACATTTTGTGTGTATTTTAAATTGTCAAAATGTGAATTTATTTAATCGAGATTATATATGTTAATCAATGCTGTCAATGTCATTGGTTGTCAAGCTTGACAAGCAAAGATAAAAATGTCTCGATAAATTTTAATTTTAAGGTAAATTTTAGTTATCATAATTAAGAAAAAAAAATGGTAAATGCATCAAGAAACTCTATGTGCTGCCGCGAAGTATACGTTCGTTGTGGTTTGAAGGGTAGCCGTTAATGTTAATGCCGTTATTATAATAAAATTTACTCGAAGTTTATCATCATATTCACCACAGTCATTTTTCAATGGTGATCTGTAATACCTATTCGTTTCAAGCATGGAGGGTAGAGGTAAGGAGAACCGCCTCTGTGGCTGTGAAAAGTGTGCGTTAAAATTTGCTAAATAAGGGTGGCGCTATAGGAGCAACCGGGTAAATTTAAAAAAAGGCGCTGAAAGTTATTAGAATAAGATAGAGAAATAAAAAAGAACGAAAGAACTGTAAGCATTACAAAATCACCACTTTTTCAAGCTTCTCCCATATGAAACGGTTCTCCTTACCTCTACTCTCCATAGTTTCAGGCGGCATGCAAATCATGAGATCGTACATTTACTTTGTGTAATAAAAAGGTTTATATCGTGAAACGAAGGCTTTTAGAGTTCTTCAGAGCCATCAAAACTCAGTTTCGATTATTCTGAAAAAATATACTTAAATAAGTAAAATTTATTTAATGAATTCACTTCTACGATCGAATACTATTTAGAAATATTAAAAACTAAATTTAAAATTTCCAAATAGTTTGAAACAACGAAATAATAGTTTGACATTACAAAGCTTAATACATCTTAAAAAAACATGATTAAAGAACTATGTATAACAGTTTTGATAAGAAATGTTTTTTTTATTCTGTCTTCAATTAAGTACCAACGGTAGGCAGCAGCTTGGCTCTGCCCCTGGCATTACTGAAGTCCATGGGCGCCGGTAACCACTTATTATCAGGTAGGTCGTATGCTCGTCTGTCTACATGGGCAATAAAAAAAATCAATTCCACATGTATCTATTTTTAAATGGTGCTGCCGAGACAAAATCCTAAAGCTTAAAGTGTCTAATATTTGCCTAGCTGCTAGAAACGAGATAAGATGTATTCTGTTGTAATTGTTTTCACACCTTGAAAGTACAAAAATTGTAATCTACAAGGCTGAGCCTATTGTCGGAATTCAGCTGAAATAATGACTACCCCTTCAAAATGGAAACTATGGCTTTGCTGCAGAAATAAGTTTGATGATGCTATAAACCTTACTAATTGAATTATACAGCTTTAATTAGCTCTTGTGAAAAAATGTAATATTTAATGGTACATAATAATTATAATACAAATTAACTGCTATTCAGGCTACCTTTGATCACACAAAAAAGTTGCAACACTCAATACCTTTATAACTTTAACTAAAATTCAAAAATTCATGAAAGATTGGTAATAAATTTAAATAAATAAAATAATAAAACAAAATCAGATCAAATTACAACTGTGATGTAACCCTCCAGCATAGTTTTACCTTTTAGTAAGTATATTGCAAATAAAAAGTTTTGTTTAGTGGTTTGTGACATCACAAGACATGTGACCAATCCAATATTTCTGTTGTAGAATAGACTTGATGATTACTTCAGCTCTAACTATATTTTCATTACAGTCAAATATTTTATTCTGTTATTATCACGTTTCCTTATACCATTGTGTCTCAACCTTTTAGTGTCCCAATCGCAAGATGACCCAAGATTTAAAGTAGTAAACAGTCATCAGGATATTTCATTCACTGTGACCCCAAGGTTGAGAAACAATGATTAAGTATAACATGGTCAGACTTGCATTGTTATAGTTTAGTATGTTTTACTGTATCTGTCCAGTAGTTCTGTATTGTCATGGCTTCCAGGGAGTTCAGAAACGAATCATTGTCCAGACTGTACATCTCTTCAGAATTATCCTGAAAATTAAAAAGAAAAGATAAGTGATAAAAAGAAGATGTCAAGTATAGTTACAACGGCTGCCCCGCCCTTCAAACCGAAACGCATTACTACTACACAGCAGAAATAGGCAGGGTGGTGGTACCTACCCGCGCGGATTCACAAGAGTTCCTACCACCAGTAATTACCTAAATTATAATATTGCGGGTATGATTTTTATTACGCGATGTTATTCCTTCACCGTGGAAGTCAATCGTGAACATTTTTTGAGTACGTATTTCAGTAGAAAAATTGGTACCCGCCTGCAGGATTCGAACACCGGTACATCGCTCAACACGAATGCACCGGACGTCGTATCCCTTAGGCCACGACGACTTTTGTCCAGTTTGAACAGTAGAATGGTTATTATACATAACAATTGAGTTAAAAATGCAATGAAATTATTGTTAGGTTGCTGTTTCTTATTAGATTAGCATGTAGCTACACATTTAACATGTTTATCGCAAACTTAATATACCATGAACTGTAATTAATTGATGTAAGTTACACGTTGTGTGTAAGAAAAAATTAAAATTGTGTAACATTAATAACGTTGTATAACACAATGCTCTAGTATGCTATTGATGATTATGTCATGTGATGTGTATTATCTACAACCGAATAGAAGTAATCTGTATAAGTTGAGTCGGGCTGTCTATTGTTTCAAGATAATAGATTTCTTATTAAAAGCATTTAGACCGACAGTTCGGTAAGGCGTGACACACACTTATTAAGATAATAGAAAACTTTAAGCGATATTATGTTATTTTTGAGCAGATGGCTGAATAGAAGCCGAATAGAGTATCACCATATATTTTTTTCCAGTATGTTTTCCGGTAAACCGGTTTTAGTTTATGTGTGATATAACGTAATGTTGTATAAAAAATGCATGCGACATTTTCAAGGCGATTGCCATAGTTGATTTGCTTGGCACGTGGGTTGGCGTATATCCTCAAAGAACATAAAATATGTTATTCTTCGATTTTTATTATATATTTTATGAAATGTTTTTATTCATGCCTATCTTTTTTTTTTTTTTAATATTAGTATATACTAAGATTGTATTCTTATGTTGTATAAAAACTGGTGGTTCTTTGTATATTAGGTACTCTTATAAGCATTCATATAAGAATAAGCATTTTAATAGATTTATGGTAAGCACTCGTATTTTAGATGTTGGCTGTTTTTTGAAAATTATTGATATAGTTCCACTATTTTACAGGACTGGACGTGTCGTCATAACCCAATGGAATTATTTTGGTATAGCTTATGGACGCTCTCAGGCATTTTTCTAGGGTATTTCTTAGGCTGTTGTTTGTCTTTTATGTAAAAGGAAATTATTCAAAGTTAATCTATGTCAATTATTTTCAAAATTATCAATTGTAGTCAAATATCATCAATTATTTTTTCTCTAATTTACTGTCATTTTCTTTAGAACTTCCTTTAATTGCGTGAAATGGTAAACAGTCGACGTAGTCCTAAACACATCATTACGGATCCTCCAGATCCATGAACGATGCTTTTAGGTACCACAAGCACCGGTTACCGTACTCGCCGAACCCGTCGCTAGCGACGAGGAAGGGTTCGACGAGTAAATTAACTCATAGACACAGCCCACTGAGTTTCCCTTGGATCTTCTCAGTGGGTCGCGTTTTCTATTCGGTGGTAGATTCTGCGAAGCACTGCTCTTGCTAGGACCAGTGTTAGCAACACTCCGGTTTGAGCCCCGTGAGCTCCCCTACACGTCAAGAGAAGCTGAAATAGCCTCTCAAGGATATCAGCATAGGTAGGAGTATTAAAAAAAAAGACAGTCAAATGTGCAAAAGCAATAAGATGATACGTGAATTTTCAATGCAAAAGTTCAAAATGGGTCATTTGACCCGTTATGGTATTTTTAGCGTTAAATAAGAATTTTAATATACATACCCTAACAGTGCTGTCGTCAAGATAACCACTCGAGTCGGGATTCGAGCATTTGTCATTCAAGGTCTGGGGCTTGTTCAGGTATCTCCTCCTGTACAGCACGAAAGCTATACTGCCAGCCAGCGCTGCCAACACCACACCAGCAAAAGCGATACCCGCTATAACTCCCGTGTCTATTCCCCGTTCCTCTTCCACCATTCTCCTGGAAGACTCTACGTTCGGTATTCTCGTGTGAGAGAAGGCGGTCTCCAAAGACAACGGTTTCTCGGTCACGATCCTGCTGTCAGGAATTCCTTCGATGTGAGTCAAATCTTTGATGTACTCTTCCCTCGTGAGGTTGTTTGCATTTGACGGTGTTGTCGTGACGTCATCTGTCACGTTGGTTGTCAAAGTTGTATTGACAGTACTATTCTGTACTGTTACGTTTGCATTGGCCGCGGTCCACTGTATCGCCGGGTGAACGATCTCGGTCACGTTGACTTGGGTAACGTTGGTCGCCAATATTGGCTCGTCAGTTTGGTTGTTTAACGTAATGTTTTTTACCAACGGGTGTGGGGTTGTGATGATTACAGTTTTGCTGATGTACAGAGCACGGTTTTGTCGTTCAGAATGTCGTTCCGTTTCTAGCTCAGGTGTTATGTGCAGGAGCTCTTCAGACTGGGGGGCACCGAAAGTCGATTCGCTGCCTGAAAACGTTAATACTTGTTATTAATCATAACGATTTTCAAAAGCACAATATGGTATATTAAATGAGTGTTTCGTTTCGTCACTTTTTCCAGAATTCAGCTAAGACAGCAGGGCTCATTTCATTGCTTAGATGGATGGACGAGGTCACGGTCCACCTGGTGTTAAATTGTCACCGGAGCCCATAGATATCTAAGGGTGGTGGCCCACCTTGATACATGAGTACTAAGTCCTATCAAACCGAAACGCGTTACTTCTTCACTGCTGAAATAGACAGTGGTGGTACCTTTCCATGCGTACTCACAAGACGTCCAACCACTAGTAAATTAACAGTATTTGGGGAGGAGTGGCAGTAACCGAAACAGTTGGAGGTCGCGTATTCTTGATAGCAGTATCTTTTATAGCCATCCATCCTTCCATCTTAGATATCCTGCTTTGTTCCGATCTAATTAATATTTCCTTTCCAGAATCTCTTACGCATCACAACGCGAATACCGCCAACCACCTTGAGACATGAGGTTGTAGTCTCAATTATATTGCATTACTGTGCTTTGTTATCCCGTGTTTCGAGAAAGAACGCGGTTTTGCTTCGCGCCCGAAATGGGCGTCTCATATCATTTGAACATAAACCTATGCGGGCCTAATTAAGTAAACCATTCAGCTCGAACAATAACGATCACATAAATTAACATCAACATAAATAATAAAATTTTTGAGTGTTTACCTTCAGGAAAAATCATGGCAAAGACCGTGGTTTTTATTATGAGCGTTGTTGGCTATCTCAATGACATGTATTTAATTATTTTTGAGAGTAAGAACAATGACATGTATTTAATTATTTTTGAGAAGTACTACATTTGTAATAACTACAAATTTAATGCTGGTTTAGATTTTGCAAAGCTGAAACTGTTTGTTTTTGAATCGAAGTAAGAAATCGTTTCACGATGCCCTCATTCTGTCTAGTGCTCGCTTTGTTTCCAACTTACAACAGTCAATTTACGCAGCTAATGATATAAGAGTAACCGTCTTAGCTTCCTACCCGAATAAAACGAGATTGAATCGAAGGAGCCTCGAGCTGTAATCGTGTCGGCTTTTACGAGGTCGTTTGCACCCGACGCACGACGACCAGCGCCGTTCTCAACACTGGAAAAAGTAATACGGGAGACCTACTTATTGCGAAGATCATTTTCAGCGTATTCGTATATAGTTTTTGTCTTTTTTATTTATTGATATCTTTGTCCTTCCTACAATGTTTAAACGCGTCAATTTAGATTCAGTGAGATCGAAATATAATAATTAGTAGTTTTGACCAATAATAATAATCGAACGTTTACCATAATCACTGGCACATCGAGATTCATTTTATATTAATCGTATGTTTTACATCAGTCAACAGCCTAAATTGAAATTTAAAAAAATATAAACAAACTTTTCAATAGCTAATCTTCTTTATATATAAAAATGAATTGCTGTTCGTTAGTCTCGCTAAAACTCGAGAACGGCTGGACCGATTTGGCTAATTTTGGTCTTGAATGATTTGTGGAAGTCCAGAGAAGGTTTAAAAGGTTTAAATAAATATGAAACTTTTGTTTGTTTTAAGTTTATTTAATACAAAAGTTTTGGTCTTTTATTTATCGATTGAGGCAATACGAAGTCTGCCGGGTCAGCTAGTAAACAAATAAAAATGAAAATGCAGTTTAAAACTTAAAAAAAGACACGTTTCGATAATCAAACCGAACTAAAAATTGTACTTTTAATTCCGATGTAGAGATCCGAGTCCGAACATTAGGCCCAAAGCAATAAAATTAATATATTATCATTGGTATTTATAAGATTAAAGGTTTTGTCTTTGCCTATTAATAAAGCGGTAACGCCATCTGATCACGAATAATGCAAAAAGGTTATATTGTACGTATAAATTCTTATTTGAGAGTGCTATATACCAGTATGTAATCTGTAACACTAAAATTACCGCATGTGTATTATCTAAGACCACAGCCAAATGAAAAAAAAAATTTTTTTTGGATGAAAAAAGGTTGCAGTTTTGTGATTATATAAATTTTATATTTGCGTTCAGGCATACGAGCACTCATTCGGTCGGGCTTATGCGGTCAATGTAGCAGGCTTTAATGCCGGATTCACAAAATGACCCCAGCCATGAACCAGTCACATACACTGATTGTACCTAATAAATCGAACGATCGACCTTTGTTTTCCGCCCTGAATGCTACGGCCACAGTCAAGTGTCGGAGGTATCTTGTTTTTTACATGAATACAGTGAAGGGAGGGCGGTCATTATCGGCGTCGGGTCAGAGGTCGAGGTCGTTTCGTTATTGATGAAAATTAAATGAAATATAAAAGAGCTTATCGTTTTGCATACATTGTCGAGAGATAAATGCACATACAAAATAGAAAACGGCTGAACAGAGCTGGATTTTTCAGGAAATCTTTAGTTGGATAAAGGTCGGTCAGTAATGTGGGTCGGGTTTGATTAGCGTTCAATAAAATTGAAACTTAATCTTCTTATAAAGGTGAATGGCAGCATTTCCATTTTTATTTTAACTATAACGATCTGGTAATAACAGATTACTGGAACCCATTAGATCTCGCGGCGTCATTTCCGCCACACACTTTAATACGCAAGCTTCTGCGAAACACTGCTCTTGCTAGGGCTAGTGTTAGCAAATTCACTCAGGTTGGCTAGTGTCCGTGTGTAGTTGTAATAGCCTAGACTACCAACGAATAATTTTACTGGTGGTAGGACCTCTTGTGAGTCCGCACGGGTAGGTACAACTGCCCTGAGACCTTAGAACTGTGCTGTGAGGGCTGTGAGATCGTCCACCCATCCAAGCAATAAAAAAAAAAGGTAGGAAATAAAAAAACACGAGGTCTTAATTGCGTAATGGTCACTTTCAAATAAGCGGCCACGACTAACTTGATATTTAAACATAAAAAGACTATAAAACAGGACCCATATAGTTAAACTTAAATGATATTTAAAACTCATTCTGAATAGAGATGCAGTTTAAAATTAGGAAAAAAGAATCAAAAAAGTATCAATTAGGAAAGTCATTTACGGAGATTCTCATATTACTCAGTCTCGCGGTGATTCATACGAGTAAATGATGTCAGAATCCATTTCGTTGTACACGGTTAATATTATAATTGGCGGATTGAATTTAAGCAAGCCTCGCTGTCATTAATAGATAAGAAGACGACATTATGTCTGTAATTCTTCCCTGGAATGCTAACGACAGTGGTAGAAAGTTTCAACGCAATCGGATAAAAAGCGCAAAAGTTCACGAACAAGCTCTTCAACGAACACATTCATTTGATGTAGATGATTAGAATATATATCTTTAGCGTATATTAGGAGTTCGAGTGAAGTCAGGCGTAACAGTGTAACTGGTCATTCGAAATTAATGCGATTGGTGTTCACAGAGACGATAGGGTTTAATCAGGTGTCGAGCAAATAAATATCTGCTCACGTCTCCAAACAATAATCAAGAAATGTTTAAAAGGTCGTCGTGTATGTACAGAAGGAAACTTCTTTCATCATCAGCCTGCGGCAGTCCACTGCTGGACATAGGCCTCCCCCAAAGCTCGCCACTGAACCCGATCTTCGGTTCTACGCATCCAGTCATTGCCAGCTGCCTTGGAAATTTCTTTATGCTAGTATTATACAGTAAATAGTGATCATGGTTTTTAGGAGTATGTTTTCGTTCGAAGCATTGCCAAGGTACTGAACCAGGGTATAACCAACGTGATAACCGCTTATGATTATATAAAATATTTTTTTTCCATTGCAAATGACAGTCGTGTCCGTATTGTTGAAAAGATACAATTGTGGTGAAAACAAAACACTAATAATCGTCATTTCCTTTACACTCTTTGTATTTTATTGGCCTTCAATTTAAAGCATTTTCAGTTCTATTTCGAGAAAAACCGTAATAAAATCGCGCTATAGAAACCGGAGTAATGCAATTAAGTTAAGTACGTACGCATGTATCGGCTTTAGACCGCTAATTGCATTAGTTGATACAGAAATACATCAGTGTGGCTACGTTTGCCGCTAGGGGCGCTGTTCCAACTTCATACAAATTTGAGTTAACTTATACGCTATCGAGAACGTTAAAAAACTCGCACTAAGCACACTGATATGGCGTCAGCGGTGAATTGCTTTATTTCTTCCTCAGCTCATAAATTTTGCCCTTATCTAAGATAGAAAGTCTAAGAGATTGAGGAGTTACAATGTAAGGAAACTCTTTAATATGCGGACGTTGCTATAATGTATATCATCAACACAATTAGAAAATAATGTTCATTAATTCAGGTATACATAAAACCTTGTTCTAGCAACGTCATAATTCAAAATCGAAAATACTCGCAATGTCAAATGATTCACCTCCAGGACGAATCTACAAGTCACTATCGCGTCACTACGTTACCACGTCAATCTCGCGATGCCATCGATCTCGAACATCAACTGGTTTTTCACAATTTCGGAACCTAAACAACTATAAATTACTACTTTAATATAATAATAATAAAACACAATTTAATTCCAAAGTTATATAAATAGTTCACATTTCGTTATTCGTGTAATGGAAAGACGATTAACAGTTGCCTCCCGCCGCACACAAGGTCATTGACCCGATAGGCCATATGACTTATACATTGCGTGCAGTCCAAAGATCGGAACACAAAATTTAATTTCGATTGCGTTTTTTATTACTGTCAGTTCAGGAAGCACCAGTACCACTCACTACCCAACTGCCAAAATGCGTCCTATTTATCCTATTTATATATATGTGTACGTAAATTTCTCGTATTGCTATTCTCAGAGTAGAACACGGGAAGCACATACCTACGTGACCACGATAATTATGTGCGCACTCGTAAATTAGTTGAAACGCGCCAGACTGGAAACATTTTGAGTCAGTTTTCATTAAATTTAACAAAACAGACGAGATCTTGTTTGATATTATTTGTAGTATCCATGTTATTTTACGTATTGTTCGTTCTACATATCACGGGGGATAATTACTACACGTGGACTAACGACCTGAGTCCATTCTGGAATGTTCGTCGGATACGATCAGTTTCGCCGCCCAACTTTTCGTTTTACCTATATTATTTCTTTATACTGTCAATTGAAGAACATCCGAAGACAGGAAGAGATGGCACAATATCGCGAGAGTCATGGATGGAAGTGGTTACGATCCTCAGACGTGAGAAATACGATTGGAGGAGCACTGCCATATGTGTCATATAGAATAAGTATGTGATATTCATGATTTTTGAGGGTATTCTTTAACGTCCGATTCGATAGGGATTTTAGGGCCTTATTATTAGTGGTCTTTATAATTCCACATTGAAGAACACTTGGAATATGATGCTTCAATTGACAGGGTATGTGGCTGTACAAGTTATAATAATTGGTCTGAATTCCCATTCTAGTCTGGAGCGTCAAAGAGTTAGGTCACCGAACTTTCACGCAGTAATGGATTGACTTCTCAACCTCATTAATTAAACGCAAACTGCTTTACTGAAGCGAATCTAAAAGTCCTTTTAGTCTGCTGTTCCAATTTAGCTTGGTAACGTATACTTCCGTATTAGTTAGCAGGGAATTTTGCAAGGATTTCACCATCCTCTCTATTACTGTCGTGGAGCAATTTTAAGTTGCAAATTTAAAGGTAAGCTACTGTTACGGGAATGAGATAATAAAATATTGTAATCTTTCTAGAGTTGTTCAAATTCAGGGGTAAGAAATGACCAAATATTTTTTACCCATTTTTTACCGCGTCCTTGGGTTATCGAAATGTTTATATAATAGCACGGGTCGTTGCTTGATCCAATCCAATATGTTCTTTGCTAATTACGGCAATGAATACTATTATCACCCCGGCCAGTTGGCTATCTGGCGTTGGTTTGTCTTGTGACAGAGAGCTCAAAGCATTTGTGATATGCAGCACTTTAGCATGTAAAGCACATTAGGAACGAGAAAAGCTTTCAGTTCTCAGACTTCGTCACTTCAAACGGATACTAATCACAGTGGAACTGGCTCTAATGTTCCTGTCGTATATTAGAAGTTACTTACTGATAAAATTGTAGCCAATTTAGGTGTGGGTCTAAAAGCTGGTTTTGCATACAACATAAATATTGTACTTAGGATATGCCAATTATAGCATAAGCATATTGAATGAACAGTTTTAAAATAGAAAAATAGACGGTAGTTCGACTATCCACGAAAAACTCCTTAATTGCCACCGTGACGACAAAAAGTAAAAACTGTTAAATATTCAGAATTAATAAAGTTAAAGTAATAAACGTCAGAAGAAACCATAAAAACAGTTTTAATGATGTATACCAGCAAATACCGAAGAAAATAACATATTTCATAAGCTTTTGAAGTATGAAACAAATTAGTAGCTTATGAGAGCGTTTGACGTCAACCAAATAATTGAGAACTTTTTCAGCGACGCAGCTTCGTAATCAACAAATTACAGAGAAAATATCATGTTTCAAAGGTTATAACATCAAATTACTTTATGCTTGAAATTTGGTCTGGCTCTAATAATATATTTTTTTTTATTGCCTAGATAGGTGGATGAGCTTACAGCCCACCTGGTGTTAAGTGGTTACTGAAGCCCGTAGACATCTACAACGTGAATGTGCCACCCACCTTGACATATAAGAGTTCAAAGTCTCAAGTATAGTTACCATAGAGATTCTTGAGTGACCATACAGCTGGCCTACTGTATCTTGATGACAACCTGGACTTAAGAGTACATCAGTAAGTATTTGCAGTCGGCGTCGATGCGCCACTTTGATAAAGTGGCACGACACGAGAACCCTCTCATCGTGGCCGCCGGTAACTACATTCCCGATCCTGCGGACAGAATGGAAAGCAGTCGACGTCGCCCAAAACACGTCATCTCGGATCCTCCCGATCCACTAACGGTGCTTGTAGGTACTTCAAGCACCGGTCACCGTTCTCGTCGAACCCGTCGCTTGCTACGAAGGGCTCGACGAGTAAATTAGCTCTCAGACACAGTCCACTGAGTTTCTCGCCGGATCTTCTCAGTGGGTCGCGTTTCCAATCCGGTGGTAGATTCTGCGAAGCACAGCTCTTGCTAGGGTTCGTGTTAGCATCGTCGTCAGGTTTGAGCCCCGTGAGCTCACCTACTAGTTACGGGTACGCTGGAATAGCCTCTCTAGGCTACACCCGTCTGATGTAGAGATGTTGCGAGAGTCCATAGACAACAAATGTGATCGCTATCCGTTGTCTAATACTCGACAGTATTGTTGTAGTGGGAATTTAGGTAAAAAATATCTTGACGATATAAAGAAGAGAACTTCCATTAAGATCTCCAAGTAGTATAATGAACAAACCTAATATTATTCAACATTATTTATTACGTCACAAAACCCGGTCCAAAATAAATATCACACCCACACACGACTTCATCCGTATGCTTCTGGCAATATGGGAATACAGGAATGACGTTCTCGTCCACTTAACAATCAGAACACACAAAGCGGATGTGATTGCGGATGTGTCAATATTATTAAGTATTAAGATTTTGTTTATTGTCATAAATTAATACGGTACACTACATGAATCGAATTATACACAAAATCTTAATCGATCACTAAAACTGTGTGTTGTATTCAAAACTTTAGGAATCGTGATTAAGGATTAATGCCCGTATCTTTAGACGTTTCGTAAAATAGTCCTCCACTCTTAACTCATCCGATGATGCTCGAGAATTCCCTCCAAACTTACTCGAGTTTGGTATTTTTAGTCGACCAATTACAATATTCCTCAACTGTCTTCGAGTGAGGTAATAATGATGAAAATTTGATCAAGCTAGCATCAAACCCATAGAGTTCTGTAGTCTATGGTCATTGTTTAATGTCAAAGTCAAGCTGCCGCTGTCTGTTTGACACTAGATGAACTTGTTTGATGTTTTGGTTGCTGAGTTATTCGTAAATATGTGTGCGTGCGGTAAATCTGAAAGTGTATTATTTATTTTCTAACCTATTATTATTTTAGATTTCGGATCCGGCTTTGTATTTTTATTCGCCGCTTTTGTGTGATTTTGGTTGCATCGTGTTGTTGAAGTGCTTTTCCACAACCACCAGTTTATTATTATATAAATAAAACTTATAATCGCATTGACTTTATTTATCAGGTAGTAAGCAAAATATGTCTCTTATGTAGGTAAATAAAATAAAGAGTTTCAAATGTCTAACCTCGAACTATTTACTTTATTAATAAATATTATCAAACTTAAATTATCAAAATATGCGGGAATCATGCACAGATCCAGGCCATTGCACAACAATATCATATATTTCCATTTGCGGTCCACATGCTATTTGGACATTGATAGAAAACCAGCCTTGAGGAACGTTCGACGTACCTTGACTTGACAGTTCGCTTACTTCACTCCGGTTAGGAAAATTTTCCAAGGACGTTTGAGTGGAGTTTATTTTTACGACTAATCATACCAAAACGCGCGTTGGAGGTTGAGTCGAGTCGAGTTAAGCTCGTGTAAACGACTAAAGATACGGGTGTAAGATTTTGTTTATTGTCGTAAATGAATACGGTACTTGCTACATAAATCGAATTGACATACAAAATCTTAATCGATCATTAAAACTGTGTTTATAATTCAAAATTTTCGGAATTGTAGAATCAAAATCGTAAAGTTAATGTTATTATGTTTGTGGCTCGATAACTCCAAAGAGACTAAATAATACTAAAAACAGACTTCCGTGCGTCATTATGACGTGTAGTTCATTATTATATTGGAAAAGCCGCGGTTGTGCTTCTTGCTTTAATTCTACCTTTTTTATGATTGAAGGATTACTGGTCAGGCCCGGTGGCCTTTCCAGTTTCATCAGGATATGTGGGCGAGCTAGGGCTCAATCAGAAGGACATTTTTTTGTACCTGAGCGTGTCCTACTTCCATCAAACGCTTCAGTAAAATCTTCTGATAATATTTTATCTATTTATGTAAATAAAAAGCTTCAATGTTCGTTAGTTGGCACGTCGATTGAGGACAGCTGGACCGAGTTGAATTATTGCTTTAAATTGGTAGCTTACGTCAATACAAGGTTTTATTAAAAAATATTGAAAAATTCCATGTAACATTTTAGATAAATATAGATATTATAACTGTTGTCGTAACTATAGCTTTTATAAATCGATACGATACATATTTCAAATATTAGAACACGTTTATAAGCAGATTATGGATATGAATCGTTTTTTTGAAGTGAAACTTCCTTATCGGCGTTGGAAAAAAATTTACCGTCACATTTTTCGGTTACGCGTCACTTTTTTCCGTTACGCGCCATCTGTTTTGTATTCATGTCTATGATAATAAAATCCTTTTGTTTAAACTTTATCTAATTTAACTTTTTTGTATTCATGTCTATGATAATAAAATCCTTTTGTTTAAACTTTATCTAATTTAACTTTATTTAACCAATTTCTAGAAAGTTGCATGTAGATCATTTTTCGAAAAATAAGGCCATAAACAAGTTTCACTTCTTACGTGTGTACACTAGTACACGCACACATTTTTTTTTTATTTTTATCCGATCGAACAAAAAGGTCTTGTGAACGGCAACGCCAAACTCCTTTGAGCACAATGATAATAATACAGAGCGCGTTGGCTGTATAAGTTTACGGCAACACCTACTTGCTTCTCGTTTATAATGAATTGCGGGTACTGATGACACTCTCTGGAAAAGGAAATTTACTCTACATAAAAGGGTATTAAAATACCCTACATTAAAGGTGATTCTTTTATCTTTTGATAACTTAGCAGCGATGGATATATTAACCTTAATATTTAAACTTTATTTTATGTAATTTATTTATTTTAAAAGTATACTAAAGCTACAATTCAGTAGTCACAGTTAATTAGTAACAGTTAATTTTAGTAGTAATAGTATTTTGTTGTGACTAATCATTGTCCGCAATGCGCGGGTAAGTACATTTAAAAAAAAATTATGTACTTAACTCATTATTATGAATGACTTCTTCGATCAACGCATAAAACCGTTTTGTAAAAAATTAAACGCGCAAAGAATATATTACTTTTGTATATTTTATCTATAGAATTAAGACATAGACCAATGGCAAGGTATGTGACGGGTTTTCAAGATGTGATGTCTATCGGCTCTACGATCTTCTCAGGGAGTCTCGCAACTCCGATTCGGTGGCAGATTTTGTGAAGCACTGCTCTTGCTAGGTTTAATGGTAGCAATTCTCTCATGTTGAGCCTGTGGGGTCACCCACCCGTCTGCGCGAAACTAGAATAGGCATTTAGGCTACCACCAAATAAATTGAGAAAAAAAATCGACTCTGATGACCATTTAACATACCAGCTGGGCTGTGAGCTCGTTTACACGTCTAAGCAGTGCATAAAAAATAGTATTCCATATCTTGCGTATTCGATTATATCATAAGATTCAAGTATCTACCAATTTAACGTTTTACTTATTTCGATAACCGCAAACCGCTGTCTAATATTACTAGGATCTTACGATAAAAATAACTTCAGACCATAGACCGATATCTTATTAGTTAATTCTAAAACCTTGCCAGTTGACCGGTCATCGGTAGGGCGTATTTTTTGTTGCTTTTTTTCAGTTCAGTGCCTGGCGGCATTCAAGATGTCTCTTTGGGTTTCGGCGACCACTTAATAACTGGTTGACTATGCATTTGTCTGCATCTAGCCTTTACAAAAGTGAGTGATAATGCCCCCTGTGGGCGCTGCAGGCATAAAGGGGGCGGTAAGCGACCGAAAAAAAAAAAATGGAGGCGTTGTGGTAGAGGCTTGGGAGGCGATTTGTAATTTCATCTAAGAGGACTCTTCGACACCGACGGAGCCCTCGCTATTGTAGTTTTTAGTAGGTGAAATAATTTATTCTCAAAGTGAGCAGTAGACAAAATAAGTTGGGGAACCCCTGATCTAGACCAATGAAAATGGTAGGTCTTTTGCGAATAAAATTATTAGGTAGAAATAAATTTAAATTAATGTAAGTTCAGGTAACCAAACCAAAAGCAGCATAAATGTAGGCAAGTCAGAAATTACCTATGTCGAAGAATATATATACCTCGGACAGCTGATATCACCTAAAGATAATATAAACAAAGAGATCAAAAGAAGAATTGCAAACAGTTGGAAGAGGTATTGGGGTCTAAGAGAAATAATGAAAGATAAAAACCTTCATATAGGAACAAAAGGCAAACTATTCAATGTTTGCATTCTACCAATTTTAATGTATGGAAGCCAAACGTGGGCCTTAACAAAAAACATAACCAATAGAATTGCTATTTGCCAACGAGCAATGGAAAGAAGCATGATAGGAGTAAAAAGGGAGGATAAAATAAGAAACACTAACATTAGGAAAAAGACTAAGATACAAGACGTAACTCTAAAAATAAAAAGGCCAAAATGGAAGTGGGCTGGACACATGGTCAGAGGAAAAGAAAAATGGAGCAAAATAACTACACATTGGTACCCAAGGGAAGGCAAGAGGAAAAGTGGCAGGCAACAAAAAAGATGGGACGATGATATCAGGCAGGTTGCGGGCATAACATGGAGTAGAGTAGCCAGAGAAAGATCAGAATAGAGTAGGTTAGAGGAGGCCTTTGCCAACTGGCAAACGGACTTACAGAGAGTAAACAAGCACCAAATACACCAATTTTAATTTTCTAAAATACATATATATACATATATCAGTATAAGTGCAGTAATTTATGAAACTTAATTGTATATCTGTTTTCCGAATAAAGGGCTCTATTATTATTATTATTATTATATAAGTTCAGGTAACCAGGACGTACATAGTACATTTTATTACTACTGCAGTGGTAGTATCTTAACAGATTCAAACGGGTAAGTGTACAAAATCAAAGTCAGGACCTACCAAGGAGAATCAGCAGAATCGTCACCCAGAACCAGTGCATCCACCAGTGTAGCGTCATGATGGCAGCGTGACGGCTTCTGGGTTTACCGCCGGTCTGTAACGAAAATTATAAATTAAAATCTCAAGTTTGCTTGTTGGCTGGTATGATATATTTTATAGACCGAAGAGTGTGATGGTATGGACATGTGATGAGACTAAATGACAATGAGGTTGGTAAGAGAGTGTTATCTATGAATGTGGAAGGCTATACAGAAAGAGGTAGACCTAAGTGGTAAGTGGATGGATTGCGTGAAAGACGATATTTGTAAGAGGGTAGTGAGCGAAGAAATGGTATATGATAGAGGGGTATGGAAGGAGAAAACATGTTGTGCCAACCCCAGATGACTGGGAGAAGGGCAGGAGAATGATTATGAGTGGCAGTGAATTATATTAATAAAAAAACTAGTAGGGCCTCATTTTAAAGTTGCAAAACGTGAGTCAGACATAGGGGTTCCGGATAAAAAATATATGCTCATGTAGATTTGTTAATCGCGGCCGACACAAATATGGTAAAGCCGACAAAAATAGACTGAACTTTAATGATGAAATCATTCTGATCGCTCGCAATCGATCACGGTTTTATAGGATGCTTCATAAGGTCACCGTGGCATATGAAAGGCATCAGAAAGTGCACACACACAAGACCTATGACCGTGTCGTGATTGTGTAAAAACGGGAGAAGAGGCTTTTTTTTTAAATCGTTAACTCTTATTATGCAAGCCAAAACTAGTCCAATCATCTAAGTTTTTATGTTGCAGTTTACATTTGAATGAATATCTATCTCTTCGCCATAGCCTGTGTACTCAGGACTAGAACACGGCGTCCCATATTGCAGATTACGGCGCATGCGTCACTTTACCCGATACAGACAGTGTAGCGGGTAGCCAGCATAGAACATAAGTTATTTGACAGCTGCCTGAATCTCGCCAAAGACATTTTTAGGATAAGCTTGAATGTACGCAAGCACCGAACAATAACATTGGGATCGTCGGTCTACCGAACAAATCCACCCGCTTTATGGAAGATCAGGGCGAATTTACATTACAAAATTAGTGGCATGAAATTAATTTCGTGATATTAGTTTTACCAACAGTTTCACGTGTAATTGGTTAATATATAAATAATGGCAATATTATAAAAATAATGCAAATAAGTTTCGTGGCCTGCGCGATTTTTTGGTGAAATTAGTGTCATGCAACTAATTTCATAGTATAGACACGACGTGAACTATTGTCGCGAAAGCACCTGCGCTTTCATATCAGCGACAAGAGTGTCTCTGGGACCCGAAACACCTATAGTAAAAAATTAAAATTATCTTCACTCATTCGAAAATAGTTTTTATAGCTCTCAGGATCTTCATCTGCTAATTCAGAGACTAACTTCATTGCACCTAAATGCCTTCTTGTTAACCATCCTCGAATCTACCAACGTCTTCTTTTTCTTGATAGTCTTTTTTTAAGTTTATATATAAGCATTTCTTTAGCTACATTGAATATAGCAAAATATAGCTTTGATGCTGACGGCGCCATGGTTACTGTGATGTTGTGGATTTCGCGACACTAATTTTTTTGCGAAATTACTTTCGCATATATCGAAACTATTTTCGTGAAGCTGAGTTCATAATCATCATCATCATCATCATCATCAGCCTTTATCTGCCCACTGCTGGACATAGGCCTTCCCCAATGCCTTCCACTTCCACAATGAGTTCATAATGCATGACACTAATTTCGTAGTGTAAATTCCGCATTAGATTACCGCCAAACAAGGTATCTAAAGGCGCTTTCTGCAACAATTCTAGGAGCGTAGATAAATTAAACAATATTCACTATAGATAGATCATAAACATGACAGAATATGAGCGCGATGACGATTGAACTTCGCACGTTCGTAAGCAGCGAAACGCAGAATATTAAACTCAATGTAGTCGAAATACGTGAGAATAAATTCCACAGCTAACCAAACAGAAGACGCCGATATTAAACAATACCTTAGCGTAATATCTTAAGCCGAACGACACTAGACGAGGGTGATGTAAACGCGGGGCCGTGAAGCCGCTGACAAAAGATATTGGTAATCCTCTCGACACTGTCTCATTAGAACCGACGGGTGCTTTAATTTACGAACTTACGCTTAGTCCTATTCATTTTATTTATCGTTATTAAGATTCATAAATTAATTTAGGCGAACTCGAGTCACCTGGTGTGGTTACCGGAGTTCATAGACAACGATGTGAATACTGCCACCCACTTTGACGTTAGACAGTCAGTTTTCCGGAGCCCATAGACATGAGATAGTGAATACTGCAATCTACCTTGACGCTAGGCAGTCAGTTTTAAAAATAGGATATAATCGTATGGCGCGGGCTTTTTCGCAATGCTTGTTATTAAAGATATCACGGACTAAGGGTGCAAGCTGTTATGCGGTAGGGTATCTTGTGAGCCCTTGCGGGTAGATACCACACGCATGCACACTTGGGACACAAATATCTGCTTCACGATAGAAATACCATAATACCATAATAACCAAATAATATAATAAAACAGAATGCGTTTCGGTTTGAAGAATGGGGCAGTCATTGTATAGTAAAACTGAGACTCTTGTCTCAAGTTGGATGGCTTGTTGATTTCAATAGCCTCTTGTAATCACGCTGTAATCGCATCCAACAATGATCCAATGATAATTTAAACTGATTACTAAAGTTGTGCTTTAAACATCAGTTTTTGGTAGGGGCCGGGGAGGGCACTGTAATTCATTGCCGAAAAAATAATTTCTGAATAGTTTTTATATATGGCGAATAAGAAAATTAATGTTACTCTTCAGTATATTGAGTTCTCTATCTAGTGAATGAATGCATGAATAGCCTTTTATTCAGATCCATATTACAATTATATGATGAAATATCTATATTAATATTATAAAGAGGAAAGATTTGTTTGTTTGTTTGTATTGAATAGGCTCCGAAACTACTGAACCGATTTGAAAAATTCTTCACTGTTTGGAACCTACACTATTACCGAGTGACAGGCTATAAATCTTATTTGAAAAAAATTAAGGATCCTTACTAAAACTACAATAATGTAACCTAAGGTGTAAAAAAAATAGCTAAACTATTCTTTACATCGCGTGCCCTGCGAAAACTATTGATGATATAATAAAATTATGTACTACGACTTGTAGAACACATTATTATTTACAAAAAGTGTCGCGACAGCATATGTCTAACTATTATAGTTATGCCGCAATAAGTGTTTTTTTATTTAAAAAAATAAAACAACTTCATTTATCGTTGAAATTTTTGTTAAAGACCCGAGCGGAGCCGGAGCGGGCCTCTAGTACTATATAAATATATAGAACGCTTAAATTTAATATACATCTTAATCTAGTCTCTTATTTGAATTTTACTTATTTTCTATAGATCTGTTTGTCAATCGACAAAGTACAATCCAACCTGTGAACTGTTGGAAGGTTGTGGCCTTTATCGCCTACGAGGACAAGTCGGCTTGGAGGAAAACTCTCTATCTAATAGGTACTACATTTTAAACCTTTCTTATTTACTAAATTATTGTTATCATCGAGATTTAATAGGACAGTTTTTTTTTTAAGTTAATAAATCGCGTTAAGTTTATGGCTTGTGGCAAGTCGAGGCGACCTGTCACTCTTCACGGGGCGAGTAATTTGAATCGCTCGCCTTTCGACTACTCTTCATTAATATTTATGATGAAATATGCTTTTGTGTTTCGTTTTCATTTAGTCTACGATGTTCATCACGACTATGAAGTCGCCGATTCGATATTACACACTCACACACGTCGCTACATAATATCAAAACAATATTGATGATTTAAATTTTATGTATCGACGATTTGCATGATATCGAGCGCTATCTGTGAACACCATCAACTTAATACCTACTGGTGGTAGGACCTCTTGTGAGTCCGCGCGGGTAGGTACCACCACCCTGCGTATTTCTGCCGTTAAGCAGTAATGCGTTTCGGTTTGAAGGGTGGGGCAGCCGTTGTAACTATACTGAGATCTTAGAACTTATATCTCAAGGTGGGTGGCACATTTACGTTGTAGATGTCCATGGGCTCCAGTAACCACTTAGCATCAGGTGGGCTATGAGCTCGTCCACCCAACTAACCAATAAAAAAATTAAAAAAACCCACCAAATAGTAACTAATGGGGAAATTCCTGACACAATAACACGATTAAAAATCGAATAAAGGCTTTTAATTCACATTCATTTTTAATACTCTTGATGACCCGCTGATCGAAATTAGACCATAATCACATGGGCCTCAAGATTTAGATTTATTTTCTTTATTTATTTATTTATTTAAGGATTACCAACAGGGTTTACAGTAAGACATAAAATAACATTGACATATATAGAGCAATTGATAACTGCAACTCTAATTAGAGGCAATCACAGCATGCATTACATTAATATATCAACAGAAATGTAACAATACTAATAATAATAATAAAAAAATAAAAAAAACAAAAGAAAGACAATATGCTTATGCTTTCCAGTTCGAGTATTTGGATCAACGTTGAGCAGAATCCGATTTTACGTACAAATGTGCATTCAAATGTCTATGGGCAACCACTCAGCGTTAAAATGGGTGTTCACATGTTGTGACATGACATTATTTGTAAGAGACGATATTGCGCCTGTCTAAATGTCACTGCTCAACTGTTACATTGAAATCCAAAGCTTCCAGCTTTGTTGTCGAAACGGAGTTTCCGATGCGGAAAGCTCATTAAGCGCTCGTTTAGCGCCAACTACTCGTGAAAGTCTCGACGGTAATTTGATGAGATACGTACGGAACATTACTTAAATGTTCTTGAGCATAATTTGTTCCCTGTTTAAGATGACACCGTGTCATTGACTTATACCCATCGAGAATTCACGAAACATAAAAACTAAGCTACAATAATTATTTTAATAATATCATCATTTTAGCATTGTTTTTCGGGGTTAAGAAGACGATGTCCATGTCAGACAGTAACTTTTTATTTATTTATTGCTTAGATGAATGGACGAGCTCACAGCTCACCTGGTGTTAAGTGGTTACTGGAGCCCATAGACATCTACAACGTAAATGCGCCACCCACCTTGAGATATAAGTTCTAAAGTCTCAGTATAGTTACAACCGAACGCATTATTGCTTCACGGCAGAAATAGGCGGGGCGGTAGTACCTACCCATACGGACTCAAAGGAGGACTCCTACCACCATTAATTACGCAAATTATAATTTTGCGGGTTTGATTTTTATTACACGATGTTATTCCTTCACCGTGGAAGTCAACCGTGAACATTTGTTGAGTACGTATTTCATTACAAAAATTGGTACCCGCCTGCGGGATTCGAACACCGTTGCATCGCTAGATACGAATGCACCGAACGTCTTAGGCCACGACGACTTCAATTACTTATTTACATGTGTATTATTCTCATTAGTTACGAAAATATTTCAAGGTATGGGATATTCACGATGCGTAGAACCGATCATTGTAAAGTACCACCTTGGGGGAGGTCTACGTCTAGTCCAGTGGACGTCTGTGGGCTGATGATGGTGATGATTACGACGATCTGTTTTGATAGATCTATCTGAATATAGTTAGTCATTTATAAGTATGTAAGTACCTGCTATGAGTTTTACTTAATGTTCCTGTGTGAAAACGGTTGCCTGGAAGAAGCCGCTTTTAGCGATAAGACCGTCCATTGTACAAATCAATCCACCCATTGACCGATTTTCAGTGCAAATTGTGTTTTGGTGTGCAATAAAGTATACTAGAGGTCCCGCAGTAGTCGAAATTCGACTATAATTAATTGGAATTGTAAGTTTGTACACTATTATGATTGTATTTTATATTTCTATAATCACAAATTGTGCCAAGACTATACTATAAAAATATTAACAAAGACAAACAATATTTAATCTATTCTCAATTTGACAACAGACGTCAAGAACAAAAGTTTGACAATAAATAGTATGCATGCGTGTGTGCGTCAAATACATGGTATGTAGTGTGTGTAATTTTTTCTTTATTGATTTAATGTATCTTTTGTGCATTATTTAAAAAAATTTTGGCATTGTGCACTTCTTCTCTATATTCTCTATAAGTGTGGAAAATTTCATACTCCTCCGTCCGCGCAATTTTCGTAAAAAGGGATACAAAGTTCTTGCTTCACGTATTAATATATAGATTCCTTCTCTCGCGACTAATGAGACCAACAGGAAATATTTTGATTTAATTGAAAATAGCAATAAAACGTAAATTACCTTCTATTAGTTAATATTTCTCTGAATAACTAACCAACGTGTTAACAAAAACAATGTATTAATTAGTCACATTTGAATAAATAACATAACAATTACATTATTAAGTACTTTGTTTTGTGTAGTTTTCACGCGTGATGTACTTTTTGAATTATTTGATACCTTACTTACTAGAATAGAAAAAACACAGCAATCATAGCAATTCTCAACAACAATACTTTGGCAAATCGAATTAAATTGCACAGATAATTAAACTGGCTAAGAACTTTGGTAGGACGTCTTGTGAGTCCGCACGGGTAGTTACCAGCATCCTGGCTTGTGATTGAGGGATCACTAGTAGTCCAAAGGCCTTTCCAGTTTCACCAGGATACGTGGGCGAGCACTGGCACGGCCAGGAGGGGTGGAATTTGCTGACAGCTATCCGAGCGCCTCTAAAGGAAACCTAACAAGAGCAGCTGCTTCGCGAATGAATCTACTACCGGATCGGAATCACGACCCGCTAAGAAGATCCGGCGACAAACTCAGCGGGCTGATGTTTAGGTTAGGTTGCACGTCGAACTCTTTGCCGAGTTCGACGAGTATGGTTACCGGAATCCCTAAAGCTGCTCCTAGTGTTAGAGCTGAAGGTGTCTAATGCAACGGTTATTGGATCTGACGGATCCGTAAGGACGTGTCTAGGGCGACAACGGTGACAAGGTTCCTACGTTTGCCGCTAGGGGCGCAGTTCCAATTTCATTTTTTTTCTTACCTAAGCTGACAGCCTTGAGAGACCATATCAGCGTAACCTTAACTAGTAGGTGAGCTCACGGGGCTCAAACCTGAAGACATTGCTAACACGAACCCTAGCAAGAGCCGTGCTTCGCAGAATCTACCATCGGATCGGAAACGCGACCCACTGAGAAGATCCGGCGAGAAACTCAGTGGGCTGTGTCTGTGGGTTGTTAATTTTACGTCGAGCCCTTCGACAAGTAACGATGAGCATACAAATTTGAGTTAACTTTTACGCGATCGAGAAGTTAAAAACTCGCACTCAGCATAGGTACTGAAGTGAAAACAAAAACAAACATGTGTGTTCGAAACCGTGAATAATTGTACCTTCTTACATATCTGTTTCGGTACGATTCACACGACATCTTCAAGAAAGCGACCCCGAGAGAATTGAATTATTTAATTCTCGTGTTTTTACGTTTTGTTTTTTATTTTTATTTTCTTCGCTTCTTTCTTTTTTAGGGCGGATTTGGTTCAGTGCGGATGGAAAGTGAACGCTAATGGAATAATAAGGGCGCATATTGAATCTATCGATGGGTCGTAGAATCTGAGAACGGGGAGATTTTCTGTCTAACATGAAGGACGAACGTAATTGAGGGAACATTAAGAATTTCCAATTCTTTGTAAGCTATTGATATGAGCAAAACGCGTGATCATTTTCGAGTGGAAGGGTGAGGTGTGGTACATTACAAATTCAACTCGTATTTACACAGTAAAATTTATGAGTAATTATGACCATGGACAGTAAAAGTTGAATCATTAGCTTATCTGGTTGGCCACAAAAATATTTGCATTGGAGCTGCTTCACTAACCAATTGCCAAGCGTGAGTATTCGTGAACATTCGCGTTACAAAATAATGACGTATGAAATTCTGTCATAACGCTGGAACTCGATAAATGTACTTAGGTAATTAAATTTTTAAGAAAATGTTTTTTTTTAATTACTTTTAAAGATGTATTCTATCAGTTTATACAATTAAACTTTTAAAATTGAAAATTTAATTTCAATTTTAGTCTAGAAAAGGATAAAGTACAGTTTTCGTTTTTTT
Source organism: Bombyx mori (assembly GCF_030269925.1). Classification (NCBI taxonomy): domain Eukaryota; kingdom Metazoa; phylum Arthropoda; class Insecta; order Lepidoptera; family Bombycidae; genus Bombyx; species Bombyx mori. The sequence continues at coordinate 17,873,367 of NC_085111.1, forward strand.
AAAATCAAATGCTTAATTTAAATCGGAATTTTCAATTACATGTTGGCGTTGGCCAAAAAAAACCAAATTTTTGGATTAAACTCAATTCTAACGGTGCGATATTATAGACCCTAACCTCAGATATATTTAACGGAGGGAAGGCGGTATATCGCCGAACTATGAACAAGTAAAATTGTATCTATATATTAATACGTGAAGCAAAAACTTTGTATCCCTTTTTACGAAAATTGCGCGGACGGAGGAGTATGAAATTTTCCACACTTATAGAGAATATAGAGAAGAAGTGCATAATGCTAGTCTTTTTTTTAAATAATGCGTAATGCCATGTATTTGACGCACACACGCATGCATACTATTTATTTATTGTCAAACTTTTGTTCTTGACGTCTGTGGTCAAATTGAGAACAGATTGAATACTGTTTGTCTTTATTTTTATTTTTCGTCTTGGCGAAATTTGTGATTATAGAAGTATAATAGTAGAAGTATAAAAGTAAGTCTTTGAAAATAGAATCTTATTAGTGTACAAACTTATAATTTCAACTAATTATAGTCGAATTTCGACTACCGGGCGACCACTAGTAATATACAAATATACAACATGGCGTCGTTCACAGCTCCTGTTCCGAGGTCGTTGACATTTTGATGTTTCCTCTATTTATCTCAAAACGGTATTGTATGTTGCATGCGAAATGTTCAAGTCTTTCTTTCTTTGTCGTTTGCATATAATTACGAAACACAAAACGTGTTTCGGTGCGTCCGAACTAGTTTTGTCTCGATTTAGCGTTTTATAACTGGAATACCTGGCTCATATTGATATTGTTTATGAAATAGCTCTCGTCTGTTACGATTTCACACTCAAACGACTAAATTGGCAATTTCGGAATAATTCAGTATGGAAATAGTGTTCAGTTTTTTTTCTAATGAAATACGTATTCTACAAATGTTTACGATTGACTTCCACGGTGAAGGAATAACATCGTGTAATAAAAATCAAACCCGCAAAATTATAATTTGCGTAATTACTGGTGGTAGTACCTCTTTTGAGTCCGCACGGGTAGGTACCACCGCCCTGCCTATTTCTGCCGTGAAGCAGTAATGCGTTTCGGTTTGAAGGATGAGGCAGCCGTTGTAACTATACTTGAGACATAGATCTCAAGGTGAGTGGCGCATTTACGCCGTAGATGTCTATGGGCTTCAGTACCCACTTAACACCAGGTGGACTGTGAACTCGTCCACCCATCTAAGCAATAAAAAATAAAAAAAGTACAAAAAAACACTAGCTACCATTCATCCTACTACCTTAAGAAGAAAGCCCAGAATTAGTGTAAAAATATGTCATGTATTTACTGTTGGTAAGGCATTTTTTGAATCTGCACGGATAGATATCACTATGCTGCCTATTTCAGCAGGATACAGAGGATTTTCACTCATACTGTGTTAGGTGTAGCTGCTCATCTCATGGACTGTCTGTGATCGGTAACCGTACTCGTCGAACTTGGCAAATATCTCGACGTGCAACCTAACCCATCTGAAAAGGCCTCCGGGCCACCAGTAATCCTTCAATGATTAAAAAAAAACATCAGTCCGCTGAGTTTCTCGCCGGGTCTTCTCAACGGGTCGCGATTCCGATCCGGTAGTAGATTCAATCGCGAAACAGCTGCTCTTGAGTAGTAAGGTCTCCTTTGGATGCGCTCGGGTAGCTGTTAGCAAATCGCACACTCCTGGCTGAGTCTTTGCTTTCCCACCTGTCCTGGTGACCATTAATCCCTCATTCATATAAAAGGACAATCTATACCATCATCGGCATTAAAAAAATAAATACAATCATAATTTTACTATCCGTATCCAAAACTATCTTCTCTCGCATCATCCAGTAGCGACGTCCAGCATAAATTCGTATAGCATTTAATAAAAGAGCGATTCTGCACACTTTAGCTTTCTATGAGATTGATTTTAATCGTTTAGAAACCGTAAAACGTTATCCATCGGAGTAGATGTGGCTTTTTGATTCATTCCAGTAATAAATTAATTATATCGCGAAACGATAAGGAGTTGTATAGTTCGCATCAGACTTCTTGATTTAGATGTAGGAACAAAAAGGTAATCATTTCTTTCTTTCTTTTTTTCCTACCTAAGCTGGTAGTCTGGAGCGGCTATTCCAGCGTAACCGTGGCTAGTAGGTGAGCTCACGGGGCTCAAACCTGACGACGTTGCTAACACGAACCCTAGCAAGAGCCGTGCTTCGCAGAATCTACCACCGGATCGGAAACGCGACCCACTGAGAAGATCCGGCGAGAAACTCAGTGGGCTGTGTCTGAGAGTTAGTTTACTCGTCGAACCCGTCGCAAGCGGTGACCGGTGCTTGAGGTACCTAAAAGCACCGTTAGTGGATCGGGAGGATCCGAGATGACGTGTTTTGGGCGACGTCGACTGCTTTCCATTCTGTCCGCAGGATCGGGAATGAAGGTAATCAAATTTATTATTATTGCACTTGATCGATCGACGAGTTAACGGCTCGCCAGGTGTTAAGTGGTTACATCGACATCTAAACATGAATGCGACCTGGGGCTTCACGAAAACCGATAAGTAAAATTTTCTTGTTGCAGAGTAATTGAATTAAATAGGCTGACGTTCCAACTCTAATAAGGTTGTGACGGCCGCCCCCGGTCATTGACAATGTCAAGTGCAACTTACCGTAATCCTTTTGAACACGTTATTATTAGTTTAACCTCATGTATCGTAATTGTTGATAACTTAAAAACGACCGATTAACTTAAAAAATTGCATAGATATAAAGGACCGATGATGACAATCCTAATGTAGTAGGTACATATTCTAACTCATCCTAACTTATTGACAAATATCACTCAAAAAATAAGAAGTTAATTTTTTTTTGTAGGTAGCGGCTTGGCTTTGCCCCTGGCATTGCTGACGTCCATGAGCGACGGTGATCACTTACCATCAGGTGGGCCGTATGCTCGTATGCCTACAATGGCAATAAAAAAAATATCTTCAAACTCTTTTTTTTTTTTAGAACCACCATAAACCCCTTGTCAAGTTCTCGCTGAAAGCTTTATGTACGAGTTATTTCTCGATTTAATCTTAGGCAACCTGAGTTCTATGTTTAGCGGAACTTGTGACTCAGTATTGACTGAATATAAAGCAAGTATAGACAGCGCTGAGTAAGCATCGCGGGTATGTAACTGCTTCTATTAATAATAAATATAGTAACTGGCACGTCATTATGGATCTGCCCGGACTATTAATGGTGCTTTTAGGTACCACAAGCACCGGTCATGACCTGGGCCAAGGGGGCCAAGCCAAAATTAGGGAATCAGTAATATTTATCAACTTGGGATTTTCATAATAAAATTTATAAAATGTGATAATTTGAATGGAAAATAAAAATTAGCGACTTTTACCGTCTAGTTTTTAACATACTAGATGATGACCGAGCATTGCTCGGTTTTTTTTTTGATAACGCCATCTTGTTGTGTCTTTAAAAGGCTGTAGCTATTGCAAGGGCCAAGGCACAGGATGCATTGTATGAGTCACTAGAAAGACCTGAAGGACAAAAACACATTTATAGGATAGCCAAAGCAAGAGAGAAGGATGGAAGAGATTTTAACCACATTAAGTGCGTGAAAGATAGTGCTGGAAGAGTGTTAACAAATGATGAGGAAATAAGAGATAGATGGAAGAGGTATTTTGAAAGGTTGATGAATGAAGAGAATGACTGGAGTGGTGAACTGCAAAATGTTCCGATAAATACTGGTGTAGTAAGGGAAATAAGTATGCAAGAAGTACGAAAGGCTGTACAAGATATGAAGAATGGAAAATCTACTGGACCAGATGGTATTCCAATAGAAGTGTGGAAGTTTCTGAAAGCGGATGGATGCACGTGGCTGACTTTATTCTTCAATAAATTGTTTCAAGAAGAGGCCATGCCTGACGAGTGGTGCAAAAGTTCACTCGTGCCTGTATTTAAGAGCAAAGGTGACATACAGGTATGCGACAATTATAGAGGAATAAAGCTCATGTCACATAGTATGAAAGCTTGGGAGAAAGTGATAGCGAGAAGAATGAGAGATGAGAGTGAGGTATCACAGAACCAATTCGGGTTCATGCCGGGACGCAGTACAACGGACGCCATTTTTTCCCTGCGCCAATTGTGCGAAAAATATCGCCGTGCAAGTAAAAATGTGCACATGGTGTTTGTTGATTTAGAAAAAGCGTATGATAGGGTTCCCCGTGAGGTTTTGTGGTGGAGCATGAAAGTGAAAGGAGTGCCAGGGAAATACCAACGGCTTGTTCGAGCTATGTACGGTAGAGCTAGTACGTACGTACGCTCCGCAGCTGGCGATAGCGACGAGTTCAGTGTGGCGGTAGGCTTACACCAGGGATCAGCTTTAAGCCCTACCTGTTCATCCTAATAATGGATGCCCTAACATCGGACATACAGGAAGAGGCGCCTTGGTGTATGCTGTTCGCCGACGACATTGTTCTCGTTGGAGAGGAAGGGCCTGAGATACAGAGGAGATTGGCAAAATGGAAAGAAAGGTTGGAAAACGTGGGTTTGAAGATCTGTCGAACAAAAACCAAGCACATGTTTTGTGATTTTGGTGGTTCTTCAGACTTCACGCAAATCGCCTTAGATGGTGTATCCCTGCCAGTCTGCTCCGACTTCAAGTACCTCGGCTCTATACTCCAGAACGACGGCAACATAGACCGGGACGTCGCAAATCGAATAAACGCTGGTTGGATGAAATGGCGACAGGTCTCTGCAACAGCATGCGATCGGAGAATGCCCCTTCAGCTCAAGGGCAAAATTTACAAAACGATCATTAGACCTGTCGTGCTGTATGGATCTGAGTGTTGGGCGACGAAAGTTAAGCATGAAAGAGGAGTGCATGCGGCAGAGATGCGAATGTTGAGATGGATGTGTGGAGTGACAAGAATGGATAAGATAAAGAATGAGTATATCAGAGGAAGTGTGAAAGTGGCCCCGGTAAATAACAAATTAAGGAGCGGACGGTTAGCGTGGTATGGACATGTGATGCGTAGAGAGAAGATGCATGTGACTAGGAGATGTATGGAAATGGTAGTGCAAGGTAGAGGGGGAAGAGGTCGACCGAAGAAGACATGGATGGAGTGTGTGAATGACGATATGAGAGAGAGAGGAGTGAGTGTTGAGATGACGGCTGATAGAAGAGAATGGAAGAGAAAAATTAGCTGTGCCGACCCCACATAGTGGGATAAGGTGGAGAAAAAGAAGAAGATCTTGTTGTGTCTTTAAAGCGGTTAGTTGCCCTCAATTAAGAAAAATAGTATTATTATTCGCCAATAGATGTCGGGAAGAGTTGATTATTGAAAACACGAATAAAACAACATTTTCTGAAAATAAATCGTAGCTAGATCGATTTATCGCCCGAAATCCCCTGTATACCAAATTTTATGAAAATCGTTGGAGCCGTTTTCGAGATTCAGATGATATACATATATATTTATATACAAGAATTGCTCGTTTAAAGGTATAAGATTTTAAAAGGATTTGATTAAAAACTACAACTTTGTATAGGATTGGAAAATCGAGGCGTTCGGTTCGACTAAAGGGCCACGCGGCTCAGTTCCAAACGTGTTTTGTTTGACAGCTGCGATCTGTGACTTGTAGGAAGCGTTTACGTTGGAGCCCTCACGCGGCTCACGGGTCACCCTCAAGGCCCGAATGGTTCAGTAAGATAAGGCTCACCGGTGACCACCGTGGCCTGAATGAAAATACTCGTCTTGAGACTTCAGTTCTAAGGTCTCACTTTTAACAGTACAACGGTTGCCCAGCCCTTAAATTTTATCAATTTGCGGTTTCTGAAAATTTGCAAAATCCTTCAGTATAAATAAAATATAGGGTATTTAATATGTTACTGGAGCAATGTGAAACTAAGCGAAGCGAAACCATCTAGTGGCCGACGCCCGTAAAAACATTTTTGTTGAGTGCTTGAGTTGCTTATCTATAACTAATTTATGTGTATTATCTATGGCCGGGCGCCTGTCTACATATAAACACATGTACCATATTAGAGAATAAACGATGTCTTTCATTATGTATCTTAGTTCTTTATTATCGACGTCACAATCGGTAACAACCTCTACAGAAGTGACCCAAAACCCACTAACAGATCTTGTGAAGGTTTTTCAACTCACCTATTTCAGTCGGTTCAGGTGTTCACGGGGCTATCATCTGTGTCCCTGATATTTATCTGTAAATAATAAAATTAACAATTAAAACTGTCACGTTTGATATAAAATAGATTTGTTTATAATAAAACAATGACACGCGAACGCGGCTTTAAAAATTATCAGAAATAAATCACAATTAAAATTTTATTTGTGTGATAAAATTTATTCTTATTTATTTATTTTTTTCTAAATCGGAATACATAAAAACGATTTATTTGTGAATCGTTCGAAGTCGCATAATACGAATTCATAATAAGTTTAATGTTATTGGTTAAAAAACAATCAATAGAAAACCCGAATGTAGTAAATTGTTAAAGTAATATTTCACATTTGTGAAATATTATTGATTTGATATTTTAACATCACGAGATTAATCTATATATTAATACGTGAAGCAAAAACTTTGTATCCCTTTTTACGTAAATTGCGCAGACGGAGGAGTATGAAATTTTCCACACTTATAGAGAATATAGAGAAGAAGTGCACAAGGCTAATATTTTTTTTAAATAATGCATAAAAGATACATTAAATCAATAAAGAAAACATTACACATACTACATACCATGTATTTGACGCACACACGCATGCATACTATTTATTGTCAAACTTTTGTTCTTGACGTCTGTTGTCAATATTGTTTGTCTTTACTAATATTTTTTTATAGTGTAGCCTTGTCGAAATTTGTGATTATAGAAGTATAAAATACAATCATAATAGTGTACAAACTTACAACTCCAATTAATTATAGTCGAATTTCGACTAATGCGGGACCTCTAGTAATTTTAATTATATTTATCACATAGCATGCATATTTCGTCATATTATGTATATAGTTAAAATGACGTCATATGTATATAGTTAGTTGTGTTCCGCTGAGTTTTATAAGTTGCGCGGCGAAGCTTGGTTTAATACTGGTATTAAAATTTAGTTCGTATTGGCCAATAATTGGTAACGCTTCACCCTTGATTAGATATCAGAAATCTGTCCTTGATGTGTGTTTAATATCAGTGTCTACAATTATATTTTCTTGTCTTTTATTGTGAAATATCTTGAGAAACTCGGTTAATGAATGCTTTTTGTATTATTTGTCGTTTTGTTGGCCAGATTTACGCTAAGAATGACGTTTTTCAATTGATCGGCTTACAAGTTCACGACCCACCTGATATTAAATGGCTGCGGGAGCCTGATATAACTCGATTTTTCTATCTTAATATAATTTTCAAATATTTTTACTACATATCTATTTTTTTACAGCATTTACAGGAAAACGACTATACTCATTTTAAGAAAGACATGCCATAGCACTCGGGAAAAACCGTGGGGTTGAGTTTCCAGACCCAGATGGAACCTGGCAAAAAAGATTTCTGTAAATGCACTGTGGACGATCGCAGCAATATCAGTTAGTATGAACAAGCTTTGCTCCGGTGGCGATAGGTGTGAAGGTAAAAAGGAGATGATCACCGATCACCTCGAAATCCACATATGACTGGTGGTAGGACCTCTTGTGAGTCCGCGCGGGTGGGTACCACCGCCCTGCCTATTTCTGCCGTGAAGCAGTAATGCGTTTCGGTTTGAAGGGTGGGGCCGCCGTTGAAACTACACTGAGACCTTAGAACTTATATCTCAAGGTGGGTGACGCATTTACGTTGTGGATGTCTATGGGCTCTAGTAACCACTTAACACCAGGTGGGCTGTGAGCTCGTCCAACCATCTCAGCAATAAAAATAAAATAAAACATAGCATATTTTATAATAAAAGGTCCATGTGCGACAGATGACAATGTCGGATTTCAGACAAAACAAGGTCAAATTTTATTAAAATCATGCGATTCTGTTTCAAAATTAGATTATTTTTATAAAGGAGCTTCGCAGCTCTATGTTTGAAAAGTCTTCTAATGAAGAATGAACCTGACCACGTTAGTATATTCATGGATGACTTCCACTGAGTAGATAACGAGAAACGAAGGAATAACAAGTCAAGAAGACTTACGACCACCGTCTGATTTATTAACCACTAATCCGTGCCAACATCGAATGCGTAGTTCAATAACCGTTCAATAATGTGATGACGTACCGACACGCAACTAATATCTCTTTCAAGATTAATATTTCATTAGCAACTGCAATTGAACATAGGTGGACGATTTGTTATAATTTTTTTTGTTCCCTAACTAATCGTTGGTGGCTTAAGGTGCTATTCTAACTACGCTCGGTTTGGTAGGTGATTGTAATATTGTCAATATTTCTGTGATCTACTAAATTTTGATAATACTGAAATTAGTTTGTGGAAGTCTGCTCAGGTTGAAACCTTCGCGCTGCCTTTTTCTGCAGAAAGTTATCTTCGATGACCCAATACAACTGCCTTTTTCAGCAGAAAATCAATCATGGTAGTCTTCGAGGACCCAATAAAACAACATAGAAACTCATCAGCACGTCTCATAACGTGTTCAATCGAGAGGCGTATTTTGGGTAATACGATTGAGATTTCGCTGCCAACTGTCAAGTGATATGACAACAGTAGCTGCACAGAGCTCGGTTGTCAGTGAGTTGGTCGGTATTCAAGTTAAATTAAACAAAAACAACTCAGTAAACACGTGTAAACGATTGACTCACTCACTTGTACCTATCTAATACAAAATAATAATATACACGTTGCATTTTAATTATCTACGGTGTAATAATGTCCCTTTGTTTCAATTGTCACAATCGTGGTTGGTTTTTTTTGTTGTTTTTATAACTATGAAGGACTTGTTATTGAAATTTTTGAAAATTAAAATTGATATTTGATTTTGTAATTGTGACAACCGAGGTTAAGCACCTTCCTCCACCCAAGATGTTCATTCTCCAACAGCTATTATTACTACCCCATTATCCACGTTGATGTCACGACATAAATACTGCAGTCTACTTTGAAGCATAAGGCTCAAATTCCAATAGTATTGATACGATCAAACTCAAATGCATTGTGGCAAAAATACACAAGAGGTTGGTACCCGCACATGACGACTTTGAATATGACCTGCCATTACTTAGGTATTCAAGTCTGGAGAGGGAAATACAGTAAGCCAGATGAAATCACATTACACCATCACCAATTACACGCCATACTAAGCCCTCTAGTGGAATTGTTGCTAATTTAGGAACAAAACGTAACAAACAATATCTCAATAATAATATAACTGGTACTAATATAGAAAGTACGAAAACGACCTTGCCGAGTTTGTCACAGATAGTTTTGTAACATAATGCCGCGTAATAACAATAGGTACCTGTTGCATGTCGGCAAGTGGCTCGGCAAGATAAAGGCCACGTAGTTAACGAGATATCTGAGATCCAGTTACACTGTGACGCCGAGGAATGGTCTTAAAGACGTGTGAGAGCTATGCACCCTTGTTTAACGTAACAGTAGCCGGGGTCACGGAAGAACGCACTCCGATTCTCCTCAAGCTGGAACTGCGAGGACAAATGGTCATGCTTAGACGATACCGCGACAATACGCTTCCCTTGCACTTTTAAAGTTCCATTGGACCTCAAAGGGAGTTGTGACGCGACTTTTGGTGATTTTTTGTTGTAAAAAATGTTGCTCCGTCTTGAACAAGGGATATCAGTTTTAAAAGCTTTGCAATAACATCTGACTACCTTTTTAAATAATAACGCGTGACTGCTAGTAGCTTTCGTTCCCTAATATATTTAGTAGCTTGTAAGTACTTTTTATTATCAGGAACTTCTGGCCGAATACAAGAATGCTGAAAGCTATCTTTAACTTTTCGAACACAAAAGGAGTTCTGCGAAAGTTTCAGAAGTGCCTCACGAAAGATTGGACGAGGGGAGGGCGAAATTAAATTATGTTTCGTGAAAAATTCATTCTCAGTTCTGATTCTTGGAAACGGTGTTTTGTATATGAAAGTTATTCTTGTGATCATTTTGAAAAGGTTCGAATTAAATTTTTCTTTTCGATTCCTTTAGTGAAATATTGAAATGTATATAAGTAGATATCACGTTATGAGTATCTTCTTTGAGTCTCGAGGTATTCACGCTACGTCTAAAGGAGAAATTGGCCCATTTATGTGTATCGAGAAATGCGACTTCATTGGGATTATTTTATTTTTTGGAGTTTACTCCTTAAGAATCGATTTACATATATAGGCCCGGGGTATGAAAATTATGGGGACCAAAATCGTACTAGAGAGTATAGCATGTCACACGAAATGCGGTATGCGCCTGATTGGCTCCTGATTGGCGCGCGCACGCATCACCTGATTCTTGCGCGCAGGTCCGCACTCAGGTAGCCGTGGCAGGATGATGCCACAGATTTTTTAACGTCAAAGAATTTAATAAGTATTTATTAACAGTTAATAAATTATTTATGAAATGCAATTTATCAAATGTATAATTAATAGAATAAAAATTTACCGTGCATAATCTAAGTATCATCAAAAATGCATTCATTTATACCCGTATTCCCTTATCTATTTATTTATTTTATAATCGTTCTTGAGGAGTAAACTCCAGTCGTGCGTCGGAGCGGACACACACACTTTTTTTTTTCACTGCGTTAGAAGGCGGACGACATGTTACGGCTGAGCTGCCATTGCTTACTAAATTACGTATTTACGCATAACTACTATGATGACGGAAGAAAATAAAATCCACAGAATGTAGGGAGTTTGAGGGCACAATTCACAAGCCTGTAAGTTGAATAGCGACTTTGTATGAATACGCCATTCTTCCTGTTTTCAAATCGCCTTTTTTAAGGAGCATGACAATTTTTATTTTATATTCAGAATAACATGTCTAAGAGTTCCGATAGCATTATAAGAAGCCTTAATAAAAAAAAACAAACGCCTCTCGATCAATCTTAGTACTTAACAGCATCATCCTATTACCCAAAACAATTCTATAGACAAACAAAACTTCTAATTGTCTGTTTGTGTTCGAGCTCCAGAGTGTGGTAAGTCCTTAATTCTATTGCGCAAAGTAAACTAAAGTACGCGAGTAGGTGTTCACAAAACTTTGTACGGTGACTGTCGGTGACCCACATGTGTGAATATCTCTCGCGTGTCTCATTTATGTGAACGAGGAGTTGAAGTTTGCATAATTGTTAAGGCGGTGCTTTGTGAGCCATGTGATATAAATATTAATTCCAATAATATCTTTATATTTAACCAACCTTTTTTTTTGGAGTTTACTCCTTTAGAATCGATTTACATATATAGGCCCGGGGTATGAAAATTATGGGGACCAAAATCGTACTAGCATGTCACACGAAATGCGTTATGCGCCTGATTGGCTCCTGATTGCGTGATGCGTGCGCGCGCCAATCAAAATCGTACTAGCATGTCACACGAAATGCGTTATGCGCCTGATTGGCTCCTGATTGCGTGATGCGTGCGCGCGCCAATCAAAATCGTACTAGCATGTCACACGAAATGCGTTATGCGCCTGATTGGCTCCTGATTGCGTGATGCGTGCGCGCGCCAATCAGGAGCCAACGCGCGGCCGCGTTTTGCAGGTGACGCCGGGCTGCTGCGCCGGCAGTCCGCCACAAAGCCTCGTACTGATCGCGCGTTTCTCTCATTATTGTATTTTCATATATTTGTTAGTCGTTTGTTTTGTGTCTCGTTAATTTGTTAATAATCTGTAGTGTATCGTGTTGTCGTAATATAGAACTATTTCTCGTATTGTTTCGTTTAATTTACCGACATCGTTTTGCTTGTGGCCGGACGCCGTTCGGGTTCGATTCCTGAACGTATCAACTGTTAGTGGGTTGATACCCGAATATAACCCGCTACAAATCATTTATTAATAAAGCTTATTAAATATAAACAATTCCTTCTATCAGTGAATGGACAACTTATATATTAATTGTAAAAGTGAATTATATAGACTTACTTAATTACCGCATCCACGTGTTCCGCAACTCCCGGATCATTCTCACTAGAATACGTAACTTCCATATTTTACTGTATTCAACTGACACAAATTTATATTTATATCCAGTAAACTCCAGTCGTGCGTCGGAGCGGACACACACACTTTTTTTTTTTTTTTCGGGCCGGGGGCCGATCCTCCTACGAGGTCCCCGCGCCTAGGGGGCGCGCGGGGTATGTGAGACTCAACGATCTGCAGGTGTTGAGAGCAGATCGCGGGCATATTTAACCAACCTACGCCAACTGACCTTCACTATTCATTATTTGAAGTCAGTTAACTTCTTCTTTGTCTCCACCTTATCTCACTAGGTGGGGTCGGCATAGCGAATTTTTCTATTCCATTATCTTCTATCAGCCGTCATCTCAACACTCACTTCTCTCATATCGTTATTCACACACTCCATCCATATCTTCTTCGGTCAACCTCTTCCCCCTCTACCTTGCACTACCATTTCCATACATCTTCTAGTCACATGCATTTCCTCTGTACGCATCACATGTCCATACCAGGCTAACCGTCCACTCTTTAATTTATCAATCAACGGGGCTACTTATACACTTTCTCCGATATACTTAATATATTTGAAGTCAGTTAACATACACTTAAATTACATAGCCACTATGTATGTACAGAGCGAGTAATTTTAACAACAGTCACACTAGCCCGAGTTTCAACAATGAGACATTTAAGATGACTAAGTACAAACTTGTATTTGCCGTCGGGAAACTTCGATTTCAGTACGACATCAAGACGGAATTATAAACGTAACAACAAATATATATTGGTAAATGAAACCGACCGTGATTCCTAGGAGCGCCTTCTGTTTGTTTAGGATTATAGTAAAACAGCTTACGTCCATATGTTAAATTTTTCTGGCATACGAAGAAGGGGTCTGAAAATTAATGGTCACCAATTTTATTAATAATGTCCATAAAATATATATTGTCAAGTGTCAAAATTATCGGCATGTTTAAGTTTGTGTCCTTACCACGATCCCTCCTAACTGACCCCTTGCTCGCCCACCTGTCCTGGTAAATCAGGAAAAGCCCCCGCGCCACCAGTAATCCCTCAAGACTAATGAAGACCAACATAGAATTGAGATTCAACACAGCATCGAATAGTTTACTTTTTTTAAAAAGCCCGGGTTAATTCATTGGCTATTTCATCCGATTAAATACCACATATAATCACGGAAGCGTTGAACAATGCACAATGCTTTTATGTTGTGAATAATTATCATATCTCATATTTTATAGTCGGACTGTTTGAAGTAACGATAGCTTGAACCATTAGCGCGTTGAAAACGACATTCTTATTAAAATATCTAGCAAATTCTATGCCCGGGACAGGATAGGTAATTTTGTAAAGCTAATACAAAATATTGCGCGTTCATATGCTAATATTGTTATGTACGTGGGAGCGTTGTCCATCAATCACACGCAAGTGATGTAAGATACTCGATAAGCGATATACTAGTATCAATTATACATAATCGATTTAGTGGCCGATTAGATCACACCGATCTAACTACTTTTCATACAATTAATAGTACCTTTTTACAGTTTAATCTCATGTTTATATTACGATCGATTTATTGCGTTTCGTTCAGTCCGAAACATTTGGGAATAAATAAACTGAAAATAATAAATGCGAGTCTAAACCATAATAATGATTTTAATAATAACAAAAGTATCACAAAAGATCCGTAACTAAAACTTTTAGGTCTGTTTGGGTTATCATTAACATAACATCATGACATTGACATTAAAAATGAGGATCGAAAGATCAAGCAAGATGTGCATGATTCGCATATACTTCTCCCTGTACCAATCTTTGTGAGCAATAGTTGCTATGTCATTTTCATAACTGGATCCTACCAAAAACTAGAAAAATAAAATATTTCATTTTATTCGTATTTACTAATGCGTGTGAAATATTGTACAAGATAAAGTAGTAACCTTCCAAAACACAAAAAATCCCTATTTATCATTTAAACATGCGAAATTCATTTAATTGGCAACGCAATCCACTAACGCTTGGCACCATCAATTAAAGTAAAATTATTTTTTGTTGCCTGCGAATGTCGAGCGGCATACGCGTGGCATTGGCTGGCGTCCAAAGATATAGCCAAGTCGCGGTCTACCCGAGGACTCTTTTCAAACCTTGTTCAAAGAAGGACATGTCATAAGGGTTCCAATGCCGTTAAATACGTTCGGTCTCGTGAGGTAAAAAAAAAAACAAATACCGCTAAGCAACTATCTGATAAACTGTTTTAGAGAGATTGAAATCTTAAACTAGATCTAAACAGATAATAGCAGGGCGCTCACGAAGCGTTTAGGTGTTTTCTCTTGTCCTAATTGTCAATCCGAAAAGAGAACAACAAAAACACGTTACGCTTTCACTTTAGAAAATGTAATGAGGTAATTAAGTTTCAATGTTATTTTGTTTACTTTAATGTAAAAACAAATTGAATTATTCACATGAAATTAGACATGGGGCACGTAGGTAAAAGACGACGATTGATTTTGAAATAATTAATACGACTGCGGCCAGTTGATTGCATCACTAAATCTATTTATGTTTCAAAGCAATCGTAATATTATAACAGCGTCGGTTGCAGTACTAGAATGATTTTCGTATTTTACCTCAATCCCAAAATCTGGGGTCAATGAAACACCCAACGAGCCCCCTTTTGTTAAGTTAAGCCTTTGTAGTTCAAAGGAGTTAAAGGGTATGATTGAGTTAACAAGTAAGTCCAGAATGCTGATAGCACTAACTTTTGATCGTTTTGTAGTCGAGTAACGATAGTAGCTTAGGTAAGTAATGTCACAACCTAGGTACAGTAGGAAATGGAGAAATACGTTCTCACGGACTAAGCGTAAGCTACGTTTCGCGTCAATGTGGCAGTCACTCAATCTTAAATATAAAATAACGCATTAATCTCATGTATGGTAATTATTATTTGGTCGTGAACCACAAGCAAGATGGACGTTTGCAGTACAATCACACGTATCCTTGAGAGAATATATATATTTGCATAATGTCCGACTTGCAAAACGCATTAACCTTGCAGTGGATTTTGGCGTCGTTCTGTTATTAAGGAAAATATAAGTGCAGTTAGTCATTATTATTACTTGACGTTATACACATAGTATTATTATCTAAATCCGAAACCGTATTGCATTTTATTCACGAAAATGTTTTTAGTTTTGTCATTAGAAAAAATCATCGAATTGTTTAGCTGGTTAAATTAGCTCCGTCTATGTTGTAATCTTCTTCTATAGTGTTCATTTTATAGTTACTTAACAGTTTCCTTTTTTCAGATTTTACAAAATTAATTAACAATCTAGAACTTTCTAATCCCAATTCAGTAGTTGTAAAGCAATCAGAATTTATTTGAAGATGTTCAAAATACGATACGGATGAAATATTGAAGCAAGATACTATATTTCTTAAATGAAATTCCGGATTAAGATGTTTATTCTACCAGAATCGATCACCGACGTGAAACTGTCTGTCTGAATGCGAAAAGGATTTTTTTTAGTCACAATGTTGATGTTCTCAATAAGGTTACCGATTGAGAAAAAGGCCTGATCAAATGATAAGAGCATATTTGCGGGTAGTCGAACACAAAACTTACGATAAAAATCTCGAAGTGAAATCGATCTAAAAGAAAGGGTGTGATTCCACGTGGATATCGACTGCTTTCAATAGAGAAGTATACATCAAGTGAGGAGAAACTAGGATACAAATGACGAATTAATGCTAGAAAACAGTTTCTTTTTTTCATTATTATCTATATACTTGTAAGAAATGACGTATTCATACTCTCTTTTGATGACAAATTTTATGGTAATAAATTTATTTGAAGAAACAGATTATTTTCATCGTGCTGTATTTTGGATAATTTTTTAAAAACCAATATTACTTTTTGTAGAATCTTTTTGTGGAAAGTTAATTTATCATTAATTCTCTATTTTCTATTCTATTCAATAAAAAGAAAAGTAAAGGAGTATTAAAAGTCGCCATTTAAAAACTAGTGTACACGACACAAATAAATACATACAGTAAATAAAGTACACATATGAAAAATCACTCTAATCTCAATCAAATTTAAATGTTGCGTGGGCAAAATTCGCAAAGGAAAATCCTGACACACGAAATAAAACACGCACGACCGGAACAAAAATGAACGTCCCCAGTGGCGCGGCGGTTAAAATAACAAAAGGCCAGTGGAACCTTTACAAGAAGGCTAAATTTATTTGCGATTAAAATGTTACAAGCTGAATACATTGACGTAAAAGAAAATTGAATATTTTAAAGAAGAAAAGAAGTATCTTCACGTCTGCCGGACTCGACAATGTTGAATGATGTTGTGCTGATTCAATTTTATAAAACCCGTCATTAGAGCCAAGGCCGGAAATCATTTTTGTTTAAATCGTTTTTATGTAGATACGTGTGCACGTTTGATTATAAATTATCTTCGTGGATTCTCGGAATTCAGGCCTCCTTTTTTTTAGAGTAATTACAGAAGACCCATTTCCTGATGTTTACATAATCTAATAGATGTCAATAAGTGTGCAAACAGACCATTCCCGCAGTCAAAACGTGTACTAATTTTAACTAAACTGATTTTCTTTTTGTTCCTGTCGAAAAAGAAAAGCGTTAGGTGCTTCGTTTGCATTGTCCTTTAGAAACTGAGGCGAAAGATCATTTGTCAACATTTATGGGGCATAAAGGTGAATCGCGAATAGTATTCTATTTTATTGGTCATTTATGTTCAAAGCTATGCTTCATGTGAAGCTGCAAACATCACTGGTATTTGGTAAAAATCTGGCAGTAATGTTTATTATTGTATTTATCAATTTATTGTGAATCTGAAAATATAGGACTGTTTTTATGTAGTATTACGGAGTTTTGAATAATAAGTTTATATCACTATCACTACATAGTATAAAATAAAGTCGCGTTCTCTGTCCCTATATCCCTATGTATGCTTCAATCTTTAAAACTACGCAACGGATTTTGATGCGGTTTTTTTTAATAGATAGAGTGATTGAATAGGAAGGTTTATATATATAATGACATCCATTAAATAGTGGAGAAATCAATAATAAACTACAGTTTCCGAAGCGAAGCGAGGGCGGGTCGCTAGTTTACACATATATTTATACCAATAAAATATATAAATTGATATTTGACCTAAAGTATTTCGTTGATTTTTATTATTTACGTATGTTGTGTTTCTTAAGCATTCATCACTGTACTGATTGCTTAATTTTAAAATAAATCATAAATATTTGTTTGATGTGTAAATTATCACCCAGATTGCATGATCTGTTTAAATAAGTAGGTATGTAATTTCGATCCCTCCGCCAAGTTTCGCGTAACATGATCTACAAACGCAAATTGTATATCCCCCAGCGAACATTTTAACTGGAAATTTCTGTATATATTCGATGAAACATTAATTAGTGATCGAATTTGCTTTGCTCGGAGGTACAACGTCGTATCTCGTTTGTTGGTTCATTACTCGGGGCTTCGGTTGATTTTGTATAATAGCTTCTCAAAGTTTATATTGAGGACTACCGACCCGCTCTCACTTCGCTTCGGAATCATTAAATTTTATTATTGATAGCTGAGTCCCGCGATGTTACCGTGACGTGACCGGGTGACGCCGCGGGGTGAAGCTAGTCTAAATAAAGTAGCCTAAGTTACTCTTTATATCATCAGCTACCTATCAGTGAAAGTCTGGTCAAAATCTGTCCAGCCGTTCCAGAGATTAGCCGGAACAAACAGACAGACAAAAATGGTAAAAAATGTTATTTTGGTGTATGTACCGTATATACCTAGTCAGGTCATAAATTCTGTCACATGTTTAATGTAAAATAATTGAAACAAGTTTATTCATTATGTAACCATTCATATACCAAAATGAACTTAACAAAACATAGATTCTTATGACACTAAAGTTTATTCAAAATGACTCCGTGATTTTGAATACAGGCTTTCAATCTGCGCGGCCAGTCGTCTATCGCAGCACGAACGAGGTCCATGTCAATATCGGCGGCTGCCTTAATCAAGGATGTCTTCAAATCTGGACTGGAGGAGGGCCAGTCTTCGTGCCGGATGAAGTCGATTTCACGCGCCGCCAGCCAGTCTTGTGTGCTCTTCGCTCTATGAGCTGGCGCCGAATCTTGTTGGAATACCCAGTGCCTGTTATTGAACATGGTATGAGAAACAGGTTCCACAAGGTTCGTCAGGACTGTATTTTGATACACAACTGCATTCGTTTTTACACCTTTTTCACAAAAATGTACCTCTGTTAAGCCCCAATAAGAAACTCCCAACCATACCATGAGCGAGGATGGAAAATGACCTCGTTGGACACGCGGAATACGGTTGCTCGCTTCTTCACTACTGTGTGCGTACATCTTATCATTTTTTTTGTTGTAGCTCTTTTCTACGGTAAAAAAAATTTCATCCGAAAAAAGAATTTCCCGATATTTTTTTCCCGCGTACCGCTTCTACAAAGCGCGGCATCTCTTCAGTCTCAGGTCCATTAGACGAGCATTCAAACGATGTCCTGTTTTTCTTCGATATGCCCGAAGCCCTAAGTCTTCATTTAACACCCTTTTCACCGTGGTTCTGCTTAGCCCCATCTGAAGGGCCAACAGTTTCTGCTTACGTTTGGGATTTCTTTGAATTCGCGCCTTCACAGCTTTTATCACTGCTGGAGTCCTAACAGACCGAGGGCGACCACTTCTTGACTTGTCATCTACACTAGAGTCTTTATTGTATCGTTTGATGGTACAATAAACGAATCTTTTGGTTATATTCAAAATTTTCAGTATGTTAAAAATTTGAATTGGCGCGTAACCGCAACGATGCAACGCAATAACTGCAACACGGTCTTCTTTAAGCGTCCACTCCATATTTAAAAATGAGTAAAATTCTAAAAGTATACATTTTTATTTTCATGAACAATTCGAAATTCGAATTCAATAAACTTTTTTGTGGACAGCATTCTAAAAGAAAAGTTTTTACTGTGTGACAATACTTATGACCTGACTAGGTATATTCATATGCATGTAGTAAAAAGCGGTTATTTCAATATTACAAACACACTCCAATTTTATTTATATGTATAGATGGAGTAAGATATTTTAATAAAGAATCAATAAATAGCAATTTTAATATGACGTATATAAATTGGAGTGGATCAAATCCTTTGTGAGTATCAATTGTGCTATGTAGATACATAATACTACTGCTAGTATCGAACAAGCAGGGATGGATTTATAGACCTGGGCGTCACGGGCCTACCCTAGGGCGGTATGATTTGAAGGGCAGCAAAAATTTTAAATGTCAATATTTCAGAGACAAAAAAAAAGGTAAAGATGGTCTTCTTTGGAAATGAGTTCAGATATTTTTATAAGAAAAAAACATATAAAGTTATTTTAAATTTAAAATAAATATATTGGATCAAAATTAATTAAATTTATTCTAAAATTAAGGGTGGCGCGATAAACATGGCCTAGGGCAGCCTCAAGCCTAAATCCGTCACTACGAACAAGTAGGTACCGCCATGCTGTTTGTTTCTTAAAAAGACCCCAGTTCTCCCGATCTTTCATAAATCACCTTTGCAAAGTAAATCGGCAAGATTTCGCCGGATATCCGACTTCAAGCCTCGCCGGATACCAGGTATACGATATATTGTATCCTGCCATACATTAACTTGAGTCATCTCTATTAGTGATGTATACTAATGCCCGTATCTTTAGACGTTTCGTAAAATAGTCCTCCATTCTTAACTCATCCGATGATGCTCGAGCATTTCCTCGAAACTTACTCGAGTTTGGTATTTTTAGTCGACCATTACAATATTCCTCAACTGTCCTCGAGTGAGGTACAATATCAGTTTGGGGAAAATTTGATCAAGCTAGCATCAAACCCATAGAGTTCTGTAGTCTATGGTCATTGTTTAATGTCAAAGTCAAGCTGCCGCTGTCTGTTTGACATTAGAAGCATTGAATTTGTTTGATGTTTTTGTTGCTAAGTTATTCGTAAACATGTGTGCGTGCGGTAAATTTGAAAGTGTATTATTTATTTTCTAACCCATTATTATTTTAGATTTCGGACCCGGCTTTGTATTTTTATTCGCCGCTTTTGTGTGATTTTGATTGCATCGTGTTGTTGAAGTGCTTTTCCACAACCACCAGTTTATTATTATATAAATAAAACTTATAATCGTATTGACTTTATTTATCAGGTACTAAGCAAAATATGACTCTTATGTAGGTAAATAAAATAATGAGTTTCAAATGTCTAATCACGAACCTAAACAAGATTCTAACCTCGAACTATTTACTTTATTAATAAATATTATCAAAATGAAATTATCAAAATATGCGCGAATCATGCACAGATCCAGGCCATTGCACAACAATCTATACTAATATTATAAAGAGGAAAGATTTGTTTGTTTGTTTGTTTCGAATAGGCTCCGAAACTACTGGACCGATTTGAAAAATTCTTTTTCCATTAGAAGCCGACATTGTCCCTGATGAACATAGGCTACTTTTTTATTTATTTTTTTATCTTTTTTTTGGTTTCATGTGTGTTTTAATGTTTCCGAAGCGAAGCGAGGGCGGGTCGCTAGTATCATATATTTCCATTTGCGGTCCACATACTATTTGGACATTGATAGAAAACCAGCCTTGAGGAACGTTCAAGGTACGTCGCGACGTACCTTGACTTGACAGTTCGCTTACTTCACTCCGGTTAGGAAAATTTTCCAAGGACGTTTGAGTGGAGTTTATTTTTACGACTAAGCATACCAAAACGCGCGTTGGAGGTTGAGTCGAGTCGAGTTAAGCTCGTGTAAACGACTAAAGATACGGGTGTAAGTTACCGATACACACAACTTCCGACTAAAGACACCTAGCCTCAAAATGACGTAACAAACATTCTGTATGTATTCACAAATGACTCACTGGACTAACATATAAATACGGCATTATTGTCAAAGGCCCAAGGTTTTGTTCAAATTTTTAATTTTGTAACAATAGACGACATTAGATCGAGAGAAATGACCTCGATATCGTTCGGAGGAAGGTGAGAGGTGTCCACGCCCTTGAAACCGAAGTGTTCGCTCGTTGTTAAAGAGATAATGGGACAAGCAAACCGGTTTCGAAATTAGACCGTCATTTCCTTTATATTACGCAGCGGCGTATTTGAGAATTTTTCATATTAATTTCTTACCTTTGTAAACGAATAAGTGTTTTAAGCAGACCCTTTATCCATGAAATATCATGGATTGGAATAATCCATAATAATGGATTGAATTGAATGATTGAAAAATGACCATCAACGTAAAGCCATACAAAATTTGATTTGCCGATTCGGATTCATGGAGCCATAAAAGCAAATATAAATTTAGTTAATGTGCATGAATACAAATATGCAAATCAAAAAAGTACGTACCAATAAACACATCGGTGTAGAATAGGAATTAAAGTTTGATCAAAGTTATACTTTCTGGACTTTGCATTTATTAAAGAAAATAGACTCATAAATTCGAATATTGGTCGGCAGTGGTTTTCACAATCTGAACAGTGAAGGACAGAACGTGGGTTGGGCTAACAGGGTGAGTCAACGGAACGAATAAAAGAGAATGAAAGAGAATGACACGCGCATATACATATAAAGGAAAAATTACTGGTGGTAGGACCTCTTGTGAGTCCGCGCGGGTGGGTACCACCACCCTGCCTATTTCTGCCGTGAAGCAGTAATGCGTTTCGGTTTGAGGGGTGGGGCAGCCGTTGTAACTATACTTGAGACCTTAGAAATTCTATCCCAAGGTGGGTGGCGCATTTACGTTGTGGATGTCTATGGGCTCCAGTAACAACTTAACACCAGGTGGGCTGTGAGCTCGTCCACCCATCTAAGCAATAAAAAAAAAAGAGCTTATACAGCATATTGGATAAGATACAGAATATCTGAGTGTTCCCGAAGGCAGACTAGGAGCCATTAGAGTTATTTGCGAAATTGGGTTATTTATTTATTTATTGCTTTGTTGGTTAGCGAGCTCACAGCCCACCTGATATTACGTGGTTAGTGCAGTCCATAGACATCTACAACGTAAATGCCGCCACCCACCTTGAGATGTGTGAGTTCTAAGATTTTAGTATAGTTACAACGGCTGCCCCACCCTTCAAACCAAAACGCATTATGCTTCACGGCAGAAATAGGCGGGGTGGTGGTACCTACCCGTGCGGACTCACAAGAGGTCCTACCACCAGTAAAATGAAGGAACGTGGTCGAATTTCCGTGATTAAAACTTGTTATGAATTTGAAATATTGAAGTGAGTACATACTATGTAGCTCTTGTAATCTCTAAAATTACTAAGTAACGTAAATTATTGTGGTGTGGTTACAAATTACGACGTGGTCTAATGACAATTTGTTCTCCGAATTTTGACATTGCTAATGACATTTGATCAGCGCTTAAGATGCTTTTTCGCAATGATCAACGTAAATACGTCTTGTAAATCATCTCCTACGCACGATTGCGGTTCAATGTACTTCATACCCAACAGTTAGTTCAACGACACCGTTAAATTTAGTCTAAACATTGATTACCTAAGACTGAAGGTGCAAATCGGCACCGGATCAACACATTTTCTTTGTCGCTAAGGTAAAAAACGTTAGCAAAAATAATTATATAGGGGTTTTAAGCGTTTGACGTTTAGTTTTTCATTATGCTAATAAAATTTTGTTAGCGGAAAGATAATGTAAAGATAAGTATGTGACCCCAGCCTCCTTGGCTTACTAACACTACTTCCCTATCGTTCTTCCGTAATAGCATCCTCATCTTGTTTCATTATAACTGAAGACTAGGTAGGCAGCGGCTTGACACGGTAGGCAGCGGATTGGGTCTGCCCCTGGCATTGCTTAAGTCCATGGGCGACGGTAACCACGGTTTACTGGTGGTAGGACCTCTTGTGAGTCCGCACTGGTAGGTACCACCACCCTGCCTATTTCTGCCGTGAAGCAGTAATGCGTTTCGGTTTGAAGGGTGGGGTAGCCGTTGTAACTATATTGAGACCTTAGAACTTATATCTCTAGGTGGGTGGCGCATTTACGTTGTAGATGTCCATGGGCACCAGTAACCACTTAACACCAAGTGGGCTGTGAGCTCGTCCACCCATCTAGGCAATAAAAAAAAAATCATCATCAGGTGGGCCATATGCTCATCTGCCTACAATGGGCAATAAAAAAAAAAGACTGCCGTTAGCTTCTATCCTGATTTGGCAACCCGCGGTCTACTTTTACATACGTTGGCTGACATTAGACAAATGGCCGGTGGTTGCGAAGAGTTATTTCAAATTAAAACATGAGTAAATGTTGTGCTCATAAATTTGGAATGTGAATTCGAACTCCCAGATATTGTATTAGAGAAAAACGCTCGTATCTTTTAATCGGGTAGTCATGATTGTTTTAAAGCAGATATAGAAAATAAATAGCACTAGAGGTGCCGCAGTAGTCAAAATTCGACTATAATTAATTGGAATTGTAAGTTTGTACACTATTATGGTTGTATTTTATACTTCTGTAATCACAAATTTCGCCAAGACTACACTATAAAAAATATTAACAAAGACAAACCATATTCTATTCTCAATTTGACAACAGATGTCAAGAACAAAAGTTTGACAATAAATAGTATGCATGCGTGTGTGCGTCAAATACATGGTATGTAGTGTGTGTAATGTTTTCTTTATTGATTTAATGTATCTTTTATGCATCATTTAAAAAAAATATTAACATTGTGCACTTATTCTCTGTATTCTCTGTAAGTGTGGAAAATTTCATCCTCATCCGTCCGCGCAATTTTCTTAAAAAGGGATCCAAATTTTTGCTTCACGTATTAATACATAGATTGTGAGAGACTTTATTTATCATTATATATTTAAAAAAAAAATTGCTATTCTTAAACGACACAACTGCCGCTTCCTCTCTAAGATTCACCGTATTGAAACATTAAACAACCACGATTCTGTAAAAATAATTACAAACGACTTATCAATTCAACATTTATTTCTGAAGTGTTGAATTTTGGCTAGTAGGGTGGGTAGTTTGATATTCATCATCAGGTAGCATTGTTAATGATTTTTAGCTCTATTTTAGCCGAAAAATTGGCATGCGTTGTTACTATTGGCGAACCAGTACATACGTCAAGCACTAAAATCTATCGAATTCGTAATGTAAATGTATCGAGTCCTTCGAGAACGTGACGATTCGATTGAGAAATGAAAGTAACTAAATTCATTCGTGCTGCTGTAATTAGTTCTTTTTACGGACGGTAGGGGGCGCTGTTTAACGCCTATACATTTTTCTCGATAGCGATACGAATACTTTTTCTAAGTCATTCGTGCTCGCCCCTTAGTAATAATAATAATAACTCTTTATTTAACACCACATGTACAGAGTAAGCATATAAATCAAATAATAGTCGGTGACATAAATTGGCGGTCTTATCGCTGAAAGCTATCTCTTGCAGGCAACCTTGCAGGGAGAGGAATAAGTAAACTGGACGGTGCTATATCTTAATAAACTTATATAAAAATACATACTTATATACAAATGTGAAAAATAAATACAATATAAGATAGACTTACATACGATTAAATACAAACTGTTGTAGTTGTATTAAGACGCCGAACTCATGTCTCAAGGTTGGTGGCGACATTCAGTTTTTCATAAAAACTTGAGATAATTATTTGATTTTAAACCATGATTTACCATGTACCAACCAATGTAACACACATTCAGAGAAAAAAATAAGTCGTCGTGGCCTAAAGGATAAAACGCCCGGTGCATTTGTATCAAGACATGTGATGCGAGCGTCACGGTGTTCGAATCCCGCAAGCAGCTATAAATATTTCTAATGAAATACGTACTTAACAAATAACCACGATTCACTTCCACGTTAAAGGAATAACATTGCAATGAAATTCGAAAAAAATATAGTTTTGCGTAATTACTGGTTTATGAATTAAATTTATCGAAGTAGATTAGAGACGTAGCGTGGGTAGGCCTCCCACAAGGTGGGCCGACGACCTATTGAGGTTCGCGGGGATCCGCTGGATGCAGGCAGCGCAGGACCGGTCTTTGTGGCGAGTCTTGGGGGAGGCCTATGTCCAGCAGTGGACGTCCATGGGCTGATAGATAGATAGATAGATAGATTAATTATTATAAATGTATAATTAGTATAAATGAAATGTTAACGCAGTGTAATGAAGTGTAATATGGATGCAAAATCTGAAGTAAATGAAAAAAATAAAAATGGGTCGAAGTCAGAGTTCGTTTTAAAATACGAAAAAGATTCACAAAGCTGAATTTTCTTTTTCGTATTGTGAAGGAAAATATCTGTGAGGAAAAGTAAGGCGTCTCCTCAGACAGTAGTCAATCAATATCGAATGTAGAAATGAGACATCTATGATGGAACGGATACTCAAGTGTGCCTTTATTATTCCTGCGACGAAGAAGTCATGCGTTTCGATATGAATTCCGGGACAGAGGTTTTACGATTTGATTGAGGCATTCTAATAATAATCTAAGAGACAGACCAAAGAGACCTATGTCGCAAATTCGCTGGATCGACCTTTTCGGGGAAATGACAAGTCCCCTGTAATTTTAATTAATAATGAAGATTTTTTTTTGAGAATCCAGCTATATAAAACATACATAATATATTAGAAAATAGCTAAAACAATAAACAAACAAGTTTCCACCACCAAAATCACATATAAGTAGAAAATTAATAAAGGTAAAAAAAATAATATTTAAATTTACAAAAAAAATAAAAAACGAAAAGCAACATAT
Source organism: Bombyx mori (assembly GCF_030269925.1). Taxonomy (NCBI): domain Eukaryota; kingdom Metazoa; phylum Arthropoda; class Insecta; order Lepidoptera; family Bombycidae; genus Bombyx; species Bombyx mori. The sequence continues at coordinate 17,899,421 of NC_085111.1, forward strand.
GTACATCCACTTACACTTTAAAACTTAATAATACACATCGTAACTAAATTACCTTAAAAATATTCCAAAATAGCATTTCTATTATGCTACAAGTGATAAACAAAATATGTCAGCATTAGAGAACTTATTGTCATACAACCTACAAGATCTACGGACAAAAGAGTTAATTTAGAGTTACATCATTGCCAGAAAATGAATGCACTCCGGGATTTCTTTATTGGACCACTAGCGACCCGCCCTCGCTTCGCTTCGGAAACATTAAAACACACATGAAACCAAAAAAATAAAATTAAAAAAATTGAAAAAAAAGTAGCCTATGTTCATCAGGGACAATGTCGGCTTCTAATGGAAAAAGAATTTTTCAAATCGGTCCAGTAGTTTCGGAGCCTATTCGAAACAAACAAACAAACAAATCTTTCCTCTTTATAATTATATATAATATATAATATTATTAGTATAGAGTATAGATTTAAAATATAAATCAATCAACCTTTAAATCCAGTATTTATGTACTTTCCAGATTCAACAGCCCGGTAATGGGAGCGGATGCTTTAAAAGGTCCGATAGCCGTATGTATGGGTTCTGTTAGGTAAATAGCTGGCCGTGACCTCAAGTGGACGTTAGCTCTAGTGTATTTGCTTACATCATTAGGGACCAAGCTCTAAAAATTCCGAGGTATCGTTTTGACCCTTTTTTAACCAGACATGGATCGCGAGTGAAACTCGAATAAATAAATACGTTCTTCAAACGAGGCTTGTGGAGAGTATTAAACGGTAGGCAGCGGCTTGGCTCTGCCCCTGGCATTGCTGAAGTCCATGGGCGACGGTAACCACTCACCATCAGGTGGGCCGTATGCTCGTCTGCCTACAAGGGCAATTAAAAAAAAAAAACTCGGGTATTTTATTTATAAGTTAAGATGCTCATCGCAGATGTGCAGACCCTCGGACTTTAAGTAATTACCAGAGTCCACGGGCATCACAATGTAAATGACACAGTTCTTCTTGAGACATGAGAACAAATTGTGATGTCTATGGGCTCCGGTAACCACTTAACACCAGGTGGGCTGTGAGCTCGTCCACACATCTAAGCAATAAAAAAAAAAAAAAAATTTCGATTGCTTTAAACAAAACAGCGAACTGTAACAAATCGGAAGGCATAATAATTGTTTCTCAACAAAAATAAGGAACATGTTTTATTACCACTACTTAAGATGAAATCGGGGGCTTAGGAATTAAGATTTTTTTTACCTTTCGTTTAAGAGTACCGCTGGGTACCGCTGATATGATTATATCACTCTGATTTTCCACTGATTACATACCTACTACTTACAATCTGTTTTTTTTTTTAATTAACATAATGAAAGAAAGTACACTCTTACATATTTCATACAGTAATTTTACTTCCTTGCAAATAAACTGAATACAGTTCTTAAGTAATAGCGCGCAATCTGGAATTAATATAGCAATAAACGAAGGCACTGCGATCGAAGCCGCAATAATTCAGCGAAATGAGGATTGCACACCCGGATAAACATACACGCTCGTTCCTTTCCTGTTGACATATCACATTCCTGATGTGATATCGATGGGCTGGCTACCCAGTAAGCAACAGGCGTGCATTGAACTGCAAGTACGAGAATTTTAATACTACATTAAAATTTTCAACTATTTTTTGTTTGGTAGCATAAGAGGCTATTCCTTACGCTACGCTTGGACGGGTAGATGAGCTCACGGGCTGAGCCTGAGAGAATTTAATAACGCTAGCCTTAGCAAGAGCAGTGCTTCGCAGAATCTACCACCGGATCGGAATCGCGACCCACTGAAATGATCCGCCGAGAAACTCAGTGGGCTGCATCTATGAGTTCGCTCGTTGAGCTCCTAGTCGTAATCGACGAGGACGGTGACCGGTGCTTGAGTGCCTAAAAGCACCGACAGTGAAGCGGCTTGCGTTACCCCTTCGCAGTCAGATTTTTCAATAGCCAACGGGCCCAAGTTTTTTCCCGGAAAAACATACGCGAAAACGAGCACACGCGATCCCCGACCGCGATCTTTAGCAAGCATCCTAGATCTAGCCCACAGTCGAATCCGCGATACGAATAGACCGGCGAAGCGAATATCCTTCTTACACGCAACGATCCGCATCTTAATATTTCTAAATTTATCATGAGAGCTTTTCGCGCGTCGTATAAACAAAAAACATATTTACTTTTTGATCTCGCCTTTATTTTAGGAACCGTTTTTTTAATCAGCACTCTGCAAAGCTCATATTGTTATTGCAGTTTACAAAAACACGCGTGTCTTTTCTTAATTTATTCATGTCTTTGCCTTTGTTCGTTTCCGAATCCGCTGAACAGATTCTATCGCGTCAAAAATTATCAGGCAAATAATTCCTCAGTCTGCGTAACATTTTTTTATTCAGGCAACGTTTGCACTCAGTGTAGATTTAAAAAAAAATGCTTAGGAGGAGAATAAACTTAAGTGGGCTTCACAGCAAAGCGCATCAAGTTGATCACTCTCGTCAATTAGGAATAAAGCCCATATTCAAACAACTGAGTTGGTGACAATCATGTTGAAATCTTATTGTAATGTCATGAATAAAGGTTTCCGTCGTTTTTACAATCTTATATTGAATAAGTTTATTGATATTTAATTTTAAAATTAATATGTTGGCACCATAAGCCGTACACGTCCAAGACATTTCCAAGTGCTCAAAGAGCCCAGAGACGTTTATAAAACCTTAGACCTAAAGGAGAACCAAAAGTACTTACTAGTGTGAAAAAAACTGATAAATATCCAATACTTCCAATAGCATGTACAAAGAACAATATGTAACTATATAATATTTTCACTTCCACACAAAAAAACTGTAATTATACGTGATACATACTAATACGGGTAAATCCACGAAATTGAACGATCACGGGTTCAATACATCTAATATAATATATATACGCGCTACGCGTCCGCTCCGCTCCGAGGCCGAAGCGTTACTAACTCAGAACTCTAAAGTTAACCAAACAGCGAGCCAATTTGTTAGGGACAGGTCTGCTAGTCGTCACAACTCACTAAAATACTACATGTGAATTGAAAACATACAGTTTCATTGCTCGCTGTAACCATAGTTTCAATTTTAAGAGAGATCAAAAATTGCATTGGATTTTAATGTAATGAAGCGAAGTAATGAAACGGTTATCTGCTACTAGCATTGCTGGTTTTATAAGAAGCTTTTATATTGCAGTGGAAAATGAAATTACAATGGATGGTGTACATAGGTGTATGATTGAGGATGTAAGACAACGGAAAGCGAATTCATATTAATCTACATATTCAAAGATTTTGGTGGCGATGAGAAAATATCAACCAGGTATATTTCACATGGTCATTGTTAAAATATCGTTAATTAAGTATTACATAATAGTGTGCCCTGCCGATACGGATGTGGGAAAGTCATTGAATTGTTTTATAATTAACATTAATAATGACAAGATGACTTTGCTTGAGCATAATCCAGAGGGTAGAAACGTTTTGTATCAACCAGTAAATGTGTACTAATTTACAATCGACCAAAGACTTATAGTTTTGTAGACAGACGAGCATACCTGATGGTGAGTGGTTATGCCAATGCCTACACGAGGTTAAAATTTGAATCATCGTATCATTTTCCTACCCAAGATTTGAACTCAACTTCATCTTCCGTCATAATGCCTCTCCTTCAAATGAAGTTTAAAGACTGTAGTTACAGACAGTGAGCTTTGCATGATGATGCTCATACGGAACGGGACTAACTCAAGCGAACAGGGCTGCTTTATAAAAAAAATATGTAAATATTTATCACGAAATCTAAAAACTTAGTTGGTATGTTGTGCTCTTGATTCTGCGACTTTTTCAGTTGCTGTGACGTGCAAGACATGCATGATATTATTACGCCGGTAAGATTAACGCCATCTATCGCCCAATAGTCGAACGAATATCGAAGGATCTAGTAGCACCTAGAACGCTCGAGAAGTACAACGCCATCTATTGTCAGATAGCGGAAACACAATACTAGAGATGTGTGGAATATTCTCGATAATTCTAGGGATGAGGTATCGACTGTAAAAGCGTTGGAAGGATGGCACGCAGTTAGTCAGTAATCGGAACTACTCGAAGCGAAACAGCGAACGGATCACCTGAAGCGAAGCGGAACAAGCGAATTGAGAGTTTTAAAGTGTTTGTCGAGTGTTTTAAAGTGTTTGTTGAGTGATTTAAGTGTTCTGAAGGTTGAATACAGTTTTTAGTTGTACTTTGGTGAAATTGTATTTATCCCGAACCCCAGCGCGTAACAATATTACTGAGCCAACGCGGTAGACAGTTTCCATGTTCATTTTCCGTATTTAATTATGTTGTTAAAACACAAAGACTCTATTACATTACGTTGCCTCTATTGTCCATTGTGAAGAAAGATTCCAAGTCTAAGATTACTTGTCGCCAGACGAAGGTTTTATAATTTGCTTGCGCCGCAGTGGTATTTTAGGGACTTCGAACACAAAGAGACAGACAAAGCCCTCCCCCACCAGGAAACTTTTTCAGGCCTTATAGTCCTATACAATGCCAAAACTAAGTCCATTTGAAAATTTGTTAAATTAGAATTATTATTTTTCTTTTTTTATTATTACTGGTTGACCCGGCAGACTTCGTAGTGCCTCAATCGAAAAATAAAAGACTTAGAGAACTTTTGTATAAAATAAACTTAAAACATACAAAAGGAATCCGTCCGACGCGACGGGGGACACATCAAAGGAAAAACAAAATTGTTATTTTTATTTAATTCCAAGCTTTTTAATATTTATCTACCTTTTAAACCTTCTCTGGACTTCCACAAATGGTTTAAGACCAAAATTAGCCAAATTGGTCCAGCCGTTCTCGAGTTTTAGCGAGACTAACGAACAGCAATTAATTTTATATATATAGATATAGAATATAGATATGCGTGGACGGACTCACAGACCACCTGGTATTAAGTGATTACTGGATCCACGTCAACAATTCGAGATTAAATTCCAAGAGTTTTCTTCGGTTCTCGCGTGTCTTAAACATAATCAAAACTTTAATATCGTTACGGTTTGATTTTCGTTAAAATTGCAAGTTACTTACTGTAAATTATTCAAAACACCAGAAATAATATCGAGAGGTGAAAAACTATTTGGTTTAAGAGACATTTTTGCAACTTCACAGGAGAAACTTCACTTATTTAAAGTTCAAAAATTTCGAAAAAATATCATAACAAACAAACTTCTTCAGTTATTTGATCGGAATTAACTTAATTGAGTTTCAATTAAAAACATCGTTTTGTTAATGCTAATACCAAATAAAATTCACTTTTAATTAAAAAGATAAATGTCTCGTATTAATCGAAATGTTGCTTAAACCAAATCGCCTTTCACCCTTTCAAAAGTAAGCCGTTTTAGCTAAATCCTAATAATTTTTTAACTTTTCATACTTAGCATTACAACAGGGAAAATGAAGCGTCAATGAGGGAAAAGACAGCGGCTTGGCTCTGCCCCTGGCATTGCTGAAGTCCATGGGCCGCTCACCATCAGGTAGGCTGTATGCTCGTCTGCCTACATCATCATTCTCCTGCCCTTCTCCCACTCACTTGGGGTCGGCGCAACATGTTTTCTCCTTCCATACTCGTCTATCATATACCATTTATTCGGTCACTCCTCTCTTACACATATCGTCTTTCACGCAAGCCTACAAGGGCAATAAAAAACAAAATAACTAACAAATTCTCGCCTAAATTTAGTATCTACGTGCCAACAGCCCTTACAAAGGTGATAGTGAAGCAGTAGTGTTATGCGGCGTCCCTGACCTGGTTCGAGCGAGTTCAAACCTTTTCCGTTCGATGCTAGCCTGGCCCATCGAGTTGCAAACTACAATGAGGTAGCATCAATTTTATTCACTAACTAGCTGTACCCGTTCGCTACGCTGGGCATTTAAAATTAACATCATTATTTCTCACCCCCACAAAGATTCTCATCATTAACGCCCCAGCAACTGGTGTAGGGAGTCCAACACTCATATAAATATTAGCCTATCCATTAAGTACATGTATTTTCTACATGGATACCAAGTTTCAAGTCAATCGGATGAATGGTTCAGTAGTTATAACGGAACATCCATAAAAGTCACTGTAGATTTATATAATATTAGTATAGATTAGCTGACCCGGCAGACTTCGTAGTGCCTCAAAGAAAACACCTAAACTTTTGAATAAAATAAACTTAAAACAAACAAAAGGAATCTGCCCGGCGGGGGACACATCAAAGGAAAAACAAAATTGTTATTTTTGTTTAATTCCGAACGTTTTCATATTTATCTACCTTTTAAACCTTCTCTGGACTTTCACAAATAATTCAAGACCAAAATTAGCCAAATCTCAATAGAGCTGAAAGCTCAATAGAGTATTAATGATTCCTACAGTTTTCATTGCTTTGATAAAACAATCTGCTACATATGCTTTTTTTTTCTTAACGCTGGGGAATCCATTTACGGATACCCGCTCGAGGGGGGTAACAGACCGGGTTATGTCGGACTCCGGCGCCTCCAGAGCAGAAGAGGAAGACCGGGGTCCTCCTCTTCTTCCAATTCCTATCAGGAGACTACGCCTTGAGAAGGGCGCGCGGTGCACTGCCCGACGTCAGCCACACAAGAGCTACCCCGCAAAACCGTCTACCGACTAAACCCCATCGAGCACCACCACTCCGACTCCACGAAACCCACGGTACCGCACAATGCGCACCGAAGGCTCGCCGTCGCCGGCTGCTACATATGCCTACGAGCTTGAGAAATTTAAATGGCCTTATCCAGATTTCCGAGAAACCCAGATAAATGAGGATAGACTTATCATGTACATACCTACTATTTTGAATGCTAATAGACAATTTAGTAATGTGTTTCGGTTTAAAGGGTGGGGCAGCCGTTGTATCCATTGTAAAAACGGAGACCTTAGAATTCATGTCTCGAGGTGGGTGGCGGAATTTATGTTTCAGATGTCTATGGGCGCCGGTTACCACTTAACACCAGGTGGGCCGTGTACTCGTCCACCCATCTAAGCAATAAAAAACAATACAAAATACACAAATCAATTTATACTTCCCAATTAAAAAAGCAACGGAAATGCAAATCAACGTTTACGCAGAGTGGAAGCATCTAAAACAAATACCGGCAGCTAACGAATGCTTCCATAACGATCAATTAAGCATTCAGTGATGCTTCAGCGGTGGCCCGTTTCATTGTTCAGCGGAACGTTTGTGCGTTAGGAATTTTTGTCGATAATTTTGTTTTCTATCAGCGAATGTTAAACACAGTGAAACCCGGCAAATTGGTGCTTGTTTTTATGAGATCATTAAGTTTTACGCTAAGAAAGTTGCAGCAGTAACCGATATGCTTACTATTTCCCTTTTTTAAGCTATTGCATAGCTTCTATCGCGGGCCTTGAACGCGGCGACTGAAATTCCGTAACGAAAATAACCTGACACCCCCACTACGCCTACTATGTAGCTCGCGTTCAACACATTCACACGTTGCGCTGGTGTAGTGTTTGTGAATTAGCGCGCGGCGTGACGTCGCACTGCATGAGCATCATGAAAAGTCTGCCCATATCTCTCTCACGCGGTCTAGCTTATGTGTGTGAAGGGAACAGTTAATGTTTTGCTTTTGTCAATGTTTATAAATATAGCGTGGTCTTATTTTTATTATTGTTTTAATATTAAATTATTATTGTCTAATTGTAATTGCATAAGTTGATAAAAAATGCTTTGCAATAGCTTTACCGCGGCAGTCCCCGAGTGCAACACGTCTTTTTTTTTATTGCTTAGTTGGGTGGATGAGCTCATAGCCCACCTAGTGTTCAGTGATTACTGGAACCCATAAACATCTAAACGTAAATGCGCCACCCACCTTGAAATATAAGTTCTAAGGTTTCAAGTATAATTATATAGGCTGCCCCATCCTTCAAACCGAAACGCAATACAGCTTCACGGCAGAAATAGGCAGGGTGGTGGTACCTACCCGCGCGGACTCACAAGAGGTCCTACCACCAGTAATTACGCAAATTATAATTTGTGGGTTTGATTTTCATTACACGATGTTATTGCTTCACCGTGGAAGTCAATCGAGAACATCTGTTGAGTACGTATTTCATTAGAAAAATTGGTACCCGCCTGGGATTCGAACACCGGTGCCATCGCTCAACACGAATGCGTCGGACATCTTATTCTTTCGGCCACGACGACTTCAAACGTGAGTAGTTATCGTCTTCTGGACTTCAGCAACGTCAGGGGCAGAGTCAAGCCGCTGCCTACAGTTAAATTCTGAGTCGACAACGTCAGATCAAGGACTATACAGTTCTGCAGGTACTACAAATTTCGGGTTCCACGAAAAACTAGTGAATTTTTCAAAGCACGCATTCTCGTAACGGCGGTCGCGTACGAATGAACAAACGAAATTTGCATACGCGATCATTGTAATGTAACAACTGCGTCAATAACCATTCCGTGAACATCCGCGGTGAATTTAAAACTGTTTTTTTTTACAAGTTTACTGTTAATTGAGCGTGTCAACCTTTAACTTTCACTATGCCGATATACCTATAAAAGTTGCTTTGTTTTATAGGTTTTTAATGAGCTAAGATAAATAATAATAACGAATCCAGAAGAAGACAGCCGTCAGAGAATAACGGCGTGTTGTAAAACTTGCCACCAACACTTGAAGTAATGACCACGACTACTATCAAGAGTTAAACTGACAAATAAAGAAAAAAAGGGCAAATGAGCCCTTGTCCTCCTCCTTGCGTCGATAATCCTCAATGCTGAGGGTCGTGGCCTTAATAACTTTCTCCTAGACTATTCTGCGCCAGCCCTACTTATCCTTAGTTGCGCGGATGGCATCGTGAACTGAACTGTTGAGAGGCCTATCCGATCCCTATTCTGAAGTCGTCGTGGCTTACAGGATAAGATGTCCGGTGCATTCGTATTGAGCGATGCAACGGTGTTCGAATCCCACAGGCGGGTACCAATTTTTGTAATGAAATACGCACTCAACAAATGTTCACGATTGACTTCCACGGTGAAGGAATAACATCGTGTAATAAAAATCAAACCTACAAAATTATAATTTGCGTAATTACTGGTGGTAGGACCTCTTGTGAGTCCACACGGGTAGGTACCACCACCCTGCCTATTTCTGCCGTGAAGCAGTAATGTATTCCGGTTGACACTACCGTAGTAGCAGTAAAGGGTTACACAGATCTATTAGCGCTCTAGAGCAGTGATTCTCAACCACTGTGCCGCAGCACTTTTGTGTGCCGCCAAATTTTGCAAATGTATAATAATGTTAATATTATTAAATTATATCATTTAAAAAGAAAAATATTTTTAACATGAATATGTATATTTAAATCCACAAAAATATAAATTATTTTATTATTTGCTTTGCAACGCGGTTTTTCTTAGTGCCAAATTATGATGAAGCGGCGTGCATAGCAATAGGAATATGTCTCAAGTCGGCGCACACTTGCCACTTCTGCGTACAAAACGTGTTGTTTTAGTGATAGTTGGGATTCACAAGGTGTTGCATAGTAGTTACTGCACCTTTTCTTTCGTTAAAATTGGCAAATGTATGTGATTCGGTAGTAAGTAAATATTTTTTTTCTTTTTCTTTGTGTGCCGCCAAATTTTGAGATCGTTAAATATGTGCCGCAACAAAAAAAGGTTCAGAATCACTGCTCTAGAGAGTCACAAACACTACATAACCCAATTCTCGGCTGCAGTACGAATGTCACACGATCCCAACTTGCGACATGTTAGGCGCGACCTAGTTTACGACACGCTATATCGCTCGTGCCAGTTTTTATTTTATAAATATTGCGTAGCTTGCGGCTTTCGTTTACGGGACTTTATTGATACGAAGTCTTATGGTAAATTGTCACTATCGCTCATGGATATCAAGACTCTCTTTAAGTCGTCGTGGCCTAAAGGATAAGACGTCCGGTGCATTTGTGTTGAGCGATGCACCACCGGTGTTCGAATCTCGCAGGCGGGTACTAATTTTTCTAATGAAATACGTACTCAACAAATGTTCACGATTGACTTCCACGGTGAAGGAATAACATCATGTAATAAAAATCAAACCCGCAAAATTATAATTTGCGTAATTACTGGTGGTAGGACCTCTTGTGAGTCCGCACGGGACGTTTCTATCATATCTCAAGGTGGGTGGCGCATTCACGTTATAGATGTCCAGTGGGCTGGTAGGTTATCCAACCATCTAAGCAATAAAATCAAAATAAAGTCTCCTTCGAAGGACGAGACATGGTGCTCAGGCAAGACCGCCTTGTAGATAATTCACGCCGGGGCTCATTCTAGAACCGAGGCACTTGCAGCGAAAATAATGAAACGGATTTAATGAACATGATAGTTTCCGATCCAAGTATAGTTGTATTCTATTCAGACAGCGACTGGTGCGATTAGCTCTTTCATCATATTTTTTTATCTTACTTTTACGTCATGTTATAAACACACATAAATTACACGAATATTATTGTTCCGTTTATGAATGTTTTCTATATATCGAGGGGTGAAAAGCTGTTTGTTTGGTTGGCTGTTTTGTTGGTTGGCTGGCGATATTATAGCAACTTTACAGGTGAACCATTTAAAGTTTAAAATTTGGAAAAATATAATAACAGAAAACTTCTTTGGCTATTTCAATCGAGTAAACTTAATTGAAGTTCAATTAAAAACATCGTACTGTTGATGCTAATCTCTATATATAAAAATCAATTGCTGTTCGTTAGTCTCGCTAAAACTCGAGAACGGCTGGACGGACCGATTTGGCTAATTTTGGTCTTGAATTATTTGTGGACGTCCAGTGAAGGTTTAAAAGCTGAATAAATATGAAAATGCTCGGAATTATATAAAAACAAACAATTTTGTTTTTCCTTTGATGTGTCCCCCTGTCGGACGGATTCCTTTTGTTTTTTTAAGTTTATTTTATACAAAAGTGTAGGTCTTTTATTTATCGATTGGGCACTACGAAGTCTGCCGGGTCAGCTAGTACCAAATAAAACGCACCTTTAATTACAAAAATAAATGTCGTGTGTCAACCGAAATGTCGCTTATCTAAATAGCTTTTTACTCCTCGATATGTCAAATTAGTTCTCTTTTTCAGTCGTCGTTCCGAAGTGAGTTTGTGATTGTAAAATTTACACGGAACAGACTTAAATGAAACGTGTAGAGAAAAAAAAAAACAAAACAATTCAATAACAATTACAACCTTTTTTTTTTTTTTTTTTTCCTACCTGTGCTGATAGCCTTGAGAGGCTCTTTCAGCTTCACCCTAACGTTTGTAGGTGAGCTCGCGGGGCTCAACCGGAGAGTTGCTAACACTGACCCTAGCAAGAGCAGTGCTTCGCAGAATCTACCACCGGATCGGAAACGCGACCCACTGAGAAGATCCGGCGAGAAACTCAGTGGGCTAGTACAACCTTGTTACGTGCCTTATCGCAACGACGTTAACCTTTATTATGACAAACAATACCAAAAAATTATTACGATTCGATTATACCTTGAGCACGTGTATTTAAATAATACGGATTAAATAGAAAATTTTAATAACAAGTTTAAACGATTTTTAATTTTTTTTAAGATTTTAAATTTCTTAATTTTTTTTAATTTTTATTGCTTAGTTGGGTGGACGAGCTCACAGCCCACCTGGTGTTAAGTGGTTACTGGAGCCCATAGACATCTATAACGTAAATGCGCCACCCACCTCGAGATATAAGTTCTAAGATCTCAGTATAGTTACAACGGCTACCCCACCCTTCGAACCGAAACGCATTACTGCTTCACGGCGGAAATAGGCGGGGTGGTGGTACCTACCCGTGCGGACTCCCAAGAGGTCCTACCACCAATGATTACGCAAATTATAATTTTGCGGGTTTGATTTTTATTACACGATGTTATTCCTTCACCGTGGAAGTCAATCGTGAACATTTGTTGAGTACGTATTTCATTAGAAAAATTGGTACCCGCCTGCGGGATTCGAACTGCGGTGCATCGCTACATACGAATACACCGGACGTCTTATCCTTTAGGCCACGACGACTACAAAACCTAAAAATTAATTTTTTTTTCTATTCATCCTGGTGAGGATATTAGCCTAAAGCGGTGGTCGGTAAACCGCGACTCTTTGGCTCCTCGGCTATGGCTCTCTCGTGAAATGTTTAGATGCAAATTAATAAAAGTATATTTTAAATAATATCTTCTATATACTTATGTATATATAAAAATGAATTGCTGTTCGTTAGTCTCGCTAAAACTCGAGAACGGCAGCACCGATTTGGCTGATTTTGGTCTTGAATTATTCGTGAAAGTCCAGAGAAGGTTTAAAAGGTGAAAAAAATATGAAAATGCTCGGAGTTATATAAAAACAAATAATTTTGTTTTTCCTCCTTTTGTTTGTTTTAAGTTTATTTTATACAAAAGTTTAGGTATTTTATTTATCGATTGAGGCACTACGAAGTTTTTTTTTTTTTTTTTTTTTTTTTTTTTTTTTTTTTTTTTTTTTTTTTTTTTTTTTTTTTTTTTTTTTTTTTTTTATGATTGAAAGTTTACTGGTGGCCCGAAGGCCTTTCCAGTTTCACCAGGACAGGTGGGCGAGCAAAGGCTCAGCCAAGAGGGGTGGGATTTGCTAACAACTGCCCGAGCGCCTCCGAAGGAGACCTAACAACTCAAGAGCAATTGTTTCGCGAATGAATCTACTACCGGATCGGAATCGCGACCCGCTGAGAAGATCCGGCGAGAAACTCAGCGGGCTGATGCATGGGTTAGGTTGCACGTCGACCTCTTTGTCGAGTTCGACGAGTGCGGTTACCGGGGTCCCTAAGCCTGCCCCTAGTATTAGAGCTGAAGGCATCTAATGCAAAGGTTATTGGATCTGATGGATCCGTAAGGACGTGTCTAGGGCGTCGACGGTGACTGGCTCCTGCATGATCAGGATTCGGGGAGTAGTCAGCGGCGGCAACGATAAGGCGATTATCATGACGCATAGCCTTATCGAAGTATCGTTCCGACGCTGACTTCATGTATTTCCGAATTGATTCGAGGCCCAGGTCGTCGTGTAGGTCAACGTTCCTCACGAACCACGGAGCCCCGACAGCTAACCTGCAAAAGCGGGATTGTAGGGATTGGAGGGTGTCTATGTGTGTGCGGGCCGCGTGAGCGAACACCACACTCGCGTAAGTCATGACGGGCCTAATGCAAGTTTTGTAAAGTGTCACCTTGTTCCGAAGGGACATTTTACTCCGCTTACAGATCATGGGGTAGAGTCTACCGAGAATAAACGCGGCACGGTCACGGACTGATTTTATATGCGGGCGGAATGTCATCGATGCATCCAGGGTAACGCCCAGGTACTTGACCTTCCTGGCCCAGGGTATGGATTGACTAAAGAGAGTAATCGGGGGTGTGAGATTCCTCCTCCTAATACGGGAGGAAATCCGTGTGGAGCTTCCCCTCTGAAATAGCACCGCAGTACTTTTCGCTGGGTTGATGTCTATGCGCCATTTTCGGAACCACTGTCCTAGGGCTAGGGCTGCGCTCTGAAGCTTCTTCGCGATTAGGGACTTGTTTCTACTGGAATAGTAAACAGTCGTGTCGTCGGCGAATAAAGCTAAATGGGTCGGCGGCGACCGGGGAATATCGTTAACGAATAAGCTAAATAGGAGGGGTGAGAGGACAGAGCCTTGCGGGACTCCAGCTGTGAGAGGTCGTGGGGAGGAGCGGGTTCCCTCGACTCGATATCGAAAAGACTCGATATCGAAAAGACACTACGAAGTCTGCCGGGTCCGCTAGTACTATAATAAAATCTTGTCTTCGTGATTTGAGTTAACTTTTACGCTATCGAGAACGTTAAAAAAACTCGCCCTAACTACATAACACACTGAACACTGAAACCGTACCGTTTACCAGCTAAGACGAATTTAAAGAAACTGTATTTTACTCATATTCGTTTATTGGGTTTAGGTTTGAAAATCGATTTAGGAATCACGTGCCTTGACTGCCAACGCACGTGCTGATAACGATCGATAAACACGTGTTTGCGATGATGGGAAAGGTTGCAACGTGACGACTGCCGTACTGCAGTCCTTTGACATCACAGAAGACAGAGCTTAATGGTGGTAGGATGTCTTGTGAGTCCGCACTGGTAGAACCACCACCCTGCCTATTTCTGCCGTGAAGCAGTTATGCGTTTCGGTCTAAAGCGTGGGGCAGCCATTGTGACTATACTGCGACCTTAGAACTCGTATCTCGAGGTGGGTGGCGGCATTTACGTTGTAGATGTCTATGAGCTCAGGTGGGCTTTGAGCTCCTTCACCTATCTATGCAAGAAAAATAATAATTAAAAAGACTGTTTATTATAAATTACTAACTTTTGCCCGCGACTCCGTCCGCGTGGAATAGTTACTTTGGCATAACGATAATTTTTACCCCCACTTCATTTACGTAGAAAGTGAAAATACATTTGAATTATAGAATGTTAAGAAGCTATTTAGACCCCTATTTTGAAACATTCTTTATAGGTGGTCCACTTGTATTGGTCTTACTGTGATGTTATAGCCTATAGCTTTCCTCAATAAATCTGCTGTCTAACACAGAAATAATTTTTCAAATCGGACCAGTAGTTCCTGAGATTAGCGAGTTCAAACAAACAAACTCTTCAGCTTATACCAAGTATCGATTAGTCAAATCAGACTTCATCCTGTAGACCTTACAGCATTGACGATCAAAATCACACCTGCGTTGATAAAAGGTCAGTCGTCTCCCCCTCCAAATAAGAACGCATTAAAACAACCCGTAGGGGTTTCGACCCTCACTACGTCGCTCGTTACGATCCAGCAATCACGCATACGTGAATTACAAAAAAAAAACCCACTTTCCCCGTATGCAAACATTACAAATGCGCGGTTTTATTTCGCCATACCAATTCTTAAACCACTGAACGGCCACGATGACATGTAAAGAGAACATTAAAAGTGAAAGACCCGTATCGTTGGAGTATAAAGTAATCAGAGCGTGAGTACGTAAACAAAAAATGTTTCCGCTAAAAAATTTCATTTGGTAAAAACAATAATTATGGAAAGAAAATTTTGATTACTTGAGTGCACGTACGCAGGCACACACAGATGGAGTTAGAACGTTTGCCGCTAAGAGCACTGTTCCAACAACACACACAAATTTGAGTTAACTTTTACGCTATCGAGAACGTTAAAAAACTCGCACTAAGCACACTGGTGCACGATTTCACACAATTGTTTATTAAATCTTTTAAAACTACCATCCGGCTTTGGAATGAGCTCCCCTCCACGGTGTTTCCCGAGCGCTATGACATGTCCTTCTTCAAACGAGGCTTGTGGAGAGTATTAAGCGGTAGGCAGCGGCTCGGCTGTGCCCTGGCATTGCTGACGTCTATGAGCGACGGTAACCACTTACCATCAGGTGGGCCGTATGCTCGTCTGCCTACAAGGGCAATAAAAAAAGAAACTTTATCAATTCACTTCAGTTCCTATGCTATGACGGAAATGGTTATGTCATTATTACAGTATATAATAGGGATTATTTATGTTAAACAAGTTTTAATTCGCATCAAACAAACAAGTCGAGCTACGCCGACGAGTGCAACTGGGTCACGTGTGTCGACCTCAGTACTTGCTGGTCGCGTTCCAAATGTTCACACGTTAACGTGAACTGTAGACAAAATGTATGTGGTTGAAAACAAAACGAGACGTATCAAATCGAATTAACAATTACACACACACGCAGGCACAGACGGAAAGATACCGACTTTTTGTTTTTAATCCTATGTAAGCTGATGGTCTTGAGAGACCATTTCAGCGTAGCCTTAACTATTAGGTGAACTCAAACCTAACGTCGTTGCTAACACTAACCCTAGCAAGAGCAGTGCTTCGCAGAATCTACCACCGGATCGGAAACACGACCCACTGAGAAGATCCAGCGAGAAACTCAGTGGGCTGAGTCTATGGGTTAATTTACTCGCCGAGACCTTCGTCGCAAGCGACGGGTTCGACGAGAACGATGACCGGTGCTGGGGGTACCTAAAAGATCCGTTATTAGATCGGGAGGATCCGAAATTGACCGAAATGAGTAGACATAAACACACACATATGCATATTATAGGCACAGCCACACATACACACAAACATATGCACAGACAAACACACACACACACACACACACATATGAGATTTGTTTTTCTTTTATTCTGAATTTATATCAATACATGCCTAAATAGACAAATATAAAATAGTTCAATTGCGTTTTTTAACTGTTTGTCAATATATTTTTTTTGTAGCTATTGGTGTTTAATGAACAAAAAGTTTAAGAGTTTTATAGTTGTCTTTGCAATCTGTCATTATTTAATATGGAACCCCAACAATTCATAGCGTTATTATTAATTATTAATAGAGTATATTCCATACATATAAAAAAGCAGTAAAATCGGATTTGTCTGAACATGGAAGAGAAGTCATAGAAAAACAAAAGGGCGCAGACTCTTTTCTCTGTGTCTGGGTGTTTTTTTGCCCAGGACCCCTCCGAAATTTCTAAAAGGAGTTAATAAAGTAATTTTACAGAATGAAATTATTGTTATTTATTTTTCAATTGTCTTAAATAATCTTCAACGTCAGAAGAACTACATGGCGAATAAAATGATGAATATGAAAGTAAGTGTATAGTGTAGTTATGTTTGTAGTATAGAAAATAGTTTGAACCCTGGCAAATAATATAGGCTGCATTTTGTCCCACGGTCGTGTGTTTTATTTTAATTTTTTACTAGCTGACCCGGCAGACTTCGTAGTGCCTCAATTGATAAATAAAAGATCTAAACTTCTGTATAAAATAAACTTAAAACAAACAAAAGGAATCCGTCCGACGGGAGAAACATCAAAGGGAAAACAAAATTGTTATTTTTATTTAATTCCAAGCATTTTCATATGTACCTTTTAAACCTTCTCTGGACTTCCACGAATAATTCAAGACCAAAATTAGCCAAATCGGTCCAGCCGTTCTCGAGTTTTAGCGAGACTAACGAACAGCAATTCATTTTTATATATAGATTGTTAGGAATGAAGGATAACTGGTGGCCCGGAGGCCTTTCCTGTTTCACCAGGACATGTCAGCGAGCCCATGCTCAGTCTGAAGGTATGGGATTTGTCCCACTGTAATGTCTTTACGCGCGCACTACATTGCTTGTCAAGAAACCGCCACCGAAAAGCTTAGTACTACTATATTTAATTCCGTTTTACGTAATCATAAAGTCTGCAATCGGAGAACGTTTGTTGTCTTGTTGTGTTTTATTTCAACTGTCACATGTCTCAAATTATATCGAACCGGTTACGAAATATTCAGGCATCGAGAATGCCTGGGGAACTCATACGTAATTTCATGATTCATTTTTAAACGACATAAGGAGGAATTTGCTTGTAAAGCGATAAAACGTTTTTGGATTGCTTATTTAAGTTATATCACTATAAATTATAAAAAGTAAATCACAAATTTTTACATGTTTTTATTATTATTCTCAGTCCGAGCATAACGTTTTTTTAGGGTTTTTTCCTACCTATGCTGAGAGCCTTGAGAGGCTATATCAGCGTAACCTTAACTAGTAGGTGAGCTCACGGGGCTCAAACCTGACATCGTTGCTAACACGAACCCTAGCAAGAGCCGTTTTTCGCAGAATCTACCACCGGATCGGAAACGCGACCCACTGAGAAGATCCGGCGAGAAACTCAGTGGGCTGTGTCTGAGGGTTAATTTACTCGTCGAGCCCTTCCTCGCAAGCGACGGGTTCGACGAGAACGATGACCGGGAGCATCACGCATCTCTGTTGAACACGCTATGACATTTCGGATTCATAGGTTCGGTCTGCCGAAAATCCTGGTGTGGCATAGACCATTTTGAACTTGGAGGCTTTTTTATTGCTAAGAAATTTAGACGAGCTCAACCCACCAGGTGGTAAGTGGAGCCCATAGCCACTCACCTTGAGACATGAGTTCCACATCTCAGTTTTACAGCACAACGACTGCCCCACTCCTCAAACCGAAACGCATTACTGCTTCACGGCAGAAAGAGGCAGTGGTGGTACCTACCTACCCGCGCGGGCTCGAAAGACTACTACCAGTAATCACGCGAATTATATTTTTTGCGGATTTGTTATTACACGATGTTATTCCTGCGGGATTTGAATACTGGAATAGTTGCATAACTGGATATAAGTGCACTGTGCGTCTTATCCTTTAGCCCACGAGGACTTCGATCACATCTCGAGTGTCTAATGATGTCTATAACCCAATCCTCAACGACAAAAAAGTAAAAAAAATCTCCGTTCTGATGGCTTAATTTTGCGATCACGACATCATGACCTCTCAGCTGCTTCCATCAGAAACGTGATCAGTAACAAACGCTACCGGCCACAGCATTCGAGTTACGAAAGTCCGGGGATTGTTCCAATTGAAACGAATCAGATTCAGTTTCTAAAAAATATGAAAAAAAAGTGGTCCTGAACATAGTTTTTTTTTTTTTTTACTGTTTAGATAATTATAATGATGATAATTGGGAACAAATCACTCATGTCATCCGGCTCCAATTTAGGATTCCCTGTGTTATGGGTACCAAAGTCTGATAAATATACTTATATATATTTAAATATGTATATCCAGACAAAGCAAAAAGCAAAAAAGACTGCTCAAATGTTTGCCTGATGTGGGAATCGAACCCACGACCCTCGACACAACAGTCAGGACCGCTAACTATTGAATCACCGAGTCAGATGTTACCGAGTTAGATGCGTCCACCTGGTAAA
Organism: Bombyx mori; assembly: GCF_030269925.1. Lineage (NCBI taxonomy): Eukaryota > Metazoa > Arthropoda > Insecta > Lepidoptera > Bombycidae > Bombyx > Bombyx mori. Next base: position 17,918,338 of record NC_085111.1, read on the forward strand.
CAAATATTTAACAGAGCCCATAGACGTGAACGCCACTACACAGCTTGAGATATGCGATAAATCTCAATTGTATTGTCGGCCGTTTTACCCTTTAACCCAGAGCACATGACTGCTTCTTGGCAGATATCTTGCGTGCTTCCGTGTTCCTAGTAGTATCTCATCTTTGTCGTACAGTCAATAAAAATATTAAATGTATCTTATCATCGTCGAAATCCTATCTATAGATACATGTATACTATATAGAGGCATAATATAATTAAAGCGAAATTAAATGAAAATGATTTTAATGAAAACCAATGTCAATTTTTGTTATGTACAGTCTATATATATCAACATTATTACTATTTCTTCCGACATCGGAGCAAAATTAATTTCTGCCGCCTGTAATCTATGCATTTATCAACAGCGTGATTGAGTGGAGAATTTTTGGCACGCACTATATGGTTCTCAGATGCTCGGTGTACATCTCATTAGAATTAAATCGATCAGTAACATTTTTACGTGCCATCTGGGTTGAATTCAATCAAACACTAGAAGTTCTTTCGGTAATTATTTAAAAGAGGACTTCATGTGAGAAACTGAAACGGATCAAAATAATGGTTGTTGTTATATCCCATGGGATGAGACTGCCCGTTGTAAATGTACTAGTCTGTAAAGAAAACTTATCTATGTCATCTTATAAGGTTTCTAAGTCAAAAATAGTTTCTATGAAAATCAATAAAAAGGAAACTAAATATTACAACCATATTACGCCATAGCCGAAGCCATATTACAACGGATCAAACGACATGACGCATCGACTTTTACATAACCAATTTAAAAAGTTCTCTATAGGTTTTAGTATCAAAAATGATGGAATAAACCCGAGAGACTAGAAAAATACGATAATATAATGTTACGTTGATAACCTCAGGGCTACACAAAACTTCTTGGATCAAATATCAATTCCCTTAAGTGGGTTGAATCAGATTTAACGCACTTAAAACTCAGGGGCATCATAAATGTTTTCTTTTTCTGTTTGTTTTTCTGCTGTGAGATCTGTTCCTGAAACTATTTATGCGATAACTACCTAACACTAGATAGGGCGCGAACTCACTTACCTATCTACAGTCATAAAAAAAGGGGTTCACTAACACCTCACCTATGGCTTCTGGCAGACATAGCCCTCAAAAACGAAAACGGGATTAGCAGGAGTTTTGCAAATTTTACACTTATGCTATTACATGTTAAAATGCATTTTTCGACATCCTTTTTGCCGCAATTCAAATCAAACATTTTATCCTTGATATTGCCACAGAGTTATGATATTTTGTGCTTCAAGCTTTGTCTGTAAATATGCCTTTAGTAACTCTAGTTTCCAATAACAGCAATCACTTTGGCGTCTCCCTTAAATTAGTCATTATAGACAGCAAAAACTCTTAATGTCAAGCAGCCTGCTGTAATCTATATATCTAATAGCGAAGGCACAGAATTTAGGACGGCTTTATGAAAATACTCTTTCTTTCGCATAAAATATATTCGTTATTTTGTAAAGCGGGTTTTAACATGATACTTCCTTGTATTTATGTAGCGGTCCATCGTTTTCAAATGGACAAATTCCGTGAAACACTACCAAAAATACGAAATCCACTGCAGGATCTACAATTTGGACCACATCTACATATTCCTACAAATCCTGATGCTGTTTATGAATGTGAATTGACACATCGAACGAATTGTTTTTCATTTCAACTTAAACATTCTAGAACATTCTTCATACAACAAAGCTTAAACGAATACAAAAAAAACGAACGATTCATGACTTTGATACGACAAATACACTGAAAATTTTCTGAGAAACATTACATAAACGAAAGGAACTTTTTACTTGAACCGTGTACCGATATCCTATTTATTTTTTACGCGTTATAAATCGGTGGGAAAAAATTACCAAAGAAAGCCAGTCGGCATGACTAATGGCAGTTAATTAGCAATCGTGGCAAGTCTTCCTGACACGGTCCATCGGTTGTGTCAAGGGCGAACGGATTGGCCACGACGGGGGCAATCAATGTTATTAGTTGTGAAACAGAGCTTATGTTTAATCACTACAAGACTACTCCTAAATGAAATTAGTTAAGAATTCGATAGTGAATTTGGTCTGTCTCACATAGTTGAGTTTACTAACTCTGACTATGACTGTACCATGGAGTTCGAGTGAAATCCTTGGTCAAAATAGTAGTTTTCCGAGGAATAGTTGGTATTCGAGGTCGGGGTGCAATTTTGTTGTCTGGTATATTCTTTTTTCATAAATATATGGTTGTTTGAGCTCATGGCCTACCTAGGTTTAAGTGCTTATCGCTGTCCACAGACGTCACAATGTGAATAGCATCGTACATCTTGAATATTTCCGACATTAATAAGTCAAGCCCAGATTAGCATTAGTCGATTTTTAGGTCTTTTTAAAACAAAAAAATAGCCTGAATGTGATACGCGATCTCATTTAAAATATCCTAAGTTTGTTTTGTTTTCCTTCTTGATTTCTTCCTGTACCGATATTTGATTCGATCGAAGCATTTTCGAAAATAGCTAGCTGTTTTCATATACTAATGGAGGATTCATTACTGAAAGCTTTTTAATTTAATTTCAAGATAGTTGAAAGCGAGCGGTTGAAAAAGTTCGAGGCAAATCAATCAAAATGTACTGTATTGGACTAAATGTACTGTTTAAAAATCCCTACAATCAGCGCATAATGTAGTAGCAATAAATAATGAAATGTAAATTTTTTTTTTTAAATATAATTTGTGGGTGTCCTAGACCCATAAATGCTAAGAAAACAAGATCATCCGTGCAAGATTAATTCATGATAACAAAAAATGTAGTTTGTATATAAAAACACTCCCTCGTTGATTAAGCTCTAATTTTACCTTGAGAAAGTTAAAATGACGTCATAGCCTTTGGCGCCCAACATGGGGCGGGATTTGTTGTTCAAATATTTATCTTCCGGGGGTTGGCGGCAGTTGTTGAGGCCAATTTCAGAGGGATGACTAATTGAGTTGTCCGTAGGAATTGGTTTTAAAGTAAACTCGTTTGTTTTTGCTACATGTGAACATCTTGAGGTTACAAGGGAGGGTCACCAAACTATCGCATCATTTCGAAAGTAGCAATTATGAAAATTTTAAAGTTTACCACTTTTGCAATAATTACAAAATTTGTAGCCGAACTCTTTTTAGTTAAATTACGAAATTTGCGATATGGATTTTAGAACTAACCCGGAATCTTTTATTCTCAAAAGTTTTTATTGTTCCTTATCTACTTAACTATACGTTCCAATCAGCTTTTAATCTGCAATTGAATTAACGATGCGTATGATTGACTTTAATTTTAAGTGCACGGCGTTCATGCCTGATCGTGTAGTCAATGTTTAACAGCTCATGTTTATTGTCCTGTGCTATAAAGCTTCCAAAAATAGCTTTAAAACGTAACATGGCTGAAGTTAGTCGACGTACAATAGACAATACACAATAGACACTTAACGGTATACGAGTATTAATCTGCTAGCCCTTCGAGAAAAATAAGATATGAAGATAAGATTACTGATAGCAGTCTGTCATATTCTATTAGTAGCTCAATAACAACAGACTTACAACTCGTTTCCCAAGGCGTGTGACGGCGTTCATGCAGTTGATATCTATGGGCTCCAGTAGCCACTGAAAACTAGGCGGGTGAAATCATCCGCCTAACTAAGCCTAAAAAAATATGTGTTATTCTGTATAATGTTTCAGAGTATTGTAATACATATAATAACGCAGTTAAAATTCATTTAATCAACGATTAATTAACAATTTACGCAACCAGTTAAGTTAATTACATCGAATACAAGACATGCTAACACATAATTATGTTTAACGTTACAATTAAATGGTTATTATGCAGTGTTTTTTTTCTTAATAAATAAGATGATTCCTGATATAAAACCATTGATGTAGCTTATAGGCAACATAATGCTCTTCACCGACTGTGAGGGATATGTTCGAAGTTCCCTTCAAGCTGGGATGATATGATTATTTCGGGACAGACCATCCAAGGTGGTGTAGCATCCAACATCGTTGACTATTATGGGAAGTTAGAGGGTAGTTTAAGATTATTTAAAGGCGGTAAGCTGCGGCTTGCACGGGGATTACTTGCATGCATCGGACCGCTAAAATTAGGTGCAAGGTGATTAAGAATTCACACGGACATCGGATCTTATCTCAGCTCCGTCTGCTAAATCTGATGGCCTCTGATAACGTTATCGGTACGGGAAAACTGTCATTGTTTTTGTCCAACTTAGTTTTTGTGTACTTGTATATTTTATTATTACGAAATAAGCATTGTTTTAACAAGCTATATATTTATGTGTTATAAAATATAATTATTTTATAGCGACAATTAGATGTATTTTTTTTATTTCGGAGCACTGTTGCTAGTAAAAGGACAACAGATTTTTCGTAAAAGAAAAACATGACAAGCCAGTTGTCTTAGCTAAAATGTGTGTATTTTTAACACGTGTTTACGAACGATTTACACTATGAAGGAATAACAGAGTGTAATAAAATTCCCGTAATATTTATAAATTCTGATAATTACGGCGCAGGGTGTCCACCCGGGTAGGTATCATCATTCTGCTTATTTCTGTCATGAAGCCTGCGTTCCGGTGTGAATGGTGCGACACTATCTTTTTTTTTTCCTACGTATTCTAATAACCTCGAAGGGTTATGCTAGATTCGCAGAATGAGCAGGTGAACTCACGCGGCTCTTACCTGAGGAAATGCGACACTAGACAGTATACATAGTATGATTGAAGCTTCGGGCTCATGTCTTAATCTGGATGACGGCGCCCATGTTATGATGTCTATAGACACAGGTAACCATTATATATATGGATTATGAGCTCGTCCATCCAACTGATAAAACTATTTTAGGTAAATCGTTGTACATTTAGTCTAGCATCAGATTGTTATCATAAGATACATTGAAATGCTTACACGTAAAACTAAATCACTGCCAACATCAACTGGTAAAACTATTTTAGGTAAATCGATGTACATTTAGTCTAGTATCGGATTTTTATCTTTTTTTTTTCCTACCTAAGCTGATAGCCTTGAGAGGCTATTTCAGCGGAACCTTAACTAGTAGGTGAGCTCACGGAGCTCAAATCTGACGACGTTGCTAACACGAACCCTAGCAAGAGCCGTGCTACGCAGAATCTACCACCGGATCGGAAACGCGACCCACTGAGAAGATCCGGCGAGAAACTCAGTGGGCTGTGTCTGAGGGTTAATTTTCTCGTCGAGCTCTTCGTTGCAAGCGACGGGTTCGACGAGAACGGTAACTGGTGCTTGATGTACCTAAAAGCACCGTTAGTGGATCGAGAGGATCCGAAATGACGTGTTTGGGGCGACGTCGACTGCTTTCCATTCTTTCCGCAGGATCGTTTTTATCTCATGATATTATACTGAAAGGCTTTACTTTTGCGTTAAAGCACATAATTTCCAAAAGTTTAATCCTCTTTTACTCCACCCTCTGATTGAGTAAGAAACAAATAGCCCCTTAAACATTGATCCCGCAGATTTATGTATACGACTCAAATCGATTTTTTATTTCACGAAAGCGAAAATCTCCCAAAGAATACCAAAACAATTTGCTCATATTAAATTGAAATAGCATGTATATTTATTATATTACGAATCGGCTTAAGGAAAATTTTATGATTTAAATTTTAATAATTTCTTATTTAAATTCTGAACGATTAGGTTATGGTGAGATTTTTTACCGTAATACTTTTCGTTGTTTCAGTCTACCTTTACACATAAAGTCGTTGTTTATTTATTTATTATTTTACAGAATATATTAGCAGCTGATGCATGCGTTTCAAAGCTTGGAGAATCTTTTGATTATATTGTAACACCTCCATCCTCCAATAAGACCGGAATACTTGAACTGGCCTTAACTGTAGCAACACTCTGCATATAAAAAGGGGTAGTTAGACCATCTTAAAAGACTATGCGAACAATTTTACTGTTATAAGTGCTGTGTGTATGGACAGTTATAGGGAAATGGAAATCTAAAGCATCAGGGCTTAGCGCTAACAGCCCCGGGAGATTTTTTTAGTCAGCACATGTACTCCAACTGTTATAGCTTAGTGGATCATAGTCCACCTAGTTCAGTATTTACCAGAGCCTATAGTTATCAACAACGTAAATGCTACTACCCACTTTGAGACATGAGTCTCTAAGTCTTAGTTATACAGTACCACGACTGTCCGACCTTCAAACCGAAATGAATAACTGCTTCACGGCAGAAATAGGCAGGGTAGTGATACCAGTGCGGGCTCACCAGACGGTCTACCACCAGGAATTACGCAAATTATATTTTTATTACATGATGTTATTCCTTCACCGTTGAAGTAATTCGTGAGTATTATATAAGTATACCATTAGTTACCTGCTAACGAGATTTGAAAATCGGCAATCGCATCGCTCGATACGAGTTAACCGGGTCTCTTATCCTTTAGGCCACAATGCTTATGTTTTTGAGATACAAAAGCTTGAAATTTTGCCCGCCCTTCAAATAAATATACAAATACTATCTTCAGAGTTTCATCTTGTCATTGACACGTCCATGCACATTCAGCCACTGAACGCGAGGGTCTAGTATCGATCGGTCCTTATCTTGTCAACAGCTTTTATCTCAAGAGATTGTTGTTTCGCCGGCCATTTCATGTTTTTGCTATTACTAGTAAATTGAATGTTAGATCTTGGAAGTTTAGTTAAACCGGTTCTCTTCAAATCTGTTTTGCTGTTAGGTAACTTTCTGGTCATGTTTAATTAGACCAAATTATTATAAATTCATTTAAAAGTATGTTTCCAGTCAGGATCAAGACGGAAATCTATAATTTTAACATAACTATCATCCTTAGAATCAATGTATTAAATTTTAGAATCGTTTATTTTAACTTCGATACCATGTAACATACTTATGGAAAGTATAAGTAAACTGTATCAAAATAATGCTACTATAAGCGGAAGATTGAACAAACCAAATTAATTTATACATGCTTACCACGCACGGATAGACCCGGTGGGTTGGATATTGATAAAACGCTTACGCCGTATCTATGCGTTTACGGAAGCGAAAAGCGCAGCTGTATAGGATTCGTTATACGGGACAGCCGAGTGCCCACCGAACTGTCACTGCACCCAACTGATAGGCGTGTTGTATACGTTGCTAAGTTTGGTGGGCCAGACCCAGATAATAGTTAAATGGCAAAATATTACACTCGTAAGTTACAACATGGAGAGTAGAGATGCAGCGGGGGAGTCACGACCCTCAGTAATGAGGAGAACGACGCAAGGAGGAAGTTACATCAACAATTGATTGCAAACTAAACCAAGACCCATAATTTTTTGGGGGAATCAAACTCAGCGGTTTCGCCTTGATTAAATTTGTAATTAAACGAACATTATTTAGTTTTAAAATGACAGCCAATTCCATAAATACAATTTTATTTTCTTTATTCATTGCCCTAAATATTATTTAACCATCTCAATATAATACGTTTCCTTACGTTACACAGTCACAAGTGAAACAACTTTACACGTAACAAGTTATTGAAACGCATAGAGAAATGGTGAAACGCGTACCTAATCAATCAGTTTTGTAATATCAATCAACGACGTCACGCGATCATTAATTTTACTTGTAAATGCCAAAAAAAATACAAATGGCCAACTTTGTCAGTCGGGTAGCGTAAGTAATTTGCACGGAATTTCTTTTGTGAAACGTTTCGATTTGCTATCGAGCGAAAGGCATATCTGTTATGATGATGCCATAGATCAGAACATAAATGCCCTTCCCAATTTTGAAATGATGATGAAATCAATACTTCAAACTTTCCTGCCTCTTTAAATTCCAGATCCTGCAAGATTCCAATTTGGAGTGGTGACTTATAAACTACATCGTAGGTCTCCTGCTATTATTTTGCGTTAGAAATAGCAACAAGGCATAAAAATAGTATTTTTCATTCCAATTTTCTGGTAAAGCTCATATAGTTCTTCAAACAATAGCTCGTTACAATGCTAGTTTCGGAAATAAGTGTAATTTGTGAAGCGAACGCAGAAATTACACACACAATCGACCGAGATGTTTTGAAACGACCACAATTTTCGTTAAAGACGACTTCGCCTATTGTTCTACAGTTCCTTCACAGATGATTATACAATTTTAAAGTGAAATTGAATGAAGAAAGAATTATTACAGAAACAACGATTATTGGTCATTTCGTAGGAATATTTTAGTAGGTCAATGGTTACGTGATAAATTATTATACACCATTATTATTTGGAGCAAATATTCATTATTGTGTTAAGTTGTTATGTTAAGGCCCCTCATAAGCTTTGATGAAGCGTATTTATAGGGTATTGAGTAGATCCTACATAGGTCCATTCTCAATCTACAAATGTGGCTGGCTCCTGTTAAATGACCCAAAAACACGCACACGTGTCATCTCTGTTTGACAAATATATCCGTATAAGAAACTTGTTACACCTACATAATATGTTATTCTTAATATTGAAATTTATATCAAGATTACAAATTAAGAGTGAAAGGGAAAACTTGGTTGATAGATGACCGAGTGGTATCTATGCTTATTCCCTATATTTTTCCGGCATATTGCTGCGGCATGCTATGTTGGAGTTGAACACACTAAACATCACTGTTTCCACACGATCGTATAGCCATATCGATGCGAAAACAAGAACTACCTTCTCGCCTACGACGACTTGCCATTGTGGACAATTGTAGCCCCCAGAATAAGCAGTTACTGGTATAAAGCCACTTTTTAACCTTCGCTCGCTTATGGACAGTAATGCCATTCACGAAGATTCATAATTGAAATAATTTACTCAATATTCAATTTACTTTTCTTTTGGTTATTTTTTCGTACATTGTCTCCCGAACGCTCCGATGACAAAGGGCCTTGATTGTTGGTAGAGCCTTGGTTTCAACGGAAATAAGAATTTTGAGGCCTTATAAGCTTTTTTTAAAACTCACCACTTTCGGTCACGCGATTACATAGCTGTTCCAATTGTGTCTAAAGACTAAAGTGCTCTCCCTTATCTACGTACCTTCATACCTTGCCAACATTCGTGAATCTCCCCGGCGACGGTCCGGTCAAGCAATAGGCGTCAATTGAAATGCCGACCTACATTTTAATATCGTAACAATAAAATTTAAATAATAGCACTGGCCCCAACATCCGCACGGGACTTCGATTATGTGTTCCGGAAGCAGGGGCCGAGTTTCCTGTACACGGATTCAATTGTATTAGATGTGTCGAATAAAACGAATCTGCAACGAAATCCTTCAAAAAATTACAGCACTAATATGAAGATTTTCATGCTCTGTATTTGTTCCCGTTACGCATATTTTTTCTCTATCATGTCTAGAATTCGTAAAAGGACTTTTGTTTTCAAAACATCATAATATACATACAGACTAGGTCGCGCGACATCAACAAGTCGTAAGAGAAAGAAGGAAAGCACCGAGCGTTATTCTATATATTGTAATGATACTGCAGGTCTTCTTCAAGCCCCGACCGGTAAAGGTTACGGGGCGATCTGAGGGGGCGAGACAGCATTTCCACGGAACCGTTGTGTAAGAGCAACCGGTTGGTCGAGTATCGCGTTCCGACCTGGCAGGATGGATCAGGTCCAGCGGGGTATTCCGGGGCACGAGGGGCATCGCCTGGGGGGCCGGGGCATGTCTTACTACCTAGTTATTCGTAGCATTCTCCTAGCTATCGAGACTAGTAGTACGTAATCGTAGAAGTACGCTACTGAATGAATTTCACAAAGACCTGCCTAAAAACGGGAATTTCGAATAGGAAACGCCTTTGAATGAAAAATGACCCTACAGCACTTAATTATAATCAACAAAACAAATTACGTAACAACGCTCGCTTGAAAATTGCTGCTAAAATGTCAGCTATAATTTACGCTTTTATCATGATAATGGTTTTACGATTAATAAAAAACACCAGTTTGCCAGTGTGTCAGACGGTGATAGGAAGTTATGTAGATAATCTAAGAATCGTTTTATTGCCATAAAATGCACAAGCATCTGGCCCACATGGTGGTGAGTGACCATCATCATTTATGGATGTCAACAACATTAGGAATGTTTTTTCTATCGATACCTTAGAAGTTGTGGGACCCTATCTAGTCTCCTAACGGGATCCTCTTTATTGTATTAATTTTAATAAAAAAACCATTTCTTTTTTGCTAAAAATATTTCACAAACATATTCAGGAGACCTGAGATTATTGCAATTCTATTTGCACTAAGCACAATAAAAATGTATGAAATAAAAAAAAAAGTATTGTACATAGTTACAAAGATCCTATTTCTTCCTATTCTTCAAATTGCATTTTTACTTGGAGGGTAGGAAAGGTATATCACTAATACAAACGAGACCTCAATCTATGTTCCAAGATCTATATTGCAGCATTCAACTGATGGTATCTCTCTGATCATCACCAGCATTCACACACAATGCATATAAAAATACTGTGTTATTATCAATACTGAGGTGATTATTATGATAATTATGGAAGTAATATCTACTGAATGAATTAACACTACTGATTATCAGATATTACAAAAAATGCACCTTCTCTTAACACGAAGGTTAATAATGGAGAGTATGTAAATTAGTGTAATAATTACTAATTGTCTATGTTAGCAACTATATAATGCGTGTGATAATTTATGCTCCAGTACCAACATAGTTTTCTTGCTGTCTTAGAGAACAAATTTATATTTTAAATTGTATCATTGTTTCTTTATCATTCTCTATTAAGTTCTATTATTTTAATGTCAATATATTTGGTTTACACGATGGTGGAAGGTTTTCAACTTCTTAGAAACGGGGAATGCTGGAGCAACAGCCACACCCCATGCCTTAGTGCATAGTCAGAATGAAAATTACAGTTTTTTTTTTCAAGTGAGTGTTGAGATGATGGCAGATAGAAGAGAATGGAATAAAAACATTAACTGTATTGACCCCAACTGGTGGGATAAGGTTATAAGTCTGAAATAAAGTGAAATGGGATAAAGAAGAAGATTTATTTTTTAATCTTTACTAAGTAAATGGTTAAATGGATTTGAATGATATTTTGCATAAATATATTTCATAACCTGGATTAACATATAGGATAAATTTTAACAAGGTAAATAACATGGTTCTGGTAACAATATATCTGCTATAGGTAAATGTCTATTTACCGGCTCCTCACTTTACATTCTTCAAACTGACTTTATACTGGGAAAATGCTGTCTCATTCTTTTTGAATTGCAAATGTAATTGGGTTGAAACCATAGGCACAACTAGTTATCAATAATATCTTGAGCTAATATTTTAACAGGATAATCATTGTAAAGTTATCAGTCTAAAGCTCATATATTTACAGTATTTATCTAATCATCATATTTATCTACATTTATGAAATCATTTACAGGCTTTATTCCTAAGCAGGTTGGATGCCCACTAACTGTTATAGTGTGATGTAACTTGTCATGTTTTTAGATTAGAATTTAATTTAAAAGTCTAGTTTTGATCATTGAGCTTACAATAAGACAATTTTCAGAAACTCAATGAAATAGGTAAACTGGCAAAAAAAACCTGTCAAATAAAGCTAAAGTAGTCAAAAATGAAGATAAGAATAGTAGGTAAAATAAAGAACAATGGGGACTTTAAATCAAATCAGTATGCAAAAAAATAATTTTGAGATAAAATGCATTTTTTTTTTATCTTTTACAGAAACATGAATTAAGAAAATTTTAGTAGTTTTGATATAGATGGACCTGCACACAATCACCAACTAGATTGTATCATTAATAATAGTATTTAATCATATAGCTACAACATTCTAATTGTAACGAAATAAACCACATTTAAAAAAAAATGTTCTTAGTAGAAACCACCAAAAACATTTTATATTTACGAAATAATGCCAGTATTCATAAATTATATTCCAACACTTTTTTTGTGAAAATAAACAACAAACAAAAATATTAATGTTTGAAGGATTGAATGGTATTTGTTAAATTGATTTAAAATGCCTAATTCCTTAATTCATTTCTGTATTAACTATCGAAGTTCATATTGTTTGTTATTCATTGATGTTAAATTTATTATTTACTTAAAAACTACCTTTGTCTCGACCGGAAAACCCGTTGATACAAATTCACAATTATTGACACTGTTACTACACAAAACTCACGCTTTATCGTTTCATACACGTATTTTTAGTCCAATGTTATTCAATGAGCGAACTGTTTACACTGAAATCATTTGTTACCTACATTTTGTCAAACAAGTGCATTAGATTTGCCTCGTATTTTGTGTTTCAAACATGACAGAATTGTCATGTCTATTCGCTGTTTTTTAAAGCTGCTGTTCAGTAATGCCAACTGCTCAAAATGTTTTCCCCTAAGCCTATTTTTGAATCCCCTAAATTCGAAACAAGATGCCCTAAATTTTTTTCAGTAAATGAAAAGTTTAATTATATATTTATAATTGTTATAATATTTTATAGATTAACTTACCTTGGTATTTTTATTATAATAAAGCTTTAAATAAAAAGGTTCTATAAGAATATTACATAAGATTTTCAAACAACGATAAATCATTTATTATTTTTTTGTCAGTACGTCATACGTAAAATCAACCAATAAATAAATACATTAATAAATGAGAAAAATTTATTTTCTCCCTAAAAAATCCCCTAAAAAAAGTTTCACCCTAAAAAGTCCCTTTTTAAATACTTCCCCCTAAATTTAGGGGAAAAACGCCCAAGTTGGCATCACTGTTGCTGTTTGATGTTGATAGACTAGATCACTAGGTTGAAGTTGACACTTGACATTCCTGGCTTGTTGGAGTTATGAAATATACAAGCAAAGGGAAAGTAGTGCATTCAGTCGAGTTTTATAATATTTTTTTATGGCAAGTGGCTTCTTATGATGCAATTGTTGCCGTTTGTAAAAATGCTAATTTTATTAAGCTGCCATTCTGTATATGTATGAACGAAAATAAATGAAATAAAATGAGACGAGATCAGATTGAATGAAATGATGTTTCAGTAAGAATTCAGTGGGTTTTCTTTAAAAACCCTTTGCAATTACCTCCGGAAATTTTATTGTAATTTTTTACACTTCTGCACTTCTCACACATGTTAAAAGAATAATTGATCATTACACACTGAAACATGACAAAATACTAATTTAACAAAATAAAACAATTCACGCAACTAGGCTCCACGCATTTCGCCAAAAAGAAAAGAATGACTTTGGTGATGTAAGGTCAAAGCAGTTGAGGCTTCAACAGCTATAGTAAATAGCTGTCGAAGCCTCAACTGCTTTGACATTATACCATAGACCTAAATAGTATACTTCAGTGCATTATTGCCCACTTCGATAAAGCGGCACGACACGAGAGCCCTCTCATCGTGGCCGCCGGTAACTACATTCCCAATCCTGCAGACAGAATGGAAAGCAGTCGACGTCGCCCCAAACACGTCATTTCGGATCCTCCCGATCCACTAACGGTGCTTTTAGGTACCTCAAGCACCGGTCATCGTTCTCGTCGAACTCGTCGCATGCGACGAAGGGCTCGACGAGTAAATTAACCGTCAAAAACAGCAAACTGAGTTTCTCGCCGGATCTTCTCAGTGGGTCGCGATTCCGATCCGGTGGTAGATTCTGCGAAGCACGGCTCTTGCTGGGGTTCGTGTTAGCAACGTCATCAGGTTTGAGCCCCGTGAGCTCACCTACTAGATAAGGCGACGTTTATATAGCCTCTCAAGGCTATCAGCTTAGGTATGAAAAAAAATATGAAAAAAAAGCATTATAGCAAAGACCTATACTTCAGTGCATTATAGACGATATGATGTTATAGACAATTTTGATTAAGGGAGACAATTTCGATCGCAAAGTCGCCTGTCGGACGTATTAAGTTGCATAAAATAAAATAAAAATCCTTGGGAAAAACGATCACGGTATGCTCGTATCGGGCGATGCGACTATATCGGTGTTCTTAACTCTGAGATATTTTTTTTATTTTTATTAATCGCCTTTGAAGCTTAAGGAACAACATTGGGTAATGAATAAAACGAAACAGGGAATAAAAATAAGTTTGGGAGTTTCATAGGAAGCATGAGGCCTCACGGGTAGGTCATTTTGGATATTTTGGCCGCCAAGCCAGCGTTCTGGCTTAAAGGGTAGAATAGACTTAAAAAAAACAAGTAAATTAATTAATGTACGTAATTAAATTAAACATTCTTCCTCCTTACAGCAAACGCTGTACTCTCAAAATGGTAGTCTAGACCAAAACGCAGCAAAACTATTTTAGATGGAATATAAGCTCTGTGTATTCTCTTGTACTATATGTACATATTTTACGCTGTAGGCCTGGTTACCAAAAGTAATATTTAGCAACTACGTTTCTTGTTAATTGAGAAACATGTACAAAAAGTAGAAAAACAATGTATTTTTTGTGCATACAAAGTGAATATGTCTCCCGAACCTCCTTCCTATCTAACCCCCTATTTTCAATATCTTCACCCCAGCCATGAGCGCGCCCTACGTTCTCTCCATAGCTTAATAATTCGTTGTCCACACATATTATTTATGTTCGTAACTCTTTCGTCGTGCAGTCTGTTCTGATATGGAATGCGCTTCCTCTCGAGATCAGGACTATTACTAACCGGTGCGCGTTCAAGTTAAGGGTTCGACGAATACTGTTGGAAAAGTTAGCGGAATCGTCATGAACTTATTAAGATAAAGCTTTTTTTTTTCATTGCCCTTGTAGGCAGACGAGCACACGGCCCACCTGATGGTGAGTGGTTACCGTCGCCCATGGGCTTCAGCAATGACAGGGGCAGAGCCAAGCCGCTGCCTACAAAGTTATTTGTTATGTGAATTTATTAATATACTCATTTTAATACTGTTTAAACCATTATATGTATGTATTTATGTATGAATGTATGTATATCTATATGAATATTTGATTGTGCATATATATATTATTTAATATAAATTTCATTATATCTACCACTATTTACTCTGCACTGCCTTTGGTTGAGTAGTAGAGAATGCCTTAGTAATAGTAATAAATAAATAAATAAATAAATAAAATATCCCAAACTGGTCGATCTGGAAGTGCTTCATCCTGGTCTTCGGAGCGTTGGCACAGAGTTGGTAAACGACTGTGAGTGAACATTGGCATTATATTTCAATGTAATTACATGAGTTTACAGTTAGTTTTTTGAAAAATCAGTCAATGAGCAAAACGAACGCCGCTACAGAAGAACGAAGACTAGGTATAGTGTCGAGACGACGGGTGACGATCGCATTGGTGATTAAGGGTGCGACTAAGTAACGCCATTTAGACCATGGGTCTGTCCTGTAAATACACAAATTATTCAGACATCTGGATGTCATCATTATCATAGTCGGTTACTCTAGGTAGAGCAGTCGTGGTCATCTGGATTCATTGTTTATTAAAGTCATGACAGCTGTTCTCCATAGTTCACGAACTGAGGCTTGGCGCACCGACTTGTTAAGTCGGGTTTGGGTTTGGGGGCCCAACGCATGGGGCTTCGTCCACCAGAACTTTTACCATTAACCCTACCCTGAACAACAAAGTATTGATTACAAAGCTTAATACATTAACATGGGGCCTAACTAACGTATCTTAGAAGATATGCGTTAGACAGACAGCGAAGTAAGATCAATACGCCCTTAAAACCGGTTCCCTAGCAACAGTTTACATACAGTATCTTGTACCAAAGGGCTGTAATACCGCAATAAATCACATGTTATATGTATATTTGTGGCTGTCTGACAAAGGCTCGTGCTAGTAATGTGAGTATGAATATGTATTGTGTTTACATGACGAGGGCTTAAAGGTACGCGACCTGCTTAAAGCACGTCGACAATGAACGGTTTTCAGATGATCTGTAGGTTAATAAATTCAATATGTTTCTCTCTTAAAATCAATTTTGGTGTATTATAGTCGATTGTTTTCGTATAATGACTTTCACGATGAAGGACTAATGCCAAGTAGGTAATTAAAATGAAACACGTCAGAAAATATAAATTTGCGTAATTACTGTTGATAGGACATATTTTAAGTGCGCACGGGTAGGTAGGCACCATCATTCTTGGTTTTGTGTTTATATTCCGGAACTAAGGATTAGTGTCCAGGGCGGAGGAATTTCCAAACAGTGGGAATACCGGATGCGAATGCGAAAGAAATGTTTTCTATGCCTTACCTTACCGAAATGGCGTTGAGCAGTTCATTGAGAAATATAATTTAAAAAAAAATCGCGCTTTAGACTCCGGCATAGATAGTTTTAGTTTTGACAATAAAGGCCATATTAAAAAAAAAAAACATTAAGAAGGGCCCCTCGATGGGCTATGCTAGATTAGCAGAACGAGTACCTACTATGAGCTCACGAGGCTCTAACCTGAGGACGTTGCTAACACTAGCACTAGCAAGAGCAGTGCTTCGCAGAATCTACCGCCGGATCCGAAACGCGACTTGAGAAGATCCGGCTGCTTCGGATCTTTAGTCGATCTGTGTTAAATAGATTTTTTTTATTGCTCCTGTAGGCAGATCAGCATGCAGCCCACCTGCTGGGAAGTGGTTACCGTCGCCCATGGACTTCAGAAATGCCAGAAGCAGAGCCAAACCGCTGCCTACAAAGCAATATAAGTAATGGACGTGTGTAACGAGGCGTCTTTGTATTCATATCTCCACACGCCATTGCATGTGCGAGCGGCACTTGGAGATGAGGAGGAGGCGATGTGAAATGACAAAGATCCTCAAACAACATTTGTGTCGTTGATAAGCGTTGGCCCCCTCTTAAATAGTAAGATAACACCGTGAACATTACATAATTATATAGTTATATAGTTAAGATGCAATATGGGGCGGTATCTTTAATGATGCCCAGTGTAGTATTGAAGGTAAGTTCAGCTCCTGCATCTGCGACAGAATTATTGCAAACTGAAATTAATTTGGATATCTTCCTACAACCATTAAAGATAACCCCAAAATCTCTTCTAAATTTATACCTACTTCTCGCTCCACAAATTATAGTTAAAAAGTATCTTTGTACCTATATACTTAGATCCTATAGCTTTTTGACGGTAAAAATCGAACGTACAGAATGCATGTGAGGTTGCGTGCTCGTGTCTTTCTTATTATGCTAATCATATTTGATGCTGATATAAATAAAAATATGAATTTTAAAGTTATGCTATGTTAGTATAGATATAATGAGAAAAGATTTACCTTCGTAATTTTTCGGAAAAGTTCATATTAATTATCGTGCTCTCTCAAATAGCTTCAGTACAATGACATTATTCATTTTGACATTTGACACTAAACAATAAAGTTCCTTATTATTGGATATGAAAATGTCACTCATTTAATACGATCATTCATTGACAGTTCGGGTGTCATCGTATTCCGATAAAGATCCGAGTTTTTCCGAAGGAAAATAATTTCTCACTACATCTATAGCGTTTTTTTTAGTATTGCTTAGATGTGTGGGTGAGCTTACGGTCCACCGGTAACACTAAATGGGCTTTAAGCTAACTACAGTCCCATTACGGCTATAATTCTTAATAGCACCGTAAACCACATTTCCAACACAACATCTATCGTGGAATCACAAAGAAATAGGAGCAAGTCGTGAAAACTTAGGAATTAGCTTTTAATGGCTTAGTTAGCATAAAACGGTGATTAAGTGGTAAGTTATCACGTGGTAATTGTCGGGCGGTGCGAGGTACGGACCGTCGGGAATTAGGGTAGCTGTAAGAGGCCGTATTTCTGAGACAATCACTGTGCCCGTCTGACAGTAAGCATTATAAAGAATTGCTTGAGATGAACGCGTCGTTTCCAGTTTGAGATCGCATCATCGGCTGTTTGATTTTACTGGTGGTAGGACCTTTTGTGAGTCCGCGCGGGTAGGTACCACCGCCCTGCCTATTTCTGCCGTGAAGCAGTAATGCGTTTCGGTCTAAGGGGTGGGGCAGCCGTTGTAACTATACTGAGATTTTAGAACTTCTATCTCAAGGTGGGTGGCGCATTTACGTTGTAGATGTATATGGACTCCAGTAACCACTTAACACCAGGTGGGCTGTGAGCTCGTCCACCCATCTAAGCAATAAAAATAAAAAATAAAACGATATCTACAACTGAGACTTTGGTATGATGTATCAAGATGGATGAGGCCCTTACGTTATGATTCTCAGCTCCAGTAATCACGTTACACCAGGTGGACAGTAAGCTCGGTCACTGATTTAAGCAATAAAGGTAGTTGTAACTACTTCTACATTCAATATTGTTCACATATCGTCCATTTTCAACGAAATTTGTTTTTGCGTAATGCATACAAAATCTAACGTACACAATACCTGATTTGAAGCAGATAAAGTATAAACTGTCCACAAACCTGTCCGTTAAAAGACAAAGTCCTTAAAACTCTTGGTTACCCTATTAGAAAGGGAATGCAATCGACAACCACATTGCAAATTCGCTGAAAGTTAATCGCAGCGAAAACAGAACACAAACTGCTGGCGCAGTTCTGTTCGATGTTTTCGCAAGGACTTGAAAGGAAGCTTGGTAATTTAAGAGATCATTAATACTAAAATGTGAGTCTCCAGTCATTATTCAAGTCATTAATGTTCCATCCGTCCATGGGATAGCATCCGGCTTGGTACAACACATTCGTCCTAATTCTGTTTTGGTGCAATCCTATCTTTCGGCTTGAAGAGTACTTACTCCTTTATCTTTGAGTTGGGATTCAACCTGTCTCAAGATTGGTCGCGACATTTATGTTGTGTTATTTTATTATTAAAATTATTTACTTTAAAAAAACAATTAATAAACAAGGACTCCACAGAACCACAGTCGTGGTCAAGAGTAGTCACTCTGCCAAGAGTAACCGACTATAATGGTAATGAAATGACCGTTGATAACATAGTATTCTTCTGTAATCTCTCTTCTGGTAAAACTACTGAAATTCCTAAATGCCAGATTTTTCTGCTTTCTTAACGTGTTCTGCTTTTTTATCCCGGAGCCCATAGAAATGGAGACCAACGCGACTAGTGACCTTGAAACATGAGGTCAAAGTCTCAATTGTGTTGTACAACGACTGTGCCACTCTTCAAACCGCAATGCCTGACTACTTCGGAGCAGAAACAGACAGAATGGTGGTGCGTGTGACCCAGTCTTACAATATACCCTAATATCAATGAAACAACCAAATTAATCCACAAGTTTTATTAACTATCGCCTTATGTCCAGATCATGGGTACAGAAAATAAGCAACTAAGCATGGCTGCGAGCGCCATAGCCCTGCGCGGAGTCAGGATCTTCCTGACGGCTGGAAGGGCAGCCGCTCGACGTCAGGCCGCAGCCCCACCACAGGCTGAACCAAAGCCGAAACCTCGACCTAAGCCCGTGGTCTTTGGAAGCCGACCTCCGCAGAAGATTTTTGATATGCTCTTCAAAACCACCAAGTTTAATAAGTAAGTTTGAGGAATATTGCTTGTAGGGGGCTTCTCTCCTCCTGTTTCTGCCGTACAATTAGGTAGGACCGTAACACGACGCTCGGCAGCGACAAGATGGCTCTGATTTGGATGACGAGAACACGGCGATGCGCCCTAGGCAGACCACGAGCGACTGCTCTGCGTGTTCAAATTGTATCCGCAGTGACGATAACCCATCGCTTGCAACGAATAAATACTCGACGAGTAAATTAACCCACAGATACAGCCCATTGAGTTTCTCGCCGGACCTTCTCAGTGGGTCACGTTTCCAATCCGATGGTAGATTTGGCGAAGCACTCCTCTTGCTAGGGCCAGTGCTAGGACACTTCCAGTTTGTGCCCCGTGAGCTCGCCTACTAGTTCGGTGAATCTAGAATAATCCGTCGAGGTTACTAGAAAAAGTAAGAAAAAAAAAGTGACGTTACGTTGTCGTTAGCTCAGCTCAGTTACGGTGCAGGTTCTTCCTAAAGCAAATGATTGCTTGAGGAAGGGCTCGATCAGTATCAGCACAGGCTGAAAAGTGAGGCATCAAGTTATGTACATATCTACTCAAAAAATATTAACCTGTCTTCTAGATTTTGACTTTTTACATAGCATAGGAGCAATCGATACAAATAATCCAGGCGCCGTATTCGCAAACCTATGAAGTTATACTTTAGAAATTTGCGTGGATATAAGTGTTATTGCATGTTGTAAGCACAGGGGAAAGTTCGAAATTGCTATATTTTAGTATGGCGCGGCGGAAGCCCTCCATGCGGTAACTGTTACTAATGAAATTGAGTTTTGACTTCATGTCTCAAGGTAATATGCCACCAATGTCCTCGGTACTCTCTTGATGGAAGTTGAGTCGCGAACTTGTTAAAAAGCGTCACCAAAAAAAGTTTGTGCCATTGTAGTTACCTAAAAAATCTATGTTCGATCACGCGTGTTCTACCCATAGCTACATCAGTTATACAAGCTTATGAACATAAAACTTCGCCGTGTTTTCATATCAAACAAACTTTGGCCATTGCGCGGTTCGGTCGCGCCCCTTCCAAAATACGATAGCTACGTTTGCATTAATTAATACTGTAATAACGTTACATTTTCGGGCGTGAATTTAAATTAGAATGAAGTGAACAAGAACAAAATATAATTTAATAAAAAAAAAGAAGGAATTAATAAAAAAATATAAAGTGATATTTTTAGTTCTTGTTAAAGTTTAAGCATTGATATATCGAAACTATTATTTAATTCTCAATTAGGTTCTAAAAGGTTTCGTAGAACTAAAAGAGTTTTGATTGCGACATTGATCAAATGGTTAGTGACTGTCTATTAAGCCCCGGTCTCCATGTTTGATACCCAATCAGAATTGATTTCTCAAATAAAATTTATTTAATTAAACTTAAATAAATTTATTGCACTAAAATTTATTTAGTTTCCGATATCTGTGGCCTAGTTTGTTGTTTCGGTAAATATAACAGAAAATTGTAACTTGGGCCCTGTGGAACATTTAGAGCGTTATTTATTTTGGTTCAATACGGTATTATTAACTATTATATTGAAAATGAATCTTAATTTGTTGTATTACTTGACTAACTGTAAATGTTATATTGTGAAAACATAAAAGTGATTGGAGTTTTTTTTTTTAATAATAAACTGTGAGGGAGATTTTTCTCGCGTGCTTGAAGATTGAATTGAAATGCCGAATCGGAAATTAAAAGAACGACACCTGGAGGCGTTGTACCGAGTCACGCACTTCTCTAAGTAAGAAGTTTTTGTTTTTGCCATCGAATTGTAAACCTGTGTTTGCTTGTAAATTGCAAGTAAATATAAATAGCTTGTAATGCTGAGTAATTTGGTCTGGTACATTTAATTTACGGAGTACCTATGTTCTTTTATGACCCACGTAAGGGATCCTACAGTCAGACAATTCATAAACATGATCTCGGTCATGTCTAAGGTTTTACTACTTAATTTATCCTGTAATTTCCGGTATGATGTTTTCAGCGGACGTGAGCGGGTGCAACTATCTTAATAATAGGTTGGGGAAAAAATATTTTGGTATTATAGTATGTATAAACTTGTAATAAAATCTCTTTGTATACTATTTGTATGTTGCTGATTTTGGTATCATTAAAAGTTTAAATTTTACAGAAGATAATTCCAAATTCAAATTAGGAAAATGTGGTTTTATTTATTTTTCGTACTGTCAAGATGAGTGAATCTAATGAAGAAATTCGATACATTTTAAAATATTATTACAAAAAAGGTAAAAATGCAACGCAAGCTGCGAAAAAAATTTGCGATGCTTACGGATCTAGTGCAGTGTCTGTGAGAGTAGCACAAATTTGGTTTAAGCGTTTTCAATCCGGAAATTTTGTTGTCAAAGTTGCACTCGCTCTGGTCGCCCAGAGATAACGCTAGACCTCACACATCTTTAGCCACTCAGCAAAAATTAAGAGAGCTTGGCTCGGAGGTGTCAATGCATCCGCCGTATAGTCCTGACCTTGCACCTTCAGATTTCCACCTGTTTCGGTCTCTTCAGAATTATTTAGGCAGTGTCAGGTTAACATCACGAGAGGACTGCCAAAACCAATGGTCGCGGTATTTTGATCAGAAGCCCCAAAATTTCTATAGCAATGAGATCATGTCCCTACCTATAAAATGGAAAAAAGGAAGTTAGGTAGTGAATTGAGCCAAGGATACTGTTGACAATTTATGAAAAAGTGGATACCTCCACTATCCTCCTGGTCTGGAATTGATTTTCTGTTTCATTTGATTAATAGTTGGACAGATTATTATCGTGTAATATATAGTCCGTTTTAGAAATACCGATTGTAATGAAGGTTCGATTCTTTGACTACATATGTAACTCTTTCTAAAGGAATGAGCTGGAGGCCCTGTACTCTATGTACCGGAGACTGGTGACAGCGGCTCAGGCAGCAGCACCAGCTTCGGCCCTTGGACATCCGCCCAAAATCGAGGTAAACGAATCGAAAATACAAAAAAATAATTTCGTCTTACGTATTGATCATCTACAACGTAAATGCCGCCACCTACCTTGAGATATAAGTTCTAAGGCCTCAAGTATGCTTACAACGGCTGCCCCACCCTTTAAACCGCAAACGCATTACTGCTTCACGGCAGAAATAGGCAGGGTGGTGGTACCTACCCGCGCGGACTCACAAGAGGTCCTACTACCAGTGAAAAGTTCTAGTAATAATTGTCATTTAGGAAATCTATTACCCACCGTAGGGATTAGAACTATTTAACTTGTCCCCACCTTGAGAAATGAGGTCGGATTGTTTGAGGTTTTCATTTGAAACGATCTACGTATGTACGTAAATTTAAGAGTGACGATGCCAATACGAATGCTATAATAGTCTACCTTGACATTTCATGCCGGATCTTGAGAGTTTTTTTGACAAATATTTTTAGTCAACTAACTCCTCAGATGGAAACAATTGCTTTGTTGCTGAAAGGAGCTATTTATGATCGCTCCATATCGCGAAGTCTGGGAGTTAATACGAATATAAAATATGTATTTACCAAAGATATTTAGTTTTAGTTATCTGGACGGTATTGTTTAATATAATAAATTATAAGTTAACAATGTGTTTTTTGGTGTCGACAATAATTAAAATGTAATTTTGGGGCCGCTAAATTTAAAACGTTTTTTATTGTCAGACTCCAAGTCGATCTAAGGATTATGTAAAAAATTTCAAAACTTTATTCAGCATGAAAACAGACATGTTTACCATATATAAATTATTGTTTCTTGTTACGTTGCGGGTTGCACAGCGGTTTCACAATATATGCAATACTGTTTTTGTTCTGTTTTTGTTCTTATTTGTGAGTACAATATTATGTAGCTTATGTATTTCAATCGTGCACCGATATTGTGCAATTCTGGCGTTTTATCCTCCACAAAACTGGACCAGCTGAAATTCGTAACGAAAGCGTCGTAACTTCTCTAAGTTGCAGGACAACGCACCGATTCAGTGCCTATTTTAGTTATTTAAATATTAGTCAATCTACAATTTTTTATTAATTTGAGGTATTTTTTGCCACGTACCATCCGGCTATAGAATGAGCTCCCCTCCACGGTGTTTCCCGAGCGCCATGACATGTCCTTTTTCAAGCGAGGCTTGTGGACAGTATTAAGCGGTAGGCAGCGGCTTGGCTCAGCCCCAGGCATTGCTGAAGTCCATGGGCGACGGTAACCACTCACCATCAGGTGAGCCGCATGCTCGTCTGTCTACAAGGGCAATAAAAAAGAAGGGTAATTAATAAATATTTTTTTTTTTATTGTTTGATGTTACTTGTGAATGTTGTATGGTTTCATGTTATTCCTATCACTCCATTCAATCAAGCTCGTAGATGCTACTCAGACAATGTGCAGAAGACAAGTTTTAACCTCGCATATTATTTTCACGTTAAGGTTAACAGTATTCGATTCTTTGTCCAATTGAAAACGGAATGCTTCTCTTCAGCTAATGGCACGTCGGAGCTCATAGAAAGTGGGTCACTCGTGGAGGTCACCATTTATCACATTACTGAACGAAGCGACTAGGAAACGAATCGTCACGCAGAGACAGAATAACGCAATCCTCATTGAGTAACCATTCGATAATACCGACTTTAATACAATCAAGGGCTTAACACCAGAAAACCTTAAAGAGTAATTGGATGATTTAGGAAGTAGTTGAAGCAACGCAATTGACGTTGCGTAACTAACATTACTAGTGGTCCCGCAGTAGTCGAAATTCGACTATAATTAATTGAAATTATAAATTTGAACATTATTATGGTTGTCAAAGACTATTACACTTCTATAATCACAGATTTCGCCAAGACTACACTATAAACAAATAATATTAAAGATAAACAATATTATTAACCTATTTTCAATTTGACTACAGACTTTAAGCATTAACTACAGTTTGACAATAAACAAAGAGTATATATACTATTATGTGTGTGTGTCAAATACATGGTAGTGTGTGTAATGTTTTCTTTAATGATTTAATGTATCTTTTATGTATTATAAAAAAATAGCATTGTGCACTTCTTCTCTATATTCTCTATAAGTGTGGGAAATTTCATACTCCTCCGTCCGCGCAATTTTCGTAAAAAGGGGTACAAAGTTTTTGCTTCACGTATTAATATATAGATTATGGAAAAATATCACGAATAAATACTGTGTTTTCCAGTATCGTACTCATCTAGACAACTAAAACATTACATTACAGCGCACTGTAAAACTTAGTCGATACAAAGCCGCGTGTGGTGCCCCCAAGAGCTGGGCGGGACTCAAACAAAATTTACAAAAATTTTACTATTTTACTATTTAAAATTTTACTGGTGGTAGGACCTCTTGTGAATCCGTACGGGTAGGTACCACCACCCTGCCTATTTCTGCCGTGAAGCAGTAATGCGTTTTGGTTTGAAGTGTGGGGCAGCCGTTGTAACTATTCTTAAGACCTTAGAATTTATATCTCAAGGTGGATGGCCAATTTACGTTTAGATGTCTATGGGTTCCAGTAACCACTTAACACCAGGTGGGCTGTGAGCTCGTCCATCCATCTAAGCAATAAAAAAAAATTACAGTATTTGTAAATAATACGGATGAAACTAAACATGCGTCAAGAATGTTAATTTGGGAAAGAATATTTCGTGAATTGAATTTTATGTGGAGCACATATGGCATATAGACCTTGTCTGAGAACATGAAAATAAATTCTGGGCTGAGGAGTTGAGTGAGGTTAACCTATCGTCTTCTCGCATTAAAACTGTATAATCTCAAAACTTACTAATTTTACAGGAGAGTGTTTTAAAGGTTTAACATGGGATATTTTTAATAGGAATCATCTTTGCAACGTTTATTTTTTTTATCAGTTACATTATCTGTCTTTTAAAGTAAGATAAAATTATGTATTAATGTTGTTAATAGTAGTCAAAATATAGGTAAACTAAAAAAATAAACTAAACTACGCTCTTTTGACAGTATTTATTAGAAAAATACTGGTGGCTCCAAATGATTCCGCATATTAACTCAATTTCGAATATTTTTGGAAAATATACACTTTTAATGCGAAAAGACGCTATGTGTGTGTGCCTTCCATGAAACATCACTGAAAAAGCATACGTTCGACATATGATGAGAATCAGATACTTGAGGCTTTTTTACAAATGGCTTGTTTTTCGTGCAGAATAATTACCGCAATACGATAAAATAATATGGGTTCGCAACTATAATTAAAGTTGAGATTCGTCTCTGAGTCAAGCATCATGTGGACGCACGCAACGAAATATTACTGAAAAAAATTGCTCCTGTATTGGTAATATCGTGTTTATAGTACAAGTAATGATGCCTATGCTGATGTATGGTTAAAGGGGACGAGCTGCCGTGCCGAGTCCTTCGAACTAAATCATAAAATAGATGCTTTTTTCTTTTTCGTCAAACCTTTTTGTCCTTTATTTCTACTGTCGCCTGGTGGCTAATGTATGCGACGAAGTTTTGATTTTTATATTGTTTGGCTGGGTGGACGTGCTTACGGTCTAATGTTAGGTGATTAATGGATCCCATAGACATAAACAATGTAAACACCGCTACCCACCTTGAGACATAAGTTCTGAGGTCTCAGTATAGTTACAACGGCTGCCGTTTTACAGTACAAACGCGGCCCAACCCTTTAAACTAAAACGCATTACTGCTTCACGGCAGAAACAGGCAGGTTGGCGTTACGTGCGAACTCACAAGACGTCCTCCTCTCCACCTCGCGTCGTTTCCTCACTGCTGAGGCTCGTGACCATTATATTTCGACAGGATTTTACTCCTTGTAATGTCCCTCCGGCGCCTCCGATCATTGGCCGATCTCTAGAGTGGTGCGGATTCGATCGAACCACCTTTTCGGTCATCGAATTGTTGATACTAATACCAAATCGAACAGACCTTTTATAACAAAGATAAATGTCACGTATTAAGCGAAATGCTCCTTATACCAAATAGCCCTTCACTCCTCGATATGATTCCCTTTACGGTTTCCAAATTTCGTCCAGGGTATAGACCAGAACACGTTCCGAGATGTCATGCACAATACATTTGATCTGGTCACCGAAGAGACTATACTCGAACGGATTTGGGTGACTTGGGAACGAGGAGCCAACGGCGGCGAGGGGGCCCTTAAATTCGAGGCTTGGGTAAAAGGCCTCAGCGTCTTACTGCGCGGAAACAACGAAGAACGACTGGCTTTGTGCTTCAGAGTCTACGACTTAAATTACGATGGGTTCATCACTAAGGACGAGATGTTTGTATTGCTGAAGTAAGTCGGAGTTAAGCTTTACAAATGATAAGAATCGATGCCCGAGATTAAAGTGTCATAATATTGGTCATTCGAACTACCGGTACGTTCTATGCTGGAAACCGAGACTGTTTGCATGTGTATACTTGGGACCAATAAACATTATGACTTCTAATTTGTCCTACAAAAGGTTACAATTTGTGGGGTATATCTTTATTACACACATTCCTTAATCTTGAAGTTCGTGGATATATATTAGGGAAATAATTGCCTAACAAAAAACTTAGTATTGGCCAGTACTATTGATAAATCTAGGCCCAAAATATATAGGGCGCCTTAGAAGTCTGATTGGTTGGGTATTATAATACATTGAAATATACAGGGACTTGGACCTTGGTCTCAAGGTAAATAACAGCATTCACACCTAGTTACCGCATGATCTATAGCAAGAAAAGGAGGAGTTGCCTCACTCAGCTAAGGCATCGATACATCCGGATTTTATTAAAGCACTGAACAATACATACATATGTAAATAAACAATAAATGATGAATTCCTACAGTAAATATATATAAACACTTACAGAAACTCACTCATGAAGCAACCAGGAGATGAAGACCCGGACGAAGGGGTAAGAGACTTAGTAGAATTGGTTCTAAGGAAGATGGATATCGATAAAGATGGGAAAGTTTCTCTCGATGATTACAGGTAATTAATAGAAAGAGAGGTTCAAATGTAAAATAAAATAAAATATACTGGTATACGTAAATATGACATAATTTTAACCTGATTTTAGAATAATGTGTGCTTTCACAAGAGTTGTGGTAAATACTTATAAAATCAATATCAATTTAAATGTATATTTTATTTTACTACTGCAGTTGACGTATAGTTCAGGACAATCTTTGTGTTGAGTTACCTTAGTTCATATACCCACTCCATGAGTAACAGGATTTTCAAAGTGGGTCGCGATTCCGATCCGGTGGTAGATTCAGCGAAGCACTGCTCTTGCTAGGGCTTGTGTTTTTTTTATTTTATAGGGCTGGTGTTGTAAATTCACCTGAGCCTCGCGAGTTCGCCTAGACGTTCGATGAACCTAGTTTAACTCCTTATGGTTACTAGCATAGGTTGGCAAAAAAAAGTGTTTAACAGATATGGCATCCTTTAAACCGGAAGGCTTAGTTACATCGCTACAAAATAGGCAAGATAGACTTCCTCGTGTGTGCTAGGTATACGGCTACTAAATAACCTCACATAGCGTATAGTGCAAAAAACACAATTGTTAAATTAACATTTTTAAAGTTATCGTTAGGAAGGAGATCACAGTTTTTACAAGTCTTCGGTTTTTGTAAAGTTAATCTCATGCCTAGTTATAATGTTTCAGAGATGCAGTACAACAAGAGCCGCTACTGTTAGAAGCGTTTGGGCAATGTCTACCTTCAAAAAGGCACATAGCGGTTTTCCTTAAGAATTTGGTTTCGAAAACGTAGAATTTTGAGACATATGTTTGTAGTAATAAGTGCTAATTTTTATAGTTTTTTTTTTGAACTGTTTTATTGTTTACCAGACTATATATAGTCTACTGTAATAAGAAAGTTATATTCTTTGTGGACTTTGGGCGGGAACGCATGGAGTGAAGTTGTGTGATTTGTTTTATTTTGTCTATTTAGTGTCTCTTCAGGTTTAAATGTGTAATAATGGTGGCTTATTAACTGTTGTAATATCTGTAAAAGTGCACAAATGTGGAAAAATGAAACAAAGCCGCTGGACGTAACTTCTCGGGATCCTCCACAAAAAGTCCACTGAAAAAATCTCAGTAAATGACCGTCATTTTACTGAGATTATATTTCATCCCATATCATCTCATCTCATTTCATTTAAGTTCACTCCATTTTTTTTTATTGCTTAGATGGGTGGACGAGCTCACAGCCCACCTGGTGTTAAGTGGTTACTGGAGCCCATAGACATCCACAACGTAAATGCGCCACCCACCTTGAGATACAAGTTCTAAGGTCTCAAGTATAGTTACAACGGTTGCCCCACCCTTCAAACCCAAAAGCATTATTGCTTCACGGCAGAAATAGGCAGGGTGGTGGTACCCACACGCGCGGACTCACAAGAGGTCCTACCACCAGTAAAAAATTTATTATAATTTTTCATAAAAATAAGAATATAAATTAAAATAAGACACGACTTAAAGGTCTTAGTTACCAGATCATAAAATCCCTTAAAAATATATTCTCTGTTACATACATTACCATTACATTCATTTGTCATTACAAACTTTCATTTGAAATAAGGATATAGGTAGTTATTTTAGTGCTACGTATTCAAGTTACATTCAAGATGGCTTCACAAATAGGCATAGAACTACAAGCACCACAGCCACTCGATGACCTGCAGAGTTATACGTCTGACGAATTATTATTCCGCGTAGTCAACTACCTACTACCCCTTTTACAGAACTGTTGTATGCAGTCCCTAAATATTTGGAATAAAAAATCCCCATGAAATATCGCGCTGCAAAGCATGGCGATCCGTATTATTCCTACTTACCTACCGTTTAATAATTTTAGAAGTTTTGGCGGGAATTCGAATGAAGCAAACTTAATTTGCAGTTTGTCGTTATCGAAGGTCAAAGGCTTTTTCAAAGTCTAATTAAGCAGCGTCTGCTTACTAGTATCTCTTAATTTTCCCGTTGTTGATGCTGTATTTGCTTTTTATTTTGACAATTTCTAGGTTAGAAATTATTTACAATTTTAAATGTACTACATTTTTCTTGATTTTATTGCATCGCTATTTACATAGGTGTGTTGTTTATCTTAATTAGAGATCATTTGTAACATTTATATCTTGCCTCTTATACTTACATGTTTCTTTTCGATCTTGTTTACACCAAAGATACAGGAATCAACTACATAATAATTCAAAAACATTTTATACGAAAGCATTTTATTTAAATGTCTCATAATATCTTAAACAAAACAGAAAATAAAATTCTCTAAGCATCTTTTTTTTTTTAAATCTAAGCTTTAAATCAGTTTGGATCTAAGCCAGTTCCCAGAAAATCAGTCATCATCCGTGCAGCGCTGATCGGCAACAGGTTGTATATCTGGAAACGAAGTTCAATATATTATGTGGGCCGCGAGGTAAGTAACACCGGCATCTTCATATCTGCTCCTAGGGTAGGTCAAGCGCTATTAATGCGATCTAAAATGGGACTGATGATAACGCAAGTCGAATGTCCTGTCAGTCTTTTCAAAACGCTTACACTCCAATTAAGTTATTATGGGCTCCTTTTTACAATGATGATACCGACAATTCCTCAGCTATCCATAGTCTAAAAACTATTCATATCCTGTACTATCAAAATTTGAAAGAAATGTGGCGCTATGATGTACTCTGTTTTCATAATGGTTTGAACAAAATCTTTGTTTGACATGGACATAGACAATACCCGTTAATTGTTATAACTAATTATAGGTATATTACACAATATCTAGTGATAAAAATACGTTTCCCCATAGACACAGCCCACTGAGTTTCTCGTCGGATCTTCTCAGTGGGTCGCGTTTTCGATGCGGTGGTAGATTCTGCGAAGCACTGCTCTTGTTAGGGATAGTGTTAGTAACACTTCCAGTTTGAGCCCCGTGAGCTCACCTACACGTTAGGGTGAAGCTGAAATAACCTCTCAAGGCTATCAGCATAGGTAAGGAAAAAATTTTATTTCCAATAGATAACCTCCTTTTAAAGCTAGTGTGTTTACAAACTTTCCGAAAGTCAAAGATGCGCTGTGATCATATTCACTTCAGAATAAAATTACCTTATTAGTATAGTACAGGTCGCTGGGCACAGTAATCTCGTGGTAGTTGCGTCTGACGGCGTCCACGATCTGATCGGCCGCCTCTCCAGGCTCTACCACCTTCATCAGCGAAGGGAATCTGATACGAGGATTGTGACACAGACCCGTGTTCACTATGTACGGGCACACTGTTGTTAGTTTGATCTAAGCACAAATTGTAATAGCATTAATTTATTAACAGCAGATGTGACAGTCTTTATGGAAAAGAGTAAAACTATTTACCCCGCTGGTGTTTCTTGGATCCTCGTGCAGCTCAGCCGCCAGGGCTTCCATTATGCCTCTTACAGCGTATTTACTACCGCAGTAAGGTACGATGTTCCTCAAGCCCATTTTACCTGCCATTGAAGACATGGCTACAATGTGACCGTGGTTATTTTCCAACATAGAGGGTAGGAAGGCTTGGATCATCTGAAAAAGTGCTTTAGTTTTTAGATGCTTTAAGACCCTAAGCTGGCTAAGGCCACAGTGCCACAGTTAAATGGAGCTAATAAAGAACGTTCTTCCATTTTCGTTGGTCGTAAACGTAATTATTACAACTTTTAGGTTTGAATCTTGCGTTTATTATGCTCATTATCACACACCTTTAACGTGTGGCTAAGAAGTATAAAAGTAGCTTTATTTATGTGCACAGTCATTTCAAGTTTTTTTAAGAGATTTTTTAGGAAATCAGATATTAGTTAATTAATATTTTGTAAATCTCAAATTTAAATGTTATAAATTAAATCTTGTAATGGTGGAAGGGATGATGCTGTTTTATTTTAAGCTAGTGCTTGGAAATATTTTGTTCCAGTTCGCAGTGAATTAAGGCTTTGATCTCATGTTTGGCCTTCTAACTTCAGAAGATGCCAGTTTATTCTAGTACCAATTATGGTCTTACCCACAAATTCCCGTGAACGTTTATGTCCATCATGCTCCTGATATCTAGTTCGGAGTGCTTTAGTATTGGCTTGCAAGGCATTATGCCAGCATTGTTCACCAAGATTGTTACCTCTCCGACTTCGTTTTTAACCTTTTCTGCCAGCAGGAACACTGCGGGGCGATTCGTGACGTCACACCTGGAGTGGTAATGTAAATTGATAAATTAAACACTCCTGAGATTCATATTAAGCCCACAATGGTTTGTGTCAGCTTGTAACCGTCTACCTATTTCTGGAGCGATGGAATGATGCACTTCAGTTTCGTAGGTATGGGTTACTAGACAGTAAATAAATTTTGGCTTCAGTGTGTTATTTATACAGTAATTTACATAAAATAGCTATCCTATAGACTTATCTTTATCTCCTGTTAAAATGGGAACTATACTAATCTATCTACACATTATATATAAAAATTAATTGCTGTTCGTTTGTTTCGCTAAAACTCGAGAACGGCTGGACCGATTTGGCTAATTTTGGTCTTGAATTATTTGTGGAAGTTCAGGGAAGGTTTAAAAGGTAGATAAATATAAAAATGCTCGGAATTAAATAAAAATAACAATTTTGTTATTTCTTTGATGTATCCCCCGTCAGACGGATTCCTTTTGTTTGTTTTAAGTTTATTTTATACAAAAGCTTAGGTTTTTATTTATCGACTGAGGCACTACGAAGTCTGCCGGGTCAGCTAGTGTTCCATAAAATAAACAAAATAGATACATGTCTCTCGAAATTCCAGACAGGGGTCTAAGGAGATACATGTTCATATGTTATGTACTTAGCTAAATCATTTTGGCGTGTATATAAACGACCTAACAGCTATCGTTAGATGGCGAGGTACCAGTATTTTAATCTCGTTTATTATAATGACGTTTGCTTTTATTCGGTTTTCGTGAACTATAAATATAATTAAAACTTCATTAACGCTTTAATCCTGACTGTATTTGATATATCAGAAACGCGAAAATAAACCGAAAAAGTGGTATTACTACTTACTCATATTTAAAAGCCTTTCCCTTATTTTCCCGGATCAAATTCACCGTCTCCTCGTTCCCTTTAGGGTTGATATCCACGCAAACCACTTTGGCTCCGAGACGAGCGAACCGCACCGCCATCTCTCGTCCCATGCCATGACCAGCACCAGTTATCTGAAGAAAAATACAGCTGGGAATACTTTTAACTTCATTTAAAAATAAATCAAAGGCTATAAAAATAGCTAAGGAGAGGAAGACGTGGGGAAGCGTAGTGCATCGAGTGATAAACATTTCAAAGTAGACACGACCTTAAGCAATTAAGAGACCGACTCAGAAGAAGAAGAAGAAAAATGGTTTTATCACGGTTTTTAACACGACCCGAATACAGGATTTTCACTAGTGATATGGGTGCCGAAAACATGCATGAAACATTTTTTTTTATTGCTTAGATGTGTGGACGAGCTCACAGCCCACCTGGTGTTAAGTGGTTACTGGAGCCCATAGACATTTACAACGTAAATGCGCCATCCACCTTGAGATATAAGTTGTAAGTTCTCAGTCAACGGCTGCCCCACCCTTCAAGTCGAAACGCATTACTGCTTCACGCCAGAAATAGGCGCGGTGGTGGTACCTACCTGTGCGGACTCGCATGAGGTCCTACCACCAGTAAAAAACAACAATATATGTACACCAAGACTTAGCAGTTAGTCTTTAATATAAAATTACTACTCCGACACAGAGCCAGACTCAGATTCTAGGTTTCAGGCTACTAGTCACTAAATGAATAAGCTGATGATAAATAACCCAACGACCACTATTCAACAAAATAGCGTCAAAGAGTTCCTAACAGCCACCCGCTACTTCTCAAGAATCATTCCGTACTAACAGTATTAATCAATTTGCCGATATTCCCTTTTTCCAAACTAACCCCTTAAGCTCCTATGTAAGATAAAATCTTTCTTTCAATGTACTTTATATTTTGGTAATAAGCAGAGCAACACAGTAGATTATGGCAAAGTACTAACAAGAACAATATCTTCAGAAATGTCTTTAGGTTCTGGAGCCAGGATCCAAGTGATGAAAACCCTAATCAGCTCGCAGTTAACTTTCAGTAAAGTCCATATCGTCTCTAGGATCAGCCTGATTACTTGTATCGCCTGGGGTTCTTCGGCCCTGTGGAAAAATGTTTAAAGTCTTATTTCATGCAACTATTAAACAATAGTTCGTACTCATATTATAAAGAAGATCGGCTGAAAGTGAGCCCCATCAAACGTGTTTTTGCTACTTATGAATTAGCTATTAGTAAAGCTGGTATTGGTGTACGCTCACCGCCAATCATATATATCAAAGAATAAACAACATGTCTCCAAAGTTTGAATTTGTTCTTGAGCATTAGCTATTCAGATTTTTTTAATTCAGTATAATTCTTCTACAAAGTCAATAGTCAAAGTTCATATTATTTTGTCCAACGTTATATCTTTTATTTATCATAATTATCAACTATTCCATATTAATTACCGATTACGACTGACTTGTTTTTATTGCGAATTTAATTTTTAGTATGCCTAATCCTTGCCGTGATCTATAGTTCAAAAAATTTTAGTCATTTTTCAAATGGAAAATAAAATAAGAAACGTTTTTGGACTTAAAGCAAATGTTTTTATTATCTACGAGTATATTCTTATATTCTCAATTTGATAGTAGGTAAATGTGTTTAGCGAGCTCCCTCTTATGTCAGAAAAGTCGTAATATACGTTTTTCACTGGTGGTAGGATCTCTTGGGAGTCCGCACGGGTAGGTACCACCACCCCGCCTATTTCCGCAGTGAAGCAGTAATGCGTTTCGGCTCGAAGGGTGGGTTAGCCGTTGTAACTATACTGAGACCTTAGAACTTATATCTCGAGGTGGGTGGCGCATTTACGTTGTAGATGCCTATGGGCTCCAGTAACCACTTAACACCAGGTGGGCTGTGAGCTCGTCCACCCATTAAAGCAAAAAAAAAACGTATCTTTCAACTACATAACTCATTTCATTAGTGTTTATTGATTGAGTATATATAGCTTAGAATTAACATTTATCGCTTTTCAAGTTACGTGCTATTAAACTTGCCTCGTTAAATTATCACACAATTTTTTTTGGTAACATTTTCCACTAAGCACTGGCGAAAGCACTTAAATTGGATTGGATTGGACTGGACCCCGATTGGATATTTTTCCGAGATTTTTTAGATTCACATCAACAATTTTTATGCTATGATATGTCACAGCAGCCAGAGTTCATTCACCCATACACGCAACAAATAAATAAAAATTATCAGAGATGGACTCGTTGTCAAATTTCTAAGATATCTTTAAAAAACTTAAAAAATGGGAATATATATTAGGACTAACATATTTACAGATATGAATGTTTTAATTTTGTTACTAGTACATAAAAAAGCTTATTAGCATCCGAATTTTATTTGTAATGCAGTGACGCTTCTATTTTCATTTTGCTGTTCAAATTAACTGTTTAAAGTTTTACTGAAATCCATTTTGAGGAGGATAGAATTGGATCTCATAACATCTATGAAAAACACACAATGCGGGAGTAACAGACATTGACATATTCACCTGTCTTGTTCTAAATGTTTAAGTTTATATATTTGGAAGAAAATTCTTAAAATTGAGTTCAAACCAGAAGCTAAGTTTAATTCCAGCCATGAAATAAGTTAAAAAGGTTACGATCATGTGGAATTTAAATTTATTATTATTGCAAAAAATACTTACATGTCAACGTCGTAAGCAAAACACGATGCGTGTGATATAATCCAACGTAACGCTTATCTGTTATCAACAACTGATTGTGAATTAAATAGTATTTTGATAATGAACTTATATTTTATCGTTGAAGGATGGGACAGCCGGATTTAGCGAAATATTTTGCGATCAACTTAGTTACAAATTTCTAAGGATTTGCATTTTACATGCCGATGTGGGATACTATTTTCAGAATGAAAAGTGATGGTAGCGCTTCCTCGTAGCGACTGACAAAAAGAAAACAAAAACCCAAGGAAAAATTAACTTTCTCAACTTATTTTCCTGTAGATTATGATGTGATAATGCTAATGCAATAGCAAACTAATAACAAACCAATCTAAAAATAGTTAAAAGATTCTATTATTGAATTAAAATCTTACAATTAATTAAATATTAATGTCTAACTACTTATATAAGTATCTAAAATCTATTAATCAATATAAATATTTATTACACTTAACACTTGACGATTAGGCGTTATATTATATTAGTAGGATCTATCGTCATTCATGTTAGCCTCAAGTGACGTCACATGTCGTATGACGTCACACACATAGTTGTGTTTTGGAAGTTTTAAGCCCAAAATTGGATAAATAATAGCTGAGCAAATGGTTTCATGTGACCAGGTCCTCTCGCCCTTAAAGTATTTAAGTTCATATTTCTCTTTTTTTCTTAGCAAAGGGTTTTCCGTTTTTGATAACGCTGCTGCTAAAATTTTGAGAGCGTCTCTCAACCGACTGCACAAAGTCTGGCTATGTAGTATCAATCGGATCAATCGATCATTAGAAAACGCGATCATCTAAGCACAACTTCTAGATTTTAATAGTGATTGTGGACGTAACATGAAATGGAGTTATGAGTGCTAATGTTTGGAAGTCTGTTAGCAATACTATGACTATTATTGCTAGAGGTTATAATTGATTTAGAAAGGCTAGAGTTGATTTGGATACTCTAAGCCAGCGATCGGGAAACTTTTACCTTGATTATTACCCCAAAATATATTTGTATAAGTTGATATTACCCCATGGCGAAGAACAAAAAAAATCGCTTCTTTTCAGCATCTTTCATATTATAGACCCCAATGATAATTTTGAAAAAAAAAAATATTTTTTCGTTTCATTTCATTTCGTTTCATCGAGTTTGAAATCCCAACGATTCTAAAAAAGTTTCACTTCAATGTATACTTTTTACTCACAAAAGTTTCATTTTTACCTCCCAAAATTTCATTTTACCCCATTCGGGGTAATTTACCCCGGTTCCCCAACCGCTGCTCTAAGCTTTAGTTATTAACGTTGTGTAACAAAGGAGGGCGGAACAATTAAAAAAATAGGGAATTTAATAGATATTTCTATTGTTTCGAACACACTATCGAATACTGATAGTAAATGAGAGATAAAATTTCGAACTAAAGAACGATTTAGATACTAAGAACTCACGAGGAATCCAGAGAGTACGCAATTTTTTTATCGGCATGTACTTTTACGTGAATCTAATTTCTAATTTATTTGTTACGTTAATTTTAATTTATGAATAGCAAGCACTTCACGACCTGTTAACTTTCTTAGGCGGTCACTATGTCTGAACTATAAGATAATGTGATGTTTTATTTCAAATTTTCTTCAGATAAATTTCAAACATATTCTGGGGTTCAGTTTATTTGTCTCACTGGTTTGTGGGTTTTAGTAATAAAATTAGATTCTTCTAAGAAAATTTTCCTTTTGCATAAATTGAATTTTACTCATCAAATGTATTGCATGCTTTTGATGCAGTTTTGTCCAAACAACACCAATTTGGAATTTAGATTTAGAGGTTAGTTGCACGAGAGATAAATAATAATAATAATAATAAAACATTTATTTCAGAAAAAATCCATAAAATAATAATAATACAATAGTCAGCACACAAACAGTTCAACAATACAAATAGAAAATGAACAATATACTAATACAATAAAATACCCTTAAAAGAATTTTCAGTTATTGTTTTTTATATTGCTTATATGGGTGGATGAGCTCACGGCCCACCGGATGTTAAGTGGTTACCGGAGTCCATAGACATCTACAACGTAAATGCCGCCCCCCACCTTGAGGTATAAGTTCTAAGGTCTCAGTATAGTTACAACGGCTGCCCGACCCTTCAAACCGAAACGCATTACTGCTTCACGGCAGAAACAGGCGGGGTGGTGGTACCTATCCGTGCGGACTCACAAGAAGTCCTACCACCAGTAAGAACAGTCGAGACGAAATCCGTAGTATCGTCGAGAATATTCCACAAAAGTCGAGTATTCTGTGTTTCCGTTGTCTGACAATATATGGCGTGGTACTTCTCGAGCGGTCTAGATGCTACTAGATCCTTCTATATTCGTTCGACTATTCGGCGATTGATGGTGTTACTTTTAACGGCGCGGCGTAACAATACTAAGAAGCGGAACCCTTGAATAGATCGTTGAAACCGTTTTTGTGGAAGGCACAGGTCAGCTGATAATATTATCTGTGTCCGAGGTTGTTTCTTATATCGTGTTTGTGTGACGGCACACTTGTGAGCCGAAGTTATTGACTGCTATCTTTCACAATATTTATCATTAACACGTTGCCTGAACTCCGAGTCGAGCTCCATTCGATATTAAACTATACTTGTTGCTAAAGATAAACACATGTTAATGAACTCGTAAGGAGTTTTTTTTAGAAATAATCGAGATGAGAACACAAATATTTGTTAGTGAATATTAATGGTATGGCACTCTTAGCATCTGAACCTTTCTCTAGCTAATCTTTTACGGCTAAAGTCTATCAAAGGTCTGGTTATTTGTTATTATCAAATCGGTGGTAAGTTTATTTTAAGTAAAAAGGAAACTTGTTATATTGTTATAGTTGAGTTCACAGTTCTCTTCTTCAATATGTATCAATCCAGTACTGAGTGTAGGTTTCTTCATATGGACTCCATTCTTTTTGGTCTCTTTAGCATCCAGTCCCTACCAGCTATTTTGACCAGGTCGTCGGTCCACTGCATTGGTTTTCTACCCACGTTACGACGTCCATTCAATACCGTCTTTATCATAAGGGCACACGGGGCCCGTGCCCAGGGCCCCCATTCTCAGGGGGCCCCGAAAGACCGATAATTTCTCTCACACGTTTATTCTCAAAACATTTTTGTCGGGCACATTACACTTTTTTCACAAATCAGTAATCAGAAGGTATTTAGAAGGCATATACTATGTCTATAATAGAAGATTTTGCTCAACAGAAATCCCGAAAGAAACCGTTATCGAAATCGTAACAAAAAAACCAGCAGCATTCTAATATCATTAATGACATATTATATCATACTGTATTTGATTACCTATAATAAATGGTCTCATACTCAGTAAAAAAACGTTATTATAATTCGCTGTTTTTACTTTCCAAAAGGGCCTCAAATTCTTGTGTGCCCAAGGGCCCCATCCTAGTTTAAGACGTCCCTGCGTCCATTACGAGTCCAGTTCACAGCTCACCCGTTGTAAAATTTTAGTCTTAATCCAAGCGTAATTTGTAGCCGCCATCCACTTAAGGGCTGAAAAGGGGACGGCCCATTTCAGGCCCAAAGCGGACAATAGATTAGAGTAAAAATACTTAGTGCATTAATTTTGTCATAAATAAATATGCATTTACTTTCTTCCAAATAAGCGCCACTACAGTTTACAATAAGTAGTTTAAAAAAAGTAACTCTATTGAAAAAAACAAGAATTTTATTTTTGCGGGAAAAATATTGCCAACTTCAAAACCTTTTACGTATTAAGTAAACATTTTAAGTATATAAAAAAACATATAAATAAATCATTTTAAATATTATCATTAATCAATCGATTTTAATCGATTTTAAGCACATAAAATAACATCAAAGACATACCCATTGGACTTTAACTTGTTACTATACTTGAGACCTTACAACTTATATCTCAAGGTGGGTGGCGCATTTACGTTGTGGATGTTTGTGTGCTCCAGTAACCACTTAACACCAGGGTGGCTGTGAGATCGTCCACCCATCCAAGCAATAAAAAAAAACTTAACTTGTATTGTTATTTAAATATGCACAATTAAAACAAAAACATAAAAAATAAAATATAATGTGTACTCGTAAAATAAAAAGATTAAGAAATAAATCCAATATCGGTTATTTATAAAAATGATCGATATATGAATTTCATGTAATTATTTTTCTTTATACTGACAACACTGATTTTAATCTGACTGACTGACACTTCGCTTGCTGCTTGTGCTTGCGTTCAAAATGGATGTGTTTTGATTTTTCTTCGATTTATTTTGCTTGTATCAATAACGTTTCATACTACGGCTGAAAACCATTGTGTGAATTGTGGTTTTAACCTGACCGAGATTTAAAACCGTGTATATGCTCTCCTGTGCTATTTTTAGATGATTTACTAATTGTGTATGAAGATGAAGAAAATATAGAATAATATAGATATTTAAAGAAGTATGTGTGTTTTTTATACCCTAATAACTACAATTGGATAAAAATACATTAGGAACATCTTAAACATTAAAAAAAGAAAAGTTCTTGAGGTATTTGTTGTATTCATTGAGTATATATAGAAAATTAACCTCAAAACGAGTTTTTTATTTTTATTATATTTTTTATAATAGTGGCGTCAATTTCAATATATTTTTTAGATATCTAATACATTTAAGAATTTGAATCAGTCCATTTTTATAGTAATATTTAATGTCCACCTTGGGCCTAGCACACTATGGAGAGTGGGCAATCCCCTTTAATGTTTGTATTAATGCCTGTGCCACTTCCAATTTCGCTGGCAGAAATAGGCGCGTTCGTAGTAGGTACTGTATATTCCTGTAGGCTAACCAAATTACCCACCATAGGAATCGCTTAAATTTACAAAACTTATAAATTAAATTTTGTAAAAATTTGTTATTTCATCGTCCCTGCGAAATGACCACATACGAGAAAGTTAGGTTAGAAATATCTGGCGCAGCCGAATTATAGAGTCAAACCCACCTTATGGAGGAAGAGGAAATGTAGAAGAAGATATTATTCCTCCATTTTGAACACATGCCAGATATTTATATCCTACGAAATTTTAACACCCGTCGTCCTTTATAAGCTACGAATGTTTTAGATTCGTAAATTAAATTTAATAGCGCCTTGTCTTTTTACATAGTTAATCTCTCATCAGGAAACACTGTCGATCATATCACATTATTTGCGTTAGTCCCGACGTTATTATCTATCTGTCCCTAGTAGAAAAAGTAGTAATCGTATTCTCATTGGCCTATTTAATCACGAATCAGGAAGACGATTCCGATCTTGTTTTTCGATCCAGTTTTGTTTTGTCTAAAACTAAGAGCCGCAGCGTTCTCGTTCAATGTCTACGAGCTATATAACTTGCGGCAATCGCTGCGCCTTGATCTCCTCTTTATTTTTAATAATTACTAAGCTATCAAGGAATATATTTTTTTGCTTTATCGCTATTGTTACGTCGGTAAAAGTAACGCCATCTATCGTAGAATAGCCGAACGAATATCGAAAGATCTAGTAGCATCTTAAGAAGTACAAGCCATCTATTGTCAGATAGCGGAAACACACAATACTCACTTGTGTGGAATATTCTCGATAATCGCGAACCCCAGCGCGTAACATGGTTGGAAGCACTTACGGACTCACAAGACGCCTAACCACCAGTAATTAAGCATAATTATTACGAATTTAGACTTTTATTAAACGATGTTATTATTCCTTCACTGCGAAAGTCATTCGTGAACATTTGTTAACTACGTATTATTTATTCGCTATTATAATTCGCTTTTACCTAATTCTCTTTTTAAGAAATGTTAACGCTGAGGTATCTTTCAACAACGTAGGTACATCTTTCTTCTGTCGATACAATATTTGTTCGATTTTGCAAAGCTTTAAAAGTAAAACTGAACAGTTTCAACGGTCAGCTTACTGATATCATTGGGAGGTATCAATGGAAGGTCTGCAGGAGAGAGCCACATCCGGGTTGCCACCAGTACGGGTATCTGAACGATGACGCTCAGCACGCGCTCGAAACGTGCCCGCGTTGGGAGCACTCGTGGCGAGATCTAATCGCGGTCCTGGAGAGAAACCTCTCCTTGCGGACTGTCGTTGCCCGCATGTTTGAGGAGCAGAACTCGTGGGAGGTCAAGGTTTTGTGACCTGGTCACAATATTATGACGTTGCATTTGGCTGAGGAGCGCGATGGAGCGGATGGGATGCATCTTCGGCTCCTCAGCGCAGAGGGTGGGGTGGACGGTGCCAGCAAGAAGCTCCCACTCAGCCCCCGTAGGGACTCTTGGGTGGCGGGTGCAGGGGCGCCCGGTACTCGACTGTCGGTTCGGTGGTGAGGCGGTGCAAGGTGGCTCCTGTGCGCCGCCCACCGTTTGTCTCCCGAGACGACATCTTTCGGGCTATACTCGGAGATGAAATCCCGTCGTATCAATAGGGCGGGTACTGGCAAAGGCGGACCTTCGGCACACACTGTGGTACCGTAGATTTGGTATAGCCGGTATGGTGTAGCTCAATGGGGCTTAGTCAGTAGTTGGTTTGGCGAGAAATTGGGGAAGGTGGAGGACCTTGCCTCTCCTCGTCTGCGTCTTCCTCTCTGGAGGCGCCGGAGTCCGACATAACCCGGTCAGTTATCCCACTCGACCGGGTAACCGTAAATGAATTCCTCAACGTTAAATAACCTTTTATTTAACGTAACCTTTTACTGATATCAAACGATGCAAAAGCGAAGACCTGTCTTCGAATGTAACAAAATTAACAAAAAAAACTTAACCTAATAGGTGTCTGGCTCTAATAATGAATAAAAAAAAACATTGCAAAACTTTTATTACGAGTATTAGCTTCATTCCAAACAAGAATGTGACAAACGATTATAGCACTCAATGATATAAAAATTATTGTAAGCGACGGAAGATCTGTGATAAAAATCTTGGGAATATAGCCCAAAAGCAGTAACTCGTGTGCCTTGACATTTTGAATCAAAGTCGACAAACTGCCCGTAATAAACATTCAAGCCGTTTTGCATAACACATTACTGTTACAAATTAAAATAGATTGTAATACATTGTTTTGTCTTAGGTAATCACAAGTCTATATCATGATTAAAACATGAAAATGATGGATATAAAACACGTTTTATTTGATAATTATATCAAATTAGCTGACCCGGCAGGCTTCGTAGTGCCTCAATCGATAAATAAAAGACCTAAACTTTTGTATAAAATAAATTTAATAAAAAACAAACAAAAGGAATCCGTCCGACGGGGGACAGACACATCAAAGGAAAAACAAAATTGTTACTTTTATTTAATTCCGAGCATTTTCATATTTATCTACCTTTTAAACCTTCTCTGGACTTCCACAAATAATTCAAGAACAAAATTAGCCAAATCGGTTCAGCCATTCTCGAGTTTTAGCGAGACTAACGAACAGCAATTCATTTTTATATATATAGAAGAAGAGATGAAATGAATTGAAATGAAATAATTTGGGGAACCTAGTTCTCTCTGTGAAACTGAACCGCGCTAATGATTGACCAAAACTGTAATGGGAATGACTTCAAGAAATACTGTTTGTTGTACATTGGTAATTAATATAGTAGGTATCTATGGTAAATATCTCTGGCATTGCTAGTAGTTTCGTCATGACGACGACGAAGCTCCCAGCAAATTTATGGAAAAGAGCGTGAAAAAAGTGTATTCAGCAACTTATTTTACCCATTGAGCGCGAACCGTCGATATATCGACCTTCTACTAATGCGTATAAGGTGTAGAGCGTCGGAATAGCGACTATTCCGATGTAAATTTAGCATTAATATTGTTATTTTTTTTAAGTTAAAGTTTTTATATGTTACTTTTTTTCAAAAGCAGCTTAGCAAATTAAGTGACTCCGCACTAAAACGGCTTATTTAGAATTTTTGAATTAAAAACACTTTCGCCATTTAAATCTGCATTTGCTTTGTGAAATACGTGGATAAAGTCTATTTGTGAAATACGTGGAAAAATGTCTACCATATAGATTACGTTTTTAGTACTGCATTATTGACAAAAAACTATAGACCTATACTTTTTAAATGTACAGACAGACCATCACAGTTTCATAGTCTTTACCGTCTATAAAACAATTAAGGAAATGAACACGCCTGATATTAAATGATTGACAAACCAACGAAACTATTTCTATGAGGCAGCGCTGTGAAGGCGATGTGGCGCAAACCATTATTTGGTAAGATAACCATCCGCTCACTGCACCCGCCGGTAGGTCCGTGAATGTATCACGATCACTGTGCTTAGTGCGAGTTTTTTAACGTTCTCGATAGCGTAAAAGTTAACCCAATTTTGTATGCAGTTGGAACAGCGCCCCTAGCGGCAAACATACGCAAACGATCCCATTCCATACAAATATGAGCTAACTTTTACGCTATCGAGAACGTTAAAAAACTCGCACTAAGCACAGAGTACACTTTTATATTTATGTTAATTGGTTACTTAAGTGTTCGCTCAATTCATGAAATCCGAGCGCAATCACTAAAACATCAAGACGTTATGTATTACAACTGTTTCGTTTTATTCTGCATTAAAAACCTAACCAAACAAAGAAACTCTAAGCCTTTTACTGCTTTTGTACGAAGAGGATCCATACAATCTACCTCATGGTGAAGACTTAC
Source organism: Bombyx mori (assembly GCF_030269925.1). Classification (NCBI taxonomy): domain Eukaryota; kingdom Metazoa; phylum Arthropoda; class Insecta; order Lepidoptera; family Bombycidae; genus Bombyx; species Bombyx mori. The sequence continues at coordinate 17,962,510 of NC_085111.1, forward strand.
CTTATGGACGTCAGTAATGCCAAGGGCAGAACCAAGCCGCTGCCTACCACTGTGTACTCTTCTGCGCCACTTTGAGAAGGCGGCACCACATGAAAACCCTCTTGTCTTGGCCGCCGGTAATTACATACCCGATCCTGTGGACCGAATGGTAAACAGTCGACGTTGCCCTAAACACGTCATCACGGATCCTCCCGATCCATTAACGGTGCTTTTAGTTACCCCAAGCACCAGTCACCATCCTCGCCGAACCCTTCGCTTGCGACGAAGGGCTCGACGAGTTAGTTAACCCATCGACACAGCCCACTGAGCTTCTCGCCGGATCTTCTCAGTGGGTCGCGATTCCGAACCGGTGGTAGATTCTGCGAAGCCTTGCTCTTGCTAGGGCTAGTGTTAGCAACACTCCCGGTTTCAGCCCCTTGAGCTCACCTACTAGCTCGGTGAATCTAGAATAATCCCTCGAAGTTACTAGAATAGATAGGGAATAAAAATAAATAAGTACTCTTCGCAAATCTCGCTTGAGGAAGAACAATTCATAGCCCTCAAGAGACACCGTGGACGGAATTTCATTCCAAAGTCGAACGATACGTGCCAAAAATTATTGCTGAAAAAGCACATAAATCTCTAATTTAGCTTCTAAGAGGAAAGATTTTTTTTTAATTACCGAAGTACGTATACATTTATTTCTAACCAGAAGCAGGCATATGAAATTTCGTGTTTCTTAGTTGAAATTATGGACTTCGATACAACCGTCCATCGTTTATGAATAAACATATAAATAAAATTGGAGTGTCTGTTTTTAATATTGAAATAACCGCTTTTTACTACATGCATATGAATATATATAGGGTACATACACCAAAATAACATTTTTTACAATTTTTGTCTGTCTGTCTGTCTGTTTGTTCCGGCTAAGCTCGGGAACGGCTGGACCGATTTTGACGAGACTTTCACTGATAGATAGCTGATGATATAAGGAGTAACTAAGGCTACTTTTTTAGACTAGCTTTCCCCCGCGGCGTCACCCGCGGGTAACATCGCGGGACTGAGCTATCAATAATAAAATTTAATGTTTCCGAAGCGAAGCGAGGGCGGGTCGCTAGTATTTCCATAAACTTGAAACTAAACATAAGTATGAAACCCCAACGGTTTTATCTCTGCTTTAATAAATCAGATAAGATTCTTCTTGCTCTTATCGTACATCGCCAGACGTATTATCCATTAGGACACGATGTCTTAAAAATTTACAAAAGAATAAATAATTATTCAGAATCTTTAGTGGATTGAAATCTAATTTCTTTTAAAATACGCATAGCTCTAATTCATTTAAATAACACAATCCAACTATAAATAATTGCATTGAATCCGACCTTGGACTAGAAAGCTATCGTTTTGACTCCACATCGAATAGCCGGTGGCTACAAATACGCAGTAAGCTTGCTGTCAGTATTTCAAAATTTAACGAAAAATTAAACACTATGAATGAACGTAAGCCGATTTAATACGGAGCGTGTCGCTTCTCTATTCTGTAGGTATGTAGTTACTGCATACTATTTATCATAGGAATGCAATTTAATTAATTATGGTATTAATTATACAAAGCCAAGGCGTCTTTTGTTGGATAATTGACAATCACACATACAGATTTATTATTAACTAGCGGCCCGCTCCGGCTCCGCTCGGGTCTTTAACAAAAATTTCAACGATATTTGACATTGTTTAATTTTTAAAAAATAAAAAACACATATTGCGGCATAACTATAATATAGACAGACATATGTTGTCGCGACACTTTTTGTAAATAAGTCGTACTTAGTACATTATTTTATTCTAACATCAATGGTTTTCGCAGGGCACGCGATGTAAAGAATATTTTAGGTAATTTTTTTACACCTTGGGTTACATTATCGGAGTTTTAGTAAGGATCGCTAATATTTTTCAAAAATTATAGCTTAACCCGGGAATAGTGTAGCTTCGAAACAGTGAAAGAATTTTTCAAATCAGTTCAGTAGTTTCGGAGCCTATTCAGTACAAACAAGGCGAAAGATATATACGTTTTGAGGGGAAACCAGAGATATCCATCAGATCCAATAACCTTTGCATTAGACGCCTTCAGCTCTAACACTAGGAGCAGGCTTAGGGACCTCGGTAACCGTACTCGTCGAACTCGACAAAGAGTTCGCCGTGCAACCTAACCCATGAATCAGCTCGCCGGATCTTCTCAGCGGGTCGCGATTCCGATCCGGTAGTAGATTCATTCGCGAAGCAGCTACTCTTGAGCTGTTAGGTCTCCTTCGGAGGCGCTCGGGTAGCTGTTAGCAAATCCCACCCCTCCTGGCTGAGCCTTTGCTCGCCCACTTATCCTGGTGAAGCTGGAAAGGCCTCCGGGCCAGCAGTAATCGTTCAATCATAAAAAAAAAACAAACAAACAAACAAATCTTTTCTCTTTATAATATTAGTATAGATTATATCCATCCATCCACAATATGGAATTTTATTGGGTGGATGAGCTCAGAGACGCAATTAAAATCTCCAACCAGATCAAAAATGAAGTTATTTTGTCTGATAACCCGAGAAACATCTCGTCAAGACTGATTGATACACCGAAGATTAGTGGAAGCTAAATTGTTTGGAAGAGCCTCTCGAAAGGTCCGCTTCTTACCAAGCAACACCGAGAGAAGCGATTATTATTCGCTAAAAAATATGTTGGTTGGACGATACGAGAATGGAAAAAGTGTTATTTTCAGATGAAACAAAAATAGATATAGTAAGTTCCGATGGAAGGCGCTATGTTCGACGTCCTGTAAACAATGCTTTTAAAAATCATTAATACACAAGGAGTATAGTCAAGCACGGTGGCGGTATCCCGATACTCTCGGAAGGTTGCAGGGATCCTCCTTGGAATTGTGGCGCCATGACAAAGGGGTCCATCGTCAGCCCTTATAAAGTCTGGAACGTTGGTTTCGAGCCAGGCATGGGTAATTTGTGCCTTGTGACCAGGTGCAGAGTCCCGTTAGAAATATTTTTAAAAATTGTATTGCTGAGAGGTTTCACAACACGATTCAAGACTGTATCTTGATACACTTTGGCTGAAATTTACACTCCTTTTTCACAAAAATGTAGTTTTGTGATATGTATATTTTCTTTCATTACATTTTGGTTTTGTTCGCTGTTTTCTAGCCGATATATAAATTGGAAGAAATATTGGAAAAAAGCCTCCCAATATTCCGTCTTTATATTTGAATCAATATAGATTTTGGATTGTGATTTGAAAATTGATCAGTTAACTTTGATGTCCATCTTTAATCCCAATTAACTTAGTGCTAACCCATTTGTATTGTTGTGAATGTTGTATTGTCCTGTAAGAGAGGGAGAAGTATTAAAATAACAACATACGTGTAAACATACATATTCACGTACAAATTAACTATCTATTACGTATTTAATAACAATTCTTTCGGGCACGTAATATTTTGTAGGAAATCCCGAGTAAACAAATTTAATAGAATTAAGTGAGGCCCGATCATAGTAAAATGAATATTATACCATAGAACAGTTCGTCTGTGCCGCTAGCTTTGCTGATGCTGGGAGCGACGGGGACCACTTACCATAAGATGTATCGTAGCTCGTTTGCCATCATAAAACAGCCATAAATAAAGTAGGTTTTGAGTTTTTGAGGATCTTTCTTTATTTTTTACTACATTCTCAACTATTTCTATTTACAAGCAGAGTACTTTTTTAATTTTATTGTTGAAGGATTGCTGGTGGCCCGGAGACCTTTCCCGTTTTCACCAGGACACGTGGGCGAGCAAAGGCTCTGCCAGGAGGCGTGGGATTTGCTAACAGCTACGGGAGCGCCTCCGAAGGAGATCTAACAACTCAAGGGCAGTTGGTTCGCGAATGAAGAGTAATATTAGTAATAGACACTCCATTTTTAAACTTGTGTTGATCGAATCGGAATAATAATAGTTTCTAATTAATTTCAAACACAAAGGCATCAGCAGAGGCCTTATCCTCCCGATCCACTAACGGTGCTTTTAGGTACCTCAAGCACCGGTCATCGTTCTTGTCGAACCCGTCGCTTGCGACGAAGGGCTCGACGAGTAAATTAACCCTCAGACACAGCACACTGAGTTTCTCACCGGATCTTCTCAGTGGGTCGCGTTTCCAATCCGGTGGTAGATTCTGCGAAGCACGACTCTTGCTAGGGTTTGTGTTAGCAACGTCGTCAGGTTTGAGCCCCGTGAGCTCACCTACTAGTTACGGTTACGCTGAAATAGCCTCTCAAGGCTATCAGCATAGGTAGGGAAAAAAAAGGAGGCCTTATCGCTAAAACCGTCTTATGCAGATAAACAATAAACGAATAAAAAAATCTCTCTATAAGTTTTGAGTAAATACTCTATAAGTTTTTAATGTATTATAAAAAAAATTAATAACTTGTATTGTTTTGCCTGGGTTGGGCCGTGCAATTCCACGTTCACTGAACTCCATTCGCAGCGAAGCGAAGGTTAATGTGACCAATTTAATAATGCATATAACCTTGGTATGAACTTTTGTAATAAACATATAAAAAAAAATTAAACACGTAAAAATATTTTGTAAATCGTTTTGCAATTACATTTTGCTTTGATGTTGATGTATGTTAAATTTAAATGAGAGATGTGTTATTATTGTATGTTGTTCGGTTTTCGCAAGGCTTATAGACCTAATAAAACTATTATACTTTTACTGTAATCAATGGAGGGAAATAAAATATAGTTGTTTTATTTGAAATTGTAATTGAGATGAATTTGGATGAGATAAGATATGTATTGGAATAACGTCTCAGTAAAATGGTGGTAATTTACTGTGACTTCAAGAGCCTTTTTGGAGGAATCCAAAAAACCAGGATCAGTGAATCTGTTTCATATTTTCACACTTGTTTATTCAATGGCGGATCCAGGGGGGGGGGGGTCATGGGGGTCACCACCACCTGAGCTGGTTCCAGAACTTAGGTGAACCACTAATTGAATATAATGACTTTATTTATATATTTTGTCACCATAAAGATTTTATGTAACTACATACCTTCAATATTTAATTAATATAATATAATATAATAACTTTGTATAATGGCAAACGTTTGGGAACGAACGCATCTAAATTTGACTATGTGACCCCCTCCTGGTGCCAAAGCTGGATCCGCCCTTGTGTTTATTTTACACAAATGGTAAACGGTAAATAAGCTACCATTATTACACGTTTAAACCCGATGAAACATTAAATTAACAAAACAAAATAATTCCCGCCAAAAATGTCTACATAATCGGTTACTGAAAATCACAGACTAACAAAGCTTACTACGAGTCTCACAAACTCAACAAACTAGGTAGGTGCCTACTCGAAGTTTCAATTTCATTGAAATAACAGCTTCAAGCCAATGTTAATGTATTGAAGAAGACGTGGTACAAACGTTTACGGGTTCATGCATTGATCTATTATATATCGATGGGTTCATGACATACCCATCGACCGATAAATCTTAGTATGTACAATAAACCAAACCATTCCGTAATAAAAGTCAAGAAATCCACAGTATCCACGTGGAAATTCAGGGCCATATAACGACAGACGTACTTGAAGTTTCAAGGTCAATATGCTCTGGGAACCATTAAACACCTGGTAGGCGTAAATTCATATTCTTTTCGTTTTGGGAGTAGTTCCTAAATCCTGTTCACCTTTACTACAGGAGTACGTTTTTAACACTCGGTGTCAATTTTTCAGAATTATATTACAATCAATTTTTAATTTTCTAGTTCTACAGTGCATACTGATACAGTGCTCTCGATTAGCGATAAGGTTGCTGCCGACCTAATTGCGTTGACGCACGGCTACAGTGTATTATATAACAGATGCCACACTTTGTTTATGTAATTGGCTCATTCATTTTTGTTTATCTTTTCGTACTTTAAGCTTATTTACTGGTGGTAGGACCTCTTGTGAGCCTACACGTGTAGGTACCACCACGCTGCCTATTTCTGCCGTGAAGCAGTAATGCGTTTCGGTTTGAAGGGTGGGGCAGGCGTTGTAACTATACTGATACCTTAGAACTTATATCTCAAGGTGGGTGGCGCATTTACGTTGTAGATGTCTATGGCTCCAGTAACCACTTAATACCAAGTGGGATGTGAGCTCGTCCACCAACTTAAGCAATAAAAAAAAATTGATTTGGTAAGGTAGAGACCGTTTGGTAACTCATTATTTGGTATAAAAGTTAAAACGCTATGTATACTAAATATAATTCATAGTACCTATTAGCATTGTGATTACCTCATATGGATAGACACTGTCACGCTCATAGCTATAGTAGGAGTTACAATAGAAACTCTTTGGAAGCAATGGAATCTTTGATCTTACATCCGATAACATTATTCCCTTGACTCATCCATGGTGAAGCGTTAACCGGTTCCTTTAAAGAAAGCATTAAAGTAAGATGTAAGATAGCGAGCTGAGCAGTGCCATTCACGACGATACTTCTCGTTACACATGCTTGAATCTCAATTGCATTAGTAAAATGGCTGTATTACACTTACAGCTTACGATGTATTATATCTTACCAATGCTAATTACTAAGATAGAGATTATGTTATTGAAATATGGGTAGGAAAGTGAGAATGTTATTAAGTACTGACGGATGAAAGGTAGGAGTAAGAATGGCTTGAGGAGACCGGTAACACACGACAGATCTTCGAGATCTTCTGAACAAAAGCAAGAAAAACTGTAACATTAAAATGCGATTAACTGACCGTCTATGTATAACATTTAAAAATGTGGCTAGTTTAACATTCGTTAAGTTAACATACTGGTTTTTATACACTGTTGTGACAGACGATTTTAGTCAGACAGAGCACAGCTGCGTTCGCTTCGCGCTTCGGTCACTCGTGGCGGTCGCGCCAAACAAAATTTGATTCAGTTAATCGCGACATTAGCATTGATGCGAACGTTTCTCGCGTTACAATTAACGAGTTGTTTTGAATTACCGCTGTAAACTTGCAAAGTTAATTAAGTAAGTACTATAAACTGTAATTGTAGTTCTAATAACATGACACCTATGTGGCTTGTAAAGTATTGATCGTACACAAAAAGAATAGTATTAATATTTTAAGATTTCGAAAAAAAATTCGGTTATTCTGTTTTATTTAGTGTACACATTACTTCTTGTCGTTAATATAAAAAAATATTATTTTATTTAATATTTTCATTATCGTTTATTAGTGCGCATTTACGTAGGTAGATAGGTACTTCGAAATACTACAAATTCATTAGATTGTTAAACGACTTAAAGACGATGCTCCCAATTCGGGCGGTTTGTTTTTTCAGTAATAACAAAAAGTAAACAAGAATAGAAAAAAATAGTAAAAAGGCAATGCTAACTATAATATGACTGTGTTTTTATACGATACACCTACAGAAAACAAACAATATCTACGATATTATTGTATTTACTATATATTTTTTTTTTTTGTAAAAATTTATAATAATTATTATTGTGTGCTGTAAAATACAAAATATTTTTTTTCCATTATGTAGGTAGGTACCTAATTATTTGTCAGTTTTGAACAAACTGTCCAAGCAGTAACTGAATCTCTATAGGAGTTCATGATAAATATCGATGAACTTGCGGGTAAATTCTATTTTACTCGTAAATTATGAAATGAAAATAATAAACTCGATATTAAGTAGTAAAATTATTGTTTGAAATATGAAAAGATCATTAGGTATTGATCAATGGTCCACCTTTTAAATTTTACCAACGGAGCCATCATTAAATTTTACTAACCTTTGCTTTGGATTGTGCGCTTTCTTTAAACGGCAGCTAACTGTAACTAGGTATACGGAGGCCTTAGAACTCATATTTCAAGGTGGGTTGGCGGCATTTACGTTATAGATGTCTATGGGCTCCGGTAACCACTTAACACCAGGTGGGCTGTGAGCTCGTCCACCCATCTATGCAAGATATTAAATAAATAATTAAATTTATGCTTAATGCAAAAATATTTGCTTAGGTATGTAACATTAGTGAAGTCGGAATTTTGTTGTAGAGGTCTTGTTTTTGGAGCTGTGGAGTTGTGAAGAACTTAAATGTTCATTGTTGAGTGGTCCAGTCATTGTTCTCATCGAACCCGTCGCTTGCCACGAAGGGTTCGGCTAGGAAATTTACCCACAGACAAAGCCCACTGAGTTTCTCGCCAGATCTTCTCAGTGGGTCGCGTTTCCGATCCAGTGGTAAATTCTGCGAGGCACGGCTCTTGCTAGGGTTAGTGTTAGCAACGACGTCAGGTTTGAGCCCCGTGAGCTCACCTACTCGTTCGGGTTACGCTGAAATGGCCTCCCAGGCCAAAAACACATAGGAAAACAAAAAAATAATAATTGAGTAGCCGCACACCCTCATAATACGAAGCGACAATCATGCGTTTACTATAAAGATAATTTTATTGTAACATGTTTGTTCAGTATTAGGATTTTAAATCTCAGACAAAGATCTGAAATACAGAAGCTAAGTCTGGTTCAGTCACATCATCTGTTTTTTAATCTATATATCTATAAATATAAAAATGAATTGCTGTTCGTTAGTCTCGCTAAAACTCGAGAACGGCTGGACCGTTTTGGCTAATTTTGGTCTTGAATTATTTGTGGAAGTCCAGAGAAGGTTTAAAAGGTACATAAATCTGAAAATTCTCGGAATGAAATAAAAATAACAATTTTGTGTGTTTTAAGTTTATTTTATACAAAAGTTTAGGTCTTTTATTTATCAATCGAGGCACTATGAAGTCTGTCGGGTCAGCTACTGCTAAATAAATACATTAATCTATCGTTAACATTGAAGTCGTCATGGTTTAAATGATAAGGTGTCCGGTGCATTCGTGCCTAGCGATGTGCCGATGCAGATATTTGAATCCCCGGGCAGGCATCTTTTTTTTATATTTCTTCGCTACCCTTTTTTTTATTTTTTTTTATTGCCTAGGTGTGTTGGCGAGCTCACAGCCCACCTGGTGTTAAGTGGTTACTGGAACCCATAGACATCTACAATGTAAATACGCCACACACCTTGAGATATAAGTTCTAAGGTCTCAGTATAGTTACAACGGCTGCCCCACCCTTCAAACCGAAACGCATTACTGCTTCACGGCAGAAATAGGCGGGGCGGTGGTGCCTACTCGTGCGGACTCACAAGAGTACCACCAGTAATAATTGTTCAAGTAATGCGGTATTTTTAGCATCGTTGATGATGCAGTATTTTGTTGTCCTCGTAGGCAGACGAGCATACGGCCAACCTGACGATCAGTGTCGCTCATAGACGTCAGCAATGCCAGTGACAGAGCAAAGCGGCTGTTTAAAACGATCCTTTCCAATTCGTTTGTGTAAATTGAACTTTATACATCCCGCTGCCTAGTCTATTGAAAATAATATTCTTAGTTATGGAAAATGGCCTCGCCACATTCTTAAGGAGAATATCACAACAGCAATTTGGCCCTCTTCAATAAACTCACACCATTTTAATACCAGGAACTAGGAGCGTTGTTCCAACTGTATAAAAATTTGAGTTAACTTCTACGCTATCGAGAACGTTAAAAAACTAGCACAAAGCACACATACCATGTGTGTATAATATATTTCGTAAGTGTATATCGATAATAATATGCAATTCAAAAATAAAATTAAATGTGTTACTTAAATGTTTCATGTGTGCTATTTATGATAAATTATGCCGTTATTATTTACAAAAAATAGCTAAGATTTATTATTTATTCTTATAATATTTCGCTAATATTAATTAACACAAGTCAATTAAGACTTTTTTATCTAGAGAAGAACTGAAAAAAATTTTTTTTTTTTGTTCTTTTAGTGTTCGAATTTTTTTTGCGGTCTTCCAGAATGTTCGAATCGAATTTCGTCGAGTTTAATTTCGAGTGTCTCAAAAGAGTAAGTTCGGTGCAGTCATGATTTCGCCAACATATTTGATTCCATTTTTTTAAGAGGTGTATCCGAAATGGCCGTATGCTCGTCTGCCTACAAGGGCAATAAAAAAAAAACGTTTGAACGGAATTTACTAAGTCACGAGAAACCGAGCAGTTCTCGTTTTATTGTTTTACGCACTGTGACCTCAGGAAAATACATTAGGTATAACGTCATGCGAGGCCAACCCAAGCGATGAGGTGACCATAACAATATTACGATGCATTCCATGAAGTTTAGTTTAGTAATTACTGGTGGTAGGACCTCTTGTGAGTCCGCACAGGTAGGTACCACCACTCCGCCTAGTTCTGCCGTGAAGCAGTAATGCGTTCCGGTTTGACGGGTGGGGCAGCCGTTGTAACTATACTTGAGACCTTAGAACTTATATCTCGTGGGTGGCGCATTTACGTCGTAGATGTCTATGGGCTCCAGTAACCACTTAACGCCAGGTGGGCTGTGAGCTCGTCCACTCATCTAAGCAATAAAAAAAAAAGTTTTCGGCATTGGCGATCTGTTCCTGTGGATGAGTATGATGCACATACCGGTCGCCGTCCTCGTCGAACTTGTCGATTACGACGAAGAATTCGACGAGCGAACTAACCCATAGACACAGCCCACTAAGTTTCTCGCCGGATCCCCTCACTGGGTCACGATTCCGATCCGATGGTAGATTCTACCAAGCACTGCTCTTGCTAGGGATAGTGTTATAAAATTCTCACATGCGCGAAGCTGGAATGGCCTCTTAGGCTACCAACAAATAGGTAGGGCAGGAAATGCGCATAATATAACTGAACTATAGAATTAACACTTAAACACAATTTTTTTTCCTACCTAAGCTGATAGCCTTGAGAGGCTATATCAGCGTAATCTAACAAGTAGATAAGCGGCGTGGCTCACACCTGATGACATTGCTAACACTTACCCTAGCAAGAGCAGTGCTTCGCAGAATCTATCTTCGGATCGGAAACGCGACCCACTTAAAATAATTAGCCAGGCACATTATTTCCAGTTCGAGAGTTGCTGGAATAATCACTTAAGCTGCCAGAGATTAGATAGGGAGAAAATTAAAACATGTTATTATGACAATGCACCTTATTATTAGAATAAGTGTGGGTTTCATTTACTGATTTTAGTGTGGTCATCAATAATTCACAAAATAGTGACGGGACGATAGTTAAACTCATAAAAATAGTTAACTTTTTTTTTTTTTTTATTGCTTGGATGGGTGGACGAGCTCACAGCCCACCTGGTGTTAAGTGGTTACTGGAGCCCATAGACATCCACAACGTAAATGCGCCACCCATCTTGAGATATAAGTTCTAAGGTCTCAAGTATAGTTACAACGGCTGCCCCACCCTTCAAACCGAAACGCATTACTGCTTCACGGCAGAAACAGGCAGGGTGGTGGTACCTACCCGCGCGGACTCACAAGAGATCCTACCACCAGTAACTTATAACTCTTTAATTTAAACAACTTTTACGGTTTAATCTCGCAATTATTATTGTGTTTTTACTATTATAGTAAAAGTAGTTTTCATTATTATGTTTACGACTTGCGAAAATCGAAGAAAATACTTTATAAACTCTTTTTAGATTATTTTTTTATTGGTATTCAGTCCACTATTGCACAGCTGTTAATCAGCCTACTATTAACTTAATTCATCAGTCTTATGACTTACAACTCCGAAAGAACGCTAACGCCATTACACGAAACCTTGGAGAAATAACAAAAATAATTAATAATTAAAAGTACATAATGTTACTTTTGTAAGGCCTTGAAAAACAGCCAGACCCAATTATGTAAATAAAAACTCATCTCAATAGCAGCTTTTTTTTTTTTACAGACAGACATAAATTATTTACACACAGTATTCATTTATATTGCCTACATATATATGTACCTAATAATGGAATAGAAATAATTCGTGTTTCTATAGTTCCGTCTGTCGATATATTTATGGTCTTTTTTTTATTGCTTAGATGGGTGGACGAGCTCACAGTCCACCTAGTGTTAAGTGTGTAACTGCAGCCCATAGACATCTACAAAATAAATGCGCCACCCACCTTGAGATATAAGCTCTAAGGACTCAAGTATAGTTACAACGGCTGCCCCACCCTTCAAACCGAAACGCATTACTGCTTCACGGCAGAAAAATAGGCAGGGTGGTGGTATCTATCCGCGCGGACTCAAAAGAGGTCCTACCACCAGAAATTACGCAAATTATAATTTTGCAGTAATTATTATGTTGAGGCTGTTTCTAATGGGCTAGATAAGTAAAGTTCGGAAGACAGATGCTGTCTATGATCCGATTAAATAGTAAAATAAATAAATAGGGTTGGCACTCAAAAACGTTTAATTTGAGATAAAAGAAAACATCAATATGCTTACATAAGTGTCAATAGGACAGCTTGGAAAGTAAATACTTCTAGTAGTATGTGCTTCATCAGTCTTCAAAGATACCCTGCAGCTTTGAGTGAAGCATTCTGAAAGAATTCAAGTACATCAAACACTCAACGAAAATCATCTGAATAAATAACTTTCAATAAGTTGTTTTAGAACAATTGTGCTGTTTTTTATTGAATTCGTTATTAACTTTCATTTCAATTATGTACATGATTTCAATTTATTTTGATGGAGGATAGAATGCTGTTGGTCCGGAGGTCTTGCGCAACTGGAACCTGAGGGCTCCAATTAACTACGGAACCTTTTACTGTGCGTGAATCGACACGCAGTCTCCGTCTTCTTCTGATCCATATCTGAGAATGTGTGGCGTCGTCACAAAATGTCCTCTCGTCACACTGCATAGGGATTTTTTTTTAAATTTTATGATCGATCCCTTGCCGGATTGTAACCATCCTGTGTTTCTGGGTTTAAATAAATATCTATATCCGTTACAACGAGCGATAGGGATGGAATTTTTCTGTTAATTTTACTTCTACCTTTATTTGGTACTATGATTTACATTTTATTTTTGTAAATATTTACACCAGCCTTTATATTTTTAAGCACTAGAAGAATAAAAATATCACAGGGCTTTCGATTTTATATGCATACTAGCTGACCCGACAAACGTTGTTTTGCCATATACACTATTTTTAGGATTTTTAATTTTAATTTTTTTTTGACTACCTTTAAGATTTAGGCGTATAAGATATTGATGTTGACCGTTTCTCAAATCTACCCGATATGCCTACAAAATTTCATGAAAATCGATGGAGCCATTTCGGTGGAGTTAGGCAACAAACAGCGTGACACGAGAATTTTATATATTAGATGATGTTTTAGCATTATTATTATGAAATTAAATAGTATTACGATTGATACGCAATAACAATGTTAAAAAATTACTCGTAAGATTGACAGCAAAGGACACGCGGAAACCTAAATTTTTTTGTTCAAAGCATTATTCGACAAGAAGTAGCAATCATACGTCCACGCAGTCAAAGCCATACATAGGCAAATACAAATTATTCATGTTTTCCACAAAATACAGAGGGCGTTTGCCCCGAAGCCGAACTGCGCCTCCGTAAGGGTACGCGAGGACCCCACGGAGTGGTGGTATCTACAGGGTGAAGGCTTACAATACTCTCTATCACCAGCTAATGTTTACGTGTTTGGGGGAGGTGGAGCACCTCGGTCCTTCTCTTCCCCCCTCTTCCTCTCTGGAGGTGCTGGATTCCGACATAAACCGGTCCGTTACCCTCCTCGACCGGGGAATCGTAAATGGATTCCCTAGCGTTAAAAAGAAAAAGGTGTTTACGTAAAAGCGTCAACTAATAATTATTTCGGCTTTAGAAACAGTCTTCTTACTCATTCATATTCTGACAACCTCGATTACTATCGGTCTTGAAATTAAAATAAAAAACACATTCTTACATCTATCTGTCTATAAATTTCGTCTATATACATACTTAAAAAAACGTTTTCTAGGTCAGAAATTAACTACATTACGTACCTGAGCGAAATGTCTCCTTCTGTGACATGAATACTGATTCCAGCATTAATTTTTTTTGTATATTTAGACGATTCTGTTGCTTCAGACTCAATAACCATGTTATGATTATTACGTATACGTGCCGTGGAGTTCGTAACATCATTGTCATGTCCAGATGTTTACTCGATACACTGAGGATGTGCTAATGAATTTTTAGCACATAATAAACAAACGTTAGGTTTTCCATGTTCATATTCTAATATAGTATGTAAAAAAAATATTGTTGTATTATTTTTCTTACCTATTCGCTGGGAGCCTATGAGACCGTTCCAGTTACGCGCGGACGGATAGGTGACTCACGGGCTCCACCTGAGAAAATTTGCTAACAATAGCCCTAGCACGAGTAGAGCTTCGCAGACTCTACCTTCGGATCGAAATGGCGACCCGCTGAGATCTGCCAAGAAATTTAGTGGGATGTGTCTGTGGGTTAGCTAGCTCGAATTCGATGAGTACGGTGACCGGTGCTTAAAGAGCCTTAAAGCACCGAGAGTGGGTCCGCGTAATCAGTGTGCTTAGTGCGAGTTTCTTAACGTTCTCGATAGCGTAAAAGTTAACCCAATTTTGTATGCAGTTAGAACAGCGCCCCTAGCGGCCAACGTACGCAAACGATCCCATTCCATACATGAGCTAACTTTTACGCTATCGACAACGTTAAAGAACTCGCACTAAGCACACTGACAACAGATATTTCGGGCGACGGCGGCTCTGCGTTGCCCCGTCGCGCGTCGTCTGGATCGGATATGACATTTCTATCTGTAGCATTTAGTTGACACGCTAGGGTCGTGTGCTAGTTCTCGGTCATATCTACTGGTCCCTAGGATTCGGGCGTTGGTCCTCTGCTGCAAAACGTTGAGTGTCATGATCGTGCTCAGGATATCACCTTCTATGGGCTCCGGTGACCACTTAACACCAGGTGGGCGATGAACTCATTCACCCATCTAAGCAATAAAAAAAAATTATGTAGGTATCAACATAGACAATTATTTAATTCTACGAATGTCTTAAATGAATTAGCATTTCAATTACTGTATTATTACACTTTATATTATTTTATGGTACAGTAAAGAAATATGAAAATACGTATCTGCTAATAATAAAGTAAACGGTTTACATAGTTATTAACTTTATAAATTTATTTTTCAAGCGAGACCAGAATGTCTGGTTTGTTTCCTTTCATTATATTGTATTTTTAAATTTAATAATGATCTTAAGAATTTTATCAAATTTTCTTTATTGTAATTGTTATTTTTAAAAGAACGAACCTTGAGTTTTTGTCGATCTTATTCGATAATGAAACTGAATTTTAAATTATTAAGCTTAAAGCGACTGGGTAGCCTTCTGCAATATTTTATTTAGCGATGCAGCGTGGTTCGAATCCTGCAGGCGGGTAGGTACCAATTTTTTTAATGAAATTCGTACTTAATAAATGTTTACGATTGACTTTCACGGTGAAGGAATATATATTTTTTTTTTTATTGCTAGATGGGTCGACGAGCTCACACCCCACCCGGTGTTAAGTGGTTACTGGAGCCCATAGACATCTACGACGTAAATGGGCCACCCACCTTTTCTTCTTCTCGCGTGAAACCATATTGAGATTTGAGGAGTCCCTAGTTCGATCTCATGCTTGAAGAAAGATGACCGCGTTCATTTTGTGATAGTCCAGGCCTTTGAACAACTAAAACCACGACAATAATAAAATATTATGAAACTACAACTGAAAATACAATAAAAAACCGAAACTCCTTATTCTCTACGGGTGAAATTAAAATTCTATAGAAATAAAACATAAATATATCAATATATTATCATGACAATTGCATGAACAATGGCATTCAGTGAATAATGATAACCGCATATTACCATACATACAAAACGGCTTGTAACATTCAGCGCAATTTAACCTTTGTATATTTAAGAATGTTATTTCAAACTCCAAATAAAAATAACATGAATTTCTATATTAGTCCGATTGTTGTACGTAAAATGTTTCCGCGAACGATTCTCACGATGAAGATAGTTACTTGATTACTTATTATCTGTTTTTTTTCCCTACCTATACTAGTAACCTTGAGGGGTTATTCTAGATTCACCGAGCTATTAGGTAATCTCACGGGGCTCAAACCGGGAGTGTTGTTAATACTGACCCTAGCAAGAGTAGTGCTTCGCAGAATCTACCACTGGATCGGGCTCGCGACCTGCTGAGAGGATCTGGGAAGAAACTCAGCGGGCTGATGTTTAGGTTAGGTTGCACGTCGAACTCTTTGCCGAGTTTGGCGAGTACGGTTACCAGGGTCCCTACTCCCAGTGTTAGAGCTAAAGGCGTCTGCTGGGGACAATTTTTATACCATATTTTCCGTCTTCGAGTCAAAAGGTCTTATATGCAATAAGATACGTATGCACTTGCATACATTTCAAGTACTATTTGGGTTCAATGTTGTGCTTAAAAAATAGGGTTTTTTTCACTCAATCTCAGTTCACCGCCACCTCCTTTTTTATTCTTTTTTCTTCCTACCTAAGCTGATAGCCTTGAGAGGCTACTTCAGCGGAACCTTAACTAGTAGGGAGCTCACGGGGCTCAAACCTGACGACGTTGCTAACACGAACCCTAGCAAGAGCCGTGCTTCGCAGAATCTACCACCGGTTCGGAATCGCGACCCACTGAGAAGATCCGGCGAGAAGCTCAGTGGGCTGTGTCGATGGGTAAACTTACTCGTCGAGCCCTTCGTCGCAAGCGAAGGGCTCGACGAGGATCGGGAATGTAGTTACCGGCGTCCACGATGAGAGGGTTCTCGTGTCGTGCCGCTTTATCGAAGTGGGCCACCTCCTTAAAGCTCGTGTTTTCTTGGTACTTAATGTCTAGATTACATTTCCTTTACGGAAAGATACAGGCGGTATTAGCCGTTTTTTGCCATGATGATGTCCATGAGCGACGAGAAAATCCATCCATCAGTACCATTACCATCAGTAGGCCGCATACTCTTGTGCCTATAAACGCAACAAAAAGCTATGATGGCTTGCAGCGATTTGTAAATGTTGCTAAGAGCTGTTCCCGCTACTATTAACACCTTACAAATGTTTTAATTTAACTATTCTTAAGGAGACAGTAATGAAACCAATTAAATAAATCTGTTTTATTTATATGTGCCGACAGAGTGCACTTTTTTCTTAATTTTAATCAGTTCTAAAAGATAAGCGTTATTTTATTATAGTTTATATTTTTTTTGTTTCAGCTTTAAAAATGGCGTCGGAACTAAGAACAGAAAAGGGGTCTTCTAATGGATTGACGGATAAAGCTCCCTGGTAAGTGTCGATATATTTGTGTTTTTTTTATTACCCTTGTAGGCAGGCGAACATACGGCCTACTTAATGGTTAGTGGTTACTGTCGCCCATGGACTTGAGCAATGCCAGGGGCAGAGCCAAGCTGCTGCCTACAAAGCAATGTAAGCAATGGATGTGCGTACCGAGGCGTCTTTGTACTCATGTCTCCACACGTCATTGCTTGTGCGAGCGGCGCTTGGAGATGGGGAGGCGATGTGAAATGACAAAGATCTCCAAACGATATTTGTGTCGCTGACAACCGTCGGCATCATCTATACTAATATATAAATCTACAGTGGTTTTTACGGATGTTCCGTTATAACTACTGAACAGTGCATCCGATTGACTTGAAACTTGGTATCCATGTAGAAAATACATGTATTTAATGGATAGATTTATATGAGTGTTGGACTCCCTAATAATAATGACAATAAATAATAATGTTAATTTACAATGTCTTAAATAGTCTTAAATATAATAGTAAGATAATACCGTGAACATTACTGATGATTTATCCACTTTTGTTACCGTGATTAGAAGTTGGCTCGCTTAGTAACATACATATTTATCTTGTTTTGATTGACTCGGCGCGGCGATACAGTAATTATTGCGGTAACATTTCGAGACGCGTAGACGATGAAACAAATCAGAAGCGTCACCATAGTGCAAATACTTAGAATTCTATTTTTTATCTATTATGATCTTATACTTTTGAAGACGAGTTGTCATGTTTATTCATAGAAATTGATAATACCAGGGAACCAATTACCTGGACGGGCATGTTTTAAGTCAAAATATAAATAACAATGTTAACTCTACCACCGGTTCCAAAAAGAGCCACAGTCCTGAGAAGAACCGGCGAAACAAACTCAGCGGGCTTTTTTTTTTTTTTCTCAATTTTTTTTTAAAATAAATACTTAAAATATTTGCAATAAACGAAAAAACAAGTCGAAAACTACAATTAAAAAAAAAAAAATTATGAAAAATGAAAAGGCCAGGAGCGAGCGCCTCATTCCCACGTAGTGCCATCTAGTAAATAATCCTTAACTTTATAATATGCTTTGTTGCACAAACGTTCCTTGACAGTTTTCTTAAATTTATGAACAGGTAGTGAACGTTTTGTGAGATCTTGTTGAAAAGCTGTACACCCAGCCCCCTTAAAGAGTTGCTTATTTTCTTAATTTGAGCCGCCGGCAACGCAAGCCTATGTTTGTTCCTAGTGTTCACATTATGCAAATCGCAGACTCTGGGAAATTCTTCAATGTTTTTACGCTCGTACAATAAATTTTTAAAAATGTACTGGGACGCTAAAGTTAGTTAGAAGCTAGATAGAAAGATAGAAAGATGTCTCTACCATCGGCTGGAAAAAGAGACAAGTTCTGATAGAATAAAAACTCTCGAAACAAACCCAGCGGAATTCTTTAGCGATTTATTAGGCTTACTACGTTTTGTGTAATTTTAATTTTAAGTTAGCGTTAAAGTTAGCGTGGTATGGACATGTGATGCGTAGATGTATGGAAATGGTAGTGAAAGGTAGAGGGGGAAGGGGGGAGGGTCGACCGAAGAAGACATGGATGGAGTGTGTGAATGAGGATATGAGAGAGAGAGAGAGGAGTGAGTGTCGAGATGAAGGCTGATAAAAGAGAATGGGATAGAAAAATTCGCTGTGCCAACCCCACCTAGTGGAATAAGATGGAAACAAAGAAAATATGTTATTTTAATTTTAAAAGCAAATTAACAATTAATTTTTGGTAGACACTACAATAAAATTGAAATTAGAATACTCTTAGGCACTCTTAATATACTTGTTTAATATTTAAAACTGGCAACTTATACATTTTATACAAGTTTAGATTCATCTATAAGATAATACTCACGTATTCACCGCGTTAGCTTACATTCATTATGTCTGAATCTTCTAGAAATACGTTGTTAACTTTTCAACGGAAGTTAATAATACGTTGTTTTTTTCGTTTAAATTTAATTACCCTTCTATATTCATTAGTTATTCTTTTAAAATATTTTGTTCCGGTTCGAAGACTTTTAAATTGCTTAATTATCTTCTAAAAATAAAACTTGTTTCTTGGTGGAGGTCGGTTTGTTATAATGTGGAGGGCATATGATAACAGTCCAATTACGCGCAACAGAACAACTATTGTATAAAAGGCGAATTGAAGCTTCCCAGGGCCGCTAACCACCTTGAGAATGGCTCCAGAAAATTCTTGAGTGGAGACCGCGTACTGGAAAGCGCAGTATGGGACTACCACCTACCAGACGGACCTATTAAAAAAAGATGTAATAATGATGATGATCAAATGGTTCCAGAAAAATAATCCCCCATAAAGAAAAAGAAATCCTTTCAAGTAAGGCATCACTCAGCATTGCAATGGGTTCATCGACCTTGAAACAACCCTGTTAGTGGCCATAAACAAAACCGTCCGCGTACGAAGGTCTATGGTCGCCGCGTGACGAATAATCTTCTTGTGTAACAACGCAATGGATTGACTAGCAAAACGGTTAATGCCTAAACATGCTAGTCACCTTGAGACAAATAAATAGTTACAATTTTACCTTTAGTAGAATAAATGCCAAAACTTTTATTTTGCCTACCTGTGTATGCTATTAAT
The DNA here is from genome assembly GCF_030269925.1 of Bombyx mori. NCBI lineage: Eukaryota > Metazoa > Arthropoda > Insecta > Lepidoptera > Bombycidae > Bombyx > Bombyx mori. The sequence goes on from NC_085111.1 coordinate 17,982,447, forward strand.
CTCTAACCTCGATTTTGCTAACGTTAGCTATAGCTAGGTGTCAAATTGGGCGTTATTTGTGTGTCAAAACAACAGCTGTTGAGTTTGAGCATGGATCACTCAAATGTTAGACATTGAAAAAATCTATATATGTGAAGCAAAACTTTGTATCCCTTTTTACGAAAATTGCGCGGTCGGTGGATTATGAAATTGCCCACACAGAGAAGGAGTGCAGAATGTTAATATTTTTAAAAATTATAAATAAAATATACATTATATCAATAAAAAAAACATTACACACACTACCGTGTATTTGACACAACCTATAAATACTCTTTGTTTATTGTAAAACTTTTGTTATTGTTTAAAGTCTGTGGTCAAATTGAGAATAGATTAATATTGTTTATCTTTAATATTATTTGTCTATAGTGCAGTCTTGGCCAAATCTGTAATTATAGAAGAAGTATTTGAGAATAGAACCATAATAATGTTCAAACTTATAATTACAATTAATTATAGTCGAATTTCGTCTATTGGGGACCACTAATAATCATAATTATACCTACGTGCTCGGCAATTACATAGAGATTGATCACGATCTGATATTAAACAACACTTTAAACTCCGTGAACACTTATCAGGTTTCAGGTTATCACTCAACAACGGAAAACGTAGCGTGGGATGCCCACTGGCTTGGTGGTGCGATGACGTCCATCCGGTGGCCGGGAAGAGGTGGATAAGGAGAGCCCAAGACCGGGCTCAGTGGTGTGGATTGGGAAAGGTCTATGTCCAGCAGTGGGCGATTGTGGGCTGATTATAATAAACACGTATCCAGTCAGTATTGTTATATCACCACAGCTGTAAATGAATTTACGGATTACCGGTATTAGCCGGTATTAACTTATTACTGGTGGTAGGACCTCTTGTGAGTCCGCGCGGGTAGGTACCACCGCCCTACCTATTTCTGCCGTGAAGCAGTAATGCGTTTCGGTTTGAAGGGTGGGGCAGCCGTTGTGACTATACTTGAGACCTTAGAACTTATATCTCAAGGTGAGTGGCGCGTTTACGTTGTAGATGTCCATGTGCTCCAGTAACCACTTAACACCAGGTGGGCTGTGAGCTAGTCCACCCATCTAAGCAATAAAAAAAAAAATGGTTACCAGGGCTCATAGATGATCCGACGCGACTGCCTTGACCTTGAGATGTGAACTTGAATTCACAATTCTATGGTACAAAGGTCATTCCTTACAATGAAACCCCAAAATTAGTATGCTATATAATAACACTATAATTATGAAAATTTAAAAATTGCTTTAATTGTTTCAATGGCGTCATGTTTTTTCGTTGATCATGGAAATCATTAGTGAACCCTTGTTGTATTGCGTGAAAGACGATACATATATGTAAGAGGAGAGTGAGTGATGAAATGGTATATGATAGGGGAGTGTGGAAGGAGAAAACATGTTGCGCCGACCCCAAGTGACTGGGAGAAGGGCAAGAGAATGATGATGATGTTAGATTAGTATTCAAATAAATTCTGCCGTGAAGCAGTAATGCGTTTCGGTTTGAAGGGTAGGGCAGCCGTTGTAACTATACTGAGACTTTAGAACTTGTATCTCAATGTGGGTGGCGCATTTACGTTGTAGATGTCTATGGGCTCCAGTAACCACTTAACACCAGGCGGGCTGTGAGCTCGTCCACCCATCTAAGCAATAAAAAAAAAGTCTTCTGTTACCTGGAAACCCGCCTCCGAGCACACAGCGGTCGTCGTATCTTTTAGGACACGGATACGGTAGTCCTTGACCTCACGTATATAAATCTGAAAATAAAATCGAGTTCAAAATACATTAAGGCGTAAAAGTTGTTAATCTTGTTCATTCGCTCACCGTCAAATTTGTAACGTTTTTTATGTAGTTGAAAATTGATAAAATACCAATGACGAAATGGTGAACACGGGGAGTGAAGTTTTGTGAATTGTTTTAATATGAATAACAAATGGGCTATAATTTATAAAGATATCTTGTGTATCCAAAATATAATGTAAATATATAGTAGGAAAAAATCTGCCATCTTATTTTCATTATCAATATTAAAATTAAAGGTTTCCGAAGCGAAACGAGGGCGGGTCGCTAGTAAGCTTATATTTGTTGAAACTACACACGCGCGCCACCTACCGCTATTTGATGAAACTATGACGAAGACCTTCCCTGGAGTGCCAACAATAACTGTACGAAATTTCATCTCAATCGGATGAATGGCTTAGGAACGCAGAGGGGACAAACATACAACGTTTTTTATTTATTTATTAAACAGCAGAAATAATGCAGTCAAATATTTTGTTTTAATCACTTTACTTCTGTGACCTACCTAAATGCCGTGAAAACTATCAGTCACACTCAACTTACTGAACTAATTCGATTGTTTTTTTTTTAAATGTGTATTTAGTTTCAAGGTGACCGATTTTGATGCATTAATGCCTTTTGATGCATTAACGATGCATATTGAACTGACTTTGACTACATTAATGATATACTCATTTTCATTTCATTCAAAATAGTTTATTTGTTGCCTACAACTGTTGTCGTCTACAGCTTTTGCCCGACCTGTCAGGTCTATGGACATGGAGAACGCAGTATCAGCTATGAAGATTCGTCACCTAATTCGTGAAAAATGCTAAGACTTTTTAAACACATTATAAACCAGTGCAAAATATACAGCTTCGTTTTGAGCCCTTAGCTCAAAGAAATAGCTTATAATGATATTTTTACGGCACGTACGAACTCTTGTTTTCCCCATATTTTTATACGCTGCGAGATTTGGAGTTAGGGCAGGTCGAGAAAATGAAGGTCGATGCTCTGGAGATGTAGTGCTGGAGACGAATGTTTGGTATTTCATGGACCGAACTTCGCGTGACATGTCTTTCTTCAAACGAGGCTTGTGGAGAGTATTAAACGGTAGGCAGCGGCTTGGCTATGCCACTGGCATTGCTGAAGTCCATGGGCGACGGTAATCACTCACCATCAGGTGGGCCGTATGCTCGTCTGCTTACAAGGGCAATAAAAAAAAACCCAATATCTCCATTCTCAAGAACTTGGCCTTAAGCAGCGCCTTTCAGCCCTCGTGCATGGGCGCATACTATCATTTTGGACAAATCTCCCGACGGTGAAATCACTCTATAGAGCGTCTTATCGTTCAGGGCAAAGTAGAAGCACCAGACCGCGTGGAAGGTTGCTCATGCGATGGCCCGTCAAGTCAAGTCGGCAGTTGGCGGCTGTTTGAGTGATGAGTGTACTAGGCTCACCACAAACCAGAAGAAGTGGTAATTGCTCGTGAGGCTCATAACATCTGCCCACAGCAATGATACTGAATGACGACTACGACCGCTCTGACAAAAGTGATTCGACAAAGGAGAAAGGAGTGGGTAGTAGGTCCTGGTGGTCATTGTCAAATATAATCTGGGTGGTATTTAAAATTGAACTTGGGGAATTCGTTATTTCATTTTACGGAGATTGTACAGAAATTACCTTTCCGCGCAAACTAACAAGATGGCATTTCAAAACTTCATTAAACTTCTCGTATGTAGTCTTGTATTAAAAATGGAATTGCTTTAGCGTGTCTGCACCAGGACGGAGTGCAGGATACTCTATGATGCAGTTTTACAACATTTCCGTCTGTTACACAATTTTATTAGTTACTTTTGTTAGTATCGGCCAGTGAAAGTCGGGCCACCGCCGGGCGCAAACGTCCCGACTCGCTGAAACGCGAACCGCGAAAACAGTTTTGTAAAAAGAACGGATACGCGTTCTTTTTACACGCTTTATATTAGTTTATATTATTTGTTGTATGTTTGTAACTGACTCCTTTAGACGCGATTTTGACCCACTTTAAACGGCCAGATTTCATTCAAACTTTGTAGATTTATCGAGGACCGATGACAATACACTTATTTGATAAGATTATTCCATTATTCAATTTGCAAAATAAGATTTTTGCAAATTTATATAATTTCTTCTTTTTTTACTTTTCTATTTAATTAATTTTCTATTTATTTAATTTTCTATTTATTTAATTTTCTATTTTTTAGTTGAATTTGATATAAAGCGTATTTTTTATTATAGTTTTTTTAAACTATTATTTTTATAGCCGATACTTAACTTGTCCCTGTTGTTATCGTTGTTTTAGTACGCAGGTGAACGTGAATACAAACATTTCGATAATTCTCTCATTTTAAAATACTCCGATTAAAAAACATTCAGAAATTGTATGCATATAATGTATTAATTTATTTACATCAAAATAAAGTTTAGCCTAGTAAAACTATAGCACAAATTGAGTTGCTCTATAAAGAGAAAGAACATTTAAAGCTATTGCTTCACCAATTTTTATTTTACTTTTTTATATTTCAATATTCAAAAATGCTTTTTTATTTTTAATGTTCCTTCTTCTAATTATTCTAATGTTTCATTATTCAAAATTCCATTTATTTCAAAACATATTAACCTCTTTTATGATAAATCGTATAGAGGTTACATGCATTAAAATAAAAATCGTCATTCGTCGCTCTATCTGATCGAGGTGCCACACATGACTAAGGCTGGCCTGCAGAAAATTGATGACGAAAAACGAAAACCGGGTTCAGTGGCGTCTTTTTTTTTCCCTACCTATCCTGATAGCCTTGAGAGGCTATATCAACGTTATCCTAGTGTGTAGGTGAGCTCTCGGGGCTTGAACCGGGTGTTGCTATCACTGGCCCTAGCAAGAACAGTGCTTCGCAGAATCTACCGCCACATCGGAAACGCGACCCACTGAGAAGATCTGGCGAGAAACTCAGTGTGCTGTGTCTATGGGCTAATTTACGGTTCGCCTAGGACGGTGACAGGCGTGATCAGTGGTGTCAGTTAAGGGAGCTCAACAGTGGACAACTGTGGGCATATATGATCATGAAAACGAAAACAATATTAAAATTCTATTCAGTGAACAACTTATCTGCGATAATAAAACATAATAATAATATGATGAATAAGGCCAAATCCTTTTCGCAGGGCGTTGTAATCATCGGACCGATCCTTTCAATAATAATCAAATCAAAATTGTTTATGTAACAAAAACACGAAACAATTTTAGATAAAGAGTGCAAGATTTTCTAAGGGTCACACTGAAGTCGGACCTGTGTTGTGGTATCGGGCGATTTCCAATGACGTTCTATTAGGCAGTCGATTAACCTCATGGGGGGCTCATCGAGGCGCTGTTGCTACTTTATAACTTTTTGGGCATACCTCAAAACTTTAATAAAAAAATTCTTAATCGGATTAAATAATTAAAAAAATACTTAGTAATTACTAAATATTCTTAAAGAAGTATTTAAAAAAAGAAGAACTTGCAGTCTTTCTACGGAATCTTTCGATTAACAATCAAGTTCAAGTAATTGATAATTACTGTTAAAATATTCATTCGATTCTGACGTCGTACTAAAAGTATTTAATGGGTTACCTACTAAAAACAATTTTCTTCTCCTAATGTATAAAACTAAATATTTTTTGCATTGTTTGCGCCCCACGGCCTGTTATATCTCGTTGAAGGCTATTATATATATAATTTGGAATTTAACTACAAGAAATCTATACTAATATTATAAAGAGGAAAGATTTGTTTGTTTGTTTGTATTGAATAAGCTCCGAAACTGCTGAACCGACTTGAAAAATTCTTTCATTGTTTGGAAGCTACACTATTCCCGAGTGACATAGGCTATAATCTTTTTTGAAAAAAGTTAGGGATCGTTACTAAAACTCCAATAATGTAACTTAAGGTGTAAAAAAAATACCTAAAATATTCTTTACTTCGCGTGCCCTGCGAAAACTATTGATGATAGATTATAATAATGTACTACGACTTTGTCGAACACATTATTATTTACAAAAAGTGTCGCGACAGCATATGTCTAAATATTATAGTTATGCCGCAATAAGTGTTCTTTTATTTTTAAAAATTAAACGTTGTTGAAATTTTTGTTAAAGATCCGGGCGGAGCCGCAGCAGGCCGCTAGTGACTTATAAGTACCTCGTATCACATACAATAGGTTTATTCTTCGAGCAATACATATTGTTATATATTATATTCATACAAATAATACCCGTATTAATATTTTTTTAAAGTTATGTGCCGTTGTGTATTCTGTCTGTTCTATGCATTGTCACGTCGACCCACCCAGATAAAACTTAGCAGTTGATATTGGCACTGTTTTTGTCATAGCACCGTCAAGGGCCTTTAACAATCGAAATGTCTAATCGTGGAGGTCTTCTGAAAGGCACCTCTTGTTAGGTTCCTTTTGTTATAAATATGTTTTGCATTGGTACAAAAGGTATTGTACAATGGTGTACATTTCTGTACTCAATTGTACATTGTACAAAAGGTGCATTGCATATAATTAATAGTGGTATGTTTGTCTGCTCGTACCACATGCATTCACACCACACAGATTATTCGATGATCTTAAACTTTCCGTCGATCTGTATATGTCCTAATCATTTAACTAATTGTGAAAACATTTTGCAATTGTTGGTGTAAGGAAGGTGGGGTTCGATTAGTTTTCAACCATAGCTGCTTCTTACACGTTTAGTTCACATCACAGCGATACGTGCTCGGAATTCGATAATTGAATTCAATTAAATTTCAATTCAATTCAAAATACAATAAATAGAAAAACGATATTATCTGTTACCTTATAATCAATCGGGAAGTCTTATGTTACACTTTTGTACGGAAGTGATATAAACAATCGGACTCCCAGTGATGTGGTTGGACGTGTCCGTCGTGACTGAAGGTGGAAGGAAGAAGAACCTCTTCTTTTTGGAGTGAGTATTATGTTGTTGTAAGAAGTCTGCCTCCGCTCCTGCCACAACTTCTCTATCATCATTGGGTAACAGTGCTCTCGTATCTAATATCTGACCTAGTTTTGACGTTAGTTAACCTTGGTGGTGACGCCATGAAATGCCGCATAGGACCTTGCATTTGAAGGGTAGGATTCGCCTCAGCCATCCGTGAGTTAGGCGTCCTAGGAGTGAGGCCCCGTGTCTGGTTGTAGTGTTGAGAACCCTGCTCTGTTTGGCTTCTGATGCCGGGTGAGATAATGCATGAGGAGTCGTTTGGTGGGTAGTACCCTAAAACATCCTTGGACTCATGGTCTGCTCCCAACATCTGCTGACCGTCAAGTTCCACATATCTCACGTGATCCCAAGGCGCAGACACCTCGTATAAAGTTCGGCATCCTGGCCGAAAAGAAAAGCCTACAATGACATTCCCGTTGCGGTGACTGCTTCCTATTTACGTAAAGTGGTATCCTCAATTAAAATGGCTTACCTTAAGCACCGCTGGTAGATGTTCTTTATATTTTCATGACAATGGGGGCCATGGCTACGCAGCCTAGAGATAAATGGTACAAGTCCTAATAGTGCAACAGCTATCCTGCACACCAGAACACGGTTGCAACTAAAATAAAAAAAAATTGGTGGCATCATACACTGCGGAACCACCACCACCCAGTACAAATACTAGTGGAGTAGTTATGACAGCAATCAGTGACGGTCGTGGTCGTGATTTCGGTGCAACCATCAACCAACCTTGCTAGCTAAGCAGCTTCTTCCGCAGGATGCAAACAAGTAGGAAACTAATTAGTAGAAAACAGTAGCCATAGTCTTCGGTCATCACGAAACCCATGGAATGTTTGAAACGTCAGAAATAATAAAGTAAAATTGTAATTGCGAGAATAAAATATCTATACATATATATAAAATTGGAGTGTCTGTTTGTAATATTGAAATATCCGGCTTTTACTACATGCATATTAATATATAATAATATGCAGTACATACACCAAAATAACATTTTTTACAATTTTTGTCTGTCTGTCTGTTTGTTCCGGCTAATCTCTGGAACGGCTGGACCGATTTTGATGAGATTTTCACTGATGATATAAGGAGTAGCTTAGGCTACTTTTTTAGACTAGCTAAATACTGCACAGGTTTTCCTTCATCGTGAAAGTCATCTGAAGTCCCATGCTAGGGCCGTTCTTCAGAAAATAGATACAAGCCTGCCTGGACTTTAACATCGGTAAACTTGTAGTCACATCGCATATTATCAATACTTCTCGTCCCGCTAAGTTTCTCGCTAGATCTTCTCAGCAGGTCGCGATTCCGATCCGGTAGTAGATTCATTCGCGAAGCAGCTCCTCTTGAGTTGTTAGGTCTCCTTTGGAGCGCTCAGGTCCCGCCCCTCCTGGCTGTGCGCTTGCTCGCCCACCAGCCCTAATGAAACTGGAAAGCCCTTAGGGCCACTAGTAATCATTCCTTCACAAAAAAAAACACCTTGTACGACCTTTAGGCTACTACGACTTATACCTGTGTTCGTAGATTTTCGGCCCTTAGATATTTTTTTTGTATTCAGTCATTCCAATTAGGATAGTACATAGGAAAATAGTTATTGAGTTCCGAGGTCGAGACGATGAGACAAAACTACGTGTTCCACAGAACAGAAGAATGGGAATAGATCTAATGAACATTCAAATCTCAAAGTTCAATGTAACTATAGCAATCGAGATGTCAGCATCGACAGTTGCCAAACATCGGGCAATGTTTACAACACGTCAGTTGCGCATTGATTTGTCGCAACGGAGATCCGTGGGAGGCTGGGCCTGTTGCGAATTATGATAGATCATGTGTAATTGCGATGCTCTCAGTATTGAGACACTATAAGAAAGGGTTTTTTACCCGAATAAAACTGCTTGCGAGCGAGTTAGCATCATCATATAACTGCACTTCGTACATATTGAAACAATAAATAAATGAGGACAAGAAGTGGATGAGGAGAGCCGCAGACCGGGCTCAGTGGTGTGGATTGGGAGAGGCCTATGTCCAGCAGTGGACGACTGTGGGCTGTTGATGATGATGATGATGATGATGATGATGATGATGATGATATCACACATCTAGCTCCAAACTACGATTACCTAAATTGTGGAAATCAGACGACTGATATATTAACACGTTTAAATATATACATATAAATACAGGCCAAAGGATTAACTTGTTCGTTATACGATTGCCGGATGTGGGAATCGAACCCGCGACACTCGACCCAAAAATCAGGGGTTCTACCTACTGCGCCACCCCATTTTTCAATCATTATCTGACTGTAAAATAAACGACATCACTAATGAGGTATTTTTAATGTAGAAACTGTTAAAGTGCAGAACAGCGTTTTTTTTTTTTATTAATTATATCCTGACCGAGGAACCAGTTATTAATTTTCTGTGAATCGAAGGATGAACAAGTCTACATTTATTTCTACTATTTATCGAATGTCTTCGTATGCTTACATTTTTCGTTTCTGAATCAGTATTAGTAGCTTCTAACCCACTTATCGGGTGTTTTCATCTGGGCGCAGAGACCAATTTCTGCACAGAAAAATCACCGTACAAAAATTAGAGAAAAAACAAAATCTATAGATGCTCTTGAGTATGTCAGAAACTTGAAGTGGAAGTGGGCTGGTCATGTAGCAAGACTAAGGACCAGAGATGGACTGCAAGAATAACTGCATGAGAAGGGCCACAAGGGAAAAGAAAAAAGGGTCGCCCGATATCAAAATGGGAGGACGATATTAAAGCTATTGCTGGCCCTCGTTGGATACAGGTAGCCCAAAATAGAACCAAATGGAAGGACTTGGATGAGGCCTTCACCATGCTTAATGGATTCCTGCCAAAACAGTAGTGAAGAAAATTATAATTATTAAATACCTATTTACTTTGTATTTTAGGATGAAATAAAAAGCTTTTTATTTTATTTTACGTGGCTGATGTATAATAAAAAGAAATAAAAAGCTTTTTATTTTATTTATTTTTATTATACATCAGCCACGTGGGAAATTTAGAATCGTGTAACACAGAACACTAATACAAAAATCAAATTAACAGCAATGTTATTTATTTCAACTCTCTTGCCTCAGACTTGATCTATGTTGAAGCTGTTAAATGACTTATTTATGAGCTACTGCATATTTGGTTTTCGTTTTGTTACGTCCATAATTCGTTACACACATGCATTCCAGTAACAATCTTCGGGCCGAGATGATTAACCAATGAAATAGATCTGCCGGTTACGAAAGCGAAGAACCGGTTTTTATAAACGTAACGTTGTAGCAACCGGTGCGGTTGTCGTAACCGGGTCAAGTCTGTTTCAAGTTCGAGGTCGGATTGCGTCACTCCAATTTATTTACAGTTCACGCAACAACATTTTGTTGTTCGCTTTTGTTTTTACTCGTTTTGCAAACAATAAAAATAAAACTTAATCATAAAATATAATGTAAATTACTTATAAGAAAACTATAATATATAATGTTTTCGTTCTTATTGTATCTGTTATAAATATTGTAAATATTTTTTTGTTTGCCAGTTTGTAAATATTGTAATAATTACAAACTGGCTGCTAAGTAGCGGCCAGTTTGTAATTGTAATCTTCTTCTTCTTTCTTTCCTATTACCCTCTGCTGGGGTATTGGGCTCGAATCAAATTCTTCCATTTTGTCTTGGGCAGTCTGTTCTAGCTCCTCCTACGTCATGCCCAAGACGCTCAGTTCTTGCTCTACTGAGCAACCCCAAGTTGTTGCACGGCCTCTCTTCCTTTAGCCAGACACTTTCTAGGTCAGTGACTCTTGAATAGGTATAGATCTTTGTTAATGTGTGGCGGATCCAATGCCACTGCAGCGTATGTAATTATATGTAATGTAATTATAATAATACAAGATTATATTAAATAATTGTTATGTTTTCTTATACTGAACTCATAGATAGAAAACTATAAGGACGATGATACTTAAAGTATCGATTGCCACAATTCCTCTGTGATATCCAGAAACATCTATTCAGCCAAAAAGTAAGGATACATCAAACGTAAATAGAATTATTTAAGAAGTTTGTCTCTACAGTTTACTTTTGCATGAATAAAAAAAAAATATTTTTTCGAATAAGTGAACCGTTCTTTACATTTGAAAAATATTAGCGCGTACATTTCTGGTACATATCGTTTCTCAAATGAGTTAATATTTGGTTTACGAATTATTGTGATGGTACTTACTTATGTACCTGTGACACGAAGAATTCGTGTGCGGCGCCCACACAAAAAAATAAATGGAAGTAAATTTATTTTGATCTTGAATTCTATGTTTGATGTGATAATGGAAGATTTGACGTGATCTATTATGTGTTCCTGGTATATTAGTATTGCACTTCTCTGTGGCTCTAGAAGACAGAACGATAGGATAAGGGACGGGTAGTGTTGACTTAAAGTTATTTCAGTTCTTATATCGTGCGTATTATACGTATACCTTTTTTTGGACCGGGGCCGAACCTTCTGCGAGGTCTCCGCGCCTCGGGAGCGTAAGGGGTGTATGTGGTACTGGATGGTCCACAGATATTCGGAGCAGTCATTTAGGGTTCTACCCACTAGATGACTTTCCTGTCCCCTCGCCCAAGCGTTTGATCTCTCCCGAAGACAGAACCTGGGTGGGGTAAGGGGCCGCTGGAGCCTTCGAGGCGAAACGAACGCTCTGGAACGTCGGCCGTCTTATTACGCCAGCCTAGCCAGGCCGCCTAGGCGGTGAAACTTGTGTCCGGGGATACCCCACTGGGTTAGAACCAGGCCCCCTTAAGATAACTCGCTACGATGATTTTTTTTTAGATTGGGAGGATTACAAGGTTATAAGTCCTTCGGCCTTTCCATTTTCAGCAGATGAGGGAGCTCGGGCTCAGCCGCGAATGTAATAATAAGCGCCATGCAAATTTTGTAAAGTGTCACCTTGTTACGAAGGGACATTTTTCTCGGCTTGCAGATCATGGGGTCAAGTCTGCCAAGGATAAACGCGGACGGACTTTATGTGTGGGCGAAGTGTCATAGGTGAAGATTGAGGCGTTCCAAATTCTGTTGTTAAAGCCCGTGGTCACAACGTTTTGTCTTCATCGGCCCCTTTGTATATTTGTCAAAGAGTCAATCGTCGCAAGACCGATGAGGTAATCATAACGAACGGTATCATGTAAGGTGCTCTATTGAGTTATGCAGATATTAGCGCGACGGGGAATTTTTGTCTGGGCCAGTCTATTTTTTTATGGCGCAATATATGTTTAATCCGCCGAGTGTTAGTCAGTTGACTATTTGTGGAGCAGTTTGCGGAATCCTTGCTCCGAAAATAGTGGACTGATCAGAATGCGAGTTTTAAATAATAAAGTCTATAATAAAGTCTGACATGAATGAAAATCTGTTGTTAGCACTTCAGGGCAAGTGTCTGGTATTTATTTTACTTATTTATTTAGTTGCATTAACAAAGTGATCATCAATGAAAACATTGACAAATCGACAAATATGTACATGACAGATGTCATCTCAATTATTTAAAGTATAATGCCATCAACGTAATCTATATATTAATACGTGAAGCAAAAACTTTGTTTCCCTTTTTACGAAAATTGTGCGGACGGAGGAGTATGAAATTTTCCACACTTATAGAGAATATAGAGAAGGAGTGCATAATGCTAATATTTTTTTTAAATAATGCATAAAAGATACATTAAATCAATAAAGAAAACATTACACACACTACCATGTATTTGACACACACCCATACATAAAACTATACTCTTTGTTTACTGTCAATTGGAAAACTTTTGTTATTGTTTAAAGTCTGTGGTCGAATTGAAAATAGATTAATATTGTTTGTCTTTAATATTATTGATCTATAGTGCAGTTTTGACGAATACAATTAGAATTATTATTAGAACCATAATAATAAGCTTATAATTTCAATTAATTGTAGTCGAATCTCGACTACTGCTGGGCCACTAGTCTAAGCTAATAGGTCTTTTCAACAAACTAAATTACCTAGGCTGATTTGCACTTTGATACCTACTCGTAAAAAGTCTTTGTTATTTGTCTCCAGGACTGATGAGCAAGGCATAGTGATGAAGGTGTACCAAGCAGTGATGCTGACTCTGGAGATCGTGACCCTCTATATCAAGATGGTTCTCACCTGGTTCCATGCTATGTACCTGCTGGTAGTGCCCCCCGAGCCGAAGAGTGTCAATGGAGAGATTATCCTTGTGAGTAATTAATATTAAAACCAGACAAAAAAACAACACAGATTGTAGATCTTAAGTAAAAAAATTCACAGTTGCTTTGCAATAATTAGAAGGTAAATTCTATTTCTAATTTAAAATTAAAAAGATTCAGACCTCATGTCTCATGGAGAATGGAAGGATCCATGTTGATAGTTTTTTCGTTTAATTTGAGTTAACTTTTACGCTATCGAGAACGTTAAAAAAAACACTAAGCAGACTGGTAGCCACTTAATGCCAGTTAGGTCTTGAAATCGTTCACCCACATTTATGCTATTAAAATGTACCATCAGCGGTATACAATTCCCTACTACGGTTAACACGAAACCGGACTAAGTATAAGGACTTGTCTAAGGGCCCAGAAAGTGTAAATCCCACTCCTAATTAATTATTAATCTTATACTGCCCAATATACGACCAAGGATCTCAATTTACATGTAAAAGGCTTAGATGCAGCTATTTAAGGTGATTGAAATAATTCTTAGGTACGTAATATCTGGTATTAAAAAAATATAGATGGTCATTTGTCCTCGTTTATCGTCGGTAGCCATTGATTGATAATTATCGGTGTGCGCATGAGGGTATTTCTTGCGTTGTGGTAAATGAGCGTGGACTGTATTTATTGTTTTGAAATATTTTATTTGTCCTTACATGACAAATTAAAGACATAATATAAAACCGATGCGTCGCTCATGGCGCGGCGGCTGGATTTGAAGGAGAAATAGTGTCATGGCGGACGTCGCTCGCTGACATTTTGACGTTCAGAAACTGAATAGTATCTCATAAGTTTTTTTTTATTGTTTAGATGAGGGGAACAAGCTCACGGCTCACCTGATGTTAAGTGGTTACCGAAGCCTATAGACATCTACAACGTAAATGCCGTCACCCACCTTGAGATATAAGTTCTAAGGTCTCAGTATAGTTACAACGGCTGCCCCACCCTTCAAACCGAAACGCATTACTGCCTCACCGCAGAAATAGGCAGGGTTGTGGTACCTACCCGTGCAGACTCACAAGAGGTCCTACTACCAGTAAAAAAATGGCTAAAGTGCTCGATTCTGTGACATGAGCAATTAGCGACTTTAAATACGTATTAATAAGTCATTTTACTACTTTGCCTGGGCGCGATCGATGTTTGTTGTATGAGCAAATTTTGTTTTCGATTGTAGATAAATATGTTCTTGTCTCGTATGTTACCGTTACTCTATTACTACTATATATATTACTATTTATATTTACTATTTATATATTAGTGACTTAAAATTTAAAATGTATACGGATTGCCAACGAAGTTCGGGGTTCGGGAGGTATATAAGCGTCTGCGTCTATAAGCAGACCCTCTGTAGACTCGAAGTCAACAGTTTGGAAGGTGTCCTTTGTGTTGCTCTTACTCCTTTGTATTAATTAACAATAACACGTCTCGTACAAACTTGCGCAAATAATATTCTGACATTAAGAAAACAGAAAACCGCTTTAGCGCCATATTTTCAATCGACTTCTTCATACGAAGTGTGTAAACAGATGCGCTATATACAAATATATAGCTTAATAACAAACATTGAAAAATACTATCATATATCTCTCTATTATTCTTTTTATTTTATGCAAATCATATTTCGTTGGTCACTATATATTCATTTTTAATACGCTTTTATTAGCTTCATGTGTGTTTGTAACGGAATCTTTGAACATGATTTTGACCCCCTTCAAAACATTGGATTAACTTGAAATTTGGTATACTTATTAAGGACCGAAGACAAATCAAAATAAAATAAAAAATTGAAAGTATTGAAATTCAACTAAAAAATTCGAAATAAATAATAGTTTAAAAAACTAACAAAATACGTTTTTTTAGATTATTAGTGTAAGAAAAATAATTAAAAAAAAAAAGCGTGGGGTGCATGGTACCAGTAGTTATAAATATTTTATGAACAGATATGAGTAGAAGGGTTATTTTGATAACATCCTGAAAAGCACGCCACGCTTTTTTTACAATAAAATATTTTTTTCTTACTTCTTATTATTGCTTAACATTTACAGAAGCACAACATACCTTTAAACTAAATCCAAATATAATTTCTTTTTTTTACTCTAGATTACCGGCACAGGCCACGGCATGGGTAGGGAGACAGCGATGAGGTTTGCCAAGCTCGGAGGCGTGATAGTCTGTGTGGATATCAACCAGAAAACCAATCAGGAGACCGTGGACCTCATCAAGGAGCAGAAAGGAAAAGCGTATCGGTTCGAGTACGTTCTTATTTTAAGACTCCATTAAAACTGGTCGAACAGATATATTATACTTAGTCTGGCCATAAATACTGTTACAATTAAAAATAAACAAAATATTACATTTGAATTTGGAATCTGTCATTTTTATATGATTGCTCATTGAGTTTTCTCATTTTGGCGCCAATACATTGTACAATATTTTGCGATATTAAAATAGAGCGGGGTGATAAAGAGAACCGAATCGCTGTGATTGCATTACACAAAGTAGGTATGGAGCCAAATGCAATTTTTAAAACTCTCCATACGCTTGGTATTAGTAAAATATTTGTGTACCGGGCTATTAATAGGTGCAATGAAACCTCCTCTGTTTGTGACAGAAAAAGATCTGGCCGTCCACGTAGTGTTCGTACGAAAAAGGAGGTCAAAGCAGTAAGGGAAAAAATTCGAAGAAATCCTGTCCGAAGGCAAAAGATTTTATCTCGGGAGATGAAGATAGCACCTAGAACCATGTCGCGTATTTTAAAAGATGACTTAGGACTTGCAGCCTATAAGAGACGTACTGGCCATTTCTTAACTAATAATTTAAAAGAGAACAGGGTTGTAAAATCGAAACAACTACTGAAGCGGTACGCAAAGGGAGGTCATAGAAAAATTTTGTTTACGGATGAGAAATTTTTTACAATTGAGCAACATTTTAACAAAAAGCTTTTTATACTTTAAATTGTTTTATATTTATTTATTAAACTAACACACTGTAAAAGTAATAAATGTTATTTACAATAGATTTTTTTTAATTTTTAGTTGTAACAGTATTTATTGCAAAACTAGGTATATACGAACTATGTGATTATATATTCAATTAAAAATGATGTGGATCGTGTGGAAAAAACGATGTGGTAAATGTGGATACCCGGCTTTGGGATGAGGCTCTCTCTACAGTGTTTCCTGAGCCCTATAACATGTTACTCTTCAAACGACGCTTGTGGAGTGCTTAACGGTAGGCAGCATATTGAATCTGCCCCAGGCATTGCTGAACTCCGTTGGCGACGGTAACCACTCACCATCAGGTGGGCCGTGTGCTCGTAAGCCTACAAGGGCAATAAAAAAAGCTATTACGACAATACATACATCTCATCTACTCTCAATTCATCTTTGCACCACCCTATTTCGAGAAAGCGACACGGCACGAAAGCCCTCGCGTCGTGGCTGCCGGTAACTACATTTCAGATCCTGTGAACTGAATAGTAAACTGTCGACGTCGCCCTAAACAAGCCATTTCGGATCCTCCCGATCCACTAACGGTGCTTTGAGGTATCTCAGGCATTGCGATGAAGGACTCGGCAAGTAAATTAACCCACAGACACAGCCCACTGAGTTTCTCGCCGGATCTTCTCAGTGGGTCGCGATTCCGATCCGGTGATAGATTCTGCGAAGGATTGCTAGGGTTAGTGTTCCCCACCGAATGTAGTTCCGCCTTGTCGTGGCGGTGGGGCTTAAGCGTGCGTCCCTAAAATCGCGTGCAGAGGAATCTGTGTGGGACGCCGCGACCAAGAGAACTGCGCCCAGCTCTCCTTGGCTGCTTCCGTATTCACGGGTGCTCCTTGAGAGAGAGCGAGGGACTCTCTCCCCACGCCCTTTGCACTGGCAAAGGGAGGCATTCAGGGGATGAGGGGTTGGCTCTCGGGAGCCTGATGAGCCGGCGGCACTTTTGTGTCTTCCGGCTGCGGGTTGCCATGTCCCCGGCTTCGGTTACAGGGGAAAGCCTTCCAGATATGGGAGGTACCGGCTCGCCGGCGTGGCTCCACACCGCGTTGTGGGCGACGGACAGGCCTCGGCCACCGTCGGCCAAACCGTAAACCCCAGTCATGGGGAACGGGGGCTCCTGCCTTTACTGGTCGGAGCTGCGAGGACGCAAACCTCTTCAAAAATGCCCCAATCTCAAGCTCGACACCCGGCGATGGGATGTATGGCTGGAGGGTTTCCAGTCCCGAGGGTGTCGTAGATCCCAGGGGACCAAACCCCTGGTTAATAAAAAAGGATCAAATGATGATGGCCAATTGTGAAAAGTTAGTACCCCAGGAGGGTACCGCCTGCGAGTCGGGCGGAGAATCCCTCCGTGCTTCCACCTCGGTGGAAGCACGCTGCCCCACGTATTCTGGGGGGGGCAACAATTGCCAAGATGAAGGAGGCTGTGCGACGGGCAGCGGAATTCCCGTCGAACCGATGCGCTCCCTGATCGCCGGCTCGATGCGCTCTGCGCTCGCCAGCGAATCGGTTGCGATGAACCCCACCAAACCATCGGCGGGGAAAAAGAGAGGCCGAAGGAAGATCCCCGTAGCAGCTTCCGACGACGGCGGTGCGTCATCCTCCAGCACCGAGGTGCCGGAAAAGACCATGGCCGTCGAGGAGGTGGCTCCGGTGATTTCGGGGCCTGCCGCGTCGAAAGACACGATGCCCGCACCCCAGTGGGCACCAGTGAGGAGGAGGGGCGCAGTGTCACCGGCGACGTCGGTGGAGTCGATGTCGACGTCGGCCGCGTCCCTGGCTAGCGGGGACGAGGCATTCCGCGACCTCGACCATGCCCTGGTCAATCTGGCTAAGTTGCTGTCGACCGTGGCTGCCAAGGGCGCCGAGCCAGGCAGCAGCTACCGGAAGAGGCTCCGGGAGGGAGCCGCTATGGTTAGGACGAAGCTGATCCCTACCATGTCCAAACTCGTAGCGCAGCTTGACTCCAGGGAGAGTCGCATTCTGGGGGACTCCCCAGCCTTGCGAGAGGGGACTCCCTTGTCGCCGATGCCTGCGCCGGCACGCTCTGAGCCACCCGTGAGGAAGATGGACACCAGCGCGCCTTCGCGGGCTGGGATGAGTGTGGCGGCGCTCATGCCAGCGCCCACTTCTGTGGCCCCTGTTCCGCGCGTGCCTACTCCCGCGCTCCCTCGCCCCCCTCGGAGGGTTGAGTTAAGGCCTGCGCCGCCTTCCCGGATATCGGCCGCCCCTGCATCCATACAGGCAGGAAGGTTAAGGACTGAGGACATCCGCTCGCCGCTGGCGAGAATGGTAGACGAGTGGCCGGCGCTGCCACGGCCCAGGTCTTCGGAGCCGCCTCTTTCGCCCCCACGTGCTGCAGGGTCGCAGAGGCCTTATAACATGGCTGCTGAAATGGGGGGAGTGGATCACGCCCTCCCAAGCAGACAGGAAATGATGGCCTGTATCTCGCGGGCGGTGGCGGTTGAGGTCGGCAAACACTTGGCTGGCCTTGAGGAGATGCTCCGCTCGTCGATTGGTTCCAGAGATTGCGTCCCTGTACCAACAGCCGCGACCGCCCCGCGGGACCAGGCCACCCAGCCGACCTCCACTTCTACCCCATCCGCGAGGGTGGCACGACGTGGAAGCCGGAATCAGCATAACAGAGGTGCGGGCGCCCAGAATCCTGCCCCGCGATTCCAACCTCAGCCCCGTGTCCTTCCTCCCCCCCCGTCAAGCATGGACGAGGGCTGGACGGAAGTGGTGAAGCGGGGCACCAAAAGATTGCGACAGACAGCAGCTCTGGCAGCTCCCCAAGGGGGTCGAGCGCCGACTGCTGTTACCCGAAACACAGCGCTGGCGGCCGTGGCTGCTCCCCGCGAGGGTCGAGCACCGGCCGCTAGCAAGACCAATAACAAGAAGAAGAAGCCGCGCGCAGCGGGGTCGGCTGCCGTTGTAGTGACGTTGCTGCCGGCCGCCATCGAAAAGGGCCTCACGTATAATGAGGTTATGGCCCGGGCGCGCGCGGCCGTAAGCTTGGAAGAAATCGGGGCAGAGGAGGGCCTCCGCTTCCGGCACACAGCCAATGGGGCGAAGCTATTGGAGTGTCCCGGTGCCGATAGTTCTGGCATCGCGGACAAACTAGTGGCGACGCTCCGCGTGGCGTTGCCGGAGGAAGAGGTGCGTGTGCACAGGCCGGTGAGGATGGCCGAGATTAGGATCACCGGCCTGGACGACTGCGCCACCAAGGAGGAGGTGGTAGCTGCGATAGCGGCCCAGGGGAGATGTGCCCCAGAGAGCGTGACCGTGGGCGAACTTCGCTCAGGGTACTCCGGGGCCAGGTCAGCTTGGGCGCGCTGCCCTGTGGAGGCGGCCACTTCCTTGGCCACTCCTCCACCGGGAAGATCGACGGGGGATCCGGGGAGACTGCGCGTGGGCTGGATAGCGGCCCACGTGCGTCTCCAAGAACCACGTGCCTGGCGATGCCTCCGGTGCTTCAGCACGGGGCACGGACTCGCTAGGTGCACCAGCTCAGTTGACCGCAGCGGTTTGTGTTTCCGCTGCGGCCAGCCGGGCCATAAAGCTGCGTCCTGCACGGCCGCCCCGTATTGCGCTCTGTGCGCTGCAGCCGGACGCAGGGCAAGCCACCGGGCGGGAGGCAAGGCGTGTTTCCCGTCCGGTAATAATACCGAACGCAACCGGCGCCGAAAATCGAAGCGCCGGCAAAAGAGAAGGTTGGCCAGAGGAGCACTGGCCAACACTGTAATCCCCGCTGCGGCGCTGGTGCCGGAGGGCGGGGGCAGTGGTGAAGGGGAGGGGGCGATGGATGTGGTCCAACAGTAATGGACCGCACCTATCGCTTCCTCCAAGGAAACCTGAACCACTCCGCCAGAGCTCAGGACATGCTGTCTCAGAGCATGGCGGAGTGGTCCATAGATGTGGCTGTGGTCGCCGAGCCGTACTTCGTTCCCCCAGCAAATGATTGCTGGTTTGGGGACGACGGCGGCCTGGCGGCCATAGTCATAAGAAGAGACGCGGCGATCCCCCCCCTGGCGATGGTGACCAGGGGTCAAGGGTTCGTCGCGGTGCAGCTGGAAGGGACCGTCGTGATCGGGGCGTACTTCTCTCCGAACAGGCCTACCGTCGAGTTCGGGCATTTCCTGGGCGGGATCGGGGCGATTGCTCGCCGCCTCGCTCCTCGTCCAGTGATTCTCGCGGGGGACCTCAATGCGAAGTCTATCGCATGGGGCTCCCCCCGCTCGGACGCTCGTGGTAGGCTACTGGAGAGGTGGGCGAACGCGGCCGGCCTTTGTTTGTTGAATAGAGGGTCGGTTGCAACGTGCGTGCGGTGGCAGGGCGAGTCTATTGTGGACGTTACGTTCGCGAGCCCGGCCATCGCGCGCCGTATCCGCGACTGGAGGGTTTTGGAGGGGGCGGAGACGTTGTCAGATCACCGATATATTCGGTTTGATCTCTCCGCCCGCTCCACAGTCGCGGACGCCCTCGGGGATCACCCCCGTGGTGCGTCCCGGTCATTCCCCAAGTGGGCACTGAAGCGCCTGAATAAGGAGCTCCTGATGGAAGCCTCTACAGTGGCGGCGTGGGCGCCCATGCGTCCACACCCGGTCGAGGTCGAGGGCGAGGCAGGGTGGTTTCGGGACACGATGCGTCGCATCTGTGATGTGTCGATGCCCCGGATCGGCCCTCGACTTCCTAATCGCCAGGCGTACTGGTGGTCGCCCGAAATTGCGCAACTCCGCGTGGAGTGCGTTCGGGCGAGGCGCGAGTGCGCCAGGCATCGCCGCCGCCGCCTGCCGCGGCGCAACGATCCAGTTGCGTTCGCGGCGGCAGAGGCCCGGCTGCACGCCGTATTTCGCGTCGCGCAGAGGGCACTGCAGCTGGCCATCAGAAGAGCCAAGGATCAACACATGGAGGGTCTCCTGGAGACGCTGGATGAGGATCCGTGGGGGCGGCCCTATCATATGGTGCGCAATAAAATGCGCCCATGGGCCCCCCCGATCACGGAGCGTCTCCAGCCTCAGCAGCTGCGGGACATCGTCTCGACGCTGTTCCCGCAGGAGCGGGAGGGATTTGTCGCTCCCGCTATGGACTCGCCGCCGGAATACGACGGCGAAGTCCCTGACGAGGTGCCCCATATAACGGGGGCGGAGCTCCGTGTGGCCGTGCGCAAAATGTGCGCGAAGGACACTGCACCCGGTCCGGATGGCGTCCATGGCCGGGTTTGGGCCTTGGCTCTTGGTGCCCTGGGGGACCGACTCTTGAGGCTTTACAACTCCTGCCTCGAGTCGGGACGGTTTCCTTCATCGTGGAGGACGGGCAGACTCGTGCTGTTGAGAAAGGAGGGGCGCCCGGCGGATAGTGCCGCCGGGTACCGTCCCATCGTGTTGCTGGATGAGGTGGGCAAGCTGCTGGAACGCATTCTGGCAGCCCGCATCATCCAGCATCTGGTCAGGGTGGGACCCGATCTGTCGGCGGAGCAGTATGGCTTCCGAGAGGGCCGCTCAACGGTAGACGCGATCCTTCGCGTGCGGGCCCTCTCGGAGGAGGCCGTCTCCAGGGGTGGGGTGGCTTTGGCGGTGTCTCTCGACATCGCCAATGCGTTTAACACCCTGCCCTGGTCCGTGATAGGGGGGGCGCTGGAACGGCACGGAGTGCCCCCCTACCTTCGCCGGCTGGTGGGTTCCTACTTGGAGGACAGATCGGTCACGTGTACCGGACACGGTGGGATCGTGCACCGGTTCCCGGTCGTGCGCGGTGTTCCACAGGGGTCGGTGCTCGGCCCCCTTTTGTGGAATATCGGGTATGACTGGGTACTGAGGGGTGCCCTCCTCCCGGGCCTAAGCGTAATCTGTTACGCAGACGACACGTTGGTCGTGGCCCGGGGGGGGAGTTTTGCTGAGTCTGCCCGTCTTGCTACCGCTGGGGTGGCGCATGTCGTCGGCAAAATCAGGAGATTGGGCCTCGACGTGGCACTCAGTAAATCCGAGGCCATGTGGTTCCACAGGCCCCGGAGAGTGCCACCTGTCGATGCCCATATCGTGGTTGGAGGCGTCCGGATTGGGGTCGGGGTGCAGTTGAAGTACCTCGGCCTCATTCTGGACAGTCGTTGGACCTTCCGTGCTCACTTTCAGCACCTGGTCCCTCGTTTGTTGGGGGTGGCCGGCGCGTTAAGCCGGCTTCTGCCCAACGTCGGGGGGCCTGACCAGGTGACGCGCCGTCTTTATACGGGGGTGGTGCGATCAATGGCCCTATACGGGGCGCCTGTGTGGGGCCAGTCCCTGGCCGCGGGGGTGGCGAAGCTGCTGCAACGGCCGCAACGCACCATCGCGGTCAGGGTCATCCGTGGTTATCGCACCATCTCCTTTGAGGCGGCGTGTGTACTGGCTGGGACGCCGCCTTGGGCTCTGGAAGCGGAGGCGCTCGCCGCTGACTATCAGTGGCGGGCTGACCTTCGCGCCCGGGGCGTGGCGCGTCCCAGCCACAGTGTGGTCAGAGCGCGGAGGGCCCAATCTCGGCGGTCCGTGCTGGAGTCATGGTCCAGGCGGCTGGCTGATCCTTCGGCCGGTCGTAGGACCGTCGAGGCGATTCGCCCGGTCCTTGTGGATTGGGTGAATCGTGACAGAGGACGCCTCACTTTCCGGCTCACGCAGGTGCTCACTGGGCATGGTTGCTTCGGTGAGTTCCTGCACCGGATCAGAGCCGAGCCGACGGCAGAGTGCCACCATTGTGATTGCGACTTGGACACGGCAGAGCATACGCTCGTCGCCTGCCCCGCGTGGGAGGGGTGGCGCCGTGTCCTCGTCGCAAAAGTAGGAAACGACTTGTCGTTGCCGAGTGTTGTGGCATCGATGCTCGGCGACGACGAGTCGTGGAAGGCGATGCTCGACTTCTGCGAGTGCACCATCTCGCAGAAGGAGGCGGCGGGGCGCGTGAGAGACGCACAATCCCGCCGCCGTCGAGCGGGGGCCAGGGAGGCGGACCTCGCCCAAGCCCTGGCCCTCTAAGTGTTTCGGGTCCCCCCTCACATGTCGGTCTGGGGACCGGCGAGGGGGGCCTAAGAAGACGACGTGCAAGCTGCTCTGCACGCGTTTTACGCAAGAGCATCCGGGTGATGGAAGGCCGGCTATCCTCGACCCACGCTGGTTCTGGTCCAGCGGGGTATTCCGTAGGATAGCTCACTCTAACCGGCGCCATCTAGGCGGGCTTCGGATAGCCTGCCGACCGAGAGGGCTGGTGGTCGTGGCGCCGACGACCGCCAGTCCGGCGTCCCGAGGGGGAGGGTGATGGGAGAGATGTGCTCCGCACTAAACGCTTCACTTTCCCCCCTTTGCCTCTTCATGAGTTCTGTCTCGTGCGAGGTTTGGACGTTGGTTGTTGAGCGACAGGAGGTTTTAGTCAGTTCGACTCTGACATGCTCCGCCCTCTATCCCCAGTGGAGGGCGGAAGTCCGGCGATTTCCTCCTGACCAAAAAAAAAAAAAAAAAAAAAAAAAAAAAAAAAAAAAAAAAAAAAAAAAAAAAAAAAAAAAAAAAAAAAAAAAAAAAAAAAAAAAAAAAAAAAAAAAGGGTTAGTGTTAGGAAATTCTCTCAGATACAGCCTGTGAGCTTACCTACCCGTCAGGCCGTTAGAATAGCCTCATAAACTACCAGCGAATAGGTAGGGGGGAAAAGCTGATATACAATGCAGGTGGATAACTTCATGATTGAATACCAATAGGTTTCCGTACTTATCCTAACAGCCTGCAAGGTCGTTTGCCATTTAAAACAAAAAAATAAAATCAAAAACCCATAGACGACCATACATTTTGCACACACATACGAATGTGTACATATTAGAATAACTGGACTTTGTTTTGTCGTAACCGTGTGAAGTTTCATTGTGGATTCATTTATATAGATGTGACGTCACAGACAGCGAGGCAGTGAAGGCTCTGGCCGAGAAGATCCGTCGTGAAGTAGGCGACGTTACCATGCTGGTGAACAACGCCGGCATCATGCCGTGCAAGCCGCTGCTGCAGCATGGGGAGGGGGAGATCAGGGCCGCCTTCAATGTCAATGTCATGGCTCATCTGTGGGTGAGTTCATAATAATATAATTCAGTGTATTCCTTGTTAATTCTCCTGCTGAAGTGAGAGACTACACGAGAATATTTTTGAAATTACTTTTTAATGTTAGCTAATACTGATAGGCTTCCCTGCTGCTATCCGGCCATCGGAGTCCATAGACTGTACCGAAATGATTGCTTCTGCCCTTGAGACACTTGCTTGAAGTTACTAATAAGAGTGGAATTGCTCAGCATAATACTTATCTTCTATCTTCTTCTTCTATATATATAAAAATGAATTGCTGTTCGTTAGTCTCGCTAAAACTCGAGAACGGCTAAACCAATTTGGCTAATATTGGTCTTGAATTATTTGTGGAAGTTCAGAGAAGGTTTAAAAGGTAGTTAAATATGAAAATGCTCGGAATTAAATAAAAATAACAATTTTGTTTTTCCTTTGATGTGTCCCCCGTCGGACCGGATTCCTTTTGTTTGTTTTAAGTTTATTTTATACAAAAGTTTAGGTTTTTTATTTCTCAATTGAGGCACTACGAAGTCTGTCGGGTCAGCTAGTACTTAATATAAGCTAATAATGTTTTCATTAGTTGATCCAAGCATTCCTACCCTCTATGATGGAGCGAAACCACGGTCACATCGTGGCGATG
This sequence comes from Bombyx mori, assembly GCF_030269925.1. Taxonomy (NCBI): domain Eukaryota; kingdom Metazoa; phylum Arthropoda; class Insecta; order Lepidoptera; family Bombycidae; genus Bombyx; species Bombyx mori. Next base: position 18,007,277 of record NC_085111.1, read on the forward strand.
TCTTCGATGGCCGGTGTCCTTGGACTACGGAATTTAGTTCCATATTGCGCCACCAAGTTCGCTGTCAGAGGGCTAATGGAAGCGCTGCACGAAGAGTTAAGGGAGGACACGAGAGATTTCAGTGGCGTGAGTTTTTTTTTTACTAAGTATAAATACCTAACTGTACGTACTTGTATTCCTATCTGTACTAATATTATAAAGAGGAAAGATTTGTTTGTTTATTTGTATTGAATAGGCTCCGAAACCACTAACCCGATTTGAAAAATTCTTTGACTGTTTGGAAGCTACACTATTCCCGAGTGACATAGGCTATAATCTTTTTTGAAAAAAATTAGGGATTCTTACTAAAACTCCAATAATGTAATCAACACTCCAAGGTGTAAAAAATACCTAAAATATTCTTTATATCGCGTGCCCTGCGAAAACTATTGATGATAGAATAAAATAATGTACTACGACTTTGTAGAACACATTATTATTTACAATAAATGTCGCGACGGCATATATCTAAATATTAAAGTTGTGTCGTAATAAGTGTTCTTTTATTTAAAAAAATAAAACAACGTCAAATATCGTTGAAATTTTTGTTAAAGACCCGAGCGGAGCCGGAGTCGGCCGCTAGCATCTACATAAATAGTAAGGTGACCAACTATACTCATTTACTGAGTTTTGTACTCTTTTTTCGCAAACCGTACTCTTTTCAAATCCTGTACTCTGAAAGTATTAATTTGTATAAATTCTTCTTTCGAAATCTTTCTGCAGTTTAGAGTAGAACATATCCCACATGAAAATTTAAAAGTTTTAATAGAAATCTCCTTATGTTGTCCAGGCACTAATGCTGCTGTTGAAAGGGTATTTTCACTAGGGAATGTTTATTGGAGCAGTGAGAAGTCGCAACTTTCTGTAAAAACATTATCTGCCGTCTTAGCAGTCAAATTTAATATGCAAAATGAAATTTATTCGGATATGGCTACATTATTAGACAAAGAAAATAAAGCTTTTATCGTTTGTTGCAAATGATGTGACAATAAAAACCAGCAGCGTAACGACAAGTTCTTTTATTTGTGCAAGAATGCAGAAAAGTAGGTAGAAATGGCTGGCACGGCTTGTTTTATTAACACTATCCCCCCTTCGTTGGCTTTGGCTGGCGGCGGTGGCGGTGGCTGTGGCGGAAGGGGGCGTGTTAATATGGCTTGGCGGCTTGGCTGGCGGCAGGGCATGACAGCTGACGTCACGTCCGTTACATTCGGCCATCCTGCAACAATTGCTCCCGCAATGGGGAACACACAAAAACATTTAGTTCTCAAATAAATCAATAAGGTCTTCAGTTTCGAGCTGCTCATCGGAACTACTAGCGCTATCGGACACATGGGCTATACTTTTATAGGGCCTTAATGAATCTGTTGATACCAGGCCAGTGAAGTTTTTATAATTTCGTAAACCTTTTAGATATACTTCTAATTCGATAGCGATTGTTACCTACTACTTTAGTTACTACATACAGACCTGAGTACAAATCGTCTAATTTGGTATTAATCCTAGCGGCGCTACTAACCAGTTGGCGCCTGTCTCTACGATACAAAATGCCTTTTCTTATAAACATGAGCTTTTTTTTTTTTATATTAATGTGTGTCATTATTGTACTCGCTTGTTTTATCCTAGCTGCAGCTATCTTACGCCGTGCGTCAACAGTTTCTGGTTCGCGACCAGGAACCGAAACATCACATATTCACCTACCAGAGCGCGCAAAGATTAAATCACAAGGCTTGTAGCCGATGCTACTTTTATTTGTGCTGTTTGTGCCTCAAATGACGGAGTTTACTAAATTATTTGAAGCTTCACTATAAAATTGTATGTTTAGTTTGTTCAACCTGGCCAATTAGCGCGCGGACAAGCAATACCGTTTAACGTATGCCTAAACTGTTTATTTTCTGATATATTTTTTTTAAGTGCCTACTCGTAAAAGCTTTCCCATAGTTTGTCACCACGTGATTCGGGTATCTGGACAAACCCTATTAATATATTTTTCAATGGACGAATGGTCCCGATTGAATTTACAGTACGCGTTAGTTCAGCTATCACAAATTTAGACAACGCATCTTTCATTACGATCATGTACTGGTTGGTGCCCTTTAGATGTCCTACAGAAGGGCATCATGTTATATATTTGTACCATGCGCATAGTATCAGATGGTTTAGAGATCGGATATAGACGGTCTTCTTTTTTTTAACATAGTTATCCTTCTCATGTGTACAATAAAGACATGCTGCCACGTATTTCCTAATAAAGCGTGTCATTTTAAGAAACCAATATTGGCTTTTAATCAAAGCTAAACGATGATTTAGATCCACGTGACAAATGTCGTCATAGTGCATTTGTACAATTTTCCATTTAGCCGAAGGGACTGCGAGTCTATTTCCCTTAAAAAATTTTCGAACTAGTTCATAATTATCTTTAACATCAGCGCGACTTCGTCCGCGTGGAATATAGTTCACAAATAATGCTTTATTTTAGAACAAATTTGGTTAGCATAAAAAAACGTTATAGTGAGCCAACCTTAACATATAGACATTATATGCTATCGCGGTTTTTTTTTTTTTTAGGTCTTTTAAAGGGGAACAATTCTGTCACATTATTTTAGCGAAACTTTAACCGTTTCTGCAGCGCACGCACCGGAAGCTCTCAAAATAACCCGATTTTGAAACATTCTTTATTGGTGCTCCGCTTGTATTGGTCTTAGCGCGATGCAGTGATGGTCTTAGTGGTCTTAGCGTTATATAGCCTATAATTTTCCTCAATAAATGGGTTATTTAACACTGAATGAATTTTTCTAATCGGACCAGCAGTTCTCGAGACTAGCGCGTTCAAACAAACAAACTCTTCAGCTTTATAATGTTAGTATAGATTGCTTTATAATCGAACTAAGCTTTTCGTCCTGACATTGCACAGTACAGAATCAATCAGTAACTTTAAGACGATTCATGCTCATCATGTCAACAGGATGCCTATTAAGCGCGTCTACAAATGTTCCATACGTTCACCAGGTCTATACTCAACACTAATGTCATAATCTTCTTTCAAAACTCACCATCGCGCAATGCGTGGTATAATGTCGCGTTTGGTAAGCGTAGCACAAACCACAGTACAATCAATTTCTATTATATCATGTTTACCTACTTCATAAACACAGAACCTACGAAGCGATTGTACGACCGCCAGGTTTTGAGCTCTTAACTATGATACACACTCTTCCTTCCTAGTAACCCGGCTAAAGTTACATGCATCGGTTCGTATTTTTGTAAGAAGCATAGGATTATACAGAGCTAGCATAGGTTTGGAACATAAACTGTTTTTCAGTTGTTCGAAATTCGCGTTAAGTTCATGGCCCCACACCCATGATTTATCTTTTTTTTTTTTCTTAACTCAGTTAACGGACGCGCAATCACGGCAAAACTGGGAATAAACTTTCTATAGTAACATAACCAATAAACTATCGCACACTGAGTATTATTTGGCACAGGAAACTGCGAAACGGCCGTCAATTTTTGTTGCACCCGGCTGTATACCGTCTGAAGATATTTCATGACCTCAATAAGTACACCGTACATCGTAACCGTAACCGTAACCGTACATCAATAAGTGACTTGTTTCTCCAAGAATGAGCATTTACTCATACTCCACCATAAAATTTCCCAAGTACTTTCTCAATAATTATTGAACCTGATTTTATATCAACTGAGGGTAGAGGTAAATCGTTTAAAATTGCTAGTATCTCGATTTGACCTACGTTTATTTTTACCCATTTCTTTTCTACCCACAGACTCAATTATTTTATTTATTAAACGCATTTAACTACCCCACCTAGTGGAATAAGGTGGAGAAAAAGAAGAAACGCATGAATACAGATGGCGCATTTGCTAAACCAAAAGGAATTCTAGTGTATTCGTAATAATGACTTTGCGGTGTAATCAAAGCAGTTTTGTGTGTCTGGCACAATGCTTAATTGATGGTAGCCCTGGGCAAAATCTAAACTCGTGAAGTCCTGTTTGGTAGTGGATGCCTATATTTTACCGCGATAGCGTTTAACACACGATAATCAACGCATAGCCTACTGTCGCCGTTCTTTTTCTTAACAAGAATCACTGGTGAAGCGTAACTACATAGATGCAATTATTTTATAATGTCGGCATGTTGGCATCTAAAAGTTGATTAGCTTTAGATTTAACAATAGTTTGTTCATTATGAGAAAGTTTTTAAGGGTGGCGATACACGGGCTGATCACTAAGCTTAATTTGCATTTGAACTAAATTGGCAATACCTAAATCATGTGTATTCGTAGCAAAGCAATGCTTATACTGTATTTTTTTTAATCTGAATGACCCTTATTATTTAATGGCTCCTTTTAATTTTTTTTAATTTCTACCCTCAAATCTCGAAATATTTGTAATGGCATGGCTAGGGCAAGTAGAAATGCAACACACCTGGCTGTTTGGCTGTGGCTCCTCGCAGCTGTTGGCCCTCGGCAGGACCTCGCCCGGCGGCTACATGATGGTCTCCGAGCCCATGTTGAGGACTTTGATGTAGCTGTCTTCGCCGCGCAGCAGCGTCGCAGGCAGGGAGAAGGAAGCTCGTAGCCGTGAATCTCGTGAAGCGCCGTGAAGCTCGTAGTGCCGCAGTGGAGTAACCGCGTTGCTGCTCTTCTAGTTTCCCTCCACGTGAACCAGAATGATGGAAGGACAGGGCGGCAGGCGCTCTTGGTCCGACGACGTCGAAGTCCCTTTTATTTGATTGTTCTAGGTTCTTCATCCTGTAGCTCAAGTATCGCTTTGTGGACCTCCTTCTGAAGCAATTTTTCAACACCTTCCTCGCCGGTGGAATAGGAGCTTCATCTTCTTCAAACTTGTCAGAAGACCGAGAGATCTGAGCGTGTATATGACGTTGTTTCATTTCTTTATGCCACTTCTGATTGTTGCAAATGATGTGACAATAAAAACCAGCAGCGTAACGACAAGTTCTTTTATTTGTGCAAGAATGCAGAAAAGTAGGTAGAAATGGCTGGCACGGCTTGTTTTATTAACACTATCCCCCCTTCGTTGGCTTTGGCTGGCGGCGGTGGCGGTGGCTGTGGCGGAAGGGGGCGTGTTAATATGGCTTGGCGGCTTAGCTGGCGGCAGGGCATGACAGCTGACGTCACGTCCGTTACACGTTTTTTCCTTTTTTTTCACCTATGAAATACTTGTAAAGTGTACTCTTTTTGAACAAAAAATAGTTGGTCACCTTATAAATAGGATTATGGTTTGTCGTGCAACACTAGTGCACGTGCACTCAAGTCGCGCTCGGGTATCTTCGGGCGCACTCGGGTGGCTTCGGGCGTAGTCGGAATTCCCGAACACGCAGGCCGCAGGCGTCACTTGACGTCAGTCGACAAGATTCGCGCGCGATTTTATGTTTATCATAAAAACTAATATCTTCGTAATATAATTTAATTAGTATCACCTAGTGTTTAGCTTCGTTTTCTCCTTTTCCTGTTCATATTAGCGAACAACCACCATTATACCGAAACTTAAATCGTTTCATATCATCTCTTGAGATTAAATTAAATCCCGATTAATGACAGTAACAAATCAACCGCATATCCTTTTTCATTTCAACAGAGCAAATTTAAGTTTTTTTTTAAATTCGACACTGTCAACAATGGCGTCGCATACTCTACACTACCGAAGCATTACAAGTGTTTATAAAATAGTGTGTTTGACTTATTTACTTTTGAGTGCAAATTTACTTCACTAAATTAGTATATCAATAAATATTTATATAATAAATCTTTGATTTATTGTTCGATTCTTATTGTAACTTAGGTGACCAAATCGTCTTGTATAAACCAAAATGGAAGTCTTGTTCATTAGAAGTCGTTCAAAAACTCTTTACACAGAATTAAAATTAGAAATATTTTATAATTAGGTATTAGATTCAGACATACATATATAATGATATGGAGTATTCTAAAATTGGTTCAACAATATTAAAAGACATGATTGCGTTTTCTGTACAATATTAAGACAACAACATTTAAATCCTTTATTTTCCACAAATTATTATTTTACGTAATATTATTGAATTGTGTAAAACTGAACTCCTTTTTTTCTCAATGACAGAGAGTTCAGTCAATCTATATTAGATTTTTTCTTAAACTAAAAAAAAAATTACGTAAAATAAGTTTTTCTTTACATGTATATGTCGGCGTTAAGCCAGGATTTACACACATAAGTTCTTTTACAATGAAAATACAATACAATTCTATAAAACTTTAACATTACTTGTTTACAACAAAAAGCCACGCCTGAATTATTCAGTGGTTTTTACACAATTGGCCATTTTGTGTTGGTTATAGCAACTACAACTTCTTTTATACAAACAAATGTAATTACTGCGAATAAATTCACAAAACATAGCTTAATATTCAAAATACATATTTTAGTGATTTTACATGACTCACATTTAATTTATTTTACATGAATTACTTTTAAGTAATATTAACTAACATTATTATTATCCAGCCTGATAATAGATGGCGCCAACAACATCATTGCATAACAATTACAATACTTAATTAAATTATTAGTACTGTTAATTATAATATAAATTATTATTAATATTTATGCTTTATTCATATTTAATCATTTATACAGTAATTTGTGTTTTTAAACAATAATATAAACATTAAACATATTCTGAACATTTTTACATCAAAACAGTGTCTGCTAATTATTAAATATGGTAGAATAACAGTTTTGTTGCTAATAATAAATAAATATTAACATATATTAACTAAACTATATGTTATTATGTTAACTATTGCCAACAGTGGCGTTTGCGCCCATATATACGTCTTTTTATGGGCCTAATTCCTTAACTCCAAGACAAGTGACATTACAGATAGATCAGAGTATAGTGAAAGTATGTGAATGTCGAATTGCGATCGGCATCTTCTGGCGTTAAGTAACTATGCTATCCAGTTTGGAGATTAGGAAAGAGCGCTTTGCTATATCCAACACATAGCGTAAAAGTTAGCTCATATTTGTATGGAATGGGATCGTTTGCGTACGTTTGCCGCTAGGGGCGCTGTTCCAACTGCATACAAAATTGGGTTAACTTTTACGCTATCGGGAACGTTAAGAAACTCGCACTAAGCACGCGTATGTTTGCTCGCAGATCAAATTCACGGTGATCTGCCCGTACATAGTGGACACGGGACTGTGCAAGAACCCCAAGATCAAGTTCCCGTCGATGATGAAGATCCTGACGCCTGAAGAAGCTTCCGACTGCATCGTGGACGCGGTCCGGAGGAACTACTACGAGATCAGCATACCGACGTCGCTCTTATACGTCAACACTGTAATTTAGAATTTTATTTTCCCTGAACGTTTTTTTTTTCCTGCCTAAGCTGAGAGCCTTGAGAGGCTATATCAGCGGAACCTTAACTAGTAGCTGAGCTCACGGGGCCCAAACCTGACGACGTTGCTAACACGAACCCTAGCAAGAGCTAGAGCGTAGATTCTACCGCTGGATCGGAAACGCGAGCCACTGAGAAGATCCGGCGAGACTCAGTGGGCTGTGTCTGAGGGTTAATTTACTCGTCGAGCCCTTCGTCGCAAGCGACGGGGTCGACGAGAACGATGACCTGTGCTTGAGGTACCTAAAACACCGTTAGTGGATCGGGAGGATCCGAAATGACTTGCTTGGGGCGACGTCGACTGCTTTCTATTCTGTCCGCAGGATCGGGAATGGCCCTAAATGAAAAGGTTTGCCGAAAGTTAATTCATCTCTTTTAGCGGAGACGTGCGAGGTTCGAGGAAAATAACCGGTTTTTCTAGATTTGTCTGTGTTGTCCCTTGTATGAGCATTTACCGTGTGTGCTTTGGCAACATAACAAAAAATAATATTAACTTTAAAAACTTGAAAATTCATTTAGAGTATGAAATCTTTCATTGTCGGTAGTTTGATAAATTCATTGCTCTTAGAAGGCGAGGCAGTCAAGACTTACCATCGCCAATTATACATATTATTATATAAAATTAATTTCACTTGTTGGATGGTTGTGGTAACGCACTAGATGTAAAACAGAAGATTCAACAGAGACAAGGATATACGAAATAACTTGTTTAATAATTTATTTTACTTTAAATATCTTAGATTATTTTGCTTTTTATTAATTTTAATTAGTTTGAATCCGATTAGCCTTCGTCCATTTTGTATTCAGTTTCACTAAAGAGGTCACAACAGATTTTTTTTATAATCTGTTTCCAAATTCTTCCACCTCTGTGATTTTTCATTTTACGAACACAGAGTACACTTCGACGTTATGGTATCACAGGGCACCGGCATCCATTGCGGTGGCCTTGAGCTAATCTACACCCAGTACTAATTAACAACAGGTTACAATTATAAACAACACGCAAACACGTTTCTACGACCAGTTACAATACTAGACCTGTTCTAGAACTAGTCGCCATTGAAAACTAGTATTTCCATTGTTTTTATTGCATGAATATTTTTTTTTATCTTACGCGTGTATAGTATACCTAGTGCTAATTTGCGAACTCATGATTTAATGTACGAATATAAATTTAAAGGTTATATAACAACTTGTGATACTAAATAATAATCTTTCGACAAAATTGTTGACTTCGATAACCGAACTAAACCATAGACACAACGCACTGAGTTGCTCGCCGGATCTTCTCAGTGGGTCGCGATTCCGATCCGGTGGTAGATTCTGCGAAGCACTGCTCTTGCTAGGGCTAGTGTTTTTTTTTATTGCTTAGATGGTTGGACGACCTTACAGCTCACCTGGTGTTAAGTGGTTACTGGAGTTTATAGACATCTACGACGTAAATGCGCTACCCACCTTGAGATATCAGTTCTAAGGTATCAGTATAGTTACAACGGCTGCCCCGCCCTTTAAACCGTAACGCTTTACTTCTTCACGGTAGAAATAGGCAGGGTGGTCGTACCTACCCGCGCGGACTCACAAGAGGTCCTGCCATTAATAAAAAGTAGTAAAGTAAGGTAGTGTTAGTAAATTCTCTCAGGTTGAGCCCGTGAGCTCACCTATCCGTCCACGCGTAGCTGGAATAGCCCCTTAAACTACCAGAGATTAGGTAGAGGAAAAAATAACAGCCTTCATCAAACAAGGTTTGTAAGAGTCGTCTACGGTAGGTAACGACAGTGGCGGCTAACGACCTTGCGGCTCATGGACGTCTGACGTCACTCGAATTCAAACACTAAGTAATAATTTTTTTTTTTTTTCAGTTTTGCCGTCTATTGCCGAGGTCTGTGTCCTCGCATTTGAAGGATTTTTTGGATTCAGGACTTGAGGCACAGTAAAATTTAATATTAAACTAAAATAGTGTTTTTAGTATTAGCGGTTTTAGGAATTTCCGAAGGCTAATTTTTTTTCAAATAAAAAATAGTGCCAATTTTTTTTAAAATGAATGTTGCGAATGTATTTTACTGTTATTTTTTTAATATAAGAATCTAAATGAGAAGATTCTAATCGATCTATATAAGTTGAGCTGATTTTTGTGATATCAAAATGCGACGGTATATTATTAAGTAATTATATATTAAGTATATTTAACCACTTGTTACCCGCTTAACATATTCTATTACGGATTAGTTTCCACGGTGAATAGGATATATTATAACACGTAAAATAATTAACGCATAAGAACATCGATCCACGCTCTTATTTTTCAAAGTAGACGACGGAATCCAGGTCAAAGTGCCGCCAATATATCAATAAAAAACAAAAAAAAATAATTCAAAACTCTTAATCCATTGGCTGTTTGTAAAATCACTAACAAAATAACCATTTATCAATTTACAATATTTAATGAAAGCTGGGTCATTTATATTATAATTTTGTCTTTGTAATAGAACAAAAGTATTACACTCTTTATGTTACAACAGGTCAAAGCCGTAGAGTGCCTTCCTTTGCCATGTATTTTTTTGTTTTGCTTAAAGAAACGTGATTCGCGTCTTTAGATCTTCAGCTTCAGTTGGAATCGAGTCTGCCCTGAACCGGTATTCGGTTCGAAGGTTTTAGCAGCAGATAGAGATACCGGTGTGGGTTTCACTCGCCTTAAATTAAACTAAGATTAGTAATGTTAATATTATTCGATTAAAGTTAAAATACATCATTAGTACGCTTCGAGATCCAAACTAAGGGTTTTGTTTTTCATTGACGAGAAAACATTTTTTGTAATATCTCGTATCAGCCTTCAGAATGGTGCGGCTTGTAAACATAATTAAATAAAAACAAACTAATGGCACTTGGGGATTGCCGCGGTAAAGCTATTGCATAACATTTTTTATCATCTTATGCAATTATAATTAGACAATAATAATTTAATATTAAAACAATACTGAAAGAAGACCACGCTATATTTATAAACATTAACAAAAGCACATTAACTGTCTCTTTCACACTCATAAGCTAGACCGCGCGAGAGAGAGATGAGCAGATTTCTCATAATGCGCATGCAGTGCGACCTCACACCGCGCGCTTATTCACAAACACTACACAAGCGCAACGTGTGAATGTGTTGAACGCGAGCTACATGGTAGGCGGAGTGGGGGGTGTTAGGGTGTTTTCATTACGGAATTTCTTGATTCGGTCGCCGCGCTCAAAGTCCGCGATAAAAGCTATGCATCAGCTTAAAAACATAATTATGGAGCTGTCAATCAAAATTACGTGCAGAAGGTCAGCGGCTCCAAGTTCAAAACGGTAATTGCTTAGATGGTACGGTCGTAGTAACGGTAATTAAGTAGATTATTTAATCGGAAAACGATCTACGTTTGCTGATTTAGGTAAGTGTGCGTTTAGTGGATAAATATTACGCGAGGACGCGCCAATCAAAGCGGAAGAAACTCAGAGGCGATCAGGGTGCTAAGTGCGAGTTTTTTAAAGTTTTCGATAACGTAAAAGTTAACTCAAATTTGTATGCAGTTGGAACAGCGCCCCTAGCGGCAACACTTTGCCAAACGTTTGATTGGCGTGTCCTCGTATAAGTTCCAAGTATTCTTTTTGATACTTTTCTGTCGTTCGAAATGTTCCATAAAAGCTTATTTCGGTTTACTGTTCAAATTCAAACATTTATTTCAATTTTAATGTCATCAAAACGTATTTTTTGTTGTGAAGCGTAGAATAGTCCTAGGCTAGTACAGTTGGAAATACTACCAAATATTGTTTATGACATCTCTATACTGTCAATTTGACAGTTTAATTTTAGGGTCAATAACATTCCTGTTCATTCGTGATATTAAGTTTCATAATGGTCAATGGTTGAATTGGATTTCATTTTTACATATTTATACAATTTTAAATTTTCACAAATAAATAGTGTCGTATTTTCTTTTTTTTAAATATCGTTGATGGACTCAACACGTGAGATGTGACAAGCGTAAAAATAGAAATACGTACATATTTACTTCAAATCCTTTTACCAATAAAAAAAAATCATATAGGTACTTGGTGATTTTAATATGGTTAAATAAAATGAAGGTATGGTACAAATATCATATCAACACCACAATACTTCACTGGAAAACGTCGAAAACAATTGAAAAAGATACATTAAGCTGGGTACTCACCTAGCTGTGTAGCACGTAACGTAACAGATACAGTATCAACCTGCAAGTGGGTACGGCTGGTCCACGGTCCACAGCGTATCTAGTTACGAGCTGCCACGAGCACACTGCGAGCCGCCTTTGTGTTCGCAGTGATACCGCCATTCGGCGGGTCACTGCGGGCTTGCTCCGCTCCTTCCGCGAGCGGCTCGCAGCGGGCTCGTGTCTACGTACTCACTGGATACTGTATCTGTTACGTTACGTGCTACACGGCTAGGTAAGTATCCACCATTACAATTTTCGTCATCACATTTAGCGTTAGTGCTACATTTTGATTATAACAATTTTTACGAAAAAAAATATATATTTGTTGTTGTTACACTCTACCAAAGTGCCATCATAATGAAACAAAACGAACATCACGACTTACCAAACCAAAAACAATATTTTGTTCACATCACACGTTTAGTTATTGTTATATTTTATTATAAGTTTAGTATTTTAATGGCCAAAACAAAGCGGTGTTGTGAAAAATTCGATTTGTGGTAATGTTTTCAGCGTGATTTGAAAATAAATGATGTAAATTAAAACAAACATGTTTCATTTCTTGAACCGTTTGTACTTTTCTTACCTAAGCTGATGGTCTAGCTAGAGAGACCATATCAGCGTAACCTTAACTACTACTACTACTTGAGCTCACGGGGCTCAAACCTGAAGACATTGCTAACACGAGCCCTAGGAAGAGCCGTGCTTCGCAGAATCTACCGCCGGATCGGAAACGCGACCCACTGAGAAGATCCGGCGAGAAACTCAGTGGGCTGTGTCTGAGGGTTAATTTACTCGCCGAGCCCTTCGTCGCAAGCGACGGGTTCGACGAGAACGATGACCGGTGCTTGAGGTACCTAAAAGCACCGTTAGTGGATCGGGAGGATCCGTGTTTTGGGCGACGTCGACTGCTTTCCATTCTGCCCGCAGGATCGGGAATGAATTTGTACTGAGAAACCTCGTAATAAGGAGACGCAGGATTCCATGAATTTCCAATCCACAGAGTACCTATACAAGAATGATTAATTGAAAATTAAAATAACATATTTAATCACGTAACACATTTTCTTAGTGGTGATAGAGAGACGTGCGAGCCCAGACGGAAAAAAAAAACTACCACCACCCCGCTTATTTCTATCGCGAAGCAGTAATGCAGTTTGAAGATATAGACCACTTAGGTTGTGACAGCCGTTGTAATATAGAGCTGAGATTTAGAACTCGTGGCTGAAGGTGGGTGGCGGAATTTACGTTGGTGTTGTCTTGTTGATTTCTCCAGTAACCACTTAAAACTGCGCTCGTACACTCGACTGGCTACTCTTGAGCTGTTAGGTCTCCTTTGGAGATAACAGCGATGGCTATTGTATATTTTTTCAATAAACTCCTTACTTTTTTTTTAAATGTAGTTTTAAATATTATTATGCTATTTCTTTTGAGACACCTTGTATAATAGAAGAAATCCGACAAAAATGACAATGGCGCCAACGACATTTTGAAGATAAAATTGCTTAATCTGTGGATTGCATGTTCACAAGTTCCGAATATCAAACATTCGGTCTTTATATTTCTCTATACTAAATATAATTAAGACCAAAATAATTCGTTCTTTACCTGATATGTAAGTGAGCAAAATTGTCGAGATGTGTACCATTCAGATGCTGATTTCTGTTTTGAGCTAAGAGTTTTTTTTTTCTCATTGACTTTGAACACATATAGCTTTTTCTGCGGTTGATAAAACACCAACTGTTTTTTTGAGTTCATTCACTATTCCCTTAATCTCCGGATATTCTAAGAAGCGAGCTTCCTGAGCGCTAAGACAATTAGTTTGTCGTATGGGGTCGTAAGATTGACGGGAAGCCGAGTCTTGACCACTTGTAATGTTAGACCGTTATTTCGACTACTTCTTGTAGCAATTAAAGATACCAAAAGATATTCCCAATGCGCCAGGTAATATGTATTTAAGTTTGTATAGGGAATAACGAAGCTCTTGGACAGAAGGCCGTGACAGTATTTAGATGGCACACAGACAAAGCGTCGTAAAAATATAGCTTGGATTTGGAATACATCTGTGTGGATGCACCCTAATACTTGAAGAGGCGAAGGCCATAAAGATTTTATAATTGTAAAGGTAAATGAATACTGCTACTAAGGCTGTATTAAGGAAACGTACAAGCAATGGCCAGCGGTATTTGGGGTCGCATACCCTGTATGCGTAGTGCGAGTTTTTTAACGTTCTCGATAGCGTAAAAGTTAACTCAAATTTGTATGCCGCGGTAACAGCGCCCCTAGCGGCAAACGTTCCAACTCCATATAAATTTGAGTTAACTTTTGCGCTATAGAGAACGTTAAAAAACTCGCACTAAGCACACAGATTAATACTCCGGTTTCAGAATGTAGCAACATCTGCTCTTGAAGAATCATTTTACAATCACAACGATGCAAGCTTGAATAAGTATATTTAACCATGGGCTAAAATAAAACAACACATTACACATTGAAAACCATTTATTTTGAATTTACATTATAACCATCTACACAGTTACATTATATATGTTTATTTGTACACGACTAAAGCAACTACACTAACATGAAAATTATTAATAGGAACATTCTAATACATGTTTAGGTATTCTAACACCTTAGCACGGTTGAAAACTAACATTAAACAAATTATCTACTCTGCTGCTAATGTAAATAGTGTCTAGGTATGCATTATAATAAGTAGGAAGTGGAAGTAAGTAACAGCGTAGCGGTAGGTAGTTTTGCTGGCCCACCCAGATAGATCACAAGGTTAAGACTATTTTAATACATTTACACACACATTTTTACTACATAAAACTATCGTGTTTTAAGACGGGTATGACCAGGTAAACGTAACCTCCATGAAAGTTCAGACTACAAACTTAAAATTCTTAAATCTGTGCTTTTCATAGTATGCTCTGTGTGTGCTAATCGCTCTAGCTTAGAATAACACTGCCCTCTATTGGACAGGGATAACTTGCAATGTATAATATGCACGTGTGCTCTACTGTGCTTCGGTTTTAGTTACAAAAAATACTACGTAGTCCGTTCTTTGGTTAACGCCTCTTCAAATTTCATGATAAACTTCACAACATACAACACTCAGAATTAATGCTGGCGAAAAGTACATTACATAATATACAATTATACAAATTATATAAAAAAGGACCGGAATATACCTAAGTAATGATGCAATTATAAATGTAGACATATTTTAAGAATAATCTACGTCTGGGAATTTTACCAGTGACACCGCTAAACTCCTATTAAAAAAATAACATTTTCTTTAAACTTATATTATATTTATATAATTGTATTCCTAAACAAATATAAATACAGTGATATAATATATTTTTGTTATGTTCAACAGTTTACAATAATTTATTTTCATTAAATTAAGTGGAATAAATTAAAAATTATAGACATTACTAATGTTCACCCAGTGATTGAAATTCGAACATAATCATTTATACCTCAAGACTTAGATTCATTTTAAACAGACATTTTTCTTTTTTTATTGATATTTTGAGAAAAACAACTAGCCCTTTTTCAGTTTTTTAATTGAAAATATCTCATCGAATCCCTTCAATAATTAGTACCAAGAGTAATATTAAGAAAATCAGTAGACAAGCAGAGAAGAAAATAGTATTTAGTAACTACCAAATAAAATAGCCTATTTATGCCATAGATTGCCATTGATACTAACAATTATGATAGGTGCAAGATATCCTGTCAAATAAATAAAAATGACTACCTAAAATAAAATAAAAAAAACTTCAAACTGAAGCAATAGGTGCAGGTTACGTTTGTATTTTGTTTCTCTAATCTACACTCATTTGCGTGTTTAATACATACTTTTAGAAGACGCCAGTTTATTTAATTTATGTCTTAAAAATATTATTTCATTAATTAGTATAATAAACACATATTAGACATTGAATTTTTAATTTAAAGTAATTATTTGCTTGAAATATACGTTTTATCATAAAATCGTGCTTCTAAAAACAGTGGAACCAGGAAACATCCAATTTATTTATTCAAACTTCAAACATTATATTATAAGTTCAGTAAACGATGTTACACTAGGTACATGTAGGTTCTTTAACTTAACCTTTTTAACATTAATCTCGAAATAAAACATTGATTTTACAGCAGTAATACTATATTACAACAATAAAATCTACTAATGCTGAATAAAATGTCCTCCCTACGTATAATTTTATATTTTACAATTTTAACATCAAGTATATTCCGAATTAAAAAAAACCCGAAAACCCTTCGATTTTCGCGTATAATCTAATTTGTACTTTTCTAATCTTTACAAATGACCTATATACATACATATTAACTCCTATAGTTAAATATAAAGAAAAAAATAAATTAAAATAAAAAATAATCCAAAAGTTATCCTATTATTCTATTAATTAATATGAAGTCTATTATTTATTCAAATCTTAATTATTGACTTCATTAATGTTTTCAGTAACATTCGTAACCCTAATAACCGCCCATATTTACAAACGCGCGGCAAACTCGGGCGGCCATTATTTTACTATGAATTTAGAAATATATAAATCTTATCGTTTCTTTGACATCTGTAAGTAGATCATTGAATTTGATACATATTGGTTTATTCAATTATTTTTGCTAATCATAAACGGTATTTGAAACAAATCTACATTGGATCAATGTTCTTTAGCGCTAACATTCAAATCATCTTCTTTTTCTTCTTATCCCACTATGTGGAATCGGCACTGATCTTTTTTCTATTCAGGCCTATAATGCGTCTTCTCTGCACTCACATCTTTCTCAGGCATATCTACTTTCACACAGATTGTGGATAAATATAATTTGTAAATTAATACAAACTGTATTTTACTTGACAGCTTAATTCAATTTAACAATCATATTGTTATGTATAGATATTAAGTCACATTATAAAAGGGCAGGTAGATGCAAAAATAAATCAGTCTGCTTTGGAATTCCGACTTTCATTTGTAATACACAACAACTGGCGACGAGGATAATCATTTAAAAACATTTTCGACGCGTGTTTTCTCTTAAATTGTAATAATGCCGATTGGGAAAGTTGAAAGTTTTGATATGGGATCTCAAAATTGGGACACATACATTCGTCGTGTAAAACAATTCATGGAACTCAACGACATTGAACAGAGACTTCACGTTGCAACGCTCGTGACCTTAGTTGGGTCTGAGTGCTATGACTTAATGTGTGACTTGTGTGCTCCGGACTTACCAGAAGAAAAGGATTTCGACATACTCGTAAAATTAGTCAAAGATCATCTAGAACCTGAAAGATCGGAAATAGCAGAACGTCATATCTTCAGGCAAAGAAAGCAGCAAAATAACGAAAGCATTCGTTCCTACCTACAAAGTTTGAAACATTTGGCTAAAACTTGCAATTTCGGCATCACATTAGAAATTAATCTACGCGATCAATTCGTATCAGGATTATATAGCGAGGAGATGCGATCAAGGCTGTTTGCTGAAAAAGATATAGATTACAAGCGCGCTGTTGAGTTGGCATCAGCACTGGAAGCAGCGGATCGACATGCGATGGCGGCTGGGGGCACTGGGGGCAGCTCACAGGCTGCGTCCGAGAGCGATGGCATGCATCGGGTCGGCGGAGCGCGCGCGGAGGCTCGCTGCGCCTGCAGACGCTGCGGCAAGCTGGGCCATGCGGAGGGTCGGTGTCGGTACAAGCACTACACCTGTGACTCATGTGGCGAGAAGGGACACCTAAAATCAATGTGTCGGAACCGTAAAGGTAACCAAAAGATTGAAAAAAACCGAGGTCAGTACTATTTAAACCATAGTGACTGTGATTCTAGTGATAATAGTTTTTATAACTTAAAGGACCTGATCAGTAGCGAGGGTGAAGGACCATATTACGTGAAAATTTTTGTTCAAAATGTTCCATGTAAATTTGAGATTGATACGGGTTGTAAAATTTCGGCCATATCTAAAGCTTTTTATGAAAAGCATTTTATGTGTATTCCTATACAAAGCGAAATCTTGAATTTTAGTTCATATACAGGCGATGTAATTGAGACTATCGGTTATATAATGGTAGACGTATCTTGTGGTCGTGAGTCCGCCAAATTAAAACTATATGTAATTAAAAACGGCGGCCCGCCACTGCTAGGCCGAATTTGGATTAAAATATTAAAATTAAGTTTTCTAAAATGTCATTCGATTTCTGAGACGACCTCGACGGTGGAGGCTTTACGAAACGAATTTCCAGAAGTGTTTGCTGGAGGTTTAGGAACATGTAAATCATGCATAAAATTACATCTAAATGAAAAGACGCCAATATTTGTAAAGGCGCGAGCGCTGCCACTGGCGTTGCGCGAGCGCGTTGAGCGAGAACTTGATCGTTTACAAAGTGAGGGAGTTATTTACAAAGTAGATAGGTCTGATTACGGCACGCCTATTGTACCAGTCGTTAAGGCAAATGGCGATATTCGTATTTGCGGCGACTATAAAATCACAATAAACCCACGTCTGAAGGATTAT
Source organism: Bombyx mori (assembly GCF_030269925.1). Classification (NCBI taxonomy): domain Eukaryota; kingdom Metazoa; phylum Arthropoda; class Insecta; order Lepidoptera; family Bombycidae; genus Bombyx; species Bombyx mori. The sequence continues at coordinate 18,025,509 of NC_085111.1, forward strand.
CACTATCCTTTGCCGCACATTAAAGATTTGTTTGCCACTTTAGGTGGTGGTGAATATTACACAAAATTGGATTTATCTAATGCATTCCAGCAATGCCTCTTAGACGAAGAATCCCAGCCGATGACAGCGATCACGACACACATTGGTACTTTTGTTTATAAGCGCGTTCCGTTTGGAATTAAATGCATTCCGGAAAACTTTCAGAAGATTATGGAAGAGATTCTAAGTGGTCTGCCGTCAACCGTTATTTTTGCGGACGATATATGCGTAACCGGAAAAAACAGATTTGAACATTTATCAAATCTACGAGCAGTGTTGAGGAGACTCAAAGAAAACGGATTAAGAATTAATTATGACAAATGTAAATTCTTTCAAAGTTCTGTTACGTATTTAGGCTATAAAATAGACAAACAGGGCTTACACACTGACGAAAAGAAAGTTGATGCTATAGTGGCCGCCCCCGCACCTACGAATTTAACTCAATTGAGAAGTTTTATGGGTCTTGTTAATTTTTATTCGAACTTCATTGTTAATATGAGTGATATTTTGAAACCTTTGTATAATTTGTTAAAAAAAAATGTAGAATGGTGTTGGACAGATAAATGTCATCAAGCATTTATACGAATTAAAAAAGTGTTAAGCAGCTCTCCGGTACTGGCACATTATAACCCAAATTCGCCATTAGTGCTTTCCGTTGACAGCAGCCAGTACGGACTGGGCGCCGTCCTCACTCAGAAGCACATCGACGGCACTGAGCGGCTCGTCAGCTGTGCCTCACGGACTCTCGCGCCAGCCGAACTTAACTATTCTCAGCTGGACAAAGAAGCTTTGGCTATAATGTTTGGGGTTACTAAACACCATCAGTATTTGTACGGGAGACGTTTTGTTTTACGAAGTGATCATAAGGCTTTGAGTTATATTCTTGGAAAGAATAAAGGTATACCTCTAACCGCCGCGAGTCGTCTGCAACGATTTGCTGTAAAGCTAGCTGCGTATGATTTTGAGATCGAATTTATTAGTTCTACAAATAATTGCCAGGCTGACGCGCTATCACGACTTCCACTGGATACTAATTTTAAGAATAATATTAAGGAGTATAATTACCTAAACTTCGTTCAAGAAAGCTTTCCACTCAGTTTTAAAGAAATTAAAAAGGAAGTTACGAAGGATCCTCTACTAAACAAAATTTACGGTTACGTCATGTTCGGCTGGCCCTCTGTCAGTAAAGAACAAGCAAAAAAACCCTATTTTAACAGAAGAGAATCCATACATATTGATCACGGTTGTCTTGTATGGGGTTACAGAATAATAATTCCAACTTCATTGCGAGAGACTGTGTTACAGGAGTTACATGAGGGACATCCGGGTATTGTTAAGATGAAACAATTAAGCCGAAACTACGTATGGTGGGAGACAGTCGATGCGGACATTGAACGTGTATGTGCTCAGTGCCAGGCCTGTCGATCTCAGCGCGCTGCACCACCATCGGTGCCGCTGCACTCGTGGCCATGGCCGGAAGAGCCGTGGGCGCGCCTTAATCTTGATTTCTTGGGACCGTTTAATAACAAATATTACTTAATTATAGTGGACGCTCATTCAAAATGGATCGAGGTGGAAAAATTGAGCGGTACATCAGCCACGGCAGTAATCGCTTGTCTCAGACGATTATTTGCTCGATTTGGCTTAGCAAAAAAGGTAGTAACTGATAACGGACCACCTTTCTCGTCGGTCGAATTTAGAACATATTTAAGTAAAAACGGTATAAAACATTTACCGGTGGCTCCGTATCATCCATCTAGCAATGGTGCAGCGGAAAACGCCGTAAAAACCATAAAAAGAGTGTTGAAAAAGGCTTTAATTGAAAAGGAAGACGACAATACCGCCTTGACAAAATTTCTCTTTATGTACAGAAATTCTGAGCACAGCACTACAGGGCGCGAACCAGCAGTTGCTTTGTTCGGACGTCGCCTGCGTGGAAGACTGGATCTGTTGCGTCCAAATACTAGCTCCATAGTACGAGAAGCACAGCTGGCAAGCGAAAACTATAATGCAGGTACAGCCGGATATAGGGAGGCGGCAGAAGGAGACTCGGTCCTATTGCAAGATTTCACACAGGGAAAAAAGAAATGGACCACAGGAACAATAAAAAACCGCTCAGGTCCGGTGACATACAGGGTAACAGCAGATGACGGGCGGGTACACAAACGTCACATCGACCAGATTTTAATAAGTAATAATAGTCGAAAATCACGTTATTCTTTGTCCAAATTAAACACTGATTTCGAGACAAAATCAGTAAATGATAGTGTGGGTGAAGTTCGGGAAAGTCCGTGTATAGCCGGAGAAAAGGAGCTCAACTCCAGCTATGACACGGGACCGGAAAGTCCACAACCTGTGACTCCTAGTCACTCGCCGGCGCTGAAGGCCTTGCAACCATCGCGTCAGCGCCGTAAAGCTGCTTTAACGTGTATTCAGAGGATTAAGGACCAAAATTACTAAATATATTTACATATGTGTGTATAAGATTATATACTTGTATTTATGACAGGTATACTAGTAATCTAAATGTCGAGAATAAGAACAACATGAAAATTGTGTTTAGAGCCTTATAGGCTTATTGTTCGCATATTATATGGTTAGGAAATAGCGGTATAAACATCATTTGTGTATATGTATTTTTATGTTAGTTATAATCATACGATATTTGTTTCCTGTGAACACTCACTTTTGAAATTGCCTGTTTTTACTGTCATGTGTAAACAATATCATATAACGCGTTGTTTCAACCATGTTCTCTCATTTATTCAGCATTCGGGAATTTGTATTCCATTAATTTAAGAGGAGGACAATGTTATGTATAGATATTAAGTCACATTATAAAAGGGCAGGTAGATGCAAAAATAAATCAGTCTGCTTTGGAATTCCGACTTTCATTTGTAATACACAACACATATCAAACGAAAAATATATTTCTCCATCTTCGTTGCTTTCAATAAATAGTAATAAAACGTATATCATACAGCCAAACTGGTACAAACAACAGTAATTGGATATTAAATCCAACGAGAATTTAAATTTGAAATTAAAAGTAGGTAAGTATCTTAAGTCTACTAATGTTTCTAATGCTTTTATGCTTTTGTACAAAAATAAATGTGTACATTGTTTTGTAAATATTTCACGTTAGTATAGCACACATAGTATTTCACAAAAAGCATTTTTAGTAATTTTTTGAACATTATATTATAAGTAAGTAAGTAAAACCACACCAATCTAACGTACTTTGAAATATTTTCATAATTAAACATATTCTTATCATATCAATAGCTATTATTTACTAAAATGCAGCAGTTCGATGCCATTGTGTACAAACACTTGACTCTATATAAGAACTACAATTTATGCTTATGTTCTTATATATAATATAAAACATTGAGTGTAGTCAGAGAACATTATTTCAAATAAATGGAGAAATATAGAATTAAATTGTGCTAATTCGTACTAAATTTACTGATCTATAGCTTGTAGATTTCTCAATTTTATGGTCACTAAACATTACTTGTTACTGGTGGTAGGACCTCTTGTGAGTCCGCACGGGTAGGTACCTCCACTCTGCCTATTTTTGCCGTGAAGCAGTAACGCGTTTCGGTTTGAAGGGTGTGGCAGCCGTTCTAACTATTCTTGAGACCTTTAGAACTTATATCTCAAGGTGGGTGGCGCATTTACGTTGTAGATGTCTACGGGCTCCAATAACCACTTAACACCAGGTGGGCTATGAGCTCGTCAACCCATATAAGAAATGAAAAAAACATTAAGCTTACCGTAGAGAGATTATGATGTTTTTATTTTTAACGAGTTAAATAAACTCGTTCCAGAGAAAAGGGCTCTCGATACTAGCACATCGAAGGTCCCCGCGATATGAAGTGTTGTAATTGTTAAACAAAACTTTGTACTGGATCGGGTGTGAGGCAGTGAGGTTGCTTGCTGATCGACTAGTCCTAACATAACCCATGGCGCGGAATCGATTGCCCGTCCGTATTGTCTATAGATAATTTTAAATAGAAATGCTTTAACAAAAACCGAATTCAAATTGAAAAAAAAAGATATTCCAAAACAAATTAATATACATTAAAAACAATAATCATCGAAATCGGTTGGCGTGATATTCAGTTATTGAGTTATTCATCTATTTGTCGAGCAAATTTAATGGGAGTCCGCACGAGTAGGTACCCCCACCCCGCCTATTTCCGCCGTGAAGCAGTAATGCGTTTCGGTTCGAAGGTTGGGGTAGCCGTTGTAACTATACTGAGACCTTAGAACTTGTATCTCGAGGTGGGTGGCGGCATTTACGTTGTAGATGTCTATGGGCTCCAGTAACCACTTAACAGCAGGTGGGCTGTGAGCTCCTCCATCCACCTAAGCAATAAAAAATAAATAAATAAAAAACTTATATTGGTTTCTCATGGATACCACTAACGGAACTGGACTATATTGAAATAGGCCCACACGGGAAGCGTCAGCTTTCTAATAAAAAAAGGATCATCAAAATTGATTTACCCAGTCAAAAGTTATGAGGTAAGTATATTAACAAATATAAAAAAAAACATACAGCCGAATTGAGAACCTCCTTCTTTTTTGAAGTCGGCTGAAAGATATTTGACATTAGGTACTAATCATAAGGTTCTTGTGTCGCATGTATAGGTATGTACTTCATGTGGACCTATAACATGTGAAAACCTTAACTCGGGATTTTTTTTTTATATCATATAGGTATGTGTGGACGAGCTCACAGCCCACCTGGTGTTCATTGGTTACTGGAGCCCATAGACATCTACAACGTAAATGCCGCCACCCACCTTGAGATACGAGTTCAAAGGTCTCAGTATAGTTACAATAGCTGCCCCATCCTTCAAACCGTAAAACGCGTTACTGCTTCATGGCAAAAATAGGCAGAGTGGTGGTACCTACCCGTGTTTGAACGTGTTTATAACAATTCTACTTTTTAGTTATTTTAGTGTTTTTCATACAAAAATATTCGATTTTTATACTATATACAATTTTTATACACAAAAATTCTAATTTAATTAGGTTGCTAGAATCTATCTATTGTTTTTTTAGTCTCCTGCATCTTATTTCTGATCAAATTTACACTTAAATATTATCTTATTAAATATTATATATTATATTATCTTAAATATTTCATATATTTATGATTAGTTTACCTACAATTACTAGAATAAATGCAAAAACACGTGTAGCACTCGGGGACTGCCGCGGTAAAGCTATTGCATAGCATTTTTCAACAAACTTATGCAATTATAATTAGACAATAATAATTTAATACTAAAACAATAATAAAATAAGTCCACGCTATATTTATAAACATTAACAAAAGCAAAACATTAACTGTCCCCTTCAGACTTATAAGCTTGACCGCGCAAGAGAGAGATGGGCAGACTTTTCATGATGCGCATACAGTGCGACGTCACGCCGCGCGCTTATTCCCAAACACTACACAAGCGCAACGTGTGAATGTATTGAACGCGACCTACATGGTAGGCGGAGTGGGGGTGTTAGGTTTTATTTTCGTTACGGAATTTCTTGATTCAGTCGCCGCGCTCAAAGCCCTTGATAAAAGCTATGCAATAGCTTAACAATACATATAATAAACATTGTATGTAGTTTGATAAAATTACGTCAAACTACATTTGCTCTTCGGCATAAACCGTTGAAAGTTTTTGAAAACTATGATAATTTTAAACGATTTTCAAAGCACAAGTTCAATTAATTAAATACAATATTTCATAGACGGGTGAACGAGCTGACGGCTCACTTAGTTGTAAGTGACTGTCGGAGCGTCATAGATCATCATTACATAACAGCCGCCGTTCTATCGCCAAACTTCGCGGTATACAATCCACCGCGTCACCTCCGGTTCCAGTAAAGATTTATAACCAATTGAAACGTAAGCTTGTTGACCCATTTAAATACATTACTTTTTTAATTGTGGATTTGATTTCACTCAAACACAATAGTGTTGTGTGAATAGTGAATAGTGAGAGATAAGTAATTAATCCTTCTTCAAACGAGGCTTGTGGAGAGTATTAAGCGGTAGGCAGCGGCTTGGCTCTGCCCCTGGCATTGATGAAGTCCATGAGCGACGGTAACCACTCACCATCAGGTGGGCCGTATGCTCGTCTGCCTACAAGGGCAATAAAAAATAAAAAAAGTAAGTAATAAGATGTTAAAAAACGGTTCTGTATGGCATTCGACAAATTGATCATTAAGTTCACTTTGATATTCATTATTAGGAAATTAATTTACGGAACCAATATGTACATAAGAAATTAGTAGGTACGGTACAAATTATTCTTGTAACCGGTGTGCTCAACAATAATATTACACATAATTGTGAAAATATTTACATTTCTCACGCACGTAATATGTATTCTAATCATTAGCAAAATTTTCAGAATATTCCACTAATGTTTCGTATATTCTACAGTAAGAGCTCCGTATTCGAGCTTCCTTCATTCGCGTTTTCACTATTCGCGGATAAAAGAAATGCGGCTCATTACGTATATTCGCGGCTAGAATTTTTTTATTTTTTTTTTTATTGCCTTTGTAGGCAGACGGGCATACGGCCCACCCGATGGTGAGTGGTTACCGTCGCCCATGGACTTCAGCAATGCCAGGGGCAGAGCCAAGCCGCTGCTTACCGCTTAATACTCTCCATAAGCCTCGTTTGAAGAAGGACATGTCATAGCGGGAAACACCGTGGAGGGGAGCTCATTCCATAGCCGGATGGTACGTGGCAAAAAAGATCTCTGGAAACGCACTGTGGATGACCGCAGTGGCTCCAGGTAGTATGGATGAACTCTACTCCGGTGGCGGGCGGTGCGATGGTAAAAACGAGATGCTGGTATCATCTCGAACAATTGCTCAGAGCACTCCCCATGGAACATACGGTACAAAATACAGAGGGAACCGAAGTCCCTCCGCAGACCCAGAGGCTCCAAACGATCCTATATTCGCGGTTCTAATCTGTACATAGGTACATGCAGATTGATAAAAAGGATACCAATATCTAAGTATCCAATCGAATATGGTTTGTAAGCGCGTTTTTCATATGCACAGTTTTTGTATTGGCACTATATTTTTGGAACACATAGCCCGCGAATGAATTTTGTTTACTGTAATAATTACTTGTATTACTTTTAATGTTTTATTGTTGTAGTTTATAGTATGTAGTACGCATCCCTTACCATACTTTTATTTATATTCCGCTTTATATATAACAATTATTATAGTAATGTGTACAGTGCATTTATGTATTTCATGTAATTGGATTAATCAAAATAGCGATTAACTCGATCATATTCTAAATATCATACAAATAAGGAGTTGTGATTACATATTTTACTTACAAATTTATTTATGTATTTTTCCTTTAGAAGACCTAAGTATTTCATATTAATCCTAGATTATTTTGAACAATGACGTTATTTGTCGAAGGATTTATTAGGAGTAATTAATAAAGTCAGTATACTCGTATGAGCTTGTGATTTCATGCTTGAATAATAACTACGACGTATTTAAAAAGTTATATTAGAATATAAAAAAATAAGCAAAAACTCTCATGCTCAATAGAATAGGATTAACAAGATAAATAGTAATGGTAGGTACGTGAGATGTAAGTAAAAAAAACCACTATGAATTGAAAAAAAATGTTTTTACATAACATTGAATATTACAGACAGACACGCGTTAAGAATTAAAAAAACGTAAAGATAATAAAATTTACTTTGATTCAGTTAGAAATTGTTATTACTAAGAAAATCACCGACAATATAAAGATAACGGTGTCCCCAACTTAAATAGTATAAAATAAAATTGCTGTCTCTTTTTCTAAATCACTATTTACGTAGTTATTATAACTAGAGGTCAAGCTTAGTCGAAATTCGACTATAATTAATTGGAATTGTAAGTTTGTATTATGATTGTATTTTATGCTTCTATAATCACAAATTTCGCCAAGACGACACTATAAAAAATATTAACAAAGACAAACAATATTTAATCTCAATTTGACAACAGACGTCAAGAACAAAACTTTGACAATAAATAGTATGCATGCGTGTGTGCGTCAAATACATGGTATGTAGTGTGTGTAATGTTTTCTTTATTGATTTAATGTATCTTTTATGCATTATTTTAAAAAAATATTAGCATTGTGCACTTCTTCTGTATATTCTCTATAAGTGTAGAAAATTTCATACTCCTCCGTCCGCGCAATTTTCGTAAAAAGGGATACAAAGTTTTTACTTCACGTATTATTATATAGATATACATACCGAAGGGTGAAATGCTATTTATTTTAAGCGACAATTCGCTTAATACGCGACATTTATCTTTGTAATTAAAGGTGCCTTTTATTTGGTATTAGTATCAACAGTCCGATGTTTTTAATTGAACTTCAATTAAGTTTACCCCATTATAATAGCCGAGGAAGATTTTTTACTATGATTTTTTTCCAGATTTTAAACTTTAACTGGGTCTCCTGTAAAGTTGCAAAAATATCGCTTAAGTCAAAAAGCTTTTCACTCCTCGATATAATAATATTAAAAATGGCAGAAATATATTGAAAGCACGAATGGGAAAAATATAAATTAACAACTGTCTACTCTATCTACTATGATAATGTTTTTATCAAAGAAAGGTGTTTAATGTACTTAACATTTATTTACTTACACGAGTTCCTACTCTTCCGTCGAAAGCACGTGCGTAACGTTTACTACATATGTACAAATGTAATGATACTTAATCTAATTGGATTATTTAAATCCGCTACATTTTATTGGTCTCTTGCGTTATTTTTTCATCAAATGTACATGTTTCCTTAAATATACGTAACTTAAATTACTATAGAATAATTATCGTAACAACTAAGCTATAAGTTTCACATTTTAAATAGATACATATGAATAGCAGATTACTTCTAAGTTAAACATGTTAGTTAGTAGTGGCTTAAATATCGTCACCCTATTAAAACATTTTAAGAAAGTGCTAACAAAGAAACTGATCCAGCTATACTATTGGTTTAAGAAATCTCTAAAAAAGCATTTAAACACTTAAGTATTTTCGGTGTAATTACTTCCCTTTGGCGATATTTAAGTATTTTCTCTCGGTTAATGATGCAAGCAGCGCTGGACCTATCTTTGTGGTGAGGCTTGGGGGAGGCCTATGTCCAACTTTAAGACAAGGCTTGCATCATCACAACGCCATTAATTTACAAAATTCAAAACCTCCCGAAACATTATATTTAAAATAAGTTCTCTTGTGTTTATTCTTAAATAAGAAAGGTATATTCTATAATTAAGGGAGCTGTTTTTAGAATCACGATTTTCTTATGTTTAGTAGTTAGATTCACGTATGTACACACACATATAAATATTCAATAAAAAATATTATCGTAACGAGGATTGCCATTAAAAATAAATTCGTGTCGAAACAAAAAAAACTGGTAAAATACTTCCTCATGTTTGTTTCAATAAAAAAAAATTAAAAATACTAGCAGTAAAGCCAGTATGAGTGAGTAACTCTAATTAATCTTAAGAAAAATAGTAAATATATTTTAATTTTTGAACATATTTAAATATACATACTTTCTTTCTTCTTCTTTTTAATCTTTGATTTTATTCTCGTAAATCGAAGTTACTATACTGTTAAATAAATACTTGACCTTACCATTAAGGTCAATTAATTATTTTTTATTCCATAGAGTGATGAACGAGTTCACGTCCTAGCTCGTGCTAAGTAGTTCCCGCAGCCCATAAACACCACAACATGAAAACCGCCAATCACCTTGAGACGTGACCCAGTCCATGTCCCAACCGCTTAATATAATGCACCACCAGTAATTACGCAAATTTTGTTGTTTGCGGGTTTTATTTTTATAACATAATATTATTCCTTCAGCGTGGAAGTCATTCGTGAAGTCACACGAAGTCACACGTGTCAAGTAAATATTTAATTTATACAAATGGGTCGCTCGATATATGAGTCGACTATTATCAAAGCTGGCAATCTGACTTTTGGACAATGATTGGTAAATCAGAAAAACGAATTATTGACTTTGTATTCCATTGGCAGTCACAAAACTCTTCGGAACGACATCTTAGATAAATAACAGGTTAACTATTAACCTTTATTTAATGCAGGTTTTGAACCGTATTCTTTGAAGGAGACGATTATATTCAAATCAATCTGTATTGACATATCAATAAAATTTTTTTGTCCAAATGTACAGATTGCCACCTTTGATAATAGACGACTCATATATAATATATATGCCACAAAGACTTCTAAATGCGGATGAGTCTCTCACTTACTCTCCTGGCGAGATTTTATCACTGCGAGCTGTGAAACAAGTAAATTGCACATTGCACTCCGTGCCAAATATATCAGCAGTTGCGTTTATCGAGATTGTCACTCCACGTTTCGTCAGACTCGCACCAGTGTGTTTAGTTCGAGTTTTTTAACGTTCTCGATAGCGTTAAAGTTAACTCAAATTTGTATGGACTTGGAACGTTTGCCTACGTTTGTCGCTAGGGGTGCTGTTCCAAATGCATATTTCACTTTTACGCTATCGAGAGTTTACTTTTACGCTATCGAGAGTTTACTTTTACGCTATCGAGAGTTTACTTTTACGCTATCGAGAGTTTACTTTTACGCTCTCGAGAGCGTTAAAAAACTCGCCCTAAGCACACAGATGGTAGTCACATGCCCACGTTGGTCTCTCAACTCTAACAATAATAATAATTCTATAACTTTTAATAAGTCAGATTCATCTTCAAATTCTTGTTCTTAAAAAAAGTTTTACTAGTATAATATATACATGCAAGCTACTTATTAATTTACAGGTGAACATTATGACCGTAGCATAAAGGTAAGAAAAGTACGGAAATACAAAATTTCCAAAATATTTAACACTTTTGTTAAGTAACATAGATATCATGTTTATTTAGATTTATTAATTGTACTTATTTTATGATTAGGTATCACATTGTTTCTTGTCATTGTGAATGCAAAACATAGTTGGTATACCTCTGTATACATATTTTATTAAACACTTCTAGAAGAAATGATTTAGTGAGCTGTCACTTTAGCAAATTAATAAAAAAAGTCTTCGAATTATTTCAATGGAAAGATCCATCAAGAAGATATCGTCAGAAGTCTAATTTGTAAATTTTTGTTTAGTTAACTTTACCCCTAATACATTTATCCACAAACACACTTCTAGAAGAGATCACATTGTTACATTTAACAAAATTGCCCATTAACAGCTTACTTCTGACACCGATACTGCTTACAAAACACAGTGAAAAGCAGTGATTTATAAACCTGTCACACAGGGAGAAACAATGATCTTTTCGTCTTCTAAGAATTAATTTTCTCCATATTATCTATCTTATTATTTTCATGGATTTAATGTTTATCAGAATCTACTAGAACGAATTTTTTTTATTCTTCGTATGCGGTACAATATCTTTTGGAACAGGTGAAAAAAATCAATCTTTATTAGCTGCTGTCAGCTGAACAAAGAAATAATATAAGCGGAATCATGCAGACCGTGAATTGTTAGTATAATGAGACATGCGAACAACACGTTCGCTTATATGACTTGCAGAAAAGTCTGTGCAGTAAATATATACCAAGGTCCACAAGTGTCATGCCATTTTAAATCGAATATGTCCTTGAGGTCTTCACGGGGACAATTGGTCGAACGCTTTTACTGAGGTCAGCAATATACTTGAAGTTATTTCGAGCAATACTGATCACTGGTATAATCATTGGAGTGATAGAAAATCCAGATTTAGACGAATATTTCAAGGTCTGGATGCGAAATATAGCAAATAATAAAAGAACCTTGGCTCCGAACAGAGAACGTCCTCCTTTTTTGAATTCGGTTAATAGGTTAGTTACAAGCATACGGTGTACCGTATAAGCGGCCGGTCAGTCCTTGTATGACAGGGTTACATGTATGTAATAAAATAATTGATTACATTCAGAATATATCAACATCCTTCAAATGTTGATAATTGCGATCCCAATATCCACCGTTGTAGAGCCAGTCTTCTTGCTTCGTGTACGGATTCGTGCCTTGGCTGAACCACCTGGAAATGGAGTATTATTTAACATTAGAAAGGCTCTTATTCGTCTGACAAGCTCATTTAATCTCTAGTTATGCTAACGAGTACAGTTGCTGTAATGAGATCATAATTTGAATAACGCTGTTCACACATTAATTTTAATATATAACTAGTGGTCCTGCAGTGGTCGAAATTTGACTATAATTATATTATAATTACTTGAAGTCGTCGTGGCCTAAAGGATAAGACGTCCGGTGCATTCGTATGTAGCGATGCAACAGTGTTCGAATCCGGCCGGCGGGTACCAATTTTTGTACTGAAATACGTACTTAACAAATGTTCACGATTGACCTACTTCTACGGTGAAGGAATAACATCGTGTAATAAAAATCAAACCCGCAAAATTATAATTTGCGTAATTACTGGTGGTAGGACCTCATGTGAGTCCGCACGGGTAGGTACCACCACCTCGCCTATTTCTGCCGTGAAGCAGTAATGCGTTTCGATTAGAAGGGTGGGGCAGTCGTTGTAACTATGCTGAGACCTTAGAACTTATATTTCAAAGTGGGGGCGCATTTACGTTGCAAATGTCTATGGGCTCCAGTAACCACTTAACACCAGGTGGGCTGTGAGCTCGTCCACCCATCTAAGCTACAATTTTTTTTTACTAAAGGCTATTTTTGTGGTATCCATCCATAGACATCATTTAGAGACTATCAGTCTTATAAAACCGGATCATGGTCGCAGTAGAAGGAGGTACAAATAGCTGGGATACTGGGATAGCTGGGAAGGAGGTACAAATACTCCTAGATGTTGAATTACATCCTCGGCGCTAACTAAGTGGTAGACATCCTACAGCTCATTTGATGTTGCTTCTTGATTATCCGTACCTAGGTTGCCAACCATCAGCAGATTTCTTGAGGATCTTCCTCGCAGTCCTCTGTTTCTCTTCAAGCCTGGTTTTCTCCGCAGCTGCCGCGTCAATGTCGCCCTGCTCCAGCAACCTGATATCAGGTCTGAGACGGCTGTCGGTCGGGCAAAGCTGACCCTTCATCCCGGGCTCTAGCTCGTTTAGGGACATTGCGAACTCAGTGAACTGATAGTACTGTAACAAACCATATTTTTGACGTGACAACGTTTTATAATTCGATGGAGCCGGCTGCACGCACGAAAAAACATGACTCATGAGGCGTTCCATTTAAGGCTTGAAGTGCAAGCGAGAGCGCGCAACGAGCGACAAAGAGGCACAATCGGCCTCAGCGTTCGGCAGCGTTCGACATCTGTCTCTCTCCTACTTGAGTGAGCGATGCATCCGCGTGGACAGCTGCTATACAATAATACATTTACATGTTTTCGTCAAGTATGAAGTTTAATGAAAAGTGAATGTGGTGTCAATTGTTTATAGCAACGATAATTGCGATAATTGAAAAATGAAACCATATCTATCTATCTATCTCTTAGGTTTATAAATGAAACCATTCCATCTGTATTTTCTTTTGACGTTGTCACGTTCAACTATCGTCAGTAAACCGACTTTACAGACAACCGATTTTTTTTATAATAATAAGAATCCCATCACGCTCTATCACCAAATATACGGTTTTGGTGAGACGAGATCTCATATTTTGTGTAAATATTTTGTATTAGATCCTGAAAACTGAACAGATCACCCTTTTCTAGCTGTACCATTACACATAGACAAATAAATATGTGACTGGTATTTTTTGTTTGTAAGTTTTCTGAAACTCTTAACACACATACACTTAACTTCAGTTGGTGTATTTATGCATGCTGCTTAAAAATTTCAACGATACTTATTATTTCAATAGAATCCTGTGCGATAAACATGAAACATGTTAATAAAATAACATATGTATATACCATATGTGTTATGTTATAGTGTTATGTTCCTTTGGAAAAAAATATACGTGTGGCTCTCGGGAACTGCCGCGGTAAAACTATTGCATAGCATTTTTTATCAACTTATGCGATTATAATTAGACAATAATAATTTAATATTAAAACAATAATAAAATAAGACCACGCTATATCTATAAACATTAATAAAAGTAAAACATTAACTGTCCCCTTCACACTCATAAGCTAGACCGCGCGAGAGAGAAATGGGCAGACTTTTCATGATGCGCATGCTGTGCGATGCCGCGACGCCGCGACGTCACGCCGCGCGCTTTTTCACAAACACTACACAAGCGCAACGTGTGAATGTGTTGAACGCGAGCTACATGGTAGACGGAGTGGGGGTGTTAGGTTTTATTTTCGTTACGGAATTTCTTGATTCGGTCGCCGCGTTCAAATCCCGCGATAAAAACTATGCAATAGCTTAAAAAATTCAACTAGAAATCTCAACAACAAAATCAACAAGCTTGATAGGATAAGTATCCCAAATAAACAATACCCAATACCTGAGCACTATTAGGCGGTCGAGACCTGGCTTCCCAAAGCGTGACTGACCCTGGGATGTCGATGTTGAAAGAGTCATCCGGCTTCGGAACTTCTTCCGCATTCGGATCCGGTTCTTCAGGCTGTTGTGTGGAATAGAGGATGTTAATGATAACACGAAACTCTCCAGACCTGAATGCGCTTTAGAGCTCAGTAACGTTTTCATTGACGAGGAGATAGTTTCCAATTTCAATAAAAATAAATTTGCAGAAAGAAATTTCTATGATCTTAAGTACGTCGAGGGATTTCGATATTAAACTGTAATAGTGATGGTTTCAAATAGTTGGTAACGTAAGCACGGCTAACCATGGTTGTAAACATTTTTTTTTATTAAAAGCTTAGCAACAAGAATGCTATCACAAGCTCATTGATGAAACACTTATCTTGCATGTCTCTGATTTAATACAGAATTTCCAGAAACCTTGAAACCAATTTACAATTACAATTTCAGACTTTGACAACTTTCACGAGTCAGGTATTAATTCAACAGATGTATGTTCGAGATTACAAGTCCAGTTTTGCTTTCACAACGCCCTTATTATTCAAACTGTTGGTATATTTACAAATGTAAAAATTCAATGAGAGATTGTTTTCGTATTGAATCCCGTTCTCACCTCTTGTATGGACATGGATCGCAAAGCGCCCACTTTGAAGCTGTTCAGTTTGGCGAGGACTTTTTTGGGAGTATGCGAAGGAGTGGTGTGGGCAGGACCCTCGTCTCCGCGCTCCCTGGACCACTGCTCGTGGGCTGCCGCGCTGCAACACTTGATGTACTCCGTCCATTTGCCGTACAAGAACCGGAGACGACGTTTGCTGTGAAAACGTCCAAATTGAATAATGATTTTTTAATTCTTATATGGATGGACGAGCTAACGCCCACCCAGTGGTAACCGGAGGCCATAGACATCTACAAAGTAAATGCCGCCACCCACCTCGAGATTTGAGTTGTGCGGTCTCTGTTGCAACAGTCAACCCAAACCCAAAGCTTCAGTTCATGTTGCCGTTCCTATAGTGCAAGCGGTCGAGCCTACTGAGTTTCTCGCCAGATCTTCTCAGTGGGTCGCGTTCCCGATCCGGTGGTAGATTCTGCGAAGCACTGCGCTCGCTAAGGCTAGTGTTAGCAACGTCGTCAGGTTAGAGCCCCGTGAGCTCACCTACTCGCCCGGTTACGCTGGCATAGCCTCTCAAGGCCACAAGCTTAGGTAGTAAAAATCAAGTGGTCGACGTCACGTTACATGGACCTCAGGAGTGCTGTTAGTTCGGCCGTGCCATAGCTTATTTACTAAGGACGATCAAATCCACACACTTTGAAATCTTGAAACTGTTTCATACCAGAATTTGATGATACCCAAAGCTCCATTAACTTACCTAGAATCTGTAATGAATCCGTCGACCCGATGCAGGTCCCTGTTATTGAATCCGGCTGGCTTGAACACTAGGTTAGCCTTCAGACCAGACCCTCCGTGGCAGGTGACCTCCATAGCCCCGTACTGCTCGATCCATAGCTTGCCCACAATCACATTGTGGACCACGCAGTTTACATTGCTCCATGTGTATGCCTCACCCCACCTGTGATTAATTAAACGACAGTTTAGGTAATCTGAAGTCATTGTATATTTCTTTATTTCCAACAAATAATTTATATAAATGTCTTCAAAAGAGATAGAGGATAGGTATTCCTCAAAGAATATTAAAATTAACTAGTGGTCCCGCAGTAGTCGAAATTCGACTATAATTAATTGAAATTGTAAGCTTGTACACTATTATGATTCTATTTTCAGACATTCATAAATTACAAATTTCGCCAAGACTACACTTTAGAAAAATATTAATAAAGACAAACAATATTTAGTCTATTCTCAAATTGACCATAGACGTCAAGAACAAAAGTTTGACCATAAATACATAGTATGCATGCGTGTGTGCGTCAAATACATGGTAGTGTGTGTAGATTTAATGTATCTTTTATGCATTATTTAAAAAAAATTAGCATTGTGCATTTTTTTTCTTTCACGTATTAATATATAGATAACAGTCTGTCTGGCTATTAATCTCGTACTGTGGCGGTAGCTATCATACAACACACGATATTTGACAGGTACCTGAATCTCGCTTATGACATTTTCAAGAAAAGCTTGCATATATATCTACAAGTTCCGAACAATAACAGTCAACCCGTCGGTCTACCGAGCAATATCACTCGCTCGGTGGAAGATCCTCAATCCGTCGCTATACCTTAACGCGCACACGTTTCTGAAATGGTACCTACGTGCGGCATTTTGGTGACAACATCGTATCCAAAATCGTACTGCTTAACCCTCAACAATTAAGACTACTAGAGGATATGACATAGGCTAAGTAGTAGGTATAATGATAGCTGGAATAGAAACCATTCATAATTCTATCTGTTGCTGCCGTTTGAATGGTACGATAATAGTTCATCAAGTTAACCAATACAATTGAGATACTACTCCTAAATCTAAATCGGCAGCGGCATCTAAATTATCTCCGGTCACCCGCTTATCAACCGCTCAACCTCAGATGGTTCATAAAAAGTATAAGCAGGATTTTAATTTAAAAAAAAAACGCTGAAATATCAGAACACCATTGATCATCAACCGACGGAGGGGGTCCTCATTGCGACTGTATTTGTTATTTATATTCTGCACAAAAAAATCTAGGTGAACGACGGAATCTAGGTTGACGATTCTTTTTTATTTAAAAGCTAGTATTTCTGATACTTCCATTTAAATTTAATTAAGATCTGACTAATGGTTTTCGAATTATCATTATAATGAATATTTAATTAACATCAACTGTATTGTTGATATTCCCATTTAGTTTGTTGACAACGGTTTCTTTTTTAACAATAAGTAAAATTACCTAGATACGACCTAAATGATTTTTATATTGCGTAGATGGGTGAACAAGATCACAGCTCACCTGGTATTAAGTGGTTATCGGAGCCCATAGACATCTACAATGTAAATGCCGCCAGCCACTTTGAGATATTTTATGAGTTCTAAGGTCTCAGTATAGTTACAACGGCTTCAAACCGAAACGCCATATTTTAATCGATTTAATTTTACCTCGGCAATTCAACAGTGACGTGTCCTTTTGGTTGAATCTCGACACTCTTCCCGCAGAACTTCAGTTTCGGATGAACAGAGCCGTGGAATACGAAATGCTGGCTGTCCGCGTGGAACGCTGACACTGGAGGGTGGTGAGACACCTAAAGCGAAAAACAACGGAACCATTGTCACAAACTAGCCAATTTGCCGACACCTTCAACATTTCTCCAGATTGGCGAACCCATCATTCAACCCAAATAGTACAAAAAGTATTATTGGTTGATTTAATTAAAACAACTGCTACAATAGATATCGTCATTTAAATTCCGTCTATCCGCTTTGGGATATGAGTTCTGAGTACTGTTTATATGGTGTAACGAAAGCCCCATAAACTATAATCGATCTAAGGTTAGTAGTACGTATCTGTGCGGGCTTCAAATGTAAATAATGCACATTCAAAAATTATTAGGCTTCAAAATAATTATTACTCATGGTAGGACGTCTTGTGGTAGGTACCAACACCCTGCCTATTTCTGCAGTGAAGCAGTAATGCGTTTCGGTTTAAAAGGTGGGGCAGCCGTTGTACTGTTAAAAGTGAGACCTTAGAACTCAGGCCTCAAGGTTGGTGGTGGCATTTACGTCGTAGATGTCTATGGGTTCCGTTAACCAATTAATACCAGGTAGGCCGTAAGCTCAACCGCCCATCTAAGAAGAAAAAAACTAAGAAGAAGATCATAGCCCATCTGGTGTTAAGTGGTTACTGGAACCCATAGAAATCCACAACATAAATGCGCCACCCTCCTTGAGATATAAGTTCTAAGGTCTAAAGTCTAGTTACAACGGCTGCCCCACCCTTCAAACCGTCTACAAGTCTACATTATATGCTTCAGTTATTATTACTTTCAGTGGATTATATTGTTACAATGATATTAGCTGACCTGTTCACAGACAGCTCTGAACTCTGGACGCTCAAGTTCGTATGTCTCTCCCAGGAGAGGATTGAACGGCTTGCCGAGACGTTCCCAGTTTGAAGCCAGAGCACTTACGGCAAACGCTAGAATTTAAGATACATCACTGATGTTATTGGTAGGATGTACTTGGGTGTGTGCATGGATCATCATAGAATTTTCCAGTTTGAAGCTTAAGATAGATTTTATGCGAATGGAGACGGCCACCTCAAATCTAACCATATATACTAATATATGTATAAATCTACAGTGGTTTTTAAGGATGTTCCGTTATAACTACTGAACCATGCATCCGATTGACTTGAAACTTGGTATCCATGTAGAAAATACATGTACTTAATGGACTCCCTACACCAGTTGCGGGGGCGTTAATGATGAGAATCTTTGTGGGGGTGAGAAATAATAATGCTAATTTTAAATTCCGAGCGAAGTGGACAGGTACAGGTAGTCTAACCATAAGATTAAGGTTACTAAGATTACTAAGTCGTCTACACGTTTTTGAATAAAGAATGTTCACAATCATTCATATCCTAATTTAAGTAGATAAATATGACAAACATAAATATGAAATAAGTCAAAACAGAAATAATACATTACAATTATAATTAGACAATACCAATACAATCTACCCGACCTATGTAGCCTCTGAGAGCAAAATCTTGAACTCACTTAACAAGACTCAACTGAAGAGTAAAGGATGTCATAGAAAAGCCTTGTACCTGCTATATGCTCCATCCTAGCCACAGGATCGGTCTGTTCCGAAGCCATCCGCAGCAGATGCGCGTACTCCAAGTACTCCAGCATCCGTTGCAAGAACGACAGAGGCTCATTAAATACCACCGGCATCGTGATCTTGGATAACTCTTTGCCGACGCAGTTTTTTAGCACCGACCAGAGCGAGAAGTCTCCTCGGCTGAATTGGGCCACTGGTAGTGTTGTCCTGGAAATAATCCCAAGTTATGTGTTTTTTATTGATAAATAATTACATTTAAGAAAACAAAAGTATGGGCAGGCTATAAAGTAGTAAATATAGGGTAGAAATGTAACAATACATAGTGCAGTATGTTAGGATGTTATTGGTAAGCTGTAAAATGCTGAAAATCATCTTTGGCGATTTTTTTTATTTTTTTGTAATACTTAGATGGGTGGACGAACTCGCAGGTCACCTGGTGTTAAGTGGTTACTGGAGCCCATAGACATCTACAACGTAAATGCGCCAACCACCTTGAAATATAAGTTCTAAGGTCTCAGTATAGTTACTACGGCTGCTCCACCCTTCAAACCGAAACGCATTACTGCTTCACGGCAGAAATAGGCAGGGTGATGGTATCTACCCGTACGGACTCACAAGAGGTCCTACCACCAGTATATGAAACGGCCGAGCAGAATAATACCGCTAATGCCATAGAATGATGATCTCTTACACCTCAAAGATGTAGGGCGAAATTTGAGTTTCCATATGTTCACTACCCCGATCATTTATTCACAAAGTTCCCGGTTTTAAGGCCAGCTTTTAGTTAATAAAGTTGAACCGCGAACTAAACTGCCAGTGTACGTTAGGGAAGAGATACGCGACAAAAGATTCGACTGTCTTTGCAAATTTTGTGTTCTAATTGATACGTAAGTGTTCTATTCAACATCAAATAATTTACAATTCATAAAATCATTTTCAACAAAAATACCATCCTAAAACAAGCGAACTGTTAAGGGACATCAAACATTCTTTTCGCGAAACACAATGAGCTTATTAGTTTATAGGAGCATTGAGGAAACAAATAAACACATCCTCAGATGTATTTATAGACGGTTGAAATCATTTAAGTCCTTTGGATTTGTCGTAAAAAAACATCTGCTCTGCAACCTTCCATAATAAAACCATTAAGGATCCCGATGGCACAGATGCTCGCAAGGTTTCAATAACAAAATGGGTCAAAGAAAATGGGCCAAGGGCGCAGCCAACATAAATATTGAAAGAAAGAAGGGGCGTTTTGTAACCTACTTCTTGCAAATTACATATAAATTATGAAAACATTCCTTTAAACTAATATGGGTATAAGAAGAAAACATAAATAATCAAAATACATATTTGTTCTTAAAGGCTTAGAATATTATATTTCAGAAGAGACTTCGACACTATAACATTTAAATATTGTTCTCCATACTCCAAACATTAGGCGATTTTCACAGTTTTAATTGGCTCATTATTTTACATCCAAACTACTCTAGGAAGTCAAAATTTAACTAAATTAGATTGGATTCCCCGTCAATAAAATAGATAATGGACTATTTGGCCTGTTCCCACCATGGCATATTGACATGCCACTGTCGCAGGACATTGGGATCTTACGATATGTCTCATATATGTAATTGACATCATATTGATATCCCATTACCGTTAGAAAAAGCTTTGCCTATCATACATTATAAGCTATCGCGATCAGACGACGAAGAAAGAATGATTTGTATTATTTATGACGAATCAATTATATGTACAATTTTTTAAATTTACTTTAAGCCAAAATTTTGTTCCCGTTTTGACTTTTGAAACGGCCCGGGCATTCTGTGTGGCTCCGCCTTAGTGCAGAGCGCATCCAAACTAAACGAGTGAAATGCAGACTTGCGCATAGATCGATATCTGATCAACGAGAACAGTCGGGAAGAAAATAGGCATCCGCCACCGAAAGCAACAAGTAGAGTTGTGTTATACTGTTTTTCTATCATATGAGCAATGAGTAACACGGTGCTAAGAGGTTTACAAATCTCACAGGCAAAATAAATCAAAGGCATTGAAACGCGAGGAGGGAGACTCAATAGTTTTGAAATACCAGTAGCATATATACTATTTTCTAGACGATAATGCACAAATGCGACCTAGTTTGTAGTACCTACTTGGGCGGACTGTGTACTTTACCATTAGCTAATTTAGAGGGAAGAACAAGGTAAATGAGCAGTGGATAACGCTATTTTACGTACGCATGTACTTAAGGGTGTTAGGGGTTGTGTGCCCCTATCCCCATGAATACTTAAGTAGACTATTGTCTAGTGCAGGGTCAATCAACCAAAGCTGTACTTAGGTATACGAGGAAATTGTTCTGGTATGCGAATGTCCAAATAGTCGCACAGTGAAGGTCGTTGGCATACGCCTCGTTACTGTCAACCTATTTTCAACCCTGTCACAATAAAAATTATATTTTCATATGCGTACAATAAAAAAAGATTGATCACATTGTTCGATAGCTCAGTAAAATAAAGGTTTATTGTTCTTGAGGTTTTATTGTAAGGTGGACTGTATATAAAGTATAATGCAATATTAGCCGCGAGTCGCGCGTGCGATTCTATATCGTTCCAGTAGTGTTCTGTGTCGCTGTGTGTGTTCGGCCCTCGCCGCTCGAGTCGTCGATGCCGTGGTGGTGGTTGGACCCCCCCGCAGACCTCGTAGTCCCCGCTTTTTTTTTTTATTGCTTAGATGGGTGGACGAGCTCACAGCCCACCTGGTGTTAAGTGGTTACTGGAGCCCATAGACATCTACAACGTAAATGCGCCACCCACCTTGAGATATAAGTTCTAAGGTCTCAAGTATAGTTACAACGGCTGCCCCACGCTTGTACGTGAAGTACTGGCGCGGACACATATTATTTTATCAATTGATTTTGTTTAGAATTATCAATTAAACGGTCATGGGCCAATGCGCAATAAAGCGTCTTCGTTTACGAGAGCATATCCTAGTATACACTATAAATGGTAACCTGAAAGATGCACAAAAATTACGACAAACAGTAAAAGCCTACCCAAACGAATACAAAATATTTTTAAATTTGAATTCACGAAATTAAGTCATCACACCCCTCCCCATACTTTCCGCGCGAATAAGTAAACTCGTCTCGTCGAGTTGGTGACAGTAACCAAGTTATCTAACGACACGACTCACTTCGAGCCGGATGTGACCAGGTTTGTGATTTGAACAGAAACTCCCAGAAATTATGCGACAGGATTATTTTCAGTGAGAAGGTATTATTACTAAAACATGACTGCTACAATTTAAAATATATTGTCGGTGTATTGTAAATTTTATGTCATCTATTTTACTTTGACGAATTACATGTCATCAAAACATAGTACAGGAGCTTTAAAGGACTTAGGATAACATCTCTTCTAAGGATGCAAAAAAAGCCTTATTTCTTATTTATTTTTTATTGCTTAGTTGGGTGGACGAGCTAACGGCCCACCTGGTGTTAAGCGGTTACCGGAGCCCATAGACATCTACAACGTAAATGCCGCCACCCACCTTGAGACATGTGTTGTAAGGGTCTCACTTTTAATAGTAAAACGGCTGCCCCGCTCTTCAACTGAAACTCATTACTGCTTCACGGCAGAAATAAGCAGGGTGGCGGTACCTACCCGTGCGGACTCACAAAACATCCCACCATCAGTAATTACGAAAATTATAATTTTGTGGTTTCGATTTTTATTACACGACGTTATTCCTTCACCCTGGAAGTAAATCGTGAAGATTTGTTAAGTACGTATTACATTGGAAAAATTGGTACCTGCCTGCGGGATTCGAACACCGGTGCATCGTGAACGCACCGGACGTCTTATCTTTTAGGCCACGACATGGTGACATCTTCAAAAGCTGTGGTCTGGCGAAACAAACTCAGCTAGTCTTTTTTATTAGCCTCTTTGTATTTTATTAAAAGAACATTAACTATTTTAAATTAAAAATACAATCCGATATCGTGCCGTTTTTACGTAATCAATAATTTTATAAATTATCTTTACTACATAAACGTGCTTTGATAGTTTACTTAAGCCAAGTCGAGATATTGAAGATATTTTCGAGATAACCTATCAGTTTCGGTAGTTGGGTTTCGAAATTTAACTGATTTTATAATATTGCATAACCCGTTATCAAGTGAATTAAGTACTCCTGATTCTTTACGAGTTTAATTTAGCATTTATTTACTGAGGAGTTTTTTGTTCTTAACCAAATCTATCAAACACCATCTAAATTAGACCTTCACAAACAAAAATGGCACTTTTGGGCATTCCCTTCACGCTTTTTTTTATTGCTTAGTGGAGTGGACGAGCTCACAGCCCGCCTGATGTTAAGTGGGCCTTGAGCTCGACCAAAGTTGACACAAACCAAATTGCCGCCTCCCATCCTGAGACATGAGTTTTAAGGTCTCAACTTCCACAGTGCAAGGGCAGCCCAAACGCATTACTGCTTCACGGCAGAAATAGGCAGGGTTTGCACGCCGGGAGTTGCTACTAAATAAAATTGATCTAATGTGGTTGATGATTCTTGACTTTTGTACGTCAAACATTGCGGCTTTACTGAAGCTTACGTCACTGAATTATTCGTACCCGACTCGACAAAGGAGTCTTGTTTTCAATTCAAATTAAGGTAAAATTAAATTTTACTCCTTCAGTCTCAGGAGTGATTCCCTCACATCTTTGAATAGAACAATGAATTTAATTTATTTTAGGGCTGCTCTGCGCCGAAAAAGCACTGTTTACCAATCTACTACAATTCTCGTATTTCCCTAAAATAATATCATCGTAAGATTTCTGATGTGGCGTAATGAAGTTCAGATTGGCTGCTAGCATGGGGGGAATTTAATTTCGTTCTCCAGTCGACTTGTAGGGCTGTTAAATGTTTTCATTTTCAACTCTTGTTATTTTATTTAACAATTGTTTTAAGTTATTTCTTATAGACTCTAGGCTGGCGGTGCACAATTGTTTTTTTAAAGATTTGTATGGTTATGTTATACTTAACGTGAATGGTATTGAAAAGTGTTCAGGTAATTCCTTCATTAATAGCCTAATGTTGGTGACACGGAATTCCCATATTGGCTTTACTGATTTTTCCTGTTTTCAACAGCGCACGTTTCAGTCTTAACGTGTTTAAAAAGTACTAACTATCACGTAACTTCATTTAAGAAGTTTTAAATATTTCTTTTAGTGGTTCCTAGTTTTGTCAACCCTAAAGTTGCAAAGCAGCTGTTGCGGAAATCTGGTAAATGAATCGGATTTTCCATTTCACTTCGCTTATAGTCTCGATATGTTTTGCGATTTTGCGTTTTGATTTGCAGCATTTTGTAAGAATAATTTATTCCGAACACGCTCTAATTCAGTCTAAGAAGTTGAATGACGCCATTATTACACCAAATATTTCATTAGATTACCACTAAGAAAACAAGACTGCAGAGATAAGCTTGTTTTCTGTTTCATAAAATGGTGAATGCTAAAAAAATGTGAATGAACATGGGGTTTGATGAATATCATTAATCAAATCAGTAATCCAGTCAGCAAAGGCAGGGTGACCTTGGCTATGCTAACGAAAACACTCTAAATTTTTCATCTAATTGTGTTCGTACTAGTAACTTCGACTTGAAGAAAAACCCATTAGATGAAAATATCGGGAACTTAAAAAATTATGGTGGGAGTCGATCGCAATTTGACGAGCAAGGAACCGCCGTTGTTAAAGCGTCATTGTTTTGATATTATTTAATCCGCAACACTGGCACACTAAAAATAATTATAGTCCTTTATATCATTCTGAAGTTTAGTACTCACTTATCCCAAATAGGCCCTAACATTGTCTGGTCATATAAATCCATACGATTTTAAGAAGAAATAAAACAAGACATTAACAAAGTCTATATTGTTGTAATTCTAAAGGTAGGTTAGTATCGGGTTGCTGAAAGATCCCTCCCCCTGGTGGGAGGGAGAGACCGTCCTCTGAAATCAATACTGACAACTGAGCGAGATGGCGTGCAGACGTATATAAGTATAAAACATATTGAATAACCAACATTTATACGAAAATTTCATTGTAGATTTTATGTTTTAGGTATGTAATTTTTATTAGACGAACTTATCAAAGTCTTTATGCGTAACTAGATGTTTTGGTGCGTTAAATTTTTGGCTGGTGATCACTTTTGTAATACGGTCATCATAATTTCATAAGGTTAAACAACCAAATAATCGATTAAGAAACCAGTTGAATTCCTCTTAATAGAAGCCGATAGTTACGGTTGAAAATTTTTGTTTTAATTCTTAGAAAATAAACTGACTGGCACAAATTCATAACCCTATTTTTTTTTTAATAGCACCGTTGTCACTTGTGTCGAGTAAATAGACAGTGTGAGTGCCGAAAATCATGTCTGTAACTCTCAAAAACTTGAGGGCACAAATGAATAGCAAATTTAAATAACAATTCATTCATTTGGCATTAGCGACGATACCGATATTTTGCCATACCTGTTGAACCAATACAATGAAGGCTTTATTTGTGAAACAATACTGCACTTACTCAGAATAAGAATAATTATATAAACAATACCTCTAAGCAAACAAAGGGAACCTTGAATTAAGTAAATATATTTTTCTTTGTGTAAATACCTAACTAATTTCCCGCCGGTTGGAGAATAGCAGCCTTATTACGTGTTAATATTTAATGGTGATTCGTTCCCTTGTTCCACAACTTAGGCTAAAAGCTTTGAGTAAATTGAGACGAAGTTAGTTGTTAATTAGACCCGCCATTTTCATTGCATTACAGGTTAAGGTAAATTTGAGATTTTAATGACTCTCTAAAAAAGAGACAAGATACATACCTATGTCAGCCCTTGTACAAGCTGTATCGTTGTACTAAGAACATCTCCAACAAATGCAAATAGATACCAAGGTACATACATGGTACATACATATGTACAATAATATGATAACTGTCACTTCAATTATAATATACATACAAATTAAAATGCAGACAGTTACAAAAATGTTTAAATTAAATTTGAGTAAATTGGATGAAATTCAAATAGTTAATTGATATCTATTAATCATTAAAATTAAAGAATTAGGAAGCAATTTAAGAGGATTAATAGAATAAGAGAGGTGTAGACAACTTGGAACGTCTGATGGTCACTGGGAAAGTAGAGGGAAAACGTCCTAGAGGCCGGAGCCCCAAACGTTGGTCCGACCAGATCTCCGAGCAAACCAGCGGACCACTTAGCGCTGCACTACACCAGGCAACTGACCGGAACCGATGGAGGCTGACAGTCGACAAGCTGAAACGGAGTCACGATCCTCAGCAATGAGGGAGCGGTGGAGAAGAAGAAGAAAGAAGAATATAATAAGAGGAGATTTTGAACGTAAGTGAGGAGTATACCTAAATCGCAGAAGTAAGAAAACGTTTGATTCGAATTTTTTTTTAAATAAATCATATTGTGTTTTAAATTCAATCGTATAAACGACGCGGCGTTTAGATAGTGAAAAACTACAAAAAAAATATTCAAATATTACATTTTACATCATACCTGTATCTGTGAAGCTTGAGTTCATTTTCCATCTTACTCCCAAGCTCCCACAAGACCACGTTCCCGCCGGCTTCCCCTTTCAGAACTCGTCAAACCTTCACGCTTTTTTCCAAACTCAATAGCTTTTTATCGACACTGATTTGATAGTCAAACTAAACATTTTAATTTTATTTAATTTCCATTATTAACTAATGCATAAAATACCTACAGAATAACTTGATTAGGCAAGCGTTAATGGTCAGCTGTTTTCTGCATTGTGATTGTTGGAAGCGCATTTCTTGGTCATAACTGATTCAAGGCAGTAGTAATCAAGCAATTTATTACTCTAGAATGTTTCTCCTAAAGAAAACCTTCTATAAGATACCAATAATATTGGTATAATATTCATATTTTTTTCTCGAGAGTTTCCAATAACTTTTTAATTATTTTATTTAAAAAACGCAATGTTTTAGTTCATTGAGGGTACCTTTATTTAATCAGAATTTCAAAACTATATAAATCTACAATAATTTTATTGCAAGTGTTAGAGTTGAGTACCTATAGTTTGTGAGTAAGGTTTATTGATGACCCCACCTATAATTACATTTCAGAACATTTGACGCTCAGTCAATTTTATCAATATTTCAACAATAAAGTGTGTGTCCGAGGTACGCCGAGTTTCCTAGTTGAACAAAACCGTAGGATTCTAAGCAAAAAACGCTAACTCTACCAGTTGTAAAGTTATAAGAAAGAAGCATAATTTATACGAATCCTGAAAGATATTGGGATGAGAACCGAAACCTATTACTGGTGGTAGGACCTCTTGTGAGTCCGCGCGGGTGGGTACCACCACCCCGCCTATTTCTGCCGTGAAGCAGTAATGCGTTTCGGTTTGAAGGGTGGGGCAGCCGTTGTAACTATACTGAGATCTTAGAACTTATATCTCAAGATGGGTGGCGCATTTACGTTGGACATGTCTATGGGCTCCAGTAACCACTTAACATCAGGTGGGCTGTGAGCTCGTCCACCCATATAAGCAATAAAAAAAAACGTAATAAAACAATATGCCAATTAATTATGGGACTGTATAATGTGTTCTCATTTAATCGTTGCTAAGTTACATGTGCGTTCCAGCAATAGCTTTTACCTTTGTGTTCAAGAAATGACCGCGACTTGCGAGATAGAAATATAATAATAACAAGGGCTCCTAATATTTAATTTCGGCACCGTATGTGACCCGGCAAACTTTTTTTGCCATATAAATTATTTCTAGGAAAAATAAATAATCTAGATACTGACTGCAGCGCCATCTACCGGGCTGCTTTGTGAATCTAAACCATCCAGGATGCCACTCAAACGCATACAAAAAAATCATTGAAATCGGTCCAGCCGTTTAGGAGTTCAGTGACATACACACGCACAGAAGAAATATGTATATCTATAAAAAAACTAGCTGACCCGGCAGACTTCGTAGTGCCTCAATCGATGACAAAGATCTAAACTTTTGTATCTACCTTTTAAACCTTCTCTGGACCTCCACAAATAATTCAAGACCAAAATTAGCCAAACCGGTCCAGCCGTTCTCGAGGTTTAGCGAGACTAACGAACAGCAATTCATTTTTATTGAAATAGATATAATAATATATAGATATGATGTGCGGTTGCATTTTTCAGAAATAGGTAAGTAAGTAGAAATAGTTTCATATTGAATAACTTATGAATGCAAGGTTTGAAAACAGGTTGTGTTTCAAAACGGGATGTCTGGCGTCCGGCTGGATCGATCGATCCACGCCAGCTCAGCGCAGACTGGTGGTACCTATACTTGTAGGTACATTAACAGATTGACCTGTCGTACTGAGTGGTGTTGAGTTTTTTCTGTCCTATCTTAGTATTCTATTACAATCTGGCCTGCAAGCAAGACTATTAATTATTTTTATCATAACTTACGCTGCTAGATTAGGCCATAACGAGATTCGGGTTGATTTGAAACAGTTTGTTGACTGAGGTTTTTAAATAAATATTTTATGATTATTTGGTGCTGTGAAATGACATATTAAGACTGCCGCTAAGAGATAGATCCCGATGTTTTGTAAAATTAAAAAATGTAAGCACTGTTTACCCCTTTTTTTCTTTCTTTAATTTTTATATTTCTATTTATGTAGTACATCGGCAAAACGAGATATTTTGTTACGGAAACAAACAGACGGATAGCCTCATATGTACCTCATAGTGACCTCCCTGGCTCTGTGCCTTTGTACTGCAAGATGGCATCTGCATTGTCCCATTTTTAATGAAATAAATTTCTAAAGCAGTGCAGTCCAGTTTTAACAATGATTGTTATATTAAGCATTACAGCGCAATAAGAATAGTGCTATTACGGTGTATCGTATATACGATTTGGGTAGTAGACTTTTTTTTATTGTATAGACTGTGGGTGGACTAGCCCACAGCCCACCTGGTGTTAAGTGGTTACTGGAGCCCATAGACATATACAATGTAAATGCCACCACCCACCTCGAGATATGAGTTCTAAGGTCTCAGTATAGTTACAACGGCTACCCCACCCTTCAAACCGAAACGCATTACTGCTTCACGTCAGAAATAGGCAGGGAACTTAAAATATTTTTAATAGACTCTGAAACAAGTTCCCAAAGCCCGTAAGCACCGCAACCTCGAATACACAATTCAACAAAGATCCCCGGCTTACATTAACAGGATCAGCTACCCCTGAAAAGGTGACAATACGTTTTGTTTATGAGTCTTTAATAGGAAATCAAAGATTGGGTGACACAAGGAGAATTATTGTATAGGTCACGCGACGTCCGACAAATCGATAGCAAAGAACCCAGCGCATGACCAATTTTCTAGATAACAATCAATCTGTAGTGAAAGCGAAGTCTAAGGGATATTTTATTATTTATTTATTTATTTATAACTTCTTATACTAGAAAGTAGTATACTACTACTACAACGTAGATGGGAAGATGACATCAAAAAAGTGGCAGGAACG
The DNA here is from genome assembly GCF_030269925.1 of Bombyx mori. Lineage (NCBI taxonomy): Eukaryota > Metazoa > Arthropoda > Insecta > Lepidoptera > Bombycidae > Bombyx > Bombyx mori. Next base: position 18,055,464 of record NC_085111.1, read on the forward strand.
ACTTGGATGAGAAAAACGCAGGATAGATTATTATGGAGAACCCTTGGGGAGGCCTATGCTGTACAGCAAGACGATCAAGAAACCGGTGTCGAATAATAAAACTAGATAATAAGTGTATTAAAAATGTAACTTAAATTTGATTGTTAATAAAGGCTTATATTATATTATATTATACTAGAAAGTATAAAGGCGGACTTAATGCCATAGGCATTCTCTAACAGTCTACCTTAAGGGAGTGAGGAGATTAGGCTTGGTAGGTGTGTATTACTATGTTCTATCGAAACATGACCACTCGTGCTTTTTTTTAAGAAGGAAGGATTACTGGTGGCCCGTATGCCTTGCCAGTTTCACCAGAATAGGTGGGAGAGTACGGGCTCAGCCAGGAGGGATGGGATTTGCGCACAACTGCCGACGAAGGCCTAACAGGTCAAGGGCAGCTGCTTCGCGAATGCATCCACTACCGGATGAGAATCGCGAATCGCTGAGAAGATTCGGCGAGAAACTCAGCGGGCTGGCCAATATGCTGTGACGGTAGCTGGTGCATGAAAATAACTCACCGGACTGTATTTTACTAAGACAAAAGTATTTTTTTGAAGTTGTCGTGGCCCGGAACCGTTAGAAGTTCACCCTTTTCCTAATCCTTCTAGAAGCGAGATCGAATTATTTAATATCAGGTTTGACTCGGACCTTTCTAACAAGAAGTTATAGAAGAGCAAAGCCTGGATAGTAAGTACAGTGAGTACAGTTTTTAGTCGCAATCTGAATTAGCGACCGTCTGTCTTGAGTGTTGTTCTGGAGCAGCGGGCTAGAACAGTAAATCAGTTTCGGGTTGCGACCATTTTTTAAATTTTTAAGAAAATTTTACTCTGGAATTCTAAACATATTTTTTTTGAGTTTATGTCCTGGTATCTAGACTTCTAAAACTATTAATTTAAATTATGTTGCCAATATTGAGAATCAGTCTTCTTGGATCGGTCTGGATATACTATAAATGCTTGGTTTTCAGATCCAATTTAATAAATATGAAGTACATAGTATTTTGTAACAACAAAGATGATTGACGTAGATAGCTAGATAGATATAGATAGATAGAGAAATAGGTGAGTTGCTTCTGGAGTTAAAAGCGAGTGCCATGCAAATAAGAATTCGACCTCATGTCTGAGGTGGGTGTTGAGGTTCGCCTTGTCAATAAACTTCAGTAATTGTTTTGTTAAAAAATCTCAACTGTGAGCCCGTCTGTTTTTCAGCACTACAAAAGATAATCTATGGTTTCAGTTCTGTGAAATTACATTTACTTAACGTGAATTGTGTTCACGAGTGCTCACGGATATCAGCTTAATTAACAATTTATTCAATTTTGACTTGGCTCTAATGTATTCCCGTGATCATTATGCGACATGTTTTTTTAACTAAATGATTATAAAATAGACTCGTCGAAATCGAGAACGAAGTCAGAAAACCTACACTAAAACCTATGATATGATATATACTTGATTGATAGAGCGACTCATAGATTAAGTGGAAAATCCTGACTAAAATATAGACATCTTTATTGTTTGAGGATAAGAGCTTAGACCTATCTTCAAGCATTTTTCGTGCAGTTGGTGCTCACAGACGAAGCATAGATAAGGAACAACACTAAAGACACTTGCGTTGAAGTGGCGGACATATTTTTTCTCAACTCTTCGAATATAAGATGCGTAGCTTTAGAAATTGAGTTAATGTGGTGGCGAAACTCATGTCAGTAGCTATACACATTCACTAGCATCAGTTATTGTTTCTAATTTATACAAATCGCATCTCTCTTTATTCCTATCTTTTTTATTTTTTTTATTTCTTAGATGGGTGGACGAGCTCACAGCCCACCTGGTGTTAAGTGGTTTCTGGAGCCCATAGACATCTATGACGTAAATGCGCCGCCCACCTTGAGATGTTCTAAGGTCCCTAGTTACATCTGAGACAGCTTCGCATATTAATGGCTAATTAATAATGACATATGAGTTATTTTGTTCTTAGTTTTTCGACTGTCATAAATTAGTTTTACAGCCCTAAAATGTTTCATCTATTAGCTTTCTATCATCTTCATAGATGTAATAGTTCAATTTTGATTAAATCATATTTTAAGTTATGAACTGAATAAAAGGCTTCTACGCCACATTAATAATCATAATAAATATTGACATTCTAAATTGCGCAACTAGTAAAGACCAACAATGCAAAACAAAACGGCTGAATCTAAATCGAAATATCATTAAAATGTTATGTAATTATATCACAATCTGACCGTTTTCAAAGCTAGCGTCGGTGTCGCGACGCGACGTCTTCTCGCGGCGGGAGCTGCGGAGCAACTGACCGAATGTATCGAGTGGGGAGGTACTAACCTTCCTTCGCCGCGTCGTCGCCACCCGCTCACGCCGCCGCAGTACTTTATTGGCGCCCACCGAGTTACTAAATAATGGTTTGAGGCTGTGCGATTTTGCTTATATGTGGTCACCATTTAGGTAAGCATATAGGTTTTATTGATACAATAGGTAGATGCGCATATAGGAACGCGTATGAAAATCTTTTGATATTTAGTGTCAGTCCTATATAAGATAATATTATAATTCCTTGGAGTGTTAGTGTTATATTGTTTGACCAATACATAAAATGACATTGTAAGAAACAAGGGACAGAATCAACAGAATCAAAAATCAATTTTTTAAGTCCCTTAAGTTAGGTCCCTAGTTATATGTGTGGACATTTTTAAATGCGAGACGTTAATGAGATATATATATCTCACAATAAACTTGAAAAGTCTTTGAAAATAAATTAAAATAATACAAAAAAATTAACACAAAAAAAACAGACTTCAACAAGAGAATGATCAAATATTGGTACAATTTAAAGACCACATGAGAAGCACCAGCTTTTAAACAAATAAAGAACCATCTAATTCTGCTCACCTATAAAAAGCTATAACACAAAAAAAAAACTATTGGTTTTTTATGTCGGTTAAAAATAAAACAAACAAAATAAAAATGCTGACATTTATTTAATAAAATAAATTAAAAATACGTCACAAAAATACTTAAAAAAAGAGATACAAAAATAATATCAATTTGGAACATCATGATTATCACATACCAATTTGAACACTCGTGTGTGTCAGGTACTGTTTGTAAAATCCTAATTACTTCTGATTATACTATTATAATTATTATATAAAAATAGTTTTGTAAAACATTCGATTGCTGTAATTCATTAATGAATGAAACAAAAAAAAAAACGTTCCGAATTAAGTAGTTTAAATTTAATGACAACTAAATTTCAGTCTTGTATACAGCCTAATTGATGTTATCAAATATGACAGCTTTAGAGTGACGTTACAAACTGTCAACAAAATACGCAGTAAAATGGGGCGATTAGGGATTGAGAGGCGAATCGGGAAAAAACCGGGAAAATCTTTCGACGCTCAATATAAGTTTTATATTCGTTGCAAAATCTTCCGTTTTTTGTAGTTTAATAGTAGAATGTTGAAAGTTCACAAAACAAATCTGAATATGCATGATAATAGCTGCTAACTTATAAAAAATCGCGTTTCAAATTAACTTCCTGTGGTGGTAATTATTTTAGTGCTAGAAACTTTGCTCTTTTATTTATTTGATAATAATAGAAGAAGACTATGATTTATAAACGTTATTTAGTGTTTGAACCAGCATATATATTAAAGGTGTCTCAGTTGTTATTGGTTTTAATGTATTTGATTAAATAAAAATACATGTAAAAATCTGTTGTTTTTGGGGATATTGGGGACGTCTTAGGTATAAATAACAACGAAAAAGGGGTCAATTGGAATGAGAATACGTGAAATGGAAACGACCTAAGTATAAATAGGTACAGGTTTGTAGGGTTGTCTATGTAGTTATAAAAATATTTTTTAAATTTGTTGGTAAAAATCTGGTTTATTCGAAGCGAAATTGGGAATAAGTCTTTAGTTGAAATAGATAAGCAATTTAATATAAGTAAGTCGATTTTGCAGAGACATGTAACAAGATCAATGAAATCTCAAGGTGGACAAAATGTCTAAGTAATACATAATAAAATATTTAATATTTGTTCAGAGTGGGGGTATTCATCTGATTAATCCATGGAATAACCGACACACCTAATCTCTTAACCCAGATAGAAATATCAGCCCCTAAGTACTTACCAAGAATGGAGAAATATAAACCGTTTCTAAGAAAGCCCACTATATATGTATAAATAAATAAATAAATAAATATATATATATATATATATTTTTTGTTAATGCACTGTCGATTGCACCTATAATTGAGGTGATGTCTGCCATGTACTTTTGTCAGTTTTCAATTTTTTTTATTGATGATCACTTTGTTGGTGCAACTAAATAAATAAATAAATTAAAACTATATATAAAAATAAAAGTAGTGCCAACCCTAGCAAATTTCTCATTTCGTCCCAATTAACCACAATTTAAGGGTAAATAGGGATTACACCTATTTTTGCATTTTTTGCTTAAACTGGAATGCTAGTTGCATAATTTTAAATTAGACAACAAAGATGCCCCCAAGACTCAACCATTTTGATCCTGATATAGCATTATATACATCAACAACTACCTTAAAATTGCTCATAAAGTTGGAATTTGTCCCTAATCGCCCCATTTTACGGTACGATATGGAGGGTAAAAGTCATTCTTAGCTACTCACTTAATTCTTAGTGAATATCTGTGACCTTGCTCGTTCACGAAGCCCGCTATAGAAAGCAGAGTATTAAATACACTTGACATTGGCGAAATCTAAAAGGAAACGTCATAAACCTAAGAGATAGATAGATAGATAGATAGATAGAGGGTAGAAGTAAGGTGCGCCATCTTGTATAGGGGACAAGTTGAAAAAGTGTCGAGCTGTAAATTAATAATATTCTGCACTCCTTCTCTATATTCTCTATAAGTGTGGGAAATTTCATACTCCTCCGTCCGCACAATTTTCGTAAAATCGGGTGGGTACAAAGTTTTTGCTTCACGTATCAATATATAGATAAATAGTTGAGATTTTAATTAATGCATATTTTTAACTACACAAGTCATTTTTCGTGACTTGTGTAGTTAAAAATTGTACCCACCCGATTTTACGAAAATTGTGCGGACGGAGGAGTATGAAATTTCCCACACTTATTGAGAATATAGAGAAGGAGTGCAGAATATTATTAATTTTTTTTAATTATGCATAAAAATACATTAAATCAATAAAAAAAACATCACACACACTACCATGTATTTTATTTGACACACACACGCATGCATACTATTTGTTTATTGTCAAACTTTTCTTATTACTTACAGTCTGTGGTCAAATTGAGAATAGATTAAATATTGTTTGTTTTTAATGATATTTGTCTAAAGTGTAGTTTTTGACAATAGAATCATAATAGTGTACAAACTTATAATTTCAATTAATTATAGTCGTATTTCGACTTCTGCGGGACCACTATTTTTTTATTATTATGGAAGCGTTTCTATCCTTCTTAATTTAGTAACTTACTCCTCTAATAGTCTAAGGTATGTTTTTAAAATCTTTCCACTTGCTCCTGTGGCGACACTTTATTTGGGTTCCTTGGGTCCCTTTTAGCGGACACTTTTTAATACACTGAGATGATCCTCCTTCCTTCTACCCTCCATATATATACGGCGCGATATTATTTGCCGCGTTTTTTTACGTCAATGTGACAGACGCAACATTGTATGTACTCTGTGCCTTTAAAATAAAATTTACGGGACAGTTATTTAGTAACGGTGAGATATTTAAATACAAAGCTGAAATAACATTAAGAGCGTTTTACTTATGAGAAAACAATGGACCATCATTTTCTGATTACACAATTACGGTTGACTGATCACCCTTGTATGTTTTACTTACTAGTTTTTCTGTACGATTTAAGCCGTAGACAAATCAAAAGGCGAGGTGAATGTGAATGGCAAATGACTACAAGACTTGTTTACTTAATAGAGACAATTTCAGGGGTGATTGCGTAGTGTGGGCTTGACGAAATGACGTCACAGCGAGATAAATATTATATCGGACTGATAATTAAAAACCCATTAAATTGTTTTTACCATCGTTTAGATTCTAAGAATGAACTAAGTGAATCTGATTACTGTTTATAGAAATATTATATTTTTTATTTCCAAATATTAATTTAAGGTGAGTTGAAATCATTACGACATATGTATGTATGACGTCACGTTTTGTAAACGTCATTAATTTTGGCTTAATTATATTCTAAAATACCAAAACACTAAGAAACTACTGCAAAAAGTTAACTGTCACTTTGTAAATAATTATGTTGCCATTTCAATAAAAGAGACTGAAATACATTACTTGCCATATGAACCGGTTCCATGAAATCATTCAAATAAGCTTATACTCAATTAAGAAATCGAATTGTATTAATTATTATTATTATAATAAAGTAATTGACTAATTATTTTTGGTAGAGTTCATCAACATTTCTGTTTTGGAATGAAGTCTCTCTCAACTCGTTAAAAAAAGGGCCTATAGTAATTATGTTGCCATATGCAATAAATTAATATTAAATCGAAAGCATTCACACCACGCATAATGTAGAGATTCTAAGCTTTAATAAGAATAACAAATTAAAACCGAAGTGTAAGCTTTTCACTTAAAATTAAAAATGTTATTTTATAATTAATAAATATTAAGTAGGTAATTATCGTTGTTTTGGTAAAATCAATGGCACTATATTTGACATTATTTGGTTAGTTGCTTCCAATTTGTGAATAATAATGTTAGAGGATTATCTAATTGATAATTTTACAAGTTATATTACTCCAGTCCATGGGCATCACAATGCTAAAACCGCATTGGGCGCGAGCTCAAAATTAACTGTAGTTTCATAATGGCTACAGTGTATATCTATTACAGAAAGGCATTATTTATTATGAGCACTCAAGTGAGAACTAAGCTCATACTTTTTATTCGTTTAGCACTCGCGATACATATAATTTTATTCAGTTCAAATTTTCCCAAAAAAAGTATTTTTGTAGGCAAAATGAAGTTTTTAATTATTTAATTTTAAACCAAATAAAATATGTATAAATGCAAATAATTTTAATTTTTTAATTGTCGGTGACGATAACCACGGAATTGTGTATTTTTCTTTTCGGTGATATTTTTTTTGCAATTATTATAATTATAGGTTTAATATAATTGCAGTTAATGGTTTTTCGTTTTGAATGTACACATTGTGCATCCTTGTCATTGTTTTGTGCGTTAATAAATGAAATATAGATATATATATATATATTTTTTTAATTACGATCGTCACCCAGGGATTTTATCGCGAATCAAAACGAACACTCCGAACTGAAAAAAAAAACAACTTATAATGATTTTTTTTACGCGACCTTTCAGCCTCTTCATAATAAAGTTTCATAAGAAACAGAGGATTTTATTTTGTTCGCATAATGACGCATATGTAGACCCCGAGAGATGATATCAAAACCTCAAGTTGTATTGTTTCAGGATTGCCCCTCCCTTCAAATTGGAATGTGTCCTGGTGGTGATGACCAGGGTGGCGGCAAGCACCAGTGTAGGCTTATAATTACAATTGTATACAAGTATACAAGTGTATATTATTGTGAGTTTGATAGTTGAAGACATGAGTGAATGGAAGGGGTTAAGTACAATTTTTAAGATTTTTGAATTTTTACATTCAATGTAGGCCTTATGTGCCTGTAAACCATATTAGACCTTAACGCCCCGGGTTTAAAGGCTATTTTTAGAAATCGCGTGTGATGAAGGAGTTATGTACTAAGAAAAATAACAAGTAACCAAAGTTCGTTGCCCGTTTTCTCTAAATTAACAAATTGTATCATATCCCCTTTATCCACTCATGTCTTCATTTATAAAACGGTGTTTATCCTTCTTCACCGCGGATGTAATTCGTGAGGATGTGTTAAGTGCATATCAGGATTTTTTGGCGGGAACGCGAAGAGCGAAGTTGTGTGAATTGTTTTATTTATATTCTATTTAGTGTTTCTTCAGGTTTAAATGTGTAATAACGTGAGTTTATTAACTGTTTAATATCTGTAAAAGTGCACAAATGTGGGAAAATGAAACAAAGACGCTAGACGTAGCTTCTCGGGTTTCTCCAAAAAGTCCACTGAAAAAAGTCTCAGTGAACAACCACCATTTTACTGAGATTATATTTCATCCCATTTCATCTCATTTCATTTCATTTATTATTCATAAACTGTAAATAATTAAAACGGTGAATTATAAAAATCTTACTACTTGACGCTGGCTAATGCACAAACCGTGCCGGAGCCAAAAAAGGAAAAAGAAGTGCGTATTACTTAAGGGCGGGGGCCGGGGGGTTGGGGTGCACGTACCTGCGGCGCGTGCAGGGCGCGTAGGGGCGCGCGTTCCTGTACACGTGTCCGCCGGCCGACACCAGCGTGCCGCGGGAGGACGCGGGGCTCACCGCCGGGACCTCCTCCTCGTTGGTGGGGGTGCGGTCGCCTGCGGAACGAGCCCTCCGACCTCAGACGCACTTGCGATCTCAACTTTACAGCAATTGTTAATCTAATCTGATTTTAAACACGCACGCATAAATAAGGCACCCATTACTTAACAAGTCTGGTTCCTGATGACGTGACTTTGACGATATTTGTATTTTGACCACAAAAATATCAATATTGTCAAATAAATGGTCATAAGATAAATTTTTGTTATTGCTTAGATGGGTGGACAATGGTAAATGCGCCACTCACCTTGAGATATAAGTTCTAAGGTCTCAAGTATAGTTACAACGGCTGCCCCACCCTTCAAACCGAAACGCATTACTGCTTTACGGCAAAAATAGGCAGGGCGGTGGTACCTACCCGTGCGGACTCAGAAGAGGTTTTACCACCAGTAAAGACTAGTCAGTTTCGTATACCGTCAGGACTCCCTAGAGGCGTTCTCCTGGCGAGGTCCGGGCTGCTCCCCCAGGGGCTGAGCGCGCCGAGAGGGCTGGAGAGTCCCGCCGTCACGAGGGTGTCGTCCTCGTCGTCGGAGCCTGGGCGAATTCAATATTACACCTTCATATACGTTTTCACTGCCTTAGAAGGTCCAGCATGCGGCCCCCGTGATAGTGAGTTCCATGGCTTCGCGGTGGAACTAGGCAGAATGATGGGAGTGACTAGCGTGGGTTAACTTCGTCACCGGGATTTAGCAAATTTTCGTTTTGTTTTTGATTACACGATATTATTCTTCCATCGTAAAAGTCATTCGTGAGCATACGCTAGATACACACAAGACACATACATATATCCATCATTGCATCGCCTAACCCACAGACACCCCCCATTGAGTTTCTCGCCGTATCTTCTCAGTGGTTCGCGTTTCCGATCCGGGGGTAGATTCTGCGAAGCACGGCTCTTGCTAGGGTTCGTGTTAGCAACGTTGGCAGGTTTAAGCCCCGTGAGCTCACCTACTAGTTAAGGTTACGCTAATAAAGCCTCTCAAGGCTCTCAGCTTAGGTAGGAATAATAAAAAAAAGCATCGCCTAGATGACGTCGGATCTTCACTAAAGGTAGGTTCTTAGAGGACAATGGCAGGGGGGACGATCGTCCACTAGCGAGTAGCCACTAGACTTGGGAGGAGGGGGGCAGATCACTGGGGAGCCACTGGACCAAACTATTCAAGACTATCGACACGCACTCACCGTCGAAAACATCAAAGAAATTATCGTTCGACTCGTTCAAAGTCGATGACGACTTCTTCTTTCTCATGCCCTGATAAAATTGACAACGCATCAATTAAATTATCAGAATAAATTTTGTTAGTATACATGAGCACGTGATCTCTCCTTGCGCCTGAGTACGCGGGCAGACTATGTAGCACGCAGAGACTCCGAGGATTGTTCCCCTCTCTGAGCATCATTCGGCTTCAGAATGTGCTCACCTGTAGTATTTGAGCAAGGTTTGCTTGTGGCTTGATAAGAACCGCTCACGTCGGGCACGGCGTTAGACGGTCACCACTCGCCATGACATGACACACTGAGCACATCTGAATTGCTCAAGTTAAAACAAGATAGTAATAATCAGGACGGAAGGTGGTAGGACCACTTGTGAGTCCGCACCACCTCGCCTATTTCTGTCGTAAAACAGTAATGCGTTTCGGTTTGAAGGGTGGGGCAGCCGTTGTAACTATACTCGAGACCTTAGAACTTATATCTCAGGTGGGTGGGGCATTTACGTTGTAAATGTCTATGGGCTCCATGTAACCACTTAACACCAGGTGGGCTGTGAGCTCGTCTACCTATCTAAGCAATAAAAAAAAAGTAGTAGAATGTAAGACACAATACACAAACGGACAGCCGCGTGAGGTCGATGCGCATTACCTTAGTGAGTTCCTCTGCAACCGACATCTCCAGCGCGTGGTGCGTCCTCGCCAACGCGGCCAGAGCCTCCTCCAGGACCCGGTTCCTCTCCACCTGCCCGACACGCGGGAAGGTTAACGGTTACCGTCACCCTTGCTGACCGATGGAGGGTCTAATGAACCCGGCGCGAGTGTGCGCTGTCGGCACTTGCAAGGATGTGGTGTATACGATAAAGGGAAGATCTTCCACCGAGCAGGAGATATTACTCGGTAGACCGACGGTCCCAATGTTGTTCGCAACTTGTATGTAAGCTCATCTTGAAAATGTTGTAAGCAAGATTCAGGTATCTGTCAAATATCTCGCGTTCTGTGATGGCTACCGCCACTATGTACAATGGTCCAGTGGCATGATCGCAGCTAAATCTCCACATTTCTCCAGCTAAAACACTCAATAAAAAAGAACCTAGTATCGCTGTATTGCCACCGGGTGCTGCTTTAATTCATAGATGGCTAATTGAAGACATGAGTTGTCGGTTGTATGTACCGTTTTTAAGTTTTTTGAGTTTTTCATTGAATGAAAGTGTTATATGCCTATAAACCATATTAGACCTTAACATTCTGGGTTTAAAGGCTATTTTTGAAAATTGCATGTGATGAAGGAGTTATGTACGAAGAAAAAGTACAGGTACCAAAAGTTTGTTGCCAGTTTTCTCAAAATTAACTAATTGTATCATATTCCCTTCATTCACTCATGTCTTCGATTATAGGTTCAACTATATTTACCGTAACACTCTTACCGTTCATTCAGTTCAGTATTCATTCATTCAAATCAGTATTCATTCATTCATTAGGGACTGCATTCAATCATTGCGTACATAGATATCGTAATGGCGGCGTACCTCCCGGGCGAGTCTGGCGCCGGCCGCGTCGCGAGCTTGCTGCACCAGCGCCGCGCCGTGCCGCAGCGCCGCCAGCGCCGCCTGCCCGCTGCCGCTCGCGTGTTGGAACCGCTGCAACACGACACGCGCTCAGCGACACGTCACGCCCCGCCCCGTCCCGTCCCGCCACGCCACGCCCCGCTCACCATGTACGCCGAATGGTGCAGGGAATTACTGACGTTGACCGTTTTGTCCAGAGCCGCCACGATGGCGGAGCACTCCCGCAGCTGCGTGTCCAGCAGCGCCAGACTGTTCGTCGCGGCCGTCAGCGCATCCTGCATGGTACCTGTCAGTTATGTTATGTGTCATTTAAGAGATCAAAAACGAACCCGTGTCTTTTGAGTTTAATGTGAGAGCAAAGTAGAGGTATTCAGTAAAATTAATCACTTTTTTAATGAGTAATAAAGACGTATACCGATTTCGTTACGACTGCAATTAATAGTTACAACAGAAATACAATTATTTTTATTAATTCTTCAGTGCAAATTACAATTAACAAATGTAATTTTTAAAGTGAAACTGAACTGTGTTGCATGTCGCGTGACGGTCGGCCGCGGAGTAGGGATAAAGTCAAAGGCGCTCGTCAGAGCAGCCAAGGCCAATATGGCGGCGCCTATAGTTCGTAGCTGACCTTGTAGTGTATAGACTATTACTCATTTGTGCCAGTGCTCCACGCTATTTTGTTTTTTTTTTTTGTCAGTGTTTAATGTAAATGTTGTTTGTCAGAGTTAAATGTCTATAATGTGAAAAAAAGTTTCACTTTTACCGTGATTTCATAAAACCACACAATCCTTTTTTTTATTTGTTTATGACCGCCTTACCGGAGCCCTAGGTCGGTCGGTTTCACAATCTGATGTAACTTACCCAGTGGCTTAGTCTCCTCATCCAACTCCTCGGTGGCTTCCTTGGCCGTGTCGGGCGACGCCCCGGCCCACAGGTAGTGTCCGGAGTACGCGATGTGCTCGTTTAAGGCTGTCACCCACGCCTGCCATTAACAATAGCAAATACTCAGGTTTATATAGACAACCTTGAAAGATTGATTGTGGTGGGCAAGGTAGACGGGAAAAGACCCGCCGGCCGGCCACCAACCCGTTGGTCAGATCAGATAACTGCGCTCAATGGTCTCTCTGTTGCGACCGCCCTGAGAGAAGCCGAAAACCGAAGAAAATGGAAGCTGATGGTACAAAGAGCCACGCAGGGCTTTCAGGCACACGACCTTCAGCAATGAAGTATTCGACTAAGAAGAAGATATATATATATTGAATTGCTGTTGTTAGTCTCGCTAAAACTCGAGAACGGCTGGGCCGATTTGGCTAATTTTGGTCTGATAAATATGAAAATGCTCGGAATTAAATAAAAATAACAATTTTGTTTTTCCTTTGATGTGTCCCCCGTCGGACGGATTCCTTTTGTTTGTTTTAAGTTTATTTTATGCAAAAGTTTATGTCTTTTATTTATCGGGCCATTCCATCGAGAGGAAGTCGCGGGCAAAAGCTAGTCGTACATATATCGATTGGCAACCAAATCAAATCAAATCAAAATTTTTTATTCAACATAAATGAAAGTATGTACATACTTGTTGAACGTCAAAAGAACTACCACCAGTTCACAAAAACTAACCTCCGTCCTGAGAAGAACTGGCAAGAAACTTAGCGGGCATGTTTTTTTTTTAAATATTAGAATTTTTTTATTTTAAATATTAGGTATTTTTTTAAATATTTATTTTTACAATGAGTATTATAACGTAACAATTACTGCACCTGTCGCGCTGCAGCTATATCTTCGACGGGCGGCACGGCCAGCTTGTGCGAGTCGCCGTCGCTGAAGCTGAGCGTGATGATGGCGGGCTCGGCGGCGGGCGCGGCCAGCGTCGCTCCGTCCAGGTACTTCCGGCTCCTCCAGCGCCCGCTGTCCCGGGCCGCCGCCTTGTTGCTGTAGTACAGCAGCACGCCGCGCTGCAACACCGCCTGCCACACAGAACGAAGTCGATGTCTGCTCACTAGAGCTCTATATAAGATGTGTTGGGAGTTGCGCGGGAGTAGTAATAAGATGCGTAGTGAATTATTGGGATGGCGCCACCTTTGGAGTTTATTAGTTACTAATTACCGCGAGTATTCAAAGCGTGGTTCTAACTCCCGGTCGATAACGCTTCACCGCTAGCTGCCTAGATGGCGGCACATCATGTAATGCTTGTGCTTCCGAAAAGCCACGTGACCTTCGTCAGCCCCCCACCACTATGAGTGCTATTTCATCACCTGTGACGTCATTCGTGGCTAAAGTAAGCATCATAGAATTTATAGAATAATCCGCAACGAGAAATATGATACAATTATTAGTTTGTTTGTGATTTGAAATATAATTTAAATGAACTATTTATTTATTTGGATCTTCTTTTTTTAAGTAACGCCCATTAAGATTACTCTAAATGTTTTGTGATTAATGTCCGATGGCACATTGTATTTCGGAAATAATTATAGTTTAATATACTATTAGTAGTTATAGTATTACTGACAATCAAAATAATAGTAATTATGGTAGTTTTGAGATGCCGGAACCTGAGTGGATTCCCCATTGGACATGAAATGATGAACAGTATCCGATGATGCAGAGTTAAACATTGAAATCAGTCGATTTTTTTTTATTGCTGGACGAGCTCACAGCCCACCTGGTGTTAAGTGGTTACCGGAGCCCATAGACATCTACAACGTAAATGCGCCACCCACCTTGAGATATAAGTTCTAAGGTCTCAAGTATATAGTTACAACGGTTGCCCCACCCTTCAAACCGAAACGCATTACTGCTTCACGGCAGAAATAGGCAGGGTGGTGGTACCTACCCGTGCGGACTCACAAGAGGTCCTACCACCAGATTATTGACTACTTACCCAGACAGGTCTCCAGCCCAGGAACCTGGCCCGCTTGAGGAGAGGCCCGTGGTGGCGGGAGGCGGCGTGCTGCAGGCGCTGCACGGGCCGCACCGACAGCACCTCGCGCATCTCCGCGTCTCGGGACAGCTCCGTGGCCAGCTGCCCTGCATTCCACGACTCTTACAAACATATCGGATTCGCAACCAGGTATCGACAGTTGCCAAATTAAAATTATATACTGTACTAGCTGACCCGGCAGACTTCGTAGTGCCTCAATCGATAAATAAAAGACCTAAACTTTGTATAAAATAAACTTTAAACAAACAAAAGGATTCCGTCCGACAGGGGACGCATCGAAGGGAAAACAAAATTGTTATTTTTATTTAATTCCGAGCTTTTTGATATTTATCTATCTTTTAAACCTTCCCTGGACTTCCAAAAATAATTCAAGACTAAAATTAGCCAAATCGGTCCAGCCGTTCTCGAATTTTAGCGAGACTTAGCGTGTAATAAAAATGAAACCCGCAAAATTATAATTTGCGTAATTACTGGTGGTAGGACCTCTTGTGAGTCCGCGCGGATAGGTACCACCGCCCTGCCTATTTCTGCCGTGAAGCAGTAATGCGTTTCGGTTTGAAGGGTGGGGCAGCCGTTGTAACTATACTGAGACCTTAGAACTTATATCTCAAGGTGGGTGGCGCATTTACGTTGTGGATGTCTATGGGCTCCAGTAACCACTTAACACCAGGTGGGCTGTGAGCTCGTCTACCCATCTAAGCAATAAAAAAAAAAAAAAAAAGACTAACGAACAGCAATTCATTTTTATATATATATAGATAGAAGATAGATAGATAGATAGTATTTTCTTCAATTGAGTCGTAGAAGTGTTTAAAACAAATTTTACAGTTTAATCGCCCGCGATTGTAGAGAAACTAAAATATGTGCAACGTCTGAAATATTATAAAGACCCCAGTAAAAAACTCCAGATTAAACGAATTTGGTTGTTGACCATTTCACACCCTGTCTGATTACAATTAAGTGAACAATTAAGTTTTAAACAAAGTCACTTCTATTGCTAATAATTTAAAAGCTTAAAGCTGTATTGATGTTGAATGTCAATACCATTAGTGCACATGTTGTTAGGTAACGCAAAATTAAATAGTAAAAATATTGTTGGAATATATGGGAATTTCATTAAGAGGAGTTGATTTTTTTTTTTATGGGAAGTATAGTAAACGAGCTAGTGTTAAGTGCTGACCAAGTAAATGATATATCTGAACTGTACTATTCTTCAATTATTCAGAACTTTGTTTGATTCATTCACATTCCAAATTATTTGTAATTTTCAGTAAATTTTTTACATGGACAAGATTCAGACCATTACCGCATTTGACGATCTAATTAATTCAAATTTATAAAGTTGAATCGACACCCACCACTATTATTCCTGAGTGTGGTGTCCACACCGTGCTGCAACAACAGAATGGCGAGTCTCGTGTGTCCACGGTAGGCGGCACAGTGGAGGCACGTGTTTCCCTGCGCGTCTACACAGTTTATGTTAGGCGGATTGGGACCGCTTAGCTGAAAAATGAATTGTAAATGTAACATATGAGTTTTAACAAAGAATTTTGAGGAATTTTCAAAAAAATAAACATTTACGAAAACTTTCACTTCTGATTCCAGTGCTTTGGTTTATGTGGTCCAAAAACATTAAAATTTTAATTCTTTTCGATCACATACGAGACTATATTTTATTAGTCACTTTCCAGTTTGGCAGGCACGCAACATTATATAGTATTTAAAGGCCTTTAGTGACTATTTTACATGAACTACCACATACAAATTATCTTTCCTACAACTTACCAGAATCTGTATATCGTCAATCCTGCCTTCTTTAGCGGCAGTGAGCAGCTTTCTCTCTTGTTCATTTCTCTCAGACTTTTTTGCAGCTTCCAATAATCTCTGAACATCCCTTGTCTTTGAAACATCACAAGCTGTCCGACCTTCACCGTTCATAATATTTACATCTGCTTTCTTGTTGAGTAGAAGTATTACTAGTTCCTTAGCCAAAAAACAAAAAAGCTATTCTTGACGTATTCGTTTAAACAAAACCATTGCATGTTTGGTCTCTTTATTACCCCAAAATTTCAATAATTTTGCAATTTTTACAATGTAATAGGGTCATATTCTGGAAATGTATTCCAGTTTTGTATAGGAGAAAATTATCCTAGGTCTTCTAGGAATTGCCATTATCATTAGGACTTGCTATGATCATTCGAACATTTATGGCATAATAGTTCTGGGTAGATTAGAGATCTTTACTAAATAACAAAAGTAATCAATTAAAAATATAGATGATTACAAATTACATTAGTCTAGTGAGACTAATGTAATTTGGATGTAATTAAACTCAGTGGAGTAGAAGATATTATTTTAACCTTCATAATTTCAGGTTTAAATTTCCAGGTATATTGTTTTCTGATTTAATGCACAATACTTGATTGGATGTGAACTTAGTGCTACTAATTAGAGCATTATTTTACCTCATTCCCAACGAATGAAGCTTTGTGTAGTGCTGTATCACCAGTGTCATTAACCTCATCTACATTCGCTCCCGCATCTATCAGTGCCTTGACTACATCCACATGACCAAAATAGGTTGCCAAGTGAAGCGGTGTCCATCCTAAGTTGCTTTTAGCTTTACCTAAAATTTTTAAATGTTTCTATTCAATATTTGGTAACTTTAAAAACCTGTGTCCTATTTTCTTAAATAGCTACCAAGATTTAATAATGGTTTTAGGGTACTGTACATTTTGATTATATAAAAAATGTAGGTCAAAAAACTTTACCTTAATTTTTTAACTGATCAAACTGATAACTAAGTGATTCTTTATGTTAGATGTGACCAAACATTGTAACTGTTTATTTTACCGTGCTTATTGGCGCAAAACTACAAAGCTTTTGTTAGAATGTAGCTAAAGTGAGCTTCTAGCTAAAGTGTAATCCAAAATACAGAAATTTCAAAAATATACAGAAGTTTTAGCCTGTAGGATTTAATGCTATAGCAACAGGCATAATTAAGATAAAAAATGAATTGAATGAGGAAAAACCTCCTTTTTTACAACACCCATCTTTGAAACTACTGTTAAAACTGATAAAAGGGAGTGTATGAACCCCTCCAATCATTGTCACAAGCGTAATATACGATCTTTAAGCTCCATTATTCATCCTATATTGCACAAGAAATTAAATATGACATGAAGTTACAGTTTTACCTTTGCAGTTAATATCTAATGAAAGTTTTCCTTCCGATTTGGCTTCCAAGAGCGATTTGACCACTAGTAATTCACCGTGCCTAGCTGAATACAGAAGCGACTCTTGGGCTTCTAGACCCGCATTTTCGTCTTCTTTCGACATTCTGATGTGCGGAAACTTAAGATTTTCAGAATTATTAAGCGAATAAACCGTGCACTTAAATTAAGACAATGTAGGGTAGGGTAACTACGAAAACTTTTATTGTGCTACTCAAACAATGTTTATGGCATTATTATTAAATTATGTTTATGAATGAATAAGATTTCATAGGAACACCATTCTTGATACGTTTGACAGTTTGCACTTTGACATTTAAGTCCCGATATAGTGATGTGCATACGACTAAATAACACTACGTATCTACCTATTTAATAATGATTGCACAAAAAAAAACAATAATACTCAAAAATGTCAAATTATTTATCATTATTAGACCACATTGTCTCGATGAAAATATAGGCCTCTTCCAATTTTCGTCATTGAGTTCGATTTTTGACTTATCTTACAAAAATCAAAGCAAAGAAAGCTCGAAAACGTACCGTGTGGGAAATTGATTTTTTTCCTACCTAAGCTGATGGTCTAGAGAGACTATGTCAGTGTCGCCGGGCTAGTAGGTGAGCTCACGGGGCTTGACCTGCCGATGTTGCTAATACAAACCCTAGCAAGAGCTGTGCTTCGCAGAATCTACTACCGAATCGGAAACACCACCCCACTGAAAAGATCCGGCGAAAAATTCAGTAGGCAATGGAAATGGTGATGATCGATTGATGGTACGAGCTTCATCTAATGTTACTTTAGTTTCTTTCTCTTTGATTTTTATTAAGTAAACATTCCACTAAAGGTCAATAACCCTGAAGTAAGATTTTTTCCGTGTAATAATACTGAAACACACAGTTCCGGAAAACCAAACTTTCACAAAATCTTGATCATGATTTGGAACAAAACCGGAATACACTAGGTAGTCACTGTTACAAACCGGTGATCATATCGTTGATATTAGTAATTTATAGGATATAATTAAAGAAAGTTAAAATAAATCTATGCATTGAATTGAAAATTTTAAACAAAAAAATAAAAAGCTCCTAGGACACTCAGGGTCTGCCACGGTAAAGCTATAGCATTTCTCATCAACTTATGCATTTATAATTAGACAATCTACTCACGATAGGTGATGCGCAAATAGTTTGTGCGCTTTGCATGCTTTATGAAATTTCTAAGTAACAAATCAATTATACTCGCTTAAGAATGCATTAATAATTAATAATTTTAGGAATCTGTAAATTCGTAGAAAACAACATCATACAGAGCAATAAAAATAAAATGAAAAAACGGGTGGATCTGTTATGTGTTTGTTACGTGTCTGTAACAACTCCACCCGTTTATACAAAAGAAGAGCGGATAATTATTATAAGAGAATATTGAAATAGGTAGCATATTAGTTGTCTTATATTATATATACAGTCAAACCTGGATAAGCGAGAGTTCAAGGGAGCACAATCTCATTCTCGCTTATAGAGGTTTCTCACTAACCCGAGTTTCGCTAATGCTCCCTCTGAATTTCATTTCGCGATTTTCCGGATTCAAACGCATTCACTATTTTAAGTTTATCACTTAATGACAGTACTTTCATTTTCCGTTTTGACATGATATAGAACAAAACTTTCCTTCGCAATTGATTAACGATAAACTGAGTAAGTCCGACAAACAGGACGGTACACAGGCACACGTGTCTATTCGAAAAGAATGCGATAAAATAGCAGCGTAATTTAGTTCCACGAAATAGAATAGGTTCAATATTGACGAGAAAAAAATACAAAAACAATGGTAGGAAGTTCCACAAAAGTTAAGAATGAGTCATAAAATAGCAGATGTTAAATTTGTAATTTGTTTTGTCACTTGTTTCTGCTAAATAATATAAATAAATAAAGCTTGACTGTCGCTTATAGAGGTATAGATAAGTAGCAGTCTCACTTATGGAGGTCCATGAGGGAAAAACGACTCTCTCTTATCAAGGTTTCTGTTTCTCGCTAATAGAGGTTTTGGGAGCTTAAAATGACGGGTCCTGGCTATTACTCTCACTTATAGAGTTTTCTCACTTATCCAGTTCTCACATACCCAGGTTTGACTGTATTTCATTTCATTATTTTCATTTGGGTCCATCAAATAGTATATATTGTAAAATAAAATCAATAAAATCAATTGTTTTAAAAAAGCACAGTTTTTTTTTATTGCTTCGATGGTTGGACGAGCTTACAGCCCACCTGGTGTTAAGTGGTTACTGGAGACATTCACAACATAAATGCGCCACCCATCTCGTGAGATATAAGTTCTAAGGTTAAGACCTTAGAACTTACTTAAGAGTATAGTTACAATGGCTACCCCACCCTTCAAACTGAAACGCATTACTGCTTCACGGTAGAAATAGGTAGGGTGGTCGTACCCACCCGCGCGGACTCACAAGAGGTACTACCAACAGTAATCGAATTAGCCAAAAAATAAAACTTACTAAATTGAAAACTCAATGGAAATTTACGTCCGTTATCAGAAATGGCAGCTATTAAGCTGTGCAGGGCAGCTAGAATCCACGGACAGGTGTGTTAACGTCCTTCGCAATCAGTCATTTAAAGAAACTTCTGATGAACAAACAAAGCACCAATAAACTAACATACCTGTCAGTTATAGTCGGCAGTATTAATCGAGAATCTGCACTCTTAATACATATATGTGTCACTGTTACTTTGGTCATAGATTATACACTAATAAATAATATGCACATCGTACAACACTGTTAACTTTTATCTCTTATCAGAAATGTCAAAAAAAAGTACCGTACCTACCAGTCAATGTTTTCATATATATCGAAAATCTAAATAACTCTAAACAATGTGTGAAAACATAGATAAATGCTGTCGGATCTGTTTAGATATGAATTCAAATCATGTTTGCATCCTCAACGATCCAACAATCATTTTACATTTGAAATCCTGCCTCACAATTACGATTTCACCCGGTGACCACCTTCCAAAAGATATTTGCGTTTCTTGTGTGGACCAGTTAAGCCAATTTTACAATTTACAATTGAACGCACGGTGCTCACAAGACTGGTTAGAGTCTTGTTTACAAGGAAAATGTAAAAAGACTACTGAAACTAAACTAACTGTTCAGCCACTACCAGACTCCGAGTACAACTCGGATTCGTTGTTGGAGTTTTTGAATAACACCGAAAACATTGAAGAATACCTGAATAACCTGGGAAAAGAGGATATACCATCAATAGTTAATATGCTTGATCGAAATGAGCATACAAATGACTCTGTCAAAAACATGAACAGAACTATTAAACAATGCAGCCCCAAGAAAAAAGAGAAAACGAAAAACTTGCAAATGGAGATAGATGTCTTAGATTCGGATGTCGAAATAGTTAAAGAAATAATATTGAAGGAATCGGATACAAAATTAAAAACAAATAAAAAAGATAACAATCCACTAGTATGTTTCGCATGTAAATTAAAATTTGACACTATCCAAAAACTATCACAACATATCAGCACATGTGATAGATCACAACGTAACTGTGTCCAATGCAATATACTATTTGATTCAAAGACAAAGCTGCAACAACATTTACTTACCCACAATCAACCATTTCCAGTGACTTGTGAGTGTGGTGACACATTCAACAACAAGGAGATGCTAATGAGGCATAGACAGACCTGCTATGCAGACCAGCTTCAGTCCATGGGTTGGGGATACAAGTGCAAGGAATGCGGTGATGTTTTCAAAGATCGATTCCAACTTTACAGGCATGCAAAAGAGCATGTATTGAAGTCAGATCAGAGAGTTTGTGATATATGTGGTCATACATTCATTGGATCTGATGCTTTATTGAAACACAGGAATGAGGACCATAAAAAACCTGCAAATGTGGCTTATAAGTAATCAACTTTTTTATTTTATACTTCCTTAACTTTTAATAAATTTGGAAAAGATTAATCTAGAACATTTATTATATTTGATGTAGAGCATATTTAAGATAGGTTGCCTGTCCATTGCAAATAGACCCTCTTTTGTATTGCCACAGAGGCTCCTAAAGATCTGCATATAGCTAATTTGGGTGTCATTTACTGGATGTACTGGATTTTTTTTTATTGCTCTTGTAGGTCTACGCGCATACGGCCCACCTGATGGTCAGTGGTTACCGTCGTCCATGGACTTTAACAATGCCAGGGGCAGAGCCAAGCTGCTGCCTACCTGGAACAGCTGTCTGACAGCTTCAGACCAGAATGCAGGATTGCTGTGTGGGAGAAGTAGGTACGACAGTTGCATTGACGTATGCACTCTCACAAGTCCTCAATTATATATACTTAAGTAGCGGGAATCAAGGGGAAGAGTAGCATAATTGGTAGGGAAATAAGGAAAGTTCTTAATTTTGAGAGTTTAAATAAATAAAAAACACAAAACATTAAAAATAGACATCTGTAGGTCTGCAAGATTTAAGACAAACCATCTATAATTATTTCGAAATGACGTGTAAAGCCTGTACTGTGTTTATGAGTGGTCAAAACTCGCAAGCTCATCAGAATTAACCAATATAGGATAAACATTAAATTTCCAGATGCAAAGTATGCAACGAAACTTCAACGGATCGCAAGGAAATGTATCAGCACGTGAAAAAGCACACAGAGAGATCTGAACCCATTCGGCATCTTTGCGATTCGTGCGGTCGTAGTTTCGCTACCAGAGCGTCGTTATCCAGACACTGTTTACAACACGACAACCACAAGGCTAAGTGCCGGATTTGTGACGCAAAGTTTACGAGTGACAAGGATTTGGACGTACATATTTTGGAGCACATTGAGCTAGTGATGTGCGATCAGTGTGGTCAGAATGTGATCAATTATAAATTGAAAGATCATAAGTGTTCCTGATTACTGCTAGGTATTCTTTGTTACCTCAAACTTTATTTTCACTATCACTGCATTTACGAGAGGTACTAGCTTAGTCACGCGGCGTCGCTTGAGTTCATGTAGAAACTAAGAAGATATTCTTCAGGAATAGTAGTCGTCTTTAGTTTTATTTATTGCGTAGATGGGTGGACGAAATCACGGCCCATCTGTTGCTAAGTGATTACCGGAGCCAATAGACATCAACGTAAATGCCGCGACTCATCTGGGGACACGAGTCTAAATCCCAGTTTTCTAAATGAAACGTTGCATAGGTACATATTTCCTGTTCAGTACTTTTTTTATTTTTTTTGCCTATCTGCGATCAGCTCTTGAATATGAGCAGATGTGTTGCGTGTGCCATCGCGTCAAAGAGGCTCCTCGCCAGGAGACTCCTTTTTAATCGCCATCTGTCACCTACTCCCAGTATTACAGTATACACCTTCAGTATTATATGACATGTATTTCATGACGATTGCTTAAGTAAAGATATGAAAGCATCGAGAACAAACTCGGCTCGCTTGCGGACGACAAGTTGGTGGAGTTGTACCAGAAATCTCTTCATACGAACAGCAACTTTTTTGAGGTAGGAGGAATTATCTCCAATCCTCGGACAGGGTTTATCGGAGGAATTATATCCTCGCCCGGATGTCCAATTTCACCAGGACAAGTGGACAAGTACGGGAGCCAACAGGGGTGAGATTAGCTAACAGCTCAAGGGCCGCTACTTGGTGAATGCATCTACTACCGGATCGGAATCGCGACCCGCTGAGAAGATCCAGTGCAAAATTCAATGGGCTGATAAACGGGTTAAGTTTCACGTCTAACTCTTTGACGAGTTCGACGAGTACGGTTACCAAACACCCTATGCCTGCTCCTAGTGTTAAAATCTACAGGCGTCCAATAATTGTCTTAGTGAATCGGGTGGATCCGTAATGACGTGTGAGTCAGCAACTGTATGTACTTTATTTCAACGTAAACAAACAATAAACAACATGCTCATAGAATACAAAAATTATCATACGACAAACAAACTAACCTACAAATTTGTTGTAGACACCTATTGATTATTGAGGTAGGTCTACGACAATAAATTATTTAAAAAAGCTTCAATTAAATGTTTGCATTAATTTCTTATTGTTTATTATATTTATATTTACCCTCCCTATTTATAAGTGTAATGTGGAAAAAATGTTTTTTAAGAAACGAGAAATCGGGTTTAAGAGTCTTTTGAATGCGTAGGTTTATTTTGTTAGTGATTAATTTGTCAGCGGCAGAGTGATTATCGTCTTTACCTCTTAACACGACGGTGGGACTCCGCACCACGGCCGCCATTGATAACACAAACTCATAACTTCTATTCTTTATAGGTTTCATTTTACTAAATGTTATGCCTTTTTGGGGATTACGACGAAGAGAAGATATTGCTCGGTAGACCGACGGCCGAATGTTGTTCGGAACTTCTATACCTATATTCAAGCTTATCTTAAAATTGTCTTTTGCAAGATTCAGGCATCTTCGCCACACCTTTGCAAGAGTTGTTCGTGAACACCCTATGAATTACTGGGTGAGCTACCTACCTGTTGTAGCTTAATACCGGAACATTACAACGTGGCTTTAGATTCGAGGCCTAGATTCGTATTTTCTCCTAGTTATTTTTTAATTTTAATTTTTTATTGCTTAGATGGGTGGACGAGCTCACAGCCCACCTGGTGTTAAGTGGTTACTGGAGCCCATAGACATCTACAACGTAAATGCGCCACCCACCTTGAGATATAAGTTCTAAGGTCTCAGTATAGTTACAACGGCTGCCCTACCCTTCAAATCGAAACGCATTACTGCGTCACGGCAGAAATAGGCAGGGCGGTGGTACCTACCCGCGCGGACTCACAAGAGGTCCTACCACCAATAATTACGCAAATTATAATTTTGCGGGTTTGATTTTTATTACACGATGTTATTCCTTCACCGTGGAAGTCAATCGTGAACATTTGTTGAGTACGTATTTCATTAAAAAAATTGGTACCCGCCTGGGATTTGAACATTGGTGCATCGCTCAACATGAATACACCGGACGTCTTATCCGTTAGGCTTAACGGATGGTGCAATTTGTACTAGCCGCCTTTAAGGGCGTTCAATTTTGATATTTGCTAAGGCAGACGAGTATATGGCCATGTTGGTAAGTATTTATCTTCGTCAAGGAAATAAACAATGCCATGGCCACACTCAAGCCCCTGTGTACGGATGAATACTTAAACCTCGTTTGAAGAGATACTTATCAAAGCGCCCGGGAAACACCGTGGAGGGAACTTCATTTCAAAGGCGAGACAGAAAAGATCTCTGTAAACGAACGCAGAATTCCTCCATACTGTCTGGAATAGACAGTATGGAGGAATTCTGTCTTATGTGTGCGATGGTAAAAGAGAAGGAATCATCTCGAAAAATTCCTCAGAGCACTAATTGGCTATAGACAGTCATAATCTAAAATCATGGTCTGTTAATTAAATAAAGTGTTTATTGAATAAATTCATTATCTAAATTATACGTACTTTACAAATTGATTGACTGACAATCTACATAGTTAAAGCTAAAAACACATTAAAAAACATTAACGACGTAACAAAATCATTTAGATGTGTAAGAGATTTAATGTTATTAGTCTTTTTTATGATTGACTATACTTGGCCGAAATTGTTTTAGATTACTTTCTTTTAACAATGTTATACATTGCTGACAGGACTGTGAGCGTTCATAATCCCCTTCAAACGTCATTACGTAGGTAATGAACGGCAATGGAAAAACGACGGAACCACAATACCACCGTCACGAGTGCGCTGGCTGAGTCAGCCCACTGAGTTTCTCGCCGGATCTTCTCAGCGGGTCGCGTTTCCGATCCGGCGGTAGATTCTGCGAAGCACTGCTCTTGCTAGGGTCAGTGTTAGCAACACTTCGGTTTGAGCCCCGTGAGCTCACCTACACACGTTAGGGTGAAGCTGAAACAGCCTCTCAAGGCTATCAGCATAGGTAGAAAAAAGAAGCTGGCTGAGACACGACGACGTGCTAATGAGTGGGACGAAAAATAACCTGGGTTTTTCGGTTTAGTGGTGTTTGCATGAAAACGTATCAAAAATTAGTTACTTTCGTGTTAATAATATCATTTGCTATACCTATAGCTTTCAACATTTAACAGAATAAAAGTAAATTCCAAAGAATTCTAAATGATAAAACCATGCATGTTGCAACGACATCCGATTTAATGAATCATTTATGAAAACAGATCCTAAATGTTGCTCTAAATAACGAAGGAATTGGAGCTTGGATCCACGCGAACAAACAAACACACAGAAAATGATTAATAATTCTCTGGTTTGTGTTCCTTTAATCTTCTTTAGTCATCACTTTTCTGTTTTTATTAATTTTCTACAAAGTTTAGATACACCGAATTCTAGTGCTTTGTTATTAAATATGGCATTTTTGCATAACTAATCTCAAGCACACCGAATCAGTAGGTTGTGGACTGTTCAATTGCTTGAACAGGTCTGCACGTCTGGACAGTTCCACTGTATATCGTGCAAAAAATATTGCAAGATTCACTTAGTTAGCTTGACCGGTCGCCTTGCTGATCTCAAGCCGCTGTTACCCGTTACCTTCAGTAACGTCAAGTTAAACCTGATCTTCATTGTCAAGTCATAAGACTTAGCAAAAACAAAACCACCCTCTATGTCCAAAATTGAAAAAATCCGCAAAAACTATCCTTAGCCTGTACGGCATAAGGTTGTGTATGTCTATCATGGTTTTCATTAAGGGTGGTACGCTGATGCACTTCTGATTCTTTCGAATACCTGTTACAAGAAAACATAAAAAAAAACATTTATTAGTTTGTTTGGCACAATAAAAGGATATTAGGGCTTTTGCACGGTAATACACTACCACCACCTACCACCAGTAGGCAATTACTGGTGGTAGGCCCTCTTGTTAGTCCGCATGGGTAGGTACCACCGCCTTACCTATTTCTGGCGTGAAGCAGTAATGCGTTTCGGTCTGAAGGGTAGGGCAGCCGTTGTAACTATACTGAGATCTTAGAACTTACATCTCAAGGTGGGTTGGCGCATTTACGTTGTAGATGTCTATGGGGTCCAGTAACCATTTAACACCAGGTGTGCTGTGAGCTCGCCCACCCATATAAGCAATAAAAAAATATTAGTCACAGGCCGAAGGTGTGAATCGAATGTCCGTCATCGTTTACTTTTGTTGTTTTCAATTAAGTTCCTTGTTCAAGATAAATTAAGTAAAACCAAATTAGCCCTTGGGTAGCCTAAGGCTTGAGAATTTTTTTGTGCAGTCGTTGCAGTTGATCCTAAATGCACAGGACTACAACAGTGCGAGTCAATGACGAGAAGATAGTCTATTAAAAGCGTGTTGCACAACGGCCCATTCTACCATACCCAATAACATATTCTTCTTCAAACAAGGCTTTCGAAGAGTACTCCGTGGCAGGCTGTGCCTTTGGCATTGCTGACCTTCATGAGCGACGACCACCATTTATGCCTATTGCAGTAAAAAAACACAACGCAGAATGCTAATACCTATATATAAAAATAAGGTGGTACTGAAACTACCCTGATTTGTGCATTCATATTTTACCACTTACTGGATATTTTTATTATAATCCAACGAGCTGTTACCCGCGATCTCGCCTGCACGGTAAAGGAAAAGTGTCAGTGTAGTAGTTAGGTACCCGTGGGAATGGTATTTTATTCGGAATAAAAGGTAATGCTACCATTCTAACTTTCCACGATAACATTCTAACCTTCAATAATAACACTGGCAGCTTCTTTCGCCGTTATCTCTGAATACCAAGAGACGAATCGATGCGAAGGTGGTGGATACAGTCCAGTGGACACCGTAGCTAAATACACCGATGTGGTTTTTATGTTCTTAGTCCAAGTGTCCAGGCGAAGTTCTTCGGTGATGGAATCCATTAGACCTTGAACCAGTAAACGGTTCAAATTCAAAATCATTTATTTCAACTTAGATGTCAGTATGACACACTTGTTGAATGTCAAAATACAAATAACAATGTTAACTCTACCACCGGTTCCAAAAAAAGCCACAGTCCTGAGAAGAACCGGCGAAACAAACTCAGCGGGCTTTTTTTTTTTTGTTTTTCTCGAATATTTTCTTTTTTTTAAATAAATAGAAATATTCACAATAAAAGAAAAAACAAGTCAAAAAAATACAATTAAAAAAAAAAAGTGTGTGTGTCCGCTCCGACGCACGACTGGAGTTTACTGGATATAAAAAATTAAACGAAACAATACGAGAAATAGTTCTATATTACGACAACACGATACACTACAGATTATTAACAAATTAACGAGACACAAAACAAACGACTAACAAATATATGAAAATACAATAATGAGAGAAACGCGCGATCAGTACGAGGCTTTGTGGCGGACTGCCGGCGCAGCAGCCCGGCGTCACCTGCGATAACGCGGCCGCGCGTTGGCTCCTGATTGGCGCGCGCACGCATCACGCAATCAGGAGCCAATCAGGCGCATAACGCATTTCGTGTGACATGCTAGTACGATTTTGGTCCCCATAATTTTCATACCCCGGGCCTATATATGTAAATCGATTCTAAAGGAGTAAACTCCAAAAAATAATAATAATGAAAAATGAAATGGCCAGGAGCGAGCGCCTCATTCCCACGTAGTGCCATCTAGTAAATAATCCTTAACTTTATAATATGCCTTGTTGCACAAACGTTCCTTAACAGTTTTCTTAAATCTATGAATAGGTAGTAGTTGAACGTTTAGTGGGATCTTGTTGAAAAGCTGTACACCCAGCCCCCTAAAAGAGTTGCTTATTTTCTTAATTCGAGCCGCCGGCAACGCATTTCTTAAATGCAGTCTCAGTTCGCTATATCTTATTCGACTGTTTTATGCCTACCTCTTAAACCGAATTTCGCAGCACAATACGGTATCATATCAGCGCACGGCATTAAACCAGCGCTCGAGTTAATGGCTACGATATGTCCATATCGCCTGTCGACCATACTCGGCAGAAAAGCTTGAATAACCTAAAACAATAATTTAGCAAATCTATAAATGGAAGAGAAGTTTCTTGCTAAATATTGCAAAGTGTAAAAGATTCATAAAATGTAGTATACAGGGGATTTCAGGGGCGATAAATCGATCTAGCTACGATTTATTTTCAGAAAATGTTGTCATAATCGTGTTTTCAATAATCAACTTTATCGATAATTTTGATTTTTCTTTAAATAACCAGTTCATATTTTTTTATTATTCTGTCGGTAAGATCGAAAAAAAATTATTCATATTTCATCATTTTATAAATACTTAATACGTATTTAAAAATAAATTCTAAAAATCACAATTTTTAAAAAAAAAATATCGTCATTCAGGTCATTATCTAGAGATAGTAATAACACACACAATCGCTGAATAAGTAATAGCCAATCTAACCCAGAAATGAGCCAGCAAATTGACTTCGATGATTTTCATCACGCCTTCGGGTCTTAAGTGTGTGATCGGAGCACACGTTAGGAGCCCTGCATTACTTATCACCATAGTGACATCGCTCAGTTGTCGCCTCATACGTGACGCCAGGGAAGCAACTTGATCTTGAGCCGTTACGTCTATTGTGAATCCATAGCACTGTAATAAAACAGATTTTTCTACCAACAGAGTTCTTACTTGTCCCCCCATATCTACGAAATTGTTTGTCGCGAGTATCTTTCGCCGCAGGAAATTAAGAAGGGAGCTCTGATTAAGTCAGAAGACCCTGAAGATACTAGATAGTACTATGTATACTACTAGATAGAATAAAAATAGATAGCCCCGCCTGCATATTTTTACCGCGTTCCGGTTTGTTGAAGGGTTCAAGTGGCTACCTTCGGATGTTTACGGTAACTTGGTGAGCTGTTAGCTCATTGGACAGGTCTATGTAAAAAAACCTAATCATGAGCGTCGCCGGTTATAAATATTTTGGCAAATTAGTCGGGATTTATTTTATCAGTTTTTTTTAAATATCGAAAGATGTTTGTGCTAATCTGTGCTACGAAGTAGATGATATGTTCAATAATATTGGCAGTCCGTTACAAAGACTTTAACTTTGTAAGCTTGCTTGAGACTTTTGAGTAAAAGTCTCTCTTCCATATTTTCGCGCTACAACAGTAACTTTTGAATACGTTACACCAATCCGACAGCTTTACTACCATCACCACTACTACTATTACAATCACTGACTTCTCCATCTTTCTTTCTTATCTCATTCACGACGGCGTTGTTGCGTCTCTGGTCTTTGTCCCAGCAGATAACAGTCGCTCCGAGCTCAGCCAATTGTATTGCGAGCTCTCGACCGATGCCGTGGCCGGCTCCTGTAATCTAAGTATAATAATATTTATGGTAGGCAGCGGCTTGGCTCTACCTTTGACATTGCTGAAGTCCATGGGCGACAGTAATCACTCACCATGATCCGTATGCTCATCTGCCTACTAGGGCAATAAAAAAAAGAAACTGTTTACATGATAATTCCTTGTTCATTTTATTTTGATAAATAGTATTTTGATGCTAAATGAATAATGCTACGCACTTCCGAAAAAACACGTTTTACGCTGGCTAACTACTTATTAATATCGATAAAATACTATCTACAAACATATAAAGAGTTATAGATAGTTCCTTATACCATCTACTAAGTGAATTTTTGTTAGTTATTTCTGTATGATAGGAAACTTCAATTTCAAGTTTGTATTTTATTTAATAATTTGACTTTTCAGCAGTCAAAACTACAGAAGAATTGGTTAATTATTTTAGGTAATTTAGTACCTAAAAAAGAAGTACCGGGACACTAAAATGCTTTGCTAAATGAGTTACTAAAATGAAATAAATGCACAGATGTATTCGTACTTCAAAAATCCTCCGTTACACTTATTGTTAAAATGAAATAAAAACTATAAGGCATTAATAATTATTGCAATAACAATCAAATCAATCAACTAACGAGTACAGTCTCTCCGTGTAAGTTACTCAAAGCCGGCGGTACTAGCACTCTGAAAGCGGCCACAGTACAACTCGAAAACAGCTTAACCAATAAAACAAGAGTGTCCAGCGCCCACAAAGGTGCCGAAGCGAGCCCCCCACTACCCCACCACGGCAATATCCACACCTCCTGCCAAGCCCTGAACTTTTTGGCCAGATTAGCTACAAAACGCACCAATATATTTCTCCTATACATAAGTGTAAATTCCTATAAATTATCATAAGCTTGACATTCTAACGTCATTTTAAAGACACCGTTTGTAATCTAGTAATTACTTTTGAATTAATGTTTAGATGACCTCTTTGGTAGTCTCCGAAGCCTGCCAGTGTAAAAATTGGCGGTATACAATAATGGGCAAATGTCAAAAAGGCAGCATAAACTATATTCATACTATTCGAATCAAGTATACGACGAATCCTAGTTATATTCCGGTGCTGGAAACAACAGTAACACTATTTTCGTGGTTTTTTTGACGTGACAACGTCTTATACATACAAAAAACATGACTCATTGAGGCGTTCCATTTAAGACTTGAAGTGCAAGTGAGAGCGCGCAACGAGCGACAAAGAGGCACAGTCGGCCTCTGCGTTCGGCAGCGTTTGACATCTGTCTCTCTCCTACTCGAGTAATCGATGCATCCGCGTGGACAACTGCTATATACACTAACACATTTATATGTTTTCGTCAAGTATGAAGTTTAGTGAAAAGTGAATGTGGTGTCAATTGCTCATACAAAATATCTATCAAACAAATAAAATTAAAAATTTCTTTTGAAAAATGAAACCATTCCTTCAGTACCTATTTCCTTATGACGTTGTCACGTTCAACTATAGTCAGTAAACCGACTTTACAGACAACCGATTTTTTTTTAATCCAAAATCCGATTATGCATTACAGGTTCTCAAAGCATTTTACAGATTTTTTCTGAGTCCGGATCAGTGAAGTGACGGAAGACCACGCTCTCTGACATGATTTTGCTGCTTCTGTATCCAATGATTGCTTGTGGCATCGACTAGGTCTCTACAGTCTACAACTGAAAGAACCGATGTTCGACGTTCTGTAGGGCGACTGAGTTATTTTTTTCGAGCCCTGTGTTGAAGGGTTAGTTACATGAGTGAATTCAATTTCCATGTATTCTTAAAACGCGGACTTGTTGTAAATAACGTGGCGATTCAAATTTCCGTCCAAAAAAACAGGAATACCGACAACCCTACGCTAGTTTTTGTTATTGAAACTTTATTGGTTTATGACATGCGGAGTACTGTCGGTCGTTTTAAATACTTTTAGTAATTTAATACGTCAAAAATCAAAATAAGTTTTCAACGCACATCGAACTTCACTTGTGTAATGCACATATTGTACTAAAATACATCATTATTACTTGTGAAAACTAAAAATGGCAAAACCGTTGCAAAAGGAAAGAGAGAACAGGTCAGCGGAAAAGAAGGATCTGACCTTCCATCCGTACACCATAACTCCTGAGAGTGCTCACACCTCGATACTGCTGCTGGAGTCTACCGAACCTGAGATACTGTGTCAGGTGAAGTACATAGTTTTTTTTTTATTTTTTTATTGCGTAGATGGGTGGACGAGCTCACAGCCCACCTGGTGTTACCGGAGCCCATAGACATCAATAACTTAAATGCCGCCACCGACCTTGAGATATGAGTTCTAAGGTTGCAGTATAGTTACAACGGCTGCTTAACCCTTCAAATCGAAACGCATTACTGCTTCACGGCAGAAATGGGTAGGGTGGTCGTACTTACCCGTGCGGACTCATAAGAGGTCCTACCTATATGTTTTTAAAACAGCTTAACGCACAATTTTTTGTTTCCCTTTTTATTGCTCTTGTAAATGGACAAGCATATGGCTCACCTGATGTTGAGTGTCACCGTCGCAATGTCGTCCTGGACGTTCATAATGCCAGGGGCAGAAATAACCTGCTGCCTAACACTAGTACTCCTAGCAAACCTAATTTTAAGAAAGAAGCCACCTGCCTTCGGACGCAGGCAAGTATGAGATCCACCAGATAGTGTTTTATGTTGCTTGTCTATACAGTGCTACCGCTAATGTCTAAATAAGGATCGACTTCAAATCTGAAAAATATAAAAATGTACATCTTTTTTATTCCAGTAACGGTGAAGTCTTTTATGGAGCCTTGCCTCTCATTAATTCTCTTCTAAATTACTTTCAGACATTACGAGCAATAACAAAGTTCTCTGCCCAAGACACGCAGAATCGTTACATCCTCTTCGACTTAGACGCAATCCGTTACATACTTCTGCATATAGAGCATTCCGAGTTAAACATCCGAAGGTTTGCTCTAAAGGCTTTAGCTCAACTTTGCCAGCTACCGCAAGGACCTGAGCAGGTCCTGGCTGACTCAGCCAATCTAAGAAAGATAGCATTTATGTTAGTTAAGGTAAAAGTTAAAAGTAATCTTATCTTATCTTCTATCTTCTTCTTCTATCTATATATTTATATATAAAAATGAATTGCTGTTCGTTAGTCTCGCTAAAACTCGAGAACGGCTAGACCGATTTGGCTAATTTTGGTCTTGAATTATTTGTGGAAGTCCAGAGAAGGTTTAAAAGGTAGATAAATATGAAAATGCTCGGAATTAAATAAAAATAATAATTTTGTTTTCCCTTTGATGTGTCCCCCGTCGGACGGATTCCTCTTGTTTTTTTTTAATTTATTTTACACAAAAGTTTAGGTCTTTTATCTATTGATTGAGGCACTACGAAGTCTGCCGGGTCAGCTAGTTTGGTAATATATTTGAAGTCAAAGTTATTGCTGGGAGCCAGCCAACCGTTAATACTATTCTTTTTTAGTTGGTTACATGTAGGGTATCGTTTCAACAGTGTCATCCGATTTTTTCTATCAGGTTCAACGTATCATTGGCGGTGTCCGTTAGCGGAGAACATTCTATGCGTTGTGCGGCATGCTCGTATCTCGATGACAGCAGCAAATAAAGAAAAAATATGGTCACATGCTGTGACTATAGAATTGGAAGTCATATTATCGATTTCTCTCAGACACAGCCCACTGAGTTTCTCGCCGGATCTTGTTAGTGGGTCGCGTTTCCGATCCGGTAGTAGATTCTGCGAAGCACGGCTCTTGCTAGGGTTCGTGTTAGCAACGTCATTAGGTTTGAGTCTCGTGAGCTCACCTACTAGTTAAGGCGACGCTGATATAGCCTCTCAAGGCTAGCTTAGTTAGAAAAAAAAGTCATATTAGCTTGCGTTTGATTTATTTCTATGAGACAGTCAGTTTAGCTTGTAATCATTCATGTATTTAGCAGTTCAAAGAATGGTACTTTGTAATTTCATTACGCGCACTGATAGCAGTCAGACCGGCCGGAATAATAAAAGCGTATTAAAAAGCTTACTGTTTTTTGTTGTTTGGTCACATACCCTTAGAATTAAGATACTAATCAAATAATGGAATCGATATTCTATTAGTCTATTATCGATACATTAAAATAATAATTAATAGATACTATCTAGTTTATACATAAATATAAATTGAACTAATTAATTAAATTAAAAAAGTAATTTTAGGTGGAAGATGTATTCGTATTGGAATTTGCGTCGCTAGTCCTCTCGGAATTGACGAGAGAACCACTCGGCTGCGAGCAACTGGTCTCAGCCAATATCTTGAGTACATTGTTCTCGAGGATGAAGAATAGCTTAGACCCTGATGTCCAGAAGAATTGTCTTCAGGTAAACCATCGTCGGAGTCCATTAATAAGCTATCATGGGATGCGGAATCTAAATGTATTATAGTGACTATCATCAAGCTTCAAGAAGTAATAACAGATAAGTAAGCGGCTTTGGTATAACAAGTATGTAAATAAAGTTTAAAAAAAATATTTATTATCTCAAATTTGTATGCAGTTGGAACAGCGCCTCTAACGGCAAACGTAAGAAAACTTTCCGACTCCATACAAAGCTGAGTTAACTTTTACGCTATCGAGAAGGTTAAAAAAACTCGCAAGACTTGTCCAATAAGAGAGTAATTATCAAAAACATGGTAAAGTTAAATGTAAATAAATATCTTTATCTTTTAGGCCAGTGCTTCCCAAACTTATTTTGTCTACTGCCCACTTTGAGAATAAATTATTTTTTAGCGCCCCCATTTTTTCTACCTACTTAAAAACCACTATAGTGAGAGCTCAGTTGGTGCCTAAGAGTCCTCCTAGATGAAATTACAAATCGCCTCCCAAGCCTCTACACAACGCCCCAATTTTTTTCTGGGTCTATTACCGCCCCCCATTAAGCCTGCAACGCCCACAAGGGGGCGTTATCGCCAACTTTGGGAAAGGTTATCTTAGACCTACTATTGTTGCGGGAAATCATTATAAGAAAATGCAGTGAATTCAGAGTCTATTTGAAAACTTCCACAGACGCTCAGCAACCTGCTGGACGACCCTGTCTGCGCATCCGAAGTCACGAAGAACCAACAGTTCAGTTGGCCGTCGCTGCTGGCGTTGATGCAGAGCAAGTACTTGGCTATCCAGCACGCGGCTCTCCGAACTGTGGATCAGTTGATATGCAGATACAAAGATCTGGTTGTGCAGAAGACTTTCAGGGCTTCGACTGGAGTATTGGATCTTTGTGATATATTGGAGGTAAATAATTATTTACGCTTTTTTTTTATTGCTTAGATGGGTGGATGAGCGCACAGCCTACCTGGTGTTAAGTGGTTACTAGAGCCCATAGACATCTACGACATAAATCCGCCATCCACATTGAGATATAAATTGTAAGGTGTCAAGTATAGTTACAACGGCTGCCTCACCCTTCAAACCGAAACGTATTACTGCTTCACGGCTTACGTTTCGAATACTTTTTTTTAAGAGCCGAACGTAGATAGCTTCTTCAAACTTCTAGAAATTTCGCTAAGAAAATTAACAAACGTCTTCTCTTCCAGTCCTATGAATTTCGGGATGTTCACGCGCAAGTTCTTGGAGTCCTACGGGACTACGTGGAAACTGAGGAGAATGCGTCTCATCTGTACCAATCTGGCTGTATCCTCAGACTGTTGGCGTACTTGGAGATGGCCTTGCCAGCCATGAAGCCACACTGCCTGGCCGTTCTCACCAAGATGTCTTTTACTTCAAATGGGAGAGATGTTAGATTATGTTATTTGATACACAAGTATACGAACATACTGTTACGCGCTGGGGTTCGGGATAAATTAACGTTCCACCAAAGTACAAACTAAAACTCTATTTAGCGCTTAGAACACTTAACACTTCATACTTCTTCCGCTTCGCTTCAGGTGACTCATTCGCTGTTTCGCTTCGAGTAGATCCGATTGCCAATTAAATCATTGTCATCTCTGCAACGCTTTTATAGTCAATACGAAATCCCTAGAATTATCGAGAACATTTCTGACAAGTCGAGTATTTTCGATATGTGTTTCCGCTATTTGACAATAGATGGCGTTGTAGTTCCCGAACGCTCTCGAATTTCCTGGTTCTTTTGACGTTCGTTTCTGCTATTCGACGATAGATGGCGTTGCTCTTACCGGCGTAACAATACTGATATGGACATTATGTGTGAGATTGTAAGTACAATAACTTAAGGACTATCCGTAGGGAGGTCTTGGACGTGTGGCCTTTCCGTAAATAGAAAAATACGATTACATCATGATTAATATGCTTATTTCATAATAATATTATTTCTCAGGCATTGTACCAGACCGGGACTGATATGGTATTCTGTCACCAACTCCTCAGCTCCAACGTTGATTTGTTAGCGGATGCGGCAATGGGCGTTGCGAATATGACCAAACTCCTTCCGTCTGCCGTTCGCATGTGTGAGACCAACATTATTGAGGCACTTTGTGGTTAGTTTATGTTTGTACGCGAACAATCACATTATTATAAATTATGTGTATTAATATGTCGACAAAAATATTGTACCTTACATAATTATAATTATAAGATAACGATAGAGTTTAACTTCGCGATACAAATGATCA
Source organism: Bombyx mori (assembly GCF_030269925.1). Taxonomy (NCBI): domain Eukaryota; kingdom Metazoa; phylum Arthropoda; class Insecta; order Lepidoptera; family Bombycidae; genus Bombyx; species Bombyx mori. The sequence continues at coordinate 18,091,975 of NC_085111.1, forward strand.
TATGACTATTTAGAACACTGATGTAGGCACAATGATCGAATAAGGTTTTTTTTTATTTTTTATTGCTTAGATAGGTGGACGTCTCAAGTACCTATAGTTTTTTTTTTTTTTTTTTTTTTTTTTTTTTTTTTTTTTTTTTTTTTTTTTTTTTTTTTTTTTTTTTTTTTTTTTTTTTTTTTTTTTTTTTGTCCGGGCGCTTTAGGCCCGGCCCGCGAATACTCCTCTGACATAATCAGAGCCCTTGTTTATTTATTGTAGGATTAATAACAGAACCAGGAATTTTTAATTTATTTTGTATTAAGTTCTACAATACCATATAAACTTAGTATAACAGTTATACCAGTAATTATATATTTATTTTAACTTTTTCTAACTTTTATATACTTATCTTATTCTAGCTAATATTTTTAACCTATTTTCATCATTATTTTACATTCTACTTATTGTATATCTTTTAGATCGTATTAATGTCTTACTATTTCCTTTCCATTACTTCTAAATTACGGTTTTATTCTTCTTCTATTTACTATTTACAGTTTTCATAATTATTGTATAGTTATTCTACATAGATGTTCTTAAAAGAAAATACATTTTGTAAGCTCCAGAGGGTTTTACTTAATAACTAAATAGATTTTACATCAAAATTCTATGGTCATCAGCCATCCTATGGAGTTTACAAAACTCATGTTATTTTATTTTTATTTATATTTTTCAGCCGTGAGTAACCCCGAGGTTCAAAAGTTCGAGCCGAGTAGGGTTAACGACGTTTCGGACCGCCACATTATCGGGTCCGGCGGGCCACCAGCCAGAGCAGCCCTAGCCATAGGCTATTGCCGCCCTGGCCAGCGCATCCCACTTTCTCCTAACAGGGCAGCAGTCACCAAATGCCGTATGGGCAGTTTCAGTTAGCTTGGCCCTGGTGCAGTTAATACACTTCGGTGCCTGGGCGGCCGCCAGTGGCGTGCACGAACTTTTGAGATGCGGACCGCCACAGTAATTGCAGAGATCCACGTCGTCCGTGCACTGCTTCCGGCCGTGGCCGTACGCCAGGCATCTGGTGCACTGCACCAGTGGTGACTGGTCCTGCACCCTCACATGCTGGAGGTCAATGTATACTCTTCCAGCCGACGTTAGCCTTTGCCATAATTCGGGCGATACCTGGAGGACGGCGTGGCACTCCTGTTGATTCCTCGCCCTCCTCCGGTACCTTACCTCCACGGCGGTTTCGCCGGCTGAAAGATCCTCCAGCAGGTGCCGGTTTTGCTCAGCGAGTGCCGTTCGGATGTCGTCATCCGTATTGTACGCCATGACATTTTTAAGCACGACGAGTCGCTTTTTGTTCTTAGCCACCTCGGCAGTAAGGTTCTTATCGTTCTTTAGCTGCTCGGACAACTTTTCCATCTCCTCTTTACTCGCGCAGCTCAAAACCACCTTCGCATCGCGTACCCTACGGAGACGCTCTATCTTTAGACCGCTGCGTCGTGCATCTAACGCCCCCCTCAGCTTTTCTATGACATCAGCACTAGTATCGATGACGTTTTTTGAACCCACGATGACGGAGAACTTCGGCTTGTCCACTCTAGCGGCTGGTGGCCGAGACAGGACCTCCGCGTACGAGGGAATTACCCCCTGCGCCTCGTCGGTCCGTACCCGAAGTACCTATAGTTACAACGGCTGCTCCACCCTTCAAACCGAAACACATTACTGCTCCAAGGCAGAAATAGGCAGGGTGGTGGTACTTACCCGCGCGGACTCACAAGAGGTCCTACCACCAGTTCAAGGTCCTATCGCGTGCCCTTCTTCTAGCGTTCTTAGCGGTAGATAGCGTTATTTCTCTGTCACCGGCATTACCAGTGTCCACGAGCGACAGAAACCGTAATTGCGAATATTGACAGAAATATTTATACGTACAATGACTTAAACATATCGACGCTTGAAAGGCAAACGTGACTAAGCGACAATGCGTAAACTTTACAGTAGACTAATTTAAAGTTGAAATACCTAAAAAAATTCTATTTTATCGAATCCAGCTGTAGGATTGAAATGATTTTAATAGACCTAGAAATATATATTCTTTGCGCATCGAATATGGTTATTGCCTATCATTAATGTACAAAGGAGTTATTGTCGCTTAGTCACGTTTGCCTTTCAAGCGTCGATATGACTACATATTTAGAACAGTGATGTAGGTACAATGATCGAATAAGGTTTTTTTTATTTTATTTTTTTATTGCTTAGATGGGTGGACGAGCTCACAGCCCATCTGGTTTTAAGTGGTTACTGGAGCCCATATCAAATCAAATCAAATCAAGACTCATCTACAACGTAAACGCGCCACCCACCTTGAGATATAAGTTCTAAGGTCTCAAGTATAGTTACAACGGCTGCTCCACCCTTCAAACCGAAACACATTACTGCTTCACGGCAGAAATAGGCGGCGTGGTGGTACGTACCGGTGCGGACTCACAAGAGGTCCTACCACCAGTTATACGTACAATGACTTAATATTCCACCAGCAATATTGAGTGACGACTCTGCGGCGTGGTTCTACGTGCGTATGAATGCGTTGCGCGCGCTGTCCGAGTTGTGTCGTATCATACCCCGGGCCGCTTCGAGTTTGGTCGAACCGAACACGTTCGCTGCACTTAGAAACATCAATGTCAAATGTTAGAGCGATAATTCCTTTTTTATTCTTAATTCTATATATTAATACGTGAAGCAAAAACTTGTCTATAGTGTAGTCTTGGCGAAATCTGTGATTATAGAAGTAGTCTTTGACAATATAACCATAATAATGTTCAAACTTATAATTTCAATTAATTATAGTCGGAAGTCGTCGTGGCCTAAAGGATAAGACGTCCGGTGCATTCGTATCGAGCGATGCACCGGTGTTCGAATCCCGCTGGCGGGTACCAATTTTTTTAATGAAATACGTACTCAGCAAATGTTCACGATTGACTTCCACGGTGAAGGAATAACATCGTGCAATAAAAATCAAACCCGCAAAATTATAATTTGCGTAATTACTGGTGGTAGGACCTCTTGTGAGTCCGCACGGGTAGGTACCACCGCCCCGCCTATTTCTGCCGTGAAGCAGTAATGCGTTTCGGTTTGAAGGGTGGAGCAGCCGTTGTGACTATACTGAGACCTTAGAACTATATCTCAAGGTGTGTGGCGCATTTACGTTGTAGGTGTCCGTGGGCTCCAGTAACCACTTAACACCAGGTGGGCTGTGAGCTCGTCCACACATCTAAGCAATAAAAAAAAAAAAAAAAAATTCGACTACTGCGGGACCACTAGTTCCTATTAATCCACCTAAAATTTCAATGAGATTGAGGCTAAGCGACTTGGATTTTATATAGTGTTTCCGAAGTAAATATTATCGCAAAACTGGGAGGAACTAGAGAGTGGTGCTGAGCTGTCAACTAGGCACTTTTTTATTTTTATTTATTGCTTAGAGGTTTGGACGAGCTGACAGCCTACCTGGTGTTAAGTGGTTACTGGAGCCCATAGACATCTACAACGTAAATGCGCCACCCACCTTGAGGTATAAGTTCTAAGATCTCAGTATAGTTACAACGGCTGCCCCACCCTTCAAACCGAAACGCATTACTGCGTCACGGCAGAAATAAGCAGGGCGGTGGTACCTACCCGCGCGGACTCACAAGAGGTCCTACCACCAGTAAAGTATAGTTACAGGTATCGTACAAGTATAGTATAGTTGCAGGCTATACTGTCAAAACTATGATCGATGTTAGAATGGAGACCGAAGTTTTATTAATGTTGTTTAAGGGTCGCAGGGCTACAGGATTAGTTAAAGAGACAGTTTCCTCAATAGAAACATTTTACATTAGTAGAACACTCATTCTATCCATTTGTAGTTTGTTATTTGTATTCTCGGGATGTTATGCTCCGAACACATAAAAGTCAAACACACCAATTTTAACAATATAATAATGTAATATGTGTACAATGTTCTATTATAAAGTAAAAAGAGTAAACAAGTCGCTAGGCACTACAAGACACAAATTAAAACTAAAATTATAATACGTTTTACAATCAACTTAAATCGACCCGCGCGAATCTCATGGCATGACGTCACGGGACACCTGCGCGTTCGGAAACTCCGATCGCATCCGATGACTCCCGAGTGCAACCGAGTGTTGCACGCTACACATTAAACTAGCACACATACTAGTGTCAGGCTTAAAATCAGACAGAATGGAGACACTAGCTCCTGCGGGCTCGCGACATACCTGTTTACACTTTATTTCTAATTCGAAGAATGCAAACATATCTTCGAACTAGAAAAAAATTTATGGTGAGGCAAAATAAACTAGCAAAAAGCTTTGTATTTTCTTTCAATGTTATGTCAGGTTTGTTTTATTGGCCATATTGCATGATTAAGGACACTCTCCTACCCTAAGTTATGAAATTCTTACCAAATTCAACATTTCCAGTCAAGGACAACCCGATAGAAGCTCAGCGTTTGGCGGTACAGTGCTACATAAATCTCCAGAATTATCACGTTAGCACAAGAGCCATGCTTAGCCCGGACTTCGTACTAGAACTTGTGAATATATTGGAGGTATCACTTTAGTTCACGTGTAATAAAAATCAATCCCGCAAAATTATAATTTGCGTAATTACTGGTGGTAGGACCTCTTGTGAGTCCGCGCGGGTAAGTACCGCCACCCTGTCTACTTCTGCCGTGAAGCAGTAATGCGTTTCGGTTTGAAGGGTGGGGCAGCCGTTGTGACTATACTGAGACCTTAGAACTTAAATCTCAAGGTGGGTGGCGTATTTACGTTGTAGATGTCTATGGGCTCCAGTAACCACTTAACACCAGGTGGGCTGTGAGCTCGTCCACTCATCTAAGCAATAAAAAAAAAGTTGTGTGTCTTTCAACGTTCTCCTAAATGAGATACCTGCCTAATGTAAGCGGGCCAGTTGGTGGGGTATAGGCAGGAAGAGTGCGAGCTGCTCACCAACTGATTGTGAGAGGTAAGATGCCATAGCTCATTGGTGATTGGTATACCGCCCCTATTTTATTCTTGTTTAGATAGGGGGCCAAACATAATACGAAGTGTCCGCGCCCAGGAAGCGCTCGGATATGTGGGACTTGACGGTCTGCAGATTTTAGAACCAGACCACGGTTCCAATTATATTATTTGGACTCTACCCGCTAAATGACTCCCCTTGCACTCTGTTAACTCTGTTACTGTTACGTCTGATCTCTACCCGGGGTCAGGAGCCGGGCAGAGTAGGGGGATTTCCGCGGTATAGCACTACAACCAGATTGCGGCGCTACCCCAAGAACACCCGATCGACTTGTTGTCAAAGCGATTGTTGACGATTCTACGTGGCCCTTCTCGTTAGGTCGTCCCAGGCGATGGATGACTATTGTTTCTTGGCTTAATATCAATGATGGTTACAGCGCATCGACATCAGATTGAAAATATTGACGTGTACGGCACTTACGGGTCTTATGTCAGAAGATCTTGCCAAAGACTTGTTCACGCTGAAGAAAGGTGAAGAGGTATGTTGTAATAAAAATTGGACTAGATTTTTGTATCTAACTAGCGAAACTCGGTCAGCATCTGCTGTGAGAAATCGTCAATGGTCCGATAAACATCGATTTCTTGAAAATACTCCCGCGCCACTATTGTTAGCTAAGGCTACTATAACAGACACCATTCCTGGGTTACCAAAAATCACCAACAATAACGACATAAAAAAATTATGTCCGAAGTATTATCACAAAGTACAAACATCATCACGGGCCCTATAGACGTCCAGTTAGGGTCATAGGTAGAGTTTCAACATAATTATTGTCCTGCACGTTCCCAGCGGATTCCTATGTCCTTGATCAGGTGCACGTCTCCCTTGTGGTGGCCCACGCATACCGCGCGCCGTCATATCAAATCATGTCTCATATCTACTACTATTTGAGATTTATTTTACGTCAGCAAATGTGAAGGTGATCTTAGCACGTTTTTAATTGAGAAACTAATCATTCGACTGAATTAACAATGAGGAAAAATAAACAATTAGACTCCTAACGACCAAAACGACTGATCTCAATTACTCAAACCTAATGTACTGAATTCGACATGGAAATCAGCCCAAAATAGTACGTTCGGTTTCGTTAATGGGGAATATGTGAAAGTGTTAATTACCATTCACAGATATGTAGAAAGTAAATAGGAACAGATTGAGGATTTTTGGACACTTTGCTAAAAGTAACCTGATGACGAAGGAAGGGCAGCTGTAGCTTGTTGTTAACGCCTACGAAATTTTGAGGAGCAATGTTGAAATTTTAATTTGAACCTCCTGCACCTACACCATTACACTAACTAAACGCCGTGCCAAGCTAACTTGTTCGCAACATAAAAATTTTTTGGGAAAATACCTGTTTAAAGAAAATACAAGCTCAATATCGATTTGGAAGTTTTATTCGAGAAACCCAAGCACCCAATACTTGTGAAATCTTCTCTTAAAAAGGCTACAGATGATCATTCATGCCCTTGTTATCACTCATTACGAATAAGTTATTAAATTACTTTATTTTTAAACTAGCGACCCGCCCTCGCTTCGCTTCGGAAACATTAAAACACACATGAAACCAAAAAAAAATAAAAAAAAGTAGCCTATGTTCATCAGGGACAATGTCGGCTTCTAATGGAAAAAGATTTTTTCATATCGGTCCAGTAGTTTCGGAGCCTATTCGAAACAAACAAACAAACAAATCTTTCCTCTTTATAATATTAGTATAGATATGTAAAATACCATTATACATTAATCTAATACATATTTTTTAATAGGTCGTGTCAAATAACCTTCGTATTGAACATGTGGGCTTCCGAACAGCGCTCTGCATTCTGATCACGTCCAGCGTTACTGACGAAGGAGCCGAAATATATTTACAACTAGGAACTTTGCACTAGTAATTGATGTTGCAAGTACTTTGAAACTTCAACGATTACCTAGTCTACATCACAAGTGCACTTTTATGACGTAGCCTCATCATGATTTTTTTATAAATTGGACTCTCGTCTAGTTGTGGATTTCGACATTTCCAATAGTCGATTCCTTGCGATTTTTAGTTGAAACTGTACAAGAAATGTTTATTGGGTATATTTTGGACCTAATCCTAGCTCATGTATTGTTAATCAGGGGGATAATGTATTTAAGACTATTACACAGTATTGGACATCCGATGTGAAAAGTAACGTATAATATTTCGGATAGGAACATCGAAATATGATGAATCCTTTCAAGTTTTAAAAGTTTGTTTTTTCACTATTTTTCGTTAACATTGAAACCCGTACCTACTCTGAAAATGGGAGCCTCTGTAATTCAACTACTTTTGCTTACGACTTATTTTTGTTTGAATTTAATGCAAATAAATATACAAAACGACTTAAGAATTTTAACAAAAAGGCAGCTTATTTGATGTTACTTTGATTAACAAATTTTTAACAGCATGATTGAAAACAAAGCGGCTCGGTATGTGGTGGGCGCGTGGGAGCCCGCCATCGAAGCTATATTCCGACACCATCCTTCAGCGAAGTTCGCTTACACCGGCACCCTGGATATCAATGACTTTACTCAGGTATTGCAGAAGTCAAAATGAAGATGCAGAGCACCTTTTTTTTTTGTTTTTTTTTTTATGTATTTTATGACCTGGTAACTAAGACCTTCAGGTCAAGTCTTATTTTAATTTGTATCCTTATTTTTATGAAAAATGGTAATATGGAGTGAAATAAAATGAAGATGATTAATTTGAGACATTAATCAACTGAGATGAAATTAAATGAAATGAGATGAGATGATATCTCAGTAAAATGGTGGTCATTTACTGATATGACGTTATATGACCCTAACTGGACGTCTATAGGGCTCGTGATGATAATGTTTGTACTCCTATAAGTTCCTAAAGCATTCATTCGATTGTGATAATACTTCGGACATAATTTTTTTATGTCGTTGTTGTTGATTATTGTCGGTACCGCAGGAATGGTGCCTGTTATAGCAGCCTTAACTAACAATAGCTGGGAGCGAATATTTTCAAGAAATCGATGTTTATCGGACCATTGACGATTTCTGGTGGTAGGACCTCATGTGAGTCCGCACGGGTAGGTACCACCACCCCAGCTATTTCTGCCGTGAAGCAGTAATGCGTTTCGGTTCGAAGGGTGGGGTAGCCGTTGTAACTATACTGAGACCTTAGAACTTATATCTCGAGGTGGGTGGCGCATTTACGTTATAGATGTCTATGGGCTCCAGTAACCACTTAACACCAGGTGGGCTGTGAGCTAGCCCATTCATCTAAGCAATAAAAAAAAAAAGTTAGCTTTTACGCTATCGAGAACGCTAAAAACTTGCACTAAGTACACAGATCTCATAGCAACCACAAGGTGCATGCCGCCGCTCTCCTTTGAACTTTTTTTAGGAACTTAAGTAGGAAGGAATTTATTGTTGTGTTCTCCCTAAGGCCTTTCCAGTCACACCGCCCTACTTATTTCTGCCGTTAAGCAGTAATGTGTTTCGGTTTGAAGGGTGTGGCAGACGTTGTAACTATACTAAGACCTTAGAACTTATATCTCAAGGTGGGTGGCGCATTTACGGTTGTTGATGTCTATGGGCTCCAGTAACCACTTAACACCAGGTGGGCTGTGAGCTCGTCCACCCATCTAAGCAATAAAAAAATCATCAAGACACTTGGACTTGGAACATGCGTTCGAAGTCTCATTATAACAATTTTCCAATACTTCAAACCAGACCATATCCAAATAGCGAGGCAGGCGGCAAGGGTTGGATGGCTCCTCATAATGCGTTACACCACCAGCAAAGTGCAGTTTTTTCCCCCCACCTATTCGCTGTTAATCTAAGAGGCTATTCCAGCTACGTCCGGACGGGTAGGTGAGCTCACAGACTCAACTTGAGAGAATTTGCTAACACTAACACTAGCCCTAGCAAGAGCAGTGCTTCACAGAATCCACTGCCAGATAGGAATCGCGACCCACTGAGAAGATCCAGCGAGAAACTCAGTGGGCAATTCAGTTTATTGTTCAGTGTGCTTAGGGCGAGTTTTTTAACGTTCTCGATAGCGTAAAAGTTAGCTCATATTTGTATGGAATGGGATCGTTTGCCTACGTTTGCCGCTAGGGGCGCTGTTTTAACTGCATACAAAGTTGGATCAACTTTTACGCTATCTAGACCGTTAAAAACTCGCACTAAGCACACTGATAAACACTTTCTAGGAAGGTTTCTACGTCCTCAAACGACTCACCAAACGATTCCCGACCATCCAAGAGGTGTTGCTGCAGAAGCCTCCGCCTCGGGATCCTGTGCTCATCGCCATGTTCCTCCACCCTCAGTCGGACGGAAATTCCTCAATGGACATACGGATGCCTTGTTAGTTGTACACTTGTTTTCATCGAAGTGGAATCTCATATGGTTGGGTATGGTCCGACCCACTGTTAATCCCACTACTGGTGGTAGGACTTATTCTATGAATACTGAAGCAGCAAAAAACAGCAACAAATTTGTTCTTGATAATGTAAGCAAGTATATTATTATGTATAATTAATAAAGTTTTCATATCGAAATCTTATGTATATCTATACTAATATATAAATCTATAGTGGTTTTTACGGATGTTCCGTTATAACTACTGAACCATGCATCCGATTGACTTGAAACTTGGTATCCATGTAGAAAAGAATACACGTACTTAATGGATAGGCTAATATTTATATGAGTATTGGATTCACCTAATAATAATGACAATAAATAATAATGTTAATTATAAATGCCCAGCGAAGTGGGCGAGTACGGCTAGCTATTTATATTTTTGCTAATAGCATTGACTGAAAATGAAACTTTTATTTTATTTTAAATCTCCGAACAGATCAGCGGTCGAGTTCCAAGCTCGCTGTTTCACCATCAAGCGGTTTGTTTGCATCCTTCCTACCTGATGACGTCAATTTGAGGTCGTATTTGCTGAAACTACGGCTGTGGTTTGGGGATCCGTAAGTTAATTAACGAAATTAAGATGATAAGGCACTTTTTATTTTTATTTTGATGGATTTTTGACGTTATTGGACAAACAGGCTCGTGTTTGGTGACCAATAGATGCCTGAAATGTTGAAGTCACTATATTCAAAACAGGGACCATTCTACTCGAGTAATTGGAACTTACGACGGCTTTGTGGTAGGAAGGTGGAATCCAAGTTGTGTGGACTCATGACACGCCCAGATAAACGTAACTTCAGTCTCTATAACGTTCATTATTTCTAAGGATTTATTGAATCTGATTAGCAACTGAAGCTAATTCATTAGAAATGTGGAGCTTGATTAAAAAATATCATGTAAATATAATCTCTTTGTCTATATATAATATTATACTATAATATTTTCGGGGTGGTGGGTGTTCATCTAAGCTGTTTTTGTTATGTTGAGAATGCGGAATAGCTGACAAAAACTATGTTTATTTTTTTTCTTTTTCAGAGCAAAATCACTTCACTACATCGAAATAGAAGATGCTCATTATGAAGTGAGGTAAATTATTATTAGATGTAGTGAGCCTTAGAACCAAGAGTTGATCTCTCTTTCAGGCTTTTCGCTCTTAGGGTGTACACAGATTTTATCGAAACAGTTTTATGCCTGTTGTTTGTAAAAATCGCTATGCTGTCCTCCAAATCATAGTCCAAAACTGCTTCAGACCTTAAAAACCGACAGATCATTGATACAAGCCTACGTGATCTCACAGCTCCACTACAAGTAAAAACACTATACTTACTGTAACTATACTTGAGACCTTAGAACTTATATCTCAAGGTGGGTGACGCATTTACGTTGTAGATGTCTATGGGCTCCAGTAACCACATAACACCAGGTGGGCTGTGAGCTCGTCCACCCATCTAAGCAATAAAATAAAATAAAGGATAACTATATGTATCTATTTAATTTTGTTATTTTCGTTCGGACGATAAAAACTGTCATTAAAGACGTAATATCGAAAAATTCTTTGCAAAAAGAAAAAAATAACCGTTACGAAAGGAAATGGGAAACTTAAACCATCTGTTGGAATTCATAAAGCGACGCTTGTTTTTACAGAAAATGAATGTGGCACTTTATTTATTTTGTTTCGAGGTTAGAATGAGAAATTACTTCTCAAATAAGGCTCGTCCACCCATCTAAGCAATAAATAAATAAAAAACTACTGAGATAACCATGTGTCCAGGTATCGGGATAAATGCGCTGAAGTGAGTTCGTCGCTGAAGCAGCGCGCTCAGTTGCTCGCGGAGTTTGTGGTCCAGCAGATGAGCGGCCTCACCCAGGAGCGAGACTGCTCTATGCCCAGCGTTGAGCTACACCTCGCCGATCTGATGGTACTGTTGTTTATTGCAACGCCCATGCGATGTGAAGTAGTGGGAGTATATTAAGAAACGATATTTGTCACTTAATTTGCTTAATTTATGTTTTTTATTTATTGCTTAGATGGATGGACGAGCCCACAGCCTATCTGGTGAAAATTGTTACTGGAGCCCATAGACATCCACAACGTAAATGCGCCACACATCTTGAGATACAAGCTCTAAGGTCTCAAGTATAGTTACAACGGCTGCCCCACCCTTAAAACCGAAACGCATTACTGCTTCACGGCAGAAATAGCCAGGGTGGTGGTACCTACCCGCGCGTACTCACAAGAGGTCCTACCACCAGTAATTACGCAAATTATAATTTTGCGGGTTTCATTTTTATTACACGATGTTATTCCTTCACCGTGGAAGTCAATCGTGAACATTTGTTGAGTACGTATTTCATTAGAAAAATTGGTACCCGCCTGCGGGATTGGAACACCGGTGCATCGCTTCAACACGAATGCACCGGACGTCTTATCCGTTAGGCCACGACGACTACATTTGTATAAACATTTTTTGCTTAGGTATTGGATATTATTTGTTGTTATACACAAGAAAAGCATTTTTGGCTTAAGCACTTATTTGTTGTTATAATTAAGAATGTTTGTTCTCGTTTTCTATTCTTAGCCGAATATATTTTGTTATATTTTTCCAAATTTTAAACTTAAATTGTTTATATACTTCAATAATTTTAAATGTCTCTCCTGTAAAATTCCAAAAAGATCTAATCAAATAGCCATTCATCCCTCGAGATAAATATATTTTTGATTGTTCTTTTAGTTCTGTTATATAGTTTTAACATAATTTGTATTATTTTATTGTATGTGACAAGATAAAAAAGCTCAATAAAAGCGCGAGTTAATCTTTCTCAAGGTGCTCGCTCAGGATGTAATCGATATTGCAGACAGAACTGAAGAGTCCCGTGGTGGGTGTGGGGTGGGTTCGTGTGGGGGGCCCGCTGGAGCGCGCGGTGCTGTACAAGGTGTTGTCGGATCGCGTGGGGCTGCCGTGCGCTCTGAAGCGCGTCGCATCGCACGCGTGGTGTGAAGTCGCCTTACCCGAAATGGATTCCGTAATTAGATTCCGTATTTAGTTGTTTCACGGAACCTTTCAGTTTGCTTAGTGCGAATTTTTTAACGTTCTCGATCACGTAAAAGTTAAGTCGAATTTGGATGAAGTTGGAAAGTTTGCCTACGTTTGCCGCTAGGGGCGCTGTTCCAACTGCATTCAAATTTTAGTCAACTTTTACGCTATCGAGAACGTTAAGAAGCTCGAACTAAGTAGACAGGTGAAATTAGTGTCGAATATTGATTTAGTGCTACGTGTGGAAGTCATTTTTGAAGAGACCAGGACTTACCTGATCACGACAGGGCAATGCAAAGCCGCCGTCGCCCCAAAACATGTCTTGTCGGATCCCCAGGATTCACTCTCGGTACTTTTATTTCTCTCAAGCACCAATCACCGTCGACGAGCGAAGTAGCCCACAGACACAGTCCACTGAGTTTCTCGCCGGATCTTCTCAGTGGGTCGCGATTCCGATCCGGTGGTAGATTCTGCGAGGCACGGCTCTTGTTAGGGTTCGTGTTAGCAACAACGTCAGGTTTGAGCCCCGCGAGCTCAACTGCTAGTTCGGTGAATCTAGAATAATCCCTCGAGGTTACTAGAATAGGTAAGAAAAAAAAAAAAACATCTCTCGATATCTTGGATTTATTTAAAAAGGACAATGAGGAGACCGAAGTGAGCTACCCTGCAGGTCTGCTGCGCTGTAACTACGTGGTGGATTTGGTGTCGCATCCCGGTCGGCTGTGGCCCCTGGACTCGTTGGAAGCGCATCGGGTCCGCGGCACTATTTGCCTCAAGCCTTGTAATTTCCACGGACGAGAATCTTGTTTATGTCAGAATTAAATTTTGATAATACTGAAATTGGTTTTGCGTACTATGTATGTAATATAATACAATAACTATGTATAGTAATGCATCGTATAGGAAAATTTAAACTCAATTTTATTGGTTTTATTACCCTAAGAAAAACCGCTGAAAATTTGTGTTGGAATTGGAAAGCATCCCGATTCCCTCGAATCTACTGTACAAAAAAGAAACACAATGCTTGTAGATTCAAAATGTCTTTAATTCTTTGTTTACAAAAAATGAATAAATATAATACAAAGGCACGTTTCACATGGACGGACAATTTCACGAACAGTTTTCCTAATAACTAACAGTCTGCGGTCCCGCCGACAGCGGACGGATCGCCTGTGCGGCAGCCGCGCCCGCCGGCGGTTGAACCGCTTCATTATACTAACACTAACATCTACTAAAGGACAATGCCCAAAAGTGGGCCAACTTTGTGTCAAAACTATTTGTACCTACTTGAAAAACTATGCCTTATTTTTTCACGATGTTTAGTTTATGTATCAACATTACTTTCACATTGGCATTATTTTACAAAAAAATAAATTACTTATTTGATAACATCCGAAAACTGAGTACTTCCACCATTCATACTTCATAGTTTTTAAATTCGCCAATAGGTATACAAAGGGCTTAGCGCATACAGCGTTATAGTAAACTTAAATGCTGCCAACGAAAGAGTTCTGTGATTTGAACAACAAATAAAAAAAAAGTAGATAATGGTTATAATTCAGACTTTTTTAGTTTATTTTTGTTCAATTTAATATTTATATATATATATAGTAAATAGCTGACCCGGCAAACGTTGTTTTGCCTTAAATAAGATTTCTAGGGAAATTCTAGTGTAGAAAAAAAAACCTCATTTAACCACATAGTACCTCATTATGACAAAAAAAAAATTATCCAAAAAATAAATGTTTGGGGTGGACAACCCTTATTACTTAGGGGTATGAAAAATAGATAGGTAGTAGCCGATTCTCAGACCTACTGAACGTGCTATTGATACACAAATAAAACCAAAAAAACATGGCTGAAAAATGTATAGTATTGTATAGCTCTCAAATACATTAAGTGTATAATCTATGATGTATAGTGAGTAAGTAAGACAGGAGACCGGCTTCGTCCTCATCCTTACTACGTGATGTTTGCTGGATGAGTGGTGACACATGGCGGGGATAACTGATCGATTGATAGTTGATCAGTAGTCGAACGGCGAGGGCGGGAGATCAAATCGAATTTAAAAAAAATCATAATTAAAGGAACTTCAAATTATAAGCTCTGAATAAGAATTTATCGTACTACAATTATATTAATTGATTGCCATCTTGCAACCTTATTGCGAATCTGTGCATAGAATAAAAAAAATAAAAATCGGGATGGAAAAATAGGGGTTGATCGTATAAGAGTGAAAATTGAGAGTAATATGATTTTCTTTATTTTAAGTCATGACAAAATAAAAAAAAAACTTGCCAAAAAAAATTAAGTTACGGTCCGAATGTTGTTATTCGGAACTTGTATATATGCAAGCTTATCTTGAAAATGTCGTATGCGAGATTCAGGCATCTGTCAAATATTTTGCGTTGTATGATGGCTACCCGCCATAGTAACATCAGGTTTTTTATTTTAATTCATGACAAGATAAAAATAAAAATGAAAATCTTGCCAAAAAAATTAAAGTTTATAATTAACAAATAAAAAATAGGGGTTGATCGTAAGAGGGATGAAAAATTTAGAGTAACATCAGGTTTTTTATTTTAATTCATGACAAAATAAAAATAAAAATGAAAATTCTGGCAAAAAAAATTAAAGTTTTAAATTAGCAAATAAATTAAATTAGCAAATTTTCTTCTTCTTCTTCTAGCAAATAAAAAATAAGGGTTGATCGTAGAGGGGTGAAAATTTAGGGCTGTATGTATTTTTGTACGATTCCATTAGTATAAATCTCAATGGCCCACCATTACTTATTCTTATTATCAAAACTCTCTGACCATAGTCAGAGAGTTTTGGCAGCAACCCGAGTGAAGCGTCACTTGAAGTTTTATTTTAATGTTTTTTTTAATAGTTTATTGTGATATGTATAAATTGGGTGTTGTTTTGTGTATTAAACGTCAATAATCATTGTTCACGATTATTGAGATATTGGAATAAAATTGTGGCTAGCATAGCAGTGATTGTTTTTTTTTCAAGATAAAAGGTCTGCGGAAACTCACGCTCAGTAAATGTACTATTCGTCGAGAAAACTCCCATAAAGCAATAAAAAGAGATACACCGGCTTTTTATTGACACGAAAATAATATAACTACGACTAGGCTGTATAGGCTACGCTCTTTGCCTGCCTATTGGCGAATTTAAAAACAACAACAACAATATCGTTGCCGGCTTCCGGATTTTTTATTCTGAAAGAAGGGTCAATGAAGTCCATTCTCAGAAACCACCTTCATTTTATTATTATTATGAGGATATAATAATAATAAAATGTACATAAGGGCTTATTTCTACCAACATTAAACAAAATTAACTTACTTAACACTGTAACTAACTATGAGAGCGATTATTGATTTCGAAGAAAACAATTAACAACTTAATTTTAGCTGCAAAAAAAAACAGATTTCTTTTAAATCTGGGTGAGAATATAAAAATCGTTTTCTGAATATGAAACGATATTTCTTTGTCTATCAAATTAGTTAAAACCATCATGACCGACAACTTTTTTTAGGGACCCAAACGTCCAAAGAAAATGGGCATTGTCCTTTCTAAAACATTTTTTTTTAATTTATCGTGTATAAAGATAATATTATTACGACTAATTAAAAAACTAGCCTTCACATTTAACTTCATAAGAAATGCGATTGCCAGTTACATAAATCATGCGATGTTGCCAATTTCTGATTTATATATTTAATTCACTGATGTATATATTTCACCGACTCGGTGTAGCAGTAGTCTGACTGTTGGGTCGTTGTACTGGTCGTGGGTTCGATTCCCACATCAGGCAAACATTGTGTGATGAACTGGTTTGTTTTTTCTTTGTCTGGGTATTTATTATCTATTTATATAAACATATATAAGTATGTCTGGTCTCTATAACGCCGGGAATTACCAATTGGGGCTAGATGCCGCGCGTCATTTGTTTCCAGTTATTATTATCACTATCGGCACCCCGTCAACAAAGTTGGTGTACGCACGGAAGGCAATGTATAAAATAGTAACATAAAAAAAGAGTAATTGTTGGCTCAAAGTGAAGTATTCTCAATAATACAACGATGTTTGAAGATTGAGAATTGTTAAATGAAGGTAATGAGGTAGGTCGGTAGTCCGGACATCCATTAATCGATTATACACGTCCGCGTAATCTTTATTTTTTATATTTTTTATTGCCCTAGAGACGAGCATTCGGCCCACCTGATGAGTGGCTACTGTCATGAACTTCAGCAATGCCAGGGGCATAGCCAAGCAGCTGCCTACCGTAAACTACTATACCTAATACTATAATTTCCACAATATTTTAATGTAATCAACCAATATTGCACTAGACTATTTATGAAAATCGATTCAGTCTAGACACAGATCTGCGGCGCTAGTGAAAGAAGTTTATTGATTTAAATTCCTTCGGGATTTTCGTTGAATAAATTTTTACGTTCACAATTACAATTCTCATTAAACTACAATTTCGCTGGAGGCACAGATCTTACAAATTATTGTTGCAAAGGGTTTCCGATCATTATGCCCATTTACACGGTGGTTTGTGGGATCCCTCTGACCATTGTCGTCCGCGGCTGCGGCTCCCTGGACACGGAGTCGCGCAGGGACAGAGCCGACCCGGTCGACGCCACGGACGGAGCGTTGGACGACTGCATCGTTTGAGGTTGACTCAACTGAAATTAATATTAAATACATAGTTCAATTAGTATTTGTCTTAGTTATGAAATCATGTCGCTATAATAATTATTTATAATCAGCTATAGCGTTCTCACGAATGAATTCTCAGTTGAGCCCATAGATATCTACAACGTAAATGCTGCCACCTACCTTGAATCATAAGTTCTAAGGTCTCAATATAGCTATAACGGCTGTTCCGCCCTTTGAAGCGAAACGCATTACTGCTTCACGAGAGAAATAGGCAGGGTGGTGGTTCCTACCCGCGCGGACTCACAAGAGGTTCTACCACCAACCAGTATGAGAGGTTCTACCACCAACCAGTATGGACCCCCTTTTGGGGTAAAAGTCTCCTCTAAGGTACACCACTTCTTTTTATCCTTGGCGGTGTTCAGTCAATCTTTACCAGGTACTGACACAACATAGCCACGTATTAAATAAATATGGTCGCGCGACATCCTCGATCTGACAAGTCGTCTTTTCGCATTAAAAGTGTACAATTTACAAAAATATTCGAAATTGAGCTAATATGCGGAATCATTTGGTATCACCAGTATTTTTCTCATAAATACTGTCAAAAGAGTTTTTTTTTAGTTTACCTATGTTTTGACTGCTATTAACAAAATTAATACATAATTTTATCTTACTTTAAAACATAGATAATGCATCTGGTAAAAAAATAGATGTTGCAAAGACGGTTAATATTAAAAATATCACATGTTAAAGTGTCTCAATGAAGACTCACGCTTCTAGATATAGTCTGTGGAGTGTGCGGCCTCTTCAGCGGCAGATCCCTGTACTCGTAGATGTTGTCCCTGGACCTGTTCGTGTTGTCTATACCCACGTCTTCCGCTTCCGGCACGACGAACACGTCGTCCGCGTAGTAGCGGTCGCTCTCTCTGCAAATGTACGTTCAATGGTCGTTTGGAAATATATTTGACAAAAGGACACACATATATAAATAAGTATGGATTGATATATTTATCGAATTAATTAAGCGATCAGGGAGCCTTGTATTGCACATGTGCTGGATTCCTATCACAGCGCGCAATGTATTTGACTAAAGTCTGTATCTAGTTAACGACAGTTTCAAGATTAGCTCACAAATGTTCACGATGGACTTCCACACTGAACATCGTGTAATAGAAATCAAACTCACAAAATTATAATTTGCGTAATTACTGGTGGTAGATCCTTTTGTGAGTCCGCGCGGGTAGGTACCACCAACCTGCCTGTTTATGCCGTGAAGCAGTAATGCGTTTCGATTTGAAGGGTAGGGTAGCCGTTGTAACTACAAGATACCTTAGAACTTATATCTCAAGGTAGGTGACGGCATTTACGTTATAGATGTCTATGGGCTCCGGTAACCACTTAACGCCAGGTGGGCAGTGAACTTGTATACTCATCTAAGAAATAAATAAAAAATACATAAAAGTTTCGAACAACAACATTTAGGCCATTGGTTTACCTAGCATCAACACTCGCTCAGCAGATCTTCCCTATGTGGATAAAACTCTAAACACAAACACAATTATTACACACAGACAAAACATATATATATTTACATATACACTAAGAGGAATACTAACTGAATAGGAACCATTTTCCACTTGGGAGGCGCCGCCCTGTTGTTAAAAAGCGTGCATTAGTTCACTCTACACCGATACGACATGCCTATGAAAATGTAGCGAAGGAAAAGATATTTAATTTGTTATAAATACTAAATAGTGTTATAATAGATTCATATAAAATTATGTATTAGAGGTTACTTAAGCGACTATATAAAAATGTTGACTGTTTAGTTGAAATGATGGATGGTAAAAGTAAGATAAGGCAAGGAGAATCAAGTGTGTATATGAAAAGTATTCGTCGAAATGTATAAAATAATGTTGGCGCCACATTAACATCAGGCTAGGTTTTAAAAGAAGCACCAAATACTATTGCAGTAGGTTTGATAGATACTTTTTCATAAAATGAAATGTTAATGTATCAACAATTGTACTGTTACGCCGGTAAGAGTAATGCCATCTATCGCCAAATAGCCCAATGAATATCTGAGGATCTAGTAACATCTAGAACGCTCGAGAACTACAACGCCATCTATCGTCAGAGAGCGGAAACACACATCGAAGGTACTCGGCTTGTGAGGAATGTTCTCGATGATTCTAGAAATGTCGTATCGACTATAAAAGCGTTACAGAGATGGCATGAGTCAGTAAGTAATCGGAACTACTCGAAGCGAAACAGCGAACGGATCACCTGAAGCGAAGCGGAAGAAGTGAATTGAGAATATTGTGTTTGTTGAGCGTTTTAAGTGTTCTAAGTGCAAATACAGTGTTAAATTGTGCTTCGGTAGAATTTTTTATTTATCCCGAACCCCTGTGCGTAACAGTAACAGTACCATTCACAGGTTACAAAATAAAATCACTCTATAATAGGTGCACGTTTTCTTGTAATAATTACCGAAGATCAAATATTTACTGCATTATTTTGTATAAGGTAAGTTGTTGAATTTTCAATAATTAAGTACTTTCGGCGAAATTATATTAAATTTTCATATATAATAACTCGGCACACTTCAATTCTTCTACAATTGCTACATTCATACCATACCCTTTGTCTACACCAGCGCGATTGTGAGAGGTTTGTGAACTGTTATTCATAGCAAACAGTTGGGACACTTTTTCAACTTTTCTCCCATACGAAATGATTCTCCTTACCTCTACCCTCCATGGTTTAAATTACGGAAATGATGTTAGTTATAATTTTATTAAGTGAGATAGAATCTGTGATGTGTGATGGGGACCGACTTACCGCTTGGCGTTCCTCCACAGCATGCAGCACACCACCAGCAACGCCACCAGCAGAAGGCAGGCGCTGGAGACCGTCCAGAAGGCTATCTGTAGAGGCTGCTTCGGCTCCCACCAATACTGCAGCAGAAACTTAACTGTGACTCGGTGTTGTCACACACACAGCCTCCCCAGGGTTCAGGTTCTCGCGACCTTCCACCGGTCCCTCCAGGCCTACCCTGCTGTGCTACGAGAAACGGGCCCTGCTCGCCATCATTCCACCCTCGTAAACCTTCAGGTTGTATCGGTTACCTTGGTTCATCTGCGAATCTCTTCATCTCTGTTTGAAGTGTTATTAGTGGCTGGGCGCGCTCCGGACCCAGACTAGCCACTTTGGGTAGCTTCTACTGCTAAGAAACCTTGTGGTGGCTATGACCCTTCAAACCGGAACACGAGACTTTTTCATGGCAGAAATAGGCGGCGAACCTAAACCCCTACCAATAGATGCCGAGTGCCGATCGGAGCGGAGCTACCTCACATCCTTGGGCCCGCGGTCTGCTCCTAACATCAGACCGTCAAGTCCCACATACCCCACTCATCTCCTAGACATGGACACCTAGTATGGGTTCGGTTACTAACCCGAAAAAAAAGAGCGTACTACCTCGCTCGTTTGCCAACACAAAAGATACAGATACGCTGTCAATATTTAAGTTGAATTACCTAAGTTGGTAAAGAAATACTAATGCTCATTATTTAACAAGCTAGTCACGCTGTGTACTTTGGCCTGGGCCAGTCACCAGGCCTGGTGGGGCGAACCTACCTCGGTGATGGGCGGGTAGGTGGGGAGCACCCTGCCTATGACGGTGGGCAGGTAGACCGTCCAGAACGCGAGCTCCGTCTGCCGGTAGTTGAGCTCGATGCTCGAATTGAAGGTCGTGTTCAGATTCAGGTAGCGCAGCTGGCCCTCGGTGGCCATTTCGAAGTGTATCCCCAGGATTCGAGAACGGGTTGGATTTCTGGAGACAAAAACCACTTAAATTAGTAACAAAATTGGGAATTAATAATTAAAGACCAGTCATAATTAAACCTTAACTGATTTCTCTGAAGTTTCCATCTCAAACAGGAGTTCTAGGTATAATAAGAGTTGGTCATATAGTTTTTTTTTTTTTACAATTTGCCAATGTTTAATGGGCAAGTGGACATGCCCATAATCCGCCTGGTGCCAAATGCTCTTATCTACCAGAGTTATACCTTGAGCTTCGATCAACAATAGTAACATTGTTGATCGAAGACCTTGAGACATGGCAATGTAACGAGTTTGGCATTCTTCAATATTCCCTCGAGCTCTCTCTAGTTGGAAGTAAAAATATCTACATTTCACTCACCCGAACCTGGCGAAATCCGTATAAGCCTTCATGAAGAAATGGCTCATGTTCCTGTCGTTATTGGTCCACGCCTGTCTCTCGAGCCGGTACTTATTGGGGAAGAACTCCTGGTCCATGAAGGGCGCTCCGGTGAGGAACAGCCATTCTATGTCGTGCGGGTACTGTCTCCACGCGTCCAGCCGCAATGCCTCCACCGTGGTGTTCATCACGTACATGTACACGGGCACGCGCCGCCCCAGCAGCAGCTTCACCAGCCGGTCCGTCGGCGCGCGGTACAGGAAGTCCGACAGGAGCTGCACACATTCAGTAAGGCGCTCAAGGCACGGGGTGGTGCGTGTACATGTAGCGCACGGTGACTATACAACGCTATGAGCTAGGGATCAGGGGGGCACGCACGTGAATGTACTGGTCGCGCGCGGCGGCGGCGCAGTGCGGCGCGGGGTGGTGCGTGTACATGTAGCGCACGGCCTCGTACACGCCGCGCGGGTTGAGCGTGTAGTTGTAGCGCCGCACCAGCTCGCGCACCCGCTCGTCCACCCAGTGCTCCGACACCGCGTAAGTGGGCGCCAGCGACTCGTTGTTGTCTGCGGACAGTGCACTCGTGAGGCGCCGGCCCCGCCTGGCACTCGGGCGTTTCGGTGAGGGTTGAAGCAGTCCCACACACCCTGCGCGTCCCGTAGGCACAGGGACATCGTAGGACGTTCGATCACAGATTAAAAAAAAAAGTCGTTACATAGATCGAACAAAGTGGAACCCCTCTCGTGACAAGAATAGGCATGATGACTAATTTTCAAAATCTATTCTATGATATTCAGAAGTATCTATTATATCAAAAATATATTATATTTCTGTAAAAAATAAAGGTTTTCATGCACTAAATGAAATTTAAATTTAAAGTTTTTATTTCGCGTTAAAACGCTGTTCAGTGTCATGGCGTCAGTCATTACGTCACGGCTCAGTAAACTTCAGTACATCAATAAGTAAACATTAGATGCTTGTTTAATAAATCAAGTTATTTTGTATAATAAATATGAATTCAAAAGTATATAAGTGGTGTGTGGTCTCTCAGTGCAATAACAAATCTATAAAAACTCCGAACCAGTTAATTTGTTTACGTCCCAAATAACAAAACAATGGGAAATAAATGGTTGACTCTTGCACGGCGAGATTCAACAGGTTTAAGTCTAAATATTTCAATTTATTTCTGTGAAGATCATTTTGATGTAAGTTTGTACATATTTCGTAAATTTTACAATGATTTGTGACCTTAATTGAGGTCTAAAATTTCATAAGTTCAATATTTTCTGAGATTACAGTTTATCTCTTGAATAACTAGTAATCTTATTTCAATGAGTGCTTTATTCATTTTCCAGTTACCACATGATATGGTCAATTACATATTATGGACCATGGGTTTGGTGTCGCAGGTTCGCATTAAACCAGGCTCTATTCTCACAAAATTTGAATGCCAGATAGATAGAAAAAAAACGAACAGCTAAGATTATTATAGATAACAGAAAATATTAATTTCATTTACTATTTAACATAATTTATCAATTCAGAAAATAACCATTAAAATCATTGTCTGTTATCATACATGCTTGATAGTTTAACCCGCTAATCATTTATTATGGAAAAAGTAAATTATAAAATATCTACTAAATACTTTGTCAACTTTGTTTGATTTAGTTTTGTAAAAAGAAGTGCAGCATTGTATTTACCTAGGTGTGTTATTAAGTCCTGCATTTTATTTGTGTCTAATAATTTGCTATTTTTACTTTCTAGTTTTGCATGACAACATATAAGAAAATTTAACAGAAAACATTGCCTCGAGAATGACTGATAAGTCTATTCAAGTATTTATTACTCACAAGTTCCGAAGTAAAGCCGTTCAAACAGGAAATAAATTAATAAATCAGATGACACCACCCTTGAAACCTCATACCCATTCTGTCTCTACATCACCATTTAAAGTTACAAGAGGCAATTTCACGTTGCCGTGGACATCCACATTACATAAACCTTCACCCATCAATCATCACCATCAACAATATCTTTCCAACTTAAATCTATATTAGACTACAGTGAGATGATACAATACGAAAAAAACCAGGAGGCATCTAAAATTCTGGAATGTACCTACAATTTTGGAATGTACCTTGCTTAAAATTACAAAGAGCCCGCGATCTTACATTTGAGTTCCCAAAAGCTGTTATTAGTTAATTGATTTAATAGAAAAACATACTAATATTCCTGTTAACAAGATACTCATGTGTCTAAAGAAAATTAGATTAAAAGGCCCATTTAGAGAGCTTGCTGATGGCTTTTGTGGAACTTCTGTTGTGGAAATGGTAAACTACGATTATGAAATGTATTTTAGCGACAGGTTATGCGAAAACAATAGTATTTTTGTTAAAATTGCAGTGATCGCGCGTAAGCTCAAACGAAACAAGATGACGTTTACTAAGCCGTGACGTATTTTGCTCTGATTGGTGTTTAACCCGGCGTCATGGGGTTGGAAAATAATTACACGGACGTGGGGGTGGGTCATATCTACCCGATATTTTGACTTACGATATTTCAATAATATTAAAATAAATAAATAATTATTTTATGGTAATGAATTTATTGTCTTATGGTTTAGTAAATAAAACAACAATTTGTATTGCAGAATATCGTAATTAAATCTTTATACCTTCCAAAACATAAACGCGTAAAAATCAACGAAAATAGCGTTCTTTAGCCTAATCTCATATTTCTTTGCACTAATCATTAGATAAAACTTACTTAAAACTAATCAGAATCATCGTTGTGAATACAATCACTGCAGAAAAGTACGACATGTTCAGGTCAAATATATTTGTTTGCAACCATAACATGTATGGGTTGTTTTGCAGTATTTTTTCGCAGGACATACCTAAAATCTCGTATGAGTATTGGGTTTCTTAGCTGGGGGACTCTTCGCTAACAAATAATCCTATTTTTTTCGCATTTCTCGACGCAAACGTGTCAGATTCTGGCGCACTCGCTTTTGGTTCGACTCATTATTGATTCAATGTATGTATGTAAGTCAGTTGACAGCAAACATGTTCAAAAAGGCGTAGAAAACTCAAAGATCAGTTTTTTGAATTGCGACACACGTCATATGTAGCGTACAACTCATCAGCCATATCCGCTCCACATTTTATTGAATTGTAATACGTATTGATTTCCGACTTTTGCTTTTCTCCAGTTGAATTATCAATACTGTTGTTATGGTGCAGACTTGACATCAGCAGACTCCAGACCAGAGGACATGACATCCGAGCCATATGCTTCAAGAATTGATAAAATACGTTCTCGTTCTCTTCCCTCTCGATCAATTTTTTTTCTTCGATATACCAATAAAACGATAGTAAAATAGTAAGAAAGTATAGTTCAAACATAAAATGTAAAATAACAACACTTGAAACAATGAAAAAACCTAAAAGCCATATTTAGAAGCAATGGCGCAAAACTGTTACACCGAGTACGGAGATGGGTCATATTTACCTTTTTTAACTTTGGTCAGTTAGCTCTAAAACTAAATAATTGTAAGCAATGCTTAGTGGAAGTCATAAATTCCAGGGCATCGTCACTTGCGTAATTACGAATCCATAAGCTAACAAAAACGTCTCGGGCCAACTTGACCCAACCCCCATGACGCCGGGTTAAGATATAATGGCTGATTGTTGTATTTTGTAGATTTATTTTAACAAATAAATCATAAATCTCGTCATTAATATGAAAATAAATACATTTTTCAAAATCCTTGAATCCTGTTTCATTAGATCAATTAAATATTTTGTCGATACTTGACTACTGTCATTATGCCTATTCGAAGCCACTGTGTTGCTGTACCCATAAGCGCCCGTAACCACTTAACATCAGATGAACTGTGCTCGTCCATCGATCTGTGCAATAATGAAAAGCTTATTTTGTAAGTGTCATTACCGCGATTTAGATTTTTACTGGAATTATTCTATTCTATGACAAATGCTACAGTCGGCGTTTGACTATAGTTGACTTAATAACAAACTCACACAGATAGTAGGCCGCCTCCTGCGTAGTGACGCCGGTCATATACCTCAGCGCCGGGTTGAACTGCCCCTCCTGCAGCATGGCGGCCGGCGCGGCGGGCAGCAGGGCCCAGTCCCGGCTGCGCCACCCCTCGTACCACTCGTCGCCCGGGAGCGACACGTTCTCGGCCAGGAATGGGCCCCAGGGGATGAACCCGACTTGCGGCTGCACAGGTTCAGGTGTGGGTATATCGCACTTCGAGGGTCTCACAGCGCGCAGAGGGCCCGCTACTATATAAGTGACACTTCGACCTCGAGTGTGCCGCCTGTCCCCAGGAGGGCCAGGAGGACCTTAAGAGTATCTAGGGTTGTCGGTGCCAAGTCCTGGCTGCACGGTACCTGAAACTCTGCGTTGCCAAGTTCGTAGAAGCTCCTCCCTTGTCGGAGGCAGTTGAGCAGCCTCCAGGAGGAGTCGGTGGGACATCCCAGCATCCGGCCAAACACCACAGAGGTGTTCTGCACGCGGAACTTATCTTCTATCATCGCCCAGTCCGCTAACACTGATCCGCTCTGAAATAGTTTATACATTTTATATCAATCGCCTCGTACCGCCATATTCTATATATCCATTATTTATCAACTACCCTCATCATCACATTTAATATTACTCACTTATTCCCGTTCTTCTTGTTTACTATTCAATGTGACGACGACTCAACGTAAGATTTTGATAAAATAATCAAAATAATTGACTCAATATTTTCACTAAGAGCCACTAACTGCCATTGCAACTAATTGCCGTGAGCACTCATGAGTTTAAATTCATCAAGCTATAAATCTGTTCGGTAATAAGCCCTGACCTGTGCTATGACCCTCGCCACCATATGTCTAGTCTGAGGAGCTATTGCCAGTATACCGGCTGATGCCGCGCCGGCTCCGGGACCAAACAGAGTAATGGAGCCAGGGTCCCCGTTGAACGCCGCTATGTTGTCGTACACCCAGCGGAGCGCCATCATCTGGTCCAGGATACCATAGTTGCCGGGAGAGTTCTCGTCGGCGGTCGATAGGAAGCCTGGAACAAATTATGATATCGCTCACCCATTGAGACGTATCTCCGAATATGACGTTACAACGGGTCCCGTAAATTCGTTTGCCATTTCTCATTTTCTCATATTTCTTAATCACTTCGAAAGCAGTCCAGACAACACACAAAACACAACATGACTCTGTATTCAAAATGACACGATGAATATTGAAAAGAAAGAAAAGAGAAAGATTATTGCTCCAAGAAGCTTCTCACCTTGCTACACGATGTATCGCACTCACTCAAAGCTCTCAGTCTATAATCGCTTCAAAAAGCTCCTCGTCTTACTACACGATGTACCGCACTCACCCAAAGCTCTCAGTCTATAATCGCTCCACGAAGCTCCTCGCCTTACTACATCTTATACCGCACTCACCCAAAGCTCCGAGTCTATAATTTAAGCTGACGACGACCACGTTATAAAAGGCCGCCATCATGTGCGCCGGAAACAGGTTGGATGCGCCCGACATGAACTGGCCTCCGTGGATGTAGACCATCACCGGGTATCGCTGTGCAGTGGAGCCTGCCTCCGACTAGAGATACAAGAAAAGGCATCCAATAAAACAACCTAAATATTATTTTCATATAAACCGGGCACTACGTGTGATTCACACATTTCTCTTCCCCTAAAAATGAAGATATATATGACCTTAATAAGGCCTGCCGTCTTGTATGGGTCAGCTTGTTGGACCACAAAAGTGGTGGATAAAAGGCGATTGCATGCAGCATATAAGTATGCGAATGTTGCCATGGATGTGTAGAGTAACGAGAATGGATAGAATACGGAATGAATATGTTAGAGGAAGTCTGAATGTGGCACCTGTGATAGAGAAGTTGAAAAGTGCGCGTTTGGGATGGTATGGACATGTGATGAGACGAAATGACAATGAGGTTGGTAAGAGTTTTAACTATGAATGTGGAAGGCTTTAGAAGTAGAGGTAGACCTATGAGGAAATAAATGGATTGCGTGAAAGACGACATGTCTAAGAGGGGAGTGAGCGCAGAAATGGTATACGATAGAGGAGTATGGAAGGAGAAAACATTTTGCGCCGATTCCAGGTGACTGAGAGAAAGGCAGGAGAATAATGAAATGATAAAATCAGCTGGTCTATATGTTCTCTTCCTAACTACTCTTTAAGCCGAAATATATAGGTGCCTCGCGACAAAAACCATGCTGGATGGCGGTGACTCTTTCTTCATGCGGATACTGCCATTTATTATAATACTATTTGAACCAGTGAACAGTCAAGAGCCATTGTCTGAACCGGATCTCCCTAGTGGTTCAATGCACCAAAATCTAATGGGGCTGTAATATGGTAATTTAGTCTATAAGATTTTGGCACAAACATTAAGAGAGTGTCGAGATTGTTAATGATAAATTTCGTTGTTTTTTTTTTTTTTTTTATTGCCCTTGTAGGCAGACGAGCATACGGCCCACCTGATGGTGAGTGGTTACCGTTGCCCATGGACTTCAGCAATGCCAGGGGCAGAGCCAAGCCGCTGCCTACCGCAAATTGCATTATTGCTTGCAATAACCGCTACTCTCCAAACCAGAATGCATTATTATTTTGTATTACAAGAGGCACGTTATTATCATCAGGATAAGACACGTTCTTACAAGTAGACCTATAAAATTGCTTATGTCTTTACCATCACTATTCCAAATATAGTTTCACAACTGACGCTTAGGCAAGAATCTCAACGCTGACTTTTTACAAAACAAGCATACACACAGCAACACAATTTCGCATCAAACGAAATCGTAAATGAAGGCATATTAAGCGGTTTAAAACGAAGTTAATTAGCAATTACATTAATTGGTCGGTCCGTTTGTATTATTAAGCTATTCGAAAATAAAACTCCGAATGAGGTCAGATTGGTCATTGCAAAGTGCCTTATTACTCATACAGTTCAGCATCACGAAGCCGTATATTCTATGTATTTATGATAGATTTGCATTAAGTTATGGTAGTTTGTTGAGTTGTACTTTTTTTTAATTTTATGGTCTGATAACAAGACCTTTAAGCCAAGTCTAGTATTGTCATTTAATATTCTGTTATAATATGAAAAATAATTAGAATCGAAATGAGATGATATTGATTAATTTGAGACTTAGATCAATTGGAACGAAATTAAGGGAAAAGAGATGAGGTGGGATAAAATAAAATCTCAATGAAATGGTGATTATTTGTGGAGACTTTTTCAGTGGACTTTTTGGAAGAACGTGAGATGCTACGTCGAGCGGCTTTATCTAATTTTTTTACACTATTATTTGTACACTTTCTTCGATGCTAAACAATTAATAAACCACAGTTATTACACATTTAAATGAAAGAAACGCTAAATGAAAAAATAAACCTTTTCACGCGTCACAACTTCGCGTTCTTCATGCGTTCCGGTACCAATAAGTCCGTTGACCTACATGAGCTGCATGTAACAACAATTTGTTTGCAAACAAAAATTCGAAAATAATACTCACGTTTGGCGAGAATATATTCAAGTAAAGGCAATCTTCATCCATGTCCCTTATGCCTTTAGTGGCTCCGGTGAAGCGAACAGGCTGGGGACATGCTGGACCCCAGTCCACTGCTTGGATTAACTGCCAGCCAGGATGTTGTCGGGGAGGCTTGAAACAAAACCCTTGTTTTTAATTGCTTCTTCGAATTGAATTGCGTAGCCTTACTCTCCAGACCAAAGTAAACAACAGATTGTATTATCAAGAATAGTAATTCCTTAGATCATTACTTACCGCAGGATCATTCTACACTGCAGATACACACTTACATTAGATATTATTCGGTAACAGCCTTTTTATTCAAATCAAATAGAACTTTACAAGCTTTAAGAAGCTTTCAAATGGTCATGACTTTCCCACCAATTTCTGAGCAACAAATCCAAGGGTGAGATTTTCCATATTTGTATCTTATACTCATGTAATTTGGAATTGGAATATTACTAACTATGTACTAAAAAGTACGCATAACTTTCTGAATAATTTTAGTATATTAATAGAATCACATAAGATTGGAGTGTGAGTTTATCAGTATTCAAAAGGGACTTAATAAATTAATAATTATTATTATATATAACTTAATTATTAATACACATTTCCATTTCCAGTGGTTCATTAACATTTTTTGTGTGTACACACACACACAACAGACACACATTGTCACACAGTGTCTTTTAAAAATAATCTTAAGTACCTTGAATCTACCCTCTAAGACTGGAGGTCTTGCATAAGGTATCCCAAGGAATACAGAGACTTCTCCTTGTATCCTTTCAACTGGTGTCAGCCAGGGTCGGTAGCCTGAATCAGGATCTGGGTTATCATATAGATATACCTGAAAGATGTACACCTCAGAATTGTAAACAGTATAACATGACACTTACAAATAAATTATTAACATACCATTGATACATCATCCATCATTTAACAGAGAATATAGACTAGTCTTGGGGGCTTCGTAGCCAAGAGCATCTTTTTAGACATGGTATAGGTAGGTGACCACCATTGTCCCTATACCCACAAACTGCTACATAAAGACTAAAGTTTAGAATAATTTATTCCAATGAAACAGAGCTTTAGACCAGTGTTCTTAGAATCTCTGTATTCGTAAGATTATTTCTTGTTTGCTACTTTATAACTATTACCTTAAAGCCCTGTACTTGTCCATAGCTAGTGGTAACAAATATATCCCGTTTCAACTGCCTTGAATCCCTTCGCTCTCTGCCCTGCAGATCTTCTCTCCATCCTCCAAGGACACCAGGGAACAGTGCATCCGGATTATTTGGGTCCCGATTCTGTTTAGAATAACAAAAAACCATTCAATATATATGAAAGACACATGGTGATTACAATCAAGAAAGAATGCAAAAGATTAATAAGACATTGATGGAAAACTGTGAACAAATAGTAAAAATGTGATTTCTTAGCAAAAAGTGGCAAAATAAAATACTGGTATTATAATGAAACTTAAAAATAATATTTGTTCTATTAATATGTAATTTAAATTTTCAAGATCTCAATTCAATTGAGTTTGTAGATCTTATGTTGACAATGCCGTTATAATTAAGTCAAACTCAGGATAAAGTTAAACCAATGCTTCACACCAATTTGTGATATTTTTTTGGGAATTTATTTGTTACATTTTGCTCAATTACTTATGATATAACGTACACATAGTATGTTATCCATGTATGCATGAACTCTTGACTTCATAGCAGATATGGGCAGGGTTTCAATACCTAGCAATCTTATACTTAATCACTCCCATGCATACAATAAGGTTGTTTAAGTTATGATTTTTCATATTTAGAAATGAGAAATTTGATTTGACTATAAAAGTTTTTTACAGCTTCATGCTAAAATTTGTGATTAAAAACTATGAGAATTCTCCTCTGCCAAATAAGAATTAAATAAATTAATTTTACTTACAGTGTTATATTTAAACTGCTCATCCAGGGGGTTAGTGTTGATGGGGTTGTAAGGAAATCCTCCTGGTTGGTTTATATTAGGGTTGTAAGGGTTGGACCTCGTCGGGTCCGTCCCATAACGTCTGTTATTGTATATGTAGGTCCTGTAATCAGTGTCGCCAGGACTAGGGACCCTGTATTCCTTGTTTTGGTCTTGTTTGTTATAATACGCATTAAACTGTCCATTGTATAAATCCTTATTAGACTGCGAAGCTACACTGACACACGACAATGAAAATAAAAACACTTTCGAGAACATAATAAGTCAATAATCGAATTTAATATGATTTTTTCAATTTTCTTTTCGCATGAGTCACCATAATCAAATTGTAAGCTTTAGGCGTTGTTCGATACGGAAACATGAATTAAAACTGTTGCTTCTAGAAACTGACATTTTAGTTTTACTGTTTTAATTTAATTTATTTTTTAAATTGAATAGTAATTAAGAAAAACCGAATAATAACAATGATGATACACACACACGCGTCGTCCGTATGAAATACGTATTTTTTTATCTTTTGTGTCCTATATTGAATCAAATTTGTTATCGTATAGAAGGCGATCAGTTATCTGGTTATAATCAGTGTTTATCAGTAACTCCAACTTTTAGTTTGTAACATTGTATGCCAACGCCCATTCAGCAGTTTGTTTTCAAGTTTCGCAACTTTCCGTTTGTTGATAACTTCATTACGCTGCTGTTGCCAAGTTACTTTACTGTCAATGTCAAATGTTTTATTTATTTTTATTTGACTATGTACTAGGCAAAAGGATTGTAAACCATATAGTTAAATCTTATGCAACATGTTTAAAAACGAAGAAATATCAAACCAACTCAAGAAATCAATTCACAGAATTAGACACGTCCCATCCCTCCAAAAATCAACAAATTTAGACCGAGAGCTGTCGAGCTGTTTTACAATAAAACAGAACAATTTAACTGTGTCAACTACTTAACATGCATCAGAGTAGATTTTTATGGGTTTCGTTGCCACATAAGTGTTCTCTATAATTGGCATTGAAATATTTTCGGAAAATTAACTTATACCTTACTAAATTCATAATATTGAACTAATTTAGATATGTGGATTTTTGGTGCGGAAGTAAAATGTAATGCTTTTGATAATTAAAATAAAAAACGTGTAAAAAATTTACACCATTCTTCAAAGCCAGTCAGCAACATCCCACAACTAGCGTAGCTCCTCAGATCGGCTCTTAATAACAACTGTCCAATAGCAATTCAGTATCTTAAGCTTAGGTATCTTAAGTTCTGGGGCATACGTTACCGTCATTTCGTAACGCTGCCCATCGCAACCTACGACAACCATCATTGGGATCACAACGTATCTGGCAAAAAAGCTCAGCACTACGCGGCTCCTCATGGTGCTGACGTAGTCTTTAAACTCAACTCGGAATGGACTTCAAAAACTTCGAAAATAGACTTCGACTTAAACTTCGAAGGCTTCGAAAATTTTTCAAGAAATATTACACGAGATTCCTTTGCAGTTTGTTACGTTAAATAAGGAATATTCGAAAAATTATAGTCTAAGCGTGCGAATACTTTGATTTGATTACCCGTAGAAAGTATCTATGTATACCTATACCAATTTTAGAAATAGTGTACTTATTATTTATGTACTTTATTAAGACGTAATGCTGTAAACTAAAATCGAATGAAATGGAAAAAGTAGGTACACATAAATGCTAATGTTGTGTTAGATACATATACCTACTTTGTGAGTACATTTAAATATAAAACAGGTTTCCCATTCAAAAACTTTTGCAATAAAGTAACACATGAAAAATCATAGGAGAAAAAAAATGGCGCAATATTTTATTCGCGTAAACATCCGAAGGGAATAATTTTGCTCTCAACAAAATTAAACTGCGTCGTATAAAAATTGGATAGGTAGGGCCGAAACGTGGAGGGTCGGGGCTTAGACAAACTGATGATATTATTTTCATTGAGATATATCTAAGAAATGCTTTGATGTATTAAAAACTTTTTAATTTAGTTTAATTATGGCTTGGTTCGGTGAACGATCTACCAGTCTGTTTGGTATTAAGATAATATCTACAGGGTGAATGCTCTCAGCAAGTTTGAGGCCTTAACGCGGAACGAACCTACCTGTGCGGGCGTCCTGCCACAAATAATTATGCAAATTTATAAATTGATTGATTTTTATTACACATTGTTAATCTCTCATCGCGGATGTCGGTCGTGAACATGTTTTTATTTTGACATTTGCATTTATGATGAGGCCTGTTTAATGTTGAGGAGTTACCCGAGTATTTAATTCACAGCATGAATGTCACTAAATAATAATCTCTCAAGCTAGGCCTTGACTTGCAGAAATAGAATGGAAACTCCATTCCGATAGAGGCACCCGTCACGTGCGGACGTGCTCATCGTCCACTCGATCGCCCGGTCTTTGTTCGCCCGGCTTTTGTTAGCCCGGCCATTGTTCGCGCGGCCTGTGTTTGTGGTACATCTGCCGACTAAGTGCTCTTTCTGGAAGTTTTTATTTGTTTTGTTTCCTTTTGTTGTTTCTGTGTTCGTGGTACATTTGCCGACAAAGTGGTTTCCTGCAAGTATTTATTTGTTTTGTTTCTTTTCGTAATTTCTGTTTTGTTGTGCTTTTTCTTTGTCCTGTAGTAATCGCGCCGCATTGCCACCTGTGTTCAATAGAACCGCTCAGGTCCGAGAAGTTGGGGCCTCGCCGCAAGGCGAGTGTTTTCAAGACCCGGGGCCGCCCCACCTGGGTACTCAGCGATCATGGACGCTGTATTCGCGGAATTCCTCCGACTTCGCCACCCACAGCTCGCCTCGGAGTTTTTGGCCTTCAAGGCCAATCACACTGCGAGCCCTCTCGAGGACTCCGCCGCGCTCGCTGCTCCTGCGTCGCCTGTACCTGCGTGCAGAGCTTCTGCATTGAGCACCGCAGCCTCTGTCGTGCCTGCCGCTCCCGTGTCGCCTATACTGGCGAGAAAAGCTGCTGCGTCGTCCGCCGTGACCATCGTTTCAGCTGAGCGATCATCCGCGGCCTCCGTCGCGCCCTCTAAAACACCTACACTTGCTCGTAGGTCGCCTGCACCCGCCTCCTCGTGCTCCGACTCTGACTCGGACATGGAGGTCGACCTCGCCCCCGCCTCATCGACGGATGGATTCACCCTGGTACAGAAGGGTAAGAAGCGTGCCGCGGAGTCTCGAGCTCCCGCGGCCGCTAAAATTAGCAAAGCCGTGAACGCGTCGCGCCCCCGCCCTCAGACTCCCGTTGCGCCCCCAGCCCGTGCCACTCCGTCGCCGCGTCCGGTGGCACAAAATAAAACCCAGACCCCTCCCCCGGTTATCCTTCAGGAGAAGGCAGCTTGGGATCGAGTTTGCCTGGCCCTTAAGGCCAAAAATATAAATTTCACGAATGCCCGTAACCTCGCGAACGGCATTCAAATTAAGGTTCAAACACCCGACGACCATAGGGCCCTCTCTTCTTACCTCCATAAGGAGCGTATAAGTTTCCATACGTATACGCTCCGGGAGGAGCGCGAACTCCGCGTTGTAATACGCGGAATCCCTAAAGAGTTAGATGTAGAGCTCGTAAAAGCCGACCTGTTAGAACAAGGCCTACCAGTGAATTCTGTGCACCGTATGCACACCGGTCGCGGTAGGGAGCCATATAATATGGTTCTAGTCGCTCTCCAGCCTACCCCCGAGGGTAAGAAAATCTTTAACACACAGACCGTCTGTAGGCTCTCTGGTATCGCTGTCGAAGCCCCCCATAAAAAAGGCACTCCTAGCCAGTGCCATAACTGTCAATTGTACGGGCACTCTTCCCGTAACTGTCACGCGCGCCCCCGATGTGTTAAGTGTTTGGGCGATCACGCCACGGCCCTCTGCGCTCGCGACCAAAAAACCGCGACGGAACCGCCTAGCTGCGTCCTGTGTCGAACACAGGGTCACCCCGCGAATTACCGTGGTTGCCCCCGAGCCCCTAAAATAAATCGCCGCGTCGCCCGCCAAAACCGCCTCCGAGCTTCCGGCCCAGACATCAAAGCCTCGGCACCCTCTGCGTCGCAGGCTAAGCCAGCGTTCGTTCCGGCGGCGGTGCCCAGTGTCTCGGCCTGGGCAAAACCGCTGCCGTACACGAACACGGCTACAACTCCCTCCTCCGCGATTCGTCCCGCCCCCGCGACTCGTCCCTCTCCCGCGACTTGCCCTCCGACCGCGTCCGACAATCTCGCTTTAGCGATCGACTTCTTTCAGTCGATCAACTTTGAGCGCGTTAACGCTTTGGGCGACGCCATTCGCGCTGCCTCCACTGCACAACACTTTATCGCCGTTGTGCAGGAATACGCCGACGTATACGCGTCATTAAATACGTACGTCCTCCCCTCACTCCGCCGGTAATCAATGGCGTATATAAGTAGAATAAAGCCCCTATCCGTAACGATAGGATTTTTTAACGCTTACGGTCTCGCAAATCAACGTGATCAGGTTTCTGACTTTTTGCGTGACCACCAAATTGATATCTTTTTAGTGCAGGAGACCCTACTTAAGCCCGCGCGCCGTGACCCTAAAATCGCGAACTATAACATGGTCAGGAACGACAGGCTCTCTGCCCGTGGTGGTGGTACCGTCATTTACTATAGAAGAGCCCTGCATTGCGTCCCGCTCGATCCTCCCGCGCTCGCTAATATCGAAGCATCAGTGTGCCGAATCTCACTGACGGGACACGCGCCGATCGTTATCGCGTCCGTTTATCTTCCACCGGATAAGATCGTTCTAAGCAGTGATATCGAGGCGCTGCTCGGTATGGGGAGCTCTGTCATTCTGGCGGGCGACCTAAATTGTAAACACATCAGGTGGAACTCACACACCACAACCCCGAATGGCAGGCGGCTTGACGCGTTAGTCGATGATCTCGCCTTCGATATCGTCGCTCCGCTAACCCCGACTCACTACCCGCTAAATATCGCGCATCGCCCGGATATACTCGACATAGCGTTATTAAAAAACGTAACTCTGCGCTTACACTCGATCGAAGTAGTTTCAGAGTTAGATTCAGACCACCGTCCCGTCGTTATGAAGCTCGGTCACGCTCCCGATTCCGTTCCCGTCACGAGGACTGTGGTGGATTGGCACACGCTGGGCATCAGCCTGGCTGAATCTGATCCACCATCGCTTCCGTTTAGTCCGGACTCTATCCCGTCTCCTCAGGATACCGCTGAAGCCATAGACATCGTAACGTCACACATCACCTCGACATTAGATAGGTCATCGAAGCAAGTTGTAGCGGAGGACTTCCTTCACCGCTTCAAATTGCCCGACGATATTAGGGAACTCCTTAGAGCTAAGAACGCCTCGATCCGTGCGTACGATAGGTATCCTACCGCGGAAAATCGTATTCGAATGCGTGCCCTACAACGCGACGTAAAGTCTCGCATCACCGAAGTCCGAGATGCCAGATGGTCTGATTTCTTAGAAGGACTCGCGCCCTCTCAAAGGTCTTACTACCGCTTAGCTCGTACTCTCAAATCGGATACGGTAGTAACTATGCCCCCCCTCGTAGGCCCCTCAGGCCGACTCGCGGCGTTCGATGATGACGAAAAAGCAGAGCTGCTGGCCGATACATTGCAAACCCAGTGCACGCCCAGCACTCAATCCGTGGACCCTGTTCATGTAGAATTAGTAGACAGTGAGGTAGAACGCAGAGCCTCCTTGCCACCCTCTGATGCGTTACCACCCGTCACCCCGATGGAAGTTAAAGACTTGATCAAAGACCTACGTCCTCGCAAGGCTCCCGGTTCCGACGGTATATCCAACCGCGTTATTAAACTTCTACCCGTCCAACTCATCGTGATGTTGGCATCTATTTTCAATGCCGCTATGGCGAACTGTATCTTTCCCGCGGTGTGGAAAGAAGCGGACGTTATCGGCATACATAAACCCGGTAAACCAAAAAATCATCCGACGAGCTACCGCCCGATTAGCCTCCTCATGTCTCTAGGCAAACTGTATGAGCGTCTGCTCTACAAACGCCTCAGAGACTTCGTCTCATCCAAGGGCATTCTTATCGATGAACAATTCGGATTCCGTACAAATCACTCATGCGTTCAACAGGTGCACCGCCTCACGGAGCACATTCTTGTGGGGCTTAATCGACCAAAACCGTTATACACGGGAGCTCTCTTCTTCGACGTCGCAAAAGCGTTCGACAAAGTCTGGCACAATGGTTTGATTTTCAAACTATTCAACATGGGCATGCCGGATAGTCTCGTGCTCATCATACGGGACTTCTTGTCGAACCGCTCTTTTCGATATCGAGTCGAGGGAACC
Organism: Bombyx mori; assembly: GCF_030269925.1. NCBI lineage: Eukaryota > Metazoa > Arthropoda > Insecta > Lepidoptera > Bombycidae > Bombyx > Bombyx mori. The sequence goes on from NC_085111.1 coordinate 18,129,296, forward strand.
CGCTCCTCCTCACGACCTCTCACAGCTGGAGTCCCGCAAGGCTCTGTCCTCTCACCCCTTCTATTTAGCTTATTCGTCAACGATATTCCCCGGTCGCCGCCGACCCATTTAGCTTTATTCGCCGACGACACGACTGTTTACTATTCTAGTAGAAATAAGTCCCTAATCGCGAAGAAGCTTCAGAGCGCAGCCCTAGCCCTAGGACAGTGGTTCCGAAAATGGCGCATAGACATCAACCCAGCGAAAAGTACTGCGGTGCTATTTCAGAGGGGAAGCTCCACACGGATTTCCTCCCGGATTAGGAGGAGGAATCTCACACCCCCGATTACTCTCTTTAGACAACCCATACCCTGGGCCAGGAAGGTCAAGTACCTGGGCGTTACCCTGGATGCATCGATGACATTCCGCCCGCATATAAAATCAGTCCGTGACCGTGCCGCGTTTATTCTCGGTAGACTCTACCCCATGATCTGTAAGCGGAGTAAAATGTCCCTTCGGAACAAGGTGACACTTTACAAAACTTGCATAAGGCCCGTCATGACTTACGCGAGTGTGGTGTTCGCTCACGCGGCCCGCACACACATAGACACCCTCCAATCCCTACAATCCCGCTTTTGCAGGTTAGCTGTCGGGGCTCCGTGGTTCGTGAGGAACGTTGACCTACACGACGACCTGGGCCTCGAATCAATTCGGAAATACATGAAGTCAGCGTCGGAACGATACTTCGATAAGGCTATGCGTCATGATAATCGCCTTATCGTTGCCGCCGCTGACTACTCCCCGAATCCTGATCATGCAGGAGCCAGTCACCGTCGACGCCCTAGACACGTCCTTACGGATCCATCAGATCCAATAACCTTTGCATTAGATGCCTTCAGCTCTAATACTAGGGGCAGGCTTAGGGACCCCGGTAACCGTACTCGTCGAACTCGACAAAGAGGTCGACGTGCAACCTAACCCATGCATCAGCCCGCTGAGTTTCTCGCCGGATCTTCTCAGCGGGTCGCGATTCCGATCCGGTAGTAGATTCATTCGCGAAACAATTGCTCTTGAGTTGTTAGGTCTACTTCGGAGGCGCTCGGGCAGTTGTTAGCAAATCCCACCCCTCTTGGCTGAGCCTTTGCTCGCCCACCTGTCCTGGTGAAACTGGAAAGGCCTTCGGGCCACCAGTAAACTTTCAATCATAAAAAAAAAAAAAAAAAAAAAGAATGGAAACTATACACGCTCAACAAATTCCCGCAAAATTTCTTCTAATAATCCCTTTTAAATACCTATTTAATTATATTTTTTTCTAGTAAGAAGCCCCTGACAAGTTCATTACTTTTTAGTTGACAGGTGGACAAGTAATGACTGTGTTTCTTCTTCTTCTTCCAGTTCCTCTTCAATCCTGAAGGTTGGCCGTTAGCTTTCTATATTCATTTTTATCAGCAGCCAGCCGGAATAGCTGTTCGACGGAGGCAATACCGGTCCACTCCCGGATATTCCGGAGCCATGACTTCTTTCTTCGCCCAGCACGTTTCTTTCCGTCCACTTTGCCCATAATTATCAACTGCAGCATTATGACTGTGTTTAGAAGTTTTTATCAAACCCGCATCGAATAATATAGCAATTTCACACTACATAGAACGTTTGCTATACACTACAATTATACCTAGTTTTGTGATATGAAAATTTGAACCAAAACATTTCTCCTTTAATAAAATTAAATGAAATATTACCATTATTTAATATTTAAGAGTTGAAAACGGAATAATGGACTACTTTGTCAGAAGCGGATTGTAATGCTGATTTGATTGCTAATTAAATATCCAATGTCGTTGAAAAAACAAACTCATTTCACAGACGGCCTCCGCGTCACGCGTGGGCGAAGTATGGCCGCTATTATTTCCCCTACCTACCTAGCCTAAAGGGCTATTCCAACTATGCCCGGACGAGTAAATGAGCTTACAAGCTCAACCTGAGATGTTCTGCTAACACTAGAGCAGTGCTTCACAGAATCTACCATCGGATCCGAATCTCCAACCACTAAGAAGATCCAACTGAAGAAACTCAGTAGGTTGTATCTAAGAATTAGTTCGCTTGTTGAACTTTTCGTCTTAATCGACGAGTTCGACGAGGTGGTGAAAATACACTACTTACATACGTATTCATTCATTTCTTCTTACATTAGGATTTTTTTAGGAAGGAAGCATTACTGGTGGCCCAGAAGCCTCTCCAGTTTCACCAGGACAGGTGGGTGTGTACTGCAGCGGGCAGCTGCTTCACGAATGCATCTACTACGGGATTGGAATCGCGACCCACTGAGTAGACCGGCGAGAAACTCAGCGGGCGGATGTTTAGGTTAGGTTGCACGTCGACCTCTTTGCCGAGTTCGACAAGTACGGCTACCAAGGTCCCTTAAGGCTGCTCCTAGTGTTTGAGCTGCAGACACATTAGGTACAAAATGACTATGGGTTATGGTTCTAATAAAAATACTTTCAAATAGCATTTCTTTTTTTTATTTATATTTATTGTCTGTTTTAAAAAAAGGGGTGCTATTTAAGCAACTTTTTTTTTTACTAATTTGGACTCAATTTAGCAATCAACATACTACCAATGCTGAAGATAGGAACTGTGGAGATTGGAGTTAGGAACTTGTTTATGTAGGATACTATGGATATTAAGAATGAGTCATGCTGAATAGCAGAATAGGGATTACAAAATGACTTCTCACAAAGGTACCTAATCCTACTAAATTAATTTAATTCACAGTTATTTGTTTTTTTATTTTATTTATTTCATTTGAGCACGGGCGAAACGTGAGTTCGCCAATTAACAAAAAAAAAAACAGGAATAAAATGTAGAAAGTTTAAAATATTTTCACCGCGACCCAATTAAGGAATATTTACATTTTCATCTCTGAACGCTGGAGTGCGAGAACGGGGCGCGACGCTGCGAATATTATTACGATAAATTTTGTAAATATTAAAATGTATTATGTAAACAAATTAAAAACCTCTTTCGCTCTTCGAATTCCTCACGAATACTATTGGAAATATATTTTAAAGCTGTGTGGATGATGACAATTTATTTCTGCATTTATTTATTCGTATCTATTATAGTATAGTATATTAGTGTATTATCTATAATCATTCTCAGGACACAGACTAATTATAATTAATCATTGAAACCTAGCCGGTTTTTGTCATAGATTATACCACTTAAATTTTAGTCGCGGCGGCGCCACACTGCGAATAAGACATTTTGAGGTTAAAGTTTTAATTGCATTGGAAACGGTTATCCAACACTCCGTATCTTCCAACGAAACGCATGGATGCTTTGAGCCAACTTTATCCGGAACTATGAAACCTAAGCTCAACCTAGTTATTTAGAAAACATCAGCGTAATATAATATATCAAAAATTATTACTAATTACACTATTTAAACAGCTTAGGGAAATACAGGATTACATAATTGGAATTATAATATAATAAATAATTGTATTTAAAGTTTGTGACCGAAGGGTTTTTTTTTATTGCTTAGATGAGTGGACGAGCTCACAGCACACCTAGTGCTAAGTGGTTACTGGAGCCCATAGACATCTACAACGTAAATGCGCCACCCACCTTGAGATATAAGTTCTAAGGTCTCAGTATAGTTACAACGGCTGCCCCACGCTTCAAAGCGAAACGCATTACTGCTTCACGGCAGAAATAGGCAGGGCAGTGGTACTTACCCGTGCGGACTCACAAGAGGTCCTACTACCAGTCAAATGTTCGCGGTATTATTCTTTTTTTTTAGCTATGCCAGTGTAACCGGACGAATAGGTGATCTCACGGGGCTCTAACCTGAGGACGTTGCTAACACTAACACTAGCAAGAGCAGTGCTTCGCAGAATCTACCACCGGATCGGAAACGCGACCCACTGAGAAGATCCAGCGAGAAATCCGGGCATTATTCGAAACCGTACAACTGTTTTTATGACCGCACTCTTATCGGAGCGGAGTTAATCCATACCTGAAACCACTGCATTTATCTACAGTGCGTTTTCAGATATATTTTTGTACGTATCATCCGATTCTGGAATGAGCCTCACCCCGCGGTTCTTCTAGAGCGCTATGATACGTCATTCTTCAAACGAGGGTTGAAAAGAGTCCTGCGTAGTTGTGGCTCGAGTGTACTAAGATAAAGGATCTTCAGCTGGACCGACTACTATGATGTAAGATCCGGTAACCTACAAAATGTCTGAATTAAAACCTTTTTTTTGTCAGGATGAAATCGCCGGACTTCCGCCCTCCACTGGGGATGAAAGGCGGAGTATGTCGGAGTTGAACCGACTAAAACCTCCTGTTGTTCAACAACCAGCATCCAAGCCTCGCATGAGACAGAACTCATGAAAAGGCAAAGGGGGGAAGTGAAGCGTTTAGTGCGGAGCACATCTCTCCCACCACCCACCCCCTCGAGGCCATATCCGGAGCCCGCCTAGATGGCGTCGGTTAGAATGGTCTATCCCACGGTATACCCCGCTGGGTCAGAACCAACGTGGGTTGAGGATAGCCGAACTTCCATCACCCGGATGCTCTTGCGAAAAACACGTGCAGAGCAGCTTGCACGTCGTCTTCTTAGGCTCCCTTCGCCGATCCCCAGACCGACATATGAGGGAGACCCGAAACACTTAGAGGGCCGGGGCTTGGGCGAGACCCGCCTCCCTGGCCCCCGCTTGTCAACGGCGGGCTTATGCGTCTTCCACGACTCGTCGCCGCCGAGCATCGATGCCATAACACTCGGTAACGACAAGTCGTTTCCTATTTTTGCGACGAGGACGGCGCCACCCCTCCCGTGCGGGGCAGGCGACGAGCGTGTGATATGCCGTGTCCAAGTCGTAACCATAATGGTGGCACTCTGCCGTCGGCTCGGCTCCGATCCGGTGCAGGAACTTACCGAAGCAACCATGCCCAGTGAGCACCTGCCTGAGCCGGAAAGTGAGGCGTCCTCTGTCACGATACACGCAATCCACAAGGACCGGGCGAATCGCTTCGACGGTCCTACAACCAGCCGAAGGATCGGCCAGTCGTCTGGGCGATGACTCCAGCACGCACGAATTTAACCTTAAATCCATTTTACTTTATTTTATATTGAACCGCTTTCTAATACTTTGGTGAAACCTTCACTCAAATATTTCTAATAAACTTCACAGTGTACAATAGGGAAATGGAGGGGAATCGATATTTAGTTATCTGAAATTGGTTATATGATGAAATCGAATGAAATGGAACAAGATAAAATGGTATCATTTCTCAGTAAAATCGTGGCATTGTAATGAGACTTCAATAGGCTCTTTGGTAAATAGGTATCGTGAAGCTAGCGATTTTATTTCACTATAGGTTCATACTTACTTTCGAATTGTTATAGATGCTAAAGGTTAGATAATAGAATAAAATTATTTTAGATTTAAACCTGTATAAGCACTAAATTAACAAAATCAAACAATTCACATATTTCTCCTTGCTTTTCCGTCAAAAAAACAACTGAAATCGGTTTTTCCAATTTAGCTAATACATTTATGCATTCGTTCATTTAAAAATCTTTTCTCATACATAAAGATGGCTTTATGCGGAATGTTCTGCAGTCATTTATGTAAACGACGCTCGGACAGAGACTATCCATAATCTGATCGCTTGGGAGTGATTAGGTGATTGAACGGTGTGCTTTGGTAAAACTTGGCTGCAATACTACGTGCTGGCCAATTACTAAAAACGAAAAATATTTTATACTATAGGTGACCCCGCAGACTTCGTAGTGTCTCAATCGATAAATAAAAGACCTAAACTTTTGTATAAAATAAACTTAAAACAAATAAAAGAAATCCGTCCGATGGGGGACACATCAAAGGAAAAACAAAATTGTTATTTTTATCTAATTCCGAGCATTTTCATATTTATCTACCTTTTAAACCTTCTCTGAACTTCCAAAAATAATTCAAGACCAAAATTAGCCAAATCGGTCTAGCCGTTCTCCAGTTTTAGGGGGATTAACGAAAAGCAATTCATTTTTATGTATATAGATCGTAAAATTATTTCATTATAAAATTTAGAAACATGCTACAGGAATTTTTATCATGAATGTGAACCATTCAATCCGTATCTTCCTTAATAATACTGCATAAAATTATTCATCTCGCAATATTTCTATTCTCTTCACTCCGGTAACAGTTGCGGAGCCAACCATTTCTGAACGTTACACAGTGATTCTCAAACATTTCAATTTAGGACCCATGTCCTAATGGTAGCGATTTTATATATTTTTTATTCAGTGTTTATAAGGGTGAAAGAGCTTACGGCAAAGTGGTTACCGGAGCCAAGAGATAACAAGTGAATGGTGTCATCCACCTTGAGATATGAGATCGAATATTTAATAATAAGGTAAGGCGGCACTCCCATCTCTCAAACCAGAGCGCATGACTGCTTCGTGGAAACACTCAGGGTGAAATAAAAGATCTTTTAGACTAGGACTTCAAAGCTTAGCTAGGATGGATAGGAAAATTCAAGGGCTCAACTAAGAGAGGTGGTTTTGCTGACAACTGCCCGTGCGCCCGGGAGGAGCTTTAACAGCTAAGAGCAGGAGACAAGCAAGGGATCTACTGAGAAGAGTCAGCGAGAAACTTAACGGTGTGATGCTATAGCCTAGAGCTCAAGTAAAAACTTGCATACGCCCCGTCATGACCTATGCAAGTGTAGTGTTCGCTCACGCGGCCCGCACTCACTTAAAATCCTTCCAAATTATTCAATCCTGTTTTTTGCAGGATAGCCGTCGGAGCCCCGTGGTTCGTCAGGAACGTCGACCTCCATGACGACCTGGACTTAGAGTCCATCAGTAAGTATCTTCAGTCGGCGTCGATGCGCCACTTCGATAAAGCGGCGCGACACGAGAACCCTCTCATCGTGGCCGCCGGTAACTACATTCCCGATCCTGCGGACAGAATGGAAAGCAGTCGACGTCGCCCAAAACACGTCATCTCGGATCCTCCCGATCCACTAACGGTGCTTTTAGGTACCTCAAGCACCGGTCATCGTCCTCGTCGAACCCGTCGCTTGCGACGAGGGGCTCGGCAAGTAAATGAACCCATAGACACAACCCATTGAGTTTCTCGCCGGATCTTCTCAGTAGGTCGCGTTTCGGATCCGGCAGTAGATTTTGCGAAGCAGTGCTCTTGCTAGGGCCAGTGTTAGCAACATTCCCGGTTTGAGCCGGATTTCGGAAGGATTCGTGTGGACATATCTAGGGTGCCGACTATCACGATTGCAGTCTAGCTATTAGTACATTTCTATTAAGGATTTAGTTTATCATAAACTAGCTTTTACACGCGGCTTCGTTTGCTTTAGTTTAGAAAACAAATGATATCCTAAAATTTTATGATGGTCTGTCTGATAGATAAGACGTGAAAGCGTAACAAACAAACTCACTCTCGCGTTTATGATATTGTAAGGATAAGTACAGATTTAGGTTGAATTGATAGGGTAAGATCGGTGTAGATGGCTTGGTAAACAACTGCAAGTTTAGAAGTTTGTTTAACCTTAATAGGTTAGGTAGGCTTAATAGACGTAATTTTGAATTCACGTTTCATCATTGCGTTTTCTAATACGCATTTAGGAGAGCTTTTGGAGTGTTGTTTATCGACGGGCGATTGTGGAAACTTCCCATTGGGTTCCCCATGTACTTTTCTTTAGCCTTCGTTGATAAAAAATTCTTGTAAATACCCAGTATCGTCTTCTTCTTTTTATCCACCTTATCCCATTAGGTGGGGTCGGCACAGTGAATGTTTCTATTCTATTTTCTTCTATCAGCCGTCATCTCAACTCACTCCTCTCTCTCTCTCATATCGTCATTCACACATTCCATCCATGTTTTCTTCGGTCGACCTCTTCCACATCTACCTTCCACTATAATTTCCATACATCTCCTAGTCACATGCATCTTCTCTCTACGCAACATAATATGTCCATGTATTAATTGTAAATACCCAGTATAAGGCTTCAGAAAATATTAGATCGCTTTCCCACAACAATTCGAGAACCACTGTCTCGGATGAATAATTTTTTGATGAAAACATTTTCCCCGCGCTGAGTGTTTTCCTCGGCGATGAGAACTCGCTGTGTGTGCATTTACGGAATTAGCACTTTGCCGGTGAAAGTGTCAACTGACAATGTCCTGAAGGTCACATTTTTTTCTCTTTATTATGTTATTCCAGCACTTCGCACTTTTCATTGAAAACTCCGCAGTTTCTGCGGCGTTAATATTGATTGATTTTTTTTTATTTTTTTTTTTTCAAAACACTATTTCATACATTTTGAATAATGTTCATAATTGGATTTCGTTCGTTATGAATTTTATTGCCTTGGTAGTTTTTTATTTTGAGTCGTCGTGGTCTTAAGGATAAGATATGTACTCATATGGAGATATTCGACTATACCGGCGTTCAAATCTCACAGGCAGGTACCAAATCTTCTAATATTTCTAGTGAACTCTACACACACACGTGTTCACCAATGGTTTTCACGATGAACTGAACACCATGCAATAAAAATGAAATGTAATTTTGAAAATAATTTAAATTGTATATATATAGCTCATTCTATTCAACCGTACTATTTTTTCTATAAATAATTTCCACGACTTGTGAGTTGACCTAAGCAAATTTGTAACTATACCACATCCATTTTAAAACGCAGGGCAATTGAATTTCGATATACCGCCGGCCAAGTAACTTCTCCGCCGTTTAGAAATTCTCACAATTGGTAAGGTTTAGAAATGTTCCAATGTAAAGTCCCATCAATAATCCAATGAAGCACCTAGAGCTCGTTCCGGAATTCTGTCTCAAAGGTATGTTTGAGGCATGTCCGGCCTAGATCCGGAGGCATTGTCAGTCTAGATTTGACCAGCGAGCTGTTGTCCATTTGAAATTTGGATGTGGTAGGTTAAATTTTAAATTCGATATTGTCTTTACGCAAAGTATAGTAAGTATATGTAAAATTTAAAACAGGACAACTAAAGTGGCGGATGAAAGGCGATTGCATGCAGCAGAGATGCGAATGTTGCGATGGATGTGTGGAGTAACGAGAATGGATAGAATACGGAACGAATATGTTAGAGAAAGTCTGAAAGTGGCACCTGTGACAAAGAAGCTGAGAAGTGCGCGTTTGGGATGGTATGGACATGTGATGAGACGAAATGAAAATGAGGTTGGTAAGAGAATGTTAACTATGAATGTGGAAGGATATAGAGGAAGAGGGAGGTAGACCTAAGAAGAAATGGATGGATTGCGTTAAAGATGATATGGGTAAGAGGGGAGTGAGCGAAGAAATGGTATATGATAGAAGAGTATGGAAGGAGAAAGGGCAGGATAATGATGATAATTATATGTAAAAAATGCAGTGGGCATGCATTCTGCGTGTACCCGCGAACCTCAATAGGTCGTCGCCTTGTGGGAGGCCCACTCATGCTACGTCTTCCGGTACGTGGTCGCCACTCGAGAGCTTTTTCGACCCCAGAGATCAGCAGACTGTCTTTGCGAGATCAATAATAATAAGAATAATTTATTTATTTCTCTCATAAAGGTATAGTACAAATACAAATAGAGATTAATCTTATAATTTATTTTATTAGCCTTTGAAAGAGCTGAAGTCTGTACTAGGTCCAAAGACCTGTATTACTGATCTCCAATCGAATAAGAAGTACAATGTGATGAATACTTTTATTTTATTGGTATTTATGTAAAAGTCTAAATTTTATTGTTAATGTTCATCATAATAAAATGTAAATCATAGAACCAAACACGGATGAAGAAAATGAAACACCAACAGAAAAAACAGAAAAAGATCCTACCTATGGCACGTTACGATGGCCCAAGGAGGTTTGACGTTAGGCCGTCGGTCCGTTCTAAAAATCCTGCCAAATCCTTATGCAGCATGGTAAGAGGAGATAATATGATAATTCAAAGTCACTCACATGGATACATGTGCAATTTTTTTAGTTCCTTCTTAAAATTCTAAGCTTCAGCTAATAGTGCTAAATATTGGGTTAGTTTTGCGAGTAGACGTCCGCTTATCGTGAGACAAGCCCTATTACTTTTAATAAGCTTACCACATCCGAATTCCGTAATGATCATAGCGCGCAATGTAACTGCGATGCACGGATGCAATATTGACGAAGAGTCAAAGTAAATACGTGACGGGCAACCTCAACAGCGGAATTATTTAAGCGCTGGCTTTCTAGAATATTTACGGTCTTAGTCAGAAGGGATATTGTCCTTAAAACGCTCTGTGAGTTTCTTTCTTACTTATTGCAAACGTCATGGTCATGAGCCAGAGAATCGTCTGATCAGAACCTAATTTATTACCAGCATTATCAAGCAAATATTTTAAATATTATACCGGAAAGAAACCGCCAAACAGAAAGCAGAGAGTGGGAAAATTTGCACGACTAGGGCAAGACTGCGCGCCTATAATAGCGATGGTAGCTTACCTGTTGTAATTCTCTATTGTTACAGCATAAGAGATCTTCCAGTAACTAAATTTAAAAGAAAATTATATTTATGGCTAATAGATAAGGCTTATTTTAGTGTGCAAGAATTTTTAAATGATAAATGTTGTACATAATAAAATATTAGAATAAGAAGTGATAGAATGTAAAAATAGATAGATTTAGTAAATTTTGTGTTAGAATTAATATAAAAATAAGTTAAATTTTCGCATGCCTAAACAGGCGAAATATATGAAACTATGTCCTATATCCACAATATCTTGTAAACTATATATATTTCTGGCGAATAAAGATTTTCTTCTTCTTTCTTCTTCTTCTATGAACTCAGTCTCTATTTTATGTGTTCGTTCACATGCCGTATACGTACTCTGTGTGGTTAGTACTAGTATTTTAACGTTCTCGATCGCGTCAAAGTTAACTCAAATTTGTATGAATTTGGGACGTTTGCTTACATTTGCAAGGCACGCCGTTCGAACTGCATACAAATTTGAGTTAACACTAACGCTATCGAGAACGTTAAAAAAGTAGCACTAAGCTAGTCAAAGAGCTATTGCTTCTGACTAGGACCAATTTAGTTCGCTAAATCGAACCCGCGATAAGTCAATGCAGTAACCGCCTATAACTAAATCTATCAATTCTATAAATTATTCAGGATCCCTCCACAAAAGGGTTGTAGTCGATTAATTAATATTCAAGTTTAAAGGCCTGTTAGACTTGTCAAGGACAGGGACGGAATAGGTGCGCCAACAATATATTCTGACGCTATGCTGGTCGATGAACCCCCTGGTGGGATAAAAGCCTGTAAGCGTGTAGAATTTTGTTTTTGTCCTGGTCTACTTTTTTTACTGGGCTCTTTAAAATATATTTTATTTATTTATTTTTTATTGCCTTTGTAGGCAGACGAGCATACGGCCCACTTGATGGTAAGTGGTCACCGTCGCTAATGTTAAACTTGTCGTTTTAGAGTTTATCTCCCTTTCCACCATCTTAAAAACGAAGATGATATAGCATTATTTTAAAATGATGAACACCATACACCATACACACCATACAATAATAGAAAAGCAGTAGAATCAACAGTGTCTGGATATCGAAGAAAAGTACAGAATACAATAAGTAAGAAGGCTTAGTTACTCCCAAAAGAACCTGCAATTTATAACATATTTTTTGTCAATCTGTCTGTTTGTTTGTTCATACTTAACTTCGAAACAGAATTGATATTTATATAAGTAGTTTTACAGGTGGACAGATATTAATTTGGAGAAAAATATAGTCTTCATTTCATTAAAAATGGATAGGAACAAAGATAATGCTTATGTTTTATTATGTTAACCTTTGTGGTATTTCACATCCAAATCATAAACGGATGTTGATAAATTCAAAAATCGCATATACCATTAAAATCAGTAAAACGTGTTTATGTCTGATAGGTGTGTTATTCAATTCTGATGTGATTGATGGATCCATGAGAGAGAAGCAAGGTGAGATTTCACAATTGCGACATTACAACTGTAACGCTTAGTAAACGATGACCATACTAGAATATTAAAAGAAAAGAATACAGGAGGTTGTCGCGTCCAGAAAGCGACAAGGAAACCACAATCAGGCTCGTGAAATGGTTTTTGCTACTAATGTGGATAGCTGATATATTGTCATATGAACACTAGAAGGTCTCAATGACTAAACATTGATAAATTTACTGGTGGTAGGACCTCTTGTCAGTCCGCGCGGGTAGGTGCCTATTTCTGCCGTAAAGCAGTAATGCGTTTCGTTCTGAAGAGTAGGGCAGCCGTTGTAACTATACTGAGAACTTAGAACTTATATCTCAAGGTGGGTGGTGCATTTACGCTGTAGATGTGTATGGGCTCCAGTAACCACTTAACACTAGGTGGGCTGTGAGCTCGTCCATCAATCTAAGCAATAAAAAAAATGTTTCTACTGTAAATTGTACGTTCTGTGTAAATTAATATTAAAAAAAAAAAACTAATATTTAAAATAAAATAAAAAATCTAATATTTCAAAAAAAAAAAAGACATGCCCGCTGAGTTTCTTGCCAATTCTTCTCAGGACGGAGGCTAATTCTTGTGAATTGGCGGTAGTTCTTTTGACGTTCAACAAGTATGTACTTTCATTTATGTTGAATAAAACTTTTTTGATTTGATTTGATTTGACTTTGTGTGAGTGGCTGTCATGCTTTACAACCTTACTTGGTGGAAAAATATAGGAAGACCTTGAATTTTTTCATGGGGGGTCAACCAACGTTTCTGATTACCTGAATACGTACACGAAACATGTTAAAGCATGTCAATTGTGTACAGATTTCAGACTGCGTTGATCGCGGTTTGGAACACTCCACTAAATTCCAACAGATGCTTTCGTCAATCTATCAACGTGCAGTAGGTCCTATTAATTTTAATGGAACGATATATTAGTTGAAGGTGTCTGTGTCTGCGATATATTAAGGTTAATTTGATGTGTAATTAATGAAAACTGTGTTTTTGTTACTAGCGTAAGCACGTGACGGTTTCAGGGTGTTTGTTGATAAGCGGCTAATAAGCCCACAGACACCTGTGGTATATGTCGGCGTTACGCCAGGATTTACACACATAAGTTCTTTTACAATGAAAATACAATACAATTCTATAAAACTTTAACATTACTTGTTTACAACAAAAAACCACGCCTGAGTTATTCAGTGGTTTTTACACAATTAGCCATTTTGTGTTGGTTATAGCAACTACAACTTCTTTTATACAAACAAATGTAATTACTCCGAAACAAATCACAAAACATAGCTTAATATTCAAAATACATGTTTTAGTGATTTTACATGACTCACATTTAATTTACTTTACATGAATTACTTTTAAGTAATATTTACTAACATTGTTATTATCCAGCCTAATAATAGATGGCGCCAACAACATCATTGCATAACAATTACAATACTTAATTAAATTATTAGTACTGTTAATTATAATATAAATTATTATTAATATTTATGCTTTATTCATATTTAATCATTTATACAGTCATTTGTGTTTTTAAACAATAATATAAACATTAAACATATTCTGAACATTTTCACATCAAAACAGTGTCTGCTAATTATTAAATATGGTAGAATAACAGTTTTGTTGCTAATAATAAATAAATATTAACATATAATAAACTAAACTATATATTATTATTTTAATTATTGCCAACAGTGGCGTTTGCGCCCATATATACGTATATGGACTGCGGTAGCCATTTCAAGCTAGATGGGCTTCGAGGTTGTGCCCACATTTAGGCAATAAAAAAAATACGAACGCCGTTGTCTTACTTAAGACATTTTTTTTTTTTTTTTTATCATTGAAGGATTACTGGTGGCCCGGAGGCCTTTCCAGTTTCACCAGGACAGGTGGGCGAGCAAAGGCTCAGCCAGGAGGGGTGGGATTTGCTAACAGCTACCCGAGCGACTCCGAAGGAGACCTAACAGCTCAAGAGTAGCTGCTTCGCGAATGAATCTACTACCGGATCGGAATCGCGACCCGCTGAGAAGATCCGGCGAGAAACTCAGCGAGCTGATTCATGGGTTAGGTTGCACGGCGAACTCTTTGTCGAGTTCGACGAGTACGGTTACCGAGGTCCCTAAGCCTGCTCCTAGTGTTAGAGCTGAAGGCGTCTAATGCAAAAGTTATTGGATCTGATGGATCCGTAAGGACGTGTACTTGAGACATATCGAACAGGGTTCGAGATAGGAATTAGGAGCAGAGAAAAAGAGATTAAATACGATAGTAATGTTACGCGCTGGGGTTCGGGATAAATAAAATACAAATTAAAACTGTATTAACACTTAGAAAACTTACAGAGCACTTTGCAATTCGTAATTCGCTTCTTCCGCTTTGCTTCAGGTGATCCGTTCGCTGTTACGCTTCGAGTAGATTCGATTACTAACTGCTTGCGTGTCATCACTGCAACGCTTTTATAGTCGATAAGACATCCCTAGATTATCGAGTACATTCCTGACAAGTCGAGTAGTTTCGATATGTGTTTCCGCTATTTGGCAATAGATGGCGTTTTAGTTCTTTTGATATTCGTTTCTGCTATTTGACGATAGATGGCGTTGCCATTACCGGCGTACCAGTAATAAAAGGACATCATTGCTTCGAATTTAATGTCCAGGACATTTTGTATGATGATTTTATTTAAAATTATACAATTTAAACGCGATTTAATAGGAACTAAAAAAAAGGTAATTACACTTTGTCAGGTAATTTTCTGGTTGTAGTTCGAGCGCGGAGGCTCCACTCTCGGCGGTCCGTGCTGGAGGCGTGGTCTCGCCGCTTGGCGGACCCGTCGGCCGGCCTCCGAACCGTCGAGGCGGTCCGCCCGGTTCTCGCGGACTGGGTGGGCTGCGACCGCGGATGCCTCACCTTCCGGCTAACGCAGATGCTTACCGGCCATGGTTGTTTCGGCCGGTACTTGCACAAGATAGCCGGAAGGGAACCGACGGCGCACTGCCACCACTGCGCGGACCGCGACGAGGAAGACACAGCGGAACATACATTGGCGCGTTGCTCTGGATTCGACGAGCAACGCGCCGCCCTCGTCGCGGTCATAGGAGAGGACCTCTCGCTGCCGCGCGTCGTGGCTACGATGCTCGGCAGCGACGCGTCCTGGAAGGCGATGCTCGACTTCTGCGAGTCCACCATCTCGCAGAAGGAGGCGGCGGAGCGAGAGAGGGAGAGCTCTTCCTTCTCCGCACCGATCCGTCGCCGTCGAGCCGGGGGCCGGAGGCGGGAATACGCCCGTACGTCCCGGCCCCTATAGGTAGCGGCCTCCCCCCGGTGAAGGTCAAGGGGCGACCTGAGGGGGTGAGGCCGCGCGGCGCGCTACCAGCACTCTAGCGCGCTGCCGTGGAGTGAATAGAGCGACCGGTCGACGGTGTATCGCGTCCCGACCCGGCAGGCTGGTTCTGGTCCAGCGGGGTATTCCGGGACACCAGCGGCACCGTCTGGGCGGCCCGACGGGCTGCCGTACCGAGACGGCCGACGTTTCAGAGCCTTCGATTCGCCTCGAAGGCTCCGTCGGCTGGGCGTCCTTGGGGTGAGCCGCGCCGTCTGGTTGTAGTGTTGACCGCGGTAGCCCCCCTACCTCATCCGGGTTCTGACCTCGGAGGGGATCGGACGTCGGGTGTAAGAGTGCAGGGGAGTCGTTTAGTGGGTGGGTCCTAAAATCCTTGGGCCCGCGGTCTGCTCACAACACCATGCAGATCGTTGAGTCTCACATACCCCGCGCGCCCCTTTTGCGCGGGGGACCTCGTAGGAGGTTCGGCCCTCTACCCGAAAAAAAAAAAAAAAAAAAAAAAGGTAATTTTCTGGTTCTTCAAACATGGTAAGTTTTAGTTTGACAAAGCTTGAAGTTATTCGAGGAAGGTTATAAATATTTGTATGGCTGACGTTTGCTATTTTTACATTTTTACGTATTTTCCTTGTAAAGAAATCAGTAAAGCTCACTGCTGAAATGTAAAAGTTATCCTGTTGTAATACATGCGTGCCGTAATGGGATCGCTTCAGAAGCAAAAAGGCTAGTAAATACAGGGTGTGTTAAAACTCTTGCCAAACAAATTTCAATTGTAACACTAAAATTACAAGTTCGAATAAATTTACGATTAGTTATTTCCATTGTATTGTAACACTGTGATAGACGAACAACTTTTTAGAAAGCTCAGTGTCACGCAACGAGCTTTAGAAAGGGCTATGTCCGCTATTTGGAGAACGAATCAGAAATGGGGAGATCTGGAGAAGAACCAGAGCGTTTGACTAGCTTGTAGGATTAGCAAGCTAAAGTGGCAGGCCACATAGCGCGAAGATCGGACGCTCGATGAGGCAGGAAGATACTTGAGTGGAGACCACATACTGGCAAGCACAGTGTGGGACGGCCACCTACCAGATGAATCGACAACCTAGTGAAAAGCGCAGGGTCACGTTGGATGTAGGTGGCAACGGATCGGCCGCACTGGAGATCAATTGGTCAGTGGTGGACAGCCATAGGCTGAGATGTCAATAGGAAAAGATTTCAACTGATGTGTCGAATCTACTACACACAGATAACGTAGGAAGATCATTTTGGAGCAAAACGATGCGTGGTGATCTCCTGAGAACACATTGTAGACGTGTGGTTCCATGTGGTTACAGATGAACGTTGCTTCGGTGACGGGTGATGCCTCGGTAAAACTCAGAAGCCATATCCATTTCATAGAAACGACGAATCTTGAGTTGTTAAGTAGTTACCGGCGCTAATAGACATCTACAACGTAAATGCCGCCACCCACCTTGAAATATGAGCTCTAAGGTCTCAGTGTATAGTACAACGAGGTACATGTAACGCATTACTGCTTCACGGCAGAAATAGTTAGGGTGGTGGTACCTACTCGTGCGGACTCACAAGACGTCCTAATACCACTAAAGTAAGTATTTATTTGTATTACCTTTTTTTGTACCTAAGCTGATAGCCTTGAGAGGCTGCGTCAGCGTAACCCTAACGTGTAAGTGAGCTCTCGGGGCTCAAACCAGGAGGCGTTGCTAACACTGGCCCTAGCAAGAGCAGATGAGAAGATCCGGCGAGAAACTCAGTGGACTGATATTACATTGCATACGTGAGGTCGCAAGTGTAATATTAATTTTTAGATAAAGCTATAATACCCAGTCAAGGATTACCGGCGATGGCACGTGTCAGTGTCTTGATATTCGACAACACGTCTCTTACAGGTAACGCGCTGTACAACAGGGAGATTTAATATTAAATAAGTAGAAACTCCGATCGTTACTCAAGTTTCCATTGTTGTCAGATTTTGACGAAAAACTTCGTTCAGTGCACGTGAATAATTTAATATTTCCCGCTTAGCGTTATTACGTACAATGTGGAATGATCAATTTTAATTTTAAGACGGATCCGAGGATAGATATTTATTCGTGTAGCTGAATAAAAATTGCGTTGATAGATAGTTCCATAGGTGTAATTTCATCAGGATTCAGATACTTGGGTTAATTTTACTTCGGATAAGAATTCAGGAAACACACAAAGCACGTCGTGAACATTTTCGGAACGCTTCATTGTTTTTTTTTATTGCTTAGGTGGGTGGACGATCTCACGGTCCACCTGATGTTAAGTGGTTATTTCGATATTAACAACGAAAATATCGCCACCCACCATGAGTTGTAAGGTCTCAGTTTTACAGTACAACGGCCGCCCCACCATTCAAATCGAAACGCATTACTGTTTTACGACAGAAATAGGCAGGTTTTTACCCAAGTGGGCTTACAAAATGCCCAACAACCAGTAATTAAGCAAATTATAATTTATGCACGTTTGATTTTTATTACACGATACCTTCATCGTGGAAGTCGTTCTAACATTTGCAAAGTACGTATTTCTTTTGAAAAATCGGTACTCGCACGCCGGGGTTCGAACACAGACACGTCGCATCGCTTGAACGAATGCATCGGGCGTCTTATCTTTTAGGCCACGACGACTATTTTATTAGGTACTAGCGGCCCGCCCCGGCTTTGCTAGGGAAGTAGCGCACGCGATTTAAAAGACTTTAGGTAACTTTTTACATATTGGGTTACATTATTGGAGTTTCAGTAAGGATCCCAAATTTTTTGAAAATAGGGATAGCGTAGCTTTCCAATAGTGAAAGAATTTTTTAAGTCGGTTCAGTAGTTTCGGAGCCTATTTAATATAAACAAACAACAAATCTTTCCTCTTCATAATATTAGTATAGAAGTATAGATTAACTTTAGGGATTAATTATGTCTAAACCTTTAGTTTGAAATGTATAAATAATTAAATTTGTCAATGATAATAAAAAAGTTGTAAAATACAATTAAATCGAGACTAGAATATGTTGGTTGGTAATATGAATTGAATCATATTGGGTATAGGGTATTGGCATATTGGGTGTTGCTGAACACGTCATTACGGATCCTCCCGATCCATTAACGGTGCTTTTAGGTACCACAAGCACCGGTCACTGTCCTCGTCGAACCCATCGCTTGCGACGAAGGGCTCGACCAGTGAATTAACAGACACAGGCCACTGAGTTTCTCGCCGGATCTTCTCAGTGGGTCGCGTTTCCGATCCAGTGGTAGATTCTGCGAAGTACTTGCTCTTGCTAGGCCCAGTGTTAGCTCACCTACACGTCAAGGAGAAGCTGAAATAGCCTCTCAAGGCTATTAGCAAAGGTACGAAAAAAAAGGTATTGTTAATATCATAATGGGCATTGGGCAATATGAATAGAACGCAAAAAAATCGTGCGTTCCTGTCTGAAGCGTAGGGGACTCTCCTCTTATTACTTTTTGTTTGGGATTTCACCTCGTGCCTCAAGCTGAGCGAGAGCGTTCACGTTGTTATATGAAACTACCTACTACTACTACTACTACCTACTACTACCTACTACTACCTACCTCTTCAACATTTAGTGACTTATTTCGACTAGTAACGAAATGCTTTGTTCAGTAGCTAGCTAATTTAAAGACGAAGAGGAACGTAATGAGAGCTTCATTCTAACAGGCATGTGCAAACTTAGTTCCCGTGTGTTCCAACACTAAGATAATATAATAAGGGCCGACCCTTTGAAGGATTACAAAGGTCTCATAGAAAGTCCTCGACTTAAGCCAGTTATTCTGTTTTCTGTGTGCTTTATTTAACTTTTGCTTTTGTCCTCGGCCGCACTTAATTATATTTTTACAAAGTTTCGCCGAGAGCTCCGAGTTGCGGAAGCTTTTGGTTATTTTTTTCGTAAGTTTTATTATTTATGCGCGATTGCGATTGGCGAAATTTTCTTTTTCCTTTAATGTTGAAGATTTAACATTTAAATTATGCTCAAGACCTGAACTGCAGGGGGAACATCTCTTCATATTTTGCCCATTTTAAATTTAATTGAATCAACACGGTAGGATCAGATGTATTGATATCGTCCTCTTCTAGGTAATCTTCGAAAATCATGTATTCTTTAAGCCTTACCCATCTCCTCACACTGTTTGATCCTGTTGTCCTTGATATTCCTCTTCCTGCAGGACTTCGAAAGGAGCCAGAAAATTTAAGTGCCAAATTCCCTATATGGCTTTATTCTGTTCCTTAACGTAACTAGTGCGAGCTATTTGAAAGATTACATGCAAAGAAGGATGCAGGCATACGTTCATTGTCGTCATGGTGGGTGTGTGTTTTTTTGTGATTAAAGGATCATCCGTGGCCCGGAGGCCTTTCCAGTTTCATCAATACAGGTGTAGTCAAGGTATGAAATAGTTCTTAGACAAGGGAAATAGGTTCAGCCAAGCTATCGCCAACAGGAAGCTGCTATTTTGAATTGGAGTTTTCGAAGCACTGAAGGAACAGAATTTATTTAATTTACTTTAGTGATTTCATTTAGCCCAAATCAGGCGGCTCCACGGTGACAATTGTGGCTTAACGAGTTTCTTGCAGGCCCTTTCCTATTAAGGTACTAACTTTGTTCCCTTACCATTGATTTCATTGACTGACTACTGCAGAACTGTATGAGAGCTAAAATTAAAGTTTTGTGCCCTCTTTGATCTATATCGTATTTTTTTATTTATTACTTAGATGGGTGGACGAGCTCATCGCCCACCTGGTGCTAAGTGGTTACTGGAGCCCATATACATCTACAACGTAAATGCGCCACCCACCTTGTGATACTAAGGTCTCAAGTATAGTTACAACGGCTGCCCCACCCTTCAAACCGAAACGCATTTCTGCTTCGCGGCAGAAATAGGCAGAAATAGACGAATGAGAACAAAGAGAATATGTCATTTTCTTTGTTCTCATTCGTCGTGTATTAAGTCTACGTTTGTTATTGACTTGAAATAATAAATAAAAAAATAAATAAAAAACTTTTATTTCAAAACATCAGTCTCATATTGTGTTAGTATTACAAATAACTTACGAACTATGTTAGTATTTAAATAAATCAATCAACTCCGTTCCTGGCAGCCCCATCAAGCAGCATGTAGAACATGCAACTTGATGAACCTACCCAGGGTCGGGCCATCCAGTCTTTCAGCTAGTACCCTCAAGACGTTGTTGGTGCTTCTTCCTACTACTTCTTCCTACGCATAATGGATGCCACCTTTTTGCGCATTATCGCAAAATAGTCATCCGTGTGCGCATCGGCGAACATGCCTGATGCAGTACAATAAGGTGGAAGCCTTAACAACGCCGTAAAGGTATTATTATATTGTATGCGCAGGGCATTATCCGTTTTTTGGGTATGAGTAGCCCAAAGACCGCTTGTGTAAAAGGTTTGGCAGTAAGCCTCGAAGAGGGTGTAGGGGAATGATACCCCGCCCCGCTTAGCTTACTATGTAGTTATTGTGCATATAGTAATGAGCAGCATACGTTAGTCAGTCAGTGGTTAAAGTGCAGCGATCCACCGCGGTCGCTACGCGAATAAACATATAATTTATACTTTATACTCAGTGTTTTATTGACCACTCTGATGAGGTTTCCTGAGGAGAACGTATAACCACACATATAACCCACAACACCACAAACCTCACAAGGGTAATTTTGACCGGCACTGAACAACCCGCAAATCTTTGTGTCACTACATTCCCTCTGACAGCCAATGCCCTGCGTTCCCTTTAATAAAATTACAGCAGACAGTTGTTGGATGGTTAGAAGGCCTGAACGATAAGACGCCGGTGTACTCGTACTGAGCGATGCGACTGTGCCGGTACTGAAATCCCGCAGATACACAACTATCGTCTAAAATATGCAACTATCATATTGTATGTTTGACGAAACTTTCTAATGCATAACTTAATGCATGTTCACGAATGACATCCATGTAGGAATAACATTATTAACTGTGGGTAACTCACATGTATTTATTTATTTTATATCTCTAAGGCTCTCTAATTTTATATCTCTTCTGTTGGAACAGAAAAATAGTAAATAGACAATTATCTTTACAAATCAACCAAAATATCCAATAACATAGTACCTGTTTGTAATTATGTTTTGTATGATTGTGTGGTACATGAATGTGTTGATATAAAATAAAGTACATATGTATGTATTGTTGTGTAGTGTAATTATAATAAAATAAATAAATACCCGTGAGTCACCCACATTAACAAAAATAAAACCGTAAAAAAATTTAATTTGTGTAATTTATGGTGGTTGGGCGTCCTGTAAGGAAGTCTCCACAGATGCCATAGGCCTGTTTATTTTTACTATGAAGCAATAATGCGTTCATGTTTGAGGTGTCGGTCAGTCGTTATACAATTGGCTATCTCATGGTAAGAGGCGGCAATAATGTTGAGATATCTACGGATCCCGTAACCACTTTTTTTGCTCCTACTTATTCGTTGGTAGTCTAAAAGGCTATTTCAGATACGACCGGACCGGTAGGTGAGCTCACGGGCTCAACCTGAGAAAATTTGCTAACATCAGCCCTAGCAAGAACAGCGCTTTGCAGAATCTACCGATTCCGATAGAGGCACCCGTCACGTGCGGACGTGCTCATCGTCCACTCGATCGCCCGGTCTTTGTTCGCCCGGCTTTTGTTAGCCCGGCCATTGTTCGCACGGCCTGTGTTCGTGATACATCTGCCGACCAAGTGTGTTTCCTGGAAGCTTTTATTTGTTTTGTATTAGTTATTTTTGTGTTCGTGGAACATTTGCCGACAAAGTGGTTTCCTGCAAGTATTTATTTGTTTTGTTTCTTTTCGTAATTTCTGTTTTGTTGTGCTTTTTCTTTGTCCTGTAGTAATCACGCCGCATTGCCACCTGTGTTCAATAGAACCGCTCAGGTCCGAGAAGTTGGGGCCTCGCCGCAAGGCGAGTGTTTTCAAGACCCGGGGCCGCCCCACCTGGGTACTCAGCGATCATGGACGCTGTATTCGCGGAATTCCTCCGACTTCGCCACCCACAGCTCGCCTCGGAGTTTCTGGCCTTCAAGGCCAATCACACTGCGAGCCCTCTCAAGGACTCCGCCGCGCTCGCTGCTCCTGCGTCGCCTGTACCTGCGTGCAGAGCTTCTGCATTGAGCACCGCAGCCTCTGTCGTGCCTGCCGCTTCCGTGTCGCCTATACTGGCGAGAAAAGCTGCTGCGTCGTCCGCCGTGACCATCGTTTCAGCTGAGCGATCATCCGCGGCCTCCGTCGCGCCCTCTAAAACACCTACACTTGCTCGTAGGTCGCCTGCACCCGCCTCCTCGTGCTCCGACTCTGACTCGGACATGGAGGTCGACCTCGCCCCCGCCTCATCGACGGATGGATTCACCCTGGTACAGAAGGGTAAGAAGCGTGCCGCGGAGTCTCGAGCTCCCGCGGCCGCTAAAATTAGCAAAGCCGTGAACGCGTCGCGCCCCCGCCCTCAGACTCCCGTTGCGCCCCCAGCCCGTGCCACTCCGTTGCCGCGTCCGGTGGCACAAAATAAAACCCAGACCCCTCCCCCGGTTATCCTTCAGGAGAAGGCAGCTTGGGATCGAGTTTGCCTGGCCCTTAAGGCCAAAAATATAAATTTCACGAATGCCCGTAACCTCGCGAACGGCATTCAAATTAAGGTTCAAACACCCGACGACCATAGGGCCCTCTCTTCTTACCTCCGTAAGGAGCGTATAAGTTTCCATACGTATACGCTCCAGGAGGAGCGCGAACTCCGCGTTGTAATACGCGGAATCCCTAAAGAGTTAGATGTAGAGCTCGTAAAAGCCGACCTGTTAGAACAAGGCCTACCAGTGAATTCTGTGCACCGTATGCACACCGGTCGCGGTAGGGAGCCATATAATATGGTTCTAGTCGCTCTCCAGCCTACCCCCGAGGGTAAGAAAATCTTTAACACACAGACCGTCTGTAGGCTCTCTGGTATCGCTGTCGAAGCCCCCCATAAAAAAGGCACTCCTAGCCAGTGCCATAACTGTCAATTGTACGGGCACTCTTCCCGTAACTGTCACGCGCGCCCCCGATGTGTTAAGTGTTTGGGCGATCACGCCACGGCCCTCTGCGCTCGCGACCAAAAAACCGCGACGGAACCGCCTAGCTGCGTCCTGTGTCGAACACAGGGTCACCCCGCGAATTACCGTGGTTGCCCCCGAGCCCCTAAAATAAATCGCCGCGTCGCCCGCCAAAACCGCTTCCGAGCTTCCGGCCCAGACATCAAAGCCTCGGCACCCTCTGCGTCGCAGGCTAAGCCAGCGTTCGTTCCGGCGGCGGTGCCCAGTGTCTCGGCCTGGGCAAAACCGCTGCCGTACACGAACACGGCTACAACTCCCTCCTCCGCGATTCGTCCCGTCCCCGCGACTCGTCCCTCTCCCGCGACTTGCCCTCCGACCGCGTCCGAAAATCTCGCTTTAGCGATCGACTTCTTTCAGTCGATCAACTTTGAGCGCGTTAACGCTTTGGGCGACGCCATTCGCGCTGCCTCCACTGCACAACACTTTATCGCCGTTGTGCAGGAATACGCCGACGTATACGCGTCATTAAATACGTACGTCCTCCCCTCACTCCGCCGGTAATCAATGGCGTATATAAGTAGAATAAAGCCCCTATCCGTAACGATAGGATTTTTTAACGCTTACGGTCTCGCAAATCAACGTGATCAGGTTTCTGACTTTTTGCGTGACCATCAAATTGATATCTTTTTAGTGCAGGAGACCCTACTTAAGCCCGCGCGCCGTGACCCTAAAATCGCGAACTATAACATGGTCAGGAACGACAGGCTCTCTGCTCGTGGTGGTGGTACCGTCATTTACTATAGAAGAGCCCTGCATTGCGTCCCGCTCGATCCTCCCGCGCTCGCTAATATCGAAGCATCAGTGTGCCGAATCTCACTGACGGGACACGCGCCGATCGTTATCGCGTCCGTTTATCTTCCACCGGATAAGATCGTTCTAAGCAGTGATATCGAGGCGCTGCTCGGTATGGGGAGCTCTGTCATTCTGGCGGGCGACCTAAATTGTAAACACATCAGGTGGAACTCACACACCACAACCCCGAATGGCAGGCGGCTTGACGCGTTAGTCGATGATCTCGCCTTCGATATCGTCGCTCCGCTAACCCCGACTCACTACCCGCTAAATATCGCGCATCGCCCGGATATACTCGACATAGCGTTATTAAAAAACGTAACTCTGCGCTTACACTCGATCGAAGTAGTTTCAGAGTTAGATTCAGACCACCGTCCCGTCGTTATGAAGCTCGGTCGCGCTCCCGATTCCGTTCCCGTCACGAGGACTGTGGTGGATTGGCACACGCTGGGCATCAGCCTGGCTGAATCTGATCCACCATCGCTCCCGTTTAACCCGGACTCTATCCCGTCTCCTCAGGATACCGCTGAAGCCATAGACATCTTAACGTCACACATCACCTCGACATTAGATAGGTCATCGAAACAAGTTGTAGCGGAGGACTTCCTTCACCGCTTCAAATTGTCCGACGATATTAGGGAACTCCTTAGAGCTAAGAACGCCTCGATACGCGCCTACGACAGGTATCCTACCGCGGAAAATCGTATTCGAATGCGTGCCCTACAACGCGACGTAAAGTCTCGCATCGCCGAAGTCCGAGATGCCAGATGGTCTGATTTCTTAGAAGGACTCGCGCCCTCCCAAAGGTCTTACTACCGCTTAGCTCGTACTCTCAAATCGGATACGGTAGTAGCTATGCCCCCCCTCGTAGGCCCCTCAGGCCGACTCGCGGCGTTCGATGATGACGAAAAAGCAGAGCTGCTGGCCGATACATTGCAAACCCAGTGCACGCCCAGCACTCAATCCGTGGACCCTGTTCATGTAGAATTAGTAGACAGTGAGGTAGAACGCAGAGCCTCCTTGCCACCATCGGATGCGTTACCACCCGTCACCCCGATAGAAGTTAAAGACTTGATCAAAGACCTACGTCCTCGCAAGGCTCCCGGTTCCGACTGTATATCTAACCGCGTTATTAAACTTCTACCCGTCCAACTCATCGTGATGTTGGCATCTATTTTCAATGCCGCTATGGCGAACTGTATCTTTCCCGCGGTGTGGAAAGAAGCGGACGTTATCGGCATACATAAACCCGGTAAACCAAAAAATCATCCGACGAGCTACCGCCCGATTAGCCTCCTCATGTCTCTAGGCAAACTGTATGAGCGTCTGCTCTACAAACGCCTCAGAGACTTCGTCTCATCCAAGGGCATTCTCATCGATGAACAATTCGGATTCCGTACAAATCACTCATGCGTTCAACAGGTGCACCGCCTCACGGAGCACATTCTTGTGGGGCTTAATCGACCAAAACCGTTATACACGGGAGCTCTCTTCTTCGACGTCGCAAAAGCGTTCGACAAAGTCTGGCACAATGGTTTGATTTTCAAACTATTCAACATGGGCGTGCCGGATAGTCTCGTGCTCATCATACGGGACTTCTTGTCGAACCGCTCTTTTCGATATCGAGTCGAGGGAACCCGCTCCTCCCCACGACCTCTCACAGCTGGAGTCCCGCAAGGCTCTGTCCTCTCACCCCTCCTATTTAGCTTATTCGTCAACGATATTCCCCGGTCGCCGCCGACCCATTTAGCTTTATTCGCCGACGACACGACTGTTTACTATTCTAGTAGAAATAAGTCCCTAATCGCGAAGAAGCTTCAGAGCGCAGCCCTAGCCCTAGGACAGTGGTTCCGAAAATGGCGCATAGACATCAACCCAGCGAAAAGTACTGCGGTGCTATTTCAGAGGGGAAGCTCCACACGGATTTCCTCCCGGATTAGGAGGAGGAATCTCACACCCCCGATTACTCTCTTTAGACAACCCATACCCTGGGCCAGGAAGGTCAAGTACCTGGGCGTTACCCTGGATGCATCGATGACATTCCGCCCGCATATAAAATCAGTCCGTGACCGTGCCGCGTTTATTCTCGGTAGACTCTACCCCATGATCTGTAAGCGGAGTAAAATGTCCCTTCGGAACAAGGTGACACTTTACAAAACTTGCATAAGGCCCGTCATGACTTACGCGAGTGTGGTGTTCGCTCACGCGGCCCGCACACACATAGACACCCTCCAATCCCTACAATCCCGCTTTTGCAGGTTAGCTGTCGGGGCTCCGTGGTTCGTGAGGAACGTTGACCTACACGACGACCTGGGCCTCGAATCAATTCGGAAATACATGAAGTCAGCGTCGGAACGATACTTCGATAAGGCTATGCGTCATGATAATCGCCTTATCGTTGCCGCCGCTGACTACTCCCCGAATCCTGATCATGCAGGAGCCAGTCACCGTCGACGCCCTAGACACGTCCTTACGGATCCATCAGATCCAATAACCTTTGCATTAGATGCCTTCAGCTCTAATACTAGGGGCAGGCTTAGGGACCCCGGTAACCGTACTCGTCGAACTCGACAAAGAGGTCGACGTGCAACCTAACCCATGCATCAACCCGCTGAGTTTCTCGCCGGATCTTCTCAGCGGGTCGCGATTCCGATCCGGTAGTAGATTCATTCGCGAAACAATTGCTCTTGAGTTGTTAGGTCTCCTTAGGAGGCGCTCGGGCAGTGGTTAGCAAATCCCACCCCTCTTGGCTGAGCCTTTGCTCGCCCACCTGTCCTGGTGAAACTGGAAAGGCCTTCGGGCCACCAGAAAATTTTCAATCATAAAAAAAAAAAAAAAAAAGAATCTACCACCTGATCGGAATCACAACCCACTGCGTAGATCAGACGAGAAACTAGACTCGTAAGCTCATTAACCCGTCTAGGTAATAAGACAATGTGAAATATATTACCAAACTTCCCTCTTCCACAAACTGCTCAAAGAGCGAAAGACCTGAGTGTATCTGTTGTCTGTATCTATTGAATTCTCTGTACAAAATTGAATCGTAGATTGTAAGATTAGCTTGATTAAAGTTTTTGTCACTACAGCGTTTGGCTCTAATAGCTTTCAAATAAATTGCAGTCATAACTCAGCGTTTTATTAAAATTTCTCGAACACTACGGAAAAGAAAGGAAAAGAAGCACATGCCTCATTATAAAATAAATATTGTTTCCTTAAGGTCATTCGTTATTGATGACTCTCTCGGGCGCAAGGACGTTTCTGAAAACGTAATCCTTTTCAATAAAGAATGCATATCCTATATGATTGATTAAATTTTAATGTAAGCTGATCGTATTTTTCATTATTCACCATTAACCTACCCATAACTTCCAATAGTATCCTTATATTTATGAGGACGCACAAACTTTCAATCAAGAAATTACAAGACAAAGAGTAGGGGCAACAATACAAGAGTTTTAAAACGAAGTTTCTAACTTCATTCAGGGTGTGTCACGAAAAAGTTTGCTCCTTCTCAAGTTCCCGTCCCGGGCTGAATATCAAGTACACGAATAGCACCGTGGGGGATCAACGTAGGTACGTTTTGCGGCTTCTGGACGTTTTTGGATCTCGTGTAAATATAAATGCGATTAAACTCGAACAAATCGCGCTGCCTGTCTAACATCATGTTAAACAAAAACAACAAAAAAAAAAACAATCTAAGTAGTATTTATAAGTAATTTATAAGTAAGGGATTTTTATTAAATCGAAATAATTCAATCAATGTTTTGACGAAGTATGCAAAAGTGACGTTTTTTGTTTGTGACGGATTATCAGGAAACTGTCCACGTTGTGATAAGAAGAAGACAGAAGCTATCCTTCATCCAGGAAATAAACCACTGAGTATTTTTCTATACTTACGTGAGAGAAGCCGTAAAAGCTAGTTACCTATACTAATATATAAATCTACAGTGGTTTTTACGGATGTTTCGTTATAACTACCGAACCATGCATCCGATTGACTTGAAACTTGGTATTCACGTAGAAAATACATGTACTTAATGGATAGGCTAATATTTATATGAGTGTTGGACTCCCTAATAATAATGACAATAAATAATAATGTTAATTTTAAATGCCCAGCGAAGCGAGCGAATACAGCTAGTTTATATCTAAATTTGAGTGAAGCAAAACACAACGCAGGATGTGGATATGCGAATAATCGTTTTAAATCAATGTATGAATGACCGTTTTTATTATTTTTGGCCCCAAATGACGTCACACATGATGCACGTTCAATCGAGTTTTGTGCGTACGCCATTTTTTTTTAATAAGTTCCATCCGGCTCCGTACTGTTACTTATCTCATTATGTTGTGGATGATTGCGGCGCTTCCAAGCAATAACGATGAAAGAAATTCTCGAATTTACACTTTTACGATTTAATCTCGCGTTTACAACATTCGCGACGATGTTTTGAATACATCACACTTTTATTTTGAAAGACGACAATCGCAACAAAACGAACGAAATAAACAGAGGATTTTGTTTTCGCAATAAATTTTATTATGTATTGTAACACTTTTATAATGTAGAGTACGATGATAAAGGTTTTTTTTTGTACAGGATAAAACCACCGGACCCGTGATTCCGCGAGATGGTACACTCGCAGAGGTCGAGCATAGCCTTCCAGGACTCGTCACCGCCAAGCATCGACGCCACGACGCCAGCAAATAAACACGATCGTAACACGAATGTTTTCTCTGTGTGGACATTGAATCCACGAGTCTCGGCTCAACAGTCAGGAACTGCAGCACCACCAAATCATTCAGTCAGTACTATATCTATAAATCTTTCTAAACGCCTAAGATATGGACCCCTATGACTTCAACCGAGATTGACACATATTTTGCAATCTATGCTTTCAAATTTCATACGCCTTACCTGGTCGTGATTATTATCGGCGCCATGTCAATAATGCCAGGGCCATAGCTAGGCATCTATGTTCTCTGACGTCCGGCATCATCAATAGTATCCTATTAATAGCTGTATGTGGTTCTTTAAAATTAATATCTACTTCTTCAGCATTTGTTTATTCGTAAGCATGCTGATATATATTTTTTAAATAATTCAAGTGCTTATCTAACCCGATAACCTAATCACACCTAATTCGTTCTACGCACACATTCGCATCCCAATTTCGAGGACTTGAACCGCATACTGGCGACACATTAGCGATGGTGTTAAAGAACTTCGCTCCCTTGTCATTTGTATGCAAATTAGACAAAATACAAGGCCTACAATAGGGATGACGAGCATTCAGTAAAGCGACTCATACAGCCATGTTTTGCAAATCAGTTTCTAGGCTGGTGATAGGACGTCTTGCGAGTCCGCACGAGCAGGTACCACCACCCTGCCTGTTTCTGTCGTGAAGCAGTAAAGTGTTTCGGCTTGAGGGGCGGGGCAGCCGTAGTTAAATGTGATACCCTTTAGAACTCTTGTCTCAAGGTGGATGGTGGCATTTACGTTGTAGATTTCTATGGGCTCCGGTAACCACTTAACACCAGGTGGACTGTAAGCTCATCTACCCATCTAAGCAATAAAAAAAGGCTGTAAAATACTAGTTTTTTGAGTAGATTTCAGTTATACCGTATACCGGTAGTAAAGAATATTGCAAGTACCATCACCATGCCTATTTCTGCCGCGAACCAAACAGACGATGTGGTTTAAAAGATGGCATTACCATTGAGAGGAACACCATTAATCTGTAAATTTACAATAGTAATAAAACCATATTCGAAATGAGGTCGTCTTCAAATCCTTGTAGAGAGAGACGGCGAGGTGAGTGTACGACGATTACGGTAGAGACCACCGCCCTCCCTGTGTATTTATCTAAGCAATGACGTGTTCAGAAGATGGAACAGTCGCTATTTTGACAATTAGGACTCCAAATAACTCTAGGAGGACTACGGTGACGAAGATGTCCATGGACTCTGGTAAACACTTCACGTTCCTTGATTTCTGCGGCTCACGTAGGTATTTGTATAAAATTATAAGTAACCGCTCTAACTGGGTTGCCAGTCGCAACCGCCATTTGAGAAGCTGAGGACCGGACGAGATGGAAACAGCTCACGAGACAGGCCATGGTCAAGTTTCAAGGACACGACCTTCAGCAATGAAGAAAGCGACGAAGAAGAAGAAGAAAGGAAACTATTTATTGGAGTAAGACAAGAAAATTTTCAAAAGTGCTTATCGCCATCCTTGCCCTACCAACGCGCTCCCGTGACAGACGTAATGATACCTTTAAGAAATTATTTCTTGTATATTTCCTTGTATTTGCTGGAAACTCTTAATTTCACCAACAGCCGAAGGTAGTCGTCGTGGCCCAAAGGATAAAATGTCCGGTACATTCGTATGTAGCGATGCACCGGTGTTCGAATCCCGCAGGCGGGTACCAATTTTTCTAATGAAATACGTACTCAACAAATGTTCACGATTGTCTTCCACGGTGAAGGAATAACCTCGTGTAATAAAAATCAAACCCGCAAAATTATAATTTGCGTAATCACTGGTGGTAGGACCTCTTGGGAGTCCGCACGGGTAGGTACCACCACCCCGCCTATTTCCGCCGTGAAGCAGTAATGTTTTTCGGTTCGAAGGGTGGGGTAGCAGTTGTAACTGATGAGACCTTAGAACTTATATCTCAAGATGGGTGGCGCATTTACGTTGTAGATGTCCATGGGCTCCAGTAACCACTTAACATCAGGTGGGCTGTGAGCTCGTCCATCCACCTAAGCAAAAAAAAAAAGAATAAAATTTATACATGAGCCATTATAAGGCTTCTTTCGGTAATAATGGTATTTGAACTAGGATCTTTTTAGTACTTCAGAATCAGTGAAATAGTTGAGATATCCCGTATTACAATAGCCTTCAGATTTCTACCTTATGTTCAAGGTTGATGGTTGTGTTTACGTTGTAGACTTGAGCAAACAAAAAGCTCCTTGTAAAATCTTGTAATTGAATTATTTCTCATAAAAAATTGGGTGGTTTTTGTAATTTAAATCACTTGTTAGTTTCAAGGACAAAATTTTAAAATATTAACGTTTCTAAAAATAATCATTTTTTACCCTGACTAAATTTTATTTTTATTCTACGAACAATGTCCCAAACAAAATAAGCGTGTTTAATTTTCGATTGCATATAAGTTTCACTTCAGAGAGCACAGTGCTCTCCTGATGATTGT
Organism: Bombyx mori; assembly: GCF_030269925.1. Taxonomy (NCBI): domain Eukaryota; kingdom Metazoa; phylum Arthropoda; class Insecta; order Lepidoptera; family Bombycidae; genus Bombyx; species Bombyx mori. Next base: position 18,160,847 of record NC_085111.1, read on the forward strand.
TCAATCGAGATTAGATTGTAGAAGAGATACCTTGTTTTTTTTTTTTTAAATTTGTTCTACGTTGCTACGTTGTTCGAGAAACATCAATTTTTAGTAGGTCGATCACCGTACCTACCACTGAAATTTATTCTGAGAAAGGGGCCTTATAATACTATGTTAAAGTTACTACGTATCTTCATTTCACATTCCCGATTCCGCGGACTGAATGGTAAGCAGTCGACGCTACCCAAAACTAGTGCTTTTAGGTACCTCAAGCACCGGTCATCGCGCGCGAGTTTCGCTCTCGTCGAACCCGTCGCTTGCGTCGAAGGGTTCGGTGAATAAATCAACCCACAGACAAAACCCACTAAGTTTCTCGCCGGATCTTCTCAGTGGGTCGCGTTTCCGATCCGGTGGTAGATTCTGCGAAGTACTGCTCTTGCTACGGTTAGTGTTAGCAACGACGTCAAGTTCGAGCCCCGTAAGCTCACCTACTAGTTACGGCTATGCTGAAATGGTCTCTCAAGACCATCAGCTTACGTAGGAAAAAAAAACAATATTTAAGTTGACACTTACTTCAACTTGGTGTTAGTACCAATATGTATAATAATATGTATACTTAGTATATTAAATAATATAGTTCGCATATCTAAGATATAAAGCCGAGTTATAAATCATATCGAAATTCAGACAGCACCTCTAGTGTGATAGGTTTAACTCAAGTGTCGAATAATTGAAGTGGAACCCAACTGAGGCCATTGCAGTTCCATTAATGGCTACATAGCTGTACAATTACTGGATGGGTACACTACACTACAATTACTGGGTTATTGCTTAGATGGGTGGACGAGCTCATTGCCCACCTGGTGTTAAGTGGTTACTGGAGCCCATAGACATCTACAACGTGTATGCCGCCACCCACCTTGGGATACGAGTTCTAAGGTCTCAGTATAGTTACAACGGCTGCCCCACCCTTCAAACCGAAACGCATTACTGCTTCACGGCAGAAATAGGCGGTGTAGTGGCACCTACCCGTGCGGACTCACCAGAAGTCCTACCACCAGTAATTACACAAATTATAATTTTTCGGGTTTGATTTTTATTACACGATGTTATTCCTTCACCGTGGAAGTCAATCGTGAAGATTTGTTAAGTACGTATTTCATTGGAAAAATTGGTACCCGCCTGCGGGATTCGAACACCGCTGCATCGCTAGATAAGAATGCACCGGAAGTCTTATCCTTTAGGCCACGACGACTTGAATCGACGACTATCATGTTGAAACCATGTTTAAAAAAGCAAAGGAACCATTATTATAATGCCAACAAGGCACTAGATACCCGTCATCGACCTAAAAGTAAATTACTGGCTTGGGACAAAGCAATTTCATTTTAGAATTGCGTGTAACTGAATTCCTTTATTTCCTTTTTCATTCACTTCCATTAAATCTAACTCGACGCAACGTCGTTTCCGTCCATCAGTTCAATTAGCCTGGATGGTGACGAGATAAAATAACTGAATTACATTGACTTCCCGTCCAAACGGAAAAGTGTCATGATGTTAAACCTAAAGGAAATATTTTCTATTTCACTTAACTTGTTATTTTCAAAAAATGACAGGCATTTTCACGTCTCGTGAATCTTTTATAAAATTACATAAAATTTTATCAGTGAAACGTGACTGATTTTTATTTGATTTGCCAAAGTGTATTCGTCTTTCACTGCAAATTCGATGTGGGTTTTACATGATGCTGATGGAACACAATGCACAGTGTACCACGTATGATTGCTTTTTTCCCGATAACCTTGAGAGGTTATATCAGCGTTACCCTAGCGTGTAGGTGAGCTCTCGGGGCTCAAATCGGAGCTGTTGCTAACACTGGCCATAGCAAGAGCAGTGCTTCGCAGAATCTACTACCGGATTGGAAACGCGACCAACAGTGAAGATCCGACGAGAAATTCAGTATGATTGTTAATAGCGTGGAGATGCTGCAATTGTTAGGTCAAAGATTACAAATTTATAGGTATAGCTGTGGTGGGAAAACTATGTTCTTGCTCGGTCGACCGACGGTCCTGATATTGTTGTTCCGAACGTGTATATGTATAATATATAATCTTATCTTATAAATATAGTAAGCGCGATTTAGTTTTCTGTCGGGTTTTTTCTATTTTGTGATAGCCACTGACTCTCACACCCATTTCCATAATTGAGTACAATAATCACTGCTTATTTCGACCGCGAAGCAGTCATGCGTTCTTAATTAGCGGGGAGCAATAAAATTGGGTCTACTTTATGTCTGAGTTTATAATTTCTTTAGATTCCACTAAGTATTGAGCCCCAGTTAAGCCGAGAGCTCATTGAGTGAAACAAAAAAAAAGAAATAAGCAGGTTGTCATCCCTGAATTGGTGCTCAATGAAACCGTTTACCCAAAACATAACATGCCCATAACAATCAACAAATAACATGTACAAATGCCCTTTTCCGGTCATCTATATATTCCTAATACAGATCACAGCAGCATCCGAGGTTTTTGTGGCACGCGAGAGATAAAAGCATTAGTCTATGTAAGTAACATTCTGAGTCGTGTTAATAGAGATAGATGGGCATTTCGACCTCATGGGTAAATTCACTTACTGGAGAACACGATTGGGTATTGAACGAATCGGGAAGCAGGCTTTGGGAAAATGGACACTATAGCTAATCTCAGAATGATAATGTTACGCGCTGGGGTTGGGGATAAATAAAATTTCACTAAAGTACAACTTAAAAACTGTATTCAACACTTAAAACACTTAAACACTTCACAAACACTCAATTCGCTTGTTCCGCTTCGCTTCAGGTGATCCTTCGCTGTGTCGCTTCGAGTAGTTCCGATTACTGACTGACTGCGTGCCATCTCTACAACGCTTTTATAGCCAATACCTCATCCCTAGAATTATCGAGAATTTTCCACACCTCTCTAGTAGCAGTTTCCGCTACCTGTCTATAGATGGCGTTGTAATTCTCGAGCAGCCTGGATCCTTCGATATTCGTTCGACTATAGATGGCGTTACTCTTACCGGCGTAACAATAATTATACGTGATGGACCGGAGGCTAGTTGCTTAATCCATCGTCATCACCATGTTAATGGACAGCCAATAGTCTGCCAACTGTGACTACAAACAATAAACGCGTTAAGTTTACTGTTTTTTTTTCTTTTACAATTTTACAGTTTTCATGGTTACGAACGATATTGTCTGTCCATTACATTTGGTTAAGTCTTCAAACATCAAGCTCTTATATTGAAAACACAGCTGACATAACCAGACCACAAGCGTACCTATTACTAGACATAAAAAAAAAAAACAAATTAAAACTGATTTTTTGAGCTGAAAAACTGCACCTGATGAAAAATACCACGACGTTAGTGAATCCATCCACTGACAGCAGTATTCGAAGAGTCCAAAGGGTGGTACAATGGATATTAGAGTACAATTGAGACTTTGATTTCTTCTCTCAATGCGGATGGTGGTAGTCAAATTGTGGTATCAGGGTTAGCTTAGTCGCTCAAAAGTAAGTAAGTAAGGTAAGCCACGAAAATAACCTTTTTAATTAGTGAAAATACTATGACCACGAACACACTTTGTCCTCCAGTAGAAGATATAAATTTAAGTATTTACAAAACAAAACAACGCTAGGTTTTGTCGTTTGAGACTTCTACACAAAAGGAACAATGTAGTTTTACAAGTGAACACAGCTCATTAAAATGTAAGTTATTTCAGTGCGGTTAATTAGGGTAGGTAAGTTCATGGTTTCTCCGAAATGACAAGTCATCTGGTGCTGATATGCAAGGTGAGATATATAAATTAATGAACATATAATAATATGTTCTCCGTTACCTTTTTATTTCCAACCGCACTGTGCTCACCACCACGGCCAATGGAGTCGACATGCATGAGGTAGAAATTAAGTCTCCATACAAAGGTTGTCCTTCGGGCCATCCGAGTTATACACAGAACCGAGATGTAGAAGCTATGTATGTATGTATGTATGTAATGTATTTATTATTATAAAGTTGCACTTTCATTTAAACCATGCCCCGCAAAACTCCTTACGCAGTTTGACTGCAGGTAAGTCGCTATATATAAACATAGCTTATAAATTATTAAATTAGTTTATATTAATACAATTAATTTACGTAAATGATTATAACGTATTTAACAAGTGTTTTTTTAATAAACTTTTAAATTTAGCAAGTATAGGCTCACGTCTTATGTCTCAACATTGACATTGTTGACGTTTGTGGGCTCTGGTAACCACTTCGCACCAGGAGAGCCGTGATTCGTTTACCTATCTAAGTAACAAGCAGAAAGTCGAACCGAGCTGGAGAGTCTTGTGGATTTATAATACGCTCTACACTTATGCAAAATTTTCAATTTATATTAAGTTATTCTTCCGTCGTGAAGTCGTTTGCAAATCCGATGTATATTTAATAGTAATTTACTAGTATTACTAGCAGTAGTCGAAATTCGACTTTAACTAATTGAAATTATAAGTTTGATCTTAAGGTTCTATTGTCAAAGACTATTTATCCTATTCTATTGTCATATTTCTTAATCATAGATTTCGCCAAGACTACATTATAGACAAATAATATTAAAAATAAACAATATTATTCTCAATTTGACCACAGACTTTATGCAATAGCAGTTGTTTGACAATAAACAAAAAGTATATTATGTAAGAGTTTAAGTGTGTATTTTGAGTGGTTAAAAGTCTGTGGTGAATTTGACAATTTAATAATATTATTTGTCTTTAATATTATTTGTCTATAGGGTATTATAGTTTTGGCGAAATCTGTGATAATAGAAGTACAATAAATAGTCTTTGACAATAGAGGTATAATGATGTTCAAACTTATAATTTCAATTAATTATAGAGGAATTTCGACTACTGAGGGACCACTAAGTAGTATTATTTACTGCGTCTTGATACCTATCCCAACAATGTATGGAAACCGCACTGTACATTAGCTGTATACAACTTGTATTTCGTCGGAACTAAAGAGAATGTTATGTACTTAAAATAATTCTGTTTCTCGAAATTCAGTTTTATTTTCAACGCTTAAGGTACAACTTTGTATTCCGATGCAATATTTAGTCTAATTTGTTGAAATATCTTTTAAAAGGAATTTCCGATACAATTCCTGTTTTATCAGGCGTCTTACTTACGTTATCTTTCTTATCTTAGCCTTCCCAGACTACTGAGACGGTTGGGTATTATAAATGTCGGAATTTATATGATTAATAAATTTAACAAAATACCTAGTCTGGCCATAAATACTGTTACAAAGGAAAACAAAAAAAAATTATATGGCAAATAACATTTATTACTTTTACAGTGTGTTAGTTTAATACATAAATATAAAACAATTTAAAGTATAAAAAGCTTATTCGAAGTGATCTCCATTGGCTGCAATACAGTCCTTTAAACGTTGAGGCCAGTTATCAATAGAAGCACGCACTCTTTCCATGGGAAAATTTTTCACTGCCAATCGTACGGACAGTTTTACGGACGGAAGGACTTCAAATTATCATGGCGTTTAGAGCAAGCCGTACTCTCTAAAACTGACCATAAATCATCATCCAGCGGATTAAGATCGGGACTAGACGACTAGAGACTGGCGTCTTCAGCTCTGATGAAGTCCGAAACGTTCGTTTCCAACCAAGACTGCGTAGACCGAGCTTTATGACCTGGCGCCGAGTCTTGCTGGAATGACCATTCTTGAATATTGAACATGGTGTTGTTAAGGGGCTTCACTACCTTCTCAAGAATGGTATCTTGATACACTTGTGCCGATGTTTTGATATCTGTTTCACAAAAGTATGGCCCAGTCACTCCATAGCTAATACCCCACCAAACCATCACTGAAGTCGGATAGTGCCCATGTTGCACTCTGTCGATTAATTGGGAAGCTTCCTTAGAGCTTTGAGCATAAATACTGTCATTTTGTTTGTTAAAATGTTGCTCAATTGTAAAAAAATTCTCATGCGTAAACAAAATTTTTCTATGACCTCCCTTTGCGTAGCGCTTCAGTAGTTGTTTCGATTTTACCACCCTATTCTCTTTTAAATTATCAGTAAGAAATGACTGTCCTAAGTCATCTTTTAAAATACGCGACATGGTTCTAGGTGCTATCTTCATCTCCCGAGACAAAATCTTTTGCTTTCGGACAGGATTTCTTCGAATTCTTTCCCTTACTGCTTTGACCACCTTTTTCGTACGAACACTACGTGGACGGCCAAATCTTTTTCTGTCACAAACAGAGGAGGTCTCATTGCACCTATTAATAGCCCGGTACACAAACATTTTACTAATACCAAGCGTATGGAGAGTATTAAAAATTGCATTTGGCTCCATACCTACTTTTTGTAATGCAATCACAGCGATTCGGTTCTCTTTATCACCCCACTCCATTTTAATATCGCAAAATATTGTACAATGTATTGGCGCCAAAATGAGAAAACTCAATGAGCAATCATAATAAAAAAATGACAGATTCCAAATTCAAATGTAATATTTTGTTTATTTTTAATTGTAACAGTATTTATGGCCAGACTAAGTATATCGATCGATATACTCTCTGGAAAGAAATACGGCTGCTAAGATGTAACATATAAAGGAATACCGTGTATTTCAACATGACTCCTGTAAAATCTAGATTAGTTTAACACGCTACGAGTGAGCCGTGTTCGCTTCAGGCAAATTACTAAGTTTTTTTATTTTTTATTGCTAGATGAGTGGACGAGCTCACAGCCCACCTGGTGTTAAGTGGTTACTGGAGCCCATAGACATTTACGACGTAAATGCGCCACCCACCTTGATATATAAGTTCTAAGGTCTCAAGTATAGTTATAGTTAAGTATAAGTGAAATCTTCATACCTTTTCTATCATAATTAAAACTTTTATTACCATTTAATATTGTGTTTTTAAATATATTTTAATTTATAAAAAAATAAACGCTATATTACTGCGTATTCATTGTGTCTACGATTCGAGAAAACCCTAGAAAACACATTTCTAATGTTCGTCACATGGCGGTGGACTTTGTTGAAAAAAAAAAAACACAGATTCCCGAATTTCGCTAACGACATTTTCAATTTATGCTTGCATACGATGTACATGTTCCGAATGACAACCTTCAGACCATCGGTCTACCACGCAATCTCATCTGGTCGGTGAAAGATCTCCTCTCTTTTTTGTGGCTACCTCCCTTGGGCCCGCGGTTCGCAGTCGCGGACCAGTCCCACATAACACGCGCGCCCTCTAGACACGGGGACCTCGTAGGAGGCTATGCAATACGCCCGAAAAAAAAATCCTTATTATTAGAGCAATGATACACTTGACACATAGTGGGCGGGAGGATTTACATTGTTATTCCTCTGGTTTTTTTTTTATTGCTTAGATGGGTGGACGAGCTCACGGCCCACCTGATGTTAAGTGGTTATCGGAGACCATAGTCATCTACAACGTAAATGCTGCCACCCTCCTTGAGCCGTGAGTTATAAGTGAGCCGCAGTCTCATTTTTAACTGCGGCTGCCCCGCCCTGCACGTTACTGCTTCAACAATAACGCATTTCGGTTTGAACCAGTAAATTAGGAAATATAAGAGGAATACAGGAATCGCTTGGGAATCCTAGGTTTTTGGAATGACTTTGGTGCTCTTGGCATTCTGTACCTTATGTTCGATGCTCTGAAATAGAGTGGTGGTTTTTTACTGGTGGTAGGACCTCTTGTGAGTCCGCACGGGTAGGTACCACCACCCTGCCTAATTCTGCCGTGAAGCAGTAATGCGTTTTGGGTTTGAAGGGCGGGACAGCCGTTGTAACTATACTGAGACTTTAGAACTGATATCTCGAGGTGGGTGGTGCACTTACGTTGTAGATGTCTATCGGCTCCAGTAACCATTTAACACCAGGTGGGCTGTGAGCTCGTCCACCCATATAAGCAACACAAAAATAAAAAATAGAGTGTATCCCGTTTTTACTATCACACCAAATAAGTGGCTTTAGGGCGGAGTCTGTCTGTAACATTTGAAACTATTGCTTTTTAAGGCATCTAAATTGCCGAGTACGTAGCTATGAACTAAAATAGCTTCCATCGTATTGCCCGAGCTTTAAGCTTAAGAAGGAGAGGAAATACAGCCTTCAGCAGTAGGCGGCAGCTTAGTTGCGCCCCTGGAACTACCAATATCGACGGGAGACGGTAACCACTTGCTACCAGATGGAACCTTGGCTCGTCTGCCTTAGGAGTTAAGGTGCTTATTAAAGTTTCGCGACAGTTACAAAACAATAGAGCTGCCGTAATTCCGATCATCGGGATTCTCTTTTAAGTCATGTCATTACAAAATCCTTTTTTTTTTTTTTTTTTTTCGGGTAGTGGGCCGAACCTCTTACGAGGTCCCCGCGCAAAAGGGGCGCGCGGGGTATGTGAGACTCAACGATCTGCATGGTGTTGTGAGCAGACCGCGGGCCCAAGGATTTTAGAGCCCACCCACTAAACGACTCCTCTGCACTTTTACACCCGACGTCCGATCCCCTCCGAGGTCAGAACCCGGATGAGGTAGGGGGGCTACCGCGGTCAACACTACAACCAGACGGCGCGGCTCACCCCAAGGACGCCCAGCCGACGGAGCCTTCGAGGCGAATCGAAGGCTCTGAAACGTCGGCCGTCTCGGTACGGCAGCCCGTCGGGCCGCCCAGACGGTGCCGCTGGTGTCCCGGAATACCCCGCTGGACCAGAACCAGCCTGCCGGGTTGGGACGCGATACACCGTCGACCGGTCGCTCTATTCACTCCACGGCAGCGCGCTAGAGTGCTGGTAGCGCGCCGCGCGGCCTCACCCCCTCAGGTCGCCCCTTGACCTTCACCGGGGGGAGGCCGCCACCTACAGGGGCCGGGACGTACGGGCGTATTCCCGCCTCCGGCCCCCGGCTCGACGGCGACGGATCGGTGCGGAAAGGGAAGAGCTCTCCCTCTCTCGCTCCGCCGCCTCCTTCTGCGAGATGGTGGACTCGCAGAAGTCGAGCATCGCCTTCCAGGACGCGTCGCTGCCGAGCATCGTAGCCACGACGCGCGGCAGCGAGAGGTCCTCTCCAATGACCGCGACGAGGGCGGCGCGTTGCTCGTCGAATCCAGAGCAACGCGCCAGCGTGTGTTCCGCTGTGTCTTCCTCGTCGCGGTCCGCGCAGTGGTGGCACTGCGCCGTCGGTTCCCTTCCGGCTATCTTAAAGAGGTACCGGCCAAAACACCCATGGCCGGTCAACATCTGCGTCAGCCGGAAGGTGAGGCATCCGCGGTCGCGGCCCACCCAGTCCGCGAGGACCGGACGGACCGCCTCGACGGTACGGAGGCCGGCCGACGGGTCCGCCAAGCGGCGAGACCACGCCTCCAGCACGGACCGCCGAGATTGGAGCCTCCGCGCTCGAACTACTCCTTCGCCGGGGCGCCCTTCCCCCCAAGAGCGGAGGTCGCTACGCCACCGGTAATCGGCAGCGAGCGCCTCCGCCTCCAGGTCCCAGGGTGGCGCCCCGGCGAGCAAGCACGCCGCCTCGATGGAGACGGTGCGGTATCCTCGGATCGCCCTGACCGCGATCGCGCGCTGCGGACGTCGCAGCGCGGCGACGTTCTGGCGGGTCAGGGCGTGGCACCATACGGGCACGCCGTATAGTGCCATCGACCGCACCACCCCCATGTAGAGGCGGCGCGCCACCTGATCGGGACCCCCGACGTTTGGAAGGAGCCGGCTCAAAGAGCCGGCCGTTGCCATCAGCCGAGGGCCCAACTTCTCAAAGTGAGCGCGGAAGTTCCACCGACCGTCCAGTTCGAGGCCGAGGTACCGAAGACCGGTCACCCCGACCCCGACGCGGACGCCTCCGATCACGAGGTGGGCACCCAGAGGCGGCGCTCGTCCCGGCCCGTGAAACAACAGGGCCTGGGTTTTGTCGAGCGCCACCTCGAGTCCCAGCCGTCGGATCCTTGTGACGACGTGTACCACGCCTGCGCACGCCAGACGGGCAGACTCCCGGTAGTCCCTCCCCGGAGCCACGACCAACGTGTCGTCGGCGTAACATATTACGCTCAGCCCGGGGAGGGGACCCCGTACGACGCCCCGCAGGACCCAGTCGTAGCCGATGTTCCACAGCAGGGGGCCCAGGACAGACCTCTGCGGAACACCGCGCTCGACCGGAAAGCGGTACATCGCCCCACCGTGTCCGATGCACTGGATCGACCTGCCCTCGAGGTAGGAGCCGATCAGTCGGCGGAGGTATGCGGGGACGCCGTGATACTCCAGCGCCCCCGTGATCACCGACCAGGGCAGGGTGTTGAAGGCGTTCCTTAAATCTAAGGATAACGCCATCGCCACCCCGCCCCGGGATACGGCTTCGTCGGAGAGGGCCCGCACGCGCAGAATTGCGTCGATAGTCGAGCGGCCCTCTCTGAAGCCGTATTGCTCCGCCGAAAGATCGGGACCCGTCTCGGTCAGGTGCCGGACGATGCGGGCCGCGACGATTCTCTCGAGCATCTTGCCCGCTTCGTCCAGCAACACGATGGGGTGATAGCCCGCGGGTGAGTCCGCGGGGCGCCCGTCCTTCCGCAGAAGGACCAGTCTGCCCGTCTTCCATTTCGACGGGAACCGTCCCGACTCGAGGCACGCTTCGAAAAGCCCCCCGAGCCGGTCCCCTAGGGCCTCGAAGGCCAAGCTCCAGACCCGGCCGTGAACGCCGTCAGGGCCGGGGGCCGTGTCCTTCGCTCTCATTTTGGACACGGCCGCATGGATCTCCGCCCCCGTGATAGGGGGAGGGGGCTCCTCGGCAGCGGGAACGCTGGGGCGACGTGGAGGTGTGCCCCACGTGGCGTCCATCTGGGGGGGCTCAAAGTCCCCCCCCGCTGCCGGCGGGAAGAGTGCCGCAACAATTTCCCGCAGCTGCCGAGGCTGGAGCCGCTCGGTCACCGGGAGCGCCCACGGTTGCAGTTTCCTGCGAACCATCTTGTATGGGCGCCCCCAGGGATCTTCGTCGAGCGACTCCAGGAGAGTCTTCATGCTCTGCTTCTTGGCCTCGCTGATGGCCAGCTGCAGCGCCGTCTGCTTTTGACGACAGTCAGCGTGCAGCTGGGCCGCCGTCTCCGCGAACGTAGCGTCGCGACGACGGCGGCGGCGGTGGCGTGCGCTCCGGTGGCGCGCCCTCACGCACTCCTCGCGGAGTCTTGCGATCTCGGGCGACCACCAGAACGCACCCCCACATGGTGCTCGGGGGCCGACCCGGGGCATGGCGGCATCACAGATATTTGCCATGGTGCCCCGGAACCAGTCGACCTCCGCATCCACGTCCGCGAGCCGCGCGGGTTTTGGTGCCCACGCAGCAACAGCGGCCGCCTCCATCAGCAACTCCTTATTCATTCGTTTCAAGGCCCACCTGGGGAACGAACGGGGCGCACCTTGCGGGAGCTCCTCCTCACCGCGCGCGCCCGCGGCTGACGACGACGACAAGGAAGAGACGGAGAGCTCAAATCGGACGTATCTGTGGTCCGAGAGCGTCTCCGCCCCCTCGAGTACGCGCCAGCCGCGGGTGCGGCGCACGGCGGACGGGGACGCGAACGTCACGTCCACGTGAGATTCCCCGTTCCACCGCACGCAAGTCGCGACCGTGCCTCTGTTTAGGAGACAGAGGCTGGTCGCGATCGCCCACTCCGAAAGGGCCTCGCCTCGCGCATCCGTGCGGGGGGAACCCCAATGTCATTACAAAATCCTAATCAAAACTTTTTTTGTTCCAAAACCGATACTCACATGCAACACTCGGATATAAAATCGATTCTGACAATAATTTCGGCTGCATTTATCAAATAAGGAATTTTTCATTTGTAAAGTTAATCCACACAAATGCTTACGTAATAAATACAATCAATTAAAGATTTTAATCCGACATTCATTTTGACATGTAGTATCTAAATAGCGGAATTAGGTGCAATAAAATTATTATCTTCTTTCATTAATTACAACCGAACGTGAAAGATACGATATTGTATAAATAGTCGTCTTGAATTCATTTGTATTATAGTTGAAACGACAACAAACAAACCAGGTATGTGATTGATTTATTATTTTCAATTTGGCTCGAAAATGTTTATAGAAAATTTTCATATCATTGAATTCAAAAGCAGGCCATGGAATGATTTAGGCTTGGTTGTGTACATGATGGAATTTTGATCGAATTAGATATACGGGTAATTTTCCGTAGAATAATTCAAGCCATCAACAGGGCTCAAAGAATTAACAAATTCTCGTGGCCTTTGTGACAGAAATATTCTAGAATGAAAATCAATTATTTTCTTTTCTTTTCAAATCAACTTAATTTAGTCTATAAGTAAAACAAAATTAACAAGGTGATTGCGGAAGTAGTTCTATCGCAACTTGTCAGCTCTAAGCATAGGTGTTTCATAATTTCCAAATAATAATTGAAGTTATTATTACGAATTACTATTTAGTGTATTGTTTTTGACCACCTTTTTTGCCTCCGTCAACTGATTTTTGAGATTAATAGGATTCACCGTTACTGGATACGACAACAAAGACATTAAATTTATCTTTTGGCACCATATTAGTTGCCAACTAACCAATAACCAACCAAATAACCAATATTAAAATGTTTTATTTTCCAGCAAAAATGAAATCTGTGATCATCATCGCCGCCTTCGTTGCCGTGGCCATAGCCGCCCCTGCCCCTGGCAAGTACGAGCCCATCTCCGTTGGACCTGCTCTTGTTGACACCTACGAACCCATCTCTGTTGGACCTGCTCTTGTTGACACCTACGTGCCCATCTCTGTTGGACCTGCTCTTGTTGACACCTACGAGCCCATCTCCGTCGGACCTGCTCTTGTTGACACCTACGAGCCCATCTCTGTTGGACCTGCCATTGTTGAAGGTGCCCCTGTGACTGTCACCGGCGCTGATGGCACTCCCCTCGTCCAGATCATCATCAACGTGAACCGTCCTTCCGAGATTGCCGCTGATCCCGTTGATGTTGAGGACATTGCCGAAGAGCCTTTGCCCGAAGTTGTTATTCTCCCCACTCCCGTATTTCCTGAAATCGACGTTCCTGAACCCGTGGAGCTCCCCAGCCCTGTCCTCCCCGAAGTCGTCAAGCCCGTAATTGTTGGTACCCCTATCATCCCGGCTCCCGCTGTCACTCTTCCCGAGACCCTCAACTGAGCCAGCTTACTGATATTCTTGCAATAGTACAGTATAATTGTAAATAAAAATACAAAAATGATGATCTAAATGTAAAAATATTGTATCATGAGCACCAATAAATAACTCAATTCAAAATAAAATAATCTTTTAAATTTCCCAAAATATATCTATACATATACATAAAATTGGAGTGTCTGTTTGTAATAATGAAATAACCGCTTTTTACTACATGCATATAAATATGCATACGGTACATACACCAAAATGACATTTTTTACAATATTTATCTGTCTGTCTGTCTGTTTGTTCCGACTAATCTCTGGAACGGCTGGACCGATTTTAACGAGACTTTCACTGATAGGTAGCTGATGATATCAGGAGTAACTTAGGCTACTTTTTTTAGACTAGCTTCGCCCCGCGACGTCACCCGCGGTACGACAATAACCGCGGGAAACATCGCGGGACTCCGCTATCAATAATAAAATTTAATGTTTCCGAAGCGAAGCGAGGGCGGGTCGCTAGTAATTATATAAAGATTACTAGCGAAAATGCATAGCGGATTGTAACTCTTATCACGACGATTAAAATTTTAGATAATTCACAATTATCTAAATACTAGTAATTCCAGTTATTAAACCTGTTCGATTAAGACTTTTTTTTTATTGCTTTAATGGGTGGATGAGCTCACTTGGTGTTAAGTGGTTTCTGGAGCTCATAGACATCTACAACGTAAATGCGCCACCCACCTTGAGATATAAGTTCTAAGGTCTCAGTATGGTTACAACGGCTGCCCCACCCTTCAAACCGAAACGCATTACTGCTTCAACTCAAAAATAGGCAGGGTGGTGGTACCTACCCGTGCGGACTCACAAGAGGTCCTACCACCAGTAATTACGCAAATTATAACTTTGCAGTTTGATTTTTATTGCAGGACTAGCTTTTGTCCGCGACTCCGTCTGCGTGGAATAGTTACTTTGGCATAACGCTAAATTCTATCCCCACTTCATTTACGTAGAAAGTGAAAATATTTTTGAGTTATGGAATGATATGGAGCTATTTAAAACCCTATTTTGAAACATTATTTATGGGTGCCCCGTTTGCATTGGTTTTAGCGTGATGTTATATCGCCTATAGCCTTTCTTTGAAATATTTTTTCAAATCGGACTTGAGATTAGCGCGTTCAAACAAACAAACTCTTCAGCTTTATAATATTAGTGTAGATGTTATTCTTTCACCGTGGAAGTCCATTGTGGACATTTGTTGTGTACGTATTTCATTAGAAAAATTGGTACCCGCCTGGGATTCGAACACCGGCGCATCGCTCGATACGAATGCACCGGACGTCTTATCCTTTAGGCCACAAAAACTTAATTACTCTTTATTAACATTTGTCTAACGTGTAGTCTTAGCGAAATCTGTGATTATAGAAGTATAATAATTATTAATTAAATTAATTATGGTCGATTTTCGACTACCGGGGGAGCACTAGTAATATTAACTATGTCGAATATCCTGATATAATCAACCAGGGTAATAAAAAAAAATCAAATTCATTCATTTCATAAAATCGTTTACTCGAAATATGTATGTAGATAAGTATAAAACCACATTTCGTCTTCTCGCATTAAAACTGTATAATCTCAAGACATACTAATTTTACATGAGAGTGTTTTAAAGGTTTAATATGTGATAAAAAAAATTTAATATAAATCATGTTTGCAACGTTTATTTTTTATTTTTTGACAGTTACACTATCTGTATTTGAAAGTACGATAAAATTATCTATTAATTTTGATAATGGTAGTCAAAACATTGGTAAACTAAAAAAAAAACTAGATCTAAACTATGCTCTTTTGACAGTATTTATGAGAAAAATACTGGTGATACCAAATGTTTCCGCATAGTGACTCAATTTCGAATATTTTTGGAAATTGTACACTTTTAATGCGAAAAGACGATTTGTTGTAGGGTCTGTAAAATAAAAGCGAAATCAAGCCGTAAGTAACTGTGTTTTCAATGATGGCTGCAACCGTTCCAATTATCACAGTCACGAATCAACA
The DNA here is from genome assembly GCF_030269925.1 of Bombyx mori. Taxonomy (NCBI): domain Eukaryota; kingdom Metazoa; phylum Arthropoda; class Insecta; order Lepidoptera; family Bombycidae; genus Bombyx; species Bombyx mori. The sequence goes on from NC_085111.1 coordinate 18,176,120, forward strand.
CTAACATATTATTGCTGTCATATTCACTGATCTCTACCATTTCAATCGAGCTTTTTAGATTTCAGATGGACACTAAATGCTCGTTTTGTATCGACAATTGTTGCGATTATCGTCTGTGCGTCGCCAATAGAGCTAAATGGAATGCCATTATTGGCACTCAAATTGATTAGCGGTATCTAATTTGTGATTTGTTGTTGTTGTATTGTGAGTTTATTGTTGTTTCATGTTTGTTTTGAAAGCTTTTCATCGTTAGGTATTCAGTTATCGAACATTGAATGAGTCGCTGACGCTGTTAGCACCATCTTTTATAAGTGCAGGAAAACAGTTGTATCTTCTATTGAAAAGGCGGCACGACATGAAAATCCTCTTGTCGTGGCCGCTGGGAATTACACACCCGATCCTGTAGACCAAATGCTAATCAGTCAACGTCGCCCTAAACACGTCATTACGGATCCTCCCGATCAATTAACGATGCTTTTAGGTACCACAAACACCGGCCATCATCCTCGTCGAACCCGTCGCTTGCGACGAAGGGCTCGACGAGTGAATTAACTCATAGACACAGCCCACTGAGTTTCTCGCCGGATCTTCTCAGCGGGTCGCGTTTCCGATCCGGTGGTAGATTCTGCGAAGCACTGATTTTGCCAGTGTTAGCAACACACCCGGTTTGAGCCCCGTGAGCTCAAGGAGAAGCTCAAATAGCCTCTCAAGGCTATCAGCATAGGTTGGAGAAAAAAAAAATCTATACAACTCGGAATACATTATATATTTTAATTTTAAGTATATAGTAGGCGTTACCTTAACATAATTGAGATTTTGACCTCATATAGACCGTAGGGCGGGCGGCAATATTTTCTTTTTGGTGTCAATAAACCACTAAGCAGTAGCAAACGTCTGGCTCATTAGTGCAACTACACTAATTAAATTTAAAGAATCTCTGAAGACGTTGAAAACACATACGTGTATCAAAACTACATTGATGGAACTTATCTTTTATGAGAAATAGACCCGAGGTTTTAATTTAAACTATTTTCGAACCTCCGATTGCTTTACGATAAAATAAAAGTTTTTTTTTTTTTTTTTTTTTTTTTATGATTGAAAGTTTACTGGTGGCCCGAAGGCCTTTCCAGTTTCACCAGGACAGGTGGGCGAGCAAAGGCTCAGCCAAGAGGGGTGGGATTTGCTAACAACTGCCCGAGCGCCTCCGAAGGAGACCTAACAACTCAAGAGCAATTGTTTCGCGAATGAATCTACTACCGGATCGGAATCGCGACCCGCTGAGAAGATCCGGCGAGAAACTCAGCGGGCTGATGCATGGGTTAGGTTGCACGTCGACCTCTTTGTCGAGTTCGACGAGTACGGTTACCGGGGTCCCTAAGCCTGCCCCTAGTATTAGAGCTGAAGGCATCTAATGCAAAGGTTATTGGATCTGATGGATCCGTAAGGACGTGTCTAGGGCGTCGACGGTGACTGGCTCCTGCATGATCAGGATTCGGGGAGTAGTCAGCGGCGGCAACGATAAGGCGATTATCATGACGCATAGCCTTATCGAAGTATCGTTCCGACGCTGACTTCATGTATTTCCGAATTGATTCGAGGCCCAGGTCGTCGTGTAGGTCAACGTTCCTCACGAACCACGGAGCCCCGACAGCTAACGTGCAAAAGCGGGATTGTAGGGATTGGAGGGTGTCTATGTGTGTGCGGGCCGCGTGAGCGAACACCACACTCGCGTAAGTCATGACGGGCCTTATGCAAGTTTTGTAAAGTGTCACCTTGTTCCGAAGGGACATTTTACTCCGCTTACAGATCATGGGGTAGAGTCTACCGAGAATAAACGCGGCACGGTCACGGACTGATTTTATATGCGGGCGGAATGTCATCGATGCATCCAGGGTAACGCCCAGGTACTTGACCTTCCTGGCCCAGGGTATGGATTGACTAAAGAGAGTAATCGGGGGTGTGAGATTCCTCCTCCTAATACGGGAGGAAATCCGTGTGGAGCTTCCCCTCTGAAATAGCACCGCAGTACTTTTCGCTGGGTTGATGTCTATGCGCCATTTTCGGAACCACTGTCCTAGGGCTAGGGCTGCGCTCTGAAGCTTCTTCGCGATTAGGGACTTATTTCTACTAGAATAGTAAACAGTCGTGTCGTCGGCGAATAAAGCTAAATGGGTCGGCGGCGACCGGGGAATATCGTTGACGAATAAGCTAAATAGGAGGGGTGAGAGGACAGAGCCTTGCGGGACTCCAGCTGTGAGAGGTCGTGGGGAGGAGCGGGTTCCCTCGACTCGATATCGAAAGGAGCGGTTCGACAAGAAGTCCCGTATGATGAGCACGAGACTATCCGGCACGCCCATGTTGAATAGTTTGAAAATCAAACCATTGTGCCAGACTTTGTCGAACGCTTTTGCGACGTCGAAGAAGAGAGCTCCCGTGTATAACGGTTTTGGTCGATTAAGCCCCACAAGAATGTGCTCCGTGAGGCGGTGCACCTGTTGAACGCATGAGTGATTTGTACGGAATCCGAATTGTTCATCGATGAGAATGCCCTTGGATGAGACGAAGTCTCTGAGGCGTTTGTAGAGCAGACGCTCATACAGTTTGCCTAGAGACATGAGGAGGCTAATCGGGCGGTAGCTCGTCGGATGATTTTTTGGTTTACCGGGTTTATGTATGCCGATAACGTCCGCTTCTTTCCACACCGCGGGAAAGATACAGAACGCCATAGCGGCATTGAAAATAGATGCCAACATCACGATGAGTTGGACGGGTAGAAGTTTAATAACGCGGTTAGATATACCGTCGGAACCGGGAGCCTTGCGAGGACGTAGGTCTTTGATCAAGTCTTTAACTTCTATCGGGGTGACGGGTGGTAACGCATCCGATGGTGGCAAGGAGGCTCTGCGTTCTACCTCACTGTCTACTAATTCTACATGAACAGGGTCCACGGATTGAGTGCTGGGCGTGCACTGGGTTTGCAATGTATCGGCCAGCAGCTCTGCTTTTTCGTCATCATCGAACGCCGCGAGTCGGCCTGAGGGGCCTACGAGGGGGGGCATAGTTACTACCGTATCCGATTTGAGAGTACGAGCTAAGCGGTAGTAAGACCTTTGGGAGGGCGCGAGTCCTTCTAAGAAATCAGACCATCTGGCATCTCGGACTTCGGCGATGCGAGACTTTACGTCGCGTTGTAGGGCACGCATTCGAATACGATTTTCCGCGGTAGGATACCTGTCGTAGGCGCGTATCGAGGCGTTCTTAGCTCTAAGGAGTTCCCTAATATCGTCGGACAATTTGAAGCGGTGAAGGAAGTCCTCCGCTACAACTTGTTTCGATGACCTATCTAATGTCGAGGTGATGTGTGACGTTAAGATGTCTATGGCTTCAGCGGTATCCTGAGGAGACGGGATAGAGTCCGGGTTAAACGGGAGCGATGGTAGATCAGATTCAGCCAGGCTGATGCCCAGCGTGTGCCAATCCACCACAGTCCTCGTGACGGGAACGGAATCGGGAGCGCGACCCAGCTTCATAACGACGGGACGGTGGTCTGAATCTAACTCTGAAACTACTTCGATCGAGTGTAAGCGCAGAGTTACGTTTTTTAATAACGCTATGTCGAGTATATCCGGGCGATGCGCGATATTTAGCGGGTAGTGAGTCGGGGTTAGCGGAGCGACGATATCGAAGGCGAGATCATCGACTAACGCGTCAAGCCGCCTGCCATTCGGGGTTGTGGTGTGTGAGTTCCACCTGATGTGTTTACAATTTAGGTCGCCCGCCAGAATGACAGAGCTCCCCATACCGAGCAGCGCCTCGATATCACTGCTTAGAACGGTCTTATCCGGTGGAAGATAAACGGACGCGATAACGATCGGCGCGTGTCCCGTCAGTGAGATTCGGCACACTGATGCTTCGATATTAGCGACCGCGGGAGGATCGAGCGGGACGCAATGCAGGGCTCTTCTATAGTAAATGACGGTACCACCACCACGGGCAGAGAGCCTGTCGTTCCTGACCATGTTATAGTTCGCGATTTTAGGGTCACGGCGCGCGGGCTTAAGTAGGGTCTCCTGCACTAAAAAGATATCAATTTGATGGTCACGCAAAAAGTCAGAAACCTGATCACGTTGATTTGCGAGACCGTAAGCGTTAAAAAATCCTATCGTTACGGATAGGGGCTTTATTCTACTTATATACGCCATTGATTACCGGCGGAGTGAGGGGAGGACGTACGTATTTAATGACGCGTATACGTCGGCGTATTCTTGCACAACGGCGATAAAGTGTTGTGCAGTGGAGGCAGCGCGAATGGCGTCGCCCAAAGCGTTAACGCGCTCAAAGTTGATCGACTGAAAGAAGTCGATCGCTAAAGCGAGATTTTCGGACGCGGTCGGAGGGCAAGTCGCGGGAGAGGGACGAGTCGCGGGGGCGGGACGAATCGCGGAGGAGGGAGTTGTAGCCGTGTTCGTGTACGGCAGCGGTTTTGCCCAGGCCGAGACACTGGGCACCGCCGCCGGAACGAACGCTGGCTTAGCCTGCGACGCAGAGGGTGCCGAGGCTTTGATGTCTGGGCCGGAAGCTCGGAGGCGGTTTTGGCGGGCGACGCGGCGATTTATTTTAGGGGCTCGGGGGCAACCACGGTAATTCGCGGGGTGACCCTGTGTTCGACACAGGACGCAGCTAGGCGGTTCCGTCGCGGTTTTTTGGTCGCGAGCGCAGAGAGCCGTGGCGTGATCGCTCAAACACTTAACACATCGGGGGCGCGCGTGACAGTTACGGGAAGAGTGACCGTACAATTGACAGTTATGGCACTGGCTAGGAGTGCCTTTTTTATGGGGGGCTTCGATGGCGATACCGGAGAGCCTACAGACGGTCCGTATGTTAAAAATTTGCTTACCCTCGGGGGTAGGCTGGAGAGCGACTAGAACCATATTATATGGCTCCCTACCGCGGCCGGTGTGCATGCGGTGCACTGAATTTACTGGTAGGCCTTGTTCCAAAAGGTCGGCCTTGACGAGCTCTACATCTAACTCTTTAGGGATTCCGCGTATTACAACGCGGAGTTCGCGCTCCTCCTGAAGCGTATAAGTATGGAAACTTGTACGTTCCTTACGGAGGTAAGAAGAGAGGGCCCTATGGTCGTCGGGTGTTTGAACCTTAATTTGAATGCCGTTCGCGAGGTTACGGGCATTCGTGAAATTTATATTTTTGGCCTTAAGGGCCAGGCAAACTCGATCCCAAGCTGCCTTCTCCTGAAGGATAACCGGGGGAGGGGTCTGGGTTTTATTTTGTGCCACCGGGCGCGGCGACGGAGTGGCACGGGCTGGGGGCGCAACGGGAGTCTGAGGGCGGGGGCGCGACGCGTTCACGGCTTTGCTAATTTTAGCGGCCGCGGGAGCTCGAGACTCCGCGGCACGCTTCTTACCCTTCTGTACCAGGGTGAATCCATCCGTCAATGAGGCGGGGGCGAGGTCGACCTCCATGTCCGAGTCAGAGTCGGAGCACGAGGAGGCGGGTGCAGGCGACCTACGAGCAAGTGTAGGTGTTTTAGAGGACGCGACGGAGGCCGCGGATGATCGCTCAGCTGAAACGATGGTCACGGCGGACGACGCAGCAGCTTTTCTCGCCAGTATAGGCGACACGGGAGCGGCAGGCACGACAGAGGCTGCGGTGCTCAATGCAGAAGCTCTGCACGCAGGTACAGGCGACGCAGGAGCAGCGAGCGCGGCGGAGTCCTCGAGAGGGCTCGCAGTGTGATTGGCCTTGAAGGCCAGAAACTCTGAGGCGAACTGTGGGTGGCGAAGTCGGAGGAATTCCGCGAATACAGCGTCCATGATCGCTGAGTACCCAGGTGGGGCGGCCCCGGGTCTTGAAAACACTCGCCTTGCGGCGAGGCCCCAACTTCTCGGACCTGAGCGGTTCTATTGAACACAGGTGGCAATGCGGCGCGATTACTACAGGACAAAGAAAAAGCACAACAAAACCGAAATTCCAAAAAGAAACAAAACAAATAAATACTTGCAGGAAAACACTTTGTCGGCAAATGTTCCACGAACACAAAAATAACTAAAACAAAACGAATAAAAGCTTCCAGGAAACACACTTGGTCGGCAGATGTATCACGAACACAGGCCGCGCGAACAATGGCCGGGCTAACAAAAGCCGGGCGAACAAAGACCGGGCGATCGAGTGGACGATGAGCACGTCCGCACGTGACGGGTGCCTCTATCGGAATGAAAAAATAAAAGTGTCGTTGCCACTAACACTATGAAGGCGATTGATACGTCCTATCATCGCTTCCTTTAATGATGTTGATGTCACATGACCTGTCCAAAGTAGTTACGATCCCGCAAACAAAACAATCACCACCTATTGCTACAGCAAAGGTCCATTGACAATCTTTATCTCAAGGAAAGTGATAGACGGCTTTCATAAAAGTTTTTGTAAAAATAACACAAAATTTTGCGAATAATTCTCCTAAAACGAATCCCCAAAGTTGCATTACTCCAACTTTTAACATCCATATTTGTTGTCCATTAACAAGTCGTAAATAATCTAAAACATCGCAAAACAAACCACATTTAATCTGAAAAGGCTTTTAGCTCGAGTATTATTAGTTAATTTTTTACCGACGCCGAGTTCCATGGAGGATGTTATATTGCTTAGACAATCCACAGGGCGCTGATTAAACGCACGCTTCGCAAGCCGTCTATTGCTGAAGATCGGGCCCAAGATATAAGAGCTGCAGAGTTTTAGTTGTAGGAACATAGTTTTTTCTTTTTTTATTGCTTTTATGGGTGGACGAGCTCACAGCCCACCTGGTGCTAAGTGGTTACTAGAGCCCATAGACATCTACAACGCAAATGCGCCACCCACCCTGAGATATAAGTTGTAAGGTCTCAGTATAGTTACAACGGCTGCCCCACCCTTCAAACCGAAACGCATTACAGCTTCACGGCAGAAATAGACAAGGCGGTGGTACCTACCCGCGCGGACTCACAACAGGTCCTACCACCAGTAATTACGCAAATTATAATTTTGCAGGTTTCACTTTTATTACACGATGTTATTCCTTCACCGTGGAAGTCAATCGTGAACATTTGTTGAGTACGTATTTCAACGTATTTGTTATGTAAACAAAATTGTTCGTAGTCTGCTGCTGCGCCCGCAAGCTCCGTTGCTTTTTACTTTTTAAGTTTAGTTGCGAATAAACGCTCCGATTAACCAGTTGTGTTTTTTAATTATCTCACTTCCATTAACGCCCTGAACCATTATTGACCACTACGAAAATAACTCCTAAATAGTCTTTTAATTCCTGGCCGGTATAGGCGTGTTAGTAGCACGACGTCTATTAATGAATAAAATTATGCCGCAAAAACATTCAGAATGAACGCTCAGAAGCGACCCGAATCTGCTTTCTTTTGCGACTTTCAACACACCAACATAAGCGAGTTGTAAGTGGGTCTGTAATGGTCATAATTTTAAAATAACTTGTGGCCCCTTAAGTAGTAGTCGAAATTCGACTATATTTATTTGAAAATATAACTTTGTGCTCTATTATGATTCTATTATCAAAGACTCTTAAACTTCTATAATCACAGATTCGCCAAGACAAGACAAATATTACTAAAGGCAAACAATAATTAATCTATTTTACTCTCGATTTGACCACAGACTATAAGCAATAAGATTAGTTTGACAATAAACAAATAGTATGCATGCGTGTGTGTGTCAAATGCATGGTAGTGTGTATAATGTTTTTTTTATTGATTTTAATGTATTTTTTATGCATAGATTAAAAAAAAAAATTAACATTCTGCACTTCTTTTCTATATTCTCTATAAGTGTGGGAAATTTCACACTCTTCCGTCCCCGATATTTTTCTAAAAAGGGGTACAAAGTTTTTGCTTCACGTATTAATATATAGATAAAATATTTATATTGCTATAATACCTGCGTTATTTACGCATTTTGTTTTTAAGCTATTGCATAGCTTTTATCGCGGGCCCGGCGACCGAATCAAGAAAGTTTGTAACGAAAATAAAACCTAACATCCCCACTCCGCCTACCATGTAGCTCGCGTTCAACACATTCACACGTTGCGCTTGTGTAGTGTTTGTGAATAAGCGCGTGGTGTGACGTTACACTGCATGCGCATCATGAAAAGTCTGCCCATCTCTCTCTCGCGCGGTCTAGCTTATGAGTGTGAAGGGGACAGTTAAGGTTTTGCTTTTATTAATGTTTACATAGCGTGGTCTTGTTTTATTATTGTTTTAATATTAAATTATTATTGTCGATTTATAATTGCATAAGTTCATAAAAAAATGCTATGCAATAGCTTTACCGCGGCAGTCTCCGAGTGCCACACGTGTTTTTTAATTATATTTTAATATATCACACAACACCTTACCTTAACGCGTAAAGACCAACCAAACCTTTTAGTCCGTTCCAGGGCATATCTACATGCTAATAATGCACGCCTAACCAGCCCACGAGCTCTTTTGTCAGCACAGAGCTGGAGCTCGTACCTTGTACCACACTGAATCCAATACTACACACGAGAGGTCGGCGGAGCGACTGTAATCGTGGATAATAATGAGTACTTTGCACCGATACATATGAATTCTAAGGACGCACATTTGTACAGGTCTAAGCGTTCGTTAGCGCTGCTCTGTTATTTGTTTATTGTTAAGCCATACTCGAGTATACATTTTATTATTTTATACGCGGGAAATTTTTTATTAAGACTGCATTGAATGAGCTCCCCTCCACGGTGTTTCCAGAGCGCTATGACATGTCCTTCTTTAAAAGAGGCTTGTCGAGAGTATTAAGCGGTAGGCAGCGGCTTGGTTCTGCCCCTGGCATTGCTGAAGTCCATGGGCGACGGTAACCACTCACCATCAGGTGGGCCGTATGCTCGTCTGCCTACAAGGGCAATAAAAAAAATTTGATAAAACGTGTAGTTCGAGTCAAGTGTTCATGATGAAATTTTCACCATTAAGAACTGAAATAATTATTACTTACTAGCTGACCCGGCAGACTTCGTAGTGCCTTAAACGATAAATAAAATACCTAAGCTTTTGTATAAAATAAACTTAAAACAAACAAAAGGAATCCGTCCGGGGGGGACACAGCAAAGGAAAAACAACATTTGTTATTTTTATTTAATTCCGAGAATTTTCATATTTATTTACATTTTTAAACCTTCTCTGGACTTCCACAAATATATTCAAGACCAAAATTAGCCAAATCGGTCCAGCCGCTCTCGAGTTTTAGCGAGACTAACGAACAGCAATTCATTTTTATATATATAGATTTATGTAGAAAAAGTTGAAAGGACAATATTTTAAGCTAAATTACTAAGAATCTACTAATTTAGGTTTAGTGAGAATGTTATAACTAGACACGAGTTGGTGCCGTAGTCCTACGTGTCTTATCCATTAAACCATGCACTCAAGTTTGATGAGTAGAATTATAATTATTCCAATGCATTTTTTTTTTATTGCTTAGATGGGTGGACGAGCTCATAGTCCGCCTGGTGTTAAGTGGTTACTGGAGCCCATAGACATCTACAACGTAAATGCGCCACCCACCTTGAGATATAAGTTCTAAGGTCTCAAGTATAGTTATAACGGCTGCCCCACCCTTCAAACCGCTGCCCACATTACTGCTTCATGGCAGAAAAAGGGCAGGACGGTGGTAGGCGCATTTGCGTCGTAGATGCCTATGGAGTCCAGTAACCACTTAACACCAGGTGGACAAAAAAAAAACATGCAGAGCAGAAAACCAAAGAGGTGGATCGACGACCTGATTAAAATAGCTGAGAGTACGAAAGGCAAGTGACCGAAAAGAATGGAGTTCACATGAATAGACCTACACACAGCATTGGATAGACGCGGGTTGAAGAAGAGAGAGTCGTGATTTTGAACTTCGAGTAGGTGTTATCATCTGGTGAAGGTTGCAAGAAACTAATGAACGCGTGCAGTAGCTAGACCGTTGTGGCCAGTCTTTGAAGATGCTTATAAGCATTTGCTTATGTTAATGACGGAATTTGGTAGCCATGGGCAATGAAATGACAACGTTAATAATGCTGTTCACATTAGGTCGAGGTTTCAGTTGCATTCATTAAAATAACTTACTCTTCAAAATTAAATGCATCGGTTTGCAGACGCACTCTCTCGTTATTACCTTACAAATTTTACTTTTTTTTATATATTTTTTATTGCTTAGATGGATGGACGAGCTCACAGCCCACCTGATGTTAAGTGGTTCTTGGAGCCCATAGACATCTACAACGTAAATGCGCCACCCATCTTGAGATATAAGTTCTAAGGTCTCAGTATAGTTACAACGGCTACCCCACCCTTCGAACCGAAACGCATTACTGCTTCACGGCGGAAATAGGCGGGGTGGTGGTACCTACCCGTGCGGACTCCCAAGAGGTCCTACCACCAGTGATTACGCAAATTATAATTTTGCGGGTATGATTTTTATTACACGATGTTTTTCCTTCACCGTGGAAGACAATCGTGAACATTTGTTGAGTACGTATTTCATTAGAAAAATCGGTACCCGCCTGCGGGATTCGAACACCGGTGCATCGCTACATACGAATGCACCGAACGTTTTATCCTTTACGAATACTTAAAAGTGATTGTCTTGTTTATAAACATTTTCTTTAGTTTTTAAACCTTTCTACGATTCAAGAGCAGCTAAGCAAATACTTCATAGATTTCAGTGTCTGCTATATGTGTGTGGCCGTGGAATTAGTTTGCGGAATTCCTCGAATGTCTCCCGGGTGTGGTTACAGTGGAATGCAAGGTCAACTTTGCTAATTAGCTCTATGTACAATACATGGGATGTTAATTATGTAATGAAATTAAGAGATTTGTTAGCTAAATGTTATGTTGAATAAATCTACAGGATACAAGAGATGTATTGTTTATACATATATGTAATTGCCCTTCCTCATAAGTGCTTAAAAAAACAAAAATAATTTAATTTGTATTTTTCTTTGGTTCTTTTCTCTTTTTTTTTATTGCCTAGATGTGTGGACGAGCTCACAGCCCACCTGCTGTTAAGTGGTTACTGGAACCCATAGACATCTACAACGTAAATGCGCCACACACCTTGAGATATAAGTTCTAAGGTCTCAGTATAGTCACAACGGCTGCCCCACCCTTCAAACCGAAACGCATTACTGCTTCACGGCAGAAATAGGCGGGGCGGTGGTACCTACCCGTGCGGACTCACAAGAGGTCCTACCACCAGTAAAGAAGCATAGACAGTAATTATAACTATTACACTTTTAATATTTAGATTGTTTTTATTATTAACCATTAATCATTACAAACGCGTGATTAAGCCGTAAAATTTGTTGCGTTGCGATTTATTTAGTTATATATTAATGGTGGCAGGACGTCCTGTGAGTCTACCATCCACCACCGCCCTGCCTATTTCTGTCGTGAAGCAGTAATGCGTTTTGATTTGAAGGATGGGGCAGCCGTTGTTGTGTAAAAACTACCAATTTAGAACTCATGTCTCAAGGTGGGAGGTTGCATTAACGTTGCAAATGTTTATAGACTCCAGTAACCACTTAACACTAAGTGGGCTATGAGTTCTTATATGTATATAAAGTAAAAAAGAGTATTTTATTATCAAATGCTACGCGTACTTATCAGTCTATTTTCGCACGAAGGAAATATATACGTTTGTGTTTTAAAAGATAATAATCTATATATTAATACGTGAAGCAAAAACCTTGTACAAAAATTACGTGGACAGAGGAGTACCTATGAAATTTCCTACACTTGTAGAGAATTGTAGAGATTACCTGTAACACAAGTTCTTTACGAACTTACCACGGGACCAATTAATGTGACGTGATTGTTAGTAAATATTTAATATTATTATTATTCAGAAAGGTAATCTTTTCTTAGCACTTTGGCTAGTCTGAACCACATCCACGGGCCTAAACCAAGTGAATGCAGCGTGTAGTAAGGAAAATTTATGTTGACGGTATGTTATTATGAGGGGCAATTTCGTTTTCGTCTATCTGCAAGAATTTCCTGACTATTCTACATGTATTCAAGATTGCGACTTTTTGGAGAGTTATTATTATTAATATAAAGAAGTAAAGTACAGATTGTTCATATTTTAAAAAAAATATGCAATTAAATACATTAAATCAATAAAATAAACATTACACACACTACCATCTATTTGACACACACACACACACATAATATATACTCTTTCTTGTTTATTCTTAAAGTCTGTGGTCAAATTGCGAATAGATTAATATTGTTTGTCTTACATACGTATTATTTGTCTATAGTTTAGTCTTGGTGAAATCTGGGATTATATTATGGAGAAGTATAATAAATAATCTTTGACAATAGAACCTTAATAATGTTCAAATTTATAATTTCAATTATTTATATTCAAATTTCAACTACTGGGGGACCGCTAGTAAAATTAAATATCTTGATTTCATTAATGAATATCTTCTATAACAGCATGTAGTAGTCTATGAAAATATTTGCAGGAACCACAATATTATGAACGTATTTTTGACTATGTCGAAGTGCTATATCATGACGGTTCTACTGTCAGCAAACATTCGCGAAACCTGTCATTGTTTTTATTAAATTCATTTTTTTATTCATGAAAAGCTGATTGTCATTTGAAATTATATTGCGATATTCACTCACTCCCTATTCCGCCCGTCCGATTTTTCCCTTAACCCAAAAAAAATGGTGGTGCCCGCGTCTATTGGTGATGAATGCTCAACACCAAATTGATTACAAAAAATATTTCACCGAATAAACACATGATTAATTTTTATTTTCTTTTTCAGTCCTTTTGGTCACGTCTGCTATCTGCTCGATTTTTTGTAATCTTAGATTTCTTCTATTCTATTTCTGGAGAGCCAGTATCCCTGATGGCCTCTACTGAAAATTCACCGAGAGGTTACTATGTTTGCGTTTTCAATGTGAAGGATTTTTTTAAGCCGCTATAAAAACTAGTTGTAGCGTTGTCTGACCTGCTTCTAATGCGAGTGCAGGTTGGAGTCGAGTTTGGTCACAACTGATATCAATTAGTATGATTTACTTGAATGCTGGGAGTAAAGAAAGCCATCGCTTTCTTCTTCGCGAAATACTGTCGAAATGGGAGACTTAGGACCTTATTAAACACATGAATCATAGATGTGTTTTTCGTCAACCACTTTAAAACAAAGTCATTCGTGTTTTTTTTTTTAAGTAGTTAGTCGCTTAACGGCTGATCTGGTGTTAAGTGGTTACCGAAACCCAGAGGAATAACAATGTGAATCCTCCCACCCACTATATTATTATGTCAAGTGTATCATTGTTCTAATATTAAGGAATTTTTTTCGGGCCTGTTGCATAGCCTCCTACGAGGTCCCCGTGTCTAGAGGGCGCGCGGGTTACGTGGGACTGGTCCGCGACTGCAAACCGCGGGCTCAAGGATGTTTTAGAGCCCTACCGTACTAAACAACTCCCCTGCACTCTTTCACCCGACGTCCGATCTCCGCTCGGGGTCAGAACTCGGTCAGAGTAAGGGGGTTCCCGCAGTCAACACTACAAGCAGACTCACGGCGCTAACCTCTAGTTTTACTATCTAGCTTTAGCTATCCTAACCCTTCAAAGCAAAATGTATGACTGCTTCGCGGTACAAGTAGTTTGGTAAACCTACCACTAGGTTAAGTAAGATCACCACAGTAAGATCACCACTCAAAGTGTACAGCAACATTTTCCTTTGTGGTAAATCAATGAAATTCATAAGCGAGCTCAATGACATACCATTTATCCATGCAATCAAAAATCTGAATACAGAATTACCTTTACAGAATTATTAAAAAGTTTTAGGATAACGATACACCAACGATTACGTGTTGTAGATGTCTATGGGCTCCAGTAACCACTGAACACCAGGTGGGCTGTGAGCTCGTCCACCCATCTAAGTAATAAAAATGAAAAAAATAATAAAATTAAAAACACTAACAAAATACGCTTTTTAAAAAACTCCAACTAAAAATTGATAATAAATTTTCATAAATTTGAATTAAAAATAGTGTAAGAAAATATGATTTTATTGTAAAAAAAGCGTGTTCCCGGTTAGAATTAGTATCTATGTTGAAGGAAATAAAAGAACAAAACGTATTGATAGTATTTCTTTTTATATTATTTTCATTGCGCCTTCGTGTGTTTATTTAGAGTGATACTGTTTAATTTTTTACATGTAACCAATTTCCCGTTATCAATAAATGTAATATAACATTTTGGTAAACATCGCAATCTCCTAAACCGAAATAGGAGTCGTCTAGATTAGAATAACTAGACCGTCCTCCATTACCCATTATTCCATCGAACGAAGTTTGCGCTTCGCTTCCAATTTCTGAATCCAATTCCGGTATTGCTCGAGCAATCCGATTTCTAGTCGAATCAATATCGAAGCGGTCAGGTGGACGTTGTCTTTTTAATTGAATCCTTTGTAAAACATGAAAGTATTTTACGTTTCAGTGAACTTAGCGGTACGCTGATTCGGTTTCGCTTCAGGAAATGAATCCATACACCGATTTATGATTTCATATTTATTATAGGGAGAGGGTAGGCGCTAGTGCCACGGTAAACATCGGCTCCGCTAAATAATATTAAAGAAGCTTATAAAAGTGACTAATAATAAACCTAAACTAGTGGACAATGTGTCAAAAATACCTAGCGAATTTGTGAAATAAAAAGACTGTGAAATCAACGTTTCAGTAAACTAAATTGTGAAACAAACATAGTGCAAAGAACTTTTACAAACTTTGATCATTTTCGGAATCCTTTGAATAATGTATAACTTAAAGCTGGACTATATATGTGCGGAAAAAGATGAGTATAATCAGTAATAGTGAAATTAATAACATTTTGATTACATATATTAAACCCAAAAATTGCAAATTGCTCACCTACCTACCAAGTTTATTAACTCAAAGCAAGATACTTCTATAATAGCACCATCTACAATAATAAAGTTGCACTAATACACCACCTGCCGCGCTTTGCCAGAACGTTACGAAAAGATCGACTCGCAGGCAATATCATTTACAATTACAAATAGTACAAACACGGATCGCTAGAGGGCCAATAATAAAATAACTAAAGCACGACTACCAACGAATCATGGAAGAAATTTTGATTGCGCTCAAAGAAATAAAGAAAGACCTGGACGAGCAGAGACAAGAAATCCGAGCAACTGGAATTAATGTTACGGATAAAGTATCAAAAAATGTAAACAAAATGCTCGAAGAAAAATTCCTAGTATGGGAAAAAAAGTATGAAAACTTGAAAAAAATAACGGAAAACCAAGAAAAGAGAATCTATTTTCTAGAAAAAGAGGCAAGAAAAAGAAATATAGTATTTTTTGGCATCGAAGAGTCAGAAAAATCGTATGAAAATCTAGAAAATACTGTTATTAATTGGATAAGCCAATATCTTAATATCCAGCTAAAGCACTGCGACATACAAGAAGTCAGGAGAGTGGGAAAGAAAGAGGAACGACCACGCCCTATAGTAGTGACCTTCACAACACTAGGTACTAAAATTAAAAGCTGGAAACGAAGAAATACACTAAAAGATACCTATTTCTACATGAAAGAAGATTACCCGAAGTACGTGCTAGAAAAGAGGAAGGGCTTACAAGAGCAGCTACGTATAGAAAGAGAGAAGGGAAATACAGCGTTATTGAAGTATGATAAATTGATCATCCTGCCCAAAACCAATACGAAAAGAAAATTACCCACCTCACCAAACAGCGGCACAACTTCAAAAGTAAACGAGACCTCACAAATAAACAAGAAGAACAAGATTCAAAAACCTGGTACCCCCGTGATAAGATCCAACAGCATCTCCGAGGGAGTTGTTAAACCAGGCATGCTGAACTTCTTGGTGAATAAAAACACCATAACGGCTAGTAATCATAATCCAGGAAAATCAACATAGCAATTGCCACCCTCCTCCAATTCAAATTCAAATTTAGTACTTAAGAACAATCAAACTAAACATCTTCCAAAACGGCTGGTCACCGAGGAAGATTACGACTACAACCCTCCAAGTGTAAACATTAACAGACAGCTTATAAGTAAAACAAATAAAGATAATAAACAAAAACTTTATATAATAACTTTCAACGTGAAAACACTATCTTCTTATGAAAAACTAATAGAATTAACAGAATCACTAAAATCAATAAAATCAGACATTATTGGAATGGCAGAAGTGAGACGTCTTGGGGAAAAAATAGAGGAATATGAGGATTTTATTCTTTACTACATGGGCCAGACACCTGGACAGTTCGGCGTGGGCTTTTTGGTGAGAAAAAATCTTAAAGTAAACATAGAGAACTTCACGGGCTTATCAGAACGAGTCGCTATATTAAACTTACAATTCCATGGGCAAAAACTATCAATCATTCAAGTCTACGCACCCACAGAAGCAGCAAATGAAGAAGATATTTCTTATTTTTATGAGACAGTCAGAAAGGCTAGGGAGTTAGCGCATAAATACTATATCATAATGGGCGACTTCAATGCTAAGATAGGTAAACCAAGACACGAAGAATTCTTGGTTACAAAACCATTTGGTCTTGGTATAAGAAATGACAGAGGCCAAAAATTGATGGATTTCGCTTTAGAAACTAAGACGGCAATAATGAACACATACTATCATAAGAAACCAAACCGCAGATGGACATGGCGCTCACCAGGTGGCGCATATAAAAATGAGATCGATTACATTCTATCTAACATACCGCAGAAGTTTCATAATGTGGAAGTTCTAAATATCAACTACCCATCAGACCACAGGCCAGTGAGAGCAACCATATCTCTTGAAAAAATAAAAATATCCAGGACTAGATACAAGACCAACCAGTGTGCGAGTCTAAAATACGAAAGCGAAATACTCAGATTCAGATTAAATCTCCAACTCCACCTGCTACGTGCCGATGACCAGAACTTGAAAGATACTGATAATATACAGACTCAATACAACAAAATAACCAATGCCATCTCGAGAAGCCTAGAAGAAACGCACAAGGAACACAATTCGTACAGACACAAAAAAATATCGCTACGCACAGAAAAACTCATGACTAGAAGAAAAGAATTACAGAAGACTAAAAACAAAACCAGAAGTATAAGAAACGAAATATCAGCTTTATACAAACTCATTAGCAAGTATATCAGGCAAGATTATGCAAAATACAGACAGGATACCATAACTAAGCACTTACAAGTTTCAGGCAGCACAAAAAAGGCTTATAAAGAGCTAGCACAAAATAAAACTTGGATCGAAGGACTTAAATCATCAGGAAAACAATCTATAATAACAAACCGCAATGATATCATTAATATGGCCACTGAATTTTATAAATCATTATACAGTAAAAAAACATCCACATATGTAGACATAACACCAAGCAGTAATATATCAAACAACGAAAAGGTGCAACCAATCACGGAATCTGAACTTATTACAGCAATAAAAAACCTGAAAACCGACAAAAGCCCAGGCCCAGATGGCATTTCAAACGAAGCTTTAAAGGCAGCTGACAGAATATTAGCGCCACCTGTGGCAAAATTGTTTAACCAGATATTAGAAAGTGCTGAGATCCCCATCCAATGGACAGAATCAAATATAATTTTAATCTATAAAAAAGGAGATCCAAAGGACATAACAAATTACAGGCCTATTAGTTTACTGTCTTGTTTCTATAAACTCTTTTCGTCAATTATAAACAACAGAATCAGTGATTCGCTAGAGAAAAATCAACCAATTGAACAAGCAGGATTCAGAAAAGGTTTTTCTACAGTGGACCACATTCACACCTTAGAACTCTTGATAGAAAAATACCAAGAAAAACAGAGAACACTATACATTGCATACATAGACTACCAAAAGGCTTTTGACACTGTGTCACATGATAGTGTATGGAAGTTGTTAAAAAACCAAGGGGTGAATGATAAATATATACAGATAATTAAAAACATTTATAAAACTAATACAAGTAGAATAAAACTAGAATCTATAGGCCCAAGATTTTCTATCAAAAGAGGTGTAAGACAGGGAGACCCCATGTCTCCAAAAATTTTCATTGCCATACTTGAATCAATATTTAGACAGCTAGATTGGAAAAACCTCGGCTTAAATATTGAAGGTAAATATTTGACTCATCTCCGCTTTGCAGACGACTTAGTAGTGCTGGCAGAATCAAGTTCAGAACTTTAATACATGGTTGAGTCTCTCCACAGAGCCAGCATTAAAGTAGGCTTAGAAATGAATACAACAAAAACGATGGTAATGACAAATAGTGCTAGAAAGAAAATAACAGTCGGAAACGAACTATTGAAATACACAGACCACTATATTTACTTAGGAAAACAGATCAGCTTTGAAAGAAAAAGCAATGAGATGGAGATTGGAAGAAGAATCCAACACACCTGGAACAAGTACTGGAATTTACGTGAAGTATTTAAAAGTACGTTGCCAATATACTTAAAAACCAAGGTTCTAAATTCCTGCATTCTACCATGCTTGACTTATGGCTGCCAAACTTGGAAGTTTACATCAAAGGCCAATAATCTAATAGTAAGCTGCCAACGAGGAATGGAGCGAAGTCTGCTGAATATAAGAAAGATTCAAAAAATCAGACACACAAAAATCAGAGAAAAAACAAAATCTATAGATGCTCTTGAATATGCCAGAAACTTAAAGTGGAAGTGGGCTGGTCATGTAGCCAGACTTAAGGACCAGAGATGGACTGCAAGAATAACTGCATGGGAAGGGCCACAAGGGAAAAGAAAAAAGGGTCGCCCGATATCAAAATGGGAGGATGATATAAAAGCTATCGCTGGCCCTCGATGGATACAGGTAGCCCAAAATAGAACCAAATGGAAGGACTTGGAGGAGGCCTTCACCATGTTTAATGGGTTCCTGCCAAACATAAGTGAAGAAAATTAAAATTATTATATGTATACCTATTTACTTTGTATTTTAGCAGGAAATAAAAGGCTTTTTATTTTATTTTATTTATTATTATTTTATTTATTATAGATGTTTCATGACTTCATATTGACTGTTGAACTGTTCAGTTGGTGGTTCTCGAAGGTTCGATATTACGTAACATATAGAAAAACATAAGTTTAATAGTTGTCTACTTACCTATAAAACACTATAAAGTTTTAGCAGTAGGCAGTGGCTTGGCTCTGCCCCTGGCATTACTGAAGTCCATGGGCGACGGTAACCACTCATCATCAGGTGGGCCGTATACTCGTCTGCCTATAAAGGTAATAAAAAAATAATATGTACTACAATAACAGTACGTTTATTGGGGGATTAATTACAAAATCATATTAAGAGCGCTTCGAATGCGAAACAATGAGTATACATTTCAGAAATTTAGCAGAGCTTGAGAATCTCCGTATTAATTAGTTTTCGCGGGAAAATTGATATTAAATAAACAAAATAGACTCGGATACAAGCTCCAAAATTTATATCAATAGCGCTTACGGAAAGCCTTCGAACAATTTTTATTATTCCCTAAATGATCTTAAAAATAAATAAAAAGCCAATGTGTCGACAGTTTCTGAAATATTCCCTTTGAATGTGTTCTTTGACGCGAATGTTATATAAACGGCTTTGACTACCATTGTGCGGTCGCTGTCAAAGCTTTAAGGCGAATAGAATAAAACACGAAAAAATCTCTTTCAAAAAGCGAGAGAATACTTGGTAACCCTACAACCGCGATGTTTGGTGAGGGCTGTCACAACTACACATGCATATGTATATTTTTAACATTATGTTCTTACAATTCATTAAAAATAAATTTATATTAAAAAAAAAACAACAGAGTAATCCAGCAATGGAACTAATATCGATGTTACGAACACCATTAATGTGTATTATTAAGTTCTTTTTTTATTGCTTGGTTGGACGAGCTCACAGCCCACCTGGTGTTAAGTGGTTACTGGATAGACATCTACGACGTAAATGCGCCACCCACCTTGAATTGACAAGTTCTAAGGTCTCAAGTATAGTTACAACGGCTGCCCCATCCTTCAAACCGAAACGCGCAGAAATAGGCGGGGTGGTGGTACCTACCCGTGCGGACTGCGGTGGTCCTACCACCAGTAAGTAATAAAGTTTTTATTTAGTCGTGAACTTGGAGCGCTTTTTTTTCTCTGCATTTTCGCCCTAGCGTCCGATCCCCTCCAAGGTCGGAACCCGGATGGGGTAAGAGACTTACGCGGTCAACACTACAACCAGACGACGCAGCTCACCTCAAGGACGCCCGGCGCCCTTCGAGGCGAATCGAAGGCTCTGAAACGTCTCGGTACGGACACTTGGAGCATTGCCTGTATCCCTTTTTTATTAATTATTGCTTAAATAGGTCGACGAGCTCACAGCCCGTCTGGTCTTAAGTAGTTACTTGGCAAGGTGGTAGTACCTACCTATTCAGACTCACGTCCTACCACCAGTAAAGTCCCTTCTTGTGTTAAGCTCTTGGTGTACTCACTAATATACAATTGACTGAAATATAGTTGCTATCGTGTGACATAAGTAGGTATTCGCAAACAAAATGATATCGTTTTCTGACTTGAGCTTTGACTTAAATCCAGTGACCGACATTTGTTGAAACTGTATGTTATTTCATCCAGTGGTACATATTTTAATATCAAGTGGAACCTTAATAAAGATATCTTCGTTGTTTGTGCGCATTATTCTGTAGCCCTTTGAGAAAAGTATTAAAAACACACTATGTAAAAACACTATTGAAATTAAAATTTAATTATAGACTATGAATGCTACTTACTACTTATAAAAGATAACGCCTTGAAAAAATATTTTTGTGCTATTTTGTATTTGACAATTATGACAATATTTGACATTACTAGTATAATTAGAATCAAAAGATTTCCAAGAGAGAACGCGATCGATTTTACTTAAATGTATTGCGGAAATATGTATGTATGTATTAATTTGACATTAAATTTATTTTCAATTGTTTATATGATTTATCTGTTAATCGTGATTATTTATTAACAGAATAATTAAACTTTTTCTATAAATAATAAATTCATCGTCACTTAAAAGTCGCATAAATAATCATTAGAATTTAATTGGTCAAACAATTTGACTCCAAATTCTAATGATATTTACAAAATATAACTAACTGATCTGAACAAAATAGCAAACCATCTCAATTGGATTATCTATAGAAAACAGATCAAATATTCACAGCGCACCAACCCTATTAAGCAGGGTTGTCGAAGAGCAAAACAAACAAACAACGGCGACCGATACGTTTGCTATGTACACGATAGACTCTCTTTACAAATAGTAAGCGCTGCATTCAATGAAATCTATTCATTTTAGTTCGCTAAATCGTATCTTGTATTTACTTACTTTGTGTACACGAAAGGAATAAGATTTGATATTGTAATAAAAAATGTACTATTTTTCCAATAAGGTGTGTTTGTCCCTCTGTTTCTGTTCTTAGCTATTCATTCCACATGGTGGTGGGGTCAGCTTATTTTTCTTCTCTATTTCCATTTCGCTCTGTCTTCGTCAGTACATTACACTCCCTCTTCTCCTTCAGGACTACATCTTTCTACATTATCTTGGATCTTCCTCTAGGTCTCCGACCTGGGAGTTCGGTTCCAATATCTATATGTTTATATTATGGGCACAGTGACCTGTCTATTAATAACACAGTGACCATTTCAATCTCTGGTTTCAAAGGGTAGAGTTGTCATTTACGTTATGATATTGTTAGTGTTACGCCGGTAAGAGTAAAGCCATCTATCGCTGAATAGTCGAACGAACGTCGAAGGATCTAGTAGCATCTAGAACGCTCGAGAAGTACAACGCCATCTATTGTTAGGTACCGGAAACACACAATACTCGACTTGTGTGGAATATTCCCGACAATTCTAGGGGTGTCGTATCGACTATAAAAGCGTTGCAGAGATGGCCCGCAGATAGTCAGTAATCGGAACTACTCGAAGCGAAACAGCGAACGGATCACCTGAAGCGAAGCGGAAGAAGCGAATTTAGAATTTTAATGCTAATACAGTTTTAATTTATAATTAGGTAGAGTTTTTATTTATCCCGAACCCCAGCGCGTAACAATATTTATCCGGTCCTTAACAACATGTGGTCCGTGAGTTTATCCAACCATATAGTGTAATCAAAAAACGCTGAAAATAATCAAGTGTATCACTTGATTGCAGCAAGCGTTATAATATCTTAGAAAACCAGAATGAAAACTCAATTTTCACGTTTACAATTCAGAATTTTTAAAATAAATTCACGATAATATGTTACATTACATACATTTTATCTCACATTTAATATTGATGTTATCAGAAGCCGTGTAATGGATGAGCTGTGTTATCGCGCAGACTCAGTAAAATCCCCGACATATCCTTGCAATAAATAACTTTATGATATCATTTTCATATCAACCCTATGAATAGGGCTATAGGGTTGACGTATATGGCGTTGAAAGAACATTTCACTACCATATATTTTACACAGCAAGATAACTGCCGCTAATAGCCTTAAGGAGGTCATTATAATTGAATTGAATAGATTGTATTTCTTCAATGCCAAATGCATATTATATTACTAGCGGCCCGCTCCGACTCCGCTCGGGTTTTTAACAAAAATTTCAACGATATTTGACGTTGTTTTATTTTTTTAAATAAAAGAACACTTATTGCGGCATAACTATAATAGTTAGACATATGCTGTCACGAAACTTTTTGTAAATAATAAATACGTTCTACAAAGTCGTAGTAAATTATTTTATTCTATCATCAATAGTTTTCGCAGGGCACGCGATGTAAAGAATATTTTAGGTAATTTTTTTACATCTTGGGTTACATTATTGGAGTTTTAGTAAGGATCCGTAATTTTTTCAAAAAAATGTTATACCCTATGTCACTCGGGAATAGTGTAGCTTCGAAACTGTGAAATAATTTTTCAAATCGGTTCAGTAGTTTCGAAGCTTATTCAGTACAAACAAACAAACAATTTTTTCCTCTTTATAATCTATATATATAAAAATGAAACCCGTTTTCCGTTGTCATGACATAACATGAAAACGGCTTGACCGATTTGGCTAATTTTGGTCTTGAATTATTTGTTGTAGTCCAGAGAAGGTTTAAAAGGTTAGATAAATATAAAAATATTCGGAATTAAATAAAAATAACAATTTTGTTTTTCCTTTGATGTGTCCCCCGTCGGACGGATTCCTTTTGTTTGTTTTAAGTTTATCTTAAACAAAAGTTTAGGTCTTTTATTTATCGATTGAGGCACTACGAAGTCTGCCGGGTCAGCTAGTATTAATATAGATTTGGCAACAGAAATACGGGCTTGCTATCACGCGCCACGGCATACCTACGTACTGACTACATGAAAGAACTTGACTTCCTAGTCATTTCCTACAACGTCGAACGTGTCTTTTACGGCGCTACTTCCATGGAATATTCGCTTTGCAAAAAAATAGAATATTCTTTAAGCAAAACGAATCTGAAAGATCTGAACTTTATGTCATACTTGTACATATCGACGCTTGAAAGGCAAACGTGACTAAGCGACAATAACTGCTTTGTACATAAATGATAGGCAATAACCATATTCGATGCGCAAAAAATATATATTTCTAGGTCTATTAAAATCATTTCAATCCTACAGCTAGATTCGTTAAAACAGATTTTTTTTAGGTATTTCAACTTTAAATTAGTCTACTGTAAAGTTCAGGCATTATCGCTTAGTCACGTTTGCCTTTCAAGCGTCGATATGTATTCATTCGTTTTCTTTCAAGAATATGTGTTGCATCGAATTTGGAACAAAATTAACTATATTAATATCTTCGACAGCCCTGGTCCAGGGTTGAAATATCGATGATTTGCAAAGATAACGTCAAGATCGACTCATGAAGCACGGAGCGCACAAACTTGCTTCAAATAATATTTATATTAGATCAATTCGAAGGGAACACGGCCGAATTTCATAAATATTTATTCGTTCCATTCAATTTCTGTATAACGTTGTTTTTTAATTATCATCGAGATGATTCGTTTACGGTGGTATAATGAGAATTATTCGCGGTAAGGGCACGCAAAAATATTTTAATCACAAAAAACATCCTAAGAAACATTTCCAGAACTAGATTGCATTCTCGTAGTATATCTTAGAAGCCCTGATCTAGAGTATGTCAAAGAGCCACTCTCTGAAACGAAGACAAGACATACTCGTAGGTTGAGCCGAACAAAGACAACAAAAACTTGTTGTTCATAATCATGAAGAAACACTTAGATGCAATTAATTAAAAATTACATTAAAATATTTACTTTTCAGTAAATCATATTAAGCGATTTTTCCATGATTTTTATTTATTTACTAGCTAACCCGACAGACTTCGTAGTGCCTCAATCGATAAATAAAAGACCTAAGCTTTTGTATAATATAAAATAAACTTAAAACAAACAAAAGGAACCCATCCGACGGGGGGGACGCCAAAGGAAAAACAAAATTGTTATTTTTATTTAATTCCGAGCTTTTTCATATTTATCTACCTTTTAAACCTTCTCTGGACTTCCACAAATAATTCAAGACCAAAATTAGCCAAACCCGCCCAGCCGTTCTCGCGTTTTAGCGAGACTGACGAACAGCAATTCATTTTTATATATATAGATTGAGATGTGACTTCTAAGGTCTCAATATAGCTACAACGGCTGCCCCACCCTTCAAACCGAAACGCTTCACTTCATTACTGCTTCACGGCAGAAATAGGCAGGTCGGTGGTACCCACGCGTGCGGATTCACATTGACAAGTCGTCCTACCACCAGTTGACTTGGGTTTTCATGTTAATAAGCACCAACCGTCTTCTCTATTAAAGTTGGGGTCTTTATTTCCATGACCTCATGGAACTAACTTGGATTTTGTCAAAGTTTATTGCATTGCCCATAGCACGTTTCTAAACTGTAAAGTTGAGTAGTCAGTCATTCTTATGGTCCGAAATGTGTTACGTAACTCTGACCGATATGTGTCTCTTAGTTTGTCTCATCAAATTTTTTTTCCTACCTATTTTAAGGACCTGGAGTGGTCATACTAGATTCATCGAGCGAGTAGGTGAACTCACAGGGCTCTAACCTAGGGACATTGCTAACACTAGCCCTAGCAAGAGAAGATCCGGCGAGAAGCTTAGTGGGCTGTGTCTATGAGTTTACTCGACGAACCCTTTGTCGCAAGCGACGGGTTTGGCGAGAATGATAGCTCTATCCATAAGAACCCTTTGTATATAATTAATATGAGAGTTAGATCATCTCTAAGTCTTGAAACCGCTTCGTTTGTTCGTTTATAGATAAAACATTAGTCACATACCGTGCGGCTCTGGAATAAACTCCACTGCATAGTGGAGTTTATTTTGGCGGAGTTTTGACTGGTGGTAGGACCTCTTGTGAGTCCGCGCGGATAAGTATCACCACCCTGCCTATTTCTGCCGTGAAGCAGTAATGCGTTTCGGTTTGAAGGGTGGGGCAGCTGTTGTAACTATGGTGAGACCTTAGAATTTATATCTCAAGGTGGGTGGCGCATTTACGTTGTAGATGTTCATGGGCTCCAGTAACCACTTAACACCAGGTGGGCTGTGAGCTCATCCACCCATCAAAGCAATAAAAAAAATAGTGTTTGAGAATCGTAACGACATACTCTGGTTCAGACGGCGCGGCGGCGCTTAAAGAGAATCCACATTGCAAGTAGCGACTTTATTTCCCGGTCGATATTCTTGGAACGACAAGACGTAAAGCGTGGGATGTAAATTAATCGTTTCGTTATTATATCAATTAAAATTAATATCGAAAATAAAGCTGTGATGTCAAACAGACACGCCATTTTCAATGTAGTTCGGGCTCCTATCCATATTTTATTAGATAACGACCAAGAACACGGAGCTGACAATAAATAATGTTCGCGTCTTAAAGTATTCTGATACGTTGTGAAGGGATGCGTGGTGTAAGCTGTGAGCGGTAGCGATATTAGGATGTTATGATTGATTTGACACTCTGCACTCTGGAATCAAAGTTCATATAGTTCATATAGCTTCCCGTGAATGATGTTCGACAAAAATAAATCGAGTTGGAATGATTATCTAACCTTAACCCTATAAACACCAGTCGCAGGATTACTTTGCAATTTTTTTTAAGCACAATAAACTATACGAAACATTATGGACCAATAACAAAGCACTTGTGTATTAACTTTATTAAAATTACTTTTACGGTTTAATCTTGCGTTTATTACTGCTATTTTATTATTTTGGAGGTTTCGTGTATTTTACACTTTACGAAATTAAGGATGACTTAGGTACCTGTGCTAAATAGATAAATATTTTTCTAAAAAAATAGGCGACAGTTAGCACAATATTCAAATACTGACGAATAATATATAATATTATATAATAATTTAATAATAATGAAAATTTTTTATATAAATTAAACTAAAATCGATATTAAAAAGTAGTTTTAAGAAGATGTATGTTCTAGTTTATAGGGAAGGGCAACTTTTGTACCAATACCAATTACCCTTCAATAATTTTTTTGGAATTATGTATTACTTGTTGGCCGAAGGCTTTCCAGTTTCACCAGGACAGGTGATCGGGCAATGGCTCAGCCAAGAGGGAAAGGATTTGCTAACATCTATCCGGAGGAGATATAACAACTCAAAGACAGCTGCTTCGCGAATGAATATGTCTTCAGTATTATCTCCGAAAGTGCACAGCGGCAATCATATCTTTGGAAGATAAACGAGCTTACGGTCGACTTGATGTTGGGCTGTTGTTGATATAGGGCTTCGGCAGCCGGCAGCTCGTCTCCAACAGACTTTGAAAAACAACACAGTACTATTAACATACAAACCATGGCACACAATTAGTTTTAATAAAAAAAATGAATTGAATGAAGGGAATAATTGAATAAAGGAGCTGTTTCAATAACCGCTTCTGCTTGTATTCTGTACCGCGCCAATAAATTCAGGTAGGTAATGGAGTGTCAGTCGGAGCGTAACAAGATTTGTGTGTCACATGTTACGTTGTGTTTTTGATACGTAATTACACTTGACGTGCTGCGAAGTAGCTTCGCTGTGCATGTAAATGCACTGTGGACGGATTTTGAAGTAGACGGGGTTGAGCACCCTCGGTGCACTTAACAGTCGTGCGAATAGTTTCTGGATCACATAAGATATATGTATATATTTTTTAATATTTATTTACTAGCTTTCAGCTTAGCGGCTACGCCCGAACAATCCACACTTTTTAGTAAGATTTCGCTAATTATGTATACACTAAAACATTTGTTTCGACATAACGCCATTTATGAACGATATATAAGTTGTTTTGTTTAAAATTTTTATAAATTGTATTCTAAAATTTCTTCTTTTATCAGTATTTTTTTAAGTGAAAACGCTATCAAAATAGATTGCCTGGTTTAAAACAAGCGGAAACTGTTATACACTATTTAGAGATTTGTTCCGAAATTAGTATGAATTCGTGGAAGACTTAACGTCTAACATAATATGACATGTGTAATAAACTAAATCCGGCCTAACTAAAAAAAACATATTTGCAGTGTTGGATTGTCTTAATTTCATTACAATCATGACTGCGACGTGCTATCTCAAATTAGAAGGCAGTGTTTATTTTGGGGAGCGCTACCGAAAAATACAGGAAAGCAATACAGAAATTCTCCAATACGCTCACATCTCTTTATCTTAGTAGGTATATTTAGGTATATTTAGGTATTATAGGTAGGTTTTCTTGTGAATTATTTTTAAATTGCGGTAAAAACCATTATTATTTCCTCCTCCTTGCGTCGCTCTCCTCATTAGTTAGGGTCGTGACTCCTCCGCTGCATCATCCTCTCATGTACAATTATTCTCCATCTGCTGCGATCCTTCGCTTCGTGGAGGTCATCGTGGAGCTTAATGTTCAGAAAATATCGAATTCTTATTTAATAAGTTTGAATTTTCCCCTGTGTTATCAAAACGACGGGAGTTGCAAGACGTCCCCGAATATCTTCAAAACCGTTTTTATTTTTAATCGAGCACGTACGATACAAAAAAGTGAAGTTAATCCTATTTTACGATCATAATAGTTCGCTGCTCGCGTATATCGCGACATGAATCACCCGCATATTCACTACATTTTTCGGGAATATTTCCATTACAAAGCACAGGATTTTAAGGGAAAAATTGATAACAACGGCAGATTTATGTAATCAAAAATCCACACACCGATTTTTTTTTAACAATTAAAATGCCTCAACATGAATACCACGCGAGTATTTCGCTGCAATATAATTTGCGGTCCCACAATGCAGAAGTTTGCAGTGAAGTTATGAAAGCAACGTTTTGCGGCGCGCACGGTATAAAGCATAAATGGATAAAAGCAACTACTAGGAAACGGTCATCGCCAAATGAATTCCATAATAACAAACGTGCGTCATATATTGCACATAGTGCAGTTGGAAACAGTACTGAGGTTTCGCTAAGGGATTCTAGAGACCAGCGATCCATACTCCACGTTAGTAATAATAGGTTAGTAGGGTAATTGTTTAATTATTTAATTTTATATTGTGAATAAAATTATTTCCTTACATTATAATTTAGATTAGTTTTTGTTGTCGTGTTGTTTTATCGTATAATTGTAAGGAATGTTGTTGTACAAATTCAGCAGTGTGTCTTGTTTTGTCGTGCGCACGTAACTTATGTTGCAAGCCAGATTTTGTTTCTTTTTACTTGTGTTTTTTATGTATATTTTTAGCTTTTAATGTGTATTGTGAGCCTAATAAATAAATAAATAAAAATGTGACAGTTCGTAACACAATTTTAAATAGGCTCTTCTGAATAGGCAGGATGAAACCAAAGCTAGCCTGGACTTACGCTGTGTCGCGAGTTACTAAGTGAAAATACCGATAAAAAAAGCGAAAACTAAACCCAAATTAAATGTCTGGTTTCAATATAGCATTAGTTATCTTCTGTGTGTAAAGAAATTTACGTATCATCAAAACGTTTTGATAAGATTAAACACTAGTCACTACTACAACATTAAAGTAGTCGACGAATACTGTAGTCGCCCATGGACCGCAACAAACGTAGTGTTCGAAATCTTGAAAATTAATGAAATCAAAAAGATAGAGTGAATAAAATCTTATGATTATAATAATATTTATGTGACGCGAAAACCGAAAAAAGAAGAAGAAAACCGAAGAAAATACTATGTCTGTAATAACTTATAAAAAAACCCATGTTCTAATTCTTTTCATTCACGATTTTCTTGTTGAAATAAACATCAAATCTAATCTTAAAAAAAATTGAATTTGATAATCTGAATCTCCTGATAAAAATTGCTAATCCAAACGTTTTTTAAAACTCGTACTTCACCTACGAATAAATAATTATTTATTGGTAGTACTTCACCTTGCTAAATAATGATGACTGTCATTTATCATTAGCGTTGTGCGTTTTCTTTGCACTCCAGGAAAGACGTAGTACCCGGTGGGCTCTCAACTGACATTTCACCTAATCATCTGACATTTTAAAATAATAGGTAATGCAGGAGTCTAAAGTTTTTCGCTTAAAAATCTATATATTAATACGTGAAGCAAAAACTTTGTATCCCTTTTTACGGAAATTGCGCGGACGGAGGAGTATGAAATTTTCCACACTTATAGAGAATATAGAGAAGAAGTGCACAATGCTAATATTTTTTTAAATAATGCATAAAAGATACATTAAATCCATAAAGAAAACATTACACACTCTACCATGCATTTGACACACACACGCATGCATACTATTTATTGTCAAACTTTGTTCTTGACGTCTATGGTCATATTGAGAATAGATTAAATATTGTTTGTCTTTATTAACATTTTTCTATAGTGTAGTCTTGGCGTTGAAAATACAATCATAATAGTACAAACTTACAATTCCAATTAATTATAGTCGAATTTCGACTACTGCGGGACCTCTAGTATGTAATTAAATGCTAGCCAGTGTGCTAAGTGCAAGTTTTTAACTTTCTCGATAGCGTAAAAGTTAAGTCAAATTTGTATGCAGTTGGAACAGCGCCCCTAGCGGCAAACTTGCGAACTTCATACAAATTTGAGTTAACTTTTACGTTATCGAGAACGTTAAAAAACTCGCACTAAGCACACTCAAAGTGGTCTACGTGCATGTGACAGCGTAGCGGATTCCGCTTAACATCGACGAAAGATCTTTCCCAAAGCACCCAGAAAAACTTTGCCATAAATAAATAATTTTTTTTTTTTTCAAACTTTATTGTACCAGGAATCAAATTGCGTACTCGCTTATGTTCTTAAGATGTCACAACCAAGTTTCTGTTATTTAGGGGTGGTGGGTTGATTTTTCTCGTACATGGTCGTGTCCGAGAAAGTTCTGCATCAGAATTGAAATATTTTAGACTTTCGTCGCTAGATGACCGGCTGATTTCCACGAAAGAACTGCAACTCGGTCTCTGTAATAATTCATACTCAAATGTATTGAAATTGAGTTGAGATTCTAAGTGTCTCATTGCGAATACTGGTGGTAGGACTTCTTGTGAGTCCGCACGGGTAGGTACCACCGCCCCGCTTATTTCTGCCGTGAAGCAGTAATGCGTTTCGGTTTGAAGGGTGGGGCAGCCGTTGTAACTATACTGAGACCTTAGAACTTATATCTCAAGGTGTGTGGCGCATTTACGAAGTAGATGTCTATGGGCTCCAGTGACCACTTAACACCAGGTGGGCTGTGAGCTCGTCCACACGTCTAAGCAATAAAAAAATATAAAAGAATAAGTAAAATATACCTATATTAATACATAACTGAATTTGTTTTCGGCTCCTCACCCGAGCGCTCGCAATACGACGTCTTTTCTGCCATTGGAAGTAAACAGAGTCTACCCTAGAAAGGTTACCCGATTAGCAAAATTCTTGATGCAGCATTTAATAGTTCCTGATTTTCAGTTCCAGCAACACATATTTTAACTAGAAACGCCAGGCGATGGTAACCCCTCAACACGAGATGGGCTGTGAGCCCGTTCATATATGCGACAATACTGCCTACTTTTGTCACGAAGGAAGCATTCTTTGACAGATAAGACTGTCATTATCACAATATTTACGTCGACTGCGCTTGCCTTTCTACAGGAATAAAATTGCTGTACTACTGTTTGTGTATCAACATTATCTTAACAATGTCATCGCATACATCCCGCGTAGCTCTTTCAGGCAACGACTTATTCAAATAAGAATCTTCCTTTGTTCCTTCTGCAATTTGAAAACATAATATCCGAGTCACGGCTTTGTTTCAGTGGGTTCTTTCTCTCTGTTTTTCTGTTGATGGGTTATGTTCTTAGCGAAGAGGCAATTGTTTTAATTAAACACAGAGTTGAATATTGAAGAAATATGGGTTTTTAATTAGCGTTGAACGGTGTTTTCTGGGGTAGATGATTAACGATTTACTGTTGAAGGTTTTGTTTGTTTTTATTGTTTTAGTTCTTCCGTTGGTCCGTGGATAGACTGGATGTCTTATCTAGTCTATCAGGTAAGTTGTCTGAGTGAGGTACAAGCAGTCTTACTCTCTTGCGTCGATAACCCTCAATGCTGAGGGTCGTGGCCACCTTTACTAACTTTCCCATGGATTATCCTTTTTTTTTTTTTTTTTTTTTTTCGGGCCGGGGGCCGAACCTCCTACGAGGTCCCCGCGCCTAGGGGGCGCGCGGGGTATGTGAGACTCAACGATCTGCAGGTGTTGAGAGCAGATCGCGGGCCCAAGGATTTTAGGGCCCACCCACTAAACGACTCCCCTGCACTCTTACACCCGACGTCCGATCTCCGTCCGGGTCAGAACCCGTTCAGAGTAGGGGGGTTCCCGCGGTCAACACTACAAACAGACACGCGGCGCCACCCCGAGGACGCCCGACCGACGGGTCGTCGAGGCGATAGTCGACGACCAACGACGTCGGTCTCCGCGGTACGGCGGCCCTACCAGGCCGCCCGGGCGGTGCCGCTGGTGTTCCGGGATACCCCGCTGGGCCAGAACCAGCCTGCCGGGTCGGAACGCGATACACCGCCGACCGGGTTGCTCTTCAACAGTATGTTCGGCGACGACAGCGACGACGAAAATGCGGACCGCATCGCGGTCCGCAGCCGCCGACGCGCCGTCCCGTCCTCCTGGTGCCAGCGCACTAGAGTGACGGTAGCGTGCGGCGCAGTCTCAACCCCCTTAGGTCGCCCCGTGACCATCACCGGGAGGAGACTGCCTCCTCATAGGGGCTGGAGCTGGACAAACGCCCTCCTCCGAACCCCGGCTCGACGGCGGCGGCACGGCGCCGAGAGGGAAGAAGAGCTCTCCCTCTCCCGTTCCGCCGCCTCCTTCTGCGAGATGGTGGACTCGCAGAAGTCGAGCATCGCCTGCCAGGACTCGTCGCTGCCGAGCATCGTAGCCACGACGGTCGGAAGCGACAAGTCCGGCCCATGGATTATCCTTTTTTTTTTTTTTTTTTTTTTTTTTTTTTTCGGGCCGGGGGCCGAACCTCCTACGAGGTCCCCGCGCCTAGGGGGCGCGCGGGGTATGTGAGACTCAACGATCTGCAGGTGTTGAGAGCAGATCGCGGGCCCAAGGATTTTAGGGCCCACCCACTAAACGACTCCCCTGCACTCTTACACCCGACGTCCGATCTCCGTCCGGGGTCAGAACCCGTTCAGAGTAGGGGGGTTCCCGCGGTCAACACTACAACCAGACACGCGGCGCCACCCCGAGGACGCCCGACCGACGGGTCGTCGAGGCGATAGTCGACGACCAACGACGTCGGTCTCCGCGGTACGGCGGCCCTACCAGGCCGCCCGGGCGGTGCCGCTGGTGTTCCGGGATACCCCGCTGGGCCAGAACCAGCCTGCCGGGTCGGAACGCGATACACCGCCGACCGGGTTGCTCTTCAACAGTATGTTCGGCGACGACAGCGACGACGAAAATGCGGACCGCATCGCAGTCCGCAGCCGCCGACGCGCCGTCCCGTCCTCCTGGTGCCAGCGCGCTAGAGTGACGGTAGCGTGCGGCGCAGCCTCAACCCCCTTAGGTCGCCCCGTGACCATCACCGGGAGGAGACTGCCTCCTCATAGGGGCTGGAGCTGGACAAACGCCCTCCTCCGACCCCCGGCCCGACGGCGGCGGCACGGCGCCGAGAGGGAAGAAGAGCTCTCCCTCTCCCGTTCCGCCGCCTCCTTCTGCGAGATGGTGGACTCGCAGAAGTCGAGCATCGCCTGCCAGGACTCGTCGCTGCCGAGCATCGTAGCCACGACGGTCGGAAGCGACAAGTCCGGTCCTATTTTTGCAACGAGGACGCGGCGCTGCTCCGCGAAAGCGGGGCAGTACGCGAGCGTGTGCTCCGCCGTGTCCTCGTTGCAGCCACTGCAGTGGTGGCACTTCGGCGTCGGCTCCCTCCGGGCGACAAGGTGCAGGTAGCGACCGAAACAGCCGTGTCCCGTGAGCACCTGTGTCGCTCGGAAGGTGAGACGTCCTCGGTCGCGATTCACCCAGTCCGAGAGGACCGGGCGGATCGCCTCGACGGTCCGTCGCCCGTAGGCGGGGTCCGCCAGGCGGCGAGACCACGCCTCGAGCACGGCACGCCGAGATTGAAGCTTCCGCGCTCGAACTTCCGCCGCGCCAGGACGCGGCTCCCCCCTGGAGCGAAGATCGCATCGCCACGCGTAATCCGCAGCGAGCGCTTCCGCCTCCAGGTCCCAGGGGGGCGTCCCGGCGAGCACGCACGCCGCCTCGAACGAGACGGTGCGGTACCCGCGAACCGCCCTGACCGCAATCGCTCGCTGTGGCCGTCGCAACGCCGCGACGTTGTCGCGGGTCAGGGCGTGGCACCACACGGGAGCCCCGTACAGTGCCATCGACCGCACCACCCCCGTGTAGAGGCGGCGCACCACCGCGTCAGGCCCCCCGACGTTCGGCAACAGCCGACTCAGCGAGCCAGCGGCTGCCATCAGTCGGGGACCTAATCTTTCAAAGTGAGCGCGGAAGCTCCAACGACCGTCCAGTACGAGACCGAGGTACCGCAACCCGGTCGCCTCAATCTCGACGCGAACGCCTCCGATCACGAGGTGGGCCCCCTGAGGCGGCGCTCTCCGGGCCCCGTGAAACAACAGGGCCTGGGATTTATCGAGCGCCACCTCCAGACCCAGCCTTCGGATCCTGCCGACGACGAAGGCCACACCCGCACAGGAAAGACGGGCAGACTCGCGTAAATCCTTCCCCCGGGCCACGACCAAAGTGTCGTCAGCGTAGCAAACTACACTCAGACCCGGGAGAGGAGCGCTAAGGGCGCCCCGCAGGACCCAGTCATAGCTGATGTTCCACAAGAGAGGGCCAAGGACCGACCCCTGTGGAACACCGCGCTCGACGGGGAAGCGGAGCACCGTCCCACCGTGCCCAGTGCACACGACCGACCTATCCTCGAGGTAGGACCCGACTAGCCGACGGAGATACGCAGGGACGCCGTGATACTCCAGCGCCCCCGCGATCACCGACCAGGGCAGGGTGTTGAACGCGTTGGCGATGTCCAAGGACACCGCCAGTGCAACCCCGCCCCGGCCGACAGCCTCATCAGAGAGGGCGCGCACGCGCATCACCGCGTCGATGGTCGAGCGGCCCTCCCTGAATCCGAACTGCTCCGCTGACAGATCGGGACCCACCCCCGTCAGGTGCTGGACGATGCGGGCAGCCACCACCCGCTCGAGCAGTTTTCCCGCCTCGTCCAGCAACACGATGGGACGATACCCTGCAGGTGAGTCCGCAGGGCGTCCCTCCTTCCTTAGTAGAACAAGTCTGCCCGTCTTCCACTGCTTCGGAAACCGTCCCGACTCAAGGCAGGCTTCAAAGAGCCGCACGAGCCGGTCCCCAAGGGCACCGAAGGCCAAATCCCAGACCCGGCCGTGAACACCGTCAGGGCCGGGGGCCGCGTCCTTCCTCCGCATCCTCGACACGGCCGCATGAATCTCCTCCTCCGATATGCTCGGAGGGACCACCTCAGCAGGGGAATCACCGTTCACGCTATCGCGTGGTGGCGTGCCCATGGAAGGGGGCTCAAAGCCCCTCTCCATCCGCGGGACCCATGGATTATCCTGCGTCAACCCTACCGGTTCTCGGCTGCGCGGATGTCATCGTACACTGAAGTATTGAGAGAGCTTATCTGGTCCGACCAGCACAATGGACTTCCGCCTCTGGACTTTCTTCCGCATTCAGTCTTACTATTTTTCTATTCGATCTTCAAGCAGGTGTAAATTTTTTTGAAAAAAATTTCTTTTGTTCAAGTCACACATTCCAAAAATTCACATAACGATTAGTATTTGAATATCCTGTGAGATCGCATGGGTCGAAAGTACTGTGTGGTCTATTTCTAAAGCGAGTCATTATACATTCCGCTTGAAACCGTTGGCCAATCTCTAATTCCAATAAAGCAATGGCAATGACATCTATGGGCTTCGGTAATCACTCTACCCAACGATAGATAAACATTAGTCCTTCTGATATTAAATCCACCTTGAAACATCAAGGAGGTGGCACTGTTTATGTTTAGTCTGCGTCCGCTCGGTCTTGCTGGATTGATGTGTTTCTACGGAACAACCTCATCAGCTTATTTCGAAAAGGCCTCAAAAACCATTTTAAGATTCTTATGTTTAAAGAGCTCAAGGCTCATCTGGGGTTAATTGGTCACCGGAGCCCATAGATATCACAACGTGAGTGCTGATATGCTTATGTCTCAATCGCTCGATACGACTACACAACAAAACCAACAAAAATTATGGTCGAGATTTGAATAAGAAAATTCAGAATGAAATTCCGATCTGAATATAATATGTTTGTATTTTCACAGGCAAGTGCGCCATTACGGATTCCGCGCCATATTCCATACGGATGCAATCTTACATCTACACCGTCGAATTCAATTGAGTTTTACTATCAACAAGGCGCCGCCTAATCACATAATACCGATGTTATCCAGCCGTCAAGCCAAAACTTATTATTTGGTGATTTATTTACAGCTCTTTCCCTTGAATAATGTGAGATACGATAAGATAAAACCTAGGTCAAAAGCGATTTAAGGATTATAATATATAGGCCTAACGCTACCGTCTCGCCGAGAATCTAAGCAATGTTCCCGTCTCTTTCGTAATTTTTGGAACGAAGTTCCTTATGGGACGATGCGGAGGGGTACCTTAACCGGGAATAAACGTCCGTAACGTAAGATTTTTATTAGTAATGCACACAGTGTACGACTTAACTTTGTAATATCGTACAAAAAATAACATATTTTTTTATCATTCATTGACCACGATCTCAGAGCGTTCGTTTGCGCAATACACTAACTCTTATGCAAGCAACCGAGAATGAAATGTACCACAATAAGTTCACACGTTACCGAATGACCGTGGGTCGTTGCGAAACCTCGAATAGAACTTCAAATTAATATTTTTATAAAAAGGAACTTCGTTCCTATCCGGTGTCCCATGACACCACACCTTTTTTTATTTATTTATTGCATAGATGTGTGGACGAGTTAGCCCATCTGGTGTTAAGTGGTTACCGGAGCCCATAGATATCTACAACGTAAATGCCGCCACCCACTTTGAGATATGAGTTCTAAGGTCTCAGTATAGTTAGAACGGCTGCCCCACCCTTAATACTGAAACGCATTACTACTTCACGGCAGAAATAGGCAGGGTGGTGGTACCTACCCGTGCGGACTCACAAAATATAATAAAGTACATAATTACTATAAAATATTTAGATATCTTCTTCGTCGGGACATCTGTATACGGTACGTTGTACAAATTATTATTATATGTATTTTCCTCTATAGCCCACAACAAAGTTAACGGCGATAGGACCGAGTTTCCTGTTCTTTGTATAATTTCCCCGAGGAGTGGTTAGCTGGAGTATTTCAGGATGTACTTAGGGGTCACCGGACTAGGCTCGTCGAGAATTACATTTAAGTTGATTAGTTTCTATCGAGTTTTTATTGATTATCAAATACGAATCGAAAACTGTCCTATCTATCTATGCTATACTCTAGCCCCGGTGTACGCGAGAAAACCAGGCCACACACTTCAGACCATATTCTGAATTAGCTTTAGAACTAACTGAAGAATTCGTGCTTAATTGAAACAAATTATGATAATTTAAACTTTTTTCCAGTAACATTACCTATCTTGTCATTAACGTGTTTGAATTTTTTTTTTGTATTGCTTAGATGTCTGGACGAGCTCACAGCCCACCTGGTATTAAGTGGTTACTGGAGCCCATAGACATCTACAGCGTAAATGCGCCACCCAACTTGAGATATAAGTTCTAAGGTCTCAAGTATAGTTACAACGGTCTTCAAACCGAAACGCATTACTGCTTCACGGCAGAAATATGCAGGGTAGTGGTACCTATCCGTGCGGACTCACAAGATGTCCTACCGCCAGTAAATACGCAAATTATAATTTTGCGGGTTTGATATTTATTACACGATGTTATTCCTTCACCGTGGAAGTCAATCGTGGACCTTTAATGAGTACGTTTTTCATTAGTACCCGCCTGGGATTCGAATACCGGTGCATCGCTTAACAAGAACCGGACGTCTTATCTTTTAGACCACGAGGACTTCAGTTTACACATAATATTCTGTGTGATTTCTAATGTATTCCAATTTTAGATGAGTAAGCAAGATATACATATCCGAAGGCAAAGAATCATCATCATCATCAGCCTTTATCTGCCCACTGCTGGACATAGGCCTTCCCCAATGCTTTCCACATAATGCGATCCTCCGCCTTCCGCATCCAACGACTTCCCGCCGTGCGCACTAAGTCGTCAGTCTACCTGGTTGGAGGACGCCCCACGCTCCTTGGACCCATCCGTGGCCTCCATTCGAGGACTTTCCTCCCCCACCTGGCGTCGCTGGCTCGACAGATGTGACCGGCCCATTGCCACTTCAGCCTGCTAGCTTTGAGAGCTTTGTCGTCGACTTTGGTTCTCCGTCGAATTTCTTCGTGAAAAATGAAAGAATGAAGTGATTAAAATTATTTGTGATTGGTAGACGGATGAACTAGAAGGATTGAAGGATGCATGATACGTGAGCGTATGTAATTGAAAGAATTTAAGAATGTTGACCAGTACGAAGAACGAGCAAGCGTAAAAAGCGAAAAAAAAAATTAAGTCCACTTTTTTTTTTATTGCCAGTGTTGGCAGACGTGCACACGGCCCACCTGATGATGAGTGGTTACCGTCGCCCATGGACTTCAGCAATGCCAGGGGCAGAGCCAAGCCGCTGCCTACCGCCTACTATATATTAGTTTGATTCGCAGTGCCCTGGATTTCTATACATTATATACAAACATACAAATACACAAATTGTATATTAACGAGAATTTCATCAAATTACTTTCGGTAAATAATTTTCTTGTTATCTTTATTTTGAGTTCCGGGAATGTTTAACGAAGCAAGTTTTAATTATGTTTGCCGAATTTCTACGTTATATACCTAAGCTAAGTTATCTGAATATTATAATATATTAATTTTATTTATTGACAAGGAGGTTGTATGTTTGTATGTATATCAAGTCAGATGTTATTAGTTTTTTGTAATAGATAGGTATAGGCTCACGGCTTATCTGGTATTAAGTAATTATCGGATATCACAATGTGTCTCATGTCACGACTTGAGAACAAAACCTCAATGGTATTGTGTAACCGCTATCCCCACCCTTCAAACCAGAAGGCATGACTGCAGCCGAAATGAGCAGGGTGATGGGGCCTTTACTATTTCATAGTCGGATAAAGAATCTTTAGCGTGCTTAATTTTTATTACGTCTTTTTCATCAGGCCACGACGACTTCCAGTCTTACAATATCTATCATTAGTAATTAAGCAAATTTATATATTTTTTTGTTTGTTTTAATTGTATGAATAATTCTCTGAATAATTTTTATGGTCTTTCTAGGCATATTAGCAAACAGACCATCTTGTGGTGAGTGGTTACCATCGCTCATAGACATCAGCAATACTAGGGACACAGCGCAGTCATTTCTACGATTGAGCACTATCCACAAGCTTCATTTGAACTGGGGTACCACCGCGGATCCCTTCACGGCTTTTTCCAGAGGAGGTTAGTTGTTATTTTTGTCGTAGTCTTAGGGTACCCCGCTGGTACATAGGTCTGTCACAAGCTTTCTCCACTTCACCCTGTCTTGCGCTGGCTTCTTAACATTACGTTAGGAGGATAGTACGTGGCAAAAAAATCGTTGGAAACGCACTATCGATTACTTCTAGATAGCATGGATGAACCCTGCTGCGGTGCGATGATAATAAGGAGAAGAAGGGATCTCCTCAAACAAATCCCCCAAGCACTTCCCTGGAACATACGACGATACAACACAAAAAGGAACGAAGTCCCTTTGTAGGACTAGAGTCCCTCTCTAAGACCAGAGGTCCTAAGCGATCCCTAAGAACGAGATCATCGACAATCCAAGCGTTCCTTTTTTAAATGGAGTCCAATGGTCAGGAGTCCCAGCCCAGAGGTGAGATCAGTAATCCAAGTGAGGCCGGACTTGAGTTTTGTAAAGCTTTATTGAGGACTCCTAATATTTTAGGAGCCAATTTGACTTTAGCTTCCGAATGACTCTGATGCTGAACACCACTGGAAATATCGACCCTGAGAATCCCTATTCACGCGGAAATTTGCCTGGATACTCTGATATCACTATTGCGCTATCGCATCGGCTCATACCGGCCCTCTTGCCTCTTCTTCTTACCTATCATATCCCACAATGTGGGATGAGCGCAACATGTCCTCTTTTTCCATTCAAGCCTATCATACTGGTGGTAGGACCTCTTGTGAGTCCGCACGAGTAGGTACCACCGCCCTACCTATTTCTGCCGTGAAGCAGTAATGCGTTTCGGTTTGAAGGGTGGGGCAGCCGTTGTAACTATACATGAGACCTTAGAACTTATATCTCAAGGTGGGTGGCGCATTTACGTTGTGGATGTCTATGGGCTCCAGTAACCACTTAACACCAGGTGGGCTGTGAGCTCGTCCACCCATCTAAGCAATAAAAAAAAAAAAGAAAAAAAGTCTTCTCTGCACTCACACCCTTCTCTCGCATATCCTCTTTCAAATACTCAATCCAGGTCTTTTAGAACGCGCCCTCCTCCGACCCCCTTACCTCTTAATCTATAAACGCTTCAAGGCCCTGTGTTCTGTTCTGTTTTGTGTTCTTTATGATCAAATAATATATTCGAAAGAAAATATTTTCAAGTTCACATAGTAGGTTGGCCTGGTCACACTTGACCACGAGCGTGACAGGAATTCCAATATTCGTTTGGAGTTCTTTTCTTTTCGAAGTCGTCGTGGCCTAACGGATAAGACGTCCGGTGCATTCTTGTTGAAGCGATGCACCGGTGTTCGAATCCCGCAGGCGGGTACCAATGTTTCTAATGAAATACGTACTCAACAAATGTTCACGATTGACTTCCACGGTGAAGGAATAACATCGTGTAATAAAAATGAAACCCGCAAAATTATAATTTGCGTAATTACTGGTGGTAGGACCTCTTGTGAGTCCGCACGGGTAGGTACCACCGCCCCGCCTATTTCTGCCGTGAAGCAGTAATGCGTTTCGGTTTGAAGGGTGGGGCAGCCGTTGTGACTATACTGAGACCTTAGAACTATATCTCAAGGTGTGTGGCGCATTTACGTTGTAGATGTCTATGGGCTCCAGTAACCACTTAACATCAGGTGGGCTGTGAGCTCGTCCACAACGCTAAGAAATAAAAAAAAAAAAAAAAAAGTTTCTACTTAATTTATTCCTAACATTGTCAGTCAAGTCAAATAGATATACCGCCTTCGCCTTATTTGAGGAGTAATTTTTCATTCTAACCTCGAAACAAAATAAAGTGCCACATTCATTTTCTGTAAAAACAAGCGTCGCTTTATGAATTCCAACAGATGGTTTAAGTTTCCCGTTTCCTTTCGTGACGGATTTTTTTTCCTTTTTGTAAAGAAATTTTCGATATTACGTCTTTAATTACAGTTTTTATGGTCTGAACGAAAATAACAAAATTAAATAGATACATATAGTTATCCTTTATTTTATTTTATTGCTTAGATGGGTGGATGAGCTCACAGCCAACCGGGTGTTAAGTGGTTACTGGAGCCCATAGACATTTACAACGTAAATGTCCTACCTACTTGAGATAGAAGTTCTAAAGTCTCAAGTATAGTTACAACGGCTGCCTCACCCTTCAAACCGAAGCGCATTACTGCTCCACGGCAGAAATAGGCGGGGTGGTGGTACGTACCCGTGCGGACTCACAATAGGTCTTGACTTCAATCTGCTTACCAATCTATCCATTTTTTCTCGTTAATACGTTGCGGATTTAAATTCCAATTTATAATAATTTATTTCAACTTGAATCTCATGTGACATAACGTAAGTAGTATCCCTCTGTCCCACGCATGTTTATAGAGGACGTTTCACTAATTGGACCATACTGCTCTAGTAACTAAAACACCGAAGGCTTCTTAGGTGAATTTATACGGATTGGCTTAGTTTGGACAAAAAATAAAAGGCAAAGAAAAAACAAGGGAAAGTTCTTATTGACCAAAAATTGCTGCAATTGAGCTCTTAATTAGTTAATTAGTCAGCGCACTTATTTATCTATATAGACATATAATAAGATGAATAATAAGTATAATTAGATGGTAATGGAACACTACTGCCGATCGAATATTCGAGAGTCAAACTAGTTATTGTTACTTATCGCAAAACACTTTCGCACTAAATATATTAATGTAACTTTTAAATGTATTTATTACTGTCTTTATATATAATAATATATTTTTTCTGTGGGTGTGTTTGTCACTGAACTCCTCCTAAGCGGCTGGACCGATTTGATTGATTTTTTTGTATGCGTTTGGGTGGCACCCTGGATGGCTTAGATTAGCAAATCAGCCCGGCAGATGGCGCTGCAGTCGATATCTAGGCTATTTATCTATACTACAACTAAACGGCTGGATCGACTTGAATGAATTTTTGCAGAACAACGTCTGCCGGGTCCCCTAGTCTATCTATATATTTATATCGTCACGAAGAAGAGCTCATTTTTCAATAGCTGTAAATAAAACTTGAAGAAGTGACGCGTTTCTAGGCCAATAAAAAAAACCAACATATTTATGTCATATTTTGCTATACGTTGTAATGTTTATTGAACGCGATCGAACGGTTGAAGCCAGCCTTGTGCGAGGGAACGGTCAATGTCATCCACGTATTGTTAGGGCGACTATAATGTTATGTTTTAATGTGGATAACCTTTATTTAATTAAATTTTTTAATAGTGGTTTATAACTCGGACACTTAACATTGAATTTTGAGTTGATGGAACAATAGATCCAGTCAAAATATAACCGTAAATAATATAAATATGTAAATTTTAAAATATAAACATGTCTTTGTAAAAATCATTCAATTAGGTACTATGTTTTTATTAATTGAAGATTAGACTTTTGAGAACTTTTTCTTATAAAAATAATAAATGTAATAAATACCGTGAAGCAGTAATGCGTTTCGGTTTGAAGGGCGGGGCAGCCGTTGTAACTATACTGAGACCTTAGAACTAATATCTCAAGGTGGATGGCGGCATTTACGTTGTAGATGTCTTTGGGCTCCAGTAACCAATTAACCGCAGGTGGGCTGTGAGCTCGTCCACCTATCTAAGCAATAAAATAATAAAAAAATGCCTTACCGTGATTTCACACATTTTTTTTTCTTATTCCAAATTTCCAAAGTGTGGTCACACTACTTGCAACTGAACGCTTTGTGCGGAGCTTATGAAGCGAAAAGCACACGCTTCATTCGACTTGGGGCTCGATTTACTCGCACACTGTCGCAGCTACGTAAAGAAAATCGTATTAAGGCTGATGGAAACGTCACGGCGCTATGTATATGGATGCGACAGAGATACACCGAAAATCACATGTTTGATTCACGCATAGTAAAATATTGAAGACTTCATGAATAAGCCAATTCCATATTGGAAATGACTATGGTATACCAAAAACTTTTTTTTATTTTTTATTGCTTAGATGA
Source organism: Bombyx mori (assembly GCF_030269925.1). Lineage (NCBI taxonomy): Eukaryota > Metazoa > Arthropoda > Insecta > Lepidoptera > Bombycidae > Bombyx > Bombyx mori. Next base: position 18,219,387 of record NC_085111.1, read on the forward strand.
TTTAAACTAAAAAGATCTAGTATTACATCCATTACATCTATACTACAACAATCTATTAATATCATAACTCTTATGTATACATGAATGCGATAAGCCACCGATGTTTCCAGTCAGACCCAAAGCAAGATTTTTATAAGCTTTCATTTTGGTATTGCGAGTCATCTAAATGTGTAAAAAATAACGTGTATTAAAAATTACGCATGATTCCGTCACATAGATAGACAAGGGCAAATATTTCTTCAAATCAAATTAGAGGCAGTAACTAGTGATTGTAAGATCTGTTGACAACATTATACTATTACTTCAAAACGATAACACGTTTTCTGCTTCAAGCGTAGAGCAGTAACTATCTCAATACCATCGAGAATTCAAAACGACAGTGGCCGTATGGAAGGTATTAAATAAAATAATAATAATAAAATAACTTAATTTGATTCCACACTAATTACTAGTTACTAGTAGATATATAAAGAGGAAAGATTTATTTGTTTGTTTGTATTGAATAGGCTCCGAAACTACTGAACCGATTTGAAAAATTCTTTCACTGTTTGGAAGCTAGATTATTCCCGCGTAACATAGGCTATAATATTTTTTGAAAATTAGGAATCCTTACTAAAACTCCAATGATGTAACCCGAGGTGTAAAAAAATTACCTAAAATATTCTTTATATCGCGTGCCCTGCGAAGACTATTGATGATAGAATAAAATAATGTACTACGACTTTGTAGACCACATTATTATTTACAAAAAGTGTCGAGACAGCATGTGTCTAACTATTATAGTTATGCCGCAATAACTGTTATTTTATTTTAAAAAATAAAACAACGTCAAATATCGTTGAATTTTTGTTAAAGACCCGAGTGGAGCCGGAGCGGGCCGCTAGTATTTAATAATTATATTACTAAGTAACCATTTTAAATCTACTACTCATGCAATTTAATATCCTTCTAATGCCGAACCCCTCAGAGTAAAAGCCTGCTCCGAATTTCCTTATTTTTACAGCGGTCATCCAGTCTCTTCCTGCTATGCGATACAATATCGTCCAGGTACCGGGCACCCGGGCGATATCTACTTCTCGCGCCGGTGGACGGTACGGCTCAATCAAAATTTCATGAAAACGCAAATCAGAGCTCGCTGCTCCCATTTGACGTCACAGTGCGTCGTATATAACGTGGCACTTTTGATCGCGGTACCGTGAACGAGCCATCATACATGGACGTCAGCCGGTGTGCCCTTTGTGCCGGTAATTAGTATGTGCATTTGGCATACAACAAAGGCAGGGAGTTAGGCTCATTCTCATACGCGAGTATACAGATGACTTGACATTTCGTTGGAGCTCGATATCATTGAGGCGTCTCTTTAATTACGAACAGAGGAACTTATGCCTTACCTGGTTTTAAGTAGCTACTCTAGTTTATAGATATCAGAATATGCAGAACGCTTAGAAAGATGAAGTTTAAGCCTCGCTTATTGTATTATATGACCCTTATCCCACTCTATATATTAGAACGCACGATTGCTTCACAATAGTAACAAGCAGCATGGTGCTACATATGTAATACTGTGCAGAAACTGCCCTACCACCAATTTATATATTTTTTTTTTTTTATTGCTTAGATGTGTGGACGAGCTCACAGCCCACCTGGTGTTAAGTGGTTACTGGAGTCCATAGACATCTAGAACGAAAATGCGCCACATACCTTGAGATATAAGTTCTAAGATCTCAGTATAGTTACAACGGCTGCCCCACCCTTCAAACCGAAACGCATTATTGCTTCCCGGCAGAAATAGGCGGGGCGGTGGTACCTACCCGTGCGGACTCACAAGAGGTCCTCCCATTATATCATGGATAGCATTGCTTTGAGGTAAAACCGAACAGTAACGTAGTATTCTATATAGAAAAATTCAAGCAAGCTTTTCATTCAATTATGTTGTTCTTAAACAGGTCATATTGTCGGAGGTCGGGTTCGATATAATAGGAAACGGCTTAATCTTGATTACTTGGAGCACTTAACAAAAAGGCTTCAATGTGTAATTTAACCCTAACGAATCCCAGGTGGGGTCAGAAAGACCCGGGACCCTTGCAATCGAACTGAAGAGGGTTTGTTCGATCAGGCTTGCCAGTTTTTGATGTTCACGGGAAACTGTTTTTTTTTATATCTGTTAATATATTCAAGAGCCACGCTGGTCTTGCTCTTGATGATCCTAAATAATTCACCGTTTAGTCAGGGGTCATTTCTTGGTGGGTTTTTTTTATTTATTGCTTAGATGGATGGACGAGCTCACAGCCCACCTGATGTTATGTGGTTACTGGAGCCCATATACATCTACAACGTAAGTGCGCCACCCACCTGGAGATATAAGTTCTAAGGTCTCAGTATAGTTTCAACGGCTACCCCACCCTTCGAACCGAAACGCATTACTGCTTCACGGCGAAAATAGGCGGGGTGGTGGTACCTACCCGTGCGGACTCACAAGAGGTCCTACCACCAGTGATCACGCAAATTATAATTTTGCGGGTTTGATTTTTATTACACGATGTTATTCCTTCACCGTGGAAGTCAATCGTGAACATTTGTTGAGTACGTATTTCATTAGAAAAATTAGTACCCGCCTGCGGGATTCGAACACCGGTGCATCGCTTCATACGAATGCACCGGACGTCTTATCCTTTAGGCCACGACGACTATCACTATCCTTGTTAATTAAATTTAGTGCATGCAGTATTCGTAGGAGGTATTGTGTCTTCACGGAAAACGAATTCGTTATAGTCAATTTCAAACTTTTATAATTTTATTTTATGCGCTCAAAGAAATTCTAGTCAAAAAATATCCAAAATAATATAATTCTATACTATTAAGAGAGCTAGCAACTCTACAACATTTCAGATGTTTTGCTTCACGATAAACATTTATTGTTAGGGACGAGACTGCGCTTTTCGGGTCCAGTAATTTAAATACAACTTTGTGTCGGATAAAGGTCGGCTACAATACGTGTAGTGAGGTTATACAGCGGTGGACTAAGATCTCTATCATGGTACGTGTGCTGAAGGAAACACGTAGGGAAGTAAAATGACATTCCTTGATAGCCTAGTTGTAGTCTTGCCGATTTCTGACGCAAGCCCCTCATTACGAATAAGCGTGGTGACGCGAAAGTTGAACTGAAGTTTAGCAGTGAGAAAAATGATAGAAAAACAGCGATCCATGGCACGAGTTAGATCTCAGCTTGTAGATAAGGTATAGAGTGAATACTGGTGATATTCTGTGACCGTTTCTATATTTTTCTTTACCTTTTATTTTGATTGTACGAAAATTGTCAATAAACGAGTATTCAGATTAAAGCTGTTATTATTATCTGAAACGTAACTCATAGCACCAACGACTTTAATGATTCATAGGAAGGAAGTAATATTAATGTAATAGTAAATTCGTAGGAAGTAATAGAACTAAAGTAATAGAAATAAAGCTATGGCAAAATCTGAGGAATTATTCGAAATGGTACCATCATCTCGTTTTTACCATCGGACCGCCCGCCACCGGAGTAGAGTTCATCCATACTACCTGGAGCCACTGCGGTCATCCACAGTTCGTTTCCAGATATCTTTTTTGCCACTTACCATCCGGCTATGGAATGAGCTCCCCTCCACGGTGTTTCCCGAGCGCTATGACGTGTCCTTCTTCAAACGAGGCTTGTGGAGAGAATTAAGCATTAGGCAGCGGCTTGGCTCACAGCCCGCCTGGTGTTAAGTGGTTACTGGAGCCCATAGACATCTACAACGTAAATGCGCCACCCACCTTGAGATATAAGTTCTAAGGACTCAAGTATAGTCACAACGGCTGCCCCACCCTTTCAAGCCGAAACGCATTACTGCTTTAAAATAGGCTGGATGGTGGTACCTAGCCGCGCGGACTCACAAGAGGTCCTACCACCAGAAAAAATCGCATCTACAACTCCGAGAATTGCAATACTATACATAATATAGTAAATAAATACTAAATATATTATAGTATTTATTAAGTTCCATTAATCACGTTATCTGCACGGTTGATTGCGCAAAATGAACACGGACGAAGGCGGGCATTTATTTTCTTCTTATCTAAGTTACGATTCTATCTTTGATTTTGTTAGGAAGCAAGGTTTTTATGTCTTCAAAGGACAAAATGGTTTTGTTACATATTAATAATATGAAAACATTATATGCTTATGTATACAAGTGTTCTAGTGCCTAATGATTGAAACATTATGAAAGTCAATAACTTCGTGAGATTTATATTATTATTTATTATTATTATACATTTTCGGTTCTGTTGTAGACCTTTTGAAAAAAACTTGAATATTTTTCCAAAAGTCTTGGTACAAGTAAGGAATAATGAAAAATTGAATGACTAATAGAGTATATTTTTATATATATTATTATAAATACTCCTATTGCTTAATTGATATGACTAAACCCCGTTAATATTTATTAAAAGAAATAAACCAAATTGGTTAACAAACCCAACAGATAATGACATCTAACCGATTTATCTATACCAGTTTTCATGTTACCTACTTACTTAAAATGAGTAATAAATAAAAATAGGATAATAGAAACATACAAGGATAATTAAAGGAGGATAATTTAAAATTCAAGATTTTTCTTGTAGCGTATCTTGTTTTTAATAAGTGTAAAATTAAATTGGGCACCACACAATAAAGAAAACACCAAATCGCATCTTCTCTGGTCCAATCACCCGATCCTGAATGGCTCCCGTCCTTTACTAACTAAAGGGCATAAAGGTTTATAAAATAATCCAGGTTATTTATGGCTTTTGAGCCACCTTAACATAACAAAGAAGAGTGAACTAGTGAAACATTGTACTCATCGCGTATTATTAGAAAAGTCATTCGATTCCATAAAATATTTTATGTTCTGTAGCCCCACACTAAAATGTATTACAAGCGATCCCATTTATTCTAAAGAAAAAAGGACGGGGAAAAGGAATGAAAGGAATAGGTCAATGCTCGTTAAATGACATTTAGTGGTAGGGTTCAGTAGTTTAAAATCATAGTAATAAAAAGATTAATTAGATTATATACCTACAGCCTATTATATACCTACCTAAGGTTTATATTTGGTTTACGCAAATATGACCACGTCTCTGAGTATCGAGTTAAGCTCAAGTGGCTTCCTATTCGTTATCGCCGGAATATTCATATATTGTCTCTTCTTTACAGTGTCCTGTTTAATTCCTCGTCCCCGCGCTACCTTCAGGAACGATTTGATTTCCTACATACTGCAAGCTCTCATTCACTCAGGTCATCGGAGAATTTAATGCTGAAGTTTCCGGCTCACGGGACGTCATTTTATGACCATTCCTTTGCGGTTGAAGCAGTCCGTTTATGGAATGCGCTAACCTTAAGCGTCAAACAATCGTCCTCGCCGGAAATTTTCAAGTCCAGATTAAAATCGCACTACTTTGCACAATAATATGGCTCCTATGATATAACTGTATAAGTTCCTACTTCTTTTATATTTATTTGCAAAGGAGAAACCCCATTTTGGGCCTAAGCGTTACACGAATGGGATATGTACCAAAAAATTCGTCTATTTTGCTTGATTAACCTATTGAAATCTTAGCTTCATTGACAATGGCCAAGTGTAGAAAATAAGTTGAATTCAACTTTTTGTTTTAAACAATCTTTGTAAACATCTGCAATACTTATTTCAATATACATACGTAGCTAGCTCCACAAACGTGCGGATTAGAATTAAAGCATCTATAAAATAGGATCGATTTAGTGGAAATCGAGTGTAAAAAATAATTAATACTCTTTTGCTTTAGGATAAATGACTGTTTTTATAGGTATTTTAATCAATGTAAATAGAGTATGGCCATCGAATCGTGACACAACTACTTCCAATGGCGGCAATTCAAAATATCTACAACTGACAACATTAAATATAGCATGAAAGGATAGTTTTGCATTTTTATATTAATGTGACTATGCCCTAGAAAAATACAAATGTATCAAATCGTGTTATGTTATCTTTAATGTTGCCAACTGAAGATATTCTGGATTGCCGCTATTTAGTTGTGCCATGTTTGGCCGGCCAGACTATAAACTTAATCTCATTGAATAACGTAACGTAAAGCACCAAAATCTACTAACAAAAATCATTAAAAGAAATAAATAACTGTGCCATTTAGTTATGACACGAAATCATGTCGGCAACTGCAGCAATACAAAATATTTTCAACTGGCAATCTTAAATATAACATGAAAAAGTTGATTTGGTACTTTGAGTTTTTCTATGGTGTAGTTACATTAATAATTTTACTGGTGGTAGGATCTCTTGTGAGTCCGCGCCTCCCGCCCGCCTATTTTTGCCGTAAAGCAGTAATGCGTTTCGGTTTGAAGGGCGGGGCAGCCGTTGTAACTATACTGAGACCTTAGAACTTATATCTCAAGGTGGGTGGCGCATTTACGTCGTAGATGACTATGGGCTCCAGTAACCACTTAACATCAGGTGGGCTGTGAGCTCGTCGATGGGTATCTAAGCAATAAAAAATAAAAATAAAAAAGGCATGAAATAAAATGAAATGAAATGTGATGAGATATTAAGGGAGCACGTAATGATTTTTAGTTTATATAAAAAAGTTATCATATAAAATATATAGTTTTTCATATAAAAAAGTTTTCATTAAAATTAAAATAAGACTGACCTAAAGGTCTTAGTTACCAGGTCATAAAATCCCTTAAAAAATCATTTCGTGCGCAGCGCGCTTCGCATTACTTTGTTTTTAATTTTTGGCTTTCGTTCGTTTTCGTAAACAACCTAACACGCGATTTTTCGTAACAGGATCCATTTTTATTTTAAAGCAACCTGTTGCTGCAACAGGTTTCGTAAAAAATTACTCATCTTTAGTAGGAAACAGCCTCAAAAATATCGTTTTTATTAAAATATCTCGAACAATAAACATAACCTCAAAATGTAAACATTGTCTGATTTTACCAATTTGGCCATTGCTGGGAGACCTGAAAATTGGGCTCAAGAAACCTTCTTAGGTATTGTAACTTATGCCCAAATTCTAGCACTGTAACGCCAGGCCCAAGTTTGTATGGATTTCGGGTTTGTCCTTTTAGTATTTATTTGTATTTAATCGTATGTAAGTTTATCTTAGTTTGTATTTATTTTTCACATGTGTATATAAGTATATATTTTTATGTAAGTTTATTAAGATATAGCACCGTCCAGTTCACTTATTCCTCTCCCTGCAAGGTTGCCTGGAAGAGATCGCTTTCAGCGATAAGGTCGCCAATTTATATCACTGACTTTTATTTGTTTTATTAGTTTACTCTGTACATAATATGGTGTTAAATAAAGAGTTATATTATTATTATACAGCGGTACAATCTCAACTCCGAACGTATTCAATCTAACAAAAATATCCGTTGTCTCAAAATCTATACCATCTATATCTATATCTTTTTCAAAAGACTGCAAAAGAAAGCGTTGAAATTTTTTTCTGTATTTACAACTCGATAATGTTCGACAAGAAATAATGTCATTAGATAGATTTATTGACTTAGATTGATTAAGATAGATTTGTTGAAATTAAATAAGATTAAATAAGATTAACTAATATGTAAAGCAGCTTTGACAACTGTGAAGCCTACATTAACAAACTCAGTATGACTTAAAAATAAAAATAGAAATCTACTGATCATTTTAAAGATAATGTCTAAAAATTAGTGGTAATTTAAATTTTGTCGTCATAATTTTTGCCTTCTGTCCACGGTACCCTAAAAACAGAATTCGATTCCACGGACAGCGACTGGCTTAGTTCAAGACACGTGGGATTGCGTGTAATAACAAAAACTAAGCAGAGTATTCGCTGTGAAATCCTAAGGTAATTGCCGGACTTAGTGGGAGGTCTACATGTAGTCTGCGTCCGGCGACCTGATGGATTTATTGGTCTTGAGGATTTCGTATTGATTACAAGATTTATGAAGGTATTGTTCATGTAATAGTTCAGTGAAACATGGTTTTCATTCCACTCTCGGTGGGTTAGGCTGTATTTTATTAATGGGTATTAGGAAATTTCTGTTTTTGTTTTTTCATTCGGAATCAGTCAAATAACTCTATAATCTTGACAGGCAGTAATGAAAACCGAGTATCAGTAAAACTATTTTAGTATGGGGACACGTCATTGGGTCAACGAGGAAAATAAAGTATTTGTTAATGTAAATTAAACTCATACTTTTATAAGTCGCTTCGCTTCGCGGACTAAAATTTATTACTGATGTAATTATTTTTTTTTATTGCCTTTGTAGGCAGACGAGCATACGGCCCACCTGATGGTGAGTGGTTACCGTCGCCCATGAATTTGAATTTTGTTTTATACAAATCTGATATTTGCAGCACGTATTCTGTCAATGTTATGTCAAAAGCCATAAGGTTACATCATAGACATAGTGGGTTAAATTAGAAGATTTAATATGGTGGTTAATTTTAATTTTCCGCGCAATTTCCATTTTTTTTTTTCATTTATATTTCCATAACATCAACAGCTGATATTTTACATACGCACCTGTACTACATATGTAGTAAAAGGTTAAAAACAAGTTAAACCGTTTCTTGCTACCATTACCCTTAATATCAAACTGCGACCCGAAACACCTGTATACTGCCTCTTACCTAAATAAAACATTTTTTTTTCACCAGAAAATACCCACGCGCATTCCGAAAAGCCGCCATACTCACGCTATTCTGAGAATTTCACCAAAAAAAAGCTAAATGAGCGAGGCTCAAGCTTTTAAACAAGGTCATTTCGTATCAAACGTAGGCCGCTCGAGAAACAAAAATCCCTTGTGTAATAAATTCCACTGGAAAGATACCAGAGAAAATGCCGCGAAAAAACTTATTTTTATTTCCTACATGGGTAAATGAGTTCACGACCAGCCGACTGTGGTTGTCGTATTAATGTTCTTTTTATTTTGACAACAAAAATACACAGACGTGACAATGTGAATACAGCCATCTTACTTTAGACATGAGGTTGAAGTGTCTATTGCATTGAATGACGGCTCTCTCTTAGCCTCTGGACAGGGAAACGCTTGACTCCTGCGAAACAGGAAGGGCGGGATGGTGGTACTTACCCGCAGCTCACTAAACAGTCTACCATAATCATAAAGTATTGGGTAAATTCGTGAAAGAACATTATAAAGAGAACAAAGATTTTCAGTAAATTTTCACGACCGGACCAGACGTGCTATAGATCCGCTTGAAACTCAATAAAACTTCTCTTAAAATATATGTATTGAAAACAAAATGAAACTTTCAATGCTAGATGTCATCATTTAAATTTACTGACATCAAAAACTAAATCATGAATTGTGAAATGTAATTGAGGGGGAGGGTGATGGGAGAGATGTGCTCCGCACTAAACGCTTCACTTTCCCCCCTTTGCCTTTTCATGGGTTCTGTCTCATGCTTGTTGAGCGACAGGAGGTTTTAGTCAGTTCGACTCCGACATGCCCCGTCTTCCATCCCCAGGGGAGGGCGGAAGTCCGGCGATTTCCTTCTGACCAAAAAAAAAAAAACAGCAAAAGACACTTCCATATTTAAAAACCATATCTATATAATTAATACGTGAAGCAAAAACTTGGTATCCCTATTTAAGAAAATTGCGTGGGCGGAGGAGTATGAAATTTTCCACACTTATAGAGAATATAGAGAAGAAGTGCACAATGCTAATATTTTTTTTAAATAATGCATAAAAGATACATTAAATCAATAAAGAAAACATTACACACACTACATACCATGTATTTGACGCACACACGCATGCATACTATTTATTGTCAAACTTTTGTTCTTGACGTCTGTGGCCAAATTGAGAATAGATTCAATATTTTTGTCTTTGTTAATATTTTTTATAGTGTAGTCTTGGCGAAATTTGTGATTATAGAAGTATAAAATACAATAGTGTACAAACTTACAATTCCAATTAATTATAGTCGAATTTCGACTACTGCGGCACCACAAGTACACATAATACTCGTATATAGAATTATAATAGAACAAACTTGAAGTATCTGTATTTTATTTACGAATTTCAAGACTAGTAATTTTGGCGCTAATTTTGTAGAGCATACAGTGGGCCCTAAACAAAACAATACTTTTTATTGACTCCGTAAATTTGGTTTTTGTTTTTTTTTTGCTAAAACGAACGACTTGTATTTTATCGAGTTGTAAAATTTTATCGAGACTGTGAAGTATGTAATAGTTTTTTTTTTAGAAATATACGTATTTTAATTTAAGAGTTTTTTGTTTACTGAAAGTAGCTTTTAGGTTTATTGTCACTTAACTGAAGGATAAGCAAGCGTTGTGTGCTATTAATATTTTTTATTTGTTTTTTTTCCCTTCTATTGACTATATCCATCACAATTTGAACACATTGCTGCCATTGTGTATGACACTTTATTTATTAAAAACATTATCCCATGAAAAGTAGTGTGTCAGAGGACGCGTGCAATAACAAAGCCGGTTGATTACGCATTACTTTATTATAACATTCAAGGCGGACGCAGTCGCCGATGCTTACAAACCTAACAATTTCTCCTTCCCAAATGTCCCCCTTATCCTAAACGGCTTTATCAGACTGCTCATCGATGCCGTTAGCTATGCACCATTGCTGCAATATACTCTTGTATGTCTTCCAATCTTGATTTTGATGATCAAAACTCGACAAAACACTTAAAGAAGACGTCCCGAACATGTTTTTTTTCCGTCACCTGTGGGTATTCGTAAAGCTCGTCGTCAGTCGTGTGTCAGAGGACGCGTGTAATAACAAAGCCGGTTGATTACGCACTACTTTATTATATATTAGCGACCCCTCGCTCGCTTCGCTTCGCTTCGGAAACATTAAAACACACATGAAACCAAAAAAATAAAATAAAAAAAATATTAAAAAAAGTAGCCTATGTTCATCAGGGACAATGTCGGCTTCTAATGGAAAAAGAATTTTTCAAATCGGTCCAGTAGTTTCGGAGCCTATTCGAAACAAACAAACAAACAAATCTTTCCTCTTTATAATATTAAGTATAGACAAGGCGAACGCAGCCGCCGATGCTTACATACCTAACAAAAAGTTTTTAAGCACGCTTTTACTGGCTCGATTTATACACCAACTTGAAGACAACCGATCAACGTAAAATGTTCACATGAATACAATAATTTTATTACAAGTGTCATATTCTGACTGCGATCACCAGAATAAAAAATATAAATTTTAATTTACTTCTAGTTTGGATTGTTATTAAAGTGTTTTCTTTAGTTTTCAAACTTTATTTATTGACATGTAATAATGCAAGTTCACACTCAGATGTCTACGCTCAAAATTCACCTGTGAGAAGAGAAACCGTAGAAATGCAGTCGTCGTGGCCTAAAGGATAAGATGTCCAGTGCATTCGTGTTGAGCGATGCACCGGTGTTCGAATCCCGCAGGAGGGTGCCAATTTTTCTAATGAAATACGTACTTAACAAATGTTCACGATTGACTTCCACGGTGAAGGAATAGCATCGTGTAATAAAAATCAAACCCGCAAAATTATAATTTGCGTAATTACTGGTGATAGGACCTCTTGTGAGTCCGCGCGGGTAGATAACACCACCCTGCCTATTCCTGCCCTGAAGCAAGTAATGTGTTTCGATTTAAAGGGTACGACAGCCATTGTAACTATACTGAGACCTTAACACCAGGTGGGCCGTGAGCTCGTCCACACATCTATGCAATAAAAAATTAAAAATACGGCATACGGGATGGATATAACGAATGACCAAAAACTAAATATTTTTCAGAAAGATACTAATTACGGTCAGGTAGTAAATATAGACTGGGTGATATCTATATATTAATACGTGAAGCAAAAACTTTGTATCCCTTTTTACGAAAATTGCGCGGACGGAGGACTATGAAATTTTCCACACTTATAGAGAATATAGAGAAGAAGTGCACAATGCTAATATTTTTTAAAGTAATACATAAAAGATACATTAAATCAATAAAGAAAACATTACACACACCACATACCATGTATTTGACTCACACACGCATGCATACTATTTATTGTCAAACTTTAGTTCTTGACGTCTGTTGTCAAATTGAGAATAGATTAAATATTGTTTGTCTTTATTAATATATTTTTTTAGTGTAACCTTGGCGAAATTTGTGATTATAGTATGTGTACAAACTTACAATTGCAATTAATTATAGTCGAATTTCGACTACTACGGGACCTCTAGTAGTAGTAAATGTCACTAAACACAACACACACGGAGTTTTGCGGGAGCAGAAAGCCATAACTAAACTCACTTACTTTTCAAATTTCTCACTCCCTCGTTTTCCCTAAGCCGCGTCCAATATTTTATACATTGCTTAAAGTCTCTATTTGATATACTCTAGACTATAACCCTGTTCTAATACTCATAATAATTTCGCTAAATTCATATTATTGAATTACTTATACAGTACAGTGCATAACAAAACCGTGGTTAGTAAGAAGAGTTAGTGTTAGTAAGAATGGAATTATAAAGTTTAAACACTAAGATGTAATTATAGAAACAGAATGCATGCGGTTGATTTGAGATACGTTAGTTTAATTAACTATGCCGAAACAAAACAATCCAATAAGCGAAGTTGAGTGCAAAGTCGTACTGTCGGGGGATGTGTGTATGGTATAAAGTATAGGATATAAACAACTGTAATATTTTTTGACGTGAATACGTCTTTAAAATTACTTCCATAGGGACGCAATCCAAAAAAACGAATGATAACGAAATCGGGGGATACAGTTTAGTGTTGTAGCTACATATCTATCATCTCCATCCAAATTTCAGTTATACCACTGGATAGCTAAAGAATCAAAGAATTTATTACGCTAAGTAAGGACTGTAACACATCGCGCGCGGGGGAGGGGGCAGCCCCGCCATTTTGAAGGTCATTTTGCTGCGAATCGAGATTTCCATTTAGTATAACTTAGGTTATATATAATCTTACTCTATGAGTATAACTTTCGACTCGGTGAAGCTACGACGTTCATTCAAGTTTCAATCGTCAGCTCTCGTCAAAATCTATCGATTATATATATAACATTAGTGCAAAATTGTAACTGTGAATATAATAAGGTGTTAAAATAAAAAAAATATATGAAAAAATATAATAATATAATGTCGGCCTATACGCATCGAAAAGCCAAATCGAAATACAGAGATCGTATACGGTTGGAAAGGGCATCTCAACAGCAATCGAATGGTACCAATAAAACACCATATGATCGAGTCAAGCAGTGCCGGCAACGTAAAGTAATGAATGCGGTCGAGCGGATCAACGACGGTGCCAGTACATCTGCAGCTGGGACGGTTGAAATTACGCAGATGGTTGATGAAACCGCTTCTGTATTGACATCGGGCTTATGACACAGACCTATAATAAATAAAGTTATAATACAGTAATTATATGTTTAGTTGATTTATTTCCTGAACCCATTAAATGAAAAAGTTGCCATCATAAACAAAACATGTATACCCGGAGGACTTCTTATGATTATGACATACATAAATAATAATATTTTATATAGAAACTATTACCCGTTACGCGACGTATTCCACGTACAACAAACGGCCGTGTCCATAACACAGCCACACCCCTTTTTTTTCTTAAGATAAATCATTTTATTTCTCATATAATATAATTTCGATTGAAAGCAATTACTAGTGGTAGGACCTCTTGTGAGTCCGCACGGGTAGGTACCACCACCCTGCGTATTTCTGCCGTGAAGCAATAATGCGTTTCGGTTTGAAAGGTGGGGAAGCCATTTAACTATATTGAGACCTTAGAACTCATACCTCAAGATGGGTGGCGGCATTTACGTTGTAGATATCTATGGGCTCCATTAACCACTTAACACCAGGTGGGCTCTGAGCTCATCCACCCATCCAAGCAATAAAAAAAGCGATTATAGAGTGTGATTAGTTTCTTTTAGATTTCTTCTTCTCCTTAGTCGCTTGACTCTTGATTCTTCTTGATCGTGGTTGTTATGTGGCCTTGAATGGGGCAGATCGGACACATATACGATGCTACGTCATCTCTCCCTGCTCAAACCCACTATGTTGAACTCATAAGCTGTTCTGTTTTGGTCGTGGTATTGTACAGTCCATCTTTGTTTGCATGAAGATGCGCTCTATGGACTCGTAATTCTATTTTAATCTAGATTTTAAAATTACTTTTTTTGATTATTAGGTTCAACTTTGATTTATATAATTTTTTTATTGCTTAGATGGGTGGACGAGCTCACATCCCACTTGGTATTAAGTGATTACCGGAGCCCATAGACATTTACAACATAAATGCAGCCACCCACCTTGAAACGTGAGTTCCAAAGTCATAGTTCTTACAGTATAACGGCTGCCCACCCTTCAAACTGAAACGCATTACTGCATCAGGGCAGTAATAAGCAAGGTTGTGGTATCTACCAGTGTAGACTCATAGGACGTCCTACCACCCACTTGGCACTATTAGACATGAGTCATACTCGATCATTGATTTTGACGAGAGCTCTTAGCATTAAGGAGTGATTAGGCACTGGTGGATGACCAGCATATGTGCCATAAACTAACCTTGAGTTTAACGGTAAAAACAATAAGAGGATATTAAACACTACATTAAACAAACGAGGCTTGCGGAGAGTATTAAGCGGTAGGCAGCGGCTTGGCTCTGCCCCTGGCATTGCTGACGTCCATTGGCGGCGGTAACCACTAACCATCAGGTGGGCCGTATGCTCGTCTACCTATACGGAAATAAAAAATGAATAAAAAAAAACAGTGTGATTGTCTCTTAATACCTAACAAAGACTGTTGTAAGATATTAATCGCTATCGCTTGTATCTAAGACCATCGAACCTCTGTAAACAGATTTCTGTCGCGCTACGGGGCACCGATAAACTTAGTTAACGTGCGTTCAACGCTACCCGGTAACAAGACGCAACGCGGCAATAACAAATACGAACTTCAGACGATGCCAAAAAGCTTTTTCAATTTTACTAGTTGCAGCTTTAAAGTTGCGATTTCGTTCGTTGTTGGCTTTGATTTATTTTGCATTATTAAAATTTATTCTAGTCGAACTTTAGCGGAGTTTTTTGTGCTACTTTTCGATTTGAATAATATTTCAGTGTCACCCCTGAACTCTGCAATGAATTCGACGTGCAACCTAATTCAAACATTAGCCCACTGAGTTCAAGACCTTCTCAGCGCATCGCGATTTCGATGTGGTCACAGTTAGGTCTCCTCTGGAGGCGTTAGGGCAGCTGTTAGCAAATCTTTTCCCTGCTAGTTGCGTCTTTGCTCACCCCCCCGTCCTGGTGAAACTGGAAAGGTCTCCAAGCCACCAGTAATACTTCACAAACAAAAGAAAAGAGCGCATTAGAAAGAACATTCGAGTCTCCTGGAATTCAGCTGTAACCAATTATTGTGTTTTGTTACTTGGAAGGCAGACAAGCATACAACCTATCAGATGATGGATCAATGATGTTCAAGGACATCAGCAGTCCCGGGAATAACTAAGCCGCTTCCATACGAAAAGCCAACAGCAAAGAGGGTTATTTAAAAAAAAACAGTAATTATAATAAAATATACCACCGCACTTAAAGGCCTCAAGCTATGATTCCATTCTTTGTTACGATTTCGGGAAACACACAAACGAGACAAACACGGGTATCAAACTCCGAATACACAAAGACACTGTTTATTAATGCTTTCATCAAAAATAACAACAATACTTTTCGAGAAAAAAGTGCATTGCAAGTGAAATAGTCTAAAATATTAATATATTAATTTCATTCTCACAATTTGGATGTATGCGCACACTTAGAAACGACCTTTTTTTTTTTTTTTTTATTGCTTAGATGTGTGGACGAGCTCACAGCCCACCTGGTGTTAAGTGGTTACTGGAGCCCATAGACATCTACAACGTAAATGCGCCACCCATCTTGAGATATAAGTTCTAAGGTCTCAGTATAATTACAACGGCTGCCCCACCCTTCAAACCGAAACGCATTACTACTTCACGGCAGAAATAGGCGGGGCGGTGGTACCTACCCGTGCGGACTCACAAGAGGTCCTACCACCAGTAATTACGCAAATTATAATTTTGCGGGTTTGATTTTTATTGCACGGTGTTATTCCTTCACCGTGGAAGTGAATCGTGAACATTTGTTGAGTACGTATTTCATTAGAAAAATTGGTACCCGCCAGCGAGATTCGAACACCAGTGCATCGCTCGATACGAATGCACCGGACGTCTTATCCTTTAGGCCACGACGACTTGACGTTTTATTATAGTACTATTTTAATAGGACTATTATTTTTAAATCGAAAATTGCATTACCGCTACGCTATTAAGGACGCGGAAGTTTATCAAAAAGTTCAATGAACTAAACCCACCAATGTGAAGTCCAGCTTCGGGTTCTTGTAACAGTATCGGCGCCTATGTCCGAGCTATTTTCCCTCGTAATTGTACGACACGTTTCATACGCACAATGACACTTTAGCGATAGGCAGCGGCTTGGCTCTGCCCTTGGCATTGCTGAAGTCCATGGGCAACGGTAACCATTCACCATCAGGTGGGCCGTATGCTCGTATGCCTACAAGGGCAATAAAAAAAAAAAAAAAACACTGATGTTTTAGTATCCATCTTTCTTGCCTCAGTTGAAAAAGAAAATCGATGATTGAATGTTGCACATTTTTTAAAACCAGAAAGAACCTCATAGGTACCATTTGAAAAAAGATCAAGATCATCACAAAAATCTCAAACCGCATGGGTTTGAGATTTTTGTGAGAATCTTTTTCTATGTCAATTCGAAGTACCTATTACAATAGAACGGCATTTTCATATATATTATATATTTGAAATATATATTTGAAAACTAAACTGTGTTTCAAGCCGTGCACAAACTCAACGAAAGTTATAAATCCATTTGATTATTCATCATAAAAATACCTAAGACACTCTTTACGGAAAGATGAAAACCCGAGTTAAACAAATTGTCAGACATCAAGCTACTGTTAGTTTCTCCCCTGCGACAAGATACGTAAATGACATTATATGATATTTAACAGAAAATTAGACTGTAGCTATCATGTTATTCAAATGTCAACGGGTAATATCTTAATCGCGCCTAAATACGAAAAGCATAGATATTCAATACGTGCTTGTTTGAATGGTAAAAGTGTTTTTAATATAATAATTACATTCAATTCAATTTAATTAAACAATTCAAATTAAAAACCTGCAAAGTTAATAATGAAATTCAATTCAAATTAATAACCGGAAAAGAAACCTTCTAAACTAACAAATTAAAGAGTCCTTTTATCCAAAAAAAATATCTATCCAAGAACAGATATTATGTTATCTCAAATTAATTAATAAATTATTCATTGTACTGTTTAGTTAATCAAGTAGTTAAACATAATTGGTCCCAACACTATCAAACTTCGAAAGACATTTATTTAAAAAAACTACATCTTCTGTATTTATATTAACCTCTTAAGCTTATGTTGACATCTATAGCATATATAATTATAAAAATACCTGTAAATTTTGGCTTCATTCTATGGTTTATCTCTGTTTATCTCATATCGTTTCAGTGAAGGTACGACCCAGACACAATGTTTACTACCTATAAAATGACCCTTTTTACTTTTACGGCACCTCTGCGTGATTACTCTATGTCTTGTAGCTTTGAGTCTTAGTTGTGAAACTTTATTGCTTGGAAAGTTTAGGAGCTTGAATTAACTTTTTTATGTCATTATTATCTGTATCGTCGAAGAAAATAAAAACAACAGTCACTATATATATGTATGTATAGATATTTTTGCGTTGGAGGGGAGATTGAGCTACGGACCAGGAGACGGTAAGCGGGTTTATTTTGAGACGTGAGGTCGATTTCTCAATTGTTTTATGTAACGGCTGTTTCATCTTTATAACTGGAACATATAATAGCTTCGCGGCAAAAATATGAAGGATGTATATGGTGGTACCTACCCGCGCGGACTCATAAGTGTTCCTACCACCAGTAAACTACTGGAAAACCACTGGTAAACCACCAGAGACTACGTGAGCCATGAGCCTATTTATTATACTGCGAAATATAAGAACTAAACGAACATACCACTTTTTATTTCTAACATTTTTCGGTTTGACTTTTTTTAATTTATAGTAAGCGCTCCACTGCGTTTAACATTTCTTGTCTTCGACTACTTTGAAACTACATCGTTGCTTTTAAAAGTTAAATACGAAAGTAAAATCCTTAATCGTGTCTGCTACACACACCTAAATTAAAACTGCAGGACGTGTAGCTACGTCAAACATCAGTGGCGGTACTTAAGCGACTCATTTTACAGTCCATTTTTTCTTTGCACCGAAACAATATTATTGGCATCCACGAAAAAATGTGGTCCGATGATAAAAACAGTATGCTTTATTAAAATGAGAATTTTCAAATTAAATGTCCGTTTGTATCACTACATAGTATAAAACAAAGTCGCTTTAGATGGATGGACGAGCTCACAGCCCACCTGGTGTTAAGTGGTTACTGGAGCCCACAGACATCTACAACGTAAATGCGCCACACACCTTGAGATATAAGTTCTAAGGTCTCAGTATAGTTACAACGGCTACCCCACCCTTCGAACCGAAACGCATTACTGCTTCACGCCGGAAATAGGCGGGATGGTGGTACCTACCCGTGCGGACTCCCAAGAGGTCCTACCACCAGTGATTACGCAAATTATAATTTTGCGGGTTTGATTTTTATTACACGATGTTATTCCTTCACCGTGGAAGTCAATCGTGAACATTTGTTGAGTACGTTTTTCATTAGAAAAATTGGTACCCGCCTGCGGGATTCGAACACTGGTGCATCGCTAAATACCAATGCACCGGACGTCTTATCCTTTAGGCCACGACGACACAAATGATTGTATAACAGTCATATCAATAAATCTGGCATGGCATATCGGATTTCAGTTTTTTTGTGATAAAATATCAATGTTATTATTCCCTCTCAGTACAAAAGTTCTGTTCGCCCAGGTGCCGCGGTTGACAATATTCAATTTTTCGCTTTTCATTCGTTCATTCCCAGTCTGAGCACGTTTCGGACGAGGTATTGTAAAGTTGGATCCACAATCGGTGCCTCCAAATGTTGTAGTAAGTAATCTGTATTAATGTAGGGATTGCAGCGCATAAAATAAAACTTCCACTGTTCCAAAAACTCTTCTGTTAAAATAATAATTAAAAATTAATTAACACTTATAACAAATTATTAAAACTATCCCAGTTTAAGGTGTATAATTTTAATGATATCGATGTAAGGTATAGTTCGTTGGTTATATATCGACTGACTGTTTCTCGAAGCTTCCTGGTCGGCCGGCGGCGTCTTTGCCGCTTCGCCCGCTTGCATTTTTCTCCAAGAACCACGAGTAGAACAAAATAGGGATGTGTGCGTTATACACTTTTATTACGCCTTTTTTTTTTTTTTTTTTATTGCTTAGATGGATGGACGAGCTCACAGCCCACCTGATGTTAAGTGGTTACTGGAGCCCATAGACATCTACAACGTAAATGCGCCACCCACCTCGAGATATAAGTTCTAAGGTCTCAGTATAGTTACGACGGCTACCCCACCCTTCGAACCGAAACGCATTACTGCTTCACGGCGGAAATAGGCGCCTTGCTCATTATTTAACCGTCTTCGCCATGTTCCTTTTTTCCTCTATCATTCTATGTGTCATTCTCTTTTCCCTTTCCGTTTTCTCTCATTCACATCTTAACGTTCCGTTTCACACTTTTTTCATGCGTTCCATTTTTACCAATCCTGCATTAATTTCGATCCAAATTCTACTATTACTACTGTACGATAGCATTTCTTAGTACATAACCTAGGTACGTGGTTGCTTGTAGAAAATCGTGATGTCTTCTTCGTGTTCAACTAAGCATTTTTCGATATCCTCCCGCTGTGCCGCCATCCTACTGTTTTGTATATAAGACATATTATAGAGAGCACGTATTTGGTTTATATTTATATACATATGTTTGTTGTCATAATTGAAATTTCAGATTTGAACTTAATATTATATTATAATATTATGTCGGCACAACGTCACTATTTAGTTAACTAAAAATAGTTAAAGTTAACCGTTTCCTTAATGTTACACATGTCAACCACTGCTTAAGACGGTATTCAAGAGAATTCTTCACAAGTTTTTACGATAGATACGAGTAACTCTTGTCGCATAAAACATTAACTGCTCTGGTAAAATTTAAAAAGCCTCTGGGCCACCAGTAATTTCTTAAACACAAAAAAAGCACAAAACATTCCGGCTCAAGTAGTCGAATGGAGCGGAGCTATCTGTTGTTATCGTAGTACACTTGAAATCTAATAAATGAAATTCATTGGAAAAGTGAGCCATAATTACTGTCACTATGGAAGGCAATGATAATGATGAAGAGAATGGCGTCACCAACGCTGACGTCATCACTTTAAAAACACCATGGAACCAACCTCTCCGTCATATATATTAAGCTGTGGAAAATTTAGGCGTACATCAATAGGTAAACAACATAAGGCCTTTGATATTTAATGCTAACATTTTAGACTTTAAGCTATTAACCTTTATTTAATGCAGGTTTTGAACCGTATTCTTTGAAGGAGACGATTATATTCAAATCAATCTGTATTAACATATCAATAACATTCTTTTGTCCAAATGCACAGATTGCCACCTTTGATAATAGACGACTCATTTAATCAAGCATATAGGGTATGCAATCTTTATTGAAAAGGATTACGTTTTTAGAAACGTTCTTACGCGTGAGAGAGTCGTCACTAACTAATATTCTTAAGGAAAAAATATTTATTTTATAATGAGGTCTGTGCCTCTTTTTCCACGCATGGAATTTCAGATGCTTAAACTAACAAGAGTTATATTTATAAACAAATCTACAAGGATAGACTATTAAGCCTCTCGAAACAAAAGAAAGGATATACCAAGGATTTGTATGACCCAACTTTTAGAAGAACTTAAGCTGCAGAGCTATGACTGCGTTTCCACTTCAAAGTGGAAGCTTTGAAGGAGTTTTGAAGTCGTCGTGGCCTAAAGGATAAGACGTCCGGTGCATTCGTGTTGAGCGATGCACCGGTGCTCGAATCCCGCAGGCGGGTACAAATTTTTCTTATGAAATCCATACTTAACAATTGTTCATGGTTGACTTCCACGGTGAAAGAATATCATCGTGTAATAAAAATCATACCCGCAAAATTATAATTTGCGTTATTACTGGTGGTAGGACCTCTTATGAGTCCGCGCGGATAGGTACCACCACCCCGCCTATTTCTGCCGTGAAGCAGTAATGCGTTTCGGTTTAAAGGGCGAGGCAGCCGTTGTAACTATACTTGAAACCTTAGAACTTATTCTCAAGGTGGGTGGCGCATTTACGTTGTAGATGTCTATGGGCTCCAGTAACCACTTAACACCAGGTGGGCTGTGAGCTCGTCCACCCATCTAAGCAATAAATAAAGAAGCGATTAATCCAAATGTTTGAATAAACAAAATCATAAATCAAGCTAATCTTTGTACGGAGAATCCAATACTTATTTTAGAAATAAGTGGACATAAACAAATAGAAAAATCAGTTGCTTAGTGATTATGTTTTTATAATCATCACAGAATCTTTACCATAACAAAATGGCGCGGGCAAAGTGTATGGAATAATACGGTATACACGTGGGACTCTCGTTAAGGCACACACGACGAACAACTCAATTAAGGGCCCTTCCGTGTTTTGTAATTGCAGTTGATGCGCGTGTTGTACAGGGATGTCTTCCAATCAATTTGCAGTTAACCTCAAAAAATAAAAATTATATTGCGTGCGCGCAATTTGATGCACGCGAAAGAAGATCAGCTTCGCATCTAAGTCAGGCTCTCAACAATCTGCTACAAGAGGATCTTCAGCTACTTTGGTCACATTGCCCGCCGACAGTCACATAACTTGAACAAAGTGATTGTAGCAGGCAAAATAGAAGGAAAGAGCCCCCGCGGCCGATCACCTAGCCGCTGGTGTGATCAGATAACCACCCTAACTGGGCTGCCAGTCGCAACCGCCATTCAAAAAGCTGAGGAACGGACGAGGTGGAAACAGCTCACGAGACAGACCACGGTCAAGTTTCAGCGACACGACCTTCAGTAATGAAGAAAGCTACGAAGAAGAAAGAAGTATAACTTCTTTTGCGGTGTTGTTTTCTGTTGTGGTTTTCTTCATTTTTCATCCTTAAATAAAATTATAGGGAATGCTGTGTATAAGAGAAACCACCTAGCTCGCTTTGTCATTTTCCTCTTTCCACGGTCGAATGATTCACGAGACGATGTGTCTTTTTTCTCACTCTCTCTCTCTTCCTAAATGCTTCGTCAAAAAGTACAATACTTACTTTCAGCTGCAAGCGTTGTCATAAGTAACATAAAGGTCCACACTAACAGCAATGCGCGCGTAGGCATCGGCTAGTCAACAAGCCACTCTGGATCGCACCAGGCCCGAAAGTACCCATTACGCTATCAGCATTGCCACGCTGTATGGCAATGGATAATCTCTGAACCAGGTACCACTCAGACCGAAGATCGTGGTCTTACCCTCTGAGGCGGTGGCCAATTGCGGCAATAAACTTTTTGGCCTCCGAACTCCGCACACCCGTCGTTTCCACTGCCACTGAAACAAACAGGTATGTAGATTTCAGAGCATCATACTTGGCATGCTTCGTTTTAGCCGACGCCTCAGCAGCAAAGCCCGATCCTAAATTGTGTCTTTTCTCTCTAGCCGTAACGAATCTGTCGCGAGTTAAATTTTACTCTCAACGCGCCTAAAGAAGTTTCACTTCAAAAACTTACGTTTTGTATTCCCTAAGCTTTCCCGAGCCGTAAAGCGCCTAAATAACAAAGATTGAGATGAAGATGAAGAATAAAAGATGAGAAGATGATCATAGTGTTATTAGTCGACATCAAAACATAATTCGATAGTAGTTAGTTCAAAAACAATAGCTTAAATCAAGTCTTAGATTAAACGCGGTTGATACGAAGTGTTTTTAAGCTCTAATTATAAGGTGACTGATTGGAATAGCTTATGGCTCCCAGAGATAAAAGCCAAAGGGCTTTTTATACAAATATGTCTTTTTAACTATTTGAGATGCCGTTTTACCACTGAGAAGAATCGGCAAGATAAATAGGGTTTGCTATTTTTTATTGTGCATATATCGACAAATAAATTTATGTAGATATTTAAAATAAGCGAGGCAGGAATCTGTAGTTTGTGGTAAAATATCCGTTGTAGTAATTTTACAAAATTCTTTGGTTCTGCCAGAACCTCAGCACGACTTCTTTCAGAGAGAGAGCGAAAATCTGAATCGCCACAATAATTATTTCATGAAAATTTGCAAGCACACTGCATTCAAATACATACGTTAAGCTCTCGATAAGCATCTATAACACGTCTTAATATTTTATTATATGTTCCTGACAACCCTGCCTCGTACCTCGTGCTCAAATTTCAGTGTCGAGTTGCTGACAGGCTTGTAATTAATTTATTGCTGTACCCCGCTGTGCTCCGGCTGAATACTGACATCGTATCAAAATCGCTACGTCAGCCTGACGTCTGTAACTGTCACGTTGGAGAAATTTTGACGGTTGCGTTCAGAAGCTCACGCAGCAACATACCGTATATTCTTCGTAATGATCATAGCAACGCATTTTTACCGCGTCAAGAATCTATATATTAATACGTGAAGCAAAATTTTTGTATCCCTTTTTAAGAAAATTGCGCGGACGGAGGAGCATGAAATTTTCCACACTTATAGAGGATATAGAGAAGGAGTGCCGAATGTTAATATTTTTTTAAATTATGCCTAAAAAATACATTAAATAAAAAAAAACAACATTACACACACTACCATGACTCACACACGCATGCATACTATTTATTTATTGGCAAACTTTTGTTCTTGATGTCTGTAGTCAATTTGAGAACAGATTAAATATTGTTTGTCTTTATTAATATTTTTCTATATTTTTTGGAGAAATTTGTGATTAGTGTGTGATATAGTCTTTGAAAATAGAATCATAATAGTATACAAACTTTTAATTTCAATTAATTATAGTCGGATTTCGACTACTGCGGGACCACTAGTAACTTAAATTACGCGTGTCATTTGAGGTGTTTCTGGCACCTCCTTTGCACTGTCGCACCACCTTCAACACCCAACTTCTACGGTCCTCTTCAGCTAGCTTTCCAGGGTCATCCCAAGTACTGCTTTTAAGCGAAAGTGTTGAGTTTATTATACTTCTGGCATTACTGGTGTCTATGAGATCGTGATGGTTGTTCGAATTGGTAGATAGGTAGGCAACGGCTTGGCTCTGCCCCTGGCACTGCTGACGTCCATGAGCGACGGTAACCACTCACCATCAGGTGGGCCGTATGCTCGCCTGTCTACAAAGGCAATAAAAAAGAATTAAAAATGACCATATCTTTAGACTAGAGATCAGCAATTAGATGGAATTTTATTCCGGCCTAATGAAAAGAAAAATAGTAAATGGTCACTCTCTATATACAGGGTGTCGTAATGATTTCAAAAATTAAATACAAAGCCCTATTTTGAACAGTAGGTAATGTTTTCAAAAACTAAGCTAAATAATCCTTTTTGTGTCTTGATAAGAGAATTATTAGAATTTTTACAAGTGTTGTCAAAGTATTGCACCATTTTAGAATTGTGATGAGTTGCGTTAACTTTTCTAATAACATGCCATAGTACATTTCATAATTTTTTTTACACAGTAGCATGTCAAAGTTGATTAAAAGTTAAAATATTCTAAAATTTCAAGAAAAATATTGTTTCTTTTATTTTTATATAATTATAAAAACTACGAATGTTTTGGTCATATTTGGAACTGCAACTAATAAATAGTACTTAGGTAATTAGTACAAAAAAAATGTGGGGATATGTTCACATTTGTAACAACAGTATCTAATCATAGAGTGTACGGTATCAATTTACAACTTTTTTCAAAAAAGTTAATGTAACTGAAAAAAAAAGAGCTGGTTTTTTTATTTTATTTTTCCATGGGTAGTTATTGACCCGACCATACACCGGTACCGGCTTATCGTTGAATTTTGGGACACTCTGTATATAGTTAGTCTATAAACTATACCTCGTCTTCATAGCGATTTTAAATAAAGACTTGCTCTAAGCATTCACAAATGATTTTATTTTATATTTTTTATTATTGCACAATGAGAACACCGCCACCCACCTTGTTATGGAAATTATTTGTATCGTATGAAGGTGATTACATTTTTCAAACCGGAATCCGTAACGCCTTCGCGGCAGTAATAGCTAGGATCATATGGCATGCCCATGCGAGCTTACGACACGCCTACTACCAATAAAGAGTTTAACACACTTGCAGTGAATAGTTTTATCGTAACACATTAACCTCGTGCATAGCTAGATTAAATTAGCTACAAGAGACTGTTGGTCTAAAATAACCACTTCGAGTATCAAGCAAGCACAATAACTTGTACAATAGTGATAGATGTGGCGGGTAACTATCATACAACGCAAGATTTGA
Source organism: Bombyx mori (assembly GCF_030269925.1). Lineage (NCBI taxonomy): Eukaryota > Metazoa > Arthropoda > Insecta > Lepidoptera > Bombycidae > Bombyx > Bombyx mori. The sequence goes on from NC_085111.1 coordinate 18,245,099, forward strand.
CAGATGCCTGAATCTCGCATACGACATTTTCAAGATAAGCTTGCATATATACAAGTTCCGGACAACAATATTCGGACCGTCGGTCTACCGAGCAATATCACCCGCTCGGTGGAAGATCTTCCCTTTTGTCGTTCAGCCCCCTATAATAGACTTTTAGGTCTTTTATACGAGACTTCTTTCTAGACTTTACTAATAGGGCGTTAGACGTTTAGGTTTTCGGGAAATTGATAAATATTTTTCACGCTTTTCTTAAGGTACTACATAAAATTTATTCACGAATCAACATGATTTTATATCGCAGTGAACGCCAGTCGAGCCAATCAAAATAACGTACTAACTTCAAACATAAAACGTAAGCAACATTTCTCGCTAATACACACAGCGAGGAGCCATTTACGGAAACTTTATTTTATTGTTCGAACAAACGGTGAGAGAGCGAACGTCTCCTGTTCAAAATCTCGTATCGCGCGACGAGAAACTTTTGTTTCAAGTCCGGACATAAATATGCTGGAAGAGATTAAGCGAATTGATAATCGAAACGATTCCGATCTATTAAAACGTAGATTTAATTCAAAACTACCTTTTTATTGTTTTGACAAACAGACGAGAATACGGCCCCTGTGATGGTGAAGGAAGATCAATACTCCTGGACATTAGAAATGACAGGAGCATAACTCGACTACGAGCATTACTCAGCGAGCTAAAAGTTGACCAGAGGCTATCCACCAAATGCCTATATAGAGTGCTGCAATATTTTGGTCATATAGCAAGAAAACCCTCTGACAACCTGAGAGTTTTATATTGACGGGTAAAGTGGATGGAAGACGATCCAGAGGTCGGAGCCGAAAAAAATGCAGTGACCAAGTGTCCGAGTATCTGGACATGAGACTGAGCCACGCACTTCATTGTGCCACTGACCGACATAAGTGGCTACAAATTACAAAAAAAGGTCACAGGCGGCCTAATCACGATGCTCAGCAATGAGCGATCGACTGAAGGAGGAGGAACTACATTTCTGAGAATCGTAATCGTAAGTCTACGTAACTTGTTATTCAAGTCCATTAAACTTCAGCTCTAAATGTGTCACCTCTAGTACTTAGTAACTCGATGGCCACATTGAAACGATTCCATTTCTACTTTTCGCCTTCGACTCGCATGAAGTATTAATGCAAACATTAATTTTATTTACGTTTTCGATAATCTGATAGGTATATTAAATCATAAGTTTCCTAAATAATGAAGATTATATTTTCTTTAAAAGTCTACATAAAAGTATATACTTATTATGGCTGTATGAGGTACATAGTTGGGATATGGTATATGAAAGATATATGGAATACTAGCGACCCGCCCTCACTTCGCTTCGAGAACTGTAAGCTATTATTGATCTTAGTAAATTTTCTTTAAACCAATTTGGTGCTGACAGTAATAAACAATAAAAAAAAAACCTAATAAACCAAAGATCTAATCAATCCTCAGCTAACATTCATGGTTAACTATTTGGCAAAAATGGCTCACATCATAAAAGATAGATGTTTTTGGGATTTCTGGCAGAACTATTTAAGATAAACATTTCCATAACACATTATATACGTCCTCCAACAATTTTTGGGGCGTACGCCAGAATAGCTCGCAGATGGCAGATTTGTTTCCTACTTACTTAACACTTATCTTTATATTTTGGGTTATTCACACCATATCTTTATAAATTATAGCCTATGTGTTATTTTGTTGTGTAAGCAATATTATTGTAAAGTATCATCAAAATCCATCTAGTAGTTATTGTGTGAACATATTGTTAGGCCGGTAAGAGTAACGCCATCTATCGCGGAATAATCGAACGAATATCGAAAGATCTAGTAGCGCCCAGAATGCTCGAGAAGTACTACTACTAGAGATGTGTGGAATATTCTCGATAATTCTAGGGATGAGTTATCGGCTATAAAGGCGTTGTAGAGATGGCACGCAGTTAGTCAGTAATCGGAACTACTCGAAGTGAAACAGCGAACGGATCACCTGAAGCGAAGCGGAACAAGTGAATTGAGAGTTTTAAAGTGTTTGTTGAGTGTTTTAAAGTGTTTGTTGACTATTTTAAGTGCTTTAAGTGTTGAATACAGTTTTTGGTTGTAGGTACTTTGGTGGAATTTTATTTATCCCGAACCCCAGCGCGTAACAATATTAGTAGGATTTTCTCATTTGTAATCTCCTTTTATGCCCAAAGGGATCGCATTGATAATAGAAGGCCTAGCCACGCTTATCCAAGAACCTATAAAAGAACCACAGTCAAAGTTCAGCCTACTGCTAAGGACGCTAAGGAGTAGTCTTCGGAAAACAGCACGAGGGAGCTTATTTCTAAGATGGATAGTTCGAAGCACAAAATATCTCTCAAAAAGCACTGTGGCTGAACACTCTGATCCGAGGAAGTATCAATGAGTTCTGCTCCCGTAATAGGCGCTAATATAGAAAAAAATGATGAAGGAATAGCTTAGTATATATAAGTATATAGAATAGCTTAGATAGAATAGTTCCTCAGAGTACTGCCCTTGGGACATAAACGAACTCGCAAACCCAGAGATTCCAATCGATCAGTATGACCAAGATTATTGACAGCACATATGACCCTCTTCTGCATGAAGTCAAATATAATTAGCTGGTATTTGGGAGTTCCGGCCCAAAAATGGAATCAGTACCGCCACGCGCAGCTGAATTTCGTAAAGCACAAAGACTGATGCTTGTTTTTTTCCTTCGCTATTCTCTCGTGTGGACTTCCAAAATTTTAAAAGCCAACCTTGGTTTTACCTTCTAATTAAGTCGTTTTTTTTTTCATAGGTGGGTGGACGACCTCACAGCCCACCTGGTGCTAAGTGGTTACTGGAGCCCATAGACATCTACAACGTAAATGCGCCACCCACCTTGAGATATAAGTTCTAAGATCTCAATATAGTTACAACGGCTGCCCTACTTTTCAGACCGAAATGCATTACTGCTTCACGGCAGAAATAGGTAAGGTACCATTGTACCTACCCGCGCGGACTCACAAGAGGTCCTACCACCAGTAAATCATATACTCCAAAGTGCCTCAAAATATTGATTCATAAATCCCAATAATATCTGAATGCTACATATACTCCTTGAGGTTACGATATCTTGACAAAGGGGTTCTTCTTCGTACACAACACGCAAATGTGTGCTAAGCTTCTCGGGTGAATGTAACTAAATTGAATTCATGCCATTCGGAAACTCAGTCCGGAGAATTATTGCCTTCAGATACAAATCCTCGTCTCTGCTGAAATCTCAGAATGGCCAGTACATCACGTATGACGCGTCCTATCATCCGCATCGCATCTATATGCATGTCACTTACATATTAGATGAAAACTGTGAAGGAGAGAATTGAGGTAATGTGCCAAATTCCTCAGGGATTCTATACGCTAATTACAATAGCAGATGTTTCCTTCCCCTAGACCCGTATAAGGCAGTTGCGATGTCGAGGCACACAACTTCCTAAGTAACATAAGTAGGGTCTAAGTAAAAGCTCTAAGTTGTTAGTTAACTTGAATCGACCTTTGCTTTGTAAGTGCTAAGTTATTTCACTTCTCATTCATTACCGTATAGTTGTGAAATTCGTTCGTACGCTTTGATGTTTGACAAAGAATAGTGATATTTTTCACACAGAATATCAAGTGCATTATTTGTGAAATAGACGAAAGATCTGACGACGAGTCCGGGTTAATAGGTCATTAAGCATGGCCAGTTTTGTAACATTGTCCTTTTTGAGAAATTAGTTTGAAATCTTATTTGCATTAAAATCAGAGCTACCATACCACTGTAGGACGGTAATAGGAAATAGAGAGATTTTTAAATTAAGGTTTTCAGGTTTTTTGAAGTGAAACTTCTTTAGAATCGTTGTGATTTCAAACTCGATGAAACGAAATGAAACGAAACGAAAAAATAAGTGTGCCTTGATTGGCTTGCCGAAGCGGCTCCGAGCGGCGCCGACAAATCACGAAGCGCTCCACACGGTCTCGCGTCCCCGACTAGTTCAGTGTGTTTTTGACGTCCGTGCACGCTGTCGTGGCTCTCGGAGCGCCCTAAGATACTTTTATTTCTATTTAGTTTGTTATCAACAGATGTCACGTAAATTCAACAATTCCTGAATCGCAATGACGAAATGTTACACGGTTGATAAACGTTCTCGTATTTCTCTTGCTAATTCATACTTACCCGGCGTAAGGGTACCGTGATCATGCAGGTGGTTCCCCCCGGGTGAGGCTGCTCCATTGCACTGCGGAGTGGTTGACCCTTGCGATTATTTTTATTTTATACAAGTGTCACTTCTACCGTATGTGACTTGCACACATACACATTTTTTTTACTGTATGCTTATATTACCGAAGCTCCTATATTACCGTAGACAATACATAAAACATAATATGTAGGTATAAACACCACATACATTGATGCCTTAAAAACCGTTCTATAAAATGATTCTATGACAAGGAAACATATAAACACTTGAGTTTACTCCACTCTTTAACTTCCAACAGACCGGAGTGTCGACTCTTGGAGCTTTTTACGAAGCTTAAGTATTTCCATGAATACGTCGATTGTAGCTTTTCAAAGCTCACCCTCGGGTGGGGTCCTCTTTTATTTATGTTATGAGTTTGCCTGTTTTTTTTTTTCTTAAACTTTTATGTATTAACTATATATTTAACTTATTGTAAGTTACCGTTTTGTAATTGATTTTGGACATTACGTCTTTACTGGTGTATTTATATTAACTAGTGGTCCCGCAGTGGTCGAAATTCGGCTATAATTAATTGAAATTGCAAGTTTGTACACTATTATGATTGTATTTTCAACGACTATTATACTTCTATAATCACAAATTTCACCAATACTACACTATAGGTAGAAAAATATTCATAAAGAAAAACAATATTTAGTCTATTCTCAATTTGACCACAGACGTCAAGAACAAAATTTTGACAATAAATAAATAGTATGCACACACGCAGCATGTATTTGCATGGTAGTGTGTGTAATGTTTTTTTATTGATTTAATTGTTTTTTTAGGCATAATTTAATAAAATATTAACATTCTGCACTCCTTCTCTATATTCTCTATCAGTGTGGAAAATTTCATACTCCTCCGTCCGCGCAATTTTAGTAAAAAGGGATACAAAGTTTTTCCTTCACGTATTAATATTATATATTAGTAGGAGTAATGTCATAAAATAGTGCACCAGTACTACAAATACTTAAGATTGAAATACAGATTATAATAGACATAGTTTTCAAACTTAATCGCTATATTGTTCTATAACAAGACAAGAGAAGGGGTCAGACAAGATTAGGACAAGGGGTGCGGGGGCCATATGCCGCTGATATGTAGCACAATTGATTTTTATTAATTTGTGATATTTATATATAAGTATACATATAAATTAATCTGGTGTTTTCCCCCTTTGCTTATATTGTATAAAACTTGTATTATATTTTGTTAGTTGGCTGTTAGTTCTCCTTGTAGTAAATAAATAACAGTTTCAGCCCACAGAATTACTAGCATCTCTCCGTAATATGCTCTGCGTAAACCCTCTCCTGCCGTCTCAATAGCTCCGACTGGGTTCCCGCCCGGTACGGGGTGGGGCGCCAGCTGTGAGCGGCAGGAGTTTTTAGTGAGGTTCGACTCCCACATACCCCACCTGCCGTGCGGGTGGGGATCCGGCGATTTTCTCCTGAGGAAAAAAAAGCATCTCTCCATGGAAAAAAGCCCATTACACCACGTAGGTGATTTTTTGTTAACGTAAACTAAAAGACTTATATTTTTCAGACTATTATTGGAATATAGCGTTTTCAAAAATACACTCTGCCTCGAACCACATAAGACACATTCCCTGTTGTCATGGATAACGGTATTTCGCGTGTCGGGGCTTTAAGAGACTATAATGATGCACAGGAGCACGACTATAGTCTAACATGATTACCACCTGTAGCCAACGAGCAAGAAACAAAAGACTAATTAGAAAGTTCAGGTACAATTATATGACTTCATTACTTGCTTCCAAAGGATAACTATATCCTTTGAAAGTGGTTGCTTATTATTACTTTATACTTGATACTCTGTTATATTAGCGGTCGAAAATATAACTTGTTAATTGTAACGGAATACTGGTTAATATTGCTATTTTAATTATGTTATGTTTTAAATTTAAAATTTTATTTTTCGATACAATTTCCATGAAGGAGTGTCAGGGAAAAACTATGTCAAAATTCGTAACCTTTTTATTGTGTTGTTTAAATGAGTGGAAGAGCTCACAGCCCACCTGATGTTAAGTGGTTACTGGAGCCCATAGACATCTACAACGTACATGCGCCACCCACCTTGAGATATAAGTTCTAAGGTCTCAAGTATAGTTACAACGGCTGCCCCGCCCTTCAAACCGAAACGCATTACTGCTTCACGGCAGAAATAGGCAGAGTGGTGGTACCTACCTGTGTGGACTCACAAGACGTTCTACCACCAGTAAATATGTTAAAATATAAAAGCTTCAAAATTATACCAGCCAGAAGATGTGAACTCTGGAGTATAGTTATAACAGTCAAATGTCTATAAACAAAACTCGACCCAAAAGAGATTTGTCGCTTATTAGCCGTTTCCCTTAATATTCAATTTTGACAGTTAAAAACATTAATTAGCGCGGCTCCGAATCGTGTCACGAATATAAATGAGATCAAACACGTTTCCAGCGGGCCGTGTCGCTGTTTGTTTCCGTATCGGGTGGCGTATTTATAAAATATCATTGAAAACCGGGCACGCTTTGCTGTAAACAACGAAATATATTGTTGAAACTACTCTCTCGCATGCCACCTGTCATGTTGAACAAAAACTATAATGTATCAATCGAAAAAGCGAAAAAGTATCAATTCAATCGTACAAATAACCCGCAAACATAGAGAAATATATTTTTTTTCTTTATTTAAAGTACTGACCCTACTGTGGGTTGTAATAATAACAATAAACAAATTGGCTTGATCGCAAATGGGACTACAGGAGATTGAAAATTGGTACAGAATGCAAAAAAGTGTTTACTTTTTTAATTATGTAGCTTAAACTGTGGTCATACTCATTATATTATATGTACATACTAAGTTATAAGATTTTCTAATCTTGCAAGGTTACGGTGTTCACAATATGTATGTCGGGAGATTCTTGATAACTTATCACTCAGCGGTGAAATTTCATTACGAATAGAAAATATAGAATCTAAACTATAATATAATATAGTTAAGAGACGTGGTTAAAAATATTTTTTGGAGTTGGATGGTTTGAGCTGGAAGTCATCATGGCCTGTAAGATAAATTGTCCAGTACACTCAAATCGATCAATGCGATTACGCCAGTATCCCGCAAATACCAATAAGTATAGGCTGCTTCCAAGTACTACACCTGGACGTCCAATACATAGACAAAAACAATGTTAGGGCACACCAAAATCGCTATTTATTTCGAATAGTACCTTGTGTATTCCCTGAAGACTTTATTTAGTCTACGATCACTCCAGCCAAATCCATTTTCAGAAAGCTTTGAGAACACGCGACAGCGTGGGCTACATGCTAATGTGTGCTAGTTCGCTACATCGTATAGATTTTTTTCGATTTGCGCTCATCAAAGATTTTATGAGAAACTTTATTTTTGAAGTATTTGAATAGAAGAGCAGAGTTCATCTATAGTACCTAGAACCACTGTGCGTTTCCAGAGACCTTTTTTGGCACGTACCAGTGAAGTGAAGAAGTAAAAGTCGTCGTGGCCTAACGGATAAGACGTCCGGTGCATTCGTGTTGAGCGATGCACCGGTGTTCGAATCTCAGGCGGGTACCAATTTTTCTAATGAAATACGTACTTAACAAATGTTTACGATTGACTTCCACAGTGAAGGAATAACATCGTGTAATAAAAATCAAACCCGCAAAATTATAATTTGCGTAATTACTGGTGGTAGGACCTCTTGTGAGTCCGCGCGGGTGGGTACCACCACCCTGCCTATTTCTGCCGTGAAGCAGTAATGCGTTTCGGTTTAAAGAGTGGGGCAGCCGTTGTAACTATACTTGAGACCTTAGAACTTAAATCTCAAGGTGGGTGGCGCATTTACGTTGTGGATGTCTATGGGCTCCAGTAACCACTTAACACCAGGTGGGCTGTGAGCTCGTCCACCCATCTAAGCAATAAAAAAAAACACTGCGTTCATCCAGCGTTTCCAGAGACCTTGTTTGGCACGTACCATCCGGCTTTTGGGATCAGCTCCACTCTACGGTGTTTCCCGAGCGCTATGACATGTTCTTCTTTAAACGAGGCTTGTGGAGAGTCCATGAGCGACAGTAACCACTCACCACCAAATGGGCCTTATGATCGCCTACAAGGGTAATAAGAGAAAAAAAAAAAAATAGTTGTTTGAAAATAGTACAAGAATACCACAACAGGAACGCCACTTTCTACCTTTAATCACGATTCCTATTCATGCTTACCATCCGGCAAGCCTCTCATCCATCAGCCACCACTATTAAAATAGTACAATATATTGTATACTAGCGGCCCGACAAACGATGTCCTAAGCACACGTCTTAAATCGCAAAATGAAATTGGCGTAATTAAAACACAATTGAGATATAAACCTCAAGTCTGTAGTGGCATTCACAGTATGATGTCTTCGTACTTAACCATGATTTATTTCAATTCTCGACGTAACAAAACAATAAATAAATAAATTACAATCAAACCCAATCCGATCCATACAAGCGGAGCTAAGTTTGCGCATTATTGTTTAAAGAAGAATGGTGAGAGAAGATACGCGACTTTAAAAGAGTCTTCAATGGTTGTAACACTGTTGTGTCCAAATGTTGACAAAACCTGCATTTAGAATTATCGAATGTATAAAAACGCGTGCAACCAATAAAACCACTCATTCTGAAGCCGCGCTTAATATTTGCAATAGTAGTCTAATCTGTTTATGAATGGTCATCATTGGAGTTGTTTAATGGTGCCCGATTTAAATTTTCGGGTTCCAATAGTCCCGTTTATCGTGACTTTATTCTTTGCTGGAATATACTCCGTGCTGTAACATCCCGGAATCAGACTTAGTACCGTCTAATTGTCACTTCATGCCGAGGAACTGGAATTTCCTTATTGGATCCCAGGACCTTGGAAACTGTGCTTCAGAATCACAATATTATAAGATACGTATAATTCTTTAATACTACCTAACATCTCACCATCATCATTAGTCTACCTTCTAATAATTTATTAACTTAAGCCCCTGTATTTTTTAAGTAAACTATTTGTTGATTACATAAACTCTTGTTTATTTTCGTGCTATAAATATATTCAATTTGTAAGCTGGTACGCTTCTGGTTTTTTTTTGGTGCCCTGGGAAACCTTTTATTAAAGTTGAGTCTCATCTTCACCACTGCGGCTACTGGTTGGTGTAATGGTGTAATTAACTTTTACCGTTACACAGTAAGCTGCGATGGTACTAGCAGATGGGCCACACACTCGTCTGCGTTCGAAAGAAAATGTATTCGACTTTAGAATAAATGAAATTATTAATACGTGTCCATTCTCGAACTTCGCTGAGAGGTGTGTTTATGGCACTCGACCACAGTCCTTTGAAATTGTTCGCCTGTCAGTAGGGTATGGTAACGTAAAATATTGTTGCAACCCGCCCCTACGCCATAACTTTTATACCAACTCCACAGCACCTGGGGGTGAGTTGCTCCCGCAATAGGGATGGGATGCTGTCCCATTTTTAGACAAGTTTGAAATTTTAATTCGGCGGTAAAACATACAAGTTACATTTTTTTAATTTTCTGATACGAACTGTTTTTTTAAATGGATTGACGAACTCAGGAGCCGCCTGGTGTTAATTGGTTGGAGCCCAGAGACATCAACAACTTTAATGCCACCACCTTGACCTCTTGTGAGTCCGCGCGGGTAGGTATCACCATCCTGCCTATTTTTGCCGTGAAGCAGTAATGCGTTTCGGTTTGAAGGGTGGGGCAGCCGTTGTAACTATACTTAGAACTTATATCTCAAGGTGGGTGGCGCATTTACGTCGTAGATGTCTATGGGCTCCACCACTTAACACCAGGCGGGCTGTGAGCTCGTCCACAAACCTAAGAAAAAAAAAACCTTGAGACTCAAGTTCGAAGAGTCAGTTTTATAATACAACGGCTGCCCCACCCTTTAACTGCATTAATGCTTCGCGGCAGAAATAGACGGTGTGGTAGAACCTACCCATGCGGATTCACAAGACGTCCTACCACCAGTATTTACAGAAATTTTAAATTTGGGCGTTTGGTTTTCATTATACGACGTAAACATGATCAGACTTTTTTTTATAATTAGTAAAGATTAAAAGACGACCTCACGACTAATCGACGTTCAGCGGTTGCTCCAACCTATTGACAGGGAAATTTGAGTACCTCAATTCCTATGGCATCTTTCAACATGAATGTGTGGCTAATTTGTCGCAGAAACATTGGTTTCGATAGTTACTTTTTCTTGCTCTAAATTGTATAGAAGTGTGTATCAAGATCTATTGGGATAAGTTACACTTCAATTGGATTACACAGTGGAACACAAAGGGACTGAAGCCTTTGTTCGAACCGAAGGGTTGCCACGACATTGGATTGAGAAAGTGTCGTATTTAGGTGTAAATTATGTGTACCAAAATATTTTGAAACTATTAGACTAGAAAAAGGATTAGTTTACGTGATTCCTGGTAGTAGGGCATATTGACATTGAGACATTTTCATATAAATATCGGGGCATTGGGAGGCTGGACGGTCGCCTATGGTAAATTCGTGAACTGGACACAGGAGGAGTCCATGGTGGGCTAAAACTTCAGGAGACGTTGAAATATCTAGACTGCAGTGTTGAATTTACACTATTGTAATTAGTATACATTTGGTTAAATTACTAAAACAATAGGTTTGTGAGTGAATACCACGTACGACCCCTTTTTTCCCCTACCTATTCACTAATAGCCAAAGAGGATATTCCAATTGCGCCCGGACGGGTAGATAAGCTCACGGGCTCAACCTGAGAGAATTTGCTAACACTAGCCCAAGCAAGAACAATGCTTCTCAGAATCAACCACTGGATCACAATTGCAACCCATTGCGAAGATCTGAGAAACTTGATAGATTAATTATAAAAAAAAGAATACAATATTCCTAACCTAAAAGTACATGTTATTATCCGCAACATGCTTCGTCAGATTACAGAAATAGAATTATCAGCAACATGCTTCGTCAAAAAGTACAATACTTACTGCAAGCGTCGTCAAAAGACATATAGGTCCACGCTAACAGCAATGCGTGCGTAGGCATCGGCTAGTCAAACAAGCCACTCTGGATCGCACCCGACCCGAAAGTACCCATTACGCTAGCAGCATTGCCACGCTGTATGGCAATGGATAATCTCTGAACCAGGTACGACCCAGACCGAGGATTGTGGCCTTGCCCTCTGAGGCGGTAGCCAATTGCAGCAATATACTTTTTGGCCTCCGATATCCAGACACCCGTCGTTTCCACTGCCACTGGAACAAACAGGTATGTAGATTTCAGAGCATCATACTTGGCATGCTTCGTTTTATCCGACGCCTCGGCAGCAAAGCCCACCCATTGTCGGGTCCCAGATAAATGACATGCAGCGTACGTACAGCTACAGGTTGCGTCCCATAACAAACAGCGTCCCTTTTCCCAAGGAATCAGAGTCAAACCATCCGGCCTCTTACCATTCGACCTGCTGAGGCCAGGTGGTTCCAACACACACGGGATATTTGCGGTGACCAAAGCACGTCAAATAATATCATTAAGTGCATGGTGTCTCGGGAAGCGGCCAGCCGATCTAACACAACTCAGTCCATGCAGTCTGGTGGCATGCACCATACTACCACAGACAGATCGATGGGGCTCGCAAATGCTGCAACAGAGTCTCAAAGCCGTGGCCACTCTCAATGAATTATTATCAAGAAGTGTCCCCAGCTGTGGTGAAGGCAATGCTTGCAACCAAGCACCAGATTCCGGACTGGAGACCGCTCTCAGACGCGCTAATTCAACCCCAGTGGCGTCTCCTAGCAAAGTTGACAAAGTCAGCTTACACAGCACATCTTGATAAATTGTGTCTGTGCGAAGCACTGCTCTTGGTAGAGCCAGTGTTAGCAAAACTTCCGGTTTGAGCGCCGTGAGCTCACCTACACGTTAGGGCAAAGCTGAAATAGCCTCTCAAGGCTATCAGCAAAGATAGGAAAAAAACAGGTCTTCGGTCTACGGAGCTATATCATTCACTCAATGGAACATCTTTTCTCTTTTGTTTCCCCTAGAACTATCTGTGTATTCTGTCTGCTACTGACGCGAAGCAGTCATGCACTTCAGTTTGATGGGTGGGACAACAATACAATGAAGATTTCGATTTTATGTTTTAAGATGAATGGATGAATTCAAGTTGAAATGGCTTCGGAAACACTTAAGCGTCGGGTAGAACTAACCATGCTAAGAAAATAAATTAAAGTACAAAGGGGGCCGCGAACCCCAGTACGCCTAACTCCAGGCCCCTCACGCAGCAATGAAAATCTTTTATTCACAAGTGCGTAGGACTCTATTGGCACTATTGGGTCGCATATTGAATGTTTAGTGAGGCACGCGCCGTTAGATTCCGCCTCTGCGACTGAACGTACAACGCTTGTCTCTAATTAAGTATCTGTACTTTGCGCACTGACAATCGCTGAGGCACAAAAGTACTGGAGTAGAAACCTGGTACGTGGCGTGGACAGACAGCCAAAAAGCTGGACCGATGGCCTGGTCAAAGTTGGTAGGGGTTGGATGCGAAAGGCAAGGGACCAAAAAGAATCGGGTGCATTCGAAGAGACTCCTACACTCAGCATTTCGTGGATACGGTTTGAAGAATAGAAAAGAGACTTTGGGAATTATAGTTTTATTCGTAAAATTGCCTATGAAAATAGCTTCTGGAGTTTATATCGTTTAACTCTTGACATAGTAGTCGCGAACGTTACGCAGCCTTGGATGTGGAAGATCGGACGTATCTTACAATTTCCTTCATTTATCCCTGTTCGAGGACATTTTGCTCCACGTAATTAAGGGACCTTTCAACTGTAGTCAAGAATTAGTAGATAAAAATGTCACTATCCTAATTTATACAATAATACATAATAAATACATATAATTTTTATGGATTCATTAAGTAAAACCCGTAAACTAACGCAAAGGCAGCTGGGAAGCCACTTGTTATTTATTATACCCCTTCTACTGTTGTCAATTTTTATTGCCTTCGAATGCAAAGAAGCATATGGGCAATCTGACGGTCAGCTACTGTCTGGCAATGCACAGTAAGAGTCTGTGAAATCCTAAACCAGAATGTACCTATCAACCTATCTTCACTAGCTGTTTGCTTTGAGGATAACTCTTCGTTTACGCGCTCTTCTACTTGCCTTTACCTGCTTAATAACAAGTGGGCTGTAAGCTTGATATTTGACAAACATTCCTTATTTGAGATCAGGTTTAATTCCAGGGTAGTAGCGTTCATTCACAGCCGCAGCGTACGACACAATAATTCAAAACTCAAGTTCGTTGGCGGTTTTTCGACGAACAATATCTTTTCATGAGTTTTCCTGACGCTTCGGTGACCTGACGGCCTGTGCGCTGTTTTCGTTTTTATTCCGATGTAGTTAAAGCTGGCAATCGTTTATTAAGGTGACAGCAGAGTCTTTTTGTAGGCGCGACATTGAGATTGTATCATACAGAGACTGAATTTGCATGGCGCGTTCGTGGAGGACTTTTCGGTTCGCTTGAGCGTATATTTGGATATTCATGATGCTGTTTATTTTTCCATGTTCACTAATTGCACACTCGGTGAGTTTGTGTTACATTTCTTTGCTTAATACATCAGAGCATAGTTGTTGATTCAATAATTTCAAATGTATTTATAAAAATGCCGCCCTCGCTTTGAGAGATGATTCGAAATATGAATTCTAGAAAAGGCGCCTGAAAAGAGTTTGGGCCACAGCAACTGAACATCAGATGTATCTATCTGCGCCAACGTAATGGTTTTGAACTGCGAGTGCTAAAGGCCAAGTCGAAAACTATTACACTAAAGCTAAATTTCGACCTAATATCTTGTAACCTCTTTGGTTATTCTATACATTATTCACTCATTTGATTTCGACACCGCTGCTATGTCACTATGTTTTATAGTTACAGAATAAATATACAATTCTCTATGACTCAGAAGTAGTTTCGTCTGTAATTTACGACCGTGTTTGAAGATCGCAATGTCTCGCACGTTGTCACATCTTGTTACACACGGCTGTAGATTATTTATTGCGATGAGTCACAAAATTTTAATGTTCTGAAAGTTACTTTTCTTAATGTTTAGGCGTATATGGACCATACGAATGGACCTCATATTATGTCGTGTTTTGCTGCAACATAGTCATGAGTTTAGGTTTGAAGGGTGGAACAACCGTTACAAAATGCAACTGGGCTTTCAATTATATCAAGCCGATTCACCTTGCCTATGAGCGCCTCCACTTAACGGCGTGTGGAACATCGACCATTATTAATATAGTAAAATAATTGTATTTTTCCCAGTTGTGATATTATTAATTTATACTTACAGACGGAAGAGCTCTTTGTTCGACCAATGTAGTTGGCTGCAGGAAATCATTTAAATCGTAACATGAATGATCATGATTAAAACAGCACTATTTTTTTCGTATGAGTAACTTTAGCGGCAATAGATATGCCGTTTTTTTTTTTTTTTTTTTTTTTCACAGTAGAAAATCGCCGGATCCCCACCCGCGCGGCAGGTGGGGTATGTGGGAGTTGAACCTCACTAAAAACTCCTGCCGCTCACAACCGGCGCCCTACCTCGGACCGGGCCGGAGCCCAGTCGGGGCTATTGAAACGGCGGGACAGGGTTGACGCAGAGCACATTACATCCATCCCACCGTCCCACGGACGCCGGACCGGTGGCCGCCAGCGAAACGACCACCGGTTCCCTCGTTCAGCGGGCCAAGAGCCCGCTTTGATGGCGCCGCGTTACACCTTCCCCCAGAGCGGTCGGGGGAACGCGGTCTACCATCACCCGGCTTCCTATTGCGGGTGAGCGTGCAGAGCACGCCACCCCTCGTCTGGGTCCCTCCCCGCACAAAACGGGTGGGACCCCTAGCTCTTAGGGGGCCAGGTCACGGATACGACCCCGGTCCCGACCCCCTGCTCGGCGGCGGCGGGTTTCTGCGTAGTGAGGAGAGCTTTCCCTCACTCGCCCCGCCGCCTCCTTCTGCGAGATGGTGCACTCGCAGAAGTCGAGCATAGCCTTCCATGACTCATCGCTGCCAAGCATCGACGCCACGACGCCAGGCAGCGACAAGTCAGGTCCTATCTTTGCGACCAGGACATGGCGCTGCACCTCCCAAGCGGGGCAGACAGCGAGCGTATGCTCCGCCGTGTCCAGGTCGTGTCCACAATGGTGACACCTCGTCGTCGGCTCAGCCCCTATCCGGCGCAGGTACTTCCCGAAGCATCCGTGCCCGGTCAGCACCTGCACCAGACGAAAGGTGAGACGTCCCTCGCCACGATTCACCCAGTCATCAAAGACCGGGTAAACCGCCTCGACGGTCCGTAGCCCCCACGTGGGGTTGGCCAATCGCCTCGACCACGACTCGAGCACGGACCGCCGAGAATGGGCCTTCCGCGCCCGCAGCTCACTCTCGGGGACACGCGCCACGCCCCGAGCACGAAGCTCGCTGCGCCACCGATAGTCGGCAGCGAGCGACTCCGCCTCCAGCTCCCATGGCGGCGTCCCCGCCAAAACACACGCCGCCTCGAAGGAGACGGTGCGATATCCGCGGATGAATAGATATGCCGTACTTGAACTTTGATTTTCTTTTGGACTTGAGGACTGTATTCGGTTAAATCTGACTCTACCTATATTTTTATCAATAATGAATAACACTTTTTTTAAACATTATTATCCACAACACGCTTCGTCAGATGCGGTTAAATTAAAAGCTGTTTACTTTTTGAGATACCAGTTGGCGTGTGTATTTTGAATTGGCAATCTTATAGTTTTATAGGATAGTGGGATCAGGGAACAATATTTTTATCCAATAGCAACCGCACACGTTTCTAGCGTCACACACAGCTCGATAAGTAATACAGACGGAACTGATGCGATTTTATCTTTAAAGTTAGCCTTATAAACTAAGAACTTCAATAAAATATGGGAAAAACAAAAATTAACGAACAAAACTGTGAAAAAAATAAGAAATTCCGCATAATAACCAGACACAACTAATTTCGTAGGAGTCAGAAACACTGTTTATTTTTTCCGCGGACAAGTAATAATTGGTCGCGAAAATTTATACAATAATATCAACATAAATATACTAATAACAAAATACAGATACAATGATTCCACGGATCCAAATCCTCAGCAATTCAGATGCGTGAACAGTAACAAGTATTCCTTTACAACCAAAACAGAAGACTGCTTCGCAGCAGACATAGGCAGCAGCATGGACATTCTGGTGGGCTCATTATACGTGTGACGCCAGAATATTTCATTTTCGTTAATTAAACCATTTTCTAAATTACTGGCAACGCCATCTAGCGTTTGTACGTGGCGCAGTGTAGAGAACTCGATACCTTATTTTTTAATACACACCCAATAAGTTCGGTTACTCGACACTGCATGTCGTGATTGTGCGATTTTGTATCGATTATTCGACGACAAACTTTTCACATCTCTGGCATGCAGAATATTCGAGAAACGACACCTTATTATTATAAAAGGACAAGTTTACTTCGTCGAGCCCTCTTTCGTGTAACATCTCTCGAGCTGCGAGGTGATTATGTTCATTGCTTTACCAAAGTCAGTTTTATTAATCCTTGGTGACGTGTGTTAAACCAGGATAAGAGTATTTGAATTATTCTCCGCACTGTGTCCACAATCTTTAATTAAATAAATTTTAAAACGGAATGTCTTGATACGTAGGTCCTTATAACTGGACCGTTACCAGAATTCACAAATACACAAATTTTCTTAGAAAATACCCGAGGAATATGCGTATTTGTGAAAACTATGTGCTTTATCGGTCGACTACGATTTATCCGTTTTACCTTATGTCCGCCTAATATCATTGTTTGCTTCTGAAATAGGACGAAGAACGTGACTGTTGAAGAAATATACTTTAGAGCTGTTAATACCGACGATTTTTTTTGTTTCATATTTCCAAACAGTTAATAAAGACGTTGACAAATACAATAAAGACATTGTTAGAATCAACCCCAAATGTTGTTTCCACTGCTCATATCAGAGGTCCATTTTACAGCAAAACAAGTATTTTTTAAGAAACAATATATCAAGTTATCTGTGAGCATTTGTTAATATTCTTAAGTGCCATCGTCCTGCTATGATTTGCCACAAAATACTCATGACTTTCTGAGGTATGGATAGCGGAAGAGCTGCTTTTTTATTACATTCTACGGCAGATGGTCAACGTTGTGATGCCTATGGACTCCTGTAGCCACTTGGATAGGCTTTGAGGTCGACCACCAAGCGTTGAAATAAAATTGAAAAAAAAGGTCTTAAAAAAGCAGCGTCTTGATTCTATAAAACAGTACGTGACGTCTCCATATATTATAAAATTTTGACTTTGTCGATATGAAAAAACATTTGTCGTATTATTGAAAGTAACATTAGGGGATATTTTATTTGTGTTACGTTATTGTCTGAGTTACAGCATCCGAGCGATCTGGGTGGGGGCTCGAACAAGAGATAACTATAACTCAAAAGGATATAGGTATTAAGGTTTCACAAACATGTAAATGTGTGAAATCGAACATGTTTTTATCCGGTTCATATCAAAGAGATTGTTTTAAGGAGATTACGCCTTGTTACGTATTTTTAAGCCACCTGTAATCAAGCCCTTATATACACGAATGTCCTTAGTTATCCTTATTAGTACAAAAACCTATCTACAAATTAAATTGTAAATTTTGATTATTTCACAGCAGAAAGAGTCTCGGAAAGGATGGACTACGGCAATAGCAGAGGTATAATCAAACAGCTGCCTACAGAGAAGAACTGTGGTAAGTATAATACAAGAAATAAATTTATATCTTTAGATGTCAGTGATTATTAGTCGAACACTTGTAAAACTTTCGGTCAACCCTGCTTTCTCCACGTTTGCTCTCGTCACTAAGCATTCAACATAAATTAATCGGTCTGAAGGGTGGGGCAACCGTTATAACTATACTGAGACCTTAGAACTCATATCTCAAGGTGGGTGGCGGCATTTACGTTGAAGATGTCTATGGGCTCCGGTAACCACTTAACACCAAGTGAGCTGTGAGCTGGTCCATCCATAGATGCAATTAAAAAAAAAATCTCAATATCGCCTTGTTATTTCTTGACTAAAGAAATAACCGTAAATATTACCTCGATATATAACAACGTTAAAAAGTTAAAATCACAAAGGCAGAGATTAAAAACCTCACAAATGTCGCGATGCATGAACACAGAAATACCGGTAATGACATCGTGCTACGCGATTTCGACATCGGCTATCTGAATTAATTAATGTTCCACGAACGAAATGGTAGGTGAATTTTAAAATCATACGTAATTAAGAATGGAATTATTTTATCGGAAAAAACAGTTATGGATTGGTTAACCAATAACGTGGTGTTATGATGCATATTAATCTATCGAATCTATCATAAGGAAAGCACGTCACGTCCTTACGAATCCATCTGATCGACTAATACTGTTATTAGATGCGTGCAGCCGTAGCACTAGGAGCAAACTTAGGGACCCTGGTAACCGTACTTGTCAAACTCGGTAAAGAGTTCGACTTGCAATTTAGTTCCTCGCCAGATCTGCTCAGCGTGTCGTGATTCCAATCCGGTAGTAGATGAATTCGCGAAGCAGCTGCTCTTGAGTTGTTACGTCTCCTTTGGAGACACTCGGGTGGCTGTTAGCAAATCCCACTCCTCCTGGCTGAGCCCGTGCTCGCCCATCTGAACTGGTGAATCTGGAAAGACCTCCGAGCCACCAGTAAATCCTTTATTCCTAACAACAACAACAAGGACGGCAGCACGAATCCCATAAAATCTCCCCAAACTCAATTATAGATTATGGTAAAATATTACAAATAAAATTTTACATCAAAGGCTGAGAAATAGCTACGGCGACTGATATCTCTGAATTTGTATTAAACGAAGAACTATCATTACGAAACACTGATCAACAGTAACTGTAGAAATATTATTGGAAAAAAAAAATAACTAGTGAAATCAAATTGATAATTATTTTAGAAATCGGATCAAACTCCTAAATTATAATTCTGAACAAAATAATTTACGTTCACAAAATGGCGGAACTCGCAAAATGGCGGGCGCCGGTCGCTTTAAGACAACCCTACCGTTATCGGGCCATAATAAACCGTCTAAATTAAATTCCTTAGCCCCTGGATTATGTTAACTTGAGATTTATATTAATAGGGTTTTTTGTGCAGACACATCTTAATTTAGTAAGGGTCGGCTTAAGTGGCCACGAGAAAGTTTAAGAAATTATTTTATTTTTAAATAACGTGTTCAAGTTATTCAAGGACCGAAAAGCCGAGCTGAGATAATCGTATGCTTTTATTCAATGTTATGTAAATGGATTTGTTTTTTAAACACGTGTTTTATTTTGTCATAATCTTTATATTAATACGTGAAGCAAAAACTTTGTATCCCTTTTTACGAAAATTGCGCGGACGGAGGAGTATGAAATTTTCCACACTTATAGAGAATATAGAGAAAAAGTGCACAATGCTAAATTTTTTTTTAAATAATGCATATAAGATACATTAAAACCAATAAAGAAAACATTACACACACTACCATGTATTTGACGCACACGCGCATGCATACTATTTATTGTCAAACTTTTGTTCTTGACGTCTGTTGTCAAATTGAGAATAGATTAAATATTACTGGTGGTAGGACCTCTTGTTCAAATAAAATTACAAAAGAAAATTTTGACGTTAAGTAAAGCGATTTCGTTGGACTGTTAAACTAATGAAGTGTCTTATTGAAAAACTGTTTACACTATAAAATTTTTACTAGTGGTAGGACGTCTTGTGAGTTCCCAGGGGTAGGTTCCAGAACACCACCTATTTCGGTCGTGAAGCAGTAATGCATTTCAGTTTGAAGGGTGGTGCAGGCGTTGTACTGTAAATGACCTCAGAACTTGTCTCGAGGTAGGTGGCGGCATTTACTTCATAGGTGTCCACATGGGCTCCGGTGACCACATAACATCAGGCGAGCCGTGACCTCGTCCAACTGACTAAGCAATAAAAAAATGCCTTTTTACTGGTGGTAGGACCTCTTGTGAGTCCGCACGGGTGGGTACCACCACCCTGCCTATTTCTGCCGTGAAGCAGTAATGCGTTTCGGTTTGAAAGGTAGGGCAGCTGTTGTAACTATACTTGAGACCTTAGAACTTGTATCTCAAGGTGGGTAGCGCATTTACGTTGTGAATGTCTATAAGCTCCAGTAACCACTTAACACCAGGTGGGCGAGGAGCTCGTCCACTCATCTAAGCAATAAAAAAAAATGCCTCCTCCACGTTATATTTTTTTTTCATTCCGTTTGCTCTAAACAAGTATCGAAATTACGAGAGGTTTGTAAACGTTACACTCCTGTTTCACGTCATTACGCTGGGATCGGTTCTCGGCTGACTTTGCTCTTTGAGAGCAACTTCTTCTGAAATAAGACCCCTAATTCGTTGCTTTTTCGTGAAAAATGAGGAAAACCGAGCAAAAACATTAAATAAAAATTATACTGTGAAATACAATAACGGAAGTAAGAACTGTGCAAACATTTTAATTAGATCTAATTGAAATTAGAGGAAGAGGTAGACTTAGGAAGAAATGGATGGATTGCGTGAAAGAAGATATGTGTAAGAGGTGAGCGAGCGAGGAAATGGTATATGATAGAGGAGTATGGAAGGAGAAAACATGTTGCGTCGACCTCCAGGTGACTCGGAGAAGGGCAGGAGAATGATAATCAATTAAAAATTCTAGGTGTATTCGTAACGAGCGATGTGCCTATATCGGGCTACGATTTGTTTTTATTGCTTAGATGGGTGGACGAGCTCACAGCCCACCTGGTGTTAAGTGGTTACTGGAGCCCATAGATATCTACAACGTAAATGCGCCACCTACCTTGAGATATAAGTTCTAAGGTCTCAAGTATAGTTACAACGGCTGCCCCACCCTTCAAACTGAAACGCATTACTGCTTCACGGCAGAAGTAGGCAGGGTAGTGGTATCTACCCGGGCGGACCCACAAGAGGTCCTACCACCAGTAATTACGCAAATTATAATATTGCGGGTTTGATTTTTATACACGATGTTATTCCTTCACCGTGGAAGTTAATCGTGAACATTTGTTGAGTACGTATTCCATTAGAAAAATTGGTACCCGCCTGAAATTGTAACACCGGTGCATGGCTCAACACGAATGCACCGGACGTCTTATCCTTTAGGCCACGACGTCTGTCAAAAAAAATCACGAGTTAAAAAAATTCACGCAGAAATACCACATGCTAAGTGCGTAATGTATGTTCGTGCGGATAGGAGCCACCATGTCCCGAACCAGACTTGCCGTCCAATATGAAGCTGTTTATCGGTTCCGGTTATAACTTGCCATAATTTAACCACGCTCATCCATCCATAATGAAAATTTAAATTGCAACCTCCTCACGTTTTTTGTTGCATTTGGACTTAAAAGTCGGTTGATTTTACATAAGATATACCAAAAACGGTCGGGGCGTTTATTATACAAAGTGTCGTACGGATGAGTTATACTGATTCCCTTCAAACAATAAATCAGTGCGGGCTTCATTTCCAGATAAACGTCCTACTCCTCGCATCGTTTTCCTCATTACTGAGGGTCGTGACTCCCCCGCTCCATCAATTTCTCCCGTACAATTTCCCTCCATCTGCTGCGATCCTTAGCTTCATGAAGGGCATTGTAGAAGTTAATGTTCAGAGAAGATCGTATTTGGTTCGACCATCTCGTGGGACTGCATCCTCTGGAACGTTTGCCATCCACCTTTCCGGTCACCATCAGCTGTTCTAAATTGTGACCCTCTTTACGAGCAATATGTCTGAAGAATTCCAGCACCCTACGAAAGCAGATAAACGTAGACAGCATCAAAAGTACTACACAGGCGCCGTGTTACGCCTAGCCTGTGAATTGCCACAGGCTTTTATCACATAAAATCCGTAAGCTTTTTTATTTATGTACACTAACAAACTACTACTAGTCCTCTAGAAAATATTCTCCGCTTTTGCCAAATGCGCGTAGTTGTCATTAAATGTAACCATTTATGTGCCGAAGGTAACGATCCGGTAATGAGGAGCCAACAACGCTCTAATCTCTCGGCTAATGCGGCTAATGTGTCCGCTTGAGGAAAAACGAAAAACTAAGGAAGTAGCTAATGACGTATTACTTTGAAGTATTCATCGGTCAAGATTAAAAACACGATAATCCTCTTATTTTGGAGGAGAAGCTAGTGTCGAAAACAAGGCTTGCTTGCCGCTTGGAGCCTCTGGGTCTGCGGAGGGACTTCGGGTCCCTCTGTATTTTGTACCGCATGTTCCATGGGGAGTGCTCTGAGGAATTGTTCGAGATGATACCAACGTCTCGTTTTTACCATCGCACCGCCCGCCACCGGAGTAGAGTTCATCCATACTACCTGGAGCCACTGCGGTCATCCACAGTGCGTTTCCAGAGGTCTTTTTTGCCACGTACCATCCGGCTATGGAATGAGCTCCCCTCCACGGTGTTTCCCGAACGCTATGACATGTCCTTCTTCAAACGAGGCTTGTGGAGAGTATTAAGCAGTAGGCAGCGGCTTGGCTCTGCTCCTGGAATTGCTGAAGTCCATGGGCGACGGTAACCACTTACCATCAGGTGGGCCGTACGCTCGTCTGCCTACAAAGGCAATAAAAAAAAAAAAGGCTTTCAAAATTATATTACATTCATGTTTTAACCTCCTTGTAGCGAGAACGCAAGGAACTACTGCGGCGATATTCTATCTCAAATCGTTTCGAAATAATAATTTTGAATATATTTTTTAAACATAACCAAACAGGCTTTGTTTAATTTTTGTAATGTTTTACTTATAAAATGAGTGTGTGTGTTTTTTAAGTCCGAAAAAGCCGGAAATATGGCATTTGCTATTTACCATGAAACAAAATCATGCACTAACTGTTTTATTGATGATATTGATTTGTTAGTTTTCTTTTCAAAGTTACAAATTAAAAAAAAAACCTATCATTTTTTTAAACGGGTTCCTAGTCTGAACACTTCTTGTTGGGGAGTGCGCGGTCTGAATTACATCTTCAAGCGAGCGGGTTAGTAGACTAATCCGGTGTTTAGCTGCTAACTGGGCCTTCTCAGCTAGAGGTCAACGTTTTGCAGATAAGACTGACCTATTTTCTAAGTTTTTTACAAATTTAAAATGAAACGGCTTCGACGGATTTCTGGCGTTAAGCGTTCCGTTGATTTGCAACTTCAAAGCTGCGCAATCGATTATCGGACGAAAAACTCTGAGTTTTACAACGGAAGGAACTTTAGGAAGGTAGCCTACCCGTGCGAACTCACGACGCCTTGAGATACCTTAAGATCATTAATCCAGTACATCACTATACCTTTCATTAAAATCCCTTCATTGTTGTATTTCGTTTCGCTCATTATAATATATAATATAATATAATAGCTCCTGATATAATTTATACATATAAACAGTCGAAGACAAAACCTCTTTTTCGTTATTCCTCTGTTTGCCAACCGACTTTCTTTTTTTACTGTTTTGTTTTGTATAGTGTCTTCAGAAAATCAGAAAATAGAAGCCTTGAAAATAGTCATAACAAAACAAATACGAATATACCTAGTCAGGTCATAAATTCTGTCACATGTTTAATGTAAAATAATTGAAATAAGTTTATTCATTATGTAACCATTCATATACCAAAATGAACTTAACAAAACATAGCTACGGCCTTGGCCTACGGCTTGGCCTACGGCTTCTCCCAGCTGGTGACACAGCCCACCCGTGTCCCAGATATCGAGGGGCACGAGCCTTCTTTGTTGGACCTTCTGCTGACCACAGATCCGGCCGGATACAGTGTGGTGGTCGACGCTCCGCTAGGATCGTCTGATCACTGCCTTATTCGTGCTGCCGTACCACTCTCTCGTCCCGGTCGTCGAAGGACGACCGGGTATCGTAGAGTTTGGCGGTATATGTCAGCAGATTGGGATGGATTGCGTGAATTTTACGCATCCTACCCATGGGGGCGGTTCTGCTTTTCCTCTGCTGATCCTGACGTCTGTGCGGACCGTCTTAAAGACGTGGTGCTCCGGGGGATGGAATTGTTTATTCCCTCCTCTGAAGTGCCCGTTGGGGGTCGCAGCAGACCCTGGTATAACAATGCCAGTAGGGATGCTGCACACCTCAAGCGGTCCGCATACGTGGCATGGGATAATGCCAGGAGACGTCGGGATCCTAACATCTCAGGGGAAAGGCGGAAATATAACGCCGCTTCCAGGTCCTACAAGAAGATAATTGCCAAGGCGAAGTCGGAGCACGTTGCTAGAGTTGGCGAGCGATTAAAGAGTTATCCCTCCGGGAGCCGTGCTTTTGGGTCGCTCGCCAAAGCTGCAGAAGGAAACTTTTGCAGGTCTAGTCTCCCACCACTGCGCAAGTCCGATGACACTCTGGCCCACAGCGCGAAAGAGAAGGCTGACCTTCTGGTCAAACTCTTCGCCTCGAACTCGACTGTGGACGACGGGGGTGCCACTCCACCGAACATCCCCCAGTGTGATAGCTCCCTGCCGGATATCTGCTTCACACAGTGTGCAGTTAGGCGGGAGCTCCGACTCCTGGACGTCCATAAGTCGAGTGGGCCAGATGGCATCCCCGCAGTGGTTCTGAAAACGTGCGCCCCTGAGCTGACACCTGCGCTAACGCGTTTGTATCGCCTCTCTTATTGCGCTAACAGGGTTCCGTCTTCATGGAAGACCGCCCACGTCCACCCTATCCCCAAGAAGGGTGACCGGTCGGACCCGTCGAGCTATAGGCCTATCGCGATAACTTCCTTGCTTTCCAAGGTGATGGAGCGAATAATAAATACACAACTCCTGAAGTATCTTGAGGATCGCCAGCTGATCAGTGACCGACAGTACGGTTTCCGTCACGGTCGCTCAGCTGGCGATCTTCTTGTATACCTTACTCACAGGTGGGCTGAAGCCTTGGAGAGCAAGGGCGAGGCTCTTGCTGTGAGCCTTGATATCGCGAAGGCCTTCGACAGGGTCTGGCATAGGGCACTTCTATCGAAGCTACCATCTTACGGAATCCCCGAGGGTCTCTGCAAGTGGATCGCTAGCTTTTTGGATGGGCGGAACATCACGGTCGTTGTAGACGGTGACTGTTCTGATACCATGACCATTAACGCTGGCGTTCCACAAGGTTCGGTGCTCTCCCCCACGCTTTTCATCCTGTATATCAATGACATGCTGTCTATTGATGGCATGCATTGCTATGCGGATGACAGCACGGGTGATGCGCGATATATCGGCCATCAGAGTCTCTCTCGGAGCGCGGTGCAAGAGAGACGATCAAAACTTGTGTCTGAAGTGGAGAACTCTCTGGGGCGAGTCTCCGAATGGGGTGAATTGAACTTGGTTCAATTCAACCCGATAAAGACACAAGTTTGCGCGTTCACTGCGAAGAAGGACCCCTTTGTCATGGCGCCGCAATTCCAAGGAGTATCCCTGCAACCTTCCGAGAGTATTGGGATACTTGGGGTCGACATTTCGAGCGATGTCCAGTTTCGGAGTCATTTGGAAGGCAAAGCCAAGTTGGCGTCCAAAATGCTGGGAGTCCTCAACAGAGCGAAGCGGTACTTCACGCCTGGACAAAGGCTTTTGCTTTATAAAGCACAAGTCCGGCCTCGCGTGGAGTACTGCTCCCATCTCTGGGCCGGGGCTCCCAAATACCAGCTTCTTCCATTTGACTCCATACAGAGGAGGGCCGTTCGGATTGTCGATAATCCCATTCTCACGGATCGTTTGGAGCCTCTGGGTCTGCGGAGGGACTTCGGTTCCCTCTGTATTTTGTACCGTATGTTCCATGGGGAGTGCTCTGAGGAATTGTTCGAGATGATACCGGCATCTCGTTTTTACCATCGCACCGCCCGCCACCGGAGTAGAGTTCATCCATACTACCTGGAGCCTCTGCGGTCATCCACAGTGCGTTTCCAGAGATCTTTTTTGCCACATACCATCCGGCTATGGAATGAGCTCCCCTCCACGGTGTTTCCTGAGCGCTATGACATGTCCTTCTTCAAACGAGGCTTGTGGAGAGTATTAAGCAGTAGGCAGCGGCTTGGCTCTGCCCCTGGCATTGCTGAAGTCCATGGGCGACGGTAACCACTCACCATCAGGTGGGCCGTATGCTCGTCTGCCTACAAGGGCAATAAAAAAAAAAAAAAAAAAAAGATTCTTATGACACTAAAGTTTATTCAAAATGACCTCCGTGATTTTGAATACAGGTCTTCAATCTGCGCGGCCAGTCGTCTATCGCAGCACGAACGAGGTCCATGTCAATATCGGCGGCTGCCTTAATCAAGGATGTCTTGAGTGACTCCAAATTGGGATGAGGCTTTGAGCACGCCTTTTCCTCCAAGTGTAGCCATATTTTGTAATCTAACGGATTCAAATCTGGACTGGAGGAGGGCCAGTCTTCGTGCCGGATGAAGTCGATTTCACGCGCCGCCAGCCAGTCTTGTGTGCTCTTCGCTCTATGAGCTGGCGCCGAATCTTGTTGGAATACCCAGTGCCTGTTATTGAACATGGTATGAGAAACAGGTTCCACAAGGTTCGTCAGGACTGTATTTTGATACACAACTGCATTCATTTTTACACCTTTCTCACAAAAATGTACCTCTGTTAAGCTCCAATAAAAAACTCCCAACCATACCATGGGCGAGGATGGAAAATGACCTCGTTGGACACGCGGAATACGGTTGCTCGCTTCTTCACTACTGTGTGCGTACACCTTATCATTTTGTTTGTTGTAGCTCTCTTCTACGGTAAAAAATTTTTCATCCGAAAAAAGAATTTCCCGATATTTTTTTCCCGCGTACCGCTTCAACAAAGCGCGGCATCTCTTTAGTCTCAGGTCCATTAGACGAGCATTCAAACGATGTCCTGTTTTTCTTCGATATGCCCGAAGCCCTAAGTCTTCATTTAACACCGTTTTCACCGTGGTTCTGCTTAACCCCATCTGAAGGACCA
The DNA here is from genome assembly GCF_030269925.1 of Bombyx mori. Lineage (NCBI taxonomy): Eukaryota > Metazoa > Arthropoda > Insecta > Lepidoptera > Bombycidae > Bombyx > Bombyx mori. Next base: position 18,272,533 of record NC_085111.1, read on the forward strand.
ACAGTTTCTGCCTACGTTTGGGATTTCTTTGAATTCGCGCCTTCACAGCTTTTATCACTGCTGGAGTCCTAACAGACTGAGGGCGACCACTTCTTGACCTGTCATCTACACTAGAGTCTTCATTGTATCGTTTGATGGTACGATAAACGAATCTTTTGGTTATATTAAAAATTTTCAGTATGTTAAAAATTTGAATTAGCGCGTAACCGCAACGATGCAACGCAATAACTGCAACACGGTCTTATTTAAGCGTCCACTCCATATTTAAAAATGAGTAAAATTCTAAAAGTATACATTTTTATTTTCATGAACAATTCGAAATTCGAATTCAATAAACTTTTTTGTGGCCAGCATTCTAAAAAAAAAGTTTTTACTGTGTGACAATACTTATTACCTGACTAGTTATAGACAAATGGAATGGATATTGGAATGTCAATGACAATGTTCGAAATCATTTGACGAGCACTGGTTAACCTAAATACGTTAATAAAAGAAATAATTGAAATTTTCCATTTAAAGATTTTGGTAGAGATCGGAGCTCTGCCCCGAATGATCATCGGAATCTTGCTTTCGGAGTCTCAATTGTATTTTATAATGACCAAACTCACTCTTCAAACATTTACTGCTTTACGGCAGCAGTGGGCAGGATAACGGTGCTCACACGTGCAGACCTACAATACGCCCTAGCGCCATTAAGATTAAAGAAAAATTAGATGATAATTGAGGAATACTCGAGGTATGTACGCTTCTGTTTTCTTGTCTAGCAAATACTATCGTTACATAATTTAAAACGATTGTATTAAATTATTTATTTTTCAGTAAATAAAAATCATTTTTATGAAATATGAGGTCAAATAGCCGAATTAGTTCCGAAAAGTAAATTTTACAAATTTAGCCTCCATATTCATTACATCACGAAGCCCCCGCGAACTTTTAACTGTGTTAATTTTTAAATAAACTTTTAATGGTTTATCTCTCTGTGGTATTACATGTTCACTTTGTGATGAAACTTTTTTTGCTCAAATTATCTGACGTCAAGACCGTCGGTTCAGTTTTGAGAGTAGTTGAGTTAACAGTGTCAGTAATTATTATGGATATAAATTGATGAAGAGTGCTAAAGATCAACTAGAACCACCTGAGACATGGAAGTGTTCAGATATAGCTGAACTACGTTCAGATATACTATTAACCTGTCAGTCTTATATTATACTAGCTGGCCGGCAAACGTTGTTTTACCATATAAATTATTTCTAGGAAAGAAAAAATACCTAGATACCGACGGCAGCGCCATCTGCCGGGCTGATTTGTAAATGTAAACCATTCTCGAATCCACCTGAAGATACACAGAAAATTTCATTAAAATCGGTCCAGCCGCTTAGGAGGAGTTCAGTGACAAACACACGCACAGAAAAAATATATAAAAGATTTCACCAACATTAAATATTCATATCAGCGTCAAGTGACACAGACAGACATTTGTGAAGATCACTAGCCCAGAAAAATAGCCCAGCAAAAGGAGCTAAGCAAGATTCATAAAAAAAAGTTAAAAGACCACACACGAATGAAGGACTGATAGCAGAGTGAATGACCAGTCGTCCACGAAAACTTAAGTATTCAATCGTTGGAAATTCTCGTAATGGCAAGGTTCAAATCATAAGTTTAGTTTCAATTATATCTGGGACACGCAAAAAACGAAGAAAATTGACGAAAACAACTCATGCGAAAGCCCCTTCAGGCACCGCTTTCACAAGTACCCAATAGAAATAATACTAAATATATGAAAATATACAGACAATGTTTAGGATTTTTTTCACTTTCCTAAAATATTTTACGAGTAGAAAACAGATATCGGAATAGTGGCTGCCGAGAAATCAGTAGAATAAAAACGTCTTTTTATTATTGACTTGGCTAGTCCTAACTGCTATTTCTAGTCTTGTTGAAGGAGTACATAGACCACAGTTATAACCTATAAAATCCTTCGCTTCACAGTTCTTGTACCTTAGAAAGAATTTCATTATAAGCTAGCTGACCCGGCGGATTTCATAGTGCCTCAATCGATAAATAAAAGGCTTAAAATTTTGTATAAAATAAACTTAAAACAAACAACATCAAAGGAAAAACAAAATTGTTTGTTTTTATTTTTAATCCGAGCATTTTTTTTTTATTGCCCTTGTAGGCTGACGTGCATATTTATATTTATATAAGCATTTTCATATTTATTTACCTTTTAAACCTTCACTGGATTTCCACAAATAATTCAAGACCAAAATTAGCCAAATCGGTCCAGCCGTTCTCGAATTTTAGCGAGACTAACGAACAGCAATTCATTTTTATATATAGAGATTAGACTTGAAATCGACAAGCTAACCAACCATATTTGAAAGATTCATAACTACCTTGAATCTTCAAACAATAGATAATGGATAGATTCCGTCTGAATGAACACACGTACCAGTCCAGTGTTCCGACGAATTTAATTATGCACATGGCGTTCAATTCATGCAATAACTGGTTTAATATGTTGGGTTATTATGGGTTAATGGGCACATTTTAATATTAATTGAATTAAATTTGATAATTAGACTTGCTAGTTAGTGTTGGACGCTTAGATGTAAACTTTCTGAGAAGCAGAGAAGTTTTATACCTTGACATAAAAGCCACTTTAGGCTGAAAATCAGAACGGTTGCTTGCGACACCAATATATACGACAACATTTGTTTGCTTTGGATCGATAAATTAACTTGAATAAGTCTTAAAATAGTCATAACAACACTTGAATCTTTGATAAATAGTAAAAAATAGTTCATAAAAGATTCGATATTTGAATTATCAGTCTTTTGGCTTAGGGAATGATCTAGAATAGTGGCATACCTCTGTCTTGTCGAAATAAGTAAAATGGCGATGTCAACTAGAGCCTACGAGCTACGCCACTATGAGCACATTTCACGTGCTTTTAGAAAAATTAAAACTGATATACGCTTAGTTTCAATCTTGGAGCTCCTTGCGCAATTATCACGCATGATATAACTGCGTCGTGTGTGTATCAAAGATTTTCTACACGATAATAAAATTCTACATCATTAATCACCTAAACAAACCACTCCATAGTTCTAAGCCCAAGAGAAACACTTAATGAAACATAGCAAATGGGACTACGTAAGTAAGTGTTGTCCTTGGACATTAAGAGTCCCCTTTTCCTGTTGTTTTACGCGATTGCTACGGAACATACTCTCTGTATTGCTTTTTTAGCGTTTATGGGTCAAATAGCTCACGACCCACCTGTAAAAAAGTTGTCAAGAGATCATTTGTTGATTTTTTGTATTTTATTGCTTTGGTGAATGGACGACCTTACGGCCCACCTGATGTTATGTGGTCAACAGAGCCTACAGACACCTATGACGTAAATGCCGCCACCTACCTCGAGGTCTAAGTTCTAAGGTCTCAGTTTTTAAAGTAATTTAGGCATATAGACATGACATGAATGTCGTCATTCACTTTGTTTATCGAATGTTTGTATCTACATAACATCGTTAAGTTTACAATATCTTGATTGTGATATGATTTTAGGTGTCTTCTGTAAAATTGGAAAATGGAAATCTAAAAGGACAGACAAAGTGTGTCGTAAAAGTGGACAGCACTGAACTTGAATCAAATTTTGGCACTGTTGGACGCTAATAGATACTCGTCGAAGTTTTCGACACGGCATTTAGCCCATCATATTAGCCCGCTAAGTTACTCGGCGAATACTATCGCAAACTTTACGAGCTGTTAAGCCTCCCTCGGAGGCGCCCGAGCAGTTGCAAGCACACCACCGCCATTCAGCTGAACCCTCGAGTAAGCTCACCCCTCCTAGTGAAGCTCTAAGGACCTCTCGAAAGCTATGCCTCTAATAAATACAGCCCTGCATTCATTCTTTGGACACGCGTAGCTGTAATATCCCATATGTGTAACTTGTATATTTTAATTAGACAATAATTACTTAATTACTCTATGCCAAATTTTTATGTAATCCAGTGACGTTTACAATTGGTACTCTGTTTTTCATATATTGAATTACCGTGGTACCTTTCGGTACTTGCGTATTCCTCAAAGGGCTTATCACAAGAGAGAGAAAAAAATTCAGACGCCACAACCAAACAATACCCGTCACAGCTAATGTAATATTGTACTTTGGGAGGTGTTAAAGGAAAACGTCTTTTTGCGTGTATTCCATGCTTAATAATCAATTTAATACTAGTTTACAGTTATGAAGAAGCCTATGTTTCTGGGTGGTCCGCCTTATTAGAGAGACATACGAGATTACACCTATTAATTATGTTATATACTAAATGCTATGCTAATACTATGCTATGCTTTGCTATAATATATAAGTATACACACTTCACTAAAAAAAGGTAATTTTCACAAAAAAAAAAAAACGATAACTGTTAATTGAGCATCATAAAGTTTTCCAAAGATGCGGAGAGCAAGAGTCGAGGGCTGTCGGAGCCCTACTCAAGATCCTCTCGCAGATAAGCGGGACAGTTCACTTCAACTTGAATGATAGTATTATATTCCTTGTCTGTCCATCGAAAACCTACATCGAAAATCTCTTTACATTAAGATTTTTAAGTTCTACGGCTGCACATGAATTGCATTTTGAGAGTTTCCAACGATTTTAAAACCGGACAAAATTCAGATAAACGCTAAAAAACAGATTCTTCACTTATCGAGAATATACAGAAGGAGTGCAGAAGGCTTATTATTTATTTTTTAATTATGCTTAAAAATATATATTAAATCAATAAAGAGCATTACACTCACTACCATGTATTTGGCACACACACGCATAAATACTCTTTTGTTTATTGTTACAGTCTATGTCAAATTAAGAATAGATTAATATTGTTTGTCTTTAATATTAAAAAAGTATAATCTTTGACAATAGAACTATACTTTAAACTTATAATTTCAATTAATTATAGTAGACTAATTATATAGACCCCTAGTAAAATAAAAATATCCTGATCTTAATAATGAATATCTTCTTTAGCAGTATTTAGTAGTATTCTTACGAGTAGCACTTAATGGCTATGAAAATGTCTGCAGGTACCACAATATGAACGTATTTTAGACTAAGTCGAAGGATTACACCATGACGGTTCTACTGTCAGCAAACATTCGCGAAAACTGTCATTGTTTTTATTAAATTCATTTTCTTATTTATGAAAAGCTGATTGCCATTGCAAAGTATTTATAAAAATACAATTTTACAAATATTATTCCAACGGTATTTTTTTATTAGTTACAAGCATAATCAAAACTATTTTTCCAATTAAAACTTGACATGATCGCGAAGAACGAATTCGGAAAAATTTCTTTTGGAAAATTTGGAACGACTTTCTAATCGTTCAAAATACTGTAATAGCATATAAAAATTAATGATGCTTACTTCTCTTCGCACACGGAAGATACTAAGCTCGCTGTAAACACATAACTGTACATTGCTATAAAAACCTGATATTGAAACATAAAAACAGTTTTAATTACATTCAAGGATGATACCAAAAGTTAAATAATTCCCAGGGAACACAATAAACAGTAGGTACAAGTTACTGTGTGCCGTCAGCTTGGGCTCATCTCTGTGAAGTTCCAACCCCTATATAATTTAATGGAAACTAACGCGTTTCCCGTGAAACTCGCTGCGTATTTGTTTTAACTTTAAAGTTTCACATTTTAATTGTGCCCGTGTAATTATATTTTTATCCAGAATTATCTATGCTAAAACTATGGGTAGTGTAATACTTTCTAGTAAATTCTGTCTACAAAGGCTATAAAAGACATGCAAGTACAAATTTACAAAAAAAATTGATGTCCAACCACGAATTTTACTGGTGGTAGGACCTTTTGTGAGTCCGTGCGGGTAGGTACCACCACCTAGCCTATTTCTGCTGTAAAGCAGTAATGCGTTTCGGTTTGAAGTGCGGAGTAGTCGTTGTAACTACACTTGAGACTTTAGAACTTATATCTCAAGGTGGGTAGCGCATTTACTTTGTAGATGTCTATGGGGTCCAGTAACCACTCAACACTAGGTGGACTATGAGCTCATCCACCTATCTAAGCAATAAAGCCAATCCCAGCAAATGGGAAACGCCTTGTTTATAAATCCTTATGTCATGAAATATTATTTAGCATCTCTATGTCTGTTACTCGGAACACAAAATAGGTAGTCCACTTAGAGGCAGTTGACGATCAACATTTTCATTTTTAATGAGAAAGTCCGGTCCTGTCCCGAAATCCAATCATAGGCTTACATCATCCAAGCAGGGTTGTTGGGTGACCCGTGATGAAACTGTAAGCCAAAATCGAAATATAGCATGGATTGTGCCGTATATTGAGTTATATCTGGGCAACAAGAGAAAAAGTAAAATAATGAAATGAAAAATATGTGCAAGATCAGATATAATAAGTGTATCTATATATTAATACCTGAAGCAAAAATTTTGTATCCCTTTTTACGAAAATTGCGCGGACGGAGGAGTATGAAATTTTCTACACTTATAGAGAATATAGAGAAGAAGTGCACAATGCTAATATTTTTTTAAAATAATGCATAAAAGAAACATTAAATCAATAAAGTAAACATTACAAACACTACATACCATGTATTTGATGCACACACGCATGCATACTATTTATTGTCAAACTTTTGTTCTTGACGTATGTTGTCAAATTGAGAATGGATTAAATATTGTTTGTCTTTGTTAATATTTTTTATAGTGTAGTCTTGGCGAAATTTGTGATTATAGAAGTATAAAATGCAATCATAATAGTATACAAACTTACAATTCCAATTAATTATAGTCGAATTTCGACTACTGCGGGACCTCTAGTTTTTATAATTTGTTATTTGTATTCGTTAAAATTCAAAGAAGAACAACTTTTACAATCTTATTAATATTTCTATCGATGAAAGCATATTTCGAAACGTGGAGGCTAAGAAGCTCATATTGTGAAATCATTTTAATAATATTGAAGCATCATTCAGCAGCTTTGGAATGTTTTTGAAAACATTAACAACGATGCAAAATAATTTTCTATTTTCCAAACAAAATATCCGTTTCCCTTGTACATTTTCTTCATTATACTGCTTGTTCAAAATTGAATGCTGTGTAGGACGAAGTTTGTGCACGAATGTAAGCGGGCTATAGCGACTAATACTTTTTTTATTGCCCTTGTAGACAGAGGAGCACACGGCCCACCTGATGGTGAGTGGTTACCGTCGCCCATGGACTTCAGCAATGCCAGGGGCAGAGCCAAGCCGCTGCCTACCAAAATTTCATAATTGTATATTTTATTAATAATTGAGTTGACATTTGGTATACTGGATTGACATAAAACCTCACATAGTCGTTTGTTTGTACTTCTACTGGTTTCTTCTTCTTTTCTACTGGTGGTAGGACCTCTTGTGAGTCCGCGCGGATAGGTACCACCGCCCCGCCTATTTCTGCCGTGAAGCAGTAATGCGTTTCGGTTTGAAGGGTGGGGTAGCAGTTGTGACAATAATGAGAGCATTTACGTTATAGATGTCTATGGGCTCCAGTAACCACTTAACACCAGGTGGGCTGTGAACTCGTCCACAAATCTCAGCAATAAAAAAAAACTTGTTTTTCTTTATAAAATATAAGAATTTTAAAAGCAGGTGCTATTTTCGCGAATTTAACAATTTACAGCGAAACATGGCCGGGTTCGATAAGATTGGATCAAGTTGATACGAATAATTTGGGGGAGACACTTGGAATGAAATATTCACATGCGCGACCTACAATAGCTCTCCTCGTCCTTAATCATACCCCTCATTAGTGGCTATCAAGACTCACTTCATGAAATTTGTTAACTGTCGAACGAACTGTAGCGAAATGACCTATTGGTTCCTATACCTAATCCTCCCATCGCTAATATTAAATAAAGTCTCTCGTATGATCAATTAGTCCCATATAGTAGTCCCCGCAGTAGTCGAAATTCGACTAAAATTAATTGAAATTAAAAGTTTAAACATCATTATGGTTCTATTGTCAAGCACTATTATACTTCTATAATAATAAAAATTTCGCCAAAACTACACTATAAATAAATAATATTAAAGACAAACAATGTTAATCTATTCTCAATTTGACCACATATTCTAAAGAATAACAAAAGTTTCACAATTGACAATACACAAAGAGTATATTTATACGTATGTGTTGTGTCAAATACATGGTAGTGTGTATAATGTTTTCTTTATTGATTCAATGTATTTTTATTGCACAAAATAAAAAAAATATTACAGTTCTGCACTTCTTCTCTATGTTCTCTATAAGTGTGAGAAATTTCATACTCCTTCGTCCGCGCAATTTTCGTAAAAAGGGGTACAAAGTTTTTGCTTCACGTAATAATATATTATAGATGAATTCTCTCCGCTTCTACGAAGCCCCGTCCTTATTGCTTACTAATAACGTGGAGTACAGAATCTGTGCTATCGAAATATTAATTAGCTGCCTTTGTCGAAGCAGCCCCGTACCCTTCTGCTGTAACGAGAATATAGTTAATATGTTTGTATTCAGAAGACACTTAAATGAAAATGTTCCTGACCAAGTTAGCCTACAGATAAATTCATTTAAGAACGTACCAATACGTTTTTTGTATGTATGTATGTACCAATACATTATCTCAGTCATTTTTTACATCCATTAGTAACTCTCATAGGTATTATAGGATAAAACTTGTAAAATTTATTAATTTTGTATGAGAGCTGTTTGTGAATTGTTGCTTTTTGTCTAAGCAATAAAAAGGAATCAAATAAAAAAGACGAATGCCGAATTATTCCTTCATAGACAACATAAACTATACATGTGTTGATTTGAATAGGTTAAATAACATTAAAAAATATTAGACTAATCCAAAAAATATATTGGAATCTCTAAAGTGCCATTGCTACTGCACAAAAAAAGTATAGTTTGTCAAACACAACCGAGGAGCAAGTGGTACAAACTGTTTTTTCTTTACCTCTTATTAAGTTACAAGATATACGTTGATAAACTAGCATAACTCACTTGATTTTTCAAGTACATATATCATAGGGACGTGTTTTCAAAATCACAAAATTCATATGATGTTCATTGCGGTGAGGGTGTTCACGAAAATATATTTTAAAAAAAAATAACTGCAAGAGTAAAAGCTTCCATTGATAAAAGCAACGAAAGAACTACTTAAAGACAAACCAACCAACAATTCCACTCTCCACGTAAACTCGAGAAATCGGAAATTCTTTTTGTTGTCGATAAACTTTCTTAATGGTTAAGTAACCTTAAAGTGGATGGTTGAGAGCGAATACTCGAAGAAAACACCGTCGAATCTGTGGTGACGGAGTTGAAGGATATTTTGGGGCCAAAAGATCTAAACTGTAGATTTATCATCATCATGGTTCTAAGCCGGTTTCGGCCACGGCGACCAAAATGCTCTGTTTAATAACATAAAAGCTAATGGCCTAAAGGATAAGACGTTCGGTGCATTCGTGTTGAGCGATGTACCGGTGTTCGAATCTCAGGCGGGTACCAATTTTTCTAATGAAATACGTACTCAACAAATGTTCACGATTGACTTCCATGATGAAGGAATAGCATCGTGTATAAAAATCAAACCCGCAAAATTATAATTTGCATAATTACTGGTGATAGGACCTCTTGTGAGTCCGCACGGGTAGGTATCACCAACCTGCCTATTTCTGCAGTAAAGCAGTATTGCGTTTCGGTTTGAAGGGTGGGGCAGCCGTTGTAACTATACTGAGACCTTAGAACTTATATCTCAAAGCAGGTGGCGGCATTTACGTTTTAGATGTCTATAGGTTCCGGTAGCCACTTAGCACCAGGCGGTCTGTGAGCTCGTCCACCCATCTAAGCAATAAAAAAATATTGAAAAATCAGTTAAAACCAATCATTGCTCACATAAGTTGTAAATATGAGCTGCAAAAATACATACTATCCCAAAATACAGTACAAAAGTCGGTGATGAGTGCGAAATTTGGGCCATTATTGGCAATACGCCGACATGCATTGATCGTCTCGCCCAAGTAGGAGGATATAAATAATTTCATGGCTCCTGAGGTTACATAAACTGTATATCCGTGTACCCTCAAAGCCGCGAACGGATTTATATTGTACAAGGTTGGCAAGAGGCCAGTACGTAGCAACAAGTTAAACTACAATGAACGTGATTGGATATTTTTGACATTTTATCTTTGTAGCGTTTGATGATTGGATGAGATGACCTATCTACAAATTTCTGGATGTTCTTTATATTCACTGGTTAAGCCTGTTGGATGTTTTAGCAAATTTGTAACAACATCTAGCTCTTATTGCAATACTTACAGCCTTTTTTTTTTAATGAAGAATTACTGGTGGCCCGGAGGCCTTTACAGTTTCACCAGGACAGGTGGACGAGTGAAGGCTCAGTCAGGAGAGAAGCGATTTCCTTACAGCTGTCCGAGTGCTTCTGAAGGAGACCAAACAAATCAAGGGCAGTTGCTTCGCGAATACTACTACCGGATCGGAATCGCGACCCGCTGTGAAAATCCGGCGAAAAACTCAGCGGACAGCTTACAACTTCGACCGATCTCACAAATATGATTACAGATTAATTGACTACGTTGAGTTCTCATCTATTAAAATAATTAACGGTATATATTGTATAAACCAAATGCTATGTGATTAAAGAATTAAAGAATTAAAAACTTGTCACTACGTCGTATAGACACTTGACCAAAATTCAGACAACATTCCACAAAACAAAACAGACAATATTCATAAACTGGCCGTCCTGTCAGAACGAAGATCTCTTGTGATTGAGATTATATAACATTGAAATGCCAGGAGCCTAACCGCCAAATTGAGCTTAAAGTATATAACAATTACGGTTCATCCACTTAAGGCTTCCCGACAATAGCTATGGCTACTGAATTATGATGAAGCCCACAAGTGGTTTTGGCACTGTTTCGACATTCATTTACTGGCTGTTACGCCATGAACAAAATTTTATTGGCATGGAAAACTCACTGATGGTACTGAAAATTGATTAAACAAATTATTATAAGCGCCCCTTGTCGTACAAAACAAATATCGCGCGTACTTAGCGACCATGCCATAGTGCAATAATTAAAATGCGTTCGCGACAGAAGTTTATGCATAAACAATATCCTTCCACCAGCGGGAGAAAATAAAAAGAGTGCGTGTACTTCTGTACGCGCGTAAGAAGTTATACTTTATTTTTATTAATATATTTCTTTAAATATTAAATAATTAATAATAAATATTTAACGTTAATAATTTAATAATATTTAGTATGAATTATATTAAATAATAATTTTGTCATTTATATAACTAAAAAATGAATGCTAATAACACTTTTTTTACGAGTGTACATGCGCGAAAGTTCACCTGCGGCTATATTCAGACTCGCCAAGTTACGTCGGTCTTATTGTAATGAGCGATTTAATGGGCAACTTCATTCTGTTAATTTTGTGTCACGGTGCGCGCGCATCGTAAAATTTCACTCTCATCAATTTTTCATAACGCGCCTAAAGAAGTATAACTTAAAAAAACCAATATTCATACAGTGACGAATAACTAAGACGGAATAAATCCATTCTGTCATTGCTCATTCTAACATATAATGCAATTTTTTGTGATTTTTTGGGATTTAGCTACTTAAAGGGCCAAATAAAGGCGGTATTTAAAACCGGTGTTTATAAATTTTACTTTATGAATCAACTTTCTGGTTAAGAGTCAAAAAACCATGAAATACATTATAAAATGCATATTATCTATTCTATCTTGGAGTTATAACCTGTTTCGCTTCAAATGTTTTTTTTTGTTTTTTTTTATTGCTTACACGGGTGGACGAGCTCACAGTCCACCTGGTGTTAAGTGGCTAGTGGAGCCCATAGACATCCACAACGCAAATGCGCCATCCACCCTGAGATATAAGTTCTAAGATATCAAGTACAGTTACAACGGCTGCCCCACCCTTTAAAACGAAACGCATTACTGCTTCACGGCAGAAATAGGCGGAGTGGTGATACCTACCCGCGCGGACTCACAAGTGGTCCTACCACCAGTATGAGATTATCAGCATCTTCGTTAGTAATAAAATACATTCCGTAAAATGTTTCAAACAAGGAAAAATACATATCAGGGAATTTTATTAGTAATAAGAAACAGACGAAGAATTTCTGTTACGACCGCGTAACAAATTAAGCATAGTTCGAAAACAAATCGGTACCCTATCCCTTTTCAACGAAAGCGACATGTTTTTGACGTCCGAATCAATTTGCCACCGAAATTTTCACGAAATTAGAACATTAATGTCGGTTTTGGCGCTTGCGGAAAAGTGAAAATCAACTTTATGCCATTAAATTTAAGGGTAAGGTCTTCCGAACCTAATTCGGACAATCGCCTTTATGGGTTTGTTTAGTACATTTTGTAATTCAGTTCGCGTTTTGATATTCCGAGTTTCGAATTGGATGTGTTTTTGAATTAGTTTCTCGTGAATTCGAAAGTTGTGGTGGAGGCTTAACATATTTTGAGCTATCCATGTATTTTGAATTTTTAGTTTTAGTCACAGGTACCTACATGGACATCCACAATAAGCTACGCTTCTAAAAACCTCATGTTACATGCCGATCTCGTTAGCCCAAAAGCTGAATAATCAATTAGTGTTACGACTATGGCTCGAATAAGAAAACAATTTCACTTGCGGTTTGAATCCAAAAAGAACGCAGTTTCTTAAATTACACAATAAAAATTCAAGCGGCCCCTTTAACGAAAAGCTGCGGTTATTTGATATGAAAATAAACCGCTCTTACTCCGACTTGACTCTGTCCTGGACGGGTTGTTAAATAAGCTGAAGCTCGTCTCGTGAAATATTGCTTCCGTTATACAGACAGCCAAACAGTTTTTGTATATATATTACTCGGACAAACGTTTAAGAATATATTGCAAGTTTTTCATTTAACAAGCTTTTAAACCTTACTATGTTTGTTTATTGTTTTAAGTTCATAAAACCTTGCAAGCTAAATTAGGACAACTTCCTCTCTTATTCTACGAAGCTAATTTTTTTCCATATTAGTTCAATTTCAATGCATTTTGACAGTAAGCATAAGCTTTTCTTTTATTCGAGATCAGTGGATAGCAACATACACATGAAATGTTGCATACCGATTCAAATGTGTCACTATTAAAAATCATTCATCAATCACTCATTCATCTCTGGTGTCGATATTAAAAACGTTTTTCTATTATCGTTCTTAACTTAATTTTAATTGAATTAAAAGTGAATAAAACGAAAATAAGTCACAGAAGTATAATCAGCTTTTGAATAGGAGACACAGATGTGCAAAAGCTGGCCATCTATATCTACTATTGTTACTATTCCATTAGTCTATCTGTCTGCAGCAGTAGTATTCTAATAACTTACTACTTCTATTAATTCTTACCCTGACTTACCAATTCCTGGAATCCAATTCCTGGAATTGGTAAGTCCAGTTCCAGTCCAGCCAATAATCCAGTTTCCAAATACGGACGAGGTGAAGCCGTCAGAAAACTGTCAGCTAAATAGAAATGCAACATGAAAATATGCTCTGCCGGAGACACAGATGTGCAAAAGCTGGCCATATATATCTGCTATTGTTACTATTCCATTAGTCTATCTGTCTGCAGCAGTAGTATTCTTATAACTTACTACTTCTATTAATTCTTACCCTGACTTACCAATTCCTGGAATCCAATTCCTGGATTTGGTAAGTCCAGTTCCAGTCCAGCCAATAATCCAGTTCCCAAATACGGACAATATGAAGCCGTCAGAAAACTGTCAGCTAAATAGAAATGCAACATGGAAATATGCTCTGCCGGCCGCTAGTAGTTCACTTAAAGCCAAAAACGAAAACTAAAAAGGCATTTGTCGCAAAAAGTAGGCTTCACAAAAGTTTGTTAATCAACAATTTTGCAAACTTATTCGAAAACTATAAAACTCAACAAGAAACATAATATAACATAACACCCTGTATCCAAGTCGCCCAACTCTTAACTTGTACTTTATTATAAAAAAAAAACATAATATTCCTAAATAGCCTAAAAGTACATGTTATTATCCGCAACACGCTTCGTCAGATTACAGAAATAGAGTTATCAGCAACATGCTTCGTCAAAAAGTACAATACTTACTTTTAGCTGTATCCAAGTTACAAGTGCACTCGATACTGACATCTCTTTCTGATGTCCTCGACGCGCTCTCCGAATACTGAGTTATTATTAAAATCATTCTAGTCACGTGCTCCCGGGTCTGACGGTCGCAACTAATCAAGCGGGATATTTCAAGCCCCTCTACTTTTAATGGGATGAAAAGTATGAAGGACGTTGTCAAGATTGCGAAAATAGTTCAAGGAATATTTCCTTGGACTATTTTCATTGCAATTTTTATGTGGTTACGACTCGTGTGTAGAGGTTGGGTGTTGGTTGCCTTGATTAAAAAAGTTCAAACATGGTGGCAAGATTAATTGCTAAAGCTATAGAAACCCGTGGACATCGTAACATGAACTTCGCATTATTAATAATACTTAATATAAAGCTCAAGAAACATTTTGGAGTAGATTGTGTGTTATTGCAGAACCGGATGGCGCTAGGCCGAAACTTATAAACTTCCTGAGCTCGGAGAGCTTTCTTTATGATAGTAAAAAGAGATGACGGGACATTCCGGTTATTTTATGCGTATGAGTCTCACACGTAATGATTAAGAATATTTTTATTTCTACTTCTCCCAGTATGAAGTACCACTTCATCTAGGTTCGACACTTTGTCTCCCTGTCATACATCAGAATTTAGTTGGTTTTAGAAATCAGTATCGCCTATGCAGTGGACTGACTTAATTAAAAATACTGGGAGTAGGGTGACCTCGAGCAAGGAAAAATGGCGGGACATAGTGAGAACGTCAAGTTTGCCCCCTCCAATACTATAAGACAATCACGAGCACTCCGTCAAGAGTGACACGATTGAAAAGAAGAAGAAGCCTTCGTCTTCCTATTTACACATATTGAAGACAAATTCCCAATTTACGACACGCCCGAAGACCTAAAACCCCATTTGATGGAGTGGAGTCGATGCTTTAAATTTGATACTTTCACGTGATTTTCGTCGACGTCGTAACTGGGTCAAAGTAATGCCAAACTAACAATGAAGCTAACAAGGCCTTGTTGATAACGTTTCGGGATACAATTACAAGTAAAAGTAGCTAGTTCATAGTTGAACCGAAAACACGAGGAATATAGTGAAATAGGCGAACCTTTTATCTTAAGAGAACGCTTGAAAGCCGCATTCGCGTAAAATGGAGCTTATAACGCACACATCCCTATTTACTCTACTCGTGGGTCTTGGAGGGGCATGCATGCGGGCGGAGCGGCAGAGACGTCGCCGGGCAACCACCAAGTTTTTCCAAAAGCTGTCAGTCGATATAGCAGCAATGAAATATATTTTACATCGTTATACTTAATTTATAAAATACACCTTAAACTGGGATTATTTTAATAATTCGTTATAAGCTGACATTAATACATTTCATAAATTAGTAATAAATTGCCGAATTATTTTATTATATCTTAGATAGATGGACGATCCCACAGCCCACCTAGTTTTATGTACATAGTTACCGGAATCCATAAACATGAACAACGAAATCGCCATCAACTTGAGACTTTTTACTTCTCTTCTTCTTCTCTTACTCTCTTATTTTACTGGTGATAGGGCCTCTAGTGAGTCCTTACGGGTAGATACGACCACCTTACCTATTTCTGCCGTGAAGCAGTAATGCGTTTCGGTCTGAAGGGTAGGGCAGCCGTTGTACTATACTGAGTAACTATACTGAGATCTTAGAACTTATATCTCAAGATGGGTGGCGCATTTACTTTGTAGATGTTTATGGGCTCCAGTAACCACTTAACACCAGGTGGGCTGTGAGCTCGTCCACCCATCTAAACAATAAAAAAAATATATATAGGTCTCGATTTTACAGTATAACGGCCAACCACTTCAAACCAAAACGCATTACTGCTTCAAGGCAGAAATAGGTAGGGTGAGGCAATATGCACCTATCTAAGGGCTCACCAGACGCTCTACCACCAGTAATTACGCAAAAAATAGTTTTTTGTGGTCTTTATTTTTATTATACAAAATTATACCTCCATCATAGAAATCAATCATGAACATGAGCCAAGAATTTCATTAAAATTGTTTACCTGCTACCAGAATTTGAACACTAGTATGGGCGTATCGCTTGATACAAATACATTAGGTGCCTTATCCACTGCGCCACGGGGACTTCAGTATGTGATCTTTTTTTACGGCCTATTTTACATATCACCTCTTCAATTACTATACTCATAATAAACTTAGGCTCTTAAGAATATAAGAAATCCCTGTTAAAAAATTCTGGCTAGAGCACCATTAAGTTTGCGTTTTTTTTTTTGTTTTTTGTTTTTTTTTTATTGCCTTTGTAGGCAGACGGGCATACGGCCCACCTGATGGTGAGTGGTTACCGTTGCCCATGGACTTCAGCAATGCCAGGGGCAGAGCCAAGCCGTCCCCCGTGCTGTCATCTGCATAGCAATGCATGCCATCAATAGACAGCATGTCATTGATATACAGGATGAAAAGCGTGGGGGAGAGCACCGAACCTTGTGGAACGCCAGCGTTAATGGTCATGGTTTCAGAAAAGTCACCGTCTACAACGACCGTGATGCTCCGCCCATCCAAAAAGCTAGCGATCCACTTGCAGAGACCCTCGGGGATTCCGTAAGATGGTAACTTCGAATCGTTCGCGTTATCAAACTTTCAAATAATGAGAAGATTTATTTGCTCATTTGCTCATAGAAACGAGAAGAAAGTTTAAATGAGAAGAAATAGCGAGTTCATGATGGAATCGTCATGAAGGCGAAAAAATTAAAGTTTGCAAAAACATCCTTCTGAAGAAAGTTTAAATAGCGTATTTTTCTTAATTGAAAGCAATTACACAGTCGTAGAGCGCTTGAAGCTTAATGGAAACGGATACTCGCGACTTTGATTTCTCTTTTCAAAGTGCACCAACATTAATTACTTTTTAGTTGCATTACCATTTATTTCCATGAATCGGTCGAGCTTTCGCTAGCAAAAGAACTAAGGAATGTAGTGACATTGGACGGGCCACATATATTGCAGACTAAAACTTCAATAATATAATTATAGAGGTGCAATACTGTCATTTAATTAATTAACTAAGATTAATTAAAGTTGACTGTTTCCTCAATGCTAAAATTGTTGGTGAGAAGTCCAACGCTAGTCAACAATTGTTTAAGACGGTATTAAGAAAAAATTATGAACAAACTACCCCACAGTTCTGCTAAAAAAGTTTTTCTATTCTATCAGACTTCATACGTCCACTACAAGATATAGGCCTCCCACAAGCCTCGCCACAAACATCAGTCCTGCGCTGCCTGCATCCAGTGGATCGCCGCGAACCTCAATAGGTCATCAGTCCATCTTTTGGGAGGCCTACCGTCTTCCGGTACGCGATCGCCACTCAAGAACTTTCTAGCCCCAAACGAATATGAGCTAGTTTTGACACACAACACATTCCGACTCGAGCAGCCGAACAGTGTGGAGCTTTTTGTGGTTATTATTGTACACTTGAAATTAAAAAGAATTGTTTGAAAAAGTAAGTTTTAATTACTATCGCTATGGAATGCAATGATAATAATGAAGAGAATGGCATCAGCAACGCTGACGTCATTATTTTAAAAACACTATAGAAGAAGTCGTCGCGGCCTAAAGGATAAGACGTCCGGTGCATTCGTATCTAGCGATGTAACGGTGTTCGAATACCGCAGGCGGGTACCAATTTTTCTAATATGTAATACGTACTTAACAAATGTTCACGATTGACTTCCACGGTGAAGGAATCATGTAATAAAAATCAACCCTGCAAAATTATAATTTGCGTAATTACTGGTGGCAAGACCTCTTGTGGGTCCGCACGGGTAAGTACCATCACCCTGCCTATTTCTGCAGTGAAGCAGTAATGCGTTTCGGTTTGAGAGGTGGGGCAGCCGTTGTAACTATACTGAGGCCTTAGAACTTGTATCTGAAGGTGGGTGTCGCATTTACTTTGTACCTACTTGTATATGGGCTCCGCTAACCACTTAACACCAGGTGGGCTTTGAGCTCGTCCACCCATCTAAGCAATAAAAATAAAAAATAGACCAATTACTGATATCTAACACAACAACAACGTATCGTAGAAGGAGAGGACAGTCGAGCAATAGATTCAATTCCGTTTATTACTTGCATTCGGGATTTAAACACCGGCCTAGTCACTTCAATCGATATGAATACACCGGTCGTCTTATTGTTCAGACTGCTACAACTTCTAGTACGCCGTACTTAGGTTTCAATTGACAGTATTAGTCAACAAAATCAGTATTCCTGTCACTAAAAGTATCACCAAATCACTGCCTACTGCTAAGACTCCAAGAGAGGAAAGATAGACGCTGCGGATATTCCGATCCGTGCTTAGGTTGTGTCAATTGCATTAGTCATCAAAATCAGTATTCCTGTCACTAAAAGTATCACCAAATCACTGCCTACTGCTAAGACTCAAAGAGATGAAGGATAGACGCTGCGGATATTCCAAGACCGGGGCTTCATTCCACTATTTAATTTGATGAACGGAAACGCTCCATCTTATATAACTTGATTTATGGTTTTGTTTTTCTTTCAGCTAACGAGAGATTAAAATTGCTTTAATCGCGTCGCGCCGCCAGATGTCACCGGAGGGAAGCTGATTTATTATTTAATTTAAGCAATGTCAAAGCTTGCTCCCATGAAATTGATTTTGAATAAGCTCCTGTTGTACAAGAATATGTATGCCTCCATGTACTTTCGGTGTTAAAGCTTTGGCATCTCAATAGATTTCTATTAAGCTTAAGGGTTGAATATGTTTCGATTTTAACTAATACGAGAATGTCCGGATAGTTAGTAGAACTATCCTTGGTCTAGGTCTCTTGTTATAAGGATACCCAAAATACACAGGCAAGTGCAGGTATACCGAGATCCCAAATACCAAACAAAACTGCAAGGTAGTATACCAGTCTTCCGCAATTAAAAAGACACATAAGATGAGAACTGGTGGTAGGAGGTCTTGTGAGTTCGCACGGGTAGGTATGACCGCCCCTATTTCTGCCGTGAAACAGTAATGCGTTTTGGTTTGAAGGGTGGGGCAGCTGTTGTTTTGTAAAAGACCTTAGAACATATGTTTCGAGGTGGGTGGCGGTATTTACGTCGTAAGTGTTTATGGGGTCCGGTGACCACTGAGCACCAGGTGGGCCGAGAGCTCGTCCACCCATCTAAGCAATAAATAAAACAAGGCCACCCATAAGTCGATTAACGATAATTATATTTAAATTAAATACTGACTGATCACGAACTGAATCTGGACTACGTGAAATAGTAGACAAGTTCCCTAACCAAGATCTGCAAGGTGATCAATTCAACTTCAAACCCATGTATTTTTTCGGGTCATCAATGGTCATTAAGGGTCATTAGGAAGGTAGATTAGGTAACCATAAGGTTATCGTGATCGTGAAAAATGTCACTTCGACAATGTGCTCAGTAGTGACCAAATTTTGACAACCAGCTGCTATGCATGGATGAGAAATAGGTCATTGAGTTCAGTGTGCCGGAGCTCATCAATGCTGAATGCTACCTTGCGGCATAAAGTCCAATTCTCGATTGCCAGATTTATCTTACAAAAGCAACCTTTAGAGAGTCATCAGTACTTAAAATGAGAATTTAGTGAGTTATTTGATACGAAGATAAATCGGACTAATGAAAACGACACCGATAGTAGTGGTTCTGGTTTGTGGATGTATCTTCGTATCGTACGCCACCGGGATTAACAAATAAAATCCTTTGATATGTTAGCAACAAATTGTATATTTTTTTAATAAGAAACGATACAATTTTATTAAGAGTGTCTTTAAACAAGGCGATATAATAAGGTCTTAACAGTATTTTGTACCAGCTGTACTAGCTTACAAACCGAGAAATATCACTGCTCCCTAGCATGCCTACAGTACTTTTTTTTTTTTTTTTTTTTTTTTATGATTGAAGCATTACTGGTGGCCCGGAGGCCTTTCCAGTTTCACCAGGACAGGTGGGCGAGCAAAGGCTCAGCCAGGAGGGGTGGGATTTGCTAACAGCTACCCGAGCGCCTCCGAAGGAGACCTAACAACTCAAGAGTAGCTGCTTCGCGAATGAATCTACTACCGGATCGGAATCGCGACCCGCTGAGAAGATCCGGCGAGAAACTCAGCGAGCTGATTCATGGGTTAGGTTGCACGGCGAACTCTTTGTCGAGTTCGACGAGTACGGTTACCGAGGTCCCTAAGCCTGCTCCTAGTGTTAGAGCTGAAGGCGTCTAATGCAAAGGTTATTGGATCTGATGGATCCGTAAGGACATGTCTAGGGCGTCGACGGTGACTGGCTCCTGCATGATCAGGATTCGGGGAGTAGTCAGCGGCGGCTACGATAAGGCGATTATCATGACGCATAGCCTTATCGAAGTACCGTTCCGACGCTGACTTCATGTATTTCTGTATAGATTCGAGGCCCAGGTCGTCGTGTAGATCAACGTTCCTCACGAACCACGGAGCTCCGACGGCTAACCTGCAAAAGCGGGATTGTAGAGATTGAAGGGTGTCTATGTGTGTGCGGGCCGCGTGAGCGAACACCACACTCGCGTAAGTCATGACGGGCCTTATGCAAGTTTTGTAAAGTGTCACCTTGTTCCGAAGGGACATTTTACTCCGCTTACAGATCATGGGGTAGAGTCTACCGAGAATAAACGCGGCACGGTCACGGACTGATTTTATATGCGGGCGGAATGTCATCGATGCATCCAGGGTAACGCCCAGGTACTTGACCTTCCTGGCCCAGGGTATGGATTGACTAAAGAGAGTAATCGGGGGTGTGAGATTCCTCCTCCTAATACGGGAGGAAATCCGTGTGGAGCTTCCCCTCTGAAATAGCACCGCAGTACTTTTCGCTGGGTTGATGTCTATGCGCCATTTTCGGAACCACTGTCCTAGGGCTAGGGCTGCGCTCTGAAGCTTCTTCGCGATTAGGGACTTGTTTCTACTGGAATAGTAAACAGTCGTGTCGTCGGCGAATAAAGCTAAATGGGTCGGCGGCGACCGGGGAATATCGTTAACGAATAAACTAAATAGGAGGGGTGAGAGGACAGAGCCTTGCGGGACTCCAGCTGTGAGAGGTCGTGGGGAGGAGCGGGTTCCCTCGACTCGATATCGAAAAGAGCGGTTCGACAAGAAGTCCCGTATGATGAGCACGAGACTATCCGGCACGCCCATGTTGAATAGTTTGAAAATCAAACCGTTGTGCCAGACTTTGTCGAACGCTTTTGCGACGTCGAAGAAGAGAGCTCCCGTGTATAACGGTTTTGGTCGATTAAGCCCCACAAGAATGTGCTCCGTGAGGCGGTGCACCTGTTGAACGCATGAGTGATTTGTACGGAATCCGAATTGTTCATCGATGAGAATGCCCTTGGATGAGACGAAGTCTCTGAGGCGTTTGTAGAGCAGACGCTCATACAGTTTGCCTAGAGACATGAGGAGGCTGATCGGGCGGTAGCTCGTCGGATGATTTTTTGGTTTACCGGGTTTATGTATGCCGATAACGTCCGCTTCTTTCCACACCGCGGGAAAGATACAGTTCGCCATAGCGGCATTGAAAATAGATGCCAACATCACGATGAGTTGGACGGGTAGAAGTTTAATAACGCGGTTGGATATACCGTCGGAACCGGGAGCCTTGCGAGGACGTAGGTCTTTGATCAAGTCTTTAACTTCCATCGGGGTGACGGGTGGTAACGCATCCGAGGGTGGCAAGGAGGCTCTGCGTTCTACCTCACTGTCTACTAATTCTACATGAACAGGGTCCACGGATTGAGTGCTGGGCGTACACTGGGTTTGCAATGTATCGGCCAGCAGCTCTGCTTTTTCATCATCATCGAACGCCGCGAGTCGGCCTGAGGGGCCTACGAGGGGGGGCATAGTTACTACCGTATCCGATTTGAGAGTACGAGCTAAGCGGTAGTAAGACCTTTGGGAGGGCGCGAGTCCTTCTAAGAAATCAGACCATCTGGCATCTCGGACTTCGGCGATGCGAGACTTTACGTCGCGTTGTAGGGCACGCATTCGAATACGATTTTCCGCGGTAGGATACCTGTCGTAGGCGCGTATTGAGGCGTTCTTAGCTCTTAGGAGCTCCCTAATATCGTCGGACAATTTGAAGCGGTGAAGGAAGTCCTCCGCTAAAACTTGTTTCGATGACCTATCTAATGTCGAGGTGATGTGTGACGTTAAGATGTCTATGGCTTCAGCGGTATCCTGAGGAGACGGGGTAGAGTCCGGGCTAAACGGGAGCGATGGTGGATCAGATTCAGCCAGGCTGACGCCCAGCGTGTGCCAATCCACCACAGTCCTCGTGACGGGAACGGAATCGGGAGCGCGACCGAGCTTCATAACGACGGGACGGTGGTCTGAATCTAACTCTGAAACGACTTCGATCGAGTGTAAGCGCAGAGTTACGTTTTTTAATAACGCTATGTCGAGTATATCCGGTCGATGTGCGATATTTAGCGGGTAGTGAGTCGGGGTTAGCGGAGCGACGATATCGAAGGCGAGATCATCGACTAACGCGTCAAGCCGCCTGCCATTCGGGGTTGTGGTGTGTGAGTTCCACCTGATGTGTTTACAATTTAGGTCACCCGCCAGAATGACAGAGCTCCCCATGCTGAGCAGCGCCTCGATATCACTGCTTAGAACGATCTTATCCGGTGGAAGATAAACGGACGCGATAACGATCGGCGCGTGTCCCGTCAGTGAGATTCGGCACACTGATGCTTCGATATTAGCGAGCGCGGGAGGATCGAGCGGGACGCAATGCAGGGCTCTTCTATAGTAAATGACGGTACCACCACCACGAGCAGAGAGCCTGTCGTTCCTGACCATGTTATAGTTCGCGATTTTAGGGTCACGGCGCGCGGGCTTAAGTAGGGTCTCCTGCACTAAAAATATATCAATTTGATGGTCACGCAAAAAGTCAGAAACCTGATTACGTTGATTTGCGAGACCGTAAGCGTTAAAAAATCCTATCGTTACGGATAGGGGCTTTACTCTACTTATATACGCCATTGATTACCGGCGGAGTGAGGGGAGGACGTACGTATTTAATGACGCGTATACGTCGGCGTATTCTTGCACAACGGCGATAAAGTGTTGTGCAGTGGAGGCAGCGCGAATGGCGTCGCCCAAAGCGTTAACGCGCTCAAAGTTGATCGACTGAAAGAAGTCGATCGCTAAAGCGAGATTTTCGGACGCGGTCGGAGGGCAAGTCGCGGGAGAGGGACGAGTCGCGGGGGCGGGACGAGTCGCGTGGGTGGGACGAGTCGCGGGGGCGGGACGAATCGCGGAGGAGGGAATTGTAGCCGTGTTCATATACGGCAGCGGTTTCGCCCAGGCCGAGACACTGGGCACCGGCGCCGGAACGAACGCTGGCTTAGCCTGCGACACAGAGGGTGCCGAGGCTTTGATGTCTGGGCCGGAAGCTCGGAGGCGGTTTTGGCGGGCGACGCGGCGATTTATTTTCGGGGCTCGGGGGCATCCGCGGTAATTTGCGGGGTGACCCTGTGTTTGACACAGGACGCAGCTAGGCGGTTCCGTCGCGGTTTTTTGGTCGCGAGCGCAGAGGGCCGTGGCGTGATCGCCCAAACACTTAACACATCGGGGGCGCGCGTGACAGTTACGGGAAGAGTGCCCGTACAGTTGACAGTTATGGCACTGGCTAGGAGTGCCTTTTTTATGGGGGGCTTCGACGGCGATACCGGAGAGCCTACAGACGGCCTGTGTGTTGAAGATTTTCTTACCCTCGGGGGTAGGCTCGAGGGTGACTAGAACCATATTATATGGCTCCCTACCGCGACCGGTGTGCATACGGTGCACAGAATTCACTGGAAAGCCCTGTTCTAACAGATCGGCCTTGACGAGCTCTACATCTAACTCTTTAGGGATTCCGCGTATTACAACGCGGAGTTCGCGGTCCTCCTGGAGCGTATACGTATGGAAACTTATACGTTCCTTACGGAGGTAAGAAGAGAGGGCCCTATGGTCGTCGGGTGTTTGAACCTTAATTTGAATGCCGTTCGCGAGGTTACGGGCATTCGTGAAATTTATATTTTTGGCCTTAAGGGCCAGGCAAACTCGATCCCAAGCTGCCTTCTCCTGAAGGATAACCGGGGGAGGGGTCTGGGTTTTATTTTGTGCCACCGGACGCGGCGACGGAGTGGCACGGGCTGGGGGCGCAACGGGAGTCTGAGGGCGGGGGCGCGACGCGTTCGCGGCTTTGCTAATTTTAGCGGCCGCGGGAGCTCGGGACTCCGCGGCACGCTTCTTACCCTTCTGTACCAGGGTGAATCCATCCGTCGATGAGGCGGGGGCGAGGTCAACCTCCATGTCCGAGTCAGAGTCGGAGCACGAGGAGGCGGGTGCAGGCGACCTACAAGCAAGTGTAGGTGTTTTAGAGGGCGCGACGGAGGCCGCGGATGATCGCTCAGCTGAAACGATGGTCACAGCGGACGACGCAGCAGCTTTACTCGCCAGTATAGGCGACACGGGAGCGGCAGGCACGACGGAGGCTGCGTTGCTCAATGCAGAAGCTTTGCACGCAGGTACAGGCGACGCAGGAGCAGCGAGCGCGGCGGAGTCCTCGAGAGGGCTCGCAGTGTGATTGGCCTTGAAGGCCAGAAACTCTGAGGCGAGCTGTGGGTGGTGAAGTCGGAGGAATTCCGCGAATACAGCGTCCATGATCGCTGAGTACCCAGGTGGGGCGGCCCCGGGTCTTGAAAACACTCGCCTTGCGGCGAGGCCCCAACTTCTCGGACCTGAGCGGTTCTATTGAACACAGGTGGCAATGCGGCGCGATTACTACAGGACAAAGAAAAAGCAAAACAAATCAGAAATAACAAAAAGAAACAAAACAAATAAATACTTGCAGGAAACCACTTTGTCGGCAAATGTATCACGAACACAAAAATAACTAAAACGAAACAAATAAAAGCTTCCAGGAAAAACACTTGGTCGGCAGATGTATCACGATCACAGGCCGCGCGAACAATGGCCGGGCTAACAAAAGCCGGGCGAACAAAGACCGGGCGATCGAGTGGACGATGAGCACGTCCGCACGTGACGGGTGCCTCTATCGGAATCGCCTACAGTACGTCTTCTCGCTAGTAGGTAATTAGACATACTTCTTTTTTTTTATTAATGGTTCGGACGAGGTCGTAACCTACCGTGAGCTTAGTGGGTACTAGAGTCCATAAACATCAACAAATACTAATGCCACCACCCGCTTTGAGACATGAGTTCTAAGTCTCAATTTTACAGTACAACGGCTGCCCGATCCTTCAAACCGAAAATGCATTACTAAATTGCGGCAGAAATAAGCAGGGTGGGGATACCTGCCCATGTACCTACTCAAAAATGCCTTGCTGCCAGTTAAAAATTAATCTCACATGGGATAGTGAAAGGGCATCATGGGTGGACAGGTTTCCAGTATATATTTCCATAGATTTTTTTTTTGGAACGAAGTTCCTTATGGGGCGATGCGGAGGGGTACCCTAATCGGGAAACAACGTCCGTAACGTAAGATTTTTATTATTTATGTGTAGTCTACGTGATGACGGTTATTATTATTTCTCAGATAGAACATAATTAGGCTTAATTATTATTATTCATATAAATAGCTGTTTCTTTGTATATTATTATTATTATATATTTTTTATAAATCATTGTGAATAAAATAAAGTTGATAACTTTGTAAAGAAGTTTTTTTTTATCATTAAAAAAATCATATTAAAAAATGTATACCCGAATAATTATTTTCTTTATACCTCGAATAGAACTTAAAATTAATATTTTTATAATAAGGAACTTCGTTCCTATCCGGTGTCCCATGACACCACACATCTTTTTTATCTGACCGAGGATTTAAACATGGAGATACTTAGTTATGATCGCTCGACACGAGTATTCAGACAGCCTTGCATATAAACTACTGCAGAGAAACAAAATGTATAGCGCCTAAAGTTCTTTAAGGGTTTTCATTTAAATGCGAACTGTAGGAACACGACGGTATACGTGGCAATGAGTTCTATCAATCGCCGCGGTAATGTCGCATCAACAATAAACATACCGTACATGCTCCACTTGTAAAATACCACGTTGTTCAGACGCCGAACAGCCTTCAGGAATAGTTTGTGCTCATCTGAAATGGCGATTGAAAATCGTTAATACAATTAAAATTACTTTTACGGTATAATCTCACGTTTTTAATGTCATTTTAGTATTTCTGACGTTATCAATAGTTCTCGGTAGGCAACGGCTTGGCTCTACCCCTGGCATTGCTGACGCCTATGGGCGACGGTAACCATTCACCATCAGGTGGATGTATGCTCGTCTGCTTACAAGGGCAATAAAAAAAAGGTTGTCGTGGCCACGTACCCCCGAAATAGGCAGGGTGGTGCAGACTCAGAAGAGGTCCTACCACCAGTATTAAGCCAGCAATAATAATATACTCTCATAAATACTCGTAGTGGGGTGTCTTGTGCGCCTGCGCTAGTAAGTACAGTATAATCTGTTTCTGCCTCAAGGTAGTTCCTATTAGGCGTATTTCCGAGTGGCGGGACAGCTGTTTTATAAGCACAATTGAGTTTTATGACACACCGTGTAATTCGTGTGCATTCCAGGAACAACTGAACTTCGGGCAAGTTTCAATTGATCTGCTCACTTCTGAGAAGCCAGTTTTCTTTGAAACCCATTAACCAAACTCACCAGAAACAATAGATCCGACCTGAACCGCACAAATCGACTCAGTGTTACTAGTTGCGGAGTAGAAGTTCTGACATGAAACCCCGACCAAACACTGAAGAGTGATATTCCTGAAAAACCACACGCCGACCACTGCTCCCACTGTGATTGCGTCCTGCTGAAAGATATCGCAAAGGTGCTTATCTATCTATCGTTACAGGGGCTTAAAGCATTAGATACCGGTTGGGGCTTTAAGTATTCGATTGCAATAAACCATCATTCCAGTTGGCATTTAGTTATGTCATCTATAGCTTCCTCTGGGGCCAACGTGTTTCATTCAATGACTACGTAAACCAAAAAGCCTAAGCCTGAATATAAAAAATCTTAACAAAATTGTGAACTAGGAATGGAAACAGGCTCTGTAGTAATCAGAGTCACTAAAGTATATATATTAAGACCATTTGTGGTAAAGAAGCTATCCGCTATAACTAGTTTTGGTAGCTAAGTAAAAAAAAATCAAATGTAACTTACATAATCGTCGCCGGGATAAAATTTTTTGCACAATTCAATGATTGATTGAATATAAATAAACATGTGCGTTAACGTTTTAAAAGTATGGAAGAATATCTGAAATAAAATTCAACGATTTCATGTTAGTGGCTTCTAATAATTATAATTTATCTGACTAGACAATATTATCTATACTAATATTATAAAGACGAAAGATTTGTTTGTTTTTTTGTATTGAATAGGCTCCGAAACTACTCAACCGATTTGAAAAATTCTTTCACTGTTTGAAAGCTACACTACTCCTGAGTGACGTAGGATATAATCTTTTTTGAAAAAAATTAGGGATCTTTACTAAAATTATAATAATGTAACCCAAGGTGTAAAAAATTACCTAAAATATTTTTTAAATCGCGTGCCCTGCGGAAACTATTCATACATAAAATAATGTACTACGACTTTGTAGAATACATCATTATTTACAAAAAATGCCGCAACAGCATATGTCTAACTTTTATAGTTATGTCGCAATAAGCGTTTTTTTATTTAAAAAATAAAACATCGTCAAATATCGTTGAAATGTTTTGTTAAAGATCCGAGCGGAGCCGGAGCTGGGCCGCTAGTAATTAATATTTTGTTATTTTTTATTTTAATGCCCGTATAGGCAGACGAGTATACGGCCCACCTGATGGTGAGTGGTTACCGTCGCCCATGGACTTCAGCAATGCCAGGGACAGAGCCAAGCCGTTGCATACCGTTTAATACTCTCCACAATCCTCGCGTTATGCTGTTAAGCCAGGTTTTGGTTATGAAAAGCTGTTGAGACTATTACATTAACGTCACGAATCACTTTGAGGTCTAAGTCTGAATTGTATGGCAGAAACGGCTCTCCCGCTCTTTAAACGAGAACGTGTGACTACTACGCGCTAATAGCCAAGATTATGCTACATGGCCGCAGCCTCGTCATGCGCACTACTTCCAGTAAATTTACTGCCTTATAGTTGTTAGCCTAAAATTTATAGATAAAAGAGATTGCGTCCTTACCAGCAGTCTAAAGGCTTCTTTAAAATAATTATATGCATCCAAAACATTAATATATGTAAGATTGATTCCATTCCAATCCGGCTTTGATCCATCCTTACACACAGTTACTTTAGCGTTACCCAACCGCCAAATCTCCTTATTCAACTCATCAAGGCTTTGCGCAAGGAAGTTCAGTACAGAGCATGCATAAACCAAGTTCAGGTCAAAAGAAAACACCGCCAGATCCGTTGTAAGATCAAAGATATTAAAATAACTAAACGACAAATGGAAAAACGAAAACATTGCCAGTGTACCGCAAAATAATACAATTATCAATATTACGCTGTACCATTTGACATTTTTCATAATCTCATTATTACGCGGTATGAATGTTTTGATGGTCTGCAACTTGAGATAGAGAAGCACATTCACATTAGAATAGGCGATGTTGACGTAAGTGTTGACAATAAAGCCGATACAGTAAAGTGCGACATCAAAATATTTACTGATCAACAGCATTGTTGTGAATGTGTCGTATACTGCGATTTTGTTCATAGTTAGAATGCGGAAAACACAGATCGAGATAAACACGAACGCCCCTGTAGCTGACCAGATATTACGGATCAAGCTATTCGGTGTTATATACCCATCTCTGATTGTATATTTGGGAAAGAAAAGGATAAATTGAAAAAAATTTAGCGGTTTCAACATGTCTTGTACGTGAGCGTCAACATTGTTACTAAGGAGTACCTCAGCACGATATAATACCCTCCTTGATGACATTTTAGATATGACTGCCTAAAAAGACAATTACTCTAATGGAGTTCTTATAGTTTGAACCCGTCATCAATATAAATATAAATGTGGGATTGATTATTTTGTTATGACTAGTTACGACTGGTGTCTTTGCTTTCATTTTTATGAAACAATATATGATGGTTGATTTATTTAATTCTGTAGATAATTTCGATAATGTGGTTAAAAGAGATAATTTCAAATTTTTCCCTTATAATTTCATTAAAAAAAAAGGTTAATGACACCAGAACTATACCATACGAAGTAGAATGTGGATATATTCCCAATAGCACATAGCATTTTAATTATGAAGAGCACTATCACAATAACTTACCTGATAGCGTGAGTTGCAGATTGTGTCTAGAAAAAGTAGACCCTAAGCATCATAAAATTAAAGCGTATTCGCTAGCCTAACATCGCTGTTAATGGCAATGGATATGACGTAGGCGTAGAATCTTACCCCTTCGCTGTTACGAAATATATGAGACCAGCCCTTGGAGTTAAAGAATAGAGACCAACGAAACAAAAGATTTTCAAGGGCCCAATGTTCGGGTAACAATGTACAGTTATTTAGAAATAATAAGGCCCTTTTATGTTAATTTCTAGAATAAATATTATGATTTGAATTATAACAACAGCGTTCTGATATTATTATTGTCTTGATTAAAGCTTGACTGCAAATTGCGGTTTTGCGTAATATGCGATTTTATATGGTTCTTAAGGAGTTGGAACCGAAACTAGAAACCGGTTTTAGAAAAAGTTTGAGATGCCCACATTAGACTTAACCTTTAAATATTGAGCTATCTCATTTGCCTACGGCATCTATGGTAGAAAATGTAGAGTGGCGTAATTTTATTTTTATAATAATTAGGTATTTAAATTGGTGAAAAATCCAGCCGATTTGTGTAGCGAAATAGCCATGCCGTGCATGCGACTCGTGCTACGCCATTCAATTTGTAAGGTATTATAGATGCTAAAATTCAATTGATCGAAGCTCATTGTCTCTAGGTATGTCATGACACTCATATTAAAACAATTTCGGCTATAAAATCAACAAGAAAACTGTAACTGCAGCATATATGAGTTTATAAAAAAAAAAAAAAAGATCTAGCCGTGGATAACATTAAACTTTTTCTTTTTACGTAATTACTAACAACAAACAAATGGATAGAACAACACCATTACAGTAATTGGGATTATTATTGATCTTTAGATATTTAGAATTAGTCACATTAATAATGCCGTACAAAAAGGACTCAAACCGTTGTGAGGTACTCCTCTACAACAATGTAGACACTGACCTGCAAGATATGTTGAGACCGCTCAATTTTATCCAAACAATCTATTTGTCTCCCAAATATACAATCAAAGACGGGTATATAACACCAAATAGTTTGTTCTGTAACATCTTATCGGCTGCTGGGGCGATCGTGTTCTTCTCAATCTGTGTTTATCGCATTCTCACCGCAAGCAAAATCGGAACGTTTGAAGGATTCAGTACTACGTTATTAATAACTAAATATTTTGATGCTATTCTTTTCTCTCTCGGGTTTGTTGCTAATGCCTACGTCAGCATTAGACTTTCCCACTTGAACGTGCTGCTTTACCTCAAGCTGCAAGCTATCAAGACTTTTGTACCATGCAAAAAGATTATGCAAAAAGTCAAATATTACAGTATAGTTTTGATTATAGGACTGATTATTGTTAGACTGATTATGTACATCCACTTCCATTGGTCATTGGGTTATTTAAGTTATTTAGATCTAATAACAGATTTGGGGGTGATTTCTTTTGACTTAAACTTGGTGTATGCAAGTTCTATAGTAAAATTCCTTGGATATAACCTTGAGGAGTTAAATAAAGAGATTTTGCGATTAGACGAGATTAAAGCAACTATGGATGAGGAAGGATCGAAACCTGATTGGAATGGCATAAGGAGGACTTACCTTAAATTTTCGGAAGCATATAATTATTTTAAGGACGCTTTTCGAATATTGGTACGAGTATAAATTATTTAATGTTACTATTATAATAATTTATTTCAGTAAAGTGAGATCATCTTGTCATAAACAGTGTAGCTCAAAAAAAAAAACTTGTAAAATCCTTAGCAAAACGTCTTATCTAAAACTAATTACAATGCTAATTTATTTATTTTACCGCTACGATGAGGCTTTCCGTTTAGGCTTCGACGATGACTACCAGTACTGGTTTTATTATTTTGTTACAGATACTTTTTCACACACTTAACACCTTCGCTCACGTGTTTATCTACGTTCAATCGGTAATTGAATTGTGTAAAGCTCCCGCTGATAATTACGTAAGTTTTAATTGCATTTATTTTACGAATATATATAATATAATATTTATAATAAATTTTTTATTTATTGCCTAGATGGGTGGACGAGCTCACAGCCCACCTGGTGTTAAGTGGTTACTGGAGCCCCTAGACATCTACAACGTAAATGCGCCACCTACCTTTAGATAAGTTGTAAGGTCTCAAGTATAGTTACAACGGCTGCCGCGCCCTTCAAACCGAAACGCATTACTGCTTCACGGCAGAAATAGGCTGGGTGGAGGTACCCACCAGCGCGGACTCACAAGAGGTCCTACCGCCAGTAAAAATACATCTGTCAAGACTTTAATAAGCAAGAAATCCACATGACCACGACTGCTCTGCCAAGAGCAACCGACTATAATGATAATTTTACGAATATCATTACAATTAACAAATAAAATGCTATATTGGATTAAAAACGTGTTTTGATCGATCGTAAATAGATATTCGTTGCTTATATTCCAGAGTGCAGCATTTTCGGTGCTAATAGCCGTGATCGTCTGGTTGCTTCGGAATATTATACTCCAAAGCCTGATTGGGATTTCATGCCAGAGCTTCTATTCAGCAACTAGCAACACTCAATCCATTTGTTCAATTCTGGTCAGATCTGTTCTTTCTGGTGAATATAATCAATGGTTTTTATTAAAAAAATATGATGTTGAAACACACTTCTTTATTGCATATGTGGTTGGACGAGCCCACAGCCCATCTGGTGTTAAATGGTTACTGGAGCCTATAGACATCTACAACGTAAATTCCACCACCCACCTTGAGATCTAAGTTCTGAGGTCTCAGTATAGTTACAACGGCTGCCCCACCCTTCAAACCGAAACGCATTACTTCTTCAGAGCTAAAATAGGCGGGATAGCGGTACCTACTCATGCGGACTCACAAGAGGTCCTACCACCAGTTATTACGTACCAGTAATATTTATATAGCTTTGCTTTTTGGATGACTTTCTATACGAACGTGCCTAAATGCATCTCTATCTTTTACCAGATGATCAGAAATTATTCTTGAAAACTGTTCAACGTCTCAACAAAGCAAACATCTCCAAGCTGGACGTGTACGGGCTTTTCATTGTCGACGCGACACTGCCGCTACGACTAATCCAAGTGATAGCTACATATACCATCGTACTACTGCAGTTCGCATTTCAATAAAATATTTAAGTAGATTTTGGGCCATTTACTAACAAAATAAGTCGTCGGTCCTTTTATCTGCGTTCTCGAGGTAATTAAATACGTTTTTATTTGTTTATAGAGTGTAATTACAGTCGCAATTCACAAAAACCTTCATTCACTTCGCCGATGTCGTAACGCTATATTGATTAGGTGCTTATTATATAAGTTCTTTGTAACTGTTAGCTACGCGATCTTTTAGCCTAGCTTTCTATAATATTCTATATAATCTCTATATATAAAAATGGATTGCTGTTCGTTAGTCTCGCTAAAACTCGAGAACGGCTGGACCGATTTGCTAATTTTGGTCTTGAATTATTCGTGGAAGTCCAGAGAAAGTTTAAATGGTGAGAAAATATAAAAATGCTCGGAATTATATAAAAACAAACAATTTTGTTTTTCCTTTGATGTGTCCCCTTGGCGTGTCTTTTACTTATCGATTGAGGCACTACGAAGTCTGCCGGGTCAGCTAGTCTTCAATAATTACGGTAGTGATGTGGTAGATATTTACTGAGTTTTGTTCAACTAACTTTTTGTTCCACTTTCCCATAGTTATAATGTAATAAGTTTAAATCTGAATAAGCTCTGTATTGTGTGAAAACATTTTAAATGAAATCGTACCAAAAAAAAAACGTGTTTAAAAGTCTATATTTAATGCGAATAATGAGAAACCCTTATAATTTTGACGGCCAATAACCTAATTAGGGTCAATAAACATGAACTTTTATTTAAATTCTGTCTTTCTGTCTCCAAGACATTGACAATTGATGAATTACTATGTCCTTCACTCGAACACAACATAATCTGTTTGTACCGTGAAACTATTACTACTTCAACTGATTTTTAGGGACAACTGCTATCTTAATGCGGACAACTATATCATACCGTGTCAACTCCGATGACTTCAGGTTGCAATTAAAGAAATGACCACTTACCAGGGTATTTTACTTTTCATAAATCCTTAATCAGGCTTGTAAAATTGCAAATTAAGCATCGCTGAATTAAAATTGATTGTTTTAATAACGCTCGCTTTCGGGACGGGTCGGTTCTGAACTCATCCGTCTCACACCAACAATCAAAAGACGCTCTTACCTAAATATGTCACGTAACTGGCAAATTCACGTACGAAAATTGTGAAACAAGGATCGAATTACCACAAAATAAACACTAATTAGTCTGCCGGCCCTCGTCGTACCCGAAATAAAAGTTCGGTGCCCGGGGGTATTTTGACAAACCCTTTTTGTTTGGCCGTCGATCAATCATACTGGGTTTAAATGGACGAACGGCTTTGGTTGTTTTCCAAGCGATCTATTCTGTACCAAAAGATAAACACGAGTGTCATATGTTTGTTTATATTCGTCTACACTAGGAGATGACATAATGTTTTAAACGCATCCAAATCCAGTGCCTTTGATAATGAATTTGAATAGCCAATGTTCTACCCAACAAGAGCACTTAGCACTGTTTTTTAAAGATTGTTGAACATGTTAGTGAACCAGACCTTAGGCGACGCTTGATTCTTCATAAAATTGCTATTCCATACCATCCATCCATACTAGTATCTCATCACCTAATTACCTACCTAACTAACCCAACTCATTCTCGTAATTCTGATCTTGATTACTGATAATATTTTGGCTTTAGTAGGAAATCACATTTTCAATCCTTAGTTCACTAAAAATTGTCTGCTTTATCATAAATTATTAGTCAACCTAGTATAGCTGCTATTACGGCATGTTTGGATTCCGGCTAAGAAAGTTTGGTATAGCCGGTCACTTTTTTGGGACATGCATTGGATCTGGTCACACCAATCGATTCCCTGTCGGGGATAAATACGGAACTTGCCCAGAAAGGTGTCCTAGATCCCCGATGTACGTCTAGGATCCAACAAATTGTAAATACGCATCTAGGACTGCCACACGAAGCTCCTGGACGCGTACACTATTTTCTGGTATCACTAGGCCTCCATTTTGGTTCCATTTTCTTACAATATATTTTCGTTACCCGTGATTGTCAGGCTCAGTTACGTTTTAATTAACGGGTTTGGTTGCGTATTGCTCGACTACCGTTTGTAATCGTTATGTGTGCGCATGGGATGTTGCTACGCTCCGTCATTCAATGAATCCCCCATAAACACAACCCACTGAGTTTCTTGCCGGATCATCTCAGTGGGTCGCGATTCTAACCCTGTGGTAGATTCTGCGAAGCACTGCTCTTGCCAGGCCTGGTCATAGCAAATTCTCTCATGTTGAGCTTGTGAGCTCAAGAAGCTGGAATAGCCACTTAGCCTACCAGCAAATAAGTAGAAAAAAAAGATGAATCCAAACGTTGAGACGGATTAGCGTGTCATGTTTAAATTTTACCGCGAAGATAGTAAAATTGCCGTTTCCAAAATAAGGTAGCCTGATATTCATTAATTACATACAATCTAATCTCCTCCACTATATCTTCATAATATGAACCCCCATATTATTCAGTTAATATATTATTATTAGGGTCGGGTTAGTACTACGACCTCTCTGCGGGCCTTTGTTGAAACGTCACTGAATATCCCATTAAAAATAATTACGATTACCATTAAAACGGGCCGCTTTTTAAGTGTCCCACTAAATTGTTTTATAGTCTGAAAAATAAAACGGTTCGCTGTGATTAAAAGTTTAAAGGTTTAATCTCGATTTTAGTTTATTCATTTTAGTATTACGATTTAGAATGATTCACAGCTTTCATGGGTCTCGGACGGCTGTACCAAACATATTATTTAATCAACGATCGGCCAAAACAAATAAAAAATACGGCGTGTAGCCTCGAGGAACATTTCCAGCAACAATTACAATGCTTTTTTCAAACATATGACATGTCGTCGTGGCCTAAAGAACAAGACATCCGGTGCATTCGTATCTAGCGATGCACCGGTGTTCGAATCCCGCTGGCGGGTAGCCGGGTACCGATTTTTCTAATGAAATACGTACTTAACAAATGTTCGCGACTGACTTCCATGGTGAAGGTAATAAGATCGTGTAATAAACTCAAACCCGCAAAATTACATATAATTTGTGTCATTACTAGTGGTAGGACCTCTTGTGAGTCCGCACGGGGAGGTACCACCACTCTGCCTATTTCTGCCGCGAAGCAGTAACGCGTTTCGGTTTGAAGAGTGGTGCAGCCGTTGTAATTATACTGAGACCTTAGAACTTCATACCTCAAGGTGGGTGTCGCAT
Source organism: Bombyx mori (assembly GCF_030269925.1). Lineage (NCBI taxonomy): Eukaryota > Metazoa > Arthropoda > Insecta > Lepidoptera > Bombycidae > Bombyx > Bombyx mori. Next base: position 18,308,569 of record NC_085111.1, read on the forward strand.
TTACGTTGTGGATGTCCATGGGCTCCAGTAACCACTTAACACCAGGTGGGCTGTGAGCTCGTCCACGCATTTAAACAATAAAAAAAAAAGGGTCAAGATAACAACTTAATGCCAGATGAGCCTTTACATATTTACAAACAAAATCTAACATTTACTCTCACTAACGATTTCCAGGATAAATGAATAACATCGTAATAAAAATCAGTCTGACATAATTCATTGCTTTGCGAACCTAATTACTGGCAGTAATTAAGGGCGTACTCCGAACAGTAAGAACAAATTACGTATTTATGTTTCGAAACAGTCATGCGATCCGGTTTGAAGCGTGGCACAACTGTGTTCGATTATAATTCGACCTCATGTCTCAAGGTGGGTCATGGCCTTTTTACGGGTGGTAGGACCTCTTGTTAGTTCGCACGGGTAGGTACCACCACCTCGCCTATTTCGGCCGTGAAGCAGTAATGCGTTTCGGTTTGAAGGGTGGGGCAGCCGTGGTAACTATACTGAGACCTTACAACTTATATCTCAAGGTGGGTGGTGCATTTACGTTGTAGATGTCTATGGGCTCCGGTAACCACTTAACACCAGGTGAGCTGTGAGCTCGTGCATCCATCTAAGCAATAAAAATAAAGTTTTTGTAATCATTGTTTAAGTTTTAAATTTGAATTTCCCAATCTTACTCATTATCTGAAAGTGGTTATTTTTATCACTTTATTTCCTTTGCTAATAACAGAAAATAAGATTAATAATAATATAAGAAATAATCTATATAATAACCTATTTTCATTTTGTATTTTATATCTTTTCTAATAAAGGTTTTCATGATAATAAATTTTAATGTGCCCACAATAAATAAACAAACTTTTTTAAACAATCTTCTATGAGAAAAACTCTCAGTGTGAGGTATGAGAGCAGCTGTGTGAAACAGAAGCAATATGTTAATAACGCAACTTTCTCTTCACTCTGCAGCCGGAGATATTTGCTGTTACTCGTTCATCACAAATATGAAATTTTGAAATAGATGGCTTCTTGTAATATCCGTTTTCGTTGGTCAAATCTCCAGAGACGACATGCTCTGTGGTTCTACTATCATCAGTTCGACACATACCACCAGTAACTGGAACAATAAAAAATAATATAAAAACAAATATTACGAGATAAATATTAAACGATGTTTTAATGTATTTCCAATATGTAGAACTAGAGGTCCCGCAGTAGTCGAAATTCGACTATAATTAATTGGAATTTTAAGTTTGTACACTATTATGATTGTATTTTATACTTCTATAATCACAAATTTCGCCAAAGCTACACTATAACAAATATTAATAAAGACAAACAATATTTAATCAATTCTCAATTTGACAACAGACGTCAAGAACAAAAGTTTGACAATAAATAGCATGTATGCGTGTGTGCGTCAAATACATGGTATGTAGTGTGTGTAATGTTTTCTTTATTGATTTAATGTATCTTTTATGCATTATTTAAAAAAAAATATGTAGAATAACAAATTAAACAAGCAACTTCATCGATTCAGATCTTGTTGCACCATGCGCGCCTATTTACATATTATATTACTTTTAATTACAAAAGCTTAGAGCAGATTGAAGTCTCAATTGTAATGGAATGGCAGGCCATCCTTTTAAAATACGATCCGCGAATGCTTTTCGGCAATAATAGATTCGGCAGTGGTACTAATCCATACAATGCCAGCAATACCTAAACAAGAATTAAGAAATTAATAATAATGCCTATAAGAGCTGCAGAAACAAAAGCTATAATTATCGATGCGATCCATTAAAAAAAAACGGTGGGTAATTAATTCAGAATCCACAAATTTTAATATTCTATTTTTATATCATGTAACTATATAGATATATATGACAATACTTTCATATATATCTTGATACAACCTTAAATCTTGCTACACAATTTTCATAAGACACTATACGCTACATGGGCACGTATCCACGTCACAAACTTAAGATAATCTCTGGTTTGTTTTTGCATATTTTCAAAAAACTAAAGCTACTTAATTCGACATAACAATAAGTTTATTTTTAATTAGCCCGAAACATTCCGCGACGCAACAAAGACTTGGTGTTGAAAATATCTCTAACACTACATCTCGTTTCGGGTCCATTATTAGACGAAAGTCAATAAAAACTGACAACAGAATTGATGAATTTTCCGTCGAAAGTGTTTTAAACATGCCTTAGCCATTAAAGGGCTCGAGAGACTAATGAGGTTCTCGTTGCGACACTTTATTTTGGAGTCTTTGAGCTTTGAAGGTATTCACAACGTTCAACCTAAAAACTATAAAATACGCCACACATTACCAGTGGTAGGTCGTATCGTTTGCTCATACGAGTCGATATTATTGTAGGTATATATTATGCGCGCAAACGCCTCTATTGGCAATAATTAACATGATATATTATATATCGTTTTTAGTTTATTCTATGTTATTATTTATTTATCATTAGCAAGACAAAACTTTTCGACAGTAAAATTCAAAATGACATTTTGACGCCAACTGTTGCACACCGGAATTCGGTGAAATCAACAGTCCGAGTAAAACCGAGATCCAGATCTAAAAAACCTGATTTTCTCTAAATCTAACATGAATTTTGTGCGAGAGAGAAGATGTGACGTTAAGTAGACACTGTTTGATGTGAAAATGTTCAGAATATGAAATTTAATGTTTAGGTATATTATTGTTTAAAAACACAAATGACTGTCAAAATAATCAAATATTAATAAACCATAAATATTAATAATGAATTATGTTTTAATTAACATTAATAATTTAATTAAGTATTGTAATTATTATGCAAATCATGCAAATCATGTTTTTGGCGCCACCTATTATTAGGCTGGATAATAATAGGTAATATTAGTTTATATTAGTTAAAAGTAATTTATGTAAAATAAATTAATGTTAGTAATGTAAGTAAAAATAACTAAAATATTAATTGTGAACATTAAAGCTACATTTTATGGATTGCTTCGCAGTAATTTCATTTAATTGTATAAAAGAAGTTGTAGTTGCTATAATCAGTCTAACAGTTTTTAAATAAGATAGATTCACTTATCTCGATTGATACTGTATTTTACAACACAATGCATTTCATTCATAACCAAATCTTTCAGCAACTTTGATTAGAGTGAAATGATCCAAATCCATAATGCAAAAGATTTTGTTAAGAACAATATGTATACCCTTGAGATAAACAAATACTGTTCTAACGTGCGTATTTAGGACAACATGGTTGTATTGTGTCGACATAGAATAGCACAACACATCAAACCAACAAAACAACACATTACATCAACCGCATTGTTTGCCCAAATGATCACGAGGATGTCGGCAACGATCCCCAAGATTACCTAGTTTGGGTTTCATGGTAATTTTATTTATAATATTACATCGGTTTTCCCAAGTCATAGAAATAACTAAAGTTATTACAGCTTAATCCCGGGGCTATTAATTCTAACTTTTCAAAAAAGCGATCGCGGGCCAAGTGACCGTGTAATATTGAAACATTACAATGGAAATAATAAATGAGTTTTAATTAAAATGTTATTTTTGTAATACTCTATTTAGGATACCTATAAAGTTTTTTTTTTTTTTTTTGTTGCCTAGATGTGTGGACGAGCTCACAGCCCACCCGGTGTTAAGTGGTTACTGGAACCCATAGACATCTACAACGTAAATGCGCCACACACCTTGAGATAGAAGTTCTAAGGTCTCAGTATAGTTACAACGGCTGCCCCACCCTTCAAACCGAAACGCATTACTGCTTCACGGCAGAAATAGGCGGGGCGGTGGTACCTACCCGTGCGGACTCACAAGAGGTCCTACCACCAGTAAAGTTTTAGTATTTACTTATATAAATAAGGTACAAGTTGAAATCATTTATTTATTAGCCTCATTATTTACTTAACTTCGAATAGCACTCGCTCAAGGATCTGCTTAGACTTATCTGATAGTATTGATTTTTTGAATTATTGACTTTCTTCCATAAAATCCTCTAGGTAATAATAAGTCATTCAAGAGCAGGCGCGCAAAGATTCCCCGTTCCACATATTTGTTATAATTGTAATTTATAACTATTAATCTATTTAATTGCTTTCGCGCGTACACAAGATAATTTACATTATAGATTTTTCTGTTGAGGAAGGGGGTTATTATATTGGAATTTACTGTTTCACTATAAGACGTGTGTTTATCGTTTCTGTCCGTACCTTGCTTGGGTCGGCTCCAAGACTTTGTTTGTGCACGTCCGGTTTGGATTTATTGCTCGCGACGCCGCGACGGACCACAGTCGCCGGTACGTCACCGCTAACTTATTGTCCGGAACTAACTGGTCAGAGTTGAAATATTCTCAATCGCTTACGATGACACCTTTGTAAATATTTTAAAGGAAATTGATTTGGCTGTATAGTATAGTTGCAACAAATTCTACCAAAAAAATACAGTGCAATCTCATAACTATTATGATTGGCTGAAAGATTTAATATCTGATGCCCATTAATAAATAGTAACAATTGAGTTTTATTAAACAAAGAGTTTCAAATGAGTTTGATTCGTCAATATAGTTGTTATAATTATTTTTGTGTCTATGGAGTTCTAATAAGGACTATGCTCCGTCATGACTTATGCAAGTGCAGTGTATATTAGCTTACGCGGCCCGCACACAAAAAAAACTCTCTCCAGGTAATCCAATCCCGTTTTTTCAGGATAGCCGTCGCAGCACCGTGGTATATGAGGAATGTTGATCTTCACGACAACGTCCAATTAGAATCAATGCGTAAGTAACAGAAGACCTATTCAAAACGCTTCTTAAAAAAAGCGGTCCGACACTATACCTAACCGTCTCATCATAGCCGCGAATCCTCTTATCGTGGCCGCCCCTAATTATAGATCCAACTTACCCAACGGAGCAATATAAAGCCACTGTCGCCCAAATCATGCCTTATCGCATCCTCCCGATCCACACTAGATGCTTATAGGCTCTTCAAGCACCGATCACCGCTCTCGTCGTTGAAGAGTTCGATGTGCAACCAAACCCTAGATACAAGGCACTTAGTTTCTTGCCGGATCTTCTCAATTTGTCGCGATTCCGACCCGGTGGTAGATTCACCAAAATACTGCTCTTGCTAGGGCTAGTGTTGGCAAGTTCTTTCATGTTGAACACTGTCATCTCATTTACCCGTCCGCGCATACTTGCAATAAATAGTTCCTAAGGCCAACCATTAAGTAGAGGGAAATGAAACTGCTAGGTCGAAGCCTAAATTCTATTTCAAATATAAAGTGTTCAGATTATGAAATTGAAACTCTTTATTGTCATTATCGAAAAATATATAGAATTGTTTCCTATACAAACATGTTTTTTAGCCATTAAAGATAACTAACCGTGAATACGATAACTATATTTCTGTCCTCAACACTTGATAATAAACACATCTTCGCTGACCGAATCCAAAACCGAATGTACAGTACATTCATGGAAAGCAAAACGATTTTTCGATGTAAAACAATAAGGATTATTTTTGTATGAAGACAAAATGTTACATACGCTCTTCTCGTTGTAATTTCGTGATAAATTACTGCAGTTACAGTGAAACTTCACAGGAAGTCCTTAAGAGGATTAATTGTTTGGATGTACTTTGTTGTTGTAGTTTGTGCGTTGATGTGTTGGATGGTTTGTTTGCATCGTGGCGCGGCACGACAGATTGTTTGTCATCTAGCTCAGCAAATACCTAACAATGGTCTTTTGCACCAAACGAAGCAGTAGATGTATTTACCGAAACATATTTAAACCGATTCTTATCTTTCTGAATGGATTTTTTGCTATATAAGTAATGGTTTTTCATAGACAATGCCTCGGATGTACCTCTGGCGTTGCTAACCTACATGAGTGATGGTAATTATTCACCATCAAGGTATTATGCTTGTTTGCATACAGAAGTAAAAAAGATACAAAGATACGAGGAACAGTAAGAATCAATACATGCGTTATGATAATCCACCACTAGTTCCAATTTTCACGCTTGCACTCATTCCTTTAAGTGGAATCAACCGTATCTTTTGTGGTATCCTCTCTGTATCAACAGCAAATACTAGTGATGATTACCATAACATATATCTTCGTACTTTTTTTTTCCGAATACATAACTGAAATTCTTCTCCTCTCCATAATTGTTGCTTACAAACTAAACTAACATAATAACAAAACTACATAAGTCTGAATTGTATTTTTGCTAAAGTACGACCGCGTAACAATAACAATAAAGATAAAATATATCTTTTCAGCAAGCCCCGATTAATCCCGAGCCCCAATAATAAGAGCTTTATCACCTCAAAGAAAATCGCTCGTAAACTTTACGAAGCTCAGACTTTCAATTTCCTTGAAAAGAAATATTGAAATAAGCCCTAACAACGGGCGGAGGTTCTCGTCATAACCACAAAATTGAATTTCAGACAGTAAAAAATAAGCTTAAATGCTCGCACGATACACTGAATCTGAACGATTTATTTGGGAACGTAAAGGAATCGTATGAAATGATTTTATTATCGCGTAGAAGATTCTATTATACTTTTGGATATATTCTTACAGAACAGTAATCAGTTCAGCTGTTCATTGGAAGAGATAGTATGCGGCTTTGAACTTTCTAGTTCTTAAACACTTCCCCGTAAAACTATTATATAGTTACCTCTACTTAGCCCATAATTATAATAAACATAATCTGTGCTTGCAAAATCAACACTAGCATTAACGTAGGAGAAGCTTTTCATTTATTGTTTTTACGTATATAACGTTTTTTTTTATTGCTTAGATGGGTTGACGAGCTCACAGTCCACCTGGTGTTAAGTGGTTACTGGAGGCCATAGACATCTACAACGTAAATGCGCCACCCATCTTGAGATAAGTTCTAAGGTCTCAGTATAGTTACATCGGCTGCCCCACCATTCAAACCGAAACACATTACTGCTTCACGGCAGAAATAGGCAGAGCGGTGGTACCTACCCGTGCGGACTCACAAGAGGTCCTACATGAGAAAATGGGGTGTCATCTCTTTCCGCAACTTTCGATTTTCGTGATCACCGGTGATAAGGAGCAGGGAGATTCAGGACCGATAGTGTGCATGTACTTTAAGAACTTATATAATTAATCGTCACGGCACGGTAGTAGATCCTTTCGCGAAACAGCTGCTATTGAGTTAATAGGTCTCCTTTGGAGATGATCGGGCAGCTATTAGCAAACCCCACCCCTCCTGGCTGAGCATTCGCTTGCCCACCTGTCCTGGTGAAACAGGAAAGGTCTCCGGGCCAGCAATAATAATCCTTCAATCATAAAAAAATAAAAATTACTTGCGGATATCTGTTGAATCTTCTGTTTCTTTGTTTCTGTCCTAAACTCATTCCCGTGCGAATCCGTAATTTCGATTAAAAAACAGCAATGTGTCTAGGCTCCTATAACTAACCACTTTTACTGGTGGTAGGACCTCTTGTGAGTCCGCGCGGGTAGGTACGACCACCTTGCCTATTTCTGCCGTGAAGCAATAATGCGTTTCGATTTGAGGGTGGGGCAGCCGTTGTAACTATACTTGAGACCTTAGAACTTATATCTCAAAGTGGGTGACGCATTTACGTTGTAGATGTCTATGGGCTCCAGTAACCACTTAACACCAGGTGGGCTGTGAGCTCGTCCACACATCTAAGGAATAAAAAAAAAACTAATTTCAAGATGTCAGGTTTTCATTTTCAGCCTTTAATAATTTGTAAACAATAATAATAGCCTCGAGAACTTTTCGTACAAATCACAGGACGTTTTGTACTGAAACTAGACGACATTGTTTGCGGGCGCCCAAACTATTGTGCAGTTTGCAAAGTGCTTGTTTGCGAAGCAAGACTAGGGTATAAATCAGGAAGCGCCTATGGCACAATGTGGAGCGGTTTACCCACTGGTAATCAGCTAACGAGTGCTCAAAGATCTGTATTGACATTCACATATTTTTGTGGCGATTTTTGTGTCTGTCATGAAACGAGTTTTTTTTTATTGCTTGGATGGTTGGACGTGCTCATAGCTCACCTGGTGTTTAGTGGTTACTGGAGCCCATAGACATCTACAACGTAAATGCGCCATCCACCTTGAGATATAAGTTCTAAGATCTCAGGTATAGTTACAACGGCTACCCCGCACTTCAAACTGATACACATTACTGCTTCATGGCAAAAATAGGTAGGGTGGTGGTACCCACCCGCGCGGGCTCACAAGAGATCCTACCACCAATAAAAAAGGTATACGCAGTATGTTCAAGTGTTTCCTGACAGTTGAGACGTTCCTTTTTAAATGAGATTTGTGAAAATACCTCAGCAGCTAACAGCAATGCATGTCAATATTTACTTACCATCAGGCAGGCCGTATGCACGTTAGCCTACAATTGAAATAAAATAAATCATATGGGAACTCTGTTGGCCTACTTTTGCTTCTGTTGTTATATTGTGATAGCGATAAACGTGCCGCGAATAGACGAAGAATAAATATAGAGTCAACTCTACAAAAACGTGCCTGCGACTGACATTAAACTTATTTAGTTTCAATGAAGCGTTCAAGAAACACTCCCGTATTTTGATAGAGTCACATTTCTGTTTCTGTATACAGGTATTATAATAAAAAGTAGCGTCGTGAAATAAGTTATTCTGAGTATAATTTTTTTTAATTTTTGTAGTTCAAGCAAGAGATTTTCAAATCAAAGTAGCATTGAGCTTTTAGGACATGTAAACGGACGAGTAAGCTCACGGTCCACTTAATGATTTCATTAGTATACTAGAAAACCGGTTTCATAATTATTAAGATTCCATTCTATTGCTTCAAGGTGAGTTCAGCATTCACCCTGTAATGACCATAGGTTCCGGAAACCATCAAACGTCACGTAAGCCCTGACTTAATCTGCGGAGCAATAAAAACGGCTACAAAGAGCTATTTGATGATCAATTCATGTTGGTCGTCGATCAGCATCGTCACATAACAGCACTAATTTTTTTTTTTTTTTTTTTTTTTTTTTTTTTTATGATTGAAAGATTACTGGTGGCCCGGAGGCCTTTCCAGCTTCACCAGGACAGGTGGGCGAGCAAAGGCTCAGCCAGGAGGGGGGGATTTGCTAACAACTGCCCGAGCGCCTCCGAAGGAGACCTAACAACTCAAGAGCAATTGCTTCGCGTATGAATCTACTACCGGATCGGAATCGCGACCCACTGAGAAGATCCGGCGAGAAACTCAGCGGGCTGATGCATGGGTTAGGTTGCACGTCGACCTCTTTGTCGAGTTCGACGAGTACGGTTACCGAGGTTCCTCAGCCTGCTCCTAGTGTTAGAGCTGAAGGTATCTAATGCAAGAGTTATTGGATCTGATGGATCCGTAAGGACGTGTCTAGGGCGACGACGGTGACTTGCTCCTGCGTGATCAGGATTCGGGGAGTAATCAGCGGCGGCAACGATAAGGCGATTATCATGACGCATAGCCTTATCGAAGTAACGTTCCGACACTAACTTCATGTGTTTGCGGATCGATTCGAGGCCCAGGTCGTCGTGAAGGTCGACGTTCCTCACGAACCACGGAGCCCCGACGGCTAACCTGCAAAAGCGGGATTGCAGGGATTGGAGGGTGTCTATGTGTGTGCGGGCCGCGTGAGCGAACACCACACTCGCGTAAGTCATGACGGGCCTTATGCAAGTTTTGTAAAGTGTCACCTTGTTCCGAAGGGACATTTTACTCCGCTTACAGATCATGGGATAGAGTCTACCGAGAATAAATGCGGCACGGTCACGGACTGTTTTTATATGCGGACGGAATGTCATGGATGCATCCAGGGTTACTCCCAGGTACTTGACCTTCCTGGTCCAGGGTATAGGTTGGCCGAAGAGGGTGATCGGGGGTGTGATATTTCTCCTCCTAATGCGGGAGGAAATAAGCGGAGAGTTTCCCCTTTGAAATAACACTGCTGTGCTTTTCGCTGGGTTGATGTCTATGCGCCATTTTCGGAACCACTGTCCGAGGGTTAACGCTGCACTCTGGAGCTTACTCGCGATTAGGGACTTGTTTCTACTTGAGTAGTAAACGGTTGTGTCGTCAGCGAATAAGGCTAGCTGGGTCGGCGGCGACCGGGGAATATCATTGACAAATAAACTAAATAGGAGCGGAGAAAGAACGGAGCCTTGCGGGACTCCAGCCGTGAGTGGTCGCGGGGAGGAGCGGGTTCCCTCTACTCGATATCGAAAAGAGCGGTTAGACAAGAAGTCCCGTATGATGAGCACGAGACTATCCGGTACGCCCATGTTGAAAAGTTTGAAAATCAAACCGTTGTGCCAGACTTTGTCGAACGCATTTGCGACGTCGAAGAAGAGGGCTCCCGTGTAGATCGGTTTTGGTCGGTTAAGTCCCACGAGAATGTGCTCCGTGAGGCGGTGCACCTGTTGTACGCATGAGCGATTTGCACGGAATCCGAATTGTTCATCGATGAGAATGCCCTTTGATGAGACGAAGTCTCTGAGGCGTTTGTAGAGCAGACGCTCATACAGTTTGCCTAGAGACATGAGGAGGCTAATCGGGCGGTAGCTCGTCGGATGATTTTTTGGTTTACCGGGTTTATGTATGCCGATAACGTCCGCTTCTTTCCACACCGCGGGAAAGATACAGTTAGCCATAGCGGCATTAAAAATAGATGCCAACATCACGATGAGTTGGACGGGTAAAAGTTTAATAACACGGTTAGATATACCGTCGGAACCGGGAGCTTTGCGAGGACGTAGGTCTTTGATCAAATCTTTAACTTCCATCGGGGTGACGGGTGGTAACGCATCCAAGGGTGGCAAGGAGGCTCTACGTTCTACCTCACTGTCTACTAATTCTACATGAACAGGGTCCACGGATTGAGTGCTGGGCGTGCACTGGGTTTGCAATGTATCGGCCAGCAGCTCTGCTTTTTCGTCATCATCGAATGCCGCGAGTCGGCCCGAGGGGCCTACGAGGGGGGGCATAGCTACTACCGTATCCGATTTGAGAGTACGAGCTAAGCTGTAGTAAGACCTTTGAGAGGGCGCGAGTCCTTCTAAGAAATCAGACCATCTGGCATCTCGGACTTCGGCGATGCGAGACTTTACGTCGCGTTGTAGGGCACGCATTCGAGTACGATTTTCCACGGTAGGATACCTATCGTAAGCGCGGATCGAGGCGTTCTTAGCTCTAAGGAGTTCCCTAATATCGTCAGGCAATTTGAAGCGGTGAAGGAAGTCCTCCGCTACAACTTGCTTCGATGACCTATCTAATGTCGAGGTGATGTGTGACGTTAAGATGTCTATGGCTTCAGCGGTATCCTGAGGAGACGGGGTAGAGTCCGGGCTAAACGGGAGCGATGGTGGATCAGATTCAGCCAGGCTAATGCCCAGCGTGTGCCAATCCACCACTGTCCTCGTGACGGGAACGGAATCAGGAGCGCGACCGAGTTTCAAAATGACGGGACGGTGGTCTGAATCTAACTCTGAAACTACTTCGATCGAGTGTAAGCGCAGAGTAACGTTTTTTAATAACGCTATGTCGAGTATATCCGGGCGATGCGCGATATTTAGCGGGTAGTGAGTCGGGGTTAGCGGAGCGATGATATCGAAGGCGAGATCATCGACTAACGCGTCGAGCCGCCTGCCATTAGGGGTTGTGGTATGTGAGTTCCACCTGATGTGTTTACAATTTAGGTCGCCCGCCAGAATGACAGAGCTTCCCATGCCAAGTAGCGCCTCGATATCACTGCTTAGAACGATCTTATCCGGAGGAAGATAAACGGACGCGATAACGATCGGCGCGTGACCCGTCAGTGAGATTCGGCACACTGATGCTTCGATGTTAGCGAGCGCGGGAGGATCGAGCGGGACGCAATGCAGGGCTCTTCTATAGTAAATGACGGTACCACCACCACGAGCAGTGAGCCTGTCGTTCCTAACCATGTTATAGTTCGCGATTTTAGGGTCGCGACGCGCGGGCTTGAGTAGGGTCTCCTGCACTAAAAAAATGTCAATTTGATGGTCACGCAAAAAATCACAAACCTGATCACGTTGATTTGCGAGACCGTAAGCGTTAAAAAATCCTATCGTTACGGATAAGGGCTTTATTCTACTAATGTACGCCATTGATTACCGGCGGAGTGAGGGGAGGACGTACGTATTTAACGACGCGTATACGTCAGCGTATTCCTGCACAACAGCGATGAAGTGTTGTGCAGTAGAGGCGGCGCGAATGGCGTCACCCAAGGCGTTAACACGCTCAAAGTTGATCGACTGAAAAAAGTCGATCGCTAGAGCGAGATTATCGGACGCGGTCGGAGTGCTGATCGCGGGGGAGGGACGAATCGCGGGGGCGGGACGAATCGCGGAGGGAGGAGCTGCAGCCGTGTTCGTGTACGGCAACGGTTTAGCCCAGGCCGAGCCGCTGGGCACCGGCGCCGGCACGAAGGCAGGCTTAGCCTTCGGCACAGAGGGTACTGAGACTTTGATGTCTGGGCGGGAAGCTCGGAGGCGGTTTTGGCGGGCGACGCGGCGATTTATTTTTGGAGCTCGGGGGCATCCACGGTAGTTCGCGGGGTGACCCTGTGTTCGGCACAGGACGCAGCTAGGTGGTTCGGTGGCGGTTTTCTGGTCGCGAGTACAGAGGGCCGTGGCGTGATCGCCCAAACACTTAACACATCGGGGGCGCGCGTGACAGTTACGGGAAGAGTGCCCGTACAGTTGGCAGTTATGGCACTGACTAGGAGTGCCTTTTTTATGGGGGACTTCGACGGCGATACCGGAGAGCTTACAGACGGTCCGTATGTTAAAAATGTGCTTACCCTCGGGGGTAGGCTGGAGGGCGACTAGAACCATATTGTATGGCTCCCTACCGCGGCCGGTGTGCATGCGGTGCACGGAATTTACTGGTAGGCCTTGTTCTATCAGATCAGCCTTGACGAGATCAGCATCTAGCTCCTTCGGGATTCCACGTATGACAACGCGAAGTTCGCGCTCCTCCTGGAGCGTATAAGTGTGGAAGCTTATACGCTCCTTTCGGAGGTAACTTGAGAGGGCCCTATGGTCGTCGGGTGACGTTACTTTTATTTGAATCCCGTTAGCGAGATTACGGGCGCTGACAAAATTAATATTTTTGGCCTTAAGGGCCAGGGAAACTCGGTCCCAAGCTGCCTTCTCTTGAAGGATTACCGGGGGAGGGGTCTGAGTTTTAGATTGTGCCACTGGACGCGGCGACGGTGTTGCACGGACAGCGGGAGCGACGGGGGTTGGAGGGCGGGGACGCGACGCGTTCGCGGCTTTGCTTACTTTAGCGGCCGCGGAAGCTCGGGCCTCCGCAGCGCGCTTTTTACCTTTTTGGACTACTGTGAATCCATCAGTCGTGGCGGCGGGGGAATGGTCGACCTCCATGTCCGACTCTGAATCGGATGAGGAGGGCGCGGGCGACCTGCGGGTGGGTGTTTTAGCGGGCGCAGTGGACGACGCAGGCACGACGGAGGCTGTGGACGAACGCACGGAAGCAACGTAGGTCGCCGACGAACGCACGGTTGAGGCGGAAGCTGCAACGGTCGACGCAGAAGTTTTGGGCGCGAGTATCGGGGACACGGGATAGGCGGGCGTGATGGAGGCCGCGATGGACGACGCAGGAGCGACGGGAGCGACAGAGACCGCCGGCGAGTTCGCTGCGTGATGGGTCTTGAATTCTAAAAATTCTGCCGATAGCGTTGGGTACCTAAGGCGAAGAAATTCTGCAAACAGATCGACCGTGGACTCCATTATAATAGACGAGTGCCCAGGGGGGGCTGCCCCGGGACTTTAAAAACACACTCGCCTTACGGCGAGGCCCCAAAAATTGTAATAATCGCAATTAATTACGGCACACAGCCGTCCGCTTGCAAACGGGCCACTAAGTTACCGAACGAATTCCTGGAATTTAGGGGTCCGCCCGCTCACAGATGGCGATGCGACGCAATTAGCACAGGTAGTCACTTCCGAGAAAAACACTTGGACGCCAGATGTGCCCCGAACCGAGGTCGGGCAATCGAACGGTCGATGAGCACGTCAGCACGCGACGGGTGCCTGAATCGGAATGACAGCACTAATCTCTCAGATCCAACTGGTGCCGTCAAACAAAAAGCAGTTTTCGTAAATTCGCGTCGGCATTCGTTCTAGCGTCGATTACAGAGCCTTCCACATGTTCTTGTTACTATTTGCAGAGCAACTCCTGAATCGAACGACGATCCAAACTTATCCTATTAACTGGGCCGGATCCAGTCGCGAAACTACTAGAAATGACATTTTTTCGTTTTTATCGAGAATCTTTTTCAGTCGAAATTACAATCGACTTAGAGGATAAGTTATTTGAAATTTTGGCGTGTCAAACGAAACACAATTACAATTTTATCTGTGACTGACTTTTAGAATTTAAAATACCAAATTATAAAATTGGATTGTGAAATGTATTGATGTAGGCATTTTCTGATTTAATGTCGACTCGAAGAAAAGAAAGCCTTTGAGCGCCGATATAGCAGCGCCAATAATGTTGCCGCTGATGTCCACCACCCCTTTCACATCTTCCCCCATTTCAATCGAGCTCCACCACACCAACTAGACCAAGCCTACGGTACCGCATAGTGCACGCTGAAAGTCCGCCTTCACCGGTACCCGTCCTGCTGTTAGGAAAATCCCGAAGGACGTCGTCTTGGGAGACATACCGTGGATAGCGCACAGGAGCAACCTTGCACCGCCCCACCACCGGACTAACAGTCGAGTACCGGACGCTCCCACACTTGGCACCCAACAGCCCCTACGTGGGCTAAGCGGGGGTCTAGCACCCGCGCCGTCCTCCCAGCATTCTGCGCTGAGCAGCCGAAGAGAGATCCCACTCCCTTTCGCACTCCTTAGACTCACAGAATGTCATGACCTGGCGTTGGCCTCGCAGGAGCTCTGGTCTTCTAACATGCGACGATGACAGCCCGCAAGGAGAGGTCACTTCCCAGCACCGTGTTAAGATCTCGCCGCGAGTGCTCGCAGCGCGGGCACGCTACAGGGCGTGCTGACCATCATCGTACAGATACCCGCACTAGTAGCAACCCGGATGTGACTCTCTCCTGCAGACCTTCCACAGATAAAGGCCAAATTCCTCCAGCAACCACTCTCCCCACTTAGCGTACGTTCTACTTCTCAAAACGGTCTGTTCAGAAACATAACCGTGCCTTAATTAAAATGTAATTAATCTAACCTACTTAGGTACTGCGATCCTGATAAGACTATTCCTTAAAGAGCTGCCATGTTCTGCAGTATATTAATGAATATGAAATAAGTTTCCATCAATGAATAACTTCAACTAAATCAACGATAATACTTGTAAATTCTTTCTTTTTCGGCGACGATTAAAAAAATGTTGCGGAAAACGCATCCCACAGAGTAAAAACCGTATTTCAATCGAATTCTTGTGTAATCTTTGGTCGAATTGCAAATCAATATAAGACGTGGGGATAGAAACTATAATGCCTAAGACACTTTGGAAAGGCAGAATGCGGTTTCCTACAGCAACTTTATGTAATTATATAAAATTACCAGATGTCTTTTATTTTCATTGTGTAGACGAGCGAAATGACTCCATACGTCGTATACGGCGCTTTACAATAAAATTACGACTAAAACCTCAAAGAGTAAGTCTCAAAGCGAATGGTGACATTGAGATTATGATATCAATATTCTCCGGTAGCCTCTCCGCGCCAGGCAGTAAGTGGTACACGTATAAAAATTAAAACTATTTTTCAATTTATTTTAGTGTCTCGATCCGCACCTGCAATCTAATAGAGCTAAGTTCAAAAAGGGCCTCTAACGACCTCTGAACTGTTCCCCGATGCGTCGTATCAATAAAATGCAAAGTTTCATAGCTCGAACGTTCCAGTAAGAGGACGGAACATGTGGTCGAGCTGTATCTCAACTGTTCCGTGTCGACAACGCTTGTGGTTTTATCACGCTCTTTTTAGCCTGATCTGTCTATATATAATATAGTAAGATACGGAATATTTCAATATAATTAATTAAATATAAATAATAAAAAATTAAATTATGAATAATTATATACATTATAATATATTATAACATCTATATTATCTTTATATATAAAAATGAATTGCTCTTCGTTAGTCTCGCTAAAACTCGAGAACGGCTGGACCGATTTGGCTGATTTTGGTCTTGAATTATTTGTGGACGTCCAGAGAAGGTTTATAATAAGGAATAAATATCAAAATGCTCGGAATTAAATAAAAATAACAATTTTGTTTTTCCTTTGATGTGTCCCCCGTCGGACGGATTCTTTTGTTTGTTTTAAGTCTATTTTATACAAAAGCTTAGGTCTTTTATTTATCGATTGAGGCACTACAAAGTCTGCCTGGTCAGCTAGTTATAATATAAAAAACGTCCTATCAGCTTGAAAAAATCCATGCGTATTAGTACCGATGGTAAATCATCTATATATTAATACGTGAAGCAAAAACTTTGTATCCCTTTTTACGAAAATTGCGCGGACGGAGGAGTATGAAATTTTCCACACTTATAGAGAATATAGAGAAGAAGTGCACAATGCTAATATTTTTTTTAAAATAATGCTTAAAAGATACAGTAAACCAATAAAGAAAACATTACACACACTACATACCATGTATTTGACGCACACACGCATGCATACTATTCATTGTCAAACTTTTGTTCTTGACGTCTGTGGTCAAATTGAGAATAGATTAAATATTATTTGTCTTTATTAATATTTTTTTATAGTGTAGCCTTGGCGAAATTTGCGATTATAGAAGTATAAAATATAATCAACTTACAATTCTAATTAATTATAGTCGAATTTCGACTATTGCGGGACCTCTAGTTTATTTAATTTTGGCCTAATACATATTATTTATTTAAGCTTTAGTGCTGCTTGCTATTTATGTTTTTTTCTGCTTTAAAACTAAAATTATTATGACTCAAATAATTAATAATTCAATTAACTCACACAACTCACTTACTTGACAAAAAACCGAACATTTCCTCGGCTTATCACATTTATTAAGGTTGTTATGATATTGAACATTCAAATCTGTGTCTCGTACATACACGTAACCATGTCCTCCAGTGCCCACTTACCACCGGACGGACAGTGAGCTTGTCTATCCATGTAGTTCATAAATGGGGTGGATATAACACAGTACACAGTTCTTATCTATTGAGCCACACTTTAAAAATATATTAGAATCAATTTTCTTTAACAAAATACATAAGTAGTTTCTGAATTCGTTTTCGTCGTAACGATGTGAATATTCAATATGCCGTATAAAATCTTGTAGCGGGAATGCAAAATTTTGTTGAAATCGGTTTTCAATTGGCCATTTCATTCGAATCTATATTTCATTCACGTTGAAGAAGATATTTCATTGTAGGTTTTAATATTTTGTGTTATTGTAGACTAGCTGACCCGGCGGACTTCGTAGTGCCTCAATCGATAAATAAAAGACTTAAACTTTTGTATAAAATAAACTTAAAACAAACAAAAGGAATACGTTCGACACATCAAAGGAAAAATAAAAGTGTTATTTTTATTTAATTCTGAGCATTTTCATATTTATCATTTCAAACCTTTTCTGGACTTTCAGAAATTCAAGACCAAAATTAGCCAAATCAGCAATTCATTTTTATATATATAGATAGATGTGGAATCTGGCTCACGGCAAGCTTGGTGTTAAGTGATTACTGAATTACTGAACCTCGAATGTCGCCATCCACGCTCGAGATATGATCTCGAAATCTGATTTTCCTCGTGTAGCCCCAACAGGGGCTGGAACACCAGCCTTCAAACTAAAAGGCGTAACTTCCCTGAGGCTTCATGTTGCGAGATGATTGTACCGACTCCGACGAGCTCGCGATACTGTTGTACTCCGCAAAATTTGTAGGAAATACCTTAAAAAGTTTTTCGTCGTCGTGGCCTAAAGGATAAGACGTCCGGTGCATTCGTATGTAGCGATGCCCCGGTGTTCGAATCCCGCAGGCGGGTACCAATTTTTCTCATGAACTACCTACGTACTTAACAAATGTTCATGATTGACTTCCACGGTGAAGGAATAACATCGTGTAATAACAATTAAATCCGCAAAAGTATAATTTGGTAGGACCTCTTGTGAGTCCGCACGGGTAGGTACCACCACCCCGCCTATTTCAGCGGTGAAGCAGTAATGCGTTTCGGTTTAAAGGGTGAGGCAGCCGTTGTAACTATACTGAGACCTTAGAACTTCTATCTCAAGGTGGTGGCGTATTTACGTTGTAGATGTCTATGGTGTCCGGTAACCACTTAACACCAGGTGGGCTGTGAGCTCGTCCACAAGCAATAAAAAAAGCATTTAAGATTCCTTCCCTTTTTAATCTTACGATTCTTTTCCACGTGATAAAGCCGGCTAAGCCTTTTTATGCTTTTTATGCTCACTAAATCCGCTAGTCTGATTAATATTAGAAGAAAAATATTTCAAATAATAAAAATAAAAATATCGCCACATAAGTTTTGAGTTTAAATTCTTGGTATCAAGCAATGAGATGCCAGTGGCCCGGACGGTTGCCATGACAACGGCCGACGCACCCCCTCGCGACCTTGTTCCCCACAACAAGGTCGGCTCTGCCCAGATACATGACGCTTCGGGGTTTTCGTTATACCCAGCATTTCCTTGCAACGTGGGGTAGCGTGTACAGCGCTAACAAGCTATTTGACATGCCACTGACAGCTTGACGTGGAATGATGCTGTATTACTACTCAGCTACTCAAATCTTGTTACATAGAACGTTATTATATTTTCTTCTTGTTGTTTTTAATACGCTTTTATTAGCTTCAGACGTATGTATGTATGTTTGTAACGGAATCTTTGAACATAATTTTGAGCCCCTTCAAAACGTCGGATTAACTCGAAATTTGGTATACTTATTAAGGATCGATGACAATTCAACATGTATAAAAAAATTTTAAAAATTAATTTCAACAAAAAAATGAAAAATGAATAATTGTTTAAAAAAACTAACAAAATACGCTGTTATAGAAAAAAAATGTGTAAGAAAAAAGGATTTTACTGTAAAAAAGCGTGGGGTGCTTTTCAGAATATTATTAAAATAATCCTCTCATATCTGTTCATAAAATATTTATAACTACTTATACCATGCACCCCACGCTTTTTTACAATGATATCATTTTTTCTTACACTATTTTTAATTATTTTCTATTTTTAGTTGGATTTTCTATAAAAGCGTATTTTGTTAGTTTCTTTAAAGTATTATTTATTTATATATCGGTATCTGAACGGCCACCAGAGACTTTACACAGCAGCACAACGCCGCATCGTGCTTGAGACACGTGTCTCATCAGTTAAGAGTCGCGGCTTAATACTTCCAGACAGGCAATAAAAAAAAAATTAAAAAAAAAAGAACACATAACTTCCTACTAGTTCCTACCCACCCGTGCCACTGTATTCACTGTATTACGAGTGATTAAGTGGCAAGGCATTTATTGCCCTCGCAGAAGTCGTTCTTGAGCACGTTTTAGATACAATAATATACATATTTATTTACATAAAAAAAACTAGAAGAACACACTTAAAAAGCACACCGAACGAACAATTAATTTTATTATTTTTTATCCTGTTGATAATCAGTCAGAATTTTATAGCGATGTTATAAAATTATAGTACTACTTACTAGCCGTATTCGCCCGCTTCGCTGGGTATTTAGAATTAACATTATTATTTATTGTCATTATTATTAGGGAGTGCAACACTCATATACCTAAATATTAGCCTATCCATTAAGTACATGTATTTTCTACATGGATACCAAGTTTCAAGTCAATCGGATGGTTCAGTAGTTATAACGGAACATCCGTAAAAACCACTGTAGATTTTTATATTAGTATAGATTGTCATTAGTCTATAATATAATGCGTGTGAAAATTTCGAAGTCAATCATTCTTAAAGTCCGTTAAAATGTCGTTCAAAGATTCTACTACGAACAAATATCAGTACATACTAAGCTAATAAAAGCATGTAAATAAAATGGGATCTCTCAGAGTATATTTTGATAAAATATTTTTCACTTTTTCCCTTTCACTTTTTCACTTGATATGAATACACCACCAGATGGATATACATTATTTAAATAGTGATACTATTCAGACTGTGCTTATATGGAATCTGGTGGTCGTTTTGTCTAAAACACTTTGGCTCTACATACACTCTATATAAAATTAAAAACAAAGAAAGCGGTGATTGTAAAATTAATTAAAAACTCCGCGCTCCTCGTCCAATACTCGATTTGAGATGCTCGTCACGTTTCAATTTAAATGTAATTACAGAATGTACGAGTGCTTTCATTGGTTTATATTATCGTTTATTTAACACTCCGGCCGAGCCTGCGATCTGAAGGGTAAAACAGGCGTTGCTCTAATTTATCGAAACTTTGATATCGCATCTAAGTGATGCAAGTGTAATCTAGATCCCGAAGTCGCTGAAAATGTCTATGTGGGAGCGTCCGTGTTCGATAAGTAGCAGATGATACGAGGACTTGTCTCTCAAATTAAATTAAAAAGAATTGTGGTACAAAATCAATTGAGTTAGCGTACCGTAGTTAGCCCCGTATGCCCCCTAGGCTCATAGGAAATTCGGTCACCTAACAGAAAAAAGGCACTTATAGCATAACTTCTATGATGGCCAAAGAGTTCTGCCGTGAAGCAGTAATGCGTTTTGGTTTGAACGGTGGGACAGCCGATGAAACTATACCGAGATCTTACAACTTATATCTCAAGGTGGGTGTCGCATTTACGTCGCAGATGTCTATGGGCTCCAGTAACCACTTAACACCAGGTGGACTGTGACTTAGTCCACCCATGTAAGCAATAAAAAAAAAGTTCTAAGTCCTAGTTTCATAGAACAAAGGTTGGGGGGCCTTCACACCGAAACATATTAGATATGTACTTCTTATAACAAAGTAAACCTGACAGACCGCTGCACCGAAATGAAAACACTGAACATCTTTCCTTTGTCGTATCACTCTTGTCAAAGCGATCGTGATCGTCATTCAGTATCATTGCTGTGTACAGATGTTATGCGCCTCACGAGTAATCGCCACTCCTCCCAGTTTATGGTGAGCTTGGTACACTCATGCAAACAACCGCCAACTGTCTACTAGACTTGGTCGGTCCATCGCATGGGAAACCTTCCACGCGGTCTGGTGCCTTCTACTTTGCCCTGAACGACAAGGCGCTCTATGGAGTAATTTCCTCGTTAGGAGATATGTCCAAAAAGTTAGAGTACACGCCCATGCACGAGCGCCGAAAGACGCTGCTTAATGCCGAGTTCTTGAAGAATGAAGATATTGGTGCGAAGTTCAGTCCATGAAATACCAAGCATTTGTCTCTTTTAGGCCTTGATAATATTCAATGAAACGTGCTTCAACCTCAAACGTCAACGTCCAAGTCACGATGCGCATAGGCGCTGCCGTCACAAAAATCGTAAAAATCAATAAGAGTAAGACTTAGGAAATAATGCACGCACTTATATTTCATTCGGAATAGCTCGATAGTAGAATTCAAGTTGGTCGTATAGCGCTCAAAATCAGGTTGGGAGACACCGGTATTTACTGGTGGTAGGACCTCTTGTGAGTCCACGCGGGTAGGTACCACCACCCTGCCTATTTCTACCGTGAAATAGTAATGCGTTTCGGTTTGAAGGGTGGGGCAGCCGTTGTAACTATACTTGAGATCTTAGAACTTATATCTCAAGGTGGGTGGCGCATTTACGTCGTAGATGTCTATGGGCTCCAGTAACCACTTAATACCAGGTTGGGTAAATATTGTTACGCGCTGGGGTTCAGGATAAATAAAATTTCACCAAAGTACGACTTAAAAACTGTATTCAACACTTAAAACACTTAAACACTTCACAAACACTTTAAAACACTCAACAAACATTTTAAAACTCTCAACTCGCTTGTTCCGCTTCGCTTCAGGTAATCCGTTCGCTGTTTCGCTTCGATTAGTTCCGATTACTGACTGACTTCGTGCCATCCCTACAACGCTTTTATAGCAGATATCTCATCCCTAGAATTATCGAGAATATTCCACACATCTCTAGTCGTGGTTTCCGCTATCTGTCAATAGATGGCGTTGTACTTCTCGAGATTAATAGATGCTTCTAGGTCCTTCGATATTCGTTCAACTATTCGGCAATAGATGGCGTTACTCTTACCGGTGTAACAATATAGCAGGAAAACATATGACCCTTTTCTATCTACAAAACTCAAAAGAACTAGTATTCCCAATCACCATTCGTCTCCATGGTCCTTGAACATTACCACAAAATAACATAGAAATTCCAACTATCTCCTTTCGAAAACAAACAATATTTCGTTGTTGTGTGATAGTCGCTTGATCAATTTGCATTAAAAGCGACGAATCCGAGCTGAGGATGAATTGTGTAACGTCATGACAATCGTATCATTTTTGATCAATAATCAAATTTCATGTAATTAAAAGAAAAATTAAAACCGACTTCAAGAGCGAGATACGTCTATGAAACATAACAATGGGACTTGAGAGTCACATACCTTTCAAACCAAGAAAAATTGTTTTTGTAATCATTCCACAAATTACATAGAAATCGAAGAACGCACATAAAAAACCATCGGACATAGAACCTCCTTCTTTTTTGAGGTCTGTTAAAATTGCGATGATTAAATAAAAAATACGATCGTATAATTTCAAACAATCCCTTCACTTATAACTTACTAACAGTGGAATAGTCAACTCCTCTGCATTATCATGACGCACCATGTAAGTAGATCGCAATCGATCGCTTTAGTCATCGCTTTGTCGCTGATTGTTAAGCCCCTTGGGAAAGCAAAATATAGTCAAGAAAATAAGTTTTCCGAACATTGTTTCAGAAGCCTTTATAAAACAATACTGTCTCAACAGTGGTATGTGTTCTATACTAGTACTACATCTAAACTAAACTAAAACAAAAAAGCACGCTTTTCTATAAAATCCAACTTTAAAATAGAAAATAAATTGATTGTAAAAAAAAGCGTGGGATGCATGGTGTCAATTGTTCTAAATATTTTATTGACCGATATGAGTGAGTGAGAAGGATTATCATTTTGATAATATCTTAAAAAGCACCCCATGCTTTATGAACAATAAATTTAATTTCAATTTTTTTGAAAAATTTATTTATAAAAGCGTCTTTTTTTATTTTATTTTTTAAACTACTATTTATTTTTCATTATTTAGTTTAAGTAGCATTATTGATTATAAATTATTTATTAATATAGATAGAAATACAAAAGTTTCCAATTTGCTAAGTGAAAAAAGAAGACGATCAAATGAATTTATGTTTTGACTGCCAAAAAGTATAAATAACGGATCTAACTATTTAAAATATTGAATTGTCATCGGTCCTTGATAAGTACGACAAATTCCAAGTTAATCTGACGTTTTGAATGAGGTCAAAATCACGGTAAATGATCCCGTTACATACATACTAACATAACTAACGAAGCTAATAAAAGCCTATTAACAAAACGTTTATTCTTTCTCTTTGATCGTGAACCATTTAACGTAGTTTCAAACTTCGTTATTTCAGACAGGTGGAAAGTTAAATTGGCTAACTCGCGACTATCAAACTTCTCTACAGCGAGAATAACCGTTTATTTCAATGTTTACTGAGCGTGGTAACTTATTTAGTGTTTTCGTGCGACTGAGGCGGGCCGAGAGGGAGAGATGTTTCCCAACCGAATTCTAGCAGTAGTTATTATTTGTGAGTACTTTTCTCGTTTCCTTCATAATCTTCATAGTCCTAACTATTAAGTTAGAAGACATTAATAATGGAAAGGCCTCTTTATCAGAAGGGCCTCCAATGCTGGTCACATATGTACATTGAAACGTCATCGTCCTCGTAGAACCCGTCGCTTGCTACGAAGGGCACGGCGAGTAAATTAACCCGCAGACACAGCCCACTGAGTTTCTCGCCGGATCTTCTGAGTGCGTTTTGCGTTTGAGTCGCGTTTCCGATCCGGCGGTAGATTCTGCGAAGCACGGCTCCCGCTAGGGTTCGTGTTAGCAACAACGTCAAGTTTGAGCCCCGTGAGCTCACCTACTTGCCCAGTGACGCTGACATGTTCTCTCAAGACCATCAGCTTAGGAATGAAAAAAAAGAAACGTAATACGCAACTCTGTTTATTAAAAAAATGAAGTGCCCTACGAAGGTATTCCAGAATGAGGACCTCACATGGTCATGTATAATAGAATCTTAGTAGTAGTAGTTGAAGTGTGTTTCGGTCAAACAATACGATGATAAATGAAAACTGTTAAGAACTCGTAGCCATTGTGCTATAAGAAACTTTGTTGTTTTTGATTCCTGTGACAAATGAAAAACACACAACACAGTATTTCATTCTTGCCACCTCTCATTTGTATTGTATATTGTGTGAGATAGTTCAATTGATTTTAGCCGATTTAAAAAAGACGAAGCTCTCAATTTGACTGTATTTTTTGTGTGTGATGCCTCAGACATATTTTCCAGGCAATCGGAATTTTTCACAATTTTTTTTTAAACTGATGCTATTATACTTATGTAGCCCCATTTAAATTCTGTCAAGATCTAACCAGGACTTTTGAGTTATCCTTAATTAGGTACATTAATGATATTCCCACTTCAGTGTCTTGAAAAATTTTGTACAATTTTGTTAGGACGATTTACAATTTTGCTAGATTCGGCCATATGTCGCTACGGCACTGTCGCTCTTAAAATACAATAAGGCTTAAAAGACACTCATTATATTGACTGAAAGAGTGGGATAAAACCGTATTGAGCATTAAAGCTAATGTCTACGTTGATCGAGGAGCACGTGTGCCGACGACAACCATTATGTAGCCAGGAAACTTGTAAGCGATTTTTAAAATATATTTTCTCAACGCAAAAGGGTGTTTTAGCCATCATTCAATACAAACTCCGCGCGGCTGTTATTTAATGGGAAAAGTTTTCCAGTTTGCATGAAGACTGGATGGAGAAGCGAAGGCTGGGTTTGGTATTTTATACTTATTTTTTTATACATATTTTGTTAAAGTTTCAATAAACTTTATGTTTACTAATTCTCCTTTATTGTTTCAACTGCATATTTAAATTGAGTTTTGATAAATTTTACTTATTGACTTTAAGACAAATGATCACGATGATGAGATGGTGATGATTTTTCGTCATGACCAAGGTGACTATGATTTAATTATGACCGCCTGTAGATACTAGCAGCAGCAAGTCATCCACGCGCTGTCAATCGATAGACAGCTGACGACTCTTTTGTCATCTGATATCTTGACTGAAGAGATGCATTTCGTCTTGCC
Source organism: Bombyx mori (assembly GCF_030269925.1). NCBI lineage: Eukaryota > Metazoa > Arthropoda > Insecta > Lepidoptera > Bombycidae > Bombyx > Bombyx mori. The sequence goes on from NC_085111.1 coordinate 18,334,056, forward strand.
CGCATTAAATACGCCCGCACAGTACAATCTAACATCAAGATGTCAAATATAATGTGCGACTGCTAACCTGTTGATGACGGGATCTGTTCATTTGCATCGTATAGATCTATCTAATACTGTAGGCTTTTATCTGTTGTATATTTTTCGAGGCTGAAACTATTTCAGTACCAACCGCTGCGAGCTCACGAGACGCTCTATCGCCCTACCCAAATATCTATTGGACATTATAATTTAGATTTTATTCATATAAATCATCCAAAAAATTCGGAAAATTAATGTAAATAAAGCATGAATAAATAAAGACACCGCGATAAAACAATATCGTAAACTTTATTCCAAAATCACAGCTTTATTCCTCACTTCAAAGACTTACCAAAGCTTATTGGTACGCGAAAATTTTAATGGCAAAAGAAATTTACTTTACTTAAAACTGGGGCTAACTTGTGTAAAGTCATGATTAGCCGATCGCGAGGTTATTTGTATAAAGATTAGCCAAAAAGGGCATTGAAAACTCAAACTAAGGTGACAAGCTTTTGAGAATCTCATAGGCTTTTCTTTTGCGATATAAAACTACTCTCTTCCATATTCCTATGTAACTAGACAGATATTAAAGATATGAAAGAAACCTGCGGTTTTTTGTGTCCTACCTATTCGCCGGTAACCTTTTCCAGCTACGCCCGGACGGGTTGGTGAGTCACGGGCTCAACCTAAAAGAATTTGATAATATTAGCCCTAGCAAGATCAGTGCTTTGCAGAATTTACCACCAAATCGGAATAGCGACCTACTGAGAAGATCCGGCGAGTTCGGTCGTCGAACTCTTCGTCATAATCGACGACTTCGTGGTAACGAGGACGGTGACCGGTGCTTGAGGAGCCTTAAAGCACCTAGAGTGGCCCTGAAGGATACAATAAGACATGTTTCGGGCGACGGTGGCTTTGCGTTGCCCCGTCGATTTTACCTTCAAATCTTTTGATAATTTAATGGCACATTTGCCATAGACTCATTAGTCTACGAACATTAAATCCGCTGCTTTCATTAGATGATAACATTGAAAAAATAATTCCATCAAATATGTACTCCAATTTAAGGGATTTTTTTTTCTTAGATAGGTAAACGAGCTCACCTGATGTTAAGTGGTCACTGGAGCCCATAGACATCTACAACGTTAATGCGCCACCCACCTTGAGATATAAGTTCTAAGGTCTCACGTATAGTTACAACGGTCCCCACCCTTCAAACTGACACGCACTATCGCTTCACGGCAGAAGTATGCGGGGTGTTGGTACCTACCGGCGCGGGCTCACAAGAGGTCCTACCACCATTAAATGGGAATCTAAATTCCCACCAGTGGGAATCTAAATCTAATTAAAATCTTACAAGGATCATAAATTGGCTTTCCTTCGGGTATTCTGAACTTTTCAGTTAGACCCTAGATATGCCCTACGGCCTGCTTTGGTTCTTCACAGCTGAAATAGGAAAGTAGGGTAATAGAAACTAGATTCATATTTGACAGTATTGGATCGTAGGTTCCACCCACAAATTTGTTATAACTATAGTAGGCTACTTAAGGTGAATCGCATTGTTATTTTTGAACAAAAACTCGGGTAATCGGTCGGAAATAAATTTGATGTGTATGTATGTATTATTTAGTACGGATATGTTCAATGACAGCTTTGATGCTAAATAACATAACATTCGAAAATCGAATTTATACATCTTTTTTTAATTATTACAATAGCCGTTTTGTAGACATTAGCAAACGTGAGCGCATACAACTAAATATAAACAATACATTCTCATTGGATATCAACAGAACATGGTAACATGGTCGCCCTAGTCCAAGATGGTTTTCTTCATTAGAATCCCTTTCATGTCCCGATACAAAACGCTTCTTTTACTAATGCTTTTATTGCGTGCTATTTACAAATGATGTATTGTTTGTTAACTGTCTTTAATATTATCTTCTAATACAAAAAAGTCTATGTGTTAGTTAATGTCTTATGAGTTAGTCCATAGCTAATGCAATTTTGCCTTAAGTTTGAATTCATTGTCGCCTAAATGATATTTTATCTAAGAAAACACCTAATCCACAAGTGAACACAATTCATAATTTATAGTAGGTAAATGTAATTGAACCCGCCCGATTGTTGAATATTGGTGCGAAGCTATAGTTATGAACAAACAAAAACTCATTTTTAAACTAGATGAAACTTATTTTAAGCCAATTCAATCAATTTCTTATCTATATGTACTTTATAACCTAAACATTATCTTGATTTTCATCTCATTTTGTTGGGATTATTATACACAGATTATATCAAAAGAGAAATTGACCTAATTTCCAATAATACACCTGTGTCACCCTCGTACAACCTGGGTCCCTTTACCAGATTGATTCGTTCGGGTGAAAACTGTGAATATTTCAGGGACTAAGCCCTCTCTGTTTACAATTGTACCCTCTGTCAACGACGTACACTGCTAAATTGAAAACAACGACATATTGCCAACAATACATCCCTCGAAAACATTCATGTCTCACGATCAGTGGCGGCATTCATGTATGATATATACGGACTCTTGACATTACTCATCTTCCAGTTTCAACATCGGACGAATCCGATTTTACCGTGATAATATTGAGTGAGTGAAAAAAGTGAGCGAAGAAATGGTATATGATAGAGGAATATGGAAGGAGAAAACATGTTGCGGCGACCCCGAATGACTGGCAGAAAGGCAGGAGAATGATGATGAATATTGTCATTAAAATTATGATATCCATATACTTGGAAAGCTTTGTTCAATCTGATAATAATTAGAAGGAAGTTAAAATCAATTTCTAATATTTTTTGTTTTTCATACAAATTAAACTGGTCATTTGGTGTCAGTTTGGAGAGTAGCACCGCCATAACTTTTCCCGTGGGTATGGTAAAGGACCACCAGACCACCAGACAGTAACCTTCTCTGAGTATTAAATACGTGTAGTGCAACCGTCAACTGACGTTTACTAATAACAAAGCATGTTGTGAGCCCACGTGGATAGGTACCACCATCCGGTTTGTTTCTGCTGTCAAGTCGTCATACGTTCCGGGTTGAACAATACAATTAAGATACGTTCTGATGTTCCTGAGTTCTGGTAACCGCTTAGCACCAGGTGGGTGGTGAGCTCAGTCACCCATCTACGCAACAGGCTTAATAAAATATCGCACAGTAGCGTATTAAAAAAGAACATAAAATAGCTCCACAAGATGAGCTCTAAAGATCGCGCAAGCTGTATATCTCGTCACCCTCCAACCTTATTCCCCGCTATCTAGTGTAATGGGCCCTTTAATAGACGCACCGGGATCGTTGCTAAAAGCACCGGATAGAAAGTCGACCTCCGTGAAAGGATTATATTTTTAAAAGCTTTAATACGCCATAGAGAATATTTTGAATAGGCTTATAAGTCAGACCGAACGGCTTCGCGGCTGGCACTGAATTTTTACCCGATTACAGCAAAACTAAAACTGGGCCATGTTTTTAGGATGGATATTTTAGGTTTTAGGTTCAAATGTAGACTTTTAGTAGTAATTTGGTTGAAGTAATAAACATGAATGCGATAGAACACTTCTGAAGATTTTAGTTTTACTGCATAGTAGAAGTGAGTGAGTTGCACGCGTGTTGTTATTGCAATATATCGATCAGCGAACTCACAGCTCACCTAGTATAATGAGGTTACCGTAGCCCGACATGATTGGCGCCATCCATCTTCAAACATGAAGCCGAAGTCATATTAGTGTAGTGTAATGGTCAACGTACCTCTTGAACCAGAACAAATGGCTTCCTACCACCAGTTCTATCTGCAATAAGTTAAGTCCTTAGCTAAGTCCCAAATTACTTCTCGTCTAAGCAATAATTAAAAAAAACAAACATAGTACGCAAATGTCATAATTTATGCTAAAGATAAAGAGGACAATTAAGTAACTAGCTTGAGTGTTGATAGCCCAATAACGGATGGATGTCCGGACTTAACTGCCGTCACCCACCTTGAGACATGAGATCTAAATCTCAGTCTTAAACGTTTCTCCATGCTTCAAAGCGAAACTCAATACTGCTTCACAGCAGAAATAGGGAGGGTGATAATACCTATCCGTGCAGGCTCACAAGATACCAGTGGTCTTTTGTTTCTAAGGCTGGTGCTAGTAAATACACAGTTCAAAACTTTTGTATGTTTTCCAAATCGCGCTCTCTCAATTGTAAGAGCTACAAGGCTCCTCTGCCATAAACGAATCCACCGATAGAACTTCCAAAATTAGTGATGACTGAGCTTCATACAATATTCATATCGAATAGTGAATATTAACAACTACAACCACCGCCAAGCGATAATAGACTTTAAGTGCAGAGCTTCAAAGCACTTCGGTGCTAATACAATAGGCAATATTGGGTTACGTCTCCGCTGAAGGGTTCGGATGAAATTTAACTGAATCAATGAATCGTGGTCCTTCTAGTTGTACAGGTACGGACTTTGTATTTTAATTGACGGCTTATAAATCCAGTTGTTAACAGCTTGGTGTTTTTTTAACTTTCGTAATAACAAAAACTGTAAACGTAAAGAAAAAGAATAGGAATAAAACCCATCATAAAGCCACACACGTGTAATTATTACGTTCACCAAAGCATTAACTAACTACTTCACTGAAACAAACGCTTAAAACTGGCCCACCCTTTTAGCGCCCCCTCAACGCAGCCCTTCTTCCGTCCCTGGACCCTTCCGGGAGCTCTTCCGGACCTCGCTCCCGAGGGTCGTCGTATCGATCCTGATTGCAGTACTAACTGTACCGAGACCTTCACAAATTAATCCCAACATCACATTGATTTGTGGTTACGAATAGAATTGCAAATTGATTGTAATTGTTTGTATGGGCTTTTGGCGCCATGGGAAAGGACTAAGGGATTTTTTTCTACAGAGCGAGTAATTTTAGTCCCTAGAACGACAACCGTTGCTGTCCGAAAATGTTAAGTGTGTAAACCGTCCTGCCCGAATAAGTTAAACACAGGGGCAATAGGATGGGGCCAGAGAATGACTTCATCATGACTGAAACAACATGGAACCAGTTCCTCCATCATCTTTATTATCTATAGGTAGATGACAATGCGAATGCAACTCACTTTAAGACATAATCCGGTCAGAAATCATGATTACTGTACTTGCATTACTCACAACAAGCTGAACATGCTGTTAATAACCCGAGATAATTAGGAGAGGACCACACCTCAGGTTAGCAGAATAGGTTTTATAGTCATATTAAGAATTATCAGTGCTCGTCGTGCATTTTACATAGCATCCAGAATACGCTATCAAAGATATCATATCAGGGTTCTTTACCAGAGAAGGTCATGAACATGAAAAGCTAACCAATCACCAATCTTGTGGAGGTTTTCTTTTTTATTGCTTAGGTGGGTGGACGAGCTTACAGCCACCTGGTGTTAAGCGGTTACTGGAGCCCATATATATCTACGAAGTAAATGCGCCACCCACCTTGAGATATCAGTTCTAAGGTCTGAAGTATAGTTACAACGGCTGTCCCGCCCTTCAAACCGAAACGCATTACTGCTTCACGGAAGAATTAGGCAAAGTGATGGTGCCTACCCTCGCGGACAGACGTCCTACCACCAGTAATTACGCAAATTTTAAGATACGGGGACTGGGCGGGTACAGTTCCTTGAGTTCGAATCTCCCGTCGTCTCCGCGAAACTAATAACGGCCAACCGAAGTTCCGTCGCTAAACATTCGAGATTTTATTCTCTCCGGCTCATTCCGCCCGAGATATAAAGCCGCCCGAGCGACCCATTTGGAACGGGAATTTTTCGTAGCCCGTTTTAATATTTCATTCGCGAAGCCCGCAACTCGCTTAAACTGTCTTTAATTCCTCTTTATTGCTTCAAATTTATTAAACTTGTTATTTTTTTGTGCATTGTACGATAATAGTTGAGTAGATGGTATCGTATGCCAATAACCTGTATTTAGCAGGATATACCAAAAAAATGTTTCTATCTTATACCTTTAAACGAGCAATTCTTGTATATATAATATATATAATCTGAATCTCGGAAACGGCTCCAACGATTTTCATAAAATTTAGATTTCGGGGGCGATAAATTGATCAAGCTACGATTTATTTTCAGAAAATGTTGTTTTATTCGTGTTTTCAAAAATCAACTCTTCCCGACATCTATTGGATTTTTCTTAATTGAGAGCAACTAACCGCTTTAAAAACACAACAAGATGGCGTTATCAAAAAAAAAAAAAAAACGAGCAAAGCTCGGTCATTATCTAGTAATACGTTTAATAGCAATGCGTTATATGAGTCCGCACGGATATATCTATTTCGTACCGCATATTACATTGAATATGTTTGTTTGAGATAATCCCATCATCCCCTTACTAAGATAAGACAACCCGCCGCCGGAGCAGAGTACACCCCTACTAACTGGAATAATTATCTGTTAAATCATCCACAAATACGTCAAAATGTTATTTTTGACAGTTGCCATCCGAATTTGGAATAAACTTTGGTTCTTGATTTTTCCTGATACAGCATAATATTATCGTTATTAAAACGTTCGAACAGTTGTATTGTGAATAGCTTGCTTGTGCTCCTACACCGGCACGCTATGATGGCGGTTTTGACGTTTGTCCACTCATGAAGTTTCGTATTAATAGTAACTAGAGGTCCCGCAGTAGTCGAAATTCGACTATAATTCATTGGAATTGTAAATTTGTACACTATTATGATTGTATTTTTACTTCTATAAACACAAATTTCGCCAAGGCCAATTATAGTGTAATAAAAAAATATTAATAAAGACAAACAATATTTAATCTATTCTCAATTTGACAACAGACGTCAAGAACAAAAGTTTGACAATAAATAGTATGCATGCATGTGTGCGTCAAATACATGGTATGTAGTATGTGTAATGTTTTCTTTATTGATTTAATGTATCTTTTATGCTTTATTTTAAAAAATATTATCATTGTGCACTTCTTCTCTATATTCTCTATAAGTGTGGAAACTTTCATACTCCTCCATCTGCGCAATTTTCGTAAAAAGGGATACAAAGTTTTTGCTTCACGTATTAATATATAGATTAAATTTGAAAGAGCAAATTTCTGTTCTTTATTGTCAATAGTGACGCAAACTCATAAAATTTATCGAATGTATAATATTATTTTAGGACACAAAATTTATTTATTACATTGATGTCTAAATTCTATTTATTATGGAGTTTTTGACGGAAGCGCGTGGAGTAAAGTTGTGTGATTTGTTTTATTTTGTCTACTTAGTGTTTCTTCGGGTTCAAATGTGTAATGATGGTGGTTTAGTAACTGTTTAATATCTATGAAAGTGCACAAATGTTGGAAAATGAAACAAAGCCGCTGGACGTAACTTCTCGGGATCCTCCAAAAAGTCCACTGAAAAAATCTCAGTAAATGACCACCATTTTACTGTGATTATATATTTCATCCCATCTAATCTCATCTCATTTTATTTCATCCCAGTTGATTAATGTCCCAAATTATTCATTTTTATTTCACTTCACTCCATATTATCATTTTTCATAAAATTAAGAAATTTAAAATAAGACATGACTTAAAGGTCTAGTTACCAGGTCATAAAATCCCTTAAAAAAAATAAACTATATATATTAGGGTACCGCAAACATATATTTTTTTATTTTGATAAGATTATAATTATTGGGGTGCTTATTTAACAGCACTGCAATGAACTACCGCTAACACTCACACTTGGTAGCCACAGACTCTTTTTTTTTTTTATGATTGAGAGATTACTGGTGGCCCGAAGGCCTTTCCAGTTTCACCAGGACAGGTGGGCGAGCAAAGGCTCAGCCAGGAGGGGTGGGATTTGCTAACAGCTGCCCGAGCGCCTCCGAAGGAGACCTAACAACTCAAGAGCAATTGCTTCGCGAATGAATCTACTACCGGATCGGAATCGCGACCCGCTGAGAAGATCCGGCGAGAAACTCAGCGGGCTGATGCATGCGCTAGGTTGCACGTCGACCTCTTTGTCGAGTTCGACGAGTACGGTTACTGGGATCCCTAAGCCTGCTCCTAGTATTAGAGCTGAAGGCATCTAATGCAAAGGTTATTGGATCTGATGGATCCGTAAGGACGTGTCTAGGGCGTCGACGGTGACTGGCTCCTGCATGATCAGGATTCGGTGAGTAGTCAGCGGCGGCAACGATAAGGCGATTATCATGACGCATAGCCTTATCGAAGTACCGTTCCGACGCTGACTTCATGTACTTCTGGATTGATTCAAGGCCCAGGTCGTCGTGTAGGTCAACGTTCCTCACGAACCACGGAGCCCCGACGGCTAACCTGCAAAAGCGGGATTGTAGGGATTGGAGGGTGTCTATGTGTGTGCGGGCCGCGTGAGCGAACACCACACTCGCGTAAGTCATGATGGGCCTTATGCAAGTTTTGTAAAGTGTCACCTTGTTCCGAAGGGACATTTTACTCCGCTTACAGATCATGGGATAGAGTCTGCCGAGAATGAATGCGGCACGGTCGCGGACTGTTTTTATGTGTGGGCGGAATGTCATAGATGCATCCAGGGTGACTCCCAGGTACTTAACCTTCCTGACCCAGGGTATAGGTTGGCCGAAGAGGGTGATCGGGGGAGTAATATTTCTCCTCCTAATGCGGGAGGAAATAAGCGGTGAGTTTCCCCTTTGAAATAACACTGCTGTGCTTTTCGCCGGGTTGATGACTATGCGCCATTTTCGGAACCACTGTCCGAGGGCTAACGCTGCGCTCTGGAGTTTACTCGCGATTAGGGACTTGTTTCTACTTGAGTAGTAAACGGTTGTGTCGTCAGCGAATAAGGCTAGCTGGGTCGGCGGCGACCGGGGAATATCATTAATAAATAAACTAAATAGGAGCGGTGAGAGAACGGAGCCTTGCGGCACTCCAGCCGTGAGTGGTCGCGGGGAGGAGCGGGTTCCCTCTACTCGATATCGAAAAGAGCGGTTCGACAAGAAGTCCCGTATGATGAGCACGAGACTATCCGGCACGCCCATGTTGAATAGTTTGAAAATCAAACCGTTGTGCCAGACTTTGTCGAACGCTTTTGCGACGTCGAAGAAGAGAGCTCCCGTGTATAACGGTTTTGGTCGATTAAGTCCCACAAGAATGTGCTCCGTGAGGCGGTGCACCTGTTGTACGCATGAGTGATTTGCACGGAATCCGAATTGTTCATCGATGAGAATGCCCTTGGATGAGACGAAGTCTCTGAGGCGTTTGTAGAGCAGACGCTCATACAGTTTGCCTAGAGACATGAGGAGGCTAATCGGGCGATAACTCGTCGGATTATTTTTTGGTTTACCGGGTTTGTGTATGCCGATAACGTCCGCTTCTTTCCACACCGTGGGAAAGATACAGTTAGCCATAGCGGCATTGAAAATAGATGCCAACATCACGATGAGTTGGACGGGTAAAAGTTTAATAACGCGGTTAGATATACCGTCGGAACCGGGAGCCTTGCGAGGACGTAGGTCTTTGATCAAGTCTTTAACTTCCATTGAGGTGACGGGCAGTAACGCGTCCAAGGGTGGCAAGGAGGCTCTGCGTTCTACCTCACTGTCTACTAATTCTACATGAACAGGGTCCGCGGATTGAATGCTGGGCATGCACTGGGCTTGCAATGTATCGGCCAGCAGCTCTGCTTTTTCGTCATCATCGAACGCCGCGAGTCGGCCTGAGGGGCCTACGAGAGGGGGCATAGTTACTACCGTATCCGATTTGAGAGTACGAGCTAAGCGGTAGTAAGACCTTTGAGAGGGCGCGAGTCCTTCTAAGAAATCAGACCATCTGGCATCTCGGACTTCGGTGATGCGAGACTTTACGTCGCGTTGTAGGGCACGCATTCGAATACGATTTTCCGCGGTAGGATACCTATCGTACGCACGGATCGAGGCGTTCTTAGCTCTAAGGAGTTCCCTAATATCATCGGGCAATTTGAAGCGGTGAAGGAAGTCCTCCGCTACAACTTGCTTCGATGACCTATCTAATGTCGAGGTGATGTGTGACGTTACGATGTCTATGGCTTCAGCGGTATCCTGAGGAGACGGGATAGAGTCCGGACTAAACGGAAGCGATGGTGGATCAGATTCAGCAAGGCTGATGCCCAGCGTGTGCCAATCCACCACAGTCCTCGTGACGGGAACGGAATCGGGAGCGCGACCGAGCTTCATAATGACGGGACGATGGTCTGAATCTAACTCTGAAACTACTTCAATCGAATTTAAGCGCAGAGTTACGTTTTTTAATAACGCTATGTCGAGTATATCCGGGCGATGCGCGATATTTAGCGGGTAGTGAGTCGGGGTCAGCGGAGCGACGATATCGAAGGCGAGATCATCGACTAACGCGTCGAGGCGCCTGCCATTAGGGGTTGAGGTGTGAGAGTTCCACCTGACGTGTTTACAATTTAGGTCACCCGCCAGAATGACAGAGCTTCCCATGCCGAGCAGCGCCTCAATATCACTACTTAGAACAATTTTATCCGGTGGAAGATAAACGGACGCGATAACGATCGGCGCGTGTCCAGTCAGTGAGATTCGGCATACTGATGCTTCGATGTTAGAAAGCGCGGGGGGGTCGAGTGGGACGCAATGCAGGGCTCTTCTATAGTAAATGACGGTACCACCACCACGAGCAGTGAGCCTGTCGTTCCTAACCATGTTGTAGTTCGCGATTTTAGGGTCGCGGCGCGCGGGCTTAAGCAGGGTCTCCTGCACCAAAAAGATGTCAATTTGATGGTCACGCAAAAAATCACAAACCTGATCACGTTGATTTGCGAGACCGTAAGCGTTAAAAAATCCTATCGTTACGGATAGGGGCTTGATTCTACTTATGTACGCCATTGATTACCGGCGGAGTGAGGGGAGGACGTACGTATTTAACGACGCGTATACGTCAGCGTATTCTTGCACAACGGCGATGAAGTGTTGTGCAGTGGAGGCGGCGCGAATGGCGTCGCCCAAAGCATTAACGCGATCAAAGTTGATCGACTGAAAAAAGTCGATCGCTAGAGCGAGATTGTCGGACGCGGTCGGAGGGCAAGTCGCGGGGGAGGGACGAGTCGCGGGTGAGGGACGTATCGCGGGGGTGGGACAAGTCGCGGGGGAGAGAGTTGTAGCCGTGTTCGTGAACGGCAACGGTTTAGCCCAGGCCGAGACGCTGGGCACCGACGCCGGCACGAAAGCAGGCTTAGCCTTCGGCACAGAGGGTGCCGTGGCTTTGATGTCTGGGCCGAAAGCTCGGAGGCGGTTTTGGCGGGCGACGCGGCGATTTATTTTAGGGGCTCGGGGGCAACCACGGTAATTCGCGGGGTGGCCCTGTGTTCGGCACAGGACGCAGCTAGGCGGTTCCGTAGCGGTTTTTTGATCGCGAGTGCAAAGGCTCGTGGCGTGATCGCCCAAACACTTGACGCATCGGGAGCGCGCGTGGCAATTACGGGAAGAGTGCCCGTACAACTGACAGTTATGGCACTGGCTCGGAGTGCCTTTTTTATGGGGGGTTTCGACGGTTATTCCGGAAAGCCTACATACTGTTCGTACGTTGAAAATTTGCTTGCCCTCGGGGGTAGGCTGGAGAGCGACGAGAACCATATTGTATGGCTCCCTCCCGCGTCCTGTGTGCATGCGGTGCACGGAATTGACCGGCAAACCTTGTTCTAGAAGGTCGGCCTTGATGAGATCGGCATCTAATTCCTTTGGGATGCCGCGTATGACCGCGCGAAGTTCACGCTCCTCCTGAAGCGTATAAGTGTGGAAACTTATACGCTCCTTTCGGAGGTAGCTTGAGAGGGCCCTATGGTCATCGGGTGTCGTTAACTTAATTTGAATCCCGTTCGCGAGGTTACGGGCGCTGATAAAATTAATTTTTTTGGCCTGAAGGGCCAGGGAAACTCGGTCCCAAGCTGCCTTCTCTTGAAGGATTACCGGGGGAGGGGTCTGAGTTTTATTTTGTGCCACTGGACGCGGCGACGGTGTGACACGGGCAGGGGGAGCGACGGGAGTCGGAGGGCGAGGGCGCGACGCGTTCGCGGCTTTAATAATTTTAGCGGCTGCGGGAGCTCGGGACTCCGCAGCGCGCTTCTTACCCTTTTGTACCAGGGTGAATCCATCCGTCGATGAGGCGGGGGCGAGGTCGACCTCCATGTCTGAGTCAGAGTCGGAGGACGAGAAGGCAGCAGGCTCGGGAGCAGGCGACCTACGGGCAGATGCAGGACGTCCGTCGGACCCTACGGAACCCGCGGATGATCGCGCCAGGGGAGCAGCGGCCACGGCGGACGACGCAGCAGTTTTACCCACTAGTATAGGCGACGCGGGAGCGGCAGGCATGGCGGACGCTCCGCGGGCGCCCGCGGTGAGGAAGAGCTCCCGCAAGGTGCGCCCCGTTCGTTCCCCAGGTGGGCCTTGAAACGAATGAACAAGGAGTTGCTGATGGAGGCGGCCGCTGTTGCTGCGTGGGCGCCAAAACCCGCGCGGCTCGCGGACGTGGATGCGGAGGTCGACTGGTTCCGGGGCACCATGGCAAACATTTGTGATGCCGCCATGCCCCGGGTCGGCCCCCGAGCACCACGTGGGGGTGCATTCTGGTGGTCGCCCGAGATCGCAAGACTCCGAGAGGAGTGCGTGAGGGCGCGCCGCCGGAGCGCACGCCACCGCCGCCGCCGTAGTCGCGACGCAACGTTCGCGGAGACGGCGGCCCGGCTGCACGCTGACTGTCGTCAAAAGCAGACGGCGTTGCAGCTGGCCATCGGCGAGGCCAAGAAGCAGAGCATGAAGACTCTCCTGGAGTCGCTCGACGAAGATCCCTGGGGGCGCCCATACAAGATGGTTCGCAGGAAACTGCAGCCGTGGGCGCTCCCGGTGACCGAGCGGCTCCAGCCTCGGCAGCTGCGGGAAATAGTTTCCGCGCTTTTCCCGCCAGCAGCGGGGGGAGACTTTGAGCCCCCCCAGATGGACGCCACGTGGGGCACGCCTCCGCGTCGCCCCAGCGTTCCCGCTGCCGAGGAGCCCCCTCCCCCTATCACGGGGGCGGAGATCCATGCGGCCGTGTCCAAAATGAGAGCGAAGGACACGGCCCCCGGCCCTGACGGCGTTCACGGCCGGGTCTGGAGCTTGGCCTTCGAGGCCCTAGGGGACCGGCTCGGGGGGCTTTTCGAAGCGTGCCTCGAGTCGGGACGGTTCCCGTCGAAATGGAAGACGGGCAGACTGGTCCTTCTGCGGAAGGACGGGCGCCCCGCGGACTCACCCGCGGGCTATCGCCCCATCGTGTTGCTGGACGAAGCGGGCAAGATGCTCGAGAGGATCGTCGCGGCCCGCATCGTCCGGCACCTGACCGAGACGGGTCCCGATCTTTCGGCGGAGCAATACGGCTTCAGAGAGGGCCGCTCGACTATCGACGCAATTCTGCGCGTGCGGGCCCTCTCCGACGAAGCCGTATCCCGGGGCGGGGTGGCGATGGCGCTATCCTTAGATGTAAGGAACGCCTTCAACACCCTGCCCTGGTCGGTGATTGCGGGGGCGCTGGAGTATCACGGCGTCCCCGCATACCTCCGCCGACTGATTGGCTCCTACCTCGAGGGCAGGTCGATCCAGTGCATCGGACACGGTGGGACGATGTACCGCTTCCCCGTCGAGCGCGGTGTTCCGCAGGGGTCTGTCCTGGGCCCCCTGCTGTGGAACATCGGCTACGACTGGGTCCTGCGGGGCGTCATTCGGGGTCCCCTCCCCGGGCTGAGCGTAATATGTTACGCCGACGACACGTTGGTCGTGGCTCCGGGGAGGGACTACCGGGAGTCTGCCCGTCTGGCGTGCGCAGGCGTGGCACACGTCGTCACTAGGATCCGACGGTTGGGGCTCGAGGTGGCGCTCGATAAAACCCAGGCCCTGCTTTTTCACGGGCCGGGACGAGCGCCGCCTGTGGGTGCCCACCTCGTGATCGGAGGCGTCCGCGTCGGGGTTGGGGTGACCGGTCTTCGGTACCTCGGCCTCGAACTGGATAGTCGGTGGAACTTCCGCGCTCACTTTGAGAAGTTGGGCCCTCGACTGATGGCGACGGCCGGCTCTCTGAGCCGGCTGCTTCCAAACGTCGGGGGTCCCGATCAGGTGGCGCGCCGCCTCTACATGGGGGTGGTGCGGTCGATGGCACTATACGGGGCTCCCGTATGGTGCCGCGCCCTGACCCGCAAGAACGTCGCGGCTCTGCGACGTCCGCAGCGTGCGATCGCGGTCAGGGCGATCCGAGGATACCGCACCGTCTCCTTCGAGGCGGCGTGCTTGCTCGCCGGGGCGCCACCCTGGGACCTGGAGGCGGAGGCGCTCGCTGCCGATTACAGGTGGCGTAGCGACCTCCGCTCTAGGGGGGAAGGGCGCCCCGGCGAAGGTGTAGTTCGAGCGCGGAGGCTCCACTCTCGGCGGTCCGTGCTGGAGGCGTGGTCTCGCCGCTTGGCGGACCCGTCGGCCGGCCTCCGAACCGTCGAGGCGGTCCGCCCGGTTCTCGCGGACTGGGTGGGCCGCGACCGCGGATGCCTCACCTTCCGGCTAACGCAGATGCTTACCGGCCATGGTTGTTTCGGCCGGTACTTGCACAAGATAGCCGGAAGGGAACCGACGGCGCAGTGCCACCACTGCGCGGACCGCGACGAGGAAGACACAGCGGAACACACGCTGGCGCGTTGCTCTGGATTCGACGAGCAACGCGCCGCCCTCGTCGCGGTCATTGGAGAGGACCTCTCGCTGCCGCGCGTCGTGGCTACGATGCTCGGCAGCGACGCGTCCTGGAAGGCGATGCTCGACTTCTGCGAGTCCACCATATCGCAGAAGGAGGCGGCGGAGCGAGAGAGGGAGAGCTCTTCCCTTTCCGCACCGATCCGTCGCCGTCGAGCCGGGGGCCGGAGGCGGGAATACGCCCGTACGTCCCGGCCCCTGTAGGTGGCGGCCTCCCCCCGGTGAAGGTCAAGGGGCGACCTGAGGGGGTGAGGCCGCGCGGCGCGCTACCAGCACTCTAGCGCGCTGCCGTGGAGTGAATAGAGCGACCGGTCGACGGTGTATCGCGTCCCGACCCGGCAGGCTGGTTCTGGTCCAGCGGGGTATTCCGGGACACCAGCGGCACCGTCTGGGCGGCCCGACGGGCTGCCGTACCGAGACGGCCGACGTTTCAGAGCCTTCGATTCGCCTCGAAGGCTCCGTCGGCTGGGCGTCCTTGGGGTGAGCCGCGCCGTCTGGTTGTAGTGTTGACCGCGGTAGCCCCCCTACCTCATCCGGGTTCTGACCTCGGAGGGGATCGGACGTCGGGTGTAAGAGTGCAGAGGAGTCGTTTAGTGGGTGGGCTCTAAAATCCTTGGGCCCGCGGTCTGCTCACAACACCATGCAGATCGTTGAGTCTCACATACCCCGCGCGCCCCTTTTGCGCGGGGACCTCGTAGGAGGTTCGGCCCTCTACCCGAAAAAAAAAAAAAAAAAAAAAAAAAAAAAAAAAAAAAAAAAAAAAAAAAAAAAAAAAAAAAGGCATGGCGGACGCTGCGGTGTACGACGCGGGAGCGACGAGCACGGCGGAATCCGCGAGAGGGCTCACGGCGTGATCGGCCTTGAAAGCCAGAAACTCAGAAGTGAGCTTTGGGTGGCGAAGTCGGAGGAATTCTGAAAATAAAGCTTCCATGATGTCTGACCCAGGTGGGGCTGTCCCGGGTCTTAAACACACTCGCCTTGCGGCGAGGCCCCAACTTCTCGGTACTTAGCGGTTCGATTGAACACAGGTGGCGATGCGGCACAATTACTGCAGGAAAAAGAAAGAACAAAAAAAAAAGGAAACAACAAAATAAACCAAAACAAAACAAACACTTCCAGGAACACACTTTGTCGGCAGATGTGCCACGAACAAAAGCCGGGTGAACAAAGGCCGGGCTAACAATAAAACCAGGCGAACAATGGCCGGGCGATTGAGTGGTCGGTGAGCACGTCCGCAGGCGGCGGGTGCTTCTGTCGGACAGCCACAGACTCTCTGTTTGTGCCGCGACGCCTTTTTGCGTTGTGATTCGAATCAAAGGACGCTATTCCCGTCCTACATATTATTTAAATAGTTAAGGTGGATGGCGAAATTCAGTTTTGTAGAATCTATAAATTTGTTATTTTATTATATTTCTTCTAATTTCTATTCTTTTCTGCACGTTTTCTACTCAACTATAAGACGCTCGTAGAGAACGCAGTGTTGCGCTATTAATTTTTAAAGTATTAATTTTATTATTATTATTTTTATTTATTTTCACATTACATTTTGCCATGGTTACCCAAATATAAATAATAAAAAAAAACATATTGTATTTGTTGAAAGAACCGCGCCCAGTATACGCATTAATGTTGCTAGAAGAATATAGAAGTCGTTGTGGCCCAAAGGATAAGGACGTTCAGTACATTCGTATGTACCGATGCACCGGTGTTCGAATCCCGCAGGCGGGTACCAATTTTTCTAATGAAATACGTACTTAACAAAAATTCACGATTGACTTCCACGGTGAAGGAATAACATCGTGTAATAAAAATCAAACCCGCAAAATTATAATTGGCGTACTTACTGGTGGTAGAACCTTTTGTGAGTCTGCGCGGGTAGTTACCACTAACCTGCCTATTTCTGCCGTGAAGCAGTAATGTGTTTGGGTTTGAAGGGTGGAGCAGCCGTTGTAACTATACTGAGACCTTAGAACTTATATCTCAAGTAACCACTTAACTACTTAGGTGGGCTGTGAGCTCGTCCGACCATAAGTATTTATTGAAGTGCCAACAACAGTGAACAGTCTTTGAAAGATTCAATCAATCGAATACACGAAATATAAAACGCAAAAAATCAAAATAAAAATCATTTTTGTTCAATAGATATACTACAAAGACCTTTTTGTAAATGCCACACAATATTAAACATTATTATTTTTTATAAACTCAACTCAAACAAGTTTTATCATGAAATAGAAAGAGGAAAACCGCTACAAATACAGAAATGGTAGAGATCAAACGAACATTCTTCTTACGATTCAATCGAGGAGTTTCTAAGAAACGAAAATATATCGACCTATTTACTTGACGGCTAATTGGAAAACATTGGATCCAATGTTAGTTGTTATACTCCAACTATTCTCTATTATCTATTTGAACACTAAAACTGATTAGCTAACTAGGCCAGGCGAACACGTCAAAATAAACAACGCGGATATGAGATTGACTGCCGCGAGTGTGAGCACCGATGTGCACACTTTACACATCCGTGCAAAAATAACAGTATCACACACATATTTAAAAGTGGTATCCTCAAATAGGAAGGAAATTCAAAAACGTAAAATACATTGTAAAACCTTTCCTTTCAAATCGTCTCGTAAAATTTACAGAGTATGAGTTTTCTTGAATGTTTTGACTTGGATTTACGTCTGCCAAGCTCACTTGAGCACCCGGCCTGTGGGTTACCGTGTCTCAGAAATATCGGGAACTAACATTTCAAATTTTTATTGAACTTATTTTGATATTGTGATGCCATGTACAATTTTATTATACGCATACCGGTTTTTCGTTGATTAGATTAGCAATAATCTCATGAGTATAAGTCATATTACTCATGTATGGTATATTGTTAGGAGTAAACAGACTAAACTAACATAGCCTTCCGACCACTGGTCTATAAACAGCTTATCGGACGCACCTCGCTCTCTTTTGCTGGTATGCGCTCGTGCCATACTGACATATCTCTGTCTGTCTGTCTGTCTGTACATATATGTGCAGCTTATATTCAAGTTGGGCCAGTGAAACGGTTGATGACTTCACACAAACTTGATTATTATTTCGTCTTAATCTATGTAACTAAAATATATACGTCTTACGTCTTCAGAGTTAAATCGCGTCTGTCTACCGTCGCATAGGGAAACTACCCTCTTCTCGCTTAAAAAAAAAACTAAGTGTTCCGCATTCATTCGCCGTCTTTCTTACTTTCTAACACGAAATCTCCATCCATACCGTTCCGTTCCCTTTCTACATATACATATATCAATATTTATTAACCTTCAACTTTAGCAGATGTAATATATATTTTTTAATTTTCGAATAAAACGATTGTAATTATAATCTAGCACTTACAACTTTACTATCATCTGCAACAACAATATTTAAAACTTTACTTTATGCGCTTTAAATAAGTTATTACTTCAAAAAATCCTAAGGAAACGAATTTGAATCTTTATAATAGCTAGATTGCAATATTTATACGTTTGTGTAAAAAAAAATATAATTAAGAGATATGTAACAATTGAATATAAAGTTTGAGCTTAGATATGTCTGATGCATTAGATTACATACTGACTTACAAATAAGTCCGCTCAATCCTACCCCCTACCATACAGGTATCAGGCAGTAGGCCATACAACTGGAAAACGTATAGATGCTTCTTCTGTTCAGCCTTCGATTTTCATAAGGAATCCTGTGATTTTATCGATTAACTCGGCAACCCTAAACTCAAAAACGACAGCTGCTCCCTAACGGTTCTGTATGAAACATTAAAGGAATAATAATCGTGATTTGTAGCCTGAGCAAATTGTCGGTACGATCTCCTGAGGACTTAGAGCATTGGCATTCGCATCTACGATGAGATATTTTATAGGGAATCGATAATATGCGACTTAACAGAAGCCTGCTCTTAATTTTCTAAATGACCACGCACAATAAAGAATTCTAAAGCAGCTGTTGTTTAGTTTGACATAGCTTGAAGTCAAAGCAAGCGACAAAGCTAACTATCAAATACTAACACACAACCGCTAACCACATATGACGTCACCGTTTGTGTTTTCCAAAAACCGTATTTGAATGACCGTTTCAATTTAGTGATCTCTCAAAAGGAATTTTATATTCTTTTATGATTGGTTTTTAGTTGTATCTTCTAATATTTTGGTAGTGGGATGTTTTATGTATAATATCATAATCCAACTTATTTCTAAAGATAAAGTCGTCATCTATCTAGTATCTTTTAAGAGTTTACAAGTCGCAGCTATAATTAAAATTACTTTTACGATTTTTATCTACATATTAATACGTGAAGCAAAAACTTTGTATCCCTTTTTAAGAAATTTGAGCGGACGGAGGAGTATGACATTTTCCACATTTATAGAGAATATAGAGAAGAAGTGCACAGTGCTAATATTTTTTTTAAATAATACGTAAAAGATACATTAAATCAATAAAGAAAACATTACACACACTACATACCGTGTATTTGACGCACACACGTCTGCATACTATTTATTGTCAAACTTTTGTTATTGATGTCTGTTGTCAAATTGATATTAAATATTGTTTGTCTTTGATCATATTTTTTATAGTGTAGTCTTGGCGAAATTTGTGATTAAAGAAGTATAAAATACAATCATAATAGTGTACAAACTTACAATTCCAATTAATTTAAGTATAGTCGAATTTCGACTACTGTGGGACCTCTAGTATTTATTTATTACATAGTAAGTTAGACGGTAGCTAGCCAGTATACACATGTTGCCAAATGACACTATCCGTCCGTCACCAAGAAAACTGTAAATTATTAGAAACGTAGGAAATTATAAACGCAACCTTAAACCGTAAAAGTATTTTAGCCGACAATTTGAAAATCAAAGTCATCCAAATTGACATATTGCATGATTCGCTGAAAACTGTTCAAAAACTGTTCATTTAACCAAAAAATATGTCACTATCTTTTCTTTTTTATTTTATACCTAAGCTGATAGCCTTGAGAAGTGATGTCAGCGTAACCGGGCGAGTAGATGAGATCACGGAGCTCAAATTTAACGGGTCACTATCTGTAAGCTATATTATAGCCAAATACATTTATACTGAGATGCTCATGATCCACTTGACCATGTCGTCATAGTCACTCATAGATCAGCCCTCGACAGCACCTTAAGACGTAGCCTTAAAGTTCAAATTTCATTTGTATAACGGACATGGTCCTTTTTCAATTGGACACACAATTGATACGCGACATAAATAGTCCCAATAGTCCTTAACCATCTGTGACTATGGGCCTTCAGAGAGTGTAGTTAGAGGCAAATAACAGAAGCCTAAATGTTTCCCAGCTGCCAAATATAATTAACAAATACTGACTTTTATTTATTTAGTTATTTATTGATGCACATAACAAATCAGAATCATTGCAGTACATATTACCTAAATCTTTTTAGACCTTTTAGTCTTTTCAGACTGTATTTTAAATCTTAATTAAAACTAACATCGTGCCCATTAGTATAACAATTAAAATTTACTAATCCGCAAACGAACCACGTTATCGTAATAATACTAAAAACCATGAAATACAATTTAATTAAAATACTAAAGAAAACACAAAACACAACGTAACGAATTAGCAACAAAAGAATACATTAAACCTTATCAAAGCAATGCTTGAACAAGAATTAGGGCGCATTTATCAATTGCAAAGAGCACGCCAACATTCCTCGGTGTCGCGTGACCAGCTCGTTTCCATCACACAGACAGCTGAAGCATCGTACTGCGGTACGTGGCCTGCATTATATCATACGAACAATATCAACCTTCTGAATCATATAAAACATTTTGTTTGCTGTAGTTGTAGGCAGTAATGCAAGTCCGCACAACTAGGTACCACCGTTCTGCTTATTTCTGCCGCTAAACATTTCTTTTTATGGCCCTTACCATGGAAGAGCATACGGCCCAGCCGATGGTGAGTGGTTACCGTCGCCCATGAACTTCAGCAATGCCAGGGGCAGAGCCAAGCCGTTGCCTACCGTTAAGTACTCCCCACAAGCCTCGTTCCTTATAGCACTCGGGAAACACCGTGGAGGGAAGCTCATTCCAAAGTACGTCGCAAAAAAGATCTCTGGAAACGCACTGTGGATAAACTCTAGACTAGCCCTAGACTGCCCTAGCCCTACTACCTAGACTACATAACCGCTAAAACCGCCTGAAAGCTTGTTATTTTTTATTGCCGTTGGAAGCAGACATGAGAGCATGCAGCCCATTTGAGGGTGAGTGGTTACCATCGCCCAAGGACATCAGCAAGGCAATCGTGTGATATAGAGAAGGAGGTAAATGGAAATCATTATTGAATTGATCAAGTTACATTTATTTGTACGCATAAATATAATTTATCGCTCACTCAAGTAGGAGAGAGACAGATGTCGAACGCTGCCGAACGCGGAGGGCGATTGTGCCTCTTTATCGCTCGTTGCGCGCTCTCACTTGCACTTCAAGCCTTAAATGGAACGCCTCAGAGCGAGGTAACGCCGCATGAGTCATGTTTTTTCGTGCGTGCAGCCGGCTCCATCGAATTATAAGACGTTGTCACGTCAAAATAGTTACTACGACAGAAATTATGTATAAAAAAATCTCCGGGCAAAAGAGACTTTAGATTATAAATATTAATTAAAAATTAACAGGCCTGAACTTTAGTTCCCGAAGCTAAGAACTGCGGCGGCTTCCCGGCAGAGCGGCAGACGAAGCCACGAACAATATCTCAAACTCAACTCTGTACCGGCTTAATAACTGTTGTGTGTCGGCCGTATGGATGTAATATAAATAGAACATAGAAACATAATAATTACTAAACTGAACCTGAGACCTTAGAACACATGTATTTTTTTTAATTGCTTAGATGTGTGGACGAGCTCACAGCCCACCTGGTGTTAAGTGGTTACTGGAGCCCATAGACATTAACAACGTAAATGTGCCACCCACCTTGAGATATAAGCTCTATGGTATAGTTACAACGGCTGCCCTGCCCTTCAAACTGAAACGCACTGCTTCACGGCAGAAATAGGGCAGGATGGTAGTACCTACCCGTGCGGACTCACAAGAGGTCCTACCACCAGTAAGGTGGTAGGTGTCTCAAGGTGGGTGGCGGCATTTACGTTGTAGAAGTCTTATGGGCTCCCGTAACCAATTAACACAAGGTGGACCGTGAGCCCGTCCACCCAACTAAGCAATAAAAAACAAAATAATAAGGATAAACTTACCGTGTAGGATGAGATACCAATATTGATTCCTAATGGCCAACAAAAAAAACAAATAATATACTAAAATCCAAGACAGCTTCTCAGCGCAAATAAACAAATACATGGTATTGACACAGAAAGATTTAAAATAATTTATAACATAAATCATACAGTAATACCTCATACATTATCCAACATCAATGGACCCAAAGACGAAAGCTACATATCGCCGAGAACTTCCGCTAATGAACGCTCCCCGAAAAGTTCTACTTATATTTTTGCATAATTACAATTAGTGATATTTGATACTTTGTACGAGAAGCGATCTTCCGTTAACTAGAAATCACGTCAAATTCTTAAGCGAACTTTTTGAAATTAATATTCGGAAGCGTTTTACGAAAATGTGTTTTTGGACAAATGATTGACTTTTTGATGTGAAACATCTATAGCCGCACGTAAAACCGATTTCTGGCGTGGCGACGCATGCCGTGGTGACGCGACGCATGCCGTGGCGACGCGTCGCCATGCGCTTTCGACTGTGCGATTCTCTCCCACTCGATCCGGCGTTAAGCCATCTCTCTCGCTACACTGAGCTCGGATACCTATAGTGTATACTCCGTAGTGTATACAGTGTTGTTTACTACAGTACACATAAACTGTGTTTTACTTGAAAACAAATTATTTTTTCGTAATATTTTATTTTATCATTATGACATATTTAGTTCCTATCACAATCTGTTCTTTTCTGCACATTACTTTTACAAAATAATGTCGATGTTTCACATCTGCCCGGCGTCCCGTGACGGCTCACATTATTTTGTATTATAATTGCCATAGACGACGTGCTGAGGGTTTACCTAATAGTAAGATCAGTGTTAATTTCATTGGTGTAACGGGAATCCTGTCATCAAACCGAAACACTTCTCCGTGAACATAACAACAGCTAAAACTTAGGTAAGAAATTAAGTTGAAGGTATCGCTACTATGATTTCATGTATGAAGTGATGGGAAGGATAAAAAAAATACTACTTACCAACTTTAGCGGCTATTATAGAATAGAAGTCTGGTAAAAATCCGAATGGCGCTAAAGACATTTTTACAAGATAAGCTTGCACATATTTTAATTCAAATTAGGTACCAAGCCACGCTATTCTGACTGTCGGTCTACCGAACAATTACCGACAGCCCATCAAGTGTCGGTCTGTATTTTCGGAACCCTCAATGAAACTCCAAATCACAAATTTTATAAATTTTATTCGTTCACACAGAATTTGTCACATCGTTTTCGTTAGATTCATCTTTAACTCCCCTTCGGTATCTCTTCTTCACTCGAATGTATTCTACTTGCTCTACCGTTCTTCTGCCACTATCTCCTTTTCTGCAACATCGAGTGCACTTCCTCCAGCACTGTCTGACGCAGTCACAGAGAAAGCAGCATTTGCAACATCGACAGCAGAGAGCGTTCAAACAAAACTCTTTACATTTACCCATTTTTTGTACGTTTCAATTTTGCTTTTGGCATTTTTACAGTTTCACGCCACCAAACGGAATGTAATCAGTGCGTTTTGAGTGATTTCAAAACACATGTCACATTTACTGAGACGGCTATGACTTTTTATTGATGTGATCATAGACTATTTATCGTTTTATCGGCAAATTAATTTAAATCTTTTTAACTTAATTGAATTAGAATCTATGTATAAAAAATTGAAATGCAATCTCAACTTCGATTTTAGGGATTTTAGGCTGCAGTAGCTTTTAAACAATACGAACAGTAAATAAATAGTTATATTGTACTAGAGACTTTTTTATGTTATAGGTGCGCTCGAGCACACAGCCCACCTGGGTTTTAATTGGTTACTGGATCCCATAGGCATCTATAACGTAAATGCCGCCACCCATCTCAAGATATGAGTTCAAGGCCTCAGCTTTTACAGTACTTCAAACCGAACCGCTTTGCTGCTTCAAAGCAGAAATAGGCAGGATGGTGGTACTGACCCGTGCGGACATCCTAAATAAACAGTGAATATTGTAACGAACAAAATATTTAATAATGCACTTTAATAATCGCTTACATATAAAATATAAACATTTAAAAAGTCTACATTTCACTTCAACGCAAAACAAATTAAATATGGTTTTTGATTCGCCAACACCATTTTCAGTGGAAAAAGAGAAGTGTTTCAGTGTTAGAAACATTCACATAACGGACTAAAAGTGAGCACATTTGTGAATGACCAGTCATGTTCTGCTCGTAAGCAAACTCACATTGCGGCAGCTAGAAATCCACTCTATATAGCTTTTGTCTAATAATTTGGTGTCATGTAATTTACGCGCAGACGGACTTAGCAAAATTGCACGGGAATTCAAAACTGGGAACCGGCGGTCCTGTGGTTAAGTACAGCGTTTAAAGCTACGGAATTATGCCCTCTTGTTTAAGCGGGTTTTATTATAGGTGCATTCCCAGCAAAACTAATTTAGTAAATTTATTGTAGGTTCACAGATTTACTATTCTCAACACTTTTACGGTAGTTCTGCTAATTCTTCCTTAAAATCTGTAAATATTGTAATTATTAGATATTGAACAGAACTATCACGAGATTATTCAGTTAATCTTTCATTAGTTTCGTGATTTGTCTTCTTAAGTTTTGCGATAATTTCCATTTGAAGAGTACCAGAGGGTGTAGATATCTATTCCTCATATTCATTGTAGAGCTCAGCAAATTCAACCAGATCAGTGCCAGGTCTTGCAAAGCTAAAGTACAAGTAGTTCTTTGATACCCGGAATGAGAGGAGTTTGAGTCTCGGAGTGATCTTGACCGTGGCAAGTTTCACAATATTTGAACGGGCAGGTACTTCGCACCGGTCGCAATAATCAGAAACAGGCTTATCTCTAGAGCTGTGAAAATAATTATGATATTAGTTCGCAACTATTAAATAGGATTTTTTTGTGGTGGGTTGAAAAATTACTACAAATATAATAAAAGCTATTTTGATATTTTGATCGACCATTAACAGTGGCGGTTGCGACAATATTTTCGGGAATAGTTCTCACCAAAGATAAGTCCAGACTCATCTTGATGAGAGCTCAACATACAGCAGTTAAGCGATTTAACCCCGAAAAGAGTGGATTCAATAAGTATCAAGATAATAATATATTATATAGGTTTAGTAGCTGAACAATAATATTTATATAATCATAATAATATCATATTCATATTTGCAAAGTAACACTGGAGTTAGATTATGATTTATTTTATATCAAATTTAAATGAACATAAAAAAATCTTCAAACATTAATTTTAGTTTCAGTAATCGTCAGCCTGTATTTACAGTTCGTAAGACTTACCAAACTGAGCAAATACGCTCCAGAACACCAGAAATTTTGATCTGCATTTCAGAGACTTAATAATTTCACTGTAAATCAATCACAGACACGACATAAAATGATTGACAAATGGGACGCGCAAGCTCTGTAGTGGAGTGGTAACGTGGAGTAGTTCGAAATAGTTGACATCATCCTCTTTCTTTAAAGTAATAAAAATCTCACTATGCAACATCAGATTTTTTTTAACGCTGGGGAATCCATTGACCGATACCCGGTGGAGGGGGGTAACAGACCGGGTAATGTCGGACTCCGGCGCCTCCTGAGTGGAAGAAGGGGAGAAGAGAAGGACCGAGATCCTTCACCTCCCCGAATTTCTCACAGGAGACTACGCCTTGAAAAAGGCGCGCGAAGCACTTGCCCCGCAGAACCGACTACCGACTAAACCCCATCGAGCTCCACCACACCGACTACACTAAACTTACGGTATCACAGTGCCCGCCGAAAATCGCCGGTACCCGTACTAATTAATGATAGAACGGGACCTCATCCCCGGGAAAATCCCGAAGAATAATGTGTCCTACATTCTATTCTTTGTAGCCGCTTGACTAAGAAACTTTTAATTTTGACATACTATATTATATTTTAATATTTACTATATTTTTGCACAATTAAATGCCCGAACCTTGAGACTTACGAATGCTAATCTTTCGATATTAATGTTATAGACCGAACGGGAAGATTGCTTCGCGACAAAAACAGCCAAAAAAGTTTTTATTTTTACCGAAATATCGTAACATAGACCATTATTATCATAAAACATCCTTGAAATAACAAATGGAACCGTTTTAGGATAAAAGTACAAAAATCCTTAACTTCATCCTAATGTAGTCATAAACGTGAGATTATTAAGCAAATTCACCTATTCCAGTATGCAATATAAAAATAATATCTCTTCTGCCTTCCCTGCAATGTTATGTGTTCTTGGAATACGTAAACGCTGGCAACCCCGCATGGGTACGCTCACTTAAATTCTACTGGCAACATTGGCGGAGCGGTGACCAAAAATTTTGACACCATTTTTTTCGAATGCTATTTTATACTATAAAAATGTAATACCCTTTTTTTTTATTTATTTTTTATTGCCTTTGTAGGCAGACGGGCATACGGCCCACCTGATGGTGAGTGGTTACCGTCGCCCATGGACTTCAGCAATGCCAGGGGCAGAGCCAAGCCGCTGCCTACCGCTTAATACTCTCCACAAGCCGCGTTTGAAGAAGGACATGTCATAGCGCTCGGGAAACACCGTGGAGGGGAGCTCATTCCATAGCCGGATGGTACGTGGCAATACCCTAAAATATCTACACCACTTGAATCTTGAAGTCTAGTTTGGTCGCATACTTTGCATCCATAGCTTTTTGATAAGGTTCCAACGTGCACCTGCAGATACGCAAATACATACATTATGTAAACATTTTATTATATTCTTCAAACAATTGATAACGCACTGTTCCTCTTTTACTAACTTTTGCATGAGAAATTGTTAGATGAAATCGGTTGACACGTGCTATGGGAGGTCTCCTTCGGAGGTGCTCGGGTAGCTGTTAGGTAATCCTACCCCTCCTGGGCGAGCCTTTGCTGTTCTGATAAAACTTGAAAATCCACCGGGCTAACCAAAAATCCTTCAATAAATACTAAAAAAATATGCCCTATACGATACTACTACGCCACTGCAGGATTTTATTCATTAAAATAATTCTTAATCATAGACTAAAAAAAAAGTTGATAAATAGAATAATTTTTGTGCTAAATACTACACGTAAATTATTTTCTGATTTTACTACCCTTGAAACGTAATTCAAAGTTTATCACAAATGCTCTTCTTGCTCATAGAGTAGGAACATGTACTGTTTTGAAATTTTAACAAGGAAACATGAACATTATGGAATAATGTACTTCCCATCATTTTAAAAGATTAAAACATGGTTTCGTGGAACTCGTGTTTCCACTTCGTGTTTCCAATTTTAATACGTAAAATTGGTTGGTACAACTGTGATAGATAAGTATGCAAGTATATCCTAGTCTCCACTACACGAGTGATAAATATCTTGCCGCTATTTCGATTTAAAGTGCTGTCAATTGAAACTCATACAGGCGGCTGAAATCTTCAGAATTTGCTTATCGCCATTTAACGCACTAAATCAAAAGTCACAAAATTATGTTTTATAGAATCAGAATTTGAGCATTAAAACTGATAGACAAAAATTAGTCTTTACTCTTGCTAGATAACGCGTGCGTGCAATGTGCAGACTAAAAATCGTTTAATATTAGAAAATATGTATATATAATCATTGTCACCCTATTTTTGACTGAATAAAAATGTCATATTACACACCGAATTGTTTCGGTCGTTTCATATTGTTGTCCTATTCTAATAGCGTCAGCTTATTCCATACTTTGGTACATTAAGTTGTGGATACACGTTATGAAGTACATACTTGTATATTGTGGATAGACGTTATGAAGTACATAATATATCTAGCTATAATAACTATCAATTTGGTGTAATTCTTCATTACCCTGAATACTTGTACCAGGAGATCCGAGTTTCAATTCCCAGTCGAAGTGTCTTTGTTAAGGATATTTGATCAATACTCTGACGTCCCCAAGTAGGCCAGAGCATCCAGACACAAGGGCCTGGGTCAAAATGCTGGTCATGTGCACTAGTCTGGACTAGTGTTTATTACACTTTTGGGTCATGAAGCATTAATTTGGTTTTATGGGCGAGAAAGCCGTTCCAGAAAACAGTAGCGAAACGTTCGTCGTGTTCTCGGCATGGCCTAAAGGATAAGACGTCCGGTGCATTCGTATCTAGCGATGCACCGGTGTTCGAATCGCGCAGGCGGGTACCAATTTTTCTAATGAAATACTTACTTAGCAAGTGTTCACGATTGACCTCCACGGTGAAGGAATAACATCGTGTAATAAAAACCAAACCCGCAAAATTATAATTTGCGTAATTACTGGTGGTAGGTCTATGGGCTCCAGCAACCACTTAACACCAGGTGGACTGTGAGCTCATCCACCCATCTAAGCAATAAAAAAAAACATATTTGGCATTTAGAGCCTTGAGGTTCAAGCAAGTTTCGGTCCCGTTCTGACACACATAAAACCTAGTTTGAGACGTTACGTACAACTTTTAATGATAATTTTACTTGAATATTCTTCTTAGTCGTTTCTACTCTTGGCAGAGCGGTTGTGGTCGGGTCGGATGCTATTGCACTTCACAAGACGTCACCATTCCTCGCGCACCGCGGCTTTTCTTGTGCACTCCTTGACGGGATCATTTATCGCTGCTTTTATTTAATCGGTCCACAATATTATTATTGCTATAGCTTTATTTCCACATAACAGTACAAATATACATCAGATTATAAACTAGTTATTTCTTCTTTTTTCTTTGTTATATGGCCCCTTCTTGGGTAAAAGCCTCCTCCGTCCTTTATCGACCTTTCCCTGTCCTTGCCCAAATGCATCCAACTTATTCCAGCAGTGTTCATTATAACATCGACCCATCTTCTGTCTCCCCGCATTTCATTTGCCTTTTGGGCCCAGCCATATAATAGTTCGGTAAGTCTCTCATCCTTATATTTGGATAAGTGTCATGCCTAATTCCACTGCTGTTTCATTCTGGTCCATCATAAAGCCATCACCTTGTGACGTGCCATGCCTTGCACCACGAGGCGCTCCAGTGAGTCATAGCCCCGTACTGACTATAATCTTGATTTAATATTTGACGTTTCGAATATTATAGCTACAGCATTAAAGAAGCGTGTATTTATTTCAAAATGATGCATTTTTCGGTAAATTAACTATGAAAGTAAATGTGACGCTGTTTTAGTCATATTTACGGACCGTGACAAGCTTAAAAGACACATCCGTTTCCCTTCTGCCTAAAGCCTAATTAAGCTTAAGATTCGTGTGAGAGAGCTCCGTATTATCTCGGCGAAGTAATTGCGAGTGTCCCGGCTGGTCGTAATATGAGAATAGTAAGTAACTTCCGCGATACCACTTACGCGTCACCTGCCTAATGACAGTACTGTTTACGAATGAGTGGAATTCGTGGTTATTGTTGCTTACCGTGACTTGTAAATGCTGTTTGAAGGAACGTGTTGTGGAACAAAGTTTTTAAAGCATCATCAGTTATTTAAACCACCATTTTAAAGGTAGTTACCACCACCCTGCCTTTTTCTGCCGTGAAGCAGTAATGTGTTTTGGTTTGAAGGGCGGGGCAGCCGCTGTAACTATAATGAGACCTTAGAACTTATGTCTCAAATTCGATGGCGCATTAACGTTGTATACGTCTATGGGTTTTAGTAACCACTTAACACCAGGTGGGCTGTGAGTGAGTTTGTCCACCCATTTAAGCAATAAAAAAATCGAGCACGCGCCTTCGTTCGAGGGTTCATTGAAAATTACTTCAGCCTCGTTTGAGCTATCCGCTCTGAATAGTTTTAACAATATCATGCAATATACGCAAAGTATTAGTTCTACTACATAATACAGTACTCAATTGGTAGTTTTGAGGAGATCAGTGTCTTCGGAACAACAGTTATATGCAATATCATTATGTAAAATTTTCTGGCTTTAAGTAAAACTCTCACCGGCAGGTTAAGCTAACAAACAAACAAAATTCATCTTTTTTTTTAATAAAATATCGACGCCAAATAACTCGTCCATTCAATATCTCTTCCGGCAGACGAGAAAAAAGAATGACCTAAAAAGGTATCACTCTCAATAATGATCTCCACACACAAAATGAATCTGCCCCGTCGAGTGCACTCTAAAATATTAAAACATTAAGTTAATTGGTATTCGGGTCAGGCTCGTTCGATAGATCGGTAATGTTACCTGCGTTTATCACTTGGACGGTAAGAGCTTTTCATTAGCTTCTAACCAGCCTGCGTGCGGAGATGGAGTGCTCCACGCGCCTGTGCCCTTCATCTACATCCTCAACATCCCTACATCAACTTCGGCTGAAATGCAGCTTACTGTAATGTTGTCATCCGGACTCTGTGGCGTCGATTATTTTACAACCCATCTGATGACCAAAGGCAGTATACAAAAAAATGAATGCATGCAATACATAAAGGTGATATCTCAATCGTATAGCAATATCCCATCCCAACCTTAAAACCGAAGCGCATAAATACTTCGGCGTGAAAATAGGCAATGTCGTGGTGGTGGCTAGGTCGAAATTAATTATATAAATATACGTTTAGTAATTTCCTGTTTGAGACCGAAACTAAATCTAAGGCAGCTCGTGCTTCATAGAAAGCCGAGCATCAATGGATTGCAACTCCGAATACAGCAAAAGAAAGATATGACTTTTCGATTACAATTGCGCGCTTTAACTTGTTAAATAGAAAAAAAATCGATTTTTAGTGAACATACGCTCTGATTCAACTTTAAATATCTGAGTAAAATTTTCGTTACATCATCTTTAAGTGAAGTAAAGGCGCATATTGTTGATGTAAAATAACTTCGAGCAAATCCCGGGCAGGTCTGCACACGGCTTACAGATAACAATGTAAACGACAAAGTATTTCTAACAACACAACAAAATGTTTTCACCCTTTGGCAAGTTACTGCATTGATTTGTCCTTTTTCTAGTCGGTCCCTCGTTACCGAGGATCGTAACTAAGTAATCCGTTGTCACTCCAGAGAGTCTTGTGCATAGAGTCACGTGTTTCCTTTTTATGTCGTGATTTTTGTTGGAAAAAGTTTGTGGAAAGGGTAAGAATGTTTCATTTTATCAGCCTACCTCCAATATCAAAACATTTTCTCACAAGTACATAGAATTTGTTAAACACTAAGAGGATTGAATAGTAGAGGCCACAAGGAGTAAGGTCTAAGAGTAAATCCAGAGTAAGTTCAAATGAATGGATTTGAAACTTTGAGATTTAAATTCGATTTACATTACTGCGCTATACAGCAACACATGAATAGACAACCAGTACTCTGTAATGCAGACCTGTTTCTTCTAGTTCAAATCATCTTTATTTATGTACAAAATATATAATAATTCACACATTTTGAGTATGATGTACACATATTTGGAAAAAAGCATGGTCTCTGCTTCTTGCCGATTCTTCTCAGTGGTCAAATTCAGAATCGATGGTAGTCTAAAAAAAATAACTTACTTTAATAAAAACACTTTTCGATTTCAATACTGTGAACATTACGTTATATACGTTACAAGTTAGCTCCAAGAAAGCCGGCAATACGACCAATTTGGGACTACAAAACTACAATAGGAATTTAGCAAATTTTTATGTACTTTCTTGACTGAAAATTGCATCAATAGCCGTCATTCGCGAAGTACGAAATGTATTCGATATACAAGTGTATTTAATTAAAATAAATAATACAATTTATTAAGATTTGTCAATAAAAATTCAAGTTTAACTTTAAAACGTTTGAAACGCAGCCGTTGCAGCGCTGAAATCCAGGTAATGGGGTCAAGAGACCAACTAGTACCAGTTAAAATATTAAATTTAATGGCCTCTGTTTTGTCGCCGGCGCTCGCTCTCCCGGATTTCAAAACTTTTAAATAATATAAACGCTAATTTACGTTTCGGCCAGTTTTTTTGGTGACGAGTATTCATTCGGCTCGTTTTATGTGAGGCGTTATTGCGGAGAGGAATTAATGAGGAAATGAATTAAAGCAGAGTGGATTTCTATTTCATCCAAATGTGGAATATTTTTTTTATTTTTTTTTTATTGCTTAGATGGGTGAACGAACTCACGGCCCATCTAGTGTTAAGTAGTTATCGGAGCCCATAGACATCTACAACATAAATGCCACCTTGAGACATGAGTTCTAAGTTCTCTTTAACAGTACAACGGCTGCCCCGCCCTTTAAACCGAAACGCATTACTGCTTCACGGCAAAAATGGGCAGGATGG
Source organism: Bombyx mori (assembly GCF_030269925.1). Classification (NCBI taxonomy): domain Eukaryota; kingdom Metazoa; phylum Arthropoda; class Insecta; order Lepidoptera; family Bombycidae; genus Bombyx; species Bombyx mori. The sequence continues at coordinate 18,366,417 of NC_085111.1, forward strand.
TAGTACCTACCCGTGCGGATTCACAAGACGTCCTACCACTACCAGTAAGAAATGTGTAAATTTCTCACAAGATATTTTATTACGTTCCCAAACCATTCTGTGAAATTCTCATTTTTAATAGTTAGGATCGTTTTATAGACCTCTGGTTATTTACCCTTACTATAATAACAGGTAACTTGGGTTCGATTCACGGTTGGATTAATATATCTATATAAACGTTAGTGATATTTGATGTGGGTGAGCTCGTTCTTATCTCGTATGTATTTTAGGTACTATGGGATTAACTTGGATTCGATAAATGGGAAGCGGTTAACCTTAGGTAAATCAGCGAGAGCCAGGTGAAACCCATTCTCGTATAGATAACCACTTTTATCTCACAGCTAATCACACCAAGAGTCACCAGAACAGAATTTACCCACATCACTTAGAATCTTGACTGGCTGCTTGCTCGAAATTACTTGTTGAGTTTCTCCTAAATGAACAAAGATGGGATTAGAACTCATTAACCCCTTAATTTAAAAAGCAGCGGGTATTTATCCACAAGGCCTCGAGTCTCCTAGAAGATAAGTAAATCGCCGAGATTTATTCGGCCTACGAGACACCTACTTAAAGTATACACAGCACAAAAAGGACCGAAGGTTCACACAAGCAATTTTAAGTGCTGTTTATAGCAGTAAAATAAATAGGAGTATAGTGTTACATAGTATATAACGTAATATAATATATAACGTAATACGTGTTAATGAAATACATAATATATACGCAACATATGAATGCTAAAAAGTTAATATATAATAATGCACCAAATCACCAGAAAAAAGAGTGACTAATATAATAGTCACCATATAATTTTTATTAAATGTCACTCTACGCCGCTTGTGATCACCGAAAATCAAGCCTTAAACCGCTTTATTTCATTTTATCACGATAATTCCCAGTCCCGGTAAGCATTTAAGTCATATCTGCTCATAAAATATCCCATGGTGCGCTGTAAAGACCATAAAACGACGATCAGGCTGCGCGAAGCGTTCAATAGAATCACGCCCGATCGCGAAAGGTGACGAAATTGGGAAAAATGCAGACCCATTTAGAGAGTGGGGGGATCAATAATGTCGCTGCGGGACGGATTCAGGCTCGGCTATTTAGGAGGAGATTTACTTTATTTCAAAAATCCTTTTGTTTGGTCCCAAATTTGCGAACATTCAGTGATGTGAAAGACTGCCCCTAATTCCAATCAGTCTTCAGTCCACCGTCCTCTGTATTTCTAAGAAGCACTGAGTATGAATGATACGATAGTCTTTCATTCTATATATTCGAAAACTTGATAAGTTTCAGTATGCCAATTTATGTCACCGTTTAATATATGTTTTATATGCTTGCTCTGTACATGTGGGGTCAAATAAAGAGTTATATTATTATTATGAGGAGTGAGCCGGCCTTTAGAACAATTTAAATCAGGTCACACGCTACTATAGCTTACCCTTTTTCTGTAAATCACATGTCGAAACCTTTTTTCCTAAAACGGAGGGCGTTCGACCTTTATCCTCGATCCTACTTCCGGTCCTGCTACGAAAACCGTCAAACACCCAATATATTCACACCTGACGCCTTCGCTCTAAGAATATCTTAGAAATAATTTAAACAGAGACATCGAATTTGACTTGGGCCGTTTCATTAATTCAAAAGCGAGGAGGAAATCTCTTTGCATGCTATCGAAACATTTAACTTCACTATTTTTTGTGAGGTAATTGGAGCAGGCGGTCTGTCATCCAACTTATCATACATGATACTTACTATACATATTCATCCTAGTATATGTGTATAATGTACTAAATTGATGTTTGAAACCAATTCTTTAATACAGCTCATTGTTATTTGTCTTTATAAGCACCGAATATAAATAATTGTTTCCGGGGTTCTAGTATTATTATTAATCATCGCTATTTATTCAATTCTAACTACTAGGGTCGATACAAACCAAACATATTCTAATATTTCTTGCATTTTAATGAAACCGAGGGACGCGCGATATCTTTCATCGCAAAACAACTAGGAAAATATTCTGGATGATTACCGTCACAATGCACAGAGGTTCATGAAATATGAATACACTAAGCCGCAAGGCGTGTTCAGCTGAATATGTCTATGTTCGTCTTCTATTCTACATATCAGTATCCTGTTCACGTCAGGGCGGTAATTTATTCCCGATTCGTCGACGGAAACAGTTTCTTCACACTGGTACTCGCAAACCGCTGCTTATTTATAGCACAACTGTGGTTATGTTAACAAAGTTGTGGGGGTAGCCATCACAGAACACGAGATATTTGACAGACGCCTGAATCTTGCTTACGACATTTTCCTACCTTGAGATATGAGTTTTAAGGTCTGAATTTTTACAATACAACGGCTGCCTTTGACACCGAAACGCATTATTGCTTCACGGCAGAAATAGGCAAGGTGGTGGTACCTACCTGTGCGGACTCACAAGGCGTCTCACCACCAGTAAAGCTTGTACAATATCGATTTAAATTATTTATTTTGGAAATTCCTAGTCACAATTCAATGTGTGTTGATTTCAGTCCTAAAACATGATCGACATCTTCGATTTTAAAGCAAGAACAGCTTAGACTTCTTCAAATCGATAGATCGATCGATCATTCACTGATTAGTATGGTTGGTAAATTTACTTCAATTTATGGTAAATTTACTTCAATTTACCAACCATACTAATCAGTGAATGGTATTTTCCCACAATTTTGTAATCCCCAGTTGTTTTGCCATCCCTGCTTCAGAGGTTAGACGTAATCAACTGGACCGGACACGAGCCGTATTTACCGGTTTATTTGCTTTTAATTTAAAGGTTTATGCAGCGCCAATGTTTGATTGCTTGATTGTGAAATCGAACGATCTAGGCGATTTTGTTTGTAGAATGTATTGATGAAGAGAATTCGAAATATTTATTTAATCATGGTAGAAGTTTGCAAAGCTCAAACTATTTTAGTTACTTCGAAGGTTGCCGTATCACGTGATGGTAGCGCATTTTTTTTATTGCTTAGATGAGATGAGCTCACAGCCCACCTGATGTTAAGTGGTTACTGGAGCCCATAGACATCTACATCGTAAATGCGCCACCCCCTGAGATATGAGTTCTAAAGTCTCAGTATACCTATAGTTACAACGGCTACCCCACCCTTCAAACCGAAACGCATTACTGCTTCACGGCAGAAATAAGCGGGGTGATGGTACCTACCCGTGCGGACTCACAAGAAGTCCCACCACCAGTAATTACGCAAATTATAATTTTGCGAGTTTGTTTTTTATTACACGATGTTATTCCTTCACCGTGGAAGTCAATCGAGAACATTTATTAAGTACGTATTTCGTTAGAAAAATTGGTACCCGCCTGCGGAATTCAAGCACCGGACGCCTTATCCTTTAAGCCACGACGACTTCATTAGTACTACATTTTTCTGCAATGAAAAAAGCTTACATCACTGTTTATGTGGATTGTTGAGTGGGATTTCGTTTTTCCAATACAAAAAAGACTCAAAACCTTTGAAGTTAACCGGTCAAATCTTTGTACTCTAATAACCAACGAACATCATATGAAGCTCGAACTACAACCTGTGCAAGCGTGTGTTATAAAAACACATTACGTTAATTATACTAAACCGAAATATGTCTTCGACTATGAAATACGTAATATCTTTATAATAAAGCAAAGAGCAATTAACGGTAGGCGATCAGTCGAATCGTCTTTATGACTTAGCTAATGACATAGAAAATGGCATTTGGGTTTTGTTCCATTGAAGACCATGCTTCATTCCCCTTTTATTTAAACCTAATAATAATATGATTTAATTGGCAATGGGCCAATGAGAGCCCAAGCCTCTAGATCACCAGAACTCATGGAGCTTATTACATGACTGCTACTGCGTACCGTGAAAAATGCAAAAGTGTCCTTTAAAGCGGCATTTTATTAGTTACCCAAAATGAGTCTATTGTATTCTACCGTTAATTCTTTAGTGTTCAGCGAAGGTGTTGTTACCGAAGTGATGATTGATTAAAAATCCTTTTTACTGCACCATTGTTAAGAAAATATTAAAAAATGAATAAGCGACTCTATCATTCTAATATTAAAAGCTCATTAAAGTAGCCAGGTTAATCACCAGGAAAACTCCCTCAAAAGCTTCCGCAGAGAGAACGTTCGTCTACTTCAGAACAATCTTATCAGTATTAATATTTAAGCCTCAGCAGAAATGTAAATAAGCTTATTACGAAATTATAAGCAGTGGATTTAGGACTACATATTTAATTCTGAGCATATTAAGCCTACAACAGCAAACATGTCTAGTCTTGTAGTCAAGACTCTAACTTAACCAATACTATAAAGGAATTTTCTCGATCAGCCCCACGTAACAAATATTTAGGGTTTTTCGTAATCTCAAACCAGCAGCGGCTTAGCTCTGCCCCTGGCATTGCTGAAGTCCATCGGCGACGGTAACCACTCACCATCAGATGAGCCGTACGCTCGCACGTCTGCCTACTAGGGCAATAAAAATAAAATTAAAAAGTACAGATTCAGATTCTTAATAATGAGAGCTGGTTGCTTTGAGAATAGCTCTCTACACGTGTCTCTATTTAGTGTTGGAGATTAATTCATAGTCACAAAATTACAATTGCGAGCGTTCACTATATTTTTTTATATAATTCTGAAACGCCATATGATCACTCATGATCGCTTCACGGCAGAAAGGTAAACAGGATATGTTGTAGCAATAATAATCGAGGCATGCTCAAAACATATCATACCTCGAATATGGCATATTTTTTATGCAAGATTGATTTATCACATGTTGTCAGCCACTCATCGAAAAATATGTACGTACATGTAAGCTAGGTATATGTTTTATATTAAGAGGAACCAGAGAACGTTTTAGTTAACGTTATATTAACGTTATTCCGCGGGGAGAGCGGACTTAAAATCTTTCCGGCCCCAATTGTCAACCTCACCTGCACGCGCGGATAACGCATCATCCGCGGCGGTATCTTCGTGTTACCGCGGTCCTCCTGCTAGATAACGGACGAGGCAACGGCGACCGAGTAGTGGCGGTATAACCATAATCCTGGCCAGCGGTTAGAAGAGGCTTCAGAGGCCTTGGGGTTCAAATAACCTCAATAAGTCTGGTGCAGAAGGCAAGGGGAAACCACTGCAACTACTTTCCCAAGAAAATCGTCATGGAAGTAAACATTATGGAACCACGATAAGATTGCCATGCACCCCTTCCAACACTACATGACAATCACGACCACTCTGTCAAGAGTGACATGACTGAGAAGAAGAGTATATAACGTTATATTATAACGTTAAAGTTACAGGATTAATAAAAGGCATAGAGAAATAAAACGCTGTCGTATATAAATCAGATTGCTTTAATTTATTTAATAGTTTTTATTCAAATCGAATACTACTTACGATAATAAATTTATTAACGAATAACACTTTTATTACACTCGTCTCGTTTAAATACAATATTTTACATTTTCACACCACCATGTATGTATTCATTAAGGTTTTAATTTATTTATTAATGCATAACCTCCGTGGAGGCTTTCAGTTAAGACTTACATTAGAATCGATTTAAATATTTACTTTGCAGTCATATTTTATTTTATTATTGATTTTATCTACTGTTTAGCTGCAGGAACACAGTGTGGATCAATAAATTAATTGTTTCATAAAAAGTATATGTAATGTTATGTAGGTACTATGAATCTAAAAGAGTTTTTTTTTTACTTTCATAAACACAAAGATTATATTATGACAGAATTTAAACATCAAAATTCAAAGTGCCATGGCAGTGAGATTCAGAATGGCCGATAAATAGACAATTTAAAATATAATCTGTTTTTTGCGTATTTCCATTGCAAAAAAAATGGAATTGTAATAAACAATTCTAATAAAATATTTTAACCAAAATCCATTTCCCGAAATAATTATTTACACATCAAAAAACGTTTTGGCATGAAGGAAGAAAATTTTCAGACAAAACTTGTAATATTGAAGCACTAGATTTTAGTCTAAATTCAGAAGATTATATTGTTTTAGGAAATATACATTAGAATAGAAAAATGCTTGATAAGAGAATAAAGATGAAGCAAGTAGAGTGAGTCGGAATCTTATTAGTATAATATAATTAACAGAGATGCACAATATTTGACGATCAGTGATTAAAAAAATTATAATTTGTTATCAGTGTGGCAGCATTTTTCACATAAAACAAAGCGCGACCTTAAAATCTAAAATTATAAAATTCAATAGTAAAACACTGACGATTCTAATTAATACTAATTAATTTGAGATTTTTTTTTCATTTAATGTACTTACACAATGAAATTTAAAAATACCTGTCTCACGTTTAAAGCATTAGGTTACTGTTGTGCGGTGTGTTGTTGGAAACTTCTTGCGTGACGCTACATTGATCGGAAATCGAAATATAATTGGAAAAATTTCAATCATATCATTACGTTGAAACATATTTACGTAAAAACAATCGAGAGCAAAACATCTGCGTAATATTTCAGGATTTTAGTTTGTAATGGATACAAAATTATATGACAAAAGCGCCTGTGTGGTATCCCTGATTTTTTTAATACCCCAAGTCTCAACAAACTGATCTTGTCTTGAAATACTTTTCATCTGAAATAAAACTGGTCATTGCCATAAAGCGTAATTAGTTGGTAAATGGTCACAAGAGAAACTAATTATCCATAAGTACTTTTAATATTATTAAGTTACAATAGCTCTCGAATGTGCATACTAGGCCAAAGCCAAGTATTTGATGTGAAATAATCGCATCTGTGCAGTTAATTACAAAAAGGTGTGTAAAATTGGGAGAATCAGTTAACAGATTTAAATCTTAAAACTATTGTGCACGTCACGCAAAGAGTTTGAAAAGATATTAATTTATACCGATATATGCTTTACAAAGTGATTTAATAGGTTTAATAACTAGATTACTTAGTAAGAAATTTTGAAAGAACAGTATCAAAGCTAAATAGTGAAGCAAAATAGAAAAATACATTTAAATATGGCGCGCATTTAGTAATGCGAAGTCAATTGACCAACGTGACGATAGTAACATTCCAAAATGGCGGGCACATTCGACTCATTCCTTTTTTGTTATTATATCCACAGTAAATGTCATAATATGTAATGATAAAAAACGTAATTAATTCGCCTCTTTTATGCTTCACGTTTCGGCCTGAAACTGACCGTAATAGTATATAATACGTCTAGGAAAAATGTGTCAAATCTCGCTTTTGTATTATTTTTCCAACCCGTAGGTGTACGGTTTACTGAGAAGACAATAAATATACCCTATTTTAAGAGTTTTAATTAAAGTAAGAAATTAATGAAATAATTGTCAATTTCGCTTCAAATAATTTATTGTAAGACCGGTCCCAAGCATGCTTTATTAATTCCGATTTATTTCTAATATAATTTTAAAAGTAGACAAACTACTTTCATTTATTGTAAATTTAATATTTAAACATCGAATCGCTAACACGGATGCTACAATCGTTTCACAACCTTTTATTTATATACTTAATTTTATTTTTCAATTAAATGGCTGATCGGCCGTGCACGCAATCCGATATTCAATTAATATAAATCAACTAGTTCGTTTTATTGTAATAAAAATTCAATTTATTATTATTTTATACATTATTTTTATCATTTATATTTTATACCCCTATAAACCAACTTATTTATAGATAGATTTATAAACGCTAAGTATGTTTTGTTTTGGCACTAATTAATTAATTTCCATTTTTATTTATTGCAACGTTAGCTGATCGTTAATTTATATCTGTTTAGTGGTATGAGAATGATGATAAAATTATTTTAACATGAACCATCAATTTCAGTACCACAGAGTTAAATTAAACTTGTTGAGGCAGTAAGACTGTAGACTTATAAATTGCGTTTTACATAATTTGAGTCTAAAATACAATTCCTCGTTCATTTCCATTCATAAATAAAGCAACGTAAAGAATGTAGATAGTTGAACAATTTTGTTTTGAATTTAATTTACTTGAATTGAATTAATTAAATTTAGATTTACTTTAAATTATTTTTTTGGTCTTAGATTTATATTAAATGTTTTTTTTTTTTCTAAAGGAGACACATTTACTAAAACTATCACGACACCTATAGAATGAAAATGAAGAACGGAGAAAGATTATTATTTTAATTACTTTAATACATACACTAATGTATCTATATAATATATTTTGTAATATGTAATGCTATTTTTACATTGCTACAATATATTGTACTACGATATTTCGATATTTGTGATCACTCGAGTCTGTAATATTCAGTAGAGAAACAGTATAATTTTTTCAGGTAAAAATGTTTCCGTTGATCATGGACATCAGCAACCTCAGAGGCACAGCTAATTCACTAATTCCTGCTGTTCTAAAATCTGCACAATTACTTTAGAAATATGTTTTGGGGCGACTTGAAATTTCGCCAACAAATACAAATATGAATAAACGCACTAAAACTTAAATTTGATTTGAAACACCATGATAACGTTTATGCATTTAAAATTACGAAATTTTTCAATTATGTTTTTAAATAATTTCATATTCTTTTAAATCAAAACTGATAACATAATGTTGTCTAAAAATAAATAAAGAAATATACCTGAGTATCTTTATTAACGTTTTTGAAAATTATACTTTTGGTTCTTTTAGATGTTTTGTTTGAATATAGCTATACCTCCTGGTGTTTTTTCACAATCGTCTCGAACGATTACCGAACATTACAATTAGTGAGCTACCGGAAAGTGACTTATGCTTTACTTACCTAAATATTCATTAGTCTTTTTTTTTCAATTGATTTTATTTAATGTTCACGTGTTGGCGAAAATACAATATATGCGTTCTAAGGTGTACCGTGCGAAATTTAACAGATAATCTAATGAGCGTATTATTATTTTTTACACGACAGAGTATTACGGCTTTTGTTTCACCGTAATTGACTCATAAATCCATAGTAACTATTAGCCATTAATAGAGCCGGTCCGGTTTCTAAAAGATCTCTTCTTAAAGCGAGCATTGGAAGAGAGAGAAGAATCCGTAATTTGGTTTCGTTAGTAGATAATTTTGTATTCGTATTTTTCAAGTTGCCAATAGTTGGCGGGCTCTAGGACTACAGTACCTCATATCTCGCAACTAGATCTCGCTGGGCTGGTAACAGCCTAAATTTTGCATCCGAAGTAATACATGCGTACGACAATAAGGTTGGCACTCTCGACATACTCCTAACGGGATATCAAACACGAGCTAACAGGTTCGAAGTCGTGCTCTATAAAAACTTGCTAAACAACATTGATTCTAAGACATACGAAATCGATAACAGTACAAATCGATTAAATGTGGCTATTTTCCAATAATTAGCAATTCGTTTTTTTATTATTATTAAACTAGATAAAAACTTTTCGGTTATCTCTCATTCTCATTATTTTACACTAATTATTAAATATATGTATTATTATTCTTATGTATTATTTTAAGTCAATATCTCGACACAACCTCACTAAATATTTTTAAAAGTTTGGTTCCATTAAATTGTTTATTTATCAATTCCCCACAATTCCAAAGATTAAAATAAAACGCGTTTATCAACAAATCAGACAATTTGAAGGCTGGCAACATTATTACGTCAGAAGGGCTGGTATATTTGTTACATGTGGAAAAGTCAAAGTTTTTAGTTACGTCACTCCACGAACTAGCTCATTAGGAATCCCAAAAATAGGTAGTAACCTCAAGGACATGCAGTAGTCTCAATTCTATAGAAGAAACGGTTCACCTACCCAATTTTACCTTGTATCAAATCCTTGAACGAATTCATAAAATTATAAATGAATAAAATGAATTAAAAACCCTTATCGCGTGCCAAAACCAGTCTGCACACTCCCGATGTTCCTAAGATATTATATTCTTGATCTTGCTCCTAATCCGATGATCCTTTATTAGTTACATGTCACTTACGCTAAATGAAAAGTGATCTCTTTATCAACACGTCTCTCAATATTATAGACAGCTCTTACCTACCATTGTACCACACACGTAATGGAAAAAATTACAGGAAAGTTAGGTACATTTTGCTAAAATTTTGGCTCGTGTGGGAACAAAAACGTTTGCTTATATGCTTAAAACTTGAACACACGCAATGTCTAAAAAATATTTGTATCCGGGCCTAAATTTTGACACTGTCAAACCTTAATTTGATTTTATATTCCTATATCGCTTTTGGGCAAGTTGTGAATTCGTGGACTGTAAATTCAATGATTTTTCAGCTTTTATCTCAGAAGCCTTCGACGCAACGACGAAACCAGCTTCAAATACTTCACCATCGAATCTTAAAACTTTTTATATTATCATTTTTTTTTTAATTAATTAATAAATTACATATTTCAATATTTAATCAGATTAACATCACAATTGTTTTACAATAACATTTATATGGCTTAACTAATTATTTCTTTTTAGTTACATATAATGTATTTCCATGTCATTTACCGTCTTGCGACTTAGGTTCTATATACACAGACGCTATCTGGAAGTTAAAACTTGCGTTAAACAAACTATTACCGGAACGGCATAATCTAAACTATTTTACTGGTTCGCTTCGGCATACCAACGACCCCGGTTGAGTGCTGACAAGTGTACCCTCACTTAGCTAAGTTATCGTTACCGACCAACTTCCGAAGTTTCTTTACAGTTTATTGAACTCATTCATCTGCTGACAATATTGAAAGAAAAATAGACGAACACACTCTTGTAGTGACTAACCATTTTGGTTAAATTATTCCAATGACTGAAACTTATTAATCTTAGTAATCGGTACTATAGTGTCTAAAGAAACCTCCTCCCATGAAGAGGAAACCTTTTGAAATTTAATAAATAGTTTAGATTACACAGAGGAACAGTACCCAAATCGCATAGTTACTGACAATGTTAGCGACACGTGTCCGTTTCAACGCGTTTAAAATTAAATTAATTAATATAAATTACAGTACCTTAATTTCGATTAAAATTAGTTCTCTCATACTATAAGTGAGCATGCACATGAGCACGGTACCGTCTCACTGCACGATGATATGCGGCGCCGACAACAGCACGGCCACCGTCGCTATTATCGTGAACAACGTGAACACGAACAAGCAAAACCTGCGAGATAAATAACATTTTGAAGTCGTCGTGGCCTAAAGGATAAGACGGCCGGTGCATTCGATAACTAACGATACAACGGTGTTCGAATCACGCCGGCGGGTACCAATTTTTCCAATGAAAAACGTACTTAGGAAATGTTAACGATTGACTTCCACGGTGAAGGAATAACATTACTGGTTGGTACATTATTACTGGTAGTAGGACCTCTTGTGAGTCCGCACGGGTAGGTACCACCACCCTGCCTTTTTCTGCCGTGAAGCAGTAATGCGTTTCGGTTTGAAGGGCGAAGCAGCCGTTGTAGCTATACTGAGACCTTAGAACTTATATCTCAGGGTGGGTAGCGCATTTACGTTGTAAATGTCTATGGGCTCCAGTAACCACTTAATACCAGGTGGGCTGTGACCTCGTCCACCCATCTAAGCAATAAAAAAAAATTAAAACATATTTCAAAAAAACTATAACAAGTTGTTTTTTTACTGGTCGATTCTTCTCGATCGTGGGACTGATTCAAGCGAGACCACATCCGAGATAAAATACGTCTAATAACTAGTAAAGAAGAAAAGTCTCCGTGTTGATAGACAATAAGCTATTAATCATTACATGAGCAGAATTTTTTATTACATTTCGTTAAACCGCAATGTAAAGCAACACGTCAATGGACACGCAACAATGGGTATTTTTAATTAAATTACTAACAATCTTGAAGTATTCACCTGTCCACTACCATTGCAGCGAATTTCCAGTCGCTGATCAGCTCGGCCTCCTCATCGGCCTTCTTCATCCTGGCTGTGATGAACTGGAGTTCGCGCAGGATGAGATGCAGCTCCCTGTGGTGGCTACTGAGCCCTCCGCCCACGTCCTCCATCGTCGAAGGGCGGACGAACGAACGCCGAAAGTCCGTTCTAAATATTGAGCAACTGAATAAAAGAACGTGTTCACATTAAGAAATTAAGAAGTCGTCGTGGCCTAACGGATAAGACGTCCGGTGCATTCGTGTTGAACGATGCACCGGTGTTCGAATCTCAGGCGGGTACCAATTTTTCTAATGAAATACGCACTCCACAAATGTTCACGATTAACGTCCACGGTGAAGGAATGACATCGTGTAATAAATATGAAATCCGCAAAATTATAATTTGCGTAATTACTGGTGGTAGGACCTCTTGTGAGTCCGCGCGGGTAGGTACCACCACTCCGCCTGTTTCTGCCGTGAAGTAGTAATGCGTTTCGGCTTGAAGGGTGTGGGGCAGCCGTTGTAATACTGAGACCTTAGAACTTATATTTCAAAGTGGGTGGCGCATTTACGTTGTAGATGTCTATGGACTCCAGTAACCACTTAGCACGAGGTGGGCTGTGAGCTCGTCCACACATATAAGCAACAATAAAATTTAAAAATTCACCTTAGAAGTCCAAGTCCAACGCTCTAGCACAACCGGCTAAAACTAGAAGCGTCATAGTGTTATTACGGTATGTGCGTATCCGCAGAACAAAATCTGTGCGAATTTGGTCTCGCCATTTTGAATTGTACATTTAATGTATAGGTTAAATAATAAGAACCCGCTTACTTTGTTGCAACACAATCGTAAAAATTGTATTAGACCGCTATGTTTTGAGTATCTGGCGTAGCACTCAATAAAAAAAGTGTGTTTTTGTGCAAGTCACACACAGTAGAAGTGAAACTTATAAAATATAAAAATAGTCGCAAGGGTCAACCACTCCGCAGTGCAATAGAGCAGCCGCACCCCGGGGGAACCGCCGGCATGATCACGGTATCCCGACGCCAGGTAGGTATGATTTAGCAAAAGAAATACGAGAACGTCTATCAACTGTGTAACATCTCGTCACCGCGATTCAGGAATTCTTGAATTTACATGCGGCGACATTGGTTGATAACAAACTAAATAGAAATAAAATAAACATGGCGCGTAACGGAAGAAATTAAGATGGCGCGTAACCGAAAAACGTTACATACATTTTTACCTCCCTACGTCGATAAAGAAGTTTCACTTCAATAAATAATAGGTTCGACTCTGGACAAGGATGTGTGGTATGGAACGCCTTTCAAAGCTCTAGATACTCACCCAGGCCCCAAGTTGCCTGTAGAAGCAGTACTGTTGGGCGGGGGCGGGGCATGTCTAAAGTCGTCGTCTATATCCAGCACGTTGGCTAACAGCGACTTAGACGAACGCTCTTTTAGCTCCAACTCTCGCATCCTGTTGGACATCATGATGGTCTTCCTCGTGATCTTCTTACCCGGCCTGGACATACGCAGAATCCAGGGCAGCCATTGGAGGAACACAGTCTTTATCTGTCCAATAAATAAAGTGAATCAGAACAAAGATGATATGCAATTGAAAAGGTAACTTTAACGGTAGGTAGCGGCTTGGCTCTGCCCCAGGCATTGCTGAAGTCCATGGACCACGGTAACCACTCATCATCAGGTATGCTCGTCTGCCTACAAGGAGAATAAAAAAAAGTGTAGATAAAATATATGTGTACATTGACATCGAGCAGAAAGTTAGGTCAAGTCAAAATGGATCTGTGGCGGGTAGCCATCAGACAACACAAGATATTTGACAGATGCTTGAATCTCGCTTGCGACATTTTCAAGATAAGCTTGCCTAAATACACATTCAGAACAACAACATTCGGGCTGTCGGTCTACCCAGCAATATCACCCGTTCAGTCAAAGGTCCTCTACAGACCACTACGGTAATCACCGCTATGGATTTTTTGAACATGACAACGTTTTAAATTCTATAAACTTTAAGCAGGAAATTTTAAATTCATCAATTCATCATCAGTTTGTTGTCCCTACATTAAAGACTTTCATAAATGCCATAGGTATGACCACCTTCTATATTTTTGCCGCAAAAGCGAAGCAATTAATGTCTCAAGGGTCAAGAGAATTCGTCGTCAAGTAAATAGGAATTCTACGTAAACTAAATATACATACAATGGCCATAAACACTAAAATTACCCATTGTGGCATCTCATGGATGTCAGCCGTTCGATGATGGTAGTTCAACACCACAACGGTGAGCACCACAGACGAGGCCACCATGAACATAATACAGTTGAAATATGTACCTGCCATCATATTACGGATTTTATATACATTACTGCTTTCACACAGGATGTAAAGAACCAATCCCGAATCCTAAACAGCAATTACTATACAACCTCAAAATAAATAAAATACAAATCATTTGCTAAGTTAAACATAAGTACTGATCATTTTACAAAGTTATAACTTATAATTTTCGTGAACACGCAATGTACACCAAAGAAGCGAAGAAATCATCGAACTCTTGTGCCAGTTGATCTTTTATTGCACACAATTGCGCAAATAATATTGGTTTATTAATCGCTAATGTTATAGTCCAGTGACCAGTACTACCATTTTTACAGTTTCGAGAATGGTTTCAATACACCCATGAATATTAATAAAATAACGGGAATTTGACATTTTGACACGGCTGCAAACGTTCGGTTTCTGTGAGAGGAAAACAAAGGCGATTAGTCTTACAAGAATCGTCCTGGGGGCCGTGTTCTTAAGCTTTATTCCCGGGAATTTAAATAAAAAAATGAGGTATATATTCTCTGATTCAGAAACAATTAAAACGTTTACAGCCAGGCCAAATAGCCGTAATAAATAATAAAAAAAATAAAAGTTGAAAATGAAAAGATTAAGTTGAAATCACATTAATTTAATATGTAGAATGTTAAGTTATATTTAATTTTGCGGGTAATAAAATAATGTTTATTTATAACATTAAAAATGTATTAAGCACTTGAGAATTACTTTACTTCATTTAGGTATAGAACTATTTAAGCTATGGATTTAATAAGTTTCTTAATCCTAAGGATGATTTAAAGAAAAAGCAAGGAGGAAATTAAGTACTCTTCTTATTTAAATTTATTGAAAACATAAGCTTGTTAATCTAATTTACAATTTACACAAAAGACACAGTGTGCATTTTAGTTAAAACATGCCATCACACTAATGCTACACATATGTACATACATTAAATAAGGCATGAATACACTACAAACATGCGTCATATATTTAATTTATATACTGAAAATTGTATTGTCACAAACATCCATTCTAAGCATATTGACCACATATTGACTTATAAAGTCAGCTATATCAAATCAAAATGTCGTGTGTCAAAACAAGTATCACTAAGCCTTTAAACCTTTTTGGAATACAATTTTTGTGCATACGACCTTTTGATATCTTAATGAGGAAAACACGGGAAATATTAACAATTTTTTTTTTTCAATAAATATATTGTTATCTGGGTATAAAATGGATATTGTATTTCATAATCTTCATTCTATAACTTTACATTTTCAGTTAATATTTACAGAAATATTTTCAAAGGAACGTTTTCCTAAACGTAGTGACGTATAGCGTAACAAATGGGGTACGATTCTAACTGAACTGGATTGCGCTAAATCTTTGTAATTATCACTGGCAGACAAGCGAATCGCTACCATCCAACATAAAAACACTGCTGATGATCTGCGACATGTGACCGACCAATTACGAATATTTTACATGACTTTCAGAAACAAACTAAAAAAGGTTTATTTCGAGCATTAGCATTGCAACTTTAACGCCTCCATGTGGACTAAAGCACGATGAATTCAACTCGAAGGAAAGCTAAAAGGAGTTGGTCAAAAATAATGAATGAAAAATGCAGCATGACGTATACGCCCGGATGGATTTACAGCCTAGGACCGTACATAATTAAAAAAAATTAAACTTATAATTTAATGTCAGCGGTGTTCACATAATGATTTCCATGAGCTGCAGTACCCACAAACACCGGTTGTAGCTTGCCTGCCCAGCAGTAATAAATCACTTTTTGGGAGATTAAAACCCTGAATACAAAATTGCAATCAATGTCTTCGGCACATCGAAGCAATGTTTTAATACGAGCCGCAAGACATCCCGGGTTGCAACATATGAGTGCTCTGATTCAAAATAATGCTACATAGAGGCAATACTTATGGAAACATATCGAAACCTCAAGCGAGTCTTCGAAATGTCATGCTAAATACTAATAGTAAAATGGCATCAATCCTGTTGCGCGTATATTCCATAAACACACGACACCACAGTTATTAAGCTTGTATAATTACCTTAAACCGGCATTCCTTTGACAATGTTTCAACAAGTCAATAACAGTGTTTGTAACAGATCGGATCGAGATCAAAGTTCACGAGATACTTGGAGGCTGGAAGCTACCCGCATCCTCTTTGTGAAACACTTGTTTAACTTAACAGTCCTTTAAACTACAAGCATTAACATGTTATATTATTGTATAATTCTTTTAATCTGGACAGATATGCATTATTCTCGTTTATTTATTGGTAGATATAAATCATGCTTCAAGCCGACACCAGTGTAGTCGCTTGTACTACGATCCCAAGCCAATTTAGAAGGAGTTATAATGAAATTTCGAAGGAAATTCATAGGAATATCTTAAGACATTACAAGAAGACCGAACGCCAGTAAAATATGATTACCTTCTGAGCTTTTTGTACTGTTTTAAAACAGCTATGCATTTTCTAACTTGAATTTCAAAGTGCAATAGCTCTAACTCAAGTGTCGATAGGGCCGACATTAGCCGTAAAGCATAGCAGTTCTTCGGAAAATGGCGAGACTCTAAAATGCAAATCGAAAACAGAAAAAAGTAGAAGATCTATAAAGTTTTCGTTTTTAATTTATAACAAAGAGATCAAGCGAAAAACTTGGGTATTAATTAAGATCTTTCTTAAGCTGGTGTTTGAAGAATGTTCAGAGGAATATTTTTTTTTGTATAAATCATTCAAGCCTCTAATAAAATATTCCTCGTATCGCATTCAATATTTTTAATATCTATTACGTTTTATTTAGTTATCTTTATTAGTTTAATTTTCGTCAACGACATTATTTTCATATACGCGTCTTCCTCACCTATTAGCGGGATAGCCTCTGATGTTTTAGTGATGACGTGTCCCACCAATAGAGAGAAAACGGTTTGCGACAGGAGAATCGTAACACCTGCAAAGATCAATATAATATTCTATGAAACTAAAACAGAACAATCTAACATTGGACCTAATGAAGGTGTCTCGCTACACCTCGGCATATCCTTCCTGTGTGCAGTCGGTTGGGGCTCAAGTGAAAATAATAAACAGAACAAATCGGACAGACATGCAAACTAGTTAGTTGAAGGATTTTACTGGCTTTTGTTTAATACTGAATTTCACGGGAAGGGTACATATTTAGTTTTTGTGCTTTTAATATCTGCATCACCCTCCAAGTATCTTAACTTCGCAGCTTTTTCAGTCGAGAATATGAAATCATGAAGCAGTCACATTTATAACACCGAAACACTGAACACTCATGGAATCGATTACGCTTCAAACAATACATTAATAAATGAAATATACAGACATTTATTTACAAAAAATTTTGAACTTACCTTCGGGATCCATTTTAACACTATTCTTCAAATTAAAACACATTTTGGACTAGTTAACGCGGTTCTTGATCACAGTGAAAAAACTTTATTACATACTAGCTGACCCGACAGACTTCGTAGTGCCTCAATCGATAAATAAAAGACCTAAACTTTTGAATAAAATGAACTTATAACAAACAAAAGGAATCCGTCCGACGGGGGACACATCAAAGGGAAAACAAAATTGTTATTTTTATTTAATTTCGAGCACTCCCGTATTTCTCTAAACCTTTTAAACCTTCTCTGGACTTCCACAAATAATTCAAGATCAAAATTAGCCAAATCGGTCCAGCCGTTCTCGAGTTTTAGCGAGACTAACGAACAGCAATTCATTTTTATATATTATATAGATATATATAGAAGAAGATTTATTTTTTAATTCTTAATATCTCGAACGTCTCCCTGATCGTTTAATCTCGTATCAATGTTCTAATAGTTTGGACGGACATTTATGGCCAAGATGAACACTTAAAACTACTCAAAAAACAGGTAAAAGTGATTTTAGTCGTACGTATTTGTAAAGTTTATTGGAGTTTACTCCTCAAGAATCGAGATCATTTAAAGCTCCCGGAACGAATACTGAAAAGTTGACCATTCTTAAGGTTCTTAAGTGCCTGTTCTGTGCCTGAAGCACATTATTTATGTTGTATTATTATTGTATTTTTGTCGAATTAAAATAAAAAATATGTATAAATTTACATACAAGCGTTCAATATTATAAGCGTAGCTTTTGTTTATTTGCCCTTTGTGTATTTTATATTTAAGAAAAATCGCACTAAAAAATAAACTTCAATCGCATATCGGAGCTGATATGTACAATGTTTTTTTTTCCAAAACCACCGAGTTGCGCTGAAGTGTAATAAAGTTTTTTTTTTCGTCAAGAATAAGTTCCATTTTTTGATACGCACTAGACGTGTTCAAACGCGGAGAAATTAAACATAAAATCATGCTCTACAATTTTTTGATTGTGTAATCTATCACAGATATCGTAACATTAATTTGTATTAGTGAAATTTGTGTAACGAAATCGCGAAATCGATTCCAAAATGTAAACTGTACAACAACAGATTTGAAACGTTTAAAGCAACTTCATACTTTAGCCATAATTAATAAAGACTCTAATCATTTAACAGTTATTTTTAATCTAAATTTAAAGTACATAGTTTACTCCTTGTAACGTATTAAAATATTTTTAATAAATTAAATAAAAAGAAGAATGAAAAAGAGTGAACAGGTAAAGAAGATGAAACAAAATATGTTTGTGTAGAAATGAAGTCAACAAAAAAAGCGGGATGGAAGATAAATGGTGGGGCTGAGGTGGGCAGTGTACCTAACAAGGGGATAGCATCGGACACCTGCGGCAGAGTTTCTGCCACCAGATTGAGAAACACCGTCAGCGACAGTAGAATAGTGACTCCTGCAATCAAAAACATTCATCAACGAGCTCGTTGTCAAGTGATTCAATTCTATGTTCATAGCTACCTGACCTCCTACTTCTCTCCCTAATTCCTATCATGAATACTCGTGATAAGACGTCTCTATTTATCTCTAAAAGCAATAATGTCCAGTTTGAAGTGAAGAATAGCCGTTGTTTATTACCCACATTATCGGCATAAATAGTATTACCCACCTGCGATCTTAAATTTGTTGAAGACCTGTTGTCGTAAGCTGAACACTAAGCCAAATCATATAATAAATTGAAGAATATTTTAGTTTGAGCCGACTCTGGGCAGCATGAGGGCAGAAACGTGGAGAGAAATCTAGACCGGTCAATACCTATAAGTATAGTCTTCGGGGAGTTAAGCTAGCACACAAACATTGATATAACGTTCTGGATATATTGTTATTGCGCACGTCGTTTCCGTGGCGATATGAAAGTTTCATTGTTGCTTCTCTCAATAAACGAACAGTATTGTTTGCTGTTAAAAAATTTCATTTTGGTTCTGATACAGAATTTGTTGAATAAATACTTTGCTATACTACGGTTATCATTGGGTAAGCTGCTTAAAATGGACACTAACATACCATTAGCAAGGACGCTACGTTCAAAGACGCAATAATCTTTATTAATGATACAATTAAATAGACATTCCATGTTGAAGAACCTCTAAAATCCATTAAATAAGATTGGGAAAATCCAAAATTTTGCCAGGCGTACAATGATAATTTATTTGTTGTAGTCTTAGCCATTTATGTTGAGTACGCTCTTATTCAGTTCGGAGGGTCTATTAGCTGTAATTAAACAGTAAAGTGTTTCTAATGAGCCTTGAGATCTCTGACTTAGATTGCGGCTATTATATTCAACGATTGCTATTGTACGCTTTTCACGATATAATTGCGATATTATTGGATATTTCTAACATTCTGGCTGCCTTTAAATTTGAGTCCTATTAACAGGCGAACAGATAGAAAGCTAATTTTTTTTGTTAGTATAGTGGAATATAATTATATTGCATAACAATTTACTACAACATTAATCTTGCAGAGTACGAAAGAGTGGTATTTATATCCAGAAAACGGTACCAAATGGTTGCATAGATTAAATTTCACATAATGAATCTGTTGATTTCTTTAGTCTCATCGATTTCACACAGGCATCTCAGTAAATCGGTCGTCATCTCGAAACTAAGTACGCAAACGTGCAAAAATGGATTTTGTATTCCTAAAAATCAACTAGACGATTAACTTTTTAATTTCATCTTTGATTTTACCAAAAAAAAATCGTATGACCAAATTGGAATAAATTTTCTTGTGGATCGTAAATTAATTTTTTACACGTTGTTTGTGCGAGCCTAGCGAAGAGCGACCTCCATCAATCATAGAAACAAAACTTGAATAGCGCTAATTAAAAATTCATAAAACCTTCATAGCATTCCTCCAATAAAACTACTTTAACAAAAAAAAAAGCTTCTTGCCTTTGCAGGAAAAACGACCAAGCCGTCTTATTGAATAAAACGACAAATAATATATCACACTGCGGAATCTTCTATAAAAGCAATACAAATACCTTTCAGTGTAATTAAAATTTCGGCTTCACATCTCAATATTCTATAGAGCCGTCCATTATGGCGTGCATGGGCTTCGGTAACGATTTAACTACAAATGCAAATTTTGCTTTTCTTCCCTACTTCTATACCATTTTTTCTTTGTCATATCGCTCTTGTCAGAGCGGTCGTGTTCGTCAGTCGTTATTATTGCTGTAGGCAATTTCCTATATACCATTACTATAGCTTTATAATAATGTAAGGATTTAAATCGTATCTGAACCACTGGATCTATACTTAACATTCTTGTGTTAACCAAAAAATTATTGTCCCTATACAACGCATATTTTGATCATCAATAAGTACTTTCAATTTGTCATCTCAACATTGATTAGTCGCTCCTCTATGAACTTCAGCTAATACAAGGGCCATATAATATACTGACCGAGTGTCAATTTCTCCCCAGAATCTGGTGGTAGCGTGAAGCCTAGTAGCGCCATTGAGGATATCAGAACGCACGGCACGATGAGATTGAAGAAGTAGTACAGCGTTCTCCTCCTGATCATGATGGTGAAGGTGACGTCCACGTACGGCTCTGGGCAGCAAGCGTATGTAATTGTGTTCTTTTTGCCCGGCATTCCTGGGAAATGAAATGCAGAGATTTTATCCGTAGACAATAATATCCCATATAAATACCACATTCATTTTTCTGTTGCAAAGAACTCGTGCGCTCCAGTTTTAAGAGTAGAAGTGTGTATATTATAGTAATTGTAAAGTAATCTAGATATCGACTTCAAATCTCCGGGATGGCAGTAGCTTCCGCACATGGTCAATGTGATCTCTGGGCACCTTTAACTCTGGTGGGACCGAAACCTTGTCTGCATATAAAATTAAAAAGAAAACCTCTTTGTTACAAAGCTACATGCGGATTCACTTTTGATCGTCTCAGTGGCCTTACTAAAAATAACGTAACTTCAATTCCCCGTCAGAGTCAAGTATCTTTGTTATAACAAATTTGCTGGTCAGGGTCTGACTGTACTTATTTTGCCTCTGTAGGTTTCCGGCGTACCACGGACAAACATAACATTAATATATTTTTTTTATTGCTTAGATTGGTGGACGAGCTCACGGCCCACCTGGTGTTAAGCGGTCACCGGAGCCCATAGACAACTACAACGTAAATGCCGCCACCTACCATGAGATATAAGTTCTAAGGTCTCAATATAGTTACAACGGCTGCCCCACCCTTCAAACCGAAACGTATTACTGCTTCACGGCAGAAATAGGCAGGGTGGTGGTACCTACCCGCGCGGAATCACTAGAGGTCCAACCACCAGTAAAAATGTATAATATAGAATAAAACTGGTTACCTTTATGATAATGATATAGCCTGAATACACGTATAAAAGTGTGTTATATACGGGGAAAGTAATTTTAGCTATAGCCACACGTGAACGGTGTCAAGGCTGATAGCGCAAGATGCCTGTCGAGCTCAGAACCGATCAAACGTGTGCACCCTTTAATAAACACGGCCGGGCGAAAAAGGTATCTCACATATCAAAGGCAAACAGGACGTTTATGGCGAGAGCACATTTTTAGGAATATCAATTTGTTTTATTTTAAGAATGGATCACTTTTGGAAACTAATCTTTTTTGATGGGGTTAAATTTGGACGTCAGATGTGGTTACTCAATTCGTGATCTATTTTAGGTAGGGTTTTAGATTCATTTTATTTAGATCTTGACTTATTTAGTTAGCATGGGGTTGAAACGAGCTTACGGCCCACCTGATGGTAAATGGTTACCGTCGCTCGTGCACGTCAGCAATGGCAGGGGCAGAGCCAAGCCGCTGCCTACCGCTAAATCCATCGAGATATCGCTTTTTTTTAAATTGGCTTTAGGGAAACCACTCTTGACTTAGTGTCAACTTGAACCATATCAGTAGTTTTTTTTGTCGTTTTGTTATTTATGTGATTTTTTCATCTTCAGTCCACATACTTCTACTGCTGGACATAGGTCTCTCCCAAGATCCACCGCAATAGCCGGTCCTGCACAGCTTCCGCCCAGCGGAATCCCACTAACTTTAATAGCTCGCCAATCCACCTCATGGGAAGTCTACTCCCGCTGCGCAGTACGGTACGCGGTCGCCATATCAGATTTATCAGATGTAAAAACCTACCGTATGTAAAAGAGGTTAGAACACACCACTCATCACCATATACGCATCCGTGATGTACTAAACATGACCTCAGAAAATAAAACACTCACGCAACGGGACCGTCTTAAAACAGCCATCATAATAATCACAGTACAAAATTAGAAGTTACATGTTACAGTTAAGAATATACATCGACGCTTGAAAGGCAAACGTGACTAAGCGACAATGCGTGAACTTTACAGTAGATTAATTTAATGTTAAAATACCTGAAAAAAGTTCTATTTTAACGAATCTAGCTGTAGTATTGAAATTATTTTAATAGACCTAGAAATATATTTCTTTTGCGCATCGAATATGGTTATTGCCTATCATTAATATACAAAGCAGTTATTGTCGCTTAGTCACGTTTTCCTTTCAAACGTCGATATAGACTGGTTTATTGGACTGAAAACTGGACTTTTACTGGTGGTAGGACTTCTAGTGAGTTCGCGCGCGTAGGTACCACCACCCTGCCTATTTCTGCCGTGACGCAATAATGCGTTTCGGTTTGAAGGGTGGGGCAGTCGTTGTGACTATACCTGAGACCTTAGAACTTATGTCTCAAGGTGGGTGGCGCATTTACGTTGTAGATGTCTATGGGCTCCAGTAACCACTTAACGCCAGGTGGGCTGTGAGCTCGTCCGCACATTTAAGCAAAAAAAAGGCTTACCTATTAAGTACCATTCTCCATTCGTGATGAAATCTGATAGGTCGCCACCGGCTTCGTCCTTCAAGATGAGGTCCAGCTGTCAGGGGAAACAGGATGAGCCCAGAACAAATGCACTAAAATATCTATAGGGAATCATGCAGGAAACATGCGGCCCTCCAGGTGGGTGGACACACGGGCACAGTGCGCTACTAAAAGGACATTCATGCTTGTATCTCACGGAACTGCCATACGAATTTTCAAAATGTAAACACTTAATGTAAAAAAAAAATGCAGCCATGTTTTAATTCGAAATAAAATATCTACGTGTGTAGTAATTAAGGATTGTAAAGTCAAAGCGAATCATATCTAACTACAAGAGCAAAGAAGATGTTGTCTTGAAAGCATGGATTAATTAAAAAATGTTGTATTTGCATGGATTAAATAAGAAAAATAAGAAAAAAAATGTTTAATTAAAAAAATTGTATGTATGTATATAGTTTTGTATCTTGTAACATGTATATATTATTATATGTAATGTTTACTGTATGCACTAAGTTTGTGTTCCTAATTCTTCTTTCCTTTTGCGGGCCTACTGGAAGAGATTTCAACATGAAATAACTAGTGGCCTTGTACTCTGTATCCTTATTGTCGTGTTTCTTCTAACAGCTGTGTGTGCAAAATATATTAAATAAATAAATAAAAAATAAAGTTTCGCACATAAAGCAAACATTCGTATGAAGAATGAGTTGTAATCTTTGTCTGTGTGTTTCAGATCGAGGGGTGAAATGCTATTTGGCTTGAGCGACATTTTTACATCTTTACAAGTGAGCCATTTAAAGGTTAAAATTTGGAAAAAATATCATAACAAAAAAATTTCTTCAGCTATTTGAATAAGGTAAACATAGTTGTAGTTCAATTAAATACACCGAATTGTTGATACTAATACCGAATAAAACCTTTAATTACAAAGATAAATGTCGCGTTTTAAGCGAATTGTCACTTAAACCAACTAATCTTTCACCCCGTGATATGATATAAGCATTTATTTAAACGTATATAAGCAGATATGTGCATATATCAGTCTCTGGTTTCCATAGTACGGACAATCCTATTTCGAGGCCAGATGATCGTGTGTGCTTATCCCCGACCATTTGTTATGTACCTATCAATAGATTACCATACATAAGTACTCGCGTTAAGGCTTAAATTTGCCTATATAAGACTTTTAGTATAATCTGAATAAGCTCTTATATCTCAGAATTGCGCCTTCATATCGATAGCGTATGAATAAAAACTGGCCCCGTGGTAATATCATGAAGATTATGGTAGCATTAATGTGGTATTTACCAACTTAACGACGGTTCAAAAACTGTTAGGCGAGTATCTAATTATATAATAGAATCAGCGGAAACTAAACCACGAGAGCAATTAAGTAACTCAGCTTTGTGTTTGGAATCGTCAACCATTCCGACAAGTCGGCTTATGACGAAACAAGGATCCGCTAAATTTACGTCTGAAATTCTAGTCCGAATTATGCAAAGTGAAGTGCCTTGACAAAATGACATCCATCGCTTGTAACATCCGCCCAAGAATGAGAGGTCCCTTACCGATGTTCACTACTTCAGAACGAGGACCCTTTGAATCAACAGAATAATAATGGACAAGCTTAAACAGAATACAATTTGATGGAGCATGGAATGTTTTTATCGCGATTTTCCCTATTTTCTGGGTGTTTGCCTTTAAAATTGTCTTGATGTTCTTTATTTAAGATTTTAAATTCACTGGAGATTTTTAAAATGGTTCCATTATAATTACATAAATATTTTGTTGCTCATTTTGTTTTTATATAATGGATTGCCTTATCTGTTATACTCATGGCAGGATTTGTTGTGAACACGTACGGTGTGATACCACCACAGCCAACAAGCCCGAAGTACCAGAGCGGGCGATGACAATGTCAAAAAACTGCGGTCGTCTCTTAGCGCTAGCTGATACTATACATGTAGGGTGTGTGTTCCCCACCTCTCAACATTAGTACTTACATATACTTAAATGGTTTTTATTTTGAACCATCAAAACAATAAACAGCGCGATTAATTAACACAGATGGTCTGACCCCAATCTGCGTAGTTCTAGACGATAACCATTGCTCCAAGTCGTTACTAAGACACGAATTATGAAAACTTAATATGTAAGACTCAACTTAGATTAGTTTGGAACAAACACTATCACGTGAATCATAATGAGCTCAGAGACAGAAGTTTCGTGTGAAATTATTCAAGAAAGTTACACGGACGTAACACTAGAGAGGTGAGTTAGAGGCGCCGGGAAGAGTCCTTTGTAGACGGCGTTCGTGTGTGTGATTACTCCTTCAAAACCTTTGTGAGACGATATTAAATTATAAAATATATATTGAATAAAAATATGTTTGCGAATGTCAATATAAAAATCAATATACCGATATAATACATGCAAAGATTGTGTGCAAGTCTACACGTGGCACAATAGCAAGCACTAAATGGAAGCATATATCAAGATATTGTACATTACTGGACTCTTTCATATGGAAAATAGACTGATCTAAAACAACGATGAAGGGGAACTATGATACAATACAAAAAACTAGTAATGTTGCAACTAGAAGTCTAAAAAAGAACGAAAAGACAGAAATAGAATTGTAAACTGGAGTTATATTAATACCAGAGATAGTAAAATAAAATGAAAAGACAAGGCTAATAAAGTGACTATATAATTTACACGCATATTTGACTTGGATCTCACGAAAGATGGCCTACAACACATCCTTCTATCAAGCCAAGATCGGTCGATCAGTCAACCTTTCGTGAGCTTCAAGCCAAGACGCAAACCTCATTGGACCGCACACAGCGGAAAGTACTTGTATCGAAGTCAAAAATTTAGTTGAGTTAATGATTCAACATGCTTGGTGATTTAACCAAAATAGGAAAAATCTACGTATTAGCTCCGTGATAGAGTAAATCTTTAAGTTCAATTTCACAATACAGTATGCAAAATGAGGGAAAATAAACCCATCTCTTATAATACTGAAAGCATGTATCTAGTTTATGTATATTTACTTACACTGATTCGCAAATATTATGAACCCTGCACTGCATCCATTGTCGGGACGTTTGTTACAATGCTACGGGTGTTTTTTAGATTTTCTACTGAGGTAGATAACGTTAAGGAATTTAAAATTGATAAAAAATATTCTAAATTAAAGCAGTACGCTACAAAACTAGATTGGTATCGGGAAACACTTTCAATATTAGTCGAGAATCGATAATAAATAAAACTAACAAACTTCTAACACGATTTATAAACAAAGACTCATGCAAAACACAGGGCGTAAAGGAACCGCTCCGGACATAGAAATAGAATCGATGCAATCTACAATGAATATCGTACAAAAGTAATAGTTCAATGAACTCGCAATCTTAGGCTCTCATGACGGCTGAAATAACCACCTAGCTCTCGTCAAAGACTATGAACACATTGCCTGTTGTGTGAAATTATTAAATTTAAATATACTTAAATATGATTTAATATATTCGTAGATTTAATAACCATTTAATTCAAATTTTCGGAACATGGTTGCAACAAAACATAGAAAGTTTTATTTGTTATTACAATTCTTACGAAGCTGCTGTGTTCCAGAGTGATTCCCTTACATCCTCACACAAATAGAGATACCAAAACGTGAATGCAATTCGTATGGCAGCATAGTTTAGTATCGTGTCTGTTTTCTTAATATCGTATGGTCACTTCGTTGACAAATTTTGCATCATGCAAAATAGTACGTTCAAAACTTTTGGGATATCATGAAACAATATCCGTCTGGTTTTCTCACATGGTTCCCTTGATTCCCCCTAACACCTACACCTACAGCCCTACTCGTGTATGGAAGCTACTTCAAAAAAACTAATAGGATAATACTAGTTTTATTTAACTTTAAAATGTAATAACATAAGCTGCTGCTACATGAAATAATTTATAATATTTGTTATTTAAGCTAAGCTCTTTTAAATTATTTCATAACGGCTTAGCAGTTGATAGTTTTTAGATCTTCTTCGTCGATTACTTTGTTTGAACTAAGAGTATAAGTTTGAATAATAAACAGGCTTACAAACAAACTCGCCAGGCTATTCAATAGTTTATATCCACTTAAGGTGTATGACTCTTGACATAATTTTATTATCAATTTCTCCTAACACATTTTCTGTAATTTTTGCATAATATTATTACTAAGCGCTTAAAATCTAAACCATTATATTTTCGCGACTTACATTTTTAATTGGACAAGCCCAATTAGCCGCGAAAACAAATTCGTAACTTCGGCAGTAAAAAAAAACCTGACGAGGAAGATCCTAGTTTCCATGTAGCAGTAGCTAGCAGAGGTACAGTCCAATGTTATTCTATACCTGATTGCCATCATATGTCCAGCTACCAAACTTCATATCACAGTGTTGGTCGTCGAAGGGAAACCACGTGATATCTATCTTGCATGTGCTCTTGAAAATGCCCGGGGGCACGTACAGACAACTGCCGTTGTTTCTGACCACCACGTTCGTCTGGTATGTCCCGTCAAAACCCTCGTCAGCACTAGGTATCAAGGCAAACAATTTTTTGTTTGAACAAAAGAAAGTCTTTAAATAATATGTAAGAATTTGGAATTTCAATTTAATTCTTTTTCCGAGTAGTATTTTTAAATGATCTCTAATTGTTTTTTTTTTAGAATAATTTCAAACAGTTTGAGCTATCCTGATCTCGACATTTCGAAATGCACGTTGAATGAGAATGAATAACATCGCAACGGTTTCTTAACCTTCGGCAGAAGTCAGAGCGTTGGATTACTTGCTCCGGCAATACCCCAAAAAGAAGAAATTACGCATTTAATTTGACATTACCAGAAAGCTGAAGTCATAGTGCTAATCTGAGTAGTTTTTTATGTTTCGTTAGAATTGTATTTTACAATTTTATATTTTTAACTTTTTAGCTTTTATCCGAACTAATTGGCGCGAAAGCATAAGTGTGGACGACTCCGTTTTTATTTAGATCATACTGATTTATTATTTACACAACATTAAACGTAAATTTTAATTATTTAAATGTCTACATCAAAAGCATATTTAATAAAAAGTAAAGCTCTTATTTTATATGAAAGTTACTTTTCGTTTATTTAATTATTTTATTGTAGTGCTTCGGATTCATCTGGGACAGGTATAGTGAGCTGCCGATGATAAGGCAAGCCAAAATAAAAACAAATCTTTATCAGCATGTGATGTCATCGCCTCGCCCCATCAGACATGCATCATTTCGGTTTTTCCAAAGAAAATAATGAAAAACTGAAATATTTGTGTAACAAGAGTGTAAAAAAATAAGTTTGATAGGCGAGGCGATGACAAGTGGTGTTTCAAATCAGCGACTAGCGTGCCATATACGTTTTATTTTTTATTATTTATTTATTTTTGCGGCAGCACGGAGTAGGACACGTTTTTCCACGCGAACGATTGTTACTCTGTTTTTTTATTCCAGATCATAACATCATGTGATTAATTAACGGAAAATCTCCTTAATGTTGAAGTAAATAAAACATAAAGTTAATTGTTAATCTGGCGTCACATATGACGTTATAATCCGGTCGAAGCACCAATCGTCACATTCGGGCCGATGTCCTACTGTGCTGTCACATCTTATTATTTTCTATTAATAATTAAGTGTATTTAATTTTAGTTAAAAATAAATAAAAATAAACCAAGAATTGAAATACTTACGAGGCTTTCAAAATTAAACATAATTTATTAAAGTTTCAAAAACTGAAATCAGCAATTGTTACTCTTTTATAAATATATATATGTGATATTCGAAAACTTAAATAAAAAAATATTAATTATTGACTAGGCCATATAAAAGATTAATATAATAAAATACATATTTGTATAATTTCTAAAAATAATAATAAAAATTCGTTTGCGTAAATATAACAAAACACTTTCTTTAAAACCAAATATATTCCAAACGATAATTTATGCAGTAAAAGCTTTATACTATTGTATTTTATTAACTGTTGCTGGCACGTGTGTTATAAATCACACAAATCTGGTGGAACTCCCCTACAGGCTGCCAATCTTGAACATTCGTGAACACACTTCATGCGCATATCGTCAGAAGCACGGAATACATTCTACTTTAATAATAATACTTCCAGCTTCCGTCTCGGCTAATTAGCATGGATTATAGTATATCTGTGGCAAGAACAATTATGCAATACTTGAATTACGAAAAATTAATGACAGGAAACGTAGAAGATATAAACTGTAATAAATAATTACGAAGTAAATACGATTAAAACATTGAAAATTAAAGTTTTCAGCTGACACGTCTAACATTTTTTTTCATTGCTTTGATGGGTGGACGAGCTCACAGCCCAGTGTTGCCACATGTTAGTGTGTTGTTGCCATACTAGAAACAATTATATATAAATATAATTATAATATTTCTTTATATATAAATCTTTATATATAAATATAATTGTTTGTATGTGTAGACATCAATGACGTCACCAAAAAACGAATCAAACTTGAACTGAACAACAACCAACTAAATTTTGGGATAGTTTTTTTTTACTTCGAATTTTCATTTTGTGTTATCAGTTGGATCCATGGACCTTTCGCACCAACGTGTCTATTCTGAGAGAGCTTCATGTCAAAACCAGACTTTCCACTATATGCCTCCGTGGGGTGCTGGAATTCTTCGGACATATTGCTCGTACAGAGGGTCACAATCTTGAACAGCTTATGGTGACAGGAAAGGTAGATGGCAAACGTCCCAGAGGACGCAGCCCTCCGAGATGGTCGGACCAAATACGATCTTCTCTGGACATCAACTTCCACAATGCCCTTCATGAAGCTAAGGATCGCAGCAGATGGAGGGAAATCGTACAGGAGAAACTGAGTCAGCGGGGGAGTCACGACCCTCAGTAATGAGGAAAACGACGCGAGGAGGAGGAGGAGTTATCAGTTTTTTTTTTACTTGCTTAGATGGGTGGACGAGCTCAAAGCCCACCTGGTTTTAAGTGGTTACTGGAGCCCATAGACATCTACAACGTAAACGCGCCACCCACCTTGAGATATAAGTTCTAAAATCTCAGTATAGCATTTTCAGTAATAGAAAATAACATCGTGAGCGATGATCAGAAGACAAGTAAAGTTAAAAAACATTTTGTCTAAAGATCCGTCCGAAAAATGTCCGCCTGGGACGTTCGGTGGCTTTTGAATCAACAGAAACTGGAGTAAGCCGCTTTGTACCGGTTAAATCCGATGTTAGAACACTCTAGAACAATACAGCAATGGTATGAAATAAAGATTTAACCAATTTACAAAGAAATTATTCTTGGATTTAAGTTCGAACCGTTCAAAGTTCTGAAATTGGTATACTGTTTCTGTTAAACCCGCGCTGATACCATCACTTTCATTGACACATTTTTTGTTAATATGTAGGCAAGGCGTGGGTGAGCGCTACTTGATGTTAAGTAGTTACTGGATACCATCGACATCACAACATGAAGTTCTTGAAGCATTACTTGGAAGTCCTTTGAATTAATGGGGATCCTTCTCCGATAGCTATGATATGTCTCTCTTCAAACGAGGCTTACGGAGACTATTCAGCACTAGGCAGCGACTTGACTGCGACCCTGGCATTGTTGGCGTCCATCGACGACGGAAACTACTCACCATTCGGTGGGCCGTATGCTCACATCGCTGCTGATATTTAGTGATCACTGGCGCTCATGAAAATCATAACGTGAATGCCGCAACCCACTTTGATATATGTGTGTCTCAATTGTATTGTAGAACTTCTGCCCCAAGCATTAAACAAGCACTAGTAACTGCTTCGCGGCAAAATAAAAAGTCTCGTGTTAGTCACCTGCGCTAGCCGCATTACTTACTTACGACCAGTATTTAAAAATCATCATCATTTTCCTGCCCTTCTCCCAGTCACCTAGGGTTGGCGTAATATGTTTTCTCCTTCCATACCCCTCTATCATATACTATTTCTTCGTTCACTCCCCTCTTACACATATCGTCTTTCACACAATCCATCCATTTCTTCTTAAGTCTACCTTTTCCTCTAAAGCATTCTACATTCATAAATAAATCTCTCCTAATAACCTCATAGTCGCTTCGTCTCAACTTCTCTGTCTCAGGTGCCACTTTCAGACTTCCTGTAAGTATTTAAAAATATTATGCACTAAATTTTATTACAAAACTTTAATATTGCATTGTGGAAGTCATTCACGAGTTACATATTATATGTAATATATGTATTTTTCATATCATGTCATTAGATACATAATATATACACAACATACCTCTTGCCTGGGGTATTTGAACATCGACATAGCCGTACCGCTCGATACGATGTATACACATGAGCCGTTTTATCCCTTAAGCCACGATGACCTCAGAAAATTTCCATAGAAGAATATTTGAACCGTATCGTTATATACTAAGTTACATAAACGTTATATAAACTAAGAATTAATAAACGATTCCTAAACATCTGAGGATATTTACAATAAAATCAAAATCCAATGATGAACTGAAAGAATGCGATAAAAAGAAGTATGAATACAGAACACAGCACGTAATCGTTAGGCCCTAGAATTTATTTCTACTAAGTGGCTACTGAGGTAAATAATTTTATATTTAGCATTACATTAATTCAAATAGAATTCTATCAGAACAAAATGATATTTTCCGCAAAATATCATTAAGAATCTTGACAATTTACAATGCCTAATTATGCCCAATTAATTGTATGAGGAAAAGATCTGATTAACATAAACAACGTCGCTTTTTTAAGGAAAAATCACTCCATTCTGCTCCTAAATAATTCACCTCGCTCCCCAACCTAAACCATTTCACTCATTAAATAATTTCCTCCTACGCCCAAACCGAATAAAATCACTAAAAAAATCACTCGGAATCACATCCATTCACACTTTTTATTTCGGCACCAAATAAAATAGGCCCGAAACAGCCCGAAATCGGCTCTCTGAGAATACTTTGGGACCAAAGTATTGTTGCGATATAGTATTCATGACCGGCCGCCTATGTGACTACAGGACTGGCAGACGGCCAACGAAGCCGCATTACGACTTGTCACTCCGTCGGGCGAAGTCAAACAACGGATTGAAGGGTGTGAAAGCTATCAATATTCGTGCTAAGGGAATTACGGTTTTGTTTTGGACGCGGTTTTCGAATTCACACCGATTGTTTTTTGTGTGCGATGGAAAATGCCTTCGGTGGGTTTTGTTCAGTCGTGTCTTTTTAGCGTGTTAAGAGTAAGTTTTGGTGCGCGTCGGAACTTTAACAAAATTTAATGCAATTCATGCGAATACAGAAAAAAAACTAGTGATTGTTTTTTTGTGCTTTTACATGAAGCTCTTTATCTTATTATAACTTTAAACGAGTAATTCTTGTATATTAATATATATGTATACAATCTGAATCTCGGAAACGGCTCCATCGATTTTCATAAAATTTAGTATACAGGGGATTTCGGGGGCGATAAATCGATCTAGCTACGATTTATTTTCAGAAAATGTTGTTTTATTCGTGTTTTCAATAATCAACTCTTCCCGACATCTATTGGCGAATAATAATACTATTTTTCTTAATTGAGGGCAACTAACCGCTTTAAAGACACAACAAGATGGCGTTATCAAAAAAAAAACCGGTCATCATCTAGTTTTTCAAAACCCAGAAGATCTTATAACCGAATGCACTTCGATTTGGCTATTTTACTAACCAACTTGAACAATTACATAAATTTAATAGAGTGCTACTGAAGTGAAAAAGATATTTTGCAGTATTAGTTCAAAATGTAGCTCTTAGGAAAAAAACTTCAGGGGATATTAATGGTAACCTGTCAGGCCATTCCGATTCTCGTCTCCTCGAGTGATTCCTGATAATTTTTTTATCAGGCACCCGTTCTTAATTTTTCTCTTTCTATTCCTACCAAACCGCTTAATTCAGAATCCCTTAGTACTAGTGACAGGTCATATTTTACAGCGTATTACATATCCCACTCGATGTACGACTCGGCAATTCATCGTTTTTTGAATGGTAGGATAGAGGTATTATGAATGTAATTGACACTTGTATCTCACATCAAGTTGATCAGCAGCATTAGTTATGAGGCTATGATAACTGCGTAAGATTAGTTTTTTTTATTGCCCGTGTAGGTAGACGAGCATATGGCCCACTGATGGTGAGTGGTTACCGTCGCCCATGGACTTCAGCAATGCCAGGGGCAGACCCAAGCCGCTACCTACCGTTAAGTACGCTCCACAAGCCTCGTTTGAAGAAGGATTTTTTTTATTGCTTAGTTGGGTGGACGAGCTCACAGCCCACCTGGCGTTAGGTGGTTACTGGAGCCCATAGACATCCACAACGTAAATGCGCCACCCACCTTGAGATATAAGTTCTAAGGTCTCAAGTATAGTTACAACGGCTGCCCCACCCTTTAAACCGAAACGCATTACTGCTTCACGGCAGAAATAGGCAGGGTTGTGGTACCCACCCGCGCGGACTCACAAGAGGTCCTACCACCAGTAAATACGCAAATTATAATATTTCATGTGACACACGTGACGCTCATCTTATCAAAGCTATGAAAGATCACAAGTAGGTCCAAAATATCGAATCTCAGGCTCCTAAGTGAGAAGCGAGAAGAGAACAAGTTAATGAACTGCATCAGTATGGAAGAGATACTTTCAAAAGCGCATCAACAAGGGCGCACAAACATCGATGCTCCGCGATACGTGAACAGCCACTCCGCGATATGACGAGGCTTGGGCCACTGCCAAGCGATGCTGTGAAACGAAATCACGATAAACAACATGTCTCATGAAATATACCTGTTTCTGCTACATAAATTCTTACGAACATTATGATAACATGAAAGTATATTTCTTTATGAATTTTTTTTTTTTTATTACTTGTATGGGTAGATGAGCTCACAGCCACAGGTGAGTTCGTATGGGTAGGTACCACCACCCCGCCTATTTCTGCCGTGAAGCAGTAATGCGTTTCGGTTTGAATTGTTGGGCAGCCGTTGTAACTATACTGAGACCTTAGAACCTATATCTCATGGTGGGTGGCGCATTTACGTTGTGGATGTCTATGAGCTCCAGTAACCACTTCCAGGTGGGCTGTGAGCTCGTCTACCCACCTAAGCATAAAAAAAGTTAAAAATAATAATATTTATATTCTCTGTTTCCTCGCTGAATACACTGAATACTTTAAAAAAAAAATTTACATCGCATGAACTAACTCAACCTATAAATTATTTTTTATAAATTAAGTTATTTAATAACATAAACCGCATAACATTCTGAAAATAACCTGTTTATTATATATTCTATTACTCTCTCTATTCCTCTAATTTTATACATCTTCCAGTCGTTATTATTATAAATAAAACGGACACTAAAATACGATATTAACCTATCCCTACTTAGTGAATTAACTATATTAGTCATTGTTTTCAACTATTCGAAACAATCATTACAATTACAATATTTTTAATCCGCTTTATTGTACACCTTATGTACCTACACGATTATAATATGTGTATATAATCTATATACGTACCCACACGATTATATGTGTTTATTCTGATTTTAAATTGCTTTAAAAAACTCATGTATCAGAAAACATGACTTTTTTTATCCCATTTAATTTATATCGTCTTTCCTGACAACTGTGTGGAATGAAGTATAAAATAAATAAATCAAATTATCTTGTTTTGAGGCGGCGGAAACAGCACAATACGCATTACTGATATCTATTTTTATTAGGGAAATTTAAGTCTGAACTGCATTCTTTTTTCTTTGGTGCTAGAATTCGGAAAAAATTAAGTTCTTATATACCTCAGATTTCTCAGTAACCGCATTTTCCCTAAAATACAATCAACAGGAATTCCGTTACAGCTACATTCAGTCGAGGCACGCCCGCCGTAATGTATGCCATGAACTTTACCAATGAAAATAAAAATCTGCGCTCAAGTACTAAGCACCGCCAATAACGTCTTCGCTCAGAAGAAAAAAACACGTTTTATTCGACGACACAACCAAGTTTCGGATCATAAAAGTATATATTTCCTTTCCGGGGAAGATTGCGTTCAATTCCACAACGATAAGAACGCCCGTACGAGTAATGATGTTGACACTTATGTACATAACAGAGATGTGGGCACATTTAATATTTCAATAAAACGCGGCCCTTCAAGGAAATCATGCGAGTTTTTCATTTGTTCTTTTTTCCACGACAAGCAAACAGCTTCAGGCCATCCTTTCCATAAATAAAGACCTCCATTGGTAACTATATATATGTCCACAAGCGGTAGCTTGGCCTAAGGTGAGTCGAATGCTTCTCTGCTTATGTCAAATAATGATGTATGCGTGCTCTGAGTAGGAACACTATTTTAATGCAATTGATATTTTAATTTCTTTCATAAGAGGATTTTTAAGTTATACGGTCTGTCAGGGCAGCTTCCTAAGGCAACTTCAGACCATGAAGGCCTAATCTGCCTAATCTGATAGATCGTGTCGGTCGTCACACGTACTCTACACTCAGCCGACTAAATAATTAGATTGCGGCAATTTCATTTGAATTTAATTGTACTAAAACAACGTTAAAGCTCTTTACTTATTACAGTCCGTTGCTTTCAATTAACTAATGAATGTTTTTGACTCAGATAAGAGCAGGTAGACCAGACAAAATGCCAGTTAAAGTAAAATAAAAACTGTAAATGTTGAGATTACATTCCGCCGATCAGACATCGGTGCCCCGCGCTACGCTCGGATAATGACATTCTAACGATGCCTAAACTCCGGGCGTTTATTCAAATCAGTGCTGACGGGTGTCGACCGTTGTCGCCGATGACGTTTTAATGACTTGGAACATCAACAGAAGTTTACGAGACGAATCTGATGTTTTGTTGGCTTTAGACTCATAAGGACGCGTTTGATTCTGTTAATAAAAAATCCGTATTCATTAATTAACACTATCAATGTAATGACGACTAGTGTGGTTACGCCAATCCCTTCTGTCGGTGAAGGCAAATAAATAATAATTTCTAAGACAACATCATTAGTGACAGTTATATACTAAATAATACATACTGACCTATCACTTAGTAACATAATAACGTTGTCACAAATTAAATATAAACAATATTGCAGAATACTGATGTTGAATTAACAAGAACGAATTACATGAAAACAATTTGACGTCTCACATTACACATTCACAAAATTTACATCAAAGAAACGACACCCAAGCCTCGCGATGAAAAAGAAATCCCTCCGGACTTCCTAATTAACGTTAAATTGCGCAATTCCCCTCCGCAACAATAGGCTGTTAAATAAATATAGATAGAATTCTCGGAATTGTAAGAATCGTGGCCAAACACAAAACGATTTGTTCGTAACACAAAAAGAATTCTGATGTTGCTGTCGAAGAATTGAAAGTCACTCAGCCCTACCGAAACATTCCCATGTAATTGCCTTGTCACTTAAATAACTATGATGATAAGCCCGTGCCGGATCACGATATGCCTCCCACGAAGTTAATGCTCATTTATCAACTCCATTCTAGTAACGAGCTGCAAGCAGATAATCTCAAGGTCAATTGTAACCACTGAGATTTCAATCCTCCCAACGAATTAGGATCCCCACTAATATTTGTGAGATGTCACTAAATAAATTCCACTTTATTCCAAACTCATTCTAAAACTAACGCATCTCAAAGTTTTAACAACTTTTCTACAGGCATACTTTCACACAAAACGTACTTTCTCCCAACCACCACATTGCAGTATTTCAGGTATCTGATTTTTTTCAACTCTAGCAAAGAATATTACCAGCGATCATTTACCATCCATTTCCCAACAGGCATTGTAGGCAGCGGCTTAGCTCTGCCCCTGGCATTGCTGATGTCCATGAGCGACGGTAACCACCTACCATCAGGTGGGCTGTATGCTCGTCTGCCTACAAAAGCAATTAAAAAAAACTTAAGAAGCGTAATCCAAAGTGGCATACATACTTTCGGGTCGTTAGTTTGTATGATAACTATGAGCTACGGATTTGATTCTCGATCGACATAGGTATCCTTATGAAAGATATTTAATTCGTTTTAAATAAATGTGGTATCGTATATATTTTTGCTACCCAAAATTCTAACTTGGGCCATTGAACGTGGAACACTTTTGTTATGCATTATACATATTTTCATATTAGAATCATTCTCTTCGCAATCACCTCATCCCAATAGATGACAAACCATTACCAAATAAGGAAAATCAATCCATTCCAATCTCATTCTGAAACCCAAACTTCCTTGAACTTGACCAAACCAATCCATCCCAGCCATCCTATCCCATAGCTCTGTCACTTACCATCCCAGTTGAAACATACCTGTTGTACATGAGAACGTCTGGTTTCCAAAGTTTGTTCGGTGTTATCCTTAAGTCCTTGACGCCTCCGTACTCGCTCTCGTTCCACCTTAGGTTGTAGTCATTCCATTCCTGTCACATTCAGTGTGATTATCACATAGGAAAAACATGGGATGGGATAGAAAGTGAATGAAATTCACTTCTCTTTGATTTCTCTTCCAGCAGCACAGAAAAAACTTAAATCCACAATTATTTGTGCATACCTTTTATATTTTGGCTGTCATTTCAACATATTGCAACTTGTAAATAAAATTACAACGATTGTGTATTTTCAACAATAATTTTCTCAAAACAGGTACTTCTTACACAGTATATTTGTAATAAATCAAAGAGAATTGAATTGTAATATGTGATATTTGGTAATAAAACAGTGCTCGTGTTTCATATTAAAGGTAATATAACACCCAATCGTAAGCAGCTACATCGTTTATACTATAATTGTAAAATTTGTGTGCTTAGATACAACTATATTCCACGGGTATGCCTTTTGTAAAATATTAATATACCTACTTTTTCTATCAACAACTTCTGGAAATAATTGTAAATAGACATGCTTTAACAAAAACCGACTTCAAATAAAAAAAAGATATTCCAAAACA
The DNA here is from genome assembly GCF_030269925.1 of Bombyx mori. Taxonomy (NCBI): domain Eukaryota; kingdom Metazoa; phylum Arthropoda; class Insecta; order Lepidoptera; family Bombycidae; genus Bombyx; species Bombyx mori. The sequence goes on from NC_085111.1 coordinate 18,405,157, forward strand.
AATTATACAGTAAAAACAATAATCATCGAAATCGGTTGGCGTGATATTGAGTTATTCATCTATTTGTCGCGCACGTACTTAATGCAAATTTAAGACTTATATGGTTTTCTCAAGGATACCATTATCAGAACTGCACTAAATTGAAATGGGACCACACGGAAAGTATCAGCTTTCTAATAAAAAAAGAATCATCAGAATCGATTCACCCAGTCAAAAGTTATGAGGTAACAAACATAAATAAAAAACATACAATCGAATTGAGAGCCTCCTCCTTTTTTGAGGTCGGTTGAAAAAGAATATTGTTTTCTCAAGTGTATTAAAAATCCTTGGAATGCTTACAAATAGGGCTTATTGAACTATGACATTTAGTTTGAGATGTTCGTTTCGCCCTAATTATGCGAGACTTAGAGAAATTCTGTAATTGAATATTAGGTATTTGTTGTACAAAAGGCATCCCATTACGTCGTAAATAAATTAGAAATTATGACACAATCGTTTCTTGTAAGATCAGCTGTTCAATCAGGTGATTAACACTAAGCTTGTACTGAAAAAAGAGATGTGCCACCATATTGAAAGTTGATCTACATAAATATCACAATGAAAATAAACATTATTTAATTTCAATACTCGCGGAAAAATGACATTTTGGCCTTTGACATTATTCCATTGAAACTAATGAAAAAAATCCCCTCGTAGCCATTAATTGAAATCGTTCAACTAACAAAATAATTCCAAATTCAAAATACCATAATTCAATTCAATATTTTCATGATTCACTATTCAAAATCACAATAAGATAGTCATTACTATTAAAATATTAAAGTATGATTGTCTCTTTCTCTCATTAGTACAAACTCCACGCGTGAAAGAGACTATTAATGTGCATTGCGACTAGATATGAGTATGATTCATTTGTAGTGAGTACCTACTGTACAACTTTCAATATGGTTACTAGAAACACAGGGCGAATACAATAACGTTCATGTACGCAGCTTGCACGATAACCGAGGTTTGTACGAGAAGGGTTGCCAGAGCCGAAAATGTAGCTTAATCAATTTTTATGCTGGCAAGGCCTCGAAACGGTATACTAAGAATTATAATTGATATTTGTGTCCAGTACTTTGCGAGTATAAGATTGGAATAGGCGGATTTTACATGTTAAATTAGTCGTGGAGCTATGCCACTTCCAACAGGTCGCCAACCGTGAGCACTCGTTGACAGCGTTCACTTAGGACTCACTCATGACACGAACGGGTCACAAACACACCTGTGAAGTAGTTTGTGTTTCAAAGCATTATGAGAAATTCATATTTTGCCAATTATTTATTACTCATAAATATTATTTTCATTACAAAAGGAAAAAAATACTCTTACATAATCTAAATTGTGTTATAAAAGAGCATGTTGCCAGCCCAGACGATAACATATAATAACATATTTATTGTTTCGAAACAATCTTATTTGCCACTTTGAAGTTATTCCTAATAAATTGAGACTTCATAACCTACCGAGCCAAATTTAAAAACAAACTTATATACCATTTGCAAGTGTCGTTTCAAAATCTCACAATTGACTTGAATGTTTTTTAGTCTGGCAACCCTGAACTTCACGAAGCGCGAACTTAGTACCCCTATCCCGGTAATATTGCGAAAGTTAAACGTACAACTTTGCTATTATGAACGTTACACTGTCTTCGCTACAAATACGATGTTAGAACGGTCCATCCTTTTATTGAATTCTATTGAAACTTAAAGCGTGGTTGCAATTTACGTATGTGATGACAGCGCACAAAACTTAACCGAAGTAATCGGTAAAAACATGGCCTCTATACCTATGCTACAGACCTAATTTTTTTTTTTTTTATGTTCATGAAAAAACATGTAAAATATTCCTTTTTAGCTATCTTACTATCCAGCAAAGATTACATTATTATTAATATAAAAAAATATTTTTTAATTAATGAATATTTCAAAACAATTATGTGAATTCACGCCAAAGGTATTAAAAACATAGATGCGCCTTTATTATTTTTGTTTAACATGACAATCGGCTTTTATTGGTTCAAAAATTGCTAGTAACATGGCTTCCTTTATTAAAAAAATATCTTCGCATCTCGCGGCAAATATTTCGGAGAAAAAACAATTATTTTATTGAATGTAAAATTTTAGACATGATTGATGAAATTTTGCTACTTGAATGATCGCAAAATGTGGACTTCCAAAAAAAATTGAATTAGAAACTCTACATTAAAAATATGTAATAATTCAGCCTTGTTTGTTTACAATACAAAGATTACTTCAATGTTGTTTATTTTTAAAAGGCTTCAATTTCAAGAGAAATCAACAAATATTGAAATACTTCAGCTTAAGCGCTAGGTACTTCACTAAAAAATGTTACTCTACTTACAATAAACTAGACATCTTAGGTATTTTGTAACTGATTTTAAAGGTATGTTACCGCGATATAAAATGTTCATGACATTCGTATCGAAATTTGAAGCTAACTGATAAATACATATGTATTTTACTATACCCAGTTTATTGTACACAGCATAAATAGTTTTACATTGAAACTACACAACGACAAACAAACACAACTGCATTACGACACATACGAACATGCACACGTATCATGCTTAAATAAACATGCCAACTGTTACCATTTCTTATGCCATTATGCACAATACATAACCACCTATACATAACATCTAGTTTCTAGAATTTTCTTGCAGGGAATTGTCAAACATGTATTTAAATTTCCGTATCTCTTTTGAAGGTTCTCGGGGGAACTACTTTTTGGGTAAGATAAAGCTGCCATATTGGTAAATGCTAAAAGAATTAACTGTTTAAATAAACTTAGATAACATACTTTGAGTTCTTTTTTTGTTTTTTGTTTTATTGAATTTTTATAAGTATGTACACTAAGCTTTCTTATTTATTAAGTTTTCTTTTTTAATATAATTGAAATAAAAAAAACAAAAATGTCAAATAAAATACTAAAAACAAATACGAAAAACTACTTCGGTTTTAAAATATACAATTTACAAAATAAAACTCAATAGAACGGGACTATTTACGTGTCTATAACAAAAAAAAAAAAAAAAACAGGGCTGTGCTTCGTGTGGACCGCACAAAAAATGTAAACGAGATAATATTATATTAAAAATACAAAAATTTATACTTTTAATATTTAAAAAAAGAATCATTAAAGTTTTGACTTTTATATTTTATTAGTTTGCAGGCAATCTAGCATAAAGTTTTCTGTGAAGTTTAACTCATTAAATTTTTCGTAATCAAATAATTTACCATCGCATTCCAGGGCCATGCAGAGAATGAAAACACCTATATTCTCGGACACAGCATAAACAAAACCATAACAGCGTCGGGTGGTGCACAATCATCTTATTATATACAGTGTACAAGTATATACCAATCATATACAGTGCGTTACAACCGATAACAATTTCGATCAACATTTAACTCTCTCGTGCGTGAAATCTTTATTCAAATATTTACAAATGCATTTGCACTTTATGCTGTGTAATTGGCATTAATTATTCTTATCATTTTATTAATTGTTATACGTCATTCGTTAGAACACATTGTTAGCATACGCATCGCGAACTAAGCGACAGTTATTTGCTATGGTGTTTGTGTACAAACAGACAGTTATCTACTCGACTGTAAATGCGTTCATGTGGAGATTTCAATGAAGATGACTTTGAAGCGTTTTCTTTTAACGGATCTAACTACCGACCAGACTACAGATCGAGCTTCTCTTAAGGCACCCAACACCGATGCAAACACTGCCGCATATTTCCCAACGCTATGCGTTTATTACAAAAATTACAGATAAGAAGATAGAAACTAAAACAAAAGAGACAAAAGAGTTCGAAAACAGAATGTAACGTCAAAAACAGAACAAATAAGAAAGTAGAGAAACAGAGTCGAAACATAAAGGAAGGAACTTTTAGTGTTATTTTAGTTTCGCTGTTTAGTCACACTTACCAATGACAGCCATATATTGGTTATAAGTAGTTGATTCTTCTCGTCCTACCGGGTTAGACGATGTCAACAAAAACAGAAAGGGCGCAGTCAGTATGATGATCTAAACCACAGAGGGGTGAGCGAGGGGCGAGGTCCCCGCGCGGGCGGCTCGCCCCTCGCCGACACAGACTATCATCGTACAACAACGCAACACCGAGACTCCATGCGACAGCTCTGCCGCGGAGGCACCCTCGACCCGCCCGCCTCCTGAAACCCGTGCTTTCAAATTCGATAATTTCATAGGTGCAATCAAAAATAGTGCTCACAATGCCGACAGTTACCGTGTCGATTGCGGGGGGCGGGACGGCGAAGGGCCCGGCCCAGCTCCTACAACTTACCAAGTTTAGCCAGACGTTCGTGGTCAGGATTTGATTTTTCTCATCCTTATTTTGTTAAACGAACGCGCGGCGACGCAAGAAAGGAAGGACGAAAAAATATTTATAAGATCAACAATGAATTGCGAGGACTAGACACACGCTTGTGTGCTGCTGCATTAGCTCTGAGGCCCAGACACGATTTAATCCATCCGCGATATCTTTAGTCTCGGATAATCCTCTTTGTGACAGAGTATCGTACGGTCGAAGCAGTTAAACAGTTATTACAGCCAACGAACGACAGAGTTTGCTTGATGAATCCTTACTCGGAACAATTAATTTTAGCCCGATAAGATTGAGCGGTGTGAAAACAAACACAATATAAGCTGCCTCGATTTACAAATAATAAAGAAACAAAATAAATCAACGAAACATTTTGTAAGCGCTTAGATCGATATACAATTACGGTTGCAGACATCGTCTCCGATGCCTCTTAATCCTATTACCTTTTTACGAGCCGGGTCGTATTCTATTGTGGAGTTAATGGAAAAAGCAAATACGTTTCGCGCCTTCTGACTTACTTTAATTATTCTACCTTCTTGTTATCCGGACCGAGCGATAATTAAAGACACATTTATACGAGGCGTTTTCAAGATTTTATACGCGTTTGTAAAATAAATATTACGATAAATCTTTCAAATTTTGTCATATTTTTATGTTTCAATTTTAATTGTGTTAACCTATGTTATAATAATGTAATGACAAAATTTGTATACGTTCCCTGTTGGACAATATTTATTGATATAGGTACTGAAAATCATACAAGGTTGACTGGAAGTGATCAGTCTGAAGCTTCTCCTCTGCTGTTGCACTTAACTTTTTATTTATTGTATCGACATTTTTGAACAAGCTTATGGGCCAGCTGAGCGCCCTTTTTTCCTTCTTATTGCCCTTATAGATAGACGAGCATACTGATGTGAGTAGATACCGTCGCCCGTGGACGTCAGTAATGCAAAGGGCTGTCTACCACTGAGTACTCTCCGCATGCCTCATTTCAAGAAGGACATGTCATAGCGCTTTGGAAACATCGTGGAGCGAGTGCATTCCAAAGCAAGAAATATCTTTGGAAAAGCAGTGTGGATAAACGCACAGTGGCTCAATGGTAAAAACGAGATGATGAGATTCATTTCAAACAATTCCTTAGAGCATGGAAGACCCAGAGTTTCCAAATTATCTGTGTGAGCGCAGTAACTCTAAACACACCCTCAAAATTAATTTAATTACTTTAATTTTTGTAATTCGCGTGGTACTTCGCTAATTTCTTGGTATCTGGTTTCTGATAGATGTACAATCTACCTATAAAATATTATATATCTATATACCAGACCCTAGTATATTATAATATGAAAAAATATTTAAAAAAGTTATCTAATTCAACAACCTTTACTAAATGTATAAAAACCACACTTTGAAAAGAGTAAATAAAATGAAGCACTCAAGAATGAATTAGCGAAAGTTAGCGAAGACTCGAATAGACATTTCCATTCCAATAGTGCTCCATCTTGTACGTCTGAGTGACTTCAAACTTACTCAAGTTGCGTTTAAAGTGCAAGCAAAAGATCGAGACATTTTTATAATAATTTAAAACATTTTATGGCGACTGAAAATATTTTTACAATAGTTATACGTAACTATTCGAATTGATCAACTAACTATTGCGACCACATCAAACGCAGAGGCACGGCCGAGCTGATAGACCATCTTGCGTTTAGAATAAGCCGGATCCCATAGACAACAAAACGTGATTGCAGCTGAGATATTTTAAATAGAAAATTATGCAACTTATGAAAACTGAACATGATTTTATCGGCATAAATAGTCAAGAAGATAGATGGGGGTGTATTAGTAGTCATTCGGAGATAGAGGTCGCATATCCTTATGGTTCCGTAGACTAATAGATGGGATATACGACTAACATTTTCTTACAACTCTAGATCGAAAAGCAAAGATAGCCTAGTCTGATACATTCATAATTGTTCTATGCCTATGCAGACAATGGCAATAGAACGCGACCTCAAATCTTAGGCCAAACTGCATAATCATTATGAACCACTGACACTCAATCTTGTAGATCAGCGCTCTTGTTTACAATGCTGTCAAATTTGAACGTTTGGAGAGCTCGGACGCTAAACTGGATATAGTCAAGACTCGACCCTCCTTTGTGTGCTTCAACTTCACTGGGACAAAGTTTGGTTTCAAAGCCGCATCCAAGCCGTCCACGATCTGACTATTAGGGAATAACAAAAGTTTTGCTGGGGGACGTGACTTAAAGGACATCATTGTTATTGTTACTACGAATTGTTACAGCCAACGAGGAAACATCATCGAAATATGCATACATTTTTGAAAGACAAAACTATTGTAGGTAATACTAAATCTAGATTGATATTGTTACGCCGGTAAGAGTAACGCCATCTATCGCCGAATGGTCGAACGAATATCGAAGGATCTAGTAGCATTTAGAACGCTCGAGAAGTACAACGCCATCTATTGTCAGATAGCGGAAACACACAATACTAGACTTCTGTGAAATATTCTCGAGGATTCTAGGGATTTCGTCTCAACTATAAAAGCGTTGCAGAGATGGCACGCAGTCAGTTAGTAATCAAAACTACTCGAAGCGAAACAGCGAACGGATCATCTGAAGCGAAGCGGTAGAAGTGAATCAAGAATTTTAAAGTGTTTGTGAAGTGTTTTAAATGTTCTAAGTGCTAATACAGTTTTTAAGGTGTACTTCGGTGGAACATTCATTTATACCGAACCTCAGCGCGTAACAAAATCACCATTTTAACTGTTTCTGGAATTTATTATGTTTAAGTATTTCTTTTTCGGTAGCCGAAGAGATATGTACTATGTTACTGGTGGTAGGACCTCTTGTGAGTCCGCACGGGTAGGTACCACCGCCCCGCCTATTTCTGCCGTGAAGCAGTAATGCGTTTCGGTTTGAAGGGTGGGGCAGCCGTTGTGACTATACTGAGACCTTAGAACTATATCTCAAAGTGTGTGGCGCATTTACGTTGTAGATGTCTCTATGGGCTCCAGTAACCACTTAACACCAGGTGGGCTGTGAGCTCGTCCACACATCTAAGCAATAAAAATAAAAAATAAAAAAAATGTGTAAGATTTTATCTGAGTCATCAGCCGAGTGAGCGGTTTAACGACGAATAGAGTAAGAGCACAGCCAGCGAGTTCCTGTGTAAGTCGTCATCTTCTTGAACACGTGCAAAAGCAACTTTGAAACATAATTGACTTGACACGTGCCCGCTATTCATTGAATCGCCGTTAAATTTCAAACGGATTTTCCGAACTTACTTGGAAACGTTTGAATTAACTCGTATTTTATCAGTCTCGATTCTGCTAACGGCACTTTTGTCCGCGTCGCCCGGAACGCGATTTTTCACGGACATTTCAATTTCCGCGACTGCGGCCCTGGATCGCTCTACCGATTTTTTTCCTCTCTCAACGTTTTAGCGGTCCCGAAGTCATTCTTTAACCGTCCTCACAGTGATTTGTTGTTTGGGCTCGAATTGTTTTGTGTTTTTTTTTTTTGAGATGCATTGTTTACAATTTTTTATAGTTATCTTTGTGAACGATTATTTTAATATGGACGTTCATAACGATATAACGATACTTATGATATTGTATGTACTGATTTAAAAAAAAAAATATTTTTTTATGTTGGATATAAATTTAATTTTGGATAAGAGAAAGCCCTAATTTTTTTTTTTTTTACATAGAAGGGCGTATGAGCTCACGGTGTGATGAAAACTGACATGTATTTATTGAAGAGTAGTATCGTATGTTCGTTTGAACGTCCGGATTTTATTTTTAATACAAAGTTTTTTGTCTCCTAACGTGACGTCACGAAATATAGCTACCGGTAAAAAAAATGATATTCTATTTAAATACAATATTTTTTGTTTATGATTATTTATGCTGATTTACTGATCATTTAAGCACAAGCATACCAAGGGTGCACACTTAAATTTACTCGCATTCCGTAGATTGCTCGCCGAACAAAATTGTCCATTCTCAAAGAGCTTCCCACAATAACTAGCCTGTCTACTATATGCTATCAGCGTATAATTAACTGCTTTGAATAAATTATTCGCAGAAACCTAACAATGTCGAAAAGCTGATAGTAATAGACGATGTAAATGGAAAAGGACCACATTCTCGATCACTTAACCGTTGGTCAAAACTGATAGCATCACTCACCGACGTGTCTAGACCTGCAACACTGACTGCCGAGGCAAGTAGAGAAGAATGTAACGTATGGTCAGAGAACAGACTTCAAACTAGACACGACATTCAGCAATGAAGATACTGACTCGAAAGTTTTTTTTTATTTAGTGCTTAGATGGGTGGACGAGCTCACAGCCCACCTGATGTTAAGTGATTACTGGAGCCCATAGACATCAACAACGTAAATGCGCCACCCACCTTGAGATATAAGTTCTGAGGTCTCGAGCATAGTTACAACGGCTGCCCCACCCTTCAAACCGAAACGCATTACTGCTTCACAACAGAAATAGGCAGGGTGGTGGTACCTACCCGCGCGGACTCACAAAATTTCCTACCACCAGTAAAATATAAAACGTTGCTAATTACTTCATTAAATACGTTTGTTTTGTCTTTCGCGGTCAATAGTCTTTCTACTCTATTGTATTCAAAAAATTTGAACCGACAAGACTGTTCCAAAACTTAAAAGCTTCCCGCACCATTAAACATGCCACATCCGAGACCGTATGCAGTCAATGTTTGAGTAACGTCAGTCGTAAAGAGACCTCAAGCTCGTAAACCGAGACGCGTGCTGCCGAATCGTAAAACTTGCGCCACTTAACACCGCAGCCACTGGTTATTGAGTTATTTGCATGTAAATTAAATCAAGATACCACCACCGGCCAGTTCATGAATCAAGGAGCCAAAATGCATATCACTCTATACCGGACATAAAAATCAGACTGGTGATAGGACCTCTTGTACTGGTGGTAGGACATCTTGAACTAGTGGTAGGACCTTTTGTGAGTCCGCACGGGTAGGTACCACCGCCCTAACTATTTCTGCCGTGAAGCAGTAACGCGTTTCGGTTTGAAGGGTGAGGCAGCCGCTGTAACTATACAGAGACCTTAGAACTATATCTCACGGTGGACGGTGGCATTTACGCGGTAGATGTATACGGTGGGTGTCTATGGACTCTGGAAAAGGTGGGATAAAATTAATAATGTCAATCCAATACACTTGTAGGATAATAATTTTAAGCCCAAGGTAAGTTCTCAACAACGCAATTCAGGTAAGAAAAGCTATGTTAAGGGAGAAGTAGGTGTAGAGGTTTCAAAAAATTCAAATTCTTGTTTTTCACAATTCGATGGTAGAACTATAAAAAAATATATTCTTAAAATTTGAAATAAAAATTCCATGTTTAAAACTACGTAAATATTAATGAAAAACGCCGTTAATCATGAGTTAGTTCAGGATTCATCAGTAAACTCTGTTTTCCGTCAGAATAAGGGCACTATGGGTTGTACAAATTAATATTTCATTAATCATTATTAATAAACAATTATATTCGAGTTTATTGCGATTGCATGCAGCAGAGATGCGAATGTTGCTATGGATGTGTGGAGTAACGAGAATGGATAGAATAAGGAATGAATGTGTTAGAGGAAGTGTGAAAGTGGCACCTGTGACAGAGAAGCTGAGAAGTGCGCCTTTGGGATGGTATGGACATGTGATGAGACGAAATGAAAATGAGGTTGGTAAGAGAATGTTAACTATGAATGTGGAAGGATATAGAGAAAGAGGTAGATCTCAGAAGAAATGGATGGATTGCGTGAAAGATGATTTGGCTAAGAGGGGAGTGAGCGAAGAAATGGTAAATGATAGAAGAGTATGGAAGGAGAAAACATGTTGCGCCGACCCCAGGTGACTGGGAGAAGGGCAGGATAATTATATTCAAGTTTAATTCTAATGATATCATATGGAATAATACATGTTGGATGGATGTTATTATATCACTTAGTCCTTTAAAACGCTCAAAGCCACAAGGTCAGTAACAAAATTATATTTAATACGGCTTCCTGTATATACGAATTTGTTTTTAGGGTTTCAACCTAGACATATAGGTATATGTTTAGAATTAAGACAAAACTGATTATGACCTGATTACCAACCGATTTTCCTTTTTTTTTTATTGGTAGCTATTAATGGAATTTAGTTTTACCGATAAAATTATGAAAGATTTTTTCTTTTTATTTACAAAAAAAAAAAAAAACATAACTTTAATGATAAAATATTTTGAAAGCAAAAAAACAGAGTCTCTCAATATTATTTGAGTCCACGCATGTCAACTTTCTCGTGTTCTGATCGAAACAAAATCTTTAGATAATATCAATTTGTACACACCATTAATCAAAATAGAATATTACATTTAACACACAGGTTGTAGATGAGATTTATAGATGAGAACATGAAAAATATTAATATTGACTTATTTAAAAACACGCTGAAAACATGAAATTTTAATGTTATAGTTTTTGTTCATGTGCATATTTGATTTAATTGATTTAACTGGAGAAATGCTCAATTATCTAAGCCATTTAAGATAAAATCAACCTTTTGACTACAAATTTGATGTCTGTCCCTTGAGGCTCAACGGTGTTTGGACGATTGTGGTCTTAGTAAGTGTAAGCATCATGTTAAACACATTAGTGTATTGGTTCATTACTAGTAATAATGACACTTCTATCAACCACACTATTGCCTCCGTAAATCAATCAAACGCGAACACCTCAAGTCCCGTCATTTCTACTGCACAAAAGATGAACACTTACCACATCTATGATTTGTTGCAGTGTCAGCCCAAAGCGTACCTCTAGGGGCTCGCTCTCATTGGCCACAGGACGCTCCAGGGTGTTGTAAGACGCCAGCAGGGCGTTCAGCAGACGTTTTTCGTGTGGACCTTGCTCCGACACTGGTAGAACAAGAACCTAATTAGTCCAATTTGTAAAGTATATGAAAAATGATCACTTCATCCCTATTTCATTGATTAGCAATGGTTCCAATTTTACATACAGGTGCTAGGGTGTACTGTATGCCCGAATTGGTAGCTGATCACCAGGCTGACCATTTCGGCCTCAACGGCGTTGTACTATACAATTTAGACTTAGACCAGATGTATCAAAGTTGTGGTGATATTCACATTTCAATGTCTAAGGACTCTAGTAATCACTAACACTTGGGTCACCCGTCTGTCCAATAAACAATTAATTTTCATAAAACCTAATAATTTTAGCAATATTGGAGGTTTTATAAACCATGTCCCATGTCTTACGTATTGAATGGTCCCTAACTCACACGTGTAGAGCCGAGATGTAGCATCAAGCAATTGTCAAGTTATAAGTCATATATCAGTTTCATTTCACATATCTACCTCTTATTCATCTTATTTGTGTTCTACAGTAAAATGATAACATTTTTTTTTCTATTAAAGTCCGTTAAAAGGTATCTATTTTTCTCCGTTACAATTCACCCTAAATTTCCAGTATTCAACTTGCAGAATTTTTCACGACAAATCGGACTAATCCGTGTAGAGACCACGCAAACTACGAACATCTGCCGCAAGAATAACGGCCAGATAAGCTGGTCATCCGACCACCTGAACCCGAGGATATACTTTCCATCCTCCCGCCTTAACCCAAAGCAATAAAGTTCATATTGAAACCGAAATACATCTCCTCCAGTCCAACAATAAACACTCATTTTCGGGGCTTACCACTCTTAGCGCTTGATGTATGGAAGCCAGAATGAGATGGTCAAACACAAGATTACTAGGATAAAAAAGGACAAGTATATATTTTTCGGTTACTGCTGACAAAGTCAGGTGATTTATAGAAAGAATTCGGCCCGTCCTATGAGACGAAGTTTCGCCTAATAGTTTACTGTGGGACATAAATATTTTTTATTAGTTCCAAGGTAAGCTTCCTTACGTCACTATCCATATTGTTAAATCTTTTATCACGGCCCTCCTATTGGGGTAACGGCTTGACAGAATAATGTATTTCGGCAACGGTTCTCCGAGAAACTTCGGGACATCTGCTCTCGATTTACAATCGTCTGAATTTGAAATTTGTTCCGTTTCCCTTCATCAATCATTTCTAACGAACTTCGTCTTTAAAACTGAGAGCACGGATTGTTATTATTCATTTATCATCGACAATAAAACCCAATTCAAATAAATATAAAAATGGTAAGTAATGTTTAATTTTTTTCAAAATTTTTTTTTTTTTCCAGAAAAAGCCGACAATAGAATATCTCACTTTATTTCTTTCATAAGCACAATGTGCGGTCCGCATCCTGGTCTTGTTCTTAAGCGGTTAAAATATAAATGAAAGCAATTGGGGCGTAAAGAAGTTTGACTTCGGAAATGGCCACAGCAAATCAAGATTCAACAAACTGTGTTTCTAAAGTTGTGTAATTGAAACAGACAAAAGGTACCTCTAAATCACTCCAAGGGTCGTATCTGGCATAGTATCGGGATCCCTCGAAGGGTGCGCGTAACCTCACTAATCTGTGGCGAGATTAGCGCTTTTACAGCTTAAGCTAAACGAGTTTTGCGGGTGTTGCCATCGTGCAGAAGATAACACAGAATTTCAGGAAAATTATTTGGCATTTTAAATGCTGTCGCAAGTTACCGAACATAATTATTTTATCATATTTTTTTTAATAGCACTCCAATAGAATCTGAGATAGTGTGATCACCATATTTATTGGGTACTAACAGTTTCCCCATTTAAATTTTCTCTTGACTTACAAACTGTCACAATTCGTTGACCTTACTCATTCATTCTATTTAATACAGATCAGGGACAATCTAATTAGCTTTGCTTCGTATTGGCACCAGAGTTATTTAAAAATTTAAGAAATTCGTTTAAGAGAGCTTAATTTTACGCGCGAAATCTATGAAACTGAATCATTGTATACCATTTAAGCCTGCTAACATTTTAGCGGCCATCTTAATTTTTAGAATTAGCGGCCATCTTGTAATATGAGTTTATTTATTTCGAAAAATCAAACAATAAACGAATATAACGCGAATCAAAAACCTTTGTTATTCTTTAAGGTCAGGATAACATCAACCGCGATATAAAGCGATAAAGTACCGTCGAAGAACAAAATTCAAATGCAACTTTCTTATCTTTGTTTGAGCCCTGGATTTCCGGTAACACAGGGGAGTCGTATGTATGTACACGACTACACACAGTCGACGGTTCTGATAATTCAGTATGTGCTCAGCGGAATTGGACGGTCGTTCTGTATTGCGCGAAGTGGCGTTTCGCTGGCGTACGTTGACGGGCGCTTAAGTCGATTTCACTTTATATAAACGTCTTTTAGTATTCCGTATGGGTTGTTAGTTCGTATTGTGTACTGCTTAAGATCGTTTAAGAATCTGTTTGGATGTCTAGATTTTGTGATTTTTATTTCATGTTATATAATATAGAAATCGTTAGAAAATAAGTTTTGAATTAACATTTAAATTTGTTACAGCGATTTTATTATTAGCATTTTTCTAATTAAAAAAAAACTCTATTGTGATACCAATATACGTATAATATATAATATATATATAAAATATACGTCCAAGGATTATCTTTTTGTATATCTTAATCAGTACAATAAAATAAAAAAATCGTATTTCAGACAATTTCTTCTGATTGAAATTCAAATCCAAAAAAATATTGTGTCCAACTTATTTTACAGCGTAAATAAAGTCTAACGACACTTAATCCATAACAGCCACTTCAGTTTTAAGGTTATGAGTTGCACAAAAGACTGTAACGTCTGGCTGTACGAGGACCGGGGCCTGTGCCTCGAGTTTTATTGCTTACATTAGACAAGCAATAACGGCTAATCCACGCAAGCGCTGCAGCGCTGCAGACAGTAATATTAACGCTTCGAGTGGACTGGCTGGGATTAATTCAAGCGCGTTGTTACTTTATTGGTTATGCACCGATTTTTTTATAAGTATGTACCACTTTCTACTATTATTTAAAAATTGGATTTGTTTTAATGGAATTTAAAGCTTTGTTGTTTATAAAACTATTATAATTTAATAGCCGATATAGACAGTTTATGTTTCTTCTTATAACTAACTGATCGTCCTACTGTTTCGTGTATATTTTCAGTATCACAGCACAAAATTTAAGCTAAGGCCTATTCCCTAAAACGTCCTAACGACATCTTGACTTGTATTTACTGCTACCAATACTCAATACCGGCTCATTCTGACTTTAACCCTCACTGTGCTACGTATTTGGTTTGGAAAGCCACAACCAATACTAGTTTTATATAATTGTCCCCTAAATTTGAAGTATCATAGTGTTTTGTTCAATTTTAAACAAAACCAAAAATACTTTAACAATTTAATATACGGCTAAACTAGTTACTCGAGACCACGAAAACAGTAAAGTAATCGAAATTTCCGAAACAATATAATAACAATAAAAAAACTCGAGAATAAACTTTAAAAGCATTTTCGATCTATCGTTATTATCAAACGACTATCCAAGCTTAGAATTAGCTTGTGCTGTTAAAAGAGCAAACGATTTACCTTAATCATTCTCACTGCCAACAAACAGGCCACTGTGTGCTTAGTGCGAAATTTTTAACGTTCTCGATAGCGTAAAAGTTAACTCAAACTTGTATGCAGGTGGAAATATACGTTTGCCTACTTTTGCCGCTAGGGGCGCTGTTCCAACTGTATACAAATATAAGTTAACTTTTACGCTATCGAGAACGTTAAAAAACTCGTACTAAGCACACAGAGCGATCGTAAAGCACTTGCAAACATACTTCCCTTTTCAGACGATTTCTGATAAGACAAAAATAAAACCTGAATGTGTTTTGACGTGACGAACGTCTTATAATTCGATTGAGCCGGCTGCACGCACGAAAAAATATGACTCATGCGGCGTTACCTCGCTCTTAGGCGTTCCATTTAAGGCTTGAAGTGCAAGCGAGAGCGCGCAACGAGCGACAAAGAGGCACAATCGGCCTCCGTGTTCGGCAGCTTCGACATATGTCTCTCTCCTACTTGAGTGAGCGATGCATCCGCGTGGACAGCTGCTATACAATAATACATTTACATGTTTTCGTCAAGTATGAAGTTCAGTGAAAAGTGAATGTGGTGTCAATTGTTTATAGCAATGACAATTGCGATAATTGAAAAATGAAACCATTCCATCAGTATTTTCTTATGACGTTGTCACGTTCAACTATCGTCAGTAAACCGACTTTACAGACAACCGATTTTTTTTATCTCATTTTCAAACTAGTATTATCAAAATAGCAATTAGGCTACTCTGGTCTCACCCTTCATGGCTTCAATTACAGCTTCATCGACATTTGGTCGTTTGGTCTATGTCTTTCCAATCTCGAATGTCTACGTGCCAGCGGGAAACAAAGGAGCGTTCCACATCCATTGTTCAAACAAACCAACCGCACTTGGACTCTTAGAGTCAGCTAATTAAACTTCTTATTTGCGCACGGCTGTTGATAATGTTAACGAGAACAGAGTGCAGGAGGCGTCTCAATGTATTCTGGTTATGGAGCAATGAAAAATACGTCTAATATAACACTATTTAATCTTCTACTGAAATAATCAAACTTTTCTAATATGTTTAATATCTGTATATTGGTTTTTTATTATGATCTTATATATATTTAGCATTTTCAAAGGTTATCGCCAGTAGCAGAACTTTTTGGAACAACTTTTACGGCTTAATCTCGTTATGATATTATTTCCGAGGACTTAAACACTACAGTTTTCGTGGTCACGGAAAACTGACCGTGAGTAACCGTCGTCAGATTAAATCGTAAAAGTAATATTAATGTCATATCTGTCATTCGGTCATTCACCTATTTGGACTCTGTTAACAATATTTTTGTACCTTGAATAACAGGCCTTTTCAATCAATCAATATTATTTTCGTAAATAAGTTCTGCTCAGTTTAAACATTATTATTAAAAATTTTCAGTTGGCAGCCTATTTAAAACAAACACCCCTAGCTACATCCCACAAAAATTTTATAAATACACCAGTAATATTTCATGAATTTCATGCAAACTATTAATCCCGACCGAACCATAAACTGAACCCTTCATGAAGGCATTCCCCGGTAATGGTCAATATACATTAGCCCAAAATGACCACCAAGCCTCAGGTGAACTACAACTCATACCTTCATAAATAAATAAGTACTTAATGGAAAAATAGTTTCCAGAGAGCTAGCGACAAATATAGTCATGTAACTAAGGTATCTACTTCTAAGGTATATACTTAAAGTAACACATTTTTATTTACTTTTTTTATGATTGAATTATTACTGATGGCCCTAAGGCCTTTCCAGTTTCACCAGGAAAAGTAAAAAAAGGCGCAAGGTCTTCTTTACATAGTCAAAAACCAAAATACCAACTCCAATGAAACACAAAAACATTTCGGAAATAGACTGGACTCGTGAACATTTCTAAGAATGGAGTAAAACGGTTTCACATTGGTAATAGACAGTGAAAGGATGGGAGGACGATATTAAACTGACGGCAAAGGAACTGGAGAAGAGCCTGTCTAGACACTTATCTCTGGAAAAGATTCGAGGCGTCCTTTGGCCAACGGTGCACTCAACTCTTGAGATATTATATAAATTATAGTTCTATTTATGAGCGCATGTGGGGGGATATGTGTAAATATTAGTGTACTATGTGTATTAGTATTATTGTGCGATGTTTGGCAGTTCGCATCATTGGCGATTAACGAATGAATTGGGTACCTGATTAATTTAGATATTAGCTTTAAAGTCTGACAAATTCTTTAAAGTCTGACTTACAACTTTAAAAGTTAACAATTATAATTAGTTGATTTTTATTGTGGTCCTCCGTGGATAAAATCCTTCTCTGTTTCCTAGTATTGTATTAGTATTATAGTATTTTATTGATCGCAACGATATAATCATTAATAATAACTAACTTGTAACAGGTATTTTCAATATCAGAGTGACATCTGGTCGGTTCGGTGATGTTAACTTCATTACATATTCAAATCTTGATCTTTATGTTTTTTTTTCTTAAATTGGTGAACGAACACACAGTCCACGTCCTGCGACGCCAGTCAAGATATGATCCTGGGTATTAAAAAAAATGCTATTTGATCCCGCGAGCGCTCCTAAAAAGTTAAATAAAAAAGACTTCACAGGTGATAAAATAGGTAGATTCTATTACAATAATAAAATATCTTTAAAAAATTAATATTCAAATTAACATTTTAATAAATGACAGTTATAATACAAACCAATTTGAAAATATACGTCTAGACCATTTCTAGCACACCCAGATTGCTCTACTGTTTGACTGACTCTATATTGCATAGTCAAGTCCAACTTGGGTTTAGATAATTGAGTAACCAAAAGTTTTGAATGGCATATTCGCGTTGTTATGTTTATGAGTTCTAATGGCAACCTAATACCTGATCGTCCATTACTTTCACCTATACCACGAAACTAGTATCCATAACAAGTTTATAACAAAAATAAAATCCAAATCTAAAACCAAATCTATTAAAGACAACTTCACAAATAAATAATAAGAATGAATCAATAAGGCTTTTCAGCTATCAACGACAAAAAATCACGAAACGATCACCGTTACACAGAGCTTCGTACAAAGCTCTGGGCTTGCAACGCTCGAGCTGTAACTAGGGCAGAAATCGAGGTAGTCCGTTACCATGGCAACGCCCCCTCTCGCCCAGGCTGTTGCTTCCAGCCCCGCCGGGGACACGCGATCGACTGATTGGATTTCGTGTTTGATACTGAAACATAAACGCTGTGTTTCTTCTAAAGTGATTTTATTTGATAATTTCTGTTAACGAATCCGAAACTAGAAAGACAAATAAATTTCCGTACTAAGAGTTTCAAGAGTAGAGTTAGTTATTTTTTAAGTTGCGTTTCACTCACTGGTGGTAGGACCTCTTGTGAGTCCGCACGGGTAGGTACCACCACCCTGCCTATTTTTGCCGTGAAGCAATAATGCGTTTCAGTATGAAGAGTGGGGCAGCCGTTGTTACTATACTGAGACCTTAGAACTTATCTCAAGGTGAGTGGCACATTTACGCTGTAGATGTCTATGGGCTCCAGTAACCACTTAACACCAGGAGGACTGTGAGCTCGTCCACCCACCTAAGCAATAAAAAAATAAAAATAAAACATGGATATATTGTGATGCTTATTTCACAGATTAACTTGATTTCAATCGATGTCTTAACCTTAGGCTCATCTACACCAATAGAAAAAAATCAATGATTAGAGAAGTAAAAGTGAACGGTAAACCATTTAGATGGTAAGGCAGGAAGGAAGGTAATCCAGGCATGCTAGGTGCTATTGTTATGGGTAAAAGACCTGGTATTTGGGAAGTTTTTTTGTTGTAGTACGCGTTCAATTCTAGTTAATAGTCTGTCGATCAGGCGATATTCTCACGTAAGATGTAACTCTCTGACATGACTTTTGTACGACGCATTGGTTTTAATAGCTTACATAACTCGAGCGTAGAGAACAGAGACTATTTCCGAACATGTCCTTACTAATACATATAATTTAATTATCAGATAATTCGTTCAGAAATATGTTTTGATAAAAAAACAATTCTCCCTAACTGCCGTCTGGTTCTAACGTTGATTTACGTCCAAAGCCGCTGTTCACGTTCAGTGACGACAGAACGCATGGTTGTGGCTTCGTATTCCTGCTCCAAGTGCCACTCGATCAGAAATGGTGCATGAAAAAGGACAGGACCAACCGAGCGATCGTGAAAGCCAACGCAGAACCCTAAAAGTACAACGCACTTTAATTTTCTTCTTAGAAAATCTGACGAGCTCATTAATAATGAACAAGCAATATGTGACTTTCGTTTAGTACTAGCGACCCGCCCTCGCTTCGCTTCGGGAACATTTAATTTTATTATTGATAGGCGAAGCCCGCCATGTTGCGCGCGCTACGACAATAACTGCGGGTGACGCTGCGGGGCGAAGCTAGTCTAAAAAAAGTAGCCTAAGTTACTTCTTATATCATCAGCTACCTATTAGTGAAAGTTTCATCAAAATCGGTCCAGCCGTTCCAGAGATCAGCCGGAACAAACAGACAGACAGACAAAAATTGTAAAAAATGTTATTTCGGTGTATGTACCGTATATATATATTCATTTGCATGTAGTAAAAAGCGGTTACTTCAATATTACAAACAGACACTCTAATTTTATCTATATGTATAGATTGAGGTTTATCGACAAATGGAAGATCTTCCACCGAGCGAGTGATATCGGTAGGCCGATAGTCTGAATGTTATTGTTCGAAACTTGTATATATGCAAGCTTATCTTTAAAATGTCGTAAGCGAGATTCAACTAATCTATCCAATTGTAACATTATCTTTCTACCATTAACTTGCAAATTCAACCTCATGTCTCAAGATGTGTAGCATTTTCCGGTCACTACTTAGCACGGTGGGCCGTATTCTCATTTACTCATCAACGCAGTAAAAATAACCTAATCGTAAATGCTGACAATTAAGCTCAAAGACATAATTCTTGATACATTTAAGATAAATTATAAGGATTTTTCCAGAAAACCATTAACTCGAATGTCGTAGTAAAAGCGCTGTGTTCACAAAATCTCGTCGCGGTATTCGCGGGAATGGCGCCGTAATCGTCCCATTACGGGCTGTCCCTGCAAACCCACTCCAAGCGGCACTAGGTTGTATGCCCTTCTATTACCCGACTAAAGATTTTTATGATTTGAAGAAAAGCTTCTTTAGACGCGATCAGAATAAAGCTTCCCGAGTGAACTTTAGTTCGTTTGTGTGCAACAATCAATATCAAATTAGTTATTGTAGCAAGAAGGAAGAATAAATGATTGTAGTGTTTCTTCTTTGAATTTCATATTTAAAACTTGCCTGTTACCTGTAATGTTCTGTGCTGATGTATAAGATGTCGGTACCCAATAAATAAATAAAAAAAAAAATACAAATCAGTGAACTTTAAAGATTTAGTGGCGATCACGGCAGAGTGGACGGTAACTACTACATAGGACATTTCATATTAAAAGAATCCTTACTTAATTCAACACAACATCCATTTTTCATTACGAAGCAACACTGTAGTATTACGTTACGTGCCGTCAAATAGATGAACTGCGCCGTTGACCGACGATTCCTCTGATCGAACCAATAAAGAAGTTGACACAGAACCGTAAGGCTGTATGTGCGTACGTCCATGAGAAATGACACCTATTTCTTTACGAGAAAAGGTTTCGTTCGACTCGGGCCGTTTTCTGTGATGAAGTTCCCATAGAATTGTTCATCTAAGCGTCTCGTGCTGTATTTCAAAGTTTTCGCAATCTGTATACCTATTAAGAATTTATGGATGTAATGTTTCTAGTCTCGTATCGACTACATTCAAATTCAAACCGTATTCCAAAACGAAAGAGCCTATATTTTTTTTTCAGTTTCGATTTTTTTAGCTGGTATTACCGCTTTTCTAGTTTGTGTACTTCCCGAGCCTATATAAATTTATTACAGCGACTGTAGAAAAAATCTGACCTGAAAAAATAACATGAAAACCTGAGAAAAAACCGGGAATTTAATAATTTTGTATACTGTATGACATCTCGTAAATATTAACTTTATTATTGTATTATAATATGTAGACGGCCAATGGACTTGTATCCGGCTAATTTTATAAACAAAAAAAAAAATTGTGTACTTACACTGTGTTATTACAGATGCAGTGCTTAAGTCGCGTGCGGCTACTGAAGTCTCGTGTTTTTTGCAGTGGAGATTACGTCTACTGGTATTTAATTTATATTTAAAATTACGTTTCTATTTTTATTTTTTTATTGCTTAGATGGATGGACGAGCTAATTGATAATTGAGTTCGTCCAATGTAAAAATATCGGGTAAGTTTTATTTAAATAATTAACGGAACAATAACCAATTTCTTTTATTAGGACTATTTAGTACAAAACGTGATATAATAGCGTAACATAAAAAAAAAAGTTTAAGGGAAACATTTCATAAAATACAGATATACTAACAGCTAAATAACATGTAAACGACAAAATGCTTCTGCGATTTCCCAACAATTTGTTTTTTTGTTTTAGGTCAGTCTACTATAGATCGCACGATATACATTTAAAAAAAAAGTCTACTTCAATAAATAATGTAAAAGTACCAACAAAACCTGAAAAAAATAAATTAAAACAGAACATTTAAAATTCATGAACTCAAATATTTTAGTTCACGACAACTGCTACGCCGTAGCACTCTACGCCGTAGCGTTGGAGCTGTAGTAATGTATTTTTGCAGTGAGCTTACAGTAACTGAGCTTGCATTCCGCTCTCATACTACAATTGACATAGTTACCTGAACTAGACGCTGCGTGTTGAAATTTATCTTTTTAAATGGGCGGTGAAGGGTCCTTGGTTTATTTGCTACTCTTATTGCTCTGCTTATTGTAATGGAACTATACCGGTAACATTTTCGAACTTGAAATATGTTTTATTTTTTTATTGCTTAGATGGGTGGGTGAGCTCACAGCCCACCTGGTGTTAAGTGGTAACTGGAGCCCATAGACATCTATGACGTAAATGCGCCACCCACCTTCTAAGGTCTCAGTATAGTGTCAACGGCTACCTCACCCTTCAAACCGAAACGCATCATTGCTTCACGGCAGAAATAGGCAGGGTGATGGCACCTACCCGTGCGAACTCACAAAAGGTCCTTCCAACAGTAAAAAAACAAACAACATCATCATTTTCGAATGAATAAAATTAACATGTGAGAAAAAAAAAACAGTTATTTATATCAACACAAATAAAGGACAAACAATAAAGGACATTTCAGAGTAATTTAATTAGCACATTCTAAAATGGCAGCGAGTCGTAGACATAATTAAAATAACTTTTACGATTTAATCTCGTTTATTATTACCACTATATAATACTCGTAATATATATGATGTTTCGAATAGTTTATAGTTTTCGTGCTCACGGCGAACTAATAAAGGAATAAAGAATACGAGATTAAACAGTAAAATAATTTTTTTTTTTTTTATTGCTTATGTGGGTATACGAGGTCACAACCCACCTGGTATTAAGTGATTGCTGGAGCCCATAGACACCTACAACGTAAATGCCGCCGCCTATCGTTAGATATGAGTTCTAAGGTCTCAGTATGGTTACAACGGCTGCCGTACCCTTCAAGCCGAAACGCATTACTGCTTCACGGCAGAAATAGGTAAGGTGGTGGTCCTACCAGCTATAATTATGCAAATTATAATTTTTGCGGGTAGATTTTTATTACACAATGCTATTCCTTCACCGTTGAAGTCAATCTTGAACATTTGTTAAGTACGTATTTCATTGGGTAAATTGGTACCCGCCTGCGGGATTCGAACACAGCATCGCAAGATACGAATGCACCGGACATCTTATCCTTTAGGCTACGACGCTTTAATTTGTATTATACTTTTAATTGTATTAGTAGCGGTAGGCAGCGGCATTGCTGGAGTCCATAGGCGACGGTAACTACTCACCATCGGGTGAGCCGCATGCTCGTCTGCCTACAAGGGCAATAACAAAAATGTATTAAAAGTAATAAGTGATCTGATGGATTACTGGAATTCTAAATTAGTTTCTAATGTCTTATTGAATGTTTTTATATGTATATACTGTACAAATTGCCTTTTTTTAATGAATGAAAAACGTATTAGCTGACGATTAGCTCTGACTGACTGATGGCAATTTAAAAAAAAGTGGTAAAGTTAAAGATATTATAAGACATATTCTTGCTTTTTTCTACGCGTAGACTGCGCAGCTTTGAAAAAATTGTAAAATACTAGAGGTCCCGCAGTAGTCGAAATTCGACTATAATTGGAATTGTAAGTTTGTACACTATTATGATTGTATTTTATACTTCTTTAATCACAAATTTCGCCAAGACTACACTATAAAAAATATTAATAAAGACAAACAATATTTAATCTATTCTCAATTTGACCACAGACGTCAAGAACAAAAGTTTGACAATAAATAGTAGGTATGCATGCGTGTGTGCGTCAAATACATGGTATGTAGTGTGTGTAATGTTTTCTTTATTGATTTAATGTATCTTTTATGCATTATTTTTAAAAAATATTAGCATTGTGCACTTCTTCTCTATATTCTCTATAAGTGTGGAAAATTTCATACTCTTCTGTCCGCGCAATTTTCGTAAAAAGGGATACAAAGTTTTTGCTTCACGTATTAATTGTAAAATATATCAATGATATATACCAAATCACAAACCTAAATCCTCTCGTTTGAGAGATAATCATGATACCGCAAGATTACGAATCCATTGAAATTTGTTTTATTTAAAACCCAAATCATCAGTAAAAAGATTCCCAGTATAATATTTAAACGTTAAAACGATCAGTCATCTTTGGGCGCTGAATGAGAATGACAGCGTTTTAACCGGACGTCGATTTAACCGACTTCAGTGTAAAAGGGAATAAAATCGTTACATGATATTCGCGAAATTTCAAACAAACGATCCATCATCGTGACAGGGATTTAGATGAATTCGGATTGATTTTTTTAACGATTGAAGTG
The DNA here is from genome assembly GCF_030269925.1 of Bombyx mori. Lineage (NCBI taxonomy): Eukaryota > Metazoa > Arthropoda > Insecta > Lepidoptera > Bombycidae > Bombyx > Bombyx mori. The sequence goes on from NC_085111.1 coordinate 18,429,260, forward strand.
GATCGGCTCATGTCTTCGCGGGTTTTCCGATGAATTACGCATTGCTAAACCTTAGAACTACGTCAGGCACCACGACAAAATTCTAAACCGTTGTAACTATACTTACTGGTGGCAGGACCTCTTGTGAGTCCGCACGGGTAGGTACCACCACCAGGTGTCAGCGTTATGTTACTTATACTTTTCAAGAACCACTTAACGCCATGTGGGACGAGAGCTTGTTCAGCAATCCATAAAAAATGCAAATCTAACGCTTTGTTATATTAATGCGATTAGGATATTATATAAGTACAGGATTATTATTTATACCTCAAATATATACTTATCTATTTATGTGATGGCAACGTTTGATAGTATCGACTCGGTGTTCATAGTGTCTTGTAATGCTAGTCACAATGCTTTGTACAAATAAGGACAACATCAAACGGTAAAAGCTTTAATCAAAATTATATTATATTTATATTATAGTAATTATATTATAGTAGTCGTCGTGGCCTAACGGATAAGACGTCCGGTGCATTCGTGTTGAAGCGATGCACCGGTGTTCGAATCCCGCAGGCGGGTACCAATTTTTCAAATGAAATACGTACTCAACAAATGTTCACGATTGACTTCCACGGTGAAGGAATAACATCGTGTAATAAAAATGAAACCCGCAAAATTATAATTTGCGTAATTACTGGTGGTAGGACCTCTTGTGAGTCCACGCGGGTGGGTACCACCACCCTGCCTATTTCTGCCGTGAAGCAGTAATGCGTTTCGGTTTGAAGGGTGGGGCAGCCGTCGTTACTATACTTGAGACCTTAGAACTTGTATCTCAAGGTGGGTGGCGCATTTACGTTGTGGATGTCTATGGGCTCCAGTAACCACTTAACACCAGGTGGGCTGTGAGCTCGTCCACCCATCTAAGCAATAAAAAAAAAAAAAAAAAAAAAAAAAAAAATTTGGTTCATGACATATACGTTATTAAAAGCTTTTCTGTGAACTTTTTTATAAAAGCTCTCTCTATAAGCTCGGAAATGAGCTGCACTCAGCAGCGCTGTGACAGTCTGTCTTCAAACGAAGCGTGAAGCTTCACTTCACGGAACACAGCGCTGGCCTCGCAACCACAGCACACGTACTATTGTACTCGCGCGGATTCTCTTGGCATCCAAAGGTTTATTTTGTAATTTATTATACACCAATAAACAATGTGTACTATTTATTTTTAGTTATTTCTAACGTTAGTACTATTTTTTGTCGAGAGACAAGCTGTTTTGAAAACCACACCGAACGCCGAACGGAATACTTAATTATAAGTTAGATTTAAATTTAAGTTATTATTAAGTAATTTATTAAGTTAGTTATTAGTTAGTAAAACAGCAATAAAGTCTTATTATATACTATTTTTAGCGCAGGCCTTAAAATCAACCCGCAGAGTGCCAGATTAAAAATAGGATAATAATAATAACTAATAATAATTATATATATATTATATAATAATAACCCAGTATCTGTATCAACTATGGTAACCGCTTAACATTAAGTGGGCCAAAATATGTATATTATTGTAGGTATATGTAAATAAACGAAGAGTCGATCATAATAAAAATATAATTATATTAAATACCTCAAATTTATTCAGTTTAATTAAAAGTAATCAAAAAAATATTTACTGACAATTTTGCTTCAACGTCACACGCTAATCAATTTAATTCAATACCTAATCGCCTATAAGAGATTGTATCCTACTCTATGTTATATCGTTAGAGTATAAATAATTAAGACAAATTTCGTAATGAAGATTCCAAAATGAAGGGCTGATAAATGAATCGCCCCGCAGCATCTGATAACAACGGAGATATTAATTAAATTGCAACATTAATTAATATATTACTTAACATTCATATACATTGGCTTGCTACTGGAATACTACATAGCATAAATTATATTCAACATACAATCTCGCAAGATGATGTTATAGGATTCATATCCTTATTATTGGTATACGGTATATGCCTCTGATATCAGAAGATCTAAAGGAACGATCTCCAGGCTGTTTTTTTTTTATTGTTTAGTTAGGTAGACGAGCTCATGCCCCACCTGATATTAAGTGGTCACCCATAGACATTTACAGCGTAAAAGCACCTAAATTGATATATAAGTTATAAGGTGTCAGTATAGTTACAACAGCTGCCCCGCCCCTCAAACAGAAGCGGCAATACTTTATAATTAACAATTATAAATAATGGGTAAACTTCTGTAGCCATGCCCAAAGGAATCTGATGGTAGCGCACTCATGGGACAACGGCATTACGTTTGTATCTTTCAAGCGAGAGTTCCAGATTTCCAACGGTACACAATTCAATGCATTTTTAAATATATCGAAAATTATTCGCTCGCTGGGTAACAATTGAATCCGCCAGCGTTAGGCTACGAAGACAAAATCACTCATCCCTTTGCTTATCGATGAATGAATCGTCTCCAACTCGATTCCGCGTTCTTGAACAAAAACGAAACACACAGAAACCTTTTCGTTACATTGAGCGCTCTCATTCGTAGAGTTAGACGCTCATGCGACCAACCTGGTTAGCGGGTCATATATATTAATTGTCACGGCTATGCGACTGAATGAGGTTGATAAGAGAGTTTTAACTATGAATGTGAACAGACTTAGAGGATGAGATAGACCTAAAAATAATATGAATGGATTGCGTGAAAGACGATATGTGTAGGAGGGGAGTGAGCGAAGAAATGGTATATGATAGAGGAGAAAACATGTTGCACCGATCCCAGGTGACTGGGAGAAAGGCAGGAGAATAATGAAATGATACAATCTGCTGGTCATTTTTATGTGTGGCTGGCATATTTAGGTCTCGAGTTTGTCAATGATAAATTTCGTTGATTGCAACAACCGTTACTCTCCAAATCAGAACGCATCATTATTTTGCATCAGAAGAGGTACGTTGTTATCAGGATTAGAGAAGTTTTTAAAAGTAGGCCCTTTTACAAGTAGACCGACCCCAGGTGACTGACAGAAGGGCAGGGAAATGATGAAGACGGTTATGCGACTGTAGACAAGGCATGACAGTATCAACGTATACTATTCCTTAGAGCAGTCCCTTACAGAAGAAAAAGAAATGAAGTTACTCGATAGACTCCAAGATACTGCAATGCAATCTGTCAAACAGGAATTTTAGACATGGAATTTGACTTTTTATTACCTCACTCTGACAACTTATACGGGACGAGTCGAGCTGTCGGCGGCTTATCGCTTAGACAATTATGGTCAATCCGCACGCACCGATGCAACCGCTGCTCTTTCGTGGTAACAACAGGCGGTGTAGTTTTTTTTCCTTACCTTTTCTAGTAAACTCGAGGGGTTATACTAGATTTACAGAACTTGTAGCTAAGCTCACGGGACTCAAACCTGATGACGTTGCTAACACTTGCCCCAGCCAGCGCAGTGCTTCGCAGAATCTACCACCGAATTGGAAACGCGACCCACTGAGGAGATCCGGCGAGAAACTCAGTGGGCTGTGTCTGTGGGTTAATTTACTCGTTCGACAAGAACGATGACCGAATGTTATCGGCGGTGTTAACTACTCGTGGTAGTCATAAACATAAATCACATTTAAAAAATCCTAATAGCATTCCCATATTCGCACAAACTTGCATCGCGCTTAAGCACACCGCACCGTACAATTTAAGGAACTTCCACCAAAGCGCTATAGTACTTTACACGCACATAAAAAAGTACTCAAAAGAGCAAAGTAATGTTGGGGTGGCGAAGTTTGTCGCGGGCCTCTGATATCAGAAGATGTAAAGGAACGCTCTCCAGGTTAAGTACTTTATAATTAGGAGGCGAAAGTACGAACGTAAATCATGACTCAAATGTTTTCAGGGTCGGGAGAAGAAAGCTCTTTTAACTAACTTGAGAAAAAAAAGGCCTCTGGATTCTTCTATTAATTTTGTTGCGTTCGATCTAGTTGTATTGGAATCAAATCGATTTCGAAATTGTCGTTTTTATTGAGACGCGCCTTAGCATCATTGTAAGTTTCTCGTCATTACCCATTAGTCATGATACTGTCAGATCAATAATTATTGAATAAATTTTGATTTCCGTTTAGGTTACGTATTACTTTTTTTTCATTTTCGGTGTGTCGTTGTTTTAAATGAAATGCAGTTGATTTATCTAGAAATTGTAAATAATTAATATCTAATGGATACGTGATCAGATAGATAATTGAAATTAAATGAAATAATGTCGCAATATAATGAGTGAGAATTTAGTGAGACAGCAGGGGACTTTTTGGAAAAACCCGAGAAGTCACAAAACATTTCATACAATTTTGCTACTCACGCTCCCGTCAAAAACTGTTAAGTAATTTCAATGGATTCCAATTATTTTACAATTTGTGAAATTTCAAAACTTCACAACTTCCACGATCACAGAAAATGGGAATAAAATAAACAGTAAAAACATTAACTACAGAGCCTCGTCGCTTCCTGAAAAAAAAAAAATTTTAAGCGAGAGCCGTTTTAATCTAAATTCAATTTCATTTCTTCTTTGAACGCGTAATTCAGAATGACGCACCGAGAAATTAAAAGACAATAAAACAGAATGGCTCGAACCGACACAAACGTGTTATTCAAAGGTATAGTTAAATATCCTGGTACATGCTATAGCAAAGAAATGTTTTTAGTTCTAAGCCGATTTAAAACAACACAAATTGCATTACAAAAAAAAACCATTATGGAGAATTATCGTTCGCTAAGAGACAATCAAACATACAAAATCAATTTTCATTTCCATAACATGTACGTACACATTTAAAAAATACAAAAGTTATTCAGTGTGGCATTAGTTCTTCAGTATCGCACCTTTTGTATGAAAGACACGCTTTATATTTTCCAAAATAAATATCAAATTATACAGCATCGCTCCAGTGAGCATCTGCAACCGCCTGGAGGATATCACTCATCTCGTCGCCTCGCTCAGATCTCTGGCTGCGATACAACGCCCTCTCAAGGGCCTAGGGCTGTAAGGTAAGGGAGGGTGCGCTTACCCTTCGCTTTTGTTGACGTATTCAATACGGTTTGACATTGAAGAAAGCAAAAGGTATTGTTACGGCGATGTTAGTAGCGTAAATGTGTTACGTAGCTGACATCGCTTCACATGCTTATATAATTGGGTCGCGCAGAAAGGATTTACTGAAACTACTGGTGACTGCGTGTCATTACTGGGTAGACTGTTGGGTAGTTCGAATGTTGTTGTTCAGAACTTTTATTAATGCGAACCGCCATCCCACCGACCTGTTTCTCCCGTTTCAGCCACGATGCCATCCGTAATGTCAGATGAGCTATCATCGAATAACATCAGATCGATTGTGGTTGATCACAATTAGAATTTCACTAGATGATGACCGAACTTTGCTTGTTTTTTTTTTTTGATAACGCCATCTTGTTATATCTTTAAAGCGGCTAGTTGCCCCCAATTAAAAAAAAATAGTATTATTATTCGCCGATAGATGTCGGGAAGAGTTGATTATTGAAAACACGAATAAAACAACATTTTCTGAAAATAAATCGTAGCTAGATCGATTTATCGCCCCCGAAATCCTCTGTATACTAAATTTTATGAAAATCGTTGGTGCCGTTTCCGAGATTCAAATTATATATATATTAATATACAAGAATTGCTCGTTTAAAGGTATAAGATTTATTTAATGCATGTTTTAAATAAGCGTAAAACGAAAACAATAAATAACAAACACTTGAGAAGCCAAAAACGATAAAAATACCCTCTCCGGTCACATCAAAGCGACTGAAGTCGAAAAAGTTTCAACTCGACGGCGGATTCATTCGTTTCCAACGACTTGGTTCTTGAATTCGTATAGATGATGAGTGGAGTTGGAGCGCTTGTCTGTACAAGTATACTTTGCTTTAACTTCTATGAAAGGACGTCGCGCATATTATAACAACGGGGTACGAGGAGTTACAGGTTCAAGACGTACCACGTTTTCTAACTTTTCCTGGTTCCTGGTTCCTCTTTACTGGTGGTAGGACTTCTTTACTGGTGATAGGACCTCTTGTGAGTCCGCACGGATAGGTACCACCCCCCCGCCTATTTCTGCCATGAAGCAGTAATGCGTTTCGATTTAACGGGTAGGGCAGCCGTTGTAACTATACTGAGACCTTAGAACTTATATCTCAAGGTTTGTGGCGCATTTACGCTGTAGATGTCTATGGGCTCCAGTGACCACTTAACACCAGGTGGGCTGTGAGCTCGTCCACACACCTAAGCAATAAAAAACAAAAAAAAATATATCAAGTGCTTATGGCTGCATTTATGGCACTGTCAACTTTGAGATTTGGGTTCGAAGTTTTATTTTCAATTAACTAACTACCTTTACAAACAATATAACTGTATTCGTTTTTTTATTTATTGCTTATGTGTGTGGACGAGCTGACAAAACCCTCCTGGTACTAAGTGATTACTGGAGCCCATAGATATCTACAAAGTAAATGCGACCACCCACCTTGAGATATAAATTCTAAAGGTCTCAGTATAGTTACAACGGCTGCCCCACCCTTCAACCGAAATGCATTACTGCTTCACGGCAGAAATAGGCAGGGTGGTGGTACCCACTCGCGCGGACTCACTAAGCATTCTACCACCAGTAAACCAGTTGTTTGGTGTTAAGTTACTCTGGTACTGGTACCATAACACCAAATCGTACATAATTCGAATGAATAATTAAATTCATATAAATGAACGATTATGTGGATTGGATTTCACGTGTGTTATCATATATCCGAATTCTACGTACCGCATTTTTTTAAATAAAATTAATTAGCAAATTTATTTTTTACCTTTTCCACATTTTCTTGCATTGTGATTCGAATTTGAGCTTTTCTCAATATTTTGAGTTTTTACGTCATCAAGAAGTTATACCACATATTATAATCACGGACATTTCTCAAAGTGAGCTATTGTAAATCTTTTAACTTTAACCAGACAAAAGCCAAACAAAAGTTACGAGAAGGCAAACAGACATGAGTGATAAACAGCACGGGTTTTCAGTGTATAAATCTAATCCTACTTGGGATTCAGTCAATGCAGTCGTATGAATAATTCAGGATTCTCTGCAGGTGCATACATCTTGGAACGTCTTTTGTTTATGTACTCGATGTGTTGACAAGGTTGTCAGCGTTGAAGGGTTGTGAGGGGGTCTCATGAATGAATAGCCGTCTCTCGTTAACAAATACGAATTAATTAGTTGTTGGCCAAATACTTCTTTCTTACGATATTATTTCGAAGTCTCAAAAGGATTTAAATAGCACTAGTAGTCATTTCATATTTACTAATTTAAAAAAAATCAACAGTCAGAAGGAAATGTACGAAAATCCGGGCTTTTCTATTAAAAAAAATGTACATTTCAACAGTACTTAATTAGTTTTTCGGGAATACATACAGAATACCAATATACATGTAATATGTTAGATCATACTGGAGTAAATAACGCAAATTTGATTTATCTAAAAATAGAAAAGTTTATTGTTATTATAAAATTAAACACTAAAAACATTTACACATTGTGAATCTATTCACCTAAAAATACAAAAATCGACAATTAAAGGTTTTTTACTTCCAATATTTCATAAATCACTTCACGGTCAAGATCAAATTCTCTATCTGAGTGTGTCAGTGCCAATGTCATTCTTATATATAATCTTACTCTATGGCCACGTACATACACAACATGCAGTCTACAAGCTTACATACATATAATCATTTGAGACTTGTAAGCGTTTTTGCACGCATTTATTTAATTAAAAGTCCATTGTGATCTAAAACAAAATGAAAGCTTTAAATAGAAATCCGTCAAAAGCATTTATGCTTTCAAGTCTATGATTCAAAAGCTTGCAAAGCTTGCGACGAAAAGGGCCATTGTACCGGCCGATCGATCCCGAAAGCTCGCCCCTTCATCAGCCGACGTTCCCAAATTTACATTTTTTTAATTTTGTTACTCTTCTAATCACACAGTGTTTTTTTTTTTCATTGTTTTTTTTTACCATTTCATTTTTGTTGTACGAGTCTTATTATTGTATAAGTAAATCGATAACAATAAAGGCAGAGCTAATTAATTAGTAGAATAAAAAGCGAATTATTATATCGAGGGAAAGGTTATTTGGGTTTTTGTTTTGGTTTATTTTGGTTATTTGGTAACCCAACACGATGTACAGGCAATACTGAACTGTAAGTTCACAAAACGACGACGCTTGTAGCTGAAAGTAAGTATTGTACTTTTTGACGAAGCATGTTGCTGATTACTCTATTTCCGTAATCTGACGAAGCGTGTTGCGGATAATAACGTGTACTTTTAGGTTAGGAGTATTATGTTCTTTTTTTTATAATGAACTAGCGACCCGCCCTCGCTTCGCTTCGGAAACATTAAAACACACATGAAACAAAAAAAATAAAAAATTTTTTTTTTTTTAAAAAGTAGCCTATGTTCATCAGGGACAATGTCGGCTTCTAATGGAAAAAGAATTTTTCAAATCGGTCCAGTAGTTTCGGAGCCTATTCGAGACAAACAAACAAATCTTTCCTCTTTATAATATTAGTATAGATAAAATTAATAGTTTGAGATCAGTTCACAAAAAGTGTACAAGCATGTGAACTAATTTCATAGTTTACACGATTCAGGAAATTTATAAAGTCATAAATATTTGAGGAATATTAATTACTGACCAATATTATTATTACGAGATTCGAACATCGGTGCATCGCCTCAACACTTATGCACCAGACGTCTTATCCATTAGGCCACGACGACTACTAAACTATTAAAATAAAATACAAAATGTATGACTATTAAAATACAAAATGTTTGCAATGAGAAATATTGTTTTTTTTAAGATAGTAAGAAGAAAAACACGAAATTGAACTATTCAAGTATTGTGAGTTTAAAGTAAATAAAAAACAGAATGGACATAATGGAAATTTATGAAAATAAAACACTCCATTGGTACAGCGTGAAGCGCTACAAAAGAATCGCTTTGTTGAAAAAGGTTGCTTTGACAAACTCGCATTAAATCAAATATTTCAAGGATTTTTTTTCCGTTTCAAAGAATCCTATTTTGCGCAACACGCTTTTTATAAAAATATTAACATTGTTACGACGATAACATAACGCTGTTACATTTTAGACTTCTTCTTAGAAACTTTAAAAATGTACTCACTATGCGGCTGTGACATTTAAAGTCGTCATGGCCTAAAGAATCAAAGAGCGATCAATCAAACAATAAGACTATGCCTAGGTTCAATGACCGCAGGCCAGTAACTTTTTATTATTAAGTACGCACTTGACACGTGCTCACTAACAACTTCTCCCGATATTAGTAATGTTGTGTGACATGACACTTTTGAAAACCGAGGTGACTTGCTCTCTGAAGAATTTCGCTTAGCACAATTCCTTATAGAAATAAATTGGAACGTTTTATGGAACAAACAAATTGAAGTAATTTCTCGCTTACTTATTCCATTTTAATTTCAAAAACACGAGTCTCTGTCAAGCTGCTATAAAACGTTGGAAGTATTCCTTGAGAACAATATAGTAAGGAATAATTCTAACACGAAATAAATTCATTCGCGTTTTACGAGGGCCATATTGAAGATCGTAAAATATAAATGTCCTTATTTGCAGGTCGCATTCATCTCTTCCGTATTACCTACAATATTACCGGGTTAATAAAGGGGTTAATGTGTTTGCAGCACTAATAGGTAATGCCTTATTCGCAAAATTAACATTACAAATCCCTCGAAAATCTCGGTAATCTCAAAGCTATATACGATTTATAAAATTACGTCAACAAACCTTATAGTTTTAATATGATTAATAATTTTTTACACTGTCAAATTCTCAATTGACCGCTAAAATGACGGATGAAAGGTGATTGCATGCAGCAGAGATGCAAATGTTGCGATGGATGTGTGGAGTAACGAGAATGGATAGAATACGGAATGAATGTGTTAGAGGAAGCCTGAAAGTGGCACCTGTGACAGAGAAGCTGAGAAATGCGCATTTGGGATGGTATGGAAATGTGATGAGACGAAATGAAAATGAGATTGGTAAGTGTTAACTATAAATGAAGGATATAGAGGAAGAGGTAGAAGAAGAAATGGATGGATTGCGTGAATGACGATATGTGTAAGAGGGGAGTGAGCGAAGAAATGGTATATGATAAAGGAGTATGGAAGGACAAAACATGTTGCCCCGACCCCAAGTGACTGGGAGAAAAGCAGGAGAATTATATGAAACTACATTGGCCAAACAAAAGAGTTATGGGAATACGACTCAACATATTAACATAAAAAAAACAATTTATGGCACTTGACTACACCAAACGACAATATACAAAGTGAGTGAGAACATTTTCAACTTAAAATTACAGTGAATTACAATCTCTTCCAGTCAACCAATGAATGCTTCAGGAAATTTCATAGGTTGGCGTTACTCATATGTATAGTGTAACTAAATATATACAACAAATAAAAGACATATATAAAACGTAACTATATAATATAAATAAAACAAAACAAAACTCTTCTACATTTGAACTCCATTTGTATCTCAAACGGAAAATACAATTTGATTGCAAAACAAGAAACCCATTAGAAAATATCAAATGTTATAAATGCGACATAAAAAGCTTTTATCGCTACAAATCCAATAGTACTCAATGTTTAATATCTTCACGAACAAGTAAGGGTTGTTAGGGGCTCGTCAAACAAACGTAAAATTTTATTTGTGTTGAATTATCTCTTATAGCACTTGATGCTGTAGCTGATTTGCCTTTCGATTGGCATCGAAACTACAGTAGAGTAGACACGCCTTAGACTTGAGATAATTTTAAGATCTATAATAGCTTGATCTATAATATTGTAACTACACTTGAGACCTTAGAACTTGTATCTCAAGGTGGGTGGCGCATTTACGTTGTTGATGTCTATGGGCTCCAGTAACCACTTAACACCAGGTGGGCTGTGAGCTCGTCCACCCATCTAAGCAATAAAAAAAAGTAAAAAAGCTTTCTTTTATTAATTTTTTTTATTGCATAGATGGTTGGACGAGCTCACGGCCCACCTGGTTACCGGTGAAAGGGCAAGTCTCCTGACGTGGCTGGCACGATCGATATGAATTGAAGTGCTTAAAAAAACCCGAAACAAACTCCAAACAACTTACTTTTGAGTTAAGACGCTTAGATAAACACTTATACTACATAGAATAGTCTATCAATTTTCATTGCGGTTCGTCATTGGATTCGGGTAACCACTTCACACGAGGTGGGCCGTGAACCTGTTCACTCGTCTACGCAATAAACAAATAAAACTTAAAACCGGCTACATAATAATAAGCGTACACAAAACTATCATGTAACAAACATTACGAGCTCAATGCTCACCGATGACTTAGTTGTTTATACAAGTTTACTGGCGGTAGGACCTCTTGTGAGTCCGCGCGGGTAGGTACCGCCACCCTGCTTATTCCTGCCGTAAAGCAGTAATGCGTTTCGGTTTGAAGGGCGGGGCAGCCGTTGTAACTATACTGAGACCTTAGAACTTATATCTCAAGGTGTGTGGTGCATTTACGTTGTAGATGTCTATGGGTTCCAGTAACCACTTAACACCAGGTGGGCTGTGAGCTCGTCCACACATCTAGGCAATAAAAAAAAATGTTAACCACCTTTTATGGCAATTACGGGAAATGATGCGATCATGTTCTTTGAGACAGACACTGCACAGCTAGATATTTACCATGACATGGTTGCTAAGTTCAGAGTTAGAGATCTAGGAAACCCTTCGATGGCTTCTAGCACAGAATTGAATAGTTGTTGGCGTATTCAATTATAAGAAACCATTCTGAGTATCAGCATTAGAAGCTTATTTAAAAAAAAATCTTATTCTATTAATCTTTGTTAATATTTTTGGATTATACATTTTCATTTAAAATTAATTCTCATTACTGTGCTAAATTATAATCCCCTCCTGTATTTACTGCTGTCGAGTTACAAAAAGACAACAGGAAGCTAGGGGTAGAAATGCGAGGGAGGGGTTGTTTAGTGGGTTCAACTCAGGCATACCACCCGACACCCCCAACAAGCGGGATGAGATATTGCATTTCAAAAAGAAGCATTAGCACAATTTTAGGGGGCCTTGAAACCAATCATTGATCTGTATGGCTAGAGACCGAGGGCTGGGTAGATGATAAAGTAATTCATGTTAACGAATTTGGTTATAGAAAAATGAGTAACAATCGAAATTAGAGTTTTGCGTCTCTCGCGCGGTAGCAGTGCTCCATCCGCGACTTAAGATGGCAAATTCACTTGACGCTCTTGTTATTTTATATACAGGGTGTTACAAAACTATCCGTAAAGCCGAAAAGAGGTTAAATGAGGCCTTATAGCGAGTCCATTCACAATATTTAAGAACCGTAGTAACGCTGTATAACATACCCCAAAAAAATAAATAAATATTATTTTCACTATTGTGCAATCCCTATTTCAGTAAAATTAAAAAGTAAACTACGCAGAATGTACCTACATTTGAAAAAAGCTCGAAACAGTTGTAGGATATCGATCAGAAGATTTGAAATTGACGACGTACATTTTTTTCCCAACTTGACATTTTTTTATGCCAGTACTTGAGTATAACGACATCCTTGCATTAAGATACCAAACATTTATGAATTAAAAATAGAAAAACTATTAAAGTAGACAATTATTAGGTAAAACAGGTACGTAGGCCTTTCTGTTAAATAATCTGGTTCCCTGACATGACAGCTTACTAGGGTTGACGAAATTTTTGGCTTTGATAATTAGTTCTATTTTTTACGGGGTATTTTATTTTATATCGACATAAATCATTTCCCCTATCGGCTGCGTTCACGGCAAACATCTTTTGAAATGCCTCCAAGCCATTTAAGTTAAATTAAATTTAAAAAACATTTTTAGCTTTATGAATGGAATGATGTAAGTGATTGTCTAATTTGTCGATTACGGTTAAACAATGAAAGTTCGGTCGTTCCGAGTCTGGCGTTATTTTGAGTGTTTATAACTTGGCGGTTTCAAGTTCCTTGACTCGTCGAAGTACGGAAACAATTTATTCAAAAGTTTGAAGGGTACGCTTGATCAGTGATGAATGACGGAACCACTGATTCATCCTTTGTTTCCATTTTGAAGAGCGGAATGCTGAACTAAAAGCTTTTTAATTCTTAACTGATAAAGCTGATGCAAGCGCGAAATTCTCAAAATGATTATGTGCTCTGTTCATAGCGCTGGTAGCATAACGCCAGACGGGCAATAAAAAGGCTATTTCTAATGCCTATGCGCGTAATACACTTGCAATTATAATTTATTATTCATTATTTATCCACGAAAATATCAAAACGCTTCTTTACTAGCCGAGTATACATCCGATATGAATTTACGAGGCGCGTAAGATGCCGCCAGACTATAACAGTTATGTCAAATTTAAGCGCACATAAACATAATATATTTTCAATCTACGGTCCTCACATAAAAATGTCAAGCGCAAAGTGATATTATATAGGTATTGGAACAGGAATATCGAAAAATAAATTTCGTTGCTACTTCACAAATATTTTTACGCGAAGCTAAAGTTTATTTTTCTACTTTTAGTAGAGAATAAATGCATTAACAATAGGTAAGGTGAGCCAATCGTTTAACAAATGTTTGATTAGCAGTATTTGGTAGGCAGCGGCTTGGCTCTGCCCCTGGCATTGCTGAAGTCCATTGGGCGACGGTAACCACTCACCATCAGGTGGGCCGTATGATCGTCAGTCGACAAGGACAATAAAAAAAAAAAAAAGCAGCCTCATACCTTCTCGCTTTGTAAATTACAGCTTTAATTTTATTAGTGTAGGTGATTAGACAAGCTCGCGTCTACTTGACGTCCAGAAGTGAAGACATCAAAGCTACCTCCCTCTTGAGACATGAGGTCGAACTCACACTACCACTATATAACTCTCCCTCCCTTCAAAAGCCTAGATGTAGGGCGCGGAACCTGCTCGTGTACACTCGCGACATAGAACCTAGTTACACTAATAAGGAATATGTAAGCAATATGCGGCAACACTCGGGAACGCTGTCCGTTGTCCAGTAAAGCCATTTATCGCGTTTTGCGACTCCCATGGGACGAAATGGGGAGATGCTATTCTAAGCCCTTTATATTTTACTACAAGTATTTTATTAATAATTCCGAACAGAATTGGTCTATTTTTATCTAATTTTTTTGTAATTGTATGAAAAGCGTCGATTTCTTGAAAGAGATCTACCCTGGAGCGCTAACAACTCTACCAAGTTTCCTCACGATCGTATGAATTGTTTATGAAAACATAGAGTACAAATATATATATTCTATACTAATATATAAATCTACAGTGGTTTTTACGGATGTTCCGTTATAACTACTGAACCATGCATCCATTGACTTGAAACTTGGTATCCATGTAGAAAATACATATAATTGATGGATAGGCTAATATTTATCTAAGTGTTGGACTCCCTACACTAGTTGCAGGGGCGTTAATGATGAGAATCTTTGTGGGGGTGAGAAATAATAATGTTAATTTTAAATGCCCAGCGAAGCGGACGGGTACAGCTAGTAATATATATTTTCATTTTATTGATATTATAAATGAGATGTCAATACGTGGCCCGCCTGTGGTCAGCCCATATATAGGTACATAGCCTGTGGTTTCACCTGCGTAATGCTTATTTTTCTAAAGGAACAGTGCATTTTTCCATGATAGAGTCGCTTGTGTAGCTCTCTGGTTGGTCCATAAAATGCCAGTAAATGTTACCGATTCTACATCCGTAGGTACGTAAAATTACGAACCAACGGACTCACTGTCGTATTTATTATGACACACATACTGGTTGTCGCCCGGATTGTGTGGTTTACTGTGATATAAAAGTATCGTGTATTTTAATCCAGGTTATAATGTTTGTAGGAGATTTCATTCAAATCTATTCAGTCATTTGTACGTGATTAGCATGCTTCCAAAGATAGCTTCGACATTAAAAATATTCAATATTAAAGATAGATTTAGACATCCTCGTCGATTAAAGGGTCAGTGACTTTTATATCGGAATATTATTTCCAGTCGGAGTCAATCTCTTTGTGAAAAGTTATCTTTTTCGCTTTTCATGAGTTTTCGGCACCCGTAACATACGACAATAGCATAACTTGAAGCCGATCAATATGTATTTTTTTGTGGTTGTTGGTTTGTTAATAGATAACAAACGTATAAACATAAGATACAAAACATAAAATAAATAAATATTTACTAACAATCACGCCACGTTAACTAGTCCCGTGCTAAGTTCGTAAAGAACTTGTGTTACAGGTACCAGATAACGGAAATAAATGTAAGATTTTTATTATACACATACATATACTTAATATACATCCCTAACCCTGGAAAAGACATTTTATATTTATCATACAAATATCTTCCCTTGGCGAGATTCGAGCCTGCGACCCCTTTGTTTAGTGACCATGTCACTTACCACTACACCAGACGGGCTTTAACATAGCGTACAACCAATAAAATTCACATATCTATCTGTAAACTTCAACATAAGCCTTATCCAAGCTTGTAGTATTTGCATTTGAACAAAACAAAAACACGCTTTTTTTTGTCGTCTGGCTGTCGCTGCCCTGTTTGCTTATCCGGGGACTAATCTCCGGAATAGCTGAACCGATTTCGTGAGGACTTTTATTGGCTGGTAGAGAATTTCTCTTATAACACAGTAACAGACAGTTATGTACACTACACTTCGCAACAACCACTTCAAACACCCGTTTTCCCGCTAGCGACGTATTTGCTAAATAAAATATTTTAGGCCTCATTGTAGGAACGGTACTGCGTCGTGTAATGAATTCTGCACAAGTTGAATGTTCGTGATTTATATAGCACGGTTTCCATTCTGTGATCACGGTTATCATCAGCTTCCGGCGTTAATGATGTGAACTGTTTTTTCAATTTTTGCATATAGCCCTACGTCATCGAGAGAGGAATTATGCCAAACTTAGTATATGTAATACTTATAGATTCCAAAATAAAAATATAAAGCACCACTTAATTGTACACTGATATCCCTCATCTTTTATCTAGAAAAAAATACTATTGTTCCTCTCGCCTTGCAATGTAACGTTTGATATGTTTAAACAAGAAACTTGCAGCAGTTCAGACTGGGCCACGCATTCAGCATTCAATTATGCGGCTCATAAGTCTTCACCGATCCAAAACATGAGAATCTTTCAAATATAAAATCAGCATTTCCCATTTCATCCCTAAACCCTTTCCGTGTACGTGGTAGGGCATCAAGAGCGCCACGAGAGCTCTCCTTACATAATTTGTGAGCCCTTTGTCGGTAGTTCTGTCCGCTGGACGGTCACATAAGGATTTAGCTCATATTTTCCGCAAAATTTATAGGGTTGAGCTTTTTACTACGAGTATTATTATATTCCGGATTATTTGTTAATTTTAATGCGCTTTTATTAGCTTCAGACATATGTATGTTTGTAACGAAATCTTTGAACATGATTTGGACCCTCTTCAAAACGTCGGATTAACTCGAAATTTGGTATACTTATTAAGGACCGATGACAATTCAATATTTTTGAATTTTTTTATAGTTGAAACTAAAAAAATAAAAATAAATAATAGTTTAAAAGAACTAACAATAAATATAAAATAAAATCCAACTAAAAAATAGAAAATAAATTTTAACAAGCTTGAATTAAAAATAGTGTAAGAAAAAATGGTTTTATTGTAAAAAAAAAGCATGGGGTGCATGGTATCAGTAATTATAAATATTTTATGAACAGATATGAGTAGAATCGTTATTTTGATAAAATCCCGAAAAGCACCCCACGTTTTTTTTACAATAAAATAATTTATCCTTACACTATTTTTAATTCAAATTTATTTTCTATTTTTTAGTTGTATTATTTATTATTATTTATTTTCCTTTATGCGTTTCATTTGCAATTATAAAGAAGACCGGAGAATGTGCCAGTACCAAAAAACCATCTGTAAACATATGACAACCAGTCAACAATAAATTGACAATGTGAATGACTTAAAATCATGATTGAGTACAAAACCGCTGAATTCACTATCAAGGTATTATCTTATATTTCCTTTTGTTCGGTTTCAATATCCGGTGCCACCGTCAAATCAGTTATATTCCAAATAAAAAAATAGCAAAACAAGAGAGATTTGTTTACCAGAAAACAAAACCATACGACATTTAAAACTAAATTCCGTTCGCTTTGTACACAAAAGACTGACGTTTCAAAGCGTGCTTACGAAGGTTCGATTCAACTCGTCGGCGAGACAAATTAAAAGTTCTCAAAGCTTCAGATGACAAACGGTAAACATGCCGACATCCAATTTATTTCCACTGCTACAATACGTACTTGGAAAATTAGGTTGTGGGGCAAGGATGATGAAACGTTGCCGCGCGAATCTTATATGATAGGAGATTTAAAAAACATAGAATAGCAAAAGAACACACGACCAATTGGCTACCCACCGATCCCCAGAACCCATAGACACACCAAGAGTACTGCAGCTCATCTTCAGACGAAAAGACCATCCATAATACACAGAGTTAATCTCAGATATTGTTAGTTTTTTTTTAAATTTCTTTTTTATTGCTTGGACGGTTGGGTGGTCGAGCTCACGGCCCACCTTATTTTAAGCGATTACCAGAACCTATAGGCACCTACGACGTAAATGCGACCACCCACCTCGAGACATAAGTTCTAAAGTCTCAGTTTTTATAGTACAACGGTTGCCCCACTCTCCAAATAAAAAATAGGCAGGACGGTGGTACCTACCCGTGCGGACTCACAAGACGTCCTACCAACAGTAAAAATGAGTACATCACAATCACAATAACCGTTTATTAACTACTAAAATTCATAGGGCACACCCCCCATGCCAAGAGCTCCCATGCGCCCCTTGTCTCACATAAAACAATTTGTGTTTCTTCCCGTTTACTGGCTGTTGTTTCAATATCGGTCGTTTGGGATTTTTATCACTATTGTCGCGATACAAACGTGTTATCGTGTGCAACAATCTATCTTTGATGTTTTGTGAACGTTCTGTTAATGGAACGAGATACGGAAACGGTGGTAAATCGGAAGTTTCGAGAAATGCTCACTACGTAATGGATTGTGCTTGCGGTCTGTAGTTGCAAAACTATGGATCGGTCCTTTTTTGCGACTCACCTGGTGATGACCGGTGAACCCCTGAAGGGGTACAGCCAAATCCCTGCCGCCTTATTTTTACTGGTAATTTTAATTTTAGGCAATTACTGCAGAGATCTCTGTAATCCATGTCAATTGTCCAATATCCCTTTACTGCGCTACAAAAAAAACATCATCATTCTCCTGCCCTTCTCCCAGTCACTTGGGGTCGGCGTAATATGTTTTCTTCTTCCATACTCCTCTATCATATACCATTTCTTCGCTTCGAAGAAAACATATATGTATTTTGATGGAATCCAGCATCAATGTCGCTATCCACTGCGCGGAGGACAGAAGTGAATGGAGGAACATAGTTCTAACAAAAGTGCTCAGTAAAGGTCACGTCCCTCAGAACTGAGGAATACGACGCACGGAGGAGGATTTTGATGGACATCACTAATTCAATGAAGTAGTTACCGAACTGCTTGGCAACGCACTCGCTCTACAAATGTTCAATTCTGAAATTAAATCAATTTGAATAGAGCTACGTTCTAATTTACAAAAGGACTTTGGTACGTGTCTCTCGGAACTCGACAACGAATCCGAAGGCAGCAGAACGTCTCGCAGCTGTTCGTACGTAAACACCAATTAACATTTTGCTTATCAAACAATCATTAAAGTCGTTGCCGAGATAGATGTTTAATTAGTCATAAATCGACCGCCTTCTGGAGCGGGGTCACCGAAGCGTTTATGATGGGAAGAACTGGGTTGATAATAAATAACTTGAACTTGAATAAAAAATGCCTCACGTATAATATAGAAAAACACTTTACATAGGTACATGAACAGACGAAGTGACAAGACAAAAGTATAGCCAATATAATTGGTACAAAATCAGTACTGGCAACATAATAAATATGGGTGCGTTCTCATATTCCAACAGTTTAAGCTGTGCCTCATTTTCGTAAAACCGTTCTTCTTATTGGTTATATTTCGGAACAAGCCAATAGCTTTGTGCCTAAATAGTTACTAAAGCTCAAAGAAGACAAAACGAGATTACCCCTTTCGAAAAATAAGGTCAAAATCTCATTGCATTCAACGACTTAACTTGCTTTGCAAATACAGACTGAAGTTAGAACTCGATATAACGAAATTAAAGAATCGGCCATATAACGGCAAACAGTGATCGGTTTACTGGCAGAGCTTTGCAAGCCCGCACGGCTGGGTATCGCCTGCCGCATATCTGCCGCTAAGCTATCTTACATTCAACTTTGAAGCGTGGAACAATCGCTATTCCACACCCTTGTGACTTCGGCCTCACGTTTCAGGGTATACAAATACAATAACGTACAAAAAATAACATATGCGCGTTCGTTTGCGCAATACACTAACTCTTATGCAAACAACCGTGAATGAAGTGTACCACTATAAGTTCGCACGTTACAGAATGACCGTGGGTTGTTGTGAAACTTCCAGTTTTATTTTGTTTATACCGCGAATAGAACTTAAAATAATATTTTTATAATAAGAAACTTGTTCCTATCGGGTGTCCCAGACACCACACATTTTTTAATAATCTAGATTTGAATTTTTTTTTTTTTATAGGTTTTAATTAATAATCTAAATTTGAAAAGTTTCGTTCAGTAATAAATTACAGTTGCAATCGTTTAAAAACCAATCTTCTATTTCGTGAAACTATTATTTTGTAGATTAGTTTCTCTTAAATAGTCCTGTAGCACTAGTCGGTTGAGCCTGTGAGCGGCAGGGCTCCCGGTACACCTCAATTTGCATGAAATATTCAATATTATACAAGAGAGTACATTACATTTGGTATTCTATTAATGTTGCCAACTTCAAAGAACCGGATTCAAACCCAACATTCGTACATTGTGTGAAATATATGGAAATTGCCGAGTATGCGAGAAAGGAAGGTTCTGTTACTAAAGTTTTTAGATATTTAAAGGTCTAATACCTTAAATTATGAATATAATGTTTGTGATAGTTCTGCAGTTTTTCACTTTTAAATGTTCACTTACATGTACTGCAATTTACTGCCGTGCAATCGTGTTACGAATTACGAAAAAAAAACTAGCAACCCTTATACTTGCAGTATCAAAACTGCTTCTTCTCGTACGAGCGATATGAATTAAGCCACTGAAGCATTATATACGATAAGATAATGTTAAAAAATTTATATTCCAAAATTTTTATGTCGACATAAAAGAATGTAATGTATGTACATAAGTAAACGTGAATCACCTGAAGCCGGTGGAAACAGCCAGACTTCCGGGGAGAAACTAATTAATATAGACTCAACAAATTACAAACCAGCGAATGAATGAATGAATGAACGGCTCCTTGTACTCATGGCCGCGTCGTTACGTAACGCGAGGGTAATTAGTACTTTTTGTATGACAATATCTTTTTACAGGATCATTTTTAATTTAGACTACAAACCGTTTATCAGATAGCACTATTGCTTTACGTTACCGATTCATAGGAAACGGCGCGCTGGACCATACCACTCCAATCATTAAAACTCACCCCACTACCAATCATTATATTAGGCTACTCGTCATTAGCAAGCTCTACTTTACATCATTTAATTCCAGCTATTAGAAAACCGTATACCGGAAAATAACACTACCTTCCACAAGTGGAAATCTTTATCGTATGCAGATCACAAATTGTATGAGACCATACATGAGATTTCACAAATACACACTTCACTAACTCGTATTAAGCCCTTTATTGCTGGTGATATAAATTTACCGAATACCAAATAAAAACGTAGTCCCTTTTCATGGCGAACGCGAAAACTCGTAAATATTACGTGTCGCACCGAATCATTCGATGCTTCTAGAAATCGTACATTTCATAATAGAGTCGTAACCAATTACGTACGTGTCAGCCGTGATAATTCGAATAACATATCGACTTCTATGAAGTTTATCCATGAAATAGTCAAAATACCAGGAACAGGTAAATTGAAAAGTGTTTCAATGAAATACAGGAACCTATAACCAACCAGAGGTCATAGGGTCGTGTCCTGCAACACCTGATAGTTTTTGTCGATTAAATTTTGGTCAATACCAGGTGGGCCGTGAGCCTGCTCCCATTTAAGCAAAAAATATAAGCTATAAATAAACTTCCAATCTATAAAATTACAGCGAAGCAAAATCAGTATTCACTAACAGTCCATAAAATATAATCACTTATTATTTTCACCGTATTCTTCGGGGTATTTCGAAATGAATTAACTGTCATGGCACGAGAGAGGTAGCAGTTTAGATTGGTCACACACCAGGTTTTCGGATCTCCCGCTTGCTAAGTCCTCGTCGCCACTATTCTATTTAAATACGCATACACAACTGACCAGATCCGCACTACCCTCGATACCAAAGCTCACGATGCTCTACACTCGGCGGCAGATAGAGGAAAATGGCGTGGAATGATCCGGAATAAACTGTTGTTGCGAGGAGGCGGTCACGACCCTCAGTATTGGGAAAACCGAAGCAAGAAGAAATACGACTTTTAGATAAACTGAAATTGAAATGGTATGTGTTCAGTGTGGAAAATCCAAGCGTGCGGCGCCGCGGGCCACAATCGCCTTCTATAGCTACGGTAAGTGTCGACAAGAAATAGGTCAGCACGGGACCACGTCTAGTGATCGTCGATGCGAGAAATCTGATCACGTGATTAATTCGAATGCTTCCATGAATGGAATTTAGATGGCGGCTTTCTCCCTTTGAGGCACGAAGCTGACGTCACAATTGCTTCGTAGCGATAGTACGTAAGTCGTTCACATAACCAGTGGTTCTTTTCGAACACAATTACCGGTGCGGGAATCAAGTTAATCGCCTACAGTGCGTTCACAAGTATGTTCCAATATGGTAAACCTTCCCAACACTTAATTAGAAAATATGTACGTATATGTGACCCAGGTTCACTGTAAACTCTAATAGTAATAGGTATACGGGCTGCAGCATTGACATTGTTGTCTATGGGCTCCGATAACTACTTCATATCTAGTGGGACGTGAGCCCTCGAAGTAGTTGACTGTATTCACGCCGCCATGTCTACTGGTGGTAGGACCTCTTGTGAGTCCGTACGGGTAGGTACCACCACCCTGCCTATTTCTGCCGTGAAGCAGTAATGCGTTTCGGTTTGAAGGGTGGGGCAGCCGTTGTAACTATCCTCGAGACCTTACAACTTATATCTCAAGGTGGGCGGCGCATTTACGTTGTAAATGTCTATGGGCTCCAGTAACCACTTAACATCAAGTGGGCTGTGAGCTCGTCCACTCATCTAAGCAATAAAAAAAAATTAAAAAATTAAGTTTTTTTTTATTGCCTTTGTAGGCAGACGAGCACACGGCCCACCTGATAGTGAGTGGTTACCGTCGCCCATGGACTTCAGCAATGCCAGGGGCAGAGTCAAGCCGCTGTCTACCGCTAATAAAAACCGAAGTGAAGTTTACAGGAAATTTCACTTTTAAGAATGTCATATTCTTCGCAGCATTACCCATGAGAAAAGAACAAAAGTTATTTCGCTGTCTCTCAACTAAAGAACATGACAATCGTAGGAGAGAGGCTCAAGAGAAATAAGACTGTTCGAATTGAAGTCTTCGCTCCCGCGAGAATAAAATTGAATGGGAATTATGAAAAGTTCGCGAATTCAAAGTCAAAGTCTTTAATTAGACAATGGGGAATGTTTATTAATCCGGACTTGATTTCATTCATTAAGGTTTTTAAGAGCGCTCCAATTAATTGTTTCGCTGAAGCGTTTTTTTTATTAGTCCGGCATCTTTACTGATTGCGCTGCTGATAAATAATTCACGTTGTTGACTTAAAAATATTTTTTATTTTCATCGTTATCTAAGACCGGTGAGTCTACGATTCGTTTGTCTGATGGCGACTGTAGCTCATTTAAACTCATAACGCTCAAGGTTCATAACACAAATTTCTGTGGAGTAAAAACACCTTCCCATGGAAGATATTTCATTTGTGCTAAGTGACAATCACAAGCAACGTTTTTTAAAGCATTCAGCTCTTGTGGTTTCAAGGGAGATATGGACACAAACATTTTATTCTTCGGCCTCACGTCTCAAGGTGGGCGGCATTATGTTCCTGTGCCTACGCGCAATATCCGCTTCAAATAAATGCGCCGTGACCAAGTTGACATGTATGACATATTTGACATGTGACAGTGTACAGTAGCAATCACGTAGGTATACACACCTATTTCCGCATATGACACCTAACATTATATGAGCCTTGAGAATCTGTTGATCTACACTAAAAAAAACTATAAAAAGCACGTGTACTGCACATTTTAGCGAAACCTGCAAAAGGATTCTAACTCATACTATATAACTCAATAAGTGAGCGAAATCGATTAATCACTTAGATGTACATATAAGTTTGTCTCTTTTTAGTATCACTTTTCAAATCAGAACGGCGTCAAAAAAGTTTTCATTTCAAATAAGAGATAAATGATTTTAAAACGATCTACTTGTTCATTCGTTTTATTTGTCATATTGAATACTTCCATTAAATTTGTATCGCCTAATGGCACCATTTGTCAAAGAGAAATAATTGTGACTTTGTTTTATTTGTTGTGTCGTGTTTCATGCATTGGAGCGTCCTTAATCCGAATTTATCCAATCAAGGTTGTCATTTTATGGAAAGTTTTTATTTTAAGAAAATATTTCAAGAAATATGTAGCAATGAAATATAATATTTCATTATCTCAGCGGAAGGTGATTAAGTTTTGCTGGACCTTTTTAATTTAATTAAATTACTAGACGGTGACCGAGTAGCTTTGCTCGGTTTTTTTTTTGGTAAATTGTGTTTTTTGAAATTATATTTAAATACGAATTACATATTGATAAAATGATGAAATATTCCAAGATCGTTTAGGCATTTTTAAGTGAACACGTGAGTTAAAAAGACACAAATAATATAAATATACAATTCATTTTCTTGGTCTAGCCTAAAACCAAAGACTCATTGGCTTCGGGTGGCTCAACAACGCCATCTGCTGAAATAGCTTTAGTGTTATTGTGTCTTTAAGGCAGTTAGTTGCTCTCAATGATGAAAAATAGTATTATTATTCGCCAATAGATGTCGGGAAGAGTCATAAAGTTGATTATCGATAAAGTTGATTATTGAAAACACGAATAAAACAACATTTTCTGAAAATAAATAGTAGCTAGATTGATTTATCGCCCCCGAAATCCCCTGTATACTAAGTTGAATGAATGACGTTGGAGCCGTTTCCGAGATTCAGATTATATATACAAGAATTGCTCGTTTAAAGGTATAAAATAAGATACCATTTTAATTTTTAAAAAACTTTACTTTTTTTCCAAAAACCGAGCAAAATTTAATTGAAAAGAGAATCAGAAGCTGAAACGACTTTAATAAAAAGCCACATATGTACAGTTTTGTTCGATACCCGTCACTAATACCACACCCGGCGCGGTCGTTGCCAAGTTCTCGAGCATCCGCTGTAACCAACAGCAAACCGCTGAGGTGAAACGAAATCCGCCTGGTGTTGCCAAAACACACATGAAAATAATTCCATTAACACCGTTTGTGAACTTTGGAACAAAAGGTTTTCAATTTCGAACACTTGTGTATTAAACATAAAGAAAAAAAAAAACAATTTTAGTCTAATGGACAAAACGCTTAATTGCAAGAGCAATTCGGAACCTAAACACCAGTATTAACACATGTCGTGAGATTGTAGGGAGTGAGGTCCATACCCTACCTATTTCTATCGCAAATCAATGATACCAATTTCATGGAATGGAAATAGTGAGTTTACCGGCTCTGGCAATCGCTCAAAGCACGTCAATATTAACACCTATCCAGCTTATTTACTCTAATCAATTAATAACAATTGAATTCGACAAAAATCAATAAATTTTAAGTACATAAATTCAAATTTTATAATGAATATCTTATATTCTTATCCTTCGCGCTATTGAACATACGAGTAAAAGCGCATATTTGTATATCTATTCTAGAAATTTAATTATTTTTATTTATAAGCAAATGTTAATAATAATATAAGCACAAAAGCTGGATATAATAATCGAAATTCACTTGTTTCATATTAAAGTTTTTTATGACTTATATTTTACGATTGATGCCCTCTCCGACATCAATGCTCCTTTGGAATGGTAGATCTGAGACTGACAACTCAGGAAATAAGGCGGGAGGGTTGCCACCGCAGCCCAAAGAAAGGAAGATAGTAGAATAACATCTCAAGGTAAGCTTTACAGAGGCAACAATTCCCCGTGACATTAACAATGTAGATACATGCTATGAACTACTATGAAGTAGCCAGTTCAATGTTGAAAATTTTGTGCTATGAGGCAATTGCGAAATTTATGCTTTCATTTCAGAGGGATGAATTTTGTTGAAGCTCTTTAGCCACTGTTTGACAATTTCAGTCGAAAAAAGCACATCTTGTTTTCTACGTGTCTTAAAAAAAAAATTTAATATTTGCGTTTTTAAGAATACAGAACATGTTTTGATATATTGAAAATGTAGTGAAAACCTCACATAAAATACCACCACCGTAACATGATAATTAGTATACATAAATATGCTCTCGGCAAGCCTCGGTTCAAATCCAGTGACGGGCATATGGTACATTTCAAAAATGAACTCCTTACTCATTGATCCGGGTTGACAGTCCAAAAGGGATCGAAATATATAGGTCGAATTGATAGCTAAACCCAAAACTGATGGGCCATCAATAACTTGAAGATAATGGAGCCTTCCAATACAAAGTTTGGAATAGATACTTGAGTGAAATAATAATCCCTTACATTAAAGCCTTACGGAACTTGAAACTGGGTCCTGGAAGTGATAATTAAAAGGTTCCATGATTTATAACAATGTTCTCGAAATTTATAGAAGAAATATGGCGCCCGTATAGTATTTTCTTCGGTTTTTCATAATTTAAACAACTCGACCGTTTGATATCACGTTTTTATTGTCATTATATTGTGCCAGACGTTTCTAATGCTTTAGTTTTCGTGGTCGTACGTGTCTGAGATGTTGTTCGTCGAAATCTGAGTATGAAGCTAACCAGTGTCTACTTCTTTACTTAATTTTATGAACCTATAGCTTTTAGGAAAACGAAAACGAAGAACGGCATGAACTGTATTATTTTGTTAATTGAATGGTTTTTTAAGGTCAAAACGCTTAATAAGAATGGCTGACTAACCGTTTAGCATATGTGGAAGTAAACAAGTGTGGGTAAGTCAAAGTCGCTTTATGTGGTATCTCGGATTCTTCCATTTTTGGAACTAAAATCTCAGTAAGTTCCGACTATTTTACTGAAACATGATTTCATTCCTTGTTATTTATCGAAAGAAGCATGAAGAAAATAAAAAGAACGAACAAATTTCAAAATTATCATCGTGAATTTTAAGTGTTAGGCTTAGCATCTCTGAATATTTTCTTCCTACCTAATCGCCGGTAGCTTCAAGGGGCTATTTCAGCTACACCGGGCTGACAGACGAGCTTGTGGGGCTCAGCCTGAGAGGGGGTGCCAACACTTGGCTTAGCAAGAGCTGTGCTTCGCTGAATCTACCACCGGATCAGAATCGCGACCCACTGAGAAGATCCGGCGAGAAACCCAGTAGGTTGCGTCTGTGGGACATTTAAATAAGTCTCACGCTATTAATCTTATTTCCCGATAAAATTCTTTCCATCCGTTCTAACGTATATCACTCGATGTGTCAAAAGTTGAATGATTGAACGATTGAATCAGTGCTCCCCTGAATTATTAGAAGGTCTATTTTATCATATCGCTTTTTCAAGCGGTTAAAGCATATTTCATATTGCGCGCTCTTGATTTACAAAATAAAATGACAATAACAAAATGTAATAGTAAACGCAATACATCAGAAGATTCTAAATCTAAAACACTACTATTATTTAAAATAGAAATTAAATCTATAATTTAATAATTATTCGAACTATTTCCACATCAATTTTTTTTTATTGCCCTTGTAGGCAGACGAGCATACGGCCCACCTCATGGTGAGTGGTTACCATCGCCCATGGACTTCAGCAAAGCCAGGGCAGAGCCTACCGCTCACAATGCATGGTAAATTCTAATTTTTGTGTATATTATATATTAGATTGGGTTTTAAATTTAGCATGTCGCCTCTTTTGGCCTCGAATGACATGTCAATTCGTTAATGTTGTAAATTTGATACCTCCCTTATACGTATAATTAAAATATGTCGGTTAAATT
Source organism: Bombyx mori (assembly GCF_030269925.1). Taxonomy (NCBI): domain Eukaryota; kingdom Metazoa; phylum Arthropoda; class Insecta; order Lepidoptera; family Bombycidae; genus Bombyx; species Bombyx mori. The sequence continues at coordinate 18,456,810 of NC_085111.1, forward strand.
AGAAAATTCTTGGAACAGCCCTCGCTAGTATGAACAACAAAAAAATGGATCCCAAATTTGTTCTCCTTACTACACCATTACATCTAAGACATTTGTCATACTTTATTAGAAAACATATCTCTGTAATGGCCGTTTTGTCCGCAAAAAAAACCGATCATGCCTCACAATACGTCATCTTGGAACGAAATTGGCGCCATTTTTCAACTAAACCGTGGTGACATTCAAAAATGGCGTAACATCATTTGAAGGTTCGAGAAAAATGCTTTGTCATCGAACATTTATTTTTTTTGTTTTATATTTTGTAAAGGGATTCAACCGAAAAGCCACTAACGGAACAAAACATAAATCTGCGTCAATACCAATTAACTCCAGGCCGCAGCTCCGACAAAATCAGCCACAAAATAAATAAGCTCGGCCGAGTTTGATTTGGTTATGCAGTTAATTTGCGGTTTTCAGACAAAACTTGATTATTGTCTATGTTACTAATATAATTTAAACGTTCTGTTGCTCTTTATAGCATTTGGCCGCGATTCCAATTTATTATTCTGTTAAGTAAGTAATTGCTACCTGACTCGATTCTTTATCGTTGTATTAGTGTAGTAGATGTAGATCCAAACAACTCTAAGCAGTATGATGGTTATCTTCTCTAGAAAGCAATTATTTAATTTTATAACTTACATTATTTAAAGAATTTTTATAACGATTTTTAGTCATAGAGCATTCCCGGTAAACGGTATTGAAGAAGACAACGCCTATGATATTAAGAGTAGACAAATCTAGCCACCCTCTGCCTAGTCAGCTTACTACTCAAACTTTCCCACTGAAACGATAAGAGCAACAACTTCAGTCAATACTCTATAAAAGCGCTTTGTTATTTTATTGAACACAATACTTGATTACACTCACTTAATAATCTAAGGCAGTCTCCTCGGTCGACAACAGAAAAAAAAATATTATAATTTAGCTGAGTCCGAAAAATACCAAACAACAAAATTTTTTATGAAATAAATTTAGATTAAAAAAAATGACAATTAATTATGTCATAAACATTTTGGTATTTTCTTTTTGTTCGGATCCCTTTGTCTATAACAACGCTGAGAAAAAACCTTATTCAATTCACTAATAAAATAGACATTTAAAGTAATGTAACAAACAGGTTGTATATTCGAATCGTAATTCATGTTAAATACGAGTTTCCTAATAGCTTTGTCTTTTAACCGAACATCGATAAGTACGAGGTACGTCGAAACCCACTGAAATTTAAATACAAACAACATGTAGTTCTATAAGTACATTGCAATTTTAATTAAACATTAAAAGCATAGAGGCGTAGCATTGTCAGAGATTCAACTACTTCCGTCAATGTTTTATATACTGTGGTCTGTTGAGCGTAATGGCGGAATAACTGGCGCGGTTTGCAAATCCCGCGAAATGACAGATTACATTTGTAAATTCTGTAAAATAGTAATTAATTTTTTTGTATAATAAAATAATTACTTTTACGGCTAAATCTCGCGTTTTTTACTATGTCCATATTATTTCCGACGATTCAAACGCTTTACAGTTTTTGTGATGCCAACCAACTACTGTCTACAATTTTATTCTGTACTAGCGGCCCGCTCCGGCTCCGCTCGGGTCTTTAACAAAATTTTCAACGATATTTGACGTTGTTTTATTTTTTCAATAAAAAAAGACTTATTGCCGTATAACTACAATAGTTAGACATATGCTGTCGCGACACTTTTTGTAATCAATAATCAGTTCTACAAAGTCGTAGTACATTATTTTATTCTATCATCAATAGTTATCGCAGGACACGCAATGTAAAGAATATTTTAGGTAATTTTTTACACCTTGGGTTACATTATTGGAGTTTTAGTAAAGATCCCTAATTTTTTTCAAAATAGATTATAGCCTATGTCACTCGGGGATACTGTTGCTCCTAAGCAGTGGAAGAATTTTTCAAATCGGCTCAGTAGTTTCGGAGCCTATTCGAAACAAACAAACAAACAAATCCATCCCCTTTATAATATTAGTATAGATTATTTCTATTGTTTTTACGTTTAACTTCACCTGTGTGAGGCTGAAAATTGTCAGTCTGACAATTTCTTTGACTCTGGTTTTCATCTTCGCGATATGAGCGAAGCGGGTGATAAACTGTTAGATAATTTATAATTAATTATTATTACAGAATAAACCGTAGTTGTTTTAACTATGTCCATGATTCGCGAAAACTGAATAAAATACAATAGTTTTTCCAGGTTTTACTCAAAAATATTTATGCTTTTTTACATGAAATTTAAACATTGCAAAGATCTATTCTTATCTAAAAGTATTCTTAGACGCTATTGCTTTATAGACATTACGGTTTTAGTTTAGTTAAGGTACACCATAGTCTATCAGATGTCTGAAATTAAACAGACGAAAAAAACTCTACAAGAATTATCACTAATTTCAAATGACGGGAGAGGCAGAATTAAAGCCAATCAATATCTCTTCATAGCTAAATAATTAAATTAATTAATAAATTAAATCGGTGTGTCTAAATAAATAAATAAATAGCTTGATTCACACAACTATAATCACATGAATAAAATTTGTAAATATGCGAATAAACACCAAGATCGAGTCTACTGTGAATCGGTAACGTCATTTTACGCACGATATTCAAATATCAACAAATAATACCTTAGTCGTCCGTGAACACGTAACTATTGTTACGCCGGTAAGAGAAACGCCATCTATTACCGAATAGTCGAATGAATATCGCGAATGAATATCGAAGGATCTAGTAGCATCTAGAACGCTCGAGAAGTACAGCGCCATCTATTGTCAGATAGAGGAAACACACAATACTAGACTTTTGTGGAATATTCTCGACAATTCTAGCGATTTCGTCTCGACTATAAAAGCGTTACAGAGACGGCACGCAGTCAATTAGTTATCGGAACTACTCGAAGCGAAACAGCAAACGGATCACCTGAAGCGAAGCGGAAGAAGCGAATTGAGAATTTTAAAGTGTTAGTGAAGTGTTTTAATTGTTCTTAGTGCAAATACCCCGAACCCCAGCGCGTAGCACCATGTATTGTAATCGAAGTGTCAGAAATAACAAACGCGAAGCAAAATGGTAGTAGAGAGTAGTTTTAATTATACCTACAGCTCGCGAAATTCGAAAAATCTACCAAGTACTCCTTGTTGGGCGGTTTGAAAAACCCAGGGCTCACCTGGTGGTTATCAAACTGGATGGAGACCAGAACGCGCATGGCGTCGCCCATGTGGTAACGATCATTCGGAATATTAGCACAAAACTAGTACGCGACAAGAATTCAGCATTCAGCAACCGCTTACCTACGACTCAGGCATTGCTGATGACCTTGGTGGGCTGTGTACCAAGGCAATAAGAAATATACAGATGGTCAAACAGCAAGTAAAAAGAACATTACTTTACAAAAGTTCTCAAAAGACTCGGATACTTTTATTACAGCGAACGCAGCTGTAAAACTATTTATCAACCGAATATCGTGTGACGTGTGTAATGGCGTTGAACCAGCCGCCTCTGTATTCGGAGCGCGATGATAAATCACAGCGGACCGGACACGAGGAAAACCCTTTGAGACTGATTGCGGGATTACGGATACAAAATAAAAAAATAACGGTAATCATCGTATCGTTTGAACACGACTTCTTTATTAAACTTACCTGTACCTGGGTCCGTAACAGAATCCTTAAGTGTAAGTTTTACCCACCGACTTCAACCCGGCCTATTAACTTGTCGGAGACGGTCATTAGTTTGGAAGCTAAACGAAACGCAGCACGATTCCCGAGAGATGGCAGCACGATCGCGGTATCGTCGGAACTCGGCTAATTTCGTGCTACGACAGAGCCTAGCCGATGGAGGCGCGTAGACGCCATCACACATACTAACCAGCCTTCTTGAAGAGCGGTGCCTCCGTCCTAAGAACTGTCATTCGTTTTCGTTTACTAACGTCAAAAGAAGATTTCTAAATTGTTCTAAGACAACAAACGTGATAGGTGTACTCAATATTTCTCTTAGCTCGATCGCCCTATTCGCCCCTACGATGTCTGACGATGGTGTTAATAATTGTGGCTTTTCCGACAAACCTTAAGTTTCCAACACGTATCAAAGATTGATGACAATATAATAATAGCCTAATATCCTGAAAATTATCTATAAATATAAAAAAACTGCACGCACCTATTTTCTTCTTTCCAGTGTCACATACAGTTCTTTAAAAAACACGATAACATTTAAAACTGTAGGGATAAATCGCCATTGCCTATTTTTTTTTTAATTTTTAGACTTTTTGAATACTTTACAGTTTTGTGATTACGACGGCTAGTCATCGGATTTGAAATTGATAAAATAAGCTATAAATAAACGTTCCACATAAAGCGGTCTCTAGCTTTGATTTTCTGAGTCAAAGGTCCGGTAGCTGCTGCTAATTCCGTCCATCAACTCATCTATGGTATCATTAGCTTTTCTTCTCTACCTTTTTACTGACGAATTAATTGGCAAGTCCACAATATTTGCATCTGTAATGCACCTCATTTCTTAAGGTGGACACTTTGGTATGGCTGTGGACCCTTATAACCACTTAAAATTAGCTGATTACTGGTGGTAGGACCTCTTGCGATCCTGCACGGTTAAGTACCACCACCCAGCCTATTTCTGCCGTGAAGCAGTAATGCGTTTCGGTTTGAAAAGTGGGGCATCCGCTGTAACTATACTGAGACCTTAGAACTCATATCTCAAGGTGTGTGACGCATTTACGTTGTAGATGTCTATGGGCTCCAGTAACCACTTAACACCAGGTGGGCTGTGAGCTAGTCCACCCATCCAAGCAATAAAAAAAAGCTGAACAGTAAGTTTTCTTACTAATCTAATTGCTGAATTGTTGATTTTTAATACAGGAAGTTAGTTACTTCTTAGCAAAAATAGTTTGTGAATACGAGCGTAAGTTTCTAAGTAGGTCCTGCCTATCTATTTAGTAAGTGTTCGCCGTCGCTCATGGACATCAACAATGCTAGCAATGCGAAGACGCCACCTACAGCTCAAGTCTTTCTTCAAGCCACGTTTGATGAAGAAAATTTCAGGATGCTCGGGAAACACCGTGGAATTCATTTCAGAGCCAGACGGTAAGTGGTAGAAAAAAAAACCGCTGTCTACTATGTAAAGACAGCGAGTCCAAATAGTATGAACTCTGCTCTCGTGGCGGGAGGGGCGATGGTAAAAATGAAGGAATTATCTCGAAAACTTCCTCAAAACATTGAAATCTTTAGAGATAAATCTTATTTCCATTTATTTTATCCAAAAACTGAAAAACAACGGTATACCTAGTAAGTGCACAGTATCGAACCCCACAACTGGTTCGTAAGAAACACGCAGGAGCCACCTGCGCTAGGGGCTATAAGAAAAATAAATAAAAAACTACAATTTGATTAATTACTAATCGTTTTCTTGTTATCTCTTAACGATAAACGCAACCGAACATCAAATCTGTTCTGTGATATAGAAATTCAAAAATTTTACTTGCCAAATACGTAAAATTCATAGTCTATATGTAGCACAACGTTTTTTATAGTATGACAAGACATACTCTGAAATTTCACCTATATTTGAGCACTTATATCTCAAAACCTTCATGAAACTATATGTTCTCCACTATATCTTCTGCTCTTAATAGAAAAGAAATTAGTCAACTACTGAATTTTAGGCAAAAAAACTGACAAACCCTTTCTATGAAAATGAATGCAAAATTGGCTCATACAAGCACCAGCTGTGATGACTGTAAAGTAACAAAGCGACCATTTAACGTAATCTATATATTTAATACGTGAAGTAAAAACTTTGTATCCCTTTTTACGAATATTGCGCGGACGGAGGACTATGAAATTTTCCACACTTATAGAGAATATAGAGAAGTGCACAATGCTAATATTTTTTTAAAATAATGCATAAAAGATATATTAAATCAATAAAGAAAACATTACACACACTACATACCATGTATTTGACGCACACACGCATGCATACTATTTATTGTCAAACTTTTGTTCTTGACGTCTGTTGTCCAATTGAGAATAGAGTAAATATTGTTTGTCTTTGTTAATATTTTTATAGTGTAGTCTTGGCGAAATTTGTGATTATAGAAGTATAAAATACAATCATAATAGTGTACAAACTTACAATTCCAATTAATTATAGTCGAATTTCGACTACTGCGGGACCTCTAGTTATTATAACAATACAATAATAATACTCACATAAAAACAAAGATAAAACATAAATGAGTCCGTTTAAGCAATCCCCGGGGAGCGTCAATTAACTTTGTACGGACAATTGAATTGGGACCACATCTTAATATTCTCCAGTGAAACGACAAAAACTGTACTAAATTAGTTAAACTTTTTCTGGGGCTTTTTCTCGCTGATAAGGACTCGGACAATGATCTCGTTTAGTGAAAATAATCATTGTAAAGTACTGGAAATGTCGTTTTTTCGTAATGAATTAAACAGTCAATTATATGGAATAATAAGCTAATTTAATATTATGATTTTTTTATATTGCTTAGATGAGTGGACGAGCTCACAGCCCACCTGGTGTTAAGTGGTTACTGGAGCCCATAGGCATCCATAACGTAGATGCGCCACCCATCTTGAGACATAATTTCTAAGGTCTCAAGTATAGTTATAACGGCTGCCCCACCCTTCAAACCGAAACACATTACTGCTTCACCGCAGAAATAGGCAGAGTGGTGGTACCCACCCGCGCGGACTCACAAGAGGTCCTACCACCAATAGAATATTAATTTTATGGAACTATTTAATAATTCATGTATTAATCGGGTTATCGTAGCGTATTCGTAGCACGCTCGTAGAGTGTCTGTTCGCGTCTCACGTAACTGAATTTCGGAATAATTGTCATGCGAGACGACGCCGCCGCGTAGAGCATAACGCGCGTAGCATTATGCGTGTTATCGCCTGATCCGTTTCCGGCTGTTGCATGCTTTTATAAACTGGCGCATGCTCTACGCTTGTTCGTAGCACTGGGCATGATCGTTTTGTGCCGAATGTGTGCTACGTGTTTTCTGTCTGAAATCTCATCTAGTGTACGTAATGGGAAATGCAAGCCCACTGAGTTTCTCGCCGGATCTTCTCAGTGGGTCGCGTTTCCGATTCATTGGTAGATTCTACGAAACACGGTTCTTGCTAGGGTTAGTGTTAGCAACGACGTCAGGTTTGAGCTCCGTGAGCTCACCGACTAGTTAAGGTTACGCTGAAATATTCTCTCAAGACTAATCATCTAGGTAAGAAAAAAAAAAGAGAGATACACTCACGAGTGCTAACGTATTTAAGTGGACGCATGGACAATGGTTTCATTTCAGCTGCTTACCCGTAGTTATTGAATTATAAAGGATATCAGGGTCAAATTATATATTCTGAGTGATCGGCCATGTTTTTTTTTATTGTAAAAATTAATTGTCTACTGTATTGTACAGCGCCTCTTCCGCCCACAAACGAAAGAGCGCGACTGCTTCGCGACAACCATACAATCTATGGTTGTCTATGGCATAGATAATACACATCTATCTATCTCTTAGGTTTATGGCGTTTAAAATGCGACAACGAAAATCAACATTCATTCAGCTGTCATGATGATACTAGAATAAGTTCCACAAAGGTCGGCATAATAAAATATGGTAAAATCTGAATTTAAAGACTAATGATTTTTCGAAAAACTATATAATGTTACCATTCAAACATACTTTCAAGTATTTCTCTACGTAGATAACCTAAAACTAAAAATTAATTTAAAATATAAAAAAATCGGAATCCTTATCTTAAAGCTTATCCTAAACGTAGCATCTGCTACGTAGTTCAATCTGTAGACATTTTAATGTTATGTATACCAATGAAGTAGGAAACCTATGGAAATGAAACGTCAACCAAAATTTCGTGCCAGTGTGACGTCATCTGGCCACAAAACATGGCGGCTTTAGTGCTGTACAAAAGATTTCAATGTTATCAGGTTTTATCGATAAACGTTCTTGGCTCATTTTATTTTAAGTATTGTTGAGTATTATTTATTTGTAGAATTTATACTTTAATGGGAAGTAAGTAGGTATATTGTTATGTGCAAAGATGATGTGATTTAGATATTATGTGAAATCTAAGACGAGTTCGTCCTTCGAATTTGCCAAGTAAACGATATGATGATTTTTAAAAGTTGCTACACTGATTTTATAAAGTTGTCGTTTGTCGCAAAACATAAAGATATGGCGTAGTTCAAAGCCATCAGCCCATTTCTAGCATGCTAAATGTTATCGTATTTTGAGTACGTGTTTTTCTTAGACTATTACAATCTATTTTAATTGTTTTGCTGACTCTAAAGTCCGTAACATACTACCGCAGCGCACCCCAAGGAAGGTGCGCCGCACCATTTGAATCACTTTCGCTTGAGAGTGATTCAAATTTTAAACTTATCAAGGGACCGCGTGAAAAAAAAAACACCTACAGAACATTTATTCGTTAATAAAATTACAAACGTCATTCCTTGTGACTTCCTCTCTAAATTAACTTAATTATTAAATATTTAACGAGTTGACAATAGTGTTTTACTCACTGCGGAATAAAACTATTTTATTTAAATAGTTCCGAAGAGATTTTGTCGGTAGCCTTTTTCCCGAAATATCTAAACAGAATGTCTAAATATGTTTTGATGACATATTTTAAAGAGGTATTTATGATTAGTGTCATGATCAATAGATTCCGACCGAAAAATGGTTTCCGATTTTTCGGATGAGGGCTCCATAATGAATTTAAATATATATAGATAATAGTTTTGGGGCATCGACTTTCTTGAGATCCTATAAAATATGTTTTAATTATTATTTTTGTATGTTTTAAGCATGATAAAATAAGAAATTTTATATAAGCAATCATATTAAATCGATATCAAAGTCAATAAATAATGTACAACCCAAAACAGACGGCCGAACTGACGTGACAATGACATTTGGCGCGCTAAACATGGCGGATTTTCGGCCTCATTAGACGGAGACGGAGACATTTACGTATATTCATGTTTCCTTTTATGTACGCACTGAAATACTGTTATATTGTTTTCCTGCGAGTTAAAGTGCTGAGTAAGAACGAGATAGATATATGTTTATGTATGTGCCTTCAAAATGGATGCTATTTATATAAGCAATTGTACGTATAGAACAATATGTCGTGTCCCTACTATATAGGTCTATGATGTATACATATAAGGAGCAACGTTAAAAAACTATTTTTTTATCTACCTTCTCCTGTCAAAAGGTCAAAGAGTTTATATTCGAGCCAGACAAAGGCGCGACCTTTGTTTTATCTGAGGCCATCGGAACATCAATCGAGACTTGCTAGTACTCCACCTTAATTCATTTGGAAAAAAAACTTTTGAGTCTTTAATTTGGAAAAAAAAACTTTTGAGAGTATTTACTTTACAATTGTTGCAAAAACATTTAAGTGTAGTAATGTGAATGCACTTTAAGCACTCGAAAACTTTACGCAAATATAGATTGCGATATAAACGTAGATTAGAGAAACTGTAGAGAGATTAGTAGAAAAACGTAGAGAGATTAGTAGAACGATAGATCTTGTCAGTGTTTCTTTTAATGTTTCATTTTTCTAAGTAAACTAGTGTTGTTTTTTTTTTAAAGATATTGTTTCGATATTATTTTATTTTAGTTATAGTTAGTAAAATAATTCATAATTCATACTTTTGTTAAAGTTTGTTTTCTTTTTTGTTCATTACGAACTTTTATGGTGCGGATAAAAAGACCGAAATCCGAACCGACCGAAGATTAATGTAACGAAGACACACCTCACATACAGCAGACGTCCAATATAAGACAAAGGGAACAGAAAAGCCTCGGAAAGCTGACTCCACCACCGTCGACGGTAGCTGCGGCGAGCAACAGAGAGAAATACTCCTAAACGATTCTGAGTGAAATGTTTTGAACTAAACTTATTTAGCATACTGGTTTTAACACATATAAATATCAAGAATTATGACTTTTTTGGAATTTTGACAAATGAATGAGTATCGATTTTTTTATAACAATTTTTTTTTACTCAAAATTTACATGACAACGCTATCACAGTCAGTATTTATAGGTATATTATATACTGATCACGTAAGAAATGTAAAATAACTGAATTGAACGCAAGGCTTAAATGTAATTGTGGTTTAATTAGCTTTTAACCTTTTGATTTTTTGTATACATATTATTGTGAATATCCTTAAAACCCTGCAGAAAATCAAGATACCTACTGAATGTTTTCCTATAGCATATTTAATACAAGAGGCAATTAAAAAAAAACTAATTTACCAAATCGAAGTGTAGGTGCTAAACCCCCAGACACGCGATTAAGTACACCCCTGATTCTTCAATATTTTCGATTCGATCGTAAAACTCCCACCTCGTCTCAGAGCTCATTCCGAGCGAATCATCACCATTTCGCGCAGTCGGCAACAATCCTCCCTAAATACGTTAGTTAATTTCAATCTTATACCGGAGCAATAAAACCGGAGCCGAAGCAAGACTCGCTCTGGCGTCTGCAGCCTCGTAAAATCTCGACTTTTTTCTATAGGTTTTTATTACTATGAACGAAATGTTTCATGAAGGATAACCGAGATCCCACACGTGTTTTTATACTTGAAAGTTTAGAAAATGCTCTTGTTACCTTAATCAGATTATATTTGGAATGTTTATTAAACTTACTATCGTGGTTGTGACCATTTGGTTGGAAAGTTTAAATAGTTTCTTAGATAGATTTAAATGGCTTCGACATGTGAGAATTGAGAGAAGTAACCGTATAAAACATAAAACAAAAGTAACTTCATTTATTGAAGTCGGCATGCTGGAAAAAGAGCCTATACGATACATCTCACCATCTCCGGTCTGTCCAGTAGGTCTAGCTCCAGCTAATGCAGCGCTATCCCACGGGATACACTCACTACACCTCGGCTCAGAACACAAGGGAAAATCGATGGTATAAACAAGAGGGGCGCGTGTCGCCTGTTGCACGCCACTCACCGGGCAGCAGAGCCAGCAGCGCGAAGGCCGCCAGGATCGGCACCATAGCGGCACCGCGCGGGCATACCACACCCGCGCTCGCTGCGCTAGCACGCCGCCGCGCTCATACGGCTGCCGACACACGTGCAGCCCTTGCAGCGCCAGGCGCGGGACTGAGCCGCCCCACCCCGCAGCCGCTCCCCACCCCACCTGCGCTGCTCCCCGCGCCCTCACGCGCACCCCCGCTCCCGTAGCACGCTGCGCAGGTGCGCGGACCGGACCGGCCCTGCCCCTCAGGATACGCTCAAATAATCACTTAATATCTCATGGCTCGTTACCGAACCTCAGATGTGAGGTTGACGGCAGGTTAAAGAGTCGATAAGTGTCGGGAGATGACCGGGGCAGGGGTTTCAAGGTCGGTGCAGCCTCCCCGCGGGATGCGACGTCGCCCTGTAATCTCGCCGCGGTCGGAGCTCGCCCAGCCCTGCTGAGATATTAACGGCACTAGCCCCCCGCGCTCACATCACACACGTTTCATTAAAAATTTCTGTGGAACTTTGAAATGTTTTCCGCGTAGTTGCGTTCTCAAAACTTCATTCACGCATTTCAAGAGGAATGTAGAATGAAAAACGTTATAATTGTACAGGCGACTGAACCCGCGCCTGCGATCAAAGCAATTCAACCCAGTTCCCGTCTAATAAGCATTTTACGAGCAACGCACGACAGTTATTTGCTTAAAGTTTCATTCGTTTCTAGCTCGCATATTAGTTTCATGAAAACTTTTGCAGTTTTAGAGAACGTATTGCATTTATTATGAAAAAAACTAAATCCAATATCCGTTTTAGTGGCTACAAATAATATCGGTAATAAACCCCAGCAGCCAGTAACGTTTTACTAACTGAATTCGAGCAAACGATCTATGAAATAAAATGCGACCTGATTTGAACAGTGAAAGAATTATATGTCGTTTGGAACCTAACCGCTTGAATCTGCGGATATACTTCGGTACTTTATGTTCCATGGAGAGTGTTGTGAGAAATAATTTTTGTTTGTTCCATCACCGCCTTTCACCATACCGCCCTACTGGTGTAGTGTATCCTACTGTAAGGGTAAAAGTGAATAATTGACTGTTACACCAACCGGTGTTGAAGTTACAGTGGTGAAGATAAGACTCAACTTTAATATAAGGTTTCCCAGGGCGCCATAAAAAAAACATAAGTGCATCAATTCAGACCTTTAATGCATATAGCACGTACACACACAAAATATAAATAAATGAAAGTATATAAAATCAACATAAAATATGAATAAATGAATTCAAGGTAACCGAATGATGATGGTGAAATATTACATAGTGATAAAGAATTATACGTATTTAAAAAAATGTGGATTCTGACCCACGCTTCCTAGGGATCTGGGATCCAATGAGGATATTCCAGCTCCTTGGCGTGAAGTGACAATTAGACGGTACTAAGTCTGGTACTAAGTCAACACAATCCACGGAGCGTATTCCAACCAAAAATAAAGTCATGAATAACGGGACAATTGGAACCCTACAATTAACTAATTTATTAATTATACACAATAAGTCTCAAGAATCTACAGAGACCAGACAAAATGATAATTTAAAACTTACCGATAGTATAAATCGAGCACTATTAAACAACTTGAATTATGACCATTCATAAATAGTTATTTAAACATGTGTAGACTAGACATCTATTGCAAATATTAAGCACGGTTTCAGAATGAGCGGCTTTTTTTCCTACCTATGCTGATAGCCTTGAGAAGCTATTTCAGCTTCTCCTTGCGTGTAGGTGAGCTCACGGGGCTCAAGCCGGAGGTGTTGCTAACACTGGGCGTAGCAAGAGCAGTGCTTCGCAGAATCTACCACCGGACCGGAAACGCGGCCCACTGAGAAAATCCAGCGAGAAACTCAGTGAGCTGTGTTTATGGGTTAATTCACTCGTCGCAATCGACGGGTTCGACGAGGACGGTGACTGGAGTGGCTTTATTGGTTGCACGCTTTTTTATATATTCAAGAACAAAAGAATTCTAAATGCAGGTGCTGTCAACATTTGGACATAATATAACAGTGTTACACTACTACAATACTACTACTATAGTATAGTTCATCCCTACTACAGGCATACACTTCAACCTTTTTCATACCATAGAAAGAAGTAAGTCATCTCGTTTAAAGCATCCTTATTATTGATACGTGTTGATTTAATAACATTTTGTAAATTTTCTATGTTATGTATATTACGTTATAATTATAATATTAAATAAAATATACTAGTATGTATAACATTCTTTCAGAGGTTATAGGGCACACCGAATCAGTAGCAAGGTCACGATGATTTAAAATCGCTTCTGAAGCCTTACCTTATTTAAAAAACACTTTATATCAATTTAATTAAATTAGATTTTGATCACACTTGACAATACCACGTTCTTTCTTACAATACAATTCATCCTTCATTCTTAATTGGTAAATCATGTGTTTGCTTATAATTGAGGAAGTATACATGTAATAAACCGGCTATTAATTAATCTTTAGTAGAAAACCTCAATAAATAAATAGATAGGCTTCTAGAAGCCATTTCTGACACATGCTGACAGTCTATCGAATTGAAATTCTCTGCACGATGATTCCCAGGCACTCCCACATTTCCTTATTCAAATTAGTTTAAAAACGACTGCATAATTTCGGCAGCCGGCGAATTCACATCGCCTACATTACATAACGCTTGTATTAATTTAAAAAAAAACCAACAAAACAAATCATTTTTGTGCGCACAAAGACAAGCTCGCAGTCCACCATAAAATATTACCGGCCAGAAACATCACAACCGTTGCCATTCCCTTGTAACACATGAGGCTAGAGTCGCATTTTAATAAGGCTAACATAATAAATAGCCTTTAAGTCTTAGGTGCTCGGGTGTAATCCCTATATTATTATTATATCCTTCATTCAGCACGAGCAACGAGAAAATTACAATAAAATAACTAATTTTAAAAGACATTTTATCTAAGTCTCGCATTGGACGCGCGAGGCGGAAATTCTATAATTTATTAAGAATTTCGATTGGATTTGCTTCGAGTTTCAATAATAATAATTAAAATTATTGTATTTATTATAAAATCTCTCTAAATGATTTGAAACTGCATTAGTTTAGTTAATTTTAAACGCATCGATTATTTTACAATTTTACGGTCTTGCATCCCAACAGATTTTTTTTTATTTCGATAACCTCCATAAATATAATAAGACTTATACTTTTTTACAACACTAGATAAGTTATGTAGCCACGTAGTGCAACATGGGTACTGCCGCCAAGCTTCTGACATTTAGTGAAAATATTATTTGTATTCTATAATGAAGGTATCATTCTACCTAGTCTTGCCATAAATACTGAGACAACGGAAAAAAAAATCTATTGCAAATAACATTTATTACTTTTACAGTGTGTTAGTTTAATACATAAATATAAAAGAATTTAAAGTATAAAAAGCTTATTCGAAGTGGTCTCCCTTGGCTGCAATACAGTCCTTTAAACGTTGAGGCCAGTTATCAATAGAAGCACGCACTCTTTCCATGGGAAAAATTTTCACTGCCAATCGTACGGATTGTTTTAGGGACTCCAAATTATCATGACGCTTAGAGCAAGCCGTAATCTCTAAAACTGATCATAAATCATAATCCAGCGGATTAAGATCGGGACTAGACGACGGCCAGTCTTCAGCTCTGATGAAGTCCGAAACGTTCGTTTCCAACCAAGACTGCGTAGACCGAGCTTTATGACCTGGCGCCGAGTCTTGCTGGAAGGACCATTCTTGATTATTGAACATGGTGTTGTTAAGGGGCTTCACTACCTTCTCAAGAATGGTATCTTGATACACTTGTGCCGATGTTTTGATACATTTTTCACAAAAGTATGGCCCAGTCACTCCTTCATAGCTAATACCCCACCAAACCATCAGTGAAATCGGATAGTGCCCACGTTGCACTTTGTCGACTAATTGGGAAGCTTCTTTAGAGCTTTGAGCATAAATACGGTCATTTTGTTTGTTAAAATGTTGCTCAATTGTAAAAAATTTCTCATCCGTAAACAAATTTTTTCTATGACCTCCCTTTGCGTACCGCTTCAGTAGTTGTTTCGAATTTACCACCCTATTTTCTTTTAAATTATCAGTTAATAAATGACCAGTACGTCTCTTATAGGCTGCAAGTCCTAAGTTATCTTTTAAAATACGCGACATGGTTCTAGGTGCTGTTATAATATTCGATTACAACATGGTCAATATAAAGTAAACTGCTGACCTAGCCTCAGTTGTTTACTTCGATTCTAAGTAATGACGCAAATCAAAAGTTTCGTCAGCATTTCCGTTACTACAGTAAAGCAGATCGGTTTGAAACCTCGTTGTGGACACTTATCTAAAACGTGTACTTCCATATAATAAAATTACATTTTTTAGTTTCTGTAAAAAGTGTTTTTTTAAAAAGTCTCCATCATCCCACCCCGTAACATCCCCTATCTTCATCTCCCGTATCTTCCCCCGTATCTTCATCTCCCGTATCTTCATCTCCCGAGATAAAATCTTTTGCTTTCGAACAAGATTTCTTCGAATTCTTTCCCTTGCTGCTTTGACCACCTTTTTCGTACGAACACTACGTGGACGGCCAGTTCTTTTTCTGTCACAAACAGAGGAGGTCTCATTGGACCTATTAATAGCCCGGTACACAAACATTTTACTAATACCAAGCGTATGGAGAGTTTTAAAAATTGCATTTGGCTCCATACCTACTTTGTGTAATGCAATCACAGCGATTCGGTTCTCTTTATCACCCCACTCCATTTTAATATCGCAAAATATTGTACAATGTATTGGCGCCAAAATGAGAAAACTCAATGAGCAATCATATAAAAATGACAGATTCCAAATTCAAATGTAATATTTTGTTTATTTTTAATTGTAACAGTATTTATGGCCAGACTAAGTATAGTAGACATGCCTTGCGATTCTCTAAAAGTCAAACAAGAACTCGCATCTCACTACGAAATTCTCCATCACTTCGCATTCGAAATAGAATGACCTTGAATTGGCATTCTGTAAACACTAATCTTAATTACCCTGCCTCGAGCGAAGTGAAGTGACAACGAAGTTTGTTTATACTACTACTAGGGATAGCCGTTAACACGCAAATGTAAATCGAAGCTTACCGGTTTCAGTTTTTCGTTGTATTTATAAGCATTCTGTAAGAAAATACTATGAATTTAAGCTTTGGTGTTAAAGCCACATCTAATTTAACTAAAAAGAAAATTAAAAGTCATATATTTATGATATTAATTGTAATTTCTGGCTGCACGCTAAGTTCCTTTGCGTGCACTAGCGAATACCAGAATTAAAAAATAAAATTTTAATTGTTTTCAAAACAATCTTGAGCGGTCGGAAGTTTTTATTTTACTTTTTCTAATTTTTTTGTTACTTTGTGAGTGAATTTAACGTTAAATAAAAATTATGAGGTAAGTAAAAGTTAGTTTTCAGGCTATCAATGGTTCATCCATTTGTTTTTTAATCTAAAATTTCAATATATTACCAACAGATTTAACGAGCGTTCTTCTCATCCGACATTGGTGCAAATAGAGGCATTGATAGACGTTTTGGATTAAAAGCTAGCGAAACAAAAGGTTTAATCGTATCTCAACATGTTGAATAAGAGAACAAGGATATTAAAAAAATATAGGAACTAAATTCTCTTGTCAGATATGATCCATTCCCGGTGAGATATTTAGGACATGTTAACATCTATTTATGTATGATAAATCTATCTACTACGTTTTTATTGATATTCTATTTTAACAGGGAATATCGGTAATTTATCTGTATCTCAAATTCACCAATAACAAAAAAAATATATTGAATTAAATAAATCAAATCATTAACAATTTAGGTATTGCAAGTTGGATTGATGTTGTTGGAATGTTTTTATTGATGCAGAGGTGACTGTATTTATGGTAAAGGGTGTGCATATTGGTACAGGGGTGGCAGGCAGTTCCAGAGTATTGACTAAACTGACATTATGTAGGCTAAAGGCTGCATACTCCGTTTAAAATAAATGAACAAAATTTAGGCATAACCTATTTAATTATATTTAAGGAACTACAACAGATTGAAAATACTAATCCACATCATCAGAATATTGTAAGGAGAATTTATTGCCAACTCGGAAAATGTATCAGTATTGGAACAATCCCAAACATACAGGTACGTATGTTATACCTAATTATCTTAAATAAATACCTAAACAAAACTTGCATTTTAAAAATTAATATTTATTGGCTTTTTAGCATTGCATCAAGAATCACCTATTTTGCAGTCATCCTCCCCTAACTAAATGCAAGTGACTTCTACTTATTGTGATGCTACTACTAGTAGCTCCAGCCACAGTAGGTCTCATGTTAGTCAAGAGATTGGGTTGTTAGGTGTTTATTCAGGTCAAAGTACCTATTCATTGAACAACCATATTAGGGACATTGATTTGTGCATAATGCTGTTACTTGTTAATAAAAACCTTTTCTTGTATGTATTCTAAACATTGTATTTTAACTAACCTTGTTTTTAAATAAATTTATTTTTTTCAGCACCTCAACACCTGACCTGCTATTTCACCACTTTTCAATGAAAAGCAGAGTGTACTCAAATTACAACAAATTACACAGTACCAGGATATATAACTTAAACAACCATGGGGGAATAAATAGTCAACAGTCTGCAAGAAGGATGAACTGTTGGTGGAATTAGCATATGCAGCTACGAATTTTAAACCTGTATTTCCACATATTACTGATGCAAACAAATTTCAAAATTATTGTATATAACTATTGAATAAAACTATAATAAAACTATTTTTATAAATCATTAATTTATATTTGAAGTTACTTCACACTATAAGTAAGCTAATTAGTAGAATTTAACAAAGTAATTCAACATGACCACCATAATGTAAATGTAATCTCATAGTCTGAGATTATGGGAACTGGCAGCTCTGCACAATTGCAAATGTTGTGCAAAACACAACACGCAACAGCTATTTTTGCTACCTTATCAGGGTGATAAATTGGCACCCTATGGATCAGCAAACACCTGAATCTACTCTAACAGAACTATTGTTCTTTTCACTGAGTTATGGGCAGTGGAATGAAGGTGGTGCTACAAAGCTTCAGGAGTATCTCTCTCCGTATTAGCATTAGCTAGCCATTATTAGCAGGTATTAGCTAGCATAGCATTATCGCCTATTTCTGAAGCAGTAATGCGTTTCGGTTTGAAGGGTGGCGCAGCCGTTGTAACTATACTGAGACCTTTGAATTTATATCTCAAGGTTGGTGGCGCATTTACGTTGTAGATGTCCAAGGGCTCCAGTAACCACTTAACACCAGGTGGGCTGTGAGCTCGTCTAACCATTTAGATGGTGAAATGAAAAAAAATTAGCAAAAGGTTTCGTAAGGTTGGAACGTTGAGCATATACAGAAAGACCGAAAAGATGTTAAATAATTATAATGGTCATTACTTGCTGTCATTGACTAATCTTTAGTAGATTTTATTTTGTTTTTTTTATAACTGAATAAAGTTTATTTAATATAAATACTAAATTTCACAATAACTTTAAAGCAATATACACAATTCAATTTAACTGAAATGAATACAATCTGAATACATAGTTCATAATACACATTTCGTTTATGGATTACATATCATCAGAATTTCGAAAAATATTAATGGCTTTACAAATTGTACATTTTCTGGCATGATAGCCTTTGTGACAGTAAAACCATTTTTTATTGGTAGCAGGTCTTTTTAAGGCCACCAACGTCCCATCAATACACCCAACAACCAAAGTGATTTTAATTTTATTACAAAAACTGCAATATTTTGCATTAGATTAATATTGGTACTTTTTTATGAAGAAGAAAGATATTTATTTAGTTTAAACCACCTTCTTCTTTTTTCTTCAGTTTTCCTTCAACTTTTGCCATTCTTGAGCATTCTGCGGGAATCTTAAATATTTATATATAGTTGCTGGGTTGTTCAGAGCTTCCACAACCTCAGATATACACTGGGATATCTGGGACAAATATGTTCTTATATTTTCTTTTATGATTTTTTTGGTAACTTCATTTGCCCAAATAAACAAGGTGCACAGTAACTGAAACTAAGAAATAATCATTATACAATACACATAGTTAATAGAGAATCTAATTTGTATTCTTTCAAGATATTTTTGGTAGATTAGTTTAGTGGTATTGTTTTACAATAATGGGAGAGTTGGATATAAACAAATGAGCAAACTTTAATAATGTTTTAAAGTACCTATTTTGTACATAGACAAAATCTTACCACATAGAATACCTACCTTTAGAAGAGTTGAAAGTCCTTTTCAATGGCTTTTAGTGGTCTTCGTCAAAGGGTGTAATTCACACCCTAACTGGTTCATATGATCCTTCGACAATCTATACACTTTCTTTATACTTTTACATAGTCGTCATCTCAAGTTAAAAGTGATAAATTGTGAATTTCGTAGGCTTGTCGACGCATTTCACGCTGATCCGTAGCGTCAGCCTTTTCAACAATGTTTTCAATAAAAACATATGCTCCATAAAATATCGATGAAGAATAAAGTTATTTTAAAGTGCAATTTTGTTAATTAATAGTATTTTTTTAATAATTAACAGCGGTTTATAACGTTTTCGTATATTCTCACTCACAACAAACACTTAAAACACTAACTTTTGATTTGACAAATAAAATGATTTTGCGATGCGAAGTTCTTGCCGAAATTCGACGTGATTTACACTACAGAATGCCGTTTCAAACGTCAACTCATACATTTTAGTAAAAAAAACTCACGCTTGCTAGTTCAATTCACCCGCGAGGGGCGCTAGTGTAGATTCGGCACTACAATGAAATTTACAGAATGCCAATTTGAAAACTCACACCAAATTCACGTGCGAGTTTGTTAAACAACGCTTACAGAATCGCACGGATGGACTTGGCTGTGCTACTTACCTTAAAATAGACAGTAATCTGCTCGTCTGCCCAAAAATATATTTCTATTTCTGTACTTCTTGATTTAAAACAAAAAAAAATTTTTTTGGATTGGTCCAGTGACAACGCTTTAGGTATCGCTTACTGCTTATGGCGATCAGATTTCGTGAAACAGTCCGTGATAGCTCGACGTAAACATCTCTTACGAGTCCATGATGCTTTGAGGCCTATTTTTTCCAACAACGTGTTAATAATTCTTACAGTTTAGAAATGTCACGCGACTTAAAGCAACTTTATTTATTTTTGACCCCCGTTGATCTATTGATTGATGACCTTGGTTAATACTCCACACAATCTGGTTTTGATTGCCGATCAATGAATGATGATCGAGTCAGTATGTTTCTTATTGATATTTGCCTCATAATTGTTTCTGATGACAAACACGCCACAGATAAAAACTCGAAGGCATTCAATTTGGAAGGATCCTAATCATACAATCTATTACTATTTAAAACTTCATCTATCTGGTACGTTTTAGAAGTCAAGATACTCAAATAGAGTATTTTGGCAGTGTTACTTATAAATGAATATGTTGCAGTTCGTTGGCCTACATATTCATAAAGGAGTAAATTGGCGATTATTTACCCGTTAAAAAAATGCCTACCGCAAATCGAATTGAACAACGATGAATTCACAGCTTGTCATACGCACGGCCGCGTGACACGATCATCCGAAATTAGGTCACGCTGTGAATTGAACCGCAGACCGTGATGCGAGATACGAGCGAGCAGCCCTGTCATCATGTTTTTATTTTTTAATTTTTGGAACGAAGTTCCTTATGGGACGATGCGGAGGGGTACCCTAACTGGGAAAAAACGTCCGTAACGTAAGATTTTTATTAGTAATGCAC
Organism: Bombyx mori; assembly: GCF_030269925.1. Classification (NCBI taxonomy): domain Eukaryota; kingdom Metazoa; phylum Arthropoda; class Insecta; order Lepidoptera; family Bombycidae; genus Bombyx; species Bombyx mori. Next base: position 18,477,852 of record NC_085111.1, read on the forward strand.
GCAGTGTACGACTTAACTTTGTAATAACGTACAAAAAATAACATATTTTTATTATATATTTTTTATAAATCATTGTGAATAAAATAAAGTTGATAAGTTTGTAAGGTAGTTTTTTTTTTATCAATAAAAAAATCATAATAAAAAATGTACACCCAAATAATTATTTTCTTTATACCTCGAATAGAACTTAAAATTAATATTTTTATAATAAGAAACTTCGTCCCTATCCGGTGTCCCACGACACCACACATCTTTTTTCTGTCCTGATACTGCCAATAACCTTGAGGGGTTATAGGGTTATACTGCCTTCACTGGATATGTACGTGCGCTCACGGCCTCAGCGTGAGATTGTTAACATTAGTCCTAACAAGAGCAGTGCTTCGCTGAATCTACCACGGATCGGAATAGCGACCCACTGAGAATATCCAGCGAGCAACTCAGTAGGCTGTCTGTGTGTTAAATTGCACGTCAAGCCCTTTGTTTCATTCGACGAGCTTGACGAAAACAGTGACCGATGTGTGGAACGGGAAGGCCGACTTGAACTATAATCGTTTATAACAGATTAAAAACAATGTGCTAAAAACTTTTTTTACTGATGGTAGGAAGGACCTCTTGAGAGTCCGCACGGGTAGGTACCACCGCCCTGCCTATTTCTGCCGTGAAGCAGTAATGCGTTTCGGTTTGAAGGGTAGGGCAGCCGTTATTACTATACTTGAGACCTTAGAACTTATATCTCAAGGTGGGTGGCGCATTTACGTTGCAGATGTCTATGGGCTCCAGTAACCACTTAACACCAGGTGGGCTGTGAGCTCGTCTACCCAGCTAAGCAATAAAAAAACCTAAATACATTGCTAATACACTGCTAACCGTGAATACTCCTGATCGTGCTTCACATTACATAAATATGCATTATTGTGATATTTCAGAAAAACCGATAACAAATATAGTTACTTTAAGACGTGATCCGCACACATGTACAAGTTACAAGTACCTAATTGTTGCAATTATATTGGAATTAAAACCCAAGCATGAACAATTTTTTTCTCAATTATTAATTGAAGCCTCACAAGCGTTCACGAAAGACTTCGACAATGAAAAGCACAGATAAAGTTTACACTCCCGTATTAAAAGTACAAACTTACAAATTTTATAAATTTTCGTAATTAACTTAAAATTAAGTAAAATTTTTCAGATGAATTTAAAAGGTTAAATGACAATAAAATAGAGAACTGCACCTCACGTTTCATGGTGAGTGACGTCATTGTAATTTGCAAAAGCTTATGAGTAATAAGCTGATCTGCCTATCAAAGATCCTAAGGTAAAAAATCAAAACAATAAAAGTTAAAAAAATTAACAAAGATTCTCCATACTAATTATTCTCTTCTAAAAAAGTAGTCAGCAAAAACCTTGTATACATGTTGCAATTTAATTTGACTTACCGTATCTCGTTCTTCCTTAGAACGGTAGACCCTATGCCGACATAAGCCAAGACCGAACGTAGCGCTAATACCAAGGTATCACCGCTACAGTCGCAGGGGAAACTGTAACGATCGCGAAATGACCGGCGCCCGTTCATAATATTATTTATTTATATTGTACCTAAACAAAACTTTCTAACATCAATAATGATTTTCTTAATGTACCATCTGACATCTTTACAGCGACGAGCTGAAATATTAGTATTGTTTGAACTGAATACTAAGTAGGGATAGGGGTCGGCTAATGAACGCTTTGTTCTCACGGTACGTCCAAGGAAAAATTGTAATTTTACTTGAAAAGCGATGAGACGTATTTTCCTTCTTGCCCCCTTGATTAAGAATGAGAGCCGTCATTATTTTTCTTAAGAACAAGAGGAACGAGATGAAAAATTTGGTTGTAAATAAATAATTTTATATCGTTATTAATTTTGGTTGTGCAAATACCTGATGCCTACGTACTCTTTACAAAAAATGACTACTAAATTTTAATCTGACAAAAACATCAGATTAAAATCTAGAATTTATTCGATCATAGTTAAATATTTAAAGATTCCATTAATAAGCGATTTTTATCAATAAAATGGATGGACTCAACATCTAAGCTTTTAAGCATTTATACATTTTCAATAGGTACGAGTATTTGATTAATGGGTATTCAATAGGTCAAGACGTCGTGGCCTAAAGGATAAGACGTCCGGTGCATTCGTGTTGAAGCGATGCACCGGTGTTCAAATCCCGCAGGCGGGTACCAATTTTTCTAATGAAATACGTACTCAACAAATGTTCACGATTGACTTCCACGGTGAAGGAATAAAATCGTGTAATAAAAATCAAACCCGCAAATTATAATATGTGTAATTACTGGTGGTAGGACCTCTATGAGTCCGCGCGGGTAGGTACTACTACCACCCCGCCTATCTCTGCCGTGAAGCAGTAATGCGTTTCGGTTTGAAGGGTGGGGTAGCCGTTGTAACTATACTTGAGACCTTAGAACTTATATCTCAAGGTGGGTGGCGCATTTACGTCGTAGATGTTTATGGGCTCCAGTAACCATTTAACACCAGGTGGGCTGTGAGCTCGTCCAACCATCTTAGCAATAAAAAAAAAGTATTTTACATTTGACGCGATTTTGTTACTAAACACTAATTTGTATAGTAGGTACAGCATACTTTATTATACAACAAATATAATATATTTTATTAGGCGCAAACGAAAAATAACAACAGCTAAATTAAAGAACGACGAAGAAATTAGACGAAAATAAACCTCCTTTGTATCTATAAATCACTGTATGTGTATTTCTTATTGCGGGGCGTATAGTAAGCCCATACAGAGACATCGCCTACCTGTGGATAAGTGAACTTAAGTAATTACCGGAGACCATAAATATTAAAGCGCGAATACTGAATTGAAACTTGAATCATGAGGTCAAGGTTTATTAATTGTGTGCAACAGCTGCTCCCACCCTTCAAACCGAAACGTATGCTTGCTACGCGAGAGAAATCGATAGAGCAGTACGTACCTTTGGGGGATCACAAAGTTTATTAAGCGACTAATCGTGTTAAATTTTTCAAGATTCGTAGCGTTCGTAGATATAATAAGTGCGAGATTAAATTAGACATTTAAGCGAGGGAAATTATAATTACACGAATTCCATTTTCTAATTAGAAAGTACTTGCAAACTGAAAAGGATTTCGTATTGATCATACTTTTACTAACTCACGCTGCGGTGATCAGTGTTCCATGGAATAAAAAAAAACAACAATTCCAATAATTATTCGTGACCAACACCAACTTGATTGACCAACGCCAACTTCATTGTTCAGCTGTGAGAGAACACCACCGAGGACTTTCAAAATGTTTTGTAATTGAAATAATCGACTTGATATCTCAGGCTCTCGTATTACTGAATAAGGTTATAGACCATTCTTAGGAATAAGTAAATAACCTCCATTTTACTGAGACTTCATTTCATCCCATCTCTTTTTCGGTTCTTCATTTCGCTTCATGTCATTTTTCATAGTTTAACAAAATAGAAAATGTAAATTAAAAATACTAGTTAAATAAATAATAAAGAATGGCTTAAAGGTCCCCTAGCCAGAACACTAAATCTTGAATCAATCAATCTCTTGGGTTAATGGCCTAAATCTTGAAATCTTTTTTGGCGGGAACGCGAAGAGTGAAGTTGTGTAATTTGTTTTATTTTGTCTATTTAGTGTTTAAATGTGTAATAATGGTGGTTTATTAACTGTTTAATATCTGTGAAAGTGCACAAATGTGGGAAAATGAAACAAAGCCACTTGATGTAACTTCTCGAGATCCTCCAAAAAGTCCACTAAAAAATCTCAGTAACTGACCGCCATTTTACTGAGATTATATTTCATTCATATCATCTCATCTCATTTCACTTAATTTCATCACAGTTGGTTAATGTTTCAAAGTAATCATCTTTATTTCATTTCATTTCGTTTCACTCCATATTATCAATTTTCATAAAAATAATAATGTAAATTAAAATAAGACATGACTTAAATCTTGGTTACAAGCTTAAAATCCCATAGAAAAAATATTGAAAAATAGCGCTGATGTCAACTGTCAATGTCAATTATTTACATTTCAACCGTGAAGGTTGTTTAATCTACGACAAAAGTTTGTTTGTTTTCAGATTGAATTACTAGAAACTTTTGGTTTTCAAACGATCTTGTAGGTCTTCAAAATGAATCAAACTATCAACGTAGAGCAATTAAATTCCGCTTTAAATTCACTACGGACACTACGATCGAGCGTCAGCCATGTATTCGAAACATTATCTAATGGACTACGCGCCGACCACGGCGAGGACGGCAAGGAGAAATTTCTATTAGAACTTCAAGAACTACTGAACAACGTTAATATAAACTTGAGGGACTTGGAACAGACAGTGAGTGGTCTCCCGATACCCACTGCTCCGCTGAATCTTGGTAATACCACGTATTTGAGTCAAGAAACCTCACAAGACAGGCAAACATTGTACACGCAGTTGGTTAACAGCTACAAATGGACTGATAAGATTCACGAATACAGCTCCTTCGCTCATACGTTACTGAGTCAGAACTCTCTCAAAAGGTCTTACATTAATTCTGGGAGTACGAAAAGAAGAGGCAAACTACAAAGTAATCACAATGTTGCTCCTATACAAGTTGATAATGTCATAAACAACATAGACAGATCCTATAACGATATGAAAATTACCATATCAAGACCATTTGCAAGTAATGCAGTTGTACAGATCAACCTAAGTCACGTTTTGAAAGCTGTTGTTGCTTTTAAGGGCTTATTGATGGAGTGGGTCATGGTGAAAGGCTATGGAGAGACCCTCGACCTGTGGACAGAGTCACGTCACCATGTATTTAGGAAAGTAACAGAAAATGCCCATGCAGCAATGTTACACTTCTACTCACCGACATTACCAGAGCTAGCAGTTAGGTCATTCATGACTTGGCTGCATAGTTATGTGAACCTTTTCAGTGAGCCATGTAAACGATGCAGTTGTCATTTACATCACACATCTCTGTTGCCACCAGCGTGGAGGGACTTCCGTACATTAGAAACATTTCATGATGAGTGCAAGCAATAGTCATTGTGGTATTGAATGTGGGGGCTTCCAGTTCTCTCGTTCAATACTATAAATTTTTTAAATGGACAATATTATGTAAGAAAGTGTTAATAGTTAAACTAATGTTGAGATGGAACAAAGGGCCAATTATTTTGCAGCCACTATTGCCTATAGTCAATTAGAATTCATAAACCTAAACTGTAGTATTAATAAAGTGTATGTAATTATCTGGATAAGCAAGGTTGAATATTATAGCATCATAAATTCTAAAGAATATTGTATTAAAATGTATAATTTAAATTGTGTATGTACAGTAACTAATTGTTTTATTTTCAAATGGGTCATAAATCTTCTATAAATTTACAATACACAATTTACAATAAACAATATACAATTTATGCATTTGTATACATTATGTTTTCTTATTTAATTATGAACTTAAGCACATGTGTTGGGTAACAAATCAGTTCATTCTGTTTCTGTCTTTGTACAACCGAATCTTAGCAATTATTTTATTGAAAGGAGAACAAGTACCCTCACTAATACACTACAGTATGCATTAGCGAACTTAATATCTTAGGCATTATCTACCAGTCAACTAAAGGTAATGTAGAGAATATAATGGTAGGTGCATTGAAACATAAATTGAATAAATACACCAAAATAAATACTCTACTTAAGTGTATATAATTGCAATATTAAAAGGAATACACTTACTATTATAAACTTACATAACATCAACTTAATAAAATTAAATTACTCATAGATTCAAGATCATTCAGCTAATTTTTCTAACAACATTCACCAAACCCCTGACTTGAACTTGCACTGGCTAGCATACTCAAAGTACTCAATTTCACTGTGTTTTGTCTGTATTTAAAAGATGACCAAAGCCCATAGAAAGAGATACATTTACTCATTACTAGAGCAAACAGAAGAGGACATAATATGTAGTGAAAATCTGTCTTTTATCATGTAAATAATGTATAAACTCTCGGTTACTACTAGGCCTCCTAAGTCTTACCCTTTAAACCCAAATGTTCACTACCCTGCGCACCAGCAATATTTATGATTGGAAATACAAGTTAGTTAAATTTACCATATTCTTTCATTGACAATGAAATTGTAATTTAACTATACATGTGTCTTAAATGATCATGAAATTCACTATGTAAAAAAATATTATTTCACTATTCAGTTGAAACAGACATTACCAACAAACGAACTGAAGAACTAATCAAGATACAAGAATGCAAAAGATTATCTAATTTAGAGCTCATAATTTGCAGCATATTAACAATGAATCCAAATTATTATGACACAAATAGAGACTACTCTAAGATATCGTAATTTATCAAAAAATGTTTAGAGGCTCTCAAAAACTTTAGATTAATATATATATATAAATGAATTGCTGTTCGTTAATCTTGCTAATACTCGAGAATGCTGGACCAATTTGGTCTTGAATTATTCGTGGAAGTCCAGAGAAGGTTTAAAAGGTAGACAAATATGAAAATGCTCGGAATTAAATGAAAATAACAATTTTTTTTATCCTTCGATGTGTCCCCCGTCGGACGGATCCCTTTTGATTGCTTTAAGTTAATTTTATACAAAAGCTTAGGTCTTATATATTTTATCGATTAAGGCACTACGAAGTCTGCCGCGTCAGCTAGTAATACAATAAAAACAAAAAGAATTTTACTAAATATTTTATTGCTAAATTAGGTAATAATTAGAACTGTCTTAACTAAACAAACGGTTTGCAAACTGCAACTGAATGGTCCACACTACAAGCCACTTTAAGTACATGAGCACCAATCGCCACTTTTAAGGGAAAATGCTGATCATTTGTATTGCCCAAACCGAGGCAGCCTTGCCTATTCCTGCCCCACATGTAAAGATCACCATTATTAGTGACAGCTGCGAGATGGGAGATTCCACAGGAAATTTTTTTAACCACACACTCAGGGTTGAATTCATTTCGGCCAAACAATGTTGGTGGTATTTGTTTAGGTGTCGCCGTGTGCTGCACGTTTGGTCCAAGTCCTAGAAGACCGAATCCCCAGACAAAGACATCTCCTTGGTCTGTGAAAGATATTGAAAAGGAAGTAAAATAGTAAATATTTTATAAAACAAGTTCAGTTCCTCTAGTCGAAGTGTAATCTAGTCTCCCTCTCGATAGCTTTTTTCTGGCCGTGCTGACCCTTCTACGAGTTCCACGCGCCTAGAGGGCGCGCTGTGTATGTGGGACTGAACGGTCTGCAGATGTTGGGAGCGGACCACGGGCCCAACGTGCTGGAGTGACGGTAGCGTACGGCGCAGCATCGATCCTCTCAGGTCGCACTGTGACCTTCACCGGGAGGAGATTGCCTTCTCACCTCTCTCACCTGATACATTAACCTAGTTTTTTTATGTTTGAGAGATTACTGGTGGGCCGGAGGCCTTTCCAGTTTTACCAGGGCAGGCGGGCGAGCAAGGGTTCAGCCAGGAGGGGTAGTATTTGCTAACAGCTACCCGAGCGCCTCTGAAAGAGATCTAACAACTCAATAGTAACTGCTTCGCGAATGAATCTACTACCGGATCGGAATCGCAACCCGCTGAGAAGATCCGACAAGAAACTCAGCGGGTTGACGTTTAGGTTAGGTTCATTAATCTAATGTTCATGGACATCAATTTGCTTAGAAATATCGGTTCATTGTTAATTATGTATGTTATTTTCCCAGCACCACTATCCTGCCTATTACTGCTATGAAGCAGTCATGCGTTCCAGTTTAGGACCACAGTGTAAAGAGCAGTACTCGGTTTCTTCATTCAATATGTCGAGCGCGACGGTAATATAAAGCGGGCCGTAAACTCGTCTGTCGATATACTCTGACAGACAGACATCCGCAATGAATTAAAAAGGGTGCGTGTACTTATGTACGCGCGTAAGAAATTATACTTTATTTTTATTAAATTTACTTTTTTTTTTTTATTAATAAATAATTAATAATAAATATTTAACGTTAATAATTTAATAATATTTAGTATGAATTATATTAAATGATAATTTTGTCATTTATATTACTAAAAAATGAATGCTAATAACACATTTTATTACTAGTGTACATGCGCGAAAGTTCACCTGCGGCTATATTCAGACTCGCCAAGTTACGTCGGTCGTATTGTAATGAGCGATTTAGTGGGCAACTCCATTCGGTTAATTTTGTGTCACGGTGCGCGCGCATTGTAAAATTTCACTCTCATCAATTTTTCATAACACGCCTAAAGAAGTATAATTTCAAAAGAAATGTTATAGTTCCAACCATTAACGATCATGCAGAAGGATCCTCCCGCCGCGATGTCCACAATCCTGCCGAGTCCCCTGGTGAAGTTGAGGAGCGCGTAGGGCGTGTTGACTTGGTGTTGTGTCGTCGCCATCGGGATCTGCCCGTACTCAGAGTTGCCCCAACCGAACAGTTCTCCTTTGTCTGTAGACATATTATTATTATTATTATACAGATTGGATTTTATACCCGGCGTTCTCGTATCAAAGGAATTTTATCTAATATTTTTTTTGTAAAACTGCAACTTTTACGAAAAATGTGGAGTAGAAATAAAATCAGTAAAATTACAAATTTAAACAGGGCGAGTAGGTGAGCTCGCTCTAGTATAGAGCACAGTGCTGCCGCGTAGCCAACGGACAATACCACACAATTGAGACTTCGCCCGACCTCACACTAAAAGTTGTCAGCCGTTCATCATTACTGTGAGATTCCAGCAACTAATTCACATGAGCACCGTAAGTTAGACATTCTGCAATACATGAGTTGAAAATGTAAAAAACAAACACTATAAACAAACACTATCGCATTTATAATATTGAATATGGATATTTGCTTTATAAACCCTAATTTAATGTACAAATGTGTCATGTATTTTTTTATTTTTTTATTTATTGCTTAGATGGATGGACGAGCTCACAGCCTACCTGGTGTCAAGTAGTTACTGGAGTCCATAGACTCCATACACAACGTAAATGCGCCACCCAGCTTGATATATAAGTTCTAAAGTCTCAAGTATAGCTACAAAGGCTGCCCCACCCATCAAACCGAAACGCATTGCTGCTTCACAGAAATAGGCAAGGTGGTGGTACCTACCTGTATTAAATTAAGGAGTATCACATTTCATTTACTTTAGCCATATTACATCTTAAGTCATAATATAATACTGATAAATTGTCTGAAACTCACTGTTCAAAGCCAAAACACAATCTCCAGTGGAAGCGACTTTGACAATCTTCTCCGTGGTGATATCGCCTATGACAGCGGTAGGAGTGGATCGATTGTCATAGTTTCCCAGTCCGGTCTGACCGTCGGCTCCCCACCCACACGCGTACACTTTACCAGACTCTGTTATGAACAGACTGGAATGTATTAATTTATGGATGGCATAATTTTGATTCAGACAAATTTCATTGTGTAATAAAACATACTGTACGGGACACACCTTGAGACATGAATTCTTAAGCTCAGTTTTAAAGTACAACAGTTCCTATACCCTTCAAAACAAAACGCATTACTGGTTCGTGGCTGAAATAGGCAGGATGGTGGAACCTTCTGCATGCCTCGTGAGCCCAAATACCTATCCTACCGCCAATAATACGTTAGTATAAACCGAGTTTGATTTCTATTACGAGATGTTACTCCTTCATTGTGGAAGTAATTCATGGACTTTTGTTAAGTACATATTTTATTAGAAAAATTTATAACAGCTTGCGGGATTCGAACACCGGCTCAGTCGCATGGCTCGATACTAAATCTCAGCTCTTAAAAGCAAAGCACTTAAAAATTTAAATAAACTCACCTATGATCTTGTCCGCAGCATACATCAATTATGCTTTCCTTTCCAAGCTTTTGTATGTTATGAGTCACCATACTACCTTTATACTCTTCATTGACATTTACTTTCCTACCGCACTGACCATATGCATTGTTACCTAATGTATAGACACCTTCTTTGTCGGTCAGGATTATTGTGTGAGCACGTCCCGCTGCCACTGCTTTAATCTGCGAATCGGTAAAAAGTATCAAAACATTTCTGATCTTACTTCTATTTAATATCCTTTAACATTTCCTTCTGAATACTTATTATTTTTATTACTACAAAATTGTTGTTTGAGTCACTATGGATACCACTAAATCTTCGGCAAATAAAACTATTACTAACCTCACACTCCAAGCTCTTGTAAGGTATATAAATAGGTGCATAGCTAAGCAGAAGTTCCAAAGGATGATTTCGTCGTGGTGAATGGTATCCAATTTGGGAATCTGTATTGATACCGGTACCGAAAACTTTGTGCTGCTCTGAAGTTTTTATTGAGGCTACTGTGAAACCGTAGCCACAGGCTATGTTTGTTATCTGAAAATTCAGTTTTTCATTATTCAGCTAATGTTATACATGATATAAGAATATAAAATAAAAATCTAATGTAATAGATTGAATTTTATTAGCGTGCACAGCGTATACTTAAAATCTACTAAATTAGACTTAGCATTAATACTATTGTCTAGTGATTTTTGCAAGTAACCAGATCTGAGTTACTACGTAAATTATATATTGTTCAGGTTATAGGCCTGATATACTACTGGAAACTTGACAGATCCTTCACTTTCATTGAATGCTTCCATTAGAGGTAGTTTAAGTTGCTGGACAGGGACAGAGGATGCAATGTTAAGCATATGTCGTGGTAAGAATTGTATATGATTACACTAATTGTATATTTAGCACTAGTATCTATCTGCTATATAACAGCCAGAATTTTCAAAGGCCTATTCCTACACAATAATAAACATAACAAATTATTTCTGCTGTGAAGCAGTAATGTGTTTCAATTCGAAGGTAAGGCAGCCACATTACTTTAAAAACAGAGACATTAAAATTCATATCTCAAGGTGGATGGCAGCATTTACATTGTTGATGTCTGTGGGTTTCGTTAACCACTTAACACCTGGTGGGCTGTGAGCTTGTCCACCTATTTAAGCAATGAAAAAAGTTAAAGACATTCTGAAGTTTAAATATATGTGTAGTATTTAAAGTGTTTCTAACTTTACAGTTGTCATGAGCAACTGACTACAATAACCAAAGTATTCAATAACTCAGAAATAATATAACGACAAAAACCCTTAATTAAATGGTGAAAATGTAGTTTTAATTATCTCAACTTTTTAGAAATTGTTTATTTTTCTTTTAAACAAGTATTGGTAAATTAAAGTTAAAAGTCCTTACATCAAATCTCTCTGCAAAAGAAGACCTCATTGGATGCCAAACCAATTTGAAGTTGTTTTTGTAACTTTTTTTCCCTTTCTTGCCACGTGGGAGGTGGATACCCAGAGCACCTGTCTCAGCAAATCCCCACACATAGACTCGTCTGTCTGTACTTTTGCTTATTGGATACTGGAATACTGTGGGACACACAACACAGTTTAAAGTCGATTTACTGTCTCAGCAGGAACTTACATGTTGTTTAATTAAATTCAGAATGAAAGTAACCTCCAATCCTATAGGATTATATTACTGTAGTAATAGGAATCATTCTTCATTTAGTAAGTTAAATATTTGTTGTTTTAATAAATTCATCCATTATTCAACTTCCTATCCCTTTTTCTTCAAAACTGTAAAGCGTAGATTATGACATAGAGAAATACATAGTATGTACTTCATTTCATAGTAAAAACTCTGATCTATTTTGCCTAAGCTTTATCTCAAAATGAAAAGTCACTTCTATATTGGTATCTGTTTATAGGCCCCAGTAGTATTGTTACTTCGGCATCATGTAAACATTTAATAATTTGTGCCAACTGCCCTAATATGTTCTATAACCTAACTAAATAGTGAGAAGTTTCTTATAATGTTATCTTTGATAATTTAATTTATTTATTAAAATTAATGTTCTATTTATATTGAGAATTAAAAACTTGAAAAAAAAAGTTTTTTTGATTAATACAAAAGGACTGTAAGAAGTCTAGAATGCAGAGTTAATTCATTTTTATTTATTATGCCTGATCCTGTTATATTAATTAAAGATGATTATGAAACTGATATTATAAAAAGTATGTATTGATTGTGTATTTATTTACTTGGTAAAAGCTCCTCTTCACTTGGGTCATGAACTTTCTTCTTAGTCGTAATGGAAACTCGATTCAACAAGAAAACAGGACTTCGCCGGTGTATTAAAAATTTAGCTGCATACATATTAATTAAATTTCCAAGCATACCACAATCAAAAAACAAATTGTATCTATAATAATCAAGTGTATTTAACGCGAAGCACTTTTTTATTTCAGGTTATATTTTGTCGACTTTTGTTTTGATGAGGGATTATGACCTGGTAACTAAGACCTTTAGGTCGTCTTATTTTAATTCATGTTCTTATTTTTATGAAAAATGATAAGTGGAGTAAAATGAAATGAAGATGATTCATTTGAGACAATAATCAAGTGGGGTGAAATGAAATGAAATGAGATGAGATGATATGAAATGAAATATAATCTCAGTAAACTAGTGGTCATTTACTGAGATTTTTTTAGTGGACGCTTTGGAGGATCCCGAGGAGTTACGTTCAGCGGCTTTGTTTTATTTTCACACATTTGTGCACTTTCACAGATATTAAACAGTTAATAAACCACCGCTATTACACATTTAAACCTGAAGAAACGCTAAATTGACAAAATAAAACAAATCACACAACTTGACTCCTCGCGTTCCCGCCGAAAAGTCGACTTTTATTATGGGATTTTATGGCCTGGTAACTAAGACCTTTAAGTCAAGTCTTATTTTTATTTTAATGAAAACTTTTTTATATGAAAAATGATATTATGAAATGAAATGACGTTGATTAATATGAAGCATGGCATGTAATGAAATGAATGAGAAAAATATGATATTGGATGAAATATAATCTCAATAGAATAGTGGTCGTTTACTGAGATTTTCAGTGGACTTTTTGGAGGATCACGAGAACCTACATTCAGCGGCTTTAATTAATTTTCTCACATTGTTCACTTTCGCAGATACTAAACATTCAATAAAGCACCGTTATTACACATTTAAATCCGAACAAACATTAAATAGACAAAATAAACTAATCACACAACTTCACTCCTCGTGTTTCCGCCAAAAAGTCGACTTTTATTTTTGAACCCAGACCATAAATAATGTACGTAATATTTATCAGACAAACCAAAACAGACAGCTCTTACAACCCGAACTTATAATCACATATTGTTTTTTTTATTTATTGCTTAGATGGGTGTACGAGCTCACAGCCCACCTGGTGTTAAGTAGTTATTGGAGCCCATAAACATCTACGACGTAAATGCGCCACCCACTTTGAGATATAAGTTCTAAGGTCTCAGGTATAGTTACAACGGCTACCCCACCCTTCAAACCGAAACGCATTACTGCTTCACGGCAGAGATAGGCGGGGTGGTGGTACCTACCCGCGCGGACTCACAGAGGTCCTACCACCAGTAATTACGCAAATTAAAATTTGCGGGTTTGATTTTTATTACACGATGTTATTCCTTCACCGTGGAAGCTAATCGAGAACATGTGTTGAGTACGTATTTCATTAGAAAAATTGGTACCCGCCTGGGATTCGAACACCGGTGCATCGCTCAATACGAATGCACCGGACGTCTTATCCTTTAGGCCACGACGACTGATATAATAGTTTTTGTATAGTGCTCACAATGCTCTAGCAACCTATTGTCTCCCATTTTCTTCCATTTCACACAATCGTGAACTTATTCGAATACTAAATAGGTTACGTGGCTACATGTGTTAGCCCACACTTAAATTTGGTTAAAACTTAAAAGAATAAAAGAAAATAATTCACACTATATCAGTATTCCTATTCTCCTAAAAGTCACCGATTGTAAAACTAGGTTTAAGGGATCGGTCAATTTTACGGAATTCGTACCGTACTTTGCAATGAAATATCTCGAAAACCGCTTCGAAAAATATACTCTTTATGCAGTAGGACCCCTTAGCATTATTGTAATTATTTCCGTGATCTTTTTTTAGAGGTCTTTTTATTTCTTGTTACTTTATTTAAACGAGAAGCCAAATATTGTGCAGTTTTCAGTTACCTTGATTATTTTTAAAGAAAGTGCATATTTTGACTCACTCATCAATTTGACGGTTGCCGTAGGGATAAGCTTTGTAAAAACGTTCATGAACCTAGTGATAAAAACTTCGGCAGATTTCGAGGCTACTAATTAGCAACAATAACAACCACGTTTACTAAAGCTTTTCAATACAAATGAAACTAGTTATAGCTACACATTAAAATAAGTTCATGATAGACAGAGATCGAACTATTTTGAATAGAGACGTCAAAGTTTAATCCGCCAACAAAACTCAACCAAAATTCGGTATTCCACCAAAACTACAATAATAAAGAACCTCCACCAAAAGTGAAGGCTTATAAATTAGATTTTGAACGTTGTATGTGAATGTATACATTATTTCATCAGTATACATGTTATATTTAATATAATTATACATTGGGCTTATTGGGTTTTATAAACATCAGTCGCTTTCATCATTGAACAAGCAGACGACGGGGCAAAGCCGCCATTGCCCTAAGCACATCCTTCGGATCCTCCCGATCCACTTTCAGTAAGCTTTTAAGCACTACAAGCACTGATCACCGTTCTCGTCGAAGAGTTCGACATGAAACATGGACACAACCCAGTGGACCCAGTGGACCCAGTTGACCACTGGACCCAAGACACAACAAATTTTCGCCGGATCTTCTCGATTCCGATCCGGTGCTAGCTTCAGGTGCTAGGGCTAGGGTTAGCAGGCCTCCCAGGTTGACCACGTAAGCTCACCTAACAAACCGTGCGTAGTTGGAATAGCCCCTTAGGCTACCAAAGATTAGGTAGGAAAAAAACATTGAGAGGCCCAATTATCAAAAAATAAAACCACCACGCCCCTTTAAATCCTATATTTAAACACAATAGTTACATTTTACTTTATTTTAGACAGCAAGTTGGCTCGAATCTGAGTATTCTGGAAGAGAGCCTTAATTAGATTCCGTAACTCTTCGGTTCTGAAGTGGACCGCCAAGGGACCGGTACCATCCTTCCAGTGGTTGTCGATATCCTTCAGAGACCCTCCAAGGACAAAGATTAGCTCCTGCAGCTTTATCCAGGATTTGACGTGAGTTTCTATATCTGTTGAACTCTAAAAAGTACGCAGAAAGTTAAATTCGGATAAAAAATATTTCCCTAAGAATGACATAAATAATTTTATCGATTCGATCAAGCACAAAATTCAGAATCAAATATTTTTAGGTATTATGCACAATTTTTATCAACTGATAAAAAAGTGGTGAAACTTCACCACTAGGAAATCGAGATCTCTCATCATAAATACTGTAGTTAAAGTGCTATACTTGATTACTAAAATTATAAGCAGTCTTATAGGTAAATAAACACTATTGTCACAGTTTTTAAATCTACATAGTTAGGAAAAGAATGTAATTGCGTAGATTTTTTACTGGTGGTAGGACCTCTTGTGAGTCCGCACGGGTAGGTACCACCGACCTGCCTATTTCTGCCGTGAAGCAGTGATGCGTTTCGGTTTGAAGGGCAGGGCAGCCGTTGTAACTATACTGAGACCTTAGAACTTATATCTGAAGGTGGGTGGCGCATTTACGTTGTAGATTTCTATGGGTTCCAGTAACCAATTAACACCAGGTGAGCTGTGAGCTTGTCTACCCATTTAAGCAATAAAAATAAGATTAACGAATGGGATCTGGCGGAGAGAAGGGGCGCGCATCGCAGCCCCCAATCGCGCTTAGTTTGCGCACTCAAGCGGTGATTACAGATGCTCATCGCAACAAAATTTTAGGAGGATCGTTAATTAGGTGCATACACCTTTTTTTTACAAGCACCAGATATCAAAGGGGTGAAAGACTATTTGGTTTAAACGAGATTTCGCTAAATACGAGACATGTATCTTTGTTGGTTTTAGCATTAACAGTCCGATGTTTTGAATTTTATTGAATTTTAATTAAGTTTACTTCATTAAAATAGCTGAAGAAGTGTTTTTGTTTCGATATTTTTCCCAAATTTTAAACTCTAAATGGCTGTCCTGTAAAGCTGCAAAGTCGCTTAAACCAAATAGCATTTCAGCTCTTGATGTAATGGTGCACAGTTGTTCTGTGTACGAATGTTCTTCAACAGCAAAATACAACAAGGAATTTGACTTTATTTCCAGAACTTTCTTAAGCAAATATCGCCTATATCATCTTGCAAACGAAAAATGTAAACAACTTTGAACATTGAAACAGCCAAAGTAATCATGTAATTAACTAGAACAGGGCTGTCCAAACTACATATCTTTGCGGGCTAATTAAATTCACTATAAAAGCTAGAGGGCTGCAGAAAAAAAAATACTATTAGTAAAAGATAGCTTCACTTAACAATGATGATATCAGAATGGAATGTTACAAGAATAAAGATAAATTATACCAAATATTGATTAAATGCTTTGACAAAGAATTCTATTAACCAAATTACATATTTATATTCAATACTATTTCCTGAATAAAACATGCGTCTTTTGCCTGGTCAGCCCTGAACTAGAACACTATTTAAGGCAGAATATCAATTGCTGGAAGTAAACTTAAAGAGAAATGACTAAATTTAAATTTTCAAAATTCTTGATATGTAACTAACTGTCAGTCTTCAAAACGCTCACCTTATAACAAATTTTATTTTAAAGACAAATAAACAAATTAAGTGGCAGTAAGCTTGTCTCCAATCAAAATTTATAACATTTGCAAGTCCCAAATTGATTTAATGTTAGTTACCTGGAACAATTGTGGTGCCTTTTGCACTACTAATGTATATATCTCGGTCAGCTGTGTCGCCATCTCCATTGAGATGTCCTCGACGGTGCACACTCGGTGAATGAGTTCCTCGATGAACATGTTGACTAGGGTCGCCATCAACCTTCAATCAGAAGATTATAAGCAAAAAGTCTAAGCAGGCCGTGTGCATGTTAACCAACCTCTTTTTTTACTTTTTTATTATAGTAACTAGGACACATTAACTTGTAATACCTATGCAATAAAAAATTACAATGACTGACTGTACCTTGTGAAGACATTGATAGGGAACACTCCTATCCACACATTTTTCAAAAGCTGTAGTTGCCGCAAGCACTGGCGGATAGCGGCCTCAGCATTGGAGCCTAACACTTCTTTGACCACCATGCAGTTGAGATCTTTAAAATAATATTTTCTGATAAAGTTCAACAAATGTTGAAATGTTTCTGTAAAAGCAATGAAGAGATACCCACAAACCACAAACTGTTGAGAAAGCACAAAAAGCACCAATTTAAAATCTTTCACTATGTCATGTTGTTTCATATTTATTAAATGAGGTATTGCTATTCATCACATTTGCTGTGTTTGTCATGTATCATAATTGTACTAGCATATGTACAAATTTATTGCTCACCTGAAGAACGTATGTTATCCAAGATTTGTTTCCTCTGCTGCTGCAGATGTATTGTAAGGTGCTTGTAACCCAGTTCCCGTAACTTCTGAACCAAATCAACAAAGCCAATGGGATAATCGATGTCTCGACCCTCCATCAATGTTAACCACTTATCACCAAAGGTCATCATATTGTGTGCAAGATACATACAGTTGTTGTGGAATAATGCTGTTGAAATTAATTATATATTTATACTCTTTCTGAAATGCTCTTTATCTGATTAAAATGCTAGTCAGCATACAAACAGATTATTTATAGAAAAAGCGTACGTCGGTAAAGGTAATAGTCATAATAGAGTGTAATGTAGTCTTTATTATCATCTTACCAACATACTGAGGAATAGTCTGCAAGTATTTTTCATGGTGATATGGCATCACTGCATCATAGAGCTCAAATATTAACCTGGTGGTCTGATATAATTTCTTACAAACTACATCAGAACACTGCACAGCTTGCTCCATTATGACATAAATCAAATCTAGAAGCTCTTGAGCTGTTTTTGATATCATACACCTCGGAAAGTAGAATAAACTCTTTGGTATTGTCTTTTCAAGTATTCTCAAGGCTTCAGCTGCCTTTCCATAATCATCACTTGATTCTTCTTCATCAGAAATATTCTCAACACCAATAGACATACAAACACTTAGGTCTTTCAGCATTATGTCTCTAGCTGTCTTCAAGAAGTGATCACTAGATTTCTTTGAGAATAAGATATCTATATCTTCTATGTATTTTAATATAGATATATCTTCTGTAAAGAACTTCACAATGAAAAGGAAATGCTGAAATTTTTCTATCTCTGAAGTAATTTTACCATATGTTTGTAGATCTATAATATTATTTGGGATTGTGTCTATGAAACAGTCTTTCATGATCAGCTCACTGAACGGTCCGCTAATTTCATTCCCAATCAACTTCATAATACTACAATTCTTATCATATTCAAATTTCAATTTGGAACTCAAGTGATGGAAAAGTAACCTAAAGTTGGCTATAACTTGATCATAAGGAGGCTTATAATTTTGCTTGTAATTTATTGTTACTGTCAATAGCTCTTCAGTTTCTGGGAAAACTATACAGTCGTTATAAATGATTGGCTGTAGAACTTCTTTATACAAGAACTGAGAGAACTCACTAACTTTTTCTTTCAAATTTTTATTTTTATCCAATGCTCTTATCACATCGATAACAAATGGTGTATCTTCAATTTTCAAAGTAATTTTAACTACTGATTTCTTTGAGCTGACTTTAGTATTCCATGACACAAGTCTTGTCCATTCTGTATACAGGTCTTGCAGGAGTTTATCCAGTATAAGTTGAGCTGTATGTTTTGTGTTAGCATATATATCTAAATATTTGAAACCTTCAGCAGGTAGCTCTATATATTGGAGTAAATCATACACAGCCTCCACAGCACGTGTGTAACTTTGTGCCTGTCTTCCTTCTTCAAATTGCTTCACAAGTTTACCACACTGTCCAACATCATACACAATGTTCAGTGCAAAATTAACATGCTGCAACTCTTTAGTGATCTGGTCATGGGTTTCGATGGATTTGAGCACTTCTGCCATTGTGTGCTCTTCTATTTCCTTCTTGCATTTTTCAAGTTCATCAACAACGGCTTTACTATCCACAAACAATATTTTACTCTCCTCCAAAACTGAATCTACATTATACTCACAAGTTTCCAAATAAGATTTTAAATCTATTTTTAACAGTTCTATTTCTTTGGTTAGAAGGGGTATTTTGTCAGCTGGTTTCCAGTTTGTTTCATTACAATCAAATATATTTTTTAAAACTTCTTCTATATCATAACTCTCCATTTTAACGTTTTCTTTTTGACTTATCTTTGTGAATAGAAGATTCAGAACGTCTCTCTCTTGTTGGAGACTTATGAGAGCGGCGGTGGCTCTTAAAATGATATTTATTGGATCCTACTGCATTTCTTATGGTATTCACCAGAAAACGTTTGTTGGTTTTTTGAGGAGGGGCTTTAACCCAACCTGACGGACCAACGATTTCAGCTCTAGCGGCGCCTTGAACAGCTTCACGTATCAGTTCTTCAACAGCCAACCTGAAAACATAAGGAATCCAGTAGTTCGATGTGCCATTGTTTACTAGCCGATCAATAAAACCAGACAGTGAAGAAATTCATTTCATATTAATACTCGCACTGCTATCCATTAATAATGGATTATCGATTGATGCAACACTATTTACCTACATAGAAATACGTACTTCTCTAGGGCTTCGTCATCTATAGGAACATTTTCAGGTTTATTGTCGACATCTTCTTTATCTGTCATAATTTTTATACAAATTACAGTTTTATTTAAGGCGATAATTAAAATCAAACTCTGTCCGCTTATTAAAAGCTAAGATATCCCTTGAAAATCCATTTTAAAAATCCTCTACTCCCAAGAAAACAAAACACGTACATTACCATTTGACAACCTTGATTGAGAAACATAGAGTAGACTGCTGTTGAGTTACATAGGTTGAAAATGTTGAAATGTTCCAGTGCATTATTTCCGTTTTCCGTTCTCTATTGAAGTCAATTTTTATCCAGTACTAAGATGTTTTCAATTACGGATTTAAAACATAAAACTATTCAGTAAATTCGAATTGATGATTAATTTTAGTAGAGGTTTCTTGCAATTCATATTACGAGAATACAACTGTTACAGAAAAAAAGAAAGTAACTTTGAAGACTGAACGCAACATAACTGTACAATTGTAAAATCTGGCAATGATTTTGAACGCGTGGAGTGAAACGTCAGCCACGTACTTTTTCTGTCAGCTGGCGATTGTAACTGATCGTCGATCCTTCACTAGAATATTTATTAATTAATCCAAACTAAGGTAAGATAAATGAAATATACTAAAAAAATATATTGAGATATCTGGAATGTTTCTTATTTAATACATATCCATTACATTGTTATTCATTAATAAACAGATATCCGCAAAACTCGGAAGACAACAATCTCACTGAATTATTGCAATTTTCAGATAGAATGGCAGCGAAACTGTTATATTTTGTACTCTTCATCGCTGCCGCAGTGTCTGCGGATGATGAACCCGTGCTAGCAAGACTACTAGTGTCAAAACAAGTGCTAAACAAATATTTAGTAGAGAATATGGATATACTAGTAAAATACACATTGTTCAATGTTGGGAGCGCACCGGCTGTTGAAGTGAAACTCGTGGACAACGGCTTCCATCCGGACGTGTTTACTGTAGTAGGCGGACAACTGACCGCGGAAATCGATAGGATTGCACCTCAAACTAATGTATCCCATGTAGTGACTGTCCGGTCCAATAAGTACGGCTATTTCAACTTCAGCTCGGCGGAAGTCACATACAAAGCCAGCGAAGACGCCACAGACGTGAGTTTTTTTCTTTCTATTATTCTTTTACATTATGTAGCTAAAAATCTCCCAACCTAGATTACTGGAATTTTATATATAGTGAATCCATTCACCCACCATAGGCATGAGGCTGTAAACTTAAATGTATTTAAAGCCTACATTTCAATTTTTAAAGCTTGGTTGCTTGTAATTTAGAATGTGGTGGCACCAATGAGAGCTCACAGTAGTACTAGAAACAAAAGGGTTTGGCTTTGATTACATTGAATTTGGAAATGAATGTGGTTCTTCATTGTTGAAATCATTCCTAGATATGTAATTGAGTAAGCATGTGCTTAGAAAATTTGGTACCTGCTCCACAACTGAAACTCCGGCATAGACATATTACTCAATATGAATGCACAATTATTTATATGTGGGCTCAATCTTGGCGTAGTCAAGGCTACATGTTTGTGGTCCTATTATATCACCATTTATCTAGTAGGTGTCATGAAAGGTATCTAAAAGGTTCATTGGAGAAAGGACATCAGTTTTCTTTGAGTATTATACTGGTGCACTAAAATCACCACAATTATATTTAGTGAATTTTGTACCTTTCTACAAGTGAGTAGTACCATCCTGCCTTATTTATGTTGCAAAAATATCATGTTTAAATTTGGAAAGTAAGACACCCATTATATGTGACTTTATCATCAATTAAATTTTCTATTCAATCAATAAGAAGTATCAGCAAGAAGCTTGTGGGCTTGCTCTTTTCCGAATTAATGTACATCATATAGAATACTTATAAGGTATTATTAAATCAGTACACATAATAACTTGAAATAGAAGAAAAAAGTCTCTATTATTGTGCACTGGCCTGTGATCAGTTCGCATACTTTCTGTGTGGGATAGAAATTCAGGTTTATGCTTTTTATCATTAACTTAGATAACTTGATAAAATGCTTCACCTAGAGAATAAAACATAAGTCACATAACTGCAATTTACATATTATCTTAGGTATGGCTATGTATCACAATATTTAATCACAGTCACAATCTCATGAGTGGCTCTGTATATGTTAACAAAATAGTTATTAGAATTAAAGTTATCCATATAATATCGAACCAAGACAATTATTTTTATATTTATTATATAAAAAAAATCTGTACTGTACTCCTCTAATTACAGGTCCAATATTCGATCAGCAGTGCTCCAGGAGAGGGAGCCATCGTAGCCTTCAAAGATTATGATAGAAAGTTCTCCTCGCACATCCTCGATTGGGCGGCATTCGCAGTTATGACCCTCCCGTCCCTAGCCATTCCATTTGGCCTTTGGTACTCATCAAAGAGCAAATATGAGAAGCTTTCAAAACCCAAAAAGGGACACTAGTTAAGTTTTTATTGTAATGTAATTAGTTAGGTCTGTGTTGCTAACGTTTCAATTTTAAATCGTGTATTTTTGGTTGAACAATGTTTTAATAACAGCCATAGACTTTAATATTTATTTAATAAATTTATGGCTGTACAAATATAGTCTATGTTTTTGTATATAAAAAAAGTTGTTACCCGACTGCCGAAGTTATCTTTTTCATGTGATTGTGTAAATGTACAACAACGATTTTAAATGAAAGGTCAGCAACAAAAGTTCATGTTCCATTATTATGTCGCTCGCGAACATCTCTTAATTGTTAATATAATTTATAAAGAACAATAAAAACGAATCTTTTACATTTGATATTTTTATTAATTTGGTATTATTTAGTATAGAGTGTTGCCCACGCTTTTTAAATAACCTGTGTAATGTAGACTCGCGTTCTAACCGTCGTATATTCCATGCTTAAATTGTATTAATAATAATTTACCTATGAAGTAGCCGTTTTACAAAATTAGCCATTTGGAACGTAATGTATGTGGCTGAAAATAAATTTTATTTTAAAAATATAGAATTATTTTCCAATTTAGTAATTTGTTTATTGATTATTAATTTATTTTCACTAGATTTGTATCTTTTGCCTCAATATGGACACGAAAAAACACGAATAGTTATAGAATGCGAATTCCGTCGCGGTAGCAATTCCGCACAAAACGCTCACAACATTAATGACGTCTGTGGAGTAAGTAGAACCCTACAAACGAACGCATGACTCGTTAGTCGCTGGAACACTTCCGACATGTACCTAAATTTTAATCTGAAAAATAATTCGACTTGTCGGACGAAAACTAAAGTTAAAAACGAAAAGGAATGCGTAGAAAAATTACGATTACAAAATTGCTGTGATACCATGATTCTCATTGAAAACTAGCTGACCCGGCAGACTTCGTAGTGCCTCAATCGATAAACAAAAGACCTAAACTTTATTTAATTCCGAGAATTTTCATATTTATCTACCTTTTAAACCTTCTCTGGACTTCCACGATTAATTCAAAACCAAAATTAGCCAAATCGGTCCAGCCGTTCTCGAGTTTTAGCGAGACTCCTCCTCCTTGCGTCGATAATCCTCAGTGCTGAGGGTCGTGGCCTCCTCTAATCACTTTCTCCTGCATCATCTTGCGCCATTCCTGCCTGTCCTCGGCTGTGTGGATAGCAACGTGGACTGAGGTATTGAGAGTGGAGCGTATTTGGTCCGACCAGCGAGATTAACGAACAGCAATTCATTTTTATATATAGAGATATTATTGCACGGCACATTTGTAGATCATATTTAGTCTATAAATACATGGAGTCACAAGCCACTGTGTTTTTGTCGGATGCTCTCATTGGGTAGTGAATCCGATTCGATGGTAGATTCAGCGAAGTACTGCCCTTGCTAAGGCTAATGTTAGCAAAACCGCCAGGCTGGGACTCGTGAACTTGCCTATACGCTCGGTGAACCTTATCTATCCTCTCGAGGTTCACAGGATAAGTAGGCAAAAAAGTGCATGAAGCTACGAAAAGAATCCCACACGCGCGTTTGGAGATGTACAACATAAAATATGGCTGAATACTGTTAGCAAATTCTCTCAGCTTGAGCCCATGAGCTTACTTACCCGTCCGGGCGTGGCTGAAGTAAGCTACCAGCGAATAGGAATGTTTTTTTTTATTACTTATAGTTGGACGGGCTCACAGCCCACCTGGTGTTAAATGGTTACTGGAGCCCATAGACATCAACGACGTAAATGCGCCACCGACCTTGAGATAGAAGTTCTAAAGTCTCAAGTATAGTTACAACGGCTGCCCCACCTTTCAAACCGAAGCGCATTGCTGCTTCACGGCAGAAATAGGCAGGGTGGTGGTACCTACCCGCGCGGACTCACAAGAGATCCTACCACCAGTAAGGTTGAATATGGTTGAATATATTCTGCGAGACGAAAGTTTACGGACTCTGTTACGATCTAATAAGTACGTTCGAATCTGTCATATTTTTAATTTCTTACATTAAATTAATGAATAAATTTAAAATTTAATAAAATAATATAGATAATAAAAAAACAAATGCTTACTGTAACGTGAAGAAACTGATGTCTATTTATTTTAATCAACGCAGCGCCTTTATGCATACTCTGAGATTTTAAATAAAATAAAATATACCTTTATCCTTTATGAAGTAATTTTTAAATTAAAATTCAATGGAGTAAAATGTGAATACCCCATACAACCTAATATTATACCTATCTCTATCAATCGTATGGAACATTGAGTGAACAATAATTCAATTAGGTACCTATTCGTATCGTAAATTATTTAATATCATTTAATTTTATGGCCTGACAAGTTCTATACTTAATTAATTATTGATCAAGGAAGATGAATAAATTTACATAACGTTCACTGCTATGCAAAGTTTCCAACTCATTATGGTGTAGTGAAGCATCCTTGTGATTTTAGCTATGCCATATATGTTTCCGTAATCCATGCTCCCAACAATCAATGCAAATTCCTCACAGACTTCAGTGTGCTTAGTGCGAGTTTTTTAACGTTCTCGATAGCGTAAAAGTTAGCTCATATTTGTATGGGATGGGATCGTTTGCGTACGTTTGCCGCTAGGGGCGCTGTTCCAACTGCATACAAAATTGGCTTAACTTTTACGCTATCGAGAACGTTAAGAAACTCGCACTAAGCACACAGACAACGACTGCGTATCGCGAACACGCTTTATGAAACATCGCAATGGCTTTAATCCTAGCTAATTATGCACAACAGTTTTTATTTAATAAATTTAACAAATATAGTATACTTGAACAATATAATTTTTGTAAGTAGTAAATAAATAATAAATAGTCAATAGTAGATAGTGGCTTGGCTCTGCCCCTGGCATTGCTGACGTCCACGAGTGACGATAACCACTTACCCTAATGTGGGCCGTATGCTCGTCTGCCTATAAAGTCAATAAAGAAAAAATCCATTAAGAAACATAGTGTGTAAAGTTGGTCAATCGGTCCATTAGTGCTATCTGTAGACTCCAGTACCCACTTTAGAGCAAGTGGGCCATGAGCTCGTTCAGCCATCTCTACAATGAATAAAATAAACAAATAAAAGTTGTATGTATCATTTGGTTATTAAAAGCACATTGGCACATTTACAGATGTTGTCAACTTGAGGTATAAGTTGAAATTTGAAGGTGACGAATTGAAACACTTTGACAAGATGTAGTTCGAAAGAGTTTACTAACAAGTTTACTGTCGCCTGTGCAATTAAAAAAAATTACACAATTTTATTATTTTACACGCTCCGGCCTCCGGTAAATCGCATCGCGTGTGGTTTACTTAGTTTTGACGATTCTTACTGTTCCAAATTTAGGTAAACTTTGTAAAAATGCCATACCACCACTAACTTTATATAATTTATTAATTTTCTTTCATACAATTACACGGTTTTATTCTAGTTAAAAATCATAAGGTTGTTTGTCAACACGTGATAGGTCGGTCATTTTGCTTACACTGATATCCCGTAGCATTTGTAACCATCGAACCACGACGACTCATACTCTCAAGTAACCTCTTACTATAAGACTATGTTACGCTAATAAAATGGCTTACAAAACGAACACATATAGAATGCGGTTACGTAAATACAGAATGAAACAAACCTAGTCCGTGAGTCACACTACTCATAGCTATTGCGAATCCCACGCGATCCTTCTGACTGAAACAAACGAATTAGCTACGCCTTCCTGATAAGTAAATTTGGTAATTATTAGGTTGAAGTTGAAGTTGCCGTTTAGTGTCCAATTATTTGGTAGACTAACGATCCCAATGGATTCGGAGCTTAGCAAAATATCGTAAGTGCGGTACAAGCAACTGTCAAATATCTTCTGTGCTATCATTACAATACCATTAGATACCACTATACAGACCCATTCCTGCGTGCACTCACACAGACACACAGCATCTATCCAACCATCAGTCTGGTCAAACAATGGACATTGCTTAATTCCAACAGCTATTTCTTTCTATCCTTCACTGGTGCTTCACAGTTGTTTTTACTCTTTACATTGAAACGTCCACGCCATCCTTTAATATCCGTCAATCATTTTCAGATAAGAGTGGTTACAAAAAAAGACATTCAGTATTTTCTTAGGTTTTCGCATGTAATACAGTCCTGGAAAGCAATCGAAACATCAGAAATTTTAAATTATAAATGTGTGATAAAATCGTAAAGTATTTTTAAAACCAATTTAAATTGAATTTATAAACATTAATTATTTTCCACCTGTTGTTTATATTTTGGACTATAAGATAATATAGACTAATTATCTGAATACATACATGCATCGGTATTTAGAATGACTCATCTCTTAACCTCTTTGCCTAAGTTGTTTGCATTAATTGTCAACGTAGATAACAGTAAATTGTTTTAATTTATTAGATACACTAATTAAATGGGTAATATTTATTTGTATATTGCAGAGTGAAAAGTTTCCGATGACATGTAAAACAGAAAATAGTGTAGGAGAGAAGAACAATGGAAGGCTTGACATCACCACCATGTCAACAGAGAGATACTATGATGTTTATTAGTATTTTCCTCGTTTTTCGTTAGTCGCAGAGATAATTAATACTGCTTTTACGGCTAATCTGCGAGGAGTCGTCCGTTGATCACGAAGACTGTAAAATATTCGCAATGTCGAAAATAATATAGTAATGTTACGCGCTGGGGTTCGGGATAAATAAAAAATTCTATCGAATTACAAGTTAACACTGTATTAGCACTTAGATCACTTAAAATACTTCACAAACACTTTAAAACTCTCAATTCGCTTCTTCCGCTTCGCTTCAGGTGATCCGTTCGCTGTTTCGCTTCGAGTAGTTCCGATTACTGACTGGCTGCGTGCCATCTCTGCAATGCTTTTATAGCCGATACCACATCCCTAGAATTATAGAGAATATTCCACACATTTCGAGTATTATGTTGCCGCTCAATATATAAAATGGCGCTTGGGCAGTTAAGTAGGTACAAAAGCAACAGTTGTGAATTTATCTAAAGTTATTTGAAGTAGGTAGGCAGCAGCTTGGCTCTGCCCTTGGTATTGCTGAAATCCATGGGTGACGGTAACCACTCACCATCAGGTGGGCCGTATGCTCGTCTGCCTACACGGGCAATAGAAAAAAAAAGCGCTGTGGCACATTTTTAGAAACATTATAAAATAACGTGTTCTTATTCATCCCTAGTATGGGTTCATTAATAACTAGTCAGGTCATAAGTATTGTCACACAGTAAAAACTTTTCTTTTGGAATGCTGGCCATAAAAAAGGTTATTGAATTCGAATTTCGAATTGTTCATGAAAATAAAAATGTATACTTTTAGAATTTTACTCATTTTTAAATATGGAGTGGACGCTTAAAGAAGACCGTGTTGCAGTTATTGCGTTGCATCGTTGCGGTTACGCGCCAATTCAAATTTTTAACATACTGAAAAATTTTAATATAACCAAAAGATTCGTTTATCGTACCATCAAACGATACAATGAAGACTCTAGTGTAGATGACAGGTCAAGAAGTGGTCGCCCTCGGTCTGTTAGGACTCCAGCAGTGATAAAAGCTGTGAAGGCGCGAATTCAAAGAAACCCAAACGTAAGCAGAAACTGTTGGCCCTTCAGATGGGGTTAAGCAGAACCACGGTGAAAAGGGTGTTAAATGAAGACTTAGGGCTTCGGGCATATCGAAGAAAAACAGGACATCGTTTGAATGCTCGTCTAATGGACCTGAGACTGAAGAGATGCCGCGCTTTGTTGAAGCGGTACGCGGGAAAAAAATATCGGGAAATTCTTTTTTCGGATGAAAAAGTTTATACCATAGAAGAGAGCTACAACAAACATAATGATAAGCTGTACACACACAGTAGTGAAGAAGCGAGCAACCGTATTCCGCGTGTCCAACGAGGTCATTTTCCATCCTCGCTCATGGTATGGTTGGGAGTTTCTTATTGGGGCTTAACAGAGGTACATTTTTGTGAGAAAGGTGTAAAAACGAATGCAGTGGTGTATCAAAATACAGTCCTGACGAACCTTGTGGAACCTGTTTCTCATACCATGTTCAATAACAGGCACTGGGTATTCCAATAAGATTCGGCGCCAGCTCATAGAGCGAAGAGCACACAAGACTGGCAGGCGGCGCGTGAAATCGACTTCATCCGGCACGAAGACTGGCCCTCCTCCAGTCCAGATTTGAATTCGTTAGATTACAAGATATGGCAACACTCGGAGGAAAAGACGTGCTCAAAGCCTCATCCCAATTTGGAGTCACTCAAGACATCCTTGATTAAGGCAGCCGCCGATATTGACATGGACCTCGTTCGTGCTGCGATAGACGACTGGCCGCGCAGATTGAAGGCCTGTATTCAAAATCACGGAGGTCATTTTGAATAAACTTTAGTGTCATAAGAATCTACGTTTTGTTAAGATCATTTTGGTATATGAATGGTTACATAATGAATAAACTTGTTTCAATTATTTTACATTAAACATGTGACAGAATTTATGACCTGACTAGGTATTATCTTACAATTTTAAAGCATTTTATAGTACAGTGTCTATAATAATTTATAAGCTTCGTGGCAGAAATAGACAGGATTGCGAAACTAGCCCGCTCGGTCCTATAATACACCTCCTATTCATTAGGCCAGAAGCACTTCACTTCAATTCATTTGCGAAGCAATTGCTCTTGAGTTGTTAGGTCTCCTTCGGTGGCGCTCGGGCAGTTGTTAGCAAATCCCACCCCTCCTAGCTGAGCCTTTGCCCACCTGTCCTGATGAAACTGGAAAGACCTCGGGCCACCATTATTCTTTCAATCATAAAAAAAACCTTCACTTTGATGTTGCATTTTTAAATCAGTTTTGACTTTGTTTTACAAATGAATGAAGAAATGGAAAAAACTTAAATCAATTGAACTAGTATTTGTTAATAATCCAAGTCCATTTAGTAAAATTATAGTGACGATGTTACTGAAGACGTAAAACCTGCAGCCAAGATACATTTTGGCCTAGTCATCCGTATTAGCTCATACAAGCGCGGTTTTATATATTCTAGGTGTGTATATTATTAATAATAAGACGGATTGAGTCACCGCGCATACTTTATAATGAAAATAGATATAAATGCAAGTTCTTCACTACAATAATAAAATAACATTATTTTGTTTATGAGACTACACATAATAACACCGATTTAATAACATAAAGAACAGGCAGCTATCGGTAGAACGTAGTACTCACAGGGACACCATCCTGCGGAATTCACTTTTTTTCTTAACCTACCTAAACTGATGGTCCAGAGACCATAATATTAGCGTAACCTTAACTAGTAGGTGAGCTCACGGGGCTCAAACCTGACGATGTTGCTAACACGAACCCTAGCAAGAACGTGCTTCGCAAAATCTACCACCGGATCGGAAACGCGATCTACTGAGAAGTTCCGGAGAGAAACTCAGTGGGCTGTGTCTGTGGGTTAATTTACTTGCCGAGCCCTTCGTCGCAAACGACGGATTCGACAAGAACGATGACCGGCGGAATTCATATTGTGACGTATATACATGGGTTCGGCAATAGTTCATTGATCTATTAGACCTACTTAAAACCGGGCATCATCACGAGAATTTATATATTGAAATTATTATCAAAATACCAGTATAATCTGTAGTGTAAAATATTATGTTAATGAACTCATGAGTTTTAAAACCGATTAGTCACCGTTTGTTTTGTTCATGTCTTACCTGCAGTCTCCTCGGCTCGATCCACGGCACCGGACAGAGAGGCTTGGATGGTGGAACTACTTTTAAAATATACACCATTTCTTTATATTTGAGTCGTCTATTATCAAAGGTGGCAATCTGTGCATTTAAACAAAAAAAATTTATTGATATGTCAATACAGATTGATTTGAATATAATCGTCTCCTTCAAAGAATACGGTTCAAAACCTGCATTAAATAAAGGTTAATACTTAACCTGTTATTTATCTAAGATGTCGTTCAGAAGAGTTTTGTGGCTGCCAATGGAATACAAAGTCAATAATTCGTTTTTCTGATTTACCAATAATTGTCCAAAAGTCACATTGCCGGCTTTGATACTAGTCGACTCATTTAATGTAGTTTATTAATGTAGAGGTAGGTATCTTAGCACTCGTTATGTTTAATTTATTTTGAAAATAATACGTTTCAACGTACCTACTGTGATTGAGACTGCGGGTGGCATCTTGTTCACAAACTGACCAACATTAAAATTAAATTATATCAACGAAAATAAATTTCTAGTCTTTTTAAAGTTACAAATAAGTTTTTTTTTTTAATATTAGAAGCACTCTGCGTTATACATTAAACTAATGATGTTACAGCTTAGAATAAAAATTTCTGTGCGCCAGATAGTATTTATATATTACTCAGAATTTGATTTATTTTTAAAAGCAATTAATAATCATATCCCAATAACAAATAAAATCTAGAGGTACATGAACAGTTGTATTGGCAACACCCAAGAACTGGCAAGAAAGAGGGTAGACAGATTTGTCTGCAAATAACATCCTACCCACAGTTTTCTGCCTACCTATGATCATGGTGCATGCAACAGCACAAATATATCAGGACATCGTGAAATGTGCTAATTGTTGCAAAAACCCGCTAAATAATAGTGTTTATAAGATTATGATCTAGTTATTATCTCTTTCATTTAGCGATGCTGAAGACTGAATAATTAATTAAATTACACAGCTATCAATTCTAAAGTTTTCTACGTGCTAAACTTATAATTGAATAGGAATAAGCTTTTTTTAATATTAAGTATTATTTATTAACGCGCTTATCGCCATAAAAGTTAATTTGTCGTTTTAACCTCCAATGGAGAAGCTTATTCAGTGTGGTCAATAATTTCACAATAAACGCAACTTATGGCTGAATATGGAAATTAGTACTATTAAGAAAAAACTTAAGTTACCAAAACTTTTTAAATACTACACTTAACAGTACGTTGAATTACCTACTTTTTTTTTTTTATTGCCTGGATGAATGGACGAGCTCACAGCCCACCTGGTGTTAAGTGGTTACTGGAGCCCATAGACATCTACAACGTAAATGCACCACCCACCCGAGATATAAGTTCTAAGGTCTCAGTACAGTTACAACAGCTGCCCTGCCCTTCAAACCGAAACGCATTACTGCTTCACGGCAGAAATAAGCAGGGTGGTGGTACTTACCCGTCCGGACTCACAAGAGGTCCTACCACCAGTAATTACGCAAATTATAATTTTGCGGGTTCGATTTTTATTACACGATGTTATTTCTTCACCGTAGAAGTCAATCGTGAACATTTGTTGAGTACGTATTTCATTAGAAAAATTGGTAACCGCCTGCGGGATTCGAACACCGGTGCATCGCATCGGTACATACGAATGCACCGGACGTTAATATATTAAATCAATCATATATCAATCAAAAGAACATTACACACACAATTAAGTATTTGACACTCACACTCTTACACACACTTATGAAGTCGTCGTGGCCCAAAGGATAAACGTCCGGTGCATTCGTATGTACCGATGCGATGCACCGGTGTTCGAATCCCGCAGGCGGTTACCAATTTTTCTAATGAAATACGTACTCAACAAATGTTCACGATTGACTTCTACGGTGAAGAAATAACATCGTGTAATAAAAATCGAACCCGCAAAATTATAATTTGCGTAATTACTGGTGGTAGGACCTCTTGTGAGTCCGGACGGGTAAGTACCACCACCCTGCTTATTTCTGCCGTGAAGCAGTAATGCGTTTCGGTTTGAAGGGCAGGGCAGCTGTTGTAACTGTACTGAGACCTTAGAACTTATATCTCGGGTGGGTGGTGCATTTACGTTGTATGCATAATTTATAAAAAATATTAGCATTCTGCACTTTCATTGAGCTTCTAATAAAAACTACAACTATTGACTATTATAGTTTTATCTTTAACATAATTAATGGACGCGCATGGATTAAAACAATTTGAAGTCGTCGTGGCCTAAAGGATAAAACGTCCAGTGCATTCGTATCTTGCGATGCAACAGAGTTCGAATCCCGCTGGCAAGTACCAATTTTTCTACTGCAATTCGTACTTAACAAATGTTCACGATTGACTTCCACGATGGTGAATAACGTACATTAGATGTCTATGGGCTCCGATAACCACTTAATACCAGGTGGGCCGTGAGCTCGTCCACCCAACTAAGCAATATATTACTGAAAGGTAACTCATTCTTTCACTAATAGATCGTTACAGACGACTCGAGACTGGAGCTCTATTTATATTCCTCTAATATCCTTATTATTTTCCTACTTCTTATATATAACTAACGTAACTAAGGTAGATATCATATTTATATTTTAATCCTGCATTCACGGCCTCACCCCGCTCACTTATGTGTCACCTTGATGTGACCTAAATCCTCCGAATAACGATAAAATCCCATTAGCTAATCTTTTATATAACAACTTGTAAGAAATACCTTCTATTGAACTGATTGATTGAACTGACCGCTGTGTAACAGAAAAGGAAAAACATATTAAAGCACTTTACGTAACTTTTTTTTTCAATACGACCTTTAGTTTGTTCTCCTTTTCTAGGGTTTCTAGAATAGATTTCATTTTGAAATAAACTTTCTTAATATCATTATATAATTTTTGACGTGACAACGTCTTATAATTCGATGGAGCCGGCTGCACGCACGAAAAAACATAAATCATGCGGCGTTACCTCGCTCTGAGGCGTTCCATTTAAGGCTTGAAGTGCAAGCGAGCGCAACGAGCGACAAAGAGGCACAATCGGCCTCCGCGTGGACAGCTGCTATACAATAATACATTTACATGTTTTCGTCAAGTATGAAGTTCAGTGAAAAGTGAATGTGGTGTCAATTGTCCATTCAAAATATCTATCAAACAAATAAAATTAAAATTTTCTTTTGAAAATTGAAACCATTCCATCAGTATTTTCTTATGTTCAACTATCGTCAGTAAACCGACTTTACAGATAACCGATTTTTTAACGACTGCTATTGTGTACGCAAATTAAAAAAATTCTTGAGTGCCGAAATGATGTTTGATTGCCCTTGATTTGATTAACACGATTTTTTTCTCCATCTGTAATATTTTTTCCTTCCAGTGTTTTGAATAAGTACTTTAATGTAGATATCAAAAGGAATACTTCATACACACGACTAGCGAAAATACCCGGCTTACGAATTTCAAAGTGATAACATAAAATTAAAACAGGATTGAGATCGCGTTTTACAAATTCTGTATAAAATATTCGGAACCGAGTAGTTTACGAAGCAAGGTCACGTGACGTAAGGCAATGTTAAACACCGAGCTTTCCAAATATAGACACACGTTGTGTTTTATGTATTCAGAATTTCTGAACATAGTGATTAAACCGATATAAAACTGACTCCGATAAAAGGTCTTGCCAAAGGTAATGAGTTCGAATGAGCTCCGTGGTCAACCTAACAAGTCGACATAATAATATGTACAAGTGCTGAGTGACGTTACTATACAGGGATTTAAATCATACAGCAGATATCTAATACATGTTGTTTTTATCTCTAAAGGCCGACGACCGTAGGGTTCACCTGGCAATGAGTGGTCATAGTCACTCATGGGCATCCGCAATGCCAGGGCCCAGCTAAACCGCTGTCAAAGTGGGTGTTCACGATGCGATAGCTATCTAGTAGATACATGCGAGTATATATTAGAAACGTTTGGATTATTTTGCTCAAATACCTACATAGCAAACCAAACTAACAATTTATTTCATATTTTTTAATCCTGATATTAGTCATGATATGAGAGCGAAGTTATAAAATGATTGTATTGTCACGGTCATTGATGCCTGTGTAAATTTTCAAGTTAATCAGACGTCTTGAAGTCGCGTAGTCGGTGAAAATGACGTTCAAATATTCCGATACAGACGAACAAACATACATTTCAAGCTAATAAAATTGTGTTAAAACGACACAAGCATATCCATGTATGTATATAATTTAGCCTGCGCGAGGATTAGAATATTTGTGAAAGTTCCACTTCTGCCAAATGTGAACTGAACATTGATTTTTTTGTATTACTATTTTTCTTTTTTAATTCCCATTTGAAGGATATACATAGAATAAATAGCATATAGAAAATCTAGATGTTACATTATGCTTAGAATAATTAAAGAATGTGCCGTAAAAGTTCCGGTTTTAGATAATTATTGTAATTTGGTTATTATGAAATGTTACGAAATATTTTTAATTTATTTTGTTTATTGCTAAGATGGTTGGCCCATCCGTTGTCAAGTGGTCGCCGGAGCCCAGACGCGTATTTCATTACAAAAATTGTTACCAGCCTGCGGGCTTTGAACAAAGGCATCGCGGCATCGTCGCCGCGTCGCATCGCTTGATACGAGTAGGTACACACGCCCTCTTATCCTTTAGGCCCCGATGATATTGAATATCACATTGTTACTAATCAATATGTCGGTAATTAATCACAAATATTTATTACGAATTTCGACATGTGTAATATTGTAATATTCACGACGCGATAATTGATGTTATACGATATTTAGTAGGAAGCCGAAGCGAAACTGTAACGTCTATTATAGGATGTTTAATGTTTGAAGCTATTAAAATTTCATCGTCTTTTATATAGGTATTTTCTTAAGTATCACAAGTTAGTTTGGGAAAAATTATAATCAAGAGAGATGTTAGAAAAACTCGCGTAGAAATAATTTTGTTAAGACGTCATATTGCACCGAGCACACTTATTTGCCGTTCCTATTACCTATTACATATATTGTTATTTGGCATTCCTATTACCATTTACCTATTCAGTTTCGTTATAAAAGCGGTCAGTCGTTCTAATTCATTCAAGTTAAACCTGTTCGTAAGAGGATCGTTCGAATTCAATTAATTACAATATAGGTATAAATTACGTTTAAATTAATAATTTCTAGCCACGCTAACCGTAGGTAGCGTCATGTATTATGTCACATTTGAATTGTTTTAACGCTCTTGCGAAGCTATAGGTATAGCACGTTCACCGTTTTCATTGGAATACTAGGTAAATATTCTGTAGCTCGAATTACCACCGCACCGGAGTAGAGTTCATCCGTACTACCTGGAGCCACTGCGGTCATCCACAGTGCGTTTTCAGATATATTTTTTGCCACGTACCATCCGGCTTTGGAATGAGCTCCCCTCCACGGTGTTTTCCGAGCGCTATGACATGTCCTTCACGAGTCTTGTGAAGAGTACTTAACGATAGGCAGCAGCTTAGCTCTGCCCCTGGCATTGCTGGAGTCCACGGGCGGCGGTAGCCACTCACCATCAGGTGGGCCGTCGGTGCTCAGCGGCCTGGGTGCGCCCCTGTCGTAGCCCACTTCCATGAGCCACGGTAACCACCCACTCTATCAGAAGAGCTGAGTTCGTGTTAGCAGGGTGGCATTATAAATTCAATAATTAGTGTGATTACACGCACACACAAGTAGTCAGTTCAATGTTTGATTTAGTACTGTGTATTTAAAAAGTACTAAAAAAAAACAATAAAATGATACCAACTTTAAAATAAAATGAAAATATCATTAAAGTAGTCGATATCGCATAAAAACTACTGGTCAGATCTTGCAAGATTAATAATAAGACCACACGATAAGCACCAGTTTTCAAATAAAAAATCACAATCATCAAAATCGGTTCACTAGGAAAGAGTTCTGAGGTATACAAACAAAAGTGTAATTTACAACATGCTTTTTTGAAATCTGTTGAAATTATCTTATTTACCTTCAAATATTTCTAACATCCTATTAGTTTTTATAGTATTATAGGTATATGTACTAAAAATTTGCAGGAGTATAGTAATTTATTCGTTTTAAAATATATACTAAAACAAAACCCTTTGAAATTAGTAATGAAAAAACTTGTTATAGTTGAAAAACATTTATTTTTCGTTAATGGTACGTGATATCGTAAAACATTGATTTATTTTATTAAGTATTGATTTTTCTATTAGTTATTAAAAACTTTAAGGTAACAATACAAAACATCTGGCTAGTACATAACTGAATAGTGGGTATTGTATATAACAGTATAAATCAACAAATAAAATCTCATCAATAAAAAATAACAAAATTAAAACTTTTTCATAGAACTACCACAATTCTCCCTATACAATGTAACTACATAATAGATCTTTTATAAATAAAAGGTACAAAAAAAACGTACTGAGTACATAGTAGGTATGTACATTTCAGATTAGTATTACTTTTGGCCAAAACAAAATCTAGGTACAGAAATAGATTAAATAGTTCGGTAGTGAAAGAAATATCACAATATTAAAACGTAACTAAATAATATAAGCGCCTTTATAAAGACTCGATGAGTTGTTTAAGTGTGATACCTGGACTTTTTAATGGGCGCTGATAATGCGTCATACGAGCTAAATAGATCTCGGTGTTTAGTAAGCGAATAACAAATGATTGGATCGGTAACAGGTGCCACACGGGAAGCTTGGGTTGATAACCAAGATGGATGAGTGCTTTGACAAAGGCCGGACCTGGTGGGATACCGGCCGTCGTCGGTATATAAATCTGTGTTCCGTGTTAATGTGGATCATTATTAAATACTGCGATTTTTTTAAATTATTATTATGCAAATTTATATTAGTAATATTTATATTATGCAAGTAAGTAATTTTACTGGTGGTAGGACCTCTTGTGAGTGCGCGCGGGTAGGTACCACCGCCTAGCCTATTTCTGCCGTGAAGCAGTAATGCGTTTCGGTTTGAAGGGTGGGGCAGCCGTTGTAACTATACTGAGATCTTAAAACTTATATCTCAAGGTGGCGCATTTACGTTGTAGATGTCCATGGGCCACATAAGCACTTAACACCAGGTGGGCTGTGAGCTCGTCCACCCATTTAAGCAATAAAAAATAAAAAAATAATAAGGACGAAAGAACATAAAAAGAATATTTTTATGTACTTTCAAATTCTGTTTTGTGTTCATGATCACAGCCAGTCACAGGTTAAACTAACATGCGATAAACAATAATATTGAGAGCGTATACAATAACAAACTAGTTAGATCAATCTCTCTAGTAGAGTGGAATTTTCTTTAATTTTCCGTTCGGAAGTTCGTTTTTAATGAACGACCTTTGAAACTCGCGCGTGTGCGGCGTGACAATACTGAGTAATTCCAATTGATTAACACACTCACTCTAAAATCTAAAATTTTGCATTTTTGTAAATGTAACTAGTTCGAATAAGAAGTGCATTACTATTATATAAAACACAATCTGATGTTTTCATACTATTTTGAAATATTAAATTAGTCGAATTTTCACGAAAAAAAAGCATGTATGAAACGTAAACAGTCAAAAATTTCGTTACATTTATTTTATTTATTTATTTATTTTGTAGATGTGTATTTTTGTCTAAAATATCTTGGATACAAGTCCTGTTTTTAAATTAAATACAAAAATATTGCACATTTATTTACAATGATATATATTTTTAATCACACATTAATACTTTTTATCAAATCGACATCGACAAAAAATCGATAGCTATCATTTTCTTCATTATTATCGCGAGATAGCATCCATCTTTTAACGAAAATGTAATAATTATCACGTGATAAAATAAGATTGCAAGTAACGATTTATATTTTAAATGTTGATGGGGCCCGAATTGTATGAATTGTTGTTAACAGGCGATGATGCCCCGTAATCCGGGGTCGTCGGCGTCGTTGTCGGGGGCGTATCCACCGGCTTTAGTAGCACGGGGGCGATGTACTCTTGGAACCTCACACTGGACTCGGCCTGCAGGGGCGCGGGTGGGGTGCAACTCGGAAACGGACTCAACAGCAAAAACGTCCCGAAAGCCACAATCGAGGCCATTATCAATATTATAGTTCTAGCTTCGAAGCCGGCCCGGAGACCAGCCCAGGCGGCCATGCTGATCAGTAAGAGGAGAACGGAGACTCGTATGAGTCTGACAGCGGTGGCGTGGATCCGACCACCGCCCATGCCGCTCATGTCGCTTGGCCCGTACGCGAAGTACAAGTTGTGCTTGTCCCCCACGTGCTTCAGCATTAGATAGATGAGCCCGAACGGCGCGATCAGCGGGCACGCCAGACTGTACACCGTGGTGATGGAAAATATCGCAATGCTCCAAGCGTAGTGCACGCCGAATGGGAATTCGTACAATATAGCCTTTTTCACGTAACTTTTTTCCGCTCTCGATTTTGATTGCAATAGATACCACACATATAAGAACAATTCCGGAAAACGAATCAACTCTAATGAAGTACCAATAAAGCCTGAGGTGATAACATAATTCACAAAGAAAGCACCCTTGTCAGGGAGAAACACGCAGTCCCAACGCATTGTGTTATTCTGGTGTTGTAATGTCCACATAAGGAAGGCCTCGGCACTGGCGAGACCTAATGATGGCAAGATCAAGGTCATCAGTAGGAGATATGATACAGTTTTTGTCATAATTGAATAATTTTGCTGTGACTTGGTCCAGTGTGACAAGAATTTATCAGAGAATGCTACAATGGCTGGCATCACTGCAGCCATGGTCCATAATAATAATGTGGGCAAGAAATCATAGATGATAGAAGTAATTTTGTTAGGAGAATCTGGTTTGACCACGGTCCTGTTGAACAAACTAACAACAAATGCAGGAGTAGTCAAGAAAAACAAAACAACAAAGAGGAAAAAGTTGACTATGATGGCCTTAACATACCAGATTCCAGGCTTCACACTTAGATTCTCCCAAATAATATCTGCAGGGTTAGTAGCATGTGACAGCACCCAGCCACGATGGAGACTGAAGTGGTTCATCACATGTTCAGCTAGCTGATATGAGGGTAAAGTTAAGAAGGCAACTCCCAAAGGATCATTGAGGACCATGGCACGACTTCTCTTAGCTTCATCTTTTAACCTCTTTTCTTCATTTGTGTAAAATTCCAAAGCATCAATTTCAGGTCCACACAAAGTTGGTTTAACAGCAATACGTTTCCCAGTCTTCTTGAAATATGTATCAGTGTAGATTAAAGCTTCAGTTACCATTTCTTTTTGTTCTAAAACTTCATTGAGCTTGTTGATGTTATAAGCTAAGCGAAGGTCTACAATTTGTATATGAGGAAAGTTGTGAGCAAAATAGGCTCGAATGGTTGACTCATTTCTGTCAGCCTTGGCTATGTTCGTTATCATGATGGTCCCAGTCATAGATGTAGGGACGGGTTTGCGCCCAGTGCATCTTCTCATGATAAGCACTGATATAGGTAAGAAAGAGATGCACAGTAAGGTATGTACCCAAAGCCAGTAAGATCTTCCATTTAAGTTGGAAAGTGTTGTTCGACTAAATGTTCCAGTGTCCACATTTAAATTGGTCCCTTGGAAATTTATGGGCAAGATAATACCAATGGATGCTAAGGTTATGATGAACATTAGTGTAATAGCGTGTCTCTGGAAGGAAAGATAGTGCACAGCATCAGGACCACACTTTATGAGAACCTGTTCACGAGTGATGCGAAACACGG
This sequence comes from Bombyx mori, assembly GCF_030269925.1. Taxonomy (NCBI): domain Eukaryota; kingdom Metazoa; phylum Arthropoda; class Insecta; order Lepidoptera; family Bombycidae; genus Bombyx; species Bombyx mori. Next base: position 18,517,852 of record NC_085111.1, read on the forward strand.
CCGGCACCCACGTAAAGAGCCCTTCGTCAATGTTTGAAGACTCGTCTGCACTGCGGCGGCGCTCGACCAATGCATCACCATCTCGAGCGCGATAGAATAAGTTTGTCCAGCGACCCCTGGTGCGCTGGACGAGTGCCATTCTCCCGTAGTTCCATGCCGTCCTTCGAAGCACAGTAAACAATAAAATAAGGAACGACCATGCTATCAAATTTAGGATCAAAGTCTGAGGGATTCCATTGTAGGCACCCGTGATGATAATACTCTGCGATGTGTTCACTAGCATGCAGCTATCATCGATCGTCCCATTCGGGGTGTCCGATAGGCTGAATAACATTTCGTTGGTAGAACGACTCATTCTGTGTGTCGCAATTCACAGTCACTGAAGCGATAAAAGAGAAAGTAATCACATAATGATCACGGACAACACTTCAAAAACGTTTACTGACACTTATTTTTGTATTTTTGTACACATACAAAACGGTACCATCTGGAAATTCTATTGTTTAGATAAATTGTTCGTGAAGATAAGACAAGGCACTGACACAAAGCAACCACCGATGACGTTTTATAGGTTTTTTTAATTCGTCAATTAGCACGAAAACGTCAAAACCTATAGGCCTGTAGTACCTACATAAGTAGCAGCAAATGGAACGATTTAACATCTATGAATGATACAATATTCACTCACTTTAATAGGTCCTGTATTTTCCTTAATTAAGAATGCAGGCAATGAGATAGATTTGAGAACAACTCATGAAAAAATCGATTTTGAGTAAAATGACGATTGATTTTGTAAATTGATAATAACTAGTGAGTCGATCCTAAACAGTAGAAAACGATGCATTTTTATTTTTTTCTATCTCGGAGAAAAATTAACACTATAAATAATTTGAATAAAATAATTGGGTGTGTGTAAAGTCGGTTTACGGACGATTAGTTTTGCATCATAACGTCTCAAGAAGATATATTGACGAAAAATTGCATACTTTTATGAATTGAATTGAATTATTATCAGTAAATTATAATTATTTTGTATAATACAAAGATGGAATTAATTGAAAATTACAATTTATTCGTTATATTAACGCTTGGACCCATCGTACCTCTCTATCGCTTGTTCCGCACTCTCGCTAGCATGTTCAGGCTCAAGCGGAATGTGACAGTTTTTCGTACGTGCTTTCATCGATTTATAAGAATTTATCACTTCAAAACGCACACTGGCCAAGGATAGCACCGCCCATGTCTTTCCTTAGTTGTTGTAAAAGGCGACTACCTAACTCCTATCCTAGCGTACTGGGAACGCCAACAAGTTTGTATTTGTTTAAAACGTATTGTAAGCCTACACGGGTAGGTACCCCTCTATTACCAATTTCGACTCCTAAGCGTTTCAGTTTGTCTCTCTTCTCATTCAAATGAGAATTCGAAACGTCCATTTTTAATTTATTCATTTCGTTTGACTCGGTAGGAGGCCGAATTCACGTTGTAATATCTGTGAGCTACAGCAGCCACTTCATCATCTCATAAGCCGTGAGATCGTTCATCAGTCTAAGCAGTTTTATAGTTTTAGTAAAGCTAAATAGATCGAAAATGATTAAAGATGGAAAATTTAAGCTCTTTGAATTGAGCCAATTTAAAATAATTTTATTTTCAGTATTTTTAATCCCCAGACATACTTTTGTTTTACGACAAGGTATTTTAGTCGATTTGACTGCAACTAATTCTACCTCCGCATTTTTACATTCCACTTCATTATGCATGTAAGGTTGTAGTCCTCTAATCATTTCCTTGTTCATGACCGAATATAACGGACCCACAGACTTAAAAGTAGTGAATTAAAAAAGGAAATCAGGGCACAAGCTTGCGAAGAGTAAAAATTCAATTTACATTAATGTTCGATGTTCCAGAGAACTACTTGCGAAGTGCCCATATTACTTACTAATAATGCACTTCCATTTGCGTGTGAACATTAAATGGTAGTTCAAGGATAAGCCAAAATATTTATACAGGTCTTGCATTCATCTAAATAACTAAATATTTGGGTGCATATTCGCGTGGAAACATGAGGTTGTTAGTCGTTAGTTTATCGACAATAAAGCCGCTATAGCTATATAAATTGGTCAGAACACTGATCAACGAACCCACCACACTTGCCGTGACTATCGGGACAAGTTCTAGATAATGAGGCATTAAGTGAATTATCTATGAATTTAGCAACAGCATGACACTAATAATCGGGTGTCAATCGCACATAGACCTATAGGTTTCTTACTTTAGTGCAATCGCACCTTTACGGTTTGTTTTTTTAAATTGCAAGACAGAGACAAACAGTCATCGATCACTTTTATAAGCTGAGATAGAAATAAGAGGGAACGAAATGTACGATTCAAAGAAAATTATTCGTGCAAGTTCGGCTGTTTACCGATTAGACTACTTTTATTGAACATATTTCAATTAATTTTAATTACAATGTAATTGGGTTTTGGTTTTAAAGTGTTTTAATTATGGCTGAATTCGATTGGAACAATTATTTGGAGACAAGCAAATCTGTTGCAGTGCCAGAAGAATTATTTTCTCATGTAAGTTGCGACTTGCGAACTATTTTCGATGATCTTAAAAATTAAATAATATTCATAAATATTTTATGGGCTTTACCGATACTATGTTATGTTGAAAGATGTAATAGTGAAATAGTTATTTGAAAATTATGAAATTAATTAATCAGTAGATATGATACGAATTTTCATAAAATACCACGCATGAACAAAAAAATACGTAGTCTATTTTTAAACACCATTCATTGTGTTTCTAAGGAAGATCTAATATGTTGAATTTACATATCTTATTTATTTCGATATAATTCTTCATTTTAACTACATAACATATAAATATGAAAAAGTTGGTGTAACTGTTTTAATTACTTGTTTTATGTTTATATAACTTGCATACTTTAATTATAACATATCAAATGCGTGTTTCATCTTAATATCCAATTCAATGTCAATTATATTTGTTTCTGCCAGTTGCAATAAAACCATTATTTTTAATAATAGGAAACTCTTTAATTTTTTTATTTCTCCTTAAATTCTTTAATTTTGCCCATTGTTTGGATTTGTAATTTTTATTATTATTTATCTCTTTATAAATAGACTAATTTGATTTAAAAAATAATATGATCTATTGAAAAACAGTAAACTAAACCAGAAGTAGTAGGAAATAAAACCAATACTTAATAATATAATTGAAGATAAAAATATAATATAAATTAAAATATAATATCGCTAGAAAATATTGAATTACTTCTAAGATGAAAGAATAAAGTTCTATGATAAAAATCAAACTTTTAACTTATAATACCAAATATATCATAGTAGAATACCACCATTAACTATAGACTACACACATTGTGAACCCTTGAGGGTTTACTTTCATTGAAGGGCTGGCATGCTCTAGTACATTACAACAAGTCTCAATATAAGGAACCTTTAGATCTTTAAAGTACTTTATTTCTCAATGTCTTGTACTGTTTGTTTCAAGCAGAGTGCTTTTAGAGATCCTAGAAATACTAATTATACCACATCCATATACAGGCTTGCAATCAGATTTAATATTTGACTATTTTGCCTGAGAAAAATCATGGGAATAGTTTCTGATGATAAAGTTGGAAATAGGTTTGTCAATAAAATTATTAATTACATATTATTTAATATATATGTATAATATTAATAATTACCAGCCTTATTGATTGTTTCTGTTATATTTTTTATGTTATGTAGGAAAAAGTAAATGAGATTTACAAATAAAACTACAATGGGTTTTTAGGTGGAAACCAGCCTCTATAATGGAATCAAACAGAACATGCTTCTTGAGGTCTGTCACAGGAACAATCCAGATGTATACTGGATAGCAGAGATCACGATGGTATGTGGTCATGTCCTTAGGATCAAGTTCATTGGAGCAGAGAGTGATTTCTGGTGTGATATATCCAATACAAAAGTTCATCCTTTAGGATGGTGTGGTAAATATGATGAATTGATTGAGCCCCCTGATGCAATAAATGAGAAATATGGAGATAAGATTATTGATATAATGAAAAATGCTCTGATGGATGGCCAGTCTGTTTCCATAGAGGCTTTAAATAATAAAGGACTATCTCCAATAGACAGGATCAAAGTTGGCATGAAGGTTGAAGTGCAGAATCTCATCGATCCATACAGATATTGGATAGCCACTGTAAGTATTAATTGCTTTATTTTTATTACATGGGTGGTTGAACACACTTTCAACCAACCTGGTGTTAATTAATTACGAATACACAAATTATAGACATCACAAAATAAATCTCATCGCCACGGGATATGAGGTCAGTCTTAATTTTATTTTATAAGAGCTGCCTAACTCTTCAAGTGGAATGCGTATCTGCTTCGCAGCAGAAATGAGCAGAGTGATACTGTAACCTACTCATGCAGGGTCACGTAACGCCCTAGAACTGGTGATTATGCAAATTGATAAAGTTTCAAAGACTTATTATTTCATGATATTAATCCTCCCTCGTAAACATATAAATAATCGTGGACAAATTACCCATGGATGTCCAGCCCCAAAATTCGATTCCTTGTGCTAACGAAACCAGGTATTTATACAGGGTGTTCCACAATGGGTATATCAAGTCGAAATGTCGAAGCTATAGTATCAAAAATGTAGATCAAGTTAAAAAGGTTAAAAAACATCTTAAACGTAATTAGTAGTTTCATACAAAAACTAATTTATTATTTGTTTTAACTGTTCGGTGACAGCCCTGAATTTATATAACAAAAATACCGCTATGCCGTGCAGTCTACGCGTCAGAACGAGATAGACAATAACAGATTCATTCATTTAACTAATTTCAAACAATAATTACGACAAAATAATCAACTACATTACGTGGTGCGCGTAAGGGCCTAAAACTTAAAAATTCAAATCGAAGCTAATAAACTAAACTCAAAAATTTCAATTTTATTACGGCGAATGCCACTAAATTTTACTTTTATAGCAAAAACAAAAGAAACTGACGTGCCGGCGCTGGCGGGGTTTTTTTTCCAACCTATTATTCTAGTAACCTCGAGGGGTTATACTAGATTCACCGAATTACTAGGTGAGCTCACGAGGCTCAAATCTGACGACATTTGCTGAGACTAACCTTAGCAAGAGCAGTGCTTCGCAGAATCTACCACCGAATCGGAAACGCGACCCACTGAGAAGATCCGGCGAGAAACTCAGTGGGCTGTGTCTGTGGGTTAATTTACTCAGCGAGCCCTTCGTTGCAAGCGACGGGTTCGACAAGAACGATGACAGGTACCTAAAAGCACCGATAGTAGATCGGGAGGATCCGAAATGACGTGTTTTGGGCGATGTCGACTGTTTACCAGTTCTGGTCACCGCCCTTCGACGAGTGAATTAACCCATCGACACAGCCCACTGAGTTTCTCGCCGGTTCTTCTCAATGGGCCGCGTTTCCGATCCGGTGGTAGATTCTGCGAAGCACTGCTCTTGCTAGGGCCAGTGTTAGCAACACTCCTGGCTTGAGTTCACCTACACGTCAAGGAGAAACTGATATAGCCTCTCAAGGCTATCAGAAAAAAGTAGGAAAAAAAGAACTATTTACCATTCGGTTCGCAGGATCGGGAATGTATTTACCGGCGGTCATGATGAGGGAGTTTTCGTATCGTGCCCCTTTTTCGAAATGGATGCCGGAGTGGTTATGTGTGTATTTCGATCAGCTGACATCACGTGACCGTTTTTAGTTTTTCAAACTCCATTAGGCCGACGGGCCTGAAAACAATCCGAAGTTATTGAGATTCCTACAATTATTTTTACTCTTTTATCCGTTAAACTTAGGTTACGGATCTTTTTGTAAGTTAAAAGCTATTCAAGCTATCACTTACGTAACCTCTACCTAGAAGACACAGCTTCGCGGTCATGTGGCAAAGAGGGCTTAATTAAACCGATATCCATCACAGAGACAATGTGCGCGCTCATATCGTAGGCTCAGTATTACGTTTACTTCCTGGTGTTACTGACTGGTGCTAGGGCGTCTCGTGAAGGGGTAGCTACCACCACTCTACCTCTTTCTACCGTGAAGCAGTAATACATATCGGTTTGAAGGGCGAGGCACCCGTAGTACTGTAATAACTGAGACTTAGAAACTATATTTCAAGGTGGGCGGCGGTATATTTACGTTTTCTGTGGGCTCAGGTAACCGTTTAGCACTAGATGTGCCACTAACAGACACTAACAAAAATGTTGATTGTTGCCAACCTTATTTTTCACTACGAAACATATTACGATATTTTATGTAAAACATGATTCGAAGGTTGGCAGGAGAATAGCTTGTTCGTCATATTCAAGTAATCTTTAATCCGAAGTATCTCGAAGTATCCATATTTCGAGATTCAATCCTACTTTTCAATGTTCACGTCGTGTTAACAGGCAAAGTTATTTGCCATTCTACTAATAGGTAATGAGGTTCCTACTTATGAGGCGAGGGCTCAGTACTCCTCCTCTTAAGGGGAACAAATAACAAGGGGCTAGGTTCTTACAAAGTACACTAGGGCCGGGACTCGCCATGTGTACTGAACTGGGCAGCGGCCAGGCCCACACGCACGTAGCTCATGGATCCAAACTGTGAACGCACAGGGCTGGCGTCCATACGGAGATGGCGTGTCAATAAAGATGCCCTCCAGAATGCCAGGAGCTCCCCGTCACATTCAATCATGAAGGGTATCCCTCAAAATAAATGAACGAGCTCAAACATCTTCGCCCAAGAAGTGAGCAAAAACCGGTGACGCCAAACCTGGTGTTGAGCTCCTGCGATCAAAAAAATACCACAGCAGGAAAGTTGGACACAATACCACGAGGGAAACAGAAGGGATACCATTAGATGAAGTTTCAGGGAAATAATAAATTATCATACAAAGTTAGTTGTAAGAGAATGCTGAAAATAATAATACCGTTTTTACATTTCTTTGTGATTACTTACGCGATTTTTGTAAAGGCGGTAAAGCGGGGCTCTCGTATACGTCATTCTTCAGGTTAATACTTTAACAAATCATAAAGAAACAGATCCCTGAGTAGGTTACTCAATTATCTTCTGTATTTCATTAAAACATGTAGGCACTACTAAACTGAGTAGCTACAAATGCAAACACTAATACTATCAAAACTTGTAAACTCCAAGAGTTTGGTTGAGGCACGGTGATTCCCGAGCGCTATGACATGTCCTTCTTCAAACAAGGCTTGTGGATACTATTAAGCGGTAGGCAGCGGCTTGGCTCTGTCCCTGGCATTGCTGAAGTCCATGGGCGACGGTAACCACTCACCATCAGCTGGGCCGTGTGCTGGTCTGCCTACAAGGGCAATAAAAAAAAAGGAATATCAACAGCCAAAACGTCTCCGTCCCTCACTTGGCGCTAATTGGGTACCAAAATCGAAGGTCAGCTAGCCTGACCCATTGGACACCCATACCAACACGCGCGTCCTCCTCAGGTGTGCGAGAACGTCGGGGGCAGGCTGCTGGTGCGGTACGACGGCTGCGACGAGGACCTACAGCAGCTCTGGATATTTTTCTCTAACCCACGGCTGAGCAGCTTCGGCTACGTCACGAATAAGGTATTGTGCTATCTATAATCTCTGCCTATTTCTGCCATGAAGCAGTAATGCGTTTCAGTTTGAAAGGCGGGGCAGCCGTTGTAACTATACTGAGACCTTAGAACATATATCTCAAGGTGGGTGGCGCATTTACAAAAAATAAATAAATATATATATATGGTGTTTAGTTGGAAGGTTAGTCTTTACATAGCTTAAGTTCACTGTTTGTCTTCCAAATAAAATAAAATAAAAGTAGTGGTCGCCCAGTGGTCGTAGTCGATCATAATTAATTTAAATTATAAGTTTGAGCATTAATATGGTTCTATTGTCAAGGACTATACTTCTATAATCACAGAATTCATCAAGGCTACACTATAGACATAGACAAACAATATTAATCTATTCTCAATAAGACCACAGATTTTAACAATAAACAAAAGAGTATAAATGCGTGTGTGTATGTCAAATACATGGTAGTGTGTGTAATGGTATTTTTAATGATGTACTGTATTTTTAGGCATAAATATTAGCATTCCATGCACTCCTTCTCAATATTCTATATAAGTGTGGGACATTTCATACTCCTGCGTCCACACAATTTTCGTAAAATGGGCTAGGTACAAAGTTTCTGCTTCGCGTAGGTATTAATTATAAAATAAAAGCCTTATTTATTATTAGGAGGGGGGAGGTGCCCGAGTCTAACTTTGTTTTGTTCGTAGTCAACCTAAGTTCACTAATTCTGTTGGCGAATCCAAGTAATTACATCAAGGATCTAAGACGGTATTTTAAGAAATCCACTAGTTCAATTGGGAGAAATAGTAACAGTTAAAACTAATTGTAGGGCTCACCGTGGCAGTTCAAATACCCCGGGAAAGTGAACAAGTTTTCGTGCAAGAACAAACTGAGCGCTCAGCTCCGACAGAGCGCCGAGGAGGCCATCAAGGAACCCACGCCGCCTGATCTCTTCGTGGTAAGGACTCTACGCAAAACTAACGAACGGATGATCGACTACCATGGGATGTGACGAAGTTCGTAAATCATAGCATCACTACAGTAATATTCCTTGTAAGAACATTCCGCAAAGCTATGGTCACACGAAACTCTAATGAGTTTGCGGAATCAATAAATCTAAGCAGGCAGGCCGCGAGCCCTAATGTGACTGTCAAAGGTGATAATAATAATATGTTTAGACTATGTTTTAATTTTCAGCCAAATCAGAGCTTGGAGGCGCATAACTTCGTAACAGGTATGAAGTTAGAGGCCCTGTGCCCTCAGGACATGAGGACGGTGCGACCGGCCACCGTCTCCAAGGTGTTCAACAACTTCCATTTCCTCGTCGCTCTGGACGACCACGCCGACGACTACGAGGACGCCAACGCCGCCTGGCTGTGCGACTCCATGCACCCCTACATCTACCCGATAGGCTGGGCTCAAAGACACGGCCTCGCCTTCAAGAGCCCCAAGGCGTGGAAGGAGGGCCCCTTCGACTGGGACGAGTACCTGTCCGCCACGTCATCCGTGCCGGCCCCCGACTACTGCTTCGGAACCAAACAGCCTCTGAAGGGAATCGAAGTGAACATGAAGCTGGAAGCGGTGAACCCACAGAACCACGAGGAGATCCACGTGGCCCGCGTGGACTGCGTCGCGGAGCACATGGTGTGCGTGGAGCTGCTGCCGCTGGGCGAGAAGTACTGGTTCGCGCAGCGCAGCGACCTGCTGCTGCCGGCCGGCTGGTGCGACGCCAACAACTACGCGCTGCACATCCCCGACGTCAGCGCCGCCAAGCAACAACCCGTCGAGGAGGTCAAACTGATCAAAGACGACATCAAGAATTCCGAAGAGTGGTGCGACAGAATATACTTTAACTACAAATGCTACGCCGGCCCCTCTATCAGCAGGAACAAATTGTCGCAGTTGCCCAAGCACGTGGGTCCGGGGCCGCTGACCTTGGTGCTGAAGGAAGTCCTCAACAAGATCATCTCTGCGTCGTACAAGCCTGCCAAGCTCCTGAAGGACTGGGAGACCGAGGGTCCCCCCGAGGAAGGCATGCGACTGGAGATGCTCAGAGCTAAGTACGAACATTATTCAAATTAACTTGTCTCTGTCCACGTGTACATTTAATGTTCTTGTAATGATCCCTCAACATGCAAGTGTGGCTGGTACTGAAGGCACACAGGCTTACCGTCCTACTAGTCATAGGTGGTAACTTTTGCTTTTGGACATAGGCAATGTCAGGTTGTACCCATGTTGTTTTATTTACGCGAACATGGCATAGTCGAGTGCAAGCCATAATATCGGACTCACACTAAAAAAGTTTAAATACTACAATAAATTGCACAAGTATGAATTATTTCTCCCGGTGATTGAGTGATCTTTGGATGGAAATAGAATATTCTAATAAATAAATAGCCATGGAAAAGTGCCGATTGGAGTAGGTATGTTAATCTAAATCTCAGTTCTTTGTTGTTTCATTCAGTGGTAAATGTGGATTACAAATTAGTATTAACATTATTGCTTTAAAAGCGTCTGTGAAGGCCTATTTTAATAGAAAAAAAATTCAAATTTTCTTAGTTTCTGGCCAAAAGGCTTTACAGCATCAACCATTTTGATTGTTCCCTCTGTATCTCATTATGCAAATTAGTGTTGTGTGGTTGCTGCTGTGGAGGTAAGCACACAGGAGTTGCCGGGAGGGATGACCATCCCATAACTTACAATAATAATGCGACTTAGTCCATATCATATCATAACTTGCTCGAAGCTATTAGGGCCTATTGCCGAATTCGCCACTAGCGGCTCGGTACGCTATAGTTCTTAGAAGTGATCCAGAATTGGTTCACAGAATTAGATCAGATCAAAGAACTGTATATTAAAAAGAAAGTAGATAAATGGGCAACATGATATACACTCGGGTGCAATGAAATCGCACATCTGTACATTTTTTGAAAAATATTATTTACTTCTTTTAATTTAAAAAAATACATATATTTTTTAACATAGGGTTAAAGGTTAGTTCAATACCTATTCAATGATACCATATAAGTGGAGATAAGGTTACTTTCTTGAGGAAAATAAAATACAACAACAATTTAATCTTTATTACAAAATGATTACTCAACTAAACCATTTAAAATTTGGGGATTAATAAAAAAAACACAAAAATACTGAAAAATCATTTATTAGTAACAAGTATTGCCCCCTCTTGCCCGAATTACAGCATCACACCGATTCCCCATCGACCCTATCAAGTTTCTGATAAAGTCTTGTGGCATGGCGTTCCATTCCTCTTTGAGCGCATTTTGTAGCTCCTGGAGATTAGCTGGAGCACTATTTCGACCTCTAATTTTTCTTTTTAATTCGTCCCACAAGTGTTCAATCGGATTAAGGTCCGGGCTCCGAACTGGCCACTCCATCACGGGTACATTTACTTCTTGTAAGTATTGTCTCACTATCGCAGCGGTATGAGGTCTTGCATTGTCATGCATAAAAAGGAACTTACTTCCAATTAAACGGCTTCTAATAAACGGCTTAAACGGCTACTAATCAACTTCCTCTATGTATCGTTGAGATGTTAGACCTCTTGTTTGTCGCCTAATATTGGCTTCAACGATGAAGACAAGCTCTGTTTTTCGTTCGAGTGAGATACCTCCCCAGAACATACACGAACCACCACCGTATGCTACACGTTCTGTCATGCAACATTGGGAAAATCGCTCTGAGCGCCTTCTGTAGACCCTTCCACGTCCATCATTATCATGAAGACACATTCTGGACTCGTCTGAGAACAGGACTGCTTTCCACTGGTCGGCTGTCCAGTTGACGTGTTCTTGTGCAAATCGAAAACGAGCTCGGCGGTGAGCTGGCGTCAATTTAGGGCCATTTGCTGGCCTATGCGCAGTCAAACCACTTTCGGCAAGTCTCCTTCTGACTGTCCACCTGCTGACTACCACTTCACGCACCTGTTGAAGCTGCTGTGCAAGTTCAACGGCAGTCAAACGACGATTTCGCAACGCTGTCGTTACAAGAAATCTGTTGTCGCGCTGTGTTGTAGCTCTTGCTCGACCAGATCCTCGTCGCCTTTCAAAGCCACCAGTCTCCCGATAGCGCTGGTACACACGACGAACTGAATATCGGCTGATATTCAGTTGTCGAGCTACAGCACTCTGGTTCTGGCCCGCTTCAATTAGAGCGACGACTTGAGGGGCTTTTTCCGGAGTAGTATCCATCTTTTTCAGACAAATGCAATTGGAGTCACTAGAGGTCTTATCAGGTTAAGCGTTGGCTTGCAACTGATGACGTTTTACACAAAACATGCCTTTTTATACCTGCAGTTGGTCTTGCAAACTGCAGTGAGTTGAGGGAGCAATTTTTGAAGTTTGCTGTTGTCGTTTTGTTTCAGCAGGCAGGTAAACTTATCATGTCTTATGTGGTATCATTGAATAGGTATTGAACTATCCTTTAACCTTATGTTAAAAAATATATGTATTTTTTTAAATAAAAAGAAGTAAATAATATTTTTCAAAAAATGTACAGATGTGCGATTTCATTGCGCCCGAGTGTAGGTAATGTTGTTGTGGTCCGGTGTCGAGACAACAGTGGCACGGTCTGAGAGCGCGCTCGTGTCCGCAGGTTGAAGAGCAGCACGTACCACGCCTACGTGCCCATCGCCACGCGCCGCGCGCAGGTGCCCGCCTTCTGCCGCGCCGCCTGCGTGCGTCTGCAGGCCTGCCCCGCGCTCTTCGGCACCCACCACTACTCCCGCCCCCGCGCCGCCTGCCCGCACGCCTGCCACCAGGTCGACAAGGCCACCTTCCGTCAGTAGCGCCACCCTCCGCACTCGCACCCGCGCCCGCCCCTGCACACTCCGCCGCTCAATCATTCCGCCCCTTGCGTTGCAGATAACGGCACGGAGCGCCGCGGCCGACCCAAGGGCAGCGTCAACGGCAAGAAGAAGAAGAAGAAGGGCGCGCACGAGAAGCGAGACAAGGAGCAGCCCTCGCAGGAGCGCGAGAAGGAGCCCGGCGAGTGCTCCCCGCGGCCGGTGCGCGCCGTGCGCAAGCGGGCGTCCCCGGACAGCGACACGGAGACCAGCTCCACGTCGCGCGACAAGCGCATCTCGGACGTGTCGGACGCCGAGGAGCCCGAGCTCAAGAAGCTCCGCGGCGCCCGGGACGCCCCCCGCCCCTTCGAGCGGGACCTCGCCCTCGAGCTGAAGCTGTCCCGCAACCCGCTGGACTGGAGCGTGGACGACGTGTACGCCTACCTGAGCAGCACGGACGACTGCAAGCCCGTCGCCGAGCGCATGAAGCGGGAGGAGATCGACGGCGAGGCCTTCGTCATGCTGGACCTGCCCGTCATCAGAGACTTCCTGCACATGAAGAAGGAGTTCGCGCTGCAGCTCAGCAAGCACATCGCCATCGTGCGCTGGTACACGCACAACTTCGAGCAGAACTGCGGCTCGTGATCTCCCTCCGCCGCCCGTGTACTTCTAGTCCGTAATAAACTATGTTTTGTTGAATATTCGAGCATTTTATTTTCGAAACTTTTTGCAAATGTAACTGCAGATTTTGGTTAATAACGATTTAGCGTCACCGCCCTCGTTGACCGTGAAGTCTTCGTTGGAGTAAATGTTTTTCTTGGCCGAGCACTTCTTGACGCGGATGTCCAGGTCGCTGGGGACGCGGTCTCGGCGCTCGGCCGCCCAGCTGTCCTCATCGAACTCGTCTCCCAATTTTTTCAAATTCTCCGCAGACGCGAACTTATTTCGGACCGACTCGTAATCCAAGTTTCTGATATTAATCTCCGAGAGGCGACTTCTTTCCACCACGTTAATTTGTACGCAAGACGTCCCCTCGACCAAATATAGGTTAAAGGTCTCCCCTCCGTCTCCTGAACTCCTCGTAGCTGAGGACTGTTCGTTAAACGAAGAGTCCGTATTGAGGTTTCCATTGTAAAACGTAACGTATCCTTCCGACCCTTGCGAGTTGGTGGGTGTGGATGCGTCACAATTTCCGGAACGTTTAGCTGTGGTCGTTGAGCCGGTCACTTTAATGTCGACCGAAGACATCATATTCTGGAACATGTCATTAATAAAGTCCTCCATGTCGACCAAGGATTCCTCTTTATTTTTGGCTAAGATTTCGTTAAACCGCTGCTTGTAGAGGTCAAAATCTCTCATGCTGGTGTAAAAGTTCTCAAATAGCTTTTCTACAGTCGTCTTAAAGAATTTTATGTTCGAGTCGAGACTGATAGATGAGCTCTCGTCGGTTTGCAGTTCTTGTGAAACAGTCTCATAAACTCTCTTTTCGATTTTGTCGAGTTCTGAATTTGTTAGTATGACATCCTTATCGGTGGTAGCACTTAAATCGGATTCCCTAACGGGCACTTCATCGTGCTCATATCGTTCGTAATACTTTGGAGATGAATACTCGTGGGACTGTGAGGAACTTTTCGAAACGTTCACATCTGAATTAAAGACGATGGGCGCTCTTTGACGTGGAGAACAGAAACTGTGCCGGGTCTTCAAGTAAAGATCACAGGCGTTAGCTGCAAGGAATGAAACGCAAATGTATCGAAATATTTCGGTTATTAATAATACACCTGTAAAATTCACCATTAAAGTAGTTATTGTTATCATTATATGTATACTTTAATAAGTACCTACTGCAAATTATAAGTGTTGTTTATTTTTTAGCCTACAATTTTTTATTTATTGCTTAGATGTGTGGACGAGCTCACACACCTGGTGTTAAGTGGTTACTGGAGCCCATAGACATCTACAACGTAAATGCGCCACCCACCTTGAAATATAAGTTCTAAGGTCTCAAGTATAGTTAAAACGGCTGCCCCACCCTTCAAACCGAAACGCATTACTGCTTCACGGCAGAAATAGGCAGGGTGGTGGTACCTACCCGCGCTGACTCTCAAGAGGTCCTACCACCAGTAATCTGCCAGTAGCTTCGAGGATCTATTTTGGCGTCTTCTTGATTAGTGAGCAAAGTGACGAGGCTCAGCCTGAGAAAGTTTGCTAACATTTACCCTAATAAGCTTCGCTGAATCTATCACCAGATCGGAAGCGCAACCCATTGATAAGATCTGGTGAAAACTCAGTAGCTTAAATCGTAATAAGATCGCAATTTATAAAATTTCTTTTCATTATTTTAAACACCTAACGGTTATTTGAAAGACAGAGATCCATACGTACTTTAATTCGCTATTGCTAATTTAATTTTCATAAATTTAATATACAATGCTACATGTTTTAGCTAATATGTTAAAATAAATTGTTGCAAAGCTAATCAATAACTTACGCATTTTCAGGGCTAATCATTAACACATCAATTAATTTGAAATAAAAAAAATAGTTTGAAATTACTTATTGATGATTTATGGCAGGTTTATAAATAAAATAATTTTCAAAATTTCAAAAATATCATTTTAAATTCGCGCCCTTCTGACGTTGTCAAAAATATAGAATCAATGACAACGGATCACATAACATAATATAACTAAAAGTAGGTAGCAAAAAGAGGATGGCTTATGGAATGCCGTTATTCTTTTTTTTTATTTTTATTGCTTAGATGTGTGGACGAGCTCACAGCCCACCTGATGTTAAGTGGTTACTGGAGCCCATAGACATCTACAACGTAAATGCGCCACACACCTTGAGATATAGTTCTAAGGTCTCAGTATAGTCACAACGGCTGCCCCACCCTTCAAACCGAAACGCATTACTGCTTCACGGCAGAAATAGGCGGGGCGGTGGTACCTACCCGTGCGGACTCACAAGAGGTCCTACCACCGGTAATTACGCAAATTATAATTTTGCGGGTTTGATTTTTATTGCACGATGTTATTCTTTCACCGTGGAAGTCACTCGTGAACATTTGTTGAGTACGTATTTCATTAGAGAAATTGGTACCCGCCAGCGAGATTCGAACACCGGTGCATCGCTCGATACGAATGCACCGGACGTCTTATCTTTTAGGCCACGACGACTTCAAATTTGTTCTTAAGGTGCGTGCAGAGCAGCTTATGCGACATCTTCTTGAGTCTCTTTCGCCTCTTTCGCCCAACTTCCCGTTGACCGGTAGATAAGCTCACGGGCTCAACCTTAGAGAATTGCTAACACTGGTCCTAGCAAGAGTATTGCTTCTCTGAATCTACTACCGGATCGGAATCGCGACCCACTGAGAAGATCCGGCGAAAAATTCAGTGGTTTGTATCTATGGACTAGTTCACATGTTGAGCTCTTCGTCGTAGTCGACGAGTTCGACGAGGACTAATAATTTAAATATTAATCTTGCGAGGACGGTGACCGATGTTTGCAGAGCCTAAATGCACCGAGAGTGGATCCAGCGTATCCGACAAGACATGTTTTGGGCGACCGCGGCTTTGCTTTATTCCATCACCTGATTCGAATATGTAGTTAGCGGTGACCACGATAAGAAGGTTATCTTGTTCCGCCGCTTTTTCAAAGTAGAGAAGTGATATTTAAATGAAATACATAAAGGTGAGAAGATAGAACAAAACCCGAAAATGGTTTCTTCCAAAAATTCCATTATAGCTTAGTAGGTTCTCACCAATTTACTGTGAAATGTGTAGTAATTAAATTTCATTACGGGTATCGTTTACTGCTTTAACCTTCATAAAATAGAAGCTTGGAAGTATAGGCTGTGTTTCCTTTGCTTTGTCACGTATAAAATATCTACGATACCCTTTGCCTATACAGGCTGCAAAGCCGAATAAAAATATATTTATGGCGTTGGCTTAACAGTCATTGAACCGAACCGACGTTGAACCGTCAATTTCATCAATTTTTATGAACGAAGTACGAACGAACGAGAGTCGACAGCGAATCTCAGAGGCCCCGCCTTTACATTAATATTTTTAGTTTGTTAGTTTTCGCGATGTTATTGTATTAAAACAAGAAATCTAGGTAATAACGAATTTGTTAAGTAAAAACCGTTACTTTCTTATTTAAAACAAGCAAACTTTTCTTACTGGAATGTAATTATCGATTTGTCGCATACTGAAATAAATAGCTTAGTTTGTCGCGGCTTTAAGGCATTCTTTGCCGGTAATACTTTATCCAGAGAAAGATTTACGATATCTTTATAGTTTTAGTATGTTTAAAATGTTATTGTGTCACAAAACGTATGGGAATTGATTGAATTCCCGGCAACTATTTTTAGTGGGTGTTGTCATTGTAGTGTGTCTGTATTCTTTATTCGGATTAGGTCATCGAGTGCGGCGAACATGTGTGCTGGAGAAATGTGTTTTGCTATGTTTTAAAGTTGTTTATTTTGTTTCTTGTTAGATAAACGAGTTGTGAACGACGTAGTCCTCACAATGGATACGAGCAGAATTCTGTGTTTCATAGCGTTAGTCTCGCAGGCCGCTGCTTTATGTGAGTATTATATATTCGCATCTGTACATCTCTCAATCTAGTATAAATTTCCGTTAAAAATATTAGCAACATATATGTTTGCAGAATTTCGTGTGATATAGTCAATGTAACTTAGGTCCCTTTCACTGTCCTGTAGCTAGATTTCACAGTCTATTTAACACGAAGCCCTTTCCAACAACTATGCTCTTAGTTATTATTCTATATTCTAAATTAAAAGTCTGTTTTTAGGTATTTAATCATAGTAAATTGATTTTTAATAACAAATTTTACATATTTGAGTTTCCTTAAATAAAATAAAAACGTGTTCCAACAGAAGAGTAATAACAATATGAAATAATAGTTCAAGCACACTTTTATTTCTTATTGTGAAACAAGTCCCTGAATGAATGGAAATCCCTTCTGTTTCTGCTTGGAACTGGATCTATTACTAAACATTATATAATAAAGATATTATTTAATACATTACAATGAAAATAATTTCTAAATTGGTGTTCTAAGTTTCCTAATTACTTTATTATTGATTACCATTGAACATATCCTACATAAAGGCAGTATGTCTGTCTGTATGTATATTGTATGCTGTATGTACACTGGATATCTGATTAAATAAATAACAACAGTTTGAATCTTTTTAATATCAGATGGATTCACTTGTGTTATACACCAATTGAAGTAATTTTTTGTTAAGTTAAAAGAAAAAGATTGGAAAAGTTTTTAAAACTAATTATTATTTAAAAATATGAGTATAATATTGCACTTTTTAAATATCTACAGATAAAACATGATTAATTTACTGTATTATGTACGTTTTTTTAATTTTTCTAAATAAGTAAATTACATAGTTTTGTAAGTTTTATATTTACAACATCATCACTTTTTCGTGGTGTTATTTGTGATCGGTATATATTTGCTTAAAAAATCTACGTGACAGTGGATTTCAACTCCCACATAGTCTATATAAGTGATATACATTTCTATATAAGTGAGGACTGGTCATCACTCACCATCCAGCCTGGTGCTGCATTAGAAAGGAAAAAAGAAAAAAAACACCACATCTTCCCAGTCAAGCAAAAGTTTCAGTATCTAGAATCATGTAATGGTGTTAGCAATCTATAATACTAACTGAATGTAAATTTATCAAATAAATGAAGCTTTTCTTTTAAAAACTTGTGCTGTATATGCAAAAATTAAAGATTAACTTAAATATTTTGCCAACAGTAACATCTCCACCAAAAATCGTGAAGCAACCGACTCAGGAAGAAATCCTGTTCCAAGTGGCGCAACAGGGAGAAGTGGATAAACCTTTTATTATAGAGTGCGAGGCTGAAGGAGAACCAGCACCTAAGTACGCACATTTATTTTTATTTATTTTATAAAACTGTAGAACTCAATCTTTAGGAATTAAAATTTATCCCCTTTACTTAGGTGGTTTAAGGTTTTAAACTTTGTGTAGTTGCAATAGCACGTCAGCTGCCAAATTTCACATTCTATATGTGTGAACACTGTATCAAATTCATAGAAAGATACAGACTGAGTTAGTGATTATATTAACTACATCACTGACTTCAATAGCAGGTCAGCTGTTGATATGATCTGCAATGGCATATCTAGTTGGTTTTTTTTACACAATTATCATATCTAAATAATGATAGTAGATACCTTTCTCCACAGAACAAATTTTTCATCTAAGTAACCTAATATGTATAGCATTTATATTTATGCAGACTTGTATACGCATTATATACTTATTAGTTATACTATATCTATATTTTAAAATATTTGAAGCAAAAACTTTGTACCCCTTTTTACGAAAATTGCATGGAAAAAGAAGTATGAAATTTCTTACACTTATAGAGAAGAGAGAAGTACAGAATGCTAATATATTTTTTTATTTTTGCATTAAAAATAAAACACACACTCCCATCTATTTTACACACACGCATTTATACTCTTTTGTTTATTGATGAATTCTGTGGTCAATTTCAAAATAGATTAATATTATTGTCTTTAATATTATTTGTCTATTATGTAGTCTTGGAAAAAATCTGTGCTTATATAATAGAAGCTTAATAGTCTGACAATAGAACCATAATAATGTTCAAACTTATAATTTCAATTAATTTTAGTCTAATTTCTGGGGCTTAATTATAGTCTATAGACTACAGGGGAACCACTAGTTAAAGTAAAGGTATGATTTTCTTAATGTACTATCCATGTTTTTTGTAGCTTATTATACGTCAAGTACAGTGTGATCATTTTAGCGTTCCTTTACGTCACTGTAAAGAGGAAATTTCATAAACCTGGCCGCAACTTAGACATTCAAAGAGGTAAGAGGCTTGCAGGACAATATGCCACCGTTCTAACTAGCTCGGTTGCCTGTACAGTGCTAGGTTATAAAAATAAAAAAATAATTTTAATGTTGCATCTGGCTAGTGCTTATTTCAATAAAATAAAATCGAATGTCAAACGAAATAACTGTCGCCACCTCTAAATATGAATCTAAATAGGTAGTGTTCGTTCCGCCTTTTTGCACATAACTCTTGAACCGTTGCAACTTGTAAAATGAAAACAGAAATGCAATCATGCCATAAATCATTTCAAAAATTCAAATAAAAAATGACTCGCATAATTAATAAAAACCACATTAAAATATCTGGTTGTTATATTAATTTTACTTTTCATATACGGAATTAAATGAATTACGTTTCCTAAACTATGAAATACATAAATCAAAACATTAGATCTGAAAGATCATTTCAAACGAATATTTAACAGTCTCAAGCTAGCAATCCCATGCTCTATATGTGCCAGGGACACACTAAACAAGAATAAGTACACAGAATAACATTGAATATAATATATCGCCAATATAAAATATTAATTTCGACAATGAGTTGAACTCATACCCTGTTTACAATACCTAGTCTCATTAACCATGAGATCAACGAGACGGTCTGATCATGTTGGGTATATTAAGTAATACAATTTAATATTTTTCAAACTTTAAATATCTTTATTTTGTTTGATAAATAATTTTGAATTTGCCTTGTAGAAAGATTCGAAAATCTTAATGTACAAAGTATTCATAGACTTTGCAAAACATCGTTCTCGACAAATAATCCTTTTAGGCTCATAATTTAATCACTTCCCTGTCCTCAATGCAGGATAGCATTGTTGCGTCTTCCTTAGAGTCCTAGCCCGTCTGTCTAGACTACTTAGAAGTCTTCGCTTTACTCCTATATTTGTGACATTATGATTGCTGCCCGACAATTTTACAGCAGTGACATTAGCGGTAAACTTTTTTTATTTGCATACATCTTGAGGTCGATGTTTGTCGCCCTGGAAAATAGACATCTTATATTAAATGCCATTTGGTAATTAAATTTAAGTTCACACATAGGTACGCAAGTAGTGCCTTTTAGGTTTCCCTGGCCACACACAAAGCCTTATAACGAGTTTGTAATTAGAGAGCCGTAATTAAAAGTGAGAGCATGCGGTCCCTTCCAGTGCCACTCGTGGGATTGGCGACGGACGTGACCTGCGTTTCGCGTGTTTTAATTACTGTGGCCGTATTTATTATAGCGTAGAAATGAGCAGTCGTTTTCCATTTAGTTTCGTGAAGAACTTTAACAGGAAATGTAGGGATCGGATTTTTTTTCCTTAAACAAAAAATGCGCAGGGTGTTGGTAACATCCACATTGTATTCCTAGTGAGCGTATTGACGTACGGCGTACTAACATTATGTCATCCCGTTTTAAACATACGCATTATTCTTTTATTATGAATCTACTACCCAGTTGAAACGTATGGTGTCTGCATTCGACATTTCATTATTTGCCTCGTAAATCTCAAATTCCCAAATCGCTATTAAATAACAAGTGATGTAATTCTTTTTGGCAAATTCTCTGTCCTTGGTAATCTGCCAGCTGTCCCTCAGAACTGGAGCACTAAGCTAGGCTACAATTATTCAATACTAGGTTACAAATTGTAAATTATTACTTATTAGGTGATCATTATGGGACAATATTATGTTAATTTGTTGATGCTGCAATTGAAGAATAATTTCGAATGTAGTCGTATTTATTGTCGTAGAATATCTCTCGTCGTACATCCTTGCCTTCCTGAGTAGGAGTGGGCTCTGTAGATACCATAGCTTCCATGTAACATTCAGCCGAAAAGCGTTGCAGATTCTAAATGTTGAAATGAAGTCGGGTCTGATCTGATGTTGGACGGTTACCAGATTCCACAGACACCAAAGCGTGAATGCCGATCCTTGTCGGTCGAAACAAGAGGTAACCCCGAGCGGGCTGGTGAAACTGTTGATTTCCTTGCAGTATAATCAGATAGGCGCCGGGAGAGATCAGAATTCGCCTACCGAAATCTTACAATAAAAATACTACGAACATTCATGGAAAAGTGTAAATAAGATGTCGCTGCCAGCTGTCTGCTTTTGACGATTTCGTTTTTTTTTTTTTTTTCTTAGATGGGTGGACGAGCTCACAGCCCACCTGGTGTTAAGTGGTTACTGGAGCCCAAGGACATCTACGACGTAAATGCGCTACCCACCTTGAGATATAAGTTCCAAGCTCTCAAGTATAGTTACAACGGCTGCCCCACCCTTCAAACCGAAACGCATTACTGCTTCACGGCTGAAATAGGCGGGGTGGTGGCACCTACCCGCGCGGACTCACAAGAGGTCCTACCACCACCTTTACTTATTTTGTCACAATTATCTTAAAGTTTCTCAGAATTTATTTTTCGTTTAGTTAAAGTAAGTTGAGAATATTAAAGCACGGTTATAAAGGTGAGGTCGCGTAAGTAAGCCGCGATGAGTAAAACAGTTTCGTCATATTTATTATTGGCCTCTTATTGGACGCTGTATTGGGACTCTGACGTTTTTAAGGCGCGTTTGTACAGTCAAAGAATTGTTTATATTTATCTTGTAATCAAATTTGTGATTTTAAAATAATCCAGTTGGTGATCATGACCCGATGATGCCCAACCTTTGTTTTGATTGTATAATTATCGCTGTATTTTTTTTGGTCATGGTCGTTGCTTGTTGATAGTTGAACGTCGCCCCGAACACATTACAGATATCAGAGATAATTCAACCCGAGACGATACCCGTGTTACATCGTGAAATTCGGTTTTGTAATCATGTCTACTATGTCTACGTCGTGGAAGCATAAGTAAATACGAAAAATATGAGATTTTAAAGTTAATTTAATATTAATATATTCAAGCGGTGACTCAGCCAAGTTTGAGATGCAGTCATCCTCACTCGTACCGAGATTGTGTCACACATCAATGCTAACAACTTTGGAGCTATTTATAAAGTTTATCTTTTACTTGATGTTTATAAAGCATGTACGAAGCTTTTGTGTCCATATAGCGGTGATTTAAGACAAATTGAAACAAAAAGAGTATTATATCGAACGTATTTTTATTGAATAGATACAACGCTGTCTGCTTTTGACGATTTCATTTTTTTATTTTTATTTCTTAGATGGGTGGACTACCTCACAGCGCACCTGGTGTTAAGTGGTTACTGAAGCCCATAGATATCTACGACGTAAATGCGCCACCCATCTTGAGATATAAGTTCTAAGGTCTCAGTATAGTTACAACGGCTGGCCCACCTTTCATACCGAAACGCATTACTACTTCACGGCAGAAATAGGCGGGTGGTGGTACCTACCCGCGCGGACTCACAAGAGATCCTACCACCAGTAAAATGCCAATGAGAGTCGAAATGCAATCAAAGACGGAACAAACACCCAATCTAATATTATAAAGAAGAAATTAATTTTATTATGTTTTCACACTCAAATGGCTAAACCGATGTTGGTGGAATTCGAAATACTTTGAACACCGGGAAACTGCTTTTAATCCCGCTGCTCATCAGGGGGCTCCGACCACGCGATATAACGGGTATTGAACGCGGCGGTCGGAGTTGTGGGCGGAAAGCTAGCATCAACCAAACAACAATATTATAGACTTCAAAATGTAATTTAGTACGGGTTAATGATATTACTGTGTTCAACGTGCACTTGTGTAGGTACTGTCTTCCTGCCGAACCACTAAGCTATCCGGATTCGAAAGTTTGGGACGTTATTAGTAACTAGTGTTTTTTTTAAAATTCATTTGGCCTGTAATATATTTTTTTTATTGCTTAGATGGGTTGGACAAGCTCACAGCCCACCTGATGTTAAATGGTTACTGGAGCCCATAGACATGTACAACGTAAACGGGCCACCCACCTTGAGATATAAGTTCTAATGTCTCAGTATAGTTACAACGGCTGTCCCGCCCTTCAAACCGAAACGCATTTCTGCTTCACGTTAGAAATAGGCAGGGCGGTGGTACCTACCCGTGCGGACTCACAAGGGGTCCTACCACCAGTAGACACTCACCACTCAGCTAAGCAGTGTACTGAGAGTTATTCTATCCTTAATCGATGTTTGAAGATTGTTTATGTCCATGAGCGATGTTGACCACAAATAAAGTGGGCTTTTAAGCTCGTCTGCCTTCGAAGGCATTAAAGAGTATCTTACGCTGGATGTGGAGCAAGAGGATCGGCAGATCCTATACCGGTCTACGCTGTAAGTAAAACAACATATTCATCATATATCGCAGCCGACTCCTGTCTCGAGCCGCTAGTGGCCATAGTTCGTATACGAATAAAGCATTCAGTCATGTAAACGACATTATTTCGATTATTGTTTCGATATAACGCTAAGTTAATTTATAATTCATTGAATATAAAATCAATCCGTGTATAAAATTAATTATATACAAAACTATATTTGCTCTCCCAACGAACCTATGTATATCATCATTCATGTTTAGTCATAACCATGAATAATTTAATACGAACTGTAGTTCAGTATGAAAAACAGGAACTAAAATAGACTTTAGTCATATTTATATCGCTGGCTGATTTCTACAATGACACAATTAATAAAAACACAATAAATAATAAGTTGTAAGTGGTGCCGACTATCCAGTTCGAACTCGAAGGCAAATACCAGTTTTTCTACTCAAATACGTACATATATATATGTAATAAGGCTTTTACCAACAACTTATACGATGGAGCAATGATATCGAACTTTAAGTAATGACTATTAGTGGCAGGGCGTATTGTGAATTAGCAATGGGTATGCGACCCGATCTTTATTATTTCTACCGGAGATAAGAATACAAATGAATTTTCGAAGTCAAGTTAAGTGAGTCGGCCTTCACCATTGTGGACACGACCTGGACACGGCGGAGCATACGCTCGCTGTCTGTCCCGCGTGGGAGGTGCAGCGCCGTGTCCTGGTCGCAAAGATAGAACCTGACTTGTCGCTGCCTGGCGTCGTGGCGTCGATGCTTGGCAGCGATGAGTCATGGAAGGCTATGCTCGACTTCTGCGAGTGCACCATCTCGCAGAAGGAGGCGGCGGGGCGAGTGAGGGAAAGCTCTCCTCACTACGCAGAAACCCGCCGCCGCCGAGCAGGGGGTCGGGACCGGGGTCGTATCCGTGACCTGGCCCCCTAAGAGCTAGGGGTCCCACCCGTTTTGTGCGGGGAGAGACCCAGACGTGGGGTGGCGTGCTTTGCACGCTCACCCGCAATAGGAAGCCGGGTGATGGTAGACCGCGTTCCCCCGACCGCTCTGGGGGAAGGTGTAACGCGGCGCCATCAAAGCGGGCTCTCGGCCCGCTGAACGAGGGAACCGGTGGTCGTGTCGCTGGCGGCCACCGGTCCGGCGTCCGTGGGACGGTGGGATGGATGTAATGTGCTCTGCGTCAACCCTGCCCCGCCGTTTCAATAGCCCCGACTGGGCTCCGGCCCGGTCCGAGGTAGGGCGCCGGTTGTGAGCGGCAGGAGTTTTTAGTGAGGTTCAACTCCCACATACCCCACCTGCCGCGCGGGTGGGGATCCGGCGATTTTCTACTGTGGAAAAAAAAAAAAAAAAAAGTGAGTCTGCCTCATACATGTTATGGTATAGGCTTCGGCAAATACCTCATCGTACACCAACCCCAAAAAATGGTACGGCTACGAATATACACGTTAATTGTATGTATCCTTCAGTAGTCTAGGAACAATCTATCTTCTATCTATATATATAAAAATTAATTGCTAATTTTGGTCTTTAATTATTTGTGGAAGTCCAGAGGAGGTTTAAAAGGTAAATAAATATGAAAATGCTCGGAATTAAATAAAAATAACAATTTTGTTTTTCCTTTGATGTGTCCCCCTTCGGACGGATTCCTTTTAAGTTTATTTTATACAAAAGCTTGGGTCTTTTATTTATCGATTGAGGCACTACGAAGTCTGCCGGATCAGCTAGTGGGTAATAAAAGTGTAATCCGCAAAATTCTAATTCTGACAGTTTCGATATTATTGCGGTGCAGGTTATGAGTCCTATTTGAGCACAATCGAAGCTTTCGGTTCGAAGTGTGAGCTATACAATAGAAATTGCCACAGAAGCTCCTACAGCGATTACCTACGAAGCTTATCGATTGACACAGAAGTGACCTGGTTATGACGTCACTTGTAGATAAAGCTTATACTTACCTAACTGTAACTATTAATTGCTATTAACCAAATATAAATTTTAAATGGCGTTTATATAGAGTAGAACGATACTCCATAAAAGCGAATAAATGAAATACTTACTTAATCGTTGAGTAGCGACGTGTCTTATCACACATGAGTGGCCCTGAAGGCATTACATTGACTTATTCTGCATGTGCGTATTGCGATTACGGCCCGGCGCTGACATGCACTGCTCGTGGCTAAGGAGTGGCAAGCATCAGCTCGAAATTGCGTTGTAACCACGGTTAGTCAATTAGCGTTAGTGTTAACCCACGGGAAGTCGTATGACACCAAAATTAACCCTTCTATACGAATAATGGAGATTTACGAGCATCAGTGGTTTATAAAGGGCGCATCAGATGCGCTCGCACCCCCTTTGGTAATTGCTTACAGACACACAATATTGTCCTGTAAAGAAATAATTGACGAAATAGTTTCAATCATTTGAATCTTTTACTTTACATAATCTTGAATTTGTCAACAGGTACAAATGGATCAAAAACGGCAAATCATTCGAATACTCGAGCTACGACAACCGTATCTCGCAACAAACCGGTCGAGGTACTCTCGTCATCAGCAAGCCCAAGGAGGAAGATCTGGGACAGTACCAGTGCTTCGCCTACAACGAGTGGGGAACCGCTGCATCCAACTCGGTCTTTGTAAGGAGAGCCGAGCTCAATTCCTTCAAGGAAACCGATGGTCAGCAAGTTGTGAGAGCTGAAGAAGGTAAACCTTATAAGCTGACGTGCGAGCCCCCGGACGGTCATCCGAAGCCCAAGGTCTACTGGATGTTGCAAGGGGACCAGGGTCAGCTGAAGACGATCAACAACTCTCGTATGACACTCGACCCGGAAGGAAACCTCTGGTTCTCCAACGTGACCCAAAACGACGCCAGCGAAGATTACGCGTACATCTGCACGGCCAACTCCGGCTTCAGAAATGAATACAAAGTTGGGAACAAGATCTACCTTCAGGTCATCCCGACCGGCATCTCGCCGACACTCAACCGACACGAGCCTGTGCGCCAGTACACCACCAGGAAGATCGAGAGAGGCCTCAAGGGTCAGCGCGTGGAGCTCTACTGCATCTACGGCGGAACGTGAGTCTATACTTAATTCTCTCCTTCTTGTTACCATTGTTAAGATCAGCGGAGTTAAGGGTAATGTATACAAGTTTAAACAAACTAGTTACTACTGGTCCGGAGGCTGACACTGCCAATAAAGCTAAAGGACAGTTTATTGCTTTTAAAAAAAAGATCGTATTCTATTCTTCTGTGTTTGGTTTGTAGAAGTATCGCTTCATTGAGGGTGGGTGAGATCTTGAACTGTGCCATGTGCGAGCACTCTGCTTGTAGTCTGGCTTCGGGGCTGGTCATACCTCAAGACGAGCAGTGTAAAAATCAATAGATTTCTTCACTCGGTCTCCTCTCCGCAGGCCGCTCCCTCAGATCGTATGGAAGAAGAACGGGCGCAGCATCTTGTGGTCTCAGAGCATCACCCAGGACAACTACGGGAAGACTTTAGTGATCAAGTATCCGACGTACGACGACCAGGGCACGTACACGTGCGAGGTCAGCAACGGTGTGGGCTCGGCGCAGTCCAACTCCATCCAACTCAACATCGAAGGTAGGCCAAAAGTAGGACCCGCCGCCGCACTCACTTAGCGCCAGACTAATAATCTTCTAATATATAAAATTCTCGTGTCGGGATGTTTGTTGCCAAACTCCTCCGAATTGGTTCAACCGATTCTCATGAAATTTGGTATGCATATCAGGTAGACCTGAGAATCAGCCAACATCTATTTTTCATATCCCAAAATGTTAAGGGTGGTTCACCCAAAAAAAAAACCTAGAAATAATGTGTGCCGGGCTGTTATTGTATAAAAAAGAACACGGGGCGATTAATTAAATCAAAGTAACACGCTTCAGATTGAAGCCTCTCTAGGAAATGTATTAAAAGCAAAATGATTAATTGAACAATATAATAATTTAGTTTGAGTATTCAATTTTAAATTAAAAGTGACATAGGCAAAAAAAGAAAAGTAATATACATAAATAATATATAAAGAAAAGTTACAATATTATTGAAGTAACTAGTCTACATAATATTATATTCTAATATTTCGCTGTAAAATGATTACAGTATATTGTCTTTTTGTAGGGAAACTATCTATCTATCATCTTTTTTTTTAATTCTTATGATCCAATGACCTAAGCCTCTAACATAATATTATCTCGGTAGATAAAAATAATGACATTGAAAACAAGTTTTATTCATGAGATTGTCAAAAGTTTTCAAAACAAATGGCATGATTATCTATAACGCTATTTTATTCACATATAAAACATATAAATAGATAATTTCATAGCTAGATTTAGATGGCCAAAAAAACGGAAGTTATACACATGTTTCGCTTGAGAAATGCTGTAAGGCATAGACGATCATGGATCTTTTTACCACTAGCAGGGCTCACGGCCCGCCAGATGCTAAGCCGTTACCGTAATATACATTCCACTGTACATATTAATTAAAGGCAAGTTCATATTTTTTTTATAGAAATATTGAATTATCGGTGTACTCAAATACAGTTTAACAAAACAAATATAAATTATCCAGAAAAATACAAGCAGTTCGAAATATGTAAATAACTCATTATAGGCAGCTAGTAAAACATCTTTTAAGAAATGGTATATTTATGTAGTGCAAAATTTACGCGACCGAAACCGCGAGGCACACATGTCGTTCTACCTGTGGCGTCCTGTGATAGATGCGTTCGTAAATATTACGAGTATATCTTTATATATGTAATTCTACTGTACGTGTGTATCTCACTGAACGCCTCCTAAACGGCTGGACCGATGTAAATAATTTTTTTTGTATGCGTTTGGGTAGCGCCCTAGATGGTTTAGATTCACAAACCAGCCCGGCAGATGGCGTCGCAGTCGGTATCTAGGTTATTTATCTGTACTGTAACTAAACGGCTGGATTGACTTAAATGAATTTTTGTGCATGCATTCATTCATTTATTTCATTCATTTTGTGTATGCAGGACAACTTCTGTCGTGTCCGCTAGTACCTATAGACATATATATATATACACAGCATGTCATGTACATTCGTGTACCTTTATCATTACTAAGAACTGGTACGCGCCATGTACGTAGTGCCAAGTTTTAGTTTTTGGAAGATCCACAATCCAGTCGCCGGGCGATACATTTACACTGTTGTTTCGTAATTAAAAGTCATCTTGACTGTTTTTACGATTATTATTATTTTTTTTGGTAAGAAAATCTTAAATAAGCAGAGTGGTGCACACTTGAGGTTAAGTGTTTTAAAATTTGAGGTCTAAATAAAAGGTTTTTCTCGTACGATTGCCAATAAATTGGGGCTGACCCGGGTGTTCACTCGTGGACTCACCGGCGATACCATCAACCACCACGCCAAAACTGTTAAATCGATAGCGACCTATTGATAACATCGTTTGTGTTTCAAACCTCAAGAAAGGAGACCAATAATCTAATGAGAATATCAT
This sequence comes from Bombyx mori, assembly GCF_030269925.1. Taxonomy (NCBI): domain Eukaryota; kingdom Metazoa; phylum Arthropoda; class Insecta; order Lepidoptera; family Bombycidae; genus Bombyx; species Bombyx mori. The sequence goes on from NC_085111.1 coordinate 18,547,000, forward strand.
CAATGTAGTCGAACTCATATAACATTCAATATTACAGTACACTCAAAAAATTAAGATGTTAGTTTAATATAATTAAAATGAACTGTGGTCACAACCACATGGGAAGCATTAGCTTTCAAATAAAAACATTTAAAATATGACTGAATATACGTAAAAGAAAAGTCGTATTGAGAACTTTTTTTTGTTTGGAATCGGTTCGAAAAACAATCGAACCCGGTCGAGCTCCCAAATACATTAAAAGGACCGCGTGCATATATCGCAGCCGTTAACAAAACCCACCTCCACGTTCGTGTTATGTAAATTGATCCATACAATAATGAAGAGAACGCTCCACTGTGCCAATAAAGGTTCGTAAGTGGCTCATAATGTGCGGAGGCGCCTAACTTAAGGACTTCCTCCGAACATAAAGAATACCGATGTCTGTGATAAGGGCTTATTGCGTACTAAACGTCTCCTGAATTCGTAAGGAAGCGTGTCACTTCCCTTTGTACCGATCCGTACGCGACGGGTCCCGTCTTGGCTTACACACTAGCATTGTCCATGTCAGTAACCTACTAGAATTATATCACATTGAACTGGAATGCGATTCCTATGTATTGTAACTATACATAAGATCTTAGAACTTATATCTCAAGGTGGGTGACGGCATTTACGTTTTAGTTATCTATGGGCTCCGGTTACCACTTAACACCAGGTGGGCTGTGAGCTCGTCCACCCGTCTAAGTATTAAAAAAATTAGTGGAACCCGGTCGCAGCAGGCTCATGTGTACATAAATTACAAAAATAAATGCTACATCCCTTGTCATATTTAAACGTGTAAAAACTTGATTTATGATCAGTGTATATGTTACCGGAAATGTATGAAATCAAGGAATTGTATACAAATCCTAGGAAATGTGTACAATTCCGATACTATTTAGGAAATGTATAAAATATTGTTTGAAAAACTATTTAATGCATAGATATCCTAGGAAATGTATAAATTTCCTCGGAATTGTATATAAATTCCAATATCGTATTAGGAAATGTATAAAGTAAATGCTTTCTGTAATAAAACACGTTGTTAATAATATTTTTTTAATATGACACTTATTGAGACAATCGGGTAACAGTCATACCGTAAAATAATAATAATATATTCATATTATCTTACTAATTATTTTGGGGGTTGATTGTTTCCCGCTTCCGTAGGTTTAACCCGCGATTCCCTACAAGTGACCCCTGGGTGGTGCAAAACGGGAGCCGAATACATAATCGGTGGTAGGACTTGTCCGACTGGCTGGCGACCACCCTCCAACTAGAGTCCGCCGCCAAATAGCCTAGCTGTGTTCCGGCGTGTGGGTTGGAGAGCCAGTTTTTATTCCTTCCCTTTCCTCTTCCTTGTTCGGGGTGAATCTTGATGATGCCTGGAACATGCGGAGCAGACGTGCGTGCAAGCTCGCGGGGCGTGATTGTTTGACGGGGGTATAGGGAGACCCAGTGAAACGGTGTTCGCCGCCGCCCGCCGGTCAGTTGGGGACCTGAACCCGGGTGTCTCTACTAAACTCCGCCCCGGGAAGCTGTCCCGCCAACCGGTGTAAAATCCTGCCGTGCGGTCGTCGTGCCGGAGTCGGAGACCGGAGTGGATCCCGGCGATCGCACGCAGGGTGGACTGGGGGCCCTTCCATGCCCTGCGTCAGTCTCTCACGCAACCCGTGGTCGAGCACGTACTGTGTTCCGCGCTTTATTCAGGTATCGTCATGATTTCGCTTCGAACTTCCTACCCCACCCATTCCCACTCTCCAAACAAAAAAAAAAAAATCAAACATGACAGTACAAAAAAGGAAAAGGGTTTTGTCGGCGATGCCCCATTCCACATTTAATGTGGATTTCAGCAATGTCAGGGGCCTACACAGCAACCTCGACGCCGTACACCACCATCTTGAGACGGCGCAGCCTGCCCTCCTTTTTCTGACGGAGACGCAGATATCTGCTCCGGATGATACTTCGTACCTTGAATACCCCGGCTACGTATTGGAGCACAACTTCCTGCGTAAAGCCGGGGTGTGTGTATTCGTCCGGGCTGATGTCTGTTGTCGCCGTCTACGAGGCCTTGAACAACGGGACCTATCCCTCTTGTGGCTGCGCGTAGACCATGGGGGTTGTACCCGAGTCTACGCGTGCCTGTACAGGTCCCAGAGCAGTGATGCAGGTTCAGCTCTGATAGAGCATGTGCAAGAGGGGACTAACCGCGTGCTTGAGCAGTACCCATCTGCGGAGGTGGTGGTTCTTGGAGATTTTAACGCTCACCACCAAGAGTGGCTGGGGTCCAGAACCACTGACCTCCCGGGTCGGGCTGCCTACGATTTCGCCCTGGCCTACGGCCTCTCCCAGCTGGTGACACAGCCCACCCGTGTCCCAGATATTGAGGGGCACGAGCCTTCTCTGTTGGACCTTCTGCTGACCACCGATCCAGCCGGATACAGTGTGGTGGTCGACGCTCCGCTTGGATCGTCTGATCACTGCCTTATCCGTGCTGCCACACCACTCTCTCGTCCTGGTCGTCGAACGACGACCAGGTATCGAAGAGTTTGGCAGTATTTGTCAGCAGATTGGGATGGATTGCGTGAATTTTACGCATCCTACCCATGGGGGCGGTTCTGCTTTTCCTCTGCTGATCCTGACGTCTGTGCGGACCGTCTTAAAGACGTGGTGCTCCAGGGGATGGAATTGTTTATTCCCTCCTCTGAAGTGCCCGTTGGGGGTCGCAGCAGACCCTGGTATAACAATGCCAGCAGGGATGCTGCACACCTCAAGCGGTCCGCATACGTGGCATGGGATAATGCCAGGAGACGTCAGGACCCTAACATCTCAGAGGAAAGGCGGAAATATAACGCCGCTTCCAGGTCCTACAAGAAGGTTATTGCCAAGGCGAAGTCGGAGCACGTTGCTAGAGTTGGCGAGCGACTAAAGAGCTATCCCTCTGGGAGCCGTGCTTTTTGGTCGCTCGCCAAAGCCGCAGAAGGAAACTTTTGCAGGTCTAGTCTCCCACCACTGCGAAAGTCCGATGACAGTCTGGCCCATAGTGCGAAAGAGAAGGCTGACCTTCTGGTCAAACTCTTCGCCTCGAACTCGACCGTGGACGACGGGGGTGCTACACCACCGAACATCCCCCGGTGTGATAGTTCCCTGCCGGAGATCTGCTTTACACAGTGTGCAGTCAGGCGGGAACTCCGACTCCTGGACGTCCATAAGTCGAGTGGGCCAGACGGCATCCCCGCAGTGGTTCTGAAAACGTGCGCCCCTGAGCTGACGCCTGCGCTAACGCGTCTGTATCGCCTCTCTTATTGCGCTAACAGGGTTCCGTCTTCATGGAAGACCGCCCACGTCCACCCTATCCCCAAGAAGGGTGACCGGTCGGACCCATCGAGCTATAGGCCTATCGCGATAACTTCCTTGCTTTCCAAGGTGATGGAGCGAATAATAAATATACAACTCCTGAAGTATCTTGAAGATCGCCAGCTGATCAGTGACCGACAGTACGGTTTCCGTCACGGTCGCTCAGCTGGCGATCTTCTCGTATACCTTACTCACAGGTGGGCTGAAGCCTTGGAGAGCAAGGGCGAGGCTCTTGCTGTGAGCCTTGATATCGCGAAGGCCTTCGACAGGGTCTGGCATAGGGCACTTCTGTCGAAGCTACCATCTTACGGAATCCCCGAGGGTCTCTGCAAGTGGATCGCTAGCTTTTTGGATGGGCGGAGCATCACGGTCGTTGTAGACGGCGATTGCTCTGATACCATGACCATTAACGCTGGCGTTCCACAAGGTTCGGTGCTCTCCCCCACGCTTTTCATCCTGTATATCAATGACATGCTGTCAATTGATGGCATGCATTGCTATGCGGATGACAGCACGGGGGATGCGCGATATATCGGCCATCAGAGTCTCTCTCGGAGCGTGGTGCAGGAGAGACGATCAAAACTTGTGTCTGAAGTGGAGAACTCTCTGGGGCGAGTCTCTAAATGGGGTGAATTGAACTTGATTCAATTCAACCCGTTAAAGACACAAGTTTGCGCGTTCACTGCGAAGAAGGACCCCTTTGTCATGGCGCCGCAATTCCAAGGAGTATCCCTGCAACCTTCCGAGAGTATTGGGATACTTGGGGTCGACATTTCGAGCGATGTCCAGTTTCGGAGTCATCTGGAAGGCAAAGCCAAGTTGGCGTCCAAAATGCTGGGAGTCCTCAACAGAGCGAAGCGGTACTTCACGCCTGGACAAAGGCTTTTGCTTTATAAAGCACAAGTCCGGCCTCGCGTGGAGTACTGCTCCCATCTCTGGGCCGGGGCTCCCAAATACCAGCTTCTTCCATTTGACTCCATACAGAGGAGGGCCGTTCGGATTGTCGATAATCCCATTCTCACGGATCGTTTGGAGCCTCTGGGTCTGCGGAGGGACTTCGGTTCCCTCTGCATTTTGTACCATGTTGTATGTTCCATGGGGAGTGCTCTGAGGAATTGTTCGAGATGATACCGGCATCTCGTTTTTACCATCGCACCGCCCGCCACCGGAGTAGAGTTCATCCATACTACCTGGAGCCACTGCGGTCATCCACAGTGCGTTTCCAGAGGTCTTTTTTGCCACGTACCATCCGGCTATGGAATGAGCTCCCCTCCACGGTGTTTCCCGAGCGCTATGACATGTCCTTCTTCAAACGAGGCTTGTGGAGAGTATTAAACGGTAGGCAGCGGCTTGGCTCTGCCCCTGGCATTGCTGAAGTCCATGGGCGACGGTAACCACTCACCATCAGGTGGGCCGTATGCTCGTCTGCCTACAAGGGCAATAAAAAAAAAAAAAAAAACTTCTAAAATCAACTATCTATTAACTTTTAACGTATCACAAAATCAACTTATATTTATTTTTATAAAATCAAATTTTCATTTGGCAAGTAATCAGTCTGATAATTAAATAATTATAAATGTCAAAGTATAAAAGTAAATCTTTATATGATAATACTTTGTCAGTCCATATAGCTATTTATTTTTGCAGGGTAAGCTCGAATGGCATTTGAAAGTACATAATACTTTATTTTTAAAACACATACATCTTGATGTAGCACAGTTTTTCTTGCAAAGGCACTTCTTAAATCCCTGGCCGGTTCCAGTGGATTGCAAGTTGGCAACTGACCGTAGTGCAAGACTCGTCCCGCTGTCCCCGCGTACCCACCAATATCTTAAATGTTTTACATTTCCGATTGCTATTTAGGAAATGTGTAATGTGTAAGTATAATATAATTTATTTCACACATTTCCGTGCGATTTTAGGAATTACATACATTTCCTAGGAATTGTATACAATGACGGATTACATACATTTCCGTTAACATATATAAATGTATTATTTACATAATATGAAATCTTAAAATGTTTGTTAATTTAATTTATCTCGTGCTTTGAGTTTCTAATGAACCAAACGGTTAAAATATAATCTTCAGAGATAAAACTGTGATTGATAGAAAAAAATTAGGTATCATGAGGTCAAAACAAATTATATATAACATTTATCGTGTCGTGTGCGGAACGTGATCCTGAAACAACAAGGAGGAATTAAGCTTTAAAGGGAAGGTTGTCCCGATTGAGTTTAAGAGTGTTGGTGTAAATCGCCGTTTAATGTTAACCATTGTTTATTTGTTTTAGTCATCATTTGAATGGCCGATTTAATTGATTTATTTTTTGTATTTATTACATCGCGGCCATTATAAACATAGTAATTCGATTGATTTTGATATTCAATTTGCAATTTAGTTATTAATAACGTTCTAGTCTCTCAGTTGTGCTTTATGAAAGTTCATCCGGTCCTTCGAAGATCAATAACTCGGTTTCTACTTGCAATAGAGATCTAAAATCAATGAATGTTGAGGGTTTTATAAAATTACCGATTTTGTTTCTTAAATGTTATCTTAGGAATTTTGGCTAAAATGAAAATTTTCATTCGTTTTTTAGAGGTCCCGATTGTGGGTAAGAACTGTCCCGACGAATTCTAATTTTTTTCTTTTTTTTTTTGTTCCTACTTATGCTGATAGCCTTGAGAGGCTATTTCAGCTTACCCTAGCGTGTGTAGGTGAGCTCACGGGACTCAAACCGGAGAGTTGCTAACACTAACCCTAGCAAGGGCAGTGCTTCGCAGAATCTACCACCGGATCGGAAACGCGACCTACTGAGAAGATCCGGTGAGAAACTCAGTGGGCTGTGTCTGGTGTACTATAGTTATGGTTTTCTTACTTTTTTAAATTCCGCCTCAATTAATGCGTATGTATATGACACAACAATTACGAATTTTATATCCGTGATTTGTAAATCGTAATTTTTTATTGAACTCATATTCTCGTATCGTCTTGTATTCTCTCGTATTCTGTTTGTTTCCCAAAAATAAAACGTTTCAAATCAAGAAAATCTTTGTGAAATTCCATCGAGGTTTGCTTAAATTTATTCTGAACGCATCAAAGAATTCTCATTAGTGAGCTATACAATTGTTTGTTTCCGACTTTAGTCAATGGCTAGCCTTGTTTCGTAAGATTTTTCTTCCCGTATGGTGTCGTCAGGTCGGATCTGTGTTACTATTTTAATGCGTACAGGAATAAATTGAGGGTATGAGAGTCTAAAAGTTCTGAAAAATTAAAAACCAAACTCCGTCGTTTAAAACAAAAATCTCAGTATTCGAGTATCGATTTTTCGACAATTTTTCTGAGTTAACAAAAATGTTAGTTAGAACTTTTATGAGTTTCTGGGAGTATTTATAAAAAAATACTTATTTTGGTAGGTACACAGTAAAAAATAGAACAAAAACAGAATTAGATTTAATAAATAGAACATAACTGTCGCATTTGGGAGATGGAATTAGAATGAGAGGTTTTTGTGAAGTGTTATTACTGAGGAGTTTGTTGAGTAGGCAGGGTAGGACCAGGCGGTAACGACAGAAGGTTCACAGGGCACCTATAAAAATCGAAAAAAAACCCATCGTGACCAATTTTGGGTAGTGCTAGCCGTTTCGTTGGCTCAAGGAATATGCTCTACAGTTCATTGCAAAGGTTGTGATGAAACATGTCAGCTATGATAGCTTTGTTTCTACTGTTATAACTTAACGATCAATTCCGGTTTGAGTAAAATCAAACTCAAGTTTCATAAACTTAAAGTTGATGTTGCCTTAGCTGTAGTAGCTAGTAGTGCCATTTAATTTCGAGTTAACAACTTGAGTCTTCGAATCACGCTCGTTGCTTTTATAACGTGATCAATGTCTAACAGTTCCCGATCGCGTCCAGACCTTGAACCGTCCCGGCATTAGGTCAGAAACGATCACGAGTACAAACTCATTAACCGTTCCGTAATGTACAGGGCGTACGTACGTGTGACGTAATGCGGTTAGGTCACGAACGTAAATAATCGGTCCGGATCCCGCCGCGGCCCGGGATGTCCACCTCACGTACTACGTCCTTTTTATTGTTCCGGTGCGACCGTTGCTGGTAGATATTCATGGTTCAGGGTTGTAATACGACTGCCCGACACGAGAATGCGTTGAATAGTGGTGAAAGATGAAGATACATATTCTTTTACTGCCATCTATACAATTCTATTTCCGAACTATCTTACTGGACTGGAAACCTTGACCTTGAAAAGATTTTGCTCTCGACATGGCTTATTTCTACCAGCTCATGGTGAATAAAACAACATAAAAGCTGAACCTACAGTCATAACCTAAGTCCTTATACAGTTACTGGTGGCAGGACCTCTTGTGAGTCCGCGCGGGTAAGTACCACCGCCCCGCCTATTTCTGCCGTGAAGCAGTAATGCGTTTCGGTTTGAAGGGTGGGGCAGCCGTTGTAACTATACTGAGACCTTAGAACTTATATCTCAAGGTGAGTGGCGCTTTTACGTTGTAGATGTCTTTGGGCTCCAGTAACCACTTAACACCATGTGGGCTGTGAGCTCGTCCACGCATCTAAGCAATAAATAAAAAAAAGTATTCAATGCTTAGTTTTAGTTTTTTCGGCGACTGCGTTTCTATTTGATTAAGAAAGAATTGAGGACATAGTCAACGCCTAAAGTAACTTAATACCGCTTTGAAAATATTGCATATATTATTAAATTTAATATCTGATAGCTCTCCGGGAGCCGCATAACGAATTTTATGGCTTAATTAACCTGCGCACGTGGCTTCAGTGCCGTATAAAACAGATGCCATGAAATGTTTATAGCTCCGTTCTGTAATAATTCAAAGTTCTATGCGGATTCAAATGTCCGGGCTTATAATTATTAATTTACCATAAGACGAGCTATGGAGGTTAGATTGGTTTATTTTCATAATTATGCGCCCCGTCGTCTAGTCTGTAGGTTCCGAGTGGCAGTACCGTACAAAGAGCTTTTCTGTCGGTTCAATCTTAACCATCGCGTGTACTACATACTACATAATCATAAGTCCCGGTTTCACTAGTCTATGATTATTTCAAATCTTTTTGTAGTTTGTGAAATGTGACAAGAAAATACTGATGCTTTAATAATGGCCTGGTTTGCGGAATTCAAGATACGGTTCAGTTTAATTTTGTGTTGTACCCATGAAATTGAGGTTTCAAACTATGTCTCAAGCTGTATGTGTTTGATGTATGTTGGAGCTCCGAGCATCGTTTACTGTCATTGTACTGGTGGTAGGGTGTCTTGTTTTTATTACTACGGTTATTATATTATTACGGTTGTGAAGCAGCAATGCGTTTCGGTTTCAAAGGTGAAACTGCTGTTGTACTGTAAAAACTGATACTCATGTCTTAAGATAGGTATTTACGTGTAACACTAGGTGGGTCCTGAGCTCGTCCAAAACAACTAAACAACAAAAAAGTGGATTGTGAGCCGACATTCGTGTAAAAATCACTATTTTAAAGATTATTTCTCAATAAAATTCATATTCTGGTTACGTAATAACACAAAATATTCAAACAGTCATATTGAACATAAGTCCGTTTTCACAGCTGCGCCATTCTTCACGGTGGAACCAGAGATCCAGAACCTAGCCGAGGGCGAGACCGCGGTCATCCGCTGCGAGGCGGACGGCACCCCGGCGCCGAAGATATCCTGGATCCACAACGGGAAGCCGATCGAGCAGGCCGAGCTGAACCCGCGCCGCCAAGTCAGCGCCAACTCCATCGTCATCACCGACCTCGTGAAGAAGGACACGGGCAACTACGGCTGCAACGCCACCAGCGCCATCGGCTACGTCTACAAGGACGTCTACATCAACGTGCAGTGTGAGTACTCGTCTGTTTTTGCCACGCACCATCCGGCTTTTGAATGAGCTCCCCTCCACTTTTTCCCTACCTGTGCTGATAGGCTCTAACCGGGAGTGTTGCTAACACTGGCCCTAGCAAGAGCCGTACTTCGCAGAATCTACCACCGGATTGGAAACGCGACCCTCAGTGGGCTGTCTATGGGTTAATTCACTGGCCGAGCCCTTTGTCGTAAGCGACGGGTTCGACGAGGACGGTGACCGGTGCTTGAGGTCTCCCCTCCACGGTGTTTCCCGAGCGCTATGACATGTCCTTCTTCAAACGAGGCTTGTGGAGAGTACTTAACGGTAGGCAGTGGTTTAGTTCTGTCTCTCGCATTGCTGCAGTCGATGGGCGACAGTAACCACTCACTATCAGGTGGGTCGGCATACGCGGGCAATAAAATAAAAACAAAAAGCTCCCCTCGTCTCAAGGATTCCACCACAATATCGTCCACGTTCACCTTCTGTATTTATAATTAGTACTTCTAGTGTTTAAAATGAATACGTTTACTATGTTCTGTGCTTTATATTCGCGCGTTTTGTCCCGCTAGGTAGATAGATACCTAGTACTTTTATCGTTGGCGCTTCCACAAAAGTGTTTTGATTATGAACCAAGAAACAAAGTTATTATTAAGTCAAGAACCTCGCCGCGCAGTCAGGGCGCGACTAGTCTTAACGACATCAACTAGTTTAATATACATAAATGCTGTAAGCTTTACGGGTGCCACTAAATTTTGAACTAAAACTGAGAGGTTCAGAGTTTGTTTGAGGCACAGCGCACATGAGGTGGTTCCACCGTGCATCGGTAGCGTGTTCTGGTTTTCAGCGTATACGTTCTTACAAAGCAAAAACCTTGTAACTCTTTCTACGAAAATTGCGCAGACGGAAAATATATGAAATTTCCCACACTTACAGAGAATATACAGAAGGAGTGCAGAATGTTAATTGCTTTTTTTTATGCATAAAAAACACATTAAATCAATTAAAAAAACATTACACACACACACTAACATGTATTTGACACAACCCATATGTACTCTTTTTCATTGTCAAATTTTTGTTGTATAGTCTGTGGTCAAATTCAAAATAGATTATTATTGTTTGTCGTTAATATTATTTATCCATAGTGTAGTATTGGCGAAATCTGTGATTATAGAAGTATAATAGTGTATAATAATAATACTCTTTGACAATAGAACTATAATAATGTTCAAACTTATAATGTCCATTAATTATAGTCGAATTTCGACTACGGCCGGACCACTAATAAGTACTTAATATACATACAATTATCATTTGTCTATTGACTAACTAATAAAATATTAATGCAGCGTAAATGTGTAATTAAAACAATATTAAATCGCATCCTACAAGAATGTGTTTGCGTGAGACATTATCGCTGTGTGTGGGCGTCGGGAAATCGATACGAAACCTACTGTTAGTGTTATCGGGACTTGATGTCTGGTCGCTAGTGGGTGCTCACGTGGGCCGGGGCCAGGAGCGCGGTGCTGAGCACCCATCGTAATGACGTAACTGACGCCACCCACCTTGAGATATGAGTTCTAAGGTCTCAGTATAGTTATAACGGCTGCCCCACCCTTCAAACCGAAACGCATTACTGCTCCACGGCAGAAATAGGCAGGATGGTGGTACCTACCCGTGCGGACTCACAAGACGTCTTACCACCAATAAAGGCGCGTCCTCACGTCTCGACTTATCTCGTCTTACGTTCTTGTCGGTATTCAATAGAGCCGTGACTTAGTAGTAGAGATTCAGGCATCTGTCAAATATTTTGCGTTCTATGATGCCTATGGCCTGAACACCAATAATGTTGTATGATGTGTGGCTATCAGATATACCTACATATATGCTCTATGGGTGATTTACTCTCGCATAATGGCCTCATGTGACGTCATGCTTAGTGAAGTCGCGTTCGGCTGATTCCGATTTATTATCCGATGTTTTTTTTACACCAAATAGTGCACTAAAAATATTTGGGCTACTCGCTGACGTTCAATCAAACAACAGGTCCACATGAGCCGGAATAACATGTTTATAGTTATCATTTCACACGAATCATATTACTAGAATCAACTAAACAAAACAACGTTAAACCGCATTATAAGAGTAAACATATTGATAGCGTGACGTTGAACAAAATTATGTAAAAACCAACTGAAACAAATCTTTTGAAAAATAAACCAGCATAATACCGTCGAGGACTGTATCGTTTAGACTCCAGTGTGATTAGTGCGAGTTTTTTAACGTTCTCTATAGCGTAAAAGTTAACTCAAAGTATGCAGTTGGAACAGCGCCCCTAGCAGCAAATGTAGGCAAGCGTTCTAACTCCATTCAAATTTTTAGTTAATATTTACACTATCGAAAACGTTAAAAAACTCGCACTAAGCACACAAGTTATGGAATATAATAAGATTTGAGTGTAATTTAAAAACTACAATAATCTATATAGAAAATGAAATGAATTCACTTTCATAATGCATATAACAATCGTGTAAACAATGCTTCGAGCGCATGCCTTGTCGTTGACCATTACATTGAACATATGATCGGAGAATTAAAAGTTGCTAGCTCTGCCGAGGTTGCGGTCGCGACATTGTTCAATATTCATATCTCCTTTTGTTCCTCGATTATTGTCCAGCGACGTGTGTGCGGAATAACAAACACAAAAATACTTTTAATTAACATGCATTGTTAGAAACTAATATTGTGTTGTATTTAATAAACCTCGGTCAATGTTGTTCCCTCGTCGTTTGTTAATCCACAGCGTATCAGAATAAACTTGCGTCTGGTACCTCTAGTGGTTTGATGCTCAAGATCCTTCCGGATCGTTGGGCCGAGCGACTTGCCGACGCAGTCCCTAAAATGTAGTTTAAAAGGTCATTGGTTAGAGACAGGCCGCTGAGTTTCTCGACGGATCTTCTCAGTGGGTCACGTTTCCGATCCGGTGGTAGAATCTACCACGAAGCGAAGCATTGCTCTTGCTAGGGCTAGTGTTAGCAACGACGTCAGGTTTAAGCCCCGTGAACTCACCTACTAGTTAAGGCTACGCTGAAATAGTCTCTCAAGACCATCAGCTTAGGTAGGAAAAAAAATAAAGAAAAGGTTAGGGACTGCTTTAACTATCATGTGAGGTTGCATATACGTAATGCCTATGAGGAAATTCCCTGTCTGACGTCAACTCTCCTCATACCTATATCTATAGTTAGTCTCGAACAGTCAGGGAAAGTTATAAAGTCCCCCGACGGACCTAAACCGCCACGCCAGACACATAAATCAACACGTTTAACCAGCAGTCATTTAGAAACTTACTGGTATCCAACGACTCTCGGTTGCTGAGAGCGTAACTGTCACTCAAAATCAATTAGCAGTCGGACAAGAGCTAATCAAAATGAACCTTATGCGTTCTTAATAAGACGCTGTTAGGAGAGGCATTATTTGCCACTGGAAAGGAACTAGCAATGGACTTGGAACTAGATTAACGCGTTCCTACCTCTTTAGCTGGTCCGTGAATGGACTTTTAAGTGAACTTCCGGATTTACTAAGAAGAATAAGTTAATTAAATAATTAAAATAAGTTAGTTAATTTGTAGATTTATTTACGGTTTTTGTGGTCACCCTTGTATTTATAATGTAATCTAAACATCAAGAATTTTCAATCGTAGCACTAAATTATATTGTAATCAAGTCTGGAGTTTGCGAAAAAACCAGAAAATCTAATCGAAAGAATTTAAAAATGTAAGCATTCGCTTCGTGCATTTTTTATTGACCTTGTGGGCAGATGAACATACGGCCCACCTGACGGTGAGCAGTTCGTCGCTCATGGACCTCAGCAACGCCAGGGCATAGCCAAGCCGCTCTTCACCTCTAAATACTCCCGCGCGTGCACCTTGAATTATTAAGTGAAGCCACTATTGAATAATACCTAATAACTCATTTAATGGGTGTGAACTATTCCTGGGGGTTCATGGAATACCCTAGAATAGATATTCCACAAAGAAACTAGGAGAATAGGTAAAAAGAAGGTGAAGATACACAAAACATGTAAAAGTTCAAAGTTAGTAGGACGAGGAGACCATGGTCACAGACTTGTGTCATCAGAATATTAACCGGCTGGGGATTGAACTTAACTCCACTTTGCTACAACGTGTGCTTCTTCAAACGAAGTATGAAAGGTCCCCTCAGGGGTAGTCAACGGCTTGACAGTGCATTCATTGCTGGTGTCTATGAATGATGATGACCATTCATCGTCACACGGATTGTATTTTTTTTACTGCTTAGATGGGTGGACGAGCTAATAGCCCACCTGGTTGTTAAGTGGTTACTGGAGCCCATAGACATTGCAACGTAAATGCGCCACCCACCTTGAGATATAAGTTCTAAGGTCTCAGTATAGTTACAACGGTTGCCCCACCCTTCAAACCGAAACGCATTACTGCTTCACGGCAGAAATAGGCAGGGTGGTGGTACCTACCCGCGCGGACTCTCAAGAGGTCCTACCACCAGTAAAATGTATGTTCGCTTCCCTTTAAAGACGCTAAAGACAAAAAACGATATAAAATCTCTGTCCTGTGAGATTTAGAACGCTTTACATGTTTGTTTTCATTTTATCTTACAACCGCATCGGCTCCTTAAGAAAACACTTCAAAATACATTTCGCCCTGAATTACTCTTGTTTACGAACGTCTGCAACACGGAAGTGCATTAGTGGCGCTCCCCTACCTCGGTGCAACAGCTTTTGTGTGTTATTTATGAACTGGGTCTCGTAAATTAAGGATCGTGCACGCTTGAATATTCCACTCGCAGATTTTTGCAGTACTTTTCTTATAAAACACTAGCGGCCCGCTCCGGTTCCGCTCGGGTCTTTAATAAAAATTTCAACGATATTTGACGTTTTATTTTTTTAAATAAAAGAACACTTATTGCGACATAACATATAATAGTTAGACATGTTATGCCGTCGCGACACTTTTTGTAAATAATAATGTGTTCTACAAGTTGTAGTACATTAATTTATTCTATCATCAATATTTTTCGCAGGGCACGCGATGTAAAGAATATTTTAAGTAATTTTTTTACACCTTGGGTTACATTATAAGAGTTTTAGTAAGGATCCCAAATAAAAAAAAGATTATTGCCTATGTCACTCGGTAATAGTGTAGCTTCCAAACAGTGAAAGAATTTTTCAAATCGGTTAAGTAGATTCGGAGCCTATTCAATACAAACAAACAAACAAATCTTTCTTCTTTATAATATTATAATATAGAAGTATAGATTATAATATTAGTATAGATATGTATGTACGCAATAAATAAGCGAGTGACGACATCCAAACATTTAGTGCATTGCTTTTAATGCCCTTTCGGAGACACATATTGTAAAAAATGACGTCCAATCAAATTAAAAGCCTTATGGTTGCAAATCTTACTGTAAGATGCATTCATGACCATAACTCTACTTAACGGAACGTCTTAGAGAACGAACATTTCGCCTGCTCGGCAGTACTTTTCTACAACGTGAATCAATTATTTATCCTCCGAATCAGATAGGCAGTAACAAAAGCTAGTTTTTTGAGCCAGGATGAGTACCTTCATATCGACGCTTGAAAGGCAAACGTGACTAAGCGACAATAACTGCTTTGTACATAAATGATAGGCAATAACCATATTCGATGCGCAAAAAAAATATTTCTAGGTCTATTAAAATCATTTCAATCCTACAGCTAGATTCGTTAAAATGTATTTTTTTTAAGGTATTTCAACTTTAAATTAGTCTACTGTAAAGTTCACGCATTGTCGCTTAGTCACGTTTGCCTTTCAAGCGTCGATATGTAAACGTTACGACAAATCGTTAAATATTTCTGTGCAGATACACATAGCTTCACAAATCGTTTCAAGGTTCTTTCGTTCAGGACAGTAAATATAAATTAATTCACATCAGTGCCATAACTGTCTAACTTCGCAAGTTGAGCGAACAAAAATGACCTTCAACACAAAAGCTATAAAGTTTATAATAAATGTATCAAAAGGTTCGACTTAGGTTTATTCGTTGCGTATATGGAAGCACAAAAACTGTCGCGACAGAAAGAAGTTTATGTAACTATAAGTAGGTTCCATTATTGGGTTGTTTTATATCATTCAATTGGATTTTTTCTCGTGTGCTTCAAGTATTCAGTAAAGTATACTTTGATTCCAGTGAGTCAGTTAAGTTTCTGGGATTATTTATGGAGAACAATTTATAGCTTTTCAAACAAACAAAAGGTTGGCTTGCACTCTCTTATGAGTCGGTTTACTTCTTAAGGTCGATGAACTGCAAGACACCGCATTCGATTGCACATCATCCAAAACCGCACTTATCAATAAGAAGGTAGCAGTATAAATGTTACCATAATTACCTGGGAAATGTAAGGGACATTGTGTGGAAAATATATAGGTACCATATGACGTTAGTCGTACTTTAAAAAACGTGAACGTACCTTTAGAATGCAATGGATTAGAAACGCGGAAAACGGTTCTGTAAAGAGTTCACGTCGGTTTTTGAAAAGAGGAGTCTGAATAGGTGTCGCGACAGTCATCTTATCATGTGGGACTTGGCATGAGTTTTACGACCGGAATTAATGTCTACAGAATTTTTTATGAAATAATTACTTTCCTATTTTCATCTTAATTTATCTTCCAATGTTTCAAATATTTTCATATTTCGATACTAGCGAACCAACGGAATTGTGGTTCACGTAATCGAGAACCGAGCTCGATAATGCGTATTTCAAAAGCATATTTCGATCGATGACCTGACTAGTAAATAAATATGAGTCTGCTAGATCGCCACGCCTGGAGAGACAAAGACCTTGATCTAAATATCACTTAATATAGATTCGACGCGGAGCTCGAATCGGGTATTTGAATTGGCGAGTAGTTTGGGTAACTTGAAGCTAATGGCATCATCTGACGCGCTCGAAGATTCATACGAAAAGAATTTACACGTATTCATATAGTATGACCACGCCCTCTTCGTATACCTGGTTCCCTATCATCCACCAATTATTATCTTGAGTATCAGAGGTCTTCTTATTTGTGACCCTGTGCAATGATTCAGGGTCATGGATTACGACTAACTTTGTTGTAATGTAACGGAAATACCGACTCTGGGTCACGAGGGATTGCTGCTTGACTGAGGTCACTTAATATTATTAAGTGGCCCTTGAGATTGACAGATTTTGATGAAAAAAAGACATTCGACCGTTTTAAAACTCTTTACAACAAGAGAATGTTGTGTATATAAGAACGGATCTTTCACGGAAATATTTCCCGGGTAGTTTTGTGTCCCTCGGCTTTATCACGCACATTGCAACCATGATCCGGTTCCCCCGGAGATACCTGAGCTCGTCACGCCCCTGGCGACGTCCTAGTAATGACACTACATAAGAGTGGTGTCACCGGTCCACAATTGAATGTTTGCCTTGATTTAATACTGCTGAGACAAACGAAGTTTTTATTATCATTATCGAAAGAAAACAATAGAACGAGGCTATTCAGTCTTGGTCACGATCGGTCGGACAAAGCTTTGAAATGTTAAAACGTTTTGGTCACTGTAGCTCCCTATTCTAACTAATCACCTAACCTAGTTATATCGCATCGCAAAGCCATCATGTGTACCAATCTGAAAGGCAGCACTGCCCTTATTCCAAGACTAAAGGTGACTAGGTACACGCAGCTTCGCCTACCCTAAATAAACCAAACTATCTCGTGCGTTCTTGACACGCCTCACAGAGCGTCCTTCGTGATTATGTAATTGTTATTTGGATCAAGATCACGAGCCCCGCTACATCTCCCGCGGTCCGTAGTGGCTCCGGTGCAGTCCTGCAATGAACAGTTTGCAGCTCACTTTCTTGAGTCACGATTTGTTACAGAGCTTTAGTTCGAAAAACGCCGCACCGCCCTGCTTGCAAACATATTGTAGTGACATCACTCTACCTCAAACCGACTCACTTAAACTAAATTATTGAATTGGTTGTGACGCCGTACTCGATATTATCGAATTTAATTGTTAAAATTAGTTATTACAGAAAGGGCGGTGAATGACGTTCGTAAACACTTATATTCTAGAAGTCGTCATGGCCTGATGGATAAGACGTCCGGTGCATTCGATTATGTAGCGATGCAACGGTGTTCAAATCTCGCAGGCGGGTACCAATTTTTGTAATGAAATACGTACTTGACAATTGTTCACGATTAACTTCCACGGAGAAGGAATAAGTAACATCGTGTAATCAAAATCAAACGTGGTGGGACGTCTTGGGAGTCCGCACGGGTAGCTACCACCACCCTGCCTATTTCTGCCGTGAAGCAGTAATGCGTTTCGGTTTGAAGGGTAGGGCAGCCGTTGTAACTATACTTGAGACCTTAGAACTTATATCTCAAGGTGGGTGGCGCATTTACGTTGTAGATGTCTATGGGCTCCGGTAACCACTTTACAACACCAGGTGGGCCGTGAGCTCGTTCATCCATCTAAGCCTTCTAAGCAATAAAAACAAAAAACAAATTTTTTTTACGTTTGATCGATAACTATTCAATTTTCATTTATAATTTCATTGTTTAAAAATTCTTAATTACTTCGATACGTTTTCTCATATTTTATAATTACAAAAATGCCTTTTAAAAAAAATAAAAACATGTCGTCTTTTGGACCGCTTTTAGTATATTTAGTATAAACACAATTATACAATGAATTGTGTAAAACCTTTTTTGCGGACTTTAATACGGGATCCAGGAATTTGTATGTTTTAACAAGTATTTATTTATATTAAAGAAGTCGTGTCTCACACAAAGCTATGGGGCCCACTGGCCGGGCTACACACGCGAGAGCAAAAAAGTCTTGTGTAAGGTGCTGATTAAGCGCCATTTGTGCTACTACGATAGAGAAATAACAGTATGTACGACGTGGCCTAAAAGATAAGGCACCCGGTATACTCATATCGATTAACGCGACCGTGCCCATGCCGGTGCTCAAATTCCGCTGGCAGGTACCTTTTTTTTTTTAACAAAATACGTTCACAAATAATTTTGATGTTGAAGGAATAATACTAAATTAAACCCACAGAAATTATAATTTAATTTTCGTAATTATTATACAATTGAGACACGAGTCTTAAGGCGAGTGGCGGCATTAATTTTGTTTTCTCATGGACTACGGTAATCACTTACACCAGGTGGTCAAGTTTCATCAAAAATGTCCACGTTTCCATTGAGTTGATGACTGTAATCACGTAAAACTGTATATAGGCTATCCTGAAAGATATGACTCGCGTTTCTTTAATTTCAATAAGTCTTGACCAAAAAAAACAGCCATCGTCGTATATAAGAGCCTCTGACGTCATCGCGTTTCGACCCCTGACATGGACCGAGACAATCACGTGCCGCACGTAACAGGATCCCCGAAATTCACACCGCACGGGAGAGTTCGACAACCCGGGGGTGAGTCACCGGAATGTTCCACAATTCGGGAATCCAATATACAGGCTAATGTAGGGTAGTCAACCCGGAAACGGATATCGGTTTATTTGAATTTAGACCCCTTAAGCTGTTAGAAGCTGTATCGACGATCGTCCTGTTTAACTGAGTGGTTTTCGTTTACTTTAATTAATGGACTGTACTGCAAGACTTGGTGATTTTTTATTTTATTTTAATAAATAATGGTCACATATTGTCTTTATTTGAGTTTCAACTTAACTAACAAATATATAAATTAACACCAAATCGTAATGTATATAAAAAAATATTACAGTTTTCACTGAATTGAGATTTCTCTCAGATTTCTTAAACGAATTTTCATTGAAATCCGGTCTCAAATGCTGTTTAACTTTTCCTATTGTCATTTATTTAGGACCTCATTTAATGACGATATTTTTACTAAGACTTTAATTTAGCCATGATGAATAGTAAGCTCACGCGTAGAACGGTGTTACCGTACAAATCCACCGTGTAACAACTGATTTGTCGCTCAACAATGAGCAATATACTGAAGGACATAATCACATTATTAGATAATCCAGTCATCTCATTTTTGTTTTGATTGATCGTAGACAAGTGTGCATTTGATATGAAAATAAAAAACCCAATAGCTAACCACGGTTCAGTTGAGAGTCTCCAAAATCTTTGTCTTATCCTTGCATGTTTCCAATGTCCAAACGATTCTCAATCAGTCCGTACAGATTAAATTGTTCCGTTACGACTGGTCGAACGGGCAAAACGAGTTCCTCGGCACTAGTTCGCCTCTATTGGGCACATCCTGACGCCGCGCCGCTTGCCCGGCTCACATTAGAACGCCCACATCAACAAAACGCACGAAATTTGTACGTCCCTATTACGTTATGATTTGATTCTTGCCTTGATTGGAATTAATCTATGCGGGTCAAAGTTGAAGCTACAATTTTTTTTAAATATCAGATTTTATCATTCTTAACGTTACAGTGTAGGAAGCTATATAAATACAGGCTTACGATTACTACTTTCGAGAAAATAAGTCCTGATAACAATATTGTTGCCGAAACAGAAATTGAAGTAGGTAGTAGACAGTAAAAGTTTTATAACGATTTTGTAGTGTTTTTTTCTAAAAAAAATTACCTTTGTAAAGTTCAAAGATCAAAGAAATATTCGTGATACTAATCTGTATATATCGATTTATAAACATACGATTAGTAATTGGTGTAGGAAAAAGGGGACTTGTTGACGAAGCGGCAATAAATGGTCACCACCATTTTAAACTATGTGGTATTTTCTGTGGCAATCAAGATGCATGAGAACTTTATCGCGATGTGTGTTCGTTAACTACGTTAATTTCCCTTAGCTTATATAGAAATTCGCTATATTTAATCAGTTCATATGAAAGACATGAATAATGCATAAATAGACAAATTTGAGCACGTCGCATGACTTCGAAGGCAGATGAGCTTAAGGCCTATGACAGGTCAGGCCAGGAGTTATCGTGGCTAATGGCCATCTAGAATCTTAGAGATACAACCGAGGCCCTTTATTTACAAACCCCGCTTGAAGAAGAACATGTCAGCACTAAGGGAACAAAGTACTATAGGTTTAAAAATTAGATTATAAATGGTAAAAATGATTGCGGTAAGAAGACTATTGAAGTTGGTACAATGCTAAGAAAGATGATATGTGTTTACATCATACATATAATTTCTCAGAACGCTGAGTTTGTGTTTTTATATATCTCAATTTCATGATGACAAAAGAATCATAACTTTCATTGTCTGTGTGTGTGTTTGTGTCCGCACATTTGATGTATTAATTTATTATTTGAACTTGCAGCCATTCCCCCTGAAATCAAGGAGGGTCCCATGAACCTGACCAACGTGGACGGCTCCGAGGCTGTGCTCAAGTGCAGAGTCTTTGGAGCACCGAAACCTATCGTTAAATGGATGAAGGACAACGTCGACGTCACAGGAGGGAAGTAAGTAATCTTCGCACGCGTTTGCAGAGGAGAAACGCGACGCGTGATCATGGTGCTTCCGACCCGCCACTATGCAGTAGTGAAATAATAAGGTGTTTGAAGAATACCACTTTTTACTGGTGGTAGGACCTCTTGTGAGTCCGCGCGGGTAGGTACCACCACCCTACCTATTTCTGCCGTGAAGCAATAATGCGTTTCGGTTTGAAGGGTGAGGCAGCCGCTGTAACTATACTTGATACCTTAGAACTTATATCTCAAGGTGGGTCTCGCATTTACGTCGTAGATGTCTATGGGCTCCAGTAACGACTTAACACCAGGTGAGCTGTGAGCTCGTCCACCCATCTAAGTAATAAAAAAAAATTATTGAAATCGTCAAAAGCAGACAGCGTTGCTGGCAGCGATATCTTATTTACACTTTTCCATGAATGTTGGTAGTATTTTTATTGTAAGATTTCCGTAGGCGAATTCTGATCTCTCCCGGCGCCTTGATTATACTGCAAGGTAATCAACAGTTCCGCCAGCCCGCCCGGGGTTACCTCTTGTTGCGACCGACAAGGATCGAAATTCAGGCTTTGGTGTCTATGGGATCTGGTAACCGTCCAACATCAGATCAGACCCGACTTCATTTCAACATTTAGAATCTGCAACGCTTTTCGGCTGAATGGTACATGGAAGCTATGGTATCTACAGAGCCCACTCCTACTCAGGAAGGCAAGGAAGTACGACGATATACGAGATATTCCACAACAATAAATACAACATACAAGCTACGACTAGTTTCGAAATTATTCTTCAATTGCAGCATTAACACATATATTTTATATTTCGTCACTTACCATACGTAATGAGACCGGTGTCTTTGTTATTTTATTGTGTAACAGAAAATGTTTACCAACAAAACCGAACATTTGCAACTAAATCAGGGCTTGATATAGTATCAAATCAATAATACATCCTTAAATATTGTCACTCGATTTAAATTCTATAATCATTTTCGACCCGTTTTCCCTTTAAAGAGTTTAATTCGTATCTGACCTTTACCGAGACCTTTCCCGGCTTTTATATTTAGTCGGCATTCTGTTACTTCGCCGGAGTGTTGTGGGTCATTTTGATTGAAACGAATTTTGTATTGGGCGCTCCGTTATGTCACACTTGCGAGACAAAGAAAACATGTCGCTGCCAGAGCATTCATAATGTTGCATTGTCCTATATTTATTTTATAATGAACTTGACATTAGTAAGTTCTATTGCTTCACAGTTGTACTGATAGTCTCGTATTGACATGGATAATAGCGATGGTTTCGTTTAATACCAAGATAACAATTTATTTTGCTGAATTACTCTTAATTTACTATGCTAAACTCAATGCTGACATATAGAGAATTATGTTGATGAGGACTCTGGAGAAACTCAATTGAATGTCATCCTCCGCAATTATAGGTTACTAGCGACCCGCCCTCGTTTCGCTTCGAAACTGTAGTTTATTATTGATTTCTCCACTATTTAATGGATGTTATTATACATATAAACCTTCCTCTTCAATCACTCTATCTAATAAAAAAAACTGCATCAAAATCCGTTGCGTAGTTTTAAAGATTTAAGCATTCTTAGGGACAGACAGATATAGGGACAGAGAAAGCTACTTTGTTTTATACTATGTAGTGATAGCAAATTCCCTGCGAGCTCGCGACTCCCAGCCACTAGAAATAAGTTCCACTTCTTCATCAAAATCCTAGTTTAAACATAATTTCCAATGAACAGATACAACATAACGGCGGAGGGCGACCTCGTGATCCGCGACGTGTCGTTCACTGACGTGGGCACGTACCAGTGCTACGCCAAGAACAAGTTCGGCGAGACCTCCGCCTACGGATCGCTGGTGGTCAAGAGTAAGGACACGTGCCCTCCAATTGAACCTCCACCATACACTCGTAGTCGCGGCCCGCTCACGCACGGTCGAGGAACGAATATTGTCGACAAGTGCTATTAGTGGTGAATTAGCTAATAAGTAGCCAACCACTATCGAACACCGCCGCGGACCCGGGCCTTCGAAGTGTTATTCAAGAATTCTGGACTCTTGTAGTAACTTTGTTAAACACTAATTCAGTATCCTCACATTTATCGTCTGTTGATATTTCACGTAAAGTGTTCACTGTTAAGAAATACTCTTAAATAACACCACTCAAACCGATTTGAATTGTGTTCTCGACGTGGCGCGAGGTGTCCGCCCCCGCGCCCGCTCGCCGCTCACTGCGACCACGGAGCGCCAAGTAACGGTTGTACGTTTGGACCGCAGAGCACACGGTGATCACGGACAAGCCGGAGCACTACGAGGTGGCGGCGGGCTCGTCGGCCACGTTCCGCTGCAACGCCAACGCGGACGACTCGCTGCCGCTGCAAATCATCTGGCTCAACGACGGCCAGCAGATCGACTTCGAGAGCCAGCCGCGCTTCCGCATGACCAACGACTACTCGCTGCTCATCTCCGACACCAGCGAGCTCGACTCCGGCCAGTACACCTGCATCGCCAGGACGCCCGTCGACGAGGCGCGCGCCCAGGCCACGCTCACCGTCCAAGGTTCGACCCGCCCTCACTACAGATACAAACGAAAGGACTTGTTTTAGCTTAGCTTAGCGCCGTTCAGGTTTGGCACTCAATAATATGCAAAAACGGTTTTAATATCCGACTCTTCAAACCGGGACTCAGTCTGATCTGAAATTCATTATTGAGGGTGTGGAGCTTGGTATTTGAGTGTGAGTGTGTGTGCAGACAAGCCGAACCCGCCGGTGCTGACGGGCGCGGAGTGCGGCGCGCGCACGGCCACGGTGCGGTGGCGGGCGGCGGGCGACAACCGCGCGCCCATCCTGCGCTACTCGCTGCACTACAACACCAGCTTCACGCCGCACGTGTGGGCCGTCGCCGCCGCCGCCGTGCCGCCAGTAGACTCCGCCTGGACCGCCGCGCTCAGCCCCTGGGCCAACTACACCTTCCGGTCAGTCCCGCCGCCGCCACCACCACCACACACCTACATAATATACACATAGCTAAACATTACAACGTTCTACCGACAGCGTGGTGGCGCACAACAAGATCGGCCCGTCAGCGCCCTCGGGCCACTCCGACGTGTGCACCACGCAGCCCGACGTGCCCTACAAGAACCCCGACAACGTGAAGGGCGAGGGCACCGACCCCACCAACATGCTCATATCGTGGACGGTAACGCTCTCCACCACACACAGTACATTGCTAACGCGACAATGCAGATTGTCGTAAGAGTGGACCTGCGCCAATCTGTTTCAACCGTCTCATTATATCCGTCAGAAAATGCCTCAAATCGAACACAACGGCCCCGGGTTCTACTATCTGGTGTCGTGGCGCCGGAACATCACGGGACAACCCTGGGAAGAGCACCAGGTCCGGGACTGGCAGCAAACCGAACACCTGGTGACCAACACCCCCACCTTCCAGCCCTACAAGATCAAGGTGCGTACGCTGCTTGCAATAACATATATTTAGTTTTAGTCTGATATAATTTTTTTAATTAAGCTTTCACAAGTTTCTTCGAAATCGATAGGGGCTCATATTTACTTGCACGTGGAGCTTTTTTAAATTCGTAATCTAAAACGAAATTCAAAATTTTAAACACATTTACATAACAATACAAAAACTATCCTAAGTCGCACGTCTGTGGCGGCAGGAACCGACGATAAACTCGCACTTTTCTATATAGAACTTATGTTTTGTTGTTAAAACAATGATTTAAAAGGATCTGCATGATTTGTAGGTGACGGCGGTGAACTTCAAAGGAACATCGAACGTGACTCCCATTGAAGTGATCGGCTGGTCCGGAGAGGACCGACCCACTCAGGCTCCGGGCAACCTCAGCCTGTCCCAGGTGACGTCCGGCACCAGCGCCGTGCTCAGCTGGACTCCCGTGGCGCCGGAGTCACTGCGGGGGCACTTCAAAGGATACAAAATCCAGACCTGGACCGACGCCGAGGAGGACCGGCTCAAGGAGATCTTTGTGGAGTCCGACGCGACCAGCGCCCTCGTCAACAAGTTCAAGCCCTTCAAGAAGAACAACGTGCGCATCCTCGCCTACAACGGCCGCTTCAACGGGCCCGCCAGCGACACCCTCAGCTTCGTCACCCCCGAGGGACAGCCCTCCACCGTTCGCTCCTTCGAGGCCTACCCTATCGGCTCCTCCGCCATGCTGCTCAAGTGGGAGAAGCCCATGGAGGAGAACGGCGTCCTCACCGGCTACAAGATCTACTACAGCAAGGTGATCGCCACGGCCGTGGAGACTCCGAAGGAGCGCAAGAAGGAGATCGACCCCAAGTTCGACCGCGCCAAGCTCGCCGGCCTCGAGCCCAACACCAAGTACAGGATCGAGATCCGCGCCAAGACCAAGGCCGGCGAGGGCAAGGGCTACTACGTGGAGCAGTCCACCAACAACGTGCTCACCGCGCAGCCCGACGTGCCCGCCTTCGAGACCGAGACGCTGCCCGGGAAGGAGGGCACGGCCCACGTCATAGTCCGCTGGATCCCCTCGCTCGACGGACACGCGGGGACGCACTTCGTGGCCTGGTACCGGCTCAAGGGGCACCCCGACTGGCAGCGGACCAACGACATCACCGAGGACGACTTCGTGATCCTGACGGGGCTGGAGCCCGGCCAGCTGTACGAGGTCAAGGTCACGGTGCACGACGGCCACTACTTCAGCACCAGCGAGCTGCGGACGGTCGACACCTCCATAGGTGAGTTGCATTCGGCGCACGACGCACCTTTGCACAAAAGGCGTTTTATCGAAATAGTCATATTCTTATTAATTAATCTCTCCACGCTCAAAGAAAACAATTAACAGATACGTGATTTAAAAATTGGAAAATCTATATATATAAAAATGAATTGCCGTTCATTAGTCTCGCTAAAAGTCGAGAACGGCCGGACCGATTTGGCTAATTTTGCACTTTAATGATTTTTGGAAGTCCAGAGAAGGTTTAAAAGGTAGATAAATATCAAAAACCTCGGAATTAAATAAAAATAACAATTTTGTTTTTACTTTGATGTATCCTCCGTCGAACGGATTCCTTTTGTTTGTTTTAAGTTTATTTTATACAAAAGTTTAGATCTTATTTATCGATTGAGACACTACGAAGTCTGCCGGGTCAGCTATTAAAATCTAAAATACATAGTGCGTTTCGCTTGTGTGCCAAGTAGACGGACCGATAGTGAAGCCGGACGAGAAGATCGCGACCGCGGGCTGGTTCATCGGCGTGATGCTGGCGCTGGCCTTCCTGCTGCTGCTGCTGGTGCTGGTGTGCGTGCTGCGCAGGAACCGCGGCGGCAAGTACGACGTGCACGACCGCGAGCTGGCGCACGGCCGCAGGGACTACCCCGACGCCGGCTTCCACGAGTACACGCACCCGTACGTACCCGCCCGCCTCTACCCGCCTCTACCCGCCTCTACCCGCCCGCAGACCTAGCCGTGGCAGTTTAAGGGATTTTATGACCTGGTTACTAAGACCTTTAAGTCATGTCTTATTTTTATGAAAAATGATAATATGGAGTGAAATGAATATTATTAATTTGAGATATTAATCAACTGGGATAAAATTAAATGAAAAAATATGAGATGAAATATAATCTCAGTAATATGGTGGTCATTTACTAAGATTTTTTCAGTGGACTTTTTGGAGGATCCCGCGAAGTTACGTTCAGCTTTCGGCTTTGTTTCATTTTCCCACATTTGTTTGTGCACTTTCACAGATACTAAACAGTTAATAAACCACCGTTATTACACATTTAAACCTGAAGAAACACTAAATCGACAAAATAAAACAAATCACACAACTTCACTCATCGCGTTCCCGCCAAAAAGCCCACGTAGCCGTGTCCTTGTGAGTCCTTCCGCAGTGCTATATACAGTATTGTTGCTCTGCTTAGATTGGACAACAAGTCTCGCCATTCGATGAGCAGCGGCACCAAGCCGGGGCCCGAGAGCGACACGGACTCGATGGCGGAGTACGGCGACGGAGAGACGGGTAAGCCACAACTGCGATCTATTTTCTAAGCATTTGATGTCCATGTTCATTGGTTTTGGATTTACTTGTGCTAGTGCTAGTCCTAGTACAACTTCAGTATTCATATTTAAATAAAATATTGTTAATGATTTAACTTTATTTACAACTACAAAAAAAATATGACAGTTGCTAAGTTTGTTTCGCTAAGGCGCTTGCTATGTTTGTGTTTTGTTTTTTTGTTTTTTAAACGACATTTTTAAGCATGTTCTGTTAGTGTCGGTCACGTCAGTGTGTCCCGGCCATAGTGGTCTTGTGTTGTGTGGCTGTACGCATGTGTGCTTGCAGCCGGCATGAACGAGGACGGCTCCTTCATCGGACAGTACGGCCGGAAACGACGTCCGCCAACATCCGGCCAGCCGGACTCAGCCTCGCAAGCATTTGCAACGCTCGTTTAAAAATCATTTCCCCAGATCCATCATTAGCCTAGCCTGTATATTCCTTAAAACCTTTGCCTGATCGACTCTAAAAATAATTACAAAAAAAAAAATTAATTCAAATTTCGTACGTATCTAATGACTTACAAATTGGATCACGTTATGAGTTCTGATCAGTGTTGTTAATATGACAATCCCGACTCCTGCCATAATTGGTTTAATTAGTAACTTGAGTTGTGATTTTTTTTTTAATATTTTACATGATTATATTAGCGTTTATTGTTAAAAAGAACGGGCGTTCATAATCTTTATTGTACTATTTCAAAAATAGTTTTCAAATAAAGATATAAAATTATCGCACGTTCCATATGCTAAGATTTATTTTCATTTTGATTTTTCGCTGGGACATGTTGTTGGCGCCACAATCAGAATTTGAAAGTTCTTCATGAGCAATTAGTATACATATTTATTCAGGGTAATTATGTTATTTTTAACAGATTAATTTACAAATTTATGTTTATTAATATTTAAGTACTCAGAAAGCTATTTATATTTAAAAAAAAATATGTATATTAAAGCATGTCCCGCGCGTCAGGAGAGTGCAGTAAATATCATATGAAAGGTGATATGGAGTAAATCCTGTTTATCGTGTTTTTATTTTTTATTTTTATAAAGTACACAATAAGTCTTAGGGTTCTTAGAGTAGGTTCGTTTTACGCACGTGATTGTGTTTGGCAGCGAGTGTTGTATACTGTTGTTGTTCCGTCCTTCTTCCTCTTCATCTCCCTCTCCCTTTCCCTCCACTATCATTCGAAGCACGAGCGACGTTCTTGGTTTTTTTTGTTTTTTTGTTTTTGAGGTATGTTTTTTTTGCTTTTTTCATCTGCTTTAAATTTGTGTTGTCATAAATATTATATTTATGTATTATTTCAAAAAAAAAACATTGAAGACTTGGAAGCGGTAGGCCCTTGGGGTTGATGATGAGTAATGGTAACCGCTCATCATTAGCCGTACGCTCGTCTGCAGCAGTAATATAAAAAATACGCGAGGTCCAAGTATCAATTGTATCGTACCACAAGTGGCGCCCAGCTTGTACTACTATCCATGTCGGTCCCGGCCCCTTGCCCCTGGGGACAGACTGAGGCGCAGTGCTTAAAGCCATTAACAGGAGCGTATATTGCAGGTCGGTTCACTGAGGACGGCTCGTTCATCGGGCAGTACGTGCCGGGGGCGCGCGCCCTGCCCCCCCCGCCGCCGCCCCCCGCGCCCGCCCTCGCGTCCCCCGCCTCCCCCGCCTCCTCGCAGCCCCCCACCTACGTGTAGCCGCGCGGCCCGGCGACCACATCTCGTACGGCGTTTATCTCTTTTGTTTTAAATTTGACAGCTAATTAATGTAACCGAATACTGGTACCTATTGAATGTCAGTCATTTTCGTCAACAAAAATTCGAAGTCGACACATTGAACGTTTGCTTGTTACGTTTGATTTTATAACGAAGCGAATGGCTGAACTCGACTAAAGAATTTCCTAGTTTAAGTATGTTTATTATTTCTTATGAAAATTCATTAAATTGTATCGATGCTAAATATCTAAATGTGGAATGAATCATGTAATTTTTAGTTAAAACCTTCATTGAGCTTAGGGCCGTTAAGTTAAGCTGAGTAAAGCTCGCTCTATACAGGCCCTGACTAGTGTCGGTAACAATACTAGAGTATCGATGTTTTATCTCTATATTTGGTTGTTCGTTGAATTGGAATTCAGAAAACAATTATTTCTTTATGAGACTGATTTTAAGTAATGTGTTTGTACTGACATCGGTCGTTGTGTTTCAGTTTATTTACTGTTTAGCTCTCTCTTAAGTGATTAGAGAGGGATGGCGTGCAGTATTGCGCTACCTCCCTCCCTCCCGTAGGCGGCTCGGTTCGATATCAATTGTAATGTACGTTTAAGGCGTTAAGTAAAAGCTATTTTTGTCAAATTCTGATAAGGTTAGGGCTACGGGTCCGGTGGTCACGCCCGACGGTCGGACGGAAATACCTTTGCATAAAAATGTGAAGGAAATATGGAGGGGTTGCCCTGTTTAAAAATTAAAACTAATCTTTTGAATTTTACATTTTATTCAAAACAAAGTTATTAAGAACTCTGTAATGAATTATGAGGACTTTAATTGGGAATTTACATCATCAAAAAAATATTTTTCTATTGCACGGTGTGACCACTGGACGTACTCTGGTGCTTTGCGGTGGCGAAGGGAGACGCGTCTTCACGAACGGTTTTGAAAATAATTATTGTATAGTTAAAATTGCACTTTAGCCCAGATTATTACCCTCAAACACTTTCGAGACAGTCAAAGGTAATTGGCGCCCGGCCTTGGTGCCGTGACGTCACGGCTTGCGACAGTGTTGCGGCCGTGACGTCACTGCGTCGCGGCACGCGGTATAGTTGCACTGTACGTGTTGATATTGTATTGAATCTCACATATTGTAACTTCGACTAAATCTCATGCAAGTCGCTCTCGCGTAGTTTTGTAAGTATTTTAATATAAGCTTTTTATCTCCGTAAAGTTTGTCGCTTGTTCGAAAGCACTCGTCCTCGACGCTGGCAACACGAGGGGACACGAATTTTAAATCGCACGATTTTTATTTTTTACTTAAGGAGATTTAATTTTATTTGTTTGTCGACACAAATCGTATGAGGGTACACGCCAGTCGACTGGGCGTCCGCCTGTAAGGTTTCAGTCCTCGTTGTACATTCCACACGGTGTGACCACATTGTTTTTCTTTTTTTTATATTTCGAAATTTCCAGTTACCCCCAGTTTTTAAATTATGTAATTTAATTTATAATTAGTAAGGCATGTCCGTCGCTCTCGCAGTTAGCAGTCGACGGTCGATCCAATGAGTCGTTCGAGCACTTGTAATCTTTCAACTTCCACCCCCCCACTAACAGCTTGTCATAACTAATGTGAATGTACCCCCCATTTAATAGTAATAGCGTATCTCGATCGCTCTGTTATCTTATTATATACCTGTTTTATGAATGTATTTATTAATTATTATAATGTAATGTATGTATGCACGCGTATCTAACTGCCCATAGCGCGCTGCCCGTCTTCACGTAGACCACAAAGTTAAATGTGTTCACTATTTTAATTTTCACTATCGTTCTTCGAAGTCCAATAATAATTGAAGACTTGTTGATTCACGTGAGCTTGTTAGATGATACAGTTTTTTGATGGGATTACGAAAAACGGTCGGTTTTTATTGTACTGCGCGTTCGAAGTCAGTTCTCTTGTCTGCATTCACTAAAATAACTCGCCTTTTTATTGTAAATCTGATCTTGAATTGACAAAAGACGTTTTTGTGCGAGTACCCATTTTTTTCTTTTTTTTTTCGTGCCGGGGGCCGAACCTCTTATGAGGTCCCCGCGCCTAGGGGGCGCGCGGGGTATGTGGGACTTGACGATCTGCAAGGTGTTAGACCGGGAGCCCAAGGAATTTTAGGGCCCACCCACTAAACGACTCCCCAGCACTCTCACACCCGACGTCCGATCTCCGTCCGGGGTCAGAGTAGGGGGGTTCCCGCGGTACCCTGCATTAACTTGAGATCCCAGCAGTTCAGTATTGTGTGCGTTCTGCTGTTCTTCTAGAAACGTTTGGACAGAGTTCGCTCTGATGTTAGTGGCGGCGGGAACTAGTCCGGCGCCCGCGTAGGCACCAATCAGTTTGGTCTCGCTCGTTGTTGAGCTGCAGTGTTGTTTGTCTATGGTTGTTGTGCGGATGACGGGAGCGCTTTGTTTTACAGTCACGTTGTCTCTTAGAATTAATATATTGAATTTATCTAGAGGAAAATAAGTGTCTTTGTTCCACCTGTAAGGTTGTCGACGGTCTGATGACGTCACGTCGAGTTATGGTTGACGGAAGGGCAACTACTGTTTTTAATAGTTTGATCTGTTTACTTTCCTCTGGAAACGTAAGGTCTTTGATTATGTATTATTAATGATATATTCGTATAATTTGCATGGCAAGCTAAGTTCAAAGTGTTACGTTTATTTGCGTAATTAAATTGTGTAGTTATGTAACGGGAATCAAACTTTTACTTTGAGATAGTTTTGATCGTCGCGGTGACGGAAGGTAAAGTCGCCGACTCCGCCCGTGTCAATATCAATGACAATGTCAATATGACAATATCTGTTGTTTACGTAATGACTCGATTCTGTTCTGTCCTCGTGCGGAGACTTGATTTGATTTCGTGAAGTGAATCTTAAAAAATATTTTATTAGTTTGCATTAAGTATGTAACTTGTAATTTATTGTAACTATGATAAATATTTTTTTATGTTGCATAGAAAATACAGTTTAAGAAATTTAAATAATTTGTTTTATTTCTATCTAAATTGTGATAACGGATTGGCAACACCGCTTAAGGTGAAACACTTCCCGGGTACTAAGACCAAGATAGCCTATATCATCAGCCGAGTTTCCCGCCGCGTCTTCTCAACGGGTCGCGATTCCAGAAGTAGATGCACTCGCTTGTGCTGTTGGACCTCTAAGGGCGCTTTGACAGCTCTTAGCAAACCTTCCCCACCTGGTGAACCTTCGAGTCGGCTAAGCGTTAACGCTTGATTGAACAAACATGATCCTTTTATCCTAAAAAAACCTCGTGCTGAGCGGTTATCACAGCCATTAATAACCACAATGTGATTCCCCTTAATTCTACGGTTATAAAATATTCTGAAGAAAGTGCATAAAAACCTTTCTCAAAAAATTGCAGTTTTAGCCAATTTTTTTTGCTTTGATGTGTGGACGAGCTCATAGCCCACCTGGTTTTAAGTGGTTACTGGAGTCCATAGACATGTACAAAGTAAATGCGCCACCCACCTCGAAATATAAGTTCTAAAGTCTCAGATAATTACAACGGCTGCCCCATCCTTCAAACCGAAACGCATTACTGCTTTACAGCAGAAATAGGAAGGGTGGGGGGGGGGTACCTTTCCGTGCGGACTCGCAAGAGGTCCTACCACCAGTAATTACGCAAATTATAATTTTGCGGGTTTGATTTTTATTACACGATGTTACCTAGTCAGGTCATAAATTCTGTAACATGTTTAATGTAAAATAATTGAAACAAGTTTATTCATTATGTAACCATTCATATACCAAAATGAACTTAACAAAACATAGATTCTTATGACACTAAAGTTTATTCAAAATGACCTCCGTGATTTTGAATACAGGCCTTCAATCTGCGCGGCCAGTCGTCTATCGCAGCACGAACGAGGTCCATGTCAATATCGGCGGCTGCCTTAATCAAGGATGTCTTGAGTGACTCCAAATTGGGATGAGGCTTTGAGCACGCCTTTTCCTCCAAGTGTTGCCATATCTTGTAATCTAACGGATTCAAATCTGGACTGGAGGAGGGCCAGTCTTCGTGCCGGATGAAGTCGATTTCACGCGCCGCCAGCCAGTCTTGTGTGCTCTTCGCTCTATGAGCTGGCGCCGAATCTTGTTGGAATACCCAGTGCCTATTATTGAACATGGTATGAGAAACAGGTTCTACAAGGTTCGTCAGGACTGTATTTTGATACACAACTGCATTCGTTTTTACACCTTTCTCACAAAAATGTACCTCTGTTAAGCCCCAATAAGAAACTTCCAACCATACCATGAGCGAGGATGGAAAATGACCTCGTTGGACACGCGGAATACGGTTGCTCGCTTCTTCACTACTGTGTGCGTACACCTTATCATTTTGTTTGTTGTAGCTCTCTTCTACGGTAAAAAAATTTTCATCCGAAAAAAGAATTTCCCGATATTTTTTTCCCGCGTACCGCTTCAACAAAGCGCGGCATCTCTTCAGTCTCAGGTCCATTAGACAAGCATTCAAACGATGTCCTGTTCTTCTTCGATATGCCCGAAGCCCTAAGTCTTCATTTAACACCCTTTTCACCGTGGTTCTGCTTAACCCCATCTGAAGGGCCAGGTGTTTCTGCTTACGTTTGGGATTTCTTTGAATTTGCGCCTTCACAGCTTTTATCACTACTGGAGTCCTAACAGACCGAGGGCGACCACTTCTTGACCTGTCATCTACACTAGAGTCTTCATTGTATCGTTTGATGGTACGATAAACGAATCTTTTGGTTATATTCAAAATTTTCAGTATGTTAAAAATTTCAATAAACTTTTTTGTGGCCAGCATTCTAAAAGAAAAGTTTTTACTGTGTGACAATACTTATGACCTGACTCACTGTGGAAGTCAATCGTGAACATTTGTTAAGTACGTATTTCAATAGAAAAATTGGTACCCGCCTGCGGGATTCGAACACCAGTGCAACGCTAGATACGAATGCACTGGGCGTCTTATCCTTTAAGCCACGACGACTTTGGGAGTCAAGTCCTAGTCAATAGGGGAAATACTAAAATTTGGTGTAACTTAAATTGAACAATATATTTACATTGCTTCTTCATTCGTTCAAATACCTTTTACGACAACATGGGTCCCTTACTCTGAGAGCTTGTTTTTCACAGCTATGCCGGGTTTGCTATGGCCTTAAATAAATACAAACCTCCGTTTTTCGTGAAAAATATTTGCATGAGCTCCACCTTTTCAGAAGCCAAAATTACGGTCTTGTTCGCGGACTGAACGTTGTAGTGGCACAACGCGACGAGACGTGTGGTGCAGTGCGATTTGAACACGACACAATCATGGCAATTAAGACGAGTACATTTGGCGATTTACCCGTCACGCCACAGAAGCATTACTGGTGGTAGGACCTCTTGTGAGTCCGTGCGAGTGGGTACCACCACCCTGCCTATTTCTGCCGTGAAGCAGTAATGCGTTTCGGTTTGAAGGGTGGGCCAGCCAATGTAACTATACTAACGGCCAATGTAACTAACGGCCGTCTGGTGTAGTGGTAAGTGACATGGTCACTACACAAGGGGGTCGCGGGTTCGAATCCCGCCAAGGGAAGATATTTGTATGATAAATATAAAGACTTTTCCAGGGTTATGGATGTATATTAAATATATGTATGTGTATAATAAAAATCTTACATTTATTTCCGTTATCTGGCACCTGTAACACAAGTTCTTTATGAACTTAGCACGGGCCTAGTTAATGTGGCGTGATTGTTAGTAAATATACTTGAGACCTTAGAACTTATATCTCAAGATGGGTGGCGCATTTACGTTGTGAATGTCTATGGGCTCCAATAACCACTTAACAACAGGTGGGCTGTGAGCTCGTCCAACCATCGAAGCAATAAAAAAAAGAAAAAAAAAAAGAAGCTTCAAACCATAACCATAATTAAGATCCTCCGAGATTTTTGACACTGAAGTCTCCGTCGCCTCGGTGTGATATAGGGCTCTCGTTCCCCCGAAACGCAGCTGCTGTACGCTACACACCGGACGAAATCTAATCTTACTCCACCAGTAAGAACGTACTTTACAATACCATTAACCTGTTAGTATGAGCCATTGTTATAATTATTACGTTTTGTTTAGACTGGGTTTGAGCTGTGACCTAAAATAGGAATGGAACAATAGGCGTATTATTGTACGGTGCTTGGTACAAACTATTAGTGGAACACATTCTCCAGTCTAGAAACTTCTTTTTAGTATTGATTTTGGTTACAACAGCGTCTGCCGTGAGTGCTGTTTTATTGACTAAAAACTTTTAAAATGCAGACTTGTTTTTTTAATCCGTAAATGCGTGGACGAGCTCATGAATCACCCGATGATAAGTGGTTATCGGATCCCAGTTACATGAACAATACTCCGCCCTTCAAATCGAAACACAGAAATAAGCAGGATAGTGGTACCTACCCTAGGTACTACAAGACGTCCTACCACCAGCTCCGTAGATTAGTCATCCGTCCTGTTGGATTCACCTGATCCACACGCACTGCTGTTAGACGCTTCTAGTTCTAAAGCGAGTAGCAACCAAATCTAAAGCTCAGGTCAGGTTAATTGCACTCGATATGTTCGTCGATGAGTTACACGTGGTACTCAACGCATACCATCAACCCGGTAAGTTTCTGACGAGATCTTCTCAGCGAGCCTGGAGTCCGAACCGCAGCTGGGCTCGGGCATTAACAGTTATTAGTAAACGCTTTTTTTTCCTACCTAAGCTGATGGTTTAGAGAGACCGTATCAGCGTAACCTTAACTAGTAGGTTCTTTGTGGGGGCTCACGGGGCTCAAACCTGACGATGTTGCTAACACGAACCCAAGCAAGAGCCGTGCTTCGCAGAATCTACCACCAGATCGGAAACACGACCCACTCAGAAGATCCGGGGAGAAACTCAGTAGGCTAAGCAAACGTCCTTACCGTCTGAGCCCTTTCGACGACTGTTTATGGTGAAGCTTAATAGGTTTCCAGGTGGCAATTTTGGTTTCCATTTCAGACGAAATTAAGATCTATCTGACCGTACATATTTCTTCATATCTAGCCCACATTAGGTCGACATCCAGAGCAGAGCCTTCAGAACAGTACCTGTGGGACAAACATACGGATTATGCCACAAAGACAGAAATTTGTCCATAGTTCCTGAGCTTTCATACCGGATAAGCTCTACGTCCTTCTTCTGTAGAATTATGACGATGACTACTTTCAAATATGCGCTATCGAAACATCGAAAGAAGAAGTTCAGTTTAAATTAGTATTTTTTTTATTGCTCTTGTAGGCAGATGAGTATACGGCCCACCTGATGGTGAGTGGTTACCGTCGCCCATGGAGTTCAGCAATGGCAGGGGCAGAGCCAAGCCGCTGCCTACAGCTTAATACTCTCCACAAGCCTCGTTTGAGAAAGGACATGTCATAGCGCTCGGGAAACACCGTGGAGGGGAGCTCATTTCATAGCCGGATGGTACGTGGCAAAAAAGACCTCTGGAAATGCACTGTGGATGACCGCAGTGGCTCTAGGTAGTATGGACGAACTCTACTCCGGTGGCGGGCGGTGTGATGGTAAAAACGAGATGATGGTATCATCTCGAATAATTCCTCAGAGCACTCCCCATGGAACATACGGTACAAAATACAGAGGGAACCGAAATCCCTCCACAGACGCAGAGGTTCCCACCCAGGAGAATGAATCAATCCACTGATAAATATCGGATATAGCTATAGTTCATTTTACAAAATATTGCAGATTTACACATTACAAAGTTGCATTAATGCACCTCGTTTGCATTCAATGCACGCCTCCAATTGATTTGCGAAGTCTGAAACTTGCCAAAACTGAGTCACGAATTAAAATGATTTATGCAAGAATTCACCCTCGTCCTTCGATGTCTCATATGACACGTTATTCCTTTTGCGTTAAAGTTCAAAACGGTCGAAGTTAAGAAACGTGAATCAAGTTAGTTCGGTTCGGGATCGGCAAAAGTTTGAATTCAAAGTACAACGCGTGGACAGTCTGCGCTCAACCGTCGACAAAGCGGCACGTTGCTAGATTCTGTAATTAAAGCAGTAGTGAGTTCGCGAGGTGTGCCGTGTTCAACAATTATGAATACTTGTGCAGTGCTCTCCGGGATTAAACATAAATAATAGGACGAACAAGTTCAGGTACTGTCTTAACGAGACTTTTGGCGGTATTGCGAACTGTCAGAGTATTTCGTGAACGATCATTGATCCCATTCCATAAAATATAGAAATCTTTTATTCACAGATATTATTCAATTCAAAAAACCAATTATAATATTGCTTAAATATTAGATCAATGTTAAAAACATTTATTTATCATATTAATAGTGCGTATGCCCCGCGGGTTGAATAATAGGAAAAGATTAAAGCGTGATAAACGTAAACATTGCTATCTTCCAAATGTAAACAAGGAACGTTATTATTAGAGGGCTGCCTTCACGGGATCGTGATGGTGTTGTGAACCGACACCATGAATTAGAAAAGCAAACTGTTCCGGAACCGACAATCAAACAAAGTATTTTATTCTAATTTAATACCCACCTTTAAAACATCGTTTAAAAGTTTTATAAAGGTCACGTTAAAAAAGGTCGTCACAATTATTCGGAATTGTTTGTCTGCATTCGATAATTCTTAATCTTAAAAGAAACCATGTTGCTGATTCCTTTTTACTTTTAAATAACATTAAAAGCTATTTTGTCAGGTGTAACGACCCGCCAAATTGTTAAGCGTAGTAATTATAACTCCAGAGCCGAAGGATCCCACAAACCGGCTCTTTATGGTTTTGCATCTTGGCAGTTATTTATTTACGACTCTAATTGATTTCGTTTCGGTTCGGTTGTAATTTGAAGTTGAATTTCGATTTGAATAATACTGTACTTCTAATTGAAATAAGAAAATTGTAGTAGTTCAAAGACATAAGTTAATATTTAAACAAATAGAATTTAACTAATCGGTTTCATTTTAAGAACTATTATGAAGACAAACCGTTTTGATAGCAAATCAATAAAATAAAAGAAAAAAATCTTACAATGAACAGCGGTCCTTAACCGCGGACGGGACGGGTGCCTGTCGTCAGGCGCACTTTATATATATTTTATTTTTTGTCTGTTACCTGTTCCCCGGACGGGTATCGGGTGCGGGTGAAGCTAACAAGTGCACTGGCCAGGGGTACTGTACCTTTGCGCGTTATCGAAATATCAATTTAAAAATGTTTCCAAATTTCGATGGGATATCAAGTTGTAATGTAAAAAGTTAAATCTCATTTAAAGCTTGGACTTTTCTTATTTTCATCAAATGTAGTTAATTATAGACTTTAGTGTTTTTATAACGTTAAGTTATTACAGACATAATGAGCAAGCAATGGACACTATACATATATTTTATATTAACAATTATTATTTTCCTGTTTGTTTGATTAGAAAACAATTTCGTTTCATACTGTATATTATATTGTTACAAGCAAGAGTTCAGAATTTAATTCATGCATATTTGACAAAAGAGTATCTATTATTTAGAAACATATATACCTACCTCCTGTTCACTTATGAGCGCTTAAAATTACAGGCATTACAAACGAAATCTAATTTTAATTAGCGGGATAAGAGCGACGAGATTATTTGTTGTGAGACAGCCCTACTTGTTATAACAAAGTTGCGTCTCCATTACTGGGCACGGGCATTCTACCGCTGCACTTATACCTTCATTTTATTTATAAGATAGGCTGATAGATGCCTTTCGGCACACTGATTTCTGGTTTGATGACGTAACCTTCCCACACGCGGCTTGCTCGTAAGCATTAACCCGTGTCCTTTTAATACAAGCCGATATGATATTGCACACCCGCCGTGTATGTGTCACTATGCAAACACGGCTTAGGTAAACTGCAATGTGCTGACATCGGCTTAGGTAAACTGCAATGTGCTGACATGTGTACATATCTATATGTTATCTCGCAGCAGGATGTGTGAACGACCGCGGCTGCCTCCTGAACCGATCTCTCCGTTTTATTTTAATTCACAGCACTCCATTTAATACTAGACGTGTACATAGTATTTTTTTTACGTGTTTGTGTATTTCAAAATTAATCATGGCTAAAGTACTGCTGTTTTTTGTAGTTAATCGAATTATTTTATACTTTTAAGAATATATTTAAGTTTTTTTTTTTTTTTTTTTTTTTTATTGCCCTTGTAGGCAGACGAGCATACGGCCCACCTGATGGTGAGTGGTTACCGTCGCCCATGGACTTCAGCAATGCCAGGGGCAGAGCCAAGCCGCTGCCTACCTATATATTTAAGTGTGTAAAAATGTTCTTGCGCTTAAGTTCATAAGTAAAACAGACCAGAGGTTAATGAATGTTAATTGATACAGCCTGCGGAGCGAAGTAATTCGTTTCAATTTCGATTACCTACCGCGACTAATAAGCAACGGGGTCACAATTATTTTCGTTATAACGCAAAGACATCTAATTGCCATGCCAATAGGTAATTACTAATTACGACGTGATTCGAAACGTCAAGTACATAATAATATAAATAAGGTACGATAAATAAATTAAGACTAACACACTAAGTGCAATCGACACGATTCCCACTAAAGTAATATTGTTTAACTCAAAATCTAACTATACACACTACACACACACACTAACACAACCCAAATATAGAATGGTTTGTGGTTTTGTAATGCAATATGTTATTAGTTAGTGGGATTAAATTTCTCATTTATTAATATGAACATTTACAAAATCATATTTCTTTTTTCTTCTTTTTTATTGCTGAAATGGAGAATGAGCCACGAATGAGCCACGGTTAACTCTGTTTTAAGTTACCGAAGCCCATAGGCTACGTGAATGCCGCCACCCGGTCTTCAAGCATGAAGTCTAAGCCTTAATTTTAATTTGTCTGTCCCACTATAAACTGGAAACTGGAAAGCATTTCGGCTTTGGGGCACAAATAGACAGGTTGGGGCTCACACGTCCCCCGTCCCACGAATAGTTTTCCTATATTCATATGAAAGGTTGACTGTCTGAAATGAGCAGCTAATGATCTGGATGAGACTTGGAGTCCAGTGTACGAACAAACAAACTCTTTCTTTCGTTATAATGATCTAATAGCTTGACGTCGTAAAATTGTTTAACGGTTATCATTATTTCTTGTAATTACATGTATTCAAAATTTTAGAATGTAGTTAAAATATGTTTGATTATAAAGCGTGACATTAATGTTATCAGAAAAAAAAACCCATCTGAGCTACGAAAACCCGCTGTGGCACGTATCGCTTATTTCATATTATTTTAATAATAACATGGGTAATGTTGAAAGGCTTGATATTAAACTTGATATTGAAATTAAATTCTTGTGCTCATAAAAATCTATCATAAATATTAAAATTAGATATATTTTGTTGGTTCACTAAAAATTCAAATGCAACCTAAAAACGTGTGGTTACTGTTTTAGTTTAAAGTACAAGTATAAACTAAATTACAGCCTTAATTTGGTTTTTTGAATCTAAAATGAAACACTAGCTGTTTGCCAGTTGCTTCGCCCGCGTGGACTACTATACATTATTTATCGCGTTGGCCGTGACCGATGGTCACGCTGAGAAGAATATTATTCCTTAGGTTTGAACCTAGATTATTTGTCAAATCACTCTTGTCAGAGTGGTCGTAGTTGTCATTCAGTATCATTGCTGTGGGCAGACGTTTTGTGCCTGACAAGTAATCGCCAATTCTCCCTGTTTGTGGTGAGCCTGATACACTTATGTAAACAACCGTCAACTGCCGACTTGACTTGGAAATATGGGAAAAACCAGAGTTCGTACAAGCCGGATCTAGAATATTTGAATAATTGAACCTATATAGCGACAGACAAATTTACTTTCGTATTTATAATAGGAGTATTAATGGATCTATGAATTTTTAATGAAACATACGAAATATTTGCGTGCTCACATGCTCTCCTAAAAGATAAAAAAGAAACTTGATCTAATAAATGTTGAATTCCGTATAGAAATATTGTACAAGGAGTACAATGTTTTACCACAAAATCAAATTAAAAACAATCAAACTAATAATGTACACAATGGTTGAGCACCCCTTTAAGCCATAGAGCTGTGACTGTATTTTTTTTTTTTTCGTTAACACCTTTTGTACGTATAATTTGACATCGGGAGCGAGGAAAAAAAACCGTAAAGTTTTTGACAGAAGATATTTAATGAAGTTGTTCAGTTTTTACTGGCCGTGTCCGTTTCTCACGTTGCTAGTATTGTACTATCGGGGCACGTCCCAGATGCTCCAATCAATTATGTTAAATGTGATAATTTTAGTGTTTTTTCTGTCACGTTTTCGATGGGACTCCTCGTCCGTTGTGTGGCGGTCGACAAACAGATTACACGCCGCTTATACGCGCATAATTGATGTTAGGTTAACTGCAAACGGTTCTATGAACACACTCGAGAATTTTTTTGATTACATAATCGAATCGAAAAACTGATTAGAATAACGAGCCGG
The DNA here is from genome assembly GCF_030269925.1 of Bombyx mori. Taxonomy (NCBI): domain Eukaryota; kingdom Metazoa; phylum Arthropoda; class Insecta; order Lepidoptera; family Bombycidae; genus Bombyx; species Bombyx mori. Next base: position 18,588,153 of record NC_085111.1, read on the forward strand.
ACCACTGCGTGTGTACAATAAAGTTCCATATTGGGATGAGCGTTCACGATGCGCAGTTAAATACGAATTGAATAATCAATTCGATTTAAATTTTAGTCTCTTTGACTCTAAGCAGCTTGTAATATGTCACGCATAACTCAATCTACGTCTATTCCAATCACAAAAAAGCAGATTTTCTCAAGGTGAAGTTAAAAGGTGGGAACCTTAGAAACTCATATGTACCTATATAATTAAATCTCACCAAATAATATTCTTTACGTAGTCTGTGCTGAGTCTCAAGTGTCTCATACTTTAAATTAATAATAGTTATGATGAATTGATGGAACTTTGATAATTCAAATGTTAAAAAATTGAGAAGGCTAACAATAAGCATTAAACGTAGAATTTTGATTAAACACTGATTAATGATAACCATCGAGTGAGACGACAAAGTTTTATTGTTTTGATGGGTGAGCGAGCTAATGGTATATCTGGTATTAAGTGGTCATCGGAGCCTATAGACATCAACAACGTAAGGCATAGTGCAAGCGATTTACGCGGGTATTTTGAATTCGCGCGATGCTTGTGGACGCGATGTATTGGTGCCTAGTATCTCACTAACGCGCCAATGATTTCGCGCGAAACATTTCGCGGCGAATTCGCCCTTTCTGGACCAGGTTTAGATGTCACCACCCACTATGAGACATGAGTTATAACCCTTTTACTCATATCTGTTCATAAAATATTTATAGCTACTGATACCATGCACCCCACGCTTTTTTTTACAATAAAATCATTTTTTCTTACACTAGTTTTAATTCAAATTTATTAAAATTTATTTTCTATATTTTCTCTTTTTTAGTTGGATTTTCTATAAAAGCGTATTTTGTTAGTTTTTTTTAACTTTTATTTATTTTTCTTTTTGTAGTTAAATTTCAATTTTTCCAATTTTTTTTTTAATTTTTTTTTAAATATTGTATTGTTATCGGTCCCTAATAAGTATACCAAATTTCGAGTTAGTCCGGGGTCAAAATCATGTTCAAAGATTCCGTTACATACTAACATACATACGTCTGAAGCTAATAAAAGCGTATTAAAAACTCGCACAGTTCCAAGGCGCAGACGTCATGTAACAAGAGACACAGAACGTGTTCTAATGATAACACGTACGTAATGTTTGCTTAGCATGTGGCGATCGGCCTCGATGGGGGCGCGGCTCTGCGCAGGAGCTGTGCTGGTGATGTCGCTCACGCTCGGAGCCGGTCGCCGGGAGTTCAGGGATCCGATCAAACAGCACGACATCTCGCTGTGGATCGACGAGAGGCAGGTCCGGATGTTCAGTGGTAAGATAACATTGACATTAAAACTGACAAATATAACATTATAACTGCCATACATATTTAGGACTTTTTAGCTGAAGTAGTTATTACGTACATAGTTTCTGTGTGCTTAGTGCGAGTTTTTTAACGTTCTCGATAGCGTTCGGAAAATTACCTGAAATTTGTATGGAGTTGGAACAGCGCCCCTAGCGGCAAACATAGGCAAACGTTCCAACTCCCTACAAATTTGAGTTAACTTTTACGCTATCGAGAACGTTAAAAAACTCGCACTAAGCACACTGATCCTGTACTGGTTGCTACCACTACTAATGCACATTTCTGTAGCAAAATAAGCACCAAATCTTGTTTGAAGGCAACGAGAATTGTAAGTTCATCTCGTATTTCAAAAAAGCGACAGCATTCACGTGGACTCGCTACTTGTAGAACCAGATGGGACTCGCTAACGCCAATAATATCATCAAGAAATGAGCCTATGTCCTGGTGAATATACAGCGCTTTATATTTAAATAAATATCTTTATGCTGTCGAACTTCTGTAGACTACAGATAACTGTGAGATGTCGCTGATGGAGAGGTTGAACGAAAGAAATTAATCACGAAACCATGTTCTAAATTAAAGGTATATCAATGCAAGTGTTCGCCATTGTGAACGGTCACGTCTCGCCCTACGTGCTGGACCCGAACTTTTCCAATAAGCTCCCGATCATACCTTCCGAAGTTGGCTACGTAAACTTCACGTGGAAATCGAAGAAGAGATATTACTACAATTTCGACACCTTGAAGTCATCTGATCTCAAAATATTGAAAGCACCTGTGCTGTCGATAAAGACGCAGGGGCGGGTGCCAAAAACGGCTAAAGGTGAGAATTGCAAATTATATGCTGGTCTTTTATGAGCATAGGCGCCGATGCCAATGACATTGTTAATACATTGTGACAACAATTCGACGGCTATGATTATATAGGTATTTCAGATAAACTCCTGGTAACGGTTAGTAGTCCTTCGATCATAAAAAACAAGATGCTTAAGAATTTAAAACATCTCGATGGTTCTTAATTTTCTATTACAATCCACTTGAGTCCGACTGACTCTCTGGACTAAAGGCCGAAATACCTGTGAGACCACATCCGCATATTACTGCTACAAAACACTCATGTGTACCGAATTGAATAGCAGGACAGCTGTTATTAAGATAATATTATTATTGAAAAGTTGACAGCTTGTCTCGGTGAGTGCTGGTGGTAGGACCTATAGTGAGTCCGCACGGGTAGGTACCACCGCCCTGCCTATTTCTGCCGTGAAGCAGTAATGCGTTTCGGTTTAAAGGGTGGGGTAGCCGTTGTAACTATACTGAGACCTTAGAACTTATATCTCAAGGTGGGTGGCGCATTTACGTTGTAGATGTCTATGGGCTCCAGTAACCACTTAACACCAGGTGGGCTGTGAGCTCGTCTACCCATCTAAGCAATAAAAAAAAATTAAAAAAGCCTAGTCGGTACTCTACTTCTGTTTATCACGGCAATATAAAAATGAAAATTTACAGAATTCAGTATAATACTGCCGTGCGTGGGCAACAGCAGCGGTGTAGCAACATTTGAGATAGGTTTAGTGCTGAAAAACGCACGTGGACTGCCGTTAAAAGGCACCCCTTTAAGATTAAACCTAAAGAAGGAATGCGCACATAGAGGTGTGTATTTAGAAAGGACAGGTATTGTATCGCCAACGCATTTTTAACCATTACTTGCTTGTGTTTTTTTTTGTTGTTTCGTACATACATACAATAGTAATAACAAAACAAAAAAACAATCATATTATTGTCATTAAAATTATATAAAATAACAACGGGAATTTATACCGGGGTCAAACACCATTATCGTTTCTATTAATAAATAACCGAACAGACTATCAGCATATATCGACATTCCTGTGACCTAAAACATGACTGTTTTAAATAATAATCATCAGTTGATAGGCCGTAATGGTCAGTCTGTGGGATCTAACTTCTCCATCATTTATTCATTTATTTAGTTGCACCAACAAAGTGGTCATACATAACATTGACAAATTGACAATAAGTAGGTACATGACAGATGTCACCTCAATTATAAATATGTATATTCACTGAAGTACATAGACCTATATAGTAGGGACACGACATATTGTTCTATACGTACAATTGCTTATATAAATAGCACCCATTTTGAAGGCACATACATAAACATATATCTATCTCGTTCTTACTCAGCACTTTAACTCGCAGGAAAACAATATAACAGTATTTCAGTGCGTACATAAAATGAAACATGAATATACGTAAATATCTCCGTCTCCGTCTAATGAGGCCGAAAATCCGCCATGTTTAGCGCGCCAAATGTCATTGTCACGTCAGTTCGGCCGTCTGTTTTGGGTTGTACATTATTTATTGACTATGATATCGATTTAATATGATTGATTATATAAAATTTCATAATTTATCATGCTTAAAACATACAAAAATAATAATTAAAACGTATTTTATAGGATCTCAAGAAAGTCGATGTCCTAAAACTATTATCTATATGTATTTAAATTCATTATGGAGCCCGAAAAATCCATTTTTCGGTCGGAATCTATTGATCATGACACTAATCATAAATACCACTTTAAAATATGTCATCAAAACATATTTAGACATTCTGTTTAGATATTTCGGGAAAAAGGCTACCGACAAAATCTCTTCGGAACTATTTAAATAAAATAGTTTTATTCCACAGTGAGTGTTTAAGTGATTTTAGAGAGGAAGTCACAAGGAATGACGTTTGTAATTAATGAATAAATGTTCTGTAGGTGTTTTTTTTTTTCACGCGGTCCCTTGATAAGTTTAAAATTTGAATCACTCTCAAGCGAAAGTGATTCAAATGGTGCGGCGCACCTTCCTTGGGGTGCGCTGCGGTAGTATGTTACGGACTTTAGAGTCAGCAAAACAATTAAAATAGATTGTAATAGTCTAAGAAAAACACGTACTCAAAATACGATAACATTTAGCATGCTAGAAATGGGCTGATGGCTTTGAACTACGCCATATCTTTATGTTTTGCGACAAACGACAACTTTATAAAATCAGTGTAGCAACTTTTAAAAATCATCATATCGTTTACTTGGCAAATTCGAAGGACGAACTTGTCTTAGATTTCACCCATCTAAATCATATCATATTTGCACATAACAATATACCTACTTACTTCCCATTAAAGTATAAATTCTACAAATAAATAATACTCAACAATATTTAAAATAAAATGAGCCAAGAACGTTTATCGATAAAACCTGATAACATTGAAATCTTTTGTACAGCACTAAAGCCGCCATGTTTTGTGGCCAGATGACGTCACAGTGGCACGAAATTTTGGTTGACGTTTCATTTCCATAGGTTTCCTACTTCATTGCTGAAGTATGAAACCTAGGTCTATGAATATGTATATTCGACAGTGCAATAATTGAAAACATCTTGAAATTAGAAAATTACATCAATGAAATTAAAATTAAAAAATACAATGTATAATTTTAAGAAATATGAAATCCTGAAAAATACTTTATCACTAAGTAACAAAAAATTTAATGTCTACACATACTAGAAAAAAAATAGTGATTACATTTGATTAGTTAGATAGGTATTATATTTAATTGGGGAATTTAGCTCAAATAATTATGTGCGTATCGTGCGCGACACAGCCTCTTGCACTTATTAATTTATTTACTCTAGATGGTTCCATTTATTGCGGTCTTTGCCATGGAGTAGTACAAGCGCCTGTGAACTAGAGATATGTGGTCGGGCTGTCTTAACGGCTACGACTGCTAGGATTTTCAATTATACAATAAATAGTCTTGTTATATGACCAAAGTATTGCAGCACATGCGGAAGGCAAATGTTAGATAGTCTTTGTGAAAAGTTAGCAATTGAAGGTACAGTTGCTTGTCGTATGAACCTTGCGGAATGCAGAAACTACGTCAACACAATTCAAATATTTCGATATTCTGTCCCAGCCCTTATGCTCAATTTGTGTCAGATAGAAAAATGGCAAAAACCAAACCATTTGCATGTGCATTTTGGTCTTTAAATAAGTTTTTCTTTCCACACGTGTTCCAGTGGACTACGCCGTTTCAATCAATTTTATTCGTTATTATAACAAATTCTTGGATAAAGCAATAAAACATGAGCCTTGAATGTCAATTTTTGAATTAAATTCTTTCTCAAATTGATTAATATAAATATTATAATAAAAAATGAAATAAAAAGATTATGTGTATTAAAAAATAAAATATTGAATAATTTTATACAGTGGTGGGAAAGTCGATTTAATCATTAAAATATTGAAGAGAGTATACCTAGCTTTATCTCTCTCTCTCTCTCTCACCTACAGCTGCGCCCAGAGAGGTTGGTACTGAGGAGGAGACGGAACCAAATAATTAAAGGCAAAATAGAGTACGCAAATTAAAAAAAATTGGCATCAATTCTCGTTGTTATGTGATCCAATATTTTACTACAAAAGCTTACATTGATCTAAACTTACAACTTTAAAAACACAAGCATAACGCTTTAATTAAGTTTCATCGTTGTAATTTTTAAATAACATCTCTTCTATTACCATGTGCTACCCGTTCGTGTGTCATTCTTTGCTTTTACGCTTAAGAAAAAAGCTAGAACTACATTGGATACATGCGTCGTTTCACGCCAGCTGTGTGAACCATTCCAAGATTATTATCAGTTGCTGGCCGATATAAAATGGCTTTGTAGATTATATTTCAGTACGATGCACTGCCATTTCACTTTTCACCTCTGGCACCCCTCTAATATAGCTGGACTAGATTATCCGACAGACTATAGTTAACATTAAGCCCAGCTACGTATTATATGTCAGTGCTGGTTCGGTCTATAACAAGAGCTTTAAATGAGGATGAACGATGGGTGAAGTTAGAAACTAATGAATAGCAGGGGTATGCGCTGCATCGGCCTCATATCGAACCGGGCAGACGTGTAATATGCACCGACGCATAAGTTTGAGTCCAATGTGCCGAGACGTGGCCCGCCAATGTAGTTCAAGTTTACTGTAGCAAATCATTTATAACTTTTATTTGTACAGTCATAAAATAATTAGCGCATATTGTGCTTTCGCTTTAACTAAGTATTAACACATTAATGGGTAGTGAGTGGGATAGTCGCAAAAGAAAATGTTGTTGGGCAGGGATCGTCATGCGTCATTCACTTGTTAACATAACTAAAAGATAATAAAATGGAAATTATCTGATAATTTTAATGTAATGAATATTTTTCTTCATTATATTAAAATTCATTTGTTGATATTAGAAGTTAAGTTAATTTATCGTTTATTATTAACAAAAAGTCAAATCAAAATAATTTAACATACATCAACCCACACAGTAGAACAGATCTTCCAACGCGCTTGAAGGAGGCACAGTTCCCAAGATACTGGCTACGTTGCCTCGTTGGACAGCCAGACTCACTCTCTGTGCAAAGTACCAGCCAGCCTTAGCATCATGTGTAACCTCCTTCAAGCGTTTGGAGATTGTTGATATTTATTTTAAGAGAAATGGATCATTACATCGATTTCATCCTAGCGGTTGGTCGTATGACAAATTCCTTCACATAACCACCACAATTAAAAATAACTGGGTCACTTTGAGATTCCTATAATCTTGTTTTCTTGGTCGGTATGGCTACTAATTTGCAATCTCCAAACTCGATGGCAAATAGTCAAGGCTCTGCAACCAAATGATTTTATTCACTTGCTGTCCCGCCGATTTTCCATTTACATTGCCAATTTTAGCCGCGTGACTCGGTCGGCCCGTCTCTACCCTAAATTACGTTAAGCACGTATTTGCAATGATAATAGACAAGTTGGTAATACCTACCTACCGGTGCGGACCCACATTAAACTCCTGAGATAACTGTTAGAGAGTTCTGTAATATAAATTTCTTGCCACACCACATGCTGCAACAGATGACAGGACATACAGTTGATGGGAAAAGCGTAATAGTAAGATATCTTATACAGTTATACTTCGATAAATAAATAACTGAAGAACCTTTTCGTGCACGATCCTTTGACCTAAAATTAAGACTTTAATAGTAATGTTCTTAAATTACTCGTGTTGTGACAGTTAAAAACTGTGCTACAATTTAGAGATATCCCTGCCAAACACATTTTACTAATAAACATTCACAATAAAATACTTCCATATCAGTGTTTTTTAAATTTCACATACATTCCATACCTATAACTCGCTTCAATCATCTAAAAACGACATTATTTAATAAAGATATTTTTTCTAAACTATGCTGTCTCGTAACTTGTACTAAGCCGTCAAATACCAGTGCAAGTTCAAGTCAGCCTTAACAAATTGCATTATTTTCCGGACGCTTCGCCCGAGCTTGCTGTTTAGCTGGGACTGCGACGCCTCTGCTCACTACGTTTGCGATTTTAGGTTTGTATGGATTGCTTGACTTATTGTGAACGACATTGTACTTCTCTGAGACCTATTAATATATAAAAGAAAACGAAATGTTTTTATGGAAAAAATGTACGAATAAATGAAAAAAACTTTTATTCGCGCAATTTCTTAATCATACCAAGATGTGCAGATCGGTCAAGTAATTTTGTACGTGCAGTAAGTTACTACGACTGTGCTTATACACTGAATTAAATAAACGAAAGATTGAACTATGAAAGTGATTTTTTCGATCACAATAAAATGTCATTATTATTTACTGATAATTGAAACATATTTGTACTGGCCGCCTAAATCTTCTTTCTTTCTTTAAACTTCCAATTTTAGCAAAGCCTTATTTTAGTCCTAAAGTTTCGTAACATCAAAACACAATTCTAGAACACTATCATTATTTTTTGTATACTGAAAAAAAAAAATGAACCGAAGTTATTAAGTCTCCACTGCTCTTCGCTTCTTTCTACCCTATTTGACTGCAGAGATGTTAAGGGCTCTAGATTATTTTAAAAGACGAAACTAAGGACAAATATGCAATTGTTTTGATAAAACGCATGTACCGGGTTAATGGCCAATCGGTCAGTGAGTTCATCTGAGCCGTCGTAATGACCTTGACCATTAATAAGGACGCTGATGTTGATGACGTGTACATTCAGGGCCGGACCCGGAGTGCGACAAGAAGTGCGCTAACCAGGGCTGGTGCAACGAGGAGAAGATCTGCCAGTGCCCCGAGGGGTACATGGGGCAGCACTGCCGCACGGCGCTGTGCTACCCGCAGTGCATGAACGGCGGCAACTGCACCGCGCCCGGCCTCTGCTCCTGTCCGCAGGGCTACCAGGGCCGACACTGCGAGGGAGGTAGGCGCTACCACCACCACCACCACTACTCTCCCGATCGTCTCCCGATCGACTCACGATGTTTATATGTTTATTAGGCACACAATACACATCACAAGCTAAAAAGATACACAATAAATAACAACAAGTAAAAAAAAAACTGGCTTGCAACATATAAGCAAATCGTGCGCACATACGACTAAGCAAGACAAATGTGCTGAACTTGTAAACAATGGTCCTTACAACTATACAACATACCTTATAATGTAAGGAAATAATTTTACTCACAACATTATACGTTAAACAATTACATTAACCTACCTATTATTAACATGGAGGATGCCCTTGAACATTTATAAACGTCACTAACCTACGAGTAAAAATATCCAACTCAGTTGACGACTGTGCGAGTCCAGATATCCAGGAAACTTATGTATACAGGGCGATGAATAGGGCTTCTTGTGAACTCGCAGTGAGTTACAAGTGCAACGGAACTTTTCCTTGTTGTACAGATGGGTGGTTGAGCTCACAGCCCACCTGCTGTCTTTAGCGGAGTCATTCATCATCATCATTCTCCTGCCCTTCTCTCAGTCACTTGAGATCGGCGCAACATGTTTTCTCCTATCATACTCCTCTATCATATACCACTTCTTCGCTCACTCCCTTCTTACACATATCGTCTTTCACGCAATTCATTCATTTTTTCTTAGGTCTACCTCTTTCTCTAAAGCCTTCCACATTCATAGTTAGCACTTTGTTAACAACCTCATGTTCATTTCGTCTCATCACATGTCCATACCATCCCAAACGCTCACTTCTCAGCTTCTCTGTCACAGGTGCCACTTTCATACTTCCTCTAACACATTCATTCCTTATTCTATCCATTCTCGTTACTCCACATATCCATCGCAACATTCGCATCTCTGCTGCATGCAATCGCCTTTCATCATCATGTTCAGCGGAGTCCTTAGACATAAACAACGTAAATGCTGTCCCGAGTTTTAAGTCTTAATCCTATAGTACAGCGGCTGCCCCGCCATACAAACCGCATTACTGCTTCACGACAGAAATAGGCAGGGAGGTCGTATCTACCCGCGCGGGCTCACAGCACGTCTGCCGCCAGTAGTTACACAAAGTATAATTTTTGCGGGTTTGATTTGTATTTCATAATGTTATTCCTTCACCGTGGAAGTCATTCGAGAACATTTAATAAATACGTATTTCATTACAAAAAATAGTACCCGCTTGTGGGTTTCGAACCCCGGCATAGTCGCATCGCTTGACACGATCGCACCGGGCGACTCATCCTTTAGGCCACGACGACTTCAAACAGCATCTTATATTAAAAATTACGCGTGGCTTAGAAGTGTATTTTAGAAAAAACAAAACGAATACTGTTTATTAATCAAATTTAATAATAGTTATGTTTTTTTTATAAACAGAGAAAAAAATCGATACTAAAATATACATAAATGTGAAAATTTTGATGACATTTCGCAGATATATTATTCATAGTCCGGACTAACTAGCTGGTGGGATACTTTTGTTCACGGTAAATAATATGACCCGGGCAACGCCCCCTCTATCCGGAATAGTAAGTACGAGTGTGTCCGCGAGCTCGCGATGTCCACTAGTGGTGCATCGACCACAGTGAGGAGAGCCACTCTTACCCGGGATGATACAACGTGTTTTATTCATTCTGAACGACAGTATTAGTGTTCAGTGACGCACTACTATATATTGTAATACTGAGAACGGACTGGGATGATGATTATATCTCAAAGAAACATTCTGCTTCTGTGACCACAGAGAACAGTGCTTATGTATTGTTGTGACAGATTCGGTTCTCAGGCGAGTGCCAGCAGCGCGCTGACGTCAGCACCAGCCCCGATAGCCCGGACAGTCCCAGGACTGTGCAGTCCCGGGTTGAACAATCTCGGTGACGCCACACGCACAAGTGGCGGAACCCAGTGGGAGTCCTGGGCGAATGATATAATATACCATATCATATGTTTAAAATTGTATTTAGTTTAGATGTTTTTCAAACGCCACTTTTCCTAAATAGTCTAGATTGCCGAGGCAGTGCCGGGCCCGCTAGCTCTCTAACTGTATCAGAATCTAATTAAATAAGATAGACAATATTTTGAAGCCAGTGTTTCCTTAGTTAGTAGATGATGCCTTGAAAAAAATCCGTTATATGTGATTTTCAAGTTCACTGACGACTACGCTATCGGCTGGCGGCGGCGCCCACACGACGTATGTACAATATTTACAAGGTTTCGTTTATTATTTGTATTGCCGCTCTGCGTGACGCCCGGTCCTATATCTTCTTGGAGAGCTGTATGGCGGCCCGGCAGCCCGCCTTGATGAGCTCGGTGAGCGCGCGGTAGCCGGGGGCCTGCTCGGCGCCGTGCTGCAGCCCCGCGTCGTGGTGCTCCTGCTCCTCGTCCCTGAACCTGGTGATCGTCTCCAGGATCTCTTTGTCCACGTTTGGGTCCTGCATCAGTGTACGCAGCTGGTCGTTGTAGTGGTCAACGATTACCGTTTCGACGGCGACGGTGCAGGCCATGGCCGCCTCTTTGCCGAGGAGCGCTGTGCCTGAAACGTTGAGGTCGGCTTGTTGAGACGACACACGTTTGTGTCCAGCCAATTCAAAGCTGTTCAAATGAAATCAAGTGTAGTACAAATGCGATAATATTTTATCATAATAAAATAAAGAAATCAACTATATTAAATTTTTAAGGATGAAATATTTACAATTTTACTGCACTGAATATAAAGTATAATGTTCTGGGCCAGGTCTTCAATTGGGGTGAAATTAATTTAATTCAAGTTAGGAAACAATTACTTTATCGCAAAATAATAATTACTATTACTATGAATAAACTGACCAGCTCCTAATACAAATCCTGCCACATTCCATATCGGAGTGAGTACAGTAGGTCTCACTCTGTACTCATTGATGAGCTGCTCAAATTTCTCCCTGTGCTTCTTCTCCTGGTCCCACATGTGCTGGATGAGGGGTCCTTCAGCTGTGCGGCCCAAGACTGCCATTTGTCCCGCGTAGATGCGGTCCGCGCCCAATTCACCGGCGTGATCCACTCGGATTATCTGGTCAAGCTTTTTCAAACACAACTTTTTGTCAACTGTTTGATATTTTAGGAGGGGGGGGGATAAGTATCCTGGGGCCAGTACCACTGAACCTTGGCATTCAGAAAATTCGAGATAGTTTTCCGTGATATAATACTCAAATAGTTTAATAAACAGATTTATTAGTTGTCAACCCTTTTTATTGCTTTTTAGTACATATTGAAATTGAATATGAAACATTGATTTGTATTGGAAATACATTTATTGCTCGAACAAATTATTCAATTAATTGAGTAGTAATGACCTCGAATTACTATTAGTAGAGATACAAGACCGCGCACACGGTGACGACGGAGACAAAACTTGAGAACAAAGTTTAAACGAACAAAAGTCTTTGCTTTTTTTTTTTTTTTTTATAGCTAGGATTTCGGGGACACCAATTAACTGGAAAATAAGGCTCCCATTTCAATATGTTTTTTATTGAAAACTTTAACCTTTACAATGTAGTGAGTTTTTAAAGCTGCTTTAGTTGACAAAATCGGAAACTTATGAGAATGTAAATACCTACCTACTGGTGTAGTGTGAATTATTTATTTTTATTTTGTGTTTTGAACCAAATTTAAATGTGGACTAACAATGTCAGCGTAAATTTATTTATTCAATGAATAATCAATACTACCACTTGAATAATGCTACTCAATAAATTACATATAAATAGGGTAGACGAACTCACGGTCCGCCTGGTGCTAAGTGATCACCTAAGCCCATAGACATCAACAATGTAAATTTCGCCACCCATCTTGAAACATGAGTTCTAAATCTCAATTCTACATATAATACAACGGCGGCCACGCTCTTTAAGCCAACACGCATTACTGCTTCACGGCAGAAATAGACAGGGTGGTGGTACCTACCTGTGCGGGCTCACAAGAGGTCCTACCATCAGTAATTACGCAAATTATAATTTTGTGGGTTTGATTTTTATTACGATGTTATTCCTTCACCGTGGAAGTCGATCGTGTACATTTGCTAAGTACGTATTTCATTAGAAAATTTGGTACCCGCCTGCGGGATCCGCATACCGATGCATCGCTAGATACGAATGCACCGGACGTCTTATCCTTTAGTGCACGACGACTTAAAAGCTAATAAACCTAATAAAAGCATATTAATTTTACTCACGTGTGGATTTTTCTTCCAATAAGGTCGACTGCTGCTGTGCGCCAATCTGATGTGTTGAATCAGTGGTGATCGCATGTTTATCTAAAAGCCCGACCACAAGAGTGAATTAATGAAAACAATGAATGTTTTAATGCCTTTAAATAATAAATATTTGTCACGACGCTCAAATATAGATTCACAATTTCACCGTATAATTTATGGAATTTAAAAAGCTCATCATGATTGAAAGTTTGACGTGGCACAAGAGTATTTCACGTTAGGTCTACAAGTTCTAACTATGACTATATTTAGAGGGGGGAGTGAAATTTGTCAAGTTATCATTGGTAGCTACATAATTATTGGTTGGCATTTCCCGAGATCTTATTGAATCGTGGAGACGATTTTGAGTGTTTTAATTTTGTATTATATTTCAATATTCTTCAATGAATAATTACGAACTGCATTTTTTCGACATTTAAAAAATTTATTCCTTGTACACCAGCACACTGAACCTACTCGTTTGAGCTCACAAAGCACCCTACTAACAATTCATTACGCATCTTATCAGTGTCGTCTTTTGTTTCAGGTATATGTGCACAGAAATGTATGAACGGTGGAAAATGTATCCAGAAGGATACCTGTTTCTGTCCTAAAGGACATTACGGACGGAGATGCGAATTTTGTACGTATCTGTAATTGTTTGGGTTATTAGGAGGCTCGGCCTGCCTTACTTATTGTAGAAATTATAACGATATTAATAGAAATGTCCGCATCACAACACTGGTTTGGGGATAAACATCATTGTACATATATTATTTAGAGAAATTATCGCTATATTAGTGATCAGTTCAAGTGTACAATGACGCTCAGTAATATTCTGCGGAGTCCATGTTCGGTTTCCGACCGGAGCCTCCTTGTTATAACAAATGGTATTCGGGTTTTTGGAATCTAAATATAACCTTGTTTCTTACGTGTACGTCTCGGGTGATTATAGAAAACGTAGAGAAAGCAGTTCGAGAAGCATTAGAAAGATCGTAAGATTTAATAAACGGACATAGAGCGCCCAGCGAAATGTTGGTTATCGCTGTAAGATCGGGTTGCTTTAGTACTGTGGCGGGTAGCCATCATACAACGCAAGATAATTGACAGATGCCTGAATCTCGCTTACGACATTTTCAAGATAAAGCGCATACCTATTATATACAAGTTCCGAACAACAACATGCGGACCGTCGGTCTACCGAGCAATATCATCCGCTCGGTGGAAGATCTTTCCTTTCGTCGTTAAGACTCCCAAACTACAATGCAACTGTCATCCGCGTCATTGTTAATATCAATTAAGTAAATAATTTTTTTATTGGCAATCATATTAGATTGTTTTTTTTTATTGCCCTTGTAGGCAGACGAGTATACAGCCCACCTGATGGTAAGTGGTTATCGTCGCCCATGGACTTCAGCAACGCCAGGAGCAGAGCCAAGCCGCTGCTACCGTTAAGTACTCTCCACAAGCCTCGTTTGAAGAAGGATATGTCATAGCGCTCGGGAAACACCGTGTCCGTAGTTCGTGCCCAGACCCGTCTACACTTCAGCGATACGACAGTTGAGCTAGTATGTTGAATTAATGTTTTCTCGACAGCAAAATGTGTAATCCCATGCTTGAACGGCGGTCGTTGTGTCGGCGTGAACAAGTGCCGGTGCCCGGCGGGGCTGGGCGGCGACCACTGCGAGGTGGGGCGGCGCGGGGAGTGCAGGGGGGCGTGTCGCCGCGGCCGGTGTCGCGAGCCCGGCTGGCGGGGACGAGCCTGCCACCGACCTCCTGGTGTGTAGCCCCCACCACATCCACCGCACCGAATCCATACCTGATATTGTTATATAGGTTTGTTAGTCATCTTATCCACGGTTATGGAATGTACAATTATTGTGTTCAAAGCCCGTCACAATTACAGGATACAATTAGACCCTATTCACCGAATTCATTCATATTATACACAACGCGTATTTGTTTCATTTTGTCATTGTAATTTAGTGAACAATTACATTAAAAGAAAAGGCCTTAAGCTAAAATTAATAAAAAAAACGATTGCCGTCTGGGGAAGATGAAAATGTATATTAAACTGTAACGGACTAACAACCAATGGGTTGCGTAGTGTCTCCTGATTCTAAGCCAGGCTGACTATCATTATCTGAGATCCTTTTATAAGACCCCTGTGGTTTATATTCATAAAAATTTATGCTCTATCTTACACTCAAATATGATTGATTTCAGAGCCTTAATGCTTTGGGAAAGCTTTTTTCATGGAATACATGCTTCACATAAAAGGGGATCCTTTTGTATTGGTAATAAATAAATCCATATCAATAAGCTTGATGTACCAACAAATAGATTAACGGATTGACATTCGACTTTGAACACAATTGCCAGAGAAATTCATAACTGTAGCCCGCAAGCTATGATTCATTTCACTGTTATTTTTAATAAAGCAAAAAGTATAATTTTTTTCTGTAGGACACTGCCCGTTAGACAAATATAATACCTGAACTCAGAAATACAATATGAATAAGGTTGAAAGGTACAATTTTACCCCAATTGTATTGGAATAACATTCATCGCTTTTTTTTTTTTTTTGAGATAAATATCACAATTTAAACTCACTAAAACTGCTGCGGAAAATTGTAGTATGTCTACTAAAATTTGCAATATTTATGAATTTTCACAATTAATACTTATTGTAGTAGTAATAGTAGCATATTGTAAATTGACACACGAAATTATGATTACTATAAAAAGCTCTCACTAACCTGAATACTTTTAATTCCAGGTTCTTCAGAGGAATCAGGCGAATACAAAAAGCCACGATAATATATAGGTTAAACACAAATACTTAATGTGATTTTATTATTAAAATACAAAACTATGATATGTACTTTTCATACATATACATATTATTATAATTTAGTCATGTAGAACATACAGCATTTAGTTGTATACTTAAATGTAGAAATATGCAATATATTGAGATTATAAATATATTATTGTGTTTTATTACAATTATGCAAAAAATCTTCCAATTACATAACAATTTTTTAATTTTTTATTTATTGTTTAGATGGATGGACGAGCTCACAGCCCACCTGATGTTAAGTGGTTACTGGAGCCCAAAGACATCTACAGTATAAATGCGCCCCCCACCTAGAGATATAATCTGAGGTCTCAGTGTAGTTACAATAGCTACGCCACCCTTCGAACCGAAACGCATTACTGCTTCACGGCGGAAATAGACAGGGTGGTGGTACCTACCTGTGCGGACTCCCAAGAGGTCCTACCACCAGTGATTACGCAAATTATAATTTTGCGGTTTTTTTTTTTTTTTTTATTACACCATGTTATTCCTTCACCGTGGAAGTCAATCGTGAACATTTGTTGAGTACGTATTTCATTAGAAAATCTGATGATACAACAATTTTTATGGCCATTTTTTATACCATTTTATTTGTTAGACATTTATTCCTCTATGGTGTGCAAGCAAAATAAATTGATTTTATTTATATTTATTGGTAAGGTAATTTTCACTGATTTGACAGATAAGTCAGGGCTGCAAATTATGATGTGATAATCTGACACTATACGCATAAGATCCAGTTTGGGTAGCTGATCGTTATCAATATTTTTGATAAAGATGAATGGCAGTCAGGATCTGTAAATACAGTCCACCCACCCTTTGCAGCAATAGCGCAAAGCTCATTCCTACTACCTTTAATAACTATACTCATACACAATGCATTTCTAAATATCATTTTAGCCACATTTCATCTAGGACTAAAATAAGTTTATCCTAGAATTTTTTAATTCTATGACATATCCTCTTTAAAACAATGTTTCAGAAGATTATTACATTATTGGTGTCAATAAGCATCAGCATAAGTACAGTACAATACGACTCACCATCAAGTGAGTCAGTATCCCATAGTAGAATTAAAAGGAAGGGCCCAAAGCCCATTGCATGCTCGTTGTTCGGGGGAAATTTGTAATTGATATTTAACTAAGTTCCTGATAAGCAAGAGAAGAAGCAAGAAAACCATTCATGATTTTGAACTTGTCATTTGAGTCGACTATTATCAAAGGCGGCAATCTGACTTTTGGACAATGATTGGTAAATCAGAAAAACGAATTATTGACTTTGTATTCCATCGGCAGTCACAAAACTCTTCGGAACGACATCTTAGATAAATAACAGGTTAACTATTAACCTTTATTTAATGCAGGTTTTGAACCGTATTCTTTGAAGGAGACGATTATATTCAAATCAATCTGTATTGACATATCAATAATTTTTTTTTGTCCAAATGCACAGATTAATAAATAAATAAATAAATAAATAAATAAATAAATAAATTCTTTGAAGGAGACGATTATATTCAAATCAATCTGTATTGACATATCAATAATTTTTTTTTGTCCAAATGCACAGATTGCCACCTTTGATAATAGACGACTCATTTCTATCTTCATTTTTCTATTAGTAAATTTTTTAAGCAATATCTAATAAAAGACAATTTTACGGTTACTATCTTCGAAATGGCGATTGCTAATTTCGTAATTTCTTCTTCATGAGGAGAAATTTATTACATCTTAACAATTTGTGGCATAACAACACGTTTTGATAACAATTATTAGTAATTTCTCACCCATTTTATTTGCCTTTATTTTATTTACCTATTTTATGTATTTAATTATTATTAGGTATTATTAAAGAAAGAGGTTATACTTCGTATGGTAAAATATTGATTTATAAAATAGGTAATAACCATTTAGCCCCGATGTATTCATGACTTACTTTTTGAATCAAATTCATTGAACTAATTCCACTCCCAGATATACACTACGTTACAGCAAAACCTTCGAATAACAACAGTAATTTATTAATTACCTTGCAATCGATTTAAAAAGGTTTATTTACAAAATGCACTGTCAAATATAGTTGAAGAAAATCTTTCTAGATGGCGCTATACCGTGACATGAATTGATCAATTTCGAAAATAAACTAGAGATTTTTCCTGTACAGCCCGTGTCGAAGGCCACTAAATTCATATGCGACCATAATTTGATCTAAAAAACGGTAAGTATTTCTCTAATCAGCTTTAGTTGTACAAAACTGATATTTCGAATTATTTTGAATCCCCCCTCGGGCTGAGGGGTATTTTCCCACTCCATGCGAAAATCACACCGCGCAGACTCGTACAAAATGGCGACCCGAAGATACAAAGTGTATACGGTCTACATACCGGGATCACCGATCGATACCAATGGAGGATTCAGAATTTTCGGGGTCTCGCGTGCACTCCGCAGTTTTTGTGAAATCAGTGTTCCGCCGAGTGTGAATGCTATAAAAAGTGTTATTTGGAACGGGTTACATCACAGCGGACTCCCGAAACTAGGATTTGGATCGCAAAATGTGTCTCAAATCACGCAGGTGCGTACGCAGCCGTAGTCTTCCTATCCAGTCTGGGCCTGCTCGAACGCGCGGCCGCCCTCCATGGTAGCCATTCATTTGAGCTTATCCTTTACGCCGCCGCAAAGAGTTCGCGTCGTGCGTCTTCAAAATTGACCTGTCGCAGCCTGACATGCATCGTGCAAACAAAACATCCGCCGAATGCGTCATTTAGTTGCATACCCTTACGAGATGCACCCGAAACATTCGGTGACGGAGACCAATGAATGCAATAAAGTGCAACAATATGTAATTTTAGTTTCATTAATGAATGCACGAGAAACCAAAACAATATAGATTTAAGATCAGATATTTAACTAAATTAGGTAAATGGCATCAACTGTGTGGGTAGGACAAGTATTGATTTTTCATAGTTGTCCTACCCTAATGAAATATATACTCAAACATTTTGGAAAAACATCACCTCTAATGAATTCTAACTAAAACGGGTTTTTTCTGCATAGGTTCCTGAGTCATACAAACTTATTGATGATATTAAATAAATAAATAAATATAAACTGCCAGTATAAATTCCACAGCTATCAGGAAATAAAGATCATAAACAATATTCACCTACATAACCTTATTACTCAACACTAGGTAGAACAACAAATAAAAAAATTATAGCTTTTTATACTTTACCGAGGTCAATGACCTTTGACTAATAGAAGATGACAAAATAAATTTAATTTGAATGGAAAAAAAACAATGAATGTAATGTAACTAACAATATGCAATAAAAAAAAAAAGAGAAATAACAAATTGAGTCTTAAGTACTAGTTGTACATGTGAGGGCCCATAGCTTCCATCAAATAACTACTAATCATTGCTTGCAATTTTGCATTTGGTGGTGAGGACCAGGACAGCTGATGTATCAAAATAATTGAGACTTCAATCTCATAATTCTTTTTGGGATAGTAGTAACTTTCATGGTACCTACAGGTTCTGGGTACTGGTGATTTAAAGGCTGTGAGGGCATCTAATCCTCTCATTTAATTGAATTTTTGTACCAAGACCAACACAAGATTTATTAAAATTAAGAAAATGTCTTATTTTGGAATAAACCTTATCAAGGTTTTTAACTGACTTCAAAACAGGAGGAGGTTCTCAATTCGACTGTATGGTTTCTTTATTTTGTTTGTTACCTCATAACTTTTTACTTGTGATTTGATTTCGATGGCTCTTTTTTATTAGAAAGCTGACGCTTTTTTTGTGGTCCCATATCAATTTAATCCTGTTCTGATAATGGTATCCATGAGAAAACCATATAATTTGCAGTTTTAAATTTGCAATTAAGTATGTACGAGACAAATACATGAATAACTCAATATCACGCCAATCGATTTCGATGATGATTATTTTTAGTGTATATTAATTTGTTTTGGAATATCTTTTTTTTTTCTATCTGAAATCGGTTTTTGTTAAAGCATGTCTATATGCAATTATATATGATTGACATATGTTAAACCAAAAAACACATTTTTTTCTGTCCTCTAATATAGTAAACTACTTTTATTACTTAATTTAGGATTTATTAATTTAATTTCAAATTTTAACAGCCCTTTAGTTAAGGTCGGTTGACTAATCCGAAAGTTAAGTCTTAAGTGGCTTACTCACCTGCAGTCAAAGCTCAATGAAATTGTTGAATAGCTATCCTTTATCTTCAAATTGTTTGGCATAATAGCTTTTTAAAGAAATAGGCAAAGTAAAGGTTTAAAATATCTACTTAAAATACCTACTCTACCATCATAAAACTATTTAGTAAGCTTATAACAATATCACATGTTCCAATTATAGACTATGAATGTGAGGAAATGTTATGTTTTTTTGCAGGCTTTAAATACTAAACGAACAAGCTGAGCTAAGTTTCTAAAGTGTGCAGTTAGATACATTAAACACAAATGGTCCATGAACTGAGATCATCAAAGGAGGTGGGGGAGATAAAACCAGAGATGAACGCCGCCGTCAGCACAGAGTCCATGGACATGACTGAGGAGGTATGTTATTTAAGAAGGTTAGCATTCATCACTAGTTGCCAACAGATAATGGCCGTCATTGGTTGTCAAAAAGGACATTCATTTATGGCCAAGATTGCCTACCTACCTGTGTTGTCTTGTTTTGTTTGCATCACTTTAAAAGAAAGATGGTTCTAAGTATCTGTCCTGACAAAGTACGTTAAGTAGTGATGGTGTATAAGACCCTAAGTCACAACAAATAGAACAATGTGAGATTGAGAACATAATTACAGTTGCTAAAGATGAAGATTGCAAAAAAAAAACAAAGTATAAACTTTTTTTTTTTTTTTTAAATTTAGTTTAAATAATTAAATTTAATTTAATAATTTAAATTACAATTTAAAAGTTACACTAAGTTAATCTAAGATTTTAAGACAAGCAATAGCTGAATTATTATAAAATGGGATGTTTCAACCTCATATCTCAAGGTGGGTAGCAATCATGTGGTGTATTCAATAACAGTTTACTCACGTATATGACACACCATATGTTATTAAGTATAAATTGAGTCTAATGTAAATTATTCAAGAACATTCTGTTCACAGGATATGTCCCAGGTGGAGGGCTGCGGGTTGAGCGGCGGCTCGGAGGACGAGGACGAGTGCGCCTCGTCTCCGGCCGGCTCCAACTATGACGACGGAAACGACATCATCAAGAATGCCATGAGCGATGAAGTTACAAAGCAACTTGCAGCCGCCGGTCCGTATCTCATTTCAATTTATTTCTCACAAGCCGTCAACACCTAGTTATGCTAGTTCATATCAAATTGGGTGCTTCTAACTGGGGTTTCTGGATTTTCATGTTATTTATTTAACATTACATATATAGTATGTATGTAAATTGTATTTGGGATGTGCAGGGCAGGCAGGCAAAAATCATTGTAAGGAACTCACCAAAACCAAATTAGACCTTGTAGTTGAGTTTGTAGTAGTATTTATTTATTAAAGTGATAATTTCACACTTCAAACCGAAAGGCATTATATCTTCACCTCTGAAACTGACAGAACAGGTACCAACCTACCTATCAAGATTTACAATATGCCTCACCCTCAGTGTCTCAACCAATTATCTTACTTCATTTATTTTCGTTTTTGTATATAGTAAGTACCTTCCAACTTAAACCGTTACAGAATTGTAGAAAATTATGTTTTCTAGATTAATCACTATTTCATTTTCGAAACTAGTAAGTAATAAGTTAAGTACATGATTCGATGATAATTAGGTGTTATGTTTGTTTGTTATAAATTGAACAATCATAAAATTTCCAAAATATGTAACGTTTATACATAAAACATCACAAACCGCGCCGAGGTCGGCGGCGTGCATGTGAGACCCAAGTTACGTAAAGATCGTCGTCAGGCCCCGTAGGCATGGCGGCGGCCGCGGCTATCGCCTCGTCGAAGAAACGCAAGCGCCCACACTCCTTCGAGACCAACCCATCCGTCAGGAAGCGACACCAGAACAGATTATTAAGGAAACTTAGAGTGAGTTTATGAATTTGTTCTAATACTTACCATCGACCACCATATGTGACGCATTCAATATATCACGCAGTGTGTGATCGGGCAGCCTCTTTAGCGCCCATAGGTGAAGCGGGCAGCCTCGCAGTGGTGTTTAAGACGTGAGCTCCTGAATGGCCACCCGCACTAACGCGTCTTATCGCCTCTCGTCCAGTTGCACCAACTAGGGTCCGTTTTCGCGAAAGACCGCTCGTGTCCAAGAAACCCCCTATTCACAATTTCTGGCATAGGGCATTTTATCGGAGCTGCCATTCTATGGAATCCCCGAGAGACTGCAAATAGTTCGCAAGCTTTTTGGAGACAAAGCATTACATTCGTCGACGGTTGCTACTCCGATACCAAGAAAACTACAATAATAAACTGGAATCTTAAATCGTTAAAGTAGTTATAATTATAATTCTTAAGACATTTTTATAGTAACACCGGCTTCAAAAGAAATACATTTGATTAACGATTATCTGGTAGCAAACAATCGAAGAGTTCGCGACACGAGTAGGTCAGCAGGCCGTCGTGCTGGTGGCCACTCCCGGCAAGCCCAACACTTCCTATCGTGTGTTCGGCGCCAAGCCGCTCGAGGACGTCGTCAGGAACCTCCGCTGCATGATCATGGAGGAGCTGGAGAACGCTTTGGCGCAGCAGGTAACTATAATGCCTTCCCGTACTGTTTATATGTCCTCTATTAATAATAATGTATACTTAGAGACAGACTACATTTGGTAATACATGTCTGTTGTTGGCAAATCCACTTATATTGAAGCAGTCGTGCACACAGGAAGTGGATGCATTACAAGCGACCCAAATCTCATTACTAGTACGTAATCTAAGTACTTAAAATTAGCTTAATATATAGCTTTATAACTTCAAAATTCCATACTGTGTGATCAGAAAATCATAAATATGTTAGGTGTTTACGCGATGTACATATCTTATTCACATCGATATAAAATTAGCTTGAAATAGTCATAACACAAATTAATAGAGCGAGACGCGTCAGAAAGCGAGTGTGTGAGCAGCGTCAGATCGTGCGTGCCTCGGTCTCACAGTACAGTGGATAGAGCGAGACGCGTCAGTAAGCGAGTGTGTGAGGAGCGTCAGATCGTGCGTGCCTCGGTCCCACAGTACAGTGGATAGAGCGAGACGCGTCAGTAAGCGAGTGTGTGAGGAGCGTCAGATCGTACGTGCCTCGGTCCCACAGTACAGTGGATAGAGCGAGACGCGTCAGTAAGCGAGTGTGTGAGGAGCGTCAGATCGTGCGTGCCTCGGTCCCACAGTACAGTGGATAGAACGAGACGCGTCAGTAAGCGAGTGTGTGAGGAGCGTCAGATCGTGCGTGCCTCGGTCCCACAGTACAGTGGATAGAGCGAGACGCGTCAGAAAGCGAGTGTGTGAGGAGCGTCAGATCGTACGTGCCTCGGTCCCACAATACAGTGGATAGAGCGAGACGCGTCAGTAAGCGAGTGTGTGAGGAGCGTCAGATCGTGCGTGCCTCGGTCCCACAGTACAGTGGATAGAGCGAGACGCGTCAGTAAGCGAGTGTGTGAGGAGCGTCAGATCGTGCGTGCCTCGGTCCCACAGTACAGTGGATAGAGCGAGACGCGTCAGTAAGCGAGTGTGTGAGGAGCGTCAGATCGTGCGTGCCTCGGTCCCACAGTACAGTGGATAGAGCGAGACGCGTCAGTAAGCGAGTGTGTGAGGAGCGTCAGATCGTGCGTGCCTCGGTCCCACAGTACAGTGGATAGAGCGAGACGCGTCAGTAAGCGAGTGTGTGAGGAGCGTCAGATCGTGCGTGCCTCGGTCCCACAGTACAGTGGATAGAGCGAGACGCGTCAGTAAGCGAGTGTGTGAGGAGCGTCAGATCGTGCGTGCCTCGGTCCCACAGTACAGTGGATAGAGCGAGACGCGTCAGTAAGCGAGTGTGTGAGGAGCGTCAGATCGTGCGTGCCTCGGTCCCACAGTACAGTGGATAGAGCGAGACGCGTCAGTAAGCGAGTGTGTGAGGAGCGTCAGATCGTGCGTGCCTCGGTCCCACAGTACAGTGGATAGAGCGAGACGCGTCAGTAAGCGAGTGTGTGAGGAGCGTCAGATCGTGCGTGCCTCGGTCCCACAGTACAGTGGATAGAGCGAGACGCGTCAGTAAGCGAGTGTGTGAGGAGCGTCAGATCGTGCGTGCCTCGGTCCCACAGTACAGTGGATAGAGCGAGACGCGTCAGTAAGCGAGTGTGTGAGGAGCGTCAGATCGTGCGTGCCTCGGTCCCACAGTACAGTGGATAGAGCGAGACGCGTCAGTAAGCGAGTGTGTGAGGAGCGTCAGATCGTGCGTGCCTCGGTCCCACAGTACAGTGGATAGAGCGAGACGCGTCAGTAAGCGAGTGTGTGAGGAGCGTCAGATCGTGCGTGCCTCGGTCCCACAGTACAGTGGATAGAGCGAGACGCGTCAGTAAGCGAGTGTGTGAGGAGCGTCAGATCGTGCGTGCCTCGGTCCCACAGTACAGTGGATAGAGCGAGACGCGTCAGTAAGCGAGTGTGTGAGGAGCGTCAGATCGTGCGTGCCTCGGTCCCACAGTACAGTGGATAGAGCGAGACGCGTCAGTAAGCGAGTGTGTGAGGAGCGTCAGATCGTGCGTGCCTCGGTCCCACAGTACAGTGGATAGAGCGAGACGCGTCAGTAAGCGAGTATATAAGGAGCGTCAGTTCGGGCGCGGCTCGGTCCCGCAGGCGCCGCCTCCTCCTGCTGATGATCCCTCGCTGTTCGAGTTGCCGCCGCTCATCATCGACGGCATCCCCACCCCCGTCGAGAAGATGACCCAGGCGCAGCTGAGAGCCTTCATCCCGCTTATGCTCAAGTACTCGATGGGTGAGTCTCGTCTACCTTATACCTTATAGGTCCTCCTTCATATCATACAGGAAATCCTTGGCCCACTTTTCAGTTTTTTTAACTGAAATATTATTACCGTAACACGTTGGACAGAAATAAATGCAATTTCCTGCTGAATCGCCTCCTGCCTTTCTTGTAGAATGTAATAGTCACTGATCTTTTTTAAGAAAATAATTGCAAGAAACATAAACCATTGATGTTAACTATTTGATTACCGTAAAATTACAGGGTTATCTAAAAATAACCAAAAGCTAATCATGTATGTATGTACGTATCTGTGACACATTGAACACTTGTCGAGCAGTCCGCGGCAAGCCGGGCTGGGGCCGCGAGTCGACCCGGCCGCCCTGGTGGCCCAAAGACTTGCCCTGGGCCAACGTGCGCATGGACGCTCGGTCTGAAGATGAGAAGCAGAAGGTAACTGCACGCCATTAATTATACGCAACTCGCACGCACCACGAGAATAATTAATGCAAGTGCAACGACCGACCTCTTCCAGATGTCATGGACCCACGCTCTGCGACAGATTGTGATCAACTGCTACAAGTACCACGGAAGAGAGGATCTCCTGCCAGCTTTTACTGAAGAAGACGAGAAAGGACCTCCGACACAACCCGTACGTAGATTCATTGCGTGTCTATTGCATATATGTCCACTTCACGAACTATGGGTTTTCACTTCAGGGCGGGTGTCTATCTACATCTTAGCTACATTGTAATTAACAGCAGATTGTGAGAGATTATACTATTAAGAATAAAAATGATCAGGGAAAAACTAAAATTTGCGCAGGGAGTGAGTAAATATAATATTAAAGTTGAAACTGTTTTAACTAGGTTAGTTATTCGACTGGTTCCAAAAAATCTAGACATCAAGAAGATCAAATAAACTGATTTGCATTGATTAAATTATGATTTAAATAGATTTGTATTAGAATGTGTTTGCTGCGTTTAGTACAAGCAATGTTTTGGAGATTTTTATTTCAAGTGAAGCTAATGTTTTAGTTGACTGGAATAACGACAGAGTTCTATGGTTCTGTCTTGTTTCAACAAGCTGTTTCTTATCTACGACGATGCTGCCATCTATTGATCCATATCGGAATCTTTAAACCAGAGGGTAGTTTGAGAAAATATTTTCTACACATTTTTTTCCTGGACTAAAGTCCCGTGTTGAGAAATATTAATTTAAAAATGTTTTTGTCAAATCCCAATAATATTCTAATTTGTTTGTATTTGTATAGGGGGGATATTGTTAACTTTTCAACTCTCATATATAATATGCACATTTCATATCTTTTTCAAAAAATCAGTTAAGATAGATAAATACAAACATATTTAATACTGAAATCATTATTAAAGTTGCGAGTTGGAACGTTAACTCCATAAGCTCTTATAACATTTATTTCTTGATCACTAACCAATTTGTTTATAAATTGTACTGGAGAATCAAATGAGATGATTTGTTCCACATCCTGGACATTGAAACTGTGAGTATAACATATTGGTTCCTCGCACGCTGCCGGAGTAGGTGTCTGCGTGCATGCCGGGCGCGGGGTCCGCGGGGGCGGAGCCCGGGGGCTCCCGCCCGCACCACGCGCTCGCCGAGCAGCAAGTCTGCATCGACCAGATGACGCTCGCCGACGTCGATGTACGGACAACCGCGCCCGTCACCTTCCTTTCGATCGCAACAATATTTTTAGCTTTGTTTAAACACAACGTAACCTCAATAACAGTCAGCTAGCTCGCGAGGTCAATGACCTTACACGAACACGAACAGTTGTTCGGCGTCGATGTGAGCTCGAGTGAATGTGGCCCCACGCCCCACGCCCTATGCCCTATGCGGCCTGTGCCCTCGAGAACACTTTACTGTGTGTCCGGCTTCGGGGGCGTTTCCCTTACACCTCGTGTTGCCGCGTGTCACCGCGTGTCACGGGTCCCGAGCAGGTTTAGTTTAAACTTAAAGTTTCAAAAATGTTATCTGTGTTCTAGTCTAGGACAATGGGGTTGGACTGTTAGGAGCATCTCAGACAGGATATATTAATGGGCCGAGTTACGCTCGCCTACATATGAACATTTTAAAACTGCCACAGAATCTGTGTGCTTACTAAATATACATAGTTAGTTTTTTTTTTTAAAAACACACATAAATGATATCATAGCAATAAGACTTAAAACAATGACGGTGTGGTGTGCACAGATGTCGCAGTACGCTCCCGCCGTGCTGCAGACCATCACCAACCCCGACGGGAGCGTCTCCCTCATCCAGGTGGACCCCAACAACCCCATCATCACGCTGCCCGACGGGACCACCGCGCACGTGGTCAGTCACTGCTCACTCCTGCAACACAAGCTCTAATAGCTACCTTACTGACACACCGCGGCAAGGCAACCGGTTGTTCTAATGAAATATTCACTTCCAAGTAGTCTGAACTACTTTCACTGTGAAGGACGGCGTGCAATAAATATTGAACCCACTAAAATAATTATATGGATATTTTGCACATAATTAGTGGAGGACAGGCTTCACTGTGCCCGCTCGGAAGGGTGGGACAATCGTTAAAAAAAACAAACGAGACAAGATCTCATGTTTCACGCTGTGACGTCACGTCAGCTGTGTCTGCGTGCACACTTGGAAGCTCCCACTCTCAAAATTATAAAATAATGTATATAATGCAAAGTGTAGATAGAACTACCGAGGGTCGTAAAGGAAAAATACTGGTCTACTGACACTTCCCGTCTATCTTCTCATACGCGGTCACACACTGAGCTCTCTCTGTGGTCCCCGTACAGATCCAGTCCGGCGAAGGCGGAGCCAGCGTGGTGGGGGCGCTGGACACGGACGGCGCCGTCGCCGTGGACCTCAACGCCGTCGCCGAGGCCACGCTCAACCACGAGGGGCAGATCATCCTCACGGCGGACGACGGGCACGGCTACCCCGTGTCCGTGTCCGGCGTCATCACCGTCCCCGTGTCCGCCTCCGTGTACCAGTCCATGGTCGCCTCCATGCACCACCACGAGGCCGTCTGCGTGGCGCCGCTCGTGCAGGTCACGCTGCGACACTGACT
Source organism: Bombyx mori (assembly GCF_030269925.1). NCBI lineage: Eukaryota > Metazoa > Arthropoda > Insecta > Lepidoptera > Bombycidae > Bombyx > Bombyx mori. Next base: position 18,616,017 of record NC_085111.1, read on the forward strand.
ACCAGTGTCATTATGTTAAAGATTATATTTATCGATGTAATGACGTTTAAACTGTGGTACTAATAACTGAAATGTCGACGTCGCAATGTACGCGCGCCTCGACACTATCAGAACTAGTTCCCCTAGTCCACAATGTGCCAAAGTCGCAATACTTTATGTCTCTTGTTTGTCTTCTACACACAGTCCTGTTTTTAAGTTTCCACAATAAATTTGGTATTTAATTTAATCTTCAATTACGTCCTGGTAGCGAAGACAAACAAGACACTTTTACCATTAAAACAATGTGCAATGCAACGGACGTGCCATTTGTAATAAATTGGTAACCATACGTACCGACGCTACATATCAATTGGTAGAGCACCAATGCACTAAGATTCAATAAGAAAATAATTATTTTGAAAGTCTGCAAAATAAATGTTATTGTTTCCTATCGGAGCGAACTGGTGCAATATGTGAACCCAAAGCGTTGGGTTCGCCAGGTGATACACCGCCAGAGGTCGCTGTAGTAAATTATAAAAATAGTTCAACTATTTAATATTCAATCGATAATACTAAAAATAAAATAAAATCATAATCGATTAATAAATAATATAATTAGGATCTCAAACAAACCCGATCCCAAAGTATAACGTTGCCAAATAACACTTTATTTTTAAATCAAATTACTTAAGTAATGAATAAATCCATAAAGAAACTAGTGTTGGACACTACGTACCTTAAATTTATTAAAGCATAATATATTAATAGAATAGACAATATTATATTTTTAATTTTGTTATGTTTTGTTTTTTATATATTTAAATGTGTTGATAATATAGATATATAATTATAGCGACATTTTTTTAATGCATAGATGGGTGGACGAGCTCATAGCTCACCTGCTGTTAAGTGGTTACAGGAGCCCATAGACATCTACAATGTAAATGCCGCCATCTACTTTGAGATATTAGTTCAAAGATGGTAATAAAAGTGAAACGCACGAGACATGCAATGTCGCACGTTCACTTCTTGTCTGATTATCTGTGGGGTGCAGCGTCGCTGGTGGGAGACCCGCCGGGGAAACTAACTCATTAGAGACTGCTGCTCTCTCTTCAAATGTTAATGTACACCGCTGGGCTCGATACGAACTTGGATAACATTGGAAGTGTCCTACGAGGGGGCCGGTCTTGTATAATGTGCTTTATCCACGGGGTCAACGCGGGTAGGATGCTGGTATCACCAGCATCAGAGCAGGGGTAGGAATTGTTTGGCAAGGACCAAATAATTAAATATAGTACTGCTGAATTATATAAAAAAGTTCAATTAAAAAATGAATTAGGACCTCATACACAATATACTCTTAAATTTGTTATATTTGTGATGAATTATATATATAATCAAATCTAAATTTTAGTTTAAAAGTTTTATTGACAATATTTTAAATTTACCCCACGTTATGTTTTAATTAGCTGTTTGTGATTGTGCCAAATGTTTTTGTGTGTTTTGTCAATATTTGGATGTTTGACTGTCAGCGTGCACTGTACCAAAAGCAGACTGATTCACCATTTTTTTAAATTATTGTTAAACATTCCGTAGACATGGTGGACTTCGTTCATGTTGTAGATGTCAACTGTGGAAATTAAGTCAGGCCCCGGAACCTGAGGGACCAACAATGAAACTGTTGTTCAGTTTAAAAGATCTAAAAAAATCTGCAGAAACTATACACATCACCAACCCCCACAGCCGGTGCAGTCAATATAGAGATTATATTTTTTTTAAATTGAACATCCAAGTATTGCTTGTCAATAAATTGCCATAAAATTTGTTCAAAGTTTAGTTTGTAGTGGCGCTAGCATTCGACTTTTTATTTATTTTTAAATATCGTTGAACAAATAATATTGTTATGTTGCGTGTATGAAATGTTTTGTAAAAGTCATCTGTTTTATTTTTATTTGTTGTGTTGTTATTTACGCTCGGGAATTAACGAGATGCCCGAGCGGACTCGACGGCGGCCGCCACGCCCCCCGCCCCACCCCGGCCCCGCGCCGCTCCCCCAACCCCCCGCCCCTCTACCACCGCGTCACATACTCGCCGCTGGAGCCGCGGAGCTTTATCCCTAATCAAGTTTTATGTAGATACATTGCCGCCGCCGAGTCCGTGGACAGCGCCGACACGTCTCGTATAACTTCCCGGGTGTTGCTAGAGCTTATTACGTTTGCATGTGTGCGTGTAACGCGACCAATAAACGCTGATCTACGTTTGTGTTGTTTTTTGTTTGTTGTTTGTAGCTTGCAGTTTGTAGGGAACGAACTGAGCCAGCCACTTCCAACAGCATTAGCCACCTCCTCTTGCCTTTTTTCTTATTTAGCTTTTATTTATTTGAAAACGCTAAGTGTTTTCTATGTAAAAGGTAATACATTATTTTATTATTATGATTATAGTTTGTGTGTGTGTTCGTGTGTCGCACGCAGCGCGCTTTGTTTATAATTTGGCTATTTGCACGTGTTTGTAGGTTTGTTTTAGCATTGCGATAGTCCTGCTGTACTGATCTGAGAGTATATTGTGGGAAATCATTTAATTGGTGAATATTATCATAAATTAAAAAAAAACTTTTTACGGAACTTAAATGTAAATTTCAATGTGATCACCTTACATTGTGAGAGAAACGGATCATGATGAGTGGCGAAACCTCAAGTACAGACACCAGCCATTAAACTCAAAACAATGGTGCGCGCGCAACTTAGTGCACGTGAAAGAAATGAAACTTCTTTTGCGGTGTAGTAATGTGGTATTCTCAATTTTTCATTATTAAATGAAATTTCTCTTGTAATAGGGAACGCTGTAAATAAGGAAAATGAATTAGCTCGCTTTGTTGTTTCCCTTCACTGTCGAGTGGTTCGCGAGACGCTCTATCTATTTTCTCACTCTCACTTGTCCTAAATTGTATCTTTTCTCTCTAGCCGTAACGAATGAATCTGTCGCAAGTAAAATTTTACTCAACGCGCTTAAAGAAGTTTTACTTCAAAAATCACCGTAACTCTGAACTTCAAAATTTGAGGTGTAGTCTTCGAAGAGCCCGCGGCTACCTAGCCGGTAGTCCTTAACTCGAAATATCAGGAACGTCCTTAGCACTGACGGTACTTCATGATTTATTACACATTTTAAGGTACACCTGAGAACTATCTAAGTAAAAGCTGTACATAATGAATCTCCAATGAATACAATAATGAAAACAATTTGAAGGGAAGTGTACACAAAGGGGATAACATAAAACAATTCACCCATACGATCTTTAAAGTATAGAAATGAAATGTCTGAATAACAATAGAGCTCATGTGCAAGGGTCGTGGCCGTATGCAACACCGTTACGTGCAGCGTGAGCACTCGTGAACAATGCGCATATAGTGCAGACTGGCACGTGTTGTGCGTGTCCAGCTTGGTGAAGCTTTGCTACCCGGGCAGGTGGAGCAGGGCGGCGATACGCTGGAGGCGCTGTCGCTGGGCGGCGGCGTGGCGCAGGTCATGCTGCAGAACGGAGACACGCAGGTGCTGCAGGTCCTCAGTCTCAAGGACGCCACCGTCCTCACCAAACATATGGTAACTATTTCTATTTATTAAATGACAAACAATCTGTAATCTCGCGTTGAGCTCCGAGCTTAAAATAAAGTAAACGAAGAGAAAAGTGACCGCAAAACGAAAAGGTATTCGATGGGGATCGTGGCCCTCCGTGCTCGACTTGAGGTGACGTGACGCCAGCCGGCGCAGGGCCTGACTCGATCCTCCCAAACTAACCGTTGGTAGTACTGGAACTATTAGGCGACTTAAACAAAATTAAATTTTATATACTAAACTACTAATTTTGTACAAAAGAGAACAATTTTAGAAACGCAATTGAGCTTTTTTTTGTTGACTACAGTAAAGCTCTTTATTCGCAGGCTATTTATGTTCCGTAAATATGCCGCGACTGTAGAAACCGTGAATATGAAATTGTAATTTACGTAAATGGGATTATAGGGGATGAAGATTCCTTTTATTGTTTGAAGGCAAAGGCGGCTTGTGTCAAAGGCGGAATCAATACACCGCGCCACCGGCGTCATCATATAACTACATACTTTAGGCAGTAGGTAGTTGTAATAAGGTCTATTTTTTATTAGCCAACGACGACATTCGACGACGCGCATACAAAGGATATTCGGTTGGATTATCCAACTTGCGGACACCTACTTCCTTTGTATCCATGTGTATGTACTGTAGGTACCGATTAGATCCCCGAACGTAAGAATGGGGTCGCATGTTTTTAATCTGCGAATAGTGAAATAGCGAATATGGCGCTTTTACTGTAGTTTAATAAAATTAAGGACGTTGCACATGATTCTCCGAGTCGCCACATGAAACGCGGCGACTCGACTCTTGTATTAATATTTGATTTTTTTGTCACGTTTTTTTTATATCCCGGTGGATTCTGCACTAAGCCTGTTTGTTGGTTTCACTGCCGTACGATGTGCAATAATAGCGCAGACTTATTGTCGACAGCAACAGGTAAAGGCTGAGCGGGAGGCGGTGGTGGCAGACTCGTAGCTGATGCGTTTGGTGGGGACTCCGCCACCTGACTCTCGCACCTAGCGCTCCGCCCTCGCGTGCTCCGCCCCGTATTACCGCGCCCCGCACTCCACTACGCACCGACCCAACTAGTGGCTGACGGCAGAGCGACATATTTATAAACACTGGCTGCACGAACTAATGGCGGATTGTTGACATCAGAGCTAAGAGGTTATAATAATTGTCACGTTTTGCTAAAATTAATTAATTCATAAGTCATTATTTACTTTAACAAATAGTTAACCCGAAACTGTGACCTGTTCGCCGTACATTCTAACACGAAAATGAAAAAATGGAATAAACAAAATCCCGTCCTTCGTCTCTGACGTGGAGATGAACTGCATATAAACAAATCGTTATTACCGACAGGTTCAATTAGTTCTTTTTAAAACGCCTGTTTTCATCCGTAGTAATTGAAATAACTGGTACCGCCATACAATACGTCGCCGTTGACAATAATTGCAAATGTTTACAATTAATTGATTTAAGCCAATGACGAAATAAGAACCGGACGATTCCGAGTGATTTGAATGTGCCTCGATTGCTCTCTAGTACGATCTCCCAAATCGGACTCAGTTTATTATAGAAACAAATGAAAATTAACTGGTGATACATGTACGCATTGCTTTATTTGGTTTTACCCAAAAGTGACTAAACACAATCTATCGTAACAGTAGACATACAGATCAAATGATGATGAATAATCACTTATCGACTGGTTTGCCCCGAGCGTTTCTTTTGGGATAGAGAAATTTCTGGTCGCCCAGAAGGTGTATTAGTTTCACTGGGACGAATCGCTAGATTCGAGGGCTCAACCTTTGGCTAACAGCTGCTCGAGCGCCTCTGAAGGAATTCTAACACTTGGACGACCCCTCGCGAGCGTATCCATCGGCCCCAGGCACGCTCACGCCGTGTCCACTAACATATATGGTGTATTTTCTTACTTCTACTAGTTACTACTTCTACTTACTTAGTGTCGCATTATCCAAGTAGAGAGCAGGGGCACATTTATATACAAAAGGCAACCCGCTTTACTTTATAACGTTTGCGGCCGTTTAACTGATGAATAAAAGTTAATTTATTAACCAACCAAACCCCTAAAAAATATTTTAATCAAACATCTCGAGTTTTAAGCAAATATTGTTCAGTACACCGGTGCAGGTCGGCAACACTTGTGTGTGTATGATTGTAATATCCGCTAAAACGTATTGCTGTCCTGTGATATGAAGTGGTAGACCAAGCTTACAGAATAGATAGGGTCGGAGTGCCCCAGCGGTCACAGCCCATATCTCGTTGGAGAGCGCAACGTGTACATTTGTATCGGAGAGTTTATTAATTAGTCTTGTGTCAGCCATCGATATTGTTGAGCGAGGTGGTCGCTGTACACTAAGAAAGCTGGAAACGATACCCGACTCGCGTCATGACAATCCAATAAATAAATAATAAATAGTAGCAATATTTTTCCATTAAATGGATTTCATTTCAAAATCGAACGGTAAAATAAACTCTAGGTATTTATTTTATTATTTTAATGAAATGTGCAATATACGAATAGCTAAACCCGTATTTATTTTATAAATTTTAAATGCTGTTTTATTTATTGGCTGATTTTATATGCGAATCATATTATTAGGTAGATTATATTGGATATTACCGCGATTCGCTAGTGTGTATTGGAAGTGCCGTACATAATATTGGTAAAATGGCGTATTTAAATATTTACTTTAATAGTTATACTCGCAAGGCGTGACTTTAATTAATTGAGTTAATGGAATTTGTCACTTTTACGCTTTAATACTTTTTCATGCACCATACCATTGTGCGAGTTTTTTAACGTTCTCGATAGCGTAAAAGTTAACTCAAATTTGTATGCAGTTCGAACAGCGCCCCTAGCGGCAAAAGTTCCAACTCCACACAAATTTGAGTTAGCTTTTACGCTATCGCGAAGGTTAAAAAACTCGTACTAAGAGCACACAAGTCTACGATTTTTGTATATAAAAGCGTCAAAATATTAGGTTGAAAGGAAAAAAATTAATGTACACTCTCCTGAGATTATGCTGTCTGGTGCTATGGAATATGCTGATTAAAAGTCTACTTACACCTGCTGTGAAGACTGTGAAATCCTAGCAAAGGTATAATATTGAGTTTAATAAGAGTATTTAATTACAAAAAAAAAAAAAAAACGCGACCTTTAAATCTTACAGTGACAAGTAGTTTTGTCAAAATGCCAGATAGAGTATAACTTTTAGAAATAAATTATACCATTATCAATTAAAAAAAACATTCCTTTTATTTAAGTGTTTGTTATAAGTTGTTGGTTTTGTAATTGATTTGTCGTCGAGTTTGTTAGTGAGTACTTTATCTAGTCTTGTCGAACGAATCTAGTCCGTAAGTCGAGAGTAGACACGATACATAGTAAAATATACAAATAGAAATATTTATTGGAAATTAGTTTTTTTCGTATTTATAGGTACTTATAGATAGATAGTAATTTAACACTTCTGTGTACCGCATAAGGTTTCGTGGATTTCAAATCATTAAATTGTTGTCTGGTACGTGGAATGTGCGTAAATTCTTTAATTATAATTGAAATACGGTCAGTCTGGGTAACTATAGTTCTTGCGGTTGACACTGACACTTCTGATTGTTAGTACGAAATAGGAATTGTCAAAAGACACTTTTGAAAAGTTGACAGATAACATAGTTCAGAACTATGAAGGATAAGATCAATAAAGTTACATAGACGTTCCAGACGCCAACTATTTTAATAATATGACACGAGCTCAAAAACATTATTTTCACTTTGCTACAAAATAATTTTAAATACGTTTTTACGTTCCGATTTACTATACCGCGAGGCGTTGAATGCGCTTCCATTGATTTTAAATGTTTGGTGGGATTTTGTTTAATGCGTGCGTTAGATCATGTGTTGAACATCAGGAATCACGCATTAAAACATGCGTTTCGAGCTCTTGCGATTATAATTCACACTAAATATAATAAAATTGTTATCAACAGCATTAAAAGTTACCCAGACTGACTCTGTGGAGTATTTATTAGTTCATTATCCTTTTTTTATTCGGGCTCGCAACGAAGCAATAGAAAGTAAGTAGTTATGACATCTCGACATATACATGTGAATTTGTAATTAGGAACGTATTCTAAGATGCTTCTCGTAGTGAGCTCGAATTACGGAAGATTTGTTTTAAAATGGTAGGATCTCTTGTGAGTCCGCACGGGTAGGTACCACCATCCTGACTATTTCTGCCGTGAAGCAGTAATGCGTTTCGGTTTGAAGGGTGGGGCAGCCCCTGTAACTATACTGAGACCTTAGAACTTATATCTCAAGGTGGGTGGCGCATTTACGTTGTAGATGTCTATGGGCTCCAGCAATCACTTAACACCGGGTGGGCTGTGAGCTCGTTCACCCAACTAAGCAATAAAATAAAACAAAAAAGGTCTGTCAAAAGTCGATATCAGGGTTCGGCCTCGGACGCAGTTTTTTGAAACTCATCAAATTTAGAAAATCGATCCTGACATGTTTGTTTATTGTAACTTTTGTAATGGAAGAAGTGAGTGGAGGAAAGGGATATGATGGAAACTAATTTCCATTATATGTATGTACTGAGTGTGTTACATAAGTTGTATAAATTGTGAATATTATTTCACCTCTTGACATAAATTGATTTGTCTAAGGTTTCACATTACGCATTCATTAAATAAACATAGGATTCTGTGGCGCTCAAATTTCAGTTTCATATTCGGTAATGGGTTAAATTTAGACAATGATTCGCTTGCTTACAAGTAGTAATGGTGATTTTTTTTTTCTTGCTATTGATCATGGAGTTAATAAGTACCTACAACTAGAATAGTAACTCCATGCTATTGATACAACCTAGGAATCGCATTCGTGTTTAATACAGATAATGTCAGGATTCGATGCAAGTGATTATTACGGATTGAGGCCGTTATGTCAAAAGTAGTTATAGCGAAAATATCTCGTTGGTTCGTATTGGATTCTTAATATAAGAAAATAGAGATTAATAATTTTAAAAGAAAGAAATTGTAATTGTAAATATACACAAATATGTATATTTTAAATCCTTATACGTAGGTTACGATTCACTAGGACGTTGACATTGTTGATGGGATTTAAAAAGCAATATTATGTAGAATTTGACAAAGAGCATTCCTCAATCTAAAACAAAAATGGTAGCATCAAAGCTTAATGTTTAATATAACTTATTTGAATATAGATAAGTCTTTAAAAATACTTCCTGAATTCAAAGCTAAATAAGAAAATGTCGTTATTAGGATAGGTTTCAATTTCACGTTTAACGTTAAGATAAATTTTAAATTGTAACAATCGATACTAGTCAATGGTTTAAACATTTATAGAGAAGTACAAAAACTAGCGAGGTCATGTTAATAAACTGTATATTTTTTGTTTATGATACTATTTCTGCGATAGCTTTAGTTACTTCTTTTTTGTTTTTACTGTCCCTGCTCTGTTTTTGTTTATTTAAATACTACCAAAGAATTCATGTTTGAATGCAAGAAATAATTAAAAGCACAATTTTGTTGTTAAGTAATATAGTTTGTGAGTGTATATAACGGTATGATTGTGTGAATATGGCAATTATTAAAATATTTATGTACATCATGTTTTTTATTATTTTCACTGTTCATGATAAGCTATTATTAATTTAGATAACTTTCTTACTTGCTTGAGGTTGTGGTTGAGTCCACTTGAGTACTTAACCTGATTCGGTGGTGCCAGGTGAAAAAATGCCGCAATCATACCACAGCGCAAAAAAAGTCGTACGCCTAAGGAAAATTCTAAAAATAAATGATACATAGATATTTACACAGGTACATACAAACAACAAGATTGAAATAGATCATCATTCGTCGTACTCGTTCCAGCTACAGGAATAATTAAAATAAAGTTAAACAAATATGGTCTCTATTTATTTCGAAGGAAAGTCTTCTTTCATCTTCGATCAATAATAGTACTAGATTACGGATCAGGAACAAAAATAAGACGCTCCAGTGGCCACGTTTGCAGACACGAAAACATCTTCATTTCTTAGAAAAAAGTTTAATAATGTTAACGACTTCAGTTGATTATAAACCTTAATACTTAAACATAAAGTTTAATTACCATTGCAAAATATATGTATTTAGGTCCTTTCGTCAGAAAAAGAATATTATGGAATACATTTAAAATGTCACTTGAACATAAAAAGTCATCAGTACAAAAATATTTATTCTAAAATGATACTTAAAGCCTAATTTATAAGGTTAAAAATATTTGTTTAAAATTTCGTGCTTATTGTATTGTGGAACTAGAGGTAGTTCTTGGTATTACATTTCAATGCTCAGAACACAGTAAGTATTGAAAGACATAGAGTTGCAGAATATACATATTTGTTTTAGGTTTGTTTTGTATGGTCGCAACTATTTTTGACCGATTCAAAAAAGTAGTAGATAATATTTTACTTTGCCGCTATTACAACAAATAGGTGATAAAAAATAAAATTGAATAGAGTAAAAAAAATATGAAAGGAAACACGAAACATGTTTTCCACGTATTCTTTATACAGAAGTAATTAAAACAATAATGTAGGTTTATGTGGATGTGAATAATGGAGGATGGAGTCGCTCGCGTCCGCAGGAAATACCTTCAATACCCTGCACGTGTCCTCCGGGTGGTGCAAAACGAGCTTGACAACGCCGAGTTTCGGGCGGCGGACTCTGATAACCCGACCCCCAAACTGGGGAAACTCACTTTGGAGAGGCCCCTGTAGCCTAGAAGAACTAAAAATCTTCAAAAAAACCTGGCGTAGAAGGCAAGGGGAAACCACTACGACTATCTCCCTAGAGAATGTCCCGACCTTAAATGATGAGTACAGTAAATGAATATGCGAGGTCGGATGATCCGACTGACAATCGGCGCTCGGTGATACCCGGGTCATCGCGTGTGAAATTGGCTACCGAAGGCACCGTACGGGCTCGGCATCAGGCCCGGACGACTGCAAATGCTACTGATGACCATAAGAGAAAGCTTCCGACCCGACATCCACACCGAATTGGAGCATGGAATGTAAGAGGTCTAGTACAGGAGGGAAAACTGGAAATCGTCGAAAAGGAGATGATCACTCGTCGGTTGACTATACTTGGACTGTCAGAAACACATGTCAAGGGCTCAGGATACTTCACAATGGCGGAAGGAAATACATTCTACTTCTCAGGTCACGAAAGTAAAAGCCAGAACGGGGTGGCCATCATAGTTTCACAGACGTTTAAATATGCGGTCCTTGGATACAACGCTATCAGTGATCGTATTATGACTATTAAACTTAGAGGAAATCCGCTACCTATAAATATTGTCCAAGTATATGCACCAACGGCTCAGTCTTCAGAAGAAGAAATCGACAGTTTTTATGGAACACTGGAAGACTGCATTAATGCTTTACCACGCCGTGAAATGCTTTTCGTCCAGGGTGACTGGAATGCGAAAATTGGCGACACTAGCAGAGACGATCATCTGCGGAAAACTGTGGGGCACTATGGACTCGGAACGCGTAACGATAGAGGTGAACGATTCCTGGAGTTCTGCGTCGGAAACAGCCTCGCAATCACCAACACATTTTTTCAGCATCACAAACGCCGACTATACACATGGAAATCGCCAGGTGACCGGTACCGGAATCAAATAGATTTTATAACTGTTGACCAAAGATGGAGATCGAGCATAATTAACACCAAGACCCTACCCGGTGCAGACTGCGGTAGCGACCATCAACTGCTGATGGCGGAGGTGCGCGTCCGTCTTAAATCACCTAGACAGCCACCAAAAAAGCCATTAAGACTTTCAAGCGGGGAGATAGAATACTTCCAGCATATAACAGAGTCCACTCTAGGGACAGAAGACGTAGCGGAGCGCACAACTGAACAGCAGTGGCTGGTCTTTAAAAGACATATCAGCGAAGCTGTTGAATGTGTCAAACAGCGACGGAAACCACAAGGTAAAAAGAGAGGCTGGATCAGTGAGGATACCTGGACCATCATTGATGAAAGAAGGAAACTCAAAGCAAATGGTCTTACAACACCCGCCGAAAAGGCAACGTACAGAAGTTTGTGCAAAGACATCCAAAGACTTTGTAGGAAGGACAAAAACTGCTTCTTCACGAGTATTTGTGCAGAAGTACAACAACACGCGCAAAAATATCAAACAGCGGATCTTTTTAAAAAAGTAAGACTATTAACACGACAGTTTAACGCTCAGTCGTGGGCAATTGAGAATAGAGATGGGGAAATCATCACGGAGATCGATAAAGTTGCAGAGAGATGGAGTGAATATTGCGCTGATTTGTATCATCTTGAGCACGCTATGGATGGTTCTGATTCTCTGGAAGGATGCAATATACACAACATGGAGCTGGAGCCGGATATTCTATACACAGAAGTAACTGCCGCTATTGGAAAATTGAAACCAAATAAGGCAGTCGGCATCGATAATATTACCGCCGAAGTTTTGAAGGGCCTCGGAGAGAAGGGAGTTGCGAAACTTGTAGACTTATGCAACTCAATATGGCGAAGCTGTGAATGGCCGAAGGATTGGACTCACTCTGCGATACTGCCATTACACAAAAAAGGCTCTACCAGGAGGTGTGACAACTATAGAACGATTGCCCTGATATCACACACTAGCAAAGTACTGCTGCATGTCATTAACTCAAGGCTTAGACACTTCCTAGACTGGCAAATTCCACAAGAACAAGCAGGATTTGTTAAGGGAAAGGGTACTCGCGAACAGATACTCAACGTAAGGCTTATCATAGAAAGTGCTATGAGTATAACATCCCGGCCGTTCTATGCTTCGTCGACTACCAAAAAGCCTTTGACTGCGTTAGTTGGAAGCATTTATGGTACGTGCTTAAGGACATGGGCGTTCCCATGCATCTGATTCAGCTGATGAGAGCCCTGTACCTGTCGGGACGGGGATCGGTACGGATCGGCCCAGCACAATCAAGAGAGTTCCGATTTGAGAAAGGAGTGCGCCAGGGTTGCATTGTCTCGCCCATACTTTTTAACATCTATGGCGAATACATAATGCGCAAAACCCTAGAGGAGTGGGATGGTGGCGCCACAGTTGGGGGCGTAAAGATCTCGAACTTACGATACGCTGATGATACCACATTAGTGGCGTCATCAGAAAAGGAAATGGAGGAGCTGCTGCGACGTCTGGTTATAGTTAGCGAGGAAATGGGACTAAAGATCAACCAGCCCAAAACAAAGATCATGATCGTGGATAAATACGTCACTCTTAACGAGAATAATATTCTTGGCCAATACGACATCGTCAAGACTTTCGTGTACCTCGGCTCGATTATTTCCAATAGAGGTGGATCGGAAACCGAAATAAGGCGACGCATCGGAATGGCCAAATCCGCTATGAGCCAGCTAAACAAAATATGGAGAGATCGAAACATACTCAAGAAAACGAAAGTGCAAATTGTTGAGACGCTCGTTTTCTTAATCTTTTTGTATGGGGCTGAGACCTGGATCTTGAAAGAGTCTGACAGGCGACGCATAGACGCGTTTGAGATGTGGTGCTGGCGGCGCATGTTACGCATCCCTTGGACGGCTTTCCGGACGAACGCTTCCATCCTCAACGAGCTAAAAGTTGACCAGAGGCTATCCACCAAATGTCTATATAGAGTGCTCCAATACTTTGGTCATATAGCAAGAAAACCCTCTGACAACCTGGAGAGACTCATAGTGACGGGTAAAGTGGATGGAAGACGATCCAGAGGTCGTAGCCGAAAAAGATGGAGTGACCAAGTGTCTGAGTGTCTGGACATGAGACTGAGCCACGCACTTCACTGTGCCACAGACCGACATAAGTGGCTACAAATTACAAAAAAAGGTCACAGGCGGGCGCATCACGATGCTCAGCAATGAGCGATCGACTGAAGGAGGAGGGAGGTTTAATTACCTTTAAACAGATTCAGTTTGTTATAAAGCTGTCTTTTAGAAGTCATTTTTATATGAGCGGTTTCTTTTTTACAAATATAATGTAATCTTATATCAATGATTTTTTCTATAATCAGTTTAATTTAGGCTTATTTTATGGCTGTGTTCGTTTCCCCCAGAAAACAAATCCTTTTCAGCATATACGCTTAAAATATTTACACATACATATAAACTTTTTTTAATACTTTTTTGCATTGATTTGCCACCACCATTGAACAATTCTAGAATTTTCATAAGAGTTCTATATTTCTTCTCCTCTTTCTTTCGCGACAATATATATCCATTGTGCACAGCGACAAGGGGCTACTAGGAAATCTACAAACAAAAATAACATTATAAAATAACAAAACTACTCTATGCATTCCCTGTCCAAGAATAGGTGATGTTTGTTACAATAGTTGGTGCCTTGTTGCAAACATTGGCCAAACAATTACAATATTCGTAAATTGTGTTTTATTTACAATATAATTGTGTTTATTATTTTATGAAAAACACTTAATAATATAAATTTACCAAAAAAAGATATTCCTTCCAAAACCTTGGTGTTACGGTGGTTTTTTACTCAGTTTTTGAACGCGCATTGCAGCGTTTTGACGTCTTAGTGTTGGCTATGATTGGACCATACTAATTTGAAATAAGACCACAAATTTATTTGTGGTCTTATTTTTCGGGCCGCTTTTGAAGCGCTAATCGCGAATCTAGTAGTATTATTGATCGAAGTCTTTCATGTATGGAAATTAGAATAAAAGGGGCTTCCCCGAAACTCTGGGCAATATTACCAACGTTCATTATTTTAATATTCTGTCAAAAGAGTTTTAAGATTTTACGGTTTTGGATACTTGTCTTCAAAGGATTTGTTACAAAATTGCTGCCAGAACTGTTTGCATAAAATAATGTTACAATGGATTGAATGTAAAAAAAATCGTACGTTTTTAGTACGATTCCGATGCTTCTATCGTACTCGCGTACTATTTGCAAAAAGTCGTACAAATACGATTTAAATCTTACAGATGTCAGCCCTGTCCTGATTGCACAGGCTTCCCTTTTAAAATTTCTGGTAGTAAACCGTATTGTAGACTCGCACAGGCAGTTTTTTTTTATTGCTTAGGTGGGTGAACGATCTCACAGCCCACCTTGTGTTAAGCAATTACTGGAGCCCATAGATATCTACAACGTACATGCGCCACCCACCTTGAGATATAAGTTCTAAGTTTTCAGTATAGTTACAATGGCTGCCCCGCCCTTCAAATCGAAACGCATTACTGCTTCACGGCAGAAATAGGCGACAGAATATGTCGTCATCCTGCCTATTTCCATTGCGGAAACTAACACTTTGCTGTTTGAACGGCGGAGCAGTCTCTATACAAATCATTTAAAATTCGACCGCATCTTTCGGTCTGGTGACGTACACCGGGTTTTCCGACGCACGCCCAGTTTCAACTACAGCCACTTACTTACCTCTTTGCTCTGGAATTGACTCTTCTAGTCTCCTTAACACTTTAAAACATCCTTCTTCAAACGCGTTTTTAATAAGTCTTATGCAGTAACTAGTGGCCCAGAATTCCCTAGCATTGGGTATGAGCATCTGACTATACTATAAGGTGATTATTATGATCGTCTGCCTTCCAGGGCTATTGACTAATTGACTAATAAGCAATCTTATGAATTTTATGGGTTTAATTTTTATTTACTATTTGCTTGGAAAATTGGAAGCTTAACAAAATTGAGCAAACAAGCCTACGTTCTGGATTCAAAATTTAAGTTGAATTGTCAAATTGGCTACTTCATTTTTATTCCTCTTTACCTACCTATTCGCTGGTAGCCTTAGGGGCTAATATGGCTTGTTTTTATATTTAAAAATGATATAACTGTTTAAAGTTACATAGTTATCTGTAACCTGAGTAATTTAGTAATCTATAACATAGAGATGGTAAGTTTTTCTTTGGGATAGCACTTTCATTTTATTATAAAGCCTTTTAAATATATGTTTGTTTAGCGGCAAAATCTTTACATTTAAGTGATTTAATAAAAAATGCCCCTGACAAGATAAAGATGACTTGGAACATCATTGGTAGAGAAAGTGGAAAAGTCAGAAATAGCCACCAAGAATTCTCATTAAAAATAGATGATAAATTGGTAACTAGTCATGAAGATGTGGCTAATGCTTTTGAAAAGTTTTTCTCTGACATTCCAGTTTCAACTACCACTTCTCTAAATTCATCCCCCACAGCAGCTGAAATATTATTGCATAGACATGTCAACAAATGTAATAAAATTTTTAAATTTAAGCAAATTAATTCAAGCAATATTATAAAAAGTTTTAATAGCCTTAATGTAAAAAATACAGCTGACTTGTGGGGAATATCAGTAAAGATTTTGAAGTCTGTAATAGACATTATTGCTTCTCATCTTGTTAGCATTTTTAATGATTGTATTAGGTGTGGTGTATTTCCTGACTTAATGAAACATAGTAAAGTGATTCCTCTTTTTAAATCTGGTAGTACTGATGACCCCTCTAACTATAGACCTATTTCAGTACTCCCTACGTTGAGTAAAATCTTTGAAAAAATAATTTTGACACAACTTTTAGAACATTTTAATTCAAATAACCTGCTTCATAATAAACAATTCGGGTTTACCAGGGGTCGCTCTACAACTGATGCAGGTGCTTATCTAGTCAAAAATATTTTTAAATCTTGGGAGGAATCACATGATTGTCTTGGAATTTTCTGTGACTTATCCAAAGCATTTGACTGTGTTGAACATGAAACATTGGTGAGGAAACTACATCACTATGGTATTAGGGATGGTGCATTGGAACTTATTACTTCCTATTTATCAGAACGGATACAAACAGTAGATGTGAAAGGTAATAGATCCTCAGGTACCTTGTTGAAAATGGGTGTACCTCAGGGTTCCATTTTGGGTCCTTTTTTATTTCTAATATATATAAACGATTTACCTAGTTTTATTGAGTCCCGACACGAGGTCGTATTATTCGCAGATGATACATCTTTATTATTTAAAATTAAACGACAATTACAAGTCTATGACGAAGTGAATGATGCGATTTCGTGTGTGGTTCATTGGTTCCGTATCAATAACCTATTATTGAATAGTAAGAAAACTAAATGTATTAAATTTACTTTAAAATGTATTAAACCATCTTTAAATGTGAGACAAGTGGAAAGTGATATAATTGTTTCTGAGGAATCATTGGAGCTTGTTGAGTCAACCGTATTTCTTGGTATAACAGTGGACTCCAAACTGCAATGGGGACCTCATATTCATAAATTGGCGAGTAAGCTCAGCTCTGCAGCATACGCAGTAAAAAAAATTAGAATGTTAACAAACGCGGACACGGCTCGTTTAGTTTACTTTAGTTACTTCCACAGTGTCATGTCCTATGGCATTTTGCTATGGGGCAATGCGGCCGATGTAGAAACGATATTTATTCTGCAGAAAAGAGCTATACGCGCTATTTATAACATGCACTCAAGGGAATCCCTGAGGGAGAAATTTAAAGAAATTAAAGTTCTCACTATGCCATCCCAGTACATTTTTGAAAATTTGATGTATGTTCGTAAACATATTGAGGAGTTTCCTAAACAGTCGGACATACATAATAGAAATACTAGGAACAAACACAAGCTTGTTGTGCCGATGAGTAGGTTACATAAGATACGAAATTCATTCGGGTGTTTGTCTGTGCGCCTGTACAACAAAATCCCACAAGATGTTCAGAACCTACATATACATAGGTTTAAGAAAACTGTTAAAGAACATCTGTGCAATAAAGCTTACTATAAAGTCAATGATTATCTAGAAGATTGCACAAAGTGGGAATGAGTTGCTCGCTCCGGGCATTTCAATATTGTAGTAATTGTTACGTTATACTTAATACTCATTGTAAAAAACTCATATTTTAAAAAAAATGTAATATTAAAAAATTAATAAATAATAATTGCTTATTAAAAAAAAAAAAAAACATGCCCGCTGAGTTTCTTGCCAATTCTTCTCAGGACGGAGGCTAGTTCTTGTGAATTGGCGGTAGTTCTTTTGACGTTCAACAAGTATGTACTTTCATTTATGTTGAATAAAAAATTTTTGATTTGATTTGATTTGATAATAATATAATTTCATAAAGAGATACAGGAAGTCACAATAAAACCCAAAATATACCAATCCAATGTAAGTGTATTTCTACATCAGAATAGTTGTTTAAAGCGGTAGCTCTGGAATACTCTGCTCTTTATAACACAAATGTAAAATAAAAGTTAACAACAAAAAACTATTTTTTAATTTTACTACAGCATAAGTCAACAGCTTTACATGTGGTAAACACTTTCTAAAGCGAGTTCTGGCTTATCGTAGCCAAGCTCCTCAGGTGTGTCAATACCCAGTTCGGTGAGAGTAGGCTTGATCTCTTGAATGATGTATGGGTAGATTTCATTCACTTTGTTTCCACATTTGTCTTTGCAGGCTTCTATAAACCTGACTGCAAGGGCATAATCATTGACTCGTCTGCATGCATGAAGGGCAGCTTTGATAATCTTTGGGTCGGGAACGAGATCCATACCACAGAGGTCATTCATTCCTTTGCGGATTTCCCAACCATCAATGTCTTTTCTGTTGAAATATGCTTCATATCTGTAAGACAATGTTCATATTGCATTTTCAGTTTTTAAATCATAGATAATTATAGACATAATTGATAATTGTTTTACTATTCATTCTCAAATTTTATGAGTTTTCAAGTGAAGCATGAAGAGATTGTGATCTTCAGTATTGAACAACTGTATGAAGTGTGAAAATTAGTTACATTTTCAATTATACTTTTTTATTTAAGGTTTGTAATTTTCAAGTAACGAATTTATCATAAATGATACTGTATGCTTAAAAAAACTAATATGGATGGTTTTCTAATAATTCGACACACTCGTTTGGTCAGGCATAAACATGACAAGTTTTGTATAAGGGCAAAACTGGAGCAGGATTTATTTCTACTTACTTTTGTGAACATTGGAGCCCTTTTAGCATACATTTGTTAAGCAATGGACATTTTTTGTTTACAAGTTGACTTCTATTCTATTAACTATTTAACGGTGATGTTTCTTTCTGTTAGTATAATCATGTAAATAATAGAGCTAACTCCATTTTTCTATTTTGCAGTTGCAATTACATAATGACTAGTATCGAACTATCTACTAACCTGTTATCGAATTCTTCATCACTTTCCACTGGACCTCCGTGTGATCTCCGTACAGATACGGCGCTGACCTTCACGGCAGGAACTAATGATCTTTTAAGGACATTTGCAAACGCACCTGATGCGGATTTCAACATTTTCGCCAAATATTTTTTTTGTACTCAATCAATTGGCAACGAATGGGAAATATTACAAATGGCTGCCCAGTGCATAGATTATACACGTTTTTTTGGAGTTTATAGCCTGGTAGATTATATGGCTTACTGAATTTGGCCCCCTTTTTTTTCATTTTCGCATTTTTTTTATTTTTAATGCGCAACGTAGGCGTTTTTTGTTGTTGCTTAAATGTGTAGACGAGCTCACAGCCCACTTGATATTAAGTGGTTACTGGAGCCCATAGACATCTACAACGTAAATGCGCCACCCACCTTGAGATATAAGTTCTAAGGTCTCACGGCTGCCCCACCCTTCAAACCGAAACGCATTACTGCTTCACGGCAGAGATAGGCGGGGGGGTGGTACCTACCCGTGCGGACTCACAAGAGGTCCTACCACCAGTAAAAGGTGATGGTTTGCTTATTAGATATAAATTAATTATTAATTGGGAATTTAATTGCTTTTATGATCGAACAATCACCAATAGTCGTTGAACAAACGATAGTTGATCAAAATAAATTAATCTAAGCGATAAAAATAAAGATGTCCAGTAAACGGGGCCAACTTAAGGGTGATCATTTAATTTTGTTTAATTAATTATTTAATGTTAATCATTTATTTAATCGTTTCAACTTAAGGTACAACAAGGTATGATAGTTTTAAATTAAATAATTTTGTGCAGCGACCGGCGCATGCGCGTTATTCAAATTTTTCGAAACTCACTGACTCCATTTTTACGCATCCCGCGCAGGTGTCGCGTCGGTCGCGCGGCGTTGGTCGACACTTTTGGGTTCCGCTTAGCGTGCGAGGATTTTTTATTATATTTCGGTTCCGCACGTTACAATTATAAATAAATAAAAGACGAACAAATTATTTTTACGTTCGAACATTAACGAACAAATAATAAAAAAATTAAAAAAATCCGAAAACCAAAAATGTAGGCCAAATTCAGTGAGCCAGATTATATCTACACTTAATATTTGTGAACATAGATTATACACTTATGTTTGAGAAGGGTGCGGCCATGGAGTTAATTAGTATCGGTGCGGCCCATAGATTTATATAGTAGGACACGACATATTGTTCTATTCGTACAATTGCTTATATAAATAGCACCCATTTTGAAGGCACACACATAAACATATACCTAGTCAGGTCATAAGTATTGTCACACAGTAAAAACTTTTCTTTTAGAATGCTGGCCACAAAAAAGTTTAATGAATTCGATTTTCGAATTGTTCAAGAAAATAAAAATGTATACTTTTAGAATTTTACTCATTTTTAAATATGGAGTGGATGCTTAAAAGAAGACCGTGTTGCAGTTATTGCGTTGCATCGTTGCGGTTACGCGCCAATTAAAATTTTTAACATACTGAAAATTTTGAATATAACCAAAAGATTCATTTATCGTACCATCAAACGATACAATGAAGACTCTAGTGTAGATGACAGGTCAAGAAGTGGTCGCCCTCGGTCTGTTAGGACTCCAGCAGTGATAAAAGCTGTGAAGGCGCGAATTCAAAGAAATCCCAAACGTAAGCAGAAGCTGTTGGCCCTTCAGATGGGGTTAAGCAGAACCACGGTGAAAAGGGTGTTAAATGAAGACTTAGGGCTTCGGGCATATCGAAGAAAAACAGGACATCGTTTGAATGCTCGTCTAATGGACCTGAGACTGAAGAGATGCCGCGCTTTGTTGAAGCGGTACGCGGGGAAAAAAAAAATCGGGAAATTCTTTTTTCGGATGAAAAAATTTTTACTATAGAAGAGAGCTACAACAAACAAAATGATAAGGTGTACGCACACAGTAGTGAAGAAGCGAGCAACCGTATTCCGCGTGTCCAACGAGGTCATTTTCCATCCTCGCTCATGGTATGGTTGGGAGTTTCTTATTGGGGCTTAACAGAGGTACATTTTTGTGAGAAAGGTGTAAAAACGAATGCAGTTGTGTATCAAAATACAGTCCTGACGAACCTTGTGGAACCTGTTTCTCATACCATGTTCAATAACAGGCACTGGGTATTCCAACAAGATTCGGCGCCAGCTCATAGAGCGAAGAGCACACAAGACTGGCTGGCGGCGCGTGAAATCGACTTCATCCGGCACGAAGACTGGCCCTCCTCCAGTCCAGATTTGAATCCGTTAGATTACAAGATATGGCAACACTTGGAGGAAAAGGCGTGCTCAAAGCCTCATCCCAATTTGGAGTCACTCAAGACATCCTTGATTAAGGCAGCAGCCGATATTGACATGGACCTCGTTCGTGCTGCGATAGACGACTGGCCGCGCAGATTGAAGGCCTGTATTCAAAATCACGGAGGTCATATTGAATAAACTTTAGTGTCATAAGAATCTATGTTTTGTTAAGTTCATTTTGGTATATGAATGGTTACATAACGAATAAACTTGTTTCAATTATTTTACATTAAACATGTGACAGAATTTATGACCTGACTAGGTATTTATCTCGTTCTTACTCAGCACTGTAACTCGCAGGAAAACAATATAACAGTATTTCAGTGCCTACATAAAATGAAACATGAATATAGAAATCTATAGAATATAGAATATCTACGTAAATGTCTAATGAGGCCGAAAATTCGCTAAACATGGCGCACCAAATGTCATTGTCACGTCAGTTCAGCCGTCTGTTTTGGGTTGTACATTATTTATTGACTTTAATATCGATTTAATAACAACAAACAATCGTTTATATAAAATTTCTTATTTTATCATGCTACCCCGCTTAAAACATACAAAAATAATAATTAAAACATATTTTATAGGGTCTCAAGAAAGTCGATGCCCCAAAATATTATCTAAAATATATATATTTAAATTCATTATGGAGCACTCATCCGAAAAATCGATCGAAAATCCGGAATCTATTGATCTGTGATCATGAATCATGACACTAATCATAAATATCTATATCTATACTAATATTATAAAGAGGAAAGATTTGTTTGTTTGTTTGTTTCGAATAGGCTCCGAAACTACTGGACCGATTTGAAAAATTATTTTTCCATCAGAAGCCGATATTGTCCCTGATGAACATAGGCTACTTTTTTTTTTTTTTTTTTGGTTTCATTTGTGTTTTTATGTTTCCGAAGTGAAGCGAGGGCGGGTCGCTATCTCTTAATAAAATGATTTTTGAAAATGAATGAAAATGAAATGATATTTCGGGAAAAAGGATACCGACAAAATCTCTCTTCGGAACTATTTAAATAAAATAGTTTTATCCCGTAGCAAGTAAAAAAACTATTGTAAATTCGTTAAATTAAGTCACAAGAGGAAGTCACAAGGAATGAAGTTTGTAATTAAATAAATGTTCTGAAGGTTTTTGTTTTATCACGGGATCTCTTGATAAGTTTAAAATTTGAATCACTTTCAAGTGAGAGTGATTCAAATGGTGCAGTGCACCTACCTTGAGGTGCGTTGCGGTAGTGTGTTACGGACTTTAGTCAGCAACAAAAAAAAAAAATAGATTGTAATGCCGGCCACTGACATGCGCGCAAATATTCGTACATTGTACGAATGTTTGCGCGCATGTGAAGGGCCGTTAAACATTCATTCGCAAACTTAGTGGCTGTGCAAATGGGTTCGGTACTCAATTTGCGAACCCGTTTGCGCTTTCTCCTACACTTGTTTATAAATGTCTCATGAATGTCTCCTCCTTTTTAATTCGTCAATAGAACATTGAAGAGAAAAAGAGTTTTGAATTCTTTCCCAGACATCATTAATAGCCATGCTGTTTTTATGGGATTTCTTTTGATGAAGATACGCTACACAGTAGACGTCACGAACTATGAAAATGGCGATACGTCCGTTACCTTCGCAATCGTCGGCGCAACTGGGCAAGCGAATGTGTGGGAGATTACGCGAAGGTTCGAGGTTCGCGCGCTTTGATGTCTGTTAAAAAACCGACACAACTTGGAAAACCACGAATGCAGCGAAATCTTTGCATAATCATTTGCAAATGTCGTCCCACACTTGCGGGTTTGCTGCGTATTCGTGCGCATGTGAGTGACCGGTGTAATAGAGAGGTTAAAAAGTTGTCGTTTGACAACTTTATAACCTTAGAAAATTTTAATTCTTATCTATGGACTGGTTAAATACCTACGATAGGTACCGTAAAATGGGGCGATTAGGGATTGAGAGGCGAATCGGGAAAAAACCGGGAAAATCTTTCGACGCTCAATATTAGTTTTATATGCGTTGTAAAATCTTCCGTGAGTGGTCGTAATTATTTTAGTGCTAGAAACTTTGCTCTCTTTTATTTATTTGATAATAATAGAAGACGACTGTGATTTATAAACTTTGTTTAGTGTTTGAACCATCATATATTTAGTTGTCGTTGATGGTGGTTGTAAGGTCACCAGTGCCGGGCGGCACAATAACGAGTCCGTAATTGGATGGACAGTTTATTTCCAATCACAGATAGTATAGCAATATTCAGAAGGAGAAATTACGGAGTACAGAAGGCACAGATAAAGCGGTAGTAAGTTCAAACACAATAATACAAAATAGACGAAAGCAATAAATCGTAACGAAGCAAAAGAGTACGCGTAAGTCGAGGAGTGACACAGTCTTAGCGTGGCGTTGATCAAATCGCTAGAAGTAATAGTGTTCTGTGATCAAACCCGACTGGCCGCGAGCGGCGGCCGAGTCGTGGCGCAGGCGACGACCAGTACGTACGTAGTTATACATAGTCGGGGTCTTTGCTGCATACTAGCGGTTATGCCCGACTATGCTTGTGTAAATAATATTAAATATTGAGTAGGTGTGCAATGTAAATTAATAAATAATATGAACTAAAATACATAAATATAGTAGAAACACCTACAACACTCCCCTCCAGAGACCTACTTAGGTCGATAATAATCGGGAAAGCGTACTTTCCTCCCCGATCGAGTCGTCTGCTGGTATGGAGGCCCTGGATCTGGTTTTGGATCCGGGTCGGAATCGGGAAGTTTTGGTATGTTGCGCCGGAGTACAGGAACATCGGACGACAGTATATAAAATATTATAAAATAAATAAATACATGTGAGTCACCCACAATATATATTAAAGGTAAGTCTCAGTTGTTATTGGTTTTAATGTATTTGATAAAATAAAAATACATGTAAAAATCTGTTGTTTTTGGGGATATTGGGGACGCATTAGGTACAAATAACAACGAAAAAGGGTTTAATTGGGATGAAAATACGTGAAATGGAAACGACATAAGTATAAATAGGTACAAGTTTGTAGGGTTGTCTATATAGTTATAACAATATTTTTTTAATTTGTTGGTAATAATCTGGTTTATTCATGATGTTTTTGTCTAGAACTTTTATTAAAAATTATCAATGTGTTATTTTATTGTTTGGTAAATATTTATATTATCAGTTAGATATTGTTTTCTATTTTTAGATATGCCTCGCGTGTACGTATCAAAGAGTGCAAAGCCTTTTATGAGATATGATCCCTTAATATTAAAAACAGCAATAGAAGCCTATGAAATTGGGAATAAGTTTTTAGTTGAAATAGCTAAGCAATTTAATATAAGTAAGTCGATTTTGCACAGACATGTAACAAGAACAATGAAATCTCAAGGTGGACAAAAGTGTCTAAGCAATACATAATAAAATATTTAATATTTGTTCAGAGTGGGGGTATTCATCTGATTAATCCATGGATTAACCGACACACCTAATCTCTTAACCCAGATAAAAATATCAGCCCCTAAGTACTTACCAAGAACGAAGAAATATAAACCGTTTATAAGAAAGCCCACTCGTTCGAATTTAGGTACTTACTCTCCCATATACAGAATCGTTTGGGACTACAATAATGTCCACGGTAGCATGGTCTCCGTCAATGTTCATTCGGATTTGTGCGATTGCGCTGAACTAATTTTAAGTGATGAAATAGATGTTTTTTTTAATTGTCTCGCAACTTACAGGACAAATCTATCGCGGATCATTTCCCAAGTAAATATAAATTAAACATAAGAAAATCGATTGCACCTATAATTGAGGTGACATTTGCCATGTGCTTTTGTCAGTTTTTCAATGTTTTTTATTGATGATCACTTTGTTGGTACAACTAAATTAATAAATAAATTAAAACCAAGTAGTGCCAGCCCTAGCAAATTTTTCATTTCGTCCCAATTAACCACATGTTCCGGGTAAATAGGGATTACACCTATTTTTGCTTTTTTTGCTTAAACTGGAATGCTAGTTGCATAGTTTTAAATTGGACAACAAAGATGCCCCCGAGACTCAATAATTTTGATCCTGATATAGCATTATATACATCAACAACTACCTTAAAATTGGTCATAAAGTTGGAGTTTGTCCCTAATCGCCCCATTTTACCGGTACTTAATTTTAATGTTTGTTGCCTTTTTGGCGGGAATGCGAGGAGTGAAGTTGTGCAATTTGTTTTTTGTCTATTTAGTGTTTCTTCAGGTTTAAATGTGTAATAAAGGTGGTTTATTAACTATTTAGTATCTGCGAAAGTGCACAACAAATGTGGGAAAATAAAACAAAGTCGCTGGACGTAACTTCTCGAGATCCTACAAAAAGTCTCAGTAAATGACCACCATTTTACTGAGATTATATTTCATCCCATATCATCTCATTTCATTTCACTACATACTGTCATTTTTCATAAAAATAAGAATATAAATTAAAATATGACTAAAGGTCTTAGTTACCAGGTGATAAAATCCCTTGAAAAATACCTAATGTTTGTTGATGGTTATTAATTTGTTTGGCTTGTACCGTACCCTAAATTAATTTAAGTAGGGTACCGTAAAATGGGGCGATTAGGGACAAATTCCAACTTTATGAGCAATTTTAAGGTAGTTGTTGATGTATATAATGCTATATCAGGATCAAAATGTTTGAGTCTTGGGGGCATCTTTGTTGTCTAATTTAAAATAATGCAACTAGCATTCCAGTTTAAGCAAAAAATGCAAAAATAGGTGTAATCCCTATTTACCCGAAAATTGCGGTTAATTGGGACGAAATGAGAAATTTGCTAGGGTTGGCACTACTTTTATATTTATATATAGTTTTAATTAATTTATTTATTTAATTGCACCAACAAAGTGATCATCAATAAAAAAAATTGAAAAACTGACAAAAGTACATGGCAGACATCACCTCAATTATAGGTGCAATCGACAGTGCTGATATTTCTATCTGGGTTAAGAGATTAGGCGTGTCGGTTATTCCATGGATTAATCAGATGAATACCCCCACTCTGAACAAATATTAAATATTTTATTATGTATTACTTAGACATTTTTGTCCACCTTGAGATTTCATTGATCTTGTTACATGTCTCTGCAAAATCGACTTACTTATATTAAATTGCTTATCTATTTCAACTAAAGACTTATTCCCAATTTCGCTTCGATAAACCAGATTTTTACCAACAAATTTAAAAAATATTGTTATAACTACATAGACAACCCTACAAACCTGTACCTATTTATACTTAGGTCGTTTCCATTTCACGTATTCTCATCCCAATTGACCCCTTTTTCGTTGTTATTTGTACCTAAGACGTCCCCAATATCCCCAAAAACAACAGATTTTTACATGTATTTTTATTTAATCAAATACATTAAAATCAATAACAACTGAGACTTACCTTTAATATATATGCTGGTTCAAACACTAAATAACGTTTATAAATCATAGTCGTCTTCTATTATTATCAAATAAATAAAAGAGAGCAAAATTTTCTAGCACTAAAATAATTACCACCACAGGAAGTTAATTCTTTATAAAACTTATGAAGTTTATTTAAACCATGCAAAACATATCAATAAATAACGCCATATTATCTGAAAAACTTACGCTTAGACCAAACTCGAATTGTTCTGTTAATTTTGATTATGAAAAAGTGAAAATCCAGTACATGTATTTTATCTCACAGAAAATTGCTAAGGAGATCAAAGGGAAACCCCCTCTATACTCTACCGAGTCGTTAAACCTATTTATTGAACGACTTAAAAATAAGGAAATAACGTCAGATAAATACGAATTGCGAAATGAGAATTGCCAAACAATTTTGTTTCACAAACGCAGCAGGAGAGTAAAAATAGTGTTATCTGCTGAACAATGTTTTGATGTCATTGTACAAGCACATATTCAAACTGACCATGGTGACGTTCGTGCCATAAAAATGAAAACAAGAAAGTATTCCGTCCCTTTACTCAGCATTAGAACATTATTAAAGAGCTGTAATGTGTGCACTCAAGACGAGACATCCCTGTACTCCGAAAAACAAAATGACAATATTTGGACAATTTCAATCTTTAATGTGCAGTTATATAATAATGAGTTTCCATTTCTACTATTTTATGTGGAAACTAATTCGAATTACATCTTGATCAGACCACTCAAGACGAACAAGGAAGATGAAATATCTTTGGAACTTTTCAAGATATTTATGACATTCGGACCACCTGTCACTATTTTAGTTTCTAAAAAATTAGAAAAGATCATTACAAAAGTACAAACTATAATAAGCAGTGTGCACCCAGATTGTATGTTTAAATTACAATTGTGCCAAATAAAGAATATGCTTCTTCCAAAGCTATTTCGTAAAGTAATGAAACAGAATACTATAAGTTACACAGCGATTGGATATCTTAAAGCTCAGTTCATTTTAAACAATATGTTGCATTCAAAGCCTCAAGACATATTCTTCAGAAAGACACTTGAACCTCACAGCATAGATACTAGATAGCATAAATTCACAATTATGTCACATATTCAGTAATGGTTGTTATTTCATCACTGTTATAGTGCAAATGGTGCTCTCCTAGTATTAGCTAGCAAAACAGCTAGTTCTAATAAAGTTGAAAGCTCAATTCAGACTACAAACAGATATTACAATCTTGTTGCTTTTTGCTTGTTTGGGCCACACCGTTTGACATCACTATTCTGTTTATGTCTACTGGTTTAATCAACAGATACATTGCTATGCTGGGAGACAAGGAGACCTATTTTTAATTGTTTTTGGGGACCAAAAAGCAAATGGAACACCTAGTGGTGATAACATTTGCTCATGGATATTTGTAAGGCTAGAAGCACTATCTGGGAGACTAAGTCAGAAATTATTTACTATTTTGATCTCAAGATGGAGCTGTGTTTCTGATATCAAATGAGTTATGAGCAAATTTAATTCAAATTTAAATCAACAATATAAAACAATGCCTGCCCACTATATTATATTGTAATTCAAGAGCATTTAAAAATAATTATATTGCATTATTATTTTAATAAGATTGTTTTATTGGGGTTTATTCCTTGAGAATCTATTTCCTTCAAACTCTTGGTACATTGGTTTTATGGGTAACATTGAATGATGACAGCCCTTTAAGCACTATTGAAATAAGTGCTATTTTTATTGTAACATGTATTATTTGTCAACACGTTGGGAATATTTAAAAAAAATCCCCGCTGCAGTGGTGTACACATTAGGTTCAATAATGGTTCCAACAGTATTCACTGTTTAGAAAACATTATACAATGATTCCCGATTATAATTTAGGAAACGAATTGCTCGGGTATAACACTGATCTTTTGAGCCAGTGCATATCTCCTTAAGATTAAATGCAGAATTTTAAGAATAAGTTACAAGTTGACAATTATCGATTGTATTTGTATTGTCTCATGCGAGTTCGCACCAGCTGCCGTTAGTGGAGAAACATAGTCCCGCCTAATTCAGCCGCGAAAGTGTGATTATTTTTGTTTCATGTTTGCAATACGATCGATTCTTTAATCTTGATCTTCGAACTTCGTTCTGATCGAGTCCACCAACGGCACTGTACTGTATCCCAGCGACTAAGGGATCCAACGATCACAGCCGGCAGGTGGTGCAGTCTGAGCTCCAAAAGTTTGTACAAACTGAGGAAGTACTTAGCTGTCTGCTAAACGGTCTGGTTCACATCGCACACAGTTATCGGAGATTTATAGGCCCCTATGAAGACTGACGGTGTGCGTGACATGTTTGCATATTAATTATTATTTTTAAATGTATTTACTATAGAGCTTCGATTATTCATTTAAACCTATTAATATTAGGTACATTATAAAATGATCAATGTTTGTATTATAAATACTAAAAACGAGGCACTATCGTGTTCTATGTACAAGTATTTTACATTATCATATTTAATTATAAAAATGTTCATTCCTTAGTAAGGAATACCTACGTGCCCACTGAGTTTCTCGCCGGATCTTCTCAGAGGGTCGCGTTTTCGATCCGGTGGTAGATTCTGCGAAGCACTGCTCTTGCTAGGGTCAGTGTTAGCAACTCTTGGGTTTGAGCCCCGTGAGCTCACCTACACACGCTAGGGTAAGCTGAAATAGCCTCTCAAGGCTATCAGCATAGGCTTAAAAAAAAAAGAATACCTACAAAAGGTATTCATCGACTTTATTTAAGTAATTTTAGATTTTATAAATTGTCAGTATTGTCGTATGCGCCACGATCGGAAACTATGAAACTTAAATTAACATAAAATTAAAATGAATGATCAAATTGTAAATTTTGTTTTCAATATTACGATCAAAGTTGTCGTCTACGAAGAATTAGCGCTTCTTTTGATAGGTCTACCCTCACCATAACAGAACTTATGGTAAGCGAAAGCTCATCAGTTCAGGGTCACACTCATCGAAGAGTTTGACACTTAGTCTTTAGCACCAGCCCGCAGGTTCCCACCGGATCTTTTCAGATCTTCAATCTACAGCGCAGCTGCCCTTCATCGGACAGGCACCCGAGCCTTTATTAACGAGCATCGCCCACTTATAGCGCTAAAAGAGCCACCAGTACCTAACAACTTCATCCAAAAAATCATTTAGTGCATATTAATAATCTGCAATTAATACGGTGCAGCATCTTTGGTAACGTTACACCCGAACCGGTCGACCGAGGGACGTCTGGCAGCCAACAGCGGTAACGAAACTAGGGACAAATATACATCATGGTCTCACGAAAACAGTCACGTGTCAGGCACCAAGCCAGAGAGTGGGCCAGGTGGTTTAGAGCTCAGCCCTGACTATTAGAAGTGTTCTAAGGCGAAGCGAAAAACTACTGCGTTATAGTACTGTGGATAGTGGAGTGGGGCATACAATATCGTTTTGTAGACGTGATGGAGTACAGCACGCAGCGGCCGAGCCGTGTCCTCGGCATTCCTGATGTCCATGAGTGAGAGTGACTACTTAATATCAGGGGGGCGGTATACTCGAGTGCCTATAAGTATTTTGTCCAGAACCCAATAGACTTCTGCAGAGTACATGTAAATTCAATGTCTCCTGTATATGTTCACATTCAGATGTTGCTTTTGTGTCAATTGCACCTTTTACATTTGTTTGTTACTGTGCATTGCTTGCGATTATGGTCTTCTACTTTTAAAACCAAGGTATTTTTAAATTAGCATCGTCTACTGTTTATCAAGTATCACTAGATTAATGAATGTTCTTTTTTCCAGCCACTGCAGTAGAAATAGAATTTCATAGAAATACGTCGGAATATTAATAGTACTCTGAAGAAGTAATACCTTCAATTGGTTTAAAAAATATTCCATAATAATGTAGTTTTAAGCATCAACTTACTGTTGCCGAAAGTATACCCGGCATCCTGCCAACAAACGAGTCAGTTAAGAGCCACACAATCACCACAGTTTAAAATGTCTTGTAAGTCGTCGTGGCCTAAAGGATAAGACGTCCGGTGCATTCGTGTGTAGCGATGCAACGGTGTTCGAATCCCGCAGGCGGGTACCAATTTTTCTAATGAAATACGTAATTAACAAATGTTCACGATTGACTTCCACGGTGAAGGAATAACATCGTGTAATAAAAATCAAACCCACAAAATTATAATTTGCGTAATTACTGGTGGTAGGACCTATGTGTCCGCACGGGTAGGTACCACCGCCCTGCCAATTTCTGCCGTGAAGCAGTAATGCGTTTCGGTTTGAATGGTGGGGCAGTCATTGTAACTATACTGAGACTTCAGAACTGATATCTCAAGATGTGTGGCGCATTTACGTTGTAGATGTGTGGCGCATTTACGTTGTAGATGTCTATGGGCTCCAGTAACCACTTAACACCAGGTGGCCTGTGAGCTCGTACACACATACAAGCAATAAAAAAATAATTAAAAGCTAATGAAATAATTAGTATACATATAATTTTGCAAAGATCAACACTTCTGTGATTAACTAATTAAATGATTAGGTCTGGTTCTGATGAAGTTAGTAATTGTTTTCGTATACTCAAAGCTTCTTTCTCCGCTTTTTCTTGTGGGCAGTGATGCTTTCCTGGCCGCTATCTTCTTCTGAACTATCTGAAGAGCTAGTGTCACTATCACTGCTTGAAGAACTGCTGTTAGATGAACTGTCTGAAGCCACTCCAGTACTCTGGTTGACGTCAACACTGCTTGCTATCTTATATAAATCAGGTTCTTTGGCTTCCAAGACCTTGAGCCATTTTTTGGAGAGCTTTGGTCGACCTCGGACGGACTTATGCCACACTACCGGGAAGTTGGTGCGACTGCAGAAGTTTTGGGTGATGGCTACTGTGTCATCTAAGTTCAAGACCACATGCCACCAGCCTCCAGGCACAAACACCGTATCCCCAGGTCTTTGAAGTATCTCCACCTGAATATAAAATGAAAAATAAGCCATTCAAATTATATAAAAGAAAATGTTTTAAGCAACATTTCATATCATTCACAAGCTATTCTAATTGACCAATAAACTCAATATCTGTATTGCATCGTTTTGCATGGATAAGTGTTCTTAAAAAGGCTTAATTAAATAATGAAAGAAAATGATTTATTACAATTGTTAAGCTCTCACAGTAAGCATCGGATTTGACATTTTTCTAATTTTAAGTTAACTTGACATGGAGCATTTTAAATTAAATAACTTGACATGGAGCATTTTAAATTAAATTGACAGACTTTCCAGCCCGGAAGTTTCAGACAGAGCTTTTAGTAAGATAAGCAAAATGAAAATTATCCTGAGTGCACAACCTAATCATAAACTGGTCTTATTACTAAAGCCAGATGGTTTCAAAAGACAGACAATGAGAAAGATTTTTTCCTAGCATGGACTCTGAACTGGAGGATGATGCCCACTGAATACCCTTGCTCTTTAAGTTGCCACTAGCGATTAAATGAGGTGGGCCATTAACTGCACCAATGGGGAGTTATAGATATTTTTAGGGATTTTCTCATCCCTAATGTGTAAGCAGCCATCTAGATAAAAAAATCAACAAGGCTCCCTTAAAACCCCTCTGTAGCACAATGATAGTTAGATATTATTTGCTATAGCCAGATAGTCTAATGGACAAAATCCACAATGTACTCTGTGTATTGTATGTGGGATATACCCAGGAAATACTATGGCGTTTCTAGAGGCTAGCAGGGATGGCAGCAAGAGGGTGCTTGAGAATCACACCAATGGGGACTATAAGTTTAATACTTGAAAGTCATCTACTAATGTAGGTTGTCAGTGCTACATTCATATTACTCACTATTGAGTAAAAAGTAATATTGACCAATATTGATCCTAGTTGGCTAGCTGACTTCCTTTAGATAGCCTTTATCCGAAAAATATATTCATAACTTCAAGAAATAAAGCATCCAACCCAAGTATAGTTTACAGAACTAAGACCACTTGCTCATATTAAAGGTTTAAATAGTAGATGGTTACACTGAATACAGAGGTTTACTTTTTTATTAATTTTGAACACTATGTGAGGAGAGGTTGGCATACAGCTACTAAAATAACAAAATACAGTTAATATCTAAAGAAAGTAGTCGAGAGCCAATTTATAGGCAAAAAATCTATGAACAATGGCAATCAAAAGTTGATGGCTGGCAATTGATAAAGTGTTAAAAACCCACAACTACTCTTTTTTTTTATTGCTTAGATGGGTGGACGAGCTCACAGCCCACCTGGTGTTAAGTGGTTACTGGAACCCATAGACATCCACAACGCAAATGCACCACCAACCTTGAGACATAAGTTCTAAGGTCTCAAGTATAGTTATAAAGGCTGCCCCACCCTTCAAACCTCCTACTACCATACATTACATACATAATTTAATTTGTTTTGTGAAAATTATAGTCTGATTATAACTGTGTAGTAACACTAACCGGTTGATACTCTTTCGGCCAAGTGTCCAACTGAGTCTTTGGATAAATTAATTTAAACCATGTTATAGCTTCGTCCCTTTGTTTTCCCCCCATAGCCCCTGTCACTTTAATCATTTCCCTTGGAGTCTGAGTTGGGAACAGGCACCATCTTTTATGTCCAAAAACTAAAGCATTCCAAGCACTAGTCCCTAAAGGATCAATATGAATCCCAGTACCAGATCTTTGGGGACCCATGACAAACCAGCGATAAGGTGGTCTCCTCTCTTCACCACAATATTTAAACAAATCATCCCTAAAATATAAAGGAACGTCATAGTCCTCTAGGAGTTTTTTTCTTCTTGGGTGCTCCCCAAAACTGCTATCAAAAATATACAGTGGACTATCATCAATGGTGGTTCTCATATATTCTACATAATACTTCATTTTCATCTTAACACTATAGCCATCATTGTCTTCACCACACTTGAATTTTTGATTCCGATATTTTTTAACAAGTCGGTCTAAAGTCCACTTGTAATTTGCTTTCCAGTTAGTTTGCACATCAGTTATGACTACAGGTTTATATATTTTCTCATATTTCTCAATGAATTCTTCAGGTGTGACTTGAATAGCACTAATTCGGTCAACATTGTCCTTGCACTGGAGGAACTCAGTAAAGTTGTTGTGGTATTTTAGTATGGTCCACTGATGTTTATCGACTAATTCTGAAATTGAAATTTAAACTGTTATTGTTTTGCCTTTATCAATGTATAAGCATAATTAAACAGATAACCATCATAGCAATCCTTGATGAAACATTATTCAAACATGGCAGTGTAATTTGTCTGCATCCTGTAGTACCATTAATAAGAATGTTGAATTTTTCCAGCGGACCTTTTTTTATTACCTATGTTTTAAGTGCATAGAAAGGATTTTACATGACTTATTACGATTCAATGTGTAAAAAGCAGTGCATATTAATTTCAGGGCCGTTGTTACAAACTTTCTAGAGATTGTTCTCGAATCCATGATTATAAACAAAAACAAAATAATAGGTGAAGCTTGGATTTGAAATATTATGTAGGTGCTGAAGTTACAATTCTAAGTTTCCATTTTAAATATGTACTAATTCATAATTTACATTATGTGGTAATCAACACATACCGGGTCTGGCTTTTCTTTTCGCTTCTTTAATTCGTTTCTTAGTTTTGTGAGACAGTTTATATTCACTGTCCATTCTATGAGCAAGTTTTAGTATAATTTATTAATTGGTTTGCTGTTCAAATAAGTACTAGTTGAAGAATTTAAGCAGCGATTATCTTTAGATTGAGAGGGCTATGTACACAGAGTACAGAGAGAATAGATTAGAGATTATTTTTCAAGGGATTTTATGACCTGGTAACTAAGGTCTTTAAGTCCTGTCTTATTTTAGTTTTTATTCTTATTTTTATGAAAAATTATAAAATGGAGTGAAATGCAACAAATATGATTAATTTGAAACATGAATCAACTGGGATGAAATTAAATGACGAGATGACATGGGATGAAATATAATCTCAGTAAAATGGTGGTCATTTACTGAGATTTTTTCAGTGGACTTTTTGGAGGATCTCAAGAAGTTATGTCCAGCGGCTTTGTTTCATTTTCCCACATTTGTGAACTTTCACAGATATTAAACAGTTAATAAACCACCGTTATTACACATTTAAACCTGAAAAAACACTAAATAGACAAAATAAAACAAATCACACAGTACAGTGTACAGCGCGCTGCATGACGCCGTGGACAGGGGAAAGTGGAAAAAGATCCTAAGATTGAAGCTCATGGGTGATGGTGGTCACGACCCTCAGACATGAGGAACACGACTCGAGGAGGAGGAGGAAACAAGTGAAATCATCCTTCAGTTGGCCTCCTTTACTAGATATCTTTATTTTTATCGCTCAGATTAATTAACTTTAATCAATTATCGTTTGTTCGACAACTGTTAGTGATTTTTCGATCATAAAAAACAATTAAATTCCCAATTATTAATTATTTTATATCTAATAAGCAAACCATCACCTCACCCCCACATTGCGCATGCGTCGGTTTTGTCAGTTAGCTGGCAATGGCCGTATTTACTAGCGTTTTGTTAACAAGTGCGTTTATACTGTCTAATTATTTCTCATGTAGATCAAAAAAATATTGAAAACTTCAACAATACTTCAACAAAAAATGTAGACGTAAATAATAAACGTGATAAACGAAAACTCACCTGTCGTACTCTTTAAACTAGTTTGTTGAAGTCGCAGTGTTCAAATCCCTGTCGTTTTATTGATGTTCTTTCTATGATTTTTACACAAAAATGTCTACCTACAAGGTCCAGGAGTCAATGAGCGTCAAATATTAAAAATAAATTCATTTTGACATATGTTTGCCGTTGGAGACAACGACAACAGCTGACAACAGGCTATATGTATATTTAATTTTTATAGATTATAGGTAGGTAGGTACGTACTATGAGATTTCGATTGGATAATTACGAAAAAACGTATTCTCTGTGGTCGATTCCTAGTGAGCAAACTGCTGATTCTTTATACTTTTTAACCACCAAATTTAGTTTGAAATAAATTAAGTAATTTATGTTCCTTTTAAAAGTATTAGCATAAAACAATACCATTAAAATTTTAATATTAGTTTTTACCGTGGTCTTGATCAAAAGTAGTTTAATTGACACCGCAGTGAAACAAATTTCAAACGTTCCAGTCTGAACTAGTCTGAAGTATGCAGCTAGCTTGATATAACTGTCAATCTGGGTGTAGGAATTTATTTTGTAATTTTCACCGGTTTTCATGTATAACAATTTAACGTGTTGGAGCTAGTTTTGGACGCTATTTAATTACAAATAATGTTTAATAGTGTATGTGGTGCATAAACGTGTTCGATAATGGATGACGGCACAGTTAGAATTCGCTCCGGTATCAACATCAACATTAAAAGAACAGATGGTGAGTGATATACGTGGATTTCTAAGTCTTAACGGTTATTGTCTTGTTTTTTTGATACACTACTTCATAAAAGCGGACAATTGTATATTAAATTAGTATTTAGTTATTCATAATCTAGATCGTTTGAAGTATTGAAAGGGAAAGCGGAGCGTTGTATGATTGGCGAAGCCTAGATATATATGGTTAGTTTTGAAATATTTTGACCACTTTTATGACTTTCCGAATGCATTGTATCTCAGTAATTTTCAAAGTGCACTGCCTGCTTGGCTTCATGTGTTTATCATATCACTAATACCACCGCACACCTTGTAACATGAGGTTGGTGGGTCAAGACTCACCCGCCCTTTAAACTGTAAATTTTCTAGAATAAGTCAGATGATGGCATTGACTCATGTAGGCACACTATATACTCTACAGGTCATTTCGCCAAAATTTCTAAGTAACCATTGAACACATTTTTATAATTCAGATTTATCAAACAATACAATTCATTATCAAGACCTAGAATAATATAATTTAAAAAATAATATAAAGCTAAATCAAAGAAAAGGATAACTTATTCATATAATAAAGTGTATGCACAGTATTAAAATATAAACTGTAGGTTACTACAATATGGATATTAAATTATTATTATTTAAATTGTAATGTGTGATATAGAATGTATAAAAGCAAGATGTCCTTGATAAAGCAGGTAACTAAAAAGCTTACGAACAACAAGATCATTAAATGCCAAAATAAAGAAATATATGTAAAACACCATAGTTTTTATTAAGAGAAAGTGTTTGAGCCTACACACAATTTGTACTATTGGAGAGTTCAGTACTGGTGGGAGGCCATATTATGATCACATATAGGTAAGCCATCATCCCAACAGTTTCTGCTGAGAAATAATCATTAGTTCTAGTTTGAGGATTAAGACAGCCATTGGGTTATAGTCACATGATGATGTAGGGTTCTAGTAACCACTTACCACCAGTGGTCTGTGAGAATATCCACCCAGCACATTATTAGATATGGTATTTTATTATCACTAGTATAGTCAATTGCTATGTTTCATTATGTTTTCAGATTTAGTTACAAATTAATAATAATACTCCATTAAGACAGACAAGTAATTCTCATACATTTAAGGTACTAGTGGCTGAATCCTGATGTTGTGCTGAAAGTACATTACACCAATATTTATGTATTACATATAATATTCTTTTCTAAATTTGTTAATCTCTAATTCGCCTTCTTAGTAGTAAACGATATACATAAATATATGTGATATTTATCTCTAACCCCAATCAATGTAAGAAATTTTGTGATTCTTACCTGCAAAGTTCTGTACAATACATTTTAAAAAATCCTTTCTTAGTAGATGCCTCCAACATAAAAGGCATTGACTACTATAGTTACCAGTTTCTAGATTCAGCAGATTAAGTTCTGTGTTGCTGAATCATTCAGTTAAGGGTCACAATTACATATGCATAGATATAAAAATTTTACTATAATTTTAAATTAATTGAAAATTAAAGATTTAGCAATCACTACTTATTTCTTGGGTCTGTGAAAAATATAGGTTATTGTATTGCAGCTGGTTAAAAACACAGAAAATTACATGTAAATAATATACATATTACATTAACTATTGCCATTATTATATTACACTCACTGAATTTAATATAAATTATGAATAAAACCTTAAATAAAATAATCTTATAATCTTATAATCTTAAAATAATAAAAATAATCTTGAATAAAAAAAATATTTAAATAAAAGTTCAAATCACTTCAGTTCTTTTGAAGACATGTCTATGGTTCATCAGATTGCAAGCGATTGTTATTATCCATGCCTGACCAATGCAATACTTGAACTGGATCAAAGATTAGGCCTTCATTATCTTAGGGATTCTGTAGCTAGGAGGGGAATTATTTCTTTTGTTATTTAAATTTATTAATTACACTAGGACACAGCATTTTCAGATAATAGGGGTCAACTTCACTCCAGTGTTGAATAGTGTGATTTACCCACTTTCTAAATGATGCCCTTAGGTATATTTTTAGAAAGGGTCAGGATAGTGAGGTTTAATTTAATTAAATAGCTTAAATAAATTCATACTGAAATCGAAATAATTGCACTGCCTTGAGTTGGACTTGATGGTGATTTTGGGTGGTATTGCAAATCTACCACATTGGGATGACCTGATTCATGAGAACAGGGGATTCAAGTCCGGGCGAAAAAGTGTAGCTTGTGATTCCCTGCTCAAAAGATGTAACAGCAATTAATTTGTTGAAAAAACTTGCTGGGAGACCATGGAGAGATGTATTTGGTCTTTTATATACATTCGTGAATTGACAGTTGAAACGGCTGTATGAGTTGCATGACTGGCTGCATGCATATTGCGGAATTGTGTTCCTCTCAATTACAGAGGTTTCGTTCCGTGTTCAAATTCTGAATTCAAGGGAGGGGAATGGCTCCCAGTAAAGAGACCCATGAAGCTGCGCTTGATGTAATTTCGAGGGGTTTTCTTTTGTGTTTGTGGCTGATATGGGCTTTGGGTCGACGGCCTATTGGAATTGTGTAATTTTGAAGAATCTTGATGCGTAAGTTTCATTCAAATTACTGCATTTTCTTCTTTCACGATAAACTTATAAAAATAATAAATGGCCTATTACAAAAGGACTCATATTTATTTTTCTTATATGTCTTTTAAGAGCTTGAAATTGGACATTGTAAATGTAGGGATATACGACAAAGGGAAGATCTTCCACCGTGCGGGTGATATTGCTCGGTAGACCGACGGTCCTAATGTTGTTGTTCGGAACTTGTATATATGCGCTTTATCTTGAAAATGTCGTAAGCGAGATTCAGGCATCTGTCAATTATATTGCGTTGTATGATGGCTACCCGCCACAGTAAATATGCTATTTTAACCATCCATAAGTTACTCAATATCAAAATTTAAATAAGTTAACTATTAATTTTACAATTTAAATACAGTTAAAATATAAATTTTAAGTAACTTTATTTCGGCTTTGTTAACGACCTTGCATCGTTCGTCAGTCGCTACCATATAAGGAACGCGGTTCGACCTCCGTGCGTACACCACGAATACGGCTCTGGTTCAGGCTCTTCAAGCGCATGACGCTGCAGTTCTGTATTTTTTAGATTTTACCATAATCTTTCGGGGTAATGTGCCTGTATGATGTTGTTATCAAATCGTTGTGAGGGGTAGGCATTACCTATTTATTCCTAAAAATACTGTCAATAATCCATTCACTTCCTTGTAAAAATATTTTATGTAATTTCTTAACAGGCTAGTTAGGATCAAGGCAACACAAGCATATCGCTACACCCCCGCATTCCTATTACTTTACGCTCCGGAATCTATTAACTGCACCACATCACAGCAATGATCAAATATATATTGCAATACACATCAATTAATAAACAAGCTATGTATGCGTGATCTTTGCTGGTAGGAAATCAATTCCGACCACCGACCTGTCATGCAGCTCGGTCGTCCTTACATCCCAGACCCAGTCTCGAGGACCATGTTGAATTGGCAGAGACTGAGCAACAGCTTAGCAGACGTCCTCTCAGGTCACCGTCGAATCTATAGACATCCTGACAAATCACTTGCCCACCGCGATAGATAATGCGTCTCACCAAGATGTTTATTTTTTATTTTATTGCTTAGATGGGTGGACGAGCTCACAGCCCACCTGGTATTAAGTGGTTACTGGAGCCCATAGACATCTACAACATAAAATGCGCCACCCAACTTGAGATATAGGTTCTAAGGTCTCAGTATAGTTACAACGGCTGCCCCACCCTTCAAACTGAAGCATTACTGCTTCACGGCAGAAATAGGCGGGGTGGTGGTGCGGACTCATAAGAGGTCCTACCACCAGTAAGAATGTGGAAGACTTCTTCCACCGCATCAGATTGCCCTCCGAGCTGAGGAATCTGCTAAAATTTAGGAACGCCTTGATCCGGGATTACGCGCGTTATCCCACGTGTAGGAATAACATCGTGTAATAAAAATCAAAACCGCAAAATTATAATTTGCGTAATTACTGGTGGTAGGATCTCTTGTGAGTCCGCCACCACCACCCCGCCTATTTCTGCCGTGAAGCAGTAATGCGTTTCAGTTTGAAGGGTGGGGTAGCCGTTGTAACTATACTGAGACCTAAGAACTTATATCTCAAGGTGGGTGGCCCATTTACGTTGTAGATGTCTATGGGCTCCAGTAACCACTTAACCCCAGGTGGGCTGTGAGCTCGTCTAAGCAATAATAAAAAAAAAAAATCCGTCTGGTGCACCATCAGTGTCTCAAATTGAGTCCGTGAGCTCACCTGCCGGTCCACTCGAAGTTCGAACAGCTACCAACGATTAGATAAGGAAAAAAATGTAGGAAATATGTTTAACAGTTATTATGTAGCGAAGTTCAATGAGCGCGTTTTTATTAGAAACTAGTTTATATTATACGCAGATAATTGATTGATTGCGCGGACTTATCATGTATCGAAAGGATCGTTT
The DNA here is from genome assembly GCF_030269925.1 of Bombyx mori. Lineage (NCBI taxonomy): Eukaryota > Metazoa > Arthropoda > Insecta > Lepidoptera > Bombycidae > Bombyx > Bombyx mori. The sequence continues at coordinate 18,656,669 of NC_085111.1, forward strand.
AGCCTTAGGAACATATTAATATAGGTTGCTAAAAATGCGATCAATTTAAAATATTTTTCAGGCACTCATATTCTACTCGGAGACTACATAATGTTTCTCTGTCAATCCGGTGACCAATTATCTGGTTCATCTGGTTAATCAGATAACTTTCCACTCTTCTTACAATTCTCTTTCACGTTTTCAAAGTATCCATTAAGATATATTAGTTTAGTGTTTTTATGAAACATCATTTACTTGAGACGATTCAGCTGTAACACAAATTAAAAAAAATGAAGCCGTGTGGTACAGATTGCGCGTACGCTTTTATTAAATGTCAAAAAGTAATGATCAAAATTATTGGAATCAGTGTGTACATCTGATTAAGTACAATGATTCAATGCCAGATAACAGTGACCGCTTCGGAAATCCTCTACTTACATATATTTTATGTTGTCTTATCGATTGCATTTGCAGCTGAAGTTTGAAATTATCATTGGAGATTGAAATGGGCAGCATAAACCCATGTGAGCTTTAGGCAAAGCCGAGGTAAATGGTCTACGTATTGTTTATCGAAATCTTTATTACGTGAACTAGCGTAAATACCAGCGATATATTGTTTCTGCGTTCGCGAAACTACTTCCTGCTTTGGTACATGTTTGGATCAGTCGTTTGTCGCCCACGGAACTGTTACACCAAGGTTACGTCATCTATCGAGAGTCTATCTACGTACATACACCGGTGGTATAATATAATACCAATGGCTAAAACACTTGATAATATGATCACATTACAACGTGAATGCTGCTCTAGAATTCTCAGGTTTATTGTCGGACGGCTGCTCCATCCTTTAGATGAGAATATGTGATCGTTCGCGGCACAGTGAGGACGAATAGCACCATGGAGGCGCGGGCTCCAAACACGTGTTGACACTAACAGGAGCAAAATAGGAATAGAAAATAGGTAGTAAAAAATAGGAAAATAAAGCAAGTATCTGGACGGGGCCGTTGCTTATAGTTTTTCTTATAAGCAGTAATAGAAAGGGGTGGGAGAGCGCGGCGAGTTAGCAGTGTGGTCGCAATGGGCGATATTCTCAACAATGAAGCGGGAATCGGTTTCGTGAAACTAGTCGAGCCCCGCATTTTGCGCGACTCCTCGAACGAAGCGCGGAGAAAACTGCAGCTCGGTCTGAACATACCACTTAACGGAGACGTTTTCAACAGTTTTGTTTAAGTTGTAAAATGTATTAAATTTGCCGGATAAACGGGAACTGATAAAAAGGGAAATTCTCGCTTCTATTTCTTATGACTGTTCGTCCAATTATTTATTTGATTTTTCCAACATTTCATATTAAAATATTGCCCAAAGATAAAATAGTACTCCCTCAATTACAGAATATAAATACGAATATGTTCACGTTAAGTCAACAATAAATAGAGGAACAAAAAAGTAGTCTTAAAAAGTGCCATAACAAGACATCAAACATAAAACATAAATCAGCCCATTAATTTTCTCGTATAAGTACAAAAGACAACACGCGTTTACTCTCAATATGAACTTTTGAAATGTAAGTCCGTCGCGTCGGTCGGTTCGTCGGTTGGTGCGGTCGGAGCCAGGGAACCCGCTCTCTGATGACTCACGGCGTTCTCGTCACGCGTTCGACGCGACGCTTCGTAATACTTTCGCATTGTCTTCTATACATACTTCAATAAAATAACCTGGCCTGGTTAATCTTTTGTTAAAATAGGCAGCTTATAAAATATCGTTTTTAGGGCACGGGTAGGTACCACCACCCTGCCTATTTCTGCCGTGAAGTAGTAATGGGTTTCGGTTCAAAGGGCGGGACAGCCGTTTTACAGTAAAAACTGAGACCTTAGAACTCATCTCTCAAGGTAGGTGGCGCGACTTAGTTGTAGATGTCTACGGGCTCCGGTAACCACTTACTTATACCAGGTGGGCCGTGAGCTCGGTTACCCATATAAGTAAATTAAAATCCATTGAAAAAATGGAATTCACATAGGATGACTTACGTGGCCTCTGTCTGTCGTTTAAGATTATGTTAGGGAGCAATTTGAGAGATGAGCTAAGCTGAAGTGCTATAGTATAGTGTTTCTGATGATTTGTGAGCAGGGCGTGTGGTTTTTCAATTGAGAGCTTTTATATCCTCGTAGAGTAGACCAATTCTTCTTCTCAATCGTATTCACTCTTGGCAGAGTGGTCGTGGTCATCACTTCGGGTGGTGGTGCGTTTCACCAGACGTCGCCATTCCTCGCGTACCGCGGCCCCTAATAGTAAACTGCATTAAGGCAAAAAAAAAAAAAAAAAGAGATAAATTAAGAGTCTGTCTGTTACTTCCGCTACAGAAGTTAAATGTTGAATTATTTGTGATGTTTTAAAACGGAGAGTGATTATGTTGTGTTAACTCTACAATAGTGCTAACAATTAGTTTGTTATATTTTACACTCAGCTTCTCGAACTATTCGTTTATCATTTCGTTTACAAACATGTAGGACCAGTTAGCGTGTGCGACCTTAAACGTTGCGTCATGACCACGTGGGCGACGTATGAGGCCTGACTGTTAACTAAACGATGTATCGACACTTCAAAATCGATTACGTATGTGATTATCAGCGAATTGATATCGATTTATAATGATGTTTCTGTTTTTTTAACAAAATTATTGCAAATGGGTAAAACAGCTTACATTTGTTATTGCAATCACGGCCTCTTAGGGCTCCAGCAACTGCCAAGCACCAGGCTGGCGACTTGCAAGCTCCTCTGTGCAATTGAGCTAATAAATAAAGTCGCTCATTGTACCTCAAAAAATTGTTAGGGACCGATCAAATTGTCAGACAACAAGAAACCGATACTTCGCTTTTGTATAAAGAAAAAAACGACAATAATGATTCTATAATACATAGCGTCGTTGTCAAACCAAAATCTGCTATGTGCACTTTTTGAGATTTTTCTTATACTTTTTGATCTTTTCGTATAGTTCACAGCCCTATCTATCTACCGTATAAAAAGACTGTTATGTGTCTATCGCTTTAATATTTATATATAGCTTTCATTTGATATAGTTCTTAAAAATTCACCTTCATATAAAATTTTATACGAACATGTTTTTACTCGTTAATTCAAAATAGAGTTTTTGCACATAACAGATTTTGGTTTGACAGCGACGGTAGACTACATGGGCTACGCAATCTTCATATATTAATTAAAATAAGGCAACTACTCTAGTTCGGGTAGGCGTTTAGAATATGAAATACCGAAAATAGTATTATCAAAACCTAAACAAGAGTTACTCTTACGCGGATTTTCTATTCGAATTGTATGGCTTAACCGTCGTGTCACCCTTCAAAACGCAACGCATCACTGCAGAGAAGAGAGGCAGAGCGGTGGTACTATGAATGCGAGCTGTATATACACCACACTACACCAGCTATAAATGTATCTAGTCTTGTTTAACTGCGAGTTACGAAATAAATTTTATGTATACATAAATAGCACAGTATATGCCGGTGCGCACTTTCGATTTCTCGATGACGTCATTGTCGTGTAGGAGTCTAGATTATTTTATAGACTTGCCCTATTAATACGACAAAGCATTTCTTAACAGCAGGCGCAACTTCTCATCTACGTTTTTTGCGTATTTATCCATTAATTTATATGGTAATTTTAAAATATTTGACACTACATTAATTGATCAGTCAAAACTATAACACTGTTTTAAACGGTTACCGGAGATCCGCAAACTACAAAATGACACGCGACAGAAATAAAGCAAGTTTGTCGTCCACCTACTCGTGTTAAAGTTTTAAGGTATTTAATCTAACCAATTCTTATGAGACAAAATCTTATAAGACCGATTGTTATACTATAATAGAAAAGAATCACTTTAGCAATTTTCACAAGAATCTATCAAGGTATAGTAATCCTGGAAGGCTATGCTCGACTTCTGCGAGTGCACCATCTCGCAGAAGGAGGCGGCGGGGCAGGTGAGGCATTGGGCAGCTGCACGCCCAACCCGTGAACTATTAAAGTTACTGTTTCTTAGTAGAGATAACGATTTGGATGTAAATTTAATTATAAAACTTGCGATTATTCAGTGTTGTTATTTCATGAAAATATAAATTTAAAAACATCCTGTATAGCTGAGAATCGATTATAACCCCTCCTCACACAAAAAATGTTTGTAAAGCCGCGTTGGTTGCCGTTATTGTACCATATAAATCATTAGTCACATCGGAAGCTATTTCGATTCAATAATAGTGGTGAATTAAATTGGAGCGACTATTTTGGGTTATTAGGTTGATTCCACGTACTATTGTTACCGATACAGCGGGCAACTTTGTTTGTCTGTTCACAAGTAGGTCGTAGATATACTAGAAGTACGTCGAATAGTTTAACTAATAGGTTGCTTACAATCTGTGATAATAAATTTAATGCTTTCGTTTGGTATACTCATCACACAATCGCAGAACTCAAATCCGAAATTTGGCTTCAGGTTTAGATATCTCGATACAGAATTCGTGAACCAGATTTGAATATTTTTATCAAAACGCAAAGATAATGCTGGCTCGCCGCGACATATAGTCTATAGTTGTAATACTAGTATATGTATAATACATTTTTTTATAATTAAAATATTTAGGTCATACTGGCGGACAGATAAATAGTGGCTCTGATTTGAGCGACTGACAGCGCCATTAACGAGGACATCTCCTAGAAGTTTTGTATCAATAGTGTATCTACGTTAAATTTGATTTGTTTGCGGTTTTCAAAGTTTTGATAAAATATCCAAACCTGGTTCACGAATTCTGTTTGTGTTGTCTTATCCTAATACTCAGCAGTTTCTTACATACGATATTTTTCGAGTCTAACAAGGTCCAAGAGGCCTTCGACTCCCACGTGGTAGGTGACCGCCCGTATCCGTTCCGTAGTTGTCTCGTCTTTATAGCCGATGCTATGATAGTGTTTCGACCAGAACAATGTTACGATACATAGCTGTGTTTAAAAATGTAATATTTGGATGTGTTAGCGATATCTGGACTTTCATTTGGACAGTGTTTCTTGGTGAGATCTTTTCACTTTTTTCCAGAATGAAATTGGGTAGTAAAAGTAAATGTATGACTAGGCCATTTACCTAACCATACTGAAAGCCCTTTCGTTCGCTGATATGCCTTGTCACCAATCGATATTGCTCCTAGTAACGCAGAACGTCTTTGGCATAGTGCGTGTTAATATGCACAAATCAATCGCAAGGATTCGTATCTTTAGAACTTGACAAATATGTAATTCCGGCTTAGCTTGTGCTCAGAGAAGAGAAGTTGGTAAAACGAATAGTCACTCGGGCCATTCACCATGTCAACACGTCGGCTAAGAGACTACTACTTCGTACATGTTATCGAGGATTTTCCGTTAAAAGTTTATTTATGATCAGCATTGTGCCCGTCGGCTCAGTGACGTATGTGGCGGTCAGTTCGTCGACTCGCCTGTAGTTATCCTCAATTGGCAGTGATCATTTGCGGTACCAATTAACATAACGTTCAGTAAATTCGCGACAGTTGATTCATCGTTTTCTTACCTTGTTAGCTAGATTTATTTGAAAACAAATATCATTTTTAGATTTGTTAAGGCGTTTTCATTTCGTGATAGTTATTAATGTGTTTTAATAATAGATCGAAATTTCATCTACAGACGTTACCTTCTACGAAATTGCTCTATTTGTAAACATTAACCGAACAGTTTTCTGATATTTCCTGATATTATTTCTGTTATTTATTCATTCTAATATGTTTTATATTTATTCCTGATAATAAAAATGGCGATATCAACTACTTTTGGTCAACGTTCGCTGGTTTTCTTGACGCGACAACAAGCATAAATTGAGTTTGTTGATCGCCTTCATTCCCACTTCTTGACTTAACAATGCGTTTACGGATACGTCAAGGAGGACAGCTTCATCGATTGAATTGCGCTAGCGACCCGGTAACTTGCGTGCTCTTCGATTGCGAAGCTGCACTTTTGGGATTTAGCATGTTCGTAATTCTTTTTAGTATGAAATGCCATTTTCAAATTCATGTATGATGCCCTGTCTTGATCAGCTTCATTTAGCTAAATGTTTTAGAATGTCTTATAAAGGATTAAAGCTCACAGTTTGCTATCCCGCGTACACGGTCTTGCAAGGCTCTGTTGTAGGTTGTGGGCGACACGTGGGCGCCCTAGTGGTTGTGCCGACTGATGTCATCGGTTTCACTGTGCCATGCTTACCTCTTGGTACAGACTTTATATTCAATTTTAAACTAATTGATTTATTAACTTTAAAAATATTGATTTTAGTATTTAGTTCGCTTTTCACGGGTTGCAAACGTAATTATGATTGCTTTTACATTTTAATATTGCATTTATTATTTGAGACTTTTCGAATTACTTTAAAATCCTCGTAGTCGGGATGACTCCTTATTATACGCATAGCTTAACCATGAAAACTATTCATATGATACGAATATTAAACAGCTCACTGCTTGGGATCGTAGAATTATCTTTTTGAGTTACATACAAAGATCAAAGCGTTTTTTTATTTTATTTTTTATTGCTTAGATGGGTGGACGAGCTCACAGTCCACCTGGTGTTAAGTGGTTACTGGAGCCCATAGACATCTACAACGTTAATGCGCCACCCACCTTGTGATATAAGTTCTAAGGTCTCAAGTATAGTTACAAGCGTTCGAAAATTGTATTTGAAAGTAAACACTGAAGTATCTTATCAGCAAACTCACTATTAACATACTATGTCTCACAATCTATGATTCATATCAGACTTCCTTTTTATTAAGACTGGGTATTGCAATCATAATTCAACATTAATAACAATAACATTGGTTTCGTTCTCAAATAATTTTATCTGTAATTTTATCAACATGATAACGCATTGAATCATTCATCCTCGCTGTCAACAAACTATTGAATTAATATATTTAGTAATTTCTATAAATATTGTATATCTTTCGTCACCATATTTATTGGAAGAATGTTACTTAGTAGGAAATTCCCATGATGTCACATTCGCCGCCAATATACCTAATAAATACTGAAGCTGTCTATATATTTATGACGAAACAATGCTAATGTAAAATAAAAACATTGTTTTTTCTTCAAATTAATAAGTTTTGTTTTAGTGTATAACTGTAAGCAACCCTGGTGGTTGAGTTCAGTAAAAAGTGGTTAAAGTAAAGGCGGATGGATTTTTGTGAATAATTTAATATTGACAATTAAAGACATGACAAGGACTGTAAAGGACATTGAGAGACAGTCTACATATAGGCAGTAGTAGCCGCTACAGTAGGCAGCGGCTTTGCTCTGCCTCCGGCCCCTGACGACCACGGGCGACGGTAACCACTCACCATCAGGTGGATCGTATGCTCGTCTGCCTACAAGGGCAAAAAAATAGATTATAAAATACATATCTTGACTAAGCAGCAGTTTTAAAATGTTACCCTTTTTTCTCCTGCAACCCGATATTCCTACAAAGAACCTACCTACTTTACGTCTTAAAGAAGGCTTCAGTCAAAAAATTCACAGTCTGAAGAGGGTGACCATGTGCCGCCAAGTTCTCGTGTTTAAAATTAAAGTGCATCGAGTAGTGTGTGCGGGAGAATCTCGTCTGGTCGCACTCGGCTGTGACTCACGAACGCGTTCGGTAACTTGCGCAACCTTCGGCGCTGCCTCAATGCACGATATTACACGCGACAGGTTTCGCGATTACGTTATTTATAATATTATATTTTCGTGATAAATTTCTTCTCGTGCGTTTGAAGGTCGTAAGCTAATCGTCGGATATATTGTCGTTAGTAGCAGGCTGTCGCAGAACGAGCAGAGTTTGTCCCTTAATACGCTACGTAAGGGTTAGACGGAATAACCAGTGTGCTCAGTGCGAGTTTTTTAACTCCTCGATCACGTTAAAGTTAACTTAAATTTGTATGGAGTTGGAACAGCCTTTTCAAATCAAATCAAATCAAATCAAATCAAAAAATTTTTTATTCAACATAAATGAAAGTACATACTTGTTGAACGTCAAAAGAACTACCGCCAATTCACAAGAACTAGCCTCCGTCCTGAGAAGAATTGGCAAGAAACTCAGCGGGCATGTTTTTTTTTTTTTTTTTTAATAAATTATTATTTATAAATTTTTTAATATTACATTATTTTTTTTAAATATGAGTTTTTTACAATGAGTATTATAACGTAACAATTACTACAATATTGAAATGCCCGGAGCGAGCAACTCATTCCCACTTTGTGCAATCTTCTAGATAATCATTGACTTTATAGTAAGCTTTATTGCACAGATGTTCTTTAACAGTTTTCTTAAACCTATGTATATGTAGGTTCTGAACATCTTGTGGAATTTTGTTGTACAGGCGCACAGACAAACACCCGAATGAATTTCGTATCTTATGTAACCTACTCATCGGCACAACAACGTTTCAACAACGTTTGCGGCTAGCGGCGCTGTTCTAACTCCATACAAACTTGTACGTGATCGGGAAGTTAAAAAGCTCGTACTAAGCACACTGGTTTCATCCTTAATAAGTCCACTTCTAGTTAAAAAGTTTCTCATCGACCAAAGAAGAATGTGGTCAGTTAGCCACATATTTGTCAATAGCTTATGTTGTATGACCGGCACTCAGATGTGCACTACTCCTTCAATAGAAATGGAACATAATAATAGGTTGGGGAAAAAGTTTCTTCGCATTTTTTAAGAAAATTCACATTTTTTAAAATAGTTTATTTACATTTAACTAAAGTATCTAGGTACCATTTTGATAACTTTTTGCCATCTTATAGGTTGGGACATGATCCCATTGCTATAGAAATTTTGGGGCTTTTGATCAAAATACCGCGACAATTGGTCCTCTCGTGATGTTAACCTGACACTACCTAAAGAATTCTGAAGAGACCGAAACAGGTGGAAATCTGCAGGTGCAAGGTCAGGACCATACGGCGGATGCATTAACAACTCCCAACCAAGCTCTCTTAATTTTTGCTGAGTGGCTAAATATGTGTGAGGTCTAGCGTTATCATGATGAAAAACCCTTCTGTTGATTAATTCCAACCGTTTTCTCTCAACTTCTTGCTTTAATCTCATCAGTTGTTCGCAGTAGAGTTCAGAATCGACGATGCTGCCTGGTGGTAACAGCTCATAATGAATAATGTCCTTCCAATCCCATTACACACACAGCATCACCTTGTTGCAAGTTAACCCGGCTTTCGCCACAGTCTGTGAAGCCTGACCGGCCTTTGACCACGACCTTTTTCGCACGTTCTTGTCGTACGAGATCCACTTTTCATCACCAGTTATCAGCTTCTTCAAAAATGGTTCGGTTTCATTACGTCGTAATAAAGAATCACAAATGAGTACACGGTTCATTAGGTTTCTTTCAGTGAGCTCGTGAGGTACACAGATATCGAGCTTTTTTGTGTACCAAGTTTTTTTCAAATGTGCCAAAACTGTTTTGTGTACAATTCCTAGTTCTTCAGCAACGTCGTAACTACTCATATGCCGATCTTACTCCACTTTTTCAAAAATGGCTTCCATTTTATTTGTAATACGGTGATCAGAGCGACGTGCATCCTTGACATCAAAATTTCCGAATTGAAAACGTTAAACCAAATTTGTGCTACTCTTACAGACTGCAGTAGGTCCATAAACATAGCAATTTTTTTTTCGCGCCTTGCTCTGCATTTTTACCTTTTTTGTAGTAAAATTGTTAAATATATCGAATTTCGTCATTAGATTCACTCATCTTGACAGTACGCAAAATAAATAAAAATCACACATTTTCCTAATTTGAATTTGGAATTATGTTCTTTATAACTTAAACTTTTAATGATACCAAAACCAGCCAGATGCAAATAGTATAGCCAAAGAGATTTTATTACGAGTTCATACATACTATAATGCGAAAAGACTTTCCCCAACCTATTCCTATCCTTGAGGGACAAGTTTAAGGAAATCAAAATTCTAACTTTAGCGTCCCAATACATTTTTGAAAATTTATTGTACGTGCGTAAAAACATTGTAGAATTCCCCAGAGTCTGCGATTTGCATAATGTGAACACTAGGAACAAACATAGGCTTGCGTTACCGGCGGCTCGAATTAAGAAAATAAGCAACTCTTTCAGGGGGCTGGGTGTACAACTTTTCAACAAGATCCCACAAAACGTTCAACTACTACCTGTTCATAGATTTAAGAAAACTGTCAAGGAACGTTTGTGCAACAAGGCATATTATAAAGTTAAGGATTTTTTACTAGATGGCACTACGTGGGAATGAGGCGTTCGCTCCTGGCCTTTTCATTTTTCATTATTATTATTATTTATTTGAATTGTATTTTTTTGACTTGTCTTTTTGTATACTGTAAATATGTTTTCTTGTTTAAAAAAAAAAAAAGAAGAAAATAGTTGAGAAAATACATAAAAAAGCCCGCTGAGTTTGTTTCGCCGGTTCTTCTCAGGACTGTGGCTTTTTTGGAACCGGTGGTAGAGTTAACATTTTCTTTTACATTTTGACATTCAACAAGTGTGTTTTTGATGACATCCAAGTTGAAATAAATGATTTTGAATTTGAATTTGAATTTGAATTATTACACATATTGCCCAAGTTAGGTCAAAAACAAAAATTGTATGCATATAATTAAATAGAAAATTCATATTTCGTCTATGCGTGAAGGCGCGTTCAGGTTTTGATTCTGCTCTTAAATGAGTACAAATATGTAATTAGAACATGAATTGCTTAATATTAGTAACAGTTAGTGTTATATGTATCAAGGTTTTTCGTAGTATTGAATGTAAACCGCAAATGTTTCGTCGGCTATTATTATTTAATGCAGGTATTTCTATTTTTTAATCAAGTTCATATTATCAAACTATTATAATTCTGATTCTTTTTGATCTGATTTTGTGAGCACATCTGATAATTAGTGGACGTGATCGCTCACGGACTTCAGCAATGGTAGGGTAATAGCAAAGCATTTACCTCAAACCTCATTTTTTAAAAGACCAGTCATAGATGTAATTTTTTTATTAAATCTATCTATATATATAAAAATGAAACCCGTTTTCCGTTGTCACGACATAACATGAAAACGGCTTGACCGATTTGGCTAATTTTGGTCTTGAATTAGTTGTGGAAGTCCAGAGAAGGTTTAAAAGGTATAAAAATATGAAAATTCTCGGAATTAAATAAAAATAACAATTTTGTTTTCCCTTTGACGTGTCCCCCGTCGGACGGATTCCTTTTGTTTGTTTTAAGTTTATTCTATATAAAAGTTTAGGTCTTTTATTTATCGATTGAGGCACTACGAAGTCTGCCGGGTCAGCTAGTATATTCATAAATTAGATCTGTTCTTCATTATTTTTATTCGTATATTTCTCGTACGTACTCGTAAATACGTACTCAACAAATGTTCACGATTGACTTCCACGGTGAAGGAATAACATCGTGTAATAAAAATCAAACCCGCAAAATTATAATTAGCGTAATTACTGGTGGTAGGATGTCTTGTAAATCTGCACGGGTAAGTACCACCACCCTGCCTATTCCTGCCGTGAAGCAGTAATGGATTTCGGTTTGAAAGGTGGGGCAGCCGTTGTACTGTTTAACAGTGAGGCCCTACAACTCATGTCTTAAGGTGGGTGGCGGCATTTATATTGTAGATGTCTATGGACTTCGGTAACCACTTAACATCAGGTGGGCTGTGAGCTCGTCCACACATCCAAGCGATAAAAAAAAGATAGAATGCATTTGTGCTTTATAAAGAAAAGAATGCAGTCAAATTACGCGGTTATTTGTAATTTTGTATCGTGTACTATAAATGTCTGAGCGAATATGTGTACTTACTTCTAACCATAAGACCATCTGCTCGGTTCTCTCCTATTGTGAACTTGACCCTGGGAACTTACAAATGCGTTTTCTACTTTTACTGTGTAATTAATTTATTAAGTGTCGTTATATTATACGCCCCGTAGTTACGTCGTGATAATATAGTTTTAAATGATAACATGTTGTCGACTACAGTGAAAATATATGAAAACATCTTCTTTGTGATAACACCGTCATAGTTTGTACACGTCACGTCACATACACATACAACCTCGTTTATCTTACTAGTGAAAAATGTATCGAAATCGCTTGCATAGTTTAAGATTGTCCCTACTTAATCCTTGGTAGCCTAAGGAGCTATTCCGACAACTCACAGACCGATAAGGTGCTCATGGGCTTGATCTAAGAGAATTGCTAACACTGCTTGGGTAGCAAGAGATCGGATCGGAATCTATACTCACTGAGAAGATCCAGCGAGAAACTCAGGGCTGGTTCTGATTTAAGAGAAGTGAGCGGAGAAACAGACAGGCAAATACCGACTCTTTTATATGTTATTTAGAGAAGAGAGTAGTATATGTTGCATCAGAATTGGTAGGTACCTACAGTAAAATCTGTTATTATTGTACAAAAATTTAAAAAGTGATCTCTGACAAGGGATAGGGTATTGGCTGCTGAAATAGGGTTGTTTTTTTAAAATGTACCGATTCGTTGTTCAATATCAATATTTTGATCCCTAGTCCTGTAAAATATTTTTAATTGATTAATGAATAAACATGACCGAATAACATCGAGCTCAGTATATAAACATAACGTACACATTTTTTGCTTACTTAAACTGATCTTAGCCATTTATTAGAAAACTTTGGACAAATTTCGCCTGCACTTCTCCCGCGTGTCGGTCACATAAGGAAAGGAAACCAATTTATAATTAGCTCAGCGGCGGTGCGTTAACAGGTCAATGACACGCGCACCACCCGTCCGAATAAAGTTGTTACCGCATACAATACCACTGTTGTTTGAACTTTCTACTTTAAGAAACGTCTAGTAAATATAGATCTAGGTAAGTGGACGGTGTCGTGGAACCTTCCAATGTTACTTGATCTCTTTATTGTATGAATCGCTCAGTATATATATAGGTCTACGAAACCGGTCAAGTCACATAAGTAAATATTTGGCAGCGAGCCACGGGTCTGATGTTTCTTTGTAAATGAAATCCAGCCCTGTCAATGCTCTTCAAGTTGCCGTTTGCCGCATCCGGCTTCCATATACTAATATTTTTCGCAAATTCTCTAAATATAATTGCTTCTCAAATTGCACATAGCTGTTGCGGGAGCACCTTATGATATGATTCACGCAGTAATAACTAAGTTCGGAATAAATTTAGCGGGTCTCATTTTTCATGTAACAATTGTAAGGTTTGTTGTAAAATAATTAAAATAAAATTTATCATGTTAAAGTTAAGGCAATTTTCGGATTGCCAAATAGCAACACTGTTGGTGGTAGCAATGCCAGTAGTGGGGTCGTCGTCTGAAAAACGGGACAGAAATCAGTGTATTGGGTAGTGAGCAGATGTCTAAAGATTGTAAAAGTGGAGTTACAAATAAAGCAATACAGAATTAAGTAAACTACTGCAATCTGTGTATTATTTCCTGACTGTTGGAAGTGGAGTTCTACACAATTTTCCTGCTGTCCAATTGGCCTTATTTTTTGGCCATGAAGATGTAGTCATCGAATTATTAATTTTGAATTGGCTGAATATGTCTTTTTTAATGTCCTGTTGTAAGAAATACAGGGGTAAACCATATTTTTAACATACCTATTTTGAATATTATGATGGTTCGGAACCACATCAAGAACGCCACGCGCGTACTTAAGGTTTATTGAGACGTCCACATGCCGGGTGTATCTTATTACACATCTTATTTTAATATAGTAGAATACTATGTTTATTTTAGGAACCTAGGCAGATGAGCTTACAAATGTTAGTCACAAAGCTTTTTTGGCTTTGAAGTTGTCAGTCTAAAATTTGTCGCTGATTCAGCTTCAATACCGTGTCAAATACAGTTCATGAATAGATATGATTCTGAGTAGAACATCCCGAAGTGTGCGAACGTTCACGTATGAGGGGCGAGCACGAATGACTATCGAAAAAGTATTCGTATCGCTATCGAGAAAAAAATGTATAGGATTTAAACAACGCCCCCTACCGGCCGTAAAAAGAAATAATTTCAGCAGCGCGAATGAATTTACTTACTATCGTTTCGCAATTGAATAGTCACGTTCTCGAAACTCGAAACTTTACTCATAATCGAGAGTAAGAAAATTGTTTTGACATACACTAACGTAAATCTCGAAGGCTGGCTGGCTACCGAGTACTACCATCTAATGTAATGATCCGTTTTCGTATTGAGGACTCGATACATTTACATTGCGATAAAAAAAAACATTTTCGTAATTGACGTGCAGTACTGTATTGTGACGTCACAATCGAAGTCGAACTTCGCAGTAGTTGAGTTATTTTCTATCATTGAAATTAATTGATCGAATACAACGTTTTGTATCAATAAACTGATATCATTATCATAATGTATGCATGTGAAGGAATTAATTAATCAGAACATTATAATAAGTATATGTGTACTGCGAAAGACGGCGACCTAAAATGTTGACTCATCGTTATCATTTAGCAATTAGTAAAATATCGAACCTAAACACTTCAGATTTTTTTTTTGTAAAATGCTTTTTTTTTACAATGTTTGAAATCTGAATCGGAATTCTGATTAAATGAAATTAAATTTTGGAAGGTTCAAAAATTATTTTAAACGTATAAAAAAGTAATGAAGAAAATAACATGACCAATCCGTATTTTCGCATGGTGTGCTGCCTTCCACCGTGTCATATGAAATCGAAGTCTCATTTTTATTGTGTGACTGATATCCTATAGTTTAAGCCGGACCGCTTGAGTGCTTTGCGGCTGGAAGGTGGTACCCACCCGTGGCTTACGATACCATCACATTAATTCGGTTTCGGTCGTAACATGATAGCACAGGATTATGGGTTCTCGAATTATTATTGGTGTATTAGTACTACGTCAATACTTCCAAAGTACCGATTAAGTATAGACTTTAAGCTGTGCCTACGCCATTTACTTAGTTTTAAGCTTTCTGAGTTTGTTTCAATCCTATCTTAGCTCGATATTAATTCTAAAGATTTTTAGGCAACCCGCGGATGTTTCTAAAATGATAGGAAATATAGTATTTACTTTAGATGGTTCATTTATAATTTATTGAAGTTTCTTAATTTCCAAAAGCGTTACAAAGTGAAACTTTCAATTTATCTCAATGTTGTTAACAGGTCCACACCGATATCCTTTGATGGTTTCTTTCATTACGACATCTGATTTTCTGAAATGAATAGTGTTTTTAATCGTTAAACCGTTATTCAAGGCGAAATTTTCGTAAGAACCAACACCAAAAATTGTTTTAGTTTTGAAATTTTATTGTACGTTTGGAGTCGTGTTGCGAAATGATAGCAAATAATTACATATATGAATCGGCGCAAGGATTGCGTTAATGACGTCAACATATTGCATATAAATTGGTTTTAATTGTAATGGTTTTTTTGGACTTGTTCTGATAGACGACGGGTTACCCTTGCGTATTGATTGTTACAATACGATGGTACAGGTCGCAAGCTGTGGACAGAAGCTATAAAAATGGTCCTGGGTTATTTCTATTTTATTTCTGTCTGAGAAAAATCGGTACTGGTGATATGAAGATTAACATTATTTTATCTGTTATAACAATCAATTACCATTTTCGAAAAAGTGATAACAAAGCACAATGAGCTCCCTTCGCGTGGGTATCATAAATAGCGACATGGAAAACTACCGGAGAATAGGCAGTAGCATTGTCTAAGTATTATACCAGCGCACTGGGACCGCTAGTCGGCATTTACAGCAAAAAAACTGATGAGCAAAAAAAACCACTTTTGAAAAAAAAGTTCCATGGTTTGGCGTAGCGCCACCCAGTTCACGACCTGATTTCGTTCCAATTATGAGGAAAAAACATCATTAAGTTCACTGTATTTAATGAATACTAAATGTTTTATTCTGAAGGAGATAGGATTTGCATATCACTGCTAATGGTTCACTAGTCCCTTGGTTTTAATATGTAGAACATCCCCAGCAAAATGCTAGATCATTTCGCTTTTTCAACATGAAATATTACCATGACTACGCGTTTTCTTGGCCATTTTCGGATGAACGATTTATTATTTGACGGAAAAATCCAACTACATATGTGAGACTAACAAAGTAGTCAGTGAAGACGCAAAACGATTATTTTCGAATCAAGATATTGTCAATGGACACGTAACTTTGTTTTCTGTTTTCCTTACATAAGTTGCAGCGGTAATCATTTGTTTGGGCACGCGTTAAGATTTTATTGTTTGAAATATAGCCAGCCGCCAGACCTTAGTAACTTATCCTGAATTCTTGAGTTAAGTGCAAATACAAATATAATATTCAATGGATATAAATTGTGTATATGTATATGTTTTACTAACATTTCATACATCGTTCTAATAACATTTCGTTGCGATGCAATTGTTCAAATACGACTGCTTTGTGAATTGCTAGTCACGTATGATCAGAATATATTTAACATATTTTATAATTTTTAACGGTACAGCAGTCATAATTTTAACTTTTTTTATTGTTCTGATACTTGCTGAAAGAGCAGGAGGAATTGGATAGCAACAACCCACTGAGTGTCTCTCCGGATCTTCTCAGTGAGTGATTTTAATGAATCACTGCTCTTGCTAGGGCGCATGTTAGCAAGTTCGTTGAAGCTTTGAGTTTAGTAGTCGTCGTGGCCTAACGGATAAGACGTCCGGTGCATTCGTGTTGAAGCGATGCACCCACGGAATAGATAAATAAGGTTGGAAAGGCCTTTGCTCTAATTTTGTATTAGAACCAGTGTCGCCGCTTCATCCCCACTATTTTAATTTGTACACATACACACACTGTGATTACAAGTATTTCGCACACAACAAAAACACCCACACATAAATCTCAGGACAGATATTCGTTCGCAAACTAGCACAAAACACCCGTAGGCATACACACTCACACACGCAAAAAGGCAATAAAAATGTTCATACACGCTAGTGCTTGATAAAATCGATATTCTTTATCGATAAATTATCTGATGAATGAATGGAGAAAATGAAACATGAAATAAATATTGAAAAAAAAAACTATTTTACTTTTATTAATTACAAATAGTCACTGTCGCTGGAATAAAACGTATTTGTTAAGCAGTTGGCGCTTGCTATTAATTGCGAATGAATTTTTCAAAACTAAGTGTATTCTGATTTTTTTTATGATAAAATCATTTTCAGTAAAATGTTTAGAGCAAATAGTACTCGTCTTTGTCTCCAGTTTCCTCTACCTGTCACGTCAATCCATTGTTCCCTGGCGTTAGGTTCTTTAGGAAACCTAAAATTTTTAATTTACTGCATAAGTCAAATAGCATTTTACTTAGATTTTAATACGTCTTAGACAATATAGTAAATACCCGTAAATTAGAGGTCTACATGTCCCTTTATATTATACCTTCACTTTAATTCAATGATAATAATTCAATAATAATAATACATATTTATTTTACTCAAAATACGTCTCACTCAGAATATACTAGGTATCATTAATTAAATATAAAATAATGCAAAAATTATCCATGTCAAATGTAAATATAGTCGAGAATTCTGTCGATGATTTTACCACATGGTCACCTCACTATCGACAAACTGCACGGCCAATCAGGGCAAAGGCCGAAATTTCAAAGATTGAAGTGTAGAGAACGCAATGCATGTAGTACATTGGAAGCTGACTTGGTCATTGCGTTCATTGGGCGAGTACACATCGCGCAATGTATGCTATTTATAACTTGCTGCAATAATATTGTTAATGTTTGGAATTTCATAATGCTCAGTATATTTTTATGTTTTAGACAAATAATATTGTAATTAAATGGTAATTTCGACTTACCGATCGAAAGATATACCTCCTCGCTCTATACTTGAGGTCTGATTTTTTGTTTTACAAGTTATAATTGCACAACACGGCACTATAAAGCGGAGATCTGTTCGCCAAGTAGTCCGAAGCGCACTAAACGCGGTGAATGAAAGAATCGGTCGAGTTATGTTTGTTCTATCATAACTGTGGCACGCTTGCCCCGCCTACATTACCATTCCAACCTTATTTATCTATTCCGTGGATGCACCGGTGTTCGGATCCCGCAGGCGGGTACCAATTTTTCTAATGAAATACGTACTCAACAAATGTTCACGATTGACTTCCACGGTGAAGGAATAACATCGTGTAATAAAAAAATGAAACCCGCAAAATTATAATTTGCGTAATTACTGGTGGTAGGACCTCTTGTGAGTCCGCGCAGGTGGGTACCACCACCCTGCCTATTTCTGCCGTGAAGCAGTAATGCGTTTCGGTTTGAAGGGTGGGGCAGCCGTCGTAACTATACTTGAGACCTTAGAACTTGTATCTCAAGGTGGGTGGCGCATTTACGTTGTGGATGTCTATGGGCTCCAGTAACCACTTAACACCAGGTGGGCTGTGAGCTCGTCCACCCATCTAAGCAATAAAAAAAAAAAAAGTTCACTAACAATTTGAAGCCAGAATACTTCGAGAATATTGGCGAATAGATAGGCCCAAAAAAGGACAATGGATTTTGTATTTTTTAACGTTTGTCCCAAAACATATGAATTTTGCTAGCGGTATAATCGGTTGTAAATGACCTTCGGAAAGTGATTTTGGGGGATATCCGTATTGTACTGGAGACTCGCAGTGGCGAAACTTATTGAACGTATTGAATTATATTGTGTGAGGCAATTAAAAAAATCTTGGCACCGTCTTAATTTCCAAATTATGTCTGATTACCTAAAAATCATCAGCCTAAGCTTTACGGCTCAATATTAGAATAATGTCTTTTGTCTTTTACTTTTCAAATCTGGACTTATTTGTGCAGCATCAAAAATCGGTAATACAACGGTTCTGACTTGACTCTGCAAACCGCACTGCAGGAATACGACTAGGTTTAGCATACTAGTTTTATTCGTGAACTCTCTACAACCTATCACCGATAAATCGATGACATAAAAGTAAATAATATGGTAAACATGCGCTTCGTTGCGACAACGAAAGTATTCAGAAGTGCAATAAACACGATTTTAAACTGACGTATATGTACTTTTGTTAAATTCTACGAATCTCAAAATACTTAAAATATCATTGAGAATATTAGATAGATATGATCTCTCGGCAGAAAGCCAAGTCCGCCAAATACTCATTGACCTAAAATACCAAATAAAATCAAATAATGTCGCATACAAGAATACAATCTGCGGTAGATAAATCACCTGCAGTAGATAAACGTTTGAACCACGCTATTATCGTCATCATTTGCTTTGACTTGACTTTTCACAACACACCTGGTGTGAAGTGGTTACCTGGACATGAATACTGCCATTCGTCTTGAGACTTTAGCTGGAAGTCTTAATTCAACCACTGTCCTACTCTTTGAATTAAAACGAATTCTTGCTTCATTATAGTAAAAGACTGTGATGGAACCTAACTGTATGTGCTATTTGTGTATCCACAATATGAATTTCCAGAAAAAATGCAAATTAATAATAAATTTGCGGTTTTTGTTAATTTCACGATGTTATTCCCGCAGCCGTCTAAGAGAACACGCGGTAATAGAATCATTAGAATTTGTCCTCATTTTTACAAGAATTATCTCCTCCTCCTTGCGTCGATAGTCCTCAATCCTGAGGGTCGTGGCCTCATGAGGCTTTCTTGGAAAAATACACATGGTGGGTTCCCACGTCCTACCACGGCAGTGCTTTTGGAAGTGATTTAGCTCTTCAAGGCCGCTGAAGCCTTATTTGGGTTCGGCTAATTAACCGCCGCCAGACATTCGGCGTTGACGTTTTACGGTGGAAAGGTCGAACTCCAACTCAACCCTCCTCTTTTCCAATCCGGGCTTGGGACCGCCATTGGCAGAGTTCTGGCAAGAATTATCTACAAATAACGAAAAAATACTTCGATTAAAATAACAAAAAAGAAACTATATAAGACCCTGAATTGATTTACTTTCTATCTTTTTGCTATTGTGGCGGCTGCTTATCTATTTGCTATTGTGACGGCTGCTCAAACAAAACTAAAGACGAATGAAGAACAGTGTTCACGGAAGGTCACAGCCGCATATTATTCTCTGTCCACACATTCCGCACGGAAATGCAAGGTCCCGGGGGCCGTTTCACCTTGATGTGCTATACTGTGCATGTTCTTATCAGTAACCCTGATTTATATCTATCTCAATTTACTACAACTAATTATTATCAACCCAATTTGCTCTGCTCGTTATTTTAATACGAAGCTAGTAACGCTGTCTTGTATATTTTAGCTACAAAATAGTCATGCTTTCCTGGTTTAAGTGTGCGATATCTTTTGTCGAAGTGCATAAAGGTGCATTAAATCATTTACTGTCTACTGTGACTTACTCGTCATATATAATGACCAGTTTAAACTGGCTAAAAAGATTATCGGCTTGCATTAGCAAATCTGTATGTGTACGTAATATATTTACAATGTTAATGATAGTAAAATGTAATGTTTCAGGTCGGGTCCATTCTGCGATCGTGGCCTCAGTTAACTTGGAGACGCGCTCAGTTGCTGTGGAATGGTTCGAGCGCGGCGAGACCAAGGGCAAGGAGATCGAGATAGATGCCATCCTAGCGCTGAACCCTGAACTGGCGAGTGGGCCGCGGCACCACACTCCGCACCTGCAGCCGATGCCCAACAAACTAGCCAGGGTCTGTTAGCTTTTCCATTTATGATACCTTGGTACCGATTAGTTAACATTTACAACTAGTGCGATGTAGTAGTAGATTATGTTCAAAGTACAACGATTTAGAGTCGATGGCCGCACGCAATGTGCATTGCTGCTACGTAGGATGCCGATTTATCAATTTAAAAGTCGTTTAGTTTATAAATTATAAGTGAGTCATTTGTCCAGATACATGATTTCATTACGGAGATGCCGACTAAGATAGTGCGTACCTACGCCAATCTTTTGTTCTTGAAAACATTACCTCATTCGTATACGTTTATTATTTATAAAGTAATCAGTTAGCATGTAGGTTATGCATTCATTTTGATTAAAGAACAACCTCGCATTCACTGGATCTCGGTTTGATTGGCGCATCGGAACCTAGCTCAATAAATTCGTCCATCGATAAGGATGACCCTCGGAAAGCTGAAAATGATATAACTGCAGAATCTATGCTCGCTTTCACGATTAATATTAATCGATTTCGAATTTTAGTGAAAAATCGAAAGCCATTATCGATTCGCGAGTGCGAGTCGAACGCGTACCAAGCCGCGATCACTCTCATTGTTTGGGTCGCTAAGAACGTTGCTAATCGACGCCACGCTACAGTTGCACCTCTAGTATCACGTTAGACGAATGTGCGCTTTGTTTGTGGCGCCCCGGTTACCGCTCATCAGCTTTATATTTTTAATCATGACGTCAGCATCGGAGCCGGTCATATAGCGATCAATCGTGCGTGGTGTGGTTAGAAACTCGACACTATCAAGTCTCGGCCACCGCAAAATCATCGGAGAAAATGTAGACATGTTCCCTTACATCATCAGTTGGCAGGTGATCACCTAGAAGCACTGTAGTTAGAGCTTGTTTATTGTTATTAAATAGTTTGGTTACCAAGGCGACGCTGCTGTTTGCTGACGCGCAACGTTAAGCACATGTTGCAGCTAGTTGACAAGACTAATCGATGAGGCCGCCGGGCACGCTCCGAGTCTAGTGCGTGGACAGCAAGTAGTGGACGCCGCTCAATGACAATGACTGATAGATAGTTGTGAACGACCTTCCACCTGTGTGCCCACCTGTGACGCACGCCGGTTATCGATTTTCATAACACCAGCATTTCAGTTTCACTTTCATTACGAACTAGACGGATGGAAATCGACGGAGCGATCAAGTGTCCCGATACAAATTGAGTAAGTGCAGCACAGTAACCATGATGTATGACCGGCACGTGTGTATTTGACGAAGGATCCGTCGGGCTCCTCTTCGGACGACGGCGGGTTCCTGCAGGAGGGCGGCGAGGGCGAGGCGGGAGACTCCGGCCACACGCTGCCCGTGCGCAACTCACGATCGGTACTCACCCTCACGCACGTTCCACGCATACATACGCACGTCGACGCCCCGGAGCGGACCGACATTTTATTTTCTTTCACATTTTTCGGTTGTTTTGCTCCACGATCTATGATTTGCACACGTTCGGCTTGTTATGGTGTTTTTGTGGAACGTGCTTTTGTCACTGATCGACGATGGCGATCGGTTACGGTCGCTCGTCGTGCCCCTGACAAAACCACGGTCCATTTAGTGTTTGTATTGTGCTGTATTACATTTGCAACGCAGTCTATTCGTTTCCGATCGATGCCGCCATCATTCGATCTCCGTTTGTGTTCACCTGTTTACGAATAAAGCTTGATTTGGACATCATCAGTGACATCATGTCCGCGATGAATCACCTTCCCACGACGTCGGGCGACGACGCTTCTTTTAGCCGATATTTTATTTCTCGCCAAAGAAAAACGCAAATGACCCCATTGAGATTGCCTATTTCGGTGTAATTTATTGTATCGATTTTTGGACAAGCTTTTTCTCGGTAAATGCATGTGTTTCGAAATGTCATGTAATTATTGGAAAAGATGTACCACGGGAATGTTTAGTGTTGAGCTTAAATACAAATATGTAATACCATTATGAACCCAGGGAATTACGACACGACCGACAACTACAGATGATATTGGTCTGTCTGACTATTTATCAGAATGTACAGTGTGGTATGGTAATGTGTCTCCGGCCTTCTCATGCGTCCGTAGTAATGACATCATGACAAATGGTGGGTAGGGAGTCCGCCTATCACCGTCCTGGCCGTTTCTGGCACCGACGTCACAGTGCCATGAAGACTTCGATTGTATCTCAATTGGTGGCGACATCCACACTGGTGCTCTTGGGCTCCGGTGACAACATAAGTAGCAGGCCAGTCGTGTGCCGCTCCTACCATCTATGCTTTTAGATTAACGGATAAAGAACAAAATTACGTTCCACATCGGCCCTGAGCTATTGGGTTCCTATGTCACGTACTTGTGTGTGCAAGAAACACATATATAAAAAAAAACGAATTCATAAATACAGAGCACTCCCGACACAAGAAGCAAAAGTTGGTATCTATTGCTAAATCACATATGTTTAGAGACCCTATATTAATGTATTATGTAGATATTTTGATCACTTACAAATCCCTATTTTTTAAAATAGTAATATTCAGATTCAAAAGTATAATTCTGAACGAGCTATCTGACCTTGCGTCTCCAATGTTGAGAAGTATCATGAATTTGTCTCCGAATGAAATAAAATCCGAAATTAAATATTAAATATGCCAGTGTCACTGACCCCTAGCGCAACGAGCCGATAACATTAAGAATTTGAGGAAAACATAATATATAATAATAATATTATATAAGTATACATCAAAACTGAGTCACACAAAAGAACTGAACGTTTGCAAAACCATTGTTCAAATGTCAAAAGCTAGAAAGATTTCTTCTTATATGGCCTACGAATGTAGATTCCGTTTAAACTAAGCGGTTTAACTAACTAAGGTAATTAATAAGACGGAAGCCAATGCTATCGTACCTACAAGGTTTTGAAATAGAATTTAAATGACGGTCACTCAATTACACAGTAGACCTAACAAACAACGTCCTGAAACACTGTACCACTTATTTGAAATTGGTTAAAAATAGACAAATCGCCGTTATTTTGAAGTCGCGACAGCATTGAACCTGCGTCGCGTACGTAGCTCGGCTGAGTCACTCGTGTAAACATTAGTGGCTGTTCAACCCGCTCCGTTGAAATAGAACGACACAGAGACGTATTCAGTTGTTAGAGAATGGGGGCACTGTTCGTGTTTATACGTAGCGTTGATAACGAAATAGCTAATGATGATAGTAAGAATAGGGCAAGATTAATTTAAATCGCTCTTGCTAGGCCAAGCCTTTGTCCTGCTTGATTCTCATTGAGGAAGCCAAACTTACGAGTCTGGAAACGTACTTACTCTACATAATTTCACTTTTTGTCTTGCAGTTACGTGCCTAATGTACTATTTGTCCTCGATTACTAAGAATGGGATTGTTTTAAAATTGTGTGGACAGGTGAACGAGCTCACGTCCCATCTGATGTTAAGTTTTTACTGGAGCCCATAGACATCACCATCTGAATGCTGCTACCCAACTAGAGTATATCAATATTTTATTGTGGTATTGCTTATGTAGAATTTACTTAAAATAATAATAAACGCAATTACATAAATTAAAATTTTTGCTGGTGTGATTTTTTTTACCCTATGTTATTCCTTCGTCGTGGAAGTCATTCGTGAACATTAATAAATTACGTATTTAATTGGAAATAGTTGTTGATTGGATTTGAACTCCGGCATAGTCTTACGGCTCGACTATCACACTAGACGTAATAAATATTCTTTAGGCCACAGCGACTCTAGAACCTTTAAGTTTGTTAAAAGTATTTATTTACAGCTCATTTGGCAACGTAAGCCCTGTGAAAACTGCTTTTGGTCGGGGATTTGCAATGTATCAATTTATTGTGACCAAAAACAGTATTAGAATTAAATTAAATATTTAAAATTTTGAGCCTTCCACATTCTAACTAGGTGACGTTACGAGCAGATATAGATCCTAAACCATAGCCTTAAGAGGCTCGCGAGGCTCTAAAGTCGTGATAAGTTTAAAATTGTATCCATTTTTAGTAGGAATTTCTAATTGAAACTTTTGTGAAATACCTACTCATTATAAGGGTTCTATTTAATATTAAATTAATATTAAATTTTAATTGAAAGGATAGGGTGGTCAAAACCCACACTTCAACATTTTCACCTTGATCGGTCCCTGTTTTGCACGTTGTTGTATGTAATGAACTTGCTTCCGCGCATTCATCGCTTTGTGGATTTGCATACTCGTGTGGGATACCGCTTTATATTGGATTTTAATTAATTTCGCGTGTTTTTTTTTTTCGCGCCTTTAACAGTAATTCATTATCATTGTTTATTTTTCCAAGAATTTTTTTATTTTGCCTGTACTACGTACTTATTGACTTAGTGTGGTTATGGACTAGTAGTACCAAATATTCCTTTTGATGAAGTATTCACTTGCCTTGGCTTAGGTCAAGATGTTATGAGTTTTTTAAGTCTCACCTATACATTACTAGGTAAGGTTTTTCAACGAGTATCAATCAGTGTAGTTTGATTTGAGTTAGTTTTACGATCTTCACGATCGATTGACGTCATCAAACTTTCATGGAACTGATAGGTCTGAGATTGATAAGACGGTGATTATATTACTGTTGTGATGGTAAAATATGCTAGTCGTTAGCAGAGGCAGGATCGCACTCTCGTACCTTTGACCTCGTTGACTATTATAAAGAGGGTTTGTCTCCAGAGTCAGTTAGTTATAAATAAGATCGGAATTTTGAACCAACAATCTCATAACTCGGCATAAGTACACCGGCCGTGCTACCCACAAGACCACGAACTGTGTGCTTAGTGCGAGTTTTTTAACGTTCTCGATAGTGTAAAAGTTAACTTAAATTTATATGCAGTTGGAACAGCGCCCCTAGCGGCAAACGTAGGCAAACGTTCCAACTGCATATAAAATTGAATTGACTTTTACGCGATCGAGAACGTTAAAAAACTCGCAATAAGCCCACAGGTCATGTTCGTCTTACCTTATAATAATATTGTGATGATCGTTTTAATTTTATAACGCACCAGGGGTTCGGTAATTTGGCGCACGTCCAATGTGCTGTTTTTTATTTGTTCAGATTCCTGACTGACTAAGATATTCGTCAGTAAGTAACATAGATCGTAGGCACACGACTAATGCAGGTCATTAATGTCTGTTCAATTAAATATGTGCCGGAAAATCAAAATAAGAAGAATGTTTTTTGTAAAATTATCAAGTACGCGTGTTGATCTTAGCGTGAAATTGCTAGTGGGCTTAAAATCATGAACTCATGTGAATGTGCTTTTCCGTTATATATAGAAGATTACTTAATATTAGTTAGAAACTATGTTTCGTACAGTACTTCACTAGTCATTTTTACCTTTTTACTACTATTTAAATTTGGAAATATCTGTCTGTGCTATAACATATTGTCCTTCTTGACATAAAAAGTAATAGGACTTTGCAGTAGGCAGTCACCTCGTTTAGGTCCTGATACTATTTGGATCCACGAAGGCGATACGAAACTATCATCGAGCTAACAGTCCATTCGTTTTCTTCGAGAGCAATGAAAGAGCGACATTATTAAACCGCGTAGTCTCTCATCACGACCTTACAATTAACAGATACTTATCAACACTCAAGGGACCACGCTTAGTACTTGGAAGCCAGTTGTGCTCACCCGGATAAGAAAAAAGTTTTTATTAATCATATTGATCTCTTAACTCTTTCCACCATTTCTTCACAGCCCTCTCCCTCGTTTACGAAACTCTCCCGACGGCGTAAATTATCGAAAATTGTCTCGTCCCTAGCGGAAGAGATTAAGGAAATGTTTCCAAAACATTTAACCGAGATGAATGGCTCTGTAGTTAATCGCCCACGATTTCCGATGTTTAATCTAGATTTATTTTAATGTTTAACGAGTTACGGCTCGAAGCGGGAAATTAGCAACCGTACAAGAAATAAAAATATGTGACCTCTCACCTCTGTGGTTGCTTGCTTACCTTTTTGTTAGCTATCAACAGCGTGGCTGGCTGCGTAACGGGTGTCTGTGCCTTAAGAACTATCTGCTTATATGTATGATGATTCTTAGTCACCAACGAGCGGCCCCGCGCATATTTTTCTAATTTTTTTTTAGTAATTTTAATAAATGAATAAAATGTAAATATTAAGATGCTAGTATGTTCTATACTGGGTTTGCTGAGAGCTCAATAAAACATTAGCACATAACTCTGGACACATTTCTGTTTAGGAGGCTAACATAAAACATGTATCTTCATTGTTTCTTTCTTCGCAGTCGTGTAGATAGTTCTGTCCTTTTATAGATATCAGCACCATCCTGAACTTCAATAATGAGCTTTTATGTACATAGTTTTAATACAGTTTAGTTCATAGTTGTTTACATAAGATTTGTCGTAAAGAATTTGCTTGTGTTTCTAGAGATCAAGCAATGAACTGCAACATTTGATCGCGTCTAAAAAATCTGTCAATTCCAAACGCATACCGCGGGAGTTGGATTGGAAGTCCATGTCATGTTTATGCTTCAACATTTCTCATGTAAACAATAACATTACCTTTTGTAACATATGCTTCGTTTGTTTTGAAATACATCAGTATTTGTGTTCATGTTTGTAGCTTTGAATTTAATTATATATTTTTCTGTTTTAGGATATGACGCGGCAGTCCATACCCGTTGCGACCAAAGGTAAGCTTTTGGATTTTATATTAAAATTATCTAGGTGTGCCCCGCGACTCTAACCGCGTAGTTTTTCCGAGATTAAAGTAGTTGTTTTATTTTCGGTCCATAAATAGTAAACTAATAGTAATAATAAATAGTAGAAAGAACGTACAAACATTCATTAATATTATTTTAGAATTCATGTCTCAAGGCGGGTGACGGCATTTACATTATTGATGTTGGTAGGCTCCGGTAACCACTAAATACCAGGTGGGCCGTGAGCTCATCCAAGCATCTAAGCAATAAACGATAAATGGATGAAATTTTATTTGTACGATCTAAATTTACGAGTTTTAGTAAAGTGCCCATTATTTATTTATTGCATGAAGGGCTGAATGCGAGCTCACGACCGACCTGTTGAGTGGTTAGAGAAACCCCCAAGAAATTATAACAAGAAAGCCGGCACTCATCTTGAGACATGAGGTGGAAGACTTAATTGTATTTCATATGACCCACCGCTCAAACTAGAACATTGGCTGCTTCTTATATGGATTACATGGCTGGTTATTAAATCAATAAAATCGTTTTCGTTTGTGCTAGAAAAACAAAAGCAAAATGCAAAAAAAGAACGCACGTGTATAGTATATGTCCAAGAGACAGTCCATGAATCATAATATTTAGATAATGTTTCGAGCGACTTGCTCGCCAAACGCGATCGATTTTCTGTCAGTGAGACTGCGATAGAGAGGGAAACTAATAGAAATGTATTACTTCGCCTTTTTGTTTTGGGCTTTGTGTTGAAGAGCTCGTACCAGACGGACGAGCAATGTCTATTTGAGTTTACGTAGGTTTGGAATATCAGTGAGTCATCAGAGAAAGACGGTAGTCATATCTACCTCTTTGAGCGCTTAAAAAATGTCCTCTATGCTGAATAGATACACCTAAGAATCAGTCTCGGAACAGAGACTTATTGAGTATCACATCTGTAATCGTCGCATGAGGCTACAGGCTCTGTACAAATACACATTACCTTATATTTTATGGGGGTTGCGGTGATGGTAGCAACGGCGTTCCGTTATAGTGGGTGGTGAGAGAAATTCATTCCGCTTTATACCTTAAATCTTCTTCTTCTTAGTCGCATACTTCATTTGCACCATCAGCTTAAATCTTATTTAAAAAAAAATCTGATCCCTATTAACTGAAATTTGAAAACGTTCGAGTGTTTTATAAAATGAAAGCACTGAATAAGAACACGTTCGAAGGATACCCTTTATCATCGCAAGATGTGATGATAAAGGGTATCCATGAGGTCACGAGCAGACTGATCTGACTTTATTTACCTCCGGCTACTACGTGTTGGAGTTCATATAATTATGCACTGCGAGAGGTCAACCACCTCAGACCGATTGTTTAGTCTATGTAGGCGGACGATCACGCGAATCGGCGGCAATCGTGCTAAGCTCTTTGAAGATAGCAAGATTCAGCTTTTGTCTTAATTTTATTATTTCAGTCAGTAGCCAGACACCAAACGTGCTTACAGACCGAATGAAATGAAAACCGCAATGCAGTAAATTGTTTCTATGTTACACCTAGTTTTAGATAAGACCCTAATGGTACAATATTTCAAGACAGCGTCTGTGAATTAAATACATTGAATTTGTTACTGGTGGTAGGACCTCTCGTGAGTCCGCGCGGGTAGGTACCACCGCCCTGCCTATTTCTGTCGTGAAGCAGTAATGTGTTTCGGTTTGAAGAGTGGGACAGCCGTTGTAACTATACTGAGATTTTAGAACTAATATCTCAAGGTGAGTGGCGCATTTACGTTGTAGATGTCCATGGGCTCCAGTAACCACTTAACACCAGGTGGGCTGTGAGCTCGTCCACTCATCTAAGCAATAAAAATAAAAAAATCATAAAAACGTGGGTATTGAATAAAAGCTGGTTCATCGTACCTGAATCAATAGGCGGCCTTCTTGGTCTAAGTTAAAACTTTGAACTTAAAGGCGTCATTAAAATATTTATAATCTAATACAACCGCTTATTGAACTATCTACAACACGTGGTGTTGAAAGTCCTCAAATGATTGAATTGTACCCTCGCGTGCTCTGATACATTCTCGTGCGGTCGCTCTCGGAACTTCCGAGTTCATTACGCAATTTCGTATTGGCACGTATTGCAATGCTTCTCTGTCGTCGATGCTCGTTCCACATAGTAACGGATCAGGTTCAACCGGCAATGACACACACGGCTTATCGCACGCTAAGTCCGGACACTAGATTGAGTTCCTCAGTAACCATTTGGTAAGGCGTTGTTCGAATGCTCTATATATAATACAACACCGCCAATCGTAACCAATGATATTGAAGTCCCGTTTGCGTTCCGAACTGAAGACATTCGATTCGGGGTTCATCTTCATCATAAGCCTATAGCAGTCCACTGTTGGACATAAGCCTCTCCATTTGCATTCGAGGTCCAAATGTACATGTTGTCGTCTTGTTTGTCTGGTTTAGTACATAGCATGTATTACATATGTACTACGTATTCGTAACACAAGAAGAGCCTAGCTTTTCGGGTCGTTTAGTATGAAAGGTTTTATTAATTAATTTCATGTCGGTTCAGTTTCAGAAGAACTTCTCTTTCTTCTCTCTTCTCTTCTGAAACTGAACCGACTAGTTAAATTAAACTGAAATCGGTACAAGATTTTCTTCGAGTACTTTAAAGCTGTCCGCCCGCATTGTGTCTTTAACTAGAACGTTCTGACCTTTAACCTTCTGAATAGAATGTTATATTTCTTCGGGAAACGGATGTCCGAGTTTGTATCCGTACCGCTGATGTATGCCTTCCCAGCAGAACCTCGTAATGCATTACTCATGTTTATTTTAGCTCCCACTGGCAAATGAGCAAATTGTATGAAATGCGGTACTAATCTATGCTGTTGAACAAAATAAATTGTCACTCTATTTTACTGTCAATAAACAGCTGGTCGTAATAAGTTGCTAAAACAAATAACTCACAAACATGATTTGTATCCCAATTTCCAAGTAGTGAGCTCGTGATAATGGCGATATAATTGAACCACGCACGTTTATAAAACACACACGATACCGTCCGACATTCGGGGGTTTGAATTTTACATGGAACGGCTATGTTGACTCCGTAAAGCTGGAATTCCACTACGACGCAATGATAAATAGTTCATAGTTGGGCCGAACCGAATTCCATTCCATTAAGTCCAAATAGGCTTTTTAAAAAAGTGTTAAGATTGTTTATCTTTAATCTTCGCGTTATTAAGCTTTCTTGTGATTTGAACTGCCCTGTAATCTGCAGCTTTTAAGAATGCGTCCATGAACTTGACTATATTGAATTATTCTTACTGTTTTCAATTTCTCGGTGGTCTTAAAAGAACTAAAATGTTTGATTGAAAATGTTAAGTAGGTTAATTTTTTTAATTTTTCTCACACACAATGTTTGTCATTTGGAGGCGCTATATTTTATCGCCGTTTGCTGATAGCGAAGTCTATAGTCCTGAGCTTTGTTCTGTAATCTCTATGTTATTTTGTTGTTCTTCGGTTTCATGCAGCCTCAAACCTTAAGTCCATATCGAACAAACACCTGTTTGTCCAATAGCTTTTATACGCTGTTGTGCATTGAAAACGAAGAGTTCTTCCTGACAATCAATATCTCTTTTTAAAAACAAGCTCTGTTCGGTCTGTTTTTGTTGACTTTAGTTTTCTCCTGGGTCATAAACCCAGGCATTAGGTAACGTTATGAAGCGTATGGTATTTTAAAGTATTGCAATAAAAATTACTGGTTTCCTGGTTTTGGCTTGGCCCGAATCGCATAGCACGCTAGGCCCTACCCCTGGGTTGTAAAGCGAACAACGTACTCGCAACGCAACGCTCGCATTTCGGCGTGGAAGCCCGGCTCGAGAGTGGGTGGGCTCGGTGCGAATGGACAGTGATCGTTCGGCCGCGCACCACATAGGCTGGCACCGTTTGTTATTAATAACAGCAACGCTAATGGTCACGATTGAGTGCTTCGATTTTAAGTTTTAATTGCTATTTTAGTGGACAATGCCGGTTTTGTACGAGCGTTGTCCTCAAATGGATTTGAAGCCGCGACGAGGAAGCTTAGGCTGTAAGTGGCAAACTCGACTGGCAAATTGAGTAAGGCTAACTTGAGGCTCCCAGAGTCTCCTGAATATTGCTAATACTGCATACTTTGAAGTTTAACAATGAATTCCTTCATGTAATTTCAAGAGATCAGGATGATCATGTTAATTTTTTCAAAGATTTCGCACCTTTGCTTCTAGCGGTATCGATCTTTTGTGAATAATTTATGTCTGCTTGATCACGTGATCGTATGAGACTTTTGTAGATTTAGATGTTGTCGCTAAATGAAAAAGTAATTTTTACAGAATTTAGAGACCATCTGTCTTTTCCCGGATACTGAATTCCAGATGCATTTAATTAATGCATGATGAATATCCAGGAAAGTTTGTCGTTTTCGGAAACTCTTCTAAAGTATTATTATGTAGATTGAGGAAATCATCGACACTTTCTTAATTGAATACCTTCGTAAATATATGCTTCAGATTACCGTTTAAAAGGATTGTTGTGGCATTTACATTGTAAACGAATTTTACTTGTCATTGTTGAAAATACGAGTATATTGAAGGGTGCTTTTAAATTTTCAACCTTGAACCATTGAAATTTGTTTTCGTCGAACAGTGAATGAAGCCTTATTGACCTTTCGTAACGTCGCCAAAAGTCCGAGGAGAGGTCTACATTAAAAGTTTGATGAAACATGGCAGAAGCACATAGGGGTATTAGACAAGGAACCTCATCATGGGTAAACGTAAAAAAGTATAAAATTTGGGCAATTATTTGTCAATTGGTCATGTGAGCCCGTACGCGCTGATACCACTGCTCTGTTTGCTTCAGCCGGGGAACCGTAATGCGAACTACACTTTGAAGGCCAAGATAGCCGCCGTAATCTATAATGCAGATTTCGATTTCGTCTCTCGAGGAGGGTGGCGGTATTCATATTGTGATATCCATGAGCTCCGGTAACCACTTAATAATAAATGGGCTGTAAGCACGTTCACTCGTTTATACAATAACAATACAAAACAAAACCTGTATAATCTAAGAGGTGAACAAATTTCATGATTTAGGAATTCAGTTTAGTTCATTGCACGCATGAGTTGAAGTTTGTAAGAACAATGTTCGTCCAGCATTCTTCCCACGTGCATTGTGTGCACGTTTACATTAGAGTTATTAATAATATAAGTTACTTTATTGTGTTGAAGAGGTATGAGGATAACGTACCGGTGAATCAAGCAGTGTGGGTGAAGCACAATGACCTTGCCTGACCCCTCGGAGATCTTTTACGGGACTTAACTTTAAAAAACTATTCCTCGATTTTATAGTTTGGGGAATTGTTAGATATGAGTTGTGGCGCATTTTAATTTCACTGCGTTAGTTGCTGAAATCATGTTGGCGGCATGAAGTCACATCCTCGGTGGCATTAACATTTGCCTATTAGGGTGGTGAGTGCTCTGTAATTGTGCGCAAAAACAAATCATTCGCTAAATAGTTCACTCAAGAACCAGATCATTTCTGCTGGCGTGAATCAATAGCTCACGTCTCGCATGGACTTAAGTCCATAGACAAGATAATAGCTCTGTCCACTTTGGGATATAAACTCTAAATCGGAATTATTATGGTTCACTGGAATTATAAGGCCGTGAACACCGTGGGACCCACCACCGGAGATAATCTCATTACGAGCGGCTGGTTTAGCTAATTGGAATTAGTTTCAGTCCTAATTTACGTCGGATAGGTTAATGGGTTAAGTATGTCTGATCTAATATTACTTTAACAGACAAACCTAGGTACGTTTGTAGTGCTAGGTTTTTATGATTGAAGTTGAAATTCTCTCGGGTTTTTTTTTTTTTTTTTATTTCGAATTTTATTCTAAACAAGAGAGGGATCAAACTAACTAAGATAATAATCGAACTTATCTCTATGTAACGCAATTCGACCGTAAACTCAATTTGTTTTGTAGAGAATTAAGTACTTACACGATAAATGAAAAAGCTCATTTTTCTCCTACCTATGGCGAAAGTTCGGTTTTCCTCCCTGGATACTCACAAGTGTACATGCGCGTTAGTGTCTACGTATGCTCTCACGCATCTAAAATTCTCCGCCATTGTTGTGCTCGGGTAATTTGCAATATTGTGTTTAGTGTAAAAGTGAAAACAAAAGGCAATAAAATGTAATAGTGAAGTATTAAACAAAGATGGGTTCATCAGACAGTTCTTATTCAATTAGTAGCAGTTTATTTAAAAATTAAAAAACAGTTAAATTGTTTTTTTATGAGTATATGGGGGGGATACGCCTCCCCCCCTACCCCCCGCCAGGGTTCCGCCCCTGGACCCCAACTCAGTACTCCACGAACTTTCGGCCTAGTAGAAGAAAAAATAGTACGTGCACCGCGGGAAAAAAGTAGGACATCTCATCATTTTACACGCGGGAGGAAATGTCCTACACCCTCCTTGGTGCACAATGTACTATTTTTCAATATTCGTTTTCAAGTTTTCTTTATCTATTTTTTTATTGCTTAGATGGGGGGACGAGCTTACAGCCCACCTGGTGTTAAGTGCTTACTGGAGCCTATAGACATCTACAACGTAAATGCACCACCCACCTTGAGATATAAGTTCTAAGGTCTCGGTATAGTTACAAGGGCTGCCCCACCCTTCAAACCGAAACGCATAACTGCTTCATGGCAGAAATAGGCGGGGTGGTGTGGTATATACCTGTGCGGACTCACAAGAAGTCCTACCATCAGTAATAAGTATGTGTTAAGATACACTAAACGATCTCTTATTTTAGATTAAAACGAAAAGTTGCTTAGTAGCTCTGTAACAATAGCTATCATAGAGCAGGAGATATTTGTCAAAAGCCTGAATCCAGTTTAAGCCAGCCAGACAATTTAAGGTATAAGCTCTCATATGTACAAGTTCCGACCAATTACATTCATAAATCGCAAACCTGTACCGTAGCGATGTTCTACTGATCGAACGACTGTGTTATTATACGTTGATAGTGTTTCGTGACGATTACGGGTTCTAAAATATATGTGATTACCGACACGCAAGGCTATCAATTGATTTCGTGTCTCAGCATTCTTATTTGATATCTTGTATTGAAACTGAAGAAAAAAGTGTCGTCTTGAAAAACCATACGAATGTAGACAAAATAGTCAGTTAATAGGCGGATCCGCTAAAACTAGCCAACAGTCAGCCTCGATCACAATATATCATTGAACTCCTACTATGATAGTTACACCATTTTCAATTATTATTATAGGAAGTAAAACAATTATTATGAATCTTAATAAATCATCTTAATAAACCATATTTAGGTACTTTATTTGTGCAATTATCATTCAAACCAGAAGGTTTCAATTATTCACAAAGTTTAAGTTATAAATATTATAAGCAAGTGTGTTCTTGTCTCACGTCCATACCGTTGTATACACAAGCTGATTGATCATTACATTAGTAACAACCGTTGTCAAGAGAACGGTTGTTATGCGACAGCAGCGCGGGTTACACAATATGTGACTCGTTTCTCGCGCTTTGCATCGCTCCTAGAATTGTGCATTGTGTGCTCTGAGCTCTGAGCGTGATTGAGTAACGCCTATTCTACCGACCTTTTATTAGCGGACTGATGACGGGGTGATGATGTGGCCGTCTCTCCTGTGGTGCACCGCGTCCTAGCACGAGTGTAATAGGGAGGCGAAGGATCTGATCTCAGCACATCGCTTAGAGAGTTCGAGAAGACTTCGACCTCATGGCTTCACTGCACTATACCAATACTGCCTTGTATGGAAGGTGCGATAGGGTGGTCTCGGCGTTCGCGTAAGACACTGGTTTCCGGTACGACGGAAAGTAGCCTTGGGATGTGATTCAGGCGGGCTTTGGACAGTTACTGCTAGTCCACGATTCGCGGGGTGAAGTGGCCAAGCGTCATGCTTAGACGGTACTCTGCCATGTCCCGACGGGTGTTTAGAGTCGCTTAGACTCTTATATGAGGGGCGACCCAGTTAGATGTTTGGAAGCAGGAGATATAGAATAAGAGGAAAAGGATTTTCTATAATGTTGCCAAAATAGTATTAACTCCGTGAAGAATGAGACAGAAACGTATTGTATTCACGCCGGCGAGCGCACGTCACATCCTACTACCAGTAAAAATTATGGCGTAGGTCATGGACAGCTTACCTACATCAGTCAGGAGAAGCTCGCCCGTCGAAATATAGTAGTTTACATATTAAAACACAAGGCTATTTATAAATTGATGTATATTAAGACATTGTTAGCATGCTCTGATTTACATAAATGATGTTTATGGTTTACATTAGTAAGGTTTTAGGTTGGCGTGTTATTTCATATTTAACGTCTTTGTTATTATTATATGAAAACATTTGACAAAAGAGTTATTTGTATAGGGTTTTGATAATACTAGAACAGCAAATAAATTATGACAATGCAGTAAATGTAGGCTCATATCGAGATTGTATATCCGATCCTCTAGAAAGGTTTTGTGAGTTTCATAATAAAATAAAATAATTATCTTGTGCCACATTTATCTTTGTCATTCTGAATTAACTTTAAAAATACTGGGTTTTCGGTGTTTAGTGCGCGACTCAATTGTACGCTAGTCAATTCTAGAAGGCATTACCTATATCTACATTATTCAATAGGTCAGTCGATTCGTTTCAGAAGCTCTCTCTCTCTCTCTCTCTCTCTCTCTCTCTCTCTCTCTCTCTCTCATCTTTATTGTCAAACAAAACTGAATAAACGCTATGTTTTATTCCACATGTGTATCATTGTCAAGTTCAGTTGGAACCAATGAACCGTCAGAACCTATCGATTGAAGTCGTTGCGAGTGACGTCACACGTTCATAAATTTTTCATGGGAGGGACAAAGGCGTCTCTTTTCCGTGTCACTAAATCGTCGACCATTATTTTCCAATTTAGCTCGATTGGTTTAGCTGCTCACTCGATTTACGCGTGTTTCATTTCATTTTCCAGTCTTGTTTCTGGCGTCGTTATAATACAGTTGGCTTGGTTCTGTTGTTTGGGATACCCGGTGCAAGATGGTAAAAAGGAGGATTTCGATCGTCATTTGTTGGTTAGACACACATCGTCATTTGGTCGGTTGCGCGCGTCACGGTTGATTGTCGTATGTACTTAAAGAGATCCTAATATGGCCACCGCAGACTAGCCTTGCGCCAACGCACGCTGCCGTTCCAAATATTGAATCTAACGAAATAATGAGCTTATAACCGAGAAAATGTGCTGCTCGTGGTTACGTTGGAGGAGACGGGTCGCGGACGCCGATACGGATCTTCCGGTGGAGGCATTTGATAATTCAAGAGAAGCACCTGAAGATGTCGATGACAAAAATAAATCAAAATCACGTAAGAGACAAATGCTATATTACTGGGCCATTATACCTGAGAAGTTTATTTTGCTTATCTTTCGCACTTTTTGTGTCTGTTTTGAAGTAAAACTCTTTGGGTGCGACTAGAGTCTAGTTTCGTGTAACGATTTCTGTCGCAAAGAGGATTGAAGATATATCTCTCTTTCTCACACAGCGCTTTAGAAATTTCATTTTATCACGTGTACCGAGTTACGATCTTTTTTTGTAATATGTTTGTTAAGTTATGATTCATGGGCTCTATAAGGATATTATTATATATTTATGTCTTTAAGGCAATTACAGTGGTTTTGCCTATATAATCTTAATGCTTTCTGATTAAAAACATTTATTTTAGTTTTGTTTGTAGCAAAATTTCGACTGTTTTGGGTTTTGGTATTATTGCACCGATTTTGGTTAAGTTCATTGATAATATAAATTCAAGTAGATATATAATTTTTGCAAGGTTGTTGGTGTGCTTTGTTTTTCTTAGTTGGGTAGAGGAGCCAGATTGTAATCTCATGTATGTGCATCAGTTAAGGAGTGTTTCAGTAACAAACTGCAAACCGTAAACCCATTTGACATTGCGTACATATCACACCGAGTGCGGTGACAAATACCCGCTATAGGCACTTGCTGCTGAGACAGTTTTGCTGTATGTCGATATGTATTGACAGCGCCCGTGACCAGGGTGACGCGGAACAATCAGATGCGGGTGTCGAATGTGGGCGGCGCCTACACAAACGGTCACGGCGGCGACACGACGGGGCGGCGCGGCGTCGAGAATGTACCCCCGGCACAGCTGCCGCCACAGCAGCCGCCGCCCAGTTCCAGAATCACACAGCAGGTGACATACCCTCTCAATTGGTACTAGCTTCTGTCAAGGATACTATCTTGTCAATACTCCACCTTGATTCATACCGCTTACGTGCAGCGAGATGATTTCAACTTGTCCTATTCGAATCGTATGTAGAATCCGACCTTTTTGTTGACCACCTTCTTAAAACATCCTTTACCTATAGTTCTTCAACTTTTTTTTATTGCGTAGATGAGTGGACGAGCTCACAGCCCATCTGGTCTTAAATGGTTACTGAAGTCCATAGACATCTACAACGTAAATGCGCCACCCACCTTGAGCATTACTGCTTCACGGCAGTAATAGGTAGGGTGGTTGTACCTACCCGCGTTCCGGATTCACAAGAGGTCCTACCACCAGTAATAATCCTATTATCCAGTATTTCCTATATCCTTCCTAGCCTCCTTCATCGGGCGGTCGAATGCGCGCCGGTAGTACTCCGAGTGCAGCAGTAGTGTCTCAACCGCCTCAACTGCCGTATTTACTGTCTCAACGACGTACTCAAAATTTGAAGGAGGTTCCTTTGAATATTTTATTGTTGTAGATAGGAACTGTTATATTTAGTTAATATGTAGGTACTGTGTACAATTTAATTATGCGATTATAATAAATAATCACGTAAATTATAAAAAGTAGACAAAGTTTCAAAATCGTTTGACGAGCGGTGAATATACTATACTGTCTTAAATGAGTAGGATATTATACTTTCTACGTTTCTTTTGTGTGACTGAAAGATCCTCGTTAACTACCTTCTCCTCCCCAAAATTCCTTTATACGTTTCAAAAATGTCCTTTACAACGAATTTTTTGGCAAACAACTACGCTTCCGTTCCGTGACCTATATTTGAAGCCACTAACATTTATATGGCTCTAGTTTTATTAGGACGTTCGAGAACCACTTGCAGTGATACTCACGGGGAACTTGTGGACTTAGTTTTCAGGTTCGGGTATTTCCAGTAGGGCGGCCGGCGTCGCGTCCACCGCGTCCGTGCCCGCCGGCGCCACCTCCGCCGTCACGTCCGCCGTCACATCCGGCGTCACGTCCGGCGTCACGTCCGGCGCGGTGCGGCGCTCCAACGTCGTCAAGGAGGTCGAGCGGCTCAAGGAGAACAGGGAGAAGAGAAGGCAGAGGCAAGCGGAACTTAAGGAAGAAAAGGTACTTGGGTGCTCGTCTGGTAATGCATTTTAGAGTGGCTGCGAAGTCTGCAGGGATTTTACGACGACACTGATAATGTGGTAAATCTTCCTAATGGCTTTATCTTTGAATCCATCTTGTCTTTATCGGAATTGAATGCGCGTAAGAAAAATGATTGTAATAACGCCGCATTGTACGCACGAGTATATGAGCGATACCCTCCTGATCAGCACACACAACATGTATTGAACTTCATTGATTAGTCCTACCTAGTTCATACAAGAGTGAATATATAAAATCATTCAAAATTGGGCTCATATCGTGTTGAATGTTTGTACATGGGACAAGATGTGAGCTTGACATCATTAATCTTATAATATTTGTATAGTTGAATAACTGAAATAACCAGGAAGCCCTCATGAACCTGGACCCTGGCAACCCGAACTGGGAGTTCCTGGCGATGATCCGGGAGTACCAGAACAGCATCGAGTTCAGGCCGCTCACCGGCACCGAGCCCGTCGAGGACCACCAGATCACGGTCTGCGTGCGGAAGAGGCCGCTCAACAAGAAGGAGCTTAATAAGAAAGAGGTACGACTGATTATCTCATTCGGGGGTGACGAGTTGGTGCGGCCGCTAATGACCCTGTCACATTTCCAGGTGGACGTGATCAGCGTCCCCACCAAGGACCAGATGATAGTCCACGAGCCCAAGAACAAAGTGGACCTCACGAAGTATTTAGAAAATCAAAAGTTTCGATTTGACTACGCGTTCGACGACTCCTGCACTAACGAAATTGTTTACAAGTAAGCTTCGGGGGGGCCGCCCTTGCCCGCCTCGCGAGGCGGGTCCGTACTGCCAACAATCAAATCCATTACAACATCACGTCCTGATACGTGACCGTTTCTGTGACATTCGGTTCGTTAAAATGATGTAACGAACTTTGAAAATATTAATTTAATCATCAAGAACTGGCCTTCTTAATTTGTAGTCATTGTTGATAAAATAATATAGGGTGTAGTTCTTTGTCGAG
Organism: Bombyx mori; assembly: GCF_030269925.1. NCBI lineage: Eukaryota > Metazoa > Arthropoda > Insecta > Lepidoptera > Bombycidae > Bombyx > Bombyx mori. Next base: position 18,696,633 of record NC_085111.1, read on the forward strand.
ATCATCCGACACGAGTTTGGTTAAGGGGAAAAGATTGTCGCAAACACAATGAGTCACAATGAGGCGCGCGTCCGCAGGTACACGGCCAAGCCGCTGGTGGCGACCATCTTCGAGGGCGGCATGGCCACCTGCTTCGCGTACGGACAGACCGGCTCCGGCAAGACGCACACCATGGGCGGAGACTTCCAGGTCTCTAAACGTATTCATTTGCATTTTAACCTGCTTTTCTTAGTTTGGTCGTTCAACGAAATTTTCACAAGTTACATTACTTTTAAAATCGGTAAAACAATGATTAATTATTTAATACATAATTTGAGTTCAATTTGTTGATAAAGGGTATTTTTTAGCTTTTAAACGTTAAAATGTTGATATCTGGCGAGGTGGCCAGTTCGGCATAAATGAAAATATATTTTTGATTTGGGATCCTTTTCAAAGATTTTTCTGCAACATGTACATTAAAACCGTAATGAGTTAATATAACATGATTTGCTACCATTCCAGGGCAAGACCCAGGACTGCAAGAAGGGCATATACGCCATGGCGGCGCGCGACGTGTTCACCTACCTGCGCGCCCCCAAGTACAAGCCGCTCAACCTCATCGTGTCCGCCTCCTTCTTCGAGATCTACTCCGGGAAGGTACGCCCCTCCGTGCGCCCTCTGTCCCGCCCTCTGTCGCGCCCTCTGTCACACGGGATCTTGTTGGGTTGGCGCGACTTCTAGAAGTGAGCTTGTCTCCAGGTGTTCGACCTGCTAGCGGACAAGGCCAAGCTGAGGGTGTTGGAGGACGGCAAGCAGCAAGTGCAGATCGTGGGCCTCACCGAGAAGGTGGTGGACAACGTCGACGAGGTGCTCAAGCTCATCCAGCACGGCAACGCCGCCCGGACCTCCGGCCAGGTACCCCGTCCCCCGCGGCCCCGCCCCCCGCGCCCCGCGCCCCGCGACGCGCGCTGACCCCGCCTCCTGTTGCAGACGTCGGCCAACTCCAACTCGTCGCGCTCGCACGCCGTGTTCCAGATCGTGGTGCGGTCCCCGGGCATGCACCGCGTGCACGGGAAGTTCTCGCTCATCGACCTGGCGGGCAACGAGCGCGGCGCCGACACCTCCTCCGCCAACCGACAGACCAGTCAGTGCCACGCCACACACTACTCACTCTTAGCTAATGAGCGCTTTGTCAGAACAGATATACTCGAGTCCAGCATGACTCAACGCAAACATTGCTGTAATGTTATTATGCGTTTATTTTGTTAATTTCTCATTGTACGACATTTTTAATATCTGAATACGGAATAAAATTGTAAACGCCATTAAATTCGCAGGAATGGAAAGCGCGGAGATCAACAAGTCCCTCCTGGCACTGAAGGAGTGCATCCGCGCGCTGGGCATGAAGGGCAACAACCACCTGCCCTTCCGCGTGTCCAAGCTCACGCAGGTCCTGCGAGACAGCTTCATCGGGGACAAGTCTCGCACCTGCATGATCGCCATGATCTCGCCGGCCATGGCCTCCTGCGAGCACAGCCTCAACACGCTCCGATACGCCGACAGGTGCGCCCGCCGTGACCCCCGCGCCCCGCACCCCGCACCCCCCCGCGGCGGTGCGGCGCGCGGCTAACGCACGTGTGCTCACGTTACAGGGTGAAGGAGCTCGGCACCATGGACCCGTCCCGGCGCGGCGAGTCTCCGCCGCCCGACGTGGACATGCCGCCCGCGCGGGACGACCTGGCGCACCTGCGCTCCCTCAACGTACGTGCGGCCCCCCCCGCGCCCCCCGGCGCCCTGCCCCCCGCCCCACTACCCACTAACCGCGCCGCCGTTGGTCCGCAGGAGGGCGACATGTCGGCCGAGATGTACACCTTCCACGAAGCCATCGACGAGCTGCAGCGCGCGGAGGAGGAGGTCCTGGACAACCACAAGGCCGTGTCCGACTACATGCACCACGCGCTGCTCCGCGCCAACCATCTGCTCGCCATCACCAGGGACGTGGACTACGACCAGGACGGTACGTACTCGCACGACCACGTAACGAGAACAATACGTGATTATTTATTAAAGTGTTATAAGTATTTATGAGATTTAAAAGTCACTCGACGCCAAGCTCGCCGAGCAGCCGAGCTTGGCGCTCGTTGCCTCGAGGCCTCAGACGCTGTGCCGTTCGTGGTCGAGAAGCTTTTACTGTGTCAATGACTTCACAATTTTATGTTCGCAACACAAACCGACCCTCCGAGGTCAGTGTGGCCTCTAGCTTGTATGAGTGGTGGACGTGTGCAGGCGCGCCGGGACGCAGGAAGCGGGTTCGGTTCCGAGCGAGCTACGGCGGCGCCGCTCTTAGGACTCTAGGTGTGACGTCATCCGCTCCCCACTAACGCGCTACTGCCGTGTCCGACCTCTTGCGATCCAAGGGCGGGTTCTCAAATGAACAGAACTTGTCGCGCAAACATCTTGTTTCAATTTAATTAAAAACTGAATTTTAAAATCAAAAGAAATTATACAAACTTTCACCTCGTTTTATCAATTGAGTTACTCGAGGACTAGAGTAATTAATCTATATTGTAGTGTAATATTACACAAGTCTTATTTGGAAACCCACTTATTAAATCGCAAAAGTAAATACACCATGGAAATAAATACCATAATTTTTATTCACGGAAATTTATTTTCTGTACTATAATTATGGAAATTATATACATAGTTACAATTTTACTTTTCATTTACAATATATATTGTCTGAGTAAACTCGAGAAAATCCTAACTGAGAGTGACGCAACGAATACCAATCTCGAACATCAGTAAACAACACAATTCTTCTCTGTGCATGTACTACAGTTGAGTGCATGTGCATGTGCTACAGTTGAGTGCATGTGCATGTGCTACAGTTGAGTGAATGTGTTACAGTTGAGTGAATGTGCTACAGTTGAGTGCATGTGCGTGTGCTACAGTTGAGTGAATGTGCTACAGTTGAGTAAATGTGCTACAGTTGAGTGAATGTGCTACAGTTGAGTGAATGTGCTACAGTTGAGTAAATGTGCTACAGTTGAGTGAATGTGCTACAGTTGAGTATGTGCTGCAGTTGAGTGCATGTGCTACAGTTGAGGGAATGTGCTACAGTTGAGTGCATGTGTTACAGTTGAGTGCATGTGCTACTGTTGAGTGCATGTGCTACAGTTGAGTGCATGAGTTACAGTTGAGTGCATGTGCTACTGTTGAGTGCAAGTGCAACACTTGAGTGCATGTACAACAGTTGTGTGAAATTTTGTACTTGAAGTCGTATTCGTGTAAACACATACATAAATTGAATAGGTAATGATGAGTATATTCGTTGCGTTACAATTTTAATAACCATTCACATGTCGATGTTTTGGGTAACACGCTTGCACGCAGGAGACGGTTTAAAACTGCTTTTCATATTAATTGAATCACACACGTACAATGTGTGGTTTTTATTCACCACTAGGTTTTAATTATTGAAAATAAAAGAAGGAAAAAATCCGAACTTACCCCAAAAAAATCCTTACAAAGGATTGGTTTCAACTCGCCTTTGTTGTTCGCCAGTGCGGCCTATATAGTTGTATTAAAAAAAATCGGTTTCTGAAACTATTAATGCGCCATCTGTTGTACGTTGATGGTACTATGATGAAAAATAAAGATCAATGTTTGTCGTCGATTCGTTCTTGAACCGTTGTGGCTGGTGCTCTGGGGAACTCTTCCACCATTACAATATACAGGGTGTTCCACAATGGATATTAACTAATCAAGCCACAATTTAATCAATCAAGTAATTATAGTATCAATATTTTCATAACGCCCCCTTGTGGGCGCTGCAGGCCTAAAGAGGGGCGGTAAGAGCCCCAGAAACAAAAGGGGCGTTGTGTAGAGGCTTCGGAGGCGATTTGTCATTTCAGAAGGACTCTTAGACATCGACTGAGCTCTCGCTATTGTGATTTTTAAGTAGGTGAAAAAATGGGGGCGCTAAAACATAATTTATTGTCAAAGTGGGCAGTAGACATAATATGTTCGGGAACCCCTGCACTAGACAAAAGAAATTTAATTCAGATACCCATGAAAAAATAGTAGTTAATTGTTTATGTACAGATCTGTACGTACACCACTCTAAATATTGGCGACACAATATTCCCAACTTCAGGGCGGTGCACTCTGTATATTACTGCTATTTCACATTATATTATGAAGCGGCGACTACTAAGGCGATTTAAACCTCACACATCGGCTCGGAACAAATGTTTTCAGTAATCGAATACGTTTTTCGAGAATATTATAGGAATGTTTACTTGGATTAGCCATCGTACGAGTTCGCTTGTGTGTTCAACATTACGTGGCCCACCCGCGGGTCCGTATTTTTGGTAATTAAAACGTAGTGGTGCTTCTTCCGAGTGCTCAGTGCGAGCGCGTGCTGACGGGCGCGTGCTGACGTGTGTGTGCTGACGTGCGCGTGCTGACGATGTGTGTGTGTGTGCAGCGTACGCGACGCAGTGGGAGGAGCTGCTGAACGAGCAGCTGGCCGTGCTGGCGCAGTCCCGCGACCTGGTGGCAGAGTTCCGCACCAAGCTCACGCGCGAGGAGCACATCTCGCGCCGCATACACAACTAGCGGGCGCCGCCACCACTAGCCGCTCTGTAATATATTATGTACCGGCGACGATCTTGTCTCGCAGTATCGACTGTGGGTGACTATTCAGACGATTAATCGATTTTGACAACTTAAAAGTTTGTTGCGTCGGTCATCAGTACCGGCGCAGCCTTAAACCACAGAATTGAAATTGAATCTAATTGTAATACGTATGTTTGGGCAGTACCGTTGTCATCTGTCACGTTTATCGATATTTTATATCGAATATTGACGTATGAAGCTATCGGTAATTAAGTACATATTTTACTAATGAAAACATTTAACGTGAAAATGTCCGGTGCTCAACAACACGAGGTCAGAGACTTTGTCGAGAACACGCGAGGGCGCCGCGACCGATGCGAGCTCCAACTCATTATTTAGATGAACGATGAGCAGCTTCCGCGCTTCGAGGAACAAAAACCGTCTCGCATCTGGACCTTATGTATATTTAGAGTGTGAGGGCACTGCGGGGTCGGTGACCGCAGGCATTGTGTAGTGCAGCAACGTGCGTATTGAGTCGAATGTAAATGAACCGACCGCACGCGCCTTGGAGCTCCGGTCGGGTTGTAAGGTTTGAGCCAAAAGATAGAGTTTGAGGTAAATTTTCGTCTCTCATATATCGACGATTAAATTAAGAGATACTCACATTCCATGTCGATTCGATAACTCGGAGACGCGCGTCCATTAACGTGGAAGTTATTGAAATCTTCCGGCCATATTTGTAATTAATACGAGTAAATTTTTCAAAGAGGAAGTAATCTATATCGTAGTGAAATTGTACCGTTGGAATAGTTTTTGTGGAAGCAAACTCTCGCTCAAATACCATTTCGTTTCCCGCCTTGTTTTCTACAGAGAGAAAGGTAGATATGCCACGGTACATATTCTTTGCATGTTTTTTTTTGTGTTGATTTAGACGTACATGGAATAAAAATATAGTTTTATGCTGAACGGAATCCAAGGTCAGATAAGTTAATTTTGACGTAAAATAATGCTATGTCAATCATAGAAAGAGATGACACGAGAACAATGCGGATCGTTGTCTTTCTCTGGCTGCAGACTGGGCGGTCACACGAACACTCATAGAAATAAATGTCTATACACAGATTCACATAATTTGCTAATCATTTGCATCATTGTCATAAAAAAAATCGTAAAATTGTTCATTAATATTATTCTTCCCTTACACACTATGATATTAATTAATAAAAATAGTAAAAACGACTCAAAAAGACTATGTTTATGTAACTATAAGTTTTTTCAAGTCAATATTTTTAATTTTTTTTCTCTTTATTTTTTTTTTGTATTGTGTTGTGATATATTTTGTTAGCGAACGAGAATAATGACGCTTGTAGCGATCGCTGTGGGCTCGTGCCGCGCCCGGGCGGCGCCAGCTCGTGTCGCGCCCGGGCGGCGCCAGCTCGTGCCGCGCCCGGGCGGCGCCAGCTCGCTGCCTCAGCTTGCGATTAAATACTTACTATTAATATAATTTTCTAATTTATTTTCAGTTCAACTTTTTATTCAGCTATTAAATGTTGTCATTGCCGTGTAATAGTTTTTGTTAACTTATGATTAATATCAGGGGCGAAATGCTCGGAGGTACGCCATACTTGCTGTAAACTATCATTTAATATTCCATTTTACAAATTTAATCGTAATAATTCGATGTTTGATGTCAAAAAACACAAATTGTCTGGTAATGGAATATAGAATGGTAGTTGTCAAAAAAAAACGCGCGAAATTCCTATGTAACCTTAACAAAGTTAATTTAAAAATGTTTACGTGAATAATATTTTTTGTAAAATAAAAATTAACTTGACAAAACTGTGGTTTATCTGCGCTCTGGTGCTGCACTAGTCTAGTTTCTTCTGGTCTAGCTTTTACAAGTTTTTTGTACTTCAGCACTTCAATAGAGTGAATCAACATATCGAGACAAACCTTTCAGTCACGATAAAACATGACGTACTGTTACGTATCAATCTCGCATTTATATATCTGTACATTTTCCAAAGTAACGAGTCACAGTTGTGGCCTCAGATGCCGTCCGTAAAGTGTGAGATCATAATCCGAGTGTTTAATCATATAAAAGATTAGTGAACGAGGCGGAAATTGCGACATTGCCGATAATTTAAATCGATAGTTGAATGACCTGATCGATTTTGACTATTTAACAAATCGAAATTAGAGGAAAAGTCTACGAAAAACTTCGAAACGCTGTAATTTAAACAAAAAACAGCTTATATTATGTATGTGAAGTTTTAAATGTAATTTTTTTTTTTAATAGCGTTTGGAGTTATTTTAATAGAAAAGGGTAATTAATAGTAAATCTTTGTATCAGGAGAAAGGCCCGGTTAATCCACGAGAATATGATAATAATTTATTTTATGTAAGTAAATTTTATCCTGATAGATTTGTACAGATCTGTGATCAAATTAAAGTTAGAATGCACAGAAATGCGTTCTTATGGCCTTAATGACAAGATACACAATCTTTAAATGGAGACTTGAAATCGGATATGTCAAAAAGAAACTAAGAAGACAGCCTTTGATACGAGTGCGTGGCATTTATATGAATTAAACAAATTGAAGTTTAATTCCATTTTAATATCATTTTACGCGCGCTTTTCTTGAATTTATAACTAACACCGAGGTGAATGTATACGGTACTTAGCTAAAGTGACTTTATAGTAAACGATTCTACAAAATTCTACTGTGTGAAGCCTCGACCAAAATCGGTGTTTGGTTTTAGATATGCGATTATGATATTTATGTATGCAGCTTTAAGGTATAATTATTTTTCCTATGCAGTTCGATTAAAGCGTAATGATTTCGCGTGGAATACAATTATTCTGTATAGAAAATATCAGGTTAAAAGGACAATTCGAAGTCGGCGCGGCGTGTTGTCTAGTTGAAATGCTTTATTGTAATAAATAAATATATTTTAACATCGCACATTGTAATAAATTAATCGAAATTGTTATGTTGTTTTCTTTTCCTTTGTTCATTTTCTTTGAAATAAAATATTTGTTTTTTATTTGATTCAATCAACATACTTTTGAATGGACCTGCCTGTGCCTTCAAATTAGAAGTATTATGATTGAAAGGTGCTGCTAATTTTATCAATGACCCAAACTACAATACGTAGTGGTGGTTTCGCGGCATAAGTAATCTGGACATCCCAGACTTAATCCGTGAAGGCGTTAAAATATTACACCTTATTTTTTGGGGGAAGGTTGAATATTCATAAATACATCACGTTTTGGGACTGTAGTGGTATGTAACGTATATTCGTGTGAGGTAGTATTTGGTTGTGGTTTGACAATTAAGTTAACAGTTATTCTTAAACAATAAGACGATCGAGTTTGGAGGCGGCAGAGGGTATTGTGAGAACCCACGGGCCAGTAATATATTGTTTATTCTAAGCAGTTAAGCGTTCGGGGCAGAAATTGACCACTCGATATAGGGTTGTAAACTCATTATTCATTTAGAGGATTAAATTAATTTGAGGTAAAAGAGGGCGACGCAATCTACTCTGATGTTAGTTCTGTCTGTTGGATGAAATAGTTCATACCCCACCTGGCATAAAGTGGCCATAGGAATCCATAGACATCACGACATAAATGTCCACCTTGACACATGAGGTCGAAGTATGCACTGTATTGTCGAAAGGCTGTCCAAGTCCACCCGTCAACCCGAGCACACGAGCGCGTCGCGGCAACAACGGACACCGTGGACCCACCCGGGCGAGCTTACAGTGCATTCAGCGCACGACTTAGTAAATTTTGTGGTTTTTATTTGCATAACAGAATTCCGGATATTCTCACGATGATTTATTGTGTAACGCGTTCGTGAACACAGGTAGATGCATTTATATTTCCATAAAAATAATAGATCTGCGGGATTTAAACACTTAATACTGGTTTCTTTTGATGCGAGTACATCGGGCGCGTGCTCTGGGCTACAACAATAAACGGATTCAAAAAACAAAAAGGAAGTGAGCGGGGTATGGTTTTAATAACTGTACTAAGAGAGGGTGAACCGTGGACTACTTCCATAAATAAAATAAATGACATTAACAATTCTCATCCTTTACTTACTTTGAAATAAAGGACATTCAAGAGCTACTTTTCTCGCTTCTAGTCTCGAATCGGTATCATTTTCGAAGAAAAATATTATGGACTCATAATTTCAATTCTTTCCTTGTGATAACTGAACTATCTCTGACTAGATCTAACTAGACAATCCCCCTAATCGATGACAAAAAAAAACATCGGGAACTATTAAGATGTTTTATATTATTTGGTTTAAAATTTGTACGAAACAAACGTTTACATAGGTACAACTCGACCAAGCTAAGTTTGCACCCCGCATCGATTACGTCACACTATCGCTTAGGTACGGTCTGAAAAAAGGATTCGCTATGACTTTAAAAATGTAAACAAATGTTAGATTTTACTTTGCATTTATTGTTTTTAACAATATATTATACATAGGTAGTTTAGAATATAGCGATGTCGGGTTTTTGTATTAAGACCACCCGGGCGTTCTTGCACATTTTTGTATCCTAATTGCTCAGTAATAATTTTCCTTTATGTTTCTTTTTCAAGATTATGTATCTCCCTTCACTGTGTATCACCTTTCCTTTCATTTATGTTGCCCACAACAATCCTCTCGAATTAAAAAAAAATGAACGTTAAGCGTTCAGTAACAACAGTTCAACAAAAACTTAACAAAAATAGTCCAATTATATAACTAAACTTCAACAAAAAACCTATTAAGAACAGTTAAAAAATTTAAAATTCAACAGATAGGGAAACGAAAACTCGTATGACAAAGATGCTAACCGTACTGACGCGACAGGGCGATCGCGGGAAGGTGAGCGGGGAAACGGGCGGATCGCCGCATTCCAGCGAGGTGCAAACTTAGCTTGGTCGAGTCGTATATTGGAATTTGGGTGTACCCGTCTGTCGGTTTAAAAGCATAACTACTAATATTTTCATTTTATCTTGCTAAAATAGTGGGAAACAAAGAGAATAAAACCACATTTTAGAATCAAATACGACCAATGTGAGGTGAGCTCCCATTACAACATTCCATTAGGTATTTATTCCAAGTTTAATGCGAGTTCAACCGCGGCATAAACTTAGTCTTAAATATAATGTTAAATAAATTAGTGTTAATTTTACATAATCATCACAAGGAACCGACGGATTGAATCCAATCACGACTGACTAAATAAATGCAATTATAATTAATTGATTGTTAGTATGTGTATATAATTAATTTAGTACTGTGATATTGTACAGACATGATCGGAACAATCAAATTCAATAAATAGGTCCTAGCTACTCAACGTCTGTTGTACAAATTGAAAATAAACTTTAGAAAGGCTGATTTGTGACACGCATTTTGCTGTCAAAATATAAACATTAAAAAATCAATTTACATTCAAACTTATCTGGAATTAGTTTACTTTATTTTGTACGACAGAGTTAATATTTTTTTTAACTTTTATCACATTCAACAAAATACAATCTCAGCGTAGTGATCAGATGCACTCAAAATAAATAATATTTCATCCATTGATTAAACACATACACTACATACATATTTCCACTATTTTAAAACATTCGTGTTCTGTTAAAGATTTATCTTGGATAATCATTTACCACGTGTGCTGTAAACTACTAAATGTGTCCAAAATATAAAAGAGTAATACAAATTTTAGTAGTAATTCAGCCTTATTGTGTTGTTTTTTATTCAACTGTGGGTCGTGGAAGCCATTGTACTAATAATACTACTTAGATACATTTTTTTATCTTTATAGAATAATATAAGAAATATTATGCGAACTATTTAAAATGATTACGCAATACAGATGATGTAGGTAATAAGTAGGTAGTTTTTTACAAACCGAGAAGGCTCTGCGCACACGTCTGACAAAAATATTTTACACTTGTCAACGAAACTGACATTTTTAGGAAATCATTTCTGTAAATTTCCTTTGCATATCAAGCACAAGTATTATATATCTTTGTGCTATATGGTTACTGTAGGTTGTCATACAAGTCGCGATACGCGCGAAAGGTCTCTGCGATGAGGTTCTTTTCGAAAAATCAACCTGGCGATGTGGAAAATATCGCTATCTTTAACAAACTGCACATAGGTAGTGCGCGTTATACTTAAATATGCTCCGAATTAAATTATTTTAAAGTTTTGTAACAAACAGGACAGGGTAAAAGCTAAGTGTTTCTGAAACCGAGAAAGGAGTATTAGACTAAGCGGGAAATCATGTCACGCAACTCACGCAGCGCGCGTTGATGGGTGGCTAGATAATTTATTTTTTAATTTAATTAGTTCGATCTTAAATAGTATTTGGCGACACATTAACTTCAGAGACGGATTTAACTTAAAAACATTATTTCACGCGCACTCCTTTACGCCATAAGTCTTCATTAATGTCGTAATGTAATAAAGCATTACGTTCAGTTAGAGATGCACCAACGAAACGATGGTTCGTTTGATCATTCATCATCATCATCATTGTAACTAACCGGTGAATCGTTTGTATTAGAAATTGTCTTCAAGCCGCTACGCCAAGTATGGCCCCCCAACCTTACATAAATCTGTTAAGTTTCGTTCAAAATTCATTTCTCTTGAGGATATTTTCAATTCTGTTCTGTACTTCTGTTGGATCCGGTGTCAGAGAATTGTATCGTCGAATTCATCTTCGGTAAGTATATGAGGTTTGCCGATGGCCGGGACCGTGTGGGAGAACTCGCTGGTCGCCCACAGGTACAGGTTTAGAGTTCGCTCTGTTGATTGTGCTATAAACCTGGAAAAAAGAAATATAACTTTACGACCGAAGGAGGTAATATTGAATAAATGAATATACATGAATCTTCATTCCTGGCGAAGATTCAGAGGGATGCAGATCATCATGGTGAATGTAGAAAAGTGTGTTTTCAGCAGGACATCGTCTTTCTTCCACTGCTTTGTGATTTTTATAATCAACGTTTTAGGTACCGTGTATTTTACTCATAAACTGTCGTCCGTTGCCGCCAAAACTGTAAAGCATTCGAAAAGTCGAAAATACAATGATAGTGAAAAACGCAACATTACTTTTATTATATTTATGACTCGCTAAAACATTATCAAGGGTTTGTACCTCCCCACCGTATATCTATAGTTTAATAGAGATATTAAACGTGAAGAGTTTTAAATAAAAGTCTTGTGCCAAGCGTTGTGGCGTAAAGGATAAGTAGATACAAGTATCCCCTTTTTTTTTTTTTCGGTTAGAGGGCCGTACCTCCTACGAGGACCCCGCGCAAAAGGGGCGCGCGGGGTATGTGAGACTCAACGATCTGCATGGTGTTGTGAGCAGACCGCGGGGCCACCCACTAAACGACTCCCCTGCACTCTTACACCCGACGTCCGATCCCCTCCGAGGTCAGAACCCGGATGAGGTAGGGGGGCTACCGCGGTCAACACTACAACCAGACGGCGCGGCTCACCCCAAGGACGCCCAGCCGACGGAGCCTTCGAGGCGAATCGAAGGCTCTGAAACGTCGGCTGTCTCGGTACGGCAGCCCGTCGGGCCGCCCAGACGGTGCCGCTGGTGTCCCGGAATACCCCGCTGGACCAGAACCAGCCTGCCGGGTCGGGACGCGATACACCGTCGACCGGTCGCTCTATTCACTCCACGGCAGCGCGCTAGAGTGCTGGTAGCGCGCCGCGCGGCCTCACCCCCTCAGGTTGCCCCTTGACCTTCACCGGGGGGAGGCCGCTACCTACAGGAAGTAGATACAAGTACCCCTGGAGCTATCAATTTTTTTTACAAAAATGCCGTCATACTCAATACATGTTCACGATTGGAAATTGCACGATAAAGAATTTTTATTGGGATCGTGTAATAAAAACAGAGTGCGCAAAATTTATAAATTTGCGTAATCACTGGTGGTAGGGCGTGTCGTGTGCGGCTCAGTTCTACTGTACAACGGAACGGTCCGAAACGACTTAACACCGCATGGGCCCTGAAAAGCCTGTATTTGCTGTGAAATGAGGAAACAACTTGCTCTAATGGTAGGCAGCGGCTTGGCTTTGTCCCTGACATTGCTGACTTACCCTCAGGGTAACACTTACCAACAGGTGGGCCGTATGCTTGTCTGCCCACAGAGGCAATAAAAATAAAATAATATATATAAATTACGACATAATATAAAATAATATTTTTTTAAACAAAAGATACAGTTACCTAACAAAAGGTCTAACATCTCCCTCGTTAGCGGTCTGCAAATGCTGGTAGTAAAGGTGGCGGTGTTGTTTCGCGATGATGACGGGGGGGTATCCGGCCTGCATCAGCAGCAGGTTCATGAGGAGCCGCGACGTGCGTCCGTTGCCGTCCACGAACGGGTGGATGTGCACTAGTTTGTAGTGCGCCAGGGCTGCGTACCTGGAATTCATAGTGAACTCCATATTGTTCATTTTATACTATACTAGCGACCCATCCTCGTTTCGATTCGGAAACATGAAATTTTATTATTGATTATTTACGACATTAGATTAGAAACCTCAAAAATAACAGTATTTCTCCACTATTTAATGGATGTTATTATACATATAAACCTTCCTCTTCAATCACTCTATCTTTAAAAAAAAAACCGCATCAAAATCCGTTGCGTAGTTTTAAAGATTTAAGCATATTCATTTGTGATAGAATTAATCTTGTTTTCACTTTTCACATTAAAATTTTATTTTGAAAATCTTAGCTGGTAATTTAAATCAATATAAAATTTTAACAGTTCATCCAGAAACATTCCCAATTTCTAATATAACATTTTAATAGTCTGATCAGTATCAACATACCTTACTGGATGTAAATCCAAAGCATCTTCAGAGTTAAGCCATTCCATAAACTGTATCATTAGGCCTTGGATCTCTAAGGGGCCAGGTGGAATGTGACCACCAACATACACCTGTGTTCTGCGGAAGTTCCCTCCTTCCACTGGGTCTACATGCCCTAACACCCTCTTATGAATCTCAAGAATATCACCCATGGTTATGTCTCGTAATCTGTACAGAAGTGTAGAATTTATGTACTTCATTGCTGCATCTAAGCCTAGAATTTCATTGTGCTCATCTATGCTTTTGCCCGATATAGCAATCCGAGTCTCTAGAATACTTCTTGTTTGTTGCAATGTCATTGTATTACCTTCTATGGCTACTGTGTGATAAATATGTTGGAAATATGCCTCCTTTTTTGCTCTTCGTAATGCTGAATTGTTTTCTGGTATTGAAGATAGTGCATCTCTTTTATCATCAATTTTCCTCAACATTTCTCTGTCTAAGTTTTCAACAATGCTGGCTGTTCTTTGTCTGTTCGTTAAAGCACCAGTGTGATCAGGGTAATTAGTTAAAGCTAATGTATAAAGCTGGTCTGCTTTTACTATATCTTTTTTAGTATCTTCTAAGAACTCTCCATAGTGATTTAAAATATCTGCATGTTTTGGTGACAGAGCGAATGCATGTTGAAATAATTTTAATGCTTTGTCGGACTTTCCATGTTTCTTCATTTCTAATGCAGCATTTAAAGACACCACAGCTTCCGCATCCCGAGCTTTATCTTGTGCCTTAGGTACTATAGGTACGGGATTCTCATCTGAAATTGGTTCTAAGTAGTTCCCGTACAGCCCTTCTGGTATAGGGGAAAATGGTTTGGTAATTCTAATGTCATAAGTTAATAATTTGTGTAAAGATATAACAACAGCTAGTGTACACACCATACTAGAGAGTATGACTACGGTCCTGCACTTATCCACTATCATTTTGGTGAATATTTCATTTTTGCACGAACACTTCATTTTTTCGCCTTCGCTCGTTTTACCTAAGTACAACATGGCCGTAATCACTGTAACATGAAACTGATGTTAACATCTGTGTTTCATTAATCATATCGAAACATTTAGATTTCATTGCGATACGCAATATTATTTCTAAACCCAAATACCAGTGCACCACGTAAGGGCATTGTTGACAATTTTGTTAAATTGACACTTCTACTGACATTTAATTGAAAATCAGCTGTTTGAACACTCCATTCTACGCTGTTCTAAAGAATTACAATAACAATATTAAATTATTGAGCGTATGGGGTCTCGAGAGCGCGCACGGTAGGTACCCCTACCTCACCAATTCTGCCCGAGGAGCAGTCATTTGGAGGGTGGGACTGCCGTTTTAACACATAATGGGCATTGATTAAAAAAAATTGTTGGATTTTTTTTTTTTTAAAGTATTGAGTAATTTAAGAAAGTAAATGATACATTTCTTAAATATTGACTAGTTGTTGTTTTATTATTAATAAATTGAAAATATGAATGACGTGCTCTAAGAATTCTGAACAGACCGAAACAGGTGGAAATCTGAAGGCAAAGTCAGGACTGTATGGCGGATGCATTAACACCTCCCAGCCAAGCTCTCTTTATTTTTGCTGAGTGGCTAAATATATGTGAGGTCTAGCGTTATCATGATGAAAAACCACACCCTTTCTGTTGATTAATTCCGGCCGCTTTTTCTCAACTTCTTGCTTTAATCTCATCAGTTGTTCGCAGTAGAGCTCAGAATCGATGGCCCTGCCTGGTGGTATCAGCTCATAATGAATAATGCCTTTCCAATCCCACCACATACACAGCATCACTTTGTTGCGAGTTAACCCGGGTTTCGCGACAGTCTGTGAAGCCTGACCGGCCTTTGACCACGACCTTTTTCGCACGTTCTTGTCGTACGTGATCCACTTTTCATTACCAGCTATCAGCTTCTTCGAAAATGGTTCGGTTTCATTACGTCGTAATAAAGAATCACAAATGAGTACACGGTTCATTAGGTTTCTTTCAGTGAGCTCGTGAGGTACCCAGATATCGAGCTTTTTTGTGTACCCAGTTTTTTTTTCAAATGCGCCAAAACTGTTTTGTGGTCAATTCCCAGTTCTTCAGCTACGTCGTAACTACAGATATGCTGATCTTGCTCCACTTTTTCAAAAATGGCATCCAGTTTATCCGTTATAGGGCGACCAGAACGACGTGCATCTTTGACATCAAAAATCAATTTTTTTTAAAATGTATCGAATTTCTTCATTAGATTCACTCATCTTGACAGTACGAAAAATAAATAAAAATCACACATTTTCCTAATTTAAATTTGGAATTATCTTTTTTAAAATTTAAACTTTTAATGATACCAAAAACAGCCATATACAAATAGTATAGCCAAAAGATTTTATTACAAGTTCCTACTATAATGCGAAAAGACTTTTCCCAACCTATTAATTTTGTCAATTAACCTAAAACTATTGCTGTGGTAAAACGTGGAGACATCGATTGCATTATCTTATCAGCTTTAAATAATATACTTTTTGTGATTTTGTAGTGCTTACAGTTCTTTCGTCCTTTTTTATTTCTCTATCTTATTCTAATAACGCTCAGCGCCTTTTTTCAAATTTACCCGGTTGCTACTGTAGCGCCGCCCTTATTTAGCAGATTTTAACGGACACTTTTTAGACACGGAGACGGTTCTCTTTACCTCTACTCTCCCTACCTTCATCGATATCACCCATTCATTTAACCTGAGTACGATATAAGTGTTTAATCTATGATTTAAATGTCATTTTTGTTTTCTAAATTAATAACCTCATTATACTCTTCTTCTTTTTTCCTATCTAATCGTTGGTAGCTTGGGTCAGATCCAATAAGCTTTGCATTAGACGCCATCAGCTCGACAAAGAGGTCGACGTGCAACCTAACCAATGCATCAGACCGCTGAGTTTCTCACCGGATCTTATCAATGGGTCGCGTTTCCGATCCGGTAATAGATTCGTTCGCGTAGCAGTTGCTCTTGAGTTGTTAGGTCTCCTTCGGAGGCGCTCGGGCAGCTTTTAGAAAATCCCACCCCTTCTGGCTGAGCCTTTGCTCGCCCATCTGTCCTGGTGAAACTGGAAAGGCCTCTGGGCCATCAGTAATCCTTCAATCATAAAAAAACTTGGGGCTATTCCAACTTCACGCAGACCGGTAGATGAGCTCAACTTGAAAGAATTGCTAAGACTAGCCCTAGCAAGAGCAGTGCTTCGCAGAATCTGCCACCAGATTGGAATCGCGACCCACTAAGAAGATCTGGCGAGAAACTCAGTGGGCTATGTCTATGGGTTAGTTCGCTCGAGATCGACGAGAACGGAATGCTTGAGGAGACTAAAAGTACTGAAAGTGGATCCGGGGGATCCGGCAAGACATGGTTCGAGAGACAGTGACTTTGCGTTGCCTCGTCGCCTGGGTCGGGTATGTAGTTTGCGGTGGCCACGATAATAGGGTTATTGTGCCATGCCGCTTCTTCAAATTAGCGTTCTGTCGCTTCCTTGAGATATTTACGTATCGGTTCTAGATTTAGGTCGTCGTGAAGATCTACGTTCCTCGCATACCACGGTGCTCGGACGGCTATCCTGCAGAAACGGGATTGCATGACCTGGAGAGAGTTAATGTGTGTAAGGGCCGCGTGAGCGAACACTAGGATAGCTTATGAGTCCCTTTAACACGTCCCTTTAAAAACGAATCTCAAAGCACCATTGTTGTTCCTAAAGAGCACTAATAGTATTGTTATATAGTTTTAGTCTATATTGCTTGTAACGTACAAGCCGATGGACAGGAAGTCGTCGTGGCCTAAAGGATAAGACGTCCGGTGCATTCGCGTTGATCGATGCGCCGGTTTTCGAATAGGTACCACAGGCGAGTATAAATTTTTCTAATGAAATACGTACTTCATAACATCGTGTAATAAAAATTAAACCCGCAAAATTATAATTTGCGTGAGTCCGCACGGGTAGGTACCACCACCCTGCCTATTTCTGCCGTGAAGCGTAATGCGTTTCGGTTTGAAGGGTGGGGCAGCCGTTGTAACTATACTGATACCATAAAGCTCATATCTCAAGGCGGGTGGCGGCATTTACGTTGTGGATGTTTATGGGCTCCAGTAACCACTTAACACCAGGTGGGCCGTGAGCTCGTACACTCATCTAAGCAATAAAAAAAAAGATGAAATTAAAAAGATTTCAAACAGTCATGCTGATATTATTTACCAATCTCGGACAATTTTTTTTCTTTCTCGCTTTTTAATCTTTGCTTTTCTTTCTGTGTGGTAATAATAAGAATAAATATGTAGATACTTTTCATTTTAATTTCAAGAAAAAGTACAAGATTTTTGGATTTCAATTTTGGCATTGCACGCTGTGTTTCAAAAATATTTTATTACAATTTTGATGTTAAATTATTTCGTCCAGCGTTTCACAATATTACAATGCGAATCCATTATTGCCCCCCAATACTCATATGTAATATCACAACATTACATATGTAATTCAAATCTACTATCACATCATTAAATATTAACTAATACTATATTATATTATGATAGAGGAATAGAAAATAAATCAAAATCAGTTCATTTTACTTTTTTATTTTTGTAGTTTCACATCACGCCGTACCATACTCGTCAATTGCATGTGTCACATAAAAATAAATAAATTTTGCTCATGGATTATGTAGCATTCAGATCGTTTATAAATATACGAAAAAGATTATTTACCTAGCTATTTAATTAGTTACTTACGTTTTTATTCTAATTAATACATAGTTATAAATATAAATAACTCATTTAATTAAATAGTGGCAAAAGTGTTAAATCAATGACAAGTGTTATTTTATTTTACACATAGCAACGCCTCTGACAATGGCGGTAGCTGCTTGACTTGCTGAGATCAAATGTTTTTTTCATTGAAAAATAGTTTGCACTTCTTCGAAAGAATTGCATACAAAAAGTAGTAGAAACATATCGGTTTTCTATTTTATTTGAATCTTGTTGAATCTATTGTGTCTTGAAGAAAATTAAATTGGCTATTTTTTATTGACGAAAAAACAGATGAAGTCAGTTTCACTAACGGTTGGAACGGTTAGTGCAGTATGTACTCTATAACCGCCGACGAAAATGACTAGACAAACAATCACATCAGACATTCAAGCACCGATATATTAATATTTTAAAATGTCAACTCAAGTTAACTTAGTATTTACACTCCATATTTTTGATTTTCGTGAAATTAATTGAAAATAAGTATTCTTGTTTCTCATGCATTGTACAATTTTTTATCGGGATTTCTCAGGGATTTTTTTGACCCATTTTGATGGCCTGAAACTGGTGTCCTTCCCAATAACGAAAAACTTAGATTGGTCATATAAATTACAAAATGTATTTAGTTTAATAAGTTTCAATCGAGCGTAATAAGTCGACAGTGTAATATAGTAAAATAAAGAGTCCTAGAACGGTTCGATAGTCGGCGCTTGTTGCTTGCCTCGTAATTTCCTGCGTTCAAGATGCGATTTTTGCCTGACGAATGCCATAGAATTACTTCGCTAAATTAAAACTACACTTAATATTTATTACTATGGTAGTAATGCAGGAAATTAGAGAGCATACAACATGAGTTTCATCGTAATCAAGCAGCTTGAAATAGGCAATGCAGTTTATTACATTTATATTGGTTTATGGTGTTACCATTCACGTCTGGAAACTAATAAATGCCTTAATTTTGAAACTACGGCTTATGTAGTTTTAAACGATTGTTCACCTTAAAAATTACCTAGAGCCTACTCCCTACTTACTAAATATTAATATTATTCGATTGTTATAGTAAGTCGACTATTCTACTGTCTGTACAATTCGAATAGCTCTTGCGTTTCTCATAGAAACAAAACATGCGACCAGCGCCTCATATTTCATTTTATACCCATGTTTGTCTCATCGTTTTTTTTAATAATATTTTTATAATATTTCATCTTAGAAAGACAAGATGTGCACAGCCTGATTGTGGGCCGCGAATGTCATAACTGCAAGTCGTTGCAAAGTTATGTTATAAAAGGAATTTAATTTTAAACAGCTTAGCTTTAATCAAAACAAATATATTTATTATTTATTAGTTCTGCAATTAATGGTTTTACTGAATGTCAACTGTTTTCTTACGGCACATCCATTGTTACTTCAAATGTAATCAGATATAAAATAATAAATACTAATGTATCAAAAGACGTGTAAACATTACTTTCCTACATTCCCTATAATTGCATAATGCTTTCATCAAATGACTTTCAATGAATTATAGGCGGTTGAATATTGCAAATCCAAAAAACGCTAATTCATTTTGACAGACTGTCATAGAAACGTCAATGTGTTGTCGAACCCGCGCCGATCATTGGCACATGGAATCGACTATGATCATAGTGGAATACAGTGAGCAGCCAAGCGATATCATGGTGCCCATGGCTATAGAGGAGTGGTAGGCGCGGAAGGTCTTCAACACGCGGATGTAGCGAGGACAGTGAGCAAGCTCGCCTAATATCAGGCGTCCCACCTGAAACAATAACAATAAGAAAATGCTTTAATGAAATGTTGAAGAATTCTATCGATAAGAGTCTCGGGTTTATTTCTATAAAAATGCTATATTTTATTTACAATAAGCGGCGTCTCGCACCACCATTTAGTTTGTTTCTGATGCAAAGCGATCTTGAATTCTGGTTTGGATGGAGGGATTGTCGTTATTCCAATGTAATTAAGGCTTGATCCTCGTGTTTCAAGGACAGCTGCGTCTCTATCATTTGTGAAGTTCTGGTAACAGTTTTAAATGAGATCGGCCGCGTGGAGTCTACAAGTGTAATAAAAATAACCTAGAAGGGTAGTAGTACTCACTTCCTGGCCACCTCCAGCAGACTCCTCCATCTGTGTCTTGACGTGCTTGGCGCGGAGCATGGGCCGCACTAGCCGCAGTCTCACGTAAGCCTCTATACTGAATACTGCTAACAGTAGTGCTAGCTGTAACAAAAGGAAAACATACATTGTTAGGTCGTTTAGAGATTTGATACTAGCAAAGTTTGATGAAATATCAATGTAGTGAGTGACTCTCATAATGGCCACGAGTTGGAAATCTCGTTCGCGTGCTCAGTAATTGCCCATTAATCGTAAGTTTCAATGAGCTATTTATATATACGGACAGATACGGCAGTCCTTGAGCAAAGAAACCCGTTTGACTTTTCCTCTGTGTTGGGGAAGTTCACAATAACATTTAATGAGCCAACAGAAGCAATAGAAAGCTTTTATCTTAGAGCGCGCTTCAATTTACCATTTCAGTCAAATGAGGTTTTCAACCGTTTAGAGTTGTGACGTGTAATCGAGAGGTTTTTGCGTTGGGATATAATAATAATATATCCTAGCTTAGAAACTGACCGCGTAGTGAAACAGCCTCCTTACACAAACATGTACAATTATGTACTCAAAATTGGAGGCGAGGAAGTCCTAAAAGTATATCTATATCAACCTGTTGGATACTATTACTGTTACTATTATTATTACTTATCCGTTGGAGGACTATTCTCATGAAAGATCCCTACACTTTTTTGTTTAATTCATATTTAGTTTAATGACGTTGCCGTTTATTAAGATAATAATAGATTGCAGTTCCATTTTACTCTTTTTTATAACTTTTCTCGTTCTAACAACATTATTGTTTTATTTGTGATTACATTTTAGACATTGGTAAATTGTAAAAAAGTAAAAGTTCAATTAGTAACAAAAGGGTAGTCTGCTTATTTATTAGGTATGATGATGTACCCGTGCTCACATACGTCCATTGATGTATCTATCTGTTTATCTGTTTCTATAATATTAAAACCGTTTTTATTTTTGATGATGACCTAAACTAACAAAATGAATAATTATTATTATTTCCGATTGACATTAAAATTTAAGTACGATTAAATTTTAATAATATGTAATTTAAGTAAATCCTATTATTAGTTAAAGAACCTTCAACGCGACCCTGTTGTATGTAAATGAAAGATCCAACCAATAATGTGGTCTTCGAATCAATAGTTTGTTCATAGCGAGTCGATGAATATGATTTCCAGTTAAAATATTAACTAAAGAATTACTTGCTTGTAAGATTTTTTTATTGTATATTTGCATTAGTTGTTTATTAGTTACGATGTTTTGGATAGGTATATTGAATTTGGGAGTTCAAGGATACACAAACTTTAGTAAGAATAAGTTCTTGTTCCGCTTGTAAGACTGTGTAATTCTGTTCAAAAATAAAAAACAATTTTTTATTTGTTTTTTATTCTGCAAAAAGTTGCATGGGCCTTTCTGGAAAGTAAATTTGGTTAAGCCTTTGTAATGACATTTATTACGAGATAACCTTTTAAGTTAAGAAAAATGTATGACAAAGCTTACTAAGTGTTAAGAACTGTTCCAGTCAAGCTACTTTCGAATTTCTATCGACGAGTGCCCCTGGCCAGAGTTCAGCCGTCGAGCTGAAGGTTTCTAGTTCAACGGTCTCGTACAATGATTTTAAAAGAGATGTATAGCGTTTGTAGGCAAATGATGGATTTATTTAATTACCTTAGCTTTATATAATCTCTTCTGTAATTCTACCATATTTCAGAACCTGTGACACTTTAAATTTGTGCTTTTTCTGTCTTGTCTTGTCGCACCTTAAATCTATGTATAGCCTTAAATCTCAAAACGACAAAGTTACCATAATTAATCTTGAACGCATATTCCGATGACATTGAAACATCGACTTTGTGTTGTGAGGTCGGTAGCGGCATTCGGCTGGTAGACAACGGTAACCACTTAGCAATAGGTGGGACATGAGTTCCTCTACTTAACAACGTCCATATATTAAGGACATTACTAAAACATTCAACTTTTCAATTATTGCGAGCATACTTTATTATATTTTCACAAAAGTAGGAATAGACCTGAATGGGTTATTTTTAGTTTACAAAACAAACTTTCTCATTGAGATTGTATTCTATGTTACTGTTAAATTTCAGACAAATGTGTCAAAAACAAAACAAGCGAAGCGGCTGCCGATATTAAATAGTCATCACAAGTTTACAATGCAATTTTGTTAATAAATATAATGAGATATTTTTTACAAACAGTAACCCTGATTATTTCAGCGTCTCTATGAAGGCTGCACGTTCCTTTTACAATCGCAATGAATTTTCGCAATCATTAGTCGTTTGTGTGTTTGCTTAGTTGTTTTATCGTTTTATACGTGAAACGATGACTTATTGCTGTTTATTTCACAATAAGCTTGTTCTTTTGAAACCATGGCATTAGTTTTCTGCCGATAACGAGGCACTATTTTGATAACACCAATTGGTACTGATATTGAACACACATTCTACGTATTGAAATCTATTAGAATAAATAAAAAAGTGATCGAAGAGTTCCACCTATAACCCTGGAAGGAAGGCGATATATATAATAATGGTGGTCATAGACAGACAGATTTTTTAAATATTAACTTATCAAAATTAAAGACCTTGAACTTACTTTTTATATTCATTTGGCAAAGGCTATTTTTGATTAATGGCTATTATGTTTGTTAGAATCGGATCCGGTTGTTAAATTTTATTTTACTTAGTAAATATTTTAGTGAGAATTGCAATTGTTTTTGGAATACAACGATATAATTCGTTACGAGAAATTAAATTTTTAACGCTTTAATTGTATATAGGCGGAACTACATATTGTGTTTTAGATTTTTGTACCTTTGAGAAAATGATCTTAATTTATGCTCAAAAGTACATAAAATCTTCAGGGAAAGTGCAACAGAGGTGTTCTTCTACCACGAATGTCATCGTTCCGAGATTGCACATATTTAATGCAAAATCGTTAGCGATATTCAGGTTTTTGCTGGGTCACTTCTAAACTATAATTTCTATAAACTTGTACCGTTGAATATTGAGTTTATTTTATTTTCTTTACTTTTGCCAAACTTTTAGTTTTGTATTTAAACTATAAAAAAGAAGTCAGTAGTATCCCTAGGTATTTAGAAATCGTTGGAGACCACATTGGCAACTGTTTAGTTTTGTAAAGGGCACGAGAGATACACTGGATACCACAGGTCTGCAAATATATATCCTTAATATTTTATCTATTACTATTTTTCGAAATTGAGTATGAATTTAAAAGTCTCCATATAATCTCGTACAAGTCTTAGCAACACGTGGAGTGTTGTCGCTCATGTCGCTTGGATTGTAAAAGTCATTAATGTGTAAGCACAATGCTGTAGATCATTACGACATTTCTGTTTCATTACTGGTAAATAAAAAAAAAATCGCGCCATAATTGAACAGGTTGTTAACCGTATTTCATTCCGAATCATTCGATATGATCTCCATCTCAGACCCTGCAGCACTGTACACACGAAATGTAAAGCCGTTAGTACCATCTGGTGACAAGGAAATCAGCAATATAGCCTGCACCGAATAAAGGCGAATGTCGTTTGTTTAATAAACGCCACAAGTTATTATTTTGTTCGGTAGCGTTCTCATTCAGTGATCGTAGTTTTTTTGATAAGTTCAGAGCCGGCGCGCCTGTAATTATTGTAATTTACAGTTTTGCAAAGATACAGCATTGCAATTTTGCTCTTTTTATATCGCGTAAAAGTTAGTTTCGCTTTATAAACTTCCAATTCTACCTATTTTTGCCGCCAGCCAATTGTGGGTAACGCTCCGAAGACTAGGACAGTTGTTACATTAGGAGCCTAACCTCATGCCTGAAGAGAAGTGGCGATATTCATGTTCTGATGTCCATGGTAATGTCATGCATGAGGCACACACGATCCTGCTTGTCCACGATCGGAATATCCGATGCATAAATAGATGTGAAATGTGCGGTGTGAACTGAATTGAACAGGGGCTCATACCGCAGGAGACGGCAGGGGAACAGATGGAGAAGGAAACATTAAGACAGAACGCAAACCAAAAAACTTTGAGATGAGATTGTTATTTGAGTATACGTTAGTGAAAGTAAATCAACAAGATATTGTATATGAAAAACAGTCTATTGTTTTTGATTGAATACCTTTGTACTCAATTTCTTATTTACAGTATTGGCGCGAACAACAACAGATTACTGTTGTTATCATGATTGATAGAGACAGGCGAACTTTGGTGTTATTATCTTGGCGTCGTTCCGGAAAGTACTTCGACTTCGTTCTGAAGGCTTATCAGGTGCTGATCACGAAAAAGAAAATGACCTCGTACACAGCGTGCACTTATTTATTTACTGCCGTTATGACAAATGGAAGGGCCACATAGAAAACGTCCCTGATTGCACATTAAATGTTTCTATGATATATTATTTCCTACTGCTTATCTCTATTGTTTTAATTACAATAGCACAGTGAGCGGTTTCACAGCCCCTCCAGTGTTAAATGAATGCTGTGCGGCAGAAATGAAGAGGACGATGCAAACTATTTGTGCGGATTTACGTACATATGTTCTGGGTTCCGTAATTACACGAATTTATGTTTTTTTACGGGATTAATATGTTGTTATATTATGATGATATTAGTTTGTCGGAAGTCGTCAGAGCCATGCGCGCGCTACCTTCATTACACGCTAACATTTAAGACTTCATATGTACCTGCATAAATCTCGACGACGCTTTAATAAATTTTAATAACAGTAAACGTAACGAGTGTCGCTTTGGCGATCTGTTCCCGTACCTCATCTTATAACCTTTAGTAGATATTAGCGGATCGAAGGCATTAATATTGAGATACTGGCAAATGACTTGTTGCCAGTGTTCAAAATGGTATATAAAGTGCGTGAAGTGAAGCCGTGAACTTTTCGCTTTGTACAATAAATTCTGATGACGTAACAAATGCACTTAAATGCATTAAGTGCTTGCTTTACGCTATTTTGGAAAGTTTTTTTATTTTTATACCTCGTGTGTACACTTCAGTCCAATGATATTATAATAAGCAACATCCCGATTGACAATACGACAATTTGAAATGTATGAAGACGTATGTTGCGAGCCGTTTTAGACGCGGAAGGTATGCCTCGAACAACTTACCTGGTATTAAATGGTTATCGGGGCCCATAGACATCAGCAACGCGAATGCCGCCACCCCCCTCGAGACATGATTAAAGTCTTTGTTTTTTCAGTGCAACGGCAAACTGTTTTTACAGTTTAGACAGTATGAACATAAGATCTTGGCCGCAGCTCTCGGGGTGACCGTAGCTGAGGTCCACATAACGTAAGCAAGAAACTGACCTGTATCCATGAGGTGTTCTCGAATTCCGTAAGGCACTGTGTGCGGAGGTACGCCAGGAGTCCCAGCAAGCTCATGCAGGCGTTGAACGCGTAGTAGATAGGGAACAGGATGGTCTGCACGCGGCCGAACTCGTGTCTCGGAAGGGAGAAGTATAGGACGATACCTGGAGATAAACAGTTTTATTGGTTATTGGTGCTGAGGCTTATTTTCTTGGTGCTGGGCCTGGATTAATACCAGTAAGATAATAGGTTTCCATGTGCCCATATGTTTTTTTTACCACTTTCTGCCGCAAAGTTCGTGCGCTCCGGCTTGGAGGAGAAGGAAGGCTGTAGTCTTGTCACAATTATCAAATCAGAACACATGATTGTTTTGCGTATAAAATAGAAAACATATTGGTGTCTATGCGTCTGGGACCTCATACTGTCTATGAGTTCTATATTTCTAGGTCATAGTGTGTCAGTACCGCGCGTATTACGTCCAAGACCATTATCGTCCATTGAATTTGACCCAGTATCTACAACTGTTATTAATATGACCCGCGGAGGGCGAATGTATTCACAGAGCACCTATTGCGAGACCAAAACAATTTAGCAATATATTTTTGCGGTAAAACCCGATATCGACATGTTGTTGTGCGGCGGTTATCGTTTAGAGCAAAAAGTAAATTCTCAAATCATTAATTTAAAAACAAAAACTCAACCGTACAACAAACGTACTTGTTTGGTTCCAATTAAAAGAAAACGGTCGCCTTATGTCGAGTACGTGCATCCGAAATACAATTACATGCAATTATATCATTATTCTGCTATGTACTAATTTGTTTTACGTCATTCCAAATGTTCGGTTGGATTTGGTGGTTGGCACGCAACGCGGCAATGATTCATGTCATAGCTCACTTTAGATGCTCTGTAAATTACGAAAAGAATTTTAAAAATAATTGTAGAGTACTCGAAATGAAGTCAAACATAATTTACTTTTAAAAAGAAAGGTTTTAATTCTTAAATTCGTCAAGTACACCGTTTTTGATGTTCTAAGATAAAGAGTTTCTAAAGTTATTGTCATAATGTTCTAGAAATTAAATCGAAGATTTGCTTCAATTGAAAATAAAATTTAGTTTTTAATATTTTATGTTAAGTAACGAATATTTTATGAGTATCAGGGAAATTGAACCCATATTTAAATGTTACTAATTTATGACAAGCCTTAAGGGCAACTAAACTTAACTACATTCCATTTAAGTTGATAATGTACTATAATCTCATATTAAGAACTAAAACACACAATGTTAAACTCTAAGTCTCATTTAATAGATCTTTGGACTTTTTGGGTAAACCGAGGCAATTAAAAGTACTTAAATGTAAATAAACATGTGTTTATTGTGGACGTATCTGGAACAATGCATCTGCTAGCGGTGTCCTTTAATATGGTGTTGTAATTAGACAGATAAAACATGTCTGTATTTATATTGTATCTGGGTTATAATTCCTATTATTCAGACTGCTTTAAATGTTGTTTATGGATGTATCTGGGCAGACTGGAGCCGGTCGTGGCCCACCTGACTTTACTCACGTTCTGAACTCGAAATTTAACTACATGTGAGAATGTAAAGACTCTTTAAGTTCAATTTTGACCGATTTTTAAATGGTATTTCACCATCAAACACGTGATGTATTGATTTTGGTGGTTTGATTGGCCTCGACGATGGTAATGGAAAGTCTATTTGTATCTCATCATACAGAACAACTCATAAAAATACGCATATTTTAATCAAATTATAATTAAATAATTAATGTGGACATATTTTATTTATAAATTTGAAATCTTCGTGCATACAGTTAACAGTGTGGGGCGCTTAGTGATAGGCCACCCGTGGATGCCAAGTCATTCTGTGAGCTATTCTCGTTATCTACGCGTGACTTTTTGAAAATGGTTGAAGGTGAGTGGCACATTTACGTCGTAGATGTCTATGGGCTCCAGTTACTACTTAACAGCAGGTGGGCTGTGAGCTCGTCCACCCATCTAAGCAATAAAAAACACATGCTGGTAATTGGAATGAACAATTTTGAGTACAGATATACACAAACATAACGCCCGTCGAGACAGTGACAGACATGAAGTGTAGTAAAACGTATTCTGTTATTCGTGAATAATATTTTTGAATTTCCCTTCACGAATACCTAACATTAATTCAAATTCAAAATAATTTATTTCAACTTAGATGTCAGTATGACACACTTGTTGAATGTCAAAATACAAATAACAATGTTAACTCTACCATAATCTAATAAAATAATAAGTCGACACATGAATAGAATTGATCAAATATGTTCGTGTTTGTTCTAGTGTGTGTCCACGTTATTGTTTGCCTCACGCTACTCTTGTCACAATACAATTTCCAATATTTTAAACCCGTTTTGAACGGCTCCCAGGTCGGACGAATTTTACTGAGAACTTCACATCTCGTAACGACGTCGTCGCGTCCAACACGCAATCAACACGAAGCGTGCAACCCTATACGGCGGAGTAGTTCGGCGAATGATATTAAATTTTAATAACTTGTCAAAACCACAAATTATTAATATTGTTTTTTTTGGATTTTCTTTCAGCTGTTTAATATGAATGGTGGCACTCACAATATTCTCTCTGATTAATCTCTCTAATAATCTCTGAGATCTTGTAAGCATTCAACACCGGGATGTCCGTGGGTTGTTCAAACGTGTATGATATAGAAAAAAGACTTGCTACTTTTTTCACTTATATTTGAGCCTATCCATCAATTTAATTCATAAGCACTCGCTATTTCTCCCTTCAATAATTTGTACTTAGGTAACTCAACGCTAGTTATGTTAGAAATGAAACACATAAAGCTACCGTGTAATACAAAGTAGCAAAATCGTTTGAAGATCTCTAAACCAGCACCATAAAAAACTCTCACTTATAACTTATAGACTACAGTGAGGGCATACCTAATCACACACACACACAGACATACACACGTAAATGCGTAAGCTGATTACGAATATGTAATTGAAGAAAGCAGCTTAACTAGATCGCAACATGTTTTTGTGTTAATTTAAACATTTTTAAGTCAGCGTTTGTTTCCCGTAGCGGAGGACCGCCATCTATACGCCACAGTAACCGGGAGATTGACTTAAATTACGTTGTGTTTAGTGATATTAACAGGCGTTCACTGGTATTTAGTGAACGTCTGTAATTAATATACAAAAACAGATATTTTTGTGATATAAACATTACTTAAGTGGAAACTTGGATGTGCTTTGCTTTTTCTGTAAAGCGATTCTGGTACTTATATTCGTATGCAGGATAACATGTAAATTAAGACGCGGATTGTATTATCAAGTGACTTTCTAATTACAGCATATTTGGTTTTTATGAATTGATCACAATAAAACAAACATCAGACTAATTACTTAATCTGAATATGTAAGTGAAAATTCAGTTTGTTTTGGCGTTGTGCACAGAGTGTAACAAACACAATGACAAACAGACAAAAACTATTTGTTAGAAGAAATAAAGATACTAACCGGACACAAGCGTCATCCATATCTGAGCTCCGAGGTGAGTGGCCACGGCCCCCACGTACAGCGCCCTCCAGCCGCGGACGTTACTAGCTGAGCCGGGCCGGCTCATCCACGCCAGCAGCACCAGCAGCGCCAGCGCCACGTGGAACGGCTGCGATGTCCGTGTCGCTATACTGTTCACAAAATATCTAAATGTTATTTACCGTTTCATTACAATTTTTTTTTCTACCTAAGCTGATAGCCTTGAGCTATTTCAGCGTAACCATAACTAGTAGGTGAGCTCACCGGGCTCAAACCGGAGTGATGCTAAAACTGACCCTAGTAAGAGCCGTGCTTCGCAGAATCTACCACCGGATCGGAAACGCGACCCACTGAGAAGATCCGGCGAGAATGTGGGCTGTGTCTATGGGTTAGTTCGCTCGTCGAGCCCTTCGTCGCAAGCGACGGATTCGACGAGGGCGGTGACCGGTCATTACAATGATTTTCCTACGACAACTATACTCGAAAATCTGTCTAGTATCAGAAGTTCAAGCCAGCGTAAAGAATAGTTTGACCGTCCATGTGAACAATAGTCATGTCACAAGCTACGTCATCGTACTATTAGGGTTGGAAGATTTAAATACGTACCTAACAAATGTTCACGATTGACTTCCACGGTGAAGGAATAACATCGTGTAATAAAAATGAAACCCGCAAAATTATAATTTGCGTAATTACTGGTGGTAGGACCTCTTGTGAGTCCGCGCGGATGGGTACCACCACCCTGCCTATTTCTGCCGTGAAGCGGTGATGCGTTTCGGTTTGAAGGGTGGGGCAGCCGTTGTAACTATACTTGAGACCTTAGAACTTGTATCTCAAGGTGGGTGGCGCATTTACGTTGTGGATGTCTATGGGCTCCAGTAACCACTTAACACCAGGTGGGCTGTGAGCTCGTCCACCCATCTAAGCAATAAAAAAAAAAAAAAAAAAATTACTGCTAGGATTGGATGTGTTATCGGCGGTTGGCGTCATGCGAGGTCACGTCTGGTCGGTAGTCGTGAATTTGCAATGAAACTGTAGAACGTCTTGTTAACACACTGTGCATTATTCAATATTTGCCGACACGGGCACCTGGCGTGGTACAGTGTAATGTGTACTCAGGCGCGTCATGTACTCACCGCGTTACCATCTGCGTGTGTTTGTGCTCCGAGGATATTCTATTTTGCTAAGCAGTTTACCTTAACTTAGTTAATCACTGTTTAAATGTGTCGTAGCAACAGCCTCTCCCTTCTGACAATCATGAAGCTTTTCAATACATTTAAAACATTTACAAAATCTAGAAATGGTTTTGAAAATTTAACATTTCCGTGCCCTAGACTTTTCTGAAACTTATGACAATTGCTTGAGATGCATTCACATTCCTGCCGAGCCAAGAACCCGAAGCTTAGAAGTTCCGATAAAAATAAGATTTTGAGACTTAAAAATGTAGATGAGTTATTATAGTGATGATTATGATTAAAGTGATAAAACTGTAACCAATTTCAAATTATATTGGTGGTAGTTACATAATATGTGGCGTCGGTCGTTTTTACCAGTATCACATTACTTGCACAACTAAGCACTAATTCGTTTATGTTTTAGTTTTAGTCGCTATGACGATAATAAATACATATGAATTAATAATTAAAGTAGAGCCTAAGAAAGAGACTAGATTAATGGCCCAGCTCGAATATTAATCCACGAGGATACTGAGTGAGGGGGGTCGCCAGGAGCATATAATATGTACGAATTCTATTGACTACTACTGTGGTGCTTTAGTTAGCGAATTAATATCTCTTTAATCATTTTATCTAATTTTGAATCTAACTGAATTCGTAATTTTTTAAATATGTACAAACAAAAAATATAATTCAAGGAAAGAGTATGACGAAAACATTTCAGTCACGTCGATGGCAACCGATTTTAAACTTGTTTATCCCGCTCCGATTGTGTCTGATGACGTGCGACAAACATCAGTTGAAATCAGTCATTTACTATCGCAATTTGATTGTTGTTTAAAGCCGACACGCCCACTGATTGTTATAGTACGTACTTATGTGCATACATTGTTTAAAATCGATTTTTGTTGGTTCATTGTTGTGGATTATATTAGTAAACGCATCATTCTGGGATAAGTTCGTATTGATATCAATGTTAGTGGTGATCTAGCAGCAATTTGCACAACTCGTGCGCGCTCTAGTCAAGTTGAGCTTAATGAATTGGTTCCTTTGTCGTGTGAGTCAATAGTGACTACATTACTGTACTTGTCCAAGGTTTGGACCACGGCCCGGCAGCGACGTACTGGTGGAACAACTGTTACGATGTTGAATTTCATTAAAATCTTTTGTTTTATTTAATATCTCTCAAAAACGATGTCGAAATCTATATATATAAAAATGAATCTGCGTGATGTATGTACGTACGCACACAACTTTTGAACGCCGGCAACGAATTGGATTTTTTTTTGTTTTTTTTTGTTATTGCCAGGAGAATGTTCTATAAAAAAAATAAGAAAATTACGCGGAAAATTAGAAAGTTTAAGAAAACTTAACCACCATATTCCATTTTCTAATGTTACCTTATGGCGTTTTACATAGTATTGATAGATTACGTGCTGCAAATATCCCATTGGTTTATAAGAAAGTTCAACAAGTCAAGCGAGGGCGAGTCGCTAGTATTAGTATAGAACAGGTATCGACCGATAAAATACAGAGCAGATAAATCAATCTTAATACTTCATTGAAGCTATTTTAGGACATTGCATGTGCCTGTGTGCATGTGTCGGCGTGCATGGACTGAGCCAGAGCGCGTGCCTCAAAACGTGAATAATTTCTCCACATTGCGCGAAACGTTTACGAGAATTACGCAACGATTTCTTTTTATCAGTAGGCCGCGAACGTCGGCTCTTATCGGCTGGAGTTGGACGACGTGCTAAGTCTCACGTGGGCACGTTGAGGTGACTAGACTATTACCTGGAACAATATTACTGCGTGCGTATACCGCTTGTCAATATTGTGCAGTACAATTATCCAATGCGTGTAGATACTTTTACCAACACATAATCTGTTCAATAAATTCTGCTCTCATCTCAGAGAGCTCACTGGATATGTTGAGATCTCCTTGCTGTCAAGAGACGTAGAATAGAACCGTTGCGTAGCGAATGACCTCTAGAACTCTCATTACACTGATCAGGCTTGGTGTGAATGTTAATCAGTTTTCGTAATGATCTCTCGGTGAGGTCAAATTTTTACCGATTTCAACATTAAATAGGAAGGTTTTTGATTAGATTATATTGTTTTTTTTTCTTTGTGACCCACACAGTCAACACACCTTATAAGTTGCTAGCATAATAATAGAGATTAGAAATAGGAGTATGATTTTCAGAAACATGCATAGTATTACGTATTCTATCTTGAATATGCAACTGCTTGGCCGGGGGGCACGCATGAGACCGCATGACACTGTCGTAGTGTAATATTTTTCTTTTAGCATTTTCTTAAAATAGCAAACAGGTACTTGAAGTCAGATTAAATCTACAGATCATAAAGATAATGCATCTATTTTTGGTTTTATCGATAACAATAGGATATTTATCCAAGTAAGAATGACAATGCTAGAAGAGGCTTATTCTCAAAATTACCATTTTGTATTAACTGTTAACTATAAAAAATATAACATTATTCCTTTAAACGGAATCTAATAAATAATGCTATAATATTCTTACTGTAGGGGTATTTTACAAGGAGATTAAAATATGACGGATCATTTCAAAAAACTCCTTAGAGTACTTCTCGTTCAACACGCAAAATGCGATAATCGGTCCTTAAATTCTCTAATAGTTCTCAAACGTGTGTTGGCGACGCAGATAATGTGGTTCATCGCAATGTACTCGCATTTTTAGATGCCATCTTTATATTCCGTTGTGCTTGTGGAGCCACTGGCATTTCCTTAACCTCAAGTGCACCGTAATCTTGCTAAAATCCGTCGCAATGTAATAGTGTTGTGTGTTGCTTCTATACGCGTTTGTGCCACAGTACTGCCTATTTTCGAAGATATAAATGAATAGTACATCTCACTTTGAAGAGCGGGATGACGTTCTTCTCATCGCATGTTTCAAGCTATATATATACCGCTTACCGTTAAATAATTAATTGTAATCATTAACCAGAAATTTCAAGTTCTCAAGGGAACATCAACGGCGGCGCGGCGTCCCGAATGAAGCACGAGTGGTACAATTAATAGGCGGTAAGCAAAGTGATTAATCTTAGCTTCATTTCGTTAATTGGTTGACATCGAATAGCGGTAGCAGCAGTAAAGTCATTGAGATTATTTATCACATGATCAGATGACAAACGAGAAAAGTGGAAAGGAACGTACGATTGGGAACCTCGCGCGGCGTAGCTTCCAGATGAAACAAATTATTATATTATATGTTCATGTATTAGAAAAATGTAAAAACCTGTAGTGTAATTTATTGTCGTGAAAAAAGGTATCGATTTTATGAGACTTGTCTCTAAATCTCAAAATAGTGATTCAAAATCGGTAAATAATATTTTAAATGAAAGTCGCCGCGTCACAAATAAACCTAAATGTATTCGTCAGAACAAAAAGATCACGCGGATCAGGTAACATAATGCAATCCAAATAAATGAATAATTCATTCAAGTGTTTGTTGAAAACAATACGAGTTTTTGTAATCAATGCGTTCAAGTTCGCACAAATAAGATTACGTACGTATTCAGAGAATCGCCCGCAGCATAATTGTGATATTTTGAGCTTTCTAGCTAACTTTGATGCTGTTCACAGTTTGATAACATATTATAAGTAAGTAATTATTCAATTTATTATTAGCTATGTTCACCGAACTTTCATCTTCACTATAATTTATCTTTACTGCTGGACACATTGGACTACACATCTACATTAACCTTACCGCTTCGAGCAGGACATGTGGAAAGCGCCACTAAATACGGTCCTGGAGGCCATTGAACTTGAACTCTTAAATTATTTCGGCATCGTCGCCGACCGCAAAACCGGAAAACGACCGGACGACAAAAACCGGACGGTAAGAGGGCGGCGATGATACTGGGTGCTGATATTGTGCATCCGCCTTGGGGTGTTTTTTAATGCTGACTAAACATGGCAAGCAGTTTGCACATTCAAATGGTTTTAAATACTCAATTGCAGACAGACTCAATTGCACTTGAGGAATGTCGTTCAGTAGACCAGGAAGACAACAAAATCCTCAGAGAATTAGTCGCAGAGTGCATTCCGTTGTCTGCCTGTTGTGTAATGTTCGCTTAGATGGGCGAATGAACAGCTCATTGCCCGCCCGGTACCCTGTGCAGCCGTGGTGGGATACAGACATGCGGCGTCTGTATCCCACCACGTGAATGTCGAACCATGAGACAAGAGTCGAAGGTACTGGTATCTCACTCTACTTATCTCAATGCGCTTGAGCCCTTAAAACAAGGCTAACTTTGTGTTGGTTTTATAAAATCTGACACTTTGAATGCGTGTGTTAAATTTAGTACTTTTTGCGGTTTCCCCGAGTCGTAAGCGTGATTATACTAATTTACTTATACGGCCTCATCCCGCGCTTTCCTCCTCACTCCAATCAGTCGTCCACGAACAAATACTTTCGAGTATTTGAAACGTTTAAAATAATATATGTATTAAAAAAAATATCAAGTTTTAATTAAATATTTAACATCCCTTATAATTTATTTTAATATATAAATCTAACTTACTTATTTCTCTGACCAGCCTAAAACGTAGCCAGAGTTGTGAATATAATAACACTTTCATTTTTCTTTCTATTGCCAACCCTAAAATAACCTGCATTGACGTAATATACGAACTTGCGTCAGTCCACACGCTAGGATTAACATAATTGTATTTACTCTAGATTTATTATATATTATTATTATGGTTGATAACTACCTCGATGTATATTCTTTTAGAACATTTTAGTTGCTTCCATAGGTTTATATCGTAAAGAGACAGTCTGTATTGTTAATTTGTATGACAAAAATTACCAACAGCAAAAATAAAAGCAAAAAGTCCCGGTCAGTGTTCTCGTCGAATACGATGAAGGTATCGGCGTTACAAACTAACGTGTGTGGGTCGCGACTCCAGTGGTAGATTCAACGAAGGACTGCTCTTGCTAGAGTCAGCGTTAGCAATTCTCTCAAGCTGAGCCCGTGGCCTCATCTACCCAGCGATTAGGCAGGAGAAGAAAGCTAAATGAATACGGCGTAAAATAGCAGTGTAACACTTAATCGTGGGAAAAACTAATATTGAAATTAGTTACTTTTAGCCACGGTGGAAGAGGAGAAGACAACCAGGTCTCTGTTTGTCAGCTAGCCCGAGCGCCAATAAGGAGACTTTGTCGCCTCCGTGCTGGTGTCTAAATGTGCAGCTATACATAAAAAAGGCAACGTTATTTTAGCATGACTTTCGAGTAAGTGCAGAGATACACCGTCGCCGCGTGACCTTGTGTTGGCGCCGTGACGTGCTGCGTCACGTCATCGCGGCTCACCTGCCGTTACATCGTTGATTAACTAGTTTTTAATCAAAATTTGTCTTTCAACCTTGAAAGAAAGCGTGTTGAGTTAACAATTTGTTCAATTAAATCAAGCCGACATTTTAATCATTGCGTTTTCTGGTTAGTGTTTACTGGCAGAAAATTGTTACAGAATCCTTCATGCGTGTCATTACTAGTATTAGTATATAGTTAATAGGCTGCCAAATAATCACAGAAAATGCGAAAGTCACCAGGAAATATACCTATATTTTTCCAATGGATCATTCCTGTGCTTACAGAGTCTACCCGCTCCACCCAAACTAATTACTTATTATCTAAATATTTTTCTTTCGAAATTAAATTCAATAACATCACCACCATCGCTGTGCCGAGCAACGCTCGCTCGGGTAAACATCTTCGCCGTGTAATGGTCCCCCATAAAGTTAAGTTACATTGTTGTATAAAATTAAAATGATGATTTTATTTATTTTATTTTTTTGATTTTATCATGATCATGATAAAATTAAAATGTAAAAGATGTCACTTTTAGTTTTTTAGCTCGTACCGTCTGTTATTTTCAGAAATGTCCACTTTACGTATGAGACTAGTAGACAGGTACTTGTTAACGAGAATATATGAGAATGACTCTACACTGTGATATTTTGATTAGGTCTATTTTATTTATATTTACTCATACAGAAAAGACCCAAGCGATTTCTTACAAAGCTGAGCTAAGTATGTAGGTTTTAAGTTTCTTCTTACACCCTGATCATTGTGTTAATTTCGCAATCGTCATCATTTTTATTATGTAAAGTATAGGTCTTAGCTTGCATCTAATACTATGTTATTAAAACTTTTCGTTTTTATAATTTACGTAATCTTTTAAAAAATATATTATTATGTCCATGACATTTCAAAATAACGAAACTTACTATCACGTCATTTTGCTAAAAACTAGTATGATATCATTTTACTTTCGGAACTAAAGAAACGTTGATTACTATTAATTTAATACTTATAGCATGTTACTATGTCGTGTCTACAATGGTCTTACATTTTTACTGGTGGTAGGACCTCTTGTGAGTCTGCACGGGTAGGTATCACCACCCTGGCTATTTCTGCCGTGAAGCAGTAGGTAATGCGTTTCACTTTGAAGGGTGGGGCATCCGCTGTAACTATACTTGAGACCTTGGAACTTATATCTCAAGGTGGGTGGCGCATTTCCGTTGTAGATGTCTATGGGCTCCAGTAACCACTTAACAGCGGGTAGGCTGTGAGCTCGTCAACCTATCTAAGCAATAAATAAAAAAACATAGCTTCAGTTACGCAGTGAACAAAATTATTTTGAAACCACCTTCAAAATAATATCAGAAATCATTCTTAACATTTTCTGATAATTCTGACATCGATTTCGTTTGCAGTATTTTTATATTGTTCGTATTGTTCAAATCGCAGTAAGCGTGGCGGCGCCTGTGCCTACCTTCCAACAGGGGGTGGCAGGGGCGTTGAGAACTCACTTGTCCTTGTGTATCAATTGGAAAACACGCGCTTCTAAAGTAAACTTTCGTGTGAAGTAAAGTGCGATCTAATCTAATCTAAGCGTTGCAACAGTTCATTCAGCATTAATTAGGGAAATACTTGGCAGTCGGCAGGCACGTGACAACGTTGCCTTGTTTGCCATCAAAAGAAACTCGTTAACATTGATATATTAGTTATCGACTTCTTCGTTAAGCATCCAATACAAACGATATGATCTAAAATGCATATGAAAGTACCTATGTGTTGATTTGTTGTTCCTCCTTTTACGCAGCTAGGAGGTTCGAGTATTCCAGAGTCTACCGCATTATCATCGCGGGCGTCCGGCCTACTAAAATCTTATCTCTTATCAGTTCGTCCGTCGGACACGTCGCGGCTGGTCCTTAACACGGTCGCTTATCACCATCGATGTTTAGGACACAGGAAATTTTCCATTAGACGGAAATTTATAAGGCCACATGATTTGTTAGCTTGACCTGTGTGATTGTTACTGACTACGAATGCGAACGGGCTCAGGGTCCACCTGATACTAGGTCCGGGGCATAGACATGCTTATTCGATTTCTGAAATTAACGATTTTTCGATCCGATTTATCGAAAATTCTGCAGGAGTCGAAAAGAACAGATGAAAATGTGATATTTTCGTTAATGTGACTACAGTCCTTGTCAGCTCACCTTTTTTTGGTAAAAAATATTTAGCAATAAGATTTTTATTTATTTTTCTTTATTTTGTTCTCGTTAATTGAATATAAATCAGGAACCGATTCATATACTGTTTGTAAGAGAACAACTTAACGACTAATTCTTTTTGTTGAATTTCATGCTAATGTATTGAATGGTTTCTTAATTAATTTCAAAAAGGTCTTTCCTTAATTCAAAGGCTTCTGTTTGTGTCGCATTTATTTTTTATATCTATTTGCAACTATTATTACAAACACCTGGATATTGATGATATTCGTTCCAGAAGTTATAAACCAGTGCCAATAAAAACACGGAAGATTCGTTTTAACTGAAAAAATTAAACTGTAATAACTCACTAATATGAGCACCTATATTTAATTTCATGATGACTAACACATTGGGATCGAACTGAAAATATAAATATTGTGAATGCTTTAAGTCTAAAATTGTCTTCGTAATAATCCAATTAAATGTTTAAGTAAACAAAAATAAACTTTGAAGACACTCAAAATATGGTTTACTTTTAATGCTATTTGTAGGGATCGTTCCTGGTATTATAACACTTTGGCAACAAATGACGTAATGTACGGCCTCTTTTCGACTTTAATATAAATATACGCATAGAAAATAAATGATAGACAAATATAATCAATTTCGCAGGCACATTATAGGTAATTTTTTCCTGCCTATGCTAGCGTTGAGAGGCTATATCAGCGTTACCCTAGCATGTAGGTGAGCTCTCGGGGCTCAAACCAGGAGGTGTTGCTAACACTAGCCCTAGCAAGAGCAGTGCTTCACAGAATCTACCACCGGATCAGAATCCCGACCCACTGAGAAGATTCGGCGACAAACTCAATGGGCTGTGTCTACGGGTTAATTTACTCTCTTTCTTAATTATTCCACTAAGGTAGACGTTACAGTAAAGGAAAAGATAAAAGAATCTGCTATTTAAAACCACGCACCTCGCTTCACTTCGTACTGAAATAATAAAATAAAATCTTCAAAATACTGTTCGTGAAACAATATGTAGTGAGGTCGCGCCAACTCGTGTGGGATTCACAGTGTAACGACACATTTGCACTTATACCTTTGCTAATTTAACGAGGAATGCTGTAAATAAATGTCTGAGGCAGTGAGAGCGTATTGTTTGACTAAAGTTTGTTCAACCACAACCCCTTCGTGTTCAGATTCAAGGCTGTTTATGAACTGACTTCAACTCAAGGAACGTATTCTTTCTACACAGACGCAATTTGGTTATGGACTTGACATAAATATTATATATGTAGTTTAGTCTTAGCTGATTGTTCCCATGACTCATGATGCGTGGAATTCAAATGAGCCCATGGACTTCAAGTTCTAAGATCCGCCCTCTCCACAAATTTGTAAATGATTGCATGGCTGTGTCTGTTCCATACGAAATTGAATGTAAAACATATATTGAAATACGGATAGTTATTACAAGGTCTCACATCTCGATTCAGATATTTTTTTAATATTGAGGCCTTTGAATCTGATAGTTATAGATGGAAAGTTAAGTCCTCCATTAGCTACGAGAAGTCGGCAAGAAAAATCGTGGGCGATTATGATATATGTATATAAAGTTTTGTCGGACACAAATCGTAGACGCAATCCATCTCGCCTCAGACCGCCTGATAGAGAAACGGATATGTCGTGTTAAAGGACCGGCACACCGCGGTAGGGTCCCCACTAGTTACTAGGGCATTTGTAACTGGTTGTTTAGTACACGAATCCTAAGCACTACGTAATACTACAACACTTATAGGTAGCATTCTAGACATTCATTTCAGTTTATAAAAATGTAATGTTACTGGTGGTAGGACGTCTTGTGAGTCCGCACGGGTATGTACCACCACCCTGCCTATTTCTGCCGTGAAGCAGAAATGCGTTTCAGTTTGAAAAGTGGGGCAGCCGTTGTAACTATGTTGAGACCTTAGAGCTTACATCTCAAAGTGGGTGGCGCATTTACGTTGTAAATGTCTATGGGCTTCAGTAACCACTTAACACCAGGTGGGCTGAGAGCTCGTCCACTCCACAAAGTCTTAAAAAAAAATGGATACAGACTGTAATAATCCAGCACACGGTTCTTTCTCTTCCATTTCTTGTGTGTTGTGTATTTACCAAACATGTTTTTCTTGATGCTTATCAAAGTAATCCATGTTTATTTTTAATCATTGAAAAAATACCCTTCGTGATCTGACTCAGCTCGCGACTTAATCAAAATAAAGATATGCAATCACATGGACATCATTACTCGTTTGTAGGGCGCGTGGCTGTGGGCTTCATATCAATTGCAAAACAAATATGTTATTAAAAGGCTGCTGGCTGTGAGTATTCGTGAACACATTTTAGTCACAACATGACCTTCAAAATTGATTGAACGTTATACGTAATGAGAGACGTTGCACCGCTATGCCGGGGGTGGCTCATGTATAACACCGGCTTGCGTCGTATTGAGCTTGGAAAATATAATTATAAAAGGCATAACCCTGTTATGTGGCTTGATAATTAAAACAATAACCCAATTATGCTATCAGTGCTTTCGATTTTGAATTAAAATTGTTTAAATCTCGTGTTATCAGTAAATGACGTATAAAAAGGTGATAATCTCTTTTGATTCTGAGCAGATTTGAAGGTCGCATCTGTCTAACAAGAGATCGATCTCTGATACGGGAGGCCTTTCAATTTTAAGATAACTAACATATTTTACAGAATTTATACAAAAGAGAACTTGAAATTTGAACAAGACAAAATATGATAAAAATTTATAAACACACAAACAAGCCTATTTAAAAAAAAACTATTATATTTTGAAAAATCCTCAGCAATTATGAAGAGTAGAATGAATACACAAAGGCACATATATTTTTTTAATAATTAATTTAAAAAATTTAAACTATTGATAAAAAAACATTTTTATTTATTTATATAGACTAGCCATTGATGTATTTTTATTAGGGAAGATTGGCACACGATTTTTTATTCATAATGCCATAATGAATGAATATCACATGAATATCACTTATCCACCTTGAGAAATGAGGTCGAAATTCCGATAAACGTATTCGATTAACGATTGTGTAAATCTTGGGTTCAGTTAGTAATTAACTTTACTTAGTAAATCAATACGCGTATAATATAAGAAAATAATATGAGAACTAAGTCTTTTCCTTTAAATTTTGATACTTTATCAGTTGAAGTAGGAACAATCTGTGTGTACATCTGCAGATCTATCATGAGGCCAGTCTCTAATTGACGTCACAGCATCTTAATCAGTAATGATCTTATCTTGAAATGCGATGTAGTATATTTTTCCTTTTTCTTATTATTTCTAGAATTTTCTATTCAAAACATTTAACTGTTTATTGACTTCGAATTCAATATTCCTCTATGTCAATGAGGACACGGTTGCACTGAGTGCAATCACTATAGTCACGTCAATTATTGCTTTAACTCAAATAGTTAACATTTACTGTGTAAAATTGTAATTTTCCATGAAGAATGTCTAACTCTTTAATATCTAGTGATACTTTGTCGATGTAGCTGCCTTGAGCTAATAGGACCATTTTGGGCTGAGTCCACCCGTCCTGGTAAGAAAGCTTCCGCTCCACCGCTCTC
This sequence comes from Bombyx mori, assembly GCF_030269925.1. Classification (NCBI taxonomy): domain Eukaryota; kingdom Metazoa; phylum Arthropoda; class Insecta; order Lepidoptera; family Bombycidae; genus Bombyx; species Bombyx mori. The sequence goes on from NC_085111.1 coordinate 18,738,350, forward strand.
CTTTCATACCGAGAACGCATCCCGAACGCAGTAGAATTTCCCAGGTGTTCGATCCACGAGCATATGTAAACGTGTTCGAATGCACGTACCTCTTTACAATGTTTAGAAGATCGGTGCATTTGTTATGAAAAACACAATGTGATGGCCATAGAAAAATAACCTTTGTTGTATCACGATAAGACGCATTTCAATGGTATGGTGGAGTGTGAATGAGGAATGGCTCGTGCTGCTTATTCTCACGATAAAAAAAGAATACCATAGGTATAAAAAAAACAAAAAAATTATAATTAACTTATTTAATGAAACGAGCAGGAAACTTCGAAACACCACGGACATCCCTTAATAATTGATAACAACTAACTGGATACCTCATTTGGATACTGACTATTGACTAATCATAGAGTAAAATAATGTTATTGGTGAAAAAAATTAATTACATTTGAAGGTGGATAAAAAGGTGTTGGTGAATATTACATCAATCAGATATATGAGAGTACTATTTAAATATTGGTACAGAGAGAGAAGAGTGGACGAGCAATACATGTTTGGCTGTCCCTTAGACTACTTAGACAGGATAAAGTTCAGAAGAAGAAAAATATTTCAAATAAAGTGAACGATATGAAATTATCGATTTATAAAGCAATCTAGAAGTTTCTGTTGAGGCAGATGACGCAACCATTACAAGTTTTGTGGCGGTGGCTTTTTATAAAATCAACCGCTTTTAATATTGCAGGCGAAGAATGTGCTGGGAAAAAGCAGTAAAAACTCATTTAAAGGAATTGTATTGATTGCTCGATAAAACGTATATAAATAGTTAGTTTAATGACTGTTTCCGTTGAAATTTGCACTCGTTTGGTCATTTTACAGCCGGCGTTTGCACGAAGCAGACATGTTTCATTTTATGTATTTAATTACAGGTAAGTTAATAAGTGCCGGTCTTATATTTACATTACACCAAATGGGCCATCAAATCGTATCTAATGCGGCTGTGGGCAATGGACCTTGAATAGATAATTTATAACTGAACTGAATTATAAATTGTAACTATAAATGAAAGAAGAGTTCTTGAAAGCACAAAACTGTGTAATTTTCAGATTTGTAGAGTTAGTTCTAGTCTAAAATAGCCATTGTTAAAACTTGTTCTTGTTTCAGTCCGAATTACATAAAGGCGAGAAACAATTAAGATTGTTTCTCCTTTTATGCGAGTAAAGATTGTACTAGTGAGACAGCCCAGAATGCATATTCTTTCCTTTTTTACAAACAGTTTATCAGAACTGTTTTGAAAGTTTCCTAGTTTTCTTGAGAATGTTTTGGATACATGACATTTTATTTCAGCTACATGTTGAGTTTCAACTGGGACCGGCAGTCGTGTCGTCGACAGACTTCTAAATATACTCGATGTGTGGAGAAAGATACAAATAAAAAGCAACGTAAATATAAACAATTAGGTACGTGCAAAACCAACATTACGCATTATATTTTTTGCATGAACCGAATAGTCTTGGAGTGTAGTCAAAATATTTGCTGGCAAGTCTTTAGGATGTGCGAAAATGTGAGACAATCACGTGAAGATAACTCAATTAGGTCACTTTGGTTGTTATAAACAGAGATTTGTAGTTGAATCGGGTTTAAGAGTCACTCTGTGATGGTCGGCCTCGTTGTCACGGTGCTTTTTTAATTTATAGATAGTTTGGTGTTTGATCTTTCTCCACCGGCGACATATGCTTTTGTTTTTTTATATTACAAGTAATAAAAGTCATTCTAAATACACGAAAATTACTTATTTATTTCGCATTTTTCTAATCGAAACGCTCTACGTCCGTGAAACAATAGTAAAACATACAGATGTAGCCAAAACTTTCCTTAATGTTTTATAGAAATTGTTTTCACAGAAGACTAGTTCGGGAGGAGGGAACGGCAATATATAATATGGATGTCGACTAATACAAAGATGTTTTTAATCCGATCTGATAGATCGGCAATACAATTAAAGTTATTTTTCAAATGTTTCGACACCCGCATGTCTTTCTCAGCGCGCGCTATTAGGCACAAATAACAGATGACGATGCACTTTACATTAGATACAAACAGGATGCGCGCTCCATTTGAAAACTGCTCCCTGTTGATTGAGAGGCGTTCGTGTTGCCGCCGAACCAGAAGTCTATCAGTCCTAATACGAATAAAGGAAACTGTAAATAATGTTATTAAGATAAGTTCATGTCGTTGCATTGTCTGTCTTCTAACTTAGAAGTTGATTGAAATAGCACACGTCAGAGTGGCGACAACTTATCTGCGGTAAGTTACAACACGTATTTAGATAAATGTACATACGTGAATACAATGTAACGTCAATTAAAATGTATTTAATGGTAGGTATTGTAATTATAAAGAGAGAAACAATTTGTCACTATGTTGTGATAGTTTTACATTTGCTACAAAAGATATAGTCACAATTTAACGATCAATGTGTCTGTCGTGTCTCGACCCAACGTACCTTAACTTCTTAGGAAAAAGAAAGTACATAGCCTAAGAAGCTTACACGGCAATTGCTTCGAAGAAAAGCGCGTCGAAAACAGTATTATTATTTTTTTGGTTTAGCATCTATATTAGCATGGCCTATGTAGTGTTAAGTGGGTTCTGAAGTCTATAGACGTTACGATGCGATTGTCGCCACCCACATTGAGACATATGAGGTCGAAGTGTCATTAGTCCCACCCTGCTTGCACCCTGGTCACATCATCCTAGCCTGTACATAGTTGCAATGACACAGTGAGATACACAATTTGATTATCTATTCCTTTAAAACTCCTCTGATCGACTGTTCTTTTAAGTAACGTTATGTAATAGCGTCTAATTACGTTTAAAGAGGCTACTAATATAATGAATTCCTTCGTATATATAATGTAACACCAATCATAGTTTCGATCAAATTGAAACCTTTTGTTAAGAACTCCACGGGTCCCCCGGAATTAATATAAATTGTTTGGGGCGACCCCCTTCATATGCAATAATTAAAATTGATGCGTCTTCACACCCGAATGTTATAGGCAATTTGTTTTAATTAACAGCGATGTGTTAATATATACGAATGTGGGCATTAAATAGGTCATATCGATGTTCTAGATAATAAATTGCTAAAATTCTCGCTTTATATTAGATACGTTGCGATGGCGGACAGGTTGTGGATCGCTATTTTTTGGGATGTCTTCGATGAAGCTATTGTAATGAAGAAGGATAATTTGAATTCTATATCGTATACAGTAAGCGAGCTTTACATATTGCTATCTAAGTGATATTGTACCGTTGGTGTCTGATTACACGTTACTTTTCATAAATAGGGCACATGTTTGGGATTCGGCAAAAAAAAATCACGATTACATGTAACGCTTGTAATTTATAATGCTTGTAATGGTTTATTGAGTTAGTTCTCTTCTGTTTTAGACCATCGATGTTAATAATATTAATTAACATATCACTTTACCGATAACACAATTTTAATGGAATATCTATCACTCCTCAATAGCAGATTATGATTCAAATTTATTATTGGCAGTTTATTCTTTTATAAGAAATACCAAACGAAGAAGTCAGTGCTTATGGCATGTTGCAATGGATATTATTATGTGGACATACAGCCTAAGGAAGGTTGACGTCAGGTAGCCCCATGGTCGTAATAGTTACCAAATTCCCATGCATCATGATAAGAGGATTAACCGCGCCGACCCTGCTTTGTATGTAACAAGGGTAAGAAAAGGAAATTTTCTTTAAGTATAAAATAAAACAGTTCTAATCCATGTCCGGCATTAAACCAACGTTCCCGCCGACTTCCATCCGGATTTACTTTCGTCGGGCGATTGGTAGCCGAGGTCACAGATAAAACCGTGACGTGCAGACAGCTGACCTCGTCACGGCTTGACATAGATAATCTAGATTTAGTCTTTTCAGAAATAATATAATAATATTACGGTCTTGAGCCTACGTCTCAAAGTGTAGTTTTGTCAGTCTGCGCGGGTTGGTACAACCCACACATATATTCTTGCCGCAAAGTAATGGCGTTCCATTACACGGCGTGGGATACTCTTGACCCCAAAGTAATTGAGACTTCGAGATGTATCAAGTTGTGTACATTTTAGAAAAGTTGAGTGTCTGAGAACTGCTAATGGCTGACAGCCACATCGACAGATTGGGTCACCCATTGGACTGTTAGTGCATTTGTCCACTTGTGCTAACAACATAAGAACGTCAGCTGGTACTAACTAAACTAGCTGAACTAAAAAGTTTGACGCAATTATTATGTGTACAATTGTGAACAATTATTACAATTATTAACGGTTTGATTAACAGCACGAATAAAACGAAAGAAACTAAAGGCCACTCGGTGCTGCTACGAGCCGATAAGTTTCCAGTTGGAGTACGAGTAGACAGGACTTTCTAACTCGACTGACAGTAGGGTATATTGTGCATCTGCAGGTGTTCGGTATCTAAAGTAGGAGAGCTTTTTTTTACAATGTATGTTTTCTCCGAGTGAGACCCCGAGCGCGGAACCCATCTACTTTAATCAATCATATGTATGCCGGTGATCAAGTGGGAACCTAATCTTAGTTGTAGAATTGAAGAAGAAATTAATATGATTGTTGCAGCTAAAATACGCTCTCGCAGTATACTGCTAGTTACTATACTAGTCTTAGATTACTAGGCTGGAATCTTAGATTATTTAGTCGACCGGTGATGAATGAACATTAAATTATCCTACCTATATCATAAAGCTATATCATAAGTCCGTTAGTTGTAGGTGAGACTTGGATATCAACCTTGTAAAAAGACGCTTGTGAGTCCGCACGGGTAGGTACCACCACCCCGCCTATTTCCGCCGTGAAGCAGTAATGCGTTTCGGTTCGAAGGGTGGGGTAGCCGTTGTAACTATACTGAGACCTTAGAACTTATATCTCGAGGTGGGTGGCGCATTTACGTTGTAGATGTCTATGGGCTCCAGTAACCACTTAACACCAGGTGGGCTGTGAGCTCGTCCATCCATCTAAGCAATAAAAAAAAAAAAAAAAAAGACGCTTGACAGAACTTGTCCAACCGTTGGTGTTGTGAACCAAAATAAATCAGCTTTAATGAAATACGCTAAACGCTTAATAAGTGATAAAGGGTTGTGCGTAACGAAAAGTGTGTTCACAAATCACTATTCACAATCTTTCAGAAATTAATAGATTTTGTTAATTAAACGTGTGATGGGCGAACCACCCGCGACTGTACCGGGGAGAGTTTGATAAGAAACAGGAATTGGAAAAATGAGCACAATACAAATATTTAGTTGTTGAATCACTAATCATATAATGATATCGTCACACCCTTGCATCTAATTTTATAGCCTTTGGGAGGCTGTTCTACTAGTTAGTCCTACTTTGTATATTTTTGCAGTACCTTAAAATTCTGAAAACAGTGAAATAGTAATGATTGGGCTCGATACAACTAACTGGGCAAAAGAGGGAGGCAAACGGCGTACTGATTCTTCACAGATATTAGGTCTTAAAAAAGTTAATCCAGGTTCCCAGAAAACTTTTTTATTTATTTATTTGTTTGATTTTGTATATTACGTAAAATGTTTACGATAGCTGTGGAATCCTTCGGTATTTTTGAATTTTTATAAACTCTACACTTCTAGACGAACAGGAAACTTAAACTTTAATAATATAGTTACGTATTGGATCATGTCGTGGCAGCATGCGGAGTAATAAAAAAAATACTGTACGTTTTTTGAATTTATATTAAGTTTCTCAATTTAAATACCGGTTTTGAATAAAAAATTAATTATCGTGTATTTGTGTGATTGTGCTTTCATCGGTTAATACAAATACAGGTACATTTTTTAACCTAAAAGCTTTTTACATATTATTACTTTTTTTTTCTTACTTGGAAATGCCATATAAGTAGTTGGCGGTGCGTACAGACACGTGAGGTCATTACATTAACCTGTTTGTTTTCTCGTTTGACTGTCTCTTTTCGTATGCCATGAACATGAAGCTTTTTAAAATTTTGAGTCTGTATGAACACACTTTTCTTACTTCTTACGAAGACTTAACAAAGGTCCTGGTCCAAAATCATTGAATTGTTGTCGTTACGTTCAAATGTACAAATAATATGATTAGAAGTAGTTGAAAGGCAGTGTCTGCGTAGGTCCTGGCGCATTGTATTGGTTGATCATCACCAAGGTTTTCTTTATCAGATTAGAATTTTTCATCTGCGTAAGAACCTAGTGATGAATATATTATGAGCGTGTTTTCTCGTTATTCTCATTGTTTTGATGAAATTGACTTATGTCCGATGAAAACCGCATATAATTGCACACGTTCGTTTCTCCATTGCTGCGGCGTGTGGTAACCTTACTTGTAGTACATTGCGGCAAATATTATTAAAGCAAACAAATGTTAAAGAAAGTAAGCATATAAAACTTCACGTGGCAATTATAAAACTGATTGCAATTCAATCGATTGTGCACAGTCGCGGTTTAGTTGCGTTCGACAAAAGGAAAGATACTCACACGTATGCCTTCGACTCTTGTAGTCTCACGACAGCCTGTTTGAAGACATCATAAGCAATTTTCGTGTACTGAGTGGACACGGCCAGGAGGTCCGGCTGGTACTCCACCTCTCTCTGCTTCTCCTCGTTGACAGGGTCTGTGGTGATATTATGTTTCAACTTCATTCGCTCTAAAGTACGTGACACTTTCGGTGGCGTAGGAGCCTCCAGCGTTACGTCGCGAGTACACATATTACACATTCTATTCAATACGTCCGTACGCGATCGCGTATACTATACGTGTGAACGACGGCGGGACTCGAACGTGTATATAAAACGTGGAAATCGCATCCCCACCACCGAGCCCGCGGCGCCTCAGATAACGAACGCATTCTATGAAAATACTGCAGGAATCACCTCGAGTTACGTGATTATATTGTGTATGTGTGTTTAGCGGTTCTCAGTAATATTTTTAGGACACTTATTCGTAAATAATGACGTATTATGGACTGTTTATACAGATTGTATAATTATGTTCGCTTTGCGCTTCACGATTCGCTTGCTTGGAATCCAAACTAAGATATGGGAAAGTAAGCCTGTACAACTCCTTCTTAATGTTTCCACGTAGGTACGTGAGAGGTTAGTGACGTCGTATTGGGTTCGAAGGATCAACGTGTTCTAAAAAATAAATTATCGTTTCGTTTTTCTTTTGGGGAAGTTGTATTGGACTTTATTTTCCTTAAAGTTTTGGTCATTATTTCTTGTAAATTTTAAGACGAGAGATCACGGCTTATAACCTTTTGAATTTCGTACCGGAATGGAACGTGACGAAGCTTCGCACGTGTTTCTTTTAAATGGCATTTAATACAATTTGGTTTTAGTGAAAATATATTAATATTACAATATGGAGGTTTTTTATATGAAAGACAGACGACCATACGAGACGAGCTTTTGTCAAGGGCTGGCCGGCAATCATGGGCACTGTCAATACCAGCCGTACGCTTATACTCATTTGAAATCTGCTCTTCCAAAATTGTAAAGTTCTACGAGTTGCTTCCTGAAGCGATTTATCCATAAGTATGATGGCTATTGTTTATTAAATACCCTTGAGTGAAAACCCTTATATGCTTATTGAATACCCTGATTGTGTTTGTTTGTGTCTCAACATTATAGCGCAATGAGCTCACTCTCCTGTAGGCTTCGTCTCATTTCGTACTGTTACGAAGGTTCCCCGTATACATTAATGCCAACCCATTCCATATCCTGTAGTGTCAGCATATTCCTATCCTAGCGTCTCGCCGGCCCTACCTTCCCACTTCAGTTCCATTTCAATATCCTAACTAGACGGTTGTCTCTAAAATTATATTTTGTATTATTAAATATCCTTTTTTTAAAAACCTTTCTCAAGTATCCTCATAGCAGTACGTATGCTCGTTTTAAGTAATTGCAAGAAAATTAAAAGCTTCGGAGTATTAATGCTTATTTACAATAATAATCTACGTGTAAAAATGTAAAATATCGTGTACAAACGATGTCTCGGTACTGAGTTAGCAACACTGGTATATAGTTGTAGTTTTTAAAAAAGAAATTTAATAATTTCTGCTGATTCGACTTTCATATTAATAAAGTTAATAATTAGTCGCCATAAATAGATTGTACTTTACTCCGTCGCGGCTCATGCGGGTGCGTACATACTCCACTCAAATATTTGTTTCCGATACATTTGAAATGTAATTAACTTGTATTTATGTTTGTTTGTTTCGTTTTATGACAGTTTTAACAATTTGCTTTGGTCTAAGTAAATTACCTGGTTTTACGCGCGATGAAGCAATGTTTGAATTTGCTTTAATATTTTTTACCAAAGTCCATAGTTGTGAGTGTCACCAACTACCTTGGGACTTATTTATGAAGTCCAAATCTCACAGTATAACTATATGACTGCTTCGCTTCGGAATAAGGAAGATGTTGGTACGTGATGTTTAGTTACCTACCTAGTTTAGATAGTTCTTCCATGACGCGCGCACACCGGCAGGGTTCTACAATTGTATCTATACATACAGATAACTAGTTTGACTTGGTACAGTAGGTACTTCTTCTCCGAAATAACCTGACTGATCAGATCCTGTGGGAGACGTTGCAATTGTATTTTATTCTCTCGGTAATTTTAATTTTAACGTCTGTAGGGCGCGCAAGTGCTTTAATAAATTAATTTACTGACCATTTACTGACTAACTGAATTTAGGACTTCTTGTGAGTCCGCGCGGGTAGGTACCACCATTCTGCCTATTTCTGCCGTGAAGCAGTAATGCGTTTCGGTTTGAAGGGTGGGGCAGCAGTTGTAACTATACTTAAGACTTTAGAGCTTATATCTCAAGGTGGGTGGCGCAATTGCGTTGTAGATGTCTATGGGCTTCAGTAACCACTTAACACCAGATGGGCTGCGAGCTCGTCCACCCATCTAAGCAATAAAAAAAAGCACGTCCTCGTAATGTCTGTCCTAGTCTGCGAGACTACTGATCAGTAACTACGTAGTGGGTGCAGTCTCGTGTTCTAACTGTGGAAACGCATCTCGAGGTGGGTCATGAGTTCGTTCGACCATCTATACAATTAAGAAAAGAAATCCACCATGAACTCAAGCTAATTCTTTGATTTGAGCCAGTGTTATTGACAGTTGACAAAGGTCGATAGGTCAATCTAAATAAAACCGCATAAAAGATAGAGTGTTGCAAGAAATCCAACGTCAAGGAAAAACAATAAGTTTAGTTTCTAAAAATATCACCCGCATTGAACGATAGTTAATCATTCGTTTTGAACTAATTAGAACTCCGAAGAAGTCGCCTTCGTTACTTCCCGTTGGATCAGTTACAAAAATAGCCGGTCTACTGTCCCCCGGTCACGTAGTCCCGTGCAATGCTCTAGAACAATAGAGATTACATCTCGGGGGATGAATTAGTCAAATTGCTATCCGCTCGGGATATTATACTTCCTACTAACGTTTCACGCTGACTTCGCAGCGAGGACTAAACAGCTTAAATCATAAACACAAGCATGGGCGAGTTTGTCTTGTTTTTATCTAGCAAATACATGCATGTCTACATCTATCATATATACAAATCTTCCTCTAACGTTATTATTTGCTCGTTCGCTGGCATAGCCGTTGTCCAGTGACATAGCCTGCCTCTTTTACGTGTCGATTTAGTGTGGAACGAGAAATCCGGATACTACAATTAGTTACAACTGTCACCGAGACAGACTAACAGTAGCAGCTTAGATTTCGGTCTCATATCTTAAGGTGGGCGGCGGAATTCACGTTCTGGTGTTTGTGGGATCCGTTAAACCCCTGAAAACCTGATGGGCCATGGGCTAGCAGTTCTTTCACCTTATTTATGCAATAAAAATCTTTTATTTTAGTGCCTATCCCTTTCCTGTTCTACACTTGGAACGGATCTAACCTGGCCAAATCCCGTGGTGCAAATGGTATTGGTGAGATCATCTTGTTAATAGTCCTCTTCAACAAAATTATTAAGGCGCGTTGTTCACTGTTTCAGTGTATAGTTTAAGGGAACTACACTCGGGTGCAATGAAATCGCACATCTGTACATTTTTTGAAAAATATTATTTACTTCTTTTTATTTAAAAAAATACATATATTTTTTAACATAAGGTTAAAGGATAGTTCAATACCTATTCAATGATACCACATAAGACATGATAAGTTTACCTGCCTGCTGAAACAAAACGACAACAGCAAACTCCAAAAATTGCTCCCTCAACTCATGCGACAACTGCTTAGTCTTTCCTTTAAAAAAAAAGAAAAAAACTAGTGTCTCAGTTAAAAGAATATATATTACAAAAAAAAAAACAGGCAGTTGAGCACACAAATTTGTAGGGTGTGGTTGTACGGCCGATCTGACTCTCCCTCTGTAGGTTACCCTCCTGAATTCCGGCAGCCAACGGACGTGGGTTGACCCGCTGAAGCACCACGTCTGGACTCCTGGAGGTTTCCTGGGCTGGCTAGATCACCAGGGTACGGGTTACTGTGCGGAGATGACCTTTTCAGCACAGACGCAGATTATCAAGCGAAGCAAGAAGCGTGAAAGGCAGCAAGGCATGAACCCCTAAAAGCGGGGTCGAATCCGTTTATTTTAATCGTGTTAATATTAAACAGCACACGATATTGCTGTACTAAATATATTTTTTAAATAAATTATTTGTAGGTAAGTCGTCTAGGTTTGAAAACGAACTTTAACTGAACTCGAATACAAACGTAAGACTAATAAGGAAGTCTAGTGACGACTGCCGGCGGCTGCGCAGTGTCTGCGCCAGCCGAACCTACGTCTCGGGGGGAGGTGGGAACTATTGTTCTCACCTCAGCGGTAAAATAACTGCTTTGAACATTAATACTTTTGTTTTAAGGTTTTTTTTTTATCTTTTTATTTTGCAGACAATTTCAGTTGTAACATTACGTTACATTACCCCCCGTCGCGCATAAGGATTTTAATCTTAAAATTAAAATCCGCAATTTTCAAGCGTGTATCAATTTCTTACAATCACCTTTCACACAACCTTTCATACTTCACCAACAGTCAAAATAAATCAAATAATATGCATAATTATAAGACTCCATAGCATAACGAAAGTCATAAGTCTTATCGGCTTACGACTTTTTGCAAGAAATGTAAAAAAAGATTTTAATGGGCATGGGCAACAAAAACGAAACGTAACAACTATGAGTGTTGTCCTAATATTTTCAAGTCTTTAATATGCCAAGTGCCTATGTTTTTACCCGACATGTCTTCTAGGACGTAGACAAGTGGCGAGAGTTTTTCGACAACTTTGCACTTGATATATTTCGGTGCTAACTTCTTACTAAAATACTTATCTTTGTCACTCAGGACGTAAGCGCGTTTATAAACAGTATCTCCTACATTAAATTCAAAAGGCTTTCTGCGTAAATTATAGTTAGCAGTGTTTTTTACGTGTGCGTGATATAGAGATTTCTGAACTTGATCGAAGATGGAGCTCAAACACCCTAGGTTTTCGGCATACACATCTCGAGGTAGAAACAAAACTTGATCACCCAAATCAATATCAGTATAATGAGAGCCACATACTACTAGTTCTCTGCCAAAGACAAGAAATGACGGAGTGAAACCAGTAGCCTCGTTAACCGAATTATTAATGGCAAACTGGACACTAGGAATAAAAGTATCCCATGACCGATGATCGCTCTCAACAAACGTAGAAATACAAGTAATAATTGTTTTATTATACCGCTCTACGGTATTCACCTGGGGGGTATATTTTGGCGTGAAAAATACGTTTGGTATGTTATACTTTTTGAATAGTGCATTTGTATGACTACTAATGAACTGAGAGCCATTATCGAGAAAAATTGTTTGAGGCACACCATGAACGAGGAAAATTTGCTCTTCTAAAATTCGGACTATAATGTCTGAAGTTGCCTTTTTAATTGGATAAATGTGACAAAATTTCGAAAAACAGCAAGTTATCACTAGAATATGGCAATTTTGTTTTCGAGTCACAGGCAAGGGACCCATTAAATCAATCGATAACATCTGATACGGTCGAGAGCACTGCTTGGGGCGACCCATTTCTCCTAGAGTAGCATGGTTTTGAATTTTGTACTTGAGACAAGTGGAACATGAACCTACAAAATTTGCTACGTCTCGATACATGCCTGGCCAATAATATCTAAGGGCGATACGTCTGTAGGTCTTAAAAATACCCAAATGACCAGCAGTTGGCTCACTATGATTCTCAGCAATGACAGTGTTTCTAAGTTCTGAAGGAACTACCTCTTTCCACGAAAATTCATTTGTCAGATAACACTTATTCTTACTACAACGGAAAAGAGCGTCATTTTTGATATGATAATTTGGATAATGTACAGGCTGGGTCAAACAATTATTATAAAGGGTCTTATACCAATCATCACTAGAAGTCGTGAGTGATTTAGCAGTAGTGATAGTAGTGACCGGGACAGCTCTAGACAAAGCGTCGGGAATCACATTGTCTACACCGCGGCGGTGTTTGATTTCAAAATCAAACGACGATAATCGAACTCCCCAACGTGCAAGCCTACCCGTAGGATTGTTCAAGGAAAGGAACCACTTAAGTGCGCTGTGGTCTGTGTAAACCGTGAATGTCTTTCCGTTCTCCAGATAGCAACGCCAGTGCTCGAGAGCCACGAGAACAGCTAAGGTCTCACGTTCGGTAATGCTATAATTCTTTTCGGCCCCCGATAAGGACTTACTCATATACGCTATAGGGTGCTCTTTCCCGTCAATAGTTTGTGTGAGCATACCACCTATCCCATAGTTACTTGCATCTGTATGGACTTCGAAAGGCAGATCATAATTTGGGCAGGAGAGAACAGGTGCCGAGACCAAAGATTCCTTAAGTTTTTTGAACGCAGTGTCGGCCTCATCTGTCCACTGGAAGGGATGTGTTGATTTTTTGTTCGATGTCAACCTATTAAGCGGCCCTGCGATAGTGCTAAAGTTTGGGACAAATCTCCGGTACCATGTTGCCGTGCCTAGGAACCGTTTCAAGTCCTTACGACATGTAGGAGTTGGGTAATTTAGAATGGCTGTAACTTTATCCGGATCAGTCCGCAAACCATTCGCGTCGACCACATAGCCTAAATATTTAAGTTTACTTCGAAAAAATTCACACTTTTCTAAATTAATTGTTAGATTAGCATGGCGCAGTTTGTCTAACACGCGAAGAAGAAGACTAACATGCTCATCAAACGTGCTACTTACTATTATCACATCATCTAAATATGCGAACGCCTTGTGATCCATGTTGCCAAACAATAAATCGACTAACCGCTGTTGCGTAGAAGGCGCATTGGTCAAACCAAACGGTGTAGTCTTGAACCGTAACGTCCCTCGTCCCGGAACGTAAAATGCCGTCTTGTCCCTATCTTCGAGTGCTATTGGTAATTGCCAGAAAGCCTTTGATAAGTCAATACTGCTAAGATAGCGCGCGTCTCGCAAGTTGTCCAATATCTCCGATATGTAAGGTAAGTTATAAGCGTCACGTTTCGTAACAGAGTTTAGCTTCCTACTATCTAAGCAAAACCGTGGCTGACCATCTTTTTTAGTGACTAACAATACCGGGGATTGCCAGGCACTCTCACAAGGCTCAACTACATCAAGCTGGAGCATTTCGTCTACTTGCTCGACTAGGATTCTCTGTTTTTCTGGTGAATATAGCGTAGCCTATAGTAGCGCTGTCTCACAGGAGGAGAATTCCCCGTGTCGATGTGGTGAGTAATTAAGTTTGTGCGTCCAAGTCCTTTGCGCTCAAAAGATATTTCTTCAAACTGCTTGGTAATATTGTCAACGACGGCCTTTTGTGATTCGTCCAAATATTCATACGAGCGCAAAAAATTGGTTGGGCTACCAACATCTAAATTAGCCAATGGAGGGCCGGGGAAATGAAGAAAACTTAAGTACTTCGGGCAAATTTTAAATGTGTGCCAAAAGTCAATCCCTAAAATAAGCGATGATTGAACTTCTGGAACTACGTGACTCTGAATAATATGGAACTGGTTTTCGAAATGCACTGGCATATTAATATAGCCTATACTTTTAAGATTTTGTCCACCAGCTGCAATAATAGTCAATTTATCATCAGTACACAACTCCAGCCCACGACTAACTAATGCACTATGAGCATTGTTGCCTAAAATAGTAACCGCTGAGCCTGAATCCAAAAGGCCGGAAACTGTCAAATCGTGTATCTTAATATTAACATAGGGTCTTTTATCGTTAATTGGTTTTGTATGCAGAATTGAAGCAACCTTGTAGCCATTAAAAAATAAACTAATTGTTTTTAACCAATTCTTCCATTCATCCTGGCTGGTACGGTGTATCTTTACATGTTCCAGGGACAATGGTTTGCTACAATTCTGCAAATTTAGTTTTTTGGAGCCTGTTTTCCAGTACAATTTTTTGTAGGGATAAAAATTTTATCGTAAAAACCATAGTGATGCCTCAGGGTTAGCCCGAAATGGCATACGAATAAAATAAAGGAATATAGTTAAGAAAAAAAAACTCCGTTCTGTTACAAAGTTCGCACCAATAAAACGTCTAGGGCTAAATAATAAAAAATCCAGAAGAATGCAAATAAAGCAAAAATATACATGTACTATTTAAATTAAAAAATCGTCTGGATTGTATTAATACAAAAAAACAAGCTTTTTGTTTAATTAAATTTTAAATTAACTAAAATTAACACTTTTGATTTTGATTGTACCTATTTTTGCTTGAAACAAATCTTAAATAAAAACGTTAGGTTTGTAAGAGTATCATAAACTAAAAATGTAGGTACACAAAAATAACACAATATAGGACATGTACAGTACGACGATTTGTACAACACTTAGGACAGTCACAACACAATAATGTTAAACAAAAGGACACACACACACACGTATAATCTGCAACCACTTGACTCGAGAGGCAAAGTCAGATATAACCACGTAAAGGGCGCCAGTGCGACAACTGCTTAGTCTTTCCTTTAAAAAAAAAGAAAAAAACTAGTGTCTCAGTTAAAAGAATATATATTACAAAAAAAAAAACAGGCAGTTGAGCACACAAATTTGTAGGGTGTGGTTGTACGGCCGATCTGACTCTCCCTCTGTAGGTTACCCTCCTGAATTCCGGCAGCCAACGGACGTGGGTTGACCCGCTGAAGCACCACGTCTGGACTCCTGGAGGTTTCCTGGGCTGGCTAGATCACCAGGGTACGGGTTACTGTGCGGAGATGACCTTTTCAGCACAGACGCAGATTATCAAGCGAAGCAAGAAGCGTGAAAGGCAGCAAGGCATGAACCCCTAAAAGCGGGGTCGAATCCGTTTATTTTAATCGTGTTAATATTAAACAGCACACGATATTGCTGTACTAAATATATTTTTTAAATAAATTATTTGTAGGTAAGTCGTCTAGGTTTGAAAACGAACTTTAACTGAACTCGAATACAAACGTAAGACTAATAAGGAAGTCTAGTGACGACTGCCGGCGGCTGCGCAGTGTCTGCGCCAGCCGAACCTACGTCTCGGGGGGAGGTGGGAACTATTGTTCTCACCTCAGCGGTACAGTCGATAAAATAACTGCTTTGAACATTAATACTTTTGTTTTAAGGTTTTTTTTTTATCTTTTTATTTTGCAGACAATTTCAGTTGTAACATTACGTTACACTCACTGCAGTTTGCAAGACCAACTGCAGGTATAAAAAGGCATGTTTTGTGTAAAACGTCATCAGTTGCAAGCCAACGCTTAACCTGATAAGACCTCTAGTGACTCCAATTGCATTTGTCTGAAAAAGATGGATACTACTCCGGAAAAAGCCCCTCAAGTCGTCGCTCTAATTGAAGCGGGCCAGAACCAGAGTGCTGTAGCTCGACAACTGAATATCAGCCGATATTCAGTTCGTCGTGTGTACCAGCGCTATCGGGAGACTGGTGGCTTTGAAAGGCGACGAGGATCTGGTCGAGCAAGAGCTACAACACAGCGCGACAACAGATTTCTTGTAACGACAGCGTTGCGAAATCGTCGTTTGACTGCCGTTGAACTTGCACAGCAGCTTCAACAGGTGCGTGAAGTGGTAGTCAGCAGGTGGACAGTCAGAAGGAGACTTGCCGAAAGTGGTTTGACTGCGCATAGGCCAGCAAATGGCCCTAAATTGACGCCAGCTCACCGCCGGGCTCGTTTTCGATTCGCACAAGAACACGTCAACTGGACAGCCGACCAGTGGAAAGCAGTCCTGTTCTCAGACGAGTCCAGAATGTGTCTTCATGATAATGATGGACGTGGAAGGGTCTACAGAAGGCGCTCAGAGCGATTTTCCCAATGTTGCATCACAGAACGTGTAGCATACGGCGGTGGTTCGTGTATGTTCTGGGGAGGTATCTCACTCGAACGAAAAACAGAGCTTGTCTTCATCGTTGGGTCAATATTAGGCGACAAACAAGAGGTCTAACATCTCAACGATACATAGAGGAAGTTCTACAAGAACATGTCGTACCATTTGGCCGTTTAATTGGAAGTAACTTCCTTTTTATGCATGACAATGCAAGACCTCATACCGCTGCGATAGTGAGACAATACTTACAAGAAGTAAATGTACCCGTGATGGAGTGGCCAGCTCGGAGCCCGGACCTTAATCCGATTGAACACTTGTGGGACGAATTAAAAAGAAAAATTAGAGGTCGAAATAGTGCTCCAGCTAATCTCCAGGAGCTACAAAATGCGTTCTAAGAGGAATGGGACGCCATGCCACAAGACTTTATCAGAAACTTGATAGAGTCGATGGGGAATCGGTGTGAAGCTGTAATTCGGGCAAGAGGGGGCAATACTTGTTACTAATAAATGATTTTTCAGTATTTTTTGTGTTTTTTTTTTATTAATCCCCAAATTTTAAACGGTTTAGTTGAGTAATCATTTTGTAATAAAGATTAAATTGTTGTTGTATTTTATTTTCCTCAAGAAAGTAACCTTATCTCCACTTATATGGTATCATTGAATAGGTATTGAACTAACCTTTAACCCTATGTTAAAAAATATATGTATTTTTTTAAATAAAAAGAAGTAAATAATATTTTTCAAAAAATGTACAGATGTGCGATTTCATTGCACCCGAGTGTAGGATATTCATAAACAACAAAAAATTTAAAAACATTTATTTCAATTTGGATGTTATTGAACATTCTTATTGAAAATCAAAATGAAGTCTGTCAAGGAAAAGGAGAGCTGTGTATTTGGACCCAAATAACATGTTATAGAAGTATTTAGAGTGAGATATGAGATTGTTTATGAGATTGCAAGCAGCTGGCCTAGACGCAGTTGTGTGGCTGCCTGTGATCACCGTGACTTGGTCTCGAGGTTAAACAAAAACTCATGACGAATCGATTGAGCGCATTTGTCACGCGATCCGCTTTTACTGTTTGTTCTAAACTACTGCCGTCATTTGTTAGTATGATTATGGGTATAGGCGTCAATAGCTTACGGTGTAAATATTACATGCTATTGGCAGTATAACTTCAATTATATTACTATGCTTATGGAAGTTATAGGTGTCCAGCTCAGTTTAATCACGTCACCATATTTCCTATATTTAGTCGATACTAATGCCCAGTTAACCAATTATTGATTTAAATGTGGCTCATGCTGTTGTACCTGTCGCCAGCACTGACATGAAATCTGGCGTATGACTTAAAATACAGAAGACAGAGTGTTACGTACCGGTCGATAAGGCACGCGTACCGCCGCGCCACGAGCGACAACTGCAACAGTATTATTATTTCAAATCAAGGTACATACATTTATACAATCATAACTACCTACAGCCGCCTCCAATAGAGGAACATCGCCTTGGAAGCGAGCGGCTACGACGAGACCCAACCCTGTCAATCGACAGCCACAACTAATCTGCCAAGAGTATCCGACTAGGAAGAAGAAGAACTATCTATTCGATATCTTTAGCAATATGTATATATCTATTACGAAACACTCCACGATCGCGCACACAGCCCATGAAGAAATTGAAGTCGTTCCACTTACAAAACGAATCATCTTGTCTCGTTATGTCTTCACGACCATCACTGTCTGGACGCGAGTGATATTCTTCTTACTGTATGAACAGTTCAAAGCGAAAATGAGAAAGAGATGGAAAGGAAACTATCCCTAACATAAACTCTAAGTAGGATATAGTACTATTATAAATAACATTTGAAGCCAAAAATAATTTACTTCATTAATGGGAGCGTGGCCTGATAGCCGAGCCGCCGCGCCGCCGTGTACTCGTGTCGAAGGACACGCGGTACCGTGTTCGAGTGCGTTTTGCCTATAAATTGGATATTGACTGAAAAACCAAACAAACATGGAGAATAATTACAATGACAATAGACAAGTCTTTTGTTAAGTACGTCAATAACAAAAGTTTACCTCAAAGGAAATATTCTTAAGTAGAAAAAAAGGAACAATATCTTTAGAATGTGTATTGCACGTAATTCTTTTTAATAGTAGGCGTGACTCGTAAACTACACATCGATAATTGCTTTAGTTGTGTTGATGAGTTCAAGTCTCACTGGAACCCGCAGGCACGAGCAGGGGATGCTGCTATACATCCTCAGGAGTCAGGTTATAGAACCTTATACAGTAAGCGTTTATGGAGGGAGAGCGGTGACTCAATATTGTAGAAAACCAATCAGTTCTTTTTTTATTAACCAATGCTGGACGCAATTTTTGCGTCGCCCAATCCAACAAATAACTTGGAAAAAAGACAGACCATCAACTGAACACACCACAATACATTTACGTACATATATCGGGAATCTCGAATGATTTGTATTAAGTCTATTCTATCCCCGCTAGACTTTCAACTGTGATGGAGCATTATCTTTTCGGAGATATTTGTAAGAGTTTGTAAGCTTAGGAGTCAGTAGATATTTCAGTCTCACAAATCGCAGATAGCTCGAATGTCAAGGCTATAATAATAATAATTTTGTGCTTAGTGTTGTGTATGACAGGACACTTGTTGTTACATCGTAGATATCTATATATGTATATATAAAAGAAAGTCGTGTTAGTTACACTATTTATAACTCAAGAACGGCTGAACTGATTTGGCTGAAAATTGGTGAGGAGATAGCTTAGGATCAGGAAAAGGACATAAATAAAATAACTAAATAAATATTTACTAACAATCACACCACGTTAACTGGTCCCGTGATAAGTTCGTAAAGAACTTGTGTTACAGGTACCAGATAACGGAAATAAATGTAAGATTTTTATTATACACATACATATATTTAAGAGACATCCATAACCCTGGAAAAGACATTTATATTTATCATACAAATACCTTCCCTTGGCGGGATTCGAGCCTGCGACCCCCTTGTGTAGTGACCATGTCACTTACCATTACACCAGACGGCCGTAGGATTACTTTTTACATAGGATACTTTTTATCACGTTTCTGTGGGATGTGACATAAAATGTAGTATAACAAAACGCAACTGACAGCTAAACGTAATGTAATTTATGGTTAATTATAGTAGAATTTTGAAGTTGACTGGTTGATGTGTTTATTTCGAGTTTCGATTAGCTTATTGTGCCGAGATAGGTAATCATTAAGAAAGCCATGCCGCGACCAACACGATCAAATCGTTCCGACGAAACCGTAATGCAACTAGGATTTGAAACTTTGCGAGTGAAAAGACTGAAGAAGAACAAGAAAATATAATAATAATAACTAAAAGACATGGCCAATAAAGAATCATTAAAATACTTGCTTTTTTAATGTACATTAATAATCCAAATAAAAAATTGACCTTGATCAAAAGTCTGCTCATTTATTGCCTCTAAGGCGGAACCATAGAGTTACTATTCTAACTGGAGTGCTTACTTCGTTTGACATAAAAACTAAAAATATACTTTATCTCTATGGCTTAAAGTTTATTTTTAAATAGCAAAAGATGTAAGGAAAAACGGTCTGAAAAGAGAATGATTATTAAGTGGTGGTGTCCCTCTCGCACATTTTACAAACAAAAAGCAGTGTTGCTAGCTTAGAGGATTTTCCATAAAATCTCGGAATTTGGACCCCCGTCTTAGTTATCAAAAATGGCTTTTAGTGGTTAGTGGATTTTTTAGTAGCTTGGGCGTTGTTGAAAATTATTGAAAAGGTTAAAATCAATCCACTTTACAGGATTTTAAACATTTTATGACAATAATATATCTAAATACATATTATTTAAACGATGTGACTTAAACTTAACTAGAAAATATTGCGACAATTTAGAATTTCCATCAACGTCAAAAATTAAATTGGTTCAACATAAACGTACAAAGTTATGGTGAATTTATTTTCTGATGATGACAATTTATTAAAATAAATTATATAAGAAGTATTGATTATATGATATATATTGATTTTTAATAGAACATCATATATTAATAAAGCTCATTAACAAAAAAAATATTGTTCTATATTAATAAGAACTCTGTTTAATGGAAAATTTTATGGTAGGTACGTAGATTTCTGATGGTTTTCATGTTGAATTTGGTGGGAAGCCAGATTAATTGTTGGCATCACCGAAAAAGAGCTATGAATGGATTAAAAGAAAAATGGCGTCTATTTACGTTTGTAGTGCGAAGTTAAAATGGCACTGATACAGCTTGTGGCTTGTTTTTTTTTCGAAAATCGTGAAAGTTTCCGTGTAATCATGGTGAACACTTTTAATATAAGTGGTTTTAAGCGAGAATCCTCTCCAGTTTGTGGAATATCCTTCCATATGTCAGATTCATTGATAAATTTTTACTAGTGTGAGCATATATTTTTAAAATGTGAGATATATTTTCTCATTATAATATTTAATACCATTTGTCTTGTAAATTGTACTTAATCTATGTCATATACTAAATTTGAAAAAACAATCGTGAAAACTATAATTTTGCAATGTATTTTTCATATTATAAGAGCCATCACGTGGTATTTCTTGAACTTTTTTTATTGTATTGAATAGCGTCGCACGCAAGCATGTATATCATTTGCCTGACGTTAAGCGAACGAGGAGGATCTTCTAGTAAATATGACTTTGGAATTTCTGGAAAATGTCCTTTAAAAAGGTCAAACAAGAAGAATCAAGTACTCAAACGCAAGAAATAAAAAATACCCCGAGAAAAGCAAAATTACGACAAGATGTTAAGGTATTGAAACAAAAACTTAAAAGTCGTGAAATAGTGATTGTAAATATAAAGTCGATTTTAGATTTATTAAAGAAAAATGGCGATTTTTAATTGAATTGAAATTTAAATTGCGAAATTTTAATGATACTCATGGTCCACTTAGATATTGATTAAAATAAATTATGTATTTCGTTGAAAAAAAAGAATTTACTTAAAAATAAATAGAGGAAATGTTATATTATAAGATTACAGAAAATTTACTGAACTTAATAATAATAATATAACCAATATTTTGTAAATAGAGATCAAGTACTATGTGTATTGTGTTATGTGTATTGACTTGTCATTTAAGAGTTATTTAATTGTTTACATATAACAAATAAATGAATTTCAGTTCATTTCATTTTATTACCCATTGTGTTTTATTTCATAAAATGTAACTAGTAGACTTAATATACACGTGTCATGATAATAGCACAGAAGTAAAAATACAAGTAATTTTAAATCAATTGAAGATGTGAATGTAGGAAAAGAGCACCCGATACGCGCAGACCATGTGTGTTGCAGTGTCTCACTCAGTGTGTCAAATATTAATTTGCACGGCCCACTTAGCCAGTACACTAAAGTAGGAATTGCGTAATTAAGTTCAACATAATATTTAAGTCGCGGTTGAGTATTCGGACGTTAAACATGAGTTTGAGGAAGTTTAAGTAATAGCACTGAGGTAATGATGTTTGTAATAAAACTCAGTGCTAGATTTTCGACAACGCAGCAACTTCCAAAAAAAAACGTCGAAAAAAGGCACCATGACGACGAAGCAATGTTTAGAATTGAATTTACATAAATAAAACGTTGCAAGCACGTGTTTTGTATTTACATAGGGTTACACAGAATTACTTAAGGTAAATTCAAAACTGATGCATGTGTATAATTTTATCCTATAAATAAATTTTATATGGTCACCACATTAGACAAGGACACCGCGACCAAAAAGTATTCTCTTTCGAGACCGATTTCTCGGCATCAGACAGCACTCCAGTTGTAGGTACTTATTAACTCCATGGGCGGAACAAAGTTCGCCGGGTCACCTAGTTATACATAATTGAGACATCGGCGTTATGACGTCTCGACGCGAGCTAACAAACTGTTACAAATATTTGTCAAAACGTTTAAAGTAGCTGATTAAATAAACACTACAATAAAATTTAAACGATATGAGTTTTATGTATAAAAATTCTCATATCCTGATAGGTATTCCGATTAGCGCATGGGGAAGTACCCACCACTCATTCTCGCATAGTATTGACGTCACTAATGTGTTTTTAGCGCTCATTTGAAAGTTCAATCAGCGAAAGTATCTAAGGCTGGAGTCCGCACGCATTTTTGCCGTTATAAGAAGATGAGCATACGGTCCATCTCATGGTAAGTAGTTAACGTCGCATATGGGCATCAGAATGTTGAGGACACCAAACCGATGTCCACCATTAATAGCCATTCTGGCCAGATGAGCGTATTGTCACCGGAGTCCATAGACACCACAAAACAAATGTCTCATAGTAGAGCAACAAGTTGGAGTCTAATACGGAGCGGACCGTGCTATGATTGCCCTGTAAAAATAGGAAGTAATAACATTACTGCTAAAGAGTTGTGGTAGTGGCTCGAGGAGGCCGAGTTTTTTTTTTATTGCTTAGATAGGTGGACGAGCTCACAGCCCACCTGGTGTTAAGTGGAGTTCGGATGTGTCTTCTGATTAATCAATATGCTCACAGTTTGTTGGTGAAATACTCAAGGAATGCCGTTGCCTATTCTTCGGTGAATCCTTAGTCATCTTGTGCGATACATATGGAAACAGACGGAGTACAGTAGTGCCATTCTAGGCTGGCGCCGCACAGAGGAACTGATTCAGGATCGGTTTTATCGTTTTAAAACTACTCAGATAGACTAGGATTGAACTATAAACATGCCAAATTCCGGATCTTATTTACAATAAGTCTAGTCTAGATCTAAATATGGTCAAGAGAAGTTACACGTGGATCACGTCTTACCTAAATAGTAATCCATACAAAGTGAGTTTATATATTACGGTATGTGTAATAGCTGTGTTAAGGTCAGCTATATGTATCTTCTTTTTTTTTTTGCTTAGATGAGTGGACGAGCTCACAGCCCACCTGGTGTTAAGTGGTTACTGGAGCCCATAGACATTGACAACGTAAATGCGCCACGCACCTTGAGATACAAGTTCTAAGGTCTCAGTACAGTTACAACGGCTGCCCCACCCTTCAAACCGAAACGCATTACTGCTTCACGGCTGAAATAGGCAGGGAGGTGGTACCTACCCGTGCGGACTCACAAGAGGTCCTATCACCAGTAAGTATCTATTTATTTGATTTAATAAGTTTTCAGGTGTTAAGGCGTATTTTGATCCCGCACGGGTTGTACCGTTTTGCAGCTGTAAAATCTTAGATTAAATTATAAAAATAATAAAAATTTAACTATTATATAATTATATACAACTTAAATTAAAATTCATACAGGTAAAATTTTAATGCTTTTACGATATATGTATAACACAATTCTTCTTTCTTCTTCTTATCAGCCCATGGACGTCCACTGCTGGACACAGGCGTCCCCCAAGCCCCGCCGGACCGGACAAAGACCGGTCCTGCGCTGCCTGCATCCAGCGGATCCCCGCGAACCTTAATAGATCGTCGGCCCATCTTGTGGGCGGCTTACCCACGCTACGCTTTGCAGTACGCGGTCGCCACTGAAGAACTTTCTGATCCCAACGGCCATCCGTTCTGCGAGCAATGTGTCCTGCCCACTGCCACTTCAATGTTGCAATATATAATACCAATAATAAATCGTCGGCTTATTGCAAGAACTCATTAACTGCAAAAAATCACTAAATGCGTTTTGATCTATAATGGGCTCATTTTTGCATATTCTACAAAATGCAAAAACACACTAATTTCTAGCTGGCCAATTTTAGCCGTTACGTCTTTGGTCGAAAATTGATAATTGCAACTTTGGAAGTCAGGCATTTACAAAAACTCACTAAGCAGCACTAGTTATTTTTATTAAATGGATAATTATTTGAAAACAGCATACATTACATTACAGAACTCATTTTCAGCATCTAATTAATTTTATCAAAACAGTGTAGTATAATATAGCTTAAAATTGCATTTCGATAAAATTCATTATTTACATTTAGTTAGTTTCTGTAATGAATCATTTCATCACAAATGCACAATAAGTAATCTTAATGATTTTTATCGATATTAATATAATATAAATCATAATATTAAGATTTCCATAAAATCATTTATTCTTTTTCCTTATTTTTTCCATTTTGTTGATGGCATGATTTTAATAAGTTAACATCGATTAAAAGAACATAGTAACTTCTTGCAGGCTACGTGGTTCCTCGGTTGTAGTTTAGTGAGTTATAATTAATAGCGTTTGGTGAAATGCGACAAAACAGCTTGTCTAGGAAACACGGGGCATAAGACGAAACCGACGAACGCGGGTGAACCCTCACCCGGGTTTGCGCGGGACGAAAGAGTACTGCCTCGCTCGCTCAGTTTGCGGCGAGATACATTGATTACCACGCCTGTTATACAAGTTAATGATTTCTGACAAATTGCAACGAAATAAATGTTTCAAACAAGGATGAGGAAGCAAGATGTTGGAGCAATTGAAGTTCTGAACAACCTTCGCACAACCTAGCAAGCAAACACCTGACCTACAATAGCATCATTCTTTCCACGGGTGTAGAAGATGTTAAATGATACATTGGAGAACGGGCAACATCGTTATCTGAGAATCATACCAGTGGACTACGATTGCCAACTTGTATTTACTGATAGGATGGTTGATATGGCGTATGGCAAGCCCGTACGAGTTGGTACCATCATCGAAGCGAAGCAGCATACGGAACAATTTAGATTTAGATTTCGGGTCTCAAGATGGGTGGTGGCTTTCACGTTGGATCTCTATGAGCTGCAGTAATCACTGTAACACCAGACAGGCTTTTTTATATTTTTTTAGGATTGAAGGATTACTGGTGGCCCGGAGGCCTTTCCAGATTCACCAGGACATGTGGGCTAGCAAAGGCTCAGCCAAGAGGGGTGGGATTTGCTAACAGCTGTCCGTGCGCCTCCGAAGAAGACCTAACAACTCAAGAACAGCTGCTTCGTGAATGAATCTACTACCGGATCGGAATCGCAACCCGCTGAGAAGACCCGGCGAGAAACTCAGCGAGCTGATGCAAGAACGTAATCAGTTTCTGTTATGCTTAATGCTATACTTAGTTCAGGTTACCCACCTTGAGGTAGTTGAACGTAAGTATTTAGAATTGGGCCACACACATAATATGGAGGTCGATAATATGCATAGTTCTATCGAGAATCAAATGTGTCTTATGCCAATTTTTTCTATGATAGACCTCTGTAATGTTTTAAGATTGGCTAGATCGAACAGAAAGCTAAAAAAGAAAAAAACAGCAAAGACGCCGTATGAACCTATAGTAATGAGCCACTCTGATATCTTGAGCCTAAAAGAGTTAAGAAACAAATTAATGTTTAATAAGTCAATTGACACTGTAGGACTACAGTGTTTGAAGGTTAAATGCTTCAAGCTTGGAAAAACCGACTTAAAATTGTTCAATATAGGTATGACTACGTTTCCAATTTTAAAGACCTAGCCTGCAGAGCTACACCATTGGTATAATAATATACCTGATAAAGAATTATCTTCCTGAAGAAGAAACCTCTGATACAGATTTTTTTAACCTAGATCTTTTTTATTTGTTTTATGTTTTTGTATAGTGTTTAAGCTCAGTTCCTAATTTTCATTAAAAAATACATGATTGAATGAATACATGAGTGATTGACTAACAGGGAGAAGAAAATTATTTTTAGTTTATTATTTAAGTCGTCGTGGCCTAAAAGATAAGACGTCCGGTGCATTCGTATCTAGCGATGCACCGGGGTTCGAATCCCGCAGGCGGGTACCAATTTTTCTGATGAAATACGTACTTAACAAAATATGTACACGATCTACTTCCACGGTGAAGGAATAACATCGTGTAATAAACTCGCATTATTATAATTTGCGTAATTACTGGTGGTAGGACCTCTTGTGAGTCCGTACGGGTGGGTACCACAACCCCGCCTATTTCTGCCGTGAAGCAGAAATGCGTTTCGGCTTCAAGGGTTTATTTTTATTGCCCTTGTAGGCAGGCGTGCATACGGTCCACCTGATGGTGAGTGTTTACCGTCGCCCATGGACTTCAGCAATGCCAGAGGCAGAGCCAAGCCGCTGCCTACCGTTTAATACTCTCCACAAGCCTCGTTTGAAGAAGGACATGTCATAGCGCTCGGGAAACACCGTGGAGGGGAGCTCATTCCATAGCCGGATGGTACGTGGCAAAAAATATCTCTGGAAACGCACTGCGGATGACCGCAGTGGCTCCAGATAGTATGGATGAACTCTACTCCGGTGGCGGGCGGTGCGATGGTAAAAACGAGATGCTGGTATCATCTCGAACAATTCCTCAGAGCACTCCCCATGGAACATACGGTACAAAATACAGAGGGAACCGAAGTTCTCCGCAGACCCACAGGTTCCAAAAGATACGTGAGAATGGGATTATCAACAATCCAAATGGCCCTCCTTTGTATAGGTGGGGCAGCGTTGTGACCATACTGATACCTTAGAACTTATATCTCAAGGTGGGTGGAGAATTTACATTGTAGATGTCAATGGGCTCCAGTAACCACTCAATACCAGGTGAGCTGTGAACTCGTACACCCATCTAAGCAATAAAATAAAAATAAAATTATGTACAACTTTTGAGACTGCGAAGTTGTCGTGAGTACTTGGCAATATTAGCTATTGCAAGTTCTTACGTCAACTGTTATGAAAAAAATGTTTTTGATTATTATGTTATTATTCGTTTTTGTTTATTTCAATAAGGTTTGATAAGTATTTTGTTGGTTTATTTTAATTTAAGAAATAATTAATTCACATATAAAACCGACTTACAGTAGCAAGAAGTCATTAACTTTTAGTTTTAGTTTATAAATAATATATAATGTTATATGATTACCGACCCTCACTTGTTTTAATTAATATACATATTAAGCAATCCAAAACATTTAGTTTTTCTCACTGTAGTTACGTATGAAGGATAATATGGGCTAATCAACATAACCACTAACTAATTCCAACTAAAATGCCGTTTTCCCAAAATAATGAATATGTCACTTAATGACTTCTTGCAATAAGCCGACGAAATATCACAATTAATATAATTAAAGTACAACTGACGCATGACGCCTGGAACGAACACGGAGGCGGCTACTAGCTTCGTTTTATATTGCTAGTTCTCTGTATATACAGTCAAACCTGGATAAGCGAGAGTTGAAGGGAGCACAATCTCATTCTCGCTTATAGAGGTTTCTCACTAACCCGAGTTTCTCGCTAATGCTCACTCTGAATTTCGATTCGCGATTATCCGCATTCAAATGCATTCACTATTTTAAGTTTATGACTTTAATGACAGTACTTTAATTTTCCGTTTTTACATGATGCAGAACAGAACTTTCCTTCGCAATTGATTAACGATAAACTGAGTAAGTCCGACAAACAGAATGGTACACAGGCACACGTGTCCATTCGAAAATAATGCAATAAAAGAATACGATAAAATAACAACGTTATTTAGTTCCACGAAATAGAATAGGTTCAATATTCACGAGAAAACAATACAAAAACAATGATAAGAAGTTCCACGAAAGTTAAAAATGAGTCATAAAATAGCAGATGTTAAATTTGTGATTTGTTTTGTCATTTGTTCCTCCTAAATAATATAAATAAATAAATAAAGCTCGGCTGTCGCTTATAGAGGTATAGATAGGTACCAGTCTCACTTACGGAGGTCCATGAGGAAAAAACGACTCTCTCTTACAGAGGTTTCTGTTTCTCGCTAATAGAGGTTTTGGGAGCTTAAAATGACGGGTCCTTGCTATTACTCTCACTTATAGAGTTTTCTTACTTATCCAGTTCTCACTTACCCAGGTTTGACTGTATTTTTTTCATTTGATAAATCAATGTTCTTTTCTGCTTGTTTCGGCTTCGTGTCTTTCTTTACCTTTCTTCTTCTTCTCGCTTCTGTTTCCTCAATACTGAGGGCCGTGTTTTTATTTTTTATTTATTTATTATATCTTGCTCTTTCATAGCATATACAATAAAAGAAATGACATTCTTAGATATAGTGATTTTGCTAAAAGAGCAAGGAACAGCAAATACATAGTTGAAAAGAAATAAAGTTTAGTTTTATACAACTATCAATAAGAAAGTGAACGTGATCTTGCACAGCAACGTAGTGAGAATATAGAGCTAGTAGACGTCTTGATCTGGATAAACACTGCCCAAGATGTTTTTTCTTGTCTTTATTGATAACTTGGCTCCGTCTGCATCGATTGAGTTCTGTGTCATCCGGGGCTCGGATGAGGTTTGTTGAATGATAAAGGATTTTAAGCGGTTTAACCTCGACATACTTCACAGATCAGTCCTAATGCGTAGACGGAAGTCCGGCGATTTCCTCACCATCCACGTGTCGCCATCCATCACCCACTGGTCGACACGTGAGCGTAATTCACTAAATTTTTAAGCTTAGACGTTATTGTTCATTAGGTGGTTAGAGGGTGTACATAGTTCGCCTTCCATATATAATCGAATTTCGATTGAGTGCACTGTATGGACCGTAACTAAAACAAATCTCAAGCTCTGGCGTGCGCGCAACGTACTCAGAAGGGAGACAAACATTTCCTCGTGTATTATTTTATAGTGGCGTTCAAGTTTTTTTTTCTACTGCTTAGATGGGTGGACGAGCTCACAGTCCACCTGGTGTTAAGTGGTTACAGGAGCCCATAGATATCTGCAACGTAAATGCGCCACCCACCTTGAGATATAAGTTCTAAGGTCTCATGGTTATAGTGGCTGCCCCACCCTTCAGACCGAAACGCATTACTGCTTCACGACAGAAATAGGCGGGGTGGTGGTACCCACCCGTGTGGACTTATAAGAGGTCCTACTACCAGTAATTACGCAAATTATAATTCAAACTATAGATTCACTTTATGTTTACCATTCCCTTTCTTTTTTCTTCTAGTTTTTACCATAAAGCTGGAAAACAGCGGCGTTCAATTTATTTACACTAAAGACTATCAATAATTTTTAACCAATAAAATGTAATTTATTAAAATGTTCAACATTGTCCTGAAACGTGGTTGCCCTATTCCCATAACGTGGTGATGTAACATTGACTCATGGTGCACACAAAGGATATTTTTTATGTAAATGAGACCTGGAGGATCCCGTTAACAAGATACGAGCTTCTAAAGCTCTTACTGGTTATTATTCATTGCTTTTAAGCTCGGAAGTTTTATCTAGCGACTGAGGAACACACATTTTTTATTCAATACAATATCGTGGTTTAGCGGTATCATGCACACCTTTCGAGCGAGAAGTTAAGGGTTCGAGACCAGGGTCAAATTATTACGTTTTCAGTGAAAGTCACGTACGTTATATGTTTTTTTATAATGTGTGTAAATGGGAATATGAGACTTTAGCTCTGCGTCGGCATGTATGTTACGAATATTTCACTGTTTAAAACAGGCGGCGCTATGGTAGATACTCGTGAGGGCTGGCAATACGCTTTCCTATTTTTAGTTTTCTGGCCTGAGTCTGTAAGTCGATGGTTTTCCTTAGTCACGGAAGTCACTGACATTACCGGTCCTCCTCCGCACGGAGTTCGAATAGCCCCTTAGGCTACCAACGATTAGATAGAGGAAAAAGAAAAAAAAAGCTGACATGAATACCAATCTAACAACGACGATTCACGAATTATCGAATTAGAACAAAGTTTTATTATATTGTAAAGGAATTTCTTCTAAGATTATACGTTAGGTGTAATTAATTTGCCCTGACAGCGCCGGCTGACTCCTCTCCACACTTCGTTTATTAATGCGGTTATTAATTGTATTAATTCTACGTGACACTAAGCGATGATCCTAATTATTAATCCGATAAGATTTTTTCTCATAGGCTTACGGTGACAGATGACTCTGTGGATAATACACTTAATTAACAGATGGTGACCAATGGATTAACACTGATGTTCACTCTTTACTATAACAAAATGGGAATAATGTCTTATGTTAGTAGGATCTAAGAGTGTTTCTGTCTGGTGTTAGAGAGAGGGAGCTATCGAACGATAAATGAGGCATATAATAACTCTTTCTTCTCATTCAGTTTCTAAATGTCTGTGGTCTTCAACAGCTTTTATATTTCCTCGAGAATGTGAGATATTCTCACAGCGTACTCTCTTTCTGATATCACCGATCTCTGAAATATGATAATTGGCGGGTCTGTACTGTTGGCAGTGTCACTGGCAGGCTCGTGTGACTTTCAGTAGTTACGTAATCACATGTTACTGTTAATTTGAATTATCTTGATTCTGGAACGAGATGATGTTCCTTGATTGTACATATAGAATCTAATCCGATTATCTGCGGCGGTTGTCAGCTCTTAACAATAGATTTATTTTCTTTGTAGACTAGTATAGGTAAGCAGCTTATAATTTCTCAGAGATTTGGTGATACATATTTTTAAAATTGTGAGCACGTGGTCTAATAGCTTTAGAAAAGACAGTATTATACTTGCCCCGTGTACGTGAAGGCATGTACTGCGGTTTGATTCTGGGACAGGCACCAACTACCTTGAATGTTAGGGTTTTCTGTACACAATACCAATATGTGCGTGCTGGTGTGAACACGAACGGTAGAGTTAATTTATCTTTAAATAAGAGTGCCCGTTTTGGAGATATACGACAAAGGGAAGATCTTCCACCAACCGGGTGATATTTCTGGGTAGACCGACGGTCCGAATGTTTTATTTATGATTGAAGATTTACTGGTGGCCCGGAGGCCTTTCCAGTTTTACCAGGACAGCCACCCCCACCCCTCCTGACCGAGCAAAGGCTCAGTCAGGAAGGGTGGGATTTGCTAACAGCTGCCTGAGCGCCTCCGCAGGAGATCTAAAAGCTCAAGAGTAGCTGCTTCGCGAATGAATCTACTACCGGATTGGAATTGCGACCCGCTGATGCATGGTTTAGGTTGCACGTCGAACTCTTTGTCAAGCTCTACGAGTACGGTTCTGCGAGACTGTCCGGCACGCCCATGTTGAATAGTTTGAAAATCAAACCGTTGTGCCAGACTTTGTCGAACGCTTTTGCGACGTCGAGGAAGACAGCTCCCGTATATAACGGTTTTGGTCGGTTAGGCCCTACGAGAATATGTTCCGTGAGGCGGTGCACCTGTTGTACGCATAAATGGTTTGTA
This sequence comes from Bombyx mori, assembly GCF_030269925.1. Lineage (NCBI taxonomy): Eukaryota > Metazoa > Arthropoda > Insecta > Lepidoptera > Bombycidae > Bombyx > Bombyx mori. The sequence goes on from NC_085111.1 coordinate 18,770,005, forward strand.
CGGAATCCGAATTGTTCATCGATGAGAATTACACTGACAATGAGACGAAGTCTCTGAAGCGTTTGTAGAGCAGACGCTCGTATAGTTTGCCTAGAGACATGAGGAGACTAATCGAGCGATAGCTCGTCGGATGATTTTTTGGGTTTACCGGGTTTATGTATGCTGATAACGCCCGTTTCTTTCCACACCGCGCGGGAAAGATGCAATCTGTCATAGCGGCATTGAAAATAGATGCCAGCATCACGATGAGTTGGGCGGGTAGAAGTTTAATTAATAAAAAGCTTACGAATCACTAGGTAGGTTACTGAAACGCCATCTGCCATGCTATGCAAGTCCTGCTGCTATGACGATCCTGGCTCGGATACAAATCTTTAAATCAAGATCTTTTTTTACTTAATGTAGTGAAATGAAACTTGTAAAACACATTCTTTTGGGTTTTTATGATTTTGTTTTATCACTGTTATTTATACCTTTTATTGCTTTCACGCGATTTTATGTCAGTTTTTGTTTACATTTATGACTGAAACAGACAGATATGTGTTTGTTTATGTTTGTGAACGCAACGGGCTCGGACATTATGATATACCTCGTGTTTACAAGCAACACATTCAGTGCGTTATTTAGTTAATAAAATAAAATTGAAATTCTTAATTCGTGTGGCAAGTATCTGGTCTGATCAATAATAAAAATAGGCATTTGGATGTGCCAAATGCTGAGTTTACTATATCGTGACAGTGCCGCGTGAGGTGGGTGTCGGTCACACTGTCAAACCATGACGTCAAAGTTTCACGCTTTCATAAAATGACTAAAATCCCCACGTTAATGGGACCACTTTCGACCAAACATTTTAACATTTCCTTGTACCGCGGAATTCCCTAAGGTGCCTACTTACAAAGCACCCGAATCAAAGCACTGTTATTGCCCAGAGGTGACTAATTGTGATATAAATTCTAAATTTGGATGCAATACAATGTTCCACTCCGCGTACGTGATCACTGCTACACACGCCATACTTATTGACAGGACATTGTCGCGGTCAAGACCTTCTGTGTAATTGATTATTGATAACTTACCGAATAGTGTTATAAACAGGAAAATCTTGTTTTTTATTATTGCGCTAGGTAAGTATGGCTTACGGTCCACTTACTGTTGGGAGTTAATCAGTGGCCGCAACGCAGTGTCTGTCTCCCATCAGGTTGGCTTTGGGCTCGTCTCATCTTCTACGATAAAAATAAAACGTTTTTTTTTTTTTTTTTCTCTCTCTTTTTATCTACAATCAGTATCCAGTACTTTTATTAGATGAGTTGAAATTTTCTAAGTCAGTAAGAGCGTGACTCCAGCGAGCCATCTACTCAAAATTTAAGATTTGTCATTGAACTATATGACGTCTTTTCTCTTGAGCCGTTTACCGTAACTACGTTCTTTCAAGGCGGCAGCCAGATTGTTTGGGTGCTTTTCCAATCTTCCGTGGTGTTTTTGTTTAAATTTTACGATTTCCTGCATTATTGTAGGCATCCCTAGTTCTATGTGTATTTCAGTGTTTGTGACCAACCACGGAACACCACTTATGGAGCGCAAGATACAGTTTTGCATTCTTTGTATTATACTGATATTCGAATTGCAGGCGCTACCCCATAATTCGATTCCGTACAGCCAAACTGGCTTAAGGATAACTTTGTAAATTAAAAGTTTGTTGTTTACACTGAGCTTGCTGTTACGTCCCAACAACCAATGGAGATTTTTGTATCGGATGTTTAGTTCCTGTCTTTTAGTTTGAATGTGGTGTTTCCATGTTAGGCGGCGGTCCAAGTGCATTCCCAGGTATCTTACATTGTCTTGATGAGGCAATATAGCATTATTGACATGGACAGGTGGAAAAATAAAATGTGGAGAGGATTTTTTGTTCAATATGACCAGACAAACTCCATGTCTAGTTAACTAGGGCCCTCATTTGTATATCACAAGAACGTGGAAGCTGTTTTGTGATTTAGTAGAAGTCTCAACTGCCATTGTCAGTGGCATTGTTATTGATCTGGGGACGCGGTCACGGTGGCTTGTCTTCTAAGAAATTATCGCGGACGCACTGACAGTTTCGCGATAGTGAACTTTAAATGGATACGTTTTGAAATTATCACTAGTTTTAATTAACAATATTTTTAATGTAGGTACATAATATAAAAGAAAGCGTGTGACAGTATGTAAATCAAACAATGAAATTTACAGACGCGAAGGAGGTACAGAATGGTTAAGTCCTGGTAAATATCGTAACAAAACCCACAAGTGCCAAGGGCATAGAAATGTTATGGTAATTGGTCTCCCCTACAAGCATGGTAGAATTATCGATGGCATTATGAAATTTGTTGGGCCAATATAAGCTCATAGATATCGGCATTGTCGGGGCACAGTCAGGCCACGTTTGGTGGAGACTTGTTTTTTTTTGGAGTTTACTCCTTTAGAATCGATTTACATATATAGGCCCGGGGTATGAAAATTATGGGGACCAAAATCGTACTAGCATGTCACACGAAATGCGTTATGCGCCTGATTGGCTCCTGATTGCGTGATGCGTGCGCGCGCCAATCAAAATCGTACTAGCATGTCACACGAAATGCGTTATGCGCCTGATTGGCTCCTGATTGCGTGATGCGTGCGCGCGCCACTCAGGAGCCAACGCGCGGCCGCGTTATCGCAGGTGACGCCGGGCTGCTGCGCCGGCAGTCCGCCACAAAGCCTCGTACTGATCGCGCGTTTCTCTCATTATTGTATTTTCATATATTTGTTAGTCGTTTGTTTTGTGTCTCGTTAATTTGTTAATAATCTGTAGTGTATCGTGTTGTCGTAATATAGAACTATTTCTCGTATTGTTTCGTTTAATTTTTTATATCCAGTAAACTCCAGTCGTGCGTCGGAGCGGACACACACACTTTTTTTTTAAGTCTATATCCTATTCCTCTGTAATCTGTGAGTAAAGTCGCAATCACCGCTATTTGTGACGACTGCGGCCGCCGCGCCCGGCCTCTGAACGGCTCGTAATCTCGTGACGTAGATCACATGACCGTCACGCCTCTCAACGGACGTGTGATTAGCCATTTCGAACTATGTATTTCTATACAACAACTATAAATATATTCTGGATCACTTACAGACTTGTGTTGTATTATTGTCTTGCCTAGACCGTTTAATGACTACATCTATTGATTGAAATGTATTTATTACTACGTTGCGTAATTCATTTTTAGAAGTCGATTAGATAGAAAGCATGATTTGTATCTTATACGCTGTCGTCATTTGCCTCCAAATAAAGTGAGGTCGTGTCCATGAGCGATGCTATCCACGAATTCGGTGCCCGAACGCGCTGGTGAAGCTGAACTAATACGTGACGAACTCGTGTGCCCAGGTCCTCCAAGTGTTATTTATGTTAAGCTCACTAATCCAACTACTGAAATCCAAAGATCATCAAATCGTCTGTATCGGATGTTCGCTGGAGCCCTTGATAGGCTAATAACGTGAACCGGGTTACCCGTAGCTAGCGTGTTGCGCGCCGACACAGGCCGACGCGGCGACGTGGGTATTGTTACGGCGCATCGAATGCCATCAGCTTATTTACTTTTTATTTATTTTTATTGCTTAGGTAGGTGGACGAGCTCACGGCCCATCTGGTCTAAAGTGGTTACCGTAGTCCATAGACATTTACAACTTAAATGCCGCCCCCTACCTTGAGATATAAGTTTTAAGATCTCAGTATAGTTACAACGGCTTCCCCGCCCTTCAAACCGAAACGCATTACTGCTTCACGGCAGAAATAGGCAGGGTAGTGGTACATACCCGTGTCGACTCACAAGACGTCCTACCACCAGTATTTACGTAATTTATAATTTTACTCGCTAATATTTATTAATTTATTAGAATCCATAAATATTTCGATTTTAATGCTATCTCTCACATTGAAACATGAATCTCAAGTATAGTCTGCACTGGAATACTAGCTGGTCAGTTCGAAGGTCAGGAAGTGTGGAATTGAGACATCACTAATTGTTTGTAAAATCATGATATAATCTAAAAATTAAAGTTATAGATATGCGGCCTACGAATAATAAAATTATGTTATAATAGTTTTATTATTCGTAGTATGCGGCCCATTAGTTGAGATGCCAACGAGTATAGGTCGGTGCACCCATCGCAAATAATCAAAACCGCAGCTATTTTCAGATGACGAAACAACCAGACCAATTCATTGAAATTAGTTATCTGTTCTCTGAGTCGCACAGTCGAGTTTGGTATGAATTCGAATTGACAGTTGGTGTTTAATGTTGAGTGTTGTTTTCGCATTCCTGTAATGACCACCTTCCGTCTTCATACCCTCGTGTCGTTTGTCATTTCATCTCATCGAAATGAATGTGTGTACGGATGTACATATTTCTCATCGTAAACTCGAGGCCTAAAAGGTAAAACGCCCCGACGTGATCATGATGCAATACCATTCTTCTTCTTCATCGTTCCTTCACTGTTGAGGATCGCGACCACGTGTGACCTTTCTCTACAATGTTCAGTAATGGGTGGCATAGACCGCATGGTATAGACTACCATCAACCGCTTTCTTAACCAGAGCAGACCATCTGGCTAGTGTTCTGTTCACGATGCGTTTGCCTCCTATGCGAACCAAAATTATGAGCTACTCTAATTCATGTGTGGGAAACCGCATGATGTGTCCGAAGAAGCTCATAACACGATCTTGGCAGATGGCAGAGAGCCGCTTTTGGATGTTTATCTCTATTAAAATGGATACGTTAGTTCTCATGGCAGTTCATGGTATTTGGAGCATCCTCTGCGCTATTTTCCCAAGAAAACCACATGAATAGTTTACATAATGAGAGTGTTATGCCATGCAATACCATACAACAACCAAAGCTATTGAAGTAACAGCCCTGTGTTGATTGATACACGTGTACCGAAATGAAATTTGTTACAAAAGTATACTTTATTTTGTTAAATGTTTTTATGTTTCAGGCATTGATTTGTTTCAAGGCAAGAAATAGAATCGAGCAATGCTTAGAATCGAGCAAGCTTAGTTTAATATTAAGATCCGAAGCGTGGCATTATATTTATAACCAACTTTTGCCCGCGACTCCGTCCTCGTGAAATAGTTGCCTTGGCATTTTAGCAACGCTAAATTTTACCCCCCACTTCATTTACGTAGAAACAGAAAATATTTTTGAATTATATAATGTTAAGGAGCTATTTAAACCCCTATTTTGAAACATTCTTTATTGGTGCTCTACTTGTATTGGTCTTACCATGATGATATATAGAAATCTCTTTTGCCGCAAGGGGAAGGCATGGATATATACCAACCTAGTGTTTCCAGGTGGGTATTTTTTTTTACCACAGGAGTAAATCGCCGGATCCCCACCCGCACGGTATGTGGGAGTCGAACCTCACTAAAAACTCCTGCCGCTCACAGCCGGCGCCCTAACCCGGACCGGGCGGGAACCCAGTCGGAGCTATTGAGACGGCGGGACAGGGTTTACGCAGGGCACATTACATCCATCCCGCCGTCCCCCAGACGCCGGACCGGCGGCCACCAGCAACATGACCGCCGGTTCCCTCGGTCGGCGGGCCAAGAGCCCGATTGATAGTGCCGCGCTACACCTTCCCCCGGAGCGGTCGGGGGAACGCGACCTACCACGCCGCCCCACGCCTATGTGCGGGGCGCCTATGCCCTTGTGTTCCTCCGCGCACAAAGCGGGCTTCCAGGTGGGTAGCTACGTGCAGGCTGTACTGTCCAGGAGCTGCCGGTGAGGCTGCACGTCTACTTAAATATTGTGTTAAATTCCAACCGATAACATGTCACTTACATTATTGTATAATTTATCTCTCTGTTCGCTATCTAAACAACATAATTTATTGCTACGTCAGACAATTATTTATTGAGGACGTTCAGCTGCAATAGATAGTCCACTGAGAACATTTTGTATAATTTATCGAATAAAATAGCAATAAGGATACTTATATATTTGTTTCCAAATTCTTATTATTTTCGACGAAGACGAGTCTCAACAGTGTCAGTATTTTATTTAGTACACAACTTGCCAATCTTCTTAAGGTGTACAGGAGCTAAGAAACTTTTCAACAACTTGTTGTACTGCCTTTTTTATCAAGAATTTTGTTGGCGTCGTTGCGATGAGATGTTGGGTGCAAAGCTTATTATTATATAGCAACGGCGCCAACAAATTTCAATACCGGAAATGTAGCCAAGAAGTTGTCCAAACTTTTGAAAAAGTAAACGTTTTTTGTTTGCCTAGTTAATACAAAATAACGTAGCATTATACTTGCTGCAGACGGACGATGGGATGAGCTTGTTGCTGCGCCGTATTGGCTGGGGCTCAGTGTGCTTAGTGCGAGCTTTTTAACGTTCTCGATAGCGTAAAAGTTAACTCAAATTTCTATGCAATTGGAACAGCGCCCCTAGCGGCAAACGTAGGTAAACGTTGCAACTCCATACAAATTAGAGTTAACTTTTACGCTACCGAGAACGTTAAAAGCTCGCACTAAGCACACAGTACTCGTATCCCCTGATAAATAGCCCAATAGACTACCGCTAACACTAATGAACATTAAGTCGATGGCGGAGAGTAATCTAAGATTACATTTATTGCAGTATTCACATTTAATAGTGTAATTACGGCGTCATTCAATAAACTATAAATATGGGTACGTAGCCTACCGACGCGGCGACGGTTGAATCTTAGTTGAGTGTACTTGCTCTACGAATGCATATTGCTTGTTTATTTTGTTATAATAATGGATAATTGGTTCTAATTGGGCAGTTGAAATTTGAATCAGGAAACTTGTTTTTAAATAATACAATTGCCTGGATCACCTCTGTCTCCTGGTGTTAAGTGAATGCCCCTACTAATGTTGAGAGATGCGGTCGCAGACACAACTGTAATATGTCAACGGTTGGATTGCGCTGTGCTGTTTGAAACAGAATTATGAGCACGCGTGCGTCTGTGTCCATCTCTACGTCCGCATCCAGTCCCTTAAGGATCTTCCTTTTTTTTTTCTTTTTTTTTCTTTTTTTATTGCCTTTGTAGTCTGCCTTCAAAACGACCTGAATAATATTGCAATCATTTATCGTAATACACCTCATTGTGAAGGATCTGTGATTGTGCGTTATGTTATAACTTAAGTACCAACGAGTAACGTTTTACTTGTTTTTTTTTTTTTTTTTTTTTTTTTTTTTTTTTTTTTTTTTTTTTTTTTTTTTTTTTTTTTTTTTTTATGATTGAAAGATTACTGGTGGCCCGGAGGCCTTTCCAGCTTCACCAGGACAGGTGGGCGAGCAAAGGCTCAGCCAGGAGAGGTGGGATTTGCTAACAACTGCCCGAGCACCTCCGAAGGAGACCTAACAACTCAAGAGCAATTGCTTCGCGAATGAATCTACTACCGGATCGGAATCGCGACCCACTGAGAAGATCCGGCGAGAAACTCAGCGGGCTGATGCATGGGTTAGGTTGCACGTCGACCTCTTTGTCGAGTTCGACGAGTACGGTTACCGGGGTTCCTCAGCCTGCTCCTAGTGTTAGAGCTGAAGGTATCTAATGCAAGAGTTATTGGATCTGATGGATCCGTAAGGACGTGTCTAGGGCGACGACGGTGACTTGTTCCTGCGTGATCAGGATTCGGGGAGTAATCAGCGGTGGCAACGATAAGGCGATTATTATGACGCATAGCCTTATCGAAGTAACGTTCCGACATTGACTTCATGTGTTTGCGGATCGATTCGAGGCCCAGGTCATCGTGTAAGTCGATGTTCCTCACGAACCACGGAGCCCCAACGGCTAACCTGCAAAAGCGGGATTGTAGGGATTGGAGGGTGTCTATGTGTGTGCGGGCCGCGTGAGCGAACACCACACTCGCGTAAGTCATGACGGGCCTTATGCAAGTTTTGTAAAGTGTCACCTTGTTACGAAGGGACATTTTACTCCGCTTACAGATCATGGGATAGAGTCTGCCGAGAATAAATGCGGCACGGTCGCGGACTGTTTTTATATGCGGGCGGAATGTCATGGATGCATCCAGGGTAACTCCCAGGTACTTGACCTTCCTGGCCCAGGGTATAGGTTGGCCGAAGAGGGTGATCGGGGGTGTGATATTTCTCCTCCTAATGCGGGAGGAAATAAGCGGTGAGTTTCCCCTTTGAAATAACACTGCTGTGCTTTTCGCTGGGTTGATGTCTATGCGCCATTTTCGGAACCACTGTCCGAGGGTTAACGCTGCACTCTGGAGTTTACTCGCGATTAGGGACTTGTTTCTACTTGAGTAGTAAACGGTTGTGTCATCAGCGAATAAGGCTAGCTGGGTCGGCGGCGACCGGGGAATATCATTGACAAATAAACTAAATAGGAGCGGAGAAAGAACAGAGCCTTGCGGGACTCCAGCCGTGAGTGGTCGCGGGGAGGAGCGGGTTCCCTCTACTCGATATCGAAAAGAGCGGTTCGACAAGAAGTCCCGTATGATGAGCACGAGACTGTCCGGTACGCCCATGTTGAAAAGTTTGAAAATCAAACCGTTGTGCCAGACTTTGTCGAACGCTTTTGCGACGTCGAAGAAGAGAGCTCCCGTGTAGATCGGTTTTGGTCGGTTAAGTCCTACGAGAATGTGCTCCGTGAGGCGGTGCACCTGTTGTACGCATGAGTGATTTGCACGGAATCCGAATTGTTCATCGATGAGAATGCCCTTGGATGAGACGAAGTCTCTAAGGCGTTTGTAGAGCAGACGCTCATACAGTTTGCCTAGAGACATGAGGAGGCTAATCGGGCGGTAGCTCGTCGGATGATTTTTTGGTTTACCGGGTTTATGTATGCCGATAACGTCCGCTTCTTTCCACACCGCGGGAAAGATACAGTTCGCCATAGCGGCATTGAAAATAGATGCCAACATCACGATGAGTTGGACGGGTAGAAGCTTAATAACGCGGTTAGATATACCGTCGGAACCGGGAGCCTTGCGAGGACGTAGGTCTTTGATCAAGTCTTTAACTTCCATCGGGGTGACGGGTGGTAACGCATCCGAGGGTGGTAAGGAGGCTCTGCGTTCTACCTCACTGTCTACTAATTCTACATGAACAGGGTCCACAGATTGAGTGCTGGGCGTGCACTGGGTTTGCAATGAATCGGCCAGCAGCTCTGCTTTTTCGTCATCATCGAACGCCGCGAGTCGGCCTGAGGGGCCTACGAGGGGGGGCATAGTTACTACTGTATCCGATTTGAGAGCACGAGTTAAGCGGTAGTAAGACCTTTGGGAGGGCGCGAGTCCTTCTAAGAAATCAGACCACCTGGCATCTCGGACTTCGGTGATGCGAGACTTTACGTCGCGTTGTAGGGCACGCATTCGAATACGATTTTCCGCGGTAGGATACCTATCGTAGGCACGGATCGAGGCGTTCTTAGCTCTAAGGAGCTCCCTAATATCGTCGGGCAATTCGAAGCGGTGAAGGAAGTCCTCCGCCACAACTTGCTTCGATGACCTATCTAATGTCGAGGTGATGTGTGACGTTACGATGTCTATGGCTTCAGCGGTATCCTGAGGAGACGGGGTAGAGTCCGGGCTAAACGGGAGCGATGGTGGATCAGATTCAGCCAGGTTGATGCCCAGCGTGTGCCAATCCACCACAGTCCTCGTGACGGTAACGGAATCGGGAGCGCGACCCAGCTTCATAACGACAGGACGGTGGTCTGAATCTAACTCTGAAACTACTTCGATCGAGTGTAAGCGCAGAGTTACGTTTTTTAATAACGCTATGTCGAGTATATCCGGGCGATGCGCGATATTTAGCGGGTAGTGAGTCGGTGTTAGCGGAGCGACGATATCGAAGGCGAGATCGTCGACTAACGCGTCAAGCCGCCTGCCATTCGGAGTTGTGGTGTGTGAGTTCCACCTGATGTGCTTACAATTTAGGTCGCCCGCCAGAATGACAGAGCTCCCCATGCCGAGCAGCGCCTCGATATCACTGCTTAGAACGATCTTATCCGGTGGAAGATAAACGGACGCGATAACGATCGGCGCGTGTCCCGTCAGTGAGATTCGGCACACTGATGCTTCGATGTTAGCGAGCGCGGGAGGATCGAGCGGGACGCAATGCAGGGCTCTTCTATAGTAAATGACGGTACCACCACCACGAGCAGAGAGCCTGTCGTTCCTAACCATGTTATAGTTCGCGATTTTAGGGTCGCGACGCGCGGGCTTGAGTAGGGTCTCCTGTACTAAGAAAATGTCAATTTGATGGTCACGCAAAAAATCACAAACCTGATCACGTTGATTTGCGAGACCGTAAGCGTTAAAGAATCCTATTGTTACGGATAAGGGTTTTATTCTACTAATGTACGCCATTGATTACCGGCGGAGTGAGGGGAGGACGTACGTATTTAACGACGCGTATACGTCAGCGTATTCTTGCACAACGGCGATGAAATGTTGTGCAGTGGAGGCGGCGCGAATGGCGTCACCCAAAGCGTTAACACGCTCAAAGTTGATCGACTGAAAAAAGTCGATCGCTAGAGCGAGATTTTCGGACGCGGTCGGAGGGCAGGTCGCGGGGGAGGGACGTATCGCGGGGGTGGGACGAGTCGCGGGGGAGAGAGTTGTAGCCGTGTTCGTGTACGGCAACGGTTTAGCCCAAGCCGAAACGCTGGGCACCGACGCCGGCACGAAAGCAGGCTTAGCCTTCGGCACAGAGGGTACCGTGGCTTTGATATCTGGGCCGGAAGCTCGGAGGCGGTTTTGACGGGCGACGCGGCGATTTATTTTTGGAGCTCGGGGGCATCCACGGTAGTTCGCGGGGTGACCTTGTGTTCGGCACAGGACACAGCTAGGCGGTTCAGTGGCGGTTTTCTGGTCGCGAGTACAAAGGGCCGTGGCGTGATCGCCCAAACACTTAACACATCGGGGGCGCGCGTGACAGTTACGGGAAGAGTGCCCGTACAGTTGGCAGTTATGGCACTGACTAGGAGTGCCTTTTTTATGGGGGACTTCGACGGCAATACCGGAGAGCCTACAGACGGTCCGAATGTTAAAAATTTGCTTACCCTCGGGGGTAGGCTGGAGGGCGACTAGAACCATATTATATGGCTCCCTACCGCGGCCGGTGTGCATGCGGTGCACGGAATTTACTGGTAGGCCTTGTTCTATCAGATCGACCTTGACGAGATCGGCATCTAGCTCCTTCGGGATTCCACGTATGACAACGCGGAGTTCGCGCTCCTCCTGGAGCGTGTAAGTGTGGAAACTTATACGCTCCTTTCGGAGGTAACTTGAGAGGGCCCTATGGTCGTCGGGCGTCGTTAATTTTATTTGAATCCCGTTGGCGAGATTACGGGCGCTGGCAAAATTAATATTTTTGGCCTTAAGGGCCAGGGAAACTCGGTCCCAAGCTGCCTTCTCTTGAAGGATAACCGGGGGAGGGGTCTGAGTTTTAGATTGCGCCACCGGACGCGGCGACGGTGTGGCACGGATAGCGGGAGCGACGGGGGTTGGAGGGCGGGGACGCGACGCGTTCGCGGCTTTGCTTACTTTAGCGGCCGCGGGAGCTCGGGCTTCCGCAGCGCGCTTTTTACCTTTTTGGACTACTGTGAATCCATCAGTCGGGGCGGCGGAGCAAGGGTCGACCTCCATGTCCGACTCTGAGTCGGATGAGGAGGGCGCGGGCGACTTGCAGGCGGGGGCGGCAGGCGCGACGTAGGCCCCGGAAGATCGGGTGGACGCACTGGACGACGCGGCCGCGACGTTTGTTACGGATGAACACAGGACTGGAACCGAGGCCGCAACGGTCGGTACAGGAGTTTTGCTCGCGAGTATCGGGGACACGGGAGCGGCGGGTGCGACGGAGGCCGCGGGCGAGTTCGTGGCGTGATTGGTCTTAAATTCTAAAAATTCCGACGATAACGACGGGTACCTCAGGCGGAGGAATTCCGCAAACAGGTCGATCGTGGACTCCATTATCACGTGCCCAGGGGGGGCTACCCCGGGACTTTAAGCACACTCGCCTTACGGCGAGGCCCCAAAATTATAATAATCGCAATTAATTACAGCACACAGTCGTCTGCTTGCAAACGAGCCACTAAGCTACCGAACGAATTCTAGGAATTTAGGGGTCCGCCCGCTCACAGACGGCGATGCGACGCAATTAACACAGGTAGTCACTTCCGAGAAAACACTTGGACGCCAGATGTGCTCCAAACCGAGGTCGGGCGATCGAACGGTCGATGGGCACGTCAGCGCGCGGCGGGTGCCTGAATCGGAATGAGTTTTACTTGTCACAATACTGCACCTGAACCTCATGAGTTACAAGCTAATATTTGAACCCCACTTAGGTCCACAGCAATACAGGAATGACCACAAATTCACTGTTTCTCTCGCAGCTGGATAAAATTAAAATCAATAATTGTTTTTACATAAAACACGCGTAAATCAATTTAATATGAAAACCACTCAAAACATGTTTAATATTAAAATGCTAATTTGACATTTTCAAACCAGAATTCCTTAATAAACATTGGATTACGCGTTGAAGTCTTTTATAGGAATCCGTAATCCGAAACGGGCAGGTACCAGAAGGTAGTATGCGGCAGGAAACCTGTACAGTCCATGACGTTAACTTACGCCTTTCGAGATTTAAAGGCACTCCGTATATTTTATGATTCAATATGAATGTACCATTCTATTAACAGGTCCTACGTGGAAGAAGTTCTGATTATATTATTATTATTTTTAAATCATGTTTATTGTTGCAGATATCTGAGTCATAAATCAGTGGATCGTGTCGTAAATCTGTACATAATCAATAATAAAAACAATAATAATAATACAAATACAATTCATCGTTAAAATTTACTTTGTTAGCCTTGTTTGAAATTGTTAAAAAGGACATATTATTTTTATGAACAACATGTTCTGGGGTGATTGCAAAAATCAGTTGTTTTCTTTGTAATGTCATTTGTACAGTCGCGTGGCTTCAAGAGTTTGAATAAAATGTTAATGACAATAAATTATTCAGGCCGTTGCTCGTCAACTTACATAGAGAGACAGACACAATGGGCTGTGGCGTATACGACAGTTTACTGTCGATTCATAATGCTTAATGTGGTATTTTTGTAATCCGATGTGGGTAATAAGCTGACGAGAGCCGTGCAGGCCTTGGGTTCAGTTAGAAACAGTATAATGATGTTGCGAATCAAGCCCGCGCCGCTTCGAATGGGAACGCGATCGTTTCGCTAACCGTTCGACACTAGACACCGGCTCCACTGTACTCACGACACGACATTTATTTTACTTTATTCGTTGCTCAGTTTGTGTTTGGTTGTTATTCAGAAAGTACGGCTATGCACACTCACTTTACTATTGCTACAGGCGGGCAGTAAGCCACAGATTGATGCCACTAACTTAGATGCGTTCTAGTTTGAGGAGGAGGACAGTCGTGTCATTGTTACCATTGGGTTTTATTTTATTTTATTTTTATTGATTAGATGGGTGGACGAGCTCACAGCCCACCTAGTGTTAAGTGGTAATTGGAGACAATAGACATCTACGACGTAAACGCGCCACCCATCAAAGTCTCAAGTATAGTTACAACGGCTGCCCCACCCTTCAAACTGAAACGCGTTACTGCCTTACGGCAGAAACAGGTAGGGTGGTGGTACCTACCCGCGCGAACTCACAAGAGGTCCTACCACCAGTAATTACGCAAATTATAATTTTGTGGGTTCGATTTTTATTACAGATGTTAATCCTTCACCGTGGAAGTCAATCGTCAAACATTTATTCAGTACGCAATTCTTTACAAAAATTTGTACCCGCCTAGGATTGGAACACCAGTGCATCGCTTAGCACGAATGCACTGGACGTCTTATCTTTTAGGCCACGACGACTTCATACGATTACGAGCTCGTTACTAAAGATTGTGTCTCTGAGATCTGGTGACATCTGTGTACCAACTGGTCCGAGTTCGTTTGTCTCACTACAGTGATAAAAAAGTTGTCGAAGTGCTAAGGTGATCTATCAGCTCACCTGTCAGCGTGTGAGCCCCGTGTACAACAAAGATCATCACACGTTCGAAGGAAGGCACGTTGCATCGCCACATCTCGCTGAAAAACGACGATGACGTAAGGCCGAGACTTGTATCTCAGGAAACAAAGGATTCGCTTGGAAAACATATTATTGTAGATAACTGTAACAGTAGGTATGTGCCTTGAGATAACTTTTAGTTCCGTAATGAGTACGTTATCGCTTATCACAAGGTTGAACTAGAAAATATTTAACTGTTAATACGTGTGGCTATTGTGCCTTTAACAGATTTTAAAACGATGTTGTCGTTCAAGAAAACTACTGCAATACTAGGAATTCCAAAGTTATTTACTGGTGGTAGGACCTCTTGAGAGACCGCGCGGGTAGGTACCACCACCCTGCTTATTTCTGCCGTGAAGCAGTAATGCGTTTCGGTTTGAAGGGTGGGGAAGCCGTTGTAACTATACTTGAGACCTTAGAGCTTATATCTCAAGGTGGGTGGCGCCTTTACGTTGTAAATATCTATGGGCTCCAGTAACCACTTAATATCAGGTGGGCTGTGAGCTCGTCCACCCATCTAAGCAATAAAAAAAAGCTTTACAATAGGCTGAGTATTTTGAGTCTACAAGAGTGGGTACCACCTACCTATTTCTGCCGTGAATACAGAAGAGACATGCGTTCATTCCAGAAGAGCTGCCAGTTTTATTTTTCTTCCTACCTAAGCTCCGTAGCCTTAGAGGCAATGCCAGCGTAACATAACGTGTAGGTGTACTCCCGGGGCTTAACCTGGGGGCGTTGCTAACATTAGCCCTAGCAAGAGCAGTGCTTCGCAGAATCTACCACTGGAACGGAAGCGTGACCCACTGAGAAGATTCGGCGAGAAACTCAGTGGGCTGTATCTGTGGGTTAATTTGGTCGCCGAGTTTTTGTCTTTGTTTGCAAGCGACGGGTTTGAAGAGACTGCTGCTAGAAAACATAACTGCGGCTTCGATATGTCTCCAGGTGAGTTACGGCATTCACGTTCTCAGGTTCTTGACCACTGGCGACTAGGCGGCCGGGGAGACCGTAACTATACATGAGACCTTAGAACTTATATCTCAAGGTGGGTGGCGCATTTACGTCGTAGATGTCTATGGGCTCCAGTAACCATTTAACACCAGGTGGGCTGTGAGCTCGTCCACCCATCTAAGCAATTTTTTTAAATCATATTTCAGTTTTAAATGAAACATAAAAAATGTCCTCTTTGACAAGACCGGTACATAGAGACTTATCTAATATCAGTTCATTTAAATCTGCAAGCTTTATTCTCTTTTGATTCTTAAACTTGAATGTTATGTTTCAGTAAAAGTTCTAGAGTAGGTATATCTCACCAGTACAGCCATAGATCTATGTACTTATCACATATCATCAGATAACTTCATTATCAATATGACGTCTTCGCTATCGTCGTATCTGTAATGTGTATGATGCATGGTCATTTATAAATTCTACATCATTCTAATTCATATTTACTGTAAGTACGCATTTACAGTTGGAAATAAACATCGTTGGGTATATCCCAAGCACTACGACTTCAAACCACGTCCAATAAGAGTCCTGAATGCTTGACCGAGATCCTCGCGTTTCACCTAAAGCTCCAAACTGGCAGATTACTGTATTTTCTACTAAGCATCGGAATACATAAAAAGAATCAAAAAGTGTGTTATGAGTAGAGGCTGCGAAATTATTAGACTATTTGGAATTACATATTTCATTTATTTTTTCAACAATCCGGAAACAATTAAGAAACATTAGTAAAGCCAAATATAAATAAATTCGTAAGATAGTGTTTAAATTATTGTCAGTCAAAGACCAGAAGTCAACCACCTTGAGCCGGGTCAAAGTCTCCATTGCTTGATAAACAGATATCCGAGAGTATAATATAATATGCATATGTCGACACAAGTCACGCTCATAGCAACGCGGTACCGTGCATGCCCTTTCAGGGTTTGTACCGGTTTGTGCCGTAAATTTCGTGGTACCTCACCACGTGACTCTGAGGACGAGGAGGGAGAGCATTCCATTATTATTTTCTTATTAATGGGTGTTTCCCAGGCGCTATAGAAATATCGTCTTCAATACAGGTTTTACTTCAGGTTTTACTTTTACTACAGTTGCTTACTTCCGTCCTTGGACATTATTTATGCTGCAGTTTCGATTTAATACTTAACAGAAAAACACAGTTTAGAAATAGCTTATTGTAATCTATAATGGATGCTGTGGGTCATTTTGGCTTTTGGGACCGAAGCAATTACAGCAATATCTTGAAACTGAATCATTGCTTTTCGACAGAATCAGACATTTTTTGCTCACCGGTATTCTTCCTGAAATTCTCGTCGATGTAACTCGTTGTATTATGGAGACGCGCTCCGCAAGTGGCGTACGTGCTTCGACGCACGGAGCGTTGTCTCTACTCCGACCGGGACTCAGAGGCGCCATTACTTCATTACTAAACTCTAATTTATACGACGTCCAGGGTAGATGGGGCTTATATACAACCATATTTCATTTCTCTCTTATTCATATGACTTGGCACACCAAATTACCGATTGCAAAAATATTGTGTATACAGTAGGTACAAAGAACAGTACCTACATCTCTCCTACAAAATTTCTGAAAAAATAAAAATGCGGTAGCCGTTTACTTGCCTGGGCTCGAACCTCTGACCTTTTGAACACGCCTGATGCGGCACTGCACAGATTGTCAACTACATATATATATTTACATAAATTATTCCGATCAGCTACAACGAAGTATAGTATTGATGTATTGATGGATCGAGTACTTGATATGATTAAGTTATCAAAACTGTTATATAAACGAGTTCTGTGGACCCAGTTTCAGAGAAAATACGTTATCGAAAATAGACTTAAAACTATTCATGAGATATTTTTTCGAAAATGTGAAAGAGAATAACGTCTTAACTATATCGAAGAGCCCGTTCAAATAAGATTGTCTCAAAAACCGTTCTCAATATATATTTTATAATTAAACAGTAGAATCCGGTGTATACGCATTGGTGAGAAGTTAATATAAAAATAGTTTGCCTTACTAGTTCTCTTCAAGAAATACTAAAGTAAAAGCCAGCGGCTATTTTGAATAATTTTGTGTCCAACTTTGTTTCTGTTTCATATCTGTAGGGTCTAGTTGTATATTATTTTATCCCCTAGATAATTCGCTGGTACCCTAAGGGTTTATTCTAGGTACGCCCGGACCACTTGGTGAGCTCACAGGCTCAGCCTCAGAGAACTTGCTAACATCAGCCCTAGCGAGAGCAGTGCTTCGCAGAATCTACCACGGGATCGGAACTACGAACCACTGAGAAGCTCGGTGGGGATGTCTATAGAAATAGCTGTTGTCTAGTATACGGCTACCTACTCTGTCTCCTTTCTGACCTATTGGAAATATATACTTTTTCCCTTTGTCGTATTACTCTTGTCAGAGCAGTCGTGGTCATCATTCAGCATTCATCATTGCTGTGGGCAGATGTTATGCGCCTCACGAGCAATCGACACTCCTCGCGGCTTGTGACGAGCCTGGTACACTCAAAATATGTAGATAATTTTAATTGTAAAATCTTTATTAGCATTTTATTTATATCATCAGTATTCATACATTTATATCACATGCTTCATATGTAAAATATTATTTTACTTTTTGGGCCTATCGGTCAACTATGACGTACGTAAGCGTGTGTGTGCCTGTGTGTGCGTGTGTGTACAGTGCCCTGTGCCCTTCATGCGCATCAGAAGCTTGTCGGAGGGAGTATTGAGTAGAATACCATCAGTCCTATCGCTAGACGTGATCTCTTTCAAGGAGCCCTTATCCGTATTTTGTGGTGTTCTATGATTAATACGTTCTGTTAGTGCAACACGATTTCAGTACACAATCAGTGACAGGTAACTTCACTGTATCAGTTTAAAAGTCACCGGTTTAGCGACACACAATTTTATAATAAATTATTAAAATAACTTATCAGAATGTTTATAACTGAATTGCCAATAATATTACAGATAAAAGCAATTTCTGGGATTTCATTTTATGATTGTCTATCTGACATGATTCAGTGTATGTATGCATTTTCCATGATTGGTTTCGATAAAAAGACACACCCACTTGTAATGAGTCATAGGATTCATTTAAAAACAATACTACTATTTATACTCGAATCACTTAAGACAGTGCATTTAATATTCTAACAATTGTATAACAGTATCCCGAAATATCATAATAACCAGATTCAATTACAAAAGCCGATTCTTTTTCTTTCTTTTTCACCACCTTATCCCACTAGGTGGGGTCGGCACAGCAAATTTTTCTCTTCCATTCTCTTCTATCAGCCGTCATCTCAACACTTGCTCCTCTCTCTCTCTCATATCGTCATTCACATACTCCATCCATGTCTTCTTTGGTCGACCTCTTCCCCCTCTAAAATTGCACTACCATTTTCATACATCTCCTAATCACATGCATCTTCTCTCTACGCATCACATGTACATACCACGCTATCCGTCCGCTCTTTAATTTGTTGACTACCGGGGCTACTTTCACACTTCCTCTGATATACTCATTCTTAATCTTGTCCCTTCTTGTCACTGCATACATCCATCTCAACATTCGCATCTCTGCCGCATGCACTCCTCTTTCATGCTTTACTTTCGTCGCCCAACATTCAGAGATCCATACAGCACGACAGGTCTAATGATCGTTTTGTAAATTCTTTCCTTGATCTGAAGAGGCATTCTACGATCGCATGCTGTTGCAGAGACCTGTCGCCATTTCAGCCGATTCTTATTCTATTTATCAATTCTATAACTGACGTTACTGAGTCCCCTTGCTAGTCCACTGAGTATCTCGCTGTTTCTTCTCAGTAGGTCACTATTCTGATTGAGTGGTGGATTCAGTGACACACTGCTCTTGCTGGGGCTGATCTCAGTACTCAGTGTGAACTCTCTCAAGCTGAGCCGTGGCTCGCCTACCCGTCCGGTGAAGCCGGAATGATCACCGAGTCTACCGGCTATTAGAAAAAACAAAAAGAAACACTAACTTACGACCGTAAATAACAAAACAAGAGTACTATTAGCTGGAATAGCCCCTTAGGCTACCAGCGTATAGGTAAAAAAAGATTACTAATAATAATTTCATTGAATTCCGTAATCATTTTCCTTAAATATTTGTTGACTTGCTGTTGTAACTTGAAAAACAACTGAATCTCTGAAACAAATACACAGAGGCACTAACGATTCATCAAAATATTAATAGACGAGCAGTTGGGGTTCGGCGCCAAATACTCGTGCATACAACAAGTGCACCACCTTACGAAGCACATCTTAATAGGGCTAAATAGGCGTAAACAAAGTCTGGCCGAACGGTTTGATTTACAAACTGTACAACATGGGAGTGCCAGACAGACTCGTGCTCATCATACGAGACTTCTTGCCGAGCCGTTCGTTTCGTTGTCGAGTAGAGGGAACTCGCTCTCGCCCCCGTCATCTGACGGCCGGAGTCCCGCGAGGCTTAGCGCTCTCCCCGTTGTTATTAAGTTTGTATATCAATCTAGTGCTCTTCGCCGATGACACGGCTATCTACTACTCGTGTAGGAAGAAGTCGCTATTGCATCGGCGACTCCAGATCGCAGTAACCACCATGGGACAATTGTTCCGGAAGTGGCGCAACGACATCAACCCCACGAAAAGCACAGCGGTGCTCTTCAAAAGGGTTGCCCTCCAAATACCAATTTGAGCATCCCACTTCCTAATAGGCGCGTTAACATCTCTGCCGTTAGCCCCATCACTCTCTTTGGTCAGCCTATACCGTGGGCCTCGAAGGTCAAATATCTAGGCGTTACCCTCTACAGGGGAATGACATTGCGTCCCCATATCAAAACGGTACGCGAACTTCCGCCTTTATATTAGGACGTCTCTACCCTATGCTTTGTATGCTTTTTTTTGTCATATTAGGCGAATCCCTCTAAATCAGATTATGAGACAGCACGTCTAGGACATAAAGATGAGCCATATATATCTTAATCTGACGCGCTTGAGTATTACAAAATGGGTTTTTTTTTCTTCATATTATAATAATGGCCACGAGTTTGCGTCACATCGAAATCGTCAGATTATTGTATGAGAGCTTTATTTAAGGTTCAGTTAAGACTCCCTAAGAAAATCTGACGCGCTCCATTAATTTTCTTTTTTCATTTTCAACCCTTACCTACGACCCATCATGCAAGCGATCAGATTAACATACTCTCTCTCTCTCTCTTCCCAGCTATTTATCCCACATGGTGGTGGGGTCAGCTTTCCTGACTTTACTCCTCCACTTCGCTCTGTCTTCGACATCCTCGTCAGCAACATTGCATTCTCTCTTGTCCTTCAGCACTACGTCCCTCCACCTTGTCTTGGGTCTGCCTCTAGGTCTCCGACCGGGGAGGTCGAGCAGTAGCGCCAAATTTCCGACGTAGTCAGGTGGCTTCCTTTTCACGTGACCATACCATCTCAGCCTACTCTCCTGCATCTTGTCGGCGATGTCCCGTACACCTAGACTTCCACGCACGTACTCGTTGCGGATTTTATCGAGCCTAGTCACGCCGCACATCCACCTCAGCATTTTCATTTCAGCAACTTGAATGGTATGTACGTTCCTTTTGGTTGCCGCCCATGTTTCGCTGCCATACATAAGAACAGGCCTTATGTATAGTATTATAGATCATACCCTTGAGCTTAACGGGCATCCTCCTATCGCAGGTGACACCACTTACTTCTCGCCATTTTAGCCACGCTGCGGCTTTCAGTGTTGAATGTTGCATTTTAAATTTCCAGATCTGTGCATCATAGTACCCAGATACTTGTATTGATCGCACATGTTTACAAGTTGACCGTCAATGGAAATCGGACTGTTGTCACCTGGATCTGGGTCATTAAAAGACATGTAATGTGTCTTCGCAACACTCAATATTAGGCCACCGGCTTGTAACTGCTGTTTCCACAACAGGAGTGCCTCTCGTAGTTCTGTGCGGCTCTCGGTGCAGATAGCAACGTCGTCTGCATAGATGAAAGTCCACGAGGCTGAGGACTGCGCCACCTCAGTGAGTGAGTCTATAACCATGCCGAACAGAAAGGGACTCAGTACTGAACCTTGGTGCAGACCTTCTTCAACTGCTATTGGTTTTGTCTGACCCACTACTGTCCGTACCATCGACCTCGCATCCCTGTACATGTCAATTATGACGTTAACATAATGTTCGGGTACATTCTTCTTGCGAAGGCTCCACCAGATCGTATCTCTTGGCACACGGTCAAATGCCTTTTCCATGTCTAGGAATGCGACATACAATGGCCGAAATTTCTCACGATATTCCTCAGCGATCGTATTTAGAGCAAACATAGGGTCGGTGGTAGATAAGCCCTGTACAAAACCATAGTGATTTTTGGATAGTGAACACTCTGATCTTAGGCGGCTGTCAATCACTCCTTCATACAGTTTCATAGTATGGCTTAACAGCTTGATCCCGCGATAGTTGTTACATTCGTACTTACTGCCCTTCCCCTTATAAATAGGAACTATGGTGCTCAATCTCCACGCCGCTGGCATTTTGGAAGAGCGCAACACACAGTTGAAAAGTTTGGTGAGCGTTTCGATTCCGTGCTCACGAAGGCACTTCCAAGCTTCCACTGGAATACCGTCCGGTCCCGTGGCTTTCTTGTTGGCCATCTTTTCTAACGCCATTTTGACCTCATTTGGACGTATTGGAGGTATAAGTCCAATGTTCCTGCCCACTTTTGTTAACTGTATAGCAGCTTGAGTAGGGTTCAGTAGCTGTTCATAATATTGATGCCAAGCTGATAGTACATCACTATCCCTATACAGAAGCTCACCATTTGGATCTTTAACAGCCCGACATCTAGTGGGATCCCTCGTGCTCCAACAACGCTGTTTAGCGAGCTTAAATATACATTTTTGACCTTCTTTTGTTTCCAGTTGCTCGTACATGGTCTTTAGGGCAACTGCGCGCTCCACTGCCACTATTTTCTTAGTCTCCTTCTTTATTCTTTTATATCTTTCTTGGTGTTCAGAAGTTTGGGTGGACTGCCAGGTCTTAAAGGCATCTTTTTTCCTTTGAATGGCATTTTGTACTGCTTCTGTCCACCACCAAGTCTCTTTATTGTTTATTCTACCACCTTTTGTACGACCAAGAGTAATATTACCAGCTTTTACAATGGATTTGCTAAGGTGATCCCATATATTGTCAATATCCAACTCAGTATCAACTTTCAAGTTGCTTAGATGGTTACAGAATTCGGGGATCTTATCTCCTTTTAAGTTCCACCATTTGGTTATTTCCGGAGTGTGAGATGTTTTAGTTTTAGATGTTTTCTTAAAAAGCATATCCATTACAACGATACGATGTTAAGTAACGGCGCATTCTCCCGGGATGACCTTGCAATTTGTTACCCGGCCTATGTAAGCTCGATTTACTAATATATAGTCTATCTGCGATGTTGTTTGTCCACTTTTGTATGTAATTGTATGTTCTGGCTTTTTAGCAAAGAAAGTATTTGTTATAGCAAGATCAAATGCAGCAGCTGTTGAAATAATAACTTCCCCCTCCTCGTTTATAGTGCCAAATCCATGACCTCCGTGCACTCTTTTAAAGACCTTATTTTCTGTCCCTATGTGACCGTTTAAGTCCCCACCCAACAGCATTGTCTCCTTCGAAGGTATTTGGCGTAGATGATCTTCCAAAGTTGTCCAAAAACTATCTTTTTCAGCCCTGCTACAACCCGCCTGGGGAGCATAAGCTGATATCACATTTATGACTTCCCCTTCAACAATTACTTTTAGAGACATCAGCCTGTCGTTAATTCGATAATTCGATTTACTTCTAAGATGTTTTCGAGGTGTTCGGCTTTGACAGCGATTGCTACACCATTTCTTCCACGCCTAGCGCCTACATACATGAGTTTGTAGCATTCTCCGATGTTACGGGCTTTTGCACCAGTCCATCTGGTTTCTTGAAGGCAAGCGAAATCTACCTTTCTACGCTTGAAGAGTGAAGCAAGTTCCTTTGTCTTTCCCGTTAGTGTTCCAACATTCAATGTAGCGAAGCGGAATTTCAGGCTACAATTTGGGACTAACTTCATTAGCCGAGCCCGTCCATGACTCGGTAGCCCTAGTATATTGTTCGCAGATGTAGGGCGATATTTCTGCGCGTCGTTTCGCGGCGACGCCCTATCCGTTATCCCAAACGTATTATGTAACCTGTCCATTTGCTTACTAAAATTTGGCGAGTTTTTTGGGTTTATTAAAAGGTAACGATTGCCATCTGACATACCAAAACCTACCCCGCTTGAAGTAGGGAAAACCCCCAGATAGGTGATGTGTCCGGGTACAGTTATTTCCTCCTGTACATAGTGGTTGTCTGGTTATCCCGCCAGAGTTTCGGTCGCCAGAGCCTCGTCCGTTGGTCAGCAGGGTGTACCACGAGCAGGTGAGGTTGACATTTGAGATGGTAAAGATCTTAGTTCCATGCCCCTTACAACCCCTTACAACCATTAACATACATCATACATTATTAAAAATACGTAGGACATTTATGCTATCAATAACGCGCTCGAGTATGTTGACATTTTTTTCTTATTAATTATTTGCAATCCAATAGGTCTCTATGACGCTCGAGTAAATCCCCATTTATAATCGTGGGCTCCCCTACTATCAGATCTGAATCATGTTTCCAAAGAATTTAGATTCTATGTTCTGATTGTTTGGTTCTGTATCCACAACGTGTATTTTTACTGTGCGAATTTTATCCCGAAATACGTCTATAATGACGACAATGGAGAGAGGGTATTACTCCACAGCTCCAACCCAGATTTTGATCTGTGAACGTGAAAAACATTCAAATTTCGAAGAAAAGCCGCTATGTCGAAACAATTGAAAAGATAATCTATGATGTTTTCATATATAATACAATTATCTTTATATAATTATAATTATCTTTAATGACAATTTAATAATATTATTATCTATAGGTTCGAAATTAGCTTTATTGTGGAGATTAAAGTCCGTCAAAACAACAAATCTATTTGAGCGCCTTAATTTTTTCACTTAGCAAACTGTTGTATTTGCGTGAATATACACTATTTAAAAAAAATCTGTGATGAAATGCCACCTAAAGTAAAACATACGCTAAATTGTAATAATAAAATAAGGTTCAGAGAAAATACTTTTCCTATATTTGAAAAATTTGTACTTGTACAAAAAGCGACCTGCACGACGATGATTGTCGCACGAACAAGAAAGTTGTCGTTGAGAAGCATCCAGCAGTGAATTTGGAGTTGACGGTGAAAAACCAACGGTTAACTACCGATAACGGAGGGACTGACAGAAGAATAGTAAGCAAAAAATCATTTTGAAATAAATAAATCATCATCATCATCAACAGCCCACAGTTAATGTTAAGTCGTCGTGGCCTAAAGGATAAGACTTCCGGTGCACTCGTATCGAGCGATGCACTGGTGTTCGAATCCCGCAGGCGGGTACCAATTTTTCTAATGAAATACGTACTCAACAAATGTTCACGATTGACTTCCACGGTGAAGGAATAACATCGTGCAATAAAAATCAAACCCGCAAAATTATAATTTGCGTAATTACTGGTGGTAGGACCTCTTGTGAGTCCGCACGGGTAGGTACCACTGCCCCGCCTATTTCTGCCGTGAAGCAGTAATGCGTTTTGGTTTGAAGGGTGGGGCAGCCGTTGTGACTATACTGAGACCTTAGAACTATATCTCAAGGTGTGTGGCGCATTTACGTTATAGATGTCTATGGGCTCCAGTAACCACTTAACACCAAGTGGGCTGTGAGCTCGTCCACACATCTCACCAATAAAAAATAATAAAAAAAAGTCGCCCACTGCTGGACATAGGCCTCTCAAACCAGACGATTTGTGATGACTCGTGAGAACAACTTATACTTAGTCTGGCCATAAATACTGTTACAATTAAAAATAAACAAAATATTACATTTGAATTTGGAATCTGTCATTTTTATATGATTGCTCATTGAGTTTTCTCATTTTGGCGCTAATACACAAAGTAGGTATGGAGCCAAATGCAATTTTTAAAACTCTCCATACGCTTGGTATTAGTAAAATGTTTGTGTACCGGGCTATTACTAGGTGCAATGAGACCTCCTCTGCTTGTAACAGAAAAAGATCTGGCCGTCCCCGTAGTGTTCGTACCAAAAATGTAGTCAAAGCAATAAGGGAAAGAATTCGAAGAAATCCTGTCCGAAAGCAAAAGGTTTTATCTCGGGAGATGAAGATAGCACCTAGAACCATGTCGCGTATTTTAAAAGATGACTTAGGACTTGCAGCCTATAAGAGACGTACTGGTCATTTCTTAACTGATAATTTAAAAGAGAATAGGGTGGTAAAATCGAAACAACTACTGAAGCGGTACGCTAAGGGAGGTCATAGAAATTTTTTGTTTACGGATGAGAATTTTTTTACAATTGAGCAACCTTTTAATAAACAAAATGACCGTATTTATGCTCAAAGCTCTAAGGAAGCTTCCCAATTAGTCGACAGAGTGCAACGTGGGCACTATCCGACTTCAGTGATGGTTTGGTGGGGTATTAGCTATGAAGGAGTGACTGAGCCATACTTTTGTGATAAAGGTATCATAACATCGGCACAAGTGTATCAAGATACCATTCTTGAGAAGGTAGTGAAGCCCCTTAACAACACCATGTTCAATAATCAAGAATGGTCCTTCCAGCAAGACTTGGGGCCAGGTCATAAAGCTCGGTCTACGCAGTCTTGGTTGGAAACGAACGTTTCGGACTTCATCAGAGCTGAAGACTGGCCGTCGTCTAGTCCCGATCTTAATCCGCTGGATTATGATTTATGGTCAGTTTTAGAGAGTACGGCTTGCTCTAAACGCCATGATAATTTGGAGTCCCTAAAACAATCCGTACGATTGCCAGTGAACATTTTTCAACAATGGCCTCAACGTTTAAAGGACTGTATTACAGTCAATGGAGACCACTTCGAATAAGCTTTTTATACTTTAAATTGTTTTATATTTATGTATTAAACTAACACACTGTAAAAGTAATAAATGTTATTTGCAATAGACATTTTTTTTTCCTTTGTCTCAGTATTTATGGCAAGACTAGGTATATGCGGTTCAGGAGAGAGATTTGTCTGTAGTTCTTTAAATTGTCTCCTTTTTTGAAAAAGAGGCCCACAATACTGTTGTTCCACGCCTTCGGAGTTCTTCCGCGGTGAATGACGTGACTGAAGAGCTTCTGTAGCTCTACTAAGAGAGGTGTTCCTCCTGCCTTCAATAGCTCAGTTGTTATACCATCATCTCCAGCGTTTTTCCATTCTTGAGTTGTCTCAGAAATAAAATAAAATAAAATGTTAAGTAAAAATCTGCTCAGTGAAACAAAACCTTTTTAGTAAACATTGACTTGTGAATGTGACAACTAGCCGCCATTTTTGAGCCGATCATGGAACTAAATATTGTTTACATAATAACATTTTAGAAATATTTTATTCATACTTTATTTTAATTCTAAATACACAAATGGTACAGAAACTCGATGAAACTCATAAGAAGAGTGTTAAAGCTGACGTAATTATTTTAGGATGCAGTTTATCAGGGATCGTGGCCGCTCACAAGCTAAAGAGGAGGTTCGGAGATTCTATGGATATTGTCGTGTTAGACCTGGCGGGACAGACACAAAGCTATTCCAAGTATAATGTTGTCTTCGAAGATGTAGAAAAGGACAGCCAGGATATCATAACCGAGCCGGATTTTCAAGGAACCGCTAAGCAAATGATTGAGAATGTTGCGCGGTTTTATCTAGCTAAATATGCCAAAGAATTCCACGTGCCCCTTCCAGACGTCATAATAGCCCCGGAAAGAGTCAGGACTAGGTTGACCAAGCTGTTCCAGCACCAAAACGGTAACACTGTAGAATGTACCAATGACTTCCACGAGTTCGACTATCTCAGCGTGATGGAGAGGTTCGAGATTAACCAATACCAGAACATGTTAGATCAGAGCATGAAGGACTTATTTCAGAGACACAAAGTAGATTTGCAAGCAGAAAGAAATAGGTTAAGATACTACGATCAGACGTGTATGGAAAGTCATATACGGGGGGCATTGTTGTTTCCAACTTCTAAAGAAATAATGAGATCTACCGTTAAGCTGGTCTGTGGCGCACCGGCTAATTCTGTGTCTGTGTTATTCTATCTTCATCAATGTTACAGGACCGGCAGTACTAAAAACCATTTAGATGGAAATAATACAAAGTTTAGGGAGAAGACTTTGGGTCACTGTCGGAAACGTCTCCAGAAAAAACTGCAGCAGAGCATCGCTGACATAACTCTGTCCGCTAAATCTATTAAGGAAATAAGGACATACTCTGATGAACAAGTTATTCTGGAAACAATAAAAGGCGAAACAGATTATGTGTGTAATTTGTTGGCGATGGCATTAAAACCTGACCAGCTCGACAGCATTCGAGTTGAGGATGAGCTGCTGGCGGTAAATTTGGCTAATAAGATTCGCGCCATGATTCCGGGTCGTGCCAGGAGGTTTGTTATACAATATGAAGATAACTTTTGGACGAAATTGGGCTACAGCGGTGACATTCTCAGCATACGTGGTCCAATCATCTGGGCAATGGAGAAACCAGAAATGTCTACGACTGGTAGCTTAGAGAAATATCCCTCACTGATCGGGTATTTGATGGTCCGTGATGAGAGTGACGGGGACAGTAAAGAAGCCGTCATAGAACAACTTATAAAACTATTCGGAAATAACGCAAGTTCCCCAGTGAACTACAAAGAGACAAACATAGCGGATTTGTTCATACCTAGGTGTGGAGATTATGTAGCACTTAAAGAGCTAACAGGCGAAGGGAGTCCGAAACACTTAGAGTGGGGGACGTTGGACATATTCGCCGATGGAGACGTTGCTGCTGCTCTGGAAGCTGGGCACACTGCCTACCTTAATCTGCTGACCAGCCTCCGTCCGCAAGCTCAGACATACGAGGATCGGAGTACGGCAGATTGGCCACGGTTTCTGGAAGATAGCCCTGTTCAAAGGTGGTATTCCCACGTAAATTTTGCTAATGGTATACATTTACTGGTGTACTCTGCTGCTGCGTATTACGGCTTACGTGTTGTGAGGTCTTATTTCCGGAAATAAGCTGAGTCTTGTGTTTTTTAAGTAGCCTTTAAAGTTTTTACGATTCCAATTATTTGTAATAGATTAAATCGGCCTTCATGATACCAAACATTTTGTTAAAATCTTTACAATACTTTATTGACGACCGTTTAGCTCTAATCGCAACAATATTTGTAAAATAGCATACGGTACAATAAAGTTCTAGCTCTGGCTATTTTGACACCGCCAATGTAAGTCGATATCGATTAACTATGAATCTTATCCGTATACCTTGAACAGGCGATGCTATTTAGATTACATTCTGGTCACATCCAATATCGAATGGTATGCCCTAATTTAGGGTCTCCGTATGCCACGAACGAATTGACCTTAAGTTGATAATCGTTCAACACTCACGGTCGCTCAAATAGGTCAAGTGTATTTTTCTATGAAAAACGCATCTGTAAAAAGTTATTGGAGAAGTTCTCGCTATCGAAGCAAGTTATGAAGGTTAAATCAATTATACACAAAACGCCCGCTGATCCTTTTGCTTTATTTAAATTAATCACACCTTGCCATAGAGTTAGTATATTAACTCCATGCACCTTGCTAATAAAATTCACTTGATTTTAATTTCGAGGAGTTTTGATCGGCTACCAACTGAGCTTCTGCAACTTCGGGAGGCTCGGACGGCACTATATCCTAACTAAAATACGCGAGTTGTAAGAGCACCCGCTCTCTTTATGAGCTGCAGTGTCCAAAGTGGAAATAGTCTAACCGTAGACTTATAATCTAAAGAGGAATAGAGGATGAGAGAGACCTCTAATTTATAGAGGATGGTATTGTGAGATAACAATCAGTGACCAGAGACAGTACGTCTAACGCGGCTGCTGTCCTCTGAGGACAAGATGCGTAGACATACGAACCAATAAGGCCTACGCTTCAAACTGGAACGCAGTCCGCTAACTACAAAACTTGCGGCGCGCGGGTTTGTCTGCGACGCATGTTCGTTAAGTCTGGACAAGAAAATGTTGCAAATAAATTTTATTTACGGAAACTAAAAATAAGTAAGCTTACATCAAGAACTCAGTGCCAAGACTGAAACAAAAGACTAGGAAATATAATTTATCCATTGACAACAGTTTTAGAGTTCGATCAAGCGGAAAGCGCGGTAAACAATATGCTTCCTGTTCCTGCTAAAAGTAAAGTTTTTTGCTATTTCCGGTACTGTGATTGAACGATAAAAAAGACTGATAGTGATGTTACGATAAGCGCTAACGTGAATTACACGCGTTAGTGAAATGTTGCTCAGTTGATTTGTTCACGTTAACAGATGAGCATCTGTGTTTCCGTACTAACAAGTACCAGGCAGTCAATGGTGCGGAGTGCTGAAGGGAGACAATGACAATAAATTAACAGTGCTGTTGCACTACGAACATATTTCATATTTGAGGAAAGGGAACTATCCAAAATAAATAAATAAATATGTGCTACATATACATATGCGAGCGAGGGTAGGTACCATTAAATAAGTCGGTAAATTTAACCCTTGCTTCTAATATGGGAATCGTGTAAGACAGAATGAATAGAAGACCTTGCTGGGCATTAGTGTACACACATCTGTATGCACGTAATGTAACAGTATTGACATTGTCATCGGAACGCTCCCTCAATAGTGTGTCCGAAGTGCTGTACGGTTTTCCGGAGACTATACTATATTATTCTAAGCACGCGTGACGCAATAAAAATGACGTGACATCGTAATTTCATCACGAAGCGAACTGTATCGAGTTAGTGGGTCACTACCACGGCACGCGACCGCTCATGTAACAGCTTTCCACTCGACTCGCCAAATATATTTACTGTGCTGTAACTATTGATCATTTATTGTTATTGATTATTTTATAAAACATAACGCAATATGTAGAGAGTGTATTCTCTGATAGTTTTAAGAGTGCTATCGTATGTCTCTATCGCGATCAACAATTATTCGAAGCGGGTAAATGGTCACCAAGAGGTCACTCATTCGTTGCTCACACATATGCATTGTAAAATCCGAGTGCCTCACCAAAATTTTTTGAAACAACGAAGACAATTAGGCATAGCGATAGCGAATCTCGAAGACAGACCCGCATGCGCAGTCGCCTAGTACAAGAAGTATAAAGTAATTAATTTGAAACCAAACGGTTCGTTGTAAAAAAATCAGTTTTAACTCTAACTTATAATTGGAGCTTGGTCTTCCTGTTTCCAGTTCAGGTTGCTACCATCTTCCTATTTATTATTACCTGAAGTATCCGTTTCTTATTTTTGCCCAAGTGCAGATTTCGAGTCAAGCACCAAACTCACGCCGTTATGCTGCCTTTAGCCTGGAGTGCTCGCACAATAACAGATGGGCTGTCAGCTTGTCTGCTCATATACACATATCAGTATACCCATAATTTATTTTTAATAAAAAAATATCGACCCTACGATCCTAATGTAATCGTATGTTTAAGTTTACATAAACAATACCAGGCCAAGATGTCGGAAATACCACTTTATTGTGCAATTATTATAGTAGCAGCATTTGTATCGTAATATATGTCAAATATATATATAGGTTCGGGCGTTCGTCACTAGTGACATATAAATGTGTATCGCTCATTGTAATCAATCGAAACATGATCCTGAAGCTAGATTTCCACAATTGTCCTGAATTGAAACTGAACTGAAGATTGAAGAAAAAGCGGCACCTTTTCAACCCTGGGCAGATGACCCACTTCAAGGTCGCTGTTGTGTCAAAGTGCAGGAATATGAGCGATTCATCATTATGAGTTATACCTAGTGCTAAAGAGGTGGATCAAGAATATATTGGCAGAAAGCAAACAACTATTTGTCCATAAATTTTAGCTAAACTGAGGAGACGAAAAACCGCGCGTGAAAACAAGCGCTTGTGGACATAGATAGTTGGAGAATTTACTGCCCTTTGTTATCGTGCCGTTACCATTGTCTCCGGTTTCCCAGAGTATGATAATATTTGTTTCCGCCGCGGCTAAACAAACTTGTAACTTCATTTTCCTTTTATCGTTGAACCAATCAAGTATTTTGTGCAATTTATTGTTACAGAAAGTTAAACTTTATTGCGGTACAATTAATTTTGGGTATAGATCTGATGTATTTACATGAATGTCTAATAAATTGATATTTTGTCGACGCAGTCGCGTCGCCCGCGCCGTCCACAGGCGTGGTGTCAATGAGTCATCCATCTCAGAACCGAAGTATCCATTATGGTCGATAGTATTGAGTTGCACTTTCATGGCTTTGAGCATGCTTTGAGTTATTAAAAGTAGATGGGTAAATTCATTCTTTTCCATAGTCTGGTCTCAGGTGGTTGTTTTATTATAGTCTAACTATTTACCGAGAGATACGGTACTATGATGATCTTGAGCTGCTCAAACTACTGGTGGTAACGCATTATCTGTTCGTAGAAGTGGTATTAATTCCTATCCCACCAAGCCAAAAATCTATCGATCCCTCATTAGGGATGACCTCAGGCTAGCCGCAATTATAAGCTTGATAATAATGGCTTAGGAGAAAAAGACTGAGAATTATTTGTAGCTTACCGTAAGTGAAGGAGTATCAATTAATATAATATAATATTTTATTATATTACATGGGCGAACGAGTTGACTACCCACCCGTTATTAAGTGGTGATAAGCCCATAGACATCAACAACATAAATGCCGCGACCTACCTTCAGACATGAGGTATAAGTCTATTCTATGTTTTTATTTTTATTTTTTATTGCCCGTGTAGGCAGACGAGCATACGGCTCACCTGATGGTGAGTGGTTACCGTCGCCCGTGGACTTCAGCAATGCCTGGGGCAGAGCCAAGCCGCTGCCTACCGGCTATTACATAGTACTAGTATAACGATTGCCCCACCCTTCAAACCGGAACGTATGATTGCTTCTTTGGTAACGTGGTGGAGGCTACCCGGGCGTGTGAGCTACAAGACGGTCTACCACGTAGCTACCACTACCACCACTAATGAGTAAAAGGACTAGAATTCATGTTTAGATTTTTTATGCGACGTGTACTAACGTGTACATTAATATGACAATAAGGATGTCGGTCTAGTTATTGTTTGTTCATCATCGATCCTCGTACAGTATACATATAATTAACAATAAAGATCCGTAATGATTTTGTCTGTTTAATTATTGTTGTATTCCACCACAACTGCACACTATTATTGTTTCACAATCGGTGGTGCCTGTCGTTATCTCGAGTTTGTATATCATTTTATGGTTGATGTAAAATATATTTTAGTTCACACCGCACACTACGGTTGCAAGGGCGAAGCGAACACAAGAAAACTCAATATTATGTGAGTTCGTTATTATTTAATGTATTGTGAGGGCTCAAAGTGCACAGCGTTTGCAAAGGAATGTAGAATTGTGGCACGTACTGGTGGTAGGACCTCTTGTGAGTCCGCGCGGGCAGGTAGGTACCACTGCCCTGCCTATTTCTGCCGTGAAGCCGTAATGCGTTTCGGTTTGAAGAGTAGGACAGCCGTTGTAACTATACTGAGATCTTAGAAGTCATATTTCAAGGTGGGTGGTGAATTTACGTTGTAGATGTCTATGGGCTCCATTACCCACTTAACACCAGGTGGAGTGTAAGCTCGTCAAGCTAATTAAGCAATAAAAAAAGTAAGGAAAAAAGTCAATGATAAAAAAGTTGGATACCATTTCCTCCTCTGATTATCAGTCGACTTTTTTGTGTGTATGGTAGTTATTGATTTGTGTGGTAGTTATCAATAAAATAAATGAAAACAGTAAAGTTTTTTCCTCCTTTACAAAGAATTTAATACTGAAAATGTACTTAAATCTTAAAATAACAGCATCAGTGATTATGTTATTATCGAATATGAACAAATGACCGATAATTGGTAAAGATCCATTAAGTAATTCTTCACTTACGTCAAGTTTTAACTCAACTCTAGAGATACGTCGTCAATGGTCAAACATTGTTAAAAACAGACAAAAAACTTTACTTTTAATTAGCGTACTTGCCTACATGCAGATTAGTGTGGGCTAAGAAAAACATTCTGGCGTCATTATATCTTGTTAATGGACAATCAATCACATTATAACAAAATATCTGCGAATGGGACAATAAACTTAAAAAAAAACATCACTTCACCGCGTCGCGTCGGTCGTTACAACTGAAATAAAATGTATAATTTCAGCTTACTCAAAAGGTATTTTCTTTGAAATATATATTGATTTTTTGTGTTTGATAAAAAAAAATCGAATCGAATTTAAAATATAAAAAAATAGAGTTTCCGATTGGATCATTCAATGACTGTCATGCCCAATAATGTCGGCCTAGGAGTTTCATTCCCACTTTAGGTTTAGGAACCTTACCTGAACTTATTTAAACTTGTCAGATAGTGTATAGGTACATACATACGTACACTTAAGTGTTTTACGTTTTTATTATTAACAGTCTGTATTATAATTTGTTTACGAATAAATTAAGATGAGTAAACAAATACATATTAGGTATGTACATAAGTAGTTATCTCTCATAAGAACAACATCATAAGAGCTATTGCTGATTGTTCACCTGAAAATGGCATACTGAAAAATAATTAAAGTTAAGTAGCTACTTAGATTTTCTGTATATACTGTGATGACGTATTTGCATTCGTTTTTATGATTCGTTGACTTAATTAAAAGTATTTTAAAGTTAAGGCCGCCGTAGAACATTTTTCCACAAAATGTGAGTAATGAAAAGTCCGAAAATTCATTTCATAGCATGAAAAGAATGAACTAAAAATGAAAATTGTAAATAAATCAGTTTCGTGGTTTAGCAACTAGTGACTGACCACGGCATCGTGCAGCTTACATTAGTTGCTGTCGTCCATGACCGACGGGGCCACAAATATATGAAGTGTATAATATATGGGGCCACACACTGTGGTGTGGTCAGGCCCCCCTTTTTTTTTTTTCGGGCCGAGGGCCGAACCTCCTACGAGGTCCCCGCGCCTAGGGGGCACGCGGGGTATGTGAGACTCAACGATCTGCAGGTGTTGAGAGCAGACCGCGGGCCCAAGGAATTTAGGGCCCACCCACTAAATGACTCCCCTGCACTCTTACACCCGGCGTCCGATCTCCGTCCGGGGTCAAAACCCGGTCAAAGTAGGGGGTTCCCGCGATCAACACTACAACCACACGCCACCCCGAAGACGCCCGACCGACGGGTCGTCGAGGCGATAGTCGACGACCAATGACGTCGGTCTCCGCAGTACGGCGGCCCTACCAGGCCACCCGGGCGATGCCGCTGGTGTTCCGGGTTCCGTATCCCGCTGGGCCAGAACCAGCCTGCCGGGTCGGAACGCGATACACCGCCGACCGGGTTGCTCTTCCACAGTATGTTCGGCGACGACAGCGACGACGAAAATGCGGACCGCATCGCAGTCCGCAGCCGCCGACGCGTCGTCCCGTCCTCCTGGTGCCAGCGCGCTAGAGTGACGGTAGCGTGCGGTGCAGTCTCAACCCCCTTAGGTTGCCCCGTGACCATCACCGGGAGGAGACTGCCTCCACATAGGGGCCGGAGCTGGACAAACACCCTCCTCCGACCCCCGGCTCGACGGCGGTGGCACGGCGCCAAGAGGGAGGAAGAGTTCTCCCTCTCCCGTTCGTGGTCAGGCCTCCTGCCACAACTGTGGTGTGCTTAGTGCGAGTTTTTTAATGTTCCCGATAGTGTAAAAGTGAACTCGTTGGAACGTTTGCCTACGTTTGCCGCTAGGAGCGCTGTTCCAGCTGCATACAAATTTGAGCTAAGTTTTACGCTGTCGAGAACGTTAAAAAACTCGCACTAAGCACTCTGCACAACAAGGTAACAAAAAAGTCATTCGTTTTGTTATTTATTTATATGCAATCGAGGTTTGGGTGCAGGAGACAAGAAACTCCTCTCTGTGTTTCCGGTACACATAACACAAGCGAGAGTCTTACTACGAGTATAGGGCTGCTAAAATAAGTCGGTGTAGGTGATGTTGATATTGTAACGTCGAATTTAGTTGTAGTAAGAGTTTTAAATCACAGCTTTCAAAATACTCCTAAGAACAGCTAGTAACTGTATTGCGTAGTAGGAATATACACGGAATAGATATTATCTAGATAATAGATATTATCTATTCCGTGGGAATATACATATATCTCTCTCGTACGCGTGCACTTCAGCGGTGATATCTAAACGTGCATCCTTATCTTAATTGACTTAGTTTTGATTTGTCTAAAAGACTAGACAACTAAATTTGATACCCGATTATTGTTTCAGAACGGCTCCATCGCTAATGTATAACTAATTATGTGATCGACAGAGCGGACAAACAGCCCGACTGTATTTTTTTTTTGTGTCAGTCCACTGATTTTTAACCCGCTTCCTACAACCGCGCGCCCGCCGACTAGGCGCGTTAACACCTCCGCCTCCGCCATTCGCCCCATCATGATGTACGACCAACCCATACCGTGGGCCCCCAAGGTCAGATACCTAGGCGTCACTCTCGACAGAGGGACGATATTCCGCCCCCACTTAAAGACAGTACGCGACCGTGCCGCCTTCTTACTAGGACGCCTCTACCAGATGATTTGTAGGCGAAGTAAGTTCCTTAGAAATAAGGTGACACTCTACAAAACTTGCATACGCCCCTACATGACCTATGCAAGGGTAGTGTTCGTTCACGCGACCCGCACTAACTTAAAACCACTCCAAGTTATACAATCCCGTGTTTGCAGGATAGCCGTCGGAGCCCCGTGGTTCGTCAGGAACATCGACCTCCATGATGACCTGAACTTAAGAGTCCATCAGTAAGTATCTACAGTTGGCATCAATGGGCCACTTCAATAAAGCGGCACGACACGAGAACCCTCTCATTGTGGCCGCCGGTAACTACATTCCCGATCCTGCGGACAGAATGGAAAGCAGTCGACGTCGCCCAAAACACGTAATTTCGGATCTTTCCGATCCACTAACGGTGCTTTTAGGTACCTCAAGCACCGGTCATGGTTCTTGTCAAACCCGTCGCTTGCGACGAAGGGGTCGACGAGTACATTAACCCACAGGCACAGCCCACTGAGTTTCCATTTATATTCTACAGGTAAACTAATCTACAGCTAAAGTCTTCTGCTAAGTTTTAATTTCACTTAGGAACTCCTTAAAGTTTCTCGGAACGGAAGTGCTCTTCCATTTCCAAAGATTCGAGTTTTAGCGCAGTCCACCCGTGCAATATAGACCGTTCTCATAGTAATTTCCATAGATGGTTCTGATTCAATCATTCATCTTTTAAATCACTTTTTGGCCATTCCACCAAATTGTTCATGACCCTTGGTACCAAGCAAGTCAACATATCAATTGACCCAAACTATAGATTGATGATGTTGCGCCTGCCTAGCTCATTTAACGAACTAAGTTTAGGTACTCTAGCCTCAAACCGGATTTAGTACCTTGAGATCGCCTTGGCTATCGCAGATAATTTAGGTAGTTCTATCTATGTTCCCCTCATATTTTTAGCCACAAAAGTGTAAATTATACGTATGTCTTCGTATGGAAGAAATGGCATCTACGAATGCAAGATTGAGTCCAGGGTTCTTTATAGAATAAAAGTTATTCAAAGCTTATTACTTTATTTGGATCTTTAATGCTATTTCCTTCTATTTAGTTAACATTTTAGAAATGTAGGGTAAAAACGGTTGATATTCTTCATTTACCTATTAAAAATGCAAAGAGTTTCTTACGATAAACAATGAGTGATCATGGATGTTGTGATAATTTTTTTTCTCAATATAATTTATAGGAAAGAAAATCCTCAAAGTGTTTCCGTATCATCACAATAATACGGTTTTGACTTAATGACTAACCACAGACGTCTTCCCTTGATTCTTTACAATTTACGGGAACTTTTTATCACTTTATAAATTGTTTGATAATCAATGAATTTTAGAACAACAATAGAGTTTTAGCCTTCATTTGTGTTCCGATTCCGAAGTTGAAAAAACCACCTTTTTTCGGGCATCGGACATTAGCATTCGGCAAGATTCATACCTTATAAAAATACCCGACTAATTTCAAGACATCTGAAATTGTTAAAGTTAATGCGGAGAACGCGACCTCGCTCACTTTGTCGATTACCATTGTTTTGTTGACAGCTTAATATGTGGTTTGGTTAGTCGTTTTAAACGTCAGTCGATTCGCGCACCTGAGATTGACAGAACAACGCGCGCAATGTCATCACATTTAATTAACGAAAAATATCATAATGATACAAAAATAAATACATTGAACGCGTTCACTGATAAGAATTTAGTACCATTGAGTGGTAGATATAGATCGAAAAGTTTGTCTAGTGATAAGTTGAATAAAACAAACGCTGATCGTGCGGCTATATTGGAAGATGTCGAGGTCCAGTACATAACAGACAAGTCTGAGACACCTGGCTGTCTCGTCGGAAATAGAGATATGGTCAGCGGACAACTGAATATAAACGGGTGAGTGAATTTTGTTTACAACGCCCACACATAACTAATGACCTTTTGACAGATTCGGAAGGGTTCAAGTTAATAAAATTATGACAAAACTTAAAATAATACATACTTCAAATAATAACAAAAATAGTATATCGTTGATTAAAGTTTAGTAAAAACTTTGGCGTTTAAAAATTAAAGTTCATTCCATAATGTTGAAACTATGAACTCAAATCACATTTATAAGAAATAGCTTTAAAAGTACCAGTTAATTAGTAAATAGTCAAAAGCCAATTTTAAATTTGAATTTAAAATGAAGTTATAAAAGTAGTTAAAGTTAACTAAATTTAAGTTTAAGTTTCTAAATTAAAGGAGTACTTGGATGGATGGATGGATGGATTAGTGTACTTGAAATATACTTAGAAAGTGCTCACATACAGAATGCTATAGTTTTAAGTTAATTTTATGTCAATTTCAAATATTGACATTTTAATATATTAATTTTTTTTATACTGGGTTTATTTATAGATAAAAATTAAAATTAATATTATATTTTATATAATTTAATTATAGATAAAAAAAAAAAAATTATGTGTGATTAAGTGATTATAGTGACATTGTAGATGTCTATGGGCTCCGGTAACTGCTTAACACCAGGTTGGTCGTGAGCTCGTCCACCCACCTAAGCAATAAAAACAAAAAAACACTATGCCTTGGTACATACCTTATTTGGTACATTCTAACAACAAAAAGTCCTTAAACTTTTAAGCTGCTAATTACACTGTTTTAACTCTTAAAAGTTCAAATTGAGACTTTTAAAATGGATAAGGATAATTTCTGTGTTACAATTTGCTTATATTTGGAAAAGGAATCGTAGAGTTTATTGCTGATTCCTGTCACCAGTGAAATAGGAATCTGAATCTGCAGTAGCTATGTCAGCTTAGATCTACTTGAACAGTAAAACCTTTTTGAGTGATTTGTTTATGAAAACAAAGATGGGAACAGACCCACTTCTGGATTAAAAATGGACCATAATATTGCACTACTTTCAAGGTATAATCAATTCAATTCAATTATTTCAATTTCAATATGAAACACCTAAAAAGATAAGCCTTTTTGCTTAGTCAAGGAAATTATTAAATTTGTAAAGTGTACAATTAATAACTCGTAATGGGAAATTTTACCCTACTATCTGCTTAGACTATGCTGGGGATGAATAATTGTCGCAGTGTATATTAAAATTAATTACAAAGATTTCAAATTGCAATGGTTACTGTAGAAACTTGACTGCACAATGCATTATTAATCTTTCACTTGAAATGTTTATCGATGCCTTAAACAGAGCTCTTGAGTGCATTTATATCAATGTTATGTTATGATAAGAAATAATGTACAATGCAAGATAAATAAACTGAAGATCTAAATTATTATATTACATTGAAGGCCGAAAAACAGGGGTCTTTGACATTATCACATTATTTTTCTAGGCTAATCAACAAGTAATCTTTATCAATAGCTGTCATCACTATATCAACGAGATCCCTCTTAGAAATGTTGCTCCAAGCACTCATGAATCTCACAAGTCAGACATGTCATCGTAATTTAACTTTTATTTTCAATAATGTTAGCAGAAAGCCATAATTTAGGCATTACACAATGTATAGGTACATAAACCCTGAGTTTCTACCTGATTTTTTCAGTAGCAAGACTGTAATCCATACTAGTGGTAGTCTTGACTGTGATATAAAATATATCTTTGTATAAAAACTTTGTCATTTATACTATTGTTCAAAAAAAACGCTCATGAGTAATCCACAAAACAAACTCGATAGGCCCCTATTTAGTGTCCTTAAATTATTCATTTTGTATTCTTATTTAACAATATCACATCACAAAACATGAAATGCAAATAAACTATAATTGGTAAGAGTTTGAAGCAAACATCTTATTTCTATGTTATGTATAATTAATTATTAGGTTTATAATAGTGCCTTGGTACATTTGAGGATATTGCAACCCAAAAGATGTAAATATAGGATCCTGTTATCAACAGGCATACACGGGTGTCGCCTTTGGAGCGGGCCTATTTGGGTATACTTTTAGCTGGCACGCACATGCGAGCAATGTTGACGTGCATACACGTGGATCATATATACCTAGTCAGGTCATAAATTCTGTCACATGTTTAATATAAAATAATTGAAACAAGTTTATTCATTATGTAACCATTCATATACCAAAATGAACTTAACAAAACATAGATTCTTATGACACTAAAGTTTATTCAAAATGACCTCCGTGATTTTGAATACAGGCCTTCATTCTGCGCGGCCAGTCATCTATCGCAGCACGAACGAGGTCCATGTCAATATCGACGGCTGCCTTAATCAAGGATGTCTTGAGTGACTCCAAATTGGGATGAGGCTTTGAGCACGCCTTTTCGTCCAAGTATTGCCATATCTTGTAATCTAACGGATTCAAACCTGGACTGGAGGAGGGCCAGTCTTCGTGCCGGATGAAGTCGATTTCACGCGCCGCCAGCCAGTCTCGTGTGCTCTTCGCTCTATGAGCTGGCGCCGAATCTTGTTGGAATACCCAGTGCCTGTTATGAGAAACAGGTTCCACAAGGTTCGTCAGGACTGTATTTTGATATACAACTGCATTCGTTTTTACACCTTTCTCACAAAAATGTACCTCTGTTAAGCCCCAATAAGAAACTCCCAACCATACCATGAGCGAGGATGGAAAATGACCTCGTTGGACACGCGGAATACGGTTGCTCGCTTCTTCACAACTGTGTGCGTACACCTTATCATTTTTTTTGTTGTAGCTCTCTTCTACGGTAAAAATTTTTTCATCCGAAAAAAGAATTTCCCGATATTTTTTTCCCGCGTACCGCTTCAACAAAGCGCGGCATCTCTTCAGTCTCAGGTCCATTAGACGAGCATTCAAACGATGTCCTGTTTTTCTTCGATATGCCCGAAGCCCTAAGTCTTCATTTAACACTCTTTCCACCGTGGTTCTGCTTAACCCCATCTGAAGGGCCAACAGTTTCTGCTTACGTTTGGGATTTCTTTGAATTCGCGCCTTCACAGCTTTTATCACTGCTGGAGTCCTAACAGACCGAGGGCGACCACTTCTTGACCGGTCATCTACACTAGAGTCTTCATTGTATCGTTTGGTGGTACGATAAACGAATCTTTTGGTTATAATCAAATTTTTCAGTATGTTAAAAATTTGAATTGGCGCGTAACCGCAACGATGCAACGCAATAACTGCAACACGGTTCTCTTTAAGCGTCCACTCCATATTTAAAAATGAGTAAAATTCTAAAACTATACTATGTGACAATACTTATGACCTGACTAGTTATATATACATATATAAACTACCTAGTCAGGTCATAAGTATTGTCACACAGTAAAAACTTTTCTTTTAGAATGCTGGCCACTAAAAGTTTATTGAATTAGAATTTCGAATTGTTCATGAAAATAAAAATGTATACTTTTAGAATTTTACTCATTTTTAAATATGGAGTGGACGCTTAAAGAAGACCGTGTTGCAGTTATTGCGTTGCATCGTTGCGGTTACGCGCCAATTCAAATTTTTAACATACTGAAAAATTTGAATATAACCAAAAGATTCGTTTATCGTACCATCAAACGATACAATGAAGACTCTAGTGTAGATGACAGGTCAAGAAGTGGTCGCCCTCGGTCTGTTAGGACTCCAGCAGTGATAAAAGCTGTGAAGGCGCGAATTCAAAGAAATCCCAAACGTAAGCAGAAACTGTTGGCCCTTCAGATGGGGTTAAGCAGAACCACGGTGAAAAGGGTGTTAAATGAAGACTTAGGGCTTCGGGCATATCGAAGAAAAACAGGACATCGTTTGAATGCTCG
The DNA here is from genome assembly GCF_030269925.1 of Bombyx mori. Taxonomy (NCBI): domain Eukaryota; kingdom Metazoa; phylum Arthropoda; class Insecta; order Lepidoptera; family Bombycidae; genus Bombyx; species Bombyx mori. The sequence goes on from NC_085111.1 coordinate 18,811,702, forward strand.
TCTAATGGACCTGAGACTGAAGAGATGCCGCGCTTTGTTGAAGCGGTACGCGGGAAAAAAATATCGGGAAATTCTTTTTTCGGATGTAAAAATTTTTACCGTAGAAGAGAGCTACAACAAACAAAATGATAAGGTGTACGCACACAGTAGTGAAGAAGCGAGCAACCGTATTCCGCGTGTCCAACGAGGTCATTTTGCATCCTCGCTCATGGTATGGTTGGGAGTTTCTTATTGGGGCTTAACAGAGGTACATTTTTGTGAGAAAGGTGTAAAAACGAAGCAGTTGTGTATCAAAATACAGTCCTGACGAACCTTGTGGAACCTTGTGGAACCTGTTTCTCATACCATGTTCAATAACAGGCACTGGGTATTCCAACAAGATTCGGCGCCAGCTCATAGAGCGAAGAGCACACAAGACTGGCTGGCGGCGCGTGAAATCGACTTCATCCGGCACGAAGACTGGCCCTCCTCCAGTCCAGATTTGAATCCGTTAGATTACAAGATATGGCAACACTTGGAGGAAAAGGCGTGCTCAAAGCCTCATCCCAATTTGGAGTCACTCAAGACATCCTTGATTAAGGCAGCCGCCGATATTGACATGGACTTCGTTCGTGCTGCGATAGACGACTGGCCGCGCAGATTGAAGGCCTGTATTCAAAATCACGGAGGTCATTTTAAATAAACTTTAGTGTCATAAGAATCTATGTTTTGTTAAGTTCATTTTGGTATATGAATGGTTACATAATGAATAAACTTGTTTCAATTATTTTACATTAAACATGTGACAGAATTTATGACCTGACTAGGTACGTATAACGTATTGTAGAACACAGGCGATAGAATCGAATATTCCAAGGTTCGAAGTGTTTAGCAATTTTTTGTTTAGCCTTTAATAGATTGTGATGCCCTGAATAAATTCTAGATTATACATTTAGTGTAATGTAGTATATACATGTAACTTGTTAATGCTAATTCTACATATTCGCTGCCTCGGCCTCTTTTTTCATTAATGTTTAATTTGAGACTTAACTTACTAAACTAAACACGTAATTTAACACAAGTTTCTATGTACAAATTTTTGTTTTTTTTTAATAAAGATTTTGTGTAGCGGTCACGCCTGATTTAATCCACACGATTGCGATTAGAGATTGGCGGGTGGAACCAAAACGTTTTGCCCGCCGTCAATGTGTGTGCTTTGTGCATCAGCGAGTTAAGTCCTTCAACTTTTGAATTTCGTAAAAAAAAGTTGCCTGTGAAACCGCCCCTTTTTTACTGGCTGGGGGCCGAACCTCCTACGAAGTCCCCACGCCTAGGGCGCGCCCGGGGTATGTGGGACTTGACGATCTGCAAGATGATGGGAGCAGACCGCAGCGCGAGCCCAAGGAATTTTAGGGCCCAGTGAAACCGCCCCAAGTCAAGACTTCCTTCTGTATTATGTTTACCAGAAACAGACAAAAGGTGCAAACAGATTCCGAACACTAAATATCGCAAGGTAGACCGCTTTATATAGTAATCAGGTTCAGTAACTACGAAACTAATTTAAACAACGAACAGGTCAAATTGCTATATTGCAATAATATCAAATTATACTATCTCTTTCTTTTTTTCTACCTAAACCGGTAACCTAGCCTGTTATTTCAGCGTAACCGAGCGAGTAGGTGAGCTCATGGGGCTCTAACCTGAGGACGTTGCTAACACTAGCTCTAGCAAGAGTAGTGCTTCGCACGACCCACTGAGAAGATCCGGCGAGAAACTCAGTGCACATTGAACATTCATAAACAATTGCACGTTCCTCAGAAGAAGGGTTCGGTTTCTGTTAGATCTAACGTGTTACTGGTACACTGAAGCATGCCTCTAATCACTGATTTATGATTCTCTCAGAAAGTTTGGAATAATAATAAGTATAGGCGTGATAATTAATTCATTGTTTGATCAAGTGTTACATACAGCCTTGCGTCTGCACAAGTCATATTTTTGTGTCAACGTCCTTGGATAACAATTTGCGTTAGTTTTAAATATTTTAATTATAATACCTTTTTGTTTTTCTTTAAATAAGCTATTACTTTAATCATCAAAAGTAGTACAAGGTTTGAATAAAAAAAATAAGGGACATAAAAGAATCAACTAATTCTGCACAGTCGTGTTGTTGACCTAGTAACATCCTGCTTGGTTCTCGTACGAGGGGTTCAAGTTCGAGACTGCGTGTGTGCCACTGTGTTTTCAGTTTAGTACGAGTAGTAGTCAGTGTATTTTCAGCTCTGAATGACAAAACCGCAAATGTGAAGGTATGTCATCAACAGTTACGAATGCTCACAGTTGTCAATGTTTTATGTAGTTGATGACAAGGAAGACATTTGTTTTAAGGCACCTGTTCATCGGCCAGCGTAACATACATTTACAAAAAAGCTCTGAGGTAACACACAAGAAAAATTTATAACCTCTTCTTTTTTTGGTATCGGTTGAAAAGGGCACCGTTTGCGTATAGTGTTCACTAACATATTTTATAACGTCCACCGACATATTATTATCAATTTTTTATTACCTTGACAATTTGACGCAAATGGACTAATATTATTTTGATGCTAAAAAGTTGAAAGCCGTTGCTAAATCAGCGGTAGATTGTGTATTGTCAGCTTCCAGTATCGACTTTATTTTGTTTAATTAGACTTTAGTTATCGAGGGACCACAGGGTGCTATTTTCTAAATTTCTTGGTCGGAGCGTTCAATCGAACAACGAGTCGTGCGGTCGTTTGTAGTGTTCACTCCGCAGACGTCATTGATTTTGTTTTTTCCCTCACCTATTCGCTGGTAGCCTAACGGGCTCTTCTAGGTACGCTCGGATGGATAGGTCAGCCTGAGAGAATTTCCTAACACTAGCCCCAGTGCTTTGCAGAATCTACTACCGAATCGGAATCGCGACCCACTGAGAAAATCTAGCGAGAAACTAGGTGGGCTCTGTCTATAGGTTAATATTGTGGGCCGCACAAGCGCCATTGCTACCGCAACTGAACTCGTGTTCCAGAGGTCTTTTTTGCCACGTACCATCCGGCTATGGAATGAGCTCCCTTCCACGGTGTTTCCCGAGCGCTATGACATGTCCTTCTTTAAAAGAGGCTTGTGGAGAGTATTAAGCGGTAGGCAGCGGCTTAGCTCTGCCCCTGGCATTGCTGAAGTCTATGGGCAACGGTAACCACTCACCATCAGGTGGGCCGTATGCTCGTCTGCCTAGAAGAGCAATAAAAAAAACGTATTTTTCTCGTGATGTGACCTACTGATGAGTTAGAAAAAAATTGTAGTTTCAAATAGCCATTATTAGTAAACGGTAAGTTCAGAGGTAAATACCTCATATAATAATATAGTACATATATGTAAAATGTCTAAAATGGATTAACAGATATAATTTTCATAAGACTAGTTTTTATATATTACAAATTATACAAATAAAACGAAAACATCTGTCTTCTTTCTTATAATTTGACTTAATGAGTCCCAATTTGATGATTACCTTTTAGGATTTTTTTTATCATCAATGATCAAATCTTTAATAATCTTAAATCCAACGCGTACGCACAACGGTCATGCGTAAATATAATATTTTGTTTATAAATTTCTATTCCCGAACTTCCTTATACAATGAACACAGCTCCGAAAGCCGTTGCTTATTTACATACTGGGAGACGGTGTGCATAGATCGTATTACGACTGGGCGGTGATGGTTCCTGTTAAAACGCTAAGCTACGCACGCTACGTATCAGCCGCTCGACCTCCAATGATCAGTCCTCCCTGTAGTGAACCCAACGCGGCTTTGTTGTGACCGACAAGTTTGCATAAAATCGAATTTTTTAAAAGTAAATACGACCTTTGGTAATATCGAGTACCGTCCAGCATGTCTTTGAAGTCTTCAACTGCGTGAAATTTACTTCAGTTTATAACAAGGCCCATCTCTTCCACTATCTAGGAAATAGTGTCCTCTATGACTCTATAACCTCCACTACCACACGTATTTTTTCACGGTTATTCCCGTTTTCTCGGTTTTGTCCTTGGGCCCTTAAATAGCGCGCACTCAAACTGAACCATTTCGTTATCCTTGACAGAAACCACTAAACGTGTAACAAACGTAAATAACAAAGCAATAAATATGCTTATCAGTGTACTATCGATATAATCGTATGTAATAACATATAATTAATTAAGTAATCCAGTTATCATAACTCCCCGTACTTGTAACTACAATATATTATATTTAAGCTAGGATTTGTTCACGGGTTGGCTCTCAGCCTTATTTTAACTCAGGCGATGCTCGACTTCGCAGAATCTACCACCGGATCGGAATCGCGACTCTCTGAGAAAATCCGGCGAGAAACGCAGTGGGCTCCGAGTTCACCTAAAGCTCGTTTCTTGACGTATTTTTTACTATATTAGCTTATAATCCGACTATGATCTCCTATCCTGGACATTCGCTGACGGTTTGTACCATAAATTTTAATTTTTTATTTTCTGTGTTTAGTTACACAATAATTAAATGCCTTAACGTTAACAACATATAAGTTTAGGGGCATCCGCTACAAGATGTCGATAGTTTTCATTAAAAAAACTATTCGTCTTAAAGTATCGCAGTTTCAGGGTCCTGGTTTGTACATGTATATGCGTTCAAAATAAGTTGCTACCAAGCTTCAAATATATTTTTTTCGATTCTCGGGTAGATGGCACTACCGTTTTATCTATTTCGCCGTGGAGACTTCAAAATAAGGCCAGCATGATACCATATTCTCACACCACTGACCGTATTAAAACAATAACAATAATATGTTATGTGATACATGCGTGTTCAGAATTATATATGAACGACTTAAAGTGTGTTGTAACAACATTCAATACTAGTGTTGGAAATACGTTACGTAAACATGGCTCGTGATTTCGATCCTGAGACTGAAGATGGTCTGCCTGCCTATGTTTTAGTTAATAATTAAATTCATGTTTGGTGAAAAAATTAACTTTAATTTACTTTATTAAAACCAATTCTGCTTCAAGCGGTTACCGAACCAAAAGAATAACTGCTAACCTGTCTCATAACTCGGCGTTCTCAATTGCTTTACGGCTGGAACAGACAGGATCTGTGCGAGCTCACGACCCGCTGATCCCTCATTACACTTAGAACCTGTGCGTCATTGAGTTTCATTGAATAATACGAGCGCTCCGTGTTTGTAAACCACTGAAGCGTACCGAGCCGCAGGAACATGTTTGGTATGTAAACAATGTTTGTGTGTATAAGCTCCCCTGCCTCACAAAATTTGATAAATTCATGAAGACTATGCTAGTGCCGCGGACCGCGGTCCCGCGAGCAATTATTTTTTTTAAATAATAATTATACTGAACTAAGACCGTATTGCTTAACGCAATAGTAAAAATGATTATTCCATGTACCGATTCATTGATCTTAGAGGTTTATAAAAAAAAAAATATATCAACAATCCGATGGGTTTTTCTTGTCTCTAACGAAATTATTAGTGTTGTTCCTCAAAGCTGGTCGTTTTATACACGGACGGACTACACTCAAAAATCTATGTTAATAAATTAGTCGGGTAGCCTTATCTTAAACTACCTACATAGTAAGGAGTGCCCCGATAGGCGCTTCTTGTCCGTTGATAAGGCACTGGCACTGCTTCAATCGTACTACTGTCGTCGGATAATTCTCAACGTGGTTGCTATGAATATACTTAACTTCTTAGGATAAAACACTTTGTGAATGGATTCAATGAACGATAGTAAACCTCTTGTGCAGTGAGTAATTTTTTATTAGTACCTATGAGACAATTATTTCCGCGAGCCTTCTTCAACACGACTAATAATAATACATTAACTGTCTCCGCATGTCCGTGACCACGTAAAGTTGTAAAATATACATAAATTTATAATTAAAAGCAATGACGTGATTAAATAGTGATATATTTCTGAGTTTTTTTTAAGTTTTACCGGAATTTCAGTTCTATTTAGATTTTATGTGATTTTTTGTTTCGGTGATTTTTCCTGTCCAAGTTAATACGCCTGGGACAATTGAATCTAAATTAATGTTTTGAAGAGTTGTTCCAGAGTCCAGATGTTCTTTTTATCCACTTTTTATTTTCGCGCCCGCCACTGGAGCAGAATCATCCATATTATTTGGAACCGCTGTGTTCATCTATAGTACGTTTCCAGAGATCTTTCCTGCCGCGTACTTCACTATCAAGGTGTTTTCCGCTATGACATGTCCTTCCTCCAACGGGGCTTGCGGAGACTACTCCGGAGTGTTGTTGTCTTGGCTGTGCCCTTAGCATTGTTGATGTTCATCAGCTACGGTAACTACTTACGATAGGCCGTGTTCTCGTCGACTTTAATGGCAAAAGAAGCGGGTTTCTAATGAAACATTCTCAACAACAAACATTTTTCAGTTAAATCTTGTTGTTTTTCTTGCGGTAAGGGTCTTTTAAAATCAGTGCTTTTGTTTGCTTGGATTACCATTTTCCGGTGTACAGTGTCATAAAGATGTTTATGAAATTAAGGGGTTTTTAGTTTGACCCTGAGCATGAACTGTGTAGTTATTTGAAGACGTGAGCATAAAGTGAAGCTCGGTTAGTTGCACGTCTGTCAGTACACTGACTAATATTTACACGATGAATGCCAGCGCGATAATTGCTCACAATCGGCTTCCCTGTCATTAAAAGACAATTAGTTAACGAACCGTTCATTTAATGCCATGATTTTGAACATGCCATAAACATGTTAATAGTTCTGCCTCTTCATGTTCTTTGGTAATAGATGACTCTCAGGCAGTAAAGCAACATGGTGAATTTAATATATAGAAATATTTAATTACATTACGATAATAGGATAAGACGCTCCAGTTGTACGCCCTTGTATTACGGACGACAATACAATACAATCGGACTGGTCTATATTCTAATGATGAGCATGTTCTGTATTTAAATTAAGTTAAATTTCTCTTGAAAGGGCGAATCGTAACTACAATTGAAAGGCTGTCTATGATATGGTACCGGCGTTTACTTACGTCGTCTGTATCCTTTCCGTTCAGTCGAAGCCGTCGTGGGCTAAAGGATGAGACGTCCGGTGCTTTCGTACTTAGCGATGCACCGATGTTCGGAATCCGCAGGCGGGTACCAATTTTTCTAATGAGAACGTACTTAAGAAATGTTCACGATTGACTTCCACGATGAAAGAAATAACATCGTGTAATAAAAACCAAACTCGCAAAATTATAATTTGCCTAATTACTGGTGGTAGGACCTCTTGTGAGCCCGCACGGGTAGGTACCACGACCCCGCCTATGTCTGCCGTGAAGCAGTAAATGCGTTTCGGTTTGAAGGGTGGGGCAGCCGTTTTAACTGTACTGAGACCTTAGAAGTCATATCTCAAGGTGGGTGGCGGCATTTACGTTGTAGATGTCTATGGGTCCCGGTAACCACTTAACACCAGGTGGGCCGTGAGCTCGTCCACCCATACTAGCAATAAAAAAAATTGTACAGTTAAGTTGCATGATCGGTGCCTTTGAACGCTAGCCTAATCATTTTGAATCAATAATTTAGGACAGTAATAACATAATCCGGTGTAATCACCTCCGTATCTCTACTATCGATTGAGTCGATTAACCGTCTCTTTATCAGAATGCGTGATACAGGTTTATTGACCTACTTCCGACCTTGATACGGTTGAGGTGAATATTAGCATGTCTAGAAAAAACGTGTGTCCCGTTTTTAAACAACAAATCGTGTAAGTTTGAAAGCATTTTTTGGTCAGATGAGATTCGTCATACGCCTCTTGTTCTTTTGGTGGGGTGGTGGAAGTGAGGGTGTTAAAGTACATTAGCACTAAAACCCTCGTGGCCGTTGTTCAAAAGTCCGTCGAGGCAGGATTAGAACAGCCCAAGGAGGAGAGACGGCGCAATACGCAAAGTCTCGCAGTTCGCGAGTAGGTATAATCGCGCTTTGGTCGTTTTTCCAGCGAGAGTCCGATCCCCGCATCGATGAGTGGTTGTCAGTTTGTCGGTTCTGTCGGTCTGCGTGCGTCGCTTGGTCGGTTCCACAAAATAGTTTTCTGGAGCAGGAGTGGTTTTAGGCTTGCGTTTAAAGAAAAAAAAAATCATCATAAGCATTATTTGTTATAAATCTTCCGTTTTTACAAGAAGATATATTAATAAGGCTATTAAAAATACCACTACCCAATGAGTCAATTTTATTGGAAATGTTTCGTTTCAATTTGGTAATTCGTATGTAGTACAACGTACTTGAACTTTAGTGCCATTTTACAATGTTTTAGTAATCTATTTACGAACCATATCAGAACTTCACCTACATAGCAGATAGCTCGGTTGATTTACAATATGTTCGTTCTAATTCAATTTGTGTATTGCTTTGCCGTTTTGTTGTGTATTATACACGTGTATACACGATGCTAAAATCGTGCTGAAGATAACATTTCCATTAAATGCATTGCTGCTTCACGACAAAAGTAGGCAGAGTAGTGGGTACCAATCCATGCGGACTCACAAGACACCCTACCACCAGTAATTACGCAAATTAATTTTACGGGTTTGATTTTTATTACACGGTGTTATGTCTTAACCGTGGAAGTCAATTGTAACCATTTGTGATGTACGTATTCCATTACAAAAATTGGTATCCGCCTGCGGGATTCGAACACCGGCACAATCACATCGCTAGATACTCGTGTACGAATGCACCGGGCGTCTTAATCCTTTAGGCCACGAAGACTTCAAAGTAAGTCATATTATTAATTATATCCCATCACCAGAAATAACTGACAGACGTCAGGATTGCAATTTTGGCAGCCAGACCTTAAGCCTGAACCAATAAAGCGAAAGACAGCTCCGCGTATCTCGAGACCATTGACCCCGCGTCTACGTTCTCGAGAAAGGTCTCACAACCGCTGTACCCTATTTTTTGCTTAAATAGTTTTTGTTAAATAACTTATTAATGTATTATTTAAAGGTACAATGATGGGCACGTATCGTACGGGACGGACAATCAGATCCGTGGGCGGAGAGTCATATTTTGTGTCCACGGGAACCCGTCGACGGGATGCTGTGCGGTCATCGAGACCAGCGCCGACGGCGATGACTCGGAGAAAAGGAACGGAAGCATCTCAGAGGCTGAAAGTGAGTGCGCTCTCTTTTGATTCTCTTTAAGGTTCACCGTTAAGTATAGCTCGCGGCCGCACTCGACCGTTCAAGCCAAGCACACTTCAACTAAGTCGAAGTTTCTAGAGTCCGGTTGCTGTTGTAGGCTAACGTTGTCGATGCGACGGTTTGTGTTCTTAGTTCTCAATGACTACTTAACATGGATTATAAAATCATGATATAATGGGGGTATAGGTATAAAATGCAGTCAATTAGTTCTTGAGACCGAGTTTTATTATTTATATGTACATCTTTATACAGGGTGGGCCATAAAGTTGAGCGGATTATAAAAAATCATATAAAAAAAACTACAAAGCTCAGGAAAGAAAAAATATAATTATAATAAAGATTACAAATGGGAATTTTATTTTTTAAAAATAACATCGCTGAGATGTGTGCCATCTACACGTACACACTCTTCCAATCTAGCCCTCAAATTCGTAAAAACTCGCTGGCACATCGCTCGTGGGATATCGGACATTTCCTTGCGAATATTGTCTTTGAGCTGGGCAATTGTCGTCGGTTTATTGGCGTAAAGGCGACTCTTGAGGTACCCCCACAAAAAAAAAATCCAGTGGCGTGAGATCTGGGCTCCGGGGAGGCCATGGAATGTCCCCTCGACGCGATATCAGTTTTCCATTAAACATTTCGTTAACAACTGCCAAAGACTCATTGGATGTATGGGATGTCGCGCCATCTTGTTGAAACCAGGTCCTGCTGTTACAGGCTTCAAAATTATGCAGATGTGGAAAGAAAAAGTTACGTAACATTGCTGTGTAACGATTAGAATTTACTGCTGGGGATCGCGCCGTACAGACACCGTGACTACGCTTACATTCTCCTCCGTTCTTATAGACCTTGGACGCCCCGCAGGTTTTTCATTTAATGTCGAACCCGAAGACTCAAACTTTCTGACCCACGATCTGATCACACTTTCACTCGGACATTGGTTTAAATCATGTAAATTAAACTTAGAACGAAATAAACGCCGCGCAATAGTGCCCGAATCGCCATTTTTGTAATACGCTTTCACACAAAAAGCACGCTGCTCACCGGTAAAACGCTCCATGGCAACTGAATTTCCCTGAACCTATCCCCACTACCCGCACCCCGCTCCCGCTTTCCTGTCGCGAGTAATGTGATTTTGAAATTCGCACGCCTTTCTGACCCACCCTGTATATATTTATTGATGAAATCGGTAGTGTTGTGGTAACTGTACGGCGGAGTCGATGACTTTGCCAGCCAGGGGTGGTGAGCTAATTAACTTGTGAAAGTTTTAAGTTGGATATTTGAAGTTGTAGTTATAGATTTATTTTTTAGACGCCGTCACGTTGTTCACTTTAAAACTGTTTTGAAATTTCGAATCTGATCAATATGTTCGCGCAATGTTTGTAAATTAATAAATAGGAAAAAAATCACGCATGGTCGATCATCTGGCGCCAACTTATAAAAAAATTGATTATAGAGATCGCCTTAAGCAGAAATCAACTCTCAATCCCTGAAAGAAAGCTAGTTAGTACGTTCACCTGTTTTTTAAGAACGAATTGTGACATAAATTGTTGGTTACCTATGTGCTACATTCAGAGGTCAATGTCCGTTTTTCGTTATGTATTTGGAACCACTTATACCTTTGCTAAATTCAAAAGAAACCATTGATAAAGTAATGTGTTAGTGTCAAATCCAAAATCGGTGTAATGACGTCATGACCTTCACTACCGATTAGTGTAGTCTACGTCCAATTCAAGTCACGGTTTTTTATTACTTTTGTAAACTTTAGGAACCTTTGGAGGCATGGCGGATATGGTACAATGGCGTTATTTCTCGATACTTAATATTTGGTTTTTCTCTCGATATATCTTGCACTCGTATAGCAATATAATTCGTCTAAGAGCTCTACTCCTGTCCTTGGGCTTGAGTTAATGTCTAGATTATGTTAGAGAATTAATACGTGAAGCAAAAACTTTGTATCCCTTTTTACGAAAATTGCGCGGACGGAGGAGTATGAAATTTTCCACACTTATAGAGAATATAGAGAAGAAGTACACAATGTTAATATTTTTTAAAAATAGTGCATAAAAGATACATTAAATCAATAAAGAAAACATTACACATACTACATACCATGTATTTGACGCACACACGCATGCATACTATTTATTGTCAAACTTTTGTTCTTGACGTCTGTTGTCAAATTGAGAATAGATTAAATATTGTTTGTCTTTGTTAATATTTTTTATAGTGTAGTATTGGCGAAATTTGTGATTATAGAAGTATAAAATACAATCATAATAGTGTATATAATAAATTTACAATTCCAATTAATTATAGTCGAATATCGACTACTGCGGGACCTCTAGTGTCAGAGAATAAGTTGAAGTTACGTCTACTAGTACTGTTATTCGGATATCGACAAAAACAGTTTATTCGTCCGTGACCATGACAACTGTGAAGTATTTGTAAGGTCTCAAATAATAGACGTAATATTAAGCGTCACGAGCTGGACAAACTACTCGTATTATGTGACTAAACAGTCACATCTATTTACGAGTGGGGTATGCTGAGCCCGGATAGCTTAATGGAAATGTTATTTCACTGAATTCGGACCTATACTGAACTCCGCAGCTCCATGTAATCCTTATCGAGAATCATCTTTGTTCCCCCTACCTAGTCGCTGGTAGCCTAAGGGCTATTTCAGCTACGTCCGGACGGGTAGGTGAGCTCACCGGTTCAACCTGAGAGAATTTGCTAACACTAACTCAAATAAAAGCAGAGCTTCGCAGAATCTACCACCGGATCGGAATCGCGACCCATCCAAGACCCGATCAGAAACTCAGCGGGCTGTGTCTATGGGTCAATTCGCTCGTCGAACTCTTTGTAATAATCGACGAGGACGGTGACCGGTGCTTGAGGGTCCTAAAAGCACCGATAATGAATCCAGGGGAGAGAATCATCGTCCACAGAAATCGGTTACGTTAAAACGTGTCATTGAAATCTCGTTTATAAATGACGTCACTGGTTAGCCAAAAGAGCTTTGCAAATAAAGAATGTAAATAGAGAACCTTAACCTTCAATCTCGCATTCAACGGGTGACAAAATTATGGAAATAAGTTTCTGCCTCATTTCATGAACAATTCATAGGTACCTTGAAGTTTAATTGTATATGCAGATGGTTGATGATGCTTGGGTGACACGTCTCCACACTCGACTCGGATAATTTTCTTTGATTTATTAATATTGAACGCGATTAAAACGTGATTTAGAATAAAACTGTATGGGGTATATATTACCACTTGTTTTAAAAGGGGAATCTTTACAATGTTTACCTAAATATGTAACTGATACTATATCTGGAATAGCTTACTTTCAACTTGCTAATTTACAGATTACGCAGAAAAAATGCATATAGCTCATGTAAATTTTTGTATTTTTCCTTTTATTTAAGCTATTTTTTTTTAAATCAGGTTTATTGTTTTTTTATACTGCGCTATTATGAAACACAAATATTTTTGGATTTTAGCTTGTACCTAGTAGCCCTAGTAGGTTAATTATTCTCTATAAATTCTGACACGAATGTCTGTAATATGGTTTTGCTTGCTGACAACCTAGCCAACATGAAGCGACTATTGGAACATAGATAGATACCACAACGTTAATATCGCTCAGGGAGACTGTCCCTTGAGAGACGAAGTTGAACTATTCCTCACATCACTGACTATCATCACCTTCAAATTGGCGTTTCTCCTGGCGCTGAACTTGCTCTTGAACTGACTGAAATTCTCTCACGAGCGTAAGCGTGTGTTTCCACTATACATGTTACATGTGTAGTAATAACAGACAGCTAAGAAGCACTCCGATTGGACACAGTTTATTATCGTCCTTTAGAGTTAATTCCAGATAATTTCGTGTGGAAAATCAGATTGTTTTCTTTTATCTTTTAAATTAATCAGTTATATTAATGTTTATCGGAAGTTATTGGATATGGGATGTAAGTAGTATTCAATAGTAATAATTTTAGGGACTTTAGTGGTGCACTTTGCCTTTTCTCGCCAGGCTACGGTTTCGTGTACAATTCGATTATAATTAATTGAAATTAAAAGTTTGTACACCATTATGATTCTATTTTCAAAGACTATTATACTTCTATAATCACAAATTTCACCAAGACTACACTATAAAAAATATTAACAAGGACAAACAATATTTAATCTATTCTCAATTGGACAACAGACGTTAAGAACAAAAGTTTGACAATAAATAGTATGCATGCGTGTGTGCGTCAAATACATGGTATGTAGTGTGTGTAATGTTTTATTTATTGATTTAATGTATCTTTTATGCATTATTTAAAAAAAAATATTAGCATTGTGCACTTCTCTATATTCTCTATAAGTGTGGAAATTTCATACTCCTCCGTCCGCGCAATTCTCGTAAAAAGGTAATAAAAGTTTTTCCTTCACGTATTAATATATAGATAGATAGTTAACGCATAAACAGTGTTCATCTGCTGTATTATACTTCCTCCCAGCATTACTCACAGTGTAGTCAATTGACAACACCGCGCTTCTCACCTATCGTGACGTTTTAAATTTGACGTAAATGGTATATTCCTTCCAGGGCATTGTCACAGATCGCGAAACGAAGAGATAGACAAGAGAGCGAGAAGGAAACTCATCGTGGCCAGCGTGCTGTGCGTCATATTCATGATAGGGGAAATAGTAGGTGAGTGGAACAATACATTTCAGTCATAACCCATAGCTTGGAACCCGAATTTATTGAAGTTACTAGTATTAGCTGTTTCTTTTTATTACTGCCCTTGTAGGCAGACGAGCATACGGCCCACCTGATGGTAACTTGTTACCGTCGCCCATGGACTCCAGCAATGCCAGGAGCAGAGCCAAGCCGCTGCCTACCGTTAAGTACTCTCCACAAGCCTCGTTTGAAGATGAATATGTCATAGCGCTCGGGAAACACTTTGGAAAAACATTGTTTCCCAACAATGGCATCTAAACACGTGCGAGAGGGGCGCATTACATGTGCCACGAATTCGATATACGTTCCTCACGATTTATCTGACGATATCTTTCATTGTTGAATACTTACATTAATAGGAAATTAAGATGCAAAAACGTGTTAATGACGTTTTAAGTTAGCATTCAAAAATGTGTGTAAACAAGCTGAACGCAGCCACATCACTTCATCACTACTTCCGTTTCGTAGATCCACAAGGCATAGAATGACTCTTGCTCACACACCTCACTCTGCTAAAGGTTTCCTGACCCGTGTGCTTAGTCCAAGTTTTTAACGTTCTCAATAGCGTAAAAGTAAATTCAAATTTGTATGCAGTTGGAACGTTAGCCTACGCTTGCCGCTGTTCCAACTGCATACTAATTTGAGTTAACTTTTACGCTATCGAGAACGTTAAAAAACTGGCACTAAGCACATAGATCGTCCATTGCAGTTTTTGTAGCAATTCAGAATCAGCTTGCAGGAGACAACTAAACGTGTGCATGCATTTTGTTTCCATGCGCCAGGCGGGTACTTGTCCAACAGCTTAGCGATAGCGACCGACGCCGCGCACCTGCTCACCGACTTCGCCAGCTTCATGATATCCTTGTTCTCGCTATGGGTCGCTAACAGACCCGCCACCAGACGGTAAGCTGTGCATCATTATTCTCCTGCCCTTCTCCCAGTCATCTGGGGTCCTTCCATACTTCTCTATCATATACTATTTCTTCGCTCGTTCTCCTCTTACACATATAGTCCTTCACGCCATCCATCAATTTTTTCTTTGGTCTAGCCAGGTTCTTTCGTCTAAAGTGCTACCCATTCATAGTTAAAATTCTCTTAACAACCTCATTGTAATTTCGTTTCGTCACACGTCCATACCATCCCAAACGCGCACTTCTCAGTTTCTTTATCACAGTTGCCACTTTCAGACTTCCTCTAACCTTCATTCCTATTCATTTTGTATTCTATCCATTTTCGTTACTCCACACGGTAAGCTGTGACATGGTGAACATTTCAAATTAAATTTGTATCAAATATAACGGTCAATCTTCAAATTATTGTACTAAAAAAAACTGTTAGTAGAAACGAATAGGTTTGCACCCGGGTCCGTCGGCTGATTGCAGTGGTCCCTGCCTTAGAGGCGTAGCTCGACGCGGCTTACTACTAATACATATTATTATACACATAAAGATTTCCGTACAAATAGTAGAACTAATTATTTTTGTGTAGTTGGTAAAGAAAATAAAGGTATTTGATATAAATTTGAGTTTCGTGTGTATAATATGTTGGCGATAACAGCAGACAGATTCCCGCTAACATTCCTTGTAAATCAATATGTACTTAACATGTCCACGGACAGCTACAGTAATTTAAAAATCATTGTCTAATGAAATGAATACGTACTATACTTTTTTATATTTGTATAATTATTAGTTACTTTAAGTGGTTGAGCCTGTTTTTCTAGTCAATTTTAAATCACTTAAAACCAGGCGAGGCGTGAACTCTTCCACTTACACCAGAAGCTACAACTAAACATTTAAATATATATTAAGAGTACCTAGCCAATGAGTGATTACTGAAAAGTAACTGGCTCCCGGCTCCGGGTGTCGGCTGGCCCCGGATGTCGGCTGGCCCCCGGGTGTCGCGGCTGGCCCCCGGGTGTCGGCTGGCCCCCGGGTGTCGGCGCGTGTGTAACGGCCCCCGGTGCGTGTCGGCGGCAGGATGTCGTTCGGGTGGTACCGCGCGGAGGTGATCGGCGCGCTGACGTCGGTGCTGCTCATCTGGGTGGTGACGGGCGTGCTGGTGTACCTCGCCGTGCAGCGGGTGCTCTACCAGGACTTCAACATCGACGCCACCGTCATGCTCATCACCTCCGCCGTCGGCGTCGCCGTCAACCTCGTGTGAGTACTCACTCGTCTACTGTGCACGGCGCCATATAGTGAGGGAGTGGATATATTATGTATTGGCAGAAAGACTATGCAATTCGTAAACGTTCAAGCGGCGGCGCCCGTCCGTTTGTACAGCTGTACTGTACGAGCTGATTAATTATATATTACTATTATAATTGAAATGTAAATATCAAGACTGTATTTACTTAGGGTGTGAACTTGTGACCTCAGGACCCGGGAATACTCTGCTCGTGGTCGAAATTACAGTTCGGTGAAAATGTCATGCTTCAATGTCAAATGTCATGACAGACAAATTGAACCGGGGTGTATCTTTCGTGTTTCGTGTGTAATTGTTTTTGTACCAAAAGAAGTAAATCGCCTAGTGTGAGCCATTTAAGTTCAACATTGGATTGTTTTTAACACTATAACAACAAATTATAGAAGTTTCACTTCTCCTTTCTAATACTTACTTACAATAGACATTCATTAATATCCATATTTACGAGTGCTGCTATCGTCGCCATGTGATGTGTTCCAGCATGGGCCTGACTCTGCACCAGCACGGGCACTCGCACGGGGGAGGAGCCCATGGACACTCGCACGGACCCAGCAACCCCGTCCTCAACAACAGGGTGAATATGTTTTTGTTATAGGTTTTTTTATTGATTCTGGATTTTGGAGAGTTGGAGTCTGAATTGTGTCTGCTTAAACGATGAACCCCCGAGTGTCACTAGGCCCGGGATAGCTTTGCAGCCAGTGCTAAAGCCTATATTAAATATGAGAGATTACAAAGCAACCTTGGTGTTTCAGCACATAGCAAACTGAGAAATATCGATAAACACTCGATAGAGATAGAATTAAGTGCACTGTACACCACACCATCCGATAGTGCCCTGTGCTCTGTGTTATAACGGAAAACTAAAAGAAATTGTTTAATTAAAACAAAGTGATGGACATTGGGAGTGTTCCACCCGCACCCGCGGGGCCAATACTAACAATTATTTCACTGTAGCTATTGAAATTAGAATGTGTAAGTAGACTGCCGCTAATATTTATTTATTTATTCGAAGTGTTGCTGATCATGAACAGTGTGATATGTGTGTGTGTGTGTGTTATGATTCTGATATTTGAAGATGTCTAATGTCGTCCTATTAGCGATGCTATCGGTCAGTGTAACAATATCGGAAGCCGGTGTGGGATTTCATTGTCGTTAAAAGGAAATTGGTCATGTAGTACCTTAAGCACTGGTCACCGCCCTACTCAAACCTGTCGCTTGCGACGAAGGGCTCGACGAGTAAATTAACCCATAGATACAGCCAACCGAGTTTCTCGCCGGATCTTCTCAGTGGGTCGCGTTTCCGATCCGGTGATAGATTCTGCGAAGCACTGCTCTTACTAGGGCCAGTGTTAGCAACATCTCCTGGTTTGAGCCCCGAGAGTTCACCTACACGCTAGGGTAAAGCTGATATAGCCTCTCAAGGCTAACAGCATAGATGGGAAAAAAAAGTTTTAGCTTTCACATGAAGTCCAAGACGTCTATGGGCGTATAATTGTTATGACTTGCCATACCCCGCCCACTTGTGTATAAACGTGCAATTGTGTGGGCGCGCAGGAGGTGGCGGGCGCGGAGGCGGGGGCCGGGGGGGCGGCGCGCGCGGAGAACATCAACGTGCGCGCCGCCTTCATCCACGTGCTCGGAGACTTCCTGCAGAGCTTCGGCGTGCTCGTCGCCGCCATCGTCATCTACTTCGAGGTACCAACGCCCGCGTTTATGTACACGAGTGACCCCCGCGGTGCAGGCACAATATTGTGCAATAAAAATCAAACCTGCAAAAGTTATACTTCACGTAACTACTGGCTGTGAGCCCGCGCGGGTAGATACGACCTCCCTGCCTATTTCTGTCGTGAAGCAGTAATGCGGTTTGTATAGCGGAGTAGCCTTGTATTATAGGATTAAAACAAGATTGTTGTTTTAATCACATAACACCAGGTGAGCCGTTTGCTGGTTTTATATTTATATTCTTAGTATTTTACCTTTATTAAAAGCGAAAAGTCAATAAAGTACCTTTTCTTGACGCAAAGAACTAAATGAACATATATTTACGTGTTGGTAAAGTAATATTTCGTGAGTCCGCAATGAAAGTCAAACAGAATGTGGGGTCATTGACTCGCTCATCGTCTCGTTTTAATTTGCGTTCCATTGCACTTCGGACAAAAGCGCTAATAAAATGTAAGTTTTTCGTTTATTTGAAATGGCGATAGGATAAGTTCAGAATGAATGCTTTTACCGTCGTCCCTGACGCGACTGAAGTCTATTAATATGTCTGCACTTGAAGCGAATTGAATTTTGAAATTTGCAGCCGAGTTGGATCCTCATGGACCCGATCTGCACGTTCCTGTTTTCCATCCTGGTTCTCATCACGACCTTCAATATCATCAAAGACGCGCTTCTTGTGCTGATGGAGGGCTCCCCCCGAGGGCTGGACTTCCAGGTTAGTTTTTAGTTACTGTTAGAGATGACATCTGCTTTAACGGCCGTCTGGTGTAGTGGTAAGTGACATGGTCACTACACAAGGGGGTCGCGGGTTCGAATCCCGCCAAGGGAAGATATTTGTATGATAAATATAAATGTCTTTTCCAGGGTTATGGATGTATATTAAATATATGTATGTGTATAATAAAAACCTTACATTTATATCCGTTATCTGGTACCTGTAACACAAGTTCTTTACGAACTTATCACGGGACCAGTTAACGTGGCGTGATTGTTTAAAAAAAAAAAAATTAACATTTCGCTCAATATCTAAGCAATGTACGGAAACGATTTTCCTCTTTCTGATCTGATCCGGGAAATGGGAAGATTAGGAAAGGCAAGAAGTGCTCTCTCTCCATCCGCGGACTGCCCGGGACTTGTCGGGGAGTTCAACAGAGATTAGACTCCTGAGACTGGGAGGCGACTTGTCGAGTGACTTGGCCTTTGGTTGCTTAGGTTCCCACTCGCCCCGTCTACAGTCCCATGGCCTAAGTGAAAATTTAGTGATTTCACCATGATTTACAAAAGCATCATCATCATCATGATCTTCAGCCCAGTCTCAGTCAGTTCTACAGCATCTATGGCCAGCCCACTGCCGCTTCAGCTTGCTGACTCTTTGAGCTATGTCGATGACTTTAGTTCTCTGTCGAATAACCTTATTCGTGATTTAAAAAAGCCTCCACATTTAATACAAATTTCTCTGGTTTGTTTTCATTGGTTAAATGTCTACAGGAGTTCTTCGCCGGAACACCAGGATGTCTCAGTAAATAATCACCAATTGGCCAAGATATTATTTCACCCCAATTAATTAAAGCGTAAAATTAATCAACTAATCTCATTTCGCTTTCTATCATTATTCAAATAACAGAGTTTAAAAAGAAATAAGATATGGCTTAAAGGTCTCGTTATCGGGCTATAAATCTTTAAAAAATATACCTATCTATAATTTTTTGTATGAAATGAAATAGTTACGGTTGTCCCTTGTGTCTGCAGGAGGTGGCGGACACGTTCCTGGCGCTGCCGGGCGTGCTGCGCATCCACAACGTGCGCATGTGGGCGCTCACGCTCGACAAGCCCGCGCTCTCCGCGCACCTCGCCATCCGTACGTACCGCACCCGCCCCCCCCAACCAACCACACCCCGCCGCCCTCACCGCCCTCACCGCCTCCTCTGACGCGCAGGTAGCGGAGTCAGCCCGCAGAAAGTCTTGGAAGAGGCGACCCGTCTCGTCCACGAGAAGTACAACTTCTTCGAGATGACCCTCCAGATCGAAGAGTTCAGCGACGGCATGGAGCAGTGCAGCCAATGCAAGGTGCCCCAGGCCTGACGCCCCCCGGGATCCGACACGTCCCACCCTCGTGTTCCGAATTATTCTAGTTTCTAATGTTTTCAATCTCCATTACGTCGTCACTTCCAATCAACTCGAAGTATTTAAGGAACAGGACGTCTCTGAATCCGCAAACACATATCTGAAGGTTGTGTAACACTGCGAGCACTAGATCATAATAAGACAATGCAGTTAATCGCGTGGTGCGCCCCCCTCCCCCGCGGCAGGCGCCGCTCCACGCTGCTCATATGATTGCGAGTATTATCTATTTACAAATAATATAAAGTTTATATTTATTTTAGTCATAAAATTCCTGTTTTGGTAATGATGATAATACTAACGAATTTAGTAGGTATTTATTAAATTGTAGCTAATATCCAAAACGCGGTAGTAAACCTTAATCATTTATTAAATGAAAACATTACAATTATCGGTTCGGACAATTTATAGAGTTTATGAAAGGTCACGACGTGCCTTATTATCGCTGCGGCCCAAGGACTGCTGCGGGAACAATCAAGACCATTAGCTTAAGTATTTATTGAACACATTCCCAAAGTGCAACTGTTAATGAATATAAGCGACACGCTCGCGGGGTCACTGACCCGCGCCGGGCCGGCCGCGTGTCGGGACGCGTCGCCCGGCGCCAGTCTGCCGCGCGCCGCCGCCGCCGCCGCACGCGACCCTACACAGGACGATACAACGAACGTGCGGACTAAACTTGCAGCGAATTTTATAATTAAGGAAGTCTTCCAAATGTCTAGTAATAAGTATATTAAATAATGAGTTTTCTCTCGAAATAAATGTTGTTTTTTTTTAAATTGTCTTTTTTATTGAAATATTTTCATAAGAGTGTTGATCGAGTCGGTGCGGAATACAGCGACAGTAGGATTTTAGGTAGCATTACACGTACGCGGCGTGAACAGGGCTGGGGTGCTACGGGCGCCTCGTCCCGGGCAAGAAGGCGTAAGGGATTTTTAATTGAAAAAGCTATCATAGTGCTTGGGCAGGCAGCCGGTGCGGGCGACGCTGCCGTAGTAGTCGCTCGACAGTCGCGCGGTGCGCGTCCTGGCGGGGCTGCCATAGTTGACTTCGAACAGGCCGAAGCGCTCCCTGGAAGAGACAACCATCAGGAGATAAGTGCTGACCAAGCTCACGGCCCACATAGTGTTAAATGGCAGAGCCCATAGACATCAACAACATAAATATCGCACCCACCTCAATACATGAGGTCTAAGTCTCAGTTCTATGATACAATGACTGCCTCGCTCCCAACACAAATTACTTCTTTGTGGCAGAATGAGGCGTGGCGGGGTGTCCACTTATCAGTGAGGGTTCACAGCTCGCCCCTCTTGGAGTTATATTGAAATTAAAAGTGTTTGCGGGTGAAGTTTATTACTCGTTGTTATTCTTTTATCGTTAATTTGACTCGCACCAGCGATACTCACGAGAATCCCCTCATCCATTCATAGTTATCGAGTAAACTCCAATATGTATATCCGGTGACCGAGCATCCGTCTTTGTATATAGCGTCGCTGAGCGCTCGTAGGTACACGTCGATGTAGCTCACTCGCTTCGTATCGCGCAGCCCTGCCGCCTGGGACACGCCGTTCTCCGTTATCAACACTGTAGGGTTGTTGTAGTTGTCTTTCACCCAGTTTAATGATTTTCTGAAACCCCACGGCACTACCTGCGGTCAAAACGATGTAATGTGAGTCTTCTGCAATGGAACACTTCGCTCCCAAGTCTTGCCTAGTGCTCACCAGAATCGACCGGCAGGTGTTTATATTTATATGCGATTCTACAATGCCCAGGCGGGTTTCCTTCTTCCCTGCATTTCCTTATTTCGCACTGCGCGTGCGGATACTCACTCTAAGCCAAGTAGAGTTAGTTCTGGGCCACTCGTCTTTCTGTGAAATGACCACTCCCATGTCGTCACCGAAAGACGGTTGAGTGTGGATCTCGCCGCTACCTTGATTTACCTGAGGATGTACAAAACCGATCTATACTCTAATAAGACTCTCTCAAACAGCTTGTATGAGTTGTTCTGGCGAGTGACGATCCGGCCTACTAATTTGCGAAGCAGTACTACAGATACTCTGGGACGTCTTTAGGCTGCGGTAAACACTTATCACCGAGTGGACCGTGAGCTCCTCTTCATTATAGAAACATTAGACACATTCAAAAAAGTCTTAAAGCGGTCTAATTAGGTCAGATGATGAACATCTCAGAACATGAAGACTGTATTTTTATGAAGTAGTAGGAAGAAATAACTGACGTTCCTTCATTTTGTCTATGTTTGGAAGGCATTCGTGGACATATGTCAAGTAAGTAATGCATTAGAAAAATTGCCATTCGTCTGTGGGACGCGAACCCTGCGCCGCGGCGGAGAGGCATCGTTCGACATTAATATACCGGACATCTTATCCTAAATGACAGAGGTAGGTATCGACTGATCGGGTAGTTATTGAAAGATTTTATTTATCGAAGGAGATCTGGCAAGAAACTCAGTAGGCATCTTCTGTTAATTAGAATAGTTAATTCTCCTTTTCTATTCGAATTCTTAAGAAAAAAACGGTACGAAAAATAGGCCTGTACGCACCAAGTATGTCGTGTAGTGGTTCAGACCGAGAAAGTCACTGGCCCCCTTTAGTCGCTGAATCTGCTGCGGAGTGAAGGTTGGGAGACGGGAGCGCGGAAACCCTTGCTTCCTCGATACATACGCCACCCGGCTTTTCATCTCTGCGGGGTAGTCGCCGGATGAGGAGAAAATAGGGTGCGCGAACCAGCCGAACTGAAAACAATACATATTCGCTGCTATCATCACTTAGGGCTTATAAACTGTGAATGAATGACGGATATTATTAATCTATTCTCATTTTTCAACTAGACATTCCTCGAAGGATACCAATTTAACACAAAGTATAAGGAGTTTTCAAAGTTAAAGTAGGAGTACTAACCATAAATTGTCTGGCAGTCTCTGCAGCCTTCTGGTCTTCCTGCGAAGTAGTAGCAGCTTCCAACCAGGAAAAGTCTAACGTAATACCGATCTTTCCTGCCAAATATATACCTAACGTAATAAATGAAACCTAACAAGCAAAAAATGTACTTTTTTAATTTTAGAATGTTAAAATTTGTGTGGATTTAGTGTTACCTCCCTAACGTTATGCTGTCTTTTTCAAGCGAAACTTGAGAATAGTCCTTGGCAGTAAATAGTGACCGTAGTGTGAGTCCGTAGCCCGATGACGCTCGCAAGCACCCACAGCGGTAGACGGCTTGTTCGTTGGTATCTTGACCTTTAGGTACGTGCGTCGACGACACTCGATTGGATCGCGTCAACTGTGTGTGTTGCATAACATCCTCGGCAACAGACGGTAAGAGCGCGGCGCGCCAACCCACCCCTCAATGGACAACACAAATCATGAAATACTGGGTTCGGGTAATTGCTTTTTTCCCTATCTATTCGCTGTTAGTCAAAGAGGCTATTCCAGCTACGCCCGGTCGGGTAGGTGAGCTCACGGGTTCAAGCTGAGAGAATTTGCTGATACTAGACCTAGCAAGAGCAATGCTTGGCAGAATCTACCAACGGATCGGAACCGCGACCCACTGAGAAAATTCGGCGAGAAACTCAGTGGGCTGTGTCTATGGAACTGTTGCAATTGCCACACCGGGACGTCATTTCAACTGTCTATTAAAAATTGTATTTTAAATGAGACTAGCGCACCTTTCTGTTTATCCTGAAAGTGTTCTTTATAAAGGCGGTAGACGGCTGCGTGTGCCAATAGCGTGTGGTGAGTGCAGAGGTAGTCCTGCAGGCCGGAGCCGGCGGGCCCCGCGCCGGGCGCGTCCCCCCCGCCGTACCCCGCGCCGCAGAACGACAGCGGCTCGTTGAACGTTATCCAGACGCCGACGCGATCGCCGAACGTTGTGAACAGTAACTGGCTCATATCAATACATCAGTGTGTTTTGTGCGAGCTTTTTAACGTTCTCAATAGCGTAAAAGTTATCTCATATTTGTATGGAATGGGATCGCTTGCCTACGTTTGCCGTTAGGGGCGCTGTTCTGCGTACAAAATTGGGTTAACTTTTAAGCTATCGACAACGTTAAAAAACTCGCACTAAGCACATAGGACCACCGTTCAACTAGTCTGAATCAGTATTTAGACCATCTAGGATTTAACATATCTCTTAAAAGTCAAAGGTTAAACACATAGTAATAGTATATCGGTATGCCGTAACAATGGAGGTTGAATTCACAAGCGAACATAACACGTCGTGAGCTCATACCGACGCTAATTAAAAAGCGATATTCAACATACCCTGGCGTAGTCCACAAAGTAATCTACTATGATTGGATTGGTCCACCCGCCAAGGTCCTGCAGGCTCTGTGGCAAATCCCAGTGGTAAATAGTGACTACCGGTTTGATGTTGTTTTTGTGTAAAGTATCAATTAGTTCCGAGTAGTACCGGAGTCCGTCTTCGTTCACTAAACTGGAGACAAGGAATGTTACATAATGCCAAATCCAAAGAAGCTGTGTATGTGTGTGTATGTGATATTAGATTAATCGGTTTCTTCGTAGCTCTTAAATTATTTATGGTATTGTGAAGCTAGTTTATCGTTCAATCAAGTTTCATCTATGACAGAATTCGCAAAGAAACATTTTTTCATCTCGACGATACTAATACCCAATGCGTACAAAAATCCCTTTTCCAATAGAAAACTGGAATAACCACTATCCTAAATGTAACCAGTATCCATTACCTACATACAGCAGGCAGCGACTTGAGGGTGCCCCTGGTATTTCTGATGTCCAAGAGTGACGGCGAGTACATAACATCCTGAGGGCCGTATGTCCGACAGCCTACAGCGGCAAAAACATTGCTTGTAGTTCGAAATGCATTCACGAGATACGACTTATGGATTGGTATTCTCTAATGCTGTCGTAACTCATCCACATCTACCCGTAGCACTAGCAGGATTCGATCGCGCAGCCGGCTTCCACGTACCGGGCATAGCGCGTTTAGTCAGGTAAGTACACCGCCTCTCAGTGTACGTGACGTCTCAATCTATTTTATATCACGAATACTAATAGTCCAGTACTTGCTGTATCCGGTGGGCAGTATCCTGGGCCACGACACGGAGAACCGGTAGAAGGACAACGACAGTTCAGTGACGAGGTCCACGTCACGTCGGAAATTATGATAAGAGTCTGCTGCCACATCCGCATTGCTGTGGTCGAAGACACGTTCCGGGTATTCGTGGGTGTATCGGTCCCAGATACTCTCTCCTTTGCCTGGTCGATTGAGACAAAAGGAATAAACGTGTGTAAAAGAACTTCGGTGCTTAAATCGAGGTCCAAGATTGTACCTGTATTCTAATTAGCAAGAAACAGATTTCCACAGCAAGCGCTTAGGCAGCGACTTGGTGGCGACATCGGTAATGGTGAGGTCCTTGGGCGACGAGATGTACTCATCTTGACAACCATATTAACGGCGAACCTTATCATTATACGGTACAACCATATCACAGACATCTAAATTACCTATTAGGCTACGGTCGATTTCGAATTGTGACGGTCATGCTTTTATGATGGAAAAAGTATGTAATGTAGTAGTAATGTACTTTTACTAGCATAGATCAGTGCTTCCCAATCTTTTTTCGTTCCTGTACGCCCTTAATAAAACTTTTCATGTATGAGGATCCTTACTCTAATTACTCCACACCTAGTACTACAATGCGTTTCTCTCAACAGACACAGATTCAGACAACCTAATATATAACTTACTAAGATGCTCAGAGTAGCATCTTAGTAAGTTATATATTAGGTACTTCGATCAATAAGTAGTATTGATCGAAGATTAGGTAAGTTATATTGTAGGCATAATACAATAAACTAATAGAGTTGTTCAATAAAAAAGTGTTAATGAGCAATGTAATGTAAAGATAAATGTTATTTTATTTTTCGACGTAATCACCTTTCCGGTACGTGTGTGTGTTGCCAGTACCGGTAGATATCCCAATACGAAGCCCGAGCCACCCTGAAACTTCAGCTCAGTGTTTCGGTGATAACTCACAGCTATCGTACTCTTCAGATTCTAAAGCACCGTTACTTTACAGTAGTCACGCACACATACACTCAGGTGTCACTTGATCGGGGTCGACGTAATGTGGTCTAGTCCAACACTAACATTAAATAATGAACGCCGCTTCTTACCAGACACGTTCCAGGCTCCTTCGACCTGGAAAGACGCTGTGGCTACTCCGAATTTGAAACCTTTAGGGAAACAAAGTTGTTCCCGCCGTCGTCCCGCACTAAATAGAAGTTACACAATTTCAATTAGAAGAATACGTTTGAAGCGTGCAAGTCTGTAACATTGTATGTATTTAATAAAATGTTATTATACTACCGGATGGAGTCTGAATTCCTCTAGCCATCTCGATATTAGTAAAAGTGAGCAAACGAAATAATAATACACACCTAATTATTATAAACAAAAATAACAAATGAAATAACAATAAACAGTTCATGTTTGTTTCTTAGAAACCCGAAGCGTAATAAGAAGACAGTTCTTTGCCGATAACCTTTATAGGACATTAGACCTAACTGTGATGTGCGTTATATACAGCATGATTAAACTGCTAGGAACATTTATAAACTAAAACGATATTATGTTCTGTTTAAAACTCAAAAAAATACACACTTTGCATAGCAAACCGAACATTTTTTTAAAAGTGCGAGTTGTACATACTGGTCCGTGACTATAAATTATTATATTGGGGTGGGCATTTGAAATATGTACCAATTTTCAATTACATATATCGGGGTGTTTTGAAGTTGATGTAAGTTTACCTTGAAACATGCCGTTACTTAAACAGAGGTATAGATACAGGTGAAATTAAAAAAAGCGTGGTAGAAAGACGCGACGGTGGTGTACCCACGGGGCTCTAAGCGCGGTGCAATAATTCGTACACGAGTACAATAATATTTCATCTCTGACCGTTAAAATACTTTTCGAAATCAATTAATAATTTTTTTTAAATATGTTGCCCGTCGATAGCTCGGCAAGGAGTTCAACGTGCAACCAATCCGAGTAGGGTTACCAAGGTTCCTAAGCTTGCTACCGGTCACCGTCCTCGTCAAGCCCGTCGCTTGCGACGAAGGGCTCGACGGGCGAATTAACTCATAGGCACAGCCCACTGAGCTTCTCGCCGGATCTCTCACTGGGTCGCGTTTCCGATCTGGTGGTAGATTCTGCGAAGCACTGCTCTTGCTGGGGTGAAGCCTCTCAGGGCTATCAGCATAGGTAGGAAAAAAAAAACTTGCTCCTAATACTAGAGCTGTACGTGTCTAATAGTAGAGATAGTGGATGGGATAGATCCGTAAGGATGTGTATAAGGCGTAGAAATTGCTTGACTCCTGCGTGAGCTTGAGTCAGGGAGTAGTCAGCGGCAACAACGATGGGGCGATTCTCATGACGCATGACCTTATTGAAGTTAGTGCTCTGGATTATGGAGTTGTATTTCTCGAATAGTAAACAGCAGTGGCACCAGGAAATATGATTATTTTATAGTGCTTTCATTTTGTGTACACGATGGTGTCCGGAGCGACATCAGGCGACTACACGACCTTCACATTTAACAGATGTGATTTTGTGACTAAGAAAATTCCGTATCGCCCTGTAATTATTTGTTGTTATTATCATAATAGGACATGTCAAAGGTTGGTCACTGGCTTTCAATTTACTTCTAACAGGACACTAACATGATAACCCAGGAATTAGAATTAAAATTCAAACTAAATATTGGACATTCAATCAACAATTATCTTCTGATCTTCTTCGAAATGTGTCATTTTTTTTTTCTACAACTCGCTATTTTGATGTACAGTAAAACGTCAGGAATATTAATAATTTAATGTGCTCGATGTGGAATCGAGAAACAGTGCATTTAATTTTATGGTTAATAATATCTAATATTGGAATCACGTTGATAGAATTTCGTTCAAATAAAACAATTTTACGATTTAGTTTTGCTACTCGCCAACAGATGTCTCTTTAATAAAATATGAAGAGTGTTTCCGTATAGTTTCTAAGTTCGTCCAGAAAATGCAAGAATAATGTAGATGGCGTCGTTTCATTCTGGACTTGGAAACATCTCGAAATTTATTCTTTTAAACATCAATAGGTGGCGGTGGCATCGGATACGTATAAATACCTGACTTGCGCGACCCTGATTCAGTTGTTTATTGAGAGATACTCTGAGATAAGCGCTTGAATTTTATAAAACGAACTAGTAGCGAACTAACAAAAAACGATGTCAATTTTGCCATACGTGTACGATTTGGAGAGACCATTTCGTCTGATGGATCGAGAACTCTTCGGCCCGCAGGATTTCTACAGGATGTCGCCTTTCAACCAATCGATGCATCGTGACCGCTACAGAATGTCTCCGTACAATCAATTTCGCGACGTCTTTGAACCGCAGTTTTACAGACCCTGGGAAAATACTTTGCGACAAATAGAAAACGTAATGAAACCGATCGAGCAGCTGACTTCGGCGATGAATCAAATGGCGCTTCAGGAGATGGGCTCTAAAATCACATCCAACGACGAGAAGTTTCAGGTCAATATCGACGTACAACATTTTTCACCGGATGAAATAAATGTGAAGGTAGTCGACGGACACGTCGTGGTGGAAGGGAAACACGAGGAGAAGCAGGATCAGCACGGGTATGTGTCGAGACAGTTCATCAGACGATACGCGCTACCACAAGGCTGTTTACCAGACACGGTGGAATCGAAGCTGTCTTCTGACGGTGTCCTGACGGTCACTGCACCTAAGGTGCTAGCCTTACCTTCGACTGGTGAAAAGATTGTTCCAATAACACATACTGGTCCTGTGATGAAGAAGGTCGGATCTCAGGAGCCTTCAGCTGTCGCTGTGTAGTAGGATTTATCCAATGTAATTTTGATTATTTTAAGACTGATTCTGATCTGTGCTGCAGGAGGTACTTGTAAACTTTTTTCAATAAATTGTTTTATTTTTATGTCAACGTGTTTCTTTAATAACAGAAGTTACCTACGATGTACGATACGTGTTTAATTTATTTATTGCATGGAACTGGTAAACCAGCTCACGACGGCACAGATGTTTTGTGGTGAACGGAAGCCATAGGGATCGCTACGCGCACGCTGCCGGCTAACTGCTGCCACTTAACACCAGGTGGGCTGTGAGCTCGTCCACCCATCTAAGCAATAAAAAAAAACTAAACCACGAGAAGTTGAGCTTTTTTTAATGAATAGCGGCCATGCCCCTTCGAACCGGATCCTTCTGTTGCGAGGCCGACAGACAGACAGACAGGCGGAACCGTCCGGGCATTACTTATGCAGTCAATATTTTTTCGTTTCTTAGTCTACTTGTCCTTTAACTTAGTCTTAGTCCTTTAACTGTTGGTTCCGACACGTGTCAGGTAAGAGCTTCCTTATTAAGATTGGTAGCCGCCTGGAGATTTTGACCGTGGTTGAAGTAGCGTGGTGCGCCCAAGGTCGCGACGCCCTCAAATACTTACCCCATACCTCTTTATTTTCGATGCCTAATCTATAGAATCTATATTTTACTAATAGACCATACAAGTCACGTGAGTTCACGAAAAGTGAACTAACAGATTCGACAATGTGCTATAGTTAATTGTTGTTATTTTATTTTGATCTTCAAGTACCTACACGGCCGTCGATTATCATACGCACAGTATGTACACATTTTACATATATGAACCTTATTTAACTTAGCTTTTATTTAACTGGTGAGAGGGTATTGTTTTTAATGAAAACCAGTTTTTGGGTATGATTAAATTTTAATTAAAACATAATTATTGGAAAAGTTGTCTCAATTAAATCACTATCCTAGTTGAGATGATTGAAATGTAAAATTTGTAGAACAAATAGTAACCATGTACACGCCCCCTGCTTGTGTAATCGGTACATCGTTCTGAGAGGTGTACAAGATAACAAACTATCCATAAATTTTTAATACGCTTTTATTAGCTTCAGACGTATGTATGTCTGTAACGGAATCTTTCAACATGATGTTGACCCCCTTGAAAACGTCGGATTAACTCGAAATTTGGTATACTTATTGAGGAACGATGACAGCTCAATATTAAAAAAAAAAAAAAAAAAACTAAAAAATGAAAAATAAATAATAGTTTAAAAAAACTAACAAAATACGCTTTTAGAGAAAAACGAACTAAAAATTTAAAATAAATTTGAATTAAAATAGTGTAAGAAAAAATATTTTATTGTAAAAAAAAGCGTGGGGTGCATGGTATCATTAGTTATATAAATATTTTATGAACAGATATGAGTAGAAGGGTTGTTTTGATAATATCCTGAAAAGCACCCCACGGTTTTTTTACAATAAAATAATTTTTTCTTACACTATTTTTAATTCAAATTTATTAAAATTTATTTTCTATTTATTAGTTGGTTTTTCTATAAAAGCGTATTTTGTTAGTTTTTTTTAATTATTATTTTTTGTATAACTGTTCTCATAGTTTCAGCGATTTATATTCATGACTTGTTTCACACGGATCTCTTGTTAGCTCTTGAGCCAGAAAGTGAATGCCAGCTGCTTTATAACACGTGGAGGGAGAAAGTCTCGATCCTGGATTTTGAGCAGATTCTGAGCAGAGCATTCTGATAGCAGATAATACACGTAAATTAGTTATCTGTAAGTAGGAACAGCACTGATGTATGAATAATCTATGATAACCACAGGCAACACGGGCGTCGAGTCGGAGATCATCTTACATAAGTTTATACAATGTCCTACGTAATATACAAATTATCAACATTTTTTTTCCTAGCCTGGTAGCTTTGAGGCTATGCCAGCGTAACCGAGCAAGTAGGTGAGTTCACGGGGCTCTAATCTGAGGATTTTGCTAACACTGGCCCTAGCAAGAGTAGTGCTTCTAAGAATCTACCACCGGATAGGAAACGCGACCCACTAAGAAGATCAGGCGAAAAACTCAGTGGGCTCGTTGGCCTGTTACTGCCAATAAAACCTACTATAATTGACAATATTTATTTTAACCATTTGACAATAAATCAATACGGTGAGACCTCGTCTGCGTAATATATTTAACATAGATACTGATTTCGACCAGGACTCAAATTCGGCTACATGGTGCAATAGCATCCCTAGAGGAAGAACAAGGAACAACTTGAAACCTTTGCATTTCCCAAGTCATGTTACGATTCCGTGCCCACTTAAGTACCAGTATGAATTCATTTCGAATTAGTTAATGTCGATGCGCAATAAAACTAATTAAAACAAACACACACACATACGGAACTCTTTATTGAATTGCACAAAAAAACTAAAATGAGTATTCTGCTTTAAAAGGAATTATTGAAATAAACACTTTAAATGCACTTAGAAGCCGACATAAATAGATTCATAAACTGCACTTGGCAATTGGCGATGCGCCTGTGACAGCTTATTCTCCGTTTGCTGGCGGCGTTTCAATAGAATCAACGCATTCTGGCTTCGGCTCATCGGATATCTTCACAGGACCAGTTTGTATGATGGGCACTCTGCGCTCGTTAGAGATTCGGCGCTGTAAAGGCATGGACACAGTTAGGACTCCATCAGAAGAGAGTCTGGATTCCACGGCGTCTGTGTCGCAGCCTTCGGGTATCGGGCAGCGTCGTGTGAACCGACGGGACACCCAGCCGTGCTGATCCTGCTTTTCTTCGTGAAGAGCTTCCACGACGACGAAGCCATCGACAATTTTCACAGTAATGTCGTCCGGAGAAAAGTGTTGAATGTCCAAATTGATCTGGAATTTAGATTTATCCTTCTTAATCGAACTTCCCTCACGCAATCCTGGCTGCCTCCATGAAAATTGGCTCCTGGATATTTCTGGCCGCAACAGCGACAACAATTCTTGAGGCAACAATGCCACAGTCAGTTGAGGCTCTTCGAAGATACGTGATCGTTCTACATCGATCAAATATGGTAGTAAAGAAGACATATTGCTAAAATATTTCGTCCAACTTTTTCAGAAAAGAAATGCCGGTCCGCCGCGAGTGCTTACTGCGCATGACGTCGGCGCAGGCACGCTCCCACCTACGATTCCAGCCAGTTGTCCTAAAAAGTTTTAATGTCATTTATAATTTTCATGTTAATCTATATATTAATACGTGAAGCAAAAACTTTGTATCCTTTTTTACGAAAATTGCGCGGACGGAGGATTATGAAATTTTCCACACTTATAGAGAATATAGAGAAGAAGTGCACAATGCTAATATTTTTTTAAATAATGCATAAAAGATACATTAAATCAATAAAGAAAACACTACACACACTACATACCATGTATTTGACGCACACACGCATTTCTTTTCTTTCTGGTCGTTCCTTCAATGCTGAGGATCGTGACTGTATGTCAATCTTCTCCACTCGGTCCGGTTCTGCGCCATATGTACCGCTCCCCATATCTGGCCTCCAGTCACCTCCTTGAGTTGGTCAACCCATCTAGCTGGCGCTCTTCCTCTAGCGCGCTTCCCCCCATCTGTCCGAGAATTGTGAGTTTCTCCAGGCTGTGCAATGAGGATCGCATTATGTGCCCAAAGAAACTCCGGATCCTTTCCTGGTACATAGTTAGCAGGCGCTTGGTGACCTTCAGCTCTTCGAGGATGGAGACATTGGTTCTCATAGCTGTCCAAGGAATGCGTAGCAGCTTTCTCCAGCAATACATTTCAAACGCCTCAATCTTTTTGCGTTCCTTTTTCCTGAGACACCAAGTCTCCACCCCGTACAGGAAGATAGAGAAGACCAACGTACGAACCAGACGCATCTTAGTTACTCGGCGAAAAAAACACACGCATGCATACTATTTATTGTCAAACTTTTGTTCTTGACGTCTGTTGTCAAATTGAGAATAGATTAAATATTGTTTGTCTTCATTAATATTTTTTTATAGGCCTTGGCGAATTTTGTGATTATAAAAGTATAAAATAAAATCATAATAGTGTACAAAGTTACAACTCCAGTTTCGACTACTGCGGGACCACTAGTTACTTTTAAAGTTCATCAGCTAAATGTTTGTGTCTGCGGTACGAACCAGCCGATGAAAACTATCCATACAATACCTTACGAGGTTTTCAGTTTACATTTACAAGAGTTGAAGGAAGCATGAAGAAGGAAAACAACACTTACGACAATTCTGATCAGTCACTCGCCTGGTAGTAAGTGGTCACTGTGGGTCACGGACATCGGCAATGTCATGGGAGCTCTAAGTGCGGCCCAACCGTGACGATCCCTTTTAAACTACAGAAAAATGTGTATAGAATAAAAAAATTAATTAATTGCGAAATAAATTGTTTTGATATTTTTTAACCAATCTCATGAGACCACAGACATCAAAGTATTACATACGGAGGCCATGTGAATAACCAAAAAAACAATATATCTAATTACCTTAGAATTGTGATTGTGTGCTTCGGTAACCACTTATAAGGA
The DNA here is from genome assembly GCF_030269925.1 of Bombyx mori. Lineage (NCBI taxonomy): Eukaryota > Metazoa > Arthropoda > Insecta > Lepidoptera > Bombycidae > Bombyx > Bombyx mori. Next base: position 18,845,169 of record NC_085111.1, read on the forward strand.
GGGGGAAAGTGAGCCTATTTGTCCACCAGCTACAACAATAAAAATAATTTCTATATTATTGAGAGAGAGTACAGTTTGAGAAGGGATCGTTCTGGGGAGTACTAGACTCCTCCCCTTCGGCGACGTATCGATTTTAGGATTCCTATATGGCTGAGAGCTGTGTACGTCGCGTCAGGGTCGTTGCGGAATGATAAGGTCGTACATGATGTTGGATTTTTTTTTCTTACCTATGCTGATAGACGTGAGAGGCTATATCAGCTTGACCCCAGCATGTAGGTGAGCTAACGGGGCTCAAACCGGAAGTGTTGCTAACACTGGCCCTAGAAAGAGCAGTGCTTCGCAGAATCTACCACCGGATCGGAAACGCGACCCATTGAGAAGATCCGGCGAAAAACTCATTGGGCTGTGTCTATTAATTCACTCGTCGAGCCCTTCGTCGCAAGCGACGTGTTTGACGAGGACGGTGACCGGATGTTGGAAGGTCGTTCGGAGCGATATTTATAAGAACTTTGTGATGGTACCTGCCCGTGCGGACTCACAAGACTGGTGACTCACGAGACTGGTGACTCACGAGACTGGTGACTCACAAGACTTTTTACTGGTGGTAGGACGTCTTGAGAGTTCACGCGGGTAGGTACCACCACCCTGCTTATTTCTGCCATGAAGCAGTAATGCGTTTCGGTTTGAAGGGTGGGGCAGCCGTTGAAACTATACTTGAGACCTTAGAACTTATATCTCAAGGCTGGTGGCGGCATTTACGTTGTAGATGTCTATGGGCTCGAGTAACCACTTAACACCAGGTGGGCTGTGAGCTTGTCTACCTATCTAAGCAATAAATAACAATAAAAACAGCGAAGCAAACAAATCAACTTTTGCATTTATAATATTAAATTGCATACTACTCTATCTAGAAAGTACCAGGAAAAGGTCATTAATGCACAAAATGTTAGATATTCATCCTTTATTTGAACACCTTCAAAGTATGCTCCTTCGGAAACGATACACATAATTCAACGAACACACGAATAATCCAATCATCAAAATATTTTTAAATGTTTTTTTTTGGGAATTGAGTTCAGCTCTCTGTTATGTTTCGTTGATTGATTGAGCGGGCACCACAAAGAGGTAATTTGAGTTTTGGGAAAAAGAAGGAAATCGGCCGGATATGTCTGGCCATATCTGGCGAATAAGGTGGTTGCAAGATAGCACTTGTTGAGTGTTTGGTAATAAATTTGTTCACAATGATGATCTTGTGTGAAGGCGTATTATAGTGGTGTAAAATTTCGAGAACTTTCTTTCCACAAATCTGCCCTTTTTGTCGAATTTGTTCTCTTAAACGGCACATATCGTTCAAATAATATTCTTCATTTACTTACTGTTTGAGCATCCAGTGTGAATTCCCAGAGTACAACACTGCAATTGTTAAAGAAAACAGTTAACATGACTTTGATTTTTGATCGACTTTGGGATGTTCTTTCGGTTACGGTTCAGGTTCCGCTAGAAGGCGCCGCGCCGGTCTGAAGCTTATTGACTAGTTTGCATGTCAAATTCGTCCCAAACCCACGTCTCGTCACTCGTAGCAATGCGCATTTCATGAATGTGGGGACGTAATTGACTCGTTCTAATATGTCCTCAGCAACTCGTGTGATTGAGTATTTGGAAAAATTTCAAGTTTATTGGGATCAGTCGGGCGGTATCTTGTTTCATACCCTAGCGGTTAATTAAAATGGTATGGATCGACTCGTGAGAAACAAAAAGTTCGGCAGCTCTCTCAATCAAACTTGAATGAGAATTTTGAGTCACTACTTCGTTCACTGTTGCGATATAAATTTTAGTGGCAGACATCTATCAGAGCGAGCGAGCAAGAATCTTCCATATTTTCATCTCGACCACTTTTGAACGCTTTTTACCACTGATAAGCGGATGTTTTTGATAAAGATTAAGTCTTCTATAACGTTTTCAGTGACCCAATACACTAAATTTCATTAGTGATGCAAAATTTAACACTCTTTGTTCGATGTTTTTGTCCATTATGAAACTCGCAATACACACGGGATATGATTTAATTAAAAACAGCCCTGTATTTAATTTAAATTATATATGCAACTCAAACTCCGCGCCAAAATGTAAAATATGGAACAACAACAATCCATTCCCGATATTTTGTTGACGGAATGTATAAAATTAGTATGTATGTATATAACTGTTATAGTGTTAATTTACTTTAATATGGATCAAGCGCCATCTATCGACGAATAAATATAAACACGTGGAGAATTTTCGAGAATTTTAAATATATTACGGCTATTCGTCAACAGAGGGCACTTCAGAGAATACAAACATTTTTGTTTTATACAAGCAAATAAACTCACAGTTTATCTGGAATACAGTGGTTACCGAAGTACATTTAAATAGCAATATGAATTCTGCGACCCGCTTTGAGACATAATGCGTTGGGATTATAGGTCTTATTCTTTAATTATACGAAGGTTATAAGTTTGAGCCAAAATTAAAATGTATATTAATAACTGTAATTCTAAAATCATCGCCTCCAAAAGCAATAACAAAAACAGCAATCTACAAAAAAATTTTATTACTAGGGATTGCCAGACGTGATTGAGAATATTTTGCCCATATTGGCTTACAGTGAAACACCAACTAGCTTTAATAATGAAAAATATTAAATATCAATTACGCGATTTGTTGCCAAAAAAGATTTGTCGTTGACATCGCCGCCCTATTGTGTTTTTTTTTTATTTTTTTATTGCTTAGATGTGTGGACGAGCTCACAGCCCACCTGGTGTTAAGTGGTTACTGGAGCCCATAGACATCTACAACGTAATTGCGCCACACACCTTGAGATATAGTTCTAAGGTCTCAGTATAGTCACAACGGCTGCCCCACCCTTCAAACCGAAACGCATTACTGTTTCACGGCAGAAATAGGCGGGGCGGTGGTACCTACCCGTGCGGACTCACAAGAGGTCCTACCACCAGTAAATATTATGTTACTTCATGAAAAGATTAAAATATTTTATTCGTCTTTTTTTCCTAAAAATGTTTGTTCTCTCTGAGGATTGTTTAGCTTTAGTTCTTTCTAGAATTTCGAGAAATCTCGAGCAATTACTAGGTGGCGCTGTAATAAAAATATTAGAACGGACCGACTTCACAACAAAAATACGATTCATATTATAATATGTACGAAATATTATATCTATTTTCTTCGATTCGTAACATAGCTAACTGTGCCATGTGTAAATAATAAAGATAAGTTTAACTGACGTCATGCGGTATACTTCGGTAACTTCATAAAGAATTATTTTCTTGCCTACACTAAACAAATATATTTATTTGAAATTATAACTGTTTATTAGTGCCTTTGTATTATGATTCAGATATTAGTATCATACACTGCTAGACACGCATTTTATAAATAAAGCATATTTATGTTTGTCATACATCCAGTGTTTACTGTACTGGAAGGATACTGTGGTAACCCCCAGCCCTGGCGATGATCTCCCTGTCTTATTATATTATGGTTACGAAATATAAGCGGTGAATTATGAACTCATTAGATTGTTCATAATATTCTTTTCTTTCCAAAAAACACTGTAAATTAAGTGCTTAGTTTTTATGGAAGAACAAACTAATGCCACAAGCCAAGAGGTTGTGGCTTTGGTCACTTAAATACAAAATTCAGTACTCGAATGTACAAGGGATTTATATACTTTACATGTTACATAAAGTTACTTTTCTTGAGTACCTGATGAACAAAGTGATAATCATTTCTTTATGTTCATTTTAAATTCAAAACATGTGAAGACTTTAGTTTTTGTCACTTTAGTATCGGTACTAGATTCAGGTCGTCGTGAAGATCTACATACATATCTCACATACCACGGTGCTCCGACGGCTATCCTGCAGAACCTGGATTGGATGACCTGAAGAGAGTGAATGTGTGTACGGGCCTCGCGAGCGAATAGGTAGGTCATCTATGCAAGTGTAGTGTAGACAGAACCTAAACAAGTTTTGTAGAGTGTCACTTTGTTATGAAGGGGCACTTTACTTTACTCGCAGATCATGTGGTAGAGTCGACCGAGTAGGAACGCGGCTCGATCGCGTACTTAATGTGGGGCCCAAATGTCATCCCCTTGTCGAGGATAACGTCTCAGCACTTAGCCTTCCAAGCCCACGGTATGGGCTGGGCAAAGTTTTACTGGTAGGTGATAACTACTCGTGCGGGCATGCACTATATCCTAACACTAACTACGCAAATAAAATTTTTATCTTTCCATTACCTATATGTTTAAGGTAGGTATTTCCTCAAATAAAATGAGATTCCCTCGGTGTGCGAATCCCGGTACAATCGTATCGCTTGATGCCGGCACCTGCTTCATCCTCTAGGTCGCCCACTCCTCAACGATGACATTTACGGATTTGCCCAGTAATAACAGAATGGAACGATGGTAACTCTACTCTCATTGTGCAAGAGATATTACAAAAGATGCAATGAGAAAATTAAGACGCATTTTGCAAAGCAGAAAAATTTCCAAACTATTCGTACTAGTCGAACGGAAAAAGGCACCCTTCAATAAGTTTTCTTACTACGTGCCTATGTTCTGTAGGGTGTGGAACATGTTAATGAGCTCATACTGATTTTTTCTATCTTCTTGCTAATTTCTAAATGAATATAAATATATATTATAATTATTAAAATATGTTCCGAATGTAGGTAGAGACGCATGGAGCTGAGTGATTTCATTGTAAACTTTGAATTCGGAGAACTGAGCCGACATATTTGTTATTCGTTGTTTCTCCAGAATGTACAGATAACAGCGATAACCCCTCGACAAAGGTCTAGTCATCTCTGAATATAAGGAGCTGTAAGCTACACAGCACAGTTAGTATACTTTGAGAGTTGTTGAACGCTCCACGAGAATGATCGCCTTAGTGTTGTGCGGACTGCTGGCGGCGGTCTCGGCCGCGCCACAGTACTACCATGGCTCGTCACATTGGCCGTATCACCATTACGACCCCTTCAGTCCTTACGTTCGGGAAAGCATGTTGGACACACATTCGCTTTGGTCCAACCTTGCCAACGAAATGCAACACTTGGACAACATGATGAAGGAGCTGTCGTTGAAGTTCCCCAGCATTATAAACGAAGGACGCGTGGAAGGCGACAAGTATCAGATATCTATTCACCTGCCTGGTTACGAACAGAAAGACATCAACGTGAAAGCGAAAAATGGAGTGCTGATGGTGCAGGCTAACAGTGCTTTTAATCATTACTTGAAAATACAGAACCTTCCCTGGGATGTGAATTCCGAAGGCAGCTGGGTTTACGAGAAAGACGTGTTGAAAATCACCTTCCCGCTGAAGCAAAAGCAGCCAGAGGATAGCAAGAGGCCAGTTGCAGAGCCCACTGAGACGACCTCTACGAATGTAAGTCGTGAAGAGATGGAGTTCACCACCGAGAGCAACGTGCGGGACGTTGACGTCGGCTTGGAGACAGCCCAGAAGACCAATGAGATCGCGAAAGCTGTAGAAGCGACCACGTACGCTGTCAACATCAGAGACGATGCGGAGTTCTTGCCGATTCCATATTAATTTGATCAAATATAAATGTGAGAATTAATGTATTAAGTGCAAGTATAAATAAATATAATAATTGACTTCATTGTATTTACTGTAAAGTACATCCGCAGCTCGTTACGGAGCTCTTGTTGTGGCTAATGTTAGTTTTAAAACCTATCCACGAACGTATGTACGTAACGTACAGTACTTGAAGGTAGCAGCTGTGTTGTTGATAGAAAATTGGAAAAAAAACATTAGTAATTAACTTTATGGTAACGTAATGAAATGTATGGTCTCTCAGCAGACCTGTTGCTAAATTAATATGAAGTTGTATGTAGTTGATTTATATCAAAGCTGCAATTGAACTCAAACCACAAAATCCGTTATTGTTAATAACTATACCTACCTACCTAAATTGTTTTGTTTTTTCAAATAACGAGTATGATTTCTCAAGTACTGTTGTTTCTCAAAGTACTGTGGTCTTTTGCGGTAAACAGTGGTAAACAGTTTCGGAGAAATGATATCTTCCTGTCTCACGCTCCGCTGCAGGAGAATGACTACGAAGTCCGATTCTGTAATCTGACTGACGAAGTGGCTCTTTCATACAAACACTTTAACACTTCGATGTACCGGTCATCAATTTGGAGACTGAACACGGCCCGGGTCTCCATCGAATCAAAAAAGTCCACAAAGTCTAAATAAAACGGCAGGTTACATTCCTCGGTTTTTTGTATTGCTTGCCGCAGGAATATGGTCTATGGTACTATAGCCTTTTAGATATCTGACCTGAAGTCTTCAATTTGTTTTTGGGCATGGTGCCCAACCTCATACGAGGTTTTCGCGCCTACTTGGTCACGCGAGGTATGTGGGATTTTCCGGTCTGCAGATGTTGGGAACAGACCGCGGGCTCAAGGTTGTTTTAGGGCCCTACCCAACAAACGACTGCCCTTGTACTCTCTTACCCGACATCAGATCCCCACCCCGGGTTTTTTTTTTTTTTTTTATTGCTTAGATGGGTGGACGAGCTCACAGCCCACCTGATGTTAAGTGGTTACTGGAGCCCATAGACATCCACAACGTAAATGCGCCACCCACCTTGAGATACAAGTTCTAAGGTCTCAAGTATAGTAACGACGGCTGCCCTACCCTTCAAACCGAAACGCATTACTGCTTCACGGCAGAAATAGGCAGGGTGGTGGTACCCACCCGCGCGGACTCACAAGAGGTCCTACCACCAGTAATTACGCAAATTATAATTTTGCGGGTTTCATTTTTATTACACGATGTTATTCCTTCACCGTGGAAGTCAATCGTGAACATTTGTTGAGTACGTATTTCATTTGAAAAATTGGTACCCGCCTGCGGGATTCGAACACCGGTGCATCGCTCAACACGAATGCACCGGACGTCTTATCCGTTAGGCCACGACGACTTAAAACCCAGAACCCAGAACCCAGGCAGAGTAGGAGGGTTCCCCCAGCCGTCACTACAACCAGACTCGGAGAGCTACCCCTAGGACGCCCGACTGACGGGTTGTTGACGCGATAGTCGACGACTTAATGTCGGCCGTCTCGGCGTGGTAGCCCATTAGGCTACGTAGGGATAGTGCGGTCCATGGCACTGTCTGAGGCCTCCGTATGGTGCCGCGCCCTGACTCACAGGAACGTCGCGGCGCTGCGTTGCCCGCAGCGTGCGTTCAGACCGGATTTAGATGACATAGTCTTCAGAATCTATTTTTTTTATCATTTTCTGGTCATATTAGTACTAAATATCACTAATCTAAATATCACTAAAAATATCACTAATCACCGTCGCTTACGGATTTTGGAGATACCACGTACGGACAGTATGTTTCACAATTAGCTTATTGAAAAGCATCTGCTTCTTAGAAGCTTCTTATCGGTTTGTTTATTTCACATATCGCATCTTTACACTTTGTGACATTTTGTCCTAATTAGGTAGAGTGCCGATAGGCGCTGACGTACACACGGATAGTTTCTCGAATGCGACCAGCCAAGAATCTTAGGAAAAAGCTGTTTCATTGTACAAGTGGTGCGACACGACCACCCTCTCATCGTGTCCACTTCAAACTATATACCCAAGTGACCGTATCCCTAAACACGTCATTTCGGATCCTCCCGATCAATCGGTGCTTTTAGCCATTCCGAGCACCGTAGCCCGTTCTCGGCGAATCCGTCAAATGCGACGAAGGGTCCTTCGTGCAACTATACCCATAGACACAGCCACAGCACGGTGGTAGATTTAGCGCAGCACTGCCTGCTATGGCAGATGTTAGCAAAGTCTCCTAGACTGAGCTCGGTGAGCTCGTGAAGCTAGCATAGTCCCTCAAGGTTACTAGAAATAAGAAATAAGTAGGGGAAAAAAAACAATCGTAATCGTGAATATTTTACAAATTTGCCGTAGTCTATTAAATATCGCGGGCTCCCCTAACTATGAGACATGTCTTTAGGCACACAATTAAAGCGATACACGTGTTAAGAAGCCGATGTCCTACAAAACTTAGCCCAACCGAAAGTCTCATTTTATGAATTTGCGACGTGAACTCATACGATACTTACTTGTAAACTTAATAATAAATTCGTTATGAATCATTTTGAGTCATTTCACTTATCTCGGGGCGCAGGTCCGAGGTCAAGCAACTGCGTTTCAAATTAGTTTATCTACCAATTATTATGAGTTATTTCGATTCGTAAACATCCCTGGCAGCGCGTGATACGGTGTAGGAAAGACGTCGATCGTCAACTTCTAGAATATGGGAGACAGAATACCGATAGAATGACACGTCACACCAACATGTAGCGGTCGTTTGTGTCACATAATATTAATTGTGCCCATTATCTAATGTGGAAGTATTTTTGTAGAGAATTTAACGAAATTTGAATATTAAGAACATTAAGTATTAGATCCGAGCCGGAAACTAGAAAGTGAACTTATCTTTTAATATAATAATATATAGAATTGTACTGGTGGTTTTGTGAGCCGGCTCGGGTAGCACCAGCCCGCCTATTTCTGCCGTGAAGCAGTAATGCGTTTCGGATTGAATTCTTGTCTCAAAGTGGGTTTACTTTGTTTATGTCTATGGACTCTGGTAACTGCTTAACATCAGGTGGGCCGTCGTGGACTCGAACACCCATCTGAGCAAAACAAAAGTAGTACGAAATTCTCTTAGAATCCTTATAAAACAAGTTGTTAACAACGAACGGTCTCGCTGCCCATCCGGCACCTAGCGACCGGACCCGTGGACATGGATATCACAACGTGAATGTCGCCACCCATCTTGAGACATGAGTCTAATAAGTTCTCGACAAATTAACCAGCATCAAACGTGAAGACACAAACGTTATGGAACGTTATGGAAACCTTCATTGATTGCCTTTAGCGTATTCGGGCCGTTATGTCGATACCCATCAATTATTAGATCCATACTCTATGTTGGGTTTATTCTTATAACCAAGTTTAGTATTTTGGATCAAAAATTCAGTTCAGAAAAAATTGAATTATCATTAAAGAAAAACAAAATAATAAAATGATTTTTTCCGCCCAATATTTCGATTTATGTAGACACTGGTCTGTTTACTATTCATTATCTGGGCTGGTCGCGACCTGCCGACCGACCTGGAGCAAGAGTGCGCGACGTCACGCTTCCATCTGAGAGTCGTTCGTGTGTGTCTGTTAAGTGGTTAAGTGGGGTGCTTAGACGAATTGGTACCTGTTGAATGATTTGAATTTTGACATAATGTTGTCATCCGTTTAATGTTCCTCGGTAATTGCTGGTGGGCAGGTGTTTCAGCTCCTTCATTAAATTATTATAAAAGTTTGTTACATCCCAAAAGTAATCATCCCGTTTGGGGTAGATGGGGTGATACTTACGTACGACATACGGCTACGTGGGATCGAAACCGTCGCGAGCAGTCCTCGCACGCTCAGGCGGTCATCGTCGCGATGTGATCTGTAATGCATAGGTATAGGATGTAGGTAACATCAACAGCAATACCTCCGAAATTAATAAAAAAGAAAAGATTTCATGTCTCTCAGGCAACCCGTGATCGACCACACACTATGATCCGTACTTTATTCAGGTGTTGTCATGATTTCACTTCGAACATCCTACCTCACCCTATCCCATTCTCCAAAAACATTTATCATGAAGGTCAAGATAAGAAATAGGGTTGCATCGGCGATTCCCCATTCTACATTTAATGTGGATTCCAGCAATGCTAGGGGCCTACATAGCAACCTCGACGCCGTACACCATCACCTTGAGACGGCGCAGCCTGCCCTACTGTTTCTGATGGAGACACAGATATCTGCTCCGGATGATACATCGTACTTAAAATGCCCCGGCTGCGTATTGTAGCACAACTTCCTGCATAAAGTCGGGGTGTGCGTATTCGTCCGGGCTGATGTATGTTGTCACCGCCTTCAGGGCCTTGAACAACGGGACCTGTCCCTCTTGTGGCTGCGTATGGATCACGGGGGCTGTACCCCAGTCTACGCGTGCCTGTAAAGGTCCCACAGCAGTGATGCAGGTTCAGCTCTGTTTGAGCTTGTGCAAGAGGGGACTAACCGCGTGCTTGAGCAGTACCCATCTGCTGAGGTGGTGGTTCTCGGAGACTTTAGCGCTCACCACCAAGAGTGGTTGGGGTCTAGAACCACCGACCTCTCGGGTCGGGCTGCCTACGATTTCGCCTTGGCCTACGGCTTCTCTCAGTTGGTCACACAGCCCACCCGTGTCCAAGATATTGAGGGGCACGAGCCTTCTCTGTTGGATCTTCTGCTGACCACCTTCTTCTTCTGGATACAGTGGTGGTCGACGCTCCGCTTGGATCGTCTGATCACTGCCTTATCCGTGCTGCCGTACCACTCTCTCGTCCTGGTCGTCAAACGAGGTCAAACGAGGAGGGCAAAGGCGGAAATATCGGCACTTCCAGGTCCTACAAGGAGGTTATTGCCAAGACGAAGTCGGACCACGTTGCTAGACTTGGCGAGTGACTAAAGAGCTATCCCTCTAGGAGCCGTGCTTTTTGGTCGTTCGCCAAAGCTGCAAAAGGAAACTTTTGTAGGTCTAGTCTGCGCAAGTCCGATGACAGTCTAGCTCACAGTGCGAAAGAGAAGGCTGACCTTCTGGTCAAACTTTTCGCCTCGAACTCGACTGTGCACGACGGGGGTGCTACACCACCGAACATCCCCCGGTGTGATAGCTCCTTGGCGGAGATCTGCTTCACACAGTGTGCAGTCAGGTGGGAGCTTCGACTCCTGGACGTCCATAGTCCAAGTCGAGCGGGCCAGACGGCATCCCCGCAGTAGTTCTGAAAACGTGCGCCCCTGAGCTGACACCTGCGCTAACGCGTTTGTATGGCCTCTCTTATTGCACTAACAGGGTTCCGTCTTCATGGAAGACCGCCCACGTTCACCCTATCCCCAAAAAGGGTGACCGGTTGGACCCATCGAGCTTTAGGCCTATCGCGATAACTTCCTTGCTTTCCAAGGTGATGGAGCGAATAATTAAGACACAACTCCTGAAGTATCCTGAGGATTGCCAGCTGATCAGTGACTGACAGTACGGTTTCCGTCACAGTCGCTCAGCTGGCGATCTTCTTGTATACCTTACTCACAGGTGGGCTGAAGCCTTGGATAGCAAGGGCGAGGCTTTTCTGTGAGCCCTGATATCGCGAAGGCCTTCGACAGGGTCTGGCATAGGGCACTTCTTTCAAAAAAACATCTTACGGAATCCCCAAGGGACTCTGCAAGTGGATCGCTAGATTTTTCGTTGGGCGGAGCATCACGGTTGTTCTAGGCGGTGACTGCTCTGATACCATGACCATTAAAGCTGGTGTTCCTCAAGGTTCGGTGCTCTCCCCCATGCTTTTCATCTTGTATATCAACGACGTGCTGTCTATTGATGACATGCATTACTATGTGGATGACAGCACGGGAGATGCGCGATGTATCGGCCATCAAAATCTATCTCGGAGCGTTGTGCAAGGTTAGACGATCAAAACTTGTGAAGTGGAGAACTCTCTGGGGCGAGTCTCCGAATGCGGTGAATTGAACTTGGTTCAATTCAACCCGTTGAAGACACAAGTTTACGCGTTCACTGCGAAGAAGGACCCCTTGGTCATGGCGCCGCAATTCCAAGGAGTATCCCTGCAACCTTCCCAGAGTATCGGGATACTTGGGGTCGACATTTCGAGCGATGTCCAATTTCGGAGTCGTTTGGAAGGCAAAGCCAAGTTGACGTCCAAAATGCTGAGAGTCCTCAACAGAGCGAAGCGGTACTTCACGCCTGGACAAAGACTTTTGCTTTATAAAGCACAAGTCCGGCCTCGCGTGGAGCACTGCATCCATCTCTGGGCCGGGGCTCTCAAATACCAGCTACTTCCATTTAACTCCATACAGAAGAGGGCCGTTCGGATAATCCCATTCTCAAGAATCTTAATAAAGCTTTATAAATATATACATAGTCAGGTCATAAATTCTGTCACATGTCTAATGTAAAATAATTGAAACAAGTTTATTCATTATGTAACCATTCATATACCAAAATGAACTTAACAAAACATAGATTCTTATGACACTAAAGTTTATTGAAAATGACCTCCGTGATTTTGAATACAGGCCTACAATCTGCGCGGCCAGTCGTCTACCGCAGCACGAACGAGGTCCATGTCAATATCGGCGGCTGCCTTAATCAAGGATGTCTTGAGTGAGTCCAAATTGGGATGAGGCTTTGAGCAGGCCTTTCCTCCAAGTGTTGCCATATCTTGTAATCTAACGGATTCAAATCTGGACTGGAGGAGGGCCAGTCTTCGTGCCGGATGAAGTCGATTTCACGCGCCGCCAGCCAGTCTTGTGTGCTCTTCGCTCTATGAGCTGGCGCCGAATCTTGTTGGAATACCCAGTGCCTGTTATTGAACATGGTATGAGAAACAGGTTCCACAAGGTTCGTCAGGACTGTATTTTGATACACAACTGCATTCGTTTTTACACCTTTCTCACAAAAATGTACCTCTGTTAAGCCCCAATAAGAAACTCCCAAACATACCATGAGCGAGGATGGAAAATGACCTCGTTGGACACGCGGAATACGGTTGCTCGCTTCTTCACTACTGTGTGCGTACACCTTATCATTTTGTTTGTTGTAGCTCTCTTCTACGGTAAAAATTTTTACATCCGAAAAAAGAATTTCCCGATATTTTTTTCCCGCGTACCGCTTCAACAAAGCGCGGCATCTCTTCAGTCTCAGGTCCATTAGACGAGCATTCAAACGATGTCCTGTTTTTCTTCGATATGCCCGAAGCCCTAAGTCTTCATTTAACACCCTTTTCACCGTGGTTCTGCTTAACCCCATCTGAAGGGCCAACAGTTTCTGCTTACGTTTGGGATTTCTTTGAATTCGCGCCTTCACGGCTTTTATCACTGCTGGAGTCCTAACAGACCGAGGGCGACCACTTCTTGACCTGTCATCTACACTAGAGTCTTCATTGTATCGTTTGATGGTACGATAAACGAATCTTTTGGTTATATTAAAATTTTTCAGTATGTAAAAAATTTGAATTGGCGCGTAACCGCAACGATGCAACGCAATAACTGCAACATGGTCTTCTTTAAGCGTCCACTCCATATTTAAAAATGAGTAAAATTCTAAAAGTATACATTTTTATTTTCATGAACAATTCGAAATTCGAATTCAATAAACTTTTTTGTGGCCAGCATTTTAAAAGAAAAGTTTTTACTGTGTGACAATACTTATGACCTGACTAGGTATATATAAAGTTAATAAATAATTATATATATAAAGAATAAAGTTATTTCTAAATAAGTAGGATGGGACGTCACTTCGTCTGCCGACCGCACGATACGTTAATAAACACTCCAAAACGAGAATTAGGAATACTGCAATTAATTGAGTTTCTCAATTATGTTAATTTTCCCTTATCTGTTAACAGAAAATTTAAGACTTATATAAATGATTTAGGTTGATAATATTGTTGTAATGGTACAAAAGGGCTTGGTGATTCATAATTATTAAAATATCATCCGAATGTAGAGACGCACGGAGCTGAGTGATTTTATTGTACACTTTGTATTTGAAGAAGTGAGCGGACATATTTGTTATTCGTTGTTTCTCCAGAATGCACAGATAAAAGCGATAACCCCTCGACAAAGGCCTTTAATCATCTCTGAATATAAGGAACTGCAAGCTATGCAGCCCTGTTAGTATACTTTGAGAGTTGTTGAACATTCCACGAGAATGATCGCCTTAGTGTTGTGCGGACTGCTGGCGGCGGTCTCGGCCGCGCCACAGCACTACTACCATGGCCCGTCACATTGGTCGTTCTATCATTACGACCCCTACAGTTCCTACGTTCAGGGAAGCATGTTTGGCACACATATGGTTTGGTCCAACCTTGGCAACGGAATGCAAAACTTGGACAACACGATGAAGACGCTTCCGTTGAAGCTCCCCAGCTCTAAAGACGAAGGTCGCGGGGAAGGCGACAAGTACCGGGTAACTATACCCCTGCCTGGTTACGATCAGAAAGACATCAACGTGAAAGCGAAGGATGGAGTGCTGATGGTGCAGGCTACCAGTAATTTTAATCATTACTTGAAAATACAGAACCTTTCCCGCGATGTGAATCCCGAAGGCAACTGGATTTATGAGAAAGACGTGTTGAAGATCACCTTCCCGCTGAAGCAAAAGCAGCCAGAGGATAGCCAGACGCCAATTGTAGAGCCCACTAAGACGACCCCTACGAATGAGAGTCGTGAAGAGATGGAGTTCACCACCAAGAACAACGTGCGGGACGCTGACGTCAGCTTGGAGACAGCTCAGAAGTTCAATGAGATCGCGAACGCTGTAGAAACGACTACTCACGCTGTCAACTTCAGAGACGATGTGCAGTTCTTGCCGAATCCATATTAATTTGATCAAATATAAATGTGAGAATTAATGTAATAAATAAGTGCACATATAAATAAATTTAGTTAATTAACATCATTGTATTTACTGATCAGTACATCCGCAGCTTTTCTTTATGCTGCTGAGACCTGGACATTGAGAGAAAGTGAGAAAAAGAGGATAGATGCTCTCGAAATGTGGTGCTGGAGAAGAATGCTGCAAATATCGTGGACAGAGTTCAGAACGAATCAGTCAATTCTACAAGAACTCGGCATCAAGCAGCGACTATCCTCCATCGTTCAGGGTCGCATTCTCACTTTCTTCGGGCATGTGTCGCGGCGGGGTGACGACTCAGTTGAGCGCCTTGTGGTGCAGGGCATGATAGAGGGTACAAGACCGCGCGGCAGATCACCGTTACGATGGACCGACCAAATAAAGGCAGCTCTAAGCGGTCCCGTTAACGAGTGCACAAGAAGGGCCGCGGTACGCGAGGAACGGCGACGTCTGGTGAAGCGCATCACCACCCGAAGTGATGACCACGATCACTCTGCCAAGAGTGCATACGACTGAGAAGAAGAATTTTGGCACCGTTGGAGAGACTGAACACGGCCCAGGTCTCAATCGAATCAAAAGCTTTCTTGTAGTTCACAAAATCTAAACAAAGCGGCTTGTAATATTCCTGTCTTTTGTACAGCCTTTTTTTTTCGGGCCGGGGGCCGATCCTCCTACAAGGTATCCATGCCTGGGGGGCACGCGGGGTATGTGGGACTTGACGGTCTGCATATGTTGGGAGCAGACCGCGGGCTTAAGGATATTTTTAGAGCCCTACCGCACTAAACGCAGCAGTATTTCCGCTCCTCCTAGTGCTGGTATGGTCCGCGTCATTCGATCTCTTACGTTGCAAAGCCTACCTAGCTATTGTAATCCTAAATATACTTCCTTTAATTCTGGAGCAAGAGTGATCAATGAAGGCCTTCGGGTTTGAATCTTACTGCACGCCGTTACACCTCCATCTGGAAATCGAGCCCTCCGTAAATGCCTGGTAAGCGGGGTGCCTGTTGAAAGATTTGAACTTGGACATAATCTTTTCATCCATTTAATGTTCCGCGGTGATTGCTGATCGGCAGGTGTTTCAAATCCTTTATCAACTTATTGTAACAATTGTTTACATCCCAAAGATAATCATCCCGTTTGGGGTAGATGGGGTGATACTTACATGCTGACACACGGCTACGTGGTTACGAAGTGTTGTTGTATCTGTTGATAGTACGATATACGAACATACGGCTGATACCAAGCTTTTGAAGTCTCTGAAATATGACCGATGGCTCCATACCCACTTTGTGCAAGGCAATCACTGTAATCCTATTTTCTTTAACACCCCATTCCGTATTGTAATTTGATGATGAACACGAAAAAATATGTGAAATGGCGTAAAATCGAAAGAATTTCCAAATTTAAAAAATATTCCAAATTAAAAAAAATTACAGTACCCTTACTCCGGGCTTCAGTGCTGGATTAAGCAAGCGCAGGGCCCGTAGAAAATTATTTCAAAGAGCCCTTGATCTACTATGGGTTCTCAAGTATAAAGTAGTAAAAAAACAAATCAATAGTCTATACGTTTATTTGCCATCTATAGGTTACAATTTTGTGGGTATTTAGTAAATTACTATAGACGCTGTTAGGCTCTGACAAGTACAAAAAGCCAGAGATGAGATTTTCTGGCTATATAGAATAATTTTGACAAGAAACTAACAATTGAAAACTGATGATACCACACAAATTATTTTTTTCAATACATATTTCAAAGTTGATATTTAATGCAAAGTATATTATTATTTTTTGAGGAATAGCTAATGTTATATTTTATCAATGGTGTACTTTAAATAATGTTTATGTTTTATATTTATTTATTTGTTTCTTTTATTATTTTTTAAACTTCTACAAAGTTTTTTTTAGATTTTTTAGAACAACTTTTCTAGATTTAATGTGGGCAAATTAAGAAATGATACTATTCGTATCAATTTCTCTGAGCAAATCATGTTCTATATTCATCAAAGCGAGATTATTCAGACGTTCTTGACTCATAGTGTTCCTTGTGACTGTTAATCTTACAAATAAATATATAATTTTAACTTAACAACTTAACCGCTCGCTTGCCCGCCCGCCGCTCGACCTGTACGCTACTTTGCCCCGTTTACCGACCGCCGTGAATCTATTTTGCCCATTCGTTTTTGCTACTTAGCGCGGTGCCGTGTGGCGTGGCTCGAGTTCGACGAAACCATTAATTGTGACTCAACTTGTTACTAGAACCCTGTCAAGTGTTATGTTTTTTATGTTTAGAATGAACAAAGCTATTTATTTAAGTGCTTTGTTTATCAATATTTGACTACAGTGTAAAGTTATCATAGATTGAACACAGAGCTAGTGCGTTTTTGAGCACGATTTGTGTTTAAACGATCATACCTCAAAAATTAAAGCGATAACATAGGGTTTTTTATTTTTCATTACAATATATATACTATAAACATGAGGATATTAAATAAAAACATACACCTGTTCCTACAAAAATATTTATTTACAGCTCTTTTATTTTGCATAAAAATTTGGCGGCGCAAGCCGTAATTCTAGACAAACTTTTATCATCACAGATGCGCAAATATCACATTTAGGCCTACAATTTAAGTAGTATAATATGGGCTATCTTACATTCTTACAAAATATACAAAAATCCAATCGATAGCATTAGCCATTACTGAAATATGTTAAAATTAGTGCTACAGGTCTCATTCGCACAGTGAAATCTTTGTAGTTTTACATATTTTTTGTTCTAAAAAATAGACAATGTAAAAACAAGAATAATCATACCAAATAGAACATTTCAAGCCCTTTCTAAAAATATATCACACTTGTGTATTGTACTGTATTACAAAAACATATTCAAGAGTAAACAACAAAATCAGCGGGCTACACCAATATTTAAGGTTCGGTACACACCGAGTGTGATCCGGAACATTATTTTTTCTTGATCCGGAGTTTTGTCGGTCGGTTTTGTTTGTTGTTGACTATCTGTGACACCCATCCCAAAATGCCTAAAGTTAATTATTACTTCCGTAGGTTTAGCAACTTCTCTGTGGAAAGTTTGCAGGGTATGATGATGACCAGAACAACAGATACTGGAACTGAGGAACGGAACAAGTTATTGAAGTCGTTTTTCATCTAAATACTTCCAGAGATGTAGCAACTTCTCTGTAAAAAGTTTCCAGGGTCTGATGATGACCAGAACAACAGATACTGGAACTTATATATTTTGATACTTTATGTATTTCGAATTTCGGCACTTTGACTTTATTTATTTCGACCTTATGTATATTGATTTTATATATTTTGATACGTACTCTGACGTAGACTAGGTAGTCGGATCCGGAGTAAACAAAAAAACAAAAAACAACTTGCACTAAACGGCGGGCGTTTGCGCTAGATTGATATGGTATACGGTGTAGCATCCTACGATACACAGATTGACATTGCAGGTGGTACACCGCCACACCGTCGAGCGCTGCACTTTGGCAGAGTAGCAGAGCTTGCAGCGCTGTTTTTTTGTATTTTTTCCTGGCAAGTGCATGTCCCGTATGCATGCCGCTGGTTCTGGTCGTGCTGCCGGTGCTAAAGACCGGGAAGGTGCTGCTGATCTGCTGCTTTGCAGCAGTTGCTTTGCCAACTGCAGGCGGAATTCACGGTGACGAAGGGCGTGAGTGCGGTTGTGGTTGAACATCACGAGAGCATTATGCATCGATACATTTAAAAGTCGGCGAAATAATTTTTTGTACCAGATTATGTTACGTGATCTCTCAATGGGATAGGCAGACAGCATTTGATCTTTGTGGTCGATGCCGCCCATTGAGAAATTATAATCAAGAACAACTTGCGGTTTGTACCGGTAATAACCGTATTTTTCAATGCCGCCGACTTCTATGGGATGGAAAGAAGAAATCATTGCCACAATATTTTTGTCCATCCACACAACCACACTGAGGTCTTTGGTTGTGCTGAATGCCACCTCGCCCTCCTTCATGTTTTTTTTTGTTTTTTTTTTAAGAGCTTCGGGGACAAACTCTCTGTTAAGTCGTAGAGTACCCATCGAATCAGTCTTGTGCTGAACTTTTAGGATCCGAGACAAAAGTGGCGCATTATAAAAATTGTCCATTATTAATGTATGGCCTTTATCAAAAAGTGGTCTCGTTAAGTTCAGCACAATCTGGGCCGTGGCACTCTCCGGCTCGTCAGACTCTTGCCCGCGCTCTTCCGGCTCCCCGTCTTGTACCACATGTGCGTGCCCTTTGCCCGTGTAGACCTCCATCTGCCATAAATATCCAGTCCTGGATTCACATAACTCGTAAGACTTTATACCTACTCGAGCTCTTTTTGTAGCAATTTTTTGCGCAAATGAGAGGCGCCCCTTCCAAAGAAGGAGTGACTCGTCAATTGCTATATTTTGTTCTAGTACGTATAAAGACTTAAATTTTTTGTTTAGGTGCTCTATGATGGGGATGATTTTATCGAGTTTGGTAGGCGGCACGGGCAAAGTGGCATTGTCTATAAAATGGAGACAACGTTTGATGACGATGAAACGGTTATAAGTCATTATTTCTTTAAAATTGCCTATTTGGAGTTCTTCAATCACGGCATACCAATATTCGCGCTCCACATAATCTATAACTAGTGACTGTAACATTAAAACTGCTAAAAACCGTAGGATTTCGTCACTGGTGACGTCTTTCCAACGGCTTAATCTAGAATTTGGCTTGGATGGAATGGTCGACCTTATTAGCTGAGCACCGTAGCGGTTGGTTTCGCGCACGATGTAAGCAATAATATCTGCATCCCAAATCTTGAAAAAAACATCTAAGGGAATTAAATCGGCGTTATCAAACGTTGGTCCAGTAGATGGCACAGTAAATGCTTCCCTGACAGACTCAAAATTTTCCGGCTCGCCTCGCCAGTCAAAATGAAGCAGATCGGTTTCCGGTCCTACCACGTTCCGAAGGACTTCGTCGGCAGCATTGTCCAGCTCCTGTATCACCTCAACTACCTCATGTTCAGCAATACTGTCTAAGTCCATCGGAAAATCATCGATTCGTCTTGGTTTCAAAGAATTATCGATCATACCGACCATATTCGCCGAATCACCTTCATCTACTTCGCTGCCTTCGCCAGGCTCTATGAAGTCACGCTCCATATCTATATCGATATCTGTTGTAAGTAAGAAAATAAATTTTAGGATTTGGTCCACCCTATCATCTTATGGAGGCGACACATGAAATTCAAATAATACTTTAACTTACCCATACTGTAATTACTTCTTCCAGAGTCAAGCGCTGTTCGAGTACCGGTAGAAGCTGAAACAGTTATAAATTTTTAGTAAAATAAGTTGAAAGTAAAAGAAATTATTTTTTAAAATATGATATCAACTAACAAGGTGTAAACCCCAGGAGTTCTATCTCTGCTGGCACGATATTTTGAGGCAATGCAGTAGCCTGGATGATCCCCATCGAGGGCGAAAATTGGATCTTGCGTTTCCTGTCAATAAAAAATTGTAGAAACTGTAAATTTTGTTTATATTTTTTTAGAATCGGCCACATTCATTTATTACAGAAACAGAATAACCTACTTCGCTTGAGGTGGGGTCCCTGCAGAAGGAACGGCCTCCTCATCCTCGAGGAGGGGAGGACGCATCTCCTCATCCTCGGTGATATCTGGAAGAAAATAGCTTTCGATGTCATCATCCTCACCCTCCTGCTCCGCGGTGATATCTGGAATTTAACAACGAGGATATTTACTAGAGAGAATTAACACAACATAATATGTCTAACTTTAAACATGATTGAGTTTAACTCTGTTGCGAATTCTAGGTTTTGACTCAAGTGTGATTTTGACAGATGAATGAAGTACCTACGGAAATATTATTAATAAAGTATTATACATGTACCAATCGGGCGTTGCTGTTGCAATTCCCACGACTGACGTACACGTGGAGGAGGGACAGTTGGTACCCCAGGTAAAAGTGGGCATGGCCTCCACATCCGCGAGTCTTCACTGCCCCTTCCTTTGCCCTTCCCCTTTCCCTTTCCTCTTCCTCTTCTGTAAATAAATAAAAAAAATGCTGACCTGATACCATGCACATGTTCGACACTAACAAACTCACGTATGAGCAGTTAAAACATTGAATTTATTTCTAAATTTACTTACTGTGGTTCTGGAGCATCTGGCATTTTAAAATTGCCCACTTGCTTGCCATCGCGCAGCCTGGCCAGCTCCTTTTTTTGGTCCGCAGACAGCAAATTCTCATGCTTTTTATCCAAAAGCCTCGCCACCTTGGCGACTTTCAATTGCTCTGTCAATGAAGGCCTAAAATCCAAAATTGAATGAATGAATGTTACTGGAACAATTAGATACAATAAAGTTAATTTATGTAGATTTTACCGTTGTGGAATTCCAGATGGGCCTGGAGAAGTTTCCACTTCCACGTTTTCATCTCCAAGACTAAACATAAAAAAATATTTTAATGAATGTCGGAAGTTTTACTTACAATTAAAATATGATTTAGGTTTAATTTAATATTGCTTACTGTGAAAAAGGCAAAGATCGGGCACAGCGTGGCCTACGGCCACCCCTACCGCCCCTGACGCCCCTCTGACCACCACCTCGAGCAGCTCCACGTCCTCTCGCCGCTCCCAAGCCCCGACGTGGTCTCATGGCACCCTGACCACTTTGGCTTACAATTTCTGCGTCACATGCAATAAGCAGTCAAAAACAAATAGAAGAGAAAAAATAAAAACCAGCAGCAAGCATTTCACATTCACAAGCAGTAAAATTTAATAAAATAATTAATTTCGGACAAGCGTACAGAAAAAAATCCAGTCCGGAACGCGCGATTACTCCGTCTGCACCTAACCTTAACTGCATCATGAACCAAGATAAATAAAAAAACATTCAGAAGCATTTTCATAAGCCAAAGTAACACAAGTAACACAATCGCTTAGAAAAATATATCTACCGGATTCCGGATCACACGATCTCTCGGTGTGCTCCTAGCCTTAACTGCACCATGAACACTTGTCAGTCGGATTTTAAAGTTTCTGACTCAAATTGCTTCTAATTTTATCGTCCCGGCTAGAATTTACATGATCATAACGTAAATAATCATTTTGATAGTATTTAGAATTATAAAACAGCCCAAATATATCGAAATTGAAGATAAAACTATTACGTTAGCCGGGAAGCGCGCGCCCAAAATATTCCGTCAACTTTATCGGGTTCAGAAAAGGACAAATTTTGTGTTTCACGCTGAAAACTTTATTTCTACAGTTTAGTAGTTTACTTACCTTGATAATAATAAAAAATCAAGTAAAAATACTCACCGTAAGTATTAAAATTCTTCACAATTCGGCACAACACTTATATCACAGCACACGCGAACCACACATTTGCAAATGACAACTTCAACTTTGTTTTTTTATAATTTTTTCCAGGACTGGAATACGGTCTATTGGCTTTATTTGGTTGGAAATTTAACAAAGAAGCAGGAAAGATATATATAAACACACTAATGAACGAGCAAGACGGATAATATTCATAAAACTAGAGGAATGTCAAGTCAAGAGGGCTTGTAGACCACTAGTCCACACGGGCAATTTAATGGTCCTAAATCTAGTAGACTTGTGGTCTACGGGGCATAATAAGGTGCAGAATTTTGTAGACTGGTAGTCTACGGGGCAATTAAGCGGTTATATCGAGCCATCTCAATTCTGCTACACATCCACACTGTGTCGGGTAGAGCTGATTATCAGGCTGATTGAAATTCTACACGTTTATACAAACAACTTTTTCTTAATAAGTCACTCAAAAAATTAAGCTCGGGTCATGGAGTTAATAAGTACCTAGTAACTCTATGGCTCGGGCAGAGATGAGTGGGTTTAAATATGCGGGGCCCCCGTTCGCGCGGGGCCCGTAGCAATTGCTACTCTTGCTATATGGTTAATCCGGCACTGCCAGGCTTCCGGTGTAGTCGTATTTTGGATGACGGATGATGTATAGAATTATGTAATCTATATGTTACGGTAAAAGTAGATATTGCGGCAAATGTACACATTTTCCGGTAAATGTGCACATTTGCCTGCTCGTTTGGGAAAGGGAACGTACCCATACTACGTGACCAATTTTTTTAATTTTTTCGACCTCTCCTTCCCCTCGGTGATGACTCGTAGTATATGCCAAGACCCCCCTCCTCCCTTTAGTTTTCACGTAGTAATTCATAATTATGATTTTTAATCATTTCAAAGGCAAAAAAAAAATAAGAGATTTCTCTCACTAAAATCGACTACGTGACAAAAACCTGAGCCACCCCCCCGCTCCTGTGACTGATCGTAGTATTTTAAAGACTCCGCTCCCCCCCCCCCCCCCCTAAACGGGTCACGTAGTATGGGTACGTTCCCTAATGTGCATTCAACTAACAATTTCAAAGAAGGGAAATGTACATTGAATTCACAATGATCATGCCGTTTTGGTAAATTTGGAAATATTTGGAAAATTTGGTGAGCATGGCATACAAAATGCGAAATCGCAAGTGCTGCGCACCACTACAACCTAACCTAACCTAACCTACAACATATTATATAATATGCAAAGAAAAGTACGTTTTGTTTGTCATTTAATAAAAAATAATTTTCGTTATTAAAGCCTTTTGTATTATGTTTATATAAATAAATGTTTTTTTACTGCAAAACATTATTAATTTATTTGTATTCCAACTTTTCTTAAAACATGAAGGTAAGAGGATACATTTGCCGGGAAATGTACATATACGTTATATTCAGTTCACATATACCTAACTTTTTGGAAAATGTGCACATTTACCGGTAAAAGTGTACATTTCCCAAGAGTGTACAATTACTGTAACATATATATTACACTACACCTACCAAGCTTCATCTCTGCACTCCCCTAAGGTAGACTGTTAGACAATGCCTATGGCATTAAGTCCGCCTTGATACTTTTTAGTATATGAAGTTATAAATAATTAATAGTAATAATAATATATTATATATAAAACAAAGGTTTGCTCGAACACTTAACGAGAACGGCTGGACCGATTTTGATTGTTTTTTACTTGTTGTATTTGTCTCCGTCTCGAATAGCAGTCACTATTAAAAACATTGGAATATTGATGAAAAAAATAGATAAAAGAAAAAAAAGTGTGTGTGTCCGCTCCGACGCACGACTGGAGTTTACTGGATATAAATATAAATTTGTGTCAGTTGAATACAGTAAAATATGGAAGTTACGTATTCTAGTGAGAATGATCCGGGAGTTGCGGAACACGTGGATGCGGTAATTAAGTAAGTCTATATAATTCACTTTTACAATTAATATATAAGTTGTCCATTCACTGATAGAAGGAATTGTTTATATTTAATAAGCTTTATTAATAAATGATTTGTAGCGGGTTATATTCGGGTATCAACCCACTAACAGTTGATACGTTCAGGAATCGAACCCGAACGGCGTCCGGCCACAAGCAAAACGATGTCGGTAAATTAAACGAAACAATACGAGAAATAGTTCTATATTACGACAACACGATACACTACAGATTATTAACAAATTAACGAGACACAAAACAAACGACTAACAAATATATGAAAATACAATAATGAGAGAAACGCGCGATCAGTACGAGGCTTTGTGGCGGACTGCCGGCGCAGCAGCCCGGCGTCACCTGCTTTTTTTTTTTTTTTTTTTTTTTTTTTTTTTTTTTTTTTTTTTTTTTTTTTTTTTTTTTTTTTTTCCTACCTAAGCTGATAGCCCTAGCGGCTATTTCAGCGTAACCCTAACTTTAGTAGGTGAGCTCACGGGGCTCAAACCTGACGATGTTGCTAACACGAACCCTAGCAAGAGTCGTGCTTCGCAGAATCTACCACCGGATCGGAAACGCGACCCACTGAGAAGATCCGGCGAGAAACTCAGTGGGCTGTGTCTGAGAGTTAATTTACTCGTCGAGCCCTTCGTCGCAACCGACGGGTTCGACGAGAACGGTGACCGGTGCTTGAAGTACCTAAAAGCACCGTTAGTGGATCGGGAGGATCCGAGATGAAGTGTTTTGGGCGACGTCGACTGCTTTCCATTCTGTCCGCAGGATCGGGAATGTAGTTACCGGCGGCCACGATGAGAGGGTTCTCGTGTCGTGCCGCTTTATCGAAGTGGCGCATGGACGCCGACTGAAGATACTTACTGATGGACTCTAAGTCCAGGTCGTCATGGAGGTCGACGTTCCTGACGAACCACGGGGCTCCGACGGCTATCCTGCAAAAACGGGATTGAATAATTTGAAAGGATTTTAAGTGTATGCGGGCCGCGTGAGCGAACACTACACTTGCATAGGTCATGACGGGGCGTATGCAAGTTTTGTAGAGTGTCACCTTATTTCTAAGGGACATTTTACTTCGCCTACATATCATCGGGTAGAGACGTCCTAGGATGAAGGCGGCACGATCGCGTACCGTCTTGATGTGGGGGCGGAATGTCATCCTACTGTCGAGGGTGACGCCTAAGTATTTGACCTTCGGGGCCCACGGTATGGGCTGGTCGTACATCGTGATTGGGCGAACGGCGGGGGCGGGGGTGTTGACGCGCCTAGTCGGGAGAGGGATGCTCAGCGTGGTGTTCGGAGGGCGACCCCTTTTGAAGAGCACCGCTGTGCTTTTCGTGGGGTTAATGTCGATGCGCCACTTCCGGAACCACTGTCCCATGGTGGTAGCTGCGGTCTGAAGTCGTCGATGAAGCAACGCCTTCTTCCTACACGAGTAGTAGATGGCGGTGTCATCGGCGAAGAGCGCCAGATGGGTCTCCGGAGACCGGGGTATATCGTTGATATACAAACTGAATAGTAACGGGGAGAGGGCGGAGCCTTGCGGGACTCCGGCTGTGACGTGACGGGGCCGGGAACGCGTTCCCTCGACTCGATATCGGAACGAACGGTTCGACAAGTAGTCTCGTATGATGAGCACGAGCCTGTCTGGCACTCCCATGTTATACAGTTTGTATATCAAACCGTTGTGCCAGACTTTGTCGAACGCCTTCGCTATATCGAAGAAGAGGGCTCCTGTCGGAATGGGTTTCCGCCTGTTCAGCCCTAGTAAGATGTGCTCCGTGAGGCGGTGCACTTGATGGACGCACGAGTGTCTGGCGCGGAATCCAAACTGCTCGTCTATCAGAATTTTGTTCGCGGATACGAAGTCCCAGAGGCGTTTACGAAGGAGCCGTTCGTATAGTTTGCCTATCGCCGGGAGGAGACTGATGGGGCGGTAACTCGCGGTTTCGTTCTTCGGTTTGCCCGGCTTGTGTATGCCGATAACGTCCGCTTCTTTCCACGCCGCGGGAAAGATGCAGTTCGTCATAGCAGCATTTAATATGGTGGCCAACATCGTTATCAGTTGGGCTGGTAACAGTTTAAGCGCGCGGTTGCGGATGCCGTCGGAGCCGGGAGCTTTCCGTGGTTGTAGGCTATCGATCGCCTCCTTGACCTCGGAAGTGGTAATGGGGGGTAACGCGTCCGAGGGCGGCAGGGAAGCTCTGCGCTCGACCTCCCTGTCGACGAACTCGGTGTGTTCGGGGTCCGCGTGTTGAGTGCTGGTGGTGCACTGCTCTTGCAGTGCATCGGCCAGCAACTCTGCCTTGTCATCGTCATCGTAAGCCGGTGATTGGCCTGAGGGGCGTACGAGAGGCGGCATAGTGGCTATAGTTTCGGACTTGAGGGTCCTAGCTAGTTGCCAGTATGCTTGGTGAGTGGGCGCGAGTTCTTCTAAATAACTATCCCAGTTTTCGTTTCGGGCGTCGCTTAAGCGGGATTTGACCTCCCGCTGTAAGCGACGCATCCGAGTCCGGTTTGAATCCGTGGGATATCGATCGTAGGCCCGGATTGCCGCGTTTCTGATTCTAACGAGGTCCCTAAGATCGGGGGAAAGTCTGATGCGGTGGAAGCAGTCCTCCACATTGACTTGTTTCGAAGATCTTATGATCGCCGTCGAGACGTGATCAGTGAAGATGTTTATGGATTCGACGGTATCCTCGGGGGATGGAGTTGAATCCGGGCCGCAAGGGAGGATTGGTGGAGCGGTGTCAGCTAAGCACGTGCCCAGCTTCTTCCAATCCACCATGGTCCTCGTATCTGGTTCGCGGTTGAGTGGGCGACCGAGCTGCATGACGACAGGTCGGTGGTCTGAGTCGAGTTCTGACATTGCCTCGATGGAGCGTAAGCGCAGAGTTACGTTCCTCAGCAGTGCCAGATCTATTGTGCTCGGACGACGCGCGGCGTTGTACGGATAGTACGTGGGGGTCGGGGGGTTGAATATTTCGAATGTGAGGTCGTCTATGAACGCGTCGAGACGCCTACCGTTCACATTCGTGTGATGGCAGTTCCACCTAGTGTGGTGGCAATTTAGATCGCCTGCCAGGATGACCGCGTCCCCCATACCGAACAGTGTCTCGAGGTCACTGCTCAGGAGGGGTTTGTCAGGGGGGAGATAAACGGATGCGATGACGATCGGCTGGTGTCCCGTCAGCGCGATGCGGCACACTGACGCCTCGATATGTAAGAGCGAGGGAGTATCGAGAGGGACGCAGTGCAGGGCCCTCCTATAGTAAATGACAGTCCCGCCCTTGCGGGCGGAGAGTCTGTCATTCCTAACCATGACGTAATTCGCGACTTTGGGGTCGCGACGCGAGGGCTTTAGGAAGGTCTCCTGCACCAGAAGGATGTCGATGAGATTGTCACGGAGAAACTCATATACTTGATCGCGCTGACGCGCGAGTCCGTTAGCATTGTAAAATGCTAACTTTAAGGAACGCGGTTTCTCCCTACCGTTGTTGGCCATTGATTACCGGTAATCAAGCCAGCGTACGCTGGACGGACTCGATGACGTCCATATGGTCGAACGTCGCGTATAGGCGGTCATCGGCCGTGACTGCCCTGCGCATGGCGTCGGCGAACGAGCGCATGCGGTCTATATTTATCGCGGCGATATAATCACGCACGATTGAAAAGTCGTTAACGGCTGGCCGGGCGGGGCCGGGGCGAGGCGCGGGACCGGGCGCGGGGGCGGGGCGCGGCGCGAGCAGGGGCTGGGGTGCCGGTGGTTTCCCTGCCAGCGTGAGCGGCAGCGGTTTTGCCCACGCGGAGACGGTGGGCACCGGTGCCGGCACGAAGGCAGGCTTCGGCGCACGGGGCGCCGAAGTCTTTGGGCCGACGGTTTTTGGAGGCGCGTTGGCCAGACGCTTCCGCGGGGCCTTGGGGCATCCGCGGTAGTTGGCTGTGTGGCCCTGCTTTTGGCAGAGCACACAGCTCGGAGGTTCGGTCGCGGTCTCTTTGACCCGCGAACAGTCGGCTGTCGCGTGGTCTCCGAGGCACTTTACGCACCGTGGACGCGCGTGGCAGTTGCGCGCGGAGTGGCCGTAAAGCTGGCAGCGGTGGCACTGCCCGGGAGTGCCTTTTCTATATGGGGCCTCGACGGTGACCCCGGATAAGCCGCAAACGGTGCGGAGGCTTGAGGCAATCCGTTTGCCTTCGGCGGTTGGTTCTAACGCGACGAGAACCATATTATATGCGAATTTATCGCGCCCGCTGTGCATTCGGTGCACGCTTACAATCGGGTACGCCTGCCCGATGAGGTCCTCCTTGACCAGCTCGACGTCGAGCTCCTTCGGTACTCCGCGTATTACTACGCGGAGCTCGCGATCCTCCTGGAGCGCATAAGTGTGGAAGCTTATGCGTTCCTTTCGGAGGTGGGCTGTCAGCGCCCTGTGGTCGTCCGGTGAGGCCGTTTTTATTTGTATACCGTGCGCGATGTTACGCGCATGGATGACGGTGACGTTTTGTGCCTTACAGGCACGGGATACGCGATCCCACGCGGTCTTATCTTGCAAAATTACCGGCGGCGGCGCGGGAATTTTGCGGACGGACGCGGGTTGGGGTCGCGGCGACGGGGTTGCGCGGCGAGGGGAGTCGGGTGAGACCACGACTTTAGGACGCGACGCGTTCGCGGCCTTTGGCTGTTTCGGCGCCGCGGACGGTTCCACGGCGCGGGCGCGTTTTTTCCCGCGCGCGACGGTGGTGAACCCTTCCGAGGTTCCCGGTTGGGGACTCGCGGCGGACTCGTACTCCATTTCCGACTCGGAGTCGGAGCCGGAGCTTGATGCCGCACAAGACGCGATCGACGCGGGCGCGGGGGTGGGGGGCGACATCGGCGAGTCTGGGATATTCGCGGCGGCGGCGAGCGGTGCGCGGGACTGAGCTGCTAATTTGGCTTTATGGGCCTTAAATTGAGTCATGATGTCCGGGCAAAACTCCCGGACGAAAAGGACGAACATGGCGGGGTCGTCGTCCGCCATGGTGGTTGTGCCCAGGGGGGGCGTCCCCGGGACTTAAAGCAACTCGCCGAAAGGCGAGTCCCCTGAGTAGGAGTTCACCCCTTGTGCTTTACCAGCAACAAAAGGGGGGGAGTGCCTTTGCCGTGAAAACGGCAGTTGGCTGGGGATTGGGGTGGAGTTGGAAGGTGGGGCCCCACTGGGTTGTGAGTGCCACAACAAGCGGTGATCGCAGTGGGGGTTCAGTCTTTAAAAAGACTATTTTGCTCGCCGAATAATATAAATAAATTTAATAATATGATATGCGTGAAATGATAGTGAGGATGTCGTTTCGAATGCACAATCAACAGGTTCGAATTGTTTTTACGATCCAAGGTCGCGACGCCAGCGACAATGCGTCAAGAATTCACAACAATGCCGCGATCGGTGCGACAACAACAATGCAGTGAAACTCAGGACACAAGATCGCGACGGCAGCGACAATTTTTCGTAAGAACGCGTCCGGACTGTACGGCGATGCCTGCGATAACGCGGCCGCGCGTTGGCTCCTGATTGGCCAATCAGGAGCCAATCAGGCGCATAACGCATTTCGTGTGACATGCTATACTCTCTAGTACGATTTTGGTCCCCATAATTTTCATACCCCGGGCCTATATATGTAAATCGATTCTTAAGGAGTAAACTCCAAAAAACATTTTCCCATACAAAATGTTCATGGGTTTCGTAATACGAACATTTAATGTTCATTCCGTCGATAAGTTAAGGTTATGGTTAAGTCTTCCATCAAATTATAGAATGTAGCGTAATAAAAGTTTCAAATTGACAATATCCACAATAATCGGATTGAATCGGATTATGAATGATGTATTTTAGATTTTAAAAATGTAGAATACTTAATGTCAGTAATGAAAAAGGATTGACATATATATTGGTTGTCAAATATTGATTTGTGCATTTAGAAATTTATTTTGTGTAAAATACTGAAAAATATATCAAGCTATAACTTAAATAAACAAACAACAAAAAAATGTCAAATCGATTGTTCTCACTCAATCATCTTTACGTACATGTTTACACAAAAAATGACACAAAATATAGTACATATATCAGAAAGCTATAAAATTAAGTGTGTAACTGTGTTGCATTTAATAATGTAGATGAAACATTTTATACATAATATATGTACGTGATACGAAGTTCACCGGGTTATATAATAAGACATAATTCTGAAATAACACTTATTACCGGGACTGCGGAGCCTTGGCTGGTAGGTCCTTACATTCTTTAAAAAGTGGTGTGCCAGCTGCGGGTGAGTCCTATCTCGACGTCCACAAACCAACAATTATGTGTTTGTGTATTTGATGGGCTGATTGTGGTGCAGAAAGCAGCTATTAGAGCCGCGGAGTGCCGCGCCCTGACTTGTGTAATTATGGACACAAACCCGTAGGACGCGATCAATATTAGATAAGGTTCAAGGGGCCGTGTGCGTGGCGTCTAGGACGATGATTTCCTGCAGTAAGACTGTTTGCTTCTTGTCATGTAAGTGTTCAACTGTGTAGCTGCTATTCCAATACATTAGGACTTCAATCTCGTACCTATATTAAGATCCGTTGAGATGTGATGTCGACGGGGTACAGTAACCAGTTCGCTCAGTCCATCCTCTACAGTAAAAAATATTTTCAAACAGGAGTGCAGCTGGTGATAGCGTGGCGCCTCATCTTCGCCGTTTGAGGCAGGTAGGGTTCTGTCAGCTGGATCCCACGTCTCAAAGTCGCAGACCGATCCTCGCGCTAATGCATCGCGTCTACCACCGGCTCGTGCTGGCCGCGACTGTCCTGTACATTTTCGAACAACTCACTTACGCGTACCAGGTAATTTTGTGATATTAAGCCCATATATTAATACGATATTAATACGCTAATAAGACGCTAGGGTTAGTGTTAGCAACGTCATCAGGTTTGAGCCCCGTGAGCTACCCTACTTGTTAGGTTACGTTGACATAGCTTCTCAAGGCTACCAGCTTAGGTAGGAAAGATATTAAAAACATCAATGAAATGTACTATTTATTTTAAAGCCTCAATAATAAGACCACACGGCGGCACTCCTAATGTAACGGTTGTCTCAAATCGGAACTTATGCTGATTCACACCTGAAGCAGGCAGGGTGTTGGTGCTTACCCGTGCGAGTCTTTGCCGTGTTAAGTGTTTCCCGGAACTCATAAATATTAACAATGATCCCTTGAGACGCAAATTAAAAGTTAGCGTTTGATTTTTATTACAGTGTGCGTTATCGTAGAAGTTCTTTCTGAAACTTCTAGTTCCTTCATGATCATGTCTCAAATACACATTTAATTAGTAAAATTGGTACCTTTGGTCTATGGGATTTGAACACTGGAATAGTCGGATTGATACGAGCGACCAGTACACCGGGCTCTTATCTATTAGGCTATAACTGGGACTGGCCCTTGACATGCGTTCGACGGGGGATTTATCTCTCGTAATTGTAAACACGATACGATATCAGCTGCAGTTTGTCATTATAACGTTGGAGTATTTATTTTATCGAGTCTAACGTAATTATAGATATTGTTAAGCAATCGAAACCAGAGCTGCCAAACCTATTTAAATGACAGCTTTTTTAAAATACTTTACTGCCGTGTACATCCCGAAAAAATCCAAAGATGTCAAACAGATTTACTGTTCGCAAATTCAAGGGTGCGATTTTAAAGAGATTGGATGTAAGAGGATTTTAGTTAGGAGTTAAGTTTAGGAGCATAACACAACGAGGTTTAAGTAATGCTACTAACTAACGTTACTAACTGGCTAACGTGACTTGTTCAGGCTCGAAATGACATGGAGAGGCTGTCTCGAGTGCTTTTCCTGATGCTGTGCCACCTGACCTGCATCGCCAAGCAGTTCGTCTTCCATTCGGACGCTGACAAGATTAACCAGCTTGTGGTGGGACTCGATGGTCTGAGATCCCTAACTTTTACTAGCTTTATTTGCACATACATGTTACGTAACAGATTAGAGAGGCCCAATTTGGTGCCGCCGTCTAGAAGCAGACACTTCACAATAATGCTCGGTCGCGAGTCCCGGGCTCTCCTTCGACTGCGCTCTGTGCAATACGTTAGTTCGTGTGCCCGTACCATAGTATACGTTTGTTCTGTCTTACAACAGATGCTCTGTGCAACCAGCCAGTGGAAACTCACAGGCTGCTGCTGCTAGAGACTTCGCGCCGTGCAGCACGTCTGCTGATGCTTTACTCAGGCTGTGCGGTGTCTACCTGCATCCTGTGGGCGGTGTTTCCACTCCTCGATCAGCTCCGAGGGCGAACAGTTGAATTCGCCTTCTGGATACCAATCGATTACCGTCACAATGCGTTTCAGTTAGTTTTAAAGAGGAATTACTTATATCGTTAAAGTGTTCATCAGAAATGCCGAAGATGTCAATAAGATCAGAGTGTATCGTGTTGTATCATGATATAATATTTTAAATAACTATAGTATTTTTCGGCCGGTTCGGTATTTGTAACCCAGGTGTGCACCACTACACCACAGTTCGTTGGAAATATATTTGATTTGAGGTCGCAAGCTGGATTTCATTATATAACGCCTTCCCCACCCTTCAAGCTTAAACTTTATATGAGTTGAAAATTTGATTTAATGTGTTAAGATGGGTATTTTACGGTATTGTCAAAAAAATTTACGGCAGACTTCTCTTCTCATACTTGTTAATAGATATTTTTCTACTGCGTCATATAAAGTGTATTTCTGTAATCATAGCTTTCTACGTCTATCATTGAAACCACGTGCCTTAAGACAGACCCAGGAAAGATAAAGGCAAGCTCGTGGTAGCAGCTGCCATTATATCGATCGTTACATCAAAAAGCAGTTTGATTACAACTGTAAACATTTCCTGGACAGGTTCGCAGTGGTTCTAGCGTATGCGTTCTATTCTACGTCGCTTGTGGCAGTGGCTAACACGACCATGGACGCTTTTATTGCGACCGTCCTCTACCAGTGCACCACCCAGCTTAGGATTTTAAGGTACAGTACATTTTCTTGATTTCATGCTATAACATTTTCATCTTGATACTTCTTGGAACTCTATAGATGGGATCGATATACATAACCGTTTGTTGGCTTGTCGTGACCTAAAGTCATGGCCAAGTTGGTGTGAGTCTTAGAGAAGGTCAAGGTACAGCAGTGGACGTTTGTTGGCTGATATCAACATCATCATCATCAGCCCACAGTCGTCCACTGCTGGACATATGCCTCTCCCAATTCACATCACTGAGCCCGGTCTTCGGTTCTCCTCGTCCACTTCTTGCTGCCACCGTTCGGAGGTCATCGCACCACCTAGCCAGGGGGCGTCCCACGTTACGTTTTCCACTGCGCGGTCTCCACTTGGCTGATAACGATGATGTTAATTAATGTTAAGACCAAAAAAATACATAGACGTTGCTTTTATATTAGCCATGAATGCATTGGCACGTGGATGGCAGAAATATTGGGATGGAGACTGTGGTTATTTAGAAACTAAGGTAAATCGTACTAAGAATGAATGATGGATGAGTAGCTAGGTGCAATACTAGTTTCTTCTAAAATGTAGCCGCATAGACTATTACCGTGGGTGACTTATCATCAACATTATTAAATTTCTGACATGTTATAGAATGAATTTTGAATCTCTACCGGAACGCGCCTACGCATTGAGCAGGAAGACGAGACAGGATTACCATACGGTGACTCACGAATTGCTGGTTGATTGTCTTCTACATTACA
This sequence comes from Bombyx mori, assembly GCF_030269925.1. Classification (NCBI taxonomy): domain Eukaryota; kingdom Metazoa; phylum Arthropoda; class Insecta; order Lepidoptera; family Bombycidae; genus Bombyx; species Bombyx mori. Next base: position 18,878,878 of record NC_085111.1, read on the forward strand.
AGAAGATTACGGAGTGAGTATTTGAATGAAGCTTTCAAAACTACCGGCCAGTGCGGCTTTCGTTTATAGAATAAACTTAGAGACGCAGGAGCTTGGAATCGCATTCTTAATGTCAAAAGTTGCCGAATTCACAAACCACCACCCCGCCTATTTCTGCCGTGAAGCAGTAATGCACTTCGGATTGAAGGGTGGGGCAGCCGTTGTAACTATACTGAGACTATACCTTAGAACTTATCTCAAGGTGGGTGGCGCATTTACGTTGTAGATGTCTATGGGCTTCAGTAACCACTTAACACCTAACATCAGGTGGGCTGTGAGCTCATCCGCCCATCTAAGCAATAAAATAATAATAAAAAAATCTGCAGTTTTCCAGCGCACTCCGGATAGTATCATATTATCATAATTAACTAAGCTCACACCTCTGATTACATTGGAAACATAATAATTTAATTCCCTAAATGATCCGCAAGCACACATCATTATCATCAGCACACCGCACACAGACGTCCCTAACTGGACGTAGGCCTCCCTCAAAGTTCACCACAACTACCGGTCCTGCGTAGCCCGCATCCAGTGGATTCCCACGACCTTCAGCATGTCTCCACATGCTTGTTTTCATTTAAAAAAAACCCAAACATGAGATTTTCTTATCGTGAATTTGAAACCGCAAGCCCAAAGAAACTGAGAAAACTGACAAAAAAATTATAAAATTAAATCTTTTCAGAACTTGTAATCTGTTGGAACAAATATTTGGTAAGGCAATACTCGTGCAGTTCGGTGTCGGAGGCTGGATCCTCTGCATGGCGGCCTATCAGATAGTCGACGTAAGTAGAGTCATGTTGATGGGTTCTGGTGTTGATGCAAATTTTGCAGACAAATGTTCACGCCGTTAACTTAGTTAATAAGTTGCCTCTCCTTAATCATAGAAGCTTTTGGTTATGTACAAAATCACATCAGAAAAACTGGAAACTAATATGTAGTTTAATACATGGCTCAGCTCCTATCGTTGCCGCGTGAGATCATTTCCGCTGACTCATCAGTCTTCTCAATTCCTTCTACAGCAATATGGCGAGGTACCTAGACTAGATACAAATTATTGTCTCGACTTAGCTTATTAAGTGTCTGTATGTATTCTGGAAATACAGAACCTATTTAATAGGACACAAGTGCCTTAAGGGCTTGTTTTACTAGAATAGCTTCCCTCTTTGAAGCAGATATCTATTTGAAGGTAACTGAGCACTGATTCACTAACAGATGGAGATCCTGAGCATAGAGTTCGCGTCCACAGCATTGTTCATGGGCTGTATCCTGACCGAGCTCTTCTTGTACTGCTACTACGGGAACGAGGTCACGGTACAGGTTAGCATACAGTAACTTGACCTTTATAAGTCGCTAAATCTAAATTATGAATAAGCCCGGGATGCCACTTTATTTGGGTACAGGACATCCGTAAACAAGCATTGAACAGGGCGGAATCAAATAGTCATCTCGGCGATTTCTAAATGTGTATTTGTGTAGGTACCTAAGTCGAGGGTAACATAGCGTTTTTAAATTCATAAAAATATGAAATTGAGTTTTTTTTTATTGCCCTTATAGGCAGACGAAGCCTGATCACCTGATGGTGAGCAGTTACCGTCCTCCATGGACTTCAGCTATGTCAGGGGCAGAGCCAAGCCGCTGCCTACCGCAAAATGAAAATTAAACTTTCAATGAAAATTGTTGTGTACATATATTAAATAGTTTTTCATACTTGTATTTTCTGTTACACGATTTTCTTATTACTCTATTAAAATCATTTAACAGTATACACTTTTATTGATTATGATTATGGAATTTAAATTATGTCCAACAGTCAGGTCCCAGTTGGCGATGCGTGCCCATGTCTTCATCTCATAGAGGCAGTCAGATATCTGTTAGGTACCCTAGATGTAGTGGCTGTGCGCTATGTTGTTACAGTACAGAGTATAGATATTCCATTAGTAAATGTCTGTGTTTACTTTTATTAGGTCTACGGGCTCCAGTGCCCGTTGCAGAGGAGGATGCCGGTCAGACCGAGGGCTCGATGACATTGAGTGCGGTTCCCTTACAGCCTGTATGTAATATAGCCGCCTGTGTTGCAGAGCGGGCTGGTGTCGGAGTCGGTCTACGCCATGAGCTGGCTGTCGCTGTGCCCGAGGGAGCGGCGCGCGCTGGTGGTGGTGCTGGAGCGCGCGCGGCGCCCGCTGCGGCCCGCCGCCGGCCGCGTCGTGCCGCTCACACTCAACACCTACCTTAAGGTTCAGCCGCGTGCGCACTCGACTTACAGACACTCTCTCACTCACTCTCGAGCACTGTTCCAGTAACGGCTCTCCTAGCTTTACAATTACAACTATAAAAGTAGGCATTCAATGCTGTTAACACGTATAGAGTGATTATTATTATTACATATGTATGCATTTGTTCATTAAAAAATTACAGCTGGCTGTAAAGAAGGTGTATGACCTCGACTGTAACGGACGATTTAACCCGGTGTTCACGCCAAGTCCATGAACTAGCAAAGCAAAACAAGATAAAATACTAATCTTCATTCGTTCTTTTACAGATCTTGAAATCATCTTATAGTTTCTACGCAGTCCTCAGACAAACCAAGTGATGGGACACCCACGGATAGGATATTGCCACAAGCTCCCTTCTCTAGTCCGTTAGCCTGGATCAGTGATCGGTCTTCACTGCTGCTGCTATCATTTAGCACTCCTCTCTATTTTAAGTATTTAGGGCACACATCGTTACGGCGCATTGCAGGATTTATTCATCTAGTGATCGTCGTAGAACTATTGTAATGCGCTCAATACGCACCATTAGATTAGTAAATAGTTTGTTAAATAAATGTTATTCGACGTCAACTGTTTTTTAATATTCCTGTCAAGTTAAGTACCTGAGGTACCTGAGTACTGTAAAATTAAGAAAACAAAAGGTCCAGCAGCCGCGGCAGGTTCGTTTCCTCGTGGAGCTGACCTGCAGCGGGCGTCGGACGGCTACCTGGTCACGGGCACGTCGCCGTCGCACATTCGTATACTTATAGTATAGGAAGTATCGAGACTTCAATTACTTATAGAGCAGTAAAAATAAGATCAAAATTGACCTTATTGGGGCTGAAAATATACACATAATATAATAGTATAGGCCCTGCCTATTTCTGCCATGAAGCAGTAATGCGTTTCGGTTTGAATGCTAGGGTAGCCGTTGTAACTATACTGAGATCTTAGAAATTATATTTCAAGGTGGGTGGCGCATTTACGTTGTAGATGTCTATGGGCTCCAGTATCCACTTAACACCAAATAGGTTGTGAGCTCGTCCATCCATCTAAGCCAGGGGTTCCCAAACTTATTTTGTCTATTGCCCACTTTGAGAATAAATTATTTTTGAACGCCCCCCTTTTCTTCACCTAATTAAAAACCACTTTAGCGAGAGCTAAGTCGGTATCTAAGAGTCCTCCTAGATGAAATTACAAATCTCCTCCCAAGCCCCCACCCAACGCCCCGCTTTTTTTTCTGGGTCTCTTACCGCCCCCCTTTAGGCCTACAGCGCCCACAAGCGGGCGTTATCGCCCACTTTGGGAAAGGCTGATAAAGGCAAAAAAAAGCTATTACTGCGACTTCGACCGCATCTCTCAAGGTGGGAAGCTGTAGGCACGTTTTCGTTGTGATGTGAGCTGTTTATTTCCTTATGGTCTGTGTAGACAGAGCAGATTACGGTCCACTTGGTGGTGAGTGCGTTACCGTCGCTAATGGATGACAGCGATGCTAGGAGTACAGGTAGGTCGCTCTCCGCAAGCCTCGTTTGAAGAAGGACAGGTCCTAGCGCTCGGTACACCGTGGAGGGGAGCGAGTTCATTCTAGAGGTCCGACCATACTTCATCAGGAGGGCCGTGAGCTCGTTCACACGTATGAGTAAATTCAATAAAGTAACTTAATCAGAGAAACTAATCGACTAAGTGTAATACTGGTATACAATTGAGTATAGTGAATAATTAATAATGGTAGCATGTCATAGTTCCCGCCATCGGACCCCGTAATTAATCTTTCAATCTTATATCACCCGTGTAATTAGAACTGTAATTAGCTGACATGAAAAGAGCGGGCCTCCGCGCTGGTTTGATTTATTGAAATATATCGAGGACTAGTCTCGGAGCTGCGACAAACGTAGCGTGCTCTCGTAATCATGTAAGCCACGTCTCATCACTCATCCTAACATCAACCATCCTAGAATTTGTTTATTATTATATAATCCCTGTACCTACGAATTTTTATTCATAAATAGTAGCCCGGCTCATTTTGCTGCTAATTGAGTTAAAAAGAAATCGCTTTAGTGCTGATAGCAAAGCAATATTATATGAACAATTATATAAGTATGACATATTAATCATAAGCTTGAATACCACAATATCGCTCTGAACTACGGCGATCAACTGTGTGGTTATCACAATATTTTGGTTTCATTATTCAATATTAATTTATTTTATGATTTTGCACATAACTTCACTATACAGTATGTGTACACTTCTGCTGTAGTTTTGTATAGTAAATAGACCCTAAGCACATAAACACTTAGCTTCATGCAATACATGTACTTAGGTCGTTATCTGGAAGTAGCGTCTTCACGCACTTGTTTCTGCTGCGATGCTGCGGCTTCTGTCGTCTGAGCCGGAGCTCGACCGCGCGCCGAGGGCTCAGCGTAGCTCACGAGGTCTACCGGGCGCTGACTCTCACCCTCACCGTGGTCTACTTACTGCAGGAGTGCGTCTACGCTTACCAGGTTTACATTCACTTTAGGCCTTGGCGACTTTTCTAACATGCGGCCTAAATTTTACATGCATAATGTAGTTTTATTTAATAGAAATATTTTTAGAATACTATAGCTAAATCGACGACCTCAAACACAGAAACAAATCGGAGAGCTTTAAAATATTCGCATCGACCAAATATTGTCTACGGTAACAAAGTCATGTTAGGTACTATCACGATGTAGACTGGCTTGTGTAAGGCGCATCAAATGAGCATCGGGCATCGCAGCACCGGGCGTTGTGGCCTGTCTCTCCTGTCTCGTTAGAGGCCGCCTCCTCACAGCACATGCCACTAGAACGTTAATCTGAACAGGAGAGGACCGATATGGACAAGCTGTCTCGGGTCATGTTCCTGCTGCTCTGCCACATCACCTCCGTGGCGAAACAACTGGTCTTCTACTTGGATGCTGACAGAATCGACTATCTGATCGCCACACTTGACGGTACCTACTCCTCCTTAAATTCCTTCTTTCGTTTTTGAAGTAGCCAATGTTATGCGGTTAATTTTTTATTATTTTTATTGCTTAGATGGGTGGACGAGCTCACAGCCCACCTGGTGTTAAGTGGTTACTGGAGCCCATAGACATTCACAACGTAGATGCGCCACCCACCTTGAGATATAAGTTCTAAGGTCTCAGTATAGTTACAACGGCTGCCCCACCCTTCAAACCGAAACGCATAACTGCTTCACGGCAGAAATAGGCAGGGCGGTGCTACCCACCCGCGCGGACTCACAAGAGGTCCTACCACCAGTAATAAATAATTGATCATCTATCTTTAATTATATAAATCTGTAATCACATTACACTTAAGTAGAATTTCTAACAGGTTGATAACAAATTATCTTTTAATTATTGGTAAAAATAATTTTTTTACGCATTTAGGAGATAACTTGGCAACAACAAAACAAAAAAGGAAATGTACTAAATAAAAGGAATTTAAATCTTGTGGTATCCGTGATTAGGGTCGAATTGCAATCATTAAACAAGCACTAGTAATACGATACAGACTTGTGCCTAATCATCTCAACTATTAAAAAAATTAACTGGCTTGAACTCGGGAAAACTGATAACGTAAGTGAGCAGTTTACGACGTGGAAGATGTTGGATTCAGAAAATCTCTCTCAACATTCCATTCGTTCACAAATTCTATTTAACTTATTTATTTAAAATTGATCCATACTTTGCAACAAGCAGATCCCTCATACAACGAAATGTCCCACCAAAGACTTCTCGTGGACGCCTCGCGCTGGGCATCGAGGTTCGTCTGGGCATACTCGGGGTGTGCCGTTGTCACGTGCACCCTCTGGATTGTCTTTCCTATCATCTACCACGTCCAGGGACAAACTGTGGAATTCCCGTTCTGGATTCAAATAGACTACACGAAGTCTTCAATGTTAGTGATTTTTTCAGATCAATTTTAAATTTGCAATACATTAAAATTCAGAGGCTATTCTTTGTTTTTTTTTTATATTTCATGTTTTACAAAGCCAATTCGTTTTTTCTTTTCACAAACTTTCACGAACAACGTTTTCAAGGTGCCTTAAAAATGAGTACATACCTAGCATAAGTGTAAATTGTACAAAGATTAAATTAATTCATGAAATATTGTAAACATGTATCTCCAGGAGAACACTTTCCCTTTCCAGTGAAAACGGTAGGTACCGCAACGTTTTTTCTTAACCTCGAAAACCAATCTCTGTGGCAGGTTTGTGGTGGTGCTCCTCTACTCGTACTACGTGACCACCCTGGTGGGAATAGCCAACACCACCATGGACGCCTTCATGGCCACCATCCTCGGACAGTGCAAAACTCAATTCACGATCTTGCGGTTTGTCAACTGATTTTAATAGATGTTCAAATTGAAAATCACAGGCGACACAAACACAGAACCTTAAATGACTCTACTAATGTTTACTCTTACTACCGACTGGTATAAAGGGACTATTCTATCGATTTCAATCTAAATCAAAAATTCCTTTTTAAATTTATCGATCAATTTGAATACAACAATAATTTGGAATAGTTAGTGGGTATGTAGTGTAGTACATATATGTAAGCGGCTATACTGAGACCTTAGAACTATATCTCAAGATGTGTGGCGCATTTACGTTGTAGATGTCTATGGGCTCCAGTAACCACTTAACACCAGGTGGGCTGTGAGCTCGTCCACACATCTAAGCAATAAAAAAAAAAAAAAAAGTCATGTAATTTGTGATAATAAAAGAGTATTAAACCAACACTTGGACAAGACAGTTGTTTTCATTCAAACTAGAAACTCCCTTCAGGTACATACTTATAACTATATACATGCCCGCGTTGTAATATTGCATAATTAGATGTGACTAATCAGTGACTCTGTTACAGAATTAAGTTCGAGACGCTGCCAACGCGAGCCAAGCAGGCCCTAAGGTGTGACTCCGAACAGAACTACGATGAAGTGCTGATGAGGCTGTTCCATGATTGCTTGAAACATTATCAGAAAATCGTAGAGTACGTACATTATAATATAGTATATACTGAAAAGAGCTTTCTGGCTCCAACGGCCATCCGTTCTACGAGAAATGTGTCCTGCCCAATGCCACTTCAATGTCGCAATCCTTTGGGCTATGTCGGTTACCATGGTTTTCCTGCGAATTCCCTCATCCAACGATCTATTGAGGTTCGCGGGGATCCGCTGGATGCAAGCAGCGCAGGACCGGTCTTTGTAGCGAGGCATGGGGGAGGCCTATGTCCAGCAGTGGACGTCTGCGGGCTGATCATAATAATAATAATAATATATAGTGTATGACAGAAGGAGTACCAGCCGCACAGAGTTAGTAGGCCGCTGTGCTGATATATATGTGCATGATATCACCATGGACAGCACTATTACACAGCCCAGTTATTGAGTGTTAGCAGAATTAATAAACGTCTAAGGAACTTTCCTCCCATCGATCAATAGCTGTTCACGCTTCAACCCTTGATATGTATATGCTGACGAGTGCTATTTTGAGCTCAATGCAGATTTGCATAAGACGGCTGGTGTACTCGTATCGAGGTATGCAACTGTACCGCTGTCATGAATGGTTCACGTGATGAAGGGAAATCCACGTGGAGTAAAAAACAAATTTGCAAAAATTTTGAGCAACCCGCTTTACAAAACAATGAGGCTTTGACCTCCTGTCTAATGGTGGGTGGCGGGAGTTAGGTTGTCATATCTAAGGCTGCAGTAACCGCCGCGCGCGATTAGTCATGAACTCGCTCACCTATCTATGCCATAAATAAATAATAGCAACTGGTAAAGCTCAGTTTTCCCCACAGTACGACATCATCACTTCAGAGCATCTTCAGTTCTGCTATTCTGATACAATTCGGTATCGGGGCTTGGATCCTATGCATGGCGGCTTACAAGATTGTTAATGTAAGTTCCACATCAACGTATTGTCTGCGAGGCACCGGAGCCCACAGCCATCTACGTATATAAACGTAAAACCGCCACCTTATTTTCCTACCTAATCGTTGGTAGCCTAAGTGAGTATTCTAACTACGCTCGGATCAGGCGCCGTCTCATCCACCTTCAGACGTGAATTCCAAGGTTTCAGTCTTACAAAGCACAACGGCTGCCCCACCGTTCAAACTGAAACGCATTACTGTTGCACGACATAAATGGGTAGAGTGGTTGTACCTGCCAGTACTGATTCACAAGACGTCCTACCACCAGTAAAATTATGCTTCCAATATCTTCATTATACTTCCAATAAGATTTTGTATCATGAACCTTGACTATTATTATGTTACTGGCCTACTGTACTCCTGAATCAAAGTGATTACTGCAACGAATAGATTCACTAAGCACAACTACTCTGAGGTAAAATCCAACTATAAATGTAAGGCCTCTTGCGCGTGTGCTTGTCTGTATATTCAATAGCTGATCAGTATAAATAAAGTAAATAAGTTTAGTTCCTCATAATACCTATTATATTTGTCAGTTGAGCGTTCTGAGCATCGAGTTTGCGTCCATGATCCTGTTCATCAGCTGCATACTCACGGAGCTGTTCCTGTACTGCTACTACGGGAACGAGGTGTCAACCGAGGTACTCACGCGCTACAGTCCAGCAGCTACACTCTCGCATTCATCCTTATTGTATCGTAGCGATCTATTTCAGTTAACAATGAGCTATTCCTTTGGCTGATTTTAATCTTAATAGTGACAATAACAAAGTCAAATGTCCAGTGAAATCTTCATCTTTTATTGTAATTGTTGATGGCAGTAGAGAGAGATGCGGTAGAGAGAGGCGCTTGTATTCAGAAGCTGCATAAACCAACATTTGAGAAATTGAATACAATCGAATACCATTCGTGAATAAGCGCCGGTCACAGTTCGAACACAACTACCGCACGTTGTGTATGTTTGTAACAGCTTGACTGTGTTTGCAGCACTACTGATGTCCAGGAGTGTCGGTAATCGGCTCAATATCGGCTGGACCGTATGCTAGCCTGGCTGTCAAGGAAATAAAAATATAAAGTTAACAGACCTGTAAACTCCAGCGTACGTATGTTCGTAGCTTGGTGACGTCCCTTGGGGTTCGCGGGAACTACACTGTACTATGTTTATAGCGTGTGGGGGGCAGGGGCGGGTGTTGCCAACGGTCACCGGCTGGAGACACCGAGTCAAAGCTTCTATGGCACTATAATCGGTGCTATGCGCCAGGCACCTGCCAGTGCGAGTGTGCATTTAGTATTCCGAACAATAAAGTACGTTGTCTTGTTTGATGCGAACAGAGCGAGCGGCTAGTGACGTCGATCTACAGCATGGAGTGGGTGGGGGCGCGGCTGGGGTTCCAGCGCGGCCTGCTGGTGCTGCTGGAGCGAGCCCGCAGACCGGTGCGGCCCGCCGCCGGACTCGTCATACCGTTGTCGCTTCAAACCTTCCTCAAGGTTTATCAAATATCCATTCTAAGCTAGCTGACCCGGCAGACTTCGTAGTGCCTCAATCGAAAACAAAATTGTTATCTTTATTTAATTCCAGGAATTTTTATATTTATCTACCTTTTAAACCTTCTCTGAACTTCCACAAATAATTCAAGACCAAAATTAGCCAAATCGGTCCAGTCGTTCTCGAGTTTTCGCGAGACTAACGAACAGCAATTCATTTTTATATATAGATAATAGATAATTTACTTCCACTTCAGACATTGCTCGCTAGTTTGACCTAGCTTCCAAGTATATTATTGTTAATCACCGATAAGGAAGTACCTACCTACGCAATAGGTAGTACATCATTTATTTCTGCACCATACACTTTTGTTTTAAGAGCTGAATATTATGCTTATTCTAGCTAAAGTTTTACCAAACCTATTTCAATTGCAGATTATAAAATCATCATACACATTCTACGCCGTGCTGCGGCAGACAAAGTAGCTATCGACAAGAGTAGCGTCGCACCAGTAGGTACATACGAATATACTCGTAACAACCAAGCAAAAGAAAAGTGTCGAAAGGATTCAGGATAATTATACGATTGTTTTAGTTCAATAAAAAAACCCAGTAAATACAGTTTTGTGTCTATGTTATGTTTAGTCGGTTTAGACTCATTATTCAGATTAACATGTAGTTTCTAAAGAGAAATATGTTAAATACTTATAAATTAATAAATAAAGCGAAAAAATATTTAAAATCCAACTTCAGAAGTATCAAATTAAAAATATTAGTAAGAAAAAAAGACAGAGCTTTAAATTAAATTATAGTGTCATCTAGCGAAATATAACTACTGCCATAGTTTTCTGAACCGAATAATAAAAATGAAGAACTTTGCGTGCTGCCACTAGATGTCGCTGTACGGGAATCAGCTGCAAGAATAATGATGAAAACAATACACTAGGACAATTCTAAATATTATACTTTACGTACGACAATTTTCCTAATTAAAACAATAAATATTCGAAACTGTAACATAGTGTAATTTATCTTAAAATTTATACCGCATATTTGTTAGTAAATCGGAATGATATTAATTTTTTATATTACTTTCCTACATAAGCAAAGAGGGTTATGCCAGTATAATCGAACCAGTAGGTGAGCTCACAGGGATCTAACCTGTGGAGGTTGCTAATGCTAACACTAGCCCTAACAAGGGCAGTGCCTTGTAGAAACGGTTTTCACAGGTGAGATCCATTACAATGAAAATTCAACGCAATTCTTATATAATAGATGGCGCTAGCAACATGATTTGCATAACCACTTAGGTACTTAATTACTTACACTTACAATATTTATTCAAAGTAATAATGTTAATTGTAACAGAATTTATTTTTAATAGCTATGCTTAATAATATATGAATACTGTTAACGACAATCATTTCTGTTTTTAAATAATAAATTATACATTAAATATCTTAAGTCTTAGGTATAAAAAAATTCAAATCAAAACAGTGTGAACTAAAAATTAAATATGGTAGAATAACAGTGTCATGTTACTAATAACAATTAAATATCAACATAGAATAAACTAAACTATAAACCATCATTAATTATTGCTAATAATGGCGGCGTGCGCTCACGTGTAGGTACCATCGGGTCCGGTTCCAATTTTTGTGACATTAATTATTTAATATTTTTGTATGAGGCAGCTTCGTTTTCGCTAGATGTTTACTTAAACACCAAATCCCCGCCAAACCCCATAACGTTAATAAAAAGTGAAGCAAAAATGGCGGTTTTTCTATAAAATGTAACAAGGGAGTTGATTTTAATCAAGTCGAGGAGAGGCGCTTCGTTAGTGAGATTAAATTTTGTTAAAATTCCTTTTCCTCTTGAGACGCGACCGTCTCGACTTACTAGATACAGTTCAGGCGTTCTTTGTTGTCACATTAATTATCGCAGCATGAAACATGATGTTTATTTATGAAAAGACATCGTCGGCACCGACTACTCGTTTGTCGTGTTGGCAGTCGTGCCAGCAGCTGTTGTCGTGGTTGACTTGCACGCTGAACGTATAACATTATATTGCGTACAAACATCAGTCCCGCAAAACTTGTGTAGTGACTGGTGGTGTGCCGCGGCGCAAGCCCGCACGGGTACGGACCGCCATCATGCCTATTTCTGCGATGAAACAGTATTATGTTTCAGATTAAAGAGGCCACCGGGATACAATCGAGTATTCAACCTCATCTCAACGTGGCAGGATGGTGGTGGCATTCACGTTATAATATTAGCTATGTTATCCAATAACCACTTACACCGGGTAGGAAACAAGCTAGTAAACTCGTCTGAGCTATAAAAAAAGAATGTTTCCTGCAGAAAAACAAAACTCGTTACACTTTTTTAGAGTATTTAATGAAGTTTCGTTCTCCCGGTGATAAAAATTGTAGAATCACTATGGGGGAAATACATCGCGACACACTGAGTACCAACTTCCATTCCCTACGTTGGGCATACCATACCCAAGGTGAGTCATCGACCATCCTCGTAGTGATCGAACTAGTCCGAGGTACGCAGAGCCATGGTTTAGTCTGGAGTACAAGGTTTAAATCATTAGTTCGGTCGTTGTGTGAACTCTTACGTCATGTTGTTATTGAGCATCGTCTCGGCACTGGAAGCGCGTCATTTCGTCTCTAATTTTATCTCTTAAAAGCGGAGTTTTATTAATACATTCGTGAACAAATTCAGTATGACAAAAGAGTATCACACAGTCAGAGATTAGTTGAAGAAATGAATAATTTAAACAAAACCTAATTTATACCTGAATTCAGAAATTGGGAAGAATGATTAGATCGATAAATGTAATTAGTATGTTTGTATCATTCATATAATTGTGATGTAATTTGGCAAGTTTGTCGCATCGGAGTGCGACAGTGTAGTGTCTTAGTGTAGTGTAAATAAATAAAATATTCTTCTTTGTCTCGTGGGGTCGGCATAGCTAATTTTTTTATTCTATTCTCTTCTATCAGTCGTCATCTCAAACTCACTTCTCTCTCTCTCTCATATCATCATTCACACACTCTTCTTCTTCGGTCGATCTCTTCCCCCCTGCCTAGCACTACCATTTCCATACATCTCCTAGTCACATGCATCTCCTCTCTACGCATCAAATGTCCGTACCATGCTAACCGTCCGTTCAATAACTATAAATGAAATACGATAAAAAATATATTCCGAAACGTTTTTTATCGAATTTACTGAAGTTGGGCCATAATAATAACGTACGTTCATAATAACAGAAGATATTAAACCTCCTTTTTGCGTTTCTCTAAATTTGTAAATAAGTATATTTGGGAGTCGCCGTCGCTACGGAGTAAATGGAAACGAATGAAAATTATATTCGAGATAAATATTGAGACGGCGGCTGCTCCGCTTAAATTCGATTTTTGTTCAGTCCCTTTATTAGCATCGGCGAGCATTCGAGATAACGGGCGACTACCAGCGGGGAGCGCTGTCACATCGGAATACTGCAGAGTGGGCTTTTTATTGAAATTCCACGAAGTACGACACCATTCGTGTCTAGATTATTTATTTAAAAAGAAAATTACAACGCATCATATTGACCAAGACTCAATATGTAATTAATGCACGAGTAAATATCAAAAGCAAACAAAATTGCTTTCACTGGAAATATAAGATCCTGTATCAGACATACTTTCTGCACGGGAAAATTCGCCATTGCCAATCTTATGTGATGCTCTGTGTTAGGTAGTTCAAAGTATTTGGCATTTAAACCATACCGTACTGTTTAGATATCATGAAGCATAGAAATGAAATATCGACGAGTCTTCGCCTCCGGTCTTATTACAAAATGATGGCTGACTGAGTCCTAGATAGCCAACGTTTGCCAAGGTTCCACCAAACCGCCTGCTCACGTCGTACTCTACTAATTGAAAAGCTTCTACAGCTTCGAGCATAAGCTCGGTCATCATTTCTTTGAATCCAAATACTGCTCTATCGTAAAAAAAATTGTGCGCAATTCACACGTACGGTGAAGTGAAATTCACACGAAGTGAAATTTTCAAAATTTTTGGCCAGAAGTTAATGAGACGAAATGTAAACTTTCGGGAAGAGGATACTTGTAGGCTTTATGATAACGTAATGATCATAGCGATACAAAGTTTGATAATTGTTTTACATTTTACTCGTATATATTACTTAGATTTATTCAGAATTTCAGAAACATTATGAACTCACGACTTATTACGAATATTAGTTACGAAGCAGAGCACAAAGAGAACAACGAATATATGGATATTATAACCTTATTCACAGAGTTCCCAGCCCGACAATGACATCGATGTTCAGTTTTTTTACAATTCATAAGGTCACTTTTGAAGGTCGCTTTTAAGAATATTCCGCGCTCTTTGATTAAGAAGGTAACTAATTTAGGGGGCTAGTTAATTTTTACTTTGGGCTCCTCCTTCCTGTCTCATTATGTGTTTTGCAAACAGTTTTTTTAGTAGTAAAAAAGTTTTTTATAAATGCGGATTCAACGTAAATGATTCAAATTCAAATTCAAATTCAAATTCAAAGTCATTTATTTCAACTTGGATGTCATCAAAAACACACTTGTTGAATGTCAAAATGTAAAAGAAAATGTTAACTCTACCACCGGTTCCAAAAAAGCCACAGTCCTGAGAAGAACCGGCGAAACAAACTCAGCGGGCTTTTTTTTTTTTTTTTTTTTGTATTTTCTCAACTATTTTCTTCTTTTTTTTTTTTTTTTTTTAAGCAAGAAAACATATTTACAGTATACAAAAAGACAAGTCAAAAAAATACAATTCAAATAAATAATAATAATAATGAAAAATGAAAAGGCCAGGAGCGAACGCCTCATTCCCACGTAGTGCCATCTAGTAAAAAATCCTTAACTTTATAATATGCCTTGTTGCACAAACGTTCCTTGACAGTTTAAGTCCTCAGCTTAGATTATATTCAACGAGATTAATTGGTTGTGAAATGAAACGCACAAGTCAATAAATTATTTCAAGTCAACGAATTAAACCTTAGGCGCTCGCGACTACGACGACTCTGTAGAATTCGAGACACCGGAAATAATATAATGACAATAAAAAAACGCGATCTTAAGCCGTAAAAGTAGAAAACTATAAGGTACTACTAATTAAAATATTACGTCCTCGTAAAACCCGAAGAACGTACTCGATGTTTTTCATTTATTTTCACAGTGAAGTTGAGACACACACAGCTACACGCTAGACGAACGGATCAATCGGCTGACGGCAAGCGTCATGCAGCTCTTTTTTTTTTTCCTACCTAAGCTAGCCTTGAGAGGCTATTTCAGTGGAACCTTAACTAGTAGGTGAGTTTACGGGGCCCAAACCTGACGACGTTGTTAACACAAACCCTAGCAAGAGCCGTGCTTTGCAGAATCTACCACCGGATCGGAAACGCGACTCACTGAGAAGATCCAGCGAGAAACTCAGTGGGCTGTGTCTGTGGGTTAAAAAGACCCGCCAGCGCCAGTCCACTAACTAGCCCGAGATGATTCACATCTGACTGCTACTTGTTTTCTTTCGAAAAACTTTTTGTTTCATACTTCTCTCTCATATAATAAATTTTGATTTCCCTCAAACACGAGAGAACATCTGTACTTCGCAGAGTTAACATAACCGTTTCATTGAGATGTATCGTTTCTCATTTCGTTGCGAGCCGTGCAATGAGAGCTCAATGTTTCGGATTGAACGAGGCTCGTGTGAACAAGCACTTCTCACACAACATGCTACGCGCTGTAATGGATTAATATTAAAGGTTTAGGTGTTGGTTCAAGCGCCCCATGTTTTGTGGCACGAGTCCTAACTGATGACTACACGCTTTGCGAATTCACGATCTACCATTCTAAGCGGGTTGAGGCAGTAGTGTGCGCACGGCGCTGTGCCGGTAGCGATGAGACTATCTGCACGTACGTAGGTCATTTATAGTCAAGAACAGTGGTCACCGTTAGCGACTGAACTGACGCTAGTTGGTTTCAATAATTTAATATTAAAACGGCCGTTTTCACGAAGAGGACGAAAATTCTGTGATCAATGAAGTCATGGGAACAGGAATTACATCTTGAAGTCTGGAGATTTTTTCTAATCATTATCTTTGAATTTTTACGAAAATGTTTCTTAATAAACAAATATAATGCTTGGCGATTGAATGAGACGACGGCCACCAGGTGTGTAGACATCACAGCACACCTGCCGCCACCCACCCCGAAGCACGAGGCTTCAGATGTGGAATATCTAGTCGGTGGGAGTGGACGGTCGCCCTCCGTGCCGCGCTGTGCGGTTATTGTGTACGGAGGTGGCTCACTCCGACTGTACTGTACTGTACTGGGTGGGATATTACAGTCACAGCGGTAACTTTATATTGTTCATATTGATCGGGGCTCGTTCGTGTACACTAATTTGTGTCGGAGAGCGGCGCCGCGCGGAGTTCAAGAGCACGGGGTTTTGCTCCGTCTTGCTAATTCATTCTCATTTAAACAATATGATCACTTGTATTTGTATTTCTTTACCTGACTACTTTACCGGCCCAAATCTTTTTTATGATTAAAATTATTAAGGAAATTTTGAGAATAAATGCCTACGTCAAATGTTGAACATCTTTTGGTCTGAGACGACAATAACAATGGGTTGTGGAGGATCACCAAGCAGAGACCAATGGAGAGTGAGATCCTTACGCGGAAGTGGCATTGTATTGGTCACAGATTATGAAAGCCCGATACCCACCTATCCAAGAGAGCACTGACCTGGAAAGGCCGTCCCAGAACAACTTGGCGTCGTTCAGTAGAGCAGGAACTGGGCGTCTTTGGCGTGACGTGGAAGGAGGTAGAACAGACTACCCAAGACCGATGCAAATGGAAGAATTTGATTCGAGCCTACACCCCTGCAAAGGGTAATAGATAAGAAAGAAGAGTTGTTAAGGAAACAGATCCTTTACAGCTTACGTCGTGCGGTACGTCGGTATGACCGAGACTTGCGGGTTCTTCTATTACCTCATACAGCGTTATCTTATTGTATATTGTTGCCTATTGTCTATTATATTTAAAATAATAATTTAAAACTAAAAAACACGCTTTCATAGAAAATTCAACAAAAAAATAGAAAATAAAGTTATTGTAAAAAAAGGGTTACGTGTTGCGGGTAGGCTCTGACTTTTTTTTTTACCTATACTGGTAACCTCGAGGAGCTATACCAGCGTCATCGAGCGAGTAGGTGAGCTCATGAGGAACTAACCTGACGAGTTTCTAATACTAGCTTTAGCAAGAGCAGTGCTTCGCAGAATCTACCACCAGATCGGAAACGCGACCCACTGAGAAGATCTCATATGACGTTGATGATAATATAAATAACTATAATATTAATGACCATCTAATAACAGATACCGCTTTCAGTCAGATGAGTCAGTCACTCACACAGTCGTTGGCCCATTACAGTAACAAGACAAGACAATAGGTGATGATAATGATATATTGTAGGTTTATGGTAACAAAAGGTAAGCATATTCTTAGTTGTGGTCCCGACATGCTCACCGTTAGGTGGGCCTTATGATCATTTACTACAAAGATAATAACAAAATTGTGCCTCGCCAATCTCTGTACTGTTGACATTGGCTAATTCCTAACGACACTTTATTTGAATGACGACACAAACTACAACGTGCTCCATCTATATAGCACAAGTAGGTATGTACGCAGAAACTTAAGTTAAGCGTTTTTGAAATTTATGTTCATTCAAAAATAAGCCTTGGACGATTGTGCTAAGCCGTATTTTGTGTTTAGACGGATGTCTCGTATAGAAAATGCCCGCCTGAAGGTGTCTACACTAATTTGTGTAAAAGCTCGCTCAGTTTAATGCGATTCCACCCTCGCTCGTTCGAAGCACATCCTGCAGGGCTGACAGGTATCCTTGAGCCAAACTAAAGGATGTACTCTTAAAGAAAAATTTCTGCACGAAATCTTTAAGTATTTTCTACAATAGCGCGTTGGCAGATTTTTCACGTCTGACAACACTCATGAAACCTTTCCAATGAAACTTAGTACTAACTTGGTATCTTTTGAGTATTCAGAAACAAGCCAAAAGATATAAGTACGGTAAAGAAAACAAAACGTGAACGAAATGTCTAAAATTGTAACGCTATAGTACCCACGACTTAACTCTAACGGTATTTTAATAATACCTTCGAATTGTGAGCACGTCGCTAAACCTTGCAACGCCTGTGGGCAGTAAATCTCCGAAAAGTAATTAAATATGGCAATTGCGTATTTATGAAAGATAATAATTATTTTGGTTGATATTTTAATTCTAGGCAGCCCTGAAATTTCTATTGTTAGACACGGGACAAGATGCGGGAACGTCGAAGCATTTCACTTAATCCACTCTACGCGGTGGTACGCTCGGCAGGTGCCACCGTGTGCACTCAACTAGTGCACTACTGGCTCCGAAGCAGTCTCAACTGGTTCACTCATCAAAAAGAATAAATATGACAAAAACCTTTATCGCACTGAAAAAAAAAACAACTTAATTCTAAATGAAAAGTACAAGTTTCGGAAATGGCGTAGGCATGGTAAAAACGCTGTAAAGTATAATTTACTGGCGGTAGGACGTCTTGTGAGTTCGCAAGGGTAGGTACCACCACCCTGCCTATTTCTGCCGTGAAGCAGTAATGCGTTTCGGTCTGAAGGGTGGCGCAGCCGTTGTACTGTTAAAAGTGAGACTTTACAACTCATGTCACAAGGTGGGTGGCGGCATTTACTCTGTAGATGTCTATGGGCTCCGGAAAACACTTAACACCAGGTCGGCCGTGAGCTCGTCCACTCACCTAAGCAATAACAAAAAATCCTCATTAAGACACTGTTAAAGGGCGAAAGACACTGATTAGCTTTCGGCGTCATTCTACCCAAAGATTAGTAGTAAGTAAGATCGGACCAAACATTTAAAAACCTACATTGTTTCTAAAAATCTAACAAAAGCTCCTTCTACCCCTACTCTCTGTCTGCAGGAATTAATTTAGCGTCTAAGCCGGCGGCGGTGCCTCCATATTGCTTCTACAGCACACGTACTGAGCGCATATAGCCTTGGAGGAGTTACGTGTTTATAGCTACTATAGCTATATCAGTTTCGTGCCATCGATGGGCATATATCAATGCATATAACTAATATGTTTTATTTACTGTATTTCCTATTACTGTCATTTTCTGTTTAGGGGTTGGAGACAATATTGAGCGACGCTTTGGCACTTTTTCGAGAGAGATTTTCTGATCCTCAGTCTTCTATTCTTTCCTTTAATTAGCTCTGGTGTGACTTTTGCAACTCGTATTTAGAGAACAGCACCGATAGATAGCTTGGTCTGGATGGCTCCCGCCCGAGATGTCCGTCATCGTCCTTGCTGGACCCACCACATTCACTGAATATCTGCAGATGACGTCGTCAGCCAGATTTATTTTACGTATATGCTCTGACTGGAGGAAGATCCGAATATTTGCGCCTGCGTGGCGGTCTACATAGTGTCCACATAGGCTATATAGGTTCCAATCCAAGGTATGCAATACTGACTTTGAATAGCGTAAATACCACCAGGACGTCGAGAGCGTTTGGTCGACTGTAATAACTTTAGTAAAAATATCCTGCTGCTTCGCAGGACAAAGGCATCCATTCATCTCCAGTATTTTATATGTACAATGTACACCGCCTTCATTAAAGTATGAAGCCTTGTGTATTGCTACCGGAGTATTACGTGCTTAGCGTCGGCGATAGTTTTGCGAAGGCAAGAAAATATATTTCGTAGGAGTGTGAAATAGTAGCATGTACTTTCTTTTTAACTGACTTCAAATAAAGAGATGGGGAAGGTTCTCATTTCGGATATTATGTTTTTTTAAGCATGTCTGTCGATTATTCCGCCGTAACTCGGCATATTACGTCAATTCTTCAGACCCTCCGTCTGGTGAATCGTGAATTTGTGAATGTAAAGACCATGTGTAAGCTTGTTTACACCCATCGTATGAGACAGCAATGGGATGACGGATGACCCTGCCCCCGATCCCGCTGTTATTTTCCCAGCGCAGTTTTTTTTTTTATTGCTTAGATGGGTGGACGAGCTCACAACCCACCTGTGTTATGTGGTGTTAAGTGGTTACTGGAGCCCATAGACATCCACAACGTAAATGCGCCACCCACCTTGAGATGTAAGTTCTAAGGTCTCAGTATAGTTACAACGACTGCCCCAACCTTCAAACCGAAACGCATTACTGCTTCACGGCAGAAATAGGCAGGGTGGTGGTACCCCCCCCCCGGTGAAGGTCAAGCGGCGACCTGAGGGGGTGAGGCCGCGCGGCGCGCTACCAGCACTCTAGCGCGCTGCCGTGGAGTGAATAGAGCGACCGGTCGACGGTGTATCGCGTCCCGACCCGGCAGGCTGGTTCTGGTCCAGCGGGGTATTCCGGGACACTAGCGGCACGGTCTGGGCGGCCAGACGGGCTGCCGTACCGAGACGGCCGACGTTTCAGAGCCTTCGATTCGCCTCGAAGGCTCCGTCGGCTGGGCGTCCTTGGGGTGAGCCGCGCCGTCTGGTTGTAGTGTTGACCGCGGTAACCCCCTACCTCATCCGGGTTCTGACCTCGGAGGGGATCGGACGTCGGGTGTAAGAGTGCAGGGGAGTCGTTTAGTGGGTGGGTCCTAAAATCCTTGGGCCCGCGGTCTGCTCACAACACCATGCAGATCGTTGAGTCTCACATACCCAGCGCGCCCCTTTTGCGCGGGGACCTCGTAGGAGGTTCGGCCCTATACCCGAAAAAAAAAAAAAAAAAACGGTGGTGGTATTCACCCGCGCGGACTCACAAGAGGTCCTACCACCAGTAATTACGCAAAATTATAATTTTGCGGGTTTGATTTTTATTACACGATGTTATTCCTTCACCGTGGAAGCCAATCGTGAACATTTGTTGAGTACATATTTCATTAGAAAAATTGGTACCCGCCTGAGATTCGAACACCGGTGCATCGCTCAACGCGAATGCATCGGACGTCTTATCCGTTAGGCCACGACGACTTCAACCGGGATTATGAGTTGGCAGCAGGCTTCAAATATGGTTTTTATGAAGAGATATGCTAGAGAATGCGCTTATTCACAAATGACATGATTTTCTATTACTTTAAAATAAAGTTGATTGCGATGTAAATTACGAGGCATTTTATAAATAAGTAACTGATGCCCCGACCGGGTCAGGCGGCCTCATACAGTATATCCTCATGCCAACCGGCTCACTGTCTCGTGCAGATTGTATGAACATCTGCATAGCATAGCCATCACAGTAATTCAATGCTACTTACAGGCAGAATTTTCGTATTACCAGCACACCTCTAGCGCTTGGCAGATTCCTCAATGGAATCACAAACGCGCTCGGTGGGGATGTCCTTTGCAGTACGAAGCAAAAATAAGAACATTGTTGGTGCGACTTATTAATTAAAATAACCGCTCCAGTTGAACATGTAATAACCTGAGTTCGTCAAGTGTCACGTTGTTAGCGGATTGCTTTGACCGCGGAATGCATACAAATATTTGCGCTTGAAGTTGTGCTCCGTTACTATGAAACAGTAAAGAGATGAGAGCACTCGTCGTCCTGGCGGCTTTCTGAAGGATTCTGTCAACAAACATAAAGTATTTTCTGATTTGAAGTCGCAGTCCGTTGACGGTCAAATGAGCATGCTGAAAAACCGAGGTTTTTGAATCAATTTCTATGAAGGACGTGATATTTTTGACAATATGTACCTAATACTCAAACACTAAATGTTGTATATATTGAATAAAGCGGTACTGAAGCGGTAGGGACGACAGGGTTACTAATCGCCACAAACTACCCAGTTGGTTACGTCTGTAGACAACATCATAATTATTGGCCCAATGTCGCTTGCAAGATTTAAAAACATTCGTTGTGTACTTCATCTCACAACAACATCCGAGTCGATGTTGCGAGATATTCTTAAATACCCTAATCTAAATTAAACCAAACTCTCAAAATAAGTTTATCTAAGCAAAATAACCAACAATAAAAACTAATCAAATTTAAACTCCACTCATAAAGCAGCATTCATTTATTTATAATTCGACCAAAAAAAAAGTACTTTTCGAAATCTTTGTCTGGTGTAAGTAGCACAGTAAGACACATTTAATTTAGTCGGATCACGTTGTTCCGGGGGCAGGAGCTTAATTGCAATAAGGCGATTGTGTACAGAACGAGACCGTAGCTATAAAGCTCCGTAATTAAATCCCCCTAATGCAAACACTCGACCAAATTAAACTTGTTATTTAGGCACAGTTTTTCCTTTCTTTTCGTTCTCGCAACCCTCCCCACGTATTTGAGCTGCTAAATTGAAAGCAAAGTTTAAAGCGACGATTTGTGTTTTTGCTACGTTTCTTTCTATTTAGCTTGAATGCAGACAATAATTTAAATAAGACCAAGTAATAATTACATATGAGTGCATCAAGGGGACGCACACATGAGGTCGTTATTAGGTTTCAGAAATATAACAATCCCGGTTTCGATTTGTTGATGCACAGCTTTTTACACGATAGATTTTTCTTGTCGGACACGGTCACCATTTACACGGACGGAAACTTTAACTAATAAAGATTAAGATTCAGAGTAGTAGTAATCAGAAAACCTCATGTATGCGACATGATCTATTGGAATAAAGAGAGGAAAAATAAAAATAATTACAATTTAGGAGAAAGCATTTCTTTCTACTGCTGGGAGGTTTTATCGATAGCAAACTTATTAATGATACTAGCTTTTAATGTGGCTTCGCCAGCGTGGTCAAGGGAATATGTCAATTAATTTTTGTAAAGAAAATAAAATGGTTTCTAGTAAGGATAAGATAGCATATGTCACTCTCCTGGTTTGTAATGATCAGTTTAAAACTCATGTCAATCTGTTGCATTTTTACGACACGAACGAAGGACAAATAAACATACAAACAAATACACTCACTTTATAAAATTAGTATGGAAGTATGGACATGGATAAACGGTAGCATCGTCACAGGATCTAAGTGATGCTACAGTACTTGTACCTGACAGAAAGCTGTAGTACTGCAGCGTAGTACCTACTGCAGCGCCAGCACAGCGGAATCGAGCTGCATCACAATCAGATGCACGGCTTAGGACCGACAACGAGGACAAACATGAAAAACATTATTATTTATTTCAATAAATTACATTAAATACATACTTATAAATTTATATTTGGTTAAAAAGTGGTTCAAAAAATTTCAAATTGCGTAGGTAGCGGTCACAATGTCGATGGCGGTGACGCGGACGGTGTGTCGGAGATCATTCGGCACTTGAGCATCGAGCGATATTAACAAACGAAGAGTCTCCTCAAAAGGCCACGTCATGGAGTGCCTAATGTTACTAGCGATAACGTAATGCTGCACTATGATATCATGTTTGAATGATTCGCAGGTCGCCAGAAATAGGATTTTGTTTACAGTGGCGGTTTACAGCCAGCTAAGTGAACAGAACAAGACGCAAGTTGAAAGGGCCTTCTTTAAGCGAGGCTTGAAGAGACTCTCGACTGGTCGACTTATGGGTTGAGAAATATTTAGCATAAATGAGGGGCGCTTGCGTCTCATTGGCAACTTTTACGCAAAATTTATGCACGGAAAAAGGTTCGTTCGCGGCGGCAGAGGCCCGGCTGCACGGCGCATTTCGCGTCGCGCAGAGGGCATTGCAGCTGGCCATCAGAAGAGCCAAGAACCAACACATGGAGAGTCTCCTGGAGACGCTGGATGAGGATCCGTGGGGGCGGCCCTATCATATGGTGCGCAATAAAATGCGCCCATGGGCCCCCCCGATCACGGAGCGTCTCCAGCCTCGGCAGCTGCGGGACATCGTCTCGGCGCTGTTCCCGCAGGAGCGGGAGGGATTTGTTCCTCCCGCTATGGACGCGCCGCCGGAATACGACGGCGAAGCCCCTGCCGAGGTGCCCCATATAACGGGGGCGGAGCTCCGTGTGGCCGTGCGCAAAATGTGCGCGAAGGACACTGCACCCGGCCCGGACGGCGTCCATGGTCGGGTTTGGGCCTTGGCTCTTGGTGCCCTAGGGGACCGACTCTTGAGGCTTTACAACTCTTGCCTCGAGTCGGGACGGTTTCCTTTATCGTGGAGGACGGGCAGACTCGTGCTGTTGAGAAAGGAGGGGCGCCCGGCGGATACTGCCGCCGGGTACCGTCCCATCGTGTTGCTGGATGAGGTGGGCAAGCTGCTGGAACGTATTCTGGCGGCCCGCATCATCCAGCATCTGGTCGGGGTGGGACCCGATCTGTCGGCGGAACAGTATGGCTTCCGAGAGGGCCGCTCAACGGTGGACGCGATCCTTCGCGTGCGGGCCCTCTCGGAGGAGGCCATCTCCAGGGGCGGGGTGGCTTTGGCGGTGTCACTCGATATCGCCAATGCATTTAACACCCTGCCCTGGTCCGTGATAGGGGCGGCGCTAGAAAGATACGGAGTGCCCCCCTACCTTCGCCGGCTGGTGGGTTCCTACTTGGAAGACAGATCGGTCACATGTACCGGACACGGTGGGATCGTGCACCGGTTCCCGGTCGTGCGCGGTGTTCCACAGGGGTCGGTGCTCGGCCCTCTTTTGTGGAAT
The DNA here is from genome assembly GCF_030269925.1 of Bombyx mori. NCBI lineage: Eukaryota > Metazoa > Arthropoda > Insecta > Lepidoptera > Bombycidae > Bombyx > Bombyx mori. The sequence continues at coordinate 18,903,315 of NC_085111.1, forward strand.
ATCGGGTATGACTGGGTGCTGAGGGGTGCCCTCCTCCCGGGCCTAAGCGTAATCTGTTACGCAGACGACACGTTGGTCGTGGCCCGGGGGGAGAGTTTTGCTGAGTCTGCCCGTCTTGCTACCGCTGGGGTGGCGCATGTCGTCGGCAAAATCAGGAGATTGGGCCTCGACGTGGCACTCAGTAAATCCGAGGCCATGTGGTTCCACAGGCCCCGGAGAGTGCCACCTGTCGATGCCCATATCGTGGTTGGAGGCGTCCGTATCGGGGTCGGGGTGCAGTTGAAGTACCTCGGCCTCATTCTGGACAGTCGTTGGACCTTCCGTGCTCACTTTCAAAATCTGGTCCCTCGTCTGTTGGGGGTGGCCGGCGCGTTAAGCCGGCTTCTTCCCAACGTTGGGGGGCCTGACCAGGTGACGCGCCGTCTCTATACAGGGGTGGTGCGATCAATGGCCCTATACGGGGCGCCCGTGTGGGGCCAGTCCCTGGCCGTGGGGGTAGCGAAGCTGCTGCAACGGCCGCAACGCACCATCGCGGTCAGGGTCATCCGCGGCTATCGCACCATCTCCTTCGAGGCGGCGTGTGTACTGGCTGGGACGCCGCCTTGGGTTCTGGAAGCGGAGGCGCTCGCCGCTGACTATCAGTGGCGGGCTGACCTTCGTGCACGGGGCGTGGCACGTCCCAGCCCCAGTGTGGTCAGAGCGCGGAGGGCCCAATCTCGGCGGTCCGTGCTGGAGTCATGGTCCAGACGGCTGGCCGATCCTTCGGCTGGTCGTAGGACCGTCGAGGCGATTCGCCCGGTTCTTGTGAACTGGGTGAATCGTGATAGAGGACGCCTCACTTTCCGGCTCACGCTGGTGCTCACTGGGCATGGTTGCTTCGGTGAGTTCCTGCACCGGATCGGAGCCGAGCTGACGGCAGAGTGCCACCATTGTGGTTGCGACTTGGACACGGCGGAGCACACGCTCGTCGCCTGCCCCGCATGGGAGGGGTGGCGCCGTGTCCTTGTCGCAAAAATAGGAAACGACTTGTCGTTGCCGAGTGTTGTGGCATCAATGCTCGGTGACGACGAGTCGTGGAAGGCGATGCTCGACTTCTGCGAGTGCACCATCTCGCAGAAGGAGGCGGCGGGGCGCGTGCGAGACGCGCAGGCCCGCCGCCGTCGAGCGGGGGCCAGGGAGGCGGATTTCGCCCAAGCCCTGGCCCTCTAAGTGTTTCGGGTCTCTCTCACATGTCGGCCTGGGGACCGGCGAAGGGGACCTAAGAAGATGACGTGCAAGCTGCTCTGCACGCGTTTTATGCAAGAGCGTCCGGGTGATGGAAGGCCGGCTATCCTCAACCCACGCTGGTTCTGACCCAGCGGGGTATTCCGAGGGTAGACCATTCTAACCGGCGCCATCTAGGCGGGCTTCGGATAGCCTGCCGACCGAGAGGACTGGTGGTCGTGGCGCCGACGACCGCCAGTCCGGCGTCCCGAGGGGGAGGGTGATGGGAGAGATGTGCTCCGCACTAAACGCTTCACTTTCCCCCCTTTGCCTTTTCATGAGTTCTGTCTCATGCGAGGTTTGGATGCTGGTTGTTGAGCGACAGGGGGTTTTAGTCGGTTCAACTCCGACATGCCCTGCCCTCCATCCCCAGTGGAGGGCGGAAGTCCGGTGATTTCCTCCTGACAAAAAAAAAAAAAAAAAAAAAAAAAAAAAAAAAAAAAAAAAAAAAAAAAAAAAAAAAAAAAAAAAAAAAAAAAAAAAAAAAAAAAAAAAACGGAAAAAGGTTTTGCTTAAAATCCCAACTCGCCTGCACACATTTTACAAAATGTAAGCAAAATCTTGAGGATGTGTAGCATCCAAAGCCTCATTAGTGCTCAGGAGTGGTCCCGAACGAGACTCGATGCGCTGAGGGCTCTCCGCCCACACGCGGTCCGGTTGATGACGTCGGACGTTGGATGTTGTTTGATGTTGATTGGCGTGGCGCTCACACACGGCTGACTCAACAATTGGAACACGTAGGGGGTCACTTCAATGATTCGTTGTTAATATCATATGACCGAGCGCGCCTACCTACCTGTATAATATTTATTTTTAAAGAGTATACAAGCAGTCCATCTAGTTTTAAGTGGCAAACGGTGCTCGTCGATACCAAAACTTAAAATCGAAATAAAGGATAGATCACCCTTTAGACTGCAACGCGAATGAACTCACGGCCCATCTGACATTATAATGGGAAAACCACTACCAACTTTGAATTGATACATGAATTGTCACAGCGTTCATGTTAATGGTCACGGTAACCACTTACGACAGGGCGGGCCGTGAGCTCGCCCATTTGATTCAAGTAATGAATAAAAATGATTATTAGATTAGATATTTGAGGAATGTTTGGTCTAAGCTCGATATCAAAAGAATGCCAACTGTAGAGGCTCCAGGTTGCGTGGGAAGGGTCGGGCCGGACCAGCCGCGCCCTCGCCACCACGTCTGGAGATTCGAGTTACGCACCGCAAAGCTTTTTATTGAACATTCCATTTTAATTGTTCTACGATCAGAAGAATAGTCTTCAACAGCGAATATACTTAGTCTGGCCATAAATACTGTTAAAATTAAAAATAAAGAAAATTCTATTGCAAATAACATTTATTACTTTTACAGTGTGTCAGTTTAATACATAAATATAAAACAATTTAAAGTATAAAAATCTTATTCGAAGTGGTCTCCATTGGCTGCAATACAGTCCTTTAAACGTTGAGGCCAGTTATCAACAGAAGCACGAACTCTTTCCATGGAAAAATTTTCACTGCCAATCGTACGGATTGTTTTAGGGACTCCAAATTATCATGGCGTTTAGAGCAAGCCGTACTCTCTAAAACTGACCATAAATCATAATCCAGCGGATTAAGATCGGGACTAGACGACGGTCAGTCTTCAGCTCTGATGAAGTCCGAAACGTTTGTTTCCAACCAAGACTGCGTAGACCGAGCTTTATGACCTGGCGCCGAGTCTTGCTGGAAGGACCATTCTTGATTATTGGACATGGTGTTGTTAAAAGGCTTCACTACCTTCTCAAGAATGGTATCTTGATACACTTGTGCCGATGTTTTGATATCTTTTTCACAAAAGTATGGCTCAGTCACTCCTTCATAGCTAATACCCCACCAAACCATCACTGAAGTCGGATAGTGCCCACGTTGCACTCTGTCGACTAATTGGAAAGCTTCCTTAGAGCTTTGAGCATAAATACGGTCATTTTGTTTGTTAAAGTGTTCTTCAATTGTAAAAAATTTCTCATCCGTAAACAAATTTTTTCTATGACCTCCCTTTGCGTACCGCTTCAGTAGTTGTTTCGATTTTACCACCCTATTCTCTTTTAAATTATCAGGTAAGAAATGACCAGCACGTCTCTTATAGGCTGCAAGTCCTAAGTCATATTTTAAAATACGCGACATGGTTCTAGGTGCTATCTTCATCTCCCGAGATAAAATCTTTTGCTTCCGGACAGGATTTCTTCGAATTCTTTCCCTTACTGCTTTGACCACCTTTTTCGTACGAACACTACGTGGACGGCCAGATCCTTTTCTGTCACAAACAGAGGAGGTCTCATTTCACCTATGAATAGCCCGGTACACAAACATTTTACTAATACCAAGCGTATGGAGAGTTTTAAAAATTGCATTTGGCTCCATACCTACTTTGTGTAATGCAATCACAGCGATTCGGTTCTCTTTATCACCCAACTCCATTTTAATATCGCAAAATATTGTACAATGTATTGGCGCCAAAATGAGAAAACTCAATGAGCAATCATATAAAAATGACAGATTCCAAATTAAAATGTAATATTTTGTTTATTTTTAATTGTAACAGTATTTATGGCCAGACTAAGTAGATACTAGATGTGAATCGGGTTCTTTCATTTCTTCAGAATTTTAACGAAAGAGTTTTCCAGATTGGTAAAAGGCAAAAACTATATTGCCAGCCGACGAGGATGGTAATATTGATATTGAATTATTATATTTTAATAAACGTTATTTTAATAAAAAAGAACATTACACACACTACCATGTATTTGACGCACACTTACAATTTCAGTTAATTATAATCGAATTTCGACTACGGCGGGACCACTAGTTTTAATAAACATACGTCTAATGAAGGTTTCAAAACGAACAGAACGGCCCTGGTCTGCGATACAAAAGAAGTTTGAGAGCCGTTATGCACGCGGGGAAACAAAGTACCGAGCGGTTTGGTGTGGAGAATACCAGCGTCCATAGCTTTGTGGCAGAAATAGATAGGATGGTGGGTCCGACCCGTGCGAGCTCACGTACATACCTATTCGAAGGATGTGTCATTCCATTAAATTAATACTTAATTACATTCTAATTAATACTTAAATTTAATTCTTACAGTGTTTCAATAGTTATTAACAATTTTAACTAAGTAACTAGCATCCTTTTAACATTAATATTTCCGTAATAATAATATATTCGAAGCTAGTCCAGGCAAACAAAAAAAAAACAAACAGTCACCAATCTTGGTGTATTCGTAATTAGATTTAAAACATTACAAATAACCTTACGAGCTATAAAAAGACCTTTGATTTGTAAGGAGTGGGCGATGCTCTACTCACTTCCTTGTAAGACACGAGTATTCTTAAAACTGAAGACTTGTCCAGTCTCGAACCTGCTGCCACTTTTGTAAGAGCCACGCATCTTACATCTTGCGTTACCAGCAACATATTGATCACATTATATCGTATGCTGCTGTATAAGTTTTTCTCTAAAAACACCTTAATCTGATATAAATCTCTGGATTTTTTAATTGAACCTAAATCTGAGAACGGAACACGGTTTATGAATAAGTAAAGAATGTTCGTGAAGTGGCACCCCTGTCGAGGTCGAGGGTCGGTCGGTCGAGCCTCCAACATATCGTGGGACACAAAGGAGCCGGCGAGGGACCCGCACGGCACGTAATCTATGACATTTGTTAACAGTCGCCAGTGTGTCCGACAGACAGTCGCGCAACTCAAGTCTTGCTGCTGTTACTGCTGCTCTACTCGTGATGTGAAGTTGGGCACGTATTGTCTAAGGTTCCGCAGATGTTTTGCAAGCGTTTTGAAGCTAATAAAGTCACCATCACATTTATTGGTGCGGATAGAGAGGTGAGATGCTCACCATTCGCTAGGTTCGCGGTAGGGTTATGGGTTATCTACTTTTATGGAGTACATTTTCTTTTGCATTTTTTCTATTTTAGTTATTTATCAATGTTTTCAACTTTCTGAAAGTAATTGGTAAATTTAATAATTTAGCTGGATGTTACCACAGCTGGAGTTGTGCTTTACGCAGAAACATTTCGAGTGGTTTAATTGAACTCTGCATAACGGTATCTCATTTTCTTTACCAGCTGTGGAATATTATGATGTAGCTATGTATTATTATTTACGAATGAAACGGAAAAACCAAAAATACCCATTACATCTTTAAAAAATCTGCTCCGTTGAACGACTACTCTCCCTCCACTAGATCGAGGTCAAACGATAGACTATCGGATTCCGGGCAGAATTCTGTAGCACGACATTTTTCCTGGCGTCCAATTAGCCGCGCGCCGATCCCTCTTGTAACCGGGACCAGAACTTGTTTACTGCTGCCCACAGAATAACGCAATACAAGAGCATAAATATAAAATGATGTTTGATTACTCACATATTGCTTGTTAATAATATATGTATCTGACTATCGGTTGCTCCTCGTCGCTGTAGCACGATGTATTGACATCACCAATTGTTTTGTTTTATATAATAAATGTACTATTCTTGTTTTTGGATTTGGTTTCTTTTTTCGAAGGCTATGTAAAAGTTAGACTATGTAGCGTTAGGCTATGCAGCGAATCGGCTCGGCTTGCAGTTATTGCAACATCCCTTTAGACTGATGTCAGTCGAGCTGGGCTGACATGTGTTTTATCGAGAGAATTAAATTCTCTACCGCTTCTGCCCCGTCCTCTCAGTCAGAGGAATTCCTGACTCGCGCTAACAGCCGTGTAATTACATATTCTTCCTACACGATGAGGACTGGCTAGAAAAGATTTCACTACGTTTTACAACTCGTTGATACAATGACTATAGTTAGAGTAATTGAAAAAGGCTCAAATTATATATATGTTTTTTTCTTTTTTTTTATTGCTTAGATGGATGGACGTGCTGGTGGTTTGTTTCTAGTTAGTAGCTATTGTCAAGCTCTGATCTTATTAATAAAACATATTTGGAAGTACCGATCAGCTCTTAGATTTCAATAATATTGTATAAAGGAAATGATCTACAGTAAACCAATTAAATCTTGAAGTGTCCTTGATTGTGATCGATTTTCGAGTCATGCGCAAACACTTGTTGTGAACTTCTTCCCACATTAAAATCGTATGCGGAAAGCGGTGAAAGCGTTAAAATCCGTCACGTATCAACTCCAGGTTCGTTTGTCTTTAAAGTCTCATTTTAATGTAGAGCAAAGTACACTTTACTTCACAATTTACGAGAACATCTACCATATCATATTACATAGATTGAAAACAACGGTATTGTACGCCAGCGAAATTAACATAAAACATTTGAATGTGAATTCATCAGGTTTCAAAGCGACTCGTGGATGTTCCACCCCATCTATGTGTTTAATTCTCGCAATTATTTCTGTTGCGAGATTAATTCTCACACTCGTGACGGCGGGGGAGGTAGGGAGATATGTAATTTCACCCTTTATACCAATGTTTTACGACAATGTGTATGAATTAAAATGTTCTTGATGTTCACGATTCAGTATTTTGTTCTGGGTGGGCAGTGACTTGACTGCCACTACTGTTAGACGTGAAAACGACTTTAGCACACTTGTTAACTGTGGTCGCGATGTCTGACATCAAAATCAGATGTACAGACGCTGGGCGGTGGCGGAAGGCGGCAGGTGGCGTCAGTTGCTGCCCGAAATGGTCACCTCGGGCCGCCACAGGGTCCTGTAGTGCCTGCTCACATTAAAAGATCGGCCATCCTGCCCTCACATGTTTGCTTTTGTACGAATTAAAAAGAATCAAGTCGATTCTGTATTCACTTCAATTTACTATAGTGCCATCCACCACCGTACCGCATGTGTACGTCTGTAGTACCTACAAAGTAGCAAGTAATAACAGATAAGCGCTCTCGACAACAAGCACCGAGAGTACAGAAGTGAAGAGTCACACATCGACGTCGCTGATGGACCACCCACCTATGACCGCGACTGTCACCCGCTGCACGCACTTCACCATTTGTAGTCGTCGCGGCTAAAGAATAAATCACCCGGTGTACTCGTATCAAGCAATAGTCACATTAACGCAGGCTTGCGCAGGCAGGTACCTATGTTCAGGAATGACTTCCACAATAAAGGAGTAACATCTTGTAATTACTTGCGATTGCGACACAGACCTCAAGGAGGGCGGCGGCATCCGCGTTGTAATGCCGCTCGGCTCCGGCTGCACCAGATGGACCGTGAACTCGTTAACCCGGCTACGCTATAGGTATGTACACTATATATACACATGCATGCATATATAGGGCACGAGTTTGTTTTCCTGCAGAAATGAACCCACAAAAATTATTTATTGTAAGTGTGTAACTCTTATCTATGGAGATGAAGCAATATTTATCTATGGAGCCAAAAACTGGCCTCCGAGACTGCAGGAGCACCGTAAAATCGACGCACTGGCGCTGCAGTGCTGAATACACTTTCTAAGGACCGGCTTGGTATTAACTTGGTATTAAAAACCGGCTTACGCCAACTGCACATTTACCAATTTTAAACTTCTTTGGTAACATCTCCAGAAAAGAGAACTCGATGATGAGATTAGTAGTTAAAGGACAGGTGGTCGACAAGATCACCAATCCGACTGGACTGACCTAAAGTACGAAACTGGTGGTAAAAACCATGATCGGCTACGGTCATGGTTGGTAAGCAGATGAGCGCAGCCACTAATATCAATATATACCAACGCGAGAAAATTCTCCTAATGTGCCAACAATTTAAAGTGGTGTGAAATTTTAGAAGATACCAAATGTATAAATCTTAAAGTTGCGTTACGGCTCATACCCGCGTTGTGCAAACCCTCGCATAACGAACTGGTTTCAGTCGCAGTTTTATCAGTCCGTCGTTTCATTATGTCGCGATTTGTACAGTTTTGTATGGACCAGGACCGTGTACTAGAGGCTAGTCGGGGCTGGAGTGCTGTTGGACGTCACGTAAAACAGTTTTATTTTAAATGAGACATTGCGTGTCATTTGTATTTGTTCTTAGTTAACTACATGAAACCAGGTTGTGCTTCATGTATATATTTTGTTTGGTTCCCTCAAACTTTTTTTTCGTCTAATATTTTTTTCACAATAAAGTTTTTCACAATAAAGGTTTAAGAAAGAAAATTCGTAGAAAGTTTTTGAGGCTAATCGGAGTTTTTGTGTGAGTTAGCTGGATCGATAAAATTATTTCGATAGTCCGCTGTTGTGCGACTGTCTGGGCGAAGTACTTAACTTTTCTCGATTAAATTTGGTTTATCAGACGAATTGTTTAGAACTGGATCCGAAGTTCAGAAGTCTTCCAACAGATAATTACTCATCTCCATCTTTGTAAGTGATTTCGAGTTCCAATATCTATAAAACAACTCATTATATTTGATTTTTATGCTGACATAAAGTGGACATGCTTTTTTTTAGATGGGTGGATGAATTCGTGCTCTACCTGCGGTCAGGTGGTTACCGTAACCCATAGTTATTAACATAAATTTTAGAGTCCTCGGTGGCAAACAGCGGATTGGCTTTGCCCTGGCATGGGCTGCCGTCTATGAACAATGGTGACCACTCGCCATTCGATAGGTCTGTTGTCGTCGTGGCCTAAAGGATAAGACGTCCGGTGCATTCGTATCTAGCGATGCACCGATGTTCGAATCCCGCAGGCGGGTACCAATTTTTCCAATGGAATACGTACTCAACCAATGTTCACGATTGACTTCCACGGGGAAGGAATAACATCGTGTAATAAAAATCAAATCCGCAAAATTATAATTTGCGTAATTACTGGTGGTAGGACCCCTTGTGAGTCCGCACGGGTAGGTACCACCGCCCCGCCTATTTCTGCCGTGAAGCAGTAATGCGTTTCGGTTTGAAGGGTGGGGGCAGCCGTTGTAACTATACTGAGACCTTAGAACTTATATCTCAAGGTGGGTGGCGCATTTACGTTGTAGATGTCTATGGGCTCCAGTAACCACTTAATATCAGGTGGGCTGTGAGCTCGTTCACGCATCTAAGCAATAAAAAAAATAAAAAAAAGGTCGCACCTTCGTCGGCACTAAAAGTAATAATAATAAGAATCGGCAGCAGGTCCATGTTGTGAACAAGCACGGCAGAACACTGTCGCGACCGGTTTGACTGGTTAGTCAAAGTCTAGTTAGCTGGTAGAGCAGTTACAGCAATGCAACTGAACAACAACAATGAAAATGGTACCAACATCACAAACGTTTGTTACGATTTACTTTCGCACCCCGCACGGTGAACGCTAGTGCGCCGAATTAGTGACGTCACAGAAATAATAATTAAATTCTTGTATTTCTTCAAAAACTATACAGTTTTCGTTGTCACAGAATTTAAGTTTGAAATTGTGAAAATCTTGAAATAAACGCGGTTACATGTTACATTCCACCAAGTCGTATATGAAACAGAAGAAAAAGTATTTTGATTAAAACTAACTAGGTCAAGAGGCTGCTATATGCAATTGCTAAAATTTTCACAAATGAGCTTATGTGGTGATAAGCTTCATATATGTAGGTATAAAGTTGTTACCGATATTAGACAAGCCGTTTTTTTGGGCCGGCGAGGTCCCCATGTCGAGGGGGCGTGCGTGATATGTTAGACTGGACGGTCCACAGACGTTGGAAACAGACCACCGGCTCAGGGATGCCATTTAAGGCCATACCTATTAAACGACTCCCCTGCATTATCGCCCAAGAGCCCGCCCAATCCCTCCGAGGTCAGAACCCGAACAGAGTAAGAGGGTTACCGTGGTCAAGACTGAAACTGCTGTAGAGTCGTCGTGGTCTGAAGGATAAGACGTCCGGTGCATTCGTATCTAGCGATGCACCGATGTTCGAATCCCGCAGGCGGGTACCAATTTTTCTAATGAAATACGTACTTAACAATTGTTCACAATTGACTTCCACGGTGAAGGAATAACATCGTGTAATAAAAATCAAGCCCGAAAAATTATAATTTGCGTAATTACCGATGGTAGTACGTCTTGTGAGTCACACGGTTAGGTAGCACCACCCTGCCTATTTCTGCCGTGAGGCAGTAATGTGTTTCGGTTTGAAGGGTGGGGCAACCATGGTACTGTGAACTGAGACCTTAGAACTCATGTCTCAAGATGGTTGGCGGCATTTACGTTGTAGATGTCTATGGGCTCTAGTAACCACCTAAAACCAGGTGGGCCGTGAGCTCGTCCATCCGTCTAAGCAATAATAAAATAGAAGAAACTCAATCAATTCCTCATAGCACTCCCCATACGGTACAAAATACAGAGGGAGCCGAACATATTTAATTTTAGGCCAATCAAACCAAATCCTATCACCTCAGCACCTGGACAACTTCGTCTCAAGCAATTCGAGTATACAGGGCATGTTTTTTATTATTATGATACAGACATTTTAAATATTCTTCATATAAGTCAGTGAGTAACAAATAGTCGTTTAGGCCTCCTTGTTATTCTTTATATTCTAAGCTTAGATATTGGATGACAAGGCCCAGACAGAGTTTCTCAAAGGAAAACAATTTTCAAAACAGCCGACAGCTAATAGCATGCAGAAACAACCGTGTCTGTTATGAAGCGGATTAGTTCTGTAGCGGTCGGTAAGAGGCTTACTAGATTATGTTTTAATAGCCCGCGCCCACACGACGCTGTCTATGTACTATGTACTCAATATTGTTATAGCTGACTTTTTCTCATTAAGACTCTTTTACTACTGTAGGTAACAGATGACACAGGAACTCCTGGCATACTTGTTGTAATTTTTTTTTGCCCTTGTAGGCAGACGAGCATACGACCCACGACATTAAGTATTAAACGGTAGGCAGCGGCTTGGCTCTGCCCCTGGCATTGCTGAAGTCCATGGGCGACGGTAACCACTCACCATCAGGTGGGCCGTATGCTCGTCTGCCTAGAAAGGCAATAAAAAAAAAACAAAAAAAATGTGTGCGTGTACTAGTGTACACACGTAAGAAGTGAAACTTATTTATGGCCTTATTTTTCGAAAAATGATCTACATGCAACTTTCTAGAAATTGGTTAAATAAAGTTAAATTAGATAAAGTTTAAACAAAAGGATTTTATTATCATAGACATGAATACAAAAAAGTTAAATTAGATAAAGTTTAAACAAAAGGATTTTATTATCATAGACATGAATACAAAACAGATGGCGCGTAACGGAAAAATGTGACGCGTAACCGAAAAACGTGACGGTAAATTTTTTTCCAACGCCGATAAGGAAGTTTCACTTCAAAAAAAAACATACGAGCCAAGCCGCTGCCTACCGTTTAATGCTCTCCACAAGCCTCGTTTGAAGAAGGACATGTCATAGCGCTCGGGAAACACCGTGGAGGGGAGCTCATTCCATAGCCGGATGGTACGTGGCAAAAAAGACCTCTGGAAACGCACTGTGGATGACCGCAGTGGCTCCAGGTAGTATGGATGAACTTTACTCCGGTGGCGGGCGGTGCGATGGTAAAAACGAGATGCCGGTATCATCTCGAACAATTCTTCAGAGCACTCCCCATGGAACATACGGTACAAAAGACAAAGGGAACCGAAGTCCCTCCGCAGACCCAGAGTTTACAAACGATCTATCTGTTTATTATCAGTCTATTTAATGTCTCTAATATTACTGATCGGGAGAAATGCAAGTGCGCTATTAGTTTTAGTATATTCCCGGCGGATACTATCGAAATTTGACATTTTCCTGATTTATGCACAGATTTTCTTCCAGGATTTCGGCCTCGTTATTCCTCTTATTGAATTTTCGGAAAAAGTCTTCGTTGTAGAATCACAACTTTTCTTGTATTTATTTACTCTATTGAAGCGAGTCCGAGTCTTAGTTGATCAAACTTTTTCCCAAGACAGTTTAGGATGTATTTTGTTTAATGTCGTTGATGGCGCTGTACGGGGGGCTCTGGCATGACGTCACGCCCCGGCCCGCGACAACTTCGCAGCGCGTGAGCACGGTCAGGGCGGTTCACGGGTACCGCGAGTCTGGTTGTAGTATTGATCGCAAAAACTTGGGTGTGAACGGGAGAACGTGGGTAGGATTTTAAAAGCATCTTATACTTGGGCCCACAGTCTGCTCCCAACATCTACAGACTGTCAAGTTCCATATACCATGCCTGCCCCCTAAGTGCGGAGGACGCCTCGTAGGAGGTTCGGCCCCAGCCTGAAAACGAAAAGGAAGTCTTATGGTTGAGGGCAGTTGCGCTGTAGTCTTAATTGAGTACTGCATTCGGGCTCTCTGGTGCAGGTGCAACTTGTTCGGTCATTCCGACTATTGATGATCGTTCATAAGCATTGTGAATTTACTTACGTGTTGGCGAAAACGTTGCCATGTACGGTCATGTATATGAAATGAAGAAGCTAAAAATGTATAAAAGTGAAATTTTCTCAGAGTCAAGTCACGTCTTTTCCAGAAATTGTAGTCCCACCACCGAAGCGGAATGCATTCTTAATACCGGGAAACACAACGGTCATCTTCGTCGCATTTCAAGAGATAATTGTAGCCACGTAGGTACCACGCGGCTCTGGAGCGAGCTCCTCTCGACGGTGTTCCCGAAGTGAGACGTGTACTTCTTCAAGCGATGTTTGTTATACATTCCACAAATATCCGCGGAAATAATATAAACTTGTGCACCGCTGAAGTCGTCATTAATCAAATGTAATATTCAAAAGCAAAAATTCGTTATTTATGTACATATTGGTATAAATAAGTAAATAGCTACAGGTAAATAATATATTTTTTATAATTATTATTTGAAAAAGTTGAATTGTTTTGAAACTCTCTCTAATTACACATTAAAGAAATTAATTAATATTGTTGAGCTACAAACAAAGAAAATTGTTCAACAGCATGTGCCGACTCAAGGATATGAATTAAGTAAATAAACACACACCAGGGTTGGCCCACCAAAATTAGTCGATACTGTACCGTTATGTTCTAAGTGTTCTCCTTGCCGTCGATTACTGAGTGGGCTTGGGAACTCAAGATACGATAAATTATCTGAAATGCTAGTTGGATAAAAAGCCGAGCACACTAACTTGCTTATTCTACTTGGTGCTCGAAGATCGCATGTCTTCGACTCTTATCATTTACAAGTCTTTTCACTTAATGTACCTAAGTAATTTACGAAAGCATCCAAAACACGTAGATAATGACAATCCTCTCTATAAATTATTAAGTCACATCATGTGATATTAGCTGCCAGTCCTAAAAAGTTGTAAAATGGTGGCAGAAAAGAAAATTAGGTACAATAAAGTTCCCTGTTGAATCTGTAATAGATCGAGGTACAGTACAATAAATATAAGTGCTATATTATGATATTATTGTTATGATTAGCAACAATACTTCAGTAGCTACTCAGTTATAAACTGATGTCACAATTGTATCCTTTAAAGCAATGTGGGCAGTTGTGGTTCAAGCTGATAGCCCTAAGTTTTAATATTATACAAGTGAAACAGGCGGATAAATTTGATCATAGTGATAAGGAGTGCAACATTGAAACATTGATGCAGATGCTGATAGCCGGAACAACTTTGAAGTTCTACATTAGTGCCTAGATACTGCTCAGCAGCCCTGGTTGGGCACTCCTTGTATAACATAATGTATTATAGAAAGCGAAGGCGCAATATGGCGCAGACATTACTTCGTGAGACACGTTAATACTCGTATTTATCAAGCATCGTACCATGTATAGCCGTGTTGTGCTGGAGCGATACGCACACGCATCGGAAAAAATACAAAACAATTTTTTTCATAATTTTTTATTTACCGTAGATGGGCAGATATAAAATATTCTAACTATATTGTTAGTGTTTATTTATTTTTTATTTACTTACCCGGTGAATGGACTCACAGCTCACCTGGTGTGCTCACCACGTAAATGCTGCCGCCCACCTTGAGACCTGACCTTGTTTAATAATATGAATATTAAAATTTTTGCGAATTTCATTTTTATCTCATAAGAAAAATTCTGTCTGCGGATTTTAACACGGACACAGTCGTATCGCCGTATACAAGGTGCACCAGAGGTCTTATCCGTGAATGCAGGACGACAAAAGACATGTTAGGAGGTTACCGGGGCTATGGAAATCACAGTAGAACAGCCGTCAGGGTTGGAGGTACGTGTCCGTGCGTGTTCGCAACAGGCCCTGACCGCTGTAATTACGCATCTTGCATAAATGTTATGGATTTGATTTTATTACCCGTTTCTTAAAGTGGAAACCACACCAGGATCAAATAACGGCGTGACTGCGAGTACACTGTCGTAATAGCAAAGACGCGCAAGATAGTCGGTTCTTTAGCTATCCTTGGCATGTCCAATGTCAACTTTAAGGAATCATTAGTCAAAACTTTAGTCACAGAAAAACTGTACGACGGAAGCACGTGCCGTCCCCCGGTGAAACCGGGAGCCGCACGGCGCTTCACCTTCACCGTAGCGCGCTGTACCAACAGGAAAAGAATTGAATAAGGGCGACCGGTTTCCGACCCAGCACTTTAATGCCGGATGAGCAGAATGTTTTTAGGCACCACTGGCATCGCCTGGACAGCTTGACAGATCGCCGAATCGAGACGGCTGGCAAACAGTTGTCGATTCGCCTAGACGCCGCCGGTCGCGCGTCCTCGAAGTGAGCGCATCTGGTTTCAGTGTTAACCACGGTAACCCCTCCTAACTCTTTCGGGTTCTATCTCGGGTGAGGATAGAACATTCGGATGAAAATGCAGCGGAGTCATTTAGTGGGTGGCCCCTACTATCTTGGCAGTCCCGCAGGCTTCGGACGTGCCTTCGATCTGAGTATCTCAAGGGGTTGAGACACCATAGAGGCTTATATTTTGTAGGTATTTTCTTTGCTCTCACAAGAAAACATCACGTGAGTTTGCTCTAGTGCGTGTACTCTAGTGGTCAAGGATTACCGGACAATATTAATAAGGACGAGGCGGACATTAATTTAGTTCCGGACGCCGACATTTCAGCCGCGTTTCTCCACGTCTGACACGGCTACGGGCTACGTCTTACAAAATATCTTCATAAAAATTTGTTCTTAGAAAGCTGTGATTGCAAAAAAGCATATTTATGGTGTATATAGACCAAGGAACTTCTCACTAACCTAACGCGCTCGCTTAGATTGCGAGTATCGTACCCTACCCTGGTACCGTCCATAAATAGACATCTTTTATTAATTACCTACTAGCTTTTGCTCGCGACTTCGTCCGCGTGGAATACTTACTTTTGCATAACGCAAAATTTTACCCGCCTCTTCATTTACGTAGAAAGTGAAAATATTTTTGAATAATAGAATGTTAAGGAGTTATTTAAAGTACCAAAATCATGCTTTTTAACCGACTTCAGAGGTCGTCAGAGAGGAGTCGACCATAATTTTTTATCTATGTATGTTCACCGATTTCTCGAGAATGCTTGAACCGATTCTGATAATTCATTTTTTTTTTGTTCGAAAGCGTAGACTTCCCCAATGGTCCTGCTTACATCAAGATCTGATGATGGGATCTTGGAGAAATCCAGAAAAATCTATAATTGTCAAAGCTTATCTTGAAGTGATTTGGGTGTTTCAATGTTGTAATGAATAACGTATTTATTTGGATAAGGATTAATATCATCTTTATAAAAACATCTTCACAAATAATGCTTTATTTTAGAACAAATTTGTTTAACATAAAAAACATTATAGTGAGCCAACCTAAATATATAGACATAATTATACTGTCGCGGACTTTTTTTTAGATAGTTTAAAGGGGAACAATTCTCTCATACATTACTTTAGCGAAACTTTAACCATTTTCGCAGCGCACGTAGTGGAAGCTCTCAAAAGGGAAAAATACCTCGATTTTGAAACATTCTTTATTGGTGCTCCGCTTGCATTAGTCTTAGCGTGATGTTATATAGCCTTCCTCGATAAATGGGCTATCTAACACTGAAAGAATTTTTCAAATCGGATCTGACGTTAGCGCGTTCAAACAAACAAACTCTTCAGCTTTATAATATTAAAAAAAATAGTATAGATTTTATTAGAACCCATAGGTGGGTTCTAGTCATAATCAGTAAGTTACTGATTTACTGCTGATCAGATCGTGAGATACAAGGCTGGAATCTTCATACTACACATTTTCATTAAACAAAACTGACTTTTTTCAGCCTACAGATGTTTACTGCTGGACACATGTAGATCTCCCCTAAAGCTCGCCATAATAACCAGTCCTGCGCGGCTTGCATCCAAGAAATCCCCACGAATTTTAGTAGTTCGTCGGGCCACCACGTGGGAGGTCTACCCATATTGCGGTTTCCGGTGCGCGGTCGTTACTCGAGATCTTTTCTGCCCTGGCGGTCATCTGTTCTACGGGCAATGTACCCTGCCCACTACAATCTTGCAATTCTTCAGGCTATGTCAGTTTGCCTCCTGATACGGTCCACTATCAGCGGCCACGTCCTACTGTCGTATTTCATCACTGGCAACAAGCACTGGTCAAAGATTTTCCTCTTGAGACACTGCAGTTTGGGATGAGAAAATGTTGCGCAGCTTCCCGAATGCTGTCCATCGTTGTTGGCGACTGATTTCTTTCTCCAAGTCAGATCTACCAAGTTGAATAATTTATCCGAGGTACTTATCTACAACTTCGAGCGTAAAGCTTTACT
Organism: Bombyx mori; assembly: GCF_030269925.1. Lineage (NCBI taxonomy): Eukaryota > Metazoa > Arthropoda > Insecta > Lepidoptera > Bombycidae > Bombyx > Bombyx mori. Next base: position 18,920,262 of record NC_085111.1, read on the forward strand.
GGAATGGGCATTCTACATAATTTTCATTTTGTCCAAGTTCATACTAAGGCCCATTCGGTCAGGAGTCTTACAGATGTCATTGAGAATTTTACTAAGGTCCTCCGACGTTTTAGCCTTAATAACGTATCACCGGTACACCGACGGTGAGTTATACTGGCTCTTGATGTTGATGCCTAACCTTTTCCAGTCCAGAACCATAAATACATCCTCCAATACAGTGGTAAACAGTTTCGGAAAAATAACTTTGACTGGTGGTAGGATCTATTGGGAGTCCGCACGGGTAGGTACCACCACCCCGCCTATTTCCGCCGTGAAGCAGCAATGCGTTTCGGTTCGAAGGGTGGGGTAGCCGTTGTAACTATACTTGAGACCTTAGAACTTGTATCTCGAGGTGGGTGGCGCATTTACGTTGTAGATGTCTATGGGCTCCAGTAACCACTTAACACCAGATGTGTTGTGAGCTCGTCCATCCATCTAAGCAATAAAAAAAAAAAAAAAAAAAACATATCTTTGTCTCACACCACGCTGCACAAAAATCGGTTCCGAAGCTCATTTCTGTATGACAAAGTGGCACTTTTGTACCAATATATCAACACTTCGATGTACAGGCAATTAACTTGGTACCATTGGAGAGACTTGCAGTACAGTCCAGGTTTCGATCGAATCAAATCAAATCAAATCAATCAAAAGATTGTTCGTAGTCGACGAATGCTAAACAAAGCAGCAAGCAGGCTATATTCCCAAGTCTGTGGCACGACCAGCTGCAACGTATTAATGTGATCTACGGTACTGTAGCTTTTTCTGAAGTTGGCCTCGTCGAGTGTCTGAAAGTCGTCAAACCTGCGTACGAGACTGCAGCGCAGCGCTGATTGTGCATGGCGCGCGGCGCTTTGCAAGTTTCTTACTTGCGTTAATTTCAGTTTCACATTTTGTAATAACTACGTAATTCTGTAGATTTCTTTCTATATAATTTTGTTTTATGGGCCGTATACCTTTTTGCCACCGTCATCACACAAAAACATTCATCCCCTATTTGTACCCCCTTTAGAGTGAAATTTTTACAACTTTTGAATGTCATGTTGATTTATATCTAATCAAAAGTCTAAAAAATTAGTTTCAAGCTTCTAGCTTTAAAAATGAAGTAAATTGCATACAAGCTTTCGTCCCCTATTTCAACCACTTACAGCCTAATTTTCGCGTTAAAAAATAGACTTTGTCCTTTCCTCAGATTCTAGACTACCTCTATACCAAAATTCATTTAAATCGGTTCAGTAGTTTAGGCGTGATCGCGTAACACACAGAAAGACAGAGTTATTTTCGCATTTATAATACTAGTAGGTACTAAGTATAAATTATTAAGACGTTGTGACGTTTGTGTTAGTAAATAATGAGTTTGTGTGATGTAAGAGTTGGATAGAAGGCTACTTTCTAAAAGTCTGTAATTAAAAAAAAATTTTATTCTTAATTTAACATTAAATATTACAATATTAGAAGGTGAAAGTTTAAACCGTAAGCTCCAAGCTTGACTGTTACAATGTGCTTCCTAAGTACCTCTCGATTTGAGCGATTTTATTTTATATAGTATTTAAATATAATATAGTGTATAGGTGAAAAATAAAAGATTTACTTTAAAAATTTAATATTTTTGAAGACCTTACAGGCAAGTGACTCAGAAATCCTTAACACCATATTCAATTATTAGCAATACTTATATTACTGGCCTGGAAATGTCGATTGAATATACTAACAGAGAATTGAGGTTTCTTATATGACAATAGTGTGTCCAGTTTGTGCGCTCTGCGGGGCAGGTACACTCGTACAAGCCTGTTTTGGTTGTAATATTTCTGTAATTGTCTCAATATTTTGTTATACATCATATGTAGTGAGCGCGTCTTGTCCTAGCCCCTCTTATCTCGTCACAGCTCAATGAACTGATGCTGATGATACTACAAAGAGCGCACTCGTCTGTAAACATAATTAATTGGATATATGAATTACATCCAGCAGTATAACGCATACTACGGATACTGTAGAGGGGAACATGGCCCAGCAAGTAAGACGCCCGTTACCTATGTGGGTCCATGGTAAAGCTCCATGCTTTGACTCATATTTTTACCATCACAAGCTGTGAAGCTGTGTCACATATAAGTGTAAGCAACAATAGAAACAAAATTAAAATGTGACCAACATTGAATAACTTATGATCGTTTTAATTCAAACGACGTCACGATCCAAGAGCGTGAATCCAGCTCTTATCAACGATCGCATTTCAGGAATGAAACAGAGTATCTCCTCTTGATAATGATCTTTTTCATATTTCAGTTGTATCTCACTGTACCCCGCCCGCCCAATTATTTATCGCATGTACTCGTGAAGCCAGAGCGCGCCCCGCCACGGTCCCCGGGCGCCGCGCTCGCTTGCGGGAGAGCTCGGAGGCGACACGAGCTCTATAGGAACCAGCCGACTATAACGTTGTTCTTAACTAAATTATCTAATCGAAGCACTCGTAAATCTTAATTGAATTCAATGTAATATAAATTCAGATTCGTATGAATTAGTCATTGTTGAGGTGATAAGGTTGTGTTTTGAGTGGCTTAATATTTGAAATAATAAAATACGTGTGGCTTGTGTAGCACTGCCAAATATATTTAAAATACTGCAAACATGACCGGGCCTGGCCTTAACGCTTAACACGAAAGGAGTACTATTATGATGTTATACTCGTACAAATAAATCGAACAGTCGTATTGATGGACGACTCGTCGCCGGGAATGGAGCGTTTTGTCTACTTAATAATGATCACGTAAATTCCCATTACCTTGACGATTTGCTTAGCACTTAGATAAGTTTTTGATGTTGTTAAACGCACGTAGACAGATTCTCCTGATAGTATGAAGATATCGACTGGCAGCAGTGAGTGCAACGTGTAGACGTCGCTGTCACATGACGAGATGGCCAGCGCTCAGGGTGCAGTGTCTCTGTACAGCGCCACTCAGCGTCGGGTACCCACCCGTGAGCTCGTCCCTCCATAATAATATATGATAGACTATTGTAGACCAATAACTGTGCTCACGGTAGAACTCATGGCTTGTGTCTGCGCACGATGTTAATAGCTAAAAAAGCTTGTCCTCCCTGAGGCAGAGTAGTTCATCGCTGCGGAGCGACCACTACACTGATTAAAGCCACACATCACTCTATGACATGTTCGTGTGTCGCCGCGACCTCGTACGAATATAACGAGTTTTTGGGTGCCGTTTCTCTTTCCGAATATTGTGTGCCTATTATCTACAAATTTAATTATGATGTGTTATTTTGCTCTCGGAATCGATAGTAGGATAAATTATATTCTAATTCTAATATATCCAGCAACGAACACCCTGGAATGCTGAAACTCTTCAAAGCTGGTTTGTTGATTGGCTACTATCTCATAAGCTACGAATCGTATTTGTCGAATAATGTGTCATTGGCGCACACTTTGTGTGTCGTATGATTCTGTTTGTTCTAAGGTATTTCAATAAAATTTAATCGAATTAAATTTGATTGATCTAATTAAGAGTGCATACTAAAGCAAAATTCTAAAAACAATACTTAATTTCTTTAACTAAAAAGGCTGACCATTACCAATGCCGGTCGTGTAACACGTAATGAAAAGATCTACGAACCTCTGAGAATACATGACGTTGTAAGGAGACTCGGCCGAGGAGCAGTGTCGCTTTACTAATATAGACCGAATAAATACGAATAGTTTTGAGCTGACACCCTTCTACTCGCAGGTCATACAAGCTATGTGCAGGCCTCTCCTCGTATATGATCGAAAATAAATGCTTACGTATGATACAGAGGTGCGTTGCAGCGACACTAATCCCGTGGTCGTTATGCCGCGCCGCAGCTGACACGCGTAGGCGCTACCGACCCCGACTGACCCCCGATATATATATGTCGGAGACGGACATTAGTTTGGTAGTTAAACGAAACGCAGCACGATTCCCGAGAGATGGCAGCACGATTGCGGTATCGGCGGAACTCCGTTAACTTCGTGCCACGACAGAGCCTAGCCGATGGAGGCGCGTAGATGCCATCACACTTACCGACCAGCCTTCGTTTTCGTTTGCTAAGTTCGATCACCCTATTCGCCTCTATGGTGTCTGAAGATGGTATTAATAATTGTGGCTTCTCCGACGGATACATATACTGGTATGTTAATATTACTAAGAGTCCAATCTATTGCCGCGAAACTGTCATGCTTTTTGCTTTAAAGAGTGGAACAGTCCTTATAGAATATAATTGAGAGTTCGACCTCATATCTCATGGGCCCGGTATCCTTTGAACTTAGCGGGCCCTTTTTTTTTTTGGGCCGGAGCCGAACCTCCTATGAGAACCTCGCGCCTAGGGGGCGCGCGAGGTATGTAGGACTTGACGGTCTGCAGATGTTAAGAGCAGACCGCGGGCCCCAAGTATATTTTAGGGCCCTACCCACCAAACACACTTGCACTCTCTCACCCCAGCCCGGGGTCAGAAACCAGGCAGAGTAGGGGGGTTCCCGCGGTTAACACTACAACCAGACTCGCGGCGCCACCCCTAGGACGCCCGACCGACGGGTCGTGGAGGTGATGGTCAACGACTCTACGTCGGCTGTCCCGGTACGGCTGCCGGACAGGCCGCCCCAGGCGGTGCCGCTGGTGTTCCGGAATACCCCGCTGGACCAAAACCAGCCTGCCAGGTCGGAACGCGATACACCGCTAGCCGGTTGCTCTTACACAACAGTCCCGTGGAACTGCTGCCATGCAGCGCGCTAGAGCGCAGGCAACACGCCACGCGATCTCACCTCCTCAGGTCGCCCCATAGCCTTCACCGGGGGGGAACTTGACGGACCCTAAGCTCGTCTACTCATTGGTATTAAAAGGATGAGTTGCAGGTCTCAACAACATTTATCGTGGGTCTTAGGGGTGGGACAAACCATTGCCTGGCAATTTGCCAGGCTGCCAGTCAGGATTAAGCTTCTCCTCTACATTTGTATGTTCGTTTCCGTATTACATATACACCCGAGGCCTGGCATCATCTCACCGTGTATGAGGGTGCGGGCGAGATTGTAGGGTCCGTAGAATCTTTCCCTCCGCACGATAGTCAGAGCCGGATGCTACATCAGAAATGGCGTAATCGCGTTATGTTCTGAAACTATCGTAGATGACGCTAGCAATACAACTCTTCAGTCAAGAACACCGACTGATAGAAATAGGCTGGGCAATGTTTCTACAAAAACAAACATAAATAAAACTGCTAAATTTATTATGTTTAATAAATATTTTTTGTAGTTTTACAAGTGAGAAACCCTAGAGGTGCGGTTGAAACAAATTCAGTAATCGAATCAGCTCCGACGGCGGGATTAAATTGTTGTGAGAGGGCTCATCTCCCGGTTCCGATCAGTTTATATCGGATTACGTCTTCGTATCGATTCACTGGCCTCTAATCGGAAACGTTAACCAGTCGCTTCACTATTTATTGAGTTTACTTGTTCCGACAGTGCAATCAATAATCTAATTATAAGGAACATGACGTATCGGGCAATGGAAATCATTTCTTGAGTTATATAAAACTAATGAGGTATTGCAGGTTTTTGTTAGTAGTAAGACGATTAAGATGTACGTATCGTATTTATATAATAACGTGGATGCCGCCATCACTTCGGGACATGACAGAGTAAGTTGGAGTTGAATCGACTAAAATCCTGTGTGCTTTCAACAGCGGTGATGCGGCTGAGCGGTCGCGGGTGACCTTTTGGTCGCCGTGAGTACGCGCAAACAATACAGCATCATACATCGTGTCCCACAATATCACGGCCATTATGTTGTTAGATTTTTTGTAATTGGTGAGAGAGAGAGAGATTGACGCAGTGCAATGTGGCCTTCGATTCAACGGGCTGAGTGCTCGTTTCATGTCATTGATATACCTACCTTCACGTCTTCTCTCATCGAGTACAATTGGCCACGGCCAACTAATATTGATAAAACGGCCTATATTCTGAAAAAAAGACTTTTCATCATAAATAGTACCTATATCAAAATGTATCTCATCAATGCGAATCATGATTCAGTAAATGCGTTGTCAGCTAACAATGGATTGGTTATTAGATCTGCAGGTAATTAGTTGTCATTAGGCTCGGGCAGTGCGGGAACTAGGTCAGCCATCTCTATGTGAATGTGACGGGAAACTATTGTTTACGTTACGTTTTGGTTAATTCATTTAATGTTTTATAGATTGTCGTATGAACAAAAAATGCCTTACGTATGTGTGCAGTCACAGGGTAATGTCACTAAAGGTAAAGAAAAAAACTTGTAGATGATATAAGTTTTTCATTTAAACGTTATTGTTTTTTAGGATTTTTTAAAGAGAACGACTCGCTGCCTCGTCATGCTAGTAGGAATAGGAAGCACGTGTATTTGTTGTTAATGTTGGAAAAGTACTCTGGAGCTGGTCGCTTGCAACGAAGAGCTCGGCGCGTAAATTAACCCACAGACACAGCCTACTGAGTTTCTCGCTGGATATTTTCAATGGGTCGCGCTTCCGATTTGGTGGTAGATTCTGCGAATGACTGCTCTTGCTAGGGCTAGTGCTAGCAACGAGCTCAGGTTAGAGCACCCGTGAGCTCACCTACTCGTTTGTTTGCGCTTAATTAACCCTGAAAGGTTAGAAGTCGGCCCAACGGATGAGACGTCCGGTGCATTCGTGTTGAGCGATGCACCGGTGTTCGAATCTCAGGCGGGTACCAATTTTTCCAATGAAATACGTACTCAACAAATGCTCACGCTTGACTTCCACGGGGAAGGAATAACATCGTGTAATAAAAATCAAATCCGCAAAATTAGAATTTGCGTAATTACTGGTGGTAGGACCTCTTGTGAGTCCGCGCGGGTGGATACCACCACCCTGCCTACTTCTACCGTGAAGCAGTAATGCGTTTCGGTTTGAAGGCAGTCGTTGTAACTATACCTGAGACCTTAGAGCTTATATCTCAAGGTGGGTGGCGCATTTATGTTGTAGATGTCTCCAGTAACACCAGGTGGGCTGTGAGCTCGTCCACCCATCTAAGCAATAAAAAAACCAGTTTAGGAAAAAAACCCCCTCGAGCTTGTCATACATAGCCTTTTGTGAAACCGGGCGAACGATCGTCGTTCGATCAATCGATCAATCGTCTCCTAGTTGATAAATGAGTATTCTAGAAAGAGTAGTCAACGATCACCATACTAGTACAGCGTTCGAATGATATCTGGAGATCCGAATCTTAGAAAACAGAGTCGACATACTGCTCGGTGCCGCGCTACGACCCGGCGAGGCGTCGACTGGCACGCGTCGAGCCACTGAGCCGAGAGTACTTACGTTTAATATACATATCGACGCTTGAAAGGCAAACGTGACTAAGCGACAATAACTGCTTTGTACATAAATGATAGGCAATAACCATATTCGATGCGCAAAAAAATATATTTCTAGGTCTATTAAAATCATTTCAATCCTACAGCTACTAGCTAGATTCTATTACAGCTAGATTCGTTAAAATAGATTTTTTTCAGGTATTCCAACTTTAACTTTAGTCTACTGTATAGTTCACGCATTGTCGCTTAGTCACGTTTGCCTTTCAAGCGTCGATATGTATATGTATCTAGAACCCACAATACATTATTGAATACCGCAATATGTGGATTGTCTAGTTCATGCATGACGTCATAAGTCATGTATATAATATAATTACTATAGATGTATTGTGTGGGTGACATAGCGACGCAGCGAGAGAAACCAACAGAGAATCAGAAGAGCAATTACGTTGATTGTTGGACGGCTCGTTATGTAGCAGTGACGTACTTCCTGTACGTACTGTATGTGCCGCATGTACGCGATCGAACGATCGGTCGCGGTTGACAGTGACCGGCTGTAGTCGCCGGACTAGCTCTCTTCAGTGTTGCGAGCGGTAGACGTGATTACCGTTAATGGTCCTGTCCTGTGAGCGCACTGCTTCAGCTGAACACGTCCACCATGTTGTTCGTGCTGGGGCAGTTTTGTATCACCCCTCATGGCTGAGCCTTTGCTCGCCCACCTGTCCTGGTGAAACTGAAAAGGCCTCCGGGCTATACGTCATCCTTCAATCATACAAAAAAAAAGTTTTGTAGTAGATATTTGCGAGTTATTACCAATTCATTAATTATAACAGAATCTAAATATAACTTGCATCATAGTAGGCAGTGGCAACGCGGCCAACTATTATAAATAATGTATGTTTACTAAAAATGTTTTTCCAAGGGAACGTAGAGCTGGGTGTTTATTTGTCTCTATAAACAAGCTACTGTTAGTTTTAGAAAGTTGTTATTTCTCGTTGTTCGTCAAGTAGTTCCAAGCGTCTGAAGGCACCTGAACAAACGGTATGGCGGGGCGCCTCCACGCGAACCCGCTTCTTTCAACTACAACGCTTCAACAATCTATAATAGCGTCTGCAATAATGCTTTGAGCCATTTTAAATTAATTTTAGAGGCAACTAATGTGGCCTGCTTGGCAGCTTTTTGTGTTGTTTTACAATACTTATACGGCTTTGCATTATGTTATCGGCGTAGAGCAGCTGAACTAATAATGATTTTGTTAAGAAGCTACGGTGCCCATGGACATCAAAGTCATGAGTATCCCCATCCGCCAACGAACTAATTAATGCTTCAATAGTATTCGAGTCCCAAGCCCGGATGAGAAAAGAGGAGGGTTGAGTAGAGCTGGACATTCCTACCGTAAAACGTCAACGTCGAGCACTGGGCGGCGGGAAATAACCCAGCCCCCGGATACAACCACTGACCCGGAGCGGGACCAGTTTGCCCTGAAGGACTAAATCCCTTCGAAATACTGATGTGGAAGGACGTGGGAACCCACCACAATTACATCCCAAGAGAGTCATGGACAGAGAAACATTTAAACTGTTTCAAGGCCATGACCACGACCCTCAGTAATGAGGAAACCGACGCAAGGAGGAGGAGTATTCGAGTAGCCTGGCTATCTCGAAATCGACCCGTACAAAGACTGGACGCACGTACTGCTAAGAACACAAACGGTGGATATCATTATTTGTTTTTATTTCAGAACCAGCTGACCCGGCAGACTTCGTAGTGTCTCAATCGATAAATAAAAGACCTAAGCTTTTGTATAAAATAAACTTAAAACAAACAAACAAAATCCGTCCTACGGGGGACACATCAAAGGAAAAACAAAATTGCTAATTTTCCGTGGAAGCTTTTCGCGAACAAATACCACATATCTACTGGTGAACTACCTCCGGGCCAGCCCACCTCGCACAGCGCCCTGACTCCAGTGATAGTCCAGTGACTGCGCTAAATTATTAATGCAAGTTCAATTGTTATTGCACGATGTTATTCGTTCATTGTTGAACTTGTGCGTAAATACGAGATCAATATTCATGTACACTTGTATAATACATACACAAATTCTATAGAATAATCGGTAACTTTGCTTGGGCACGACTTACCTATCGAGTACTACAAAAAATGTTAATAAAGGAGACAAGAAAACAGTGTATTGTGTCGCAGTCGGTCGGCTCTATCTAGTGGAGCTAATCAGCGCATCGCCCCGGGCACCGGGCCCTCCCCCGCACCCGACCGATGCCTCACAGGAGTAGATAACTTTATAGAAGTCTGTTACAAGTGTACGTGTGACAAAGAAGGCTTATTGACACGAGTTATATAAATAGTTTGATGTAACTCGGTACCCAAGCTACTCCAAACCTCCAGAACAATTAATGTTTCGAAACGAAAGAATAAAACTATTAAGACGAGCACGACATTAGTTAATGGACACGAACATATTGCACACAGGTATTCATGTATTCATTTGATAAAAAAAATCTAATATTACGTATTTTTAGCTTGTGCTGGGTATCGGGTCCAACTATCAAAAACTACTGATACGCAGTGCTATCTAATTTTAAATACATTTCTTATAAATAATAAAAACGTGAAATAATGAATTTAAAATATACACATTTATAATATATACTCGTGCTACATAGAATATAGGTTCAGAATGTTTAGAATTTTAATGATGAGACTATATCTCCTATAGATTCTGTCTATTTCTGATCAGAAACCACCGTGCGTTAGCAAGTAGCCGCCGCCGGGGCGACGCGGCGACGGGGCCCAGTCTTTCTGTGTCCGGCCATAACAATACTATTTAAACCTTTACTCTGTACTGCAGCGCTCTCACGGGACGAAGCGGTCGGGACCGCTACGTATGTAAATTCTAAAATCAACTGGTAGTTTGTTTATAATTGGATCGGTTCTCGATGCCAAGAAGTTTATTGGTAATGATCTCGGCGCGGTGAAACGGTGATGGTGATGATAAGGCTGACTTATCAAATGTTAACATTTTTAAAGAATTCATATACCATTGGTCATATTATAATGTAAAAGTTTCAAAGTAAAGTATTCACGAGGGTTTGTTTTGAGAATCGGAAAAGACAATATGACAGTCCGTTGTTCGTTCCAACAAGAGGCGCGGGCCGGGCCGGGCCGGGCCGGGCCGGGCCGGGCTCGCAACACGCACGCACACTGACAACTAATCTCATTCTTATTCGATGAGCGTTGATCAATCTTACTCTGACAATCAGAACCTGTTGTATTGTCAGTTTTTTTTTTGGTTGGAGAAATAGTCAAGGAAACTAAGTGTTTAAATTTTTTTGAGATTCGAGGTTGATGTTTAATCAAGGGTCAATTTGTTTAGTCATCAAGGCTTAGTCTTGTCCTATGAATTAGAATGCCACATTGCTTGATGACTGCAGAGCTACACTGTACTCGCTCAATACTGTAATATAAACATGTTGGGGTACTTGTCTTGAGATCTCATGAACACATAGCGCGATGCGTAGCTTAGTGAACATGCACTCCTGATCTGTCGCCTCTTAACTAGAAGACGCGAATAATATCACTAGGGAACAGAAAAACATACTTCATTCAAAAAAATATAAGGGTTTTTTTTTTATTGCCCTTGTAGGCAGACGAGCATACGGCCCACCTGATGGTTGTGGTTACCGTCGCCTATGGACTTCAGCAATGCCAGGGGCAGAGTCAAGCCGCTGCCTATCATTGCTATTTAACTAGTTTAGTTCAGTGAGTGTTTGATGCGACTCCTGCGAATCGCTTATGCCTTCAAAGTTCAAACTCGTTGTCGGCCGCGAGGACTGTCAGCAGCTCGACTTGTTCAGAACGACTTATTGTTCCGGGAAGTGCTCGCCACGTGTACGAAAGATTCAGAAGCGTGTAGATTTTCATCTAAAACAATAACGTTACATTGTTTAAATGAATAAAAACCTGAAACTTTAACCTAACCTGAAATTTGTTTTGTAGAAAAGAGAGGTGTTTATGTCTTATTTTATTTTTTTCGTTTACGTCATTCTTCGTACCCACGTCCTTTTGTAGATCAAAAACGGGCTTCCATTAGTGAGCAGATTCAAAGTCGGTGCATTAATGTAAATGTTAGAAATATATACTGATAATGTGGTTAGTATACAACCTTTCTTGCCAGGCACGGCTAATATAACTGTGCATAGATCGATATTTCAAATATCATCTCTCACCACAACATCCATCGGAAATTCTTTGGTACAGTCAGTTCTCTGTGTTTCCTCGCCCTGTGTGTTGTGCATGTACTTGTAAACTGGGAGCTAACTTACATTACTGTATCCCCCTATGCTTGTACTGCGATCGTGTAGTGTCGGAGAGCAGTGCGTGGCGTCGTGATTTAATTACGAAGCATCAGACCCTCGTCCGGTTGATGTGGGCACTGACAGGGTCCACCCGCACTACGCACTACGCACTATACATTCGGACTGATATATATTACTAATATATTGAACGTTCATTGTCAAAAGAGTATTTGCAGTAGGCTACAAAGTGACACACACTGTGCAATCATAAGTAGTTGATCTTGTGGAAGACGCCACGTAGGCCCTTAACAAGTCCCGACAAAGAGCCCCCACGACCAAGCTATAATAATAATAATAATGTTTTTATTGCAAGTAACCATGACTCATACAAATTGTTAGTAAGACTTACACCTATGTTAGTAGTTATATTTACATCACAATGAATTACTGTCGTAACATCCCATGAGAGATGGCACCACAGCGACCCATGTATACACAGTCCAGCCTGCTTGCGATCATGCTCAGGATACTGTTGGAGCTGGCCCTCACTCTGCTTACCAGAGATGCACACCTCTTACGCATGGTAGCGTAAAAACAATCTATGTGCGCGTCTGCAAACATCCCTGATGCGCTACAAAAGCGGGGCAGCACCACCAGCACCCTAAACGCGTTATTATATTGAACACGGACAGCGTTGTACGATCTTTGACTATATCCAGCCCACAAGCTGCACGTGTAAAAGTGAGTACAGTAGGCCCTAAAGAGGGTGACCTTGACTTTAAGCTATGACACATCGTCCGATAAAATCAAACTCTAATTAAGACTTTCATGTCACTGCAAATCTAACTACCAACTAAAGTAAGTTCATTAAAAACCCGCCCTTCCTGCAGGATGCGAAGTAATGCGCACGCAATACCGGGAAGGATGTCGATAGCTTCATCATCAGCCGCTGTTGTCCGGCGTCCAGACTCTCGATACCAGCAGGCCTCTGAAGGCGATCTGCTTCTTGTAATTATTGAATAGAAACGGCCTCAAAATTGTGGGAATATTATGATCCAGAGACAAATACAGCTGGACTCCAAATATTATTTTAACAAGAACATACAATCATACAACCAACAGATATGAAATGATCGGCTTAGCGAAAAAAATATTTCAGACATCTGAAGAAACTTTTCATAATTCTTAAATTTTTCAAAACAGGGAGCAGGCCGTGCGCAACAATATCGCTCTAATGTGCTCCTGATATTCACAGCTATTTCAAGTTGTTTCAATGTGCTCCACTGACTGAACAGATGAGAAGGGACTGGTACAAAAATAGCTCGGTAGCAGCAGGTAGCAGGTAGCAGGGTTCGGTGGCTGAAGGGTAAGGATGCTGTTTTATAATTAAATAATAATTATGATTGATTTGTTTTCATTGTGTTGGGGATGTGCAATCAGGTGAAATAATTTTATTTCAAAGCTTTGTTATTTTCGTGAGGTACCTATTTGAAGGATATTCTGTTATCTACTCCCGTGGAATAACCAATAATAGTTGCTGTATTGTAGTACATATAATAAAAAACGGCCCTTGTTCCTTAGAGTGCGACGTCACTTTGTATTACTCTGCTCCTCCTGCCACTGAAAAAATCGCAATTTTCTTTCTAAATCTCTACAAATGATTTTGGTAATTGTCGTTATATAGCAAAGTATGGAGTTCACACGTCTGTGACTGCGAGTGTGGGTCCCCGCGGCGGCGGCGGCCTGTCACTCATAGTTTGGGAATCACGTGACTAACATATGGAATCGATAAATTTCGACTCTATATACCTAATCTCGCCATAAACACTGAGACAAAGAAAAAAAAAATTCTATTGCAAATAACATTTATTACTTTTACAGTGTGTTTTTTTTTTTTTTTTTCATTGCTTCGATGGATGGTCGAGCTCACAGCCCACCTGATGTTAAGTGGTTACTGGAGCCCATAGACATCCACAACGTAAATGCGCCACCCACCTTGAGATATAAGTTCTAAGGTCTCAAGTTTAGTTACAACGCCTGCCCCACCCTTCAAACCGAAACGCATTACTGCTTCACGGCAGAAATAGGTAGGGAGGTGGTACCCGCCCGCGCGGACTCACAAGAGGTCCTACCACCAGTAATTACGCAAATTATAATTTTGCGGGTTTTCATTTTTATTACACGATGTTATTCCTTCACCGTGGAAGTCAATCGTGAACATTTGTTTAGCACATATTTCATTAGAAAAATTGGTACCAGCCTGAGATTCGAACACCGGTGCATCGCGCTCAACACGAATGCACCGGACGTCTTATCCGTTAGGCCACGACGACTTCAAAAGTTAGTTTAATACATAAATATAAAACAATTTAAAGTATAAAAAGCTTATTCGAAGTGGTCTCCATTGACTGTAATACAGTCCTTTAAACGTTGAGGCCAGTTATCAATAGAAGCAAGCACTCTTTCCATGGGAAAATTTTCACTGCCAATCGTACGGATTGTTTTAGGGACTCCAACTTATCATGGCATTTAGAGCAAGCCGTACTCTCTAAAACTGACTATAAATCATAATCCAGCGGATTAAGATCGGGACTAGACGACGGCCAGTCTTCAGCTCTGATGAAGTCCGAAACGTTCTTTCCAACCAAGACTGCGTAGACCGAGCTTTATGACCTGGCGCCGAGTCTAGCTGGAAGGACCATTCTTGATTATCGAACATGGTGTTGTTAAGGGGCTTCACTACCTTCTCAAGAATGGTATCTTGATATACTTGTGCCGATGTTTTGATACCTTTTTCACAAAAGTATGGCTCAGTCACTCCTTCATAGCTAATACCCCACCAAACCATCACTGAAGTCGGATAGTGTCCACGTTGCACTCTGTCGACTAATTGGGAAGCTTCCTTAGAGCTTTGAGCATAAATACGGTCATTTTGTTTGTTAAAATGTAGCTCAATTGTAAAAAATTTCTCATCCGTAAACAAAAAATTTCTATGACCTCCCTTTGCGTACCGCTTCAGTAGTTGTTTCGATTTTACCACCCTATTCTCTTTTAAATTATCAGTTAAGATATGACCAGTACATCTCTTATAGGCTGCAAGTCCTAAGTCATATTTTAAAATACGCGACATGGTTCTAGGTGCTATCTTCATCTCCCGAGATAAAATCTTTTGCTTTCGGACAAGATTTCTTCGAATTCTTTCCCTTACTGCTTTGACCATCTTTTTCGTACGAACACTACGTGGACGGCCAGATCTTTTTCTGTCACAAGCAGAGGAGGTCTCATTGCACCTATTAATAGCCCGGTACACAAACATTTTACTAATACCAAGCGTATGGACAGTTTTAAAAATTGCATTTGGCTCCATACCTACTTTGTGTAATGCAATCACAGCGATTCGGTTCTCTTTATCACCCCACTCCATTTTAATATCGCAAAATATTGTACAATGTATTGGCGCCAAAATGAGAAAACTCAATGAGCAATCATATAAAAATGACAGATTCCAAATTTAAATGTAATATTTGGTTTATTTTTAATTGTAACAGTATTTATGGCCAGACTAAGTACATGCAGCCGGCATGGGTAAACGACGAGCGGCTGGTAACTGACAGCAAGTTCTTAAACTAGACCGTGTCGAAGGGTTCGCGACATCAAGGCTCACAGTCAGATTCCTTGTACTCCAAGGTATTTCGTCACACTCGTGACTGAATCACACCAGAATATTGCTAATCGAGCCACCATGATGGGACCGTAATTGATTAGCGATCAGTAATTGTATGCAAGTGATCCTCAAGATACCCATGTGGCACCTTCAATGTCCAAAGTTAAGTTGTATGCGAAGAATTAGACAAGAAAGTCAGCCACTTATATACGGTTCAGTAAGAGTAGAGCAGTGCCGCGCCAACGGGTAGGACGCAAAATTCACGCATTCCATCCTGATCCGCTGACGTATACATAGGAACTCTTCCTACTTGCCGACAAAATGGCATGGCAGCATAGTAAGACAAGAATGCATGAATAATAACCTAATATAATGTTAAGTTTTTAATTAATAAATGATTCTATTTCAAGTTTGTACTTCCTATAGAGAGGCGTCAGTTTTTCTTAAAGGAAATTCTGTAAAGTTTAAAATGTAAGTCTGAGTCTTTTAGAAATGAATACACGGAAATATAAATGTTAATTTGCCTTATATTGTCACCCAAACAATATTTGGATGAGCCGGTCACCCAGGATTATTCCATATTGATCTTTAAATCCAACCACGAACGAATATCTTCCACGTCACTGACATTATCACCCTGATCCTAAAAGCCAAAATACCTAACGATATTAATGTTTCAAGCCCCCTAGCCTTTGGGGTTCTTTAATTATGCAAAAAAATTAGACGAACGTTCGGAAAGAGTCCCCTTAAAGGGTCCGAACATGGAAACTCAATTCAGTTTGTTATGATTTTTTTGTGATCAACCCGGGCCGTCTGTAATTAGGTCACGATTCGACCGGAAATCCTTCCTAAAATATCTTCTTTGATTACTACATGATAAAGGAGCGTCTCTGCTTATAAATAATTAATACTTATCTGATTATTTGCAGACAAATATAAATTTATTAATTAATTAATTATTTGGGAAACAAACAGTACAATACAAACATATAATATTTTAAAATATAGCTAAGACAATAACCAAATATGTTTCCACATATTCCAAATATAGCAGAATTTGTAATAATTGTCCTTTTTATTGGAGCAGAGGTCCACACCTATACACAGTATATTATCCACATTATATTTGACACACACACGCTTTTAAACTGTCGATAGATTGTGAACAGACACTCAAATGTCCAATTTACCTTACGTTTTCGTAGCCTTGTAAACTGACCTCACCTCTGGGGGCGTGTCTGCTTCGGGAGGTCGATGTGGAAGGTCGGGTACTGGGTTGCGGGTGTGGCCGGTGCTCGGCTGTCGGTCTGGTGGTGAGGCGGTGCAAGGTGGCTCCTGTGCACCGCTTACGGTCTGTCTCCTGTGACGACGTCCTGCGTGATCTTTCCGGGGATGAAATCTCGTCCTATCATCAAGAGGGGTACCCGCGAAGGCGGACTTTTGGCGCGCACTATGCGATACCGTGGGCTTCGTGGAGTCGGAGTGGTGGAGCTCGATCGGGTTTAGTCGGTAGTCGGTTTTGCTGACGCTGCGCAGGGCCTCACGCGCTTTACTCAGGGCGAAATCTCCCGGCAAGAATTGAAAGATGAGATTGGAAGACCGAGGTCTTCCTCTTCTCTCTCTTCTTCTCTGGAGGCGCCGGAGTCCGGTCTAACCCCCCGGTCTGCGACCCTCTCAACCGGGTTATCCGTAAACAGATTACCCGTTAAAAAATACTTTCAAACTGACAATGTTCACCACTTCAAACTACACTGTTAAACTGATTTATTTTAATTTCTTAAATTGTATAAAAACGAACAGGTTTGTCTCGTATTATGGTAAGAAAATTATGGCCTCGAATCGATTTAACTTTCGTCATACGCCAAATGACAATTTGACGGCTAGACTTTCCTCAAAATAACTCATAAAATAGGATGCCTTACTTATCGCCTTACTGCGCACCACAACTCAAGCGACAACAGCGGCCGGCGCCCACGCGCTCGAGGCATACAGGATCACGGGTTCAACCACTGCGATGTATATGGTCTTGATAACTTCGGGGTGCAGACCCCAGCCAACTTTGGCTGCCCTGGTTAGCCTTTTGTATAGGTTTGCGGCTTTAGCGCAAACATTGGCAACATGGGTGTTAAATGTAAGTTTATGGTCGATGGTGAGCCCTAACAACAGTACCTCCTTAGACATGCCAATGTCTACCCCGCCCATGCTCAGGCGCGGGGTGTCATGCTTCAGCTTCCGCGTGATTACCATCGCACAGGTTTTGTGCGGAGCGAATTTCAGCTTGTTCATGACACCCCACGCCCGAACATACTCGAGGGCGGCATTGGCACGTCTCTGAACGTCCATCGCTGTATCCCCGTCGAAGAGGAGGACAACGTCGTCAGCAAACGCCTGGACGTAGTCCCCTCTGGTACTGAGTCCCTTAAGCAGAGGATCGAGCAAGAGGTTCCACAGGATAGGGCCTCCTATGGAGCCCTGGACGCATCCTTTTCCCGTGGCTCTCAGATGTTCGGCGCCCATGTAGCGGACTCCAACCGTCCTGTCGCTCATATAACTATTCATTACTCCCCGTATACCAACCGGGCACGACTCCTCGACGAGCCTCACCTTTATGGCCGGCCACCAGGCGCTGTCGAAGGCCCCCTCTATATCCAGCGAGACCATTAGGATCAGTTTCTTGTCAAGAAGCTTTTCTCTAATGCGTTCCAACAGGGTATATAGGGCGTCTTCGGTGCTCCTCTGTGGCATAAAGCCATATTGGTGAGCGCTCATGCTCGGCAAAATATGGTACTTTAGACGTGCCACTATCATCTTCTCATATACCTTCCCCAGCACAGGCAAAAGGCCAATCGGTCTGTGCGCTTTGGGGGTGGCGTAGTTGTTCTTGCCAGGTTTTCTGAGTATGATGACCGTGGCCGCCTTCCACACCTTCGGGAAGTAACGGAGCTCGAGGCATTTGTTTACGAGCGCCAGGAACAGCTCGGGATCACTGTTGACCGCTTCCTTACAAATGTCGGCGGTCAATCCATCGGCGCCTGGAGCCTTCTTGGGGTTGAAGGACCTCACCGATCTGTCGAGCTCGTGCATGGTGAACGGGGGGTCTCGAGCGCCGCCACTGTCGCTATCTAGTTCAGCGGCTCGCCTCCTCGTCTCGCCATGCCCGGGATCGTCCAAATCGGTAAGGTCCTCCGGATAAAACGTTTCAGCCAAGTACGTGGCTGAACTATCCGCGTCCAGCACTATCCCTTCCCGCTCCATGGGTATGTCTTCCTCCCGTCTCGAAACCCTGCCTATCACCCGATAAATCCCCTCCCACATGCCTTCGCGGTCCTGCCTCTCGCAGAACCCCTTCCAGCTTGCGATCTGGGCCTCTTTTATCGCAGCCCGGTATTTTGCCCGTTCCTCCAGGTACTCTTGCACCACCCTCGGCCTCCGGACCAGTGCGGCACATCGGATCCTCCTCTTTCTGGTGACAACACGCCGTTTCAACCCGGCGAGCTCCTCCGACCACCATGGCACAGAAAATTTCTCCAAATTTTTCTTTTGTGGTATTGTGTGTGTACAGGCGTTTGTAATAGTGTTAGTGTATGTTACTGTGATTTGTTCAATTTCCTGTATAGTGTTAATATTATTTATTGCGTCCCTGTTCAGTGTAGTGCTCAGCAGTAATTCGCCCAGTTTCACACGAAACTGGGCCCAATTTGCCTTTTTCGTGTTGTATATGCGTGTGGTTCTGTGTACTGTATGTCCTTTGGACTTGTGTAAATTAATTTTGAACTCTATACCATTATGGTCGGAACTCGTCAGGTCTTCCAGCACTCGCCAATCGTCCACCAGGCCGAGTACATCCGGTGAGCATGCCGTGATATCGACATAGCTCGTCAGGTGTCGCTCCCCTCGGATTACGTCGAATGTGGGAATTTCGCCTTAAGGACGTCTGATTAGGTCTGTCTGGCTGACGGATCAGTCACAAAGTTATCTTGTCTACTTCGGTAACAAATATAACTTTCTCTAGATGGTATGGGGCGAACGGTATATGGAGTATTATTCTAATCTTTTGAGAATTGTTGTACGCGATCGGCCGCTACAACTAGAGTGTGATATAATATCGACACTCGAGTCTGCAGCCGCAGACCCACTCGATGATGTGATTAAGCCTCTGATTATTTCCTCTGAAAGAAACCTCCCTCACTAGGGGCTAACGAGTGTTTGCGGACAAACACCGCGTCAAACGGAGCCATTTCAACTACTTCCGCTACTTTATTCGAAATAAACTACTCTGTTTAGGTTTCCACTGAAGTTGTTGACGTTAATTTTAGTGTAATTAGTCAAATACATGACACAATGAATCATTATCCAGAACGAGATTAGAGGACTCAATTTATTGCACCTCGCGGTGAAAGGTTGCCGCTAATAGTGAATTCGTCCCGTCTTCATGAGCGACCAGAATTGAGCGACCAGTAACCAGGATTACTTTTTCGGTCTTGATTTGAAATCTCAACAATCCACAAAATCTAATAAATCATCTCGTAATATGGCTCGTTTCGATACGGCACTCTGCGTGGTACAAAACCTCCGCAGAACCATGCAGCAGGGGGGGGGGCTCTGTTCCCATTTACCCCCTTTAGTCCTGGATGAGACGGAGCACTTTGACTCTGTCTCCCTGGCTTACTTCGATAAAGGGAGCCAAGTGCATGGTACTGAAAAATGGTGCTAACGGCCTGTTGCGACTATTTAAGAGATGCATACACTGCATTGAACAAAACCAACGCGTCGACTCTTCCATAAATGTTACGTTGCGTCTTAATACATTATGTTAGATCAGAGTTAGGGTGATTATTGAGCATAAACTTATATTGTAGTGTGCTTTATGTCCAGCCCTACCCAGCCAAGCCGCTCATCGTTTATTGCAATTGAAGAAGCTACAATCGTGCTGTACTTTGTACAGCTAACTTTGTTTAAGAGACAGGCAGACAGACCTTCCTCTTTAGCGTAGCCTACATTTTCTATTTCTAACACCTTTTTGTTCAGAAATCAATCACCTTTTCGTAAGAAGCAACTCAGTGAGTACCGTATTCCAAAACTGTCAGGAAATTGTATATACATAATTATATAAACTATAATGTCTGGTATATTTATTATAAGATATGCATCGAATGCACTACGAGTATAACATGACATATATTCATCAAAATTACGGAACATAATTTGACATGTAAATACATTTATTGTTAAATAATCCGTTGAAATTAATCTAATTACAATAAAATGACCCCTTAAATAGCACTCACACAGCTTGATTTCTTCAAAGACTTCATTAAAAAACAAACACGTTCAATTTGAAGACAAAAATTTTGTAATCTCTTAGCGACCCAGCGTTGCGATCCGACGGAGTCGAGCTCAGGAAATAATTACGCCCAAGTTTAGCAATAAAGGGAAAAAAGTGGGAGTGCAATTACTCAAGCCCTCCTGGCGGACGCTAATTTATATTCAGCGTGGCGGAGGAGCCGCGCCAGCCGCGCCGGCCCGACCTTCTCTGCCGTTCATCTAGTTCTTTCGCATTACGTAACAAAACGGGGAAACATTAATACAATGCACCGCTGTGTGTATTAGTAGATTTGAAAGAATTGATAAATATTTAAATGTTAATTACAAATCGACTTTACAATGTACAACATTCATTGGGTGGCTAACAGTCGGCGAGGATGTGAGCTTTCCTTGCTTGTGCGTGAAGCCCCAGTTCGACCGAGCTGGTCGTCGCTGACGGAGACCCGTTAAAAAGACTGTATTATCAAGCGTTCTACAATTTTATAGTAGACATAAATTTGCTTCCACATTTGAGGACGGGTTTGGGTAACGTTTGCCGACTGCTTCAAATAGAGTTGAGAATGAGAGTGTGGTCCTGCGTGTCGATTGCTTGTTTTGTTACTTCTTCTATCGCTGTGCTCACTCGCTCACAACACATAGAATGTATTCTACATTCTCGACTGCCTTATTTTATTCACTAAGTACATATTCTGGAGACATAACTCGACGATTCGTTGGTAAAAACGAAAATACTTCGCAGAACAGAAAACGTACACGCTTATCAAAAGCTGTCTCTCATTTTGTTCTTTTTCTGTATACTCGTACTAATTGCCGGTAGCCTCATGATTTGCAAGCGAAGTAAATTGTCCCGTAGAAATAAGGTGACACTCTACAAAACTTGCATACGCCCCATCATGACCTATGCAAGTGTAGTGTTCGCTCACGCGGCCCGCACTCACTTGAAACCTCTTCATGTTATTCAATCCCATTTTTGCAGGATAGCCGTCGGAGCACCATGGTTCCTAAGGAGCGTGGATCCCCATGATGACCTGGAGCTTGAATCAATCAGTAAGTATCCACAGTCGGCATCATTGCGCCACTTTGAGAAGGTGAGCTCTCGGGCCTCAAACCGGAAATTTTGCTAACACTGGCCTAGCAAGAGCAGTACTTCGCAGAATCTACCACCAGATTGGAAACGCGACCCACTGAAAAGATCCGGCGAGTAACTCAGTGCGCTTGAGCTGAGGAAGGTACAGCTCACCATTTTATCACCCAACCGGTGGTAGTGGGGATGAGTCACGCATCGTTTTTGTCGTTGCAATTACTCAGCGTTGCACGTACGCCCTGTGATTCATAATATATTGGGTCGCTAATCAGAACTGTTTTCCTAAGCTTGATCCTCAGATAATCCTCTGGTGGACGTTATAAATAGCTCGAAAAGAATTATTCTTCCGCAGTATGAAAACCGATATCGGCAGCATTGTGCATACCGCTAAGTGCTGCGGGAAAGTATCAAGTTAGCTGAAGCAAAGAGATGTGCCTCGAGCCACCCTGCAGAACTAACGCCCGGTTCCAATATCCAAAAAACGAATCGTTTTATATTACGATCCGTTACAATATCTACGAATCGTAGGACAAAATAGTTCCTATAAAAACGACTCGTTTTTAAAATTACTGATGACTTGCTACTAACGGATGGGAGGGCTAACATAACGGTTCGTACTGCGTTTTGTATGAAGACTGTTGTCTGTAGTGTTCCTATACTATTTTAGGAATGTCAGTGAGCTGTCACAACTACGACGCGTAGAGCATTTTTTAACCTACCGATTTTGTTCGGTTGTGCTTTGGAATTTTTGTGTTTGTGTTTTTTCTTTTAAAATGTCGAGTTCAGAAAGTGATAACGAAGTTTTAATGTTACTGAATTCAAGCGACGATTCAAGTGATGATACGCGAAGTAATAGAGTGTATAAAACAAGAATCAATTATTATTCAGAGCTCGATAATCAGGAGTTTCAACTAAGATTTCGGCTCGACAAGCAGTCTGTGCAATTACTGTTAGGTGAAATTTATCCTTTTTTAAAGGTAAAAGGAACCAGGCTCGTATTTTTAATGCCAGCTGTTAATTGGTATTTTATGAAGTAGTTAACTATTTAACAAGTGATTACATGAAAATAGTATTTACTAGTTTATTTTAATTCTAGGAATCATGGAATATCTCCCTTACATTACAATTTATCAGTTTTTTTTGGTATTTTGGCGCGGTCCGGCCGACATCTGGCGTTTCCTTTGTCTCTTCATGGCGTTTTGTTCACTTTACAGTTAAAACTAAAGTAGCTGTTTTTAAATTGTGAATGTTCAAATAAAATTACATATGTGATGAATTACAATTAATTTATATTATTTTAAAATATTTATGTAAAAATACTAATAAAAACTTATGTATTTTGAAAAGAGTTTTATTTCTAAAGGATCTTTGTAACACAATCATTTGCATTACCAAAACGCAGAGGGATTCGTTAGTAAGCAGCGCGCCGACGGATGCTCGTAGGTAACGCGGCAAGTAAAATAGTTGTGGAACGCTAATATACGGCTACGTATTGGTAGCATGATTACGATTAGTTGTTATAATACAATGACGATTCGTTATTTTTTGGAACCGGGCCTAAGTGTACTGCGTGACGTACATATATGAGCACCCACTGCCGCCTGCACTTAACCGGTATAAGGAGAAGTCGCCAATTTCAAAAGTACCTACTTGCTATAGGATATGTAGTAATTTTGCGTACTTCATTCAGTTCAAGGGAAATCACCACAATAAATACAACCATTAAACATTCCGGCAAAGCAGGGTGCAGTTTTGTCAATTATAGCTTGTAAAACCTTAGGCTACGCTGCCCCTAAATAACAGGTTTTTTTAAATATTAATGACCTCACAATTATTTTATACTAATACTAGCTGACCCGGCAAACGTTGTGTTGCCTTAAATAAGATTTCTAGGGAAATTATAGTCTAATATATAAAATTCTCAAAAACCTCATTCAACCACATAATATAGTAAGCGGCACGTAAGTTGGCAAGGTTTTGGTGTAGTGGGGGTAAAGTCGCGCATAGTGTACATTGCAACAAAAAAATGGTCACTTTTATGGCCCGCATATATGTTAATTTTATTTTATTAAATTTTTTATTTGCCATAATTTATTTTTAAGCCTGTGTGTTTAGAAGAAAGTTAAAGAAAAGAGAGGAATTCGTGAAGTGTATTAGGTGTTATAAATAAAATAGAATTAAAAGTTAAAAAGTTTATTTAACAAAATATACTTAATATTAAAAATTATGTGTCGCCGTCGTCACTATCATTTTCTAATAGTGCTACCCCTTGGATTAAATTTATGGTAGGACCTGAGCTGGTGGAAGGAGTTGGCTCCTCATCGTCGACATAACGAAGAGTCGCTGTCGTCACTGGCGTAAATAATAAAACGCTCAGTGACTGAATCGACTATAATTATGGTCATTGGTATTTGGTCCTGCCATTGCAAACAAATTTAAAACAATAACACTCGTAACAAAAACTAAATTTAAAATAATAATAACAACTCGTAACAAAAACTGAATATAAACAAAGGGTTCCTACAACTTTAGTAGGCACATGTGTAACCGGGAGCGAACGGAACGTGGACGCGGTGCGGGAGGGGAGAGTCCACTGACTCACCAATCGCGCGCTCGGAACGGTGCTACGTCTTTCCCCGCGTCCCGCTTGACAACCAAAGAGACCTAAAAAACGACTTCTGCGCATCTAGCGACTCTTGCCAAGTTACGCGCTGGGGACTATACCTCATTATAACCAAAAAAAAAAATTATAAAAAAAAAATGTTTGGGGTGAACAACCCTTATCACTTAGGGGTATGAAATATAGATAATAGCCGATTCTCAGACCTACTGACAATACTATTGATACACAAATAAAACCAAAGAAACATGGCTGAAAAATGTATAGTGAGTAAGACAGGAGACCGGATTCGTCCTCATCCCTACTACGTGATGTTTGCTGGATGATTGGTGACACCTGGCGGGGATAACTGATCGATTGATAGTTGATCAGTAGTCGACCGGCGAGGGCAGGAGATCAAATTGAATTAAAAAAAAAAAACATAATTAAAGGAACTTGAAATTATAAACTCTGAATAACAATTTATCATACTACAATTATAATATTTGATTGCCATCTTGCAACCTTATTGCGGATCTGTGCATAGAATAAAAAAAATAAAAATCGGGATGGAAAAATAGGGGTTGATCGTATAAGAGTGAAAATTGAGAGTAATATTTTTTTTTTTATTTCAAGTCATGACAAAATAAAAAATAAAATCTTGCCAAAAAATTTAAAATTTATAATTAACAAATAAAAAATAGGGGTTGATCGTAGAGGGTGAAAATTTCAGAGTAATATGAAATTTTTTATTCTAAGTCATGACAAAATAAAAACAAAATTCTTGCAAAAAAATTTAGTTTTTAATTAACAAATAAAAAATAAGGGTTGATCGTAGAGGGGTGAAAATTTAGGGTTGTATGTATTTTTGTATGCTGTATCATAAAAAAATAAAAACAAAAAAAATTGTCTAAAAAATTAAAAAATAAATTTAGGGGTGGACTACCCCTAACATTTAGGGGGATGAAAAATAGATGTTGGCCGATTCTCATAGATACCGGATAAGCACAAAAAATTTCATCAAAATCGGTCAAGCCGTTTCGGAGGAGTATGGCAACGAAAACTGTGACACGAGAATTTTATATATTAGATTTATATTATAAAAATTTCATCATAAGGTTTATATTTGGTTTACGCAAATATGACCACGTCTCTGAGTATCGAGTTAAGCTCAAGTGGCTTCCTATTCGTTATCGCCGGAATGTTCATATATTGTCTCTTCTTTACAGTGTCCTGTTTAATTCCTCGTCCCCGCGCTACCTTCAGGAACGATTTGATTTCCTACATACTGCAAATTGCCATTCACTTAGGTCATCGGAGAACTTAATGCTGAAGTTTCCCGCTCACGGGACGTCATTCTATGACCATTCTTTTACGGTTGAAGCAGTCCGGTTATGGAATGCATTACCCCTAAGCACAAACAATCGTCCTTGCCAGAAATTTTCAAATTCAGATTAAAATCGCACTACCTTGCACAATAATATGGCTCCTACAATATAACTGTACAAGTTGCTACTTATTTTGTATTTACCTGCATATTTTTAGTATTTATTTGTATTTAATCGTAAGTCTATCTTATATTGTATTTATTTTTCACATGTGTATATAATATATTTTTTTATGTAAGTTTATTATGCTATAGCACCGTCCAGTTCACTTATTCCTCTCCCTGCAAGGTTGCCTGGAAGAGATCGCTTTCAGCGATAAGGCCGCCAATTTATGTCACCGACTATTATTTGTTTTATTTGCTCACTCTGTACATATGGTGTTAAATAAAGTGTTATTATTATTATACCCGATAGTAAAAATGTGTCCAAACATCTAAAAGATACACACATTTTCTGATAGTAGTTAGTGCTTGATAATAATTATATTTTAATGGATTACATTGCTGAAGATATTGTGTACATATTTTACCATTTAGTTTTTGAATATTGTGACTTCTTAATATCTTACTTTAAAATAGATCGGAACCTTATTAGTTTTATCAGATAATTATAATAATTATATCACCGTTTCTGAACATTACATCAAAGTGTATGTGTACATTTCTGTTCAGAAAAACATTGATATATCCCTAATACTTAACAGAATAAAAATTACGCTTGAACGAGATAGATTTGTAATAACATAATAATATTTTATTAGCCCAATAACCAATAGACATGTATATCTATGTAGCATATAGCATAGGTATAAAGCAACAACAGCTAATAAGCTAATATTAAAGACTAATGTTTCGCCCCAATTTGTATCATCGCTGCTAATACATTCCTTTTGTCCAGTTTCAAACCTACAATAATAATAACTCGCTTCTTCCCAGGAACAAACGAATCTCGTCTGAAACGCAATAACTGTACCTAAATTTACAATAAAAATATGAAAAGAATGAAAGGCACTTAAACAAGTACGGCAGAATAACATTCATTGCTTCACATTTGCTGATCTGAAGATGTTTTGTCTGTTGTCGAGGACAATGGAGCACGAACAATAGCAGAGAGCGGCGCGACGCTGGGCGCGAGATATTGCCGCACCACGGAGAGATTACACGACAGAGCTATGCGCGACGTATTTCATCAAAGCCTTTGTTTGCTTGCTACTTACGAAAGTAAATTAAATCCCAGATATTTTGTGAAGTTTGGGGACAGTGAATCGATCTGGGTATGCATTGCTGCTGTGAAGTATTTTCTACATTTAACGCACTCCTAATCAACATAAACGCAATTACAAAACCCAACTTACGTTCAGCTCATCCGGTCCCAACTCATTAACTATGTTACTGGGTCCCACGACATGGTAATTAATAGTAATTGATAGCAATGTAGAATTCACTTAATGATCTAAAGTCCAAATAGTCAGTAACGTGATTCAATCCATCTAGAAAATTTTATTCATCGAAGTATCTGAAGACTCAGGAAGTCAGGTCGAGAGCCAAGCCGACGTCGACCAACGAGTGACGGATCTACTGTTTTATTTATGGCTGTAACAATCGCTGCTCAGAGTGCCGGCGTATCTAAACTAGAAGACATTAAGCCGCTTTCAGACTACGCTGTAATATAATCGCATATAGTATATAGCTCATAGCATAACAATATCGCGCACCATACATTTTTATGGACACGTTCACACTGTACTGTACTATATTATTGATTAAGTATAGGCTGCTGTACTATTTATGGCACTATAGTATAGCGTAGTCAGCTTTAGAGTAGTATTGAAATATTTTCTAAAAAAAATTAAGATCTTTTAGACGCAATCGTCACCGACAGATAACAACAGCGTTAATACATTATGAGCAGCGAACGCGCGTTAGAACGCTGTCGTCAGTTATTACACTTTTGAAATTCAACTTTTCACTTGTAAATTACGCCTCAAACCTACACCAGGGTCGCAAGTCCACTGCTATTCTTAAACTCCTCTCTCAGTAACACGATGGACCCGGTACCCGCACGGAGAATCTGTGTATCAACAGGATATTCGTATCTCTCTATGTCATAAGAAGAAAGAGAAATGTCTAAACATAGTTAAATTTGATATAAGGCTTATTCTCGTAGTAAATGTCAAGTCATTCCCAATAGACGATTCTTGAGTTTCCGTGGTCATTATACCTAGTTCACGTGACACTGAACGCGAAAGTAACACGCGGCCGCTGCGAACACGTGCATGTTCAACTTAATTAAGAGCTATGATTTCTAGATATTTCTGCCACTAGGTATGTAAAACTCAGTAAAACGGTTTAGATTAAATTTATTTTATTATAATACCGTTGCGCCTTGAGCGCCAAATTGTTGTAATGAATTCGAAACAGGCAACCGGTGTATATTTCATAAGTCATTAATTAGTCAATAGTTTCAAACATAAAAACCTACTCACAATATTATTCCCGTAAAATTATTCCATATATTGAGAATTGGATCACCGGTTCCCAAATTGCGGAAAAGTAGAATGAAGAGTAGTCAACAGATGTTATGTTGATCGATGGCTGCCCACTCTTGACCCTCTCACAGGCCTAGGTTTTAAAATTGGTAAATCTTTTTGCCATACTCTCACTTATTTTTCTTTTTAATGCATTGTTTTTCGAAAGCTAGGTATCTATTAAATCCAGTACAACAGCCCGCAGATGAACATTTTCTCAAATCGCTTCCTAAGGCTTTCAGTTTATGTCGAACTCTTAGCGTTCAGTTCAGCATGTCAGTGAGTGCGGCTGACGCATCACGCAGTGTCGAGGCGCCGCGCCGCGCGCCAACACTTCAATCACATGGGGGCTCGGATCAAAATTAAACAAATAGAAACTCAATATTTTTAATAAATTTGAATAGAAAGAATCCAGTCGAATCTAGAAACGACTAGGTCCATGCAAATGTCACTCTATTTACAGATCCAATGATACCTAAGATCTAAACATTAAAATTATGATAATTGAACATTCACACAATACGTTGTCGGTCTTGCAGTGACTTCGAAGAGAAGTATCTGAAAATATGAATATAATCAAAAAGAGGATCTTTAAGTCTGGCGTATCTGTTATATGATCTATAATTGGGGGTTGCCTCGGCGAGCCGTGCGGAGAGCTATTGAATATTCATAATTATGAAAAGCACTTTTGTAAATATTCGTATTGAATGAAAAAATAATATCGGGTGTGGAGTCGGCGGTCCAATAAATTAAGTCAACATTGACTGTTACAACAGCGTCATCATGGTCTCCCGTCGCAAGCACGTCATCACGTGCAGACTCGGAACCTTATCTGAGCAACAAATCGGATTGTTATACATAATTATAAAGTTATTGTTCCAAGTAAATACATAGTTTTAATTTGTATACGACTCTTTCTGACATGGAATGAAACAAATTTTCTGAGAGTTGCAGACCTCCGTCGCCACACCCCATCGCAACTACAATACTATTTTACGGCTAAGTCTCGTGTTTAATTTACAATTTTCGTTTCTGCCGCGCTTGCGACCAGGGATACTATAAAATAGTCAAAGTCTCGGAATACAAGCGAGATTCAAACGGAGAATGCGTAGACACGTGTTCACACGCGACTGTTTCATGGTGGTCCAGTTTCAGAATGAATTCAGAGCATCATCATTACATGGCTACATTTATTAGGGTCTCAGAATGAGATGCAGCTTGGAAACACAACGTTAGGGCCTGTGAGACATGCATCTCTTGCGCTGTAGCTCTAAGCCATGCATGGGGGCGGGATCGAGGGTGCGACTAGTCTCGGGTGTCTCTATGTATTGTACGTGTATAACAGTATCTACCTCTCCTTTAGAAACGGTGGCTTTGTTGAAAAGAAAACAAAATCCTTAGTAATTCTGATAGAATAGTAGGTAGGTAGGTAATAATGTAACCAGTGAATCTGTGGCTCATCGTTAGATATCATTTGTCTCCGGACGTCGTCTAACTTTCATTTATTTCAAAACAATCAGCTGTTTTTTTATACAATTCGATTTAGAAACTTAAAAGACTAAATTTTAACAAGGTACTTGACGCCGAGAAAGAATTACGAATTGAACAGTAAACAACAGATTAGAAAGAATGGTTTGCTGTAATAAATACTTTAGTGACGATGTTTTAGCATCATTCTTAAAATGCACCTTAAGAGTAATTCAAAAAATTGAAAAATAAACCAATTTCTGTAATAAGATGACTAGAAGTTTATGTAGTTTCAGAAACCGATTATAGTCCACATCAACACGGCACAGCAGCTCAGTGCTACTACTCGTACATGCGACGACGCGCGGAGGACGTCGGTCCGAGACTGGGCATGTACAACTCTAAATGATTGTAGGTATAGTAGCTGCAGAGTTTTTGTTGTTAATGATATTGGATTTTTTTCCATAGGCTTCGGTGACTGCAAAATATTTTGTCTGGAAGGTATCCTACCTCACAGTAGGTCCAGAGGAATGTCTGGTGTGTTCCCGGCGACGTCGCGAGCGTGGAGCCGGCCGGGGGGCGCTCTCCCCCCGCGCCGCGCCGCCCCCGCGGGCCCCCGTACTGTACGACGTCTCCTCTGCACTGGACTCCACAGCTGGCAGCGTGTCTAACGTATGTAACGGTACAACGGATTAGTTCTATCTACCGCGAGTATACGAGTAGGTACATTATACTCGAGCACTTGAAGTGTACTAACGACATCCTCTATATAATTTATTACGTAGTCTAATCAAATACAGCTTTTTTTTAAATGAAAAAATATTTTTCAGTTTAACGGAGTCGATCAGAGCTAGTACTCTTGAACCCAAACAGTAGTGTCATTACGTTAGACAATTGTGCATTGACAAATTTACAAAAATGGACACTAAAACTTTTTGGATATGACCCAATTTATGGAATGTGTGTATTACCGGAGAGACTGGGAGCCGGCAGCCGGTAGAGGTCGGCGGCGCAGGCGGCGCACGGGGAGCCGCTCGACTCCGACTCGGTGTCGCGGTGGTCGCGGGCCCGCCCGTACTCTGCACACGTAGACAACACGAGCAGCATTACACAACGTGGACGGGCCTCTGCAGCGCCGGCCCGCCTCAACGCACAAGCCTATGAGAACGTCTCGGTCATCTCTACGATCAACCTTAATGGTTTTCTCTTGCACCTCGGTTTTAACTTGACTTTAGTCAAATTGGTGACGATCGCTAATAACAACTGGAACTTGTCGCGAAGTGAGAGTCTGAACAGAGCGACAACAAACAAACTGCTATCGCTACCGCATCTTACTTGATCAGTCTTTCCGGAACTATTAAGGATCTAATAGTTTATTTCATTAGGTATGACGTTTATTATACAAGAGAAAAAAAAATACAATCAGAAAACATTGAAATAACATTTTTTTTAAATTTGAAATTAAAATAACATAAACAGGTGGAAATCTGAAGGTGCAAGGTCAGGACTATACAGCGGATGCATTAACACCTCCCAGCCAAGCCCTCTTAATTTTTGCTGAGTGGCTAAATATATGTGAGGTCTAGCGTTATCATGATGAAAAACCACACCCCTTCTGTTGATTAATTCCGGCCGCTAGAAAATAAACTCCGCCTGGAATAATACCACACTCGCCCTTAAAGTTACTGTAAATGTATGTGTGCATATATTTTGTATATAAGTGTGTGTGTATACACCTGAAATATGTACTGCACGTTTCGATTTGAACCGAACGTCGCGTTTGTCAAAATTCAAAAGTATTAATAATAAATACACACAAGTGAAAGTGTGTCAACATTATATATTATTTCGTGGTACATCCCGGGTGCTCTGCCAGCGAACTGAATCTCTCTTCAGCTCAATTTATGTTATCGTAGCTTAAAGCTGAGCCTCAAATTTATAGCGGCGCTTTCAGTTGTACGAGCTGCATCGGCCGGGGCCCGCGGTAAATCTTCAGCGCCGCTCTACAGATCACATCCACCATCGATACGTTTTCATACTCTCTGTTTATTTCTATAGCCTCTACCAATGATTGCCTTTCGTGAAGAGTTTTTATAGAGCGTGCAATCTTTTTGAGAAGTTTTAATATTTTGTTTCTGATTAGATTCAAAGGCACTGTTCAAAAAGACAAACTTGCTAATTCCGAGGTCGGTAATTATTCAGGTAATTCTTAATACATACTGCGTATATTCACTTAAATTATTTTTATTTATTTATTTTTTATTGGTTAGATTGGTGGCCGAGGTCACGGCCCACATGATATTAAGTGGTTACCGGAGCCCATAGACATCTACAACATAAATGCCGCCATCCACCTTGAGACACGTGTTCTAAGGTCTCAGTATGGTTACAACGGCTGCCCCACCCTTCAAGCCGAAGCGTAGTACAGCTTCACGGCAGAAATAGGCAGGGTGGTGGTACCTACCCGTGCGAACTCAAGACGTCCTACCACCAGTAGGCAATGCAAATTATAATTTTGTGGGTTTGATTTTTAATACACGATACTTCACTGTGTCAACCGAGAACATAATATATGCTAAATACCTATTGCATTCGAAAAATTGGTACCAATTCGGACGCCGTTGCATCGCTAGATACGAATGCACCGGACGTCTTATCCTTATCCAATTATAATTTGCTATATTCGTCTTCTTCGATAGTGTGTGAGAAGATATAAAATTATTTAAGATTTTTATTTGTTAAGGGTTGTAATTAACGTTAAAGCCTTCCAACGTGTGATACTTGAGTGAAATGTTCGTTCGCGGCACAGCGCGGTGTTATCTCAGTTCAAGTCTTTCTCTTAATTTCGAGAGCAATGCATATCAATGCGTGTTCCGCTGACAAATAACACGCACACACGTACATACACACATTAATCAGGCCGCCAACATTCATGGGTTCACTTCGCATTACGAGCGATACAATTGAGGCATCATTATGACGCCTCAGCTTTGGACTGGGCCGAGACAGACATAAAGTACGAAGAAATTTTACCATCAAAAATTACGGTTCAGTTACATTTCTTAAATCCGAACACAATTTATTTGAGTAGCAACCGCCCCACGAGACTCCACACGACACTATATTGCATTCCTTACCTTGTACGGGACGCGGGACGGCCCGAACAATCTTTGAGACGATAGACCAGCGGTCAGGGAGGTCTCGTGGGCTGTACGAGACGTGGGGTGAGAAGGGGGGCGGGGGGTCGGTGGGGGACGAGACGGACAATAGAGAGCGCAACGGAAATTGCAAACTCGGCGAATGGAAGCAGAGATAATGCCTCTGAAATGAACTATTATTATTTTATGACGCGTTTTTAATATCCTGCGATGTAATGAATGGGGCTATCTCAACCATTCGGATAGTAATGTTAGTTCATTGCGTGTACGGTAGTATGTACCGTTGTATATGTCCATATACTGTTGCACTGTGGCTTATGGAATCTATGTATGTGTATATAATAAATGGAGCAGTAGCCATCATAGAACACAAATATTTAACAGATACCTGAATCTCGCTTACGACAATTTCAAGATAAGTTTGCATATACACAAGGTCCAAAAAACAACAATCGGACCGTCGCTTATCGTTAAGCCTCCCAAAGTACTTTACTTATGAAGTTCCGTTTTACAATATACGACCATTTGAAACGGAATCTGTGTCTGGCTGACGATCAATTTTAAAGTCAAATAAATTTCATTTTAAAATATGGAATTCTATTTTAAAATAAAGTAATTTTATTTTACAGAGGGAAATTTGTATGCGCGAGAGGCAGTACAAAATACCTTTGAAGGGTTTGTTGGCTACTGTACAACTAACCTCTTTAAGAAAATATTTTATTGAAAAATGACCACTGCACTAGCAGACTTGCATCGATACCACGGCTCTATGTATATATAATATTTTAATTGGGAGAAATAAAAACTATACAAAATGACTAGCTTCATCTAACTATACGAGTGTTAACCGGCACTGCATCCAACTACTATCAAATGACACATTGTATGTCTGTGTCAATTATTCAAAATAACAACACCGTAGAGAGAATTTAATACAGAAATCGACCCTATAGTAGATGTAGATAATAGATGTTAATTCTTTTTTTTAATTGGTTAGATAGGTGGACGAGCTCAAGGCCCGCTTGGCGTTAAGTGGTTACCGAAGCCCATAGACATCTACAATGTAAATTCCGCCACTCACCTTGAGATGTGAGTTTTAATGTCTGTTTTGTACAGTACAACGGCTGCCCTACCCTTCGAACCGAAAGACATTACTGCTTCACGGCAGAAATAGGCAAAGTGATGGTACCTACCCAATACTACCCATGCGGACTCACAAGACGCCCTACAATCAGTAGAATGATCCAGTTCATGTCATGATTGTCCGTGACTTTGAATAATTGGAACACGGGTACTGATACAGCAGCCAGGCCGGCAAGGGGAGTGAGGGGAGTGAGGGGATCGACGCACGGCTCTTAAGACTTGTGTGTTTTTCTTGCGTTCAGGCACTCGCATAAAAAATATTATTGACGGAGTCCACGCAAAGCACAGTCGGATGACTCTACTCACCTTAGGTGGCGTGACCCGCCCGTAGAAATGACGCAGGAGTTCTAAATTATATCGTGAAGCGGTCGTCCTCCACACAAAGTGGTGCGTCTCATTAGAGAGAGGTAAAACCCACCTTAATATAGCAACTAACCATATTATTCTCTACCAAGGGGGAAGCATGTAAATATTACAAGAAAAACAACAGCTTATCGGCAGGTAGCGGCCTCAATGAGCATATTATCACATACTCGTCTGTATACAAATAGAAAAAAGTAGATAAGTCGTCGTGGCCTAACGGATAAGACGTCCGGTGCATTCGTGTTGAGCGATGCACCGGTGTTCGAATCTCAGGCGGGTACCAATTTTTCTAATGAAATACGTACTCAACAAATGTTCACGACTGACTTCCACGGTGAAGGAATAACATCGTGTAATAAAAATGAAACCCGCAAAAATTATAATTTGCGTAATTACTGGTGGTAGGACCTCTTGTGAGTCCGCGCGGATAGGTACCACCGCCCTGCCTATTTCTGCCGTGAAGCAGTAATGCGTTTCGGTTTGAAGGGTGGGGCAGCCGTTGTAACTATACTGAGACCTTAGAACTTATATCTCAAGGTGGGTGGCGCATTTACGTTGTGGATGTCTGTGGGCTCCAGTAACCACTTAACACCAGGTGGGCTGTGAGCTCGTCCACCCATCTAAGCAATAAAAAAAAAAAAAGATAAAAAAAAATACATGCTTGAATATCTATAAGTTTTTTTTTTTTTTTTTTTTTTTCCCTACCTAAGCTGATAGCCCTAGCGGCTATATCAGCGTAGCCCTAACTTTAGTAGGTGAGCTCACGGGGCTCAAACCTGACGATGTTGCTAACACGAACCCTAGCAAGAGTCGTGCTTCGCAGAATCTACCACCGGATCGGAAACGCGACCCACTGAGAAGATCCGGCGAGAAACTCAGTGGGCTGTGTCTGAGAGTTAATTTACTCGTCGAGCCCTTCGTCGCAAGCGACGGGTTCGACGAGAACGGTGACCGGTGCTTGAATTACCTAAAAGCACCGTTAGTGGATCGGGCGGGTCCGAGATGACGTGTTTTGGGCGACGTCGACTGCTTTCCATTCTGTCCGCAGGATCGGGAATGTAGTTACCGGCGGCCACGATGAGAGGGTTCTCGTGTCGTGCCGCTTTATCGAAGTGGCGCATGGACGCCGACTGCAGATACTTACTGATGGACTCTAAGTCCAGGTCGTCATGGAGGTCGACGTTCCTGACGAACCACGGGGCTCCGACGGCTATCCTGCAAAAACGGGATTGAATAATTTGGAATGTCTTTAAGTGAGTGCGGGCCGCGTGAGCGAACACTACACTTGCATAGGTCATGTAGGGGCGTATGCAAGTTTTGTAGAGTGTCACCTTATTTCTAAGGGACATTTTACTTCGCCTACATATCATCGGGTAGAGACGTCCTAGAATGAAGGCGGCACGATCGCGTACCGTCTTGATGTGGGGGCGGAATGTCATCCTACTGTCGAGGGTGACGCCTAAATATTTGACCTTCGGGGCCCACGGTATGGGCTGGTCGAACATCGTGATTGGGCGAACGGCGGGGGCGGGGGTATTGACGCGCCTAGTCGGGAGGGGGATGCTCAGCGTGGTGTTCGGAGGGCGACCCCTTTTGAAGAGCACCGCTGTGCTTTTCGTGGGGTTAATGTCGATGCGCCACTTCCGGAACCACTGTCCCATGGTGGTAGCTGCGGTCTGAAGTCGTCGATGAAGCAACGCCTTCTTCCTACACGAGTAGTAGATGGCGGTGTCATCGGCGAAGAGCGCCAGATGGGTCTCCGGAGACCGGGGTATATCATTGATATACAAACTGAATAGTAACGGGGAGAGGGCGGAGCCTTGCGGGACTCCGGCTGTGACGTGACGGGGCCGGGAACGCGTTCCCTCGACTCGATATCGGAACGAACGGTTCGACAAGTAGTCTCGTATGATGAGCACGAGTCTGTCTGGCACTCCCATGTTATACAGTTTGTATATCAAACCGTTGTGCCAGACTTTGTCGAACGCCTTCGCTATATCGAAGAAGAGGGCTCCTGTCGGAATGGGTTTCCGCCTGTTCAGCCCTAGTAAGATGTGCTCCGTGAGGCGGTGCACTTGATGGACGCACGAGTGTCTGGCGCGGAATCCAAACTGCTCGTCTATAAGAATTTTATTCGCGGATACGAAATCCCAGAGGCGTTTACGAAGGAGCCGTTCGTATAATTTGCCTATCGCCGGGAGGAGACTGATGGGGCGGTAACTCGCGGTTTCGTTATTCGGTTTGCCCGGCTTGTGTATGCCGATAACGTCCGCTTCTTTCCACGCCGCGGGAAAGATGCAGTTCGTCATAGCAGCATTTAATATCGTGGCCAACATCGTTATCAGTTGGGCTGGTAACAGTTTTAGCGCGCGGTTGCGGATGCCGTCGGAGCCGGGAGCTTTCCGTGGTTGTAGGCTATCGATCGCCTCCTTAACCTCGGAAGTGGTAATGGGGGGTAACGCGTCCGAGGGCGGCAGGGAAGCTCTGCGCTCGACCTCCCTGTCGACGAACTCGGTGTGTTCGGGGTCCGCGTGTTGAGTGCTGGTGGTGCACTGCTCTTGCAGTGCATCGGCCAGCAACTCTGCCTTGTCGTCGTCATCGTAAGCCGGTGATTGGCCTGAGGGGCGTACGAGAGGCGGCATAGTGACGATAGTTTCGGACTTGAGGGTCCTAGCTAGTCGCCAGTATGCTTGGTGAGTGGGCGCGAGTTCTTTTAGATAACTATCCCAGTTTTCGTTTCGGGCGTCGCTCAAGCGGGATTTGACCTCCCGCTGTAAGCGACGCATCCGAGTCCGGTTTGAATCCGTGGGATATCGATCGTAGGCCCGGATTGCCGCGTTCCTAACTCTAACGAGGTCCCTAAGATCGGGGGAAAGTCTGATGCGGTGGAAGCAGTCCTCCACATCAACTTGCTTGGAAGATCTTGTGATCGCCGTCGAGACGTGATCAGTGAAGATATTTATGGATTCGACGGTGTCCTCGGGGGATGGAGTTGAATCCGGGCCGCAAGGGAGGATTGGTGGAGCGGTGTCAGCTAAGCACGTGCCCAGCTTCTTCCAATCCACCATGGTCCTCGTATCTGGTTCGCGGTTGAGTGGGCGACCGAGCTGCATGACGACAGGTCGGTGGTCTGAGTCGAGTTCTGACATTGCCTCGATGGAGCGCAAGCGCAGAGTTACGTTCCTCAGCAGTGCCAGATCTATTGTGCTCGGACGACGCGCGGCGTTGTACGGATAGCACGTGGGGGTCGGGGGGTTGAATATCTCGAATGTGAGGTCGTCTATGAACGCGTCGAGACGCCTACCGTTCACATTCGTGCGATGGCAGTTCCACCTAGTGTGGTGGCAATTTAAATCGCCTGCCAGAATGACCGCGTCCCCCATACCGAGCAGTGTCTCGAGGTCACTGCTCAGGAGGGGTTTGTCAGGAGGGAGATATACGGATGCGATGACGATCGGCTGGTGTCCCGTCAGCGCGATGCGGCACACTGACGCCTCGATATGTAAGAGCGAGGGAGTATCGAGAGGGACGCAGTGCAGGGCCCTCCTATAGTAAATGACAGTACCGCCCTTGCGGGTGGAGAGTCTGTCATTCCTAACCATGACGTAATTCGCGACTTTGGGGTCGCGACGCGAGGGCTTTAGGAAGGTCTCCTGCACCAGAAGGATGTCGATGAGATTGTCACGTAGAAACTCATAAACTTGGTCGCGCTGACGCGCGAGTCCGTTAGCATTGTACAATGCTAACTTCAAAGACTGGGGTTTTAATCTCGCGTTGCACGCCATTGATTACCGGTAATCAAACCAGCGTGCGCTGGACGGACTCGATGACGTCGATGTACTCGAACGTCGCGTTTAGGCGGTCTTCGGCCGTGACCGCTCTGCGCATGGCGTCGGCGAACGCACGCATGCGGTCGATGTTTATCGCGGCGATGTAGTCGCGAATAATTGTAAAATCGTTTGAGTGCGCGGGGCCGGGGCGAGGCGCGGGACCGGGCGCGGGCGCGGGGGCGGGGCGCGGCGCGAGTAGAGGTTGCGGCGCGTACCGCGGTTGGGGTGCCGGTGTCGTTCCTGCCCTCGTGAACGGCAACGGTTTCGCCCACGCGGAGACGGTGGGCACCGGAGCCGGTACGAAAGCCGGTTTCGGCGCGCGGGGCGCCGAAGTCTTTGGGCCAGCGGTTTTAGGGGGCGCGTTTGCCGGGCGCTTCCGTGGAGCCTTGGGGCATCCACGGTAGTTGGCCGTGTGTCCCTGCTTGCGGCAGAGTACACAGCTCGGCGGCTCCGTCGCTGTCTCCTTTATCCGCGAGCAATCGGTGGTCGCGTGATCTTCTAAACATTTCACGCAACGCGGTCGCGCGTTGCAGTTACGCGCGGAGTGGCCATATAACTGGCAACGGTGGCACTGCCCGGGAGTGCCGCGTTTGTAGGGGGCCTCTACGGTGACCCCCGATAGGCCGCACACGGTGCGGAGACATGAGGCAATTTTCTTGCCCTCCGGTGTGGCTTCTAGTGCTACGAGCACCATATCATACGCGAATTTATCGCGCCCGCTGTGCATCCGGTGCACGCTTATGACGGGGTAGGACTGACCTACCAGGTCATTTTTGATTTGCTCGACGTCGAGCTCTTTTGGGACTCCGCGTACTACGACGCGGAGTTCGCGCTCCTCCTGGAGCGCATAGGTGTGATAGCCTATGCGTTCCTTGCGGAGGTATGCTGTCAAAGACCTATGGTCGTCGGATGACTCTACTTTGATTTGTATTCCATGCGGAATATTTCTCGCATGGACTACATTTATCTTGTTGGCCTTAAGGGCCAGGGATACGCGATCCCAAGAAGATTTTTCCCGCAGGATGACCGGCGGCGGCGCGGGAACTTTTCGGACGGGCGCGGGCCCGGGGCGCGGCGACGGGGTTGCGCGGCGAGGGGAGTCGGGTGTGACCACGACTTTAGGACGCGACGCGTTCGCGGCCTTGGGCTGCTTCGGCGCCGCGGACGGTTCCACGGCGCGGGCGCGTTTTTTCCCGCGCGCGACGGTGGTGAACCCTTCCGAGGTTCCCGGTTGGGGACTCGCGGCGGACTCGTACTCCATTTCCGACTCGGAGTCGGAGCCGGAGCTCTCCGCTACGGAGGACGCGATCGACGCGGGCGCGGGGGTGGGGGTGGGGGGCGACATCGGCGAGTCGCGGAGTGCCGGCGCGGGAGGCGATAACGGCGAGTCGCGGATGATAATCGCGGCGGCGGCGGATGAACCATCGGGGTTCGACTCTAGCGTGGCCTTGTAGGCCTCAAAACGGGACATAATGTCCGGGCATATTAATTGCACGAACTGCGCGAATAGCGCGCTGTTCGTGTTCATGATGGTTTTCTTGCCCGGGGGGGGCGTCCCCGGGACTTAAGGCACACTCGCCGAAAGGCGAGTCCCCTGAGTAGGAGTTCACCCCCTGCGCTTTACCAGCAACCAGGGGGGGGAGTGCCTCTGCCGTGAAAACGGCAGTTGGCTGGGGATTGGGGTGGAGTTTGGAAGGTGGGGCCCCACTGGGTTGTGAGTGCCACAACAAGCGGTGATCGCAGTGGGGGTTCAGTCTTTAAAAAGACTGTTTTGCACGCCGAATAGATAAATAAATTTAATAATGAAATGAGTGGGTGATAAATGAGTTGTCGTTTCGAGTGCAAAACTACGAACACGAAATACGCTTTACCGATTCAAGGTCGCGATGCCAGCGACAGAGCGTCCGGAATGCAAAACAACGTCGACGACAATGTCGTGCAATCCAAACACACGATCGCGACAGCAGCGACAATTTCTCGGGAAAACGCGTCCGGGCTCAACCGTGTTGCGATCGGAACTGACCCTGATATCTATAAGAATGTATGCGGTCAACATAAGCAAACCCAATTTGCGCGTGTGTCTATCTGTACACAGTGTGAGCACGTGTACCTGTGTACCTGGCGCAGATTAATATCCGGGCTCGCGGCGACCCAGCGACGCACAATTCAACTACGAAATTATGAATTCAAACAGCGACCGGAAATTGCAATCCGACTTTATGTGAAACCTGCCCTCACTTGCCGTGACGAGCGCTCCCACTGCGGGCCCGCCAGCAGCACATCAGCTGCCTGCAGGACCGGCCACCGCCACCCTACCTACTGCTACTACAAATAAGCTACGCACGCTGAAGGTGAGACCCCAGTATTGTGTCCTGAAGTATCAACGAACTCCGGTGGCTCCGGTGGCCATACAACGACGGCGGCGGTCCGCCACTCATGTGTGTCTAAACTGGTACATAAATTAAAATAAAACATAAAAATAGTACATAAACGAAATAATTTGAACAAATAATGTTATTATATGGGTGAGTGAAATGTTATTTAAGTCCGCTGTCCTTTGTGCGGCCATGACTCCGGGCTACTCTGTACTTCTCTTTGCCGCTGTCACCTCATGTTTTTCGTACGTCTAAATAACAATGATATATTTTCGCTTAAAATAGATTCTTATTATTTGACTACAATACTACGAACACTTACAGGCATTTCTTTAATCTGATGGCTTACCCTCGCATTAAGTATTTTATTTTATTTTATTTTCCATTTTGGTTATTGCAATTTGTCTGTTCGACATGTTTTGCGGGACGTGAAGATGTATTGTGACGTCACTGCTGCTGTATGACGTCACAGACACGTGAGCCGTCGACAGCCCTCGCCGACGTGATAGCACGCTGCCTGACTAATAAAGACCGACATAGTGCAGTACAGTACAGTAAGTTAGTTGCTGGTGCAGTTTGAAAAATGTAAAGAATGTAATAAATATTTATGTGGGTAATATATGTTATCTGGAAACATACTGAAACCGGTGGCGACTGTGTAACTAATAAAGAGGTTGACTGACCGTTAGCGTGCGCTAACAAGTTGGGTCGGGGCGGAGGCGCAGCCAGGTCGAACTCGGCGCGCCCGAAGCTGCGCAGGTGCAGAGCGCACCCCCCCGCGCCCGCACCCCCCATCAGTGCCTGTTCTCCTGACATACTGAATGTTGCATATGGACTTATCTCGTGCAGTTGACCTGCAAATGGATCTTAACTATAGCGTCTTTGGCTGTGCCTTGGTATTGCTGAGGTCCATCAGCGACGGTTACTGCTTACCCCATCCTTACCCATGGTGGTGACCCATTACGATGTCTAGCAATAAGCGAGCGTTTAAAGGGGGGGATTAAAAGTAGCCACGTGTGTACGAGGACACAGTTATCATTTAGAAGCCTCGCCTCTGCCCATGCCACCCCACCACTTCTACCATATATCCTCCATAAAAACGATCATTAGTAAGACGCAGGACACTAGATAGGCTATATAGAATATGAGCTGTTTGACATCGTTGAGTTGGAGCCCCGTCGCAACGATCGATTGTGTAAAATAATAAACTTGAGCTATTACCATCCGGAAGAGTGAGAACTTTCTCGTTTCTCTTGGGCTCGGTGGTGTAGAGCGGAGGCTGCGGTCGCGTCGCCTGCAGGGAGCACCCGCCGCGGAGACAGCACGGGGGCCGGCGCCGACGGACGAGCACCAAACCTACGTGCCACATGTCTTTACCAAAAACGAAAACCTAAAGGTAAATCAACTAACCCAAAAATCATTACCAAATTACCTTTGGTGAAAGATTTTTTTTCCTACCTAAGGTATAGCCTTGAGAGGCTACGTCAATGTAACCGGACGAGCAGGCGAGTTCACGGGGCTTAAACCGGGAGTGTTGCCAACACTGGCCCTAGCAAGAGCAGTGCTTCGCAGAATCTGTGATTCTGCGGAAACGCGATCCACCGAGAAGATCCGGCAAGAAACTTTCTCAAGGTTACATCAAGAAACCTGATTTCATTAATTCACTTTTTTGTTAATCAAAAATTTATCAGTATACCCAATGGAAAATTTATATGACTTGCCTCCCAATCCAGCAAGGAGTACAGCGAGCCCCCCACCGAGCAGTGCGGGCACCAGCAGCGCGCGCCAGCCACCTCCCTCCCCGGCCGAGTGCACCCCTTCGCCCCCCGCACCCTCTGCTGACGCACGACGCTCTTCTACTGGTAGCTCCACAACTTCTCCTAATCGTTCTGCTCAATCCATTCAATTTTCAATAATAGGGAAATAAATTAATGATGATGATGATGCTGTGTGAAGTTTTCAATGTCTTACCTCCATTAATTGTCAGGGTTGCAGCTCGATACAGGGCTATGCTCTCACCGGCGGATGAGCTCGCCACCACTCTGATCTCATACCAAGTCCCGGGACGAAGATTCGTAGCCTGACGGTTTTCAAATAATGATATTAAGACTTATGTATAGACAGCTTAGAATATCAAAAAATGACTGGCAATATTTCAAAATAAACACTTAGTGAGCGAGGCAGGGACCTCTGCGTATTCTCCGTCGGTAGGCATGCGAGTCCAGAGGTCGGCGCCGGCGGGGCGCAGCGCAAGCCTCCAGAGGCGCACCGCACAGAGTGAGCTCCAGCCGAGCACGCTCACCCGCAGCGCCGAGCTGTTCGCCCACACCGACTCTGCGCCGGCCGCGGGACTCACCTCTGCGCACACCACCGTTTCAAGTCCGTCCGTCATTTATTTATTTAAATCGGAAAATAGCAGATACTCTTTATCTGCAATATATTTTTTCTGGCCTCTGGACGTGACGACAATTTTTTTATTGTATGAAGATGTAAAACACTAAACGTGCTACTAAACTAAATACTTAGAGCAGTTACAATCTACATTATTATTATTTTTTAAGGACACAAATGTAATAGAACAGAAGGACTGTATTGCTAGCTCGCCTCTTATAGACCGTGTCCAATATTATCAGACAGTATGTTGTTTTAAGCACTCTGCTTCAGTTACATGTGATTCACCTTTCAACCAATCCGCCAATTCAATCTTCTTTCGCTCAGTTTTAATTAGTATTATTTGAGTGATTTGTTATCTGCATTGACGGCATACGAACTGTCCCCCGCGGTCCTGGCGAGCAGCGGGCGCGAGGGGGGCGAGGCGCCCGCCGCGCTGTGCGCCCGCAGCCGCACGCTGTACGCGGCGCCGCACCGCAGCCCGCGCGCCGTGTACGACGAGTCGCTCGCCGGAACGGACGCCCACTGTGCTGTCTCCGCTGTCTCCGCTGGCTCCTCGCTCAACGACCACCATATGCTGTAGCCTACATACAATAAACAAGACACTACAAAAAATACGACTATATCTATCATACCAGTGGACTGTTTACCACGTACTAATAAGTGGCAGATCAGGGTCCGGCACAGGATGTTCCCAAGTGAGGTGCAGCGCGTACAGGTCCGCGCGAGCCAGTCGCAGGAGCGGGGCAGAGGGCGGTCGGTGCACGCGCACTAGGTACGACACCGCGTCCGACCCGGCCGCGTTCCGCACGCGACACGTGTAGTTACCGCTCAGCGACGCGTCGACACCTGCGTTATACACACTCCACGTTCAGCATTTATCTGCACTCTTGTTATTTGAAATTACTTACCATATTGCGTAACAAACCATGTATGATGAGATCCCCGGCGTCTGAGACCACATGTCTTGGAGGTAGTGGCGACCACCTTCGGCGGAGCGGGGGCTCCCCTACTGCTGCACATCGCAGCCTCGCATCAGCGCCCTCCACCACCGACACCGCTCGACTTAGTGAAGAAATACGCGCCGGAGCTGGTGTTAAATTACAAATCAAATTAATCGTTTCAAAACAAAAACACTATATAATGTCACAACAGAAATTTAATCACATCAAACCTGTTGCAACAGGCGCGGCGGTGACAGTGACGGACGGGGGGCCTACGCCGGCGGGGGTGGCCGCGCGGACCCACAGCTCGTACACGGCGCGTGCCCTCAGCCCCCGCACGTCCCGCCACATTTCCTCTTCTCCCTCTTCAGCCTCCACACGTTGCGACCACTCTCCGCCTACCCTAAGTACGACCATATTACCATAATAATCCTACTATCACCAAGGTTGTCATAAAAAGTTAAGAAAAAAACTTAGTGTATCGTACTTGCCGAGCTCCCTGGTGTAAAGCGTATAATGTGTGACGGGCCCGGCGGGGGGCAGCCAGGACGCGCGCACAGTGTCGCCCCCCGCGGCCACCGCCCGCACCGCGCCCACCGCGCCCGCCACTGCACAGTACCGGTGCGGGATCAAGCCACCGTCAACGATTATAAGAAAGAAGGAGCTAGAGAGCGAGTAGGTAAGTACTTACCGTCATCGAGCGTGGAGCAGTAGACGGGAGGAGCTGGCGGCCCCAGCCCGAGGTCCGAGCGGGCGCGCACCCACACCGAGTAGTTGGTGGCCGCGCGCAGCCCCGCCACCCGCGCCTCGCCCCCGCCCCCCGCTCGCACCTCCTGCCACTCCGCCACACTCCAGCCTGGACTCAACAACACTCGTCGGTTGTACGTTGAGACCGAGTCAATCATACTACCAATCGAACAGCGAAAACAAGTAGCGATACCTACGTCTGTCTACAAG
Organism: Bombyx mori; assembly: GCF_030269925.1. Classification (NCBI taxonomy): domain Eukaryota; kingdom Metazoa; phylum Arthropoda; class Insecta; order Lepidoptera; family Bombycidae; genus Bombyx; species Bombyx mori. The sequence goes on from NC_085111.1 coordinate 18,965,163, forward strand.
GGGAACTAAATAATATCGATTACTCACTGTGTTTTTGTTGTATCGTCGCGAGATGTAGATCGTAACCCAACAACGGCGCCGCGTGAGGGACTGGGGCCCAGCGGACTCGCAGTGCACGAGGTGACACTCCGATACATGATACGGATTGTGGAGACTCTTCGGGTGCTGCACTCAACACACTAGTTTTAGTAATTCAGTATTAAAAAAGGTAACAATGCGCCGTGCGCAATCAGTCGTCAGTGCTCACCGCCAGCCGGCGTGGCGCCGTGCACGACGGGCGAGTGCGGCCCCGCGCCCGCACGGTTGTACGAGCGGACAGTAACCGCGTACCGCGCCCCGCTCCGCAGAGCCACGACCGTGAGTGCGGCGGCGCTCCACCCGCGAGCCGCCATGCGACCCTCCGAGCTGCCTCCCACTTCCCGCCACGACACCACATGACCGATCAGCTGCCCGTTCCAGCTCACTGGAGACGGCGCCTGACGGACAAAGATCGCTTTGCTAAATTACATGATAACGTCGACGATTACACGTTCGTAGAACGAGCCGTACTCACCGACCAAGAAACGTGTAGTTCGCCCGGACCGGCCGGCCGCACGCGGACCATTAGCGGAGCTGCTGATGGAGCTAAAATGTCACCACAAAAATTATAAAGCTCATAGAAATTAACATTTCTAAATTGTTAAGCAGACTCTGACCTTCATCGAGAGTAGTGAAGAGTAAAGGATCAGACTGTGGTGACTGGCCAACGTGGTTGGACGCGACGAGACGTACTGTATAAGGCACCGCGGGCCTCAGGTCGGCCAGCCGTGCTGCGTACGCTCGGGAACCGGTGGCGTCAGCTCTATCAACAATACAGAAAAGTACTGATAAAACGACATAGGTACTTTAAGTATGTACGTCATGAAGACATTTTCAAATAAAATAAAAACTAACTAAAATAAAGTAAGAGAGCTGTTTTAACTAGGGCAATACAATTTGGTCTTATTATCATTCCGGGGTCTTAGCCAGTGGCAGGGCACATTAGAAGCCCCTAAACGCAAGAGAACGTCTTATGATTTTTAATCGTCGTCTATTCCACTACTAGGTGCTAATCTAACCTAACTACTATATTATAATCTAAGAGGGTCGTCATGTCATAAACCTGTCATCGGTAGTTTCGACGGTGAGATTAAGTAGTGTCTGCGGCTGGTGCGGCTCGGGGGCGGTGTCCGCGCGGGGGGCGGTGAGCGCGGCGTGGTGCAGCGCGGGGGCCGCGCGCCAGCACACGCGGGCCCAGCGTGAGCCCAGCGCGCAGAGGCGGACCGACCGCGGCGCCGCCGGGGGCTCTGCGGGACGCGAGCCCACTGTACTCTCACTCTACTACTGCACGACTAGCTACTTTTATATTTAACAAATCAAATTTACTATCATCCTATACCTACTAACTAACTTTAAAATTAACATATTTCAAATTAGCGGCTCTGAATTAATATTTTTAGCACCATGATTATTATTCAAGTAATGAATTAAACTACTGCCACCGGTGTCAAATTTTGATACACCCACTCAATATGTAGTAAAATTTAGAATGATCCTGTCGTGCTCAGATCACCTTGTCATTTCGGGGACTTTATAATATATGAAATCAATTCTCAAGGAGTAACCTCCTAAAACTTTAATTCTGGAGTTACGCACAGATCAACCGTAACTGAGACCGTTACTGCGCTGAGCGATGATGACCTAATGATGATAGAGTGATCACAGTGCGGAGACGTCCGTGCTCATATGGGCAGCGTGTTCATGAAAACTCTGCCCTGCCCTGTATGCCTGTAAGGGGATTACTTATTGGAATACAGATATTATGTACGATCTATTATTTTGAGTTAGTGGGTGCAAGTTTTGGCCACTTGATACCCTCGAACGAACATACAGCCGGCCATGTGAGCAGCAGGGAGCGCCCAGATGAATTCCTGCGACTTTCAGCAGTTGTTAGTGGTCATTTTTAACAACGGCTACTCTTAAAGTGAATGGTAATCCGTAAAACAAGCTTAGTCGTTTTTAATATTATCACATAATAACGTAGACGCACAGCTTTGAAATATTGATAATCTCTTGATTTAACTAAATTACGATAATAGAAAAACCCAATTAAATTATTATCAAAATTGAAATGTTATCCGATGGGAACACATTACCGAAATAAAAAGATAAAATTCAAAATTTTAATCCAGTAAACGATCTATCTGCGTGCTCGCCTTGGCAAAGTTTCATTCAAATGTGGCCAACGGCTTACGTGTGATTGCAAAACATCCAAACATCTTTACAAAATTGCATATTTATAATATTCTTCTTCTTCTTCTTAGGTCGTTTCCTCATTGCTGAGGGTCGTGACCACCTTGGTCCAGTTTTTGCACCAGCTTCCTCCAATGCTGCCTGCATTCGGCCTGCTTAATGGCGCCCGGGACGCTGGTGTTTGTGGCCTCCTTGATAATGTCCGTCCACCTGGTTGGCAATCTTCCTCGACTTCTCTTTCCTTCCACGTGACCTACAACTATTAATTTTTCCAAATTCTCGGGATTTTGTCGGGCCACGTGTCCGAAGTACTTGAGGAGACGCTGCATGCAGATTGTAGATAGACGGGTCTTGACGTTTAGCTCCTCGAGAATTGACACATTTGTTCGGCGCTCCGTCCATGATACGCCCAACATTTTGCGCCAACACCACATTTCAAATGCGTCAATTCTCGATCGGGTACGGCCCTTGAGGGTCCACGTCTCAGAAGCGTACAAGAATATGGAGAAGATAAGGGTTCTCATGAGCTTTATCTTAGTTTTTTTATTTATGCTGCGATTTCTCCAAATCTTCTCCAATCGCTTCACGGCTGATTTTGACATCTGGGCCCTCCTGACCACCTCCCTGTCACAATCACCGTCACTGGATATTAATGACCCCAAGTACACAAATTCCTGCACCACGTCCAGGTCACGCAGTTCGTGAGTGCGTGTCATTGTGCCAGCTCTATTATTATATTATAATATTAGTGGGATTAATAAGCTTTTAAAAGTAAGTGGTACCTTCAACATGCAGGTACATCAATAGTTCACTGCTCCCGAACTGATTGCGAGCGTGGCACCGGTACTCTCCAGCGTCCAGTTTCTCTGCAGCTCTCAACTGAAGCGATGATTTCAGACCGCCTGCCGTCCGCGCTTCACTCACGGACCACCTTGCAGTCACAGGGCCAATGATCATTATGAACTATGCTTATTAGCGTTATAAAGAGGCATTAGCCATGCTATTGTATACCCTCCTTTCTTTAGCAAGAGCTTTAAGCTATTGCGAATATATTATAATTTAAATTGAAAAACATTTCAGATGGATCGTTTGGAATATATGTATATGTATGAAACAAACAGGCTCAGAATCATACAGTGAGAAAAAGAAAAAAATTGATTGATCATAAGCTAAAGAAAAAAATTGTAGATTACCTATATTTTTAAATTAGTCAACATTCACAAACCTAAAAGAGTTGAGATCGAGTTTGGCTCCTCGGTGTGACCAGTGGACACTCAGAGGAGCGTCTCCTGACGCATCGCAGGTGAGAGTAGCGCTCTGTCCGCGCACGCACGACACGTTGCCGCCCGGACCCTCCAAGTGAGCTGCTTCTGGACAGGACATTCAACAGGAACAATATAGTTATTTACTACGTACAAATTACACTCGATATCTATTATAGAATAACGTAAAGTATGTGCAAGAAAACACAAAAGAATTGAAGTCCCCTTCTTACCGTGAACTGTAATATTGAGGTGTTTGACCAGGGGAGGACCCACTCCATTATCAGCTTGACACCGGTAGAGGCCCTGATGAGCTCTAGCAGCAGTCCCGGCAGATAAGGTCCCGTTATTGGCTTGCAAGCCGAGCTCTGGACTAGAGCTCCATTCAACGGTTCTCACTTGTTCCCACTGCTCAGTGCTTTCTCCTATTGAGATTCCATCACCTATATTGAAAAAAATATGCTAAAAATTATTTTCTATTTTTTAAATAATTTGCAGAAATTTGAAATTATGTTGAAACATTACCTATTTTTCTGAACCAAACTATGTCAGGTGTGGGGTATCCTTTTGCAGCACACTCTATAAGAAGTGGGGCTCCGAGCAGTACTGCGGCCTCTTGTGGCTCCTTCACCCAGCTCGGCGTCACTGAGCGGTGGCACATTCATCATCATTAATATTGTTATCGTAATCACGGACACCTCAGGATTACCGATCGATCTACATATACTATAATGTTTTACATTCTCTTTTTTGTTGTGTTATTGAAATTTTTTATTCAAAGGAAAGAATAAAAAATAGTTTAAATTATTTTGTTGATAATTCTAATGCTCTTAGATACAACTAAACAAAGAAACAAACAAACAAAGAGAAAATCTGTTGACAAGCAGACGGGGTCAAGGCACTCAACTGTTGTGTACTTGCCTATACTCGTAGAGCTATAGAACAGACACTCGTACAGACACGTTATCAAAATTAGAATTATTGATTATTGGACAAGTCCAAGTTTAGGTACATCGACTTGATTATAAGTGGCGATTAGAAGTCACAAATGTCATAACGTGAATGTTGCCGAGTTCATTCCGAGACCCGACATTGATGTTTCAACTATACAATTTAACGGCTGCCCCGCTCTTTAAGTCGGAACGAATATTATGAATACTTCCTAATCGCGACCGTGCCACCTCGCAACACACCCTAACATCAGTACTTAAAATATGTAGGGAGATTGTAGAATATTACAGTACTTTATTTAAAAGAGAGGGTGCGAATTTATTCTATGACTGCTCACTTACGTTATGATCGCTGCCACTTTCATCCCAATAATGCGCCATGTTTATCGTTCACGAGAATTGGATTACATAAGAGTTTTGTTAGAAGGTTACGATTATTGTCTGCACTTAAACGTTTGTCTTTATTTTCTAAAAGAAATGAGTGAGTTGTTAGCCGCGTCGCCGCCATCGCGTTTGATTGAGCTATTAGGTCACCTTTGACGCTGAGCGTGGCAGTGTAGTTGACGGAGGCTGCGTGGTTGGAGACGCGGCACGTGTAGGCGCCGCTGTGACGAGACGTCAGCTCGGAGAACATCAGCAGGGAGAACTCGTTCAGACTCTTTTCTTCTATCTAGTGTCATGATTTTTTTTATGATTGAGGGAATACGGGTAGCCCGGAGGCCGTTCCAGTTTCACTAGGACAGGTGCCCGAGCAAAGGCTCAGCCATTACGGGTGGTAATTGCCAACAGCTACCCGAGCGCCTCCAAAGGAGACCTAACAACTCAAGATTAACTGCTTCGCGAATGAATCTACTACCGGATCGGAATTACGACCCGCTGAGAAGATCCGACGTGAAACTCCGCGGGCTGATGTTTAGGTTAGGTTGCCCGTCGACCTCTTTGTCGAGTTCGACGAGTACGATTACCGGGGTCCCTAAGCCTGCTCCTAGTGTTAGAGCAAAAGGCGTCTAATGCAACGGTTATTGGATCTGATGGATCCGTAAGGACGTGCTTAGGGTGTTGACGGTGACTGGCTCCTGCTTAATCAGGATTCAAGGAGTAGTCAGCGGCGGCAACAATAAGGCGATCATGACACATGCGTCATGATATTACACCAGCACAAGAACTGAACCATCTAAAGTAAGGCATTCATCACAATTCGATAACGAGTTTCATTTTAAATCAATTAATGTGCAATCTCTCTTACACAACTTCCTTACGGTCACAGTAATAGGTAAGATCGATACTAGTACCTGCAAGTTAGACGGCAGAGGAGCCCCGTCCTTGAACCAAGAGAAATACATGGGCTTGTCCCCGGAGGAGACTCCGCACAGCACTTGCACAGAGCTGCCTTCCGTCAGCTCCGATGAAAACATGAACGGCGAAATCTTTGGTGGATCTATGACGGGAGGAATCGTCTGTGATATCTTATCTCTATCTTTATTGACAATCGAAGGCAAGCCAGCGTACTGTCAGTCCACCGGACTTCAAGCATCTCTCGAGGACCACAGTCATCGAAACGTGAATGTGGCCACCCATCTTGACACATGGGGTGTAAGTCGTTAAGTTGTATCGCAATAGCGACTGACCCACCCATCAAATCAGAATGCATGATCGCTTAGCGTCAGAAATGGACAAGATGGCGGCAACTACATGTGCTGTCTCACGACACGTGCAGTACGCACCAACACCTACAACACCTATGATGGAGTCTGTACGCCTACTGCCTATGGTCTCTGATAACGACTTATAACCAACTATATTGTGAACATGTCTGTGCATGTATAAAATAAAGTCAATTTATTTCAATTGCACATTATATAGGGATAAATATCTAACAATAAAATTAATTACATTAAAACTTTTTAAATTTAAAATACAATATAAAATTAAATTAAGATGGATTCAATGGACCCGTTTCCGATGAAATTGGACGGAAGTTACTCTTATCTGAGGCATCCCTCTTCCTATCACCCTTCTACCACTGTAGGCATGAGGTTGACCGGGAGGCTAGAGCGTCCTACGCATATGTATGTTAAAGAATATCGCCAATACTCGCGATGAATGCGTTCCGGCATATTAAAGGCATTCTATGGTAATGTTGTCATGTCCAGGTGATATAGCCTTTGTCGTAATTTAAGAGCTCGCCCGTCGTCCTGCGCAGTACATAAGAGACCGCCGCCTCGTAACTCTAGCTCACTCATCCCGGGGTCTCCAGACTCAGGCCACGACTCAACTGTGAAGTGCTCCCTAAAAATCTCCGCAGTCTCATTGCTCTCACACACCCTCCACACTACCTGGTAAGCTCGCACCAAACTTCAAAGCTTCGTTTCCTTCCAAAAGGCCCTTAAAATCCTTGCTGACACATACATACGTTGCTGAATACATTTTTATTTGATTTTGGTTGTCCTGGCACCACTCAATTTCCTTTTTTTTTAAAAATGTGATCCGTCACGGGACGCCTGTCAGATGTGAAACATCGACATTATTTTGTAAAAGTAATATGCAGAAAAGAACAGATTGTGATAGGAACTAAATATGTCATAATGATAAAATAAAATATTACGAAAAAATAATTTGTTTTCGAGTAAAACACAGGTTATGTGTACTGTAGTAAACAACACAATACACTACGGAGTATACTCTATAGGTATCCGAGCTCAGTGTAGCGAGAGAGATGGCTTAACGCCGGATCGAGTGGGAGAGAATCACACAGTCGATTGCGTATGGCGACGCGTCGCCACACCGTACACACTACTGCATATAGACTGTATATATATACACCACCATATAGCGTGGCGACGCGTCGCCATGGCATGCGTCGTCACGCCAGAAATCGGTTTACGTGCGCCTATAGATGTTTCACATCAAAACTCTTCCGTCCTCAGTCATCCTTTCATGCATACCACCTTTCTTAGGCTTGCCATATACATAGCGCGCCATCACGCAAAGCGGGACTGTACGGGAATCGCACCACTGCCACACACTACTGTCACGGCTGACCGTCGTCCTCTTTAACAAAAAGTGAGACATTATTTGAGCGCATACTAACTTCGAACTTGTATCTCTATATCTCTGCGGGCCGCGGGACCGGACGGCGCGGCGACTGCGCAGGCGTAGTGTCCGGCATCGCTAGGCAACGCCGGCGACAGTCGCAAGGCTGCCCCCCGAGCCGACACCCGCCCCGTGCCTCCCACCGCCGTGCCGGACCCCCGCACCCACCATGTTACTGAACTGCACAAAAATAATTGCTGGTTGGAGAGCTCCACATACACAAATTTTTTTACTGGTGGTAGGACCTCTTGTGAGTCCCCACGGGTAAGTACCACCATCCCGCCTATTTCTGCCGTGAAGCAGTAACGCGTTTCGGTTTGAAGGGTGGGGCAGCCGTTGTAACTATACTGATACCTTAGAACTCATAATATCTCAAGGTAGGTGGCGGCATTTAAGTTTTGATGTCTTTAGGTTCCGGTAACCACTCCACGCCAGGTGGGCCGTGAGCTCGTCCACCTACTTAAGCAAAAAACTAATTATTGGGTGTCGTGGGACACCAGGTAGGAACGAAGTTCCTTCGGCTAAGATAGAATCGACACAATTTGCAAAAAAAAAATCGTGCTCAATTTTATGTTGGTTTTCTTGATTTTTCTCTTAAATTTTGCTGATTAGTTTTTATTTAAGTACAGGAAAGTATTTAGGAAATTCAGTATTTTAGGAAATAATAAATTACGTAAAATAAAAATAAAATCGTAATTCAAATTATCAATTAAAATAACAAAATATGTCTCTTTATTTTTGTTTGACAACATAAAATTACATAGAAATAGAAATAATTACAAAATAGAGAGAGAAGGGATGAGAGAACGAAAAGAAAGAGGGAGAAAGAGAAAGGTATTATACACTACTCGCTTGTGTATGCGACTGTCGCGCCTGCGCACGTCTCATTTAACGATTTTATTCCACGCACTTTTTTCCACGGATTTTTTCTTACGGTTTTACTATCACATTTTTTTCAGTTCGGTCGCGCAGCAAAATCCCTGTCCCCTCCAAGCCTGCCGTAAGGAACTTCGTTCCAATAAAAAAAAAAATTTAGCAAAAACTTTGTTATTCTACATTTTTTTGCAACATTGCAATACATCATCCAACAATATTTGTTCGATATTATGAGGAACAATGACAGGGGTCTGTCTGCCAGAAAGAAGCAGCTGCAATGAAGACCTTTCAAATATCGACGTTGAAATATTAATTTGCTTTTGGTGAAGTAAAGCGATATTTGAGTAGGCGAGGGAGCGGGGGTGCCCGCGCGACTCGCTAGTCGCTCGTTCGGTGCGTGTAAGAGGAATGATCCTAGAATGCACCTCTATAGACCTGATCGGATATCCGGCATAGGGACAGTACAGCGTCACGTTGTCGCCCGCCACCACCCGCACCGGACCCAGCGCGCGGATCGAAGGAGGACCTGATACAACACAGACAATGCCATGTCACTAATGGGTTGTACACTACTGGTGTAATGATGGTATGCATTCATTTGTTTAGGATCAATTATTGCTAAGAAGTAAATGTGTAGTGACCGTAGATGTTGAGCCTGGCGGAGTGCTCGGCGCGTCCGAGGCGGTTGTGCGCGCGGCACGAGTAGCGGCCGCCCGCCGCCGCCGTCGCCGCGCTCACGTTCAGCGCAGACGCCACGTCGCCGCCCGCCGACGACTCCTCGCTTATGAAGTACCTGAGCAGTACACACAATACACTGCTGTGTACCTACTGAACATGGAAAACTAAAGTAATGAAAGAGCCCTCCACCTCTATAAACCTAATAACTGTGCAATCGTACGTATTAACAGCTGTAACTAATGATTGTAACCTTCAGTACACACCCTAAAGTGACTACATAATGGTTATACTCAAATGCATCGTATACCGTGCACTGTGCACCGTGTGATTTGAAATTGGCATCAACATGCTTCTCGTACTACGTGAGGTCCATCTGAAGCAGCTCCTGTAATGAACCATATGAAAGCGTTACTAAAGCGGCGTACCGGTGTTGGTTTCCGAACTGATCCAGGGGCTGTCCGTCGAGCAGCCACGAGATCCTGGGCGCCGGGGAGCCCGAGGCAGCGCAGCGCAGGGACACGCTGCCCCCCGGCCGGAGCGCCTGCTCTATGAAGGTGTAGTGCAACTCCGGCGCTGAGTCTGTTTGGAACATTAATACCCTACATCAACTACATACAATAATTCGTTCGTCATGTCAGCTTATTGTCAAAGCTGTCATTAAAAATACAATTGATTTTAATCGATTTGAAATCGATAATCATATTACTTTGTTAAGTAATAATAGACTTTTTCTTTATTTAGGTATATAATCGCAATTAAATTCGCCGTATACCGCACTTGTATACAACAAGTATAAATCGCTCATTTAATTACTTTGCATTCATTACCTAGTGCAAGGTTTTTCTTTTTATAATCCTGTAATCGATTATTTAAATCGATCACACCGCTAAACCGACAAAAACTAACTTTCTCATTTTTCTCCGGTCCCAGTAAAAGGATTGAGGTGATATTTTTAATTCTTATATAAAAAAATATGACAAAATTTTTAGACTACATTCCAAGTTATTACATTTTTGGCCCACGATTTTCCGTCTCCTTTAATACGTTTCGATGTAGTCTCGGGCGCGCTTACTATTTCCTAACATCATTACAGTTTGGTCTCGCGCCGCCGCGCCGCGCCGCGTGTGTGTGCTCTCCAAATGTAAGCTGTGCGCTTTGTGTTGTGAAGTACTGAAGTGAAGTGAAGTGGCCGTTTTGTGGAATGCTCAATTAAACACTCCTTGAAAAGTTTTTTGAAGTGATTCAATTTTGGAAATTTGCTTGAGGTTAAAAGACAGCTTAAAGCAGAATACTATTATAATTATGTAGCATTTATGCTTGGGTCTCATTATTTCAAAATATCACATCCAATACAAACTTTAAAAGAAAAAATAAGATTACTGTTTTCATGTAAATTTTATTTTTATTTTACAGTATATTGTGTCTATTTCACGGGCTGATGCAGTATTTAATTAGGGGATATACTCCGAGTGAGTCTCCGAGTGGAGGCCAAACATCCGCTTGTTCTCTGTAATTGAACCGACGCTCATCCGAGTCGCAGCCTCCAGCCGGCCGGCGGCGCTCCGTGTCACACTCTTACCCGTTATTAACTAGAACTGTCGTCGCTATTATGAATAACAAAAGAATTGTTACTTGTTGTTACGTTGTAATTGCTTGCCAATGTAAATATGAAATCTGTATGTTTCTAAGGCGTGTTAATTATATTCTATAATCGAGGGTAAAAAGCTAATTTATGATCACAATAGTACCTAACTATAATATAATAGTTTACGCTCAGTACGCGTGATCGTAACGTGCTTGTTTCAAAATATGTATATTATGCATCAAAACTGGTAGGCAGCGGCTTGGCTCTGCCCCTGGCATTGCTGAAGTCCATGAGCGACGGTAACCACTCACCATCAGGTGGGCTGTATGCTCGTCTGCTTACAAGGGCAATAAAAAACAAAACACTGTTCAAAATGGATCAGTAAACAGAGTCGTTTTGACTGTCTTTTATTTCGTCCCACTACCTTCTTGAATATTGGGATCCATCTAAACTATCCCAAAATGGTCCTGTCGGTGTTGCGGTACGGATCCCCAAGTTTAAAATCTCCTTAAAATACAAACTCCCTCAGACTTCCTCTGTGTACTCTGGTGAAGCTGTTGCTCTTTTAGAAGCAGCTCTTGTTATTAAAACCCGCGGTCTAAATAAATCAATAATTTTTTCGGACTCCTTAAGCTGTCTTCAAGACATAATTAAATTTCCATCGCATTCAAAAGTCAATTTAGAAATTATATAAAAAAATTAAGAAACTCTGTTTCAATGTCACTGCTCCGGTCTTGATGTCACTCTCATCTGGATCCCAAGTCATAGCGGAATTAGTGGGAATATACTTGCTGACTCCTGTGCTAAGCAGGCTTTTATCATGGGCTGTAACAACAAAATTTTTCCTCGAGATTTACATTCCCTGGCAAAACCTGATATGCTTCAATCTTGGAATGAAAGCTGGCAGATTTCTCGTCAGTCAGTAGGTAAGCATCATGGTAACTTACAACCGACCCTGCCCTCTAAGCCTTGGTTTTCCTCCCACTGCCATCTCCCTAAAAAAATTGTCTCAGCTATAATCCGTCTTAGACTTGACCATGTTTGCTCCCCTGTTTTTCTTGCCAAAATTAGAGTCCGTGACCATTCTTTTTGTGAGTGGGGATTAGATGAGGGACCCTGGATCACATTTTCTTCGACTGCCCCAATATCGTATGCCCTCTTTATGATATCCTTCCCAATGACATTCCCCGGCCTATTAATATTAATAATTGTTTATTAACTTTAGTCTATGCTAAACATGTAAATATTCTGTGTACATTTTTATCTGCTAATAATATATATCTCTAAAGTAGTAAGTCTAACATATATTTGTTTGAGCTGTTCTTAAAACCACAGATTCGCGTGTGGAAAAACCGACCAAATTTATTTGTATTTAGATTTAGTAATTTTTTCCCTCTCTAAGCATCTGTCATTTTTGTAAATACTTTGACATTGGCAAAATCAATGCCAAAGGCGTTGGAGCCAAATTATTAAAAAAAAAAACAGAGTCATTAAATAAGACCGGTGGCGGTGCTCTCGGCTCATACCTCCAGCGCTAAGGGTTCCCGCGGCTTACTGCACCGGACCCTTAGTTCAGCTTCAGCATACTGAAAGCACCTTAAGGTGTTTGTTGAAGCTTCCAAGCCCTGACCCGATCGACCTGTCAGCAAGTAGCGCGACAGGCTTCTCGGATCCCCCTAGAGTGCAGTTTCGTGTATCGTTTGATCGGCGCATTCTGGTCACCGCGCGACAGAGAGATGCAGTGGACACGAGGAGACAACAGTGCCGCTACATACGGGCCTCGCGGGCCTCTTGTTCTCTTCGTCAGAGGTGAGCAACAGTGTCTCGGGAATCTATCGTTTTAAGTGGTTTTTAATTAAGTTTTTTTTTGGTTGGAGAGATGTGTGAACCAGTTTCGGTCCACCTGTTGTTGAGTGGGTACTGAAGCTCCCAGACAGCGTGAGAGTGAACACGCGTTTTGTGACGTGAGGTCGAAGTCTTAATCGTTTTGTACAATAGCGGCATGAACAGGCGACGCAGTGAAACCCGACCGAGCAAGCTCACAGCACGCCTTACCATTAGGATAAACATACAGTGGGAATAAAAAGGCATCGCTGAGTATAAGCACATTGATTAGTTAAACCGACTCGTTGTGTACCGAGGACGGTCGCCGACCCCTCCCCCCGGCTACATGCCCCTCCCTGGTCCATTGTCACCGCCGAGACACAATGCCGGCGCGGGCCTTCCTGATTGATTCCGCCTCAGACACTACACCGACAATGAGATTGATTGAGTTCCGCTGTGGGTCTCACCCTGCCCCCTCGCGTCGCTGGCCCCCACCCCCACCCCCACCCTCGTCAGCTCTCATCTAATAAACCGGTATCGATGTATTTCGTTAAGATTTTTCCCGCTCGATTTGTGCTCTATTCAAACGAAAATGTTAGAGATTTCTTTTTCCGATTTATTGAAGTAAATGGATTATATTTTTGAGGCTTTCTTACGACGAGACTGTTGTGTCTTTACCCATACATATAAATAAAATAAATTCAGAATAAAAATCATTGGTGTGTAGCGGTCTGGCTGTAAACTTGGCATTGCTGATGTCCATGAACAACGGTAACCATTCACCATCAGGTAAGCCATTTTGTCGTCTGTTTATAAGGGTTAAATTTTTGGACTTGAAAGTGGTGGTGAGACTTATATGTGGTTTTATTACGAAATACAAACATTTTTTTTTAATTACTTTGTAACCCTATTTATTTTTACTCTTACAAGTTACACATCGATTTTTAGTTCTTTAAACATTAGGTAAGTATAATTTATATAATTCAAACACAGTGTAAAATGTTTTGCATGGGATTATTTCTTTCGCCGGTTGTGTTTAATTATTGTTTATTTCATTTGATTTTATACATAGCTGTGTAGTGTGTAAGTCAGTAGTTCAGTATAATTAAAGACGTCGTACAGACAATACTACGTGTTTTAATCAACAACATCTACTCTCCACACCTCAGTTGCATGGTCATCTGTATGTGTGTATGCAGCTCTGTCTGTCGCAGCCATCACTCTGGTTCGACTTCGTAGACCACGTAGCCGACGGAGGTGACGCTACGCCGTAGCCACATTTTCCATTTATTTCGAAACATTCTGATTTTAAAATATTGTACTTCTTCCACTGATTTATCTTGTTTTATTAAGATCGTAACTATACATTCAGTTAAAAAATTCTCGGGACTGAATGATTATTTTTCTTGTTGTTGTTAGATTGGCACAACTTTTAGTAGTGTTTATTGCGAGTTTCACAATGAAGAAGAACACTGTCTTACTTTTTTTGCTTTGTCATAAAATTGATCATCGCCTATAGACTGTCGTGTAGGAAATTACTGAACAGTTACGGTGAATCGGTTTTATCAAAAAGACGTGCTTATTGAGATATGATGCAGGAGTTGCCTCGCTCTAGTAGGCTATCAACATCTGCAATTGAAGTTATCATCACAAAAGTGAAGCAAATAGTAACGGAAAATCCTCATTCAAGTTTGAGAAGGTCAAGATGAAACCTCATATAAGTTTGCAAATCCAAAATAGAAGGAGTTATCTTAGCTTAACTAACCTCCAAGCCTGAGTTCTAGATCAGCGTGTGCGCTGTCGTGAGGTCGTCGCGCGAAGCACTGGTAGAGGCCGCGGTGCGAGCGGCTGACGGAGCGCAGCAGCAGCGCGGCGCCGGCGCCCGCGGCCGCCCCGTCGTGCAGCCACGCCAGCCGCGCCGCCGGGTCCGACGCCGAGCAGTTCAGCCGCACCGTGCTGCCGGTCTCCGCCACCTGCACGCAACCACCCGCAGACATACAGCTGTCTGCCAATGCTCTGTGTGTCGCTGTGTGTTCGTTGTGGGTTGAATGATGAAGGTCGCACCAGCACCGAGGGGCCGACGGTGACTGTGAGTGTGTCGGTGACGTGTATCCTGAGCTGCGCGGTGGCGTCTCCGAACACGTTGTACGCCTTGCACAGCCAGGCGCCGGCCTGCTGGGGGCGCGCGCGGGGCAGGCACAGCGCCGCGCCGCCCGCCCACCACCACGCCTCCGGAGACGACTCCACCGGCTGCAGCCGACCCGCCACCTCGCGATACCACCTGGCGTTTATATCATAGAGCATTGCACCGACGTGTCGCCGACCTGGCCTTTACTGCACATTCAAATATTATAGTAGATACAGAATGAATCGGCATACAGTCATACAATAGCTCCAAGGTTTCAAATGCTTAGCCATTCATATACTACTCAATAAACTTTAATTAGGTATTAATACTTTTATACATATGTAAGTACTTAAATATAGTATAAAAAATTCTCAGTTCAGAAGCTTCTAGGATGTAAGGAGTATCAGAAGATCGCTAGATCTTCTTGTATTATGTATTAGATGCGCAGTAATAGTCTCACGAGTAGGTGGGCGGCGGGTGGTCGGCGGCGGCGCAGGGCAGGCACAGCGCGGAGCCGGCGCGCGCGGTCAGCTCGCTCGCGGACACGAGCCCCGGGGCCGCGCCGACCGCGCTCGCTGCGACACACGACATGTACCGTTCACAATTACTTACAGAACTGGGAAGTTTTCAAGGAAAAGCCAAGGGTTCCTACGTAGCAATAGCCCGTCGGGTAACTGAGCTGCTGAGAGAGAATGTCGGACTAACAGACCCGTCCACCTCAACCTACGATACCTATTTTGCTACGGAATGCAGGTGTTCGTATGACCCACCTGACGGTAGGTGATCATCTTAACCCATCATTTATTTTAATAAACATCGTTTGTAGAAGACCCCTCAAAGCGAATAGTAAACTGCGCGGAGGACAGTGCATTCCCTGGAAACTATGGTACGTAAGTAATAGTAGGAACGTGGTAGGAAATAACTCGTGGTCGAGTACAGCGACCGTGCGGCGACAGCGCCGGCGCCGGGCGAGCCGGGCCACGATGGACAGGAAGTGACGGGATTTTCTCAAACGTTTCCACAGATCACACGGTTCATAGAATCCGTATTAAAAGTAACATTTGGCATTTGAGAGATTGGTTCACTGTCTCCAATCAATACATCCTCCAGTAGTTGTACGACGATGTGTATATTGTATATAGGGTGTGGTCGTACTACATATGCATCCCCGTGCGTTATCAGATTATGGTCTGATGCAGAGTGACACTGTAATTAACATCGAACCACAAACCGCCGTTAATTGAACAGTATGAATACCGTCCACCTAGCGACGCCGCGTCGTTCAACCTAATTATTTATATATTATTGTGTTGTGACGTTACTGAATAATGTCAAGAGCTATGACAATTTTTTTATTAATTATGGAGTTTTGTATTGTTTACAAACAAAAAATATATTATCCAGGTCTGAATTTTTACAACGCTTTTACAACGCCGTTGCACCGCCGTGGGGCCGTGTTTAGTGCATGCTCAGTGGAGGTAGAACAGTTATTATATAATTTAACTGAAGCTTTGAACTCGTACCTCGGGGCGAGCGGCAACACTCACACTGTGATACGTATGGGCCCGCCCGGGTACCAATTACCACCAAGTGGGTCGTGAGCGCCTTTGAACATCAAAGGAATTAAATAAAAAAAAAATATATAAAATTAGATTATCAATTCAATGTTAGACATAGGCGGTTAGAATTTCGATGAATACGCTCTAGACCCGAGCTGTGAGTGAGGCTCGGCGCGGGACCTCGCTACGAACAGTGACTGAAATCCTTCTTAATGGTGACCGCATGACTTTATGGGTGGGTTTTTTAATAAAATCAATCAGGACGCATGTCTTCCTTAACGAGCGAAACGGTCATCCGGAATTACGTACGAACCAGAGTAAAATTCTTAACTAAATGATTTAGCATTTGAAATTTAAAATGAATTTGAAATGAAGTAATGACCTGTGACGGTGAGCGTGGCCGGCTGCGAGCGCCTGGTGACGGAGCTGAGCGAGTGCCGCGCCAGACAGCTGTAGGGGCCCGCGTCCGCCGGCGACACCGCGCGGATTAGCAGGCTGCTCCCGGCGACCACGTACCGGGACTCTGCTCCGCACCACACACCCACTTACTACTTATTGTGTGTGCACACACCAGCTTCCTCACTTAAAGTACCAACTAACTGCTTAAATATTTAGTTCCGTCTTCCAGTTCCGTAGCTGAGAATGAGAGTATCTATTTCAAGACGCGCCGTCGAAGCTTCGATTGCCCACTGCCTCTATTGTTGTTGATTCCAATGATTAGAGTCACGCGGTTCAGTTTGAAATATGGGACAGCGGTCATACAACGCAACTAGAACTTCGGTCTCATATTTCAAGGAGGCAGGCGGCATTCCCGTTATGGTATCTATGGGCTTCTGTGGCAACTACTAAAGACCGAGTGGCTAGCTTGTTGAAAAAAAATGGTGTACTGTGCAGCATTTCCAGCAGGCTGTACTAATTAAGAACGAGACATGAAGTAAAGGTTTTTCTCAATTGGAGTATGAAATATTTATTATTGAAATGAAATCAAGCCAGTACACGTGGCTAGAGCTGTATACTATGTAATGTCCGTCGTGACTCGTGCGGTAGATATCGGGCGGGCAGCTGAAGCCGGGTCGTGCAGTCGGGATGATAGATTTATCCGCGTCCGGTGCGACGCCACGATTTATATGTGTGACCTTATTACTTCCGGCCGCAATGAAACCTCTGCGTATTTTATCCCTTATACTTTTCTCCCTTTGATAAATTCACAACGTTACGTTTTTTCTATCCCTCCAACCAAGGGTGACGCTGAGCTCCTACAACATGAGCCCAGCGCCCTTCGTTAGTTTGCCAGTTGGTTGGTCGGGTATTATAAACGGCCGACATTCATCTGTGTGAGTCTAGCGATGCACAACCAATGAGCATCCGGTTGCGTTACGAAACCGAAACGTTTCTTCAGCGCGCTCACTGTCTTAATCGCGCACACTAGAACTGTGAGCGAACTGTGGAGACTTCGATTATACTGTTGCCGGTGTAGGAAACTTCAATTACATTCCATTGCTAGAGATACACACTCAATTTGTTTTGACAGACGAGTTGAAGCTTCTTCCTCTATAGATAAACTTTTTTATTGTTCCGTAAGTTTCATTTTGGGTGCTCCAAAGAATTGTAAACGCTAGCGTCCACACCCTTTATGACACATCATCCATCACCGAAGAAGTGTTCACACGTACCAAGCGAGGTAACGACCTATCGATACTCCTAAAGAACAAGGCTCCCATAACAAACCTAATATAGGAGTGAACCGCTTCATCTCTTTCCAGATATAATGCTCTGAAGAGGATTAGTCCAAGTCGCAGCCACATTCGGTTAATGATCTCGTGAGCCTCAGAAACTTTGAAACGATCCGTCTCCGCGTCGCGACTTCACATCTTGTTGTCGAACTCATTAGTGCTACTATGGCTTGACGTAGGTGCTGTGTGCTTGTTATTAGTCACTTATACATCAGCGACAGTTCATTTCAGTCGAAGTCGACGAGTTAATGTTGAGACATGGTGAAGTTGAAGAACCAAATGACGCCAAGGCGAATTGTTAACATCTATGTTGTCGAGACTATATTAATTCTGTTCAACTAGTGGACAGTTACTGAAAGCATTGGTATTTAATGCTATACTCGGTTGCCTAAAACGAGTTACACCAATTATTTATCCAACACAGCGGGTCATTTATCGGCCGAGCGAGACATTTCTATTGTAGAATTACAGTTTGATAACAGACGCCAGAGGGAGGGCTCCTTCGAATTACACTATGTGTACACGTCGCGCACCTGGAGTGGGAGGGTCCACGTGCAGGATATCCTCCCCGCGGTACCACGCGGCGGGCTCCACCAGCTGCGGGTCGCGCGAGGCGCCGCACGTCAACGCCGCCACGCCGCCCGCCGCCGCGCCGCGCACCCACAGCACGGCCTCCCAGCTGGCCGCACCCACCGCACCCAACGCACCCACTGTTTACATTTTATAGAGAACTAGCGACCCGCCCTCGCTTCGCTTCGGAAACATTAAAACACATATGAAACCAAAAAAATAAAATAAAAAATAAGTTAAAAAAAGTAGCCTATATTCATCAGGGACAATGTCGGCTTCTAATGGAAAAATAATTTTTCAAATCGGTCCAGTAGTTTCGGAGCCTATTCGAAACAAACAAACAAACAAATCTTTCCTCTTTATAATATTAGTATAGATATAGATAATAAAGTTTTCTACGAGTAATATGCCTTGTTTTTTTTTGCAAAAATTTGACTAGTTTCGTTGTAGCGGTAGATATTACAGAATAGAAGAAAACCGATAAACGCTTTTCGTATTATCCGGCTCTAGAACGATCTCTCTTCCACGGTGTTCCCTGAATAGTTTGCTGTGACAAGTGGAAGACGCGTAAGAAAGTTTCCGGAAAATGCCAGGAGCACAGTGACAAAAGTGAAAGCCCAGCCTACTGTCTTCAGCAGCGAGTAGCGAGTAGCGAGCAGCAGGCAGCGTGTGGTACAGTAGGTATACTCGTATGTGTACAGTGTACAGTACCTGGGCGCAGCGTCGTCTCCCTGGAGAGCGCAACGCCGTGCGCGTTGGCGGCGCGGCACCGCAGCGTGGCGGGGCGCAGCGTGGCGGGGCGCGGCGCGGCGCCGCCCGCCAGCTCCAGCGTGCCGTTGCCGTACACGCGTCTGCACACACCGACAACCTCGCACCTTGCATGCACCAAGCACTTGCTTCAATACAAATCTCGAACTTGACAATATTCAATGTGAAAAGGTGTTCTTACAATTGCAGTCAAATATATGGTATATTAATTAATTATTAATATAATTATTAAATTCTAATATATATTAATTAAAGTAAAAACAACCTATACTATCAGTTTGAGAGATGATGTTACGATGAGAGCGCCACGCGGACGCAGACGCCGCCCGGGATATAATACTAGCTGTTCTATACTTCAAATCTGATTGCCCCAACGGGTCCAGTGCTACCAAACGTGCTATTTGACACCAAGTCTTGACGGCACTCCGGTTGAATCCGAGAGGATAATACGTGTAGATCCTTTTTGTGTGCTGTGACACAAGTGTCTAGTCTTTAATGAAAACGTTGTGCTACCCACCGGTGGACAGGCTGCGTACGGCCACGGCACAAGCAGACTATTTGATATACAGTCAGACTAAGTTCGCGATCGGACCATTTGAAGATGAATACGCAGAGACACGTCGTAAAGCTCTTCAATAATCGCTCTTAATAATAAGTTGAATATGTCTTCGAGCAAGATGTAAACAATTTCGGTAATATAGTGTCTCCCTGTCGCAGTCCTCACTTCACTTTCACCGGATTAGTCAACTCATACATACTTATTTGAAGAATAGCATCCTGGTAAGCAGATTTTACTGCCTCCTATATGATGTCAATTAGCGATATCTATAGAGAGTTTATTACCGCCCATTGCTCGACTGTGTCATAAGCCTTTTCATAATCTACGAAGGCTACTGTCAGCGGACGATTGTATTCGTTGCCTATTTCCACAGCTTGTCGTACAGTGTGTGGCTATGGTCGTTTGTGGAATACCCGCTGCGAAATCCAGCCCATTCTACTGGTTGTGTTGAGTCAAATTTTTTAGAAAAGCGCAAAGTAATAAATTTCGTAAATAGTTTGTGAATGAGTCAGCAAGGATATCGGTCGGTAGTCAGTGAGATTGGTGGTATGCCCTTTTTTATGCAATCGCATATCCTTTTTTCCAAGCCTCTGGAATCGCACCTTCGAAAAGAACCTCATTGAACAGCACATAAAGGTACTTAAATGCTGGTGTTCCACAACGTAGTCGTTCGTGTGTGGCTTTATCCTGACCCGACAATTTCCCCTTCTTCATTAGTTTCAGTGCATGTTTAATGTTTGAAAGGAAGGTCAGTAGAAGTTTAACATGCGTACAATATTGAAAATATACAACGTACTCCGGGAGTAGGGTAGTAGATGCACTAGGTAGGCACAATGTGCTCGTGGAAGTGCCCACGGGCCCGTGAATGGATGAATGCCCGTTACTCCGCGTCCGCTGCTAGATATATTTTAGCAGGTTTAGCTTTAAATAGCATTTACACCATATTTATACACACCTACACCGCAACGTTATTACTATCAGCATGTGGTTACCGATCACTTCTCGTCAACATCATCATCATCATCAGCCCGTAGACTTCCACTGCCTCTTTCAATTCTCGCTACAGTGGCCGGTTCTACGCAGCTCACATTTAGTGGTCCAACGCATCGGAGGCCTACCCTCGCTGCATTTTCCCGTGCGCGGTTGACACTCGAGAACTTTACAGCCCCAGCCCAGCCTTTTGCCCACTTCAACCTTGCAATCCTCCGGACTATATCAGTCGCCTTAGTTTTTCTGCGAATATTTTCGTTGTTGATTCGATCTCGGGAAACTCCGATCATAGCTTTTCCATTGCTCTTTAAGTGACTGTGAGCCTTATAATAAGATCCATTGTGAGCTATCACGTTCCAGTACCATATGTCATCACTGACAACACTCAGTGGTCACGAAATGCGCCTTCAGACACTGCAGTATTTGCGAAGAGAAGGGACTCACCTAGGGACATGAGATCTAAGTCTCATGCGTATTACTTCATAACTCACCTACCTCACGAACCTGACCGCTGCGTGGCAGAACTAGGCAGAGTGACGGTAGCTACTATAAGTGAATGTTAATGAAAGTGAACACAATTAAGTTGATTTTGTCAATTCAGTCGGATGTGGACGTGAGTGCGTCCAGGTCGAGACGATGACGTTGTGTGGCAGGAGCTGAACACGAACCTGAGTCCGGGCACGTCCTCGAGCGCGGAGCCGTCCTCCGCCAGCCAGGTCACGGCGGGGGGCGGGTCCCCGCGCGCCACGCACGTTACCCGCACCCCCTCGCCGACCCCGTACTGCACCACAGGGGGCGCCTCCACCACGAACCACGGCGCCAGTCGCTCCACGGCACCCGCCGCGTCTATATATGTACATACTGTTGCACTGAAGAGCAGCGCCAGGGCAGTGTAATAATAATAACAACGACGTGATACGGGACGAGCCGTGAGCGCGCTTGCCTGCTGAGGCCATTAATAATAATGTTCGAGCTTAGCCTCAACATCTCCTCCAGTAGCGAGTGTCGTTGCGCCGACCGCAGCCGTCTGTAGCACGGAGCTATCATCATCGCCACTACGTGATACAAACTACAAAGTTAAGTTATGTGGCAACGCGCTTGGATCTGTGCGTTTAAAATAAAATTCAGCAAATTTCAACGAAAATAGTATAATAAGAGTAAAGCCCGAAGATTGAGTACAAAGGAATCATCTACATCGGACCACATCCCTCAGAGTCGTTTGTGTTGTACGGTTGTGTAACTACGAGGTGTTAAAACTATTAGTGAAGTCTGCGCGCCCCCTCGCCCGCTGCACTGTACACACATCATGATATCTGCACTAGAGCAGTAGCTCTAGCTGTGTGCACAGAATGGACAGGACCTACAATAAATACTTTACTAGCTGTAAGCATCTAAGATTGAAGGAATTCCAAAAAGAATAGTATGCATATATAATTTATAAAAAAAAGATACATATATGTGTAAAATATATATATATAGTCACAAAATAATTTATATATAAAATGTATGTATGTATAAACAATGTTTATATAAAAATACACATTTTTCTGTAAATAAATACCGACAATGAGAAATGTGCAGTCAACTTTTAACGATACAGATTAGAAACATTTAACTCTCAACAATTTTAGTAAGCGTTAACATGAAATAGACATTTGTTCACTAAACTGTTCGTATTAGTTAACTAAGTGTATTTCGCGGCTCTGTCTGAGCTTAGTTTGATTTCAATAGTATTCAGATGAACTTAATTTGAGATCTCATTGTACCTTCAAAACATTCTTGTGCGACACTTGGTCTTGGCTATCGACATACAGAAATCTTTTATATATGTATATATCGACAATCGAACTGAACCACACTAAAATATTTATATCTCCTAAATCTTCGGTTTGGTTGGGTTTCCCCTCTGATACCCGACATTATGTATACATAGAAAAAATAGAAAGATTCATTTGCATTGTTGTGTCCATCTGAGAAGCCGCCTGTATATACACACGCTTAGACTCCAGCTCTGGTGAGCTCTACATTTGGATCATATCAGATACAATGTCACTTACTTATTTATGTGAAAAACTGTCCAGCTGTTTTTATTTTTTTGCACATACGAGTAGTAGGAACGAACTCATAGTTCAGCTGTTTTAAGTAGTAACCTGAGCCCATAGAAATCACAATGTCAATATCGTCATCCTTCTTGAGACATGAGGTGTGTGAATCGATTTGTACCTCGGCCGACCGCACCACTAGCTACACTACGTACAGTACACGTACATATGTACTAGCCGACACACGTGAGGGATGCCTTCAAAATATCGGTAGAAGGTGGTAGGTAGGACCTCTTGTGAGTCCGTGCGGGTAGGTACCACCGCCCCGCCTATTTCGGCCGTGAAGCAGTAATGCGTTTCGGTTTGAAGGGTGGGGCAGCTGTTGTACGTATACTGAGATCTTAGAACTTATATCTCAAGGTAGGATCAACAGAGACAAAATCAAATAATTTCGTGGGAACAAGATGCAGCTGCTAGTGAGAGACTCGGAACGTAATCAAAACAAAGTAGCAATATTGCGTCCCGGACCGAGGACGCTTTATTCCGATAATACGGATCCGTACGGACACGGGCACGTCCTGCGAGATAAGGGTCCGGAGCCGAGATCGGGAACTCCGCAGCTCTGAAGGCGAACATTTTTAAAACTAAAGTTGCGCAGTTAGACTTTTAAGTGGCTTCAAGTTTCTCTTTGTTCAAGATGCCACACTCGGCCCACCCTGGCCGCCCTGACAGCCTGGACCGCCCTCACCGACCTCGCCGCCCTCGCCGCCCACACCGCCCACACCGCCCTGGACAGGAACTCTGTACGAACACTCGTAAAACATAAAAGTATTTTTTGTTTTTATCCTTTGTTTTTTTTTCGGGGAGTGTCATATTAATAACGAAGTTGTTGTGTTGTATCGGTTTTTTATTATTATACACATTTACATTAAAGTTTAGATTTACAAATATCAAAAGTGTACCCTATCTGCGGAGGCACAGAGATAGAGAATGGTACTCACGGCTGGCACAGAGGAGACTCAGCACTAGGGTCCCGATCATGACGCCGCTCCCACATCTGCACACAGAAACAACAAAACGTTACGCAAAACGCACGGACCCGGCTGGTCCCACCTTACAGTTTGTGTAATTGTTAAGCTAGGAATATTTTCTTTTAAGTGAACAGTTCCCAGCGTGTAAAAGTACTGGTCATTAGTAGGGCTAGCACGGACGAGCCTATAGAGACGCATGTAAATGTAACTGCTACATGTACCGGAAACAATCTCGAGACAAGTATAAATATTTTTTATAATATATCTCGGTTATTAATATATCTGGGTTCGCAAACTACGGAAAACATCTGTCAAGGCTTTAATAAGCAAGAATTCCACATGACCACGACTGCTCTGCCAAGAGCAACCGACTATGATGATGATGAATAAGATATAATTTGTTTAGTAGATCAGTTAGTCTTTATCAAATGATATACTTTACTTGTTGTTTTGTTATTCTATTAATCTCATGCTTATAAAGCGTTTAAGAACTAATAAATCTGAATAATTTCACAAATTGATTTTATAGTTAAATAAAAATACTGTAGATATGCATATATACCTAATATTAAATATTATTTTAGTATTCATTCATATCTCAGAACATTTTTTATTAAAATAACCTAAGCGCGAAGGCAGCGAAAGTTGCAGCATTTAGAAACAGCAATTATAGTTAGTCAGAAAATAACTTAGCAGCAGTTCAGCAGTTCTAGTAGTTTTAGATCGATTTAATGCTGCTAGTAAGAAGCTTCAAGAATCTCAAGTTGATTTATTATCCGTCGTGGAGATCTATAGTTCTCTGGCTTTATTTCTTCAGGACATAAAAGACAGACAGCTATCTGAATATGAATAAAAAGCCGAAACGATATCTGAAGTCCACGGTTATTATCGTTACGATACTCGTCGCAATAGAACTAGAAACATTCAGCCAGATGAATCACAGCTAAATGTGATGAAAACACCTTTTTCTGGACAAGAAAATTTACGCACAAATGTTTATTACCCTGTTTAGATGCTCTGAGTGTGCAATTGGCCGGGCGTAAAAGTTCACATGAAAAGTTTTCGAAAAAAATATTTTCTTCTATAATTTATCTAAAATAGACAAACGAATTAAAAAATCTTACCAATAAACTAGTCTACAAGTATCCTAACGATCTAGAAGAAACATTAGGAACGAACGTATTCATTTACATTGTCAACTCAAAGATTCTTTAAGTTTTAAAGTTTTCTTCAAATACGGAACGCTATTTATGCGGTACGACATGTCGTTCTTCAAGCGAGGTCGGGGCCAGTGCTCAGCCACTAGCAGCGGTTTGGCAGTGTCAATGACATAGCTGAGGTCCAAGAGCTACGTGAACCACTCACCATCAGGCGGACCGTACACTTGTCGGCCTACAAAGACAATAAATAATCAATAAATTACCGACATTTTTAATATTACAAGGATTATAAAATATAAGTTTTAGTTGTGCTACAAGTTCGTAGACCTTCTCGGCTTGCTACGCCGTAGTCGCTGCCGACGTCACATACTGTCATCAACTGTCACTAATAAAGCGAACCCTTAAGCCTTGTTCGGACTAGGCGAGTATTTTAGTCGAGTACCGAGTAATTTAGTTGCTAAATGTGTCTGAGCACCAAAAATTTAGTCGAGTAGGTTAGTAAATAATTTAGTCAAGTCAATCCATTTTGTACTATTTTTTTGGGCGAGTAGAGAGTAGTTTAGCAACTAAATTACTCGGTACTCGACTAAAATACTCGCCTAGTTCGAACAAGGCTTTACTATTGGCATTAAGTTACGTATCAGTTTGAGACACCGTAGTGCCTGTCTGCCTTTATTTTAGTAAGTACACAGCGTGTTATAGTTAACTTCAATTAATAATTGGAATTACTAACTGAAATAGAGAACTTAAAATACACAGGACTGTGTTTATTCTGCACCCCGGCGCTCTAGTTTATTTCCAGTTTACATAAAGGTAGGTAGGTAAATATTGTAATGGAGGCCGAACGTAAAGTTTTGAAGTTGATGTGGTCTCAATGAGAACATGCCTGGTGTACTAGCGACTCTGCGCGTCCAGACCAGCCCGCGCGAGTAGAGACCATCCGTTTTTTTCACCGTTAGGGACCATCTAAATTTGTTTTATTTCATTCTTTCTTAAACCTATCACAGTGAAATAAATGTATTCCGCTGTCCCATTACACTAACGCAGTCTCGCTAATTGAATGTACTCGTACATCTGCCAGCAGCTGCGGATGGGGTGACGACATCCGGCTCGTTGCAACTCAAACCAACCGTGTGTCGTAGGATGTACCGCGTCAAGGACGAAGTTTACTTATTTAAAAACCCTATGGCTGGTCTATTCTACGTAGACCAGCCATAAGTTCTGTTACAAATGAAAATGCATTTTTTTAAAGAAGTAATATACCATTATTAAAATTATTAAAATTTATCTTCATTTCTCGCGATAAGATTTTTTGCATCCTAATGCCTAATGGGGTTTCGACGAATTCTGGCTTTAACAGTACTAACAGCCTTTGTAGTTCCAACAGCACGCGGCCGCCCCGATCTTTTCTGGTCTTCGACAGACGAAGTGTTGTTGTATCTGTTGATAGTACTATATACGAACCTACGGCTGATACCAAGCTTTTGAAGTCTCTGGAATATGACCGACGACTCCATACCCACTTTGTGCAAGGCAATCACTGTAATCCTATTGCCTTTAATACCCGATTCCGTATTGTAATTTGATAATAAACACGAAAAAATATGTGAAATGGCGCAAAATCGAAAGAAGTTTTTAAAATAATATACGTGTTACAAATTCCAAATAATTAAAAAATAGAAAAAATAAGTTTTTATATAACAGAGTTTATGGCCAGACTAGTTATATTTAAGGAAAAGTTATCATTAAAAAATAAAATAAAACATGCACCTTCAAATCTAGCCGAACTAAAAAGTAGATAGGGTGAGTTCGCTCCACAGCGATGACAGGTTAAAAGGAGTTATGTTAATTAAAAAAAAATCAATATATCAAGTACTCAATAAGAGTGAAAATCGTGACAAGAAGCGGTTAAGTAATAGCAGATAAAAAACTATTTTCATACCAAATTTCGTCAAATTCGATTTAGTGAATTGGGCGTGAAAATAGAACAGACAAACAAAGTTAATTTCATATTTACAATTAATCATTATATCTGCATTTCTTTCCTTACAAAAAAGGCTAACAGTTTCGCTATATGTTCAAGTTTTAACAAATTATGATTATTAGACAATATTTACAATTTACTTGAGTTTTTATTTATTATTTTAATATAACCATAGTTTTTGTTGGAAAATGTGTCTAATCCCTATAATGATTCGTAACTAACAATTAAATGTAAAAAAGTATTTACCAGCTTCAAAAAATGTATACAAAACCAACATTATATAAACATTATGATCTCACTACACTACACTACACTGCACTGTTCACTAGCACGCCAGTGTTAGAGTTAGAGCCGAGTCGCGACTTGTCGTCCTAAGTTATTGCATACAGTTCGAGCGCGTGGCGTGCGGCGTAGTACGGACTCACGCGCGATACGCCCGGCGACTCGCACCCGAGTGGCGTACAACGAGCCCGTAGCGCCCGTGCTACGTGTGCTACGTGTGCTACAAACATTATCGAATATACGAGTAATCATAATAGTTTTTAATTGTAAAGATGTATAATAATATAATGTAAATGAATAAATAAATAAAAATCTAATATTAGAATATTACTTAATTTTAATATTTTTTTTATTGCTTAGATGGGTGGACGAGCTCACAGCCCACCTGGTGTTAAGTGGTTACTGGAGCCCATAGACATCTACAACGTAAACGCGCCACCCACCTCGAGATATAAGTTCTAAGGTCTCAGTATAGTTACAACGGCTACCCCACCTTTCGAACCGAAACGCATTACTGCTTCACGACGGAAATAGGCAGGGTGGTGGTACCTACCCGTGCGGACTCCCAAGAGGTCCTACCACCAGTGATTACGCAAATTATAATTTAGCGGGTTTGATTTTTATTACACGATGTTATTCCTTCACCGTGGAAGTCAATCGTGAAAATTTGTTAAGTACGTATTTCATTACAAAAATTGGTACCCGCCCGCCTGCCGATGCACACCGGTGCATCGCTACACATGAATGCACCGGATGTCTTATCCGTTAGGCACGACGACTACAAATATATAAAGATAAACAAATATTTAATGTGGGTATGTCATTTAAACTATTTATTAATAAATAATAAAATGAACAGTTTATATTGAACTACCGTAAATACAAACACGTCTCAAAAATGTATACTCCAAATACCAAATATGTTACACAAAGACAGTAATATTTAACCCAGAATAGAAAACACAATACGAAAAAAAATACTTCGGGAAAAAAACGTTTATTGTTTTTCAATAACTACGTATTATAATCTAATCAACATACATTCAAATACATTATCAATCTGAGAATCATCATCAGTTTGAGAGCTACTCTTTTTTTAAATCGAATTAACTTTGTTCGTCCACACTATCAGATAAAACATTAACAAAATTTGATAATTAAAAATATTCTATAAAACAATGTTCAATTTGAAAAAAAATTCCAAGAAATATAGACCTCATCCAGGCTACGTGCACCGGTAACATAATATTGGAAGCGCATTAACATTTCGCGTCGATGGCAGAGCAGCGCGCCGCCCGCGCCTCGGTCGATCCTCCTGCCTGACAAGCCTGTCTCACTAATAACGTTTAAAAAGGGCGAGGAACAACTAAAATGTGCAACATTATCAAAACGGGCGGCGGTGGAGAGGCGGCTCGGCGGCGGTGAGGAGGTGGAGAGGTGAGGACGTAGTGGGAGGGGGGAGCAGATCCCGGAGACGGCGTCCCTCGACCGTGAAGATACCTTGATGAAAAGAAAATGAAACGGGATGATGTGACGCGCTTGTGTATACATATACACATCACTTGTACATATAGACTCGCAAACTGTATAATGTGAAAGTTGCATAGGCACTATTCGTGATTGTGATAAAATTATCTTTAAAACAATTATGGACTAAGCCTACGATTGCTCATATAGTAAAAGATTGTAACAATGACGCGGCCCGGCGTTGGTGACGCTACTGAGTCACGTGCGAACTAACCGACTGGACCAATTAAATATTCTAATTTAGATTATTTTAGTGTAGACGATATTATCTCCCATTGAATAGGACACGACTCTTCAGGCGACAGAGTGTGTACAAGCTGCACACTGTGTGCACCTCACACTATACTCTTAGACCTTAGTCGGAGTTAACGAAGCCTCCCATTCATCCTCGAGCCCGCCCTGCTCCGCGCGCTGTGCTCGAGTGTCTGCTTACTCTAACATTACACTTTGGATACGTTGCATATTGTTGCCATCTGGATGTATTTCGTTACAGCGTCTTTATAAACACGTTGTTGTTGATACTTCGTAACATCGACACGCCATTTTGAATGCGCCGGTAACTACTTACCATTTAATTAGATGAGCCATATGATCGACTTCCCACAGTGGCAATAAAAAAAATACACCAAGTCACGATCAGCACATTTCCCAGCCCGCGCTGGTTGTAAGCAAGCGGCGATGTCAGACGGCGCGCCGGTGAGGCAGACTTTGAATAGACCGCCGCCCGAGAGCCGGAGGTGTGATGGACTGGATACTGAGGACCACTCTACGACATTGAAAAGTTTTTTTTTTATGTGATTACGAAACAAGCTTTCTGCACTTACAAATAAGTACATTTGACATGGTTTAGTTGAAACTCGACTTTATATTATTCGGATAAGCTTCGGATCTCACAAGAGTGAACTTTAAGCCCTACACGGACTGAGCTACTACAAAGTATACAGTTTCAATCTATCTTCTATCTATATATATAAAAATGATTGCTGTTCGTTAGTCTCGCTAAAACTCAAGAACGGCCGGATCGATTTGGCTAACTTTGGTCTTAAATTATTTGTGGAAGTCCAGAGAAAGTTTAAAAGGTAGATAAATATGAAAATGCTCGGAATTAAATAAAAATATAATAACAATTTTGTTTTTCCTTTTATGTGTTCCCCGTCGGAAGGATTCCTTTTGTTTGTTTTAAGTTTATTTTATACAAAAGTTTAGGTCTTTTATTTATCGATTGAGGCACTACGAAGTCTGCCGGGTCAGCTAGTCATGCAATAAAAATCAAATCCGCAAAATTATAACTTGGGTAATTACTGGTGGTAGGACCTCTTGTGAGTCCGCGCGGTTAGGTACCACCACCTTGCCTATTTCTGCCGTGAAGCAGTGCGTTTCGGTTTGAAGGGTGGGGCAGCCGTTGTAACTATACTCGAGACCTTAGAAGTTATATCTCAAGGTGGGTGGCGCATTTACGTTGTGGATGTCAGTATAAGATAAGTAACCACTTAACACCAGGTGGGCTGTGAGCTTGTCCACCCATATAAGCAATAAAAAATAAAAAAACCTAGAAAGTTTGGAAAACTACAAACTGTCCCTGTCTAACCCGCAAAAGCCCTGATTCTATACTCTAGTTTATTAAAATCGGCTTATAATAAAGACATCCGGTTTACTAAAATGAAATTAGAATTAAATTGAATATAAAACGCTTTCCAAACTTCGTTTGAGAAAGGACAATATTTCCCCGAACGCTATATTAAAAACTATATCTTAGCGCTCAGCAAAATAACATAGAGAGTTACGCTTGTTCGAGCTGCTGCCGCTGAGATGCAACGCGTAGAGACGCATCTGAAAGTAGTCTAGTGTGTAATAATAAAAATACTAACCGCCCTTGCCTAAGACAGAACTTGCCGCTGTGACTGGCTTCAATTGACGGTGGCATCTTCTGTTACAAAGATTTTAATTCATCCAAACTAGTAAAGTTCATTAATAAACTTTGTTTTTATATTATAACATCTACAAACTTGTAGCATACGCACACGGTGCGTACGAGTGTGTGCGTTAAATCACTCAAAGGGATCTCATTTACTTAGGGCAGCTTTCGTTCAGAATAATATCAAAGTCCTCGCTGGAGCTTTTTGTGAAAATCCAATTAATAAAGAGTCGTTGTCTGTACGATGCCGCTACAATGACCGTCCAAGTACAGAAAGACCAGACGAGACGGATCCAGTCGGACGAGGACGAGCGCACGTCAGTATGGCCGTGACGGCGTTAACGATATTTCTGTTATACAGCACGTGCAACAGGAGTGACTCATAGATAAGCTAGGTGCCCCGGCCGTTATAAAAAGGCGGTATGTGCCTCGCAATGGACATTCGTTCGACTGCGCTTGCCCGGTGCACTTACTATATCCTTATTACATTGTGTGATTAAGTGACTGTTGTACGTACTGGTTAAGGTTGGATAAGTGTTAAAGTGAATCAAGTTGTCATATTGTTGATTAAATCAGGAATCAAAAAGTGACTTCGTTTTACTTGGTGTTCAACAAAATAATATCTACCCCTGATCCTATACATATTTTTAAAAATACTTTATTACAAATTAAATAAAAGATAGTTAATATGTTACTGCCATCTACAGGACCAATTAGAAACTAATAACAAGCCATCTAGTGGCCGACGCCCCTAAGCCATGATTTGCGGGTCCTGTCTATTTTCTCAATCTCGCTCTTCTTAAATTGTATGTTTTCTCATAATGAAAAATAAAAAACAGCGAATCGTCTCATCTCTCTGAGAAAATAACAATAACAAAGCATGAACACCGCCAAGTTGACAACTTATTTATTAAAATCACATTTTGTCCCGAAATATATACCAGCAAACCATAGAGACAGATAATATGAAAATTCACGTAGAGCCACGTTACCTATACCTACCTAAATGCTGACGCAATTATTCTTGAAGGCGCATTTTTTTTAAAGATACTTTCTGTTTCATGTGCGGTTCGCGTCATCAAAAAGGAGTAGCACTCGGAGCGCGCCCTCCGCTCCGACTACTTTCATTACATTCTCGTTGAATCAGCTGCTCTTTATTTAAAACCTGCATTTTTTTGTTTAGTTTTTAGAGCAACAGGAAGTAAGAAGAGTAGAGTAAGTAAGTAGACTGCTAGAGTACGGCAACGAACGACGACCAGCTTCAAGAGGCCGTGTGTTGTTTAATAGAAATGACTCTAGATTTTACAATAGTGAAGCTAATTGTATTGTTTAACAAGTCGCATTACTGATCTCCGCGCGTGGCGTGACAGGGAAATGAGAAAAGTTCTGCGGGCTTCGGCGGCCGCTCCGTGCTCTTTATTGTAGGAGGCGGCTCACCTCCGCTGCGGAACCGACGCCGCTATTCTCTACACTTTTTCAATATTTACTTACCAGCAACAGCGCGTAGTTTGCTTTTGTAAATTTTCATCGACTGAACCTTTGACTCAATTCACGTAGATATAATTGAATCGTTTCCCGTATCTCTCTGTACGCGCTTAATTGACAGAATATTGACATTGACAGAACAAGAGACACGCAACACACAAACTTATAACGATCTTAATTAGAAAAAATGGGCTAAAACTGTAGCTAAATATGACAGGGTATTTCTTACTACTTATTTAGTAGCTGTGATATACTTTTTGCTATTGTTAGTCCTGTAGTTATCTCTACACCAACTTAACACCAAATCAATTGCAAATCGTGCGAGTAGGTATGAACTCTTCACACAGCACACCGTTGAGCCATTCTATCTCACGGATACCGTCTAGGTATACACTATGCTCGTACACGACTGATGTTAACATTATCCATTGTGAGTTCGGTTCAATTACTTGAGCTCAGGAACAGACTTAGTCAGCTCAGCTCTACACGTCTGACAACACAACCAGTCAATGTTGATTGTTGATAATATCTATCGTAGGTCGTTGGTTGCGAGGTGTGAGGTGTGAGGTGTCGGCGAACTCCTCGACGCGTGCTCGCTCTAGGCGATAACGTAGTGACCGTTACAGCCCAGTAATGTCGTTCTAGAATCATCAATATTCACAGCAGTAGTCGCTGTTAGAACGCCTCGTTGTACAGGGAAGCGTTGATGGTACAAGACCGCGCGGTAGGCCACCAATGCGGTGGACCGACCAAATTAAAACTGCAGTGGGAGGTCCCCTAAATGAGTGCAGTAGAATGGCCTCGAGCAGGGAGAGATGGCGCGACATCGTGAGACGCATCAAGTCTGCCCCTTCCAACACTACATGACGATCACGACCACTCTGTCAAGAGTGACACGACTGAGAAGAAGAAGAAGAAAGTCGCTGTTAAACAGTGCGGGACACAACAAATGATAGTATCGGATACGAATGATATTCATAATCAGCTAGCACTCCGGAGCGTGTGGATGTTGGCAACACGCTTGGTGTAAGCACTCCGCTGACTGAGAAGTGCATTCTCAACGACGGATCGGTTTTCACTACAACTACCTGGTCCGGAGTTCGTGTGTCCAGCGAATGGGCCTCGACCTCAAGCCACGGCCGTTTGCCACTTGATATCATGGCGCCTTCTGTATCTTCAATGTAACTAAGTATACCGCTGTACCGAAGTACCAATGAGTACCTATCACGATCACGATACCTACATTTATAATTATCTGTATTTTAATTAACGTGGTCGGATAATTTCGGTCGAACGCACAAAACCTGTAAGGGTCAGAGCGTGCGAGGGTCTCCGGGGAGGCGAGGGGGGGTGGGGGCGGGGACGGTGTTCACTCCCCGTGAAATGACTGGTCTAATGCTGGCCCGGCAGGTCGCCTACACCTCGCCTACACCTCCCGTGCCAGTACTCGAGCCTGTGGTACAAAGAAGGAACGTTGCTCTGTGATGATATCATATAAGATGTGTACACTCTACAGCCAACATAATATAATTGTTTTGTTTTCGTTTCCTATTTAATAAAAGAATAGAGAGAACACGTATAAAGTGTGTGAGAGAGAGAGAGAAACATAGATAATACCTATAATATAGTAGTAGCCGGATTCGGTACAAGTATTGTATTTGAACGGTCCATATGGACCATATTATATTCAATGATTGTTATCAGAGATTCGCTCGTGTTGGCTCGCGATGTTTGCTCTTCCATCTTCTCTTGATATTCCAATACATATACAGCACGCGTTCAGTGTGAGGCACACACCGGCCTCTCGCGACAGTACTTTATGGCTTTTGTGCAAATAATAAATAAATACAGGATTTTTTAAGGCTTATATGTCGGCGCGTGTTTTTATAAACCATTAGTTCATGACTAATAAAGATGGGACGACAAGCAACAGGTGCCAGCATTCATCGAAAATAACACGTGCAAGATAAGAGTCGTAAACTATATCGTCCCACCACGATACCTCGCTATAAAAACGCTCAGTTGTTGTCTCTCGAGCTGAGAAGCGAGCGAGTCGCCGTGTCAGACAGAACGCTCCTGCGTAATATACGCTCTGAGTTAACATTTCTGGTTTTATTGACTTGACTCCCGAAAGTGGAAATACTCCAACAAACATAGATATGACATAATAAAGTTAATCTATAATTCATAACATTGTTGTAATGCTGAATAATTAAAATTATCCTAAAATTGTGTATCGCCGTAGTAGTGGATCCGGAGTGCGGTTCCCGACGTCCTTATCTACATACACATAACGTAATTACACATTGTATTAGAGCTGCGAGACACCGCGCCATGCTACTAACTGTTTTATTTTTGAGAGATTACTGGTGGCCCGAAGACCTCTCCAGTTTTAGCCGGGACAGGCGGGCGGCCTCGAGCTCAGTCGGGAAGGGGGGGATTTGCTAACAGCTCCCCGAGCACCTCCAAAGAAGACCCGTCAACTTAAGAGTAACTGCTTCGCGAATGAATCTACTACCGGATCGGAATCGCAACCCGCTGAGAAGATGCGGTGAGATATCAGCGGGATGATATTTAGGTTAACTTGCCAGTTGGCTCTATTCAGGATCAAACACACGCAACCATCGTGCCACGCCCTACTCAGGAGTCCGTACTCACGCCGCATTGTAAAGTGGTCCTAGTTAGGGGTGAGAGCTTATTCATTAGACATCTCTACCCGTCACAAGTATAGAGCTCAGGTAGTGTGTACACGTGGCGTGTGTCGGTGCATTATTAAGATTAAAGAATCACATCACAGGCATGAGTACCCTCCCTCCACTTCAGTCCTCTTCACGTGTTGAGAACGTGTCGCGCGCTAGAGCGGGGACATCGTGAGCTGTGTTCGGCCCGGTCACTAACATAATGAAGTGAATGCTTCGTTAGTAAAATAGTAAGTCCCGTTTCATTATCAAATGTATTTCCGTGATCAAAATTGACAAACATTCATACGTTTCGCCTTGAAGGATCGGACAGCCTCTAGGCCAAGCACCTGAGCTCTCAAAGCGGGTGGTGGCATTTACCCTGTGACGTCTCCGAGCTCCGATAATGGCCTAAAATCAGGTGGAGCGCGAGCTCGTTCGCTCCTTCATCTACGCAAAATACTTTAAAAACAATTATATAACGATTTCATAAATGTAACGCGACGCGTGCGTGCTCCCGGTAACGACTCGCCGGGGGGAGGGGGAGGCAGCGGAGAGTGATTGGTTCATAGAGTAGATCGAGCGCACTCAGCACTAGCGGGCCGCGGTCTGCTCGCAGCGGACACCATGCGCGATCTATTCATCTCCTTATCTAAAATTTATCCCAACATAGCATAATAATATGCTTAGCTTATATGCACGACCTATATGCATAGCTGATATTACCGTTATAGAATTTTTTTTTTCATTTATTTCATTTAGCTTTATATTCTATTTTCTTTTTATTAATAATAACCAAAAATATACCGACATTCATATGGTGGGATTCTAGTGGATATTTAGTTTAACAACAAAAGCTTTTATTTTCTCAAAAAATAAAATGTGTGCAATTCACACGTGGTAGAAGTGAAAGCTTCCAAAATTAAAATACAATTATCCTAAACGTCTTAAGTATATGTAAAATTTTGTCATTAGTAAATAATTGTAAGGTAGCGCCTTCTGTGAATTGATATTTTAATTTCACGTATAATCCTAAATTAAAATTCATTACAAGAGCTTTCATACACACGTTAGTATTAAAAAATCTCACAGATGGCGCTGTATTAAATAGTATGTATATTTCTGTCTCATTCATCCTACACATTTTTGTATTTGTGTCTCTTACCTGTCGTTTTTTCCGTTGCATCCGGTTTGAAATCACAACGATTCTAAAGAAGTTTTCACTTCAAAAACCTATTCGTACCATCGCAATATCAGTTGTTGATCGTCATTTAAGTTTTCTTATTTTAAAATTAAATAAGTGTACCAGTGTTAATTGACCAAAAAGTATTGATCTTCCCACTTGTATGTATTACGACTATTCCTGCTCTCCGCTATCAGTAAGGACACGTCTCAAACATTAGCTAATTGCTGGGAAAAAGTCACCTTTGCAGATTGTGAGTCCGAGCGCGCGACACGTGCAGAGCGTGCAGTCTGTGCGTACTGTGTATAGTCACTGTAGCGGACACATCGCGACAGTGTCTGCTAAATATTAAATATAGAAGAATACATAATAGTTCCATGTTACTAATAACAAATAAACATAACATAGAATACACTAAACTATAAATCATGTTATTATTGCCATTTTTTTTTTTTTTTTTATGATTGAAGGATTACTGGTGGCCCGAAGGCCTTTCCAGTTTCACCAGGACAGGTGGGCGAGCAAAGGCTCAGCCAGGAGGGGTGGGATTTGCTAACAGCTACCCGAGCTCCTCCGAAGGAGACCTAACAGCTCAAGAGTAGCTGCTTCGCGAATGAATCTACTACCGGATCGGAATCGCGACCCGCTGAGAAGATCCGGCGAGAAACTCAGCGAGCTGATTCATGGGTTAGGTTGCACGGCGAACTCTTTGTCGAGTTCGACGAGTACGGTTACCGAGGTCCCTAAGCCTGCTCCTGGTGTTAGAGCTGAAGGCGTCTAATGCAAAGGTTATTGGATCTGATGGATCCGCAAGGACGTGTCTAGGGCGTCGACGGTGACTGGCTCCTGCGTGATCAGGATTCGGGGAGTAGTCAGCGGCGGTAATGATAAGGCGATTATCATGACGCATAGCCTTATCGAAGTACCGTTCCGACGCTGACTTCATCTATTTCTGGATAGATTCGAGGCCCAGGTCGTCGTGTAGGTTAACGTTCCTCACGAACACGGAGCTCCGACGGCTAACCTGCAAAAGCGGGATTGTAGAGATTGGAGGGTGTCTATGTGTGTGCGGGCCGCGTGAGCGAACACCACACTCGCGTAAGTCATGACGGGCCTTATGCAAGTTTTGTAAAGTGTCACCTTGTTCCGAAGGGACATTTTACTCCGCTTACAGATCATGGGGTAGAGTCTACCGAGAATAAACGCGGCACGGTCACGGACTGATTTTATATGCGGGCGGAATGTCATCGATGCATCCAGGGTAACGCCCAGGTACTTGACCTTCCTGACCCAGGGTATGGGTTGTCTAAAGAGAGTAATCGGGGGTGTGAGATTGCTCCTCCTAATCCGGGAGGAAATCCGTGTGGAGCTTCCCCTCTGAAATAGCACCGCAGTACTTTTCGCTGGGTTGATGTCTGTAATTTATGTTGGTTCGTAGGTTCGTGGAATGCACTAACAGAGGTTTTTGTGAGAAAAATATTTACTTCCTATAGTGGCGTCGGATGACAAAACTTTAGTGGTTAGGAAGCGCGCGGCGTTCGTTGCTTTGGTTAAAACACTGACTTCGTTCGCCTCAGGTCACCGGTCTGAGGCCCCCTCACCTCTCGTTGAACCCCGCGCACTCCCTCTTACAAATCTTGTTAATTTAAAACTAAGCTAAAACTTTTGTTAACTTCTTATAACGAAACGAATCCACCACACAAAAAAACATACACCTAATATACCAATCACAGCTCCAAATTTATATTTAACGCATCGCTAACAATGTCTATGCGCCATTTTCGGAACCACTGTTCTAGGGCTAGGGCTGCGCTCTGAAGCTTCTTCGCGATTAGAGACTTGTTCCAACTGGAATAGTAAACAGTCGTGTCGTCGGCCACATGCATATATACGGTTCATACACCATCATAACATTTTTTACAGTTTTTGTCTGTCTGTCTGTTTGTTCCGGCTAATCTCTGGAACGGCTGGACCGATTTTGACGGGACTTTCAGTGATAGGTAGCTGATGATATAAGGAGTAACTTTTCTTAGACTAGCTTCGCCCCGCAGCTTCACCCGCGGTACGACAATAACCGCGGGTAATATCGCGAGACTCAGCTATTTAATAATAAAATTTAATGTTTCCAAAGCGAAGCGAGAGCGGGTCGCTAGTTTATACATAAAACTAAAGACACACAAGAAAATATAACACATATATTGCACAGAAAATATTAACATAGTTGCAATTCGTTCTAATAAAGCTGTCGAACGCTACTTTTGAAAGCTAGGCGGTGGTCGGTCGGTGGTGGTCAGTGGTCGTCCTGACATTAAGGTGACGTGACTTTCAAAGATCAACAGACAAGAAAAAGTAGAAAAGATGAACGAACCAGATCAGAGTTGTTGATGGGACAGTAAAGGAGAGAAGGAGCATATTAGAGAACGCAGGCAGTGTTGATACTATTCGTCCCAACAAACGGTGGGACGTACATAGTACTAATCGACTGATAATTTTTTGTTTTTTTTTTATATTTCCTTTGCTTCCGAATAAAGCCGTTTAAGGCGAGTCTACATATAATAAGTGTAAATTTGTTATTGGGTAACGAGCGATGCGGCAGTGCCGTCCTTCCGGTACAATCTCCGGGGCGTAATATTAATATCCGGCCGAACCGCAGCCACTCACCCACATACACATTACACGCCAAAATCAGATCCACGTCCAATCGAATCGAAGTCGTCGTCATCGTCGTCGTCGTCGTCGTCGTCGTTGGTTTAGGTTTAGGTTTAGGTTTAGGTTTAGGTTTAGGTTTAGGTTTAGGTTTAGGTTTAGGTTTAGGTTTAGGTTTAGGTTTAGGTTTAGGTTTAGGTTTAGGTTTAGGTTTAGGTTTAGGTTTAGGTTTAGGTTTAGGTTTAGGTTTAGGTTTAGGTTTAGGTTTAGGTTTAGGTTTAGGTTTAGGTTTAGGTTTAGGTTTAGGTTTAGGTTTAGGTTTAGGTTTAGGTTTAGGTTTAGGTTTAGGTTTAGGTTTAGGTTTAGGTTTAGGTTTAGGTTTAGGTTTAGGTTTAGGTTTAGGTTTAGGTTTAGGTTTAGGTTTAGGTTTAGGTTTAGGTTTAGGTTTAGGTTTAGGTTTAGGTTTAGGTTTAGGTTTAGGTTTAGGTTTAGGTTTAGGTTTAGGTTTAGGTTTAGGTTTAGGTTTAGGTTTAGGTTTAGGTTTAGGTTTAGGTTTAGGTTTAGGTTTAGGTTTAGGT
Source organism: Bombyx mori (assembly GCF_030269925.1). Classification (NCBI taxonomy): domain Eukaryota; kingdom Metazoa; phylum Arthropoda; class Insecta; order Lepidoptera; family Bombycidae; genus Bombyx; species Bombyx mori. The sequence goes on from NC_085111.1 coordinate 19,004,520, forward strand.
TTAGGTTTAGGTTTAGGTTTAGGTTTAGGTTTAGGTTTAGGTTTAGGTTAGGTTAGGTTAGGTTAGGTTAGGTTAGGTTTTTTTTTTTTTTTTTTTTTTTTTTTTTTTTTTTTTTTTTTTTTTTTTTTTTTTTTTTTTTTTTTTTTAATTCTGTCTACCTCCAACATGATCGGAGCCTGTTCTAACAAGTTCTCTTTCATTCCAGTTCTCGCAAGTTTTCTTCTCGTACTTTCATGCTACATACAATCTTTCTTTCGTTCATCACCATTCGCTACTTTCTGGGTGGGATTCCCGACTACATTATACTACTACGCTACGCTAACTACTTTTCATCATTTTCTTTATTTATATTCTTAGGGATTTATGTACAGGTTGGTATTTAAATAAGAAACTCAACAACACAAACAACGGCACAGGGGTCAGTTTTGTTTCTCTTTTTTGTTTTATACTTTTCTATCTTATATCTAGTTTTACAATTTCTCAACTATACTATTTGCATTACTTTCTATTTTATGTTTATCTTAATATATAAATTATATTATGTAAACATAATTTACTTACACTAATTTATTTCTATTTGTTACTTTTTCTACAATTTTTGTACAGTATTTCATAAATAATTCTCTATTATTCCCCGCAATTAGCTCTTTAATCATATCCAGTGTCAAGTTGTGCTGCACTCTTTGCTCTAGTTCAAACCTCTCCATTGCATGGATCGGACACACCAAGAGCAAGTGTTGTATTGTCTCTGATTGTGCTGGGTCGCAGATGCACGATGGACTCTCCTTGCACTTAAAGCGACTAAGGTATTCGGAAAATCCACCGTGCCCCGTCATGATTTGCGTAGTCAGGTAAGTCGGTACAAGTTTTCGTACAATTTTATAGGCCGCCTTCGCGTCCGGGAAGAACAGTTTGGTAATTGACGCCGTTTCTCCGGAATTGTACCTGCGGTTCCATTCATCAAGCGTGGCCGCACGAATACCACGCTTGATGTATGCAATCGGGCATCGGTCGTAATCCGGTTTGCGTTTGGTATCTACAGCCGCCCCTTTGGCGAGCTCATCTGCTCTTTCATTGCCTTCCAACCCTACGTGTGCCTTGATCCAGTGCAAGCGTATGGTTTTTCCTTCACGAGATATGCGTTTGATGTTTTCTCTGGCTTGCACTGCCAGGGGATGGAGGCAACTATAGTTTTGTATAGTTTGGAGAGCTGCCATGGAGTCGCTGTAAACACCAAACGTTCTGGCTCTGATGGTCATGGCCTCTTTAGTTGCTACGCACAGCGCCAAGAGCTCCGCTTGGTAAACTGTGCAGAAACTGGGCAGTACGAGTTTGCGAGTTTTTATTTCAGCCTCGCTGTTCCAGACTGAGAGCGCAGCCCCAACTCCGTGGTTGATTTTACTACCATCTGTAAAGATTCGAATGTCGAATGCACTATGCATTTCGACATCGTCTTGGTCAACCAAGCGGGTAACCCCTATTCTAGTGCACTCTGCAGGATGTGGCATCCCGGCCGCTGACGTCATCTTCTCCACCTCACGGCCACACAGTTCCGGAACCGCTGAGCCCCTCCTGGCCCTGTACAGTGCAGCGACCTCTCGCACTCTAAGATCAAGGGGGAGCGTACCCGCCAGGATGAGCGCTGAGTGGAGAGAGACTGTACGATATGCTCTGCAGATCTTCTGTGCTATGCCTCTCTGCACAATTCCCAGCTGTTTCTGGGTACCCAGCTTGTTTACCGCGGGTGCCCACACGCTGGCCGCATATAAGATAACGGGCTCCATGACAGCTATATAAATTGTCCGAATTACCTCTGGGTGGAGCCCCCAGCTGGCTTTCGCGGCTCTGGACAGTTTCTTATAGATATTTATAGCCTTGCGGCAGACATTCGAGACGTGGCTGTTGAAAGTCAACTTGTCGTCAATGGTGACACCTAGCATTTTTATTTCTTTAACCATTTCGATGCTGGCTCTTCCCATGCTCAGTCTTGGGGTGTCGTACTTAAGCTTCCTAGTTATGGTAATGGCCTTGGTTTTATGTGCCGCGAATTTGAGCTTATTTCTGACTCCCCATTCCCGAGCATGTTTGAGTGCAGCATTAGCTTTCGTTTCGATCTCTAATGCGGTGTCTCCATCGACCACAAGCACGACATCGTCTGCGAATGCCTGGCAGTAGTCCCCTCTCCGTTCGAAGCTGCCCAACAGTGGATCTATTAGCAGGTTCCATAGGATGGGCCCTGCCACGGATCCCTGTACGCAGCCTTTACTGGTTTTCTGAGTGTGTGTTTTTCCAGCATATCTCACGGAGACCTGCCTGTCCCTTAGATAGCTGGCCATTACTCGCCTTAAGCCGATCGGGCACTGTACCTCCGCCAGACGCACCCGAATTGCAGGCCACCAGGCGCTGTCAAAAGCTCCCTCTATATCGAGCGATATCAACGTTACAATTTTCTTCCTATCAATTTTGTTACGGATATGCTCGATGAGTGTATAGAGGGAGTCCTCAGTACTCCGCTGCGGCATAAATCCATATTGGCGCGTGCTAATTCTCGGTATTAGGTGATGTTTCAGACGAGCTACCAGCATCTTCTCGTATATTTTTCCAAGGATAGGGAGCAGTCCGATTGGCCTGTATGACTTGGGGTTGGTGTAATTTTCCTTCGCAGGCTTCCTTAGCACTATCACTGTGGCCTTTTTCCATATTTTGGGAAAGTAGTTCTGTTCCAGGCATTTATTAAGTAAAGTGAGGAATACCTCTGGGCTGCTTTTAATAGCTTGACAACAGATATCTGCCGTAAAGCCGTCTGCCCCTGGTGCCTTCTTAGAGCTGAAGGACTCGCTTGCCCGTTCTATTTCTTCCATTGTGAATGCTGGTTCGCAAAGTTCATTTTGTTCACCATCATCCACCCTGGAAGCCTTTTGCCGGATACTGCTATGGTGTTCGTCGTCGTTGCTGATCGAGTCTTCTGGATAAAAAGTCTCTGCCAGCAACTCGACGGACTCTTGTGCGGTCAGTGTTTTCCCATCCTTTTGCAGGAGCGAATCCTCAACTCTTTTTGTCACTCTCCCTATTACCCTGTAGATCCCTTCCCATATTCCTTCCTTGTCTTGTTTCTTACAGAATTCTTTCCAGATTTCAGTTTGTGCTTTGGCTGCTCTGATCTCATATTCTTCTTTTGTTTGCAGGTACTCTTCAACTACCCTCGTTCGCCGTACGTGAGCTGCACATCGAATCCTGCGTTTCTTGGTGGCAACGTTTCGCTTCATCTCTTCGAGCTCTTTGGACCACCACGGTAAGGTAAAATACTCTTTCTTTATCTTTTTTGCTATGGTCAAGTTGCATATTTCTGTTATTACTTCTGTTATTTTGTTTACTATATATTCAATTTGGTCTATTGTATGTATTGATTCTATTTCTGTTCCTGTTATTTGGTTGTTTTGCAAGGATTGTCTGAGTTTTTCACAAAACTCAGGCCAATTTGCTTTTTTGGTGTTAAATAGTCTAGTCGTCCTTTCAATTCTAATTCCTTTTGATTTTTCTAAATAGATATTGAAGAGTATTCCGTTGTGGTCGGAGCTCGTGAGGCCCTCTTCGATTTTCCAGTCGTCCACCAAGTCCAGAACTTCGATTGTGCATGCAGTGATGTCTACGTAGCTGCTGTAACGTTTGCCACCTCTTACTGTGTCGAACGTCGGGATTTTCCCTGTGTTCAGCACGGCGAAGTTCATTTCAGTAAGGGCACTCTGCAGGTCCTCCCCCTTGTGGTCAGTGACCGGACTTCCCCACCACGTGCTCTTGGCGTTTGTATCACCGCCGATTATCCAGCCGCCAGGACCTATCTCTTCTCTTATTCTGGAAAGCTGTGCCATATAGGGCTCTACTGGTTGGTCAGGTTCAAAATAAAAGGAAATAGCTGTGATCTTCCATGCACTGGTGTTGATCCCCACTACCACGATGTTGTTGGTAGTGAGTTCTGGGTATTGTGTGACGTTTAATTCGTTGTCGAATACGACTATTGCCGATTTCACCACACCCTCTGCTTCACCTGTCCCTTGGAAGATCCGCATCCCTGCATGACCTTTCATTACCCTGTCTCCACCTATATAGGGCTCCTGCAGTAGAGCTATATCAATTTTACGCTTCACTGCTTCCATGAACAGCTCATTTGTGGCCAATATTTTTCTCTGCAAATTTGCTTGCACCACTTGATAGAATGTCCGCTGATTTTGGGGGCCTTTAGCACTGATGGTAGGCTATGGTCGATCTTGCTATTTTGTCCCACCTCTGTCGTGTCGGGCACGCATGGTCAAACGCGTTATGTTCGGTGTCTTCTAGGTTTGCCTTTGTGCAGTTATAGCACTTGGGCGGCACGGCCTTTGAAAGCCACTCCACACACTCGGCTCTTAGGTGAGGACCTCCGCAGTGGCTGCAGAGGTCGGCAAGCTCAGCACAAAAGCGCTTGCCGTGCCCAAAACCCAGGCAGCGGGTACACTGTACGAGCGGGGATTGGTCCTCTATCCTGATACGCTGCAGGTCAATATGTACGTACCCTCTGCTCATCGCTCTTTGATAGATGGTCGGCGAGACACTAATTATTATATGACCAGTATGAGGGTTTCTTGATTTTTTCTTGTATTTTATTTCCATACGGTCTTCCCTTTCGTCGAGACCCTGAAAAACATCCTTATTCTGGTTCCTCATTGCCTTGTGTATGTCCTCGTCTGTATTTATATTTAATACATTTTTGAGGATGAGGAGTGGATCTTTATTTTTTACCGTCTCGACATTTAGGTTTACTCCGTCGCTCACCAGCTTGTTTTTTAGTTTTTCTCTGTCTTCTTTCGTACCCAACCCTATTATTATTTTCCTGTCTTTAGCCTTCCTTATTTTTTCCACCCGAATCCATCCTTCCTTAGCGTCTATCGCATTCCTAACCCTACTGAGAACTTCCTCGCCAGTTTCTTTGTCGTCACTGGAGGTGACCACCACTGAGTGCAGCGTGCTTCGCGCAGGGCCTTGCTTTACGCTCATTTCTACGGTTGGCGTCGCGGTCACGCTGGCATAGGTCAGTGTTGACATCTTCTCCAGGGTCTCCTTCTGTTTTTCCAACGTTTCCCTAAGCTCTACCATTTTTTTAGTGTTCTCCAGCAACAGGTTTGTATGTTCCTCGATTTTAGTCGCCAGTTCATTCGTGTCTGGGCTTAGTGTAAATGTTGTGTCTGAGGTAGACAGTTCCCGCATCACCTCTCGGCTTCCGCTGTTCCTCTCTTTCGATTTTTCTTTTTTGAGTTCGATCTCTGCCTCTTTAACCAGCTGGTACATTCGGTCCAGTGCTCCAGCCACTTCGCTCTTAATATCTGTTTTTAAATTTCGGGAGTTGTTCAGATTCATTTTGCCTTTGACGAGGCAGGCCTTCGCTTCCGCTGTTCTGCTTGCGTAATTTGGTGCTTTTGGGCTCAGTACCTTCCGCAGCGCTGGCTGCTTAGTGTTCTGTGCCGATTTAGATTCTGCTGGTCCTGCCTGCGTCGTTTTGCCCTCTGAGATGCTAGAAGAGTCTCGCTTGGTCCCTTCCCATTCCGATATGCTCTTGCGAACATTGGTTTCAGTGGCTTTTGAAGTGCCAGGTGACTGCACGTGACCTACATTACCTTTGGCTGGGGTCCTAATGGCATGCATTTTTCGTGTCAAAAGTGTTGTAGAAAAAATTGTAGAAAAATAACAATTTGTCTAATAGGCTTAAAGCGCAAGCCCGAAAAGTTTACCGGGATTTATAATTATTGATCAGGTAATAATGGCAATTTTACAATTAAAAGTTTGTAAAAGTTTTACAATGTTTCGCCTAGATTGCCTATAGTAAATATAACATAATATTGAAAGTCATCGACTTTGTCGTTTTGTTGTGCTTATTTTGTATATATAATAATAGTTTGAGTCACAGACTCAGTCGATACTTAATCCTAAGTTTTGTGCTTTGCACGGTCTCTATTTTATTTACAGAGTTTTTTGCTCTACATAGAGTCGTAAGGTGTTGTGTTTTCTACACAAGTACATGAAATATACTTTGGAAGGGTCAAGTCTAAGTCAAAAATTTGGTATAGAGCACGGTTTTGGAGTTTGTTTTACCGCTTACGTAGAGCCGCTCTATCATATATTGGCAGGTAGCCCTCCTTGAGCTCTTTACAATGAGCCCAAACTCGGCCCAACTCCGCCCACGAACACCGGAGCTACGGCTGTTCAAAAATTTTTTGGTATCAATAGAAAATTTTTGGAGAAAAATTTTTTGAGTTAAAACGTTGGTCAGGGTTGTGTCAAGCACCCGGTCGAAAACCCCGCCGCTATAAGCCCACTGGTTGCAAAGATATCTAAATTTAAAAAAATTTCAATATGGCGTCCAATATGGCCGCTTAAGTCATGAATTTTTGATTTGTGGTCCGAAACTAGTCGAGTTTGGGCTCGTTTTGTAGGGGCTTCTCTCAGGGTCGCGAATATTTATATAACAATAAAAACCAACTGACCTCCGATTTAATATTTCTAAAAGTAATAAATTTTTTCCTTAAAGTGGTTATAAAAGTACAATTTCAGTCCAATAATTTCAAATTAGGCGTCAAAGTTATGCTAAATTTTTAACTCTACAATAATATTTAAATTAATATGTTCTAGATTTTTTTTATAATTATTTTTTAAATGCAGTTGAAAATTTGTAAAATTTTGAAAAATTATTTTCTCCGGAATTTTCTGATAGAAATTTCTGAATTTTTCAACAATGTTGCAGGTATATGTAAGCTTTAATATGACTAAGAAAAAACTATATGTTATAGATCGTTCTAAAAAGATAGAAAATTTCGAATATTTCCGAATTTTCAAAATTCAATAACTTAAAAACGGCTTAACTTTTTTCAGGTCTTGAAACGGTTTTGGGCTTCCCACGTCTGCCTCCACCAGTAAGTATTTTCAAATTTTCCAAAATGGCCGCCGATCACTGACCACGTGCCACGTGGTTTTTGTTTTTTTTTTCGGTGATTTCTCGGCCGTCTCTGGCCGAAAAATTCCAAATTTGGTATTGGATTGTAGGGTTCAACAAGCCCGTCAGGATAGCAGTAGAAAAACTGTAGGTCACAGCGATAAAACGCGCGGCGCACGCGGTCAAAGTTTCGGAATTCTGCAATTTCCGAGTTTTTCCACGGAAAATCGTCCAAATTTCACTGCGATCCAAAATAAACTTTCACCAACAGGTTCGCCGCACTTTTCCACAAATTTTGGTGTATCACACTGCAATTTTGGTACACTTTTCACCACTTTTCGGAATTTTTAATGATTTTTCGAGCGTAAATCACTGCGGAGCAACTTGGGACGCGCGTGTTCGCTGCGGAGGGCCACGGCTGACTGGGTTAGGTTAGGTTAGGTTAGGTTTTTTTTTTTTTTTTTTTTTTTTTTTTTTTTTTTTTTTTTTTTTATTTTTTATGCCTTTCCCCGATCGTGAGATCACCGGGTCTTTTTTAGTCTAAGCTACTCATTCATTCTAGTTCTCTCTTTTATGCTTCTCGCACTTTCATGCTTCGTACTGTTTCTTTCTTGCATTCATCATCTGTCATACTTAGCCGGGTGGGACTCCCGCTACTTTAACCTACTATTGTTTTTATTTTTCGGGGTAAATAACATTTTGCTCATTTATGTATATATTTATGTATATATTATGCATATATATTTATATATATTTACACCAATGAGGCCAAAAAAGCGGAAAAAACTGTCCAGTCCGATAGTGATCCAACCCGTTGAAGCAGAGCCACCAGTGGAGTACCTGAAACTAAAAACTAAAATAGATAAGTTGGTAAAGTTTGGGAAAGAAAATAAAAATGTGCATCGGCAAATTAAAGACTTACTGATTGACCTCCCAGGACTGATGGAGCGGGTAACTATAAGATACAAGGACGATACAAATAAACCATCAGAAATGGAGCAAAAGTTTGAAGCTTACAAAAAGGAGCAAGAAGAAAAGATCAGGAGACTAGAACAAGAAATTAAGGAACTTAAGACACTGCATAAACGCGAGACTGGAGAGAACCAACTTTTCAAGCTTGACGATCAGATGATTGACAGCTATGACGACTTCTCGAAAGTTTCAAGCATGGACTGGACGCAGGACAGTTACAAAAGGACAAAGATAGGCCATGGAGACATTTTCCTGAGAACCACCGACTGTATAGTCTACTTCTGTGATGAGAGGGAGAAAGCACACTCGAGGCTGACAAGGAGGGTGCTAAGCCGATATCCAGAAGTGACTAAGGGCGAGAAAATGGCATGCGCAGGAGGAGCATACGTGACGGTGGAACGAGAAACCACCATCAAAACAAAAGAGGGGAGACAGACAGACAAAACGAGTGCTGTGATCATGTTCCATGATGCGACCAAACAGGACGGCCGAAGTCAAAAGGACATGTATGAGCTTCTGTCAGAATTAACCAAAATAGTGGAAGAGATGGGAAACAAAGAGCTAACGATTATAAAGCCCCAAGGAATCGATACAGGTGTAACAAGGAAGATGTTAGAAGTACTGTTCCGTGGAAAGGACATCAAACTAGAATTAAGGACACCTAAAAAAGGAGAAAATACAAACAATACGGAAACAAGAAAACGGGACGAGGTAATAGTCATAGAAGGAGGGACAACTACTTATGCGGACACCGTAAAGAGGCTAAAAGAAGGAATAAAAGGGACCGCATCCCTAGAAAACATAAAAGGTGTAAAAAAGACAGCCAAGGGACAAGTACTGGTAAGAGTGATGGGAAATATTGAGGAGATGACAGGGAAAATAAGAGAAATGATGCGAGACAGAAAGGTAAGAAGAACTGGGGGGAGCAAAAAAAAAGTAATACACATAAAGGGAATGGACAGCTCGGTGGAAATGGAGGAAGTAAGGGAGGACTTAAAGTCGACAAACTTGATAAAAAAAGTAGACAGCTTGGAGATAAGATCACTGAGACCGATGGGCGGTGGAAACCAGACGGCAACAGTGATCCTGGATGAAGAGGATGCAGGAAGGCTGCTTGCGGGTGGGAAGATAAGAGTAGGGCTAAATATATGCCACATTCATGAAAGAATTGAACTGCTGAGATGCTACCGGTGCTGGGAATATGGCCACAAAGCGGAAAACTGCAACGGTGAGGACAGGAGTAAGGCATGTAGGAGGTGCTCGGAAGCGGGCCATATTGCTGGCGTTTGCGTAAATGAGCAATTCTGTCCCCTGTGTAGTAAAAAAGGACACACAGCTGGCACCGGTAGATGCCCACTCTTCCGGGAGGCATTGGAAACCGCGAAGCGAAGTCAAACCTATAACAAAAATGGTTTTTAAAGTGTTACAGATAAATATAGACCGAGGGAAAGCCGCGCACGACCTACTTCTGGCAACTGCGAGCAAAATGAAAGCGGATCTCGTGATGCTAGCTGAACCCAATAGAAAGCTGGCAAAAGCTGCTGGATGGGAGTGCGACACCAGGGGAGATGCAGCCCTAGTGATTCTTAATAAAACACTGACGGTTTCTGAAATTTATAGGGGGAAGGGATTTGTTGGGTTCAAGATGAAGCACTTTGCCGCGTTCAGCTGTTACATATCTCCCAACTGCAGTTTTGAGGAGTTCAAAGCTGACGTCGATGAGCTTTGGACACTACTTAAAAAACAAAAGACACCGATCCTAGTGGCAGGAGATTTTAACTCTGCATCGAGAGCGTGGGGCAGTAAAGTAACCAACAAAAGGGGCCACTACCTGCTGGAAATGGTGGCGGACCTCGACACTGTCATCATGAATGAAGGCGTGACCCCAACTTTTGAAAGAGGAGACAGAACATCCAGGCCCGACATCACCATGGCCTCTGAAACGCTGGCAGGCAAGATCAGTAATTGGCAAGTGCTCGACGAGGAGACCATGAGCGGACATAAATATATAGCCTACGAGATAAAGCATGTATTGCCTCTATCCCAGTGCCATGCACAGATGAAAAGGTGGAACCTCCAAAGGCTGGACGTAGATAAGTTCAGTAAAAGCATGAAAGGAGCGCAGATCTCGACTCCCATGGAACTGGTGCAGGCTACGACGGCAGCGTGTGACGCTTCTATGCCAAAGCAAAACAACCGCAAGAAGAAAGGAGTCTACTGGTGGAACAAGGAAATTGCGGAAGCAAGGAAGGAGTGTTTGAAATGCCGAAGGAAGTACACAAGGAATAACAAAAAGCTAGGAAAAGGGAAAGACAGGGAAAGTAACGAAGAAAATGAACACAAAAAGCAGTATAAGGAAGCGAAACTGGAGCTACAAAGACGAATATGGAAAGCGAAAGACGATAAATGGAGGGAAGTGTGCGAGGAAGTCGACAATGATATATGGGGACTGGGATACAAAATAGTGTCAAAAAAGCTACGCGGAAACTCACCGATAAATATGGGCATGGCCCAAATTCAAAGCATAGCTGATGGCCTCTTCCCGGAACACATAGATTTCGAACGGAAAACGAAACCGTCACAGGAGTTCCCAGAGGTGACCGAGGAGGAGATCATCCAACTAAAAGCTCGCATAAAGCTCAGGAAAGCCCCAGGGCCCGACCGGATACCGCCGGAGATAGTGACTCTAGCAGTAGCAGTAATTCCAGACAGGATAAGGTTTGTGTTGCAGAAGGTGCTGGAGTCTGGCGTCTTCCCCAACAGCTGGAAAACAGCCAGACTAGTCCTGCTAAGAAAACCAGGCAAACCCGCTGAAGATCCTGCGGGGCACAGGCCGCTATGTCTACTGGACTGCTACGGAAAGCTGCTGGAGTCGCTGATCCTAGGCAGAATAGAAAAACAACTAGTGCAATCGGACTGTTTACAAGATTCACAGTACGGGTTCAGAAAGGGGAGGTCCACAGTGGATGCAGCCAACAAGCTACTTGAGATAGCGGAAGACGCGAGACGAGGAACCCACCGCACCAGAAGAATCTGCGCAGTAGTGGCCCTCGACGTCCGAAATGCTTTCAATTCTGCATCGTGGGAGCTCATCCTGGAGGAAATGGCTGCAATAGGTATGCCTCAATACATCTATAATATCATAAACAGCTACCTCCAGGACAGATGTATCATACTGACAGACGCCGAGGGAGGGGCTGTAGAGAAAAAGGTTACCGGTGGTGTTCCGCAGGGGTCGATACTGGGCCCCACGCTGTGGAACATACTCTATGATGGGGTACTGCGCCTCGAACTGGGGGACGGGGCAAAATTAATAGGCTTTGCTGACGATTTAGCTCTGGTGGTGTCAGCAAAGAAGGAAGCAGAACTGATGTCAATAACGAACGTAGCTCTAGAAAAGATCAGCGCTTGGATGAAGCAGAAGCGGCTACACTTGGCCCCAGAAAAGACCGAGGCAATTGTCTTAAGTGGGCGAAGGAAGCTGAGCGAGATCTGCTTTACCCTCCAGGGCGTCAGGGTGGTTCCAACCGACAAACTTAAATACCTTGGGTTGTGGTTTGACAAAAGTTTGAAGTTCGGTAAACACATTGAGGAAACAACGGGTAAAGCCGAAAGATTGACGGCCGCCCTTGGCCAAATTATGCCCAGAAAAGGAGGGCCGAGGTCAAGCAAGCGCAGACTATTGGCATCCGCGATACAATCTGTGATGTTATATGGAGCACCGGTGTGGGCAAGGGTAATGAATGTAGCGAAGTACAGGAACATGTATAGCAAAGTGCAACGACAGCTGGCAATACGCATCTGTGGAGCTTACCGTACCATATCGCTAGACGCCGTCTTGGTGATAGCGGGCCTGATACCGATAGAACGGCTAGCAAAGGAACGGCAACGCTACTACCACGAGGGGACAAGAACGAGAGAAGAGGAAAGAGCACATACAATAAAAGAATGGGAACGAGACTGGCAGAAGGAGGGAAAAGGTAAGTGGACTCGTACAATCATACCCAACCTTAGGCTCTGGATGGGACGGAAACATGGCGAAACCGACAGACTGCTGACACAGGCCCTAAGTGGGCATGGAGTTTTCAACACTTACCTGCATGCAATAGGGAAAGCAGAAAGCGCAAGTTGTCCATACTGCGAACATGTTGACACACCGGAACATGCCCTATTTCAATGCATAAAGTTCTCAGAACTAAGAGAGAAAACGGAAGGAAGTGACGGAAAGGTGACTGTGGAAAACCTGATGGTGAGAATGATCCATAGTAAAGAGGAATGGGATAAATATGCGGGAATGCTCAAAGAGATAATGAGAGTGCGGGAAAAGGACGAAAGACTAAGGCAAGAATCTACCTAATAATGTATAATAATAATAATAATTTATAATAATCTAAAATAATGTAATAATCTCTAAAATGATGTATAATAATAATATAAAGACAATATAAACACATACAAACCTATAATAATATAAAGATAATATAAAGACAAAAGCCTCTCTGAAGGAATGCTCAGGCGGTTCTAGAGAGGACGGGAGAACAAACGGAAGGGGGTTTTAGTCCGTAGGATGCTGAGCCACCTTCTCAGTAGAGTCGGGCATGCCATCTGGCCCGGGCCTTTTGGTATCCATGAGGATTTGTTTTTTTTTTTTTTTTTTTTTTTTTTTTTTTACTCTTTTCTCTGCAAGGGTGCAAAGCTTTGAAGGCTGGACATAAGGTCTTTCATTTTTGTTGCTTAGTCTAGGGTCTTCTCAGGCATTCCGTCCTCTATTACCATTCCAGTTCTATCATTTATCCCTCTCGTACTTTCGTTCTTCTCATTCATACTTTAATTCTAATCTTAACTTGGGGTCTAGGATGTTATGGGATGGGCAGTTTACTTTTATTACAATTTCTTAATCTACATAATAATTTACTTACAATTTTTTCTTACTGACTATATCTTACGCTATACTTAACTACTATTTATTTTAACTTCTTCCATTAATGCTACTCTACAATATACTCACGATATTGTGATAACATAATTTCATTCTTTGTTTTTCTTATTCACTACTTTTACTATTTGTACAGCATAATCTATAAACAATTCCTTAGTATACTTTTCAACAATCAATTTACACAAATTTTCCTTATTTACGATTTTGTTTATTTTATTTTCAAGCTCAAACCTCTGCTTCCCAAAAATGGGACAACTGGTCAGCAGGTGTTCAACCGTTTCCGGCATGCCAGGTTCACAGGCACACGAGGGGTCCCCCTTACACTTGAACCTAGCCAAGTATTCGGAGAACCCTCCGTGCCCCGTAGTGAACTGGGTAATGTGCCCAGTTATCCTCATCTTTCTTACAGTGCTGTACGCCGCTACTGCATCCGGAAAAAACATTTTAGTGACTGATGCTCTGTCGCTATCCCGATATCGCCTGTTCCATTCGTCAAGCGAACCACTCCGGATGATTCGCTTGACGTATGAAACGGGGCACAGGTCGTAATTTGGGCTCTTTTTCGACAGCAGAGCGGCTTCCTTAGCGAGTTGATCTGCTCGCTCGTTTCCCTCCAATCCCGCGTGTGCCTTAATCCAGTATAAGGCAACGGTCTTATTTTGCAGTGCGCATTGTTTTAACATTTTTCTTATGTCTACGGCTAGTGGATGGAGGGAACCGTGATTTATGACTGTGAGGAGTGCCGCTTTGCTGTCGCTAAAGACCCCAAAAGTAGACCCGTTTCGGAGCTGGGCTTCCTTAACCGCATAGCTCAGAGCCAGGAGTTCGGCCTGATAGACGGTACAGTAGGGTGCGAGAGCAAGCTTGAGGGACCTTATCTCGACCTCACCATCCCAAATGGATAAAGCGGCCCCGACTCGGCCCTCAATCTTGCTCCCGTCCGTGAAAATTCTCACGTCAAGGTGGTTGAGATTGTTGTATTGTTCTTCGTCTACCAGATTGCCAAACTCCAGACTCTGTTGCTCTGCGGGATGAGGGGCATCCATCGCTGATGACATTCGCTCGATCTCTCTGTCCCCAAGCCATGACTGGCATACCCCCTTCTTGGCCTCAAATAGAGAGGCTGCCTCTCGAACTCGAAGATCCAAAGGGAGTATCCCAGCCATTAACAGTGCCGAGTTCAGGGAGACCGTGCGATATGCCCTGCAAAGTTTTTGAGCGAAGCCCCTTTGAATAACGTTTAGCTGTTTTTGGACTCCCAGCTTATATACCGATTCGTGCCACACTGCAGCCGCGTACAGCACTGTAGGCTCTACTACCGCCACATATATCACCCTGATAACCTCAGGACTCAACCCCCAACCAACTCTGGCTGTACGCGCGAGGATTTTATACATTCCGATAGCTTTTTTACATACATTCCTAACGTGTGTGTTGAATGTGAGCTTATCGTCGATAGTGAGCCCCAAGATCCGGAGCTCTTTATAGGTGGCGATCTCCGTTCCGCCCATGTTCAAGCGTGGTGTGTCGTACTTTAGCCTCCGCGTTATTGTCATCGCACAAGTTTTGTGCGGCGCGAATTTGAGCTTATTTCGGACGCCCCACGCTTGAACATGTTCGAGGGAGGTGTTTGCCTGTCTTTCTATTTGCAGTGCAGAGTCTCCATCGAAGACCAGGACCACATCATCAGCAAATGCTTGTATGTATTCACCTCTGGCTTGAAGTTGGTGAATTAATGGGTCGAGGAGCAAGTTCCACAAAATTGGGCCTCCGATGGATCCCTGCACGCAACCCTTGCTGGTAGCCCTTTCATATTCAGCGCCTGCGTAGCGCACTGAGACTCTTCTATCGCTGAGATAGCTGCTGATGACCCGTCTCAAGTACTCCGGACACTTTTCCTCAGCCAATCGGACCTCCAAAGCCGGCCACCACGCGCTATCGAAGGCTCCCTCTATATCCAATGACACTATGGTAATAATGCGTTTTTCCTTTAGTTTCTCTTTTACATGTTGCATTAGTGTATAAAGGGAGTCCTCGGTGCTCCTTTGGGGCATGAAGCCGAATTGGCGAGTACTCATCCTCGGTAATAGATGGTACTTGAGTCGGGCCACCAGCATCTTCTCGTACAGCTTTCCCAGTACAGGCAAAAGACCAATCGGCCTGTGCGACTTCGGTTCAGTGTACGAGTCCTTTCCCGACTTCCTCAGTATCACCACTGTTGCCGCTTTCCAGATTTTCGGAAAGTATCTATGCTCTAAGCACTTATTGATTAGGCCGAGAAAGAGTTTTTGGTCCAGGTCCACTGCATGAGTGCATATGTCGGACGTGAGTCCGTCTGCTCCTGGTGCCTTCTTTGGGTTAAAACTTTTTAGAGCATGCTTGAGTTCATTAACAGTAAACGAGGGTACATACTCATCATGCACACCTTCGCTTATTTTAGCCCTCCTTCTGATTTCGGCATGCTCATCATTATCCTCCTCTTCCCGGTCCTCCGGGTAGAAGGTCTCTGCCAGGAGCTTTGCTGACTTTTCAGGGTCCAGCGGGGCTCCATTCACATCTGTTAAAGGGCAATCTTCCTCCCTTGTCCGAGCTCTACTCATCACCCTATATATTCCCTCCCAGACCCCTTCCCTATCCTGCTTCCCACAGAACTCCTTCCAGCTCCCGGCTTGGGCCTCTCTAACTTCCGACTCATATTTTTCTTTTTGTTTCAGGTACTCATCAACCACGTGTTGTCTTCGATCCTGCGCTGCGTTCCTGATGCGGCGTCTCATCGTGTTCGTCTCCTTCCTCATCTCTGCGAGCTTCTCCGACCACCACGGTATGGTAAGTATTTCTCTGCTTGTCTTTTTTGGAATTGATTGTTCACAAGTTTTTGTTATTATGTTTGTATATGTATTGATTGCAGATTCTACTTTTGTTTTATTGTCTATTGTATCTATCAAAGTTGTCATATTGTTATCTAGCAGTAATTGGGCCATCTTCTCATGAAATAGGCTCCAATTGGCTTTTTTAGTGTTAAATATCCTAGTAGTTCTTTCAATTTTGATGCTTTTTGATTTTTGGAGTCTAATATTGAATACCATACCGTTGTGATCCGAGCTCACTAGGTCTTCATCGACTCGCCATCCATCTATCAGGTTCAGCATGTCTTCGGTACAGAACGTCACATCCACGCGGCTTTGGTACCTCTTACCTCCTCTGATCGTATCAAATGTCGGGACATCTCCCTCGTTTAGAATATGTAGGCCCAACTCTCCGAGAGTCCCCATCAATTGATCTCCTCGTGCATCATCTTCCTTGCTCCCCCACCAGGTACTCTTGGCATTCGCGTCACCTCCAAAGATTAGCCTTTTGGGTCCCATTTTTCTCTCTACCCTTTTGATCTGTTCAAGATAAGACTCTATGGGCTTGTCTGGCTCGAAGTAATAGGACACCAGCGTGATCTCCCAGGCCCTGGTCCGGATCCCCACCACCACGATGTTATTGGTGGTGAGTTGCGGGTACTGTATCACGTCCAAGTCGTGATCAAAGACAGCTATCGCAGCTTTGACAGTCCCATCTCCTTGTGCAGTGCTTTGGAAGACCCTTACGCCCCGGAATCCTTTCATACTCTTTGCCCCGCCCACGTATGGCTCTTGAATTAAGGCTATTGCAGCTTTCCGAGTAGCGGCTTCAATGGCCAACTCAGCGGTTGCTAATTTTTTCCTTTGGAGGTTTGCTTGCAAAACTCTGTAGGGGGGTGATGGGGGTCCATTCTTTGGTCTAACTTTAGCAGTGGTATTCCACTGCTCGCCGTGCTATATTGTCCCATTTTGCCATTACGGGGCACTCCCTACTAAAAGCGTTGTGTGCTGTGGTTGTCATATTTGCCTTCCGGCAGTTACAGCAGGTAGGCTCTATGCCTGTCAGTCTGTCGGGACAGTCGGCCCTCATATGTGGTCCGCCGCAATGGCTGCAGCTCGGTAAAGCTTCTTTACAGAATTTCCTGCTATGTCCGAACCCCAGACAAAGGGTACACTGCACCAGTGGCGTTTGGTCCGCCACTCTAACTGGTTGTATATCAATGTGCAGCGACCCCATGCTCAGGGCTCGGTTCCAGATGGTTGGGGACACTTTTAGCACTACGTGGTGGGTGTCATCGAAACAAGTTGTAGCGGAGGACTTCCTTCACCGCTTCAAATTGTCCGACGATATTAGGGAACTCCTTAGAGCTAAGAACGCCTCGATACGCGCCTACGACAGGTATCCTACCGCGGAAAATCGTATTCGAATGCGTGCCCTACAACGCGACGTAAAGTCTCGCATCGCCGAAGTCCGAGATGCCAGATGGTCTGATTTCTTAGAAGGACTCGCGCCCTCCCAAAGGTCTTACTACCGCTTAGCTCGTACTCTCAAATCGGATACGGTAGTAACTATGCCCCCCCTCGTAGGCCCCTCAGGCCGACTCACGGCGTTCGATGATGACGAAAAAGCAGAGCTGCTGGCCGATACATTGCAAACCCAGTGCACGCCCAGCACTCAATCCGTGGACCCTGTGCATGTAGAATTAGTAGACAGTGAGGTAGAACGCAGAGCCTCCTTGCCACCCTCTGATGTGTTACCACCCGTCACCCCGATGGAAGTTAAAGACTTGATCAAAGACCTACGTCCTCGCAAGGCTCCCGGTTCCGACGGTATATCCAACCGCGTTATTAAACTTCTACCCGTCCAACTCATCGTGATGTTGGCATCTATTTTCAATGCCGCTATGGCGAACTGTATCTTTCCCGCGGTGTGGAAAGAAGCGGACGTTATCGGCATACATAAACCCGGTAAACCAAAAAATCATCCGACGAGCTACCGCCCGATTAGCCTCCTCATGTCTCTAGGCAAACTGTATGAGCGTCTGCTCTACAAACGCCTCAGAGACTTCGTCTCATCCAAGGGCATTCTCATCGATGAACAATTCGGATTCCGTACAAATCACTCATGCGTTCAACAGGTGCACCGCCTCACGGAGCACATTCTTGTGGGGCTTAATCGACCAAAACCGTTATACACGGGAGCTCTCTTCTTCGACGTCGCAAAAGCGTTCGACAAAGTCTGGCACAATGGTTTGATTTTCAAACTATTCAACATGGGCGTGCCGGATAGTCTCGTGCTCATCATACGGGACTTCTTGTCGAACCGCTCTTTTCGATATCGAGTCGAGGAAACCCGCTCCTCCCCACGACCTCTCACAGCTGGAGTCCCGCAAGGCTCTGTCCTCTCACCCCTCCTATTTAGCTTATTCGTTAACGATTTTCCCCGGTCGCCGCCGACCCATTTAGCTTTATTCGCCGACGACACGACTGTTTACTATTCCAGTAGAAACAAGTCCCTAATCGCGAAGAAGCTTCAGAGCGCAGCCCTAGCCCTAGGACAGTGGTTCCGAAAATGGCGCATAGACATCAACCCAGCGAAAAGTACTGCGGTGCTCTTTCAGAGGGGAAGCTCCACACGGATTTCCTCCCGTATTAGGAGGAGGAATCTCACACCCCCGATTACTCTCTTTAGTCAATCCATACCCTGGGCCAGGAAGGTCAAGTACCTGGGCGTTACCCTGGATGCATCGATGACATTCCGCCCGCATATAAAATCAGTCCGTGACCGTGCCGCGTTTATTCTCGGTAGACTCTACCCCATGATTTGTAAGCGGAGTAAAATGTCCCTTCGGAACAAGGTGACACTTTACAAAACTTGCATAAGGCCCGTCATGACTTACGCGAGTGTGGTGTTCGCTCACGCGGCCCGCACGCACATAGACACCCTTCAATCTCTACAATCCCGCTTTTGCAGGTTAGCCGTCGGAGCTCCGTGGTTCGTGAGGAACGTTGACCTACACGACGACCTGGGCCTCGAATCTATACAGAAATACATGAAGTCAGCGTCGGAACGGTACTTCGATAAGGCTATGCGTCATGATAATCGCCTTATCGTAGCCGCCGCTGACTACTCCCCGAATCCTGATCATGCAGGAGCCAGTCACCGTCGACGCCCTAGACACGTCCTTACGGATCCATCAGATCCAATAACCTTCACACTAGACGCCTTCAGCTCTAGGAGCAGGCTTAGGGACCTCGGTAACCGTACTCGTCGAACTCGACAAAGAGTTCGCCGTGCAACCTAACCCATGAATCAGCTCGCTGAGTTTCTCGCCGGATCTTCTCAGCGGGTCCCGATTCCGATCCGGTAGTAGATTCATTCGCGAAGCAGCTACTCTTGAGTTGTTAGGTCTCCTTCGGAGGCGCTCGGGCAGCTGTTAGCAAATCCCACCCCTCCTGGCTGAGCCTTTGCTCGCCCACCTGTCCTGGTGAAACTGGAAAGGCCTCCGGGCCACCAGTAATACTTCAATCATAAAAATAAAAAAAAAAAACTACGTGGTGGGTGTGAGGGTTACGGGCACTCTTTTTATATTTTACCTCTATCCTGTCATCCTCTTTGTTGAGGTTACGGAAGAGGTCTTTATTTTTGCTTCTTAAGGCTTTTTGGAGGTCCTCGTCGGAATGCATCTTTAAAACATTATAGAGTATCAATAAGGGATCCTTATTTTTTATCTCTTCAACGACGAGTTCCCCCTCTGACTTTTTTAATCTCTGTGTTGCCTTTGTTCTCTCTTCTTCTGTTCTATAACTCATTATAATTTTCCTGTCTTTAATCTTTCTCACTCTTTCCACTCTCACCCACCCTTCATCTTCACTGGCTGTTTTCCGGAGTTCCGTGAGAATACCATCGCCTGTTTCGTTTTCGTCTTTAGATGAGACCATTATTGAATGTAATGTGGTGCATTTTGGGGGTTGCCTCCCCGGCTGTGATACCACCACATCCGCATAAGTCGCTTTTTGACTCCTGAACATTTGTTTTAGCTCTTCCATCTTCTCGGAGTTTTCTCTTAGGAGACTGCAATTTTCTTCCAGTTTTTTCTTTAATGCATTTAAGGTCTCATCCTGACCTTTATCCTTTTCCTTGGTCTCTGCTTCTTTCTCTTTATGCGTTCCCTTTTCCTCTATTTTCTGCCCCCTTGTAACTTTTCCTTCCGCCTCTTTTACAAGCTCATAAAGCCTTTCTACTGCTTGTAAGACTGCCATTTTTATATCAGTCTTCAAATTTCTCGAATTTTCAAGATTTAATTTGGCCTTACTAAGACAGGCTCTAGCTTCCGCAGTCTTGCTTGGAAAGCCTTGTATTTTTTGTTTTTGGGGGGCTTCAGATGGCTTTTTTGTGGGAGATGTTGGTGTTTTCAATTTTATGGCTTGGTCGGCCTTGGCTGATTCCCATTCTCCCACACTTCGTCTTACGCTTCTTGTAATATTTGGGTCATCTGTATTGGATGATCCAGCATGATCTGCGTTTTTCGGAGGAGAGTTTAGGTTTTTGGTCACTGGGGTTCTAATATTTGCGTACATCGTTAATTTAATTTTTATTTTCCTTGCAGTGAGGACGCGTCAATGTCACGTAATATAATTATATAAACAGGACGTCACAAAAGGTTTGTATAAGTTATATAAGGGACGGTACAAATAAGCAAAATAAAATAAATAAAAAATTATATCTCTGTTTTTTGTTTTTTGTTACAGATTCCGTCAGGCTATACGAGTTCTAGACTCGTCGAGTGTCGGTAAGAAGGTTTTTTTATTTATATACTTGTGTGTGTGTGTGTGTGTGTGTGTATGTGTGTATGTGTGTGTATGTGTATATGTGTGTGAGTGCGTGTGTGTGTGTGTGTGTAGGAATGTATGCAAAAAATTTTGTTATTGGATCGCACAAAATTTTTCTCTACCTAGAGTCAGTATGAGAATGTAACTAGGTAGGTATTTTTACAACTTAAAAGATACACGGTCAATCAATTCGATTTCGATCGTATAATGTAAAATTTTTAAGTTTCGACTCTACGTAGAGTCTCCACCTCTGTCCAAAAAAAAACTGCTCGAGACCAAGCCCTATTGCATGCAAAAAACCCCGTTACTGTAGCTCTTCCCGTTCGCGAGATAAGGCAGTTTATTTAATTTGGGGGTTGCTACCCCTAAAGTGTCCTTATACTACCTATTTATGAGTATGCCAAAATAATAGTCAATAATTTTTTAATATTTTATAATTATAAAATTTGCTACTAAAAATTTTTCAGAGTCCAAGTAATAATGGTCATAAGTTAATTTTAGGGGTAGGGGGTTGGGACCCTAGGGGTTGGGTGCGGGGGGAGGGGAGGTTTAAGGGTTAGGGTTTGCGGAGCAGGGGGGGTGGGTTAGGGAGGGGGGTAGAAATTTTTCGTTATTTTTGGGCTAGGACGCACGGTTTACGAGATATGAGGTATTTTTGGAATTTTTAAATACCTAAACAACTTTATCCCTCTGCCGTCGAACTGCTTGAATAAGTATTTTAAACAGCCTGTTAATTTAGTTCCAATTTTTCGATTTCGCCGGGAAAAGTACCGGGGTGCAGTATTTTAATTTGGGCCGTCCGGTCCCGAGATCACAAAGGGATAGGTCACTCGGTCGATTTTTTATTCGCCCTCAAACTTAGGGGTAGTTTTTTGCCAGCTTCGTTTGCCTGGTTTTGGCCTTAGGAACGGGATATCGAGACGGGGAAAAATACTGGGGTATTGGTCGCGGCCCAAATTTACCGTCAAGTCCCTTGTTTTCTGCTTTGGAAATCGGGAAAACCGAAATTTTTCCCGTTTTTCCAAAAAATCTCGTTGGGGGTGGTTTTTTGGGGTGCCAATATGTTAGTCGACCCTATGATCGCTTGTCCCCAAGACAACCGATTTTTTGTTATTTTTGCGATATCTCGCTCCCCTGAGGCTCCAGGGGGTGTACAAACTTAAGCGGTAATGCCGGCCGGTACCCTTGTTCCACCTTAAATTCTATATAAAATCTATCCTTAGTCCTACTTACAATCTAAAAATTTTGTTCCACAGGAGGTGAACCGGTCCCTGATGTCCCGCCTGTCCGGAGGTCCTCCGTAGTCCACACCACCCTCAGGAAGCTGCCGAAGCTGGAGGTGGCTGACAATTTTCTGCAAATAGCTTCTAGTGCAGAAACTTCGCGTCTCAGGGGGTTGGTCCCGAGGAGTTTCCTTCCTTGTAGGAGGTTTTCTTTAGGGTGCTGCCGGGAGCAGGATGTCATAGGTACTTTCGGCTCTGCGTGACGTCACAGGTTTTTTATGTCCTCTGTAACTCGAAAACTACCTGTCAAAAATTCCTGAAATTTTGTACAATTATTGTCCAAGTGGTGGGCAATATCTAGGGGTCCAGAAAAGGTGACGTCATAGATCTTGTTTCAGCTCTGGATGAGATCTAAGTTCGTAGTGCCTTCAAAGTCTTCCAACTTCCAGGGGGATGCTCCGATTTCGAAGTTCGAAGTGTCAAATGACGTGTCTCGACATAGTTCACGATTTCGAGTTGGTGAAATTTCTCCAAGACGTCGGGAACTAGGAGCACGTGGCCACGTGGTTTTCGGTTTTTCCTTTGTGGCTCGGTGAGTTTTACCCGGAAAAATCCGAGACTTCACCTGATTGTAGCTGCCCCTGGTGCGCTTCGAACTGCAGTTCAAGAAACGTAAGTTGTCGCTGAAAATCAGGCAGCGTTGCGTCTGGAATATCTAATTTGCAGGTTAGAATCCGTTTTTTGGACCTGGTGTCTCACAGAGTAGTTCGATTTTCGCACTTTTTTCACACACGGATAGTATTCGCGAACGCGCACCTTTTGATATATAACACTTTATATTTTGCGTAAAATAACCCGTTCGTTCGATTTTTTAAACGCGGAGCGCACGCAAAACGATCCGACCGCCACGAGAGCTGAGGGGGAGGTTAGGTTAGGTTAGGTTAGGTTAGGTTAGGTTAGGTTAGGTTAGGTTAGGTTAGGTTAGGTTAGGTTAGGTTAGGTTAGGTTAGGTTAGGTTAGGTTAGGTTAGGTTAGGTTAGGTTAGGTTAGGTTAGGTTAGGTTAGGTTAGGTTAGGTTAGGTTAGGTTAGGTTAGGTTAGGTTAGGTTAGGTTAGGTTAGGTTAGGTTAGGTTAGGTTAGGTTAGGTTAGGTTAGGTTAGGTTAGGTTAGGTTAGGTTAGGTTAGGTTAGGTTAGGTTAGGTTAGGTTAGGTTAGGTTAGGTTAGGTTAGGTTAGGTTAGGTTAGGTTAGGTTAGGTTAGGTTAGGTTAGGTTAGGTTAGGTTAGGTTAGGTTAGGTTAGGTTAGGTTAGGTTAGGTTAGGTTAGGTTAGGTTAGGTTAGGTTAGGTTAGGTTAGGTTAGGTTAGGTTAGGTTAGGTTAGGTTAGGTTAGGTTAGGTTAGGTTAGGTTAGGTTAGGTTAGGTTAGGTTAGGTTAGGTTAGGTTAGGTTAGGTTAGGTTAGGTTAGGTTAGGTTAGGTTAGGTTAGGTTAGGTTAGGTTAGGTTAGGTTAGGTTAGGTTAGGTTAGGTTAGGTTAGGTTAGGTTAGGTTAGGTTAGGTTAGGTTAGGTTAGGTTAGGTTAGGTTAGGTTAGGTTAGGTTAGGTTAGGTTAGGTTAGGTTAGGTTAGGTTAGGTTAGGTTAGGTTAGGTTAGGTTAGGTTAGGTTAGGTTAGGTTAGGTTAGGTTAGGTTAGGTTAGGTTAGGTTAGGTTAGGTTAGGTTAGGTTAGGTTAGGTTAGGTTAGGTTAGGTTAGGTTAGGTTAGGTTAGGTTAGGTTAGGTTAGGTTAGGTTAGGTTAGGTTAGGTTAGGTTAGGTTAGGTTAGGTTAGGTTAGGTTAGGTTAGGTTAGGTTAGGTTAGGTTAGGTTAGGTTAGGTTAGGTTAGGTTAGGTTAGGTTAGGTTAGGTTAGGTTAGGTTAGGTTAGGTTAGGTTAGGTTAGGTTAGGTTAGGTTAGGTTAGGTTAGGTTAGGTTAGGTTAGGTTAGGTTAGGTTAGGTTAGGTTAGGTTAGGTTAGGTTAGGTTAGGTTAGGTTAGGTTAGGTTAGGTTAGGTTAGGTTAGGTTAGGTTAGGTTAGGTTAGGTTAGGTTAGGTTAGGTTAGGTTAGGTTAGGTTAGGTTAGGTTAGGTTAGGTTAGGTTAGGTTAGGTTAGGTTAGGTTAGGTTAGGTTAGGTTAGGTTAGGTTAGGTTAGGTTAGGTTAGGTTAGGTTAGGTTAGGTTAGGTTAGGTTAGGTTAGGTTAGGTTAGGTTAGGTTAGGTTAGGTTAGGTTAGGTTAGGTTAGGTTAGGTTAGGTTAGGTTAGGTTAGGTTAGGTTAGGTTAGGTTAGGTTAGGTTAGGTTAGGTTAGGTTAGGTTAGGTTAGGTTAGGTTAGGTTAGGTTAGGTTAGGTTAGGTTAGGTTAGGTTAGGTTAGGTTAGGTTAGGTTAGGTTAGGTTAGGTTAGGTTAGGTTAGGTTAGGTTAGGTTAGGTTAGGTTAGGTTAGGTTAGGTTAGGTTAGGTTAGGTTAGGTTAGGTTAGGTTAGGTTAGGTTAGGTTAGGTTAGGTTAGGTTAGGTTAGGTTAGGTTAGGTTAGGTTAGGTTAGGTTAGGTTAGGTTAGGTTAGGTTAGGTTAGGTTAGGTTAGGTTAGGTTAGGTTAGGTTAGGTTAGGTTAGGTTAGGTTAGGTTAGGTTAGGTTAGGTTAGGTTAGGTTAGGTTAGGTTAGGTTAGGTTAGGTTAGGTTAGGTTAGGTTAGGTTAGGTTAGGTTAGGTTAGGTTAGGTTAGGTTAGGTTAGGTTAGGTTAGGTTAGGTTAGGTTAGGTTAGGTTAGGTTAGGTTAGGTTAGGTTAGGTTAGGTTAGGTTAGGTTAGGTTAGGTTAGGTTAGGTTAGGTTAGGTTAGGTTAGGTTAGGTTAGGTTAGGTTAGGTTAGGTTAGGTTAGGTTAGGTTAGGTTAGGTTAGGTTAGGTTAGGTTAGGTTAGGTTAGGTTAGGTTAGGTTAGGTTAGGTTAGGTTAGGTTAGGTTAGGTTAGGTTAGGTTAGGTTAGGTTAGGTTAGGTTAGGTTAGGTTAGGTTAGGTTAGGTTAGGTTAGGTTAGGTTAGGTTAGGTTAGGTTAGGTTAGGTTAGGTTAGGTTAGGTTAGGTTAGGTTAGGTTAGGTTAGGTTAGGTTAGGTTAGGTTAGGTTAGGTTAGGTTAGGTTAGGTTAGGTTAGGTTAGGTTAGGTTAGGTTAGGTTAGGTTAGGTTAGGTTAGGTTAGGTTAGGTTAGGTTAGGTTAGGTTAGGTTAGGTTAGGTTAGGTTAGGTTAGGTTAGGTTAGGTTAGGTTAGGTTAGGTTAGGTTAGGTTAGGTTAGGTTAGGTTAGGTTAGGTTAGGTTAGGTTAGGTTAGGTTAGGTTAGGTTAGGTTAGGTTAGGTTAGGTTAGGTTAGGTTAGGTTAGGTTAGGTTAGGTTAGGTTAGGTTAGGTTAGGTTAGGTTAGGTTAGGTTAGGTTAGGTTAGGTTAGGTTAGGTTAGGTTAGGTTAGGTTAGGTTAGGTTAGGTTAGGTTAGGTTAGGTTAGGTTAGGTTAGGTTAGGTTAGGTTAGGTTAGGTTAGGTTAGGTTAGGTTAGGTTAGGTTAGGTTAGGTTAGGTTAGGTTAGGTTAGGTTAGGTTAGGTTAGGTTAGGTTAGGTTAGGTTAGGTTAGGTTAGGTTAGGTTAGGTTAGGTTAGGTTAGGTTAGGTTAGGTTAGGTTAGGTTAGGTTAGGTTAGGTTAGGTTAGGTTAGGTTAGGTTAGGTTAGGTTAGGTTAGGTTAGGTTAGGTTAGGTTAGGTTAGGTTAGGTTAGGTTAGGTTAGGTTAGGTTAGGTTAGGTTAGGTTAGGTTAGGTTAGGTTAGGTTAGGTTAGGTTAGGTTAGGTTAGGTTAGGTTAGGTTAGGTTAGGTTAGGTTAGGTTAGGTTAGGTTAGGTTAGGTTAGGTTAGGTTAGGTTAGGTTAGGTTAGGTTAGGTTAGGTTAGGTTAGGTTAGGTTAGGTTAGGTTAGGTTAGGTTAGGTTAGGTTAGGTTAGGTTAGGTTAGGTTAGGTTAGGTTAGGTTAGGTTAGGTTAGGTTAGGTTAGGTTAGGTTAGGTTAGGTTAGGTTAGGTTAGGTTAGGTTAGGTTAGGTTAGGTTAGGTTAGGTTAGGTTAGGTTAGGTTAGGTTAGGTTAGGTTAGGTTAGGTTAGGTTAGGTTAGGTTAGGTTAGGTTAGGTTAGGTTAGGTTAGGTTAGGTTAGGTTAGGTTAGGTTAGGTTAGGTTAGGTTAGGTTAGGTTAGGTTAGGTTAGGTTAGGTTAGGTTAGGTTAGGTTAGGTTAGGTTAGGTTAGGTTAGGTTAGGTTAGGTTAGGTTAGGTTAGGTTAGGTTAGGTTAGGTTAGGTTAGGTTAGGTTAGGTTAGGTTAGGTTAGGTTAGGTTAGGTTAGGTTAGGTTAGGTTAGGTTAGGTTAGGTTAGGTTAGGTTAGGTTAGGTTAGGTTAGGTTAGGTTAGGTTAGGTTAGGTTAGGTTAGGTTAGGTTAGGTTAGGTTAGGTTAGGTTAGGTTAGGTTAGGTTAGGTTAGGTTAGGTTAGGTTAGGTTAGGTTAGGTTAGGTTAGGTTAGGTTAGGTTAGGTTAGGTTAGGTTAGGTTAGGTTAGGTTAGGTTAGGTTAGGTTAGGTTAGGTTAGGTTAGGTTAGGTTAGGTTAGGTTAGGTTAGGTTAGGTTAGGTTAGGTTAGGTTAGGTTAGGTTAGGTTAGGTTAGGTTAGGTTAGGTTAGGTTAGGTTAGGTTAGGTTAGGTTAGGTTAGGTTAGGTTAGGTTAGGTTAGGTTAGGTTAGGTTAGGTTAGGTTAGGTTAGGTTAGGTTAGGTTAGGTTAGGTTAGGTTAGGTTAGGTTAGGTTAGGTTAGGTTAGGTTAGGTTAGGTTAGGTTAGGTTAGGTTAGGTTAGGTTAGGTTAGGTTAGGTTAGGTTAGGTTAGGTTAGGTTAGGTTAGGTTAGGTTAGGTTAGGTTAGGTTAGGTTAGGTTAGGTTAGGTTAGGTTAGGTTAGGTTAGGTTAGGTTAGGTTAGGTTAGGTTAGGTTAGGTTAGGTTAGGTTAGGTTAGGTTAGGTTAGGTTAGGTTAGGTTAGGTTAGGTTAGGTTAGGTTAGGTTAGGTTAGGTTAGGTTAGGTTAGGTTAGGTTAGGTTAGGTTAGGTTAGGTTAGGTTAGGTTAGGTTAGGTTAGGTTAGGTTAGGTTAGGTTAGGTTAGGTTAGGTTAGGTTAGGTTAGGTTAGGTTAGGTTAGGTTAGGTTAGGTTAGGTTAGGTTAGGTTAGGTTAGGTTAGGTTAGGTTAGGTTAGGTTAGGTTAGGTTAGGTTAGGTTAGGTTAGGTTAGGTTAGGTTAGGTTAGGTTAGGTTAGGTTAGGTTAGGTTAGGTTAGGTTAGGTTAGGTTAGGTTAGGTTAGGTTAGGTTAGGTTAGGTTAGGTTAGGTTAGGTTAGGTTAGGTTAGGTTAGGTTAGGTTAGGTTAGGTTAGGTTAGGTTAGGTTAGGTTAGGTTAGGTTAGGTTAGGTTAGGTTAGGTTAGGTTAGGTTAGGTTAGGTTAGGTTAGGTTAGGTTAGGTTAGGTTAGGTTAGGTTAGGTTAGGTTAGGTTAGGTTAGGTTAGGTTAGGTTAGGTTAGGTTAGGTTAGGTTAGGTTAGGTTAGGTTAGGTTAGGTTAGGTTAGGTTAGGTTAGGTTAGGTTAGGTTAGGTTAGGTTAGGTTAGGTTAGGTTAGGTTAGGTTAGGTTAGGTTAGGTTAGGTTAGGTTAGGTTAGGTTAGGTTAGGTTAGGTTAGGTTAGGTTAGGTTAGGTTAGGTTAGGTTAGGTTAGGTTAGGTTAGGTTAGGTTAGGTTAGGTTAGGTTAGGTTAGGTTAGGTTAGGTTAGGTTAGGTTAGGTTAGGTTAGGTTAGGTTAGGTTAGGTTAGGTTAGGTTAGGTTAGGTTAGGTTAGGTTAGGTTAGGTTAGGTTAGGTTAGGTTAGGTTAGGTTAGGTTAGGTTAGGTTAGGTTAGGTTAGGTTAGGTTAGGTTAGGTTAGGTTAGGTTAGGTTAGGTTAGGTTAGGTTAGGTTAGGTTAGGTTAGGTTAGGTTAGGTTAGGTTAGGTTAGGTTAGGTTAGGTTAGGTTAGGTTAGGTTAGGTTAGGTTAGGTTAGGTTAGGTTAGGTTAGGTTAGGTTAGGTTAGGTTAGGTTAGGTTAGGTTAGGTTAGGTTAGGTTAGGTTAGGTTAGGTTAGGTTAGGTTAGGTTAGGTTAGGTTAGGTTAGGTTAGGTTAGGTTAGGTTAGGTTAGGTTAGGTTAGGTTAGGTTAGGTTAGGTTAGGTTAGGTTAGGTTAGGTTAGGTTAGGTTAGGTTAGGTTAGGTTAGGTTAGGTTAGGTTAGGTTAGGTTAGGTTAGGTTAGGTTAGGTTAGGTTAGGTTAGGTTAGGTTAGGTTAGGTTAGGTTAGGTTAGGTTAGGTTAGGTTAGGTTAGGTTAGGTTAGGTTAGGTTAGGTTAGGTTAGGTTAGGTTAGGTTAGGTTAGGTTAGGTTAGGTTAGGTTAGGTTAGGTTAGGTTAGGTTAGGTTAGGTTAGGTTAGGTTAGGTTAGGTTAGGTTAGGTTAGGTTAGGTTAGGTTAGGTTAGGTTAGGTTAGGTTAGGTTAGGTTAGGTTAGGTTAGGTTAGGTTAGGTTAGGTTAGGTTAGGTTAGGTTAGGTTAGGTTAGGTTAGGTTAGGTTAGGTTAGGTTAGGTTAGGTTAGGTTAGGTTAGGTTAGGTTAGGTTAGGTTAGGTTAGGTTAGGTTAGGTTAGGTTAGGTTAGGTTAGGTTAGGTTAGGTTAGGTTAGGTTAGGTTAGGTTAGGTTAGGTTAGGTTAGGTTAGGTTAGGTTAGGTTAGGTTAGGTTAGGTTAGGTTAGGTTAGGTTAGGTTAGGTTAGGTTAGGTTAGGTTAGGTTAGGTTAGGTTAGGTTAGGTTAGGTTAGGTTAGGTTAGGTTAGGTTAGGTTAGGTTAGGTTAGGTTAGGTTAGGTTAGGTTAGGTTAGGTTAGGTTAGGTTAGGTTAGGTTAGGTTAGGTTAGGTTAGGTTAGGTTAGGTTAGGTTAGGTTAGGTTAGGTTAGGTTAGGTTAGGTTAGGTTAGGTTAGGTTAGGTTAGGTTAGGTTAGGTTAGGTTAGGTTAGGTTAGGTTAGGTTAGGTTAGGTTAGGTTAGGTTAGGTTAGGTTAGGTTAGGTTAGGTTAGGTTAGGTTAGGTTAGGTTAGGTTAGGTTAGGTTAGGTTAGGTTAGGTTAGGTTAGGTTAGGTTAGGTTAGGTTAGGTTAGGTTAGGTTAGGTTAGGTTAGGTTAGGTTAGGTTAGGTTAGGTTAGGTTAGGTTAGGTTAGGTTAGGTTAGGTTAGGTTAGGTTAGGTTAGGTTAGGTTAGGTTAGGTTAGGTTAGGTTAGGTTAGGTTAGGTTAGGTTAGGTTAGGTTAGGTTAGGTTAGGTTAGGTTAGGTTAGGTTAGGTTAGGTTAGGTTAGGTTAGGTTAGGTTAGGTTAGGTTAGGTTAGGTTAGGTTAGGTTAGGTTAGGTTAGGTTAGGTTAGGTTAGGTTAGGTTAGGTTAGGTTAGGTTAGGTTAGGTTAGGTTAGGTTAGGTTAGGTTAGGTTAGGTTAGGTTAGGTTAGGTTAGGTTAGGTTAGGTTAGGTTAGGTTAGGTTAGGTTAGGTTAGGTTAGGTTAGGTTAGGTTAGGTTAGGTTAGGTTAGGTTAGGTTAGGTTAGGTTAGGTTAGGTTAGGTTAGGTTAGGTTAGGTTAGGTTAGGTTAGGTTAGGTTAGGTTAGGTTAGGTTAGGTTAGGTTAGGTTAGGTTAGGTTAGGTTAGGTTAGGTTAGGTTAGGTTAGGTTAGGTTAGGTTAGGTTAGGTTAGGTTAGGTTAGGTTAGGTTAGGTTAGGTTAGGTTAGGTTAGGTTAGGTTAGGTTAGGTTAGGTTAGGTTAGGTTAGGTTAGGTTAGGTTAGGTTAGGTTAGGTTAGGTTAGGTTAGGTTAGGTTAGGTTAGGTTAGGTTAGGTTAGGTTAGGTTAGGTTAGGTTAGGTTAGGTTAGGTTAGGTTAGGTTAGGTTAGGTTAGGTTAGGTTAGGTTAGGTTAGGTTAGGTTAGGTTAGGTTAGGTTAGGTTAGGTTAGGTTAGGTTAGGTTAGGTTAGGTTAGGTTAGGTTAGGTTAGGTTAGGTTAGGTTAGGTTAGGTTAGGTTAGGTTAGGTTAGGTTAGGTTAGGTTAGGTTAGGTTAGGTTAGGTTAGGTTAGGTTAGGTTAGGTTAGGTTAGGTTAGGTTAGGTTAGGTTAGGTTAGGTTAGGTTAGGTTAGGTTAGGTTAGGTTAGGTTAGGTTAGGTTAGGTTAGGTTAGGTTAGGTTAGGTTAGGTTAGGTTAGGTTAGGTTAGGTTAGGTTAGGTTAGGTTAGGTTAGGTTAGGTTAGGTTAGGTTAGGTTAGGTTAGGTTAGGTTAGGTTAGGTTAGGTTAGGTTAGGTTAGGTTAGGTTAGGTTAGGTTAGGTTAGGTTAGGTTAGGTTAGGTTAGGTTAGGTTAGGTTAGGTTAGGTTAGGTTAGGTTAGGTTAGGTTAGGTTAGGTTAGGTTAGGTTAGGTTAGGTTAGGTTAGGTTAGGTTAGGTTAGGTTAGGTTAGGTTAGGTTAGGTTAGGTTAGGTTAGGTTAGGTTAGGTTAGGTTAGGTTAGGTTAGGTTAGGTTAGGTTAGGTTAGGTTAGGTTAGGTTAGGTTAGGTTAGGTTAGGTTAGGTTAGGTTAGGTTAGGTTAGGTTAGGTTAGGTTAGGTTAGGTTAGGTTAGGTTAGGTTAGGTTAGGTTAGGTTAGGTTAGGTTAGGTTAGGTTAGGTTAGGTTAGGTTAGGTTAGGTTAGGTTAGGTTAGGTTAGGTTAGGTTAGGTTAGGTTAGGTTAGGTTAGGTTAGGTTAGGTTAGGTTAGGTTAGGTTAGGTTAGGTTAGGTTAGGTTAGGTTAGGTTAGGTTAGGTTAGGTTAGGTTAGGTTAGGTTAGGTTAGGTTAGGTTAGGTTAGGTTAGGTTAGGTTAGGTTAGGTTAGGTTAGGTTAGGTTAGGTTAGGTTAGGTTAGGTTAGGTTAGGTTAGGTTAGGTTAGGTTAGGTTAGGTTAGGTTAGGTTAGGTTAGGTTAGGTTAGGTTAGGTTAGGTTAGGTTAGGTTAGGTTAGGTTAGGTTAGGTTAGGTTAGGTTAGGTTAGGTTAGGTTAGGTTAGGTTAGGTTAGGTTAGGTTAGGTTAGGTTAGGTTAGGTTAGGTTAGGTTAGGTTAGGTTAGGTTAGGTTAGGTTAGGTTAGGTTAGGTTAGGTTAGGTTAGGTTAGGTTAGGTTAGGTTAGGTTAGGTTAGGTTAGGTTAGGTTAGGTTAGGTTAGGTTAGGTTAGGTTAGGTTAGGTTAGGTTAGGTTAGGTTAGGTTAGGTTAGGTTAGGTTAGGTTAGGTTAGGTTAGGTTAGGTTAGGTTAGGTTAGGTTAGGTTAGGTTAGGTTAGGTTAGGTTAGGTTAGGTTAGGTTAGGTTAGGTTAGGTTAGGTTAGGTTAGGTTAGGTTAGGTTAGGTTAGGTTAGGTTAGGTTAGGTTAGGTTAGGTTAGGTTAGGTTAGGTTAGGTTAGGTTAGGTTAGGTTAGGTTAGGTTAGGTTAGGTTAGGTTAGGTTAGGTTAGGTTAGGTTAGGTTAGGTTAGGTTAGGTTAGGTTAGGTTAGGTTAGGTTAGGTTAGGTTAGGTTAGGTTAGGTTAGGTTAGGTTAGGTTAGGTTAGGTTAGGTTAGGTTAGGTTAGGTTAGGTTAGGTTAGGTTAGGTTAGGTTAGGTTAGGTTAGGTTAGGTTAGGTTAGGTTAGGTTAGGTTAGGTTAGGTTAGGTTAGGTTAGGTTAGGTTAGGTTAGGTTAGGTTAGGTTAGGTTAGGTTAGGTTAGGTTAGGTTAGGTTAGGTTAGGTTAGGTTAGGTTAGGTTAGGTTAGGTTAGGTTAGGTTAGGTTAGGTTAGGTTAGGTTAGGTTAGGTTAGGTTAGGTTAGGTTAGGTTAGGTTAGGTTAGGTTAGGTTAGGTTAGGTTAGGTTAGGTTAGGTTAGGTTAGGTTAGGTTAGGTTAGGTTAGGTTAGGTTAGGTTAGGTTAGGTTAGGTTAGGTTAGGTTAGGTTAGGTTAGGTTAGGTTAGGTTAGGTTAGGTTAGGTTAGGTTAGGTTAGGTTAGGTTAGGTTAGGTTAGGTTAGGTTAGGTTAGGTTAGGTTAGGTTAGGTTAGGTTAGGTTAGGTTAGGTTAGGTTAGGTTAGGTTAGGTTAGGTTAGGTTAGGTTAGGTTAGGTTAGGTTAGGTTAGGTTAGGTTAGGTTAGGTTAGGTTAGGTTAGGTTAGGTTAGGTTAGGTTAGGTTAGGTTAGGTTAGGTTAGGTTAGGTTAGGTTAGGTTAGGTTAGGTTAGGTTAGGTTAGGTTAGGTTAGGTTAGGTTAGGTTAGGTTAGGTTAGGTTAGGTTAGGTTAGGTTAGGTTAGGTTAGGTTAGGTTAGGTTAGGTTAGGTTAGGTTAGGTTAGGTTAGGTTAGGTTAGGTTAGGTTAGGTTAGGTTAGGTTAGGTTAGGTTAGGTTAGGTTAGGTTAGGTTAGGTTAGGTTAGGTTAGGTTAGGTTAGGTTAGGTTAGGTTAGGTTAGGTTAGGTTAGGTTAGGTTAGGTTAGGTTAGGTTAGGTTAGGTTAGGTTAGGTTAGGTTAGGTTAGGTTAGGTTAGGTTAGGTTAGGTTAGGTTAGGTTAGGTTAGGTTAGGTTAGGTTAGGTTAGGTTAGGTTAGGTTAGGTTAGGTTAGGTTAGGTTAGGTTAGGTTAGGTTAGGTTAGGTTAGGTTAGGTTAGGTTAGGTTAGGTTAGGTTAGGTTAGGTTAGGTTAGGTTAGGTTAGGTTAGGTTAGGTTAGGTTAGGTTAGGTTAGGTTAGGTTAGGTTAGGTTAGGTTAGGTTAGGTTAGGTTAGGTTAGGTTAGGTTAGGTTAGGTTAGGTTAGGTTAGGTTAGGTTAGGTTAGGTTAGGTTAGGTTAGGTTAGGTTAGGTTAGGTTAGGTTAGGTTAGGTTAGGTTAGGTTAGGTTAGGTTAGGTTAGGTTAGGTTAGGTTAGGTTAGGTTAGGTTAGGTTAGGTTAGGTTAGGTTAGGTTAGGTTAGGTTAGGTTAGGTTAGGTTAGGTTAGGTTAGGTTAGGTTAGGTTAGGTTAGGTTAGGTTAGGTTAGGTTAGGTTAGGTTAGGTTAGGATAGGTTAGGTTAGGTTAGGTTAGGTTAGGTTAGGTTAGGTTAGGTTAGGTTAGGTTAGGTTAGGTTAGGTTAGGTTAGGTTAGGTTAGGTTAGGTTAGGTTAGGTTAGGTTAGGTTAGGTTAGGTTAGGTTAGGTTAGGTTAGGTTAGGTTAGGTTAGGTTAGGTTAGGTTAGGTTAGGTTAGGTTAGGTTAGGTTAGGTTAGGTTAGGTTAGGTTAGGTTAGGTTAGGTTAGGTTAGGTTAGGTTAGGTTAGGTTAGGTTAGGTTAGGTTAGGTTAGGTTAGGTTAGGTTAGGTTAGGTTAGGTTAGGTTAGGTTAGGTTAGGTTAGGTTAGGTTAGGTTAGGTTAGGTTAGGTTAGGTTAGGTTAGGTTAGGTTAGGTTAGGTTAGGTTAGGTTAGGTTAGGTTAGGTTAGGTTAGGTTAGGTTAGGTTAGGTTAGGTTAGGTTAGGTTAGGTTAGGTTAGGTTAGGTTAGGTTAGGTTAGGTTAGGTTAGGTTAGGTTAGGTTAGGTTAGGTTAGGTTAGGTTAGGTTAGGTTAGGTTAGGTTAGGTTAGGTTAGGTTAGGTTAGGTTAGGTTAGGTTAGGTTAGGTTAGGTTAGGTTAGGTTAGGTTAGGTTAGGTTAGGTTAGGTTAGGTTAGGTTAGGTTAGGTTAGGTTAGGTTAGGTTAGGTTAGGTTAGGTTAGGTTAGGTTAGGTTAGGTTAGGTTAGGTTAGGTTAGGTTAGGTTAGGTTAGGTTAGGTTAGGTTAGGTTAGGTTAGGTTAGGTTAGGTTAGGTTAGGTTAGGTTAGGTTAGGTTAGGTTAGGTTAGGTTAGGTTAGGTTAGGTTAGGTTAGGTTAGGTTAGGTTAGGTTAGGTTAGGTTAGGTTAGGTTAGGTTAGGTTAGGTTAGGTTAGGTTAGGTTAGGTTAGGTTAGGTTAGGTTAGGTTAGGTTAGGTTAGGTTAGGTTAGGTTAGGTTAGGTTAGGTTAGGTTAGGTTAGGTTAGGTTAGGTTAGGTTAGGTTAGGTTAGGTTAGGTTAGGTTAGGTTAGGTTAGGTTAGGTTAGGTTAGGTTAGGTTAGGTTAGGTTAGGTTAGGTTAGGTTAGGTTAGGTTAGGTTAGGTTAGGTTAGGTTAGGTTAGGTTAGGTTAGGTTAGGTTAGGTTAGGTTAGGTTAGGTTAGGTTAGGTTAGGTTAGGTTAGGTTAGGTTAGGTTAGGTTAGGTTAGGTTAGGTTAGGTTAGGTTAGGTTAGGTTAGGTTAGGTTAGGTTAGGTTAGGTTAGGTTAGGTTAGGTTAGGTTAGGTTAGGTTAGGTTAGGTTAGGTTAGGTTAGGTTAGGTTAGGTTAGGTTAGGTTAGGTTAGGTTAGGTTAGGTTAGGTTAGGTTAGGTTAGGTTAGGTTAGGTTAGGTTAGGTTAGGTTAGGTTAGGTTAGGTTAGGTTAGGTTAGGTTAGGTTAGGTTAGGTTAGGTTAGGTTAGGTTAGGTTAGGTTAGGTTAGGTTAGGTTAGGTTAGGTTAGGTTAGGTTAGGTTAGGTTAGGTTAGGTTAGGTTAGGTTAGGTTAGGTTAGGTTAGGTTAGGTTAGGTTAGGTTAGGTTAGGTTAGGTTAGGTTAGGTTAGGTTAGGTTAGGTTAGGTTAGGTTAGGTTAGGTTAGGTTAGGTTAGGTTAGGTTAGGTTAGGTTAGGTTAGGTTAGGTTAGGTTAGGTTAGGTTAGGTTAGGTTAGGTTAGGTTAGGTTAGGTTAGGTTAGGTTAGGTTAGGTTAGGTTAGGTTAGGTTAGGTTAGGTTAGGTTAGGTTAGGTTAGGTTAGGTTAGGTTAGGTTAGGTTAGGTTAGGTTAGGTTAGGTTAGGTTAGGTTAGGTTAGGTTAGGTTAGGTTAGGTTAGGTTAGGTTAGGTTAGGTTAGGTTAGGTTAGGTTAGGTTAGGTTAGGTTAGGTTAGGTTAGGTTAGGTTAGGTTAGGTTAGGTTAGGTTAGGTTAGGTTAGGTTAGGTTAGGTTAGGTTAGGTTAGGTTAGGTTAGGTTAGGTTAGGTTAGGTTAGGTTAGGTTAGGTTAGGTTAGGTTAGGTTAGGTTAGGTTAGGTTAGGTTAGGTTAGGTTAGGTTAGGTTAGGTTAGGTTAGGTTAGGTTAGGTTAGGTTAGGTTAGGTTAGGTTAGGTTAGGTTAGGTTAGGTTAGGTTAGGTTAGGTTAGGTTAGGTTAGGTTAGGTTAGGTTAGGTTAGGTTAGGTTAGGTTAGGTTAGGTTAGGTTAGGTTAGGTTAGGTTAGGTTAGGTTAGGTTAGGTTAGGTTAGGTTAGGTTAGGTTAGGTTAGGTTAGGTTAGGTTAGGTTAGGTTAGGTTAGGTTAGGTTAGGTTAGGTTAGGTTAGGTTAGGTTAGGTTAGGTTAGGTTAGGTTAGGTTAGGTTAGGTTAGGTTAGGTTAGGTTAGGTTAGGTTAGGTTAGGTTAGGTTAGGTTAGGTTAGGTTAGGTTAGGTTAGGTTAGGTTAGGTTAGGTTAGGTTAGGTTAGGTTAGGTTAGGTTAGGTTAGGTTAGGTTAGGTTAGGTTAGGTTAGGTTAGGTTAGGTTAGGTTAGGTTAGGTTAGGTTAGGTTAGGTTAGGTTAGGTTAGGTTAGGTTAGGTTAGGTTAGGTTAGGTTAGGTTAGGTTAGGTTAGGTTAGGTTAGGTTAGGTTAGGTTAGGTTAGGTTAGGTTAGGTTAGGTTAGGTTAGGTTAGGTTAGGTTAGG